>NC_090437.1:1080513225-1085513225 GCF_031143425.1 Pleurodeles waltl | reverse complement strand
AGCCCCAATGCCCCAATGCAGCCTATGACGGGTGCAGGCCTCACAGTAGTGTAAAAACAAATTTAGGAGTCTTACACTAACAGGACATGTAAACTACACAGGTACATGTCCTGCCTTTTACCCACAAAGTACCCTGCTCTAGGGGTTACGTATGGCACACATTAGAGGTGGCATATATGTAGAGAAAGGGGAGGTTTAGGCTTGGCAAGTACTTTTAAATGCCAAGTTGAAGTGACAGTGAAACTGCACACACAGGCCTTGCAATGGCAGGCCTGAGACAAGGTAAAGGGGCTACTAAAGTGGGTGGCACAACCAGTGCTGCAGGCCCACTAGTAGCATTTAATCTACAGGCCCTGGGCACATACAGTGCACCTTACTAGGGACTTATATGTGAATTAAATAGTCCAATTGGGTATGATCCAATGTTACCATGTTTAAAGGGAGCGAGCATATGCACTTTAGCACTGGGTAGCAGTGGTAAAGTGTGCAGAGTCCAAAAACCAGCAAAAATGAGGTCAGAAAAAGAGAAGGAGGAAGGCAAAAAGTCTGGGGATAACCCTGCAGAAGGGCCATTTCCAACAACTACCATATGGACTTCCTATGTCAGGTGACCTGGAACAATAACACAAATTGAATCAACAAACATTAAAGTAGCCCTCAGGGTGGGCATAACCCATATCCATCACAGATGGTGTCCACATGCACACACTTGGTGAGCAACCATGATAGTGAAAAACACCAAACTAATGCTATCACATCACTAGGAGAGTAAAGTAGTAGAAGAATTGGAGTAAAAAAACACAAAAGCATAGAGCAGTAGTTTTACCCTCCCAAAGTAAGGAACAGGCCACTTCGGAAATTGCAGGCCATTCAGCTTCTGCAAAACTTTGAAGGAAAGTACCCTCTTTTTGGCATGGTTACCCCCACTTTTTTGCCTGCTGTCAGTGTGTTTTGACTGTGTTCACTGGGATCCTGCTAACCAGGAACCCAATGACTGTGCACTATTCCTCCAAATGTTGTTGTTCCTGACTTAGTACACCCCACAATTGACATACTGGTGCTCCCATGTAAGTCGCTCGTATATGGTACCTAGGTACCCAGGGCTTTGGGGCACCAGGGGTGCCCCATGGGCTGCAGCATGTATTATGGCACCCATGGGAGCCAAGGCAAAATGTGTCTGCAGACCTGACACTGCAGCCTGCATGAAAAGGTGCATGCACACTTTCACTATAGGTCACTGCACCAGGCCACTGTAAGTCACCCCTATGGCAGGCCCTCCGAGCTCAGAAGGCAGGGTGCAAGTACCTGTATGTGAGGGATCTCCAGCTCCATTTTCCTGGACTTCGTAAGTGTGGATAAGCCATTTTACCTGTGTATTGGACACAGGTCACTTCACTACCTGTGTCCAGCTACATGATGGTAACTCCGAACATGGGCATGATTGGTATCAAACATGTTGGAATCATACACCAATACTATTGCCAGTGTTGGTTGTATGATTCCATGCACTCTGGGGGCTCTGTAAAGGACCCCGAGCTTTGCTCCTACCAGTTTGCAGAGTTTTCCCGGGCAGCTCGTGCTGCTGGCATACTACAGATAGGGTTCTGCCCTCCTGCTGCTTGACATGCTCAGGCCCAGGAAGGCAGAACAAAGGATTTCCTTTGGGAGTGGGAGGCAACACCCTCCCCCTTTGGAAATATGTGTTACATGGCTTGAGAAGGGTAGCCTCCCCAAGCCACTGGTATGCCTTGAAGGGCACATTTGGTGCCCTACTTGCATAACCCGGTTTGCACCAGTCCAGGGACCCCTGGTCCTTGCTCTGGGATGAAACTGGACAATGGAAAGGGGAGTGACCACTCCCCTGTCCATCACCACCACAGGGGTGGTGCCCAGAGCTCATCCAGGAGGCCACTTGTTTCTGTCATCTTGAATACAAGGTGGACAGAGGCTCCTGGGAGCATCTGAGTGGCCAGGTCAGGCAGGTGATGTCACAGCCCCCTCCTGATAGGTGGTCATCCTGCTAGGTGACCAATCCCCCTTACTGGGCTATTTAGGGTCTCCCTCTTGGGTGGGTCCTCAGAGTCGATGTGCAAGATTCCAGAAGGGCTCCTCTGCATCTTTTACATCATCTTCTAGCCACTGGGACTGCAACTGGACTCACCAGAAACCGATAACCTGCAACTCCAGCGACGACTCTGCTTTGCAACATTTTTTCTCTGGCTCCTTTCAGCAACTGCAACATTTTCCTGGTTGTTCATCGTCTGAGGGCAATGAGTCTTTAGTCTGCACAAAAAGCTAGGACGAATCTCCCTTGGAGTGAAGGAGTCGCTCCCCTGCATCCGCAGGCACCAACTGCAACGACAACTGGCTGCGTGGATCTTCTCTCCTGCAAAACTGTCAATCCTGCAACACAGGTGGTGGTCTGGAGTGGTCCTGTCGGTCTGCTCTGCCAGCTGTCTAACTTGGGAGACCGTAAACCCTTGCCTTTGCTGCTGTGCTCTGATTGGCCAGCCTCTGGCAGCCTGGCCAGGCTGCCTTGATGAGGTGTGAAGTGGCCTGGCTCCACACAAAGAGATGTGCCTAGGAGAGGAGATCTCCCCTCAGCAGATGGTGAAGGGGGAGGGCTGCCAAACTGGTCTTCAAAGGCAGAGAAGGACATTTGGAGCAACCCAGCAACACCTTCACATCCTGCAAACTCAGACAATTAGGTGTCCCCTTGATTAGATTAGGAGGGGGCAGGAGAGGGGTGTGTTTAGGATTTTTAGCCACACCAGTGGGTGGGCTCAGCCAGATGTAACCTCCAAAAATCACTTTCAGCCATGATGGATTTTTGAGGAATGTTGCTCCCTGGGATAGATTTTCGCCACACTTCCCGGAAGTGGTCATAACAGGGGGAAGGACCCTGCACCTGATTGGAGAACCAGGACCCCCCTGTGTTTCACCCAGGAGAAAGGATAAAACTGGCAGACCTGCACCCACACCTCAGATCCCTATCAGATTCTGTTAGACGTGGGGTTTTTGGTTGGCAGTCAGGTTGCCCCCTGTCCAAGCAAAAACCCTCACTCTAGTCAGGGTAATTCACAAACAATCCAAGATTATCCTGTGCCCACCCTCTGGTAGCTTGGCACGAGCAGTCAGGCTTAACTTAGAAGGCAATGTGTAAAGTATTTGTGCAATAAATCATACAATACCACCATATAGCACCACAAAAGTACACCACAGAGTGTTTAGAAAACTATTTCATATTTATCAGGATAATTGTAGGTCAAAACGAATAAAGTTGCAATGTGAATTTGTAGAGATATCACTGAAAAGTGAAATAAAGTGTCTTAAGTCTTTAAAAAGCAAACAAAGTCTCTTTCAAGCACAAAGTACCAGGTTTGGAGTGGAAAATCTCTTTAGAGGGCCACAGAAGAAGAGATACGTGGAAAAATGGTGTGTGCGTCGATTTCTCCACAGCACACACGGACTTGCGTCGTTATTTTCCACGCGGGGAAGTTGTGCGTCGTTTTCCGGCACGCGGACAGTCTCTTTCTGTGGATCGCGGGGATTACCAGATGCCCCGGGTCTGTGCGTGGATTTTCCTGCTTGTTTTCCGGCTGCGCGTCGTTCTGCGGGGCTGCGCATTGAAGTTTCGCTCTCACGGCAGGCGTCGTGTCGATTTCTCCTCTGGAGGTCAGGCGGCGTTGTCCTTGCGAGGCCGTGCGTCGAAGTTCCGGTCGTCCTGAAGGCGTCGCGTCAATCAGTGTTGGTGTGCGGCGTTTTTCTTGCCGCGGAACAAGCCGTGCGTCGAAAAATTTCGGCGCACGGAGCGTCCAAGTGAAAAAGAGAAGTCTTTTTGGTCCTGAGACTTCAGGGAACTGGAGGCAAGCTCTATCCAAGCCCTTGGAGAGCACTTTCACAGCCAGACAAGGGTTCAGCAAGGCAGCAGGCCAACAGCAAGGCAGCAGTCCTTTGTAGAAAGCAGACAGGTGAGTCCTTTGAGCAGCCAGGCAGTTCTTCTTGGCAGGATGTAGTTTCTGGTTCAGGTTTCTTCTCCAGCAAGTGTCTGATGAGGTAGGGCAGAGGCCCTGTTTTATACCCAAATGTGCCTTTGAAGTGGGGGAGACTTCAAACAGTGGCTAAGAAGTGCACCAGGTCCCCTTTCAGTTCAATCCTGTCTGCCAGGGTCCCAGTAGGGGGTGTGGCAGTCCTTTGTGTGAGAGCAGGCCCTCCACCCTCCCAGCTCAGGAAGACCCATTCAAAATGCAGATGTATGCAAGTGAGGCTGAGTACCCTGTGTTTGGGGTGTGTCTGAGTGAATGTACAAGGAGCTGTCAAACAAGCCCAGTCAGACGTGGATTGTAAGGCACAGAAAGATTTAAGTGCAAAGAAATGCTCACTTTCTAAAAGTGGCATTTCTAGAATAGTAATATTAAATCCAACTTCACCAGTCAGCAGGATTTGGTATTACCATTCTGGCCATACTAAATATGACCTTCCTACTCCTTTCAGATCAGCATCTACCACTCCAATACTGTATGAGGGCAGCCCCAATGTTAGCCTATGAAGGGAGCAGGCCTCACAGTAGTGCAAAAACGAATTTAGGAGTTTTACACTAACCAGGACATGTAAACTACATAGGTACATGTCCTGCCTTTCATCCACACAGCACCCTGCTCTAGGGGTTACCTAGGGCACACATTAGAGGTGACTTATATGTGGAGAAAGGGGAGGTTTAGGCTTGGCAAGTACTTTTAAATGCCAAGTCAAGGTGACAGTGAAACTGCACCCACAGGCCTTGCAATTGCAGGCCTGAGACAAGGTAAAGGGGCTACTTAAGTGGGTGGCACAACCAGTGCTGCAGGCTCACTAGTAGCATTTAATCTACAGGCCCTAGGCACATCTAGTGCACATTACTAGGGACTTATAAGTAAATTAAATAGTCCAATCAGGTATGAACCAAGGTTACCATGTTTAAAGGGAGAAAGCATATGCACTTTAGCACTGGTTAGCAGTGATTAGCAGTGATAAAGTGTGCAGAGTCTAAAAACCAGCAAAGACAGTGTCCAAAAAGTGGAGGGAGGCAGGCAAAAGGTTCGGGGTGACCACCCTAAGGCTGTTAGGTCTAACAGATTCCAACAAGGAAGAACAACAGGAGAAGAAGGACTGCCCTGCTGGACGCCTGACCTGCACCTGGACACTGCTCTCTGGAGGACTGCACCAGCTGCACACTTGGGCTTCACCACTAAAAGGACTTTACCTGTCTTCTACTGCTTCAAGAAGGGGCTCCCTGTTCGCTACAGGTACAAAGGACCTGCCCAGAGTCCCCTTCATCAAGTCCTGCAAGCAGAACCCAGCTGACCAGCATCCAGTGGCCATTTGAGGATTCTGACCAGGTGCATTCTGGGAATTGTTGTCCCAACTCCCAAGGAGCAACTAGGAGCTTCTGGAACCTTGGATCAAGTTGTGGACACTTCAAGGACACAAAAAGGACCTCTGGAAGAAGATCCAGAAGTTTGGAGACGTTTGGAGCAACCCCATAAATTGAAGAGGTGCATTGTGGAAGTTGTCGTCCCAGACCCCAAGAGGCATACCAGAGCCTCTGAACCCTTGGCTGGTGCTGTGAACCACTTTTCTGAATCAAACACTTATGAAAGTAAGTGTGACAGTGTTACCTCGTGGGTGGCTTGAACTCTGGACTTTGTTCCTTTCCAGTGCGACCTTTTTTTAACCATTTGAGCGCTAGTTGCTTCTATGCGCTAGAAAGCATTAATTTAAAAAAAATCATATCTCCGGTTCCCCTTATCCGACTTTGTTTGTTTTGGTGTCATTTTAAAGATAAAGATACAATCTATTTTTATAAATTGTTTCTTGATTTTTAAACTGTTTCCTGTGTTTTATTTAATTACTGTTTTGTGATATTTGAATGCTCTACGCTTTGTCTCCTAAGTTAAGCCTTGTCGCTCGTTGCCAAGCTACCAAGGGTTGAGCTGGGGTTTAATTTACTGAGACCTAACTGGACCTACGTGGAGGTTAGTGACCTATTGCTAAGTGTAAGTACTTACCTGCCCTTACCAATAACCCATTTTCCAAAAACCTTCATAAGCATATCCTGTGGCATGTGGTGCTGAGGAATATGAGGAAAAATTGCACTCGGCTTTACAGAACCTTTAACTGGCTCAACTCCCTTTATCAGGCCAATCTATTTCCCCGTCCGATCCCACACTTTCTCTTTAACCGTTCCTGTAAATCAGGAGGAAGCTCTTTTACTGCAAATACTGGAACGAAATTAATCAGGGGGTACTCCTTGTTTATCGTCTCACACTCAGTCTCTGGAGCTGGGTCATCCTCGTCAGCACTATTTGCCTGTATCTTGATTCCATTATTTGAACAAGTAAGCGAGCACCTGGTTTTATACAGCAAGTTTCTTCCCAATAGGGATACCAGACTTGAATCACAGACTACGAATTTGTGCAATCCTTTAAAGTTGCCAATCTTAACCTGAACTGGTTCTGTAATTGGGTTGTTCAAATACTAATTCGCCAGTCCTACAATTTGGACTGTCTTTCCTGAAAGAGGCAAGTTCGGAACCTCTGCAGTTCTCCAAGTAGAGCATGTAGCTCCTGTGTCAACCAAGAATGAAACCTTGTGACCCATCACCTTTTCCTTCACATATGGGCCTTTCTGATCTACTTCTAGAGAAGATGCAAGCACACATTCCTCTACATCGGAACTCTCGCTCACCCAATCATTGTTTATTCCATTCTCACTGTGTAACGGGAAGTGGTGAACTGTGTTATTATTCTGGTTAAACTTCTGACCTGTGACCTGTTGAGGAAACATCACCTGCTGCTGTTCCACTGGGGCTTGAGGTATTTGAATTTGCTGTCTAGGTACCCTTTGAACCTGCTGTTACATTGGCTGCAACGGTGTCATTTGTACACGGGTCATTTGCACCTGCTGCATGGTTTGAAAATTCTGCATTTGATTACCCTTACTATGAACATTTGGATTATGACCTCTCATTCTCCATCCTTTCATGTTCACCTTCCTGCACCATCATCGGACACTCCTGCTTCCAATGTCCGACCAATCTGCAAGCACGACAAGGCAACACTTTCTTCATTCCCTGCACATCATTCTGAACCTCTACATTATTCAAATCAGGACTACGGTTTCCATTACCAAGTCCTCCGCGTCCTCTACCTCTCATCTGATTTTAAAACAACACATTTCCCTGCTGCTGCTGTTGCTGCTGTGGAAAACTTCTCTGCATCCCTGTTTCTGATGCTTTAATTTGCATCACCATCGCCTTTTCCTTCAACTTTCTCTGCTTCAATTTAATTTCGTCACTACAGTACTTTGCATACTGCTTCATAAATCGGTTTTGCTTGCCAGCAAATCAAATGACTCTTAATCATCTGACTGATTTCAGGTCTCAATCCTTCTACAAATCTGAACACAAAATGAATGATGTCTTTAGGCTCAATCGTTTCCGTACCACTGTAATGCTTGAACGCCTGCAATAATCTCTCATAATATGCATGTATCGACTCCTTTGCTTCCTGAGTTTTCCTGTCTGTACTCTCCCAGTCAATGTTTGTGGGTGCAATTCTCGTTTAAAAAAATTCAATCATTTTAGAGTAATATTTTCATTACTTCAGGAGATGGCGCACCCGTGTTTGGATCTCTCTCTGGTTCCTTTGTCAGTATATCTATACTCCTCTTACACTCCATCCATAAATCAGCTGGAACTATTATCGCTAATAAAGTGTTCAAGTCTTCCCTCAGGCACTTTGCAAGTTTCACAAACCTGTCTGTCTGCTGGTACCATTCTACTGGTTTGTCTCTCAACCTGGTATAGTCATTTGTAAATGACAGAATGTCACCTCCGCTCCAAGGGACATGAACAAAATTCCCTCCTGGAATCTCTCATTGGTAAAATTTTCATTGGATCTTTGCCCTGCTGCACATCTGCAGTCAGCTGCAGATGAAGTTTTACTTTTATCGTTTTTCTTTGCCCATCTGCTTTCCCATTTGTCTAAGGCTCCCCATGTTTGGACACTTTGGAGTAACTCCCTAAGGTGTGCCTTCATCCCTGCAGATCTCATGTGTTTGAAGTATTTTGCTCTGAAATCTAACCTATAACTCCTTTTCAAATGTTTTTTTTTCTCTATTTCTATGCTGTACTTTTCTGCCAGGTCTGCTAGCTTCTGGTGCACATTGCTCACTTCGCTCATACATTTGGGGCACAGATATCTCAGTTCTGCTTCTGTGTAAGACTCTAATCTGTTCACACCCATAGTTCCCTCAATTAGCTGACCTGCTTCCATTCCTAGTCTTGTATAGTTCAAGTACTCCTCTCCCCTGGGAGCACTCTGCCGGGTATTCAATTGTTGGGCAGTCAAACCTTGCAGCGAAATATTATTAGCCTGAGCATGTGGCACCTGTTGCACCACTGTATTTGGGGACTGCAGCATCATTAATTTCAGGCTCTGACTAACATTCAACCCTATGACAGTATCTGGAGGAACTCTGAATGGGCTAAGGTCCAGCAATGATTGCGATGCCTCAAAGGTCTGTCCCAAAGGAGAGACTACTTGGATATTCTCATTAAGTCCTCTCCTCATTGAATGAATTCTGACTCAGTACTTCCTGTCCGTGTGCACAGTTTTTCCCTTGTGCGGACAAAGGTACAACTGGACCAATGATAACAGGTACAGATACAGTATCTGGGCTTGGTCTAACATTCAAGTTCTGTGGGTGGGTGCATAATTCCCATATTCTGTCTCATCAGTACGGACCTGTCTGATTGTGTCTCTATTATCGGCGCGTATGTTGGCACTGCTTGTGACTGCACTTGAGGCAGTAAAAGTGGAGTTGGCTATGTCTGAACCAACATTGGTTTTGGGAAAATCTGTCCTGTAGGCACTATTAAGTTTGTGACAGTTTCTACTATAGGTCCATCAGGGTAAATTCTCAGGATATTTGACTGTGGCACCTGATTCTGTGCTACCGGAGTAATAGGTGCATTGAGACTGCTCTGCACTGGGCTCTGTGTCATGCTCAGATTTACCTGCACCAGACTCGTAGTCATGTTAACCTTTTGTCGGTGTTGAAGGATCTATACTAGTGCTTGGAACATTCTCTTGTGCTGCATAAGGTGGGGGACAATTTCTCAATAACTACAAAATGAACTCATCATCGTCTGACTCTTCCTCAAATGTCAAAGATCCTCTAGACTCCTTTGATCTCCGCTCCCTACTCTTGGAAGGGCTCCTGTTTGTTTTTGTGGTAGCTTTCCTTCCTTCTCCTTCGCTATCTTGTGTAATCACTTGAAACCTTTTTTATTCCTTGTAAAGTCTTGGCTCTCCACAATTTCTGAGCACTGTCCCATCTAGCCTCCGCGTATGTCTTTTCTGCATTCTTCATTCTCCTCTCAAATGTCTGTTGGTGTTGTTGTTGAGGTTTGCCTACTAACTCCCAGATTGCTAATGCCTCAAACTGTGCTGGTCTTGGCGGGGGTTTCAGATCATACAACACCCTCCGCAGATTCTCTAAGCTCCTCAAATTAAATGTTCTATGGGCAGGAAATGCTAAGCTCCCATCCTTCTCTGTCACTTTGCACCATTGCTTCAGCCAAAGACATGGCGCGACACCCCACTCTTCGATTACAATGTAAGCTGTTGTACCTTCTGACGGTGAAATATCCCCTATACTTGTTCTAATGTACGTAACACCCCTTAAAGCGCACTTTAAGGCTTTGAAAAATGTATTTTTGCAACCTTTTATGTTATTCTAAATCAAATCAGGAAGTGACTTTTAATCTCAGAATTCTCTTCACCCACCTTCTCAACCAATTGCACTTCACGGACGGCTGCCAATCCGTGCGCGACCCTTCTTACTGACCAACCTATCCCAGCGCGGCTCCAATGACATCACACTCACATGTACTGCGGCTGACAAAGTCTTTTGGCTTGTCCTCCCAAACTCAGATTCACACTAGATTAATGCAAAATTATTGCAAGCACCAAACAAAATCAAAACCCAATTTGTCCGTTTACTACAGGTAAGGTAGCATGATCACTTTAGAAACTTTAAAAATTGAGTTCGCTGACTGCATTTCTTGCTAACAGCTACTTCTTCTTTCTCAATTTCCCTGATTCGCAAGCAAAATTTTATCTATAAATTGAACTCCCAACTGATCAGTGGGTCTGTCCTGGTGCACATAGGACTCGCCAGATCTCAGTCGAAAATTCTTTCACTCACTTTGACTCACACTCTGGCTTGTCGACTACGCCCAATGGACCTATTAAACCAGACAAATTACAACACTTTCTAATATACTCTGGAGTCTTAGACCACGCAGGGTCCGAATACCAACAACCACGTGGACAATTTTTGAGCACCAAGTGCCACACACGTGAAGTTCGATGACTTCCCTACTCTCACACTTCGGAGTACGCACATTCCTTCTACAACTTCATTTGAAGTAAGCAAACTCCCTAAACCCTCACAAACATCACAATTCACCTGCGATTTGCATAAGCTGTGCAAGCGCAAAATCTACTTCATTCACACCATCTCCAGAACGCTGAGAACATCCTCAAACAATCATTGACAAGCTCCAAGATTCTGGGAAAGTCATTTTAGGTACTCAGAGGCAAACTTTCTCTTCACTTTGTGTCATCGAATCTAAAAAAAATCCAAACTTTCCCCAATTTCGCCAAATCTGCAAATTGTCTTGCTCTTTGTAGGACATTAACCCTTACCCTACTACCATTTCTGGGGGCACCTGTTATTCCTTGCTTACTATCTCTGGGACCAAATACTCTACAACCTCCCTCTGGACTGTATGACAAGCTCTTAAGAGATCAAATAATGTACCGGGCATCTATGATGGGCTCTTAAGAAGACAAACTATGTACCGGATATCTATGATGGGCTCTTAAGGAGACAAACTAAGTACCGGGTCTCTATGATGGGCTCTTAAGGAGACAAACCTTTACTGGGCATCTATAATGGGGTTCTAAGGAGACAAACCATCCTGTGCTACTATCTGTTAGCGCGTCAGACCTTATTAAGTAAACTTACAAGGGAGACGCGTATAGGCTGATGAACCTTTTGACTGCACTTCTACTTTTTCCCACCATACATCCCGTCTCAACACAGATCAATAACATCAACAATCAATGACATTAATAATCAATAAGAGTAAGTAATTTCCACACACCATGACCTCTCAGCCATGAATAAGCACACCTTTATGTAAAAGTTATAATGTGTATTTCCCTATATTAACAATGCTAATATCATGCAACTTAATCTCAATATCAAATGATAAAAATACAGGAACAATACTGGCTGACCAAAGCAGCAAAAGAATCGCGATCTAATCAAAGCTTGAGCCACTACACATTCTAAGGTTTCAGTACAAATCACTAACAAGAATAACTGTGCAAAGGATATAACATACATTTAGATTCAGCAAGGAAAATACATAAACTGTTATTACCTGTAGCAAACTTTATCAGTGAGAACCTTAACTTACATCAGATTAGAATAGCATGTTTGGACTTCATGCAAAACAATGTAGTCAACACAAATTTGGAAAAACATAAAACTATGGCTCTATCAAAAGTAGCGGTTGGTACCTAGAAACAAACGCAAATAGACATAACAATCAGTAACATTGTATATCTGTCCTCAATATGCTTCAGCAAGCTGTGACAGTCTTCGTCATTAGGGCATCAGTTCTGTCAGCAAGACATGAGGATTCAGCATCAAAGTTCAGAAAAAGCAAAGTTCAGAAAATAATAACTCAACGTTCAGAAAGAAAGGGAGAATCGCTCCCTACACAGTTCAAAAGAATAGAGCTAATGGCGCAGTGGAAAAATGGAAAAATGGGCAAATGCTGTCCTCCTCTCGATGCACTCTGGCTAAGTTAGATTTCCTAAAACTACTTCCCACATCCTCATTGGTCAAGGAATTGTATGTTTACATTTAGTCAATTAAACTAAAACCCCTAATTTAAAGTTTTACTACTACATGAGTCACATGTCGATAATTGGCTCCTCTTCATCCACTCTCCTCATTCGGCTCGTCAGGTATCAATATTGCTGCAGCTTATACTCCAGTCAGTGCATTCATTGTCTTCTCCTGGGAAGGTCAGTCTTGCACACACTACATTAAACATTGTTTTACTAGCAAGTACAATATCTTTTAGCAAGCAGTTTTCATGAGAACGAACTTCAGCTACGAGCATATGGTCAGTACAGTAGAAAATTACAGTTTAATTCTCTAAACACCCATTTTATAAAACGCCTAACAAAAGCAGCTTGACATGGGGCTGTGCAACTAGGCCAAGACCTCGAAGCCATTAATAAGTACACTTTGTGAACATTGACGGCCACTCTGGTGGGTGCACCTTCAAATGCGTGCATTATTTTTCTCTACGTTAAAACATTTTCTACGCAAATTGCAACACTCAACATACATGAACATTCATTAATAAATTCAGCATTAACAATTTAAACCTGTCATGGTGTTGCATGTTAATTTCTTTGATGCCCACTATCATAGCTATGGATAATTGCCTGCTAAAGCTGTGTCACGCTTGAAGCTTGAAACCCCCCCTTTTTTAAAATTCTTTTCTCTTAACCTCCCGCTTGTTGGTGCCTTCATTCCCTTCGCTAATTACGCCGGATAGGCGAGTTTGACAGTTTGGGCAGACACCTGTTGTCCCTCTGCTCAAATGGTATTCTACTGTTTTAATTTTGTTGCTGTTGTCTGTTTTGTGCCACATTAGTTATTGGTTGACTGGAGTCCTAATTCCTACTGTGTCCCCCACACCGCCATGGATCATTGGCCTGCTGTGGTGAACTGAAAGACTCTTTTCCAGCTAATCACCTATGAATTCCATTAACACTCTCACATGGAATGGGAGGGGTCTACACTTGCTTACGCACAGAAATTCCATCTATTCCTATCTTAAGAGACACATGATTGAATAGCGATGTTGAAGGAAACTCACCTCACGCCGTCAAAAAGCTCTAGGTTGCAGCTGCGCTGGTGAGGACAATTGTTCGCAGCTAATTTCTCTACATATGCTAGAGGGGCTCTCATTTGGATCAGACCAGGTACGGAGGAAAGTGAGATCGACATTGAGGGTAGATATGTGTTTGTGCGCGGATGTCTGGATGGGCGAACATTACTATTAGGGTCTATATATACACCAAATATGGATCAGGCTTCCTTTTTCACAGATTGTCTGGTGCTCTCTCCTGCTGGAGTGGGCTCGCATGGCTTGTGGGAGGCGATTTTAACAATTTCCTAGACCTGGACGTTGTCCGTTCCTACCTGCTACTGCCTGCACCCATGGTGACTACTGCACACTCGTTGCAAGTGTGGCTCCAACACTGGAGACTGTTGGCTCTATGGTGAAATCGCAATGCTGCGGCAAGAGACTTCACATTTTTCTCAGTGCCTGCACCGATTACATGTGAAACTTGACAGAATACTTTGCACGGAAAACTTATCCACCATGGATCTGCAGATAGATTACCTTGGCCACACCCACTCTGATCACAACCCTCAGCTTATGCAGCTGGGATGGGATGTACCCGCCTCTGCTGTTCCCGCTTGTCGGCTAAGGCCAGGGATGCTGAAAGATGCACCTTTTAGGGTATTTCTTGGTTCAGCCATTGCTGAATTTTTTTAACATAATGAGGGCACTGTATCATCTGGGCTCCTTGAATGGGATACGTTCAAGGTCTAACTAAGAGGGCACAGCCTGGGCACACAATGGAACGTGCGCAAGTTCATTCAGTGCAAATTAACTCAAGTGGAGAAAGCTCTAATGCAGCACGAGAAGCGCACCACTCGGAGCACCCTGGAGGTGCGTAAACTTGCAGCCAAGAGGGCGGAACATGTGTCCCTGGTGGAGAGGTTGCGTTGTCTTAACCACGTGGCCCATTTGGCTTGCACGCATGCCGCGGCTGGTAGATCGGGCAAACTATTGGCTTTGTTCATCCGCCAGGAACAGGAACCCACCCCTATACTGGAGATGCATTTAGTGTTGGGCGAAGTACTCTACCCACAAGGTGAGATAGATAATAAACTACACATTACTGTACAGTGCTGAATCAGTCGCAGATGAAGGCTCGGCCTGCAGACTCTGAGGAGTTATTTTCCTTGCTCCCTCTGCCTTGCCTCACAGAAGACCAACCTGAGGAACTGGATGAACCGTTAACACTAGCAGAGATACAGGACAGTATACGTGCATTGGCTACTGGCAAAACTCCAGGTCCAGACGGCCTCCCGTCAGAGTTTTATAAGGCATACACCTACCTGATTGTGCCATGCCTGCTATGGCTGTTTGAAGAGACTCTGTTGGAAGCATCCCTGACCGAATTGGAATAGGAGGTGATACTGATATCCCTTCCCAAGCCAGGCAAAGATCCAGCGGAACTGGGCTTCTATAGGCTGTTGGCGATGCTTAACACAGATTATACAATTTTGGCTACATTGTTGGCAACCTGACTGGCGCCTCTGGTGCCTCAACTGATCCACTCTGATCATAATGGCTTTGTACTGGTGTGTAGCACCTCCCTAAATATCAGGCTCCTATTCTGGGTCATGAAGTACTCTACACAAGATTGGCCAGGGGCAGGCTGCTTGGTATTGGACCTGGAAAAGGCCTTTGACTCTGTGGAATGGCCTTTTTTGTTTGAGGTGCTGCGCTGGATGGGTCTGGGCCCCAGCTTCTTAAGTCTAGTGAAATTGTTATATGCACATCCTCAACTTAGGGTCAGAATGGGCGCAACTATCTTGGAACCCATTGGGGTAGGTTGGGATACTCAGCAGGGTTGCCCCCTTTCTCCGCTGCTGTTTTCACCAGCGATAGAGCCTCTGGCGGCGGAACTCCACAGATGATGGGAGGACTGGAGTATCCACTAGGAGATGGTCGGCATACTGTGTCCCTTTATGCAGATGACGTTCTCCTGTATTTTTAGAAACATCTCTAACATTCCTGAGGAAGATGTGAATATACCTCAGCGCTTCACAATGTTATCGAGATCGCAAGTTAATTGGAGGAAATCATTCATATTCCCCTGACTAGCCAGACCATGGTCTTAACCTATCAGGAGTACCGATCCCTTGGTAGCCCAGAACGTTCAGATACCTGTGCATTAACGTATATCACACCGTGGGGAATTTGCATGATGAAACCTCAAGCGGGCGGTGACATCTATTCGTGCCCAAATGAATTTCTGGCAGACACTGCCGCTCTCTGCGATGGGAAGGATAGCTCTACTGAAAATGGTGGTCCTTCCTCGATTGCTTTACTATTTTTCCAATCTGTCTCTGTATGTCCCAGCTTTTTTTTAGGGATTTGGAGCCCAGAATTCAAGAGTTTATCTGGAATAAAAGCCACTGCAGAGTGGCAATGTCGAAATTGTACACGCCATTGGATAGGGGTGGCCTGGCGGTGCCAAACATGGAGCAATACTACTTGGCCTCCAAGCTGCAATAGGTAGCCAGGTGGCTTTCTGGACTCCAGCTGTAGGTTGAGTTGCGACCTTGGTCATTATCTGAGGTGTCACATCTGTTCCACCCAAATGCGTAGACCGAGGCTCCGGATTTGCTCCAGGTGAGTGTGGCACATCGATGCTACAGCAGGAGTATGCGCCTCACACGCTCAGTCACTCACTATGTACCAGCTCTGGCCATATTAGGTATGCCACATGGTGCGCAGTGCATGTCTCTGGCAGAGCTGGAGCCTTGACACGCTGCTGGGCTGCATACACTGGGCGATTTGTAAGCTACTCCCATTTGAGACACTGATAGAGGAGACGGGCCTGTCACCTGGCCAATTCCTGATGTATAACTCCCTGGTTGCATCGCTGACCCAACATTGGGAGTCGTCACTGCTGATCCGCTTATGAACCTTTTGGTGCAATACATGCATGTTATGGGACAGGGTAGGCACTTAGTACGTTGGCTCACAGACGCGTTCTGGACACACAGCTCATGTTTGTGCTGCACTGCGAGCCAGCTGGAAGAAGAGTTAGCCAGCCCCTGCGCAGAATAGAATGCAGCACTGCAAAGTCACATCAACATTCCGTGTAGTGCGCGGTCCCGCCTCATCCAATTCTATGTACTTCATAGGACTTATCTTACTCTGGCAAAGATCAATCAGTACTTTCTTCGCACTGATGCGGCCTGCCCTCGTTGTGCATTGGCGGTGGCAGACTTGCAATATATGTCATAGCCTTGCCCTCGATATGCTCTTACTGGAAGGCGGCGACTGCACAGCTATCGGCCTGTACCGCATGCCCACAATTGAACAAGTGGGAAGCATGCATCTTGGGCCTTTTTTTCCAGAGCTAAAAAACATAGATCTTCCATGAGATTCCTGGACCTAGGCCTTTTGGCGGCTAAGCGACTCATCATCAGGAGATGGAGGTCCACAGAGCCCCCCACGATGGAAGCACGGAGAATGTCATTTTTGATCTGGGTAGAGGCAGAGGGGGTGGTGCTGCAGAGGGAAGACTGACTGGGACGTTGTAAATATCCCCTGGCTTCTGGATGGGATGAGATGTTGCTGGAGCTTCGTGAGCAGTTGCAGAGGCTGGATGCAGAGGCAATACAAGTAGAGACCATAATGGCAGCAGATGGTTGAGCAAGTTGTGTGCAGTGGATTGCTGCCGCCCCCTCTGGGCAGTAGACTTGGCCCTTCCTCCCACCAGGGAGGGGACATTTGGCGGGGCGATTTGAGGGGAGGCCTAAGGCCGCACGCTGGTGTGGTCCGAGAAGTGGGGATTTGAGGGAAAAGGTGGGTGCTCGGGAACGGATTCCAGATAAGGTTATGGTTTTGTTGTTGTGTTGTTGTATGCAATGTTAAAGCTGAATCTTAGCGTCATTATTAGGGGATACATGTTAGTCACCTGCCAGGAAGATGCACCACTATATTATGTAATTCATTCTACTTAAACATCCTGCAGGTTGGAGACCCGCGAGGACTTATAATTCAAATGTACTAACATCTCAGTTCTGGTTGTACATCCTAATCGTTAACAGATGTAAGGTTTACTTTGAGCCAGCACAATTACGCGAAATACTTTGTCATGGAAGTTAAGCCTCAAATTCTCACCCCTGCAGTAGATGTGCATAATCTGTAATTGTTCCCCTTTCTTTTCATATTTAAAGAAATAAAAAGATTCATGCAAAAAAAATGAATGATTTAATATTATAGGTCATAAGGACTGCATGGCATGGGTGCAAATTATAGTTAGCTCACTGAACTATACCTGAGAAATGTAATTTTGGGGGGGGATTTTAAGCATTAGATTTTATCACCTAACTATAATGTTACTTTAACCTTAGTCTTTTAGTGAAATTGTTTTTCTTTTAATTTTAGGAAAGATTGTATTACCATATGTAATTATAACGTCTATTTCACCTTTAACTAGGGTTTTTTAACATATTCATCCAACACCTTCACTGCACACAGCCTATGACCATTCATAACAGGGTTTGGCAAAGGCCCAAACCCTGCTGGTGGGCAACCCAACACAGCCTGTCCTCCATGGTCAGCGTGCTGCTTCTGCTCAACTCCTGCTTGCCCCCTGTTCTCCATCTCATACCCCTGCCCCCACATTCTGCCCTCCAGGGTCAGCTTGCTAGCCCTGCTCTCATCCTGTTTGCCCTTTGTTCTCCTGTAATGTGCCCCGGTTCCTCCGACCTTCCCTCCATGGTATTATTGGTGTCTTTGCATCCCTCCCCCTGTTCTCTACATATCTGCCTCTGCCCCCTCTTGACTGTTTTCTGCAGTCTATTGTACTGCTATTCCCTCAACCCCCGTGGTCAGCTTGCTACACCTGCCATCACCCCTTGTTCTCCCTCGCTGACCTTGCTCATGCTGGACTGCTCACCAAGGCCAGATTGCTGCCCTGACCCCCTTCTGGCTGCTGTTCACCATCTGAGGGCCCTAGCTCTCCATCCCACCAGCCCTGTGTGGACAGATTACTGACTCTGCCAACCTGCCCTATGTGGTCAGCTTGTTACCCCTATCCCGCTCATTCCTGCCCTTTTTTCTCTGTATGCGTACCCCTGGCCCCTCCCTCCTGCCCTCCATGGTCTGTTCAGCTGCCTCTACCCATGCAGGCATTTCCTCTGAGCTCAGCTTGCCCACTCTACCTCCACTCCTTGTCTGAGTCTTTACCCTGTCCCCTCCCTCCTTCCCTATGCGATCTTTTGTGCTGCTACTGCCCCTCCCACTTGCCCTCTGTCCCTTGATGCCTCTACCCAAATCCTCTCTGCCCTCTGTTGCTTTGAGTACAAGCCCCTGCCCCTCCCCTCTTTCTAATGCCTCTCCCGCTTGCCATCTTTGGTTTGTTTGTTGTCCCCACCATGTGTCCATTCCTCTGCCCTCCACTGTCAAAGTCAATGTCCCTATCCTCTCACTCCAGGCCTGGTCACCGTAGCCCTCCTGGTGGTCCACCCCCTGGTCCTCATCCTCCTCCAACCAGTCCTCCTCCTCCTTCCTTCCCCAGCTCCCCTCCACAATGACATTAGCCGGGTACAACCTGCAACAATGTCACCCAGACTTTTTATTGGCTTCCATATTTATTTGGTTGAGAAAATAATGTCAAGGACAGCAATGGGGGCCTAATAGAGAGAGGACCCATCCCATTTAACGCACTGCTAACCATGTTAAAATGAAACTACCATTTCCAAGATACACTAGATGGTTGACTAAAAGGTTAGTGTGGCTGAAGGAATCACTGGTGACATATAGCCAATAAGTACTTATGCCTGAAAAACAAGCTGCTAGGTCACTGGTTCCCAAACCTTTTAAACCCATTGCTCCCTTGACCTATTGGCCGTTGGCTCCCCATTATGTAACTTTTTTTGGGCTAGTGGAGGGGATATAAGCCCGGCCTAGGGAGTACGTCCATTTTTCTCCCTGGAAATAATTGGGATGAAGCTGTTGAATATATTGTAATTATAGATATAACAAAATAAAAATCTAAACGTTTTTAATAGAAAACTTTAATTGGTTGAGTCAGAAAAAACACTCTTCAGCACAGGGGTCTGCATGCCATGATGAAAGGTTCTTAAACTATTTTTTGCTTTAAAAAATAGCTTTTGGTGCATCGCAGTGTATGCAATTTTCAGGAGGCCTCGTCGTTTCAGGTAGCTGTCATGCCCACTCTCTGTTTCTAATGTTGTATCAAAACATATTCTGCTGAGTTGTGTTTCTTTAGTAAATACTGAAAAATAATCGATTGGACAAGCTAGTCTTTATCTTCATGTTGAAGAGTTTCTCTTCTGTTTTTCCACCACTATTGCACCTAAGTAAACAAGATGCCTGGGTTTGGGCATTCTTATTGGAATTTTGAAAGCGGGGGCTTATGTTTACTGTGTATTAACTTACTAAAATGTCTTGTAGTATTCATCCGGTTTATAATCCTGACATGGTAAACAAATGTTTTATACTTTATCCATTGAAAAAAAACTTTTTAACCTATATCCTACCTCATGCCTCTTTCATCCACCACCAGTCACTCTCTGCCTCTCTATCTCACTTCTGCAGGTTGACGTTTTCTCCCTTTCTCATAGTTATTTTGTCTATCTTCTTCCATTCCTCCTTGTGTGTTTTCCCTATTCCCTCTCCTGCTCTTGGTCATAGTCTCACGAGGAAAATAAATGCCGATGGGCCCCACCTCGCACCACTCAAATAATAGCTGCCAAGCAAGCTACAAATGGCAAATCAACATAGTTGCAAGTTCTAGCATCTACATTGCATAGTGGTACTTGTGGTTACCCTTTTTATTAGGCAGCACCCAAAGGGCAAACATTATGCTGTGTCAGGTGTGAGATCACATTTCATGGTTGTTGGAAATGGCCTTTTTGCAGGGTCACCCCCAAACTTTTTGCCTTCTTCCTTCTTTTTTTCTGACCTCATTTTTGCTGACTTTAGGACTCTGCGCACTTTACCACTGATAATCAGTGCTAAAGTGCATATGCTCTCTCCTTCAAACATGCTGACATTGGCTCATACCCAATTGGTTTATTTAATTTACTTGTAAATCCCTAGTCTAGTGCAATACATGTGCCCAGGGCCTGCAAATTAAATGCTACTAGGGGGCTGCAGCACTGGTTGCGCCACCCACATAAGTTGCCCCCTAACCATGTCTCAGGCATGCCTCTGCAGTGCCTGTGTGTGCAGTTTCACTGCCACTTCGACTTGGCATTTAGAAGTATTTGCCAAGCCTTAAACTCCCCTTTTACTACATATAGGTCACCCCTAAGGTAGGCCCTAGGTAGCCCATAGGGCAGGGTGCTATGTAGGTAAAAGGCAGGACATGAATATGTGTGTTCTATATGTCCTGGTAGTGTAAAACTCCTAAATTCATTTTTACACTGCTGTGAGGCCTGCTCCTTTCATAGGATAACATTAGGGCTACCCTTATATACTGTTTGAGTTGTAGATTCTGATCTGAAAGGAGTAGCCAGGTCATATTTAGTATGGCCAGAATGGTGACACAAAATCCTGCTTAATGGTGAAGTTGGATTTTATATTACTATTTTAGAAATGCTACTTTTAGAAAGTGAACATTTCTCTACACTTAAATCCTTCTGTGCCTTCCAATCCACGTCTGGCTAGGTTTAGTTGACAGCTCCCTTGTGCATTCACTCAGACAAACCCCAAACACAGGATTATCAGTCACACTTGCATACATCTGCATATTGAATGGGTCTTCCTGGGCTGGGAGGGTGGAGGGCCTGAAACTTACATGTCAAAGGACAGTAGCTTGCCCTCACACAAAGGACTGCCACACCCCGTACTGGGACCCTGGCAGACAGGATAGAACTGAAAGGGGACCTTGTGCACTTCTAAGCCACTCTTTGAAGTCTCTCCCACTTCAAAGGTACATTTGGGTATCTAAGCAGGATCTCTGACCCTACCAACTCAGACACTTCTTGACAAGACACTCTTGTCACAGACACTTCCTGGAGAAGAGAACCTGAACCAGTATCTGCAACCTGCAAAGACGAACTGCCTGGCTGCCCAAAGGACTTACCTGACAGCTTTCTGTGAAGGACTGCTGCCTTGCTGTTGCCGTGCTGCCTTGCTGCTCTCTGGCCGTGCTGAGAAGTGCTCTCCAAAGGCTTGGATAGAGCTTTCTCCTGTTCTCTGAAGTCTCAGGACCAAAAAGACTTCAATCCTGCAAGAAAAACTCCCTATGCGGCGGAAATTGACGCACAGCCGGCAGAAAAATGATGCACAGCCTGCATCATGGTGAAAAATTCACCGCACGCCGAACCGGAATGACGCAGCCCGACTTCGCAAGAAGATCGAAGCAGCATAGTGAGTGGAAATTCGATGCACGGCCCACCGGATCGACGCACAACCGAGCCGGAACGATGCAGCCCAACTTCCTGAGAGGAATCGACACAGCGACTGCCGTACAGTAGAAATTTCCACAGAATGCCCACCGGATCGACGCAGCCCAGGTGACTTTGTCCAGCCAGCGCCGGATTTCAAAGCATCATCCCTGGGGCGTCCAAAAACCCCGCAACCCGAAGAGGATCCAAGACAGAGTGCCGCAAATCGACGCAAAGCCTTCCCTGCATGGAAAATAAACGACGCATCGCCGTGTGCAGCCCAAGAAATTGACACACATCTTCCTGTTTTCCATGCATCTTCTCCTCTGCGGTTCCTTGCGGAGATTTTGATTGCAAGCCAGGTACTTTTTGCTTGCTACAGACATCTGTTGCTTTTAAAAGACTAAAGACACTTTGGCTCTCATTACAACATTGGCGGCAAAAGCCACTTACCGCCGTGCAGAAGACCGCCAACACACCGCTGTGGCAGCGGAATTCCGCCACAGTCATTATGACCCACTGCTTGCAATCCCCAAAAATTGAGACACCCACACAAGTCCGCCACACCAAAGGTCAGTGATAAACGGGCGAAAACAAAACCTCCACCGTCACGCCAACAGAAATACGCCCAAGCTATCACAACCCACGAATCCACGAAGTGGTCTTTCAACCGCAGTATTCCATTGGCGGTACACACCGCCGCGCTCAAAATACACACACTTTTACAAAACACAGCCACATTGGAAAATCAAAATACACACACCTGATACACATACACATACCACTCCCACACACCCATTACAATATAAAACACACACCCACATCACCCACAAACCCCTACGACCACAATTGAGAAAGAAGCACAGAAAGAGACACTACAAACTACTACCAAGCATCCACAGGCACACAATACCATCACCCACATAACTGCCACGCACCTCACACAACACACCACTAAATATCACCCCACTTATCACTACACACACCACCCCACACATCACCCACACCACCCCATGGCACAGCAAAGACACCCCAGGTTCTCTGAGGAGGAGCTCAGGGTCATGGTGGAGGAAATCGTCCGGGTAGAGCCACAGCTATTTGGATCACAGGTGCAGCACACCTCCATAGCTAGGAAGATGGAGCTATGGCGAAGAATCGTGGGCAGGGTCAAGGCAGTGGGACAGCACCCAAGAAATAGGGATGAAATCAGGAAGAGGTGGAACGACCTACGGGGAAGGTGCGTTCCGTGGTCTCAAGACACCACCTTGCGGTTCGACGGACTGGCGGAGGACCCCCACCTCCTCCCCCACAACTAACAACATGGGAGGAGCAAGTCTTGGCGATTCTGCATCCTGAGGGCCTCTCAGGAGTAGATGGAGGAATGGACTCTGGTAAGGCAATGTGTTACTACTATATCCCCCACCCAACCTGCATGCCATCACATACCCCCACCGTCACCCTCACCCCCATCACTCCAACTCCTCACAAATGTCCAAATATCACAAACCACACATTCCAACACCAAACCCTGCATGCAACACCGAAGCATGGACACCCATCACCAAAGCATGGCCACTGCACATACCCATACACCTCCCTAAACCACCATCACACAAGGTCCCACACAGGAATGCAAGCACTGGGGTACACGGTCACCCACCCATTGCAGACCATGGCACACACAGATGCAATAAACATGCTTTTATACCCCTGCAGGACCCCTACCCTACATCACCGGACAGGAGGGTCCACACATGTCCACACCACCAACAGAAGAGGCCCACAGTGATGACAGCAGCTCTTCTCCAACTGGATCTAGATGACCAGCCCGGCCCATCTGGGACCTCGGGACAGTCGGTTCCCCTGACACAGTCACAGGCCACCACAGAGCTTCCCCCCTCTGGAAACACCAGCACAGCACCCACCCAGCGGGCCCATACCTCTGTCCCCAGGACACGTCAGTTCGCAGTGTGTCCACCACTACAGGGAACCCAGGCTAACCCACCTCCCCAACAACAACAGGGACCTGGGGGCAGTAGCAGTGGGCACACGGTCCAGGGGACAGAGGCCCAGGAACACAGGGGAACTGGGAGGGCTGCTGTGCGACAAGGGGAGGACAGGCCCAGGGAACCCACTCTCCAACATCATGGGAGCCTACCATCATTCCCAGGAGATGATGGCAACGGTACTGGCCAAGTTTCAGGAGACCCAGTGGCTGCAGGAGGAACAATATTTGGGCTTCAGGGAGCAACTCAGATCCACCAATTCCACCCTGGGCACCATCGTAGGGGTGCTGAAGGAAGTCCTCAACACCAGGAGGGACACTGTGGCACTACAAGGGGCCCCTGACACTAGCCTGGACGATGAACTGCCCACCACCTCCGCCGGCGCTAGTGGACAGGAGGCACCGCCACAGGACCACCACACCAGCACCCCACCCCCTGCAGAGGGAGAACCATCTCTCAAATGGTCCCTGAGATCCAGGACAAAGACAGAGAACGATGCCAAGACCCCCGCCAAAAAATGAGACCACCCTGATTGTCATCCTTCTGTCCCACCTTGTCCATCCTCAAACTACCCCAGCTCCACTTCCTATGCCCATTTGGGCAATGCACCTGTGAGACTAATTGTAAGGAAAGGCCTCCTTGGCATGGTTACCCCCTGACTTTTTGCCTTTGCTGATGCCAAGTTATGATTTGAAAGTGTGCTGAGGCCTGCTGACCAGGCCCCAGCACCAGTGTTCTTTCCCTAACCTGTACTTTTGTTCCCACAATTGGCTCTCTCTGGCATCCAGGTAAGTCCCTTGTAACTGGTACCCCTGGTACCGAGGACCCTGATGCCAGGGAAAGTCTCTAAGGGCTGCAGCATGTCTTATGCCACCCTGGGGACCCCTCACTCAGCACAGACACACTGCTTGCCAGTTTGTGTGTGCTAGTGGGGATAAAAAGACTAAGTCGACATGGCACTCCCCTCAGGGTGCCAACCTCACACTGCCTAAGGGTATAGATAAGTCACCCCTCTAGCAGGTCTTACAGCCCTAAGGCAGGGTGCACTATACCATAGGTGAGGGCATAAGTGCATGAGCACTGTGCCCCTACAGTGTCTAAGCAAAACCTTAGACATTGTAAGTGCAGGGTAGCCATAAGAGTATATGGTCTGGGAGTCTGTCATGCACAAACTCCACAGCACCATAATGGCTACACTGAAAACTGTGAAGTTTGGTATCAAACTTCTCAGCACAATAAATGCACACTGATCCCAGTGTACATTTTATTGTAACATACACCCCAGAGGGCACCTTAGAGGTGCCCCCTGAAACCTTAACCGACTACCCGTGTAGCCTGACTGGTTTTAGCAGCCTGCCACACACCAGACATGTTGCTGGCCACATGGGGAGAGTGCCTTTGTCACTCAGTGTCTAGTAACAAAGCCTGTACTGGGTGGAGGTGCTTCTCACCCCCCCCTGCAGGAACTGTAACACCTGGTGGTGAGCCTCAAAGGCTCACCCCCTTTGTTACAGCACCCCAGGGCACTCCAGCTAGTGGAGTTGCCCACCCCCTCTGGCCACGGCCCCACTTTTAGCGGCAAAGCCGGAGGAGATAATGAGAAAAACAAGGAGGAGTCACTGGCCAGTCAGGACAGCCCCTAAGGTGTCCTGAGCTGAGGTGACTCTGACTTTTAGAAATCCTCCATCTTGCATATGGAGGATTCCCCCAATAGGGATAGGAATGTGCCCCCCTTCCCTCAGGGAGGAGGCACAAAGAGGGTATAGCCACCCTCAGGGCAAGTAGCCATTGGCTACTAACCCCCAGACCTAAACACACCCCTAAATTCAGTATTTAGGGGCTCCCCAGAACCTAGGAAACTAGATTCCTGCAACCTAAGAAGAAGAGGACTGCTGAACTGAAAAACCTGCAGAGAAGACGGAGACACCAACTGCTTTGGCCCCAGCTCTACCGGCCTGTCTCCCCACTTCTAAAGACACTGCTCCAGCGACGCGTTCCCAGGGTCCAGCAACCTCTGAAGCCTCAGAGGACTACCCTGCATCTAGAAGGACCAAGAACTCCCGAGGACAGTGGCTCTGTTCCACAAAGACTGCAACTTTGCAACAAAGAAGCAACTTTGAAACAACACATGTATCCCCCCAGAAGCGTGAGACTTTGCACTCTGCACCCGACGCCCCCGGCTCGACTTGTGGAGAACAAACACTACAGGGAGGACTCCCCAGTGACTACGAGCCCGTGAGTAGCCAGAGTTGACCCCCCTGAGCCCCCACAGCCACGCCTGCAGAGGGAATCCCGAGGCTCCCCCTGAGTGCGACTGCCTGCTTCAAAGACCCAACGCCTGGTAAAGACTCTGCATCCGCAGCCCCCAGGACCTGAAGGATCCGACCTCCAGTGCAGTAGCGACCCCCAGGTGGCCCTCTCCCTTGCCCAGGTGGTAACTACCCCGAGGAGCCCCCTCCTTGCCTGCCTGCATCGCTGAAGAGACCCCTTGGTCTCCCATTGGAACCTATTGCGAACCCGACGCTTGTTTGCACACTGCACCCGGCCGCCCCGTGCCGCTGAGGGTGTACTTTCTGTGCTGCCTTGTGTCCCCCCCGGTGCCCTACAAAACCCCCCTGGTCTGCCCTCCGAAGACACGGGTACTTACCTGCTGGCAGACTGGAACCGGGGTACCCCCTTCTCCATTGAAGCCTATGCGTTTTGGGCACCACTTTGACCTCTGCACCTGACCGGCCCTGAGCTGCTGGTGTGGTAACTTTGGGGTTGCTCTGAACCCCCAACGGTGGGCTACCTTGGACCCAAACTTGAACCCCGTAGGTGGTTTACTTACCTGCAAAAACTAACAAACACTTACCTCCCCCAGGAACTTTTGAAAATTGCACTGTCTAGTTTTAAAATAGCTATCTGTCATTTATGAGAAGACTGTATATGCTATTTTGCTAATTCAAAGTTCCTAAATTTCCTAAGTGAAGTACCTTTCATTTAAAGCATTACTTGTAAATATTGAACCTGTGGTTCTTAAAATAAACTAAGAAAATATATTTTTCTATTCAAAAACCTATTGGCCTGGAATTGTCTCTGAGTGTGTGTACCTCATTTATTGCCTGTGTGTGTACAACAAATGCTTAACACTACCCTCTGATAAGCCTACTGCTCGACCACACTACCACAAAATAGAGCATTAGAATTATCTATTTTTGCCACTATCTTACCTCTAAGGGGAACCCTTGGACTTTGTGCAAACTATTCCTTACTTTGAAATAGTGCATACAGAGCCAACTTCCTACACTAATAGACTGGACTCTGCCATGGACATTCCTCCACCATCACCCCCCACCATTTTACAGCACCCTCCAATATTGAGCACTTAAATAAACACCCTTAGGCACAAAGCAATCTGGAGTCTGTCTGTGATTTCGAAATAGTGTATTAGCAATTACAGTGTCAAAATGCTCTTTCAATTGTAATGTCAAAATACATATGTCACACAGCTCTACTCCATGAGGAAACAAAGCAGATGTCACACAGTGGGACCCACATCTGTGAAATCGTAAGGGAAAGTGACAACTCAGTGACCATACACTGGGTGAAAATGACAGACAGTAGAGAGGTAGTAGTGTTAAAGTACATGTAGTAGGCAGGCTTGTATTCTTACCTGTGTCTCACTGGAAGTATTGCAGGATCACTGAGTTCCTGTTGTCGATGTCCTCTTCTTCTGCTTCCTCATCTTCACTGTCCACAGGCTCCACAACTGCCACAACTGCCACAACTCCTCCATCTGGACCATCCTCCTGCAGAAAAGGCACCTGTCGACGCAAAGTTAAGTTGTGAAGCATACAGCAGGCCACGATGATCTGGCACACCTTCTTTGGTGAGTAGAATAGGGATCCACCTGTCATATGGAGGCACCTGAACCTGGCCTTCAGGAGGCCGAAGGTCCGCTCTATAATCCTCAGAGTTGGGCCTCATTGTAGCGTTCCTCTGCCCTTGTCTTGGGATTCCTCACTGGGGTCAGTAGCCATGTCAGGTTGGGGTAACCAGAGTCACCTGCAAATGGCGAGGGACAACTGTTAGACACACACTAACCTGTAAGGATATCCCCAGACCCAGACAACCATTCCCACTGACTTGCTTCCCGGTGCTCACCTAATAGCCACACACAGTGCCTCTGGAGTTGGCCCATCACATAAGGGATGCTGCTATTCCGCAGGATGTAAGCGTCATGCACTGAGCCAGGGAATTTGGCATTCACATGGGAGATGTACTGGTCTGCCAAACACACCATCTGAACATTCATCGAATGATAACTCTTCTGGTTTCTGTACACCTGTTCACTCCTGCGGGGGGTACCAACGCCACATGTGTCCCATCAGTGGCACCTATGATGTTGGGGATATGTCCCAGGGCATAGAAGTCACCTTTCACTGTGGGCAAATCACCCACCTGAGGGAAAATGATGTAGCTCCGCATGTGTTTCAGCAGGGCAGACAACACTCTGGACAACACGTTAGAAAACATAGGCTGGGACATCCCTGATGCTATAGCCACTGTTGTTTGAAATGACCCACTTGCAAGGAAATGGAGTACTGACAGCACCTGCACTAGAGGGGGGATTCCTGAGGGATAGCGGATAGCTGACTTTAGGTCTGGCTCCAGCTGGGCACACAGTTCATGGATTGTGGCACAATCAAGCCTGTAGGTGATGATCACATGTCTTTCCTCCATTGTCGACAGGTCCATCAGCAGTCTGTACACCGGAGGATGCCGCCATCTCCTCACATGTCCCAGCGGACGGTGCCTATGAAGGACAACAGCGAGCACAGAGTCAACCAACTCAGAGGTACGTACCCACAGCTTACACAGAACACGTTTCATAATCCAAAATTTGCATGTATGAGTGTTGAGGCAAGGGCTAGGTATGTGTGACGCAGTTAAAAAGTAAGCCATGTGGGCCCCTGGAATGGCGGCTGTCTGACCTGTAAAGTGGGACAATGGGATGTGAGGTCACTGCGCTGGCGTTGTACACCGTTGCGGTAGGCGTTCGAAGACCGCGGCGTAATTCTGCATTGGTTAACATTGGACCCTATGGGTCCCAGGAGCCAATGACGATGTACGACGGCGGTGACGGTACGCACCGCTGCGGACGTGACCGCCATTTTCTATCTGTTCAATCACTCGATACCTGATCTTCAACAGGAGAGGACCTACACTGCAAGTGCTGCTGTGACCTCAGTCTGGAAGAGACAATGGCTCTTGCGTCTGGGGAAAGGGCCCCTGCCTTCACCACGGAGGAGTTGGAGAAACTCGTGGATGGGGTCCTCCCCCAGTACACGCTACTCTACGGTCCTCCAGACAAACAGG
This sequence comes from Pleurodeles waltl, assembly GCF_031143425.1. Classification (NCBI taxonomy): domain Eukaryota; kingdom Metazoa; phylum Chordata; class Amphibia; order Caudata; family Salamandridae; genus Pleurodeles; species Pleurodeles waltl. The sequence goes on along the minus strand of NC_090437.1, from coordinate 1,085,484,480 downwards.
TAAGTATACTGGGAGCATGCTGTATGGGCTATGCCTGTGTGGAGTGGGGTGGATGAAAGAAGGGGGGGAGATTGAGGCGTGCATGAAATGACGGTGAGTGCATGTGCCACATAGCAAGGGTAGGGATGGGGGCCAATGACTGTGATGGTGCAGTTGGTAATAACTTTTCTTTTTCCCCTGTACAATTCATGTAGGTCAGCGCCCACCAGAAGAAGGACATCTGGAGTGCCATCGCCAAGGACGTCCAGACCCTGGGGGTCTATCACAGACGGAGCACCCACTGCCGTAAGAGATGGGAGGACATTCGCCGCTGGAGCAAGAAGATGGCGGAGGCCCAGCTGGGGATGGCCTCCCAACGTGGGAGGGGTGCCCGTCGCACCATGACCGCCCTGATGTTCATGATCCTGGCGGTGGCATACCCGGAGTTGGATGGGCGCTTGAGGGCATCACAGCAGCCACAAGGGGGTGAGTACACTCTCATTCAGCTGATTCAGCGTGCAGTGGAGGTGTCTGGGTGGGGGAGGTGGGTTGTGGGTTTCCCTAGGCCATGGCGAGTGTGCTAGTTAGGTCCCCTTCTTCTGGCCGACCCTGTGGCACCCCACCCCACCTGTGTACAGTGCCAACTACACCTAGTCAGGCTCCTGTGACATCCATGTGTGCAGATGTCGGCCATAGCCTTGTAGGCCATGTCCCAGGGATTGAATAGTGGACCCCAAGTGCGCGGCGTAGTGCAGGGGGCTTCTGTGTCTGTCGTGTCCGCCAATGGTAGCGATAATGCATGCACTCAACATGTCTTTCTTCTGTCGTCCCCCCTATTTGTGGTCTCCCTGTTCCTGTGTGCATTAGCATCATCAGGCGGAGGAGCAGTGGCACTGGAGCAGGAGGGAGCTGCATCCCACATGGCCCTGGAGGGCGAGACTATGGACTCGGAATTCACCAGTGGGACGGAGGAGAGCTCCACTGCGGGTATAGGAGCTGACACCAGTGATACGGACTCGTCCTCTGATAGGACCTCCCTTGTGGTGGCAGCCACATCTGTGCCCCCCGCATCTACAGGTACAGCCGCCACCCCCCCTACCAGCACCGCCCTCCCAGCAGCCCCTCAGCCTTTGCCCCGTGCCCGCTCACCAAGGAGAGTGGGCATCACCTTTGCCTCAGGCCCTGCCCCAGTCACCCCTGTTGCCCTCAGTGAGGAGGCCATTGACCTCCTCAGGTCCCTCACTGTTGGGCAGTCTACCATTTTGAATGCCATCCAGGGTGTAGAGAGGCAGTTGCAACAAACAAATGCATTCCTGGAGGGCATTCATTCTGGTCAGGCAGCCCTTCAGCGAGCTTTTCAGGCTCTGACTTCAGCACTGATGGCAGCTATTGTCCCTGTCTCTAGCCTCCCCCCTCCAACTTCCTCCACCCAGACCCACACCCCTGTACCTCAGCCTACCCCAAGCACACCATCAGACCAGCATGCACACACCTCAACACACAAGGGAAGCTGTGGCAAACATAAGCACCACACATCCTACAGGCACTCATGCAAGCATCATTCACATGCAGACACACCAACATCCACCTCCTCCACTGTGTACCCCTCCTCCTCGTCTCCCTCCTCCCTTCCAGTCTCGTCTCCACTCACACCTGCATGCACTACATCTACAGCCACTACTTCCATCACCAGCACACACACCACCACACCCCGCTCACGTGCAGTCACCACCCCTACTACCATTCAGACGTCCCCTGTGTCCTCTCCCAGTGTGTCTGTGATGCCACCTCTTAAGATACACAAACGCAGGCACACACCCACCCAACAGCCATCTATCTCACGACAGCCTCCAGCGCATGCACCTTCACCCAAAGTCACCAAACGTACACCTCCTACAACCACAACCTCTTCCTCCACTCCCAAACCCCCTCCAGCTACCCGTCCCAGTGTTCCCAAGAATCTTTTCCTGTCCACCCTTGAACTCTTTCCCTCACCTCCCCCACCCCGTCAGTCTCCTAGGGCCTGACCCTCCAGGTCCCAACCTAGCACCTCAGCCACAACATCTCCAGGACCAGTGGTGCCAGTAGTCACCGGATTCTGGAGTGCACCAGGCAGCAGGGCAGCCAGTGTGGCAGTGAGCCACAGCACGGACAGCCCCCCACCTGTCAAGCATCAAAAGTTGGCCAGTGCCCAGCGGGAGAGGGGGAAGACTCCAGCCACCAAAGCCGCTACCAGGGGTACAGGTGGGAGTGTGGAGTCAGCTGCGACACCTTCCAAGGTGGGGAAAGGGCACAAGAAACCCGGCAAGTCTGGGAAGAGCAGCACGGCGGAGAAGACTGCCATCATCCCTGCTGCCCAGGAGGCGACCGCCATCAGCCCCGCTGCCCAGGAGGCCCCCGCCATCAGCCCCGCTGGCCAGGAGGCCACTGCCATCAGCCCCGCTGGGCCAGACAGGACCGCCAGCACCAGCCCCGCTGGCCAGGAGGCCACTGCCATCAGCCCCGCTGGCCAGGAGGCCACCGCCATCAGCCCCGCTGGCCAGGAGACCACAGTCATCAGCCCCGCTGGGCCATTCAGGACCACCAGCCCCACTGGGCCAAACAGGACCGCCAGCACCAGCCCCGCTGGGCCAGACAGGACCGCCAGCAGCTGAGTCGCTGCCAAGGACCCCGCCGCAACAAGCACGCTGAACAGGACACCGCCGCCACAAGCACCGCTGAACAGGACACCGCCACCACAAGCACCGCTGAACAGGACACCTCCGCCACAGGCACCTCTGCCAAGGACACCGCCGCCACAAGCACCGCTGAACAGGACACCTCCGCCACAAGCACCACTGGCCCATGAGCACCAAGGGCACTGACGCTACTGAGTCCGCCATGAGCAGGATGAAGCACTCTGGGCACAAAGCCCCCTCCAGAACCAGTGGAGTATCACATCCACTCACACAGTCCTTGGCAGGATGAAGCACTCTGGGCACAAAGCCCCCTCCAGAATCAGTGGAGTATCACATCCACTACCTCAGTCCTTCGCAGGATGAAGCACTCTGGGCACAAAGCCCCCTCCAGAACCAGTGGAGAACGGCATCCACTCACACAGTCCTTGGCAGGATGAAGCACTCTGGGCACAAAGCCCCCTCCAGAACCAGTGGAGAAAGGCATCCACTACCTCAGTCCTTGGCAGGATGAAGCACTCTGGGCAGAAAGCCCCCTCCAGAACCAGTTGAGAAAGGCATCCACTCACACAGTCCTTGGCAGGATGAAGCACTCTGGGCACAAAGCCCCCTCCAGAACCAGTGGAGAAAGGCATCCACTCACACAGTCCTTGGCAGGATGAAGCACTCTGAGCACAAAGCCCCCTCCAGAACTAGTGGAGAAAGGCATCCACTACCTCAGTCCTTGGCAGGATGAAGCACTCTGGGCACAAAGCCCCCTCCAGAACCAGTGGAGAAAGGCATCCACTCACACAGTCCTTGGCAGGATGAAGCACTCTTGGCACAAAGCCCCCTCCAGAACCAGTGGAGACTGTTATCCACTTGTGAGACTGTGGCTTTGCACTCCCCAGGATTCGACAGTGGGCAAACCACCCACTGGAGAGACTTGAGAGACTGTGGCTTTGCACTCCCCAGGATTGAACAGTGGGCATGTGGCCCCCTCGTGGATTTGGTGTCGTGCACTCAACTGGCTGAGGTGTCCCCCCTTTCCTTTCCCCCTGAGGAGCCTGTTTTATTGCTATCTGATGCCCCTGCAGTGTTCTATCCGCCATGTTCGGGTATTGAGTGTGGGCCTCGTCCATGCAGTGTCTGCCCAGTGTTCCACGGACTTCAATGGAGCAATACCTGGACTACTATTCTTGGTGTATATATTTGTTAATAGTGTATATACATTTTTGAGCACTGGATGTTAATATATTACAATAGTTACACTCATTTCCTTTTGTCTTTGCATTCTTCTGCGGGGTTTGGGGGGTGTAACTGTAATGTATCATGCTGTATTAATGTGTGTGTTGTCGTGGGTGAGGGTGGAGGTGGGGGTATTGCATGTTGCGTGTGTGTGTCCCTGGTTTTTCCCTCCCCCCTCACCTGTGTCGTAGGTGCAGTACTCACCGTGGTCTTCACCGTCGGCGTTAGTGCTCCTGGTAGAGGAGCAAGAAGATAAGGGCAGGGAAAATGTGAAGCTTTGGTTCCATGGCGTCCTGGTTCCTCGTGGGGTATGTAGAGGTGAGAGATTTCCCTTCGAAGTCCTGTTTCCGCCATGTTTTTGTTCGCGGTGAATCTGCCCCGGAAAAGGTGGCGGATTGGTAGGTTGTGATAGGGTGGGCGGTACATTGTCCTCCCCCTGTCTGTTGGCGGTGACCGCAGCGCTGTTTGTTTGTACCGCCTTGGCGGTCGGAGTGTTAAAGTGGCTGTCTTTGTTGGCGGTTTCCACCACAGTCGTGATTCCATTTTCTTTTCTGCCAGCCTGTTGGCGGTCTTACCGCCGCTTTAACACCGACCGCCAGGGTTGGAATGACCACCTTTATATCATTTTTACAGTGATATTCCAAAATATACTTACTGCATTTTAATCATTTTGACCTGCATTTATCCAGATAAATATATATTTTTCTAAACACTGTGTGGTGTATTTTTGTGGTGTTCTACTGTGTAATTGCATGATTTACTGCACAAATACTTTACACATTGCCTTCTATGTTAAGCCTAACTGCTCAGTGCCAAGTTACCAGAGGGTGGACGCAGGATAATTTAGTTTGTGTGAGACTTACGTTGACTAGAGGGAGGGTCCTTGCTTGGACAGGGGGTGACCTGACTGCCAACCAAAGACCCCATTACGTTAAAAATGGGAAAATGTAAAACTACAGCTGTATAACTGGATTTTCTGGTGGACAATTACACCTGTCAACCGGAGTAGCTTGGGACAGCCCCTTGCGTTCCCAAGGACATTTGGCAACAACAGTTAATATGGAAAAACATTTACTCCTGCATATGCGTACCTATACCAGTGCCTCGTTTTAAGAAATGCCTCAGGGTGCAGTGCATCATTCACTTTGGAGTGATGTTGGCTCAAGTATTTAAGTGGCCAGGCTGGGACCTGCCAGGATAAACCTTAACTTTATACCAAAAGGTTATGTTTTTTCAAAGTTTGTACTGCATTAACAATGCACCAGAAAAATATGCAAGTATATTAATGGCTTTGGAAGGACAAGGGAGAACAAGCATTTGGTTGGCAACCGTAACCCTGCAGACTTAGTATGAAGCCTGGGAGTGAAGAGCAGACAGGAAATGGAAATACTGCACAAGCTTAGCAGTTTTTATCAGCTATCATTTTTCATTGTCCGTGTCTAATCAACTTTGCGGTCAAATATTGTAAATGATTCAGTGGTTCCCAAACTGTGTCCGGCTAGTTTTCACGGTGCACAGGGCCAGATTGGAAACCACTGTGCTAGGTGAATAATGTCAGAACATGTGTTTATTCATCTGAGTGAATAGACACTTTCCTTGTGAATTACCAAGATGCTTTCCTTACCTGTCACCTGATTTACTTTCTATGTTCGACATAAGCCCTTTCATTGTGTCTCTTCCAATTTACCTACTGCAAGACCACCAAAGTAATGTGCCTCTTAGCAGCAATTGCCTTATGCAAGCAACCCTTCCTCTGTGGCCCAAATACCAGATATCTCTCTGTATTCCATGTTTGTTGCTGCTGTGTTGCCAGGTCTGAAATACTAAGTAAGAACAACCATCCTAAACAAGCTCTAAACTTGACTGTGCTTGACTAGCAAAAAGTTTCCCATATGAACCCCAAAATAAGCTCAGCCCTCAAAAATCATCCAAAATAAAACCATGTACATTAAAATAACAATGTGTTCACACAAGTGAAGAAGCCAGTTATGTAACACGCATAACAGCCATACTTGTTCTTTCAGACAGCCAAATACTCTTAGACTGCAGCATAAAATCTGTCTGCCATGACCTGAAGCTCCAGAAACAGGTTTGAATTCTACATTTTTTATTTTAATATTATATTAACATAAATGTTTTTGTTTACATTTGATTTTACTATTATCTTCATAAACAACTTAAATAAACGCATTAATTAAGCTAAGTATTTGTACTTACTTTCAGACGCTTCACACATTACACACACTTTCCAGCACCTCCATTACAAGTTGGACAGTTAGCTGGTTGCTGGTTAAATAGCAGTAATTAAGTACTATTTTTCAAGCTACTGGACAAATATATTATGGCCCTCATTATGACATTGGTGGGAAATCCCGCTTACTGCTGACGGTCGCCAACTTACCGCTGCAGCAGCTATCCGTTCACCATATTATGACACACACACACCAATCTGACAGAATTTAGCCACAGACACAAATCCACCAGATCGAAGGTCAGTGATAAAGTGACGGTATCAAAACCCACACCGTTATGCCAACAGAACAACGTCCACCACATTATGACCCACAAATCACCACAGCAGACATTCAACGGCGGTAAACCATTGGTGGTACATACCGCTGCGCTCACAATGGACACTCGCAGAAAAAACACCACCACCTTGGACAATTCAAACGACACACACACCTGACACCCATACACACACCACACCCACCCACCCACACCACTATAAAACACCCACCCACATTACCCACAACCTGTTACGAATACAATTCATTGGCACAAGTCTGACACCAAGACCACTTAGCCAACTAGAGCCACACACCACTCACACCCATACACCACTCACGAACTAAACATCACACACCCCAAAACATTACCCAACACACCTCACCAACACACCTCACATAACACTCATGGCACCACAAAGACACCCCTGTTTCACTGAGGAGGAGTTAAGGGTCATGGTGGAGGAAATTGTCATGGTAGAGCCACAGCTGGTTGGAGCACAGGTGCAGCAAATATCCATTGCAAGGAAGATGGCGTTTGGCAGAGACTCATGGACAGGATCAACGACGCGGGACAGCACCCAAGAAGAAGGGACGACATCAGGAAGAGGTGGAATGACCTATGGGGGAAGGTACGTTCCACTGCAGCAAGACACCAGCTCGTTATCCAGAGGACTGGCGGTGGACCCCTACCTCCTCCCCCACAACTCACAGCATGGGAGGAGCAAGTCTTGCCAATTCTACATCCTGAGGGCCTGGCCGGAGTCAGAGGAGGACTGGACTCAGGTAAGTCAACTTTCAACAATTATCACCCCCATACCTGCATGCCATCACATACCCTCATCCTCACTCCCATCACTCCACTCCATCCCACACACTCCACCATCATATCTCTTCAATCCAAATGCCAAGCCCTGCATGCTGTACCACTGCATAGACATCCCTCACATCCGTGCATGGACACTCTTCACCAAAGCATGCATAGCAGAGAGAAATAGCAATCCCACCATACACCAACATACCCAAGTAAAAGCTGGCAGGGCAACACCAACCATAGAGGGGAAGCCCGGGATGTACAATATGTCATACACATGAAGCATAACACATAATTTGCATCCCAACAGGTACCCCAGTCAAAGCCACCGGTGAGGAGGGGCCAGCACTATCAAGTCCCCCAACAGAAGAGGCCCACAGTGATGACAGTAACTCTGGACTTCAGGATCTGGACGATTTACCTGGCCATTCAGGGACCACTGGACTGCCGGTTACCCAAGCCAAGTCACAGACCACCACAGAGCCTCACCCATCAGGAAACAACACCACAACACCCACCTAGTGTACCCAAACCTCTGTCCCCAGGACACGTCAATCATAAGTGTGCTGATCTGTACAAGGACCCCAGGCTACACCTCGCACACAAGACAATCAGGGACCTGGGGTCAGTGGCAGTGGGCACAGGGTTCAGGGGACAGAGGCACAGGCCAACAGGGACACTGAGAGGACTGCTGTGCGCCATGGGGAGGACAGGACCAGGAACCGACTCTCCAGGAGTCACTCCCCAAGATCCTGGGAGACTACCAACATTCCCAGGACACGATGGGCCAGATCCTGGACAAAATGCAGGAGAACAGGTGGCTGCAGGAGGGACAGTACCAGGGGATCAGGGAGGACTTGCAGACCATCAACAACACCCTGATCTCCATTGCAGGGGTGCTGGCAGACATGGCGAACATTATGAGGGAGGCAGTCTCACACCAGTGGGCCCCTGCCACTAGCCAGTCATCTGAACAGCCTTCAACTTCTGCTGCCGGCAGTTGCCAGGAGGCCCCACCACAGGACTAACTCACCACCAGCACCCCTCCCGCTGCAGAAGGTGAACCACCCTGCAAACGTTCCCTGCGATCCAGACAGAAGCCAGAGACACTTGCCAAGACCCCCGCCAGGAAATTAGACTCTCCTGATTGTCCCCCTTGTGTCCCACACAGTCACCCTGTCTACCTTGAACTGCCATTGCTCCCCTTCGTATGCCCCCTTGGACAATGCATCTGTGCTACAAACAGACTGGAGCAATACCCTGGACTTTCCTCCATCATCACCCCATCATATTGCACTTCCCCCTATAAGTTAGCACTTAAATAAACACCCTTGTTAAAAATTGATTTTAAGTATGTCATGTATTTCAAATATGTATTGATTGAAACATGTACAACCAATGCAAATTAACTGATCACACCAGTAGTATTTGTCATATCACCAACATCTGTAAAATGAATAGCCAAAGGGAACAGTAAGTGGGCATAGAATTGGCCAATGCCACACAGAATACAACCAAAGTCATTGAAACGTAGAGTTACACTGTCTCACCTGTGTGTAATTGGAAGTACTGACGATTTACAGTTGTTCTGTTGTCCTCATCCTCATCCTCTGCCTACTCATCCTCACTCTCCACAGGGTCAACAGCTGCCACAGGGGCATTTCCAGTCTATTCCTCCTGTAGAAAAGGCGTATGGTGTCTGAGGGCCAGGTTGTGCAACATGCATCATGCCACTACTATCTGGCAGACCTTCTTGGGTGAGTAGCCAAGGATCCACCTGTTAAGTGGAGGCACCGGAACCTGGCCTTCAGGTGGCCAAAGATTCTCTCAATAATCCTTCTGGTTCGCCCATGTGCCTCATTATAACATTCTTCTGCCCTTGTCCTGGCATTCCTCACAGTGGTCAGCAGCCATGATAGGTTTGGGTAACGAGAGTCACCTGCAAATATTGAGGGACAACATTTAGCCACACAATATCCTATGTGGCCCACACCATACCCATACACCAAATTATACTGGGTGGGAACCAGGGCTCACCTATTAGCCACACCCTGTGCCTATGTAGTTGGGCCATCACATTTGGGATGCTGCTATTCCTCAGGAGATAGGCACCATGCACCGACCCTGGATATTTAGCATTGATGTGGGAGATGTACTGGTCTGCCAAGCACAACATCTGCACATTCATGGAGTGGAAACTCTTACGATTCCTGAACACCTGTTCATTCTGGCGGGGGGGTACAAATGCAATATGTGTTCCGTCAATCGCCCCAATTATATTGGGGATATGTCCCATTGCATTAAACTGGGCCTTCACAATGGCCAAATCCTCAACCCGGGGGAATGCAACGTAGCTGCATATGTGTTTTATCAGGGCAGACAATACTCTTGTCAGCACAATTGAGAACATTTGTTGTGACATTCCTGCTGCCAAGCCCACTGTCACTTGGAAAGAACCAGTTGCCAGGAAATGGAGCACTGACAGAACTTGCACAAGAGTGGGGTTCCCAGTGGGGTGATGGATAGCAGATATCAGGTCAGGCTCCAATTGGGCACACAAATCTCTGATTGTGGCCCTGTCCAGTCTATAGGTGAGTATAATGTGCCTGCCCTCCAGTGTTGCCAAGTCCACCAGGGGTCTGTACACAGGGGTATGTCTCCATCTCTTATTCATCCGGACCTGTAGGTATCTAAGGGACAAAAGAATGAGGAGCCTGTCACAAACTGAACAATGGAGCCACAACAGTACTTTGTAATCTGAATACAGTAAATGGGTCAGTGTGATCAGTACAGTGTGTGCCTTTTACTCCTGTGACGCAGCATTATTCCATAGGCCTGCACCCCCTGAAATGGAGTCTGCCTGTCCTGTGTGGAGGGACAGGTGGAAGTGAGGTAATGCCGCTGACGTTGTGCACCGGGCGGGAGGCGGTCGGGAACCGCCATGCAATTCCTCATTGGTTAATATTGGGCCCTATGGGGTACGGTGGCCCGACGATGACGGTATGCACCGCTGAAGATGTGACTGTCATTTTCTATCTGATTCCTCACTTGTTTCCTGACCTTACATAGGAGAGGACCTACACTGCATGTGCTGCTGTGACCTGTGTTTGGAACCTACCATGGCCTGTGTGACCAGGGAAAGGGCCCCAGCCTTCACTTTGGAGGAGTTGGAGAGACTGGTGGATGGGGTCCTACCCCAGTACAGACTACTGTATGGAACTCCAGACCAACAGGTGAGTACAATGTGGGCACGATGCATTTGGCATGCATGTATGAAGGTGTGTGTGAAGGCATTGTGTAAGTGGGGAGGGATGTCCTCCTGGCTGGGTACACATTGAGTGCTGGGCTATGTGTGTGCTGTCTGTATTGCCTCTGCAGGTCAGCGCCCATCAAAAGAAGGGTATATGGTGTGCCATTGCCAAGGAGGTGTGGACGCTGGGGGGTCTATGGCAAGCGGAGCACCCACTGTTGGCAGGATCTGAGATGCTGGGCACAGAAGACAGCGGAGGCCCAGCTGGGGATGGCCTCCCAACGAGGAAGGGGTGCCCATCGAACCCTGACCCCCCTGATTGCCTGCATACTGGTGGTGGCCTATCCAGAGCTGGATGGGCGCTTGAGGGCAACACAGCAGCCACAAGGGGGTGAGTACAGTGGCTATCATTGCAGCTTACGCCTGGTGGGTTGGTAGCCGGGTGGTGGTTGTGTGTCAGTGGGTGCCCCTAGGCCAGGCCAGACATAGCAAAGTAGGTCCTCTGGTGGCTAATGGTCTGAGGGGAAAATACTGCCTACCTAGCTTGTTAGCATCCACTACTGGCCAGGGCTGCGTGGGTCCCAGGTGTGCTGCAGTTGGCGGAGTGTGCTCCTCCTCATGCCTTGGTGACTAGCATTATCACTGGTAGTGCAATGCATAGTGCGTAGGCCTGTACCCGGTGTGTGAGGATGCTGTGTACGCCAACAGTGGAGTTGGTACAGTCATTGACCAAGTGTATCCCTTGTCTCTCTCCCCCCCTTTCTTGTTTTGGCATTCTGTCCATATGTGCATTAGCATCATCTGGCGGAGGAGCAGAGGCACCAGCGACGGAGGGAGCTGCATCCCACAGGACCCTGGAGGCAGAGTCCTCCGACGACGAGGGAACCATAGAGGGGGATGGGAACACCAAGGCGGGGACTGGAGAGGACAATACAGACTCTGATACCTCCTCCAATGGGAGCTCCGTGGTGGTGGTGGTGGACACCTCTGTGACCACTCCAACTACAGGTACAGCCGCCACTCCTGTACCAGCACCGCCCTCCCAGCAGCCCCTCAGCGAGTTGAACGTGCCCGCTCACCTAGAAGAGTGGACATCTCCTGTGCCCCAGGCACCGCAGGCTCTGCCCCAGTCAGCCCTGCTGCCCTTAGTGAGGAGGCTATTGACCTCCTGAGATCCATCTCTGTAGGGCAATCGACCATTGTGAATGCCATCCCGGGGCTGGCAGCCCAGATGCAACAATCTAATGCATTCCTGTAGAGCATTTACACTGAATTGGCGGCCCAACAGAGATCGATTCTGGCTCTGGCCTCCTCTCTGATGGCAGCCATTGTCCCTGTTTCTACCGTCCCCCCTCCAACTTCCACTTCCCAGTCCCATTCTCCTCAACCCCAACCTATCCCAAGCACACAGCCAGACAAGCATGCACACAGGACAACACCCAAGAGTGTCACAGGCAAACACAAGGACTACACTTCATCCCACAGGAACTCACACAAACACGATCCAGTTGCAGACACAACAACATCCACTATTTCCACTGTCTCCCCCTCCTCCTCCTCCTCCACCTCCCACCCAGTTACGTCCACACTCACACCTGCATGCACTACATCATCATCCACTACCTGCATCCTCACCACACCAAGCAGAACAGACACCTCACTGGCAGACACCTCCACAACATCCATGCACACGTCCCCTGTGTCCTCTCCCACTGTGTCTGTCGCCCCCTCCTATGGTACACAAACGCAAACACTCAAACACCCAACAGCCATCCACCTCACCACAGCATACAACCCATGCACCTGCACCCAAATCCAGCAGACAAACACCTCCAACAACCACTTCCTCATCCTCCACTCCCATTACTTCTCCCTCTTCCCGCCCCAATGTCCCTAAAAAGCTTTTCATTTCCACCATTGACCTCTTCCCTACCCCTGACCCCCGTCCTGCATGTATGGCCAGGGTATCAAGAACCCAGCCAAGCACCTCATCCAAACAGTCCACGGGCCCAGTTCCATCAGCACCTACTTGTGGTGGAAAGGATTCCAGGCCACAAGTACTGAAGTGCAAGGAGCCTGCACCAGCCATCAAAAAGGGGAAGGAGCCTGCACTAGCCAGCAGAAAGGGGAAGGAGCTTGAACCAGCCAGCAAGAAGGGGAAGCAGCCTGCACCAGCAAGCAAGAAGGGGAAGGAGCCTGCACCAGCAAGCAAGAAGGGGAAGGAGCCTGCACCAGCAAGCAAGAAGGGGAAGGAGCCTGCACCAGCCAGCATGAAGGGGAAGCAGCCTGCACCAGCAAGCAAGAAGGGGAAGGAGCCTGCACCAGCAAGCAAGAAGGGGAAGGAGCATGCACCAGCAAGCATGAAGGGGAAGGAACCTGCACCAGCAGCTGTCACAGAGCCCCCACCGCCAGCCGGAGTTGTGCAGCCAGCAGTGAGTGCAAGGGCAGAGCAGGAGCCTCCCACTACCACCATCACCACCAGAGTGCAGCCATCGCAGGGTGCAGGGGCTGAGCAGGAGACTCCCACTACCACCACCACCACCACAGTGCAGCCATCGCAGGGTGCAGGGGCTGAGCAGGAGCCTCCCACTACCACCACCACAGTGCAGCCGTCACCACCGGCGGACGCCATGTGATCCAGCCTCCATGGGCTGCTGTGCACCCTGTCCCCTCCAGAACCAGTGTGGGAGACACCCACTTGAGAGACTGTGGCCTTGCACTCCCCAGGACCAAGCACAGAGTATGTTGCCACTCCAGAGCCAGTGGGCAAGTCACCCAATTGAGACACTGTGGCCTTGCACTCCCTAGGACCAAGCACAGAGCATGTTGCCCCCTCCAGAACCAGTGCGGGAGGCACCCACTTGAGAGACTGTGGCCTTGCACTCGCCAGGACAAAGCACAGGCCATGTTGCCCCCTCCAAAACCAGTGGACAAGTCACCCACTCAAGAGACTGTGGCCTTGCACTCCCCAGGACCAAGCACAAGGCATGTTGCCCCCTCCAGAACCAGTGTGGGAGGCACCCACTTGAGAGACTGTGGCCTTGCACTCCCCAGGACCAAGCACAGGGCATGTTGCCTCTCCAGAACCTGTGTGAGACACCCACTTGAGAGAATGTGGCCTTGCACTCCCCAGGACCAAGCACAGGGCATATTGCCCCCTCCAGAACCAGTGGGCAGGTCACCCACTTGAAATACTGTGGCCTTGCACTCCCCAGGACCAAGCACAGGGCATGTTGCCCCCTCCAAAACCAGTGCGGGAGGCACCCACTTGAGAGACTGTGGCCTCGCACTCCCCAGGACCAGGCACAGGGCTTGTTGCCCCCTCCAGAACCAGTGTGGGAGACACCCACTTGAGAGACTGTGGGCTTGCACTCTCCAGGACAAACCACAGGGCATGTTGCCCCTCCAAAACCAGTGGGAAAGTCACCCACTTGAGAGACGGTGGCCTTGCACTCGCCAGGACCAAGCACAGGGCATGTTGCCCCCTCCAGAACCAGTGTGGGAGGCACTCACTTGAGAGACTGTGGCCTTGCACTCCCCGAGACCAAGTACAGGGCATGTTGCCCCTCCAGAACCAGTGTGGGAGACACCCACTTGAGGGACTGTGGCCTTGCACTCCCCAGGACCAAGCACAGGGCTTGTTGCCCCCTCCAGACCCAGTGGGCAAGTCATCCACTTGAGAGACTGTGGCCTTGCACTCCCCAGGGCCAGGCACAGGGCTCGTTGCACCCTCCAGAACCAGTGTGGGAGACACCCACTTGAGAGACTGTGACCTTGCACTCCCCAGGACAGAGCATTGGACAATTCAAAATACACACACCTGATACACATACACACACCACTCCCACACACCCATTACAATATAAAACACACACCCACATCACCCACAAACCCTTACGACCACAATTGCGACTGAAGGCCAGAGAGAGACAGCACAGAATAGAGTACACCATCACACAGAGGCAAATCCCAACATCATCCACACAATATCCACGCACAAAACACCACACACCACCACACTCACCACACTCTACAACACATATACCACCCCACACCTCATCCACACCACCCCATGGCACCCCAAAGACACCCCAGGTTTTCTGACGCAGAACTCAGGGTCATGGTGGAGGAAATAGTTCGGGTAGAGCCCCAGCTCTTCGGGACACAGGTGCATCACACCACCATTGCCAGGAAGATGGAGCTATGGCAAAGAAGAGTGGACAGGGTCAACGCTGTGGGACAGCATCCACGAAATCGGGACAATATCAGGAAGCGGTGGAATGACCTACGGGGGAAGGTGCGTTCCATGGTATCAAGGCACAACATCGCGGTGCAGAAGACTGGCGGCGGACCCCCGCCTACTCCCCCAGAATTTACAGCATGGGAGGAGCAAGTCTTGCACATCCTGCATCCTGAGGGCCTCGCAGGAGTAGCTGGAGGAATGGACTCTGGTAAGTCAAATCTTCACTACTTCATTCCCCCCACCCCACCTGCATGCCAAATCATACCCCCACCCTCACCCCCACCCCATCACACCAACTCCTTGCAAATGGCTCACCATCACAACCCACCCATCCCAACACCTAGCCCTGCATGCGTCAACAAAGCATGGACACCCATCACCAAAGCATGCCTACTGCACATACCCATCTCCCCCACAAGCCACCGTCACAACAGCCCCCACAAGGGAATGCCAGCACTGGGGTACACGGCCACCCACCCATTGCACACTATGGCACACACAGAAGCAATAACCACACTCTTATACCCCTGCAGGACCCGAATGCCACCACACCGCCCAGGAGGGTCCAGAAATGTCCATCCCACCCCCAGAAGAGGCCCCCAGTGATGACAGCAGCTCTGTCTCCCTGGACCCAGATGACTAGCCCGGCCCATCGGGGACCTCGGGACAGTCGGTTCCCCTCACACAGCCACAGGCCACAGCAGACCTACCCCCCTCTGGGAACACCAGCACAGCTCCCACCCAGCGGGCCCATGCCTCTGTCTCCAGGACACGTCAATCATCGGTGTGTCCACCACTACAGGGCACCCAGGTTCACCCACCACCCCAACAACAGCAGGGACCTGGGGGCAGTGGTAGTGGGCACACGGTCCAGGGGACAGAGGCCCAGGGAAACAGGGGAACTGGGAGGGCTGCTGTGCGACGGGGGGGACAGGCCCAGGGAACCCACTCTCCACGAGGCCCTCTCCTCCATCATGGGAGCATACCACCACTCCCAGGAGACGATGGCTACGGTACTGGCCAGGTTCCAGGAGATCCAGGTACTGCAGGAGGAACAGTACATGGGGTTCAGGGAAGAACTCCGAAACATTATTTCCGCAATGGGGACCATCGTCGTGGCTCTTAACCAGATTGTCACCACATTGCGGGACGATTTGGCACCACAAAGGGCCCCTGTCACTAGCATGGGCCAAGAACAGGCTACCACCTCCGCCGGCGCTAGTGGACAGGAGGCCCCCACACAACAACAGGCCACCAGAACCCCACCTCCTGCAGAAGAAGAACCACCCCGCAAGCGGGCCTGAGATCTCGGAAGAAGACAGAGTAGGATGGCAAGACCCCCGCCAGCAAAGGATACCCCCTGATGTCATCCCACTGTCCCACATTGTCACCCTGTCCAACCTTAAACTGCCCCTGCTCCATCCTTCCACAGGCATATGGACAATGCACCTGTGAGACTGAAAATCTGGACTCTGCCATGGACATTACTCCACCATCACCCATCACCGATTTTCAAGCATGTCCCTAAATTTAGCCCTTAAATAAAATCACTTATTGCACTAAAATTATCTGGAGTCTGCTTGTATTTTGAACAAATGTATTAGATATAACGGTGCCAAAATGTTCAGTTACATTGTGATGACAACATACCACTGTCACACAGCTGTAGTCCATGGGCAAACAAAGCAGAGGTCACGCAGTGGGGCCCACATCTCTGAAAACGGAAGGGAAAGTCACAACTCAGTTAACATAAACTGGGGGGAAACTCAGACAGTAGAGAGGCAGGAGACTGTAAGTACATGTAAAATGGCGGTTTGGATTCGTACCTGTGTGTTATTGAAAATACTGTTGTATCACTGTGTCCCTGTTGTCTGTGTCGTCCCCGTCGTCTTCCTCCTCTTCACTCTCCACAGGCTCCACAGCTGCCACAACAGCACCCTCTGGACCATCCTCCTGCAGGAAAGGCACCTGGCGTCGCAAAGCCAGGTTGTGAAGCATACAGCAGGCCACGATGATCTGGCACACCTTCTTCGGTGAGTACATTAGGGATCCACCTGTCATATGCATGCACCTAAACCTGGCCTTCAGGAGGCCGAAGGTCCGCTCGATCACCCTCCTAGTCCGCCCATGGGCCTCATTGTACTGTTCCTCTGCCCTGGTCCGGGGATTCCTCACTGGGGTCAGTAGCCATGACAGGTTGGGGTAACCAGAGTCACCAATTAGCCACACACGGTGTCTCTGTAACTGTTCCATCACATAAGGGATGCTGCTATTTCGCATGATGTATGCGTCATGCACTGACCCAGGGAACTTGGCATTTACATGGGAGATGTACTGGTCAGCCAAACAGACCACCTGGACATTCATGGAATGATAACTTTTTCTGTTCCTGTACACCTGTTCACTTTCACTGGGGGGAACCAAAGCCACATGGGTCCCATCAATGGCACCAATGATGTTGGGAATATGTCCAAGGGCATAGAAATCACCCTTCACTGTAGCCAAATCGCCCACCTCAGGGAAAACAATGTAGCTCCGCATGTATTTCATCAGGGCAGACAACACTCTGGACAAAACCTTAGAAAACATAGGCTGAGACATCCCTGATGAAATGGCCACTGTTGTTTGGAATGATCCACTTGCCAAAAAATGGAGTACTGACAGAACCTGCACCAGAGGGGGAATCCCTGTGGGTTGGCGAATGGGTGACATCAGGTCTGGCTCCAGCTGGGCACACAGTTCCTGTGTAGTGGCTCGGTCAAGTCTGTATGTCAGTATGACATGTCTTTCTTCCATTGTCGACAGGTCCACCAGCGGTCTATACACGGGAACATTCCTCCATCTCCTCGCAAGTCCCAGCGGACAGTGCCTAGGAAGGACAACATGGAGCACAGAGTCAAGCAAACCACAGGTACGTTCCCACAGCTTGCACAGTACACGATTCGCTATGCATTGAATGGCTTGTATGAGTGGCAATGCAAGGCCTAGGCCTGTGTGACGCAGTAGAAATTAAGCCATGTGGGCCCTTGAAATGGCGGCTGCCTGACCTGTGAAGTGTGACAATGGGATGTGAGGTCAATGCGCTGGCGTGGCACACCGTGGCGGTAGGCGGTCGAAGACCGCGGTGCAAAGCCGCATTGGTTAACATAGAACCCTATGGGTTTCTGGAGCCAATGACGAAGTGCGCCGGCGGTCACGGTACGCACCGCCGCGGTACGCACCGCCGCGGGCGTGACCGCCATTTTCTATCAGCTTAATCACTCGAGACCTGATCATCCACAGGAGAGGACCTATACTGCAAGTGCTGCTGTGACCTCGGTCTGGAAGAGACAATGGCTGCTGCGACTGGGGAAAGGGCCCCTGCCTTCACTTCTGAAGAATTGGAGAAACTCGTGGATGGGGTCCTTCCCCAGTATGTGCTACTCTACGGTCCTCCAGACCAACAGGTTAGTACACTGGGACCATGCTTTGTGGGCAATGCCTGGGTTGAGTGGGGTGAATGAACGATGGTGCGGAGGGGAGCGTATGAGGCATGCATCAAACGACAGATGAGAGCATGTGCCACATGGCAAGGGTGGGGATGGGGGGACACTCACATCGAGCATGCAGAAAATGATTATATTTTATTTTCTCTCCATGTACGTGTCACATAGGTCAGCACCCATCCGAAAGTCGACATTTGGCGTGCCATCGCCAAGGACGTCCGGACCCTGGGGGTCCACAACAGACGGGGCACCCACTGCCGCAAGAGGTGGGAGGACATCCGCCGCGGGAGCAGAAAGACCGCGGAGGCTCTGCTGGGGATGGCCTCCCAACGTAGGAGGGGTGCCACTCGTCAATTGACCCCCCTGATGTCTCGGATCCTGGCGGTGGCCTACCCAGATTTGGAAGGGCGCGTGAGGACATCACAGCAGACACAAGGGGGTGAGTACAAGCACATTCTGCTATCTTAGCGCGCAGTGGAGGTGTCTGGGTGGGGGAGGAGGGATGTGGGTATCCCGATTTCTGTAGGCTAGTCCCCTCCATAAGGCATGGCCCTGTGCCCCCGCCCTCCACCTCTGTAGGGTGCCAAGTACAGCTATCCATGGCCTTGTGTCACCTATGTGTGCAGATGTCGTCCATTGGCTTGTAGGCCAAGTCTCACTGATTGAGTAGTGTACACCAAGTGCGCGGCGTAGTGCAGGGGGCTTCTGTGTCTGTCCTCTCCGCCAACTGTGTTGCCAATGCATGCACTCAACATGTCTTTATTTCTCCCCCCCCCCTTTTTATGTCTGCTCTTCCTGTTCATGTGTGCATTAGCATCATCTGGCGGAGGAGAAGTGGCATTGGAGCACGAGGGAGCTGCATCTCACATGGCCCCGGAGGGCCATGCAACGGACTCTGATTTCACCAGTGAGACGGAGGGCGAGGGGGGCTCCACAACGGGGACACGTGGAGACATCAGCGACACCGACACGTCCTCGGAAGGGAGCTCCTTGTGGTGGCGGCAACATCCGTGCCCACCGCAACAACAGGTACAGCCGCCACCCAGCGCACCAGCTCCGCCCTCCAAGCAGCCCCTCAGCGTTCGCCCAGTGCCCGCTCGCACACCAAGGCGGGCATCTCCTTCGCCCCAGGCACCTCAGGCCCTGCCCCAGTTACCCCTGCTGCTCTCAGTGAGGAGGTCATTGACCTCCTCCGGACGCTCATTGTTGGGCAGTCTACCCTTTTGAATGCCATCCAGGGGGTGGAAAGGGAGGTGCCTCGGAGCAATGCATACCTGGAGGGCATTCATTCGGGTCAGGCTGCCCATCAGCGATCGTTCAACGCTCTGGCCTCAGCACTGACGGCAGCCATTGTCCCTGTCTCCTGCCTCCCTCCTCCAACTCCCTCCACCCAGTCCCACTCCCCTGTTCCTCTGCCTATCCCAGACACACCTACAGACCAGCCTGCACACACCTCAACACCCAAGGTCAGCTCATCCAAACATAAGCACCACACATCCCACAAGCATTCACACAAGCAACATCCACATGCAGACATGCCAACAGCCACTGCCTCCTCTGTGTCCCCCTCCTCCTCGTCTCCCTCCTCCCTCCCTGTGACCTCTCCACTCACACTTGCATGCACCACTTCATCAGCCACTACGTCCATCACCAGCACACCCACCAGAACACTCCGCACACGTGCAGTCACCACCCCCACTGCCATTTACACGTCCCCTGTGTCCTCTCCCAGTGTGTCTGTCACCCCCTCTTCCAAACCACACAAACGCAGGCAGCCACCCACCCAACAGCCATCCACCTCACGACAGCCTCCGTCACAAGCACCTGCACCCAAAGACAGCACACTTGACTCTCCTACAACAACATCCTCTTCCTCCACTCCCATACCCACTGCACCTACCCTTCCCATTGCTACTAAAAAGTTTTTCCTCTCCAAAATTAACCTCTTTCCATCACCTGACCCACCCCCTCCATCTCGTAAAAGTCCAATCAGCACCTCAGCCACCACAACCCCTGAACCTACAAGGACCATAGTCCAGGGATATTGGAGTCCACCACCTTCGAGGGCAGCTACATCGGCCAGCAGCAAAGGGACAGCCAGCCCACCCCCTGGGAAAAAATCCAAAAAAGGCAAGGGCCGGCGCGAGAGGACAGAGACGGCAGCCTCCAAAGGCACCACCCTGGCACCGTCAGGAAGTGGGGTGCCACCTGGCACATCTCCAAAGGGAGGCAAGGGCCACAGAGGATCAGGCAAGGATGGCAAGGGCAGCGCGGCCGACATGTCCGGCAGCAGGCGAGCTGCCCAGGAGGGCCCCACCAGCCCCACTCCGGGGGTGAAGGAGTACACCCACGGGCACGGGACACCAGCACAGGAGGGCCCCGCAAGCGAGAAGTCGGATGGTGAGTGAACACCATATATTGGCCGGATCTGGTGCCCTGGAGACACATGTGAAGAACCGCTGAACAGGGCCCTTCAAGACAGGCACCGCTGAACAGGGCACCACCGTCTCAAGAACCGCTGAACAGGGCCCTTCAAGACAAGCACCGCTGAACAGGGCACCGCCGTCTCAAGAACCGCTGAACAGGGCCCTTCAAGACAAGCACCGCTGAACAGGGCACCGCCGTCTCAAGAACCGCTGAACAGGGCCCTTCAAGACAGGCACCGCTGAACAGGGCACCGCCGTCTCAAGAACCGCTGAACAGGGCCCTTCAAGACAAGCACCGCTGAACAGGGCCCTTCAAGACAAGCACTGCTGAACAGGGCATCGCCGTCTCAAGAACCGCTGAACAGGGCCCTTCAAGACAAGCACCGCTGAACAGGGCACCGCTGTCTCAAAAACCGCTGAACAGGGCCCTTCAAGACAAGCACCGCTGAACAGGGCACTGCCGTCTCAAGAACCGCTGAACAGGGCCCTTCAAGACAGGCACCGCTGAACAGGGCACTGCCGTCTCAAGAACCGCTGAACAGGGCCTTTCAAGACAAGCACCGCTGAACAGGGCCCTTCAAGACAAGCACCGCTGAACAGGGCACCGCCGTCTCAAGAACCGCTGAACAGGGCCCTTCAAGACAGGCACCGCTCTGCTGGGCCCTTCAATTCAAGCACCGCTCCGCTGGGCACCGCCGTCTCTGCACCGCTCCGCTGGGCCCTTCCTCTCAAGCACCGCTCTGCTGGGCCCTTCAACTCAAGCACTGCTCCGCTGGGCCCTTTCTCTCAAGCACCGCTCCGCTGGGCCCTTCAACTCAAGCACCGCTCCGCTGGGCCCTTCCTCTCAAGCACCGCTCCGCTGGGCCCTTCAACTCAAGCACCGCTCCGCTGGGCACCGCCGTCTCTGCACCGCTCCGCTGGGCCCTTCCTCTCAAGCACCGCTCCGCTGGGCCCTTCAACTCAAGCACCGCTCCGCTGGGCCCTTCCTCTCAAGCACCGCTCCGCTGGGCCCTTCAACTCAAGCACCGCTCCGCTGGGCACCGCCGTCTCTGCACCGCTCCGCTGGGCCCTTCCTCTCAAGCACCGCTCCGCTGGGCCCTTCCTCTCAAGCACCGGTCCGCTGGGCCCTTCAACTCAAGCACCGCTCCGCTGGGCACTGCCGCCTCTGCACCGCTCCGCTGGGCCCTTCCTCTCAAGCACCACTACGCTGGGCCCTTCAACTCAAGCACCGCTCCGCTGGGCCCTTCAACTCAAGCACCGCTCCGCTGGGCCCTTCCTCTCAAGCACCGCTCCGCTGGGCCCTTCAACTCAAGCACCGCTCCGCTGGGCCCTTCAGCTCAAGCACCGCTCCGCTGGGCCCTTCAACTCAAGCACCGCTCCGCTGGGCCCTTCAACTCAAGCACCGCTTCGCTGGGCCCTTCAACTCAAGCACCGCTCCGCTGGGCCCTTCAACTCAAGCACCGCTCCGCTGGGCCCTTCAACTCAAGCACCGCTCCGCTGGGCCCTTCAACTCAAGCACCGCTGACACATTGGCAGAAGGGGCAGGCCCGGATCAGTGTCGGACAGGGCTGCACGATACACTCTGGGCACCAAGACTCCTCCAGTACCGCTGGAGTCTGTCATCCACTTGAGAGACTGTGGCTTGGCACTCCCCAGGATGGCACAGTGGGCAAGCCACCCACTGTAGGGACTTGTGAGACTGTGGCTTTGCACTCCCCAGGATGGCACAGTGGGCAAGCCAACCACTGTCGGGACTTGTGAGACTGTGGCTTTGCATTCCCCAGGATGGCACAGTGGGCAAGCCACCCACTGTAGGGACTTGTGAGACTGTGGCTTTGCACTCCCCAGGATTGAACAGTGGGCAAGCCACCCACTGTCTGGACTTGAGAGACTGTGGCTTTGCACTCCCCAGGATTGAACAGTGGCCATGGAGGCCCCTCGTGGATCTGGCGTCGTGGACTCATGTGGCTGAGGTGCCCCCCCCCTTCCCTTCCCCCTGAGGTGCCTGTAGTTTTCCTATCTGATGCCCCTGCAGTATTCTCTCCAATGGATTCGGGTCTC
Organism: Pleurodeles waltl; assembly: GCF_031143425.1. NCBI lineage: Eukaryota > Metazoa > Chordata > Amphibia > Caudata > Salamandridae > Pleurodeles > Pleurodeles waltl. Next base: position 1,085,461,813 of record NC_090437.1, on the reverse strand, counting down.
ATGTGTGGGCTTTGCCCATGCGTTGAGGACCATTGGCCCACGTACAATGAAAGAAAGCCAATTTTGACGGGACAATTTACATATGTGTATATAGTTATGGGATGTTTGACTTACTTATTTACTTAGCCTTACAATATATTTGAATTCCAATAACATATTATTTTGTCTTTGCATTCTTCCGGGGGGTTTCACTCTGAGTTGTTGCTCTGCATTGGTGTGTAGGTAGTTGTGTGGGGGGTGGGAGGTGTCGCGTATGTGTGTGCCCGTATTCTTTTCTCCTCCCCCCTCCCCTGTGTCGTAGGTGCAGTACTCACCGTTGTCTTCTGCGCCGGCGTTCGTGCTCCTGGTAGAGGAGCAGGTAGACAATTGCTGGTAGGATGTGTAGTTCTGGTTCCATGCTGTCCAGATTCCTCGTGGAGTGTGTAGGGTGAGCGTTTTCCCGTTCGTAGTCTGTTTCCGCCGTGTTTTTATCGGCGGGGCTCCCGCCCCGGAAAAGGTGGCGGATTGGTGAGTTGTGATAGGGTGGGCGGTACATTGTCTGCCGCCTGTCTGTTGGCGGTGACCGCCGCGCTGTTTGTTTGTCCCGCCGTGGCGGTCGGAGTTTAAAGTGGCGGTTTGTGTTGGCGGTTCCCGCCAGGGTCAGAATTCCATTTTTTTGGCTGTCTGCCTGTTTGCGGGTTGGCTGCCGCTTTAACACCGACCGCCAGGGTTGGAATGACCCCCTATGTACTGTTAGGCAGCCATATAGCTTTGTTTTAACACAGTCAACATTTGCTCCAGCCATGGCTTGGTCGTTTTCTTAGAGGTGTGGATGTTTGCAACTACGTTCTGCTGCTAGGGTCATGCACCTCCGGGCCAGTGTCTCATTGAGTGCCGGCAATGCTGCTAATCCTAACCTGTTGGATACGGACAGCCAACGCCAGGCTTTGGTTGCCTGGTTGCGAAAGTTATATTTCCATTGTTGTAGCTCTTAAAGAAATGGGAAATGTGTCAGTGGTTATCTGCTGCCATCTAGTGGCTATTCACAATACAAAGGTTTATTATTTTGAGAACGAAATGGGTGAAAAAATAATGCCTGACAAATAAAGTAGGTCTGACTTCTAATGGACAACTCCAGTGCTTTTTGTATGGGAGGTTTTGTGGAAGGGTGAATGAATGAATTGGGGGGACGATAACTGAGTGCATGAATGGTAGAGTTAGTACCGGAATGGATCTGTAAGTATGTGTATAGATGGAGGGTATGATGAATTGGTGAGTGCATGAGGGCAAGGAGGGGCAGTGAGGGCAGCAGTATAGGGAAGGGCAGATTTATGGGGTAGGTGCAGTAGATTGGTCTGCTATTGCGTGGATGGATGGTTGGACGAGTTAATGGATGAATTGCTACATTATTACGACGAGCTCAGAACCCTATGTGGGGTAAATGAGGTGTAGGAGAAATGGCGGTTAATGGGGTTAAAGGCAGTGAGTGGACAGACGAAACTCGGTATTGGGCACGCTATAAATATATATATATCCGCAAAAAAAATAACTAGAGGAAGGAGACTGCATTTTAGGTATGTGTGAGGCAGCACAGCGGGATGTAAACGCCACTAGAATGTGGGTGCAACTGACTGGGGAAGGAGGTCAGAACGTTGCTTACCTTTAAACGCCACATATTGGCAGTTCTCGGATGGTAATAGGCAGTGGTTCCTGCATATTCATAATAATGCATGGATTCCCAAAGAGAAACAACCTACTGTAATGTTTGAGCACCACTAGCGATGAGCAGACTTCACCATTATCTGTCGACCTGCTTGCTCCATAGATAGCAATTCACCTGGGTGCCCAGCAGGAGCTTGGTTTCAATACATCTACTTCTCGTTTTACTATTGCACAGCTAATCCAGATCCAGCAACACTGCGCACTCCCAGGAAAATGTCGGGAAGGTTTAACTGCCGAGAGACTGCAGAGAGAAGGACATCCATATCGTGTTTTTAGGGTCGAGCCTGCGTTGCATGCGCTCGCGCATGCGTATCGCAGCAAGACGCTTTAGTTATTAGAAAAGGGCTCGGAGACCTGTCGACATCACGTCAGTGTTAACCATTGGTTCGTGGGCTTGCCTATTAAAATCCGCTTGCTTTCATTAGTCGAAGGCATGCTCACGTCATGCCTTTTCCGGTGGCTAGCCCTCCTCGAGTGCATCGACCAAGTACAGAAAACTTGCGAGGCTCGCTGTTTTCTGTCTGGCTCGTGGACTACTTTTTTTCTCTATTTTACTGGCGCAATTTTGCTTGGCAGAAGTCGAGCGCTTTACACAGTTAATTTTACTTTTTCGGGTTACGTACATAAAAGCACTTTTGCCGATAGATGAAAAGTCGGGTTAGGAGTTTACAACGCGATCAGCTCTAACATGAGCAAACACGAGACCAGTTGCATTGCAAATGCTTGTTACTGCTTGGTATCTGCTCCTCCAGAGACTGAATTAGAGTCTAAGGCCCATATTTATACTTTTTTAGCGCTGCATTTGCGTCATTTTTTTTACGCAAAAGCGGTGCAAACTTACAAAATACAATTGTATTTTGGAAGTTTACGCCTCATTTGCATCAAGAAATGATGTTAATGTGGCGCTAAAAAAGTATAAATAGGGGCCTACGTTTGCATAATTTTTTTATCGTAAGAGGAACATGTGTTCGCTTGTATTTATTTTCTCAAATACCTGTATTCAGAATTATGGGCCTCCTATATAATGAGTCATATAATACGCTCCATTTCCTAGGTATGCCGAACCTGTTTTTTGACAAAAATAGACAAGCGCGATGGCAGCTCTCCTCACGGTGGGTGCTGTGCCAGTGTCAACACGCACAAACACGTTTTCAGTCTTTAGGACTCGCCTTCAGCCCTGTGTTGGCAAAATACTTCTAGTGGGCCGTACCAAAAGCATATTTTGGACGTAGGGCAAGCCCATCACTTACCTTTGGTTGGCTTTATTGTCACTCTTATTTGCTTGCTTATTCAATGGCTTTCCTCCCTCCTATTGTCTTTGGGAACTACTTTTTTCTTTTTCTATCAGCACTTTAAGAGGCCATATGCTATTTTTTTAGTCCATCACTTGTAGGCTGCTCCCCACACATAGAGGCCCCCTAGATGCTCCAAGTTGCTCTCTCCTTACTCATTCTGGAGGATTTATTGCTACTCCTACTTCACCTCTTGTATTGCTCCCTCCTCCCCCACTCTATCCATTGCTTTCTGCACCCAGGATTTTTCATTTTTTTTTACATTTAGTATCCCTCATTGGCCTCATGCTTGCTCATTGCTCCCTCCACCCACTCCCCATTGCTTTCTCCTCCTTCTTCCTGATTGTAGTTCAAGTTTATTAAATTCAAAGTTAATTAAAACCAATACATCGTGCAATAGACATAAATAACTAATTTCATTCTAATAAGTACCATCCATTACAGTCTAAAACAATCCTTCGCTCTGAAAGTTTACTTAAAAGGCTCTGTACAAATGACCATAGTTATCTACATATTATACATCGTTAATTGTAAACCACTATTATTTGAGGTTACTGACAATTTCCTTCTTTGTAATATGCACACTATAATCCTGACTTCCCATCAATATAACATTAAAGTGCATACAATTTCTTACTCCCGTAGTCGTATACATGCTAATCCAGGGTGCTCATGGAAATAGCATTAAAGTGCAGAGAATTTTTAAACCATCATCCCATCATATTAGTAAAACTGTTTTATAAAATCCCAAGTCCTTAACAATTAAGTTAATGCTTAAAAGATACTGTAATACTTGAAAGGATACTATGCAGGGAACCAGAGTCAGCGATGATACTCAGAATCTCATGACTTATGACCAACAAAAACTATTATTATGAAAGGCATTATATATTTAAGTGGTAGAGCTAGTTTACTTGGGTTATCTGAAAAGGTTCCCCCTAATAATTATCAAAGAGTTCCCATCCAGGTATCTTTTAGAATGCAAAATATAATATTTTTTTGTCCATTTCCTAAATACTTGTCACATGACTCTGACTGGCCGCATAAACTTGGAGTCATAGGTCAACATCTATCAGCATTAACCTGGCGCTTGTTTTATTTGTCCTGTTACTGGGCATAGAACAGTGTTTTTGATGTCAAAGGTGAAAACTTTGTTAGTCTAGCATTCAAAATATTATCAGATGGTTTAAATCAGGTGATCATCGCTTCTCTACATGACTGTATGCCCCCTTGATTAAAGGCTGCCTTCAATAAAGTCCTCTTTCTTCCCCATTGCTCTCCCACCCACCCTGGTCCTTAAAATAAACTTTCTTTTTAATTTTATTTGGATGGCTGGCAGTTGCCTTTTGGTGCCAGGCTGCATTTTTTAAAAGTTTCTGCACAAATAAAAATGTATTTTATTATTTACCGCTCCAAGTGTCAACCATCTTGGAATAAGAAATAAACCAATATAAATAAATAAATAACGTTTCGTTGGTGATGCATGTGCGCACACATCATCATGCACCACCGCACACACAACACCAAAGAGCTCTTCGACATGGTCAAGGAGTTCGTCAAACCCCAATCAGAAGGGGCAAACACCTCTCCATCTCAGGACCTCTGTGACAGACTAGCAACCTTCTTCCACCAAAATATCAAAGACATCTACAATAGTTTCGGACCCCAAGACGCTCCGAGCCTACTAAAAACCCTCCAGCTCGAACTCTCTGAACCTTCACAGATCCTGCACTGCCGGACCACCATCATCATGAGCGAGACCCGCTCCATCATGAGCTGCATCCACTCCAGAGCCCCTAGTGACCCCTGTCCTCACCACATTTTTAACAAAAGCAACACCTTCATTGTACCCAAGCTCTTCCACACTCTCAACTGCTCCATGGAGATGGCTACCTTCCCCGAGGACTGAAAGCATGCCGAGATCTGCCTGCTCCTGAAGAAACTCATGGCTGACCCCCCTGGACCTCAAGAACCACTTCCCCATCTCTCTGCTGCCTTTTCCAGCCAACGTAATTGAACAGGCCATCAATGCACAGCTCTGCAAACACATCGAGTACAACAACATCGTGGACATCTCCAAATCAGGTTTCAGGACCAACCACAGCATGGAGACTGCTCTCCTCACCATCACAGATGACATCCGCTCACTCCTCGACCGTGGCAAAACAGCAGCCCTCATTCTACTGGACCTATCTGCTGCCTTCAACACGGTCTTGCAACATACCCTCTGATCCAGACTCCACGCAGCTGGCATCCGCGGAAAGGCCCTATAATGAATACGCTCCTTTCTGACCAGCAGCACACAGAGTCAGACTCCTGCCTTACCTGATAGAACTTACAGAGATCAATTGTGGAGTTCCACAGGGCTCCTCCCTGAGCCCCACACTCTTCAACATTTACATGGCCCCGCTCACATCCCTCATCAGGAACCAGATGTAGAATGCAGCATACATAGAAAGAGCAATTGGGGAAGAATGAAAGCATTTCTCCTCGTTGTGCCACTCTAACTCCACCCCTGGGGTAGTGTTAGATTTTGGCCCTGCCTCAGGTTTACGAAAACTCGTAAATCTGAGGCAACGTCAAAATGCAATACCCATTGCACGCCCCTTCCACACAAAGTGCTGCGTGGGAAGGGACCGTATTTACAAGGTGGCGTGAAGCCTCAAAAAGTGGCTTAAAGCATCTTGTAAATATGGTGCAGGGCATTGTTCAACCGAAGCATCACAAAAAGTGACACTCCAGTGGTGATAGGGCCTTTTAAATCTGGCCCCAAGTATTTTCCCAGATTTTATTGAAATTATTATTTTGATCTATGTGTCACCCCATATATATATATATATATATATATATATATATATATATATATATATATATATATATATATATATATATATATATATATGTATATATATCCTGGCACTAGCATACTGTATGTTGTTCTTGGCATTAACAGGTGCCCATGGCAGATGGGACCCATCCAAACCGAAACTGTTGCCCTGGAGGTAATTTTGAACAATGTGAAGCAGAAGGTATGCAGTTCCTAAGAAAAGGAAGGGGGGGAGAGAGGGGTAAGGCTGGGTTGGGAACTGAGAAACCAGGTCAGAGGATCTGATTGCTCAAAAGCAAGGGCCCTCACACACCCAGTTGGGTGTCATGCTTCATCATCAGGCAACTCCTCGTTGGGCCCGCCCTTCAATGCCCAGCGGGCTCCTTGATGGGGCTCTTTGCTGGAGGTCCTTTTAGCACAAGATGTTGATGTGAAGTGTGGGTGGAGGTGCAGCGGGTGCTTCTGTATGTTAAACATTACTTAAATACAAGTAGAGACTATGATCGCCTATAAGTCCAGCATACACATTCCTGAAGAGACAATGTGATCGAAAAGGTATGCAGTTCCTAAGTGGGGGAGGGTGGGGGTAGCGGTAGGGAGAACAACAGGGTAAGGTCAGGTTCGGAACTGAGAAACCAGATTGGTGGATCTGATTGCTGAGAAGCACTCAGTTGGGTGTTATGCTTCATCATTGGGTAGCTCCTCAGTGGGCCAGTGCTGCAAAGCACAATGGGCCTCTCATGGGGGCTCTTTGCCGCTGGTCTTTTTAAAATAAGATGCAGGTGTGACATGTGGATGGAGGTGCTATAGGTGTAGACTGGTGTGAGTGAATTTAAAACTATGTAAGAGATACCTTAATGGGTTTTAATGATTGGGTTCTATTGTTATGGTTAAAAATAATGGATGGCTGAATGTGGAGACAATGATCCAAGGCAGATCTTATGGTAATGTGTGTAAAGGTCGACATGTTTCTTGACACAAAAGTCGTTATCATTCAGGGCAGTTCCTCAGGACCAAGGCCCTAACCTACTTATGGTTGGGAAGAGTAAGTGTGGAGTTAGTAAAAGTAACCCCATCACATCAAATACATGTTCTTACAGTACAGTATACCTGAGAATATCTAAAAGCTGACCTAGAAGGAGAAAACACAAAAAAATTAAAGGAACAACATACTGATGGGGATTCAGTTGTCATACCCATTTTGCAAGGGTATGTGAAGTGTACACAGTAATTATATGCCAAGACGCAATCCTAAATACTAAACACGCAATACTAAAAGGAAAGTGAGGGAATAGTTTTTGTTGGCCATACATAGATGCAGTGATTGCCAGGTAGGTATGAGATTGTTCCACATGCATTAAAAGTGAGTGGTCAGCCAAGGTGTGCCTCATGGTTGTGAATTCAGTGGATGTACCAATTGGTCCATGGAAGAAACTAGCCATTGATCTGATGGGTCAATTTCAGTGATACCACAGCAGGAATCTTATACTATTGTACTGATTAATTATTGTTTGAAATGACCAACAGGAGACAGCTGCTATAGCCCAGGAGTCCCTTCAGAATCTGCCTCTAGATGCAAGCCCAAGCAGTTTAACAATCACACAAACATGCACATCGCACATTCCACACATCCACAGATGCATGTATTTAGGCACACTAAGGTTCATGTCTCACGTGAAGTAATGTACTTGCAACACATTCTGAAGACTTGTGGGGCGACTGCTATGTACATCTGAGGACAGGGGACGCATTGCAGAATATTTACCTGTTATTTTTCTTCTTGGGAGAAAGAGCTGGAATCTGCAATGTACGCAAAAGGGTCACGAGGCTTCGCAGAGCTCCAACTCTGCAGGTGTCTTAAACAGGAGCCTTAGGTTCTCAGCGTTCCACTGGTCTTTGCAGGGGGGTTGCTTGGTCAGTGAGATTCAAGGGGTGTGAATCTCTAATTTCCCAACTAAAAAGCAGTGGGCCACAGGGTAAATGTGTGAGGTGGCCAAGATTTGCATTAGATGGGCCCCTGGGACTGGTTTAAAGTTGGTGACAGTTACTCTGTTCCAAGGGCAGCAGAGTACCCTATCTGCCAAACTCAAGGTCCACCAGCCATTTTGAGTCAGGCAGGCTGCATTTTTACTCTGTCAGTTTAAAACTTTCTTCAACAGCCTAACAGAGTAAGTGCCATTGGAAATAAGCCATCCATCCATCTGCCCTATTTAGAATTGACATTCAGCGTACTTTTTTTTTTTACTAACTGCCACGACAGCAGTGAAAAAAACAGATACATGATCCCCACAGCATGACAGAACACTTGTGTGGGTAATTCATTTTTATTTTGGAAAGGTTTGATGGCTAACTGTCATGTTTGATTGAGCCATCCTTTAACCTTAACCAACACTGACAGAAACCTCTATGACATTCATGTTAATGTCTAGAGATGTCTGCTGGGCTGCAACAAATCTCTAAATTTGTTGAGCAGAATAAAGTCACATACAATCCAAATTATCCTGTGCCCACCCTCTGGTAGCTTGGCACTGAGCAGTCAGGCTTAACTTAGAAGGCAATGTGTAAAGTATTTGTGCAATAAATCATACAATACCACCATATAGCACCACAAAACTTCATCACACAGTGTCTAGAAAAATATTGAATATTTATCTGGTTAAATGCGGGTCAAAACGATCAAAGATGAAATAAGTAAATGTAGAGATATCACTGAAAAATGGTATATAGGGGGTTATTCTAACTTTGGAGGAGGTGTTAATCCGTCCCAAAAGTGACGGAAAAGTGACGGATTTACCACCAGCCGTATTACGAGTCCATTATATCCTATGGAACTCGTAATACGGCTGGTGGTATATCCGTCACTTTACCGTCACTTTTGGGACGGATTAACACTCCTCAAAAGTTAGAATAACCCCCAAAGTGTCTTAAGTCTTTTTAAAGTAAACAAAGGGGGTCATTACAACCTTGGCGGTCTTTTTACAAGACCACCGAGGGACCGCGGTGCTGAAGATCGCCAGTAGTGCCGGTTTTCCGCTAGGCGTATTATGACTGTTGGCAGCTCTCCGTCGTTTTTCCGACGGAGAGCCGCCAACAGCCATAGTGACGGGCGGCGGGGAAGTGGAGGTTGCTCCACCTCCACCGCCACACCAACAGAACACCGCCCAGCGAATCACGTCCTGTGATTCACCGTGGCGGTGTTCTGTTGGCGGTGTGGTGTCGGCGGAGCTGCCCCCATGGCTCCCGTCCCCTCCCGGAGGATCGACGGACCAGGTAAGTCGATTGTCCGTTAGGGGGGCGGGGGGCGGTGGGGTGTTGTGTGTTGTGTGGGTGCATGGGGGTGTGCGTGGGTGTATGTAGAGGGGGTATGTGAGTGCGTGTATGCTTGCGGGGGTGTTGCGTGTTTTGTGAATGAGTGCGTGTATGTCTGTAGGTATGTCTGTATGGATGTGTGCGTGTATGTTTGAATGTGGGTGTGCGTGTCTGAGTGTGTGTGTATGTTGGCATGTATGTTGGTGTGTGTGCGTGTATGTGTGTTGGTGGTGCCTGCGTGCGTGTCGGGTGTGTATGTGTACGGTAATGTCGGGGGTCGGGGTGTGGAGGGGGGTCCTGCCACCTTTGGGGGGTGGCAGGAGTGGTTGGGGGTGTAGGGGAGGGAGTCGGGATGAGGGTGGGGGGGAGACTCCTATCAGTGCCAGGGAAGGAATTCCCTGGCACTGATAGTGCTTACCGCCATGGATTTCATGGGGGTTCCTACTGCTGGAAATCCACGGTGGTAAGCCGGGTCAAAATACCGGCGACGGTATTGTCACGGCCGCCGGGCTGGAGACCCAGGTCTCCAGCCCAGCGGGCGGAACGGAGAAGCGGCGGATGACCATGGCGGTAACCGCCATGGTCATAATCCTCAAAAAAAGACTGGCAGCCTGTTGGCGGTCTTACCGCCGCTTTAACACTGTCCGCCAGGGTTGTAATGACCCCCAAAGTCTCTTGCAAGTTCAAAGTACCTGGTTTGCGTGAAAAATCTCTGCAAAGGACCGCAGAGGAGGAGAAGCGTGGAAACAAAGGGGTGTGCATCGATTTCTCGGGCCACACATGGCGATGCGCCGTTTAGTTTCTGCGCAGGGACGGCTGTGCATTGATTCCCGGCCCTCGGTTTTGGATCCTCTTCGGGTTGTGGGGTTTTCAGACACCCCGGGGATGGTGTATGGATTACCTGCGCTGGCAGGGCGAAGTCACAGGAGCTGCGTCGATCCGGTGGGTGTTGCGTCTAATTTTCCACCACATGGCAGGCGCTGCGTCGATTCCTCTCTGGAAGTCGGGCTACGTTGTTCCAGCTTGGCTATGCGACGATCCAGTGGGCTGTGCGTCGAATTTCCGGTTGCTATGCTGGCACTGCGTCAATCGTCACGTTGCAAAGTCAAGCTGCGTCGTTCCGGTTCGGCCTGCGGTGAAATTTTCACCGTGGGACAGGCTGTGCGTCGTTTCTGGCAGGCTGTGCATGGAATTTCGCAGCACTAGGAGTCCTTCTTGTAGAGATGAAGTCTTTTTGGTCCTGAGACTTCAAGGAACAGGAGGCAAGCTCTATCCAAGCCCTTGGAGAGCACTTCTTCACCACAGCCAGAGAGCAGCAAGGCAGCAGGGTAAAAGCAAGGCAGCAGTCCTTCACAGAAAGTAGTCAGGTGAGTCCTTTGGGCAGCAAGGCAGTTCTTCTTGGCAGAATGCAGGCTCTGGTTACAAGTTTCTTCTCTAGGAAGTGTCTGAGTTGGAAGGGGCAGAAGCCCTGTTTATATACCCAAATGTGCCTTTGAAGTGGGGGAGAGACTTCAAAGAGTGGCTTAGAAGTGCACCAGGTCCCCTTTCAGTTCAATCGTGTCTGTCAGGGTCCCAGTAGGGGGTGTGGCAGTCCTTTGTGGGAGAGCAGGCCCTCCACCCTCCTAGCCCAGGAAGACCCATTCAAAATGCAGATGTATGCAAGTGAGGCTGAGTATCCTGTGTCTGAGGTGTGTCTCAGTGAATGCACAAGGAGCTTGGACTAAACCCAGCCAGACATGGATTGAAAGGCACAGAAAGATTTAAGTGCAGAGAAATGCTCACCCTCTAAAAGTGGCATTTCTAAAATAGTAATATTAAATCCAACTTCACCAGTCAGCAGGATTTTATATCACCATTCTGGACATACTAAATATGACCTTCCTACTCCTTTCAGATCAGCAGCTACCACTCAAACAATGTATGAGGGCAGCCCCAATGTTAGCCTATGAAGGGAGCAGGCCTCACAGCAGTGTAAAAACGAATGTAGGTGTTTTACACTACCAGGACATGTAAACTACATACGTACATGTCCTGCCTTTTGCCTACACAGCACCCTGCCCTACGGGTTACCTAGGGCATACCTTAGGGGTGTCTTATATGTAGAATAAGGGGAGTTTCAGGCTTGGCAAGTACTTTTAAATGCCAAGTCAAATTAGCAGTGAAACTGCACACACAGGCCTCGCAATGGCAGAACTGAGACAAGGTTAAGGGGCTACTTAAGTGGGTGGCACAATCAGTGCTGCAGCCCCACTAGTCGCATTCAATTTACAGGCCCTGGGCACATGCAGTGCACTTTACTAGGGACTTACAAGTAAATCAAATATGCCAATTGGGAATGAAACAAATGTTACCATGTTTTTAGGGAGAGAGCACATGCACTTTAGCACTGGTTAGCAGTGGTAAAGTGTCCAGAGTCCTAAAGCCATTAAAAATGAGGTCAGAAAAAGAAGAGGAGGAATGCAAAAAGTTTTGGGGTGACCCTTCAGAGAGGCGATTTCCAACACTGGATGTTAAGTAAAACGTGCTCAAAAACTTGTCAGGTCCTAACCGGTCAATGAGTCAACCAGTCGGTTGTTAGACCTGACATCCTTGGCTTGATTTTCCCCCAACTATTTGCCTTCCATCCACCTGGTTTTGCTGGCTTCGATTTTTCTGACTTTAGGACTTTGTGCACTTTTCCACTGCTAACCAATGCTAGAGTGCTTGTGCTGTCTCTGTTACATATTGTCAAATTGTCTTACACCCAAATGGCACACATTATTTACTTGTAAGTCCCTTGTACCAAGGTCCTGTAAATTAAAAGCTGCTAGTAAGCCTGCAGCACTTATTGTGCCACCCACCTTAGTAGCCTTCTAAATCATGTCTCAGGCCTGCCATTGCAGTCTGTGTGTGCAGTTTTAAATAGCCAATTTGATCCGGCAAGATAATCATCTTGCTAGGCCTAGCCTTCCTTTTTAATTCGTAGAGGTCACCCCTACGGAAGGCCCTAAGCAGTTCAGAGGGCAGGGTGCAACGCATTTAAAAACTTGGACATGTAGGTTTAAGGTTTATATGTGCCAGTAGTGAAAAACTCTTAAAGTTATTTTTACTAATGCAAGGCCTACTTCTCTTATAGGATATAATTGTTTTCCCTTAATACATTTTAAAAGTGGTAACTTTAAATTGGGAGCAGGTAGAAATATCGAGTTTGGTGTCTAAAGAGTTGAAATTTAAAATCCTCTTTGATGGTAAAGTTGGAATTTCAGTCACAATTCATTCTGAAAATTCCACTTTTAGAAAATTGGCATTTTCTTGCCCCATACATATGGTGCCTACAGCTTGTATCCTGGGTCACATGAATAGGTATAACTGGCTGTTGGTGTTTGTGTCTTACTCCCAGACAGCAAGATAAAGGGGGGATAGACATTGGCAGGAAAGGCCCTCTCTGTCTTGATAGGAGTGAGGAACTGTCACCTACCACATTTACAAATCACAACGGTTCTGCCCAGGACACTCACAAAGGGGGTTCCAGGTATAAATAGTGGACCCTCAGACCAAATTCTTCAGTACACCTCTGGACCTGTGGAAGACTTGGAAAACCTGCTGTGCTGCTCTGCAAGAAGGACTGCTACTCTGTTGCCCTGCTGCCTGAGTGAAAGGAGTTGACCTGAATTTTGAACACAGGCGCACCAAAGTGACTCCAGAGGCTAGTTGGCTGGCCTCCTGATCAGAGCCTCAGGGACAGAAGAGGCTCCACCCACCCTGAACCCAGCACCTGGACTCTGTTTGCTTTATGTCCTAACCCCAAGGTGGTGCCACCCCAGCCCTGGACCCTTGGAAGTGGGCCTGAAGGTGGTCTGCCAATCCAGCTGTGGTCGTATAGGTAAAACCGATGCAGCACGACACATCTCCTTGCTTATCTGCTTTGGAACCGCTGTTGCGCAACGGATCCCTGACAAAGGACCTTGCATCACAGCCCACAGCCTTCTCGAAAACTCTGTTGCACAATGCATCCAGGACTCAGGCCTAAACATCGCAAGCACCTCATTGACTGCTCCCTTGATAACAATGCAATACTTTGCATCGCAGCCCCGCAGTTTCTTCAGATCCACCGGTGTGTGAGGCAGCTTCAATGCAGGACTTTGCATCACAATCCCCTCATCAAGGGCATCCTCCATGATGACACAGAACTTCTCATCACAGCCCGCAGCTCTCTGGAACTGCTACTGTGCATTTGCTACCTGAACACAAGATCTTGGAATGCTTCACAACATTTAGGGTTCTTTGTTCTGCAGGCCTAACTTGGTTCCTTTATCTGGCCCATGCTCATTGCAGTTGGCCTGTGACTTTGTCCTTGTTTGGTGCAATGAGATGGCCACAGTTGGCGCTTCATGCTTCTAGGCACTATTTCTACTTAAAACGTTGAAATAGCATCTCTCCGGTTCCCCTGGTTGTATTTTTTTAATGACATTTGATTCAGGGGGTGATTCTAACCCTGGCGGTCGGTGATAAAGCGGCGGCCAACCCGCCAACAGGCCGGCGGTCCAAAAAATGGAATTCTGACCCTGGCGGGAACCGCCAACACAGCCCGCCACATTAACACTCCGACCGCCACGGCGGGACCGACAAACAGCGCGGCGGTCACCGCCAACAGCCAGGCGGCAGACAATGTACCGCCCACACTATCATGACCGGCCAATGCGCCACCTTTTCCGGGGCGGGAGCACCGCTGATAAAAACACGGCGGAAACAGACTACGAACGGGAAAACGCGCACCTCTACGCACTCCACGAGGAAGGAGGGCAGCATGGAACCCGAATTAAACATCCTACCTGCTCTCGTCTACCTGCTCATCTACCACGAGTACGAACGCCGGCGCAGACGACAACGGTGAGTACTGCACCTACGACACAGGGGAGGGGGGAGGACGAAAGGTCACTGGCACACACATACGCAATACACCCACCCCCCCAAACCATGTACACACCAATGCAGAGCAACAAGTCACAGTGAAACCACCCAAACCCCCGTAAAGAAAACAAGGACATAATTAAATAGTGACTCGAAATTTATGGGAAATAAAAACCACTGATAAGTCACGGTCAAATAGCAATAACAAATCAAAAATCCAAAATCAATATCCAGTGCATACGAAAAACCGAGGCAATAAGTCCTGCACATCTAACGAGATTCAAAGTGTCCGTGGGCCAAAGTGTAGCAACACAAGGGCAAAGCCCACAGAGGAGACCTGAGTCCTTTGGAGAGAACACAGCAGGGGCATCTGATGAAAAAACCACAGGCACCTCAGGGGGAATGGAAGGGGGGGGGCACCACAGCCACATGATTCCACGACGCCAGATCCACGAAGGGGCCACCATGCCCACTCGGCCATCCTGGGGAGTGCAAAGCCACAGTCTCTCAAGTCTCTACAGTGGGTGGCTTGGCCACTCGGCCATCCTGGGGAGTGCAAAGCCACAGTCTCTCAAGTCTCTACAGTGGGTGGGTTGCCCACTCGGCCATCCTGGGGATTGCAAAGCCACAGTCTCTCAAGTCTCTACAGTGGGTGGCTTGGTCACTCGGCCATCCTTGGGAGTGCAAAGCCACAGTCTCTCAAGTCTCTACAGTGGGTGGGTTGCCCACTCGGCCATCCTGGGGAGTGCAAAGCCACAGTCCATCAGGTGGATAACAGTCTCCTCCGGTCAAGGAGGAGGCATGGTGGGCACAGTGAACCGTGAACAGTAGCTCGAGACAGATCCGGCACTGTCATTGTGCCAGTGGTGCTTGAGATGGCGGTGCCCAGCGGAGCGGTGCTTGGGATGAAGGGCCCAGCGGAGCGGTGCTTGAGATGGCGGGGCCCAGCGGAGCGGTGCTTGAGACGGCGGGGCCCAGCGGAGCGGTGCTTGAGATGGCGGGGCCCAGCGGAGCGGTGCTTGGGATGAAGGGCCCAGCGGAGCGGTGCTTGAGACGGCGGGGCCCAGCGGAGCGGTGCTTGAGATGGCGGGCCCAGCGGAGCGGTGCTTGAGACGGCGGGGCCCAGCGGAGCGGTGCTTGAGATGAAGGGCCCAGCGGAGCGGTGCTTGAGATGGCGGTGCCCAGCGGAGCGGTGCATGAGACGGCGGGGCCCTCTTCAGCGGCGCTCTTCTGCACGGCGGGGCTCTGTTCAGCGGTGCTCTTCTGCACGGCGGGGCCCTGTTCAGCGGTGCTCTTCTGCACGGCGGGGCCCTCTTCAGCGGTGCTCTTCTGCACGGCGGGGCCCTGTTCAGCGGTGCTCTTCTGCACGGCGGGGCCCTGTTCAGCGGTGCTCTTCTGCAAGGCGGGGCCCTGTTCAGCGGTGCTCTTCTGCACGGCGGGGCCCTGTTCAGCGGTGCTCTTCTGCACGGCGGGGCCCTCTTCACCGGTGCTCTTCTGCACGGCGGGGCCCTGTTCAGCGGTGCTCTTCTGCACGGCGGGGCCCTCTTCAGCGGTGCTCCTCGCCACGGCGGGGCCCTGTTCAGCGGTGCTCGTCCAGTAGGTCAAGGGAGCCAGACCTGGCCTGGACTCCCTGCTCAGTCGCCCTCCGACCGTGCTGTTGCTGGACCCTTCGGTGACGGAGTCCTGGGCCCTTTGGTGTCCTTCCTAACACCCGGGATGGGGCTTGTGGGCCCCTCCAGCTCCGCGCTCCTGCTGGCTGACTTTTCCGCCCTGCTGCCCTTTCGCTCCTTAGATGGGGCTCTCGGGCCCTTGCCTCCCCTAGATGTTGTGGCTGGTGAAGTGGGCGAACTTTGCTCCTTGGGGGCAGCCGTGTCAGTCCGCTCACGGCGGCCCTTTAGCTTCCTGGTCTTCTTGCCTGGTGGGGGGCTGGCTGTCCCCTTGCTGCTGATTGAAGTGTCACTGCTGGCAAAGGGTGGGCTCCAGAACCCATGCACCACAGTGACACTCGAAGCAGGGCTGGTGGTGGCTGAGGTGCTCTTGGGACTCTTTGCAGATGGAGGGGGTGGGTCAGTGGAGGGAAAGAGGTCAAGATTAGCAACGAAAACTTTCTTAGGACCAAGGTAAAAGGTAGGAGAAGTGGAGATGGAAGTGGAGGAAGAGGATGTGGTTGTAGGAGAGTCAGGTGTGCTGTCTTTGGGTGCAGGTGCATGTGCTGGAGGCTGTCGTGAGGTGGATGGCTGTTGGGTGGGTGTCTGCCTGCGTTTGTGTGTCTTGGAAGAGGGGGTGACAGACACAGTGGGAGAGGACACAGGGGACGTGTAAATGGTAGTGGGGGTGGTGACTGCACGTGTGCGGGCTGGACTGGAGGGTGTGCTGGTGATGGAAGCACTGGCTGATGGTGGTGTGCATAGAGGTGTGAGTGTAGACGTCACAGGGAGGGAGGAGGGAGATGAGGAGGAGGGGGACACAGAGGTGGTAGTGACTGTTGGAATGTCTGCATCTGGGTGTTGCTTGCGTGAATGCTTGTGGGTTCTGTGGTGCTTGTGTCTGGATGAGCTGCCCTTGGGTGTTGAGGTGTGTGCAGGCTGGTCTGATGGTGTGGATGGGATAGGCTGAGGAACAGGAGACAGAGACAGGCTGGAGGCAGTCAGAAGAGGGAGGCTGGAGACAGGGACAATGGCTGCCGTCAGTGCTGAGGCCAGAGCATTGAACGATCGTTGATGGGCAGCCTGACCCGAATGAATGCCCTCCAGGTAGGCATTGCTCCGATGCACCTCCCTTTCTACCCCCTGGATGGCATTCAAAAGGGTAGTCTGCCCAACAATGATGGTCCGCAGGAGGTCAATGACCTCCTCACTGAGGGCAGCAGGGGTAACAGGGGCAGGGGCTGAGGTGCCTGGGGCGAAGGAGACGCCCGCCTTCCTGGGCGAGCGGGCACGGAGCGTAGGCTGAGGGGCTGCTGGGAGGGCGGGGCTGGTGCGCTGGGTGGCGGCTGTACCTGTAGAGGCGGGGGGCCCGGATGTTGCCGCCACCGCTAGGGAGCTCCCATCCGAGGACGTGTCGCTGTCGCTGGTGTCACCACCGGTCCCCGTTGTGGTGCTCCCCTCGCCCTCCGGATCACTGGTGCCCTCGGTGTCTGTTCCTGGTCCCACCGGGGCCTTGTGACTTGCAGCTCCCTCGTGCTCCGATGCCAATTCTCCTCCGCCTGATGATGCTAATGCACAGATGCACAAGAAGACGAAGAAGAAGGGTGGGGGGAGAAAAACGAAGACCAGGTTGAGTGCATGCAATGTCAACACTGTTGGCGGAGAGGACAGACACAGGAGCCTCATGCACTAAGCCGCGCATTCGGGGTACACTACTCAGTACTTCTGACTAGGACAACAGGTCTAGAGACGACAAAGGCGCACATGTGTGATGCTGGACCATCGATAGCTGTACTTGTCACCCTACAGAGGTGGGGGCCGGGAGCACAGGGCCTTGCCTAAAGGAGAGGACTACACTACAGAAAGCGCCCTGGCCTAATGTCACCCCCAACCCTCCTCCCCCACCCAGATGCCTCCACTGCGCAGAGAGATAGCAGAATGTGCTGATACTCACACCCTTGTGTCTGCTGTGATGTCCTCAAGCGCCCATCCAAATCAGGGTAGGCCACCGCCAGGATCCGGGACATCAGGGGGGTCAGGGTACGACTGGCACCCCTCCTAAATTGGGAGGCCATCCCCAGCAGTGACTCGGCGGTCTTCCTGGTCCCGCGGCGGATGTCCTCCCACCTCTTGCGGCAGTGGGTGCCCCGTCTGACGTGGACCCCCAGGGCCCGGACTTCCTTGGCGATGGCACGCCATATGTCCACTTTCTGATGGGCGCTGACCTATTTGACATGTACAGGGTGGGAAGGAGAAATCATCATATTTCTGTATGTTATATGCGATTGGCCCCCCCTCCCCAACCTTGCCATATGCCACATGCTCTCATCTGTCGTGCGTTGCACTCCTCATTCGCCCCCCACCCCACCAACTTAGCATCCACCCCACTCCACACAGGCATAGCCCATTCAATGTGCACCCAATGTACTTACCTGTTGGTCTGGAGGACCGTAGAGTAACGCATACTGGGGGAGGACCCCGTCCACGAGCTTCTCCAACTCTTCGGAACTGAAGGCGGGGGCCCTTTCCCCAGTTGCAGCAGCCATTGTCACTTCCAGACCGAGGTCACAGCAGCACTTGCAGTATAGGTCCTCTCCTGTGGAAGATCAGGTCTCGAGTGATTACGCAGATAGAAAATGGCGGTCACGCCCGCGGCGGTGCGTACCGCGACCGCCGGCGCACCTCATTATTGGCTCCTGAAACCCATAGGCTTCAATGTTAGCCAATGCAGCTTCGTATAGCGGTCTTCGACCGCCTACCGCCACGGTGTGCCACGCCAGCGCATTGACCTCACATCCCATTGTCCCACTTCACAGGTCAGGCAGCCGCCATTTCAAGGGCCCACATGGCATTATTTGTACTGCGTCACACAGGCCTAGGCCTTGCATTGCCACACATACACGCCTTTCAATACATAGATAATCGTGTGCTATGCATGCAGTGGTGAACGTACCTGTGACTTGCTTGACTCTGTGCTCCATGTTGTCCTTCCTAGGCACCGTCCGCTGGGACTTGCGAGGAGAAGGATGAATCCTCGCGTGTACTGACCGCTGGTGGACCTGTCGACAATGGAAGAACGCCACATCATACTACGATACCGACTTGACTGAGCCACTATACATGAACTGTGTGCCCAGCTGGAGCCAGCCCTGATGTCCCCCATCCGCCAACCCACAGGAATTCCCCCTCTAGTGCAGGTTCTGTCAGTCCTCCATTTTCTGGCAAGTGGCTCATTCCAGACAACAGTGGCCATGTCATCTGGAATGTCTCAGCCTATGTTTTCAAAAATCTTGTCTAGAGTGTTGTCTGCCCTGACGAAACACATGCGGCGCTACATTGTATTCCCTGAGGAGGTTGATTTGGCCACTGTGAAGGGTGATTTTTATGCCCTTGGACATATCCCCAACATAATTGGTGCCATTGATGGGACCCATGTGGCTTTAGTACCCCCAAAAGACGATGAGCAGGTGTACAGAAACAGGAAAAGTTACCATTCGATGAACGTTCAGGTGGTCTGTTTGGCTGACCAGTACATCTCCCATGTGAATGCCATGTTCCCTGGGTCAGTGCATGACGCGTATGTGATGCGAAATAGCAGCATCCGTTATGTGATGGAACAGCTACAGAGACAACGTGTGTGGCTAATTGGTGACTCTGGTTACCCCAACCTGCCTTGGCTATTGACCCCAGTGAGGAATCCCCGGACCACGGCAGAGGAACGGTACAATGAGGCCCATGGGCGAACTAGGAGGATCATTGAAAGAACCTTTGCCCTCCTGAAGGCCAGGTTTAGGTGCCTACATATGACAGGGGGATCCCTGATGTACTCACCAAAGAAGGTGTGCCAGATCATCGTGGCCTGCTGTATGCTTCACAATCTGGCATTGCGACGTCAGGTGCCCTTCCTGCAGGAGGATGGTCCAGATGGTGGGGTTGAAGCAGCTGTGGAGCCTGCGGAGAGTGAAGAGGAGGAAGACGAAGAGGACGACCCAGACAACAGGGACAGAGTTATCCAACAGTATTTTCAGTAGCACACAGGTAGGAATCACCCACGCCATTTAACATTTACTGAATGCCCCCTGCATCTTTACTTTGTGTATTTCCCCCCAGTTCTTTTAAACTGAAGTTTACTTTTCCCTTCCCTTTTCAGTGCTGTATGACCCACTGCGTGACTTCTGCTTGGTTAGCCCATGGACTAATGCTTATTGACATCGGTATGTTGTCCACACATAAATAACAGAACATTATTGATAAGTAATGTGTTATACATTTGTAATTAATACAGTCTGACTCCAGAATGATTTATGTGCAATAAGTGATTTATTTTTAGTGCTATATATTGGTACATGATATTAAAACGGTGATGGGTGAGGGTGGAGTTATGTCCATGGAAGAGTCCAGTTCTCGGTCGCACAGGTGCATTGTTCAGATGGCTGTGGAAGGATGGAGCAGGGGCAGTTCAAGGTTGGACAGGGTGACACTGTGGGACAGTGGAATGACATCCGGGGGGATATTAGGCTGGCGGGGGTCTTGGCATCCTACTCTGTCTTCCTTTGAGATCTCAGGTTCCTCTTGCGGGGTGGTTGTTCTTCAGCAGGAGGTGGGGTTCTGGTGGCCTGTCGTTCTGTGGGGGCCTCCTGACCACTAGCGCCGGCGGAGGTGGTAGGCTGTTCCTGGCTAGTGACAGGGGCCCTTTGCGGTGCCACATGGTCCCGCAATGTGGTTTCTATCCGGTTGAGGGCCTGGACTATGGTCCCCATAGCGGTAGCGATGTCCCGGAGTTCATTGCTGAACCCCATGTACCGTTCCTCCTGCTGTGCCTGGATCTCGGTGAACCTGGCCAGTACCGTCGCCATCGTCTCCTGGGAGTGATGGTATGCTCCCATGATGGTGGTGAGGGCCTCTTGGAGAGTCGGTTCCCTGGGCCTGTCCTCCCCCCCCTGTCGCACAGCAGCCCTCCCAGTTGCCCTGTTTCCCCGGGCCTCTGTCCCCTGGACGGTGTGCCCACTACCACTGCCCCCAGGTCCCTGTTGTTGTTGGGGTGTTGGGTCAGCCTGGGTGCCCTGTAGTGGCGGACACACCGCTGATTGACGCGTCCGCGAGACAGAGGCATGGGCCCGCTGGGTGGGAGCTGTGCTGGTGTTCCCAGAGGGGTTTGGGTCTGCTGTGGCCTGTGTCTGTGTGTGGGGAACCGACTGTCCAGAGGTCCCCGATGGTCCGGGCTGGTCGTCAGGTTCTAGGTTGACAGAGCTGCTGTCCTCGCTGGGGGCCTGTTCTGGGGGTGGGATGGACATCTCTGGACCCTCCGTGGCGGTGTGTTGGCGTTCGGGCCCTGCAGGGGTAAAGGAGTATGGTTATTGTTTCTGTGTGTGCCATGGCGTGCATTTTGAGTGCCCTTGTCCCCCAGTGCTGGCATTCCCTTGTGGGAGGTGTTGTGAGGGTTTGGGGGGGGGTGTATGGGTATGTACAATGGTCATGCTTTGGTGGTGGCTGTCTATGGTTTGTGTTGGCATTCAGGGGTTGGTGTTGTTTAGGGTGGGTTGTGCTGGTGGGACATTGGCAGGGAGGTTATGTGCTGGGGGGTGATATTGGGGGTGAGGGAGGGGGGGGTTGGCATGCTGGTGGTTGGGGGGGTGAAGTAGTTGAGATTTGACTTACCAGAGTCCATTCCTCCGTGTACTCCAGCGAGGCCATCAGGATGCAGGATGTTTACCACCTCTTGCTCCCATGCTGTGAATTGGGGTGGTGTGGGTGGGGTCCGCCGCCAGTCTTCTGCACAGCGATGTTGTGCCTGGAGATCATCGAGCGCACCTTCCCCCGTAGGTCGTTCCATCGCTTTCTGATATCTTCCCGATTTCTGGGATGCTGTCCCACAGCGTTGACCCTGTCTACGATCCTTTGCCATAGCTCAGCCTTCCTTGCTATGGTGGTGTGCTGCACCTGTGTGCCGAAGAGCTGGGGCTCAACCCTCATGATTTCCTCCACCATGACCCGGAGTTCTTGGTCCGAAAACCTTGGGTGTCTTTGGGGTGCCATGGGGTGGTGTGGATGAGGTGTGGGGTGGTGTTTGTGGTGATGTGCGTGGTGATATGTGGTGATGTGTGCGTAGATGTGGTGTGGGTGATGAAGTTGGGTTCCTGTGTGTGTTGGGGTTTTCTATTGCTGTGCTCGCTATCTGTATCTCTCTCGCTCTCGCCTTCGCTCCGATTTCCAACTAGTGGGGGTTTGTGGGTGATGTGGGTGTGTGTTTTATAGTTGATTGGATGTGTGGGAGTGTTGTTTGTATGTGTCTCAGGTGTGCGTATTTCAAAATGTCCAATGTGGCAGTGTTTTGGAGCTGGGTGTGTATTTTGACCGCGGCGGTGTGTACCGCCAATGGAATACCGCGGTTGAAAGACCGCCGCGTTGATTCGTGGGTCAGAATGGCATGGGCGTGTTTGTGTTGGCGTGACGGTGGAGGTTTGGTCATCTCCAGTTTTCCGCGGCCCGCTGATGTGGCGGCCTTCCTTGGATGTCGGATTTTTGGCGGTTTCACAGTTGGTGGTCAGAATGACCGTGGCGGTTTACCGCGGCCGCGGCGGTAGAATGGCGGACTTCTGACCGGCGGTAAGGGCCTTTTACCGCCGAGGTCAGAATGACCCCCTCAATGTTTCTAAATGGGTGTAGAATCTTTCTTGTGTTGTGTTTTCCTTTTTTACTGTTTGAAGTTCTGCATAAATAATTCACACATTGCCTCTAAGTTAAGCCTGATTGCGTCATGCTAACCTACAAGAATGTTAAGCAGAGGTTAATTTGGGGTTTGCTTGGCTTTCACCCTGACAGAGATTGTGGTTTCTGCTCTGCTAGGATTTCACCCCCTCAACCAGTAACCAAATTGTCTACAGAGCGCATCTGCTTGGGGGATGAGTTGAGCGTTAGTGTTAGTAAATTAATTGAGCCTTCTATATTCAACACAGAACTGGTGGAGTGACCTTGGGTCCCTGAACCACTGGACTGGAGTAAGGACTATTGGAACGCTCAGTCACCACTAACACCAACATTTTGGACACCTCATCCTTAATACTGACGCTTTGTTATACAGCCTGTAAATTTCATTTTTGACAGCAATGGAGTACACTGTGTCAATATTATGGGTGAACTCTGTTGACGTCTGAATGGGTTTCTTCTGGAAATTAAGAATTTCCACTTAATGTAGTAAGGCTTAGTTAGGGTTAGTAGGCTTAGTTAGGCTCTGTAACCTTTATGTTTTGATTGTTGGACATTAACCTGGGGATTGATTTGAATGAATTATTTTAATAGGACACATTGGCCCTCATTACAACCCTGGTGGTCTGTGATAAAGTGGTGGTAATACCGCCAACAGGCTGGCGGTAACTACCGCCACATTATGAAAATGGCAGTGAGAACTCATATACACAGCCACTTTACCACACCGACCGCAAGAGCGGAAACAACAGCCGCAACGGCGGTAGCCACCAACAGCCAGGTGGAAGTCAATGTTCCGCCCACTGTATAATGAGACAGGAAACCACGACCTTTTCAGGGGCGGTACCAACGACATCAAAATCCTGGTGAAACACTGCACAAAAGTGAAAGGACTCACCTTTGGAGACAAAGGGAAGAACCACACCGTCATGGAGCCCAAACTGAAAATATTTCGAATGATTTTCTATGTCCTGCTCCACCACAAACACCAATGATAGCAAAGATGAGCGCGGTGAGTACAGCCGCCTAGCACACAGGGGAGACGGGAGGAAAAAGAGAGTCACACACAACACACAGACACCCACCCCCAACACAATACACACAATCAGCTGCAGTACTAAAACATATTTACCCCCTACCCCTGAGGAATAATGCAAGGACAACAGGAATGTGCAAAAGTGAGTGTAATAACTACAACACAGTAGAAATACAAAAATGCAATGTAATGGTGTACACATATGTACAGTTCAAGGGACACTGCCCAGACCTCATTGTGCGTGGGCCATAGGGCCAGAGGCCAAAGTCCAAGGCCCAACTTGTCACCTGCACCAACATGGAGAGAACACTGCAAGGGCATCAGTTGGAGTGCAAGGCCACAGTCTCTCAAGTGGGTGACTTGCCACATGCTCTGGAGGGGGCAACATGCCCTGTGCTTGATCCTGGGGAGTGCAAGGCCATAGTTTTTCAGGTGGGTGACGTGCACACTGGTTCTGGAGGGGGCAACATGGCCATTGCTCTGTCCTGGGGATTGCAAGGCCACAGTCTCTCAAGTGGGTGACTTGCCCACATGCTCTGGAGGGGGCAACATACCCTGTGCTTGGTCCTGGGGAGTGCAAGGCCACAGTCTCTCATGTAGGTGACGTGCCTACATGCTCTGCAGGGGGCAACATGCTCTGTGCTTGGTCCTGGAGAGCGCAAGGCCTCAGTCTCTCAAGTGGGTGACTTGCCCACATACTCTGGAGGGGGCAACATGCCCTGTGCATGGTCCTGGGGAGTGCAAGGCCACAGTCTCTCAGGTGGGTGACTTGCCCACTGGTTCTGGATGGGGCAACATGCCTATTGCTCTGTCCTGGGGAGTGCAAGGCCTCAGTCTCTCAAGTGGGTGACTTGCCCACATGCTCTGGAGGGGGCAACATGCCCTGTGTTTGATACTGGGGAGTGCAAGGCCACAGACTCTCAGATGGGTGACTTGCCTACTGGTTCTGGAGGGGGCAACATGCCCTGTGCTCTGTCCTGGGGAGTGCAAGGCCACAGTCTCTCAAGTGGGTGATTTTCCCACTGGTTCTGGAGGGGGCAACAAGCCCAGTGCTTGATCCTCGGGAGTGCAAGGCCACAGTCTCTCAAGTGGGTGACTTGCCCACTGGTTCTGGAGGGGGCATCGTGCCATGTGCTCTTGATCTTGGAGAGTGTTAGAAATGGGGTCTTTGGTTGACAGTCAGGTTACCCCCTGTTCAAGCAAGGACCCTCACTCTAGTCAGGGTAAAAGAGAATCACCCTCAGCTAACACCTGCTTACCCCCTTGGTAGCTTGGCAGAGCAGTAGGCTTACCTTCAGAGCGCTAGGTGTAAAGTATTTGTACCAACACACACAGTAACTTCATGAAAACACTACAAAATGACACAAAACCGGTTTAGAAAAATATTTATCTAAACAAAACAAGACCAAAACGACAAAAATCCGACATACACAAGTCAAGTTATGAATTTTTAAAGATTAAACTCAAAAATAGCGCTTAGAAACAAAAATGCTTAGATGAGATGTTTACACGGCATCGTGACGGAGTTGTTCCCAACAAGCCGACACCAGCGGCGCCGGACACGGAGTCGTGTAGACCCCCAAGTACAGTACCTTTGGTGAGGAGTGAAAACAAGCCGATGCGCGAAGTCGGGAATCGCGGCGTCTGTGCGAAACGTTGAATCTGTGCACTTCGAGCGGCGTCGGTCACGACGTGGTGCGGTGGCTTCCACGGAGTCGTGGACTTCAGCGGGGCTGCTGCGGCGTCGGGCCTGCAAAGAGCGTCGCATTCCAGCGAAGGTCACGGCGTCAGGTGCAGGCGGCGTTACCGGATTCAGCAGCGGCGTCGGTCCGAAGTCGTCCAAAGTCGATTTCCTTGGATTCCACCAGCTTTCCTTTCAAGGGCCCAGGGACTGGATAGGGCACCACTTGTCAGGGCAGGAGTCTCTTCAGAGACTCCAGGGGCTGGCAGAGAGAAGTCTTTGCTGTCCCTGAGACTTCAAACAACAGGAGGCAAGCTCTAACTCAAGCCCTTGGAGATTTCTTCACAAGATGGAAGGCACACAAAGTCCAGTCTTTGCCCTCTTACTCTGGCAGAAGCAGCACTGCAGGAAAGCTCCACAAAGCACAGTCACAGGCAGGGCAGAACTTCTTCCTCAGCTATCAGCTCTTCTCCAGGCAGAGATTCCCCTTGGTTCCAGAAGTGTTTCTCAAGTCTGTAGATTTGGGTGCCCTTCTTATACCCATTTTAGTCTTTGAAGTCACCTTTCTTCAAAGGGGACTCACACCTACTTGTGAAATCCTGCCTTGCCCAGGCAAGGCCTCAGACACACACCAGGGGGTTGGAGCCGGCATTGTCAGAGGCAGGCACAGTCCTTTCAGATGAGAGTGACCACTCCACCCCTCCCTCCTAGCAGAGATGGCTAATCAGGAAATGCAGGTTACACCCCAGCCCCCTTTGTGTCACTGTCTAGTGCGAGGTGAAAAACAACCCAACTGTCAAACTGACCAAGACAGGGAATCCCCAAATAAGGCAGAGTCACAGAATGGTTTAAGCAAGAAAATGCTCACTTTCTAAAAGTGGCATTTTCAAACGCACAATCTTAAAATCAACTTTACTAAAAGATGTATTTTTTAATTGTGAGTTCAGGGACCCCAAACTCCACATGTCCATCTACTCTCTAGGGGAAATCTACACTTTAATCATATTTAAAGGTAGCCCCCATATTATCCTATGAGAGAGACAGGCCTTGCAACAGTGAAAAAACGAAATTGGCAGTATTTCACTGTCAGGACATATAAACCACTTTACTATATGTCCTACCTTATCCATACACTGCACCCTGCCCTTGGGGCTACCTAGGGCCTGCCTTAGGGGTGCCTTACATGTAAGAAAAGGGAAGGTTTAGGCCTGGCAAGTGGGTACACTTGCCAAGTCGAATTTACAGTGTAAAAATACACTTACAGACACTGCAGTGGCAGGTCTGAGACATGATTACTGGGTTACTTGTGTGGGTGGCACAAACAGTGCTGCAGGCCCACTAGTAACATTTGATTTACAGGCCCTGGGCACCTCTAGTGCACTTTACTAGGGACTTAACAGTAAAACAAATATGCCAATCATGGAGGACCAATTACGTACACATTTTAAACAGGAGCACTTGCACTTTAGCACTGGTTAGCAGTGGTAAAGTGCCCAAAGTAACAAAAACAGTAAAATCAGAGTCCAGCACACATCAACAACCTGGGGAACAGAGGCAAAAAGTTAAGGGAGACCACGCCAAGGATGAAAAGTCTAACAGAGAGGCTGGGATTACCCTCTGGTTCTGGAGGGGGCATCGTGCCCTGTGCTCTTGATCCTGGGGAGGCTGGGATTGGTGGGTGTCTTACCACTGGTTCTGGTGGGGGCATTGTGCCCTGTGCTCCTGATCCTGGGGAGGCTGGGATTGGTGGGTGTCTTACCCACTGGTTCTGGAGGGGGCAGTGTGCCCTGTGCTCTTGATCCTGGGGAGGCTGGAGTTGGTGAGTGTCTTACCCACTGGATTTGCAGCGGGCAGGCCGCCCATGGAGGCAGGACTACATACCGTCCTCTGGCGGTGACCGCTGCTCAGTGGTGGTGGTGGTGCTACTGCTGATGGTGGAGGGAAACTCCAGCCCATCCCATGCAGCCTCAGACAGCTGCTCACTGGTGGTGGTGGTGGTGCTGCTGCTGCTGGTGTGGGGAAGCTCTAGCCCATCCCCTGCAGCCTCGGACGGCTTCCCACTGGTGGTGGTGATACTTCTGGTGGGGGGAAGCTCCAGCCCATTCCCTGCAGCCTCAGACGGCTGCCCACTGGTGGTGGTGGTGGTGCTACTGCTGGTGGGGTGAGGCTCCAGCCCATCCCCTGCAGCCTTGGACGGCTGCCCACTGGTGGTGGTGGTGCTGCTGCTGCTGGTGGGGAGCTCTAGCCCATCCCCTGCAGACTCGGACGGCTGCCCAATGGTGGTGGTGGTGGTGCTGCTGCTGCTGGTGGGGGGAGGATCTAGCCCTTCCCCTGCAGCCTTGAAAGGCTGCCCACTGGTGGTGGTGGTGGTGCTGCTGCTGCTGGTGGTGGGGGGAAGCTCCAACCCATCCCCTGCAGCCTCAGTTGGCTGCACAACCATGGTTGGTGGTGGGAACTCCGTCTGAGTCCCTGCACCAGGCCCCTTGTCCTTCCTGCCTGCTGGTGCTGGCTCCTTGCCCTTCCTGGCAGCAGCTGAGGCTGTCTCCTAGCCCTTACTGGCAGCAACTGGGGCAGCCTCCTTGGCCTTCTTGGCAGCAGCTGGGGAAGGCTCCTTGGTCTTCCGGCCCACAGCTGGGGCAGGCACCCTTTCCTTGAGACTGCCTGGTGCCCTGGATCCTTTCCCACCACTAGTAGGTGTGGAGACTACTGGTCCCGTGGACTGGGTGACTGAGGTGCTTGCCTGGGTTTTTGCCACCCTGACCAGACGTGAAGGATGGGGGAGGGGTAGGGAAGAGGTCAATGGTGGAGAGGAAAAACTTCTTAGGGACATTGGGGCAGGTAGAGAGAGAAGGTTTGGGAGTAGAGGAAGAGGGATTGGTTGTAGGAGGTGTCTGTCTGCTGTGTTTGGTTGCAGGTGCATGGGCTGGAGGCTGTTTTGAGGTAGATAGCTGTTGGGTGTCTGAGTGCTTGGATTTGTGTACCTTGGGGTGGGTACAGACACAGTTGGAGAGGACACAGGGGACATGTACATGGCTGTTGTGTAGGTGTCTGCCAGTGAGTTGTGTGTTCTGCTAAGTGTGGTGGTGATGCTGGTAGTGGATGAGAATGTAGTGCATGCAGGTGTGAGTGTAGACCGAACTGGGAGGGAGGTGGAGGAGGAGGAGGGGAAGACACTGGAAATTGTGGATGTTGGTATGTCGGCATCTGGATGGTGTTTGTGTGAGTGCCTGTGTGATGATGTGTGGTGCTTGTGTTTGCCTGTGCCACTCTTGTGTGTTGTGTGCATGCGCGTCTCCCTGGGTGCATGGGATAGGTTGGGGTTGAGGGGAATGGGATTGGGAAGAAGAAGTTGGAGGGAGAAGGGTGGAAACAGGGTGAGGAGACCAGAGCCTGGATTGATCTCTGTTGGGCCGATAAAGCCAGTTGGAATGCCCTCCAGGAATGCATTAGTCTGTTGCATCTAGGCTGCCAGCCCCTGGATGGCATTCACAATGGTTGACTGCCCTACAGAGATGGATCTCAGGAGGTCAATAGCCTCCTCACTCAGGGCAGCAGGGCTAACTGGGGCAGGGCCTGAGGTGCCTGGGGCGAAGGAGATGCCCACCCTTCTGGGTGAGCGGGCACGGGCAACTCGCTGAGGGGCTGCTGGGACAGCGGTGCTGGTACGCGGGGTGGCGGCTTTACCTTTAGATGGGATGGGCATAGAAGTGTCTGCCACCATGAGGGAGCTTCCATCAGAAGAGGTATCTATGTCCAAACTGTCCCCTCCAGTCTCTGCCGTGGTGCTCCCCTCGCCCTCCGTCCCACTGGTGCCCTCACTGTCTGTGGACTCCTCCTTGTGAGATGCAGCTCCCTCCATCGCCAGTGCCTCTGCTCCTCCGCCAGATGATGCTAATGCACATAAGGACAGGGTGACAAAACAAAAGGGGGGGGGAGAGACAAAGGATGCACTGAGTCAATGGCTGCACCAACACCACAGTTGGCGTACACACCACACTCACCCACACGGAACAGCCCTACGCACTATGTATTGCACTACTAGTTATAATGCTAGCCACCAAGGCATGGGGAGGGGCATACACCGCCAAATGTAGCACACCTGGGACCCACACAGCCGTGACCAGTTGTGGATGCCTACGAGCTAGGTAGGATTATCACTTCAGAAACTTGGACAACATGGGACTTACTCTGCAATGTCAGGCCTAGCCTAGGGACACCCTCTGACACACATCCCCCACCCGAGTACCCCCCTACCATGCGTAAGTTGTAATGATGGGCACTGTACTTACCCCCTTGTGGCTGCTGTGATGACCCAAAGCGCCCATCCAGCTCCGGATAGGCCACCTCCAGTATGCGGGCCATAAGGAGGATCAGGGTTCGACGGGCACCCCTTCCTTGTTGGGAGGCCATCCCCAGCTGGGCCTCCGCCGTCTTCCATGCCCAGCGTCTCAGGTCCTCCCACCGTTTCCGACAGTTGATGCTCCGCCTGCTGTAGAATCCCCAGGGTTCGCACATCCTTGGCGATGGCACGCCATGTACCCTTCTTCTGATGGGCACTGACCTGCAGAGAAATACACACAGGAAATGGTATCAGTCAGATTGTCCTGCCTGTTACACTTATGGTCCACCATACCCCTACACATCATCATTTACACGCACATGGCCCAGCACACAAGCTGTACGCCGCCCAGGGGACATCCACCCACCCCCCTACACAAGGCCTTCACACACACCACTCCATGCATTCATGCCACATGCATCGTGCCCACAGTGTACTCACCTGTTGGTCTGGAGGCCCATACAGCAGTCCGTACTGGGGTAGGACCCCATCCATCAGTCGCTCCAACTCCGCTGAGGTGAAGGCAGGGCCCCTTTCCTCAGTCACACGAGTCATGGTAGGTTCCAGACACAGGTCACAGCAGCACATGCAGTGTAGGTCCTCTCCTGCTGAAGGCCAGGTAGCAAGTGAGTGATCAAATAGAAAATGGCAGTCACGTCCACGGTGGTGTGTACCGTCACTGCCGGTGTACATCACCATTGCTCACTGTACCCCATAGGGCCCAATGTTAACTAATGAGGAGTTGCACGGCAGTTCCCGACCCCCTACCGCAACGACGCAGAACGTCAGCGGAATTACCTCACTTCCAACTGTCCCTCCACACAGGACAGGCAGATGCCATTTCAGGGGGGGGCAGGCCCTGGATAATAACTGCATCACAATAAAAAATAGGACATAGAGGACAAATCCCACTTAACCATTACAAATAAACATCACGCTTTGTACTGTTGTGGATCCGATGTTCAGTTTGTGACCAGCTCCTCACTCTTTTGCCCCCTAGACTGCAACTGCTGCGGATGAATAGGAGATGGAGACATACCCCCATGTACAGACCGCTGGTGGACTTGGCAACAATGGAGGACAGGCACATATCCTCACATATAGACTTGACAGGGCCACAATCACAGAGCTGTGTGCCCAACTGGAGCCTGACCTGATATCTGCTATCCGTCACCCCACTGGGATCCCCCTCTCGTGCAAGTCCTATCTGTGCTCCATTTCTTGGCAACTGCTTCTTTCCAAGTGACAGTGGGCTTGGCAGCAGGAATGTCACAGCCAATGTTCTCAATAGTGCTAACAAGAGTGTTGTCTTCCCTGATTAAACACATGTGCAGCTACATTGTTTTCCTCAGGTGGAGGATTTGGCCACAGTGAAAACTGACTTCTATGCAATGGGACATATCCCCAACATAATTGGGGCGATTGATGGAACTTGTTTTGCATTTGTCCCCCCTGGCCAAATGAACAGGTGCACACAAATCGTAGGAGTTTCCACTCCATGAATGTACAGATGATGTGCTTGGTGGACCAGTATATCTCAACTGTCAATGCTAAGTTTCCAGGGTCAGTGCATAATGCCTTTGTCCTGGGAAATAGCAGCATCCCAAATGTGATGGCCCAAATACAGAGGGACTGGGTGTGGCTAATCGGTGAGCACTGGTTCCCTCCCAGTAGTTGTTGGTGTATGGGTATGGTGTGGGCCATATGGGATAGTTTGTGCCTAAATGTTGTCCCTCTATATCTGCAGGTGACTCTGGTTACCCCAACCTATCATGGCTACTGACCCCTGTGAGGAATGCCAGGACAAGGACAGAAGAACGTTACAATGAGGCACATGGGTGAACAAGAAGGATAATGAAACGGACGTTTGGCCTCCAGAAGGTCAGGTTCTGGTGCCTCCATCTAACTGATGGATCCCTTTGCTACTCAACCAAGAAGGTCTGCCAGATAATCGTGGCATGCTGCATGTTGCAAAGCCTTGCCTTGAGACACCATGGGCCTCATTATGACCCTGGCGGGCATGGGCACGGCATTGGCATGGGCACGGCAGGGGCCCCCAGGGGCCCCGCGACCCCCCCTACCGCCATCCTGTTCATGGCGGCTTTCCCGCCATGAACTGGATGGCGGTAGGGGGGGTCAGAATCCTCATGGCTGCGGAGCGCGCTCCGCAGCCATGGAGGATTCCAATGAGCAGCGGAAAGTCAGCGGGAGACCGCTGACTTTCCGCTTCTGACCGCGGCTGAACCGCCGCGGTCAGAATGCTCATTGGAGCACCGCCAGCCTGTCGGCGGTGCTCCCGTGGTCGGTGGCCCTGGCGGCCGGCCCTCCATGTGTCTTTTCTGCATGAGGAGGAGGCTGGAGATGGCTGTGTGGCAGCAGTGGACCTTGTGGACAGTGAGGATGAGGAGGCAGAGGATGATGATGAGGACAACAGAACAGCAGTGATACGACAATACTTCCAATGACACACAGGTAACACAGTGTTACTTCACATTTCTTTGTCATTATTTAGATTATCTTTTGCATTGGCATGCTGTTATTTCCCACTTCTATGCCCACTCACTGTACCCTTTGGCAGTTCATTTTGCAGATGGTGCCCCACTATCGCTCCTGGTGTGATCACTGCAGACAACTACAGGTCTTTCCTATGTGAACATTACTGTACAGTTGAATTGCAATGTTTGAACCTGGTTAAGCAAACACATACTTAAAATATTTGACATACTCCATACTTGTATTTTTTCGAAGGGTATTTATTGAAGTGCTAAGAAGAAGAGGGGCAATTGCATTGGGATAGGGGAATGATGGATGAAAGTCCAGGGTATTTGTCCAGTCTATTTGGTTCACAGGTGCATTGTCCAAGGGGACATAGGAAGGGGAGCAATGAGAGTTCAAGGTGGACAGGGTGATAGAGTTGGACACAAGGGGGGACAAACAGGAAAGTCTCATTTCCTGGCGGGGGTCTTGGCAATAGTCTCTGGCTTCTGCCTGGATCGCAGGGAATGTTTGCGGGGTGGTTCACTTTCTGCAGGCGGAGGGGTGCTGGTGGCCTGTTGGTCCTGTGGTGGGGCCTCCTGTCCACTAGCGGCAGTGGAGGTAGAAGGCAGCTCAGACGTCTGGCTAGTGGCAGGGGCCCGCTGTTGTGAGACTGCCACCCTCATAATGTTGGCCATGTCTGCCAGCACCCCTTCTATGGAGACCAGGGTGGTGTTAATGGCCTGCAAGTCCTCCCTGATCCTCTGTTACTGTCCCTCCTGCAGCCGCCTGCTCCCTTGCACGTTGTCCAGGATCTGGCACAGCATATCCTGGGAATGGTGGTAGGCTCCCAGGATCTCAGTGAGTGCCTCCTGGAGAGTCGGTTCCCTGGGCCTGTCCTCCCCCTGGTTTAAAGCAGTCCTCCCAGTTTCCCTGTTGCCCTGTGCCTCTGTCCCCTGAACTGTGTGCCCACTGCCACTGACCCCAGGTCCCTGATTGTCTTGGGTATGAGGTGTGCCCTAGGGTCCCTGTAATGGTGGACACACTGCTGATTGACGTGTGCTGGGGACAGAGGTATGGGTACGCTGGGTGGGTACTGTGATGGTGTTTCCAGGTGGGGGAAGCTCTGTGGTGGTGTGTGACTGTGCCTGGGTAACCGACTGTCCAGAGGTCCCTGATGGGCCACGTTGGTCATCCAGATCCAGTCGACCAGAGTTGCTGTCATCACTGTGGGCCTCTTCTATGAGGGGACTGGATAGTGCTGGCTCCTCTTCTCTGCTGACATTGGCTGGGATATCTGTGGGGATGTAAATGCTGTGTTATTGTTTCTGTGTGTGACATATTGTGCATCAGTACCTTGCCCTCTTTGGTAGTATTTGCCCTGGCAGCTTCCACTTGTGTAAGTTGGTATGTGGTGGGCTAGCTAATTCGCTATAGTGTGCTTGCTCTAGTGATGAGTGGTATGGCATGCAGGGCTTGGCATTGGGATGAGTGAGATGTGATGGTGGGGGTGTGGGAGGTGGTGGAGTGATGGGAGTGAGCGTGA
The DNA here is from genome assembly GCF_031143425.1 of Pleurodeles waltl. Classification (NCBI taxonomy): domain Eukaryota; kingdom Metazoa; phylum Chordata; class Amphibia; order Caudata; family Salamandridae; genus Pleurodeles; species Pleurodeles waltl. The sequence continues at coordinate 1,085,428,366 of NC_090437.1, read as the reverse complement.
GGGTGGGGGTATGTGATGGCATGCAGGTAGAGGGGTGATAGTAGTATAGAGTTGACTTACCAGAGTCCAGTCCTCCTGCTACTCTGGCCAGGCCCTCAGGATGCATGATTGCCAAGACTTGCTTCTCCCATGTTGTTAGTTGTGGGGGGTAGGTGGGGGTCCACCACCAGTCCTCTGTACAGCGAGTTGATGTCTTGCTGCAATGAAACACACCTTCCCCCGTAGGTCGTTCCACCTCTTCCTGATGTCGTCCCTTGTTCTGGGGTACTGTCTCTCGGCGTTGACCCTGTCCATGATCCTCAGCCATAGCTCCATCTTCCTAGCAATGGAATCTGCTGCACCTGTAATCCAAATAGCTGTGGCTCTACCCTGATGATTTCCTCCACCATGACCCTTAGCTCCGCCTCCGAGAATCTGGGGTGTCTTTGTGGTGCCATGGGTGTTGTGTGAGTTGTGTAGGTAAGGGTGTGTAGGGTGATGTGTTGGGGTGTGTGGTGTTGGATGCGTGGGTGGTGTATAGGTGTAAGTGGTGTGTGGCTCTGGTTTTGTGTGTAGTCGTGGTGTCTGTCTCGTGCCAATGGTTTGTGTTCTTAAGGGGCTGTGGGTAATGTGGGTGTGTGTTTTTTAGTGGTGTGGTTGTGGTGTGTGTATGGGTGTCAGGTGTGTGTTATTTAAATTGTCCAATGTGGTGTTGTTTTGGTTATGTGTGTGTATTTTGAGCGCTGCGGTATGTACCGCCAATGGTTTACCACCATTGAATGACCGCTGTGGTGATTTGTGGGTCATGATGTGGTGGGCGTAGTTCTGTTGGCGTAACGGTGTGGGTTTTGCTACCACCAGTTTATCACTGACATTTGGTGTGGCGGACTTGTGTCTGTGGCTGAACAGTGACGGATTGGTGTGTGTGTGTCATAATATGGTGAACGGATATCTGCGGTGGTATGTTGGCAGCAGTCAGCATGGCAGTAAGTGGATTTACCGCCAATGTCATAATGAGGGGCCTCTATGTTCTATTAAATAGGTATACCATTGTGGATGTGCAGATACCTGGATGTGACTGAAATAAGTGTTGGTGACATTCTCTTTGTACAGTACTCCAGAAAACATTTAGGCTTCACAGGTCTGTAACTAATTAGTTAGAGCTAGTTAATTTAAAGGGATTGAATCTCTTTGCTGTGAGAATCAAGACAACTGTAAAATTTAAGTAGGGTCTGACAGACAGCTACTGAGCCATTGTATTCAGAACTCCATGGGATAGTGCTCCCCTTATTGCACATTTTTTGAATATTGTATGTCACTGAGTAGTTTTGTGACCATATAGAGGAATGAGGCTGAACATGTAGTTCCTTTATAAGGTACTTGAAATCAAAGCTGTCTTTTGGAAGGCTGTACTTCATTCCTTATACTTCACGGACACACTATCACCTTTCCCACAAGCACTTGAATCCTTAGTATCTTTGCTCTTTTAAGTGAAAGACATAGCTACATTTAAAAATGAAGAATACACTTAGAATATCTAGTGCAAAACGAAACACACAAAAAAGATGTTAGATATTTTGTAAAATGTTATTGAAATCCATTTAATACAAGTCAGGTTTTAATTAAAACAAAGTTGTAGTTGTAATGTATGGAAATATGCAGATAGATTCAAAAACAGTTTTCCCACTTTGTATGTGTGTTGTACAGTGCAGCACACAGGCACATTTGGACAGGTCTGGAGAAAATACATTTTTTTACCTACTTTATATCTGCCTCAAAGAGGCTTTTTTAGTGTAAAGCTCTGGCTAAAAATGTTAGTAGCTTTGCATCAAAGTCCATAGATAGAAGCACAGAAATGCCCTTGCACCACCCATGGGACACCCCTTGATGTAAAGTAGCACAATGCTATACTTTTAGGCAACTTTCCAGAGCAAAAAATGTTTTATTGTGGAAAGTTAATCCCAAATGAATGCTGGTTTGCTTCATATTTGCTGAATTTATACTGGTGCAGAGTGTTGCAAAATCTGGCCCTAAATATTCAGTGGATGCAGACAAAGGGATGCAAGAAGATCCTATCTAGACTTCTGCGGGAGAGTCTATATATCTGCAACTATGGCTAGACTTAGCATATCCATTGTAATTAGGCCTGTCAAATGAAACATATTATAATGTTGAATCCTTGTGTGATGTGCTGGTTGTTTTAGGATCATTCAACCCTGAAGAAGCAGGTCTAAAGCTCTGCAAAATACACTTGTTGGCTATTCTTTCTTAAACTCACATCCAGATGTCAACAGCTCCATGCTCTTGTCCAACGGCTATTCAAAGTCGTTTAGCCCTCCTCAGGCACAACCTGCTGCGTTGCTACACTGAGGATTTTTGACTTGAGTTAGACATGGCAGCTTTTGCCCTGGCTTCCCTGCACTTTTTGCTTCTGACCTCCTGTTTTTGGATCCTGTACTGTAATTTGTTTTTGCTTGTTTTGATAAAGTACAAGAGTTCTATTTCTAAATGATATTGGTAATTGGCTTTTTCCATGATTGGCATATTTAATTTACTAGTAAGTCTATAGTAAAGTGCCCAGAACCTGTAAATCAAATGCTACTAGTGGGTCTACAGCACTGATTGTACCAGCTACTTGAGTAACCCTGTAAACTCTCTCAGACCTGCCACTGCAGTGTCTGTATGTGAGGTTTTAAAGTTCCTGTTCGATCTGGCAAGTATATCCACTTTCCAGGCCCAAACCTTCCCTTTTACTACATGTAAGTCACCACAAAGTAGGCTCTAGGTGGCCCCATGGGCAGGATGCAGTGTATCTAAAAGATAGGACATGTACTAGTGTGTTTATGTGTCCTGATGGTGAAGTACTGGTACATTTGTTTTTCAATGTTGCAAACACTCTCTGTTACATAGGTTAACATAGGGATCGCCTTTAGTTGTGTTTTAAATGCAGTTTACCATTCGGAGCAGATGGAGATATGGTAGTTTGGGGTCTCTGAACTCACAACTTAAAATACAGCTTTTGGTAAAGTTGTTTTTTAGATTGTAAGTTTGAAAATGCTACTTTTAGAAAGTGGGCATTTTCTTCCTTAACTAATCCTTGCTTCTGCCTGGCTGCTGAATACACGTCTGGGTCCGACTGACATTTGTGAATTCACCTTAGCCAGTGACACAAAGGTAGCTGAGGTGTGTCTTGCATATTCTGATGAGTCTTCCTGGGTTAGATTGGGAGGGAGCAGCTGACACCTGCATTTGCAAGGACTGTTCCTACCCTAACACAATACAGTCTCCAACCCCCTAGAGTGTGGCTGGGGCAGGGCAAGGAATATGCAGAATCTTGTGCACATAAAGACTTTCCTTTGACGTTTGTCTACTTCAAAAGCAGAAATGAGTATAAGTATTGGACTGCTGACCCCACAACTTTAGATTACTTCTGGATCAAGAGGAACCTCTGCCAAGGAGAAGAGCTTCATACTTGAGGAGGACCTGCCTATCTGCCTGTTTCTTTGCTGTGCTGGCCAGCTGATGTTGCTTCTGCTTTAAGAGGGAAAAGACTGGACTTTGCATCCTGAAATCCTGCTTGTGATGTTTCTTCAAGGGCTAGGGCTGAGCTTGCCCCCTGTTATGAAGTCTCAGGGGCATCAAAGACTTCATCTGACAGCACCTGGGCTCTCTTGCTGAGACCCCTACCCTGCCAAGTGGTACCACATCCATTCTCTAGGCTCTTGAAAGGAGAAGCTGGTGAACCCAAGGTGAAAATCCACGCACCGGAGCTGAGTGGCAAAAAACTCAATGCAGTGCTGGCACCGCAGCTGAATAATTGACACAGCACCAATGAAGTCGACGCATCACCAGTTCAGTGCAGATTAATCGCTGCTGTAAGTCCGGATTTTTGATGCATCGTCCCTGTGCGTCAAAATCTTCAACATCACCGGACGAACCCAAGGCTGCTTTTCCAGAAATGTACACATTTGTTTTCTGCGAGGAAAGAATTGATTCATCGCCTACCCGGTGGAGAAAGAATCGACGCACAGCCTCACTTGCAAGTAAGAAATCAACGCACCACTTGCTTTTCCGATGCACGCCCACCCCTGCACCTTTATTTTTGACGCATACCAAGTACTTTGTGCTAAAACAACACATCCATTTATTTCTATGGAGTAAAACTCATTTTTCTTAAAAAATGTGTATCTTTGCTTTTTTATGTTGGATTTTTTTAATTTTGGACTTGTCTGATTTAGATAAATATTGGCTATTTTTCTAAACTGGTGTGGAGGTTTTACTGTGCTACGGTGTTTGTTTGTTCAAATGCTTTACACATTGCCTCTGAGATAACCCTGACTGCTTGTGCCAAGCTAGCAAAGGGGAGAGCAGGGGTTATCTGAGCTGTCTATTTCCCTTACCCTGACTAGACTGAGGATCCCTACTTGGACAAAGTGTGAACTGACTGCCAACCAGAGACCACATGTCTAACAAATTGCAAGTCAGAGACCAAGGCCCTCATTATGACTTTGGCAGTCTCTGACTGAGACCGCCAAAGCCACGGGCACCAGAAGACCACCAAGTGCTGGCGGTCTTCCGCCTGCCATATTATGGTTACTGCCCGATTTCTGCCACACTTAGGGCAGATATTCCGCAGTAGCCATGCTGGCAGGTGGTGCTACCACCTGCACACCCCAACCCACCAGTAGGACACCGCCAGGCCGTATTAAGACCATTAATATGGCCTGGTGGTGTCCTGCTGGCGGGGCGCTGCTGGATATAACAGCGCCTCTTCCCATTCTCTTCCGGACAACCTCCCTGCCGGACAAGGTAAGTCGGGCGTCCGACAGGGGAGAGGGGTGGGGGTTGTTGTGTGCGAGTGTGTGGTGTCTACGTGTGTGTCTGAATGTGTGTGCGCATGTGTGAATGCGACTTGGAGTGTTGTGGTGTGGGTGTGGTCATATGCATGTGAGTGTGTGTATGAATCTTGAAGTAAGTGCGTGTCTGCATGTCAGTGTGTATGCATGTGAGTATGGGTGTTTGTATTATGAGTGTATGCATGCCTGAAGGCGTGTGAGTGAATGTGTGTATGGATGAGTGCGAGTGAATGCGTGTATGGATGACTGTTAGTGAATTGGTGTTTGGAAGTGTCAATGAATGGGTGTATGCGTGGTGCGTGTGGGTATATGTGTTTATGTATGCGGGGAGGGGCGCACTGTGACAGTAGGGGGAGCGCTGTGACAGTGGGGGGGTGAGGGCTGCTATGTGTGTAGGGGGCTCAGGTGCTTGCTGGGGGGGGTGGTGTGCCATCTACTGGTGACAGAGAAGGTATTCCCTGTCACTGGTAGCCCTACAGCCATGGTTTTTGTGGCGGTGCTACCACCGTCAAAACCATGGTGGTAGGCAGGTTCATAATGCTGCCGGTGGTCTGCTGTGGACCGCCGGGTCAGAGATGTACATCTCCAGCCCGGTGGTTCATACCGACATGGGGGTATAAGTGGTGATGTGGCGAGTTGGCAGTGGCCAACCCACCACACTCATGATGTGGCGGTAAACAACGCCAGCCTGTTAGGGGTGATACCACCACATTAACCCTGGCAGTCAAAAGACCGCCAGGGTCCTAATGAGGGCCCAGGTCTAAAGGTAGAACTTCTGACCAGGTGAAATTTGGTTTCCATAGCCAATTCACACCTCGTCAAAGTTAGCCTCAAATCGCTTCTATGTCCTTGTCTATAGTAACCAATTGACTGCGGTTGGGGCATAACATGTTTTGGCACCTCTTTTAACCTTGAACTTTAAAACGTCCTGTCTGTGGTTCCCCTTGTTGGATTTTTGTTGTTTTGGTGCCATTTTATTGATTTATTAAAATATTCCCAATTATTATACATTGGTTTGCGACTGTTCTTGTGTTGTGTTTTGACTTTATCAGTAATTAAACTGAAGAAACACTTTACACATTGCCTTTAAGTTAAGCCTTTCAGATACGTGCCATAGCTACCAGGTGGTTATGATCATTGACTTTAGTGATTCATCCTGAGAAAGATTGTGATAATTAATTGAGGTGGGTAATTACCCCCTCAACTAATGCTCCAGTTCCTTATGGAACCTTAGATAAAAAGAATTGTTGAGGAAGAAAAGCTCACCACCAACCTATAATACTCACAAGTTGCATTGTTAGTGTATCAAATGGAAGGTAGCTGAAATTATACTCAAGAATATTAAATGTCTCTTATGAGCCTCCTTGGTATAGACACCCAGAATCTCTACTTAGAAAATACCGAATACCTACTTACCAAAAAGCATTTATACCCACAGTGGCTCCACAAAGGAGCAGCTGCTATCAGCGAAATAGCCTATCCTTGAGAAAATCTAGATACAGAAGGAGATTATATTGATTTATCTGAAGGCCACCAGGGATAGGATAACACCAGGTAGCAAAAATGTCCCAGTGTCTGAAATAGACCTAGTGGGCACACTGACATTTTGCTTACAGAATACAAAGTGCTACTTCCTGCAATCTATATCCCTGGTACACCATGACACGATCTACTTTCCAGCCCTCAGAAAAGGAACATCAAAGGGCCTGATACGAAGGGTCTGAGGAGGGTGACACATATGGAATGGAGAGATATTTTGAGCCACACACATTCCATTGCCAGACTACAGAGAAGAAGGTAACATAGTCTGCAGGGTTAACTAAGGATCATAAGGATAACTTTTGTTCTCTCTTTTCTGATCCTTATAAAAACTCTTATGGTCTATGGGATGAGGGCAAAAGTGTAAATGAGGCCCCTTTGCCATACGAGGGAGCAGTCATCAATGATTTGCTCTGTAAGAAATGTGGGCATTAGTTGAAGGAGGTGACTACCTACTGCAAATAATAACCTCAAAGCTTTTGCCAGCAGCCCCTGTTAGCTACAGAACTGAAAAGATTAACTTAGAGGCAATGTAAAAAGTATTTATGCAGTACTCAAACAGTAAATAAGAAAATGTTCACACCAATTTAGTGAAATAGAGAATATGCTAATGAATATAATTACACCATAACAACAAAAATTCTATAAGTAGAACTGGAGTTGTGAGTTTTTAAAGTCTGAATTTACAAATAGTGCCATGGAGTGTAAAGCACCAAGCATAGTCATCTGGCTGTGCCTGACCAGGATAAGGGTAAGTTTTAAGGCTGACCACAATGGAGCACAGGTCAGATAGAAGGACCTGATTCATATGGGTTGAAAAGTGACCTTTCGTTACCTTAGAAACAAGGCATTGCTAACCTTCATAGATGTCGGACGAACTTCCTTAGTGCTCCCACTGGGTGCTCGGGAACCATACACCATCTGATAACATCCCTGCCTATGACTATGCCTGTTAGTGGCAACTCTCCCTACACCCCTGGGGGCATTTGTGACCTGATCCTTTGCTGCAGGCAAAAAGGTGCAGCCCGGACAATCGGCATGGGAGGCGACCAGGCGACAACTTGGGTGCTTCTCCCCGCTCTCAAACCACTTTGCTGGGCCCCAGTGATGGTCCGGGTCCACCGCTCAATATAAGAGGCCCTATCTGCCTACCCCTGAGCTGCCCTGGCCTATCCCAGAACTGAGGTGACCCTCAGATGCACACAGAGCGGTTTGCTGACTGAGACATCAAGAACTTTGGCTGGGGCCAGTGAACCGATCTGGCTCTGGGGGATTCAACTCACCTAATGACAGGCTCATGGGGAACACTAGCAGTGCTGGGGTCTGAGGATTGGAGCCGCTGACTGCTTCCCACCTTACCTGCCTCTCAGAGCTGATCGGACGCTTTTCTGCAGCAGCAGCCCAGGCGAAACTGGTGAGTCTGGATGAAGGGGCCTTGGTGGATGAGATCTACAATGTTAGGAACCCCCAGACCAGTAACACAATTTTGTACTCCTTGATGTTAACATCCCTCACTGTGAAACTCAACTATAGTCTCCCTGGAATTTGACTATAGCCACTCTCACTGTTTTTTGGCCCCACCAGCCCCTTGGAAGGACTATGGATTTGGTGAAGATTTTCTCTGTCTTCCCTGAAGTGCCTATCCAATTTGCCTGACTTGCCATATATTAGTGACGAACCTGCGACCAGTTACATGTGTGGTATACTTGATCGCCCAATGTGGGGCTTGACTGAATTATAAAACACAAAAAGAGAGTACTGGGAGTATTGCTATCCCACACCACCTCCCAAGAGAAATCTATATAATCCCTAAGGGTGTGGGGTAGTAGAGTTTGAGGGTAGAACTGGGTCAGTGTTCCCTAAGGCGACCTAACTGACACCGCCTACCGAGGGAACACTGACCCAGTTCTACCCTCAACCTCTACTACCCCACACCCTTAGTGATTATATGGGCTTGACCGAATGCCAGAGGCAGATCCACTGCAAACATGTATGACACACGACTGCCTATTAATGTCATTATTACTAATTGCTACAGGGAACCTGTGCCCCCCACACAGAGCATATTAGCATTTGTCATGGGCAGCACCAAATCTACTAGATTGATGACACTGCTGAGCCGTGGGTCATCTCAGGATAATCATTCAGTTGGCTCTTCAGCCCACGCACTGGGGCATTGTATTCCACCTACAACATCAGACCCCCTCCTGATAAACTAGACATCATTCTCCAAGAAATACATGACTCCAGAGCAGCCATTGAGCACAGCATTCTTTGCATCCCCAGCCTAGTGGTGGACTTAGGTGTGCTGGGAGATGATCACCATAAATTATCTAATAGGGCCAGGCCTGCTGAATTGACCCTACAGTAGCTTTCCAATAGGTGTCACTGTCTGACCTATGGATGACCTTAAATAACTCACCGTCTTACAGGACAGAGGGGAGGATGCCAAAGGCCGGGCATGCCGCAATGAGGTGTGCATCATTGGAATGCTGGGGGCTGTAAGGGCCCAACGCTTCGTTGTTTATCGAAAACTGGCAACCGACAGAGGTGGCCCTGCAGGGACTTCTGACGCTGTTTACAGTGGAGAGATCATGTGGGACTGGTTAGAGCAGCATTATCTCAATGTACATCATCCCCGTACATCAGAGCCGCTGTCTGAGAAGGCACAGGCCCTCCTTGATAGCGTTGGCACGTAGTCAGTCGAACAATGATGACTAGAGCGGTCCCCTCCCCACAACAGGCCCTGGAGGGCAGGTGGGCGGTGATAGCAACAGTGTCCTCCATTAAAACTCAGAAGCTGTTGCCCCACTCTTGTCCCTTTGGCCGAGTGCCACTTCTGATTCAGATTCCAATTACAGCATGGCTCTTTATCCTTCTGTGGCACCATAAACAGCAGACAATGTACTCTGATTGCCACCTCATATTATCAATTGATCTGATAAACACTATCTAGTGTGGCCTCGTGATGACCCTTACCTTAGGTAGGAGCTTTCCCATAGAACCAGAGGCCTATGGAGTGGTCCATACTATGCTTTTACCTACTGGGGTACTTCCTCCTCTCCCCTCAGGTGTACTCCGAAATATTGCACTCAATTCCATACTGCTATTCCCCTGTGCTCCACTAATACATGCCCCCCCTTTCACTTCTTTCCATGGTATCATTTTAACTGGAAAGCATCTGTTACACCCCTCATCCCTTCTCCTCACAGGCATACTCTTCATCAGTTATGTTCAACACTTACCTCACATTATGCTTTTTCAACATCGTGACCTGGGGCATGTGCGCGGGGGTATTGGCTGCTTTGTAAGTCTCTGTCTCACTTTGAGGTCTTTCTGGCCTACCCCAAAGTAGTTTCACAAGTTCATTACGTGTTATTATGGTTTTGCAGTGTTGGTCGAAAAATCGTTCTTCTCTGGACCTAGTATTTGGGGACTGTTCCATCATTTGAATCTAAATGTCTGTTATTGTATCATATGTGTACTGTGGGGATTGGTTCTGTGTTTAAATGTTAAATGTTATGCATCATTATACAATTTTAACTTAAAATGTCAGGGGGGTGGACTCTGTTCACAAACATCACAGAATCCTCACACAGCTAAACTCTGTAGGGCAAACATGGTCTGTTTGCAGGAAACACACCTTTCCACCTCTGAAGCAATTCAACTCCGGACTAAATGGAGAGGACAGTTATTTGCTACAACGCATTCGGCTTTTGCCAGTGGGGCAGCTGTTTGGTTGAGTGCTAGAGTACAATTTGAAGCCTGTGACACTAAAATAGATTCACATGGTCAATATGGTTTTTGTCCGAAGGGTAGTAGATGATGAACCAATATAGCTAGGTAGTATTTATGCCCCAAACACAGACCAAGATGTCTCCCTAGCACACCTGTCCTCTGTCCTGGCTGAGTGGTCACACCTCCCATGGTTCACCGGAGAAGACTAACGCGGTCCTAGATATATACTTAGACCCTTAGTGCAAACTCAGCCAAACATGCCCAGACCTAAATGACTGGTGTTGTTTTGGTCTTTGACTGATGCATGGTGGGCCCAGAATACAAGCATGCAGGAATATTCCTTTAACCCTCCTCCACATAACTGGCATGTCTATCTAGATTGTATCCTTTGCCCAAAACCGTTGCAAGCACAAATTACAAATGTACTATCAGACCACAATTCCCTAGAATTGGCTATAGCTTGGGGCCAGGTCCCAACCCCTATTCTGACTTGGCGACTACAACCACTACTTTTAGAAGATATTGTATTTAAAGACTCCTTGGTTAACGTCATTGATACATTTTTTGTAGACAATACGGACACTGTTTCATCCCCGTTCTTCGAATGGAAGGCATTAAGGTAGTAATAAAGGGGGGTCTATTGTTAGTGTTACAGGGGTGTGACAGACTTGTGCAAGACCTCTGCCATACAGAAACACACCTGGGGCTCTCTGAATGCGCAACTATGCATGATTACATTCATGCAGATGAACTACAAGACACTAGAATCAAATGTGCAGAGCTCCTGGAGCGCCTCAGAGTTATAGACTGTAATGCCTATACACACAAATTACACACAGAAGTAGATAAAACAGGTGCACTCCTAGGCCCATATTTATACTTTTTTAGCGCCGCATTTGCGCCGCTTTTGCGTTACTTACAAAATACAATTGTATTTTGTAAGTTTGCACCATTTTTGCGTCAAAAAATGACGCTAATGCGAGGCTAAAAAAGTATAAATATGGGCCTTAGTTCATATGATTCAAATGGTGCCATCGCCTCCACCAGTCCTCTTGGTGATTACACCCTCCGACATTCATTGCATGACTAGTTGGATATTAATGATGCATTCCGTGAATACTACGCTGAGCTCAACGGAGCTTGCCTCCCCCAGACCGCATGCCTTCCTTCATGATTTGAGATCGCCACAAGTCTTGGCTATCCATAGGGAAGAGTTGGGAGCCCTTATAACGCCAGGCGAATTATGCCATGCTATTGCGGAAACGGCATGTAATAAGACGCTCAGAATAGATGGTTTACCAATCGGATTTCGTGCCAGATTCCATCACGGTTAATTCCACAATTGAAATAACTTAATTATGCCTCCCTCGAAGCAGGCTCATTACCACCTACCACATGATAAGCCCTTGTCACATCCTACTTACTGAAGACCTAACTTCCTATAGTCCCCTATCCCTTCTAACCGCCGAATAAAAAATATTAAGTAAGGTGCTAATGAGACCACTGTTCCCCTTACTCCTTGAACTGATACACACTGATCAATGCAGATTTGTTCCTGGATAGAGCACCTTCTTCAATATATGGTGACTGTACCAAGTTAAGGAGGTAGCTAAAGAGTACTACTCCATGGCCGGTTGCTAGATCTCCAGCAAGCATTTAATACCTAGTGGTGGTGTTATATATTCTCAACGTTGGTTAAGTTTAATTTTCCTCCCATCTTCAAACTCCTACACACTAACCCTACAGCGAGAGTGAGAACAGGGAGACATACATCGTCACACTAGCCGATATACCGTGGGACTCGTCAGTTCTACTCATTTTTACTTCTGTTATTCATCTTGGCAATGGAACACCTGGCGGAGTGACTCAGGTAGATGCCCGGTGACTGGGGCATTCCACAAGGGCCTCAGGTCTACGCAGTTTCCATGTATGCAGATGATATGATTGTATATGCTCGAAACCTAAAAGTGGACTTAAAACTTATATCTAATTTACTCCAGTCATTTAGTGACCTGTCTGGTCTCTGGGTCAATCACGCTAAATCTAACACATTTCGGGACACTCTGGCCTATGACACCCTGCTTTTAGGCACGTTGATATTACAAGTGGCACACCATAAGTGCTGATATCTAGGCATCCAGATCTACAGTTTGTTGGAGTGTGTCTTTTTAAAAACAATATTAACATGAAAAACTTGCAATATATTGTGTGATGAAGCTGCATGGAAAATGTGTTAACAGAGAAAATAATGCATGCGTTTGAAATGTGCCCACGGGGACTGGCTACCAATGTATATGAAGACTAATGAAAAGCTTGTTAATTCTGAATTAATTATGTTATAATGTTTTGAATTTGTATTAGTATATCATAATTAGAGTTATGAATTAAGAGTTTGGTTAGTAATTTGAAGGCCTTAGCTGAGGGAGGGTCTGGGCCTAGCTGTCTGGCCTCATATTAAACTGTTTTTTTCTAAAGTGCAAAGTGCTGTTTTCCTGAAGGACAAAAAGCTGTACTTTTCCAGAAGTTATGTGTGTGTAGCTATAGTAAATTCTTTCTCATGTGAACCGACTTGTTCAAGGAGACGTTCTTGCTGAATTCAACAGTGTAATTCGTAACAGGTGCAAGGTTACTGGAGTAGGAGAAAACAATGGAGACACTGACTGGAGCGTAAAGTTTAACTTTTCTTACCTGACATTCCAACCGATGAAGACGTCAATAACATGGACCAATCCACGACATGAGAACTGTGTTTTGTGGAAAATTCTGGCAAGATGCGTGAAAGATTATTGGACAGAGATAACGATGCACCAATTATTATCCAATGAGGAGTTAAGGGCTAATTAGATAGTTTTGATAAAAAGGAAAGACTCAAGGAGCTTGGCGCGCCGAGCAGAAACTTTTAGACTCCACTTGCTTCGCAGAGACTTTAACTCTTTTGCTTTGTCCTGATACTTTAAACCATCCTTTACCTATTCTTACCTAATACTTACTTCTCCTCCATATGAGAGAAGATCCTATTCCTCAGCTATGCTATATCGAGACTTTGCCCTGTCCTATCTCTGCTGATGGTGAATCGACTGATGTCCTGAGGATGAAGACTGACGCTGTTTGCTGATCTGATGGATTGGTAACTATCTGATGCAAAATTGTAATTTGTCTGTTTGACTTTTCTTTCTAGGTACCAACTGCTATTTTGATAGAGGCCATAGTTTAGATGTTTTCCAAATTCGTGTTTGCTAAAATGTTTTGCATGAAGCCCAACATGCTAATGCTAATTTGAGGTTAGTTAAGGTGTTCACAAATATCCTACGCAGAAAGACAAATGACTGAGTTCTTGCTTTGTTGAATAATGTATTACTGAGACTTGCTAAGTTGCTTCGTATTAATGATGAGCCTAAATACTGAATGAATATTCTCTATGCATTGTTTGTTCGTGATCTAATTGCAAATTAGTTGTGTCCCTAATGAGACTAATTGCTAATGAGATTAACAGAAATGACCTTAGATTGTAACCAATGGGGAAATAAATATCCTAACACTTAACTAAATTGGTGTGGTTATTCATGACTGTAAGGTCATGATGTGTTCAATTATTGATTTCTATTAAATGTTATTGATTAATTTGTTGTTTAGTCATTGAGATTATTGATTGGGTCATTGAACTATTGATTTGTGATGCCAAAAAGACACCCTGTACTGGGAAGTCTCTGAACGTGGTCCAAAGGTTCATCGACCTAAACTCGCCTCCTTCTAAGTTTACTTACCAAGGCTCTGACGTGCTAACAGTTTTTGGTAGCAGAGGTGATGGTTTGGCCCTTTGGGGCCCCAGTACGAAAGATAACGGTTTGCTAATAGGTTTTAGTAGCAGTGCGGTGTGTTTGGCCCTTTAGGGCCCCAATATGTGTGACTACGGTTCGATAGGGTTGATAGTTCAAAAGGTCTGGTAAAAATTGATGGGCGTGATTTGGGAGTAAGCAAGGTGTATCGGAAAAATTGGGTTTTGGGAAAATTACTTTTTTCAATAATGCAAATTGGAGAGATGATGTGCCCCTAAGTCCCAAATGGCTTTCCCTGAAAGGAGTTTGAGTATGTTCTTGGTGTTCTAGTGACAGTGTGAATGAAGTAGATTTTGCGCTTGTACAGCTTATGCATATCGCAGGTGAATTGTGAAGTTTGTGAGAATTTTAGGCCAGACGATTATGTTTTAGTAGGAGTGTGCGTACTCCATGTGAGTGTGGCGCTTTGTGCTAAAAAATTGTCCACGTGGTTGTTGATGATGTACGGACCCTGCGTGGTCTAAGACTCCGGAGTATATTAAAAAAAAGTATGATACAAATTTGTGAGTCAAATTTTGCTTGCGAATGCGGGATCTGAAAAGGCGAGAGTAGCGTCCGAGGCTAAGCAAAATCTCTGTAAAGTTCTGAAGCGATTGTGTTACCCTTTCCTGTAGTAAACCGGCAAATTTGAGTTTGTTTTTGTTGGTGCTCGCAATATATTGCATTAGTTTTGTGTGAATAGAGAGTGGGAAGGCAAGCCGCAAGACTTTGTCAGCCGCAGTGTGTGTGAGTGTGACATCATTGGAGCCGCGCTGGGATAGGTTGGTTAGTGAGAAGGGCTGCACACGGATTGGCAACTGTCCGTGAGAGGCAATTGGTTGAGAAGGTAGGCGAAGAGAGTTCTGGAAATTTAAGTCACTTCCTGATTTGATTGTGAAAAAAATAAAAGACGTAAACATTAAATTTTTCAAGGCCTTAAAGAGCGCTTTGAAGGGAGACGTATATATTACCGCAAGTGTAGGGGAGGTTACACCGCCGGATGCTACACCGGCTTATGCTGTTATGGAGGAAAAGGGTGTCGAGCCATGTCTTTGGCTAAAGCAATGGTGCAAAGCTACAGAGAAAGAAGGGTGTTTGGCGTTTCCGGAGCACGGAACGTTCAATTTGAGGATTTTGGAAAATTTGCGGAGGGTGCTAAATGAGCTAAAGCCACATCCGAGACCAGCACAGTTTGAGGCATTAGCAATTTGGGAACTGATGGCCATATGACAACAGCAACAGAAATTTGAGAGGAGAATGAGGAAAGTAGAAAAGACACTAGCGTAGGCTAGATGGGATAGTGCACAGAGAGTTTGGAGGAGAGAAACAATATATGGAGTCAGGCTGTTTCCATCAATAGCTCAAGAAGGTGAAGACAAAGGGGGGAAAGCTACTTGTAAGACTGACAAAAGTCCTTCCAAAGACAAAGAGGCTAAGAAGCCCTGGTCAGAGGTAGATAACTCAGATGATGATGAGTTACTTATTCAGTTACTGAATGACCGACCACCGCCATATGCGATAGATGACAATAGACCGAGTACTAGTACATGTCCTGCAGGTTCGACCCAAGAGAAGGTGGCAACGAGTCCGATACATGCTAGTCCTGTCTCGACACTAGTTCCGGTGCAGAGTAGTTTTAGCGTGTCCACTGCCCACGGTATGAAATCTCAGCTGCAACCACCACAAGTTCAGAGACTTTACCCTGATGTCCTAATCTTAGAGACTACCACAAATCTGATGGTGCCGACAGAGCAAGAATGTGCAGGACCAAAGTTGATTGAGACTGATCCCACTCCACCTTTACTTCCCCAGATACAGCAGCAAATGATTCGGAATTGCACTTCGGTCACAGGACAGCAATCAACCATGGCACCGGTGATGAACCAGAATATGGGAGTTAGTCATCCACAGGGTTTGGGGAAAAGACAGACGCCAGCTGCCATATCTTTGCCTATTACAGTTGGTCCACCAGTACCATTGTATGCGCAGGTGAAGCCTAGTGTATGGGATCAAGGGGTAATGACACGAGATATGACAAGAGGAGGGTTCGTAGGAAGCTCCCAAGGAATGACTCCAGTGGAACCGACATTTGAAGGATCTAGATCCCTGTTAGACTTCAGTCCGATTGGGGCTCCTCCAGAGGCCATGAGACAGACAGGTTCGAGACTGTTAACTCTGCAGATCTCGAGTGTGAATATACCGCAGACGCCTTTAACGCAGACTGGGAATATCTCATTACAAGGTTTAACAGCACAACAGCTGACCGATTGGTTAGACAAGCTTAATACTCCACATCCTGCTCCTGTAGCTGCAGGGAGAGCAGAAGGAGAAGAACACTTGAATTTTGTGAGGTTGGGCATGGAAGCAAATGAACTTGTTGAAGGGAGCATGGGAGTGAACAGGTTAGAGTCATACACGGAAGCAGAATTAAGATATTTGTGTCCAAAGATAACTAGAGAAGTGAGCAGGGTGCACCAGAGGTTGGCAAATTTGGCAGGTAAATATGGCATAGATTTGGAAAATACCAAACATCTGAAGAGGAGTTACAGGTTAGATTTTGAGCCGAAGGATTTCGACCACATGAGGTCTAATGGGATGAAGGCACACCTCAAAGAGATACTGCAGAGTGCACAAGTTTGGGGAGCCTTAGAAAAGTGGGAAGGCAGATGGGCGAAGAAAAGAGACAAGAGGAAGAGTGACTGCTTGGAGCAGCCAGCAAAAACCTTACCGGATACCGGTACAGTGAAGATGTTACCAATGAGAGAGACTGTCGGAAGGGTTCTTGTCCATGTGCCATGGACTAGAGGTGATATTCTATTGTTTACAAATGACTTTCCCAGGCTGAGGGAGAAGCCAATAGAGTGGTATCAGCAGACGGACAGATTTGTGAAACTTGCAAAATGCCTCTGGGAAGACCTGAATACTCTCTTTGAGATCATAGTACCAGCTGATTTGTGGCTTGAGTGCAAGAGTGGTGTGGATTGGCCAACTGAGGAACGGGCAAGGGACAGAATCACAGGAGCACCGTCTCCTGAGGTGATGAAGTATTACTATAAGGTGATTGAGTTTCTGAAATCGAGAGTTTCGCCAAAGAATATTGATTGGCAAAAGATTGATCGGACGGCTCAGGAAGCCAAGGAGTCGATACATGCCTATTATGAGTTTGTTGAAGGCGTTCAAGCACTACAGTGGTAAAGAGGTTGTTGAGGCGAAGGACATGAATCACTTTTTGTTTAGATTTATTGAAGGGTTGAGACCTGAGGTTAGCCAGATGAGTAAGAGTCACTTGATTTGCTGGCAAGCAAAGCCGATTGACGAAGTGTTTCAGCATGCAAAGTACTGTAGTGACGAGATTGAGTTAAAGCAGAGAAGGTTGAAAGAGAAAGCAATGGTGATGCAAATTAAGGCAGCACAGTCAGGGATGCAGGGAGGTTGTCTACAACAGATGGTACAAGAGTCGCAAGGAAACAGGATGTTTCAGGTGCAAGTGAGAGGTAGAGGTCGAGGAGGTTTTGTGAACTGAAGTCCGGATTTGAACACTGTAGTAGTTCAAAACGATGTACAGGGAATGAAGAAGATGTTACCTTATCATGCGTGCGGGGCCGTTGGACATTGGAAGCAGGAGTGCCCAATGATGGTGCAGGAGGGTGTTGTTCAACAAAGCAATGATGTTAGTTCATTTCAAAATGTGAAGGGACTGAGGCTGAGAGGTCCAAATCTGAATTTTCAGAATAATGCAAATCAAATGCAGGGGTTTCAATCCATGCAGCAGGTGCAATCACCTGTTCCAATGATGGAATTGAGGTCCAGACAGTGATGATGAAGGAGAGGAGCAGGTTTCAGCGCCTGAAACGGAGACCACAGACGAGGAATATCCTCTGATTAACTTCTTCCCCATGTTCACAGTGGCTGATCTCCCGGCAGACTTGCAGGGAACAGTTCAAGAGAAAGTGTGGGACTTGACAGGGAAAGAAGTAGGGCTGATAAAAGGAGTGGACCAGTTAAAGTCAGTGTGAAGCCAAATGCTGCGTTCCCCCAGATACTGCAGTATCATATGGCACAAGACATCCTTATAAAGGTTGCACAATTAATTGCAGACTTTGTGAAACAGGGAGTCTTGAAAGAAGTGATGAGCAGTCCATGTAATTCACCAATAATGGAACTGAGAAAGCCTTGTGGGAAGGTTCAGATTGTCAAAGATTTGAGAGAGATCAATGACATAGTGGTGAAATGCTGCCCAGTGGTGCCAAATCCAGCTGTGATTATGTTCCAGATTTAATGCGATGCAGAATGGTTCACAGTAATTGATCTGTCCCAAGCGTTCTTTTCTGTGCCCCTTCATGAGGACAGCCAATTTCTCTTCAGTTTTAAATTCCTGGACAAAGTTTACAGTTGGTGTCGAATTCCTCAAGGGTTTTCGGAATCACCTTCCATATTCAATCAAATACTGAATGAGGATTTGGAGTCATTGGAGTTGCCTTTTCAATCGACTCTAGTGCAGTACATTGATGATTTGTTGATCGCATCCAAAACGAGGGATGAGTGCAAGTATGATTCGATTGCCTTACTGAATCACTTGGGGAAGAACGGACATAAGGTGTCCCCAAAGTACTTGCAATATTGCCAGAAAGAGGTGAAGTACTTGGGTCATCAAATTGAGAAAGAGTTGAGGAAGTTATCCAGGGAAAGAGTAACTGCGCTATTACAGATGAATCCCCCAACAACACGGAGAGATGTTAGAATGTTTCTAGGAATGGTGGGTTACTGTCGTCAGTGGATCCCAAATTTCTCAGTCATCTCCAAGCCATTGGTAAGACTGACGGTCAAAGAGGGGCCGGATGTGATAGTGTTGGGAGAGAAAGAAATGAACACGTTTACTGAGTCAAGAGAGAGCATGTGCAGGGCTCCAGCTTTAGTTATGCCTGATTACACGAAGCCTTTTGTTCTGTTTTGTCATGAACGTGATGCATGTTCTTTGTCTGTCCTGACAGAGGTCCATGGAGATGTAAACCGACCAGTAGCATATTTTTCACCTACGTTGGACCCAGTCGCAGCAGCCTTACCGGGTTGTCTGCGTGCAGTAGTAGCAGTTGGACAAAGCCTCACACAGTGTGAAGACATAGGGGGTCATTCTGATCCTGGCGGCCGGTGACCGCCAGGGTCACCGACCACTGGAGCACCGCCGACAGGCTGGCGGTGCTCCCTCGAGCATTCTGACCGTGGCGGTTCAGCCGCGGTCAGAAGCGGAAAGTCGGCGGTCTCCCGCCGACTTTCCGCAGCTCGGGGGAATCCTCCATGGCGGCGGAGCGCGCTCCGCCGCCATGGGGATTCAGACACCCCCTACCGCCATCCTGTTCATGGCGGGAAACCCGCCATGAACAGGATGGCGGTAGGGGGTGCCGCGGGGCCCCTGGGGGCCCCTGCAGTGCCCATGCCAATGGCATGGGCACTGCAGGGGCCCCCGTAAGAGGGCCCCACAAAGTATTTCAGTGTCTGCTATGCAGACACTGAAATACGCGACGGGTGCCACTGCACCCGTCGCACCTTCCCACTACGCCGGCTCAATTCTGAGCCGGCGTCCTCGTGGGAAGGTTGATTTGCCCTGGGCTGGTGGGCGGCCTTTTGGCGGCCGCCCGCCAGCCCAGGGCAAATCTCAGAATCACTGCAGCGGTCTTTCGACCGCGGTGCGGTTTTCTGACGGGGTTACTTTGGCGGGCGGCCTCCGCCGCCCGCCAAAGTAAGAATGAGCCCCATAGTGATGGGACATCTTATAACAGTCATTGTCCCTCACTCAGTTGAGATCCTGTTGACCCTTACTAAAACGCAGCACATGACAAATGCAAGACTGACTAAATGTGAAACGATTATATTGGGGTCCCCAAATGTAACGCTAAAAAGATGTACAGTATTGAACCCGGCAACTTTGCTTCCAAGTGAAAATACGGAGGTTGAAAATGTAGAAGATGCAGAACATGATTGTCTTGAGGTAACAGAAATGTGCACCAAACTGAGGCCTGATATTAAAGATACCCAATTGGAAGAAAATGACCAAATTATCTTTGTCGATGGCTCATGTTTGAGAGACTCAGTAGGAGTGCTGAGAGCCGGATATGCTGTATGCATGATTTCTGGTATTCTGGAAGCATCTTGGCTTCAAGGAGTATATTCTGCTCAAGTAGCTGAACTGGTCAATCTTACTAGAGCTTGCCATGCTTCTGCCCAGTTGAGAGTGATTATCTATACTGATAGCCGGTATGGATTCAGAATTGTCCATGATTTTGGCCAACTGTGGTCACAGAGGGGTTTCTTGACTTCTTCTGGTTCGCCAGTGAAAAATGGTGAGAGAATTAAGGTGTTGTTGCACGCCATTCAGTTACCTCATGAAATTGCCGTGGTGAAAGGCAGTGCACACCTGAAGTCACAAGACTTTGTTTCAATGGGAAACGAATATGCGGATCAAGTCGCAAGGTTTTGCACATTGAACTGAATATCGTTTAAGGATCAGTGGGAATTGTTGCTGAAAAAGAAAATGAGACATGCGCAGGTTACGCATTAAGGGTGATTGATACGTTAGAAGAGTTGAGATTGTTGCAGGGACGTGCCAGCAAAGATGAGAAGCGTTCTTGGGTTAGGATGCAATGCGTACAAAGGCCAGATGATTTGTGGGTCTCAGACGAAGGGAAAATGGTCTTGCTGAACAGTCTTTTGTCGCGATTTGCAAGGTTTTACCATGGTCAAGCACATATTGGGAGGGATGCCATGATCAGGTTGTTCAGAATTGACTGGTTTAACCCAAAGTTCAGACAAGCTGCAGAGGTGATTTGCCATAGGTGTGTCATCTGGCAACAGATGAATGCGGGAAAAGGAACAGTGGTGAATTTAAGCCACATTGGGAGAGCTGGAGGTCCATTTAGCAGAATGCAATTGGATTTTATTGAGATGCCCATGATCGGAGGTTTGAGATATGTGTTGGTGATTATGTGTATCTTTAGTCATTGGATTGAAGCGTACCCTACACGCAGGAATGACAGTCTCACAGTAGCGAATCTGCTGCTTAGGGAATTGGTACCACGTTTCGGGTTTCTGATCTCTTTAGAATCAGATAGGGGAAGTCACTTCAACAACGAGGTGGTGAAGTTATTGTGTGCAGCATTGAACATTGGGCAGAAGTTGCATTGTAGTTACCGCCCTAAAACATCAGTAATAGTGGAACAGATGAATGGTACCCTGAAGTCAAGGAAGGTAAAAATGTGTGCAGCCACGGATTTGAAATGGCCTGATGCATTACCTTTGGTGTTAATGTCAATGAGAAATACACCTAACAAGAAAACAGGACTGTCCCCTCATGAGATTCTCATGGGTCGTGCTATGAGACTGCCCGCAGTGCCTGCGAATGCTCTTGTGACTATCACGGATGATATGGTGTTGGACTACTGCAAGGGTCTGGCTGATGTGGTCCGCTCTTTTTCTCACCAGGTGGAAGCTACCACCCTGCCGCCGATAAATAATCCAGGACACATCCTGAGAGCCGGTGACTGGGTCGTTATCAAGAAACACGTAAGGAAGACATGTTTGGAGCCACATTGGAAGGGGCCATATCAAGTGATACAAATGACTACTACTGCTGTGAAGTGTGCGGGAATTCCTTACTGGATCCATGCCAGTCACACGAAGAAGGTGACGTGTCCAACTGATGAGGAAGTTGAGTTGTTGAAAGTACCAACAACAGAAAAGGAAGTCTCAGGGCCGGAGAGTGATCGAAGGGGAACTGATACAGAAGGAGAGCCCATTGTGGACGGCTTGGTCACTCCAGTAAGAGACGAGGGAGAAAAGATCCAGAGGTTGGACGGTGAGCCTATATCAACTGGGGCAGCAGGAAAGCCTATTCAGAGGGAGGTCCTCCCAGAAGCAGACAATTGTGGGAGCATTTGACAGACCCAGAAGGCGGAGGAGTTGAGGTGGAAGAGAGTCAGAGTGTCCAAACTCCTCCTGAGCAGATTGCAGGTCCATCAAGAGAAAATACCATAGAGCCAAGAGAGGGCAAAGGGTTGCCACAGGAAAGATCAAAGACTAGAGAGATACTGAAAGGAGACAAGTGGCCAGAATTGCAAGTGAAAAAGGGAGAAGTGGTTGTCGAAGATGCAATAGAGGAAGAGGTTGATACAAGGAGAGAAGGAGAGAAGACATAAGGAGAGTTGCAAGGTGATCGCAAGTTGAAAAGAAAAAGAGTAGCAAACAGAAGGTACGCAGGTCCTGAATGGGCGTATGCAACGACAGCTGAATGGCAACCAGAGTTCTTAGCATTTTGCTTTGATCAAGAGATTCCAGGTCAGTACTTTGGCACCTGAGTCTGGCTGAAGACACTGAATAGGTATAAAAATCAGATTGAAGTTGAAAAACTGAGAAAAGAAACTGAGAATTTACCGAATGAGACTTTGAAAACCTGAATTGACTTTTGAAAACCGATTTTGACAAGCTGCTAACCGGAATTGACAAGGATCCTGGGAGAGAAACTGAAAGCTGTAAATAATTGCTGAAGGAAGACTCTCGCTTGTTTGACTTTGCTGTGAGAAAAAAAAGAATAGTTTTTTTTTTTTAACCGTCCTCTGTTGTTGTTTGAATTAACCATCCTTCACTTTCTGATACTTCACAGATCATGGCTGACAAATATTTGGCTGTGGGTTTAGGTGTCGTGTGTGTGATATTCATTATGGTAGTGGGTATGACACTAATGGATAAGAGTGGGACTAACAATGCTACAATTCCTGAGACTACCACTGCACTAACCGCTTGGGAAAGGTTTGAGCTGGATACAAGATACTTGCATGAGGGAACTAATGCAAAAGGGGAACTATCTACTAATCGCTTGCTGAGTGAGCATGTTGACACAATGGATGCTAAGGATTGCTTTGTGTGCACACAGATTCCTGTTTCGATACAAGAGGGGGTTACCTATCATAGTCTGCCACTAACTTATGGGATAAGTTGTAGTCTGTTACTAACAAGATTCTATAACCAGGAAGAGATTCAATACTTTTACTCAAACTATGACCTTGTGTTTTCTAAAGAGCCTGTAATAGAGGATTTGAGTGGGGTAGCTAGGTACTATAGTATAAAGTTAGTTAAAGGATTCTTCGAGTCAACATTAACGATTAGTACATCTTATGCACACCATAATAATTTGACATGCTTGCTTACACCTGTAAAGAAAAGCTTTTTTAGATGATACGGAAGATAGAAGAAGGGCATTAAAGGGTAAATTAGAAAAAGGATTGCAGCAGCGGGTTTTTGCTAGTAGTGAAAGTTATGGTGCAATTAGAGAAGAAGAGAAGCTAGCTTTAGATGCACTACATGTAGGGAAGCTTTGCATATCTAGGCCGGAGTCATATTATGACAATGTGTTTGTGGGTATGAGTGAATGTAAGCTTGTGTTTTTGTTTCAGAGTAAATGGACGTTCATGTTAAATGGACAGGATCCAGCGATCCCAGGGATCAATTACATTTGTGGATTTAATGCTTATTACCGTCTTCCAAAAGGATGGTATGGGACATGTTATTTGGGGATAGTTTTCCCAAAGATATATCAACTGGACGATTTCAAAAGTTTTCCGAAAGTGTCTGAATTACATCGTAGTAGACAGAAGAGTGAGACTGCTGCTGGTGTAGTAGGAGACATATTTGGGGTGATAATTCCTTCAGTGGGAGTTATCTTAAACTCCATAAAGATTCAAAAGTTGTCTACTATTGTAGATAACATGCTGACAATTTTTTCAGGGGCTATACTCCTGATGGATACTGAACTTGCTGCGGTGAGGGCTATGACTCTTCAAAACAGGCTTGCTTTAGATATTCTTTTAGCGAAAAATGGCGAAGTTTGTAAGATGCTTAAAGAGCGCCATTGTTGTGCATATATACCAGATCATAGTAACGAGATTAGAAGTATGCTTACTAACTTGACTAGGGAGAGTACAGATTTGAAGGAATTGAAAGAACCAGGTGTTTGGGAAAAGGTTGGAAAAGGATTTGCTTCAGAGGGAAATTGGCTTAGTAACATTTGGCATGGGATATTGTCTAAAATAATACAGGGGATATTGATTGTTATAGCTTGCCTATTTGGATTGTGGGTGGCATGTAAAATTAGTAAAATAATAAAAATGAAGATGGTGAAAAATAATAAGAGGAGGGAAGAAAAACAAAGGGAAAAATTGTATAGGGAAAAATCAAAGGGGAAGCCAATAAGTGAGGAAATTGAGTTGAAATAATTTTAACTGATGTAAAGATTTTGGGGAAGGTTTTGTGTGATGACAAGAGTCATCAGAGGAGGGATTGTTGGAGTGTGTCTTTTTAAAAGCAATATTAACATGAAAAGCTTGTAATATATTGTGTGATGAAGCTGCATAGAAAATGTGTTAACATAGAAAATAATGCATGCTTTTGAAATGTGCCCATGGGGAGTGGCTACCAATGTATGCGAAGACTTATGAAAAGCTTGTTAATTCTGAATTAATTATGTGCTAATGTTTTGAATTTGTATTAGTATATCATAATTAGAGTTATGTATTAAGAGTTTGCTTAGTAATTTGAAGGCCTTAGCTTAGCGAGGGTCTGGGCCTAGCTGCCTGGCCTCATATTAAGCTGTATTTTTCTAACGTGCAATGTGCTGTTTTCCTGAAGGACACAAAGCTGTACTTTTCCAGAAGTTATGTGTGTGTAGCCGTAGTAAATTCTTTCTCATGCGAACCGACTTGTTCAAGGAGACGTTCTTGCTGAATGCAACAGTGTAATTAGTAACAGGTGCAAGGTTACTGGAGTAGGAGAAAACAATGGAGACATTGACTGGAGCGTAAAGTGTAACTTTTCTTACCTGACATTCCAACCGATGAAGACGTCAATAACATGGACCAATTCGCGACATGAGAACTGTGGTTTGTGGAAAATTCTGGCAAGATGCACGAAGGATTATTGGACAGAGATAACGATGCACCAATTATTATCCAATGAGAAGTTAAGGGCTAATTAGACAGTTTTGATAAAAAGGAATGACTCAAGGAGCTTGGCGCGCCGAGCAGAAACTTTTAGACTCCACTTACTTCGCAGAGACTTTAACTCTTTTGCTTTGTCCTGATACTTTAAACCATCCTTTACCTATTCTTACCTAATACTTACTTCTCCTCCATATGAGAGAAAATCCTATTCCTTAGCTATGCTATATCAACTTGGGAGATGGTTTGATCATCAGTCTTGGTGACTGAACTGAAGCACCCATTGTTCACACAGAACCTCAGTTTTGGTATTGTGTCTGGTAGACTAGTGATTACAGGATGGCTCAATTACCCCCAACTTCAGCATTGCAGAAACCTCTAATTTGATGCTGGCTCTCACCTTTTCAATCTGTAAACTTTGTTTTTGACAGGCATGCTATTCTCTGTGCCATTATTATGAGTACATCAGTCTGTGAGCCCAGGAGTAAGGGAGAAGATAGAGTCCAGCTGTCTCAGTAATTGCCAACAGTCTCTCTGCTGCTCAGCTATTTGACTAGAAGAGTGGGTGACTCCTTATACTGACTCATCCTGCTCCTTCAAATTAGGTCTGTTAAGGGTTCACTTTCTACCTCCTCATCTGTCACCAAGATCATAGTTACTTCATAGTTACTTCAGACCTCTCATATTGGGGCTTGAGGCAATTCAAAACCAAGACTCTTACGGGCTTCCTGAATACTTTAAGATCTGTCAGGTAGGTGACTTCCCCTTACCTTACTTTGACCTCACACGGCACTGTCCACTGTCTTGCAAGGCTCTTGTTTCCACAGGGTCCATCCCCCATACTTTGTAGCCAGGTTGGTACTCCACCAGCATAGACGCCTGGTCATACCGCTGTTTAATCATTTCCTGGCTGGCATCTAGGTTCTCAGTGATCTCTTTTAAAAAGTGCTTCATCAGAAACTTGGCTAACTTGTAGCTCACTGCATTCTGAGAGGGCTACTTGGGAGCTAGCTCCCACCCCTCTTTGACAATGCTGAGAGGTCCTCTAACAGGGTGATCAAACAGAAGTTTGAAGGGACTGAACTCCGCTCTGAAGCGCTTCCCTGTAAGCACACAGGAGGCATGGCAACAAGAAATCTCACTTACCTCTCAGGGATGCGTTCAAGCCCATGATCATGCTCTAAGGGTCTTGTTAACCTTTCAACAACCCCATTTGTTTGGGGGTGGTATAGAAGGAAGAGCTTGTAGCAACCTCACACTCATCCCACATGGCCTTCATGTGGGCAGACATGCAATTGGTGTGCCTGTGAGACACCACCTCCTTGGGGGAATCTACTTGGATAAAGATCCTCATTAGGGTCCTGGCCACTACGGGTGCAGACACCGACCTCAGAGGTATGGTCTCGGGTACCAGGTGGCATGGTCAATCAAGACCAGGATAAACCTGTTGGCTAAGGCTGTCTTGGAATCCAGAGGTCCAATAGTATCTACCACCCAATGCAGTTCCCACTACAGCACTCATTTGCAGGGGTGCCTAATACTTTACCCTAACTTCCCACTGGTGTGGCAGGTAACACAGGACCTACAGAACACATCTGTTTAGGCCCTCACTGGGGGCCAATAGAAATAGGTGACCATGTGGTCAAAGGATTTGGCCCACCTCAGATGCCTTGTCAAGAATGTCTCATGAACAAGCTCCAGTAGGATGCACAGGAGACCACCAACACTCTGGTTGACCCAGGCTCAGAGTCTTAGACTCACTATGCAAGAGACCATTCTCCCAATAAATGTAGTGCTCACAAGAGGTGTCGCAGATGGTCTGGACCGCCGCCTGTTGCCATAGGCCTTCAAGAGAGGAACAATCCCTCTGTGCTTTGCAGAACTCTGCCTTGGACAGTCCTCCTGTAGTTTGCCATCAGGTTAGCTCAGAGGGGACTCCCAGAGCAGCAATGTCTTCCCCTTTAAATTCTGTGGCCTCCCTCTTAGGTTAAGCCTCTTCCCTGGAACATGTAAACTTCTGGAGCGGGTTTCCCATATGCCTTGGCCCCCCTCTTCCTGGCTGGCGCCTGAGCCACTATTTCAGGCTTATGGTCTATCTGAATCTCATGATGGGCTGATGTGGACCATTTGGTCATAAGCACCCATTCAGGCTATGCCAACATCTCCAGATGATACCTGAGCTCCGCCTCTTTCCAGATGATGTGCTCTATGTCATTCCCAGCAGACAATCTACAGACATAGCTGCTACTCTCACAGAACCATAGACTTCCTACCCCACTCTAGGGGAACCAAAGCCACAGGGTGGCTTACCTAGTTATCCCAACCTAGTGGACTAAATTAGAGATAACATGCTCTGAAGATACCAGATGACAATACCCATAGTCATGCTGGCTCCTGTTTCTCTCAGAGCCTCAACCTCCTGCCCATTCATGGTGAGCCACTTCCTGTACCTCTTAGTGTTACTAGGATTGTGAACCTGAGGTACCATCTCTCTGTCATCCAGGGCCACTGCCCCAAAAATAACTGGTGCCACCTCCTCTGCTAGCACTATACTTGCAATACCCAGGGATAGCATACCAATAGAAAGTATTTAGTGTGGGGCAGACGTCATCCCCCTATTGTGCCCTGGCTGGTAACACCCATAGCACTTGTGCTGTTAAGGCCACTAGGGCTTTTTCCAAAGAAATCTCTCTTCTTATGATCAGAGGATGAATGAGACTCCTTTTCTTGAAAGCTCTTTTGGAGGCTTTAGAGAACTCATTTTGGTTTTCCTTGTTCCCCTATCCTTCTGTTGAGGAGGACCCATCCCAACATTTTTGTGGTCACACCATAGGGTCCTTCCTGGACACTCTGATACTAATCCAGAGCCCCTTCACAAGTTCTATAGGTACAGTGAGCGTAGAATCTATTAGGGTCTGGCGCAGTTCTGTAAAAATAAAATTATTCAGTATATTCTCTTTCTAATTCAAATTGTAAATCCCAGCTTAATCATTTACTTTGCTGCCCTTCACTTGATGATCCAGTGCATTGCTTGATAAATCTCCAATGCCTATCCATGACTGGTGTGACTGCTTCTGACTATCCCTCAACTTAAGGTGATACTTCCTTGGGGTCAGACCAAACCTCACAACAAGGCCTTTCTTCACAGGGCATATCTCATCCTGTCAACTTTCCTGAGGGCTAATAAGGTATCTCGTACTGTAGTTGGCATGTATTTTCACAGGCTAGCTCCCAAGTACTCCTTGGCGACTCTATGCATATACAAGGCCACCTCATATTCTTCAAACCATTGATCTATATCGTCCTCCACCACAAAGCTAAGCACGAGGTCTCTGGGGTGAGGGCCTATTACCTAACCAAGGTACTTTGCTGACACTGCCACTATTTTCACTGGACTTTGTGACCCTCCCTGACTTTCAGGTTCAGTTGTTTCTGGCTCACCTAATGAGTCAAAAACACTTTCTTCTCCAGTCACAACTATTTCTCATCTAGGGCCACTGCCACTGCTGCTTAAGCTTTCCTTTCCTCCATGGCCAGGGTGGCCAGTTGCAGCATCACTGCCCTCTTTGCTTGTCTGTCTTTAAGCTCCCTCCCTGGACAAGGTAGGGGACCTGTATGTTCATTTGCACCTGGCACTGGGGCCTCTGCAGGACTATCCTGCTACAATTCTTCTTCCTTCTCTGCTCCATCCTCCTTTTGCTCCAGTGTGGGGCCTGCAGCAGACGGATCTCATCCCAAGGTCTGAGGGCTATCTGGTATTTCACATGCTTGCCCCCCTTTGCCAGCTTCGACCCTCATTCTAAGCACAGCTTCTTTGGCTCTACCATGTTGAGGGTCTCAATGTTGCTCAGATCTACTTCAATTCTTTCTATCAAAAATGGCCAATCAAAAACCAGAACTCCATTTAAAAAGTAAAAGATGATTTTTATGTCAGATTACCAAGGGACTTTTGATTTTAACTTACATTACTGAATGGTTCTGTAAAAACACAAGTCCTGGATCCCACTGATAAGCACCAATGTAAAAAAGTGGGATATTAGTTGAGGGGGTGAGCACCCATCTAAAAAAATTACCACAACCCTTGTCAAGGTGACCCTTAAAGTCACTAAATAATTAACCCTGAGCTCAAACCCTGGTAGCTATGACAAAAAAAACAGGCTTAACCTAGAAGGCAATGTGTAAAGTATTTATGCAGTACTCACACAGCAATAAAGTCAAAACACAAAAAAAATCTCAAAGCACATCGTAGTATGATAAACACAATGCAACACCTCTTATTCAAGAAGCTCTAAAGTGGGCCCAATGCATCCATCACCTGTAAAGTCATGTCAAAAGGGACCCCCCATCGGTCTCTTCCTTGCCGCCCAATAAAGCAAAGCGAACCTCATACATTGTAATACATAATATATAAAAAACTAATAAAACACTAACAGTGCTTCCCTTGAAGGACCCTGTCTTTACATCTCTCCGTTCCCCCGCCCCGCCACCCCCGCATTGCCCCCGTTCTCCGCAGAATCCCGAAAAATAGGCACACACCCCAGGGTTCAGGTCAGCCCCAGTATTCGCAGATAAGCCGGGCATGTCAACTCAGTAAATTCTGTGGATAAAATCTGAAGGAATGGTCTCCACAAGGTAGTCAGGTCCCCCATTCGCTGCTGAGAGGCCAGACTAAGCTTCTCCATTGCCAGAATACACCACAGTTTCTGCAGCCAGGACACATATGTCGGTACCCTGTCTGTGCCCCACAAAGCTAGAATCAGCTGCAGCGCCACATTAAGGGCCAGGGCCATCTGTCGCCCTTTTAGCGATCGCAGAGGAAAGGTGAGGGGATTAGGCAGGCCCAGCAGGGTATACGATGGAAATCTAGGAATCGTAGTATTAAACGCTTTATCAACACCGATCATAATACTCTCCCAAAATCTATGGAGCTTGGGGCAGTGCCACAGTAAATGCACAAGTGTACCTCTTCCCCCGCACCCCCTCCAACAGAGGCTAGGTCTAGTGGGGCCCCATGTGTGTATCCTTGCTGGGGTGTAGTACCAGTAGGAGGCTACCTTATATGGTGTCTCCGTCCCTGCCGAATTATAGGCCGTATGATGTATTCTGTAAAAGATACTCTCCCACTCTTCATCAGAAAGCTCCCGTTCCAGCTCCTCCTCCCATCTCAACTGTCCCTTAGATTTAGGCGGTAACCCCTCCCCCTGCAAAAGCCTATAAAGCTCTGAAATTACTCGTTTATCATCCTTCTTCATCAAGAGCCATCTCTCAAACTGTGTTAACGGCCTATCTATTAATGCCCTATTAGCCGGCAACAGGGCCCAGTGCCGGATCTGGTAGTACATCATCCTATCCGCCTCTGTCAAGCCATATTTCTCTCTCAGCTGATCGAAGGGAATCACTCCCTGCTCATCAAAAAGGCTCCCTACCCTCTTACATCCCCCCTCATGCCAACGTTGCAAACCTTCCACGTGTAGCCCCGGTTCAAAATCAGGATTCGCACCTACGGTGGTCATCGGGTGCGGAAACGTCGTCAGCCCCAACCGACTCGCCACCGCATACCAGATGCGTAACTTTGCTCCCATGATCGGGGAGGAATAGAGTCCCCCCCGCCTTGTGCCGACGCCAGAGCCAGGGCTCCTTCCATATATGACAGCCCGCCACGGCCTGGTCCATAAAGCACCAGTGTTTCTCTGTAAGTGGGCGACTACACTCTAAAAGAAAACGCAACTGTGTCGTCTGAAAATATCACAGAAAGCAGGGAACCGCCAGTCCGCCTTTCCCCTTAGAGCGATACAGAACCCGTCGCAGGAGACGCGCCGGTCGACCCTCCCAGACACATCTCATAACCGCCGCTTGATGAGTCGCTATCGTCTGGGGCGGTGGGGTCAGGGGAAGCGCCTGGAACACATACAGTATACGCAGCAAGACTGTCATCTTTACCGCCGCCACCCTCCCCAGCCAAGACAGTTTGAGTCTCCCCCAGGCCTCCAGGTCTCGCTGCACCTCACGAACCACCTTCGCATAGTTCAAGCTCGCCGTCTTTGCAGCAGAAGGTGCCAGATCAACCCCTAAGTAGGAAAGCCGCGAGGACGACCAGAGAAAGGGGTATCGGGCCCTCAGATCCTCCTCAAGCTCCAAGCTTAAAAATCGACTAAGGACCTGGGACTTCTGCATATTCACCCGGAATACCGAGACCCGGCCAAACTCATCAAGTATCTCCATAAGCGCAGGTAGCGATGTCGCGGGCTCCGCCAGGGTAATGATCACATCATCTGCATACAAGGTAATGAGATGGTGATCGCCTCCGAACTTTATGCCAGAGACTAAAGAGCTCTCTCGCAAACGCTGCGCCAGGGGCTCCATGTATAGCGCAAACAAGAGGGGAGAGAGCGGGCACCCCTGTCTCATCCCTCGCCTAATCGGAAACGGCAAAGAAAGCGTACCATTGACTCGGACCGCAGCCCTAGGGGTCTGGTAGATGCAACGAATCCACATCATAAAACCTGGACCCAGTCCAAACCGTTCCAACACTGTATAAAGATACGGCCAATGTACCCCATCGAACGCCTCCTCCGCGTCAATAGAAAGGAAGAGTGCCTTCCTGCGAGATCGATCCATTTTATCTAGCAAATGAAGCAGAAGCTTCATATTATCACTGCACTGTCTGTGCGGTATAAAACCTGCCGGATCCAGGTAAACAAGACCCGGCATATAGAAGTTAAGGCGATGGGCGGGTATGCCTGTAAATAGTTTGGCATCTATATTCAGGAGCGAAATCGGCCTATATGAAGCGCACTCCTCTGGGTCCTTCCCTGGCTTATGTATAACTACAATGGTAGCATCCAGCATACTGGGCGTTAGGGCTCCTGACGTCCGGAATGAGTTAAAGAGCCGCACTAACAGCGGCACGAGTTCCGCACAAAAGGTCTTGTAAAAAAGTGCCGTAAAACCATCGGGCAAGGGGACTTCTCGACCTTTAGGCGTGAGATCGCCGATATGACCTCTTCCGCCCTTACAGGCTGGTCCAACGAAGATGCCTCCCGCTCCCCAAGAGGAGTGAGTGCCATGCCCTCCAGAAATGTATCTAGAGCCACATCGCTCTGCTCATCCGCCGCATACAACCCTCGGTAAAACTCCGCAAACGCCTCTGCAATCCGATCACTCGTTCTCGCATCCATTCCGGAAGGGGAACGGATCAGCTTTATCGTCGACACTGCGCGCTGCGCTCGCAACCGGTGCGCCAAAAGCTTTCCACACCTGTTGCTCCCAATATAGTATTTATGCTTCAGACGTGCCATCGCATACTCCGCCCTGTCCCAATCTAGCCGTTTCAGCTGTTGGCGAACCTTCTCCAGCTCCCGCCAGATTCTGGGCGCTCCAGTAGACTTATGTGATTGCTCCAGTGCCGCCACCCTTTGTTCCAGCTCCTCCCTCTTCTCTCTCCTTGCTTTATTATCTCTAGCGGACAGCGACATCACCTCCCCCCTCACCACCGCCTTCAAGGCCTCCCAGAGCGTCTCCAAACAAGTGTCCCCGTCGTCATTAATACTAAGGTAGTCCGTAATTGCGCACCGGAGCGACTCCACCGTTGCACCATTCTGAAGCAACGAATCTCTAAAGCGCCGCCCGAAGCACCCACCCGGCCCACATCCATACTCACCTCTACAGTAATAGGAGCATGGTCCAACAAGGCTTGAGGCTCAATCGTGGCCTCTCTAACTCGGGAGAGGAACTCCTGCGAAGCCAGAAAAAGGTCGAACCGTGCATATGTCTTGGTCGCCGCTGAGTAAAAGGAATAATCCCTAAGCGTGGGGTGCGCCTTCCTCCAAACATCCTCTAGACCACACTCAGCCACTGACGCCCTGCCACTGTCAATGCTCCGGTCTGCCCAAAGCGGTAGGCGGAGCGATCCAGTTCATTATCCATCACCAAGTTAAAATCTCCCCCCACCAAGATGGCGCCATCCAGCAAGTGTAGGATCAGGGAGACAGCCTGTCTCAGGAAGGCTTCCTGCTGAGTATTAGGGCATACAAAGAAGCAATAGTAAAGAAAAAAGCCCGGCCCTTATTCTGATAGCCAGAAACCTCCCCTGTACTTCATGTATTTTTGCCACTACTTCCCCAGGGAAGGACCTTGAAAGCAATATCGCCACCCCAGCATGTTTGAGGAAGCTGAAGACCAGAATTGTCTAGGGAACCACTGTGAGCGCATACAGTGTGTGTCCTTATGCAACAAGTGCGTCTCCAGTAACAAACAGATATGGCTCCCAGACTTCTCAAGGCCTGATAATATCGCCAACCTCTTAGTCGGACTATTAAGCCAGCGGACATTCAAGCTTACGCACTTAATAGGCATGCAACAGGAAGGAAAGAGCGCTCAGAAAAGGAGGAGCCCCGCGGGGGAACCATAGTCCAGGAAAGCACCTTGACCCTTCTGAACAACAGGGCCATATCGCTAAACCACACAATGACTGGGATCTCAGGGAAGCACACCAACAGAAAACCATTACGCACAACAGGTGCTCACAGCAAAAAAGTCCTCTCACACACATCTCCATAGAGGCAAAGTCTCGACAGTGCAATAGAACCTCCCAAGATCGTCAAGCCAAGTCCACCGGCTCCACCACCTGGGCCCCTCATAAACGGCCACAAGGCCTTAAGCAATGCGACCCCCATCAGTCCAGCCTTCCACGGCCACCTCTCCCTTAAGCACTAGTCCCAGCGACCACGGTGCTCAGCGCCGACTGCCGTTCCGACATCTGTTCCGAAGCCGTAGGTCGCTGCTGCTTCCTCCTTCTCTCCTTCCGCCACCAGCGCAAGCAGTCTCTGCCAGCCAAGCCGACATTCGCACCCGGATCCTGGCTATCACCCTCCAGGTGCAGAATCCGATTCGCCTCCGATATTGACTTCACCTGTCGAAGCTGATCCTCCCATCGGAAGACTAGGTGAAACGGATGACCCCAAGAGTAAGACACATAGGGGGTCATTCCGACTCGCCGCCCGCCGGGCGGAAACCGCCAAAAGACCGCACCGCGGTCAAATGACTGCGGCGGTCATTCTAACTTTCCCGCTGGGCCGGCGGGCGATCCCCAAAAGATCGCCCACCGGCCCAGCGGGAAAGCCCCTGCAAAGAGGAAGCCAGCTCCGAATGGAGCCGGCGGATTTGCAGGGGTGCGACGGGTGCAGTGGCACCCGTCGCGATTTTCAGTGTCTGCAAAGCAGACACTGAAAATCATTGTGGGGCCCTGTTAGGGGGCCCCTGCACTGCCCATGCCAGTGGCATGGGCAGTGCAGGGGCCCCCAGGGGCCCCATGACACCAGTTCCCGCCAGCCTAGTTCTGGCGGTGTAAACCGCCAGAAACAGGCTGGCGGGAAGGGGGTCGGAGATTCCCTGGGCCAGGGGTAAACCGGCGGGAAACCGCCGGTTCCCCTTTTCTGACCGCGGCTTTACCGCCGCGGTCAGAATGGCCCAGGAAGCACCGCCAGCCTGTTGGCGGTGCTTCCTCTGCCCTCCACCCTGGCAGTTTCAAACCGCCAGGGTCGGAATGAGGGCCATCATGCGCTCGCAAATGCTCAGTAATGGGCTTGAGTTCTTGTCGCCGCTGTAAAGTCCGAACCGAGAGGTCCTGAAATAGTTGGAGCGCATGCCCTCTGAAGTGGACCTGTGGAAGATTACGAGCCCGCTGCAATATGCTTTCTTTAAGCCTGTAGCTGTGGACACATGCTAGAATATCTGGCGGACGGTCTCCGGCACCACCAGCTCGGCCCACTCGATGAACTCAATCTAGCGCGATCTCCCTGGTCTCCCCCAGGCCAAGTATCGAGCGAAACAGTGCCACCACAAAGTCTCCAATGCCCTCCTTCTCAGCCCCAGACGGCACTCCTCTGATGCGAATATTATGCCTTCTTGAGCAATTCTCCAAGTCCTCCACCGCTATCTGCAGGAGGTCTTGCTGCTCCCGGAGGCGGACAAACTCCTGTTGCAGGTCCGCCACTTCCTCGCTGCAGGAGATCTCACCATCCTCCATCTGTGCCACCCGCTCTCCCAGGGACGTAGCCTCCCCTCGCAGCTCCTTCACCTCTTGAGATATGTCCCTGCGAAGTTCCTGTATATCGCTCCGGAGTGAGTCGAACAAGGAGGTAAGAAAGCCCTTCGTGACAGGGTCCCCCTCATCCTCTTCCATCTCCCCCCGTATCTCTGGGGACTTTGTCACCGTAGGCCCGTCAGCAGCTACACCCGGCACCGGGCGTGTTCCAGCCAGCATGTCTCTAACTGACCGCTCCCGCTTGAACATGGAGCCGCCATCACTCCTGTTTCTCTACTGCGACCGTGCAATCACCCAGCCAGGGCCCCCTCACGGTATCTCCAGGGGACCAGGCCTCACCAGGCCTCGTATTCCACCAGCCGCTACTGCCCTTTCGCTCCTAGACTCTTAATGGCCACTTGCCACCCAGCTGCTTCTTTTAGCACCAGTTGGGGCCACCGCGGGCCGATCGCACTGCCGATAAGCGGCCCAGCGCCGTCGCGCCACTCTAGGCTGCCTCTCTCCAGAGCCGGGGTACCCCGGTAACACCTCGGCTCATCTGCCGCCTCGTCTGAGGCCTCCGTCCGCCCGGAGGGTCGAGCAATGCGGGCACGTCAGCCCCGCATGGCTGCCAGCGCACCACTCCGCGCCGGACCCCCGTCGCAGCTCCACTGCGCGATATCACCACAGCCCCACCTGTGCTCCTGCCGCAACTGCACCCGTGGCCGAAAGGCTGCCGGGCCCGGGGTACACCACGCGACTCTGTCCTCGGTGCGCTTCACTCACCGGCACCCAGCGCGGGCCCACACCGCACGGCTCCGCGCCTCCACCTCTCGCCGCAGCGGGCGTCTCCAACGTCCTCGGGGGGCCCTCCGCTCCTCGGGACCAGCCGCTACCTCCAGGCACCCCGGGACATCGATCTCTGGGGTCACAAGACTGCTTTCTGGGGCTCGGGCGGCGGAGCTCAGACGAACGCGTCCGCTCACGCCGCCATCTTGGCCACACCCCCTCAAAGCAATTTAGATGTAGAATATCTTATTGAATGAAATGCCACTAGGCATCCAATAAGTAAAATGGAAGTTATGATTTCTTAAAAGTTTGAATGTAAAAATAGCACAAAAAACCACCAGCCACCAACCTCATTCATCTGGCTGCACCTGACCGGGACAAGGGAAGGTTTTAAGACTGATCACAGTGGAGTTTGGCATGGAAGCAAAGGCCAGGTCCATCCCAGTTAAAAAAAAGTTACCTTTGCACTTTAGAAAGTTTTATGTAGCAAAACGTTTTCATCAAGGCAAGGAAGCAGGCTGCGGCCAAAACTGGGTTTAATGATGATGGGAAGCAGATGTTCGAAAGTCTTGGTGAAGTCCACAACAAAGGCCTTTGACACTGATCGGATGCAGGTAGCAAGTTGGCTCAGTCAATGTTTCTATGTTTGGACTTAGGAACTTTTCTGGAACACGGATTTCCTCAGCAGGGTAGGTGTGGCCAATGAGGGCTCAATGATGTTGTACGCTGGTTGAAGGCAGTTCAGCATAATCCAATTTGTTGCTCCTGATAAGAATGTAGTATGAGCTGCACCAAACTCAATCCTTTGGCAGTGTGCTCTCAGTGGATGGCTTTGCAGGTTGGTCCCATCCCATGCCAATTCTCAGGGTAAAGAGTTAACAAGACATTTCTAACTCCTGGGTTTCAATAAATGTTAGGAGGAGTACTACACTGTGACACAAGCCAATGGCACAAGGCCTAAGGGACAGCACTTGAGGTTCATAATTCACTCCGCAGAGGCCAATAGTAGGGTCCAGGGCAAGGCCAGCTGAACCTGGTCAGCTGGAAATGCTGGAAAAAGACCCCTTGAAACATGATGTGTTCCTGTAGCCCAAACAATCCCGAAAGCCTTCAAGAATTCTCTCCACCAAGCTTCCAGAATGGATATATTAAAAGTCATGGTGATTATAGGCTTCACAACATAACATTGACAAAGCGCATACAGTACATACAATATGAATTGGCACTACACGCAACCCCAATTTGTATTTCTTTACTTGTTTTTTAAAGAAAAAACATAAAATATGTTAAAGATACAAAGACCTTCAGTAATGGTAAAGAAAAAAAACTGAAAACAAAAGAGAAGAAAAGAAATTGTAAATATGCATGAAAATGTTACATTTCCATAATTTAATCATTAAAGGTGACTGGTGTTCTGGTATGCATACAAAATCTACTAACTCTGGTTAGAATTACCAAAATGAACTATTTTCACTGACTTTTACACACTCAAATTCTTGTATTTTGAACTAGTAAGAGCATGGAAATAACTCTAAACATGCTTATTTTTAGAGAATGACCGGCCACAATATCTATTCCTGTATTGTTCGGAGGTGCAAATAAACAATTTTCATCTAAGTCTCCAGAGCAACGTTGTTACAAAGAATCTGAAGAAGACACCACTTTACCTTGTAAATCATCACATGGCGATGACTCAGGAGGTACATTTCGTTCACAAAAATAATCGCTACTACTTTCATCAGCCATGAGACACCAACCGCTTATCATTTTTTCTTTTTCTATCGTCATTTTTAGCCAAAGAAATGTTACTGAAGTTAAGTGCACTTCCATCATCCAACACTGCAGCATTTCTGAGAACTTGGACAATATGGCTGGGTTCACTATGCGCGTTTTCACCCCTAGGTATTTTTTGCCACATATCACGCCTGCACACTAAGACACACAGAGATGTCTTTGACCCCCATGTCATGTACAATTGTAATTCCTGTATTTCTTTTGTGCCACATCAATTGTCCACCATCATCCAAACTTCATTGAACCACGCTGCTTCTTTTCATTCAACCCAGAGCAGTTTTAGAGTAAGGGAGATGCCCTTTCATAATTATCAATGTTACCCGTGACAATTCTTGCAGGTTGTAAAGTATCTTTGATATTGCAAATCATTCTCTCCATGGCACCATGCTCACTGGGTCAGAACAGCGAGACATACAGGGCAAACTATATGGAGAAAGCATGTGGCAAAGTCAAAGGTATATACATATGCACGATGGATCAAGCAGTAATTTGCTATCCCTAGAGCGTCCTCACATTACCAGTGTTCATTGCACATTGTTGATAACAGTTGAAGACTCTGGCCCAGATTTACAAGAATGCGCCCCCCCAACACCACCTAACGAAAACAAGGGTGCACCGTATTTACAATACAGCGCACCATGGTGCATGTTAGGCCAGGAGCATCAACATTCTTTACTCTATTGTGGCGCTTTGCTACACTAGCATCAACAATTCTGATGGTAGTGCAGCAAAGTGCAAGGAGGCCCATTGATTTCAATCGGTGCACCATTTTTGCTTTGAGCAGGCATTAAAAATTACGCCAAAAGAATCTTGTAGATTTCATTGTACCCTTTTTTCAGGTCTCCTAACACCGGAATGCCCCTCTTGCATACATTAAACCTGGCGGAGGCATAATATGGTGCAAGGGGTCGCAAAGTTGCGCAATGCATGCATTGTGCCACTTTGTAAATATGGCGTAGCAATTTTTGCCTTGTTGAGCCACATTAGCGTAAAAAATAAAAAGGCGCTAATGTGGTGCAAGAAGGCACTAGGGCCTTGTAAATCTGTCCCTTTGAATCTAAGGTGGGTGCGGGGGATCACAACTGTTCACAGTGAGAAGGCTGCCCCTCGAGTAGAAAATCTACTTAAGCAGCAACAAAATCAACTTGAGTAGCTACACCCTTTTATGTGCCACGTGGTGCCGTTTGTGATGATTTTTCAGCTCAGAACGCAATACCAGCACTCAATCACAGTGCGAGCAGCATGACATGCCTATTTGCACCCATTGACAGAACTGTGCAGGATCTCACTGAGTTTTCATGTAACTCCGTAGAATTCCGCAGAGTTAAATTCCGTGATTTTTACTCCCCCACCTCCATTTCTAAGGTGATCTGAGCTTCACCACATGGTCCTAGCCAGGGACTGCAAACATTTTATTACAAACTCTCTTCTAGTCTTGTCTCAAGGTGCACCAGAAGGGAAAAGTTCCTTTGTCTTCAACAATGCTAAAGTCTGTTTCTGAGAACAGTTGCTTATCTTGAGAGCTTTCCCATCAATGAGTGTGCCCTGGCCCCTGTAGACAGTAGACAGGTGGCTCAGAGTCTATTAAGACTCATTAAAGTATGTAGGACAAGGCATGGAAAGTACATGGTGGTGGCATCAGCACCAACTTCAATGGCCTGCAAAACATCTGGTTTAGAGACACATGCCCTTTGTGGTCTGTGAGGTTCCTTAAGGGTGGTTGGGCCATGGCTGCTGCTTCTACTGGATACTGCTACCATCATGCTCATAAAGCTGCATCATTATTGCTAGCTAGAATAGCTTTGTTTTAAATCCAGCATTTTTATAACTATTGCACTCTGTCCTTTACTTCATGTGGAGGGTCTGATCTTCAATCATTTCTAAGTTTTTGGTTCTGTCCATCCACACTATTCATACAGTACAATACTTTGTTTTGAACAGAACACTTGTTACAAGTTGAGACAGGAGGGAAACTGAGGAGTAGAGAGCTGGTGAGTGCAAAGAATCAGCTAAGAAGCACATAATTGTGAGGGATAAAGGGTGGTAACTGCTATATGGAAAAGGTTGTGAAACAATTTATGATAGGGGACGGCATATATGATGGCGCTAGGGTGGATGTGGGGGCAGAGACTGGGTTAAAGTGATACAGAGGGTAAGAGGGCACATCACAGAAAGGGACAGGGGCATAGAATGGTTGCAAAGTCTGCAGTGTGTTAGTGAAAGAGTGGTTGAGAGGTAGGTGGAGGCACAGAATGAGTGGGTTATTTGGAGTTCTGAAGAAGCAACATTGGATGGTGATCCCATTAGGGACCCATTTTCTGCATGGTGAGAAACGCTGGCATGCCTGGCAATGTCAGTGAAGTATATTGGCATTCATTTATATTTTTGGATCTTGAGTTCAAGGAGGGTGTCACTCTCCCAAGCAAACCACTTGGGCAGGAATAAGTGTTGACTCTCATATTGAAAATGCACAGGGGGCCTGACTCACAAATTTCACTTACTCAGTGGCAGTAGCCTACACTTTTCTAGTAAGTCCAGTACTGCACATGACCCACCACTGGTACCGCAACACCCTCCCTTAGAAAATAATGGAGGTAGGGACTTAAAATGAAACCCTATAGGAAATAATGTTAAATTAAATTATTTAAAACAGTTGAAATTGTGAATAAATGTAACAAATGTTAAAAGTATATACAAATAGTACATATTTATTTAATTACAACATATATTAATAACCTATTTTGAATTTGAAAAAGAATGTAAAAATACATGTTATTTGAGTAACATTTTCTGTTGCACTATTTTTACACTAAAATTAGGTTATTCAATACTTTATATGTAACAATGTATGAGAGCCATATTTAGGGTTTCGTGTTCTATCTGGGTTGTTGGTCAGATGACTGCAGTTGGTGCTGAACATTTTGTGTTGCTACTTTTATTTAGTGGGGTTTATAATGTGTTGTGTTTTCATTTTTTAAACTGTTTTGGCACTTCAAAATACTTTTTCATATGTTAAGGCTGTCTGCTCTGCGCCATAGCTACCAAGAGTTGTGCTTATGTTTAAATTACTGAAACCTTTACTGGACCTAACAAGAATAGTGACATTGTTCCTTGTGGTGGGCTACTATCCAGCCCAACTAATAATTCTACATAGCCATACCCAATTTAACACTGGGCACTGTGTCATCACATTTAAACCAAAACACCATAGAACGTATTAGCAGTAAAATGTGATAAGATTGGTTTGAAGGTAGCTGGATGTAGTTTTGGAAATCCTGTAACCAGGGAGTTTCGGTTGTACAGTCTTTAAAGTGCAAGGAATTTGGGGCCAGATGTAGCAAGCGTTTTGCATGGTGCAAACAGCGAAATTCGCTGTTTGCGCCATGCAAAACGCACATCGCGATGCTCATTCCCATTTTGCGAGTCGGTAACCTGGTTCCCAACTCGCAAAATGGGAATGCGACTCGCAAATAGGAAGGGGTGTTCCCCTTCCTATTTGCGATTCGCATCGCGATGTAGAATTGCTTTGTGACCGCGAACGCAGTCCCAAAGCAATTCGCAGTTAGCACCCATTTCAAATGGGTGCTAACCCATTCGCAAAAGGGAAGGGTTCCCTATGGGACCCCTTCCCCTTTGTGAATGGCTCTGAAAAAATGAAACAAAAACGTTTCATTTTTTCGTGTGTATTGCAACTCGTTTTCCTTTAAGGAAACGGGCTGCAATATAAATAAAAAAAACTGCTTTATTAAAAAGCAGTCACAGACATTGTGGTCTGCTGTCTCCAGCAGGCCACCATCCCTGTGAGTGCCGCGAATCGCAAGGGGGTCGCAAATTGTGACCCACCGCATTAATATTAATGAGATGGGTCTTTGCGACCCCCTTGCGATTCGCAGATGGTATCAGGGACACCATCCTGCATCCAGCATTACGACCCGCAAATTGTGAGTCGCTCAGACTCGCGATTTGCGAGTCGCAATGCCGGAAGTTCGTACATCTGGCCCTTAATTACTAACTTGAAATCATTATTTAGTATAAAAGGTCTTATTCCACAAATTTCTGATTGCTACACCTTTGCCATTGCACCACTTTGTAAACCTTTGCACCACATTCTGCCTGCGCCAGGGGATTTTCCGGCATTAGGAGGCTCAGAAAAATGATGATTTTTAACCTCATTTTTAATGCCTCTCTAAGGCAGGCGTTAAATTCACACTCCCATTGTTTTCAATGGGCCTCCTTTCACTTTGCAGGACTAGTGTCAAAACTTTTGCCGCTAATCCTGCAAAGCGCCAAACTAGCATCAAAGTTTTTGATGCTTGTTCCCTAATGTGCACCATGGTGCGCCATTTCAAAAATACAGCGCACACATGGTGGTGTTAGGGGGGCGCAATGGGTCGCAAAAAAAGTGGCGAATCATGACATGATGCACCACTTTCCATAGGTATGCCTCTATATCTCTTCAGAGCAATCCCATTAAATATGCTGGCTGTCTGGCATAGAAAGCATTTGGGGGTTCATAGGAGTAGGAGAGCAGGCAAGTGGATGATCCTACAATGTCTTTGAGGGATGGGCGGTTCCCAGCTTTAAATTGTATTACTGGTCTTGCATGTTACAGCACATGGGTATCTTGCTCTCTGACACATTGAGTAGGGTCAGTTTTACTGAATTGCCTGCTATCTATGAGATAAGCCTAGGTGATCAAGCCAGTGTCTATTTTGGTTCGGAATTTAGAACCCAGCTATTATAAAAAGGACTAGATTTTAAATGGTAAAGGCTGCATTCAGAGTGTGGTCTCAGGTTAAGCTGCTGGTAGGCATTCCGAAACTTAATTTATATACACCTATGACGGCCTTTTCTCCCACCAGTATTTCAGGACTCGGTTGCTACTAAATGGGCTCAGAAAGGGGTGACATCTCTGGGAGACTCTTATAGTAATGGGCAAATCTGCGCATTCACAGAACTTCAGGAATTGTTTTATCTTCCAAGAGGGGAGTATTTTTAATTCTTGCAGTTACAGGATTTTTTGAGTGGGCATCTGAGAGACTCCGAATCGGTTACTAAGATCTCCTTGGTCGAAGACATTAAGCAAAAAACAGGATTGGCTTGATATATCACGTTCTTCTGCAGGAATTTCCCGACATTCTTGAGGTATAAAACTCCAAGTGGGAGACTCGGCTAAGGATAGAAGAACTTTGAGTACTTTAAGTATTTAGAGCTGAGGAACAGGCTTCTGTTAACTGCAAATTTAAGAAGCCAACACTTTTTTTTTTTTTTCATAAATCTGTTTATTATTGTTTTTTTTGTTTAACTTACATTTCACATCTTGTCTTGAATGATGATTGTTACTTTACAGTATATTTTAGCGCATGATGTTCACATTGTTACATAATGTTTAATACAGTGGCGTTGCAGTTATACGACATTCGCTACGTTATGTTACTGCAATTGTTCAGTTGTTCATCACAGTTGCGGTTCTTGTTAGGGTAACATTATTTTGTCACAAGTGTCAGATTGTTACGCTTGGTTGAGAAAAATAGGGAGAGCAGATAATATGATTTTTATATAGATTAACCTTAAAGTGAAGAAGAGTAAAAGAAAAGAGGAACATCTATAACAATAACATTGGCCGAGGTCCACACCTATGTGATTATTTTAAATTTCGCTGTTTTCATGCCGGGTTGGGGATTAATTGTGACAAATCAGTTTGCAGGCGGGGAGGGGAGGTCTTTTGTGGAAGTCGTTGCGTATGTTCTTCTCGGTTCTCAATGTCATAGTTTGCTCAATTGTGCTGTGCGTTCTACTCCCCTATGTGATGTGATCTTCTCATTTGTGGATGTCAGTTCGCTTTAGTCTAATCCCTCCCCTGTCGGGTGTGCTTCCGTGTTATATAGTTGGAGTAAGAACCCCTCCCAGCCGATGGAGATCGGGAATTGTAGTAGCCCTAGGGCTTCTTCACGCTTGAGTGCTAAGTTCTCTGCTCCCGCCCATACCCTGAGCGAGCGTCTCCAGGCCTGTATCGGCAGAGGGTCTGGAGACTTCCACCTTTGGGTCACCAGCCGTTTCATGACAATTAGTCCTAGGTCTGTGAAACGCGCCTCTGCTCTGTGTTGCTTGCTTCTTGGGAACAGTCCTAGGATGCATGCCTCCCATGTGAAGGGTATTTGTTGTGCTATGCAAGTAGTTAGGTTGTCAATCACTGCCGTCCAATAGGCGCCTAGGCAGGACAGGACCACATAATGTGCAGCATGTCCACTCCAATCTCACGGCATCTGGGGCAGGCCGCATCCTGACGGTTAAAGTACTTGTTTACACGTGCAGGTGTAAGGTAGGCTCTGTTCACTATATAATACTGGATTAGTCTGAATCGCGAGTTACGTGGTATGTTGAGGTGGCCTGAGAGGGCAGATCTCCATTTTGTTATCGCGATGGGTTCACCCGCGTCTGTTTCCCATGCCATATGTAATGTATCACTTTCGGGGGCAGTCTGGAGGTACTGGACCAG
The DNA here is from genome assembly GCF_031143425.1 of Pleurodeles waltl. Taxonomy (NCBI): domain Eukaryota; kingdom Metazoa; phylum Chordata; class Amphibia; order Caudata; family Salamandridae; genus Pleurodeles; species Pleurodeles waltl. The sequence goes on along the minus strand of NC_090437.1, from coordinate 1,085,384,351 downwards.
CAGGTGGGTGGGCGGAGCCATTGTGATGTCTCCCCACCTGGAGCTCAAAGACCTCACCAACGAGCAATATAGGAGGAATAGGCCAGGCGGGAGCCCCATTTCTTGGAGCTTGGCAAATGGTAATAGTCGGTTTTCGTCATATATGTCACCCAGTGTGTGCAATTCTTACTTGTGCCATGAGCGCAGTTCTGTGTCTGACGTGATCCTAGAGCTCCTCAGTGTGCCCGCCAGTGCTAGAGTGGGTGCAAATGGGATCGTCGGTCCCGGAAGGCAGAGTGATCTATGATAGCATTTATGAGCTGTTTTAAGGAACATTTGTCGTGGGGTTTGCGCGTGTGTGAGAGGGTGAAATGAATGCTGTATTTGTTGGAGCAAGTATGGTCCTGCCTCTGTTGCTGTATCTGCCAGTTGTTTACCAGCCAGCCATCTGGATATCCACTGAAGTTGGGCTGCCAGATAATACTGCTCCAGGTTGGGAACCGCAAGTCTACCCTTATCGGTCGGTAGGTACAGTTTTTTCAGGGCTACCCTGCAGCGGCCGCTGTTCCATATAAATTCTCTCAACCCTATTTCCAGTGCTTTAAAGAAGCTGGGGGAGACATAATGTGGTACGTTAGAGAAGAAGTATAGGAGTCGTGGAAGTACCACCATTTTTAGGAGTGCTATCCTACCCGCCACTGATAGTGGCAACGTTCTCCAGAAAGCCATTTGGGATCTGACTGAGGATGTTGCTTTTACTAGATTACCCTCAAATATGTCTTCTTCGCTATGGTAGACTTGAATGCCCAGGTATCTAAAAGTGCTTGGTTGCCATGGGACTGGACTTTCAGCTAGGGTAAGTCTCGGGCCTGGTAGGTCTGGGTTGAATGAGAAGAGGCCTGACTTAGACCAGTTGACCTTAAGACCTGACACCTGCGCGAAGTGCTGCAAGAGCGAACCAGCCCTTTGCGGAATCTGCGTGATGTCTCTGAAATATAGCAAGAGGTCGTCAGCGTAGAGCGACACTATGTGTATTGTGAGGTGTTCCCCAGTTGGGTCCCTCCTCGCATAGGGTGGCCGTTAGGGGCTCCATTGCGAGTGAGAATAGTAACGGTGAGAGGGGGCAGCCCTGTCTCGTGCCTCTACCTACCCGGATTGGTTCTGATATCTCAGAGCCCAGACCCACCCTTATTGTTGGTCTGGTGGTGTATAGTAGTTTAATTAGGCGAGTGAAAAATGGTCCCATGCCGTATTTTTGCAGCACTTTGAATAAGTAGGGCCATTCCAAAGAATCAAAAGCTTTCTCCAGATCGAGGACAAGGCAGCCCGCCCGCAGCCAGGCCCGTCTAGCATATTCCATAACCCGGAATAGTCTTCTGATATTTTGGGAGGTGTCTCTGGCTGGTACAAATCCATTTTGGTCGGGGTGTATTAATTCTGGCACGCTTGGCGCCAGTCTTGTCACTAATATCTTGGCTAGTATTTTATCATCAGTGTTTAGCATTGCCAGCGGCCTGTATGAGCCCATATCTCTTGGGTCTCTTCCAGGTTTGGGAAGAGAGACCAGTAATGCCTCCCTTTGTGTATCCGATAAGTGACCCTCCTGCTCGGCTGCCTCGTATACCTGGAGTAGCTTGGGCGCTAGTTGTACCGTGAATGCTTTGTAGAAGTCGACTGGTAGCCCATCTGGGCCTGGTGTCTTACCGGAATTGAGGTCTTTGATGCTGGTTTTGATCTCCTCGAGGTCAAGAGGTGCCTCAAGAGTTTCAGTCGGGTTGTTTTCTAGGTTTGGGAGTTTCACTTTGGTAAGAAAATCCGCACTGGGGTCTTCCCCAGGGGTTGTCTTTGAGGTGTAGAGTGTCGTATAGTGTTTTATAAATTCAGTTTGTATCTCTGCAGGTGTGTATACTATCTCCCCTGTTTGTGAGCGAGTTTCCATTATTGGTTTACTCTCACAATCCAGTCATATCAGCCAGGCCAGTAATTTACCTGCTTTATCCGCTGATGCATGAGTTCTCAAGAAGCCAACACTTTATGACAATTTTCAACCTCTATTATACACCAGCGAAGGTGGAAAAATGTGGTGGTCAGTTTAGGGATAAATGCGATAAATGTAACCATTGCAGGGTTCAGGAGGTGAATTCTCGGCGTATGTTTTTTGCTTGTCCTAAATTTCAATTTGTCCAATATTGGGAGCTTCTGGGGCCTCCTTTTCACATCACCGCCCTGATTATTCTTGAGGTGGCAGATTCCTCAGAGGGCAATGAGGGATTAAAACGTACGGCAGGGCTTTTATTTGTGGCTATGGCAGTGGCCCGGCTGTGTATTACCTCTCAACGGCTTAGCCCAACCCTCCCGCATTCACGTTATGGAGAGCCATGCTTCTGGCAATCTACCATATGGAGACCTAATTATATGAATGCAAGGGGGTCCACAAAAAACGGTGGGGACTCAGAGTATGGGCCCCAGTCACTAATTAGATTTCAGGATTTTTGAGGTAATATCTGTGTGGATAAAGTGTTACTTTTTCATGTCATTTATGATTCTAAAGGCCAGATGTATCAAACATTTTTGCATTCGAAGACAGTGCGAATCGCAACATTCGGGCATTTACAAATGCAAAAATCCCTTTCACGATGTATGAAAGGCATTCGCAGTGCAATTTCAAGAAATCGCTAAAATACCAATTCCCTGAAATTGCAACTGCATTTAGAGAATCGCAAATTGCGATTCTCTAAATAGGAAATCGCAAATAGGGAATTCTTATTTGCGATTTCCAAAGCACATGTATCAAGCATTTCCTAAATGCGAATTGGGCATTTAGGAAATGCATTTACCACCAAATCGAAGTTGGTGGTAAGCATGTGCAATTTTTAAAAATGCATTATAAATGCATTTTTAAAAATGACATGTAGCGCACACATGCCCTTTCACATGTTCACAATTTTTTTTTGGGGGGTGCATCAAAGGGGGGCTTATGTCTCCAGCACACTGGGGTTTGCATTACCTAATTCCTGTTAGGAATTTGCAAATTAGGAAATGCAAAACCATTAGCACCTGTGGGCCTACCTAATTGCAAATCGGTAATAGCGATTGCGACTTTTAAGAAATCGCTATTACCGAATCGCAAATTTCATACATCCCATTTTGCATGTCTTAAATAGCGATTTCTTAAAATTCGCTATTTAATAAATGCAAACCGGGAGCTTGATACATCTGGCCCTAAGAGCTATCATCATGATTTAGTGCACCATGATCTCTGTATATGAATTCCGAGTTCCGTGTCTATATGTATATTTATGAAATTTATGAAGTATTGTCCACATGGAGTATGGTTGGTGATTTTTGTATGAATTATGAGATATGACTTTTTTGTATGTGTTCTTAGATTCATGCATATATATATATATATATTTATAATTTATGATGCATTGTCAAGATATGGAGTATGATATGTTTAGTGTTTTGTATATGAATTATGCGATATGTCTAGTACGATACAAAAATGAATACACTTTAAAAAAAAAGAATAGGAGAGGGGCCAACCTCGCACCATTCCTCATTTTTTCTAAAATTCCTTAGATAGAATGCCACCACAATTATTTCTCACCATTGGTTCCTCATACAGCCATTGTACCCTGTGGATGAAAGTTTGTCGCAGCCCTTCCCTGTCCATTGTCCTGTATGAATAGCCGCATTCTACACAACCAAATGCTTCTCGGCATCCAATGACAGCATTATTTTCTGATCATCATTCTTGGTTTGCCACATACGTGTAATAAGGTCCTCTTGTAACACAAACTCCACCTGTGTCAGATATAGAAGAGATATTATGACCCTCTTCAGTCTATTAATGAGTACCTTTGCCAGTATTTTACTATCCATATTCAATAAGGTCTCAATCAGGGTTAGGTATTAGTGTGATAATGTCTCCATTGTGTTCAGATCTTAAGGTACCTTGTTCATCTGCCTCCTTCAACCATACATGGAGAGCTGTCAACACACAAGCCTTGATGATTTTGTAAAAGTCAATCAGGACACCATCATCCCCTGCCAGCTTCTGATTTGTCATTCCTCCAATAGCAGTCTTAATTATGTTTAGCATTTTCTCGACTGCTAACTCATCACTCACATAAGCGGGTAATTTTGGCATTGTCACTGTGGCTAGGAATCTTTCCTCTAGTCACTGCATATCTGTTTGTTAGGACTCATAAAGCTTTTTAAAGTATCTTCAGAATTCCTACATTATGTCCTAGGGGTGAATAAGTAATATATCGTCTTCTATCAGGTGTAGGGTTGGTTGTCATGGCTTGTTACTGTTGAAGGTGCATTGCTAGTAGGCATCCTGCTTTATTGCTGTGTTCATAATGCCACCATTTTATACATGCCAAGGCATGTTGAGCCTGCATCGTAAAAAGTGCATTAAAATCACACATTTGGCCAGTGAGAGTTCTCTCAGTGTTGACGGCATCAATGTGGTGGTGTATCTGACCATAAGAGTTCCCGTCTTAGTTTCTTCTTTAGCTTTAAGTGACTTCAGGATTCATGCATCAGGTTAAAAGACCATTTTACTGCCTTTGGGTGCATATACGGAACCCACTTGTACGATAACTGGGTTAATGGATGAGGGGGGATAAAACCCTTCACAAGCCGCAACCACAGTTCTTGTCAGGGTGAAGTCACAAGCACACCCCCAAATTAACCTGTGTCAATCCTGTGATAGCATGGCACAGACCAGTCAGGATTAACTTAGAGGCAATATGTATTTATGCAGCACTTCAAACAGTGATACAATTTAAACACCACATAAAATGAATCCCACACAACCTTAGAAAAATAGAGCCACATTTAATAAATAAATCAAAACCAAAAGGAAGGCAGCAGGACAACAGTCCAGCAAGGCAGAGTGGCAGTCCTTTCACCAACAGACCTTCTTTCTGGCAGAGTCTCCACAGGCCCAGAAGTGTATTAAAGAGTTGATGTTTGAGGTCCAATATTTATACCAGGTGCCTCCTTTGAATTGGGAGAATCTTCTTGAGGTTTCCCTTTCATATGCACAGGTTTCCTGCCTGCCCTGCTTCCAGACTAACTAGAAGGGAAATGAAGTCCGTTGTGTGGAGGATGGACATAGCCTGTTCAAGTGAAAGTAGGCCTATGCCTAGCTCCGCCCTCCCATCTCCTACCAGTGATGGCCCATCCAGGTACACCTAAGCTCACCATTGTGTATGACTGTCTAGGAGAAACACAAATCACAACTGACAGTTACACTCTGCCATGTGACCCAGAGATAGGCTGCAGGCTAAGGCAGGAAAATGCAAACTTTCTCAAAGTGACATATTCAAAATTGTAATTTAAAATTCGACTTTGCCATAAGAAGGGACTTTTATTACAATTTCAAAGACACCAAACATGAACTGATTACGTGCTCCCATTTAGAAGTTACAACTTACAAATTTAATAAGTTAACTCCAATGGGACAACTCCTATGGGAGAGGTAGGCCTTGCGGTAGTGAAAAACAAATGTAAATGTTTTTCACTAACAGGACACGTAAAGCTTAAAATTACAGGCCCAATTTCATAATACACTGCACCCTGCCCTCTGGGCTGTCCAGGGCTTACTATATCAGTGCCTTATATGTATTGAAAAGGAAGATTTGGGCCTGCCAAAAGGTGTATTTTGCCAGGTCAATATGGCAGTTTAAAACTGCCTACTCAGACTGCAATGGCAGGCCTGAGACACGATTAAAGGGCTACTTAAATAGGTGGCACAATCAGTGCTGCCACCCCACTAGTAGCATTTACCTTACAGGCCATGGGCACATGTAGTATCACTTTACTAGGGACTTAATAATATATTAAGTATGCCAGTTGGAAGTAATTCAATTCTACCATGTTTAGAGGAAAGGACAAAAGTATTTTAGCACCAGCTAAAAGTGGTAAAGTGTGCAGACCCCTAAAAGATACAAAAACAGGACCAGAAAGCAGGAGGGTTAAGGCAAAAAGTTTGGGAATTACCCTACAGAAAAGGCCACGTGAAACACTATTACTAGGGCATGCCTTGCACTTTACTTCTAGCAAGAACATATTTCCCCCCAGGGTCTATGCATGTGTGAATTGTTTGGAAAGAGAGTGACATGTAGAAACTCCACCTTTTTGGAAAGACACGTTCCCTGAACTATCTTGTCCCTGTCCTGCTTTATATGGATGAATCACCCTTCCCCCCACTCCCTTTTCGATTTGCATGATCCGCTCTGGGATAATTGTCTCTTGAACTAACACTATGTCCATGACTTTAGATGCCATGTATGAAGGCGTCTTTTTCATTTTTGTGTAGTGGGTGAGGCTATTAACATTGAAAGACATTACCACCAAATCTTTAGTAGTGGCAATGGGCATCATGTTTCTAGGTTCCATAAGTGAGGATCTTTTTGTGCTATATTAGGCCCATAGTGATGTAGATAAGTATATCATAATAAATCCAGTTGTATTATAGTCTGGAAATACAATCAGTTGTAAGTGTGTTACTTGTAATTGACACTACCTCAAGCAGATGAACCACTGGTTGCTTTGGATCCTCTCTCAACAATTGGTCTGTATCTCGTCTCCGAACTCTCTGCTATTCTACCTAATACTGCTGTGGCTGAGCAGACAAAACTCTTCTACTCCTAAATGCTCTGCAGAGGTATCCTAATTACTAAGACTCTGAAGCCGGGTTTAGTTTCCCTCTGAAGATGAGGAGAAGATAAAACCAACTGTTCGCTAAGGAGTTTACCATATAAGTAGGATCCTTAATTAGTCTTGTGAAATCAGACAGTATTATAATAATTTAACATTTAAGAGCATATGCCTGTTGGACCTGGCCCTTTCACAGGGTCATTCCCCAGACTTTTTGCTTTTTGCCTCCTTATTTTTCTGACCTTTGTTGGCTGACGTTTTGACTCTGAGCACTTTTTCACTGCTAACCAGTGCTAAAGTGCATGTGCTCTTCCTTACAAATTTGGTATGATTGGATTATACCTAATTGGCATATTTAATTTACCTATAAGTCCCTTGTAACGTGGTATCCCTATAACAAGGGCCTGTAAATTAAATGCTACTAGTAGGCCTGCAGCGCTGCTTGCGCCACCCACTAAAGTAGCCTGTCAAACCTATCTAAGGCCTGCTAGCGCAGAGCCTGTGTGCGCAGTTTCCTGCCACAGTGACCTGGCATCTAAATTTACTTGCCAGGCCCAGAACTCCCCTTTTACTACATGTAAGTCACCCTTAAGGTACGCCCTAGCTAGCCCTTTGGGCAGGGTGCCATGTATGTAGAAGGCAGGACATGTGCCATGTTGCGTGGCCTGTCCTGGTGGTGACAAACAGCCTAACTTGGTGTCTCACTGCTGTGAGTGCTGCCTCCTCATGGATTGCATTGGAAATGACCTGCCTTATGTGTAAGGGGTATTGTCTGATTTATGAGGGGTAGCGTAGACATGTTTGGTATGGTTGTGATAGTGGTGAGAAATGCTGCTTACTGGTGTAGGTGTATTTTTTAGTACTATCACAGAAATGCCACTTCTAGAAAGTGCGCATTTATCTGTGCTTATGACTTTGGTGCTTTGCAGCTTGCCTCCAATCCACGTCTGGGCAGACTGAAAGTTGGGGCTTTGTGCATACTTCTCAGACAGCCTGAACACAGGGAGGGTGGAGGTGTCACAGAGGTGCATCTACATATTGTAAAGCCTTCCTGGGCTGAGAGAAGGGAGAGGCGGGGCACCCCTGCATTTGTAAAGGCTGTGCCCTGGCCTCACACAATTGGGTCGTTAACCCCACTCTGATGTTTGGAGCCTGTACTGAAAGGAGAGAGTGGGCACTCCCAGAACCAGTTGTGACTGGCTGGAACCTCCTCTCCCTACCATTGTAATACACACTGTAAACCCAGTATAAGTACAGGGGAATTTTCCCCACAATTTGAACATTCTTGGAACTTGAAACTGGACACAGAACGCTGATGAATGGACTCACCAGGAAACCACCTTGGACTGCTGCTGCTGTGCTGATCTGTGACCTGCCTGGTAAGTAGGAGGAACTGCCACCATCTGCACCCCTTGTGCTGGCCTGTAGCTGGGCCCACCAGCCCTGTGCTTCTTCTTGTTTTGTTGTTCCCAGGGGCAGGGTGCTGTGGCCCCTGACCCCTGCCTCGATCTCTACAGCTTCGTCTGTAGCGCTTGGGAAAAGCGCTCTCTCTTGAATTGTCTGCAGGAGATCACCGCCGCAGCCCGGGCTTCAGATGTGCCTTAGCGCTTGGAAAGGTGCTTTACTTTTATCCCTGAAATCACCTCCGCAGCCCGGGCCGGGGACAGAGCCCTTGCGCTTTCCTTAGAGCATTTTTTCTAAGTGCCCGGATCACCGCCGCAGCCCAGGGAAGGTATTTTGGTAAAGCGTGAGTGTAGCGCGCTTACCGGTGCCCCCAGGGCACGAAGAAAACCTTCTTATTTTCACCTGGAGCAAGCGTGCTCCTATTGGTGCCCCCGGGGCGAGGACCGCTCTGTGGAGCACCCCCAGGGCACCGGCAGGCCCTGCCTTTGGCCAGAAAATCATCAGGAGGAGGACACCTCTCCCTTCCCTGGGGAAGTCCCGGAGGACTCTCCTTTGTTTGGCGGCCAGGTGGTAGTCTCACCGGAGGCTCGCCTGGACCGCCGACTTCCTTTGTGGCCCCCTCGTGGGCCAGTGGCCTTTCTCGGAGGTCTCCCCCATGTGAGGGCCGGCAGAGGCCCGGGGAGACCCCAGGAGTTTGCGGGTCCGTGGTGGGGCCCGTTTTCAAACCAGAGGGGGTGCGTGGCGCCCCCCTCCTTCCTCGGATTACCCTGAGTTGGGGCCCCCCTCGTGAGGGCCAGTGGAGGCCTAGGGAGGCCCCTAGTAATCTCAGTCCCCAGAGGGGCCCGTTACCGGAATAGAGGAGGTGTGTGCCGCCCTCTTCTCCTCAAAAGGAAATCAGAGGCCCCCGTTTTGCGCATAGGAGCGCCGGGGGCCCCCTTGTTCATTTTCTAGGCACTAGGAGTGCCTCTTCATCAGAAACAGGTACTCTCTTGGCCTACATGTTTTACCAGTGTTCTAGCTACGGGCATTAGGGATTTGTATTTTCATGACCTTGCGTATATGTGCTAATGTTCCCTTTATGGACATGTCTAGCTGATATGTATTTTATGTGATTTTTAATATGCTCTCTGATATTCCTTCTATGGGTAGTTCCCTTGCAAGTGCATAGGACTTTTACTGTAATTCCTGACTACTGCTTATGTTGCAGAATCCTGAGTACTTACGTGTTCTAATGTGACAACTGCCTATTCTTGCAGAGTATTAGTAACTTGTGTAATGATCTGACAACTGCTAAGGTAGCAGGGTATTACTTACGTGTAATGTTGGTCTAATTATGTTTTGTGCAATACAGATTATTTTTACATAGCTCAGTGTTGTGTTTACTTTGTGGTGTACATTTTGCATCACGTGTGTTGTGTGTGTTGTGCAAACGCTTTACACATTGCCTCTGGGATAGGCCTGACTGCTCGTGACAAGCTACCAAGGGGGCGAGCAGGGGTTATCTTGGACGTGTAACTCCCTTGCCCTGACTAGAGTGGGTAGGTTCTGCCTGGCTGAGGTGCATACCCTAGCCAACCAGAAACCCCATTTCTAACAATGCCCCTATGTTTTCTATTTTGAACTCTACATCAACGTTAAGGGTATGTACTTACCCCTTCTTTATATTTGTCAAATTGCCTCACTTATCCATTCCACTATGTCCGTTCCTTTATACATCACCATGGAATGCCACCAACCTGAGACTCCTGTACTTCACCACCACCTTATAAACTGTCAACCTTCCCCATAGCCAATTAGCCAAGATGCTGGAGGAGCAGGAAGCCACATGGATCACCGTCAGTTTGGCCACTTCACTGCTGCAGGTTTTGTAGGGATGTTGAAGAGGCCTATCTCACCTCAGTATCACCATCACTTCTTCCTGCCAGCTGTCCTAGTTCCGCTCTGCTCATCTTTCTGTCACCGGAGTCTGTACAGAGCAGGCCTCTTATCCTGTAACTCTCTTCTCTAGCACAGCAACTTTTTTCATAGTTTAATATTGTCCGTTGTCATTGATAACTTGTCATTGTCCTCCAGGTTCCAAGGGGTTCCTGAGCAACCTTATTATTGCGTTCATCCCTGCGGAATGATCAGAGGCCTTTAGAGAACAGCCCTTTTGGGTCAGATCTTGCCCTGTCTCCAGTCTTTGTCACTTTTGCCTCAAATCACTAAAATAGCCAACTTACTGAAGGTTCTTGGCAAATACGAATACAACAAGTTCCCTGTCCCCAAACACATTAAACTGTTTAGTCCAGCAGGTTTTTTTTCTCCCTAGTCCTCACTATTTATGCTCTAGGCCACCTGCTGAGGTCCGTTTCCATAAACGTTAATTCATCACAAGGCCAAGGGTAGCAGAAGTGACATCACAAGCCATTTGAACTTTACATTTACTCACACACACAGGCTTACACACACACACACAATCACGCATACACCCACTTCCATTCACATAAACAGACATTGCATGCATGCAAACAACATACATTTAAAGGCATTTTTTACTGACCTCTGCTGGCAGGGAGGGTCATATTCCAGCTAACTGTACTCTATTTTTATTACACTAATATTGAATAATATAATATTTTCCACTATTAGTGTAATGAAAAACAATTACAAAAAAAGGAGATTAAGCCCCAACCAATGTCCTTAAGGATGAGCAACCCCTGTGTTCCTGGCACTGATTTTGCTGCCTCTGATACCAGGGGCACACATGTAGGCCAGGGGCTGCAAAGTGGCAACCCAGGGGACAGAGCCTGTGACCCCTAAATGACATCCACACCTGTCTCTTTTAATTCCCCCAGAAGTTTAATTGTAGAATCAACACCACAGGAGACCCAGTTGGTTCTCCCCGACCTCCAAGAATCCAAGAGCACATGCTTTGACTGACCTAGCTATGGACCTGCGTCCCACAGCGTCCCTCAGATAGCACCCTTAGACCCACTGGGGGATAAGCCAGATTATATATAAATGATGATTGATTGATTGATAGAATGAACTTCCAGCAAATATGCACCAATCATTTATGGCATCCTTAACAGTCATTATGGACATGATGAGTTCCATAGTAAAACTCTCATGTTGAAAAGATGTAAGCTCCACTCACTGTTTTTTATGTTTTCTCTGTTTAAATTAGTAGGGGCATATTTAAGAACCCTTAGCGCCATTCTAACGCCACATTAGTGTCACTTATTATGGTAATGTGGCGTTAGAAGGCCAAAAACGCTGCACTATATTTACAAAGCGGCTCAATGCATGCATTGTGCCACTTTGTAACCCTTTGCACTATATTATGCCTGCACCAGGCATAATGTAGGCAAAGGGGGTGTTCCCCTGTTAGGGAGGGCCCAAAAAATGGTGCAATGAAATCTAACTGATTTCCTTACACCATTTTTTTCAGTACTTTTAACTCCTGCTCAGAGCAGGCGTTAAAAGGAGGCTCCCATCGGTTACAATGGGCCTCTGGGTGCTTTGCAGAATTAGCATCCGAATTTTTGACGCTAATCCTTCAAAGCGGTGGACTAGCATAGAAAATTCTGATGATAGTCCCCTAACTACCGCTATGGTGCGCCATATTTTAAATACGGCACACACATGGTGGAGTTAAGGGGGCGCTAACGGGTGTAAGAAAAGTGGCCTGATTTAGATCTGGGCGAAGGGAATACTGTCACATATGTGACAGATATGTCTTTTGCCATATTACGATCCCCCTAGAGTAATCATGTCCTTAATCTGGCCTCATATCAAAACACTTCTTCCACTGTCCAGGGACAGAGAATGTATTCTCTTCCTTCCTTACTTTTCCTGTTGTCTTTACTTATACCATATATCCCACACTCAACACCTCCACATTAGCACCTGATTTATTGTCACAATATGATTCATGCTTATTCTGTGCATTCCTAATATTCTTCCTTACAAACTCCGGTGACTATTTAATTTGTTTGAAAGTTGCCATCCACCCCTGGGTGTCTTTATTAATGTATACTCTACCTCTCATGATGGTAAATGGACTATAATCTGTTACTCCCGGGGTAATGCCTCTCAGCTTCACCATTCCCTTCAGGGTGATACACTGATGTACACTTATGTTCCACCCTGTAAAGCAGGAAAATTGACTCAACATCCGATGCTCGTAATTTTGGAACATTATCAGTAATTACTTTTTTCAGGTAACCCTTCTCTTTGAAACACTTAATCTAAAAATGCAATAATCTTTTCTGCACTAGCATTATCCACACAAGCCACCTCATGCCATTTTGAGAAGTAATCCATGACAACTAAAATATAACAGTAGTTGCCTCCTTCACTCAACACCGGACCTATGAGGTCTACACCAGTGGACTCCCATGCCATATTGGGACTCTCTACAGGAATCAGCGATGGTCTCAAAGTCACCTTGGACTTGTTTGCACCCTCACACTCCACACACTCTCTCACCATCTCTCCACCTCTCCATCTATTCCAGGCCACCAATACTTTTCCTTCACTATCCTTTTACTCTTAACAGTACCCAAGTGGCCTTGATGACATTGTTCTATAATGGTGTTCCCTAAATCTCGAAGCAATTTTATCTCCTCTCAGTAAATTGTCATTCCACACAGATAATTCTTCTTGTACTTCCCAAAATTTGTGACAATCGTCCTCCAAACACTTCTTCAATTTCCAATTTCCAGTCTCAAATCACATAACTCTTAACCCCTTGCAACAAGATATCAGTGTTCATTGCCTCCTCCCATTTTTCTTTAGATAGAGCATTCTTTTCCTCTTCACTCATCCAAGCCACTCTTAAATCCTCCCCATTACTTTTGCTTACTTCACACAATGGTAAGGGAAGTCTATTCAGACAGTCCACAACCTTGTTCTTTATAGTCAGTGCATATTTTATGTTGTAGTTGTAATCCATCAATCTTGCAGACAATCTAGCAATTCTAGGTGTGGCAGTTAATAACTGCCCGAGTGGATTTTATCAGTGCCATCCACTCCTGGCCTGTGTAGTTGCTACCAGGTAGTTCCTGATGGATCCTGGCATCATCTGGCTACAACTGGGCAGGTCTGCCATTAATTGCAACAATTTGGAAAATAATCGATTACAGAGGTAGAGCCAAACATTTTAAAAACTTCCCAAGCTGCTACTGCTGCCTGCCACCATCACCGAGCTGCAGGAAAAGGCATCCCCCTTCTGTCTCACCACCAACTACAGCAACATGCAGGCCATCTTCCCCAAAAGTATCTACACAAGTGGCTTAGGAGTCTTCAAACTCCTGATGTGTGTCCCTAGCGGATCAACTTCATGCTGCTTTCTTTGCCACCCTCTGGCAAGAGCTCCTCTTCTTCTGGATGCCCAGGTGCCTAGGTGTGCCATGCTACCTATCTCTACTGCTAGCCCCCTGCGCCTCTGCCAAACAAAACATTCCCTGCTAAGCATGGGGTGAGCCCCCTTCATGCTACCCCAGTTGTGTCCATACCTACCTCACTCTCCTTGCTCATTTGCTCAGTGTCCTTTTGTTCTAAGCACCCTTTGAGCCCCCTTCATTCGGACCTCATGGCTCCCTAACTCTCCTGCTGTGTTTCTACTACTCCTCTGGACCCCCTTATTCATCTGAGTGCTATTCAGGTACTTCTCAAGCTGCCCCATGGCCCCCCTACCTCTGTGGCTGTCTTCCGCTCCTTCATCATGCAGCTTTTCTTTTTCTGACCACTCAATGGGCTTCAGCATGACATTTGATAATGGAGCTGTAAAGTGCAGCAAGAACTATTATACACACAAAGGAGATATTAATATGTGAGTGTTTCCCTTAGTTGCTGCTAAGGTAGTGTGTGTCAAGAAACAGGGAAAGTACCATATGGCCCACACACGCAGGGAAAATGCTCCCTCCACAAGAAAACTCCCTGCATATTCAGGTCATTGATTTTTTTCCCAAATACAAATTCACACTTTGGAAGTGTTTTCATGAAAGAAAAACACTTTGAATATAGGCACATCAACCATAGCACCCACTCAGAAAAGCTTTGCTGACTTCAGTGGAGCTGTCACAGTGACGGCTCCACTGAAGACATTGAGATCTCTGGCTCTCTGGTACAGACCATTAAGTTTGGAAGGTAGCCTTCTACTGTGAAGGCTCAATATTGCATCCAGAAGCCCACACATATTGATTATATCTGGGTGAAGTACTTTGAGGTGAATTGTCATATTCTTTTCCCAGAACTCACCTGCCTATGGCACACATTTGAGAATAGAGTGGAGAAGGTTTGTCATGATAAGTTTGTATATTCATGTCAAAACGACACTGTCCCATGTTAAGGTCATCATATGGTGCATCATGTGGTACCGACTTTTAACTGTACCTACTTGTGAATAATTTTAATTTAATTGAACAAACTGTACTAATACACCTGATTTGCAGAGTGACTCACTTAGTACTTGTTACTGGCATCTTGTGTGATACGCAGGTCACATTTTTTCATCTTGCCAAGGCAAACTTAGCCATCAGTTCTTCTGAGGTGATCCTTCAATCCTTCCATCCTTCTTCAGTACTCTGAGAAGAGAGGGAGTCTGTTTGAGGCTCAATATTTCTGTACCTATAAGGCTGAATTCCATTGTTTTGCTTAAATGGTGTTGTTTTACATCACACTGTGTCACTCAGCTGGCTGGAGTGAAAAGGAATGATTGTGATAATTCCCAAAAATAAAGAAAAATATTTTCAGATGGAATTTGCCACAGAAGCACCAACATATAAAACATGTAATACTGTCCTGGAGATGAATGTATATAGTGCTTCATGCTCCTGATGAGGTACCAAAGTGTTTTGCAGATGTGTTGTGATTGCTTGGAAGCATGTGGGCTTGTAATGGGCCTATCTGAGAAGTGTTTTGGTGCTGTGTTTGATAACCACAGCTGAGTTTATATTGTGCTCTTTATTGTGTAGTGGAATGTGAAAATGGTGAGCGATATTATGTAGAGCTCATAAGGTATTCTTATATTGGTTGGGAGAGTGTAGTGTAGCCTTAGTGGGCAGTGATTTGGTGTTATGCTTGATTTTCAGAGGTTGCAGAAAACGGTTTTACCTAATAATGTGTTGCTGCAAAGTTTCTCTGCATCTATGCATGAAGTAGAGCAGGGGAGAGATAAAGATAGCTATTCATGTATCCTTGAGGACAAATTGGTTCCAGTTCTAGAGAGGGAATAAGCTGGGTCCTGTGCCACTTGCTACTTTTAGTTTGATGAACCTTTTGTCATCTGTTGAGGAAGTGACTTGTTGTTACTACCTTTCTACATTGCAGGATGTCATGGATGTTTCTCGCATTTGTGGGAAAAAAGATCCATAATTCTTTTGTCCATACAAAAAAGAAGGTTCTTCCGAGACATTCATTCTTGTAGAGTGGCCGATCAGCATAGGTGCCAGTTACCAGTAGGTGTCCTATTCTGTGAATAAGTTTGCAGTTGTACTAGGACGAAGTACGGACCCTTGTGGTGACGGATGGCTGTGTGGGCAAAATGGAGTTCCTTAGTGACAGAACGTCTTGCCAAGGGTAGCCAGTAAAGAGGTTTGATGACTTGTGTGATGTGACCTAGTAGGCAAAGGTGTAGTATTTGTCTTGCTGCTGCTCAATATGGAAATATTTAAATTATTTATAGTGAGACCCCTAGGTAGAATCTATTTGCCTAGAGTAGACGAGTCACGACTAGGGCAAAGAAAGCCTTGAGTTTATGTGGAAACTCTATGAAAATACGTAGAAGAGTTTGCATGGTGCAGCAATCACTTGATGGAAGGCAAATGAAAGGCTGAAGTCTATGATCACACTCAAATTTCTTACTCCAGGTGTTCTCATTGTTGTTGAGGTGCATGGCGCGAGCAAGAAAATTATGTGGTGGCATTTCTTCCAATCTCAGCAGTTAAGGATCTCTGTTTTGGGTGAGTTAAGTTAAGGGTGGTTTTATAGATCAACAGCTTTGAGTCAGCAGTCTAGTCCGGAGTTTCCCGCTTCCTTTGTAATCAACGTAGTTGTGGCAGGTTAGGTTGGATAACTTGATGAAGTCAAGTAGTGGCAAGCACCGAATAGGTGAAGCGGAGAGGTGAAATGACTGATACTTCAGGTATATGAGAGGTCCTGCTGTGAGGGGGAGATGAATATGGGAGCTGCAAAATTATGCTAGATGTATTAGAGATGTAGGAAGACATCCAATATAGAATAGTTCCTCTGAGTCCATGTTCTGATGGTCTCTGCAGGATGGCTTGATGGTGGACTGTTGAATATGAGGGCAGATCCAAACTTAGATGTGCTACAACTCTCTTTCTGTTCAACATAGTCTTCCCATCATCCCAATGGAAATCAAGGTGGATTCAGTATCCCTAATGGGATGGAACCCTGTCTGGATAGTCTGACAGTGTTTTTTTCCAGAAGTCGCAGAGCTGATTATAGGTGTTTTTTTTCTGTCACTTTTCCTAAGAATTGATCAGTGGGGATTGGTTGATAGATGGCAGGGTTACTGAATCACAGTTTTTCATCTTGATGAGCAGTCTTAGGAGAAAGATCTTGAAGTTAGAGGTGAGGTCTTGAGGTCAGAGGGGCACCTTCCAGGTGGTAAAGTTGTTGAGGAGGGTTTTTGCTGGAGTCATTGCAGGTTTTGAAACTGAACTATTACTGATGGCTTGAGAGAATGGAGGTACGATGGTGATCCTGCTGACCCACTTGCCTCAAACATTTAATTGGACTGGGAGACGGAATGTTGATTGATGGCTGCTAGGGCCATTAGCTGTAATCATTTTATTCTTTGTCTGACTGTCCTGGATGTCGGGGATCTTGTGCCTGAGATATTGGTCTTACGTCTTTGCTTTTGAAAGATACATGTGAGTGGGGAGCCTTTGTGATGGTAGATCTAAGTTATATTAGAACATTGGAATGTTGGCAGCTCCATTGAAAACAATGGAGTGCTCCGGGCTTTTACTGTCCGGTAAAAGCCCGCAGTGCCAACATTCCAATCTTCTTTGTTCACAGCAGCAGCTGTGAACAAAGCCTCACGGAGCCTGAGGGGATTTTAATCCCCTCCGGTTCCGTGAAGCCTTTGTTTTATTTAGGAGAACATTCTGCCCTTTAATGGCAGAATGTTCTAATAGCCTTAGAACCCTCAGTAGAGGGCTCTACCGGCTATTAAAAGCCCTCTCCCTTGTTAAAGGCCCTCGCCTTTGGCTCAGGCCTTTAACACGGGAGCGGGCCTTTGATAGCCGGTAGAGCCCGCTACAGCGGGTTCTAAGGCTATATTTAATCATAGTCAGGTTTTGCTATTCGTACTACACTGTAATATGCAATGTACCATTTGCCACTAATATTCCGAGGATTGATTTGAAGGGGTCCTGTAAGGGTCTATTTAATTATTTCTAGTTCTAATTAGTGCCGGTGATCCAGCATGAATTGGGATGCTCCATTGGCAACTGCCATTAACCAAAGTCTTCTGGGATGAGCTTCCAAATCCTGTATACATTGATCCTACGTTTTGCCACCTTCTGCTCAAAGTTACTTGTTAATGGCCATCACAGACATAGCTGGAAACGAATACCACTATGTGGAGAATACCAAACCACCTGTAGAGTTCTGTGTAAATTATTTTTTTGCACCACATCTTTTTCAATGTCCCATTTCTCAAAACTGTATTCCTGAAATGTTTCAATGGTAAATCCCGCCTTAGACAATGAATGCAAAGGTAAATGCTTGGGCTGATGGAAAATCACACAAAATTTATTGCATGTTTTTATTACAACCTGACACAACTCTACTTTGATTATTTTTTCTGGGACTGGAGACCAAGTTCCCCACAATAGTTACTTCTGGCTATGGATCTGAGCTAATCTTGAGTGAGAACAGTGCAACTCTGTACCAACTAGTTCATCACCACTCCTGGGATGTCAATGGTGTACACAGTCTGACAGCAGTGCCCCACACCTTATCAGTTAGGAGAGAGCTATAATTGAAATACTTGCTTAGAACATTGTCCATGCCTTCATTGAGACTGCTAGCAATAATAGACAGTGTTTTGCACCAAAAATAGTGTTTGTTTGAGATTGGTGTTACCTTTGAGAAATTATTTTATTTCTCCAAACTTTTCTGACTTTCCCGACTTTCAATATATGCTACACTGTACAGAACACATACAAAGTGGAAAATGTTTTAAAGTTTGTCCATGCATAGTACTTTTGACTGGAAGGGTAGTCTTCCAGTGCAAAATCTATGCTGGACATGACATAGGTGTGGGCATGGCACTAGGCAGCTTTAGGGTGCACCAGCGCAAGAGAGAGAGAGCAGGACTGTGCCATATATTAGTATATATGACCCCTTCCTGCTCTCTCTCTCTCTTGCACAACAACTGTTGTTGCTGCTCTGCATTGCATGACATCTTTGTGAATTTGCTCCTGGTTTTCTTCACTTGTGCATAGATCAAGAATTCCCCAGTTGGATATCTACAGAGGTTTGATGGCTTATACCAGGCAGTGAGCGATGTAGTGTCACCTCCTGTGACCGTTGTTTTTTTTCCCAGTTACTATATATATATATATTTACGTACATTTGTATTTTACTTTAATAATTTCAAATATTTGTATATGTTTTAATTATGTTAATATTTTATTTAAACTTTTATATTTTACATAAATATAATGCTATATATATAGATGTTTAGATATACTTACCTCTGTGCAATTGTTTTCTTATTTACATACAATGCATGTAAACTCATTATTTTTGACCTGATATCTGTGTATCTAGATATTTTTGACTTCAATATTTTGTCAGACAATCCTTGCAAGAAATGTAGCAACAACTGATGGTAGGACTTTTGCTGTTTGCCACAAACTCTGATGTTTTCCAGCACATACATGTGTGGAAACTGTTTTTAAATATAGTTTGATGTTTTAGGGCATTTTGGGTAGGAAAAAGTTGCGTTTCTTGGGGACACTTTGTGTTATCATGGTTCTTTGGTTTTTAAAAATATCTTGGTCTGTAGGGTTTCTTGAGATCAGCCACCTCATGTGTGAAGTCCACTTTGACTTTCAGATATTGGCAGTTTTTGCACTTTCCGGTCACATACAAATTTTCCAGATGTTTCACTGCATGACTCACACAGACACACTTTATTTAGCGGTGTTTGTCCTGCTGTGATTTTGATGCTTTTTATGGGGTTGCCTGACATTCCCCCAGCTTCTTTATACTGCTGGCTCTGACATTTTGTTGTGTGATAATGCTGTGGAGTGCCTTTTGTCAGTGCAGTGAAGGCTGTGCAATGTACTGCACTGGGGTTGACGCAGCAGGTACAGCAGACCGACGCACATTTGAGGCACCATTTTTATATGAGGGGGTGCGTGAATGGAATAAGATCGCATGTTATTCTTGAGAGACTATGGCCCTCATTCTGACCTTGGCGGGCGGCGGAGGCCGCCCGCCAAAGTCCCGCAGTCAGGTTACCGTTCCGTGGTCGAAAGACCGCAGCGGTAATTCTGACATTCCCGCTGGGCTGGCGGGCGGCCGCCCGCCAGCCCAGCGGGAAAGAGGCTTCCACGATGAAGCCGGCTCGGAATCGAGCCGGCGGAGTGGAAGCTGTGCGACGGGTGCAGTTGCACCCGTCGCGTATTTCACTGTCTGCGCAGCAGACAGTGAAATACATTTAGGGGCCCTCTTACGGGGGCCCCTGCAGTGCCCATGCCAGTGGCATGGGCACTGCAGGGGCCCCCAGGGGCCCCGCGACCCCCCCTACCGCCATCCGGTTCCCGGCGGGCGGACCGCCGGGAACTGGATGGCGGTAGGGGGGGTCGGAATCCCCTCGGCGGCGCAGCTAGCTGCGCCGCCTTGGAGGATTCCAATGGGCGGCGGTACACTGGCGGGAGCCCGCCAGTGTTGCCGGTCCGACCGCGGCTTTACCGCCGCGGTCGGAATGCCCATTGGAGCACCGCCGGCCTGTCGGCGGTGCTCCCGCGGTCCTCCAACCCGGCGGTCATGGACCGCCAGGGTTGGAATGACCACCTATGTCTATTTAGAAACACTAATCACTGGCAGAATTATAATTCATCTTGCAGAATTTAGTAGCTCCGCCAAATTCGCTAATCGGCATGTGATGGAATTATTCTGCCATTCACACCTTGCGATGTTCGCAGGAACAATGTGAGGCTCCATAACGTTCACTTTCAAGCATGATTTGCCGGCTCTTGGCATGATATCCAGTCGCAACAGAGTATTCCAGCAGCATTTTGTAACACGAGCAGTTGCAAGCAGTCAAGGCTGCTTCTCGGGTAGGTTTTCTATTTGAGAAGCAGCTAAATCAACTTGAAAATACTTTTTCGAGTGAAGAATATCTCAAACACATGGCTCGGGTTGTTTTGTAGTGTGAATAGCATGTTTTTATTTTACTTTTGTTTTCAACAGGAAGGAAGTGCCACAGAGATTCTAACTTCCTTTTCCTGTCCAGAAGGCTCCTCCCAGTGCTTTGTCAATCTCCTGGTCACTCTTCATTTGAACTTTGAGGTGAAAGCATCAATCTCTTTTTCTCCATTTCTTGCTGCAAATATACCAAGGTAAAAAACTTTTGGATAAGGATGTTGTTTGATAGAGCACATGCACCGTTGTATATTTGTACCTTTTTATTACATTTTAAATTTGATTGCCATTGTGGTGGGTGGTCTGGGGTTGCAGTAGGGACCTTTTTCTTGCATTCCGTTTTTTAGCTTTTTTAGGGGAAAAAGATTGTTCAGTTAAGTACATTTTCTAGATGTTTGTGAAATGTGCGCTATTCCTTTATTTTACTATGTGACCTAGTCTGCCCACGGGCCATGCAGCCGGTACTAAGTATTTGTTATATGAAGCATTGTTTCTATGATATATGTTGTTTTAGAACATCTATGCTTTAGGCTAGGGATGCCATTGGATTAAATGCAACAAAAAAATTGTGCTTCACTTTTTTCTGCAAAAAGTATATTTTGGTGGGGTAATAATATTTGTATGCCTTGGGAGGATGTGTGTTGTTGGAAAATGTCTATAGCTAACTCAAGTTTCATTTTTTGACAATGCTGAATTAATTATAGTGTTTTTATAATTATTTACCATGCCTCCTTTGTCTGGTCAGTGTGTGTGTGTATGTTTGCAATAGGCCACCATTTTGTCTTTGTTCTCCATGCCATGTGGCCGCTGGCCATTTTGTGTAGTCAGGCCTTAGTCCTGCATATGCTCTTTGTTGTCCATGCCTCCTTGCTTGTTGTCGTTTGAACATGTGGTCAGTGGCTATTTTCATGTATTCAGCCAGTGTGCTTTTGCCATAGGCCTGCCTGTGTTCTTTGCTATCCATGCCTCCTTGCTTGTTGTTGATTGAACATGTGGCTGGTGCCATTTTGTGTAGCCAGTCAGTGTGCTTTTGCCATGGACCTGCATTTGTTCTTTGTTGTCCATGCCCCGTTGCTTGTTTGAACATGTGGCCAGTGGCAATTTTGTGTAGCCAGCCAGTGTGTGTTTGTCATAGACCTACAAGTGTTCTTTGTTGTTCATGCCTTCTTGCTTATTGTTTTTTGAACATGTGGCCGATGGCCATTTTGTGTTGCCAGCTAGTGTGCTTTTGACATTGGCCTACATGTGTTGTTTGATTCCCATGCCACCTTCCTGCTTGTTGTTTGGACATGTGGCTGGCAGCAATTTTGGTTAGCAGTCAGTGTGTTAAATCCTTTTTTCCAGTTTCTAAGCCATTTTCTAGGGACATAGATAGAAGAGAGCTATGCAATTTAGCTTTTTGTTCATTTGTTTGCTTTTTTTCCTGACATCAGTTTAATGTGCATGAGGATCATTGTAGTATGTATGTACAGTGTCTATATATTATTATATGCTTTTTTCATTTTCCCCTGCACCTCCTTTTCTCTCAAAGGATTTCTCATATTCGCTAGTGGGACACCAGCCATTCATTTGTTTACATTATTTGATCTGTTCCCTGCACCTCCTGCCTGTCATAAGTCTCTTAGTCCCTAGGCACACACCAGCATTTATTTTTTAAGGTGTGTGTAATTTTTTCCTGCATCCCCTGCCTGCCATAATTGCACACCAGCAGTACCTTTTTAAGGATATTATTCCATTTTTCTTTGCACCGGCCTGCCTGCCATAGGTTTCTTAGGTCATAAGTGCACACCACTGTAATTTTTTAAGGATTATTATTACATTTTTCCCTGCACCCGCCAGCCAGTCAAAGGTCTCTTAGTCCATAGGATTGAATAAAATAGAATTATTTTTTTAAGGATTGTCATGTTCCCCTTCTCCCTCCCTGCAATAGGTGCAAACCACCATTCATTCACCACACCACCTGAGTTCTCCTCTGCCTGCTTCTGTAGCTAGGTGCCAACTGACACAGCTTGAAAATGACTCCAAAGAAAGGTATTGCTGCCAAGAAGAAGCAGATTGGCCCCACTGGTCTGCCGCCCTCCAGATCTTTGTGACTGGGGTGAATGTTTGATTTGCTCTGCATTCCGTCCATCATCTGCTCTTTTTGCGTTTGGGCAAGGGGAAGCAGCTCCGATCATGGTGATTGCATGTGTATCACTGACACTGGATTTCTTTTGTGGGGTTTAGTTCACAACTTTCTACATATCTCAGAGCTGAAGAAACTTTAAGGGCACTCGGCTGCATGCAACAGTAGCGATGTTTGCCATGGAGAAATCCCAAACAGCTGCAAACATCTTGGAAGACTTTAACAGCAAGGTGTTTGAATGGCTGCACCCAGAGGTCTCAAATTAGGATTTGATGTGGTGGACATTAGCAGTAATATAGTTGTAATGGGAGACTCCATCTCAGGTAATAGGTTATTATATATTTAATAAAGTACAGAAGCCAATGTAACAGGTTCGATTCATGTCTTGGCAATTTCATGCAAGTATGAATCCACATAAAGCCTGTAGGTGCTCTGGGCTGGGTACATCAGGGAAAACAGGAGGACAAGCTGTAGAAAAAGACTTTGTTTATTTATTGATGACCACCACCACAGCACCAGAGTGTAGGCATCAGATTCATTGTGCGCTTTTTTATGGTAAGTGTAAGAGTATTCACTGTGTAGGACGCTGGCTCTCTATATAGTGTACTTTAAAAAGTACACTGTACAGGGAGTCCTGTAGCTCTCCAAAGATGTGCAGAGGCAGAAATAGATAGGTCTAGAACTCTATTCGTGGTAGTGTGGGTGAGCAGCTAGGCTTATCAAGGAGCATTTGTTGAACTCACAGAGGCAATATATGAGACACACACACACAGAATAAACCCAAGATCAATTTAGAAAAATAACAGTTGCTCTGAACCAAAGAACTTCGTTATAAGGCAAGCCATTTTTTTATTAAAGTCATCAAACAGACCTTTATTCGGCTATAAGCCATAAAAGGATATTACAATAAGAACATCATAAAATAATCTTATAAATAAATAATAAAAGCAGTTACATAAATATCAGTTAATACTAAAATCAATAAACACTTATCATCATAAAAAGTCATTTAATCCCAATGCTGTCAATCAGTTTACTTGGATCTTAACATAGGAGTTTAACATAAGAGTTTGGAATAGCCTACATTACTCTATCTCCCTATCTCTAAGATATGATACTGCTAGTAGGAAGCAACTTATTCCAAATACTATAAAGGGAATGGTGCTAGACCTTAATAGTCTTACCGCTTCTTTGTAGTTCATAGTTCCTACGTTTTTACAAATTGGTTGAATCCATTTCCTCCTAGGCTTCTCATGGGCTTTACAAAACAATAGAACATATTCTACGGTTTTAGTAGTTATCATATTGCATAACCTGCAATAAAATTTGTGACTGTCCTCATTCTGAGGGCCCCATTTAGTAGCAAATGCCTTAATTTGAAGGGATCCATATCGGAGTTTCATATATAGGGATTTTGCCCACCTTGGCTGAATTATATCTAGCCATTCCTCAAACCTTGGTTTTGGCTTGAAATCCAAGAATTGAGAAGTCAGTCTTCATAGACCCGTGTTTTGAAAAAGATTATTCAAGAGATAATCCCAATAGACTTGCTTTAGGTGGCGTCAGAGTATAGGGTTCGTCCCAAAAAGATTTAAGCCCAAGCTTGAGAAACCAGGACCTTATATGGTGAAGACAGGGGAAGGATACTGACTTGTCCATGTCCATTAGCTCGATTAATGCTTGCCTATAATAAATCAGATCTTGAGTTGACCATAGCCTACACCAATAAAGCATTTGCCTCAAAACTGCTAGATGACCTATTTGCCTAATATTTAGGTCACAAAAGAGAGGAACCAATGGTGTAGATACTGGCAATTCTAATATTCTTCTCGCAAAGCTGTTTTCTTGAGACACTAATTGTGTCAGGCCTGCTGCTCCCCAAAGCTTGGCACTATATAATGCAGCGGCCTGCGCTTTATATTTATAGACCTCAAACACTGAGGAGACTATTTCTGTTCTTGAATTTTTATATTTGTTGCTTATCACAGTAGAATTATGGGGCAAGAGTTGTTTTGCTTTATTCACGTGTGACATCCAGGATAGCTTGGCATCCAACAGTATCCCTAAATATTTAAAATTTTAAAACGCTCCAATTCTTGCCCATTAATCAAAATGTTTCTTTTGAGTGATCTGTGAGGTTTAACAATCAAATATTTTGTCTTGTTTGTATTAATTTCTAGCCCTTTCAGCATGCAATATTTGATGAACTTTCCCAATAGAGTCTGTAGTCCCATAGGGGTTTGGGACAATAAGATAGTATCATCTACAAAGAGGAGGGCAGGAACAGAGTCTCCATTTAATCTTGGAGAATCATGATAACTCTGTTTAAGATAGTCAACCAGATCATTGATATAAAGGGAGGAAAGGATTGGGGCAAGCACACAACCCTGCCTTACTCCCCTCTTGATGGGAATTGGATCTGTTAGCTCTCCATTTGGACCCCACCCAACCGTTGCATAGGTATTTTTATGTAACCTAATTATCTGATGCAGAAGGTTCCCTGGCATGCCCTGTTTCCCTAGCAAAACCCATAAAATATCTCTTGAAACCAGATCAAAGGCTGCAAGTAAATCCACAAATTCAATGTAAAGATGACCCCTCATTAGTTTGGAGTATTTCCACAGTATGCATAATAGCCTAAAGACCTGGCGATTGTGCTAGTCTTTGGCCTAAAACCTGCTTGATGTGATGTTAGAATGTTATTTCCCTCCATCCAGCTGGCTATTCTATTCAATAGCTGTCTGGCATAAGTTTTTAGCATGACATCAATCAAATTCATTGACCTAAAATTCCTAGGGTCCTGCCTGGATCCTTTTTCATAAAGTGGGATTATTTCCGCTCCTTCCACGTCTCAGGGACTGATTCTCCCCTTGCTATGGCGTTACTAACTAGGTTAACTTAAGGTGTCCAAATGTCTATACTATGCTTAAGCAGATCCCCAGGGATCTTATCCAAGCACAGGGCTTTGCCTATTTTAATTGCATTTTATAGCTACCACCTTTTCTTCCAGGCTAAAATGTATGTCTGATAATCTGCCCCAGATAGGTTGTTCCCTAGGCAGGGAGAGATGTGGGTTGTACTCTGATGAGTCTAAATAGAGATTCAAGAAATGATTAATCCACGTACTAGGATCTATATGATGCTTGTTATTAGATGTCCCTTCTTTGCTACCATGTGTGACTATCTTCCAAAAGGATACTGTGTCTTTGCATTTGGCTGCCTCAAGGAGATCAGACCAATTTTGATCTTCCCAGTTTTTCTCTACAGTAGATAGGATTTTCCTTTAATTGGTCCTTGCCTGCTGCACTGCTATTGTATATTTCAGCTTTAAGGCTTCTAGTTGCAGTATTTTTCCCTCTCTACATTCGGTAGTATACCAGGGATTGGTCAACCTAAGATGTTTCCTGCCTTGTTCAACCTTTTGTTGTATCTGTTTGGTGAGGTAGAGCCTCAGGACTATACTCAATGATTGATGGATATCTAAGATCAGGATGTCAGTTGAGCTTTTCAGAACGTGAGGTTCCAATAATTCTGCAAATATATTATATATGTTTGCCATGACACCCAAATTGCCCGGTATTACTGGCCATTTTACTGTCCTACGGTTGTTGCTAACAATAGGTTGGCACTCCACCCTATCCTTACCCGTGGAGCACAGATCTAGAAGGCGCTCCCTCAGTTTCATAACTAACGGAAAGTGGTCACTTTCTCTCCTATTGTCTATTTTAAAGGTTACTATCCTCTCCCATGTAATTGTACTGTGCATAATATAATCAAATTTTGAGCCTTCCCTACCTCTTTGAAAAGTTTTCAAATTAGGGCTACTTTGTCCCACTGTACCATTGCAGGCCCTCAGCCCATGCTTTAAGGCAAGATTCATGAGTTGTAAGGCTGCAACCGTACCGGGGACTGCCTCTTCGGTAGATAAGATGGGGATAGCTCTTGCCATGTCTTCGTCCTCCACTAATTGCTCAAGGCCTATTATAGCTTTGTAGTTACAATTGAAGTCACCCCCTATCAATATTGTTTCTCCTATTGGGACTTTCTTGAACATGTCATCTCGGATTTTCATGTGACTCCCAATTTGGCCTCCTGGGCCTTATATAGACATTGTATAGATGTAATAGAATCTTATTTTTGTCACTTAATGACACCCGCAGAAGGTCAGCTGAGCCTGTGTCGTGCTTGTTTATTTTGAGATTAAGGGAGATTTTCACGCATATAACCAATTCCCTGAAAGGCCTCCCTCTTGCTGCCGAGGTATAATAACTTTTATAGCCCAATTTATAGGGTGGTTCCGTTCAACCAAGTCTCCTGAAAGAGACAATAGTGGAATTGGTCAATATAATTATGCCAATCGGGGTCTATAAGCTGCCTCCTTAGGCCCTCTACATCCCACGAGACCATGGCGACAGAACCCCAAGCCAATGGGGGCATAGCACTTACCATGGGTCCCTGAGATAATATCAACTCATTACATCCATGCAGTTGCTCCTCTGTACTCCCTCCCCTCTTAGCTTGTTGATTATTCTCATCCAGGGTTCCATCTATTGTTATATCTATAGTCTGTCCCTGGCCTGATAAATCTAGTTGGATCAGTCAATCTACTGCCCCAAGGTCAGAATCTCCCTTATTTATTGTTGACAATCCCATATCTCTTTGTTGGTTCCTTGTAACTATATGATTGAAGGGGAGCGGATTATCCAAACTGAATCTCATGGCAGTTTTAAAGGGGACGCTAGCTCTCAGCTCCAAGGCGATTAGGCCATCAATTAGTCTATTGTCCCTTAATGTCAAAGCGATAACATCATACCTCCAACTATCTACTGGCATCTTTTCTACCCTCATAATATCTGAATGAATTAAGGATAAGCAATGTCGCTTATGCCAGATCGAATAGATCATTTTGTTTTTAAGGGAGTCCACATCTTTCCTACTGAATTGGGACAGTTTCAAGACATTTGTTAAATAAATTACATTTTGTAAATTACCCTATCGTTATTTGATGGGGTATGCGGATTAGATGTACATCCTACCTTCCCTTCTTGTGGCCAAGGTTTGGGGTGGCTCTCCCAAGTAGGATTACAAAATTCTCGATGAAATACTCATAGCTTAGGTACTGGGGCGTTACATATCCCGGTATTACAATCATTGCCCCAATTTGTACGCCCTTGCATTGCGTAAGTAGCACTACCTTTGCTTAAGTTTGGGTTGGACTGTTTGGTCGGCCTCTGAGGAGATATACATCTATCTTGTAGATGCAAGTGTCCAATTGGACGTAGTCCCCTCCGGTCTTGGTCAGTGCGTTTCGTGCTGCGGTATGCCCCTTCGCGCTTTATAGCGCTCGTTGGATTGACAGTGGGAGCAGGTGGAACAAATGATGGCTGCCTCCTCGGGCCTCAAAGCAGTCTGTGATATGTAGTCCCCTCTGATCTTGGTCAGCGCATTCCTTGCTGCGGTATGCCCCTTTGTGCTGTATGACGCTCATTGGATTGACAGTGGGAGCAGGTGGAACAAAAGATGTCCGCCTCCTGGGGCCTCAAAGCAGTCTGGGATATGTAGTCCCCTCCGGTCTTGGTCAGCGCGTCCCACGCTGCGGTATGCCCACTCACTCTTAATAGTGCTTGTTGGATTGACAGTGGGAGCAGGTGGAACAAAAGATGGCCGCCTACTGGGGCCTCAAATCAGTCTGGGATATGTAGTCCTCTCTGGTCTCGGTCAGCGTGTTGAATTAAAAACACTTTGCTGTTTCAAAATTACCTTACCCTATGGAGGGAAACAAAGATAAAGGCAAGTACACGACTTATGGTTCCAGTCTTCAGAGGTTTAGACTAGCACTGGGAAAGGTTCAGGTCGGTAACCAAGTTGTACCCCCAATGGCACAGGGGCAGCTGGGTGCAGAGCTTGAAGTTGAGGTCAGTGTTCAAAGTTACTCAAAGGAGGTTGGCGGGGGAGTTGACGTGCTGCTCACAGGTAAGTACCAGCGGTGGCAGGGGTTGCTCTCTGGGGGTTAAGGTGAGCACGGGGGGCCAAAAGCTAGCACCAAACTTACACCCTTATTGGCACAGGGGCGTCCAGGTGCAGAGTGCCAACATAATGTTGTGCGACCAATGCTTTCCAATGGAGAGAGGTGATATCTGCTGCAGTGCTGGTCACATGTGAGTAAAACAGAGTCGGAGGTCGATCTCCTGGGGTTGAGGTAAGTACAAGGGGAGGCCACAAGTTAGCACCAAACATACACCCTAATCGGCTCAGGGGTGGCCGGGTGCAGAGTGCCAACACAGTGTCGGGCGCCCAATGTATTTCAGTGGAGGAGATGGCTTCCAGAAACGGGCTGCAGGCTCTGGCCAGGAGGCCGGGAGGGGTCATCCTACAGCTGCCCTGGTACGTTGAGGTGCCAGGGGTCGTAGGGGCACATTCCCTGTGTGGTGTGGACTCAGGTCCCTGTACAGGTGGGCAAATTACTGATTGACGTGTCCTGAGGACAGAGATGTGGGGGCGTTGGCTGGCTGCTGTGGTATGAGCTTCAGAGGGGGGACGTGTGGTGGACTGGCTGTGGGATGGGGTAGCTGACTGACCAGTGGTCCCAGGTGGGCCAGGGAGTGTGGGCCAGGGAGTGCATCCAGATCCAGAGCCCCTGAGTTTCTGTCAACACTGGTGGCATCATCTGGTCCAGGATTGGGTAGCTGTGGCACCTCCTCTTCGCTAACATTGGCTGGGGCACCATGCTGTGCATGCATTGGTGGTGGGTCTGCATGCAGAGCTGGAAGGAATGTGCATACAGTGGGTATAGCATGCAGGGCTTGGCATTTAGGTTTGGTAATTGTGGTGGTGCACTGTGTGGGATGGAGTGGGATTATTGGAGTCAGGGTGAGGGGTCATGGTAGCATGCAGGTTTGGGGGTGATAGGTAGTAAATGTTAACTCATCTGTGTCCAGTTCTCCAGCTACTCCAGTGAGCCCTTCAGGATGCAGTATTGCCAAGACCTGCTCCTCCCATGCTGTCAGCTGTGGGGGAGGAGGTTGAGGTCAACCGCCAGTCCTCCTGATGGCGAGCTGGTGCCTTGCTGCAATGGAATGCACCTTCCCCTGTAGGTCGTTCCACCTCTTCCTTATGTCGTCTCTTGAGCGTGGATGTTGTCTCACGGCCTTCGATGTGGCCTGTCCACGATTTTCCACCAAAGCTCCATCTTCCTTGCAATGGAGATCTGCCCTGACTATTTCCTCCACCATGACCCGCAACTCTTCATCTGTGAACTGGGGGTTCCTTTGTGGGGACATGGGTGTTGTGTGGAGTGTGTTGTGCAGAGGGTGATGTGTGAAGTGGTGTGGTGTGTGGTTTGTGACAAATGAATGGGTAGTTGTGATAAGTGTGTGCAGTTCTCTCTGGGATTGGTGTGGCAAAGTGTGTCGATCTTCTCGTGTTTGCAAAGGATTGTGGGTTATGTAGGGTTGTGTTATATAGTGTTGTTGGTGGGTGTGTGGGGTGTCTGTATTTGTGTCAAGTGTGGGTTTATGGTTCTGGCCACTGTTGTCTTGTTTTGTTTTTGAGTGGCCATACCCGCCGTGGCGGTGTGCACCACCATTGGTTTACTGCTGTTGAATGTCCATTGTGGTGATTGGTGGGTCATTATTTGAACGGTGTTGTTTTGGTGGTGTAACATTATGGGTGGTAGTACTGACAGTTTATCACGTTCAGTGGGTCTGGCGGATTTGTGGTGGTGGCTGTTTTCTGTCGGTTTTGTGTGTGTGTGTCATAATCTGGTGGACAGATGTTCACCTCCCTGGCGGTATGTTGGCAGCAGTCACTGCAGCGATATTCGGTTTTTACCGCCAATGTCATAATGAGGGCCACAGTCTGCAAAGGCAGCTCTAGAGGCACTTAGGTGAGAGGGTCCCAGAGGGTGGCACAATCTGTGCTGCAGCCCTCAGGAGCCTTCCTTTAGTACCTCATGCCCTAAGTACCAAGAGAACCATTTACTAGGGACTTACAGTGGCAACTAAAGGTTTGCCAATTAGGAGAGATGACTGTGCAGTTTTAGGGGAAGAGATCTGCCACTGGGGACATGTTTAGCAGGCCCCTAGTGCACTTTCAGTTCAAATTACAGAAACCAGGCAAAAAAGTGGGGGGAGTGGTGACCATGCCAGAAAGGGCACTTTGCTACACACTGTTTAGGAACCCACAATGTAACTGTGATTTTATTGTTTGCTAGTCTCACCATTGTGCTTCCCCAGCCCTTTTGTGCAGTCACTAAAGAGCAAATCATGCAGCCTTGGTGGTATCTCAAACAAAATCAAGGAAGTATCCCTGTATGGTGCCCCACACTAAGAGGACCCACAGACCCTCACTATTCACCTGCCTGAGGCTGCGACCCAGATCAGGAGTCATGGGAGCTCCATCCTTATCACTCCTCCCTGGGCTTTCCAGGCCTCTCGACGAAGTGTGCTCCTTCTCTCTCTGCCTCTTTTCCCTGGCCTGCTCTTCTCCGCTTCCTGTTCCTCCAACTGTCTGGATGTCCTCGGGCTCTTTCTTTGATGCTGTGTCTGTCTGTGGGTCCCATCAAGTTTACCCAGCGTCTTCTCTCTTCGGTGTTTCTTTCTGCGTGGGTTTTCACTGGCTTCCGGCATCAGCATACTCACCCCTGTCCTCTTTCCCCAGCCATTTGACAGGATTAATGGAACGTCTTGTGAGATCAGTGGAGAACGCTGCAAATGCCTTCTAGTGGGGCTACAGTAACCCCAGTGTTCTTGGGAGGGTCGATCGCGGCTGTTTCAGCGCTCTGCCTGTCACGCTAGTCAAGACCATGGCAGATAGTGGATATTTCAGGGTCCTGTATTTGATGCATTGCATCAACCTGTTTGTGCAACTTTCTAAAAAAAGAAGACAGAATCAGCAATATACTGCCCATTTGCAGAAGAAGCTGCATGCAGAAGAACCAGTCATTCATTTAAAGCTCGAAAGCAGTGGGGGATCATTCAGCATGCCGGTCAAAGCCTTCACATAGGATGTGCTAATGCATTGGAGTGCAACCTACTACATGTTGCAAAATCTGTTTTGAGCAGTACAGACAGATCACCAACTGTATCCTCCAAAGACAAGGGGATACAACTGGGAAAAGCATGACCATGGAGATGGACACATGGGGGCTAGTCAAATGCCTGACACAAATGCTACTTCCTTTTGAGGTTTTGACATGGGAAGTCAGCAAGGTGGACAATATGATGAGCCAAGCAATCCTGTTGCATCTGCTACAGGACCAGTTAAAAAAAGGTGTTGCATAGGTTTGCTGGTGTGAACAAAGAAGTGTATGAGTTGGATCAGAGCTTAATCCTTCACTTGACTTTTAATACAAGGCTTTAAAGAGAGATCATGTCCTCCAAAGTGTACATCTATGACACAATACTGGTACACAAAATACTGGCCACTTTCATTCCTTTTTCAGAAGGGCAAGTTTCACAATAGAAGACATGGATTGTTAAGCAAGCAAGATATTGCTGGAAGAAGAACGGCTGGAGGTAAGTGTTCTGGGCAGAAGTTCGGGCATGAAGTCTTTAACCTTTAGAGAGGGCAGTGCTGTTGTATCACATCAGCCAACACCAGCAAAAACATCAACAACACTAGCAACAACACCAGCAACTGAAGAATATGACCCACAAACTATAATGGCTTGCTTTCAAGTGACAGGGCTTAAGTGCAGAGGTGAAGGCAACAGAGGTCCAGCAAGTGGCAGCAACAATGGCCATTCAGAAGGTGGTCCAAGACTATTTGGATGACCCAAAAGAGGTCTAAATGGATACAAACCCATTGATCTATTGGTATGGGAGATGTGCCAATGGCTGGATCTCAATAGGCAGGGAGCCAGTGTCTCCTGAGCGTGTGTTCAGTGCAGCTGGTGCAGTTGTCACCGTGAAAAGGATCAGTCTCTTGCCTCAAAGCATGGTAAGACTGAACATTATTGAAATGAACCAACACTTCATACTACAGGATTACCTTGTTCCTGAAATAGCACAGGGGGATGATGAGGGCCATTGGTCATACTTAAGTGTGTTAGGTGATCAACTTCTGGTCAACCTCCTGAGTTTGATAATGAATTCTACTACCTTGACTGAGTAGGTCACAATAGAACTTTCACAGTATTGTCAAACTGCTTTGAAAAGAAAAATGGATATGGCTAGAGTAACATTTATGTATTTGGTGTCTGACCTATGCAGCCCCACCATTTATTAAGAGTAGAATCTTTATGCAGAGTAGAAGCCTCCCCATTCACTTAAAGAACATGAAGACAATAGCTCTGATCCCTATCCTTCTTTTTTTCATTCCCTAGTTGCGCAAACCCCGGTAAAGATCATTAATTCACAAGACTGACATTATTTGTTTCTTCAATGGGAAAAGAAGAGATACAATTAATAGTTAAATGTATATCACCAAGCTTTAAATAGATAACTATTGTACGAATGAGTGATATATCTATATATATATATATATATATATATATATATATATATATATATACATTGAGTGTGTGTTACTTATGATGATTCATGTGGTGGCAGACAGTGAGGGTGTTGTTCAACTAATTTGTTAACTTGATTTGGATGATTTACAATATTTGGGGCCCGATGGGTGATTCTGCCTAAATGTAATTGCCCCTTTCACACTTAGCCAGATTACTTACATGATCCACTCCTTGCTGTATTTTTTGGGGGTTCTTCAGAGATATCTACTCAAAATGCTCAAATTCTTTTGCACTTCTTGTTCATCAACAGCAGTGCATTACAGGTCTATCTCTCAATACCATTTGGGCGAGGACGGAGTCGGGACCCGGAGTCAGGAATCAGGGTGGGAGTCTGGACTAGCATAACAGCCAGAAAAAGGAATTTATGATGACAAATGAACTTGAAGAACTACTTAAGAACTTATTAGTGAAGTTGTCCTTAGGAAGGAGAGATAATAATACATGTTTGTGTATTTTGGCAGGCTCCTTAGTAGTCAAATAGTTACGGAGGGTAGGACAAGGGCAGCAACTACACTAACTATTATACTATACAGTATAAGTGATTGGTGGATGGGTGCTGCAAAATCTCAACAAGTGAAACAAAATTAAACAACCTACTTTTCTGTTCCCAGACAGTGCCACCCAGGGGGTGCAGTGTAATTAATTACTGGACTACAGGAAGAGGAAAGTAAGCTACTGAAGAATACGTATATGGGAAGGAACTTCAGATAGGGCAAGTATAGAGGGAAAAGTTGAAAAATAATGTATGACAATTTCAGAGTGCAGCTTTGTGTCAAACTTTTGTGTCAACAATGCTATAATACGCTAACTAGCAATGGAAAGACAGATAAGGATGACAAAGAAAAAAAGTAAAGGCCATGTATTTTTGCATTATTCAAACACATTCTCTCGATCCACAATAAACCCATCCCTTTTATAAGCAAAGTAAGTCCCAAACGTCCAAAACCCTTTGCTCAACTTCCTTCCCTTACCAACCCCTCCACCCACAACATGCCCTCCCACCAAAAATCAACAAAATGGGTTTTAAGGAAACCCAGTTTGGTGGAGTTGATCAGCATATTCTGGGCCAAGTTCTAATGCCTATGCCAAAAAAGTGCCATCTGGTACCTCAGGTGGGAAACCTCACATATGATGCAGTGGAGGAGGTGTGATGGTGTTGAGTCTGAGGAGGAGAGGCTGGTGGTGGTACGGGCAGCAGTTGACCCTGGCTGCAGTTGGCAGCAGTGAGGTTGAGATGAAAACAGGCCTGGCTGGTGACCCAAGGAACTTGAGGCCTGTGTGTCCACCTCCTCTTCTTTCTCCAGGGCCACCAGCCAGTGATACTTAACAGCCTCTTCCTCCAACTTCTGCTGCCACAGCCAAGTAGATATCTCCTGCTGTGATGGCCCTGGTGGTTGCTACCTGTTGCCTGGACCAGGAGTAGCTATATCAAGAAAATAAGATGAACAAAAATGTGATGCTCAGCTCAAATACTTGTTTGTACTTTCTATAGTGGCACAGTGGGGTAGCAGAACATTGCTGGTCCCCTAGAGCTATTGGAATTATATTTGGATGTGATACTTGATGACATTGGTTAGTCACACAGCCTGGCCATGTTTTTTCCCTGCCCACACATCATATCATAGTTAGGTAATCAATCATAACACTGACTGAGAGGAAGTAAGGGAGTACACCAATATAATTAAAACATGATTTTTGTTTAAAGTTTGTTTAAAGTACATTTATTTCATACACTGCACAATTATTACTTGACTATGAAACATTAACGGGGCCATGATGGCGAGTCTGCTTACTTTCCAGCCTGTATTTAGGGCAGCACAGTTATGTTATGTTATTAACCTATAATTCTAATGGCCCCATTCTTTTCCAACTCCATCTTAAAATCCACAACTCTAAGTCAAAACAAAGGACATATTTATACTTTTTGACGCAAAACTGTGCAAACTGAGTTTTGCTTCAAAAGGTTTACTGCCGGCTGGCATCATTTCTGAGTGCCAGCCGGGCACCGTATTTATGGAATGGCGCAAGCCGGCGCTAATGATCGGCTAACGTCAAAAGAAAAGACACTAGCCGGGTGGGTGGTGATAGAGGAATATGACATTAGGGAGCCAGAAATGACACTAGGGTGGTTAATACCAATATATTTGGCCTTAACCAGTCTAGCGTCATATATTGACGCAATAGCACCCCAAATGGACTCCTATCTTATTAAAGCAGAAGTCAAAGCCCACCACCCCAGTGGCCATGCCCGGGGGACTAATGTCCCCTGGGCATGGCCATTAGACCTAGTGCCACGTAGGGGGGCCCTTGTAAGGGGCCCCCAATGGTACAGACAAAAAAAAAATACTTACCTATACTTACCCAGAATGGGGTCCCTCGTCCTCTGGTGTCCCTCTGGTATTGGTGGGGGTGTTCCTGGGGCTTGGGGTGGGCACCTGGTGGCCCATTTCATGGTGTTTGGCCATGGAAATGGGTCCACAGGTACCTTAATGCCTGGTCTGACCCAGGCATTCAATAATTATTTAGGCCCGCCTCCCACCCATGTGCCATTTTTGCACAGGGGACTAATATGACGCTACGGGCTTAGAGTAATTTTTTAGACTGGAACTCCTACCTTGCATCTCATTGATGCAAGGTGGGTTCACGCATCCATAAAATGGCGCTCACTCCAATATTTTAACGCTAGACATGTCTAGCGTCACTATATTAATATGGAGTTAAGTTTGTGCAGTTTTAGCGTCAAACGAAATGATGCTAAAATGGCGCAAACAAAGTATAAATATGCCCCTTAGTTTTTACGCTTAGGCTGATAGAGTCTGGCATATGCCACACACTTGGTGGATATGGATATCCCATCTGCTGTACTACATTAGACAGTGCAGAGAAGAAACCGATGAACTGTAGTGCAGCGAACAGGATATTTTATTTGTCACAGAGTATCCCATCTGCCAAACTCTAAATCAGGCCGTTAGTCCCACATCACACCAAGGCTTCCAACACGGATTATTCTCAAGAAATACCTTCACTTGGCATTGGGAAAAAATTGTCCACAGGGAGGTAAGGTATAGGGATCAGGCTAGATAGAGGTTTAGCTATGGAATGGTTGGTTGTTACTGATAATGTACCACTCTTTTACTTCTTAGTCACATTGATTGATGGGAGGCAAAATATGGAGGCCATCAATCCCTAATGGAAGACATGGATATAACTTCCCTTAGGCAGAGAAATGTGGCACAGACATCACATGCCAATATTTAATTTACTTTTTTAGGTAGGCTGGAACAGAAAGACAGAAGGATGAAGTGAAGCACTAGTAGGTGACTGAATGGGTAATGGGAAACACACCTTGTCTTCCGTTTGTGCATTGCAAACTTAGGCCCTCATTTACTAAGTTTTGGTGCAGGGCAGCACCACAAGTGTTTTTGTTGCACCACCCTGCATCAAAAGAAAACAGCAGGAATGCACTACATCTATAGGATACGGCAGATTACAGTCCTTGTCCCCTGCCCTTGTGCACAAAATGCTGCCTAGCACCAATGCAGACACCCTTGCACCATGTAATGTTATTTCTCCTTGTTGCGCCACTTTAAC
The DNA here is from genome assembly GCF_031143425.1 of Pleurodeles waltl. Classification (NCBI taxonomy): domain Eukaryota; kingdom Metazoa; phylum Chordata; class Amphibia; order Caudata; family Salamandridae; genus Pleurodeles; species Pleurodeles waltl. The sequence goes on along the minus strand of NC_090437.1, from coordinate 1,085,347,665 downwards.
GTAATCTAGGAATACATCAGATGCTGCCAGATTCCATGTGTTTTACATGGGAACTACCACAGCACATCCATGGAAGTCCTGTTTTACGCTGTGCTATGCGTGAATGGGGTCCGTATTTACAAGGCCATGAAAAGCCGCGCAAGTTGGCTTTGTGTGGCCTTGTAGATATGGGCTGGCACACTGCACCACCAGAGTATTAAAAAAAAAAAACTCCAGTGGCGCAGTGTGCGGTTAAGGCATCATAAGTGAGGCCCCTAGTTCCATAGTGCTGCTGTGCTGCAGCAGATGCACATTGATTTCACTGCCTGCAGCACTGACGCTATGCTACAGTTTCAGGTGGCAAGATGCCGAGGACAGGGGCTGATCTATGGGGGGGGGTGGGTGGGATAGCTGCCTCCCTTAACTAATACAGTATTGACAATAAGACAGCAAGGCGACTAACCACTTGCCCTTGCCACCAGTGGGACTTCTCCCTCTCCCTTGAACAGCTGCACTGCCAACGATCTCCCTGTGATTTGGGCAGCACTGCTGGTTGTCTGTGCACCCACTGAAAAACATAAAGCACCCATTTTGGATACCAGATAGCAACCCAAGTATTTATTTTGCACAAGGTACAACAGCAACACCTTGTTACCGGAAGGTTAACCATATATCAGTATCTTCTTCCATTGAAAGTAATCACTTTGTGAGGTTTGTGTTACTTTGTTTATTGCTTGAGAAGATTTTAAAAAACTTTATTCTCCTAGTGGAGGGCTAGGATTAGGAACACAGAGAAGGCATATTGTAAAGCTACTAATGTATAAGGGGTTGAAGGGGATGCAAAGGGCATTTGGTATTGGTTTTGGTATTGCATTCCTGCCTTGCTGATGTCATGAAAACTGCTAGTATAAGACAACACTGGGGGTCCATGACCAAGATGACCACTCTATCTCTGCTCCTGTACTTTTTGAGTGTTTGCTCAAGAAAATCACCAAAATGTTTGATGACAAGAGTGCTTGGGCCTGGTTGTGTGATCCTCTTTATATGACAAAAAATCTTAGTGCTATACAACAAGAGTGGCAAGGGGAAGCTTACGAGAAAAGAGAGTAGAAGAAAGGTGGAGACAGGAGAAAGTCAGCTGCAAAAACAGGAAATCAAGAAAAAACACAGGGAAATGGTGTGCTAGGCAGCACTTCATGTGGCAGTGCAGGGAAAGAATAAACCATCTTAATTAATAAATGTCACATTCCTGTCCTCTCCTTTTGACGCAGCTCAGCAATTTGTTTTGCTGCCCTGCACAAACTTTTGATAACTTTGGGTCGTTGTCACTAGTACAATCAGCACTGTATTCATAAACCCTGACATATCATTGTTACATTGTGCCCACACTCCTTTTGAAACAAAGACAGTGGACGCAACTGTAAGGATCCTCAGATGCAAACGTGCATTTATTTAAGTGGGTGGCACATACTGTGATTTAAAACATTATTTCATGAATATAGTACCACAATGTGAGGAAGCCACCCTTTTAGCATGCTCACCTTAATATTTCTGACTGATACTGATGGTAACTGGCCCTGACTATGCCCTGGGTCCTGCTTCTCAGGCCCAGGGCCAGTGCTCTGCATTAAAGGTATATGGTCAAATGATTATGTTATAATTCCAACTGCCAATGATAGACCCTGTAAGTCCCTAGTAGATAATAGGGCAAGGGGAATTCAAACTATCTATAAGTCTACAGTATATAATAGGTCCTGGAAGTTTAGAGACCCAGTAGATTTCCTGCACTGGAGTGTACATTGATGTGTGTCTGCTGTCCTTTTTAAAGACAGCACTGCTTTTAAAAAGTAAACCGACACAAGTTCAAATATGGAATTAAAAGTACTTCCAAAGTATCAATCTACCTTATTTATACATATAAGTCACCCCAAGGTCTCCCCTAGATGACCCAGGGTGGCATTATAAAATACATTTTATATGCCCTGGTGAGGGAAACACTGCACCTTTTCATTTCCCCCATTGTAGAAAGTTAGCTTCATAGGCTATAATTGAAATATGTCTCATACGCCTAGGTATGGCTAGGAGAAACATAAAAAATTCATAAGTCGGCTCAAATGAATGGTAATGATAAATGCAACATTTTGCCATTGTTGACTTAATCAAGACTTATACAGAAAAGCAGTTATAAGACTTTCTTTTCTGTAAGCCAAATTCCAGCCTGCTAGGGGTCCCTCCCGATTGGTCAGCCCTAACAGGGTTAGCCAGGCTGCTTTGATGAGGTGATAAGTGGCCTGCACTGAGCAGAGGCTGAGTGGAGTTTAGCATATGCTAAGGTCAGGCCAGGAGGGGGGCTGGTTAAGTCAAGATAAGGCTTCTAAGGAAAGTCAGTCAGGAAAGAGTGCAGCCAGGCCTGCCCCCTCACCCCTTAACCTCACAGATAGGTAGTAGGCTTAAGGAAGGAATTTGCAGATGTGCGGGGGTGGGGGGTTAATGGAAATGAGCTACACCAGTCACCAGGTCTTGCTCCTCTGGAAGAAAATCATCCTTCTTTGAATGCTAAACTGCAATGCCTTATGAGACAAGAAGATGCCACACTTTGGAGGAAGATGTCATACCTCTAGGTGCTCATTGGATAGAATGCCCACTAACTGTCCCCCAAGATGATTTAATAAAATTGGCTGATCTGCATTGGAATTCAGATCTGCTGCCTGAAACCAGAAGAAGAAGAAGGACTTCACTGCTGAAACCCTGGTTTGCAACCCATAGGCCTGCACACTTAAGGACTATCTGTTGCACATTGGAACCACAGCCCAAAGGACTTTGCCTTTCTTCAAAAAGGACTCAGGAGCAGACTCCCTGAAGCAACACGTTAAAAGGGCTTTCCTGCTTCAACTACCACAAACGTCCCCAGCCTGGAGTGCATCCAGTGGACTTGCAAGGATGTGTCCAGGTGCAATGTGTGAATTGTAGTCTCAACGTCCCAAGGAGCAACTCAGAGATTCGGGAACCTTGAATTGGGATTGTGGATCATTTGCCTGCATCAAAAAACATTTCTGGAAGTGAGTGTAAAGTGTTACATTGCATGTGGCTGGAACTTTTGACCTTCCCTCCAAGCGCTATTTGCTTCTAAGCGCTAGTTACTTTTAACCTTTAAAAATCCATACTCTGGTTCCCTCTATTGGATTTTTGCTGTTTTGGTATCATTTTAAAGATAACAATATTTACTATTTTTTATACATTGGTGTGGGTTTTGAATTGTGTGTTATGTCTTACTTATTTACTGTATGGTGTATTTAAATGCTTTACATACCTGTCTCCTGAGTTAAGCCTAACTGCTCATTGCAAGCTACCAGGGGTTGAGCTATAGGCTACTTTGTGGGACCTTGACTAGGTACAACCCTGTGTTGGGGGTGTATTGCTATTGGTAGGTGTGTACGTACCCCTGCCAATACCTCTAACATAACTGGTGTTCAAACTGTGTAGATGTGGACTTGTGTTTGAATTGCACCATACATTAAAGTGGGTTAAGATCAGTAAAAATCTGCTAAATTGACTTAGAACTAAACTTTTGATTTGGGATTTTTGAACTTTGGACTCAAACTGATTTTTAATCCATAATTTTTATTTTTTCAAAATTGTTCCATTTCTGATTGCAAAGTTTGTGTGACCTAAAACTAGGGATACCATGGAGCTGTATCTGGCTAAACTGAACAAGCTCAAAGTAGCTGAGCTTAGGGTTCTTTGTAGGTAACCGGGGCTACCTAATAACCACAAGCTTAGGGAAGCAGAATTGGTTAGGTCCCTTAAGGTCTGAGCACAGACAGTTCTAGAAAATGAAAGGGAAGGGCAAGGCAACCCCTCCAATGACGTTCACCATGTGGAGATGGAGGCGCATAATGATGCCAGGTCCACTTCTTCCAGTACTAGGTTCAGGATCCCTGCTAGGGGATGGAGAGAAGGCTCACCCCTAGGGGAACCAACACTATCTCTGGCAGAGAGACAGCTTCAGGCCCAGCTGGAGGGCTTAGCTATAGAAAAGGAGAAACTAGCTGGAGAAGAAGAGGTGGGACAGGGAGGAAGAGAAATGAACTGGTGGAAGCAAAAATGAGGACAGAACTGAGATACCCAGGGTGGAGGGATTGCCCTAGGCTCCTCAAAGTACTACTTCCAATGTTCACTGAGGGGGGTGACATTGACAAATAGTAGATCATGTTTGAGAGGGCCCTTGAGATGCAAGAGGTCCACTCAAAGTATTGGGTTTCACTTCTTTGGGAACTGATTCCAACAACTGGGAGGGATAGGCTCCTGACACTACAGGGGAATGAAGAAAAATCCTACTCACACATGAAGCAATGTTTAGTCAAGAAATTTGGTTTGACCCCAGAACTGCAGAGGGTGAAGTACAGGGACACCCAGAAGGTGAGGACACAGTCATGGGCGGACCTTGTGGATACCTCAGTGAAGGTACTAGAAGGCTGGATTAAGGGTAACCAAATGAGTACCTATGAGGGGCTGTACAATGTAATACTTAAAGGGTACATCCTGACTCATTACCTACAGGAGAAGTTACACCAGTATCTATTGGACTCAAAGTTGTCTAATCCAAGAGAGCTGGGGGAGACAACTGATAGGTGGATGAGAACCAGGGTGTCTAACCAACACCAGGGAGGTGGCCAAAATAAAGGAGAACAGGCCCCCTCCCAGGGAAAGCTCAGGGGAAGGAAGGTCAAAAACAGGAGTCCTCACAAGGTCCCCAAAAACCCTGGTGTAGGTGTGGGGATGGAGATTGTCCTAGAGATGGGGAAAGGATTGACCTAGGCAACCTTGGTGTCCATGGGTGGGGTGGATATTGTAACCCAGGCCAACTTGCCTCCCAGCATGGAGAGGTATAGGCAAAGACCTAAAATCAATCGGACTGAGGTTGAGGTTCTGAGAGATACAGGATCCAGTGTGACTATGGTCACAGATAAGCTGGTTTCTGCAGAGCAAATCATACCTAGTGGGTACCACCAGGTAACCTATGCAGACAGCAGAACCAAACTCCATCCCATAGCAATGGTGATTTTGGAATGGGGGTTTGAGAGCCCCTAAGCAGGTAACTGTGTCTCCTGCACTCCCAGTGGAGTGTCTACTGGGAAGTGATCTTGAAGCTTCTGACTGGTCAGGGGTAGAAAGAATGGTCCATGCAAGGATGCTGGCTCTCCCTGAATGGGTATGTGCTGTGATCCGGTCACAGGCTGCTCAGCAGGGAAATGATGGACACTTGGACTCTGAAATATTTGGCCAAGTATCCAATGACAAGAGAAAGGGCACTGTGTCTGGTGGACCAACCCAAGGAACTCCAGCAGTACATGAGGAGCTGACCTCTGAGGATGATGTTTCACCTCTGCCAGATCTGCCTGACTTGGCAGAATTGACGCAAATAGGTGGACCCACAAGAGAGGAGTTTTGCCAGTGACAGAGTGTCCCTCTCCTGAGGGCTTGAGGCAGACTGCTTCTCAGCAAAAGGAGGGTGACGTAAGTGGATCCCGTAAAGTTCACTGGGATGAGGGAGTCCTATATCCTCAAGCTAGAGACCTCAAGGAGGGTGCCGCCAGGAGGTTGGTGGTGCCTCAAAAGTATAGAGAATTCCTCCTCTCCTCACTCTGAGCAATGATATCCCCTTGGCAGGTCATTAGGGGGCAGTACAAGACTTGGAACATGTTGCTGAACCATTTCTACTGGCCCAACATGCCTACCAAAGTAAAGGAGTTTTGCAGCTCCTGTACAACCTGTCGGGCCAGTGACAAGGCAGGTGGCAAACCAAAGGCTCCCTTGATACCACTGCCAATGGTTAGGACCCCCTTTGAAAGGGTAGGGATTGACATTGTTGGTCCCCTAGACCCACCAACTGTATTATGCAACAAGCAACTACAATGCTTGAATACAAAACAGGTCAAATGGTGTGGATGTTAGAGTCTGTGGCCCCTAGAGGAGCCCTCCAGGACAAGTGGACATGGCACTATACCATTCTAGAAAAGAAGGGTGATATTACCTATTTGGTAAACTTTAACATCCCCAGGATCCCTCACAGGGTCCTGTCCACAAATGTTCAAGAAGGGTCAATGGAGGGAGTTGTACTCTCTCCCCAATTGACAGACCAGCAGCACAGAGACTGCAAGCGGGTGCTGGGGCAGTTTGCTGGTCTGTTTTCCCAGACTCCTGGACTCACAACTTGATGTGTCAATGACATTGACACTGATGACAGCCTACCTGTCAAAAGAAAGATGCTGGAATTGAGGGTAATTGAGTCTTCTGATGGTCCATGGGCCAGTCCAGTGGTGCTGGTACCCAAAGCTAAATACCAGGGGGAAAGATCTGAGGGTCTGTGTTGACTACTGAGGACTGAATGCAGTCACACAACTGATGCTCAGCCTATACCTAGAGCTGATGAGCTCATTGATAGGTAAGGGACTGCTAAGTACCTCTGTACATTTGATCTGACTTCCGCTACTGGCAGATTGCCCTAAGTGAAGGATCAAACGAGAGGTCAGCGTTCACCATACCAGAGGGGCACTATCATTTTAAAGTAATTACCTTTGCTTTAAAGAATGCACCTGCCACCTCCCAAAGATTGGTGAACAAGGTCTTGGCTGGGCTCGAGCAGTTCAGTGCAGCTTATCTGGATGATATAGCTGTGTAGAGTTCCACCTGGAAGGATCACCTGACCCTCCTGAAGGAAGTGCTTCAGGCCCTGCTGCAGGCAGGCCTGACTATTAAGGCCAGTTAGTGTAAAATAGGGCAGAGTTCAGTTGTGTACCTGGGTCACTTTGTAGGTTGAGGCAATGACCGCCCGCTTTAAGCTAAAATCCAAACCATCTTGGATTGGACTGCTTCTGTAGCCCAGGTCAGGGCTTTCCTTGGTCTGACTGGGTATTATAGAAGATTTTTTTAGAATTATGGGACCACTGTGTCTCTCCTAACAGAACTCACTTTTTTTCAAAGAGGCCAAAGAGAGTCATGTGGACTCCAGAGTTTCAGAAGGCTTTTGACACACTGAAAGAAGCTATATGTTAATCACCAGTGTTTGCTGGCCCCTGACTACACAAAGAAATTTGTGGTTCAGACAAATGCTTCAGGGCACTGGTAAATGAAGAGGGCCTTGATCAGTCAGTTGCCTTCGTTAACAGGCAAATGACCCCCCAGAGACCAAAAATAGAGTGTCATTGAGAGGGAAGCCTTTGCTGTGGTTTGGTCCCTGAAAAAGCTGATACCATACTTGTTTGGTACTCAGTTCTGTGTTCAGACTGACCACAGATCTCTCAGGCAGCTAATAGAAATGAGGGGGGAAAATCCTAAATTGTTGAGGTGGTTCATTTCCCTAGAGGGGATAGACTTCACAGTGGAACACAGACCACGGGTGGCTCATGCTAATGCAGATGGACTTTCATGGTTTTTCCACTTAGCTGATGAGGACTACCAGGGTGTAGGTTAGTTACCCATCACCTGTTGTTTGGGAGGGGGCCATGTAAGGATGTCACCCTTTTAGCATGTTCACCCCAATATTTCTGACTGAAACTGATGGTAACTGTCCCTGACTGTGCCCTGGGCTCTGGTTAACAGGCCACGGCCAGTGCTCTGAATAAAAGGTATATGGTCAAATGATAATGTTATAATTCCAATTGGCAATGACAGACCCTGTAAGTCCCTAGTAGATAGTAGGGCAAGGGGAATACAAACTACATGTAAATCCCTAGTATATAATAGGGCTTGGTCGTTTAGGGGCCCAGTAAAGTTCCTGCACTGGAGTGTGCACTGCTATGTGCCTGCAGGCCTTTTTCAAGATAGCACTGTGTTATATACTGAGTAGAAGTGTTTTCCATTCAGGAGTATTATATATGTCACAAGAAAGAATGTTAAAATAGGGTTCCACACAGGAATTCCACACTGAGTCAGTTAAAGCAGCTGGCTCAAGGGGAAGGACTGCATGAAGCCATTTTATCTACAATAAATATTAATTTCGAGTAAAAAGCATTTTGGAGACTTCTCATTACAACATTCACTGGTGACGATTCACCAGAGCAGCTCGCAGGATGGCTTGTGGTCCGAAGAACCTACGGAACCTAAGGAGTTTGAAATTGTTCAGAGCAAAAAGGTACTATAGTTATGGTGTATAGGGAACGAGGATTGAAACTAAATAATCCTTAGCATTATCGTCCAGTTACATAAGGCGCATCACAGGAGGCATATATTTAAGTTCTAGCCCCGTAATTCTTGCCCACGGGGTAGTGGAAGACTTTGCTAGAAGGTGCTCAACGCTTGACTGCGCCCCGATACACGCATGCGCGGCCCCTTACCTCATTGGACATCTGACAAGTTGCACAATGTGAATCGGGGCTGTGATGATTGAACCCTCGCACATCCCTACCTCACAGCTAATCATCTGTTTAGTGCACAGTCAAATATTCCTTGTATCCATCGACATGTTGATTTTGTGTCCTGTGAATGTTAATTCCAAGTTGTGTCAGAAGTACAATTGACACTGTGAAAGGACTACCACAGAGCCCTATTATATAAATTAATAGAGGATTACAAGTTGTGTGTAATAACCACAGAAATAGAAAGATGACATAGTATTTCAGGAAAAACAATCATATGAACCAGTACAAAGCCTTTAACTTTACAATTACCCTCAAATTTGTAGTCATAATGCAACTGCATACAGTACAACATTTTATAAAATATTTGCAGAAATGAGTAATACAACATCCTCAGGCATAATTCTACCACCAGTGTTTTTGCCAGATATAGGAACACCACCAATTGAATAGGAGGAATGGATTGCTGTTTTTGAAAATTACTTAGAGGTACTGGATGGTCAAAGTTTCAGACCAGCTCATAAAAAAGCAATTTTATTGAGCACATTATGTAAATCAGGGCAACATGTATTCAAATACATCATTATCAACCAGGATGGAACTGAAATTGAAGATGTTTACAAGGAAGCAAAACTGATATTGCAAAAGAAATTTGCCAAAGACACTAATGTAGTGATGCTCAGATACACATTTTACACTTAGCCACAGAAAAGTGATGAATGTATTGATGATTTTAAATCCGGAGTATAAGAATGATCTATAAAATGTCAGTTTGGTGGAATGACTGACAAATTGATACATGATCAACTAACAGTACAGTGCAAAAGCAAGAAGTTACAGGAGAGGTTATGGCCAGCAAAAATCCCAATACTTAAAGATGCTATTGAAATAGGAAAGGTGGTGGAACAATCAGAATTCTACGTGAAGGAAATGGAAAAAAAGGGAAACAGGAAGTGGTATGGTCACATTTGTAAAACGAAAAAAAGAGAGTCCACAAAAATACCACCTGCTACAAGTTGGAATCTTGTGAACAAGACTAATGGCTACATAACCAATAACAGATCCTGGGCTTCAAAACCAATAACAGATCATGTTTCAGATGTAAGGCCACTTTGCAAGGGTGTGAAAGGGATTTACCAAATCTAAAGTGGCAATAATTCAAGAGGAACGCAGTGACAGCAATAGTGAACGGTACAACAGAGAAGATACAATTCTTTGTGTGGAAGATTCAGACATTGTCACAGCAAGAAGAATTAGACTAAAAGCAGATTTTGTGATCAAAGGGAATTTGTACAACTCATGGTTGATTCAGACTCTTTATATACTATTATACCTAGGTGCATGTTAATTCGCGAATGGCCCGATGTTTGTCTATTGCCCAAAGACATAAATCCTGGGGGCTACCAAGGTGAACAAAATTGACATAATTGGTTACATGATGACAAAAATAAAATTCCAGGAGAGGTCTGTGGAAGGCAAAGTAAAGTAGTAGAATCAGGACTGCCAATCTTAGGATGGCAACATCAGTATGATCTCCATATCATTATTAACCCAAGGGTTCCTAACCAGATTATGGTTGCAGAAGATATGACCATTGAGGATATCATTGATTGGGCAAAATCTGTGTTTTCTGAAAATCTGCGTGAATTGAAAGGATATGTAAGTAAGATTGTATTAAAGAAAGATGCGGTGTCTGTATAACATACCTTAAGGAGAGTACTGATGGAGGTGAGGCAGGAGGTAAAAATAAAAAAAATGATTTAAGACATGGGGGTCAAGGGGATCATTGTACCAGTAGAAAGCTTATAATGGGTCTCGCTGGTTGTGATCACAAAAAAGTCAGATGGCTGTTAAAGATTTTGCCTAGACCTGCGCAGTGTCAATCGAAAGATTGTGACTGGTAATTTTCCATTGCCAAATATCTATGAAATGGTGTTGCTGCTCAAAGGTTTTTTTTTCAGTAAACTTGATCTGAGAAATGAATATCACCAGATCAAGTTACACCAAGAATCAAAAAAACTCAAAGCCTTCATAATCATGGAAGACATCTTTCAATTTAACAGGATGTCTTTCGGGTTATTATCGGCTGCAGGTGTCGTCCAAAGAATGATGACAGATATTTTCAAAGGCATAAATAATGTCTTTCAGGACGATATCTTGGTATTTGGGGAATCCATAGAAAGTCATTGAAGCAGGTACTTGACAGACTCAGGGTTGCAGGCTTAACACTCAAAAAACAGAAATGCTAATTTTTAGTGGAGAAAATTGAGTTCTTAGGATACACACTTTTGAAGAAAGGAGTAAAGATTTGTTGAGAGCCATCAAAGATACCCCAGCTCCATTTAATAAGGACCAATTGAGGTCTTTTATGGGCGTCATAGAGTATTACTCTAAATTCATACAGAACTTTGCAGACACAACAGAAATGTAAGAAAGTTCTTGAAGAAAAGGAGTAATCAGTACAGTGGAAACAAATGCAGTGGAAATAGTGGCAGTATTGACTCAAATCCATACTAGAGGAGCGAGAACAGTAGCATTTGCTTCAAGATCTCTCACTACCAGTGAGAGAAATGACTCCATTATTGAGAGAGAGACGTTGGCTGCAGCATGGGGGTTAGAATACTTCCATACATACATTTGGGGGTATACCCATATTGCTGCGCACAGACCACAAACCCTTAGTCAAGGTACTGATACCGTTCTGCAAGGTTGGCAAGGTTAGCTTCCCGTCTCTAAGAGTACATGTATGCAGTTAAACATATTCTAGGATGGCATATCCAAGAGGAGTGCTTGTCACGTTTGCCTGTAGAGTGGCAAATGGTGGACAAAGCAGATGTAGAAAACTGGGAGAGAGAGGTGCAGTAGTGAGTATGGAAGATGTATCTGCGTGTGTTCAAGGTGCAGTAACAAGATAAAAGTGGCATCAAGGCATGAAGGAAGATATTACTCTGACAGAAGTGGTGTCTTTGCTGAGGAATGAAAGTAAAAGAGAAAGTTCAAGGAGTGTACTAGCATGTCCATATTTAAAAGTGTTGGATGAGTTGTTGGGGATGGTTGGTGTCTAGGAGTGGATGGAGATGTGGAGACATCGGTGGAGATTTGCAGAGAATGTAAAGGCAGTGTAAAAAGATTGAAGGTGGGCAATCAGGTGTGGAGGGGTCATAGAAGATTCAGTAAAGGTATGGCATAGTGTGTACATTAATTTTATAGGGATTGTGGACCACTTTCCAGCATCAAGAAACACTTCTGGAAGAAAGTGTAAAGTGTTACAGTGCATGCGGCTGGAGCTCTTGACTGTGCCCCTGTCCAGTGCAACCTTCCCTTTAAGCACTATTTGCTTCTAAGCGTGAGTTACTTTTAATCTTAAAACAAAATATCCTTAGTTCTTTATATTGGATTTTTATCGTTTTGGTGTCATTTTAAAGATAAAAATATTTACTATTTTTATAAATTGGTGTGGGATTTTTATTGTGTGTTGTTTCTTACTTATTTACTGTATTTAAATGCTTTACAAACATTTCTCCGGGGTCAAGCCTGATTGCTCAGTGCCAAGCTACCAGGGGCTACTTTGTGGGACCTTGACTGGGCAGAATCCTGTGTTGGGGGTGTATTGCTAGTGATAGTTGTGTATTTAGAACTACCAATACCCAGCCTCTAACACACCTTCATATATAAAATGTCCTTTTGCAATAGAGGGCACATGTGGCCACTGGCCACAATCATTGCTGCAAAGATAAGTATTAACCCATTGCATTGTGTACAACATATCCACGTGCTCATGACTATGTTGAGATTCTGGCTCACCCACAATGTCTCTTTTTCGACAATATGATTTTTCTTCAAAAACAAGGGACTGCTATGGGGCCCTCTTTTACCCCAACGTATGCAAACCTATACACGGCGTGGTAAGAGAAGGAGGTGGCCTGGTCTGACATCAATGTGCAGTATATGAACAGGATCGTGCTTTAGGTGCATTTTATCAACATTGACGGGCCTTTTTTAATACGGAATTGTGAAGAACCTCTTCTGCATGAATATATTGACACATTAAATTGTAACACCTTCATTATTAAACTAACAGCCAAATAGAGCAACAGCAGCATTCATTTTATGGATGTTTGTATGGATATACATGAAGAAACTGTTAACACCAGTATATTTAAAAAAGAAACAACATATAATTCCATCTTACATGGCAACAGTGGGCCTCCCAAAGCACTTAAATGGAGCATTCCTTAGATCCAGCTACCATGAGCCTGTAGAATTTGCTCCACAGACAGTAAATTCCAAACAGAAGCCAAGGCAATAAATTCAAGGTTTCAGGAAAGAGGATATTCACCCCAAAAATTTAATTATGCACATCCAAGGGTAATGTCCAAAAACGGAGAAGAGTGCTGTTTAGCAACAAATGGAGCAAAGCAAAAGTCCATTCTGCTACAACACAAGATGCTGAATTAGACCAGACCGTTATTCGTTTTTTCTTGGACTATAATAATGAACATCACCGTACAAGATTTAAGTCCACAACTGGCATGTCTTAGAACATGATGAACACCTAAACGCAGTTCTAGGACATCACCCCCAGATCACATATTGAAAAGCTAAATCACTGGGCAACATTTTGAACAGAAGCATGTTTATTTTCAATGACAAATTGGGGTGGCTGACTAAGAGAAGTTTAGGCTTCAAGAAATGCAATAGTTGCAAGGCATGCAAGTATGGAATAAACAAGATAACATTTGGGCCATTTTAGGGCAGGTTGTGCCCTATAAAGGAGAGAATTATGAATGACACTGGATTTGTTGTCTATTTTCTTGACTGTGACTGTCAGGTGCGATACATGGGAAGCGCCAGTAACAAAGTGAAGATATGCATCCATGAACACCCCAGGGTCATAAAAATCAAGTCAGAAACCATCCCATGGCCAAACGCTTTTGGGAGGTGCACCAGAGTAATCATAGCAGCTGAAGCTATTATAGCATCAAGCCTATTAAGGTCCATCCATGCAAAAGGCGTATGTATAACTTTAGCGGAACAGATGTGCTTGAAAATGATTATCCTTTTGGGAAATGAGAAGCGCTGGGGACATAATTTGAATGCAGAAGTGCACATACATATGTAAGAGGGACAGCATTTAGTTAGAGCCTGGAATGTAGATTTAGAACACTGATTCACTGCAGACGATTGTTTACAACAGAACATATATTGAGCTGAAAAACCCATGTATCTGATGTTCTACAACCTTGTGATGACTTGATTGATGACCTTTTGTCAATTTTTAGAGGCCATGCTAATGAGACAGTAATCTAATCCTGCTATGAAAATGATGAATTAGTTATTTGTTTGCACTTTGGAAGAGGGTGAGCGCTGATCCATAGATAGCCCCATTTTAACAATTTTTTCACCATATTGGGTTTACATTTTTCATGATAATATTCCTCTTTTGCACCTTATCTGCATTGTCTTTTGCACTTATACAGGTACCGATAGAGGAGACATAATTTGTCCATTGGGAAATTTGATATTGCGTGACTACTTATTGTGCATTTGCAACACTTTGAATCATAATATCTACTGATCAATGTGAAGAGAAGATTGTCATATTAACTGGTTTGCACCTTCTGCATATTTGCACACTTTATCATGGATTATGTGTACACATAATAGCTTATTTGGGGTCAGGCTGTGACACACTCTCTTGGTGATAAGTATAAGCAATTTTATCATGAGACTCGGTCATTGCTCTTATATAATGTATTTGATCAGATGCTAGTTGTACAGCAGTGACATTGGCAGTTATCTAATGTACGCAGAAGAAAATAAGTTGATTTATTGTGCATTGGCTGCTCTACACAGATATATAAAGAAGCACTTTTGACACTATATCAGAATTTTTTAACACATATTTTATATTTTGCTATTTGCACATATACTGCAAACGGAGATAGAAACATGCTCCAATTGGGGACTGTAGTTGAGATTTAGCAAGGTATACTTTATGATTTTAAACATTGACAACTGCTGCTATATTTATTATGGTGATCCAAACTAAACTTAAGTTGAGTAAATCTCAGGTTTAGCAAGATACACCTTATGATTCTTTACAGTGACAGTTGCTGCTATAGTTATTGTCTAAAACTTTAAGTGTTGATTATTTGATGTGTTTCCCATTTTTATAGTGAAATTTTGAGGTAGGCCATTATTCCATTATGACCTTATTTGGCATGTATCTGCACTTTGGCTCTTTATTTCGGTGGGTATCACTGTCAACACATTTACGCAAACCTGATTTTAATGGAGCACTTTAATGGAGTAGAATCCCCAGTTCTGACTACCTACTTTGTCACCCTTAAGGGAGTACTTGTATGCAAAATCACATTGAGTATTGGAAAAGAAGGAGATATGCAAAATGCTTCCCTGCCACTCATTTCCATCTTGAGCAATTTTGGATAGTTTATATGAGAACACTGTTTAATATAAATTACCTTGACAAAAATAGGGGGACACACTGCTTTGTCTTACAATGTTTTTTTTTTTTAGAAATATAAGTTTTGTAATGGTGTGTTGTTAGGATATAAAATGTATACATGTCAAAGGATAAAACAAGGTACAACACATTCCATGGAGTAAATCATGGTTACGATAGATGTGGTATCTTTTTTACATGTATTGACCACACAGGCATGCAGACACCACTGGTAGTAGTATGCTCAGAGTCATCACCCTACTAGACTCAAGTGGAGCATCCCCTATGGGGAATTGCTCCGCACTAAGAGGGATGGTAGTACTGCAAAAGACTATGAATTGGAACAAGCTGCCATAATCAAAAGATTCAGAGCAAGAGGATATCCTAGACATGTTATCAAAGTGGCAGTGGGAAATGTAAAGTTGATTCCTAGAGAGAGCCTTTTGATGATACTGGATGAAAATAGGAAAAATTAAAACAATAATATGATTCTGCTGATTACCACATTTGATAATGAATCAGAAAAAGTTACACATATTTTGAATAAATATTGGTAAATATTGGTATTTGGTAAAATCTAACCAAGCAATTGGGAATTTGGTAACATCACGCCCTATGTTTACATATAGGAACAGCAGCTCTTTAAAGGATATTTTGTTTAGACAGCCTGTAAGCGTAGGTTCTTACCTGCCCTTACCAATAACCCACTTTCCAACATGTTTGGTGTGCAGTGGTGGGATCCAGTACTTGTGTTTAATATCACATTACAGTTTTAAGTGAAATAAGTTAAAAATCCTCTAAATTGACCTGGAGCAAAAGTATTTTTGATTTTTCAAGTTTTTACTAATTCTTTTTAATTACTTCATTTTTTATTTTTCTAAATTGTTCTGATCAATTGGCGCCAAAGTTTTTTTTTTAAGTGACATACAACTTAAGGGAGACCATGGAGCTTGATCTGGCTAGCCTACCCGCACTTACTGCAGCTGAGCTTAGGGTGTTGTGCAGAAAAGTAATTATCTGCTGCTAGGAAGGGAGAGGGAAGATGTCCTCTCCACCTTTCAGGAGGAGGAGGATGATTGCCTCACTGTAATCTCAGCAGCAAGGGCCCCATCCAGAGCTAGTGGAAGGGGAGGGTCTTTGGTATCAGACCGAGAGGAAGCAGAACTGGACCTCAGGGAAAGGGAACTTGAGGCCCAGGTAGCCCTCATAGCTTTGGAGGCAGAGAAGATGGCCCTAGAGAAGGAGAAGTAGGCAAGAATTGAACAGAGAGATGGTGGCAGCAACAGAGAAGTTGAGATGTCCATGGGTGTTTTTTTTTGTCCCAGACTATCCAATGGGGTGGTTCCTGCTTATGTAGAGGGGGATGACATTGGCAAGTGGTTAGAGGCCTTTGAGAGGGCACTCTGAATGAGAAGGGTTAGGCCACAATACTGGGGTTCACTTCTATGGGAGTTGGTCCCCAACACTGGGAGGGATAGGCTTCTAACTATAAGTGGGGAGGAGGCAGATTCGTACCCTAGTATGAAAAGGTGCTTAACCAAGAAGTTTGGTCTGACACCAGAACAGTATAGGATGAATTCAGGGACATCCAGAAGGTTAATACCCAGTCTCGTGTTGACTTTGTAGACACCTCACTTAAGGCACTAGAGGGCTGGATACATGGAAATAAAGTAAATACTTATGAGGAGTTAAACAATTTGATCATGAGAGAGCACATCTTGACCAATTGTATCCAAGAAAGGTTACGCCAGCATCTAGTGGACTCTAAGCTGACCTAACCTCGAGAGCTGGGGGAGGCAGCTGATGAGTGGTTGAGAACCAGGGTGGTTGTCAAATCCCGGGGGGAGACTCCGAGAACGGAGGGTCAAGTCCCCAAAAACCTAAGAAGGGATGTGGTAAGCCCACCACAGAGACTCCCTCTGTACCCCACAACCCTAAGAAGGAGGGGAATAAATCCCACTCCCACTCTGACAAGCAGAGGTAGGGAGACTGAGGGTTGAAAAAGCTCTTGGACGGCAAGGCTTGCTTTGACTGTCAGCAGACAGGTCACTTTAGGGGGGATGCGGCCTGTCTAAGGAAGGTGGTTCGCACTGGGCTGTCCAGTGTAGCCACGGAGGACGAATCCTCAGATGATGTAGTTCTCATACCATTGGGCTGGGAGACAGGACCAGATGGTAAGCTGGTGATCCTGGAGGGTGGGAGTAGGCACTTTCACCCCATTCAGGTGAATGGGATCCTGACCACTGGCCTGAGAGACACCTGTGCCAGTCACACCATAGTGAGTGACAGGTTGGTGACCCCAGACATGTATGTCCCAGAGGAGACAAGGAGAGTCAGGATAGCCACAGGGAAGGTTACATCCAAACCTGTAGCCATAGTGCTCCTAGAGAGGGAGGGTGTCCTTGACTGGTTTAGGGTGGTAGTCAGTGCTGACCTCCCCCTGGATTGTATCCTGGGAAATGACCTCCCAGAGGTTAGTCTGGTCCCAGATGGGGCAGTGGGCCAGGGCGCCCCAAACCCAAAGTCCTGGGGAGCTAGTCCCTACAGATAGGAGACATGGGTCCCCAAGAAAAGGAAAGAAGAAAAGGAAGGTTAGGCCACTCTTAAATAGAGTTCCAGGGAGCCAAAGGCTTTCTTCCCCAGTGGGGGGGGCAGAGTTGGCACTGGTGAGGCCTCACCTGACCCCAAAGAAGTCCTGGGTAGTCAAGCAGCTGTCCAGATACAGGGTTTTGCCCTTGCACTGACAGAAGGGAGAGTGGAAGGAGGGTGTCTACCACAGGAGGTGGTAGCCCCCCACTCTAGACAACAAGAGAGGTGCCAGGACCCCACAGTTGCCTCTAAAGCAGCTCACCCACCTGTCAGTGGAGAGCTTAGGGTGTGGTTCTGGGTGCTGACAGCTGTCAGTACCCTCTGCTGGGTGATGGCCTTCATTGCAGCATTGCACTTGGTCTGGGAGGCAGACCACAGGGCCAAAAGCAAGTTAGGCCCCCTGACCCTGTTGGTCATGGTGGGATTGCTCAAGTTTGGGTGTTGCCCTAGCAAATTTAGGGATAGGGGAGGTGGGCACCTCACTACCTAAGATGACAGAGAGAGAGGAGGAAGTTTAAAATGGGTCCTTTCACTGTTAGGATGGGTTCACTACCCACAGGGAGTGACCAGGAGAGGAGGATGTAAGGCAGAGTAGATCCTGCAAAGGGACAGCCAGTTTTTTCACTGTCTTCCTCACCTGACAAGCCAAGAAGACTCTCCTAGGGTGCGGCTGAGTCTCCTGGGCGTGTGGGCTGGGGGTGAGCTTGTGTGAGAAAACAGGGCTGATTGCAGAGCCGCCCGAACTTTTTGCCTCCACTTTGCACTTTTTGCTGGTGTTTTCCTGACTCTGATGGTGCCCTGTGTACTGCTAACCAGTCCCAAGGCCTTTGCTCTGTGTAAAATCAGAATGCAAATTAGGTTAATTATAATTGCCTATGCCAGCCTACCTATAAGTCCCTAGTATATTGTAGTGCATGTAGGTTTAGGGACCCCAGCATAGGTAGTGCACCCATAGGTGCACTGCTGAGGTGTCCAGGGTCATTTTCAAGGCAAGCCTGCCTTGCTGGCTGCTTTTAAATTAAAGTTACATGCAAATTCGAGTTTGGAATCAAAAGTACTTCCAAAGTCTTTAACTACCTTATTTGTACATATAGGTCACCCTTAAGGTGTGCCCTATGTGCCCCTAGGGTTGGGTGCCATTTAACTATAAGCAGGGACCTTATAACAATTGTTTTATAATCCCTGGTGAGGTAAAACAGACAAATTAGTTGTTTCCTCACTGTAGTGAATGGCCTCCATGGGCTAAAATGGGGAGACTTTATTTTAATTAACAAAGTACCCTTAAGTGTCAGATACCTCAAGTTTGGTATGAAATAATCGTTATAATAAATCCCACAACTTACAATTGTTGGATTTAATATAAATTGTTTAGGCAAAGAGTTTTAAACTCTAACTAAAAAGTTGCCAACTTCAGCCCTGTAGTGCTCTGCTCTGTTTGGCCAGGCTGCCTTGATTAGGTGTGAAGTAGCCTGGGCTGAACACAAAGGAATGTGCCTGTAGAAGGAAAACTACTTCAGAACATGGATAAGCAGGAAGTGGGAGGGCTGCTAAACTGGTCTTCAAAGGCAGGGAAGGACATTTGGAGTAGCCCAGCACCTCCCTCACATCCTGCAACCCCAGACAATTAGGTGCCCCTTGATTAGATTATGAGAGGGAAGGCAAGAGGTGTGTTTAAGATTTTTACTCACACCAGTAAGTGGGCTCAGCCAGATGTAACCTCCAAAAATAAGTTTCAGCCATGATGGAGTTTTAAAGAATGTTGCTCCTTGAGATTGATTTTTGGCACACTTCCCAGGAAGTGGTCATCATAGGGGGAAGGGCCCTGCATCTGGTTGGAGAACCAGGACCCACCTGTTTTTCACCCAGGAGCAAGGATAAGGCTGGCAGAGCTGCACCCACACCTCAGATCCCTACCAGATCCCTACAAGGAAGAACATCCGAAGAAGAAGGACTGCCCTGCTGGACCCCTGACCTGCACCTGGACACTGCACTCTGAAGGACAGCACCAGCTGCACACTTGGGCTTCACCACAAGAAGGACTTTGCCTGGCTTCAACTGGTTCTAGGAAGGACTCGCTGTTTGCTACAGGTACAAAAACGCTGCCAAGGGTCCCCTGCATCATGTCCTGCAAGCAGTGCCCAGAAGACCAGAGTCCAGTGGCCATTTGAGGATTCGGACCAGGTGCAGTCTGGGAAGTGTAGTCCCAACTCCCAAGAAACAACCCAGGGCTTCTGGAACCTTGGATCATGTTGTGGATACTTCAAGGACCCAAAAAAGGACCTCTGGAAGAAGACCCAGAAGTTTGGAGATGTTTGGAGCAGCTCCATAAGTTGAAGAGGTACATTGTGGGTGTTGTAGTCCCAGACACCAAGAGGCAAACCAGAGCCTCTGAATCCTTGGCTGGTGCTGTGGACCACTTTCCTGAATCAAGAAACACTTCTGAAAGTAAGTGTGACAGTGTTACCTCATGGGTGGCCTGAACTTTGGACTTGGTCTTACTTTCCAGTGTAACCTTTTTGAACCCTTTGAGCGCTAGTTCTTGAAAAATTCATATCTCCCGTTCCCCTTATCTGATTTTAGTCATTTTGGTGTGATTTTAAAGATACAAATATAATCTATTTTTATCAATTGGTGTCGGATTTTTATTGTGTTTTGTATTTTACTTATTTACTGTTTTGTGATTTTTAAATGCTTTACAAACAAGTCTCCTAAGTTAAGCCTTGTCACTCATTGCCAACCAAACAAGGGTTGAGCTGGATTTAATTTATTGAGACCTAACTAGATCTAAGTGGAGGTTAGTGGCCTATTGCTAAGTGTAGGTACTTACCTGCCCTTACCAATAACCCATTTTCCAACAACAAGCAAGTTAGACAGCAGGCTACTGTGTACTGATCCTGTAAATTCTCTTGTTATGGAGAATAACTGTTTCTTTGTGGTTAATGGGTTTTAGCTCATCTAAGATGCAGAATGTGAGTTAAATTCTTCAATGTGCTCCTCCATATTTATTGTTTCCTTTCTCTAAGATGATCCCTGGTGCTAAGAGGACTTTTATGGTGCCATGAATGGGAAACATCAGGGAGTCACACAACCAGGGGCAGATTTGCTAACACTTTGTCCCAGGTTTACATCACAAAAGTGATGTAAACTGGCACTTAGGGACATATTTACAAGAAATTGATGCACAAGTTTCCTTGTGTCGCCCCTGCCCCACCTAACAACACTGTGGGTGCGCCATATTTATAATACGGCACACCATGGCACACGTTAGGCCAATAAAGTCAACATTTTTGGTGCTACTGAGACACTTTGCTGCACTAGTGTCAAAGATTTTGATGCTAGTGCAGGTAATAGAGGGGGTGGCGGGAGGGGGGGAGAGATAGAGAAATAGATAGAGAAAATATGTAGATAGAGAAATCGATAGATAGATAGAGAGATAGGAAGATAGGAGGAGGTGGAGAGTGAGGGAGTTAGATAGTGGGATAGAGAGATAGAGAGCTAGGTAGATAGGAGGAGTGAGGGAGGTAGATAGTGAACGGGTTAGATGGGGGAGGTAGAGGGGGGGATGCGAGTGAGGGAGGGGGATGAGGCAGGAGCAGGAGGGCAGGCGCGGGGAGAAGAAGACGGAGGAGGCAGAAGAGCCGAAGGCAGAAGATAGAAGACAGAAGACCAGAATACCGGAAGACCAGAAGAACAGAAGAACAGAAGAACAGAAGAACAGAAGAAAGGAAGACCGGAAGAACAGAAGAAACACAGAAAAACACAGAAGAACAGAGAAGAACACAGAAGAACACAGAGGAACACAGAGGAACACAGAAGAACACAGAAGAAGATACAAAAAACGAAGAACAGAGGGCAGAAGACCACAGAAGAAGATGAGGAAGAAGAGAAGAAGAGAGAAAACGGGGAAAAGAAGAGTACAGAAGAAGATTACAGACGAGGAGCGAGGAGGAAGAACAGAGAAGAAGAAAAGAAGAAAAGAAGCAGGAGCAGGAGAGAGGGTGAGTAGCGCGGGGCAGAGCGAGGGGCTGGGAGGTGGGGGGTACTTACTGTGAGGTGGGTCTCAGGAACTCAGGAACCTGGAGGAGCTGGAGGAGCTGCAGCGGCAGGGGGAGCGACCTACCCTTGGGTCAAGGGTCGCTACCACTGTCGCGCAGCGGCCGCCATATGAGGTAGGAGGGGGGAGGGGTCAGCTGGGGGCGAATGGGAGCTGGGGGGCGGGGGCGTGCAGGAGGTCGCGGCGGGAAAGCGCGAGGGAGGGGGGGACAGGTAGAGTGAGAAGAGCTGAGGGAGGGTGGTTTAAGGGTGGAGGGGGGTGAGTGTTAGGAGGTTTAGGAGATTAGGGAGAAAGATAGGAGTAGGGTTGTGAAGATAGGGGAGGGGGAGTTGTAGAGGTGGGTGAGGGTGAGAGGTAGAGTGAGAGGATAGGAAGATAGGTAATAGAGGGGGTGGCGGGAGGGGGGGAGAGATAGAGAAATAGATAGAGAAAATAGGTAGATAGAGAAATCGATAGATAGAGAAATAGATAGAGAGATAGGAAGATAGGAGGAGGTGGAGAGTGAGGGAGTTAGATAGTGGGATAGAGAGATAGGTAGATAGGTAGATAGGAGGAGTGAGGAAGGTAGATAGTGAACGGGTTAGATAGGGGAGATAGAGGGGGTGATGCGAGTGAGGGAGGGGGATGAGGCAGGAGCAGGAGGGCAGGCGCGGGGAGAGGAAGACGGAGGAGGCAGAAGAGCCGAAGGCAGAAGATAGAAGACAGAAGACCAGAAGGCCGGAAGAACAGAAGAACAGAAGAAGAGAAGAACAGAAGAACAGAAGAACAGAAGACCGGAAGAACAGAAGAAACACAGAAAAACACAGAAGAACAGAGAAGAACACAGAAGAACACAAAAGAACACAGAGGAACACAGAGGAACACAGAAGAAAACAGAAGTAGATACAGAAAACGAAGAACAGAGGGCAGAAGACCACAGAAGAAGATGAGGAAGAAGAGAAGAAGAGAGAAGATGGGGAAAAGAAGAGTACAGAAAAAGATTACAGACGAGGAGCGAGGAGGAAGAACAGAGAAGAAGAAAAGAAGCAGGAGCAGGAGAGAGGGTGAGTAGCGCGGGGCAGAGCGAGGGGCTGGGAGGTGGGGGGTACTTACTGTGAGGTGGGTCTCAGGAACTCAGGAACCTGGAGGAGCTGGAGGAGCTGCTGCAGCAGGGGGAGCGACCTACCCTTGGGTCAAGGGTCGCTACCACTGTCGCGCAGCGGCCGCCATATGAGGTAGGAGGGGGGGGAGGGGTCAGCTGGGGGCGAATGGGAGCTGGGGGGCGGGGGCGTGCAGGATGTCGCGGCGGGAAAGCGCGAGGGAGGGGGCGACAGGTAGAGTGAGAAGAGCTGGGGGAGGGGGGCTTAAGGGTGGAGGGGGGTGAGTGTTAGGAGGTTTAGGAGATTAGGGAGAAAGATAGGAGTAGGGTTGTGAAGATAGGGGAGGGGGGGTTGTAGAGGTGGGTGAGGGTGAGAGGTAGAGTGAGAGGATAGGAAGATAGGTAATAGAGGGGGTGGCGGGAGGGGGGGAGAGATAGAGAAATAGATAGAGAAAATAGGTAGATAGAGAAATCGATAGATAGAGAAATAAATAGAGAGATAGGAAGATAGGAGGAGGTGGAGAGTGAGGGAGTTAGATAGTGGGATAGAGAGATAGAGAGATAGGTAGATAGGAGGAGTGAGGGAGGTAGATAGTGAACGGCTTAGATAGGGGAGATAGAGGGGGGGATGCGAGTGAGGGAGGGGGATGAGGCAGGAGCAGGAGGGCAGGCGCGGGGAGAAGAAGACGGAGGAGGCAGAAGAGCCGAAGGCAGAAGATAGAAGACAGAAGACCAGAAGACCGGAAGAACAGAAGAACAGAAGAACAGAAGAACAGAAGAACAGAAGAACAGAAGAAAGGAAGACCGGAAGAACAGAAGAAAGGAAGACCGGAAGAACAGAAGAAACACAGAAAAACACAGAAGAACACAGAAGAACACAGAGAAACACAGAGGAACACAGAGGAACACAGAAGAACACAGAAGAAGATACAAAAAACGAAGAACAGAGGGCAGAAGACCACAGAAGAAGATGAGGAAGAAGAGAAGAAGAGAGAAGACGGGGAAAAGAAGAGTACAGAAGAAGATTACAGACGAGGAGCGAGGAGGAAGAACAGAGAAGAAGAAAAGAAGAAAAGAAGCAGGAGAGAGGGTGAGTAGCGCGGGGCAGAGCGAGGGGCTGGGAGGTGGGGGGTACTTACTGTGAGGTGGGTCTCAGGAACTCAGGAACCTGGAGGAGCTGGAGGAGCTGCAGCGGCAGGGGGAGCGACCTACCCTTGGGTCAAGGGTTGCTACCACTGTCGCGCAGCGGCCGCCATATAAAGTAGGAGGGGGGGAGGGGTCAGCTGGGGGCGAATGGGAGCTGGGGGGCGGGGCGTGCAGGAGGTCGCGGCGGGAAAACGCGAGGGAGGGGGGGACAGGTAGAGTGAGAAGAGCTGGAGGAGGGGGGTTTAAGGGTGGAGGGGGGTGAGTGTTAGGAGGTTTAGGAGATTAGGGAGAAAGATAGGAGTAGGGTTGTGAAGATAGGGGAGGGGGAGTTGTAGAGGTGGGTGAGGGTGAGAGGTAGAGTGAGAGGATAGGAAGATAGGTAATAGAGGGGGTGGCGGGAGGGGGGAGAGATAGAGAAATAGATAGAGAAAATAGGTAGATAGAGAAATCGATAGATAGAAAAATAGATAGAGAGATAGGAAGATAGGAGGAGGTGGAGAGTGAGGGAGTTAGATAGTGGGATAGAGAGATAGAGAGATAGGTAGATAGGAGGAGTGAGGGAGGTAGATAGTGAACGGCTTAGATAGGGGAGATAGAGGGGGGGATGCGAGTGAGGGAGGGGGATGAGGCAGGAGCAGGAGGGCAGGCGCGGGGAAAGAAAGACGGAGGAGGCAGAAGAGCCGAAGGCAGAAGATAGAAGACAGAAGACCAGAAGACCAGAAGAACAGAAGAACAGAAAAACAGAAGAACAGAAGAACAGAAGAACAGAAGAACAGAAGAAAGGAAGACCGGAAGAACAGAAGAAACACAGAAAAACACAGAAGAACAGAGAAGAACACAGAAGAACACAGAAGAACACAGAGGAACACAGAGGAACACAGAAGATCACAGAAGAAGATACAGAAAACGAAGAACAGAGGGCAGAAGACCACAGAAGAAGATGAGGAAGAAGAGAAGAAGAGAGAAGACGGGGAAAAGAAGAGTACAGAACAAGATTACAGACGAGGAGCGAGGAGGAAGAACAGAGAAGAAGAAAAGAAGAAAAGAAGCAGGAGCAGGAGTGAGGGTGAGTAGCGCGGGGCAGAGCGAGGGGCTGGGAGGTGGGGGGTACTTACTGTGAGGTGGGTCTCAGGAACTCAGGAACCTGGAGGAGCTGGAGGAGCTGCAGCGGCAGGGGGAGCGACCTACCCTTGGGTCAAGGGTCGCTACCACTGTCGCGCAGCGGCCGCCATATGAGGTAGGAGGGGGGGAGGGGTCAGCTGGGGGCGAATGGGAGCTGGGGGGCGGGGGCATGCAGGAGGTCGCGGCGGGAAAGCGCGAGGGAGGTGGGGGACAGGTAGAGTGAGAAGAGCTGGGGGAGGGGGGTTTGAGGGTGGAGGGGGGTGAGTGTTAGGAGGTTTAGGAGATTAGGGAGAAAGATAGGAGTAGGGTTGTGAAGATAGGGGAGGGGGGTTGTAGAGGTGGGTGAGGGTGAGAGGAAGAGTGAGAGGATAGGAAGATAGGTAATAGAGGGGGTGGCGGGAGAGATAGATTAATAGATAGAGAAAATAGGTAGATAGAGAAATCGATAGATAGAGAAATAGATAGAGAGATAGGAAGATAGGAGGAGGTGAAGAGTGAGGGAGTTAGATAGTGGGATAGAGAGATAGAGAGATAGGTAGATAGGAGGAGTGAGGGAGGTAGATAGTGAACGGGTTAGATGGGGGAGACAGAGGGGGGGATGCGAGTGAGGGAGGGGGATGAGGCAGGAGCAGGAGGGCAGGCGCGGGGAGAAGAAGACGGAGGAGGCAGAAGAGCCGAAGGCAGAAGATAGAAGACAGAAGACCAGAAGACCGGAAGACCAGAAGAACAGAAGAACAGAAGAACAGAAGAACAGAAGAAAGGAAGACCGGAAGAACAGAAGAAACACAGAAAAACACAGAAGAACAGAGAAGAACACAGAAGAACACAGAGGAACACAGAGGAACACAGAAGAACACAGAAGAACACAGAAGAAGATACAAAAAACGAAGAACAGAGGGCAGAAGACCACAGAAGAAGATGAGGAAGAAGAGAAGAAGAGAGAAAACGGGGAAAAGAAGAGTACAGAAGAAGATTACAGACGAGGAGCGAGGAGGAAGAACAGAGAAGAAGAAAAGAAGAAAAGAAGCAGGAGCAGGAGAGAGGGTGAGTAGCGCGGGGCAGAGCGAGGGGCTGGGAGGTGGGGGTACTTACTGTGAGGTGGGTCTCAGGAACTCAGGAACCTGAGGAGCTGGAGGAGCTGCAGCGGGAGGGGGAGCGACCTACCCTTGGGTCAAGGGTCGCTACCACTGTCGCGCAGCGGCCGCCATATGAGGTAGGAGGGGGGGAGGGGTCAGCTGGGGGCGAATGGGAGCTGGGGGGCGGGGGCGTCCAGGAGGTCGCGGCGGGAAAGCGCGAAGGAGGGGGGGCAGGAAGAGTGAGAAGAGCTGGGGGAGTGGGGTTTAAGGGTGGAGAGGGGTGAGTGTTAGGAGGTTTAGGAGATTAGGGAGAAAGATAGGAGTAGGGTTGTAAAGATAGGGGAGGGGGAGTTGTAGAGGTGGGTGAGGGTGAGAGGTAGAGTGAGAGGATAGGAAGATAGGTAATAGAGGGGGTGGCGGGAGGGGGGGAGAGATAGAGAAATAGATAGAGAAAATAGGTAGATAGAGAAATCGATAGATAGAGAAATAGATAGAAAGATAGGAAGATAGGAGGAGGTGGAGAGTGAGGGAGTTAGATAGTGGGATAGAGAGATAGAGAGATAGGTAGATAGGAGGAGTGAGGGAGGTAGATAGTGAACGGGTTAAATAGGGGAGATAGAGGGGGGGATGCGAGTGAAAGAGGGGGATGAGGCAGGAGCAGGAGGGCAGGCGCGGGGAGAAGAAGACGGAGGAGGCAGAAGAGCCGAAGGCAGAAGATAGAAGACAGAAGACCAGAAGAACAGAAGAACAGAAGAACAGAAGAACAGAAGAACAGAAGAAAGGAAGACCGGAAGAACAGAAGAAACACAGAAAAACACAGAAGAACAGAGAAGAACACAGAGGAACACAGAGGAACACAGAGGAACACAGAAGAACACAGAAGAACACAGAAGAAGATACAGAAAACGAAGAACAGAGGGCAGAAGACCACAGAAGAAGATGAGGAAGAAGAGAAGAAGAGAGAAGATGGGGAAAAGAAGAGTACAGAAGAAGATTACAGAGGAGGAGCGAGGAGGAAGAACAGAGAAGAAGAAAAGAAGAAAAGAAGCAGGAGAGAGGGTGAGTAGCGCGGGGCAGAGCGAGGGGCTGGGAGGTGGGGGGTACTTACTGTGAGGTGGGTCTCAGGAACTCAGGAACCTGGAGGAGCTGCAGCGGCAGGGGGAGCAACCTACCCTTGGGCAGGCTTGGACCGGGGGTGGAAGAAGGGTCCTGGGGCAGCACAGGGCTTCTTCCTCTCTGGGGAAGGGGCACGGTAATAGGAAGGGCAGACTGGTACAGAGTTAGACGAGGCAGGAGTGGACAGGGCAAGGAGATGGGCACGTTTAGGGACAAGACGGGGGGTCAGTGGGTTTGAACAGGTCAACATGGGACACAAAACGTTTTTTAGGGTCAGCTGGGGGGGATATGGAGGAAGGTGTGGGAGTGGAGGTAGAGGGAGTGCTTGTAACAGGTGTAGGTGTTCTGGACGTGGATGTAGATGCCTGTACAGTATGCTGATGTGTGGTGGATGTGTGTTGGGTGGGTGTCTGGGAACGTTCGAGTGTCTTCGGAGGAGGGTGATGGACACAGTAGGACAAGACAGGCTGCCAGTTTACACAGATGTTTTCTGGGTGTCTGCAGGTCTGGTGAGTGTGCTGTATGTGTCAGTCAATGTCATTGTGGTGAGTGCAGGTGTGGTGTCTGGTGTGGATGACTGGATGTCAGATGTTGTGGTGACTGCAAGAATGGGGCCAGCAGCAGTGACTGAGGGTGCACTGCTCATGGGTGTGCATGTCGAGGGGACAGACAGGGAGGCGGGATAGGTGGACACACTGGGGGAAGTGGATGTTGTTGTGTGTGGCTTTGTATGTTGGCTGTGTGTATGCCTTTGGTGGAAAGTGTGGTGCTTGTGTTTCTCTGTGTGCTACTTGTGTGTTGATGTGTGTGCATGGCTGTCTGAATGCATGCTTGGGATGGGTGAAGGGGGTGGGGTGATGAAAGGGGTATAGGTGGTTGGAGGGAGGATGGAAAGACCAGGGACACTGGCTGCCATCAAACAGGAGGCCAGAGCCTGAAAAGATCCCTGTAGGCCAGACATGACACAGTGAATGCCTTCTAGGTATGCATTGCATTGCTGCATCTGGTATGCTAGCCCATGGATGGCATTCATGATGTTTGTCTGAGATCGTCCCTAGGAGGTCAATGGCCTCCTCCGTGAGGGTAGCAGAGCTGACTGGGGCAGGGGATGAGGTGCCTGGGGCGAAGGAGACGCCCACCCTACTGGGTGAGCGGGCACGGGCAACTGGGTGGGGAGCAACTGGGAGGGTGGTGATGGTGTGGCGAAAGATGGCAGAGAATGGGTGGGCCCACTAGGGTCTGCCACCGCTAGGGAGCTCCCATTGGAGGAGGTATCAGAGTCACTACCGCCAGTGGTAGTTGCCTCCCCTGTAGTACTCCCCTCGCCCTCCAACCCACTGGTCCCATTGGTGTCAGTCGACTCTGCCTCCTTGGAACCGTAGGCCACTGCATCCCAACTCACCGGTGCCACTGCTCCCTCGCCAGATGATGCTGATGTACACAAAGAACACAAGAGCACAGGGGTGGGGAGAAATCATGGGAGAAATCTGTAAAAACCTGAATGGATGTACATACTTGGTGCAGACACACTCCCATTCAGCTGACACACCTGCACGCAGCACCTACAACTATAGTCTTGACTATAGCCCTGACTAGTGGCCACTACCCCAGCATAAAACTCATTTCCCACATGAAACACGGACCTGATGAACTGTGTGGGCTACACACATGGGGGACCATGACCAGCCAATGCACCTACTAGTTCATGTGCCCACAAATAACCCTACAGTACAGGAAGATCAATCCCCAAGGGCCTATTGTGACTGTTTAGACCTGTCCATAACCATGTCTGTGCCCATGGGGGGCAGGACTGCTGTAAGACACCTGTCAGAGTTCCTGGCACTAGACAGCATACATACCACAGCACCCAAACACATCCATCAAAGTGGTATGAAACAGTGTTGGTACTCACCCCCTTGAGGCTGCTGTGCTGCCTTCAAGTGCCCATCCAAATCTGGATATGTCACCGCCAGAATGCGGGACATTAGGGGGGTCAGGGTCTGATGGGCACCCATTCCTCGTTGGGAGGCCCTCCTCAGCTGGGCCTCTCAGGTCTTCCTGGCCCAGCGCTGCATGTCCTCCCACCGCTTCCTGCGGTACGTGCTCCGCCAGTTGTAGACCCCCAGGGTCCGCATCTCCCTGGCGATGGCCTGCTAGAGTCCCGTTTCTGATGGGCGCTGACCTGTATGGGACACACAGAGAAGAAAAACAGACGTCAGGATATGCCCATCTGACACAACTGACATGTCGTCCCCGATGGGACAGAAACTTCACAGGATCATTTTACCACCTCACTAACAGTACTTGCCACACAATCTACGCCAGTGCAGTTACAAATCGACCACACATGCACACAGGCATCAGCCACCATCACACACTCCCGTGCAAGACAACCGCCAACTCACCTGCTTCTCTGGTCGCCCATATAACTTGCCATACAGGGGTAGGACCCCGTCCACCAGCTTCTTCAGCTCCTCTGTGGTGAAGGCCAGGGCCCTTTCCCCTGTGACACGTGCCATTGGAGTAACCAGAGTCAGGACACAGCAGCACACTCAGTGGAGTACTTGCATGCATGGGATTCGGAGTCAAGTGAAATTGGGGTGACAACATGGCGTATGCTCTGCGGCAGTGTACACTGTCACCACCAGCGGCGATCATGATAGGCCCAGTTTCCCCATTGACAACCATGTAAACCAATGAATGGATACACGGCCGTGAACACCGCCCACCACCATGACAACTACAGCCAGTGGAATGATGTCACTTCCACTCCTTCACATCTGGATGGCAGGAGGCTGCCATTTTGCTAGCACAACGTACATATTTCCTGGTCATGGGCCCCATTCAGGGCCTTCAGATCCCAGCCCTTATTGGCCTGCCCACATGAGTGTCTGTTCCTCACATCAGTCCAAAGGTATCACTGCATACATGTCCCAAAAGTTGTACATCATATGTCGCTTGTGTGTGTAACCTACGTATTGTACAGCAGTTATTCATGCACAATATGATTTGCATGTGTATGTGTGTCCCTCATATGTGTTCATTCCTCCCCATAGGTACAGACCCCTGTGGCGAGGGAGGGCCCCATCTGCATACAGACCTCTTGTTGATTTGGAGACCATGGTGGAACGTCACATCATTGTCATCTACAGACTCAATCGTACAACAATCCAGGACTTATGTGCTTTACTGGATCCTGTACTGAGACCGGCTAATCCGAATCAACATGCCATCCCTACTGAAGATCAAGTGCTCTCTGTACTCCATTTCATGGCTACAGGCTTATTTCAGATGACAGTGGGCATGGGTGCAGAGTTCTCACAGCCAATGTTTAGCCTTGTCCTGTCAAAATTCTTGGATGCATTTATACAACACATGCAGACATATGTCAAGTTTCCCCAAAGGCCTGAACTCCCTGCCATCAAATCTGAATTTTATGCCTTTGCTAACATTCCCCATGTGATAGGTGCCATTGATGGCACCCACATAGCTCTCATCCCCCCAAGAGTGAATGAACAGGTGTACAGGAACAGAAAGAACTTCCACTCAATGAATATACAATTGGTGTGTACTGATGACCAGTACATTTCACATGTAAATTCCAGGTTTCCAGGATACGTTCATAATTACTTTGTCCTGAGGAACAGCAGTGTGCCACACATGATGGAACAACTACAAGGGAACAGAGGATGGCTCATAGGTGAGTGTGTATGACACTGGATCAGTACATAGCTGACAGCCGGGCTGTATGCAAATAATGGCAGTTTGTCACAGTCCTGTTTCAACCACTTTTGCAGGTGATTCTGGCTACCCCAAATTGCAATGGCTCCTGACACCTGTGAGAAATCCCAGGACAGATGCAGAGAGGAATTATAATGAGGTCCATGGACGTACTAGGAGGGTGATTGAGCGCACCATAGGTCTCCTGAAGGCTAGATTTCGTTGCCTCCATCTCTCTGGGGGATCCCTGTACTATGGCCCTGACAAGGTGTGTAGAATAGTGGTGACCTGCTGCATGCTTCACAACGTGGCTGTGAGGAGAGCAATCTCCCTGCTAGAGGAGGAGGGTGCTATACATCCAGACCTGCTACCTCTGAGAGGGGATGAGAGTGATGGTGAGGATGAAGAGGGGGAAGATGTCCACTCCAGGAACTAGCTGATCCACCTATACTTCCAGTGACTATGAGGCACTGTTCACTGATGCTGTTGTCTGCACTGCATAAAGTTTGTCTGACTTATTTTTTGGGGGATGTGGTGTCTGTAGTCATTGACACTGTTACCTGAAGACTAAGGTGGCATGTGCCATGGAAACAAATATGGTGAACATTTTGGTTTACTCCAGACGATGTTGTGCGTGTGGTACCATTCCTGCAATAAAGGTATGCATATGGAATTGACTGGCTAATGCATTCACACTTACAATTAAATATTCATAAAGACAGGGGACATAAGAGTTGGTGTAAATGTGTTTTATTACATGTCACAATTGCATAAGTGTGCTGTACAGTGATAAGGCATGGGATCAGGGTGGATGTCCATACCAGGTACATGGGCTCAGCGATTGGTGGCAGTGGATATTGGTCTATATGTCCCTTGCAAGTTGTTATGTTGCTATTGGTGGGTGAGGATGGTAGCACAGTGGCACACTTGGGAGACAGTCCAGGTCAAAGCCACTTCTTTGTGGGGGCCTTGGTCTTGGCAGGTGTTCCAGTGCCATATCTGGGTCTGAGGGTACATTTGAGTGTCTGGTGCAGGACTGCACATGTAGGGGTGCTGGTCTCTTGTGTGTCCTCTGCCAGTGCCACCAGTCCAGTTGCTGCTGCAGATGTGGAGGACAGGTCTGTGTCCTGGGCAGTGGTAGGGGCTTCTAGGTTTGTGGGGGTCTCAGGCTGGCTTGGGTAGTGGTGCTGCTGTAGCACCCCTGCAATAGTGGCCATGGTGACATTGAGTTCTTTCCACTGCTCCATGGTCTCTTGGTGTTGGCTATCTGCAGCCTTTGACTCTGCTCCAGGGTGGCCAGGATCTGGCCCATCCTGTCTTGGGTATGGTGGTATGTTCTCAGGCCCTCCGAGATCACCTCCTGGGCTGCAGCATCCATCGTTGGGCCTCCCGCTGGGCCACTGATGCCCTCCCAGTGGACCTAGCCCCCTGTGCCTGTGTCTCCTGCACAGGTCTGGCAGTCCCACCTGCACTGAGGCCATCATCATCCTGCCTGTTAGTTGGTGGTGACTCTGGCCTCTGTACTTATAGTCCACTAGTCTGTGGTCTGGAGACACTGTTGTGGGGCCGTTTGGCCTGAGCTGATGGTGGTGGCTGGGTAGTAGGGGTGTCAGTGGTGTCCTGCGTGGGGCTGCTGGAGGGTGACAGCCCAGGACTGTGTGATGGGCCAGGGTCATCCTCACTATCCATACATCCCTCTCCAGTCTCCTGAGTGGGGCCTCTGTCTCCTTGTAGGGCACTGGCACTCCTTGGCCTTTCCATCAGGGTGGCATGGGTGGTGGTGCCTGTGAGGGGGGAATGAACATGTATGTTACATGTAGTAATTCAAATAAGGATGCACCGCTCTGCCCTATTTTGTGCAGTTTATTCCCCTGCTGGGCCATGCAGGGACCTATTGTGGGGTTGTCCTTACATGTTGCATGGAATGTGGTGGTACATTGTGGGTGCAGTAGTGCCATTGTGATTCCTTGTGGGGGTAGGTGGCTGTGCACATGGGGAGGGATATGGGCCTGTTAGTGGGTTTGTGGGCATGCAGGGTGACTGGATGTAGTGATTGTTGCCTGGGTTGGGTAGTGGTCCTGGTGGTAGTTGGAGGGGTGGGGCAGTACATGCATTACAGGTGTGGTGGATATGAAGTAATTGTAGTTGACTTACCCGTGTCCAGTCCTCCAGTGAGTGCAATCAGGCCCTCAGGGTGCACAATGGCCAGTACCTTCTCCTCCCAGTCGGTGTAGTCGGGGTGTAGGTTGGGATCTTCTGGACCTCAATGTTGTGCCTGAGTGCCATTGACATCACCTTCCCGTGCAGGTCATTCCATCTCTTGCAGATGTCATCCCTTGTGCGTGGATGGTTTCCCACTGTGTTGACCTTGTTTACAATCGTCTGCCATAACTCCATCTTCCTGGCGATGGGTGTGTGCTGGACCTGTACCCCGAAGATCTGTGGCTCGACCTTCTGTATTTTGCCCACCATTGTCCCTAGCTCCCTATCTGTGAAGCAGGGGTGCTTAGGGGATGCCATGGTGTGTTGTAGGATTATTGGTTAGGGTGCTGTTGTGTGGTTGGGTGTGTGACTTGTGTGATGTTGAGTTCAGTGTATGCGTGTTGTGTTGTCAATATCTGTCGTGCTATTGGCATTGCAAAGGATTGTGGGGTGTGTATGTGAGTGTTTTATTTTGTTGGGGATGTGTGTCAGGTGTGTGGGTTTCAAACTTGCCAATGTGTGCATTTCTTGCTGTTGGGTCCCATAGCTGGCCGTGGTGGTCCGTACCGCCAACGGTTGTTCGACATCCACTATCCGCCGAAATGATTTGTGCATCATTATTTGGAGGGTTGAGGTTTTGCCCTGGTGGTGGCTGGAGGTAGCAGAATTTTTAGAGGTTTCTGTTTTTGGCATCATTATATGGCAGAGTGCTGTTCACCGCCAATGGCGGTCTTCTGTTCACCGCAGCCACGGCAGTCGGCAGTGTTTACCGCCATGTTCAGAATGACCACCTATATCAGGACATATAAATCGTAATGGTTGTGGACAACATTTATAGCCTATAGAGTGGTGATGGATGCATTATAATAAACTTTTTTATTGATATTGAGTGATAGATCAATATGGTACAATTCTATAGGTATTTTACAAGGGTGATCTGAGTGGATATGGCAATATGGGCATTTTAGGTTACATTATGTGAGACAGGGATAACCTGTTCCCTTACACTTTTATAAAGCAAGATCTCTTCATTGAAATAAGATTGAGAATGGTGAGTAGTTGATATATAGGAATCATAAAGGATGTTGTGAATGGTTTTGGCTCCTAGAGGGGCGATGGATGTACACAAATAACTATTTTGTCATTGAGGGATATTCCAAGATCGCTCAACTTCGTGGCACACAATAAGTGAGTGCTCAAACAGTGGTTGAAAGTTATTGAGTAATGCATGGCATTTGAGAAAATTCAAGGTGGCAGAATTCCATGATATGATATGGGCTGGCACTCGAGTTATTGTGTGACCAATGGAGTGCTGGACTGTGGGATTGGAGGGTAGTGAATTTTTTATTTTTTTGTGATCACAGGGTGTCTTATCAGATGATTTGGTAATGGCTGACCTAATGCAAGATGGTGGGAAGTGGTAAAAGATTACTTGACAACAGTTTACCAATTACATTATGGTGGGTAGTGGTAACAGGATGTTTGATTAATCACTGGTATTCTGAATTATAACGGTGAACTTATGTGTCCCGAATGATTAAGGTGAATTTCTACATCAGAGTTCTACAGGTGAGGGATAATATGTTTGGACAATTAGTGCTACAAGGGGGTTGTTTGATGGGACATAGTGAAACTTTATATGATAGCATGTGCATTATTCTTCTAACATAAATATGGGTACTGACTGACACTGGGGATGATGATTGCATTATTTGATAATGTTCATATGCAGTGCATGGGAGAATACACTGAATACATTTAATAAACACAAGACTTTCTATAAAGGCAATATAATTATGGAAATTGAAATATGTTTTTGTATTTATTGTTCGCATTTTAGATATTCTGATTTGCCACACTGTTAAACCTGGATCCTTGGCATAGATTCCCCCCCAACATTTTGCCTTCAGACCTCCTGTTTTTGCTGTGCTTGAGCTGTCTGCTTAAAACATGGCAATGTTGGATTACGCCAAATTGGCATATTTAATTTACTTGTAAGTTCCTAGAAAAGTGCACTACATGTGCCCAGGGGCCTGTAGATGTAATGCTACTGAGTGTGCCTGCAGCACTGATTGTGCCACCCACTTAAGTAGCCCTTTAAACATGCCTCAGGCCTGTTGTAGAAGAGCCTGTGTGGGCAGTTTTAAACTGTCATGTTGGCCTGGCAAAATAAACCTTTTACCAGACCCAACCCTTCTTTTTTAATACATACAGCAGAGCCCAGAGGGCAGGGTGCAATCTATTCAAAAGGTTGGATATGTACTTCTAAGTTTTACATGTCCTTCTAGTGAAAAACTCTTAAGATCTTTTTTCACTATTACAAGCCCTATCTCTTCCATAGGATAACATTGCAGTTACCCTATTATATTTTCTAAGTGTAATTTCCAAATGGAAAGATATGGCCCCTTCATGTTTGATGGCTCTGGAATAACGATTTAAAAATGTTTGGTAAACTTGGATTTTACATTGCAATTCTGAAAATGCTACTTTTAGAAAGTTGGCATTTTCTTGTCTAAGCCATTTGGTGCCTGCAGCCTGTCTTTGGTCACACGACTGAGTGTATTTGGGCTTTGTGTCTTCCTCCTCGACAGCCACACACAGTAGGAGCTTAGGAGTGACTGGATAGGCCATCACTGGCAGGATAGGAAATAGCAGCTGGGCGGAAGACTCAGGGACCCAACAGGCTTACAACAACCTTACTCCAGCACCTGGACTCGGCCATCTGTTAGTCTTTCCTGTCAAGTTGTGCCACCCCAGTCCTGGACCCTTGGAAGTGGGAGTAATGTGTCCTGCCAGCCTGTGGGTCTAGTGGACCCGATACATTTCCTCTACTACCCGGTTCAACCCTGAGCAGAACTGATGCATCAACATTGCTGCACTGATTGGACCCGTCGCAAAGACCTATATCGCATCTCAGCCGTTGCTGCATCAGAATCGCCATCACGCAATGCATCCCCAGCACAGGTCCTCACATCCCTCATTGACTCTAACCTCGAGGATGACTCCGAAACCATATCACAGTCTTGCAAGCTCCTCAGAACAGATGATCATCTCGACTGCAGTCTGCGTCCTTGGCGTAAGACTTCGCATCGCAGCCTCGCTGCATCTTGGAACCGACACATCGCCTCCCCTGCACACCACATCTTCAACATGGATTCTCGCAATGCTTCGCAAACCAGTATTAAGATACTGTGTTCAGTGGGCCTAGCTCTGTTCCAGTAGCTGGCCTGCACTCCATGGCAGTTGATCTGAACTTGTGACTTTTTCCTGGTCCGGCAAGACCAGATAATCACAGTTAGAGCTTTATGCCTTTTAGTGCTACTTTGACTGAAAACTTTACATTTGAATATCTCCTGTTCTACTGGTTAGTTGGTTGTCATTTTGGTTTTGTTTTATTTTTTGAATCCAGCTCTATTTTTCTAATCTGATATTGGATCTTTTTTGGGTGGTGTTTTTACTGTTTACTGTTTGAAGTGTTGCACAAATGCTTTACACATTGCCTCTATGCTAAGCCTGAGTGCTCTGTGCCAAGCTACTAGGGGGTGAGCACACGTTAATTTGGGGTTTGCTTGTGCTTTACCCTGACAAGGATTGTGGTTGCTGGTCGACCACGGCGCACAGGAACCCAGTTTCTCACACACACTAAACATTGAGGAGACACCAGCTGATGATACAGTTTATGAATGGACACATGCAATAGGATGTAAGTATTAGTTTAATTGTTTTGGAGATAGACAAGTGAATATGATATTGTTGAGCTTATGGGCATAATTGGTACTTAAACGTATTACATATTATGATATTTAGAAGTAGATGCATTTATGCACTGAATATTTGAAGTTGTAAATATAATATACTATTATTATGACACTATCAGTAAACACTTTGGGATATGAATAAATTGTGGAATCAGTTTTACCGAATGAATCTACACTGTGAAGTTCTCCCACAACCATTAAGGTGTGTTATGATGTTACTTGTTGAAGAACATCCGGTGGTATTGAAATTGACTATGCGATTGTTCTGGTACGATGCAGAGGATGCCTTAACTGTAATGTGTAAAATTAAAGATAATTGCATCATTCGTGGTAATGAAATAATGACTATACTTAGATGTGTAAATACCAGGTGACTTGAATGTTTTTATTGTAAAGCTTGTTATGTTTTTTACAGCCCAGATGAAGTTCCTTGTGGGGACGAAACTCATCGGATGGGCTGTCATTACTTGTTTTAAAATAATGACAAATAATGATTGATTCTTTTTTATATTCAATGACATCTGAATCTCCTTATTGAATGGCACATGATTGAGAACATCACCTCAGCATCATGGACTTAGGGAACTGTGTCTATTTGAATATGTACTTAGTAAATCAAGAACTGAATTGAAGTTTGAGTCAGGGGCCTACCACCCGTGCATAGTTCACTGTGCTGAATGGGCTCCCTGGAGCACCGCGTCGGGCTTTGGGGCCTTTGTATGCCACTGGCTAGCATGCTACAATGCGAAACTAAATGTTCAATCTGGCTTGGCAATCACCAACCAGGGAGCACAGAAAACAAAATAAGCGTCCAGGGACCTTTCCTTAAATGTCACAACTTTTGAACAAGGTCATCTATTTAGAATAAGATAAGGACCCCCATCAGCTTTACATCTAGCAAAGTGTTTCAAGTAACACATATGAAGCTCAGATTGAGGTCTTGGGGCCCACCACCGGGAGACCTCCCCCGGGGCTAATTTGGGTGATGGAACAGTCCAGTGAATTCAAGTAGTGAACAGGAAGTCTGCAAGGGACCCTCAAGTACTGAAGCTGCTGTGGGTATTTATTTGGCAATGTCTGAGGTATGACTTTGGTTTTAGGGTGCAGCATGTACCCGTGTGGACAATGACATTGCCGATGGTTTGTCTCATTCACAGTGAGAGAGATTCCATGCGCTGGTCACAAAGGCAGATATGGTCAGGAGTAGAATGGTGCACAGATTATGGACAGTGGGACCCAGTGGTGGGTGCAGGTGCAGGAGTGCACGGAGGATGTAGTACTATTTATGTTGGCCTTGAGAAAAGACAGTCTAGGGTTACAACTGCAGGTAAATTAACGGGCATTGCATTTATAGGTATGCTTCTTTGGGGCTATGCCCTCATGGCTCAGGAATTAGGGTTCAGATCGTAGAAGGATGGTTTAACAGCGGCGGCCAGTGGGACCAAAGAGGAATCCTTTGACTTGGGATTTGTTCTGTGACGTGATGCGTAGTTTGCCTGTGGTATGCGCGGTGAAGAAGATAAAGGTTTTAATTTCTACTTTGATTAAGTGAATGTTTTTGGAGCATTTTGAGTGTTCGAACATCTCGGAAGAAGGGGGACAAGAGGGTTGGTTGGGAGAGATGCACATTTGTGAGGCAGGGGCTACAAGTCAGGGTTCACAAATCTACAACAGTGGATAGCGGTCAGGGCAGGGCGGTATTGCTTTGCAGCTGTCCTCTAGCTCAATTCTGGGCAGTAACTTGGGCCAGCCGGCTGTGGAAGCCAGGCCCAGTGAGGGAGGACAAGGTTTTTCGTCACTTGGATGGTAAACTGGTTCAGTTTTTAGCGGTTCTCCAGATGACTTTGACATACATGAGGGTCGAGGCAAAGAGATATGTCACACATTCTTTTCGTATAGGGATGGCAATACTAGCGGCTAGGGGAGGGTAGAGTAGGGAGTGTATCATGAGCCTAGGTAGGTGGAGTTTGGATTGCTTTCAGCACTATTTGCGGGGGGTTGAAGTTGCTTAATGTTATTCATTCTTTCTAGTTTTGTTGGGTCTTTCAGGTTTGGTGCCCAGCCCGGAATCACCTGGTTTATCATTGTGATTTGTGGGCCACTTATTTGTAAAGTGGGCGGAGAGGCTGGCGCAAGGGAATACTTTCACCTCCAGCTTGGGATTCAACCTGGCAAACCTACGAGTTTGCTGGCAAGGAAAGGGGGAAGTGAGATGAAAGGAGCTTCTAGAGTGCTTGAACAGGATGATGATTAGGGGGCTATGTCCTGATATTTTGCTTATCCATTTAGGCAAGAATGATATGGTGCTGGAAAAAGGAGTGGTGCTCTTGTGAGGAATGAAGGATAATTTCATGGAAATTAAGAGGCAGTGGTAAAATTGCCAAATTATGTGGACAGAGTATATTCAAAGAAGAATGTGGCGGGGTAATTGAGGCCGAAAGCCATCAAAAGGACAAGCAGGAAAGTCAACAGGGTGATGAGGACATTTTGCAGGAAGAAGGGGGTAGGTGTCAACATCAGGGCAGTGCGCGCTCTACGGGCGACTAAAATGCAAAAACCCAGTCTTTATGCAAGAGCATAATTCATGCATTGTGTTTATATGCAATTTGTTAACCTTTTCCATTGCGGAGTTTTACCTTGAAACCACTATTAATGATGTTTGCAAATAATGTTCACTTGCAAGATATTGCTGCAGGCTTACAGAGTGTATCAGGGTGTGGTCCCTTTCTAGGACCTTCTAGAAGCTTTCCCTGTAGCATGACTAGGTGTGGTTTGTGGGCTGGGCCAGACTCTATATAAGGGAGCCAGCCCAGCTCCACGTGCTCACTATTCAGAGGTCCCGGAGCAGAGTAGCAGCAACTTCCTGAGCTCCTGTTCCCGGAGGCCTACTTTGACCTTCCAGGCCTTCCCCTTCATTGTATTGTATTGGTGATCCTTGAACAGGGCGGCAAGACGGAGGTCGGGCTGGGCCCCTGAACCTGTTTTCAAAAGCATTCGAGTTTTTGGGCCTCGCTTTCATGTTGAAAGATTTTCCTTGTGCGTGTGAATGTGCTCGTGGTTTCTGGCATTCACATGTTGGTATTTGAATCAGCAAGACATGCAATTCATTTTTGGCATTTGACTTTTGAGATTCGGGTCGGCAACAGTGTGCACGACCATTTCTTGACATTTGCATATTGGCTTTCGAATCAGCAAGACGCACGATTAATTCCTGGCATTAAACTCTTGTTATTCAGTGTGCGCTACCATTTTTTGGCATTTGCATGGTGGCATTTGAATCGGCAAGACGCGCGATTCATTCCTTGCATTTAACCACTTAGCTGCCGGGCCTTCCGCACCCCCCCCGCCCCCAGTGCTGAGCCCTTTTTTTGGCTATTTGGGGTAGTTTGCTCTTAGGCCTTCATAACATTTTGTCCACATAAGCTATCCACGCCAAATTTGCGTCCTTTTTTTCCAACATCCTTGGGATTCTAATGATACCCAGAGTCTGTGGTTTCCCCTGGAGGAGACCAAGAAATTAGCCAAAAAGTATTTTTTCAAAAAAATTGGAAAAAAGGGCTGCCGAAGAAGGCTTGTTGTTTTTTCCCTGAAAATTGCATCAACAAAGGGTTTCTGGTGCTAAAATCATCATTTTCCCACCTTTCAGGAACAGGCAGACTTGAATCAGAAAACCACATTTTTCAACACAATTTTGGCATTTTACTGGGACATACCCCATTTTTACTAATTTTGGTGCTTCCAGTCTCCTTCCAGTTAGTGACAGGAATGGGTGTGAAACCAATGCTGGATCCCGGAAAGCTAAACATTTCTGAAAAGTAGACAAAATTCTGAATTCAGCAAGGGGTCATTTGTGTAGATCCTACAAGGTTGTCCTCCAGAAAATAACAGCTGAAATAAAAAAATATTGAAAGTGAGATAAAAAAACAGCCATTTTTCTCCACGTTTTACTCTGTAACTTTTTCCTGCAATGTCAGATTTTTTAAAGCAATATACCGTTACGTGTGCTGGACTCTTCCGGTTGCGAGGATATATAGGGCTTGTAGGTTCATCAAGATCCCTAGGTATCCAGAGCCAATAAATGAGCTGCACCTTGCAATGGGTTTTCATTCTATACCGGGTATACAGCAATTCATTTGCTGAAATATAAAGAGTGAAAAATAGGTATCAAGCAAACCTTTGTATTTCCAAAATGGGCATAAGATAAGGTGTTGAGAAGCAATGGTTATTTGCACATCTCTGAATTCCGGGGTGCCCATACTAGCATGTGAATTACAGACCATTTCTCAAATAGACGTCTTTTTTACACACTGCCTTACATTTGGAAGTAAAAAGTGTAGAGAAAGAC
Organism: Pleurodeles waltl; assembly: GCF_031143425.1. Taxonomy (NCBI): domain Eukaryota; kingdom Metazoa; phylum Chordata; class Amphibia; order Caudata; family Salamandridae; genus Pleurodeles; species Pleurodeles waltl. The sequence goes on along the minus strand of NC_090437.1, from coordinate 1,085,306,657 downwards.
AAGGGGCAATAACACTTGTTTTACTATTCTGTGTTCCCCCAAGTATCCCGATAAAAATGGTACCTCACTTGCGCGGGTAGCCCTAATGCTCGCGACAGGAAACGCAACATGGACACATCACATTTTTACATTGAAATCTGACGTGTTTTTTGCAAAGTGCCTAGCTGTAGATTTTGGCCTGTAGCTCAGCCGGCACCTAGGGAAACCTAGCAAACCTTGGCATTTTTTAAAACTAGACACCTAGGGGAATCCAAGATGAGGTGACTTGTGGTGCTCTGACCAGGTTCTGTTACCCAGAATCATTTGCAAACTTCAATATTTGGCTAAAAAAACACATTTTCCTCACATTTTGGTGACAGAAAGTTCTGGAATCAGAGAGGAGCCAAAAATTTCCTTCCACCCAGCGTTCCCCCAAGTCTCCCGATAAAATTGATACCTCACTTGTGTGGGTAGGCCTAGCGCCCGCGACAGGAAATGCCCCAAAACACAACGTGGACACATCCCATTTTTTGACAGAAAACAGAGGTGTTTTTTGCAGAGTGCCTACCTGTAGATTTTGGCCTCTAGCTCAGCCGGCACTTAGGGTAACCTACCAAATCTGTGCATTTTTTAAAACTAGAGACCTAGGGGAATCCAAGATGGGGTGACTTGTGGGGCTCTGACCAGGTTCTGTTACCCAGAATCCTTTGCAAACCTCAAAATGAGGCCAAAAAAACACTTTTCCTCACATTTCGGCGACAGAAAGTTCTGGAATATGACAGGAGTCACAAATTAATTCCACCCAGCGTTCCCCCAAGTCTCGCGATAAAAATGGTACCTTACTTGCGTGGGTAGGCCTAGCGCCCACGAATAGAAATGGCCCAAAACACAACGTGGATACATCCCATTTTTTCACAGAAAACAGAGGTGTTTTTTACAACGTGCCTACCTGTGGATTTTGGCCTCTAGCTGAGCCGGCACCTCGGGAAACCTAGCAAACCAGCCCATTTCTGAAAACTATAGACCTAGGGGAATCCAAGATGGGGTGACTTGTGGGGCTCTGACCAGGTTCTGTTACCCAGAATCCTTTGCAAACCTCAAAATTTGGCTAAAAAAACACATTTTCCTCACATTTCGGTGACAGAAAGTTCTGGAATCTGAGAGGAGGCACAAATTTCCTTCAACCCAGCATTCCCCCAAGTCTCCCGATAAAAATGGTACCTCACTTGCGTGGGTAGGCCCACAATTGGAAATGGCCCAAAACACAACGTGGACACATCACATTTTTTCACAGAAAACAGAGGTGTTTTTTGCAAAGTGCCTACCTGTAGATTTTGGCCTCTAGCTTAGCCGGCACCTAGGGAAACCTACCAAACCTGTGCATTTTATAAAACTAGAGACCTAGGGGAATCCAAGATGGGGTGACTTGTTGGGGTTTGACCAGGTTCTGTTACCCAGAATCCTTTGCAAACCTCAAAATTTGGCTAAAAAAACACATTTTCCTCAAATTTCGGTGAAAGAAAGTTCTGTAATCTGAGAGGAGGCACAAATTTCCTTCCACCCAGCTTTCCCCCAAGTCTCCCGATAAAAATGGTACCTCACTTGCATGGGTTGGCCTAGCGCCCACGAATGGAAATGGCCCAAAACACAACGTGGACACATCACATTTTTTCACAGAAAACTGAGGTGTTTTTTGCAAAGTGCCTACCTGTAGATTTTGGCCTCTAGCTCAGCCGGCACCTAGGGAAACCTACCAAACCTGTGCATTGTTGAAAACTAGAGACCTAGGGGAATCCAAGATGGGTTGACTTGTGGGGCTTTGACCAGGTTCTGTTACCCAGAATCCTTTGCAAACCTCAAAATTTGGCTAAAAAAAACACATTTTCCTCACATTTCGGTAACAGAAAGTTCTGGAATCTGAGAGGAGCCACAAATTTCCTTCCACCCAGCGTTCCCCCAAGTCTCCCGATAAAAATGGTACCTCACTTGTGTGGCTAGGCCTGGTGCCTGCGACAGGAATAGATCACACAACGGTCAATGTTGGTCCTTACATGAGGCTGCTGTTGACCCTGGGGTGATCCATTCCTGACGCAGGCACTAGGTGTAGGCACTCAAATGGGGTAGTGTTTTTATCAGGACAGGTGAGGAATCACTGGGTGGTAGGAATTTTGCGGATCCCAGCATATTCCTGTAGTTTGTGTGACAGAAATGCGAGAAAAATAGAGTTTTTATTCAACATTTCAGCTTTGCAGGGTATTCTGGGTAAGAAACCTTTGAGGAATCCACACAAGTCACACCTCTGTGGACTCCTCTGAATGTCTAGTTTCCAGAAATGTTTGGGTTTAGTGTGTTTCTCTATATGGCCGTCGAACCCAGGACCAAAAACACAGGGGCCTGCCTTACAAAACCAGTTTGTTTTGCGATAGATAATTTTGATGTCTCCACAATACGATTTGGGCGGTGGAATTTGGGGCTGAACTAAATTGGAGAGCTCCCAAGAGAGCACTCTCTCTCTCTGCTTGCCGCCGCATTCACCTGCTCTCTGGGTTGGGCTAACCCACTATTACCCCGTTGCACAGACTGCTTCCGAAGGGACAGCAGGATTGTCCTCAACACCTCCCTCATAATTTACTGGAAGAAGAGTTATCGAATGGGACTCCTCCGACTGAAAAATCATTCCCAGAGTCTGTGCCATTGTACTATCCCACAGATGCTGTCTCAGTATCTGATGTCTCAGTCTCTGATCCTATGTCAGAGCTGTCCTCTATAACCCGAGTGACAGCAGCAGTCATCCATCAAGATGCCATCTCTGCTATTGGCAAAACTGTTGCTCTAAAACACTAGCCTACGTAGACAGTCACAAAATCGATGGTGTGTGTGAGATACATGCAACAGTAGAGGCCACCTTACCTGCGCTTCTTCCCTCAATCAGCACGTTCTTTCAAGATACTCAAAAACACCTTGTCACATACCATTCGTCACAGTCTTTAGCACCTTCTGCGCCCAGTCCAACAATCATTATTGGTGCTCCCACTCCCTCCTCCTCGGATTCCCTCATTACCACCCAGCAAAAGTGCCCTTCATCTCTCTGTAGCCGCCCTCCACCCCGCACATACATTTCATTTGTATTATAGCGCAGGTAATGGCTGACTTTACTAATGTACTCAGCTATTTACATAAAATACAGATTTGCTCTTTGCAATAGGGATATAAACCTTCTGCGCTTCTTTATGGCACTAAAACTGCCACTAGACAAGTCTGACCCTTTTGTAGCAGAAACATAATCACAATACCTACTTGACTTTTTTATTGCTGCCTAAAAGCTACAGTTGAAAAGCATCAGTTGAAGTATGTGCATTGCTTTGAAGACGCAAGCTGCAACCGCAAGACAACTGGTGACAAATCTATATACATATACATATATATATATATATATATATATATATATATATATATATATATATATATATATATATATATATATATCACTTTTATATGTGGGTCTGGGCCGATCGCAGCCCCCAGGGAAACCACACATGTATTGACAAAAGTGATATATATATATATATAATATATATATATATATATATTCATATATATATATATATATATATATATATATTATATATATATATATATATAGATCTATCTCTATATATATATCTATCTACATAGATATATCTATAGATAGATCTATATATATATCCATTTATCTATATATATCTATAGATCTATCTATAGATATATCCATGTAGATAGAGATATCTACATAGATATATCTATATCTATATCTATCTATATATATATATATATATATATATATATAGATCTATATTTTTTTTAGTTGTTGTATGGTTTCCTTGGGGGCCAAAATGACCCCCAGGGAAACCCTACAACAACAACAAAAAATATTGCCCCCACAGGGGGTCGCCCTGCCCACGGGCGACCCCCTGTCCATTTATTTTTCTAAAAAAAAAATTCCCCTGGGGGAGGCTCGATCGTGAGCGATCGCGCCACCCCAGGGGGCACCTACCTTTTGTTTAAAAAAAAATATGCCGGCCAGTTTTCCGAGGGGGCCGACCCCCCCGAGTGAAATCCCTGGTGTCTAGTGGTGTTTCCTGGCCCCCGATCGCAGCTGTGCTGCGATCGGGGGCCAGGAAACACTTTCAGGAAGCCTTGTAAGAAAGAGGAGAGTCTCCCCTTTCTTACGAGGCCTTCCCAAACGTGGGGAAGGCCGTTTGTGGCCGTTTTCCCCATTGGGAAGGCAAGGCCGCTTCCTTCTCCGATGGGGAAATCCACAAAGTGAAGTCAGCGTGCCTCGCGGCGCGCTGACGTCACAATGGGGCGGGTGGGGGGCGGGGGGAGCAAAAAAATAAAAAATCCACGGGTGTGATTTATTAACTCCCTCCCTGGTGTCGGCCACTGGTCGTGACCCGCACCAGGGAGGTAGTGCGGGCATCGGCCAGTGGCCGATGCCCACATCCAAGGGGTTAACTCTTGATACTCATTGTGTGCGACCATTTCTTGGCATTTGCATGGTGGCATTCGAATCGGCAAGACGTGTGATTCATTCCCGCATTTAAACCTTGATGTTCAGATCGCTTACAGAGTGCGCGATCATTTCATGGCATTTGCATATTCTTGTTGGAATCGGAAGTGTGCGCAATTCATTCCTGAATTTAAACCTTGATGTTCAGATCGCTTACAGAGTGCGCAATCATTTCATGGCATTTGCATATTCTTGTTGGGATCGGCACTGTGCGCAATTCATTCCCGCTTTTAAACCTTGATGTTAAGATCGCTTACAGAGTGCGTGATCATTTCATGGCATATGCATATTCTTGTTGGGATCAGCAGTGTGCGCGATTCATTCCTGCATTTAAACCTTGATGTTAAGATCGCTTACAGAGTGCACAACCATTTTATGACATTTGCATATACTTGTTGAAATCGGCAGTGTGCGCCATTCATTTCCCGCATTTAAACCTAGGTGTTCAGATCGCTTAGAGTGTGCGCGATCATTTCATGGCAATTAAAACTTTGATGTGTAGTGTTTCCTGAAGTGCACACAATTATCCCGAGCCCTTGAATTTTCTGCAAAGGTGCTAAATTCAAGATGTTACATTCTTTGTGCATATTAAGTCCTTAGTACAATTATTATTGTTTACCAGGGAATGTTTCAGATTACCTTTTGTTCTCATGTAAAGATGCAATGTTTGTTCTGAAACATTATTCTAGAAGGTTCTTATATTCCTAGACAGTATGTAACAGTTCATGAAAAGTTCATATGAAACATTGTGTTAACCATTCTTGATTCTTTTCCAGGTACCTAGATTTCTTGAGGTCTAGTTAGAGTCTATTTCTAGGCCATTCATGTTTCTTCAGTTTAAATGTTATTTCATGTTCCGAGTATCATTGAACTCTAGATTCAACAGAGTGTTATTCCATGCTCTGAGTATTATTGATCTCTAGATTCAACAGAGTGTTGTTTCATGTTATGAGTATCATTGAACTCTAGATTCAGCTGAGAGTTATTTCATGTTCTGAATATCATTGAACCCTAGATTCAACAGAGAGTTTTTATGAACCTCCATGTGATTATATCTTGATATTGTGTTGTTGTTTAACCTTTGCTTCGCACAGGTTTCCTTCCCAGTTGTTCCCTTCCTAATCCCCTTTTCCCCACTTGGACTCTCTTGGGCTCTGTGATATTTCTATCAGAGTTTTGGAGCTATCTTGTGGTGGACATGTTGGGAACGTGTGCAGACCCCGAGGATCTGGTCTCCCTGACAGTAGGTAAACTTTAGCACAAGGATTTGGCTGATGATGCATTGGAGTAGTTTCGCAGGGTTGAAGTACATTTGTCAATTTATGGTACAGAGCTTTATTTGTTACAGATTTGTGAGACAGTAGTGAGCATTCTCAACATGCATTAGAGATCGTTGAGATTCAGGGGCCACCTGCCGAGGGGGGGAGCAGAATAAGGAGGGGCAACACGGAGGAACACTGCACCACAATGGAACACCTTCACTTCCTGATCCATGCCACTCACAACTCCTCCCTCCACGACATTTTGATCCACAGACCCCCCAGCCACCACCCAGCATCCATTGACACCATTGTAGACATCACCACCCCCCATGCCCTGGCATCCACCGACTACCTCCTTCTTGGTGACTTGAACTTCCACCTTGAGGACAGCAACAACCAAAACACATCTTCCCTACTCGACAATCTCACCACCCTCAGCCTCGGACAACTGATCACTGTGCCCATGCACGCCGTAGGTCACAACCTAGACCCCATTTTCACCTCCAGCAACCGGATTACCATCAAGAACATATCCACCACAGACTGGACCGACCATCATTGCCTACGCTTCGCCATCACCACACCCAACAGCCTCCTCTGCATCCCCTGGGCCCCCACAGGAAATAGAACAAAATCATTGATGATCAACTCTCCCCAACCCTTGCCAAATCACTCCCACTGACGACGCCAACACCGCAGCATGCAACTTCAACTCCTGGATCACCGAATGCTCCAACTCCTTAGTCCCCCTCCGAGTCAACTTCGATCAAGCGCATCCCAAAAAAACCAGCTTGTTCACCACCGAACTCCAAGAATCTAAACGCACCAGCAGGCGCCTAGAGAAGAAATGGAGAAACAACAAAACCAGCGAAGAGCCGCCACTGCCACCCACCACCGGTGCATCAAGAATGCAAAAATAAGCCGCACTCTGTGAACGCATCAACATCTCCCCGCACAAATGAACTCTTCATGGTAAGCAACAAATTCACCAATCCCCCCTCCAAAGCCATCAACATTCCCCTGTCGCAAGACCTCTGTGACAAATTGGCCACTTTTTTCCACCACAAGATTAAGGACATTTATGATGACTTCCTCCCGCAGAACCTGCCCAGCATCAGAACCTATGACCGACCCAGCCCCCCAGAACCCACCCAAACCATCCACAGCTGGTCCACTCTCACAAAAGAAGAGACTGAAAGCATCATGAACAGCATTCACTCTGGAGTTCCCACAGACCCCTGTCCTCACCACAGCTACAACAGAGCCAGCGCATCCATCACCCCCAAACTCTGCAAGATGCTGAACTGCTCTATCAACACAGCGACCTGCCCGAAGATTGGAAACACGCTGAAGTCCATCCCCTCCTGAAGAAACTCATGGCCGATCCATCAGAGCTAAGTAATTTCCGGCCCATCTCACTACTACCCTACCCTGCTAAAGTACTGGAACACAACTGCGACAATTCATCGAAGACAACAACTCTCTGGGTGCCTCTCAGTCTGTCTTCCGTAGACAGCTCTACTTGCAGCCACCGATGACATCCGCACACTCATCGGCCGTGGCCACACTGAGGTACTCACACTCCCCGACCCCTCAGCAGCCTTCGACACAGTCTCTCACAGTCTCCCACAGCACCTTATGCACCGGACTCCACAATGCAGGAATCCACGGAAAAGCTGTGCAATGGATTCACTCCTTCCTTTCCGGAAGAACACAGAGAGTCAGGCTCCTACACTTCATGTCCAAACCAACAGAAATCAGCTGTGGAATCCCTCAGGGATCCTCCCTGAACCCAACGCTCTTCAACATCTCAACATCTACATGGCCCCACTTGCAGCCATCATCAGAAGCCATGGAATGAACATCATGTCATATGCCGATGACACATAACTCATCATATCTGTCTTTGAAGTCTCGGACAAAGCTAAGAGGAACTTTCACACTGGAATGGAAGCCGTCACTGCCTGGATGAGGGAGAGCCGCCTAAAGCTCAACTCAGGCAAGACCAATCTCATCATCTTCGGAAAGTCCACTTCAACCTTCAACCTGGGGCACTTGAAAATCCTCCATTGGCTCCCAGTGGAGAAACAAATCAACTTCAAACTACTCACACACACCCACAAGGCCATTCACAACATCGGACTGGCCTACCTGAATCATCGCATCTCTTTCCAGAACCCCACCAGACACGTCTGCTCCACCCAGCTGGTGCTAGCCACCAACCCACGCATCCGGAAAACCACTGCTAGAGGAAGATCTTTTGCCTACCTCGCAGCTAAAAGCTGGAACAACTCGCCTACACACCTCAGACAAAGCCCATCACTCACCATCTTCAGGAAGAATCTCAAGACATGGCTCTTCAAATGAGGCCCGGACCCACCACCAGTGCCTTGAGACCCTCACGGGTGAGTAGTTACGCTTTATAAAAACTGATTGATTGATTGATTGTGGGGCAGTGTTCATTTTTCTGGATGGTGGTTGGCTGAGAAGTTGGCATGGGTTTGCCAAGTTTATTGTTGTTGACAGTGGCAATCCAGGTGAAAAGGAAACAGGTAGGCAAGCACACACCTGGATGAGGCAGGAAGTTTTAGGTTCATTGACAGGTTAAATTAGTTACAAGATAATAGTTGCAGTGAAACTGTAGGGCTATTGAGGCAGGATGGTCAAAGAGTAACACAGCCATCTGGGAGTTCCCTCCCTAGCTACCAGCTTGTGTGTAATGGTGGTTAACAGGAGAGGGGAATGGCGCTTGAAAACCTGCTGCAGGAATGGTGATATGGTCCTACATATGATGCAGATCTTTCTTCCCATGGGGTGCGTGCTGGTCTTTGTGAGCGGCCCCAGAAGCTGAGACCCAGGCACTGCTCACAGCTGTGGCATCCGGACCACAGACCACACTACAGGTGGTTGGCGTAGTTGGCATTTGGCTGAGGTGGCCGGGGGATGGAGCATGCCCCCTAAGGGGTCACGGCCACAGCAAAAGCGAACAGGAGCGCCACAGACACACCCAAAAGTGGATCTCGCTAGCCTGGGAATTAAAAAGTCTATGTTAAATGCTTATAATGTTCATAACGACAAAGGCAATGATTCCCTGGTGCTGGTGAACAGGAAGGCTCTCAATCAAGGAGACAAGCACTAAGAGCAACTTGGGCCACCCCCTCACCAGACTATTGTGGGATACTTTGTATCGACCTAAGTGACCTCAGTAGAGAGTTGGGTGTGGGTCAAGAAAGTCCTTGAAGATGGAAGGCAAGTGTCTGCTTGCAGTAGGGAGGTTGGTGGTGATAATCCAGTCTACCCCTCACAGACTGTTGTTCAGGATGGATTAGCTGTTCCTTCTCAACTTCATGAAATCTCAAAGGGGATACAGGATGGTTTAGGAGGAGTGATACAGGGGTTTACAAACCAGGAGCTTTTAATCCCTGAGGCTAAACAGGTCAGTGTTGGGTCTCTCCCTGCTGCTGAGGTAAGCGTAATTTCAGCTGCACCAAAAAGGAACTCAGTGGTGCTGGCCCAACGGGATCAAACTGTGAAGGAAATGGAGAGGAATTGCTGATACAGCACTCTCCTGATATACCATCTCTGGCTTCTGCTGATCCCCTTCAGTCAATTATCCATGACTTTCAAACTACCTATCAAGTTTCTGTTTCAGCTATCCCCACTCAGAGAGAGTTGAGCTCCAATACCCGGCAGATAAGAATGCTAGGTTACATGCTGGACTCTCCTGAGCAGGGGGACATGTTTTTTTTTGCTTGCTGATGGGTCGAACTCTCTCAATTCAAGCTCTAGTGAGCTGGGTAAAGATCAGCTATCGGTAACCTCAGGGGTGTCGGAGGCCTCAGATGCTAGCTCGAGTGGTACAACCTATGATCTATGCAGTAGTGTTAAGCAGAAGAAACATTGAAGGGGGGATTTTGAGAGGAGAAAGCTCCAAGCAGAGAAGCGAGGGGCAGGTTAGGACTCTGGTAGCAATAGGCTTAAAATGGGATTATTCTGCGACTAGGCAAGTTTAGGACGTGGAAGACCATCAGGCGTGTGAGATCCTACCCCTTCCGGGAAAATTAATACCAGCCACTCACTGTCGGAGAGGAGCACTCATTGGGCCTTATCTATAACTCTATAAAGCAGTTGCAGGATGAGATTCATGTAGAAAACTGCAGAGCACGCATGGATGCCAAGAAACTTCAAGGGGCTATCTAGAAAGTTAATAAGACCTATGTCAAAATAGGGAATAGGATTTCGTCTGTGGAACAACAAGCTGCAAATCTGGAACATGATGTTGGGGTGCTTTTTGGGCAAGTCAAAATGCACCAAGCACAGATGGCTGACCTGATGTGAAAGAGGGAGGACTTTGAAAATAGACAGTGCAGAAATAACTTAAGATTCTTGGGCCTAGTAGAAGTAATAGAGGGCAGTGATACTAGGGCCTTTATGATGAACCTTTTGAGAGGGTCCTTTCCCAAACTTACTACCTGGAATTGGGACCTGGAAGTTCAGCGTGTTTATCGTTACCCTCTAATGACCAAAAAAACACAAGTTGTGGTAGTCGACAGACCTAGAACTGTAATAGTTTAATTTGGAAGCTTTTTGTTATGATAGTTGATATTCAAAAAAGCCCGCCCTTATGCCAAGTGGTGATGGTCACTCCTTCGTCGCTCATCTGGAGTTTTGCCCTGCCAAAGTAGAGAGAAGATGGCAGCTCAGGCAACTCATCAAGACAGTTCAGAATCTTGGATGGGAAGCCTATCTGCTAAATCCAGCTCGCTTTCTTCAGAGATAAAAACATTTGAGTACTGGTTGGGAAAGCTTCCTAAGGTAGTGGTCATTTGTCAGACATAGATGGTTAGCAGAGGCCATAAGGCATTTCTGGGGGGGGGGGGCGGGGGTGAGGATGGGGGGTTGTGCTGGTTTGGCTGCATTTGTTTGCTTTTATATTGGATAATATGGGCTGGTATAATGCTTTTGGGGAGGTTGTGTGTCTTATAAAAGGGGAATGGAGTGGGAAAAAGGAGGGTGGGTACATTCTGTTTTCTCTTCTAGGCAACAGATGTTGGTATAAGTTGACATTCTGATTTTGATAAGGGGGGCATTCCCCTTGAGGCGGTATTGTAGACTTGGGGGATACAAGATGGGCGGTTTGATAGTCATCATTCATGCTTTGGGGGGGCCTGACTATCTTGTGGTGGTGGTGGTGGAGGGAGGTTGAGGTGTGGGTGGTTGTTGGGGAAGGGGGTTTGAGGTGGGAACGCTTTTGGGTTGGATGGGTATGTGTATGTGGGTAGGATGGGGCAGTGCATTGGTCAAGTAAAATTCAGGATCTCAGGACTGCAGCATCAATTTTGGATTAATGAGTATGAGCACGATACGAATTGCATCTGTTAACATTTGCAATTTGAAAGATAGCTGTAAGAGGAGAAGAATGGCTTATGATTTTAAAGTACTGCAGGCAAATATACTTTGCATACAGGAGACACATATAGAAGAATCTAGGAAACATTTGTTGGAAACTGTTGGCTTTAAGTTGGTTGGATGTACAACATGGGGAGTAAGGACTCGTGGTGTTGCTAGTCTGGCCCGGGGCAATTCATGTTGTTTCACATGCACAAAATCTGATAAGCTTCGGAGATGGGTGATCATGGAATGCCAGGATGTGAATGGTCTTTTAGCCTTAGCAATGTTTAATGGCTCAGTAGTTGATGATCTGTTAGTGTTTGATTGGTTGAATAATGAACTAGCCCTTTGTCCTACTCTCACAGTACATTATCAGGGGTTTTAACTTTAATGGATGTGGGGGTTGGCTAGAGAAAAGGGCAGGTTTATATACAGGTCGTAAGCCAAAAGGTTTAGAGCCCTTGATCCATCTAGGGAATAACCACGGGTTGGCTGATGCTTGGAATAATTTTAAAATGCCAGACCCGGGGTATACTTATTATTCTGCACCACATAGATCCCTTGCTTGCTTGCATTACATGTTTGTCTCACATACCCTTCTATATGGGACCAAGATCAAAAAATTCCTCAGGGTAATGTGCAACCATAATCCGCTTAGTTGGGACCGGCCGGCGGTCCATATATGGAACTCATATTTTGAACAGGCACTAATATAGAATCATTGTATTCCAGAATTCTTGAAGTTTAATCAAGAAAGAGCCTCATTAGGGGTAGTACGGGATGCCTTTAAGGCTGGTATATATGGGGAACTTCTTAGCTTTGCATTGACCCATCAAAAGATGACATTTGTGGGTTTATTGAGTTATTTAGGGTCCTTGAGGAAGCTGAGTATCAGTTGACCTACATGGCCTTCTTGGGTTGGATGTTGATAGGGTGCAAAATAAGGTAGCCCTTCCCAGGGCAGCAATTACTGACATTTCAAACAGGAAAGCTGCTGTGAAATGCATGACCTGGAAAAGGGAGAGTTATGAATATAGTGAGCGGGTTGGTCACCTGCTGGAGGTCTGAGCCAGGCAAACAAATATTCGGTTTGAAAAAAGGGAGATTTTCCTTGATCCAGTTCCATTCATGAGAGTTCACGTGGAGGACCATGACCTGCTTGAAGCCCCCTTCCTGATGGAGGAATTACAAATTACTATTAGAGATTCGTCTTCGGGAAAAGCAGTAGGTGGATATAAGATTCTGCTAGAGTTTTATCAAATCTTTTTATTACACTTAAAATCAGATTTGCTTTTTACATTTTTGCAGATTAAAAAGGGTCACCCAGCCCCAGACTCATGGCCTTCAGTGAACATTATTGTGTTTCCAATAAATGGTAAACCCCACAAGAGCCAGGGTTATACAAGCCTATAACTCTCATCAACAGCGACACATACCTTTATTCTAGAATTATAGCCTCCTGTTTGAGCTTTGCCATGAGTAAATTAGTCTTGCCAAGGCAGCACAGGTTTATCCCCAGGAGGGGAACTACAGACCACACATGCCATGTCATAACACTCTTTGATGCATTTATGGTTTCTGGGGACCCCATGGAACTGATACTGTTAGGTGCAGAAAAGGCACTCAGTGTTTCCTGGGTTTTTCTGTGGTCATTCATGCTTTGGTTTGGAATTGGGCTAGAGTCTATTAAGGCAGTGAGAGCACCGTATCATAGTCCTACCGCTAGACTACACATGGGGGGGCAGTCAGGTAAAGTTCAAATTGAAAGAGGCACCAGTCAGGGGTGCCCTGACTCCCTTTTATTATTTGCACTCTATATCAACTGTTTCACCTTGAAACTAGAGCTAAATCCTTTGATTGTATCTATGCAATTTCATGGCTGGGATACTAAAGCGCTTGCATATGGAGATGATGTGCCAATTGTGACAGCCAGCCCCATTGAGTACTTACAATAATAATCTCATTTGAAGAGTTGCAGGATCGGTACGAGATACCCTGGTATATTTTTTAAGTATTTAAAAATTCAGATTTTTTTTAACTCAAAAATGGGGGAGGGGGATTGGGGTTTTTAGAACATAGAGTTGCTGGATTGGTTGGTTGGGACTGATCCTTATAGTATCAGCCAATTCTATAAAGATTTGCATGCTCTCACTTTAGATGATCTTGAAAGACAATCTGAAAAATGGCCAAGTTGTGGGTGGCTGATTGTTCTTTCCTGGAATCACTAGAGGTGGCCTGCACTACATTACTAATTTACAAGCACAACATTATAAGACCCTTTTTGATTTGTATTACATGTCCCGGAAAATCGCTAGCTGGAAGGGATGTCAGGTATTACATGCCTTCATTGTCAATATCCTGAGGGCGATGCTATTCATAGGTTTGGTAGCTTCCTGTGCCTGGAACCACTGTGGACAGGAATTTCTAAGTTTTCTGATTCTTGGGGATTAATATTGAATTAAACCCTCAACTTATTTTGTTGGGGGTACATAGCAAAGTGGTTCCTGGTGCTGCCCAGCAGTTTGCTCAGTTATTAGCTCATATCAATCTGGAAATTGCTCTAAATGGAAAAAAAGGCAAAAAAGCCAATCGGAAAGGCCAGGGGATTTGGGCACTGCTCCTAGATTGGCGCCATACTGTATCTTTATGATGCTACTTTTTTATAGCCTTTGGCAACCAGCCAGGCAGGCCTTTAATATGGGTGGGGGAGAATGGCTGATATTTGTTCTAAAACTGAGTATTTATCTGCTTTTAATGTCGGCATTTTGAGTTCTCTGTTTTTCTAATACTGGCTGTCAGAAATGGGGTCTTTGGCAGTCAGGTTACCCCCTGTCCAAGCAAGGACCCTCACTTTAGTCAGGGTAAGTCACACACAATCCAAGTTATCCTGTGCCCACCCTCTGGTAGCTTGGCACTGAGCAGTCAGGCTTAACTTAGAAGACAATGTGTAAAGTATTTGTGCAATAAATCATGCAATAACACAGTAGAACACCACAAAAATACACCACACACTGTTTAGAAAAATATATAATATTTATCTGGTAAAATGCAGGTCAAAATGATTAAGATGCAATAAGTATATGTTGAGATATCACTGTAAAAATGATATAAAGTGTCTTTAGTCTCTTAAAAGCAACAAATGTCTCTTGCAAGCACAAAGTGCCTGGTTTGTGTTCAAAATCTCCGCAAGGAACTGCAGAGGAGGCAATGCGTGGAAAGCAGGGAGGTGTGCGTCGAGATCTCGGGCCGCACACGGTGATGCGTCATTTATTTTTCACGCAGGGAATGCTTTGCATCGATTTCCAGTGCTCAGTCTTGGATCCTCTTTAGGTTGCGGAGTTTTCGGATGCACTGGGGATGATGTGTTAAAATCTGGCGTTGGCAGGACGAAGTCACAGAGGCTGCATCGATTCGGTGGGCATTGCGTGGAAATTTCTACTGCACGCAGGCGCTGTGTCGATTCCTCTCAGAAAGTCAGGCTGCGTTGTTCCGGCTCGGCTGTGCGTCGATCCAGTGGGGCGTGCATCGAATTTCCGGTCGATATGTCGATCTTCTCCTTGCGAAGTCTGGCTGCGTCGTTACGGTTTGGCGTGCAGTGATTTTTTCACTGCGATGCAGGCTGTGCGTCATTTTCTGCCGGCTGTGCATCGATTTCCGCTGTCCAGGGAGTTTGTCTTGCAGAAATGAAGTCTTTTTGGTCCCGAGACTTCAGGGAACAGGAGGCAAGCACTATCCAAGCCCTTGGTGAGCACTTCTCAGCACAGCCAGAGAGCAGCAAGGCAGCAGGGCAACAGCAAGGCAGCAGTCCTTCTCAGAAAGCAGTCAGTTGGGTCCTTTGGGCAGCCCGGCAGTTCTTCTTGGCAGGTTGCAGGTTCTGGTTCAGGGTTCTTCTCCAGGAAGTGTCTGAGTTGGTAGGGACAGAGGCCCTGTTTAAATACCCAAATGTGCCTTTGAAGCAGGGCAAGACTTCAAAGAGTGACTTAGAAGGCCACAAGGTCCACTTTCAGTTCCACATGCCAGGGTCTGAGTAGGGGGGTGTGGCAGTCCTTTGTGTAAGGGCAGATTACTGTCCTTTGACATGTAAGTGTGAGGCCCTCCACCCTCCCAGCCCAGGAAGACCCATTCAAAAATGCAGATGTATGCATGTGAGGCTAAGCATCCTGTGTTTGGGGTTTGTCTGAGTGAATGCACAAGGGAGCTGTCAACTGAACCTAGCCAGACACCTAGCCAGACATGGATTGTAAGGCACAGAAGGATTTAAGTGCAGAGAAATGCTTACTTTCTAAAAGTGGCATTTCTAAAATAGTAATATAAAATCCAACTTCACCAGTCATCAGGATTTTGTATTACCATTCTGGCCATACCAAATATGACCTTCCTACTCCTTTCAGATCAGCAGCTACCACTCAAACAGTATATGAGGGTAGCCCTAATGTTAGCCTATGAAAGGAGCAGGCCTCACAGCAGTCCAAAACAAATTTAGGATTTTTTCACTACCAGGACATGTAAACTACACGGGTACATGTCCTGCCTTTTCTCTACACAGCACCCTGCCCTATGAGTTACCTAGGGCCTAACTTAGGGATGACTTATATGTAGAAAAAGGGGAGTTTTACGCTTGGCAAGTACTTTTAAACGCCAAGACGAATTGGCATTGAAACTGCAAACACAGGCCTTGCAATGGCAGGCCTGAGACATGGTTAAGGGGCTACTTAAGTGGGTGACACAATCAGTGGTATTTTGCAACCAACCTATGTACTACTAAGTTAGTTTGCACAACAAAAAAACAGATTGTAGTGCATGGCAATTTGACCTACTGCATGAATGTTAATGAGGAAGGTTGCAAATTGCTGTCCATTATGATTTGCTACTTCACAAAATAAAATGATGACATTTTTCAAACACTCACCCACAGTCACAGATCTGGGTTTAATCCATTATTATTTTGCTTGCTACATCACCCCATTTTGGATCCAGCAATATGCAAATCAGTCTTGACCCTGCTCCCAATGCGAGCAGTCCATCCTGAATCAATGCGATGATTTGCTACCATCATAGGGATAGTGACCTGCTTAGATGTATTGCCCCGGGTTGGAAACTTGTCCATTCCCTGCCCACAAGGAACATTTTCTGAGATGTAGTCATGGGACTTGGCAATATTTTCACTTTTTTTTACAACTGAGTAACATTGACAAGCATAACTAGCTATTAGTCTGCCCAATGCCCTGTTTACAAAGGCACAAGTTTAAATGACTTGCTCAAAACTATTTATTAGTATTTCGGTACTGCACCCAACCCTCCACATGAGGCCAAACCCAAGGAATTGGCCAAAGGGACACATCTATGGATAGGCCTTGCACCCAACCCTGTATGACCACCTAACTCCCTACTTGCTCAGCCTTCAGTCTTTCAAAGCAAAGGTTGATTATAGGGTCATTTTGTTCAATGATATTCAGCAGCTTGCTCTCCGCAACTGACTTTACCCACTACATCCATTCTTTGGGTGAAAGTAAAAAGACAATTACATTCATCAGTGCTTAACTTTTGAAATATACAGTTTTTTTTTTACATATTTCAAAATCTTACAGACAAGCTTATATAAGTACATATGGAACATAATACATATTGAGGCATATATATATATATATATATATACATGATGTATTCATTTATGTTACCTAGTGGCAGTTCCCACTGTGTAGTTATAGTTAGGACATAGTTTCTATAGAAATATCGAAAAAGCATTTTTTGTTTTGCTAATAACTTTGGCACCGTTTGATGAATCTTCAGGAAATTTTACTAAAAAATATGACGCTCACTTCAGCATCTGTCTGAAAAGTTTTGGGGTGATCTGTCAAGTGGGGAATACTAAATCCATTCAGTAGTTTTGAGTAACTGAAATTTGTACATATAGGGATGTGAAGGCTCTGCGGACTCTCCCACTCTCGTGCTGAGCTCTGGTTGGCTGCCAACACTTCAATAAGGAAGTTTTAGCAGCCATGTTGGGACTCAGCTTCAGCCAAGTCACAGAAAAAAAGATGGGAAAATAGAAAAGGGGCCAGGGTTTGGGCACGTTGACACCTCAGCTCTGGTGCTGGAGTCCCAGAGGGACTCCCCCCAAGCAAAAAAGCATTTTTTAAAAACAATTCAGCAGGAGCCACAGCAGATCTGCCGAAATATAATTTAAAAAAAAGTGCGGGCTCCCACAGTTGTTCAACTGCAGCCCCCAGATGGGCCAGTTCTCGGCGCATTCAAAATATCAAATGTGGGGGGCCGCCCAGCACCTCCCAGCCCTAGGGAGTGCCTCTTGCCCGGCAACATATTTCTAATTGAATGCAGGGGGTTGCTCTGCCCTCCCCAAGCTCCGGGGACTGCCACCTCTCAGGGGCACATATTTCTAATCAAATGCAGGGGGCTGCTCGCCCTCCCTGCAGCCCCATGGACCGCCCCCTCCCCAGGGTTTTAATTAAACTGAATGCAGGGGGGCAGCATGGCCTCCCTGCAGCCCCTGGGACCACCACCTCCCAAGGGGTTTAAACAAAATGACTCCTGGAGGCTGTGCAGCATCCCCGCAGCACTGGGGACTTCCACCTCCCTGGGGCTAATTTTAAAACCAAAAGTGGGTCAGTTGAGGCCCCTCTCCCCCTAAAAATGTTATATAATTAGGCCAGGTCCCGGGGAGATCAGCCTGGAGAATATGGCCACACAGCTCTCCTTCCCCTCAAAAAATATTTAGGCTGGGCCTCGGGGATGGGATCCCCAGTGCCGAAATTGGCCTGTGGAGAGGGGCCACACACAATATCGATGTGATATTTGCAGTAACATTTTTTACAAAAAAACTGTGCATCATGGAGGTGCAAGATATATTTACCTTAGGGCACAAGTTATAGTTACTTGAGATACCTCTAACAGGCAAATTTCTATGGTTTGGTATGTTTAAAATATGAGCCTAACTATGTCGTCCCTGTAAACTTTGTTTTTTTAAGTGAATTTCTATGTTTTTTCAACATAGCCCTGTAGCCTTTATTTTTTTCTGTGACTATATATGTATATATATATGTATATATATGTGTGTGTATTACTTACTGGCAGTCGTCTGTAGGTAGTTACATTTAGGACCTAGTTTCCATAGGAAAAGCCTTTTTTGTTTTGCCAGTAACTGGCGCTATTTGACAAATCTTCCCCAAATTTCTAAAAGTAGTGCAACAGTCAGTTCAACTGCTGTGTTGAACGTTTCAGGGTGATTCGTCAAATGGGATACAGGAAAAGGGGGCTCCCTAAATGCTTTTTTCCCATGTAATTTCCTATGGAGATTTCGAAGACAACTACTGCCCGAACAACTGGACGGAATTACACCAAATTTGACAGAAAGGTAGCTAGCTCTCTGTCCAGAAAGTGACCTTTTTTGTTATTTGGAATAAATTGGTTCAGTAGTTTTTGAGTAATTAAACAAATTAAGAAATATTGGTATATGGACAGAGACTAAGCACAAATCTCAAAGTGAGATCTGATTGGCTGCCAGCACTTCAACCAGGAAGAGCTGGCAGCCATCTTGGCATCAATATACATGCTAACACCTTCTAAATGATCTACACATCTGAAAACAAGAACTAAAGCTTAAATGTAGGGAAGAATGCACTTTAAGGACTATGGCGGTCATTACAACATTGGCAGCAAAAAACGCTTACCGCCGTGCAGAAGACCGCCAACACACCGCCGCGGCCGCGGAAATCCGCCACAGCTATTATGACCCGCAGCACGGAATCCGCCAAAATTCAGACACCCACACAGGTCCGCCACACCAAAGGTCAGTGATAAACTGGCGAAAACAAATCCTCCACCGTCACGCCTACAGAAATACGCCCACACTATCACGACACACGAATCCACGTCTTTCAACCGCGGTATTCCATTGGCGGTACACACTGCCGCGCTCAAAATACACACACATTTACAAAACACAGCCACATTGGACAATTCCAAATACACACACCTGATACACATACACACACCACTCCCACACACCCAATACAACATAAAACACACACCCACAAACCCCTACAACACCATTACCGAGAGAAGGCCAGAGAGAGACACTACAAACTACTACCAAGCATCCACAGGCACAAAATACATCACCCACAGAACTTCCACGCATCTCACACAACACAACACTACATATCAGCACACTTATCACCACACACACCACCCACACATCACCCACAAACCACATGGTACGGCAAAGACACCCCAGGTTCTCTGAGGAGGAGCTCAGGGTCATGGTGAAGGAAATCGTCCGGGTAGAGTCACAGCTATTCGGATCACAGGTGCAGCACACCTCCATAGCTAGGAAGATGGAGTTATGGCAATGAATAGTGGACAGTGTCAACGCAGTGGGACAGCACCCAAGAAATCGGGTTGACATCAGGAAGAGGTGGAACGACCTACGGGGGAAGGTGTGTTCTGTGGTCTCAAGACACCACCTTGCGGTTCAGCTTACTGGCGGCGGACCCCCACCTCCTCCCCCACAACTAACAACATGGGAGGAGCAGGTCTTGGTGATTCTGCATCCTGAGGGCCTCGCAGGAGTAGATGGAGGAATGGACTCTGGTAAGTCAAAGCTTTACTATTACATCCCCCACCCTACCTGCATGCCATCACATACCCCCACCCTCACCCTCACTCCCATCACTCCAACTCCTCACAAATGTCCCAATATCACAAACCACCCATCCCAACACCAAGCACTGCATGCAACAACAAAGCATGGACAACCAACACCAAAGCATGACCACTGCACATACCCATACACCCCCCTAAACCACCATCACACAAGGACCCACACAGGAATGCAAGCACTGGGGTACACGGTCACCCACCCATTGCACACCATGCCACACACAGATGTAATAACCATCCTTTTATACCCCTGCAGGACTCCTACCCAACGTCACCGAACAGGAGGGTCCACACATATCCACACCACCAACAGAAGAGACCCACAGTGATGACAGCACCTCTGTCCAACTGGATCTAGATGATCAGCCCGGCCCATCGAGGACCTCTGGACAGTCAGTTCCCCTCACACAGTCACAGGCCACTACAGAGCTTCCTCCCTCTGGAAACACCAGCACAGCACCCACCCAGCGGGCCCATACCTCTGTCCCCAGGACACGTCAAGCAGCAGTGTGTTCACCACTACAGGGAACCCAGGCTAACCCACCACCCCAACAATAACAGGGACCTAGGGGCAGTGGTAGTGGGCACACAGTCCAGGGGACGGAGGCACAGGAACACAGGGGAACTGGGAGGGCTGCTGTGCGACAGGGAGAGGACAGGCCAAGGGAACCCACTCTCCACGAGGCCCTCTCCTTCATCATGGGAGACTACCACCACTCCCAGGAGACGATGGCAACGGTACTGGCCAAGTTTCAGGAGACCCAGCGCCTGCAGGAGGAACAGTATTTGGGCTTCAGGGAGGAACTCAGAACCATCAATTCCACTCTGGGCACCATCCTAGGGGTGCTGAAGGAAGTACTCAACACCAGGAAGGACCCTGTGGCACAACAAGGGGCCCCTGACACTAGCATGGACGATGAACTGCCCACCACCTCCGCCAGCGCTAGTGGACAGGACGTCCCGCCACAGGACCACCACACCAGCACCCCTCCCCCTGCAGATGGAGAACCACCCCGCAAACGGTCCCTGAGATCCAGGACAAAGACAGAGAACGATGCCAAGACCCCCACCAAGAAATGAGACCGCCCTAAATGTCATCTTTCTGTCCTACTTTGTCACCCTGTCCATCCTCAAACTGCCCCAGCTCCACTTCCTATGCCCATTTGGGCAATGCACCTGTAAGACTAATAGACTGGACTCTGCCATGGACATTCTTCCACCATCCCCCCTCACCATTTCACAACCCCCTCCAATAGTGAGCACTTAAATAGACACCCTTGAAGCACAAAACAATCTGGAGTCAGTCTGTGATTTCGAAATTGTGTATTAGCAATTACAGTGACAAAATGCTCTTTCAATTGTAATGTCAACATACCTATGTCACACAGCTCTAGTCCATGAGGATACAAAGCAGATGTCACACTGTGGGACCCACATCTGTGAAATCATAAGGGAAAGTGACAACTCAGTGACACTGGGTGAAAACGACAGACAGTAGAGAGGTAGTAGTGTTAAAGTACATGTAGTAGGCAGGTCTGTACTCTTACCTGTGTCTCACTGGAAATATTGCAGGATCACCGAGTTCCTGTTGTCCATGTCCTCTTCTTCTGCTTCCTCGTCTTCACTGTCCACAGGCTCCACAGCTGCAACAACACCGCCATCTGGACCATCCTCCTGCAGAAAAGGCACATGTCGTCGCAAAGCTAAGTTGTGAAGCATACAGCAGGCCACGATGATCTGGCACACCTTCTTTGGTGAGTAGAATAGGGATCCACCTGTCATATGGAGGCACCTGAACCTGGCCTTCAGGAGGCCGAAGGTCCGTTCTATACTCCGCCGAGTTCACCCATGGGCCTCATGGTAGCGTTCCTCTGCCCTTGTCCTGGGATTCCTCACTGGGGTCAGTAGCCATGACAGGTTGGGGTAACCAGAGTCACCTGCAAATGGCGAGGGACAACTGTTAGACACACACTAACCTGTAGGGATATCCCCAGACCCAGACAACCATTCCCACACTCTTGCTTCCAGGTGCTCACCTAATAGCCACACACAGTGCCTCTGGAGTTGGCCCATCACATAAGGGATTCTGCTATTCCGCAGGATGTAGGCGTCATGCACTGAGCCAGGGAACTTGACATTCACATGGGAGATGTACTGGTGTGCCAAACACACCATCTGCACATTCATGGAAGGATCACTCTTCCGGTTTCTGTACACCTGTTCACTCCTGCGGGGGTACCAAAGCCCATGTTTCCCATCAATGGCACCTATGATGTTGGGGATATGTCCCAGGGCATAGAAATCACCTTTCACTGTAGGCAAATCCTCCACCTGAGGGAAAACGATGTAGCTCCGCATGGTTTTTAGCAGGGCAGACAACACTCTGGACAACACGTTGGAAAACATAGGCTGGGACATCCCTGATGCTATGGCCACTGTTGTTTGAAATGACCCACTTGCAAGGAAATGGAGTACTGACAGCACCTGCACTTGAGGGGGATTTCTGTGGGATGGTGGATAGCTGACATCAGGTCTGGCTCCAGCTGGGTACACAGTTCCTGGATTGTGGCACGGTCAAGCCTATAGGTGATGATCACATGTCTTTCCTCCATTGTCGACAGGTCCACCAGTGGTCTGTACACCCGAGGATGCCGCCATCTCCTCACATGTTCCAGTAGACGGTGCCTATGAAGGACAACAGCAAGAACAGAGTCAACAAACTCAGAGGTACGTACCCACAGCTTACACAGAACACAAATCATAATCCGAAAAGTGGCCTGTATGTGTGTCGAAGCTAGGCCTAGGTATGTGTGACACAGTTAAAAATTAA
Organism: Pleurodeles waltl; assembly: GCF_031143425.1. Classification (NCBI taxonomy): domain Eukaryota; kingdom Metazoa; phylum Chordata; class Amphibia; order Caudata; family Salamandridae; genus Pleurodeles; species Pleurodeles waltl. Next base: position 1,085,283,967 of record NC_090437.1, on the reverse strand, counting down.
GCCATGTGGGCCCCTGATATGGTGGCTGCCTGACCTCTAAAGTGGGACAATGGGATGTGAGGTAACTGTGCTGGCGTTGTACACCGTCGCGGTAGTAGGTTGAAGACAGCGGCGCAATGCTGCATTGGTTAACATTGGACCCTATGGGTCCCAGGAGCCAATGACAATGTACGCCGGTGGTGACTGTACGCACCACTGCGGACGTGAGCGCCATCTTCTATCTGTTCAATCACTCAATACCTGATCTTCGACAGGAGAGGACCTACACTGCAAGTGCTGCTGTGACCTCAGTCTGGAAGAGACAATGGCTCGAGTGTCTGGGGAAAGGGCCCCTGCCTTCACATCGGAGGAGTTGGAAAAGCTCGTGGATGGGTCCTCCCCCAGTACACGCTACTCTACGTGTGCCACATGGCAAGGGTAGGGATGGGGGCCAATTACTGTGACGGTGCAGTTGGTAATAAAATTTCTCTTCCCCCTATACAATTCATGTAGGTCAGCGCCCACCAGAAAAAAGATATTTGGCGTGCCATCGCCAAGGACGTCCGGACCCTGGGTGTCTACCACAGACGGAGCAGTCACTGCCGTAAGAGATGGGAGGACATTCGCCGCTGGAGCAAGAAGACTGATGTCCAGGATCCTGGCGGTGGCGTACCCAGAGTTGGATGGGTGCTTGGGGGCATCACAGCAGCCTCAAGGGGGTGAGTACACTCTCATCCTGCTGATTTTGCGCGCAGTGGAGGTGTCTAGGTGAGGGAGGTGGGCTGTGGGTTTCCCTAGGCCAGGGCGAGTTTAGTAGGCAAGGTCCCTCCGTAAGGCAGGCCATGTGGCACCCCACCCCACCTCTGTAGAGTGCCAAGTACACCTAGTCATGCCCCTGTGTCATCCATGTGTGCAGATGTCGTCCATAGCCTTGTAGGCCATGTCCCAGGGATTGAACAGTGGAGCCCAAGAGCGCGGCGTAGTGCAGGGGGCTTCTGTGTCTGTATTGTCCGCCAACGGTAGCGGTAATGCATGCACTCAACATGTCTTTCTTCTGTCGTCCCCCCCCTTTTTGTGGTTTCCCTGTTCTTGTGTGCATTAGCATCATCAGGCAGAGGAGCAGTGGCACCGGAGCAGGAGGGAGCTGCATCCCACATGGCCCTGGAGGGTGACACTACGGAGTCTGATTTCACCAGTGGGATGAAGGGCGAGGGGAGCCCCACGGCGGGGACAGGAGCTGACACCAGTGACACGGACTTGTCCTCTGATATGAGCTCCCATGTGGTGGCGGCAACATCTGTGCCCCCCACATCTACAAGTACAGCCGCCACCCCCCCCTACCAGCACCGCCCTCCCAGCAGCCCCTCAGCCTTTGCCCCGTGCCCGCTCACCCAGGAGGGTGGGCATCACCTTCGCCCCAGGCACCTCAGCCCCTGCCCCAGTCACCCCTGCTGCCCTAAGTGAGGAGGCCATTGACCTCCTCAGGTCCCTCACTGTTGGGCAGTCTACCATTTTGAATGCCATCCAGGGTGTAGAAAGGCAGTTGCAACAAACAAATGCATTCCTGAAGGGCATTCATTCTGGTCAGGCGGCCCTTCAGCTAGCTTTTCAGACACTGGCCTCAGCACTGATGGCAGCCATTGTCCCCGTCTCTAGCCTCCCACCTCCAACTTCCTCCACTCAGACCCAATCTACCGCAGCCTATCCCAAGCACACCTTCAGACCAGCATGCACACACAGGAAACTCAGGCAAACATAAGCACCACACATCCCACAGGCACTCACGCAAGCATCACACACATGCATACACACCAACATCCACTGCCTCCACTGTGTCCCCCTCCTCGTCGTCTCCCTCCTCCCTCCCAGTCTCGTCTACACTCACACCTGCATGCACTACATCTACAGCCACTACTGCCATCACCAGCACACACACCACCACAGCCCGCTCACATGCAGTCACCACCCCACTACCATTCACACGTCCCCTGTGTCCTCTCCCAGTGTGTCTGTGACGCCAACACCCAAGATACACAAACGCAGGCACACACCCTCCCAACAGCCATCCACCTCACAAGCGCATGCACCTTCACCCAAAGTCACCAAACGAACACCTCCTACAACCACAACCTCCTCCTCCACTCCCAAACCCCCTCCAGCTACCCTTCCCAGTGTCTCCCAAAAACTTTTCCTGTCCAACCTTGACCTCTTTCCCACACCTCCCCCACCCCGTCCGTCTCCTAGGGCCCGACTCTCCAGGTCCCAACCTGGCACCTCAGCCACAACATCTCCGGGACCAGAGATGCCTGTAGTCACCGGACTCTGGAGTGCAGGGCGGCCAGTGTGGCACGGAGCCACAGCACGGACAGTCCCCCACCTGTCAAGCATCAAAAGTTGGCCAGTGCCCGGCAGGAGAGGGGGAAGACTCCAGCCACCAAAGCCCCTCCCAGGGGTCCCGGTGGGAGTGTGGACTCAGCTGCGGCACCTTCCAAGGTGGGGAAGCCACAAGAAACACGGCAAGGCTGGGAAGAGCAGCAAGGCGGAGAAGACCGCCATCATCCCCGCTGCCCAGGAGGCGACCGCCATCATCCCCGCTGCCCAGGAGGGCACCGCCAGCAGCTGCCCTGCTGCCCAAGGGGCCACCGCCATCATCTCCGCTGCCCAGGAGGCCACCACCAGCACCTGCCCTGCTGCCCAAGAGGCCACGGCCATCATCCCCACTGCCCAGGAGGCCACCGCCAGCACAAGCCCCGCTGGGCTAGAGAGGACCACCAGCACAAGCCCCGCTGGGCTAGTGAGGACCGCCAGCACAAGCCCCGCTGGGCTAGAGAGGACCGCCAGCACAAGCCCCGCTGGGCTAGAGAGGACCGCCAGCAGCGGAGTCACTGCAAAGGAGCTCACCGCCACAAGCACCACTGAACAGGGCACTGCCGCTGAACAGGGCACCGCTGAACAGGGCACCGCCGCCACAAGCACCGCTGCCAAGGACACCGCCGCCACTAGCACCGCTGAACAGGGCACCGCCACCTAAAGCACCGCTGAACAGGGCACCGCCGCCTCAAGCACCGCTGCCAAGGACACCGCCGCCACAAGCATCGCTGAACAGGGCACCGCCGCCTCAAGCACCGCTGCCAAGGACACCGCCGCCACAAGCACCGCTGGACAGGGCACCGCTGCCTCAAGCACCGCTGCCAAGGACACCGCCGCCACAAGCACCGCTGCCAAGGACACCGCCGCCACAAGCACCGCTGCCAAGGACACCACCGCCACAAGCACCGCTGAACAGGGCACCGCCGCCTCAAGCACCGCTGCCAAGGACACCGCCGCTTCAAGCACCGCTGAACAGGGCACCGCCGCCTCAAGCACCGCTGCCAAGGACACCGCCGCCTCAAGCACCACTGAACAGGGCACCGCCGCCTCAAGTACCGCTGCCAAGGACACCCCTGCCACAAGCACCACTGAACAGGGCACCGCCGCCTCAAGCACCGCTGAACAGGGCACCGTTGCCTCAAGCACCGCTGTACAGGGCATCGGCGCTACAAGCACTGCTGAACAGGACACCGCTGCCTCAAGCACCGCTGAACAGGGCACCGCCGCCTCAAGCACCGCTGCCAAGAACACCGCTGCCTCAAGCACCGCAGGCCCATGAGCGCCAAAAGCTCTGACGCTACTGAGGCCACCACGAGCAGGATGAAGCACTCTGGGCACCATGCCCCCTCCAGAACCAGTGGAGAGATACATCCACTACCTCTGTCCTTGGCAGGATGAAGCACTCTGGGCACAAGGCCCCCTCCAGAACCAGTGGAGACTGTTATCCACTTGAGAGACTGTGGCTTTGCACTCCCCAGGTTTGCACAGTGGGCAACCCACCCACTGTATAGACTTGAGAGACTGTGGCTTTGCACTCCCCAGGATGGAACAGTGGGCAACCCACCCACTGTAGAGACTTGAGAGACTGTGGCTTTGCACTCCCCAGGATGGAACAGTGGGCAACCCACCCACTGTAGAGACTTGAGAGACTGTGGCTTTGCACTCCCCAGGATGGAACATTGGGCAACCCACCCACTGTAAAGACTTGAAAGACTGTGTCTTTGCACTCCCCAGGATGGAACAGTAGGTATGTGGCCCCCTCGTGGATTTGGCGTTGTGCACTCAACCGGCTGAGGTGCCCCCCTCTCCCTCCACCTGAGGTGCCTGTTTTATTGGTATCTGATGCCCCTGCAGTGTTCTCTCAGTCATGGTCGGGGATCTTGTGTGGGCCTCGCCCATACCGTGTGTGCCCAGTGTTCCACGGACTTCAATGGAGCACTACCTGGACTACTATTGTTGATGTATATATTTGTTTATGGTGTGTATATATATTTTTGCGTACTGGATTTTAATATATTACAATGGTTACACTAATTTTCTTTGGTCTTTGCATTCTTCCGGGGGGTTGGGGGGTGTAACTGTAATGTATCATGCTGTATTAGTGTGTGTGTTGTGATGGGTGTGGGTGAGAGTGGGGGTGGGGTGTTGCGTGTTGCGTGTGTGTCCCCCTATTTTTTCCCTCCCCGGTGTCGTAGGTGCAGTACTCACCTTGGTGTTCGCCGCCAGCGTTCGTGCTCCTGGTAGAGGAGCAAGAAGATAAGGGCTGGCAGGATCTGCAGCTCTAGTTCCATGGTGTCCTGATTCCTCGTGGGGTGTGAAGAGGTGAGCGTTTTCCCTTCAAAGTCCTGTTTCCGCCGTGTTTTTTTCCGAATGAATCCGCCCCGGAAAAGGTAGTGGATTGGCCTGTTGTGATACTGTGGGCGGTACATTGTCCTTCGCCTGTCTGTTGGCGGTGACCGGCAAGCTGTTTGTTTGTACCGCTGTTGTGGTCGGAGTGTTAAAGTGGCTGTCTTTGTTGGCGGTTTCCACCACGGTTGCAATTCCATTTTCTTTACCGCCGGCCTGTTGCCGGTCTTACCGCCGCTTTAACACCGTCCGCCAGGGTTGTAATGACCACCTATATGTATATATAGGGGGTCATTCTGACTCCCGACGGCCGCGGTAACCGCGGTGCAGGCGGGAGCCGCCAGAATACCGCTGCGCGGTCAGAAGACCGCCCGCGGTTATTCTGTGTTTCCCGCTGGGCGGGCGGGCGACCACCAGAAGGCCGCCCGCCCGCCCGCCCACCGGGAAACCCCTTTCCACGAGGATGCCGGCTCCGAATGGAGCCGGCGGAGTGGAAAGGGTGCGACGGGTGCAGTTGCACCCGTCGCGAATTTCAGTGTCTGCTATGCAGACACTGAAATTCTCAGTGGGGCCCTGTTACGGGGGCCCCTGCAGTGCCCATGCCATGGCATGGGCACTGCAGGGGCCCCCAGGGGCCCCACGACACCCCATACCGCCATCCTGTTCCGGGCGGCCAAAGCCGCCAGGAACAGGATGGCGGTATGGGGGTCGGAATCCCCATGGCGGCGCAGCTTGCTGCGCCGCCATGGAGGATTCCCCAGGGCAGCGGAAAACTGGCGGTACACCGCCGGTTTTCCGTTTCTGACCGCGAAATGCCCTTGGGAGCACCGCCAGCCTGTTGGCGGTGCTCCCACGGTCCCCGGCGCCAGGGTCAGAATGACCGCCATAGTCCTTAAAGTGCATGCATATAGCGAGTGCATACTTTGTAGTGAATGGCAAGTTTTGAGGGTAACAAAAAGGAGAACGTATAAAGGGTGATAACAGATTTTATAAATCATTTGCTGATTGTACCATACTAATTTTAGGAATCGTGGTGTGTACTAAGGTGGAAAAGCCTGGGATTTCAAGAATCATGTTTGTGTCAAGCACTAACCTGTTTATCCAACAAGACACAATGTTGACCAAGCTGCTTGCTCCCACTTCCACCTAAATGTTGCGTACCTCCACTTAAATACACACAATCCGCACTGCAACATCCCAGGGGAAAGGGGGTGGATGAGAGAAGGAGAGAGGCACTGTCTATAACTACTCCAACTGTGATCCCAGATTAGTCCCTCGTCACCTCAATTAAGTCTACCTAGCTGTTCTTTGATGTTCAGTGGATATCTTGGCTGTTTCACCTTGATGAGATTTCCGAAGATGCTGACCCACTCGACTCATAGACATTTACATAGGCAACAATAATAAGAACAAACTCTCAGGGAATTAGATTCGCCAGATATTCATGAGGTAATTATTGTACAGTGCTAGTATTGCGAGGAATGCAATTCAGTGTTTAAATCACACTGAAAATGTAGGGTTAATATTAGGGATTACGGTTCAAGTTGTATTACTATGAAAACATAGGATTAATCAATAGTGTTTAACTTCATGAACAACCAACCGGCTTATCACTGTTACATCACAGCGTAATTTTGAGCATGGCAAAGATAAGCTTCAACTTTGTTTAAGCACCAAACACAGAATGTTCCACATCACCAGTAACAATTTGAAATAATGCAAATGCCACTTTGCACTCAGCGATAATAACCTTATTCATAGTACATCATGTTGCTAACAACAATAGAAATGCCACAATAAACTCAGCGATAATAAACAAATTTACAGTATATCGTTTTCAAAATAATTGTTTAATAGAAACTCCTTTCTGTGGTATAATGCAAGCAACTACAATAAGTGTTATAGCATGACAAGCAGAGAACATCCCAATGACCTTAAAACCCAAAGATGTGCCCTTTTAGGCGCATGGCATTTTGGAACATTCGCTTATCAAGTTTCAAGTCAGCAAGTGTTTTATCAATAAATGTTCTTAAATGTTCTTAAATCGCGTGCAGCTCTTTACCGCATTTTTAAGGGTCAATTCCCTCACTCTCTTATTCTTCTAGAAAAGGCCTCCAAGATGCTGGACAGAACAGAACGTGAAGATCAACAGCGGAGGAGCAGAGATTCCTTCTCTGCAGCCGGTGACCTTTACAGCAAGCAATTCACTAAGGCCGGGTGTGGTTTAAATACCTGCTGCATCCAGCCAGTCTGAGTTATAGAGAGACACCCAGCCTGAGTTATAGGAATGCTGGAGGATTGTGCAACAGGTGTTCCAAACAATATTGGTCTCTAACAAGCATTAGTTCCAATAAACATTGGACTTCTCACACAAGTATTGGTGTCTGTAAGCAATCATTGGTCCCTACAAAGGCAAATGATCAACTCAGACGTTTTTTACTGGGGCATATCTAGGTTTGCAGGCCTGACAGTACACCCCTTACAAGGCCCTCCCAATTGGTTTCAGTTTGTCTGGGTATCAATGGTGGAACTGACAAATCAATTGGGGAGCATGTACAATCTCCGTGCCCATAACCTTTCCAGTCCAATAGATAATAAAGTTTGCTGCATATTCGTTTAGAGTCAAGTAAGGCCCTGACCTCATACTCCGGTAGATTATCCATTTGGATTGGAACATGCCATTTTGGGCAATACATAGAGTCTACTACTGGTTTTAATAAGGAGACGTGGAACAATGGATGAACTGGTAGAGAAGTGGGAAGTTCAAGTTTCACTGCCACCTCACTAATCCTTCTTATGATGGTAAAAGGACCCACAAACCTTGGATGAAACTTTCGTGCCCTTTCAAATTTCAGTGTTTAGTTGATAACCAAATCTTTTGTTCTTCTTCATACTTTGGTCCCTGGTGTCTTTTTTTGTCTGCATATATTTTGTATGTTTGCTTTGCAAATTTTAGATTGTCTTGCTAATTATTTTGAATATCACTCAAATGTTGGAAAACGTCTCGTACCGCGGAAGTTGTTAACTGAGTTACTGCACTCAATTCTAACATTCAAGGGTGATTTCAATAAGTGCAGTAAAAAGGCGAATCTTCATTGGATACATGGATTACATTGCTATAAGCTGACCACAATCACTCAGCCCAATCCACTTCTGAGCGTAGGAGATAACAATGTAAATATTGTTCCATACACTGGTTAACTCTGTCGGTTTGTCCATTTGATTGTGGATGATGACAGGATGGACTTCCATAACTAATTCCTGACAAAGACATTTCCAAAATTTGGACACAAATTTTGTTCCTTGGTCGGACACGTCTAACATCGACCATGTAAGCTGACTATTGATTGTAGGAATACATGGGCAAATTGTATAACTGAAGGTAAGGCTTTTAGCGGAATAAAGTGTGCCATCTTGGACAAATAATCTCCCACAGCTAGAACGGTGGTGAACCCAGCTGAGATTTTGGCAATTCTACTGTGAAGTCTAAAGATACCATGTGCCATGGTTCAGGTGGTATAGGTAAGGGTTGCAAAAGACCAGTGGGGGCTTGATGAGAGCTCTTACCTTGGACACAGGTCACACAATTTGCTCCAAAAGTCTTTGGGTCTTTGGATATGGATGGCCACCAAAAGTGTAATTGAAGGATTTCTAGTCTTTTTCTCCCCAGGTGCCCAGCATGTTTAATAACATGGCGACACTCACAAGCTTTGTCTTGCAGTGTTTTCGTGGGTATAACTTTTGTGCTACATACATTAATCCCTCATGGCTAGTAATGTCAGTAGTGTGGTGTTTCAGAGTTCCTATGGATACTGTACTTTCTTGCTCTTGTTGCACTTCTTGCAAGAAGTCTGAATCAAGGTTAGTGGCCCCAACTATCGTGTCTGATGAAATAATAACGGGTGGCTCTTCTACTTGTTCTGTAATGGTATGAGCTAGTCTAGAAAGTGCGTCCGATTTTCTATTCTTACAACCTTGTTGGAACTGGATAAGAAAGTCATAGTCATAAAAAAATTGGGACCATTTCAACTGTCAACTAGACAAAGTACGTACGGACTTAAAGATTTGTAAGTTCCTGTGCTCTGTTAAAATGGTAACAGTGTGTAAACACACTAAAAGAAAATGTCTCCATTCTTCAAAGGCCCATTTTATTGCTAGTAATTCTCAGTCTGCTATTAGGTACTTAGGCTCATATTTATACTCTGTTTGCGCCAGATTTGCATCATTTTTTTTACATCTAGCATCAAAAATATGGAGTTAACTTCTTTTTAAGGATGCATGAAACTGCCTTGAATCAATAAGATGCAACGTAGGCCTTCCCGTTGAAAAACTAAACACCCTAGCGCCTTATTTAGCCAACAGGGGAAAAATGATGCATGGGTGGGAGGTGGATCCGAAAAATGAAGCTAAACTCGATTTGCATCAAAATTTAACACCTGGGTCAGGGCAGGCGTTAAAATGAGGCAAACACACCACTACTTAAGGAAAACACATACAAGCAACATCACAGACCAACAGGACAACATGGAGGTGCTACTGATGCAGCTTTCAAGACGACGCCGAGCACAGGACATCATCCGGAGGTATCGACTGAACTGACAAGCCATACAGCAGCTGCTGCGCCATATTGAGCTGAAAATAACAGCTAACCTGCAGACACACAAAACATACCACCAGTGACCAAGCTGCTAGCTGTCCTGGTCGCTGGGGTATCACAGCCCTCACTCTCGGCCTAACTGCCCATGGTGTTAAATGCCATAATCTCCCTCACACCCCCATCAGCTTCCCCAACACCCAGCAGAAGCAGCAGGAGCTTAAAACAGGGCTTCTACCAAATCCTTGGCTTCCCACATGTGCTCGCTCCAATTGACTGCACCCATGTCAGGATCGTCCCACCTACGGCAACAGAGCACCTATTCCGGAACAGAAAGCACACACATTCCATCAATGTGCAGGCCATAGTTGACCACCAGGGATTGTTCACTAACATCTTGGCCAAGTATCCTGGGAGTGTCCATGATTCATTCATATTCCACCACAGCAGGATCAATCAGCACTTCTAGGACGGACAATATGGCAATGGCCTTCTTGTCGGTAAGTCAATAAACCTAGCATACACCACTACATTGACATGGTGGCAGGATGACACTGAGGTGTGACACTGGTAGTTATGTTTTACACCCTGTCACAATGGGAAACACACCTCTGGACAAATGATGGCTGCCACAAACATTATCTGCCACTCTAGAGCAGGAGGGGACCAATGTCAAAGCCCACAGTGACAATGACATGGCCTGCCCTGGAAGTTCAACTTGAAAGATGAACCATTTACAATTACATTTGGCCACATAGTCAATCCGACACCCGCCCAAGCAGTATGTAGCATGGAAGGGGTGTGCAATGTGTGTTGCAGCAAGTCTAACACCATGAGACAAATAGCATGATAATGCTGACTCACATGTAGATGACACAGAAATATTGAGGCAGTCCCTACATCATACATCACTCCTGGAGTGCCGTTGCCAGGTAGCAATAAGGAAGTGGAAGAGCCAGTTGTCCACCAAAATAGCATATGTGCAGGGAGATGGCCCTTCCTGCACAGATACATCCACCTCCACAAGGCAGTTAGCCAGGTTCCCTGAAGCAAGTTCGGTAGTGTAGGTGCACGGTTGCACATGAACTATTGGCAGAGGGAACAACAAAGGTTTGCCTAGAACCAAGTCACACATGGGACAATTGTGCATTGTCAATACTGTACACCTCAGTGCTGCCAACTTATGGAGATGTGTTGTGCATTTTCACCTAGCCAAATCAAAGGGCCTCACTGTTGCATTTCATCTGCAATGACAAATGTCTAAATGAATGGGAGGTCCAGGCCATGTAGTGCAACCATGATACCACCACATTGGAATCTACTGTGTGTGTGGAAGTATCATGTCCCCTCCAGTGAAAGCACACTAAAACATGTTGGACAATACACAACTCATGGTAAATACATACTGACCAACAGTTTGGAAAAAAATCATAGATCCCAGGTCAGTGAGCCAAACACAAGTTGTCAAGACAAACAACTCACAGCAGAAAAAACCTCACAGAAGCCCAGGATCTCACACAATACCACAAACACATATGAGTCACAGATGACACAAGATACCAACTGCCATGCTACATGACATTCCTGTTGCAAGCACTAACAAAATACTCATTCCTATTATCTTTTGCAGTGGATCAGGGTTAAGGGATCCAGCCATGGATTATGACCCCATTCTCCAACCCAAGCACAGCAGCAGAGCGTGCCTACAATGAGGCACATCAGAGGACACGCACCGTTGTGGAAAGGACCGATAGCATCCTGAAGTCCAGATTCAGGTGCCTGAACATCACAGGAAGCAGCCTCCTATATGCCCCACACATTGTGTGTAAAATGATACTTACCTGTGCTATCCTGTACAACATTTGTGGGAGGAGGAACATCCCTCTATATGAGCCAGAGCAAGAACTGCCTGAGGAGGAGGAGGAAGATGGTGTCTGGGAAAATGTGGGGGAACTGCAGAACGCAGCTGCAGCAATGCGCTGCAGACAACAAATTGTACAAAATGTTTTCACTCAATAGTCACTATACACCTTGTTACGATATGTAAATAAACACCTTACTTGATCACACAGTCCTGCTCTGGTTTCTTCATTCTCCATCACATGTTCCTTAGGAATGTGAGTATTACCTCAGGGAGCATGTTACAAAGACAAATCTGACTATTTCTGATGCAACATCACATGTGATGCATATGATTGTACAGCAAACATCACACACATAAAAAAATACTAATCTCTCAAATTTCACATACGAAGGACAAAATCAATGGACCACAGCATATGACTCACATCCACGTTGCCAACATGGTATACTGTAGCACATGACACACAACTATGACATCTCCAATCATAATGTAAATAAGCGCCCCAAACATGAGGCAATTGATGTGAAAGATCAGTGGAAACAGGAATGTATGAACAGACCGCTGACATTAGTAAGTGTGCCATTTGCACTCTCTGCAAGGAGCTTGTGTGACAAGGGGGGTATAATTTGTGAAAATGGATAGCATGAGTGTCCTAGGTATGACAAGCAGTGTTCACAACACATACCCTGCACAGTCCATCCTTGGAAATAAGTCCTGCTACTGCCATGTGTTACGTCTCTGCCCTCCCATCTCTAGGGGGTGCTGTAAATGGACTATCTGTACCCTGGAAATCATCATTAACGCCCACACAGAGTCCCTTTCTGAGTCCTGTTTGCTTCCTTTTCCATATAGCATGCTATAGAAGAACTACATTAGCTTGCATGGACTTCAGGTTCCATAATGCACTGCCTGGTAGTCGGTAAGAGCTGAATTCTTCTGTCCATTGCTTCCGATTTGAAAACTCCGGTTGTCCCTTTATACTGGATTCTCTCCTCCAGGACTTGTGAGAGACTGAAGCGGCACACACCTGTGACATCTCTTGTGCAGCCCAGCCATGTGACTCTGTCCAGGCCTTGCTGCTGCCTGGAACTGCTTATAAGCTGCCATTCCCTGAAGCTCCTCATCAAGCATTGGAGTATGATCCCTTTGTTATCTAGACCCCTTGTTGGATTGTGCTACAGTCCTGATTCAGCCTGAACCTGTTCTCTGTTTACCCAGTCCTGTTCCTGCTTGTTACAGTCAGAGTCTGCTCCCTGTTTCTCAGCCTTGTCCATGTTTGTTTCTGCCAGAGCCTGCTTTCTGTTTCCCAGACCTGTTCCAGCCTTTGTGTCAGCCTGAGCCTGATCCCTGTTCCTGGCTTTGCCTCCTAGTTGGTTCCTTCACTTTCTGTTTCCTCTTGGGTTATCGTGTCTGGTAAGTGTCCTATCAGTCCTCACCTGGGTAGAAGTGTTTTCCTTTGTACTTGGGTTGGCACCTGGTTTCCAGGAGGCAAATCCAGCCCCTATCCTTTGTCTAGTGTTGCATGTAGTCTTTAGTGCCTAACAGTGACAGTGTAGTATGGCTGTATTCCAGGAATTCATACTGTGTCTCCAACTGGACCCCCAAGGGCTAGTCTCATTTATGTAAGTACAATCCTTGTTTGTGCCATATGGGTACAGACACAGAATCACTTCTGCTGCCTCCTTTCTATGGGGCTTGCATGGTGACTATCTTTAAGATTAATCTGCACAGAGGCACTGATGTTCCCTGTTGCTGTTGAAAGTTCTGAGCCCTACCCTGTGTACAACCTTAGTGATAACCTGAGCGTGTTTGTTCATTACTGACCCGTTCCATATTTGTTTACACTAAGGTTGCTCTGCCTTCACCTTTCTGATTTCTCTGCCTTACCATAGCTGGCAATTCCCCCTTGTATGCCTTTAGCTGCTCTTCTGCTTTGGTACACTACCTCCTTGTGAGATACTCTGTGAACTCAAGGGGTTCCCCTAACAGAGTCCTGACTAGACCCGCCCGAAAACCGTGACACCATGGAGCCCAATCCTGACATAGGGTACACATGCCCACACACTTGAACTGGACACTTCTGTGAAATGCACATCTGAAAATATGTGAACACATGCAGCCAGGGCAGCATGTACATCACAGTAACACAAGTAACATAGGTAAATGTAATGGGTCAAACTGACGTTTACCAAACATTTTATGGGTGCAATTGAGGCACAGTGTCTCAAACACAGTATGTACCAAACATGTACATATGTCAGACATTTGTGTAGTCCACACACAAGTCACCATGAAGTCGTAACCAACAATTAATGACATATGAGGGGTAACATATCCTACATAGCACTCATCAGCCATCCTCAATCATACCTGAGTTTTGTTTGTCGTGTGAAATGTAATGTCCCCAAAGTCAAATCATAACATGAGCCAACACATATTACAAACACATATCATGACTGCTGTAGATCACTGATTGCCACCAGATGTAGATACAACTTTGGAACACATTCACACATTTGCATGACATCCAATGTATTGCATGCCGTTCCTTCAGAAACACACATATTGTTGTTACAGATCATTCACACCCAAAACACACAGGCCCTCATTGCAACCCTGGCGGTCAGTGTTAAAGCGGCGGTAATACCGCTACCAGGCCGGCGGTAAAAAAAAATGGGACCACGACCACAGCGGAAACCACCAAAACATACAGCCACTTTAACACTCCGATCTCCACGGCGATAGCAACAAACACGGCGGCGGTCACCGCCAACATACAGGCGGAAGACAATGTACCGCCCACCCCATCAGAACTTGCCAATCTGCTAGCTTTCCTGGGGTAGTACCAACGCCATCAAAAGCTCTGCGGAAACAGTGTTTGGAAGGGAACCCACTCGAAACTCAACGAAGAACCAGGACACCATGGAGCCCGAGTTACAAGTCCTGCCCATGATGGTCTACCTCCTCACTCACCAAGAATACGAAGGACGGCGGCGACGACCACGGTGAGTACTGCACCTAGTACACAGGGGAGGGGGGAGGAAAAAAAGAGTGATACACACACGCAACACCCCCACTCCAACCCTCACCCACAACACCATACACACAACACAAACACATGCAGCAACAGTACATTTCCATCCCATTACCCCCTGGAAGAACTCAAGGACAAAAGGAATAGAGTGAAATCAGTGTAATTTTAGAAATAGGCAGATATACATAACGATAATTAAAACAGTATCTACAAAAATATACAATATGTGCATAAGGCCGTACATTGCCCCTTCCAAATGTCCGTGGACCACTGGGCCAAAAATCATGGGCCCAAGCCCACACTTGACTCCTGCCTCAATACGGAGAGAAAACTGCAGGGGCATCAGGTTGAAAACACACAGGCACCTCAGGGGGACAGGGAAAGGGGGGCACCTCAGCCAGAAGGTGGGACAACGGCACTGCTCCTCGATGGGGCTCCATGCCCACAGCGATGTCCTGGGGAGTGCAAGGCTACAGTCTCCCAAGTGGGTGCTTTGCCCACTGCTTGGTTCTGGGGAGTGCAAGGCCACAGTCTCTCAAGTGGTGCTTCGTCCTGGGGAGTACAAAGCCACAGTCTCTCAAGTGGGTGGTTTGTCCACTGCTTGGTCCTGGGAAGTGCAAAGCCACAGTCTCTCTAGTGGGTGGTTTGCCCACTGCTTGGTCCTCGGGAGTGCAAAACCACAGTCTCTCTAGTGGATGCCTTTTTCCACTGGTTCCGGAGGGGGCCTTGTGCCCAGTCTGCTTCATCCTGCCAAGGATAGGATAAGTGGATGCCTTTCTCTACTGGTTCTGGAGGGGGCCTTGTGCCCAGTCTGCTTCATCCCGCCAACGATATGGTGAGTGGATGCCTTTCTCCACTGGTTCTGGAGGGGGCCTTGTGCCCAGTCTGCTTCATGCTACCAAGGATAGGGTGAGTGGATGCCTCACTCCACAGATTCTGGAGGGGGTCTTGTGCCGAGTGATGCAGCACTTGGGTTGTGACAATTCACATTCCCTCACCTGGGTGTCTGGGGCACGGGATTTCCAGGGACCAGGTTGCATGATAGTCCATGGAGGCAGGGCTAGACTCCATGCTGCGGCACCTAAGGCTGCAAACTGGTGGTGTTGCCGGTGGGGGTGGGGGTGCTGCCAGTGGTGGTGGGAGGCTCCAGCCCGTCTCCTGCAGCCTTGGATGGCTGCCCACTGGGGACGCTGCTGCTGACAGCACTGGTGGCATCGGCGGTGCAGGTGGAGTTGCTTGGGGTGGTGCCTGCGGCGGGGCTGCTGGCGGTGCTGCCCGCGGTGCAGGTGGCGGGGCTGGCGGTTCTGCTGGTGGACACCAGGCCTTCACCTGCAGCCTCCGACAGCTGAAGTGCCTTGCCTTGGGTTTTCTGCCCCTTACTCACCTTGGCAGATGCTGTTGTGGCCTTGGCTCTAGTAGCTGGAGTTTTGGAGGAGGCCTTGCTGGGTGGGTCGTGCTCCTTGCCCTTGCTGCATGTCGTCCCCTGCTTCACCTTGGCAGATGGTGGAATGGTTTGGTCCTTTGCAGGGGTTGGTGTCACACTGGCTGGCCTGACGAGTGTCCCCTTTGAGCCTCTGGGAGTTGGAGGTACTACAGCGGACGCCGACTTAGTGGCTGAGGTGCTGGCCTGGGTTCGGGACACCCTGGAAGAGGGGAAGGACGGGGGGTGGAGAAGTAGGGAACAGGTCAATGTTTGCCAGGAAAAGCTTTTTAGCCACACTGGGGTGGGAAGAGGGGTTGGGAGTGGAGGAAGAGGGAGTGGTGGTAGGAGGTGTCTTTCTGCTGAGTTTGGTTGAAGGTGCATGTGCTGGATGCTGTTGTGAGGTGGATGGCTGTTGGGTGGGTGGGTGCTAGCGTTTGTGTACTTTGGGAGGAGAGCTCACAGACACACTGGGAAAGGACACAGGGGACGTGTGAATGGATGTGGGGGTAGTGACTGCCAGTGAGGGGTGAGGGGTGAGTAGTGATGGGAGTGCTGGTGATGGAGGTAGTGGATGAGGATGTAGGGCGTGCAGGTGTGAGTGAAGACGCTACTGAGAGGGAGGTGGATGAGGAGGAGGGGGACACAGTGGAGGCAGTGAATGTTGGTGTGTCTGCATCAGTATGGTGGTTGTGCGGGTGCCTGTGATGATGTGTGGTGCTTGTGTTTGCCTGAACCACTTCTGTGTGTTGATTTGGGTGAATGCTGGTCTGAAGGTGTGCTTGGGATAGGCTGGGATTGGGGGAATTGGGACTGGGTAGAGGAGGTTGGAGGGGGGAGGCTAGACACAGGGACAAGGGCTGCCATCAGTGCTGAGGCCAGAGCCTGAAATGCTCTCTCTTGGGCTGCCACGCCACAGTGAATGCCCTCCAGGTATGCATTTGTTTGTTGCCAATGCCCTGCTACACCCTGGATGGCATTCAGTAGGGTTGACTGCCCAACAGAGAGGGATCTCAGGAGGTCAGTAGCCTCCTCACTGAGGGCAGCAGGGCTGTTTGGGGCATGGCCTGAGGTGCCTGGGGCGAAGGAGATACCCACCCTCCTGGTTGAGGGGGCACGGGAAACACGCTGAGGGGCTGCTGGGAGGGCAGTGCAGGTAGTGGGGGTGGCGGTTGTACCTTTGTTGGGGTGGGCACAGAGGTGTCCGTCAGGGAGCTTCCATTGGAGGATGAGTCACTGTCTGTGGTCTCCCATCCTGTCCCCGTCGTGGTGCTCCCCTCACCCTCCGTCCCACTGGTGCCCTCACCCTCGGTGGATTCGGCCTCCATGCCCATGTGGGATGCAGCTCCCTCCGTCGCCGGTGCCTCTGCTCCTCCGCCAGATGATGCTAATGCACACAAGGACAAGGTAATAAAACAAAAAGGGGGGGAAGAGACAGAAGATAGAATTCGTCAATGCCAGCAACACCACTATCGTTGGCGGCCACAACACACGGGGAGCAGCCATATGCACTAGGCCATGCCCAACCAGTTACTAAGATAGTCACCAGCCCAAGGGGTACAATGCCTAACGCCATCAGCTGCACACCAGAAACACACAGGACCCTGCCCAGTAGTAGATGCCCACTAACACTATTGGGGTAGGAGTGCTTCAGAGCCTGACCAACAAGGGACCTACCCTGCCATTTTCACCCTGGCCTAGGGGCACCCATATCACACATCCCCCACCCAGGTACCTCTTAACGCGGGCAAAGACAGGAGTCAGTATCTGTACTCACCCCCTTGTGGCTGCTGTGATGCCTTCAAGCGCCCATCCAACTCCGGATAGGCCACCGCCAGGATGCGGAACATCAGGGAGTCATGGTGCGACGGGCACCCCTTTCTCATTGGTAGGCTAGCCCCAGCTGGGCCTCTGCCGTCTTCTTTGCCCAGTGGCGCAGGTCCTCCATCCTCTTGCATCAGTGGGTGCCGCGCCTGTCCAAGACCCCCAGGGTCCACCCCTCCTTGGCGATGGCACGCCAAATACCCTTCTTCTGGTGGGCGCTGACCAGCAGGACAAAGACAGCAGAAAAGGGAATTAGTTAACCGTCCGGACCGTCACACTCATGGCCCACCATATCCCTCCCATCCCCTGACGCACATACATTGACCACCTTACATGCAGCACTCTGGCCAGGACGCCTCTGCCCCCCCTGACCCTGCATGTGGCTTACATACACAGCACTCCATACATTCATGGCCTATGCATCATGCTCACAGTGTACTCACCTGTTTGTCTGGAGGACCTTAGAGTAACGTGTACTGGGGTAGGATCCCATCCACCAGTTTCTCCAACTCCTCCGCAGTGAAGGCAGCGGCCCTTTCCCCAGACACATGAGCCATTGTCACTTCTAGAAACAGGTCACAGCAGCACTTGCAGTGTAGGTCCTCTTCTGTTGAAGGTCAGGTAGCAAGTGAGTGGATAGATAGAAAATGGTGGTCACGTCCGTGGCGGTGCGTACCGTCACCGCCAGTGTACATCACCAATGGCTCCTGGAACCATTAGGGCCCAATGATAAACAATGTGAAGTTGTGCCGCGGTCTTAGACCACCTACTGCAACAGCGTACAACGCCAGCACAGTTATCTCATGTCCACTCGTCCCTCCTCACAGGTCAGGCATCCGCAATTTCAGGGGGGGCACAGGGCATGGCTCCTAACGGCATCACAGCAGACATGGGCACAGCAACTGACAGTCGGGTTCAAATTTTGGTTCTGTAAAGTAAACAAGTCATCATTAGTGCAGTAGATGTGGGAATATGACCCTCTGCTCACCGTTCTCTTCCATAGGCTTCAACCACTGAGGCTTAATATGAGATGGTGGCATCTTCCGGTGCACATACCCCTGGTGGACCTCGCGACAATGGAGGACAGACACATTATCATTACATACAGACTTGGGTGGTCATTACAACATTGGCGGTAAAAGCCGCTTACCGCCGTGCAGAAGACCGCTAATACACCGCTGCGGCGGCGGGAGACCGCCACAGATATTATGACCCACAGCACGGAATCCGCCGAAATTCAGACACCCACACAATACTGCCACACCAAAGGTCAGCGAGAAACTGGGGGAAACACATCCTCCACCTCCACGCCAACAGAAACACGCCCATGCTATTACGACCCACAAATCCACGCGGCGGTCTTTCAACCGCGGTATTCCATTGGCGGTACACACCGCCGCGCTCAAAATACACACACATCTCCAAAACACCGCCACATTGGACAATTCAAAATACACACACCTGATACACATACACACAACACTCCCACACACCCAATACAATATAAAACACACACCCACATCACACACAAACCCCAACGACCAAAAATTAGAGACGAAGGCCACAGAGAGACAGCAAAGAATAGAGAATACCATCACACAGAGGCACACTACACCATCACCCACACAACATCCACGCACAAAACACCACACACCACTACACTCACCACACTCATCAACACATACACCACCTCACACATCACACACACCACCCCATGTCACGCCAAAGACACCCCCGCTTCTCCGAGGAGGAGCTCAGGGTCATGGTGGAGGAAATCATCAGGGTAGAGCCACAGCTATTTGGATCACAGGTACAGTACACATCCATAGCCAGGAAGATGGAGCTATGGCAAAGAATAGTCGACAGGGTCAACGCTGTGGGACAGCACTCAAGAAATAGGGAGGACATCAGGAAGAGGTGGAACGACCTACGGGGGAAGGTGCGTTTCACGGTATCCAGGCACAACATCGCGGTACAGCGGACTGGCGTCGGACCCCCACCTCCTCCCCCACAACTAACAACATGGGAGGAGCAAGTCTTGTCCATCTTGCATCCTGAGGGCCTCGCAGGAGTCATTGGAGGGACGGCCACTGGTACGTCAAATTTCAACTATCAGATCCCCCACCCTACCTGCATGCTATCACACACCCCCACCCTCACACCCTCCCCTATCACTCCAAATCCTCACCTATCTACCCATGACACCAACCACCCATCCCAACCCCAAAACCTGCATGACCTAACTAAGCATGGATACCCATCACTAAAGCATGCCCACTGCACAGACCCACAACACCCCCCAACCATCAGCACACAAGCTCCCACACAGGAATGCTTTCACTGGGGTACACACACACCCAAACATTGCACACCATGAAACACACACATGCAAAAATCATGTACTTATACCCCCGCAGGAACCCGAAGGAACGTCACCACACCATCGGGTCCAGACAACACCACTCCACCCCAGAAGAGGCCCACAGTGACGACAGCAGCTCGGCCCTACTGGATCCTGATGACCAGCCCGGACCATCGTGGGCCTCAGGACAGTCGGTTCCACTTGCCCAGCCACAGCCCAACACCGAAATTCCACCCTCCGAAGTAACACCAGCACAGCACCCACCCAGCAGGACCATACCTCCCTACCCAGGACAGGTCAATCAGCGGTGTGTCCACCACTACAGGGCACCCAGGCTAACCCACCACCCCAACAACAACAGGGACCTGGGGGCAGTGGTAGTGGGCACACGGTCCAGGGGACGGAGGCACTGGAACACAGGGGAACTGGGAGGGCTGCTGTGCGACAAGGGGCAGACAGGCCAAGGGAACCAACTCTCAACGAGGCCCTCTCCTCCATCATGGGAGCATACCACCACTTCCAGGAGACAATGGCCACGGTCCTGGACAAGTTGCAGGAGACCCTGCGTCTGCAGGAGGAACAATATTTGGGGTTCAGGGAGGAGCTCAGGACCATATGCTTCGCCCTGGGCACCATCGTAGGGGTGCTGACGGACATTCAAAAGACCTTGAGGGACACCGTGGCACTCCAAGGGGCCCCTGACACTAGCATGGACGACGAACTGCCCACCACCTCTGCCGGCGCTAGTGGACAGGACGCCCCGCCACAGGACCAACACACCAGCACCCCACCCCCTGCAGATGGAGAACCACCACGAAAGCGGTCCCTGAGATCCAGGAACAGGACAGAGCAAGATGGCAAGACCCCCGCTAGGAAATAAGACTACCCTGATTGTCCCCCCACTGTCCCACTTTGTTACCCTGTCCACATTGGAACAGCCCCAGCTCCACTTTCAATGCCCAGATGTGCAATGTACCAGTGAGACTAATAGACTGGACTCTGCCATGGACATTCTTCCACCATGACCTATCCCCATTTCACAACCCCCCTACATTTTTATGCACTTCAATAAACACCCTTGAAACCTCAATAATATTGGAGTCAGTCAATGATTGTGAACTTTGTATTGTCAATTACAGTGTTAAAAAAGGTTACCCATTGGAAGGCCAACATACCAATGTCACACATCACAAGCCTTTCAAGGGTGCAAGCTGTTGACACGTAGGTTACCACAATAGTGTAACTGAAATGGAAGGGGACAACTCAGTTAACAAATAGGGAGTGAAATGTAGGTAGAGGATAGAGGTAGACGTGTGAAAGTTAATATTATGTGATACATGAAATTGTACTCACCTGTGTCTCACTGAAAATATTGCTGTATGACTGACTCCCTGTTGTCGTTTTCTTCTTCATCAGCTTCATCCTCATCACTGTCCATAGGCTCCACAGGCTCACCCGCTGCAACAACACCGTCATCTGGATCATCCTCCTGCAGAAAAGGCACCTGGCGTCGCAATGCCAAGTTATGGAGCATGGAGCAGGCGATGATGATGTCGCACACCTTCTTCGGTGAGTAGAATAGGGACCCACCTGTCATATGGAGGCACCTGAACCTGGCCTTCAGGAGGCCGAAGGTGCGTTCGATCACCCTCCTAGTCCGCCCATGGGCCTCATTGTAGCGTTCCTCTGCCCTGGTCCTGGGATTCCTCACTGGGGTCAGTAGCCAGGACAGGTTGGGGTAACCAGAGTCCCCCAATAGCCATACACGGTGCCTCTGGAGTTCACCCATCATATCAGGGATGCTGCTCTTCCGCAGGATGTAGGCGTCATGCACTGAGCCAGGGAACATAGCATTAACCTGGGAGATGTACTGGTCTGCCAAACAGACCATCTGGACATTCATCGAATGATAATTCTTCCTGTTCCTGTACACCTGTTCATTCCTGCGGGGGGACCAGAGCTACATGGGTCCCAGCAATAGCACCTATGACGTTGGGGATATGTCCAAGGGCATAGAAGTCACCTTTAACTGTAGGCAAATCCGCCACCTCAGGGAAAATGATGTATCTCCTTACGTGTTTCAGCAGGGCAGACAACACTCTGGACAACACGTTGGAAAACATAGGCTGTGACATCCCTGATGCCATGGCCACTGTTGTCTGAAATTACCCACTTGCAAGGAAATGGAGTACTGACAGCACCTGCACTAGAGGGGGGATTCCAGTCGGATGGCGGATTGGTGACATCAGGTCTGGCTCCAACTGGGTACATAGTTCCTGGATTGTGGCACGATCAAACCGGTAGGTCACGATGACATGTCGCTCTTCCATTGTCAACAGGTCCACCAGCGGTCGGTACACCGGCGGATTCCGCCATCTTCCAATATGTCCCAACTGACGGTGCCTAAGAAGGACAACAGCGAAGAAACTGTCACCATTCCTCCAGGTATGTACCCACAGTTACACACAAGACTAAACAGACAATTAACCCATCCGGGAAATGTTTTGAGTGTAGGCCTCGGTATGTGTGACGCAGTAGTAATTGAAGCCATGTGGGCCCCTGAAATGGCGGCTGCCTGACCTCTAAACTGGGACAATGGGATTGTGGGGTAACTGCGCTGGCGTTGGACACCGTCGCGGTAGGCAGTGGTAGAGCGCGGCGCAATGCTGCATTGGTTAACATTGGACCCTATGGGTCCCAGGAGCCAATGAACAGGTGCGCTGGCGGTGATGATGCGCACCGCCGCGGACGTCACCGCCGCGGACGTCACCTCCATTTTCTATCTGTTCAATCACTAGATACCTGACCTTCGACAGGAGAGGACCTACACTGCTAGTGCTGCTGTGACCTCGGTCTGGAAGCAACGATGGCTGCTGCGTCTGGGGAAAGGGCCCCTGCCTTCACTGCACAGGAGTTGGAGAAACTTGTGGATGGGGTCCTCCCCCAGTACACGCTACTCTACGGTCCTCCAGACCAACAGGTTAGTACACAGGGAGCACGTTGGATGGGCTAGGCCTGGGTGGAGAGGGCTGGGTGGATGAGGGAAGGGGGCAGAGTACATAGAACAGTCATGCATGGGGATGAATGGGCCACAGGGATAGAGTTGGGAGGGGGCCAATTACAACGATGGTGCAGTAGGTAATGACTGTTCCTCTTCCCTTGTGCATGTCCTGTAGGTCAGCGCCCACCAGAAGAGGGACATTTGGCGTGCCATCGCCAAGGAGGTCCGGACCCTGGGGGCCCACCAGAGACGGGGCACCCACTGCCGGAAGAGATGGGAGGACATTCGCAGCTGCAGCAAGAAGACGGCGGAGGCTCATCTGGGGATAGCCTCCCAACGTGGGAGGGGTGCCCGTCGCTCCATGACCCCCCTGATGTTCCGGATCCTAGCGGTGGCCTACCCGGAGTTGGATGGGCGCTTAAGGACATCACAGCAGACACAAGGGGGTGAGTACAACCTCATCCTATGGACTTTGCGTGCAGTGGAGCTGTCTGGGTGGGGGTGGTGGGCTGTGGGTGTCCCTAGGCCAGGGCGAGTTAGGTAGGCAAGGCCCCTCTGTTATGTAGGCCATGTGGCACTCTACACCAGCTCTAAAATAAGCCTAATTGATGTATAGTTGCCCCTTTGCCATCCATGTGGGCAGATTTCTACCATTGCCATGTAGGCCATATCCCAGAAATTGCATGTGCAGAGGGCAGGAGCACGGCGTAATGCAGGGGGCTGCTGCGTTTGTCTTGTCCTCCAACGGTAGCGGTATGCCATGCACTAAAACTCTCTTTCTTCTGTCTCCCCCCTTTTCCTGCTCTCCCTGTCCTTCTGTACATCAGCATCAACAGGCGGAGGTACAGTGGCACCGGAGCACGAGGGAGCTGCATCCCACATGGCCATGGGGGGCCACACCACAGACTCGGAATTCACCAGTGGGACGGAGGGCGAGGGGAGCTTCACGTCGGCCACAGGATCACCAAACAGCGACACGGATTCGTCCGCCGATGGGAGCTCCCCTGTGGTGGCGGCACCATCTGTGCGCCCCACTTCTACAGGTACAGCCGCCACCTCCCCTATCAGCACCGCCCTCCCAGCAGCCCCTCAGCGTTCGCCCCGTGCCCGCTCACCCAGGAGGGTGGGCATCACCTTCGCCCCAGGCACCTCAGGCCCTGTCCCTGTCACCCCTGCTGCCCTCGGTGAGGAGGCCATTGACCTCCTCAGGTCACTCACTGTTGGGCAGTCTACCATTGTGAATGCCATCCAGGGTGTAGAACGAGAGTTGCAACACGGCAATGCATTCCTGGAAGGCATTCATTCTGGTCAGGCTGTCCTTCAGCGAACCCTGCAATCTCTGGCCTCAGCACTGATGGCAGCCATTGTCCCTGTGTCCAGCCTCCCCCCTCCAACTTCCTCCACCCAGACCCAATCTCCTGTACCCCAGCCCATCCCAAGCACACCATCAGACCAGCATGCACACAAGTCAACACACACAAGTAGCTCAAGCAAACATAGGCACCACACACACCACAGGCACTCACACAAGCATCACACCCATACAGACACAGCAACATCCACTGTTTCCACTGTGTCCCCCTCCTCCTCTTTTCCCTCCTCCCTCCCAGTGTCGTCTACACACACACCTGCATGCACCACATCTACAGGCACTAGGACTCGCACCAGGACACCCAGCAACATAAGCCGCTCACCTGCACTCACCACCTCCACTGCCATATACACGTCCCCTGTGTCCTCTCCCAGTGTGTCTGTGACGCCCCCTCCCAAAGTACACAAACGCCGGCAATCACTCACCCAACATCCATCCACCTCACGACAGCCTCCAGTATCTGCACCTGCACCCAAAACACCTAAAGTGACACCTCCTACAACCACCTCCTCATCCTCCACTCCCAGACCCCCTCCAGCTACCCATCCCAGTGTCCGTCAGAAACTGTCCCTCTGTCAAATTGACCTTTTTGCCCCCTCACCCCCCTCCAGTTCATCAGTCTCGTCGTAGCGCCTCAGCCAAAAAGCATGTACCAGGTTTTTGGAGTGCCCCGTCCACCAGGGCAGGCAGTAGGACCCGGAACCAAGGCACTGTCAGCCCACCCCCGTAAAGGCTCTGAAATTGGAGAGTGGACGACGGGACCGTGTCAAGACTCCTGGTGGGACAAAAAGTGAAATGGGATCGAAGGCGATTGGTGAGTCATCTGTAACTCCAAAGAAGGTGGGGAAGGTCCCGAGGAAGTCTCCCCAACCTGTTGTGAGTGTCATGGCAGAGAAGTGCGCCATCATTTCTGGCGGTCCAGACACAACCGCCAGCACCGTCGTTACTGGTCCAGAAACCACCGCCAGAGTCATAGCCCAGGAGGGCCCAAGTATCGTTACTGGTCAGGAGACCACCACCAGAGTCACAGCCCAGGAGGGCCCAAGTATCGTTACTGGTCAGGATACCACCGCCGGAGTCACAGCCCAGGAGGGCCCAAGTATCGTTACTGGTCAGGAGACCACCGCCGGAGTCACAGCCCAGGAGGGCCCAAGTATCGTTACTGGTCAGGAGACCACCGCCGGAGTCACAGCCCAGGAGGGCCCAAGTATCGTTACTGGTCAGGAGACCACCGCCGGAGTCACAGCCCAGGAGGGCCCAAGTATCGTTACTGGTCAGGAGACCACCGCCAAAGTCACAGCCCAGGAGGGCCCAAGTATCGTTACTGGTCAGGAGACCACCGCCAAAGTCACAGCCCAGGAGGGCCCAAGTATCGTTACTGGTCAGGAGACCACTGCCAGAGTCATAGCTCAGGAGGGCCCAAGTATCGTTACTGGTCAGGAGACCACCGCCACCACCGGAGTCACAGCCCAGGAGGGCCCAAGTATCATCACTGGTCAGGAGACCACCGCCACCGCCGGAGTCAGTGTCCAGGAGGGTCCAGAATCCCACAGCCCCGCTGGGCAATGATGGAACGTCAAGCCACACACCAACGTCCAGTATGGAGTTCGTCATGCCACACACCAACGTCCAGTATGGAGTTCGTCATGCCACACACCAATATCCGTACCAGAACCGCCATGTCAAAGCACCGCTGAACAGGGCAAAGACCGCCATGGTGAAGACCGCTGAACAAGGCCCAAGACCGCCATGGCAAAGCACCGCTGAACAGGCCAAAGACTGCCATGGTGAAGACCGCTGAACAAGGCCCAAGACCGCCATGGCAAAGCACTGCTGAACAGGCCAAAGACTGCCATGGTGAAGACCGCTGAACAAGGCCCAAGACCGCCATGGCAAAGCACCGCTGAACAGGCCAAAGACTTCCATGGTGAAGACCGCTGAACAAGGCCCAAGACCGCCATGGCAAAGCATCCCTGAACAGGGCAAAGACCGCCATGGTGAAGACCGCTGAACAAGGCCAAGACCGCCATGGCAAAGCAACGCTGAACAGGCCAAAGACCGCCATGGTGAAGACCGCTGAACAAGGCCCAAGACCGCCATGGCAAAGCACTGCTGAACAGGGCAAAGACCGCCATGGTGAAGACCGCTGAACAAGGCCAAAGACCGTGTGGGTATGAATAGTCCGGCACATCAGGCATCGTTCTCCCATGTGCAGCTGGGACTGTGACAGGACTTGTACTTTAACGGGGAGACTCATCCAGTCTGGGCACCAGTCCCACCCAGTACCAGTAGAGAACTGCATCTACTTGCGAAGATGTGGCTTTGCACTCCCCAGGATAATGCAGTGGGCAAACCACCCACTGTAGAGACTTGTGAGACTGTGGCTTTGCACTCCCCAGGATGGCACAGTGGGCAACCCACCCACTGAAAAGACTTTAGAGACTGTGGCTTTGCACTCCCCAGGATGGCACAGTGGGCAACCCACCCACTGAAAAGACTTGAGAGACTGTGGCTTTGCACTCCCCAGGATGACACAGTGGGCAACCCACCAACTGAAAAGACTTGAGAGACTGTGGCTTTGCACTCCCCAGGATACATCAATGGGCATGGAGCCCCGTCGTGGATCTGGCTTCGCATTCATGTGGCTGAGGTGCCCCCCCTTCCCTTCCCCCTGAGGTGCCTGTATTGTTTCTATCTGATGCCCCGGCAGTGTCCTCTCGGATTTTGGTCAGGTATTTATTGTGGGCCTCGCCCATGCATTTTATGAGTACTATATTGGCACAATACAAAGTTTGATCGCAATTCGCTTTGTGTTTCCATTCTTCCGGGGGGATTGTGGGTTGTTACTGTGATTTTTGTGACTGCATTGGTGTGTATGTTGTGATATGCGAGGGTAGGGGTGGGGGTGTTTGGTGGGTGTCCCCCTAACTTTTGCCTCCCCCCTCCCCCGTGTCGTAGGTGTAGTACTCACCGGTATATTATGCGCCTACGTCGCTGTTGGTCGTAGATGAGCAGGAATGCAAGGGCTGGGAGTATTTGTAGTTTTTGTATTTGTGGGTGTCCTCGTGGGATGTGTTGAGGTGAGCGTTTTCCCATAGCAAAAGCTGTTTCCGCCGTGTTTTTATCCACGGTGAATCCGCCCCGGAAAAGGTGGCGGATTGGTGTGTTGTGATAGTGTGGGCGGTACATTGTCTTCCGCCTGTCTGTTGGCGGTGTCCGCCGCACTGTTTGTCTGTACCGCCGTGGCGGGCGGTGTGTTAAAGTGGCTGTCTTAGTTGGCGGTTTCCGCCAGGGTCGTAATTCCCTTTTTTTGTCCGCCGGCCTATTTGCGGTATTACCGCAGCTTTAATACCGTCCGCCAGGGTTGTAATGACCCCCTTGATCGGGCCACAATCCAAGAACTGTGTGCCCAATTGGAGCCAGATCTGATGTCAGCTATCCGCCATCCCACAGGTATCTCCTCTCTAGTGCAGGTCCTGTCAGTGCTCCATCTCCTGGCAAGTGGTTCCTTCCAAACAACAGTGGCCATGGCATCAGGGATGTCTCAGCCAATGTTCTCAAACTCGTTGACCAGAGTATTGTCTGCCCTGTTGAAACACATGCACAGCTACATCTTGTTCCCCCAGGTGGAGGATTTGGCAACAGCGAAAGCTGACTTTTATGCCCTGGGTCATATCCCCAACATCATTGGTGCCATTGATGGTACACATGTTGCATTTGTCCCCCCCCCAAGAGAAATGAACAAGTTTTCAGGAATAGAAAAAGCTATCACTCTATGAATGTGCAGATGGTGTGTTTGGCTGACCAGTACATCTCCCATGTGAATGCCAAATATCCTGGCTCTGTGCATGTGTGTAGGAGGCTGGCCTGGCTTATAGTGGGTACCATGCGGTACTTACACCTTGTGCCAGGTCCAGTTATCCCTTATTAGTAGATTAGAGGTGTTCTAGCAGCTTAGGCTGATAGAGGTAGCTATAGCAGAGCAGCTTAGGCTGAACTATGAGACATGCAAAGCTCCTACTACACCACTTGTATTACTTAGCACTATATCATAAGAAAACACAATACTCAGGGGGTCATTCCGACCCTGGCGGTAAAAACCGCCAGGGCCGGGGTCCGCGGGAGCACCGCCAACAGGCTGGCGGTGCTCCTTTGGGCATTCTGACCGCGGCGGTACAGCCGCGGCCAGAAATGGAAAGTCGGCGGTGTACCGCCGACTTTCCGCTGCCCATGGGAATCCTCCATGGCGGCGCAGCTTGCTGCGCCGCCTTGGGGATTCCGACCCCCTCACCGCCATCCTGTTCCTGGCGGTTTCGACCGCCAGGAACAGGATGGCGGTGAGGGGTGTCGTGGGGCCCCTGGGGGCCCCTGCAGTGCCCATGCCAATGGCATGGGCACTGCAGGGGCCCCCGTAAGAGGGCCCCACTTTGAATTTCAGTGTCTGCTCAGCAGACACTGAAATTCGCGACGGGTGCTAATGCACCCGTCGCACACCTTCCACTCCGCCGGCTCCATTCGGAGCCGGCTTCATCGTGGAAGGGTGTTTCCCACTGGGCTGGCGGGCGGCCTTTTGGCGGTCGCCCGCCAGCCCAGTGGGAAACCCAGAATGACCGCCGCGGTCTTTTGACCGTGGTACGGTCTTCTGGCGGTCCCAGCCAGGCCGGCGGCTACCGCCGCCGGCCGGGGTCAGAATGACCCCCTCAGAGTTACTAAAAATAAAGGTACTTTATTTTAGTGACAATATGACAAAAGTATCTCAAAGGATATACTCCCTTAGGAGGTAAGTAATATACACAAAATATACACACAGAAACCAAATCAGGTAAGTAAACAGTTACAAAAGTAGTGGAAACACTGTAGAACACAATAGAATGCAATAGGAGACAATAGGCCTAGGGGCAAAACAAACCATATACTCCAAAAGTGGAATGCGAGCCACAAATGGACCCCAGGCTTAGTGTAGTGTGTAGAGGGTCGATGGGAGTGTAAGAAAACACTAAAGGTGTCCAAGATACCCAACCCCAAGACCCAAAAAAGTAGGAGTAAAGTTACCCTACTACCCAAGAAAGACAGTAAAGTCGGGATAGGGGATTCTGCAAGGAAAACAACTGACTGCAAAGCACTTAAGATGGATTCCTGGACCTGAGGACCTGTAAAGGAAGGGGACCAACTCCAAGAGTCATGCAAGTGTCCAGGGGGGGAAGGAGCCCAGTAAACCCCGGATGAAGTTGCAAAAGGGCTGCCTCTGGGTGGAAGAAGCTGAAGATTCTGCAACAATGGAAGGTGCCAGGAACTTCTCCTTTGGTCAGACGATGTCCCACGGCATGCTGGAGGATGCAGAGTTGTTTCCACGCAGAAAGACCACAAATAAGCCTTGCTAGCTGCAAGAGTCGCTGTTAAAGGTTTTGGGTGCTGCCAGGGCCCAGAAAGGACCAGGAGGTCTCTCCTTGGAAGAGGAGATAGAGGGGGTGCTCAGCAATACGGAGAGCCCATGCAGAAGCAGGCAGCACCCGCAGAAGCACCTGAACAGGCACTTAGAAGATCTGAGGACAACGGTTGACTCAGAGCAACAAATGAGGGTCCTACGATGTCGGAGTCCAACTCAGCGAGTTAGGCAATGCAGGGCGGAGTGCTGGGGACCTGGGCTAGGCTGTGCACAAAGGAAGTCTTGCAAAAGTGCACAGAAGCCTGAGCAGCTGCAGTTCACGCAGTAAACAGGATTACTGACTGGCGTGGGGAGACAAGGACTTACCTCCACCAAATTTGTACAGAAGGGCCGCTGGACTGTCGGAGACACTTGGACCCAGCTCCTGTGTTCCAGGGACCACGTTCGTCAAGATGAGAGGGGACCCAGAGGACCAGTGATGCAAAAGTTTGGTGCCTGCGTTGGCAGGGGGAAGATTCCGTCGACCCACAGGAAATCTCTTCTTGGCTTCCAGTGCAGAGTGAAGGCAGATAGCCCTCAGAGCATGCACCACCAGTAAACAGTAGAGAAAGCCAACAGGATGAGGCGCTACAATGTTGCTGGTAGTCTTCTTGCCACTTTGTTGCGGTTATGCAGGTGTCATCCTGATCTAGGCGTGCAGACCTGCTGTCGTCACTGTGGGCCTCTTCAGGGAGGGGACTGGATGTAGCTGGCAACTTCTCTCCGGTGATATAAGGTAGGGGTCCTGTGGGGATGAAAATGCAGTGTTATTGTGTCTGCGTGTGACATCTTGTGCATGGGTGTGTTTCCCTGTATGGTTGTGATTTCCCTGTCAGCTTTGCCTTGTGTGAGTGGTAATGTTGTGGGCTGGGTGCGTCTCTCTACTGGTGATGGGTGTCCATGCAGGTCTGTGTTGGGGGTCCATGCTTTGGTGTTGCATGCAGGGCTTGATATTGGGATGGGTGGGTTGTGATAGTCGGCATATGTGAGGAGGTGGAGTGATAGGGGTAAGGGTAGGAGTAGGAGTTTGTGATGGCATGCAGGTAGGGAGGATGAAGTAGTAAAGATTTGAGTTACCAGAGTCCAGTCTTCCTGCTACTCCTGCGAGGCCCTCAGGATGCATAATTGCCAAGACTTGCTCCTCCCATGTTGTTAGTTGTGGGGGAGGAGGTGGGGGTCCACTGCCAGTCCTCTGTACGGCTACCTGGTGTCTTGTAATCACGGAACGCACCTTCCCCCATAGGTCGTTCCACCTCTTCCTGATGTCATCCCTTGTTCTTGGGTGCTGTCCCATGGCGTTGATCCTGTCCCCGATTCCCCACCATAGCTCCATCTTCCTTGCAATGGACGTCTGCTGCATCTGTGATGTGAATAGCTGTGGCTCTACCCTGATGATTTCCTCCACCATGACCCTTAGCTTCTCCTCAGAAAACCTGGGGTGTCTTTGGGGTGCCATGATTGTGGTGTGTGTGATATGTGTGAGGATGTGTGGGGTGGTGTGTGGGGTGATGTGTTGGGATGTATGCTGTGAGGTGCGTGGATGGTGTATGGGTGATGGTGTTTTATGGCTCTGATTGAGTGGGTGCTCCTGGCTTTTGTCTCTTTCTGTTTGCAATCTTTTTTTTCATTGAAAGGGTTGTGGGTAATGTGGGTGTGTGTTTTATAGCGGTGTGAGTGTGTGGGTGTGATATGTGTCAGGCGTGTGTAGTTTGAATTTTCCAATGTGGTGGTGTTTTGTAAATGTGTGTGTATTTTAAGCACAGTGGTATGTACTTCGAATGGTTTACCGTGACTGAACGAACGCTGTATTGATTCATGGGTTGTGATACTGTGGGCGTATTCCTGTTGGCGTAACGGTGTGGGTTTGGCTATTGCCAGTTTATCACTGACCTTTGGTCTGGCGGACTTGTGTGGTTGTCTGTATTTTTGCGGATTTCTCAGTGTGGGTCATAACACCTGTAGCAGAATATTGCTGCGGTCACGGTATGTTGGCGGCAGTCAGCACGGCGGTAGGCGGCATTTACCACCACGACTGTAATGAGGGCCACAGATGCATACTCTAACACATGTGGCCAACCACTATACCACACACTGCAGGCCATACAGTTGTATTCTCATGTTGATACAGGGTGTATGCATGAAAATCACGCAATCACAGATGAAGTAGAAAATGTTGACGCAAATGTGTTAAAAAAACACGCAAACGCAAACTAACCATACATGGGCCCTCAGCGTGAATTCCACCTGTGCACCACACACATGCAGATATCCATTGATATTGAAGGCTATCAGTAATGCGTGGTATTTTGCTGCACATTTAGGTTATGCAGCGAAAATATTCACACAAACATCGTATGCATCAGACAGAAAACGCACCGCAATGGGGACAGGACGTGAGGTATTAGGAAATCCTGTTTACAGGCATGGTACAGTGGGTGTACTTTCACTTTACAGTCTGTGCTATTTCCTGACTGCTGGCTGTGTCTTGGTGTTGCTGGTGTCTCAATTGCGATTGTTGTATCTTGTGGTGTCTCTCTGTGTCTTTTGTGAATTCTGTTTGTTTATTGTACCTGTGTATGTGATTTTGTGTAGTTTAATGCCTTTCAGATTGTATTTGCACTGTTGGGTGTCTGTGTGGGGGTTAGATTAGTTGGGGTTCTTAGGTTTGGGCTGTAAGTTTTATTTTTTTTTCATTTATTTTCCTTTTTGTTTTTTACACATCCTCAGTTTTGATTTGTTGTTCCTCAGTTTTGATTTGTTGTTCAGGGACATGTCTGGAAGGGCGAGGCTAACCTGCATGGGGGAGGAGGAGCTTCGGGGCTTTGTGTGGCTGGTGTGCCACTTCCTTCCCTTGATGTTGGAGATGGGTGGGCATGTGACAGAAGGTATCACACAGAGGCAAGGTGGCTGTGTTGGGGCAAGGTGCTCTACCACCTCAAAAGAGTCTACCATATGAACAGGAATGAGCACCAGCTGAAGCATTGCTGGGCTGACTGGGTGGCCAGAGACCAGGATCTGCTGGACCACCTGGGTGTGGTGATCTGTGGCACTGTTGGTGAGTATCACATTGACAAATGTGTACAGTAGAATG
Source organism: Pleurodeles waltl (assembly GCF_031143425.1). Taxonomy (NCBI): domain Eukaryota; kingdom Metazoa; phylum Chordata; class Amphibia; order Caudata; family Salamandridae; genus Pleurodeles; species Pleurodeles waltl. Next base: position 1,085,251,285 of record NC_090437.1, on the reverse strand, counting down.
CTCCTGAGTGACAGTAGCAGATGTGCTTGACGTGCTGCATGCAATGTTTGTGGCCAAGTTGAATGCAAGCAGAACAAAGTGTTAGTGTCCAAGTACTGAGATAGAGTCCACATGTCTATACATGTTAACAATGCAGGCTTGAGGTTTGTTGAGTCATGTACGACTAGGGCCACATTTACAAAGCTATTTTTAATTCTCACAAACGGCCTAGTTTTCAGAATTTGTGTGTTTACTTCAAGAAAAAATGTTTATTACCCAATTTTGCCATTCAGAAATCACATTGCCAAATCAAAAAACAGGGTTGGCTAGTGGCATTTAGGAAGGGGTGTTCTCTTCCTATTTCCAAGTCGCAATCCGCTGATTGATTGTTTTGTGACCGCAAATACTGTCACAAAACAATTGCAGTTACCACCAGTTTCAAGATGGTGCTAACCCATTAGCAAAAGGGAAGGGGTCCCCATGGGATCCCTTTCCCTTTGTGAATGCATGCCCAAAAATTGTTTTAGAGCAGGCAGTGGTCCCACGGACCACTGTCTGCTTAAAAAAAAATTAAAAAGTTATAATATTTGTTTTTGACATGCTTTCTGTTTACCCTTAATGAAATAAGGCTGCATTTAAAAAAAATTAAATACATCTTTATTTGAAAGCAGTCACAGACATGGTGGTCTGCTGAGCCCAGTAGGCCAGCATCCCTGTGAGTGCCGCCATTCCCAAAGGGTTTGCAAAATGAGACCTACCTCATGAATGTTCATGAGGCAGGTCATTGTTCACCCCATTTGTGATTTGCAAACAGTGTCATTGACAGTGTTGTACATCAGATCATCCTACTCTCAAATTGCGAGTTGCTAAGTCTTGCAATGTGTGACTCACAAAACCTGATCTTCGTACATGTGGCCCTTAGTCACACATTTCAGGTGCAATGGCAACACCTGTACCCATGCATTCAGTCAATGATGATCAGGTAAGACACTGTCAGCATACCACATTTCACTTCATCAGGACAGCAAAGTTGGCAATCCATGTTTAGCACTACATTGTCATAATTACACACACATAATCACTGCCATTATGTTGGCAAAGGGGTCATACATGGCTTAGGGGACACTGCCAATGGGGTATTTGTTACCTACATACAACTGTGCCACATCTGTCATGGACCACTGAATGCATGATAATTGCAGACTGAAAATTGAGCCATATGTCCATCACACAGTAACTTAGTGTCCCATGATGCACAAGCCACAATACCTGAGTCACTTTTATTGCAGTGCACCAGGGAAGTGCCATTAAAATTGTCACCAAAATACTAATCATGCCATGGAGCACCATCTGAAATGGATTAGCCACAAATGGTTGCAGTTGGTACTTAGCACCACATGATTGTTAGGCCCAGTGCATGTGTGCAGATGTGTAGCTATCACTCACTGGAGTGTCAGTGTCAATGTGAGTCTGCAGTGGTATGTCTGCTGTACTGTCTAAATGCAGGATAACCAGTTCACACATGTAAAATGTTACACACTGTGATATGTTGTCCACACATTTGTACAGTGATCTGACATTGAGCATTAATTTCCTTTCCATGTCTTCCAGGTAGACCTCCCCCTATTTCTTCGGGGAATTGGCTCGATTTCAGGACCCAGAGATATCCAGTAAGTGTGATAATGTCTGTCCCAGGTAGTGATTGCAGCTGTTGTGTCAGTGACTCTTGCGTGTTGCACTCATTGCAAGATATGATGAGCTGGCACGTGATCTGATATCTTACACGGCTGGATGTTGACATAGTGTTCCTTGCAAGGGTTAGGCATTCACAGACAGAGAGTCACATCTTGGGAGTCTTGTGCTGCGCAATAGGCAGCAGCGTGTGAACAAGGTGATTACTAGCCACATGTAGGCCCACATGTGACTTGGAAGTGCTCCAGTGTCAGTATATTGGCACTGGATCATACCCTCATTCTCACAACACAGTGATGCATCGGTTTTCCACACAAAATTGTGCATCCCTGTATTGTAATCTACATTTAGGACTGTATGGACAACTGTCCCCCAGCATCCAGCTCCATAAGTTGTACTCCATTTACGTGATACTTATGTGGTATGTAATAGGCATGCAGGTCAAGGCCAGACGTGTGCTGACATGAATGTGGGTGTTTTGGGAATTGTGTTGGCAGATCAGGTGTTGATGGTTGTCCACAACTGGACACATGAACGTAGATGTGAATGACCTATGGATACCTTATTCCTAGGTGGCAGCCCTCCTGACATGTGTTCTACTCACTAAATCAATGTACAAGTGGACATGCCTTCATGGTTGTCCTCGACAGTTGTGATGATATATTGCATGCCCATCCCCCCTGAGGCACGGGGTAGGGGAACACCATATATGTAGGTAGATGTGATGGTCACAGTGTAGATGAGAGTCATCTCATTCAAACATGCATGTGTCCCAAACAACACTAACCCCTTATGATTAGCAACTGCATACCATTCTGCCAATTACATCTACAAGTCACTGGTCTTGTGTGCTTTGAAGTTGACTCAGATGATAAAGATTAGTCGGCCTGGCTCATGAGAAGTAGTTGCTACCTTTGCATTGTGACACATTGCACTACATCAATGCACAGATCTCTTTATTTGGTCCAACTCTTGTTGTGCTGTGCTGTGCTGTGGCGTAAAAGGCATGATTGGTAGGCAGTGTTGCCATCACATTCATCAGGGATATTGTATTATCTGTACTGTAATTTGGACTGCATATGCAAATCAAGGCAGAGTGTTAGATTATCATCTGTACATGCATCACACAGTGATGACACTGATGGTTGCCTGTCTCATTTTTACAGCTGCCAACATGGATATTGCTGAAATCAGGGCTTTCCAGAAGCAGGCAGTGCAATACCCACACATCTTGGATGTGGAGTCTGGGTACCGAAAGATTGCACAACGCTATCAAAGAGAGCGAGCCACAGGGGAATGGTGGGCTTTCAGCCAAGGGGGACCGGCATTCGCCACATAGTTTGTAGCCACCACCACAACTACACACAGTAACACAGCCGCCACTGTCACATCTGCCCCACCTGCTGCACCGTCAACCTCTGTACCACAGACCACCACACCTGCTGCACCATCAACATCTGCAACACAGACCACCACACCTGCTGCAATGGACATGGCTGCAATTGTTGAGCTCCACAGGGACATGAAGAAGGTGTTAAAAAAGCTGGACAGCATTCAGAAGGATGTGGACAAAAATGTACGGAGACTGAAGGCAATTAAAAATACGCTGAGGGCCAACCTGTGAACTCTTGCCTCTCCTCACCCCTAGTTCAGTCCCCTCCCTCCTCATTCCTCATCCTGTTTTAGTAGTAGGTTAGAGTTGGGTAGTTGTTTAGATAGGATAAATATGTTTGAGAGTGGTTTTTCATATTATTACATGCTAGTTTGTGAGTGAGGGGGTAGGGATTAATGTTGGGGCTTGGGTGTATTAAAAAAAAAAAACAAAGAACAAAAAAATATATATATATAGTTTTTTCGAATTAGGTAATATATGTTTAGGTTAGTATATGTTGTCCTGCAGGTGTCTCGTCATATAAGGGGGTTGGGGGGGCAAATGTTTAGAGAGTGTTGTAAAATGTGGTAAGTAAGCTTAGCATAGGGTAGTAGGGGCCGGTTGTGGGTAATGTCTAGTTAGTATAAATTAGGTTAGTATAGGTGTGTTATATAGTTTTGTGTTGTGTTCCGTACATAGTAATTAAAACTGTAGGTACTCCCTTATTGCATGTGTTATATGCTTGGGGCTCCGGGGCGTTGCATGAGTGGACAGTGCCAATTGTCTGTTGTCCTGTGAATTCCGTCCTGCATCCACATCCCTCTTTTGACATGTTAATTCCCACTTCCAACTGAGCTGTCACATTGTCAGCTACAACAAATCTAAATCTCAATGCGTCTGCTATCCATTGTACCACCCACCACTCAGCGTGACTATCGTTCACATGTATTGGACAGGTAGGTGTGCTTTTTAAGCTGTAATTTTTTGGCTCCTGCATCGGGATGTTGGGCACTGGGGGATGTCTGCCTGCAGCATGAAGTTCATGTCAACACTGCTAAACTGAGTAGTGCCAATTTCAGATGAGGCCAAGTATACAATTTCACCTGTTTTACTTGTACACCCAGCTGACATTATTGGCCGAGCACTCTTACACAGCCATTCCTGCTGTATGTTGTGGGTGAGGCATGTATGTTTTAAAGCAAATGTCAAATACACAGTGACTTGCTTGTAGGGGATGTGGCCAGCATTAATGCTCATCTTGTAGATACCTTGTGCGTAGATATTTGCCCACATTATTTCTGCACTCTGGTATTGACACTCTGTGACCATAGACGTTACATGCATCACAAATCTCCAGCAAAGTAGATGTGTCACATTACACAGAGACAAAGTGGGTGTGCAGGTGCTGTTTATTTTAAAGTGCTGTAGTGCAATATTTACATAGTCCAGGTCTGTGACCCCATAAGTGTAAAACACTTATGATTTACATAAGTGTAAATCATTCTATTGTGATGCAACACAAGTGCAAGGTTGAGGTACATGTCATTTGACATGCTGAGGTGAAGTGTCGTTCAGTGCAGGGGAACATGAATTACCAATGGAGTAGTGAGAGACAATTGCAGTCCATAGTGGAAAGATTAACAGTGTGTTGGTGAAGAGCACATGTCACCAACTGTAGCAACACTGGTATGTTGTCAAGCACAGGACAAAGGGAAATCACTGCCCATGTGGCATGGGCTGGTGATACCGGGTACTCCCACGGGTGAAGATGATCTGTTCCACATCTTCATCCTCAGATGTGTGTGTTGTCTCCTCTGCCCTTGATGGTGGTGGGTTTGAGGGGGCCACACACACTTCAGTGGTTGGAGAAGTGGACACCATATTCCCGGCAGTTGCCATCTGTGGAACTACATATGGCATCACTGTAGCAAGGAGGAGCTGCTGATTATTGAGTATGCAAGCAACATCGCTGTGGGAGGCAGTCATGTCTGTCCTTAGGGAGGCCAGTTCCCGGTGCGTACAGTCCTGTTTGTTGTCATGCATGCAGCAGCAAGATTCAGAGGGCAGGTGTTGTGGCAACTCCCTCACAGTAGTAGTTAGGTCCCTCATGCACTGTTGGACTCTGTGCAGTAGGGATTGTGTGACTTGTTTGGCTGCTGTATGTTCTGCGGTCGTCATCATGCACATGCGCATCCCCTCAAGGCTGGCTGCCATAGTTTGCATCCCCACCCACACCTCCTTGGCCAGTTGCCGCTGGACTCCCACTACTATCCTCTCAAAGGTGGTCCCTGTGTCATCAGAGTCCTCAGTTGTGTTTGAGGTCATACTATTGAGGTGGTGGGTGGGTCGTCTGGGATGGCTGCTACATGAATGCTCCTCCTTGTGACTGGAGGTGGTGTCTGGAGGGTTCCCACGACTTCTTGGAGGGTTTCCTGGCTGATGGTTGTCAGCTGGTCATCCAGGTCATCAGGGTAGTCCAGGATAGGCAGATCCACAGGAGAGCCATCGTCCTCTGCAATGAGATATTGTACAATTAGTGTGTTTGTGTTGTGCCAGTCGTAATGTGACATCACTGACTTCCTATTGGTGGTACATTATCATCTTGGTTCTCATGCATTGTTCCTGTCATTAATGTTTGCAGTCTCTCAGCCCTATGCCCCACCTGCATGTCACATGTAGTGTGGGCAGTTTGGGCAATTGTTTGCGTCACATCTTCTAGGTGTGCGTTCTGTCCAAATTGTGGCTTGCCACCTTCTTGTTCTCATCAACCCTCCCTCTGCGTCCATTTGCATGGTGAGGCCTTGCAATGATTGTTGGTGTGCTGATGCCACAGCACCACACATAACAATATGGCCCTGTCCGAGTCTATCACTTTTTCACATACACCTATGCGGTGCTGAGGCCTAGCACCACACCATGCATGGAATTTCCATGAGACAATGCACGTGTTACCATTTGTAGTTTCTCATGTTGATGGATGCGTATGTGTGCTACATTGCATTAGACTGATGGACCTGGAAGACTTCCATTTCCTCTTGTGACTTTGTGGGTGTGTTTGCCTTCCTACACACATATGTCCTCCCCCTCAATGCAGTCGTCTTAGCACTATGATACCTGAGATGGTGCATGGTGGCATTGTAGCTATTGTGACACAGGCACAGGTGTAAATCCAGGGATGGGAAGCATGGATATGATATTACTGCTGTGTGCATCATTATTTATGTGACAGTGCATGATGGTTGTTGAGTCTATGGACATGACCAGTTGACAGGCATTGCACTTGGATAGGGTTTGATGTGGATTGATCATGTAGTCATACTGAACCCTCGTTTCAAGTGTGTTTGTTCCCTGGGAACCTAACTGACATATCCTAATTGACCAGCACAAACAGCACAGGTAGTTGTGGCAAATGTTGTCATTGGGGGATGCTGCTTGAGCCAATGGCCTGAAACTGGGCATTGTCCTCTAGTTTACATTCTGACAATACTAGCTGTCCTGTGACACCAGACCAGTTTTACATTTTACCCTACTCTCCTGGTCATCTTCAGCATTTCCAACAGCCTTGGCATGGCGGTGTATCCCCATGCAAAGGTTGTTGGTGTTGTGTTGTGCTATGCCTCTGGTCGCCCCTGCACAGCCCATGCACCTGGCATGGGCAGTACAGGGAGTCCCGTGCTATGCCTATTTGCCCTTTCCACAGCATGATTTGCAGGGCTGACATGCATTGTGTAGTAGGTATGTGTTGGACCTGGCTTTTTGACAGGGACATCCCCAAACTTTTTGCCTCCTTCCTCCTATTTTTTCTGACCTGTTGTGGTTGGCTTTTGACCTCTGGGCACTTTACCACTGCTAACCAGTGCTAAAGTGCATATGCTCTCTGTGTAAATTGTACTACTGATTGGTTTATCCATGATTGACTATTTAATTTACTTGTAAGTCCCTGGTAGAGTGCACTACATGTGCCTAGGGCAGGTAGATTAAATGCTACTAGTGGGCCTGCAGCACTGGTAGTGCCACCCACCTCAGTAGCCCCTTAACCTTGTCTCAGGCCTGCCATTGCAAGGCCTGTGTGTGCAGTTTCACTGCCACTTCGACTTGGCATTTAAAGGTACTTGCCAAGCCTAGAACTCCCATTTTTCTATACATAAGTCACCCCCAATGTGTGCCCTAGGTAACCCCTAGAGCAGGGTGCTGTGTGGGTAAAAGGCAGGACATATACTTGTGTGGTTATATGTCCTGGTAGTGTAAAACTCCTAAATTCGTTTTTACACTACTGTGAGGCCTGCTCCCTTCATAGGCTAACATTGGGGCTGCTCTCATACATTGTTGAAGTGGCAGCTGCTGATCTGAAAGGAGCAGGAAGGTCATATTTAGTATGGCCAGAATGGTAATATAAAATCCTGCTTACTGGTGAAGTCGTATTTAATATTACTATTCTAGAAATGCCACTTTTAGAAAGTGAGCATTTCTTTGCACTAAAATCTTGTTGTGCCCTTCAATCCACGTCTGGCTAGGTTTAGTTGACAGCTCCTTGTGCATTCACTCAGACACACCCCAAACACAGGGTACTCAGCCTCACTTGCATACATCTGCATTTTGAATGGGTCTTCCTGGGCTGGGAGGGTGGAGGGCCTGCCCTCACACAAAGGACTGCCACACCCCCTACTAGGACTCTGGCAGACAGGATTGAACTGAAAGGGGGCTTGGTGCATTTCTTAGAGACTCTTTGAAGTCACCCCCACTTCAAAGGCACAACTTAGTATAAAACAGGGCCTCTGCCCTACCTCATCAGACACTTGCTGGAGAAGAAACCTGAACCAGAAACTACATCCTGCCAAGAACTGCCTGGCTGCTCAAAGGACTCACCTGTCTGCTTTTCTACAAAGGACTGCTGCCTTGCTGTTGGCCTGCTGCCTTGCTGAACTCTTGTCTGGCTGTAAAAGTGCTCTCCAAGGGCTTGGATAGAGCTTGCCTCCTGTTCCCTGAAGTCTCAGGACCAAAAAGACTTCTCTCTTCCTCTTGGATGCTCCGTGCGCCGAACTTTTCGACGCACAGCTTGTTCCGCGGCCAGAAAAACGCCGCACACCGACGCTGATCAACGCGACGTCTTTGGGACGACCGAAACTTTGACGCACGGCCTCGCAAGGACAACGCCGCCCGACTTCCCGGGAGAAATCGACGCAACGCCTGCCGTGAGATCAAAACTTTGACGCACGGCCTCACAAGGACAACGCCGCCCGACTCCGCAGGAGAAATCGACGCGACGCCTGCCGTGAGATCGAAACTTTGACGCACGGCCTCGCAAGGACAACGCCGCCCGACTCCGCCGGAGAAATCGACGCGACGCCTGCCGTGAGATCGAAACTTCGACGCGCAGCCCCGCAGAACGACGCGCAGCCGGAAAACAAGCAGGAAAATCCACGCACAGACCCGGGACATCTGGTACTCCCCGCAAACCACAGTAAGAGACTGTCCGCGCGCCGGAAGATGACGCCCAACTCCCCGCGTGGAAAATAACGACGCAAGTCCGTGTGTGCTGAGGAGAAATCGACGCACACACCAGTTTTCCACGCACCTCTTCTCCTGTGGCCCTCTGAGGAGAATTTCCACCAGAAACCAGGTTCTTTGTGTTTGAAATAGACTTTGTTTACTTTCTAAAGACTTAAGACACTCTCTATCACTTTTCAGTGATATCTTTACAAATTCGTATTGCAACTTTGATCGTTTTGACCTGAAGATACCCAGATAAATATTATATATTTTTCTAAACACTGTGTGGTGTATTTTTGTGGTTCTATGCTATGGTGTTGTATGATTTATTGCACAAATGCTTTACACATTGCCTTCTAAGTTAAGCCTGACTGCTCGTGCCAAGCTACCGGAGGGTGAGCACAGGATGATTTTGGATTGTGTGTGACTTACCCTGACTAGAGTGATGGTTCTTGCTTGGACACAGGGCAACCTGACTGCCAACCAAAAACCCCATTTCTAACAGTATGTGCCTCCCCATTCTTGCACTTGACATTTTTGCATTTTGGTTCTCCATTCAACTTACCCTGTATATGTGCTGTTTCTGGGTAGTCTGCTATGCCCCGTCCTGCGATACCAGTGACAATTTCCTCTGGGATAATGGCTGCAACCATCTCCTCCATCTCATACAAGTTCTCTTGCGGTGCTGAACTCCCACCTCCGGTCTGCAGTGCTACCTTCCTGTTCCTTGCCATTTTTTCCTTTGTCCTCGCTTGCAGTCATGCCAGCATTTCTTGCACTCAGTAACAGTTCTCCTGACCTCTGCCACACTGTTAATCTTGTCCACAATCTGTTGCTAAATTGCCTCTTTCCTCTCAATTGGCAATTTATATGTGATGAAGAGTTGATGCAGCTGCTCCGTCACCTCTCTCACCAGTATTTCATGCTCCTCTGCGATGAAGCCGCACTTCCTCCTCTTCTTCTTGTCTCTCCCCTGGGTCTTGTCTGTGTCCTCCTGGCTGGTTCCTGGCTGTCTGGGGTCTTCCTGGGTTCTCTTGTGGCTTCTGGGATCCATTTTGGGGCTCCTTTGCACTGTTTGCGCCGTTTGCGTTGCTTTTTTACCCTATTGCGTGGAAAAATGGTGCATATCCGTTTTGCGAAGTGTTTACATGTCGTAAACCTGATTAGAGTCATTTTTCCTGCATTAACGTCATTTTGCCTTATACACACAAAAAAAAAGGGAGCACACTGCCTCACACTCCAGCATAAAATAGCCCCAATGCATCATGGTAAATGCAGTCATTTGATTTAAAGATAGAGACATTTTTCAAAAAGTCTTTCACCTTAAGTAGGTGCAGCAAGTGCTGTATCTGAAGAGTTTTTGCTGGAGTGTGAGACACTGTGCTCCCTTTTTTTGTGTGTCTAATTGACGGCTCCCGTGAGCGTACGAGCTGACGAGCTCTGGTGATGCACCTGTTCGCCTACTGAGTGGTACAAAAACCTGTGAAGACGTTCGGCGGCATTTCAAGCAACCCCTTCAGATATATTTTCTCTCTGCTGATGACGGCCGAAAGCCAGAAACACGTGTCCAGAGATACAGCACTTGCTGCACCTACTTAAGGTGAAAGACTTTTTGAAAAATGTTTCTCTATCTTTAAATCAAATGACTGCATTTACCATGATGCATTGGGGCTATGTTATGCTGGAGTGTGAGGCAGTGTGCTCCCTTTTTTTGTGTGTCTAATTGACGGCTCCCATGAGCCTACGAGCTGACGAGCTCTGGTGATGCACCTGTTCACCTACTGAGTGGTACAAAAACCTTTGAAGACGTTTGGTGGCATTTCAAGCAACCCCTTCAGATATATTTTCTCTCTGCTGATGACGGCCGAAAGCCAGAAACACGTGTCCAGAGATACAGCACTTGCTGCACCTACTTAAGGTGAAAGACTTTTTGAAAAAAAAATCTCTATTTTTAAATCAAATGACCTTATTTACCATGATGCATTGGGGCTATTTTATGCTGGAGTGTGAGGATGTGTGCTCCCTTTTTTTGTGTGTCTAATTTACGGCTCCTGTGAGCCTATGAGCTGATGAGCTCTGGTGATGCACCCGTTCGCCTACTGAGTGGTACAAAAACCTGTGAAGACGTTCGGCGGTATTTCAAGCAACCCCTTCAGATATATTTACTTTCTGCTGATGACGGCCGAAAGCCAGAAACACGTGTCCAGAGATACGGCACTTGCTGCACCTACTTAAGGTGAAAGACTTTTTGAAAAAAAATTCTCTATCTTTAAATCAAATGACTTCATTTACCATGATGCATTGGGGCTATTTTATGCTGGAGTGTGAGGAAGTGTGCTCCCTTTTTTTGTGTGTCTAATTTACAGCTCCTGTGAGCCTATGAGCTGATGAGCTCTGGTGATACACCTGTTCGCCTACTAAGGGTTACAAAAAACTTTGAAGAAGTTCGGCGGCATTTCAAGCAACCCCGTTGGATATATTTACTTTCTGCTGATGACAGCCGAAAGCCAGAAACACGTGTCCAGAGATACGGCACTTGCTGCACCTACTTAAGGTGAAAGACTTTTTGAAAAAAAATTCTCCATCTTTAAATCAAATGACTGCATTTACCATGATGCATTGGTGCTATTTTATGCTGAAGTGTGAGGCAGTGTGCTCCCTTTTTTTGTGTGTCTAATTTACGGCTCCCGGGAGCCTACGAGTTGACGAGCTCTGGTGATGCCCCTGTTTGCCTACTGAGTGGCACAAAAACCTTTGAAGAAGTTTGGCAGCATTTCAAGCAACCCCTTCAGATATATTTTCTCTCTGCTGATGATGGCCATAAGCCAGAAACACGTGTCCAGAGATACAGCACTTGCTGCACCTACCTAAGGTGGAAGACTTTTTGAAAAAAAATTCTCTATCTTTAAATCAAATGACTGCATTTACCATGATGCATTGGGGCTATTTTATGCTGAAGTGTGAGGCAGTGTGCTCCCTTTTTTTGTGTGTCTAATTGACGGCTTCCGTGAGCCAATGAGTTGATGAGCTCTGGTGATGGACCTGCTCACCTACTGAGTGGTACAATAACCTTTGAAGAAGTTTGGCAGCATTTCAAGCAACCCCTTCAGATATATTTTCTCTCTGCTGATGACGGCCGAAAGCCAGAAACACGTGTCCAGAGATACAGCACTTCCTGCACCTACTTAAGGTGAAATACTTTTTTGAAAAAAAATAATTTCTCTATCTTTAATTCAAATGACTGCATTTAGCATGATGCACTGGGGCTATTTTATGCTGGAGTGTGAGGCAGTGTGCTCCCTTTTTTTGTGTGTCTAATTTACGGCTCCTGTGAGCCTATGAGATGACGAGCTTTGGTGATGCACCTGTTCGCCTACTGGGTGGTACAAAAACCTGTGAAGACGTTCGGCGGCATTTCAAGCAACCCCTTCAGATATATTTTCTCTCTGCTGATGATGGCCGTAAGCCAGAAACACGTGTCCAGAGATACAGCACTTGTTGCACCTACTTAAGGTGAAAGATTTTTTGAAAAAAATTCTCCATCTTTAAATCAAATGACTGCATTTACCATGATGCATTGGGGCTATTTTATGCTGGAGTGTGAGGAAGTGTGCTCTCTTTTTTTGTGTGTCTAATTGACGGCTCCCGTGAGCCTACGAGCTGACGAGCTCTGGTGATGCACCGGTTCGCCTACTGAGTGGTACAAAAACCTGTGAAGACGTTCGGCGGCATTTCAAGCAACCCCTTCAGATATATTTTCTCTCTGCTGATGATGGCCGAAAGCCAGAAACACGTGTCCAGAGATACAGCACTTGCTGCACCTACTTAAGGTGAAAGACTTTTTGAAAAAAAATTCTCTATCTTTAAATCAAATGGCTGCATTTACCATGATGCATTGGGGCTATTTTATGCTGGAGTGTGAGGCAGTATGCTCCCTTTTTTGTGTGTCATTTTGCCTTAAGACAAGGCGCAATGGTTAGCGTCAGGAAAAATGACTCTAACCTTTTCTTAGCGCTACCCAGCATCAAAGCATAAATTTGACGCAGGGGTGGTGTTAAGGAATGGCACTAGCCAGCTCTAAACCATTTGACACAAAACTGCGTTTGCACAGTTTTGCGTCAAAAAGTATAAATCTGACCCTTAGTTTCAGCTGGGAAGTAACCCAGTGAATGAAGCTCGCCGGTTCCAGGGTCGCATTAAGACAAGACCCCTCCCACCGCTACTTGAGAAGCATCGCTTAAATTGTTGCGTAGGATCCGGGTCTCGTAAAATGGGGGATGTACTAACCTTGTCTTTCAACTGATGAAAAGCCTTATCTGCCTCTTCCCCCGACTGAAACTTTATTCATATACGAAGTAACTTTGTAATGGGAGCTACAATGGTGGAAAAGTGATCAATAAAATGTTTATGGAGGTTGGAAAACCCTAGGAAGCTTTGTACTCTTTTGACACTTTGTGGAGCCTTCTACTGAGCGATGGCTTCAACCTTCCTAGGGGCTATTTGTACCCCGTTTGTGTTAAGATACACCAGAGGAATTTTCCTTCTTGAACATGGAAGCTACACTTTTCTAGTTTTGCGAAGAGATGATTTTGTCGCAAGGCTTGTAAAATGGCCTTGACATGAGTCACATGTTCTTCATAGGAGTTGGAGTAGATCAAAATGTCGTCAATATAGACAACAGCACACTGATCAATACAATCACATAGTGCTTTGTTGATTAAATATTGGAATGCAGCCGGGGCATTGCAGAGTCAAAAAGGCTTGACGAGGTACTCATATAAACCAAATTTGGTCCGAAAAGCTTTTTTCCACTCATCACCCTCCCGGACTCTCAGAAGACGGTATGCCCCTCTCAAATCCAATTTGTGACCTGATCTATAATGGTTGATATCAAAGGTAATGGATATCTGGTTTTGATCATAATCTTGTTTAGGGCTCTATAATCAATACACGTCCTAAGTGCTCCTCCCTTCCTAGGAATGAAAAATAGTGGCAATGAAGCTGGTGACCTGGAGGGTCTTGCTCCAAAGAACGTGGTTTAACTTAAAGGAGGCAGTTTTGCTGCAAGTGTAGGCTGAAGAGGTTCTAACCACTGTGACAATCCCTGGGTTTCATGTTGCAAACTACTTAGCATGTGTGCCAAATCAGCCAGGGAAATGTCTTGAGCCTCCATTGTGTCTGGGTGGGAATTTAAACATGGGCTTGCTGTACTGTCAAGCACGAACCTGCTCGTCCCACAGAGACACAATGTTGGCCAAGCTGCTTGTTCCCGAGTTCACCTAAATGTTGCATGCCTCCCACTTACATACACATGATTGGCACCGCAGTGTCCCCGGAAAAGTGGATGGATGAGAGAAGGAGCGAGACAATGGAGTCGCAGGGCTTGATCTGGACACCTAGTGATGGTTTTTGAAGAGCCAGTCTTTACTATGATAAATTACACATCAGTCAAATAACTAATATCTCATACCCCATGTATACTCCGCTGTTAAAATATGATGTGCAAGCTAGATGTACCTGTTGGGGTCCCTTTTCCTGCTTTTGATGGCTCTCCCTCGCCCTAGAGTTTTCAGAAATTATGTGGATTATCTGTAATTAAATAAGAGCCTTGACCCTCCAATACTGACTATAACCACTCCCACTGTGATCCCAGAATACTTCAATTAAGCCTACCTAGATGTTCCTTGACATTCAGTGGATATCTTGAATGAAGTTACACCTTGATGAGATTTCCCAAGATGCTGACTCACTCAACTCACAGACACTTACATAGGCAGCTATAATAAGAACAAACTGTCAGGGAATTAGATTCTCCAGATATTGATGGGTTAATCATTGTACTGTGCTAGTATTGCGAGGAACGCAGTTCAGTGTTTAAATCACAATGAAAACATAGGCTTATTATCAAAGATTACTGTTCACGTTGTATTACTGTGAAAACATAGGGTTAATCAATAGTATTCAACTTCATTCAAAACCAGCTTATCATTGGTGTATTTTGAGCATGACAAAGATAAGCTTCAACTTCATTTAGGTGGCAAACACAGAATGTTCTTCATCACCAGCAACAATTTGAAATAATGTAAATGCCACTTTGAGCTCAGCGATAATAACCGTATTCATCGTATCGGTAACAACAATAGTAACGACACATTAAACTCATCATAAACATATTCACAGTATATTGTTTTCATAATAATTGTTCAATAGAAAATCCTTTCTGTGGTATAATGCAAGCAACTACAATAAGCGCTATAGCATGACAAGCAGCGCACATCCCAATGACCTTAAAACTCAAAGATGTGCCCTTTTAGGCACATGGCATTTTGGAACATTCGCTTATCAAGTCAGCAAGTATCAAGTTTTAGCAATAAATGTTCTTAAATCACGAGCAGCTCGTTACTGCCTTTTTAGGGGCCAATTCCCTCAGTCTCTTCTTCTTCTAGAAGAGGCCTCCAAGATGCTGGACAGAACAGAATGTGAAGATCAAAAGCGGAGGAGCAAAGATTCCTTCTCTGCAGTCGGTGGCCTTTACAGCAAGCAATTCACTCAGGCCGGGTGTAGTTTAAATACCTGCTGCATCCAGCCGCACCCAGTCTGAGTCATTGTGATGCTGGAGGCTTGTGCAACATCTGTTCCCAAACAAGCATTGGACTCTAACAAGCATTAGTTCCAACAAGCATTGGCCTCTGCAAACAAGCATTGGTCTCTGTAAACAAGCATTAGTCCTTGCAAAGGCAACAATCAATTCAGAAGTTTTTTACTGGGGTGTAACAGGGTCGGCGCAACCCTGTTTCAAAAGGACACCCCAGGACACAGCGAATAGTGCCCTGGGGCACCTCTATACACCCGGAATTGACGTCGCAGGACGTCAACCCAGGCATCTGGGTTAAGAAGGGCGAACGCGAGGAGAATGGCGCGTTGTTGCTGGGGAACGAGGAGGAGGACGCTGATATCGAGGAGGAACAGGAGAGCGGGACACCAATGAGCAGAAACCAAGAAATACCGCCGTCAATGAGGATACCAGCGAAGGCACCGTCGCGGAGGGACCAGACAGACGCCAAAGCCAGCCACGTCCCTGGAGGGACGTGGCTCACACAGGTACGTGTCTGCTATCTCAATCCCTCGGGGTACTGGTGGAAGAGGGATTGTTCACTAAACTTTAATTGTTTTTCTTTTCATACTATAAAGACACTTGGGCTCCTCCCTAGACTCACGTGCATGAAAGTATGCTTTCTAAACACCAAAATAGAACTATAGTGATTTGTTCTAAACATCACAAGAACAATTCATTTTGTTTCATTTTCATGATTGGGCACAGTTTTTATTTTATTTTATTCATTTCATTCGGTGGTGCATTCCCTCACTCCCCATCCCTGTAGAATATATACAGAACAAAGAAAAGGCCACTTACCGTGCTATTCGATTTCGATCGTTCCTATCCTTCTGTCCCACGACGGGGAGGTCCTTCACCGAAAGATCACCCTAAAGAGGAAAAAAGAATAGAGAAGAAAAGAAGACCATTAGTCAAGACTAGGAAAAAGAAAATCTAGAAGAAAGAAGATAAGGGGGAAGCAGAGAGAAAACGCAGACATAGACTGAGCACATTTGACTGTCCTAACAACTCCTACAGAATAAAACCTCTACATAGTGACCAACGTGTGTAGTCGTCTTCCATTCTCGTGTAGCAGGGACCCCCACATGGGGCATATCCGGGTTTGCAGGCCCGGCAGTTATAGAGAAAACTGTTTTTGCATGATTTTCACATAGAGTTTATGGAAGGTGCTCCAGAAGCTAAAATGATAGCATAGTTTCTGTGAATTCACATTATCTTTCTCAGCCATATGAGAATGAAGCCTGATAGTCTCAGTAAAACATATATTTCCAACAGGAGCAGCCTGTTGGTTGAGCCACTTGTGTTCGGTTACAGCCTCCCAGAGTGTTCTGAAGAACAACTAGAGTGCTAACAGTCTTACTTATGACAAGGAAGTGGCACACCTGAAGCCATCTTGATTGAATCAAACTGGTAAAACTTAAAACATTTATTTTAGAAAGCAATAAAAAAAGGGGGTTCATTTTGTCAAAGAAGTTATGGTTAGTGCTGTAGAAAGAAAAATTAGGGCATGTTTTAAGTGAGCTCAAATATCGTCTGATTCTATTGCATCAAATCATTCTTACATCATGAATGAAAAATTCGCTTTCCACACCAGCAACAGACTGCCAGTTAACTCCATGATGATCAGCAGCTTTACTTCAGCGCTCAAAGGAGCAACTACAGTGCTAACATTCTGAATTGGTGCCAAAAGTGTGGCACATCTGAATTCTATTTTGATGGAATTGAAGTGGAAATCTGAAACCATTTACTACTGAGGATACTGCAGTATATGAGGTAATTAAATATATCTGAAATATCAACCAAATGTAGCCCACATATAGCTCAGTGACAGAAGTGTGCAAAACACTTAGGGGGTTATTACAACTCTGGAGGAGGTGTTAATCCGTCCCAAATGTGACGGATATACCACCAGCCGTATTACGAGTTCCGTAGGATATAATGGACTCGTAATACGGCTGGTGGTATATCCGTCACTTTACCGTCACCTTTGGGACGGATTAACACCTCCTCCAAAGTTGTAAT
Organism: Pleurodeles waltl; assembly: GCF_031143425.1. NCBI lineage: Eukaryota > Metazoa > Chordata > Amphibia > Caudata > Salamandridae > Pleurodeles > Pleurodeles waltl. The sequence goes on along the minus strand of NC_090437.1, from coordinate 1,085,234,114 downwards.
AACCCCCTTATTTTGCTTGTTTTTTGAAGTTTTATACAGTGTAGTTACATTACACAAGGACACATTCATTTAGGTTTTAGCCCGGGGGAGATAAAGTGATTTGCCCAGAATTGCAGTATGTCAAGCTGATGCCGAATCTCAAACCTGGTTCCCCAGTTGCAAGCCATAACGCCACATCCTCTCCACTAAGTGTAAAAAAAAAATCAAGCTATTGACTGGATAAAAAAACACAAAGATATCAAATAATTTAAAAGTGCTTTGTTCCAACCTCGGGTTCAGAAACCACAAGCATACTGGTGAGATACCAGACCCTGTCCCACCATCAGAAGACAACTGGATCTTTGGACTTATTAAGGAGTGTAGTAGTTAGATTGATTCAACACAGAACAATAATATAACAACCATAAAATAAACAATTTTAGACACCATGAACAGACAAACTCCAAACCCAAAAAAGTTTCAAAGCATTATCACAATCCCAAAATCAGTGTAACATAGATGGGGGCATATTTATACTCTGTTTGTTCTGTAGTAACATAATTTTTTGATGTAAAATTCAGCGCAAACTTAACCCCATATTTATATTTTGACTCTAGACCCATCTAAGGTCAAGATATTGGAGTTAAAGTAATTTTTTGGATGCGTAAAACCACCTTGCATCAATGAGATGCAAAGTGGGCATTCCCGTTCAAAAAATGACTTAAAGCCCTTAGTGCCTTATTTATCCTTCCGTGCAAAAATGGTGCACGGGCGAGAGACGGGCCAAAATAATTGAGCTAAGCCTTCTTAGCGCCATTATTTAACACCTGGGTAAGAGCAGGTGTTAGGGGACCTGTGGACCCATTTTCATGGTCAAACACCATGGAAAGAGCCCACAGGTGCCCACCCCAAGCCCCAGGAACACCCCCACCAACACCAGAGGGACACCAGAGGTAAGCATTTTGAAAATCTTTTTTAAGTGCCATTGGGGGCCCTGAAATGGCCCCCCCTACATGGCAGTGGGTGCAATGTCCATGTCCGGGGGGCACTTGTCCTCTGTGCTGACCATTGGGGAGGTGGGCATGACTCATGTCTTTTATAAGACAGGCGTCATGTGGTGAGGATGCTTTTGCATCAGGAAATTACGCTAGGCTGGTTAACTGATTGTTTTTTTGCCTCTAACCAGCCTAGCATCATTTTTTGAGGCAAAACCCCCTTCTCCCATACCACCACCCCTACCCAGCTAACATCATTTTATCTGACACTAGCCCAACCAGTGCGCCAGCGTTCGGGATTCTATAAATTTGGCAACCAGCTGGTGCTCAGGAATGGCACCAGCTGGCGCTATACTTTTTGACGCAAAACTGCCTTTGCGCAGTTTTGCGTCAAAAGGTATAAATATGGGCCATGGGGCGCAAACCTAAATTAAAAACGTACATTAAAACCATAGGTGGGCCAAAACGTCTAGAGAGATTAAGGCCCTCATTATGACATTGGGGATGACTGTTAAAGTGGCCATAATACCTCCAACAGGTTTGCGGTAATTACTGCCAAATTATGACCATGGCGGTGATAACTCCCATAGACAGCCAAGGTACCACACCAACCGCCAGGGCCTTAACACCACTGACCATGGTTGTAGCTGACCACTGGTAGTGGTAGTTGAATGGGAACCTCTTCTGACATTGGTAGTTGAGTGGGAACCTTTTCTGACATTGGTGGTTGAGTTGGAACCTCTTCTGACATTGGTGGTTGAGTGGAATCCTTCCCTTTCCTGGCTGGTGGAGTGGGATTTTTCCATTTCCTGGCTGGTGGAGTGGGATACTTCCCTTTCCTAGCTGGTGGAGTGGGATCCTTCCCTTTTCTGGCTGGTGGAGTGGGATCCTTCACTGTCTTGCCTTCATGACCAAGAGGTGCCTCCACTGTCCCCGTGGACTGTTTGGCTGAGGTGCTAGACTGGGTCATTGGGACCCTGCTATTACGGGCAAGACGGAGGGGAGGGAAGAGGTCAAGTTGGGCAAGGAAAAGCTCCTTAGCGGCAGTGGGGCAGGATGAGGGAGGAGGGATGGGAGTGGAGGTTGAGTGAGTGGTTGTTGGAGGAGTACGTCTGCTGGACTTGGGTGCCGGTGCATGGACAGTGTGCTGATGTGAGGTGGATGGCTGTTGGGTGTCTGAGAGCCTGTGTTTGTGCCCTTTAGGAGGTGGGGACAGACAGGGTGGGAGAGGACACAGGGGACGCATGGATGGATGTTGTGGAGGTGTCTGCTAGTGAGGTGTGTGCTGCTTGGTGTGGTGATGCTGGTGGTGGCTGTTGAAGCAGTGCATGCAGGTATGAGTATGGATGTGACTGTGAGGGAGGTGGAGGAGGAGGAGGAGGGGGAGACAGTGGAGGCAGTGAATGTGGATGTGTGTGCAACTGTCTGTTGTTTGTGTAAGTGCTTGTGGACTAAAGTGTGGTGCCTGTGTTTGACTGTGTCACTCTTCTGTGATGTTTTGTGTGCATGCTCATCTGTATGTTTGCATGGGATGGGTTGGGGTTGAGGAGACTGGGACTGGGAAGTGGTAGTTGGAGGGGGGGATGGTCGAAACAGAGACAATGGCTGCCATCAGAAAGGAGGCCAGAGCCTGAATTGATCTCTGTTGGGCCGCCATTCCATCGTGGATGCCAGCCCCTGGATGGCATTCACAATGGTTGACTGCTCTACAGAGATGGATCTCAGGAGGCCAATAGCCCCCTCACTAAGGGCAGCAGGGCTCACTGGTGCAGGGCCTGAGGTGCCTGGGGCGAAGGAGATGCCCACCCACCTGGGTGAGCGGGCAACTCGCTGATGGGCTACTGGGAGGGTGGTGCTGGTTCAGGGGGTGGTGGCTGTACCCGCAGCTTGGGTGGTCACAGAGGTGTATGCCACCAGCAGGGAGCTTCCATCAGAGGAGGTATCTGAGTCAGTGTTGTCAGCTCCTGTCTCCACCGTGGTGCGCCCCTCGCCCTCCGTCCTACTGGTTCCCTCGGAATCGTGGACTCTGCCTCCTGGGTCCTGTGAGATGCAGCTCCCTCTGTCACCGGTGCCCCTGCTCCTCCAATAAATGGGGAGGACGGAGAGAAAGGGAGCACTGGGTCAATTTAAGCACCACCACCACAGTTAGCATACACAGCACCGTCACACACAGGGATCAGGATTGAGCACTGTCATTGAATTGGCTAGATGCCACAGCAAGATGAGGGCCATACACTGGCAACTGTACACCTCCTGGGGCCCACAAAGCCCCTACTGACATGGAATGCAAATGATCTAGGTTACCTGCATTTGCCATACACCCATTACCCTTGAGCTGGATCACGCTGCAATGCCTGGCCCCACATTAAGGGCCACCCATTAACTCACAACCAGATCCCATGCCACCATGCCGTCTCAGTTCCTCCCACCTTTGCCTGCAGTGGGTGCTCCGCCTGCTGTAGACCCCAGGGCAATGGCATGCCACAATCCCTTCTTTTGATGTGCGCTGACTTGCAGAGGGAATACAGACAGGAGAAGAGCATTATACATACAATACAGCCTGTCACAAATATGGCCCACAAATCCCGTTTCCAACTCCATTGGCACACACATCGCCCAGCACACACCAAGTACACTACCACCCCACATATGACTCAATGGCTGAACACACACCTCCATGCAACCCTCCCACATGCATAGTGGCCAAGGTGTACTCACCTGTTGGTCTTGAGGCCCACACAGCTGTCTATACTGGGGCAGAACCTGATCCACCAAGCGCTCAAACTCCACTGAAGTGAAGGCAGGGGCCCTTTCCCCGGTCACACGAGCCATGGTAGGTTCCAGATACAGGTCACAGCAGCACATGCAGTGTTGGTGTTGTCCTTTGGAAAGTCAGGAATCTAGTGAAGCCATAAACAGAAAATGGCAGTTACATCCGTGGCGGTGTGCACCTTCACTGCTGACGCTGATCCCCATTGGCCACTGTACTCCATAGAGTCCCATATTAGCCAATGAGGAATTGCACGGTGGTGCAAGACTGCCGTCTGCAATGATGCCCAACGTCAGTGGAGTTACCTCACTTCCACATGTCCCTAGATACAGGACAGGCGGTCGCCATTTCATGGTGGTGGACTGCATACAGATCTTCCATAACTGCATTGGAATTTGCACATATATTGCCACTCCCACTGTCCCATCACATTAATGTTGTATGCACACTGACGTGGTGGTTCAATTGTACAAATTGTGACAGCCTACGCACTCTTATGTCCCTTAGCTACCTACCACTGTGGATGGATAGGAGGAGGAGACAAACCCCCGTGTACAGACCCCTTGTGGACTTGGCTACAATGGAGGACAGGCACATTATACTGACCTAAAGACTAGGCAGGGCCACAATCATAGAGCTGTGTGCCCAATTGGAGCCTGACCTGACATCAGCTCTCCGTCATCCCACTGGGATCCTCCCCTCTTGTGCAGGTTCTATCAGTGCTCCATTTCCTGGCAACTGGTTCTTTCCAAGCAACAGTGGGTTTGGCAGCAGGAATGTCACAGCCAATGTTCTCAATCGTGCTGGCAAGGGTATTGTCTGCCCAGGTGAAACACGTGCTGCTACATTTCTTTCCCCCAGGTGGAAGATTTGGCCAGTTTGAAAGTGGGATTCAATGCAATGGGACACATTCCCATTATTATTGGGGCGATTGACAGTACACATATTGCGTTTGTCCCGCCCCACCAGAATGAACAGGTGTTCAGGAAATGGAAGGGTTTCTACTCACTCAATGTGCAAATTGTGTTCCTGGCGAACCAGTACATCTCTCATGTCACTTCCAAGTATCCTGGGTCAGTGTATGACGCCTTCGTTCTGAGGAATGGCAGCATCCCATATGTGATGGCCCAACTACAAAGGCACAGCATGTGGCTAAAAGGTGAGCCTTAGTCCCCATCCACTGTATGTCAGTGTATGCCTTAAAGTGTTATCCCCATAGCATTGTGTAAGGCTACATTTTGTTCCTCAATACTTGCAGCTGACTCTGGCTACCCAAAACTATTGTGGCTCCTGACCCCTTTGAGGAATGCCAGGATAGGGGTTGAGAACCAATATAATGATGCACATTGGAGAACCAGGAGAATAATCAAGAGGACTTTCGGCGTCCTAAAGGCCAGGTTCAGATGCCTGCATCTGACAGGTGGATCCCTGTGCTACTCACCCAAGAAGGTCTGCCAGATAGTAGTGGCATGCTGCATGTTGCACAACCTGGCCCTCAGACGATATGTGCCTTTTCTGCAGGAGGAGGGGACTGGAGATTACCCTGTGGCAGCAGTGGCCCCTGAGGACAGTGAGGATGAGGAGACAGAGGATGAGGATGAGGATGAGGAAAACAGAACATCAGTTATACGACAATACTTCCAATGACACACAGGTGAGAAAGTGGAACCGACCATTGCTCTGACTATTGATGTCTTATGTGTGGCTGTAGCATGAAGGCATTCACTTCCTTTGCATCTTAACTTACTATCACCTATGGCTTGTCCTTTTACAGATGTTGATCTGACAACAGTGTGCAGATGTGTTTACTGCAGACTGCTACAGGTCATTATTTGTATGCTATCACAGTGTTCAGATCATTTGCACTAGATGTGCCTTTTCCCATAAATGCACATTTTCAACACATAAAACGGTGTCACTCAAGTTGTGTTCAAGGATGTTTATTGTAGAGCAAATAATTGATGGAAAAGTGCAATGGAATGGAGTGATGGTAGAGGAAAGTCCAGGGTATTGTTCCAGTCTGTTTGTGGCACAGGTCCAGTGTCCAAAGGGCCATCGGAAGGGGAGCAAAGGCAGCTCAAAGTGAACAAGATGACAGGGTGAGTCACAAGGGGGACAATCAGAAGAGTCTGATTTCCTGGCGGTGTTCTTGGTCTTGACAAGTGTCTCTGGCTTCTGTCTGGGTCGCAGGGAATGTTTGTGGGGAGGTTCACCTTCCGCAGAGGGGGGGCTGGTGGCCTGTGGGTCCTGTGGGTCCTGTGGTAGGGCCTCCTGCCCACTAGCTGCAGCAGAAGTGGAGGGCTGGTCAATGGACTGGCTAGTGGTAGGGACCCGCTGGTGTGCTGTTGATTCCCTCATGATGTTGGCCATGTCTGCCAGCACCCCTTCTATGGAGATCATGGTGGAGTTGAGAACCTGCAAGCCCTTCCTGATCTCCAGATAGTGTTCCTTCTTCAGCCGCTTGTTCTCCTGCATATTGTTAAGGATCTGGCCCATCATGTCCTGGGATTGTTGGTAGGCCCCAGGATCTTGGTGAGTGCCTCATGGAGAGTCAGTTCCCTGGGCCTGTCTTCCCCCGGGTGCACAGCAGCCCTCCCAGTGTCCCTGTTGCCCTGTACCTCTGACCCCTGAACGGTGTGCCCACTGCCACTGACCCCAGGTCCCTGATTCTCTTGGGGGCGAGGTGTGGACTGGGGTCCCTGTACAGGTAGGCACACTGTTGATTGATGTGTCCTGGGGACAGAGGTGTGGGGACGCTGGGTGGGTGCTGTGGTGTTATATACTAAAGGGGGAGGCTCTGTGGTTGACTGTGAGTGGGCTGCGGTGACTGACTGACCAGTGGTCCCTGATGGGCCAGGTAGTTCATCCAGGTCCAGAAGCCCAGAGTTACTGTCATCACTGGGACATCTTCTGTTGGGGGACTGGTTTTTCGGGGCACCTCTTCTCTGCTGACATTGGCTGGCGCACCTGTGGGGATGTAAGGGATGTATTATGCTTCATGTCTGCGACATATTGTACATCCCTAGCTTCCCCTCTATTGTTGCTTTTGCCCTGATACCTTTGTTTGTGTATGGTGATGCATTGTGGGATTGTTAGTTTTCTATGCTGCGCATACTTTTGTGATGGATGTCCATGCAGGGCTGGGAGGGCTGTCTATGCATTGGTATAGCATGCAGGGCTTGGCATTGGGGTTAGTCATATGTGTAGGTGCAGTGTGTGGGGTGGAGTGATGGGAGTGAGGGTGAGGGTGTGAGATGGCATGCAGGTATGGGGGTGATAAGTAGTAAATGTTGACTCACCAGTGTCCAGTCCTCCGGCAACTCCAGTGATTCTGTCAGGATGCAGTAATGCCAAGACTTGCTCCTCCCATGCTGTGAGCTGTGGAGAAGGATGTGGGGTCCACCTCCAGTCCTCTGTATGGAGAGCTTGTGCCTTAGTGCCACAGAACATACTTTTCCCCCGTAGGTCGTTCTACCTCTTCCTGATGTCATCCCTTATTCTTGGATGTTGTCCCATTGTGTTCATCCTGTCCACAATTTTCCGCCATAGCTGCATCTTCCTGGCAAAGGATATTTGATGTACCTGTGTTCCAAACAGCTGTGGCTCTACCCTGACTATTTCCTCCACCATGGCCCGTAACTCCTCATCTGTGAAACGCGGGTGCCTTTGTGGGTTTAGGGGTGTTGTGTAATATGTGTAGGTATGTGGGTGTTGGGTACTGTGGTTGAGTTTGTGAAGTGGGGTGCATGAGGGATATATGGGTGTATGTGTCTAGTTGTTGCAGTCGTCTTGGTGTCAGGCTGGTTGAAATAATTTGTATTCGTAAAGGGTTGTGGATAATGTGGGTGTGTTTTATAGTGCTGTGGGTGGGTGTGGTGTGTGTATGAGTGTCAGGTGTGTGTTTTTGGTATTGACAAATGTGGTGTAGTTTAGAATATGGGTTCCATTTTGAGCGCGCCGGTGTGTACCTCCATTGAATGTCCGCCGTGGTGATTCGTGGGTCATAATGTGGTCGGCGTTGTTTTGTTGGCGTAATGGTATGGGTGTTGGTACCGCTACTTTAGCACTGACCTCTGGGCTGGCGGATTTGTGTATGTGGCAGTATTCTGTTGGATTGGTGTGTGTGTGTCCTAATTTGGCGAACAGATGTTCGCCTCTGCAGCGGGATTTACCACCAATGTTATGATGAGGGCCTAAGTCTACTAAACATCAGTACTGTTAAATGTTCCAAAGAAATGCTATAAATCAGCAAGACTACACTATGCACATTAATTTCAGATTTCAAACTACAATTTTAACAGTCAATTGCAGAAGTGGGCAATCCTTATCTCTAACAAGAATTTGGACTTCCATGTGTGGGACCAGGCTATCACATGCGGAAAAAACAAAAAGAAAAAGACAAAAATAATTTGGAAAAATCATCTAACTATGGCAACTCTCTGCAGCAATATTCTAGTGTAATTATCTAAGGTGAAAAGGAAACAAGAACCCACATTTAGTTATGCCTCTCCTCATGGTACAGCAGACAGGATAGTTTAATCAGAAGAGCTTCACCTTCTCAGGACATCACTGGACAGCAGCATCAGGACAGTGCAGCACATAGGTTGCACATAGGTCAGGTCAGCAGTTCAGAGTTGGTTGGGCATATTAGTACTGAACATCATAAGCAACAGGGCAATTAGAACTAAGAGAAACTCATAATGTAAAGTTTGAATATGGCAGAAGGCTCAGAGGGGACAGCAGCAGACTCAGGGCAGAAGTAGACTGACTGTGGCAGGGTTCTACACGTACTCACTCTCTCGGGGGTATTAGACGAACTGACTCCAAGTTCCAAAGTCTCACACTAATTCAAAATATTCATGGACTTCTTGATTGGTCCTCCAGGTGGGCTCATATATCATGTATATCTCGTGCCCTCACCATGCAGTTTTCTCATCAATAATTTTACTACAAATTTTACAGAGATGTTATAAATGATGTAATGAGTAATGTAATATCTGGGGTAATTAGCAGTAAATGGCGAAGATGCCAGTGTATAAGTATATATATATATATATATTTGCAACATGTATAAGTAGAGAATGATCAATCAACATCTCTGGATATTGTTTCTCTGGTGTTTATAACAACTGCTGTCAGCGTATGCACAGCTATGTATTGTTTTTCCTGTGCAGTTTAATGCTCTTTGTCATCCAAACGTATGAGGTTGGATTATTTTCCAAGTATTCTATAGTATCTCCCTGTACAGGGAAATTTCCAATTTCTCATATTCTTCCTTTCTCCAGTCATAAGATGCTAGTGATTGCAAGGAGTGGTCCAGGAATCTGCTGTCTGAGAGTTTTAGATTGTAAGTTTTAAGAATGTGATAAATGTTATAATGTATTTCTCCTTCATACATATCAGAATGAACAATGCACATGCCTGGACTTTCTCTGAAATATAATAGATTGTTTACTTTGTTGATTCCTATAGCTGTACACAATTTTGGTATACTTATGCACCCATTTGACCTGTTTGAGAACAGCAGACCATTGCATGTGTATGCAGGTAGATGGATATTTCTTGACGTGTTTCTTTATTGTCCAGTGTAGTTCAATGTGTCTGTGCTTCTCAGGCTGCTATTTTCCAATTTGAATGACCGCTTAGAAACCAGATATTGACACAGTATTTTAACCTTTCGTGTGGGCTTGAGAGGTATACTGTGTCCAGTTTGGTAGCCCTTTCTGTTAGTATCTCATATGTTTTGTTGTTTTTGGAATGTCCTGTGTGAGGATCAAAGTTCAGTCCGAGGTATCTCTCACTGTCTCCTGAGTGAATGTTATCAGTATTTTGTTTAGCAAATTGCCATCGATTGCAATTATTCAACAGACTTTTGTCTTTATGGTGAAATAAGAAGCCATGTATTTTTTTTTTACATTTAGTTTTAAACCTGTTTATTTGCTGAATTTTTCAATGATCTTCAAGTTACTACTCATGCTATCCGATATAGTACTCAGTACTATTATGTTGTCTGCAAAGGCCAAAGCAGTGATTTGTTCAATAACTCTTCCTGACCTCCATCTAAGGCCCTTGCCGTTTTTCTGAAGATCACATATTAGACAGTCCATGGCAATATTAACATCATTATTTCTTGTTTAGATTCCTTTTTTTTCTTGAAGTAGGAAGATGAATCTGTGTATAAGTCTTTTATTAGATCACAGATAAATGTGGGAACTCTTTGTCAGTCAAGACTCCGTGTGATTTGATAGTGATTGATAGAGTCAAATGCTTATGTCATGTCTATGAACACCCAACTGCAAGCAAGTGTTTATTCCTATGTGCCCCTTTTATATTCTGAAGGACTGTCAAGTTTCTAAAACATCCTCTCACTTTCATTAAGCCTTTCTTTCTTTTGTTCAAATCTACAAAAGTAGTGAGTCTTTTGGTCAGGAATTGTGCTAGTAACTTGATGCGTGTGGTCTCCAATTGGTTATTTTGTTCAGTTCAGAAATGGGTTCATTTTTAGGATTTGATAGAAATCTGTTCTTTTTGATACATTCTGAGACTTTTCTCATTTCTAACCAAGTCGATAATATTCTGGGCAACAAACGTGGTTTTCTCTTGTGAGCATTGACAAGATCATTTGACCCAACAAGGTTAGGCCCCAGTGATTTGTTTAAGCTAACTTACTCAAATGCACCTGTTATTTCAGGAACTGTGATTTCCTTAAATAGATGTTCATTACCCCATTCTTCTGGAATTCAGTTTAATTTTTCCTATTTTCTTTTTTCAAGGATGTCTTCATAATACTGATAAATAACATCAGCATTAATTTGGCAGGTGGCATCTTCTGCCTTATTAGTATTTATTATGGAAGTTTTCTTTTTTTATCTTTTTTAACTTTGCCTGATATTTGTTTGAAACTGTCCTTTGATTTTGCATATGTTTTCCTATGATTTGTTTTGAGATTTTGATTTTTCTTATTTTTCTTCAGTACATTATCTTAGATTGGGATAGTTTTGCTCTCAGTGCTCATAGGTTCAGCACCACTATTGTTGAGTGATGTAGCCTGATTTTGATTTGCTGGTTTTGAATGGATATATCTGGTATTTTTTTAATCAAGTCCATACCAGCTTCACAATGTTGCAGACTTTTTAAATAGTTTTGAACCTCAGATATTCTGTCATTCAGATCTAGAAAGTATGTGATTTTTTTGTGCTCTTTTTCTGTCTAAAAAGTCTGCACCTTTTTTATTGTTTCCTCTGATATTTCTGATTTATCATTAGTGTCGCTTTCCATATTGTGGATGCATGATACATTTAATTTCTAAGTTGTTTATTTCTCTCTCTTATCTTCTGCTTTTTCTCTGCAATTTGTGTGCTGTTTTTATTATCGAAGTGTGGGACCATGGGTTCATTTATACTCCCTTTCTTTTCATACACTTTCTAGATTTCAGTTAGTGGCAATATTTCATCACTTGAATATAGTTTTGAAATGTTTGCTTCCTGCTAGACCTGAGAGTCTAGCATTGTATTGTGCTTTCAGGTGTTTTCAGGTGCTTTCAGGTCTTGCATGCTATAACGCTCCAATTTCTGTTGCAAATCTCAGATCACAAAAGCTACGTAGGAATTTTAGCTCTCCTTTCTGTTTTCTACCATTGCACCAGCATAGTGACATAAATTGTTTTGAAACTTGGTCTCTTTGTCAAATTTCGATCAATACATCTTTCTGTTATGTTTGTTGGAGACATGTTTTTGAGTTCTTTAAAGGTTTCCACTAGGTCTCCAGAAGAATTGCAATTGTATTTCTCGTTGGGATATTTCCAATCCATGGCTTTCTTGGTTGAGACACTTTTCTTTTTATTGGTTTTGTTAGTGACCTCCAATTTAAGTGTGTGTGCTACTCTTGCAACCGATGAAGTTACAAATTCAGAGCTTTCAGTGGGGTTGATAAATTCTTCATTATTGTTAACTATGACAAAGTCAGATTCACTTCATTGTTAATACTTGTGTTATCGGAGTTGGGTGTAAAGTTCACAAAATTGGTAAGGAAGTTAATGATTTGTCGAAAAGATAGCCCCTCCTTTCACCATCTTTAAGGAGTTTTTGTAATCAAGGAACTACCACATGTAGAACTGGAATCATTAGCTTTACCGTTTGACACTATAATTCTCATTGCCATGATAGGTACCTTGTTTGGCCTATCTCTTTAAATCTCTCCTCAAAGAGATTAGTGCTATAGAGATAGTTACCAGTTGGACAACTTGGAGGTAAAGGCCACTCTGACTGAAAAGAGGTTAAGTGATTCATAGTTACTCCCGCCACTTACCTGGACTTCATTGAATTTCTTCACTTTGACATTTAGAGCAGTGGGCAGAAATAGCATTGCTTCAACAATCTCCTCGGGCCTTCACAATGCTTTGTTTTAATTAAACAATCAGATTTGTATGAGCTGCACCAGTTCTAATTCAGCTATAAGGTGCCGAGAGATGCTGAATGTTGGCCCCATGCCCTGTGGAGGGACACAAGGAGAAGTGACCACTGCAGCTGGACTGAGTCGCCGGAACAGCCCAACTTATGTCCAGAGTTACCACTGCCGTAGAGGGCAACACCTTGTCCAGCCGTGTCACAGGTCCAGCTCCGCTGTAGACCTCAGCCTCTCTTCAGACCCCAGCCCGACTGACCCAGCCCTTGGAGCCAATCCTTATGCTGAAGTTGTGGATATGATTTGCAGACACCACTTATTCCAACATGCCAGAGGCTGTACACCTTCATACCCGCTTCAGACCTGCTGCAGATATGGGCACTTAGCTACATAGCAGGACAGATAAGGGAGCCCAGGGCTGAGGTCTTCCCCAGTGAGCTAGCTGGAGCTCTGACCTACAAAAGCCTACATTTTAAAATATCGATTTTGAATTGGGTTGCAGACACAGTACACCCCATTGGTCGAACACATCCAGACTATGAATAATTGTAAAAATGATCTAACCTGGTCTGTCATTTTTAGGGTTCAATGGGAAGAAGGGGTGACTCTCTCTGTCTTACCAGACAACTAGGAGGCAGGGATGATTAAAAGATTTCACAGGGCAACTACAGGTCTAAATGACCTTGCTGAAATGTGGTCCTTGATTTCATAATTCCTGTCCGCCACATAACTTGTTATGGCGGCAGGGATTATGGTTATGCTGTTTTGTTACTTTAATAAGAACTCTAAGGTCTATAGTGTAGGAGCATCTGATTTTGTAAACATTGTATCTGTATGAAGTGCTGTATGTCTTAATTGTTCTAATAATAAATTACAAATCCATGTGTTTCGCAATCTACTGGGTTCAACTACAACGCATACTTATCAAATAGTAGACCTATGTGAGCTTTAGTATTCATCTTGACATTTTGCCCAGTAATTGTGTCCTTGAGGAATATATTCTTTCTTCCAACATTTACATGCTTCTAGGTGTATTCCATTCCCCAATGAATATGCATTTGAAAATCAATTTTTAGTACATTGCCTATATTATCCCAATATATGTGTTGACCATTTAAAGATGGCCACCAGCCATCTAATAGGACAAGAAGTTGTTTTCCAATGCACATCTTTTATCAAACCCCGTTGAAACTTGTTGCAAAAGGGTAGATATATTTTATAGTGTTTTCTTTTAGTGTTGTTTTCCAATGCACATCTTTTATTATACCCCGTTGATACTTGTTGCATAAAGGTTGATATATTTTACAGTGTTTTCTTTTAGTGAAATTATGTGGCTTGATGATAAATACTCTATGCTTGTTGACAGCCCGAGATCAGCTTTGAAATTAATTTGCTAGCGACATAGATTGCGGAAATGATACAAGGTGGGTGCTACAGACACAGAAAGTGTGGTTGGATGCTCCCTGATTCCCAGCATGCTTTGCACCATTTTGTTTTACTAAATCCCATACCCCCTCTGGAAGTGGTAGGTTGTTCTGCACTATGGCAGAGGATACAGGTCCTTGAAAACACACATTGGTTTGGCAAACAATCGCCTGCATTTATAGGAGACTTAGGTTTTATTGCTTGCACTGAGGGACCATGCCTTCTTAAGTGACCATGCAGCAAGAATTTTACCTATTGTTTCTGATACTTGGGAGCCAAGTAAGATATTCTACAGTAATGCGGGCCAGAAGCAGGACAATTTACTTTGTTGGCCTCACTAATGTGCACTGTTCTGATATTTCCTGTTTCAGGATTTTCATCATCAATGTGATCTGTCCCTAAGGGTCATGGTTTTTTGGCCTAAGATGCCTCAGTAAGGCAATATGGGTCTTACAGTCTTTATGCCACCTCTCTGGTACCACCTTTGATTTTGCATAATGTTTGATTTCTCATGTCTTTGCCTTCAACAGTTTTGATGATCATGGTGATTTACTGGTTACAAGCGGTAAGATGATATAATATTTGATAAGAGATGCATGAACAAGTTTTATGGATTTTTTCTGACACACAAAGGAGACATTTGATAGCCTATCTCTAACCTTGCCTGCTCAGTCTATGATTGTATAGCACACTTACCACTCTTTGTAGTACTTATGAGGGGGATGTGCCCTTCACTGGGAATCTGTCCCATTGAGGTTATTATGCATGTTCTATTTTTCTATGTTGCTATGGTGAGCTCTTTATGGCGAATCAGTGTCAGTGAATCACTGCTGACCAGCGCTAAACTACTTGTGTTTACGCACCTAACCATAGTTTATTTGGCATACTCCTGATGATCATATTTCATGTATTTATAAGTCCCTTGAATGGTATACCATATACCCAGAGCCTGTGAATTAAATGTGACTAGTGGGCCTGCAGCACTTATTGTGCCACCCTCTTAAATAGCACCTTAAAACTTGCCCTAGTCCTGCCATTGCAGCCTGAATGCAGTTTTAAACTGCCAGTTAGGCTTGGCAATGTAACTTCATTGCCAAGCGTTACACTCCCCTTTTATTGCATTTAAGCCACCCCTAAGGTAGGCCCCTAGGTGCCCATAGGGCAAGGTACATGCCCTTTAAGTTTTACATGTCCTGGGTGTGAAAAACTCCTAAGTTCATTTTTCAATACTGTGAGGCCTACCTGTCCCATACCATAACATTGGTTTGCCTTATTAAATTTAATAAGTGCTCAATTTTGATTTGAACCAGGTAAGCATTTCATATTTGGTGTCTATGAAATTGTAATGAAAAATCCTCTTTAATAGCAAAATGGATTTTTAATTACAATTTTGAAAATGCCACTTTTAGAAAGTTGGCATGTGGCCATTTGGTTCCTGCTGCCTCCCGTGAGTTGCGTTGCTGGGTGTTACTGTCGGATTATGTGAATTCCTCCCAGACAGTCACAGAATAGAGGGTTTAGGTGTACCTGAATAGGCCAGCTGCTGGCAGGATGGAGGGGCGGTGCTGGGCACAGTCCTACTAGCAAATGAGTGTGCTGTGCTCCATTTTACATAAAGAACATGTTACCTTCACATTGTCTCTGCAGCCAGCTTGGAGCCAGGGCAGGGGAGTCAAGAAATTCTAAGCCCTTAATGATAAACCCTTAGAACTTTCTCCCAACTTCGAAGTAAGTACCTCATATAAAAATAGGGCCTTCAGACCCCTTCTTCAGTTCACTTTCTGGACCTGCAGAATGACTCTCGGAGGTCTGCCTGCTGCTCTGACCTGCTTTGCTGCACCTGGAAGGACTGCTTTGCTGAATGGTGCCTGCCTTCCACCCTCAGAGGCCAGCCCTGCCGTTTTCTCATGTCGACCTGACTTCATGACTATAACAGTGACTCCAAGGGCTGGTTTGCTGGTCTCATGTTCAGAGCGATAGGGAAATAAGAGGCTCCCACCATCTTGAACCTGCACCTGGACCCAATCTGAGTGTGTTCTGAACCCCAAGTGGTGTCTTACCAGTTCTGGACCCTTGGTTGTGGTGATAAAGGTGCCAAAATCCCAAACTTGGACTTTATTTGAGCTTATACCTGCTCTGAGAACCGAAGGAAGACCAGGGACAACCTGCTTGTCTATCCACCCAAAGTGCATCGCTGGACATCCTGACTAAGGGGCTGGCTGCTGCCACTACATTCTTCTCTGAAACAGCATATCCTGTTCAGCGGTCCTTCACCAAAGGACCTCTGACCTTTTGGAAGTGTCTTAAGCTTCAGCCTCCTGCCTCATCCTGCTGGAAATGTTTGACTTCCATAAAAATTACTTCCATAAAAATAACTAAGTCCAAACATAGAAATCTTCACTGCAACTTAATCCAGATGCTCCCAGACGATAACACAACCTCCTCGGGCACTGCCTTAGTCTTATTCTGCTGGACATTACCTTCTCAGAACATTTTTCTTCAAAATTCTTCCAAGTCTGAAGATAAGCGCTGACTGGGCCCAATCAAGTTCTTGTATCTAACCCACACTTAATCATCGTCAGCCATATATTTCAGATTTAACCCGATCGTGTTTTGATCTTTTAGGTGCCAACTTTTACTAATAACTTTAAAAAGTCAGAACTCTGGTTCTGTTGATTGGACTTTTATTGCTTTTGTGTCCAATAATTTATTACAATTCACTCTATTTCTCAAAATTGATGTGGGATTTTTCTGGTGTTGTATCTTTACTTTATTACTGTTTGCATGCTGCATAAATCCTTTACACATTTCCTCTAAGTTAAGCCTGATTGCTTTTTGTTGCAAGCTACCCAGGGATAAGAAGAGGTTAATTTAGTGACGTTTTGTGGTTCCCTGTAGGTTGACCAGGGCTCACACCCCTTCACCCAACAGCCCAATTTCCCACAAAATATAGATAGATATGATAGGTATTATCTTCTTTGGTTCGTAGATGTCCAATTTATTTTCCTTCTTTTGGTCCTGAAGAAGACACTACTCAATACAGCTGAAACACATTGTTCTTTTGAATTGGCAGAACCTTTGAAAATATATATATATATTTTTTTATTCTGGACTTTGGGCAAGGCAGAGCCTTCCAAGTCAATTGTTCTTCAGATTATGCCTTATCAGTGTGAATACTTTCAGGTAGCTCATGGATTAGAAAGGTTACAGTACTACTTACAATGTACACTAAATTTAAGAGGGGAAAAAATAGATGAACTGTTTTATTAATTTGTACATACTGTCTGCTATATATGTTATAGTTTGTATGTGTCTTAGGGGGTCATTCTGACTTTGGCGGGCGGTCAAAGTACCGCCGTCAGAATACCGCTGCGCGGTCAAAAGAGCGCTGCGGTAATTCTGAGTTCCCCGCTGGGCGGGCGGGCGACCGCCAGAAGGCCGCCCGCCCGCCCAGCGGGAAACCCCCTTCCACGAGGATGCCGGCTCCGAATTGGGCCGGCGGAGTGGAAAGGGTGCGACGGGTGCAGTTGCACCCGTCGCGATTTTCAGTGTCTGCTATGCAGACACTGAAAATCTTGGTGGGGCCCTGTTAGGGGGCCCCTGCAGTGCCCATGCCATTGGCATGGGCACTGCAGGGGTCCCCAGGGGCCCCACGACACCCGTTACCGCCAGCCAGGTTCTGGCGGTCAAAACCGCCAGAACCAGGCTGGCGGTAAGGGATTCCTCAGGCCAGGGGAAAACCGTCAGGAAACCGCCGGTTTCCCTTTTCTGACCGCGGCTTTACCGCCACGGTCAGAATTGGCCTGGATGCACCGCCAGCCTGTTGGCGGTGCATCCGCGGTCCCCGGCCCTGGCGGTCCATGACCGCCAGGGTCGGAATGACCCCCTTAGTCTGCTCTAGGTCCTCTCTCCCTTTACCCATGCTACCTGCTGATTCAGATGGTCAAGGTGCTCTGGCTCCAGCAGGCATGCACTTCTTCCACTTAAGGGATGGGGGGTGGTCTTCCCTCCTAGCAAATGGGGTCTCCAAGTCATTTCAATACACAGGCGATGGCCATATCTGTGCAGACAGTGGGTATCTCATATCACTCCTCAAGCTCAGTTTACAGTAGCCTCACCTGGCATACTGGGTCTCCAATTGAGTCTAGCACATGGGCTTTGGCTTGATCGGTGCAAGGGTTGGGTTTCTCCCACTATGCCCCTCAGTTCCGTTCATGGCGACCTGTCCTGGCATACAAGGTTGGCAATTCAGGATTTCCCTCTGGAAATCACTCCCTCCAAATCTCTCCCCACCTTCACGGACACACCAACCTTGGCGAGCAGGCAGGATTCTGGTGCTCCAGGGCAGGTGAACTGAGCTTCTCTGGGTGATGCCCCCCCCACACAACAGGGAGAGTAGCAAGCTAAGCACAAAGTCCTGGTCATGGGCAGAAGTCTTGCAGAACTTCCTCTCCTTGCACAGCCTCTCTGGCTGCTCTGCAAAATGCCAAAATTGTGGGGAATCAGACTCGCCTACTTATAGTCCTTTTCCAGACACGTAGGGGGTCATTACAACATTGGCGGTAAAAGTCGCTTACCGCCATGCAGAAGACCGCCAATACACCGCCGCGGCCGCAGTAGACCGCACACATCTCGGAATCCGCCGAAATTCAGACACCCACACAACACCGCCACACCAAAGGTCAGCGATAAACATGCGGAAACAAATCCTCCACCTCCACGCCAACAGAAACACGCCCATGCTATTATGACACACGAATCCACGCGGCGGTCTTTCAACCGCGGTATTCCATTGGCGGTACACACCGCCGTGCTCAAAATACACACACATCTCCAAAACACCGCCACATTGGACAATTCGAATTACACACACCTGAGACACATACACACACCACTCCCACACACCCAACACAATATAAAACACACACCCACATCACCCACAAACCCCTACGACCACAAATTCTGAAAGAAGGCCAGAGAGACAGCACAGCAATTGACAACCCCATCACACAGAGGCACACAACACCATCACCCACACAACATCCATGCACAAAACACCACACACCACTACACTCACCACACTCATCACCACATACACCACCCCACACCTCACCCACACCACCCCATGGCACGCCAAAGACACCCCCGCTTCTCCGAGGAGGAGCTCAGGGTCATGGTAGAGGAAATCGTCCGGGTAGAGCCACAGCTATTTGGATCACAAGTACAGCACACATCAATAGCCAGGAAGATGGAGTTATGGTGCAGAATAGTGGATAGGGTGAACGCCATGGGACAGCACCCAAGAAATAGGGAGGACATCTGGAAGAGGTGGAACGACCTACGGGGGAAGGTGCGTTCAACGGTCTCCAGGCACAACATCGCGGTGCAGCGGACTGGCGGCGGACCCCCACCTCCTCCCCCACAAAGAACAACATGGGAGGAGCAAGTCTTGACCATCTTGCATCCTGAGGGTCTCGGAGGAGTCGGTGGAGGATGGGACACTGGTAAGTCAAATCTTAACTATCATATCCCCCACCCTACCTGCATGCTATCACACACCCACACCCCCACACCCTCCCCTATCACTCCAAATCCTCACTAATGTACCCATAACACAAACCACCCAGCCCAACATCAAGCCCTGCATGACACAACTAAGCATGGTCACCACTCACCAAAGCATGCTCACTGCACATACCCAGAACACCCCCCCCAACCATCATCACACAAGGCCCCACACAGTAATGCTTGTACTGGGGTTCACGCACACCCACCCATTGCACACCATGACACACACACATGCAATAATCATGCTCTTATGCCCCTGCATGAACCCGAAGGACCGTCACCACACCAGAGGGTCCAGACAACACCACTCCACCCCCAGGAGAGGCCCACAGTGACGACAGCAGCTCTGCCCTACTGGATCTTGATGACCAGCCCGGACCATCGTGGGCCTCGGGACAGTCGGTTCCCCTTGCACAGGCACAGCCCAACACTGACCTATCACCCTCTGGTAACACCAGCACAGCACCTACCCAGCGGGCCCAAACCTCCCTACCCAGGACAGGTCAATAAGCAGTGTGTCCACCACTACAGGGCACCCAGGGTAACCCACCACCCCAACAACAACAGGGACCTGGGGGCAGTGGTAGTGGGCACACGGTCCAGGGGACGGAGGCACAGGAACATAGGGGAACTGGGAGGGCTGATGTGCGACAGAGGGAGGACAGGCCAAGGGAACCAACTCTCCACGAGTCCCTCTCCTCCATCATGGGAGCATACCACCACTCCCAGGAGATGATGGCGACGGTCCTGGACAAGTTGCAGGAGACCCTGCGCCTGCAGGAGGAGCAGTATTTGGGGTTCAGAGAGGAGCTCAGGACCATCGGCTCCACCCTGGGCACCATCGTAGGGGTGCTGAAGGACATACAAAAAACCTTGAGGGACACCGTGGCACTCCAAGGGGCCCCTGACACTAGCCAGGACGATGAAATGCCCACCACCTCCGCCGGCGCTATTGGACAGGACGCCCCGCCACAGGACCACCACACCAGCACCCCACCCCCTGCAGACGGACAACTACCACGCAAGAGGTCCTTGAGATCCAGGAACAGGACAGAGCAAGATGGCAAGACCCCCGCCAGGAAATAAGACCACCCTGATTGTCCTCCCACTGTCCCACTTTGTTACCCTGTCCATATTCGAACTGCCCCAGCTCCACTTCCTATGCCCAGATGGGCAGTGCACCTGTGAGACTAATAGACTGGACTCTGCCATGGACATTCCTCCACCATCCCCCATCACCATTTTACAACCCCCCTTCATTTTTTGAGCACTTAAATAAACACCCTTGAAACACAAAACAATCTGGAGTCAGTCTATGATTTTGTACTTTGTATTATCAATGATAGTGTCATAATGGCTGTACCATTGTAAGGCTAACATACCTATGTCACACATCACAAGCCCTTGAAGGATGCAAGCAGTTGACACGTAGGTTACCACACCTGTGAAACCGTAATGGAAGGGTACAACTCAGTTAACAAATAGTGATTGAAATCGACAAACAGGATAGAGGTAGACGTGTGAAAGTTAATGTAATGTTAAACCAGAAAATGTTCTCACCTGTGTGTCACTGGAAATATTGCTGTATGACTGACTCCCTGTTGTCGTTTTCTTCTTCCTCAGCTTCATGCTCATCACTGTCCACAGGCTCCACAGACTCCACAGCTGCTACAACACCGTCATCTGGATCATCCTCCTGCAGAAAAGGCACCTGGCGTCGCAAAGCCAAATTATGCAGCATGGAGCAGGCGATGATGATGTCGCACACCTTCTTTGGTGAGTAGAATAGGAATCCACCTGTCATATGCAGACACCTGAACCTGGCCTTCAGGAGGCCGAAGGTGCATTCGATCACCCTCCTAGTCCGCCCATGGGCCTCATTGTACCGTTCTTCTGCCCTGGTCCTGGGATTCCTCACTGGGGTAAATAGCCAAGAAAGGTTGGGGTAACCAGAGTCCCCCAATAGCCATACACGGTGCCTCTGGAGTTGACCCATCATATCAGGGATGCTGCTATTCCGCAGGATGTAGGCATCATGCACAGAGCCAGGGAACATTGCATTTACCTGCGAGATGTACTGGTCTGCCAAACAGACCATCTGGACATTCATGGAATGATAACTCTTCCTGTACACCTGTTCACTCCTGTTTGGGGGGACCAGAGCTGCATGGGTCCCATCAATGGCACCTATGATGTTGGGGATATGTCCAAGGGCATAGAAGTCACTTTTCACTGTAGGCAAATCCTCCACCTCAGGGAAAATGATGTATCTCCTTACGTGCTTCAGCAGGGCAGACAACACTCTGGACAGGACGTTGGAAAACATAGGCTGTGACATCCCTGATGCCATGGCCACAATTGTCTGAAAAGACCCACTTGCAAGGAAATGGAGCACTGACAGCACCTGCACGTCAGGGGGGATTCCAGTCGGATGGCGGATCGGTGACATCAGGTCTGGCTTCAACTGGGTACATAGTTCCTGGATAGTGGCACGGTCAAACCTGTAGGTGACGATGACATGTCTTTCTTCCATTGTCAACAGGTCCACCAGCGGTCGGTACACCGGAGGATTCCGCCATCTTCTCATATGTCCCAGATGACGGTGCCTAGGAAGGACGACAGCGAAGAACCAGTCATAATTCCTCCAGGTATGTACCCACAGTTACACACAAGACTACACCAGACACAAAACCCTTCCTGTATGTGTGTCGAGTGTAGGCCTAGCTATGTGTGACGCAGTAGTAAATGAAGCCATGTGGGCCCCTGAAATGTCGGCTGCCTGACCTCTAAACTGGGACAATGGGATTGTGGGGTAACTGTGCTGGCGTTACACACTGTCGCGGTAGGCGGTCGTAGACCGCGGCGCAATGCTGCATTGGTTAACATTGGACCCTATTTGTCCGAGGAGCCAATGAACAGGTGCGCCGGCGGTGATGATGCGCACCGCCGCGGACGTCACCGCCGCGGACATCACCGCCGCGAACGTCACCGCCGCGGACGTCACCGCCATTTTCTATCTGTTCAATCACTAGATACCTGACCTTCGACAGGAGAGGGCCTACACTGCTAGTGCTGCTGTGACCTCGGTCTGGAAGCGACGATGGCTGCTGCGTCTGGGGAAATGGCCCCTGCCTTCACTGCACAGGACTTGGAGAAACTTGTGGATGGGGTCCTCCCCCAGTACACGCTACTCTACGGTCCTCCAGACCAACAGGTTAGTACACAGGGAGCACGTTGTATGGGCTAGGCCTGGGTGGAGAGGGCTGGGTGGAAGAGGGAAGGGGGCAGAGTTCTAAGAACATTGATGCATGGGAATGAATGGGCCACATGGCCAGAGTAGGGAGGGGGCCACTCACAACGACGGTGCAGTTGGTAATGACTGTTCCTCTTCCCTTGTGCATGTCATGTAGGTCAGCGCCCACCAGAAGAGGGACATTTGGCGTGCCATCGCCAAGGAGGTCCGGACCCTGGGGGCCCACCAGAGACGGGGCACCCACTGCCGTAAGAGATGGGAGGACATTTGCCGCTGCAGCATGAAGACGGCGGAGGCTCATCTGGGGATGGCCTCCCAACGTGGGAGGGGTGCCCGTCGCACCATGACCCCCCTGATTTTCCGGATCCTGGCGGTGGCCTACCGGGAGTTGGATGGGCGCTTGAGGACATCACAGCAGACACAATGGGGTGAGTACAACCTCATTCTGTGGACTTTGCGTGCAGTGGAGGTGTCTGGGTGGGGGAGGTGGGATGTGGGTGTACCTAGGCCAGGGCGAGTTAGGTAGGCAAGGCCCCTCCGTAATGTAGGCCATGTGGCACTCAACCCCACCTCAGCAGAGTGCCAAGTCGAGGTATAGTTGCCCCTGTGGCATCCATGTGTGCAGATATCCACCATTGCCATGTAGGCCATAACCCAGAAATTGCGTGTGTAGAGTGCAGGAGCACAGCGTAATGCAGGGGGCTGCTGCGTCTGTCTTGTCCGCCAACGGTAGCGGAATGCCATGCACTAAAACTCTCTTTCTTCTGTCTCCCCCCCTTTTTCTGCTCTCCCTGTCCTTTTGTACATCAGCATCAACAGGCGGAGGTACAGTGGCACCGGAGCATGAGGGAGCTGCATCCCACATGGCCATGGAGGGCCACACCACAGACTCTGAATGCACCAGTGGGACGGAGGGCGAGGGGAGCTTCACGTCGGCCACCGGATCACCAACCAACGACACGGACTCGTCCGGCGATGGGAGCTCCCCTGTGGTGGTGGCACCATCTGTGCGCCCCACTTCTACAGGTACAGCCGCCACCTCCCCTACCAGCACCGCCCTCCCAGCAGCCCCTCAGCGTTCCCCCGGTGCCCGCTCACCCAGGAGGGTGGGCATCACCTTTGCCCCAGGCACCTGAGGCCCTGCCCCAGTCACCCCTGCTGCCCTCAGTGAGGAGGCCATTGACCTCCTCAGGTCCCTTACTGTTGGGCAGTCTACCATTGTGAATGCCATCCAGGGTGTAGAACGAGAGTTGCAACACGGTAATGCATTCCTGGAGGGCATTCATTCTGGTCAGGCTGTCCTTCAGCGAACCCTGCAATCTCTGGCCTCAGCACTGATGGCAGCCATTGTCCCTGTGTCTAGCCTCCCCCCTCCAACTTCCTCCACCCAGACCCAATCCCCTGTACCCCAGCCCATCCCAAGCACACCTACAGACCAGCATGCACACAAGTCAACACCCAAAAGTAGCTCAAGCAAACATAGGCACCACACATCCCACAGGCACTCACACAAGCATCACACCCATACAGACACAGCAACATCCACTGTCTCCACTGTGTCCCCCTCCTCCTCTTCTCCCTCCTACCTCCCAGTCTCGTCTACACACACACACCTGCATGCACCACTTCTACAGGCACCAGGAATCGCACCAGGACACCCAGCACCACAAGCCGCTCACCTGCACTCACCACCTCCACTGCCATTTACACATCCCCTGTGTCCTCTCCCAGTGTGTCTGTGACACCCCCTCCCAAAGTACACAAACGCCGGCAATCACTCACCCAACATCCATCCACCTCACGACAGCCTCCTGTACCTGCACCCAAAACAGCTAAAGTAACACCTCCGACAACCACCTCCTCTTCCTCCACTCCCAGACCCCCTCCAGCTACCCATCCCAGTGTTCGTCAGAAACTGTCCCTCTGTAAATTTGACCTTTTTGCCCCCTCGCCCCACCCCCTCCAATTCATCAGTCCCGTCGTAGCGCCTCAGCCAAAAAGCCTCCAATACTAGTGGTGCGTGTTTCGGGATTGTGGAGTGCACCGGCCACTAGGGCAGGCAGTAGGACCCGGAGCCAAGGCACTGGCAGCCCGCCCCCTGGAAAGGCTCTAAAATTGGAGAGTGGACGACGGGACCGTGTTAAGACTCCTGGTGGGACAACAACTGACATGGGTTCGAAGGGGATTGGTGAGTCAGCTGTGACTCCACCAAAGGTGGGGAAGGTCCAGAGGAAGTCTTGCCAGCCTGTTGTGAGTGTCACGGCGGAGAAGTGCGCCATCATTTCCGGCGGTCCAGACACAACCGCCAGCACCGTTGTCACTGGTCCAGAGACCACCGCCAGAGTCGCAGCCCAGGAGGGCTCAAGTATCGTCACTGGTCCAGAGACCACCGCCAGAGTCACAGCCCAGGAGGGCTCAAGTATCGTCACTGGTCCAGAGACCACCGCCAGAGTCACAGCCCAGGAGGGCTCAAGTATTATCACTGGTCTTGAGACCACCGCCAGAGTCACAGCCCAGGAGGGCTCAAGTATCGTCACTGGTCCAGAGACCATCACCAGAGTCACAGCCCAGGAGGGCTCAAGTATCGTCACTGGTCCAGAGACCACCGCCGGAGTCAGTGCCCTGGAGGGCCCCGGCTGCCACAGCCCTGCTGGGCAATGATGGAACGTCATGCCACACACCAATGCCCAGTGTAGAGATCGTTATGCCACACACCAATGTCAGTATCAGAACCGCCATGGCAAAGCAACGCTGAACAGCCCAGAACCGCCATGGCAAAGCACAGCTGAACAGTCCAGAACAGCCATGGCAAAGCACCGCTGAACAGGGCAAAGACCGCCATGGCAAAGCACCGCTGAACAGTCCTGAACCGCCATGTCAAAGCACCGCTGAACAGGGCAAAGACCGCCATAGCAAAGCACCGCTGAACAGGGCAAAGACCGCCATGGCAAAGCACCGCTGAACAATCCTGAACCGCAATGTCAAAGCACCGGTGAACAGTCCTGAACCACCATGTCAAAGCACCGCTGAACAGGGCAAAGACCGCCATGGCAAAGCACCGCTGAACAGGGCAAAGACCGCCATGGTGAAGATCGCTGAACAGTCCTGAACCGCAATGTCAAAGCACCGCTGAACAGTCCTGAACCACCATGTCAAAGCACCGCTGAACAGGGCAAAGACCGCCATGGCAAAGCACCGCTGAACAGGGCAAAGACCGCCATGGCAAAGCACCGCTGAACAGGGCAAAGACCGCCATGGTGAAGATCGCTGAACAGGGCAAAGACCGCCATGGCAAAGCACCGCTGAACAGTCCAGAACCGCCACAGCAAAGCACCGCTGAACAGTCCAGAACCGCCATGGCAAAGCACCGCTGAACAGGGCCAAGACCGCCATGGCAAAGCACCGCTGAACAGTCCTGAACCGCCATGTCAAAGCACCGCTGAACAGGGCAAAGACCGCCATGGTGAAGACCGCTGAACATGGCAAGCACCGTTTAGGAATGAAAAGGGCGCCACATCAGGCATCCTTATCCCATGTGCAGCTGGGACAGTGACAGGACATGAACTTTCTCAGGGAGACTCATCCAGTATGGGCACCAGTCCCACCCAGTACCAGTAGAGAACTGCATCTACTTGAGAGACTGTGGCTTTGCACTCCCCAGGATGGCACAGTGGGCAACCCACCCACTGTAGAGACTTGAGAGACTGTGGCTTTGCACTCCCCAGGATGGCACAGTGGGCAACCCACCCACTGTAGAGACTTGAGAGACTGTGGCTTTGCACTCCCCAGGATGGCACAGTGGGCAACCCACCCACTGTAGAGACTTGAGAGACTGTGGCTTTGCACTCCCCAGGATGGAACAGTGGGCAAGCCACCCACTGTAGAGACTTGTGAGACTGTGGCTTTGCACTCCCCAGGATACATCAATGGGCATGGAGCCCCGTCATGGATCTGGCTTCGCATTCATCTGGCTGAGGTGCCCCCCCTTCCCTTCCCCCTGAGGTGCCTGTAGTATTTCTATCTGATGCCCCAGCAGTGTTCTCCCCGATTGTGGTCAGGTGTCGTTTGTGGGCCTCGCCCATGCATTTTTGGACTGTTGGTGCACGGACATTGTTGTGTACATATCTGCACTACTTCTCGTATTGTATATAATTATGAGTGATTTTCAAATGTATATCTGCATATTTTTATATGACATGTATATTTGCACATTATAATGTTTGACCGAATTTCGCATTGTCTTTTCATTCTTCCGGGGGGATTGTGGGTTGTTACTGTGATTTTTGTGAATGCATTGGTGTGTATTTGTGATATGCAAGGGTGGGGTTGGGGGTGTTTGGTGTGTGTCCCCCTAACTTTTGCCTCTCCCCTCCCCCGTGTCGTAGGTGCAGTACTCACCGGTGTCTTCTGCGCCTACGTAGCTGGTGTTCGTAGAGGAGCAGAAAGACAAGGGCAGGGAGTATTTGGAGTTCCGGGTCCATGGAGTCCTCCTTCCTCGTGGGATGTGTTCAGGTGAGCGTTTTCCCATAGCAAAAGCTGTTTCCGCCGTGTTTTTATCCACGGTGAACCTGCCCCGGAAAAGGTGGCGGATTGGCGGGTTGTAATACTGTGGGCGGTACATTGTCTCCCGCCTGTCTGTTTGCGGTAACCGCCGCGCTGCTTATCTGTACCGCCGTGGCGGCGATGTGTTAAAGTGGCTGTCTTAGTTGTCGGTTTCCGCCAGGGTCATAATTCCCTTTTTTAGTCCGCTGGCCTGTTTGCGGTATTTCCGCAGCTTTAACACTGTCCGCCAGGGTTGTGATGACCCCCATAATGTGATGTAGTGTCTGGATCTTTTATGTTGGGATTCTGCTTCTTTGAAATGAACATCTCTCCCCTTTCTTGTTCCTCCCAAAGGATGTCTGTCAGAGCAGGCAGGACTTCAAAAGTGATAAACCCACAAAAAGATTCATGGGAGTGACTAGAGTTCACACATGTATGTCAGCCACAGTGATATGTGCATCAAAAGGTTAATCCTGATCCCTTAGCTGTACTCTTCATGATTTCCTTATTAACCTCATCTCCCCCTTCCTGAGATGAGTTCAGGCCCATTCCTTGTGATCTCTCACTGAATCAGAGAGTCCTTTCAAATGCACAGAGAGTACCTTGCACTCTCCTCATCTAGTACTTGTCCCACACAGCTTACAGGAATTTAGAAATACACAAAGCTGTCTTGGGGAATTCCTCTCCTCCTCATGTTTTCACCAAGTAGGCGTGGGCTTTCCGAAATAGAACCCAAGATTCTCCATGTAATGTACCAGTTCAGGCACTTCTTGTGTACATCCACATCACATACTTACACAATGCCTAGTGCTGTTATCCTCATGTATTACACTACAACCAGCACTCCCACATGGTGCAAATGCGCTCATTCTGAGCACGCTGTTCAGTACGGCAGTCTCTCTGTACTGTACCAGAGTGTGCTATTTTAAAAACACAAACTTCCAGCATACACTTTTACCATGTGCTCATTGTACCACACTTCACTTTCTGTGCAGTGTATTTCTTGCGAGCACACATGTGCTTCCACCAAGCGTGCACTTCCATATCAATCAACTGTAGGCCAGGGGTGAGTCAAGCACACAGCAGCTGAACTTTTAAATAGTTGATTGAGCCAGTAGGCCTCACTTCAGTGTCACAGGGTAAAAAGGACCTCTTCACTAAAACTGATCGCTATACGGTATGCTGCCACCACCAGGCTTGTGCTGTTTGACTCCTGGTGAAGGCAATAGCCTTCCACCACTCTGAGGGTAGTGCTTGTGGCATCCCTTCCAATCCAACAAGCACGCACCTATGAGAAAAAAATCAGCATTGGGGATCCAGACAACAACACATTTGGGCACTCAGGGCAGAGATACACATCTCTCACCATTCTGAGGACGTTTCCATTACAACACTAGTTGAGGGTGGTGAAACCCTATTTAAGCAGCAACCACAATTCATGTCAAGGTGAAACACAAGCAAACCCCAAATTAACCTCTGCTTAACCCTCTGGTAGTTTAGCACAAAAGCAGTCAGGCTAAACTTGGAGGCAATTTACAAGGTAAATATGCACCACTTCATGCAGTAATAAACCTAAAACACAACACAAAAAAGTCTCACACCAATTTAGAAAAATAGATTAAAATTTAGTAAATCATTTGAGAAGGATACAATGAAAATCCAATTAGTAGAACCAGAAATATGCAGTTCTAAAGATTTTGTAGTAACCAAAGCCTAAGAAGGAAAAAGCACCAAGTGCGGTTCTGTGGTCATGGGAAATTGGGTCCACATCTTAAGCTGATGCCGACGAAGATGGATTCTGAGCCCGCTATAGTCTTGAATTCAGTATGCTGCATGTAGTACCACTTTACTGGGGACTTGCAGGTAAATTACAATTGGGTGTATGGGACAATCACATTGTTTAAATGAGTAAACACAATCACTTTAGACCTGGTTAGCAGTAGTAAAGTGCACAGAGTCTTAAGATCAACTAAAACGAATGCTACAAAAACAGGAGTTTGAGGGAATACCACCCTAAGGATGACATGTCTAACATGGCACAACTGAAGAGGACTGTTAAGAACCAACCACACAGAACCTCTTACTTGTCTACAAGCTAGTCAATAACCAACCAGTACAGCCATTGGAAGGCACGTCACAGTTAGCTTCTTGCTTTCATAATAATACAACATTCCCCTGAAAGAACGGGGAAAGAAACCTTTGTGGAGCAAAAATGTTAAACCCACTATCTCATCCTCTTTAGATTCAGCACCTGACAGAAACCTTCCAAAGCTGATCAACATGAGCTAAAACACACTCCATTACAAAGTCGGGGATAAGTGTTGTTCCTCATTTCTTTACAAATTTACTATTTTACCTCCTTTGTTTGATCAAATGTTCTTGGCAAAGTGTTTAAACCATCACTGGTTTCTTGCAGGGAAGAAAATTAATTGCAAAAACTCACAGTATTTTCTTGACACACTGATCACATACTGGGGTTTCCTATACCTCCTAGAAGCTCTTGCTTATTCGAGCATCCATTAAGGCCTTCTATGCCACTGCTATAGTGACAAAGTACCTTGATGTGAACAATTGAAAGGCTTTGTTGGTCCTGGACAAGCTTAAATACAATCTTCTAGCGGTTTGCCCATGGTCAGGAGCTGAAGGCTACAGATTGCTGATTAGCTGATGAAAACCTATATGATGTCAGTTTGGTTTTGCCATAAAAACTTTTGACCACCTTGTGTAGTTAATGACCAAAACACTTCTATTTAGATGTTTATTTTTTTTTGCATTAAGTCAGTCCCATGCCTATTAGTGCATACTTGCAGCAATTGCTGTTCTTCGTTGCTAAAGCTAAGAACCTTTAGCACACCACAAAACAGCTCTGTTTGATCAAGTTCTATAGGGATGGGCAATCACCCTCTTCTTACAAAACTGTGAAAAGAGACTGAACATCTTTTAGCAAGAACTAGGTTAAAAAGGTCCAATAGGTACTTGACTTTAACACTATCTTTACTCCTACATACAACATCTTAAAAGCCCATCTATACTTTAGCCGCTTTTTGGGTTGCAACCTGCTTTTTGGGCAGCGGCGTGGTCTAAAAGTCCTTTCTTGGACTCTGGTTCATGCTGCACTAATTCACGGCCCCCATAGTTTTACTCACCTGCTTTCTGGATTTCTTTTGACTTCTTTTCTTTTTCTTTTTCTTTTTTCTCCTTCATTGGCCATATCTTCTTCTTGCCAGGTATCTGTGTTTCCTTTCCGGCATGCATTGCTCACCACCTTTTCTGCTATGGCAATTTTTCCATTCACCTGTATGTGGCTTTTGCCAATCCAAGATGGTGTCTTTAGCTCTTCCTGCATGCCACTTCCTGTATGTCAGTATATAAGCACAGAAGGTCTTCTGTTCCTTGCGTTGCAAGCACTTCCGTCTTGGTGGTGCTCCTCGCTCCTGTGTCCGGTGATTGGGACCTCTTCTGTTTTTGCCTGCAGGTTTGTTGTTCCTGATTTTTCTTGTGTTTTTCTGTTTTCCTTTTGCCTCTTGTCAGGAGTTCCTGTGATCTCAGTTTTTTTTCACAATATTATTTTTTTTCTCCTTTGGACTCCTTCTGGAGGTTATGGCCTGCTTGGCGTTATACTGTCAGCAGCACCGTGGCTACTGGAAAGGGTCACCCTTACCTTGGCCAATCCAGAACCAGCAAGAAACCAGGTGGTGCCCGAGACTGGCAGATCACAGATGTAAGAATTGTGCAAATTATGACAGGCACCACTGATGCTGCTTTAATTATCATCACTAGCAGATCAATTCACATCCTCTGTAAAGCAGCAAGTGGCCAATGGTAATGCTTACTGTGCTGACTTCTGGATAGGAATCCTTTTTTTCTGCAACATCTAGGGAGAAGTGGAGGAGGGTGACATTTTGTGAACTATGATTGACCCTGATATTCAGGTCTTCCCCTCCTGTCTTCTCCGCACGATTACTGTCCTCCAGCATTGAATTAGCAATTCAATCCGTGGGTTATTCCATCATCAACACAAAGAGGGTATGAAAATGGAGTATATATCCACCATGAGGAAATGTTTACACAAAACGGCAGTGCTCTATTCATAGTCTATGGTTCGGCGCAGTCAGTGACCTTTCTATTTCTCCTACCGACCTGCAAGCACTGGATTGGAGCTGATGACTTTCTCCAAAGTGCCCCTAACACAGCAGGCTTAACGACATTCCTTCTTTGTCAGCATCTCATAAGTCCCGCAGCCAAAGATCTGGCAAACGTTTATTACATTTTGATTCAAGGCTTCCCTCCATGGATGCAGTGGAACAAGGTGTCTCAGTCGGAAAATCCAAGATGATTGAAAAATGGTTGATTCTCTTGCGTGTTTTGAGTAAAGCAGAGCAATTGAGGAACTGCGTTTTGTCTGAGCTTATGATGATGGGCAAATATGACGTATTCATTCTTTGTCAGCTTAGAAATATACATCCGTTCCTCTCTTCTACTTATCAGTCTCTAGTACTGTGCTCCAATGTATTCCGGTGATCTATGAAAGTGATAGGGCGCATACAATGTGATGAAAAGTCCGGGAGCTGACTGGAACCTGTTCTGTCAATATGGTGGTAGCAGTAACGAGTCTTTGCAGTACTCATGCACAGATCCCTGGTAGAGAAGGTTTAGATGTGTTTTCAGCTTTGGTCAGCAAATTAAACTCATGCAAACTATGGATGTATGATGAGCTGACCAATCAGACACACATAGTTTGTATTTTCCTCCTATCACTGCAATGGTCTCTTAAGCTGTGTGGAGAAATGAATGCTCCACAGCTTCAGAGTCCCTTGGAGTGATGGGGAAGTTAGGCGGGTGACAACCAAAAATTCTAATAGCGAGTGGATCCTGATTGCAAGATTTGTGGAATTATTTTTCCTCTATGCTCCTTCCAAGGAGATTGCCAGTCATGATATGTGCAAATTTATATAGAATGGAAAAATGAAAAAGCGTGAAATATAAAAGGATAGATTAACGCTATTTAATATGTTAGCTCATGCCTGTTCACCCATAAGTTTATACATTTTTTATGGTTATTGCCCGCAAAAGTGCATAATTCTGTCGACTTATTTTAAGTCTCATAGAGGAACATGAATCCGTAAAAATCCATCAGATGGTCAGGCCTGCTTGCTACACTGTGAAAATACCGATATATCTTAAGAGTGTCCATTGAGAACCTGTGGCTTTTCGGAAAATTCAGTGCCCCATTTTTCCAGTATTTCCCTGGTGAGAGACCCTCCCAAGAAAATTTGGCTTGCTCACTTCGCTTACTTGCTCCCTGCATTTCCGAACGGGCGCTGCAACCTACATCTTTTAAAAATCATCAGCCACAACTGCACTCCATTCTATTCTGTCTGAAAATGAGTCACAGTTGAAGGTTCGTAAATCCGAGCAGCAATTAGAAACCCTATCCAACTTTCTTAGGAAGGCTTCCATGGCCCTCACTTCCATCATTTACAGTTCAAACTCTGCTGACTTATCAACATATATCTGTTTGGAAAGGAGCCCTTATAACTTCACAAAATAGTGACCACTAAAGCTGGACACAGAAACATTTGTTTTTTTCAAGTACCACTTTCTATGATTATTCAAGATTTCAAGCTATGCAGGTGACTCACAACTTTTATAACCAAAAGGAGGTCTTGCTGCGTAGTTCCAATCAAAACCAATCAAAACTTTTATTGATGGGAATTAAGATCTACAAATGCTTCATTCGTTATCTTTTCAAAAGGAATTTCACATGTACAGCTAATACTTGTTTGGAGGAACACCTTCTTCCTCAAGGCTGTGAAAAACATAAACATCAAAAACAATAAAATAGCAGATGTCTTAGAGATTATTAATGAATGTTTATGTATTTCAATAATTGCACTATGTAGAAAATAAAATAATTTAGAAAAATAATGCACATGTTTGAAAATGTGACCTCGAAGAATGGCCTACAGTGTTCACGAAATGTACTAATTGATGATTAACACCTATGAAATATTGAAAATGTATTAGATTAATGTAGTAATATGTCATATTGAGGGTTATGAAGTATGCTTTAGTTTATAAATTGAAGGCCTTAACTTAGTGAGCGTCTTGGCCTAGTTTTAAGGCCTCATGCAGAAGCTGTATTTCTTAGCATTTAATAAAAATGCAGGCAGAGTGAACTAACTGTGAAATGTTCATTGTCTTGTCGAAAGTGCTTAGCAGAAGCTTTCCATGAGAACCAACTAACCGGAGACAGTGTCCTTAAAATGTAACAAGCTATGTGTAATATGTGTGAAAAGTTCTTTCCCAGGCAAACAATGAAGACACTGGATACAAAGATGCAAAAAATTAGATACCTGACGAGCCAGATGATGAGGACATCGTAAAGCAGACCAATCAATGTCGTGTGAAGAGAGAAATATTAGAATTCATAGATTTGGTATAGAGAAATTATTGGTAGAGTGAAAACATACGATTAGTTGACCAATAAGGAATTAGGGGATAGTTTAGGTGACTTTGATATAACAATGCGACAGAAGAAAATTATTCAGATTTTAGGCAGACAATTATTGAGGACAGACCTTATTCAGATCTTACCCCATTATGAGGTGCAATATTGTGAGAAGAAGAGACTCGAGATTCTGTCATTGGGCTCATACTCTCTGACTGAGAGCCTGATACTTTGCTGATTGACTGATGACCAGAGGACAAAGACTGATTCTGCTTGCTGACCCATACCGTGGATAGGTAGATATGACAATGTGACTAAATTGCATTTTTATGCCTTTTCTTTCTAGGTACCAACTGCGCTGTTTTGATTGACCCATAGCTAGATGTTTTCAAAATTTGTGTTCTAAATTGTTTTGCATGAAGCCCGACATGCTGATGCTAATCTGGGTTAGATGAGGGTATTCACATGACGACTGATAAATTACAGGGACTAATGTTTTGACAAATTATCTTGCTGAAATCTTATGTATGCCATATCCTTATTGCAGCTGACTCTGCTATTGATTTGCACCATTGCTTTAGAATGTGCTGTGATTCAAGCCTTGATTACATTGCGTTTCTTCCGTCGCTTTGGTCAATCAATAATGTTTTTATATGTGTTTCATTTGGTTTTGAGATTAATCTACATGACTTTAGCATTGTTAATGTAAGGGAAATTAACTTACTAAACTTTTACTAAAGGTGTGGCTATTCATGGCTGAAAAGTCATGGTGGATGACAATTACTGACTCCATTGCTTATTGATTTGACTATTGATTATTGATTATTGCGTATTGATTATTGTTTCTGTTATGGAGCTATGGTAAGAACATCTTAAATGGGTCAAAAGGTTCATCGACCTATATGCGTCCCCTTCTAAGTTTACTTGTTAAGGACCGACACGCTAACACGTATATATATGACCATGAAGCAACAGATCAACACTGTCTCTTCTGCCTGCTTCCACATCCTCTACAAGCTCTGCACTGCAAAATCTTCTAATCGATCCCAATCTCTAACAGGAAAACCGTCACCCAAGCACTCATCTCCAGCTGACTCGACTATGGCAACATGCTCTGTGCCAAAACTACAAAACAACTCATGAACCCACTCCAGACCATCCATAATGCAGATGTAAGACTCGGCCGCCCCAGAAGAATCAGCATCATCCTCCCCCTCAAGGCCCTTTACTGGCTCCCCATCCAGCAAAGATTCCTCTTCAGGCTCCTCAAGCATGTGTACAAGACATTCCACAATAATGGACCCACCTACATCAACAACTGCCCCACTTTTCATCAACCAACCACCCTTTGTTTAGCTTCTCTCGCCCTGGCCAAAGTCCCCCGCATCCACCGCGAATGCTACAGAGGTTGCCTCTTCTATCACCTCACTACCAGATCCTGGAACTACCTCCACCAGCACACGTCCCCTTCCCTGAAGGACTTCAGGAAGCAGCTCAAGACCTGCTCTTTGACTGCCAGCACCAGCCAGATGAGGCCTGCAGCACCCCCTCAGCGCAGAGAGACCCCCCCCAAGGTGATTAGTTTGGTCTATATAAGACTCTGTGATTGATTGATTAAATTACCAATTGGCCGTCGCCAGTAGATAGTTATAGTTAGGACCATGCTTCCATAGAAAAAGTGTTTTTTGACTTGCCTATATCTTTGGCACTGATTGACAAAGCTTCACAAAATGTTCTCAAAAAATGTGGCCCGGTGATTCTTGCTGCACACGGGAAGTTTCAGGGTGATCAGTCAAGCGGGGGCCGAGAACAATAGGGTTAAAAAAATGTTGCATTTCCCATATTAATTCCCATAGGATCTGTCAACACTTCTACATCCCGAACCACTGGACGGAATTACTGCAAATTTGGCAGAAAGCTAGCTGCTGGTACGCAGATTGGGCTTTTTGTTATTTGGTGTATATCCGTTCAGTGGTTTAGGAGATATTTAAGGGCAAATACATTTATACATCTCTGGCTGCAAATAATTTGCGAAATTCACAAATTTTCATGAATACGCTTGTGAAAAGAAGCTTTTCAATTGGCTGACTGCGACCTGACTAGAAAGTTGCAGCCACCATTTTATTTCACGGGACACGGTCCCCGGGGGGGAAAATTCAAATTGAAAGTGGCATAAGGGGTCAAGGTAAAGGTACCCTGACCCCATGGGTGTGATATAGGTGTGCTTTAGGGGCAAATTATAGATGTAATACAATTTTGCATCACGGCACGTGATATTCATGAAAATTCACAAATTTTCATGAATTTCTGCGAATTATTCGCCAAATGTTTGCGATTATGGAAAAATTTGAAAGAAAAACCACAGACTCACTCATACACTAATTCATTTACACATACATCTACTCCGAGGTTCAGGCGCCCACTCAGACATTCATGCACCCACTCACAGACTCACTCATAGACTCACACCCCCACTTTCAGACCCACTAAGACACTCACACACCCACTCACACATCCACTGACAGAGACAGGCCCTGTGGCCAAACTACGCTGCGTATGGTCACAGGCCATGCGTGGCACGAGGTTAGTTGGTTAATAGGGCTTGGCTGCAAAGGTCTGGCTGCGAGGCCAGGCCTTGTTTCCAAACCTTGCTGCCCACGACCAAAGGCCGTGCATGGTGGGGTTTGGAATAATATGTAGTAATTAGGTCTGGGTGGATTTCCACTATGCAGAACTCTGCAAAGTGACCAAAAAACTCTGCCGCGCTACGCGGAGTTCTGCAAGTGGCAGAGTACCTTAGGTCATGCCGTTCACGCTGATTTTAAGCGCCGGGTGTTTGCCCTGTGCTGAAAAATCAGCACAAATTACACCACCTCGCAAAAGGGCGCTGCTTCTTTTCTGCCACTTGAGTAGATTTTCTACTAGAGCAGCACATTTTTAAATGTGAATGGAAGGTTTCTCAGCGCAAGCAGAAGCGACCGTCTGTGACCACTCCCATTGAGAAATCTTGCTGGTAGGTGGTGTGAGTAAGATTTTCCTCACTCTCTTCACCAATTTAACGTTGGCTAGCACAAATGAGGGAAAAAAACTCTGCTATGCAGAGTTTTTCAGAACTCCCTGCTCTAAGTAGAGTGTGCAGTGGGAAAAACTCTGAAAAACTCAGTGAGCGGAGCAGAGTTCATCACCCACCCTTAATAGCAATTAAAATTACTTTACGTTAAAAAAAGTAGAAATTCACAGAAAAAAACGAAAGTTACAGGGACGTTATATTAGGTTCTGAATTTACTTGTACAAAACCATATAAATTCAGCAATTATAGTTAGAACTCCTTCAAGTAACTCTTACTCGCACCCTAAGGTAATCATAACTCCCACCTTTGCCATGCACAGCTAATTACACCTATATTATGTCATTGATGAGATCTTGTATGGCATCTTTGATATCACTGTAACGTTTGCAATAACATTATTGATAAGAAAATTGTGCATAGCATGGGCGTGAGTTAGAGTTACCTTAGGGCGCAAGTGAAACCTTCAGGGCTGGATACAATGTCTGGAGTGACCTGGAGGCATGTAGTCACTCTAATGGAGCAAATGTTGGCATGTCAGCTATGCAGTGTTTTGATTTGCTCTAGCAGGTCCCTTCTCCGGACTATGCTTGGATGTGGCCCAATAGATCTTTTTACCAAGCATAAGGGTGTGGAGACAAGAGCCTCACACCTTCACAAGAAATCAATTTAGAATGACAGTATGACCAATGTAGCTACACAAGGAAAGCTCCAGTCTGATGTTAAGTCCAAGGATTGTCAATACAGATTAAAGCTCAGAAAAATGTAAATAATACTCAAAACAAGACTGTAAAGGTACAGAATCATGATAGGCTGTCCAAACATAAAGATGTTCAAACAAACTAACATCAGAAAAACTAGACACTCAATCAATGCTACACATAATAGCAATAAGAACATTTGAAAAGGAGGAAACAAACACTGTCTATTTCTGTTAATCATTTAGCAGTTTAAGTTCTGTCATTTAATAACCTGAATAAAGGGTAACCCTGTGAAGTAGCAAATCCATGTTAACATGCTGGATTAAACACATGTGGGCAAAAAGGAAAAAAGACTAAGCAAAGCATTTCAAAGAGTTAAGGGTAGAGAGGACTGTACCTCTTAGAGTCCAAGGGTTTAAGCACGCAGGGAAGGGCGGGAAAGGTCTCTGACCAAAGTCCAGCTGGGGAATGATATATTGAAGTTCAAGGGGCAGGATGATTCGTCCATCCATCACTCCACATGATGCAAAAGGTGTAGTTGTTCAATGAAAGGCAGTCGTGCAACATACACTGCAACATTAGTAAAAGTTCCCAAGTCCATCAAGAGAAAAGGCATCCATCTTTGCTCTTTCGTGTGGGTTGAAACATTTGTATACATACCTCATTCCACAGATCCTGAATGCAATGGGCTCAAGGTTAGTTTCTCAGGCTCACTATGGACCTGATTTAGATTTCAGCTGAGGGGGGTTACTGTGTCACAGTAGTGACAGATATCCCGTCCATCGAAATCTAAATCCCGTTGTTTCCTGTGGGATTTCGATTTCGGTGAACAAGATATCCATCACTGTTGTGTCAGAGTAGCCCCTCTGTGGAAATCTAAATCAGGCCCTATATGTAAAGCAATAGATGATCTATTACCAAGCTAGCATCTCAAAGGAATGAAGTCTGAAAGAAAAGTTCATGCTAGAAAGAATGATTAAACATTTTCTGTACAGTCAGAAAACAGGGACTTGTAGGCCTCAAGTGGGCTAAGCAAAGTGAACTAAAACAACACATTAATTTATGCAATCAATACACATACACCATTCAGTATATGAATGTAGTATTAATACACTTTGCCAGTGTTCATGTTACAGTAGGTTTATAAATGATAAGGCTCTGTTAACCCAATCATGTAACTATGGTTCAGAGCTACAATCTTCTACATGCGCATGTGACACTTGAAACATTTCTCCACATAAATCTCTTATCAATTTAGTGCAGACTGTTAACGTCATGAAATGTAAAATAAAAATGAATTCATTTGTTAAACATGAAGTTTAAAGGCTATCCCACAACACTTTTATCTAATGACCTCTAGTGAATAGATATTAATATGGCTTTTCAGTGTACCAATTTACATTAAAACTATCAATACTTTGATTAACATAATGCATAGATTGTGATGGATAGAGGATGAACGTGAGTCAGGGGCAGTACTAACATTTCTGCTACATCAATCCCCCCTCTGATGGCAAATCAGGCCATCACATCAAACTTCAACCTCTCATTTTCAGTGACCCAGCTCAAAATGTCAGAGGTTGTTAAAGGTAAGATCTTCTAGACTCCTCACTGCTTAATGTCACTATAATATATGCACTGTCTAGTCTCCATCTCAAACTCCTCCTTTTCCTCTCCTTGCTCTTTCTTCTTTCAGTTTCTTCTACAATAGGTATAGACCAAATTAATCTAAGATACTCAAGGCAACTAAAAGTATTGGTCTCAGAATATTTCCAGCAAGCCCTTTACTGACGCTACTAAACCACTTCCTAGTGGCTGATAAACCACTACTTATTGCTTTCCAGGCACCTGTTGATTCTAACTCCTTCAAGTCTTTTTTCAAATCGTTCATGTTCAAAATATACTTCTTCAGCTCTTTACTATTGTCAGGGATATGTGTGCAGCACTGTTGAATTTATATCATTCTTGCGAACTTCGCTCTCTTTTTCGAGAAGGATGTCTAATACAAGTTGATTTTGTCAAATTATTGATCTTACGGCAATTATTTCTGTGTCTACTAACAAGAAGGCCCCAGCTGTATCAGTAGAAAGCTTATCTGCTATAATCAATAACTTTCTTATTTTGTGATCATTCAAGATTAAACCCACTGTTCGAATTATGGCACTGAAAATATCAACTACTGTCTCTGAAGCACTAGCACCTCTCTTATCTCTGGTGTTTGACTTCTCACCTGAAACAGGATCACTGAAATGCTCCACATGATAAAGACTACTACAACATAACAAGTACCATACCTACCTTTGGGAAAGAAACACCTGGTGTGGCAGGGTCTTGACCATTTAACATAAAGGTCCAAAGATTTTTAATCCAAAGTGCTTGTCCACATTCCCTAGTTCCTACAAATATCGTGCCAGTTTTCATTTTAGATCTATATACACCTAGGCCCTCCTTACGACCCTGGCGGGTGGGGGAGAAGTGGCAGTAATACCGCCAACAGGCCGGCAGAAAACAAATGGAATTATGACCATGGTGATTACCGCCATGGTCATCCGCCACTTCTCCACGCCGACCACCGGCGGTATCAGGACCCTGCATGCCACCATGGATTTCGGGTGGTTTGGAACTGCCCCAAAATCCATGGCGGTAGGCACTATCAGTGCCAGGGAATCCTTTCCCTGGCACTTATAGTGGTCTCCTCCACCCCCTCCCCCACCCCTGAGTCCTCCCCCCACACCCCCAACACCCTGCCACCCCCAAAGGTGGCAGGACCCCCCTCACCACCCCACCCCCAACATTAACTTACACACACCCCCTCCCCACCCCCAACATGAATATACACACACCCCTCCATGCACACATACACTACAACACGTACCCGCACACATATAAACAGACATACAAACAGACTGACCTGCACACATTTTCAAAACACACAGCACACCCCCTGCATGCATACACGCACTCACACACCCCCTCTACATACTCACATGCACACCCCCATGCACGCACACAACACCCCCCCACCCATCTCCCCTAACGAATGATCACCTTACCTTGTCCGGTGATCCTCCGGGAGGGGACGGGATCCATGGGGGCTGCTCTGCCGCCAGATCCCCGTCATCAGAACACCGCCACACCGAATCCTGGGTTGGGATTCGGTGGGCGGTGTTCTGACGGGGTGGTGGAGGTGGAGCAGCCTCCACTTCCCAGCCAACCACCAGTATGGCTGCTGGCGGCTCTCCATCCCAAAAAGGATTGAGGGCTGCCAGCAGTCATGATTCGCTGCGCAGAAAACCGCCTGCACTGGTGGTCTTCAGCACAGCAGTACCTCGGCGGTCTTGAAAAAAGACCGCTGAGGTTGAAATGAGGCCCATAGTGTCCCTACCCTTGCCAGTGTAGTACTAGGAATCCTTGACTCCCTACTAATGAGTGGGTTTCTTCTTCTTTACTCCAACTTTGTAGAACTACTCCTTTTTCTACCTTAGCTTTCATTGATCTCCTTCTGTCTTCAACTTGTCCAATATACTCCTTATGTACTTAGGTAAGAATATAGGTCAGGTTGTTTCTGTGGGCAAAAACTGTACCAAATGTCTAAGTAGGTTTAAAGAAGTGCCCCACTATGCAATTATTTTTCACTTTAACAATGCTGCTCAAATGTTATATCACTGGGACAATTGAAAGAAAACAAGATAATATTTTGAGCAATAGTATTGATAATATCCCTGCTGATATAAAACTATTAGCAACAGGCTACGGGAAATTCCATAGGTTAATGGAAAGTATGATAAGTTATTCCCTCACTCATTGACAGAGGCAACTGGGTGCATACCTAACAATCTCTAAACTCCATGGAATCTGCATATTCATCCAGTAACTTGTAATACAAGATTGCAGACAAATCACCTCTAGATCCATCTGTATGTACATTTTTCTCATTGTCTAAAGACTTTTGTTTTTCTATCAGGCTTGCATAACTCGGGGCATTTGTGGATTTAACCTTCCCTGAACTAATAGGTGTTGGTAAACGTAATCTCATAGGCAACAATAGGATTATGATAACTGTCAAAACTAATAATCCTACACATACGTACCTAAGCTTTCTTTTTTTGCTTCCATTAAACACCATAATTTCTCTCATTTCAGACCAAAAATCAAAGATAAAAAATCCAAAATATAAAATTAAATTGTGACAGCAAAAATATCAACTGTCTCTTTCAGTCCTTCGTTATTTTTTGTGCAAAGCAAATATCAAAAAGATTCTCTTTTTTAAAAGGTTCAATTATTTACAAAAAGATTCCTTGATCTTCTACAAAGAAAGAATCAAGTGTTTTCTTTAGCAAATGTTCAAAAAGCCTCTAATAAATGTTAGAATTTATCTAATAAATGCATAGCTCGTAGCCACTTACAACCACTTCTAAAATATAATGTGTTTGTTCATCAAGCGGTAATGAGATTTCAAAGTTCAGCTCCACTGCAATCACAAACTCAATGATGGTGAACCAGATTCGTATTGTTAAAGCAAAAGGTTGAAAATTCCTTCTCCCATTCATTTGCTGCAAAGTGCGTCCATTCAGGTACAGAGTATTTCTGACTAGGTACTCACCTTCTTTTTGATCTCTGAGTTACTCTGTCCTCAGCATCATTTTGACTTGAATCCTCAGTTTCTTCAGCAATCATTGGGGGCACTTTGACAGCTGGACCAGTTTGCTCCCTTGGCTCATTGTCTCCTGGTACACCTTTTCTTGGTACAACATCTGGGGCCACATGTATGAAGATGCTGTTTTGCGACTCGCAAACTGCAGGTCTTTGTGACTCACAATTTGCGAGTCGCAAAACCGGATGTATAACAGTGTCAATGACACTGTCTGCGATTCGCAATGGGGTCACAAATTACCTCCCTCATGAATTTGCAACCCCATTGGGAATGGTGGCACTCACAGGGATGGTGGCCTGCTGGTGTCAGCAGACCACCATGTCTGTGACTGCTTTAAAATAAAGCAGTATTTTTTTTCGGAAATGCAGCCCGCATTTCACACAAAAAAAGGAAAAATTTTCTTTTCATTTTTTCAGAGCAGACAGTGGTCCATAGGACCTCCTGCTCTGAAAAAATGTTTTTGCATGCATTCCATGGGGACACCTTCCCTTTTGCGAATGGGTTAGCACCAATTTGAAATTGGTGCTAACTGCGATTGTTTTGCGACCACATTCGCGGTCACAAAACAATCATACATACCATTTAGATACGGTATTATGAAAGGACGCCCTTGACACGCCCCTTCCTAATACCGAATCGCAAAATCCAAACTGCGATTCGGTAACAAGTAACCGAATTGCAGTTTGGGCTTTGTACATCCCAAAAAGCATTTTTCTAGTCGCAAAGGGGCCAATTCTGCTAATCGTCTCCTTTGCGACTGGAAAAATGCTTCGTACATCTGGCCCCTGGTCCTTTGTCAGCGTCTCAGCTTTGAGAAGCCAACTGATTCTGTTTCGACCCTTCTGTACCAACCACTTCTGTTGACTTACTCAGAATCCCTCTGTTCTCCTCTGCCTCAGACTGACACAGAAAAAAATGAAAGGAATGCAAAGAATGCAGCACCCTTAGTCTGAATAATGAATTTTGTAGGGCTCTTCCCAGGTTTCATAAACCGAAAGATTAACGTGAGCTTTTATTTCAAATACAGCAACACACGTGCAATTCTCAAAATAATCACAGCAGGAGGATAATAGTGATCAAAGAAACAAAGAAAATGAAATACTTAAACAATGAAATATAATATGTATAGTGACTACGTATTCATGCATGCACACTGCAAGCTAAAATTATGAATTAAAAATGCATCACCATAGGCCTTGACTCCGACATCAGCCCTTGGCTCCCAGCTTCAGGTTGTGGAACCTTGGACAACCGAAACAAGAGGGAGACCACCTGCAGTGGGATTTATTTTCTGGGCAATGCGTCCACTCCCAGATGAGTTCCCTCCTCTCCCAGTTGTCTACCTTCCCCATTTTATATAATCTTATATAATCCAAACAAATTTAAGAGGAAGGTTCTAGAATCCCCCCCCCCGTCGAGTAAGTTGTTGTTCAAATGCAGGCCACACCAGGTCAGTGTTGAAAGAACACCCTAGAGACTGGCCAGATCCCAAGGTGTACTTCCAAGAATGAGATGTACCCTTCTCTACCATAAACATTCTCAGCCTGGTACATCCTTAACTCTACTACTCCCCCATGTTATGTTCTCGTCCTAGGTGAGAAAGAACAAAAACACGTTAACAAGCTGTGCATGGATAAATACCTGCGCCACCAATGTGACGACGTTTGAAGCTAAGCACAAAATGGAGTCAGAGGTCAAGATGGAGACAGCATTACACCCTCAGACCACAATTGTGCTGCATTTGCCACTTGTCCATCCCCAACAGCTTGGTTCCCTCTGATCCCTCGGACTCACCTTAACCGATTCTTCAGGGACAGCTGTTGTATTATCTAGAGGACCAGGAACTTTGAGAATGTGGCTTGCAGGAACCCAGTTAGGGAGACAAGCACATTTGAGACCAGCACACTTCACAGCTGCCCTAGTGACCAATACTACCTGGTGGGGCTCCTTCCGATGTGGTTCTAAGCAGGATTTACTCACTTGCTTCTTAACCATGACCCAGTTGCCTGGACACAGGTCATGGCAAAACTCCTGCTGCGGTTGTGCAGTAGCTTCTCCAAGATGATGAGACAGAATGAACCATGTCAGCCAGGTCTTTGCAATAATCAAGTAACAAGTCATCTGTAATATTTACAAGTGCATTCACGGACACATTTGGCATGAGAATTTCATGAGGCAACAAACAAATCTTTCGGTCAGTAGTACTTTGCATACTCATCAAAAACATACTTTTGACAGTTTATACTTCAGAGTTCCATTAACTTGCTCCTCCAATCCAGAAGCCTCAGGTTTGTAACTACA
The DNA here is from genome assembly GCF_031143425.1 of Pleurodeles waltl. Taxonomy (NCBI): domain Eukaryota; kingdom Metazoa; phylum Chordata; class Amphibia; order Caudata; family Salamandridae; genus Pleurodeles; species Pleurodeles waltl. The sequence continues at coordinate 1,085,190,005 of NC_090437.1, read as the reverse complement.
ATGTATCTTTGCTCAACGTGTAATGCTGCACATAAAAAAATAGGACCTCACTGTTGAGGTGTGTCCCTTGGTCTCACTCTAGAGAAGTCAGGAATCCAAACCAAGTAATCAACTCTCTAAGCAGCAGCTTTGCTACTGTGAGACTGTAATTTCTCCTAGTTGGGTCAGCTTCAACCGAACGAGAGAAAACACACACAATAACCAAGATATATTTCAGTCTATTGCATACAGGTATCTCAATAAAGTCCAACTCCATCCTGTTGAATGGTCCTCCTGATCTACCTATGTGACTCAGTGTGACTATTGTACGTTTCCCTACAGTCTTCTGCTGGCATGTGATTCATCTCTGACACACAGTTTCTGCTATTAGTCTGAATCTGGGGTTAAACCATGTGTGCCTAAAAGTTCTAATCATTGCATCACGACCTATGAGCCTGTCCTGATTAATGTCTAGCCATGGGTGATAAGAGGCTGTTTAGTAACACAGCTCTTCCATCACTTGAAACCTAAATTTTATCTTCATCTCTTTTGACACATCCTGCTCTAATTCAACTCTGCTGTTCCTCTTCTGTCACTCCTTCCTGCAATCTCTTAACTTCTTACGATGTATCAACAGCAGTCAATGGGAAATTTTTACTTGTCCCATCACTTGATTTGCTACATCACTCTCCATTAAAGGAAGTACCGCTTAGGGCACAATACCTTGCACTTCGTCTGGGTACATATTTCCCAGTGTTAATCCATAGACTTGCGTTGTGCAGAGCACGTCACAACTGCAAGTCGAGCAGGCTACTGTAATGCATTCAACAAGTTGTAAACTGTAGCCCTATTTCTGATAGGCAATTCAGAAGAGGTCATAAAGCCTCTCTGGGACTACAACTGACTGAAGTCTTGAACATCTCTAAAGCCATATTGACTACTAGTGAAAAATGTCTCTTTCAGCTGTTCAGGAACACAGCATGCTCTAGTAAGAGCAACTAACACAGCTACTTAGGCAGAACAGGTTCCTTGAAACCAAATAAACCTGAAATTGTGCACACTGCATAACCAGCTCTCAGTGTTCATAACGGGTCAAACTTGTTGTAGTTCGGGTTAACAATAGCTCCACTGAGTGAGGAACTAAAACTTTCAGTGGATGACTCATAACAATGCCTTCACACTGTTCAGTGCTGACGCTCACAGCTGCAACAGCTTTAAGACAACAAGGCAATGATGAACCCGCAGGATCAAGAGTGGCAGAAAAATAAGCCACAGGTTTGTTTGCATTTTCAAACAGCTGAGTCAAAACTGAGAAAGCACACCCCTTCCTCGCACAGCAGCACAAAGAAAAACATTTTTTTTTTATCAGGCATTCCCTGAGCAGGGACCAAAAGAGATTTTCTCTCAGCTCTGTGAAGGCATGCTTGCAGTTGTCATCCAATGGTACTAGATTGGGCACATCTTTGTGTGTCAGCCTTGTGAAGAGTTGGCCAAAAGGAAAAAGTTTGGAGCCCACTGACGACTGTAGCCAACCATTCCCAGGAACATTATGACTTTCTTCTGAGATTTAGAGGGATTCATTTTCAAAATTGTTGAGATTCTTTCTTGTAACACCTTCCTCAAACCTTTTTCAAAGTGATGACATAGCTACAAAACATCTTTCTTACAGTACTGAAATTTTGGCTGGGAAATTTTATGTTCATTCTCTCCTAAATGGTTCAAAAGGGCAATTATATCTCTTCTACAAGCTTCTTGAGTGTTTGATAAAACTAATAGGTCATCAATGTAGTGGACCAAGGCTGAATGGTAGTCCATTTTCATTGACTTCAGATTATTTTTAAAAATCTGATTGAAATGGATGTACTCTCAGTATAAAAACAACAAGTGATGGACGGAATGCTGAACATTGTCAAACACTCACCCCCAGTCACAGATCTGGGTTTAATCCATCGTTCTTTTGCTCACCATGCCACCCCAGTTTGGACCCAGCCATATGCAAATCAGTCTTGACCATGTTCCTCATGGGGAACAGTCCAGCCCGACCTGAAACAAGCATCCTGGGACCGGTTTCGGGGTTTCACCCCTCATCAGCCAGGCTAGCTTGAGTCCAGTGGCATGGGAAGCACGGGACCCACGTCTGGGCATACCCTTCCCACTTAGGGCGACAAAGCAAAAACAACAAGTGATGGACGGAATGCTGAACATTGTCAAACACTCACCCCCAGTAACAGATCTGGGTTTAATCCATCGTTCTTTTGCTCACCATGCCACCCCAGTTTGGACCCAGCCATATGCAAATCAGTCTTGACCCTGTTCCTCATGGGAACAGTCCAGCCCGAACTGCCAAGCCAGGTCCTCACTGGACTGGAAACAAGCATCCTGGGACCGGTTTCGGGGTTTCACCCCTCATCAGCCAGGCTAGCTTGAGTCCAGTGGCATGGGATGCACAGGACCCACGTCTGGGCATACCCTTCCCACTTAGAGCGACAAAGCAAAAACAACAAGTGATGGACGGAATGCTGAACATTGTCAAACACTCACCCCCAGTCACAGATCTGGGTTTAATCCATTGTTCTTTTGTTCACCATGCCACCCCAGTTTGGACCCAGCCATATGCAAATCAGTCTTGACCCTGTTCCTCATGGGAACAGTCCAACCCGAACTGCCAAGCCAGGTCCTCACTGGACCAGAAACAAGCATCCTGGGACCGGTTTCGGGGTTTCACCCCTCATCAGCCATGCTAGATTGAGTCCAGTGGCATGGGAAGCACGGGACCCACGTCTGGGCATACCCTTCCCACTTAGGGCGACAAAGCAAAAACAACAAGTGATGGACGGAATGCTGAACATTGTTAAACACTCACCCCCAGTCACAGATCTGGGTTTAATCCATCGTTCTTTTGCTCACCATGCCACCCCAGTTTGGACCCAGCCATATGCAAATCAGTCTTGACCCTGTTCCTCATGGGAACAGTCCAACCCGAACTGCCAAGCCAGGTCCTCACTGGACCGGAAACAAGCATCGTGGGACCGGTTTCGGGGTTTCACCCCTCATCAGCCAGGATAGCTTGAGTCCAGTGGCATGGGAAGCACGGGACCCACGTCTGGGCATACCCTTCCCACTTAGGGCGACAAAGCAAAAACAACAAGTGATGGACGGAATACTGAACATTGTCAAACACTCACCCCCAGGCACAGATCTGGATTTAATCCATTGTTCTTTTGTTCACCATGCCACCCCAGTTTGGACCCAGCCATATGCAAATCAGTCTTGACCCTGTTCCTCATGGGAACAGTCCAGCCCGAACTGCCAAGCCAGGTCCTCACTGGACCGGAAACAAGCATCCTGGGACCAGTTTCGGGGTTTCACCCCTCATCAGCCAGGCTAGCTTGAGTCCAGTGGCATGGGAAGCACAGGACCCACGTCTGCGCATACCCTTCCCACTTAGGGCGACAAAGCAAAAACAACAAGTGATGGACGGAATGCTGAACATTGTCAAACACTCACCCCCAGTCACAGATCTGGGTTTAATCCATCGTTCTTTTGCTCACCATGCCACCCCAGTTTGGACCCAGCCATATGCAAATCAGTCTTGACCCTGTTCCTCATGGGAACAGTCCAGCCCGAACTGCCAAGCCAGGTCCTCACTGGACCGGAAACAAGCATCGTGGGACCGGTTTCAGGGTTTCACCCCTCATCAGCCAGGCTAGCTTGAGTCCAGTGGCATGGGAAGCACGGGACCCACGTCTGGGCATACTCTTCCCACTTAGGGCGACAAAGCAAAAACAACAAGTGATGGACGGAATGCTGAACATTGTCAAACACTCACCCCCAGTCACAGATCTGGGTTTAATCCATTGTTCTTTTGCTCACCATTCCACCCCAGTTTGGACCCAGCCATATGCAAATCAGTCTTGACCCTGTTCCTCATAGGAACAGTCCAACCCAAACTGCCAAGTCAGGTCCTCACTGGACCGGAAACAAGCATCCTGGGACCGGTTTCGGGGTTTCACCCCTCATCAGCCAGGCTAGCTTGAGTCCAGTGGCATGGGAAGCACGGGACCCACGCCTGGGCATACCCTTCCCACTTAGGGCAACAAAGCAAAACCAACAAGTGATGGACGGAATGCTGAACATTGTCAAACACTCACCCCCAGTAACAGATCTGGGTTTAATCCATCGTTCTTTTGCTCACCATGCCACCCCAGTTTGGACCCAGCCATATGCAAATCAGTCTTGACCCTGTTCCTCATGGGAACAGTCCAGCCCGAACTGCCAAGCCAGGTCCTCACTGGACCAGAAACAAGCATCCTGGGACCGGTTTCGGGGTTTCACCCCTCATCAGCCAGGCTAGCTTGAGTCCAGTGGCATCGGAAGCACGGGACCCACGTCTGGGCATACCCTTCCCACTTAGGGCGACAAAGCAAAAACAACAAGTGATGAACGGAATGCTTCCCATGCCACTGGATTCAAGCTAGCCTGGCTGATGAGGGGTGAAACCCCAAAACTGGTCCCAGGATGCTTGTTTCCAGTCCAGGGAAGACCTGGCCTAGCAGTTCGGGCTGGACTGTTCCAATGGGGAACAGGGTCAAGACTGATTTGCATATGGCTGGGTCCAAACTGGAATGGCATGGGCAGCAAAAAAACGATGGATTGAGGCCCAGATCACTGTACTGGGGGTGAATGTTTGACAATGTTCAGCATTCCGTCCATCACTTGTTGTTTTTGCTTTGTCGCCCTAAGTGGGAAGGGTATGCCCAGACGTGGGTCCCTTGATTCCCATGCCACTGGATTCAAGCTAGCCTGGCTGATGAGGGGTGAAACTCTGAAACTGGTCCCAGGATGCTTGTTTCCAGTCCAGGGAAGACCTGGCCTAGCAGTTCGGGCTGGACTGTTCCCATGCGGAACAGGGTCAAGACTGATTTGCATATGGCTGGGTCCAAACTGGAATGGCATGGGCAGCAAAAAAACGATGGATTTAGGCCCAGATCACTGTACTGTGGGTGAATGTTTGACAATGTTCAGCATTCCGTCCATCACTTGTTGTTTTTGCTTTGTCGCCCTAAGTGGGAAGGGTATGCCCAGACGTGGGTCCCTTGCTTCCCATGCCACTGGATTCAAGCTAGCCTGGCTGATGAGGGGTGAAACCCCAAAACTGGTCCCAGGATGCTTGTTTCCAGTCCAGGGAAGACCTGGCCTAGCAGTTCGGGCTGGACTGTTCCAATGGGGAACAGGGTCAAGACTGATTTGCATATGGCTGGGTCCAAACTGGAATGGCATGGGCAGCAAAAAAACTATGGATTTAGGCCCAGATCACTGTACTGGGGGTGAATGTTTGACAATGTTCAGCATTCCGTCCATCACTTGTTGTTTTTGCTTTGTTCCCCTAAGTGGGAAGGGTATGCCCAGACGTGGGTCCCTTGATTCCCATGCCACTGGATTCAAGCTAGCCTGGCTGATGAGGGGTGAAACCCCGAAACTGGTCCCAGGATGCTTGTTTCCAGTCCAGGGAAGACCTGGCCTAGCAGTTCGGGCTGGACTGTTCCCATGGGGAACAGGGTCAAGACTGATTTGCATATGGCTGGGTCCAAACTGGAATGGCATGGGCAGCAAAAAAACGATGGATTTAGGCCCAGATCACTGTACTGTGGGTGAATGTTTGACAATGTTCAGCATTCCGTCCATCACTTGTTGTTTTTGCTTTGTCGCCCTAAGTGGGAAGGGTATGCCCAGACATGGGTCCCTTGCTTCCCATGCCACTGGATTCAAGCTAGCCTGGCTGATGAGGGGTGAAACCCCAAAACTGGTCCCAGGATGCTTGTTTCCAGTCCAGGGAAGACCTGGCCTAGCAGTTCGGGCTGGACTGTTCCAATGGGGAACAGGGTCAAGACTGATTTGCATATGGCTGGGTCCAAACTGGAATGGCATGGGCAGCAAAAAAACGATGGATTGAGGCCCAGATCACTGTACTGGGGGTGAATGTTTGACAATGTTCAGCATTCCGTCCATCACTTGTTGTTTTTGCTTTGTCGCCCTAAGTGGGAAGGGTATGCCCAGACGTGGGTCCCTTGATTCCCATGCCACTGGATTCAAGCTAGCCTGGCTGATGAGGGGTGAAACCCCGAAACTGGTCCCAGGATGCTTGTTTCCAGTCCAGGGAAGACCTGGCCTAGCAGTTCGGGCTGGACTGTTCCCATGGGGAACAGGGTCAAGACTGATTTGCATATGGCTGGGTCCAAACTGGAATGGCATGGGCAGCAAAAAAACGATGGATTTAGGCCCAGATCACTGTACTGGGGGTGAATGTTTGACAATGTTCAGCATTCCGTCCATCACTTGTTGTTTTTGCTTTGTCGCCCTAAGTGGGAAGGGTATGCCCAGACGTGGGTCCCTTGCTTCCCATGCCACTGGATTCAAGCTAGCCTGGCTGATGAGGGGTGAAACCCCGAAACTGGTCCCAGGATGCTTGTTTCCAGTCCAGGGAAGACCTGGCCTAGCAGTTCGGGCTGGACTGTTCCCATGGGGAACAGGGTCAAGATTGATTTGCATATGGCTGGGTCCAAACTGGAATGGCATGGGCAGCAAAAAAACTATGGATTTAGGCCCAGATCACTGTACTGGGGGTGAATGTTTGACAATGTTCAGCATTCCGTCCATCACTTGTTGTTTTTGCTTTGTCGCCCTAAGTGGGAAGGGTATGCCCAGACGTGGGTCCCTTGCTTCCCATGCCACTGGATTCAAGCTAGCCTGGCTGATGAGGGGTGAAACCCCAAAACTGGTCCCAGGATGCTTGTTTCCAGTCCAGGGAAGACCTGGCCTAGCAGTTCGGGCTGGACTGTTCCAATGGGGAACAGGGTCAAGACTGATTTGCATATGGCTGGGTCCAAACTGGAATGGCATGGGCAGCAAAAAAACGATGGATTTAGGCCCAGATCACTGTACTGGGGGTGAATGTTTGACAATGTTCAGCATTCCGTCCATCACTTGTTGTTTTTGCTTTGTCGCCCTAAGTGGGAAGGGTATGCCCAGACGTGGGTCCCTTGATTCCCATGCCACTGGATTCAAGCTAGCCTGGCTGATGAGGGGTGAAACCCCGAAACTGGTCCCAGGATGCTTGTTTCCAGTCCAGGGAAGACCTGGCCTAGCAGTTCGGGCTGGACTGTTCCCATGGGGAACAGGGTCAAGACTGATTTGCATATGGCTGGGTCCGAACTGGAATGGCATGGGCAGCAAAAAAACGATGGATTTAGGCCCAGATCACTGTACTGGGGGTGAATGTTTGACAATGTTCAGCATTCCGTCCATCACTTGTTGTTTTTGCTTTGTCGCCCTAAGTGGGAAGGGTATGCCCAGACGTGGGTCCCTTGCTTCCCATGCCACTGGATTCAAGCTAGCCTGGCTGATGAGGGGTGAAACCCCGAAACTGGTCCCAGGATGCTTGTTTCCAGTCCAGTGAAGACCTGGCCTAGCAGTTCGGGCTGGACTGTTCCCATGGGGAACAGGGTCAAGACTGATTTGCATATGGCTGGGTCCAAACTGGAATGGCATGGGCAGCAAAAAAACTATGGATTTAGGCCCAGATCACTGTACTGGGGGTGAATGTTTGACAATGTTCAGCATTCCGTCCATCACTTGTTGTTTGTACTCTCAGTATACCCTTGTGGAACTTGGCACCATGCCAAAAAAAGACTTCCAAACCAAAACGTGATGAGAAACTGGCTCTCTTCATGCAAATGTATGGAAAAAATGCTTGCAAAGCTCAATCACGGCAAACGACCCTGCTTCACATGGTATTTGAAATAAAATCAATGGTGGTTTCCGTACCATGGGGCACCATGGAACATCTATCTTGTTAACCTTTCTGAAGTCCTGGACAATGCAAACTTTTCCATTGGGATTCCACAGTCTTACAATTGGAGAGTTACATGGACTTCCCATCTTTCAGGATAGCCTGTTCAATTAAACAGTTTACCAGAGGAGTATTTCATGCAATGTCTCGGGTATCATGTTATATGGGGGAATTTTTGGATAGCCTGCATTTGGTTTCACTATTATTTTTACAGAGTCCACTCATTTAATGGGTCCTATCTCCTTCCCTGAAAAATCCCAAACTTCAGCTGACACTGGGTCTTTTAAATCCTCTGGCAAATCATTAAATGTCAGCATCGGGTACAATGCGACACTCGGATATTGATCTGCAATTTTAGATGATACATCCTCATCATTTATCTGGATCTCTATTTCATAGGGTGTGTAGGTAATGGAACAATTTAACTTACAGAACAGGCCATGTGAAACCAAGCTTACAGGACTTGAATCGCACACTACAAATTGATGCTCATCTTCAAATGAACCTATTTTTATGGGGAAGGATTCTGTTAATGGGTTAGACAATTGTTTATTTGTAACTCCTACAGCCTGAAGTGTTCTTCCTGAAAGAGGTAAGTTCGATACTTCTGCTGTCCTGACAGTGGAGCGTGGAGCCCCAGTGTCAACCAGAAGTGACACATGGTGACCCATTACAATGCCATCTACATAAGGGCCACATAGATCTACTTCTGAGGAGGTACCTAGCAAGCAATCGTCATCATCTGAACAATACAATTGATGAATCTTAGAATGATCCTTATCACTCAGATCCATTAAAGGAAACTGTGATGTCAACTAATTCATATCTACATTTGCAACCTGATTTAAATTCTCTCAGAACATACTTCTCTGCTGCTGAGGAATCAGAACTTATGGTATCTGCATCTGCTGTCCTTGGGGCACGTTTACATTTTGCACTCAGGGTCTTTGAACTCTCTGTATTTGGATTTGATTATTACCTTGTACTTGCATTACTCCTCCATTTTGCGTCTGATTATTACTCACATTAAGAGGACACTCCCTCTTTCAATGCCACAAATTTCTGCACTTGTGACATGGATTCATTTTCTTCAAAGTCTGGACATCTACAGCACCACTTTATTCAGCCTGACAATCACATCCTCTACCTATGGGCTGAAAAACATTAGCTCCCAGCTGTTGGAATCCTTGCATACCACCAACTGAGAATTCCGACTAGCTTTCTGTGCAGTCTTTAATTGCATCACCATTACTTTTACCTTAAACTTTTTCTGCTTCAATTCCAATTCATCACTGCAGTATTTTGCATATCGCAGGATTTCGTTAACCGGCTTGTTTTGCCAACAAATGCTGTATCATGCCACTTATCTCTGGCTTTACTCCTTGCATGAATCTGAACACAAAATGACCCATATCTATGGTTTCTGTACCACTGTAATGTTTGAAAGCCTGCAACAATCCCTCATAACAGGAATGCATCAACTACTTAGATTCCTCAGTGGTTCTGTCAATCCTCAGCCAATCAATATCTTTTGGGACACCTTATCCTCCAAAAAGCCAGTTACCTTATAATACTTTTTTATCACCTCTTCAGATGGCACACGTGTCACTGGACCTTTTGGAGGTTCACTTTCAGGCCAATCAACAATTACCTTGCACTCGGCCCACAATGTCAAACAGTGTATTCAAATCTTCCCATACACATTTTCAAAGCTTCACAAGCCTTTCTAACTGCTTTCTCTCAATTTTAGGTAATCATTTGTAAAAGAGAATATATCCTTCCTACTCTAAGGTACATGAACATAACCTCGACCTGGAACGACGAATGAGACTTGACCAGCAAACCTTACTGCGGTTGACACAGATCCTCCATGTATACTAGAGATTCACTTAATATCAACCAAACCCACACTCACTCATTGATAACTATTGGCACTATTGATGACGTCTCATGACAAGCTCGTCACTGCAGACAATAAATTAACCAGTGCAGTATCGCAGGATCTTAGGCCACGATGGACCAATCAACAAAAACAACTGCAATTTATCATTGAGCATCACAACCACACAAGTGCAAAAACTTCTCAAAAACACTAAGGCCCATATTTATACTTTTTTAGCGCCGCATTTGCGCCGCTTTTTGACGCAAAAATGGCGCAAACTTGCAAAATCCAATTGTATTTTGCAAGTTTGCACCGTTTTTGCGTCAAAAAGCGGCGCAAATGCTGCGCTAAAAAAGTATAAATATGGGCCTAAACATCACACTTTACCACAATCTCAGGCGAAAAGCAACACAAGCGCAAAAACCCACACATCCCTCTATGAAGGAACAATGTTGGAATTTCATTAATTTTCAGACTAAACCATAGGACAGAAGTTTTTGGGATGGGCAATTTGCATGACAAAAAGTTTGGGAATACCCAACACTATGCCTAGCTCTGTCTCCCCCTTCTCATGAGAGGAACTGTACTCTGCTATCAGATTTGCTCTAGCATGTTCCTTCTCAGGACTATGCTTGGATGAAGTCGATATATCTTTTCACCCAGCAAAAGAGTGTGGAGACAAGAGCATCAAAACTTCACATAGAATGACAGCATGACCAATGTGGCCAAACAAGGAAAACTTGAGTCTGACATAAAGTCCAAGGGTGTTTATTACAGATTAAGGCTAAGAAGAATGTAAATAATTCTCAAAACAAGACTGGAAAGGTACAGTATCATGATAGGCTGTCCAAACCTCTTTAAAAAAGTCAAACAAACTAATATCAGAAAAACTAGACACACAATGCTACACATAATAGCATTAAGAAAATTTGAAAAGGAGGAAACTAACGTTGTCGAATTCTGTTAATCATTTAGCAGTTTAAGTTGTGTCATTTAGTAACCTGAACAAAGGGTAACCCTACAAATGAGCAAATCCATGTTAACATGTGCTGGATTAAACACTTGTGAACGAAGCACAAGAAGGAGAAAAGAAATTTGGAAAAAAGAAATCTGGGGCAAAAAGTTATTAACTAAGGTTGACAAAAAGCAAGTAAAAAGGGAAGCTGTCAGCATTTCAGAAGCTCAGTCTTCTCTGGGTAATGGTGTCGAAGCCAAGTTATCGAAGCCCAGTCAGAGTATTCCAGATCCAGACAATTCAGGAAACAAACCGAGACCAGCCGCTCTTCTTTAGATTACTTTTAATAAGAACTAATAAGACACAATAAGAAATACGTGTACACGGAGACTTGAGCGAGCAAAATCTATCTCGAACAGTCTGCCCAAAGAAGTAATACATGATCTTTTATAGCCTTAAACCGCAGACATTTGAATACATTTTCATTGGTTCTTGATAATGTTGTATGATTAAATGTTTCTATATAGCACACGTGATGTTCCATATAAGGGTTAGAATCATGAACAGGAAGCTTGCACAATGTCCTCTGAATCAAATGTCTTGTGATACATCTATATGTGGAGAAAGCGGAACCATAAGTGCATACGTTAGTACTTTTAGCAGTGAGGATTTCGCAAGCTAGCATGCGGTGGTGTCTCATGATGGCCATCAGTTTAGCAAGCCTTGCAACATAATGCGTTTCAAGCACAATAGACATTTCTTCAAGGCCTAGTTAATTCAACATTTTAATGTGTTCAACAGAAACAGGCCTGTATTTTCATTGTGTATCACAGGGTCTACTAGGTCCAAATGGATCCAGGAGAACGTGATTCCACATTCCGCCCTCTGATACCCAATGAAAACACTCATTGACCGTTTAATCATCCTGATGGACAGGTGTCATTTCAATATCATCATTTTCCCTGGTCTCATCCTCATGCCTTCTCTTATGATGGTGCTCAGTGTCCTTATGACACATTTTCTTCATTAACATGTTCAAACAGGAAGGACACACCCTTATCAACACACATAATGTTATAAATCCTACTATTCCCACCACCAGTACTTCTATCAGCCAGGATCCCCAACCACGGAACCATGCTGCGATGTCCTTTAGTATTCCTCCTATTTCTGTCACATCCGTCACATCCCTTGCTCCTTCTTCTACCACCTCTATTTTCCCTATTGCCATCCTCACATTCCCACTGTTGTCTGGTATTAAAACACAGCATTCCTGATGGATCACGTTACATACACCACCGGCTCTTGCTAAAATGATGTCTAATGCAAGTCTGTTCTGTATTACAACAGCTCTTAGGTCTGTAAGTTCTTCAGTAATGTTACCTAAAGCTGCTGCAGTAGAACTTGCTAATGTTTCTACCAATACTGCCAATCTGTGTATTTGATATTCTGAATGCGCTATTCCTAATGGCATCACAACTATTCCTTCCACTGCTATGAACCTATCCAACCAAGTAGGTGCCCTTCTTCTTCGTACCCTACCCGGTGCCTTTTGTGTTGCATTGGTCAAATTTGTTATATGCAACATTCGGGGTAGTACGAACGCCAGGTAGCAGGAGCCCTGCCACCCTGCAGGCAGTCTAAAATATGCAGATGTCCCGCATACTATGTATATTCCCCTTGGAGCTGAGAGACCTATAGACAAACCTTCTGGGCCCTTCCGTATGTTATCCAAATCAGAGTATTTGGAGCAGGTGCTTTCTCCTACTTTTATGCTGCTCTTATTATGGTTGGGGAGGTGTATGTTAGGGCATTTCATTACTGGTGTAACCATTCGACACACCTTATCATAAAATGTATTTGGTCTTGGGATGCTGCCTTTGAGGTATCGAAAACACCATGACCCCTTCTTCTCCTTATGTATCGAAAGGGATATTTGTGATATATCTATGTTCTTCTCCCCCTGTACATAACCCTCATCTCTTCCTATGTTAAATGCTTCCAGTAGCTCTGCTTCACCTTTTTCCGGTACAAGTTGTCCACACACACCCATCCTAAAAAATGCAGATGTCCCACATATAATAAATATTCCTTTGGGAGGTGTCAGGCCTATGGACAAGCCTGTTGTGTCATTTCTTTTGTAGTCCAGGCTCAAAGTTGTATTGCAAATACTATGTCCCACATCAATTCCGTGTTTGCTAGTGTTTGCGTTACCTCTTGAGCATTTGAAACACCATGGTGCCTTTATTTCTGTATCTATGGCCAGGCATGGTATTCGTTGTTCTGAGCCATGATCCCTTTCAGTGTAACCCTTCCCTCTTTCTGTTGTAAATGCACTCAATACATTCTCTTCTTCTTTTTTTTTTTTAAATTCTAATCTCCTACACTTCTTTCTTCTCCTTCTATCTTCTTCCTTCAATTTATTTGACACTCTTTCTACCAATTTTCCTTGCATATCACCTACATAAGGTTCATCTTCCAAACCATACTCATCCCTTTTTCTCCTCATTTCTCCTTTGTTTATATTTTCTCTTATTCTCTCCTTTTTTTTTTTTTTTTTTCTTTTCCCTGTACTCATTCCTTTTAAATTTCCCCCTAACATATTATCTAATATGTTACGTGCCACGAATTCTGTGAGGGGCATTTAAGTGTAATTTCTTTTCTCCTGGCTAGTGGTCGGTAGGTGGGTACCTATATAACAATCAGACACATTTGCTAGTTCTTTGTACATTGATACCATTTGCACAAATGTATTGTCCTTATAATCTTCTCCATCTTCTTTCCATTTTGTATATTTCACCCATTTTGTTTTATCCTCCACCCTCTCATGTTATTTTGAGATATTGTTGTTCTCACCACCTGTTGTTCTTTCACCTTGGCCATTTTTGGGGATGTAGTGTTCCTGGTCGAGCCATGGAATGTGTATGTCGTCTTTATATACTATCAGTATTGTTGTTATTACTATAGCTGCTACTGGGGTGAGTAATGCTGTGACCACCACAGGCCACTTCTTCTGCTCCTTTTTCTTATGTTGTAATCTTAAATCCATGTCGCCTTATAGGGTGTGGTCAGATGTGGCTAGCACTTGAAACCAGTTCTATTGGTATGTAACCTTTGGTACCTCCTTATTCCTGTAGGAGTGCCACACGAGTAGTCTATTCCTTCTGTATATTTTCGGGGCGACGTTGAATGCTATTTGACACTTGTAGTTATGCAGAGTATAAAGGGATGAATCCCAGTGTCCAGTTCTAAGGGAGTTGAATGCGATAGTCCCGAGGGATGGCCCTTTTGTCCTATTTTTGCTATATTCCTAATTGGAAGAGGCACCTCCCAATGGGGCTACAAACCGCACTGATCCTAGTGACCAGCCGCTTCCGTAGGACTGGGATCTGTACCTCTTGGCGCAAATTTTTTCTAGCGGACTTTTAGTATTCTGTTCATTTATATCCTGATGTCTTTAATACTTAAGTGGCCTTGCTTGACTCTCCGACTCCTGTGGAGAGTAGCACGAGCAGTTCTGAAAGAATATCCTGGTGTCTTGAGGACCCGCTTGCACCCTCCGACTCCTGTGGGGTTGCAGCACGAGCAGTCCAAGAACAATGCTCTGGTGTACTGGGGAACCCGCTTACACTCTCCGACTCCTGTGGGAGTGTAGCACGAGCAGTTCCGTCAGTGTTGACTGGTGGCGCTTGTCGAACGAAGGTTGTACCGCTGTGGTGAAGGTGGCATTACTCTCATTGGCAACTTTGTTGGCGGCTGGTCGTCCTTTGGTCCAGCGGCCTTCTTGGTGTGTGAGGTATGGACCCAGGATGTGATGCCCTCACACTTGACTGCTGTGGCTGTTGTCAACAGGACTTGGTATGGTCCCCTCCACCGTAGTTGAAGGCAGTGACGTCTGGTGTGGCCATTACCCACACCCAGTCTACAGGATGCAGTTGTGTTCCGGTGGTGTACCTTCTTGGTGTAATAGCTGTGGATCCAGGAGGTCATTCCCTCCTACTTTTCAGGAGACCCAAGCCCAATCTCCCTGTTGGAGATCATGTCCAGGTAGTGCTGTCCAGCCAGGAAGGGCCTGCAGCACCTAATGCTGAAGGTAAGGCAAACTGCTGTCAAAATGTCCTATCAGATAATAACTTCTCAGCACCAGACATGTTCATAGGCCAGTCAAACAGTATCTCAGTCGGTGCTCACTTTGACAACTTTGTCAAGGGTGCCTTTCTTGACCAATGAAGCAAGCGGTATTGCATCAATCTAGAACCGCTCAGCAGATGCACAAAATCTTATAAAGGGACATATCTGACTTGTTTATGGGGTAACTAGCACACTCTTAAACTCAAATAAACACTAAAAAATAAATAACAATTACACTCAGTAACAGTGGAATATTCGCACAAACTATTTCACCAAACAAATGGTGATCCAAAGGTCAGGAGAAAACACATGTTACACTGGTATACAGCCAGTATAATTTTTTAACATAGCATTGTATCCTATTATTCTATTTCAACACCCTGAATATCTGCATCAATACTGGAAGGGTTGGGACTTTGCAGGCATCACTGCCATCAGAAGTCACTTCCCCTTTCTCGTACAAGTGTGATGTTCTGAAATGCTGATGTTCCTTTAAGATATTATATTTATTTTATTTATTTATATTTGGCACCCTCATCATCAGAGGTATATTACTCATAGCTGTATTGCAGTACTACATAGCACATCCTAAGGTAGTAATAACTCTATCCTAATATAGGTATTTTCAATACCCAAAAACAGTTTTTGAGAATATTTAGTTGCAATCTACCAACACATGAAGGCAATCCATTTCACTGCGCTCATTTAAGATGTACCACGGAAGACTCCCATTAATTATGAAAACATAAAACGTAACATAGACAGACGGATACAGAAACCACATCTTCTCATCCATGTTCTGAAACCTAGGGAAAAACATGGATAGAAAAATACTCCTACGTAGATACATACATCCTGCGTCCAGGGTGTATATAAAAAAAAAATCCTATTCCATTCAGCTGTACATTTATTTTACATTTCTACTTGGAACGTCATGGTAACATATCGCAACAATCCGTGGCTTTGCCCTTGGAGTCATGCCCAGAGTCTGTGGTTTTCAGAAATGGGGAAGGTAATCTTAACTGCTACAATTTAATATAGGGACGGGACCTGGCAGATAAATGCACAAAATAAAATACCATAAAAATAAAACACATTTGTGACAAATGTGCTGCATTTATACCCATTCCTTGCCCTTTTGACACCCTTGTTACACTCACATGACTTCAACATACTACATGTACTGCAGATGTTTAAACATCCACTTGTGTTATTTTCTTTTAGCCTCTCATTAAGTGAAATAGATAAGTCACTAACACGTCATGTGTAATTATTATTACTGCACTAATGTGTTTATTTTAAATATCAATACACCTTAGTAGAAGTTTGTTATCACTTCATTAACTCACTCTACACCCCAACAATAACCCACATTTTTATATATCTCTTATTTACTTATATTATTTACAATTCATCACATTTAACACTTCTTTTAATTTCTATATCTCTTCTTTCATTGAACATGACTAAATTATTAGTATGTACTCTATAGAGCTATGAAGAAATACACAACCAGGGGTATGGAACTACAAATAAAAGCAACATTTTTGTATTCCTTGCTTTCAAAATACCTTCACAAACAATGTAACTAGGAAAGAAACATTCTGCTAAACTACCATGATGTTTTAGGTGTCATTTCTTTGAAGCATCATTTAGTAAAATGTGCGGATGCATGGTGGTATTTCCAACATTTATATTCATAACAGGAAAAATCAATGTAACCTTTTCATCAAAGTTACACATTGCCATAGTAGTTCCTGGCATGAACAAAACTACTTTGTGCCAAAACTACTTTGTGCCAATATTCTTCGTATGGAAGAGCAGAATGGTGTCACTACCACTGAAGCCAGCCAATAAACAGAGAGACAGAATTCAAATAACAAAAGATCTGTGATAACCAGTTTATGGCAGAATTCTCAAAGAAAATCACAAAGTACACTAATGGTATCTATTCCTGCATTAGTGCAGATTTACAGCTTTTATACATGAGCTAGCATTTAATGAGGCAGACCAGGAAATCGAACTCCTAGACAATATTTGTAAACACCATTTTAGCAGGAGGAAAATATGCATGTCTTTTTACAGGACAAGTAGACTGATGACACAAACTGTCCCATGGACAATTTAGACATTTTATAAAATTCCACACTCCTGACAACATATTGTTAACTGCTGCAAATGAATCCTCTGTTCCCTCCAGACTAAATTTGTTCACTGTAAGAATTTTGGCAACCTTTGCATGGGTCAAATATTTTTAAATGTAATCCCTACATAAGAAAGTTCTAATTTGTTGTACACCTGTGGTTCCTAACCTTTTTACTCCTGGGGACCACCAGTGAAACGTTACTGGAAGCCAGGTACCCCCAAGCAATTTGCACAATTTAAATTTCAAACATGAAATCATTCTTTTTATATTGAAAAAATATGCAAAAATCTAAACATTTTATTGGAAATGTTGGTGCTGCATCTTGGCGACCAACTTTTCAATTTTTAACCATAAGTGCCTCTCTTCTCTCCCTATCCTTTTTGTCACATTTAATTAATTTTTATTATAGCATCTCTCATACCAGTGTAGGTGTTGGAGCACTTTACAGCACTTTAAAATGAAAGACTGGGAAAAAACAGCTTTCTAATTTGTGCTATGCAGTTGGCATGCAGCTCCTTAATTGCAGTTCATAGCTCAATGTGCTACATTACTATTATGAACTGTACAGTAACTAAAGAATCTCTGTGACAAAAGCAGTAACCCACTGTGCCATCCACTGCCACTGTCCAAAACTCTCATTCCTCCCCAGCAGGTACATTAATCACTGGAGTTATCTTGACGCTTTTATTATTATTATTTTTTTTTTTTTTGCTGTACAATGCTCTTTGCAGTACTTTTAAAGCAAATAACAAGTAATAAAGTCTGAATTTTGTGTCTTATTACGTGTGATAACTTAACAATTAAACTTAAATTTTCTACAGTGTGTAAGCATGTTACAGCCATCCCTTGTCTACTTGCAAACCTTTCCCATACTCAGTGTAGTGTCAAATTATAGTGTAGTAATTGGAGTAGTGGCCACATATTTCAGGCCAGTGTATCGCCTTCTTACAATCCTCCCACCAATCTCATGGTACAATAATGCTAAACAATGTATCCAGATCCTTCCAAAGCAGCCCTTCCCATGGCTATTATTCTCTTTAACTCTGTACATTTTTATGTACGTCGAGAGACTGTCTCTTGTGATCTCCAGCTGTGTGTTTGTATTGCTGAGCACCTCCTTCCACATCTTGATGTTATGCATTGTGTGATGTGCATACGTGGACATATCCCATAGTAAATTGTGTGATCCCTCTCGCCCCTTGCCAATACATTTTTCCATTTAATTTGATATCTGTTCGTACTTCTGTTCATTTTTTTCTTATTGCATTAGCCACTTCCTCTTTACCCTGGCTATGGAATAACTGTCTAATTCTTTCACAAGGTCTCTTACATTTTGCTTTTATTTTTCACTTCCTCATCCATCAAACGCCATTCCAGGGTGCGGCTTTCACGTTCCGTCTCTGCCTGCTGTTGTAGAGGCAGCTCAGAGTGTTTGGTCCCTGCTGTGGTGCCCTCACGCTGTAGTGTATTTCCCAAATGTCTTCAAACAAAATCGATATTTTGTTCCTGTGACTGTGCACTTGTCACAGGAAGAGAGCTTGACAAGCCCCTATGGATTTTTTTTTTTTATCCTCCACATACAGGACAGCCCCACATTCAATGCACATCCCCTATGCAACTAGCATGTAGGCAGCATTGTAAAGCACCACACATGTCCGCAAAGCTACAGAAACACTACTGTCATTTTCCTTGCAAAGTCAAAGTCTAAGTACAGTAGTGCCTATAGGCCTTCTTTCGCCTCTATTTGGTACGCTGGACTGTCCTTGGGGCTATGTTGATGTGTCTCTACTTTGCCTTTACTAAGAGGGTTCCTCGTGACTGTCTTACCCTAGCCTTTTGTTACATAACACGAAGACAATTACAATCGTTCCAGAAAACAGTAGGATGTCGGTGTATTTTTTTTACACCGTTCATACCCCGTGACACAGAAGGGATAACAATGGGTATATTCACACACGCAGCCTCTCTTTGCCAGCCGCAATTATTGATTAGTAAAAGCAGGAAGCAAGCCGGTCTGCATCCATGCCACAATTTCAGCCAGCCATGTCCACCTTAGCTCACAAAAAGTTTGAAATCAGACAGTACCCAAGGTGCTAGTGACGGCGTCCACACTGGCGTCCTTTGGGGTGAATCAAGAGATGACAGAATAGTCAGGAGGGACAGGGTGCGGCTGTATGATATTGGAAGCTGGACCAGATCCTTGGCCAGTGACACACAGATAATGCAATAGCGGTGAACAAGTCAAGCAACCACATGTGACGGCAGAACCATAGACAAGGGTCACAGTACAATTAGCCCTGTGGGGTGATCCTACTCCCAACCCTTGTATCAATATGTAGTGAGTGCAGGGGGGGTGTTTGTACTGTGTGATGTTTGCAGATTAAATCAGTCAATTGTCATAAAAATCTGTATTATGTCGCCCATGAGTCCACCCACCTAGTCTTAAATTTTCTAAAAATTCTTATCCTAAATCGCAAATGCATGAAGTCAAAATAAATGACAGTACACCACCTTGTTGTCAACCCTTCCTTCATCCATCAAAAACCACTTTCGCACACACACGTATTTATATCTCAAAAACCACTTTCAGACAGACACACGTATTTATACCTCAAAAACCACTTTTACACACACATGGATTTATACCTCAAAAACCACTTTCGCACACACACGGATTTATACCTCAAAAACCACTTTTACACACACATTGATTTATACCTCAAAAACCACTTTCGCACACACACGGATTTATACCTCAAAAACCACTTTTACACACACATTGATTTATACCTCAAAAACCACTTCTACAGTTTACACCATTTCACATGAGTAGCCGATAGTTCAATATGCCATAAGCATTGTTCAAAGAGCTGCAATATTACAGGAAACAGATAACATAACAATTTTTTAACACAACAAACAGAGCCTGCCTGCTCCACTGGAATGAACCACAATCATCCAGTTACTGGAATGAAACACTATCACTCCTATAAACACAAGGAAGCTGAAATCACATGCCAGTTCCTCTTAAATGTACACATAGAACCTGGAACGGACTACTACCATCCCATATCTGGGCAACGCCCTTTTACAACACCCTCTCTGACCAGAGTTATCCGCCCCAGCCCCTCCGGCTGGGGACCTCAAACAGCGACTCGCACTGTGTTCTGAAGCAACACCGCTAGTTGCCTCTATTCCTCGGACATCTTTTTTTTTTAACAGTAACAAGCTACATGAAATACAGGAAGCTATTCTAAGTATACAGCTGCAGCGCAGGGAGGAAGGAAATGGTGTAATACAATGGAAGAACCAAATTAACACAGAATGCTAGCAGCCTGCGGACTGTTATAGTTAACTATCTGAATGTTTTCACGAGGTGCATTATCGGAGCCCGCAACAGAGGACAACAGAGGAAGAAATGCCCTTGGCATGCCACCGGAGACAGAGAAATAAAAAGATGTCATTACAAAAAACTGGCTAAGGGGTACGGCAAATAGAAATATTAAGCATAAATGCATAACCACTCTATGCAGGAAACATATTAACGAAACACCCCAGTTACCTCCCTGTTTCGCAATATTTACACCGGAAAAACAGTAGAGCAAACAGCGAGAGCAGGACCACGAAGCAGCAATAGATACTCACGACAGCTCCAGACTCCGTCGCAGGAGGGGCCCTGTCCAATGGGTCAGCTGTCGCCCCAACCGAAACAGGAGCCGGGCTGAAGGAAACTATTCGCTGAACGAGACCGCAATTCTTCCATTCTCCACCAAATGTCGAAGCCAAGTTATCGAAGCCCAGTCAGAGTATTCCAGATCCAGACAATTCAGGAAACAAACCGAGACCAGCCGCTCTTCTTTAGATTACTTTTAATAAGAACTAATAAGACACAATAAGAAATACGTGTACACGGAGACTTGAGCGAGCAAAATCTATCTCGAACAGTCTGCCCAAAGAAGTAATGCATGATCTTTTATAGCATTAAACCGCAGACATTTGAATACATTTTCATTGGTTCTTGATAATGTCGTATGATTAAATGTTTCTATATAGCACACGTGATGTTCCATATAAGGGTTAGAATCATGAACAGGAAGCTTGCACAATGTCCTCTGAATCAAATGTCTTGTGATACATCTATATGTGGAGAAAGCGGAACCATAAGTGCATACGTTAGTACTTTTAGCAGTGAGGATTTCGCAAGCTAGCATGCGGTGGTGTCTCATGATGGCCATCAGTTTAGCAAGCCTTGCAACATAATGCGTTTCAAGCACAATAGACATTTCTTCAAGGCCTAGTTAATTCAACATTTTAATGTGTTCAACAGAAACAGGCCTGTATTTTCATTGTGTATCACAGGGTCTACTAGGTCCAAATGGATCCAGGAGAACGTGATTCCACAATGGGAAAAATCTTTAAGTCTCACAAAGCATTTCAAAGGGTCAAGGGTACCTCTCTGAGCCCAAGGGGTTCAGCAATCATTGAAGAGCTGGAAAGGTCTTTGACCAAAGTCCAGGGGTAGAACAATATATTAAAGTTCATAGGGCACAAATATTTGTCCATTCATCAGTCCACATGACACAAAAGGTGTAGTTGTTCAATGAAAGGTGTTGTGTAGCCATTTTAGCTATAGCTTTATACACGGTATTTTAGCATATTAGGCCTGCCGCCGTGCACTTTAACCTAGATGTATCTTATTCAGCTATGTTTTATTATTTTAGCATTAGCTACATTTGTAGTCTTGTTTTATTATCTCTATCTAGCTGTTCTTCGCCTAGGTCAGCGATGCGTTCTTAAACAAGGCATTTCTCTCACTCTGTGCTTTTCTCAAGGCTGCAGTAAGATAGGTTGCCGGCAAAAATGGAACGCTTTGTCTCCAGTGTTCACAGAAACATACACACGCTTACATGGGGATCCTTTCTTGGGACATCAGATGTTTTACTATAAAAACACTACTTTGACCCATGTATGTGAGAGGATATTTCAGCCAGATGACCACAACTGTATGCTGATTGCTTCGCTGCAGCTGCTTGTGTAGACTACCTGCTTCCTGGCCCATATGGGAATGGTGTCTATCTAGACTACAGGCCTCTTGCTCAGGTATGAGGGATGATGTCTTCCCAGGGGGGACCTGGAAGACAGAATTAGAGCTTAACATGCCGTGATCTAACATATCTTAGGTAGGAACTATCTCTATGAACCATAGTGATAGTATGGTAGGGTAATTTTTGTGTTTTACTCTCCTCGTCACAACTTTAATCTTTTTGTGCTTCATCATCCTAGTTATTGCAATACATGCTTTATTATCTATGATGCAGTTACTTCAATAAAACCTTATTGAACTATATTCTGCCTCTGATTGTCCTTGCATATGTGAGACTAATGTAACTGAGGGAAACGGATGAGATCTGAGTGACCACGATTCCCCTGAGGAGTCATGTATGTCATGTGCCCGGTTGTCCCAATCATCCCTACTCTTGGGTGGAGATGAGGCACTGCTAGTTAGCCGGAAAAAATCCGGATTAGGCCGATAGGGGTCACATGGTGTGGGAGGCTTAGACTCCGTCCCCCGTATGAACAGGTGATTCTGCTGCCCAAAACCAGTACTCTCATTAGGATAATGAGAACCTATGAGACAAAGGCAGTCTTGCGACATAGACTGTTTGGTAACACAGCTCTTCCATCACTTGAAACCTAAAAAGTCCATCATGAGAAAAAGAGTCCATCTGAGCTCATTCCTCTGGGTTCAAACATTTGTATACATACTTCATTCCACAGTTCTTGAATGTGCTGGGGTCATGGTCAGTTTCTCAGGCTCATTATGTGTAAAACAATAGAGTATCTATTCCCAAGCTAGCATCTCATGGGAACATATCCTAAAAGAACAATTCACGCTTGCAAGAAACACTAAACATTTTCTGCACAATCAGAAACAGGGCATTACAGGCCTCACTTATTCTAAGCAAAGTGAATTAAAACAGCACATTGATTATGCAATAGAATACTCATTTAACAGTCAAAGTATGAATTCAATATTAATAAGGTTTGCCAGTGCTCATGTTACAGTAGATTTAAAACTAAATGACTCTGTAACCTATCCACGTAACTATGGCACAGAACTACATTCTTCTACATTTGCATGTAACATTTAAAACATTTATCTTATAAAAATGAATTAATTTGTCAAACATGAAGTTTAAAGGTTATCCCACAACACGTTTATCTAATGACCTACAGTGAATATACATTAATATGGCTTTTCAGTGCACCACTTTACAACAAAACTATCAGTACTTTTATTAACATAATGCATAGATTTTCATGTATAGATGATCATGTATAGATGTGACATCAGGGGCAGTACTAAAATTTCTGTTACATCAATATTGTGCAGAACATGTTTTCTCATCATAACTTTCTGAATCCAGTGAACTCAAATATGCACCTGTCAGATATTTTCTCAGATCTCTGAATTTGTAGGCATCTGTTAACAATATCGGCAATAACAGTATGTGCGCCATGCTGACGAGCAAATTGGGTACTTTCTTCAGACTGAACATTGGTCCGAAAGCCTTACTGACTCTCTGGAGTAGAATTGATAACTTGTGAAGGCCGAAGTCATAATGGGTGGTTGGACGGGTCAAAAAAATCACAGCTATTGCTATTTTTACAATAACTCAGTGTCCAGCCAAAGTAGCATAATTATTCAAACAACTTATTGATACCATCTTCATTACATGAGTACAGTGAAATCTAAAATCATACACAGAAATCATACAGTTGAATAACAACAGTACAACAATAAATGCAAAATAAGAATGGCACTTCCAAATAAATAAAATTATACTGACCTTAACTTACCTGGGTTGGGGTCCCCTCCTGTAGTGTCCCTGTGATGTGGGTGATGGTGTTCCTGCGGATGGAGTGGGCATCTTTGTGCCTGTTCTATGGTGTTCCACCATGGAAATGGGCCTTACTGCACCATAACGCCTGGTCTGACCCAGGCATAAAATTATGGTGCTAAGCGGGCTTACACCATCATTCAAGTCCGCCTCCTCCTTGCGCGTCATTTCTGCGCCTGAAGAAAAATATGGTGCTAGGGGGTTAGCGTTGTGTTTAGGATAGGAACGCCTACCTTGCACCTCATTGACGCAAGGTGGTTTCGCGCATCCAAAACATGGCGCTAACTCCAATATTTTGACACTAGATGGCTCTAGTGTCCAAACATAACCATGTAGTTAGGTTAGCGCCGTTTTAGCGCCAAAATAAATGCCACTAAAGTAATGCTAACCATCCATAAGTATAGGCCTAAAAGAGTAACAAACAAAATCACAACATAAGGCATTAAACCAGTGTGTTAATATAAGAAGAAATTAACAAATACACTTCAAAGTTCTCAGTATTCATGCTGATGAATTGTTCATCTACAAGCCGGCTTAGTCTCCTGGTTTAAAGTTATGATTTTCATAGTACATTAGATATTGACTTTCTCACAGTCCAAAGGTGCAAGCCACACAGAGTCGACAGCACTACAACTGGATCAGGCCATACAGATATTGATAGAAGAGGAAGGGGTAGACAGGGTTCTGACCATTGAGGAAAATTAAGGTTATGGGCCCAGAATCTCAAAAGAGCATACAAAAGGCCCGATCTGGACCCCATTCAATTTCTGGATGTGGGGAGCAGCAAGCCAGTGGGAGCTAATCTTCTCTACTACTGTTATGTTATTAGTAGTCAGTGGACCCTCAGTTGTGTCTCAGAAATGCCTTTTCCAGCACATAGGCTGGTAGTGGGCCTCTGTTCAATGTACATGTGGTGGAAGATGATGGGTTCTGGCACCGTGCAAAATTAGAGGGTTTTCACAGCTGTGAAGTAAACAAACATGAGCACAGGCAGGAAGTGTCCTTGTCAAGCAGATTAACCATTCAGCCTGTAGGTTGATCTTGGACAAACCTCTTCAGTCTCTAATGAACGTTAGAGAGTGCTCAATGGTGCTGTGAATCTAAATCTTTGGACATCATGGGCTGGATGGGAGTGTCCATGAACGCCATCATCCTCCTTAATGAAACACTGTGATTTTTCTTCTAAATTGACACTCCATCTTATATGTCAAGGACAGCGCTATTTGGCAACAGCCCAATTACAGTTAATGATTCCTTAATATTCAAAAGGACACCAGATGGATAATTATTTCATTATCTAGATCTGGAACATGATAGGGGTTTCTGGTTTCCAGTATGAACTGCTATAGACTGGTGTTCAATTCCACAGATAAATGGGGAAGAAGAAGTGGGGGATGGACAGCCCTTGTCATTGTGGTCAGAAACATCCTTTCTTAATCTTACGCTCAGCAATTATTTACAAAAATGTTTGTGATCACATGTAACGTAACCAAATGGCACATGTTGAATGTATATGTGATATTTAATACAACAAAAATTGTTGTAAAGCAGCTACAATCTGTAGGAAAATCTGTAGGGAAGAATTAGGAATTATCAGGGAAATGGGCCAAGAATTAGCAATTCCCTCATACATCTTCATTTCTAAGGGGGCTCTCAGTATCAACAATGTAATCCCCTTACACCCACTCCTTCAGTTACTGCTGGAGGAAGACCATTGCACCTGTAATGGGGGTCTTAGACAATGGGGCTAATGGAACCCATGTTCTGTTCTAAAGCCTTTGAGATGCCTCTTGAAACACATCCCACGATATTAATGCTCAATTACCCAATTTTTCAATAGTTAGAATCTACTCCTAAATTCACATATGTTAAGAAAACATCCCTCTAATGATAAATGGGTTACTTCAGAATTAATACAAGCCAAAGCTGATGAGAACTTTTGACAAAATTATTGAATGAGGATGTGTAGAACAACTTTGTATGATGGCATCCTCACTCTCAGGCTTGATAAAAGTTAAGCATTATGGAAATTTGAGCCCTCCAGATTCATCACTCAAACACTGTTTTATTCTTTGGGGTTAAATACTGTTTATTTCAATAGGGTATTTTCTGGTGTTCATATTTATCTGTAATTTCAGCTTATCACAAAATAACAGTCTTTTACCTTCATGGAAAATATCCCCTCATGCAGCCCTGTTTTTGTGTGAAGTACCTTTGCAAGGATATGTAGCCAACACTGGGCTACAACACCCTGGCCCAGATTTATTGAGATTTTGCTACAGGGTTGAGTCACTTTGTGATTTGTGTGGCTTTTCGTTGCTTTGTAAACAAAAAGTAACTAAATGCAGCGTATAGCATGCTTTTACCATGGGTATCTATTCATGTATTTTGGTTCAAACCTGTATTTACAAAGATTTGTAACATGGGTTTGCACCAAATGGAGCACGTTAAACGAGGCTGATGCAATGAGCAAAAATATCCTTATTTCTCGTTACTTCCTCTTCACATGTGAGCTGCATACCTCAAAGGATATAAAGATATACCTTCCTGCACAAAAATTATCCTAACCACAACACAGGCACCCTTGTTACATGTTGGTGCTAGACAGCCACAAGTTCGAGGACTGTGTCATATCTTTGTAGTCAAGGCACATTTCTGCTCTCTCTCTTTCATGCAACACACTGCATCAACTTACCTTGCCATGCTGCATGAAATCTCAGTAATTCCAGACCCCTGTATTTACCACATGAATTATGTTAGCATATTTAAAGATTCTTGGAAACAAAACTTTATAAAAACAAATGAAGAAATACATACTTTCAAAATACATTGCCAAAAAATAATAGTTTGCATCTTGTGCCAATAAAGCTTAAAACAATGGTTGCACATGTTTTATGATTTTTAATGTAATTGAGGAACCATAACAAAATCATATGCCGAATTACTAAGGATCGTCAAATGCCTTTTCTGATGATTTTTTTTTTTGTTGTATATTGAAAGGTACAGGGCTTCAGAGATAAAACTGACTGCAATCTTTTGGAACGTATCCCATTTTCATTTATATTTATAGCATTCTATGCCTACATTAACTCATCTAAATAATTTAAAATTTGCTGAGAAAGTGGACTATATATTTTAGGTCCTTTAACTTTGGAGAAAATGCTTGATCTACAAGCAAACAAATGATGATTTTTTTGTGCAGTACACAAGGTCAGGCTCATGCTATAGGTTTGATTGTTGAAGAGCTTATTAATTTTTCTTTTTACACTGCCCAGCCCATGCTTCTGAAGTGTGAAATATGGATACTTAGAGTTGTTGTGTCTGCCTTTGGGGGATCCGCCTGGCAATGGTGCTGTGGAAGCTTTGTCATAGTACACATTAACATCTATGATCACACTTACTGGTAAGGCATTTATTTAAAGTCTATATAGAATGATCAATACTCTAAAATGTAGCTTACACTCCTTTCCAGAATTTTCAAATTTCTAAAGTACCCCAAACAAGAGGTAAAAAGATTATTCTTAAAATTGTGTGTCATTCTCAAACTCCCCCTCCCCCCAATTAAAGGCCAAGTCAGAAAAAGTTCCAAGTGTGTTGGTGGGACTCTTTTTATATTGTTTTACTCTAATTTACATAAAAGTATAGTATCATGTTTGACTTTAGCTGGATGCTCACAAAAGATGCTTCTCTATTGTTAACAATACATATGGTGATATGACAAATAAGATTATTATGTGGTTATGATACTTGAGTCATGGATGCCTCTGGGTTAGAAAGTAAAATGAGCATAACATCTGCATATGTGGGAGTCTTATACTGATTAATTGAGTGATGCCCTTAACAAGAGAGCCATCTGTTATTCCAGATATCAGTGATCAAGTATTGTATCAAAGACAATAAGAGGGCATGGGCAGCCTTGCCTCGTGTCTCATTTCAACATAAACTATCTTGATGTCATTTTATTAGTTAAGGCGTTTGTTTGAGCGACAGTATATACTTTTTGAACTAGTTCAATAGTAAGTTGTGGAAAACATATTGTGGACAGGGTTATATATGACCATCTAGTTAATCCTATCAAATATGTCTCAATGCAACACCTGTTATATATTTTTTATTTTATGTCTCTTAGGCCCCCCCATATCACATTTGCATATTTGCTCATCAAAGTCTCCGGCCATATAACTGATTGATTTATTCATGTGCATTTATGTTTACTATTATACAAAACTGTGTGTTATCATCACTGTACATTTTGATATTAGCTCATAAGTAGAAAAAAAGGGATACTTTCTGCCATCATGCAAAAAGTGACAGCTGTCCCAAGCCCGAAAGTGATGTCACTTACATTACCGGGACTCCTAGGCCGCTGGGGGCCTTCCCCCAGCAGTAACATCACTTCCTGAGTGGGGTCACGTGACCAGTGCTGGGTCATGTGTATTGTGACATCACCCTGGTCACATGCTAGTCATGTGCTCATGGTCCTAAAATGTGGTTAGGATGCTGTCACAACAGACACTGACCATATTGTCCTTTGTCTAGGGTTTTGTCAGAGGTAAAATTGCAACACTCACTGGGGTGCACAATATGTGAGTCTCTAACATGGCAAGTCAGGATATGTTTAGATATCCGCAGTCATGAAATCTTGATGAGACCACTCGAGTGCTCCCCTAACAAGAGGCTCAGGCAAAAACACAGATGGAAACCCCCAGGTCCCCACTGTCTCCCTAAGCCCAACTATCTTATCTTGGACGGTGCATATTTGACTTAAAAATTGTCTTTTGTTAGAAATGTATAGACAACTTCATAATTGAATCAAGACTGCTATGAAATGCAATCTTAATGCAGATGGTTGGTACGCCTCAACTCCCCAAAGTGCTCCTATCTCATAATTAGCAAACTCTACTAAGTATAAAATGCTGTCCCAAGGCTGCACCTACACAATCAGAAGCATTCAACCGCTATGAAATCGAACGCATACGCAGATGGCTGATACTCCTCAACTCCCCAAAGTGTACCCATGCATAATTAGCAAGCTCTACTAAGTATAAAATGCCATCCCAGGGCTGCACACACAATCAGAAGCAACAGGGAAATGCTGAGTTTAAGTCTGTGGATTGACGGGCCCCAAGCAAGATGGGGCAAAGCTGTGAGCTGAATTGTGGAGAGCATGTGGGCGAAACAGGACAACTTCTGCTGCAGGTGAAAACAATGATAGCAAATATCTTTTAAATTATTTTCTTCCATTCAATGTGTTGCATAGGTGTGAGAAAACAGGGCTGATTGCAGAGACCCCATAACTTTTTGCCCCCATTCTCCTCTTTTTGCTGGTGTTTTCCTGACTTTGATGGTGCCCTGGGTACTGCTAACCAGTCCCAGGGCCTGTGCTCTGTGTAAAATGGATATGCAAATTAGGCTAATTATAATTGGCTAAGTTAACCTACCTATAAGTCCCTAGTATATGGTAGGGCATGTAGGTTTAGGGACCACAGCATAGGTGGTGCACACCTAGGTGCACTGCTGAGGTGCCCAGTGTCATTTTAAAGGCAGGCCTGCTTTGCTGGCTGCTTTTAAATTAAAGTTATATGCAAATTCGACTTTGGAATTAAAGGTACTTCCAAAGTCTTAAACTACCTTATTTTTACATATAAGTCACCCCTAAGGTGTGCCCTATGTGCCCCTAGGGCTGGGCGCCATGTAACTATAAGCAGGGACTTTATAAAAATAGATTTATAAGCCCTGGTGAGGTAAAAACAGCCAAATTCGTTTTTCCCTCATTGAAGTAAATGGCCTTCATAGGCTAGAATGGGCAGACTTTATTTTAAATTTTAAAGTCTCCTTAAATGTTACATACCAAGAATTTGGTATCAAATTAATTGTTGTAATAAATCCCACAACTTCCAGTTGTTGGATTTAATATAACTTGTCCAGGTAAAAAGTTTAGACTTTACCTAAAAAGTTGCCAATTTCAGCTCTGCATTGTTTTTGCTGCTGTGCTCTGATTGGCCAGCCTGCAGCAGCTTCTGCCAGGCTGCCTTGATGAGGTGTGAAGTGGCCAGGCTTCACACAAAGGAATGTGCTTGGGGGAGAGAATCTCCCCTCAGCAGATGGTGAGGCAGGAAGGGGGAGGGCTGCCAAACTGGTCTTCAAAGGCAGAGAAGGACATTTGCAGCACCCAGCAACACCCCCACATCCTGCAACCCCAGACAATTAGGTGCCCCCTTGATTAGATTAGGAGAGGGGTGTGTTTATGATTTTTAGCCACACCAGTGGGTGGGCTCAGCCAGATGTAACCTCCAAAAATCAGATTCATCCATGTTGGATTTTTGGAGACTGTTGCCTTCTGGGATGGATTTTTGCCACACTTCCCAGGAAGTGGTCATCACAGGGGGACAACCCTGTCCCTGATTGGAGAACCAGGGCCCCCCTGCTTTTCACCCAGGAGCAAGGATAAAACTGGCAGACCTGCACCCACGCCTCAGATCCCCTCCAGAATTCAACAAGAAAGGAACTAAAGAAGAAGAAGGACTGCCCTGCTGGACCCCTGGCCTGCACCTGGACCCTGCACTCAGAAGGACTGCACCAGCTGCACACTTGGGCTTCACCACAAGAAGGACTTTGCCTGGCTTCAACTGGTTCAAGGAGGGACTCCCTGTTTGCTACAGGTGAAAAATTGCTAACCAGAGTCCCCTGCACCAACTCCTGAAAGAAGCGACCAGCTGACCACTGCCCAGTGGCCAAAAAGGAGTTTGCGCCAGGTGCATTCTGGGAGTTGAAGTCCGCACCCCCAAGGACCATCACAGAACTTCTGGACCCTTGGGGTGAGCTGTGGACCCCAAAAGAACCTTGAAAGAACATCTGGGTGAAGCCCCAGAAGTTTGGAAAAGATTGGAGAATTTTTGAAAAAAAGCTCCATAAAGTGACCGACCCGACGCGGAAATTCTAGCCGGCTTGCCTCAACCGCGACCCGGCCTGACTTCGTGGTTCGTCCCGGTAAAGAAAAACATCCAAAAAAGAGACTAAGTCCGAACGTAAAAAGTTGACCGGGACCTTCCAGCCATCGTATCCGAGAAGTGCTCCACGGACGTCGGATCAAGATCCAGGTTTACCCCGGTCGAAGAATTTTCATCTCGAAAAAACGACTAAGTCCGAAGGTAAAAATCACCACCGAGGAAACCGACTTCGCGTATCCGGACAAGGGCTCCAGGAGGTCGGATCCAACTGGCAGGTTCGTCCCGGGGAAGAAAAACATCAAAAAAGAGACTAAGTCAGAAGGTAACTTTTTAACCGAGGCCTCCCGCGACTTGTAGCCGAGCAGGGCTCCATCGCGGTCGGCCTGAAAGTTTGACTTTGCCCCGGTCCTGGTGCAACCAGATGACCCGATTGGCGCTTTTTGTTTCTAAGCGCTAGAAAATAATAATACTTTAAAAATTCATATCTCCGGTTCCCCTGAACCGATTTTAATCGTTTTTGTGTCATTTTAAAGATAAAAATATAAGCTATTTTTATAAATTGGTTTTGGATTTTTAAACTGTTTCTTGTGTTTTATTTAATTACTGTTTTGTGATATTTGAATGCTTTACACTTTGTCTCCTAAGTTAAGCCTTGACGCTCGATGCCAAGCTACCAAGGGTAGAGCTGGGATTAATTTACTGAGACCTAACTGTACTTACGTGGAGGTTTGTGGCTTGTTGCTAGGTGTAGGTACCTACCTGCCCTACCAATAACCCATTTTCCAACATAATTGGAAGCAGCGACGGGATCCTGTACTTGTGTTCAATATCACGTTACAGTTTTAGGTAAAACAAATTAAAAATCCTTTAAATTGTCCTAGTGCAAAAATTGTTTTTCATTTTTAATTTGGATTAATTTCAATTATTGAATTTTTGTAATTCTTCTAAATTCTTGTTTCCAATTTTTGCAAAAAGTTTTTGTTGACACAAAACTAGGGAACCATGGAGCTTGATCTGGCTAGCCTACCCACACTGACAGTAGTCCAGCTTAGGGGGTTGTGTATTGAAAGAGGGTTGCCTGCAACCACTGATCTCAGGAAGCAAATCCTGATCACATCCCTGACAGCATGGGCTGAGGCCCAAGAGGTAGAGTCAGAAGAAGCTCCAGAGGAGGGAGAAAGAAGGGAGGATGCAAGCTCTAACCACTCAGGGGAGGGAAGGCATCTGAGCCTAAGTGAGGATGAGGAAGAACGGTCCTCAGTAAACACAGTCACTAGGGGCAGATCCAAAGCTAGTGGTGGGAGGGGGGTCCTTTCAGGAGGAGAGAACCCATCCATCAGAGAAAGAGAGCTGGAGGCCCAGCTAGCATACATAGCTTTGGAAGCAGAGAAGCTGGCCCTAGAAAAGAAAAAGTGGGCATACAAAGAGAAAAGAGATGGAAGCAGCGATAAAGAAGCTGAGGTGTCCATGGGTGGGGGAGTTTGCCCCAGATTACCCAAGGGGGTAGTTCCTGCTTATGTAGAGGGGGATGACATAGATAAGTGGCTGGGGGCCTTCGAGAGGGCACTCCAAATGAGAAGGGTTAGGCCTCAATACTGGGGTTCCCTTTTGTGGGAGTTGGTCCCCAACTCAGGGAGGGATAGGCTTCTGACCTTAAGGGGGGAGGAGGCAGATTCATACCCTAGTATGAAGAGGTGCTTAGCCAAGAAGTTTGGTCTGACCCCAGAGCAATATAGAATGAAGTTCAGGGACACCCAGAAGGTCAGTACCCAGTCTTGGGTTGACTTTGTGGACATTTCACTAAAGGCACTAGAGGGCTGGATTATTGGTAACAAAGTAGATACTTATGAGGGGTTATACAATCTGATCATGAGAGAGCACATCTTGACCAATTGTATCCAAGAAAGGTTACGCCAGCATCTAGTGGACTCTAAGCAGACCAACCCTAGAGAGCTAGGGGAGGCAGCGGATGAGTGGTTGAGAACCAGGGTGGTTGTCAAGTCCCAGGGGGGAGACTCCAAGAAGGGGGGGACAGGTCCCCAAAAA
Source organism: Pleurodeles waltl (assembly GCF_031143425.1). Lineage (NCBI taxonomy): Eukaryota > Metazoa > Chordata > Amphibia > Caudata > Salamandridae > Pleurodeles > Pleurodeles waltl. The sequence goes on along the minus strand of NC_090437.1, from coordinate 1,085,157,165 downwards.
CCTAAGGAGGGAGGTGGTAAGCCCACCACAGAGACTCCCTCTGTACCCCAGAACCCTAAGAAGGAGGAGAGTAAATCCCACTCCCACTCTGACAAGCAGAGACAGGGAGACCCAGGGTTAAAAAAAACTCTTGGACAGTAGGGCTTGCTTTGACTGTCAGCAGACAGGTAACTTCAGAGGAGATGCAGCCTGTCCAAGGAAGGTGGTTAGCACTGGGCTGTCCAGTGTAGCCATAGAGGAGGATTCCTCAGATGATGAAGTCCTCCTAGCATTGTGCTGGGAGACAGGACCAGATGGTAAGCTGGTGATCCCTGAGGGTGGGAGTAGGCACTTCCACCACATTCAAGTGAATGGGATCCCTACCACTGGCCTGAGGGACACCTGTGCCAGTCACACTATAGTGAGTGACCGGTTAGTGATGCCAGACATGTATGTCCCAGGAAAGACAAAGAAAGTCAGGATAGCCACAGGGGAGGTCACCTCCAAACCTGTAGCCATAGTGCCCCTAGAGAGGGAGGGTATCCTTGACTGGATTAGGGTGGTAGTCAGTGCTGACCTCCCCCTAGATTGTATCCTGGGCAATGACCTCCCAGAGGTGAGTCTGGTCACAGATGGGGTGGTCGCCCAGGGCGCCCCCCCAACCCAAAGTCCTGGGGAGTCAGTCCCTACAGTTAGGAGACAGGGGTCCCCAAGAAAAGGAAAGAAGAAAAGGAAGGGTAGGCCACTCTTAAAGAGAGTTCCAGGGAGCCAAGGGCCTTCTGCCCCAGTAGGGGGGGAGCCCAGAGTTGGCACTGGTGAGGCCTCACCTGACCCCAAGGAAGTCCTGAGTAGTCAGGCAGCTGTCCAGATGCAAGGTGTTGCCCCTGCACTGACAGAAGGGAGAGTGGAAGGAGGGTATCTGCCACAAGAGGTGGTAGCCCCCCACTCTAGACAGCAAGAGGAGTGCCAGGACCCCCAAATTGCCCCTAAAGCAGCTCAGCCACCTGTCAGTGGAGAGCTTAGGGTGTGGTTCTGGGTACTGACAGCTGTCAGTAGCCTCTGCTGGGTGCTAGCCTTCCTGGCAGCACTGTACTTGGCGTGGGAGGCAGACCCCCGGGCCAATAGCAAAGTAGGCCCCCTGACCCGATTGGTCATGGTGGGGTTGCTCAAGTGTTGGGTGACCTCTTTGGGTAAGCTAGGTGTTGCCCTAGCAAAGTTAGGAGTAGGGGAGGTGGGCACCTCACTACCCAAGTTGGCAGAGAGAAAGGAAGAAGACCCCCCTAGAGGAAAGTTTCAGTTTGTGTTGGGTCCTTTTACTGGTGGGATGGCTTCACTACCCATAGGGAGTGACCCTGACAGGAGGATATAAGGCAGAGTAGGCCCTGCAAAGGGACAGCCAGTTTTCTTCACTGTCTTCCTCGCCTAACAAGCCAGGAAGACTCTCCCAGGGTTGGGCTGAGTCTCCTGGGCGTGTGGGCTGGGGGGGGGGTTGTGTGAGAAAACAGGGCTGATTGCAGAGGCCCCATAACTTTTTGCCCCCATTCTCCTCTTTTTGCTGGTGTTTTCCTGACTTTGATGGTGCCCTGGGTACTGCTAACCAGTCCCAGGGCCTGTGCTCTGTGTAAAATGGATATGCAAATTAGACTAATTATAATTGGCTAAGTTAACCTACCTATAAGTCCCTAGTATATGGTAGGGCATGTAGGTTTAGGGACCACAGCATAGGTGGTGCACACCTAGGTGCACTGCTGAGGTGCCCAGTGTCATTTTAAAGGCAGGCCTGCTTTGCTGGCTGCTTTTAAATTAAAGTTATATGCAAATTCGACTTTGGAATTAAAGGTACTTCCAAAGTCTTAAACTACCTTATTTTTACATATAAGTCACCCCTAAGGTGTGCCCTATGTGCCCCTAGGGCTGGGTGCCATGTAACTATAAGCAGGGACTTTATAAAAATAGATTTATAAGCCCTGGTGAGGTAAAAACAGCCAAATTCGTTTTTCCCTCATTGAAGTAAATGGCCTTCATAGGCTAGAATGGGCAGACTTTATTTTAAATTTTAAAGTCTCCTTAAATGTTACATACCAAGAATTTGGTATCAAATTAATTGTTGTAATAAATCCCACAACTTCCAGTTGTTGGATTTAATATAACTTGTCCAGGTAAAAAATTTAGACTTTACCTAAAAAGTTGCCAATTTCAGCTCTGCATTGTTTTTGCTGCTGTGCTCTGATTGGCCAGCCTGCAGCAGCTTCTGCCAGGCTGCCTTGATGAGGTGTGAAGTGGCCAGGCTTCACACAAAGGAATGTGCTTGGGGGAGAGAATCTCCCCTCAGCAGATGGTGAGGCAGGAAGGGGGAGGGCTGCCAAACTGGTCTTCAAAGGCAGAGAAGGACATTTGCAGCACCCAGCAACACCCCCACATCCTGCAACCCCAGACAATTAGGTGCCCCCTTGATTAGATTAGGAGAGGGCAGGAGAGGGGTGTGTTTATGATTTTTAGCCACACCAGTGGGTGGGCTCAGCCAGATGTAACCTCCAAAAATCAGATTCATCCATGTTGGATTTTTGGAGACTGTTGCCTTCTGGGATGGATTTTTGCCACACTTCCCAGGAAGTGGTCATCACAGGGGGACGACCCTGTCCCTGATTGGAGAACCAGGGCCCCCCTGCTTTTCACCCAGGAGCAAGGATAAAACTGGCAGACCTGCACCCACGCCTCAGATCCCCTCCAGAATTCAACAAGAAAGGAACTAAAGAAGAAGAAGGACTGCCCTGCTGGACCCCTGGCCTGCACCTGGACCCTGCACTCAGAAGGACTGCACCAGCTGCACACTTGGGCTTCACCACAAGAAGGACTTTGCCTGGCTTCAACTGGTTCAAGGAGGGACTCCCTGTTTGCTACAGGTGAAAAATTGCTAACCAGAGTCCCCTGCACCAACTCCTGAAAGAAGCGACCAGCTGACCACTGCCCAGTGGCCAAAAAGGAGTTTGCGCCAGGTGCATTCTGGGAGTTGAAGTCCGCACCCCCAAGGACCATCACAGAACTTCTGGACCCTTGGGGTGAGCTGTGGACCTCAAAAGAACCTTGAAAGAACATCTGGGTGAAGCCCCAGAAGTTTGGAAAAGATTGGAGAATTTTTGAAAAAAAGCTCCATAAAGTGACCGACCCGACGCGGAAATTCTAGCCGGCTTGCCTCAACCGCGACCCGGCCTGACTTCGTGGTTCGTCCCGGTAAAGAAAAACATCCAAAAAAGAGACTAAGTCCGAACGTAAAAAGTTGACCGGGACCTTCCAGCCATCGTATCCGAGAAGGGCTCCACGGACGTCGGATCAAGATCCAGGTTTACCCCTGGCGAAGGATTTTCATCTCGAAAAAACGACTAAGTCCGAAGGTAAAAATCACCACCGAGGAAACCGACTTCGCGTATCCGGACAAGGGCTCCAGGAGGTCGGATCCAACTGGCAGGTTTGTCCCGGGGAAGAAAAACATCAAAAAAGAGACTAAGTCAGAAGGTAACTTTTTAACCGAGGCCTCCCGCGACTTGTAGCCGAGCAGGGCTCCATCGCGGTCGGCCTGAAAGTTTGACTTTGCCTCGGTCCTGGTGCAACCAGATGACCCGATTGGCGCTTTTTGTTTCTAAGCGCTAGAAAATAATAATACTTTAAAAATTCATATCTCCGGTTCCCCTGAACCGATTTTAATCGTTTTTGTGTCATTTTAAAGATAAAAATATAAGCTATTTTTATAAATTGGTTTTGGATTTTTAAACTGTTTCTTGTGTTTTATTTAATTACTGTTTTGTGATATTTGAATGCTTTACACTTTGTCTCCTAAGTTAAGCCTTGACGCTCGATGCCAAGCTACCAAGGGTAGAGCTGGGATTAATTTACTGAGACCTAACTGTACTTACGTGGAGGTTTGTGGCTTGTTGCTAGGTGTAGGTACCTACCTGCCCTACCAATAACCCATTTTCCAACATAATTGGAAGCAGCGACGGGATCCTGTACTTGTGTTCAATATCACGTTACAGTTTTAGGTAAAACAAATTAAAAATCCTTTAAATTGTCCTAGTGCAAAAATTGTTTTTCATTTTTAATTTGGATTAATTTCAATTATTGAATTTTTGTAATTCTTCTAAATTCTTGTTTCCAATTTTTGCAAAAAGTTTTTGTTGACACAAAACTAGGGAACCATGGAGCTTGATCTGGCTAGCCTACCCACACTGACAGTAGTCCAGCTTAGGGGGTTGTGTATTGAAAGAGGGTTGCCTGCAACCACTGATCTCAGGAAGCAAATCCTGATCACATCCCTGACAGCATGGGCTGAGGCCCAAGAGGTAGAGTCAGAAGAAGCTCCAGAGGAGGGAGAAAGAAGGGAGGATGCAAGCTCTAACCACTCAGGGGAGGGAAGGCATCTGAGCCTAAGTGAGGATGAGGAAGAACGGTCCTCAGTAAACACAGTCACTAGGGGCAGATCCAAAGCTAGTGGTGGGAGGGGGGTCCTTTCAGGAGGAGAGAACCCATCCATCAGAGAAAGAGAGCTGGAGGCCCAGCTAGCATACATAGCTTTGGAAGCAGAGAAGCTGGCCCTAGAAAAGAAAAAGTGGGCATACAAAGAGAAAAGAGATGGAAGCAGCGATAAAGAAGCTGAGGTGTCCATGGGTGGGGGAGTTTGCCCCAGATTACCCAAGGGGGTAGTCCCTGCTTATGTAGAGGGGGATGACATAGATAAGTGGCTGGGGGCCTTTGAGAGGGCACTCCAAATGAGAAGGGTTAGGCCTCAATACTGGGGTTCCCTTTTGTGGGAGTTGGTCCCCAACTCAGGGAGGGATAGGCTTCTGACCTTAAGGGGGGAGGAGGCAGATTCATACCCTAGTATGAAGAGGTGCTTAGCCAAGAAGTTTGGTCTGACCCCAGAGCAATATAGAATGAAGTTCAGGGACACCCAGAAGGTCAGTACCCAGTCTTGGGTTGACTTTGTGGACATTTCACTAAAGGCACTAGAGGGCTGGATTATTGGTAACAAAGTAGATACTTATGAGGGGTTATACAATCTGATCATGAGAGAGCACATCTTGACCAATTGTATCCAAGAAAGGTTACGCCAGCATCTAGTGGACTCTAAGCAGACCAACCCTAGAGAGCTAGGGGAGGCAGCGGATGAGTGGTTGAGAACCAGGGTGGTTGTCAAGTCCCAGGGGGGAGACTCCAAGAAGGGGGGGACAGGGCCCCAAAAACCTAAGGAGGGAGGTGGTAAGCCCACCACAGAGACTCCCTCTGTACCCCAGAACCCTAAGAAGGAGGAGAGTAAATCCCACTCCCACTCTGACAAGCAGAGACAGGGAGACCCAGGGTTAAAAAAACTCTTGGACAGTAGGGCTTGCTTTGACTGTCAGCAGACAGGTCACTTCAGAGGAGATGCAGCCTGTCCAAGGAAGGTGGTTAGCACTGGGCTGTCCAGTGTAGCCATAGAGGAGGATTCCTCAGATGATGAAGTCCTCCTAGCATTGTGCTGGGAGACAGGACCAGATGGTAAGCTGGTGATCCCTGAGGGTGGGAGTAGGCACTTCCACCACATTCAAGTGAATGGGATCCCTACCACTGGCCTGAGGGACACCTGTGCCAGTCACACTATAGTGAGTGACCGGTTAGTGACGCCAGACATGTATGTCCCAGGAAAGACAAAGAAAGTCAGGATAGCCACAGGGGAGGTCACCTCCAAACCTGTAGCCATAGTGCCCCTAGAGAGGGAGGGTATCCTTGACTGGATTAGGGTGGTAGTCAGTGCTGACCTCCCCCTAGATTGTATCCTGGGCAATGACCTCCCAGAGGTGAGTCTGGTCACAGATGGGGTGGTCGCCCAGGGCGCCCCCCCAACCCAAAGTCCTGGGGAGTCAGTCCCTACAGTTAGGAGACAGGGGTCCCCAAGAAAAGGAAAGAAGAAAAGGAAGGGTAGGCCACTCTTAAAGAGAGTTCCAGGGAGCCAAGGGCCTTCTGCCCCAGTAGGGGGGGAGCCCAGAGTTGGCACTGGTGAGGCCTCACCTGACCCCAAGGAAGTCCTGAGTAGTCAGGCAGCTGTCCAGATGCAAGGTGTTGCCCCTGCACTGACAGAAGGGAGAGTGGAAGGAGGGTATCTGCCACAAGAGGTGGTAGCCCCCCACTCTAGACAGCAAGAGCAGTGCCAGGACCCCAAAATTGCCCCTAAAGCAGCTCAGCCAGCTGTCAGTGGAGAGCTTAGGGTGTGGTTCTGGGTACTGACAGCTGTCAGTAGCCTCTGCTGGGTGCTAGCCTTCCTGGCAGCACTGTACTTGGCCTGGGAGGCAGACCCCAGGGCCAATAGCAAAGTAGGCCCCCTGACCCTATTGGTCATGGTGGGGTTGCTCAAGTGTTGGGTGACCTCTTTGGGTAAGCTAGGTGTTGCCTTAGCAAAGTTAGGAGTAGGGGAGGTGGGCACCTCACTACCCAAGTTGGCAGAGAGAAAGGAAGAAGACCCCCCTAGAGGAAAGTTTCAGTTTGTGTTGGGTCCTTTTACTGGTGGGATGGCTTCACTACCCATAGGGAGTGACCCTGACAGGAGGATATAAGGCAGAGTAGGCCCTGCAAAGGGACAGCCAGTTTTCTTCACTGTCTTCCTCGCCCAACAAGCCAGGAAGACTCTCCCAGGGTTGGGCTGAGTCTCCTGGGCGTGTGGGCTGGGGGGGGGGGTTGTGTGAGAAAACAGGGCTGATTGCAGAGGCCCCATAACTTTTTGCCCCCATTCTCCTCTTTTTGCTGGTGTTTTCCTGACTTTGATGTTGCCCTGGGTACTGCTAACCAGTCCCAGGGCCTGTGCTCTGTGGAAAATGGATATGCAAATTAGGCTAATTATAATTGGCTAAGTTAACCTACCTATAAGTCCCTAGTATATGGTAGGGCATGTAGGTTTAGGGACCACAGCATAGGTGGTGCACACCTAGGTGCACTGCTGAGGTGCCCAGTGTCATTTTAAAGGCATGCCTGCTTTGCTGGCTGCTTTTAAATTAAAGTTATATGCAAATTCGACTTTGGAATTAAAGGTACTTCCAAAGTCTTAAACTACCTTATTTTTACATATAAGTCACCCCTAAGGTGTGCCCTATGTGCCCCTAGGGCTGGGTGCCATGTAACTATAAGCAGGGACTTTATAAAAATAGATTTATAAGCCCTGGTGAGGTAAAAACAGCCAAATTCGTTTTTCCCTCATTGAAGTAAATGGCCTTCATAGGCTAGAATGGGCAGACTTTATTTTAAATTTTAAAGTCTCCTTAAATGTTACATACCAAGAATTTGGTATCAAATTAATTGTTGTAATAAATCCCACAACTTCCAGTTGTTGGATTTAATATAACTTGTCCAGGTAAAAAGTTTAGACTTTACCTAAAAAGTTGCCAATTTCAGCTCTGCATTGTTTTTGCTGCTGTGCTCTGATTGGCCAGCCTGCAGCAGCTTCTGCCAGGCTACCTTGATGAGGTGTGAAGTGGCCAGGCTTCACACAAAGGAATGTGCTTGGGGGAGAGAATCTCCCCTCAGCAGATGGTGAGGCAGGAAGGGGGAGGGCTGCCAAACTGGTCTTCAAAGGCAGAGAAGGACATTTGCAGCACCCAGCAACACCCCCACATCCTGCAACCCCAGACAATTAGGTGCCCCCTTGATTAGATTAGGAGAGGGCAGGAGAGGGGTGTGTTTATGATTTTTAGCCACACCAGTGGGTGGGCTCAGCCAGATGTAACCTCCAAAAATCAGATTCATCCATGTTGGATTTTTGGAGACTGTTGCCTTCTGGGATGGATTTTTGCCACACTTCCCAGGAAGTGGTCATCACAGGGGGACGACCCTGTCCCTGATTGGAGAACCAGGGCCCCCCTGCTTTTCACCCAGGAGCAAGGATAAAACTGGCAGACCTGCACCCACGCCTCAGATCCCCTCCAGAATTCAACAAGAAAGGAACTAAAGAAGAAGAAGGACTGCCCTGCTGGACCCCTGGCCTGCACCTGGGCCCTGCACTCAGAAGGACTGCACCAGCTGCACACTTGGGCTTCACCACAAGAAGGACTTTGCCTGGCTTCAACTGGTTCAAGGAGGGACTCCCTGTTTGCTACAGGTGAAAAATTGCTAACCAGAGTCCCCTGCACCAACTCCTGAAAGAAGCGACCAGCTGACCATTGCCCAGTGGCCAAAAAGGAGTTTGCGCCAGGTGCATTCTGGGAGTTGAAGTCCGCACCCCCAAGGACCATCACAGAACTTCTGGACCCTTGGGGTGAGCTGTGGACCCCAAAAGAACCTTGAAAGAACATCTGGGTGAAGCCCCAGAAGTTTGGAAAAGATTGGAGAATTTTTTAAAAAAAGCTCCATAAAGTGACCGACCCGACGCGGAAATTCTAGCCAGCTTGCCTCAACCGCAACCCGGCCTGACTTCGTGGTTCGTCCCGGTAAAGAAAAACATCCAAAAAAGAGACTAAGTCCGAACGTAAAAAGTTGACCGGGACCTTCCAGCCATCGTATCCGAGAAGGGCTCCACGGACGTCGGATCAAGATCCAGGTTTACCCCGGTCGAAGGATTTTCATCTCAAAAAAACGACTAAGTCCGAAGGTAAAAATCACTACCGAGGAAACCGACTTCGCGTATCCGGACAAGGGCTCCAGGAGGTCGGATCCAACTGGCAGGTTCGTCCCGGGGAAGAAAAACATCAAAAAAGAGACTAAGTCAGAAGGTAACTTTTTAACCGAGGCCTCCCGCGACTTGTAGTCGAGCAGGGCTCCATCGCGGTTGTCCTGAAAGTTTGACTTTGCCCCGGTCCTGGTGCAACCAGATGACCCGATTGGCGCTTTTTGTTTCTAAGCGCTAGAAAATAATAATACTTTAAAAATTCATATCTCCGGTTCCCCTGAACCGATTTTAATCGTTTTTGTGTCATTTTAAAGATAAAAATATAAGCTATTTTTATAAATTGGTTTTGGATTTTTAAACTGTTTCTTGTGTTTTATTTAATTACTGTTTTGTGATATTTGAATGCTTTACACTTTGTCTCCTAAGTTAAGCCTTGACGCTCGATGCCAAGCTACCAAGGGTAGAGCTGGGATTAATTTACTGAGACCTAACTGTACTTACGTGGAGGTTTGTGGCTTGTTGCTAGGTGTAGGTACCTACCTGCCCTACCAATAACCCATTTTCCAACAATAGGGAAGCCCAGTTTCTGTTTTTCCTCATCTGAAAAATTTCTGATTCTTAAATGGTTTTAAAAAAAAGGTGTGTTAGCTTAAACTCATAGTGGCTTAGCATGCTGTAGTACGTATGAAAATCTATGTTTTACAAAAAAGTACAAATAAAATCCGCTGTTTAAACAAAGGGTTTGCCATGAGGTTAAAGGTCAACAACATGCTTTGAATGTATTTTCAAATGCCCTGAACAACAGGACTTGGGTGTACGAGGGGTGGCGATAGAGAAAGAATACTGTATTTGCAAGCTTTGATTAGGAGTTATTTCAAATATGCTTTGAGCAGTTTTGTAGCAGGCTTATGTAAAAGTGTAAATTTTGACAGGGCAGCACTCGGTAGCAGCCTGTAATTAACATAATGCAAGTGTAAAATTGGGGTGTCAGAGGGACAGCTATTTCTTTTAATGGTGAAGGCTCAAGGACCTCTGCTGCGATTTTGGGAATGTTCACTGAAGCATGTTGTTAGTTTCATTATGTTGCATCTGCCTGCTTAAGAGGCTACAGGCCAGGTGAAAATAATATCTGTTGTTTAAACCACGGTTTGCCAGGGCTTAAAGGTTGGCAGCAGGCTTTGAACTGTACTACGCTACAGGCTGTGACAGGCCTGAGGCGCTCGTTGTGACAAAGGCCTCAGCACAGCACTGAACAGGATATGACTCTGTAGCCAGGTTTGAGCTGTTTCCAAGGATTGGAGCTGTTGTGGTTGAGAAACAGCGACCTGTATGTACATCCCCAAACAGATGCAAATGAAAGAATCTCAAAAACGAAAGGGCTGGATTGGTTTACTTTTTGCACGGAAGACTGTAGATCTTGAATACTTACTTGTAAATGTTTAATGTTGTGTATAATAGCACACATTGTTCTGATGTAAAATGTGTGTTGAGTCTCTAATATGCTTTGAGCAATTCTGTAATAGGCTTATGTACAAGTGTAATATTTTGATAAGGCAGCCCTTGATCTTTCAAGGGCCTCTGTTTCAGCCGGGGGGCACAGTAGCTGAACCATGTAGTTTGTTTCATTGTGTTGCATTGCTTACTTGAAAATATGTGTTTTACAAAAATGTACAAATAAAATCCATTGTTTAAACTATGAGTTTGCCAGGGGTTAAAGGTCAGCAACATGCTTTGAATGTGTTTTCAAAAGCCCTGCGCAACAAGTCCTAGGGGCAAGAGGGTCAGAGGTGTAGAAATGAAAACACTATGGTCCATATTTATACTTTTTTAGCGCTGCATTTGTGTCTTTTTTTGACGCAAAAGCGGCGCAAACTTGCAAAATACAATTGTAATTTGTGCTTTTGCGCAGTTTTTGCGTCAAAAAGCGGTTCAAATGCAGTGTCAAAAAGTATGAATAAGGGCTTATGTGTTTAGTGCAAGCTTTGCTTAGAAGCCATTTCTAATATGCTTTGAGCAATTCTGTAATGCTGGAGTTTATTATATTGTGAAACATATGTCTATAGTATTTTTTTGAATGACTCAATCAACTATGACATGTGCTGTTTGTTAGAGTTGTTTTTAAAAAAATCTGTCTGCTCTGCACACAGGATCTCTCAGAATTAACATGGAGCTATGAGGAATGGTTGAATTTCACCAAGGTACAGATATTTAGAGCGCAACAGTTTTGACATCGTTGCTAACCGTATTGTCATATTTTTATTTTTAAAAGTCTATTAAAATGGCTCTCATTATGACATTGGCGGTCTTTTCCGAAGTCCGCCGTGGTGATGGCCACCAACAGACCGCCAGATAATGACACACAAACACAAAACAGACAGAAACTAGCCACAACAATTCCGCCAGGACCAACGGAGGTGAAAAACTGTTGGACCCACCACCCTCCACGCTACACCAGCAACACACTGCCCTCCAAATAATGGACCACGAATCACCACAACGGTGGTCACCCATTGGCGGTGCAGACCGCTGCAGTAGAATTGGGCACCCAACACCAACAGAGGCCAACGTTGGGCAGATGAAAAAACCCACACCTGACACATATACACCCACCATACACACCCACCAACAGCACTATAAAACACCACCCCCCACAACCCACACTCCTTTGCAAATACGAAAAACTAATCACACCTTGCCAGCAAACGACAATACAAGAACTGCACTAAAACACAGACACCTATTCAAACACCACATTCCATACCGCAACATCCATCACACTCTGCACAACACACACACTACACCCACTACACAATAGGCATGTCCCCACAGAGGAACCCCCGTATCACAGATGAGGAGTTGCGGGTGATGGTGGAGGAAATCGTCAGGGTAGAGCCGCAGCTGTTCGTTGCACAGGTTCAGAAGATAACCATTGCCAGGAAGATGGAGCTATGGCGGAGGATCGTGGACAGGGTGAACTCCATGAGAACATATCCACGCACAAGGGATGACATTCGCAAGAGGTGGAACGACCTACAGGGGAAGGTGCGTTCCATTGCATCCAGGTACCACATTGCCATCATGAGGACTGGCGGTGGACCCCTACCTCCTCCCTCACAGTTGACATCATGGGAGGAACAAGTCTTGGCAATCCTGCATCCTGAGGGTCTTATTGGAGGGCTGGACAATATGTCACCATAAATACCCTATCCTTCACCTATACCTGCATGGCCTGTCACCCCCTCACCCTGACTCCCTACACCACACTCCATCCCATACAGTGCACCACCCCAATAACCACCCTTTATTGTGTACCCCTGCATGCCCTACCCTCTGCAAGCACACCCCTCCCAGCTCTGCATGAATACACAACAGGAATGCATGTAGAACTACCAATCTCACAATCCACCACCATACACTAACCAAAGGTGGGAGGACAACACTCAACCCATAGGGAAAGCCAGAAATGCAGAATATGTGACAGACAATGACTGTAACAAATCACTTACATGTCCACAGGTGCCACAGCCAATATCAGCGGCGAGCATGTTCCACGGCAACCCAGTCCTCCACCAGAAGGTGCCCTCAGTGATGACAGCAACTCTGGATGTCCGATCTGGATGAACTCCCTGGCCCATCTGGGACCACTGGTCAGTTGGCTTCCACATTCCACACCCAGTCCACCACAGGCCCCCCATCCGACTCCAACTCCACAGCAGCCACCCAACGTCCACAAACCCCTGTCCCCAGGACACGTCGATCAATTTTGTGCCCACCTGTACAGGGACCTGAGTTGACACCACACAGGCAAGACGATGAAGGTACCGGTGTAAGTGGGAGTGGGCAAACCGTTCAGGGGACCCAGGCACAGGGGGCCAGGGCCAGTGGGAGGTCAGATATGCGCCAAGGGGAGGCCAAACCCAGGGATCCAACTGCCCAGTAGCACTCACACATGTCCTAGGGGCATACAAACAATCCCAGGGCAGGATGGGGCAGGTGATTACCATCTTGAGGGAGAACCAGTGGCTGCAGGGGGTATACCACCAGGAGGTCATGCAGCAGTTGCAGGGCCTAAATGCCAACATGGCCTCCATTGCAGGGGTACTGGGTGACATAGCCAACATGATGCATGAGAACAGAGCACACCAGAGGGCCCCTTCCACTAGCCAGTCTACTCACCAGTCAACAATATCTGCTGTAGCTAGTGGACAGGAGGTCCTGCCACACCACTCACAGGCCACCAGTACACCTCCCCCTGCAGAAGGTGAACCACCCTGCAAATGTTTCCTGCAACCCAGACAGACACCGAGACTGATGCCAAGGCAATCCTCTGGCCCCATGAATAATGGACCTGTACTACAAACCAACTGGGCCACTACACTGAGGTTTTCATCCACCGTCACCCTACTCTACTGCACTATCCTATCTTTTTGTCAGTTAAGTAAACACCCTTAAACGCAACTGAAGTATTTCTGAATTATCATACAACAAATGCAATGTATTGAACAGCATTATCCTGTGCAAATGGCCTGTAATGTGTGAATCCATCCAACAAATGTGTTCAAGCAGTTTGTAGTTGTCACATCAGTACACAGTTGTGACCACACCAACATCTACAAAAAGGGAAAGCATAAGTGCTGTTATATGTGTTCTGGTGTCTACATCCCTCTCCTCCTCCTCACTGTCTACAGTGTCCTTTGCTGCCACAGGTGCATTGTTTCCCCTCTCCTCCTGCAGGTAGGGCACATGACGTCTGAGGGCCAAATTGTGCATCATGCAGCAAGCCACCACTATCTGGCAGTGCTTGTTAAGGGCGTAGCATAGGGATTCACCAGTTAAATGGAGGCACCGGAACCTGGCTTTCAGTAGACCAAACGTGTGTTCAACAGCCCTCCTGGTATGGCCATGTGCTTCATTGTACCGATTTTCAGCCCCTATCCTCGGATTCCTCACTGGGGTCAAAAGCCAGGACACGTTTGGGTAGCCGGAGTCACCTGGAAGTAGTGAGGTACACACATTACTCATGTACAATGGCATGGAGTACAACTTCAGTTGGCATACACTGACATACACTGGGTGAAAACTCAAGCTCAGCTATGAGCCAAACTCTCTGCATCTGTAGTCGTGCCACACCTGTGGGAAACTGCTATTCCTCAACACATAGGCATCATGCACAGATCCAGGAAACTTGGCAGTCACATGGGAGATGTATTGATCAAAAGGGACACCATCTGGACATTTAGAGAGCAGTAGCTCTTCCTATTCATGTAGACCTTCTCATTTGCCCTGGGAGGGACCAAGGCACTATGCGTCCCGTCAACGGCCCCAATCACATGTGGTATGTGTCCCATGGCGTAGAATGCAGCCTTCACAGTGGGCAAATCTTCAATCTGGGGGAATGAGATGTAGCTGCTCATGTGTTTGATCAAGGCAGCCAAAACCCTTCCAAGCACAATCTAAAACATTGGCTGTGACATTCCTGCAGCAAAACCCACAGTCACCTGGAAAGAACCACTTGCCAGGAAGTGGAGTACTGACAGTACCTGTAGTGCAGGGGGTATTGCTGTAGTGCTACGGATAGCAGGAATCAGATCTGGATCAGATCTAGCTCCAATTGTTGACAAAGGTCAGTAATTGTGACCCTGTCCAGACTATAGGTGATTATGATGTACTGTTTCTCCAGTGTAGCCAAGTCCACTAGGGGTCTGTACATGGGTGCTTGCCTCCTCCTCTGCAGTGGTTGGTAACTAGGTAAAGTAAAAATGAAATGTGTGTGACTACAGGAAGTATGGTCATATAATATCACAGTACACAGAGCATGTATGTATGTAGAAGACTGGAATTGGCTTGGTGTGCACCATTGATACCCATGATGCACATTAAATTGTCCAACATGAGTATCAGCATTAGGAATTAACAACCAACTGTCCTGTATGCAGGGGCAGGTGGAAGTGACCTCACTCCACTGCCGTTTGACGGCATGGCAGAAGGCGGTCTGCACCGCCGTACAAATCCTCATTGGTTAACACCGAGCTCTAAGTGGCACAAGAAACAATGATGATGAACACCGGGAGAGGAGTTGGAGAAGCTCGTGGATGGGGTCCTACCCTTGTATAGACTGTTGTATGGGTCTCCAGACCAACAGGTAAGTACCTCATGGGTACGTTGGATGCAACATTGCTGCATAAAGATGTATGTGTGTGCTGACAGTGTGTCATTTGGGGGGTGTTTTTGCTGCATGCAATGTGTATGCACAGGTACGGGTCATGTGTGTTCTTAATATGGGATCTATGCAATATGTAAGCCATTTCTGTTACAGAATAGAGTGTTGAGTTCATGGTGTCCATTCCTCTGTGTTCCCTATGCAGGTCAGCGTCCATCAGAAGAAAGGGTTGTGGCATGCTATCTCCAAGGACGTGCAGACCCTGGGGTCCATAGCCAGCAGAGCACCCACTGCAGGAAACGGTGGGAGGCCCAGAAGACCGGAGAGGCCAGGTTGGGACCGACCTCTCAACGAGGGATGGGTGCCAGTCAGACCCTGACCCACCCAATGGCCTGCATACTGGCGGTGGTCAATCCTGAGTTGGATGGGCACTTGAGGGCAGCACAGCAGCCACAAGGGGGTGA
This sequence comes from Pleurodeles waltl, assembly GCF_031143425.1. Classification (NCBI taxonomy): domain Eukaryota; kingdom Metazoa; phylum Chordata; class Amphibia; order Caudata; family Salamandridae; genus Pleurodeles; species Pleurodeles waltl. Next base: position 1,085,141,936 of record NC_090437.1, on the reverse strand, counting down.
GCACATACTGTGTGGTTTTATGTTTTTTGTTGCCTGCCTTGGGGTTTAGGTGCAAGGTACTAGTCAGTGGATGCCCCAATATGACGATTTAACTAATCTTGTGGAGTCCTGCTTAGCAATGTAGGGTGGAATGTATATTTGGTGTTGGTAAGTAGCTGGCATACCATGGCACACATGGCTTAGCGAGTCCCAGTAGGTGTGCAGATGGTAGTGTTTGGGTTCATTCCTGCTGTTCCCAGGTAATGGTTTGTCATTGTGGTTCATACTGCACAGTGTTAGTCCCAGTGAGTGATTGTGATGTTTACGCCATATGCGCTGTTGTTGCTGTAATTGACCCTGTGCTCCCTTTCTTTCTCCCTCTTTCTTTCTCCCCCACTCTCTCTCCTTTTCTCATCCTGTCCTTGTGGGCATTAGTATCATCTGGCAAAGGAGCAGGGGCAGAGGCAAGTGGGGGAGCTCCAGCCCACAGGACCCAGGAGGCAAAGTCTACTGACACCAAAAGGACCAGTAGGTTGGAGAGTAAATGGGAGCATCACGGGGAGACTGAAGCTACAACTACAGACTCTGATTCCCTGGTGGTGGAGGATCTCTCTGGGACCACCCGAGCTGCTACATCTTCCGCCACCCTCCATACCAGCACCGCCCTCCCAGTAGCCCCCCGCTCAGTTGCCCTTGCCCGCTCACCCACGAGGGTGGGTGTCTCCTTTGCCCCAGGCACCTCAGACCCTGCCCCAGTCAGCCCTGCTGCCCTCGCTGAGGAGGCTCTTGGCCTCCTGAGATCCATCTCTGTAGGGCAGTCAACCATAGTGAATGCCATTCAGGGGCTGGCATCCCAGATGCAGCAATGCAGTGCCTACCTAGAGGGCATTCATGGTGGCTTCGTTGCCCTCCATAGATCGTTTTAGGCTCTAGCCTCCTGTTTGACGGCAGCCAGTGTCCCTAGTTCTTCTGTCCCCCTCCAACTACTTGTTCCGAGTCCCAAAGCCCTCTCCCCCAACCCATCCCACCCACACAATCTAACAAGCCAAGACAACAGACAGGACTTGCACAGGCAAGCAAAGGCACCACACTTCACTCCACAAGCAGACACACAGCCAACATACAGAAGCACATACAACAACAGCCACTACCTCCACTCTCTCCCCCTCCTCCACTCTCACAGTCACATCAACACTCACACCTGCAAGCACTGCATCATCAGTCCCAGATCCTGCCACCTGTACAGCCTTGCCCACAGTCCCCACAATAGTAGACAAGCAGACTAGCACCCCATACACCACATGCGCAGTCACCACTACCATCACAACCTCATGCAGCACACCCACCTCACTTGCAGACACCACAACAACGTACATACACACGTCCTGTTTGTCCTCTCCCACCCTGTCTGCCCACCCCTCCAAAAACTCATAAACACTCCCACTCAGACACTCAACAGCCATCCACCTCACACAGTGCACGCTGTACATGTACTTGCAACCAAGTACAGCACACCTACTCCTCCTACAACCACTCCTCCCACAGCCCATCATATTGGACAAAAGAAGCTTTCCCTTTCCTACCTTGACCTCTTCCATCCTCCCCCCTTCCTGCCAATAAAAGAAAGATCCTTCTCCCCCAGCCAGTATCGCCACCTTCTAGTCCACTCCTGTTCCTCCACCTTCAGCTCCACCTGCCACTAAGGGGCACAAGAGTGGCACTCCGGCCCCCTGCCCCAAGCAACCCCCTCCTCCCCTTTGGCAATGGAGCAAGGAGCCACCACTCATAAACCCAAGTCCAAGGTCCCTCCAAAACCTCCACACCCCCTGAGGTGCCTGCCTACCATCACCATGATGCCCGTACCCAGTGGAGTGACTTGGGCTGTCACAGGTCAAGTTGGGCCTTGGACATTGCCCTGTGGCTTCTGCCTAACATTGGACTGGCCAATGGCCCTTTGTATACAGTTGCCTCATCAGCTGTGGGTGTAGGTCCACCGAAATACAGATTTTGGATCAAAGGTATGTGTCCTGGCTTTCTTTACTTCTGGTTTATGTTGGTGCGGGATTTCTCTGCAGATTGTTCTCGTTGTGTGGTGTGTGTATGGTGTGTGTTGTGCGTGTGGGTGTGTCACTCTCCCCTCTCTCCCTTGTGTGCTAGGCAGCTGTACTCACTGTCCTCGTCTTCATCGGTGAAGCTGCTCCTGGACTGCCATCGTGTGGTACAGCATCGGCAGGACTTCCAGTTCGTGTTGCATGGCGGCTACTGACTCCTCTGTGTCCCTGAAGGTGAGTGTCTCCTTTTATATGATTCATTTCGGCCAGGCTTTTGTTGGCGGTGGTCTTGCCCCAGAAATCCTGGCGGTCTGCTATGTCATAATATGGTGGGCGGGGTGTTGTCTTCCGCCAGCCTGAAGATGGCACCCGCCGTGGTCAGTAGACGGGTCTGCACTGCCGGCTCGAGTGGTACATTGGCTGTCTAAGGGAGGAATCACTGCATTGGTCATAATTTGGTGGTCTTAACTTCCAGCCTGGCAATGGACCTACTGCCATCACCGGCATGGCGGTCAGCTGATGACCAATGTCATAATGCGGGTCTATGTGTGTGTTTTTAGAGGTTATGAGGTGGAAGTGCAGAAAGCAATTTATACTCTAAAATAAATCTTAGAGTCTAAAGACGCATTGGACAGCGTACAGCATAGCCCTTATTTTACTGGTGAATATGGGGTGGGCTTGTGTAAATGATGTGTCAAGATTATCCCATGAGCCCTAGGCGTGGGGACAGGTTTGTACATTCCAAAACCCCCCAAAATTCCAATGTGCCTGCAGAGAGTGTGAAAAGCAGTGTATTATGTTGGAAATGTAACCAGTGTTTAACTTTTTCTTCACAGTACCCCTGAAAGTTTACAATTATGCCACACCTCTGCAAAAGGTTGTTTAGGCTTTTTTTTCTAATGTGTATTTTTTTAAATTTCTATTGTAGAGCCAACACAAAAGACCGGCACCGGAGTACCACAAAAGATTAAGCTTATGTCGACACCACTAAAGGACATCACAAAATGACCCAACATCAGCAACCAGTGAGAGATTCCCGGTGCATCATAACAAACCATGCTCGGACTCTGCAAATGCAGCCCTTAGAGGCACTTGTTATTCTAACCGCTGCACTGCTTTACCAGCAAAACCCACAACAGTGAACACGCACACAGGAGGCCAGTTTTGGCTAGGCGCGTAGACCTCAAAGAGTGCACACTTCCAGCCACAGACATATAACAGCCAGGGTCATGTAAAAACCAGGAGGTAGATCTCACACTAAACAAACCAAAATGGAATAGTCTTTTCTTAAAGAAGAAGAAGAAACCCACTGTCCCAGACATACAAACTGTCCTTTTACATCTATCCTTAAAAACACAGTTACAGCACAGCCAGGCCCCATAATCTTTATGCAGGTAAATATTCAACAGCTGTGAGGGTGAATGTTGATGTGCTCCCCAGAGGATCCCCAAAAACTACTACAAATATCTTACATAACTTTTGGGACGAAGGGCTTGAAAACAATCATCATGCCCCGGACTAGTATTCTGCATTTAGAGAGCTTCTCAAGGCACTAACCAGTGAATCACAATTGCATTTAATAAGCTTTTGCAATGCAACGGGTCTCGCGTTTGCTCATGTTAGAGCAGATAGCGTTGTAAACTCCTAACCCGACATTTCACCTATCGGCAAAAGTGCATTTATGTACGTAACCCGAAAAAGTGCAATTAACTATGTAAAGCGCTCGACTTCTGCCAAGCGAAATCGCGCTAGTAAATTAGAGAAAAAGTAGTCCACGAGCCGGACAGAAAACAGCGAGCCTCGCATGTTTTCTGTACTTGGTCGATGCACTCGAGGAGGGCTAGCCACCGGAAAAGGCATGACTTATGCATGCCTTCGACTAATGAAAGCAAGCAGATTTTATTAGGCAAGCCCACGAACCAATGAAAAACACTGACGTGACGTCGACAGGGCTCCGAGCCCTTTTCGAAACACTAAAGCGGCTCGCTGCAATACGCATGCGCGGGCGCATGCAACGCAGGCTCGACCCTGAAAATGTCACAAACCCTAATTGATGAAGGGCTTGAAAATGACCATTTCCAAATGGACCCAACTTATTTAGGTACAGGGTTTCTCAAAGGTCTGACAGGGGAACCAGCGAGTTCTGAAACACCAGCAGCAGCTGCAGTTATTCACAGTGTTCCTTCTCATGTTGACCCCAAGAGGCAGCAGCCACCTGTTCCCAGGGTTTCTTACACCTCAACCACGTAGAGCTATTATGACCAACATTTAAATTCACCATATCCTCTGTCACCGGTTACACCTCCAGGCATGTACCATCCCACCAGCCCCGCGTCAAGTGTAAAATTGCCATCACCCTCCTCAACATACCCCGCCAGTAGTACAGCATGGAGCGGATGACATAATCAGAGCTTTCAAACAGAGTATAGCGGTGAGGCATCCCCAGGAGCAGCCATCGGATACTCCGCTGGGTGTATGGATTGGGAACCACATTTTTGATTCCCCCAATTCCAGACCTTTAGAACAGAGTTAGTGGTCGTAGCCCAAGAGCAGTGCTCAGGAGATTCAGGGTAATATGTGCCCCACCCCTACTGTCACAGATAATGCACCGGAATATGGTTTTTATCCCTAAGAGCTGTACTAGACTCATATGTGAAAGACATGCACCAGCTTGTCAGAAAACTAAAATCCAATCTGAACTCTAAGGCCATAAAACTGAAAGATAAAAACCGAGAACCGACCCTTCGAGGGATGTACAGAGGGAGAAAATCCAGAGAGTACAAAGGTGTAGAAGAGAGACATTGAAATCTTGCGAATCAGCTGTTGCAGATGTAGAGGTTATTCACCCTGACAAGGTCTGCGGCACTCCCTAAAGAGTGGGGGGTTCAGCTTTATTAATAACTCAGTCCAAAGTTCCATATATAAAAAGAAGGTACAAGACACCCATACTAAAGTGTGACAGTTCTTTTGAGTCTACATGGACTAAAAAAGAACTAAGAACCCCGCAGACAGGGCCTAAAAGTTCCAAATACCATGACAGTGCGTCCTAAAATGGCACGTACTGGACCTCCAAATACAATTTTAGGAGATGGTCGCAGGCACTCCAGGCATTTCAAGCATTCATGGGTCAAAGCTGAGAGATCCGGATACACCGAACACAAAGACAGTCTCGAGGTAAAGGCTGTAGCTGGGGAATCTGGGATGGGATCTTCAGCAAATACTCCTGTGACCGTTCAAGTTGGCTTTGGGGGGGCTGCCTAAAACAGGTGGGTTGGTAAGAAACAAAAGTGGGCTAAAAGCGCTAAGCAATGTAGGCTTTGATTCAGTAAATAAATAAATAAATCAATTTGTGCTACAAGGAGGTTTAAAAATACACTGCCTCGGAATCAGAGTCAGCCCCACCAAAATGATTTGCCAGAGAGCTCAACATCCAACGCAAACCCCCAATCTGAGGATTCAGAGATGGTGTTTTTACAGAGCGTCAGAAGGTACTGGAAAAATATAGAGAGACTTAATGCTACAGAGTACTATGAAGAATTCTGATTAAAACGCATAAACTCATCTGATCATGGGTTTTTAGCTAGTCATCAGGCCTTACAAACGTTTGTAGTGAGGCTGTTACACGATGTGGGACTGAATTATTTTTTTCAGATCCGTTTCCACGGGCAGGGTATTGACAGACCCTTCTTCGCCAGATAGACACCCACCAATGTGGTTGACGCTGTGGGATTTTTAGAAAACCTCTCTAAACTTTAACAGAGAAAAACAGAAATAGAAGCATTTGGGACCATTGAGGTAGTTGCTCATCTTTAAAATTTGTCTGGCAGCTAGCATTGCCGGGTTACTAATTGATCGCAACACTACCAATGCTGTCGTCCTCTCTGGAGTGGTTGAAGCTCATGCTGCACTTTAAATACCCCCGACAGATTGGTAGGCTTTGGAGAACTGGGTCTTTTTGAGAACTATTTTGCCATCACAGTAAAAGTTCTTTATTACAGTGGATCGTGGAAGTTCTTCACATCCGGAGAGCCTGTGTAAAGTAAGCACATTTACATTCTTCATTATGAAAATCACTTTTATGGTATCTTGAACCTGAGGGGTTTTCTAGGTGTCAAATACTTCTACAACACACAGACAGCTAATGTCAAAAGGACTGCTGAATTGTAGTCGGTGATTAGAAAGTGAGTTCTTCTAGATGTAATCCATTCTGTTCCTCGCAAACCTGCTTCAGCATGCACGCTGGGGCTATTCAGTGCATGCCTAAAACAGACTGTGCTTGGTGCAGGCACCACACAGCTGCTGATCATGAATGCAAACGGATGAAAAGGCCCTGGTGTATGGCGCTTTTTCCTCTGATAACAGAACATGTGTTACATGACTAAAGGCTGGTCACATACCAAAACAGAAGACCACATAGTGTTCGATATAGAGTGTACCCAAGACACCAGAGTGTACCAGCCTAACTATATTTTCATGCACCATCTAACTTCTGATGAAAGCTGGGAATTTGAAGGCCCTTCTCACGAAGATGGCTTTAAAGGCTGTGGTAACACTGTGCCAGTGTTATCACTTAGCGCTTCTACAAAGGTGTACTTGGACAACACATCCATTACCGTTAATATACATCGAGCTCTGTTATTATGCTTGGATAGATCTTGAAGACTGGTTATGTCAGCCTGCCAATTATAATCTAGCTGAGCATTAACAATGGTCGGTCTTCTCTTAAAATACCTCCTGGCTGGCTTGTGGCACGGTTATCTGGCCTCTTCCCCAGATAACCAGGTCTTCACCTGCACTCTGTTTACCAGTTCATTTTCAACTAGAGCCCTTCTAAAAAGAACTTTGCTTTTTCTGGAGCTTCGTACCCCGCTTGTATTGTAACAAAGCTTCCTGAACCGGACCCCTGACATTTTAACAGTCCCTGCATCCCATGAAATGAAAAATGGTGGTTTTGTGTGAATGCATTTTATTAAAAATAAAGAATGTTAGCAACACATAAACAGGGTATACTTAACAGTTTCATGGTACATGTCTTGTCATTATTGTTTGCGGGCTATTAACTATGTATACATAATATGACACATGCTACATACATTATTAAGGGCCCGCAGAAACTTTGACTCTGCGTCACTACTTTTTATATTTTTACAGCTATCAACTCAATGGCTCTAGACAGGACTTCCCGCTCACCCTTACTATTTATACCCAGGATACTAATGGCATTCAAAAGATCGCACAATTCTCTGTCGTACAATACAAAACCTGTTTTTCTGAAATAATCTTTGGTAGGAAGCCCAAAGCTGATATGTAAGCTGGTCTTCGGGATAGTGTTAACTCCCTCATATGGCTTTTGTACACGCTCAGCATTCATCCATTGTACGTACCACGCATTGATGCACCAGTTCGCTATGCACGTAGGACTGTCAAACTGTATTCCTGTGGATGGCTCACCAAGCTTCAGAGAGCGCAAAGTTACAGGTTGTATTTCAGCTATTCTTTCTTTAAACAACACATATATAAATTTGGCAATACATATGAATCCTGGACGTAACTCAGAAGCAACTTGCACACCAACATTCTGATGCTTGGCCTAAAAGTGAGTAAATATGTAACGTTAAGTAGTACAATAATGGTACAATACCGGGGGACTAATAGTTTTTTAAACTCATCTTTTTTTTTTGGTATAAGTATTGCACATACACCTTTCTATAGCCCTTTCTGCTACCCTTTTAAGAAAATAGGTTTTGAGCATGGCTCACTCGAACATCGGATCTCTTTGAATGTGGTCGACAAGACGTTAATAGTATTAGGGTGGGCATTTTTCTTTTCCTCAGACAATTCATACACCAGCCTTAACAGCTTACATACTTTATTCTGGTCTAGCAAGCTACATATATGACTGATTGTTCTTGAAGTTTATGAGTCATATGGATACCCGTGAGCCTCCTGCTGTGGATCATTAATTTTAATGCCAAAACAGACGTTGTAATAGTCATGGTTGACACACATGCTCATAACACTCACAGCAAAACCTTTAATAGGTGGTATGGCATTGTAGGGTACACCTGGAGCTATATTTTCAAAATCGGTGATAATATGGGTACAAACATATTTCTTGTGCTGCTCTTTGTTTTGGATTGTGGAACTTTCATTCTGTTTTGAGCAGCATAAGCAGTTAAAATTTACATCAGCAATCTTTGGCGATGTCCCCTCTACCACAGCTCTTTTTCCTGATCCTTTCTACGATTACAAAAAGAAAGAAAAATAGCCTATTAGATCAAATAAAATATAGCTGTATACCATATAAGTAAGAGTCTATAACAATTTTTAGTAACCTCATCATTTTCGTGGAACTCGGCGGTGGCTCTGAAATATTGAGAGTCACTGAGGTCCATTGAGGCATAACTGGTGTTGGAATTTGCACGTCGCTGCTGTATGATGACAACCTCTGGAGCCAATTCCTCTGGAAACCCCATATCTTCATAGACCCTGGGAGTTAGGAGCAGTTATAGATTCTTCACAATCTTCCATGTCGATGAAATTGTATCCAGCATTTGCTTCGTTATTCGAGATTTCGCTGCTGCTACTAGAGCCCTTAATAGGGGATGTCCATTGTGGCAAATCCCTGAAGCTGAGCTTTTCCATCTGCCGGCAGAGCTCCTCATCAAAACCAGTGACGTTGTGACCACCCTCTTTAAAGTCGCTCTGCTGCGTGCTCTGCTCCATTGTCGCTGTTGTCAGGCTATGATAATATCTATGGATAGTGTTCAAACTATCATCAGAGGGCGTCTTTTGAATATATCTCTTCATAATGACCGAGCGATCTCTTTCTGGAGGGTTGCTCCTGGGTTTGGTGTAGGCTTTTGAGGAGCTTCCTATATGTATTCCAAGCATTAAAAAAATGGATGTACTGCTCTACAACACATCATGGTCACCTGATCTCTAGGGGCTTTGGTTCATTGAGGGCTGCCGCATAGCCCTAGTCATGTGCTCATGGTCCTAAAATGTGGTTAGGATGCTGCCATAATACACGTGACCCAACACGGTCACGTGACCCTCCCTCCAGAAAGTGACATCACTGCTGGGGGAGGGACTACTCACATGATGGTAGAAGGTATTCCTCCTTACTACTCTCATATATTCATTTATTTATTCAACTTGTTCATGCTTACGAAAAGGAATAGTGGCTCTAAGCTTTAACAATAGATATATATATATATATATTGCCACAGTCATCACCTTATAAAAAAAATTGATCTAAAAATGTGATAAAAAAAAGAAAATTGATTGAATGAGTGTGATAAAATTGTAGAAACATCTGTGGAAAAAACTGTGAAAAATCTGCAGATAGGAAATTGGAAATAATCATTGTTGGAAGGATTTTATGTTTGGAATTAATGTGGTAGAAAAATTAACCATGTATTGTATTTCCCCTGCTTTTTTGTGTATCCTATGTATGAACATTTATATGTGTTTGTTCTTCTTTTTCCCTCTTCTCTAAATAGGTATATCAGAAAAATATTAGTGGGGTGTCGGTGAAATGCAAGGAGCTATTATATCTATGAGGATTGACATCTTACATTCAGATAAGTGATAGTATAAAAATAAGGGTGTGCTATAACAGTGCATTGTGCTTATTAGAAAACTAATGAGTTTAAAGAATAGTATATATATTTATATATACTATACTTTATATTAAGTTTGATTGTGTATCATTATGAATAAGTTTAATCTGTTTGTTTGATTATAAGTAGATATTACCTATTTTAAAATGGCCGACACCTTTTAGAATTTTTGTGTGATGAATTCGGGTTTAAGTCCCTTTTCCATGTTAATTTTCTGTTACTTGCGTTTGGCTATTTAAATACATGTAAAAACAGAAGTGATTTGGATCTGTGAACAAGGAGCGAGTTCTCCGAAACGCGTTAGATTTCTCTTTTCTTTTGTTTAGTAAAGCACGTTATGCTACACTGAGTCCTAGCTTTTTGCTTTACATCACGGGGTAAATATCTTGTGGTGTTCAGGCTAACATTGGATGGATATATATATATATATATATATATATATATATATATATATATATATGACTTTCTAAATATGAAGAGGAAATTAAAATCAGGAAGAGAAAAAAAGTTTTTGCATGATAAGATTGATTACACAGCAGGTAGAATTTTAAAGTATGATACAGCACATAAAGAATTCAGACAGATGGATTTCCTGAGGAAACAGCTGGTTACTAGTGAGTCGAGTTCTGAGAGTCGAGTTCTGATAATCTTTCGAAATCAGAAGATGTGAGAAACATTGGTACATCACCCTTCTCTACAGCTGAGGAATACCGTTTTTATGGATGAGCCAAGCCCTTTGTTGCAAGCCCCCAAAAGGAAGAGGAGGAGGGAACGAAGGCAAAAAAAGAACTAGGTGAGGCGAATATATTCTAAGGGGGGAATATGCTGCATGGAAGGAATACCCGGCAAAACAAGATGAGCAAGTGCAGGGTGAGGATATATTGACTGTTTTGAACCTTTTCGATTATGAACTTAGTGAAGATGAACATTCTTTCTCACAACTTTGTTTGTCTTTGTCCTACAGCCAATTTTAGTTATTCTAGAACATGTGTTGATTTATTTCATTTTGTTAGAAAACGAAAGTTGTTAAAGGTACTCACTTTACAAAAAGAGAAGCAGACAGGTTGCAGGTCCTCACGTAATGTGACTGAATATGATCATACATTTGACAATATATGTTTGGGAGATATTGAAGGTTTGGCTGTGCTGAGAGAACTGGAAGTTGGTGAGAAGGATTGGATATTTGAAAGAGAGTTGTTGTCCATTTTAGGGTTGGAAATTGTTAGAACTAGTTTGAACTAATTTAAAGCTAAGTCAAAATGTAATCCTGAAACTCCCCATGATTCGATTGATTGTATCCAGGAGGTTGTTATTTTGGAACTTATGAAACTTTGGAAAAACTGTAAGAATGAATATGCCTGTAATTTGAATCCAAAACAAATGAAAGAGCTCTATTCCCTTACTGGCAATACACCATTTTCTATTAAACCAGCTGATAAGGGGGACAATGTTGAATTATGGGATGTGGTAAAATATCAAGAAGAAGCCAGAAGACAGTTGGAGATGTCTGAATGTTATGAAAAAATCATCTAGGGGGTCTATAGAGGCATTGTGACTCAATTCCATGCAGTTGTATCTGAATGGTACGATAAGGGTATTTTGGGATTGAGGAATATCAGTTTTTGAGAGTGGATAAGCCAACTGCTCCCACTTTTTACATGTTACCAAAAATTCATAAGGACCCCGCTAGTAGCAGCAAGTAGCAACAAACAATAGCCTTTTAGAGAATGCCTCTGTTTATTGGACTTCTTCTTATGCCCTTATATGTTGAATTTGTTCTCATACTGTAGGGATAGTACTGATTTTATTACCAAGGTAAAACACATTCCATGGAAGCCTGAGTATATCATGGTCACAATAGATGTGGTATCTCTTTTTACATGTATTGGCCATGACCTAGGCATACAGGCACGCAGACACTTTTTTCAGGACAGACCTCTGTATTTATATGACCATTCAATGATGCTCTTGGAGATGCTGAGGTTCTGCCTTGAGAACAATGTCTTTGTTTTTGGTGAGCAGCAGTACAGGCAACTCATTGGGACTGCTATGGGAAGTTGCTATGCGTCGAGATAAGCCTGTGTTTTTATGGGCTGGTGGGACTAACAGGTCATATGGACAGAAGAAAATAAGGATTGGACTTAGCATTTGGTGTTATGGACACGTTATATTGATGACATTTTTGCAATTTGGGAAGGTCCACATGACAAGTTGCATGCTTTCTTGGCATTTATCTCCAATATTAATCTGAACCTGGAATTTACCAGCAGAATACATGAATCTGAGATTGTTTTTTTTGACATTTTTATCAAAGTAGAGAATGGGGTAGTACAGACAGAAAGGAAACTGCTGGTAATAATAGTCTGCATGCTCAGAGTCATCACCCTACTAGACTCAAGTGGAGCATCCCCTACGGGGAATTGCTCCGTGCTAAGAGGAATTGTTGTATGGTAGAAGCCTATGAATTGGAACAAGCTGCCATGATCATAAGATTCAGAGATAGGGGATATCCTAGGAATGTAATCAAAGGGGCAGTGGAAAAAGTAAAGGTGATTCATAGAGAGAGCCTTTTGATGATACGGAACAGACATAGGAAGAATGAAAATAGTGATATGATTCGACTGATTACCTCCTTTAATAATGAATCTGAGAATGTTAGCCATATTTTGAATAAATATTGGTATTTGGTAAAATCAGACCAAGTAATTGAGAATTTAGTAACATCACGCCCAGTGATTACATACAGGAAAAGTAGCTCTCTAAAAGATATTTTGGTTAGCAGCCATTTTAACTGAAGAAGAAGCAGCAATTGGTTGCAGGGACGAAAGGGCTTTTTCAGGTGTGGAAGTGTAAAGCATGTAGGTATAGTGTGAACAGAATTATGTCCCATTACCCACTGGTCAAGATGCTAAGATAAATAAGCTTATTCACTTCAACAGTGATTATGTGGTTTATGTCCTGGCTTGCCCCTGTGGCTTGAACTATGTAGGAAGTACACTTTTCCCTGTCAAAAAGAGAATTCTGGAACATTATAGAGCTATTGCACATAATGATCCATCTTACCCGGTGGAAAGGCACTGGCACAAGGTGCATTAATCAAGCACTGAGAAGATTTTTTTTTTTGGTATTGACAGGGTGCCTTTAACTTCCAGAGGAGGGGACAGAAAAAACACTTTACGGAGGCTGGAATCTGAATATATTATCAAGCTCTGGAGCAAGTATCCCTGAGGACTGAAATTGGATGAAGAGCTTTATGTACATTTTGGATGAGCCAGTTGCAATTATTAGGATGTGCACTCCATGGTCATGAATCTTTGACAGAATATCTCAACTCTATAATGGATTTTCTGTTTTTGTTTTGTTTAATTTTATATGTTTGTGGGTTTCCCTTTTGGAATATTGGTGGGTTAATGCATCCTTTGATGAATGTAATAAGTGTTCTTGTTTTGTTGATGGAAATGTTCTGGGATTTCACAGATTATAACTAAACATTATTGATATTTTGTTGCCTGTCAGTTTTTAATAGGTCACTTGGCTAGCCTACATAAACTTTGAATGCCCCAAGAGTGTATTTAAGGCCACTGGGCATGTGATTGTACATTGAACTGCTACTTCGTCAGTTTAAGGGTATTTTTTTTAGGCAACTTTGTAACGAGTATGGGTTCACATTCTATATGTAACCAGCACTTGGTTGGGAATGTTTAACACATTGTTGCAAATATATTTAATCTATGATTTATGGCGATTACTGGGGGATTTTTTCATGTTTAGTGTTTTCTAAAACAATGTTTGGTGTGTCTTTAAATTGGAGTATGCTGGTTTTCACCTTGTTTGCTTTGACGAAGACCATGGTGGTCGATACGTGTGAGCGTTAAATAAAAACTTCTGTTGAAGCCATATCCTGGAGTGCGAGCGTTTCTGAAATGGACCATAAAGGAATGTGCTGTCTCACATTATTTCTCCCACCTGATATCATGAGTCACTGTATTGATTGTTCCCAAAATAAATATTTTGGATGATATAAGTTGCTTATTCATAGCCCTCTCAGAGAGAAACCCAGACTTCAATTCATTATAGGGTAAGCAGAGAGCAAAACAGTTCTTCATTGCAAAGCCATTCATTCATAACAATCCTTCCAAAGTTTAATACTTAAGTATCATCTCAGAGACAGATCACAGACTTAAAAATAGAAATTCATATATGCAATGTTGGTGAAAACAACTAAATACTGAACTCTCACGGAATGGCAAACCTTTGATGCACAAAAGTAGGTACACATGGATACGCAAAACTCACCATGAGATATGGTGTATTTTCATTTTGTTTCCATTCGGTGCATTTGCTACAGTTGTTTTGATATCTGTGATAATTTTGTAACATTTTTTCTTAACGAAAATTGGCTTCAAATAAAGCAGTAAAATAACTGTGCATTTGTATATGCACTTGGTTTGAAAGATTGCCAGAACTCACACCAATAAATCAAAATGACTGTCGGTCTCTTTCAGTTTCGGTTAATTGCCTAACACTGATTCTATCAAGGTAAGTCTAGCAACGTATTTTAGGGTACCCCACTGGAATTTTTAATATTAGGGTATTTTAATACCCAAAACCTTATAGCTGCAGTACTGCAAGTTGCCGTGGAAATCTATTTTAATTGTATATTTTGTGTTTTAATATGAGCTCTCTTTTTTAATAATGATGTAATAGTTTTAACTAACTATGCACTTTTTTAATACACTTGAACTATCAAGGTAAGAGAGATGTTTGGACCGTAACTGTTCTCTGCATTTAAGCAGGTAAATTGGCACCTACTCATGCTGCCTAAGGGCCAAGGGAAATTTAACCAGGAAGTGATCATGGATATTCCCTGATAATGTAACACACTAATACCTATTCTACTCTGTTTCAAGCTTATCAGAGACGTCTGCATTGCCATTGTGAGTATTATAAGGAAGATGCAGCATTAAACATTCAGTTCAGTGTTTACTTGACAAAAATCCCAAGGAAACATTGAAAACTTGCGACCATGTAACTTGTCGCCACTGTATAACATCTAAATCTGGCAGTAGGTTGTTTGCAGAGATTACTGATAGAGAACAAACAGTGCCCTTGAATAGAATATGCTACAGTGGACTTCAACAACACTTCTGAAACTTTAGCAAGAGTTTGTTAAAATCATCCATTCTTGCTTTAGTATAAGCAACCATCATTTTAGCCCCAGGCAACCCACACACTTTAGAGAGATTGGTTATTGCATGTTTAGATCACGTGTGCTATTTTATGGAGTGTGCTATGTTAATAAACCTAATGTTTTTGGAATTCCCTTTTGTGGACATTAGAATCTTGATATCTTACTATGAGTTGGATTATTATGAGCAGACTTTGACACACCATTCAAGTCTGCAGAAATAGCCTTGACCTCAAGTTCTCATGTTTGTGAGCTATGAGAAAGTCATAGTCAGCATTACGTTTGTGAGAAAAATACTGAACCCTGGTTCACCAGGAGCTTTAATTTGCTTCCAATTTCTCTCTGTATCAAAGGAACCCATTATATCAATGCAGACAGCATAGAAGTTACAGTATAATGTATGGTCCTAAAACCAGACTGTGACATGTCTAGTATTTTGACTTACCCAGAAATCGCTGTAATGCCCTGATATCAGCATGTGTGTTTATGTTTGGGAAATTAAGTTTGAGATCAGACCGGAATATTCTGGATTGGCAGGGAGCCATGATGACTTTCAATAATAGTAATAATGACCGGCACCTTCAGAAAACATTACCGACCTCCACTAAAGTTAAGTTATACGTCCCGATTCATAAAATAATTCATTAGTACGGGAGGAAGTAATATAGCAGTACCTTTTTATGTACCCTTGCATGCCTTGGTGATTCAGCCCTGAACACTCTTACTCCCTCTTAGTAAAAATGCATATCAAGCACAGTCCTTTCTATTTTTGCTAGCTGCATATGAATATTCCTTTCTATTCACATTTTATATGTTGCAGATTCACTTCACAACGGTATGTAGGAGTATATAAAAGAATCCTATAGGAGTACTACTTCACATACTCCAAAATGCTTTTGTGAATAAGCCCCTATATGATTAGCACAAATGTAGGAGCATTTCGTACCTACATACATTTGACTTTTTAACGTCTTTTATTTTTCAACTCTCTTATTTGTAATCCTCTGATTTATGGGGAAATACTCATTACTTTTAACCAAATTAGTGTGATTAGTATTTTCCAAAACTATTTTTGGAATAATGGCATCTGAGAAAGCAGTTTGAATTAATCATTTTTGGCGTGGGTTTGCCTTTTGGATAAAGTGCTGAAGATTGTTTTTTGGGTCCATAACTGTGTAAATATAGAGATAATGTTGTGGTCCAGGCAGGCTGGTGTGTGAATATAACACTATATTGGGTGCAGCCCTGATACTTACCAATATATCAATGCCAAGGCATATGACATAAACTTCAGAGTCTCATGTATCAGAACTTTAATTTGAAACCTGCCAATAATGGACCAACATAGATGTGGTATGTGTGCAGTAGACGATTTAAATCAGTATTTTAGGGAACCCCAATATCAGGAGTCGATTCACCTATTGCTGATTCATGAATTGATTAGCATGTATAATCCTTGTGCCACCCAAAGAAGTGTCTTGGCAATGTTCAATTTACCCGGGCTCTCAAAGAATCAACAAAATTAATCAACTGAATTACTGAAAAGAAACTCTGTCATGCTTTTGGGCATATGACTACCATTTAATTTGATAACA
Source organism: Pleurodeles waltl (assembly GCF_031143425.1). Classification (NCBI taxonomy): domain Eukaryota; kingdom Metazoa; phylum Chordata; class Amphibia; order Caudata; family Salamandridae; genus Pleurodeles; species Pleurodeles waltl. The sequence continues at coordinate 1,085,125,498 of NC_090437.1, read as the reverse complement.
ATAACATCTGATTTTTCTGCACCATTTAAATATGATATTAAGTCCTATACTCTAGGCCTACATGTTGACTACACTTTTTAGGTTAAATCGCCCAACATTCTATTCTTTGTTTGGATTATGTTAATCTGCTTTCATTGTACCTCTTCTCTCTGATACTTATACTGGTGTGTATATTTCTGATCTATTTTTGCATTATTTCTCTGTTTTTTTCCATGCTTAAGTCGCTAATGATGATTATTTAATATCCACTGTTAGTTCCCACTGTTATCTGTACAGCTTTCACACACTCATTGTGCATTTTACGAACAATATAAACTGCAACATAAATGAATATAATCAAATCGTGCACAGTTACACAAATCACTCAAGAAAAGACAAATGATAGCTTGGTTGTGACAAAGCAACGCGTTAAAATAAATAAAAAAGCAGTCCTGCAGTTCAACGCAGTATTGGCCACGGACGCTGCTTTAGTTACATCACTGAAACCGTGAACGCAGGATGCAGGACTTTAGAGCGCGATAAGGCAGATAAACAGCAGTTACACACGTCACGATATTCTAGATAAACTTTTGATGTTTGTTTCTGTGTACATCGCCGTTTTATCTCTTCCGTTTCCATGGAGTATAAAAGTACCACATTGAGGTTGACGTTGATTCTTTCTAATTTAGAATTTAATTAAGCTAGTTGTACTGTTCAATGAAAGTTCTCAGAGTATTAAATCAGCAGCCTTCAATTCAGTCATGCGGGTAGGAATTTAAATTGTGCGGAACTCTAGCTGTGAAGCACAATTTTATTTTCTGATCGGGATGATGGTACCATATTAGATGAAGAGACAGTGGCAGGATTACTGATGTTTGTCCAAATGGCATAAACTGTGCAGTTCATATGCTTAGATGTATTTTCCACTTCCAGAGTGGAAAATATCTCGTTTGCCTAAAGATGGATTCAAAAATAACAACACATTTTTTTTCAAGAGAGAATAGAAAATTTCTTAAAACAATGTTTCTGCTCTCCTCTTGCCCACAAGTGGTTTGCCTCTGAGTTTATTAATCCTGGCGGTTGTATGTGAGAATTTAGTTGATGAAAATATATACCCTCATTACAACCCTGGCGGTCGGTGATAAAGCGGTGGTAATACCGCCAACAGGCCGGTAGTAATAAATCTGAAATTATGACCACTGCCAAAACCGCTCAGACAGCCACTTTAACACACCGACGAAATCAACAGGCACCATGGCGGTAACCTCCAACAGCCAGGCGGAACACAATGCCCCGCCACAGTATTATGACACACCTATCCGCCACCTTTTCCGGGGCGGTACCAACGACACCAAAAGCCTGGCGGAAACACTGCACAGAAGGGAAACGATTCACCTCTGGACAAGGAAGAACTGCACCACTATGGAGCCCGAGTTACATGTCTTCCCCATGCTCTTCTACCTTCTGCTCCACTACGAACACCAACGCCAGTGAAGACGACCACAGTGAGTACTGGCGCCTGGCACACAGGGGAGGGAGGGAGGAAAAAGAGAGTGACACACACATGCAACATGCAACACCCCCATTCCCAACACCACACACACAACCAGATGCGGTAACATAATATATACACCCAGTATCCCTCAGGAATAATGCAAGGACAACTACTATAGTGTAAAAAGGCTGTGATAAGATAACTATAGGTACAATTTGTGCATCCAAATAAAAAAGTATATACATAAATAAAATGAAAAGGAACACTGCCTAGTCCTCAATGTCCTTGGGCCACAGGGCCACATCACAAAGTCCAAGGCTCAACCTCACTCCTGCAACAACACGGACAGAACACTTCAGGGGTTTCAGGTCGAAAATAGACAGGCACCTCAGGGGAACGGGGAATGGGGGGCACCTCAGCCGGAAGATCGTACAGCGCCACTGGTCCTGGAGGGGGCAACATGCCCATCAATCTGTCCTGGGGAGTGCAAGGCCACAGTCTCAAGTGGGTGACTTGCCCACATGCCCTGGAGGGGGCAACATGCCCTGTGCTTGGTCCTGGGGAGTGCAAGGCCACTGTCTCTCAGGTGGGGGAGTGCAAGGCCACAGTCTCTCAGGTGGGTGACTTGCCCACATGCTCTGGAGGGGGCAACATGCCCTGTGCTTGGTCCTGGGGAGTGCAATGCCACAGTCTCTCAAGTGGGTGACTTGCCCACATGCTCTTGAGGGGGCAACATGCCCATTGCTCTGTCCTGGGTAGTGCAAGGCCACAGTCTCTCAAGTGGGTGACTTGCCCACATGCACTGTAGTGGGCAACATGCCCTGTTCTTGGTCCTGGGGAGTGCAAGGCCACAGTCTCTCAAGTGGGTGACTTGCCCACTGGCTCTGGAGAGGGCACCATGCCCTGTGCTTGGTCCTGGGGAGTGCAAGGCCACAGTCTCTCTAGTGGGTGACTACTTCTACTGGTTCTAGAGAGGGCATTGTGCCCAGTGTGCTTCTTCTTGGGAAGGATGGGGTGAGTGGATGGCTTCTCCACTGGTTCTGGAGGGGGCATTGTGCCCAGTGTGCTTCTTCCTGGGAAGAATGGGGTGAATGGATGGCTTCCCTATTCGTTCTGGAGGGGGCATTGTGCCCAGTGTGCTTCTTCCTAGGAAGGATGGAGTGAGTGGATGGCTTCTCCACTGGTTCTAGAGGGGCATCATGCCTTGTAATGCAGGTCTTGGGTAGTGCAAGGTCACAGTCTCTCAGCTGGGTGTCAGACCCACAGGATTGGCAGGGGCCAGGTCACACAACAGCCCATGGACGCAGGACTGCACACTATCCGCCGGCGGTGACGGCTGCTCAGTGGTGGCAGTGGTGGAGCAGGTGTCGGTGCTAGCAGTGGTGGGGGGAGGCTCCAGCCCATCCCCTTCAGCCTCAGACGGCTGAACCACCATGGTTGGTGCTGGGGGCTCTGACTGAGTCCCAGCACCAGGCCTCTTGTCCTCCTTTTTGCCTGCTGGTGCAGGCCCCTCACCCCTCCTGCCAGTAGCTGGGGATGGCTCCATGCTCCTTTTGGCAGAAGCTGGGGACTGCTCTTTGCCCTTCCTCTCAGCAGCCGGGGATTGCTCCTTGCCCTTCCTTTTACAAGCTGAGGGTGCCTCCTTGCCGTTCTTTGCAGCAGCTGGGGGTGCCTCCTTGCCCTTCCTTGCAGCACTTGATGCAGGCACCCTATCAGTGTGGCTGCCTGGTGCCGGGATCTTCTCCCACCTGGTGTAGCTGTGGACACTACTGTGCCCTTGTACTGGGTGGCTGAGGTGCTGGGCTGGGTTCTGACCACCCTGGCCTCACGTGAGGGATGGGGGGAGGGCTAGGGAAGAGGCCAAAGTTGGAGAGGAAAAGCTTGCTAGGGACATTGGTGAGGGAAGAGGGAGATGGTTTGGGAGTGGAGGTAGAGGAAGTGGTTGTAGGAGGTGTCTGTAAGCTGTGTTTGGGTGCAAATGCATGGGCTGGATGCTGTTGTGAGGTGGATGGCTGTTGGGTGTCTGAGTGTTTGCGTTTGTTCTTTGGGAGGAGGGGGCACAGACACAGTGGGAGAGGACGCAGGGGACGTGTGCATGGAAGTGAAGTTGGTGGTGACTGCCAGTGAGGGGCGTGTGCTGATAGGTGTGCTGGTGATGGCTGTAATCGATGAGGATGTAGTGCATGCAGCTGTGAGTGTAGGTGCAACTGAGAGGGAGGTGGACGAGGAGGAGGAGGGGGACACAGTGGAGGCAGTGGATGTTGCTGTGTCTGCATCTGGATGCTCTTTGTGTGAGTGCCTGTGTGATGAAGTGTGGTGATTGTGTTTGCCATTTTCCACTCTTGTGTGTTGTCCTGGGTACCTGCTCGTCTGACTGTGTGCTTGGGATAGGTTGGGGTTGAGGGGAATAGGATTGGGTACAGGAAGCTGGAGGGGGGTGGCTAGAAACAGGGACAATGGCTGCCATCAGAGAGGAGGCCAGAGCCTGGATTGATCTCTGTTGGGCCGCTATGCCAGTGTGAATACCCTCCAGGAATGCATTTGTCTGTTGCATTTGGGATGCCAGCCCCTGGATGGCATTCACAATGGTTGACTGCCCAACAGAGATGGATCTCAGGAGGTCAATAGCCTCCTCACTCAGGGCAGCAGGGCTCAGAGGTGCAGGGCCTGAGGTGCCTGGGGCAAAGGAGATGCCCACCCTCCTGGGTGTGCAGGCATGGGAAACTCACTGAGGGGCTGCTGGGAGGGCAGTGCTGGTACAGGGGTGGCAGCTGTACATGTAGCTGGGGTGGGCACAGAGGTGTTCACCACCACCAGGGAGCTTCCATCGGAGGAGGAATCTGTGTCCGTTCAGTCCCCTCCTGCCTCCGCCGTGGTGCTCCCCTCGCCCACCGTCCCACTGGTGCCCTCACCGTCGGTGGATTCGGCCTCCTGGGCCCTGTGGAATGCAGCTCCCTCTGTCACCGGTGCCTCAGCACACACACACAGGGTACAGCCCTATGCACTAGGCAATGCAATACCAGCCACAATGCTAGTCACCAGCCCATGGATAGGGACACCTAACGCCAATTGCAGCATACCTGAGACCCACAGACCCCTACCCAGTAGTGGATGCCTACTAGCTTGGTTGGAGGTATTTTACATGATAACTTGCCCAACATGGGACCTACTCTGCAATGCCAGGCCTGACCTATGACCCACCATACGCAAGTTGTATATTTTGGCACTGTATTCACCCCCTTGTGGCTGCTGTGATGCCTCCAAGCACCCATCCAGCTCCGGATAGGCCACCGCCAGTATGTGGGCCATCAGGGGGGCCAGGGGTCACCCCTTCGTCATTGGGAGGCCATCCCCAGCTGGGCCTCTGCCGTCTTTCGTGTCCAGCATCTCAGGTCCTCCCACCGTTTGCGACAGTGGGTGCTCCGCCTGCCGTAGACCCCCAGGGTCTGCACATCTTTGGCGATGGCACGCCATATACCCTTTTTCTGATGGGCACTGACCTGCAGGGAAATGGACACAGGGAAAGATATTAGTCTGACCGTCCTGCCTGTTACACTCATTGTCCACCATGCCCCTTCCTATCCCCATTGGGACAGACATGGCCCACCATACATGCAGCACGCTACCCAGGGCCCATCCACCAACCACCAACACCCCCACATGAGGCCTTCTCACATAGCACTCCATGCATTCACGCCCCATGCATCATACTCACGGTGTACTCACCTGTTGGTCTGGAGGTCAATACAGCATTCGTTACTGGGGTAGGACCCCATCCACCAGTCGCTCCAACTTTCCCCAGTGAAACGAGCCATGGTCAGTTCCAGACACAGGTCACAGCAGCACTTGCAGTGTAGGTCCTCTACTGTTGAAGGTCAGGTAGCAAGTGAGTGAACAGATAGAAAATGGTGGTGACGTCCACAGTGGTGCATACCGTCACTGCCAGCGTACATCACCATTTGGCCACTGTACTCCATAGGGCTCAATGTAAACCAATGAAGAGTTGCACGGCGGTTTTCGACTGGCTCCCGCAACGGCAGACAACGTCAGCGGAATTACCTCTTTGTCACCTGTCCCTCCAAACAGGACAGGCGGACACAATTTCCAGGGGGTTGCAGGCCATGGCTGCGTCACAGTACACGTATGCACCATTTGGACCTCTCAAACAAAATACTGTTACAATCACGACATGCATTTAAGTGTAGTGGTTGGAAATAAGAGATACTGACCAGCTGCTCACCCTTTTGCCCCATAGATTGCAACCGCTGCGGATGAATAGGAGATGGAGACACCCCCCGTGTACAGACCCCTGGTGGACTTGGCAATAATGGAGGACAGGCACATAATCCTAACCTATAGACATGACAGGGTCACAATCACAGAGCTGTGTGTTCAATTGGAGCCAGACCTAATTTCTGCTATCCGTCACCCCACCAGGATCCCCCCTCTTGTGCAAGTGCTATCGGTGCTCCATTCCCTGGCAACTGGCTCCTTCCAAGTGACAGTGGGCTTGGTATCAGACATGTCTCAGCCAATGTTCTCAATAGTACTGACCAGAGTTTTGTCTGCCCTGATTAAACAAATGCGCAGCTACATCGTTTTCCCCCAGGTGGATGATTTGGCCAGTGAAAGATCATTTCTATGTAGGGACATATCCCTAACATTATTGGGGCAATTTGATGGTACACATATAGCATTTTCCCCCCCTAGCGAAATGAACAGGTGTTCAGAAATTGAAAGAGCTTTCACTTGATAAATGTGCAGATGGTGTGCCTGGTGGACCAGTACATCTCCCACATCAATGCAAAGTATCCTGGGTCTGTGCATGATGCCTTTATCCTGAGGAATAGCAGCATCCCATATGTGATGGCTCAACTCCAGAGGCTAGTGTGGCTAATAGGTGAGCCCTGGTTCCCACCCAGTGGATGTTGGTGTATGGGTGTGTTGTGGGCCCTAAGGGTTTGTGTGTGGCTAACATTTATCCCTCGATATTTGCAGGTGGCTCTGGTTACCCCAACCTCTCATGGCTACTGACCCCTGTGAGGAATCCCAAGTCAAGGGCAGAGAAACGTTACAATGAGGCACATGGGTGATCAAGAAGAATTATAGAGAGGACCTTTGGCCTCCTGAAGGCAAGGTTTTGTTGCCTCCATCTATCAGGTGGATCCCTGTACTGCTCACCCAAGAAGGTCTGCCAGACCATCGTGGCATGCTGTATGTTGCACAACCTTACCTTACGTCGCCAGGTGCCTTTTCTGTAGGAGGGTGAGGCTGGAGATGGCCGTGTGGAAGCAGTGGACCCTGTGGACATTGAAGATGAGGAGGCACAGGATGAGGTCAACAGAAGTGTAATAATTTGTCAATACTTCCAATAACACAGGTAAGACAGTGTAACTTCACATTTAATTGACAGTTTTGTGCTTGACATTGTTACTGGCAGGCTGATTTTCCCACTTCTATGGCCACTCACTTTAGCCTTTGGCATCTCTATTTGCAGATATTTGTGACCCACTATCGCTCCTGGTGTGTTGACTGCAGCCAACTTCAGGTCATTGCTATGTATACATTTCTGTACAGTTGATTTTGAATGTTTAAACCTTGTTTCACAAATACATTTGACATACTCCATACTTGTATTTTTTCAAAGGGTGTTTATTTAAGTGCTAAGACGTAGAGGGGGATGTGCAATGGGCTGGGGTGATAATGGAGGAAAGTTCAGGTTGCAGTCCAGTCTATTTGTATCACAGGTGCATTGTCTAAGGGGGCAAAGGAAGGGGAGCAATGGCAGTTCAAGATGGACAGGGTGACAGAGCGGGACACAAGGGTGACAATCAGGAGAGTCTTATTTCCGGGCGGGGGCTCTTCGCAATAGTCTCTGGCTTCTGCCTGGATCGCAGGGAACGTTTGCGGGGTGGTTCACTTTCTGCAGGGGGAGGGGTGCTGGTGGCCTGTTGTTCCTGTGGTGGGGCCTTCAGTCCACTAGCGGCAGCGGAGGTGAAGGGCTGTTCATCGGTTTGGCTAGTGGCAGAGGCCCGGTGGGGTGCTACTGCCTCCCTCATAGTGTTGGCCATGTCTGCCAGCACCCCTGCAATGGAGACCAGGGTGGTGTTGATGTCCTTCAAGTCCTCCCTGATCCCCAGGTACTGTCCCTCCTGCAGCCGCATATTCTCCTACAACTTTTCCAGTATCTGGCCCATCATCTCCTGGTAATGATGGTATGCTCACAGGATCATGGTGAGTGGTGAGTGCCTCGTGGAGAGTCAGTTCCTGGGCGTGTCCTCCCCTGTCGCTTAGCAGTCCTCCCAGCTTCCCTATTGTCCTGTGCCTCTGTCCCCAGAACCGTGTGCCCACTGCCACTGACCCCCAGGTCCATGTACGTCCTGTGTTGGTGGTGTGCCCTGGGGTCCCTGTAGTGGTGGACACACTACTGATTGACGTGTCCTGGGGACAGAGGTATGGGCCTGCTGGGTGGGTGGTGTGTTGGTGTTTCCTGAGGGGGAGGCTCTGTGGTGGTGTGAGAGTGTGCCTGGGTAACCGACTGTCCGGATGTCCCTGATGGGCCAGGTTGGTCATCTAGATCCAGGCGAGCAGAGCTGCTGTTATCACTGTGGGCCTCTTCTGGGGGGGACTGGATGTTGCTGGTATCTCTTCTCCGGTGACATTGGCTGGGGGATCTGTCGGGATGTAAATGCAGACATTTTGTGTATGGGTGTGTTGCCCTCTATGGTTGTTGTTGCCCTGGCAGATTTGCCTTTGAGTGAGTAGCTATTTGGTTGGCTAGGTGATTCTCTCCAGTGTGTATGCAGTGGTGATAGGTGTCCATGCAGGTCTGTAAGTGGTATCCATGCATTCGTGTTACATGCAGGGCTTAGTATTGGGATGAGTGGGTTGTGATGGTGGGGTATGTGGGAGGTGGTGAAGTGATGAGAGTGAGGGTGAGGTTGGGGGGTTGTGATGGCATGCAGGTAGGGGGGTGATAGTAATAGAGATTGATTTACCAGAGTCCAGTCCTCCTCCTACTCCTGTGAGGCCCTCAGGATGCATGATTGCCAATACTTGCTCCTCCCATATTGTTAGTTATGGGGGAGGAGGTGGGGGCCCACCAAAGGAAACAGTCAGGCCCGTATTTATACTTTTTGACACTAAACAGTTTAGTTTAGCGTCACAAAGTTTAGCGCCGGCTAACGCCATTCTGAAGCGCCATGCGGGCGCCGTATTTATTGAATGGCGTTAGCCGGCGCTAGCAGATCGGCGCTACCTAGTGTGCGTGGAAAAAAACCACGTACACCAGGCAGCGCCGGCGTTGGGGAAAATGGCGTTAGGGCGTCTTAAAAATGGTGCAAGTCAGGTTGACGCTAAAAAATCGCCTCCACCCGATTTGCGCCATTTTTAACGACGCCCAGACGCCATTTACATGACTCCTGTCTTAGTAAAGACAGGAGTCATGCCCCCTTGCCCAATGGCCATGCCCAGGGGACTTATGTCCCCTGGGCATGGTCATTGGGCATTGAGGCATGTAGGGGGGCACAAATCAGGCCCCCCTATGCCAAAAAAAAATATAAACATTTTTTTTTTATACTTACCTGAACTTACCTGAATGTCCCTGGGATGGGTCCCTCCATCCTTGGGTGTCCTCCTGGGGTGGGCAAGGGTGGCAGGGGGGGTCCCTGGGGGCATGGGAGGGCAGCTGTGGGCTCATTTTGAGCCCACAGGTCCCTTAACGCCTGCCCTGACCCAGGCGTTAAAAAGAGGCGCAAATGTGGGGTTTTTTGCCCCGCCTACTCCCGGGCGTGATTTCTGCCCGGGAGTATAAATACGACGCATTTGTGTCGCAGTCATTTTTTTGGACGGGAACGCCTACCTTGCATCTCATTAACGCAAGGAAGGCGTTCACGCAAAAAAATGACGCTCTTTCCTCATACTTTGGCGCTAGACGCGTCTAACGCCAAAGTATAAATATGGCGTTAGTTTTGCGCCGAATTTGCGTCGAAAAAAACGACGCAAATTCGGCGCAAACTGAGTATAAATATGCCCCTCAGTGTCCATAGACAGAGGTTAAGATGCTGCCATGTACAATGTCCTAAAGTATACTGAAATGTGAAGAGGAGTTACAGTTTCTTACCTGTGTGTCACTGGAAGTACTGCATGACAATGTTCATTCTGTTGTCAATATCTTCTTCCTCTGCCTCCTCTTCCTTACTGTCCACAGGCTCCACCGCTGCCACAAGATCATCACCAGGCTCATCCTCCAGCAGAAAAGGCACCTGCTGTCTCAATGCCAGGTTGTGCAACATACAGCATGCCACGATGATCTGGCACACCTTCTTCGGTGAGTAGTACAGGGAGCCACCTGTTAGATGGAGGCACCGGAATCTGGCCTTCAGGAGGCCGAATGTCCTCCCAATAATATGCCTAGTTTGCCCATGTGCCTCATTGTAGCATTCCTCTGCCCTTGTCCTGGCATTCCTCACTGGGGTCAGTAGCCATGAGAGGTTGGGGTAACCAGAGTCACCTGCAAATTTCGAGGGATACCTGTTAGACACACACTAGCCCTTAGGGACTACCCCATACCCAGACACCTATTCATACTGTGTGGGGACCTTGGGGTCACCTATTAGCCACACCCGGTGCCTCTGGAGTTGGCCCATCACATAAGGGATACTGCTATTCCGCAAGATATAGGCGTCATGCACAAAGCCAGAATACTTTGCATTCACATTGGAGATGTACTGGTGCGCCAAACACACCATTTGCACATTCATCGAATGGTAGCTTTTTCTATTTCTGTACACTTGTTCATTTCTATGGGGGTGGGGAGCAAATGCCACATGTGTACCATCAATGGCACCAATGATGTTGGGGATATGTCCCAGGGCATAGAAGTCACCTTTCACTGTGGCAAAATCATCCACCTGGGGGAACACGATGTAGCTGCACATGTGTTACAGCAGGGCAGACAACACCCAGCTCAACACGTTAGAAAACAGTGGCTGAGACATCCCAGATGTAGTTTGGAAGGAGCCACTTGCCAGGAAATGGAGCACTGACAGGACCTGCACTAGAGGGGGGATACCTGTGGGTCGGCGGATAGCTGACATCAGGTCTGGCTCCAATTGGGCACACAGTTCTTGGATTGTGGCACAATCAAGTCTGTATGTGATTATGATGTGTCTGTTTTCCATTGTCGACAGGTCCACCAGGGGTCTGTACACCGGAGGGTACTGCCATCTCATCATCTGCCCCAGTGGTTGTAGCTTATGGAGGAGAACGGTGAGCAGAGGGTAATACAACTGTGTCTGAAGTCATGTTATAGAATCCGTGTGTGAAATCGTGAGTCCCTATAAGTGCCAATATGTGCTGTGATGCATTTAGGTGCCATGCCATGTGCACCCCTGAAATGGCGGCTGCCTGACTTGTGAGGAGGGACAAGGGGAAATTAGGTAACTGTGCTGGCATTGTGCAGCGTCGAAGTTGGCGGTCGAAGACCGCCGCACAACTCCGTATTGGTTATCATTGGGCCCTATGGGTTCCAGGAGCCAATGGCAATGTACGCCAGCGGTGACAGTACGCAAAGCCGCAGACATGACCGCCATTTTCTGTCTGTTCACTCACTTGATACCTGAACATCAACAGGAGAGGACCTACACTGCAAGTGCTGCTTTGGCCTGAGTCTGGAAGTGACAATGGCTACAGTGTCTAGGAAAAGGGCCCCTGCCTTCACTGCGGAGGAGTTGGACAAACTGGTGGATGGGGTCCTCCCCCAGTGCACGCTACTCTACGGTCCTCCAGACAAACAGGTGAGTACACTGTGAGCATGATGCGTAGGCAATGCCTGTTTGGAGTGGTGTGGATGGAAGGCACATGTTGGGGGGTGGGCTGAGTGCTGCATGTGAGGATGGTCAGTGTATGTGCATCAGGGAATGGGTGGGAACTGGTATGACGGTCCAGACGGGTGAGTAATTTCCTTTCCTCCTGTACCTTCCCTCTACGTCAGTGCCCAACAGAAGAAGGGTATTTGACGTGCCATCGCCAAGGAAGTGAGGACCCTGGGGGTCTATCACAGACAGAGCACCCACTGCCGCAAGAGATGGGAGGACCTGCTCTGCTGGAGCAAGAAGACGGTGCAGACCCAGCTGGGGCTGGCCTCCTAACATGAAAGGGGTGCCCATCGCACCATGACCCCCCTGATGTTCCACATCCTGGCGGTGGCCTATCTGGAGTTGGATCGGGTACTTGAAGGTATCACAGCTGCCACGAGCGGGTGAGTTCTGAATCTGGAAGCTGACTTTGCGCGCGTTAGGAGGTACCTGGGTGGGGGATGTGGGCTGTAGGTGCCCCTAGGCCAGGGCGAACATGGCAGGGTAGTTCCCTTGTTGGCCAGGCTCTGAAGCACTCCAACCCCCATAGTGTTAGTGGGCATCTACTACTGCGCATGGTCCTGTGAGTTTCAGGTGTGCAGCTAATGGCGTCCGGCATTGTACCCCATGGGCTGGTGACTATCTTAGTAACTGGTAGTGCATGGCCTAGTGCATAGGGCTGCTCCCTGTGTGTTGTGTACGCCAACGGTAGTCTCTCCCCCCCTTTTTGTTTTGTCACCCTGTCCTTGTGTGCATTAGCATCATCTGGTGGAGGAGCAGAGGCACCGGCGACGGAGGGAGCTGCATCCCACATGGCCTATGAGGGTGAATCCATGAGGGTGAAGGCACTAGTGGGACAGAGGGTGAGGGGAGCTCCACGACGGGGACAGAAGGGGATACCAGCAACAGCAACTCCTCCTCTAATGGAAGCTCCCTGGTGGTGGTGGTGGACACCTCTGTACCCACCCCAACTACAGGTACAGCCGCCACCCCCCCTCCAGCACTGCCCTCTCAGCAGCCCCTCAGCATGTTTCCCGTGCCCGCTCACCCAGGAGGGTGGGCATCTCCTTCGCCCCAGGCACCTCAGGCCCTGCCCCAGTCAGCCATGCTGCCCTCAGTGAGGAGACTATTGACCTCTTGAGGTCCCACACTGTTGGGCAGTCAACCATTCTGAATGCCATCCAGGGTGTCAAGAGGCATTTGCAGCAAACAAATGCATACCTGGAGGGCATTCATTCTGGCGTGGTGGGCCAACAGAGAGCATTACAGGCTCTGGCCTCAGCACTGATGGTAGCCATTATCCCTGTGTCCAGCCTCCCCCTCCATGTTCCACTACCCAGACACAATCCCCTCTACTTCAGCCTATCCCAAGCACACCTTCAGACCAGCATGCACACACATCAACAGACGAAAGTGGCTCTGGAAAACATAAGCACCACACATCACACATGCACTCACACAACCACCACACAAATGCACACATACCAACATCCACTTCCTCCACTGTGTCCCCCTCCTTCCCGTCCTCCACCTCCCTCCCAGTCTCGTCTCCACTCACACCTGCATGCACTACATAATCAGCCACTGACTCCGTCACCAGCACGCCCAACACAACACACCGCTCACGTGCAATCACAACCCCCACTACCATTCACACGTCCCCTGTGTCCTCTCCCAGTGTGTCTGTGAGCCCTCCTCCCAAAGTACACAAATGCAGGCACACACCCACTCAACAGCCATTCACCTCACAACAGCCTCCAGCCCATGCACCTTCACCCAAACTCACCAGACGTACACCTCCTACAACCACTACCTCTTCCTCCACTCCCACACCCCCTCCATCTTCCCGTCCCAGTGTGTCTAAAAACGTTTCCTAGCTAACTTTAACCTCTTCTCTACACCTTCCCCCGCCCATCCCCTAGGGCCAGGATGTCGAGATCCCAGGCCAGCACCTCAGCCACCACATCTGCTGTGATCCATGTAAGTCCGGGTGGATCGAAGGAGGCACACGTCAGAGCGGCCAGTGTGCCACCTACAGATGTGAAGGAGCACCCGATTCTGCCACCTGTCAAGGTCCAAAAGGGGCCGGTTTCCAGCAGGGGAAAGTTGCACCATCCCCCCAGCAAGGCCGCAGCAAAACACAGAGAGGACAGTGCCAAGGTCCCAGCAGCGACTGCCAAGGTGGGGAAGGGACACAAGGGCAACTCACCTCAGGGCATGATGCCTCCTGGCGAGGGGCTGGTGACCACCATTTCCTCAGGAATGCCAGTGACCTGTACAACAGTCACCACCGCCGCAACGACCGCCACCTGCACCGCCACCTGCACCGCCGCTGCCACAACGTCAGTCTGCAGCATCCTCCCTAAGTATCAGCCATCTGAGGCTGCCGGAGACGTTATGGTGTCTCCCTCCACCACAACAGACAACTGCACCACGATCAGCACTGGTAGCATCTCCGCCGCAGCCACCACCGCAGCCACCTGCACCACCATCTGCACCACTATCTGCACCACCACGTACCCAGCCGGTACCACTCTATCGGGCGTCAGCAGCATCACTAGCGGGCAGCCGTCCGAGGCTGCAGGTGTTGTTCTGGACCCTGGACACGCCACTTGAGGCACCAGCACTGGCACGAGCAGCAGTTGGCAGCCTAAGTCGCTGCAGGATGGAGTGTGGCTCTGCCTCCAGAGAGTATCATGCTACCTGTTCAATGTACTTCTCGTGGCTCAGACACCCAGGTGACAGGAGGGTAACTGCCACACCCCAGGTGCAGCATCACTGGGCACAATGCCCCCTCCAGAACCAGTGGATGGATGCATCCACTCCCCCAAACCTTGGCAGGATCAAGCACTCTGGGCACAAAGCCCCCTCCAGACCCAGTGGATAGATGCATCCACTCACCCCCTCCTTGACAGGATCTGGCACTCTGGGCACAAAGCCCCCTCCAGAACCAGTGGATAGATGCATCCCTCACCCCTCCTTGGCAGGATCAAGCACTCTGTGCACAAAGCCCCCTCCAGAACCAGTGGCTAGATGCATCATCTCACCCCCTCCTTGGCAGGATCAAGCACTCTGGGCGCAAAGCCCCCTCCAGAACCAGTGGAGTAAGGCATCCACTCTCCCCCCCTTGGCAGCATTAAGCACTCTGGGCACAAAGCCCCCTCCAGAACCAGTGGATAGATGCATCCACTCACCCCCTCCTTGGCAGGATCAAGCACTCTGGGCACAAAGACCCCTCCAGAAACAGTGGAGGAAGGCATCCACTCGAGAGACTGTGGCTTTGCACTCCCCAGGACCAAGCAGTGGGCAAACCACCCACTAGAGAGACTGTAGCCTTGCACTCCCCAGGACTAAGCAGTGGGCAAACCACCCACCAGAGAGACTGTGGCTTTACACTCCCCAGGACCAAGCAGTGGGCAAACCATCCACTAGAGAGACTGTGGCTTTGCACTCCCCAGGACCAAGCAGTGGGCAAACACCCACTAGAGAGACTGTGGCCTTGCACTCCCCAGGACCAAGCAGTGGGCATGGAGGACCCTCAAGGGGCAGTGGCGTCATACCATCTTCCGACTGTGATGCCCCCATCCCCTTCCCCCTGAGGTGCCTGTGTTTTTTTCGACCTGATGCCCCTGCAGTGTTCTCTCCGTTTTGAGGCAGGTGTCATGTGTGGGCTTCGCCCATGCTTTTTTCGACCACTGGTCCACCGACATTTACAAGGGACAGTGTACGGCCTTGTGTATATAATGTGAAATTTGTATATACTGTTTATTTAAATTCTACTGCTATATCTGAATATTTCAATATGACACTGGTTAGACTAATTTACTTTTGTCCATGCGTTCTTCCAGGGGGTGACGGGATGTATCAGTATTGTTGTTGGATGTGTTTGTGTGTATGTTGTTGTGGGTGAGGGTGAGGGTGAGGGGTGGGGGTGTTGCGTGCTGCGTGTCACTCTCTTTTCCCTCCTCCCCTGCCCTGTGTGCTAGGTGCAGTACTCACCGACGTCGCCGCTGCCGCTTTCTTTCTACTTCATGGTGTATGAGAAGATACACCAACATGGGAAGGATCTGCAGTTCAAGCTCCGTGGCGTCCTGGTTCTTCGTGGAGTGCCCAAAGGTGAGTGGTTCCCCTTCGATGTACTGTACCATGGTCTTGATGGGGTTGGTACCACCCCGGAAAAGCTGGCAGATTGGCCTCTCATAATAGTGTGGGCGGTAAATTGTCTTCCGCCTGTCGGTTGGCAGTGAAGCTGCGGTGTTTGTTGCTACCGCCATGGCGGTCAGACTGTTAAAGTGGCTGTCTATGTTGGGGGTTTCCGCCATGGTCGTGATCTCACTTTTTTTACCGCCGGCCTGTTGGCGGTGTTACCGTACTTTAACACCACCCACCAGGGTTGTAATGAGGGCCTTTATAATGCATAACTTCTGTTTAGGAATAGCTAGAAAATTATCCAAGGACTCATGTAATAGTAATTTAAATTCCAACTTAATGCTTAATGGTCATGTTGGGGTTTATATTACTACTTAGAAAATGGCATGTTTTGAAAGTTGTAATCTTTCTGCCTAAGCCACAGGTGCCCGCTCTGCAGTGTTAGATGTCACCTGACTGTTGATGGCTCTCCCGTTGGGACATGTGTATTGCTCCTAGACAGTGGACAAAATGGCATGGGTGTGTGAAGATGTTTTTCTCCCTGAGCAGCATGGCCTAGGAGGCTAAGTTGAGCTTCTTCCTGAGCTTCAAAGGAAGCCTAACCTGTTTTGCAGATGTAACTCACAGCTAAGCTTTATAACCAGTCCGTCTCCAAACTTAGTGGGAGGGGGGACTACTCCAGAACTAGTTTGACGTGACCACAAAGGGGGGAGGGAAAGGTTTTATATATTTATGGCCACACCTATAGGTGGGCACAGGGAGTGCTACACTGGGCAGCAGACCACTTTCAAGCAGTCAGCCCTGCACATTTTTACATATGGTTTCTGACTCCCTTTCATGGCAAATTTTCCATATTCCTTCTTTCTTCCATTCACAAGTTTTCATGCCAGAATATTGCTGAAGAAGGGAAACATATAGGCAGGACCTTGCTGAAAATTAATCTGATCATTTTAGATACATTAATTTCAAATATGAGATATGGCTTGCAACTGATTTTGAAAATCGTGTTTACTTAAGTGACTTTCTGGCTAAGCATTTTACTACTCCAGGACACAGGCAGACATTCAAGAAGGCAATTTAATGTCACTTGTGTATTATTGATGCATTTTAATGTGAATTCTGTCAACATAAATTACAACAATCCAAGAGCTCTTTCAATCTTTTGAATAATCTTAGCCCTCTTGATACTCAATGTATTTTCAAAGAAGAAATTAGTCTTATAGTTATAATAATCCAGAACCTGCAGGCTGGATCTTATAGGGCTGTTTATCTTCCTATACCTGCAGGACACTTACTTCTATAACTTAGTTTGAAGGAAAGACCACTGTCTCCTTTATTCCTGGAGGAGAGGAGCATTATCTAATCACAACTTTTTTGCTTGGGCTCACATTTACTTTCCACTGTTAATGGTGGTTGTTGGTCACATATGCAGGGACTGTTTTCATTTATCTTCTATTTGGACAACTGATTGAGGAAGGCAGACTTCCTACTGAAGGGCCATCAACTGTATAAAATATCTTACTCCCTGTTTGCTCTCAACCCCATGAGCTTGGGAGATACTTACTCATACATTTCAACTTCATTACATTCTTACGAGTGGCTCAGAACACGTTGGCAGGGTGAGCTTTGCCACTAAATATCCAAGACACAACCTATTCAAGGCCTCTTTTACAAGCAGAGGATCTTCCTGTGTGACAATACTAGCATTATTAGTTGATCCTGATCATGAGCTCAAGCAGAATATATGTTCCCTTTAATGGACCTTATAAGTCAGATCAAACACGTTTTGTAGAAGCTTATAAAATGTTATTTAAGTACCATCGCAACATTACAATGATCTGGGGCTATAGATTTCGGAGAGTAAAATCCAAGTGGATCTTTCAAACAGCCATAGCCTCAGGTCATCACTTGATCAGATATTCCGCTCTGGGGTTAGGGACTGAATGTAAGGAATCCCCAAGGTGCCTCCTGCGTTATCTGTCAGCATCCCCAGGGATTAGGGGTAAATCATATCTCTGTTCTTGGTTAAACCTTCATATTTCTAAGTAAACATAATGTGCTGTGTTACACAATTGGTTTCATCAATGCTTGTTTTACCAATGCTTGTTTGCTAATGTGCGCAGATGTAGACATATGCTTCTAATTGGGTGTGGTGTAGACATGTGCTTCTAATTGGGTGTGGTGATTCCTCTGCAACTGCTTTCCTGATTAGCTATAAATAGCAGAGTGAAGCATGCCTCCCTGCTTGGCTTTGTTTTGCTTTCTGATCTCAGCTTCTGATTTGGCAGTCCAGCCCCTGCTGTCAATTTCGTATTCAGGACTTTTGAGGCAATTATTTTCTTCGTTCCTGTCCCAGCTGACACCAGGCATTCCTCCAGCACTCCAGAAAAGACTGCAGCTAAGTGACTACTTTTCTCCAGGGAGTTTGTTCTTTGAGCGCCGCGCTTTCCTAGAATAGCTGGTGTATTTCAGACCTCGTATTTTGGCAGAGTGCTTATTTGAAGAGACAAATGCATTTCTGAACATTCTACAAAATTATTGCAGTTACTGTCCTAAATGTGCTTCAGGAAATCTGCTTGAGCTAAAGTACTACAAAAAGTGACAGTGGATTCCTCAATGGGCACTTTCAAAGGTTTAGCACAGGCTTTACCAGCTGATCAGGATGCTCAATCTTTATTAGATTTAACTAGGGCCCTAGCGGGATTATAGAAGGAAGTTCTTTCCTTAAAGCAAGAGAACCTGTAGTTGTACACTGAACTACAGCGATATAAACCACAAGACACCCCCTGGGGAGGAGTCAAACTAAAACAAACATCTCCAGTACTACAGGCCTCTCAGTTTGACCCGTCTAATCATGTTCCTAGAACCAATTCAGGCCCAACGACTTCCACCACACAACCCATGCAAGTCATGGTCACAACACCAACCCCTGTGCCCTTAACTCCTCCAGAAAGGTTTTTTGGAGATAGTGCCAAGTTAAAAAAAATTCTTAACCAGTGCCAGCTATAGTTTTTGTGTTTGGCATCTGCATTCCCCAACGATGCTGCAGAGGTAGCTTTTATTATCTCTTATTTGGGAGGCAATGCAGCTAATTGGTCTATTCTGCTGGTGGAGCACAATGACCCTATACTATATGATTTCAACCGGTCAAGAAATCCTTGCGGAAACTGTTCGCCAAACACCTCTTTGTGCAAGCCAGTGACAATGAGTTGCTGAATTTGCGCCAGGGGAACAAGGATCAACTGTCCTATATCACCTCTTTCAATCGGTTGGTGGCAGAGACTGAGTTGCCTGAGGACAAGAGGACCTCCCTCTTCTATTGTGGCCTTCGGGACGATCTCCAGGATGTTTTAACCCAAATTGTGGAACCTCCTACAGAGTGTTCTGAGTTCATTGACCTGGTGGTACAATTGGATCACCGCTTGAGTGAACGCAAGGTAGAAAAATTCTGGGGTGACACACGCTTAGTGGTACTCAAAACGGAGACAAAGGAGTCCACATTCCCACTCATGATACACCTGAGCCCATGCAAATTGGCAGTGTGCGTGGCCCACTATCTAAGGAAGAGAAAGAAAGTAGGAAAACATTGAAACTGTGTTTATACTGCGGTAAGGCAGGGCATTTTGCTCTTGAATGTCCTAACAAGCCTACTGCTCCAAAGAAAGCCATTGGAGCGGTAACAGGGCCTGAATTCTCTCTTCCTGACCAGGCGGAAAACTAACTGGCTCGATAACTTCTGAGACCATTTTATCGAGTGCTTCTTTCAATATGGTCTCACATCTTCTGGCTAATACCACCAGTCCAGTATCTCGACATCTAACTCTTATTGTGACGTTAGTGTTGTCCCCCCTGGTTCATAAGGTCATTCCCATATTGCTTGACTCTGGGGCTACTGGAAACTTTTTAGACTTGGGTTTGGCTAAAACCCTAAATATTACGACTGTCAGAAAAGATGTCCCTGAACCAGTCAGAGCCGTGGATGGCTCAGAATTGTCCTCCTGGCTTATCGTTTATCAAACAACACCCTTGTCCATGCTTTGTGCAAACAACCATACAGAACAAATTCAGTTTGACCTCATAGATACCCCAGTATTTGGAGCCATTTTGGGGATACCCTGGCCTCAGATACACAATCCCAAAATTGACTGGGCAGCAAGGACAGTGACATTAGACTCCTAACATTGCTGGCACTCCTGTTACCAAGACAAACCATTACTAGTGACACCCTTGCATTCTGGGTCCACACACAGTACGGCTATCAAGCTGGACGACACACTGGTCATTCCATTAAGTCTTTAGTGAACTGAAGGCCACCCAGCTGCCTCCACATAGGTCATACGATTGTCATATAGGCTTGATTCCAGGGGCAACGCTACCATGTAGTAGGGTGTATGCTCTTTCTGAGCCTGAGAATCGATACCTGCAAGACTATCTGGATGATCTATTGGCTAAGGCTTTCATTCATCATTCAACATCACCAGCATCGTCGTCTTTGTTCTTTGCGCCCAAGATTAATCGCGAGTTGCAAGCCTGTATAGATTATTGTGCAGTGAACAAAGTGACCATAAAAAACCGGTATACAGTTCCGTTGATCCTGGTACTTTTAGATCAGGTACATCAGTCGACCATTTATACTAAACTCGACCTCTGGGGCGCCTACCACTTGATCCGAGTGATGAAGGGGGATGAGTGGAAGACGGCGTTCCGAACTAAATTCAGACTCTTCGAGTACACAGTGATGCCCTTCGGGTTGTGTAACGCTCCTGCAGCGTTTCAATTTTTCATCAATGAAGTGCTGCAGGAGTTTCTGGATATCTGTGTAGTGGTATGCATAGATGACATTTTGATCTATGCATCTTCCATTGAGGAACATATAGGACATGTAAGAGCGGTTTTACAACGGCTTTGTGAGCATCATCTCTTCGTCAAGCTGGAAAAATGTGTTTTTCACGCTATAACTGTAGAATTCCTGGGATATATGATCACTCCTGATGGAATTTCCATGGATAGGTCCAAGGTACAGGCCATCCTGGATTGGGTAGCCCCAAGATCCATCAAGGAAGTGCAACAGTTTTTGGTCTTTGCAAATTTTTATCAGAGATTTATACCCCACTATTCTACAGTGGTATCTCCCATAACTCGTCTCCTACGAAAGGAGGTTAAGTTCCTCTGGGATGCAGAAGCTGAGCAAGCCTTCCAACATCTTAAAAACACATTCACTGAAGCACCCATTCTCCATCATCCTGACCCTGCTCTGCCATTTTTCGTGGAAGCAGACGCTTCCCAAATGGCAGTGGGTGGTGTCTTGTCCCAACGAGATGCTGAGTCTGGGCATTTCCATCCAGTAGCTTAATTCTCAAAGAAATTGCTACCCTCAGAGCAAAATTACACGGTGGCGGAGCAGGAACTTCTGGCCATCAAGCTTGCCTTCCAGGAATGGCATCACCACCTACTGGGACAGACACGTTGTGTAGGATGGGTTTCTCCTCTGATGTTGTGCTAGAACAGGTCAGAAGCATTATACCCCCAGAAAGAATCGTGGCTGTGTGCACTTCCCAAGAGTTCCTTGAGAAAATATGGGTATCCCAACACAAGGTTCCCTGTTCAACTGATGTGTATGAAAAAGAGGGTTTACTATACCATGCTGATCCGTTGTACGTCCCTACCAAAGATTTACGGGATACAGTGTTACATTGGGGACATGATTCTGTCCTCGCAGGTCACCCGGGTGAGAAAAAGATGCTAGATATCTGTCAAAGATGGTTTTGGTGGCCCACACTTGTGCAGGATGTCAGAAGCTACATCCAGACTTTTTACACTTGTGTTTGGGCTAAAACCCCACATACTCCAGCCAAAGGATTGTTACTTCCCATGCCAATTCCGGTAGCTCCATGGCATACCATAAGTATGGATTTTATTTCTGATCTCCCAGCTTCCAATGGACACACTGTCATATGGGAGGTTGTAGATTACCTAACTAAAATGGCTCATTTTGTTCCATTAACATGCCTCCCTATGGCTTCCAAGCTCTCTGATCTGTTTGTCAAACACATTGTACGCTTCATGGGCTGCCCCCCACAATTGTTTCTGATCGTGACCCCCAATTTACATCACGGTTTTGGCGTCGCTTCTGTTCCTCTGTCGGTACGGACGTCCGCTTGTCCTCTGCATATCATCCACAAACGGGACGAACAGGACCTCTGACCTGCTTTTAGGGTCTAGAGCTCGCTACTCACGCGCGCAGCTCCACCTAGTTGTGCCTGTGTCCTTCACCCTGCCCAGGCTGCTGTCGCGTGTTCGAGGCCCTCCACCACCCACAGACACCCGTCTGTGCCTCATCCCTGCGGTCTAATGGGCTGCTCTGGTAAGCGTTCCTAGAATTGTGCCTTATTTTCTGTGCTTTTACTTTATTGTGCCTCATTTCCTTTGCTTGTACTTCATCTGTGCCGTTTTTTGCCCCTTGTGCTCTGTGCCCCTTGTGCTCCGTTTTTGGCTCTCCTGAGCTGTTTGTGCCTCTCTGCCTCCCGCTGCTATGTCCCTGCGGCCCACCCCCCTCGCACCCCCATTCGCACTTCCCTCCCACCTCCCAGCTGCTCCTCCCTATCACCTCCTCTTCCTAATGGTGGCGGGCGCGCCGCTGGTGCGCCTGAGGCACGCCAGAGGCAAGCCCGTCTGCGCCCGTCCGCGACTGGGCCGCGCCCAGCGCCAGTCCCCCTGGCTCACTGTGCACCTGCATCCCCAGATGCCGCTACACAGCCAGTGACCTCCACGCTCTCAATCTTGGATGCTCCTCTGTCTGCATCCAGTCCACTCCGAAGCACGCCAAGGGACCCTTCTCCTGCAGAGCCTGCAGCTTCACCTGCACCCTAACTACTAAGCACCGCAACAGATCCGCCGACAACCACCTCAGCTGCATTCTCCTCAACACCCTCTCCGTCCACAAACATGCAATCGAACTCTGGGACCTACTGACCCCATCATCACCTGACATCGCATTCCTCACCGAAACCTGGATGAACTCGGCCTCGGAACCCGACATAGCCATAGCCATTCCTGAAGGATACAAAATCACAAGAAGAGACTGCACCAACAAACCAGGAGGAGGAATCACCATAGTTCACAAAAGCACCATCAGAGTCTCAACCAGCACCCACGACACACTCAACCCCGCCGAGCACCTCCATTTCAAAATTCACATCAACGACAACACCACCCTCAGAGGATCACTGGTTTACAGACCCCCGGGCCCCCACCCTCACTTCTGCGATGCCATTACCAACATCATCAGCGCCCAAGCCCTCACCTCAACAGACTGTGTCCTCCTCGGCGACCTGAACTTTCACTTAGAAAACACCAATGATACCAACACCACCAACCTGCTTGCCAACCTTGCCAACCTCGGCCTCAAACAACTCATCTCGTCACCCACTCACACCGCAGGCCACACACTCGACCCCATCTTCTCAGCCAGCAGCCACATCTCCTTCAGCCACACCACTGAACTCCACTGGACCGATCATCGCTGCATCCATTTCTCCTTCCAGAAGCCAGTAACTCACCACCACCCTCCACAACCCCCCCGCCGCTACTGGAGCAAAATCTCGACAGAACAGCTGGTCTCCACCCTCACCCAGGCCCCTCCTCCTGGGACCTCGGACCTCAACATAGCCGCCGCCAACCTGCATCAATGGATAGACGACTGCGCCAACACCCTCTCGCGGCTCAAACAACCCTTAGACACCCACTACAGCACCAAAGCTAGCTGGTTCACCCTGACCTACAGACCTACAAATGGGAATGCCGAAGAATGGGGAAAACCTGGCGCCACAAACCTACTGAATCCAACCACATCACCCTCAAGACTGCCATCCACAAACATCACCAGCTGATCCGCACCACCAAAAGAACCTACTACCTAAGCTGCATGAACACCAACGCTCAGAACAGCAAAGAGCTCTTTGGCATCATCAAAGAGCTCTCAAACCCCAGGCCCTGCTCCAACGAATCCCCGCCATCTCAGGAGCTCTGCAACTCCCTCGCCACCTATTTCTGTCGAAAGATGGAAGACATCCACAACAGCTTCAAACCCCAGACCCACCAGCCAACCACAGCCACCCACGACCCCAACGCACCAAGCAACACCAACCTCCATTGCACCTTGACCCACGTCAACAATGAAGATACCGTCAACACCATGGCCTCCATCCACTCCGGCTCCCCCTCGGACTCTTGCCCACACCATATCTTCAATAAAGCCAGCAATATGATCGCCCCCCACCTCCGCGCCATCATCAACAGCTCCTTTGAGAAAGCCACCTTCCAAGAGAGCTGTAAATACACCGATGTCAACACCCTGTTGAAGAAACCCAAGGTGGACCCAGATGACCCCAAGAATTACCAGCCCATCTCCCTCCTCCCCTTCCCAGCAAAGGCCATTGAGAAAATTGTGTACAGCCAACTATCCCGCTTCCTGGAAGACAACAAGGCGCTCAACACCTCCCAATCCAGACTCCGCAAGAACCACAGCACTGAGACCGCACTCATTGCTGCTATGGATGACATCAGGACCATGCTCGACGAAGGCGATACCGCAGCGCTCATCCTCCTGGACCTCTCCACACCCTTCACACACGCCTCCACAATGCCAGGATCCGCGGCAAGGCTCTCGACTGGATCTCTTCATTCCTCTCCGGCAGAACCCAGAGAGTCCGCCTTTCTGCCTTTTCTGTCTGAAGCCTCCAAGACCATCTGTGGCGTCCCCCAAGGATCCTCCCTCAGCCCAATGCTTTTCAACGTCTACAAGGCCCCACTCACCAGCATCGCACGAACCCACCACATCAACATAGTATCCTATGCAGACGACACCCAGCTGATCCTCTCCCTCACGAAAGACCCTACAACTGCACAAAACAACCTCCACAATCCACTTCACGCCATCGCCAACTGGATGGAATCAAGCCGCCTCAAGTTAAACACTGACAAAACAGAGATCATCATCTTCAGCGCTGACCTCTCAGCTTGGAACGACTCCTGGTGACCTACCTCCCTAGGAACCGCACCCACACCCACCACTCAAGCACGCAACCTAGGACTCATCCTGGACTCAGCACTCAGCATGACTCAGCAGGTCAACGCAATCTCCTCTACCTGCTACAACACCCTTCGCATACTCCGCAAGATTTTCAAATGGATTCCCATCGAAACCAGAAAAACAGTAACTCACGCTCTTGTCAGCAGCCGATTAGACTACGGAAGCGCACTCTATGCAGGAACTACAGCCAAACTCCAAATGAAAATGCAACGAATACAAAACGCATCAGCCCACCTCATTCTCGACGTCCCACACCGCGACCACATCTCAGCCCACCTCAGAGACCTACACTGGCTACCTCTAAAGAAGAGGATCACCTTCAAACTCCTCACCCACGCACACAAAGCCCTGCACAACACAGGTCTGGCCTACCTCAACCACAGACTCACCTCCCACACTCCCACCCACCATCTCCGGTCCGCCTGCCTCGCCCTCGCCTCCGTCCCCTGCATCCACCGCACCACTGCCAGAGGAAGATCCTTCTCTCACCTCGCCGCCAAGACCTGGAAGTCCCTACCGCTCCACCTACCCCAGACCCAGGACCTCCTGACATTCAGGAAACGCCTCAAAACATGGCTATTCGATCAGTAGCTCCCCCCCCAGGACCTTGAGACCCTGACGGGTGAGTAGCACGCTTTATAAATCTCTTGATTAATTGATTGATTGATGGGCAGATGGAACGTGCCAACCAATCGCTGGAGCAAATCCTGAGATGTTACATTGACACATGGTCTACTGAGTGGGATAAGGCTTTACCTCTAGTTGAATTTGTATATAACAACAGTGTCCACATGGCTACAGGAATATCCCCATTTTACTGTTTGTTTGGTCTTCACCCAAGAATGCTACCTATAACTGGTTCCCAAACATCTACCAAGATCAAGTAAAAAAACAAGCAGACAAAAAGAGACCTGCTCTCATCAAAAAATCTCCATCTTGCAGGATCCAGAAAATTTAACTCCTGATTTCTAGGCCCCTTTCCTATTGCCAAAATCATCAATCCTGTCATAGTAGAACTGACATTGCCAGAAAATTTCAAGGTACACCCAGTGTGTCATGTCCCTATTCCCCTGATACCCGCGATGCCCCACCACCTCCTATGGTAAAAGTACACGGGCAATGGGAATTTGAAGTGGCCAAAATTCTTGACTCCAGGTGCGTCCGCGGTGTTCTACATTATTTATTGGCTTGGAAAGGCTATGGGCCTGAGGACAATTCCTGGGAACCCGCATCCACAGTTCATGCTCCACGTCTTACTAAAAGATTCCATCTCCTGCACCCTTCCAAGCCCCGCCCTTTGAGAGGGGAGGACTGTCAGGAATACCCAAGGTGCCTCCTGCATTATCTGTCACCATCCCCAGGGATTATGGTTAAATCATATCTCTGTTCTTGGTTAAACCTTCATGTTTCTAAGTAAACATAATGTGCTTTGTTACACAAGTGGTTTCATCAATGCTTGTTTTACCAATGCTTGTTTGCTAGTGTGAGCAGGTGTAGACATGTGCTTCTAATTGGGTGTAGTGTAGACATGTGCTTCTAAATGGGTGTGGTGACTCATCCACATGTGGAAACTCAACTGCTTTCCTGATTGGCTATAAATAGCGGAGTGAAGCATGCCTCCCTGCTTGGCTTTGTTTTGCTTCATGATCTCAGCATCTGATTTGGCAGTCCAGCCCCTGCTGTAATCCTCATTTTCAGGACTTTTGAGGCAATTCTTTTCTTCATTCCTGTACCAGCTGACACCAGGCATTCCATTAGCACTCTGGAAAAGACTGCAGCTAAGTAACTAGTATTCTCCAGGGAGTTTGTTCTTTGAGAGCTGCGCTTTCCTAGAATAGCTGGTGTATTTCAGACCTTGTATTTTGGCAGAGTGCTTATCTTGAGGAGACAAATGCATTTCTGAACAGTCTACATTATTATTGTAGTTACTTGCCCAAATGTGCTTCAGGAAATCTGCTTGAGCTCAAGTACTACAAAAAGTGACAGTGCAATTTTAAAAGAGCATTTCCATTACTATTCTTTCTCTAATAGCATAACTCTTGGATTTAAATTGTGTCATTCATGCTTGTGTTTCAGTTTTGAGGAATTTGCTTTTGAAGGGTTTTTCACACACACAGTGAAACCAAACCAAACTGTGCCACCCTAACTGTTTAAACCCAGAGTGGACATTTGTATTTCTTGGATTGTTTTTGTTCCTTTTAGTTTAACCCTATGCATGCAGGAAAGTTATACGTGATATAATTAAGGCCCTTGTTTGTCTTTCTTGCACATGATAAGCGCAATCACAGTTCTAATTGTAGTGTGCAACGGTGAATCTCTGTGAAGCCAGCCCTAATGTCGCAGTACTTATTGTTATGGTACTCAGTTTGGGTTTTTGGTAATGCAGTGTTTGTAATTGTGCCAACAGTTATTATTATCCAAGAAAAGTGCTGGAGCTTCCCGGTGTTCTTCTACCGCTCCCTTGCCCATAGCAGAAAGAAAGATTCAGTTTCAAGGAAGTTGAGTTCACTAACTCTACTATCACTCTGTCAACAATGACCTGCCCCCCTGAAGATACAGGGTGCCTGGCTGGACCGGCAAGACGTGGCAGTGTTTTGTTCCTTTCTCTTCCATTCCCCCTTTCCTTTTGGGACACCTGCTGGGGTTTCTGTGTCCACCAGGAAGTGCAGAGAAGTGTTCCAGGTGGTCGGGTCATACCATTGCCCCTGCAGACATCCTGCTTTTCAGGTGTGTGGCCCCGTCTCAACACTGCATATGCTGAACATTTCATTCAGGGAGTGGTTAATTTCTAAACTCGGTGAAATGAAAAAAATGCTGTTATGCACTTTGAGAATTCCCCTTTTTACATGGTTATCACCATATTTTACTGAATTTTATTGCTGGTTGTGGACTATGCACACTGGGGTACTGCTGTACAGTGAACAGAGTATGTGCTATGACCCCTAAAACATGTAGAAATTCTCTAATCCCTTATTTGCATATTTACCTGTACTATAAGGTCATGGCATACAGCAGGGAAGCTGCACACATGGTGTAAAAAGTTAAATGTCACTTGTGGACTGCAGAACCTGCTGTGCCATTCACTAGTGTGAAAACACATCTTCAGACCTAATATACTGCAGTTTAAACCTGAAGTCTAACCTATCAATAAATCCCTTTTGACTGGAGAAAAATCTTGCTTTTAAATATTGTACCCCATATGTAGGCGTGTAGTCAACAAAGTAGGGTGAATGGTATTTAAAGCTGGGACATGTAGAAATTTAGGCCCAAGTTTATGTTAAAGCGGCACCACAAATAGAAGCGCCATGCTGCACCACTTTAGAAACGCAGAGCTGAGCCGTATTCCTGCGTTACCCCCTGCGCTGTTGCTGAATTAAGCTGCCTAGCGCCAACACAGGCATCCTTGCACCATAGTGCAAGGGTGTCTGTATTGAGGGGATAGATTGTTTATGTGCAGGAAGGTGTGCCTTCCTGCACATAAACAATGTATAATGGTGATTTGGCACTTCTATGTGTGCTGCAAATGCAGCACACTTGGAAGTACCAAGCATCATTTTGAATGATTGTTTATGTGCAGGAAGGTGTCCCTGTCTGCACGTAAACAATCGTTAATGGCATTTTGCCCTTCTATGTGTGCTGCAGAATTCAGCACACATAGAAAAAGCAAAAAACGACGAGGAATAAAAGCATTCCTCCTCATTATGCTATACTAACGCCACCCTTTGGGTGGCGTTAGTTTTTGGTGCCGCCTCAGGTTTACGACAATTCGTAAATCTGAGGCAGCATCAAAAGCAATAGGTGTTGCAGGGGAGTGCCCACTGCAACACCCATTGCACGCCCCTCTGACACAGAAACTGCATCAGAGGGGCCCATATTTACAAGGAGGCGTAACACCACAAAAAAGTGATGTTACACCTCCTTGTAAATGTGGAGCAGTGCTTAGCGCCACCGGAGTGTCATGAAAAGTGACGCTCTGCTGGTGCTAGGAGCTCTTAAATATGCCCCATAATGTCACCATGTACCTACTATGACTAGCCCCTAAACGCTATTTTCACTGTGAAAGGATCTGAATGTCCTATGAGAAAAATAGAGTACAGATAAAAATATCTTGTTAGCTCAGGTTTGGGACCGGCTAGAGAAATAATTCAACCACTCTATTTAATATTTCAAACACTTGTTTTAATATTTATTAAAACAACAGTTGTTAAGTTGAATTCTATATAATATTTAGAAAAAGTACCATTTAGAAAGTTGCCTTTCCCTGCCACAAGTTCCTAGAGGCTAATTAGCATTATTTGTTTCTCAGCTGTCCAGCCAGTGCTTGACCTTAATGAGGTGTGAAAAGTGGTACCAGAACAGTGGTAATGGCCTGGGTGTGGGGAGCAGTTTTCCCCACTATCAGAAAGTTCAGGTACGTGGGCCCAGGAACGTCATTAACTTCAAAGGGCCCTGCCCCGTTACAAGTAAATGCAAGGTGAGACCTTTTGAGCATCAGCCTTTATCCCACTAATCAGTTTGACTCCAAACCCAGAAAGAGGAGAGTTACCCCCAAAACAAGATTTTAAAAGCCCACAGAGGAGAGGACAGTCATTACCCTGGCCACACTCTCAGTGGGCACACATGCTCTGCATAAGGGGAGACGTGTTTCCCCATTTAGAATTTGGGAGAAAGGTACACTGTGAGACTGCTTGAAGAAGGGCAAGAAGGAACTACTGCAAATGTGTGTAGGGTTGCCGCTGGGAACTTCTACCCGGTTGGTTAGAGAGAAGCAGGAGCAGTCCCATCCACCAGCTGCTGCCAATCATAAATGTAGCATCTCACAGCACCATCCTCAGAACACTTTCTGGACCTGTAGAATAACAGAAAAAGGATTGCACCTGCTTTTTGACACTTGTGTGAAGACCTTAAGTGCTGGTCCTGCTCCCTGGACAAAGAGGTGGAGATCAGGGTTCAGTTGACTGACCTCCTGTGTGGCTACAGGGACACAAGCTGCAAGAGGCCTTTTCCTGAAGTTTGCACCTGACTAGTTGCAGATAGGCCTGGGCAACATTTTAATTATGCTAGTGCAAATTTGGGAATTATTATTCTTCCCAAATGGTAAACAATTATTTAAAGCAGCACTAGTTTCTTTAAAGAATCCAGGCTGCCTTTGAAAAAACAAATTGCCCAATCTATCGATAAGTCTTGTAGAACCGGAAACTATGGTGGCTTCTTCACAATGGTATAATCACCCTTTTTGGCTGGTTGTGAATGTGGGCCAAACACCTGGAATTCATTACAAAAAAAGTAAGTGCATAATGAGTCACCTCAAATGAATATTGAAGAAATGCTTTTGTAGCCTTACCTTCCAGATCTGACCTCCAAGTGAAAAACTCTCTTTAACTATGCTGTCAATCTGGATGAGAAGAAATCTACATTAAATGGACACCACTGTTTTTGCAACTCCCTAAACACTTTTACACCTATGTCTTGATCTTATGCCCCTCTAATGTGTTGATATATCTGACTACTGTCAGATTGTTGATGTGAAGGAGCACTGCATACTTTATTCTGTCTTTTGCCAAAGATTATATTGCAAAAGAGCCTGCAAGACACTCTGAATAATTTCAGCACATTGTTGACTCCCTCTCTGGTCAGCGTCCCCCAATCCAAAAGGTCACAAACCTTGTGCTTCAACCCCAGAGACTGGCATTTGAAGATGATACAAGGGAAGATAGCTCACCTGTTCGAAGCCTCCAGGTGACCTAGCCACCACTTTAGCTCTTCCTTTGCTTCTTTATCCGGTGGTATCGACTGAGACTAAGATAAGACTCTTTGTAGATTTTTTATTATCAATCTCTGCAATGCTATGCAACGGCTCAGGCCTAGAAACATTGCCTTATTGAAGATGACAGGAGACCTACTATTCTTGCCAGGTGACTGAGGTAAATCAGGTTTGTCAAAGAATACTTCAAATCTCTTGATAACTTTAGTCTTTAACACCCTTTTGTCTGAGTGTACCAAAAATCCTAAGAAATCCATCCTCCTTGATAGCACCAGATGTTTTCAAATTGATTTTTAAACCCAGCGTTTGGATTAAGTAATCTAGTTCTGACCCTGCTTTACCGAAAGATCTTTTCCCTGCCCTAAAAAGATTAATTCAGGTAGACTACAATCCTTAGGCTCCTGAACCAGAGAAATGCTGCCACTGGTTTCAACAGCTTGGTGAAGTACCAGGGAACTAAAGAAAGACCAAAGCACAGGGACCTGAATTTATACATTTGTTCCTGTCAAAGGAATTGAAGATACTTTCTGTGACCTTGAAAAATAGGATCTGTTAGGTATTCATCTTTGAGGCCCAACCTTATTATCCAATCACCAGGATGAAGGATATCCCTAAACAGATTGGTATTTCCATTCTGAAGTGTATGTACCACACAAACCGATTGAGATCCTTCAAGTTTATAACAGGCTGATACATTTTGTTCTTCTTTTGAACAGGAGTACATTACTGATAAAAATCTCTGGATGCCTGTGACACCTCTCTATTGCCCATTTCTCTAGGGGCTCTTGCATCTCTACAGACAATAATTCTGTCTGTCTCAAAGTATTGCTTTGAAATAGAAATCCTGCCTGAAAGAGAGGGGCATGAAAATCTATCTAAAACCAATGAAAACAACCACGGGCCCTGATAAATAAGTTGCCATCCCTACACAAAAGGGCCAACCTGCCCCAACCAGTGTAAAGTTAGGGTAAAGACTCTTACCTTGGGTTTCTCCCTCCCCCTGTTTGTCCTCCATAATTGGCAAAGCATCCTCCCTTCCTTTTCTGGGGAAGAACAAAGGCCTGGAGAATCTTAAGTGACTGTAAAATTAGGTCTGTAGAAGTTTGTTTGGCTGGCAAAACAACTCTGGTAAAATCGTCAGCCTTGGGAGAAGCCCAACCATATACTTTCATTGATGATGTATGTGCCTTATCCAGCAAAGAATAAGCTTATAGAAGTTGGCGAATTCCTTTAATATAGGCATCTTCTAACTCTGTCATATTCTCCAACATAGAGTCTGCTTTCATATTAAGATGGCTATCTGGGTCCATTCAAAAATGATTTTAGGGTCTACTGCTTGCCTTAAACTCTTAGGGCCTGATTACAACTTTGGAGGACGGTGTTAAACCGTCCCAAAAGTGGAGGATATACCACCTACCGTATTACGAGTCCATTATATCCTATGGAACTCGTAATACGGTAGGTGGTATATCCGCCACTTTTGGGACGGTTTAACACCGTCCTCCAAAGTTGTAATCAGGCCCTTAGTGTAAGAAATTGTGTTGCTGGTTGAAGGGGTAACAGTCTAAGCAAGCAGCAAACACAATCTTTGTCAGGGTGAAGTCACAAGCAAACCCTAAATAAATATGTTCTATACCCCTTGGTGACTGGGCACAGAGCAATCAGGGTTTAAACAGGAACACAGTGAAAACATACCACAAAAGGATGCCACAACAGATATAGAAAAATAGATTATTCTTAGTAACTAAACCAAGACCAAAATGACAAATATCCTATCAGTATTTTATGATTTCAGTAAGAATAGCGCCAAAAAGCACAAAGAACCAGCTGTGGATATCTGGTCAGGCCGGAACAGGACAAACTCACAAGTTCAGGCCAACTGTGATGAAGCGCAGGCCAGCTACAGGGACCCATTTAGACCCACACAAAGAGAGTACCCTAAGTGCTGATTGCGGACCATTGAGAGGTCCCATGCTCAGGGTGCATCATACAGCCGAGCTGCTGCGTTGATTCTGAGGTACTACAGAGCTATGATGCGATATCCTTCATTGTTGACAAGGGCTTGCAATGTGAAGTCCAGCTTCAAGGATGCGTCTGGCATTTGAGGCAATGCTCTGGTTTCCAAAGGGCTGTAAGGCTGTGATGCTAGAGCCTGTTTCATTGTCAAAGCTGCCAATGGCAAGAGATTTGCGAAGTAAGGGCCTGCCTCAGAAAAACTTCACACAGCCAGCGGTTCCTTTGCAGACTGTGAGGCTGATGAGCAGTCCTTGGATTGGGAGAACCCTCCCAGCAGTGGTGATGCGTCGGTTCTGCTTGGGGTTGCACCGTGGAGCAAAGGAGATGCATTGGTTCTGCTGAACCCGTAGATGGGCAGGCAGAGCACCTTCAGGCCCACTTCCAAGGACTAAGGACTGGGGTGGCACCACTTGGCAGGGTAGTGGTCACAGTTCACAAAAATGCAAAATGAGCAGGGAGCCCAATGAGCATCATCTTCCTTTTGTACCACAGTAAGCAATTTCCAAACACTCACTATAAGCACCCACTGCTCAAGGGTGTGTCCTGAGACCACAATATAGAAAAACACATACAGTGATGCACCAACAGTAAATAATAATGTGAATAAGTCAAAATCAAAATGTAGAATGTTCCATATCTTCTTTATTGTGCTCATGCAGTAGACATATAGATCCTAGTGTTACAGCTAACCAATACAGCCAACATGTTTCGTTAACCACTCTGAACTTCTTCAGGGCAGTAATTTAGCAAAGAGAAAAGCACACTTAAAAAACCCACAAATGCAATACATAATTAACCAAAACTACAGTAAATAGGCCTAAGAGGGCATAAGAGGGACTTTTTTCACTGATGAAGAGTCTTCCTTCCTTTTTGAATAGACAACTACTGTAGCCTGACAGGATGAATGCATGGCTTTCATACAATGTGCGTTGAGGTTCGAGACCTGTGAATGGAGGCATGCGATTAGGCATAATTGTGCTCTGTTTTTTGGATTTATTGTTTCATGTATGATTTATCTTCACTTTCTTTTTGGTACAGAGACATTGTCATTTATTATATTATAGGAATGCGTTATACCTGTAGAGGCACTCTGACTGAGGGTGTTTTGGATCAGAGCAGCTGGAGCTCAAATATGGGGATATTGCTCTTTAAGACTACATTCTAATATGGCTGACTTGCTTTCACAGTTGTGTTTGGGCACCTGCCTCACAATCCTTTGAGACATTGTTGTGGTGCTATATTTCTGGTTGATTATAGATCAGCAGCACATTTATGGCCTGATTGTAACAGAATATATATCTTTTTTGACCCCTTTGTTTCTTTTTCTCCTTTGTTGTTTTTGTCTTATTTTTCACTGTCATTGTATTTATTGTGTATGTTTTGTAATTTTGCTGAATGTTCTCTATTTATAATTTTAAGCTCTATTTTTTAGGTGATATTAGTTTATAATTTGTCTTATTTACAAGGGGCAGTATGTAATCTAATTAGGTGGCAAGTACGAGGGTGGCCTGGCCTGATATTAAAAGGATCCAAGGTGTGTAATCTCATGGGACCTCACTCATATATGGTATATTTCCATATGGTGAACTACAGTTTCACGAGATGGGTATTTTGGTATATTAGCTGTACAAAACAAGAATGGTTTGTAATGATAATTGTTGTTGCAATGGTATATAGATGGTCACATGATGGATATATTAGTTGACAGTATGGGTGTTACTAATGTCCATTGAATGATGTATTGTATTTCTTTCCTTCCGTTTTGTTGTCAAAACAATATCATGATATAAATTGTATATTCATTGGAATTACTGACTTTGTCAAATTCATTCTCTTCCTTTGCCTGTTATGTTGTGAATTCTACTAGTACACACTGGAACATGTGCCAAATTATGTTTATTTACTTTCAGACCTATGGACTCTGGTAGGTCTCCCTTTTGTTGATGTATGCTATACAATATCTTGTGACTGGTACATCAAATATTGAGAATAATTGATTGGATGTGTTTTCATATAACTGTAACGTGTAAAGACTAGAGATGTTGGGAGCATGTTTGCTTTTTACTCCACAGTGTCTATGGTGACTGTTTTTAATGTGGTTTCAAGACTGTTCTATGAATCCATTGTATCTTTTTTTTATCAATGTAAGTGGTAGGATATTATTTTTAAATGAAAATACCCTTAATTTGTCTTTGGAAGCTGGGTAGGGATCATTTTTTATTTTGAGTTTATGGTAGTGGTTGTATATTATGTATTGTATTTGTGATTTTATTTTAATATGTTTTGTCTTTGTTAAAAACAACCCTGAATACGTTCACAGTGGTGAACAAAATGTGTTGCCTGGTTGTTTTCCTGTAGCACTTGGATCTATGTGTCCACTGTGCTAACACAATAAAAAAGATATGGGACATTCTACATTTTGATTTGGACTCTTTCACATTAATATTTACTGCTGGGGCACCACTATATGTATTTTTTAGTACTCAAAGGTGTCAGAGTCCAGGTGCCTGGTTCAAGGTTGTTAAAGTCTTCTGTCCCTGAGGCTCTAGTCAGGAGGCCCGCCAGCTAGCCCATGAAGTAACTTTGGAGCCCTGAGTTCAACAAATGCAGTTCCAGTCATTCTCACCAAGGTAAGGGGGCAGCAGGCAGCAGGTCAGCGCAGCAGGCAGCAGTTCTTCAGAGCAGCAGTCCAGCAGAGTAACAGTGCTTTCAGCAGCGCAGAAGTCCTTCTTCCTGGCAGAGTATTCACAGGTCCAGAAGTGTACTGAAGAGTTGGTGTCTGAGGTCCAATATTTCTACTGGGTGCCCTATGTCTGGAGTATGGAAGAAGCTTCTAGAAATTCTATTTGAAGTGCCCAGGCTTACTACGTCCTCAATAATCGCTCCCGACTATCTACAGGGGGTATGCAACCTTTTGTGTGAAGCAGGACACACCCTATTCAAGTGTAAGTAGGGCTGTGCGCAGCTTCGCTCACCCATCCTGGCAGTGATGGCTCATCCAGGCACACCTAAGCTCTCTATTGCATGTGGCTGTCTAGGACGAACATACAAAGCCCAACTGTCAGCTACACTAGGTCAGGTGACCGGAGACAGACTGGAGGCCCTAAATGGCTAAGGCAAGAACATGTCAACTTTCAGAATTTTCAGAATTGCAGTTTAAAGTCTGACTTCACCATAGGTAAGGATTTTAAATTGTGATTCCAGAGACACTAAACAGGAACTTGTTATCTTTTCCCATTTGGAAATTACACTTATAAAGTGTAAGAAGGCAACTCCAATTTATTCTATGAGAGAGAAAGGTCTTGCAGTAGTAAACAATGAATTTAAGAGCTTTTCAATACCAGGACTTGTAAAACCTAAAAGTACATGTCTTACTTTTTAAGTACATTATACCTTGCTCTCTAGGTTATACAGGGCCTACCCTATGGGTGATATACGTATTAAAAGGAAGGGTTGGGCCTGGCAAAAGATTTATTTTGCCAGGTCAAAATGCCATTTTAAAACTTGCATATGAAGGCTGTGCACTGGCAGGCCTGAGACATGTTCAGCACTACGTCCATCATCCTTTTGTGTTGCTAAAGTTACCCTAAGTGGGAAGGGTATGCCCAGACGTGGGTCCCTTGCTCACTGTGCCACTGGGATTCAAGCAAGCCTGGCTGTTGAAGGGTGATACTCTGAAACCGGTCCCAGAATGCTTGTTTCTGGTCCAGGGAGGACCTGGCCTGGCAGTTCGGGCTGGACTGTTCCCACGAGGAACAAGGTCAAGACTGATTTGCATATGGCTGGGTCCAAACTGGGGTGGCATGGTGAGCAAAAGAACAATGGATTAAACCCACATCTGTGACTGGGGGTGAGTGTTAGCATTGTTCAGCACTCCGTCCATCATCCTTTTGTGTTGCTAAAGTTACCCTAAGTGGGAAGGGTATGCCCAGACGTGGGTCCCTTGCTCACTGTGCCACTGGATTCGAGCTAGCCTGGCTGATGAAGTGTGATACTCTGAAACTGGTCCCAGGATGCTTGTTTCTGGTCCAGGGAGGACCTTGCCTGGCAGTTCGGGCTGGACTGTCCCATGAGGAACAGGGACAAGACTGATTTGCATATGGCTGGGTCCAAACTGGGGTGACATGGTAAGCAAAAGAACAATGGATTAAACCCAGATCTGTGACTGGGGGTGAGTGTTAGCATTGTTTAGCATTCCGTCCATCATCCTTTTGTGTTGCACATGTTTAAAGTGCTACATGGTGGATGGCACAATCATTGCTGCAGGCTTATTAGTAGCATTTAATATACCGTCCTTGGGCACATGTAGTGCCACTTTACTGGGGTTTTAAAAGTAAATTGAATATACCAGTTGAGCATCAGCCAAAGTTATCATTTTTTAAGGCATGAGCACATGCACTTTACCACTGATTAGCAGTGGTAAAGTGTGCAGAGTGCCAAGGCCAGGAAAAACAAGATCAGAAAAATGGAGGAGGAAGGCACATCATTGAGAGGAAGACCACCTTAAGGCTGACAGGTCTAAAACCAACAAAAATAAATTCAGGAAAAATAGGATGACAGGTCTAAAAGATAAATGAACATGTATTTAAATATAAACTTCCTCTTGAAAACCTTGACTCAGCACAAAAAAGTACACTTTTACAAAATAACTAACTCACCGCCCCTCAACCAGGGAGCCTGAAACAATTAAATGAAACAGACTCTAAGTGAGCAATCTGGAGTTACTTTCACAGCACTCTATGTTTGCAAGAAAACATCCTTCCAAAAAGTTCTTAAACACAGGAATTAACTCCATGAATATAACACCCATAATGAGTCTTGGCATGTACACAAAAAGTTTCTAAGCAGCAAGAAGAGGTGGTGTACATTGTCTCTGCCTTATTTATACAGTGTACTTAATTAATGCCTTGATCATAATTTCCTGTTTGAAAGAACGGCCGTATGAGAATTGTAGTTCTTTGACTGGCTGTAAAATAAACTGAACAAAAGAGACTGCATAATATGAGTCTCTGACTTGCAATGTTCATAACTATCATACACGTTAGTCAAACTGTTCCCTTAAACTTACAACTGAAATTCCAGAGCAGGTAAATTGCAAAGCTGAAGTTGCATCT
Organism: Pleurodeles waltl; assembly: GCF_031143425.1. Classification (NCBI taxonomy): domain Eukaryota; kingdom Metazoa; phylum Chordata; class Amphibia; order Caudata; family Salamandridae; genus Pleurodeles; species Pleurodeles waltl. Next base: position 1,085,088,033 of record NC_090437.1, on the reverse strand, counting down.
TGTTCAGGAAGGCCTGGTAGTGTGTCTTACTTCCCCAACAGTACTATTTTTAAGTCTGAGGTTTATTCACAATATATTGTAGCGCTGTTCATGCATTCAAGACTAGTTCCCTTAGGCTCCAATTTTTTCTCAGTTGAAGGAGCAACCCTATAATTCTACTTCCCTTACCACAAGAAATAACTAATTCCAATAGAGATATTGAATTATTACAAGCAAACAACAGCATCCTCTAGATCGAGACTATCTGTGCTGTCCAGAAATAGAAAGGAAGATTTAAAGGGCAAGCAGGCTTCACTGGCAGGGATATGAACCTCCTTTAGCATTGTGGCTCAGCAGAATAATTGCTCCACCTATCCTGGAGCAAAATGGTGGAACACAGAAGTTCAAGAGACTCCAGGAGATTACTATGTCTGATACTCTATAAGTCAGTCAGAACTTCTTGAGTTGAGTAGCAAAATCTAGGCATATACCCTCCTTCTAGTGAGTCAAACAGGGCATATTAAAGAGTTTGGAGTTTGCACTCAGTAAATGGTGGTTGTTAGACCTGTCATCCTTGGCGTGGTCTCTCCTGTCTTTTTGCCTCTGTTTCCCATGTTTTGACTGTATGCTGGACTCTGTGCTCTCTACCATTGCTGGCCAGTGCTAAAGTGCAAAATGTATGTATAATTGGCTTTTCCATGATTGGCACATTTGATTTACTGTAAGTCCATAGTAACGTGCATTAGAGGTGCCCAGGGCCTGTAAATCAAATGTTACTAGTGGACCTGCAGAACTGGTTGTGCCACCCATATGAGTAGCCCTGTAAACATGGCTCAGTCCAGTCACTGGAGTTTTAACCTGCCAATTCAACCTGGCAAGTGGCCCAGAACATCCCTCTTTATACATATAAGGCACTCCTAAGGTAGGCCCTAGGTAGCCCCATGGGTAGGGTGCAGTGTATGTTAAAGGTGGGACATGTAATTATGTCTTTTACTTGTCCTAACATTGAAATACTGGCAAATTCATTTTTGACTGTTGCAAGGTCTATCTCTCTCATAGGTTAACAAGGGGGCTGCCTTTAAATATCTTTTAAGTGCAGTTTCCCTTTGGAAGCAGATAGAAATCTGGAGTTTTCTGTCTCTGAACTCACAATTTAAAAATACATCTTTTGGTAAAGTTGGTTTTTAAAATGCCACTTTTCGAAAGTGGACATTTTCTTGCTTAAGCCATTCTGTAACTCTAAATGCTTGTGTATTCCCTGCCTGGGTCGGACTGACAGTTGGGCTGTTTGTGAATCCCCTCTAGATAGTGACTCAAACGGAGCTGGCGTGTAGCCTGCATATCCTGATAGGCCATCTGAGCTAGAGTGGAGGGAGGAGTGGTCACTTACACCTGAATGGCCTTTGCTTGCCCTCACACAATGCAGTCTCCAACCCCCTGGTGTGAGTCTGTAGCAAGGCCTCGGCAAGGCAGGGTCTTGTGAATAACAGAGACTTTCCTTTGAAGTTTGCCAACTTTAAGGGCAGAAAGGGGTAGACGTATTGGAACCAAAACCCCAGATTTTTAGATTACTTCTGGAATCAAGAGGAATCTCTGCCAAGGAGAAGAGATGAAGAGCTGGAGGAGGAGTACTGCCTCCTTGCCTGTGATTGTGCTTTGCTGGGTTGGCTTGCAGTTACTGCTTGTGCCTGAAGGAGGTCAAAGACTGGACTTTGTGGTATATTCCTGCTTGTGAAGAATCTCCAAGGGCCTGAACTGAGCTTGCCCCAGTTCTGAAGTCTCAGAGCCATCAAAGACTTCCTCTGCCAGCACCTGGACTCTCTGCTGAGATTCCTGCCCTGCCAAGTGGTGCCTAGTCCAGTCCCTGGGCCCTTGAAAGGAGAAGCTGGTGGAAAAAGCAAGAAAAACCAAGTAAACCTACTTTAACCCGACGGCGCGTCTGAATCCCGTTACTCTGCCTGCAACCGAAGCCGTGCTCCATGCTGGAGTGTGACGACCTGGCAAGCCCAACACATCTGCAGCCTCGCTGAATTCCACGACTCCGTGGAAGTCTCCGTAACACGACGTGACCGCTGGATGTCAACTCCACCAGAAGTACCCACATCCAACGCTTTGCACCAATGAAGCGTCTCCTGCAAGGACCCAGTGCCTCTTTCTGACACCTCCGCTCCACATCACCGGAACCGATGCCACCTCGGATCCAGCGATCCATGCACCAGCTTGTTTCCGCATTTGCACAAGGTATTGTACCTGAGGGTCCACGTTACTCCGTGACCGGTGCCATAGGCATCATATTGTTGAGAACGACTCCCTTAAGAGGCCATGATATCACCTAATCTAAGCAGTTGTGTTTCTAAGCGCCATTTTGGTGTTTAGTCTTGTAAAATTCATAACTTTGCTTGTGTATGTTGAATTTTTGTTGTTTTAGTCTTGTCAGATAAATATTGCCTATTGTTCTAAGCTGGGGTTGAGTCATTTTGTAGTGTTTTCACTGTATTACTGTGTGTGTTGATACAGATACTTTACACATTGTCTCTGGGTTAAGCCTTTCTGCTCGTACCAAGCTACTAAGGGGGTGAGCGGGGATTAACCGGGTGTGTTTCCCCTTTGCCCTGACTAGAGTGAGGGTCCTTGCTTGGACAGGGGGGTAACCTGACTGCCAACCAAAGACACAATTTCTAACAGTGGTGAAAACCAATCTATCTTAATATATTCCCTTTATTATTCTGGGTTTGCAGCTAAGTGATACACTTCCATTTCTAGGTAGAAACTAATTGAAAAAACAATCCAAGAGGTACATGACCCCAACATTCAAAATTGTGACTCCCAGTCTCATCTGTCCAGAACTCTCTTTTGCTTGCCCTCTCCTTCATCGTGTTTTTGCCTTGTTGACTTCAAAAGGAATCTCCTTCCCTCAGCAAACACATTGTCTTGGCATCTTTTAGTGGACCTCTGGGCCTTCCTTCAAGATGTGGAAGCTGCTGTAAAATTCTAGCAAAACACATATACCCCCATCTGGCAGGCCAAAGGAGTTACCCTCACCCCGTGTTTTGCCAAGCTAAGGTTGTTCACATTTGTTGTGTTGTATATTATTAAAGAGGCTTCACATGTAACTTGTTCTGTGAGGGACACATACATGTGTTTACAGTGATACCATGTATAATTATATGTGGTCAACATTCTAAGAGGATCTGTTGTTGACAGTAGCAGTTTTTGTGTTAAGTCCTTCTAATGTATACTGTGGCTGGGTAATCCTGTTATAAATTACTTCAAGTCTTGTGGCTTCTGGAGTAGTCACTACAGCATCTGTTAAATTTCCCTTTGTCTTCAGGCAGTGTAAGTGTACCAACGTACCATTTTGAATGGTGAAAATGATGTTGCTCCAACCTCTCACAAACTAATCTTGAATGTATCCACATTAAAAAGAGATAACAGCTGCCAAGGACTACAGGTATATATTTCTGGTTTCTCCTCAAACAGTCCTATTATGAGCATGTACATAAGACCCCCTGGACTACCATAATTAATGGATCAAAAGAGAAGCAGATCATCAATAAAAAAAAGCTAAATGAACAGCAAAAGCAGGAGAGCATATGTAATCCCATAAGGTCCGCGCACTAGAGACATCACTGAATTTCTCACATGCAAGTCACAATTTGTGATATATGTCATGAAATGCCCATGTAATATAAAGTATGTGGGGAGTCTGGGCCATCCACCATGGCTAGACACTTTAGGAACATCCACTACAATGACAGGAATAAGCTTTCCTACTATGCCATTGAACACATCCCTTATCATACCAGAGGGGGCAGAAGAACACAGATACATAGGAGTAATGAATCTAGGTATATCATTGATCTGAGGCCTCTAGGATGAAATAATAAGGGGAAGTTGAAGATACATTTGGAGGATGGTTGAAAATTGATATGCAATATTAATGTGTATTCTGCAATTGTGTTATGCCATTTTTGTTACTAGTATATATGTTTTCTTTTTATTGCAGGAGAAAAGAAAAAAGAATCTTTTGACAGGACCCCACGTTGTTATCTTCAATACTCATCAGTGTGTATGGAACACTGATAAGTTGAACACTTTATAGGGTTTGGGATAGCACTGGTGGTCATGTGATTAAGGCTGAGTATTACACAGTGGCAAAGCCAATGTATAGTAAGAAGAGCATTTTTTGTTTTGCAAATCTGTGCAAAATTGCCCCCCAAAAAAGTTTATCGCCCTCAGCTTCTTCCTGAAAATTACCAATCTGTCAAGTGTGGGATATAAAAATTGGGATTCCAAAACATTGATTTCTCTCATGAAATCCCATATGGATGTTTTGTGTAAATCCATTGAGCCATTTTTGAAAAAAATGCTTTAAAAGAGGTGCTTGAGGTGGTCATGAAGGGGTTAAAACATTAGGTATATCTGGACTATTAGTCTTGTGGGAGTCCCTTGGCAATTCTGCGGTATCAATTTTTTTTTTTAAATGACCCTCTGAGTGGCCAAAGGAGCTTTTTCTCTTGTCGGGCTTTTCAGCACTGCAGGACCGGTACTGAACCCCTAGTACTAATTGAACTTATTGGCTTTCCACAACCCAGAGAAAATTGTTGCATCCTCCATTTCATACAGGACTGAGGGACCCTGTGTCCAGAAATGGTAAAATACAGATTATAAGAGGGCAGGTTAATGATATCTTGACTCATTAGCACTTTAGAGGGTGGGGGTGGGGGGCTAGAGTAACCCCCCAGGGGCAAAATGTAAGAACAACATTTTCATGCCGCCCGTACTGCAGTACTCCCTCTGGACCCAGCGCGGCCCTCCTGTGTTTTACTGTGGTACTCCTGCTGTTCAAGCCTCATCACCATGGTACCACAGTACTATTAAGTTTCTTCGGGGGAAGCTTGCCAGTACTTCAGGATCATGTAGGTGATGCTTGAGTGGCAGGTGCTGACCTCACCCTCGCCACAGTCCCCCGCATCCAACGCACCACCTCCGGCGGCAGATCCTTCTCCCACCTCGCCGCCAAGACCTGGAACTCCCTCCCCACCAACCTACGCAAGACCCAGGACCTCCTAACCTTCAGAAAGCACCTTAAAACATGGCTTATTGAGCAGTAACCGGCAACCCCCCACAGCGCCTTGAGACCCTAATGGGTGAGTAGTGCGCTTAAGAAATTATTTGATTGATTGATTGATTGATTGAGTGCTATCCGGGTACCTGCAAAAAAAAAATTAAAAATAAAAACAAATGAAATGTGGGTTTGTGGTCTGTGGGGAGGCGGGGATGGGCATCCATGGAGGGTCAGCACAGGACCTGGCTGGCAGCTAGGCCCTGCAGGCAACCCCCTATGAACTCTATGCACCAGGGGAATTGGCCACCTGCAGATTGTTGGGCGCAGACATTGTGGCCAACCTACACCCCCTACACACAGCCAATTTGGGTGCAAGACCTACCCAGAGGTGACCAGTCCCCTGTTGTACACACAACCAAAAGCCATGAACAGTGAGGGTTTGGGTGCAGGGCTTAGTCCGAGACCATGCCCTGCAGCCAACAGCCCCCCCCACCCCACCACTCACATCTAAAGGCCGTGCTCAGTGTGGGAGTTGAATATGACAAAAAAACAGAAATTTGCTGAAAAAAACAAACATTTAAGTAATATCATGGTTAGGTATGGTGATAAAAACTTAGCTTATGTTTAAAAAAAAAAAAAGAATATCACTGTGACGTTATAGTTAGGTGTTGAAGTAACATAAAAATTAATGTTTAAAAACCAAATATCACTCATGACATGTTAGGTGTCTGACAGATTTTCACATGGGCCCTTGCCAAAATGCCAAGCAACATTGGCAAAGTAAACAAACATTACATGCAAAGCCAACATAATGAAAAAAAAATTAAAGACAGCCTGGTACTGAAGCAAACTATTTTGTGAATGAATGTATACACATACACAGGAAGAATGCCATCACTCACAGTAAGGGATCGAATGGCTGAAGTGGGCTCACCCTTTGTCCCATGCTATATTTAAATGCTAATGATAGCTTAAGGGGCTAATAGATGACGTCCACTAAGCATAAGCGCCTGTCTGTCTTTCTGTCTGTCTATCTATCTGTCTCTCTCTCTATCTAGCCATCTATCAATCTGTCTATCTATCTGCATGTCTTTTGAAATGCACTTCAACTGACTTCAAGCTCTGTGTATTGAAAAAACTCTGGGAATCTAAGAAAAAGGGAAATACCCTGGTAACATGTCTAGGTGGTGCACCAAACCATCGAAGAGAGATTCAAATTATTTAATTGCAAAGAACACTTCTAAAAAACACTTAATAGTATGTAGCATCTATGAATAAATGATTTAAAAATAAATAGTTCGGTTTTGCTGCCATATTCCATTTTCAAACTAAGCCAAATAAAAAAGTGTACAATTATTTTTAACCTTCTTCCAGTAGATCAATTCAGAATGTTGCATTTCAGAGTAATATATCATTTAATGTATTGCAGTGGAGCCGATGTACTTTTCATTTAACAAAGAACTGAGGATATCAAATGTTATTTAAAAGTAAAATAGCCCATTAAACAATGCACATACGGGAAGAGATAACTAAATCCATAAAGCATATGGTACCTGTAGGAAGTTGGCTCTGTATGTGCTATTTCAAAGTAAGGAATAGCATGCACAGAGTCCAAGGGTTCCCCTTAGAGGTAAGATAGTGGCAAAAAGAGATAATACTAATGCTCTATTTTGTGGTAGTGTGGTCGAGCAGTAGGCTTATCCAAGGAGTAGTGTTAAGCATTTGTTGTACATACACATAGACAATAAATGAGGTACACACACTCAGAGACAAATCCAGCCAATAGGTTTTTATATAGAAAAATATCTTTTCTTAGTTTATTTTAAGAACCACAGGTTCAAATTCTACATGTAATATCCCATTCGAAAGGTATTGCAGGTAAGTACTTTAGGAACTTCAAATCATCAAAATTGCATGTATACTTTTCAAGTTATTCACAAATAGCTGTTTTAAAAGTGGACACAGTGCAATTTTCACAGTTCCTAGGGGAGGTAAGTATTTGTTAGGTTAACCAGGTAAGTAAGACACTTACAGGGCTTAGTTCTTGGTCCAAGGTAGCCCACCGTTGGGGGTTCAGAGCAACCCCAAAGTCACCACGCCAGCAGCTCAGGGCCGGTCAGGTGCAGAGTTCAAAGTGGTGCCCAAAACACATAGGCTAGAATGGAGAGAAGGGGGTGCCCCGGTTCCGGTCTGCTTGCAGGTAAGTACCCGCGTCTTCGGAGGGCAGACCAGGGGGGTTTTGTAGGGCACCGGGGGGGACACAAGTCCACACAGAAATTTCACCCTCAGCAGCGCGGGGGCGGCCGGGTGCAGTGTAGGAACAGGCGTCGGGTTCGCAATGTTAGTCTATGAGAGATCTCGGGATCTCTTCAGCGCTGCAGGCAGGCAAGGGGGGGATTCCTCGGGGAAACCTCCACTTGGGTAAGGGAGAGGGACTCCTGGGGGTCACTTCTCCAGTGAAAGTCCGGTCCTTCAGGTCCTGGGGGCTGCGGGTGCAGGGTCTCTCCCAGGCGTCGGGACTTAGGATTCAAAGAGTCGCGGTCAGGGGAAGCCTCGGGATTCCCTCTGCAGGCGGCGCTGTGGGGGCTCAGGGGGGACAGGTTTTTGTACTCACAGTCTTAGAGTAGTCCTGGGGTCCCTCCTGAGGTGTTGGATCGCCACCAGCCGAGTCGGGGTCGCCGGGTGCAGTGTTGCGAGTCTCACGCTTCTTGCGGGGAGCTTGCAGGGTTCTTTAAAGCTGCTGGAAACAAAGTTGCAGCTTTTCTTGGAGCAGGTCCGCTGTCCTCGGGAGTTTCTTGTCTTTTCGAAGCAGGGGCAGTCCTCAGAGGATGTCGAGGTCGCTGGTCCCTTTGGAAGGCGTCGCTGGAGCAGGATCTTTGGAAGGCAGGAGACAGGCCGGTGAGTTTCTGGAGCCAAGGCAGTTGTCGTCTTCTGGTCTTCCTCTGCAGGGGTTTTCAGCTAGGCAGTCCTTCTTCTTGTAGTTGCAGGAATCTAATTTTCTAGGGTTCAGGGTAGCCCTTAAATACTAAATTTAAGGGCGTGTTTAGGTCTGGGGGGTTAGTAGCCAATGGCTACTAGCCCTGAGGGTGGGTACACCCTCTTTGTGCCTCCTCCCAAGGGGAGGGGGTCACAATCCTAACCCTATTGGGGGAATCCTCCATCTGCAAGATGGAGGATTTCTAAAAGTCAGAGTTACCTCAGCTCAGGACACCTTAGGGGCTGTCCTGACTGGCCAGTGACTCCTCCTTGTTTTTCTCATTATTTTCTCCGGCCTTGCCGCCAAAAGTGGGGCCTGGCCGGAGGGGGCGGGCAACTCCACTAGCTGGAGTGTCCTGCTGGGTTGGCACAAAGGAGGTGAGCCTTTGAGGCTCACCGCCAGGTGTGACAATTCCTGCCTGGGGGAGGTGTTAGCATCTCCACCCAGTGCAGGCTTTGTTACTGGCCTCAGAGTGACAAAGGCACTCTCCCCATGGGGCCAGCAACATGTCTCGGTTTGTGGATAGTCGGTTAAGTTTCAGGGGGCACCTCTAAGGTGCCCTCTGGGGTGTATGTTACAATAAAATGTACACTGGCATCAGTGTGCATTTATTGTGCTGAGAAGTTTGATACCAAACTTCCCAGTTTTCAGTGTAGCCATTATGGTGCTGTGGAGCTCGTGTTTGACAAACTCCCAGACCATATACTCTTATGGCTACCCTGCACTTACAATGTCTAAGGTTTTGTTTAGACACTGTAGGGGTACCATGCTCATGCACTGGTACCCTCACCTATGGTATAGTGCACCCTGCCTTAGGGCTGTAAGGCCTGCTAGAGGGGTGTCTTACCTATACTGCATAGGCAGTGAGAGGCTGGCATGGCACCCTGAGGGGAGTGCCATGTCGACTTACTCGTTTTGTCCTCACTAGCACACACAAGCTGGCAAGCAGTGTGTCTGTGCTGAGTGAGAGGTCTCCAGGGTGGCATAAGACATGCTGCAGCCCTTAGAGACCTTCCTTGGCATCAGGGCCCTTGGTACTAGAAGTACCAGTTACAAGGGACTTATCTGGATGCCAGGGTCTGCCAATTGTGGATACAAAAGTACAGGTTAGGGAAAGAACACTGGTGCTGGGGCCTGGTTAGCAGGCCTCAGCACACTTTCAATTGTAAACATAGCATCAGCAAAGGCAAAAAGTCAGGGGGCAACCATGCCAAGGAGGCATTTCCTTACACAACCCCCCCCCAAACGAAAGAGGATGAGACTAACCTTTCCCAAGAGAGTCTTCATTTTCTAAGTGGAAGAACCTGGAAAGGCCATCCGCATTGGCATGGGCAGTCCCAGGTCTGTGTTCCACTATAAAGCCCATTCCCTGTAGGGAGATGGACCACCTCAACAGTTTAGGATTTTCACCTTTCATTTGCATCAGCCATTTGAGAGGTCTGTGGTCAGTTTGAACTAGGAAGTGAGTCCCAAAGAGGTATGGTCTCAGCTTCTTCAGGGACCAAACCACAGCAAAGGCCTCCCTCTCAATGGCACTCCAACGCTGCTCCCTGGGGAGTAACCTCCTGCTAATGAAAGCAACAGGCTGGTCAAGGCCATCATCATTTGTTTGGGACAAAACTGCCCCTATCCCATGTTCAGAGGCATCAGTCTGCACAATGAACTGCTTAGAATAATCTGGAGCTTTTAGAACTGGTGCTGAGCACATTGCTTGTTTCAGGGTGTCAAAGGCCTGTTGGCATTCCACAGTCCAGTTCACTTTCTTGGGCATTTTCTTGGAGGTGAGTTCAGTGAGGGCTGTCACAATGGATCCATATCCCTTCACAAACCTCCTGTAATACCCAGTCAAGCCAAGGAATGCCCTGACTTGAGTCTGGGTTTTTGGAGCTACCCAGTCCAGAATAGTCTGGATATTGGGTTGGAGTGGCTGAACTTGGCCTCCACCTACAAGGTGGCCCAAGTAAACCACAGTTCCCTGCCCTATCTGGCATTTGGATGCCTTGATAGAGAGGCCTGCAGATTGCAGAGCCTTCAAAACCTTCTTCAGGTGGACCAGGTGATCCTGCCAGGTGGAGCTAAAGACAGCAATATCATCAAGATAAGCTGTGCTAAAGGACTCCAAGCCAGCAAGGACTTGATTCACCAACCTTTGGAAGGTGGCAGGGGCATTCTTTAAACCAAAGGGCATAACAGTAAACTGATAATGCCCATCAGGTGTGGAGAATGCTGTTTTCTCTTTTGCTCCAGGTGCCATTTTTATTTGCCAGTACCCTGCTGTCAAGTCAAAGGTACTTAAGAATTTGGCAGCACCTAATTTGTCTATGAGCTCATCAGCTCTTGGAATTGGATGAGCATCTTTCTTGGTGACAGAATTGAGCCCTCTGTAGTCCACACAAAACCTCATCTCTTTCTTTCCATCTTTGGTGTGAGGTTTGGGGACTAAGACCACTGGGCTAGCCCAGGGGCTGTCAGAGCGCTCAATTACTCCCAATTCCAGCATCTTGTGGACTTCCACCTTGATGCTTTCCTTAACATGGTCAGACTGTCTAAAGATTTTGTTCTTGACAGGCATGCTGTCTCCTGTGTCCACATCATGGGTACACAGGTGTGTCTGACCAGGGGTTAAGGAGAAGAGTTCAGGAAACTGTTGTAGGACTCTCCTACAATCAGCTTGCTGTTGGCCAGAGAGGGTGTCTGAGTAGATCACTCCATCTACTGTGCCATCTTTTGGGTCTGATGACAGAAGATCAGGGAGAGGTTCACTCTCTGCCTCCTGATCCTCATCTGTTACCATCAACAGATTGACATCAGCCCTGTCATGGAAGAGCTTAAGGCGGTTCACATGGATCACCCTCTTGGGGCTCCTGCTTGTGCCCAGGTCCACCAGGTAGGTGACCTGACTCTTCCTTTCTAGTACTGGGTAAGGGCCACTCCATTTGTCCTGGAGTGCCCTGGGAGCCACAGGCTCCAGAACCCAGACTTTCTGCCCTGGTTGGAACTCAACCAGTGCAGCCTTTTGGTCATACCAAAACTTCTGGAGCTGTTGGCTGGCCTCAAGGTTTTTGGTTGCCTTTTCCATGTACTCTGCCATTCTAGAGCGAAGGCCAAGTACATAGTCCACTATGTCCTGTTTAGGCTCATGGAGAGGTCTCTCCCAGCCTTCTTTAACAAGGGCAAGTGGTCCCCTTACAGGATGACCAAACAGAAGTTCAAAGGGTGAGAATCCTACTCCCTTCTGTGGCACCTCTCTGTAAGCGAAAAGCAGACATGGCAAGAGGACATCCCATCTCCTTTTGAGTTTTTCTGGGAGCCCCATGATCATGCCTTTTAATGTCTTGTTGAATCTCTCAACCAAGCCATTAGTTTGTGGATGGTATGGTGTAGTGAATTTATAAGTCACTCCACACTCATTCCACATGTGCTTTAGGTATGCTGACATGAAGTTGGTACCTCTGTCAGACACCACCTCCTTAGGGAAACCCACTCTGGTAAAGATACCAATGAGGGCCTTGGCTACTGCAGGGGCAGTAGTCGACCTAAGGGGAATAGCTTCAGGATACCTGGTAGCATGATCCACTACTACCAGGATATACATATTTCCTGAGGCTGTGGGAGGTTCCAGTGGACCAACTATGTCCACACCCACTCTTTCAAAGGGGACCCCCACCACTGGAAGTGGAATGAGGGGGGCCTTTGGATGTCCACCTGTCTTACCACTGGCTTGACAGGTGGGGCAGGAGAGGCAAAACTCCTTAACCATGTTGGACATATTGGGCCAGTAGAAGTGGTTGACTAACCTCTCCCACGTCTTGGTTTGTCCCAAATGTCCAGCAAGGGGAATGTCATGGGCCAATGTTAGGATGAACTTCCTGAACAGCTGAGGCACTACCACTCTCCTAGTGGCACCAGGTTTGGGGTCTCTGGCCTCAGTGTACAGGAGTCCATCTTCCCAATAGACCCTATGCGTTCCATTTTTCTTGCCTTTGGACTCTTCAGCAGCTTGCTGCCTAAGGCCTTCAAGAGAGGGACAGGTTTCTTGTCCCTTACACAGCTCCTCCCTTGAGGGTCCCCCTGGGCCTAAGAGCTCAACCTGATAAGGTTCAAGCTCCAAAGGCTCAGTTCCCTCAGAGGGCAGAACTTCTTCCTGAGAAGAGAGGTTCCCTTTCTTTTGCTGTGTTGCAGTTGGTTTCCCAACTGACTTTCCTGTTCTCTTGGTAGGCTGGGCCATTCTTCCAGACTCCAGCTCTACTTGTTCACCCTGTGCCTTGCACTGTGCTCTTGTTTTCACACACACCAGTTCAGGGATACCCAGCATTGCTGCATGGGTTTTTAGTTCTACCTCAGCCCATGCTGAGGACTCCAGGTCATTTCCAAGCAGACAGTCCACTGGGATATTTGAGGAGACCACCACCTGTTTCAGGCCATTGACCCCTCCCCATTCTAAAGTAACCATTGCCATGGGATGTACTTTTCTCTGATTGTCAGCGTTGGTGACTGTGTAAGTTTTTCCAGTCAGGTATTGGCCAGGGGAAACCAGTTTCTCTGTCACCATGGTGACACTGGCACCTGTATCCCTCAGGCCCTCTATTCTAGTCCCATTAATTAAGAGTTGCTGTCTGTATTTTTGCATGTTAGGCGGCCAGACAGCTAGTGTGGCTAAATCCACCCCACCCTCAGAAACTAGAGTAGCTTCAGTGTGGACCCTGATTTGCTCTGGGCACACTGTTGATCCCACTTGGAGACTAGCCATACCAGTGTTACCTGGATGGGAGTTTGGAGTGGAACCTTTCTTGGGACAGGCCTTGTCTCCAGTTTGGTGTCCATGCTGTTTACAGCTATGACACCAGGCCTTTTTGGGATCAAAGTTTTTACCCTTGTACCCATTGTTTTGTGAAGAGGCTCTGGGCCCACCCTCCTGTGCAGGTTTTTGGGGGCCTGTAGAAGACTATTTACTATTTTTAGTTTTGGTTGTCTCATCACCCTTCCCCTGGGGAGTCTTTGTGACCCCTTTCTTTTGGTCACCCCCTGTTGAAGTCTTGGACACCCTTGTCTTGACCCAATGGTCCGCCTTCTTTCCCAATTCTTGGGGAGAAATTGGTCCTAGGTCTACCAGATGCTGATGCAGTTTATCATTGAAACAATTACTTAACAGGTGTTCTTTCACAAATAAATTGTACAGCCCATCATAATTACTTACACCACTGCCTTGAATCCAACCATCTAGTGTTTTCACTGAGTAGTCAACAAAGTCAACCCAGGTCTGGCTCGAGGATTTTTGAGCCCCCCTGAACCTAATCCTGTACTCCTCAGTGGAGAATCCAAAGCCCTCAATCAGGGTACCCTTCATGAGGTCATAAGATTCTGCATCTTTTCCAGAGAGTGTGAGGAGTCTATCCCTACACTTTCCAGTGAACATTTCCCAAAGGAGAGCACCCCAGTGAGATCTGTTCACTTTTCTGGTTACACAAGCCCTCTCAAAAGCTGTGAACCATTTGGTGATGTCATCACCATCTTCATATTTTGTCACAATCCCTTTGGGGATTTTTAACATGTCAGGAGAATCTCTGACCCTATTTATATTGCTGCCACCATTGATGGGTCCTAGGCCCATCTCTTGTCTTTCCCTTTCTATGGCTAGGAGCTGTCTCTCTAAAGCCAATCTTTTGGCCATCCTGGCTAACAGGAGGTCATCTTCACTGAGAGCATCCTCAGTGATTTCAGAAATGTGGGACCCTCCTGTGAGGGACTCACTATTTCTGACTAACACAGTTGGAGACAGGACTTGAGGGGTCCTGTTCTCCCTATTTAGGACTGGAGGAGGGACATTGGCCTCCAAGTCACTAATTTCTTCCTCTGTGATGTCATCATCAGAGGGGTTGGCTTTTTCAAACTCTGCCAACAGCTCCTGGAGCTGAATTTTGGTAGGTCTGGAGCCAATGGTTATTTTTTTGATATTACAGAGAGACCTTAGCTCCCTCATCTTAAGATGGAGGTAAGGTGTGGTGTCGAGTTCCACCACATTCATCTCTGTATCAGACATTATTTTGCTAAGAGTTGGAAGACTTTTTAAAGAATCTAAAACTGTTTCTAGAATCTAATTTCAAACTTTTAACAAACTTTTTAAACTCTAAAAGACAATGCTAAACAGGGACTTAACACACAAGGCCCTAGCAGGACTTTTAAGAATTTTGAAAAATTTCAAATTGCAAAAATGAGTTTCTAATGACAATTTTGGAATTTGTCGTGTGATCAGGTATTGGCTGAGTAGTCCAGCAAATGCAAAGTCTTGTACCCCACCGCTGATCCACCAACGTAGGAAGTTGGCTCTGTATGTGCTATTTCAAAGTAAGGAATAGCATGCACAGAGTCCAAGGGTTCCCCTTAGAGGTAAGATAGTGGCAAAAAGAGATAATACTAATGCTCTATTTTGTGGTAGTGTGGTCGAGCAGTAGGCTTATCCAAGGAGTAGTGTTAAGCATTTGTTGTACATACACATAGACAATAAATGAGGTACACACACTCAGAGACAAATCCAGCCAATAGGTTTTTATATAGAAAAATATCTTTTCTTAGTTTATTTTAAGAACCACAGGTTCAAATTCTACATGTAATATCCCATTCGAAAGGTATTGCAGGTAAGTACTTTAGGAACTTCAAATCATCAAAATTGCATGTATACTTTTCAAGTTATTCACAAATAGCTGTTTTAAAAGTGGACACAGTGCAATTTTCACAGTTCCTAGGGGAGGTAAGTATTTGTTAGGTTAACCAGGTAAGTAAGACACTTACAGGGCTTAGTTCTTGGTCCAAGGTAGCCCACCGTTGGGGGTTCAGAGCAACCCCAAAGTCACCACGCCAGCAGCTCAGGGCCGGTCAGGTGCAGAGTTCAAAGTGGTGCCCAAAACACATAGGCTAGAATGGAGAGAAGGGGGTGCCCCGGTTCCGGTCTGGTTGCAGGTAAGTACCCGCGTCTTCGGAGGGCAGACCAGGGGGGTTTTGTAGGGCACCGGGGGGGACACAAGTCCACACAGAAATTTCACCCTCAGCAGCGCGGGGGCGGCCGGGTGCAGTGTAGGAACAGGCGTCGGGTTCGCAATGTTAGTCTATGAGAGATCTCGGGATCTCTTCAGCACTGCAGGCAGGCAAGGGGGGGATTCCTCGGGGAAACCTCCACTTGGGTAAGGGAGAGGGACTCCTGGGGGTCACTTCTTCAGTGAAAGTCCGGTCCTTCAGGTCCTGGGGGCTGCGGGTGCAGGGTCTCTCCCAGGCGTCGGGACTTAGGATTCAAAGAGTCGCGGTCAGGGGAAGCCTCGGGATTCCCTCTGCAGGCGGCGCTGTGGGGGCTCAGGGGGGACAGGTTTTTGTACTCACAGTCTTAGAGTAGTCCTGGGGTCCCTCCTGAGGTGTTGGATCGCCACCAGCCGAGTCGGGGTCGCCGGGTGCAGTGTTGCGAGTCTCACGCTTCTTGCGGGGAGCTTGCAGGGTTCTTTAAAGCTGCTGGAAACAAAGTTGCAGCTTTTCTTGGAGCAGGTCCGCTGTCCTCGGGAGTTTCTTGTCTTTTCGAAGCAGGGGCAGTCCTCAGAGGATGTCGAGGTCGCTGGTCCCTTTGGAAGGCGTCGCTGGAGCAGGATCTTTGGAAGGCAGGAGACAGGCCGGTGAGTTTCTGGAGCCAAGGCAGTTGTCGTCTTCTGGTCTTCCTCTGCAGGGGTTTTCAGCTAGGCAGTCCTTCTTCTTGTAGTTGCAGGAATCTAATTTTCTAGGGTTCAGGGTAGCCCTTAAATACTAAATTTAAGGGCGTGTTTAGGTCTGGGGGGTTAGTAGCCAATGGCTACTAGCCCTGAGGGTGGGTACACCCTCTTTGTGCCTCCTCCCAAGGGGAGGGGGTCACAATCCTAACCTTATTGGGGGAATCCTCCATCTGCAAGATGGAGGATTTCTAAAAGTCAGAGTCACCTCAGCTCAGGACACCTTAGGGGCTGTCCTGACTGGCCAGTGACTCCTCCTTGTTTTTCTCATTATTTTCTCCGGCCTTGCCGCCAAAAGTGGGGCCTGGCCGGAGGGGGCGGGCAACTCCACTAGCTGGAGTGTCCTGCTGGGTTGGCACAAAGGAGGTGAGCCTTTGAAGCTCACCGCCAGGTGTGACAATTCCTGCCTGGGGGAGGTGTTAGCATCTCCACCCAGTGCAGGCTTTGTTACTGGCCTCAGAGTGACAAAGGCACTCTCCCCATGGGGCCAGCAACATGTCTCGGTTTGTGGCAGGCTGCTAAAACTAGCCAGCCTACACAGATAGTCGGTTAAGTTTCAGGGGGCACCTCTAAGGTGCCCTCTGGGGTGTATGTTACAATAAAATGTACACTGGCATCAGTGTGCATTTATTGTGCTGAGAAGTTTGATACCAAACTTCCCAGTTTTCAGTGTAGCCACTATGGTGCTGTGGAGCTCGTGTTTGACAAACTCCCAGACCATATACTCTTATGGCTACCCTGCACTTACAATGTCTAAGGTTTTGTTTAGACACTGTAGGGGTACCATGCTCATGCACTGGTACCCTCACCTATGGTATAGTGCACCCTGCCTTAGGGCTGTAAGGCCTGCTAGAGGGGTGTCTTACCTATACTGCATAGGCAGTGAGAGGCTGGCATGGCACCCTGAGGGGAGTGCCATGTCGACTTACTCGTTTTGTCCTCACTAGCACACACAAGCTGGCAAGCAGTGTGTCTGTGCTGAGTGAGAGGTCTCCAGGGTGGCATAAGACATGCTGCAGCCCTTAGAGACCTTCCTTGGCATCAGGGCCCTTGGTACTAGAAGTACCAGTTACAAGGGACTTATCTGGATGCCAGGGTCTGCCAATTGTGGATACAAAAGTACAGGTTAGGGAAAGAACACTGGTGCTGGGGCCTGGTTAGCAGGCCTCAGCACACTTTCAATTGTAAACATAGCATCAGCAAAGGCAAAAAGTCAGGGGGCAACCATGCCAAGGAGGCATTTCCTTACAGTACCAAACAGGGATTCTGAAAAAGATTTGTAGGTTTTTCCAAATGTCTAGATTACGTACTGTAATCTAATAATCTCCTATTCTTTCTTGCTCGTCTCAGGCCTTACATATGAGCAGCCCCCTCCTCCTTGGCAGCCACTTTCATAGTTATACTTCCACCCCTTATGGTAGGTCCTATAATGAGCATCCTCCCCAGACTTCCTCCTAATGAAATAAAAATACCTCAGTCATAGCTGCAGACACAAAGAGACAGACAAGGAAGAAGGAAATAGAGTGAAGGGAGAACTAGTAAGTAATCTAGACCTCCTCATCTTTTTCCCTCATCCCCAAATGTGCAAATGAGGACATACTGAAGACTTTAACAGCAGCTTCGGAATTGCAGCATAGTCATACAACACAATAACTCAATCCAACACAGATCTTGAGACAACAAATAAAACACCAGTGCCATAGGATAATTGATCATGAGAACCTATGGCCAGCAAGTAATAGGCCAGAAAATAAGAGGAAGCAGCCCACGTTACTGCCGAGAAAATGTAATTAACCGAAACAACATGAGAAGTAGTGCAGAGTGTCACCATACTCTTGTAGAACATCTTAAACAGTTCTAGCAAAGTCCGTACCTGCAAGTCTGAATACTAAAGATGTAAAGGGCTTAATAAAATGTCTCAAAGTTAAAAAAAAGCTTTGAAATCCAGACGAGCTTTTGCAATGGGGACAAAAGATTGTCAAAGCCAAGAAAGGAGACTGATCGATTTAAATAGATTCCGTCCTACAAAAGTCCAGAAAATGCAGAACATGTTCTTGAAGGGAAACAGGGTTTGGGAAAACGGCAACATCCCCTCCGACTCTTTATGAAATCTGTGAGCCACCCTGGAAACAAAATCAGGAAGTGCCTGAAAATCATAGAGCCGGAAAGTACCTGAGGAAAGGGGGGCCTGGTACATCAATGATCCCAGAGTCAGACAGAAATTGTGGCTATTTAGAGTAGTTCTTGAAAGATAACAAAGAGGGAGCAGATTAAAGAACAGGGAGCACTAATGCTGGGTACCAAGGCAGAACCTGCAGGGCTGAAGGATAAGACAAGGACAAACCTTTGAGAAAGTGTGCCGCTAAAGACTCAATAGTGTGCAGACTTCCCCAGGATTCTCTAATTGGCCCAATGGCTGCCTAATAAACACTTAAAATGGCTGGAGATAACCTCTAGGCAAAGCAATTTTGAAGGAATTGAAAGACAAGGACTGGGTCGTGCACACCCAAGGAACTGCACATTTCTCTCCACACAGCTTCTGAAAGGATGACCAATGATGATTGTAAACCCTACTATCATAAAGACACCTAAAAACTTGAACAGTGCTGACAACTTCATCAAAAAGACCACATAGTTTCAGCCCTTGACATTCATCCACAGAAAGAGTTGGAGATAAGATAGTCATCTCTACAAGCAGAGAAACCCTGATCTATGAGGTCAGAGCAGCACTATCAAAATCCTCGTTTGATTCATTCTCAGACGGTGAGCCCACAGCTTGAGAGTTACAAACAAAGAAGGAAATGCAAACAGTAGGCCCTCCAGTTAGGGGCCGCTTCGAGCATCTATCCTGTAAAATCTCTCTGACCAAAACATTGTGCAGATCCTCGGAAGCAAAAGATTGTGAACCTCTGCAAACAGATCTATCTTTGGAGCACCAAACATGTTGCATATTTGCAGACAGCACCCATAAAGAGCTCCAAATTGAGGTAAAAGCATAAAACCTCAGAGTCAAAGATCAACTATGATATCAAAGCAGAACTTCCCATAAAGAGAGGCTCAAGAAACTGAGTAGAATCTCAGAGCAGCATAGAAATTAGGTAACCTACTCAAGGAATAAGCATTAATATAAACATTAATATAAACATTAATATAAACAGCAATTTAATCTTTTGCAACGGGTTTCTTCTTCTCCTCCAGTCAGCTAATCAGCTTTTAATGTCTTCATGGGAACAGGAATATTTTGTCATCTTCTCACTGGTGAAACAATAGCCCACAAACAGCAATGTTTGAGTGAATCATTTTTAGCAAATACTTTGTATAAATCCACGAGGGTTCTTATCATTAACTTTCCTTAAGAAAACAACAGTTTCATGGCTAGGCTTCTACATCATTTTACTAAAACACAAGCCACCAATTGACTCACTTTAGTGAGTTTTTGTATTATTAGAAACATTTTGCAGAGTTAAACTAAAACAATGTAATACATTATTGTATTCTATAGTAAATATGGCCATGGAAAGGTCAAAACTAACTTATTTTACATTAACTAATTTCTCTCCCAACATGTCAGCTTGTCAGAATTGTAACATTTCACATTCTTGACCTAGATCAGCGTTGCAGAAAATGCAGTTCCAGTTATTCAAGCCTTATACATGCAAATATGACAGTCTACTCCTTTCACCTAAATTTAAAATAATTTATTATTACCTAAGGCCTACATGTAAATTCTGAATGTTGTGTTAATTTTCATTTTTTTTAAATGCTTTAGCAACCTTCCCCCTCTGATGGCTTCTAGCCATTACAAACTCTTCACGGATTAATCTTTAAAGGTCACTCTCATCGTAACAAAACATGTGTATTTGTAAAGCACATGTTCACCCAAATGGGTATCTTGGCACTAAATAACAGATGTTTATTGTTATGGAACACTACTCATTTTATTGACCTCAGAAGGATGAAAGGATGAGTGTCCCCACCAGAATTTTAACCTGTGACCATGAGTTCAAACACAGACCCTTATAATGGATGTATTAGTCCACTAAGCCACCAGACCCAGATCTTCCTTTGAGTCTTTCTTTTTTTTTCAAACTCTCAGATTCTTTCAACTTTTTAAACTCTCTATTGATGTGATCATTTAATTCCAATTCTCTCATCTGCCTGTTTCTCTTTCTGTTCTTTCTCTTCTCAAGATAACATTTGATAGCTTTGTAAACTCCTAACAAGGCCAGGAAAAAAACATCAACAATTAATATAGGTACTAGTATTGTTTTGAGAATTTCTCCTCCAGCTGTTGCAAACCAATTGCCAATTACAGAAACTCATTTGCTAAAATGTTCTAAAACACTAGTGGTTTCCTATGATTCCAACTCAGGTTTCAGATCACTAATATTCTTCATGCACTCTAAAATGTTCTAACTCTCATCTGGTATGTAAGTGTAGCAACGCTGAACTTTCAGCATCCTGCAGACTCTGCCTTTTTCTGCGAGTAAAATGTCAAATGCTAATCTGTTTTGCCAAACCATTGATCTAACAGCTACTAATTCGGTGTTAACCACTAATAACACACTAGAAGTACTAGTTGCTAATTTATCCACTACTGTTGAAAGTTTTCAAATCTTTTTATCGTTCACAATCATTCCTACTGGTAGGATAGGTGCACCAAAAATATCTCGCTCTAACTGTTAAAGAAACTATACTATATACATGATGCATTTTTGGGATAAGCAAATCTGAAAAGCAAATACCCTCCTCATCAGTAGGTAATTTGAAGTAAACTTCTTGTCCACAAATGAAATGGAATCCTGGTATAACTAGTTCATCATCTTGTAAAATTTGCCATGATCCGCTTGATAATTCAAATGTGTGTTCACAATTACTATTTCCTACAGGTCTCTTTCTAAGTTGGTTTATTCGTCTGAAAGCACTTATTTCCCCTTTTGTGTTTTGCCTAATTTCATTTTGGATAAATCTTATTACTTCTATATTTTTATTCTTCCTTTTTCCAATCATTTTTCAAAACATCTTCATTTCTGTTTTTACTGTGCAAAATGTGTAATCTCCTTTATTCTAACATCATGATAAATGTATTCTCTAATGGTCTCATTAAATATGTCAAATTATTTAGTATGCCTTAACAGTGTCTATAGAAAGAAAAGGTCTAAAATAATGCCAAGCTGTTTCCATTTCTTATGCTTGTGGATGTAAATTCATGCTCTTCTGTAAAGGTACTTTTGAAAGAATCATGTTGAAGTTAGAATAATAATATTCAAAGTGTTTTTGACTATAAACTAAGCCGAGCAAAATACTACATGTAGGGCCAGATGTAGTAAAATTCTGAATTGCGAGTCGCAAATTGCGAGTCGCAATTCAGAATGTAGGATGGTGTCCCTGACACCATCTGCGACTCGCAAGGGGGTCGCAAAGGCCCACCTCATTAATATTAATGAGGTGGGTCGCAATTTGCGACCCCCTTGCGAGTGGCGTCACTCACAGGGATGGTGGCCTGCTGGAGACAGCAGACCACCATGTCTGTGACTGCTTTTAAATAAAGCATTTTTTTTTGTAATGCAGCCCGTTTTCCTTAAAGGAAAACAAGATGCATTACAAAACTAAAAAATGAAATGTTTTTGTTTCATTTTTTCAGTGCAGGCAGTCGTCCATAGAACCACTGCCTGCTCTAAAACAAATGTTTTTAATGCCATTCACAAAGGGGAAGGGGTCCGATTGGGACCCCTTCCCTTTTGCGAATGGGTTACCACCAGTGTGACACTGGTGGTAACTGCGATTGTTTTGCGACCGCCCCTTCCTAATTGCGACTTACAGTCCTGTTTTGTGAATCGGTAACCAGGTTACCGACTCGCAAAACGGGTATTGGGCATCGGAAGTGCTTTTTGCACGTCGCAGACAGCGAACTTCGCTGTATGCGACGTGCAAAAAGTTTTGAACATCTGGCCCGTAGTCACATATGACAAAAGTATGTGATGGTATGTTACCTCCTCCATAGCTGGAGGTAAGTGTGCACAAATAACAGTCCTTTGCATCTAAAACCTATGTATATTCTTGAAGTAACCCAGAATAAATGGTTGTTTAATCTTCTTTCATGTAATCTATAAATGAAGCTTTCAATTTATCCTCACCTATGGCATGTGCTGATTTCATGTTACTAAATGAATAAACAAATTTTTCTTTGTTTGGTGTAAAGTGTATCACTAGCAATAATGCTATGGCTACTAATACTACTACTAAAACTGTAATACCCATAAAAATCTTGCATCTAGCTCTGGTTAGGAAACACGTTTGTCTAAAGTCAGTGCAAAGTGTAGCCGCAAAAATGTTAATAATTTGTTTTCAAAGATAATTATTCCCCAAAAAGCCTTTCAATGTATGCTCTCTTTTTAGTTCAGTTAGTTCTTGCAGCTTAATTTACAGCAGTCTTCATATAGCCATTCTTAACCCTGCTCCTTCTCCTTTTAAAACATTATCCCTTTTCTTCTACTGCAGCCTTGGACCTAGGGAAATCTTTTAAATTCTTTTTGTTAGCAATATATCAGTTTATATTTCAGTCTATTATATTTCTAATTCAATAAAAAAAAAATCAAACAACTTTTTTTTTTCTTTCAGAAATCTTTTACAGCAGCCTTTTCCAATGACAGACTAAGGCCCTCGTTACTACCCTGGCGGTGGGTAATAAAGTGGCGGTAATACCACAAACAGGCTGGCGGCAAGTACCTCCAAATTATGACCATGGCGGTGATATCTCTGATAGACAGCCAATGTACCACACCAACCGCCAGGGCGGAAACAACAGCCACCACGGCGGTAGCCACCTACAGCCAGGTGGAAGTCAAAGTTCCACCCACCATATTAAGACCCTGCAAACCACCACCTTTTCCGGGGCGGTACCAATGCCATCAAAAGCCTGTCAGTAACAGAGCACAAAAGTCAAAGGACTCACCATTGGAGACACAGGGAAGAACCCCGCTGCCATGGAACCCGAACTGCAAGTATTCCCGATAATCTTCCACGTCTTGCTCCACCTGGAACACCAACGCTGATGAAGATGATGACGGTGAGTACAGCTACCCAGCACACAAGGGAGTGTGGGAGGAAAAAGAAAGTGACACACACACACGCACAACACACACCCGAAACAAACACACACCACACACACAACCAGCTGTAATACAAAAACAATTTGACCCCGAAAATTGGCAGAATAATGCAAGGACAACAGGAATTGACGAAAGTGATTGTAATCAGTTCAACATCAAAATTAATAATCCAATTTGGCAATGAAACAGATATATACACTTGTATAGAAAAGGGACACTATCCAGTTCAAAGTTCAAAGGGCCTACATGGACACTTCACATTCCAAGGGCCAACTCAAAACCTGAGCACATCGGGATAGAACACTGCAGGGACATTAGTTTACAAATAGGCAGGCACCTCAGGGGAGGGGGGGCACCTCAGCCATATGCGGGAACAAGCCCATTGGTTCTGGAAGAGGGCAGCATGCCCATTGCTTTGTCCTGGGGAGTGCAAGGCCACAGTCTCTCAAGTGGGTGACTTGCCCACTGGTTCTAGAGGGGGCAACATGCCAAATGCTTTGTCCTGGGGAGTGCAAGGCCACAGACTCTCAAGTGGGTGACTTGCCCACTGGTTTTGGAGGGGGCAACATGCCCATTGCTTTGTCCTGGGGAGTACAAGGCCACAGTCTCTCAAGTGGGTGACTTGCCCACTGGTTCTGGAGGGGGCAACATGCCCATTGCTTTGTCCTGGGGAGTGCAAGGCCACAGTCTCAGGAGTAGGTGTCTTGCCCACTGGTTCTGGAGGGTGCAACATGCCCATTGCTTTGTCCTGGGTAGTGCGAGGCCACAGTCTCTCAAGTGGGTGACTTGCCCACTGGTTCTGCAGGTGGCAGCCCACACAGTAGCCCCTGGAGGGTGGACTACACAGCGTCCGCCAGTGGTGATGGCTGCATGCTGGTGGTGGTTGGGGGAGGCTCCTGGGCAGCCCCTGCACTCTGTGATGGCTGCATGCTGGTGGTAATTGGGGGAGGCTCCAGGGCAGCCCCTGCACTCTGTGATGGCTGCATGCCGGTGGTGGTTGGGGGAGGCTCCTGGGCAGCCCCTGCACTCTGTGATGGCTGCATGCTGGTGGTGGTTGGGGGAGGCTCCAGGGCAGCCCCTGCACTCTGTGATGGCTGCATGCTGGTGGTGGTTGGGAGAGGCTCCTGGGCAGCCCCTGCACTCTGTGATGGCAGCACATCCATGGTTGGCAGTGGGGGCCCTGTGACAGCTGTTGGTAATGGTGGTGGTGGTGGTGTTTGCCTCACAGCATCTGCTGGTGTAGAGTGCCTCTTTTCCTCCTGGCAGGGGTGGATGGGCTCTTCCCCTCTTTGCCTGGTGGTGCAGGCTCCTTCCCCTTCTTCCCAGCTGGTGCAGGCTCCTTCCCATTCTTCCCAGCTGGTTCAGGATCCTTCCCTTCTTAACAGCTGGTGCAGACTCCTTCCCCTTCTTAAAAGCTGGTGCAGGCTCCTTCCCCTTCCTCACAGCTGGTGCCGAACTCTTCCCTTTCATCCCAGGTTGTGCTGCCTCCTTCACTTTCAGTGTTGTTGTTCTGGTATCCCTACAACCACGAGTAGGTGGTGCTACCATTATCCCCGTGGACTGTTTGGCTGAGGTGCTGGGCTGTGTCCTTGCTACCCTGCCCACATGTGCAGGACGGAGCGAGGGAGGGGTAGGAAGAGGTCAATCTGGGAAAGGAAAAGCTTTCTAGGGGCATTGGGGCAGAAGGATGGAGGAGTAATGGGAGTGGAGGATGAGGGAGTGGTTGTTGGAGATGTATGTCTGCTGGATTTGGGTGCAGGTGCATGGGCTGTATGCTGTTGTGAGGTGGATGGCTGTTGGGTGTCTGAGTGCTTGCGTTTGTGTCCTTTAGGAGGGGAAGCAGACACGGTGGGAGAGGACACAGGGGATGTGTGCATGGATGTTGTGGAGGTGTCTGCCAGTGAGGTATGTGTCCTGCTTGGTGTGGTGATGATGCTGGAAGTGGATATTGATGTAGCGCATGCAGGTGTGATTGTGGACATAACTGTGTAGGAGGTGGAGGAGGAGGAGGAGGGGAAGACAGTGGAGGCATTGGATGTTGTCGTGTCTGCAACTGAATGGTGTTTGTGTGAGTGCCTGTGGGATGAAGTATGGGTCTTGTGTTTGCCTGTGCCACTCTTGTATGTTGTGTTGTGTTATGTGCATGCTCGTCTGTATGTGTGCTTGGGATGGGTTGGGGTTAGGGAGAATGGGACTGCGAAGTGGAAGTTGGAGGGGGGGGCGGTAGAAACAGGGACAATGGCTGTCATCAGAGAGGAGGCCAGAGCCTGAATCGAACTCTTTTGGGCCGCCAATTTACCATGAATGCCCTCCAGGAATGCATTGCTGCATCTGGGATGCCAGCCCCGGATGGCTTTCACAATGGCTGATTGCCCTACAGAGATGGATCTCATGAGGTCAATAGCCTCCTCACCCAGGGCAGCTGGGGAGAAGGAGTTGCCCACCCTCCCAGGGAATTGGGCACGGGCAATTTGCTGAGGGGTTACTGGGAGGGCAGTGCTGGTACGGGGATGGCAGCTGTACCTACAGCTGGGGTGGTCACAGAGATGTCCGCCACCACCAGGGAGCTCCCATCAGAGGAGGTATCAGAGTCTGTGTTGTCCCCTCCAGTCTCCGCTGTGGTGCTCCCCTCGCAACCGTCCCACTGGTTCCCTCGGCGTCAGTAGACTCTGCCTCCAGGGTCTTGTGGGATGTGATGCTAATGGACATAATGACAGGATGACAAAACAAGAAAGGGGGGGAGAGAGACAAAGTATACACTGGGTCAATGATTGCACCAATACCACCGTTGGCGTACACAGCACCCTCACACACAGGGAACAGGCCTACGCACTATGCATTGCACTACCAGTGAAATGGCTAGTCACCAAGGCATGAGGAGGGGTACACACCAGCAACTGCAGCACACCTGGGACCCATGCAGCCCTGCGCAGAAGTGAATACTAACAAGCCTTAGCCTTCAGAGGGCCTACGCTGCAATGTCTGGCCTGGCCTAGAGGCACCCACTGACACACAACCACCACCCAGATACCACCCCACCAGCCGTAAGTTGTAATGATAGCCACTGTACTCACCCCCTTTTGGCTGCTGTGATGCCCTCAAGTGCCCATCAAGCTCAAGGTAGGCCACCACCAGTATGCGGGCAATCGAGGGGTCAGGGTCCAACGGGCACCCCTTCCTCATTGAGACGCCATCCTCTGCTGGGCCTCCGCGGTCTTTCATGCCCAGTGTCTCAGGTCCTCCCACTGTTTTTGACAGTGGGTGCTCCGCCTTCCATAGACCCCCAGGGTCCGCACGTCCTTGGCGATGGCCCGACATAATCCCTTCTTTTGATGGACGCTGACCTGCAGAGGGAATACATACAGGAGAACTCCATTAAACAAACAGTCCAGCCTGTCACACACATGGGTCACCATACCCAATCCCATCACTATGGGCACATACATAGGCCAGCTCACAACATGTACACCACCAACAGACAACCCCCCCCACCCTTACACAATGCCTTCACTCACTTCTCCATGCCTTCATGCCATGTGTATCGTGCCCACAGTGGACTCACCTGTTGGTCTGGAGGCCCATACAACAGTCCGTACTGGGGTAGGACCCCATCCACCAGTTTCTCCAGCTCCTCAGAAGTGGAGGCTGGGGCCCTTTCCCTGGTCACACAGGCCATGGTAAATTCCAGACACAGGTCACAGCAGCACATGCAGTGTAGGTCCTCTCCTGTGAAAGGTCAGGAAACTAGTGGGGAATGTGAAATAAGATGGTGGTCACGTCTGCGGCGGTGTATACTGTCACCACCGGCGTAGATCCCCATTGGCCACTGTACCCCATAAGGCCCAATATTATCCAATGAGGAATTGACCGGCAGTTCATGACCGCCTACCACCACTGCGCCCACCGTTTGCAGCATTATCTCACTTACTCCTGTTCCTCCACACAGGACAGGGAGCGCCATTTCAGGAAGGGTGAACCTGCCTATCGATAATTGCTGCATCACAAGATAAATATGCACATACTTTGAAATTACACCGTCCCAAAACATGATTGCACGATGTGGACTGCTGTTGTGGTATAGTCGTTCAAATTGTGCCAGCCTACCCACTCTTTTGTCCCTTAGATATCTACCGCTGTGGATGAATAGGAGATGGAGACATTCCCCCGTGTACAGACCACTGGTGGACTTGGCTACACTGGAGGACAGGCACATTATCCTCACCTATAGACTGGACAGGGCCACAATCACAGAGCTGTGTGCCCAGTTGGAACCTGACCTGATCTCAGCTATCCGCCATCCGACTGGGATCCCCCTCTTGTGCAGGTTCTATCAGTGCTCCATTTCCTGGTAACTGGTTCTTTCCAAGTGACAGTGGGCTTGGCAGCAGGAACGTCACAGCCAATGTTCTCAATCATGCTGGCAAGAGTCTTATCTGCCCTGACAAAACACATGTGCAGCTACATTGCTTTCCTCCAGGTGGAGGATTTGGCCACTGTGAAGGCCAGGTTTTATGCAATGGGACATATCCCCAATATAATTGGGGTGATTTATGGAACACATATTGCGTGTGCCCCCTGACAAAATGAACAGGTGTTCAGGAATTGTAGAGTTTCTACTCCATGAATGTGCAAGTGGCGTGCCTGGTGGACCAGTACATCTCCCAGGTCAATGCTAAGTATCCTGGATTGGTGCATGATGCCTTTGTACTAAGGAATAGCAGCATCCCAGATGTGATATCCCAACTACAGAGGGACAGGGTGTGGCTAATAGGTGAGCCTTGGTGCCCACCCAGTATATGTTGGTGTATGCCTATGCTGTTGGCCATATAGGATAGTGTGTGGCTAAACGTTGTCCCTCAATATTTGCAGGTGACTTTGGTTACCCAAACCTGTCATGGCTGCTGACCCCTGTGAGGAATGCCAGGACAAGGGTAGAAGAATGTTATAATGAGGCACATGGGCGAACCAGAAGGATCATTGAGAGGACCTTTGGCCTCCTGAAGGCCAGGTTCAGGTGCCTCAATCTGACAAGTGGATCCCTGTGCTACTCACCCAAGAAGGTCTGTCATATAGTAGTGGCATGCTGCATTTTGCTCAAGTGGGCCCTCAGATGCCATGTACCTTTTCTGCAGGAGGAGGAGACTGGAGATGCCCCTGTGGCAGCAGAGGACAGCAGAGGACCCTGAGGACAGTGAGGATGAGGAGGTAGAGGATGAGGACAACAGAACATTGGTGATACATCAGTACTTTCAATGACACACAGGTAAGACAGTGCAACTTCACATTTCTATGACTGTTGGTGTATTCTGTGTGGCATTGACATGCTGGCATTACATACAATTACTGTTACCTTTGGATATTCATTTTACAGATGTTGGTGAAATGACAACATTGTCCTAATGTGATCACAACAGCCAGCAACAGGTCATTAATTCTATGCTCATACTATTTACAGTTCATTGGGGGGATGATAGAGGAAAGTCCAGGGTATTGTTGCAGTCTGTTTGGAGCACATGTGCATTGTCCAAAGGGACATAGGAAGGGGAGCAATGGCAGTTCAAGGTGGACAAGGTGACTGAGTGGGACACAAGGGGACAGTCAGGAGAGTCTCATTTCCTGGTGGTGGTCCTGGCAAGTGTCTCTGGCTTCTGTCAGGTTCACAGGGAACATTTGCAGAGTGGTTCACCTTCTGCAGGGGGAGGGGTGCTGGTGGCCTGTGGTCCACCACTAGCGGCAGCAGACGTGGAGGGCTGTTCAAATGACTGGCTAGTGTCAGGGGCCCGCTGGTGTGCTGTTGCCTCCCTCATGATGTTGGCCATGTCTGCCAGCACCCTTGCTATGGAGATCAGGGTGGTGCTGATGGCCTGCATGTTCTCCCTGATCCCCTGATACTGTCCCTCCTACAGCCGCCTGTTCTCCTGCACGTTGTCTAGGATCTTTCCCATCGTGTCCTGGGAATGTTGGTAGGCTCCCAGGATCTCAGAGAGTGCCTCCTGGAGAGTCGGTTCCCTGCCCCTGTCCTCCCCCTAGTGCACAGCAGTCCTCCCAGTTTCCCTGTTGGCCTGTGCCTCTGTCCCCTGAATGGTGTGCCCACTGCCACCGACCCCAGGTCTCTGATTGTATTGTGGGCTAGGTGTGGCCTGCGGTCCCTGTACAGGTTGGCACACTGCTGATTGACGTGTCCTGGGCACAGAGGATTGGGTACGCTGGCTGGGTGCTGTGGTGTTGGTTCCTGATGGGGGAGGCTCTGTGGTGGTCTGTGAGTGGGCTTGGGTGACCTGACCGGCTGTCCAGTGGTCCTGGATGGGCCAGGTAGGTCGTCCAAATCCTGAACTCCGGAGTTACTGTCCTCACTGTCCGCCTCTTCTGTTGGGGGACTAAATAGTGGTAGCACCTCGTCTCCAGTGACATTGGCTGGGGTACCTGTGGGGATGTAAATTATGTATTATGCTTCAAGTATATGACATTTGTACTTCTGTAGATTCCCCTCTATGGTTGTTGTTACCCTGCAAGTTTTTGCTTGTGTGTGTTGGTGTATTGTGGGATTGTTAGTTTCCCTATGCTATGCATGCTTTAGTGATGAGTGTCCATGCAGGGCTGGGAGGGGTGTCCATGCATTAGTACAGCATGGAGGGCCTGGCATTGGGATTAGTGAGATGTGTTGGTGGAGTGTGTGGGATGTGGTGGAGTGATGGGAGTGAGGGTGTGTGATGGTATGCAGGTATAGGGGTGATAATTATTCAAAGTTAACTTACCAGTGTCCAGTCCTCCACCAACTCTGGCGAGTCCCTCAGGATGCAGTATTGCCAGTACTTGCTTCGCCCATGCTGTGAGCTGTGGGGGAGGTAGTGGGTGTCCCCCGTTAGTCCTCTGTATGGCGAGCTGGTGTCTTGCTGCTATAGAACGTACCTTCCCCCGTAGTTCGTTCCACCTCTTCCTGATGTCGTCCCTTGTACTTGGGTACTGTCTCACGGCATTCACTCTATCCACGATTCTCCGCCATAGCTCCATCTTCGTAGTTTGGGCTCTTGCTCTGAGCAAGACTGCTGGTTTAAGGATGACGGTACTTTTGTTTGTAGGTGACTGAGTCTTTCCTACAACAAGTTGCAACTGTTGTCCCAACCTTACCGGCTCACTAGCAGCACCTCACCAGAAACACTATAGTAAAAGGTGATTTATGGCAGTCGTTTACGTATGGACTCAAAATAAGATATCTCAGGGAATGTCGTGGTTAAACTGAGTTTACCCTTTTCTCACAGATATATTATGTCTCATACAAACAAAGGCAATAACACAGATGCAGTGAAGTTATAATAGTTTTTATTTAACATAACTGTAATTTGCGATAAGTTGCATGAACTGCAATGATTAGGATAATGAATATAGCAAGTAACAGTATTGTGAAGAAGAGAGTCATTGTTATGAAGACCCCCACCGTTTTGCAATACATGAAAGAGATATATATAAGATGGAATATGCCCTAATACCCTAATGAGAATAGGCCTAACCTCCTACCTAAAGGAGAGCTGGGTTCGCTAAACCTAATCTGCCAAAGCCGTGTCCATGAGAGGAGCCCCCAACCCTCGTTACCTTGGAATGAGGTCTCTATTTCAGACTCCGCAGGGACACGAAGACTGGGTCAACGTCAAGATGACTGCAGCATCGGTATCAGCGATGGTGGCGATTCCCTCTGGTCGGAATCCCTCTGATTATCTGTCTAAATTGTGATGTATTTATACAGATCTACAAGGTCCCCTGACGTAGGTGTATTCCAAAACAATAGATAACAGACATGCTTGGGACGGCAATTAATATCAACAATCCCTCGAAAGTCTAGAGAGGGAAAATCCCTAAGTGTGAACATCTACTGTTTGTTTGTCTTTGGTGCTTGATCTTGACGCTTTGGCGCGGTGACACTGATAATGTAACTCATAACAAGTGGCCTAACTATAAACAAGGCAGCCATCTTAGAAGAAATAAATAATTAAATGGGCTAAGACAGAGCAAGCTAAGTAGGTTAAAAGTCACTAGGTGACGGGGGCACGAGTCTACAAGCCAGAGGCTAAGCTAACGCCTGTTATCCCATTAAAACGAACTAGGATTCACTACACCCTCCCCATTGCCGTAACAGGTATGATGAAGGTACAGGAACCCAAATGCTAAAAGTTGCGTCTGAACTAAAAGCGAAAGGCAAAAACAAGCTAAAAAAGCATTCGTATGTGTTAAAAATATGTTAAAACCAATCTGTTTAAAATACATACAGAGATGTTAATGTCAACTATGACAAGGATAGCGTGCAACAGCAAATGTTAATTTAAATGCATAATTTGGAATCGGGAAAGGCAAGTCAATTCATCAAATTATTTGTTATACGCATGATCTTGAAGAATGTCATCGAAGTCATCAGTTAAAGATCCCAAAAAGGAACCAACGTCATCCGAAGTTAAGTCTAGTGCAGGGCGGACAAACGTATCCACAGAGCAGAAGTGAGCCGTATTTCCTGGTGTATCGTCTCTCGTTGCAGTGTCCTCATCCATGGTAGATCTCACAACGGAAGGCTCATAGGTAGCCTCGCGGAGCAACCTCAGTCTCAAGGGGCATGACCGTGTATGAACCCTCATCGGGGACATCAGCAGTTCGTGGTCCACAGTAGATGTCAGTGCCACAGCAAGACGGACCATAGGCAGATGTTCAAAGAGACATCATATGCAGCGAAGACTGGTTGTACACACCAGAGAAGTGGCCGAAATGACAATGACCAGTCAAGCTCCAGTTCCACCAGCAAAGGATAACCAAAGATCCGAACCATGCGCTCACGGCACAGTGGAGTTGGCGGGAGCGGCTCCATTGCTCTGTGTTGCTGGAAAGAAACAACCACTGTGAATCAGAAGAAATAGCAGTAGTAGTCCGCAAATCAAAGCCAAAATAATTGGAAAGCCACCAAATACACTCGAAAAGAGCGAATGGATGGCTGACGGGATGACTCCGAAGACAGTCTGGAAGATGGACACGAAACAAAACCTGACAGCCTTAAAGAAATGGACAATCCCAGTGGTGCTTGAAGCATTGAATATTCTCGATACCAGCTCTCCAAAGTGTTTGGGGAAATTGGTATTTAAAAGGGATTGTATCTCGGCTGATGATCTCGCAATCTGGAGAGCATACGTCTCTTTTGCGGATGTCAAGGCGACCTGTTTCTGAAACAATAGCGCCTTTAGCCTACTCAGCTTGTCATAGTTCACATTAATAGTATCTATGTGGGGCCACATGTCAGATACTTTTATCTCTCGTGTGGGGGGAAACAAAACATGTCCACAACACGTAACAACCTTCGTGACCGAGATTGTGTAGGCAATTCCAGGTCGCATGCCGCAACAGCTTTGATCGCTCAGTACCACATAACTTCCATTGGAAAGTACATGAAACACTGGACGAATCAAGGGGACGGGAGTACCCTTCAGAAAACAGGCCAAATTTGAGACCCCCGCATTGCAAAGACCGTGAAGAGACACCTATTTGCATATCATAGAATGACGAACAGCAGTCTCACATTCACTTCCGCTAAGAAAGACCTCCTTTTCAACGTTCAGACATCTATAGTCAAAGGGCATCTCCCACTCTTCCTTAATAAAGCTATCTCCTAGTTGCTCATATCATCCCACTGCAAGATGTTTCAGGCAGCTCGAGAAATGAAAGGTCGAAATCGGTAAATTAATAATGCCGTGTAAGAGCCAGATAGTTGAAGGACTCTCTGCTACCGTGAAGGGCAACTTATCTAATTTCTCTACTTGAAGCAGGGTGAAACTAGCCTCCCTTTTAGCCATTGTCTCTTGTTCCCTGGAAAAATTAAAAGCAGTGAAGAATTCACTCCCATTAATATATCTCCATGGAATATGGCCACTTTTCAGTGTCTGTAATGTCCAACCCAGCTGTATGATGGAACGTAGCTGTGTTTGCCCATGATATAACCGGGACAAGTCTGTCTGAGTGATGTCAATAGCAGACGACACTATATTTGATAGTGAATAAATCCTGTTGGACAGCGTGTTTTTTCCAAATTTTCCTTATCCAGTTGCCTTAAACGTGCAGCAGCCTCAATCTGGGAAAGTTTCCAAATTTCATTGTACATAGCATACAAAAAACGCTTCGAGCGCTGTTTTCTAGGACCTAGCAGAAAATCCTGTAAGTCTATACTGTCAGATAGAGTGTTCAGGTGTTTCTTAACCGCTGTTAACGTGTTTGATTGCACCCATTGCTGGCACAGCTTACCCACACTGTATGTTGTAACTATACCTGTATGTTGACCTGATATAAAGCGAGGGTCAGGCCTGTTAATTGAAAAAACACCTGAAGAGTTTAAGAAACGTCTTTGACACTCATTAGTGTCGGTGGGCCACACCAACCACCAGCCGGGACTGGAAAGTGAAGAATTATAGGTACCAGCCTTAACCATTGCATCTAGCCTGTCTTCTGTGATATTAAGGAAGTGTTGCCAATCTTTGAATTTTTCCAGAGTAGGGATACTGGGCGTGTTCAGATCTTTAATTTTTGCTAACCCCAGACAGGATGTCTGCTCAGTAGTGTCATTTAAGAAAATCATTTGCATAGGAATCAGGCATGCTCGAAACAAAGACTCCCTACCCTGTATCTGCCAATCTTTTGTTCCCCATACGCTTTTCAAGTCAATAGTGCTTTTCCAATATTCGTAACCCTCAATCGAGAGCCGGGAAACAAAGGGATCTGAATAAATCAGTTTCGTATCTGTTAGCAAAACTTTCCTAATTTGTGCCGGAGGTATTTTAAAATAATACGACTCTGCTTTTTTTGTATCATGCCCGGAAAAGTATGTAAATTTATCGCTATAATACTTTGGACTCCCCACCTGTGGTGTCGAACAGTGTTCCCACTGTGTGTAGTTCAAGAGAGGCCTATATCTAGTGGCACGGTGTAGGTAGTGATGTCCCCAATTGTTGTGGCAGAACATTTCCCCATAATTCGTTTTATAATCATATACATCATCACTTTCAAAAGCGGAATAGTCCTTCATTTCAGTTAGCATGGAATCAACTGTTTGGACATCCCAATCATCAGAGACAACATTAGGTGTAATAACATCAGACATTGCAATTTTGAACACGTATCGTATTTGAATAATCTCTGTAGGCCCGTATATATCGAATGGAACTTTGTCCCACACAATCCCATCAGTAATGGGTATTGCTGTAATATTTACAGGGGACAAATCTCTTCGGACCTTATGTGAAGAATGAAGTGGTGTTAAAATTTCATCAACAGGCTCCACTGAGGAGCGATCAGGAATATAGTGACCATTTATGAGCAAAAAGAAAACACAAAACCAATCCATAAAAATAATGCAATAAATGTCAAACAGAACCATAGATAGTTCCATGGGTAGATCAAATAGGTCTTTTTAAGCCATCGATACAGCTTACTACTTTTTGAAATATTGTCAATCACTGTGGAGGATGAATCCGAAGAAAAATCATCAATGTCAATGACATAGCCAGAGGTAGTCTCTGCAAACACAGGAGCCGCTGTATTCTGATCCACCGCTCATGGAGGTTCTTGATAGACAACGTCATTAGTCGTGGAAGTGTTCGTGTAGAATACAGCCAAATCTTGAAGCGGGGTGGTCACCGAAATTGTGACTGGAACCAACAAAAGTTCATTTTCCGCCCTCCCCATGGTCGAGGAAGTGACTGGAACAGCATTCGACATAGTTGGATAGTCAGTAGTAGTGATGTTCATCCTACTATGTAGATGGATGTCCTGTTGGGTAGTGAGAGGGGATCGGGAACCACCCAAGGGACCTCCTGGCCTACTGTGAAGGATCGGCCACATGGTGTAATTTGATGTCATCAATGGAGATGAATCTGTTCGATTTAGAACCAGACAGTGGTGGTAAGATGACAGTCCTGGTGCCTTTTATTCCCAAGACTGGCACAGGTGCTCTGTACGATGGACCGAACTACTTTTTCACAGCGATCTTTTCATGAACCAGATCCCCAACGTTAGGAATCCAGCCAGTCAAAGTTTTCGCCAATTCCCTTATTCCTAAAGTGGCAGCACTTGCAGATGATTTATCATCACGAAATTGTTGAAGCTCCTGTAAAACAGTGAGACGTTCTTTTATGTCAAATGGTGTTTCTGCTGCCACCATACCAGGGGCATCAAGATCTGGGACATACATAGGTATCCCAAAGAGAACCTCATATGGAGATCTTCCCCCCAAGGACCGTCTTGGCAGATTATTCAGTGCTCTCTGGACCCCATATAGGTGGTGTAACCAACTGCGGCCTGAACCTAATACTCGAGCTGTTAAGGACTGCTTTAAATCACGATTCCGCCTCTCCACGACCGAATTTCTCTCGGGATGGTATGGTGAGGAGTAATGGAGTTCAACACCCATCGTCCCCATGGTGTCCCTAAATGCCTTAGAGGCAAATGCAGGGCCCTGGTCTGAATGGAATGCTGCAACCGCATATGTACCGATAAAGATCAGCAAATCTTTTATAACAGTCCGGGCGTCAGCCGACCGCTGTGGCCATACGCACAGGAATCTAGAACAGGAATCCAC
Organism: Pleurodeles waltl; assembly: GCF_031143425.1. Classification (NCBI taxonomy): domain Eukaryota; kingdom Metazoa; phylum Chordata; class Amphibia; order Caudata; family Salamandridae; genus Pleurodeles; species Pleurodeles waltl. Next base: position 1,085,052,554 of record NC_090437.1, on the reverse strand, counting down.
AGTCACTAGAATGTATTTGTGTGCACCATCAGGCTGTAAGGGACCACAATGGTCTAGGTACACACACTGAAGTGGCTTGGGCGTTTGATATTAGAGCCCTTAATCTGCTGGCATATGTCACAGCAAAGGACATAGGGGCATATTTATACTCTGTTTGCGCCGGATTTGCGTCGTTTTTTTTACGCAAATCCGACGCAAAGCTAACTCCATAATTATACTTTGGCGTTAGACCCGTCTAGCGCCAAAGATCTTGGAGTTTGCGTCATTTTTTAGCGTGGACACCTACCTTGCGTTAATGAAATGCAAGGTAGGCGTTCCCTTCTCAAAAATGACTCTAAGGCATGTGCGCCTTATTTAAACTCCCGTGCAAAAATGACGCACGGGAGTGGGCGGGTCAAAAAAAATGACGTCCAGCCGCTTTTGCGTCATTTTTTAACGCCTGGTCAGGGCAGGCGTTAAGGGACCTGTGGGCTCGGAAGGAGCCCAGAGGTGCCCTCCCATGCCCCCAGGGACACCCCCTGCCACCCTTGCCCACCCCAGGAGGACGCCCAAGGATGGAGGGACCCATCTCAGGGAACTTAAGGTAAGTTCAGGTAAGTATTTTTTTGGGGTATTTTTTGTGGCATAGGGGGGCCTGATTTGTACCCCCCTACATGCCACTATGCCCAATGACCATGCCCAGGGGACTTAAGTCCCCTGGGCATGGCCATTGGGCAAGGGGGCATGACTCCTGTCTGTGCTAAGACAGGAGTCTTTGCAATGGGGGTTGGGAGTAAAAAAAAATGGCGCAAATCGGGTTTAGGCGAAAATTTTGCCTCAGACCTGACTTGCCCCATTTTTTTACGCCCAAGCTCCATTTTCCCCTACGCCGGCGCTGCCTGGTGTGAGTCATTTTTTTTTACGCACACCAGTCAGCTCCACCGGCTAACGTCATTCAATAAATAAGGCGCCCGCATGGCGCTTTGGAATGGCGTTAGCCGGCGTTAACATTTTTGACGCACAACTGCGTTGGCGCAGTTGTGCGTCAAAAAGTATAAATATGGCCCATACTGTTTCGTTTGTCTGCATAGACCAAGCCACTAGTATCGTTGCTGTAGAATTGTTATCGTGGCCTGTATACCAGCATGTGCAGAAGCGACACCCTCATGTGCAGCTGTAATCAGCTCTAATCTCTGGTCTTCATTGGCGATCACTTGATCTCCAACCCCAGGAATTGTTGTATAAGCAACATTCTGTGCACTGATATGGTAAATATAGTTTGTAGGGTAACCTTTCGGAAGGGTCTTGCCTGCAGCCGAAGCTTTAACGGCAATCAGTATTTCATTATCCAACCTCGTCCGAGAACGAGTCACTGCAGCCACAGAAGCCGTAGCTACTGATGCTTTGGCCGCTTCATCAGCCAATGTATCACCGGCAACGTGTATTCCTACACTTTGGTGTCCTAATGTATGAACTACATGGACACATGGTAGCTTATCCTTAAAACCAGCCATCCTTCCCCACAATATTTTGTGTTTAATGGTGTTCCCTTTAGAATCCCTAAACCCGTTCAGTTTCCAATGATTGAGATATTCATTGTATGACTGGACGCAGTAATATGAATCACAGACTATCAAAGTCTGGCTTCCTGCCTCAGTATGTTCGAGCGCTAGAATAAGAGCTTTAAGCTCAGCCAACTGGGCTGTGCAGTCCCCTAAGGTCTGCATGCAGGTACTGTGAGGGTGGAAAACTCCATCTTCCATCACTCCCCACACGGCTGCGCAAGCTGCTGAGTATTGATGTTTAGTACCTACAGCTGGTTGTGCCGATCCGTCAGTATAAATGATAGTATTATAACTGTCTAGTGGCAAAATATTTAGAGGAGCGGGGTACTCCTGTTCATACTGGAGAAATTCTTGTGTTTGAAGTCTTGGATCGAATATATAATCGACATCAGTTGCGGTCAGAGACGTTGCCCATTCAATCCAGCGTGGATGTAGCGCTTTAGCATTCGGAACGCTTGCTTTAGTGACAGCCTCTAAGGCCGGCACCGGGGAGACAACAATAATGCGTTTCCTCTGGGCAAGTGGCCTCTCTTTTATGACGGCCATCTGAACTGCTGTCAGAATCTTTTCTGTAGGTGCAAAATGTTCAGCATTTGAATATAAATGTGATTTATATGCTATCGGCACCATGTCACCCTCATTAAAGGTGACATATGTAAATCCAAGGGCACCAGCAATTATTCTGATGACCAAGTTTGTTTTATTGTCACGTGTGTGTAAGTGTTTAGCTTCTAGCATGTCCCGTTGCATGTCCCTAAGGATGTGTGTGTGTTCAATCGTCTGCTAGAAAAATTGGGCTGAATTAAGTCAAAAAGTGGCTTGATGTGTTCTGCATAATCTGGAATGTATGTTCTGCCAAAATTGAAGAAACCCAGTAATGACTGTAATTTCTTAAGTGTGTTTTGAGGCTGTAGTTGAGCACACTTTTCTAGAAAGTGCGGGCCAGGCTCTTCCCCTCGTTTGATAGCTCATATCCCAGGAATAATATACTAAGAAAGGCTATCTTGCTTTTCTTAAAATTAAATTTATAACCGAGGTCTGCAAATCCCAAAATGATCCGATCGACCCTCGCAAGATGAATGTCGAGGGCGTAGTCAGTAAGATAGATACCATCCACATATGACAATGCATCCGAATCAATTTCGTCCAAAATTGATGTTACACGGGCTGAAAACAGGCCTGGGCTATTTTTATAGCCTTGAGGTAAACGACAAAAGCGTTTCTGAGAGCCAAATGAAAATGCACTAAGGTCCCTACTTTCATGTGCTAAATTCTGGCAGAAAAATCCATCAGATATATCCAATGTAGTTTTATATTTTTTTACGCAGTATATTGTTTATTAGTGCCGTGCTGTGTGAGTTTTGTATAGCATATGTGCGTGTATGACTATTTCTGTAATCAACTACTATTCTATATGAATGATCAGGCTTTGCAACGGGGAATAATGGATTATTCATCGCAGACGTACAGGGCTCAATTACTCCCTGGTACTCCAGTTGTGATAGTATCTCCTTCACTGGAGCTTTCGCTTCATGTTTAACAGGGTATTGTGGCTGCGGTTGGGGTGTAGACCTAACAGGGATAACATGACAAGGAGACTCCTTGTCCCAACCTACATGATTACGGTATAGTGCAGGTGCCTGTGCTAAAGCCCATTCAGCAGCATAGGCTTCTTTAGCTGCTTCAGGCACAAGATCGGAGAAAGAAGGCAAAATGACATCTTCCCCATGCGGGAGCTTGCGGACGTGTTCAGGTGGCCAGTCTCTCTCAGCCAATAGGATATCACTAGTAAGCTCATCCCAAAATATTACACTAATAGTGCGTTTCACGTCTCCCTCTATCTGAATTGTTAAATCATAAACCCTATCGGGGGGAAGAACGTGACCATCCGCTGTTTCAACTGCGATGTAATCGCTAGTTGCTGTCGCATCCAGAATATGTTTCAGACTCTGGCGACATATCGTGACCTCTGCCGCGCTGTCCAACAGAGTCACAGCCCACTTCTTGTTCCTCAACAGTGTTCTCAATACTACTGGCATTCTTAACTGTCAGTGCTGCCACCTTCTTCTTTTTAAACTGCGGCTTTTGGTGAGGAGTCTTTTCTTCTTTTATAATGGTATACTGTGGTGAGTCTTTCTTTTCTTTCACGTATTCCGGATGTCGATCTTGACAGCCCCCTCTCTCGCTACGTTTATCCGGTGCGTCCTGAAATGAACGAGAGGGACGTGAATCAGTATATCTGTCTGGAGGTCTAATGTGCTCCCTATTTCTGAGATTATACCTCCTTTCGGAGTAATCCGGATGTGGAGAATCAGCTCTCTTATTTCCTTCTCTCTTTTAAATCTTTTTGTTTGTCCAAGCGCTTTTTAGAGCCCTCTTGTGCCTGCTTAGTACCCTCCTTATGGGCGGTACATTGTAACTCCAATTTTTTAGGTTTGGCTCCCAAACCTTACCGTCCTATACTAGTATAGGTATAGGAAATTATTTTCGGTAGCTGTCTCTCCTGTTCCAGATTTGGAGTTTCCCGGAGACGCTGGCATATCGCCAGTGCCACCGCTTCCCCTTTAATATTACTCAGAATGATTGAGGAGACGGCGTCAAAGTTACGCATTAATTTCATCCAAAGATCCAGGGCCGGTGCAGCCCCATGTTCATTTTGTATTTGTTTTAACACTTCCGGTGAATTAGCAAGTGTCGGGGTACCATGTGTAGTAGTATATATGGCAGCGAAGACTGTACCCCAAGTTGCACAGTCATCCACCGTGGGAACCATCCCAAACGGCAAGCACATAGTGAGCAATCTATGTTTTTCCTGTGGTCCCGTATGGGGAAACACAGCTTCCAGCTGATTAGTTTTCTGTGCTATCCAGAACGGTATTTTTTCCCGTTCCGTGGACACTTTACCCATAATAGTATGCACTGTTTGCGGATTAATCCCAGTAGCCAATTGATAACCACCAGCTACTGGCGGTGCTGGACGCGCTGGTGTTGTGTTCAATGTACGCATTACGAACTGAACCAATCGTCTATATAATGCCACTAATTCATTATATAAAAATCGTAAATCTGCTATCGGCATATTCTGTATGCCTGGGTGAGGTGTATATGTGGCAAACATAGGCCATGTAGGTCCCTCATAACTTAAGGGACCTAACCTCACTCTTCGTAGTACATGTGGTAGGGCACCTTCAAACCAGTTCTGATGCTCTTGATATGTGAGCGATATTTCATGATACTGGTATGCTTCGTACCATACAGGCACGTTTGCAACTTCATATGTGTGAAATGTGTGCGTTCTTTGGTCAACCTCAGGAAAGGTAACCCAACAGCAAAACGTTTCTGTTTGGTATGCTTCAGTTGCTTCTATTATCACAGTAACATCCCCGCCCTCGTCTGTAAGGCCATGCACTAATAAATGTTGTGTCAGTGCATGTCTAGCATTCGCAGGAATGTCTATGGTATTAGCAATAGTTGTTTAGGGAAACGGAACACCAGATGGGGGAAGTATTTTCCTTTTTATGAGTTCGAGCTCAAACAACCAACAGCTTAATTGGGCGTTACCTTTTCAGCTGAGGAGGTTTCTCCCAAAGACCACGGACGTCTCCGTATAATGGTACTTAGGGTACCTGTTGTCTGTGAGACAGTGATAGTCAGGGTATCCGTAAATTAGTGCCTAAACACCATCGTTGGTGGTGCCATGTCGTAGTTTGGACTCTTGCTATGAGCAAGACTACTGGTTTAAGGATGACAGTACTTTTGTTTGTAGGCGACTGAGTCTTTCCTACAACAAGTTGCAACTGTTGTCCCAACCTTACCGGCTTACTAGCAGTACCTCACCAGAAACACTATAGTAAAAGGTGATTTATGGCAGTCGTTTACACATGGACTCAAAATAAGATATCTCAGGGAATGTCGTGGTTAAACGGAGATTACCCTTTTCTCACAGATATATTATGTCTCATACAAACAAAGGCAATAACACAGATGCAGTGAAGTTATAATAGTTTTTATTTAACATAACTGCAATTTGCGATAAGTTGCATGAACTGCAATGATTAGGATAATGAATATAGCAAGTAACAGTATTGTGAAGAAGAGAGTCATTGTTATGAAGACCCCCCACAATTTTGCAATACATGAAAGAGATATATTTAAGATGGAATATGCCCTAATACCCTAATGAGAATAGGCCTAACCTCGTACCTAAAGGAGAGCTGGATTCGCTAAACCTAATTTGCCAAAGCTGTGTCCATGAGAGGAGTCCCCAACCCTCGTTACCTTGGAATGAGGTCTCTATCTCAGACTCCGCAGGGACATGAAGACTGGGTCAGCGTCAAGATGACTGCAGCATCTGTATCAGCGATGGTGGCGATGCCCTCTGGTCGGAATCCCTCTGATTATCTGTCTAAAGTGTGATGTATTTATACAGATCTACAAGGTCCCCTGACGTAGGTGTATTCCAAAACAATAGATAACAGGCATGCTCATAATAAGTGGCCTAAGTATAAACAAGGCAGCCATCTTAGAAGAAATAAATAATTAAATGGGCTAACACAGAGCAAGCTAAGTAGGTTAAAAGTCACTAGGTGACGGGGGCACGAGTCTATAAGCCAGAGGCTAAGCTAACTCCTGTTATCCCATTAAAACGAACTAGGATTCACTACAAACGTACCTTCCCCCGTAGGTCGTTCCACCTCTTCCTGATGTCGTCCCTTGTACTTGGGTACTGTCTCACGGCATTCACCCTATCCACGATTCTCCGCCATAGCTCCATCTTCCTTGCTATTGATATCTGCTGCACCTGTGCTCCAAAGAGCTGTGGCTCTACCCTGACAATTTCCTCCACCATGACCCTTAACTCCTCTTCAGTGAAACGGGGGTGCCTTTGTGGTGCCATGGTTGTTGTGTGATGTGTGTTGGTGAGGGTGTGTTGGGTAATGTGGTGGGGTGTGTGATGTGGAGTGCGTGAGGTGTGTATGGGTGTATGTGGTGTGTGTGTCTAGTTGTCTCTGTGCTCTTCTTCTCAGACTCCTGCTGGCAATAGTTGTTGGCAAAGGGTTGTGGGTAATGTGGGTGTGTGTTTTATAGTGGTGTGGGTATGTGGGTCAGGTGTGTGTATGGTTGTCAGGTGTGAGTTTTTGGTATAGGCCAATGTGTTGTTTTGTATATGGGTGTCCATTGTGAGCGTGGTGGTATGTACCGCCAATGGTTAACCTCTGTTGAATGTCCGCCGTGGTGATTCGTGGGATCATAATGTGATGGGCGTTGTTCTGTTGGCGTGACAGTGTGGGTTTTGGGACCGCCTGTTTATCACTGACCTCTGGGCTGGCGGATTTGTGTCTGTGGCTTTATTCTGTCGATTAGTGTGTGTATCATAATATGGTGAATGGATATTCACCAGCGTGGCGGTAAGTTGCCAGCCGTCAGCAAGGCAGTAAGCGGGATTTTCCACCAATGTCATAATGAGGGTTTAAATATGACATCAAGGTGGTTAGGCAGCTCTCTATTCAAATAAAAAAATATGATATTGGGACTTACTAGTACTAAGTCCAATTAGGTGCAGAATAACTCAGACAAGGTGCTCTTGCTCTTTTTGATCTTCTGGGTTTATCTCCTCCTTCTGTGTCACTTACACAACTTGACTCTGTCTCCTCATCAATTGTTGGTGGTATGCGTTCAACTGAAACACTTGATCTCATTTTCTTTCGACCATAGGTTCTTGGCCATTCAGCATTATAAGTGACTCCTCTTGATCCAGTATGTATCCCTTCACCTGGATCTGGATCTTCTATTTGATCTGGTGATAATTCAACTGTCACTTCATGTTGAACTCTTGATTCTCTTTCTTCTTCACTGGAAATTTCAACGTTACGTTGTGACATTTCAGGAAAATGGATTGGTGCAACTCTCTGTAATTCTTCACCCCTTACTTCTCCTTGTTGTTGTGTCTTATGTGGTATTGCTCCTTGTTCTTGTACAACTTGCTGTTGTACTGTCACCAGTGCTCTCAGCTCTGACTCAAAGAACACTATTTCTTCATATGTTTCTCAGGTTCTCTGAGTATATGTTGCATAAACCCAGTCTGGTACCCCGCCACATTTAACAGCATTAGTTGTGTTTAAGATCACTTGGTAGGGGCCTTTCCACCTCGGCTCTAGATGGGACTTTCTTACATGCTTTATTTATCAGCACCCAGTCACTGGAGGTGAGGTTTTGGCATTGCCCTTGATGCAGATTTGCAGTGACAGCTTCAACCTGTTGAGAAACAAAAAACAACATATCAGTGAATCCTTTGCAATAATTGAGTATCATGTCAATTGTAATGTTCACAAGTGCATTTGCAGGTACAACAGGCACCCTCATTGCAGGCCCCATCAATATTGCATTCAGTGATAATCCTGTCTTCATGACAGATGTACTTCAAAGACTCATCAACATCAAGTGCAAAGCATCAGGCCATTTCATTGAAGTGGATGCACAGATATTCACCAGTGTGGACCTTATGGCTCCGTTAAACTGCTCAACAATCCCAGATGTCTCTGGACGATAACTACAGTGCAGTTTCTGCTCCCTTTGTAATGCTGCACACAACATCCTAAGGACCTCATTGTTGAAATGAGTCCTGTGATCTGCCTCCGGGGAAACTTAACAATCTGTACCTGGGTATTAACTCTCTTAACAGCAGTTTAGCTACAGGAGACTGTCACTTCAAAGTGTTGAGTAGGCTTCCACCCATCAAGATAAAATGCATTCTATAACTAGGTCGTATCTCAACCCATTACTCATAGGCATCTCAATAAAATCCATATGCGTGCTGTTGAAAGGACCACCTGATCTCCCTACATGACTCAGTATGATTGTGTTCTTTTCTGTACATTCATCTGCTGGCAGATTACACACCAGTGACACAATTATTCTGCAAGCTTCATGAATCTGGGGTTACACCAGTATTGCCTAAACAATCTCTCCATTGCTCCTCTCCCTAAATGTGTGGGGCCATGAAAATGTTGTGTCATAGGGGACAGTATACTGTCTGGTAACCCTGGTCTCTCATTTGCTAAAATCCAAATGCCATTTCCATCTTTACCACATGCTGCTCTGATCCAACCCTGCTGTTCTGCTGCTGAAACATTTTCTTGCAATCTCATGAGCTTTGCCCATGTATCAGCTATAGACATCAACATTGAAAAGACAGTATCCTCTTCAGATTCATCTGTGTATGTCCCATTAAATGTGCAGATCACAAGTGCATAATAGCAGGCAACTTTGTCAGCGTATCTGTTTCAGACTGTAACATATCCATCACCACTTTTGTGAGCTGCACATTTAGTAATCACAATATCTGATATAGACTTTTAGCTGCAGATTCTTTACCTTTAGAATTTCAAGGCATCAGCTTGAAATCTGGAACTTTGATGAGCAATACCCTTGCGCGCGCTGTCGGGTGGCGTCGTTCGGATCCGCAATGCATGGTTGGTGCTGTCTGTGACATCACAGTTGCCTATAAAGGCACCACCCAGGCACGCAGATGTCAGTTCTTTACCTTCCATGCCAGTTAAGAGCAGATCGGAAACAGATCTACTCTCTGTCTTTTTTGACAAGCCTTTTTTGACCCTTTTGTCAAGATTTTTTGTATCTGTGCGAGGATGACCTCGAGAAAGACTAGACTCAAGCCCTGTGGGGCCTGCCATCACGCCATGTCAGTGACGGATCCACACCAGGTATATTTATGGTGTCTTGCGCATGACCATTGTTAGAAATGGGGTCTTTCGTTAGCAGTCAGGTTGCCCCCTGTCCAAGCAAGGACCCTCACTCTAGTCAGGGTAAGTCACACACAATCCAAATTATCCTGTGCCCACCCTCTGGTAGCTTGGCACTGAGCAGTCAGGCTTAACTTAGAAGGTAATGTGTAAAGTATTTGTGCAATAAATCATACAATAACACCATATAGCACCACAAAAATACACCACATAGTGTTTAGAAAAATATATAAAATGTATCTGGATAAATACAGGTAAAAACAATAAAAATGCAATAAGTAGATGTTGAGATATCACTGTAAAAGTGACATAAAGTGTCTTAAGTCTTTTAAAAACAAGTAAATGTCTCTTAAAAACAATAAAGGTCTCTTGCAAGCACAAAGTACCTGGTTTGCATTTAAAATCTCTTCAAGGGAGCGCAGAGGAGGCGATGCGTGGAAAACGGGGAGGTGTGTGTCGATTTCGCCACTTCGCACACGACTTGTGCCATTATTTTCCACGCAGGGGAAGGCTTTGCGTGGAGTTCCGGCACGGGACTTGGTTCCTCTTTGGGTTGTGGAGTTTTCTAGTGCCCGGGGTCTGTGCGTGGAATCCTGGGCTTGCGTGGAAATTTCTCCCGCACTGCAGGCGCTGCGTCAATTCCTATCTGGAAGTCGGGCCAGTCATCCCGGGTTGGCTGTGCGTCGATCCGGTGGGCCGTGCGTCGAAGTTCCAGTCGCAACGCAGGCGCTGCATCGATCTTCTCCTTGCGAAGTCGCACTGCATCGTCTCGGTTCGGAGTGGGGTGAATTTCTCACCGCAGGGCAGGCTGTGCGTCATTTTTAGCAGGCTGTGCGTCAAATTTTCACCGCACAAGGAGTCCAGTTTCAGGAGTTAAATCTTTTTGGCCCTCAGACTTCAGGGAACAGGAGCAAGCTCTATCCAAGCCCTTGGAAAGCACTTCTCAGCACAGCCAGGGAGCAGCAAGGCAGCAGGGCAACAGCAAGGCAGCAGTCCTTGTCAGAAAAGCAGTCCCAGTGAGTCCTTTGGGCAGCTAGGCAGTTCCTCTTGGCAGGTCTGGTTCAAGGATTCTTCACCAGCAGGTTTCTTGTCCAGAAGTGTCTGTGAGATAGAGTGTCTACCCCAAGAAGTGTCTAAAGAATGTGGTTTTGGCTCCTATTCTTATAACCATTTTGGCCCTTAAAGTAGGCTTACTTCAAAGGAAAAGTCTCACTTGTTTGTGAAATCCTGCCTTGCCCAGGCAAGGCCTTAGACACACACCAGGGGGTTGAAGTCTGCAGTGTGTGAGGGCAGGCACAGCCCTTTCAGGTGCGAGTGACCACTCCTCCCCCCCCTCCTCGCACAGATGGCTCATTGGAAAATGCAGGCTACACCCCAGCCTCCTTTGTGTAACTGTCTGGAGAGAGGTGTAAACAGCCCAACTGTCAAACTCACCCAGACAGGGAATCCACAAACAGGCAGAATCATAAAAATGGTTCAAGTAAGAAAATTACCACTTTCTAAAAGTGGCATTTTCAAACACACAATCTCAAAATCAACTTTACTAAAAGATGTATTTTTAAATTGAGAGTTCAGAGCTCCCAAAATCCACATGTCTATCTGCTCCCAAAGGCAAGCTACGCTTTAATCATGCTTAAAGGCAGCCCCCAGGTTAACCTATGAGAGAGATAGGCCTTGCAAAAGTGAAAAACGAATTTGGCAGTATTTCACTGTCAGGATATATAAAGCACATCAGTATATGTCCTACCTTAACCATACACTTCACCCCGCCCATGGGGCTACCTAGGGCCTACCTTAGGGGTGTCGGGGGCACCTCTAGTGCACTTTACTCGGGACTTACTAGTAACTCAAATATGCTAATCATGGATAAACCAATTAACAGTACAGTTTACACAGAGAGCATATGCACTTTAGCACTGGTTAGCAGTGGTAAAGTGCTCAGAGTTCCAAAGCCAACAAAAACAGGTCAGGAAAAATAGGAGGAAGGAGGCAAAAAGTTTGGGGATGACCTTGCAAAAAGGGCTAGGTCCAACAACCATGATTCAAAGTCATGCTCAGACTGCCAGACCATGGCTCCAAAAGCTTTGAGAAAGTGATCCCTCACTGACAGGCCATAATATCGGACAAATTGGGTATTGCAGATCATACAGAAGGGCTATTCCTCCCCCTTCCAGTCTTTCCCGCCTCCAATGCCTCCATCAAAAGAATGGTTTTGCTCCACAAGGAAGTTACAGCTCTGTAGGCCAAGGGAGCTATAGAAAGGGTCCTGGCATCAGAAGAAGGCAGTGGTTGTTATTCCTGCTACTTGTTGACACAATGAAAGGTTAATCTTTTATATCTGGCCGTGGCTTGGTGCATAAATCAGTGACTTTTAGAGAATCATGCTCAAAATCATCATCCTCATTTAGATTATTCTTAGGCCACAGCAATAAAGTGAATGGGTTTAAAATCTAACATTGATTTAAAACAATGTTCTCTGAAGCACGGATTTGCTGATCATATTTCATAAGTCTGGAGTTTATCATGTACTGGGTTTTTCTTCTGGTAAGAAGAATTTCCACCAAGTGTAGGACCATAACATTTAAAGGGTGTGTCATCACTATGCTTTCACACCGCTCAATGCTGACACCAACAGCAGCCATGCATGTTAGACAACCGGGTAATTGAAAAGTAGGCCACAGTTCTTCTTGAATCACCATGCATCAGAGTAAGCACTGAGAGAGGGCAACCATCCATCTCACTACAAAACAATGTTAACATCTTACTGTATCTGGCATTCCTAGTGCCGGGGCATGACAGAGACTTTCGCTCAGCTTTAGGAAATCTTTCAAGCATTCATAGTCCCCTGGAAGCGGATCAGGCACATCTTTGTGTGTCAGGCTCAGTAAAGGCTTAGCCACTAAGGAACATTTTGGTATCCACTGTCTACAGCAGCCAACCATTTCCAAAAACATTCTGACTTCTCTCTGTGTTTTGGTGGACTGATCTTTAATATTGCCTCAATTGTTTCCTGTGACACCTTTCTTGTTCCTTTTTCAATGATATATCGAAAGTACTGGACTTCTTTTTGATAGTATTGCAGTTTGCTTGGAGACACTTTGGCCCTCACTACGAGCTTGGTGGTCAGCAGACTGCTGCTGTGGGGTTGGCAGTCGCACCATCGTGGGCCCAGCGGTTAAGACCGCCATATCACAAGTGCTGGGAAGGCACCTGCAGAACACAGCCAAGTTACCATTCAGCCCGCCACTGCGGAGGGGCGGCCTGGCTGGCGGCAGCCATCTCCAGGCCGGCGGTCAGGCAGTAGCCCATGACCACATTACAAGGTTGCACACCGGCAGGGTTTCTGGAACGGATCCACCGCCACCAAAAGCCTGGCAAAAATGAAAAATATAAAAGGGAACATCCACCTTCAGGAACACAGGCACGCCCGTAGGAACCATGCAAATTGCAACTCCTCCCAATGCTTTACCTGGGCATGAAACTCCTGGACCAGCGACGGCGACCAAGATACCAACTGTAAGTACACCAGCCTAGCACACACTGAAGGGAACAATGTTAGTACACACACACAACACAGGAAGCCATGCCCACACACACACACACGCAAACAAACACCTGTACCAACACAGACACACACACATACACATGCATGCATACACACAAATACACACAAACACCACACATACATGTGGAAGGAAAGCCAGGTCTAGGTAGGTACTATCAACACCAATGGTGTTGTGGCACAGATATCTTATACATGTTAAAATCTGGAATAAAACCATGTACACATAGCCCAAGGGCCAGTCTAAAAGTCCCACAGAGCCCTGAGAACACTGGGCACAATGTGACACCCCAGCTGGACTCCTGACTATAAAGTGCAGGCCTCCACAGGACAGGGGCATGAATGGGGTGTCCAGGGACCTCAGGGGTGGGGTGGCGGGGCATTGGGCTTGGAGGGGGGGGGTCCTTTGGTCTGGGCTTGGTTTGGAGGGGGATTCTTGGGCTTGCCCTTGGAGGGTGAGGGCTTACCCGGGGGCAGGGTTAGGCTTGGCCTTGGAACTGAAAGGAGTGGGCTTGACCTTGGAAGTGGAAGTGGAGGGAGTGGGCTTGGCCTTGGAAGTGGAGGGAGCTGGCATGGGCTTGGGTTTGTCAGGAGGAGCAGTGGACATGACAGGGGAGGAAGTGACAGGTGATGGAGGGCCATGGCGAGGGGCAGTGGTGGACTGGGAGGCGGAAGGCAGGGGCCTTAGAAGGGTAGCAGGATGCTGGGGGGAACAGGGACTGGGGCAGTGGTGGGGAACAGGGAAAACTCTCTAAGGAAAGTTTTTTCGGGACACAAGGGAGGTCAAGGAAAGGACATTTGGGAATGGAGGGAGTGGGTAAGGCTGTGAGGTGTGTACATTCAGGTGCCTTGGGTGCAGGGACATGGGTGAATGAAATATGTGTGCTGGTGGGCTGTTGGGTGGGTGAGTGCAGGCATTTAGATGTACTGGGAGAAGATGGGGAGGAGATGCAGGGCATGACAGGGGATGTGTGAATGTATGTTGGGGTGGTGTCTGCAGGTAGGGTGGATGTGCTGCATGTGGGTGGGCTGACAGTCGTGCCTGCGCCAGCGGTGTGTAGGGTGCATGAACAGGGGTCAGATAATGTGGTGACGATGACAGTGAGGGCACATGTGGCAGGATCAGTGACTGATTGTGGGTTGTGGAACAGGTAGCTGGAGGGTGGACAGCAGAAGAAGGGACACTGGCTGCCATCAAGGAGGAGGCCAGAGCCTGAAACAATCTCTGTAGGCCAGACAAGGCACCATGAATGCCTTCCAGGAACGCATTGGTCTGTTGCATCTGGGATGCCAGTCCCTGGATGGCATTCACAATAGTTGTCTGCCCCACAGAGATGGACCTTAGGAGGTCAATAGCCTCCTCATTGAGGGCAGCAGGGCTGACTGGGGCAGGCGTAGAGGTGCCTGCTGCGAAGGAGCTGCCCACCCATTTGGGTGAGCGGGCATGGGCAACTGGGTGGGGAGCTACAGGGATGGCGGTGCTGGTAAGGGAGTGGTGGACAAGGATGGGGCGCAGGTGGTCCGAGATGGGTCTGCCACTGCCAGGGAGCCACCATCAGGGGTGGAATCAGAAGTTGGTGTGGTCGATCCTGTCTCCCCTGTGGCACTCACCTCGCCCTCCGTCAAACTGGTCCCCTCACCTTCACTGGTGTCAGCCTCCTGGGTCCCGTGGGCTGCAGCTTCCTCACTCGCCGGTGCCCCTTCTCCTTCACCAGATGATGCTGATGTACACCAAGACAGATAAGGACAGGGATGGAGAGAGAGAGTTAGAGAGAGACCGGCTGCAATCAGTGTAGAATATCTGCACACCCAACAGAAGCTTGCATGGCGAGTTGGCAGGCCTACTAGGCTACTGTCAATTAGCAGTGTGATCACTTGGTGCACCCTACCCCACTACACATGCAGTGCCTGCTAGCTGACTGAGGTCCCGAAATCCACCCCTGGCACAGTGTTTGGCAACGACTGATCACAATGGCCTGGCACCCCAGGTCCAATCATCCTGTTGCCACTACTATCCAGTAGGTGGCCACAATGTTTCAACATTGGAGGAAGCTGCCCCGCTACCACTGACTGCATGGCATTACCCACATCTGTGATGCCAATTCTGCCCAGATGGACACTACCCACAGTGGACATCATTGTACCAAGCACCCACGCCACAGCTACCCAATGGTGCCCACCCAGGGCCACTTTGGCAACTCATATAGCAAGTGAGAGTGGGTACTTACCCCAATGTAGCTTCTGTGCTGCCCTCAAGTGCCCATCTACCTTAGGCTAAGCCACCGCCAATATGCGTGCCGTTAGGGGGGGGTCAGGGTCTGACAGGCACCCCTCCCTAGTTGGGAGGACATCCCCAGCTGGTGACCGCGGTCTTCGTGGCCCAGCATCTCAGGTCCTCCCACCGCTTTCTGCAGTGAATGCTCTGCCAGACATTGACCCCCAGGGTCCACACTTGCTTGGTGATGGCATGCCAAATCCCCTTCTTCTGATGGGCGCTGACCTGCATGGGAGACACAGACCGAAGGACACAATCATGTAGAGTGGCATCCCTGGGGCAGCAGTGGACAGCACATATCACACTTCCACACCCACACGTTGTAACCCAAAGTAGCCTTAGGTCCCTCACCTATGTCCATGCTCCAGACACACAGCCACCCACCAAGGCCTCCATCCCGATGAGCACAACTCACATACAGGACAATGACATTGGGCTCCCCTGCTGCTCTGGTGCCCCATAAAACTTTCCATACAGGGGCACAACCCCCCTCAAACTCTTCCTGGGTGAAGGCTGGGGGCCTATCTCCTGCAGGACGTGGCATCTTGGCTACCAGAGTCAGAACACAGCAGCACATGCAGTGGAGGTCTTCAGTGCACAAGGTTCAAGTGTCAAGTGAGCATGAGCACATTAAATGGTAGTCACAGCCATTACCTGTCCACTGACATGACCATTACCACTGGCAGTGATCACCATAGGCTCCTGCCTTACATAGGCAACAGTGTTAACCAATGGTGAGTTGCACGGCGGTCATGACCGCCTACCGCCATGATGTGTTACGCCGGTGGGATGAGCTCACTTCCACCTGTCCCATGCATGCAGGACAGGTGGCTGTCATTTTACATCCACAATGTGTGTTGTGGGTGAAATGTTAGTGCGTCATGGGTGACTTTTGGTGACCTGTGGCCACATCAACACCTTCTACACAGTCTATGATGCATGACATTATACCCACTCTCTCTTGTTCCCAGGTACGATGTAAGGTTGAGGATGAGGAATGCACAGGTGTACAGGCCCCTAGTTGACATTGCCACCCTGGAGGAGCGTCATGTCATCCAGACCTATCGGCTGAACCGTGAGACCATCATGGAACTGGTGGCCCAGTTGGAGCCGGATCTTGTACCTGCCATTCACCATCCCAATGCCATCCCTTCCACAGTGCAGGTCCTGTCAGCCCTCCACTACTTTGCCTCAGGCTCCTTTCAGATCACAGTGGGGCTGGCAGCAAGGATGTTACAGCCCATGTTTAGCAACGTCTTGAGGGATGTACTATGTGCCCTGCTCAAACATCTGGGCGGCTACATACGGTTCCCCCAACGTGCAAAATTGCCCACTGTCAAGGCTAAGTTCTACAGAGTGGCACATATCCCTCATGTCATTGGGGCCACTGATGGCCCCCACATTGCCCTGGTGTCACCCAGGAGGAGTGAACAGGTATATAGGAACCGCAAAAACTTTCATTCGGTTAACGTGGAGGTGGTGTGTCTCACAGGCCAATATATCTCCCAGGTTACGGCCAGGTTCCCAGGCTCTGTGCATGATTCATTCATCCTGCAGGACAGCAGTGTCCCACACATGATGGCACTACTTACGAGGGCCCGGGCCTGGCTCATCGATATGTACCCCTGGATACGTGTGCCGGTCAGCTGTCTGCACTCTTTTGTCCCTGCCCTATCACCCTCCCGGTCTTGACATGCCTCTTACCTCTGTGCACACAAGTGACTCTGGCTATCCCAACCTGCCCTGGCTCCTGACAACCATAAGGCATCCAACTTCAGATGCAGAGGTCCATTACAATGCGGCCCACGGTCGTACCAGACGGGTAATTGAGAGGTGCTTCGGCCTGCTGAAGGTCAGATTCTGGTGTCTCCATATCTCCGGGGGTGCCCTGCTCTACAACCCACAGAAGGTGGCCTGCTGCATGCTGCACAATCTGGCCCTGAGGCATCACATCCCATTGCTGGATGCAGAGGAGGGGGTAGCTGTACCAGTGGCTGATGAAGGGGACATATGGAGTGATGAAGAGGAGGATGATGATGATGCAGCTGACTCCAGCGCAGAGCTGATTCAACAATATTTCTACTGAGATGCAGGTATGTGTTAACTGTCTGGTATGTGTCCTCTATGACTGTCTGCCTTGTCCCTGCTACCACCGGTTGTCTGTGGCCACTGACAGTATTGGTTTGAGCTCTGCCTGTGGGTAGATTGGGAAGGTGTCACATGTGCCCATGACTTAGGCAGTCACAGTGTATAGGTCAGGCCTATAGTCAGGCAGCTATTGTGCTGGTACACTAGTGCCATCAACGTGTATGTACAATGTTCCCTGAGATGCCAGTTCAAGTGCTCTGCGTGTGCCACACAGGGTTGTTGCATCTGTGCAGTATCTATCCTGGGAGTCGACATTGGGTGGCAGTGCTACATTGTTGGTTGGTGGCAGTGGGTAGGGGGTCAGTTCTGGCGCTGGGTGCTGTGAGGGTGGTACCATTGGGTTGGTATGTGTTATTTTTGTGTGTCGGTACTGGCCATATCGTCATGGACTTGACTGCCATAACTGCTTTGGATACATGTTTCTACAGTGCATTTGTGCTGAGTTGGCATCTGTGACTCATATAGTGATTGTTGTCCCTGTCTTGCTCTACTTTCAGGACATTGTAGTGGTGGTCCCTGCCTGACCTGTTGCCACCCTTGACACATATCTCCAACCACTGGCTGTTCCACGATTGACCTCCCTGCCTTTTGCTCCCCCTTTGTCACCCTCCCCGACATGTGCTGGGTGATGGGTTGCGAGTTGCACATGTATTGGCAGTTCCATTCATACTCATGATAAATAAAGACAGAGGCAATAACTGTGGTCAATGATGTTTATTTGAGAGGGACAAGTGCAAAGGTGAAGAGTAGGGTCATGGCGGATGAGATCATCAGACTAGTGAGGCCAGCTGTGGTTAGTCCAGGTCCAGTCTACTGGCCATGGGAAAAAGGAGACAGGAGAACGGACAGTGGACAGGGTGTCTCAGTCACACACAAGGGTAAATGTTCAGGAGAGGGTCACTTCCTGGCGGTGGTCGTGGTCTCAACATCATGTCTGGCTGGATGTCTAGTTGGACATCCTCGCTTGTGTGGGGGTTCCTCAGCTACAGGGGCAGGTGTGCTGAAGTCCTGCATGTCCTGTGGCCGGGCCTCCATACCACTGGCTGCCGCTGACGTGGAGGGCTCTGATGTGATGTGGCCAGTGGAAGGGGCCTGCTGGTGGTGGTGGACTCACGCATGATGGTGTTCAGGTCCTTGAACACCCCTGCTATGGAGGCAATGGTGGCATTGTGGGCTTGCCACTGTTGCATGGCCTCCTGATGGTATTCCCCCTGCAGCCTCCGGGTCTCCAGAATGGTAGCGTGGATCTGGGCTACTGTGTCCTGGGTCTGCTGGTATACACCCAGGACTTGGTTGAGGGTCTACTGGGCAGTCAGTTGGTGTGACTGCCCCAAGCTCTGGACCACAGTTCCCTCCCACTACCACTGGCCCCCCTATGCCTATGCCCCTGGCACAGTGTGCCCACTCCCAGTAGCAACAGGGCCTTCATTGTCTGGGGTGTGTGCCCTTGACTCTGGCCCCAGTACTATGGGACACACCTCTGATTGTGAGGTCCCTGTGGCACAGGTTTGGGGTTCAGGGGCTGGCTGTGGTGTAGTTGCCACATGGGTGGGAGCGTCTGGTGTGTCCAGGGTGGGTCTGCTGTTAGTGGACTATCCAGTGGACCCAGATTGCCCAGGCAAGTCGTACCCATCCAGACTTCCAGTGGGGCCTTCATATAGGGGGGGGGGCTGTCTGAGCCTGGCATCCTCTGCAGGGTGGCAGTGACAGGGGTACCTGTGGAAAGAAATCATACAGATTAGTTGTGTTACTGTAGTTGTTATGCCCCTGTTGTGATGCATGCAGTGGCTCGACTTGCTTCCCAGTGATGGCAATGACAGTGGCTGCACTGTAGACATTGATGTGGTGTAGGAGTTTGTGGCATGTTTTCCATGTGGCCTGGGGGGTTGTGGATGGTGGCTGGAATTGCTGTCATTGCCATGTGTTGGGATGAAGTTGTGGCAACCAGTTGGTGTGGGCTGTGGTATGGTTGTTCATGCAGATTTTCCACTGTGCAGTGGGTCTGTGGTTTGTTGCTGTGTGGGTTGTGCAGGATTGTGGGAGCTGTGGTTCTCCACATTGTGGTTGTCATCCATGCATTAGGCGTGAGTGAGTAGGGTTGGTGGGAGTGGGGTGGTGTGGCATGCAGAGGGGAGGTGTGGGATGTTTGGGAGAGGTGCAGCGGGGTGGGTTGTAGTAAGTTGGTGGGTAGTGGGTGGTGGGGAGGCATGCAGGGCAGGAGTAGTTGGTGCTTGGGGCGTGTTGTTGACTTACCAGAGTTGCGCCTTCTGCTGATGCCAGTCAGGCCCTCGGGTTGCATGATGTCCAGGATCTTCTCCTCCCAGGTTGTCAACTGAAGGGGAGGAGGTGGGGGCCCACCACCAGTCTTGTTGATAACTATCTGATGCCTGGACGCCTGAGGTCATTCCATCTCTCCTGATGTCCTCCCTTGTGCGTAGGTAAGTGCCGACTGCATTGACCCTGCTGACGATCCTCTGCCATAACTCAGTTTTCATGCATATCAATGTTTGCTGTACCTGGACTCTCATGAGCTGTGGTTCTACGCTGATGGTCTCGTCCACCATGACCTGCAACTCATTGTCGGTGAACCGTGGGTGTTTCTGGCATCACATGTTGTAGAGTGGGTATGTGGTGTGTGTGTCGGGTACAGTGCATGGTGTGTGGTGATGTGGGGGTGTTTGGCTGTGGATGCTGGTGGGCTGTGGTGATAAGTTGTAGAATGTGTGCAGTGTGATTGACCTTATTGTGTTTGATGTGTGCTTCATGTCGAGTGGTCTGCTCATAGTTGTCACTAGGGATTGTGGGTGGGTGTGTGGGGGTGTTGTAAGGTGGCGTGTGCATGGTGTGTGTATGAGTTTCAGGTGTGGGACATTCAAACTGGCCAATGTGGTGTGGCTACTTTCTGCAGTACCTTTTTGTACCACTGCTGTGCAAACCGCCAACGGTTTACCACCGTACATGTGCCGCTGTGCTGGAGGTTGCCTCTAAAAATGAGGGTTGGAATGGTGTCTGCGTGCCAGGACAGCAGTTGATCAGTCACTCTTTTGCCATGGATTGCCCTGGTGGTGTTGGTTTTGTGTCTGTTTTTAGGTGGTTTGTGTATTGAGACTTGTAATCTGACAGTCGCTATACCGCCACCACTTGCGGTATGGTGGCACCATTTCGCATGGCAGTCTTGCCCGAAAACCGCCAAACTCGTAATGAGGGTCTTTTTTTTTCATTCTCAGCTAGATGATTGAACAAGGCAATGGTATCTTGTTTGCAAGTTTCTCTAGTATTCATTTCCACAAATAGATCATCGATCTACTGCACAAGTAATTAATCAAAAGGCATCAACAGAGACTCAAGATTTTTCTTGGGTTGAAAATAGAAGGAGTTTCAGTATACACTTGTGAATAGTATCATGCCAAAGCTCTTTCACAAAAAATGAAAGTGCACAAGAATTGAGTGTCTTTATGCAGTGGTATGGAGAAAAATGCATGGCAAAGATCCACAATGGTAAAACATTCTGCAGTGCATGGAATTTAGAAAAGAATGGTGGTACCACGGTACCACATGGAAGAACAATGTCATACATTTTTGGGATATCTTGGACAATCCTATACATCAAGGAAACAACAAAAAGAGGGGCAAAAAATGGGATATTTGGAGTGCAAACTCCTGGTCCCGTGCGTAAAGTTCCCAATAATCAATAAATAAAAAAAGATTACACACGGTTCCAAACAATAAAGAAGGTTTCTTTCAAAGGGGTGGTTCAATCAGTAAATGGAAACCAAAATTTTTTCGAAGCAAGAGCCCTCACTCACCTTCCGGTGACATGCTTCATCATAGGGCCCAGCTCCTCGTCAGGCCGGCGCTGCAATGCCTGACGGGCCCCACAAGGGGGCTCTTTGCCGGAGATCTTTTAAGAGTCGTGTATAGCCGGTCAAGAAAAATATAGTGAAGGATTGGTATATGGGAAAATATTAAAAATGACTAGAGGTAACTAATAATGATTTTTATTCTAATGCTGATACCTCTGACATGATTAAAACCAGTATGCGGGGAATTAGTGGAATGATGTCTACATCCCCCATAAAAAACAGGTAGGTATAATTGCTATGTCTCATAATAGAGAATAGTAAGAAAGAGACAGTGAACACAGGATCCCCTGTATCACTCTATATAGTTGGTCAACATGTTTCTCGCTTTTTTCTCGTCAAAAAATGATCTTATGCGATTCATCAGGACCTAAGTACATACCTAATCCTTTAAACAATGGGTAATCCCAAAAATAAAGAAATCAAAACCTAAAGGAATTTGGAAAGAAAGAAACCATGGTTAGAACATAGCATGATTTGCAAGGACAATGTGTTCACAGTATCCTATGTTGTGAAACACCATACGTAGGTGAGGGATCCCAAAAGTGCCATGTGACGAAGGAAAGTTATATAATGATAACATTATAAAAAATGTGCGAAAGCCAATTTGGCAATGAAAAAAGATCCACATTGCTTACCCTCCAAAAACTAATGGTAGGGCCTCATCGGGGTGGTACCAGGCTCTAAAAATCCACTATGATCTATGTATACACACAGAAAACACAAACATCACTATTATATATGGTAGTCAACAAATTCGTTTGCGCAACACATTGATTATGACTACAAAAGATAGAGTGAGTTATTCAATATAAAACTCCTTTTTTTAAAAAATAATAGTACCAGACCTCTTATTATGTCAGGTAAAATACATCAAATGGAATAAATCATATAAGAAAAGATCACATTGTAGAGGTAATAACCATTTTATTGGTGACATAAGTATTCGGTTAGACAAAAATCCATGTGGTATTGCACAGGCATTTTATAAAAAAAGAAAGTTCCCTATTGAGACACACATCAAAGAAAGAAAGGAAAAAAAACAGAATTGGCACAAGACAAAACTGTCATTGGTATAATGAGGAAAGAGCTCGACAGTGCGTCATAATTATAGATATCTCTAAAAATCGACGTAGGTGGAATGCTAGTCTGAATGTCAAAAGGACTTCAATCTACACAAATTATAATATCCGCAGTCGGTATAAATTTAGGAACATGCGCCATTTTCAGCGCGTTCGTAGTCACGAAGTAGGTTGTACTGAAAAGGAGTGAGCGCGTGAGTGTTCCCACGTGTCTCACTAATTTGCCAGTGAGAGACGGGAGAGCGCGCAAAATCAAAAGCGCGTCTCTCCTGATAATCCGGCGCCCAGAGGCATTCTACTCGGTGTCCGCATAAAAACGCGGGCAGACACGTGTAACGTCAAAGAAACATGGCTAGAGATACTAGCCCATGTAACAACGGGACTCTAGAAATACCAGTCGAGAGTGTTAACAATAAAGAGGGCACTTACTTTCACAGAAGTCGAGCAATGCAGGACCACCTACGCCTGTTCCTATCCCCCGGTATTCAGAAGACAACTGATACCGAGATGTTTTTTTAAAAAGGAAAAGGAAAGCTGAAACCAAGAAAGGACTACCAAAAGGGTGAATGTATTAGAAGATGGACTAAGAAATGGTGTCGGCCATTTTGAAGTGGTCTGTTCACGAAGCCATCAAGTGTAATCCCCTCTGAAAAAGTAAAATAAGTAAAATCGTTACCACCAGTCCTTCAAACATAAGACACCACCATGTAGCCATTCTAAAAGACTATAAGTGTGTGAACTGTTGTATAGAAAAATCAGTATTGGTAACTGTGAACACGAAAGTGTGGTTGTCAATGAATAAAACTGGTCCACTGGATATCGTCATTTAGACCAGATAAATGGGTCTTAAGTCTAAAGACCCACCGTTGTTCTTTTTCTAGGAGTTTATTTGTACAGTCTATGTTATCTCTCATGGTTTCTAGAACAATCCACTTGATGTCATTAGGAGTGTGCTGTTTCTCAATAAAATGGTTGGTCAATTTGGTGGAGGATCTCTTACATCTAATGGTACTACGGTGTTCGTTAATTCAAATTTTCACCATTCTAGTCGTCATACCAATGTATTTTAAATTGCACGGACATGTAATCATTTAAATACAACTCTTAGTACGGCAATTGGTATGGGATATCAATTGCCAGGTCTTTTGTTCACCTATTTCCACTTCTTGGATACTGTCAGTAAGGGGACAAACATTGCAGCAGCCACAAGGGTAATGTCCTTTCACTTTAAGTCATTGGCTAGAGCCAGAATTGTCAAGGGGCCTGTTTGTCGTAGGTCTCGTATGGACAACTAAGTCCTTAATGATAGGGGTTCTCTTAAAGGCAAATAGAGGACGTTCTAATGTAGCGCCTGCACTAGTGAGGATGGGCCAAAGCCTACGGACAATGCCTTTTATTTGATTACTAAGAGGGGTGAACGTGGTTACACAGGTTAATCTCGATTGTTGTGTACGAATATTGTCAGTCAATAATATTTCCCTAGGGATGTTACTGGCCCTTTTCTTTGCCTGTCGAATATTAGGTACAGGATAGTTACGTTCACAAAGTTTCCGACATAAAGTGTTAGCTTGTGTGTGGAAATCATTTTTATCTGAACAGTTCTGTCGTATCCTCAGGAATTGCCCAAAAGGTAAATTATCTCGCAGGGCTTTTGGATGGTGACTGTTGTAAAGAAAAAGACTGTTTCGATCCGTGGGTTTGTGGTATACGGACGAGTTAAGAAATCCATCTCTGAGTGTGATTTGAAGGTCAAAAAAGGATACTTCTTTGTCAGAGACGGTGGAGCTGAAACGAAGGTGGGTATCCAAAGTGTTGACCCACTGGGTGAAAGCTATGGCACGATCCATATCGCCCTTCCAAATCACTAGGATATCATCTATATATCGGCGCCACAGTTTAATGTTGGAAAAGAAAGGTTGGTCAGGAGTCAAAATGTGGCGTTGCTCGAAGGTAAACATATATAGGCAGGCCAGACTAGGTGCGAAAGTGCTCCCCATAGATGTACCTTGTATCTGATGAAAGAGACTTTTCTCAAATTGAAAAAAGTTCTCTTGGAGAGCCACACCTGCACATTGCATAATAAAGCTCACTGGGGTGTTGTAGGTCCAAGTCTCTGTCAGGAGTATTTCCTCCACAGCTGCGAGTGTGACCTCTTGCGGAATATTAGTGTATAGAGCCTCTACATCTAGACATATTAATATATCTGTAGTACCTGTTTCATTGATGTCATTTAATAAAACCAATGTGTCTTTTGTGTCCTTCAAAAAGGTAGATGTTTTCTGGACAATAGGTTGCAGGAAAAAGTCACAAAATTTAGACAGGGGCTCTAAAAGAGAACCAATCCCGGACACTATGGGGCATCCTGGGGGAGGAAGACCCTTATGGATTTTAGGGAGGCAATTAAAGTATGGAATCCTAGGATTTTTTGTATCAAGGAATTCCGCTTCTTGTTGGGTAATCCAACCGGCTGCTTCTGCTTCCATTATCATGCCGCGAATCTTGCGTTGTAAGCGCGGAGTCGGATCGGTAGAGATAGGGCGATAATAGGATGTATCGCTGAGTAATCTTAGACATTCCTGTTTATAGTAGTTTGTATCCATAACCACAATAGCACCACCTTTGTCTGCTGGTTTTAGCGTGATATCAGGATTGGAAGATAGAGAGTGAATAGCTGCCCGTTCTGATTTGGAGACATTCTGGAAAACTTTTCTAGAGTCCAGACGTTGAATTTCATGGCGGACCGCCTTTTCAAAGGTAAGTACCTCCAAAGGGACCGTAGTAGTAGGGGGCATGAAAGTTGAAGGATTCCTTAAATTGGTATCACCCCTCATCTCCAATTGTGGACGATCCTTAAAGAAAAAGTGCAGCCTCACCTTGCAAAACAAGGCTGCCATCTCGCAATGTAGTCTGAATTGATCCTCCTTCGGGGTGGGTACAAAGCCTAGGCCTTTCTCTAGGACTGCCAGCTCCGGAGGGGTCAAGATGGAACTGGAAAGATTGACCACTAGGGTCTCTTTTGGTTCGTCACACTGCGACTTCTGGTGATCATCTGTGGCTCTTCCTGTGCCCAATGGACGTTTCTTCCTCTCCTTCTGTTTTTGCCTCTGCCTCTGCCCCGGCCTCTTCCTAAAAAAGGATTGAAGTTGTATTGTGGCTGTGGTTGGAAGAAAGGCATAGGCATAGATTGCCAAGGTGGCATCGGCTGGAATGGAAAAGGAGAGTTGAAATGGGTGGGTGGGACGTAGCGATTCCGATTCATTGTCTGTCCCTCATCACCGCTCCAGTCATCCGAACTGGAACTGTTCTGTGGTGTGCGGGGCCTCCGTTGTGGAGTGTCTGAGTCATCTGAAGTTTCAGAAGCACCCTCGCATTGATAGTCATCTTTAGTATAAGGATAAACTTTTTCTCTGCTAAAGCGTTTAATGTCTTTCTGTAGTTTGTTAACTTTTTGGTGTGTCAGGTATTCCTTAGTCTCGTTTAGTTCTATATTGATCTCGGCTAAGCGAGACTTAAATTGTGCAAGTTGGACTGTGGTCTTCATGGCTGCTTCAGTAATGGAGATCTGGATGGTGATAGAGTCCGCCAATCGTTTAGAGGTATTGATAATAAAGATCAACCAATCACAAGTGCATTTCCACGATATCTGTGACCAATCCAAACGAAATTGAAGATCTTGTAGGAAGATCCTCGGCACGTTGGTGACAATAAGACCGTTTGGAGATATATTAGCCCTGAGGTATTGAGTCATAATTGTACCGTGTAGAACGGTCTTGATGAGTTCTTTCTTAAGAGCCGATAATTTTGTCCAGTCTTCTTTAGTGCCGCTGGAGGGACCGCTACTATCGTCCCCAAGAATAGAGGGAGTTTGTAGAATAGCCTGCACCATACTATCATCAAAGCTGAGACCCTGTAGGTCCGACATGTTTCACCACTGGATATAGTCTATCGGAGTGCAGAAAAAGAGAAAGAGAGAACGCCCCGTAGCCAAAGGCTACACTAAATCATCAAGGAAACAACAAAAAGAGGGGCAAAAAATGGGATATTTGGAGTGCAAACTTCTGGTCCCGTGCGTAAAGTTCCCAATAATCAATAAATCAAAAAAGATTACACACGGTTCCAAACAATAAAGAAGGTTTCTTTCAAAGGGGTGGTTCAATCAGTAAATGGAAACCAAATTTTTTTTGCCGGAGATCTTTTAAGAGTCTTGTATAGCCGGTCAAGAAAAATATAGTGAAGGATTGGTATATGGGAAGATATTAAAAATGACTAGAGGTAACTAATAATGATTTTTATTCTAATGCTGATACCTCTGACATGATTAAAACCAGTATGCGGGGAATTAGTGGAATGATGTCTACATCCCCCATAAAAAATACATCTAATACATTCACCTTTTTGGTAGTCCTTTCTCGGTTTAAGCTTTCCTTTTCCTTTTTCAAAAAACATCTCGGTATCAGTTGTCTTCTGAATACCGGGGGACAGGAACAGGCGTAGGTGGTCCTGCATTGCTCGACTTCTGTGAAAGTAAGTGCCCTCTTTATTGTTAAAACTCTCGACTGGTATTTCTAGAGTCCCGTTGTTACATGGGCTAGTATCTCTAGCCATGTTTCTTTGACGTTACACGTGTGTGCCCGCGTTTTTATGCGGACACAGAGTAGAATGCCTCTGGGCGCCTGGGCACCGGATTATCAGGAGAGACGCGCTTTTGATTTCGCGCGCTCTCCCGTCTCTCCCTGGCAAATTAGTGAGACGCGTGGGAACACTCACGCGCTCACTCCTTTTCAGTACAACCTTCTTCGTGACTACGAACGCGCTGAAAATGGCGCGTGTTCCTAAATTTATACCGACTGCGGATATTGTAATTTGTGTAGATTGAAGTCCTTTTGACATTCAGACTAGCATTCCACCTACGTCGATTTTTCGAGATATCTATAATTATGACGCACTGTCGAGCTCTTTCCTCATTATACCAATGACAGTTTTGTCTTGTGCCACTTCTGTATTTTTTTCTTTCTTTCTTTGATGTGTGTCTCAATAGGGAACTTTCTTTTTTTATAAAATGCCTGTGCAATTCCACATGGATTTTTGTCTAACCGAATACTTATGTCACCAATAAGATGGTTATTACCTCTACAATGTGATCTTTTCTTATATGATTTATTCAATTTGATGTATTTTACCTGACATAATAAGAGGTCTGGTACTATTATTTTTTAAAAAAAGGAGTTTTATATTGAATAACTCACTCTATCTTTTGTAGTCATAATCAATGTGTTGCGCAAACAAATTTGTTGACTACCATATATAATAGTGATGTTTGTGTTTTCTGTGTGTATACATAGATCATAGTGGATTTTTAGAGCCTGGTACCACCCGATGAGGCCCTACCATTAGTTTTTGGAGGGTAAGCAATGTGGATCTTTTTTCATTGCCAAATTGGCTTTCGCACATTTTTAATAATGTTATCATTATATAACTTTCCTTCATCACATGGCACTTTTGGGATCCCTCACCTACGTATGGGGTTTCACAACATAGGATACTGTGAACACATTGTCCTTGCAAATCATGCTATGTTCTAACCTTGGTTTCTTTCTTTCCAAATTCCTTTAGGTTTTGATTTCTTTATTTTTGGGATTACCCATTGTTTAAAGGATTAGGTATGTACTTAGGTCCTGATGAATCGCATAAGATCATTTTGTGACGAGAAAAAAGCGAGAAACATGTTGACCAACTATATAGAGTGATATAGGGGATCCTGTGTTCACTGTCTCTTTCTTACTATTCTCTATTATGAGACATAGCAATTATACCTACCTGTTTTTTATGGGGGATGTAGACATCATTCCACTAATTCCCCGCATACTGGTTTTAATCATGTCAGAGGTATCAGCATTAGAATAAAAATCATTATTAGTTACCTCTAGTCATTTTTAATATTTTCCCATATACCAATCCTTCACTATATTTTTCTTGACCGGCTATACACGACTCTTAAAAGATCTCCGGCAAAGAGCCCCCTTGTGGGGCCCGTCAGGCATTGCAGCGCCGGCCTGACGAGGAGCTGAGCCCTATGATGAAGCATGTCACCGGAAGGTGAGTGAGGGCTCTTGCTTCGAAAAAAAAATTGGTTTCCATTTACTGATTGAACCACCCCTTTGAAAGAAACCTTCTTTATTGTTTGGAACCGTGTGTAATCTTTTTTTATTTATCAATCCTATACATCCCCTTGGGTTTCTTCAAGCCCATAATTGGCAAGTTGCAAGGGCTCCCAACTATGTCCCTAGAGATCCCGATATATAACATATCCTCAATTAATGGTGTTATTCCTACCATTGTATCAGGGGTCAAATTGTATGGTGGTGTTCTCTGTATTTGGCATCACTGTGATACAAACTGGTTCTGCACCTTTGATTAGTCTGATGTCTTTTCCTGTAAAATCCCATACTTGTCGGTTCATAGTCCCTCTCAAACCAGGAGGTAACTCCTCTACTGTTCCCATGGGATACAACCCTACAGTATCTTGTTAGACCAACTTAAATTCCATATCCTCATCACGTATTCGCCTCCATTCGGTGTGCAACAGACTGTGCAATTTAACTTGCATAACAAATATCTTCCTAGCAGATTTACAGGAATCGAGTTACACTCAACAAACTGGTGCTTTTTTGTATGAGCTTAGTTTTTACAGGTAGTTCTTCTGAAACTGGATTTGTAATCTGTTTATTTGTAACTCCAACCACTTGAATCATCTTTCCCAAGAGGATTAGATCTGAGACGTCTGCAGTGGAACGGGTAGCCCTGGTGTTAATAGGAAATGATACTTAGTGACCATCTGCCAAGATACCATTTGTATCTTCAACAAATTATCTACTCTGGTCTTCCTTTAAGATTGCGCAATATACACAATCATCCTTCCCCCTCAGATACCGTCATTGCAAATTGTCAGAGCCAAAACTCTCACTGTCAAACATAGTAAACTGTTGAAATGGTTTCTGATTCTGGGTCTGGAATGACTTTTTGTTTACATTGGGCATCTGATTTATGTCAAAGATGGGGTTGCTTGCATTTGGTGGCGTTATCAGGGCTTGTGGGACCTACATCATTGGAACCTGTGTCTGCATGGGCACTTGCATTTGCTGAATGCATACATTCTGCATCTGATTTTCTCCCAGCATTTGGTTATTACCACTCATTCTATTTGGGTTCAGCCTACACTTCCTCTTCCAATGCCCAATCTTGTTACAGAAGTGACAGGGAGCCATTTTCTTCAACATTGCAACATCTACATCAGAATTCAGATCAAACGGAATGCCTCGACCTCTACCCTGTCAATCAACCATGCCTCCTAGATCAGCTTAAAGTTCCAGCTTGAAACGCAACCCCTTGCATTTCATTTGGAAAATCAACACTTCGCATTGCACCAACATTCCCTGCAAATGACTGATTCTGAAAGCATTTCTGTGCCATTTTTTTGTCTGGGATAACATATACTTTTCCTTATATTTCCTTTACTTCACCTCTTGTTCATCACCCCAATACTTTGCATATTTCAGAGCCTCGTCCAATGGCTTGGTATGTCAGCAATGCACTTTCTGGTCCCAATCCAATAACAAACTGTGAAATAAGGAATCCCATATCACTTAGCTCAAGGTGTGATTGACCAGTGTGCTGCTGGAATGCCTTAGCCTCACATAATCTAAATCCTTTGGAATAACTCTGCCTTTCAAGAAAGTAACCACCTCATTATACATATCCATCACATTTGGGAATGGTGCATTAATGTGGGTATTTCTTGGTGGCTCTGAGCTTGGCCAATGTACAACAATTTTGCATTCAGCCAACAAATCAGTTGGAACAACATTATTCAAGAACGCATTCAAATCAGTCCACAGCATTCTCAAAAGTTTGACGAATCTTTCAAGCTGCGTGCACTACTGCATAGGGTTCTCTCTCAATTTTCGGAAATTGTTAATAAATGCTGCAAGATCTCCCCTGCTCTATGGCATATGATCATACCCTCCACCTGGTGCCTCTCTCAATGGATAAGCCGAAGAGTCTTCTTCATCTGTGGACCTGGTGGTGGCTTTCCTTCTACTTCATCTGCCTCTGATTCTTTTTTCTTTCTTTTCATGTTTCTTTGCCTATTTGCTCTCTAATTTCTCAAAGAGACAAATGCATTTTACTAATTCAGTAATGTGCAATCTCATGCCCGAAGAATGCAGTGTCTTCACTTCTGCAATGGGACACTTGTTGAAAGATCAACTTCATATTGTCTGACCAATGCAGTCAATTTATCATGTGTAGATGTTGCACGCCTATTAATTTCTTAGCTCAAATTAACCAATTATTTTTCTTGGTATTGATTCACATGTTAAAGATCTAAACATACTCTAATTATTTGTTCTAGTTCTATTTTTAATCTTGAGACATTTAATGGTCTTTCTGTCTCGCTATTCTGGCTGGGATCTAGGCTTCCAGTATTCTCTGTCATTGTACTATTCTTAACAGCTTCCTCAAACTATGGGGGGAAAAAATTATCTTCAAGTAAATTTGTCTCGCCTTCTGTTGTTTGTGTCTTAAAGGCAATCCTTTTCCTTTCCCTTAGTGATTGAAAAGTTAGTGATAGTTTCCATGCAATAATATGTGATTTTCTGTGAAGTCTGGTTAAACCCTGTTGCAGGTGCTCCTTCAACAGCTTCTTGAGCTACATCATTTGGGACAATATTAATCAGAGCAGTTGCAGTACAAATCTCTACTGGTTGTGCTGTTATTACTCTAGCAACAGGTGCTGGTACAGTTGCAATAGAAGTAGTGGAATAATGGAGGCATTACGCATTACTGCAGGTGCATTCTCAACTCGGGCAGGCACATGATTATGGATAACAGGTTGCACAATAGGCTTTGTCATGTGTAATTTGAATTGCATTTGGATAAACAGGGGCTGTAGCCACTGTCACATCAGTAGTTGTCTTTACCTCAGTATTTGTCAGAGAAGCCACATAAGGTGGTGGACATCGGGCCGATAATTTCTTTATCACTATCAGAGTCTGATTTCTTTTCATATGTTTCCTCTTCATTCCCCTTTACGTTACTCTTTTTCTGTTTCTCAAGTTTATAGATTTCTTAGTAGTGATGACGGGATATAATCTAGTTCCCTCCCTATAGCTTTCCTCCATCTCTGTTGCTGCTCACTCCATACTGCATCTATATACATTTTCACAGCTCTCTTTGTTTCTGAAA
The DNA here is from genome assembly GCF_031143425.1 of Pleurodeles waltl. Lineage (NCBI taxonomy): Eukaryota > Metazoa > Chordata > Amphibia > Caudata > Salamandridae > Pleurodeles > Pleurodeles waltl. The sequence continues at coordinate 1,085,021,080 of NC_090437.1, read as the reverse complement.
TTTCTCTTTTTCTCTAGAGTAAGTCATTTTCTCACAAGCACTTGCTGCTTCAAATTGTGTAGGCCTAGAAGGTGACTTCTTTATCACAAAGTTTGACTTTTAGCCTGCCAATAGTTCTCAATTGAGATGGAAAATTCAATCAAATCTTGGAAAACTCAATGGACCCTTTTTTCAGTGATCTTGTACCATTGACAAAGCCATTCCCATGTATGTAACCCTTACTCAATCATCATATGGTAAGCAGGTGTATCCTTGGGAGGTGCTTCATCACCTTCTCATACTGCAATTGTCTCATCACCCCTCATTACATTTCCAGTAGCCTTGAAAAGCTTCATATTTTGGAATTAAATTAACAAACAGCAAATAACATAATACATTCTTCAATGTTTTGATTCTGTTCAGTATGCGTTAATTTCTCAGTAAGCCAATCTCCCAATCTCAGCGCAGCTCCGCACACCAATCAACCAATCACTATGCAACACTTCACACGGACCAACCAGTAACTGTGTGGCGTTTCACATCAACTGACCAATCTCTGCACGGCACAATATAATGCAACAACTTGCAGCTTAGCTGTTCACCGGTTTATGCGGTTTCTTTGTACTCACACAATGCTATAATTATACAACTCTATGCAACATAAAATAACAGTTTTTGCCTGCTTCTCTAGATAAAACAAAAGGAACAATTCAACATACAGAATATTCAAATATTCAGGTTTTTACACCCTTTGACTTTCCTCACTCAAAAAGATTTTGACACACTCAGATGAGATCTCGACCAGCAGGAAGTCACCCTAATCAATGCAGCATCACCTTTGTACATTAGGTTTCAGTAACATTATTCAATATTAGTATATTCACAACAAATCATTACAGTCCCTATCTCAATTATGCAGACAACGGGACCTCACAACCTGCACCAAAAATTTTTAGAAGACAAAAAAAACATAAATAAACTCGTATTTATCTCTTCCTGGGATTTTGGACTACTTCTTAGTATGATAACCTCTTCAACTTCTCGACATTGAGAGCATATGCATTAACAATTAATTCAAAGCGCATATACAAATACTTGAATGAAACCACAATAACTAAAACAATTGCGACACACAACCCTATTGATACTCACTTCTCCAATTCTGCAAACACCATTTAAATTGCACTCCATCAATCTTGAAAGTTTGGGCTTTGGAGCATGGGCATCTCTCTATATCAGGGCAATTAATTAACGCTCCTCTTTCTCATAACATAAAACATCCTCCACTTTTGACTTTGGTGGAGTGGGGAATCTCTGTTGAATATCAGATTGCGAAGTATGATTTACCAACTCATTAGGGAGAAACCCCTGTGTGTCTGGTCGACGGACCCTTGATGTAAGATGAGGTTTTCCAAATTTAAATAATCATCATGTTCCAGGTATTATTTTCAGTCAATGATAAAAGTTGGTGTGAGTTAAAAAGTTTTATTTAGCTTTTTTTTAATTATGTCAATCTTTATTGAATTTAGCACATAATGTTATCAATATCAATCAATAGTTAATAAATAAAAGTACTCAATGAATACCAGAATAAATGCATTAAGTGCATTCCATGAAGGAAAGAGTCCCTAATCTGAGATTAAGAATGAATGTGGGGAGAAAAAGAAAAAGGTGTCAGAACCCAAAAAGACCTCCAAATAGAGAGGTTAAGCATAAAACTTCAGCGTTAAATATCAAATATCAGTCAAGGCAGACTTCCCATTAAGAGAGGTTCAAGAAACTCAGTAGAGTCTCAAAGCAGCATAGATTCGGAAGAAAGGCTGTGTGGAAAGAATTGAGTTAACCTACTCTAGGAGTACTCATTATTATAAACATAGCAGTCTAAACTTTTGCCACAGGTTTCTTCTTCCTTCAGTGAGCCTATCAGCTTTTAGTGTCTTCATGGGAACAGGAACATTTTGTCATATTCTCACTGGTAAAACAATAGACCACAGGCAACAATGTTAAAGTGAATCATTTTTATCAAATATACGTTGCATAAATCCACACACATTTTTATCATTTTCTTTCATTAAGAAAGCTACAGTTTCATGGTTATGCTTTTACATCATTTTACTAAAACACAAGCTACCCATTGATTCCCTATAGTAAGTCTTAGTGTGATCAGAAACATTTTGTAGAGTTAAACTAAAACATTTTAATTCAGTTTGTATTCTATAAAAAATATGCCCATGGGAAGGTCAAAACTAACTTCTTTTACATTGTCATTGCTTTCACATGTCAGCTTGTCATAAAAGTAATATTTCACATTCCTCACCTAGGTCAGCTTTGCAGAAAATGCAGTTTTGATTATTCAAGCCAAATAGGCGTAAATATGTTTAAAGCCTACATGTTAATTCTGCACATTATACTATTAAGTTTCAATATTTTGATAAAAAAGGCTTTAGCAATGGTATGCTTGTAATAGAAGACCCTGGCCTCTATGCATGTGATGTCCCTCCTATAGAATTTTGTTTTTCCTAAACTCTGCTGGATTCTGTGAAGGAATGTTACACCCACTTAATCAATCTAGTATGAATAACAGCCCCACAATGTAGAGGGCTCTCACATGCAAAAGTATTTTCTGCTGTGCTAGGCAGTTGACTGGAGGGCAAAATTGCTTAGCAGCCACAAAGCGTCCTTCTTAGGATGCATTTGACTTCTAGGGTTGATCTTCAGAAAATCACACTTGCATTCCTACATTCAGGAGCACATGGTAATATACTCCTGTCCTAATAAAGCTCCAGTTCAATCCCTCCCTCAATCGTGCTTTTGTACATGTCTAAAATAATCCTGCCTGTAGGAAGTCAATATTCTTCCTCAGTATGTTGGGAATTCTGGGAGTCTGTAAAAGGTTGTGAGACTAACCTCTGATCTGTATAAAATTGACAAAGTTGCTTAAATACATGGATGGTTCCCTTTTATTTAAAGCAGGACCTTTCCTTTGAATAGTTGGCTAGCTCTTCTGTATTCCAGTTGCTTGACCAAACAGGCCAAGAACTGTTCATTTTTTCACTGTGTTCCTAATGAACTGTATAGCCCTTTGTAGGAAAATGAGCCATTAAAAAAAAAAAAGATTAGTAGCGGATCTCTTCTAATTAGAGTGGCACCTGAAGGTGTCTGAACCTTTAATTTTTTTCTTTTATCATCGCCATAATTTTAATGTCTTTTGCAAAGCGTGCTACATTTTTCATCTGCTTTGTTGCGTTTTAATCTATGTGTAATAAGGTCCTGACTCCATACCCCTTTGCTGGCAACACGTCTTCCTGCCTGTATGTTACGAAGCATTTAATAATGTTGCATGACATCTCATTAAAGGTAATGTCAAACCTAAATGTCACTCTGTTTGACGGATGATATGCGAAAGCTTTTCCCAGGGTTTTGGAATCCAATATCCCTCAAATACCAGAGAATAGGCTAAAATGTGGGCAATGTTTGAGAGGCCACCATGAACACAAGACACACTGTAAATGATAACGTGATTGGTTGGAGGACTTGGGAGAGCAGATTTCGGAAAAAGAATGGTTGAGAGGTCAACATGTAAAGTACTAGCAGAAGTCGTAAGGTTGTAAAGGCAAAATGAACGAGACTCCAATGAAGATGAAAACATTTCAATTATTGCCCCCCTTCACTTTTTGGAGACAGGACGATCGGCTACTCCAGTCCAGCCTTTCTTCTACTGGTAGGTATGTATGTCTTATATAACTTTAAGAGTAAACGTTGTCATATGCAGAGTGTATTTGAGTTTTTCAAATATGTATTGTTTTCGTTATTATAATAAATCAAATTATGAGATGGATGATTTTACCTTTGCAATAACACTCATTCATTATGCCTGCATCCCACAAACACACGCATATACTTCTACCAACCCTCAACCACTGGGAATTAAGCCCACTACAGATGTCCTTGAAGACTGTGCTTTAAGTAGTCAGCGACAGCAGTATCCGTGCACAAATCCTCGTTCTTTCAAAAGTAGAAATGTGTGGTTCTCAGAGGAACTAAAATTTCTTTAATAGGACAGACCTGACACGTTTCAGAGGAAGCCTGCTCTAGAAACAGAGAATATCTTGACAACTTCCATCTTTTATTATTTTTAATAAGTGCTTTCAGCTGTTGCACGCAATTAAAACTGATTCCTTGTTTCCCGTAGGTCCTCGAGTTTTCCTGCGTGGACACAGGCTGTTAGATTTCAGTCTGTGTCAATTTTACCTCCTCTACAGTGCCAGAGGTGTGCAGTCATTTGATAACCACTTTCTTCCAGGCTTTTTGTAAAAGTGTTTTATTAGAAGCCAGACATGTGGACGAATGAAAAATATTTTTAAAGGTAAAAAAATTTCCTCCCGTGCTTGCTCCGTCCTTGCAATTCTCCCATCCTAATCTTGAAAGCCATGTTGCTCCACTGGAGCCTCAGGTGGTTTCCACATAATGGCTAGGCATTTCTTAGCTATACTGAGGGACAACTCCAGGAGATTACTACCAACTTTCTTTCTTTGAGTGGGGGAACAAGTCCACCAGGCAACCCCCTGCCACCAAAACCCCACATCTAGCAATTGCTTCCTAGACAAGTCCATCCCACACAAGTGAAGGGGATCAAAGCCAGTCCCTTGTCCTCTCCTATAGATTCCATCACCTCTTATACATGCTTCAGGGATGTGAAGGGGGCCTGTGTGTAATGGGAAAAGATGCTGTAAAGAGACATTCATTCCAGAAGGGTTGGTTGTACGACTATGCCTGGAATAAAAGGTCCAATGATGTTGGCACAGCATCCTGAAAAATAATCAAAGAACCTGCCGAAAGATAAGGATCACAGTAAGCAGGGAAAAGTATGGTAAACATACACTGAGATTCATCAAAGTAATTTGGGTGGGCTCCCACTTACATCTCAAAGGGTAGTGGCCAGAGCCCACACAAAGATGCTGATTACCCCCACCGATAGTCTGGAGCCTGGGATGAGCTGAAAGGGGGACATGTGCACTTCACAAAAACCTTTTGAAGTCATCCCCCACATCAAAGGCACTTTTTAGTATAATTACTGGGGCTGTGACTCACAAAAAGCAGTACACTGCTGAACGGAAGAAATCTGCTGGAGTAAAGCCTGCTGTGTGCCAGGATCGCCACCTTGCCACGACTGACTGTTCCCAGGAACTGCTGCTCTGCCTTGTTGTGCTGCCCTGCTACTTGCTGATCTACGCCTTGCAGCACAAGACTCAACCGCTAACCCCAGAGTGACTCCAATGGCTGGCTGACCTGCCTCCGGTTCTACTAGGGGTCTCTGGGACATCAAGGAACCCTGAGCAGGTTTTTTTTGACTGGCCACCCTCTTTTATTAAAAAAAAAACAGAGCGGCTGCTTTGCAACCTGCCACCCGCTTTTATCAAGAACCCAGTGCAGTTCCTGCAGCCCACTGTCCCCTCTATCAAGGATCTCAGAGCTGCTTCCATGTAGCTCGCCACCCCCTCTATCAAGGATTGCAGAGCAGTTTCCATGCAGCTGGCCCACTTTGTCAAGGTTCAGAGAGCAGCTTCCCTGCAACTCACTGCCCGCTTTATTAAGGATCGCAGAGCAGCTTCCCTGCAACCCACCACCCACTTGTCAAGGATCACAGAGTGGCTACGCTGCAGCTCATCCGCTTTTGTCAAGGATCATAGAGTGGCTTCCCTGCAGGCCCTCTACCTGCTTGTCAAGGATTACAGAGCGGCTTCAGTTCAACCAACTGCTGCACTCCCTCCTTAGCCCCCGAAACCTGTGGGCATGGCGGTGATTGTCCCTGGTGCCGCTGGTTCCCCTAACAGCTCCCCTGCAGTCTCAACAGATTTCTTGATGCCCTACCTGAGAGCATAACATTCAGCTGCTCTTGAGACGGGAGCACGTCCAGGACAATCCCGGATTATAGTTTCAACTTTTGTCCCGTAACCAATTATGAGCACTGTTTTATGATTAACCTTTAAAAGTGGATATCTAACTACAGATTGATTGGATTTTTGTCATTTTGGTCTTGATTTATGCAGATCAGCAAGTTTTTTTTTCTACACCTGTGTGGAGTCTTCTTGTGGTGTTCCCATTGTGATTACTATGTGTGTGTGTTGCCCCAATACTTTGCACATTACCTTCTAAGTTAAGCCTCCCTGCTCTTTACCAAACTACGAGAGGGTGAGCACAGATTACTTTAGGTCGTGTATTTTGACTTACCCTGACTAGAATTGTGGTTCCCCCTTGGACAGAGTGCATACCATTGCCAACTAGAGACCCAATTTCTAACAGCACCAAGCAAATGAAGCAAGTCATCATGACCCTCCCCAGAAGAGCTCTCTTGTCTCTCCCATCCAGGCATCTATCCATTCCATTTCACTTTTACATTCTGTTATCCATTAGTTCTTACTTCCATCATTCAGATTTACCACCATTATGTCTGCAAGCCCATCCATATCCAAATATTTCCATCTATCTCCAAATCATTTATCCATCAAACCTATCCATCTATCCACACTATCACTCATCCATCTTCCCTCCACCCTTCCACCTATCTATCCACCAATTCATCATTAATCTATTCACCCTTTCAGTACATACATACATCCAATCTGTCACTCATCCGTCCTCTCTTCAACCCATCCATCCACTCATTCATCTATCCTTTTACCCTTTCACTCATCCATCTGTCCTTTCACTCACTCATCCATCTATGCTTTCAGTCTTATGCCCAACCCTTGCCCCTCCTTTTCCCTCCTCCATCTATCGTTTCACTCATCAGAGGTCCATTCACCATTTTATCCATCAATCCATCCATCGTCCCTTTCACTCACTCATCCATTCTTTCACTCATCCATCCTTTCTCTCATCATCCATACATTCTTTTATTCATTCATTCTTCCTTTCTCTCATCATCCATGCACCCTTTCACTCATCCACCCACCCTCCTTTTCACTCATCCACCCACTGTCCCTTTCACTCACCCATTCATTCTTTCACTCATCCATCCTTTTATTCATTCATTCTTCCTTTCTCTCATCATTCATACACCCTTTCACTCATCCATCCACCCTCCCATCCATCCATCCTCTCTTTCACTCATTCATCAATTCTTTCACTCATTCATTATACCCATCCTTTCATTCATTCATCCATCTATCCAGCTATCCTTTCACTCAACCATCCACCCATCCCTTCGCTCACACATTCATCAGTCCATGCTTTCACTCATTTACCTTTGTCTGCAAGATTGAAGACAAAAGAGGCCCATCAAGGATTTCGCCCCTGCAGTAACTGCTAATGTTGAGGGTTCACGACATCCAAGCATCAATGTTTTTACTTATCCATCCATCCTTTCATTCAGCCATCTATCCATCCTTTGACTCAGTACATCCATCAAGCCATTCACTCAGTCATCCATACTTTCACTCATGCATCCATACTTGCGCTCATCATCCACCCGCTGTACCATTCATCAATCCACCCTTTTATTCATCCATCCACCCTTCCTTTTATTCATCCATCAATTCTCTTACTTATTCATCCACCCTTTTAACCATCCATGCATCCGCTCTCTTTATTATTCTTTGATTCATGCTTTCGCTTATCTATCCTTATATCATCCTTTCACTCATTCATCTATCCATCTACTCATCCACCATTTCACTTGCAACCCATCTATCCATCCATCCTTTCACTTACTCACCAACATTTCACATTATTTATGAGCATTGGTCTGCAGAGTCGCAGACAGAAGAGGTCCATTAAGAGCTCCACCTCCGCTGTAGTTGCTAAAGCAGGGGTTCATATTGCCCATGCAGACAGAAGCCACATGAAGGCCTGAAGGGGTTTGGTTTGCCCTCGAGAGTCCAAGAGTACCACAAGCTGTGCCAGAGCCTGGCTCGAGGTTTCAGTAGCTTCCCCACATCTAAGTGTAATGTAGCGTGACTTATCCATTCTGTACTACAAGTATTTGCCCTGTTTCCATTCTATCTATGTTTGATGCGAATGGGGCCTTTCTAGGTTGCTAAATCTAATGCTCTTTTAAAGGCCTCTGTAACAGATTATGGGCCTGATTCTGATTCTGGCGGGCGGCGGAGGCCGCCGGCCAGAATTCCGCCCTCCAAAATACCGCGCCGCGGTCAAAAGACCGCGGCGGGTATTTCAAGTTTTCCCCTGGGCTGGCGGGCGGCCGCCAAAAGGCCGCCCGCCAGCCCAGGGGAAAACGACCTTCCCACGAGGATGCCGGCTCGTAATCGAGCCGGCGGAGTGGGAAGGTGCGACGGGTGCATTTGCACCCGTCGCGTATTTCACTGTCTGCCAAGCAGACAGTGAAATACTTGTAGGGGCCCTCTTACGGGGGCCCCTGCAGTGCCCATGCCATTGGCATGGGCACTGCAGGGGCCCACAGGGGCCCCGCGACTCCCCCTCCCGCCATCCGGTTCCCGGCGGGAGAACCGCCAGGAACTGGATGGCGGGAGGGGGAGTCGGAATCCCCAAGCCTTGGAGGATTCCTGGGGGCAGCGGGAAACCGGCGGGAGACCGCCGGTTTCCCTTTACTGACCGCGGCTAAGCCGCCGCGGTCAGAATGCCCCGCGGGGCACCGCCGGCCTGTCGGCGGTGCCACCGCGTCCCGTGGCCCTGGAGGAAATCCGCCAGGGTCGTAATGACCCCCTATGTTCTGTGTCAACCCAAGGCAGTACGTATTGTGGATGTGGAAAAAACTAAGAAAACTGTGTTAAATAATGTGCTAGATAACGTGAGGCCATATGGGCAGCCTGAATCCTGACAAATCAATTTGCTCTAGCAACTTATGGATTTTCAGACTGGGTTTCCACCTCTCCATACATGCTTAGCTGTGTGACTCTAAATGAAGCAATACTGTCCCTTGTGAGGAACGGCAAAAAAACATTTATCACCACCCACTCTAAATCAGGTGGATGTTGTCATATGTAAACCTCTGATGACCCATACAACTGTGGACCACCTGCGTGAATCCGACTACTTTTTCTTACCGAGAATGTCCCGCATGCCAGACACCTTTTGAAAATGGAGCCTCACCTGGCCACAAGGTTACTACTGTCCCGCAGTGCCTTTGAACAGACTGAAGGGGAAAAGGGTCTGGTTGGGGAGTTTTTAAAAGCAGCGTGCTAAGTATGCCATTGATGTACTTTCTCGTGGTTTGGGGCCAATTGAGCTTGCAGTGCTCAAATATCTATTCTTCAATTCAACCCTGTTGTGAGACAAGGAACATACTAATATTTTATCATATTATCCTTCTTTACATATTTACATATTACTCAAACAACTTTGATTATTTTTCTTTTCTAGCTTCTAATACTTATTTGCTTGTCAGATTTTAAAATGTCTTTCCACTTTGTTCAAATGATTTTTACTTGCAGAGTGAGACTTATAATTTTCGAATATTCCGCAGACTTTAAAACTTCTCTTGTCTTTTATTTTTTGCAGATTACCTTTATTGTTTTGCATTTAAGGCCTGATTACAAATTCTGTCGCGACTTGCGTGGATTCCTGGGGCCGGGCGTGGTGGGGCAGCACGCAGGGGGGGAATTAATAACATTTAAAAATAAATAATAAAAAAAATTACCTCCGCTTCCGCGCCACTCCTCTGCTCCTTTGCTGCACGCAGGCACAGGCTTCCAGCCTGCCCTACGGCCAATCCTAATGCTGCTCAGAGCAGCGTCAGGATTGGCTAGGAGCGCCCAGCCAAGGCACTCCCAGGAAAACTGGGAGCCTGTGCAGGCTCTCTCCAGCCCAGCAACTGTGACCAGCCCAAGATGGCCTGCCAAACACACATGCGCTCTAAGGCGAGTGCACATTGCACTCCCCTCTGCTCGTCACCCCAATGTCCCGCCCCTTTCACAAGGAATCTCTTTGTGAAAAGATTTGCAGCAGTTGCAGGGCTTATGGAGGAGCCACCCCTGGGGATACTCCATCACAAACGTGACTGATATCCCGCCCACCATTTTACAAGTTCCATAGGATATAATGGAACTTGTAATACAGAGGACGGGATATCAGTCACATTTGTGACAGGTTATCCCAACCGCCAAGGTCATAATCAGGCCCTTAGTGTCTTAAATTAGTAACACCAAGTTGCACAAGTATATTGACCAGATAACCGGTAACTTGAAACAATGTTTACATCTAAATCAACCAGAGTCTCAAAAGTTCTTTTATAAATCTTGACCTTTTAAAAAGCAGAGGTGTTCATTTAACTCTTACAATTACTTGTCTGTCTTTTGCCTTTAGCAAAATAGCTTTGCAAAATCGAGCTTGTTCTTTCTCCTTTAGGATGCAGCTAAGTGGCCAAGAAGACCAACATCGTGCCAGAAGGATTAGCTGTTATAGAATTCACAGGATGTGTCCAGGTATGGGACTTTCAGGGAACTCCTCAGAGTGTGACCACATTGATCAGAAGTCTGGTGATCAAGCAACGGGCAGAGTCATGGGAGGGCTTTTGTTGTCTCAATCCAAGATGGGCTCCATCTCTCAAAAACTGGCTGGCATTTTCTTTATTGTTTATTTGGTTTTAGTCTGTGTGGTGCCATCCTGACATAAATTAATTCCCAGAGAAAGCAACAGGTAGGAGAGGAACACTCTACCTTTTCACTTTTTGCTGCTTTGGTGCGTGAGGATCTGTGACTTGGATCCTGATTGGTCATGCAATGGACATGAAACTGTATATCTCAAACTTTGGCTAAAAACACACATCTTCCTCACATTTCAGAGAGAGAAATTTTGGGAATCTGTGGAGAGCCACAGAATTCCCACCACCTGGAATTCCCACACTGATAAAAACATGACCCAGCTTTTGTGGCTAGTCTGGCACCTGCAACAGGAACCTATTCAACCAAGGACCACACAATCTTTTTTGATTGTTTTCTCCCTGGCATTAAGAGGGCATGCTGCCCCTCAGTGTGTCCCTAAGGAGGAGCAGAAAGAATGTGTGCTTGTTGTGGGGTGGGACCATGGCCCTATGCCTGTATTGGATGGCCTACCCATTCAGTTCCTTTTAGCTCATTATCCCTGAATTCTAGTTGGGTTCCTGCCCTCTAGAGGGCAGATTTAGATTAAACCCCCCAATATGCCCTCAGGGGAGGCAGAAAGGTTGTAGAGCCTTTTCTGGTGTGCGGGCACGGCTGGATGTTTTGGCAGCCCACTCTCAAATCGGGTGAGAGGGTTGGCAGTAAATCTGTTTCCACAGGGGGATGGGAGGTAAATAAAGACAATAATACTCATTCTCAGTTGAAGGCACAGCTGGATTCCTGGGTGGGAAGTGCTGCCCCTTATTGTGTTTAGTGAGCTGGATTGATGGCACAACTTGATGCCTAGGTGAGCCGCTCCATCCCTTCTTTTTTACCTCTTTTTCCCTGCTCTCTAGTAGGTTTTCAGTACCCCTCTCCTCTAGGGTGGCAGATTGGGGGTAAACACCTGATCCATCTCCAGGGGGTCAGAACAACTGTTGGGTTCATTCTGAGGTTGAGGTACAGCCCAATGACTGATACCTATTTTTTAACAAAAGTTTCCCCTTGTGTCTAATGGGCTCTCTGTCTCACTGGAGTAGTGGGGTAAATTGGAAGTAAACACCCCCTATTCAACTTACCAGAGCAGAAACACTGAAGTGCTGGGGGTCGGGGAGGGCACAGGTCCATACCCAGGGCAGTCAGTCCCCACACAATCACATAGTTGTGATGTCTAGTGGACTGGATCTCTGTATGGGGACTGAGGGCCATATGTACGAACACATTTTCCCATTGACACAGAATGGGAAAAACCCTTTGCTACATCTGGCCCTGAGTGCCTATTGCGAGACAGTGCTGGAAAGGGCACATTTGTTTCCTTTCCAGCTCTTCCACAGAGATCAATATGGAGGGGGCACGGTTATGTCCCGGGTCATTGATCATCATAGTGCTGTCTGCTTTCACTTCGTTTATTGTGATAGTGCGCTGTGTGCACTGGAGTTACAGCAAAAACATTATAAAACCTGTCTCGGGACATGAGCAAAGCATTTCTCACATGTGCAGTCATTGGTTTTACAAAAGGAAATTTTCTGGTATTTTCAACCTACACACTTGATTTTGCAATACAGAGAACGACCTATTGATGTGCTCCACACTAAAGAGGTAGTGCAGAAGAGGCAACAGGTCATCATCAGCACAGAGGGAAGGGTCAAGGCCAGCCCTCTTGATTGTCCAGAAAAAATATCCACACTCATCCAGAGCATAGGCCCTATTTGCATCTAAAGAGATGGCCCATGCTTCATCCTGGAGGGTCTTGGTGTGCCATAGAATGGGAGACAGGTTCCTTAGTTGATTCTTGGACAAATGGGTCTGGTATGGATCCAACACATGATACAAATCTACACAACCTGGTTCTTAAGATTCTGGCTAGAATACTAAGATTTACATTAATCAAAGAGACTGAACAATAACTGCAATTGACCATTAGGTCCTTCCCTTTTATAGGTATTTGTGAAATGATGGTCTTACCAGTGAACCCCAGTGAACACATTGTATTATAGGGGTATAATGTATCTTATATGTCTTACAAAATTCACCAGGAAACCATCTTCACTGGGTGACCTGCAGGTCAATAGGTCAGACGTGGCGTAGTCAAATTCTTACTTAGTAATTTCCCCTTCCAACAGATCCCTGTTCGGTGAGATAATGTGCGTAAATGGAGGGAGCATATACATTCCTCTTCCCTCGTAAGGGTGTCTGGACATCACATTGTGGCTAGATTTTCACAATTTCTGCAATGCCAAGAGAGTGTGTAAGAAGAAGATTGTCCCTACTCTGTAAATAAGCTATGGATATCTGGGATTCTGTCTGTACCTGCATTTCTGAAACAGAATGAATGGATACATGTGACCTGAAAATGCTGCCATAATTGCTCCACAATTCACCATTATAAGAACACATTTGGTGATAATTGGCATCATCTGACTCAAATATTAAAATATTACCCAGCCTTACCAAATCATGCCCTACTGCTTACCTAAATCAAGCCAGACATGCAGAGAAGCAGCAGTGTTGTGTGGCTATACTCAGCCAGAAAGCAAACATGTACCCATTTGCTGCATTACAACTTTCATAATATACACTAAAAGCACCTGGCACCTTGTTGTCATGCTCATAGTGTGCCTGCCAGAGTGTATTTACCCAGTTCCTCTACAAAGTCAGCTCCAGTACTTCCTAACTGCATCAGCACATCTCATCATTGCAGTCTCTGCAGATAGAAATATTTCATTTGCCAGAGTATGCTCCAGGCTCCAGTCTCTTACAGATGTTACAGATGAGCAGCATCCCCCTGTCAACCAGTGTTAGAAAACATTGCCAACCAGTTTGGAATGTCTACCACTATTCAGAGAGAAAGTGATGTATTGCAGACTACGCCACGCTTGCAGAATGCACATTGATTCTGATACCAATATCACACCAGGCAGATAAATTCTATCGCAGTTGGCTCTGGCTGGAACCTTATATATTTCTGGCAAAATGCCCACGGGGAAATGGATCAGGAGGTTGAATGAAGAAGAGTTAGTGGCTGACCCTGTTCTTCAGCTGTGGTTAACAGCCATTTGTAATCATACATTCACCACTCATACCAAAAGATGTTTAGAATCATAGAAGGGTAACCTAACCACAGGGACATTCCAGATGATTATACCAATTCAATACATTAAAAATATGGACAAAGAGGCCCTGTTTACCAGAGCACTGTGGAATTAATTTAAATGGTAAGTTAATTAGGCTTCATCCCTTGATGGTGATGCTGCATCCCAAACCAACAGAAATGTCTCCCAAAGATGGCAGCTTGGTAGGCAAGTTCCTTTAGCTGCTGTGTAATCCTTCACGATCCTGCACCATCGCGCCACAGATACTACCCCTGCAACCATCTATTGCCTTCTGCAAATAGACAACCCTGCTGTCTACATCTTGTGAGGAGAGCAGTGCCTGAGGCTGTTCTGGAGCCTTCCGCAGCCTGTCGCATGGCTGCCCCAGGTCCCGTACTGAACAGCTTGAAGCGAAGGGTGGTTTGGCATAGCTTCTCTTCAGCTCCAGCCAGAGCAGCCAGTGCCTGCAGGGGCTCCACACCACAGCTGCGCAGCCCTGCTGGGGGACTGCCTTTTGGGTGCTCATTTACTCGCCCAGCTTACTAGTGTGCTTGAGTGCAGGCCTGGTACCTCACAGAGGAGGGAACCTGACTTTTGGCATGTGTTGATTAAACACTCTTCTTCTGCCCCCCAGCCTCCACCATTGCAGCAAATTCCTGTGGGAAAAACACTGCCGGAGGCCCTGGGGCATATCTCCTGCAGAGTTTGTTAAGCTATGCACAGCAGCACCATCAGCGGGTGTTCTGCCCGTGGTGACTGGGACACCTTGTGGGGTCCACCATGCCAAGACCATGCATAGCGGGCTGCCACAGGTTCCAGTGACAGGATGAGGGACCCATCTTCCTTTTTACACCCCTAAAAGCCCTGGGGGAACAGATGTCCTGCTAACCAACAGGCTTGCCTTGGCCTTTAGTGACTTTGGCTGCCCAGTTCAATCTGTCATGGCTCCTGCCTTCCAAGCACAGTGTGTAGCAGACTAATTATGGCAGTAAGAGAGTGCACTGCCATTGGGACGCACTTGGGGCATTAACACTGTGTGGATCAAAGTGATCCTGAGCTGGACGTTGGTACCTGCACTGCTCTGAACCATGCACTCCTGCTCTGACACAATAGTTTGCACTTGGGTTGCATAGGGCTTCTTGCATGTTTATCTCACCTGGAACTACATGCTATTGGCAGACTGAGCTTCTGGCAGCACCTGATGATGTACGTGGTATTCCCTACTATAGTTATCATGCACTCCTAGAGTTGGGAGCTTGCAATGAAAGCAGTTACCCTGTGGCATGGTGATTGCTGGCCCATGTCACCACTCCGCTCCGTCAGACAGCACTACCCCAGCAGAGATCTCTAACACGGTTTCTAGCAGTGACACCAGATACTCCCACTACCAAACAGCATCTCCGAATGTGACACACTCAATCAGCACTGCTGAAACAGTATGAAAGCAATGGGCAAACTCACAAAACACAGCTCAAGCTCCAATTCGAACAGCGAAAAATTCAATGGCTGCACGAGGAGGGTGCAGCAGTGCCAGAGGAGGGCGATGAAACGTTGGGGCCTAAAATGGGGGGCAAACCTGATCTTGACAGCCATGCTGCTGAGACTTACTAAAATCAAGGCTAAAATTAATGCGCTCTTGTACTGGATGGATACAATTTCAGAGCGCCTTGACAAACATGCGGAGTGCTTGGATATGGTGGAATGCCAGTTTCAGAAGCTGAGGATGAGCAGGCATCAATGACGGGGGCACAAAATCAGCTGTAGAAGGCCCCATCGATGCTGCAGGCCAAAGCTGAGGATCTGGAGGCCCGCTCACGACGGGCCAATTTGCGCATTGTCGGTCTGGCAGACTCAACGAATGTAGGGAATATGGATACATTGGTGGAACAGCACGTTATAGAGTTGTTGGGGTGAGAGACTTTTTCCAACATGTTCCTGGTGGAGCATGCCTACTTGCCCCCTGAGTGGTGCCAGGGGCTAGACCCTGTCTGTAGGGGGCTGGCCTCACTTATAGTGGGTACCTGAGGGTACTAACACCTTGTGCAAGGTCCAGTTATCCCTTATTAGTAGATTAGTAGTGTTCTAGCAGCTTAGGCTGATAGAGGTAGCTATAGCAGAGCAGCTTAGGCTGAACTAGGAGACATGCAAAGCTCCTACTATACCAATTATATCATATAGCACTATATCACAAGAATCACAACACTCAGAGTTACAAAAAATAAAGGTACTTTCTTTTAGTGACATTGTGCCAAAAATATCTCAGAGGATATACTCCCTTATGAGGTAAGTGAAATACACAAAATATACACACAAACCAAAATCAGGTAAGTAAACAGGTGGAAAAGTAGTGCAAACACTGTAGAATACAATAGGATGCAATAGGCCTAGGGGCAACACAACCCATATATCAAGAAAGTGGAATGCGAACCACTTAGGGACCCCTGGCCTAGTGTAGTGTGTAGAGGGTCGCTGGGAGTGTAAGAAAACACTAAGGCCCATATTTATACTTTTTGACGCAAAACTGCTCCGACGCAGTTTTGCATAAAAAATATTACCGCCGGCTAATGCCATTTCTTTGCGCTGTGCGGGCGTCAAATTTATACTTTGACGCACAGCGGCGCAAACCACAGGTGTGAGTCATTTTTTTTTACTCAAACCGCTGCTTCACGTCGTTAAGGAAAACAATGGTAATGCAACGGAAATGATTGTGAGCCGGTTTGCGACACCTCAAACCAGATATGTGGTGTTTTTTGACGCAATAGCATCAAAATTTGCAGCAAACACAGCAATTCGTGCAGAGGAGAGCCATAATGGATCCCAGATGCTTTCACAGACCCCAGGAAGATGACAACAGACCAGGAACCAGCCAGGAGGACCCACACAAGACCCAGGACAGGGAGAAGAAGAAAAGAAAGTGTCGCTTCAGTGCAGAGGAATAGGAAATTCTGGTGAAAGAGGTGACGGAATACCAGCACCAACTGTTTGTCACCTCAAAGTTGCCACACAGCAGTAGAGAGGCAATATGGCAACAAATTGTTGACAAGATCAACAGTGTGGCAGAAGTACGCAGAACAGTCATCGAGTGCAAGAAACGCTGGCATGACTGCAAGCGCAGGACCAAGGAAAAGATGACCAGGAACAGGAAGGCAGCACTGCAGACTGGAGGTAGGAGTCCAGCAACACAGGAGGCCCTGGACCACATGGAGGAGATGGTGGCAGCCGTCATCCCTGAGGAGATCGTCACAGGGATTCAAGGACAGGATAGCGCAGACTACCAGGAGACAACACACATGCAGGGTAAGTCGCATGGGGAACTAAAATGCCTAATTGTTAACTGCAACCGGGGGGGGGACATACCCACTACACAATGCATGGACGTCATGATATTCAGGGAGTGGCATGGGTAAAGGAGCACAGTACGGGGGCATGACCCGTACTGAGGAAACCTGGGGCACACCACTCCACAACATTAATAACCTTTGCATGGGGGTATGCTGCCATGCCAAGGATGTTGCAAAGGTTAAGCCAGGCCAGGAGGACAGGGTACAACATAAAATTGGCAGCCCATCACACGTCAGCCAGTATACTCCCTACATTAACTAGGGCCCAATTAACAACCTCTGGCCATACCTACAAGTGGAATGTAACATTGAAAACAGTTGCAACTACCACCTCTGCTGTGTGTGTAGGTCAAGTAGCTAATGGCATTAACGTCCCCATGGATCAAACACACACAAATTAGAGGGTTCAGGATGACAATGTTATCAATCCCCTGAAATCAATACAAATGTTCCAATCCTGTCAAATGTGATTGCCAAACGTTGCCACAAACTTCACCCATTGTCATGAACATTAGGAGGTACACAGCACTAATGTCATACCCATGCTGCATATGTCAGGGTCCACCCTGTGTCTGGGTCACTATAGCTCCAATGATACCATGCAACATCCCAAATGTCATACTGCTCAGACAACAGCATTCAGGGGGAGGACACATATAACTGTTCACAGAAATACACCAGCACAGTCAGAGGAGGAAATAGGACACTGCTACGACTATCAGTGCAATCCAATGTACCACACATTCCCCAACATCAGCAGTACACATTACCAATGTTGTCATCCATATCGTGCCATAACAATGCTATACATAGTATATGCTACATCTCAACTACATATAGGTGGATGTGAAAGATCAGAGACTGGGGCAGGTCCAGAATGTTACGTGTGGTGCTAGTGCCATCAGAGCACCCACAGCCAGTGAAAGGCCTCACCATGAGAATGGAAGTAGACGGAGGGTTGAGTAGGACAAGAAGGTGTCACAGGCATGTCACATTACAAAGCCCACAACACTGACACACTAATTGTACCATATCTCATTGCAGAGGACAATGGATCTCCTGCAGATATGCCTGTCCAGGACTACCCTGATGACATGGATGACGAGCTGACAAACATCAGCCAGCAGTCACAAGGAGGAGCACAGAACAAGCAGCCATCACAGAGGACCCACCCACAACACCAACTGTCCGACCTGCCAGCTCCAACACAGCTGAGGACTCTGACGACATTGGCACCAGCTTTGAGAGAACTGTAGTTGGAGCACAGCGGGAGCTGGCCAAGGAGGTGCAGGTGGGGATGCAAAATATGGCAGGCAGCCTAGAGGGGGTGCATTCGTGCATGACATCAACTGAAGAACAGGCAGCAGCTATGCAAGGGCGAACAACTATATTGCAGGAAGTAGAAAAAAGGTTGAAGGAAATCAGCACAGCCGTAATACAGTTGACCCAACACCTACAACAGCAATCCTGTCAACGCGTGCACAAATGCAACATTGAACCCCTCAGGGCTGACCTGGCTGCCTACTACCGTGATGTGGCTGCTATTCTTAAGAACCAGCAGATCATCCTTGCTGCAGTACTGCCCTTAAGACCCCCACAGGTAGCAGCTACCGGGATGTCTGACTCCACATCTTCAAACACTGAGGTGTGTGTTGCCCCTTCACAACCACCACCACCAAGGGCAGAGGAGACTACACACATCAGAAGATGAAGACGTGGAACAGATCACCTTCACACGTAAGAGTACCCGGTAGCACTAGTCCCTGCCACATAGCCACATATTACCAAGGTCAAGTGCTTTGTTACATGCCAGTCTTGCAACAACTGTACTCAAGCACTGTTCTGCAACCCACTGTTTATCTTGTCACCCTGCCTGGCAATTGTCTCTCACTAACACATTGGCAAATCCTTTCCCTCTGCACTGTCTGACACTTCACCCCAGCATGTCCAATGACATGTCCTTTTGCACTTGCGTAGGATCACAATGGAAGATGTCACATTAATGGACTCACAATCATGGACAATGTACATATAGCACTACAGCACTTTTAAAATAAATAGCACTTACACAACCACTTTGTCTCTGTGTAATGTGACACATCAACCGTGCGGTAGATCAGTGATGTTTGCCTCCTGTCAATGATTATAGATTGTCAATACAACTGCCCTGAAATAATGTGGGCTGATAACTATACACAGTGGCCTGGATTGTACCATCATCTGCCCTTCCTGAGGGTTAAATCTGAGGGAAATAGAAACTATACAGTATAATGCTGTGTTGGACAGAATAAGGCTTCCTCAAGGGATGTCTAAGCCAGAAAATACTGCCTTCAATTGTTGCTGAAAATGAAAACATTTGTATTTGACATTTGCCCCAATTTAAACCTAACACACACCAAACTGCATGAAGGGATGTGTATGAGTTTCCATACAAATAAGCAACCATGCTGCACATTGTAACAATTGATAAGTGTGAGTTATGTACACTACACTACAAGAGAGCATACTACCACTCACCTTATAAGGAATTGCTTGGACATCAGGCTGCAGGCAGACTTAACACAGTGTTCCCAATACCAATTCTGGTAGCACAGTATGTGACATTGAAAACATACATCACAAAATAACCACACTTTGGGATCCATAGTAACCGTGAGTGGTGGGTGCAATGAATGGCTGAATCTTAGCTAAGTAGCTTTGGGGTAGCTGCCAATGTCGCAGCTCAGTTAGGATATGGTTGCAGCATGGGACACAAAAGCTAATACAAAAGAGACACTGTTCACTCATGGCAAGGCCCTGATCTACAAGCATTTGACACATACTGTAAAGGGTTACCTACATATTTATTAAAGAGTAAAAACAGAAGGTAAAACTAGGGGAAACACCTTACCTAACCTAATCTACTCTAACTACACCTTACCCACAACTGTCCCTAACTAACCTAAGCTAAAGTTACTTATCACATTTAATTAAACAATCTAAACATCAACCCCTCACCCCCCTTATAAGATGGGACACATGGAGGACAACAGATACTAACCTAAACACATACTATCCTATACTAAACAAATATATATTTTTTTTGTAAATTAGTTTTGGTAATTTTTATGTTTTTTTGTTATTATTTTTTTTTAAACACCAAAGCCCCAACATTGACCCCCACCCACCCATACACACACATAATAAAAAACTGTAGAAAGATTCCGAAACCCCCATCCACTACTACTAACTAAACTAACAGCCTATACTAACCTAACACTAAGCCCCCTAAACCCACTAAGTTTAAGAACCAGGAAAGAGGAGGGAGGGGAGGGAATCATGTCTGCATTCATGCCTACAGGTTGGCCCTCATCAGGGTCTTTTTAATGGCACGGATCCGCTGGTTGACCTGTGCCACCTCCTGCTGCAGTCTGGTCATCTTTCTTAGGACACAGTCCAATTTCCTTTGCATCTCTGCAAAAGCTGCAGGGTCTATGGATGCAGCAGGGGTGGTATGGGTGCCAGCCGAGGAAGCATGGGCCCTTGTCGGGGCAATGTCTGTAGGCTGCGGGGCAGGTGGTGTTGTGACTGCTCCTGGAGCTGTTGCAGTTGATGGTCCCGCAAAGGTCCCAGCTGCTGTTGGTGCCACCTGCCTGGTAGTGGTGGTGCTGGTGGTGGTGGCTGTGGTAGACATGGAGGGTCCCCCTTGTGCAAATGCCCTCCACGCTCCGGAGGCTCTTTCATGACGATATCTTCTTGCCATGTTGCGGTACCCAGACTCAACATCAAGAATGTGGCAGTATCGCATTGCCCGGCGTTGAAACTCCTGAATCTGGATGGGAGTCATATTTGCAGCTGTTAGGACAAGTAGAAAACCAAACATTAGGCACTGCATTGTGTGAAATGGCTCAAGAAGTAAATCAGACATTACATCTAATGTATCTGTAATAGCCCATATCATCATACAGATCACTGACAGTCCCCGAGGAAGTACATGGCAAGCAAGTCTACAAATGTCCTATCATCAAATAGCACATCCAAACCCTACAAGATGGGTAACAACTGGAATGAATTTGGCATCATAGTTCTGCCAGTTGTCAGGTAAAAATCATGCTGCATATCCTCCACCACTGCCAGGCAACAAAGTTCTATGTACTGGATGGCAATCTAGGGCCACAATATCTGTGAGTTGCAAATGGACTTGCCAGTATAGAAAGCATGTGATAATCATGAGTGGGTACCCTTGGTTTGGACAAGTGATTTACTGATTTACATGTCTGTGTACCAAACTTGGATCATCAGTCCTAGGTACACTATTCCCAACCCTACGCCTGTGTCTGAGGGGGGTGGACAATCAAATAATAATTTCTAACAACAAGGACACCCAGGAAGATTTGGAAAGCTGTACTTGGGTTTGGGCAGCGCACCACAGGTAGGGAGGAACTCCAAATAGCATACACCAAAACCTTGGACAATCCCATCAACACTTATCTTTGGAAATGCATACCTTTGTCCACATCAGTTACTACCATTAAGCCATGACTTACACCAAACAGATAGATGCAAGCGCACCTCTGGCCATGAGCTGCATGCACACCTAGGCCATTGTACTCAAGTGCCTCATACTCGTAGCACTACATGTGAAGCTACATGCTGCTAGGAAGTTAAACATACAGTCAAACATGTCCATTAGTTGAATAGGGAAGCTGAAGTCTGTGGCTAACACTTTGGCATCCCTATTCTGGGAGAATCAGGGTCTGACTGGCTGACCAATTCACTAATATGGTCCACTGCCACTTTTTCAGATTCAAGTCTTATCCACATGACTCATCCCTATTCACATTGCCGTGCCTACAGGACTGACCTAGAATCCCTAATTATGACAATACGATAAGGATCGGCCAACTCAAACATGCTGATAAAATGATCTTCCACTCATGGAACAAAACAAATGATTGACCAGTGCATCACACCTTGCTATGGGTCCAACACACAGGAGTCAATCACACATCATCAGCTAACACAACACAGAGCATACATATCAACACTTGCTGAAGATGTCTGGGTCCACAAATCGAGCCACCTCTCCAATAGTGTAGGGTGCCGGTCCACCTGTAAGGCATGGAAGGGAGAAATGTGCTCATTGCCTGTACACTGTACAACAAATCAAAAAACAAATACTATGTGTAATATGAACTCAGAAAGTAAAGCCTCTCAGACATGATGACACTGCATCCTACATACCACTGCAAACATGTACAGATCCGGGGACTCCAGTGAGTGATACACACATATCTGCACACATGCAGTGGCCCTAACTATCATGTTGTGGCAAACATGCTGCTTCATTAGTGAGCAGACAAAATCATGGAGTGTATTCCTCTCATCATGTGTATACATGAGAGACATCCTAAACCACTTTCTGTGAAGACAGCAATACCAGTCACCCAGAAATTGTGACTAAGACCAATTTTAGACACACAGGTACAATGTACAGAGGGCCAGGGACAGTTGTTACCCCTCAATTTGTATCATTTTCTTCAGTTGATGTGCCACAGCTATGATGAGTTGCACCAACCATAGAGATATGAACCCATGTGCATACTTTTGCCAGCCACACCAATTGAAATGTGGCACTACAAACTCCAAATATCAGTCTAAGATGTTAGCTGAGCGCAGCTATAACTTGTTACATATGTGTCCAAATCCAGTTCAGACATGTATCCGAAAAAAATGGAGGGACACAATATTTATGAACATTTTTGGAATTTCCATGATCTGTTTCCTGACACACTCACTGACCACACATGAAACACATGTTTGTGCCACATTGCCATCATCAATTGACGTGAAGGCTGCACTAATAGTCTGGCTACTGTTGTGTTTATTAAGTTAGTGTAGCTGTTGCGTCAACAAGTGACGGTAATGTTTCGGAAATTTCTACACCTCACAGGCAACTGTGGCCCATATCTAAACACATTTTGCACCACATTTGTGTTGCTGTTTGACACAAAGGCGGCGCAAACTTACTACATACAATTGTATATTTGATGTCTGCGCCGCTCTTGATTCAAAACAGCTCGCAATTGCAGTGCTAACAAAGTTGAAATATGGCCCTGTATGTTTCACAACCATTCTACATGTTCAAAAACATTGCCAGCAGATTATGAAATTATCAGCTACAGAGCATTTAAACGTGCACATTACCCTGATTTGTACTCACCAACAGGGCCACCAATCACAATGCCCAGGTGGTCCAGCAGATCTTTCTCCCGGGATACAAGGTCAGCCCAGCGGTGCTTCAGCTGGTGGTCATTTCATGGTGTGTTATATATCCTCTGCAGATGGTGCAACACCTTTGCCCACCGGAGCCTCCGTGTCTCTGTGTGATAACCCTGGATCACACGACCACCTGCCTCAATCATCAGGGGTAGGAAATGGCACACCAGCCAAATGAACCCACCCAGCTCCTCCATTCCCATCCTGCCCAGATGAGGCCTACCCAACATTATGTGAGAAAAATAAAGAGGGGATAAATGGGAAAAAAGGAGAATAGAGAGAAAGTAGGACAGGAAAAAGGCAAAAAAACAACTAACAAAGCCCAACTATACCCAAACTACCACTACCCACAACAGACTCCCAGCACAACAAAGACAAATGTTGACAACACAAATGACCACAAAAACACTCAGACAGTTATGAAACACAAAAAGGCAATTTATAGACCACACTGGAGACAAAATCACAAAATGCACAGAGACAATTCTAGACACAGCCAGTCAGGAAATATCACAGACTGCAAAGTGAAAGTGAACGTACACCCACTGTACAATTATGTAAACAGGATATCCTATTACATCACTTCCTGCCTCAAATGCGGTGCGTTTTTATTGTTATGTGTCAAAATATTACGACCCTTACAGTCTGCGCTTTTTTTTTTTTTTTACGCACTAGAGTAGATTTAACCCCGCATCCTTTTGGTTCACAAAAGTTTCCAACTTAACCAATTTCCGGGGGTACAGTGTGGGAAATACCGCTCAGGGCCAATGGATGTTTCAGGGCATTGTGCGTCATATTTCTAAGCATAAGCGTCATTTTTAGACGCATATGCGTCAAAATTTCTGACATTAACAGTGTTTGGGTCATTTTCCCATTTAAATGGTACATGACAGTTGTGACAATACAGAGATAGGCTGATTGCACCCACTTTGGGCATTACGGTGTATGGGCACATGTGACAGATCATACTACTGAGGACCATGATCCGCTACTTGGTGTACAGGATTTTCACTCTTCACTGATGCAATAGATGGCCAAACGTGTGGCCTACAAATATGTATTACCCAATTTGGGCATGTTTGGCGTCAAGAGAGGATAGCAAGACTACGCACATAAGTACAATAAGTCAATGCCTATGGGTCAATGTATGTGATTTTGCTACTACTATTGTTGTTGACCCACTGTGTGACCATCACAAGATGCATTGTAGCAAATATGCTTGTATGCATGTGGAGTCATTGTGTCCAACCCTTAGATGCTAGTCAGTGTGGAAATGAGAGAGGACATGTGTTAGTCATACATGTAGCAACAACTCCTGTGTGCACTTTATACTTTTTTTGTAACATAAACACCACAAATGACAAAGCATGCACTGGATAGATAGCAGACAGTTGTTCATGTCAATGGTCCAAAACTTGGCCATCACATGTCCTGGAATGTTGGATACTACTTCCTAGGCACTTGTTTGTTGAGCCACCATGAGTCAGGCACGGGTACATACTATGTGGGTATCGTGTTTGTGACACGGAGACCCAAAGATAAGCCACATTTGTATTGTTACGCCACCGTTGAGGTCATATAACTGAGCCATGTCTCTCCTGTGGCAGTGGAGGGCCAGCAGACCAAGCAGCATGTGTCCACATATTTCCAGTGGGCAAATGCACAGAGGTGTCTGGTTTATGTGTGGGGGACAATGTTTCGCCTGTATAATTATTGGGATCTATGTTGTCACAGTTTTGTGCAGGTCTAGTCATGAGTCTGTGGCGCCATTTCCTGTATCTACGAAGTATCCTTCGCAAATCTATAGAAGTAAAGCCAATGAGGATTTGAGAACACATATGGGGATGGTCCAACCCTGTCACTGCAGACGTGTAATGAGACTGTCAATAGGGCAACCTTGGTGTGCTCATACAGTTAATATCTCAGGATTATTGTACCAGCAGCTGTCATCACAACATTTGTACACAGGTTGGCCTCTAAAACTCCCACTGCATCTGGGAACATCATTGCCTCGGTGCTGATTAATTTCACAGCCATTCACCACGCACACCCCATCAATATGTTGGGAGCACTGTGAATCATCATGTGGACTGTCAGGGTCCTAACATGTGTAGACATTTCATGCACATTATCTGACATTGTTTGTTGTGCTGGAGGCACCATACCCAATCCCTGCATACAGCTATGATAGACTGTCACAATTTATCACTCATGCATACATGAGACCCAGACAAGGGATAGTCCATGATTCGGGTATTTAGAGACAAGTTCCCACCCATGGTACGATAAATAAACAGATTATGCTGTACATTTTTTTGAGTATGCATTGTAGACCCACCTGACACAATACCCCAGGAGGAAAATGAGGTTTGGGAAAGCAACTATGATACAAATGTAGCCACAAGGGACCTTTAGGGTAACGCAAAGACAGGAGCCAGCCAGGCTAACAGGATGCAGGCTCAATCAGGATCCAGACAGTTCACAAGGTAAATACACAGTGGTCAGACTGAGACTGGTCAAAGGAGGAACAAGACAGTTGAAATGGAAAACTGTGTTTGTCGTGTGTTTTGGTAGGTAAGACATTAACCCAAGGGCTGTGTTACACAGCTGATTTATACGGCAAGGCATAACAGTGTTGTAGATAAAATGGCAGCTTCTATGCTGTTCCAAGCATCAGCAAGGGCAGTGCATGTTCAAATGGCTGGTCTCCATGGATGTGCTCACAGGTGTGTGTAGCATCAGTCTTTCAAACGTCCTGTATGTGAGATTCAAGTTCAAAGGGCCAAGAGTACCTTTCACATGGGAATCACTGTACAAGTGATAACAGGTCTTAGAAACTACAAGCCAGTGCATTATTTAACGTGACGTCCATGCAGACAGAAATACAATGACAATGGCATACCATACTAAAGGGTGAAGCACACCGGATTTAGATTGTGAGTCTGGGAGTGAGTAGAGGAGGGATTATCTGGGTACACATATTACCATTCCAGGGACCTCTGAAGACGGGTGGGGTGAGTCCGGGAACATGGGTGTGTCAGGACTTAGGACATGGGCTGACATGTGCAGGGGATGTCATGTGAGCAATGCTTGTCATACCTGGGGCACTTGTGCTATGACTTTGCTGCTTATATGGAAATCTAGTCACACATTGTCCTTGCAAAGATAGGTGATGTAACAGTTACTGCTCTCAAGGGTCTGGTCATACATTCTTGTTACTAATGCAATAGCACATCCACTGTCTCATGTATGATGAATTGTTTTCCATTATTGACTGATGGTGTCTTAGTTGTGTGCCATATGCTGAAATGAACCTTGTTGCCAACATGTATGTGTGCAATAGGTGTGGTCCTCTGATATCGCCCTTCAAATGTGACATGTAAAGGATATATGTCATTTACAGTGTGAGTGACTGTGGCTGTACATTCATACGCATCTAACTAGTTTAGCAAAGTTCTGTGTCCTAATCGGTATTTCAGCAGTGCTCCATTAGGCTACACTCTGAAGCTGATAGTTAGAGATAATGTTATGCAAAAATGAATTTCCAGACCATGATATGGTGATTAGTAAAGGTGTTTATTTACATATGGTTAGACAGTGGCGATGGGTGAGTAGGGTCAAAAGACATTTTGTGCAATCTGTTGTCTCCGACGCAATCCTGCAGCTGTGTTTGGATGGTCCCCCTCATGTTGATGGCCAGCATCCTCCTCTTCCTCCTCTTCAGACATTTGTGGTTCTGGTTCATATAGGGGAATGTTCCTTCTTCCACAGATGTTGTGCAGGATGGCACAGGTCAAAATTATTTTACAGACCATTTCTGGTGAGTATAGGAGGCTGCCTCAGGTGATGTCGAGGCACCTGAATCTTGACTTCAGGATGCCAAAGGTCCTCTTGACTATGATGCGTGTCCTCCTATGTGCTTCATTATAGGCACGCTCTGATGCAGTGCTTGGGTTGCCAAATGGTGTCATAATCCATGGCTGGATCCCACACCCCTGATCACCTGAAAGAGAAAATGAGTGAGAACATGATGATGTAGCTTGCCCAATAAATATCACCTTACATGGCAGTAGGTCTCTTGTGTTGTCTATGACTCATTGGTGTTTGTGTTATTGTGCCAATTGCTAGGCTTCTAGGATGTACCACCAGCATTGGGTTGTTTCCTTATCTGAACGGGTGTTTGTCTGTTGACCGGATGTCAGGAGTATTTTTGGAGATTTGCAGTGACTTGTGATACAGGTGTCCCTGTGTCTTAACTGGGGGTGAGATGATAGTTGCATACACAGAATCAATTTGACAGTGGTGGTAACACGGTTGCATCTATTTACCCTGGACATCCCATACAATTTGACATATGCAATAGATTAATTTAAGCATCTGTGAGACCCTTTGATTTGGCAAGGTGACATTGTGCAAAACATCTCCATACGTTGTGAGCACTGACGTGTTGACAATTGACTATACACTGGTTTCACATGTGTGACAAGTTCACTGCAGACCTATTTCTCTGCCCTTGCCAAGTCGACTCAGGTTGTCATGTGTTCCAATACTACTGAACATGTGCAGGTTCCGATGGCTAACTTGGTTGTGAGATTGTCATTCAGAGCTTCAGAAGGTCTGTATGGCAGTACATCTGTTGTGTGTGTGTTAATTTGTCGCAATGCGTATGTGTAGGAATGTGCACTTTCAATATTGTCCCATAAAGATGTGTTCTTCCCACAGCCCACTTGCTTCTTGGTAGTGGGCAATGTGAGAGCAGGAGTAATGTGAGATATTGGAACAGCCTCAATGATTGCACATGACCATCATTGTAGTCATCATCATGCTATGTGGGTCACAGTGTTTGACCTGCATCTAAAAACATTACACACCCCTTACACAGTACGTATTGATTTGAAGGGTGTTGGATTGAGTGTTATTGATGTGATATTGAAAGTTTCTTCTTCCCAGATGTACTGCCAGTTGGGGCCATGTGTTTGTCATTGTGTTGTTTTTTAATTGTTCCTTTGTGTCTGTGGAGTGGCATCAGTTGTTATTTGGAACGGTCATTTGTCCATAGGTGTGTCTCCCATTGGGTGAAGACATGAAACATGCCTAGCGGTGTCACAACCTCAGTGTGTTTCTGTCCACATGTCGATGCCTTGGGGAGGAAGGCGGAGAATGATGGCTGTGAGATCCCAACAACCAGGGCGCCAGTGGTTTGAAAAGAGCCACTTGCCAACATGTGTAGTACAGCTAGCAGCTAGGTTTCTGGTGGAATGGTGAGGGGTGTCTGCAAGCTGGGTGCCAACTGTGGCTCAATGTTGTGCAGCAGCTGCTGAATGGCTCGCCAGTTCAGCCTGTACCTCTGAATGATGTCTTGTTGGCGGAGTCCCATAAGGGTTGTCCTGGTGCGGAATATCCTCTCCTTCCTTCTGCGTTGCCTTTGGGGT
This sequence comes from Pleurodeles waltl, assembly GCF_031143425.1. NCBI lineage: Eukaryota > Metazoa > Chordata > Amphibia > Caudata > Salamandridae > Pleurodeles > Pleurodeles waltl. The sequence goes on along the minus strand of NC_090437.1, from coordinate 1,084,992,419 downwards.
CCCTGCTGGTGTTGTGGAAGCTGCAGTTGTTGTTCCTGTGCTCTGCGTCTGCGTGCATGCTGGATGAAAAACACCTCCATGTCTTCCTTTTGGAGCTCTGCTGTTGCTTCTGTGTGGTTTCATTAAATACAGGTGTGTTTGCCCCATTTTAACACCTGCCCTGACCCAGGCGTTATTTTTTTATGCAAATCAGGTTGTGCGTCATTTTCCGACTCAGCCTCCCGGCCGTGCGTCATTTTTGCACGGTAGTATAAATATGGCGCACAGGTGTTTAAGTCATTTTTGGGACGGGAACGCCTACCTTGCATGTCATTAACGCAAGGCGGTTTCCCGCATCCAGAAAATTACGCACACAGCGGGATTTTGTTGTTTGCAAGCTCGGGCGTCAAAGTTTAAATATGGTGCACGATTTGCACTGAATGTGCATCAAAATTTATGATGCACATTCGGCGCAAACAGAGTATAAATATGCCCCTAAAGGTGTCCAAGATACCCCACCCCAAGATCCTGAAAAGTAGCAATAAAGTTACCCTACTTCACCAGAAACACACTAAAGTCGTGATAGGAGATTCTGCAAAGACCACAACTGACTGCAAAGCACTGAAGACGGACTTCTGGACCTGAGGACCTGTAAAGGAAGGGGACCAAGTCCAAGAGTCACAAAAGTGTCCAGGAGCCCACTAAACCCCGGATGAAGGTGCAAAATGGCTGCGTCTGGGTGGAAGAAGCTGAATATTCTGCAATAACGGAAGATGCCAGGAACTTCTCCTTTGCACAGAAGATGTCCACTGTGTGCTGGAAGATGAAGAGTTGTTTCCATTCAGAAAGACTGCAAACATGCCTTGCTAGCTGCAAAGGTCACAGTTGAAGAAAAGGGGTGCTGCCTGGGCCCAGGAAGGACCAGGAGGTCATCCCTTGGAGGAGGAGACAGAGGGGGTCAGCAACACAGAGAGCCTACGGAAAAGCAGGCAGCACCCTCAGAAGTACTTGAACACGGGTTCAAGAAAACTGAGCACAGTGGTCGTCTCAACACTACAAAGGAGGGTCCCACGAAGCCGGTGGTCAACAGAACGAGTTGAGCAATGCAGGATGGAGTGCCTGGGACCTGGGCTGTGCTGTGCATGAAGGATTCCTTGCAAAAGTGCACAGAAGCCCTAGTAGATGCAGTTCATGCAGTACACAGGATTACTGTCTGGCGTGGGGAGGTAAGGACTTACCTTGACCAAATTTGGACAGATAGACCACTGGACTGTCAGGGTCACTTGGATCCAGCTCCTGTGTTCCAGGGACCATGCTCGTCATGATGAGAGGGGACCCAGAGGACTGGTGAAGCAGAAGTTTGGTGCCTGCGTTAGCAGGGGGAAGATTCAGTCGACCCAAGGGAGATTTCTTCTTGGCTTCCAGTGCAGGGTGAAGGCAGACAGCCCCCAGAGCATGCACCACCAGGAAACAGTCAAGAAAGCCAGCAGGATTAGGTACTACAATGTCGCTGGTAGTCTTCTTGCTACTTTGTTGCAGTTTTGTAGGCGTCCTGGAGCAGTCAGCAGTCAAGGGCAGAAGTCGAAGAGGGAGATGCAGAGGAACTCTGGTGAGCTCTTGCATTCGTTATCTGAAGAGAAGCCCACAGGAGAGACCCTAAATAGCCCTCAGAGGAGGATTGGCCACCTAGTCAGGTAAGCACCTATCAGGAGGGGTCTCTGACGTCACCTGCTGGCACTGGCCACTCAGAGGCCTCCATTGTGCCCTCACACCTCTGGATTCAAGATGGCAGAGGTCTGGGACACACTGGAGGAGCTGTTAGCACCACTCCTGGGGTGGTGATGGACAGGGGAGTGGTCACTCCCCTTTCCTTTGTCCCGTTTTGTGCCAGAGCAGGGGCTGGGGGATCCCTGAACCGGTGTAGACTGGCTTATGGAAGGAGGGCACCATCTGTGCCCTTCAAAGCATTTCCAGAGGCTGGGGTAGGCTATTCCTCCCCAGCCCTTAACACCTATTTCCAAAGGGAGAGGGTGTAACACCCTCTCTCAGAGGAAATTCTTTGTTCTGCCTTCCTGGGACTAGGCTGCCCAGACCCCAGGAGGTCAGAAGACTGCCTGTGGGTTGGCAGCAGCGGTAGCTGCAGGGAGAACCCCAGAGAGCTAGTTTGGCAGTACCTGGGGTCCATGCTGGAGCGCCCGGGGATGCATGGGATTGGCACCCCAATACCAGATTTGGCCTGGGGGGACAATTCCATGATCTTAGACATGTTACATGACCATATTTGGAGTTACCATTGTGAAGCTACATATAGGTATTAACCTATATGTAGTGCACGCGTGTAATGGTGTCCCCGCACTCACAAAGTCTGGGGAAATTGCCCTGAACTATGTGGGGGCACCTTGGCTAGTGCTATGGTGCCCTCACACTTAGTTCCTTTGCACCTAACCTTAACCAAGTGAGGGTTAGACAGAGGTGGTTAATAAGTTACTTAAGTGCAGTGTAAAATGGCTGTGAAATAACGTGGACGTAGCAGCAGTGGCAGTCCTGTGTAAGAATTGGCTGAGCTCCCTATGGGTAGCAAAAGAAATGTTGCAGCCCATAGGGATCTCCTGGAACCCCAATAACCTGGGTACCTAGGTACCACATACTAGGGAATTATAAGGGTGTTCCAGTGTGCCAATCAGAATTGGTAAAAATGGTCTCTAGCCTGCAGTGACAATTTTAAAGGCAGAGAGAGCATAACCACTGAGATTCTGGTTAGCAGAGCCTCAGTGACACAGTTAGACAACACACAGGGAACACATACAGGCCACAAACTATGAGCACTGGGGTCCTGGCTAGCAGGGTCCCAGTGAGACATATAAAATACACTGACAAATAGGGTTTCCACTATGAGCACTGGGGTCCTGGCTAGCAGGATCCCAGTGAGACAGTAAAAACACCCTGACATATACTCACAAACAGGCCAAAAGTGGGGGTAACAAGGCTAGAAAGAGGCTACCTTCCTACACTGCCCAATTATTGAGCAGCTACTCAAATATCGAGACCGAGATGCGGTGCTCCGATGCTAGCGGGAGCTACAGATGCTCTTATATGAAGGAACAGAACTCTCCAAATTCATAGACTTCACACCACGTGTAGTAGGTGCAGAGGCAGTTTCTACCTGCTAAGCACAAACTACAGGAATTTAAACTTGGCTATGCCATGCTACACCAGGCACAACTCTGAGCAACTATTGATGGAAAAACTAAGATTTTCAATGACCCTAACACCCTGCAGCAGTTTCTCAAACAACTAGAGTCAGCGAATGGGAGGCAGAAGTCGCTGAGATCGGATGATGGCAAACCAGCCGCTTCTCAGGACTTAGAGGACTAGATTTCTACTGCAATATCTGCCATCTACCCACATCTTATGCTGCTAAGTTTCACTCTTTATGATGTCATATTTACAATTGACACTAGTTCTTCATTGTTAATGTGTTGGATGTAAACAAATGGTGGCATACTTGTTCTGATGTGTGGGCTTAATGCATGGCGGATGAGTTTGCTGACTGTGGTACTTCTCCATCTCTTACCGAGATTATCTCTCCAGGGGATAGGCAGGGCATTGTAGATATGTCCTGGTTGCTGTTGAGGCTCGATGTGCATGGAGATGCCTGTGGGAGGTGGAGGGGGGCAGTGACTTACATATTTGCTTGATTCTGGCCTGATTGGTGTGACATGTATCTCTGATGTGGCACTCCTGCAGCAGTATGTTGTGGGGGTGCTTGGAAGGCAATCTCTGTGTCCTTGTGTACAACACACTGTCTCTTTTTGGGTCCTTCTGTTGCAGGATCGGGTAGGCCTGGAGTGAGAGTTACACATCTGTGTGGGCTGTGGGGCGGTTTGATGTGGGTGGGGAGGTTGCAGACATACTCAACAGGCTACTAAGCACCGGTGAGGTCTGATACAGACACATGCTTTACAGCGCAACCACAGTAAAATTATAGCAAGGAGTGGGTTTGTCAGATTATGTGAGTGGCACCACAACCACTGAAGGGCGCTTGTCACAGCTGACCTTTCTTACTTGGAATGTCAGAGGGCTGAATGTTAATAGGAAAATCAAAAAAGTGGTACTGCACTTGCAGCACCACCAGATAGATGTAGCGTTCTTACAGGAAACACACCTGCCCCCTAATAGGGTACTGGTCATGCAGAGGTGTTTTAGGGGTGCTTGTCGTGCTGCAGGCTTCACTGCTCACGCACGTGGAGCCTTAATATGTGCCCGAAACAATTTTGGAATTAAGTTGCAAGATGTTCATTATGACTCTGGAAGGAGCTTTGTGGTAGTATGATGCCCCAATGAACTCTTCTCCACCTGCTAGTGGGGATATATAGGTCCAAATACGACATCCTGCAGTTTTACTACGTGTTTCAATACTACTAAACATGTGCAGGTTCCGATGGCTAACTTGGTTGTGAGATTGTCATTCAGAGTTTCAGAAGGTCTGTATGGCAGTACATCTGTTGTGTGTGTGTTCATTTGTCACAATGCTTATGTGTAGGAATGTGCACTTTCAATATTGTCCGATCAAGATGTGTTCTTCGCACAGTGCACTTGCTTCTTGGTAGTGGGCAATGGGAGAGCAGGAGTGATGTGAGATATTGGAACAGCCTCAATGATTGCACATGACCATCATTGTAGTCATCATCATGCTATGTGTGTCATGGTGTTTGACCTGCAGCTAAAAACATTACACACCCCTTACACAGTACATATTGATTTGAAGGGTGTTGGATTGAGTGTTATTGATGTGATATTGAAAGTTTCTTCTTCCCAGATGTACTGCCAGTTGGGGCCATGTGTTTGTCATTGTGTTGTTTTTTAATTGTTCCCTTGTGTCTGTGGAGTGGCATCAGTTGTTATTTGGAACGGTCATTTGTCCCTAGGTGTGTCTCCCATTGGGTGAAGACATGAAACATGCCTAGCGGTGTCACAACCTCAGTGTGTTCCTGTCCACATGTCAATGCCTTGGGGAGGAAGGCGGAGAATGATGGCTGTGAGATCCCAGCAACCAGGGTGCCAGTGGTTTGAAAGGAGCCACTTGCCAACATGTGTAGTACAACTAGCAGCTTGGTTTCTGGTGGAATGGTGTGGGGTGTCTGCAAGCTGGGTGCCAACTGTGGCTCAATGTTGTGCAGCAACTGCTGAATGGCTCACCAGTTCAGCCTGTACTTCTGAATGATGTCTTGTTGGCAGAGTCCCATAAGGGTTGTCCTGGTGCGGAATATCCTCTCCCGCCTTCTGCGTTGCCTTTGGGGTCCCTGCTGGTGTTGTGGAAGCTGCTGTTGTTGTTCCTGTGCTCTGCGTCTGCGTGCATGCTGGATGAAAACTACCTCCATGTCTTCCTTTTGGAGCTCTGCTGTTGCTTCTGTGTGGTTTCATTAAATACAGGTGTGTTTGCCCCATTTGAACGCCTGCCCTGACCCAGGTGTTATTTTTTTACGCAAATTGGGTTGTGCGTCATTTTCCAACTCCGCCTCCCGCCCGTGCGTAATTTTTGCGCAGTAGTATAAATATGGCGCACAGGTGTTTAAGTCATTTTTTGGACAGGAACGCCTACCTTGCATGTCATTAATGCAAGGCGGTTTCACGCATCCAGAAAATGACGCACACGGCGGGATTTTGACGTTCGCGGACTCGGGCGTCAAAGTTTAAATATGGTGCACAGTTTGCGCCGAATGTGCGTCAAAATTTATGACACACATTCGGCGCAAACAGAGTATAAATATGCCCCTAAAGGTGTCCATGATACCCCACCCCAAGACCCTGAAACGTAGGAGTAAAGTTACCCTACTTCCCCAGAAACACACTAAAGTCGTGATAGGAGATTCTGCAAAGACCACAACTGACTGCAAAGCACTGAAGACAGAGGATTACTGGACCAGAGGACCTGTAAAGGAAGGGGACCAAGTCCAAGAGTCACAAAAGTGTCCAGGGGGGCAGGAGCCCACTAAACCCCGGATGAAGGTGCAAAATGGCTGCCTCTGGGTGGAAGAAGCTGAATATTCTGCAATAACAGAAGATGCCAGGAACTTCTCCTTTGCACAGAAGATGTCCCACGGTGTGCTGGAGGATAGAGAGTTGTTTCCATGCAGAAAGACTGCAAACAAGCCTTGCTAGCTGCAAAGCTCACAGTTGAAGAAAATGGGTGCTGCCTGAACCCAGGAAGGACCAGGAGGTCGCCACTTGAAGGATAAGACAGAGGGGGCGCTCAGCAACACAGAGAGCCTACAGAAAAGCAGGCAGCACCCGCAAAACAAACTTGAACACGAGTTCAAGAAAACTGAGCACAGTGGTCGTCTCAACACTACAAAGGAGGGTCCCACGAAGACGGTGGTCAACAGAACGAGTTGAGCAATGCAGGATGGAGTGCCTGGGACCTGGGTTGTGCTGTGCATGAAGGATTCCTTGCAAAAGTGCACAGAAGCCCTATCAGATGCAGTTCATGCAGTACACAGGATTACTGTCTGGCGTGGGGAGGCAAGGACTTACCTCCACCAAATTTGGACAGATAGACCACTGGACTGTCAGGGTCACTTGGATATAGTTCCTGTGTTCCAGGGACCACACTCGTCATGATCAGAGGGGACCCAGAGGAATGGTGAAGCAGAAGTTTGGTGCCTGCGTTAGCAGAGGGAAGATTCCTTCGACCCAAGGAAGATTTCTTCTTGGCTTCCAGTGCAGGGTGAAGGCAGACAGCCCCCAGAGCATGCACCACCAGGAAACAGTCAAGAAAGCCAGCAGGATTAGGTGCTACAATGTCGCTGGTAGTCTTCTTGCTACTTTGTTGCAGTTTTGCAGGCATCCTGGAGCAGTCAGCAGTCAATCCTTGGCAGAAGTCAAAGAGGGAGATGCAGAGGAACTCTGGTGAGCTCTTGCATTCGTTATCTGAAGAGAAGCCCACAGGAGAGACCCTAAATAGCCCTCAGAGGAGGATTGGCCACCTAGTCAGGTAAGCACCTATCAGGAGGGGTCTCTGACGTCACCTGCTGGCACTGGCCACTAAGAGGCCTCCATTGTGCCCTCACACCTCTGGATTCAAGATGGCAGAGGTCTGGGACACACTGGAGGAGCTGTTAGCACCACTCCTGGGGTGGTGATGGACAGGGGAGTGGTCATTCCCCTTTCCTTTGTCCAGTTTCGTGCCAGAGCAGGGGCTGGGGAATCCCTGAACCGGTGTAGACTGGCTTATGCAAGGAGGGCACCATCTGTGCCCTTCAAAGCATTTCCAGAGGCTGGGGGAGGCTACTCCTCCCCAGCCCTTAACACCTCTCTTAGAGGAAATTCTTTGTTCTGCCTTCCTGGGACTAGGCTGCCCAGCCCCCAGGAGGGCAGAAGGCTGTCTGTGGGTTGGCAGCAGCGGTAGCTGCAGTGAGAACCCCAGAGAGCTAGTTTGGCAGTACCCGGGGTCCATGCTGGAGCACCCGGGAATGCATGAGATGGGCACCCCAATACCAGATTTGGCATGGGGGGCCAATTCCATGATCTTAGAAATGTTACATGGCCATATTTGGACTTACCATTGTGAAGCTACATATAGGTATTGACCTATATGTAGTGCACGCGTGTAATGGTGTCCCGCACTCACAAAGTCCGGGGAAATTGCCCTGAACTATGTGGGGGCACCTTGGCTAGTGCTAGGGTGCCCTCACACTTAGTTCCTTTGCACCTAACCTGAACCAAGTGAGGGTTAGACATATAGGCGACTTATAAGTTACTTAAGTGCAGTGTAAAATGGCTGTGAAATAACGTGGACGTGGCTGCAGTGACAGTCCTGTGTAAGAATTGGCTGAGCTCCCTATGGGTAGCAAAAGAAATGTTGCAGCCCATAGGGATCTCCTGGAACCCCAATACCCTGGGTACCTAGGTACTATGTACTAGGGAATTATAAGGGTGTTCCAGTGTGCCAATCAGAATTGGTAGAAATGGTCACTAGCCTGCAGTGACAATTCTAAAGGTAGAGAGAGCATAACCACTGAGATTCTGGTGAGCAGAGCCTCAGTGACACAGTTAGACACCACACAGGGAACACATAAAGGCCACAAACTACGAGCACTGGGGTTCTGGCTAGCAGGGTCCCAGTGCGACATATAAAACACACTGACATATACTCACAAACAGGCCAAAAGTGGGGGTAACAAGGCTACAAAGAGGCTACCTTCCTACACTGCCAAATTATTGAGCAGCTACTCAAATATCGAGACCAAGATGGGGTGCTCCGATGCTAGCGGGAGCTACAGATGCTCTTATATGAAGGAACAGAACTCTCCAAATTCATAGACTTCGCACCACGTGTAGTAGGTGCAGAGGCAGTTTCTACCTGCTAAGCACAAACTACAGGAATTTAAACTTGGCTATGCCATGCTATACCAGGCACAACTCTGAGTAACTATTGATGGAAAAACTAAGATTTTCAATGACCCTAACACCCTGCAGCAGTTTCTCAAACAACTAAAGTCAGCGAATGGGAGGCAGAAGTCGCCAAGATCGGATGATGGCAAACCAGCCGCTTCTCAGGACTTAGAGGACTACATTTCTACTGCAATATCTGCCATCTACCCACATCTTATGCTGCTAAGTTTCACTCTTTATGATGTTATATTTGCAATTGACACTAGTTCTTCATTGTTAATGTGTTGGATGTAAACAGATGGTGGCATACTTGTTCTGATGTGTGGGCTTAATGCATGGCGGATGAGTTTGCTGGCTGTGGTACTTCTCAATCTCTTACCGAGATTATCTCTCCAGGGGATAGGCAGGGCATTGTAGATATGTCCTGGTTGCTGTTGAGGCTCGATGCGCATGGATATGCCTGTGGGAGGTGGAGGGGGGCAGTGACTTACATATTTGCTTGATTCTGGCCTAAATGGAGTAACATGTATCTCTGATGTGACCCTCCTGCAGCAGTATGTTGTGGAGGTGCTTGGAAAGCAATCTCTGTGTCCTTGTGTACAACACACTGTCTCTTTTTGGGTCCTTCTGTTGCAGGATCGGGTAGGCCTGGGGTGAGAGTTACACCTCTGTGTGAGCTGTGGGGGGGTATGATGTGGGTGGGGAGGTTGCAGACATACTCAACAGGCTACTAGGCACCAGTGAGGTCTGATACAGACAATTGCTTTACAGCGCAACCACAGTAAACTTACAGCAAGGAGTGGGTTTGTCAGATGATGTGAGTGGCACCACAACCACTGAAGGGCGCTTGTCACAGCTGACCTTTCTTACTTGGAATGTCAGAGGGCTGAATGATAATAGGAAAATCAAAAAAGTGGTACTGCACTTGCAGCACCACCAGATAGATGTAGTGTTCTTACAGGAAACACACCTGCCCCCTAATAGCATACTGGTCATGCAGAGGTGTTTTAGGGGTGCTTGTCGTGCTGCAGGCTTCACTGCTCACGCACTTGGAGCCTTAATATGTGCCCGAAACAATTTTGGAATTAAGTTGCAAGATGTTCATTATGACTCTGGAAGGAGCTTTGTGGTAGTATGATGCCCCAAGGAACTCTACTTCACCTGCTAGTGGGGATATATAGGCCCAAATACGACATCCTGCAGTTTTACTACACTCTGCATGCCAAATTAGCACATTACGAGTACCTGGCCCAGATATAGGGTGGAGACTTTAACTGCGTCCTGTCGCCTGATTTATATCACTCCCAGGGCCCACCAAGGTTTCAGTCAGCAGTGACATGTGCTATAGCAGTGGTGGCAGAGAATGGCAGTCTGGTAGATGTTTGACTCTATCGCACTCCACAGGGCAGGGAATTCACCCATTATTCAATGGTACATGACATACACACATACAACTGCTGGCTTAAATGTGTATAGCTTACTATGTAACGTTCTGTGCTATGACTATCTCCCTCGTACATACTTCAAGATCTAGCACCAACCTTACCATTCCTTGGTAAGGTTGGTGCTAGAACGTGAAGGCTCATGCCCCAACACATTTTAATGGCACTTCCTGCAGTATTCCCTGATGGATGCAGTGTTTCATGTGAAATTAGGTGATTTATGAATACTTTTGTTCTAATTTGGGCTTGGTAGAAAAAGTTGGCACTATCTGTGAGGCCTTTAAGGCCTACATGATCGGAGTCACTATTTCTCTGCTCAATCTGAAGCCAACTGGCACAACTGGAAATTGACCCAGCTGTCCAAGAACACACACAGAGGGATTCAGCAGACCAGAAATTAATTGGTGATAGCAGAGCCATAATAGACAAATATGACAAGTTGGCTCAGAGTGAAATCACTCACTTGGGCAGGGGTTACAACAGCTAGAATCTATGGCAAGGTCGAGCGCCCCAGTGCCACCCTAGCAGCTCTTATGCATCCCAACTGTGAAGATAGTGAAATACTGACCATTAAGGTTGAGCAGGAAATGCCTCTACATGAGGCCAACTGGGTGGCAGTCTGGTTCCACTGTTACTATTTGAGCTTTACAATTCTCAAAACATGTAGGATGAACACACCACATCTAATTACCCTACTCACATTGCCATGAAATGGCTGACTGATGCGAATAGGGAGTGGCTTTCCCTCTGAAATTGTGACCGCACTGAGGCCCATATTTATATTCTGCTTGCACCTGATTGGCGTCATTTTTTAACGCAAATTCGGCGCAAACTTAACTCCATATTTATACTTTGGCGCTAGACCCGTCCACAGCCAAAGTTATGGAGTTTGAGTCATTTTCTGTGCATGAAAACCTACCTTGCGCTAATGACATGCAAGGTAGGTGTTCCCGTGCAAAAAATGACTCTAAGGCATGGGCGCCTTATTTATCCTCCGGTGTCAAAATGACGCACAGGAGGAGGCGGGCCGTAAAACAAGGCACCCAGCCGGATTTGCGCCATTTTAAACGCCTGGGTCAGGGCAGGCGTTAAGGGACCTGTAGGCTCATTTCCATGGTGGGAGATCATGGAAGCAGTCCACAGGTGCCCTTCCCTGCACCCAGGGACACCCCCTGCCACCCTAGCCCACCCCTGGAGGACACCCGTGGATGGGGGGACGCATCCATGGTGAGTGCAGGTAAGTATATATATATATATTTTTTTAAGCGGCATAAGGGCCCTAACTTGGGCCCCCTTACATGCCACTGTGCCGAATGGCCATGCCCAGGGGACAGAAGTCCCTTGGCCATGGCCATTGGGCAAGGGGGCATGACTCCTTTCTTTGTTAAGACAGGAGTCATTTCCATGGGGTTTGTGTGCCAAAAAATGGTGCTAGTCAGGTTAGAGCCAATATTTTTTACTCTAATCTGACTTGCACCATTCTTTGGCGCACAACCCACAGTCTTCCCTTTGCCTCCGCTGCCCAGTTACCGTCATTTATTTTGATGTAAACCAGGCCTCAGCGCCGGCTAATGTCATTCCATAAATAAGGTGCCCGGCTGGCACGTTGGAATGGCATTAGCTGGTGGTAAACTTTTTGACGCAAATCTGCCCTGGCACTGATTTGCGCCAAAAAGTATAAATATGGACCTGAAAGTCATGCAGAGTCAGAAGTTGCTTGGCACAGATGGTCTGGCAGTGTCATTCTACAAACCTTGCTGAGATAAACTAGTACCTCACTTGGCCAGTCTCTTCGAGGAGATGGTGTGAGGTGGGCATATGCCCCCAACCATGCCTGAAACCCTACTAGTTACTTTACTTGAACCAGGCAAACCAGCAGATAAATGTTCGTCTTATCAGCTGTTGTCACTCTTAAATACAGATACAAAGATCTTCACCAAAGTCTTGGCTAACCAACTGGCACCACTGTTACCAACAATTGCTGAACCTGAGCAGTCTGGTTTTATACCCAGCAGGTCTCTCACGTTTAATCTTCTCACCCTATTTGGTGCAATTTCTTTCATTGATTCCAGGGTGCGGGCCACAGCAATTTTTCTAAATGGGGAAAAAGCATTCAACTCCTTCGAATGGGAGTTTGTGCTCGCAGTCGTGTGCTGTGAGGGAGTGGGTGAAGTTTTTTAAAACTAGTCCAGGTACTTTATATGAAACAGACAGCACTGCTGCTAGTCAGTGGTCAGGTAATGGCCTCTATTGCTATCATGAGAGGCATACACCAGGGATGCCCATTGTCCCTAGTGCTATAAGCACTTGGTGAGGAACCTCTTGCATGTGTGCTGCATGAATACCATGCACACCTGCAGTATTTGCTTTCCACATTGCAACCTTATAGTGTCGGCAAATGCTGATTACATGCTTCTATAAGTATAAATCCTGAACACAATCTCTTAACGATACCTAGGGAGGTCATCCCCTTTGGCAGAGATTCCAGATTAAGGCCCTCATTATGAACACAGCGGTAACAACTGGCTAAACACTGACCGCCAGCGTCCCTGGATCCCCTCCGGCCGCCGCATAAAGAACCTTCCTGTGGGCCGGCGGGCAGCAACACAGGAAGGCCTGGCCATGACATTGACGGCGGCTCCACATGGAGCTGCCGCCAATGTCTCTGTGCGGCGGGTGCAGCTGCACCAGTCGCGCAGATCACTGCCCGATGGAGCACTGCACCGGGGCCCCTGCACTGCCCATGACAAGTGCATGGGCAGTGCAGGGGCCCCCAGGGGTACCCCGGTGCCCCCCTTCTGCCAGCCTGTGAAAGGCTGGAGGCTAAGGAAACATTATCCGATGGGTAGCACCGCTGCCTTGTTGGATAATGTTTCCACCCGCCGCCAGCCTGCCTGACGGAGGAAGCCTGGCGGTGAGTGAGGGCTGCCGATGACGCCCCTCACCGGGTTCATTATGTGGCAGTTTGGCCCGCCATGCTGGCTAGAGGTTTTACCCGCCAACGCCGGGATGGCGGGCCAAACCGTCAGGTTCATTAGGACCGCCTAAGTATTAACTGGGACAAATCCCCCATGTTTCTCCTCACTGCTGCTACAACACTCATACAACCAGAGTTCCCACTTAGGTGGACAAGAGATCCAGTTACCTAGGTAGACAGGTCCATACCGCCCCAGAATTGATGAGGTGAGAAAATTACAGGAAAGCGGTGCAGTGCTTCGCTGAGGCAATAGATCACTGGATTCTCTTGCACTCTCCTCTGTGGTCGCATAGCCAAGATTTTAGTGTTACCCTAGTTTTTGTTTTTGTTTACGAACATCTCAGTTCTGCTACCAAGCATGGTTTTCAGAACTCTGCATAAGCTATCAGCGCACCTGGCATGGGCCAAAAAGCAGCCATGAGTTATTGGGACATGCTCACCCAGTCATACATGATGAGGGGACTTAACGCCCCAGACCTTGAAGCTTATCATAGAGCGCACAATGCATGTTTACCTATTATTGGCTCCATGGACGATTGACTTGCAGAATCTCTAGTGTGCTTCCTATGTTTCTACCCCCAATTTCATTTGACAAACCAAAGGGTTGGTTTCACATATTAGATCCTGTAAGCACCACACAATACCTTTGGATGAGGTTGTCAGCCATACAAGCTAAGACTTTGCTTTATTCCCCACGAATCCCCTCGCAGTGGTGCACATGGTTTCCAGTAGGGCAAGGGACGGCAGAAGTAGCCATGGTTCAGGGGCTCAAGGTATAAAACATGGACGTCTTCTTCGGGGTCATCCATAACTGGACCCAGGTCAGCGCACAGAGCGGCATACCATGCTTCCACAATTTTATTACTACCGAGCACGTTGCATGTTGCAAGACTTACTAGATGATACACTGGTGGAGCCATCGGAGCTGCCAGCGCTTACATATGTATTACAAGTACCGTCACCATCTCGGATGATTGCAGTATTATGTGCCTATTCACAGGCGGCCCGACAACATAACTTTGCCACGGCTCAGTGCGATTGGCAGGACAACACGCAAATAGACATTTGCGACAAACTATGGACTTACTGTTGCTCGGTGGTCCTCACTGTGTCTCTGAATGGCCACCACAGACTACTCCATTTACTTAATAGAGTGTACTACACTCTGGCTCGTCTATTTCGTTACGGCCTCCGTGTTGACTCCTGCTGCCCGAGGCTGCGGAATGAGTGATCTGACTTTGTAACACACAGCAGGGTACTGCTGTGGCATGGTGCACTTCTGGCTTGCGATATTCCAGACACTAGACAATATCACAGGGGTAGCTTTAACCCAAACACCATTAGTAGCCCTTGTAAGTTATGACAGAGATGTCCCGACAACATACTGGAGACTAGTAGCCCTGGGCCTATTGCTAGTGCAGCATAGAGTATCAATGCGCTGAATGAAAGGTGACCTCCCACAATAAAAGAGCGACATACATACATGACGTACTGTAACACCCAATCGGATGCTTAATACAATCTCATGCCACCCTGCAGTCTCCTGAGGGACATAAGGGGCCCATACCAGGAGCACTTGGCTCGTGCTTGGAGCTATGAGCATGTAGATCGGAGATGTATGACACTGTACAGTAAGATTCGAGTGGTGACCCTGACTGCTGATTGGATGGCTGTCTTAGGTTGCGCACCTGTCACTTGTGAATTGAGGTACTGAGTGTTACGATGGAGACTCCTGTAATCTCATATGTGTGCTAAATCGAAGAAGAATGATAACTGCTGTTCCCCGTGGGCTAACGTAACACATAGCTGTGATGGAAATGTCAATGTGGGCTGTTGAATGCAGATCTCTTCACTTTGTACTTAACTTAGCTATTGTTGTGCTTGTTGCAAAACTGTACTGTTGTACATCTGACCAGTGTACCTCGTCAGTGCCAACTTGGTCATACTGTATTGTCTGATAGTTACCTAACATTGTAAATAAAGTTAGAAAAAAAAGAAATGACTCCATCAGCCATGATGTTGCTAAAGGAATCAGTGGAGGGTAGCACATGGGAATTCGGCTTAGTAAAAATAATTTTACAGTCACTGCTATATCCTAGCCAAAAACATTGTAACCTTTGTAATGTTTACAAAATATCTCTCTATTAGAAGTAATAATGGAAAATCTACACGTAATGGCACAATATTCTGTAAAAGATATTTAGGAGATAACAATATTTCTGGCAGACAACATTTTTGCTAAATATATTCTGACACAGAAAAATGGGATAGGAGGACCCTCAAACTCAACCAAAACTTCGAAAATGCAAGGAAACCTCAGGTACAAAACAAACAAAATGGAAGTGATGGCATGACTACATCAGCATGTGAATGCTTTCATCCGTATACTTTCCATGCCACCATGAACAACTCTCAAACCAAAATGTTATTTTCCGTGACAGAAAAGATCCCATGTGTCATATTTAAAGCGCCATAGTGAATTGTTAAGTCTTCAGACATTTGCATGAATATTATCAGCCCCATCGTCTGAGATGCGAATAGAATAATATAGGCCACATTTGCCTCATCTTTCTTCATTTTGGCATGCTCCCTGCCAAGTAGGTGGCATGAACAGTAAACTGAAATAGTTGTACTGTACGAGCTGTTATGTCTTTGATTGTTTCAGATATGCATGCCTTCATTGTTTTCTTTTTTATGAGAAAATAAATCAGATCAGAAAGCTGGAACATCTGTCCTTCATAAAAACACTTATCACCCCCATTCTTTGTGCATACTTCCCACGCAGATGAGTTTCTATCAAAAGCCCTTAAAAGTAATCATTGTGTACCATGCACTGTACAAGTGTCCTTGAAGTCTGTGCTTCACAGATAATTGAAGCAGGATAGTAAGAATGCTTCTATTCGTTTTTAAGGTTGAGCGCACAAGCGCTCCGTCCCTGTTGTAATCTCTCTTTGGGCTTTAACCACGCCCATGTCATGCTTGTCAATTTCATTGGTTTGCAGGCTAGACTTTTAAAATCCACTTAATTTCATTAGTGAAAGGCATGCATACGTCATGCCTTTTCCATTGTTTATCCCTCCTCGAGTGCATGGGCCCACTACTCCACGTTTTCAGCCTGGTTTTGGTACTACTTTATCTTTTTCTTTTCCATGCAGTGCGATCGCGCTGGGTTTTACATAGAGAGATTGCTCTCGTTTTTTTGTTTTTCAATTTCAGCGCAATCGCCCTTTGTTTTACATAGCGCGATCGTGCTAGTTTTTTTTCTTTCAATTTGTGGCAAGAAAAGTCTGGTTAGGAGTTTACAACGCTAATAGCTCTAACTCGAGGAAATGTGAGACCAGTTGCATTGCAAATGCTTGTTTTCAATGTCAGCTTTCCCGAGTGGGACTGAGCTACCTTTAACTGGATGGAGAAGACACTCACCCATCAGAAGGAATCTTGCCCAGTAAAGCAGGGAGTGACTGGGCTGTTTCCCATTTTATTATTTCAATAACCACTTACTTTATGCACATCAAAAAGATTCCGGGGCTTATTTATAAATCCAGTGTGCTGCTGATGCGCCACTTTTTGTAGCAGTGGTGCATTGTGCAGGCCCATACCTACAAGGCCAAGCAAAGCCACTTTGCATGGCTTTTCATGGGCTTGTAGATATCGTGTAAGTCGCTGCGTTGCCATACACTGCATCAGGGAGGCGTTCCATGGGCATTGTGGTGGGGTTTCCCACGCACGCCCATGGGTTTTGATGCATTCCCAGATTTACAAGAATCTGTGAACCTGGGAATGCCTCAACATATCATGCCTCCCCAGGAGAGGCTCAATGAGGAGAAATATCTTTATTTCTAGTTGTTGGAAAATGGGTTATTGGTAGGGCAGGTAGGTACCTACACCTAGCAACAAGCCACAAACCTCCACATAAGTACAGTTAGGTCTCAATAAATTAATCCCAGCTCTACCCTTGGTAGCTTGGCATCGAGCGTCAAGGCTTAACTTAGGAGACAAAGTGTAAAGCATTCAAATATCACAAAACAGTAATTAAATAAAACACAGGAAACAGTTTAAAAATCCAAAACCAATTTATAACAATAGCTTATATTTTTATCTTTAAAATGACACAAAAACGATTAAAATCGGTTCAGGGGAACCGGAGATATGAATTTTTAAAGTATTATTATTTTCTAGCGCTTAGAAACAAAAAGCGCCAATCGGGTCATCTGGTTGCACCAGGACCGGGGCAAAGTCAAACTTTCAGGCCGACCGCGATGGAGCCCTGCTCGGCTACAAGTCGCGGGAGGCCTCGGTTAAAAAGTTACCTTCTGACTTAGTCTCTTTTTTGATGTTTTTCTTCCCCGGGACGAACCTGCCAGTTGGATCCGACCTCCTGGAGCCCTTGTCCGGATACGCGAAGTCGGTTTCCTCGGTGGTGATTTTTACCTTCGGACTTAGTCGTTTTTTCGAGATGAAAATCCTTCGACCGCGGTAAACCTGGATCTTGATCCGACGTCCGTGGAGCCCTTCTCGGATACGATGGCTGGAAGGTCCCGGTCAACTTTTTACGTTCGGACTTAGTCTCTTTTTTGGATGTTTTTCTTTACCGGGACGAACCACGAAGTCAGGCCGGGTCGCGGTTGAGGCAAGCCGGCTAGAATTTCCGCGTCGGGTCGGTCACTTTATGGAGCTTTTTTTCAAAAATTCTCCAATCTTTTCCAAACTTCTGGGGCTTCACCCAGATGTTCTTTTAAGGTTCTTTTGGGGTCCACAGCTCACCCCAAGGGTCCAGAAGTTCTGTGATGGTCCTTGGGGGTGCGGACTTCAACTCCCAGAATGCACCTGGCGCAAACTCCTTTTTGGCCACTGGACAGTGGTCAGCTGGTCGCTTTCTTCAGGAGTTGGTGCAGGGGACTCTGGTTTAGCAATTTTTCACCTGTAGCAAACAGGGAGTCCCTCCTTGAACCAGTTGAAGCCAGGCAAAGTCCTTCTTGTGGTGAAGCCAAAGTGTGCAGCTGGTGCAGTCCTTCTGAGTGCAGGGTCCAGGTGCAGGCCAGGGGTCCAGCAGGGCAGTCCTTCTTCTTCTTTAGTTCCTTTCTTGTTGAATTCTGGAGGGGATCTGAGGTGTGGGTGCAGGTCTGCCAGTTTTATCCTTGCTCCTGGGTGAAAAGCAGGGGGGCCCTGGTTCTCCAATCAGGGACAGGGTCGTCCCCCTGTGATGACCACTTCCTGGGAAGTGTGGCAAAAATCCATCCCAGAAGGCAACAGTCTCTAAAAATCCAACATGGATGAATCAGATTTTTGGAGGTTACATCTGGCTGAGCCCACCCACTGGTGTGGCTAAAAATCATAAACACACCCCTCTCCTGCCCTCTCCTAATCTAATCAAGGGGGCACCTAATTGT
Organism: Pleurodeles waltl; assembly: GCF_031143425.1. Taxonomy (NCBI): domain Eukaryota; kingdom Metazoa; phylum Chordata; class Amphibia; order Caudata; family Salamandridae; genus Pleurodeles; species Pleurodeles waltl. The sequence continues at coordinate 1,084,974,237 of NC_090437.1, read as the reverse complement.
CTGGGGTTGCAGGATGTGGGGGTGTTGCTGGGTGCTGCAAATGTCCTTCTCTGCCTTTGAAGACCAGTTTGGCAGCCCTCCCCCTTCCTGCCTCACCATCTGCTGAGGGGAGATTCTCTCCCCCAAGCACATTCCTTTGTGTGAAGCCTGGCCACTTCACACCTCATCAAGGTAGCCTGGCAGAAGCTGCTGCAGGCTGGCCAATCAGAGCACAGCAGCAAAAACAATGCAGAGCTGAAATTGGCAACTTTTTAGGTAAAGTCTAAACTTTTTACCTGAACAAGTTATACTAAATCCAACAACTGGAAGTTGTGGAATTTATTACAACAATTAATTTGATACCAAATTCTTGGTATGTAACATTTAAGGAGACTTTAAAATTTAAAATAAAGTCTGCCCATTCTAGCCTATGAAGGCCATTTACTTCAATGAGGGAAAAACGAATTTGGCTGTTTTTACCTCACCAGGGCTTATAAATCTATTTTTATAAAGTCCCTGCTTATAGTTACATGGCACCCAGCCCTAGGGGCACATAGGGCACACCTTAGGGGTGACTTATATGTAAAAATAAGGTAGTTTAAGACTTTGGAAGTAGCTTTAATTCCAAAGTCGAATTTGCATATAACTTTAATTTAAAAGCAGCCAGCAAGGCAGGCTTGCTTTTAAAATGACACTGGGGACCTCAGCAGTGCACCTAGGTGTGCACCACCTATGCTGTGGTCCCTAAACCTACATGCCCTACCATATACTAGGGACTTATAGGTAGGCTAACTTAGCCAATTATAATTAGCCTAATTTGCATATCCATTTTACACAGAGCACAGGCCCTGGGACTGGTTAGCAGTACCCAGGGCACCATCAAAGTCAGGAAAACACCAGCAAAAAGAGGAAAATGGGGGCAAAAAGTTATGGGGCCTCTGCAATCAGCCCTGTTTTCTCACACAACCCCCCCAGCCCACACGCCCAGGAGACTCAGCCCAACCCTGGGAGAGTCTTCCTGGCTTGTTAGGCGAGGAAGACAGTGAAGAAAACTGGCTGTCCCTTTGCAGGGCCTACTCTGCCTTATATCCTCCTGTCAGGGTCACTCCCTATGGGTAGTGAAGCCATCCCAACAGTAAAAGGACCCAACTCAAACTGAAACTTCCCTCTAGGGGGGTCTTCCTCCTTTCTCTCTGCCAACTTGGGTAGTGAGGTGCCCACCTCCCCTACTCCAAACCTTACCCAAAGAGGTCACCCAACACTTGAGCAACCCCACCATGACCAATAGGGTCAGAGGGCCTACTTTACTATTGGCCCTGGGGTCTGCCTCCCAGGCCAAGTACAGTGCTGCCAGGAGGGCTAGCACCCAGCAGAGGCTACTGACAGCTGTCAGTACCCAGAACCACACCCTAAGCTCTCCACTGACAGGTGGCTGAGCTGCTTTAAGGGTAACTTTGGGGTCCTGGCACCCCTCTTGCTGTCTAGAGTGGGGGGCTACCACCTCCTGTGGCAGACACCCTCCTTCCACTCTCCCTTCTGTCAGTGCAGGGGCAACACCTTGCATCTGGACAGCTGCCTGACTCAGGACTTCCTTGGGGTCAGGTGAGGCCTCACCAGTGCCAACTCTGGGCTCCCCCCCTACTGGGGCCGAAGGCCTTTGGCTCCCTGGAACTCTCTTTAAGAGTGGCCTACCCTTCCTTTTCTTCTTTCCTTTTCTTGGGGACCCCTGTCTCCTAACTGTAGGGACTGACTCCCTAGGACTTTGGTTTGGGGGGGCGCCCTGGGCGACCACCCCATCTGTGACCAGACTCACCTCTGGGAGGTCATTGCCCAGGATACAATCTAGGGAAAGGTCAGCACTGACTACCACCCTAATCCAGTCAAGGATACCCTCCCTCTCTAGGGGCACTATGGCTACAGGTTTGGAGGTGACCTCCCCTGTGGCTATCCTGACTTTCTTTGTCTTTCCTGGGACATACATGTCTGGGGTCACTAACCGGTCACTCACTATAGTGTGACTGGCACAGGTGTCTCTCTGGCCAGTGGTAGGGATCCCATTCACTTGAATGTGGTGGAAGTGCCTACTCCCACCCTCAGGGATCACCAGCTTACCATCTGGTCCTGTCTCCCAGCACAATGCTAGGGGGACTTCATCATCTGAGGAATCCTCCTCTATGGCTACACTGGACAGCCCAGTGCTAACCACCTTCCTTGGACAGGCTGCATCTCCTCTGAAGTGACCTGTCTGCTGACAGTCAAAGCAAGCCCTACTGTCCAAGAGTTTTTTTAACCCTGGGTCTCCCTGTCTCTGCTTGTCAGAGTGGGAGTGGGATTTACTCTCCTCCTTCTTAGGGTTCTGGGGTACAGAGGGAGTCTCTGTGGTGGGCTTACCACCTCCCTCCTTAGGTTTTTGGGGACCTGTCCCCCCCTTCTTGGAGTCTCCCCCCTGGGACTTGACAACCACCCTGGTTCTCAACCACTCATCAGCTGCCTCCCCTAGCTCTCTAGGGTTGGTCTGCTTAGAGTCCACTAGATGCTGGCGTAACCTTTCTTGGGTACAATTGGTCAAGATGTGCTCTCTCATGATCAGATTGTATAACCCCTCATAAGTATCTACTTTGTTACCAATAATCCAGCCCTCTAGTGTTTAGTGAAATGTCCACAAAGTCAACCCAAGACTGGGTACTGACCTTCTGGGTGTCCCTGAACTTCATTCTATATTGCTCTGGGGTCAGACCAAACTTCTTGGCTAAGCACCTCTTCATACTAGGGTATGAATCTGCCTCCTCCCCCCTTAAGGTCAGAAGCCTATCCCTCCCTGAGTTGGGGACCAACTCCCACAAAAGGGAACCCCAGTACTGAGGCCTAACCCTTCTCATTTGGAATGCCCTCTCAAAGGCCCCCAGCCACTTATCTATGTCATCCCCCTCTACATAAGCAGGAACTACCCCCTTGGGTAACCTGGGGCAAACTCCCCCACCCATGGACACCTCAGCTTCTTTATCGCTGCTTCCATCTCTTTTTTCTTTGTATGCCCACTTTTTCTTTTCTAGGGCCAGCTTCTCTGCTTCCAAAGCTATGTATGCTAGCTGGGCCTCCAGCTCTCTTTCTCTGATGGATGGGTTCTCTCCTCCTGAAAGGACCCCCTTCCCACCACTAGCTTTGGATCTGCCCCTAGTGACTGTGTTTACTGAGGACCGTTCTTCCTCTTCCTCACTTAGGCTCGGATGCCTTCCCTCCCCTGAGTGGTTAGAGTTAGCATCTTCCCCTTTTTCTTCTCCCTCTGGAGCTTCCTCTGTGCCTAGCTCTTGGGCCTCAGCCCATGCTGTCAGGGATTTAATCAGGATTTGCTTCCTGAGATCAGTGGTTGCAGGCAACCCTCTTTCAAGACATAACCCCCTAAGCTGGACTACTGTCAGTGTGGGTAGGCTAGCCAGATCAAGCTCCATGGTTCCCTAGTTTTGTGTCAACAAAAACTTTTTGCAAAAATTGGTAACAAGAATTTAGAAAAATTAAAAAAATTCAATAATTGAAATTAATCCAAATTAATAAAAAAAAAAAATAATAATAAAATTAAAAATTAAAAACAATTTTTGCACTAGGACAATTTAAAGGATTTTTAATTTGTTTTACTTAAAACTGTAACGTGATATTGAACACAAGTACAGGATCCCGTCGCTGCTTCCAATTATGTTGGAAAATGGGTTATTGGTAGGGCAGGTAGGTACCTACACCTAGCAACAAGCCACAAACCTCCACATAAGTACAGTTAGGTCTCAATAAATTAATCCCAGCTCTACTCTTGGTAGCTTGGCATCGAGCGTCAAGGCTTAACTTAGGAGACAAAGTGTAAAGCATTCAAATATCACAAAACAGTAATTAAATAAAACACAGGAAACAGTTTAAAAATCCAAGACCAATTTATAAAAATAGCTTATATTTTTATCTTTAAAATGACACAAAAACGATTAAAATCGGTTCAGGGGAACCGGAGATATGAATTTTTAAAGTATTATTATTTTCTAGCGCTTAGAAACAAAAAGCGCCAATCGGGTCATCTGGTTGCACCAGGACCGGGGCAAAGTCAAACTTTCAGGCCGACCGCGATGGAGCCCTGCTCGGCTACAAGTCGCGGGAGGCCTCGGTTAAAAAGTTACCTTCTGACTTAGTCTCTTTTTTGATGTTTTTCTTCCCCGGGACGAACCTGCCAGTTGGATCCGACCTCCTGGAGCCCTTGTCCGGATACGCGAAGTCGGTTTCCTCGGTGGTGATTTTTACCTTCGGACTTAGTCGTTTTTTCGAGATGAAAATCCTTCGACCGCGGTAAACCTGGATCTTGATCCGACGTCCGTGGAGCCCTTCTCGGATACGATGGCTGGAAGGTCCCGGTCAACTTTTTACGTTCGGACTTAGTCTCTTTTTTGGATGTTTTTCTTTACCGGGACGAACCACAAAGTCAGGCCGGGTCGCGGTTGAGGCAAGCCGGCTAGAATTTCTGCGTCGGGTCGGTCACTTTATGGAGCTTTTTTTCAAAAATTCTCCAATCTTTTCCAAACTTCTGGGGCTTCACCCAGATGTTCTTTTAAGGTTCTTTTGGGGTCCACAGCTCACCCCAAGGGTCCAGAAGTTCTGTGATGGTCCTTGGGGGTGCGGACTTCAACTCCCAGAATGCACCTGGCGCAAACTCCTTTTTGGCCACTGGACAGTGGTCAGCTGGTCGCTTTCTTCAGGAGTTGGTGCAGGGGACTCTGGTTTAGCAATTTTTCACCTGTAGCAAACAGGGAGTCCCTCCTTGAACCAGTTGAAGCCAGGCAAAGTCCTTCTTGTGGTGAAGCCCAAGTGTGCAGCTGGTGCAGTCCTTCTGAGTGCAGGGTCCAGGTGCAGGCCAGGGGTCCAGCAGGGCAGTCCTTCTTCTTCTTTAGTTCCTTTCTTGTTGAATTCTGGAGGGGATCTGAGGTGTGGGTGCAGGTCTTCCAGTTTTATCCTTGCTCCTGGGTGAAAAGCAGGGGGGCCCTGGTTCTCCAATCAGGGACAGGGTCGTCCCCCTGTGATGACCACTTCCTGGGAAGTGTGGCAAAAATCCATCCCAGAAGGCAACAGTTTTTAAAAATCCAACATGGATGAATCAGATTTTTGGAGGTTACATCTGGCTGAGCCCACCCACTGGTGTGGCTAAAAATCATAAACACACCCCTCTCCTGCCCTCTCCTAATCTAATCAAGGGGGCACCTAATTGTCTGGGGTTGCAGGATGTGGGGGTGTTGCTGGGTGCTGCAAATGTCCTTCTCTGCCTTTGAAGACCAGTTTGGCAGCCCTCCCCCTTCCTGCCTCACCATCTGCTGAGGGGAGATTCTCTCCCCCAAGCACATTCCTTTGTGTGAAGCCTGGCCACTTCACACCTCATCAAGGCAGCCTGGCAGAAGCTGCTGCAGGCTGGCCAATCAGAGCACAGCAGCAAAAACAATGCAGAGCTGAAATTGGCAACTTTTTAGGTAAAGTCTAAACTTTTTACCTGAACAAGTTATACTAAATCCAACAACTGGAAGTTGTGGGATTTATTACAACAATTAATTTGATACCAAATTCTTGGTATGTAACATTTAAGGAGACTTTAAAATTTAAAATAAAGTCTGCCCATTCTAGCCTATGAAGGCCATTTACTTCAATGAGGGAAAAACGAATTTGGCTGTTTTTACCTCACCAGGGCTTATAAATCTATTTTTATAAAGTCCCTGCTTATAGTTACATGGCACCCAGCCCTAGGGGCACATAGGGCACACCTTAGGGGTGACTTATATGTAAAAATAAGGTAGTTTAAGACTTTGGAAGTACCTTTAATTCCAAAGTCGAATTTGCATATAACTTTAATTTAAAAGCAGCCAGCAAGGCAGGCTTGCTTTTAAAATGACACTGGGCACCTCAGCAGTGCACCTAGGTGTGCACCACCTATGCTGTCGTCCCTAAACCTACATGCCCTACCATATACTAGGGACTTATAGGTAGGTTAACTTAGCCAATTATAATTAGCCTAATTTGCATATCCATTTTACACAGAGCACAGGCCCTGGGACTGGTTAGCAGTACCCAGGGCACCATCAAAGTCAGGAAAACACCAGCAAAAAGAGGAAAATGGGGGCAAAAAGTTATGGGGCCTCTGCAATCAGCCCTGTTTTCTCACACTAGTTTTTTCCTCTTTCTATGTGTGCTGCATGCAGCATTTTGAAGCACCCATAGAAAGAGGAAAAAAGCCTCCATAGATCCTGTGACACAGGCAGCCTTGCACCATGGTGCAAGGGGGCCTGAATCAGTGCTAGGCAGCCCATTGTGCACCAGCGCGGGGGGCAGAAATAAGCCATATCTTGAGGCTATGGCGCATTTCTGCCCTTTCCCTGTGGCACATGGCAGTGCCGCAAGGTCACTTGCTGCGCTGCCCTGCACCCCAGGGCTTGTAAAATTTCATTTTCTGTATAGCATCTTATATTTCCACACAGAAACACATCCTCATCATTTTATCCTTCACACTGCACACTTGCTGCTTATTAAGAGCATACACTGATTAGGGAGAAGCCATATTAATCATCCCTACCTATAGCCTCAGAGAGGTAGCACCTTTTAATTCATTCCCACAGGCCCCTGCTGGTGGCAACAGCTGAAACCAGCGATGGCACCCAATGGCATGTTCATGCAAATTAATTCCAGTGATCTGGGGCAAACAAAGTTGCATTGTGGGTATTTTGTCTAAGGAGCTTACATGCTAGTAAACATTAACATCATAGTTTTTGCAATAACAATATTCAACATTTGAACAAGTGCAAGCTGAAGACTAATCATAATCAAGTAAGAACCAAGTAATTGTATTTATTGTTTCGGCTTTCAGCCATACAATAAAAAGTATAATATTTAATAAATATGTTAAATTACATAAAACAGCAATCTTTTTTCTGACATATCCAACCTACGAAATGGAAATGGAAAGACCTGTTTGACCTGCAGCTGCCTGCCAACATCCTGACAAACTGCAAATGCATAACAATAGTTTAGTTGTAGCTAAAAATGCTTTCCCCAATAATTGACATTTAAAGGTAATCACGTGAACAGTGTACCTCCACCAACAATATATGTTCTTATTGATACCCAGTCAATATCCCACAGCGGGTGGCAGTTCCCTCAGAATAGATGCCCATAGATATGAGCCTATTGAATTAAAAATATGTTTATGGTCCGTCCTATGACAAAATGCCATCACCGATCTAATACATTTGATCTCGTACAATCTAAAAAGGGGCAGATTTTTTTTTTACATTCTAAGTCATATTTTGTGTAAAACAGCAAGAAGTGCAATAAATTGTCTTTCCCTCAAGCTTGCAATTGCAATATTCGCTACCCGTGGCGATTCTTGAACACCTAACAAGGTAATCCCTAGTCGGCAGACTTTCCAATCCAAACTTAATATATAGTGTACGTTTTTGTTCAAGACAAATCAATTCTAAATAAAACGCACTAGCAGGGCCATGTCTACTACTGAAGTACTCCCCCAGTATACTTCCTGGCCTTATTGTGGAGAATTGTTTCTCCCACCTGAGCCCAAAATAACGCTCCTTTATGAGCACTGCAGTGTCCTGCCTTAACCTAGTTGCATCTGTCCATAGGGACCCCACTGCAGATCGTTTAATGTACTTTTCAAATGGGCTAGCCAAGTGCTCCTACTGGGGCCGCCAATGTGTTTGGCATCTTTCAGGGATTTTAGATAAATTGTTGCTTTTGGGATCTTCAACACTCTGATCCAGTATAACACTGGTCAGAGGGCTGCTATTTACGCAATTGGTGTAAGGCTGAGCTCAGCATAAAGAACTAGCAAGGGAGTGCCAGGGATCAATCTTAATAGAGTTCTAGGAAAGTTGCTTCCAGTCACTTCAATGGGTATAAGTTCTCTTACCCCCAAAGCTTGGCCCCGTAAAGTGCTGCTGTTACTGCCTTTAGAGGATGGTGCTGATACTCTGGGCTCCTTCCTTGTTCCTAACTTTGAAACCTGCCCCACACATCTGGCTTAAAATTATAGTTGTTTTTAGTATGTGATTCTGCCAGTGTAATTTCTCGATAAACTATATCCATACTACTTAACACACTCAATGCGGTCACCATTTACCATTAGCCTTCTCGTAAAACAGGGGGATGGTCTCAGCACCATGGGCCAGATGTACAAAGCAGTTTGCTTGTCGCAAAAAGCGAATTTCGCTGTTTGCGACGTGCAAAATGCACTTTGCAATGCACAAACCTCGTTTTGCGATTCGGTATCCTGGTTACCGAATCGCAAAACGGGTTTGCGAGTCGCAAATAGGAAGGGGTGTTCCCTTCCTAATTGCGAGTCGCAGTGCAATGCAGGATTGCTTTGGGACCGCGAACGCAGTCGCAAACCAATCGCAGTTTGCACCCTTTTGTAATGGGTGGTAACCCATTAGCAAAAGGGAAGGGGGCCCGATGAGAATGGCACTGTAAACATTTTTTCAGAGCCACTGCCTGCTCTGAAAAAATTAAACAAAAACGTTGAATTTTTCGTTTTTGTAATGCATCTCGTTTTCCTTTAAGGAAAACGGGCTGCATTACAAAGAAAAAAAAACTGCTTTATTAAAAAGCAGTCACAGACATGGTGGTCTGCTGTCCCCAGCAGGCCACCATCCCTGTGAGGGCCGCCACTCACAAGGGGGTCATCAATTGCGACCCACCTCATGATTATTCATGAGGTGGGCCTTTGCGACCCCCTTGCGAGCCGCGGATGGTGTTAGGGACACCATCCAACATTCCGAATTGCGACTCGCAAATTGCGACTCGCTCTGACTTGCAATTTGTGGGTCGCAATTCAGAATCTTCCTACATCTGGCCCCATATTCTTTGTCTTGCTGTAATTGATGGTGAGGGCGTTCTTGTTAAAATAGTCTACAAATATCTTTAATAATCTATGCATAGCATTTTCTGTTTGAGCCAACAGGATTGCATCATCGGCAATCAACAATATCAGGTCCTTTCATCCTGCTATAATGAGGGCATCAATGGGTTGTTCCAATAGATACTCTACTACATCAATTAGAAAAAAAGATGAAGAGCTAAGGGGCTAACACACAGCCCTGCCTTACACCCTTCTGAATGGGGAAAGTTGCTGTACACTTGCCTCCTGGCCCATATCTGACCCTGGCTGTACTGTCAGTATGGAATGCCACTATTGCTGGCACAAGAGTGGTGTCAGCCCCCTGTTCTATCAAGGATCTCCATATCTTCTTCCAATCCAAAAGATCAAATGCTTCCTTCAAGTCAACAAAGATTAAATATAATCAACATTTTCTTTTGATAGTATATCTATCGAAGATCATAAATAGCGTACTGCTTGATCTCTGGTTCCAACCTGTGCTTTGCAACCAGCTTAAGCCTCAAATAGATTGCTCTGACTTTCCGCACAACCTTGCAATCTTTTAAGCAGGACTTTTCCAAGGATTTCCCCTACTCCCTCTAAAATGGTGGTTGGATGATAGTTGGAGGGACAACCTCAGTCACCCTTCTTAAATACAGCTACTAGAATGGCTGAGCGCCAAGAGCAAGGGGCACTTTTAATAGCCAGGGATGTGTTAAATAATTTTGCAAGAACTCTGGTCCACGTCTGGGGGGTCCTCCTGGTAAATGTCAATAAGCACAAGGGCTCGGTCGAACGCTTTATATTTTTTCATGCTTATCAGAGTCTGTTCTACTTCTGGTACTAGGATATGCAATGCAGTACACTCCTTATAATGGTCCTCTCTAGAAAGCTGGAAATCAGAAGCACCATTAACATCGGCACTATACAGAGCACTGAAATGCTTAACCTTAGCCTCTTGGCCAATGTGACAGTCCAGTATATTTACTGACCCCCTTCTCGACACAGGCAACAACTTCCCAGAATCTTTTATTTTCGTGAAGGAGCTATGGAATGTTCTGCTGAGCTAATTTCTTTCTTTTTTAGAAGATATTCATACTCCAGACTCCATGTTTGGAAATATACTACACTCTGTATTTTACAATCGCTCAACATCAAAGCTTGCACGGAAATTCTCTTCATATTAAAACATTCAGCGTTGCACCAACTAAAGCAACTACTGTAGTTTCTACCAATGAGTCAAGCCCCCTTCATCACGATAATCATAATCACCTTTGAAGTACTGGCATTAAAGTTATTAACTCATCGCAAATACCGTTTTAGTTTAGTGAGGTTTTATGAAATGTTACTCCTCTTTTTTTTTACAAATTTCGAATTTTATTTTGTTGGGAGACTGTAATGTACATGTAGACGACCGCACTGCAGAGCTGCTTGGCATTTGATTGAAACTATGTCTGACTTTAATTGACTACAAAACGTTAATGGCCATAGGCACAAGGGAGGACATAGTTTAGAGGTTAGTTTTTGTAACCTCCATTCTTTAGAGGTGGGTCAACCTCTACCATTAGGCTGGTCATACTGCTTATTAGTCCCTTTTATTTAAAGATTTTCTTGACCCTGATGCCTAAAAACAAATGATTAGACATGTATCGCCCTTCGGTTCTCTATCTCAGAAATGAACAGAATATGTTTGGAATTTACAATGAAATCATCGAGGGGTGTTGATGAAGTGGTCAGATCTTTTGATCTAGATCTGAAAGCGGGCTTTGATCAGGTAGCACCTCTGAAGAAGGCTGGCCAGAAAAGAACTTCCTCCTCAGCCGCTTGGTTTCTGCCCACTTAGCTGTTAAAAGATGGGGAGAAAACGGTGGCTTAAATATGCGCCTGAAGAAATGTTAACACATAAAACCACCTTCAAACAGTTTAGGAAAAATATCAGGAGAGCAACAGCTAGAATGTTTTCTAAACAAATTGCAAAAGTAGCAAATGCACCCAGAACTTTTTTTAGAATAGAAATATTTCTTTGAATTCTGATGCTGGCAAACAAATTAGTCCATCATCTCAGCAGTTTGTTGCTAATTTGTCAAATGTAGTCCATAAAAATGTGGCAATTATTTGCTCGAAATTTAAAAACATTAAGAATACTGAGTCCCTCGGGACACCACAAGCACCAAGTCCTCACTGTAATTACCTTTTTTTTAGTTGCCTTTGAGAAAATATCTTTAACTGAATCAGAAGGGTTTATTCAGGAAAGTTAGGCCTGGCTTCCCAACGGATGTTTGTACTTCACACATTCTGTTGCAGGCCGTGGCCTCTTTAAATATTCAGATTAGCTCCTCATGTATTCTGTTTTTGGATTCTGGCTCTAGTCCTCTAGCCTAGGAAAAACTGGTATTGCCACTTTTACGAAAAAAAGCTAATTTTGATATGTTAAATCCTGGGAACTATAGACCCATCTGTTAATTTGCCGCTCTGGGGGCAATGTTATTCTTATTGGTCAACCACGAGATTACTAGACACATTGAAAACACCAACTTTCTTCATCCATCACAATCCAGCTTTTGCACCCGATTCAGCATGGAATCAGTCTTTTTAGAGGTAAAAGATTTTGTTAAAACCAAGCTTGATCTAGGAAAAAATCTCTAGCAATACTCCTCGACACATACGAAGATGACAGTCAGCTGATATTTGCGTTTAATCAGCTGAATGACTCAATCATGGGCAACTTTCAGGGCTGACATTTGGCAGTTGCTGATTGAATGCACAATAGATGCCTGCGCCTCAACTCTGAGTCTGAAAAATTTGTTGTAGGCACCTCTTCTCCTCTTGATATGAGCAGAATACGGTCTACAGAGTTGGGTAAATCTCCTTCTCCAACATCATTTGTAAAAAGTCCTGGGGTGAAAATTGAGATGCCCCTTTCATTAAAATTCCAGGTTAAGTCGGTTGCAGGTTTTTGTTTTTCTCTACTGATATCTTTAAGAAAGACTTTAACATTCGTGCCAGAGGTTGCGCAGAAAGTTATTGCCCATGCATTGATTACATCAATGTTAAACTATGCCAATGTCTTTTTTCTTGGGGCACTGCTAGAGTTGACTAATAGGCTGCAATGGGCTCAGAACTTGACAGCTCACCTTGCCTTGAACATTCCTAAATGAAAATGTATTCAGCAAGGTCTGAAAGTATTACACTGGATACCAATTAAGTGAAGAATAAAGTTTACAATCTTAATGTTCACCTATAGAATGGCACATCAGATGGAACCAGTCTATATTCAGGATAAAATTAGAAAGTACATACCTCCTAAGGCCCTTTGAACTGCAAGCCAAAACCTTTAATGACTCCCTAGTGTAGAAAAGTCCTCCTTTTTGCCCTGGTCACCCCCATACGTTTTGGACAGGTACTGATGGTTACTGACTCTTGGCTGTGCCCTGGGTACTGCTTACCAGTCCCAGGGCCAGTGCTCTGTGTAAAGTGGATGTGCAAATTAGGCTAATCATAATTGGCTAAGTCAACCTACCTATAAGTCCCTAGTATATGGTAGGGCATGCAGGTTTAGGGACCCCACCATAGGTAGTGCACCCATAGGTGCACTGCTGAGGTGCCCAGTGTCATTTTAAAGGAGGCCTGCATTGCTGGCTCCTTTTAAATTAAAGTTACATGAAAATTCGACTTTGGAATTAAAAGTAGTTCCAAAGTCTTAAACTACCTTATTTTTACATATAAGTCACCCCTAAGGTGTGCCCTATGTGCCCCTAGGGCTGGGTGCAAGGTAATTATAAGCAGGGACCTTATAAAAATAGTTTTATAAGCCCTGGTGAGGTAAAAACAGCCACATTTGTTTTTCCCACATTGTAGTGAACGACTTTCAGAGGCTAGAATGGGGAGATTTTATTTTAATTTGAAAAGTCCCCTTAAGTGACAAATACCAAGAGTTTGGTATCAAATTAATTGTCATAATAAATCCCACAACTTCCAGTTGTTGGATTTAATATAACATGTTCATGCAAAGAGTTTTAAACTTTACCTGAAAAGCTGCCAACTTCAGCCCTGCATTGTTTTTGCTGCTGTGCTCTGATTGGCCAGCCTCTGGCAGCTTGGCCAGGCTGCCTTGATGAGGTGTGAAGTGGACTGGCTTCACACAAAGAGATGTGCCTGTGGGAGGGGATCTCCCCTCAGCAGATGGTGAGGCAGGAAGGGGGAGGGCTGCCAAACTGGTCTTCAAAGGCAGAGAAGGACATTTGGAGCAACCCAACAACACCCCCACATCCTGCAACCCCAGACAACTAGGTGCCCCCTTGATTAGATTAGGAGAGGGCAGGAGAGGGGTGCGTTTATGATTTGTAGCCACACCAGTGGGTGGGCTCAGCCAGATGTAACCTCCAAAAATCACTTTTAGCCATGATGGATTTTTGAGGAATGTTGCCTCCTTAGATTGATTTTTGCCACACTTCCCAGGAAGTGGTCATCACAGGGGGAAGGACCCTGCCCATGATTGGAGAACCAGGACCCCCCTGTTTTTCACCCAGGAACAAGGATAAAACTGGCAGACCTGCACCCACACCTCAGATCCCCATCAGATTCCAACAAGGAAGAACCAAAGGAGAAGAAGGACTGCCCTGCTGGGCCCCTGGCCTGCACCTGGACCCTGCACTCTGAAGGACTGCATCAGCAGAACACCTGGGCTTCACCACAAGAAGGACTTTGCCTGGCTTCAACTGGTTCAAGGAGGGACTCCCTGTTTGCTACAGGTGAAAAATTGCTAACCAGAGTCCCCTGCACCAACTCCTGAAGAAATCAACCAGCTGACCGCTGTCTAGTGGCCAAAAAGGAGTATGCCCCAGGTGCATTCTGGGAGTCCACACCCCCAAGGATCATCTCAGAGCTTCTGGAGCCTTGGGGTGAGCTGTGGACCCCAAAAGAACCTTAAAGTAACATCTGGGAGAAGATCCAGAAGTTTGGAGAACTTTTGAAAAAAAGCTCCATGGAGGGACCGACCCGCCGCGGCAACTCTAGCCGGCTTGCCTCAACCACGACCCGGCCAATTTGCGGGTTCGTCCCGGTGAAGAAAATCTCGAAAAAAGAGACTTAGGTGGTCATTACAACCCTAGCTGTTGGTGTTAAAGCGGCGGTACAACCGCCAAGAGGCCGGCGGTAAAAAAAATGGAATTACTACCGTGGCGGAAACCGCCAACATAGACAACCACTTTAACACTCCGACCGCCACGGCAGTACAAACAAACACCGCGGCATTAACCGCCAACAGACAGGCGGAACACAATGTACCGCCCACAGTATCATGAGAGGCCAATCTGCCACCTTTTCTGGGGTGGATTCACCACAAACAAAATCACGGTGGAAACAGGACTTCGAAGGGAAAACGTTCACCTCTACACACCCCACGAGGAAACAGGACGCCATGGAGCCGGAACTCCAAATTCTACCTGCCTTTATCTTCCTGCTCGTCTACCAGGAGCACGCACGCCGGAGGCGTAGACAACGGTGAGTACTGCACCTACGACACAGGGGAGGGAAAAAACAGTGACACACACGCAGTACGCAAGACCCCCACCCCCACCCTCACCCACGACAACACACACACCAATACATATTGATACATCACAGTTACACCCCCCAATCCCCGCTGGAAGAATGCAAGGACAAAAGGATATGAGTCGAATGATTGGAATAGATTCAAATACATGAATCTAAAATATTTACATATGTACACATTTACGCTATGAACAATTATATACACCAAGAACACAAGTCCAAGCGATTCCACCATCATAGTCCGTGAACCACTGGGCCCAAAAGGAATGGGCGAGGCCTACACAGGATACCCGAACAAGACGGAGAGAATACTGCAGGAGCATCAGATAGAAATAAAACAGGCACCTCAGGGGGAAGGGAAAGGGGGGGCACCTCAGCCGGATGAGTGCACGACGCCGGATCCACGAGGGGGCTCCATGCCCATTGATGTATCCCGGGGAGTGCAAAGCCACAGTCTCTCAAGTTTCTACAGTGGGTGGTTTGCCCACTGTTCAATCCTGGCGAGTGCAAAGCCACAGTCTCTCAAGTCTCTACAGTGGGTGGTTTGCACACTGTTGAATCCGAGAGAGTGCAAAGCCACAGTCTCTCAAGTCTCTACAGTGGGTGGTTTGCCCACTGTTCAATCCTGTGGAGTGCAAAGCCACAGTCTCTCAAGTCTCTCCAGTGGGTGGTTTGCCCACTGCTTTATCCTGGGGAGTGCAAAGCCACAGTCTCTCAAGTATCTCCAGTGGGTGGGTTGCCCACTGAGCAATCCTGGGGAGTGCAAAGCCACAGTCTCTCAAGTGGATAACATTCTCCACTGGTTCTGGAGGGGGCTTTGTACCCAGAGTGCTTCATCCTGGCAAGGACTGAGGTAGTGGATGTGATACTCCACTGGTTCTGGAGGGGGCTTTGTGCCCAGAGTGCTTCATCCTGCCAAGGACTGAGGTAGTGGATGCTTTTCTCCACTGGTGCTGGAGGGGGCTTGGTGCCCAGAGTGCTTCATCCTGCCAAGGACTGAGGTAGTGGATGTGAATCTCCACTGGTTCTGGAGGGGGCTTTGTGCCCAGAGTGCTTCATCCTGCCAAGGACTGAGGTAGTGGATGCTTTTCTCCACTGGTTTTGGAGGGGGCTTTGAGCCCAGAGTGCTTCATCCAGCCAAGGACTGAGGTAGTGGATGTGATACTCCACTGGTTCTGGAGGGGGCTTGGTGCCCAGAGTGCTTCATCCTGCCCGTGGAGGCCTCAGTCCTGCGGTGGTGCTGGTGTTCTTGTCCTGGGCAGCTGATGCTGGCGGTCCTGTCTTGGGCAGTGGGGCAGCTGGCGGTCCTGTCTTGGGCAGCGGGGCTGCTGCTGGTGGTCCTCTCTTGGGCAGCGGGGCTGCTGGCGGTATTGTCCTGGGCAGCGGGGCTGCTGCTGGCGGTCCTGTCTTGGGCAGGGGGGCTGCTGGCGGTCTTGTCCTGGGTAGCGGGCTGCTGCTGGCGGTCCTGTCTTGGGCAGCGGGGCTGCTGCTGGCGGTCCTGTCTTGGGCAGCGGGGCTGCTGGCGGTCTTTTCCTGGGCAGCGGGGCTGCTGCTGGCGGTCTTGTCCTGGGCAGCGGGGCTGCTGCTGGCAGACCTGTCTTGGGCAGTGGGGTTGCTGGCGGTCTTGTCCTGGGCAGCGGGGCTGCTGCTGCCGGTCCTGTCTTGGGCAGCGGTGCTGCTGGCGGTCTTGTCCTGGGCAGCGGCGATGCTGCTGGCGGTCTTGTCCGCCGTGCTGATCTTCCCAGACTTGCCGGTTTTAATGTGCCCCTTCCCGAGCTTGGATAGTGTCGCAGCTGTCTCCACACTCCCAACTGTACCCCTGGGAGCGGCTTTGGTGACTGATTTCTTTCCCCTCTCCGCTGGGCACTGGCCAACTTTTTATGCTTGACAGGTGGGGGACTGTCCGTACTCTGGCTCCTTGCCACACTGGCTGCCCTGCTGCCTGGTGCACTCCATAATCCGGTGACTACTGGCACCAATGGTCCCGCCGATGTTGTGGCTGAGGTGCTAGGTTGGGACCTGGAAAGTCGGGCCCTAGGAGACTGAAGGGGTGGGGGAGGTGAGGGAAAGAGGTCAAGGTTGGCCAGGAAAAGCTTCTTAGGAACACTGGGACGGGTAGTTGGAGGAGGTTTGGGAGTGGAGGAAGAGGTAGTGGTTGTAGGAGGTGTACGTTTGCTGACTTTGAGTGAAGGTGCATGGGCTGGAGGCTGTCGTGAGGTGGATGGCTGTTGGGTGGGTGTGTGGCTGCGTTTGTGTACCTTGGGAGGTGGCCTCACAGACACACTTGGAGAGGACACAGGGGATGTGTGAATGGTAGTGGGGGTGGTGCATGCACGTGAGCGGGTTGTGGTGGTGGGTGTACTGGTGATGGACGTAGTGGCTGAGGATGTAGTGCATGCAGGTTTGAGTGGAGATGAGACAGGGAGGGAGGAGGGAGACGAGGAGGAGGGGGACACAGTGGAGGCAGTGGATGTTGGTGTGTCTGCATGGGTCTGATGCTTGCGTGAGTGCCTGTGGGATGTGTGGTGCTTATGTTTGCCAGAGCTTCCCTTGTGTGTTGAGGTGTATGCATGCTGGTCTGATGGTGTGTTTGGGATAGGCTGAGGTACAGGGGTGTGGGTCTGGGTGGAGGAAGGTGGAGGGGGGAGGCTAGAGACAGGGACAATGGCTGCCATCAGTGCTGAGGCCAGAGTCTGAAATGCTCGCTGAAGGGCTGCCTGACCAGAGTGAATGCCCTCCAGGTATGCATTGGTTTGTTGCAACTGCCTCTCTACACCCTGGATGGCATTCAAAATGGTAGACTGCCCAACAGTGAGGGACCTGAGGAGGTCAATGGCCTCTTTACTGAGGGCAGCAGGGGTGACTGGGGCAGGGCCTGAGGTGCCTGGGGCGAAGGTGGTGCCCACCCTCCTGGGTGAGCGGGCATGGGGCAAAAGCTGAGGGGCTGCTGGGAGGGCGGTGCTGGTAGGTGGGTGGCGGCTGTACCTGTCGATGCGTGGGTCACAGATGGGCCCGCCACCGCAAGGGAGCTCCCATCAGAGGAGGAGCCCGTATCGCTGGTGTCATCTCCTGTCCCCGCCGTGGAGCTCCCCTCGCCCTCCTTCCCACTGGTGACTTCAGACTCTGTAGTTTCGCCCTCCAGGGCCATGTGGGATGCAGCTCCCTCCTGTTCCTGTGCCACTGCTCCTCCTCCTGATGATGCTAATGCACACAAGAACAGGGAGACCACAAAAAGGGGGGGGGAGACAGAAACAAGACATGCTCAGTGCATGCAATACCGCTACCGTTGGCGGACACGACAGACACAGAAGCCCCCTGCACTACGCCGCGCACTTGGAGTCCACTATTCAATCCCAAGGACATGGGTTACAAGGCTATGGGCGATTTCTGCACACATGGATGTCACAGGAGCCTGACTAGGTGTAGTTGGCACTGTACACAGGTGGGGTGGGGTGCCACAGGGCCTGCCTTAAGTAGGGTCCTTGCCTACTAAACTCGCCCTGGCCTAGGGGAAGCCACAGCCCACCTCCCCCACCCAGACACCTCCAATGCATGCTGAATCAGCAGAATGAGAGTGTACTCACCCCCTTGTTGCTGCTGTGATGCCCTCAAGCACCCATCCAACTCCGGGTACGCCACCGCCAGGATCCTGAACATCAGGGGGGTCATGGTGCGATGGGCACCCCTCCCACGTTGGGAGGCCATCCCCAACTGGGCCTCCGCCATGTTCTTGCTCCAGCGGCGAATGTCCTCCCATCTTTTCCGGCAGTGGGAGCTCTGTCTGTGGTAGACCCCAGGGTTCGGACTTCCTTGGCGATGGCATGCCATATGTCCTTCTTCTGGTGGGAACTGACCTACAGGAATAGTAGAGGGGAAAAGGAGAAGATATTACCGCCCGCACCGTCACAGTCATTGGCCCGCATCCCCACCCTTGCCATGACGCACATGCACTAACCGTCTTTTCATGTACGCCTCATTCTCACCCCCCCATCTTTCATCCACCCCACTCCAAACAGGCATTGCCCATACAGCATGCTCACAGTGTACTTACCTGTTTGTCTGGAGGACCGTAGAGTAGCGTGTACTGGGGGAGGACCCCATCCACGAGTTTCTCCAACTCCTCCGTGCTGAAGGCAGGGGCCCTTTCCCCAGACACACAAGCCATTGTCTCTTCCAGACTGAGGTCACAGCAGCACTTGCAGTGTAGGTCCTCTCCTGTTGAAGATCAGGTATCAAGTGATTAAACAGAGAGAAAATGGCGGTCACGTCCGTGTCGGTGCGTACCGTCACCGCCGGCGTACATCATCATTGGCTCTTGTTAACCAATGCATGATTGCGCCGCGGTCTTCGACCGCCTACCGCGACGGTGTACAACGCAAGCGCAGTTACCTCATATCCCCTTGTCCCACTTTACAGGTCAGGCAGCCGCCATTTCATGGGCCCACATGGCACTATTTTTGACTGCGTCACACATCTGTAGGCCTTGCCTAAACACTCATACAGGCTAATTTCTAATTGCTAATATTTTCAGAGTAAGCTGTGTCTACGTACCTCAGAGTCGGTTGACTCTCTGCTCGCTGTTCTCTTCCATAGGCACCGTCCGCTGGGGCATGTGTGGAGATGGCGGCATCCTCCGGTGTACAGACCGTTGGTGGACCTGTTGACAATGGAGGAGCGACATGTGATCATCACCTACAGGCTTGATCGAGCCACAATCCATGAACTGTGTGCCCAGATGGAGCCAGACCTGATGTCAGCTATCTGCCATCCCACAGGAATCCCCCCTCAAGTGCAGGTGCTGTCAGTACTCCATTTCCTAGCAAGTGGGTCTTTTCAAACTACAGTGGCCATAGCATCAGGGATGTCCCAGCCTATGTTATCAAAGTGTTGTCCAGAGTGTTGTCTGCCCTGCTGAAACACATGCGGAGCTACATCATTTTCCCTCAGGTGGAGGATTTGCCTACAGTGAAAGTTGATTTCTATGCCCTGGGACATATCCCCAACATCTTAGGTGCCATTGATGGGACACATGTGGCCTTGGTACCCCACCGCAGGAGTGAACAGGTGTACAGAAACCGGAATAGTTACCATTCCACGAATGTGGAGATGGTGTGTTTGGCAGACCAGTTCATCTCCCATGTTCATGCCAAATTCCCTGGCTCAGTGCATGACGCTTACATCCTGCAGAATAGCAGCATCCCTTATGTGATGGGGCAACTCCAGAGGCACCGGGTGTGGCTATTAGGTGAGCACATGGGCCCAATACAGTGGAAATAGTTGTCTGGGTCTTTGGATGTCCCTATGAGTTCGTGTGTGTCTAACAGTTGTCCCTCGCCATTTGCAGGTGACTCTGGTTACCCCAACCTGTTATGTCTACTGACCCCAGTGAGGAATCCCAGGACAAGGGCAGAGGAACGCTACAATGAGGCCCATGGGCGGACTAGGAGGATTATCGAGCGGACCTTCGGCCTCCTGAAGGCCAGGTTCCGGTGTCTCCATATGACAGGTGGTTCCCTATTCTACTCACCAAAGAAGGTATGCCAGATCATCGTGGCCTGCTGTATGCTTCACAACTTGGCTTTGCGACGACAGGTGCCTTTTCAGCAGGAGGATGGTCCGGATGGAGGCGTTGTGGCAGCTGTGGAGCCTGTGGACAGTGAAGATGAGGAAGCAGAAGAAGAGGACATCGACAACAGGAACACGGTGATCCTGCAATACTTCCAGTGAGACACAGGTAAGAAGACAACACTGCCTGCTACATCTGATTTAAATGTACTACTTCTCTACCGTCTGTCATTTTCAGCCAGTGTATGGTCACTGAGTTGTCACTTTCCCTTACGATTTCACAGATGTGGGTCCCACTGTGTGACATCTGCTTTGTTTCCTCATGGACTAGAGCTGTGTGACATAGGTATGTTGACATTACATTTGAAAGAGCATTTTGCCACTGTAATTGCTAATACACTATTTTGAAATCACAGACAGACTCCTGATTGTTTTGTGCTTTAAGGGTGTTTATTTAAGTGGTCAGTATTGGAGGGGGTTGTAAAATGGTGAGGGGTGATGGTGGAGGAATGTCCATGGCAGAGTCCAGTCTATTAGTCTCACAGGTGCATTGTCCAAAGGGGCATAGAAAGTGGAGCTGGGGCAGTTTAAGAATGGACAGGGTGACAAGGTGGGACAAAAAGATTACAATCAGGGTGGTCTCATTTCTTGGCGGGGGTCTTGGCATCGTTCTATGTCTTTGTCCTGGATCTCAGGGACCATTTGCGGGGTGGTTCTCCCTCTGCAGGGGGTGGGGTGCTGGTGTGGTGGTCCTGTGGTGGTGCCTCCTGTCCACTAGCGCCGGCAGAGGTGGTGGGCAGTTCATCGTCAGGGCTAGTGTCAGGGGCCCCTTGTTGTGCCACAGTGTCCCTCCTGGTGTTGACGAGTTCCTTCAGCACCCCTACAATGGTGCCCAGGGTGGAATTAATGGATTTGAGTTCCTCCCTGAAGCCCAAATACTGTTCCTCCTGCAGCCGCTGGGTCTCCTGAAACTTGGCCAGTACCGTTGCCATCGTCTCCTGGGAATGGTGGTAGGCTCCCATGATGTTGGAGAGGGCCTCGTGGAGAGTGGGTTCCCTGGGCCTGTCCTCCCCCTGTCGCACAGCAGCCCTCCCAGTTCCCCTGTGTTCCTGGGCTTCTGTCCCCTGAACCGTGTGCCCACTACCACTGCCCCGACGTCCCTGGTGTTGTTGGGGTGGTGGGTTAGTCTGGGTTCCCTGTAGTGGTGGACAGACTTCTGATTGACGTGTCCTGGGGATAGAGGTATGGGCCCGCTGCGTGGGCGCTGTGCTGGTGTTTCCAGAGGGGGGAAGTCCGTAGTGGCTTGTGCCACTGTGAGGGGAACCGACTGTCCCGAGGTCCCAGATGGGCCGGGCTGGTCATCTAGATCCAGTTGGACAGAGCTGGTGTCATCACAGTGGACCTCTTCTGTGGGTGGAGTGGACATATCTGGACTCTCCTGTCCGGTGACGTAGGGTAGGGGTCCTGCAGGGGTGTAAAAGCATGATTATTGCATCTGTGTGTGCCATGGTGTGCAATGGGTGGGTGACCGTGTACCCCAGTGCTTGCATTCCTGTGTAGGACCTTGTGTGATAATGGCTTAGGGGGGTGTATGGGTATGTGCAGTGGCCATGCTTTGGTGATGGGTGTCCATGATTTGGTGTTGCATGCAGGGCTTGGGTTTGGGATGTGTGGTTTGTATTATTGGGACTTCAATAAACACCCTTGAAGCACAAAACAATCTGGAGTCAGTCTGTGATTATGAAAATGTGTATTGGCAATGACAGTGAAAAAATCTGTTCTCAAATGTAATGTCAACATACCTATGTCACACATCTCAAGTCCATGAGGAATCTAAACAGATGACACACGTTGGTAACCACACCTGTGAAACCGTGATGGAAATGTACAACTCAGTTACCATATACTGGTTGAAATCGACAGACAGGATAGAGGTAGAAGTGTGAAAGTACTTGTAGTAGGCATGAATGTGTTCTCACCTGTGTGTCACTGGAAATATTGCTGGATAACTGAGTCCCTGTTGTCAATGTCTTCTTCCTCTGCTTCCTCCTCATCACTGTCCACAGGCTCTACAGCTGCCACAACACCGTCATCTGGACCATCCTCCTGCAGAAAAGGCACCTGTCGTCGCAAAGCCAGATTGTGAAGCATACAGCAGGCCACGATGATATGGCATACCTTCCTTGGTGAGTAGAATAGGGAACCACCTGTCATATGCAGACACCTGAACCTGGCCTTCAGGAGGCCGAAGGTGCGTTCGATCACCCTCCGAGTCCACCCATGGGCCTCATTGTAGCGTTCCTCTGCCCTGGTCCTGGGATTCCTCACTGGGGTCAGTAGCCATGACAGGTTTGGGTAACCAGAGTCCCCTAATAGCCACACCCGGTGCCTCTGGAGTTGCCCCATCACATAAGGGATGCTGCTATTCCGCAGGATGTAGGCGTCATGCACAGAGCCAGGGAACATAGCATTTACCTGGGAGATGTACTGGTCTGCCAAACATACCATCTGTGCATTCATCGAATGATAACTCTTCCGGTTCCTGTACACCTGTTCACTCCTGTGGGGGGGGGACCAAAGCTACATGGGTCCCATCAATGGCACCTATGATGTTAGGGATATGTCCAAGGGCATAGAAGTCACCTTTAACTGTAGCCAAATCCTCCACCTGAGGGAAAACGATGTAGCTCCGCATGTGTTTCAGCAGGGCAGACAACACTCTGGACAAAACGTTGGAAAACATAGGCTGGGACATCCCTGATGCCATGGCCACTGTTGTTTGAAATGACCCACTTGTAAGGAAATGGAGCACTGATACCACCTGCACTTGAGCGGGGATCCCTGTGGGATGGCGGACTGCTGACATCAGGTCAGGCTCCAACTGGATACACAGTTCCTGGATTGTGGCACGGTCAAACTTGTAGGTGATGATTAAATGTCGCTCCTCCATTGTCAACAGGTCCACCAGCGGTCGGTACACCGGAGGATTCCGCCATCTCCTCACATGTCCCAGCGGATGGTGCCTATGAAGGACAACAGCGACCACAGAGTCAAACAACTCAGAGGTATGTACCCACAGTCTACACAGAACACGAAACATAATCCAAAAAGTTGCCTGTATGTGTGTTGAGTCTAGGCCTAGGTATGTGTGACGCAGTTGAAAATGAAGCCATGTGGGCCCCTGAAATGGCGGCTGCCTGACCTCTAAACTGGGACAATGGGATGTGAGGTAACTGCGCTGGCGTTGTACACCGTCGCGGTAGGCGGACGAAGACCGTGGCGCAATGCTGCATTGGTTAACATTGGACCCTATGGGTCCCAGGAGCCAATGAAGAAGTGCGCCGGTGGTGATGATACGCACCGCCACGGACGTTACACCTCCGACAACCACCTCCTCTTCCTCCACTCCCAGACCCCCTCCAGCTACCTGTCCCAGTGTTCCTAAGAAACTTTTCCTGACCAAGCTTGACCTCTTTCCCACCCCACCTCCAGTTCATAGGTCCCGTACTAGCACCTCAGCCAAAAAATCTCCGGGACCAGTGGTGCCTGTTGTTAGAGGTATGTGGAGTGCACCGGGCACCAGGGCAGCCAGTGTGACACGGAGCCACAGCACAGCCAGTCCCCCCCCTGTGAAGCACCAGAAGTTGGACAGTGCCCGGTGGGAGTGGGGGAAGACTCCAGCCAGCAAAGCCGCTCACAAGGGTCCCGGGGGGAGTGTCCACTCAGCTGTGACTCCTCCCAAGGTGGGGAAGGGGCAGAAGAAATCACCAAAGTCTGGGAGGAGCAGCACGGCGAAGAAGACCACCATCATCCCCGCTGCCCAGGAGGCCACCGCCAGCCCCATCGTCACTGACCAGAGGCCACCGCCAGAGTCAGTGCCCAGGAGGGAAGCCCCATCGTCAGTGGCCAGGAGGCCACCGCCAGAGTCAGTGCCCAGGAGGGCAGCCCCATCGTCAGTGGCCCGGAGGCCACCGCCAGAGTCAGTGCCCAGGAGGGCAGCCCCATCGTCAGTGGCCAGGAGGCCACCCCCAGAGTCAGTGCCCAGGAGGGCAGCCCCATCGTCAGTGGCCAGGAGGCCACCTCCAGCCACAGCCCAGCTGCCCAGGAGGGCCCCGGCAGCCACAGCCCAGCTGCCCAATGAAGGACCGCCAGCCCCAGCCCAGCTGGGCAATGAAGGACCACCATAGCAAGCACCGCTGAACAGGTCAGAAACTGCAAACTCAAGCACCGCTGAACAGGGCAAAGACCGCCATGGCAAGCACCGCTGAACAGGGCAAAGACCGCCAACTCAAGCACCGCTGAACAGGGCAAGCACCGCTAAACAGGTCAGAAACTGCAAACTCAAGCACCGCTGAACAGGGCAAGCACCGCCGAACAGGGCAAAGACCGCCATGGCAAGCACCGCTGAACAGGGCAAAGACCGCCAACTCAAGCACCGCTGAACAGGGCAAGCACCACTGAACAGGGCAAAGACCGCCAACTCCAGCACCGCTGAACAGGGCAAGCACCACTGAACAGGGCAAGCACCGCTGAACATGGCAAGGACCGCCAACTCAAGCACCGCTAGCCCATGAGCGGTAGGGGCAGTGACGCAACTGGGACCGTCACAGGGAGAGTGATGCGCTCTGGGCACCAGTCCTCCTCCAGAACCAGTTGAGACATGCATCCACTCCGTCTGTCCTTAACAGGATGAAGCACTCTGGGCACCAGTCCCCCTCCAGAACCAGTGGAGACATGCATCCACTCCGTCTGTCCTGAACAGGATGAAGCACTCTGGGCACCAGTCCCCCTCCAGAACCAGTGGAGACATGCATCCACTACCTCTGTCCTTAACAGGATGTAGCACTCTGGGCACCACTCCCCCTCCAGAACCAGTGGAGACATGCATCCACTCCGTCTGTCCTTAACAGGATGAAGCACTCTGGGCACCAGTCCCCCTCCAGAACCAGTGGAGACATGCATCCACTCCGTCTGTCTTTAACAGGATGAAGCACTCTGGGCACCAGTCCCCCTCCAGAACCAGTGAAGACTGTTATCCACTTGAGAGACTGTGGCTTTGCACTCCCCAGGATGGTACAGTGGGCAACCCACCCACTGTAGAGACTTGAGAGACTGTGGCTTTGCGCTCCCCAGGATGGTACAGTGGGCAACCCACCCACTGTAGAGACTTGAGAGACTGTGGCTTTGCGCTCCCCAGGATGGTACAGTGGGCAAACCACCCACTGTAGAGACTTGAGAGACTGTGGCTTTGCACTCCCCAGGATGGTACAGTGGGCAACCCACCCACTGGAGAGACTTGGGAGACTGTGGCTTTGCACTCCCCAGGATGGTACAGTGGGCAACCCACCCACTGGAGAGACTTGAGAGACTGTGGCTTTGCACTCCCCAGGATGGTACAGTGGGCAAACCACCCACTGGAGAGACTTGAGAGACTGTGGCTTTGCACTCCCCAGGATAGTACAGTGGGCAAACCACCCACTTGTGAGTCTTGAGAGACTGTGGCTTTGCACTCCCCAGGATGGTACAGTGGGCAACCCACCCACTGTAGAGACTTGAGAGACTGTGACTTTGCACTCCCCAGGATACATCAATGGGCATGGAGCCCCGTCGTGGATCTGGCGTGGTGCACTCATCCGGCTGAGTTGTCCCCCCTTCCTTTCCCCCTGAGGTGCCTGTTGTATTTCTATCTGATGCCCCGGCAGTGTTCTCTCTTGGTGTGTGTGTTGTAGTGAGTGAGGGTCGGGTGGGGGTGTTGCGTGTGTGTGTCCCTGACTTTTGCCTCCCCCTCCCCTATGTCGTAGGTGCAGTACTCACCGTTGTCTTCGCTGCCGGCGTTGATGATGGTCGTATAGGAGCAGGAAGACTATCACAGGGAGAATTTGGAGTTCCGGTTCCATGGTGTCGTCTTTCCTCGTGGGGTGTGTAGAGGTGAGCATTTTCCCTTTGAAATGGCTGTTTCCGCCGTGTTTTTATCCGCTGTGAATCCGCCCCTGAAAAGGTGGTGGATTGGTAGGTTGTGATACTGTGGGCGGTACATTGTCTCCCGTCTGTCTGTTGGCGGTGACCGCCAAGCTGTTTGTCTGTACCGCTGTGGCGGTCGGAGTGTTAAAGTGGCTGTCTTTGTTGGCGGTTTCCACCACGGTCATAATTCCCATTTTTTTACCGCTGGCCTGTTGGCGGTCTTACCGCCGCTTTAACACCGTCCCACAGGGTTGTAATGACCCCCTCTGTCTCCTAAGTTAAGCCTTGTCGCTCGTTGCCAAGCTACCAAGGGTTGAGCTGGGTTTAATTTACTGAGACCTAACTGGACCTAAGTGGAGGTTAGTGGCCTATTGCTAAGTGTAGGTACCTACCTGCCCTTACCAATAACCCATTTTCCAACACCTATGTGCATACATTGAGAGCTGGAGGGTAGATCCTTCTCATTTCTGGCACCTAAATGAACCTTAAAATGGATTCAGAGGAAACACTATGGTGCATAGTGTTTCCTCAAAGTCCGTTTAAAGGCTCATTTGAAGACACATCCATTTAGAGAAGTGTAATCAGACCCTTCATTTTTCAGGGATTTTTCTGTTTATTTATGGGAATTGGGACCTTGCTTCCCTATATCAACACAGTGCCAGGATGCTCCATTTTGGAGCCACTGCTGCACTTTAGAAGTGTGGTTCATTCATTCATTCATTCAATTATGAGTGTAAGTTGAAAGATGGGTGTAGATATCCTGAACGTCTGACACATATGTGGCCTTTGTTAACCTATGGTTGACACTGCTGATCTGAGAACTGCAAACATTGTCCCAGAAACCAATGGTTTGCACAGGAATTTGTTACTCTTTATTAACTATTGCAGAAATAAGGACATGGCTAATCATTCTTTTAGGGGAAAACATTAGCACAACCGGCCAAATGGAGGCTTTACTATGGTTGTCATGACTAGCCTTCAGCAAGATCACACTCAACTCTAGAGCTCTGCCTGGTTATCACCCCAAGACTTTTTATGTCACATGTTATTGAACATTGTGACATTTATAAAATTACACAATTTCATGATGATATCAATTTTCGGGCCATTGCCATGTTTGTTTTCACCTCAATATCTTGTGGCCCCTCGGTGTTGGCACTTGTTGAAGCAGCCAAAGATCAGGTATTTGTACTCTCTCCCCTTCAATTGTCTGCAGTCCATCATAATACACTGATCACTCATTTTGACCAGTTTAATAACCTGGCTTTATATGAACTAAAACTAACTAGACCAGAAATGTTCTCGCTTTAATTCTGTCAAGAGTAATGGTAGATACTGGAGCCCACAGAAATTATGTGCTACAAATTAGCTTCTTGAAGATCAAAACATAAAATTAATTTTCATGCATTATCTTTCTTGGTTCAAATTCACAGGTTCAGTGAGTGATTCCAAACCTATGTTAAAATTTAAAAGACACATACAAGTTGTGCATGGTAGGCTTGCAAAATATTATCTCATATTGTTCTACATAATTACATATGCATAACTCCTCAACTCTACACAGCAGCTGACAGAACATCCTAGAAATGTTTCGCGTATTGATGTGCAAGATAAATAACAGAAACAGAAGTTAATGTATGTGTTTGTTGTGCTGCATCTGAAGACATTACAAACAACACAGAAGTGAGGCAGTCAGATAAAGAAAGTCAGGAGAATTCACTCAGTCTCCAAAGAGGGAGGAAGGCAATAAGGGCCTCCTTTATGGGAGAGAAGTAGTGGCACGTTGCCAAAAGAAAGGCCTTTTCCTTGATCCCTTTGTCTCTTACAGAAAATGGGTGTTGTGGAGTTCCCTATTAACATAATATCGAAATGTCATTTTTAGTGAATGTCCTGCTACTGGAAAAGGAGCTTCATAGTGAAGGATTGTTCTTTCAACCCTATTTCCACAGGCATCCTTTCTGTCCAAGACAGCCATTTAAACTATGTTGACAAAAAAATCATATTGCATGTTCCCCACCCACATTGCAAGACAACTTCCATCACATTGGGGACTTGCCTGATGATGGACCCCCGTGCCCCAATGTGGGGGACGGTGTTACAGAGTCACAGAAGTGAAAACTTGTCCGCCATGCTGACAAGCCCAGGAGATAATCAAAATGCTAATTTATTGTAGTGTACAGCTGTCTGATTTACAATAATGGGTATGGAATTGATCTACACAAATTAACATAAAATGATATTGAGGAAAATAGCTGGTTGTCAATTATTAAATGAAAAAAGCATACATTTGATGCTAATATATCTAATAAAATGGAATTTGCATATTAAAAAAGATATTAATAAAGATGATGGAGAACTGTTTTTTTTCAACCAAAGGCCCACCACAATTCTATCCCATCTCTGCTGCCCTCACCCCAGTGTTTGTGTGCTTTGTATATCATTTATGTCGGATGTGGGCAATGGAAACATAGTGTAATTGGTGGTACATTTCCAACACTAACCTAGAAGATATTTCTAACAGATTGACCTATCTTTCTCTGCACGTTAGAGATTTTTTTATGCTGTCAAGTTCCTGGCTATCATAGCGTATATGACAATCTGTAACATATGTAGTATTAATAAACATGGTTCCCTAAATATGCCATACCACCACGATCTCAGACTGTCCTTGACCCACACACATGGCGCTCCCAATGGTAGAGGTGGAGATGACTCTATGTTTGGGAAAGCGTCCTTCCTGGAAGCCATAAATAGGGCCAGGTGATGAAGAGGTAGACAGAAAACGTAGACACAAGAGACACCCTTCTCCTGCAAATATCTCATTAACATCCACCTTCAATTCACACTCCAGCATTTAACACTAGTTAGGGGTTAAATAATGTCTTTGATTTCATTAGTGCTTTCTGCTTTTTACTTATCAGCATAGACTAATACACATATTTTTCATCTTATCTGTTAAGTCACACAAAGGCAGCTTAGTGCTTGGAACCAATAAACCCTACCTTACCAAGTAGACCAAAAAGGGGAATATTAGCAGAAGACAGATATGAGCTCTGCAGCACTATGTGTGGTCTTCAGTGAAGAAAATAGACCCACAGGTACATTGTTCGCCCCTTCAGTAGTTCAAGGGTCACCATCTCAATCTGGCTGTCCAGCACCCTAGGCCCCATAGTAAACTTTACCACCATGGCCAACAAACACCTAATCTAGGTCAGTCTCAGTCCAGCTGGAAAGGACATTAGAGATGCAGCAATAACCATGGCTTACTTTTCCACATAGAACTGGTCCCCTAATTTCTGGTATCATCTACTTTTAACATTCCATACTCTTCCTCAGCATAAGGCAACAGCATTTCCCAGTTGTTTAGCAGTGGCTCAAGGCCTTCTTCTTGGAAAAAATATATTGCATAAGTATGTTTCCATTCTCACTAGTAAACAGTCATTATTGAAGGAAGTTGAATACTGTTTAATTTTTTGCTAATTATAGGAGTGGTTGTTTGCCTATAGACGATCAAAATGCTTAGATTTGGGTGGCTTTCAGGGAGCTGTATTTCAGCACATCTTAACCCCACAGCCATACCTGATCCCTACACAGCCACAGTGTTAGTAATATTTTGAAACCTCATGCCTCAAGGACTGAAAATATATTAAGACACAATGAGTTGCGGGAGCAATTCTTTATCTGGAATGGAATGCTTTATAGACCTTGAAGTTGGTACCGCCCAAATCTGCGTATGAACTCACCCCACAGCTCAGTATGACACAGACTTTATACTCCTCCACCAGTTAGCTATAAAGTTCATTTCAGTTTTTAGGACATGCTCCCAAGTCTGCAAACTATGTACTAAAGTAACAAGAAAGTTGAAATCCACTCTGCAGAGCAGTAACTGCTTTCCATCTTTTATTTCTAGAAGGTACGTGACACATATATATATGTGAACCAGGGACTTTGGAGTGTAGAGAGCCTCGGGCTGCCTGACGCCATGTACAATTGAATCTGCCATTTGATTCCTCACTATAATAAGCATTGGCAATGCAATTTGTCTTGTTTTCCTTTACATTCAAGTGAGACTGATTGACATTGCTGGGAACACTGTGATAGTTCCCGTTTAAGTTTCTCCTGTTTTTATTCTGTGCTTGCTTTCAGAGTGTTTTATCTCTTTTTAGAAACTGTGAGGTTTTCAGACACACAGAGAGATGTTGGTGTCATATCTGCTTACTATTTAGGCTGACATTTTATTGTTGTTATTTGTGGACACTGCCTTAACATTATGGACACTCACTGTATACGCTGGCATGCTTTATTGTTTTTATTTCTAGGTGCATATAATCAATATGTAAATCTTGATGCATTTTTCACCATGATTGTTTAGCCTTGATGATAATTTAATATCTGGCAGAGCAGTTTTGTTTTATAAATATAAAGATAAGATCAGTGATCAGATACTATGTAAGCCCAGGTGTCTGATCGTAAGTTATAGGGACTTCGCGCCAGGACTATGAAGACAGAGGTCACGCTGGTTTTACGCGCAGGCAGCCCCAGACAAGGGCCATGCCAGGAGCAGTACAGAGAAGTGGCCTTCAGCCCAGCACTGTTTTAATTCTCGGTTGTAATAGACAATAGCTGAGTTGCTATTTTTTTTTATTTTAACAAAAAATAGGTATGCTGTGTGCTCCATCTGAGGAAACTCAAATCACAGGCTTGCTCTTTGTTGTTTCTGCTAAAATTGAGAATAGTGCTTAGAAATATCATAAGGGTATTAGGATGTTAGGAACTCGCTAACCATGTTAAAAATGGTCTTACTATTTTTACTGACCAAATCATGCATTGAAAGTAACTCTCCTGTTTCATAGCGCTATTTTGAGGGTGTTAATGAATAACTGTAAGGAAACAGGCTTTTTGCAGGTTCCCCACACTTTTCTCCCATGTGGCCTACTAGCTGCTGTTTTTTTTGTTTCTGAGAATGCACTAAGGCCTGCTTTCCAGACCTCAGTGACAGTGTTCTGTTCCTTTACAAATATTATGTTCAATTGGGTGTCCGTCATTGGCAAGTACTGACTTACCTATAACTCCCTAGTATATGGTACCCAGGGAATGTAAGACAGAGTGTACCTCCATGGCTGCAGCACTAGTTGTACCTCCCTGTGTGTGACAAAGTGAAAACATGACCCCCAGTCTGCCACCGCAGACAGGAAAGGCAGTGTCACACTGCCAGTATGACTTTGTTATTACCATGAATGGCAAAGCCACCCTATCGCTTCACAATATATAAAAGTCTCCTTCCAGAAAGGCTAGTGAACCCTATGGTAGGGAGCTGTATTATGTTACATAGGACACATACTTTTCATATGTCTTAGCAGCAACAAGATAGTAGCCCCATTGGCTAACACAGGGTTACTAGTTAATACCCTAACCCAGGTAACTCTGAAATGGGACTACCTAACTGGGTCATCTAAGGTATCAAATTAATCGTGGCTTTAAATGTGACCTGATGTCAAGTCGACATTTATGTCACTTTTTAAGTTAAGCAACATTAGGACAGTTGCCACTCCGTGCCTCAGGTAGTCTAGTTACCTCACAAAGGCCCTGGCACACAGACAGCTTTGAGACCGCCTGGTGAGACATGTATATGATTCTCAGGAACAAAGGCAGTTGCTGCAGAGTGAGGTTTGACCTCCTCCCCCAAGATTGCTATTCAGGGTGTCCAAAAGGTGAGCTTCAAAGGGGAAGTCACCTTTGAAGGGCACATGGTGATAACACTCATGAGCAGGCTGCCTTTTGTTCCTGTAAACAGGTTGGAGACAGAGAGGGAAACGCAGTGTCAGCATTGGCTTTCAAGTCGGCTTATAGCCCTTAGGTAGTCATACCTTAGAGGTGGGCTACCATGCTCCTGATGATTAAGGAAGGGTTGTGCCATCTTGGAATGTTGCCCTCTAGGATAACAAGATGCCACACCAGGCACGAACTTCGTCACCCAAGAGGTTAGGGACCCACTAGTTCATTGGCTAGTGACCAGTTGTTCCCTTTGGGCACTTTCCTGGGATTAAATATGGCATCTCTGGCACCCTAGATTTCAGTACACTATGCATGTGGAGAAAGGGCCGAAGGAGGAAAATCCTGCTTTTTTGGCGAGGAGGATGAGGATCTTAGCAGGTTTGAGGAGAGGGAGGAGGAGACAGGAGCGCATTTTCACAGTGCACATTACACTTTTTAACCTGACAGAGGAGGAAATATATGAGAGGTATAGGTTGAACTCAGCCATGATACTTGATCTGATAGCTGAGCTACAACCCATACTGCAGCGCAGAACACTAAGGGCTCACAGCATACCCACCCATGTGCAGGTATTATGCTCCCTCCACCTACTCGCCTCAGGGAGCTATCACTGGGTCATAGCAGCAGCTGGAGGGGTCTCACAGAGTACCCTCTCTAGATTTTTCAATGCATTTATCAACGCCATGCTGAACAAACTACACCAGTACATCAGATTCCCCCACACCCCACAGGAAATACAGCAGACAAAAATTGAATTTTACCAGATAGCACAGTTACCCCACGTCCTAGGTGGCATAGATGGGACACATGTGGCAATCTGTCCACCATCCACCACAGAGTATGTGTAACGCAACAGGAAATACCAACATTCAATGAATATACAGGTGATATGCAATGCCTCCTACATCATTACTGATCTCCTGGCCAGGTACCCAGGGAGCACACATGATTCGTACATCTTTCACCACAGCGGGATTCACACAACTGCTAGCTGGGGAGTTTGGTGAAGGATATCTACTAGGTATTGTCCCTCTATACAATGGCGCATGGATGGCGTGCTGATGTCAGATGGCCCACTTCTTATCACACCCTCTGTCCCTTCCAGGAGACAGTGCTTATGCAGTACACAACTACATGATGACACCGTACCTCAATCCTGCAACACCAGCTGAACGGAGATACAATACAGCACACAGGGCAACCCGCAATGTGGTGGAGCGTACATTTGGACTGCTGAAGAGTCGCTTCCGTTGCCTCCACAAAAGTGGAGGGGCACTACAGTACAGTCCAGAGACGACATGTAGAATAGTGGCTACTTGTGCTATCTTCCACAATATAGCTACCATCAGGGGCATACCTGTAGAAATATGTGATACTGAATCTGATGAGGATGATGATCCCATACCACCCCTACATCCAGCAGACAGGACCAGTGCAGCAGAGGGAAGGCAAAGGCGTGCCAACATCACACACAACCATTTCAGACGTGAGTATAAATTACACAAATACTCTGACAACTGTACCTGTAGTGAAATAAATGTATTACCTTAAGTCAGGTAATGTCCGTGTGAGGAATGACAAAAAAAGGTTAAGTGAGAAACTCAAAACAATGAAGGACCTGAGTAATGCACTATTACTTCCTAGTGAAAACAGAAGTCCACTGGCAGCTACAGTCATTTTTTGTGGCCACGCACACCACTTGGGTGCCCAGTTACATCACTGGCACCTCTATTGCCTCAGTGGCAGTGCCGTGCCTGGCACTGCGCCGTCTGGTGTCCAATAATGGTACAGCTACACTGCTGAGGCTGGAACTGTCCTCAGTGTCCCCCAGTGCAAGCTCACTCGGAGTGGCTGACCTTGGTCCCATAATGTGTTCGATCACATTGGTGATCTGCACCAGTCCATTCACAACGTCCCTGCTGCTGTGTGCTGCATCCACTTGCGCAGCCACTCCACGACGGGCAATCAGGGCAGTTGAATTTGCCACCCTGTTAGACGAACGACAGAAGCTGCAAAACATGTTCCGAAATCTGCGTTCCTGTCTGTGCTGGCTCACCCTCTCATGGCGCAGCTCCTGGCAGAGTTCACGGATAGCACTTGTGAGGTCTCTGGTGTCCTGTGATGCCTGCACCTGTCCCTCACGCAGCTGTACTATGTTGTTATTGAGGAAGTCAAGTTGGCGTTGCAGGCCCACCATGTTGCGGTTATGTTTGTTTGCGCAAGTTCTTTTTTAATCCAAGGATCCTCTTATTTTGTAGGCGCTGCTGTTGCAACATAGCAGCTTCCAGCCCACCAAAGAAGGAGGGACCCTCACCTGCCTCATGCTGCTGTGCCCCAGAATCTGTCGCCATCCTGTGTGGTACTGTGGTCTGATGACACCTGACCTCGTGCATCTGGCTGTGTCTGCCTGTTGCTGATGGGGAAATTGGCCCTTCCTGCTGCTCATCTGAGTCGTTGGTGAGCTCTGGCAGTGGCAGGGCCCCGGGCCTCCGTCGGACAGTCGCAATGTTGAGGGACCCACTGGTGTTTGAATTGGAGGCCAGATGGGTGTCAGTCTCGCCTACCCGTGCTGATGCTGTGGCTGCTGGCCCTGGCCCACCTACAATGACAATATGCAGCATGTCAGTTACGTATTTTACATTTACGGTCAGACAATGGTAATAAAGGTACAGGTACTTCACTACACTGTGTTGTGTGTGTTGTGTTCCTCTGGGTGTCACTCTACTTAAATACATTGTGGGGGTCATTCCGACCCCGGCGGGTGGCGGAAGCCGCCCGCCTGGCGGGAACCGCCAAAAGACCGTACCGCGGTCAAATGACCGCGGCGGTCATTCTGACTTTCCCGCTGGGCCGGCAGGCGACCGCCAATAGGCCGCCCGCCGGCCCAGCGGGAAAGCCCCTTCAACAATGAAGCCGGCTCCGAATGGAGCCGGCGGAGTTGAAGGGGTGCGACGGGTGCAGTGGCACCCGTCGCGATTTTCAGTGTCTGCACAGCAGACACTGAAAATCTTTATGGGGCCCTCTTAGGGGGCCCCTGCACTGCCCATGCCTGTGGCATGGGCAGTGCAGGGGCCCTCAGGGGCCCCACGACACCCGTTCCCGCCATCGGTCGGAATCCCCATGCCGGTTCTGCAAGCAGCGCCGCCATGGCGGATTCCTTGGGCCAAGGGTAAACTGGCGGCAAACCGCTGGTTACCCTTTTCTGACCGCGGCTTTACCGCCGCGGTCAGAATGGCCCTGGAAGCACCGCCAGCCTGTTGGCGGTGCTTCCGCGGTCCCAGGCCCTGGCGGGCATGGACCGCCAGGGTCGGAATGACCCCCTGTATGTGCTACTTTTAGCTCTGGGTTGTGGACTGCTACTCCCATAATGCATTGTTGTGTTGCTTCTAAGATGTGGACTGGACTACTTCTCACAATGTTTTACATTACTTGTTAATTCCTAAGGGGCTTTTGTGCATACACATATGGGGTTACAAAATCAATATTGCACTTACCTTGGCTGGTACTTGGTGTGCTGGAGGTGTCGATCTCTGTGACCCCTGTCCCAGCTTCAGGGAGGAGTGTGGACTCAACTAGGTCCTCCAATGGTGTGGATGGTGCCTCTGTGGGTCGACCGCCTCCTGTGCCCCTGGCCTCCTGCAGTCTCCTTGCCACCCTCTCCTTCGCACGGGACCGCAGGTCATACCACCTCTTCTTGATTTCTTCAACGGAGCGCTGTGCTACTCCAATTGCGCAGATTTTTGATTTTCGATTGTATATCTGCCCATAGTCTCCTTTTCTCACTCTCAGGCACCTGGAGTGAGCTTTTTCCAAAAAGGCGGTCATGGCTCCTGACCACCTCCTCAGTCAGCACCTCAAGCTACTGCTTGCTGAATTTTAGCTTGCGCTTTCTTTCTTCCTTCTCCTGTGCTTGGCCTGGGGTGTCCTTCCTTGCTCAGGTGTGCTGGCTCCTTCTGAGTGCTGCTCTGTGTGGCTGGGCTGCTCTCTCTCAGGATGCTGGTTTGGTTGTGGCACCTGAAACTGCCTGGAATTACTCATTTATCTGCTGGTAATGTCATCAGGCTCCTCCTGGTGTGCTTTCTCGAAATTTCACGCAATTTACGATTTTTTACTGAATTGCAAAAAAATCGCAATTTGGTACATGGCCAATTGCGACTCGGAAATATAGATTTTCTTAAAAATCGCTTTTTGCGATTCGCAGTGCCATTTTTTCATACATATGGCCCAGGGTATTTTATCCCATTTCATTCCTGAGTGAAGTGTTTGGAGTGCAGTAACTTGGTAGGGAGCGTAATGATGTATAACAATGTTTGAAATGTCTGTAAAGTTAAATGAAAAGTCAACTGAAGGAATGAGGTGACTTTTCAGTTCAATTTACTCACATGTTAAGATTTCATTTTCGAAGCGGCATGCCCCTTACTTCAAGTGGCCAGTAGACACTGTACCATAAGTATGAGTAAAAAATACAGCCACTTGTCAAAATTAGAGAAATGTAAAGTGCAAGAGAAAGCTTTTAAGTTACAGACTTGTCTGATTTTTTTTGTGCTTTAAATATATCCCATTTTCTGATAAATGAGTGTCTGTATGTTTTACCCATGTAGTGGTGTCACATATGGGGAAAATAATATCTTGTGCTGCAAGTACATATGACACAGGCTCTCAATCACCCATACAACCATGTCCCATACCTACACACACTTGTTCATACATCACCAAAAACCATGCTTTCACCGACACACAGGGCAGCCCTTCCATTTGGCCCTTATTCTTTGTATGTGTTTCAAACCATGGCATCAACGTAAAGGTTGACACACATCCAACACACAAGAGGATTTCTGGAAGGTGTAAGTTTTGCACAAGGTGTATGATAATACGGTTTGTGCATTGATTTGTGTTAAAGTTTGGCACTAGATTTCTAATCACAACCCAAAGACAGCTTTGAGTAGACACAAGTCCACATATGAAAATAAGAGGTTCCTAAATTTTGTCTATGTTATGAGGGACAGTTGTACCAAACAGGCCCCATTTGAGGATCCAGTCAGGTGTGATGCTCCATCACAAAAGTGAGGAGGTAATGTTGGACCTACCACAGGTGACATGGCATACAACACACTTATGAGACAGTGGATGTTACTGAATTTATATTGATGAGTTCATATAATAACCAGACAATAATGGAAATCTTGTCCAAAATGACTAGGCACATAAATACAATGGCAACATTTCTTAGCAAAACCATTTGATAAATAGGTTTTCACAGTGTTGTGTAGCCATTTTAGTTATAGCTCCATGCACATTATTTTAGCATACTTGGCCTGCCGCTGTGCACTTTAACCTAGATATATTTTATTAAGCTTAATTTATTATTTTAACAATAGCCACTTTTGCGGTCTTGTTTTCTTTCTCTCTATCTAGCTGTTTTTGCCTAGGCCGTCACTATGGCCCTCATTTCAACCTCAGCGGTCTTTTTCCAAGACGACCGAGGTACCACTGTGCTGAAGACCGCCAGTGCAGGCGGTTTTCCGCGCAGCAAATCATGACTGCTGGCCTCCCTCCATCCTTATTCAGCCGGAGAGCCGCCAGCAGCCATACTGGCAGTTGGCGAGGAAGTGGAGCCTGCTCCACCTCTACCGCCCCGTCATCAGAACACCGCCCACCGAATCCCAACCCAGGATTCGGTGTGGTGGTGTTCTGGTGACGGGGAGCTGGCGGCGGAGCAGCCCACATGGATCCCGTCCCCTCCCAGAGGATCACCAGACAAGGTAAGGTGATCGTCCGTTAGGGGAGGGGGGTGAGGGGGTGTTGTTTGTTGTGTGCATGCATGGGGGTGTGTGTGTGAGTATGTAGAGGGGGTGTGTGAGTGCGTGTATGCATGTGGAGGGGGTGTGTTGTGTGTCTGGAAAATGTGTGAGGGTCCGTCTGTTTGCATGTCTGTCTGTGTGCAGGTTTGTGTTGTAGTGTATGTGTGCATGTAGGGGGGGTGTATGTTGATGTGTGGGGTTTGGATGTTGATGTTGGGGGTGGGCATGGGGAGGGGGGTCTGGCCACCTTTGAGGGGTGGTGGGGGGTCAGGGTGTGGGGGGAGGACTCAGGGGTGGGGAGAGACCCCTATCAGTGCCAGGGAAGGAATTCTATCCTATCCTATCCTATCTACCGCCATGGATTTCGTGGTGATTCCAAACCACCTGAAATCCATGGCAGTATGCAGGGTCCTGATACCGCCAGCGGTCTGGTGACGGCCGTTGGGCTGGAGACCGAAGTCTCCAGCCCAGCGGTCATCACCGCCCTGGCGGTCGGAATGGAGAAGTGGCGGATGACCATGGCGGTAACCGCCATGGTCATAATTAATTTTTTTTTCCACCGGCATGTTGCCGGTATTACCGCCATTTCACCCCCACCCGCCAGGGCCATAATGAGGGCCTGTGTTCTCAAACAAGACATTCTAGTTCACTCTGTGCTTCTTTCAAGGCTGCAGTAAGATAGGTTGCCGGTGAACGTGGTAAAAGTTTTGTCTCTGGTATTCATAGAAAAACACACATCCTTACTTAGGGACATTTTCTCAGAACATCAGCTGTTTTATTATAAAAACACTTCCTTGTCCCATACTTAGAGGGAGATTCCAGCCAGAGGTCCACGACTGTATGCTGATTGCTGAATGCCTCGCTACAGCTGCTTATGCAGACTCCAGGCCTTTGCTCAGGTAGTGTGGATGATGTCTTTTCAGGGGAACCTGAAGGGGAGAATTAAAGCTTAACATACTGTGCTCTATTATAGCCTAGGTAGGAATTAATCTGTTGACTTTAGTGACAATATGTTAGCATTATTTCCATGCTTCACTCTCCTTGTCACAATTCTAATTCTGTCATGCTGTATCGTCCTGGTTATTGCAGTACATGCTTTGCCATCTAAGATGCAGTCACTTCATTAAAACCTTATTAAAACATATACTGCCTCCATTTGTCATTGTGTATATGAGACTAAAGTAATTGAGAGAAACGGATGAGTCCTGAGTGACCACTAATTTCCCTGAGGAATCAATTGTGCCAGGCTGACCAATCATCCCTGCCATTGGGTAGAGAAGAGGCACTGCTAGTTAGCTAGAGCAAAACTCGGATTAGGGTGACAGGTGTCACCTGTAGTGGGTAAGACTCACTCTCCCACACCACAGGCGATTCTGCCACTCAATCCAGTAGTCTCATTTGAATAATGAGAGCCTACGCAACAACAGCAAGATTCAAGTCAGTTCATGTTGACAGTTACAGATTGGCATGAAGCCTTACCCCTTCACAAATCTGCATGTAAGTCAGTCTGTGTCAAGAACATGAATTTAGTTGGTAAACTTCATTAATTGAAACAGGCAAGAATGTGTACACATTGGTGACAGAGTTACACACACCCCAAACCACATGTTTGTATTGTTCAGCATTCCATCCATCGTCTGTTATTTTAGCATTTGTTGCCCTCAGTGGGAAGGGTATGCCCAGAAGTGGGTGCCGTGCTCACTGTGCCGCTGGATTCAAGCTAGCCTGGTTGATGATTGTTGATACCTTGAAACTGGTCCCAGGATGCTTGTTTCTGGTCCAGGGAGGATCTGGTCTGGCAGATCCAGCTGGACAGTTCCCATGGGGAACAGGGTCAAGACTAATTTGCATATGGCTAGGTCAAAATGGGGGTGGCGTGGTCGGCAAGCAAACAATGGATTAAACCCGGATCTCTGTGACTGGAGGTGAATGTTTACATTGTTCAGCATTCTGTCCATCATCTGTTCTCTTTGGACATTTGTGATGGACATGTTAAATTTGGCGCAAGCATTTATCATGATACTGGGCACTTACGCCAATATTAAACAAGCTTATATTTTTGTAACATGTGAATGCAGGTGTGTGTATTTAAAATGATGTGTTAATAATAAACACATATGCATTACACATGGAAAATAAAACTTCTGAGTTAAATGAAATCTAATGATTAACAGATATTGCACAAGACAAGGGTAAATGTGACATTAATACATCTGTGACAAGTTTAGAGTTTAGAGGTAACATTTTATGTAGATTTTGTGTAAACCCACTTGTTGCATTGTGTAGTGCAATTGCTACAATATATTTGATTTATGTAGTTACAATAATGTGTACTATTTATGTATCTGATATGGTTGTTAAGGGACACATTTCAAATTACAGATTATTGTGACTGTTTGTGTAGGCATCCACTGGCATGAAGGCAGTTACTACCTAACTGGTGAGTGCAAATAATATGTAGAAGTGTATTTCTTTAAGTTTTTTAAACTACTGCATCACACATATATGAATTGCACATCATTGCTTGCAAGTATTTTTGAAAATGCACGAGTCCAGAGCTAATGTACACAGACATTTCTGATGGGAACAAGTAAAACAGTCACTTACCTTTGGTTCTGGCAATGATGGGGTTGATTTGCATCATGGTCCAGTATCAGCAGCAAAGGCAGGACTGGTGCGATCATGGCCATGGTGATGGTGGCAAGGGAAGTATAAAGAAGAGAAAAAGTTTCCTGCTTTTATTCCTTTCAATCTGCCAACTCACATTTGGAGGTTGCAGGAAGGCACATTTTGATTGGCCGGTGAGAAAATTGGCTGTGGTCCCGCCAGCAGCTGCATTTTCCTATGATGCCGTTGATGCGGTTGTAAAATTTTGATTGTGACGGTGGTTCACCAACTGACTTTTGTCCCTGGGCCCGCCATCATCTAAATAGAGAGGGTGGAACACCTAGTCGGCGGACGGATTACCTGACGGAAAACAAATGGTGGGACCAATTCCACCAGGATCTAAATCAGGCCCTTAATCTAGAAAACTGCTTGAACAATGATGAGAGATGACCTAATTTCTGAAAACCTAAGAATATGCTTGGTGGGTGGTAACTTTGGATTATACAATATATAACCATAATGTTTAAGCAAACTTGTGAGCTACAGCCTGAAAAAGACACAGGAGCTCATTTATAGTTTGGCAGGTAGTATTCCGTCTGTCAGGGTGGAGAAGGACATTTTGTCTGCCATCATGATTAACTACTGTCTGCTTTCCCAAATGCATTTTTAGAATAAATCCTTAATTGGGTTGTAAAACTGGGAATATATGGAATAATGAGAAATAGATAATGTGGTTTCGGAAAGATTCATACTTGTAATTTATTGTTTTCTTCATTGTTAGGAGTGAGCATGTATATTTTTCATATTTCTGTTTTTACAGCACAAAATACATAAACAAAAGCCAAGTCCATACTAAGTATACCCTTTGATGACGGATTTATGTCAGAAATTCACAGGGGATAGGGTGGAATAAGAAGAATTATTTCTATCATATTATAAAGATATTTTGGAAAATGAATGCAGTTAATTAGTCTCAATGGTGGTTATATGGGAAATTCAATAAAGAAAGTTGTGAAACAGTGAAATTAAGTGAAGTGAATGTGAATTAGCAAGTTTTTTGTATTTCAGCAGTGCATCTCGGGGCTCTCTCTGTGACAACAGGCTGCTAGGTAATTCTTCTTAGGAGCACCAATGAACAGGGGGTGCAGCCAGATTGCATGCAAACAAGTTCTAAAAGTTAACACTATAAACAACAGAGCAAAGAGCACTTTATGAAATCTATTTTATGCCTTTAGATGCAATAACACGTTCTCAGAAATACTACCAACAAACATGGCATTTGTTTTTTAAAATAATGACTTGAAATGCCTACTTTTGGGAAAACCAAGGCACCTGGTCAAGGTTAGGAGTTATTTTATAATAAATGCACGCAAGGGCCTTTTATAGTAACCATCACACATGCCGCTCTTTATGTTTTACAATACAGGGCTGATATTTTCACTTCTACAGGTGATTTATGAGACAGGTTTTTAAGCATTGCAGTGTACATAGAAAAACCTCTTCCAGCTTTAATGGAGCTATATTTTTTAACAGACTGCTCTTCATTGTTGAATAGTAAACCGTAAGTGGTTCACAACTTTACAGATCTGAAAATCCTTGCATTTACATTGTTCAAAATTACTGTTCATCCAATGGCAGCTCAGCGGCTTCTTATTTGTCTTTCAAGGCTAACCTCTGTGAGTACCACTGCTTGAGGTGCCAAGAGCTACTGTTTGGAAAAATGTTTAAAATATATACACCACATAAACACAAGCTCTCATCAGTTTGTGCAGGGGTGTAAAAACACAAACAGATATGGTTCAAGTTTTCAGCATGTTTGTTGCAGATCTAATCACACATAACTGATGAGAGCTAATGGTGCATAGCAGTGAATTGTCTGAACAGTGCTTCCTTAAGCATGAAGTCTGGAGCTTCTACACTGGGGGTTCAGTTGATAACAGCTTAAAGATTGTGGCAGGCTTCTGGCAGACGCACTGCTTCTTTTTTGTGCGAGCAGGAAGACCAGCACTGCTTGCTGCTAGTCTTGATAAACACGCTGACTGGAAACCCTGCTGCTGGTGGTCCCACTGAGTTATGCTGCAGGCCACAGCTGAGAAGGTAATGAGACATTTTCAGCTAGTGAGTACGTTTTCAATGCCGAAGTGGCAAGGTTTTGATACCAAGACAAGAGACAGTAAAATCTATCGAGTGGTGAATCTGCAGTGCACACACTTAAAATGACAATCCTGGTTTTAAATCAGTTCTAAAATTACAATGAAATTAACCATGTGTATTATAGATCAGTTTAAATATCACTTTTTAAAACCTTGCATACCATTATCATTTCAAAATATTGCTCTGAAATAAGTCATCACAATCTATTACTATTTATAATAACTCAATCAAGATATAGCATTTATAAAATGGTATTGACCACTACTTTATTTTTCACAGATGACGTTGGTTTCACTCACATTATTTCATATATATAATACACTTTTATGTCTGGAATGATTAGAAATTAAGGATGGATAAAGCCTCTTGACCCTCAAATTGAGCCCTAGTGGGCAAAACATC
Organism: Pleurodeles waltl; assembly: GCF_031143425.1. Taxonomy (NCBI): domain Eukaryota; kingdom Metazoa; phylum Chordata; class Amphibia; order Caudata; family Salamandridae; genus Pleurodeles; species Pleurodeles waltl. The sequence continues at coordinate 1,084,931,538 of NC_090437.1, read as the reverse complement.
TAGGTTAAGTTATGCTATCTCATTATAATACATTCATATAATTGATAATCCTTTCATATTTGATCCCTGTGGATGTATCAAGTTATGCTATATCATTATAATAAATTCATATAATTGATAGTCCTTTCATATTTCAGCCCTGTGGATGTATCAATTTGACACATATTATCATATAATAAGTAGCATGTCATTAATTCAATGGAGTTACCGGTTCAACACGAGTATCCATTAAAATAAATTGTAGGTAATTCTAATATTTGAATCTGTTTTGACAAATAATCTGTTGTTTGTGGGTTCTACCCTGTAAGGGAAACAAACCATAAATTAACTCTTTTCATATAAAAAACAGCAACGGAGAGAAAAGAGTTGTTAAAAACAAATAGCCAAACAATATAACTAGTTCTGGGGACATGACAAGTACCATGAAAACAATATTAATAGCAATATGTTTTAATGAGCCCAGGAAAACAAATAACTCTTCATCCATGTTTAGACCTGATGGTATATTTGTGTTGAGTTCCAGGATATATTTTGATTCTAGATACATTAACTTCCATTCCCTGTTACAGCATCATAAAATGTTATTGGTCACTGCTTTATTTTTCCAAGAAAAATAAAAGAATACCCTCATTTTAATTTCACATGCTCCAGTTTTTAGATATATCTGTTACTTCAAATCGAAAAGTGAAGGTTGTCCATTCCAGCTGACATTAGCTGTAAGTATTGGTTTGCTACTAGCTGAAAGTGATCAGATAATTTAGGAACATTTACATCATGTTTTAAGACTATTGCTGCATTAAATATGATTGCTATTAGGATGATCGATGATGTGGACCCAATGTCACCTACAGTGATTGAGATTAGACTTTTATTTGGATTACAATTGTATCATGTTGGCACGTGCTATGCTAAGGAGCCTTGGTCTGGACAGCAAGAGATATCCATGGCCTTATGTCTGCATCTACATGGAATATGGCTAGTGTTAATGTGACTCAATTAGAAGCATATTCTGCCTTTATGTTAATTCCTTAAGGAGGTAGTTTGATAAAATAATGTAGGTAATAAAACACAGATTTTAGAATTCATACTGACCTAATATGGACAGTATTAGGAGTACATTTACTAAAAACTCACTCAACGCAGTACAACAACCACAGCTGCTGTGTTGAGTGAAAGGGACAGAGCAAGACATAGCCATATCTACTAAGGCAAACTTTAATAAAACGTTTATCAAGCTAGATGTGTATTATTCAGTGCAGCACACATGCAAAGTTGAAAAAGTGTGGAAAAATTTAAACATTTCTCAAAGAAGCAATATGTTCATGGCACAAAGTCATGTCTACAAATATTAGTGGATAGGACTTTGTGTTAAAAACCATGGGAAAAACCTAAGTCCCACAAATGGTACAACCAAACTGGGTGGCGGGCCACCCTAGGGAGGCCTTAAGTGATCCTGGGGGAAGGCATCAGGCTCTGGCCAAGAGAAGCATCATGCTGATAATAGTGCTTTGTTCTAAGTGATATAAAATGACTGCCAGTAAGCCATTCTGTAAGGGGCTATCACTAACATATTTTGTCACTTATTTTCTGACTGGGAGCATGTTTAAAAGCGGTAACAGAACTTCACTGCAATGCTTAAATACGTATAGACATATTTAAACATTCCCAATGTAACATAATAATTGTGAAATATATGCTCTGGTTGACACAAACTTGGTACAACATTTTAGTAAACCTGCCTCATAATGAACTAACAAGAGAACTGACTGATTTTTAGCTTTCTATGCAATTTCAAGTCTTTCTTGCAGTTCAAGGGAAATGCCATGCCACCGTAATGCACTCCTAACTCTGGAAGACTTGCTCCCCTTAAAATATCTGAGTCTCTGAACTATCAAAAATATTTATTTGCGAACCTCAACAATAAAGAGGAAGAAATTCCTAACAGGAATCTGAAGACTCTGCTCATATTAAGTGTGATGCACCAAACATATTACTTGACTTTACACAGACTTCTCTCGTAAACAGATATTCAATTGAGGTGATGAGGTTTATCGGACACATGATCTATTTTTTCAGTCAACATATGCCCTTGCTGATAATTTTTACATCTGCTCGAGTCTGATAACAGTTTTTTTCAGTAAGCTGAAAAACTGAGCATAACCGAGGTTAGACAAATGCATTTATTACAGCTATACTCTCAGGAAAGGAAAGAAAGGTACAAACCCTTTTCAGGACTCTAAAATGATAAAACTAGGACTTGAAAGCAGTGGACATCTGTTGCATAAGGTAGAAATCTTAATCCACGAAGGTAAGGAATTTCTCACTGATTAAGAAGGTCCTGGACAATGTTCCAAGGAATCTGGTTATAGACTGCTACCCCTAGTTGGGATGATTTTTAGTCATAATGAATTCCCTTTTGGACACACTGATATTTAAAAAGCTTGCTCATCCACCAACATATTGACTCAAGAGTTTGTGGGAATGTTTATCATCACATGTATCATCTGCATACATGTAAAGTATGAGCTTAAATACATGCAACACATGAATCAAAAGAAACCAGTAAAGACTAAAGAGTGTGGGGGGAGGGTTGAGCCTTGAAGGACATCCCAACTGATACATTTAGGTTCTGAAATAAATGAATCCAATAATAGGGTCTACATTCTAATAGGAAGTAAAGATTCTATCCTATTCAAGACTCAGATCTGGATGCGGAAATCTGAAAGTAATTGAATATGGAGTTGGTGGCAGGTGGTTGAAGGGAAGGCTGATGATAGAAGCAGTAAAAAGCACACTCTGTAACAACCGCTACTCCTGATCATCCTTAGTTCATTGGTCACTGAGGACAAACCCTGGTTTAGTTATTATGAGGCTGATAATTTGCCAACTGGTAGTGAGTTCCTGGAGTAAGTTAGTTCCATTTCCAACCTCACTTGCTTTATGCAAATCACAACAAACAAGTGTTTAAAGACAGTCCAACCAATAATTTATACAAATTCAGAAATGGGTTCAAAGGCAGCAGTTCAAAAAGACAATTTCAGGAACCTCATGAATCAGTAGTGAGCCTGGGCAGCCACAAACACATATGTTTGCACAGTGACAGTTTACAGTTCTTGTCTACTTGTCATGAAAGAAGCAGACATAAGTAAGTGATAAAAGTTGGGCCCATAATATCTGGGGTGCCTAGACAATCCAATATGTGAAATGTCAAGTGGTTCAAAGGCAGCCTCATGGGTTGTGTATTAGAATAACATAGAATGACAATTTTATTCAAGTTTATGTCCAATTTGCATGCTCAACATTTATAGGTTTTTCACTAGCATATGCATTCCCACATGATATTGTTATATGTTGGTTCAATGTAGGCACATCTATTTTTTATTTAATGTCTTGCTTGCAGTTTAGGGATGCTAATTTTGAAAGATTCTTTTGGGGGAAAATGTTGGGAGGGTGGTTTAACATTCCCTAGAAAGTTGTGCAACAGGTAGATAATAATTCTGAAACATAAGACAAACGGTAATTAATTCCAAATGCAGGAACAGCTTATAAAGTCATGTCACATATCACTAGAAACCCTCCTGACACTGTCAGTAATGTTAAAGAGGAAATTACCAGTTAGACTGGTTCCACTTTGCTACATGATACCTCAGTTCATGTATGCTAACCTCATAATTTACAAGCCCATGTGTTCCATCTAATGTTACTCCAGTAGAAGGATGCATAATAGGCTGTCTTTTCCCTTAAATTGAGCTTTTCCAGTCTGAGATTGTAGTAAAGTGGATAATTATTTGGGTGGAGAAGTGTCTACCTCCAAGAGTAAGGCCACCACATGCTAAATGTAACACAAATTGAATAAAATAAACAAACTAAATTTGTGGTAACACGACACGATCAGTTTAACGTGTAAAGTTTTTAAGCAGTGCTTACATAGTAAAAAAAAGTCACCAAAAAACACAATAACACTCCACAACCATTTTTAAAACATAGAGACAAACCTTATGAGTAAAAAACCCAATAAGGGGAACTGGAGATATGAATTTTTAAAGATTTATATGGAAATAGCAGAAAAAAGCACAAAATGCTAAAATTAATCTATTGGAGTGGTAGATTGAGAACCAGGCACGATATGAGGATGACCACAATGGAGCCCTGGAAGGGCAGAACAAATGGATACTCCCAGGGAAAAGTATAGAAGCCAATGAATGTTCTAAGTCTTAACCAAGAAAGGGACTTTGTCACTTTTTGAGAAGAAAAATCCTCCCTGAAAGGGCTCCCACTAAAATTGTAGCCGCTGCCAAGAATCGAAGGCTGGATACTTGAAGCAGGCTTGTCCTACTGGAGTTTTGGAGATTTCTTGCTGAAAATTCAGTGTACAATGAGACTTATTTATATTTTCAGAGGTGCTGAGAGACAAAGCTGAAATTCAATCTTTTGCACTGGAACTGCTGGTCAGATAGTTTTCCCCATGGATCCCTCTGAAGATCTACAGCAATGAAGATAACGTTTTAAAACGTTTCTTCTGATTCCCCAACAACCACATAAGTAGACGTCTAAGTCCTCCAAGCCTCAGAGGAAACACTCTCGGGGGAAGAGGCAGAGGCCACAGCAAAGTGTAGTCCAATTGCTATTGGTTAGCTGAGTAGTTAATAAGGCCTGTTGCATCTTGTTGTTTCCCTGTAGCCACAAAGGAGTTGTACCAATTAATTCTTGGAGTCCACTTTTTTGCCCTAGTTACAAGAAGGAATGGGTTGAGCCCTTCAGGTCACAGACAGCAGGTCCAGACCTCTTCTGATCTTCTGCACATCCACAAAGTGTTCTGACCGGGGGCTTGGAGTTGCCACATTTATGCCAGGCACTAGCTAGTGGGTGAGGGTGACTCCTGAGCACTCCTTAACCAGTGTGGTACTCACTTGTTCAGCAGTTCCAGTTTGACCTACTGCAAACAATACCACAGTGACCCTCACTCTCATAATCCAAGATGGGGAAACTCTCATACCTTTGGGCAGAGCCTGTGTACCCACTCAAAGGTGTGGCCAGGATAATGAACTGTCTCCTCCTCTGTGGTCACTCATAATCAATTCCGGGTGTAGCTTTCTTCCCTCTGGGTTTCATGCCAGTCTGATTATGGGGTCTGTTACAGGTACATCGTAAGGAGGATTTGCAGCCTGGGTTTCCAATGTATTTTCTTTATTAGTTAGTGCTGTTGTACTAATATTTTATTGTTTTCTTCATTTCCGTCTGTTTTGTTGTTTATGGTTTCCTTTCCCTGTTCTTCTTTGAGGGCTCATGAGATGTTCATCTTCTTCTTTCTCTTCCTTCCAGATGGTGTTTCAGGAGGCGCATGGGGAAAAGAAGAAAAAAAAAACTGTTGGTGGACGGGTAAGTGTTAGTCCGGCTTTTCCTGAGCTGTCTTGCTCTCCTTTTTTTCTCTTTTCTGACTTCCTCTTACTGTCAATTTTTCTCTTATTCTCTGGTTCTGGTACTGTTCTCTGCTACTAGCTTTCCTTGTCTTCTTTCTTCTCTTCTTTCTTCTATTCTTCTGGCTTTTTCCTGTCTCTGTCCCTGTTTCTGGGGTATCTTCTCCTACCCCTTTTCTATCCTTTGCTCCTCTCAGATTTTGAAACACAAAAGGGAAGGAGAAAAAGGAAAAAAAAAAAAGAAAAGAAAAGTCTTTTCAAACAAAACAAAGAGTCTGACATCACTCTTTAATGTCTTTGCCTTGTACTTCCTTTTGCTATTGTCGCTGCACAGCCGTGCTTGTATTACATGCTGAGCTTGTTAGGTAAAACCCCTCTTGCAATACCCAAAACTAAAAACAACACTACACTTTCAGCCGTCCTTTACTCCGTCTTGCCGCCTCCCACCAGTTCTGAGGTTTCTTATTCCCTCGTCCTATTTAGGACTGTACCTGGCAGGGCCACGCTCTCCCCAGAGCGTGGTCGATATGCTGGTCTTGTCGCCTCCTGTTCCTCCACCTGGACTCTGGAACAGAGAATAGGCTGCCGTCATCGCGATCTTCCTTCTGGGCTTGGTGTCTTCTCCTTTGGTGCCGATTCGAACGGCACATCATTTGTGGCTGCGGTGTCCGCCGCTTTCCTCTACTGGGCCGCCTTCCGAGGTGCTGTTCTTGTTGGTGCTGCTGCTGCCCGCTGTCGTCTGTTTAATCCATCCCGATAAGGATTTAATTTAAAATCCCCTCCCTCGACCAGATACGCTGCCTGATTGAGTGGCGTCTGAATTACATTCGGGTCATGTATGCCGGACGTGATGGTGCCCCGGGGCACTGCTGAGCCGGCTCATTGTTGGTCAGCCTGTCACAGGGTCAAAGGCCATTGTTTTTCAAGTTGCCACCTAAAATTTACTTGTAACAAGGAATGTCCATTAGAAGTAAATTATGTCCTGAAAAGTTCCAAAAAGTGATCACTTTACAACATAGATAAATTGTCGTCAGCTGTTTTGAGTACATTGCTTAATATTTCACTGTATGGTCTTGATTCCCTTGGGGGCTTTTTACATTAATAAGGTGTCATCAGCAAACAATGAAGCGGGTGTCTTTGTGCCCCCAGGACTGGAGAATCATTTTTCCAACCCATTAAGAAGTCAACACAGCCGTTTATGAATAAGAGGAATAGTGAGGAAGTGAGGACACATCCTTGTCTGACCCCTTTGTGTACCTTTAAGTCATCTGATGAGTCCCTGTTGACATCCAAATCTAATTTGTGCATAATTGTGTGAAGACACTCTATGTGGACACTATGGGGGTGATTCTCACCCTGGCGGGCGGCGGAGGCCGCCCGCCAGAGTTCCCCCCTCCAGAATACCGCACCGCGGTCATTAGACCGCTGCGGGTATTCTGGGTTTTACACTGGGCTGGCGGGCGACCGCCAAAAGGCCACCCCCAGCCCAGTGTAAAACAACCTTCCCACGAGGACGCCGGCTCCGAATGGAGCCGGCGGAGTGGGAAGGTGCGACGGGTGCAGTGGCACCCGTCGCAAATTTCACTGTCTGCAATGCAGACAGTGAAATTCTTTGTGGGGCCCTCTTACGGGGGCCCCTGCAGTGCCCATGCCATTGGCCATTGGCATGGGCACTGCAGGGGCCCCCAGGGGCCCCACGACAACCGAACCGCCAGGGCGAACCGCCAGGAACAGGATGGCGGTATGGGCTGTCAGAATCCCCCATGGCGGCGCAGCGAGCTGCGCCGCCATAGGGGATTCAAATGGGCAGCGGAAAACCGGCGGGAGACTGCCGGTTTTCCACTTCTGACCGCGGTCAAACCGCTGCGGTCAGAATGCCCAGCGGGGCACCGCCATCCTGTTGGCGGTGCCCCGTCATTTTAGCCCTGGCGGTCTTGGACCGCCAGGGTTAGAATGACCCCCTATATGATGTCTAATGGAGGGTACAAGAGTATGAGGGAAGAGTGAGAGGAAGCACAAGTTCTCTCAGTTTCTTTTTGATACAGGTGGGCAGATTTTAAATTGGATTTTAGAATTAGATGGCAAAGATGTTTGTGCTTCAAGTGATAGAAGACCACTTACAAAATAGGAGTACCTAAATATCAACTTGATGCAGTCTGAGGTGTCATCATCAAAAGACAGACATGAGGAAGTCCGAATGGATTATGGATTATATTATAATGTTTATTAGAGAAACCTCTTTCTCTCTGAGATATGGTTGAAGCTTAGGGACACCTGTCATATATACTGTCCTGCTGGAAGGGGGACTTAAACTACATAAGTCCTCCACTAGACAGTTTCTAAAACACAATGCTGTAGATTTGAACTGGGGCAGGCATTGGAATGGAGGTACAGTTGTACAGGGCATTAGAATAATAGAGTTAATAACTATAGGGAGACTTGGGAGGTATGGAGAAGCTTCAGGGCAAGGAAATGGCAAGGAATGGCAAGGAAATGGATTTCTATCCCTTGACCACACTTCCTGGAAATGTTCTGGATGGCTATTACCAAGGCCTCTTTTTTGTAATAAAGGGTTAGATCCACAATATGCCTTAGGATATTGGGGGAGCTGGCAACCAACTCCCCTAGCGGCGTGCAAGGTGCCCAATGCTATTTCCAAATGCAAACCAGAGTGCAGAATTTTTGGTGGGGGGAGGACTGTAAAATATCACCCCAACTGTGGAGAGCTGGGCTCTGCCGCAACCCTCCGTCTCAGCATCTTTTGGTAGACAGCTCAGTGGCAGAGTGGGCAAGGAATGTTATGTGAGATGCACTATCAACGAGCGCACCTTAGCTCTGAGATATGATATCTCTGCCCTCATGATGTTGATAATATCCAAAGAAATCTCCTTAATAGAGTCCCTTGGCTTGACTGGGGTTATTTACTGTGTGTTGCTAGCTGGGTGCAAACTAAGCCCCTTACTTAATGCATCACAGGTGGCCATTGGTGCAAAATGATTTTTGCAGAGTATTGTAGGTTTTAAAAGGGCATTTAGTTCTGGTTGGGATTCAGTTTGGGGGGGAAACTGGATCAGTGCCCTCAAGAATAGTTGCCATTTTAAGCAGGGCAGTGGGGTTAGTTGAACATGGATGGTTTGTTTTAAGATCCCTTTTTGCTAAATAGCGGCCATAGTTTTGGTTTCTTTTTTGTTGAATCTGTTTTAGTTAAATCTGTTAGAATTATCTGGGTGTAAAATTTGTTCCACTTCCTTTATGAGATCATCAATATGCCGTAGGGTACAATTTCTCTGGGCTGGACCTGGGGCTCTCCTGCTAGGTTTTCATTACTTTGCCATTTTCCCATAGTCGTTGCTAGTTGTAGACCTTATTAGTATCAGAGTGAAGATATATAGAAGTGAGCCATTGAACCTTTTGTTATGAGTGCAGAGGGCAATAGCACAAACAGAACCCCTTGTTTATCCCTCACCAAATCAGAAACAGGCACACAAATCCAACAATGATCAATAGGTTACAATAGCTTAAATGTCAGGCCTGTAAAGCCTTGATACTTGATGGAGTTAGTCACAAATAATTTTTCTTAGCAAGATGGAGAAATTGAGCAGACATATATGTCCTTGTAATGGTTAAAAAAACAAAGTACAAACAAAAACACAGAATAGTCTTCAAGGCCAGAGATTCTCAGACAAGAACATCCCAATGGTGAGTCAGTATAATGCTAGACCAGTATGAAATAACTCACAGAGGAAAGGGGTTTTGCACAGCCCATCCTCATACGGGCTCTAATGGGCACAGACAGGCCGTCTCTTGGCCTGGTTTTCACCCAGGCACCTGCCCGTGTGAGTCCTGTGTGCATCCCATGCTGCAGGACAAATAGGGTGTTTGTAAGCGCTTAGGATGCATGCAGCAAGTGATGTGCCCCTCCTCCATTGTGGCCAACTTACTGCTGGGGGACAAAGTCCTACCCCAGCACAGGAAAAGCAAATACCTGGGCTCACGTGCCACAGGACAAACAAGGCACTTTTACGCACTTAGGATGTATGCAGCAAGACAGTGTCCCACTGCAGGAGAGGACAAGTAAAGTCTCTGTCTTTCTAAAAGTGGCAATTTCAGAATTGCAATTTAAAATCTGACTTCACCATAAGTTTGGATTTTAAATTGTGATTCCAGAGACACCAAACATGAAAAGACTATGGCCCTCATTATGACCATGGTGGTCGGTGATAAAGTGGCGGTAATACCGCCAACAAGCCGGCGGTAACTACTACCAAATTATGACCATGGCGGAAAGATCTCCGATAGACAGCCAATGTAACACAATGACCGCCAGGGCAGAAACAACAGCCACCACAGCGGTAGCCGCCTACAGCCAGGCAGAAGTCAATGTTCCGCCCACCATATTAAGACCCTGCAAACCGCCACTTTTTCTGGGGCAGTACCAACGACATCAAAAGCCTGGTGGAAACTGAGCTCAGAAGGGAAAGGACTCACCATTGGAGACACAGGGAAGAACCACGCCGCCATGTAACTTGTACTGCATGTCTTCCCGATGACCTTCTACATTGTGCTCCACCACGAACACCAATACCGGCGAAGACGAAGACGGTGAGTACAGCTGCTTAGCACACAAGAGATGGGGAGGCAAACGAGAATGACACACACACTCGCAACACACACCCCACACACTCCATACATACAACCAGATACCTTACAAAAACAATTTTACCCCGTCACTCGATTGAATAATGCAACGACAAAACGATTTCGCAAAAGTGAATGTAATGAGATCAACACAGTATGAAAAATAAGTTAGGCAAGATAATAAATATATACAGAAAAAGGGACACAGCCCAGTCCACAATTTGCGTAGGCCACGTGGCCACAGGCCAAAGTCCAAGTCCACACATGTCACCTGCTTCAACACGGAGAGAACACTGCAGAGGCATCAGTTGGTAAATAGGCAGGTACCTCAGAGGGACAGGGGACGGAGGGGCACCTCAGCCAGGAGATATACAAGACCACTGGTTCTGGAGGGGGCAACCTGCCCTGTGCTTGCTCCTAGGGACAGATGGGCCACAATCTCTAAGGTGGGTGTCATACCCACTGGTTCTGGAGGGGGCAACCTGCCCTGTGCATGATCCTGGGGAGTGATGGACCACAGTCTCTCAGGTGGGTGTCATACCCACTGGTTCTGGATGGGGCAACCTCCCCTGTGCTTGATCCTGGGGAGTGATGGGCCACAGTCTCTCAGATGGGTGTCATACCCACTGGTTCTGGAGCTGCAACCTGTCCTGTGCATGATTACATACCGTCCGCCTGCTGTGACGGCTGCACAGTGGTGGTGCTATTGGTGGGGGGAGGCTCCTGCCCATCCCCTGCAACCTCGGATGGCTGCACAACCATGGTTGGTTGTGAGAGCTCTGTCACAGTTCCTGGCCCAGGGCCCTTGGTCTTCCTGCCTGCTGGTGCATGCTTCTTGGTCTTCCTGCCTGCTGGGACAGGTTCCTTTCCTTTCTTGCCTGCTGTGGCAGACTCCTTGGTCTTCCTCCGTGCTGGGGCAGGCTCCTTTCCCTTCTTGACTGCTGGGGCAGGCTCCTTGGTCTTCCTGCCTGCTGGTGCAGGCTTCTTTCCCTTTAGGCTGCCTGGTGCACGCTCCTTCCCCTTCTGGACATGTAGCCTGGATCCCTTTCCACCATGAGTGGGTGTGGTGACGAACGGGCCCATGGACTGTGTGGCTGAGGTGCTTGGCTGGGTTCCTCCTACCCTGCCCATACATGCAGGACCGGGGGAGAGGTAGGTAATAGGTCAGTGGTGGATAGGAACAATTCTTTAGGGACATTAGGGTGGGAAGGGGGAGAAGGAATGGGAGTGGAGGATGAGGGAGTGGTCGTTGGAAGTGTCTGTCTGCTGCTTTTGGGTGCAGGTACATGGGCTGTATGCTGTTGTGAGGTGGATAGCTCTTGGGTGTCTGAGTGCTTGCGTTTGTGTATTTTAGGAGGGGGACAGACACAGTGGGAGAGGATACAGGGGACATGTGTTTGCTGTTGTGGAGGTGTCTGCCAGCGAGGTGTGTGTTCTCCTTGGTGTGGTGATGCTGGTAGTGGATGATTGTTGGAAAATGGGTTATTGGTAGGGCAGGTAGGTACCTACACCTAGCAACAAGCCACTAACCTCCACATAGGTACAGTTAGGTCTCAGTAAATTAATCCCAGCTCAACCCTTGGTAGCTTGGTAACGAGCGTCAAGGCTTAACTTAGGAGACAAAGTGTAAAGCATTCAAATATCACAAAACAGTAATTAAATAAAACAGAGGAAACAGTTTAAAATCCAAAACCAATTTATAAAAATAGTTTATATTTTTATCTTTAAAATGACACAAAAACGATTAAAATCGGTTCAGGGGAACCGGAGATATTAATTTTTAAAGAATTATTACTTTTCTAGCGCTTAGAAACAAAAAGCGCCAATCGGGTCATCTGGTTGCACCTCGAGCGGGGCAAAGTCAAACTTTCAGGCCGACCGCGATGGAGCCCTGCTCGGCTACAGGTCGCGGGAGGCCTCGGTTAAAAAGTTACCTTCTGACTTAGTCTTTATTTTGAAGTTTTTCTTCACCGGGACGAACCTGCCAGTTGAATCCGACCTCCTGGAGCCCTTGTCCGGATACGCGATGTGGGTTTCTTCGGTGGAGACTTTTACCTTCGGACTTAGTCGTTTTTTTCGAGATGAAAATCCTTCGACCGGGGTAAACCTGGATCTTGATCCGACGTCCATGGAGCCCTTCTCGGATACGATGGCTGGGAGGTCCCGGTCAACTTTTTACGTTCGGACTTAGTCTCTTTTTTGGATGTTTTTCTTTACCGGGACGAACCATGAAGTCAGGCCGGGTCGCGGTTGAGGCAAGCCGGCTAGAATTTCCACGGCGGGTCGGTCCCTCTCTGGAGCTTTTTTCCAAAAATTCTCAAATCTTTTCCAAACTTCTGGGGCTTCACCCAGATGTTCTTTTAAGGTTCTTTTGGGGTCCACAGCTCACCCTAAGGGTCCAGAAGTTCTGTGATGGTCCTTGGGGGGTGCGGACTTCAACTCCCAGAATGCACCTGGCGCAAACTCCTTTTTGGCCACTGGACAGTGGTCAGCTGGTCGCTTTCTTCAGGAGTTGGTGCAGGGGACTCTGGTTTAGCAATTTTCCACCTGTAGCAAACAGGGAGTCCCTCCTTGAACCAGTTAAAGCCAGGCAAAGTCCTTCTTGTGATGAAGCCCAAGTGTGCAGCTGGTGCAGTCCTTCTGAGTGCAGGGTCCAGGTGCAGGCCAGGGGTCCAGCAGGGCAGTCCTTCTTCTTCTTTAGTTCCTTTCTTGTTGAATTCTGGAGGGGATCTGAGGCGTGGGTGCAGGTCTGCCAGTTTTATCCTTGCTCCTGGGTGAAAAGCAGGGGGGCCCTGGTTCTCCAATCAGGGACAGGGTCGTCCCCCTGTGATGACCACTTCCTGGGAAGTGTGGCAAAAATCCATCCCAGAAGGCAACAGTCTCTAAAAATCCAACATGGATGAATCTGATTTTTGGAGGTTACATCTGGCTGAGCCCACCCACTGGTGTGGCTAAAAATCATAAACACACCCCTCTCCTGCCCTCTCCTAATCTAATCAAGGGGGCACCTAATTGTCTGGGGTTGCAGGATGTGGGGGTGTTGCTGGGTGCTGCAAATGTCCTTCTCTGCCTTTGAAGACCAGTTTGGCAGCCCTCCCCCTTCCTGCCTCACCATCTGCTGAGGGGAGATTCTCTCCCCCAAGCACATTCCTTTGTGTGAAGTCTGGCCACTTCACACCTCATCAAGGCAGCCTGGCAGAAGCTGCTGCAGGCTGGCCAATCAGAGCACAGCAGCAAAAACAATGCAGAGCTGAAATTGGCAACTTTTTAGGTAAAGTCTAAACTTTTTACCTGAACTAGTTATATTAAATCCAACAACTGGAAGTTGTAGGATTTATTACAACAATTAATTTGATACCAAATTCTTGGTATGCAACATTTAAGGAGACTTTAAAATTTAAAATAAAGTCTGCCCATTCTAGCCTATGAAGGCCATTTACTTCAATGAGGGAAAAACGAATTTGGCTGTTTTTACCTCACCAGGGCTTATAAATCTATTTTTATAAAGTCCCTGCTTATAGTTACATGGCACCCAGCCCTAGGGGCACATAGGGCACACCTTAGGGGTGACTTATATGTAAAAATAAGGTAGTTTAAGACTTTGGAAGTACCTTTAATTCCAAAGTCGAATTTGCATATAACTTTAATTTAAAAGCAGCCAGCAAGGCAGGCTTGCTTTTAAAATGACACTGGGCACCTCAGCAGTGCACCTAGGTGTGCACCACCTATGCTGTGGTCCCTAAACCTACATGCCCTACCATATACTAGGGACTTATAGGTAGGTTAACTTAGCCAATTATAATTAGCCTAATTTGCATATCCATTTTACACAGAGCACAGGCCCTGGGACTGGTTAGCAGTACCCAGGGCACCATCAAAGTCAGGAAAACACCAGCAAAAAGAGGAAAATGGGGGAAAAAAGTTATGGGGCCTCTGCAATCAGCCCTGTTTTCTCACACAACCCCCCCCCTAGCCCACACGCCCAGGAGACTCAGCCCAACCCTGGGAGAGTCTTCCTGGCTTGTTAGGCGAGGAAGACAGTGAAGAAAACTGGCTGTCCCTTTGCAGGGCCTACTCTGCCTTATATCCTCCTGTCAGGGTCACTCCCTATGGGTAGTGAAGCCATCCCAACAGTAAAAGGACCCAACTCAAACTGAAACTTTCCTCTAGGGGGGTCTTCCTCCTTTCTCTCTGCCAACTTGGGTAGTGAGGTGCCCACCTCCCCTACTCCAAACTTTGCTAGGGCAACACCTAGCTTACCCAAAGAGGTCACCCAACACTTGAGCAACCCCACCATGACCAATAGGGTCAGGGGGCCTACTTTGCTATTGGCTTTGGGGTCTGCCTCCCAGGCCAAGTACAGTGCTGCCAGGAAGGCTAGCACACAGCAGAGGCTACTGACAGCTGTCAGTACCCAGAACCACACCCTAAGCTCTCCACTGACAGGTGGCTGAGCTGCTTTAAGGGCAACTTTGGGGTCCTGGCACCCCTCTTGCTGTCTAGAGTGGGGGGCTACCACCTCCTGTGGCAGACACCCTCCTTCCACTCTCCCTTCTGTCAGTGCAGGGACAACACCTTGCATCTGGACAGCTGCCTGACTACTCAGGACTTCCTTGGGGTCAGGTGAGGCCTCACCAGTGCCAACTCTGGGCTGCCCCCCTACTGGGGCAGAAGGCCTTTGGCTCCCTGGAACTCTCTTTAAGAGTGGCCTACCCTTCCTTTTCTTCTTTCCTTTTCTTGGGGACCCCTGTCTCCTAACTGTAGGGACTGACTCCCCAGGACTTTGGGTTGGGGGGGCGCCCTGGGCGACCACCCCATCTGTGATCAGACTCACCTCTGGGAGGTCATTGCCCAGGATACAATCTAGGGGAAGGTCAGCACTGACTACCACCCTAATCCAGTCAAGGATACCCTCCCTCTCTAGGGGCACTATGGCTACAGGTTTGGAGGTGACCTCCCCTGTGGCTATCCTGACTTTCTTTGTCTTTCCTGGGACATACATGTCTGGGGTCACTAACCGGTCACTCACTATAGTGTGACTGGCACAGGTGTCTCTCAGGACAGTGGTAGGGATCCCATTCACTTGAATGTGGTGGAAGTGCCTACTCCCACCCTCAGGGATCACCAGCTTACCATCTGGTCCTGTCTCCCAGCTCAATGCTAAGAGGACTTCATCATCTGAGGAATCCTCCTCCATGGCTACACTGGACAGCCCAATGCTAACCACCTTCTTTGGACAGGCTGCATCTCCTCTGAAGTGACCTGTCTGCTGACAGTCAAAGCAAGCCCTACTGTCCAAGAGCTTTTTTAACCCTGGGTCTCCCTGTCTCTGCTGGTCAGAGTGGGATTTACTCTCCTCCTTCTTAGGGTTCTGGGGTACAGAGGGAGTCTCTGTGGTGGGCTTACCACCTCCCTCCTTAGGTTTTTGGGGACCTGTCCCCCCCTTCTTGGAGTCTCCCCCCTGGGACTTGACAACCACCCTGGTTCTCAACCACTCATCAGCTGCCTCCTCTAGCTCTCTAGGGTTGGTCAGCTTAGAGTCCACTAGATGCTGGCGTAACCTTTCTTGGGTACAATTGGTCAAGATGTGCTCTCTCATGATCAGATTGTATAACCCCTCATAAGTATCTACTTTGTTACCAATAATCCAGCCCTCTAGTGCCTTTAGTGAAATGTCCACAAAGTCAACCCAAGACTGGGTACTGACCTTCTGGGTGTCCCTGAACTTCATTCTATATTGCTCTGGGGTCAGACCAAACTTCTTGGCTAAGCACCTCTTCATACTAGGGTATGAATCTGCCTCCTCCCCCCTTAAGGTCAGAAGCCTATCCCTCCCTGAGTTGGGGACCAACTCCCACAAAAGGGAACCCCAGTATTGAGGCCTAACCCTTCTCATTTGGAGTGCCCTCTCAAAGGCCCCCAGCCACTTATCTATGTCATCCCCCTCTACATAAGCAGGAACCACCCCCTTGGGTAATCTGGGGCAAACTCCCCCACCCATGGACACCTCAGCTTCTTTATCGCTGCTTCCATCTCTTTTCTCTTTGAATGCCCACTTTTTCTTTTCTAGGGCCAGCTTCTCTGCTTCCAAAGCTATGTATGCTAGCTGGGCCTCCAGCTCTCTTTCTCTGATGGATGGGTTCTCTCCTCCTGAAAGGACCCCCTTCCCACCACTAGCTTTGGATCTTCCCCTAGTGACTGTATTTACTGAGGACCGTTCTTCCTCGTCCTCACTTAGGGTCAGATGCCTTCCCTCCCCTGAGTGGTTAGAGCTTGCATCCTCCCTTCTTTCTCCCTCCTCTGGAGCTTCTTCTGACTCTACCTCTTGGGCCTCAGCCCATGCTGTCAGGGATGTGATCAGGATTTGCTTCCTGAGATCAGTGGTTGCAGGCAACCCTCTTTCAATACACAACCCCCTAAGCTGGACTACTGTCAGTGTGGGTAGGCTAGCCAGATCAAGCTCCATGGTTCCCCAGTTTTGTGTCAACAAAAACTTTTTGCAAAAATTGGAAACAAGAATTTAGAAAAATTACAAAAATTCAATAATTGAAATTAATCCAAATAAAAAATTAAAAACAATTTTTGCACTAGGACAATTTAAAGGATTTTAAATTTGTTTTACCTAAAACTGTAACGTGATATTGAACACAAGTACAGGATCCCGTCGCTGCTTCCAATTATGTTGGAAAATGGGTTATTGGTAGGGCAGGTAGGTACCTACACCTAGCAACAAGCCACTAACCTCCACATAGGTACAGTTAGGTCTCAGTAAATTAATCCCAGCTCAACCCTTGGTAGCTTGGCAACGAACGTCAAGGCTTAACTTAGGAGACAAAGTGTAAAGCATTCAAATATCACAAAACAGTAATTAAATAAAACACAGGAAACAGTTTAAAAATCCAAAACCAATTAATAAAAATAGTTTATATTTTTATCTTTAAAATGACACAAAAACGATTAAAATCGGTTCAGGGGAACCGGAGATATGAATTTTTAAAGAATTATTACTTTTCTAGCGCTTAGAAACAAAAAGCGCCAATCGGGTCATCTGGTTGCACCTCGACCGGGGCAAAGTCAAACTTTCAGGCCGACCGCGATGGAGCCCTGCTCGGCTACAGGTTGCGGGAGGCCTCGGTTAAAAAGTTACCTTCTGACTTAGTCTTTATTTTGAAGTTTTTCTTCACCGGGACGAACCTGCCAGTTGAATCCGACCTCCTGGAGCCCTTGTCCGGATACGCGATGTGGGTTTCCTCGGTGGAGACTTTTACCTTCGGACTTAGTTGTTTTTTTCGAGATGAAAATCCTTCGACCGGGGTAAACCTGGATCTTGATCCGACTTCCATGGAGCCCTTCTCGGATACGATGGCTGGGAGGTCCCGGTCAACTTTTTACATTCGGATTTAGTCTCTTTTTTGGATGTTTTTCTTTACCGGGACGAACCACAAAGTCAGGCCGGGTCACGGTTGAGGCAAGCCAGCTAGAATTTCCGCGGCGGGTCGGTCCCTCTCTGGAGCTTTTTTCCAAAAATTCTCAAATCTTTTCCAAACTTCTGGGGCTTCACCCAGATGTTCTTTTAAGGTTCTTTTGGGGTCCACAGCTCACCCCAAGGGTCCAGAAGTTCTGTGATGGTCCTTGGGGGGTGCGGACTTCAACTCCCAGAATGCACCTGGCGCAAACTCCTTTTTGGCCACTGGACAGTGGTCAGCTGGTCGCTTTCTTCAGGAGTTGGTGCAGGGGACTCTGGTTTAGCAATTTTTCACCTGTAGCAAACAGGGAGTCCCTCCTTGAACCAGTTAAAGCCAGGCAAAGTCCTTCTTGTGATGAAGCCCAAGTGTGCAGCTGGTGCAGTCCTTCTGAGTGCAGGGTCCAGGTGCAGGCCAGGGGTCCAGCAGGGCAGTCCTTCTTCTTCTTTAGTTCCTTTCTTGTTGAATTCTGGAGGGGATCTGAGGCGTGGGTGCAGGTCTGCCAGTTTTATCCTTGCTCCTGGGTGAAAAGCAGGGGGGCCCTGGTTCTCCAATCAGGGACAGGGTCGTCCCCCTGTGATGACCACTTCCTGGGAAGTGTGGCAAAAATCCATCCCAGAAGGCAACAGTCTCTAAAAATCCAACATGGATGAATCTGATTTTTGGAGGTTACATCTGGCTGAGCCCACCCACTGGTGTGGCTAAAAATCATAAACACACCCCTCTCCTGCCCTCTCCTAATCTAATCAAGGGGGCACCTAATTGTCTGGGGTTGCAGGATGTGGGGGTGTTGCTGGGTGCTGCAAATGTCCTTCTCTGCCTTTGAAGACCAGTTTGGCAGCCCTCCCCCTTCCTGCCTCACCATCTGCTGAGGGGAGATTCTCTCCCCCAAGCACATTCCTTTGTGTGAAGTCTGGCCACTTCACACCTCATCAAGGCAGCCTGGCAGAAGCTGCTGCAGGCTGGCCAATCAGAGCACAGCAGCAAAAACAATGCAGAGCTGAAATTGGCAACTTTTTAGGTAAAGTCTAAACTTTTTACCTGAACTAGTTATATTAAATCCAACAACTGGAAGTTGTAGGATGTATTACAACAATTAATTTGATACCAAATTCTTAGTATGCAACATTTAAGGAGACTTTAAAATTTAAAATAAAGTCTGCCCATTCTAGCCTATGAAGGCCATTTACTTCAATGAGGGAAAAACGAATTTGGCTGTTTTTACCTCACCAGGGCTTATAAATCTATTTTTATAAAGTCCCTGCTTATAGTTACATGGCACCCAGCCCTAGGGGCACATAGGGCACACCTTAGGGGTGACTTATATGTAAAAATAAGGTAGTTTAAGACTTTGGAAGTAGCTTTAATTCCAAAGTCGAATTTGCATATAACTTTAATTTAAAAGCAGCCAGCAAGGCAGGCTTGCTTTTAAAATGACACTGGGCACCTCAGCAGTGCACCTAGGTGTGCACCACCTATGCTGTGGTCCCTAAACCTACATGCCCTACCATATACTAGGGACTTATAGGTAGGCTAACTTAGCCAATTATAATTAGCCTAATTTGCATATCCATTTTACACAGAGCACAGGCCCTGGGACTGGTTAGCAGTACCCAGGGCACCATCAAAGTCAGGAAAACACCAGCAAAAAGAGGAAAATGGGGGCAAAAAGTTATGGGGCCTCTGCAATCAGCCCTGTTTTCTCACAATGATGATGAAGTGCGAGTGTGGACGGAACTGGGTGGGAGGTGGAGGAGGAGGAGGCGGGGAGACAGTGAAATAGTTGATGTTGATGTGTCTGCAACTGGATGGTGTTTGTTTGAGTGCCTGTGGGATGAAGTGTGGTGATTGTGTTTACCTGTGAAACTCTTGGGTGTTGTTTTGTGTGCATGTTCGTCTGTATGTGTGCTTGGGATGGGTTGGGGTTGAGGGGAATGGGACTGAGTAGTGGAAGTTGGAGGGGGACGGTAGAAACAAGGACAATGGCTGCCATCAGAGAGGAGGCCAGAGCCTGAATCGATCTCGGTTGGGCCACCGGTCCAGTGTGAATGCCCTCCAGGAAAGCATTAGTCTGATGCATCTGGGCTGCCAGCCCCTGGATGGCATTCACAATGGTTGACTGCCCTACAGAGATGGATCTCAGGAGGTCAATAGCCTCCTCACTCAGGGCAGCAGGGCTCACTGAGGCAGGGCCTGAGGTGCCTGGGGTGAAAGAGATGCCCACCCTCCTGGGTAAGCGGGCACAGGCAACTCAATGAGGGGCTGCTGGGAAGGCAGTGCTAGTACGGGGGTGGTGACAGAAGTGTCCACCACCACCAGGGAGCTTCCATTGAAGGAGGTATCTGTGTCAGAACTGTCCCCTCCAGTATCTGCTGTGGTGCTCCCCTCATCCTCCGTCCCACTGGTGCCCTCAGCGTTGGTGGACTCGGCCTCCTGGGTCCTGTGGGATGCATCTCCCTCCGTTGTCGGTGCCTCTGCTCCTCTGCCAGATGATGCTAATGTAAAACAAAAATGGGGGGGGGAGAGACAAAGGATGCACTTGGTCAAGGGCTGCACCAACAGCACCGTTGGCGTACACAGCACCCTCACACACAGGGAACAGCCCTACGCAATATGCCATTGCATTACCAGAGAAATAGTTAGCAGCCAACACATAGGGAGGGGCACACACCGCCAAATGCAACACACCTGGGACCAACGCAGCCCTTACCAGTAGTGGATGCCTACGAGCGAGGTTGCAAGATTTTCCCTTCTGAACCCTAGCCAACAGGGGACCTGCGCTGCAATGTCAGGCCTGGCCTAGGGGCACCCACTGACACATATTCCCCACCCGGATACCACCCTACCATGCGTAAATTGTAATGATGGGCACTGTACTCACCCCCTTGTGGCTGCTGTGATGCCCTCAAGCGCCCATCCATCTCAGGATAGGCCACTGCCAGTATGCGGGCCATCGGGGGGTCAGGGTTCGATGGCCACCCCTTCCTCGTTGGGAGGCCATCCCCAACTGGGCCTCCGCCATCTTCCATGCCCAGCGTCTCAGGTCCACCCACCGTTTGCGACAGTGGGTGTTCTGCCTGCCATAGACCCCCAGGGTCCACACCTCCTTGGCGATGGCATGCCATATACCCTTCTTTTGATGGGCGCTGAACTGCAGAGGCACTACACACAGGAAAATAGATTCAGACAAACAGTCCTGCCTGTTAAACATATGGCCCACCATACCCGTTTCCATCACCATTTACACACACATGGCCCAGCACACAACCTGTACGCCACCCAGAGGACATCCACCCACCCCCCCTTACACGAGGCCTTCACACACACAACTCCATGCATTCATGCCACATGCATTGTGCGCACACTGTACTCATCTGTTGGTCTGGAGGCCCATACACCAGTCTGTACTGGGGTAGGACCCCATCCACCCGTCTCTCCAACTCCTCCGAAGTGAAGGCTGGGGCCCTTTCTCCAGTCACACGTGCCATGGTAGGTTCCAGACACAGGTCACAGCAGCACATGCAGTGTAGGTCCTCTCCTATGGAAGGTCAGATAGCAAGTGATGAATCAGCTAGAAAATTATGGTCACGTCCGCGGCGGTGCATACCGTCACCGCCGGCGTTGATCACCATTGGCCACTGTAACCCATAGGGCCCAGTTATAACCAATGAGGAGTTGCAAAGCGGTTCCTGACCGCCTCCTGCAACGGCGCACAACGTCAGCGGAATTACCTCACTTCCAGCTGTCCCTCCACACAGGACAAGCAGATGCCATTTCGGGGGAGGTCAGGCCCTGGAATAATGCTGCGTCACTGGAGATATTAGAACATACTGGACAAATCACAATGACCCATTACAAGTTTACAGGATGCAAAGTTCTGTTGTAGCTCCATTGTTCAGTTTGTGACCGTGTCCCTTAGATTCCTACCGCTACGGAACAATAGGAAATGGAGACATACCCCCGTGTACAGACCCTGGTGGACTTGGCAACACTGGAGGACAGGCACATTATCCTCACCTATAGACTGGACAGGGCCACAATCACAGAGCTGTGTGCCCAGTTGGAGCCTGACCTGAATTCTGCTATCCGTCACCCCACTGGGATCCACCCTCTTGTGCAAGTGCTATCAGTACTCCATTTCCTGGCAACTGGTTCTTTCCAAGTGACAGTGAGTTTGGCAGCAGGAATGTCACAGCCAATGTTCTCAATAGTGCTGACAAGAGTGTTGTCTGCCCTGATTAAACACATGTGTAGCTACATTGTTTTCCCCCAGGTTGAAGATTTGGCCACAGTGAAGGCCGAGTTCTATGCAATAGGACCTATCCCCAACATAATTGGGGCGATTGATGGAACACATATTGCATTTGTGTCCCCCCGCCAGAATGAACAGGTGTTCAGGAATCTGAAGAGTTTCCACTCTACAGGGAGTGCAGAATTATTAGGCAAATGAGTATTTTGACCACATCATCCTCTTTATGCATGTTGTCTTACTCCAAGCTGTATAGGCTCGAAAGCCTACTACCAATTAAGCATATTAGGTGATGTGCATCTCTGTAATGAGAAGGGGTGTGGTCTAATGACATCAACACCCTATATCAGGTGTGCATAATTATTAGGCAACTTCCTTTCCTTTGGCAAAATGGGTCAAAAGAAGGACTTGACAGGCTCAGAAAAGTCAAAAATAGTGAGATATCTTGCAGAGGGATGCAGCACTCTTAAAATTGCAAAGCTTCTGAAGCGTGATCATCGAACAATCAAGCGTTTCATTCAAAATAGTCAACAGGGTCGCAAGAAGCGTGTGGAAAAACCAAGGCGCAAAATAACTGCCCATGAACTGAGAAAAGTCAAGCGTGCAGCTGCCACGATGCCACTTGCCACCAGTTTGGCCATATTTCAGAGCTGCAACATCACTGGAGTGCCCAAAAGCACAAGGTGTGCAATACTCAGAGACATGGCCAAGGTAAGAAAGGCTGAAAGACGACCACCACTGAACAAGACACACAAGCTGAAACGTCAAGACTGGGCCAAGAAATATCTCAAGACTGATTTTTCTAAGGTTTTATGGACTGATGAAATGAGAGTGAGTCTTGATGGGCCAGATGGATGGGCCCGTGGCTGGATTGGTAAAGGGCAGAGAGCTCCAGTCCGACTCAGACGCCAGCAAGGTGGAGGTGGAGTACTGGTTTGGGCTGGTATCATCAAAGATGAGCTTGTGGGGCCTTTTCGGGTTGAGGATGGAGTCAAGCTCAACTCCCAGTCCTACTGCCAGTTCCTGGAAGACACCTTCTTCAAGCAGTGGTACAGGAAGAAGTTTGCATCCTTCAAGAACAACATGATTTTCATGCAGGACAATGCTCCATCACACGCGTCCAAGTACTCCACAGCGTGGCTGGCAAGAAAGGGTATAAAAGAAGGAAATCTAATGACATGGCCTCCTTGTTCACCTGATCTGAACCCCATTGAGAACCTGTGGTCCATCATCAAATGTGAGATTTACAAGGAGGGAAAACAGTACACCTCTCTGAACAGTGTCTGGGAGGCTGTGGTTGCTGCTGCACGCAATGTTGATGGTGAACAGATCAAAACACTGACAGAATCCATGGATGGCAGGCTTTTGAGTGTCCTTGCAAAGAAAGGTGGTTTTTTTGGTCACTGATTTGTTTTTGTTTTGTTTTTGAATGTCAGAAATGTATATTTGTGAATGTTGAGATGTTATATTGGTTTCACTGGTAATAATAAATAATTGAAATGGGTATATATTTTTTTTTTGTTAAGTTGCCTAATAATTATGCACAGTAATAGTCACCTGCACACACAGATATCCCCCTAACATAGCTAAAACTAAAAACAAACTAAAAACTACTTCCAAAAATATTCAGCTTTAATATTAATGAGTTTTTTGGGTTCATTGAGAACATGGTTGTTGTTCAATAATAAAATTAATCCTCAAAAATACAACTTGCCTAATAATTCTGCACTCCCTGTATGAATGTGCAGATGGTGTGCCTTGCGGACAGTACATCTCCCACCTCAGTGCTAAGTATCCTGGGTCGGTGCATGATAATTGTTTCCTGAGGAATAGCAGCATCCCAAATGAGATGGTCCAACTACATAGGCATAGGGTGTGGCTAATTGGTGAACCCTGGTTTCCATCCATTTTATGTTGGTGTATGGGTATGGTGTGGGCCATATGGGATAATGTGTGGTTAAATGTTGTGCCTCAATATTTCAGGTGACTCTGGTTACCCCAACCTATCATGGCTGCTGACCCCTGTGAGGAATGCCAAGAGCAGAAGAACGTTATAACGAGGCACATGGGTGAACCAGAAGGTTAATTGAAAGGACCTTTGGCCTCCTGAAGGCCAGGTTCCGGTGCCTCCATCTGACAGGTGAATCCCTGTGCTACTCATCCAAGAAGGTCTGCCAGATAGCGGTGGCATGCTGCATGTTGCATAACCTGGCCCTCAGACTCCATATCCATTCCTGCTGGAGGAGGAGGCTGGAGATACCCATGTGGCAGCAGGGGATCCTGTGGGCAGTGAGGATGAGGAGGCAGAGGATGAGGACAACAGAACATCTGTGATCAGACAATACTTCCAACGACACACAGGGAGGACAGTGTTACTTTACATTTCAATGACATTTGTTTGAATTTCTGTGGCAATGGCATGCTGATATTTCCCACTTCTATGCCCACTTACTGTTCCCTCTGGCAATCCATTTTGCAGATGTTGGGGACCTCACATATACTCCTGGTGTGATCACTGCAGCCAGCTACAGGTCATTAATCTATGCTCATTTTCTGTACAGTAATATTGCAATGTTTGTACCTGTTTCAATGAACAAATATTTGATATACATGACATACTCCAAACTTCTTTTTTTTCCAAGGGTGTTTATTGAAGTGCTAAAATATTAAGGAGCAAGTGCAATGGGATGGGGTGATGATGGAGGAAAGTTCAGGGTATGGTTCTAGTCTGTTTGTAGCCAGGTGCATTGTCCAAGGGGACATAGGAAGGGTGAGCAATGGCAGTTCAAGGTGGACAGGGTGACAGGGTGGGACACAAGGGTGCCAATCAGGAGAAGTCTCATTTCCTGGCGGGGGTCTTGGCAAGTGTCTCTGGCTTCTGTCTGGATCGCAGGGAACGTTTGTGGGGTTGTTCTACTTCTGCAGTGGGAGGGGTGCTGGTGACCGGTGAGTCCTGTGGCGGGGCCTCCTGTCCACTAACATTAACGGAAGTGGAAAGCCGTTTAGATGTCTGGCTAGTGGCAGGGGCCCGCTGTTGTGAGACTTCCTCCCTCATATTATTGGCCATGTCCCATGCTGTTAGTTGTGGGGGAGGAGGTGGGGTTCCACCACCAGTCCTCTGCACAGGAGCTGGTATCTTACTGCAATGGAACGTACCTTCCCCCGTAGGTCGTTCCACCTCTTTCTGATGTCATTCCTAGTTCTAGGGTGCTGTCCCACTGCGTTGACCCTGTCCACGATTCTCCACCATAGCTCCATCTTCCTAGCTATCAATATCTGCTACACCTGTGCTCCAAATAACTGTGGCTCTACCCTGATAATTTCCTCCACCATGACCCTTAGCTACTCCTCTGTGAAAAGGGGGTGTCTTTGTGGTGCCATGGGTGTTGTGTGAGGTATGTAGGTGAGGGTGTGTTGGGTAATGTGTTGGGGTGTGTGATGTGGGGTGCATGAGTGGTGTATAGGTGTGAATAGTGTGTGACTCTAGTTGTGTCAGTGGTCTTGATGTCTCTCTGCTGGCAATGGTTTGAAATGGTAAAGGGTTGTGGGTAATGTGAGTGTGTGTTTTATAGTGGTGTGGGTGTGGTGTGTGTATGGGTGTCAGGTGTGTGTTGTTGGAATTGTCCAATGTGGTATTGTTTTGTTTGTGTGTGTCCATTTTGAGCGCAACAGTATGTACCGCCAATGGTTTACCGCCATTGAATGTCCGTTGTGGTGATTCGTGGTTCATAATGTGATGGGCGTTGTTCTGTTGACATAACTGTGTGGGTTTTGATACCACCAGTTTATCACTGACCTTTGGGCTGGCGGATTTGTGTATGTGGCTGAATACTGACGGATTGGTGTGTGTGTATCATAATATGGTGAACGGATATCCACCGCCGCGGCGGTAAATTGGCGGCAGTCAGCGTGGCGGTAAGTGGGATTTACTGCCAATGAGGGCCTATTTCTTCCCAATTGGGAAACATACTTATAACATTCAACAAAGTAATCCCAACGTTATCCTATGGGAGAGATAGGCCTTTGCAGTAGTGCAAACAATTTTGGGAGTGTTTCACTGCCAGGACATGCGAAACGTAAAAGTACATGTCTTGTCTTTTAAATACATTGCACCCTGACCTCTGGGTTGTCCAGGGCCTACCTTAGAGGTGCCTTACATGCATAAAAGGGAAGGTTTGGGCTTGGCAAAAGGGTTATTCTGCCCAGTCAACATGGCGGTGTAGCAGTGCACAAATAGGCTCTGCAATGGCAGGCCTATGGCATTCTTAAAGGGCTACTTAAGTGGATGGCACAATCAGTGCTGCAGGCCCACTAGTAGCATTTAATTTAGATGTCCTGGGCACCTGTAGTACCATTTTGCTAAATTATATATGGTAATTGGGGCTAAGTCAATATTACCATGCTTAGAGGAGAGAGCACAAGCATTTTAGCACTGGATAGCAGTAGTAAAGTGCACAGAGTCCAAAAGCAAACAAGAAAAAAAATTGCAAAATAAGAGGAGGAAGGCAAAAACTTTGGGGATGGCCCTGCAGAAAGGGCCAGGTCCAATAGGTACCACAAACACCACATGGGCCAGATGCAAATGTATCCCTAGTCTATGAGGTGAGAGTGGCAGAAGTGAAGTTCCTATCGCAAGGGAATCTGGTGTACCCAATGATAGATCTATAGATGCTGTTAAAAGAAGAAGCCATAATTTTAAATTTGTTATATTCTTCTATGAAAAAACATCAATGAGTTTCTTGAAAAGTTAATTATCTAGAAATTCCCCCTTCAGATAATACACGTTTTTCATGTGAAATAAATGTGTATTTTGTTGAAAAACTGTGTCAAGGTCGATGAAGTGTTCAAAGTTCTTCCTGCATATGCATAACAACCCGAGCAGCTGCTTGGGCAACCACCCACTTGAAGCCTTGTAAGAAGTAGGAAATCGCTAGATGAAGCTACAGCACAGAACAATAGAATTATCACGTTCAATAAAATGTGCAGTCTTTCATCACTTTCCTGAAGCAACAGCCCTGGAAGTGTTGCAACATGTGTTTATTTGTCGTCCATTCCTGAGGCTTTCTGAAACATGAGATCACTTTATTGCCCCAGTGTGTGCCCTCTCATTTTACTTTTGCTTCAATGAAGCACAAATCCTCCCACACTAGAAGTAGCAATAAATCTGGCCTCGTGCCATGGCAGTTCTAAAGTGGGCTTTCACGTTTTGGATGCGCATAATTCATGTGTTAGATTGAGTAGTAAAGGAATTTAGGGGCATATTTACTTCACTTTTCTCTCATCACCCTGCCCCACCTAGCGACATCATGGTTGCACCGTATTTACAAAATGGCGGACCATCGCAGTTGATAGGACAATAGCGTCAACATTTTGAAGATATTGTTGCGCTTTGCTGCACTAGCATCAAAAATGCTTAGACGCTTGTGCAGCAAAGCACAGGGAGGCCCATTGATTAAAATGGGTGAGTCATTTTAAAATGACAGAAAGAATTGCACAGTGGAATATAAACTTCACTGTGCCATTTTTTTCGAGCCTCTCTGTGTTGGAAGGCCCTCCTTGCATACATTATGCCTGGCGCAGGCATAATGTGGTGCAAAGGGTTGCAAAGTGGCGCAATGCGGCATGTGAGAAAAGCCACATTAGCGTAAATAAATGATGCTATGACGGCGCAAGATGTCAGTAGGGGCTTGTAAATATGTCCCTTAGGTTTCTGCTTTGAAGTGCTTTTTCTTTATTGTAGTAATGTAGTTTTGTTCTCCTATGCTATTTCGCCAATATTATTAAATGTTAAAAGAACCATAAGGTGCGATAAGTTTTATTACTTTGTAACTGCATGCAGGCCCAAACTAGCCATAGCAGACACCAAGCGTGGTAACAAATAAAAAAATAGTATACAAATCAAAAAATAGTATACACAGAGTTCCAAAACACAAAAGTTTCTATTTAATTCAGAACCATTATTTTGAAAGAAACCCTTTTGTGTTTTGGAACTGTGTGTATACAATTTTTTGATTTGTTAACTATTGGGAGCCACACACACAGGACCAGGAGTTTTTCCCTCTGAATCTCCCACTTATGCCCCTCTTTGGTGTTGTTTGTCAAAGCGTGGTAGGCCAGCAGAGTGGGGACCAGTTTCACTGATGGTGGGTGCCAGTTTTGTTGCTGAGGGCTGGGCCAGCAGCCTTTTCTGCCTTCAGCACTTTGACGCTTTACACACAAACAGTGCTTAAAGCATGCCAGTCTGGTTTTTGTATTTGGTTTGGGAAACGCATTTCATTGTAGAATATTAAATTATACTATTGCATTGAGTGACAATAGTTAGTAGTGATTCTAGTTATGAACTTAGAAACTTTCATGCCCATTACCATGATGGCAATGTTATTAGTGAACCAAGAGGGAAGACAGCTGCCCCCTATATGTGACATAGGGTGTTAGAAAAGATGAAGTAACATTCCAATAATTTTCCTTTTGTGCAACAAACACCCTAAACTGATGTATTTAAATGTATTCTGATGAAGGAAGAGGAGGCACTGTGAAAAAAGTAATGTGGCTGATTGGAGGCAAGGTTTCTTGGTTTTACATTGCACAATTCGGCTACTACATGGTTAGCTCCTTCATTCTCCTTATGTCAAAGCTTCATGCTTTGTATTTATTTCATTGGGACACTAATCAGTGCACTGTATTAAATATATCTGGGCTATGCAAAGATTGGCGGTGGTAGTGTTTGGGCAGGTAAATTATCTAAATCAAAAGCTAAAATGAAAACCATAGCATCCACCATTCTCAAATTAATGAATCCACCGACTCCCCAGCCATCCAACTATTAATTCATTCATTGAGCCCTGCAGTCCTGTCTCCACTCTCCACCCATCCATTGGATGCTTGGGTAAGGTTGTATAGTGAAAAATATGCTTTAAAGTGCACCATATTTGATTTTTTTTCAAAACTTTCTCGGGGGCAAACCCCTCAACCTCCCTATGCTGTGGTCAGGCTAATTTGCTGTGCTCGCCTGCTATGTGCAGTATAAGGGCTGGCATGAGCATTTACCGGGGCTATCTTTGTGTCCCAGAAGGGTTTGTTACTCTGTTCCCTTGTAGGCCATTCCCATTTTAGGGATGGCCACAGGAAGGCTTGAGGGGCTAGTGTAACATGTATCTGCTGGGCCCTGCTACCACAATGGTTGAGACAAAATCAGAGTGTCCTTTTACCCAGCTTTTTCAGTCTGGGGGCCTGGAGTTGTTGGTGCAGTTTTTGTCTGCAGTTACGAGCAACACATTGATCCTGACAGTTCCCATCTAGCACTCAGGGCATACATAGGGCTATGGAGTGAAGGAGGGGTGTTTTCCCACCAGAGTAACCTATGCTTCACATACGAACAGTGCAGGCTGGGGCACACCAATGTCTGGGTTGCAGAAATAGCCCCAGGATAGCAATTGCTTTGCTTTTCCTTTTACTTCCAAGACAATTTGTATTACAGGAGGAACTGCACACATTGGGTATATTCTATTTAAAGTAGCTATATTCCATTTTTAGCTTTGTGCATTGTCCTATGCAAATGAGGGATTCCTTTATTCATGCACTTACATCATATTACAGATGTAGGGCAAAATCCTTTGGATGGAAGTGTATTGGGCCACCTAGATGAGTGAGCCCCTCCCCAGGGCCTCACAGCATCTCAGTGAATCCCCAATGGAATATTTGGAGCCTTCCCTCCAGAAAAAGTCCCTGTGGAGCCACTGCCAGTTACAGAAACGCCAAATCTGCTCATCACTTTCCACAAGGATCCATTACATTAACCCTTATCTTTAGCTCTGGCATGGATATCATTTAGGGGTCATCAAGCTTCGCAGCTGCAACCCCTGGTTTGCCCCTTGCAACACCCTGCACTGTCTTTGTGACCCCAGGTCTCATAGGTGGCAGAATCCTTCTCAAGAGCACATTCCTTGTCTTTAGGGCTCCATTGTGTGGATAGGGCCAGCTTAATGTCTCCATTATAAAATATACATTTTAACTTAGAATTTATTTTCTGATTGCGGCCCTTTACATAGTTTTTCCCTCATGCAATAATGTACTGTGAAATCACTGTACATGGAGCTTGTTCCTTGAAAGCGTTGATGCCACCCAATCTGTACACTCTGACCGAGGCTAATCACTAAGGGGGTCATTCCGGCCCAGCGGGAAAGACCCAGCAACGATGAAGCCAGTCCCGAATGGAGCCGGCGGAGTTGCTGGGGTGCGACGGGTGCAGTGGCACCCATCGCGATTTTCAGTGTCTGCCAAGCAGACACTGAAAATCTTGCTGGGGCCCTGTTAGGGGGCCCCTGCACTGCTCATGCCAGTGGCATGGGCAGTGCAGGGGCCCCCAGGGGCCCCATGGCACCCGTTCCCGCCAGCCTGTTCCTGGCGGTGTAAACCGCCAGGAACAGGCTGGCGGGAAGGGGGTCGGAATCCCCATGGTGGCGCTGCTTGCAGCGCCGCCATGGAGGATTCCTTTGGCCAGGGGAAAACCGGCGGGAAACCGCCGGTTTCCCTTTTCTGACCGCGGCTTTACCTCCGTGGTCAGAATTGGCCAGGAAGCACCGCCAGCCTGTTGGCGGTGCTTCCGTGGTCGTTGGCCCTGGCGGTCAATGACCGCCAGGGTCAGAATGACCCCCTAAGTATTTTGATTGTCTTTGGAGACAGCTCCACCCTTGCAGATATATCATAGCATCGAACCTGCACCTCTGACGTGAACAGAGCTTGCATTATAAAAACTGCCTCTGCACCACTTTTGGCAGAAGAGCACTTGCCCTAGGATTATCCTGGAATATCAGCAAAACTGCATCTAAGGCACTGCGTGCCGCATTCCAGGATTATCATAGTGGAAGTTCTCCTCTGCAGAATATGGTGCAGAACTGTTCATGTCACACTGTGTCAGAGGTGTATACCCAATGCTATGATATGTCTGCAAGTGTAGATCTGTCTCCACTGGCAATGAAGATACTTAGGGCATTGCTTTTTGTGTACTTAGCCTTGGATGAAGTGTACAACCTGGATGGCACCAACGCTTTTAAGAAACAAGCTGCACGTACAATGATTTCACAGTAAAAAGCCATGTAAGGGGTCACCATCAGAAAAGCAATGCTAAGTTAAAATGTGCATTTTAAAATGGAGACATTAAGCAGAGCCTATCATGCTTTACTACACCCCCTTTTGTATGTATGTATGTATGTAAGTATTAGTATTTGTACAGCACGTTCTGGCCAAGGCATCGAAGCACTAAGTGGTAGGGAGTGAGAGTGAAAGAGGCATATAGTGGGTATGCAACCAACTCCCTAGAATGATAATTAATTATGAATGAGCCAAGTCTTTAACTGCTTCCTGAAAGACATAAAGGTGTCACCTTTCCTAATAGAAAGCAGGAGAGTGTTCAAACGTTTGGCAACTGCCACTGTAAAAGCTTTGTCTCCCCACTTCACCTTACGGCAGCGGGGGATGGAAACCAGATGGCGACCAGATGATCTAAGCTGTCGACCCGGTATGTGCCATTATAGAAAGGAACAGAGGTAATCGGAGCCTTTGGAGTGAAGTGCCTTGTGAGCAAGACAGAGAGCCTTGAACGTGATGTGCTTCTCAATAGGTAACCAGTGCAACTGCCTCAAGCTGCCGCTGACCGAAGCCAAGCGCAGAAGGTCCAGTACCAATCGGGCAGTGGTGTTCTGAATCAATTGCTATTTATGAGGAGACCCTTCATTGATATTGAGCATAAGAGCATTAAAGTAGTCTAGTTTGGAAATCACTAGAGCCAAGGTCACTGAAATTCTAAGTTCCTTCTGAAGATAAGGGAAAATTTTCTTAAGGGTTTTTAAAATCCAATAACAAGTATTAGTGATCAGATTTGCCTGATGATCAAATGATAGAACATAATCCCAAGGTTTCTTGTTGATACTATAGGGACTGGTAGGTCACCGCCAGATTGCAGCCACCAACGGGAGCTTCATAAATCACTGTTGGAGCCAAAGAATAAGATTTCTGTTTTATCTCCATTCAATTTGAGCCAATTATGGCCCATCCATTTATTAATCTCGCTCACACAGTTCTGAAACCTATTGGCTACCTCCTACCAGTTCTTATTGACGGGGATGATGAGTTGAGTGTCATCAGCATAGGAGGTAGCCAGAAAGCCAAAGAAGCGGATAAGTCTGGCCAGCGGGGCCACATAAAGGTTAACCAGGGTGGGGCTAAGGGAGGAGCCCTGGGGGACTCCGCAAGGAATTGGGAACAGGGTAGCTCTAAAGTCTCTACAGCTCACTATGGTGGATCTCTCACATAGAAATGACTTCAGGATATGCAAGGTTTTCACTCTGATTCCCTCTTGTTAAAGGCGCTGTGCCATAAATTGCAGAGAAATGGTATTGAATGCAGCAGACAGATCTAATAGAACTAAAATAGCTCCATCCCCTTGATGAACCAGTCTGCGGATAGAATCCGAGGTGGTGGTAAGGGCAGATTCCGTGCTATGCACTTTTCTGAAACTGGGCTGTGAGGGATCCAAGCAACCTGTGTCTTGTAAAAAACAGGCTAATTCCGTATTGAGGTGCTTTTCACAAATTTTAGCTTGGGTAGGCAGCAAGACTATCGGGTGAAGATTCTTAAGATCATTTTGGGGCACCTCCTGGTTTCCTTTTCAGTGGAATTACAATAGCTTCCTTCCAGGAGGGAGGAAGCACACCAGTATTCAATATCTCCTGATAGAATGGTTCAAGTGTTGCAGATGTCAAATCAGGAGCAAGCTTTAGTATGTTATGAGGGCAAGTATCGATGGGGGATCCAAACTTAACTCTTGCTAACAATTATTTAAACTTCTTCATCTGCAAAGGCTGGATATTGGTGAGAGTAGGACCTTATAACTTTCCAAATCACTTCTCTGCTCATAAAGATCCAGGTCCGCCGGATGCTGAGCCAAGTTGGCATGGATTTGGGTGACTTTGTTTTTAAAAAAAGTCAGCGACCTTGTTACAAAAGACTTGAGAGTTTTCCAATTCCGGGGGG
Organism: Pleurodeles waltl; assembly: GCF_031143425.1. Lineage (NCBI taxonomy): Eukaryota > Metazoa > Chordata > Amphibia > Caudata > Salamandridae > Pleurodeles > Pleurodeles waltl. The sequence goes on along the minus strand of NC_090437.1, from coordinate 1,084,898,740 downwards.
GCAGTTGGAGCAGTGAGAGAGCAGAGCACTCGATAGAGTTCTCTGGGGGCATTTTCAACTTCCTTAATTTTACGCATGTAATAGTCTGTTTTTGGCTTTATTGATCGCCAGTTTGTAATCCCTAAGCCCAGACATAAGCTTCTCCTTATCCACTGAATTACGATTTAGTTTCCATCTGCGTTCCTGGCGTCCATATACTCTTTGTAGATCCTTGAGTTTCTTGGTATACCAAGGAGAGAATACTTTCTTCCAGGCCATGGGTCTAGATTTCCTCAAAGGGGTGAGTAGATCAATGGCAGCCCTTACCCAGTAGTCATATCTGTCAGCAGCCGAGCTAAACCATTCCTGGGCCTGCTCCCAGCCTGACTTCAGAGCCGGGATAAGATTCTGCTTCTCTATTATGCCCGATTGTCTAGTTAACTTGGGGGTAAGAGAAAGTGGGCAGGAGTCTTGATGCCTGCCACCATAAAAGTAAGAAGATGATGGTCCGTCCACTTTAACGCCAAGTTCTCCAGAAAAGAGCAACTGTTGTGGCGAACAACTATACCATCCAGTATGTGTCCGGCATGGTTGGTGGCTGACGAGACCTTTAGGTGCCAACCGAGATTCGTCATGAAATCCACCAGTTCTATCAAGTCTAGAGAATGTGTAGACTGGTGGGGAGGCTGCAATGAAATCTGGGCTGGAGTCTTTCCTAGCCCAAGTTTCCATAATGAACAAACAGTCTAAGTTCAAGGAGTCAATCAGATCTTCAATTTCTGTCCTATGCCTAATCAATGAGCGAGCATTGATGAGGGTGCATTTTAAATGGCTCAAGTTAGCGTCTCCCTGCCCCTTAAGACAATATAAGGGGTCTAGATGGGAGGCGCAGATGGACCTAAAGTGAGGCATTATCTCAAACTCCCAGGAGCAAACACTGCAGCTCCAACACTTTGTCCGATCAGGGGAGGCTAGAACGCCACCTCTGCAGCTCTGTCCAGTAGCTACATCAATGAAACATTGTTGGGAGTATTGTAGATGCGTGGAATCTTGCATAATAAGTGCAGAGTCCCCGGCCCTAGGACCAAGCAAGACCACACACAAGCTAAAATAAAAATATAAAACTAGACTAAATTGTGCTTTGAAACAAATATATGTAATGCACTTCAATAATAAATGGAAACAAAAGCTATATATATTACAAATATGACAATTAAAAGCTGCAATTTGCTTAAACAAAGGACCAACTCAAAGTCTAAGAGGCTCTCGACATACCTCTGTGTCCAAAGTCAATGGGATCCAGGAAGGAACCCAGAACCACTGATGACAGATCCATCATGGCCTGAGAAGAAGGTTCCAAGGAACAGATATGGTCAGATCCAGCCAACTCACCTGATGCTGAAGGCAAGAAAGTCAAAGGTGTAACCGCCAGGTTAGAGTCAGATTCCAGGAATCCATGAGCCAAAGCATCTATATCAACTGGAAGAGATGGCTTGTGGTATGCATACAGCAGCAGTGGCAGCCTCATGGGACAACACTATAGTTTGGTCCTCAAGGAACTCACATGCAGATTCATATCCACAGATTGAACCAACTGCATAGCCAGACACAAGTATAGTGAACTCTTGAAAGGAAACAATAGACAGTGGAACAGAGGTCGCAGGCACTGCAACCACACAGGTCTCAACAACAAAGACCAGTTCATGTTCAGTTCCTGGATCAAAGACACTCCGAAATACTATATCACATGTTCATGACACAGCAGGACATGTGGCAGATTCATCACTATTTGACCCTGTAGTGGAAAATCCATTGAGAAGCAGAAAAATAGAAGAAAAATAACAATGACTAGTGAATAAACAGTGAATCTGTACGCCTCCAAAAACACTGCAAACCAAAGAGTGCTGAAAGGACGGTATCACTCCAAATACAGTCTGGAATGTGCTCACGAAATGAGATCTAATCACTTTAAAAAAGTGTACCACTCCTGCAGTATTTGATGCATTAAATATTCCACTAAATTTCTGCAGCAAGTTAATGCGCAATACCGATTGGACTCCAGCAAAAGACCTTGCAACTTGAAAACCAAAGTCCCTCTGGCAGATGTTAAAGAAACGTCCTTCTGAAACAATAAGGCTTTCAACCCAGCTCAGCTTATCCAAGTTCACTCTTAAAATAGGGATAGGCAGCCATATGGTAATTCCACTAACCATGTATGAGTGTGGAAATAGCATATTGATACAGCAGGTCATGACACTGGAAACCGTCATCACATATGGGACACCTGGTTTGTTCCCACAACAAACCTTGGTCGTTCAGGACCAAATAACTACAATTCAAGAGTAATCGGAACACTGGGCAAATCAAGGAGACTGCTGGGCCTTTCAAATAACATTCTGGATTTGCCATAAATGCATTACATGTGCCATGCAGCGTTACCTCTATACAAAGTAATGCATGGCCAAACTAAGATTCACTTTTGATTCCACAAAAGAGGACTTCAGTTCCCCCACACATAGATTCCTGAACTAAACTACCCCCCACAGCATCATATCTGCCAAACTGAAAATGTTTTGTAATCAAAAGACCAAACCAAGGATTCCTGAACAAAACTATCCCCCACTGATTAATATCTGCCAAACTAAAAATGTTTCAAGCAAGATTTAAGTTGAAAGGAAGAAACTGGCAATGAGATAAAGCCATGAATTAACCACACAGCAGAAGGTGTTTCAGCTACTGAAAAGGGTAACTTTTCTAACAGCTCAATGTTCAGCATGGTGTAAATTGCATCTTTTTTCGCATAATTCTCTGTATGCGTGTTAAAATAAATTGCAAAAACAACCCTGTTGTGTTCAGATATTTCCACAGTACAGTTTGATTTCAAACCCTGCAATGTCCAACTCAATTGCATAATCAATATCAGCTGGTTCTGTCCATCTTGTAACAGGGACATGCCATTTTGTATTATATCAAATGCAGATGATACAATGTTATTCAAAGAATAAATGCAAGTTGACTGTGTGGTCATGCCACTGTCCACAACCGGAAATGCTTTTTCTAAATTTTCCCTGTCAATCTGTCTTAACCATTAGCAGCAACTTGTTGGGAAATCTTACAAATCTCATTATATATGGAATATAGGGAGCGTTGGTGATGTGGTGTTCTAGAACTTAATAAGAAATATTGTAAATCCATATTGTCGGAAAGGAGATATATGTGTTCCTTAACTGCAGCTAACGTGGAATGTTGTAACCATTACTGGCACACTTTCCCCACACTATAAGAAGTAACTACCCCTGAATGCTGTGACTGCAAGTACCAAGGTCTGGTCTGCTAGCTTTAACACCCAAAGTGGAGTTTAAAAAACATGCAGGCCAACCATTAGCATTGACTGACAGACTAACCACCCACCTGGACCTGAAATTGAAGAATGATATGCCCCATTCTGTATCATGTCATGTAACTGCTCTTCTTTGAAGTGTCCTAAATGTTGTTAATTGTCAAAGCAGGCAATGGAGGGAATGCTACGTTTACTCATCTCTTTGATTTTATCCAGACCCATTCAAGTTATCTGTTACACTCTTCTCATTTCAGGAAAATCATTTGCATAGGTATAAGACAGGCTCTTAAAAAAACAAACATCTTGACCATGACCTCGCCAATGGCGTGTTCCCCAAATTGATTTTGAATCAATGTTATTTTTCCAATATTCATAACCTTGTAGGGTCAGATGTAAATGAATCTGAATAAATCAGTTTAGTATGGGTCTGAATAAATCAGTTTAGCATGGGTCAGCATGTTTTTTTTCTTCGTTGAGTGGGGATACATTTTTAATAATAGGAAGTAGGGTCTAAGCAGTTGTGTCCTGAAAACTTTGCACACTTTCTCAAGTATGTTTTAGAACTATCTACTGGTGGTGTTGGGTAATGTTCCCATTGTGTGTAATTAAAAAATGCATGGGGAGAACTAGTTTTATGTAAATAGTGATGAGCATAATGATGATAACAAAACATTTCACCATAATTTGCAGAATTCAAATACAAATATTCAGTTTCAAATACAGAGAAGCTTTCCAATTCGTGGAGAATACTTTCACTTTAAGCACATCCCAATCATCAGAGAGAGCACCTAGAACGATGATGTCGTCCAATTATATGTTTTATGTGTAAAGTTTCTATAGGACCAAAAATATCAATCAGAAATTTATCACATACAATTCCATCAGACATGGGAAATGCAGAAATGTTCACAAGGGACAGGTCTCTTTGTACCCTAAGTGAGGAAGAATGAGGGTTCAACCCCTAGGCTACCAGTTCAGGAGCAGTGCGTTCTGGAAGATAACGTTTCAATCCAAACATAGGACCATGGAGGAATCAAGTTAGTCCTTCCTAGCCAAAGAATAAAAGCATCCATTCCATGCAAAGAAATGTGTGAAGAGTTTGAAGAAAAATCATCAATGTTGATAAAGTAACCAGAGGCAGTCTGTGCAAAACCAGGGACCTCATGTAGTAAAAGAGAACTGGTAGTCTCTTCCAAAGTTGTTGGCAGTACACAATTTCATACCCGGAAACAGCAAATGAAGAATGTAAGACCACATCAGGAGCATGTCCTATATCAGAAGGAGCAACAGGAAGAAGTGGAAATTCAGCATCTGTCGTCCCTAGCCTGGGAGAATCAAGACTTGTGTTAATTCATTCTTGTGGAGGATCTCATGCACAGTAGTGGAAGGAAGTAGGTAACGGCCCAGGAGCCCTCGTGGCATACTATGTAGGATGAGCCACATGGAGTAGCTTTATCAGGTCGGGTGAAACAAAACATTTGTTTTTACAACCAGCAAGAGGAGGAAAAATCGCACTTCTCGTACCATGAATGCCTAGGGCTGGCAGTGCTGCTCGGTATGCTGGGCAAAACTCCTTTTTATTGATAACCTTCTCTAGTACTAGAACCCCAGCCTCAGGAATCCAAGCGGAAGATGCTGGTTGCTCCTTCACTTCATCAGTGGCAGAAAATTTGGTAATTTCTTTTGAGTGCTTGTCACAGAAGTTTTGTAATTCCTGTAAGAAGTGAAAAATTCAGTTATATCAAAAGACGTTTCTGCAGCCAATGTGCAAGGATTAATGAGATCTGGCATGCGCATCTGGATGCTACAGAGGACCTTGTATGGGTTCTTGGCTTCCAAAGATCTTCTAGGCAGATTATTTAAAGCTCTTTAGACTCCATACATGTGATGGATTCAACTATGACATGAATCTAGTACTCTAAGATTTAAGTCACAGTTCATCTTTCCCACAACTGAATTTCCTTCAGGATGCTAGAGAGAGGAGTAATACACAGCAATACACAGGGTTCGAATGATATCCCTGTAAGCCTTATAGGCAAACAGAGGCAGGTCCCTGGTCCAAAGGAAATGCTACTACAGTATATTTCCCCAAAAACTTGCAAAACGTTATTAACAGTTTGAGTGTAAGCCGATCGATGTGGCCACACCCATAGGAATCTAGAACATAAATCTACATCTTGTAGTATGAATTTAAATGCACATCAGAATTTAAAGGTCCCCAGTGATCTAAATACACACATTGGAGAGGTGTGTTTGATACTAAAAGGGGTATCTGTGCTGAGCATGAAGTAGTGGAACTTTTAATTTGTTGATAAATGTCAAAGCTGAGGACATACATTTTTGCTTGATATTATTCCCTTTGGACTCTCTGAATACATTGAGGTGACAATAATGCAAATTTTCATTGTAAGATTGGATATAGTAATACGAATCTCACACTATGAGTATGGGCAATTCAGGATCCATATTTTCCAGTGCCAGAAACAGTGCTTTTAATTCATCCAGCTGGTCAGTACAATCCCCTAAGAACTATGTAAAAGTGTTTATTGGACAGAATTTACCATTTTTAATGACACCACCTAACCATGCACAAGTTGGCGAATATTGCTGTTTGGTTCCAAAGGCAAGCTGAGCTGAACCATCAATATAGATTATAAAACCATACCATTCAAAAGGGAAGATGTCACTTGGTACAGGGTATTTTTGTTCATATTGGAGGAATTATTGAGTCTCCAAAGTTGGGTAAAAAACATAGGCCCATATTTAAGAAAAAGTGGTGCACCAGAGCTGATGCACCACTTTTCCTGCATCCCCTCCCGGCACCTAACGACAAGATTGCGTCATATTTATAATACAGTGAACCATTGCAGTAGTTAGCACAATAGCGTCAAAATATTTCACACTATTGTGGTTCTTTGCTACGCTAGCATAAAACATTTTGACGCTAGTGTAGCAAAGTGCTAGGAGGCCCATAGGTTTCTATGGGGGCATAATTTTAAAGCCTGCTTGGAGGAGGCATTAAAAATGACACAAAAAGCTGCGCAGTGAAATCTCTTAAATTTCACTGCACAATTTTTGGGGGTCTCCTAGCGCCGGACCGTCCCCTTGCATACATTATGCCTGGCACAGGCATTATGTGGAGCGTGGATTTACAAAGTGGTGCAATGCATGCATTTAGCCAGTTTGTAAACATGCTGCATTGAAAAAGTCACTTTAGCACCGCCTTAGCTTAACAAAAATGATGCTATGGGGGCACTAAGGTGGCGCTAGGGGCTCCTAAATATGCCTGATATTCCACATCAGTAGCTGTCAAGGAAATTGCTCACTATATCCATTTCAGTTGTAAGGCTTTCCTGATAGGAACGCTCACCTTGGTGACAGCCTCTAAGGCTGGATCTGGGGTTGCAACAATAATGTGTTTCCCCTGAACCAATGGTCTTTCTTTTATTACAGCTGTTTGAACTGCAGTCAATATTTTTTCAGAGGACTCAAAATGCACTTCAGCATTGGAATCTGAACGCCATTTATATGCAATAGGCACTGTGTCCCCTTCAGTGAAGGTGACATAAGTATAGTCAGTGGATCCTGCAATGATGCATATGACTAGGTTTGTTGTGTTGACACAAGTATGTAAGGATCTGGATGCAAGCATGCAAGTTTGCAAGGATCACAGTATTTAAGCAAGTGCTGATGTTATCACGACACCCTCTTGTGCCCTCTGTATTTTGGGTTTTAAACAGTGGGCTCAAGTTGTTTTTCACCTGTGGCACCTCAAGGCCTCCTGCAAACCATTGTTTCCCTACCAGAACTCTCCACACCCTTGAAGCTCCTGAACTGTTGCTTCCCCTGGTTGCACTCCTGTAAGAGTATCACATGTTTCCTAGTTAATTAGCTCCATCTGCCATTACCTATTGCATGCAACCATTTAGGATTATTTCCCCACCTGCCTTGGTTATTGGTGCCAACTGTTGTGACCTATTGACTCTAACGGCTAATGCTCTTTGGTTCCAGCTGTTTTGGTTAATTGATTCCAACCATCATGTGCATCTGCCATCAACAAAGGTCACATCCGTTAGGTTAACAGGTACTGTATGAACTTGTGAGCATGAATGAATGAGTGAGAATGAGTCAGAGTGAATGAGAATAGGTGACAGTGAATGAGAATGAGGGACTCAGAGTAAGAGTGAGTGCAAGTTAGTGTGAGTGAGTTAGAATATATCAGCAAGTCAGAGTACGAATGAGTGAGTGAGTACAACTGAGTGAGAATGACTATGAGTGAGTGCAAGAAAGTGAGACTGAATTGGTGCAAATCAGTGAGAAAGAGTGTGACTGAGTGAATGTAAGTGAGCATGAGTAAGAATGTGGTGTTATGCTTGCAAATTGGCCCAGGCTCACTAAAGACAATTCCTGTCTTATAGAAGCACCCATGGAAAAATACTAGAGATACTTTTTCAAATAAGGATCACCCATGGTATCTGGACGGCAATATTAGTCAAATTATGAAATTGGCATATCTTATGTATTATTGGCATATGTGGGACCCATGGCATATGAGGGATTTCTATGACAATGACAAAATATTGGCTGTGGCACTATGGAGGTAATTTTTCACATATCGGTGCACCCATTTTAAAAAATGGGTCAACTCCTGGGAAACCTCAGATATTGTTGGCTTGGAGCACCATGAAAAGGACTTGAAATATGAAAGTGCCCTTTAAGAGCCCAAGACTCAAACTTAAGTGAAAACTGTGTTTTAAACAGCACTATGACCTGACTTTTTAAAATGTTCTCGGTTACAATGAGTTTTCAATTAAAGTTGTCCGATGAATTCTAAGCATGCGTCATGATTGGAATGAGCACATATCACACATGCATGTGAGTGAATTGTGATGCATGCATGTGCAACCATGGAGATGCACAGCAGCTGCTTTGGTATTTTTAATTTACCTTTCGATTATCACAGACAGCCAAGCTAGAACAGTAAATTAAAGTTAACGAAATAAAAAGTGTGCTCCACTGCAGTGCAGCTGCCCGGCCATCATACCAAAGCAATAATAAACACACAGACAATATTTTGAAAGATATCATAGGGGAGCGGGAAGGGCATCGGGGTGGGGAGCATGGGGGTGGAAGTAAAAACAGAGCACCGGCAGAACAGAGGAAAAAGCAGGCAGAGAGAGCAAGAAACACATGCACTCACATGGAGTCCTCAATGCAAAAGAAAAAAGTCTCCTCAAGTCAGCAGAGGAAGGATACATCTCATCCCGCCAGAATGCAATGGGATGAATTGCTCCTGGATGGGGAAAGCAGAAGACTAGGGAGGAAAGTGATGCAATAAAGAAATGGCATATGGGATAGGCAACATAGCCATCCAATCATGAGCAAGGGGCTGACCCTACGCCCACTCCACTCTAGAGCCCATTTTTATGGGCTTTTGACGCATAGCACTGCAGCAAGTTACCATGCTGCCCTGCGTCAAAGGGAAAGGGCAGGAATGCACTGCATTTTAGCAATACAGCACATTCCTGTCAATTCCCACTGCGCTGATGCTGTTTCAGCAGCCTAGCGGCATTGCTGGCACCCTTGCACCATAGTGCAAGGGTGTCTGCATTGTAGGCAGGTTTGTTTTTGTGCAGGAAGGGGCATCTTCCTGCACAAAAACAATCCTGAGAGGCATTTTCCTCTTTCTGTGTGCTGCAGAGTGCAGCACACATACATGAGGAAGAAACGAGGAGAAATAAAGGTATTTCTCCTCCTTGCACTGTAAGGTTTTAGAGCATCCCCAGGTTGTAAATCTGGAGATGCGTCAAAATCCATGGGTGTGGTGTGGGACCACCCACCATAATGCCTATGGAACCCCCTCTTTGGGCAGAGTAAGGCAATGCAGTGATTTGCGCTGCCTTGCCTTAGTCCAGATCTATGAGGCCATTCAAAGCCACACAATGTGGCTTTGTGTGACCTCAATGATATTCTACCTCATACAGTCTGTGTGAAGGGACTGAAGGTCTTGTATTCAGCCTGCAGGACAATGGCACACAATACACGTGGTTTTGTGACACTGCTGGCATAGTGGTACCAACTTCTGAGCACATGCCTGCGCCTTTTGAGGATCGAGATGGTGTCACTGGCTGCAGCCTATAGCAGGCTGGTATCTAGGTACTGTACTAGTTGTGGATGACAAGGGCCCTCAGAGCTTAACAGGGCTGTACAGAGATCTAGAAAGATACCAGACCTTTTACATTTTACCCCGTGTAAGAGAGCACTCATGACAAAGGAGAGTGGAGGTAGTTTTAGCTTCTGCAATTGGCACAGTGTGGGTAGAGTGGACCACAGGCTCACCAGCCTACTCAGTGATGGTTGGATATACAAGCTAAGTGAAAAAGGAGAGAGGAGCATAGCCTGAGATTCCTATCAAGGAGTAAAAAAAACAGAATGTGAGGGGGAAGGAGGGAGAGGGTGAACTTTTTACACTCAAATTACTGGCAAGAAGATAATAAACTGAGGGTGATCCTGTTAACATTAGATATAACAGATCCATGCTGAATCCTTGATTATACTAAAGTATACAAAAAGTGATGGCTGGAATGCTTGAATTAATCTCAGCCACTAGTAATTACTCGGCCACATCCCAGTTCATCATTATTTTGCACGCCATGCCATCTCAGGTTGGACACAGCCATATACAAAGCAGTCTTGACCTCGCTCCAATGGTAACAATCCAGCCTGAACTGCCAGCCCAGGTCCTCCCTGACCCAGAATACAAGCAATCCAGGACCAGTTTGCCCTAGATAGGACCCTAAAGCCAGGTACAGCTTGGTTCCAGTGACACATTGTCTACGGGACCCACATCTGGGCAAACCTGTCCCACTTAGGGCATAATACTAATGTACATGAAAAGGGATCTTTCTCCACAGTCAAAGCACATCACGGCTTCTATGCCATGGTGTAGTGAGCAGGTGGCAGGGTCCTGCTCTCAATTGGCCTAATCTGTAACTGGGTAGAAGCACAAAAGTTAAGTGAGGAACCATATAATGGGCTCTGGAGGCTGAAATGCCCTTTGGAGGACATATTCGCTAGTGGAGAGGCTGCTTTGGGCATTTGGCAACACATTTATTATCTCTGTAATCGTTCAACTGGGTTGAAATGGCATGAGTGTCATATCAAGACATATAACTTATGCAAGAGTTACAAAATAGAGAGTCAGCTTCTAAGGAGGAGAACGGTTACAGATACAGCCTGTCAGGTCAATACAGGCATTATTTCCGAGTTGAAGACCAACTTTGTCCAGAAATATCTTGAAGAAGTGGGTCTTTAAGAAATATTGAAAATGAGTAGGATAAAATGGGCATTTGTGACAACATTTTTATCCGTAACTTTTTGACATGATGGCCGATTGACAAAAGTAATATACCATTTAATCTGCTAAACCTGTCTGGTTGCTAGGATTTATAGGGTTTGAAGGTTCTCCAAGAACCCAAGGCGCCAAGAGCCATTATCTAAGCTGCAGCATACAATGGTTTTTTCGAAGAGTACCAAATGTAGACAAATGCTTACAGCGAAAGAGTGAAAAATAGGTATCAAGGAAATGTATGTATTTCTGAAATGGACATAAGATATATAATTTAGGAGCAGGGGTTATTTCTTCATCTTTGAACTTGTGGGTATGCGTACTACTGTATGATTTGGAAGGTATTTTTCAAACTGTCATCTTTCTTATACACTGACTTACATTTGAAATGCACAAATGCAGTGAAATACTAAGGTAATACATGTTCTACTATTCTATGCTCCAACAATTCTTACTATAAAAACGGTACCTCACTGGACCGGAGCTCATCCAGCACCTAGACAAAATCTAGACGGCCTGTACATTTTTTTTAACTAGACACCTAGGGGTATCCAATGTGGGCTGACTTGCATGGCTCACACCACGTGTTTTTACCTAGAATCCCATCCCTTAAAAACCTCAAACTTTCACTAGAAAACAAACTTTCCTCAAAGTTCTGTAATGGAAAGTCCTGGAATCTGCAGCATTCTCCAGGGTCTCCCAACAAAAATGGTACCTCATTTCTGCCGGTAGGCCAAGTGCCCGCGACAGGAAACGGCCCAAAAGGGAACATGGACACAGATCATTTTTCCTCTCAAAACTGACTATTTTATCCAATGTTGGTACCTAGGCAAACCTAGTTAGCCTGTACATCATGAACGTCAATTCACTAAAATGCTAGCGGTAGCTGAAGTGATACCACAGGTCATTTTACCTTTACTTTTATTCACACAAATGTTTACACACACAAACACACACACATTCATGCAAACACACAAACTCTCTCACATAGACTCTCATCTCCAAGCATGAACACACCATACATCTAAAAGTATGTTTACTTACCTCAGATGCCAGTGAGGGTCATATTCCAACTAACTGTGCTACATTCTTCATTACACTAATAGTAAATACTATGTTATTCACTATTAGTGTAATAAAACACTGACAGAAAGCAAGGAAAATGGAGCTCCAAATGGAGCTCCAACCGATGTCTGCAAGAGCTGCCCCAGTGCTTCTGGTACTGATAATGCCATATCCAATGCCCGGGGTCACAATGGGAGTGCCAGGGGACACAAGAGGCAAGTGCCCATGACAGGAAAGGACCCAAAACACAACATGAGCGCAGCACATTTTTCTACTGAAAACAGACTCTTTTTTCCAATGAGGATAGCTCAAGATTTTAACCCCTAGCTTAGCCGGCATCTAGGGAAACCTAGCCAACCTGTACATTCTTAAAAACTTGACACCTAGGACTATCCAGGGTGGGCTGACTTGCAAGTCTCTCACAACGTTTCTTTACCCAGAATCCATTGCAAACCTCAGTTTTTCACTAAAAAACACATCTTCCTCACATTTCTGTGATGGAAAGTCCTGGAATCTGTGGGGAGCCAAAACATTCCTTCGAGCCAGGATTTCCCCATGTCTCCCGATAAAAATAGTACCTCACTAACGTGGACACACCAAGTGTCCACGACAGGAAACAGCCCAAAATGCAATATGGACGCAACACATTTTTTCACCAAAAACGGACCCTTTTTTCCTCTGTGGATAGCTTGACAATTTGGACACTAGCTCAGGCGGCACCGAAAGGAAACACAGCCAACCTAAGCATTTTTTAAATCTAGACATCTAGGTGTTTCTAAGGTGAGCAGATTTGCATGGCTCTTACCACATGTTTTTACCCAGAATCCCTTGCAAACCTCAAACTCTTACTGCAAAAACACACTTTCCTCATATTCATGTAACAAAAAGGTCTGGAATCTGCAGGGAGCCCCAAACTTCCTTCAACCTGACATTTCTCCAGGTCTCCCAATAGAAACTGTACCTTGCTTGTGTGGGTAAGCCAAGTTCCAAGACAAGTATAGCCCAAAACGCAACATGGGAGCAGAGCATATTTCCACTCAAAACTGACCCTTTTTGTCCAATGTGGCTAGCTCAAGATTTTGGACCCTATCTCAGCCAGCAAACAGGGAAACCTAGCCAACCTGCACAGTTTTGAAAACTAGACACCTAGGGATATCTAGGGTGGGCTGACTTGCAGGGCTCTCGCCAGGTTTTTTCCCCAGCATCTCATGCAAACCTCACACTTTAACTAAAAGAACACATTTTCCTGAAGTTTCTATGATGGAAAGTTTTGGAATCTGTGGGGAACCACAACCTTCATTACACCCGGCACTCTCCCAGGTCTCCCAATAAAAATGGTACCTCACTTGTGTGGGTTGGCCTAGTGCTCATGAAAGGAAATGCCCCAAAACGCAACATGGATGCAGCACATTTTTCCACAGAAAATTTACCCTTTTCTTCCAATGTGGGTAGCTTGAGACTTTGGACCCTAGCTCAGCCAGCATCTAGGGAAACCTAGCCAACCTGTACATTTTGTAAAACTAACCACCTAGAGGTATCCGGAGGGGGGATGACTTGCATGGGCCTTCCCACTTTGTTGTACCCAGAATACCTTGCAAACCTCAAGCTTAAATTAACAAACTAAGGGGCATATTTATGCTCTGTTTGCGCCGAATGTGCGTCAAAAATTTTGACGCACAATCGGCGCAAATCCTGCCCCATATATATACTTTGACTCCCGACCCCGCGGGTGTCAATATTCCACTATGTGCGTAATTTTTTGGAAGGGGGAACCAGCCTTGCGTTAATTATATGCAAGGTAGGCGTTCCCTTCCAAAAAATTACCTTAAGACCTGTGCCCCTTATTTATACTCTGCCGTCATTTTGACGCACAGGAGGGGGTGGGCCTTAAAAAACGGCACACAGCCTGATGTGCGCCGTTTTTTAACGCCTGGGTCAGGGCAGGCGTTAAGGGACCTGTGGAGTCAGAAGGAGCCCAGAGGTGCCCTCCCCTGCCCCCAGGGACATCCCCTGCCACCCTTGCCCACCCCAGGAGGACACCCAAGGATGAAGGGACCCATCCCAGGGAAGTAAAGGTAAGTTTGGGTAAGTATTTTTTTCCGATTTTTTTTGTGGATTTGGGCCCCCCTACATGCCACTATGCCCAATGACCATGCCCAGGGGACATAAGTCCCCTGGGCATGGCCATTGGGCAAGGGGGCATGACTCCTGTCGTTGCTAAGACAGGAGTCATGTCAATGGAGGTTGGGCGTCAAAAAAAATGGCGCAAATCCGGTTTGAGGCCTGAATTTTGCCTCAGACCTGACTTGCACCATTTTTTGACACACAACCCCCATTTTCCCATACGCCGGCGCTGCCTGGTGTGAGTCATTTTTTTTGACGCACACCAGTCCGCAGCGCCGGCTAACGTCATTCCATTAATAAGGCACCCGCATGGCGCGTTGGAATGGCGTTAGCCGGCGGTAACATTTTTGACGCACAACTGCGTTGGCGCAGTTGTGCGTCAAAAAGTATAAATATGGGCCTAATTTTCCTCACATTTCTATGATGGAACGCTCTGGAATTTGTGGAGAGAAGCAAACTTCCTTCCACCCGGCATTCCCTCAGGTATCCCAATAAAAATGGAACCTCACTTGTGTGGGTAGGACTAGTGCCCACGACAGGAAATGCCCAAAAAACGCAAAATGGAAGCAGCACATTTTTCCACTGGAAAACTGACCCTTTTTTTCCAATGTGGGTAGCTTGAGATGTAGGACTCTAGCTCAGTTGGGATCTAGAGAAACCTAGTCAGCCTGTACATTTTTTAAAACTAGACACCTAGGGGTATCCGGGGTGGGCTGACATGAATTGCTCTCACCGCGTTTGTTTCCCTTGCAAACCTCAAACTTTCACTAAAAAACAAATTTGCCTCATATTTCTGTGATGAAAAGTTCCAGAATCTGTGGTGAGCCACACATTTCCTTCAACCTGGCATTCCCCCAAGTCTCACGATAAAATGGTACCTCATTTGTGTGAATACACATAGTGCCCGCAGTAGGAAACGGCCTTAAACACAACATGAACACAGTGTATTTTTCCACCGAAAAACTGACCCTCTTTTTCTGATGTGGGTACCACTACATTTTGGACCATAGCTCAGCCGGTACCTAGGGGAAACCTCACCAACTTGTACATTTTAAAACTAGATACCTAGGGGTATTCAGGGTGGGCTGACTTGCATTGCTCTCACCATGTTTTTTTTTACGAAGAATCCCTTGCAAACCTCAAGCTTTAACTAAAAAACACATTTCCCTCACACTTCTGTGATGGAACGTTCTGGAATATGTGGTGAGCCACCAACTTCCTTCTACATGGCGTTCCCCCAGGTCTCCTGATAAAAATGGTCTCTCACTTGTGTGGGTAGTCCTAGTGCCCGCAACAGGAAATGCAACAAAACACAACATGGACACAACACATATTTTCACTGAAAACTGCACACCTAGGGGTATCCAGGGTGGGCTGACTTACATGGCTCTCACCACCTTTTTTACCCAGAATCCCTTGCAAACCACAAAATTCCGCTAACAAAACTCATTTGCCTCACATTTCTGTGATGGTAAGTTCTGCAATCTGAGAAGAGCCACAAACTTCCTTTCAGCAGGCATTTCCTCATGTCTCCTAATAAAAATTGTACCGCACTTGTGTGAGTAGGCATAGTGCCTGTGAAAACGCTCCAAAATGCAAAATGGATGCGTTTCCTTTTTCCGCTGAAAACTGACACTTTCTTTCCATTGTGGTTAGCTCAATATTTTGGACCCTAGCTCAGCTGCCAGTTGGGGAAACCTAGCAAGCCTGTACATTTTTGTAAAATGCATGGCTCTCACCACTCTTTTTTGTACCCAGAATCCCTTGCAAACCTCAAACTCTCACAAAAAAACATATTTTCCTCATATTTCTGTGATGGAAAAGTGTGGCATTTGTGTGGAGCCACAAACTTCATCCAGACGGCATTCCCCCAAGTCTCCCGATAGAAACTGTTCCTTGCTTGTATGGGTAGGAAAAGTGCCTGCGACAGGAAGTGACCCAAAACGCAATATGGATGCAGAGCATTTTTCCACCAAAAGAGAACCCTTTTTATCCAATGAGGAAACCTAGCTAACCTGTACATTTGTTAAAACTAGACACCTAGGGGTATCTAAGATGGGCTGACTTGCAGGGCTCTCACCAGGTTTTTTACCCAGAATCACTTGCAAACCTCAAACTTTAACTAAAAAAATGCATTTTTCTCATGTTTCTGTGACGAAAAGTTCTGGAATCTGTGGGGAGCCACAAACTTCATTACACCCGGCATTCTCCCAGGTCTTCCAATAAAATTGGTACCTCACTTGTGTGGGTAGTGCTAGTGTCCATGAAAGGAAATGCCCCAAAACGCAACATTGACGCAGCACATTTTTCAACAGAAAACGGACCCTTTTCTTCCTATAGGGGTTGGTTGAGATTTGGGACTCTAGCTCAGCTGGCACCTAGAGAAACCTAGCCAACCTGTACATTTTTTTAAACTAGGCACCTAGGGATATCGTTTGTTTACCCAGAATCCCTTGCAAACCTCAAACTTTCACAAAAAAACACATTTTCCTAATATTTCTGTGATGAAAAGTTCTGAAACCTGTGGTGAGCCATAAATTTCCTTCAACCTGGCATTCCCCCAAGTCTCACGATAAAAATGGTACCTCACTTGTGTGAATACACATTGGCCCTCTTTATGACATTGGTGGTAAATCCCAATTACCTCCACGCTGATTGCCGCCAACTTACTGTCACGGCGGCGGATATCCGTTCACCATATTATGACACAAACACACCAATCCGCCAGTATTCAGCCACAGGCACAAATGCGCCACACCAAAGGTCAGTGATAAACTGGCGGTATCAAAACCCACACCGTTATGCCAACAGAACAACGCCCACCACATCATGACCCACGAATCACCATGGCAGACATTCATCTGTGGTACATACTGCCGCGCTCAAAATTGACACACACATACAAAACAACATCACATTGGACAATTCAATCAACACACACCTGACACCCATACACACACCACACCCACACACCCACACCACTACAACACACTCACATTACCCACAACCCTTTACCATTACAAACCATTGCCAGCAGAGTGTCACAGTGCCCTTTCCTCGGGATCTGCACGCTGCTGAACAAAGGCCCACCTCCCGGCGTCACCAACTCAGAAAGCTATTAGAGTTATGATGAAGCCAGGCGGGGGGAAGGGAATTAGGGTAGGGAACTGCAGGGAGAGAGATCTGAAAAGAAACGGTTAGAACAAATAAGCATATACTCATTCATAACAGTATAAACTCACCAATAGACTTTTGAATAAAGGCATCTCTGTGGTATCAGATTGAGACCCTTTGTGAATTGGGAGTAGCCCCTTCTTTGAATCATGGAACAAGAACAAACTGCAAGCTCTGAACCTAGAGATGGCAAGAGCTTTGGACTATGGTCATACTCTGAATATCAATCATGTAACAATTATGCATTCATAACAGAAACGTTTGATCTCAGCCTAGAAATTCTCAAAGACTTAAATATGTATCTCACATATTATGCTTCCCAAAAAACAATGAAACTATAATTTGCTTATCTCCAAAACGTTTTCACATCTACTACTAAGGCCTGAAAGTTTTACTCATTGAACTTGAAGCGTTTTGTTTGTTGGGCAGAAGCTGTTCATGAAGCGCTTTGATCATCATACATGAAGCGCTTTGTTCATTATGCCAGAGAGCGCTTTTACTTGCTTTGTCTGAAGCGCTGTGCTCGTTGTGCTAAGGGGTGCTTTACTCATGTGGCCTGAAGCGTTTTGATCCTCGCGCCAAGACTGCTTTACTCATGGGGCCTGAAACGCTTTGATTGTCGTGCCAAGGGCGCTTTACTCTTGTGACCTGAATCACTTTGCTTGTTGTTCTAAGGGGATGCTTCACTCATGTGGCATGAAGTGCTTTGACTGTCGTGCCAAGGTCGCTTTACTCGTGTGGCCTGAAACACTTTTGATTGTTGTGCCAAGGGCGCTTTACTCGTGTGGCCTGAAGCGCCTTTGATTGTCTTTCCAAGGGCGCTTTACTCGTGTGGACTGAAGCGCTTTGATTATCGTGCCAAGGGCGCTTTACACGTGTGGCCTGAAGCGATTTACTCATTGTGCTAAGGGGTGCTTTACTCCTGTGGTCTGAAGTGCTTTGATCCTTGCACCAAAGCTGCTTTACTCGTTTGGCATGAATCGCTTTTATCATCGTGCCAGGAGCGCTTTACTCTTTGGACTGAAAGCGCTTTGCTCATTGTGCTAAGGAGCACTTTACTTTTAGAAGTAACAACTCCCTTCAAGATTGGGCTCATCAAGACCTTACCGCTACGAGTACGACCTACTCGTATCTGAATTCACCATGGAAACAAGGATACTCCAATTTGCTGTCAATCTGCCATGCAGGAAATCTGCTCTTCTTCAGAGGAACCCCCACGAGGTCTGACTGCATCGAAGTCTTCAAAATAGTGAGCAATGTGTTTGGGTGTGGCTGAGCTTTATAGGCCTGCCACACTCCAAGATGGCCGCTGCCTCTAGAAACCTGGAAATTGTAGTCCATTCATAGAATAGCACTGATAAGTGCATCTTGCCCACCAATGTCCTGACCTTGCAGCTACATGAGCTTTACCAAAGGGCAGGCAACACTGATAACCACTTCTAGAACAAGAGGGGATGACAAGTGGTGCGCATGAAGTGCCGCAAATACACGCAGCAGAGTTTTGGGTGGGACCTGGACCGCGCACAGCCTTATTCCTCACACAGAGAGACACCAGTACCACAGACACAACCAAAGCCAAACACTATTCACACCTATACACCACTCACGCACCCCACAGCACACACCCCAACACATTATCCAACACACCCTCGCCTACACACCTCACACAACACCCATGGCACCACAAAGACACCCCCGTTTCACAGAGGAGGAGCTAAGGGTCATGGTGGAGGAAATCATTAGGGTAGAGCCACAGAGGTTTGGAGCACAAGGTGCAGCAGATATCGATAGCTAGGAAGATGGAGCTATGGCTGAGAATCGTGGACAGGGTCAACGCCATGGGACAGCACCCAAGAACCAGGGATGACATCAGGAAGAGGTGAATGACCTACGGGGGAAGGTATGTTCCATTGCAGCAAGACACCAACTCGCTGTACAGAGGACTGGCGGTGGACCCTCACCTCCTCCCCCACAACTAACAGCATGGGAGGAGCAAGTCTTGGCAATCCTGCATCCTGAGGGCCTGGCTGGAGTAGGAGGAGGACTGGACTCTGGTAAGTCAGCTCTCTACTACTATCACCCCCCTCCCTGCATGCCATCACATACCCCCACCCTCACCCTCAGTCCCATCACTCCACCACTTCCCACACGCCCCACCACCACATCTCACTTATCCCAATGCCAAGCCCTGCATGCTGTACCAATGCATGGACACCTCTCACAGCCCTGCATGGACACTTATCACTAAAGCATGCACACCATAGAGAACTAACAATCCCACCAATCACCAACATACACAAGTGAAAGCTGCCAGGGCAAATACAACCAAAGAGGGCAAGCCACGGATGCACAATATGTCAGACACAGAAACCATAACACATAATTTACATCCCCACAGGTATCCCAGCCAATGTCAGTGGAGAGGAGGTGCCAGCACTATCCAGTCCCCCAACTGAAGGGGCCCACAGTGATGACAGCAACTCTGGTCTTCAGGATCTGGATGACCAACCTGGCCCACCAGGGACCTCTGGACAGCCGGTTACCCAGGCCCAGTTGCACACCGCCACAGAGCCTCCCCCATGAGGAAACACCACTACAGCACCCACACAGTGTACCCACACCTCTGTCCCCAGGACACGTCAATCAGCAGTATCTCCACCTCTACAGGGACCCCAGGCTACACCTCATACCCAAGAAAATCAGGGACCTGGGGTCAGTGGCAGTGGGCACATGGTTCTGGGGACAGAGGCACAGGCCAACAGGGAAACTGGGAGGAGTGCTGTGCGCCACGGGAAGGACAGGCCCAGGGAACCAACTCTCCAGGAGGCACTTGCAGAGATCCTGGGAGCCTATCAACATTCCCAGGACACAATGGGACAGATCCTGGACAACGTGCAGGAGAACAGGCAGCTGCAGGAGGGACAGTACAAGGGGATCAGGGAGGACTTGCAGGCCATCAACAACACCCTGATCTCCATAGCAGGGGTGCTGGCAGACATGGCCAACATTATGAGGGAAGCAGTCACACAACAGCGGGCCCCTGCCACTAGCCAGACATCTGAAAAGCCTTCAACCTCCACTGCCGCTAGTGGCCAGGATGCCCCGCCAAAGGTTTCACAGGCCACCAGAACCCTTCCCCCTGTAGAAGGAGAACCACCCTGCAAACGTTCCCTGCAATCCGGACAGAAGCCAGAGATACTTGCCAAGACCCCTGCCAGGAAATTAGACTCTCCTGATTGTCACCCTTGTGTCCCACTCAGTCACCCTGTCCACCTTGAACTGCCATTGCTCCCCTTCCTATGTCCCCTTGGACAATGCACCTGTGCTACAAACAGACTGCAGCATTACCCTGGACTTTTCTCCATCATCACCCCATCCCCTTGCACTTCCCCTCAATATTTTAGCACTTCAATAAACTCCCTTAGAAAAAAAGAATTTTGGAGTATGTCATGTTTTTCAATTATGTATTCATTGAAACAGGTACAAACACTGCAATTCAACTGTACAGAAAATGAGCATAGATTAATGACCTGTAGCTGGCTGCAGTGATCACATCAGGAGTACATGTGCGGTCACCAACATCTGCAAAATTAATTGGCAGGGGGAACAGTAAGTGGGCATAGAAGTGGGTAATATCAGCATGCCATTGCCACAGAAATTCAAACAAATGTAATTGAAATGTGAAGTAACACTGTCCTACCTGTTTGGCATTGGAAGTACTGTCTGATCACTGATGTTCTGTTGTCCTCATCCTCATCCTCTGCCTCCTCATCCTCACTGTCTACAGGGTCCACTGCTGGCACAAGGGCATCTCCAGCCTCCTCCTCCTGCAGGATTGTGACATGGCGTCTGAGGGCCAGGTTATGCAACATGCAGCATGCCACCACTATCTGGCAGACCTTCTTAGGTGAGTAGCACAGGGATCCACCTGTCAGATGGAGGCACCGGAACCTGGCCTTCAGGAGGCCAAAGGTTCTCTCAATGATCCTTCTGGTTCGCCTCATTATAGCGTTCTTCTGCCCTTGTTCTGGCATTCCTCATAGGGGTCAGCAGCCATGATCAGTTTGGGTAACCAGAGTCACTTGTAATTATTGAGGGACAACATTTAGCCACACACTATCCCATATGGCCCACACCATACCCATACACCAACATATACTGGATGAGAACCAGGGCTCACCTATTAGTTGGGCCTCTGTAGTTGGGTCATCACATTTGGGATGGTGCTATTCCTCAGGTCAAAGGCACCATGCACTGACCCAGGATACTTAGCGTTGACGTGGGAGATGCACTGGTCCACCAAGCACACCATCTGTACATTCATAGAGTGGAAACTCTTCCGATTTCTGAACATCTGTTCATTCTGACGGGGCGGGGGGCAAATGCAATATGTGTTCCATCAATCGCCCCAATTATGTTGGGGATATGTCCGATTGCATAGAACTCGGCCTTCACTGTGGCCAAATCTTCAACCTGGGGAAAACAATGTAGCTGCACATGTGTTTAATCAGGGCAGACAACACTCTTTTCAGCACTATTGAGAACATTGGCTGTGACATTCCTGCTGCCAAGCCCACTGTCACTTGGAAAGAACCAGTTGCCAGGAAATGGAGCACTGATAGAACTTGCACAAGAGGGGGGATCCCAATGGGGTGACGGATAGCAGATATCAGGTCAGGCTCCAATTGGGCACACAGCTCTGTGATTGTGGCCCCATCAAGTCTATAGGTAAGTATTATGTGCCTGTCCTCCAGTGTTGCCAAGTCCACCAGGGGTCTGTACACGGGGTATGTCTCCATCTCCTATTCATCTGCAGTGGTAGGAATATATGGGGCAAAAGAGTGAGGAGCCGGTCACAAAGTGAACAATGGAGCTACAACAGAACTTTGCATGCTGTTAACTTGTAATGGGTCAGTGTGGTTTGTCCAGTATCTCCTAATTTCACCAGTGACACAGCTATTTTCCAGGGCCTGCCCCCCCTGAAATGGCGTCCGCCTGTCCTGTGTGGAGGGACAGGTGGAAGTGAGGTAATTCCACTGACGTTGTGCGCCGTTGCGGGAGGCGGTCGGTAACCGCCGTGCAATTCTTTGATGGTTAACATTGGGTCCTATGGGTTACAGTGGCCAATGGTGATCAAACTGGCGGTGACGGTATGCACCTCCATGGACGTGACTGCCATTTTCTATCTGATCCCTCACTTGCTACCTGATCTTCCATAAGAGAGGACCTACACTTCATGTGCTGCTATGACCTGTGTCTGGAACCTACCATGGCCCGTGTGACTGGGGAAAGAGCCCCAGCCTTCACTTCGGAGGAGATGGAGACTGGTGGATGGGGTCCTACCCCAGTACGGACTGCTGTATGAGCCTCCAGACCAACAGGTGAGTACACTGTGGGTACGATGCATGTCACAGGAATGCATGGAGTGGTGTGTGTGAAGGCCTCGTGTAAGGAGGGTGAGTGGATGTCATCTGGGCGGCATATAGGTTGTGTGCTGGGCCACGTGTGTGTAAATGGTGATGTGAATGGGTATGGTGGGCCATAAGTGTAACAGGCAGGACTGTTTATCTAATTCTATTTTCCTGTGTGTATTACCCCTGCAGGTCAGTGCCCATCAAAAGAAGGGTATATGGCGTGCCATCGCCAAGGAGGTGCAGACCCTGCAGGTCTATGGCAGGCAGAGCACCCACTGTTGCAAACGGTGGGAGGACCTGATACGCTGGGCTCGGAAGACAGCGAAGACCCAGCTGAGGATGGCCTCCCAACGAGGAAGTGGTGCCCATCAAACCCTGACCCTCCTGATGGCCCGCATACTGGCGGTGGCCTATCCAGAGCTGGATTGGCGCTTGACGGCATCACAGCAGCCACAAGTGGGTGAGTACAGTGCCCATCATTGCAACTTACGCATGGTAGGGTGGTATCCGGGTGGGAGATGTGTGTCAGTGGGTGCCTCTAGGTCAGGCCTGACATTGCAGCGTAGGTCCCCTGGTGGCTAGGGTTCTGAAAGGATAATCCTGCTACCTAGCTCGTAGACATCCACTACTGGTCAGGGCTGCTTGGGTCCCAGGTGCGCTGCATTTGGCAGTGTGTGCCCCTCCCCATACCTTGGTGGCAAGCTATTTTTCTGCTAGTGCTATGGCATATTGAGTAGGCCTGTTTTTGAGGGTGCTGCGTACGCCAACTGTGGTGTTGGAGCAGCCATTGACCCAGTGTATCCTTTGTCTCGTCCCCCCCTTTTTGTTTTGTCATCCTGTCCTTATGTGCATTAGCATCAACTGGCGGAGAAGAAGTGGCACCGGCAATGGAGGGAGCTGCATCCCACAGGACCCAGGAGGCAGAGTCTACAGACGCTGAGGTCTCCAGTGGGAGGGAGGGCGAGGGGACCACCACTGCGGAGACTTGAGGGGGACAGTTCTGACACAGATACCTTCTCCGATGGTAGCTCCTGGTGGTGGCAGACACTTCTGTGAGCACCCCAGCTACAGGTACATCCACCACCCCCGTACCAGCACCGCCCTCCCAGCAGCCCCTTATCGAGTTGCCGTGCCAGGTCGCCCAGGAAGCTGGGCATCTCCTTCGCCCCAGGCACCTCAGGCCCTGCCCCAGTGAGCCCTGCTGCCCTGAGTGAGGAGGCTATTGACCGTCTGCGATCCATCTCTGTAGGGCAGTCAACCATTGTGAATGCCATCCAGGGGCTGGCAGCCCAGATGCAACAGACAAATGCATTCCTGGAGGGCATTCACACTGGATTAGCGGCCCAACAGAGATCGATACAGGCTCTGGCCTCCTCTCCGATGGCAGCCAGTGTCCCTCTTTCTACCCTCCCTGCCAACTTCCTCTTCCCAGACACCTCCACAACAGCCATGCACATGTCCCCTATGTCCTCTCCCACTGTGTCTGCCCCCCCTTCCAAGGTACACAAACGCAAGCACTCAGACACCCAACAGCCATCCACCTCACAACAGCATAAAGCCCATGCACCTGCACCCAAAAGCAGCAGACACCTCCAACAACCACTCCCTCTTCCTCCACTCCCATTCCTTCTCCCTCTTCCCGCCCCATTGTCCCTATAAAACTGTTCCTATCCACCATTGACCTCTTCCCTACCCCTCCCCCCCCATTCTGCATGTATGGGCAGGTTTGGAAGAACCTAGCCAATATCCTCAGCCACCCGGTCCACGGGCACAGTCGTCAACACACCCACTCGTGGTGGAAAGTATCAAGGCCACATGTCCTGAAGGTGAAGGAGCCTGCCCCAGTTGCCAGAAAGAGCAAGGAGCCTGCCCCAGCAGGCAAGGAGGGAAAGGAGCCTCCCCCCACCAGCAGCACTACCACCTCCACTGAGCAGCCGTCCAAGGTTGCAGGGGATGGGCAGGAGCCTTCCACACCAGCAGCAGCACCACCACTGAGCAGCCATCACTGCCGGCGGGCGGTATGTAATCCTGCCTCCATGGGCTGCTGTGCGGCTTGCCCCCTGCAAATCCAGTGAGTCTGACCCCCACCTGAGAGACTGTGACCTTGCACTCCCCAGGATCAAGCGCACAGGGCATGTTGCGCCCTCCAGAACCAGTGGGCAAGTCACCCACCTGAGAAACTGTGGCCTTGCACTCCCCAGGACCAAGCACAGGGCATGTTGCCCCCTCCAGAACCAGTGGGTAAGACACCCACATGCCCAACACTCCCCAGGATCAAGAGCACAGGGCACGATGCCCCCTCCAGAACCAGTGGGTAAGACAACCACATGCCCAACACTTGTCATGCCGTGGCGGCCGCCGTGGACGCAAGCACGGGCCGCCGCGGCACGGGATTTGGTAAACACCGCGGCCTGCATGCAAGCCGCGGGGGAAGCCGCGGCTTGCAGGCGGGCCGCGGGGAAAGCCGCGAGTCCAGCCAGGGGTCACGGCACTCGCCGCGCCCCCTTCTTTCATTTCTGCCGCAAGAGCAGACGCGGCAGGAGATGAGACCCCGAGTTGGGTCTCGACCCTGCCGCGCATAGCGCATTTAGTGCGCTTAACATTCTGGCATGTAGGAAATCTTCTTCTTCACCACTTACCGGTCACAACAGGCAAAAGCCGGATACCTGCACATGGTGGTATTTTTATCCATGCCTTTTCCCTTTCCCAGCATGCTGTTCACTTCCTCTCTTCCCAGCATGCATTATTTCTCTTTGTTTGGACGCATGTTCTTTATTCATTGTTATACTCTCTTCCCCAATCCAAGATGGTGGTGTTTCTACTTCCTGTTTCCTACTTCCTGTCTAGGGGTATATAAGGGGAATTCAGCTTCTTGCTCATTGCGTTGCAACACTCCTTTGGTGGTAGTCACGCTCCGGCTGGTTTCCTTTGTGGATCCAGTTATTCCTGACCTGTCTTCGTCTCCAGTTTTCTTGTACTCTCGGATCTTCAGTTCTAACGTCCTGGTGTCCTCCTTCTGTTTCAGGGAGTTCCTGTTGGAGGTTTTTTATCCTTTTGGGGTTTTTCCTCTGGGACTCCTTCTGGAGGGCACGGACTGTAGTGGCTTGCTATTGTCAAACAGCACCATGGCTACCGGAAGGGGTCGCCCCTACCTCGGCCAGAGCAGAACCTGCCGGAATCGGGGTCGTTCCCCAACCCTCATCAACTTCTACGGTAAGCCCAGTGAAAATCGTGACAACACTCCCCAGGATCAAGAGCACAGGGCACGATGGCCCTCTCCAGAACCAGTGGGTAAGACAACCACATGCCCAACACTCCCCAGCATCAAGAGCACAGGGCACGAGGCCCCCTCCAGAACCAGTGGGTAAGACACCCACATGCCCAACACTCCCCAGGATCAAGAGCACAGGGCACGAGGCCCCCTTCAGAACTAGTGGGTAAGACACCCACTTGAGAGACTGTGGCCCATCACTCCCCAGGACCAAGAGCACAGGGCATGTTGCCCCCTCCAGAACCAGTGGGTGAGACACCCACATGAGAGACTGTGACATTGCACTCTCCAGGACCAAGCACAGAGCATGTTGCCCCCCTCCAGAACCAGTGGGCAAGTCACCCACCTGAGAGACTGTGGCCTTGCACTCCTCAGGACCAAGCACAGGGCATGTTGCCCCCTCCAGAACCAGTGGTCTTGTAACATCTCCCGGCTGAGGTGTCCCCCCTCCCCCCATCCTCCTGAGGTGCCTGCCTATTTACCAACTGATGCCCATTCAGCGTTCTCTCCGTGTTGAAGCAGGTAACATGTGTGGCCTTGGACTTTGGCCTTTGGCCATGTGGCCTATGAACATTGTCGACTGTGCTGTGTCCCTTTTTCTGTACATATGTATATATCTATTATCTTGCCTAACTTATTTTTCATGCTGTGTTGATCTCAATACATTCACTTTTTCGAAATCGTTTTGTCCTTGTATTAGTCATCCGAGTTACGAGGTACAATTTTTTTTTAATGCAGCTGATTGTGTGTATGGTGTGTGGGGGGTGGTGCGAGTATGTGTGTCACTGTCGTTTTCCTCCCTCCCTCCCTTGTGTGCTATGCAGCTGTACTCACCGTCGTCGTCTTCGCCGCAATTGGTGTTCAGGGTGGAGCAGAACTCAGAAGATCATGGGGAAGACATGCAACTCAGGCTCCATGGCGGCGTGGTTGTTCTCTGTGTCTCCAATGGTGAGTCCTTTCCCTTCTGAGGTCAGTTTCTGGCCAGCTTTTGATGTTGTTGTTACCGCCCTGGAAGAGGTGTTGGTTTCCAGGGTCATAATATGGTGGGCAGAACATTGACTTCCGCCTGGCTGTCTTTCGGAGATCTTTCCGCCATAGTCATAATTTTGTGGTAGTTACCACCAGCCTGTTGGAGGTATTACCACCACTTTAACACCAACCGCCAGGGTTGTAATGAGGGCCATAGTTCCCAAGCAGGAAACGGCCTAAAAAACAACATGATCACAGAGCATTTTTCCACCCAAAACAGACCCTTTTTTCCAATGTGGATAGGTTGAGATTTTGGACCCTAGCTCAGCCGTCACCTAGGGAAACCTAGCCAACTTGTACATTTTTGAAAACTAGACACCTAGGGGCAGCCGGGGGGGCTGATTTGCATTTCTCTCATCACATTTGGTTTATGCAGAGTCCCTCAAACCTTCACTAAAAAACATATTTTCCTCATATTTCTGTGAAAGAATTTCAGAAAACTGCTGGCAGTTATAACACCACCCAGCATTTTTTTACATCTCCTGAGAAAAAAGGTACCTCACTCATGTGGATGGGCCAAGTTCTCATGACAGGGAAGGCACCAAAGCTTATTGTGGCAATAATGATGACTATGGTGGGTGTATCAATTAGTCCTGAAATCTACAACCATGTAGGGAAACCTATCAAGCACAGACATTTCTGAAAAATAGACATCAAGGGGAGTCCAGGGAGGTACAGCTTGTGTGGATCTCCTAAAGTTTTCTTACCCACAATACTCTGCAAAGTGAAACATTAAATAAAAACACTACTTTCCCTTGCATCTCCGTGACGTAAACTACAGGAATATTGTGCACCTTACATTTGCGCTAGTGCTCACCTACACACAGTTTATTTTTTCTGCAAGAGGTGCTCTCCAGTATCAATGCAGTGCATATTTTGTAACACCTCATATTTTACAGCACGTTTTACATCCTTATTCAGCTGAGTGGTTGTGTAAAATATCTGTGTTGAGATTATGACATATACAATGCATGAAATTTAAATGAATAAAGCCAGTTTTTGGAGCACAAAATGGAGAGCAATCCATCCACATTGTAGTGAAAAGCTACATCTTCGAATCTGAACGTCCTCTAAGGGATCAAGAGCTATGGTCGTCTGTAAGGAGATGATCACATCAGGCACTAACTCAGTGACTCGGAGACTGTGACTAATTCTCTTAGTGCCTGCTGTAAATCTGTACATTTGCCAGCCAGTAAGATAATTTAATATCTGAGACCATCCTTTGAGAACATCCCTTCAGCTGCAAAATTCAAACCTAACCACTGTACTTCCAAACCATCAGGTGAAGATAGAGGTCTGACAGAATTGGTAGAAAAAAGAGAGATGGGCAAAACAGGAGAACCCAAAGTGAATTCAATGGCAGATGACCCAGTAGCAGAAATTACAAATGTTCAAACCACCAAAGAGCAATTAGAAGTACTATCACTCTCTTTTCCCACATTTTTACCACATCCCAGGGTAGCATAGGAAGAAAAGTGTACTAAATGCCATGGAGTTATGGGAAAGATATCAGTCTATCTCCAAAATCTTATTGAATGGAAACATCAAAGAAATCTTTGGGAGAAGTAACTGACCTTTTTGGCAAATAGGTCCACCAGCGGAAGATCCCTCATTAACACAATGTGCTAAAATAAATGTGGATGAAGTTAGAATGATGATGGGAAAAATGCATGCATATTCTACCTCACAAGCATTAAGCTGAGGCTAGAACTTTCAGATGTGACTCCCTGCAGAGACATAAGTGACTGGCTATCCTGTTCAGAGGTGAACAATGATGGGTAACACATTTCTGATTGACATGGATCCTTGGTACCTGACTGTTGATGCATACCAGAATCCTCTTCTGGTGCATCAGGTTACTGTCAGCTATCTCCAAATGGAGGTGCAGGCGGCCTCTACCTGAGCCTTGTTCTTTATGATCCAACAATGTGGCTCCTCAACCCTAATGACTGCTATCAGTTATAAGAATCACTGAGGTATTGGGAGCCAAAAGAATCCACCTTGTTAGCTGGATCCTTATTGAAGCTAGGAGTGATGGGGATGAGGAGGTTGTAGCCACTCAATCATGGGAACTAGTGAGTCATCAGATGATATCACCAAGGTCTCTGGTGCACTGGAGATCAACAAACCTTAAGGTGGCAACCAAGTCTTGCTAATGTATTATTAAAAGCTTTTGGGGATGATACCACTTCAAAACTAGCAGTGAGTTTCCCAAGTGCAGACTTTAGGATCATCTGTTGAATGGATGAACTGGAATGTGCCTGTAGGCATTCATGCGATCTAAAGCCAGCAAGAATTTGCCTGGTTTAATCAGAGGCAGAGGAAACTACAAAGCCAGCATCTGGAATGAGTATGCAAAGGTGATCTTAATAACTGCCAGGAGATTTAACAGTGGTGTAAAATCTCTCAAAGTCTTCTGAATGAGAAAGGTGACAGGCAGAAAACTGAGCCTTAAACTCCTTACCAGAAAGGATTGTCCTTATAGCACACTTCATCAACTGAGTCTGGATGCCTGGCAAAAGAGCTACCCATTTCAAAAACTCCTGAGAAAGGAATTCTCTGAAGACACAGGTGCACATTTGATTGAATAGCATTGCTGAAGCGTTTGAAGCACTCATTTGTCCTGGACTCTGACCTGCCACTGTTACAGGAACTGTTGAAGATGATCACCCACCAGCACTACTTGATCATTGTCTTATTCATGCCCTAGTGGGTGGTGGAAAAAGTCTGTCTGCAAAGACTGTTCTGGTTGTGGTCCCTTTCACAAAGTGGATGCCAGCCTTGAGAAGCAGAGTGCCTAGTCCCTAGTTGTGACAAGAAACAACACTCTCCTTACAGTGGGTAGAAAGTAGGTAGCACAATCTTCAAATGTTCTCTTAACCATCTCCTCCAACTGGTCTCTAAAGTAATTGCCTGCCAAAGAAAAGGAGCTCAAGCAGTTGATTCTCTTGTTCTGAATCCATTTTCCCAGGTTGCAACCAGATGTGATACCTATCCATTGTGCCAATTGCAGTCAAACCAAACTCATGTTAAAAGTGAAAGTCGGAAAGGAAGCAACATTTTTATTTCATATACCCCAGCAAACGGAAGCCATCACCTCCTTGTTGAAACATGTCAAACAGTGGCTGAACGTTTTACAGTACATACTGGGCGGTATAGGCAACAAACACAGAGGTGAGACGATTAAAGTTCATTGAAGCATGTGACATATTATTAGAACTTTCCACTTTCTTCCCTACAGGATCCATTAGACAAGCAATCTATTATCAGTATCTATTGATAATTGATGCATCATGTTAGCCAATAGGGAATCTGATTTAGACACGGGAAAGTATGCCTCAAATCCCTTCAGTGGGCAATGTTTTGCCAAATATATTTAAACAACCACGCATCATCATGCGCCAATTGTTTCAGTACCACTCGGAAATCCAGGATAATCCCTACATGCTGCAGCTTCCCCTTCTAGAGTATATTTGCCCTCATCTAAAGGCTCTTTCATCATCATTGTGGATTTCATGATCAACTTGGAGTAGTGAAGGGTCACATCAGATTTGGCAGAAATGATATGTTCAATGACAATTTGCTACTCTTTTTCTGACAGGAGAACCTACATTAGATCCTATTCATCCCCCTACAATGGGCAACATGGTGCAACTTCACTAAGCACATGTAAGGCTCTGTTCATCTTGCAAATGCCAGCTTAAACCCCTGCACTATGTTCTGCATCCAGAGATACCAGATCATAGCCTATGACTGGCGAATTGCATGTCAGAAAATTTCACGGCCATTGCATTGCCAGGTAGAAGGCCACACAAGATAGCTGTAGCAGTAGTGTGGCTGTTTTAGTTTGATTGATTTTATTTTGTTTTCATACAGTCTCAGGACATGGGTTGGAGAATGTGTTACTAGATTCCCCTCTGAGAGATCACAGGCTCATAACTGTTCCGATAAGTTATGTGTTTTTTACAAAGTGACAGGTGATGACCCACCCGATACCACTGACACACTCAACTAATAAAGGGGTTAACATAAGCTGGGCTAGAGTTGATAACAATAATTGTTTGTCAAACCCAATTGTCAAATTTTATTGTGATTTTTTTAGATGCTTGAAGGAAATATGGGGGGACTTGAAATAATCACCAGTTTCAATAAAATCTGTAGTATTGAACGGGAAAAGCTCACTGCTACAAATAGTACTCAGATCAATAAACATGTGAGATGGTTTATTTTGTCCTCTACCAAGGCACACAACCAGTTATTGTCAACCATTAAAGTGGTACAAAGAGACCCAGAATTGGTCTGCATCTTTAGAAAGACTTACAGAAAGGCCTGGAAAAGGGGACAAAGAGTTGAAGCTTATCATAGCTTAATAATGGTTAGTGAACTTAAAAACAGTACACTCTTCTGGCAAACAGTGAACTGTAACTATCTGGAGAAATCTCAATAAACTGGGCTTGATAGTGTGATACCCCTCGGAAGACTGTGTCAGATATTTTTCCCAACTATAGTCAGATCCTGTGCCTGAGGAGGGCTACGCTCTGAGTGTAAGCCAGGCAACAACATTGGTGGTCCTAATAGCTTCCAGCCAGCCCTTCTGTGGCCTGGAGATTGGGCTGAATGATATAATAGGGGCCATTAAAAGATGCCCTACTGGTAAAGCTCCAGGCCCAGGTGGGATACCAGGGGATCTTTTTAGGGCAAATCTATCCCTCTGGGCCCCTTTCATGTCCAATGTCTTTAAGGACTCCATAACTTTGACCCTCCAAGGCTTGGTCACATGCAACAAGAGTCCCTATTTTTAAGAAAGGATCCAAGGGGGACCCTAAATGCACAACCTCATTTCTTTAATAAATTCAACTGCCAAAATAATGTCCAGGATTTTGGTGGAGTTTTGAAAACTTGGGTGACTGATGACAATGGGCTTTCGGATCTCCAGTTTGGGTTCAACATTGGCCTTGGAGCTGGTGAGCAGTGTCCAAACTGTAACTCTTAATTAATAAATACACAGTAGCAAAGGAAGGTAAAGGTACCTAACTTTTATGGATTTGAGCTTGGTGTTTGAATCTGTCAGTAGGTCAGGATTCTGGGATAGATACGTCTAGGGGTTGAGTCAAGTATTGTAGATTTTCTGAGGGAGTTCCACCAAGAGGCAACTGCCAGTGTGAGGTTTGGTTCAACTGGGGAAACAACGGAAGCCCTTAAACTTGATTGAGGCCTGCACCATGGTTGTGTATTTTCCCCTTATCTTTTTTCATTGTACATTAACAGTTTGGAAGAACACTTGTTGAATTATAATGTTGTTATTCCCAGAGTCGGTAATCGTAATGTACCTGCTCTGATTTATGCTGATGACACTTCTATTGGCCAGAACTGAGATTCGCTTGCAGCCATTGTTAGATCAGTTCTGCACATCTATGAACCGTTTGGACCTGACAGTAAACCAAACAAAAACTCAGATAATGGCCCTTGGATCCTGAGACAGGAAAATAAGGTATTTACTGTTAACAGCATGAAAATTGACAATGTTTCTTCGTATCCTTACCTGGGAATACTTTTTGATGATAGACTTACCTGGGGTTCTTTAAACGTTGGCAGGGCAGCCGCTTTAGCAAGGAGTACAGAGGCAGTCCTAGACTTTGCAGACAGATTGAGCAGCAAGCTAATCAAAGAGCTGGTAGAAATCACCAAGATTAAGGCTGCCCGGGTTCCGCATATGTAGCCGGCATATGAGGATTCTGCGACAAACCAGGGTTGGAGAATGTGAAAATGGTATTATAAAAATGTTGCTAGACATGCCTTTGTCTGTCAGAAATTATATATGCCATACTGAATTTGAGATAGGGTACTTAAATGACATTGTGAAGCTGAAACCTCTTCTGCTATGTCTGAAAATATGAATTAAGGAGGAAACTTCATTGAGTCATCAAATCTTGGCTGATGGTTCAAATTGGAAAATAGCCTGAAACACATTGGATCATATATATAAGTCCTGCAATTGGTTAGATCTAAGCAAATCATTCAGTAATCCTTGTACCTTCTCTGCCAGTTTCTCCACGTCATTGACCAAACTGTTTGTAGCCAGATGAACTGAAGAGAGAATGTTCAAAAATGCAGGAAAACCTCCTCTGCTACCCATGTTCAAATTCGTAACTGTCTTGGCATTGAGCCTTATTTAACATAGGCTAATGCTCTACATTATAGGTTCTTTATAACTAGATTGCAGCTGGCCACTGTTCATTTACTTGTTGCATACCGCAGGTAGTGCATGCTTGCTGCTAATTTGCCTGTCTGGCAAAGCAATGGTCGCTCTGGACAAGGGACACTGCACTTCATTCTTTTGTGTAAATTGTAATCCTCACTAAAGAAAATGTTTATTCTACCTTTGCTGAAGTATGCAAATTCTAGACAGTGTTGGGCTGCTATGAAGTTTTTACAGACATTACCAAGTGAGGATATGTTTTTCAACTGTAATTTTATACAGCAAGCTATACGTATACGTACGCGATCCGCAGTTGTATCATGAAATGCTTGTTCCTTTTATTTTATTTGCACTGCCTCTGAATCTTTCTAGAATACGTGAACAATTCACCACACATCTCTACAATAGAAAGTAATTCAGTTGATAAAACATAAAAATAAGTTCGAGGCATCGACGAGAGCTCCAAAATTAAGAGCTTTGGAGCTCTTAGAGCTGTATTTCCTGGGATATCTAGAGTCAGCCTAGAACCTCACCGGGACAGTTGTATTTGTGGCTTGTCCACACAGCCTGATTCCCATTG
The DNA here is from genome assembly GCF_031143425.1 of Pleurodeles waltl. Classification (NCBI taxonomy): domain Eukaryota; kingdom Metazoa; phylum Chordata; class Amphibia; order Caudata; family Salamandridae; genus Pleurodeles; species Pleurodeles waltl. The sequence goes on along the minus strand of NC_090437.1, from coordinate 1,084,865,217 downwards.
CACCACTCTCTTTCCATTTTATCGTCAAAAAATAAATGCAGCATAGTAAACTGAACCCCAAAGACCATGTGTCAGATTTTCCAAGAATCATCCATTGTAAGGCTGCTTGAAAGTCCGTAAGCCTGCATTTGTCATACAGCAAACAATTGTCCATCATGTTAGTCACAACACATTGCATGACAGTGATTTATTGTGGTGCCACTTCACAAAGGCACTTGCAGTGTCTTAAGTGAGATTTGTTCACAAGGCACACCCTCCAGAACATATATCTTCACACTGGAGATCTTGTTTACGAGCATGAATACTCAACATCCAGTTAAGATCCATACGATGGAGATTCATTATTACAAGTAAATAATTTTGCTTCCCAGGGTGATCTCAATGGCACATGTCTGCTCCTGTACATCTGTCCCCCATAATACAGCTCAGATGTCTGGCCTAAAATAACTATTTTTTAGAACCAGGCAAGGGCGGTAAAGGCAGCAAGCGAGGTTAAACCTATGTAGGGGATTTGCAGACACTTGTTTTTATTTGTGATAAAATTAACCCAAACAAATCATTTCAGAAAATGTTGATGCTTATTTTACATTTAAGGTCTCATCTAAAGAGAATCCAGGAAGCAGCAAATAATAGATGTGCCTATACATGAACTATTCCTTCTAGGTTGATTTCAGGGGCTGAATGATTGAATGAGTTTAAGATCCCTTAAAACATCTACCCTTAAAGTAGCCCACTGCCCCCAGTAGTTCCAGCAGTTTCCATGTGTCCATACGGCTCCAACAGCCTTTAGTTTTGGGAGCTATCTGAGGCCTTTGGGCTCCCTCTCCCAAAACACATTCTACATTTAGCAGGTCTCTGTCCTAGGACCTATCTCATTGCTGACATTCATCTGCAGCCCCACTGCAGATCCAAATACCTGTGTATCTCTTGCCATGGTACATTTCAGTATCTGCAGATCTCACTCACAAATCTCAACCTCCTTATCTTTTTCCTGGGCACATAACCCCAGGTAAATTTCTATCAAGACATTGTCACTCTTAAGGCGGTCTCTTTGGGCAAATAAAAGACAACAGAAAGATTATTGTTACACAACTTATTTTATCCACCTGGGAAAATGTTACACCGAGGGAAACCTCTGGGAGCTGGTGACCATGTGATCAAAGACAGATTTCTAGAGTGGATGTATAAGTCCATTGAGCCACCAGTCCTGGCACACTCCTATCAATGGGAACATCTCAGCCTGCAGCCTTTCCTTGACATCCAAATTTCTCTTCCCAGGGACATTTAGCAGATTTCTCTCACAGCGCACATCTTACCTCTTTCAGATCCCCCACTCAAGGCACATCACATTCTATCTCCCTTGGCACATAGCGTCTGCGGCTCTATTTGTATCTGAAAGCACATCTTAACCCAGGAAATCCATTTCCCAGGACACATTTCATCACCTGTATATCGCTCACCCTGGGCATTAACCCTAGATGTATTCTATGAGGATAAAGTTGCCTCCTGGAGAGCTCATTAGGGCGCATGATCACTGTAGATCTGCCTTCCAAGTCACATTTCATCATAGCAGTTCTTCCTTGGCACATGCAACTCCATTTCACCTATCTCTCCTCCCTGTGATTCTCCATCTGTTGTCCCATATCGCGGAAGTAGCTGAAGCGCACCTCTTCCAATTCACCCTTTCTTTCTCCCTAGGCCTTTATAACAAATGATTCCTTCTCTATGTCTAAGAACCTCATTACATGTTACTGAGATTTAGGTGCAGGGTTATTGGAGGGACCGAATGCCTGATTCTGGCAAGTATCCGTGCACCTAAATGCAGGGATTACAAGATGTGTGTCCCAGAAATGGGGAAATAGCACATGGGCCGGGGAATAATAGAGCCACTTACACGTTTCCCCTTACATGCAAAATAATAGACCCACATCCTCACACATTTACCACCTGCCTAGGGCAGTCAGAGAGAGGGCAGTACCCGTGAAAGCAGAGCATTTGCTGCGCCCGTAACGCTGCTTTCAGAGCTCAGGCCTGGGGAAGGCACAATAGATGCGCGCAGTCCCCTCTGCTTCATGCAAAGGACTGAATCCAGGGTCTCTCGGCTTGGAATTGAAGCGCCCCTTCTTTGCTGAACAAGTAATTCAGGGCCAGAGACACCCGAAAAAATAGAATGGCTCATAGCGGTTCCCCCTTTGGCCACTCGTTAACAGTAGCATTGTTGCTCGGCTCTCTTCCCACGCATGCTGCCCCTCTCTTCTGCACACATCTTTCTCTCAATCAGCGGCTGTAATTTCCTTTATGTTCAAAGAGTAGACGCAACTACTCCCTGCTTTTATCAAGAAACCCGCGTTTCCAACTGCACAGGAGAGTTTCGTATAAATAACCGCTGCTAAGGCCTAGTGCTGTTTGCTCTCTTTCTGGGACACCTATTAACTAATGGGCCCCAGAATGGGAGGCAAAGTGCTGACCTGCATTAGCGAAAGATAAATGTTTGAAGGTCACACAGGTGGACGGAGTCACACGGATGCTGGAATGACTTGAAAAAGTACACATATAAATATATTCCTCAACACTGAGCAAGGACACTCATAAGTAAATAAATGTAATCTTGGCTGCCGAGCTGGCATAGAAACAAAGCTAAGGGCTTGTAGCCAATAAGCAGGCGATTGTAACTCAACATGCAAAAGATACTCTGTTTGCACGCGAGGACGACGCTGGTTATTGTCAGTTTAATATGTTTCTATTATAGAAAGACACGAGTATATATTTTAAATGCTGGTGGGCAAATAGTTGCTGATTGCTTAACCTACAGTCGTTGATTTGTACATTGAGGTCTGCTTAAAGTATTCAGAGATATTAAAATTTACATAATAAATTAAATTAACATCACATATGCTGAAGAGGAGAAAGAGGAAAAACAGGAGGAAAAACAAGTTGAAAAGAATAGCTGAACTACAAACTGTATCGAAACACAAGGTTAATATGTCACAATAAATTCTCATTCACAGAGCGCGCGCTTTACAATTTACACCTTAGTATTAAGGATACATATGTGGGATACCTTACTATGTTTTTTCAGCGCAGTATGCACGCTTTTCATTATTGGTGTAAGATTTGTGAATGCCTTTTTGGCCTTCCGCCTCAATATGAGTTTGTGTTCCTCCCCTTAGTTGAGTTGTCTTTAGTATTCTCCTGACTGCTTCTTGCTGAGGGCATGTATAGAGCCAGGTGATATTCAGGGCCTTTCATCCCTATTATTCCCTTGCACATTCGGAACAAGTTATGAAGTATATTTTTAATTTATATCAGTCTTCATATTGGAAACCAATGCTTCATTTGAAAAATAATGAGCGGAGGGGCCACAAGTGTTTCGTGGGAGCCTGCCTGTGTTGCTGAATACTAAGGCTGCCTAGTCATGACTCTACCTTGTGCCTCTTTCTTCCACCTCCCACACTCCCTGTCTCTGTCTCCCTCTTGCAGGTGCTCATCATCCTTGCCTTCTCTCTTCATTACTGTTTTCCTGTCTCCCCCTTCCTGCTTGATTCACCCTTTTCTGACTTTCTTGCTCTGGGTCAGGGTCAAAGTGTGATGATGAAAAATATGGCTCTGGTACTTTTGCTGCCACCCATGACATTACTTGTCACGCTGTGTATTACAATAACAAGGTTGATCATTGTATCATTGATAACCAGACATTGAACCTCCCTCTTCCTAGCCAGTATCAACAGCCAAAGTGTGATACTTTATTTACAGGAGTGATCACAAGACAAAGCCACACTGCTTCTTCTTGGCATCACTAGGAAAAAAGTAATGGGCAAAATGAAATTAAGAAAAAAAAAAACGCCTTGCAGTCTTTTCCGAAGATACACCAGGGTTAGATCAATCTCTCCTCTACCTTAGGCACACCCCTCCTTACTCCAGAAAGGTGTAAGAAAACGAGGTCAATGAGGTTAACAGAGTATAGTGTACCATAGTACCTGGATAAAAATGTAGAGCTGGCTCAAGACTTAGGGGCAGATTTAGAGTTTTGCCAGCGGAGTCAGTCGTTATGGTGGAGTTCTTTACTCCTGCCGTACTGAAGGTCCTCACCTGTCAAATTTAGAGTTGTCCACTAGCCCTGTGGACAACTCCAAACATTGGCAGGAACAACCATCATTACACATCCTTTCAATATATTCAATGTTTGATTTGATGGATGGTACCAACAAGATGATGGCACCATCAGTCAAACTTTTAATATGTTTCTTTCAAAAATGACCTCCCCTCTCCCACTCCATGGGAGTTTTCTCCAATGGTGTAGGAGTCACTTAAACGTTTTTACTGTCCCCTCCGTGTGCATTTTCCTGGCAGTAAGGGGAAGTGAAATCTGGCCATTTGACTGCCCACTCTGAATTGGGTGGGTGGTTGAATGGCCAAAACCTTGGATGGTACATACTCCAGACTTAAGTTCCGCCTGTCTGTAAATCAGACAGGCATTGCGATGGAATACTCTGTCTGCCAAACTCTAAATCAGCCCACAAGAACTATTGTTCTAGTGCTATGGAAAACTGGAGCAGTAGCAAGCTCTTAATAGAGGTCACTATGACAACTTAAAATGCTAAAAATTCTGTTGGAGAATAAGCACTTGTTACCCTAGTGGTACAATGTTTGAGGAAATATGCATGAAGCTTTTTTTCTGATGAAAAAGATGAAGAAGTGGACATCGTCCACTAAACTTCGATCAAAAGAAGATTAAATGGATGAAAAGTGTGCTTGTGATAAATTCAAGACTAGAGGATATACAGAAGATGTCTTAGGGCAAGCAATAGAAAGAGCTAACAAATTATTAAGACCAAAATAACGCATAAAGAACAGTGAGCAGAATAACCTTGCTTCAAAGTTCTCTACAAAGAGTCAGATTATAAAAAGAACGATTAACAAAGGATGAGAGATACTAAATGTGTAGAGTGACTTTAAAGAAATAGTTTCAGATAAGCTTTGTTTGCATTCTAGCATTCGAGAAATATTAAATATCATGAAAGAAATCTACAAGAAGACACTTTGCAGTAAATCTCCAATAGGTACATTTCCTCTTTGCGAAATCTTTTGTTGTAATTCCGTGATAAAAAGCGATTCAATATTACAGTCACAAAGCAGCAAAAAATTCTAATTTAAAACATATGTTGCATGTGACAACAGTAGTTACATCTAGGCACGAAAATGTCTTAGTGGGTTGTTATTTGTGGGAATGATTAAAAGAAAGAGCAAATTAGGTATAAATGATTATAAAATAAGTATCTGAAACAAGAACAGCAAATTATGAATGCCTACAAATTCAAGCATTCTTTCTGTCAACTGAAAGAATAGATATTGAAAGCAAATATACTACACCAGGAATATTTGCACTGCGAACTCTGTTACAAAGAGAAACCAGGTGGACAAAAGAGTTAAATATGCTACCCCTAAAAGGAATTAGTGACGACAACGTTCATATGCCATGCTTTCTGTAAATTGGAAGCATAAAATTGGCAGTGGGTGTTGAGTTTTAGCAATGTGATATTGTGTGTGGTTCAATGTAATAGCTTGTTTATAACCAGGAATTGTAAATTATGCATGCATTCATTTAACATGGAAATTATGTTTGGTGGAGGTTATATACAGTTTAACTATGTTGAATAAGAATGACTTTGTAATTACTGCAGTCCATGATATATGTTTTTACCAACAGGCAGCCGTTTTTTCAACTTTTTAGAGCAGGTTAATAATTTGTACACACAGAATTATAATTTTTTAGACAAGGACTAAGGACATACTATCATTTGATTGAATTAACTTTCCTAAGTAAAGGGTCATGCACTTAAATGAATAACAGGTGTATGTTTGTTTCAGTTGGAATACACATCCATCATGGTAGACATGGATTAGAGATACTAGAAGTAGGGAAAGGGCATAGTGGATTTGGCACACAAGTCAATTGTTGCATCTCATCTGGGGAAATATGTTGAGTTTTGTTTAGTTGTAGGTGGTTGAAATAGGACTAACATGGCTTCTGCTGAGACACACAAGGCTTCAGCATCTCTGAGTACAGAGTGGTCAAGGCTCACGTGGCAGTTGAATTTATTGTAGGTAAGACATTCCCGAAAAATTACTGTTTCCAGCAAGGACTTTTTCAAATGGTATGATGCAAACATGTTATTACTGTTGTCAATAATTTAAAATTTTACTTCATCATAGTCTTGCAAGGCGTTGGTGCAAGCTTACAACAGGTATTTTGAACATGGGTTTTGGAAGTATGAGTGTGGCGGTCTCAGGACTGCCACACTTGTGATAAGGGTCGGACCACTGCAGACAGGGCTTTCCGACTGCCCTATTATGACCGTGGCAGATGGGCCACAGTCTGACCGCCGGCACCGTCAGGTTGCTGCCTGTCGACAGCCTGGCAGTCTCGGCCATCTCAATCCGCCAGAGGCAGCACTGCAAGCAGCAATGCCCTGGGGATAACGAGTCCCCTTTCCGCCAGCCTTTGCATGGTGGTCTCGCCGCCATTCGAAGGCTAGTGGAATGAGGGCATTGGGGGCCCCATGGGAGCCCCTGCGCTGCCCATGCCCTTGACATGGGCAAGGCTGGGACCCCCATGGACAGCCACGTTGTGCTTTTCACTGCCCAAATTGCTGGCAGTGAAAAGCGCAATGGGTGCTGTCGCAGCCGACGCACCACAACACCTTCAGCTGGCTCGATTACGAGCCAGCATCAATGTTGTGGTGAGTTTTCTGCTGGGCCAGCAGGCCGAAACGCTGTTTTCACCCACTGGCCCAGCGGAAAACTCCTAATAGGAGAGCCAGCATACCACCAGCACTGGAGGTATGCTGGTTGCAGCGGCTTCAGCGGTCTTTGAAAAAAATGCCGAAGCGGTAATATGGGCCTAAGTCATGTTACTGATGGAGATTGGTCTCAGAAACTCAGTCACATTGGTGGCGGTGTTTGGTCACTTTGGTTAGAGTGGCAGCTGAATAGCAGGATTCCATTTTGGGGTGATTTACTATAAAGGCAAGTACAACATGAGGCTTGGTGTGATTTACTTTTGTATATTTTACATACTTTTTCACATCTTTTGCCTGATTCATGGAGATATACACAAATTGATATGTAAACGCGAAGAAAAGCTACTTTTGTGGTGTATACTACATGGTTTCTAGTTTAACACAAGCTTTATTCGGTCATGAACCATCAAAGCAAAAAAAAAAGAAAGAAAGACACATTATTATTCATATAATTACATATACAAAGAAATTCCATAGAAGAAAATAAATAACAAGCAATAAATAACAAGCAATAAAATCATCATTCATTATTAGTGATAAAACCAATAAAATCTGTCAGTACATATCCCAGAATGTGCCTAAATATAAGCTACACAGTTTAAAAAAAATGAATTCGTATATAACATGCAGCCTCCAGAAACGTGCTAACTGTATGGATCAGAGTAACAGAAGTATCACTCTTTAATATCCTAAGGGCTGTAGCGAATTGCCTAAAGCCCAACATCTGACAAGCTGGGCGAATCCACTTATGACGGAGAAGGGTGTACGCTATACAGAAGAACATAAAATGTTCAACTGTTTCCAGGGCAGTTTTACAACATTGACATAATCTGGTTTCTGGCGATGGCCTCTGGCTGTTAACAAAAGCCAGTAGCGGTAAACACCCATAATGAAAGCGCACATACAAACTCTTCCCCAGAATATTAGGGATGAGGTCTAAGAAAGGATCAAAGTCAGGGTTCCATTTAAAACCAAGAAAAGTATTGGTCAGTCCTTCATGTGATGAACCAAGAAGGTAATTGTTCCTAACATAGAACCAATATGCTTTTTTCAAGGACAGTTTATGGGCCTTCTCTAAATCCTGTGGATTCTCCCAATAGTTCCCAAGGCACGAAACGACTTAAAAACATGCCTGAACCAACGAATTGATGTTACATTGGATCTTTTTAAAAGATAAAAAAGAGAATCCCAATAACTAACAAGCTGGGGAGTCGTCCAAATTCTTACCCAAAAGAGTAATGGTTTCAAGGCTATCATATCAGAGATCCGATTAGAACCAAGATATAAAAAAGTAAGGATCAAGGGGGTACTTCCTGTGCACGCAAGTAATGCTCTAGCAAAATTATTCTCACCCACTGCTAATTTAAAAGTCTTGCAAGAGCCCCACACTTCAGCGCCATGAATAGTGGCATTCTGTGCTTTAGCTATATAAATCTTTATGGCCGGGGAAACCGCTTTTGTAGTTATACTCTTATAAAAGCACAGAATAGCCCCAGATCTATGTTGAAGAAGGGATACACTCTTGTTAATCTGTTCTTCCCAGAGCAGTTTATTAAGGATCCTCACACCCAGGTAATCTTTTGAGCTCACTTCCCCCAAAGGAGCCCCAGCAAAAGTAATAGTACATCTCTTGGCTGAACGGGATCTAAGTACCATTAATTTGCTTTTACTACCATTTAGTTCCAGCCCATGGTCAGTGCAAAAGGTCCTAAACTTATCCACAAGGATCTGAAGACCCATTGGGGTCTTAGAGATAAGAAGAGAATCATCTGCAAAAAGCAGAATAGGGATCTTCTGCTTATTCAGAGAAGGGGCGTCATTTTGGCAAAAAGACACAGCTTGTACCACCTCATTTATATATAAGGTGAATAAGGTAGGTGCCAAAACACACCCTTGACGAACCCCCCATTGAATAGCAACATGATCTGTCAATTCACCCTGATTACCCCACCTCACCTGAGCGTATGTGCCCTCATGTAATCTTTGTAAGAGGTAAATTATGTTTGTTGGAGTACCTATTTTGCATAAAACATCCCATAATTTCCTTCTAGGGACCATTTCAAACGCGGACCGAAGGTCCACGAAGGCAACATACAATTTTTGTTTAGCAAGCGTTGCATATTTCCGGTGTAAAAGTGCCAACCTAAAAACCTGATCCATAGTGCTAATTTTGGGGAGAAAGCCTGCCTGAAGTGGAGACATCTCGTAACAGGTATCAACCCAATCTAAAAGCCTTCCCAAAAGTTGTTTAGCAAAAACTTTTTGAAAATTATCAATAAGGCTAATAGGTCTATAGTTGCCAGGGAACTCACCATTCCCTTTTTATGAATAGGAACTATTTCAGCCCCTTTCCACATACTGGGCATTGAGCCCCCAGCTGCTATTGCATTACATATCATATTTATATACCTAGACCAGATCACTGGCTCAGTCTTATATAGGTCCCCTGGTATTTTATCTGGACCTGGGGCTTTGGAGGATTTCAAGGAATTAATTGCAGCTAATGTTTCCTCCAAAGTGAAAACTATGTAATCATCCTGTTTACACGCATCCGTTCCCAGCTCACCAAATGGTGAGCTCACTACAGCAAGCTGTTGGGAGTGGAGGTTACAAGAGGAAGAATCACATGGCATGGCATAAAGATTAGAAAAATGGTCAACCCAGCTCTTGGGTTGAATATGGGTAAAAATTATATTCTTACCATCTCTCTGCCTATCGGAGAGTACTTTCCAAAAGGACATGTTATTATTAAGTCTGGCAGCATTCAACAAGTTCTGCCAAGTTAAATCGTCCTGACTTTTCTTTGCCTGTGCTATAATATATAGGCTAGTAGGCTAGTCTGGCTGTTCTAATCGCCCCCTGAGAGCAGGACACAATAGCTTGTTTCAATAAGTGTTTGGCCTTTGAACAATCCTTATTAAACCATTCTTTGTTTTTTTATATGTGACCAAATGGCTTAGTGGAAGTTCTTTTACAAAATAAATTTTGCAGCTTATGTATGGTAATGGTAATGGATGGTAATGATTGGAATGTCGGCAACCTTATGTCCCTCATAATCTGCTATAACACCAATGAACAATTTATAGATCTCCCTAATTGTATATGGGTTAGACAAAACTTTTGGCCAGCTGACACGTGTAAAACTATTATTCAGTTGTGGCTCAGCGACAACAGTATGATGAATATTCAAAAACCTCCTCAAATCAACGCTATATAAGGTAAGACGCAAAGGATTATGATCACTATCATGACGGAATTCCACCTTCATAGCCTCCAGCGTTGGCCATAACCTGGCATCCAATAGAAAGTAATCAATAACACTGGACGATTTGTCTTGTTTAAAGGTAAATGCAATATTTGGATCAGAAAGTGTTCAGCCATTCCAGGCCCTTAGACCATACTTAAGACACAATGATATCAACTGTAAGGCCACACACGAGTGACTACAAAATTGCTCATTAACCAAACGAGGAATAATAGATCACTATTTAAGTAGGAGGGTTCAAAAGTTCAGTTAATGGTCCCTAATACCTTAATACCTTAATATTAGGGGGCAGGGTATCTAGGTATTTGGATAGCTGGGTTATGGTATGGGACTCCTGTACCCACGACACAGACCTTGCGTAAACATTAATTATCACAAGCTTAAGACCTCTGTTAAATACAAGCTGCACACCTAATAAGTCAGGGGAATCAGTTTTAAATATCAAATGATTGCACTGTAACCTCTTATTACGGAATATCAGTAAGCCTCCCTTGGCACGACCAGTATTTCCATCCGCAGGTAGGACCATCACTTGGTAAGATAGAAACCCATCCAAGCAAACAGGGTCTGTAGCCCATGTTTCCTGGAATAAACATATATCCTGTTTATTTATATAATTGGCCCAGTCAGGATCAAAACATTTCCTACCTAGCCCAGCCAGATTCCAAGACATGATAGAAAGTTCAGTTTTAGTTCCCATATCACTAGGCTCAAGGCCTTGAACTTCCCCATAATCATCAGACTCGATAGACACCCCAGGCCAACCCGCCAAACCCCAACTAGAAGCTTCCAAATTAGAGTCAAGACACTGGGCTTCCCCATGACCAACAAAGGTATTGGACACCCCTATCTCTCCCACCGGGCCCCAAGTAGAAGTTAATAAATTGGGATCAGTGGGTAGTCAATCAATACCCTGTGGTAAGTGCAAGTTATTTCCTGTCAAGGTCAGATCACATCTACAGCTAATATTAGCCTTCCTGCCATTTGCATCTTCATAATTTGTAGGTAGGCCAACGGAGGGTGGAGAGGATTTAAGTCTAATACCAACTCCACTAGACTCTCTGAGATGGCAAGTACACAGTTCAAAGTCAGTAAGATTGTTCATTAACAACCTATCCACAAAGCGAATGGAGAGAGAGACAAATTTGGATCCGGTCTGACAGCGTCAATCCACCTCCATAATATCTGCACGGATAACAGAAAGGCATTTCTGCTGGACTCTCAGCCAGTATCTAACCTTATTTAACAAGGAATCCCAGGTTTCCACGACCCCTTGAGACAATTTGAGTACTTCAACCATAAACAGTGTGTCTCCTTGGTTCCCAGAAGCTTGGGCCTCCTTCTTAGATGCAACCCATCTCATTCCAACTGCATATAAAGCATCATCGGGTGACTCAGAGTGGTGAGTTGGTGGGGTGGCTGTTCCACTCAGAACCTGAGAGCCAGTTGCCCCTAGTTGATCCTTATTGTGATCAATGGGTGTAATTTTACCAGATCTACCAAGCCTGGTAGAACTCTGATCTTTAACATCGGTCACACGCTTATGCTGAATGACCTCGGGAGGAGCCTGTCGTCCTATAGTATGTGGAGCTGATGGAATGGAGGTGGGGGTAGAAACGGGTTGTAAGTATTGATTATCTTCTTGAAACTGAGGATTACATTCAGCTACAATAGTGGATGGGCCCCTAATAACAGAGTAGGGTACATCCAATCTTGATCGAGAGCAGCTACAACCACATGCAACCTGGAATCCCTTGTCAATAGTTTAGTCAATGACAGCATCAAATTCTTCACTTCATCTAATTTATGATGGATAGAGGCCAAGTCAAGGTTGTCATGCAATCTCAGTGATCTATCCGAGCCCAAGGGTGGATTGATGTCAACACCACCATACATACATGTCTCAATATGTTTGTGTGTAATAGCATTACAAGGTCCTTCATCGTTCCCCAAGAGCCCATACCGATTTGAGCATTGGATCATAGGTATTACCAGAACCTCAGGGCTCAGGGGTGGACAGGGAGCCTCATCCCCTACTGGAGGGCCACCTGTGATATACAACACTATGTCCAACCCACTACAGGGTATTTGGGATCATTCCAACCCATTTGTTTCAGTAGCCCTTTTTAGTACAGTCTCCTTGGAAGAATTAGGCTGCTGTTGTTTTTTCTTAAATATGTCTGGTATTTTTGTAGCAGGGGGACCCTGCTGTAAAGGCAAAGAGTTTGAGTTATCTCAAATAGCCCCCACTTCTTCTATTAGAAAGTCTCTGTCTTCTAAAGAATTACTTCCTTGGTTAGGTATAAGACTTGTTTTATTTTCAATCCGTTTCCTAGATTTTTTTGGCCCGCTGGCATACATAGGATTATGCACAGCCTTCCGTTTCCCCATCTCAAAGTTGTACGATAATAAACAGCAGAGTATATAACCAAGTTAATGAGTCATAGAGATAGTAAATGTCTAACTTACTTTGTGGATAATAATAATGCCCAGCCCAGCCTTTGTCAGGCAATAACGGGTAAAGACGGGCCCGGGTGCATCCTGCATGCGTCCGGCGCTGCGTGAGTGAAGGGGTGCTTATGAGCACGAGTTCTGCTGCAAGTGTGCCTGGGGGACGTAGTCCCACCCAAGGTCGTGATTCAGGGCCCCCAAAGGATGTTGGCACCAGCACGTCCCACCCTGCATGAGTGAAGGGGTGCTTATTAGCACGAGTTCTGCTGCAAGTGTGCCTGGGGGACTTAGTCCCACCCAAGGTTGAGACTCAGGGCCCCCAAAGGATGTTGGCACCAGCACGTCCCGCGCTGCGTGAGTGAAGGGGTGCCTTTGAGCGCGAGTTCTGCTGCAATGGTGCCTGGGGGACGTAGTCCCAACCCAGGTTGAGATTCAGGGCCCCCAAAAGATGTTACCACCAGCGCACCCTGCGCTGCGTGAGTGAAGGGGTGCTTATGAGCGAGAGTTCTGCTGCAAGGGTGCCTGGGGGACATAGTCCAACCCCAGGTCGAGATTCAGGGCCCCCAAAAGATGTTGACATCAGCGCGCAGTGTCAAATATAATGCCCAGAGGCCACAGGTACTTTATTTACCACCTCTTCTGAGTCTCTCCTGTGCCGCCTCTCCTCTCTGGTTGACCTCCCTGCCAACAGGGGTTGGGGGGCGGGCACAAGCATGTAGATTATGATTGAAATTATAATTATAAAAAAATAAATGTCTTGGAGGATGCTTTGGAGAGTGCTGAATAAATTGTTAGATGGTACCAATCTCTGCAAAGCCCTACTGAGGTAGACAGGGCTAATTAAGACTCTATGCACCCCCTATCCCTCTGTGCACACACTCACCGCCTCCCTGCGGATTCCGTGTTTTCCCCCAGGTTCAAACCTCCGCTCGCCCCCTCAAACAAGCCACAACAGCCAAACGCCAGATGGCAAGGTGAGGTAAGGATGAGGATGATGGGGGTAGGGTCAATGAGGCAGCAGCGGTAGGTGAGGGACATGGGGCCCCTGATCTCCGACCTGCAGATGGAGCAATCAAGGTAGCGTTGTTCAGAGTATATTCATATACTACATATATTTTAAACTTGTTATGTGTGGTTTCTTTAATTATTTATGTGTTTTATCATGTATGTCTACCACAGAGTGTTGTATAGCTATTTTAGCCATATTTTAGACACGTTATTTTAGCAAACTAGGCCTCCCATTGTGCACTTTAGCCCAGTTACATTTTATTCAGCATTGCTTTATTTTTTCTAGCAATAGCCACATTTGCAGTGTTGTTTTATTTCTTTTTATCTAATTGTTTTTGCCTAGGAAAGCATTAAGGGGGTCATTACAACATTGGCGGTAAAAGCCCCTTACCGTCGTGCAGAAGACCGCCAACACACCGCCGCGGAATTCCGCCACGGTCATTATGACCCACAGCTTGGAATCTGCCAAAATTTAGACACCGACACAAGTCCGCCACACCAAAGGTCAGTGATAAACTGGTGAAAACAAAACCTCAACAGGAATACGCCCACACTATCACGACCCACGAATCCACGCGGCGGTCTTTCAACCGCAGTATTCCATTGGCGGTACACACCACTGCGCTCAAAATACACACACATTTACAAAACACTACCACATTGGACAAATTGAAATACACACACCTGATACACATACACACACCACTCCCACACACCCAATACAATATAAAACACACACCCACATCACCCACAAACCCCTACTACCAAAAATTGGAAAGAAGGCCAGAGACAGACACCACAATCTACAAACAAGCATCCACAGGCACTCAACACCATCACTCACACAACATCCACGCACCTCACACAACACACCACTAAATATCACCCCACACATCACAACACACACCAACCCACACATCACCCACACCACCCCATGGCACGGCAAAGACACCCCAGGTTTGTTGAGTAGGAGCTCAGAGTCATGGTGGAGAAAATCATCCGGGTAGAGCCACAGCTATTCGGATCACAGGTGCAGTACACCTCCATAGCTGGGAAGATGGAGCTATGGCGAAGAATAGTGGACAGGGTCAACGTAGTGGGACAACACCCAAGAAATAGGGATGACATCAGGAAGAGGTGGAACGACTTACTGGGGAAGGTGCGTTCTGTGGTCTCAAGACACCACCTTGCGGGTCAGAGGACTGGCGGCGGACCTCCACCTCCTCCCCCACAACTAACAACATGGGAGGAGCACGTCTTGGCTATTCTGCATCCTGAGGGCCTCGCAGGAGTAGCTTGAGGAATGAACTCTGGTAAGTCAAATCTTAACTATTACATCCTCCACCCTACCTGCATGCTATCACATACCCCCACCCTCACCCTCACCCCCATCACTCCAACTCCTCACAAATGTCCCAATATCACAAACCACCCATCCCAACACCAAGCCCTGCATGCAACACCAAAGTATGGACACCCATCACCAAAGCATGGCCCCTGCACATACCCATACACCCCCTAAACCATCATCACACAAGGTCCCACACAGGAATGCAAGCACTGGGGTACACGGTCACCCACCCATTGCACACCATGGCACACACAGAGGCAATAATCATGCTTTTACACCCCTGCAGGACCCCTACCCAACGTCACCGGACAGGAGGGTCCAGACATGTCCACACCACCAACAGAAGAGGCCCACAGTGATGACAGCAGCTCTGTCCAAGTGGATCTAGACGACCAGCCCGGCCCATCTGGGACCTCGGGACAGTCGGTTCCCCTCACCCTGGCACAGGCCACCACAGAGCTTGCCCACTCTGGAAACACCAGCACAGCACCCACCCAGCGGGCCCATACCTCTGTCCCCAGGACACGTCAATCAGCAGTGTGTCCACCACTACAGGGAACCCAGGCTAACCCACCTCCCCAACAACAACAGGGACCTGGGGACAGTGGCAGTTGGCACACGGTTCATGGGACAGAGGCCCAGGGAAACAGGGGAACTGGGAGGGCTGCTGTGAGACAGGGGGAGGACAGGCCCAGGGAACCCACTCTCCACGAGGCCCTCTCCAACATCATGGGAGCCTACCATTATTCCCAGGAGACGATGGCAACAGTACTGACCAAGTTTCAGGAGACCCAGCGGCTGCAGGAGGAACAGTATTTGGGGTTCAGGTAGGAACTCAAATCCATCAATTCCACCCTGGGCACCATCGTAGGGGTGCTGAAGGAAGTCCTCAACACCAGGAGGGACACTGTGGTACAACAAGGGGCCCCTGACACTAGCCTGGATGATGAACTGCCCACCACCTCCGCCGGCGCTAGTGGACAGGAGGCACTGCCACAGGACCACCACACCAGCACCCCACCCCCTGCAGATGGAGAACCACCACGTAAACGGTCCCTGTGATCCAGGACAAAGACAGAGAACGATGCCAAGACCCCCGCCAAGAAATGAGACCACCCTGATTGTCATCCTTTTGTCCCACCTTGCCACCCTGTCCATCCTGAAACTGCCCCAGCTCCACTTCCTATGCCCCTTTGGACAATGCACCTGTGAGACTAATAGACTAGACTCTGCCATGGACATTCCTCCACCATCACCCCTCACCATTTTACAACCCCCTCCAATATTGAGCACTAAAATAAACACCCTTAAAGCACAAAACTATCTGGAGTCTGTCTGTGATTTCGAATTGGTGTATTAGCAATTACAGTGACAAAATGCTCTTTCAAATGTAATGTCAACATACCTATGTCACACAGCTCTAGTCCATGAGGAAACAACGCAGATGTCACACAGTGGGACCCACATCTGTGAAATGGTAAGGGAAAGTGACAACTCAGTGACCATACACTGGGTGAAAAGGATAGACAGTAGAGAGGTAGTAGTGTTAAAGTACATGTAGCAGGCAGGTTTGTCTTCTTACCTGTGTCTCACTGGAAGTATTGCAGGATCACTGAGTTCCTGTTGTCGATGTCCTCTTCTTCTGCTTCCTCGTCTTCCCTGTCCACAGGCTCCACAGCTGCCACAACACCTCCATCTGGACCATCCTCCTGCAGAAAAGGCACCTGTCGTCGCAAAGCCAAGTTGGGAAGCATACAGCAGGCCACGATGATCTGGCACACCTTCTTTGGTGAGTAGAATAGGGAACCACCTGTCATATGTAGGCACCGGAACCTGGCCTTCAGGAGGCCGAAGGTCCGCTCTATAATCCTCCTAGTTCGCCCATGGGCCTCATTGTAGCGTTCCTCTGCCCTTGTCCTGGGATTCCTCACTGAGTTCAGTAGCCATGACAGGTTGGGTTAACCAGAGTCACCTGCAAATGGCGAGGAATAACTGTTAGACACACAGTAACTCTTAGGGGTATCCCCAGACCCAGACAACTATTCCCACTGATTTGGTTCCAGGTGCTCACCTAATTGCCACACACGGTGCCTCTTGAGTTGCCCCATCACATAAGGGATGCTGCTATTCCGCAGGATCAAATCAAATCAAATCAAATCATTAACATTTATAAAGCGCGCTACTCACCTGTGCGGGTCTCAAGGCGCTAGAGGGAAGGGGGTTACTGCTGCTCGAAGAGCCAGGTCTTGAGGAGTCTCCGGAATGCGAAGTGGTCCTGGGTGGTCCTGAGGCTGGTGGGGAGGGTGTTCCAGGTCTTGGCTGCCAGGTAGGAGAAAGACCTCCCACCCGCCGTGGAGCGGTGGATGCGAGGGACGGCAGCGAGCGCGAGGCCGGTGGAACGGAGGACACGGGTGGGGGGGTAGAAGCTGAGGCGTCGTTGAGGTATTCAGGTCCCTTGTCGTGGAGGGCTTTGTGTGCGTGGGTGAGAAGTCGGAAGGTGATCCTTTTGCTGACTGGGAGCCAATGCAGGTGTCTCAGGTGTGCGGAGATGTGGCTGTTGCGGGGTACGTCGAGGATGAGGCGGGCGGAGGCGTTTTGAATACGTTGCAGATGTTTTTGGAGTTTTGCGGTGGTCCCAGCATAAAGGGTGTTGCCGTAGTCCAGGCGGCTAGTGACTAGGGCGTGGGTCACGGTTTTTCTGGTGTCGGTGGGGATCCAGCAGAAGATCTTGCGGAGCATGCGGAGGGTGAGGAAGCAGGAAGCAGAAGGAGGACACGGCATTGACTTGTTTGGTCATGGTGAGAAGAGGGTCCAAGATGAAGCCGAGGTTGCGGGCGTGGTCTGAGGAGTCGTCCCATGCGGCTGGGGTGTTGCCGAGGATGAGCACTTCCGTTTTGTCTGAGTTCAGTTTTAGACGGCTGTGCCTCATCCAATCTGCGACGTCCTTCATGCCATCTTGCCACTCTTCAATGTCTGAGGGGGTCGGTGCGGTGCCAAGGGCCGTGGGCCACCAGGAGTCGTCCCATGCGGCTGGGGTGTTGCCGAGGATGAGCACTTCCGTTTTGTCTGAGTTCAGTTTTAGACGGCTGTGCCTCATCCAATCTGCGACGTCCTTCATGCCATCTTGCCACTCTTCAATGTCTACATGAGCCCCCTCGCCGACATCGTACGCAAGCACAACATCATCATCACCTCCTACGCCGACGACACTCAACTTATACTTTCCCTCACCAAGGACCCCGCCAGCGCTAAGACCAACCTACAGGATGTAAGCGTCATGCACTGAGCCAGGGAATTTGGCATTAACATGGGAGATGTACTGGTCTGCCAAACAGACCATCTGCACATTCATCGAATGGTGACTCTTCCGGTTTCTGTGCACCTGTTCACTCCTGCGGGGGGGGACCAAGGCCTCATGGGTCCCATCAATAGCACCTATGATGTTGGGGATAGGTCCCAGGGCATAGAAGTCACCTTTCACTGTAGCCAAATCCTCCACCTGAGGGAAAACGATGTAGCTCCGCATGTGTTTCAGCAGGGCACACAACACTCTGGACAACACGTTGGAAAACATAGGCTGGGATATCCCTGATGCTATGGCCACTGTTGTTTGAAATGACCCACTTGTAAGGAAATGGAGTACTGACAGCACCTGCACTTGATGGGGGATTCCTGTGGGATGGCGGATGGCTGACATCATGTCTGGCTCCAACTGGGCACACAGTTCCAGGATTGTGGCACGATCAAGCCTGTAGGTGATGATCACATGTCTTTCCTCCATTGTCGACAGGTCCACCAGCAGTCTGTACACCGGAGGATGCCGCCATCTCCTCACATGCCCCAGCGGACGGTGCCTATGGAGGAGAACAGCCAGCACAGAGTGAACCAACTCTGAGGTACGTACACACAGCTCACTCAGAAAACTATACATAATCTGAAATTTGCCTGTATGAGTGTTGAGCCAAGGCCTAGATATGTGTGACGCAGTAATAAATAAAGCCATGTGGGCCCCTGAAATGGCGGCTGCCTGACCTGTAAAGTGGGACAATGGGATATGAGGTAACTGCGATGGCGTTGTACACCGTTGCGGTCGGCGGTCGAAGACCGCGGCGCAATTCGGCATTGGTTAACATTGGACTCTATGGGTCCCAGGAGCCAATGACGATGTACGCCGGCGGTGACGGTACGCACCGCCGCGGATTTGACCGCCATTTTCTATCTGTTCAATCACTCGATACCTGATCTTCGACAGGAGAGGACCTACACTGCAAGTGCTGTTGTGACGACAGTTTGGAAGATACAATGGCTCGTGCGTCTGGGGACAGGGCCCCTGCCTTTACTTCGGAGGAGTTGGAGAAGTTAATGGATGGGGTCCTCCCCCAGTACACGCTACTCTACGGTCCTCCAGACAAGCAGGTAAGTACACTGGGAGCATGCTGTATGGGCAATGCCTGTGTGGAGTGGGGTGGATGAAAGATAGGGGAGGGAGAATGAGGCATGCATGAAACGACGGTGAGTGCATGTGCCACATGGCAAGGGTAGGGATGCGGGCCAATGACTGTGACGGTGCAGTTGGTAATAACTTCTCTTTTTCCCCTGTACAATTCCTGTAGGTCAACGCCCACCAGAAGAAGGATATTTGGCTTGCCATCGCCAAGAACATCCGTATCCTGGGGGTCTACCACAGACGGAGCACCCACTGCCGGAAAAGATGGGAGGACATTCGCCGCTGGAGAAAGAAGACGGCGGTGACCCAGCTGGGGATGGCCTCCCAACGTGGGTGGGGTGCCCATCGCACCATGACCCCCCTGATGTTCAGGATCCTGGAGGTGGTGTACCCGGAGTTCGATGGGCACTTGAGGGCAGCACAGCAACAACAAGGGGGTGAGTACACTCTCATTCAGCTGATTCAGCGTGCATTACAGGTGTCTGGGTGGGGGAGGTGTTGGTTCCCCTAGGCCAGGGCGAGTTTGCTAGTGAAGTCCCCTTTTTCAGGCAGACCCTGTGTCACCCCACCCCACCTGTGTACAGTGCCAACTACACCTAGTCAGGCTCCTGTGACATCCATGTATGCAGAAATCGGCCATGGCCTTGTAAGCCATGTCCCAGGGATTGAATAGTGGACCCCAAGTGCTCGGCCTAGTGCAGGGGGCTTCTGTGTCTGTCGTGTCCGCCAACGGTAGCAGTATTGCATGCACTCAACATGTCTTTCTTCTGTCTCCCCCCCCTTTTTATGGTCTCCCTGTACTTGTGTGCATTCGCATCATCAGGCGGAGGAGCAGTGGCACCGGAGCAGGAGGGAGCTGCATCCCACATGGCCCTGGAGGGCGAGACTACGGACTCCGAATTTATCAGTGAGAAGGAGGGCGAGGGGAGCTCCACGGCTGGGACAGGAGCTGACACCAGCGATACAGAATCCTCCTCTGATGGGAGCTCCCTTGCAGTGGTGGGCCCATCTGTGCCCCCCGCATCTACAGGTACAGCCGCCACCCCCCCTCTAGCACCGCCCTCCCAGCAGCCCCTCAGCCTTTGTCCCTTGCCCGCTCACCCAGGAGGGTGGGCATCACCTTCGCCCCAGGCATCTCAGGCCCTGCCCCTGTCACCCCTGCTACCCTCAGTGAGGAGGCCATTGACCTCCTCAGGTCCCTCACTGTTGGGCAGTCTACTATTTTGAATGCCATCCAGGGTATAGAGAGGCAGTTGCAACAAACCAATGCATTCCTGGAGGGCATTTATTCTGGTCAGGCAGCCCTTCAGCGAGCTTTTCAGACTCTGGTCTCAGCACTGATGGCAGCCATTGTCCCTGTCTCTAGCCTCCCCCCTCCAACTTCCTCCACCCAGACCCACACCCCTGTACCTCTGCCTAATCCAAGCACACCACCAGACCAGCATGCACACACCTCAACACACAAAGGAAGCTCAGGCAAACATAAGCACCACACATCCCACAGGCACTCACGCAAGCATCAGACACATGCAGACATACCAACATCCACTGCCTCCACTGTGTCCCCCTCCTCCTCGTCTCCCTCCTCCCTCCCAGTCTCGTCTCCACTCACACCTGCATGCACTACATCTTCAGCCACTACGTACCTCACCCGCACACCCACCACCACACCCCGCTCAGATGCAGTCACCACCCCCACTACCATTCACACATCCCCTGTGTCCTCTCCCAGTGTGTCTGTGAGCCCACCGCCCAAGGTACACAAATGCAGCCACACACCCACCCAACAGCCATCCTCCTCACGACAGCCTCCAGCCCATGCACCTTCACCCAAAGTCACCAAACGTACACCTCCTACGACCACTACCTCTTCCTCCACTCTAAAACCCCCTCCATCTACCCGTCCCAGTGTTCCTAAGAAACTTTTCCTGTCCACCCTTGACCTCTTTCCCTCACCTCCCCCACCCCGTCAGTCTCCTAGGGCCCGACTCTCCCGGTCCCAACCTAGCACCTCAGCCACAACATCGGCGGGACCAGTGGTGCCAGTAGTCACCGGATTCTGGAGTGCTCCAGGCAGCAGGGCAGCCAGTGTGGCAAGGAGCCACAGCAAGGACAGTCCCCCACCTGTCAAGCATCAAAAGTAGGGCCAGTGCCCGGCGGGAGAGGGGGAAGACACCAGCCACCAAAGCCGCTACCAGGGGTACAGTTGGGATTGTGGAGTCAGCTGCGACACCTTCCAAGGTGGGGAAGGGGCACAAGATAACCGGCAAGTCTGGGAAGATCGGCACGGTGGAGAAGACCGCCATCAGCTGCGCTGCCCAGGAGGCGACCGCCAGCAGCCCCACTGCCCCAGACAGGACCGCCAGCAGCAGCCCCACTGCCCAGGAGGCGACTGCCAGCAGGACCGCTGCCCCAGACAGGACCGCCAGCAGCAGCCCGCTGCCCAGGAGGCGACCGCCAGCAGCCCCACTGCCACAGACAGGCCCGCCAGCAGTTGAACCACTGCCAAAGACACCACCGCCACAAGCACCGCTGCCAAGGACACCGCCACCACAAGCACCGCTTCCAAGGACACCGCCGCCACAGGCACCGCTGCCAAGGACACCGCCGCCACAAGCACCGCAGGACCATGAGCACCAAAAGCTCTGACGCTACTGAGGCAGGCACGAGCAGGATAAAGCACTCTGAGCACAAAGCCCCCTCCAGAACCAGTGGAGACTGTTATCCACTACCTCAGTCCTTGGCAAGATGAAGCACTCTGGGCACAAAGCCCCCTCCAGAACCAGTGGAGACTGTTATCCACTACCTCAGTCCTTGGCAGGATGAAGCACTCTGGGCACAAAGCCCCCTCCAGAACCAGTGGAGACTGTTATCCACTACATCAGTCCTTGGCAGGATGTAGCACTCTGGGCACAAGACCCCCTCCAGAACCAGTGGAGTATCACATCCACTACCTCAGTCCTTGGCAGGATGAAGCTCTCTGGGCACAAAGCCCCTCCAGAACCAGTGGAGAAAAGCATCCACTACCTCAGTCCTTGGCAGGATGAAGCACTCTGGGCACAAAGCCCCCTCCAGAACCAGTGGAGATTCACATCCACTACCTCAGTCCTTGGCAGGATGAAGCACTCTGGGCAGAAAGCCCCCTCCAGAACCAGTGGAGACTGTTATCCACTTGAGAGACTGTGGCTTTGCACTCCCCAGGATTGAACAGTGGGCAAACCACCCACTGTAGAGACTTGAGAGACTGTGGATTTGCACTCCCCAGGATTGAACAGTGGGAAAACCACCCACTGTAGAGACTTGTGAGACTGTGACTTTGCACTCCCCAGGATTGAGCAGTGGGCAAACCACCCACTGTAGAGACTTGAGAGACTGTGGCTTTGCACTCCCCAGGATTGAACAGTGGACAAACCACCCACTGTAGAGACTTGAGAGACTGTGGCTTTGCACTCCCCAGGATATAGCAGTGGGCAAACCACCCACTGTAGAGACTTAAGAGACTGTGGCTTTGCACTCCCCAGGTTGGAACAGTGGGCATGGGGCCCCCTTGTGGATTTTGCGTTGTGCACTCAACCGGCTGAGGTGCCCCCCTTCCCTTCCCCCTGAGGTGCCTGTTTTGTTTCTGTCTGATGCCCCTGCAGTGTTCTCTCTATCTTGTTCTGGTATCTTGTGCCCCTCGCCCATGCCTTTTGGGCCCAGTGATCCACGGACTATGATGGTGGAATACCTTGGACTTGTGTTCTTGGTGTATTTAATTGTATATAGTATAAATGTATATATTTGTAAATACTTTCGAATCATGTTTTTGAATATATCACAATAATTCGACTCATTTCCTTTTATCCTTGCATTCTTCCAGGGGGTGTGGGGGGTGTAACTGTGATGTATCATGATGTATTGGTGTGTGTGTTGTCGTGGGTGAGGGTGGGGGTGGGGTTGTTGCGTATTGCAAGTGTGTGTCACTGTTTTTTCCCTCCCCCCCCCTGTGTTGTAGGTGCAGTACTCACCGTGGTCTTCGCCGCCGGCATTCGTGCTCCTGGTAGAGGAGCAGGAAGATAAAGGCTGTAAAAATCTGGAGCTCTGGTTCCATGGCGTCCTGGTTCCTCGTGGGATGTGTAGAGGTGAGCGTTTTCCCTTCGAAGTCCTGTTTCCTCCGTGTTTTTGTTTGCGGTGAATCCTCCCCGGAAAAGGTGGCGGATTGGTGGGTTGTAATTCTGTGGGCGGTACATCGTCCTCCGTCTGTCTGTTGGCAGTGACCGCTGTGCTGTTTGTTTGTACCGCTGTGGTGGTTGGAGTGTTAAAGTGGCTGTCTATGTTGGCGGTTTCTGCCACAGTCATAATTCGATTTTTTTTACTGCCGGCCTGTTGGCGGTCTTACCGCTGCTTTAAAACCGACCGCCAGGGTTGTAATGACCACCTATATTCTTAGTCAGACATTCACTTCACTTTGTGCTTTCTTCAAGGCTGCAGTCAGATAGAGTTGCTGGCAAAGTAGTATGCTATGCCTCCAACATTCACAGAAACATACACACTCATACATGGGGACCATTTCCTAAAATGTCAACTGTTTTATTATAAAAATACTACTTTGTCCCATACACATTAGAGGGAGATTCCAGGCAGATGACCATGACTGCATGCTGATTGCTGATTGCCTCACTACAGTTGCTTGCTTAGAGTGCCGAACCCCTGGCCTACATGGGGACGGTGTCTTTCTAGACTACAAGCTTTCTTACTCCGGTATGAGGGATGATGTTTTCCCAGGGGTAAAACCTGAAAGGCGGATTAGGCTTATTATGCTGTGCTCGAACACAGTGTAGATAGGAGAACTATATATCATTCCTAGTGAGAGTATGGTGGGACTGTTTTTGTGGTTCACTCTCCTTGTCACACTCTTGCTTTTATTGTGTTTTATCATCCTAGTTATTGCAATACATGCCATTGTCTCTACAACACAGTTATTTCAATAAACCCTCATTGAACTATATTCTGCCTCTGTTGTCTTTGCCTGTATGAGACTAGTGTAACTGAGGGAAAGGGATAAGATCTGATCAACCACGATTCCCCTGAGGAGTCTTTCTTGCCATGCGCCCAGTTGCCACAATCATTCCTGCTCTTAGGTGGAGATGAGGTGCTGCTAGTTAGCCATAAAACCTAGATTAGGCCAACAGATGTCACATGCTGTGGAATTGTACTAAGTACCCCACAATCGATGCAATTCTGCCACCTGATTCCAGTAGCCTCATATGGATAATGAGAACCTACGCGACAAGAGATTATGATGATTGCCACCTGTTGAAGGACTATACCAGGTCCAAAATGCATTGGGATTACTACATTAGGCATGCTTTTTGTGAAGACATATGTAAAGAAGAATGAATGGATCCCAAATGAATTACAGAAATTTTATATGTTGTCACTGGAAGAAGCAAAATATAAAAAACAATAAAAAGTTAACTAGTTCACTATCAGTTGTGAAGGAGTTTATAAGTTGAAGAAATTGTAAACAAAAAAGTGAATTTTTTGGCCATCCAAGTGCTGCACTTGATGACTTGACCTATTGTTTGAGAAAAGCTTGCTGGTTGTATCAAAGTTCTTATGGATGGAGAGCAAACCAACATGATATGCCAAAAGATTAACACATAGAAAGAAAAACATATATCAGTAACACAACTGGAGTGCAGTCTATTGGAGGTTGCCTTTTGACTTGTCACAAAAGTTTCTTTTTACCAGATCAGCATCCACTTTGAGAAAAATGTAATTGTCCACAGAGTGCCAGTGTACAAACAATTTACTGCCAGGATGCGTGGGATGTGCTTACCTTTGCGTTCTGGGCTTAGGCAAAGATAAATTACTCCTAACCTCTTTTACCTATGCATCTTTAGGTGCAGAAGAGGATGGCAGGCTTTACAGAGTATGGGCACCCTCTGGAAAAAGGCTTTGCATCTCTGATAGACGACCCATGAGAGGGATAAGAAAGACTACATGCCCAATGGAGCCAAAGGATTTGCAGGAAACTCACAAATACAGGCGCCATTTTGTATCCTTAGAATATTAGTTCCTCAGGCTTCATACCGACCTTGCAAGGCAATCATGGTACATAGTTGCTGTTGCCAGGACGATTTTACCAGACGTTTGAGACCCTTGCAATCTGTTATTTCTTGTAATTCGACACAAGATGCAATTATAATCAGAGATAAACTTTGTACTTGAGCATTGTGTCAGGACTTCTTCATTAAGGATTGTAAACTTTTATATTGCGAACCACCCATTAGAACTAAAAACTGTATTTTGCATTTCTCTTGCTCCTACAAGAGGAGCTAATAGAAAGCTCCTCTTCCACAGACTTTACATACTTCTTAAAACAACTATTTTATTACAGTATTGCTTTAGGTTCAGGGTTATGCATTTGGTAGGAACACAACTAAAAGCAATGTCTCTCTAAAACTCCCCCTTAGACCTAGACGAAATAAAGAACTAACATTGCCGGTTCTGCAGTTCAGAGGTTTGTGGATTGTATGGCAGAAGGAAATCCACTGCTATAAGTCTGAATATGCTTTTCTACAGAATGTCAACATGAATGCTAATGAGAGAGCGTAGTTTATATAATCTATATTAACATGAAATGCTTATGAACTAGTGTGTGATAATGCCGCTTAAGTAATTGCATTAATGTATTTTGTTTAAACGTGCACCTGAAATGTGACCACGGGGAGTGGCCGCCGATGTATACGAGAACTAATAGAAATGACTAATGTTGATAAAATATGTTATTAGAGTGTGGTTTTGTACTAATTATTAATGATTGCGTTATTGAATTTGTGCTGAAATCCTTGTAGGCCTTAAGTTAGCATGAGCCGAAGCTTAGCTGCTTGGCTCTCACATTAAATGTATTTTTATTCCTATCTTGCAGTGTGCTGACTCGCAAAAGGACATGTCCCCTTGTTTTCTTCAAACTAGAAGCTGAATGTAACCATAGTAGATCCGTTCTCATGTAGAAATATTAGACAAAATGCAACAGTGTAGATTAATGTAATGTACAAGGTAGTTTAAACCGGTGAAGACAATGGAGCTACTGACCAAAAGATGGGCAAAGAATTACAAAAGGATGAAATCATACCGGACGTGCTACCTCTGAAGACGTCAATTATTTGGATAAATGAAATGTCTGTAAAATAATATGGGGTGAAAGATTAATGACATAATACATTTTCCAATTGGATAAAGATAGTGGGGTATAACCAATGCCCAATAAAATTTTAGGAGAATCTACAACGAAAAAGGGTTAAAAACCCATGACACGGGGAGCCAATACGGTGGGTTAGGGAATGCTATTGATTTTATCCAGAAACTTTGTCACTCTGTTTGGTGACCTATTGGTTTAATTAGAACCATCCTCGTCCTTAGATTGCCCATTTTACACTTTACCTCCTTATGAGGGAAGTGCCCCTTTTGCCCTGGAGCTGAATTCTGACTGATGGCAATTAGACTGATGTCCTGAAGACGAAGACTGAACTTGAGTGCTGTCCTAAACTTGGAGGGTAACTATGACAATAATATTGTGATTTGTCTGTTTGCTTTTCCTTTCTAGGTACCAACTGGTTATTTTTGACACAGACCGTAGCTAGATGTTTTGCAAATTTGTGTTCTAAATTGTTTTGCATGAAGCCCAACATGCTAATGCTAATTAGTGGTTAGGACAGGAGTTCATTAAACTGACGCAAAATAGACAAATGACTGAATCTATGCTTTGTTGAACCGATGCGTTATTGACACTCTGCTAAATTGATCTATGTTTACGCCGTGTTATGTGTTGATGTTTGTGATTCTTGCCTTAATGAAATCTTATCAAAGTTGTCATATCGTGACTATGCTATTATGTTTTTTGGCTTTGAGATTAACACATCTACTTTGAGAATTGTAACTAATAGGGAATAAAACTCATAAAATTCTACTAAACTGGTGTGGTTATTCATGACTGCAAGGTCATGGTAGTGTCTTGAATTGATTAATGACTTTGACTAAAGTGAAATGTATTGTTGTGATAAATATTGATGATATTATTGACGTATTGATTGACATATTGATTAGTTATCTCGTCCTAAGGTGTCTCTCAACTGGGTCAAAAGATTCATTGGCCTAAAACGAGTCCTGATGTGTAATAAATTATCATAAAGGGACGCGTTAACACTAACACAGTGGATTAAAGAAGTGTTGGTAGATTTATGGACAGAGGAATGACCACAGCAAGCAAATGGCAATTTTGCAGAACATATACTAATATCTAAGTATTGACAGTTGTATGGGTATTCCACCAAAGCTTGGCAAACTCATGCTATCAGTTCCTGTTTGATGGCCAGAACTACTTTTATTCTGGCCAAAGTGAAGGGATTCAGATCCGAAAAATTAAAGATATTTCTCACCCAGCATCACTGTTTTCCTTTGCGCCACTGCCAACAGAATTTTGTCTTTCCAGCTGACCGAGCACACAACCACCAATACTGTACTGCCTGCCTTTGCTTTAGTGCCGCTGCTTTCGGGGAGAGCCTGTAGGTCCACCTTACAATCACCCTCCTTGCCTCGCACATATCCAACAATCCAGCTATCACCTCTCTGATACATTTCTGTAGGGCAATCTGCATGCCACAGATCTGCCGGATTTCCCAGTACACTAGCATGGGTTCCTCTTCTCAGATTATCTAACATTTCATACCTGTGCTGCAGAGCTACCAGGTGTCTGTGTTCTCCCTGAATGCCTCCAGTTTCAGCACACCGTCTACATCCTCAGACAGCTGACCCTCTAGACTTTTCACGAGGCCCCTGTTTCTTCCTGTGCTGTTTTCATTTGTGTAGCCCTTCTAGGACCCTGACCACTATCACCTTCTTAATCATGCTTGTCCTCTCTCGCAAGCCCCTCTATAGCTCTTGAATGGACTCCGAGGCAGGAAAGCGATTGACAGTTCAAGTTCAGTTCCCCCTTATGGTCTCGGTGTCTGTCTAGCAAGAGCTCTACTATCTGAAGAACCTCACTCCTCACTCTCTATGGGCTGGAAATTGCACCCCCTAGAGAAGATGATACCTACAGGACCACTCCATATGGCATGCGAGCCAGCTCCACTGGCGGGGGAAATCTTCAGTGACTGCTCAGTGCAGTGAACAGCACTCACTGTCCCTCAAAAACTCCTCTGTGTCCAGCACAGTCCAGTCTACTGTGGTTCTCAGTTGTTATCTCCCACAGCCGCCTTCATTGATGTTATCCGATGCACCCAAGGTGTCCCTCACTTACTCACAGGGTAACAGCCATCTCGTGCTACTACTAATGGAAAGGGAATTTGTCACACAATGCAGCACAGCAGGTAAGCTGATGATTAAATTCCTGGAAAGGCCTCTCACCCGTTGTGCCCTCTGCCCTTCACCCAGGGCAAGTCACCAGAGCCCGGCAACGGCCACCGAGTGGAGACTCGATCCAGAGATCACATAGGATACAGCCATCTTGGAGCCTGGTTGGCCTATAGTATTGCTTTAAATGAACATGTGAAAGTAAGTTGTTTAGGCGAACTATATGATAATAATGAATGCTTTTCATGTTACATTGTACAAATGAGTTACATTTAATGTAATCAGAACCACAGATTGTTTTTATTATCAATTCTTTATTAGTTGGCATTACGCATTGATACATAGTACACTACATTTAGGAAGAATAACAGATTTCTATCACCGAACTTTAACTGTAGCCCTTTTTAGCAAACATTGCACCCTAGCTCAGAGTATTATTTTCATATTTCATTTAAAATCTAGTTGCATTTCATCTCTAGGAAAACATCGAGTTGCATTCAACTATAAAGATTTAGAAAAACAGCGGCTGTCAAAGGTACATTGAATTCCATCTGACGTTAGATGCCGTAGTAAGTACCATAGCAATGCTAAAGGTCTTCTCTTGTCTTTAGATATAAATGCCACTGCAGTGCAGATCAAACGGAGCTATGTAAATAGGAAGTGTGACGATGTCTGGCATCTCTATTTCTTGCTCTCATTCCTTTTGCCAGGTCTAATGTCAGTATGGTTGACAGTGGGTTCGGAAAGGTGCGGAAGCACGCATCCCCCCGTTGGATTACAAGTTTAGTGAAGCTTGACATTTACCAACAAATTGAGACTTCGGTAACATCCCAAATATGGATATAGTGTAAGCCTACCAGCTACTTTCAAAGCATATAGGTGAACTGAACACCTTTCGTGTCAATACAAAAGGAAGCTAACAGTTTTCTGTCTCGTCAGAAGATAGAACCTTTGTGAGAGGTTGCCTTATTCGTTCAACATGAGTAAAAGCTTGGAGAGACAGAATGAATTTAGAATAACACATCACATCTGCAAGACAGTTAGGTAACTTGGTTATTTTGCTCTAGAGTGACAACATGCATGTCATTTAGGGGTCGCCAGGGAACGCAGCTGCAA
The DNA here is from genome assembly GCF_031143425.1 of Pleurodeles waltl. Lineage (NCBI taxonomy): Eukaryota > Metazoa > Chordata > Amphibia > Caudata > Salamandridae > Pleurodeles > Pleurodeles waltl. Next base: position 1,084,835,440 of record NC_090437.1, on the reverse strand, counting down.
ACCCTGGCTTGCCCTTTGCGACCCCTGGCACTGCCTTTGCTACCACTTGTAGGAAAGTACCATCTTGCCTGGCATGTTACCCCCATTTTTCACTGTATATATGTTGTTTTAGTTGTATGTGTCACTGGGACCCTGGTAACCCAGGGCCCCAGTGTTCATAAGTGTGCCTGAATGTGTTACCTGTGTAGTGACTAACTGTCTCACTGAGGCTCTGCTAATCAGAACCTCAGTGGTTATGCTCTCTCATTTCTTTCCAAATTGTCACTGACAGGCTAGTGACCATTTTTACCAATTTACATTGGCTTACTGGAACACCCGTATAATTCCCTAGTATATGGTACTGAGGTACCCAGGGTATTGGGGTTCCAGGAGATCCCTATGGGCTGCAGCATTTCTTTTGCCACCCATAGGGAGCTCTGACAATTCTTACACAGGCCTGCCACTGCAGCCTGAGTGAAATAACGTCCACGTTATTTCACAGCCATTTTACACTGCACTTAAGTAACTTATAAGTCACCTATATGTCTAACCTTTACCTGGTAAAGGTTAGGTGCAAAGTTACTTAGTGTGAGGGCACCCTGGCACTAGCCAAGGTGCCCCCACATTGTTCAGAGCCAATTCCCTGAACTTTGTGAGTGCGGGGACACCATTACACGCGTGCACTACATATAGGTCACTACCTATATGTAGCTTCACAATGGTAACTCTGAATATGGCCATGTAACATGTCTATGATCATGGAATTGCCCCCTCTATGCCATCCTGGCATAGTTGGCACAATCCCATGATCCCAGTGGTCTGTAGCACAGACCCTGGTACTGCCAAACTGCCCTTCCTGGGGTTTCACTGCAGCTGCTGCTGCTGCCAACCCCTCAGACAGGCAGCTGCCCTCCTGGGGTCCAGCCAGGCCTGGCCCAGGATGGCAGAACAAAGAACTTCCTCTGAGAGAGGGTGTGACACCCTCTCCCTTTGGAAAATGGTGTGAAGGCAGGGGAGGAGTAGCCTCCCCCAGCCTCTGGAAATGCTTTGTTGGGCACAGAGGTGCCCAATTCTGCATAAGCCAGTCTACACCGGTTCAGGGGACCCCTTAGCCCTGCTCTGGCGCGAAACTGGACAAAGGAAAGGGGAGTGACCACTCCCCTGACCTGCACCTCCCCTGTGAGGTGTCCAGAGCTCCTCCAGTGTGCTCCAGACCTCTGCCATCTTGGAAACAGAGGTGCTGCTGGCACACTGGACTGCTCTGAGTGGCCAGTGCCACCAGGTGACGTCAGAGACTCCTTGTGATAGGCTCCTTCAGGTGTTGCTAGCCTATCCTCTCTCCTAGGTAGCCAAACCCTCTTTTCTGGCTATTTAGGGTCTCTGTCTCTGGGGAAACTTTAGATAACGAATGCAAGAGCTCATCCGAGTTCCTCTGCATCTCTCTCTTCACCTTCTGATAAGGAATCGACTGCTGACCGCGCTGGAAGCCTGCAAACCTGCAACATAGTAGCAAAGACGACTACTGCAACTCTGTAACGCTGATCCTGCCGCCTTCTCGACTGTTTTCCTGCTTGTGCATGCTGTGGGGGTAGTCTGCCTCCTCTCTGCACCAGAAGCTCCGAAGAAATCTCCCGTGGGTCGACGGAATCTTCCCCCTGCAACCGCAGGCACCAAAAAGCTGCATTACCGGTCCCTTGGGTCTCCTCTCAGCACGACGAGCGAGGTCCCTCGAATCCAGCAACTCTGTCCAAGTGACCCCCACAGTCCAGTGACTCTTCAGTCCAAGTTTGGTGGAGGTAAGTCCTTGCCTCACCTCGCTGGGCTGCATTGCTGGGAACCGCGACTTTGCAGCTACTCCGGCCCCTGTGCACTTCCGGCGGAAATCCTTTGTGCACAGCCAAGCCTGGGTCCACGGCACTCTAACCTGCATTGCACGACTTTCTAAGTTGGTCTCCGGCGACGTGGGACTCCTTTGTGCAACTTCGGCGAGCACCGTTTCACGCATCCTTGTAGTGCCTGTTTCTGGCACTTCTCCGGGTGCTACCTGCTTCAGAGAGGGCTTCTTGTCTTGCTCGACGTCCCCTCTCTCTTCAGGTGCAATTTGCGACCTCCTGGTCCCTCCTGGGCCCCAGCAGCATCCAAAAACGCCAAACACACAATTTGCAACTAGCAAGGCTTGTTGGCGTCCTTTCGGCGGAAAAACACTTCTGCACGACTCTCCAAGGCAAGAGGAATCCGTCCACCAAAGGGGAAGTCTCTAGCCCTTTTCGTTCCTGCAGAAACCTCAGCTTCTTCTGTCCAGTAGAAGCTTCTTTGCACCCACAGCTGGCATTTCCTGGGCATCTGCCCATCTCCGACTTGCTTGTGACTTTTGGACTTGGTCCCCTTGTTCCACAGGTACCCTAGATTGGAAATCCACAGTTGTTGCATTGCTGGTTTGTGTCTTTCCTGCATTATTCCTCTAACACGACTTCTTTGTCCTTAGGGGAACTTTAGTGCACTTTGCACTCACTTTTCAGGGTCTTGGGGAGGGTTATTTTTCTAACTCTCACTATTTTCTAATAGTCCCAGCGACCCTCTACAAGGTCACATAGGTTTGGGGTCCATTCGTGGTTCGCATTCCACTTTTGGAGTATATGGTTTGTGTTGCCCCTATCCCTATGTTTCCCCATTGCATCCTATTGTAACTATACATTGTTTGCACTGTTTTCTAAGACTATACTGCATATTTTTGCTATTGTGTATATATATCTTGTGTATATTTCCTATCCTCTCACTGAGGGTACACTCTAAGATACTTTGGCATATTGTCATAAAAATAAAGTACCTTTATTTTTAGTATAACTGTGTATTGTGTTTTCTTATGATATTGTGCATATGACACTAAGTGGTACTGTAGTAGCTTCACACGTCTCCTAGTTCAGCCTAAGCTGCTCTGCTAAGCTACCATTATCTATCAGCCTAAGCTGCTAGACACCCTATACACTAATAAGGGATAACTGGGCCTGGTGCAAGGTGCAAGTACCCCTTGGTACTCACTACAAGCCAGTCCAGTCTCCTACACCACTGGCCTCAGGGGTGGCAAAATCAGCGCCAGGAACCCAGGGGCAGCTTGGTTGGGGCGCCACTTTCTTGTTTGCAGTCAGATTTCTTTTATTACACTAACAGCGAGTAATACTATGTTATTCACTTTTAGTGTAACAACAAATTGAGTACAATGGCTAGAATATGACCATGAACACAAAATACACTTTTAAGTGTATGCTATGTTCATGCTTGCGGTTGAGTGCGTGCTTATGTAAGAGAGAGTGTGTATATGAGTGAATGTGTGTGTATGTGTGTATGCATGTGTGTGTGAGTGAAAGTAAAGATGAAATGGTGTGTCATGTCACTTCCGCTACCCCAGGCATTTTGGTGAATTCACGTCTATGCGTGACAATGAAATGTCTTACCTGCTGCAACGGGCATCACAAATCCTGATATACTGATTTTTAAACCTATGCACCCCTAGAAGCAATCCAAAATGTTTCAAAAGGTAAAAATCTATAACATTGACAAAGAGAGTAAACTCATACTTACATGTTCATAACCCATAGTTCAGTAATGCGTCTTCTGCATTTTAAGCACTGCTCAGACATGTTGCTATTTTGCTTACGTTCAGGTGCTGGATCATGGCAGCAGCTGGATACCGATCCCATAAAATTATTCTGTTGTGAATTCCATTTCCATCTGCAACAGATCTCACGTCTAGTTGGTGGTTTGATGACCTGATTTGGTAAAAGAAATGCTATGTGGAATTGTACTAACTATTAGGGAAGATATTTACTTGGAGATAAAAACTAAAAAGTGTTCCTCACACAGTAACAATATTGAGAAAGCAATACCAGTAGTAAATAACTTTATGTTGAATTAACAAACATTCTGTTGAAAGCCTGGCCCAATTGATCCTCAGCTTTATGCACATATATTAATTCTGCTATACTCAGCAATTCAGGAAAAATGGAACTTGGAAAACCCTCATATTCCTATATTTGACCTATTCTTTTAAAAAAGCAAACTCTCAATGGGACAAAGAGAAACACGGAAACTGTGGGACACTGGCTGAGTGAGCCGGGCATGGAGACTGTGGCAGAGGGAGAAACATACACACAAACAGAAAAAGACCAAGAACCAGATGCCAACAAGGGTGACAAGAAGGGTGATAGTCACGCAGTACCTTGTTTATCTGGCACTGAATCCATCCCACATCATTTTTAAACATTCAAGAGCAATGTAAGGCCTACCAATGGCAATGTCACTGTCATGTAACCTAACAAAACGTAGGCTTACTTCTCCTTGATTCTTTCTTTGGCTTTTTTGTGGCAATAGATATTTACCTAAAAAATCCAACTTTTATTATGGCCGTCACAAGGTGCACAATACCAATGCAGCTGTAGTTTCCTTGCTTTCTAGTGTCCCACACAAACAATCTCTATCCCATCTACTGGGTGATCCCTGTGCACAAGATCTTCCTTTACTGGATAAACTTTCATTTTCTCTTTTCTCACTGTTAGAAAGTGGGTTTCTGGTTGGCAGGGGTATGCACCCTGTCCAAGCAGGAATCACAATCCTAGTCAGGGTAAGTTGGATACACACCGTAAATTAATGTGTTTACCCTCTGGTACCTTGGTACAGAGCAGGCAGGCTTAAGAGGCAATGTGTTAAGTATTTGTGCAATACTTCAAACAGTAAACCAGTGAAAACACCACAAAAAGATTCCACGCCTGGTTAGAAAAATAGAGTTTATTGTTATGATGAAAATACGATAAAAATGACAAAAATCCAATAAGTAGAAGCCAAGATATGGATTTTTTAAGAATAAACTTAGCTAGTGCTTAGAAGCATAAAGCGACAACAGGAGATACCTTGTCACACTAGACTGGGTTATTTCCAGGTTAAATCCAAACGTTTAGGCCAACCATGATGGAGCGCAGGTCAGAAACAGTCCCAGACAAGTCCCACTGAAGTTTTACCTTCTCAAGAATTGAGCCAAGAGTCCCATCCGAGGAGACGAGGTGTGCTGGGAGCAAGAGGCACATCACTGGCAGCAGTCTGTGGGCACAAAGGGTCGGCCGGGCCTTGCGGGCGGTGGACTGGAGCAGCGATGTTTGCTGTGCGACGAGACAAACTTGCAGCCTCTTATGCTAATTCTTTGGGCAAGCAGCTCAGTTTGCAGTCTTGAAGCTTGATTTCAAGAGCTAAACAAACTCTCCCAAAGGCCCAGGACTTGAGAGGTGCCTCTTGGGGGTCAGGAGCTGGTTGAAGACGAGTCCAGGAGCTGTAGCAGGTGAGTTGGAAGTCCTTTGTGTCCCTGAGACTTCAGAAGAGCAGGAGGCAAGCCAGCAAGCCCTTGGGAACACTTTAGTTCTGGGATGTAGAGATGCAGGTCCAATCCTTCTCACTCCCAGGTAAGGAGGGCAGCAGGCAGAAGGTCAGGTCAGCAAACCAGGAGTCCAGCAGAGTCCAGCAGAGTGACAGTCCTTTCAGCAGCACATCAGTCCTTTTTCCTGGCAGAGAATGCACAGGCCCAGAAGTGTACTGAGGTGGTGGTGCCTGAGGTTCAGTTCTTTTACCCAGTGATGCCTTTGAAGTGGAAGACTTCAAAGGGAGGCCTTTGACGTGCACAGAGTCTCTGCCCTTCCTGCCCTGGCTCCAGACTCACTACAGGGGAGTAAACAGCCCGTTGTGTGGAATCAGGACACAGCCCATTTGGTGTGTCAGCTCCTCTCTTCCATCCTTCCCAGGATGGCCCGTCATGCTGTGGACGGCCCATCAGTCACACCTAAGCTCCCTTTGCATGTGGTTGTCCGAAGGGCATGCACAAGCTCCCAGCTGTTACCCACCCAGATGTCTATTCAGAAACAGGCAGAAGGCACTAGATGGTTAAAGTAAGAAAATACCAACTTTCTAAAAGTGGTATTTTCAGAACTGCAATTTAACATCTGACTTTACCTTAATTGTGATTTTAAATTGTGATTCCAGAGACAGCAAACTTGGTGGCCCCACCTCTTCCCAATTGGAAATGACACATAAAGGGGGTCATTATGACCGCCAGGGTCACAGTGGCGGTCGGACCGCTGCAGTCGTGGTGGTCCAACCACCACATTATGACCGTGGCGGAACCGGCACAGTCCAACTGCTGACACCTCCAGGCTGCTGCCAGCCTGCAGTCTGGCTGTCCTGGTCATTCCCCTTTCTTACATACAAGTCACCCCTAAGGTAGGCCCTAGGTAATCCATAGGGCAGGGTGCTATGTAGATAAAAGGCCGGACATGCCCTTATATGTTTTACATGTGCTGGTTACGAGTTCCCATCCACTAGCCTGTTCATGGCAGTTTACACCGCCATGGAAAGGCTGGCAGAATGGGGACTCGGGGTCCCTGGGGGCCCCTTCACTGCCCATGGACTTGGCATGGGCAGTGGAGACGCCCCATGCACAGCCCCATCGCGCATACCACTGCCTGAATTACGGGCAGTAGAATGCGCGACGGGTACTGCTGAACCCGCCGCGCTGCCACGTTGAAGCCTGCTCCATTAGGAGCTGGCTGCAGTGTTAAGGTCCTGTTACCGCTGGACCTGCAGGCAGAAACACCGTTTTCACCCACAGGACCAGCGGGGAACTCAAATTAGGGATGGCGTGGTTCAGGCCGCCCATGTGGCCTGATGGCAGAATGACATTGGCGGGCGGCCTCCACTGATTGCCAATGTCATAATGAGGGCCAAAATGTAATAAGGCAATCCCAATATTGTCTCATGGGAGAGATGGACCTTGCAGTAGTGAAAAACAAAGTTACGAGTTTTTTACTACCTGAACATGGGAAACTTCCAAGTACGTGACCTACTTTTTTAAAATGCAGTGCATCCCACCCTTGGGCTTATATGTATTGAAAATGATGTTTTGGGCCTGGCAAGAGGTCGACATGGCACACACCGACCCTGCAATGGCAGGCCTGAGTAATGTTTGAAGTACTATTGAAGTGGGTAGTACAATCATTGCTGCAGGCCTACCAGTAGCATTTAATTTACAGGCCCTGCACATGGGTAGTGCACTTTACTAGGGTCTTGTAAGTGAATTCAATATTTCAATTGTGGATAAGCCAAATTTATCATGCTTTCTGCATGTTTATCATGTTTAGCATTGGTTAGCAGTGGTAAAGTACCCAGAGTCCTAAAGCCAATAAAAACGAGGTTATAAAAAGAGGCAGAGAAAAGCAAAAGGTTTGGGAATGACCCTGAACAAAGGGCCAGGTCCAACACTCCAAATGATGGGAAAAATCACAAATTGAAAAAGGCACATGGAGTCAACCAGGCCTATATTTAAAAGACCACCATTAAGGAATATTAGTGAGGATCAAGGGGAAGGGATAGGTAAACCAACACTCAGAAGTAGTGCATGATCAGCAAGTGGTATGTGAGTTACTCTATGTGTTGAGGACACTAAAATCCCACTTTTCAAATGTGCAATCTATTTGAATTACACAAAACTGTTGCTATATTATGTTAGGATAAATTGTGTTTCACAAAAGGAGGAACATATAATTATGTAGCAAAATTGGTTTCTTCAAAATTTGATCCGGTACAACATAGGTATAGGAGATGTGAATCAATAAAAACTTTGCAACGTACAGATTCCCAAATCTAAATACGTGTTATAATTACTCCATGTCTCCAGCAATTAACTTTCTTAACCATATGCCTAATACCATTTGTGATGCAAATTCCAAATCTAGTGTCCGCAGGTTGCACATAGAATGCTTTCAATTGCTCTGGGGCAATGGAGCAATGGTGAATCGTACAGCCAAATCACATTATTCAGTGCAAAAGACATTCTCTCTCCTCACCTTCACCGCATACACATCCATGCACTCACGCACCAGAAGCAAGGATTCAAGTAATGAGAAATGATACATGCATCAAAAGCTGATTATTATCCTTAGAAACATCTTTAAGACTTCAGAGACATGATTTATAAGGGGATAAATATTTGTTGTCCTGTTGGATAAGGTACTCGTAGAGTTGCCTTCTGTTTACATTTGCAGGATTTCTTTTGTTTTTTCAATGTATTCATTTTTTACTTGAGTTATTAAGATATAAAATACTTGCATAGGTCTGGCCTGAAACTATTGCTGTCACCAGACCTTATGGAATCAACAGAAAAAGAATTTTAAGAAGTACTAAGAAGAAATTACTTTTGCTTTCCCAACGTAGATTTGATTTGTATCTACAGAAGATGGGATTTTCTACCAAAATAAGGCTTGTATAGCACTCCTGTTTGCTTGTGGTGGGTGTCTGAATCAGCAAATCAATGCTAAGCATGGATACAGCTTAATTCCACGAATGCTAGTGTAGAGCTTCACTGAAGCTTCACATAAAAATGTCAGAGACAGGTTCCAGGTGTGAATATTAGGACATTGCACCTAACTTTTGCTGACAAAAATCAGCCGCTACTGTATATATTGCACTCTGTTTTTTATTTTTATTAGCTGCTAGAGCAGTTGCCTGAGCCAGCAGTATTGACAAATCTAGATTGTTTGAAAGACACCTATCCTGTATTTTTGACTGGCCACATGACCGTTGGTTGTGATGGTACATTTTTAGTGTAATAATGATTTGGAAGCATCTTACTGGGAATTATAATATTTTTTACGTTATTATTGTTTGCAATGGTTTTAAGCAACCAAACAATAAACGTATTACTATTACTATGAGAGACAGGGATTTCCAATTACAAAGCTTATCATGAGCAAGATAACATACCAGCAACAGGGTATAATAATATACAGCAGTAACAAGTTACAGTATGAAATTGAACTTATGGGATACAGTACACAAGCAATAATCTTAATGAATAACAGTACTTTCTCAGAGGGTGGCTAGTGTCGTCATGTGAGTTGAGAGTGAATAGTGTGCCCATGCTTGTAAGGGGTATGTCTATGAGTGTAAAGTGGGTTGTCTTTGTTAGTGGAGAGTGGGCAGCGTGCCTGTGTGGGTGTAGGCTGCACCTCTTTAAAGCCAGATCTATTTGCATTGCCAATTGCTAATGCTTATTGTTTTTTTGTAATCATTTTGACCACACTGGCAGAGATAGAACTTGAGGCTTGACTGGCGTGTGGTGCAGAATGTCGACCCATCATTAACTTGCTTGCTTAGTTGTAAGTTATACACCAGTTCTGAATTTCATATTACACATGACTTTAGTCCTTTCAGTCTTGCCTTCCCTGTGTGGTTGTATGACAAAATACCAGGGGAAAAATATTGCAATGCATCAATATTGCATCAAAACTATTGGGAACAAAACTATCAAGCTTACCTACTTTGTATGGGAACTATAATTTTTTTTTAAATAACACTGTTGACCAGCAGTTAATAAAATAAATGGTAAGTATATCGAAAAAAACTGTACATATATGTTTATCTGTCATTTATTTAAATATTAAAGTTTGAAATAAAAAGAAAAAGAAATAAAAAAAATAATGCTTTAAATGATTAATGTAAAATAAAAATCAAAGATATATACTTTAAAATATTAAAACCATATGTAAACAATTTGAAATATTACAATAAAATATTCATAATAGAAAATTAACAAACATATATAACTAAAATATATATGACATTTAATTAAAAGCAAAAGTAATACAAAACCAACAAAAGTAAAATGTAAATAATAAAAATGCGTTATTTATTTTATAGATAATTTAGACTTTTTAAAAAATGTTAAAAAATAAAACAAAAACATAAAATGACTAGTAGGGAAAGTGCTGGATTTTGAAGGAGCCATATTTACTATTTAATTCCAACATAAGCAACAGTTGGAAACTGTTACACTTTGGAGGTGTCAAGTTTACTATTCCTACTCCAGTCTGAGCAACACTAGAGAACATGATGGACTTTTAAAGGATTAGGTTTGCTAGTCTCACTCCAGTCTTAGCAAAAGTAGGAAAATTATTGGACTTTGGAGGGGTTTGATGTACTATCCCCACTCTAGTCTAGCAACAATTGGAAAAGTAATGGACCTGGAGGGTTCAAATTTGCTATTCCCACTCCAACATGCAATAGCAAAAGAAGGGAAAGTGTTATACGTTAGAGGGGTTAAAAGTATTATTCCCACTTCAATTTGAACAAAAATAGGAAAATTGTTGGCTTTTGGAGGGGTTAAATTTACCATTAATTACATATTTAAAATAAACATATATTCATTAAAGATAACTTAGATGGAAATAAATGGAAAAAATAACTGTTACACTGCACATAAAAATATAAAACAAATCAAAAAATGTAAATATGCAACTACCCAAAAACACCAATAAACAATTGAAATTGATACAAATGTATGAAAACGAAACATTATTAATTTTAATTTAATTAATAAATAAGACAATTACAATTAAGACAATTGATACAATCTAAAATCAACTTACACAATTTTATAATTAAAACATTATCAAATATTTAACAATTAAATAAAAATCAACAAATAAATAATTATTTTTAATTTTATGTAAATACAAGTTAATTAAAAAATAAAGGCCCTAAATTACATTTTAATTAACTTCCCACCTTAATACCTTACAAACCAAAACAACCTGCTACTAAATTAAAAGATTTTAATTACATTAAGAAAACTCACATTAAAAATTATAAACTATTGTAAACATTTTTAGAATTAATAGTTTTTGAATACTTATATCGTATACCATTAACTAATATATTAAATTAATTAAAACTTATATATACAATAATATATTTTTTTTAAATCTATACCAAAAAAAAATATTCATCCCTTCTATATTATGTCCAACAATGTCTTTGACTGGATGATATTTTTGCATGATATTTATGTATCACAATATTATGTCCATAATATTTTGTCAGAATACCACCTGAGCATGTAAGCTCAAGCCTTCATCTGTCCTGTCCTGTTTATATATCTACGTCATCCTCAAAAAATCTTTGACTCCCATTAAACAATGCAAGAGCCAGGCATGTTTGCTATATTTAAAGCAAAAGTAATTGTCAACAAAAAATACTACTGAACAATTTTTGGGTGCTCTATCAACAAATGTTAGGCCAAAGTGACTCAAGGCAACCAGGGAATACAAAATAGACCAAAGTCAGATCCACTATTGAGTTAGACCAGGGCTGGCAGGGCAAAGGGTTCACTGGCTGACTAGGGCACAAACAGAGCAGACCTAATGAGGTCAAGATCTCAGCAGCTACTTTGCAACCTGTTGCGCACACGAGTGACATGAACGGGTTCTGAAAAAATGTTTTTGTGATATGTCTGATATGATACAAACATATGTTTTGTTAAATAGGGAATAATAAAGAAGGACAACAAGCAGAAGGAGTGTGGCAAGTCAGTAAAATACACAAATCACTGAAATACAAACAGAAACTACATTTCCCTATCTCTACTCAGCAGACACAAAACTGAAAAATCAGTGGGTTATGAATGCATACAATATCACTTCAAAACCACTGAATAGTTGAATGGTACGGCACACATTTAATCTAAAAACAGAGGCCCATAATTATGGACTTTGTGGTGCAGAGCAGCAAGTCATCCTGCTGTGCTGCCCTGCATCTTAGGGGAAGGGCAGTAATATGCAGTATTTATCCAATATGGCACATTCCTCTCTATTCCCACTGTGCTTTCGCCTTTTCGGCAACCTAACACCAATGCAAGTACCCATGTACCATGGTGCAAAGGTGCCTGCGTTTCATGCAGTTCTTTTTTGTGCAGGAAGGGTCACCTTCTGACACAACAATAATCCAGGGAGGCTGTTTCCTCTTTCGATGTGCCTCCCCTGGGTTAAGCTTAAGGTTTTGTTGCATTCCCAGGTTCACAAGTTGTAAATGCGTGGATGTGTCAAAATCCATGGGTGTTTCGAAGGGAACACGCACTGCAACAGCCATGGAATACCTTCCTTGTGCAGAGTAAGGTAGCGCAGTGATTTGAGCTGCCTTGCTTTATACCGTATTTATGAGGCCATTCAAAGCAATGCAAAGTAGCTTTACATGGCCTCATAAATATGAGTTAATGGCTTTTGCCACCATTCCATCACAAAAGTGATGCAAAAGCGGCACAAGGGCCTCATAAATATGAGCCAGAATATTTTCCATAGAGAGCAGTTTCAGCTGACCTAACTTTCTTTGACAACACAAAGATACCTGAAGTGGATATTACCATGCTGATCAGTTATCCAGTGATCAGAGAAAGAAAGAAAGTAGAGTTTGTAAAGTGCACAAAACCTGAAGGTGTCAAAGCTCTGTACCGGGGAGACGTCTCTTAACCTGAAGCAGAGCAACAACACGAAGAAGAGTCTATAAGAAAAAAAAGTCAACTCTTAAGATGTTTTTTAAATGCCGTGAGGAACCTACTTAAGAGAAATTAACTTTGTCAATTATCCATTCATATATCAATTCACCATGTACCGACCTTTGTTTCCCACCCACCACTGCATTGATTTTAACAGCAATTAGTCAATTCAGTCAGTTGTTTTGGAAGCTTCACATGGAAAATCATAATGCATTTTTCTTCAAAAATATATAAATAGCATTGAAGCCACCGCGCCTAAACAATAATAATAATAATAATAATAATGATAAGCATTGTCAAAACCAGTACTACTGGTCTTGGAAAGAAGTTGCAGTGTTTTCGTTTTTTACATTTTTGGATTACAAGCATATGCTGCAAGAAAAGTAAACCTGAAAATGTGTTGTCACCTAAACGTGGCTATGTTATGCATTCACTGATGCAGCTGCTTTACCAGTGATGTTTTTAAACGACATGCCTTTCAGTTGTGTCATGCATTTTTGATTGTTTGTGAAGGAGAAAACAATAAATCACCACCAAGTCAATAACTCAAATCGCAAGCAACTACTATAGTACAATGGCACATAAACACTTTAGAGCATAAACTTAAAAAAAATATGAGTGCAGGCAAAATAAATCGCTGGTATTCAAAGTTAATATAATAAGTACAATGAAACTTTACACTATGACCTAGCCTTGTAATGAAAGAGAAAGGATCTATTTTTGAAGGATGTGAACAATATGCACAGAGTTTGCACAGAGTTTGTGCAGTCACGCACAATGAAGGGAGCCAGTGGGCAAAGTGGGCTGACCTACTGCCCCAGACTATATGCAGATGTGGTCAGGAAAACTATATGAGTGACAATGTAACAGTAATAGACCAATGGATGAAGCCGCTATTTATGCTTATTATGTTGATCGTTTGTGGGGAAATACAGTTGTCTGGCACAGTCACAAACATCAGACCCATAAGATGCATTGATTATTACATTAACAGCTTTTAAGCCATTATATATAAGTCAGAATGCATTGATAAGCACACTACAATGTCTCTTCTCTTGTCAGAGAGAGGAACATTCTCATTCTATCTACTGACACAAAGGAACGGAGACTATACAAACCAGAGAGCAGCCAAAAGAAAAGGCCATTTTTAGAAAGAACCCATACATTCCCTAATCTGCTAAGGGTATAAAAGGTCTTGGGGCTTAGTGTGTGTAGATCTGGCTTCTATGTGCTGGGAAGGTCATGGGGATCATACATCGAATGATCCTGCTGCGGCACGACCGAAGCACAGCAATTCCAAGTTGTTCTTTGTAGTTGTAAGTTGCAGGCTGTCCCGCCTCTTCCTTCTGTGGGTTCCTATGTGGTCCTCATGGTGTGGCAGGAAACCAGTAAAACCTCCATGAAGCTTAGCTCAACAGAGCCGGGAGTGGTGCTCCTCCAACTTACAAGAGGCAATGCCTTCAGCAGAGTTTCTTTTAGGCCTTGTTGGTAATGTTCCATTGTAGGAGGCTGCCTGGTTTGCAGTGGGTACCTAAGGTACTTACACCTTATACCAGGTCCAGTTATCCCTTACTAGTGAAATATAGGCAGGTTCTAGAATCTTAGGCTGTCTAGAGGTAGCTGTAGCACAGCAGCTTAGGCTTTACTAGGAGACATGCAGAGCTCCTGCAATACCACTATAGTTACACAGTACTTATACACAATAAAAGACAATACTCAGTATTACCAATAAAAAAAGGTACTTTATTTTAATGACACAAGGCCAAAAATATCTTAGAGACAATAATCCTCTGGAGATAAGTATTACACACAATATATACGCTAAATACCAAAATCAGGTAATTAAATACTCATAGAATAGTGCAAACAGTAGAAAATATCATAGAATGCAATAGACCTAGGGGCGACACAAACCATATACTAAGTGGAAGGCAAATCACAAATTCTCCCCTAGGCAAGAGTAGTGTGTAGAGGGGTGCTGGGAGTGTAAGAAAAAACCAAAGGTAAGTAAAATACCCTACCCCAGAGCCCAGGAAAGCAGGAGTAAAGTGCTGCAAGTTTCCTCAGGACACACTACAAGTCGTGATAACAGCAGTGGGGAAAAACTTGCAGTCAGGCGCCATCTTGCGCTCACCACCTGGTAGATATAACCCACCTGCCACACACACACGACTCTAGACCCCACTGCATAATTTGAAGTGAAGGGCCCACATTTTACAGCGGAATTGAGAAGGCATCTGTAGTCTTGAAAAGGGTAAAATTTGAATTACAGGTCCCACCTCTCCTCCAGGATGCCTCAAAGGACTAGTCCCATCAACCGCTCCCCATACCCCCTTCCCCAAACAACATGTAGATTAGATGCAGAAAGACATGACAGGACCAGACACTCAGTGTGAATTTTAATAAGGGCTTATAGACTCATCTCCCAGAGTGTGTGTGAACTGTCTCCCTAACCCAGATGGTAACCTGGTCCATCAGAGCTTACTCCTGGTCAAACCCTCTCATTTTGAAAGGGTTCCAAACTACAGAAGTTCAGTTGGCGATGTCTGCCTGGTAAAGGTCACAGTGTTAGACCAGAATTAAGTGCTATAATCGTCTTTTCATACTTAAAGGAGAGAAAATGGTTGTTAATTATTTTCTGGCCTGGATTGAGTGAATTCCTAATCTTTATGGAGTGACAGTCTTGTCTTTCTTTCCTTCTTGTGGGGGCCTTCAAGGACATCTCACTCCTACAGATAAACACATGGTTCTGTCTTCAGGGAGCATACTCCCTTAACGACCCTGACAAGAGAATGTCAAGTTAAAAATAAGTTAAATTAATGCAAGTCATTTATGGTCTAGGCACTGAAACACTACAGTCTGAACATTCAATATATACTGTATAGCTGTAAGGGTAAAGGGTGGGGCTTGTAGTTCATCTGTAATGTAAACTGTCATCTGAGGTTGGTTTGCAGAAACTGTTCAAGTAGTGATATGGATGTTACCCCTTCAGGTTTGAACCGTGGGGCAACAAAACAAAGGGCCACAGACGTGTGTGGCCCTTCTGTGATACCTGTTACTTGGGCAAGGACAAAAGTTGTCTCTCTACGGGCTGTAAAGTGCCTTTTTCCTCATTTGCATGGGGGTGTGGTCCCTGCAAATGGGAGAAAGCAATTACCTACGTGCTTGTGGCAAATTACAGATATAGATACTTGGGTAAAATGGACCTATGAGGATGCACTAAATGTGCATAACCTTGGTGGGTTGCATATTTAGCAAACCTCCTAAGGTGCCTGGAGGATACAGTCCCATACTAAAGACACATTCTGTAGCCTCTGTCCCATATTAGGATTTCTATCCAATCTCCTAAGGTTGATTAGGTGCGTACCTGCAGAGCTACTCAAAGGGCGATAGGGGCTGTGCTGTTACTGTCTGTACAGGCACACCCTCCAAGCTAGTCTTGTGGGACTTCCCAGATCCACTACCCAAAAGTTAAAGGGGTAACTGCACAAAAATATGTTGCATTAGGAAAGTTACTTGTGTCCAATATCTGCAGCACCCATATTAATTTGTGACGTTACAGCATGCCCTGCTAACAGCACTTCTGCTTTTGTAACATGGTACACAGCCATAGTCAGTGATGATGGGCACAGATGCAAAGTGGAGGTTCGCTCCCCTACTATAACCTTCCACAGATGCTTTTTTAATGTTTTTATTGTTTCATAAGAACAACAAGTGAAACTGGTTCAATAACATGCATCACATATCTGTAGATTAACTGTATCCAGTCATATCAATAACTACTTTCAGAGTACAATTAATGATATAAAAGCAGTTTCCTTGATATATCCATTGCAAGGGTGCCTGTTGTGGGGTCGGGGGGAGGGAAGGGAGTCGCCATTGGGTAATGTGGTGGGCCTGGGATACATAAAACTTAAACAGACTGTAAGTACTAAGCCAGGCATCAACGATTGTGAGTTACACGGTCCGGTGCATACAACCAGTGTCCCTCACCCATTCCATTGCAACAAAGTGAGGGGCCCGTGGGAGAGTCTTGTCTCACCACGATCGATTCTGCATGTTCTCATTGTAGTAGTGTAGCCAGCCATTTATCTGTGTCTAGAGGTGTGGGTGCTTTCCACTTCATTGTAATCTGCCATTTAAAAAGAACAAATTCCAGATCAATAAACCGGTGTGGGTGTTTATCACCTTTGCCTTTAGAACAAAGGTAGCGGAGGCAGGACTCAGGAGTGGGAGTCAGTGTGTGTCCTGCTTAGTCTGCAGTGGTAGTTGTGATTTCCCCCCCTTCAAATGCACTGGTGGGCATTCCAAGCCATATGATGGAACCCAGCCTCTGTAAGCTTGCATCTCGGGCATTTGGGTGTGGATGTAGGGTATCTGTGTTGGGGACTCTGGGAGGAAAGGTATGCCTGACGTGTGTACTTAAGTTGGGAAAATCTGAATCTTGGATTCCTAGATACCTACTTGACATGTTGAAGAACTTGTGTCAAGGCCTTATCTGTGGATAATAGAGAATGTGGCACAGTACTCAACAGTACTCAACAGACAGCCCAACTGTGCTGAGTTTTCTTTCTGGCTAACTGAGCTACGGCAGTTCTGACATCTTCTAGCCAAAGGGGTTCTTCCAGTTCAGCTTTCTGGAGTGGGTAGAGGTAGGGTAATGGGAGTCCAGTCATGAACTCTTGCAACAAATCAGGGGTGGGGCCAGCTTCACCTCCATACAGAGTGTGGTAGTAGTCGCAGAATGTGTCGTTAATATCAGCATGCATGGAGGCCAGTGAGCCACCATCATGTCTGATAGTTCTGATGGGGGATCCCTGCTGATCCTCCTTGACCAGCCACGCTAGTAGTCTGCCTTATCGGTCAGTCTCCACATGGAGTGTAGTCAGTCAATGTTTGTAGTCATGTCAACCCAGTCTCTTCTCCACTTCCCTATACTGTTCACCTAAGCATTGGAGACTGCGACCCCCATTTCCCAGGCAGCCACTTCTTTCTCCATGGAGCACAGTTCTCCTTTCACTGTTTGTAATTCATCATGTAGTGCTTGACTGATTCCCCGGGTGGCAGCCCCACAATGACTCTGTACACCACTTTGTGTGTGTTCCATTCTGGGGCTGTAGCAAGGGTGGATCCCTTGTTAAGACCAAAGTATTGAGCGATGCATGTGGAGAGGCCTTTGGCGAAGTGGGGGGGTCTGACAGTGCTTCAGTTTGATAGAAATCCACTGTCACAGTCTGCCCCACTGCAAGACCACCTGAAATGCGCAGTGATCTGAGAGTGTGAGGGCTAGGTAGTCCGATTGGGTAACCAGTAGACCGAGTTGGTCAGTGCAGAGAATCATATCGAATCTGGAATGGAGCTCAAGAACTGGGGAATCGAATATTCACATTCTGTCGGGTGACCCAGTCATCACACATCGTGTAAGCGTCTTTGCCCTAGCCAAGTCTGGAAATGCTCTTTCAACTGTACCATTGACCTCCCCTCTCCATTTAGCATGGCCCTCCAGGAGTTCCGCAACTGTAAGGTGCTTTTCCTACAGCGCTTAAGATACACTAGTGGGGTCGCCATTCTGTGCACATTCCACATTACCATAATTATACTGTGGGGTAAGACTGTCAGTGTATGTCTCCATGGTACATCCCTGTAGTGTGTGTGCCAGGTGCTAGATCATGCGCTCAGAATAGTTTGAATCTCACATTTGGAATAGTTCCCAAGCAGGTAATGTATTACACCTTCCCTTAAATGCGCTCCACTTAGAAGAATATATGTAGACAATGGCTTCACATAAGAAATTAAAAATCACCAACATAACACAACAATTGTGTCCCCCCCAGGTCAGGTGACATTCGAGTCCCTGGCCAAACTTTCAATAACAGCAACCATGAGGCAAAGAAGGTGTAAATTGGGCAGAACATGTCCACTTTGGAGTCTCTCTGTGCAGTGTGGAAGTGCTAGTATCGGCTTTCCCCACGGGTTAGGCTCAGTACGAAGGAATCAGCATCCAGCTCTCACAGGTCTCACAGCTTAGCTTCGGAGTGCCCAGGCACAGCAGCATTCAAGGTGCACAGGTTCGCTCAGGCAGGTAATACCTGTTACAAGTCCTCTGCAGACTGTGGGGTGACTTTCGGGCCCTGGTAGATGCCAGCAGCTGATGACACAGAGCCACCCAAATCCGATCCAGACATCGATGGGTGCTCCGAGTGTAGAAGAGCAAAGGAATTCATGCTGTGTTGTGAGGCCTTCGACACCGCCCATGCTTGCTCTGTCACCACCTGATCCCAGGATGGTTTTGTCCTGATGGGTCTCTGATTGTGTCACTGAGATTAGGTACCACCAATTCTCCAGCATTCAACTTATCAGATGAGTCCTGCACTAGTATTTTAGAATGCAGCCAGGACCACAAATCCTCCATAGTGACGAAGGTGTGGTTCATCTCGACGATCACTCTGAGTCTTGTGGGAAAATGAAGCTCATATTTAAAATTCATTTCATGAAGGCGCTGTTTGACTTTTGAGTAGGAGCTACAGAGTCACTGCAGTTCATTAGTAAAGTCAGGGTACGCTGTGATCACAGCATTTTCATATTGCCCAGGGCCCTGAGCGCACAACTGCTGTAGTAGCAAGTCATGGTTCCAATAATTAAGAAGTCAAGCAATGATGAGACGCGGTGAGACACCCAGGAGAGGTGTCCGATGTGCCCTTTCAATGGAAAAAAATGTCAGCACCTTATCAGCAAGTACAGTTGTCATCAGGCAGTTTTCTAGGAACAACTCTATGCTGGGTTGCTCAGAGTGTTCAAGGAATCCCAGTAGAAAGATGTTGTGCGTATATCGCCCCTCCGTGTCTTCTGCTCTGAGGTGTACGTTTGCCACCTCCTACCTCATGGTCTTTGGCTGCACTTGCAGCTTCTGTACTATGGGTCTCATTGTGGTCAGAGCGGACTCCTTTTAATCCACCCAGTCAGGTAGCTTGCTGTGGTTGGCCCTCAGCAAATTCACATTAAATGAGACAATGTTAATCCGGGCCTCCAAGGAGGTTTAGTGTCTACAATGGCCTTCAACACTTTGTCAAACTGGGCGGCATGGGTTCGGAGAGTGACTTCAATGTGGTTCAAAGTGTCCAGAGTCCAATCCCTGGGGGCAGAAAACACAGTCAATTCTATGCTACAGTGAGGCAGTGGTTTGGTGGCTTTTGGTTTCCCCATCATTATGACCATACAGGATGACCCCAGATGTACTGTGGAGAGGGTGGAAATGGAAAGTAGCCACCAGGATTGCCCATGACACACGACTGTGGGTCTATGTGTTGAGAACAGATAATGGTACGCCTTGTGAACTCACCTGTCTGAATGTTGTGTCACCAGGTGCGGTCAAGGCGGTAGCCTTTCCTTTCACACCAAGACTCTCATGTGATATCTGTTTGAAACTGTTTGAGTCCCCGGACAGGCAATGTGATGCGCAAGGTTTGTGAAACACTTCCTAGCCCTAATAGCCACAAGCCAGCCAGGCACTGGGGAGTGGGTCAAGGTAACAAGGACAAGTTGAGCTCCTGTGCTGTGAGCTGGCTGTGCAATAGGGGGTGTTCTAGATTGACAGAGTCACAATGTGGTGCATATCCCCACTGTCGGGTGCAAGTAGTCTGCAGGTTTAAATTCAAGTGCTACCACCCCAGTCATAGTTAGGAAAGGGGCTATTCCCCAAGCATTGCTGGCATTCAAAAATGCCACAGCAGTTAATTTCCCTTACACTGCCTGTGTTTGCAGAATGTCAAAATGTAGGTTCCTGTGGACCCCAGGTATGGCAAATCAACAGTCACTTCACCCTCACTTGGGCTATGGGAGATTGGGGAACCAAAGGGCAGGTATATGGTCTCCGGAGGGGCAGGTCTCAGCACACCAGGGTAGGAAGCCGGACGATAGCAGGCACCAGCAGCATCCACTTACCCAAAAGTCTTTAGCAATGTGCACTAGCGATGCTGGTGACCACTCTTTCCTCCCATTGGCCTGCTGATCCTTTGGGCGACAGATGTGTGAGTGGCGTGGGTATTGCAGAGCCGCTCCAGCCAGGCTGTGTTGCGCCGCTGCCATCAGCATCAGCCAAGGTGCCACCAAGACGGTGTGACAATAACCTTGCGTCCTGCGGAAGCAGGGTTGGGGCAGGAGGCTGTGAGTCTGGGAAAGAGCATTCGGAGGTCGGAGTGACTCCCAGCAGACCCAATTCTGGCACAAGTCATCACAGGTAGGTAAGATTTGATTTGGGCCAGCCAAGGAGCTCTCTAGGGTGCGTCAAATGCAGCCACCATCTTGGCCTCACCCCACCTTCCCCAGATGCCTTTTAATGAAGGCTGCATGTGGTTTAAAATTGTACTTGCAAATAATTTTTGTCTTACTTTTGTCCCCACCTCTAGATAGCACTCATCAACACACTACAAACTAGGGTTAAATGGGTGTCAATGCTATCTTAGGAGGACAGAGCAGAAATAAACACAAGGGGTCCATGGATTCCTAGTTGGTATTTCTCACTTCACAATGCTGCCACGCGTTCACACTCACCCATAAGACAAGCAGCTATATATCAGAGCTTTAGATGCGGTATGAACAACTACGTACACCTCTAGTAGGGTCATATAGTCTGCCTTTAGCCGCATGACAGAGCTAATGTACGACAAACTTACATGTAGGCTTTTAAAGGGACAGAAAGGCTTAAATCATGATTCCCCATGTTGCTCTTGCAGCAGACCTGCAAAGGAATTTCAAAAGTTATGCCATTCCTGTCAATAGTTCAGGAGAAATGGGCAGGGCCCATATCAGTGCATAATCCTTCATTTATACAAATACCCCAATAATATGTCTGGTATGAATCCCTGCCTTTCCGGTTCAACCTGTACAAATAGGGTATCGCCAAAGTGGGGAAGCTAGTACATCACATTCCTGGAAAACTGGAAGTGGGAAGCCATAGACATTTATTAGGGTTAAAAAGTCCTTTTCACCAATCAGCGAATAGATTTCTGTTTAAAATTTCCTACTTGACCTATTCCTACGTAGAATGTACTGCCTGCTAATGAGGAGACAAGTCTTTAGTGCCTACTTCACTGAGGAATTTGATTGTAGAGGTGAATCCCTCTGCTCAGTGCTTGATATGAGCTGCTGGTTGTCAGTGGGGGCTACCAACACTCATTTTCGGGGACCAGCATGTAATTTTCCACATCAATCATTTACAGTGAGCAAGAGAGGGAAAAACACACACAGGAGAAAACAATGGAAGAGAAAAGCGGAAAAAAGTCACAAAAGGAGAAAGCAATAACCTACAAGAGTGAGATGAATGAGCAGGTAGTGTCTGGTAGTGAATTAAAGAGGCATGATGTGCATTTAAAACCATCCAACCTTGCTTTTAGCATGCCCACATTTACACCAGCAGCTGTTTTTTTAGCAGAATGTGGGGCGCCAGTATCAATTCTTTTAAGCACTGGCTTTGCCTAAATGTCTGCTTCTATCATTTAACTCCAGGGCTGATGGTGCCCTGCCCTGTTAATATAGGCTGCAGAAGGCTGAGTCTCAGATAAAGCTGTTGCCTGTTTGAAAGCATTCCAGCAGACTAGTTGGAGATGGATGTTTTATGATGAACTGGAAGGTGATGTGCGTGAGACTATAAAACGGACAAAGTTAATTTGAATTTAAGGAGTAATTTCTGAAGAATTAAGAACATTCCAACAAGACAACACTGGTACTAGAGTATGTGTGAAAAACATTGGCTATTGCTATCAAACTTCCACTGGAGGACTTAGAGAAACCTTTAAAGCCTTCTCCTAACACATGCATCCTCTGCATCTTTAACTGCTCTCTTTCCTGCTTTCAGCATAATAGTAATTTGTTAGAGGGTGCAGTAGGACTGCTTGTTCAAAGCGTCCAACCCAGTAGAGCTCTAGCTGGCTTCAACTTTCAGATTTTCTGTGTTGCAGAGTAAGGCAAAGCATTCAATGGGAACGCCAACTTTCAGCAGCATTTACTTCCATTACTTTCATTTAGAACTGCTTTTATTTGCTTCATCAATGTTGATACCTATGTCAGACATTTATTCTTATTAAATATTTGTGTTTTAAATACACTTTTGAATTCTTTAGATTTTAAATACCTCACCTACTAAAGATGAGCCAGAGATTCCGCAGACTCAGAAGTTTACTTATGTGGGACAGATTTTGTTGGGTGCTGCAGGAGCTCAATCTTAGTTCCCATGGAGACAATGGTCTCTTACTTCCATAGCCTACACCTTCTGTGGCCTACAATGATTATGGAAAATATATATTGGTAATATTTTCAGGTCATTGAAAATGGGCCATTTCAGGGAATATATTACTGCTCGCGGAGTGGGTAATAAGACGACCCAATGGCAGTACATTTGCAAGAATATCATGATGTTTATCCAATTGATATTACAATTATTGGTTTAGAAGTAACTGCTAGACTAATTACTAGCCAAAAAATTAAGTGGAATTTTATCACTGAGATTAGTGGAGCTTGGAGCGAATCAAAGTACTGGCAAATTCAGATCTGATGAGAGTTGTTTTCATAAAAGGATAATTTTAAACAATCGGGAATTGTTTATTTGGATAGAATGGAAACGAAGTAATTTTGCAAAACACCATAAATTATTAAATGCTGGCATCTGCCTTTCAATATGGAGATATGTAATGAAAAAGGAAATGGTGTTGCTGGAAAAAATAAAAGTTCAAAGAAACAGGAAACGTAAACAACAGTACTTAGCAAAGTAGTAATTAGTGCAAAGATCTAAAACACTGATGCCAATGCTATGATAAACAAACTTTCTTTGAAAGGATGTTATAGATTTGTGAGAATGGATAGTCAAATTTAGAATATGTGACCTCTGCCAAGGTGGTTGGTGATTTAATAGATATCTTAATACACAGAATAAATAATACATTCATTTGTTCATCGTTAAAAGTAAATAAGTATACAGTATGTGATTTCCTGACACAGAGTCACTCTTGATGAAGTCACAACCTGATAAAACTTTCAATACAGATGCACTTATTTACATAGCTTTTTTTAAAATATTCTTTCCTAGAAAAAATGTATAAACATTCTTAATATTGAAAAAGTCGATGTCAATGTGCGCCATGATATGTTCACATATAAAAACAAAATCGCATCACTATTATCACATTCACCCATCATGAATTCTCCATCAACTTGACTCAGAAATATGTGGTCAGGAAGGATCTGAGACCTAAGCTTGAGGTTCCTGATTGACAGGTCACAGGTGGGGCAGCACGTAGCCGCAGACAAACGCACAAACAGGAAACTCTAGTCAATCCCACAGATAGGTGCTGGAACTCCACAGTGGTCCCAGGAAATTTGCCCTAATAAAGCACATATGGCCGGAGGGGTGCACGCATTCCCAAAACACCATAAAGTCAGATCCTAAAAGAAGTTAGGAACACTCAGCAAATCAGAACACAGCACGTACAGTAACATGCTGCAATCATGCACCCCTCATGCCAGGCATTTGGACACGTTACCTACTGGCCCTCACTGGGTCTTCTCAAGGTCGAGACCCACCTGTATTTGTTATCAGGCACCTTATTTACAACTCCAAGACAACTGCTCACTTTCTTTACCTTAAAAAGGAATGCTGTCATTGTTTTATGGTACCCAGAGAAATGTATAAAACACCGCTCAAATCACTTGTACTTTGAGAGAGTCCTCAGACCCCATTTCTGTAACTGTTCTCCTAGCCATAATGTTTAATTAACAAAGCTGTTCCTATTTTGCCAAACACCTCATGTCAAGGTAAATTCTCATTCAAGCAACAATATATTCATGGTAAAAAATGGTTTGTATGGGGTTTTTGTTACTGGTTTCGGGCACTGCAGAAGTGAGGGAAAAATTTAAGAATTTTTGACAAAGGTATTAGATTTGGCTTGTACAATAAAAGTATTTTGTGTGTTGAGCATGACTGTTTTTGTGCCATTTTGCAAGACTTTGGGGTCTATACAATAAGGGTCAGGTTTATTAAGAATACATGCAACACAGTGCAGCAAGGCAAGTTGCTGTGCTGAGTTGCGTGAATGGGAGAGAGATGAAAAGCACCACTACTAAGATATGATGCTTTTCAGCTGTATCCCTGAGCTGGCGCACTTGAGTCTGCCTAGCATCAATGCAGGCACCCTTGCACCATGTTCCAAGGGTGCGTGATTTACAGGCAGGATTGTTTTTGTGCAGGAAATGAAACCTTCCTCCACACAAATAATCCAAAGGGACATTTCCTCTTTCTATGTGTGAGGCAAAATGTGTCACACATAAGAAGAGGACATATTGAGGAGAAAAAAAGATTGCCTGCACGCCCTCTAACTGTGTGTGCAAATTAATAGGGGGAGTAAGCCATGAACCTGGCTTGGCTCTAAGAGTCTGTGCGTGCGCAAAGCCCTGAAAACATTTAGGGGCATATTTAAACTCAGTTTGCACCAAATTTGCATAATTTTGTATGCAACTTCAGCGCAAACCTAACTCCATATTTATATTTTGACGTTAGACACGTCGAAAGTCAAAATATTGGAGTTTGCACCATTTTTTGGAAACATGAACCCACCTTGCATCAATGAGATGCAAGGTAGGCGTTCCCATCTAAAAAATGGTGCTAACCCCATAGCCCAGAGGTCTTCAAACTGGGGGGCAGACCCCCCAAAGGGGGCCTCAAGTGATTCCAGGGGTGGCGCCAGACTCTGGCCAAAAGAAGCATTATACAGATAACAGGCCTTTGTTTTAATCAGAAGCATGTTATTGCATTTTTTTAAAAGGTAACAGTACTTAACTGCAATGTTTAAATAGGTCTATACATATTTAAACATGGCTATCTTTATAAAATAATTGTGAAAAATTCTGAGGGGGGCCCAATGGTTTTTTCAACTGGGGGGCACGGTATTAAAAAGCTTGGAGACCGCTGCCATAGCCCCATATTAATCCCCCCTTGCTAAAATTATGCATGGGTGGGAGGAAGGGCTAAATAATGGTGCGCAGCTTGCTTTGTACCATTATTTAACACCTGGGTCAGACCAGGTGTTAGGGGACCTGTGAACCCATTTCCATGGTTAAACACCATGGAATGGGTCCAGAGGTGCCCTCCTCAAGCCCCAGGAACACCCCCATTCACACCAGAGGGACACCGGAGGACAGGGGACCCCATTCCAGGTTAGTAAAGTAAGTAGAAGTAAGTTTTTCTTTTTTAAATTAAACGTCATTTCATTTTATGCTAGCCCACCCTTTGCTCCGGCTTGTGCCATTCCATAAATATGGCGCCCGGCTGGTGCTCAGGACTGGTGCAAGCCAGTGCTAAACATTTTGATGTAAAACTGCGTTGTGCTGTTTTGGATCAAAAAGTATAAACATGCCCCTTAGTATGTATATTGTGTAACAAACATAATATACAAAGTGATACAGACAATTCAAATATCAAAAAGTGTATTTCTTTAAAATGTTAATGCATTTAACTTTAGTACATCAGAATATATCTCTGTATAGACAGACATTTATTGAAAGTGATAGTGCCTCATATACAAGGCCCGTGGCGAAGGGCGGGAAAGGGCAGAAATGCAGCGTATCTACAAGATATGGTGCATTTCTATCCTCTCCCCCGTGCTGGTGCACAAACTGCTGCCATGCACCAATGCAGGCACCCTTGAACCATGGTGCAAGGAAGCCTGAGTTGTGGGGATGATTGTTTATCAGGTCCCCCAGGTCCAGCTCCTGCTATGTCCCAGGGTGCCCACCCCCTAGACATAGCTGTTTGCTGTGACTTGGCAGGAGCTTCGACAGCTCGCACCAAGTCAGAGCAAGCACTTCACTTCCTGCAAGAGAGAGCTGTTAAACAGCTCTCAATTGCAAAAAGTTAAGTTTTCATCTGTTTCCCTGCATGCAAACAGATGAAAAATTGCTCCCACAAGCAGCCTGCTTGTGGGAGCAATGCTGGCTCCCGCAGGACGTAGGTCCCGCTGGCCCCTCTCTCTCTCTCTCTCTCTCTCTCTCTCATCCATCCAATAAAGGGAGAGAAGAAGGAGAGAGACGGTCATTGCAATGGCCTCTCCATACAATGACTTCAAAGAGTCAGACTAACAAGATGTTTGATAAGAATGGTATAGTTCTGTTTGGATGCAGAGCAGAACAGGGTCACTTCAGGCCTAATGGTCAAGGTCTTGTGCTGTCACTCAGTAGGCTGAAGGTTCAAATCTTTATATCACTTGGCAGTGTGCTTGTTTATTTTCCAGTGTTTTCACTGTTAAACATTCCTATTAATGGAACATTTAAGTTTTTTTCTCATAAACATCTGTGGGTTGAATGTCATAGCTTAGTCTGGATATTGCACAGTGAGGCATCACCTCTGGCCTTGTGGTTAAGGCCCCAGACATGTTCTCTAAAGGTTAAGGTTTCTAGTTCAGGTAAATCTGTGGCTGTTTCTTTTCAACTATAAGTATTTAAGTTGCATACTGAAAGGTGATCTCACTCTTTAATTGACAAAAATATTTTTCTTTTCAATTTGTCTGGAAATATCTAGTTCTAAGCATATCATTTATCAAAGCCTAAATTTCTTTCTCACTCTGTCTCACACTCTCTCTCAGGGTTGGTTGGTTAGGGGGATTGGGTACATAGAGTGACTGCAGTCTAGGCCCTGTGTCCAACCCTACTGTGCACAGCTAAAGGGCGTGCTCGACGCAAGGTTAGGAGGTTAGAAGGGGTTACGCACAGGGACTGTCCGCAGGCCAGATCCTGCGGCCAACCGCCGCTTCTCATGGCCGAAGGCCACGTGTGGCAGTGGTTGGATTAATGTGTAGTAATGAAAATTACTTAACATAAAAAAAAAAATTGCAATTCTCTGAAAAAAAACAAAGGTTACAGGGATGTTATATTAGGCTCACATTTTACACGTACAAAACCATTTAAATTCGTCTGTCAGAGTTAGAGTTATCCCAAGTAACTATAATTCATGCCTTAAGGTAATTACAACTCCCGTCCTCACCATGCATTGCTAATTAATCCACAAATCGTATCACTCATGGCATCTTTGAAAACATCAATAATAGCAATGTAATGTCTGCAGTAAGATTTTTGAAGAGAAAACTGTGCACGGCGGGGGATGCAAGTTATAGCTACATTAGGGCATGAGTCATAGTTACTTGAGATAACTCTAACTATAACATGTACATTTCTATGGTTTTGTACATTTAAAATGTGAGCCTAACCATAAGGTCTGTAAAACCTGTAGTTTTTAAAGTTAATTTTAAGTGAATTATATATATATTGTTGGAAAATGGGTTCTTGGTAAGGGCAGGTAAGTACCCACACTTAGCAATAGGCCACTAACCTCCACTTAGGTCCAGTCAGGTCTCAGTAAATTAAACCCAGCTCAACCCTTGGTAGCTTGGCAATGAGCGACA
This sequence comes from Pleurodeles waltl, assembly GCF_031143425.1. Classification (NCBI taxonomy): domain Eukaryota; kingdom Metazoa; phylum Chordata; class Amphibia; order Caudata; family Salamandridae; genus Pleurodeles; species Pleurodeles waltl. Next base: position 1,084,807,657 of record NC_090437.1, on the reverse strand, counting down.
AGGCTTAACTTAGGAGACAAAGCGTAAAGCATTCAAATATCACAAAACAGTAATTAAATAAAACACAGGAAACAGTTTAAAAATCGAAAAATAAATTTCTAAAAAATAGGAAAAATGTTTAGCTGTAAAATGACACCAAAATGAATAAAATCTGAAGAGGAACCGGAGATATGAAATTTTTAAGAATTATTGCTTTTTAGCACATAGAAACAAAAAGCTTCAATCTGGTCATCTGGTCGCACCTCGACCAGGGCAAAGTCAAAGTTTAAGGCCGACTGCGATGGAGCCCGGCTCGGCTACCGCCCGCAGGAGGCTTCGGTCAAAAGTTTACCTTAGGACTTAGTCGTTTTTCTGAAGATTTTCTTCAACGGGACGAACCTGCCTGTCTAATCCGACCTCCTGGAACTCTTCCTCGGATACGCGTTGCGGAAGCCCTCGGTGGAGATTTTTACCTTCAGACTTAATCGTTTTTTTAAGGTGAAATTCCTTCGACCGGGGCAAACCTGGATCTTGATCTGACGTCCTTGGAGCCTCCCCTGATATGCTGGCTGGGAGGTCCCGGTCAACTTCCTATGTTCGGACTTAGGGGGTCATTCCTACCCTGGCGGTCCGAGACCGCCAGGGTAGGGGACCGCGGCTGCACCGCCAATAGGCTGGCGGTGCATCCAGGCCCATTCTGACCGCGGCGGTAAAGCCGCGGTCAGAAAAGGGAAACCGGCGGTTTCCCGCCGGTTTTCCCCTGGGCTGCAGAATCCTCCATGGCGGCGCTGCAGGCAGCGCCGCCATGGGGATTCTGACCCCCTTCCCGCCAGCCTGGTTCTTGCGGTTTTGACCGCCAGAACCAGGCTGGCGGGAACGGGTGTCGTGGGGCCCCTGGGGGCCCCTGCAGTGCCCATGCCAATGGCATGGGCACTGCAGGGGCCCCCGTAAGAGGGCCCCACTTAGAATTTCAGTGTCTGCTTAGCAGACACTGAAATTCGCGACGGGTGCTGCTGCGCCTGTCGCACCCCTTCCACTCCGCCAGCTCCATTCGGAGCCGGCTTCCTCGTGGAAGGGTGTTTCCCGCTGGGCTGGCGGGCGGCCTTTTGGCGGTCGCCCGCCAGCCCAGTGGGAAACCCAGAATGACCGCCGCGGTCTTTTGACCGCGGTACGGTCTTTTGACCGCGGTACGGTCTTCTGGCGGTCCCCGCTTGGCGGGCGGCTCCCGCCGCCCGCCAAGCTTGGAATCACCCCCTTAGTCTCTTTTTTGGAGATTTTCTTCATCAGGACGAACCTGCATTGTCAGGCCGGGTCGCCGTTGAGTCAGGCCGGCTAGAGTTGCCGCAGCGAGTCGGTCCCTCTATGGAGCTTTCTTCAAAAACTTCTCCAAACTTCTGGATCTTCTTCCAGAGGTTCTTTTAAGGTTCTTTTCAGGTCCACAGTTCACCCCAAGGTTCCAGAAGCTCTGAGATGCTCCCTGAGGGTGTGGACTACAACTCCTAGAATGCACCTGGTGCAAACTCCTTTTCGGCCACTGGACAGTGGTCAGCTGGTTGGTTTCTTCAGAAGTTGGTGCAGGGGACTCCGGTTAGCAAGTTTTCAACTGTAGCAAACAGGGAGTCCCTCCTTGAACCAGTTGAAGCCAGGCAAAGTCCTTCTTATGGTGAAGCCCAAGTGTGCAGCTGGTGCAGTCCTCCAGAGTGCAGGACCCAGGTGCAGGCCAGGGGTCCAGCAGGGCAGTCCTTCTTCTCCTGTAGTTCTTCCTTGTTGGAATCTGATGGGGATCTGAGGTGTGGGTTCAGGTCTGCCAGTTTTATCCTTGCTCCTGGTTGAAAAACAGGGGGGTCCTGGTTCTCCAATCAGGGGCAGGGTCCTTCCCCATGTAATGACCACTTCCTGGGAAGTGTGGCAAAAATCAATCCCAGGGAGCAACCTTCCTCAAAAATCTATCATGGCTGAAAGTGATTTTTGGAGGTTACATCTGGCTGAGCCCAACCACTGGTGTGGCTAAAAATCCTAAACACACCCCTCTCCTGCCTGCCCTCTCGTAATCTAATCAAGGGGGCACCTAATTGTCTGGGTTTGCAGGATGTGAGGGTGTTGCTGGGTTGCTCCAAATGTCCTTCTCTGCCTTTGAAGACCAGTTTGGCAGCCCTCCCCCTTCCTGGTTCCCCAACTCCTGAGGGGAGATCTCCTCCCCCAGGCACTTCTCTTTGTGCTGAGCCAGGCCCCTTCACACATCATCAAGGTAGCCTGGCCAGGCTGCCAGAGACTGGCCAATCAGAGAACAGCAGCAAAAACACTGCAGGGCTCAAGTTGGCAACTTTTCAGGTAAAGTTTAAAACTCTTTACCTGAACAAGTTATATTAAATCCCACAACTGGAAGTTGTGGGATTTATTATAACAATTAATTTGATACCACACTTCCGGTATCTGTTACTTAAGAGGATTTTTAAAATTAAAACAAAGTCTCCGCATTCTAGCCTATGGAGGCCATTCACTACAATGAGGGAAAAACAAATTTGGATGTTTTACCTCACCAGGGCTTATAAAACTATTTTTATTAGGGCCCTGCTTATAGTTACATGCACCCAGCCCTAGGGGCACATAGGGCACACCTTAGGGGTGACTTATATGTAAATATGAGGTAGTTTAAGACTTTGTAACTACTTTTAATTCCAAAGTCGAATTTGCATGTAACTTTAATTTAAAAGCAGCAAGCAAGGCAGGCCTGCCTTCAAAATGACACTGTGGACCTCAGCAGTGCACCCATGGGTGCACTACCTATGCTAGGGTCCCTAAACCTACATGCCCTACCATATACTAGGGACTTATAGGTAGGTTGACTTAGCCAATTATAATTAGCCTAATTTGCATACTGATTTTACACAGAGCAAAGGCCCTGGGACTGGTTAGCAGTACCCAGGGCACCATCAGAGTCAGGAAAACACCAGCAAAAAGTGGAAAATGGGGGCAAACAGTTAGGGGGCCTCTGCAATCAGCCCTGTTCTCTCACATATATTCACTGAAAAAAACAAAGGTTACAAGGACGTTATAGTTAGGTTTTGCATTTACCTGCACAAAACCATTGAAATTCAGCAGTTACAGTTTTGGTTAACTCAAGTAACTATAACTCATGCCCTAACGTAACTATAACTCGCACCCACGCCATGCACAGTTTGCTCATTGTTAGACCTGACAGCCTTGGGGTGGTCCTCCCCCAAATTTTTGCCTGCCTCCCTCCACTTTTCTGACACTGTTTTTTGCTGGCTTTAGGACTCTGCGCACTTTACCACTGCTAACCAGTGCTAAAGTGCATATGCTCTCCCCCTTAAACATGGTAGCATTGATTCATGCCCAATTGGCACTTTTGGTTTACTTCTAACTCCCTAGTAAAGTGCACTACATGTGCCCTGGGTCTGTAAATTAAATGCTACTAGTGGGCCTGCAGCACTGATTCTTCAACCCACCTTAGTAGCCCCTTAACCATGTCTCAGGCCTGCCATTGCAAGGTCTGTTTGTGCAGTTTCACTGTCACTTCGACTTGGCATTCAAAAGTACTTGCCATGCCTTAAATTCCCATTTTTCTACATATGTCACCCCTAAGGTAGGCCCTAGGTAATCCATAGGGCAGGGTACTATGTAGGTAAAAGGCAGGACATATGTGTTTTATATGTCCTGGTAGTGGAAAACCCCTAAATTTGTTTCCACTACTGTGAGGCCTGCTCCTTTCCTAGGCTAGCATTAGGTCGGCCCTCATATACTTTTAAGTGGTAGATTCTGATCTGGAAGGAGTAAACTTGTCATATTTAGTATGGCCAGAATTGTAATAGAAACATCCTGTTTATTGGTGAGGTTGGATTTTATATTCATATTTTAGAAATGCCACTTTTAGAAAGTGTGCATTTCTCTCCACTTAAAACCATCTGTGCCTTACAGCCTGTCTCCAATAAATGTCCGGGCTGGTTGAAGCTCCCTTGTGCATTCCACCCAGACAACCACAAACACAGGACACTCAGTCACGCCTGCACTCATCTACATACTGAATGAGTCTTCCTGGGGTGGAAGGGTGGGGGTTCTGATACATTTCAAAGGCTAGTGGCCAGACCTTACATAATGGACTGCCAAACCGCCTACTGGGACCATGGCAGACAGGATTGCACTGAAAGGGGAACTTGTGTACTATTTGAAGTCTCCCCCACTTCAAAGGCATTTTTGGGTATTTAAACTGGGTCTCTGACCCCACCGACTAAGACACTTCTGGACCTACACCTGCAACCTGTCAGGAGGACCTGCCTGGCTGCTTAAAAGACACATCTGAACTGCCTTGCTGAGAAGGACTTCTGCCCTGCTGCTCTGCTGGCCTCAGACTTTGCTGACAAGGACACTGCCTTCCCCAAAAGTGCTCTCCAAGGGCTTGGATTGAGCTTGCCTCCTGTTTAGAAGTCTCAGGGCCAACAAAGATTTCACCAGCTAGCTTTTCGCTAGTTTCTGACTTCAGAGACGCTGGAACGACTTCAGCGATGCCGCAGCCTGCTCCCGCTCCATGGACCCCACTGCAAACAATGACCATGGCCTGCAACACAAGTCTGACATTGCCACGACTCTGCTGACGTCACTCAGGGTGCTCACGACAATGCAAAGTTGACACATCATGTCCTGACGGACAGGAACCAGCAACCCCACCGGGTCAAAGAGAATCAACACTTCGCGAATAAAGACGCATCATCTCCCCCAGCATTCGGACAGAACGGACTCCTTACCTCCACCTGCCTTGCAGTGTGGAACCGATGCCTCATCTCCTCAGAAGCCGCAAGGGAGTGACGCCGCACCGACTCCAGCAATGCCTCTTTCCGACTCCGTGCGACATCCTTGTTCTTCGTTTTCCAAAAGTAGTGTACCTGGGGGTCCTTGTGACTCCGTGACCGGTGGTGTGGGATTGTTGAGAACGACTCTGTCAACGATGCCATGAAAGCACCAGTTGGAGCTATTGTGATTCAAGGTGCTTTAGTTGGATTTAATCTTTACAAATTCATAACTCTGCTTGTGTACGTTGGATTTTCATCATTATGACCTTATTTTATTCAGATAAATATTATCTATTTTTCTAAACTTGTGTGGTGTGTTTTTGTGGTGTTTTCACTGTGTTAATGTATGATTTATTGCACAAATACTTTACACAGTGCCTTCTAAGTTAAGCCCCACTGTTCAGTGCAAAGCTACCAGTGGGTGGGCACAGAACAATTGGGATTGTGTGTGACTTACCCTGACTAGGATTGTGGTGCCTATTTGGACAAGGGTATATATCTCTGTCAGCTAGAGACCCCATTTCTAACACTTATCAATAATGTTATTGCAAATGTTGTAGTAATAATATCAAGATACTACAGAAGGTGCCATCAATGTTGTAATATGTGGAGTAACTAGGTGAGCACGGCGAAGGCGCTAGTTAGGCCCCTTATGTGTTTTTGCACTCTTACTTTTCACTCCCCCAGCCGATGTGAAAAAACAAAATTGTGGCAACTTTTCTGTCAGGTTGCGGCCAGCCAATCAGGGCCTGCTTTTTCATCGGTTCTGTGAATCTGGACCTGGATCCCTGGGTCCAGATCTGCATCCCTATATATCTATATTTCTTAAACTCTAATATCTCAGAAACTACTGAATGGATTTACAACAAATCCCCAAAAACATAATTTGCGTATCAAGATCTAGCTTTCTCTCAAATTTAGTGTAATTCTGTTCAGCAGTTTGGGCTGTCTAAATACCCTATGGGAAAATGAATGGGGAAAACGTGTTTGAGGACCCCCATTTTTCTCATCTCCCCACTTGATTAATTACCCCAAATCTTTCAAGATAGCAGCTGAACTGAGCAAAGTATAAGTTTTGATAATTTTGTGAAGATTTTTCAAGTCACGCCATTACTGGCAAAACAAAAAACGCTCTTCCTATGGAAACTATTTCCTAACTATAACTACCTACTGGCGTAGGTAATACAGATGTATATATTTATATTATATATTTATTCATATATTTTATATTTAGTGAAAATATATATATTCACTGAAAAAAACAAAGATTACCATGAAGTTATAGTTATGTTCTGAATTTAGTCATGCAAAATCTAAGGAATTCAGCAGTTATAGTTACCTGAGCTCACTATAACATGCGCTCCCATAATGCACTGCTTATGACCTCATATATTACATCACTGATGACATCACTGATGGCATCTCAAATGACATCACTGATGATATCACTGATTACATCATCCAGTGAGTGTAAGTGGTTGTATTGGTGTGTGAGTGAGTGTGTGAGTGGGTCTATGGGTGAATGAGTGGTTGACTCATTTGCTGTATGGGAGAGTGAGTCGATGTGCAAGTAGCTGTATGGGTGAGCAACTGACTGTGTGAGGGACTGCATTTTGTTAAGTGAGTGGGGGTGTGGGTGGCTGTACGGGTGAGTTAGTGGGTGTGAGGGTGGTTGTCTGGGTAAGTGAATGGGTGTCATTGTATTGGTGAGAGTTGGTGAGTCAGTTACTGTATGGGTGAGTCAGTGAGTGTATGAATGACTGTAAGTATTATTGAGTGGCTGTGTCAGTGACTGTATGGGAGGATGAGTGGGTGTGAGTGACTGTATCCTAAAGTGAGTGGTTATGTCAGTTTTTATATGGGAGAGTGAGTGGATGTGTAAGTACTTGTGTTGGTCAGTGAGTGGCTGTGTGAGTGGCTATATGGGTGACTGGGTGTATCAGTTCTTGTACATGTGAGTGGCTGGGTGTGTGAATGGTTGTATACTTGAGTGATTGGGTGTGTAAATGACCGTATTGATGTGTGAGTGGCTTTGTCAGTGACTGTATGTGTGAGTGTGTGGGTGTGTGAGTGGTTGTACTGCTGATTGACTAGATGGATCAGTAGATGCGTAATCTATTAATGGGTTTTGTGAGTGATTGTATTGGTGTATGAGTGGGTGTGTCACTTTCTGTATGGGTGTGTGAATGGGAGTGTAACTAGCTGGATGAGCCTGTGAATACGTCATTTAGTATGGTATGGGGGATTGAGTGGTTGTATCAGTAGCTGTTTGAGTGAATGAGTGTGTGTATGCAACTAGTTTTATGTTTCTGTGAATAACTATGTGAGTAGAATTGAGTCTGTGGATATACAAGAGTTTGCATGTGTGAATGAGCGGGTGTGTGAGTGTTTACATGGATGATGTCATCAGTGATGTAATTTGTAACGTCCCTGTAACCTTTGTTTTTTTCAGTGAACTTCTAAATTTTTTAATGCATAGTAATTTTCATTACTATACATTAATTCAACCACAGCTACGCATGGCCAAAGAGGCAAGTCCCTGAGGCCAACCCCCAATATGCACCCAAACTTACACCATGCACAGCCTTTCCCACATGCAGCGCAGGTTACCTGCAAGACCGGGCCTGCAGTAAGACCCTGTGGCCAACCACCCAACTCCATGCTGCACATGCTCCTTTGGCCGTGCGTGGCGGGAGTTTAGTTGCGGCCTCTCTGTGTGTGAGAATAGTTGTGAGAGGTTTATCTGTGGGTGAGAGTGGCTGTGAGAGTGTCTGGGTGTGAGAGTGCATATATCAGTGCTTTAGTGAGTGCAACAGTATATGCACAGTGGGTGCATGATGGTGTCAGTGGGTCTGTGAATGGGTGTGTGAGAGTCAGAGTGAGTCTGTGAGGGAGTTTGTAACTGTCTGAGTGCATCTGTGAGTGGGTGCATCGGGGTCTGACTGGGGCTGTGAGAGGGTTCACGAGTGTCTGAGTGGGCCTGTGAGTGGGTATGTGAGTGTCTGAGTGGGACTCTGAGTGGTTGCATATGCGTCTGAGTGGGTGTATGAGTGGGAGAAAGACTGAAAGAGATAGAGAGAGAGAGACAGTGAGAGAGAGAGAGACAAAGAGAGTGAGAGAGAGAGACACAGAGTTTTTTAGGCTTTGATATGTGATTCACGAGATATTTGTGCACAAATTAAAAAGAAAAATGTATTTTCATTTAAAAGGAATAAGAATACCTTTCAGTCTGAGTCTTAAATGTTTAGTAAAAAAAAAAAAAAAGAAAGAGGGAACCGATCCCGGCTGGACTCGAACCCTCAAGGTTCAGTGTGAAGGTCTGGGACTTTTAAATTGAGCTAATCATTTAAAAAATATCTTTTTTAGCCCTCCATGGCCTATCTGGGACTGCAGGGGAGCCTCAAGGGCTCCCTGCGGTCCCTCCTTACTTATTTACATTTTAGTATTTGAAGAGGCCCTTTATGTGCTATCTGGCACTGAAAGGGAAGCCTTAACGCTTCCCTCGTGGTGCCATTGCTTCAGCAAGCATGGAGCTGCTTTAAAAAGCAGTTCTGTGCTTGCTGACGCATTTAATCTCTGTTCCCTGCCTGCGTGCCAGCTCACATTCCTTCAGTCACCCTGGGGAGGGTGGTAGTCCCAGTGGCTGATAAAGCCCAAGGAGGGGGGCCCTGGGTGCTCCCCTCCTCCATTAAGCCCCAAGTGCCCCCAGGACCTCCCACCCAGGGGCAAAGAAAAAAAAGCACAGGAGACTGTTTTTTTTTTAAACCTCAGAAATATTTGTGGAGCCATCTGCAGATTCTTCCCATACTTAAAAAAAAATGCTTTTTAGCCCTGGTGGGGTCTCTCAGGAACCACAGCACCAAGGCTAAGGGGTCAGAGTGACTCTACCCTGGCCCCTTTTCTTTTTTTTAGCTTTTTTTTCTGTCACTCAGCTGAAGCCGAGTCCCAAAATGGCTACTAACACTTCCTTGTTGAAGTGTTGGTAGCCAATCAGATATCAGCACAGGGACAGTTGGATCCGCAGAGGATCCACGTCCCTAGATATCTATATTATTTTGCCTTAAATTACTCCAAAGCTACTGAACAGATTTACACCAAACCACAGAAACCGTAAACCGGGGAACAGAGTCTAGCTTTGTGCCAAATTTGGTGTAATTCCATTTATTTGTTCAGGCTGTAGGCATGTCTAAAGGTTCTATGGAAAAATGAATGGGAAACACGTTTTGGGACCCCCCTTTTTCTCCATCCCTGCTTGACGGATCACCTCAAAACTTTCAGGACAGAAGCTGAACTAACCAAAGTATAAGTTTTGAACATTTCGTGAAGATTCGTCAAAAGGTGCCCAAATTAAAGGCAAAACAATAAAAGCTGTCTATGGAAACTAGGTCCCAATTATAACTACCTAGTGGCAACCGCCATGAGGTACTATATATATATATATATATATATATATATATATATATATATATACGTATATATACATATATATATATATATATGTATATATAAATATACATATACACACACACCATCCACAGGTCCACCTTGTGGCGCGCAGATTTCACGGGTGCAAACGTGAGGAAAGGACCATGTGTAAGAAGACACCACAACCTCTCGGACTGTGATCAAGACCGAGAGGTTAAAACGCGTTGGTGGTGTCTTCTTACACTTTTTTTTAATAGAAGCAATAAAACTCTCCTGGAGTGCATACAAATCAATTGTTTTGCAATTGTTGGTGTTGGAGATATATATATATATATATATATATACACTATACATGCAGAATGTTTTGCCACTTTCTTTTGGGCAGCCTTCTTGAAGTAGACAGTAAAGCCTGAGAACCGTGGCAGAATTATTATGTATAGTATTTTAGGCTAAGGCACCTTCTTCTCTGGGGCTTTTACAGTAGTGAGCATAACAGCTCCACATTGGTCTCACTACAGCAACAGCTGATTTTGAAAATGCATGATCACATCCTGTAATGTGTCAGGATTCCAGGCTGATGTAATCCTACCTCAGGATCTCTAGTTTCTGCAGCTGGCACTTAATGCAGCTGGGAGTCTAAATGATAGGTAAGTAAGCTTTCAGGTGGCTCAAGAGCAGTAAAATAATCATTGACATTTTGTCTGGACATGTGCCTTGATAGAAAGTCAGGGGGCAGGTCAGTGATTAATTTGAAGTGATGATTGCCATTCCAGTCTCCTGGTACTCATTTTTGGGGGCCAGCACTTATTTTTCCTCATCAGACATTGGTCGAGAGTAAAAGAGAGAAAACAACAGAAAGAGCAAAAAAGGAGGAAAAAAGTGGTGCTGGAACAATTTTCAACAAAGGGTTGTTAGCATCAATGTGACATCATTAAAGTAATAGGGATTGGGAAATATCCAAGGGGCATATTTATATTTGCTTACGCCGCATTTGTGTCATTTATTTTTTGGATTTGTGAACCTACCTTGCGTCAATGAGATGCAAGGTAGTCGTTCCCATCCAAAAAATGACGTTAAGCACCTTGTGCCATTGTTATCTAACGATGCTAAAACGACACACACATGGCGCAAACCAGAGTAGCGTAAAATTTTAACGTTTGGGTCAGACCAGGCATTAAAATGAGGCTCACACACCACTACTTAAGGAAAACTCACAGAAGGAACATTTTCAACCTCCAGGACAATATGGAAGTATACTGCTCCATATACACCGCAGATCTCAGCGACGACAGCAGCTCCCTCCACCACCACAGCAGCAACCCCAAACACCACCACAGCACCCACAAAGGCAGCGCAGAAGAAGGGAGAGGATCTCCAAACAGCGCATAACCCTACTTGGCCTCAGGGAACAAGACGTCATTAGGATTTACCGCCTCAATCAGGAGTCCATTGTTCGCCTGCCTCACCACATAGTGCAGAACATCACTGCCAGGCTGCAAATTCCAACTAATATACCACCCACCACAAAGCTCCTTACTGTCCTGCACATGCTGGGGTCTGGAATCTTTCAGATAACAGGGGCACCAGTCACTGGGGTCTCCCAGTCATCATTCTCAGTCTTCCTACCGAAGGTTCTAGATGCCGTCATCCGCCTCACACCGTGCCACATCTGCTTCCCAAATTCCCAGCAACTGCAGCAGGATACCAAGCAAGGTTTGTATCAGATTGCTGGGTTTCCGCATGTCCTGTGTGCAATGGACAGCACCCATATCCAGCTGGTGCCAACTGCAGCTACGGAACACCTATGCAGGAACCGCAAGCACACCCATTCCATAAATGTGCAGGCCATCATTGCCCACTGTGCACTCTTCACTAACATCTTGGCCAAGTAAGTATCCAGGCAGTGTTCATGATGCATTCATATTCAGGCACTCCACCATCAACGAGCGGTTCCAGGATGACCAATATGGCATGGCCTACTTGTCGGTAAGTCAACAAACTGATCAAAACACACAACACACCAACCCTGTAGGACAAACAAGACACACACCACAACAAATGCACATAGGAAGGCAGCACAGATGTACAGACAACAACACATATGCAACATGCTGCAGTAGAGGGCTATCATTGCACATCACAAATGCATAAACCCACTTGTACCTAACACAGCCACACCACGTGAAGGACAGGTGGAGCCATGTCCCCTTTGCATAGAGAAGAAGCTCACAGAACATTACAAGTTTCCACTGGTGGACTACTAAATACACTTCATACACATCACACAAAACTATAAATAGCTCTGCTATGTCAATGACATACGATATGGCTGTGTAAAGAAAGTCACACCTAAGCACAGCCCCACCTAAAGCATGGTGCGCAAGACTGGCACAATCTACATCAAATGTCACATAAGTGTTGCCAAAACCAACTACATCTCACCTACACATACCTGACATACCTGTGGTGTGCACATACATCTGACTGATGCAATGTGTTGCACACATAGGGGTACAAATGTAACTGCCATGAACTAACATAGGGCTGAATCATGAGAAATTGTGCCACACCTACTCTACTGCCACCTCACATGCACCACTTAGCAACTCCTAACACCATCATGTCTGTTCAGTAAATTTAAATTGTGCACCCTGGTGCAGAGTCAGTGCAAAACTTAAATTATCATGAATGCCATAGTTGGCCCCTGTAGGAGTATAGAGGACAGGACTTACCATACATGCACTGTACTAAGTAACACTTCAGAAAAATAGCTGTTCCCCCTCCCAAAGTCTGCACTGTGCATGTGTTGAAAGTATGGCAGAAAATCCATTAATGGAAGCTACGAGATACACCTGTACCAAATGTGAGCAACATACTAATATGTGATACACTTGATGGCTGCCACAACCATCATCTGTCACTATGGACCACGAAGGGGCAGATTTATGAAAAGTGGTGATGCACATAGTGCAGCACCACTATTCTTGCGCCCTTTAGCACCCCCAACACCACCATGGTAGCGCTGAATGATAAATAAAGAGCACCATGTCAGTAATTAGGGTCACTAGCAACATAATTTGTTATGATAGTCTGGCGCTTTGCAGGATTAGCATAAAAAATCATGACGCTAATCCTGCTAAGCACCCAGAGGCTCATTGTACTCAATGGGATCCTCTGTTTAATGCCTGCACTTAGCAGGCATTAAAAAATGATGATAAATATGATGCAAAGGAATCTCATAGATACCTTTGCGCCATTTCTACCCACCCCCAAGCGCCAAAACGCACCCCTTGCATTCACTATGCCTGCCGCAGGCATAATGTGGTGCAGTGGGCTACAAAGTGACGCACAGCAGGCATTGGGCCACTTTGTAAATGTAGGCCGGTGGTTTTTGGCCTGGTTGGGCCACATTTGCATCAAATAAAATGATGCAAATGTGGCAGAAGGAGGTGCTAGGAACCCTTAAATATGCCCCTAAGTATTGCACTGCACGTGTAGTGCCACATGGTAACATGGATGGGATACTCTGACTATGTAGGGCTACAATGGTATCTCCACATCTGACTCCATTGTGCTGCAAAGAGGTGCTAGTTTCCATCGAACAATAGGACACTCCCACAATTATGGACTACACAAAAGATGTGACATACATGATGAGCATTAATGTTGGAATCATAATGATAAGTTATAGGTCCTTCAGCCAATACCCAAGATTTACATGTACATCAACACAGACACATTAAACCATTTCACAAGAGCTGGAACATACACAATACCACAAGCATGTCAGAATCACCGGTCAAACTACAACGAACTACTGCCATTGTAGATACCTAATCCGTCTCAAGTTTTTAGTACAATTTTGCCTTCTTACCTTTGCAGCCAATCAAGGTTACAGCATACAGCCATGGGTCATGATACCATATGGAAATCCAAAAACCATGGAAGAGCATGCCTATAATGAGGGGCACCAGAGAACAGGCAATGTGGGAGAGAGGACATTTGGGCTTCTCAAATCCCAATTCCGGTGCCTGGCCTTGACAGAAGGAAGCCAATTGTATGCTCCACCTCTCATATGCAAGATCATACTTGCATGTGCAATCCTGCACAATATCTGTGTCAGGAAAAATGTCCCCTGGGATGGCCAAGTTGATGTCCCCAATGAGGAGGATGAGGATGGTGGAGCAGATACCTTGGAGGGGAACCAACTAAACACAGCTAAAGGAGTTTGCAGGAGACTCAGCATTGCACACAACTTTTATACACTGGAAGTAACAACATCACTTTGCAAAAATCACAAATAAAGTACCTTTAAACTGATTCTCCTTGGTCTACTCATTGTCCACTACATATACAATTGGAATGTGACACAAACCTCAGGGAGCTTGTCAGAAACACAAAAATTACAAGTGTGGTAACAACATCCATTATGATGTAGGGGGCTCTACTGACTCCATCTCACATTTCTGTGATACGATAATCATCGACATGTGACATCTGAAGGCCTAGATCCATGCACCACTACAGATATTATGGCATCAAGTGGGCAAGGTGCCAATTTGTAGGCCAATCACCACAACAACACCATGCTTAACACAATGTATGCAAGGAGTCAGACAAAAGGTAGGAGTTGTCAGGAAATGGAAGTTAAGTTGGATCTAAACACTGTCACTACTCAATTTGATTGTATCTTTGCCTGCACAGTACATGTTTGACAAGGGGGAGGACATCATAGGTAACTATGCTCCTTCAGTAATTGCCCAGGGATTGTAATCAATGTGTGAAGCAGCACCTGCACAGTGTATCCATGGAATTAGGTACTGCCACTGCCATTGGGCACAACCCTGAAACATGGTGGACTCTAACTCACGTATGGCACACACATGTTGGGTGGGGAATGCGCAATAGGTTGGCAGACATATCAAGCAGCTATGGGTGTAGAATCCCTATACAAACACATTACAGATATCCATATATATGAATTAAATGGGACAATGCATCAGCAAAATTACAGTCTTGGTGGAATGTAGGCAGAGTATGAAACACTTCCAATGTACATAAGCTGCACACCTGTCACACAAATTAGCTGTCTTCACAAATGCAACTGCTAATACTGACAAAAATATGAAGATAGATGTATGAGTGTCTGTCCCAGGTAGCAACGGGTATTCCATTATCCACAATGCTTGACCTGTGTCTGCATGTTCACCTATTATGCTCTGTGTCACAACATCACACATCACATGGAAATACACACCACTCATTGTCACTCGCATGGCAGAGCAATTGCATGGTACTAACTGGTACCAATTAGTCCATACATGTTTTGGAGTCTAACATCAAATTCAGGTGTGGCATGCAGGAACATGTCCAGCATTGATCAATACTGTCAGAGACCCAACTTCAAACTGAGTGGGAGTAGAGCTAGCTATATTGGTAGCATTTGGCAAAAGATTCAACAGCATTGAGATGATTCCAAAACTCAACATCATTCAGTCATGGTAAAAGTTAGCTGGGTTGTGACATGCAGGGTGTATTGCATACCCATGTTTAAAGGAGGATGTGGATAGAGGGTTCAGAGATACTTGCAAATAGAACATGTCATGTCACTTGGAGACAACACAAGTGATGTGGCATCTGTAATGTCATGTGTTTGTGGCACTCATGACATCACACTAATAAAAGCAATGGGATCGTAACTAGCAAGTTTCCAGTAGTAGGAGAGGGGCACACCGCCACATAACACAAGTTACTGTCCCTAGATGACCAGGCAATGTTGCTGTGGAAGATAGGTACAAAGTGCTAGCAGCCAAAAGACTGGGAGCAATGGAGGACACAATACATATCTTAACAGTAATGGCTGAAAAAAGAAGATTATGAACCGACATACTCCAAAACAGACAGTGCAACACATCAATGTCTACATGTCTAACTATCACAAATGTTCATAGTGGGTGGCCAAGTACGTACATGACCCAGACATATTTGGCACTAGCATTCCATGGTATTTGTCCATTGCATGGCACCATGACAGGAGCACGTCACAGACAACATCATCTGTACCATGCCATTTGTCCAACATTGAAGTCACAACAATCATACAACCCCTAAACAAGCTGCACATGGAACTAACTAAGGACTTCCAATAATGAGGCATGTCCCACATGTGCAAGCACCCAAGCTTTGTACTTGAGAGGGGAAGGCTGACATCAAGTACCGCAGAAGAAATCATTACATCCTGGTCTGTATGACCATATTTGTGCATGTCTCAAACTACTGGGGAATGTGCATAGGCTGCTGAATATCAATCATTAATGGTTGAGATCCCAGCTCAATAAACCCACACACCACTGCTCTGTCTATATCAACGTATGAATTGGCAGGTGCCTGATGCATGTGCACAGGGGGCAGAGAAAAGTGGAGCACCATTAACCTGCCCCTTCACATGCAACCGTGGGTTTGTGTTGCCACGCATACTCACACAGTGATGCTGATGAGTAAGCCTGCCATCTATGCAACAATGCAACACTGCTACACAGTGGCACAGCATAGTATGATGACAGACATGGCAAAGATGATGATGACCAATCTAAGTGCCCATTAGGAGGCTGGCACACACATACCACATATCTCTGCACACATGTTCCACCATTATGGCTGGGGCATGGTAATGTGTATGGAGTCGGTACAGTAGACAACCTAGCACAGCAATGATGGCCTAGGTATCACAAGACCTGTGACAGTAAGAAATAATCATCAAATGTGTGCTGACATACGGAAATATCGGTGGCAGTGATGTGACTACACATGCAATAGTAAGATGACAGCTTCTGTCTATGCTGAAAGATTGTAATGTGAGCTTGCACATCACCTTGACACACCAATGGCATCATGTGTAACAGAAATTACAAAACACATGTCAATACACACACATAGCGTATACCATAAATCACTAACACAGATGTTCATAACATCTCCAGCAACTATGATGCATGGTGAACCACATGGCACACGTGTAGCTGAGCAACATGAGGTAAAATGCTATGACAAACCAGAGAGTCAACACACATGCACACGTGACTTGCCAGGGGATACATTATGTCAATGCAGTCCAAGTTCACTGCATACCATGAGTCCAAAATGTAATGGGTGACACATTCCTTATCATGTTTTGGAGACAGGACATAAGATATATCCTGATGTGGGTATGTGTAAATATTTTGCTACAGACATAACTATGTGGTCCACCCAATACTTCTGATCTCTATACAAATGCACACACATTGCACACATGTGCCAACATTCATGTAGACACTGTATTGGTATACATGCACATATGCGCATAGTATGATTGATTTTCATGCAGGTGTCTCATCAACACACTTATTGGTGGAACAAACCAATGTCACCGTAATGACATTACTGCAAAGACTTGAACATGTAGCTATACCCCGTGTACCACATTGTAGCACAGGCCATATAACATGTTAAGTCAATCCGGGTGGTGTCAAGGCCTACATTGCTAAAAGTGACGCAAATCCGACATGAGTAAAAAACATTACGCATATTCATCAACACAACACTGCAACGGGGGGAAAATGACGTCTGGGCCCTGAGCGGCAAAATAACGTTCACACTACTTCCAGTGCACCGTGCAGAAAAATCAAAGCATGACTGCCATGCGTCAAAAATAATTGACGCATGACTCCATCTCACATTTTGTTAAATGCCGCATGAACCCAATGTGTAAAAGAAAAAGATGCATGCCTGAAAAACATGATGCCCATGCCCAGGAAGTAATGTATCAGGATATCCTCCCTGCAAGCATGGTACAGTGAGTGAAGTTTTACTTTCACTTTACAGTCTGTTCCCCTGTGACTGTGTTGGTGAGGTGCTGGTGGATTTGTGGAGTGTTTGAAGTCATTGTAGTGTTCATTGTGATGTGCCCTGTGTCTTTTGTGCAGATTTTGTCTAATTTATTGTATTTTGTGTAGTAATTGTATTGTATTTGTCACTGTATTGTAAGGTGTTTACCTGGGGTAGTTTAGTTGTTGTGGTAGTTTGGTTTAGTTGGAGGGTTAAGATTCCTTTATCTTTACACTTTCTTTTTAGGTGGACTCCATTCCCCAGGGGAATGTCTGGGAAAAGGTGGGTGGGAAGGATGTCTGCAGATGAGCTGTGGGGGTTCATCTAGCTGGTGACACACCACCTCCCCATAATGCTGGAACTGGGTGGCCAGGTGATCCAAGACTACCCCACAGAGGCAAGGCGGCTGCATAGGGGCAAGGTGCTCCACCAGCTGACCAGGATATTCAAGACGGGACTTAATGGCCACCAGATAAAGCATCACTGGGCAGATCTGTGTCAAGGGAGCAGTATCTGCTTGACCATTTGGGTATCGTGATCAGTGGAACTGTTAGTAAGTCATACATATCCATTTGTTTGCATGTGCATGACAGTTGCAGATCAGTTTGAGTGCTGCATGCAATGCTTGTGAACATTTTGTATGCAACCTGTATGAAGAGTCTCTGCGCCACTTTCGGCCTGAAGTACAAATGTACAACAAATAAGCCAATGCAGGACAGATGTATCATTAACCATGCACAACCATCACAAGGTGTTGTGATGCATGCATAGTGTAACTTGGTAATGACCAGCTACAAATTACGCCTGTGCCATGCATTAGGCATGAACGTGTGATCCCAAACAATTTGGAAGGCCAAAGTACATTCCTCTGAGTCAAAAGATTATTCCCTATGTTTAACTTCCAGTCACTGTGAACAGCTGCTGACAGTACATGTGATATGTGGGCATATAAAAGTATGAGAAGGGCATCCATTTACCCAGCAGAAGTTGTGATGATCTGTTGCATCTCCTGCTGAGTGCATCATTGACTTTTACATAAATAGATGATGTTGGACCACACCGGCATCATGCTGTGACTCATATCTGACAACACACACACACTTGCTCAAAGCAGGCATTAAAAGGGGGCTTCCATAATTTAGTATGGGCCCCTATGAACTCTGCAGGAGTAGCTCCAAGATGTTGGTGCTACTCCTGCAGAGTATATCAATAGCGTCATGAAAATGACGATATTCCCCTCTACCCTGGCCATGGTGCGCTGTATTGAATATACAGCGCACACATGGTGGTGGTAGGGAGGTGCTAAGAGGCGCAGGGAAAGTGTTGCTGCACTCAGTGCAGCACCACTTTCCTTTAATCTGCCTCTTTGTCTTGTAAGCCATCGCCATGTAAAGCAGCTTTCCATGCATTGGCTCCAGACTACTGACAGCTTCATTTCCCAGTTCATTGTGTATCACAGACAGCCTATTCTATCTTGCAAACCACACACATATGCAGTGTCTGTTCCAAGGGCCTGCTGCTACTCACTGACAGTTTGGGGCTGTACTGCATCAGCTCCATCACTGGCACATCACTCACTAACCTGCACCACCAGATGCATCCTTTGACCACTAAGCAAATGTGTCTGTGTTGAGCCGCATGTCTATGTCCATGTACATATCCCTCACTAGACTAACAATAGTATACCATGGCAACAATGGCAGAGCACACACTATTGGCCATACATTCATGGTTTACTTCAGTCAATGCGCAGGTAGGTACATCCCTCCAAATAGCAAGGCTTTATTCGGTCTAAAAAGCCATCAAAGCATAAAATACATACATAACAGAGTTAAAACAAGAGATAAGAACAAACTAGCTCAATAACTTAATAAATACATATACAATAATTAAAACAAAGAAGGTATATCCCTATAATCGTATCTTCAAATTGGTAGTTGGTAGCAGAGTTAAAAGGACTTAGTTCAATAAAGAATGTCCTATACGCCACACGGTCACAAGGAACTTGCTAACTACGAGGATTACAGATTCAGAAGTGTCACTTTTTAAAATCCTGATAGCTAAAAAACACTGACTCAAGCCCAAGTCTTGACACATTGGACGTAACCATTTTGATCTAGGACCAGTATATACAGGGCAGAAAAACATGAAATGTTCAATAGTTTTGGGACAGCCAAGACAAGCAGGGCAAAGATCAATAGATGGAGAAGTGCCCCAGCGTTTGGTAAAAGATAACAACGGAGGCTTCCAAAACGGAAGCGTGCGTAAAGACCCTTCCCCAGTAAATTGGGAATCAGATCAAGATATGGTTCAAATTGGGGATACCACTTAAGATCGATGAATGAGTTGGTCAGCTGGCCATAGGATAAACTGTGGACCAGGTTGTTTTTTACATAGGACCAGTATGCTATCTTCAAAATAATTTTATCAGATCTTTCCAGCTTGTGTGGCTCGTCCCAAAACCTTTGTAATCCAAGAATACAAAACCATTTGGAAATGTGCTTGACTCATAGAACAGTGACCGCTTTTGGCCTCCTTAATAGATCGAGTACTGGATCTCTATACACAAAAAGCTCAGGGACAGTCCAAATACTTACCAAGTATAGCAAGGGTCTTAGAGCTATCAGATCGACCGCACGTTTAAAGCTGGGGTCCAAGAACATAGGGATCAAGGGGGTACTACTGGGACATGCCAGTAAAGCCCTGGCAAAGTTGTTTTCTTCTACTGTTAATCGTTTGCAATCAGAGAATCCCCATATTTCAGCGCCATAAGCGGCGGCACCCTGCGCCTTTGCCAGATAGATTTTAATGGCTGGAGATACAGCTTAGATAAGGAATTCTTACACCAGTGCAGGATGGCAGCCGCTCTGTGCTGAAGAAGCCCCAATTTTTTATTGATTTGATCCTCCCAATGCAAGTTGTTTGATAAACGCACTCCCAAATAGTCTATAGTCTTAACTCTGTTTAAAGCGGCCCCATTCAAGTTGGTGGTGCACTTCCGACCAGAACTGGAAGTGAACACCATCAGCTTGGTTTTATTGGCATTCAATTCCAAATCGTGGTCATCACAGAAAGACCTAAATCTATCCACAAGGGCTTGGAGGCCCATGGGGGTCTTAGAGATAAGAAGTGAGTCATCGGCAAACAGTAATATTGGAATCTTCTGTCCATTCAAAGTGGGAGCGTCATTGGAAGAAGAGGATAGGATTTGGATCACTTTGTTAATGAATAAGGTGAATAGTAAGGGGGCCAAGACACAACCCTGGCGGACTCCCCGTACGGGGATTTTGTCTGTCAGTTCACCCTGGGCACCCCACCTCACTTGCGCGTACATATTAGCATGTAGCCGCTGAAGGAGAAAAAATAGATTTTTGGGGACACCCATCTGAAATAGTGTTTCCCACAACTTTTCTCTGGAGACCAGATCGAAGGCAGCTCTAAGGTCCACCAAAATGACATATAAAGGTTGATTAGCAAGAGCCACGTATTTCCAATACAGAAGTGTCAGTCTAAAAACCTGGTACATCATATTCACATGCGTACACTCACATGGCAATTTGTAAAATGTGTGTGCCTTGGGATGGCACATACATTTTACGTATTTCGAAGAAGGATGTATAATGCCATTCCTCAACACCTTGGAATATGTACACAACCCCAGGCTAGTAGTTTGTCAGTCTGCTGTGACAATGATATAGATGTATACAACATCTAATGCAGGCTGAAATGCTATGGGCGTTACAATGGGCCAGTGTTAGACTTTTCATCCTTGATGTGGTCTCCCTTAACTTTTTGCCTCTGTTCCCCAGGTTATTGATGTGTGCTGGACTCTGATTTTGCTGTTTTTATTACTCTGGGCCCTTTACCACTGCTAACCAGTGCTAAAGTGCAAGTGCTCCTGTTTAAAATGTGTATGTAATTGGTTTTCCATGATTGGCATATTTGTTTTACTGTTAAATCCCTAGTAAAGTGCACTAGAGGTGCCCAGGGCCTGTAAATCAAATGTTACTAGTGGGCCTGCAGCACTGGTTGTGCCACCCACACAAGTAACCCTGTAATCATGTCTCAGACCTGTCACTGCAGTGTCTGTGTGTGTATTTTTACATTGTAAATTCGACTAGGCAAGTGTACCCACTTGCCAGGCCTAAATCTTCCCTTTTCTTACATGTAAGGCACCCCTAAGGTAGGTCCTAGGTAGCCCCAAGGGCAGGGTGGGGTGTATGGATAAGGTAGGACATATAGTAAGGTGGTTTATATGTCCTGACAGTGAAATACGGCCAACTTCGTTTTTCACTGTTGCAAGGCCTGTCTCTCTCATAGGATAATATGGGGGCTACCTTTAAATATGATTAAAGTGCAGATTCCCCTAGAGAGTAGATGGACATGTGGACTTTGGGGGTCCCTGAACTCACAATTTAAAAATACATCTTTTAGTAAAGTTGATTTTGAGATTGTACGTTTGAAAATGCCACTTTTAGAAAGTGAGCATTTTCTTGTTTAAACCATTCTGTGACTCTGCCTTGTTTGTGGATTCCCTGACTGGTCAGTTTGACAGTTGGGTTGTTTTTCACCTCGCACTAGACAGTGACACAAAGGGAGCTGTGGTGTAACCTGCATTTCCTGATTAGCCATCTCTGCTAGGAGGGAGGGGTGGAGTGGTCACTCTCATCTGAAAGGACTGTGCCTGCCTCTGACAATGCAGACTCCAACCCCCTGGTGTGTGTCTGAGGCCTTGCCTGGGCAAGGCAGGATTTCACAAGTAGGTGTGAGTCCCCTTTGAAGAAAGGTGACTTCAAAGACTAAAATGGGTATAAGAAGGGCACCCAAATCTACAGACTTTAGAAACACTTCTGGAACCAAGAGGAACCTCTGCCTGGAGAAGAGCTGATAGCTGAGGAAGAAGTGCTGCCCTGCCTGTGACTGTGCTTTGTGGAGCGTTCCTGCAGTGCTGCTTCTGCCAGAGTAAGACGGCAAAGACTGGACTTTGTGTGCCTTCCATCTTGTGAAGAAATCTCCAAGGGCTTGAGTTAGAGCTTGCCTCCTGTTGTTTGAAGTCTCAGGGACAGCAAAGACTTCTCTCGGCCAGCATCTGGAGTCTCTGGAGAGACTCCTACTCTGACAAGTGGTGCCCTATCCAGTCCCTGGGCCCTTGAAAGGAAAGCTGGTGGAAATCCAAGTAAATTGACTTCGGACGACTCCGGACCGCTGCCGCTGCTGAATCCGGTAACGCCGCCTGCACCCGACGCGCGACCTTCACTGGAACGCGATGCTCTTCGCAGGCCCGACGACGCTGCAGCCCTGCTGAAGTCCGCGACTACGTGGAAGTCGCCGCACCACGTCGTGACCGACGCCGCTCGAAGTGCACGGATTCAACGTTTCGCACAGACGCCGCGATCCCCGACTTCGCGCATTGGCTTGTTTTCACTCTTCACCAAAGGTACTGTACTTGGGGGTCTACACGACTCCGTGTCCGGCGCCGCTAGTGTCGGCTTGTTGGGAACGAATCCGTCACGACGCCGTGTTAACATCTCATCGAAGCATTTTTGTTTCTAAACGCTATTTTTTAGTTTAATCTCTAAAAATTCATAACTTGACTTGTGTATGTCAGAGTTTTGTTGTTTTGGTCTTGTTTTGTTTAGATAAATATTTCCTATTTTTCTAAACTGGTGTTGTGTCATTTTGTAGTGTTTTTCATTAAGTTACTGTGTGTGTTGGTACAAATACTTTACACCTAGCACTCTGAAGTTAAGCCTACTGCTCTGCCAAGCTACCAAGGGGGTAAGCAGGGGTTAGCTGAGGGTGATTCTCTTTTACCCTGACTAGAGTGAGGGTCCTTGCTTGAACAGGGGGTAACCTGACTGTCAACCAAAGACCCCATTTCTAACATTGGTGATCAGCGGTTGGGATTTGGACTTGTATTTGTACTTGACATACAGTAATTAAGTGTACACTACTGTTTGAGTTCAGATCACTACGTGACCACATACTACTAGTCTTGTGATTTTTGTTTTTTTCTATTTGGACTGTTTTTGCTCTGCATTCAGTTTATTTTTTCGCTGATCCTGTGATTGACTTTTCTGGAACTTCTTTTGGGAACTTGTTTCTGCATTTGGAACTTTGCACTCTTTTTACCTTTCATCATGTCTCTACTTGGAGATGCATCAGTTGAAGCTGTTTTTGACCAAAGGCAATTGGATAGTTATAACAAGGCTCAGCTAAAGCAGTTTTGTAAAAAATTTGGTTGTCCCATTAAGAGCTCTTCCAAGAAGGATGAGCTGAAAAAGGCGCTGAGGGCCTGGGTGACAACCAAAAGCACTGGAGGGCACACTGAGGATGAGGATGAGGATGAGGATGAGGAGGGAGAGCAATCAGTACATAATGGTATAGTGGGAGGACCTGTTATTCCCAGGGAAAGAGTCTCTAGGGCAAGTAGCAGTGTATCCTCCAAAGGTCTGACACCTGAAGAGTTACAGGACAGACAGGCAGAAAGTGAGTACCAATTGGAGCTGAAAACGTTCAGTCTAGAGATGGAACAGAGAAGGCTGGCCATTGAGGAAAGAAAGTTAGCAATGGCTCATGAGCTCAGTTTAAAAGAGATAGATCAGAGGAGTCAGCCCAGTAGGGATGGTGGCAGCAATCCTACAGTGCAGCCTGAGAGAAGGGTACACATCCCAAAAGACCTTGTGAGGGATTATAAGAGGGAGGATGATATCTACTTGTGGTTCAAGGGTTATGAGTCAGCTCTCCACATGAACCTGGTCCCTGAAGCTCATTGGGGGGCAGCCCTGTGGAAGCATTTTGAGGCAGAGGGGAGGGACACACTGACAGCCTTAGGGGATGCTCAGGATCTCACCTACCGTGTCATGAAGTAGGCCTTACTCACCAGGTATGGTCTCACCCCTGAGCAGTACAAGGAGAAGTTTAGATCCTACAAGAGAAAGGAATCCCAAACATGGTTGGAATGTGTTGATTCTTTTGGCAGGTCACTGGATGGTTGGGTGAAGGGCAGTAAGGTGAACACGTATGAGGGGCTTTACAATTTAATTGCTTGGGAGCACTTGTACTGTTTATGTTTTCCAGAGCTGCGCCAGCACCTCATTGACAGCAAGCTGACTGACCTCAGGAAGCTTGCGCAGGAAGCGGACAGCTGGGAGAGCACCAGGGTCCAAAAGAGGTATGGGGGAGACCACGCCAAGGATGGGCAGGGTCCCTCTCAGAAGAAAGGGGGGGGGTAAGGGCAAACAGGGGAAGTTCTCTAAAGGGCCCCAAACTGATTCCCAGGGTAAGGATTCCCAACCCCCCCAGTGAAAAGAAGCCATGGTTGTCCAAAGGGAAGCCAGTGGCAGGTGGTCCCCCACGTAAGTGTTATCATGTGACCAGGTGGGTTATGTGAGGGGGTACCCCAAATGCCCCAAAAGTACACCGGCACCCACTGGTGCACCGTCCCAGGGTTTGGCCAGTGTAGCGCTTGGGGAGGAGTTGGTTTCAGGTGGGTGGGAACCAGCAGAAATTACCCTTGTCTCACTAGGGGACAGTGAGATGGTCCAGAGAAACCTAGTGCCTGCTAACACTAAGAAGTACAGGCAATGGGTGACCATCAATGGACAGAGGGTGGAGGCTCTGAGAGACACAGGACCCAGTGTGACTACAGTGAGGGGTCACCTGGTGTCTGAAGAGCAGATTTATCCCCGGGTACTTCACCAAGTAGTTGCGGTAGACAATCCTGAGCGCCTCTGCAGAGTGGCGCAGGTTCCCTTTGAATGGGGGGGGGGTCTCAGGTTCCTGGAAAGTAGCTGTGAGTCCAACCATGCCTGTTGATTGTTTGCTTGGTTACGACCTGGAGGATTGCCCTTGGAAGGAGGTGGAACACAGGTCTCACTTGGAAATGTTGGGTCTGCCTGGGTGGGTATGCGTATCCACCCGGTCTATGGCAGCCAATCAGGGTAGTCAAGAGCCCCTGGAGCATGAAACAGTGGCACAGAAGACCACCAAGAAGAGGAAGGGCAGGGGGCGCAGGAAACCGGCCCGAGGTTCCCACGGTCCGGGAGGAGGCGGAGCCTGAGGGTGACGCCCCGGAACCTACAGGGGAGCATGTGCCTGAACTGGGGGAGGTCCCTGAGCTGTGACAGTGGCAGCAGGAAGGGGGAACCACCAGGGAAGCATTCTGCACAGCGCAGAAGGAGTGCCCTACTCTTAAGGGGCTGCGGCAGCAGGCTGCAGCCCAGGCGGCTGGCGAGGCGCCAGGTACTCACCTGATTTATTGGGAGGATGGCCTCCTGTATAGTGAGCCTAAGGTTCCTGAGCCTGTGTCAGCTCGTATGCTGGTGGTACCCCAGTGCTTCAGGGCCTTCCTACTGGGTTTGGCTCATGATGTGCCTTTGGCAGGACATCTAGGGCAGGACAAGACCTATAAGAGGCTTGTCTCCCACTTTTACTGGCCCTTGATGCACAAGCAGTCAGCTGCTCATTGTAGGTCTTGTCAGACTTGTCAGGCAAGTGGCAAGAGTGGGGGGAAATGCAAAGCTCCGTCCCAACCTTTACCTGTAGTCAGTACTCTCTTTGAAAGGGTAGGAATTGACATTGTGGGGCCTCTGGATCCCAAGACAGCCATGGGCAACAGGTTCATCCTGGTCTTGGTGGACCATGTCACACGGTACCCAGAAGCCATTCCTCTAAGGACAGTCACTGCCCCCGTGGTGGGACGTGCCTTGATGGGAGTTTTTACCCGCATGGGGTTCCCCAAGGAAGTGGTATCTGATAGAGGTACAAACTTCATATCCACTTATATGAAGTCTCTGTGGAAGGTGTGTGGGGTAACCTACAAGTTCACCACCCCTTACCACCCCCAAAGTAATGGTCTGGTTGAGAGATTCAACCGCACCTTGAAAGGCATGATTCAGGGCCTGTCAGAGCCCTTGAGGCGTAAGTGGGACGTCCTCTTGCCAGGCCTTCTGTTCGCTTACAGGGAGGTGCCTCAAAAGGGACTTGGCTTTAGCCCCTTTGAGCTCATCTATGGCCACCCTGTGAGGGGACCGCTCAGTCTGGTGGAGGAGGCTTTGGAGAAAGCTCCTAGTGAACCACCCCAGGATGTATTTATCTACATGCTGGCATTAAGAAACCAGACTGCCCGCTTCAGGAGTCCCGCTCAGGAGAACCTGGAAGCAAGCCAGGAGGATATGAAACGGTGGTACGACCAGAATGCCACGCTGGTTGAGTTTCAGCCTGGACAAAAAGTGTGGGTCATGGCACCAGTGGAGCCTAGGGCTCTCCAAGATAAGTGGACTGGGCCTTTTGAGGTGGTGGAAAGAAAGAGTGAGGTCACCTATCTGGTAGACTTGCAATCCCCCAGGAACCCTTTGAGGGTCCTACATGTCAACCACCTCAAACCACACTTTGAGCGAACTGAGCTATCCATGCTCCTAGCGACAGATGACGGGGTGGAGGAAGAGACTGAGCCTCTTCCTGACCTCCTGTCTGCAGAAGAGAAAGATGGGTATGTGGAGGGAGTGATCCTCTCCCCGCCCTGACTGAGGAACAGCAGAGGGACTGT
This sequence comes from Pleurodeles waltl, assembly GCF_031143425.1. NCBI lineage: Eukaryota > Metazoa > Chordata > Amphibia > Caudata > Salamandridae > Pleurodeles > Pleurodeles waltl. The sequence continues at coordinate 1,084,781,029 of NC_090437.1, read as the reverse complement.
CGCCACGTGTTGGGACAGTTCGCCTCGCTGTTTTCCCTGCTCCCAGGAGTCACACACCTGTGCACACATGATGTGGACACTGGGGACAGTACACCTGTTAAACATAAGGTTTACAGGGTGACTGACAGGGTCAGGGCTTGCATTAAGAAGGAAGTCTCCAAAATGTTAACCCTAGGGGTTATTGAGCACTCCAGCAGTCCTTGGGCCAGCCCAGAGGTATTGGTCCCAAAGGCTGCTGCTCCTGGTGCCACTCCGGAACTTAGGTTCTGTGTGGACTACTGGGGTCTCAATGCGGTCAGCAAGACTGACGGACACCCCATCCCCCGAGCTGATGAGCTCATTGATCGGTTAGGAGCTGCCAAGTACCTCAGTACGTTTGATTTAACATCTGGGTACTGGCAGATTGCCTTAACTGAGGGGGCAAAGGAGAGGTCAGCATTCTCTACCCCAGATGGGCACTTCCACTTCAATGTGATGCCCTTTGGGATGAAGAATGCCCCTGCCACCTTTCAGAGGTTGGTCAATCAGGTGTTGGCAGGACTGGATGAGTTCAGTGCCGCCTACCTGGATGACATTGCTGTGTTTAGTTCCACATGGGAGGAACACCTGCAACACCTCTGGAGAGTGTTAGAGGCCCTGCAGAAGGCAGGCCTCACTATTAAGTCGAGCAAGTGCCAAAAAGGACAGGGTTCTGTGGTGTACTCAGGACACCAGGTAGCGAGTGGCCAGGTGTCACCCCTACAGCCTAAGATTGACACGATTCTGGCTTGGGAGCCTCCCAAGACCCAGACTGAAGTGAGAGCCTTTTTAGGTCTCACAGGATATTACAGGAGGTTTGTTAAGGGATATTTTACCATTGCTACCCCCTTAACTGAGTTGACTTCTAAGAAGCAACCCAAGAAAGTGATCTGGACAGAGGCTTGCCAGAACGCTTTTGATGCCCTGAAGGCTGCCATGTGCACAGCACCTGTGCTGAAGGCACCTGACTACTCCAAGGAGTTTGTTGTGCAAACAGACGCCTCAGAGCATGGTATTGGAGCAGTACTCTCACAGCTTAATGAAGAGGGCCTAGATCAACCTGTAGCCTTCATTAGCAGGAGGTTACTACCCAGGGAACGTAGGTGGAGTGCCATAGAACGTGAAGCGTTTGCTGTGGTCTGGGCACTGAAAAAGCTAAGACCCTACTTGTTTGCGACTCACTTCCGAGTTCAGACCGACCACAGGCCCCTCAGATGGTTAATGCAGATGAGGGGTGAGAATCCAAAACTGTTGAGGTGGTCCATTTCCCTACAGGGGATTGACTTTACGGTGGAACATCGTCCTGGTACAGAACACGCCAATGCTGATGGTCTCTCCAGATTCTTCCGCCTTAGTGATGAGAACTCCCATGAGGTTGGGTAGTTGCTCCCCACTTTTAGCTGGGGGGGACACATGTTAGACCTTTCATCCTTGGCGTGGTCTCCCTTAACTTTTTGCCTCTGTTCCCCAGGTTATTGATGTGTGCTGGACTCTGATTTTGCTGTTTTTATTACTCTGGGCACTTTACCACTGCTAACCAGTGCTAAAGTGCAAGTGCTCCTGTTTAAAATGTGTATGTAATTGGTTTTCCATGAGTGGCATATTTGTTTTACTGTTAAGTCCCTAGTGAAGTGCACTAGAGGTGCCCAGGGCCTGTAAATCAAATGTTACTAGTGGGCCTGCAGCACTGGTTGTGCCACCCACACAAGTAACCCTGTAATCATGTCTCAGACCTGTCACTGCAGTGTCTGTGTGTGTATTTTTACACTGTAAATTCGACTTGGCGAATGTGTACCCACTTGCCAGGCCCAAACCTTCCCTTTTCTTACATGTAAGGCACCCCTAAGGTAGGCCCTAGGTAGCCCCAATGGCAGGGTGGAGTGTATGGATAAGGTAGGACATATAGTAATGTGGTTTATATGTCGTGACAGTGAAATACGGCCAACTTCGTTTTTCACTGTTGCAAGGCCCGTCTCTCTCATAGGATAATATGGGGGCTACCTTTAAATACGATTAAAGTGTAGATTCCCCTAGAGAGTAGATGGACATGTGGAGTTTGGGGCCCCTGAACTCACAATTTAAAAATACATCTTTTAGTAAAGTTGATTTTGAGATTGTGCGTTTGAAAATGCCACTTTTAGAAAGTGAGCATTTTCTTGCTTAAACCATTCTGTGACTCTGCCTTGTTTGTGGATTCCCTGTCTTGGTCAGTTTGACAGTTGGGTTGTTTTTCACATCGCACTAGACAGTGACACAATAGGAGCTGGGGTGTAACCTGCATTTCCTGATTAACCATCTCTGCTAGGAGGGAGGGGTGGAGTGGTCACTCTCATCTGAAAGGACTGTGCCTGCCTCTGACAATGCAGACTCCAACCCCCTGGTGTGTGTCTGAGGCCTTGCCTGGGCAAGGCAGGATTTCACAAGTAGGTGAGAGTCCCCTTTGAAGAAAGGTGACTTCAAAGACTAAAATGGGTATAAGAAGGGCACCCAAATCTACAGACTTTAGAAACACTTCTGGAACCAAGAGGAACCTCTGCCTGGAGAAGAGCTGATAGCTGAGGAAGAAGTGCTGCCCTGCCTGTGACTGTGCTTTGTGGAGCTTTCCTGCAGTGCTGCTTCTGCCAGAGTAAGAGGGCAAAGACTGGACTTTGTGTGCCTTCCATCTTGTGAAGAAATCTCCAAGGGCTTAAGTTAGAGCTTGCCTCCTGTTGTTTGAAGTCTCAGGGACAGCAAAGACTTCTCTCTGCCAGCACCTGGAGTCTCTGGAGAGACTCCTGCTCTGACAAGTGGTGCCCTATCCAGTCCCTGGGCCCTTGAAAGGAAAGCTGGTGGAAATCCAAAGAAATCGACTTCGGACGACTCCGGACCGACGCCGCTGCTGAATCTGGTAACGCCACCTGCACCCGACGCCGCGACCTTCACTGGAACGCGATGCTCTTCACAGGCCCGACACCGCTGCAGCCCCGCTGAAGTCCGCGACTCCGTGGAAGTCGCCGCACCACGTCGTGACCGACGCGCTCGAAGTGCATGGATTTAACGTTTCGCACAGACGCCGCGATCCCCGACTTCGCGCATCGGCTTGTTTTCACTCTTCACCAAAGGTACTGTACTTAGGGGTCTACATGACTCCGTGTCCGGCGCCGCTGGTGTCGGCTTGTTGGGAACGACTCCGTCATGACGCCGTGTTAACATCTCATTGAAGCATTTTTGTTTCTAAGCGCTATTTTTGAGTTTAATCTCTAAAAATTAATAACTTGACTTGTGTATGTCGGATTTTTGGCGTTTTGGTCTTGTTTTGTTTAGATAAATATTTCCTATTTTTCTAAACTGGTGTTGTGTCATTTTGTAGTGTTTTTCATTAAGTTACTGTGTGTGTTGGTACACATACTTTACACCTAGCACTCTGAAGTTAAGACTACTGCTCTGCCAAGCTACCAAGGGGGTAAGCAGGGGTTAGCTGAGGGTGATTCTCTTTTACCCTGACTAGAGTGAGGGTCCTTGCTTGAACAGGGGGTAACCTGACTGTCAACCAAAGACCCCATTTCTAACAGCCAGCAACTGCAATAACCATTGCATGCCCCTCAGATGGTATATACATTCTCAAACAGTCCCATATGTTCATAGAGGTGTTGTGGTCATATACAGCTGCATGACAATGTATTGTCTAAAAAGTGCAGTGAGAAGCACCACAGGAGTGTCAGATACAGTGATGGTGTATAGGTGCGTGGGTCTACCTTCTCTGAGAGTATGTGTGATTGAGTGATCATAGTTGTTTGTCAGTTACTCTGATGCACCAGTAGGATCACCTCCTCACTCAGCCTAAGTGTACACAGACCAATGTTCATTTACACTAAACAATGTTTTCGTTCCATGTTGACAGGTGGACCTGCCCCCTACACCAATGGAGAGGTGGCGACATTTGAAAACCCTAATGCATCCAGTAAGTGTCATATTGTGTGTCCTGTGAGCAAATCCAAGGTTTGGTGTGAGTCAGTCAGAAGTGTGGGATGCAATGACAGATGTTTTTGCCTGACCAATGAACAGATAGCATAGGTGGATGGATGGTGATATAATGTATGTTGGGATGTTGTGAAATGAGAATGGCTTGCATGTAGTTAAAGGGCCAACATGTGCTGGAATGGAATTGTGTGTAATAGGAAAAGTAATGGCTGACCACATATTCATTGATGTCTACCATTATAGGTCACAGGGCATCTGTAGATGTACATAGCACGCCTGTTGACAACCACTTTGTCACCGCACCATGGTCAGCAGTGTGTGCCAGACATAGTCTACACTTATTGAGGAGATGGTACAGATGTGGGTTCTATCTGCATTAGTCTCTAAGGGGATCATGTAGGAGACACCACACGTGCCTCAGTTACCTTCAGATGCAATGTGATAGAAGTACAGCAAGGAGCCGTAATGTCCTGAACAACAGTCTGTAGAGTACGCAGGTGGTGAACAACTCCACACCAGATGTGTGTGGGAACAGTCTATGATTCTCCCACAACAGATGCCTGCAGTTTTCCCAACATGGTCCTGCCACCATGACAATTGTGACTGATGTAGGTCACATCACATATGCATGTTGTTTTACTGGTACTTTGAGGATATCTGACATGCATATGCCAATGATGTCACATGTTTCAGGGTACAGTTGCAGCACCCTATGCTGTGCCAATACCACTGTGGGGTTAAGGGCATCTATACAGCCATCATGTGTCTGCTGTTTAACACATGAAGGACTACATAGCACAGTGTTGGGGGGTTGAGTTCTGAAATTTGACAACTGTGATATGCAGCTCAGGCTTTGTCCAACCTTTCCTCTGTCAACATTGTATCAGTTGTACATGTGGGCACATCATGGGAAATGGCATAGTCCCTTGTGACATATGCTCAGGTCCGGTCTTACACCAGGATACATGATTGTTGATTTCCCAAACCTTAGAATAGCAGGTTGGTAGCCAGCAGCCACCCTATCATATAAGCCACACTTGACTCCATAATGGGTTGTCATGCCTCGATGTATCACCAGGGGTGTTGAGGCGATGGATTGCATGCCCAATCCCCCTTATCTACAGTGAAACATTCAATCAAGACTTGGAGAGGCACATGATCCTCACAAGTTGTAAGACACAAATGTTGATCATGGTTATTTTTTCCTATCAAGTCTGGGCCCTATTGATTATCAATAGATTGCCGTCATCCCACTGACATCTACATGTTACTGATGATATATGGTTGGAAATATACACAGTAGAGGAGGAATCATTGTTGAATGATGTGTGTTGGACTGTATGTATAATTTGCAGTGTATTTTTCATTTCTGTTCATACTCTACTAAACTCACATTTCAGCAGCCAGCATGACAGTTGATGAGAGGTGCAATTTCCTGCAGAGGGCTGAGTGTTAACACCACATCCTACAGGTGCAAGCAGGATACCGCAGAATGGCCCGACAAGAGAAGGTATCTGGGGAATGGTGTGCATTTGCACATGGGAGACCCAGAAAGGCCACAAGCATGGATACAGGAACAGGCACCTCATGGATGCAGGGGGACACAGCGACACCTCCCCGTCAACTGAAGCTCAACCTGTCACCACACAGGCCCAAGTATTGCCACCGGCAGCTGGTGCACCCACCCAATTTAAGCAGGACCTAAGGAGGGACATTGATCCGATCATACTGAGACTTGATAAACTGGAGGAGGAATTTGCAGACAATCATTGGATATTGAAGTACATTAAGGAGAAACTGAAGAATGCATTACAATTAACTTAAACTGTTTTGAACTACCTCTCAGTTCCTTCCCCTCCCTTTTAATGTTTTTATCAAGTTTGGGTTGGGTTTTAGCTAATTATTGTTAGGTTAGTGTAGGATATCCATTAGTTAGGTTAGGTATAGTAGTGGTGGGGGGGTGTTCTTATCATGTTGGGGTATTTTTTTTTAAAAAACTTTAAAAAAAAAATATATATATATGAAAAAATATAAAAATATATATATTTGTTTAGGCCATAAGATAGTTAGTACATGTGTAGTTTTAGTCATTGTTGTCCTGCTTGTATTGTATTTCCTAAAGAGGGTGGGGGGAAGATGTTTAGAGTGTGGTGTTACATGTGTTAGATAGGTTTAACATAGGTAAGATAGATGTAGTTAGGATAGGTTAGTTTAGGATAGGGTAGCTTTTAGGTGATTTTAAGGTGTATGATTATTCAATAAATCGTGTTAATAATTGCATACATTTTGAGTAAGTTGCCTGAGTATCAGGGTCTTCCCATGAGAGCACTGGGGAAATTGAGGGAATGGGCAAGGGAATTCTTCCTGTCTTCAAATCCCTGAGTTACCATGTACTTCCCCTATTTGGCTAAAACATCACCGCCACTGGTCCATGCATCTGCCATCCAGTGACCCAACCATTCATCATGTCCATGTTTACTTTGTCTTGGACAGATAAGTGTGGAACTTCAGCTGTCATTGTTGGGGTCCTGTAGTTACAATGTTGGGAACTGTGACACATCTGACAACAGGCACACTTGGAATTTTATCCTGCAACACTGATAGGTGGCCATCACTGATCAGGTTACCTACCTATGTACCACACAAATGAGTTGTTCTGGTACTCACAGTTGTCTATATTGCCATTGATTTGGTCCTCAGTCCTGCCTGAAGTATATCATAAGGAAATTAAATTTGTATCCAAATTTAATTTTACATTCAGTTAATTGATGCTATCACAAAACACCATCATACACATTTCTCGTGTTAGAATCCTTGTGTGTAGCTTTGTGTCCCCCCAGACCTGCACTAATGTACTGCTATTCTGTAATCATTCACATGGATTCAGACAATACAATCATTTAGCTGAGTAGATGCATCACATTAACCCCTTTGCTGCCAGGCCTTTTCCCCCTCAGGTGCCACGCCTTTTTTTGGTTATTTGGGACAGTTCGCGCTTAGGCCCTCATAGCTTTTTGTTCACATAAGCTACACACACCAAATTTGCATCCTTTTTTCCAACATAGTAGGGATTCTAGAGATACCAAGACTTTGTGGGTTCCTCTGAAGGAGACCCAGGAATTAGCCAAAATACAGCGAAAAGTTCGTTTTTTTTCAAAATAATTTAGAAAAAAGGGCTGCAGAAGAAGTCTTCTGATTTTTTCCCTGAAAATGGCATCAACAGAGGGTTTGCAGTGATAAAATCACCATCTTTACAGGTTTTAGGAACAGGCAGACTTGAATCAGAAAAATCCAATTTTTCAACACAATTTTGGCATTTTACTGGGACATACCCCATTTAAAAAAAAAATTGTGCTTTCAGCCTCCTTCAAGTTAGTGACGGAAATGGGTGTGAAACCAATGCTGGATCCTGGACAACTAAACATTTCTAAAAAGTAAACAAAATTATGAATTCAGAAAGAGGTAATTTGTGTAGATCCTACAATGGTTCCTACAGAAAATAACAGCTGAAATAAAAAAAAAAATGAAATTGAGGTAAAAAAACAGCCATTTTTCTCCACGTTTTACTCTGTAACTTTTTCCTGCGATGTCAGATTATTGGAAGCAATATACCATTACGTCTGCTGGACTCTTCAGGTTGTGGGGATATATAGGTCTTGTAGGTTCATTAAGAACCCTAGGTACCCAGGGCCAATAAATGAGCTGCACCTTGCAATGGCTTTTCATTCTACACTGGGTATATAGCAATTCATTTGCTGAAATATAAAGAGTGAAAAATAGGTATCAAGAAAACCTTTGTATTTCCAAAATGGATACAAGATAAGGTGGTGAGAAGCAGTGGTTATTTGCACATCTCTGAATTCTGGGGTGCCCATACTAGCATGTGAATTACAGGGCATTTCTCAAATAGACGTCTTTTTTACACACGGTCTTACATTTGGAAGGAAAAAATGTAGAGAAAGACAAAGGGCAATAACACTTGTTTTGCTATTGTGTTCCCCCAAGTGTCCCAATAAAATGGTACCTCACTTGCGTGGGTAGGCCTAATGCTCACGACAGTAAACGCAACATGAACATATCACATTTTTACATTGAAATCTGACGTGTTTTTTGCAAAGTGTCTAGTTGTAGATTTTGGCCTCTAGCTCAGCCGGCACCTAGGGAAACCTACCAAACCTGCACACTTTAAAAAACTAGACAACCAGGGGAATCCAAGATGGGGTGACTTGTGGGGCTCTCACCAGGTTCTGCTACCCAGAATCCCTTGCAAACCTCAAAATGTGGCCAAAAAACACTTTTTCCTCACATTTTGGTGTCAGAAAGTTTTGGAATCTGAGAGGAGCCACGAATTTCCTTCCACCCAGCGTTCCCCCAAGTCTCCCAATAAAAATGGTACCTCACTTGTGTGGGTAGGCCTACCGCCCGTGACAGGAAATGACCCAAAACACAATGTGGAAACATCACATTTTCCCAAAGAAAACAGAGCTGTTTTTTGGAAAGTGCCTAGCTGTGGATTTTAGCCTCTAGCTCAGCCGGCACCTAGGGAAACCTACCAACCTGTGCATTTCTGGAAAATAGACACCTAGGGAAATCCAAGATAGGGTGACTTGTGGGGCTCTCGCCAGGTTCTGTTACCCAGAATCCTATGCAAACCTCAACATTTGGCCAAAAAAACACTTTTTCCTCACATTTCGGTGACAGAAAGTTCTGGAATCCGAGAGGAGACACAAATTTCCTTCCACCCAGTATTCCCCCAAGTCTCCCGATAAAAATGGCACCTCACTTGTGTGGGTAGGCCTAGTGTCCGCAAAAGGAAATGCCCCAAAACACTATCTGGACACAATTACAAACCTACCTGTTTTTGTGGTGGGGGCACCTGCGTTTTGGTCCTGAGCTCAGCAGCCATCTAGGGAAACCCACCAAACCCAGACATTTCTAAAAACTAGACACCCGAGGGAGTGCAGGGAGGTGTGACTTGCATGGATCCCCCAAAGTTTTCTTACCCAGAATCCTCATCAAACCTCAAATTTAGCAAAAAAATCACATTTTGCCACATTTTTGTGTGGGATCAGCGCACCAGGGCAAGTTTCCTGCCACCCAACGTTACCCTTAGTCTCCCGGTAAAGATGATACCTCACTTGTGTAGGTGGGCCAAATGCCTGTGACAGGGAAGAGCCAAAAACATGTTGAAATTGAGGGGGAACCAAAATGGGTCGAAAAGCAGTATGAAAAAAAAAAAATTAGGCTGACAAGTGCAGCAGCTTTTATATCGGTATAGATGAGACAATGCTGGGTGGTAGGAATTTTGTGGATTCCTGCAGATTCCGGATGTTTCCATTACAAAAATATGGGAAAAATGTTTGATTTCCAGCAAACCTGGAGGTTTGCAGGGCATTGTGGGTAAGCAAATGGTGTGGGCCCCATTTATTTGGGGCGGGGGTATGGCCATACCCCCACCCTCTTATTTTGAAAAAAAAGCTTGCCTGGTCTCTGGTAGGTTTTCTGCCCCCCTTGGGGGAGGATGGGCCTTTTCTAAAATAGGCCGATCTGCCCCCAAGGGTGGCAGATATGACCAACAGTAATGTGCCCCCATGGGGAGTGAGCTTTGCCCAAGGGGCTGCCCCCTCAAACAAAACACACATATACACACATACCAATCCTTGGTGCCTAAGTGACTTCTGCCCCCCTGGGGGTAGATCCGCCTAATAGAAATAGGCCGAACTGCCCCCAAGGGGGGCAGAAATGTCTAAATACAATTTGACCCCCAGGGGAGCGACTCTTGCCTAAGTGGTTGCTCCCCATACATAAAAACATAAAGTAAATAAAAATATATATATATCCCTGGTGTCTAGAGGTTTCTGTCCCACTTGGGGGCAGATCTGCCTAATTATATCAGGCCGATCTGCCCCCAGGGGGGGCAGAAATGGCCTAAAAATGATTTGGTCACCCAGGGAGCGACCCTTGCCTAAGGGTCACTCCCCACAAATAATTTAAATTTTTTTTAAAAAAAAATATTTCTCCCTGGTGTCTAGGTGTTTTCTGCATCGCTTGGAGGCAGATCGGCCTGATCTGCCCGGTGGGGGGCAGAAGTGGCCTAAAAATAATTTTGCCCCCTGGAGAGCGGCCCTTGCCCAAGGGGCCGCTCCTCTTATCCGTAAGTATGTAAAAAAACAAATTTCCTTGTGTCTAGTGGTTTCTGCCCCCAGAGGGGCAGAATAGGCCTGCTAAAATGATTGCTCTCAGGGGACGGACCCTTGCCTACAGGGTCACTCCCCTTATCACATAAATAAAATAAAAAAGCAACAAAAAAAAACAATTCCTGGTGTCTAGCGGATTCTGGCCCCCTGGGGCAGATCGGCCTAATCAATAGGGGGAGCAGAAAAGGCGTAATTATTATTTCCCCCCCCAGGGAGCGGCCCTTGCTCAAGGGGCCGCTCCCCTTCTCACATAAATAAAAAAAACAAAATCCCTGGTGTCTAGTGGGCATTTCTGCAGCCCGATCAGATCGCAAACGGGGTGCAGAAATGCTCAGATTGACATCAAAAGAAAGGAAAAGGCTTTCCTTTCTTTTAATGTCCCTCCCTGCACCCTTCTCCCGAGTGAAAGAGAAATGCTGGCCATTTCTCCTCTGCATCGCGCTGGAAGCATGGGAGGTGACCTCTGATGAGGTCAGCACGCGATTGTGTGCTGACGTTATCAAACGTCACAGGGGTTGTGGGTGGAAGGGGTTCCCTTTCCAACCCTGCCCTGGGGGGGTTGGACGGGCAGCCCTCGGGGGAGCGCTAGCGCTTCCCCTGAGGGCCGGTACCAGGACGTAATGGTTAAGTCCGTGGCACCTCAGCGCCGCAGCCACGGACGTAACCATTACGTCGACCGCGGGAAGGGGTTAAACATGGACATGTTAACTGTGTACAAGGTATTTATTTATGGTTGGAAGTGTGAAAGTGAGATATTTACAATGTCCAGATCTGAGACCCCATTTGTGAAATTCATAGATATGTGACACAGAGACCAGGGTTGATGCTTAGGAGTAGTGTCAATTAGTGATGAGGTACAAAAATTATCAATTGGAATGTAAGAGACAATGACAGTCCATAGCAGATAAGTCAACAGTGGGTGGGTGAAGAAAGCACATTTTCCACTGTGTCAACACTGGCATGATCTTAAGCCCAGAACTAAAGAGAAAATGTCCATGTGGCACAGACTGGTGCTACTGGGCACTTTTCCTACTGAAAGTAATTTCTTTCACATCTTCATCCTCTGATGTATGTGGTGCCTCCTGTGCCTTTCGTGGTGCTGATTTAGAGGCAGAGGGGGTTACACACACTTCAGGGGATAAAGATGTAGAGTCAAAGGACCCGGCAGCTGCCATTTGTGGTATGACATATGGCATCCCTGCAGCAAGGAGGAACGGCAGATTTTTCAATATAGCTGCAACATCGCAGTGGTATGCACCCATGTCTTCCCTGAAGGAGGCCACTTCCCGCTAAAAGGACTCCAGCCTGTTGTCTGTCATGCTGCTGCTAGTTTGGGAGGGCCGCTGTTGTGGCCTCTCCCTCATGGCAGCAGCTATGTTCGCCACAGACTGCTGGAGTCCATGCAGTGGGGAGTGTGTGCCTCGGATGACAGCTGTGTTGTCATTAGCTGCCACCAGGCACGCCCGCACTACCTCTAGGCTGCCTGCCAAGGTCTCCATACCCTATAACCCCACCACACCTGCTTGGCAAGCTCCCGCTGGACTCCTACCACTGTCCTCTGAAAGCTGATCTCTGGGTCCTCGGAGTTCAGGACTGTGTCAGTAGTGGCAGGTGATATATTTTGGTTGTTGGGTGGTTCCTGTGGAGACCCCGCAGTGCTATGTGTCCTCGTTGCAACTGGAGGTGGTGTCTGGAGGGATCCTAGGACATCCTGGAAAGTCTGATCATTGGTGGTTGTCAGCTGGTCATCCAGGTCATCAGTAAAATCCAGGACAGGCAGGTCGGCAGGAGAGCCATCATCCTCTACAATGAGATAGTGTACAAACAATTTTTCATTGTTGTGCCATTTAACATGACACATCATTTCTTTGGTAGTGGAGACTCAGTGACAAGTTACAGGCCAAAAGTGGTGATTGTACATTATGGGGCCATATATATATATATATATATATATATATATATATATATATATATATATATATATATATATATAAGCCCTTAGGGCCACCTGAGTGTCACGTCAAGTGACGCTCTGGTGGCGCTATAGGCTGCTTCATGTTTACAAGGTGTCATTAAGCCACTTATTGTGGCTTGACGCCACCTTGTACATAGGGCCCCTTCCCGTGTATCAGTTTGCATGGAAGGAGCATGCAATGGCTGTTGCTGTGTGTGACCCACCCAACACCCATTGCATTTTGACGCTGCCCCAGATTTACATGTTTTTGTACACAGTGCCAATAACGAACACCACCCTAGGGGTGGCCTTACCAAGGTGCAATGATGAAGTACACTTTAATTCCTCCTCATGTTTGGCTTTCCCTATGTGTGCTGCATTCAACAGTACAGATGGACCTAGCAGATTGCCTTTTTCAGTTTCTAGTTGTGCAGGAAGGTGCTCCTTCCTACACAGCAATAATCTCTCCCTCAATGCAGCCATCCTTGCACTATGGTGCAAGGGATGGCCTGTATGAGTATAATTTTTTATGACAACTGCATTTTGTAAATTACAGTGCTTGATCCAACCCAATTTTGTACTAAACCTGACACCTTCATTGCCACTTGGATCAGGGCATCTAGCTAGTTTGATGGAGAGATTACAGCTACTTGTACAACTGTACACAAGGACCCTCGTTACGAATCTGGTGGTCCTGTGACCACCAGACTTGCAGTGCTAATCGGACGAGCGGCGGTCAAACTGGCACATTAGGAGTGTTGTGAAAGCATTACAGTCCAATGGCCTGCCGCTACCAGGTGGCCAGCAGCATACGCCCTGGCAATGCCACTGGTCTTATTACACCAGGCCAGCACTGCAATCCGCGCTGGCCTCCAGATTATGATCAAGCTTTTCCACCAGCTTTTGCATGGTGGTCCAACCGTCATGGAAAGTCTGGTGGTAATGTAGTGTGGCTGGCATCTGGCATGGGCATTGTAGGGGCCCCCATGGGCAAGCCTTTGCATTTTTTCCACTGTCTGATGCAGCGTGTGCTCTTACACGCAATGCACCCCAGCATTGATGGTAGCTGTATTACAATCCAGCGACAATGTTGTGGTGACATTCCTACAGAGCTGGCAAACGGAAATAAGGATTCCACCCCCCCGTCCCAATGGGCAACTCATAATGCCTATCGCGGAGGGAAGACCGTACTGGCTGTGTTACCAGTGCTGGACTTTCCCGGGTGGCATAGATTTTTCTCTGGTGGCACGGTTCAGATCAGCATGAATATGTGTTGCTCAACATTGCACCAGGTTAGATACGCAGGGATGTGACATGTTTACTGGGATACCGGACCGCTCTGCAATTCCCCCTACCACTGCACAGATTTGTTCTCCCTGCACTGAGACAGGCATTGTTGCAGCATGATGGAGACGTAGCTGCCTTGAGGGGATGAATTGTGTATTTGCTGGGTGATGTCCCTTCCTGCACATGTGCAAGTCATGTTAGCTAAGGTGGCAGTTCAATGTGCGTTGGGACATGTAGGTAGGGGAGCATTAGCAAGATACACCACCATGACCCGACCCCAGGAAAGGTATTGATTTTCTTCCTAGTCTCAGATGTCTAAGTTGTGTAGGTAGAGGAACCTTGACAATATGCAAGGGGCGTTGTGATGGCACAGCCACAGTATTTAGACATCTCTGTGATTGGTGTTTGTCAATGGTGTGTATATGTTTGAGTACATAGCACAACCAAGGTGTGTGTACATGTGTTGCTGTGTGGGGATGGGGCATCTTAATTAATGGCCAATGTGTCCCGATGGAATCCTTTAGCATGCATTGAGTGTGTCCTATGTGCCTCCCGCTTCTGGCATTTGTAAAATTGCAGTTATATCCCCCAAGCAATTTACCCTGCAATAGTGGTGGTTGTTGGAAGTCTGCGCTGTCCTGTCCTTGGATTCCTGTGACCAGCTGTTCCGGGATGACCACTGCAACTATCTCCTCCAGCTCATCCAGGTCCTCCTGTGGTGCAGGATTTCCACCTCCAGTTTGCAGTGCTGCCTTTTTGTTCCTGCCCATTTTCTCCTTAGTTCTGCGTTTGCAATCATGCCAGCGCTTCTTGCAATCAGTGACAGTTCTCTTCACCTCTGCTACACTGTTAATTTTGTCCACAAAATGACAGTTTTAGCCCATTTGCCTCCATATACCATCTCTCTTACCAAATGGCAATTTGGAGGTGACAAAGAGCTCTGTCACCTCTCTGACAAGGATGTCGTGCTCCTCCTCACTGTACCAACACTTTTGTTTTTCTTTTCCTTCTTCTAGGACTTCTGTGTATCCTCCTGGCTGGTGCTTGGGCGTCTGGGGTCTTCCTAGGGTCTCTCCTGCTGCTTCCATCTTCCTTGCAATTGCACTCTTTCCTGCATGTGTGTTTAAATTTGACACTAATGCGGTGTAAAGATGGAGCTCACCCATTTGCAACATTTTCACGTGCCACAAAATGGGCTTGCATCACTTTTGCAGCATTAACATCATTTTGCCTTACGACAGGGCGCAAGGATCAGTGTCATTTTGTTTGACGCTGACCATTCATTAGTGGCAGCTTGCACCATACCATAAATATGGCGCCCAGCTGGCAATGATGAATGACACAAGCCGGCACTAAACTTTTTGATGCAAAAAGTACCAATATGGGCCTTAGTGTCACACAAAGAACGAATGTAGCAATTAAGTCATGCCCATTCAGCAGGAGAGTGGTAACGGTGTTGTATGTAGCCAGTGGGCAATTTTGAATCACACTGTCACAAATATATATTTAAGCTGGTGTGGAAGTGCACTGGCAATTACAGATAGCACATTTTTCATTGAAATTGCCACTAAATTTGCACAGACATGCAGTTTTACTGATAAAACTATAGTTGGCAAAAATAATAAATAATGTGAGGGGTTTCAGCAAATACATATCATTAGTGCATCGCCAAGTAAAGTATCCTTATTTAGTTTGATCCTATTATAACCTTTGTTTCCTTTGCACTTGATAATTGCAAAAAATTTGCTTTATTTGTGCTTTCATAATTGGTAATATTTGTACCATTAATTTACAGGTATTTACATTTTGTTTTCTGTTGGAAAAAATAGAGATCCTACAGCCTTATCTTTCACCCTCCTTGTATGCCAGCAAGCTTGTCACATAGTTCACTTTATAAAATCTTCTCACTTTGCATTCAGAGAAATAAACACCAATCTCCTAGTTAAAAGAAGGAGAAGCAATTTGTCAGAAGACATTGCGTGACATTTGATCTAGGTCTTGCACAGCCATAGTAGCAAGATACAAATAAAATATAAAAGTCCCCTTATTGCTCATTCCCCTTCCAAAGACCATCATAGTTATTTTAGGGGTGATGCAGCACCCCTGCAATCCCCGCACCCCTACTTAGAGCACCTAAGGAGAAAAAGAAAGACAGGAAAACCATCACAAAGAGAGAAAGCTAGAGGCCGGGTGTGTTTGGTAGTAGGGTAAAGATTCCTGAAGTGCATTATAGGTTACCCAGCCTTGGTATTTAGCTGACTGACATTTAATGACATTGGCCATGGGTTTCTGTGCTGTGCTTAGTGTACAGCAGTAGGGTGAAAGGGCAGTGGGCGGCTGGTCTGAAGCTCTTTGAAATTCCCCAGTATCCTGGTAACAGCATTACATATTATTGATATGCCCTTTCACTGGATTATTCAAAGTGGATTGTGGGGTCTGCATCACATGCATTCCTTGATGTGGGTCTCCTCTTTATGCCTGTAAACTCACAGGTACCTAGATGAGGCCCTAAAAGGAGGCAGGGAGCAGCGCCCTTCTGCCATGCTTTAAGTGTGTCTGCTATGCCGGCAGCTTTGTCTCCCTGGCAAGTAGAGTTGTATCTACTGCAGTAGGCTCAAGCAGTTATGCTCTTGAAATATCTGTAGACAAAACGACAACACAGACTTTCTTCTCCGTCATTATTAAACGTGAAGGAGTAAGGAAGTAGCATGTTCCAGTTGATGTAATTCAACAAAGCAGCCTCGCCACTAGATAAAGATTCATGGTTCAGGCCTAGTCAGGCCTAGGTGGTGAGCTGCTCTGCCTCTCATAGGTCCACCAGCAAGTAGAGCCCTCGTTCCTCTGAACTCCTGACCTCTGTCAGGAGTTTGAGGCCCTCCTCCACCCGCAGGCTTCTGCCTGCGTCTCATCCCTGGTGTCTAGTGGGAGAGCTCTGATCTTCTACTAGGCGGCCCTCTGCCTCTTTTCTCCTACTATGCCTGTTTTACTTTGTGTGATTTTCCTTCTGTGTTCTGTCCTTCTTGTGTTCCTTTTGTCCTTCGCTTTCTGCGTTTCACTCTTTCCTCCCCGTTTCTTTAACTCTGCTCTCTCTCTCTCACTCTTGCTCTCCACCCTGTCTCTCTACCCCGCTGCTGCTGCCCCTGTGGCCGTGCCCCCTCCTTTATCTTGGGTGGTATTCCCGCCGCTGCTGCCCCTGCGGCCCACCCCTTTTTCCGCCCCCCCCGCCTCCCATCTGTCCTCTCCTCCCTACTTAATGGCACAGCCTCTGCGCGGTCGGACGAGCAATATCATTGACCTAGTCAGTGAATTGCTCTGAGTCCCTTAGCTCCACCGGCAAGTAGAGCCCTTGTTCCTCTGAACTCCTGGCCTCTGCCAGGAGTTTGAGGCCCTCCTCCACCTGAAGACTTCTGCCTGAGCCTCATCCCTGTTGTCTAGTGGGAGAGCTCTGCTCTTTTACTAGGCTGCCCTCTGCCTCTCTTCTCCTTTTTCCTACTTTACCTGCTTTACTCTTTGTGTGCTTTTCCTTCTGTGTTCTGTCCCTTTTGTGTTCCTTTCGTCCTTCGCTTTCTGAGTTTCTTTGACTCTGCTCTCTCTCTCTCACTCTCCCTCTTTCTATCCCCTGCTGCTGCTGCCCCTGCGGCCCCACCCCCTCCTCTCTCCCGTGCTGCATTTCTCCCGCTGCTGCCCCTGCGGCCCGGCCCCTTTTTTCATGTCGCTTTCTGCCCCTGTCTCCCAGCTATCCTCTCCCCCGCTCTCTACTTAATGGCGGCTGATGCGCAGCAGAAGGCATGCTTAAGGCAAGCCGGTCTGCGCCCGTCACGCCTGGACTGCACCCAGCACAGGAACCCCTGGTTCTCGCTCCCCCCACCACCGTGATGCACAATGCTGCTACAAAGCCATCACCCTCAATGCCGGCCGCTCACCCACTTGCCACCAGGCCACCCTGTGGCTCATCCACAGACCCTTTTTCTGCCAGAACAGCACCTTCACCAGCCTCCATTTCAAGCCCGCCAAGGCAGGACGCAACCATCTCAGATGTATCCTACTCAACACCCGCTCCGTCCACAAGCACACCATCGAACTCTGGAACCTACTCGACCCTGCCTCCCCAGACGTTGCCTTCCAGACCGAGACCTGGATTAACCTCTCCTCAGCACCTGACATCGCCATAGCCATTCTGGATGGCTAGAAGATCACCCGTAGGGAGCGCACCAATAGACCAGGAGGAGGCGTCGCCTTCATCTACAGGAATACCACCAGAATCACGACCAGCACTAAAGACACCCTCAGCACCAGAACACCTGAACTTTCAGATCCACACAGATCTAAACACCACCCTCAGAGGGACCTTTATCTACAGACCCCCCCCTAGGACCCTGACAGCAGTTCAGCAATTCCATCATCAACGTCGTCAGCACGCACTCCCTCGCATCCACAGACTACATACTCCTTGGGGACCTGAACTCCCACCTTGAGAACACCAACGATAACAAAGTCACCACCCTGCTCAACAACCTCGCCAACCTCAGACTCAAGCAGTTCGTCACGACACCCAGCCACAATGAAGGACAGACCCTCAACCCCATCTTCTCCACCAGCAAACACGTCTCCTTCAGCCACACCACTGAACTCCATTGGACCGACCACCGCTGCATCCACTTCACCTTCGAGAAACCCACAAAGCACCACCACCTGCAGCGGATTCCCCACCTCAGATGGAACAAGGTCACCGAAGTCCAGCTGATCACCACCCTCTCCCGGAACTCACCAATCGACACCATCGACATGACCAACACAACACAGCTGCCCGAAACCTCAGGCAAAGGATCGATGACAGTGCCAACATTCTTGCCCGATCAAGAAACCTTCAAACAGGCGCACCGAGAGAAAGGCCTTCTCGTTCACCGCCGACCTCCATGAATCCAAGAAAACATGCCGAAGACTCAAGAAGAAGTGGTGCCAAGAACACCGAACAACCACATAGCCTTCAAGAACGCCATCCGCAGACACCACCAATTCATCCGAACCGCCAAAAGAACCTCCTTCAAAGATCACGTTGAAAACAATGCCATAGCTATAGGGAGCTCTTAAACATTGTGAAATAACTCTCCAACCCCGGCTCTAACGTCAACGACATCACGCCATCAGAAGACCTCTGCGACTCCATAGCCAACTTCCTCTACCACAAGATCGCAGACATCCATGACAGCTTCAATACCCAGACCCCCGTCAACCACCGACACCACAGACTCACCACCCCCCACCCACACCAACCTCCTGCTCTCCTGGACCCACATCAACAATGACAACTCCATCAAAATCATGAACACCATCCACTACAGCTCACCATTCGACCGCTGCCTTCACCACATCTTCAACAAAGCGAGCTCCATCATCGCACCTCAACTCCGGAAGATCATCAACAGCTCCTTCGAGACCACCACCTTCCCGGAGAGCTGGAAACACACCGAGATCAACGCACTCCTGAAGAAACCCAAGGCAGACCCAATGGACCTCAAGAACTTCCAGCCCATCTCCCTGCTCCCCTTCCTGGCAAAAGTAATAGAGAAGATTGTCAACAAACAACTGACTCGCTTCCCCAAGGAGAACCACACTCTGGACTCGTCCCAATCCAGATGTTGCAGCAACCACAGCACTGAAACCGGCCTCATCGCCGCCACCGACGACATCAGGACCCTATTTGACAATGGCAAAACAACAACTCTCATCCTCCTGGACCTCTTGGTCACCTTCAACACCGTCTGCCACCACACCCTATGCACACACCTCAACGATGCAGGGAAAATTGACAGAGCCCTGGACTGGATCACATCCTTCCTCATCGGCAAAACCCAGAGAGTACGCCTCCCTCCATTCCGCTCTGAACCCACCAAGATCATCTGTAGCATACCCCAGGGTCATCCCTCAGCCCGACCTTCTTTAACATTTACATGGCTCCGGTCGCAAACATCATCCGATCACACGACCTCAACATTGTCTCATACGCTGATGACACCCAGCAGGTCCTCTCCCTCACCAAGGACCCTGCCACCGCCAAAGCAAACCTCCACGAAGAAGGAAGGCCATCGCCAAATGGATGAAGAACAGCTGCCTGAAACCGAACTCGGACAAGACTGAGGTCCTCAACCTCAGCTCCACCTCCTCTGCCTGGGACGACTCCTGGTGGCCTGCCACACTGGGAACCACACCGTCACCTATCGACCACGCACGCAACCTGGGGTTCATCCTGGACTCATCGCTATCAATGACACAGCAAGTCAATGCCATCTCTTTCTCCTGCTTCAACACCCTCCGCATGCTTTGGAAGAACACAAATGGATCCCCACTGGTACCATAAGGACGGTCACCGAAGCCCTCGTAAGCAGCCGACTGGGCTACGGCAAAGCCCTCTATGCAGGAACCATGGGCAAGCTCAAGAAAAGACTGCAACGCATACAGAACGCCTCCGCACACCTCATCCTGGACATCCCCCACCACAGCCACATCACAGCCCACCTGAGAGACCTGCCCTGGCTTCCCGTCAACAAGAGAATCACGTTCAAGCTCCTCACCCACACTCACAAAGCAGTGCACAACACCAGACCAGAATACCTCAACAGACGACTCTCCTTCTACACCCAAACCCGCCAGCTTTGCTCCCCTGACCTTGCCCTTGCCACTGTTCCACGCATCCGCAGAATCACTGCCGGTACCAGATCCTTCTCCCACCTTGCTGCTAATACTTGGATCACTCTTCCTATCCACCTGCAACAGACACAGGACCTGCTAACCTTCAGGAGACATCGCAAGACGTGGCTGTTTGACCAGTAACAGCACCCCCCCCAAGCGCCTGGAGACCCTCACGGGTGAGTAGTGCGCTTTACAAATACTATGATAAATTGATTGATTGACAGGCTCTTTTGGGAAAAAGGAATGGTAAAAATTACAAAGGCTTTTCAGATTAATTAACAGATTTTTAGGTCAGGGCTTTAAGTATGAGAATCAACAAAGAGAGGGACTGGGAGATTAGTTGGTCCAGTGTACGGTCTCCCAAATAACTGAACATACAAAAAGGTGTACACTGTTCCAAACAAAAAAATAATAACCAGGGGAACATTAAAGTTCAGGAGCAAGAGCCCTCACATATCCAGGAGGATGTCATGCTTCATCATCGGGTAGCTCCTCCTCAGACCGGCACTGCAATGTCTGACGGGCTCCCCGTAAGGGGGCTCTTTGCCGGAGATCTTTTTAGGTAGCAGCCGTGGTAACGGACACTACAAGACCTAATGTTGCGGTCAGGCGCTATTCCTGGCAGGAGAGTGAATGATAAAATTGGTTCCCTGTCCTAATGGAGCGAGTAAATTTAATTAATCAATAGAATAAGACTGGGACCAAGGTTAAAAACATAAGGAAAATGTGAAATGAGAAATAATGCTCAACCACTTTCTGCATGGTGCTGGAGCTTGGGGAGATTATCGCAAGGCTCCTAAAACGTGGTCAACATGTTTCGCGTACAGTGGTCTACCAAGAACCTATGACGCTTCTTCAGGACCAATACATAACAAGACTTCTCCTGTCTATATTACAGAAAGTTTGCAAAAATGTCAAACAAATCATGTAGTCACTTACATTGAAGTTCACTAATTGTCAAAAAGCTTTAATGGTCGCCCTAGAAAAATACAAATCATTTTGATCAAAACACACGGAAAAATAAGGAAGGGCACCCGTGGCACAACAGTGTGTGGTAACCAGTCGTGTAAAAACATAATAAGACAATATGCTTACCATCCCTTGATACATGGGGGGCTCCTTGGGAAGTAGCATGCCGAAAGCGGTCACTACTAATAGAGTGGTAAAGCAAACACAATGAATTCAACACAATCAATGAAAACCAAGACAGTCACATTCACTGCTAGAGGTCAGATGATTAAAGTGATTGTAAACACAAAAAATCATTATTGGTCTATGTAACTCGGTAATTCAAACAAAGTCTCGTCACTAGTATTTGTGACATTGTTGAGAGCAAACTGGGAGGAATATAACAATTTATCCAACAGGAGAAACTCAGAAAGAGGCTTGGTAAATACTGTGACTTTGTGTGATAATCTGCGGAGTGATTTAAAAGGGAAAATCACCCTGGCAAAGTTCGGTAATCCATAGAATATTGTAGAATTACCGCAACCTACATCTATTAGTGCATTAGGAATTGCCATTAACTAAGCTCATTGTCCGTCCCCAAAACAAATAAATAAAGAATAAAAAAACGATAAAAAAATGAAGCCACTTACTTAGTGGATGCCGGCAGTCTGCAGGGAAACCTACCCTGACGTGCTCTCCCGTATATACGTCTGCCCGACTCGGTACAAGTCTTTTAAAGGGAAGTTCCCCGGCAGATCTGGGAAAGGGTAGTAAAGACTGTGAGGGACTCCGCTCCGGGAACTACATCGGAGTGAGTCTTCGAAATAGAAGAAGGACGCAGACAGAGTTGCGGTGGCCATCTTTGGAAGCTGAAATATAGAAAACTAGAAAAAAGCTCTCCTCCAACAGCATCGTGGAGGGAGTAGTAAAAACAGACAAGGGACTAGAAATTACGGAGGCCATCTTAGAATGGTTAATGGTTGGGTGAACAGTGTAGTAAGTGATGTCAGTTAATAAAAAATAATGGTTGAAAAAATAATGGTTTTGAAGAAGGGGGGGTCAAAAGTAACCGCCCTAATAG
Source organism: Pleurodeles waltl (assembly GCF_031143425.1). Taxonomy (NCBI): domain Eukaryota; kingdom Metazoa; phylum Chordata; class Amphibia; order Caudata; family Salamandridae; genus Pleurodeles; species Pleurodeles waltl. The sequence goes on along the minus strand of NC_090437.1, from coordinate 1,084,758,894 downwards.
ACAAAGTAATGGTATGGGCCACGGTTGGGTCTACCAAGTAATACAAAAGTGGGGCCCCCTAGTCTGACACAGTCAGTCCAAATAAGATTAAAAATAAAAATAAATAGGAGGCACTGGATACTAAGTGGTATGTCCTTTTACAGGAGAAGGACGGTAGTTGAAAAGGCATTGAATGGGTCCTTAACGAATGATGTTGAGGCGGACAATATTGTCCAGGGAATGGCATCATTCAACCCATCCGTATCAGTATGTAGCTTGAAAACCCGCCGTTGTTCCAGTCTGAACAAGGAGTGTGGAGAGTCAGTCGTGATTCTTGGGGCATCAAGTATGACCCAACTTAGATCATCAGGACTAAGGTGGGCGTCCAAAAAGTGTGAGCATAATTTTGTTGTGATGCGTCCACACCTAATGTTGCTCCTATGTTCGTTAATTCGTATTTTAACTGGTCTAGAGGTCATGCCTACATAGCGTAGCCCGCACGGACAAGTGATCATATAAATGCAATTTTTAGTGTTGCAATTCATGTGTTTTGTCAGGTGCCATTGACCTATAGGTACCAAATCTAAAGTTTTTTGGGGGCTAGTGAATTGACAGACATTGCACTGTCCACAGCGATAATGTCCAATTACAGGTGGAAGATTCCAAAGTGTAGTTGGTGTCTGTGTTCGTGGTGTGTCTTTTGGACGGGTGTGGACTATCAGGTCTTTTATGTTTTTAGATCGTTTAAATGCATATAAGGGCCTAGGAATAGTATTGTCCCCACTGTTAAGGAGAGGCCACCTCTGATTAATCAGTTTTTTTATCTGGTTAGATAGAGGGGTGAAAGTAGACACACAAGTCAACCGTCTATTAGTGACTCTAGTGTTAGTTTGAAGTAGAGAATCACGATTATTGTTCCTTGCTCTCTTACGAGCTCGGTTGATGACATGTTGGGGATAATGTCGTTCAAGAAGTTTTGTTTGATGATCATCTGCTTGGGTACTGTATTCCTGTATTGAGGAGCAGTTTCGTAGTAGCCGCAAAAATTGGCCAAACGGTAGGTTGTCACGAAGAGATTTAGGATGATGACTCTCGTACATAAGCAAACTATTGCGATCTGTTGGTTTATGGTAAGTACAGGTTAATAATTTACCCTGTTTAATTGTAATCAGTAGGTCCAAGAAATGTAGCTCCTTATCCGACACTGTAGAAGTGAATTTCAAATATGGATTGAGTGTGTTTACCAGCTCGGTCAGTGAACTAGCTGTAGCCAAGGGGCCTTGCCATACAACCAAGATGTCATCAATGTACCGACGCCACAATTTTATGTTATCGGTGAAAGGATTAGTAGCTGGCAAAATGAATTGTTGTTCAAAGTTGTACATATAGAGGCACGCCAAGCTAGGAGAAAAGGTGCTTCCCATGCTAGTGCCTCCAATCAGATGATAAAATTGATCTTCAAATCGAAAGAAATTTTCTTTCATTGCTAATGTTGCGCACTGCATGATAAATGCAATGGGTGATGTCAAATTGTCACTATTGTGCTGTAGTATAGATTCCACTACCTGTAAAGTTTCGTCTTGGGGTATATTAGTATAGAGAGCCTCCACGTCCATGGTAATTAGTGCTTGGACATCTCCTGTGTTATTAATAGTCTCAATCAAATTTAATACGTCTTTAGTGTCTTGTAAATATGTGGAGGAGCCCTTTACAAGTGGTTGTAGAAAGTGGTCGCAAAAGATCGATAGGGGCTCGAGGATCGAACCAATCCCAGACACAATTGGTCGCCCCGGAGGGGGGAGTGTTCCCTTGTGGATTTTAGGTAAGCAGTAGAAATAGGGAGTTACAGGATTGGTTATATCTAGGAAAGAAGCCTATTTTGGGGTGATCCATTCATTGTTGGATGCCTCTGAGATCATAACCCTTATCTGAGTTTGAAGTTTCGGGGTAGGGTCACGCGGAATCAAGGCGTAATAGGTCTCATCCCCTAACATGCGCAAACATTCCTTATGATAGTTATCAGTATTCATTATAACAATAGCGCCTCCCTTGTTAGCTTGTTTTATAACAACGGAATTGTCGTTAGACAGTCCCTCAAGAGCTTTCCTCTCGTTAGTTGAGAGGTTAATAAAGGGACGTTGCGGGCGTATGGATGTGAGGTCCGCAAGAACAGCTTTTTCAAATGTTTGAACTTTGCAGGGGACAGCCGACAGGGGGGGGACAAATGTTGACTTGGGTCTAAGCCCAGAGTCCCCCTGTGTGCTATTTACTGGATGATCGTCAAAGTAGAATTGAAGCCGGATTTTGCGAAAAAAAATTGAAAGTTCGGAATTAAGTCGAAATAAATCCTCAGATTGAGTTGGGACAAACCCTAATCCTTGATTGAGTGCTGTTATCTCAATGTCCGTGAGGGGTCTTGTGGAAAGGTTCACTACTAAGTTTTCGGAGGCTGGTGCTTGCCCTGGCTCCTGGTAACCATTTGTGGTTCTTCTCTGGACCATTGCACACGTTTGCCTCTGCCTCTTCTTCTGCCTCTCCCTCTGCCCCGGCCTTGGCCTAAAAAAGGCATATATGGCATCATGGGGCGGGGTTGATAGAATGGATAAGGTGGTTGCCAAGGCATTTGGTGGCTGCCAGGGAACTGAGGATAATTATAGAAGGGTTGAGGGAGAGTGCTCTCATCTGTACTCCATCCATCTGAGGACGAACTGTTGCTGTTATTGCGGGGCTTTCTGGAGTAGGACTGTGACTCATCTGAAGAACGTGATTGTGTGTCAAAATTAAAGTCGTCTCGAATGTAGGGATATATCTTTTCCCTACTAAATCTAGTGATATCCTTTTGGAGTTTAGAGATTTTCTGGTTAGTCAAGAATTCTTTGGTTTCATTTAATTCCACTTTTATCTCCGCTAAACGGCTCTTGAAGGCAGCCAGGGTCACAGTGGTTTTTAAGGTGCCTTCAAGGAGATTGATTTGAATAGTGATAGAATCTGCTAGACGCTTGGAAGTGTTGTTGATAAGGACTAGCCAGTCCCTGGTACACTTCCAAGCAATCTGGGCCCAGTCTTTTCTAAATGCTAAGTCTTGAAGAAAGATCCTGGGCATGTTGGAAACTAATAAGCCATTAGGGGCGATATTGGCTCTCAGGTATTCAGTCCTTATGGTTCCGTGCATGATAGTATTGATCAAATCGCTTTTCAGGGTGGACAATTTGTCCCAATCCTCTTTCAAACTGCCTGAGGGTGCTGATCCATCTAGGCTCAAAATGGACGGAGTCTGCAGAATTGCTGCTACCACATCGTCATCGAACCTCAGACCTTGAAAAGTATCCATGATCTTCCAAGGCTAAAGCGGAGGATGTCATGCTTCATCATCGGGTAGCTCCTCGTCAGACGGGCACTGCAATGTCTGACGGGCTCCCCGCAAGGGGGCTCTTTGCCGGAGATCTTTTTAGGTAGCAGCCGTGGTAGCGGACACTACCAGAGCTAATGATGCGGTCAGGCGCTATTCCTGGCAGGAGAGTGAATTATAAAATTGGTTCCCTGTCCTAATGGAGCGAGTAAATTTAATTAATCAATAGAATAAGACTGGGATCAAGGTTGAAAACATAAGGAAAGTGTGAAATGAGAAATAATGCTCAACCACTTTCTGCATGGTGCTGGAGCTTGGGGAGATTATTGCAAGGCTCCTAAGACGTGGTCAACATGTTTCGCGTACAGTGGTCTAACAAGATCCTATGACGCTTCTTCAGGACCAACACATAACAAGACTTCTCCTGTCTATATTACAGAAAGTTTGCAAAAATGTCAAACAAATCATGAAGTTCACTAATTGTCAAAAAGCTTTAATGGTCGCCCTAGAAAAATACAAATCATTTTGATCAAAACACACGGAAAAATAAGGAAGGACACCCGTGGCACAACAGTGTGTGGTAACCAGTCGTGTAAAAACATAATAAGACAATATGCTTACCATCCCTTGATACATGGGGGGCCCCTTGGGAAGTAGCATGCCGAAAGCGGTCACTACTAATAGAGTGGTAAAGCAAACACAATGAATTCAACACAATCAATGAAAACCAAGACAGTCACATTAACTGCTAGAGGTCAGGTGATTAAAGTGATTGTAAACACAAAAAATCATTATTGGTCTATGTAACTCGGTAATTCAAACAAAGTCTCGTCACTAGTATTTGTGACATTGTTGAGAGCAAACTGGGAGGAATATAACAATTTATCCAACAGGAGAAACTCAGAAAGAGGCTTGGTAAATACTGTGACTTTGTGTGATAATCTGCGGAGTGATTTAAAAGGGAAAATCACCCTGGCAAAGTTCGGTAATCCATAGAATATTGTAGAATTACCGCAACCTACATCTATTAGTGCATTAGGAATTGCCTTTAAGTAAGCTCGTTGTCCGTCCCCAAAACAAATAAATAAAGAATAAAAAAACGATTAAAAAACGAAAACACGAAGCCACTTACTTAGTGGATGCCGGCAGTCTGCAGGGAAACCTACCCTGACGTGCTCTCCCGTATATACGTCTGCCCGACAGGGTACGAGTCTTTTAAAGGGAAGTTCCCCGGCAGATCTGGGAGAGGGTAGTAAAGACTGTGGAGGGACTCCGCTCCGGGAACTACATCGGAGTGAGTCTTCGAAATAGAAGAAGGACGCAGACAGAGTTGCGGCGGCCATCTTTGGAAGCTGAAATATAGAAAACTAGAAAAAAGCTCTCCTCCGACAGCATCGTGGAGGGAGTAGTAAAAACAGACAAGGGACTAGAAATTTCGAAGGCCATCTTAGAATGGCTAATGGTTGGGAAAACAGTGTAGTAAGTGATGTCAGTTAATAAAAAATAATGGTTGAAAAAATAATGGTTTTGAAGAAGGGGGGGTCAAAAGTAACCGCCCTAATAGACAAAGTAATGGTATGGGCCACGGTTGGGTCTACCAAGTAATACAAAAGTGGGGCCCCCTAGTCTGTCACATTCAGTCCAAATAAGATTAAAAATAAAAATAAATAGGAGGCACTGGATACTAAGTGGTATGTCCTTTTACAGGAGAAGGACGGTAGTTAAAAAGGCATTGAATGGGTCCTTAACGAATGTTGTTTAGGTGGACAATATTTTCCAGGGAATGCCATCATTCAACCCATCCGTATCAGTATGTAGCTTGAAAACCCAACGTTGTTCCAGTCTGAACAAGGAGTGTGGAGAGTCAGTCGTGATTCTTGGGGCATCAAGTACGACCCAACTTAGATCATCAGGACTATGGGGGGGGTCCAAAAAGTGTGTGAATAATTTTGTTGTGATGCGTCCACACCTAATGTTGCTCCTATGTTCGTTAATTCGTATTTTAACTGGTCTAGAGGTCATACCTACATAGCGTAGCCCGCACGGACAAGTGATCATATAAATGCAATTTTTAGTGTTGCAATTCGTGTGTTTTGTCAGGTGCCATTGACCTATAGGTACCAAATCTAAAGTTTTTTTGGGGCTAGTGAATTGACAGACATTGCACTGTCCACAGGGATAATGTCCAATTACAGGTGGAAGATTCCAAAGTGTAGTTTGTGTCTGTGATCGCGGTGTGTCTTTTGGACGGGTGTGGACTATCAGGTCTTTAATGTTTTTAGATCGTTTAAATGCAAATAAGGGCCGAGGAATGGTATTGCCCCCGCTGTTAAGGATAGGACACCTCTGATTAATAATTTTTTTTATCTGGTTAGATAGAGGGGTGAAAGTAGACACACAAGTCAACCGTCTATTAGTGACTCTCGTGTTAGTTTGAAGTAGAGAATCCCGAACTTTAATGTTCCCCTAGTTATTATTTTTTCATTTGGAACAGTGTACACCTTTTTGTATGTTCTTTAAGTATGAGAGTCTGGTGTAAAGGGAGCATTGTCCCAAGCATGTTTCCGTAACACCATCTGAGACAACAAGAAGAACATATGAGAGATGAGATGATGTGCACAAAGTCAGCTATGATGCTGTTTCCATTGTCTCAGGTTCATACCATGTACCATGCCAGTCGGAAAGGTGAATTGTTGATTAGACACCGACTACTTTCACATTAAGCATCAGAATGTTGCTTCTCGGGGTCTGTATATAGTGTTCACATTGCTTCAGTATCTCTGGACTCAAATCTGACTGTCCAAACTTGCCATTGTCATAAAATGAAATACTCTTATAGGGCACCTTGTGCATACCTGAGACTGGCACCTTAATGATTCTGTAAATCTCTTGATACAGTGTCTGAGTCTTTTCAACTTGCTGAAGTATATTTATATCAGCCTGTATATAAATGCTTGGGCATGTTGAAACAGGCCTTTTCTTATGTATTCCACAAAACAATCTTTGAGAGGGTGTTGGACCTGGCCGGTTCATCCCCTGACTTTTTGCCTCCTTTCTCCTAATTTTCTGACCTCTTGCTGATGGCTCTAGGACTCGGAGCACTTTATTACTGCTGATCAGTGCTAAAGTGCAGGGGCTCTTCCTTCAAAGTTGGTTATGATTGGCTTATACCTAATTGGCCTATTTAATTTACCTATTAGTCCCTTGTACAGAGGTATCTTTATACCCAGGGCTACTAGTGGGCCTGCAGCGCTGCTTGCACCACCCACTGAAGTAGCCTTTCAAACCTGTCTCAGGCCTGCTAGAGCAGGACCTGCAGGTGCAGTTTTCTGCCACAGGGACCTGGCATTTACATTTACTTGCCAGGCCCAGACCCCCCTTTTTACTACATGTAAGTCACCCCTAAGGTAGGCCCAGCTAGCCCTATGGGCAGGGTGCTATGTATGTAGAAGGCTGGACAGGTGCCTGGTTGCGTGGCCTGTCCTGGTAGTGACAAACAGCCTATTTGGTTTCTCACTGCTGTGAGTGCTTTCTTCTCATAGGACTGCATTGGAAATGTCCTGCCTTATGTCTAGGGGGTATTGTCTGATTTATGAGGGGTAATTTAGGCATGTTTGGTGTGGTTGGAATTGTAGTGAGAAATGCTGCTTACTGGTGTAAGTGGATTTTTTATTGTTATTACAGAAATGCCACTTCTAGAAAGTGAGCATTTCTCTGTGCTTATGACTCTGGTGTTTTGCATCTTGATTCCAATCCACGTCTGGACAGAGTGACAGTTGGGCTTTGTGCATATATTTCAGACAGCCTGTACACAGGGAGGGTGGAGGTGTCACAGAGGTGCATTTGCATACTCAATAGTCTTCCTGAGCTGAGAGAAGAGAGAGGTGGGGCACACCTGCATTTGTAAAGGCTGTGCCCTGGCCTCACACAAAAGGGTTGTTTAACCCAACTGATGTTTGGAGCCTGTGCTGGAGGAGAGAGGGGACACTCCCAGAACCAGTTGTAACTGGTTGGAACCTCCTCTTCCCTTCCTTTGTGAACACACTGTGAAACTGAGTATAAGTATAGGGGAGTTTTCCCCACAATTTTGGAACTTACATGAAACTGGACACAGAATACTGGAGGGACTCACCAGGAACCGCCATGGACTGCCGCGGCTGTGCTGACCTGTGACCTGCTGGGTCACTAGGAGAGACTGCCTTCCTCCTGAGTTCCCCTAATGCTGGCCTGCAGTAGGGCCCTGCCGCCTATGCTCCTTTTCTTTTGTTGTTGTCCCCCAGGGGCTGGGTGCCGTGGCCGTGGACCCCTGCAACAAGTCCATAGCGCCTGGACAGCGCTCTGCCATCTTTCCCTGAAGCACTTTGAAAGTGCTTCCTTTGTGGTGCCTTTTGCGATTGAAAGTGTGTCCTTGGTGGTGCCTGTGCGCTTGGTAAAGCGCCTTCTTGAATCCCGACATTACCGCCGTGACCCGAGCATTGCGCTTGGCCCAGCGCATGTTTTGATGTCCTAAAAACGTCACCGCTGCGACCCAGGCTGTTTTATGTAAACGTGAGTGACGTGCTGTTCCTGGGACTCCCAGGGCACTATCGAGGAAAGAAGAGGAGCGAGCGCGCCCCTACCGTGCCGCCGGGGTGAAGCGCTTTGAGGAGCACCCTCGGGGAACAAGCAGGCACGCACTCTGGTGCCTACTGTCTTCTATGGCCCAGATGGGCTGCAGCCTACATTGGAGAGCCGGGCAGGGGAAGGAAGCCTCATTGGTGGCTCCCCTGCCCCACAGGAGCCCTCATCTTCCCCAGCAGAGCCCCGAGTCATCTCCAGAGGACATGGGCGTGGTGGAAGCCTGGCCAGAGGCGCCCCGCACCGCATGGTCTTCCCTTGTGTTTTGGCGCAAGAGTCAGGTGAGGATCCCATCTGTGGCCCCATTTGTTGTTTGCTGACTTTGGCCCCCCTTTCTGTAGGGCCAGTTGGCCCCAGAGATCGCAGGTCCAAAGAAGGTCCCATTATATAAACTGGAGGGGGTGCGTGCCTCCCCCAAAATTACCAAAAGGCCCCTTTTTGGCACGGAGGCTCGCCAGGGGCCCCTTTCTCGATCTTCCTGGCACTGGAAGTGCCTCACCATCATCACTACAGGTAATTTGCATTCTAAATGTTCCTAATATGGACATTGTAGGCTTATATGTTTTACTGGACTTCTGATGATGTACCATATTTGTTTTGCTGATGTTCCTTTTATGGACATGCTCTGCTGATGTGTTTTTATGACTTGCCATATGTTTTATGATGTTCCTGATTTGGGCGTTTATGATATTTCTATGACAAGTGCATTTATTTAGTAATATGATTCCTGACTACTGCTTATGTTGCAGAATAATAAGTAACCTGTGTGTTACATGTGAATACTGCTGGTTCTGCATAATAACTATGGTGTAACGTTCTGACAACTGCTTGAGTAGCAGGTTATTACTGACATGTTGTGTTTGGTCTAATAATTGCGTTGTGTACAGTACAGTATATTTTCATTCAACTTGGTGTTGAGTTTCCTTTGTGGTGGGGATAGTGTGTCATGTGTGTTCTGTGTGTTGTGCAAAGGCTTTACATATTGCCTCTGGGATAGGCCTGACTGCTCATGCCAAGCTACCAAGGGGGTGAGCAGGGGTTATCTTGGACGTGTAACTCCCTTGCTCTGACCCGAGTGGGTGGGTTCTGCCTGGCTTAGGTGCATACCCTAGCCAACCAGAAACCCCATTTCTAAGAGAGGGTATTTCCTGAATTTCTTTAACCAGAGTAGTATTTTCTGGTCTGGCTTCAAAGAGCTTTAGTCTGACATATCTTATTGATAGGTGTTCCATGAGTGGATCATGGGTGTGCCCATTCATTCACCCATGGATTTCATGCAATTCCAGATTTACTTGGGTTTGCTAAACTCAAATTGCATGAAATTGGTATGCAAAGAGACCCACTTAAAGCAAATCAGTACTGACCCTATTCTTCATGGCAACAGATCATCCCAAACCTTGATCAACTTACTCCTGCAGCCTCTGCCGTAGTTTGGACTCTTGCTTTGAGCAAGACTGCTGGTTTAAGGATAACAGTACTTTTGTTTGTAGGCGACTTAGGTGGTCATTCCGACCTCAGCGGTCTTTTCTTCAGACCGCCGAGGCCGGGGGAGACAGAATACCGCCATTGCCTGCGGTATTCATGCCTCCCTATTCCGACATTTCCGCTGGGCCAGTGGACGGTAACAACGTTACCGTCCGCTGGCCCAGCGGAAATGGCACATCAACATTGCCGCCGGCTCGTAATAGAGCCGGCGGCAATGTTGATGTGCAGGGGGTGCAGTAGCACCCGTCGCGCATTTCACTGCCCGAAATTAGCCTTTTCTCACAGATATATTATGTCTAATTCAAACACAGGCAATGACACAGATGCAGTAAAGTTATAATAGCTTTTTATTTAACATAACTGCAATTTGCAATAAGTTGCATGCGGCTTCCACCCCGAATCTCACAGATCAAGTTACACCCCTACCTATGCCTGATATATGCCTTGTGCCTAATTTTCAATGACAGAGACTCTCCCCATGAAGGACTTCCTTTCACAAGTCCAATAAACCTGAAGACGTTTGTCCCATTCTGCTGACACTGTCCATTTTTTCCTGGCATTTAAACCCTTGCCTTAGCCTTCTGTTCCTAGCACTTGCCAATGCACCTGACAATTGCTTCATGTCTCATACCCTAATCCAGTGCATCTTTGTTCATACTATATACACTGCATATACCCCATTCCACATCTACATTTTGCTTGACAAACATTTCACATTTATTTCCATAATTTACTTAATTGTCAAGAACAATGCCAATAACCCGCAACATAAAGCATCTTTCACATACATCATGGCAACTAGAAGAGAACCTGTGATCATTCAAATGGACCATGAATATTGCTATAGAAGCCCTATGACTCTAGCAAATTCCTTGTGGATCTCTGCAAATGCTATGTCCATTGATTTATTCCTTGGCACGTGCTGTGCTATTGACATACTTGATGTGTCTTTGAGCAAGGACTCTGTATATCTTAATATACATTGTATGTTTACCCTTTTTATTCCCACCATTCCCTGGTATACTCTCACCCTTATACAATATGTCACTTTTGCCAAACATGTGGAATCACTTCACACTTTCCACAGATACCTTTCTCTTGCTAGGCCATGGGAGATTCTCATCCCATGTATCTTACCAATTATCTAATGGTACTATGCTCACATCAATTAGTGGTCACCCCATGTCTCACCCATTCCTTTCAATCTGTGAAACACACAATAATATTCAAATAACAGAGAAAGATGTTCCACAAAGCCATACAGAGGGGCATAAGTGTATACTTCATGATAGGTGCTGGTGAAGAACCAAAAAAATCCATGTCCACAAAGATATCTTAAGGATCTTCCAAGAACTGACGAATCAAGAAGTCTTGAAAAATAACCTGTGCATATCCCTTCAACACTCCAGTGAGGTCATGGAATTGTTTGAATTCAAATTTCAAAAACATGAAGGCACATTATGCTCCATACTGGTCCACTCCCTTTTCCTTCTACCACCAATAGCATTGAAACCTTTGGAAGAGGAAGAGGTAGTGAGTCTAGTGTTACAGAATAACACTTTAAACATATCCTGAGAACCTCGCGTAATGCCCGCATCAAACAGCAGTTTGTCACAACTCTTATCCATGTCCACATCAATGTCTCTAATGTAATGATTATGATCATGTTTCAAGTCTTCTAAAATAGGAAAAGACAACATAACCTTCTTATTTTACTTACCCATTTAGCACCAACATTTGCTGAGGCATTTTCCATGAATACCCAGACCCTGAAGATGAATTTTTTCAATTTCAGTATAGTAGTGTCTGTGTGTGAAATTGCACTGTAAAATGGTTTGGGTACTCATCTGTAGTACCTTCACACCATGCTAGCTATGGCTGGCATCTGTAAATGTATTTTTCCTATCCCTCCTCTGTTCACTGTGTTCCAACCCCTGTATTAAATGTTTACTATTTCACAATTGCATGATTGTGCAGTTGGCGTGTTACAAAGGTGCGGTTGTAGGGTTATATCATATATTCCACACATCCAGAACTCCAGACAGTCCATGTATAGGAAGCCATCAAGAAACGGGCATTTAGCAAATATACAAATTCTTTGAGGAATTTATAAACCTAGTGTATTTGTTAGGCCAGAGCAAAACTTCCTCTTTGCCAGCGTAGTGTTGTGTGATTTCTAGCATTTTGCATAACAAGCAATTACATCGTAACAAACAAGACTACAGAATCACACCACGTTGTGTAATTGAGATGTTGTTTGCATGAAAATCTGACTGTGGGAACTTAGAACAAAGCGAGTGAACAAAATACATATGGATTCTGTTTGCATCATGAACAAATTTGCAGAGCTCTTTTCACCAAATTGTACACTGACTCATTTCATACTTAAATAATAGTGAAAAATTGTAGATGAGCATTTTTCCGTAATTTCTTATAATATTTTGTGCAATTTTTTGCAGTTAGTATGTGGCTTTCGCCCATGTTTAGTATGTGACTTGCACAAAGATCCAATCACAAATGAAGGCTCAACACGCTCTTTGGAATCATGAGCATCCTAATGCACTCTTTATAAGTGAACCCCCGCCAATGATTGCTATAGAGAATTTAATAAGGTGGTTACTGATATGACTTTATATTACAAACTCAGTAGCACTTGAGCTCTGGGAATGTTTTAGTCAAACCATTTTTCACAAATACAGCACCTACTGGGTTTTATTATATCTTATGTGCATTTTTTTATTTCTTTTGGAGGATGCCTTTCCACAATGTCTTACAAGCTTGTACCTTCTACCTTAACTCTTGTGTCACTCAACTACCATTTGTAAAAACCGGTCTATGGTTCTGTGACCAACACTTATCTAACACATGTGCACTGTAGAGCGATATGCTTCTACTTGATAATGTTTCATGCAAAATAAATAGCCCAATAAAATCAAATAAGAAATATATTAATATGTATACAATTGGATAATGCGGCCAGCTATTAAGCACATAGATTACTCAGAAATGTAATTTAGCTGTCATATTTGAAAATGGGTGAAGATAAGTTTAGGTGGGTACATTTTTTACTTTCTTTATTTAAAGGCAACCACAGACATGTTGATCTGCTGGCACCTGCAAAAACCCATCCTTTGACAGCCACCAATCGCAGTGAGTCTCAATTTGAGGCATACCTCATACATTATAAGAAGGTAGATTGGATTGCGACCTACTCCGACTTGGAATTTTGGGAATCAAAATATTAGTACATAGGACAGTTTGCAAAATTCCACACGGACCAAAACAAAATGCCGGTATCAAAGTTTTTGCAGCTAATGATTTAGTACTCCAGGTCCTGAATTCTGTTCTACTACTCTTTGGATCTAGAGCCATTGTGAGAAATTGGGTTGTTGGTTTACTGGGATGTGAGCCCTGGTCAAGCAACAGCCACCAGCCGTTGCAGGGTGAACTACAAAAAGTCACTAATTTAACCTGTGCTTACCACTGGGTAGCTTGGCACAAAAAAGAAGTCGCGCTAAACTTAGAGGCAATGTGTTAAGTATTTATGCAGTACACAAACAGCAACACAGTGAAAATACAACACCATAAAAATCCCAACCCAATTTACAAAAATAGAGAACACTTTAATAAATTATTTGACACCAAAACCATGAAAATCCAATTAGTAGAACCAGTGTTCTGAATTTTTAAATTTTAATGTTCAACATAGCAAGTCCTCAGTTTTGGATGATGGCCACCTGGGCACCTTTAGCACCACAAACAAGGGTCCAGGAATGGATGGAGACCTCTTGGGGGTTTATGACTCACCCAGGCTGGGTATAGGTGTGGGTTCAAGATGGTGGGAGCCTGTAATGTCCCTGTGCCTCTCAACAGGGGGCCAACTGAACTAGCCCTTGGAGTCACTTCTGGAGCCCTGCGTGCAAGTGAAAATCAAGGCTCTACAGCAGGGCCGGCCTCTGAAGGGTCAAGGCCGGCTCCAGACAGCAAAGCAGTGCTTCCAGGTACAGCAGCAGTCTGGTAGGGTGTACAGCAGGTCACAGCAGCAGGCAGTCCTCTGAGAGTCCTTTCACAGGTCGGGTAGTGAAGGAGGAGCCCTATTTTTATACCCTGGTGCCCTGCTCCCAGAAGTTAGGAGAAGTTTCCAGAAGAGTCCTTTAAAGTTCCAGGAGTTTCCTGCCCTGGCTCCTAGCTGGCTGTTCTGACAATACAGCGTTGATAGGCTTATTGTGTGTCAGCAGAGCTCAGCCCATTCAGCTACTAGTGGGGATGTGCTTAGCTCCGGCCCCCCATCAAGTCAGTTAATGACTCATTCAGGCTCTGCTAATCCCACTATTGTGTGACTGTCTTGGGTGATTTCACAAAGTCCCAACTGTTAGTTACACCTGGTCATGTGACATAGGCATGCTGTAGGCACAGAGGGTTAAGGGCAGGAAACTGCCAATTTTCTAAAAGTGGCATTTTCAAACTTGCGATGATATATCTGACTTTACCATTAAAGAGGGTTTATCATTACAAGTTCATAGTTACCAAACTTGACATATCTCTCACCTCTAGTTTAGGAATTACAGCTTTTCAAATATAATAAGGAATGCCTCTATGGGAGTGGTAGGCCTCACAATACTGAAAAAAAGATTTTGGGAGTTTTTGCACTACTATGACATTTAAAACTAAAAAGTGCATGCCCCACCTTCTAATTACACAGCACCCTGCCCTATGGGCTACCTAGGGCCTACCTTAGGAATGGCATATGTAATAAAAGGGGGATTTAAGGCTTGGCAAGGAGTTTTAAATGCCAAGTTGACATGGCAGTGGGACATTGCCTACAGGATGCACTGGCAGGCCAGGGACAGGTTTTAAGATGCTACTTAAGCGAATGGCACAATAAGTGCTACAGGCCAACTGGTAGCATGTCATTTACAGACCCTGGGTATATGGAATAGCACTCTACAAGGGATTTACATATAAATTAAATAAGCCAATCCGGTATATGCCAATCAAATCATGTTTTAAAGAGAGAGCACACACACTTTAGCATTGGTTAGCAGAAGTAAAGTGCACAAAGTCCTAAGGCTAATAAGCAACAATACAGCAAAACGGAGGAGGAAGGGAAAAGGTTAGGAGGTGACCCTGTAGAGAGGGACATTTCCAACAACAATGCTTTCTTAAAATCTAATTTAATTCCATTTTGTTTAAAAGTATTGAAAGGATTGCTCCTGTTTAGAGTCTAAGGGCCATATGTACTAAAGCATTTTCTCATAGACACAGAATGGGTAAAATCCTTTGGTACATCTGGCCCTAATTTCCTTCTAATTAGTTGGCCAAACATATTAAGAATTAATTTTGTTGTATTTTTAAATGTCTAGAGGACAACCACAATGTCTTTTAATGGCACATTTCCTGTGAACTTTTTCACAGCTCACCTTGTTGTTCCTCAGGCGTGCATTAGATGTTTCATTACTTCTAAACCAGGATACTACGCTGGCTATAAATGGATAATTTTAAAAAGGCCGATCTGTCCCCAGGGTAGGCAGAACAGGCCTAATAATAAATTGCCCCAGGGGAGAGACCGTTGCTCAAGGGCTTCATTCATAACACAAAAAAAATATCCCTGGCATCTAGTGGCTTCTGCCCCTCCGAGGGCAGATCAGCCTAGTTAAAATAGGCTGATCTGCCCTGGGGGGTCAGAAAAGGCCTCATAATTAATTTCCCCCAGGGGAGCGACCCTTAGTCAAGGAGTTGCTCCCCTTCATTCATAACATTTTTTTTTTTTTTAACTCCCTTGCATCTAGTGGCTTCTGCCGGGGGGGGGGACAGAAATAGCCTAGTGATATATTGCCCCCCTGGGGAGCAGCCCTTGCCAAAGGGGCTGCTCCCCTTAAATGTACCCACACATAAACAAAAAAAACAAAGAAAATACCTGGTGCCTAGTGGGCATTTCTGCAGTCAGATGCTTCACGATCGGGCTTAAGAAATGGTTACAGAGACATGAAAAGAAAGGAAAGACCTTTCCTTTCCTTTCATGCCTCTGCCTGCCCCCACCTCCCGGTCTTGCATTGCATTTACATTTCTCTTTCAGATCGCGCTGGAAGCTGATTTGAGGTGACCTCTGATGAGGTCTGATGAGGTCAACGCGTGCATGATTTGCTCGCTGACGACATCAGAAGTCACTGGGGGGGTTTGGGGGAGCAGGGTTGGGGAAAGAAGGGGAAGGGATTCCCCTTCCATCCCTAGCGGGGGTTGTGGGTGGGAGGCCGGGTGCAGGATGAGCTGGTCTTGTATTCGGCACAGGGGAACCTTGGACGAGGACGAGGACGAGACCAGCTCGTACTGTGCACCCTGGGGGTTAAAGCACCACTACCTTTGAGTTTAGTGTCAAATCCATTTCAGTAGGAAGTGGAGTTGTGTTGCCTGGTAGTAGTGTGTGAGGTGAGTGACCCCTAAGTTCCCCCTAGCTGCAGGGCAGCTGATCTAATTGTGGTGTATGCCTGTGTGTTTTCCCTCCCAAGCACAGCCATTGAATTCTACCTGGAGTGATTTAAGCACACCTGTGGATGGGATCAGTCGTAGCGCCTGGAACAGAAATAAGGCTCTGAGGAGGGTGGCCATCGTTAGAGCCTCCTGAGTAAGGAGAGGTGGTAGTGTTGCTACAGGGCAAAGTCTGCCTTGACTTTCAGAGTAAGGTGTTGTAGTTGTAGGTTACTATGTCATTGATCATAGGGGAATCTGTATCTCAAGATGTAGGAGTCAAAGGATGATATGCGGCCAATGCTTTTGTGTAATGGGCATGGTTGACACACTAAGGGCCTAGGATTTCTGGAGGCTGATGGAAAACTGATCCAACTCCAGCTCTTCCAAGAAGGGCAATAGAGAATGCTTGGGATCATCAAGAACTACTAGAATATTGTCAGCATACAGACTTACGATAGGCTCATCCCCCTGGAATGTCACTTCAATAATACATGAGCTGTATTGCACCCACTGCACCATAGGCTCCATATATAGGGCAAACAACATAGGGGACAGTGGGAAATCCTGTTGCGTCCCTCATTGTATAGGGAACTGGGGCGATAATTATCTCACACTGCAGCCCTCAGATCTCTGTAGCTGCTCAGTATCTATTTGTGGAATTTGTTGCATCAGAATATGGCCAATACACTCTACCATTCATTTTTCACCACCAACAGCTAGGATCATCACCTCTTGCTTTGACAGTTTAGTCTTGTTGGCAATATGTAGGAAACACTTGGTGATGCCTTCACATTGTCTATGAGCCCAAGCCTAGTTTGTAACCACAGAATTGGACAGGATGTGGGCTTCTTGCCTTGCACAGAAAGGTCTCCTTGTGCTGGAAGTCATAGACACATGCTAGGATGTCTACAGAGTGCCACCCACCAGTATTGGGATAACCCACCTTGTGTACCCTGTCCAATTGTGGTGACATCTGATGAAAAAGGGTCTAAACCTTCTACCCTACACAGCAGTCTGCAAATACGAATGTTGTTCCTCCGTGAGCAGCTCTTGAGGTCTTCTGTGTGAACCTGCATAGTAGTTTGTCCTTGTAGATTTAGGACTTATTTCCATAGGTGTTCCAGCTCTTTTTCCCCTGGATACTTTGTTATTCTCCAGTGTGGATACTCTTTCATCAAATTCCACAAGGGTATGTTTAACCTATCTCAAGTCTCAATTTATGGACTGTATGTCTTCATGTATGAAGGTGATGAAAGCCTCAATGACTGTCCTTGTTAGCGAGGTCTCTTTGTCACCACTCTCTGCTGTTACTGGGGACCGATTGGGTTGCAGGGTGTATTTGGTTGCAGCATTTGAGGAATATATGAGCATGCCTTTGAGGGTACAATCTTTCTTCCCTTGTGCTGCTGCCATGTTGGGCTGCTGTTTTCCATTTTCCAGGATCCACTAACCGGAGCTGCATTGGGGGCCACTGGATGACGGTCTTGGGGACTCTTAAGACTCTCCCAAGTGAGGTGATCACTCCAGCTCCTGTGGGTGCTGCACTAAGCTCGAGTAGTCAGCCTAGGAGGTGCTGCACTAAACTCGAGTAGTCAGCCTGGGATGTCCATGTGGCCACATGCCAAGAGCTGTAAAAGGCTTTTCCAGCACTGATTCTGGGCACTGTTGATCTGTTCTGAAGGGAGCAGTGTTCAGACTGGACTAACCACCTAGGGTGTAGGCGCCCAGTGCTGCAACACCCGAGTTCAGGAATTCAGCTATAGCTGGGACCCAGTGTAAAGCCTGAGATACATCCACTGTTGGTCACTATCTGGGACTGCATAGTCTCCCCTTGCCCACAGGCCACTCATGTCATTGTTTCTGGGTGCGGGCAGGGGTGCACGCATCCCCAAAGTCTGTGACAGCCTTTCTTTCTTTGCCGCCAGCGAGGCTGCCTGCAGTCCCGACAGTGGGCCCTAGCTGCCGACAGTGTACTCTCCACCAATGCCACCCTAGAACTCAGTTCTCAGGGATAGGGCACCATGTACCACGCTGTTTGGCTTCTTGCTATGGTGCATGTCTGACTCCGCGACCCTATGTGGCACTGGGTCTGCAGAGGTCTTCTGCATCTGCAGTGTGGAAAGCAGTCTGCACTGCTCTTAAGCAGGCCACAGCTATGCAGGGCCCGGGTCTTGGGTATCAGCTTGGGTGCTACCTCTTAGCTGTGTCTAATACACTGCTTCCTCTGGCAGATGTCTGTTATGTCGCTACAGTCTCAGAAGTGGGGGGATCTCAACTGTCGCCTGGCTGGCACCCCCAACCAGGGCTTACAGGTGGGTCTTATTATCCAGTTGGTCACATGCTGTCTGGGCCATGCGTATTGAGCGCTGCAGTTGCTGAAGCTCTCAATAGGGAGCCAGAGGGTCCACGCTTGGTTTCCTGTCTGTCTCTTGAAGACCTAGGGTTTCCTACCTCAAGTGTCAGCTTCTGCCTCTAAATGCATTTTAGGATGATGGGTAGCCAGAGGAGTGGAGCCAAGCTCCCACTTGGTCACCATCTTGAACATGGCCCCCTTCAAATCATGTTAGTTGAACAAAAAAACACTCAATAACAAGACTGTCACAAAAATGAAGATAATCAAATAAAGGGACGAGAAGTTATAAAGTAATAAAAAAGTGCATCATAGGTAACTATTCGACAAAAGAGATTAGTAATATCTTATGAGGAATTGCAAAGATAGTTAAACAATTCAAAGTGTCTTCCTTATAGCTGACTGGAACCTAGGGCCGTTCTGTGGACAACACGTGCTTTAACATGTTAGAGTAAAAAATGTTGCTGCAGCTAAAAGCTTTTAACTTTATACAATTTTAGAGGTCAACAAGCTTCATCGTGACAAGCCTAAAATGGGGGGCTGAAAAGGGATCAATGAGGTTGGATAGGTTGCTGAAGTGGTCCTAATGTAGCTGCCAATTTGTAACTGAAGAGCTCTGAGCACGGAACTATTGATAGGCTGAAGCTGCTGAGGTTGTATCCTCATCAGGTAGGATAGGCACCTTTCCTATATTTCTACAGATGAAGGCCCATATTTATCATGTTGCCCTTGTGATACAAAACTTTGAATGATATTTATAAAGGCACACAAGGCCACCTTGTATGGCCCTTAGTGGCTTAGTAAAGGTGGTGTAAAGCAAGGCAGCGCATATAACTCCTTTGCCTTACCCTGCACCCATGTATTTTGAAGCATTCATCATAGACCTGGGAATGCATCAAAATGCTACGTCTCCCCAGGGAAGTTAAAACAAGGAAAATTTTGTTTTTTCTCCTCGTTGTTTCCTTTTTCTATGTGTACTGCATTATGCAGCACACATAGAAAGATGAAAAAAGCCTCTGAGGATTGTTTTTGTACGGGAAGGTGCCTGCTTTGGTGCTACACTGCAGTTTGTGCGCCAGTGCAGGCAGAGAGCAGGAATGCACCGTATAATTTTACACACTGTGCATTCCTGCCCTCTCTCTTTCATGCAGTGTAGCACAGAAGGTGGCTTGCTGTGTTGAGTGTAAATTTGATAAATATGCCCCTAAATGTTCTTAGTCACATTACTACCACTTTGTCAAATATCTCTATTCTACCACAACTCCTGTTTTAGGGATATAGCAAAATGTTCAGATTCAACTGGTCCTCAGAAATTTTCCAACATAGACAACAGCTTCCTCTCGCCTCAGGACTTCTGTATTCCACAGCCACACAAGGGGAGAGAGGGCAAATAAGAGATATGCCTATTTGTAACATGTATTTTTGAAGGCAGGCAGCCACTCCCTATATTCCAGAACTTTTTAACACAAACCCATACAGGAAAGAAGTTCTACATGGGAAAATATATTTCATTGGCAGGACCAGACCTTTTTAGCCCTGTAGGGCAGTAGGAGTACCATCAAAGAAAGAGCTGGAGATAGTATAACAACAAGCAGGAAAACCTTCTGTCTGCTCCAGTTCCTGGTAGAATATGTCTTAAGTGTGTGGCAAACAGGGTATTTTACAGCTTAAAACTGTTACCTATTGATGGTGATACCTAGCCCATCTTAATAAATGTTCCAAGCTTCTCTCTCCTTGTTTGTCACTAGTGTGATGCAATTTCTTGCCTGGGAACAAACCGTACGGAAGACCACACATCTAAAACTAAGGGCCAGATTTACAAGGCTCTAGCGCCTCTTAGCACCACACTTATGTTAATGTGGCATTAAGGCATTCTCCTTCGCCATATTTACAAAGTGGCGCAATGCTTGAAATGCGCCACTTTGCGACTCCTGGTGCCAGATTATGCCTGTGCCAGGCATTATGTATGCAAGGGGGGCATTCCGGCAGTGGGAGGCCCGTAAAAATGGTGCAGTGAAATTTACAACATTTCTCTGCACAATTTTTAGCGTCATTTTTAATGCATGCTCAGAAGAGGCGTTAAAATGACACGCCCATTGCTTTCAACGGGCCTCCCTTTACTTGCAGGATTAGCGCCATTATTTATGGTGCTAATCCTGCAAAATACAACAATAGCATCAGAAATTAGGAAGCTATTGCCCTAACATGCGCCATGGTACACCCTATTGTAAATACAGCGCTACCATGGTGTTGTTTGCTGCCAATGGGGGGGGGGTGCAAAAAAAGTGGTGCATCACAGCCGATGCGCCGCTTTCTTGTAAATCTGGCCCTAAGTTTGTGAAGCCCTGGCCTATGCCTTAGCTCCACACTGGCCTTATCCTGTTTGGTCCATTGAGATTCCGATATAATTTCCTCTTTGTGCTATCACTTGGTCTATGTGTCCTATAGTACCTTCCTCCAGTGAGAGTTGGAGGCCCCTCTTCACAGAAATATGTTGTCCTTTGGAATGCACTCAGCTGGATAGAGAACTAGAAGGGTTGTGTAGGAAGCTGGTACTTTATATACGGTGTCAAAATGAGATATAGTGTGCACAGAGCTCAGAAGCTTAACAGAGGCTAAAGTAGATAATAATAATGCTCTCTTTTGTGGTAGTGTGGTCTAGCAGTTAGGCTTATTAGAGGGTAGTGCAAAGCATTTGTTGTACACACACAGGCAGTAATGGAAGCACACACTCAATGACTAACTCCAGGGCAATGGTTTTTATATAGCAGAAATATTTTTTGTTACTTTATTTCTAGAAGCACAAGAAGTATCAACACCACTTAGTTTCACTTTGGCAAGTTAAAAGGTTTTTAAATAAATAGCAATAATTTGTTTTAAAAGTTGACAATGCAATTTTCAAACATAGTTCTGGGGAGAGAAACATTAGTACAGTTTCAAAGTAAGTACAAGACTAACAGTTAAAGTCTCTGGTGGTTAGGTGTCCACAGGTTGGGGTTCAAGTTAACCCCAAACACCTACCACTAGCAACACGGGACTGGCCAGGTGCAGAGGTCAAAGATGATGCAAGATTTAAAATGGGCTCCTATTGAGACTGGGGGCACTCGGAATTGGATCTGCCAGCAGTTAAGTACCTGCGTCTTTAGAGGGCAGACCTGGGGGTTTAGGAGAGCACCAGGAAGGGTCACAGGTCAGCACCAAACACTCACCCTCAGCAGCACAGGGGCAGTCGGATGCAGGTTGCAAACTCAGTATGGGGTTCCCAGTGCTTTTGAATAAGGGGACCCCATGGGTCACAAGTAGGCTGCAGTTTGGGTCCAGGAGGTTGGTTCAGGGAAACAGACTGAACAGAGAGGACAGCCATCTGCTGCACATTGCTGCACTGGATATCGGGTTCCCCAAGGCCAGGGGAATGCAGGTGCAGTGTACCTTTTGGCGTCTGATATCTTCGTCTGGATCCTTCACTGGCAGGGGGCTCTCTGGATTTAGTCTTCAAGTGTCATTGTGTTGGTCAGGAGGGGTCAACCCAGGGTGGATACTAGGTTGGAATCTCCTGGAGACCTGCTCTAGACCGGTGGGCCCCCTGGACACGGGCTGTGGGCATCTGGTGTAGAGTAGGCAGGGCTCGCGGATCCGGGGCAGTTCTGGTGTCCTTTGTTGGAGTTTCTTTGAGGACAGGGTCGCTGTCCTCTGGAGTTCTTGGTCCTCTGGTGGGCAGGCAGTCCTCTTGAGGCTTTTAAGAGGCCACTGGTCCTCCAGGATGCATTGCCTTTTTGTAGCAGGAGCTTCAGAAGCTGGAGACAGGGCAGTGGGTCTGGGACCAAATCAGTTGGTGTCTTCAGTCTTCTTTGCTGGGAGTCAGCTTAGCAATCCTTCTTTCTTCTTGTTGTCGTTTTGAGGTCGCCAGGAATCTGGTGAGCTAGGTTCAGAGGTCTCCTCAATTCCTGGATGTAGGGGCATTACAGGGATCAGAGGGCAGTAGCCAATGGCTATCGTCCCTGAGAGTGACTGTACCCTTCAGGTGTCCACTTCCTTTGGGGAGGGGGACACAGACCTAACCCTATTGGTCCCTGTCCCCCAAACCAAGATGGAGGATTCTGCAGGGAGGAGGGTCACATCAATTCTGGACACCAATGTGGGTGGTCCTAGCTGAAGTGGTCACTCCTCCTTCTTTTCTGTACTTTTACCAATGAACTTGCCACCAAGAGTGGGGGTTTGTCAGGTGGGCGGGCAACTTCACTAAGTGGAGTGCCCTGGGGCACTGTAACCGGAGGCCTGAGCCTTTGAGGCTCATCGCCAGGTGTTACAGTTCCTGCAGGGGGGCAGGTGTGAAGCACCTTCACCCAGTGCAGACTTTTTTTCTGGCCTCAGAAAGTACAAAGGTTCTCACCTCATGAGGTAAGAAACTTGTCTGGAAGTAGCAGGCTGGAATAGACTGGTCAGTCCTGCACTAGAAGTTTGGTTAAAATACAGGGGACATCTCTAAGATGCCCTCTGGATGTATTTTACAATAAATCCCACACTTACATCAGTGTGGGTTTATTGTGCTGAGATGTTTGATACCAAACTTCCCAGACTTCAGTGAAGCCATCATGGAGTTGTGGAGTTTGTAATGACAAACTCCCAGCCCATGTACTCAATATGGTAACACTGCACTTACAATGTCTAAGAATACTGTAGGGGCATATTGCTCATGCAGCTATGCACTCACCTGTGGTATAGTGCACCCTGCCTTAGGGCTGTATGGCCTGCTAGAGGGGTAACTTACCTATGCCACAGGCAGGGGATTATGGGCATGGCACTGTGAGAGGGGTGCCATGTCGACTTTGTCTTTTTCTCCCCACCAATACACACAGGCTGCAATGGCAGTGTGCATGTACTTGGTCAGAGGTCCCCGAGGGTCACATAATACATGCTGCAGCCCTCAGGGACCTTCCCTGGCCACATGGCCCTTGGTACCATGGGTACCTTTTACATGGGACTTAGCTGTGTACTGGGGGGTGCCAATTGTGGGAGCAATGGTACATTTTTAGGGGAAGAACACTGGTGCTGGGACATGGTCAGCAGGATCCCAGCACACTCTCAGTCAAGTCAGCAGCAGTATCAGGCAAAAAGTGGGGGATAACCATGCCGAAAGGGGTACTTTCCTACAGGCTGCTATTCTTTCCAGCCCAAATTACCATTATTCTGTGTATCTGGATTTGTTTGGTTTTTTTTCTAGCAAATGTTAAATATTTGAGGTTTTTAATATTTATCTATGCTTTACCACCCAAGCTGCAGAAAAACATGCAATCTACAACAACAAGTTTTGGTGTAAGTTTAGGGGCTGACGTCCCCAATCCGCAATATACAACATCTGTGCAAAGGAGAACTGTGATTACACACTGTTTTACAAACAAGATAGTAATGGCATATGTCAGAGGACAGGTGGCTCAGGCCTGTTTAGCAGACTACAGCCTCAATCAACAAAGTTAAACAAACCAGGTGTCCTCTACCATAGCAGAAATTACATGTCACTTACCATTTGGTGGACTACAATTCCATTTAATGTTACTTCAAAGTTACTTTAAAGTGATACCTGACTTGAATAGTATGATCTTTGATGCACTATACGAAATAGTAATGCATTTTAACACCAGAAGTCTTCTATTCATGTGCTACAGTAAAATAGGAGTTGAATTTATTTCCTTGCAGTCAAACGGGCAACTATAGTAATCAGGGCTCACAGGCATTTGTCGACAGATGTAGTAAAACATGGTACGAGAGATCGAATACAGATTATCTAATTTAGCAACATGGGAGAAAAGACTAAACATTTGCAAACCATACTGATAGTTATCTACTTATTGCCTATTTTCTGTGTTTTAAGTATGATCTTTGAATTTTCTATGCCTACGTATGGCATAACTCTATTTCATACATGTTTTCAAAATTCTAAGTTAGCTCAGGGGGTGCTGTATGTAGTATGCACTGGAAGGTTACAATCTGAAGGAATAACACTAAGGGCCTGATTACTACTTTGGAGGAGGTGTTAATCCGTCCAAAATGTGACGGATATACCACCAGGCATATTACGAGTTCCATAGGATATAATGGACTCGTAATACGGCTGGTGGTATATCTGTCACTTTACCGTCACTTTTGGGACGGATTAACACCTCCTCCAAAGTTGTAATCACGCCCTCAGCATGCTACAGAATGGCAGTGGTAGGTGGTCCAGGTAGAGAATCCTTACATGGGAATTACATTTATGAAATAAATTATGCTACCAGTGATTTTGGGGGGCTTACTTCTCTTTCTAACTTGGGTACATTTTTACAAAATGTTCGAAAGCTGGTTTTCTGGTGTCTGAACAAAGAGTGTGAGATAATATTTCCATGATCCATTGTCATGAAATTCAACACAGCGTATCTTACATTAAATTGTCCTCATATCACAACTTCAGAATAAATTGTATGCCTGACCCTTTCGCTGGAGCTGTGAATTATATTTTAATAAGCTGCAAAACAGGAAGCAGATGGAGGAGAAACAGTCCAAATATCATATCAGTTTGTTGGGCATATCTTCACATCACGCAACTGGACAGCAAGTACAATAAGATACGCATTTCATGCAAGAACATTAAGACTTCTTGTTAACGCCTCCAGCCTGTGTACAGTGGTTCCAAAAACGTCATTATGTTTTTCACACATCTAGTCATGCCCATCAATGGATCATAAAATTGTACCATTTTCATAGTTTAATGAGCGTTGGTCCCGTTGGTGCAGAGCAGAGGACGAATAACCTATGTAAAGTATATCTGCTCACGTAAGTCATTTCAAAATAAGATTCTTTTCACACACTTCTTTCGAAGGATTTGATACCTCCTCCTTGGTTTTCTGAGCTCCAGCAATACTAAGCTGCCATTTAGTTTGTGAGTAAAGTGCTCCTTTCCACAACCACACAAAAACGGGAAACAAATATAGTACCCTGCTGAAAAAGCACACAATAGTATCATGGCTCTTGGGTGGGAACAAGGACATGGATGACCAATGACCACCTTAGATGAATACCCACCATACAGACAAGTGCAGGGTTCCCTTTCCAAATGTCAAAAGCCACACGGAACCACTGAATGTCAGTTTCTCACACATATGCTTAGCCTGCTTCTCATGTAGGAGCCGACAGAGCAGCAGACAAGCTGACGTTGCTGTAAGTATATCTGGAAATTGAGGCCCTTGTAGTCCTGCTCTCCTCCTCAGGGATTCCGGCACCCCTCCCCAAGGCCCTTGCGCTCCACCTGGGGCAACAGGTGAACGTGGCTAGGAAGCCTAGACGAAAACGCTTGTTCATGAAGCAGTAAATAATGGGATTCACACAGGCAGAGGTGTAGGACAGCAAATGGATGAAGGAAATTGGTGCCCCAGAGAGGTGCACATCGGCCGACATAGTGTTGAATGCTCTCCAGGCATTGACACTAAATATGGGGGTCCAGCAGATGAAGAACAGGATGACTATCACAATTAGCATGCGGATGACTCTCTTTTTGGCCATCAATATGGCTGCAGATGTGCTGCTTCTGACCCTGTCGATTTTGACACTGCAGTTGGTGGATATCTGCTGCATTTCCATCCTCTTCCTCCTCTTAGATTTCTGAAGGTAACAACCATCGCCATCCTCATACTTGCTCCCACTGAAGCTGTTTTTCCTGTCTGTACCTACGATCAAGAGAATTGCTTTAATGAAGGGCTGGGATTCATATACACTTGCACAGCCATATTTGTGGCCAAGTCACGCACCGTAGCACTGAACTGCATGACAGGGAAAGGGCAGGAATGAACTGTATGAGAATACACTCATTTTTGCCTTTGTCCCTGCACAGGTGACATTTTGGGTGCCTAGTGCCAACGCAGACACCATTGCACCATGGTGGAAGGATGCTTGCGTTGTAAGGACGATTGTTTTTGTGCAGGAAGTGGCACCTTCCTGCACAAAAACACTTCCTTGAGGCATTTTCCTCTTTCTATTTGTGCTGCACAATGCAGCACACATAGAAATAGGAACAAAAAGAGGAGAAATGAAGATGTTTCTCCTCGTTACATCACATCTGGGAAGGTGTAGCATTTTGGCGCATTCCCAGGTGTACTACTTCCAGTACATATGGGAATGCATCAAAATCCATGGATGTTTTTAGGGCAGACCCACCAACATCCATAGAATACCTCCTTAGGACACAGTAACACAGTGCAGAGATTTACGCTGCATTGCTTTACTCCAGATTTGTGAAGCCACTGAGGGCCACACAAGGTGGCCTTGTGTGGCTTCATATATCGCATTTTGGGCTTGCGTCATGCATGTACCATTTTGTGTGGTGCAAGAGTGATGCAACTCCACTTACAAATATGCCCCTAGGTTTCAAAATTAAGACTTTGTCACAGATCAAAATCAACTGCACAAGAAACTTACTTTGGGAGGGTTGCTGCTGTCTCACTTCAAACTGTATTCCTCTGTACAGCTCCAAGGAAATTAAGCCATAGGCCACCATCATTACAATCCCAGGCACTAGGAAGAGGATCAGCAACAGGAAGATGTACCTAAGGAAACAGAGAACAGAACAGTCTGAAGGGTGGCAGTGATTAGCCTAAAATTACATCCTCCAGAATGTTCTCCTAAAGACATACACTGAAAGAGACGGGAAGGAGGCAGAAATTGGAAGAAAGCATATACAACTGTATTTCTGAGGTGCATTATCTACATTGAAATATAGAAACAAGCACTGATCATAAGATCTGTCTTACAAATGAAAGTGTTTTGTCAGTTACTGGTAGGTTTAAGCACTAAAAGGTCATCATTGCTACACTCTGTCAGCCATCCTTGCACTCACACATCCATTCATCCATCAGTGACGCATCACACACCCACTTACACTGCCACATAAAACAGACACCACCTCAACAAACATATACCAGAGGAGTTAAAAATAGAAAAAGGAAAATGTGCTACCACCTAAACCTGGAGGGCTTATGATGATATCAATGATTTCATGTGTGATGCTATATGCTAGTCAAAGAGGATGGTGCAAGTTATGGTTGAAGCAGTGATGTCAGTGGTGAAGGCATAAATACTGTAACCAATGTAGGCACTTATGATGGCATCAACTATGTCATGTGTGCCGTCAAATGCAACATAAGATAGAGATGCAAATTGTGGTTGTCTTCACAAACCATATCTGGTGTTTTTCAACGGTTTTATGTGTTTAGGCCAGAACCATAACTCAATTTTTAACATGAAGGTTTTAGTGAATTTCAACACCAAAACCCTTGCTTTCAACAGTAATCTGTGAGATTTCTTGTAACAAAATATCTGTCTACAGTCTTTAACATATTGGAATAGCAATCCACCATTACATGTCTAATGGTTTTAACAATTTCTCTCCACAATAAATAAATCAGGCCTACTGTCTCTGTCATAACATTTCATAATGAACAGATGAGACCTAGTGAACCAATCATGCCTGTAGTCTTTATCATTGGCTTCACTTCAATACCAACTCAGGCCTGCTCTATTAAGCATGCCCACTCTCACTAGGCATCCATCAGGCTCACTATGATAAAAATAAAAATATATTAAAAAGTACGGTTGGCAAAACCAAAGTACTATCTCTCCTAATAGGGTTACAAGGATTATGGAAGTGAACATCTTCTATTTCCATGATTTGTCACACCAAAACCCTTGCCCTTAAATGTATATTGAACTCTAGCATACTTTTTGCAACGAATAAATCAGCCCTACTCCCTTTATTGTGACTGTTCGTATCAAACAGATCAGTTTTATAGCCTTGTTCATTGGCATGTCACCTAACCAGTACAGTTGTGATGTACTGAACATAAACTTTTTCAGAACGCACAAATACATTATAAGCACTTTTTACAGTGGATTCACACATCTACCCAATCAAGCATATCCACATGTGGGTGAGCCAAAGTCCCTTTCTTAGTAGTACTTCTGAAAGCTCTTTTTCTGTTGTTTATATAAGGTTAAGAGACAGCTGCAAAGTTAAGCAAGACATAATTATTCGTTTCCCTGAAAATATGTTAGGTATAAAATATTGTCAGTACATTGGGTAGGCTGAGGATCATTATGGCTTTTGATACGATTTGAGTTCTATTTACTCTAGGGTAAATTTTTACTGATTGTAGCAAACTTTTTACATTTCAGTTCAGGCTGTAAAAAGCAGAAACATTCACACGTCCAGATTGTACATTTATTAATTACAGCATGTGAATATTTAAAATATTATTTTGATTATATTAATGCTGAGTTATGCATACGTTGCCGTAACCAATTTTGTATTACTACAGTAAATAATGTTTATATGGTTGTTTTCAGTGAAGAGAAAACAGTAAATAAAAATATATATTGCAGCAAAAGCCCTCCAAAAATGAGACCAGTCAGTCACATATAGGATGCTTACACAGCAATCGACATGCATCTTCTACCTGCACAAATGTTTATGAATATCGGACTAAGGATGTGGTAAACCCAGTCCTACGTGCATCCGTCATACAGACTAGCAGCAGACAAAGATCTACCTCCTTTTAGTGAGCTCTGACCTGGAAATGGAGGAGAAGGAGCAATGAAATAGGGCAGTATTTTTCAAACATTTCAGAATCATGACCCAATTTTTAGAACCTCAAACTTTCACAACTCACGTAATTTTAATGAACACGAGGCGATTTTTGATTGTAGCTAAAGTATCATGTGGTAGCACATCGTGATTTACAGACAGCACATTTCCCATTGAGATGGCTCCTAAACTTGCATTGACATCCAGTGTTATTGATAAAACTACAGAGCACACAAATGCTTTTGCTCATAGATGTTGTAGGATATTGTAAGAAATTGGTGTATTGTTTTAGGAGGGTAAGTACCTACCTCACATAATAACAACAACCCATTTCAGGGTGAACCACTGAAGTGACACCCTGGCAGCTATTGCAAAGAGCAAACAGGCTCTGTGTAAAGTATTTATGAAGTACCAAAACAGTAATAAAGTCACAACACAACACAATAAAAATCACAAACCAAAGTTTAAATACAAAAATAGTGCCAAACAGTGTTAAGCACCAACCATGGTAATCTGGTTAGGCTTCACTGGTACTTAGTCGCAAGTCAAGGCCGACAGCAAATTAGTATGGGTCGGATACAGAAACAAGGCTCAACAAGGTCAGAAGTTTCACCTTCGATGTAGGCAGCCATCAAGGCACAGGACAGCATCTGAAGAGGCCTCCTTGATGTTAGATAGCCGATTGATGATGTACCGGTGAAGCTACTGACTTTGGCCGGAAAGCTATGAGTGGGAGAAATTTGGATTTAGCACCCAAAGAAGGTCCCGCACTGGCCTAATACTTTTGACACCTTCTCTCAGTGAAGATTTCTATCTTTTGGACATAGTCACTTTTTTGGAACTTGTATTCTTCCAGGGACAAGCCTAAAGGAGGTAGCCAAAGAGGGCTCCACGAGTCCAGATACTCTCTCCGCGAGATCCCGCTGAATCGGTTTGCTGCAGTAGAAAAATTCAGAGCAACAAAAACCTGAATCTTTGGCCCAGCAGCAACACACCTTCTTCACATCAGCTTTGGAGGTTTATCCTGCTCCTTTGGGGGCTCGTGAAGCCAAATAGTTTATAATTCCCTGGTTTCAGGAGATAATAGGAAGAGTACACTTTAGCACCATCCAAGGGTTCAGGACCTTGGGGACAACACTTGGGGGTCAATACTCACTCCAGCAGACGCCAGCAGCAAGGTCCAGGGACGGCCTACTAAGAACTGGTCAACTGGGCAGGTACAGAAAAAGGCCTCTTGTAGCTTCATGTGTCCCTGTGGCTTAAATAAGAGGTCCGTTGTATTCCACTTAGAGTCCGCTTCCTTGTTTTGAATATAAAGGGGAGAGCGGATTCAAACTTTTAGGCTCTTCCCAGGTTACAGACAGCAGGTCTGGGCCTCTTTTGTTGTTTCACAGATCCAGAAAGTGTTCAGAGGAGGGCACAGTGGGTGCCACGTGTAAGCCTGGCCAGCTTGTGGTTGGGGGTGACTCCTGGCTCCTCCCTAACTAATGGGGTGGAAGTTCCCAGTAGTAATCCTACCCACTTTTGCAGACATTCCTGTGTGCATTTCTGCAAACAATCCCACAGTGCCAATCTCTACCAAAAGTCAAAATGGCAGAACCCTTCTTACACTGTGCTGAGGTTGTGTGCCCACCCTAGAGGTGTGTCCAGGGAAATGAGCAGCCCCTCTTCTGTGGTCACTCTAAACCAGTTCTGGGGGCTGTTCCTCTCCCAATTGGATTGGTGCTGGGAAAAGGAGGGCCCTACTCAGCCATTAGCTAACATTTGCATGTGACTGGTTGTCTTTGAAGTTAATCAAGTTCTGAGCACAGGCCAGATGAATATTCTACCAGAGGAGCAGACACACCTCCCACACCCAAGGTCCTTGTCCTACTCTAAGGGCAGTTTTCACATTTCATCAAGGGGCTATTCAGCTCCCAGGTGACTTTTGGAGCTCATGCACAGGGGTCTCCAGAGGTTTTAGGCACGGAAAAGGTAACTACTTAATTGTTTCTTTTTACAAAATATTTCTTCACAAATCCAACTCCACCAGTAGATTGGGTTTTAAATAAATATTTCAAAAAGTCCCAAAATGAAATTCGTAGTTGTTTCCTAACCTGCGATAATATTATTAAATTTAATACTGCATCCCAATGCTTTCCTATGGAAGCCAGCCTTGCTATAGTGAGAATAGCTTTTGAGTTTTTTCACTGTACGGACATTTGTAACATTAAACATTTACATATACTATTATTAATCACCACAAAGGCAGCAAGATCTACTTGGTGGTGACATATTAATATTTCGAACAAAGATTTTGACCTGTTAATGAGTTATTTTAACAGTTCAAATTAGAAATGTAAAACTCAAAAGCCAGGCTACAAATGGTAGACCTGGAGTTATGTTTGCACTGTCACTTCAGTGGGTGGCAGAAAGGGTGCTGTAGTCTACTAGTGGCGTTGAAATTACTGGCCCTGGGTTTATATTGTAACATATAGTAGATACTTATAAATATAGCAATTAGGGGTATACTAACACCACCCTGATGAAAGTAGAAGCTTAGGCACTTTACCTCTGGTTAGCAGTGGAAATGTACGCAGAGGTCTACAGCCAGCAAAAACAGTCATGGTCAAAGTTAGTCATTTCCAACAGACAGCAGTGCAGTAAATTTAGTAATTAATTAATGGATCTCCATTCAAATGCAAAAAGGCACAAACGCAGATTGTATCCTCCTCCCAGCTACAGCATGTCCCCTCAGTTATCCAGTGGACACCTGTATGGAAATGTCTCTACTTAACAGGGACAAGCTGTCTGGTGTCCTACATGAGAGATGGACTCTGTGACCAGCAGATGCTCTAGTGACACGCCAATGTCCCCCACATATGCTTGTTAGCACCTATCAAAATGATGATCTGATTATGAAAGACATACATTATTATTATTATTATTATTATTATTATTATTATGTAAAGGATTTTCCTGGTGCTAGATCCAGTTAAGGTGAAAAGAAAGTGGCCCTGTGCTAAAACAGCCAGATCTTCAATCCCTTGCAAAACTCAGTAAGGGAAGAGCAGTTTTGCAGTGTTTCTGGAAGGTTGTTCCATAACTTTGGACCAAAATATGAAAATGAATGACCCAACCATGAATTATAGGCAGATTTTGGGCACTCTACAGGGAGACTGGCTGGATGACTGGAGCAGCTGTGCAGCCTGGTAGGGTGCCACCAGCTCTTGAATGTATCTAATGGCTGTACCAAATCTAGCCTTGTGCATATAGCACAAGGCTTTGAATTCTATTTGTTTCTACATGGACATCCAGTGTATCTCACAGAGTAGAATTGATGCAGATGCATACTTGAAGAGGCAGAAAAGTAGTCATGCCACATCATTTTGGACTACTTGAAATCGCCAAATGACTGCCGTCTCAGCCCCCAAGTATAGGATGTTCCTGTAGTCTATTCTCGACAAGATCAGCAAATTACTGTTTAGGGGGCTGCAGGAGGTATTATATCAATTATCTCTGTAACCCATCTCAGTACAGTGAAGCAGCTGGCCTCCACTTTGGCAACCTGTGGCTTCTTGTTTAGTCTTGCATCCAGTCAAAAGCATAAATCCACGGATCTAGTACAGTTTCCATGTGCAGATAATCTGTGTGTCATCTCTATACTAGAACAAGGTAAGCCCACAGCTTTCCACCACCTCCGCTATACTAAAAAGCGCTAGACGTAACACTGACTGTTGAGGAACACCGTTGGTGAAGGCATGGGATTCTGATCTACCACTGCCTGAGAAGACCTGAAATGAGTGGTTGTCAGGAAACAAGGTCATCCAAGCTAGCACTGTTCCCTGCAAACCTAGTGATGTCATGCTTGTCCTATTGCACCATTTCGCATTATAAGTTGGCAATGTAAGATGGGTGAACTCTTGCTCACATGGGAAACATCTCCCAAGACCACAATGACATGCCCCTTTACGTTTTTACCGACAGTGATGGGCACAGGCTCTCACCAGAACCTAAACAAACCCTTCCACCAGAAGCCTTGGTCTAATACCACAAATTCTCATGTAAGTTTGGTGAAGGTTCTACTTGTGTTGTCCACATGCATCACCTAATGAGAGCCACTACTTCAACCAAAACAATGGTGAGGGTCATTTTTAACCATTTAAAAGTGTTGGGTCTCCGGTAGCAAGCACAAGTCTTAGATTATATTATTATTATACATCTAGAAAAGTTCTAAATTTAAAGGGGGAGGAGAGTAGGTTTAGCTCAAAACAAATACAAAATAAAAGTTGGACATGTATAAAATGGCACAATTACGTAGCAATAACAGACTACTGTGCTAGTACCCTTATCCCATGCCTCACATGGTGAGGTAATGTACCTCCAGGCCTCATGACAGGCCTCTATAAAGCATTATTTTCAACATTGTGCATAACCTGGAGAAGATCTGGGGAGACAAATAGAAACCCAGAGAGGAAGGAACATCTCTGCTGATGGCATCTGCTTACCAGCAGCTAGGACCTCTGCTATGAACTGCCAAAACAGATATGCAATCACTGCCCAACATCCAATCTTGATGATAGGACTCATACGACCCCTGGAACTAGTAGAGCTCAGATGTTAGAGGTGTGATTTGGTGATCATGTACCCTGTGTGAGTAAGAACAGAAGAATTGAGGAGAAGGGGCTGAAACACCAGCACTGCCTAAAACACTGCTAGCAGTTCCCTTCAATTGCAGGAAGGATAAGTCTTCCAATGAGGCCACAGATCCTGGGTACACAAACCTACATGTGGCTCCCTAGCCACAGTTGCTCACATCCATCTGATAAAAAGGAGTGGGCATGACACCCTCTACTAAACACATAGGGCTCCTCCACCTATTCAGTTATTCACAGGATGGACCAGAAAGGTGGCTCTCACACTGCTATGCACTGGAGACCAAAACATTCAGCTATGAAAAAACAGAATTCTCAGATGCAGGCACTCCCATAAGACCAGCATAAGAATAGTCAATTACAAGAAACCAAACCAACCACGGAACCGTCACCTTCGACTGGTTGGTGATCCACCTTAGGTAAACTCTAAGCCTCTGAAACCAATACAGAAGAAATAAGACCCAACCCAAGTCAGTTTTGAACCAGGCCCCAATGTACAACAAGTCCTGGATCAGTATGAGATATCCCCCAGCAACAAGACTACAGGCATGTTTTGTCCATCATTTTCTTAATAGGTGCATGTACCTGTCAGTTGTCTAGTTATGGATGGACCATCTGCACTAATTTGCAGGATCACCACCAGAGGAGCCAAAAGTTTCATAAACATATTTGGGAATGACTTGAGGCCAAACAGAAGGACCGAAACATGATATTGAAATTATTGGATCACAAACTGAAGGAATCTCTGGCGGACTGGGTATACCAGTATGTTAAGATACACATCTTGAAGGCCCAGGAAGAACATAAAATACACGGATGACACCATTGGAAGGACCATATGAAAAGTTTCCATCTTGAAAAGAACTGTGCAAATGAAGTGACAATAGGCTTCACACCTATGGTGAGACAAAATTCCCCTATTTGTTTGAACAAGAACATAAAAATAAAACACCTTTACTCCATTGCTCATCCAAACAGGAACAACAGGCTTCAAAGGTAGAAGATACTACACCTGCAACCACATGGCAACCTGCAGAAGAGAGTCTCAAAGACATTTTTAGGAAAGGTGTTGAAAATTCAAACTTGTGTTACTGACAGTGTTCAGTACTCAATGAGACAGAATGAAGCAAAATTTTATGAAGTGAGGGCCTATTATCTTTAAGAGAAGTGGCTATCAGATTCCTAGCATAGTGATAAATGTTTGACTCAGTAATGATCCTTGTTGGAGGAGCGAGGGAAGCCCTTTTAGAATGATGAAAGGATCATATAAACCTGCAGCAGTTTTAGTTTGATCACTAACACAACCATGCTTGAGATCCTTGAATGCTATGGAAACCAATTTTTCAAACTGAGGAGAAAGCGGGTGTTGACCGGAGAAGAGCAATGTGAACAGAGAAGACTTTTTTATTCCCTCTGTCTTCCAGATCCTTCTCTTCAGGGGAGCATTGAGCTCAGAATGATGAAGATCTTCTGCCAATACAGCAGCCTCAGCATTATCACCACCCACACTTTTGGGAAAATGAAGTAAAGTGTGGTCAGGATCAAAGCCAGACAATTCCCTTGATAAAGTAATAGGATGTCTCACCTTTTGAGAATACTTGCTGGTAATGACAAACCTACATACTTGTGCCATGCCTTCACACCTAGAATACTGCTTCTTAAGAAGAGAGAAAGAGGGAGTCTTGGGTAATTCCATTTCTACTACCAAGACCACCAGACTGTGTAGGAGAACAGGCAAACTGAACCAACAAACCAGCTCAAACTGGAAAAACTGGCAGAGGCAAATAACCTAAAAATGTTGCCAACAAAGAAGCAACTAAAATAAGGTCTGCCAAGACCAGAAAAAAGGCAGCCAAAATTCTGTTGTTCACCCAGACGCCCATCCTAGACTGTAGGCACCAATCTCACAGGCAATAGAAAAGATGACACCCAAATGGTCTGTAACAGGCATTCTGCATCCACCTATTTGACAGCTGCAGAGTGGAAGATGGGTAGAAACACGGCAATGCAAGAATTATCCCCATTCCAACCAGAGAGACTATATCATAAGGCCAATTAAGCAGTCCACCCACTACTGCTTTTCACTAGACTGGTGGCACAAAATAAACAGAAAAGTGTACCCCCTTTGTATTTGGTCCTAAAGGGTAGGTGTGAAAAAATATTAAGAATTTGTTTGTATTATGTTCAAATATTTATATAAAGTGTCAGGTATAAATATGTAGTTATAAATGTGGTAGCTGGTCAAATATGGATCAAATATGGATGATCCCTTCTATTTGATTGAAGCTTCCTGTGTCATTGAATTGTTCACAAGATTTTTACAAACTTAGTAGGTCTAGAAGCGATAGTGCTCAGTGTTGTACGCTGCACATTTTCCAAAAGTGTGACCTCATCTACAAACCTGGTAAAGGGAGTGACATTTTGTGAGAATACTTGGGCCAGTATTGTACACAGGAATTATATCTTCCCTTCAAGGCTCTTTGGTGCATCGCTGTGGGGAAGATCCTGACACCTGCATATCAGCTACATTTTTGCTGACAGTAACAAGTTGCTTTCACATGATTGTAGTGAGAAATTGAATATATTCTAGATCTAAGCTCTAACTGACTTTTTCCTAACAAGAGCTCTGGCCAGTTGAAATGACAATTGCCTTTGATCTTATGTGTTGCTGTCTGATATTTGTGCAATAAGTGCTAGTTGGATTCTGGTCTTCCTAACATGTTGTTTTATTTTCAACAGATGGTGTGTTGGCCAGGAACTCCCTACACAGAAAAAGAATCAGGAGCGCACTGAACCAAGCTCCATAGAATGACTACAGATTACAGAGGTTAAGGAGAAAAGGAGAAGTTTGTCCAGGGTAACTGGGGTGGCAGACCAGCCCACCACCGGACCTGATACTTTTCTGGAATCCAAACACAGCAAGAACCAAGGAAAGGTATTTCAGGATTTCACAAACAAGAGAGACTTTCCTTTGAAGTAAGCCTACTTCAAAGGCCAAAATGGGTATATGAAGTGCACCCAAAACCACAGACTTTAGATCACTTCTGGACATCAAGATGAACCTCTGCCTGGAGAAGAGCTGAATAGCTGAGGAGAAGTGCTGCCCTGCTTGTGACTGTGCTTTGTGGAGCCATCTTGCAGTTGCTGCTTCTGCCTGTGCAAGGGGACAAAGACTGGACTTTGTTGTGCATTTCTGCCTGTGAAGAAATCTCCAAGGGCTTGTCCTGAGCTTGCCTCCTGTTGTTGAAGTCTCAGGGCCATCAAAGACTTCTCCTGCCAGCACCTGGACTCTCTGCTGAGACTCCTGCCCTGCCAAGTGGTGCCGTATCCAGTTCCTGGGGCCCTGGAAGGTGAAGCTGGCAGACTAATACTGAAAATCCACGCACAGACCACTGTACGGGGGAAAATATCGACGCACCTTCTGAGGCGCAGCTGAAAAATGATGCGCCGCTGGCTTTGCAGCAGAAATCGATGCTCCACCGGCATCGCAGCTGGAAAATAGACGCATGTAGCTGGAAGAACGATGTGCAACACCCACTGACGGAGGTTGATAATGTCGCAACCCACAAAGCGTGGTTTTTCTGATACCGTGCGGCAGGATTTTCGCCGCAAACCTTGCTGGGTGCAGAAAAATGACACAACACATGCCCAGACCCGAGTGCTGCACAGATCAACGCATCGCTCACCTGTGGGGAGGAAAAACAACACACGCAGACCTGACCGGAGAAGGAGAAACGACACGCGGTCTGGCTTGCGGGTGAGAAATCGATGCACTGATTTCCTTTTTTGACACACACTCTCCTGTGTTGTTGGCTCATGAGCTCAATTTGAGGGAGCTTGATCAGAGGAGTCAGTCTAGTAGGGATGGTGGCCGCAACATCACAGTGCAGCCTGAGAGGACAGTGCACATTCCTAAGGACCTTGTGAAAGATTACAAAAGGGAGGACGACATACTGCTGTGGTTTAAGGGGTATGAGTCTGCTCTTCATATGAATCTGGTCCCTAAAGCTCAATGTGGGGGGTGGGTCTGAGAAAGCACTTTGAGGTATAGAGAAGGGACACTCTGACATCCTTAGGGGATCCCCAGGGGCTCACTTACCCTATCATGAAGGATGCCCTGATCACTAGGTATGGTCTCACCCCTGATCCGTACATGGACACGTTTAGGTCCTATAGAAAGAAGGAAGCCCAAACATGGTTGGAATGTGTTGATTCATTCTGCAAGTCACTAGATGGTTGGGTGAAGGGCAGTAAGGTGACAACGTACGAGGGGCTTTACAATCTGATTGTTCGGGAGCACTTGTACAGTTTATGTTTCCTGGAGCTGCACCAGCACCTGATTGACAGCAAGCTGACTGACACCAGGAAGCTTGCGGAGGAAGCGGACTACTGGGAGAGCACCAGGGTCCAGAAGAGGTATTAGGGAGACCATGCCAAGTGTGGGCAGGGTCCCTCTCAGAAGAAAGGGGGGTAAGAGTAAACAGGGGGAGTTCTCTAAAGGGCCCCAATCTGATTCCCAGGGTAAGGATTCCCAACCCCCCAGTGAGAAGAAGCCATGGTTCTCCAAAGGGAAACCTGTGGCAGGGGGTTCCCCACGTAAGTGCTATGCATGTGACCAGGCGGGTCATGTGAGGGGGACCCCAAATGTCCCAAGAGTACACCGGCACCCACTGGTGTGCAGTCCCAGGGTTTGGCTAGCGTAGTGCTTGGGGACGAGTTGGTTCCAGGTGGGTGGGAGCCAGCTGAGATGACTCCTGTCTCACTAGGGGACAGTGTGCTGGTCCAGAGAACCCTAGTGCCTGAGAACACTAAGAAGTACAGGCAGTGGGTGACCATCAATGGACAGAGGGTGGAGGCTGTGAGAGACACAGGAGCCAGTGTGACTACAATGAGTAGTCATCTGGTGTCTGAAGAGCAGATAGATCCCCAGGTACTTCACCAAGTAGTTGCGGTAGAAAACTCAGAGAGCCTGTGTAGAGTGGCGCTGGTTCCCTTTGAATGGGGGGGGGTTCTCATGTTCCTTGAAGGTAGCTGTGAGTCCAACCATGCCTGTAGATTGTTTGCTTAGCAATGACCTGGAGGATTCCCCTTGGAAAGAGGCGGAACACAGGTCACACTTGGAGATGTTGGGTCTGTCTGGGTGGGTATGCGTATCCACCTGGTCTATGGCAGCCCGTCAGGGTGATCAGAAGACCCTGGAGCCTGAAAGAGTGGCCCAGGTGTCTACCAGAAGGAGGAAGGAAACCAGCCCCAGATGTTCCCACGGTCCAGGAGGAGGCTGAACCTGAGGGGGAGGCCCTGGAGCCTACAGGGGAACAGGTAGCTGAACTGGGTGAGGTCCCTGAGTTGTCAAAGTGTCAGCAGGAAGTGGGGCCCACCAGGGAAGCATTCTGTGAGGCACAGAAGTCATGCCCTACTCGGGAGGGTTTGCGGAGACATTGCATGGTTTTGCTGATACCGTGCAGCAGGATTGTCGATGCAAATCTTGCTGGGTGCGGAAAAAGGACACAACGCCTGCCCGGACCCGAATGCACCTGGATCGATGCATTGCTCCCCTGCGGGAAAGAAAAAAACAACACACACCGACCCGACTGGAGAAGGAAAAACAAGGCACGTTCTCGCCTGCAGGTGAGAGATCGACACACCGCTTACCTTTTTCAATGCACACTCGCCCGTGCGTGTTATTTTGATGCTACCCAGGTACTTTTCAAC
This sequence comes from Pleurodeles waltl, assembly GCF_031143425.1. Taxonomy (NCBI): domain Eukaryota; kingdom Metazoa; phylum Chordata; class Amphibia; order Caudata; family Salamandridae; genus Pleurodeles; species Pleurodeles waltl. The sequence continues at coordinate 1,084,719,694 of NC_090437.1, read as the reverse complement.
GCTAACAGTGTTTTACCTATTAGCTCAAGGATTTAAGACTCTTTCGCTTTTAAAATTAATAACTTGACTTGTGTATGTTGGATTTTTGTTGTTTTGGTCGTGTTTTGTTTCGATAAATATTTCCTATTTTTCTAAACATGTGTTGCGTCATTTTGTAGTGTTTTCACTGAGTTACTCTGTGTGTTGGTACAAATACTTTACACCTAGACTCTGAAGTTACGCCGTAAAAAATTAACCTTCAGATATGAAATGGCACCAAAAGTTATACTATACAATGCAGTTTCTTTCGGTTCAATTTCAAGAAATGTATTTTCATAATCAATAGATTCCCCACATAAACATAAATATTATTAGATAAATATCTTATACTGAATCACCTGATGCTTGAAGTGTTGTCAGCATTGCCTAGAACAATGCAGACTATGCTAACTGGAACGACCTTTACCTATCAATGTGGGGATGATATCAAGCAGTGAAAGTAGTGTTGGCACCAAGCTTTAACCACGTACTATGCATGTTACCCATCCTAGTCCAAACTCCCAATCTTCGATCAACAGGCAAAAGTAATAAATCATTCATTTAGCACAATATGAGACTGAGCCTGCAAGTCTCCAAATAGATTGCCCCCAGGCGCAACAGAGGCCTAGTGCTGTCTTATATTGAACATTAGTACACAGCATTGCACCTCACACAATGGTCCTAGGGTGACCAACCTTCCATTTTGGGTTCACCTGGAGCATAACATCGCTCACAGCGACCTTTGTCTAGGCCTCCTTTATCAGTACAAACAGCCTTCAGTGTCGACACCCACCCCAGAATACAGTTAGAATCTGGACCCATGCTCATAAGCTTCTGCAAGGATGTGCCTGACTACACGTCTATGCACCCATATGGAACAACACAGCCTTTCAGGTGGGTGGGACATCCATACTTTGGGTCAAATGAAAGCCTGCAGGGCATGTGACTCTGGATGATCTCCTAGCAAACTGGAGATAAAAAAAACATTAATACACCTAGGGAAGAGTTCCGTTTACACCATCCTCAAAAGTGTAGATATATGTAACTGAGACATTGTTTACACAGCACCTTTGGAGCCCCACCGTGGGACTCCCTGGCTTCCCTTGTTTCACAGTATTTGAAACACTGGGACACCTTTCTGTACAAAAACAATCCTGAGAGGCACGTTCCTCTTTTCATGTGTGCTGCAGAATGCAACACAAATACAAAGAGTAAAAAATTAAGAGAAATACAAATATTTCTCCTTGTTACGCCTCTCCTGGGTAGCCGTAAGATTCTGATGTATTCCTAGGTTAACAATCCTTGAAAACCTGGGAATGCATCAAAATCCATGCAGGTTGCATGGGAACACCCATCACAAAGAAAATTAAACACTTACCCTGGGCAGAGTAAGACAACGCAGCGATTTGCACTGCGTTTCCTTACTCCATATTTTTGAAGCAATTCAAAGCCATACAGTGGCTTCAAACAAAATACTTGAGGTTGCGTTGCTCTTGTACAACTTTGTGTGGTGGAAGAGCGATGCAAACTGGGTCCAAAATATGGCCCTCCGTATCTTATGACACAAGAGGTCACCACAACTTCCCACTTACGATAAATGGCTGATTGGAATATATAAGGTAGCATTATATGAACAGATCATAAATCAACTTCAGGATCATTTGGAGCTTTTTAACAGCATATGGTCTTCTTGGAGTGGACAAGGGCCCGATCTTTGTGATATAATATGCTTTCCCCAGCAGTGTGATGCTGCACAAAGTGACCTCCGTACCTACCCCCAGCATAGTCTGACAATGTTTCCTCACCATTTCCAGTCCCAGACCATTTTTCTGCTCTTACTCTTACTGTTATTGACCCTTCCCACCATCATTTGTTGTCAGTAGCAAAATCAAAAATACATATATTTGATGCACATACAGAATATCAATAATTTGTTAGTACTGCCTGTTTAATACACATATACACATATAGATTGTATATCGTGTTAAAACAACCAACATGTGTTTTATGACCCCTGTAGCTTTTTCAAAGCTGTAATAAATAAGAAAAATCACACAATCATATGTAATAACAGTAGTCCTCTTACAATATCACTAACAAAAGGTTGCATATTGGTACCCTATGCCACAGTTATCTTTGTTAGAAAACTAATATTTGATTCAATATGGTTTAAGAGGTAGAACAACAGTACTGTTTGAACCTTTAGTAACTTTACTTCTTATGAGAGGAATAGAAATCCCCCCACAATTAATTCAATACATACCTATATAATCAGACCATATTAATACATTTGGGTTTGCTTAAATGATTACTTATAAAGGTTACAAAAATCCAAGAAGAATAACATAAAGTAACAGCAATCATGGTTATATCTATTGTGAAAACAGCTACTGCAATAAAAGCATTCTCTTTAATTATATTCACATACGTAATTTAAGAATCAAACTTGTCATGCATATGACCAATTGTTTTTAACCACATCATCCACTCTGTTGTGATGTTACCCAGATTCTTTTACTGATTAAAGATTCTTCTGACTGAAGGTGATGACAATGGTGATAACACAGTGTATCTGAAGTATTCCGACCCAATTGGGCAGATGAGAATCCGTTATTGCGAGTGACAGTGCCAGGTAAGATGAGAGAGAGACTGGTGGGGAAAGTGATGTTGCCGAGAATGGAGCCGGAAAGTGATGGAGAGTTGAATGTGGCAAAGTATGTGCTGTTGAAAGTGATTCCAGGGATATACCCAGTAAAGACTGGCTGGGCTCCAATTTCCAATTGTAAGGAGAATAAGGATGAGGACCCTTAAGGGTCTGTTCGAAAGGTACTTAGGTCCATCCTAAGGAGATGGCTCAGAAAGTTGTTGGAGCTGTTTTTGTTCAGAGATTACATCCCAATCTTAAGAATCAATTGACTACTATATGTATTTAATTGCAGACTAAGAAGTAAGCAGAATTGAGGACCATCACAAACCACTGTGTTGCATCTCAAGAGAAAAAGAAAGAGAATGTTGAACAAAAACTGATGTTGCTGAAAATGCAGAACAATCAGCAAGTGATTAAAGGAACATGTGAGATGCTCCACAATGTTGGGGGAGGTTGAGGAGGCCAGGGAGATCAGAGAATTTTAATGTGAAATGGAAGAAATTGAAGAGTGATGGCAGGGCTGAGAAGTCCTAGTTTTGCATGTAGTCAGTTGGAGCACTGGAAAACAGCATGCCCTAACACTGATTCTGGTGTGCCAGGGCTTCCATATCAACCTGGGCACCACCTAACTGTCCAGAATCCCTAGCCCGAATGTAAGAAAAGGGTGAGAGGTTCTGAATTTCAAATGAATACCTATAATACCTCTAAATCAAAAGGGCCCATGTGTAGACTGCGTCATCAATGTTAAACACACCACTTGCATTATTGATACAGGTGCAAGTCACTCAGCCCTCAAACCCTCAGAATTCTCTTCTTTGACTCTCCTACCCTTGTCCATAGACACAGTTGGTATTTCCAATCAGTGAGTTACCCACCATATTACAGACCTAGTGTCCAACTCTGTAGGACTTATTAGTGATCAAAAATATGTCTTGCCTAGTCCCACTTCTTCAGCAAACCTGCTGTGCAGAAATGTACTCCGAACCCTAGATGAGGTGTCTTTGACTATACCTTGGAGACAACAGAGTAATGTACTTGCATTACTATGCAACAATTTGAGTTGTTTGGAGAAAGGAAGCCCAGATATCAAGTCACCTGATTTAACTGAATTGCTTTCACAGATACCATCCGCATTATGGTCCACAGGCAGTGTTCCCTCTAGGCTGTGCGCCTGGGCGGCCACGCAGGGTGTGAATTTTCACCGCGCAGGGGGCTTTAAGGAGCACACAAAACAAAGGGTTCTCCTGCTGAGCTGTTAATGAAGGCATGGAGAGGGCCCTGATATTTTCCCTCCCGCCCTTCTGACTTTTATTGTTTAACGTGTGACTCCTTCACCCCACCACAATTCTTGGAGGAGCTGTTTTTGAAAATGCATCAGCAGCCCATAAGATTTACACACTCTGCAAGTGGAAAAACGGGGAGCATTTGGGCAGGTACTATTTGAAATAGAATGAATATAAAAGCCCAAGATGTTCCAAGAAAACAGCGTTCTAGTCAAGCTAACTTATTTAGGAAGGTGGAGAAATGCAGAGGTGAAAAAGAAAAGTGAGCCCAGCTGAATAAAAAGGTGATAAAAAATCTGCATCTTTGACACACTGTCCCTGGCTAGGAGGAACATTTCCCTACATACATTCTTAATGTGAATTAAATGGGCCAACCTATTGTATTCTATATGCAATTTGAAAGCTGCACTCCTGTTCTTTTAAGCACATAGGGGGTCATTCTGACCCTGGCGGCCGGTGACCGCCAGGGTCACCGACCACGGGAGCACCGCCAACAGGCTGGCGGTGCTCCCGAGGGCATTCTGACCGCGGTGGTTCAGCCGCGGTCAGAAAGGGTAAACCGGCAGTCTCCCGCCGGTTTACCGCTGCCCCATTGAATCCTCCATGGCGGCGGAGCGCGCTCCGCCGCCATGGGGATTCAGACACCCCCTACCGCCATCCTGTTCATGGCGGGAATCCCGCCATGAACAGGATGGCGGTAGGGGGTGCCGAGGGGCCCCTGGGGGCCCCTGCAGTGCCCATGCCAATGGCATGGGCACTGCAGGGGCCCCCGTAAGAGGGCCCGCAAAGTATTTCAGTGTCTGCTTTGCAGACACTGAAATACTCGACGGGTGCAACTGCACCCGTCGCACCTTCCCACTCCGCCGGCTCCATTCGGAGCCGGCATCCTAGTGGGAAGGTTGATTTGCCCTGGGCTGGCGGGCGGCAAATCTCAGAATCACCGCAGCGGTCTTTCGACCGCGGTGCGGTGTTCTGACGGGGTTACTTTGGCGGGCGGAGTAAGAATCACCCCCATAGTGGTTTCTCCACAAAATTATTCTTAATAATTAGAGGAACTGTCAGGGCCTCAGGGGTTACTACAAGCACTTTGTGAAAACAAATCATCTTAAACTAGAGATGGGTGAGCCTACAATTAAGAGGGGAGCTCAGCTAGAGCCAAGCCAAATGTCTGGCTCGGATCTTGGAGCCCATGAACCAGCCAAGCCCCGAAAATGTTTGGTATGTGAATCATACAGCAAACATCAAATAAAGTAAAATGAAGCCTCATCAACATTCAAAAGTGTGTATTTGTGTATTTCTTAAACATGTGGAACCTTTGACATTAATGGTCACATAATAACACTGCATTGAGAAGTACTTATTAAAAGTGATGTTTTTTAAACATGGACCATTAGTGAACTATGAGGCAAGAAATGTTGTGTAACCCCTGTAAGTGAGTAGGAGTATTGTAGAGAAACACTGTAGTCTGTTAAATCAAACAGGATAGATTTGTGTGCAACTGGTAGACTGAACCTACATGTTTCAAAGTGTTTGCATATGGAATAATGAAGAAAAAAGGTTTGATAAAATAAAATATTTGCCTAAGATCACACAATTTAGGAAAGAAAGCTGTGATTTATCCAGGTTTTCAGGTTCACCTTGTACAAATCAGCCAATACATGGGTATCTATCTGTCTTTCCTCTTTCCTTATGTTAAGGATTTGTTTGTATCTCTTTGTGCATTTTTCTGCACTTCTTATATAGCGGGCCTCGACCCAAATGCATGGGAGCACTTTACATGAGCACCAGTTCACATTCATTGTTTATGAACTCCGGCAAATTAAGTGATTTACTCAAAATCATAGGCTATTGAGCCAGCATCGAGACTCAAACCTGCTTCCCTAGTTCCAAAGTCAGCAGCTCTGGCCATAATGCCACATCCTGGGAAGAGGAAGTCAGGCAGCAGTCACATGAAAGTTCGGCTCATTATGGGCTGGTGGTTACAACAGGAACTAAAGCTCAGCCAGGCTTCAGACTCAAGCCTGGCTTGAGCTTTCAGTGGCTTGCCCACCCCTACATAAAACAAATACTCGAAAAACAGTTATCAAGACCAAGATTGCTGATAGGAGCAGAGGTGAATCTGAGTAGTAGTAGTTAAAAATAAGACCCCTAAGCAAAATAAATAAAGTGAGGGGAATAGGGTACAGTGGAGTGGAAACAAACATCAGTAATATAGCCCTAGCAAACTCATGGATGAACATGTGTTTCAGAAATACATGTATAATTCTCTATCTGTTACACATTTTCTTATGTGAGTGGCCCCAAACACTGGCGTACTTGTCTGATGTGTTTGAATCTGCATTCTGCCCATACCTTCTTCCCCCTATCCTCTTTTTTCCCCTACTTTATAGAGGACCATGCTTGCTGCAGACAGCCCAGTGTTGTATTTTATGGTGTCTGGTTTGCAGAGTGATGTTGGTCTAGAAATGCGTTTTTGCACAGTACTAGAATGAAATACTGCAGGAATGGTGGCTCCCGACCACACAAGTCATGATTCAAGGATGGAAGGATTCCAGGTATACGAGAAGCCAAAAAACAAGAATAGGAACTAGCTTCAGCTTGGCAAAAACAGGCACCTGCTCCACAGCACTGCACTGCATATTCATTCAGTATTGTGCCATGCACTGCAAATCAGTTGCAGTGAGGTGGGTAGTTCTTAAATCACTGGGTTAGGAAGACACTTTTATCTTCCACACAGCCCTCTCTCACAACAAATGCTGTCTCAGTCCCATTCCTTTGCTGTCAACTGCTGTCTTTCCTGGCCGCCCGAGGAGCAGTGTTTTCTTCTTTGCACAGCTGTGTTTCATAGTTACATCTGTCTCAGCTCTCGTTCTCTCTCTGTCACTGCTACTTTGCTAGCATGCTTTTTTCCTTTGCGGTCCCATTTTCTTTATGCAACAGCCTCCCACAGTTAAAGCTATATCTACAGTTCCCCCGTCACCGCAGACTACTGGGACAGTTATACACTCAGGACAGTCTCTTTCTTCTCTGTGCAGCTCTCAGCCCCGATTCCCTCTGTCACCTGTGTCCCACCAGGCAGTCCCCTCCAAGCACACTCTCTTCTTTTGTGTATTGTTTTCTTCCTATAGTTTGGTAGGTTTGCTTCAAACTTCCTGCTTGCCTCACTGACATTGTACTTCCTTATTCCTGTTATATCAAAGCTGCCACACATTTTCATTTCAAGGGATGCTATTGCATTCTCCTTGGCAGTACTTCATCTCCTACATGTTGGGCTTTACAGGTCCTAATCTGTGTCTAGCTCTTACCAAAAACTTTGCCTGGGTGCCAGGTGAGGTCTGTGCCTCTGTGTACAGAGGAGGAGGGGTATGTCTATATTACTGTAGAAAAGGAGTTGTTTAATGGTGAGTGTACATGAGCAGTGTGCATGTTTGAGAGCAGGGTGAGCAATATACCTGTTTAAGTACAGTGTGAGGGATACAACTGGTTGGGTTAGTGATGTGTATAGTACATGACGGAGGATGTGCGAGTCAGTAGAAATGCATGGTGAAGGGATTGTCTGTATACCTGCAGGGTAAGCTGTATGAGTTTAGGGTCAGCAGTCTGCCTGTGTGAGAATGAAAAGTGTTCGATCTGTAATCAAGTGTATTTTGAGTGCAGGTTGAATGAGTGTATTGTGAGTGTAGGGTTGATGTGTACCTTTGTGAGTATAACATAAGTATAACATAAGTGGTTTATGAATGCAGTGTGGGTAATGTGAGTGCAGGGGGAGTGGTTGTATTGGTTAATTCAGGGTGAAGGGAGTGCTTTTGTAGTGTAGAATGAGTGGTGTGCATGTGTATGTGTATGGTGAGTCGGGTCTGTGTGAGAGTAGAATGTGCGGTGTGTCTCTGCCTGTGTGTACATTGAACAATGTGCCTGAATGCAGAGTTTCAGTGTGTTTATGATTTATATTTATGAGTACATCTATACGAGGCAAGCAAAGTGACTAAATACGGTAAACAATGTGTCTGCGTGAGTGTAGGGTAAGTGGTGTGTCTTTGTTAGTGTAGGGTGAGTAATGTGCAGTAAGAGCAGGGTGAGTATTATGCCTGGAGCCATGTTCTCAGAGTGTATTGCCAGTGCAGGATAGGTGGTGTGCCTGTAAGTGCAGGGTGCAACACACTAAAGCCAGACATATTTCAATTCAATACTTAATTTTTAAATGTTTGGACACGTGTCCCTTCTAGTCTCAATGGAAAGTAGTATCATTTTTTATAGTTTCACTCAGTTGTGCACACAAACTCAAAATGTGTGCACAAAAACAAGTCACTGCCGCACAAACACTAAAATAATTAGAGGGAACACTGTCCACAGGCGGCAAGTATTTGGGATTCATCTGTTCACTTTAATCCATAAAAATGAAGGTCGTCTCATACAAAAAGCTACCTAGAATACCTCAGACCCCACTAAAACCCAAAGTGGGGGAAAGGCATATGTCCTGTAAGAGTAGGATTGACTCGGTAAGGGACTCTACCACGTATTGTTAGTAGATGTAAAACTATGTATAGAGAGGAAGGCCATCATGTACGGGTTCACACAGGAGCTTACTGCTGTTAATAATGAGGTTATCTTAAGCTCCCATGTGGTCCCCAACTCGCTACCATTCTTTCCTGCATCCCTGCCAGTGCCCAATGGTTTATAATTTATTTATTGCTGTTCTTTTCCATCCCCATACATGACGAGGGTCCTTAACTCTTCTTGTTCACATTTGGAGGGTACCAACATTCGTGGGTACAACTCTTACAAGGATTTACAAAGTCTCTCAATCATTTTCCAAGCCCTAAAGATTGATTTGGGCGTGCTGTTTCTTTCCCTTGGTGTCCACTCTGATTCAATATGTTGACAATTAACTGTTGGCATCTGTTACTTTAGATCAATGGAAGAAAGACTCAGTCTATCTCCTGAAAACATTGGCTAAGAAAGGGCATTACGCTTCAAAGGAGAAATTGTGATGTGACATCCCCAAGTGCAATACCTTGGCAATGAGATGAGATTTCTGCTGGCAAGCGTCATCTCTCCTCAGAAAAAGTTGAAGCAATTTGTAAACTGTCCATCCCTTTACCTGTTTACTAGGTACATACCTTTATGTGTGTGGTGGGGCACTGTAGCCAGTGGATTTTGGGTTATGCTGAACTCACCAAACACTTGAAGTGGTCTACTGAAGCAGAAGATGCAGCAAGCATCAACCTGTGTGCCAGCCTTTTGACTTTCTGACTACTCTAAATATTTTACTTCTGCTTTGTCATAAACAAAGTGGATTTGTTCTTGGAATGTTGGTACAAAGCCACAGGAATCAAAAAAGGACCATACAATTTTGTTCCTAAATTATATGGTATGGTCTTTTTTTTGTAGACTTTTCTGAACATATTGTGTTAAGTTCATCACAAACTATTGCCATGCCCCACACAATCATTGGACATCTTCTCAGTGGAAAAACTCTGCATCTCTCCATGGCATGACTCTCATATTACTTTTGTTCACTGTCCTACTTTGAACCCTGTGTCTATGATGCTTATCAGCAAAGATGGAGGTCCACATGTTTGTATCTCAACCACTGCAAAAGTTACTTAAGTCATAGATTGAGAAGTAATTAATTTTGTGGATGGTACCTGTCTCAGAAATGATGCGGTTACTTTCATTGCTAGTTATTCTGTTTCCAATGTATATCCAGTGGTAGAAATCTGCAATCTGCCCACAGTGAAATCCACCCAAGTGGCAGTTCTCATTGCACTCACCTGGGATTATAACCTAGCTAAAGAAAAGTCTAATCATTTATATATGGACTCAAAATATGCAATTGGAGTAATGCATGATTTTGGTCCCATTTGGATGCAAAATCAATCAAAGGAAAGGGGATAAAGCCCCTCCGCTCACCCTCCCCTTTTATACATTTTAATCCACATCCATGTAGCTTTTATACAACTAAGGCCCTTATTACGAGTCTGGTGGTCTTAAGACCGCCAGACTTGGGGTGGCAGTCAGACCGTGTTGCGCCGTGGGCTCCCACAGCATGGGCCGGAGACGCGGTTCAGGCTGCGGTTGGAGCAGCGGTCCATTTTTCCAGCTGCGGGGCTCGCCACTGCCCTAATTTCAGGCCGCATATCATCCAAGGCCCAGAATTAGGCATCGGGCCTCGCCATGTTCGGGGTGCGGCGCGGGCGGGACATTAGGAGTATGCACCCACCCCTCACTTACCTGGTGTCTTGCCTTTCTTTTGGGCTTCTTTCTTCTTTTTTCTTCTTTTCCTTTCTCTAAGTAGGGACCATATTCTCCTTCTCCCAGCATGCCTTTCTTCTTGTCTTCTTTCCTGCATACATCATGCATTCGGTTCCCTTTCTAATATGGCATCCTCTCATTCTTTAGTCTTTTCCCAATCCAACATGGTGTGCTTGCTTTTTCCTGTATGTCACTTCCTGTTCAGGGATATTGAAGGAGTTGGATTCTTGTTCTCCATGCGCTGCAACACTCCCTTTGGTGGTGATCATGCTCTGGTTATTTTCTTCTGATTCCAGCCTTTATTCCTGTTTGTTCCAGCTTTCTTCCAGTTATTTTTAATCTTGACCTGGAAGTCTGATTTTTTTGTACTTTTCTTTTGTTCCAGGGAGTTCCTGTCATAGAGGTTTTTCCCTTTGGGGTTTTTCCTCTGGGACTCCTTCTGGAAGGCACGGACTGACTTTGACGTGCCATTGTCAGCAGCACTGTGCCTACCGTAAAGGGACGCCTTTACCTTGGCCAGAGCAGGACCTGCAAGAATCAAGGTCGTCCTTCTGTTCCAGCTGACAAAGGCCGTAAGCAAAGGGTAGAAAGTGACAGACTGCCGCGGTTGTGGCGATCAGACTACCACATTACAACCATGGCGGAGCCGCCACAGTCAGACCGCTGACACCACCAGGTTGCTGCCAGTCGATAATCCTGGCGGCCTCGCCAGTTGTAATCTGCCAGGTTGGCGCTGCATGCAGTGCTGCCCTGGGGATTAAGACTCCCCAATCCGCCAGTCTTTTCATGGAGGTTGGACCACCAAGGAAATGCTAGCGGGATGGGGCATCGGGCCCCCTGGGGGCCCCTGCACTGCTGATGCACTTGGCATGGGCAGTGCAGGGGCTCCCATGGACAGTCCCGTCATGCTTTCCACTGTCCGAATTACGTACAGTGAAAAGTGCGACGGGTGCTGCTGCATTTTGCCACATTTCCGCCGGCATGATTATGAGCTGGCGTCAATGTTGAGGCCCTGTTTCCCGCTGGGCTGGTGGGCGGAAACGATGTTTCCGAGCGGAAAACTTGTAATAGGGGCGGTGGTGTTCTGGACGCACTGCCGGTCAGATGGAGGTACTAGTTTGGCAGGAGGCCCCCGCAGCCCGCCAAACTCGTAATGAGGGCCTAAGTGTGTACATTTCTACTATGATCTTGTTGTGGTGTGCACGTTTTCGGGATGGGTGATGCATACTTCTGTGGCCTTGCAGATGCTATCACAGTTGCTAACCGATTACTGACAGATTTCATCCATAGGCTTTGGGTACCAAGCCAAATTAGTAGTGATCAAGGAACACATTTCAGTTCTGCAGTAGTACGTGGCAGTTTTTAAAGTGCTAAGAATAGACCAGCACTTGCATGGAGTTTATGACCCAGAGTAAGCAGGTATAGTAGACTGGAATAATGGGACCCTGAAGAATAAGATAGCTAAGTTACGTTTGAATAGTCAGTTAAAATGGCCAGATGCTTTACCACTCATCCTTTGAGAATGATACTTTCCAAAACGACTAAACTAAGCCCACTTGACATAGTAATGTAAACCCATACTGTTCCCTTCAAACACCTGTGTCCTTTGCAAAGCTAGATAACCCGTTAGATTATGATTTTGTGTTACAATATAGCAGGAATCTTATACAGTCACTCTGCAGTTTAAATTCTTAGGTGTGAGATATCATACCTGAGTGTCCAACTGAGGCCTGCTATTCTCTCCAACCTGGCGATTGCGTATATGTCTGCATGTACCAGAAGAAGACTGCTCTACAGCCCTACTGGCGAAGACTTTAACAGATCCTGCCTATCTCTAACAATGCTATTAAATGTATTCACTCCTCTCTGCAATTAAATTGGTCCTCCTAGAGATGATGGCGCTCCGGCAGCTGCTCCAAGACCTGGGCCTTCTCCCAAAGTACCTACTATCACTGCCTCTACTGAAGTGTCTTTACCTGTTGGTGGTTTGTAGTCTCTCATTGCTACTGCATCTGTCCACAGAGAGTAGTCTCCCTGTTCTGGGTACTGGGTTCATCTGTGCGTCTAGATTGCTATCTTCCTCACTGCTTTGAGAGTCTGGCTGGTGGTGGGGTGCATCCTTTCTCTGGAATGAAGAATTATTCCAAGACCGAACTGGTTAACTCCTATGGGGTATTGCTAGAAAGGTACAACTTCCTGCTGCTTCAAACCTGCCTGCAGCTTTCCCACCTCGGGCATAAAGTGTCAGAGTGTGCGGAAATCTCCTTCTCTTCTTTTCTAAGTCTCAACAACCCTTTCATCGTAACATGCCGGATATGACTCAATTTGCAATGACTGAGCAATGCTTTATTTACAAACATGGGGGAGCAAATGTTTCCAGAAGTTTTGTTGGACAAGGTAAATGTGATTTAACTGCAGAGAACATTCTTTGGAGACCCCTCCCTTTGAGTATCACCGTCCTCAAGGACTTTTTTTTCTCAAATGTCATCCCCAAGGAGATCATGCATATTTCATTTGAAGATCACAGGCTTACCTTTGGCTACAATTTAGATTGGCCTGGGACATTTTGATGATCATCCTTTAGAACAAAAAGAGGGTAGGTGGTCCATTTCAACTACCTTTAGGTTTCTATCTGCACTAATTCCTATGTATGGAATGACTGTGGCCTTCAACGTAATAAGAAGGAATGCAGAACTTTTGGAAGAAATCACAAATTTCACTGCAGTAACTTTGGAATTAGGACCTAACAGCTAGATGCCCATGCCAAAATGCTGATTCAAAATGAAATGGCTTTAGATTATCTACTAGAGGCCAAAGGAGGGGGGCTGTGTGACCATAGGGACTGAATGCTGGACTCACCTTCCCAACATTCTCCATAGCATACTTGAGCAGATACATATTATTAAAGAAAGTGTGAAGTAGCTATATGAGATACAATGTGGCAGGACTTGAGTCCTAATGGCATCTGGACATGGATAGGAGACATATTCAGACCTTTGAGCATTAACATGATTTAATCAATTATAGGTATTATCCTGACTGTGGTTGTAATTTACGTTACTATTAGATTAATTCCGTGAATCATACCATGATTTTGCAAGAAAAAAACAAAAACGCTGCCAATACTTTTTCTGACTGTAACTTATGGGGATGATGAAGGACGTGATCGGGATGATATTAATAAAGATTTGGTGAGATTGTATTGTATTAAATTGCTGCAATATGAAATTTGTTCTCTCTTTAAAAAAAGGCAGTTGTGAGAAAATGTGTCTTTTTGTGTGGCCACCCCAGTTCTTTTGTTGAATTTTATTGCTGATTTTTAGACTATGCTCACTGGGGCACTGCTGTTCAGTGCCCAGTGTATGTGTTCTGACTGTTAAAACATGTGGAAATTGGCTAATCCCTGAATGGTGTATTTAAATATCCTATAAGATCATTGTATGTGGTATAGAAACTGTATCTATGGCATGGAAAGTTAAATGTCAGTTATGGACCGTACAACTTATTGTGCAAAACACTAGTGGCAAGGAAATCATTGCTTCAGGCCTACTGCTGTAAACTGAATGCTGCAGTTTAGACCTGCAGTGTGACTTTTGTTGTCTGGTAAAAACCTTCTTTTTAATTATTAGTAAGTCACTTCTTGCAAGGAAGGGGGCATGGTATTTAAATTTGGCAAATGTAGGAAATTAATGTGAACATGTCCTTACAAGGAGCCCTAAAAAGCTATTTTTGCAGGTCTAGCTGTTTTATGTAGAAAACTAGAGTGCAGACTAACATACTAATACTGCCAACTTGAGAAAGAAACCAGCTAAAAAAATATTGAAACCATTATTATTAATAGTCAGGTTTTAATAATCATTAAGGAAAAGTAAAATTTAGAAAGTTCCTCTTTATCTGCTGAGCTTGCAGGAGGCTGATTTGCATTAACTCTTCTGCTGCTCCCAGTACGTGTTCAGCCTTGAATGAGGTGTGAATTGGGTGTGAAATTCCTCCCAGGAGCACACAATAGGCTAAACTGAATGGGCAGAGATGACTCCTCTGAGATCAACAGAATATTCAGGATGAGGCTGTGCTACTCCTATTGACACCTCAATGCCAAATCCTGCATGACTGGTCTGTCTGAAGTAGAGACGTGGAGAAGTGGAGCAAACATGATGTCAGCACAAAGATTGTGCAGCATCTATCTGGTTGCTGAAGAAAGCTGATTTTCTACTACCACATTTCTGTTTCTGAGTTTGTTGTGGGTACAGCATCTGCTTCAAACTAGATTTTTTGTGTTGGATGTGTAAGAATACTAGGAGTACCATAGACACTCACATCCTCAGCCTCTGGGCCCACGTTTACTCTAGCTGTAGGCATTTGTCGCCCTTGGATTTGCAATGACACATTTCATTTTGGGCTTGTTAGTAGTAAAGTGAACAGGCACTACAGCAAAAGTAGGTAGGCCAGTGCCTATGGATATTTACTCCATTGGTCAGAGAGAAGCTAGAAGTGTCTTAAAGTATCCTCCATCCACAGGCTGGTTGATCCTAAAAGCTAGACCCTCACCCAGCCTCACTCAGAGGGCTCCATGACCTGCAAAGGGATACTAAGTAGACTAAACCTGCTGCACTTGGCATCTGTGACCTGTGAGAAGGACCTGAGGAGGTTGCCCCCCTTCCACTTGAAACCCAGGGACAGGACCTCCAAGAATCATGGGGCTGATTCCCTTGGTGACTCTAGGAGCACTGAAAAGATGATGAAGACATTCCTACAAAGAATTCAAGCTGATCATTGGCAACTAAACCTGGACTGGACTTTGCTGATCCCCTCTGCTTGACAACCGAAGAGTCTAAGTACTTTCCCTGGTTGTACTCCTGTAGTTGCTTGTGCACAAATGCAGGATTGGGTGATTTCTCAAAATGTTTGCTCCAGATCTCTAGAGCTTTAGGGGGACAGTGTAGAGATTTTTGTTTTTGGAAAAAGGGCAAAGTCCCTTTACAGATTGGGGCTTCGAACCTTTGTTGAACTGCTCTGCTTTCAGGCACAAGTGGGGCCAATCTACTTGTTGTATCTGACCCAAGCTCCATTTCTGTCAGCCCCAAACTGCACCTAGCTCCTGGTCTATTGCAATGATGGACTATCATTGTCACTTTGTGCCTTTTGATATTATTTTCTCCTGCATCTTAAACAAATATAATTCTGGCTCTCCTCATTTGATTTTTATCATTTTGCTGCCATTTTGCTTATCAAATTGTTATCTATTTTATAAGCTGAAGTGGGATTTTACTGTGTTTTGTTTTTGACTTTTTAACTGTTTTGGTATTTGTAAATGCTTTACACATTTTTGTTGAATCAACCCTCTCTGCTCTGTGTGGTAGTTACTATGGATTGGACTCAGGTTTAGATTATTAAAATGTTTGACTGGACCTAAAAGGATAGTGACTTTATCACTTATGGAGGGCACCAATTTACTTCAACAAATAAACCCCTTTCTCAAAGAGAGACGTTAAAACATATTTAGAATCTGTTTATATTATTTGAGGCATATCCTCCCTTCAAGACCGTTTTGTGCTTACTTCAGGGGAAGATCCAAACACCTGCATGTTAGATACATTTTCACTGAGCATACCAAGTTTGTGTCACATGGTCATACTGCATTGACTTGTATTGAGAAAAACGGTATAAATACTATGATGATTTTATATATTTTTTTCTCTTAGGTCCAACTGATGATGTTCTAGTAAGAGACCTGATCAGTTTAATTACTAATTCTCTTTGACATTTTACTAATTTGCATTAAATATTAGTTGAACTATAGGCTTTCTGATATGTTGTGTTTTATTTTTTTCAAGCTGAGTGGGACTAATGGAAGTGACTACATACCTGTAGTCTGCATAGCCCTCTCCCATCTTTCATTTACAACAATGTTTCTCCTTGTTGGAAAAGGGCACCAGCCTCTCACTCAACTCCTGACATATCCTGGTCTCTGGTGAGAAGAATAGGAGCCTGCTTCAAGTTCCTTGGGTGAAAAAGAGAAATCTGCCACCACTGAAACCAAAAAAAAAGGAAGCAGAAAGCATTTTGGATCCTTTTTAAAAATATTTTGGCCCTCATTATGACCCTGGTGGTCTTTGCAGTGGCAGTCTCATGGCCGACGGGCCAGCGGTGAAGACCACCATATTACAAGGTTGACGGTTTGGCTGAAGCCAAACTGCAGAATCCCCACCCGCATTGCTGCTTTTCAGCAGTCCACTGTGGAAGTGAGCACCTCCAGCACGGCGGACCCCGCAATACTGCCAGCGGTATTACGTGGCGGGAGACCTCCAACATTTTCCCGGAGGTCACACCACCAGCAAAGTGCTGGCGGTCTTGCATCCTGGCGACAGGAATAAGCATTCCTGTAACAAGGACACACTCGCACACACATCAACATACCTCCACGCATGCACCAAACACTCCGACACGCACACAAACACACCCCCACGCAAACCCGACATACATGCCCATTAACACACACATACACCGCTGCACGCATGCATACACTCCCCCTCCACAATACATTCACGCACCCCCACTCACCCACGCATTCACACATACACGCACCCCCACTCAACGCCGCATTCATACATTCAAACACGCCCACACACTCAGCCCCGTATTCATACATTCAAATGCACTCAAAACCCCCTCCCTCCGAATTCAAACACACAAGCAGACACCACACACACTCACTCAACACCCCCACCCCTCCCCTGTCGGACAATCAACTCACCTCGTCTGTCGTCCGGGAGGGGACAGGTTCCGGCACTTCCACCGCCGGCAGCACCCCGCTATGAGTACACCGCCACGGCATATTACTGGTCATAATACAGGGCGTACTTTTGGGGTGGTTGGGGTGGTTGTGCTGGCGGTGGGACCGCCACTTCAGTGCCGACTGCCAGCCTGACTGCTGACACATTTCCGCCTGATTCCTGGTGGAAATTCCTCAGCACTCATAATATGGCAAACTGAAGACCGCCAGCACTGGCGGTCATCTGGCGGATGCAGCTTTGGCAGTCTTCAGAAAAGACTGCCAAAGTCATAATGAGAGCCTGTCTCAGAAGAGGGAGTGAGCCAGTGCCACAAAGGCGTATCTTTAAAATAAATACTCAAAAAAGGCTTGTCATGGAGGTATATTATCTCATGATGTAAGGAAGGGGACAAGGAAGTGCCTCCAGGAGGTAACAAATAAAGTATAGATTAAAACGTTCATAACAGTGATGGTGTGTTTTTCTCATTACCAATGCAATTCAGTAAAGATTTAGATTTAATTGCACTAGTGGAAGTCATGTCATGTTTTTATTGAGCAATTAGCATTTTTCTTTCAAGCAATTATTTCTGCTCAACTGAATGTTTAATGAGATGAATTGAACAGGCTTTTCATCTATATACTTGGCTTGGTGCAATCCTATGTGACACTTCAGAGATGTAGATGGTAAGAAGAGAAAAGGGCTGGGATATGTTTCTCAGGAATATATCAAGAAAGTAAATTTGAAAGATACAATTTTTAGACCACATTTATGGCATTGGTTTACTATTAATATGTATGCTAGTGCTTCAAAGTCAGTTGTTATAGATGTTTCAGTGCTCTAGTTTGATTGAACTATGTTTATGTCTATGTGTGTAATAAAATAAATGAACTTACCATGCCCAGGCATTTCTTAAAGTTAGTTGGGTGAGGGAGTCCAGGGTAGTGTGACTAGTGTGTTTAGAACATCTACTAATAAAAATGGTAACCCACTTGTGTAGAGGGCATAGCATCCACAATACAAAAATGGGGCAAACATAATTTTTTCCACATAAAACAAACCATTTATTTCAATTTGGGAAGGTGTGGATTTTGGGGGATAGCTCAGCTGGCACCTAGGGAGACCTACCAGACCTGGAGATTTCTGAAAACTAGACATCCAGGGAAGTCTCGGTTGGTGTGATTTGTGCAGATTACACAAGATTTTCTCAGCCAAAAGACATTGTCAACATCAAACTTTGGCTAAAGACGCAAATTTTTATCAAATGTATGTTATGGAAGGTTCCAGAATCTCTGGGGATGAACACATTTCCTACCACCCAGCATCCACACATCTCACAATACAAATGGTAACCTATTTGTGTAGCATGCCTAGCATTCATGAATTTAAGGTGCCCAAAACACAACATGAACACATCAACATTTTTCACTCATAACCAACCTTTTTTGGGTAATTTTGGGTAGCTGTGGATTTTGGGCCTTAGTTCAGCTGGCCCTTGAGTAAACCTATCATACCCATACATTGTTGATAATTAGAAAGCTAGGGGCATACAGTCTAGTGTGACTTGTGTGGTTTGCACAAGGTTTTCGTACCCAGAAATCCTTGCAAACCTCAACCTGTGGCTAAAAACACAAATGTTCCTCCTATTTCTTTGAGGTAAAGTTCTAGAATGATTGGGAATTCACAGATTTCCTGCCGCTTGGCTTTCCCACATGCCTCTCAGTAAAAATGGTACCACACTTGTGTAAGTGGGCATAGTGCCCACAATAGGAAAGCGCCACAAAGTGCAACATGGACATTTTACCTTTTTCCAATGAAAATCAACCATTTTTTTGGCAATGTTGGTAGCTTTGGATTTTGGCCCCTTGCTCAGCTTGCACCCATGGAAATCTACCAAATCCAGCCTTTTCTGAAAATCAGGCACCTGGGGGACTCCATGGGCTGGTGTGGTTTGCATGGATCTGACAAGGTTTTCTTACTTAGAAGCCCTTCCAAACCACAAATATTGGCTACGAACACACATTTTCCTCGCAAGTCTGTGAAGGAAAGTTCCAGAATTTGCAGGGATCCACAAATGTCCTACCACCAATTGTTCCCACATGTCTCCTGATGAAAATGGAGCCCACATGTGTGGGTGGGCCTAGCGCTCGCAATATGAAATGGCCCAAAAAGCAACATGAACATATAACATTTTTCCACTCAAAACTCACCCTCCTTTGCAAGTTGGGTAGCTGTGAATTTTGGGTCTCAAGCGTAGCTGACATCCATGGAAACCTAGCAAACCCAGACATGAAAACTAGACATCCAAGGGAGGCGTCAAGGGTAGTATGATTTGTGTGTATCTCACAAGGTTGTATTCCCCAAAAGCCCTTGGAAAATTCAAACTTTGGCTAAAAACTCACATTTTTGTGAGGGAAAGTTTTAGAATCTGCAGGAATCTACACATTTCCTACCACCCAGTGTTCCAATTGGACCCCAGTTGTGTAGGCTTGGCCGAAACAAAAAGTCCAAAATCGAAGGGCACAAAACGCAACATGACATATTAATTTTTTTCACTCAAAACGGACCTATTTTGTAATTTGAGTAGCTGTGAAATTTTGTGATCATCTGGCACCCAGGGAGAGCACCCAATCTCAAACATATTTGGAAACTAGACACCTGGGGCTCCGAGTTGGTACAACCTGTGTGAATCTCATGAGGTTTCCTATCCAGAAGTCTTGCCAAACTTGACTTTAGCTGAAAACATACATTTGTATCACATTTATGTTTCAGAATTTGTGGGGATCCACCAATTTCCCACCACCACACCTTCCCACAAGTCCCCTGATAGCAATGGTACCTCACTTATGTGGGTGGGCTAAGGCTTGCGAATGGAAGGGTCCTAAAATGCTACATGACCACATCAAATTTTTCAATTCAAAACCGCCCCTTCTTTCTAACTTGTGTAACTGTGGATTTTGGGGTTTCGCTGGCACCCAGAGAAACCTAACAAAATCAGACATTTTTTAAAACTAGGCCCCCAGGGGACTCCAAGATAGTATGACTTGTGTCTATTTAACAAAGTTTTCTCACCCAGAAATCCTTGCAAACATTGAACTTTAACTAAAAGCATACATTTTACTCACATTTCTGTGAGGTAAGGGTCCGCATCCCCAAATTTCCTACCACCCAGACACCATTGCCCCTTCTGGGGTAGGGAGATGGTTCAATGCCAGGGTAAACTTGCCCATCATTTTGTTTATTTTGACACAATTTTTAAATCCCTTGTTTCTACTGGGCTCTATCCCCCTCAACCTTCCCCTGGGAGATTGGAAAAAGTCTGTTATGACATTTTGTGAGCATGGTCCTATACATTGTGGACCATTCCCACCCCTTTCATTTTTTCTTTTAGTTTTGCCTGGTGTCTAGTGGGGTTTCTGTCCCTTGCCTTTTTTCTAATAATCTCTGGTGTTTAGCTGGCTTTCTACCTCCCCCCACCCGCATCCCACTGAGGGAGGCAGATTCTGGGGAAACCCCTCAATCTTCCTCACTAGACATTGCAATGTTGTTTTTTGAGTTGGGGGCATGGCTGTGTGCATGAGATGGCCACCAACACCCCTTTGTTTTATTTGTTTATTATCCATTGTGTGGTGGACTTTCTGACCTTCCTCGCCCCACGCGTAGATTGGGAACAAATCCCCCAGTCTGTCCCCGAGGGCAAAAAGGCTGTCTAGTGTGTTTTGTGATGGCGCATGGCCCCATCCATTGTGGACAACCCCACCCCTTTTAAAAGAAAAAATTGCCCTGGCTTCTAATGGGCTTCATCTCCGTCTGCCCAGATGGGGCAGATAGGAGGGAAATTCTACAAAAATCTCTGATGTGTATGGGCAGGCATCAGGCGATCACGTCCTTCTGTGACCATCTGGCACTCTGAAATGAAAGGGAGGTGTAATTTGAAAGCTGAGTTTCTAGGCTTTCAAACAACACCTCCCTTTCAGTTCAATTCCCTGAGAACGTGGAAAACTGGGCTATTTTCCGCCACCTCCACACTGTCAGGGAAGCCAGAAAGTTGAGGTCACGTCCATAGCACCCAAAGTGTTAATTTCCACAGGTGATGCACATATGGATAGGTCCTATAGAATATAATCTTATGTGCCATTTTCTTGACATTCCAAAGGCTCTAAATGGTATTGCTATTGTTTTGTCATATTTAAAGTGGTCAGTTGGCCAACAAAGTCGACTTCAAGTTACTCACAAGCGCATGAAAGTGTGTTTTCTATGATAGAATACTGCCCAAGAAAAGCATGACTGCATCAATTCACACACCAGGTATTGTACAGCTAACCTTACTGCCTTTGCCCTTTTTGGGAATCTATAAGCCACTTAGACACCTCTCCTGGTGATTTCCAAGGACCTTGGCCTACCATGCTTGTCTTAGATTGCAAACTGTGCAAACTCAGATTGTACGTTGCTTGCCATCAAAATCTTTCCAGGTTGCAGTTGCTGTAATTTTTGCTATTAAACAGCGTGCTGTGAGGTAAGTGTGCAACCCCTGTAATCCTGAATGGGAATTTGCGCTACCCTCAGAATGAGGGCTCTCATTGGGTACACACATTGAACGTAGGTGTGCACAATTCTTTGTGAGCAAGGACCACAATAAATTGTCTTTTTGCAAAATGTTTCAAGCTTATCACCTTAAAGAAAGCATGTCGTGCATCAAACAGATATGTATTTCAAGGTTAGGATATCCCATTAAAATGGCAAGTTAACACCTAGTAGCCTTTCCCATATATTTAAAGTTTAATTAGAAGTAGCGGAAATAATCTGCAAATGAAAACACAAGGCTCTTATGTGTTTGTGCCAAGGCCCAGCTGGAAAGCATTTTGCATGTCAATAGTGGGAAACGTTTACCTCATCGAGTATTTAGTTCTACCAAATAAAAGCACCCATCCTTGAATGATGACTTGAAGTAGGTCCATTCTTGTGACTTTTATTTGAACTGAAATTGTGTTGAGTATTCCTTTTATCTTTTTTATAAAACACAGCGAGATTACATGGAGGATGTGATTTGTTGCACATTCAATTACCCCAGAAGTCTGTGGATATACAGTGTGGACAAGTACACATGCCTGTGCATAATTCTGTTCTACTGATGCTATTTTGAAGCCTTTTAATCAGGAATGTGGTACTGCATTAAGAGGGGTGTGCATCATTTATAGTAAACAACATTTTTAAAGTGGCTCATTCATGTTAATCCCCATCTGGTAGTATTTGACATTTTTGTTCAAAATCAGCTATCGTGCAAATGGATCTGAACTACCTTGAGATTCGACTCTTCTATTTTACTTATTCGCACTGCATTAAAAATGAATTGCTGGCAATTTTAGATTTTTCATAAAGCTAA
This sequence comes from Pleurodeles waltl, assembly GCF_031143425.1. Classification (NCBI taxonomy): domain Eukaryota; kingdom Metazoa; phylum Chordata; class Amphibia; order Caudata; family Salamandridae; genus Pleurodeles; species Pleurodeles waltl. Next base: position 1,084,697,338 of record NC_090437.1, on the reverse strand, counting down.
AAGACTGATGTTATATTGGCTGATTTGTATTACTTTAAAGTATTTGTTTCATTGTAGGCACAGTTCAGTTTTTGCCTGAAGACGTGTAGAGTGAGAGTATAATTTCGTTTGTTTCTCATTCGTGTCTACTTTTGTAACATAGAACTGTAATTTTATTCATTCGAGGTTCTTACATGAAATTATTTCCACTCAGTAACAAGGTCAGTCGAAAGGATGTGTGTTTGCCAATGGATACGGATTACAATGTAGTGTGAGAGTAGATAATAAACTCCAGATGACAAAAATAACATAGGTGCATTATGAATATATTGGGGGTATTTCAATTATGTTTCTGTGATTACATAGCCACTCTTAAGCACATTTAATCATGGTGTTCATAATGCATTACCTGAAGGTGTTAGCTTTTTATGTGCAGAAATGCTATTGGCTCAATGGTTTATAAGAAGAAGGTAATAAACTATTATTTTGAATTAAAAGAAAAAAGATTTGTAGGAATGTTCTAGTGTCCAAGTTGTGCGACCTGCTCTCGTTTCTAAGCCCGTGTCGCGTTAAATATTATGCCGTATGACATTTACTGCAAAACATTTACTTTACTTCATGTATGGAGGAACTCATTAAATATGTAACTTGGAGGTTAGAAGGATACTAAAGCCATCTGTAGGCGTGGCCATCTGTACCAATCAGCAACGTAGCAAGGATGCCATGGGGCCTGGTGTAAGCAACGAAAATGGCCCCAGTGACTGCAGTTGGGGTAGTAAAATGCAGCAGTTAGTTGGGTTCAATGGGCCCCTCGGTGTTCAGAGTGCTGGTGCAACTGCACCAGTGATAGTTATGCCCCTGCTTCCCATTTCTGCAATGGGAACAGCTTGGATTTGTGACCAAGGAATTAGCCAAAATACAGCTAAAAGTTTGTTTAAAAAAAAAAAACGGGAAAAAAGTGCTGCAGAAGAAACCATTTTTTTTTTTCTGAAAATGGCATTAACAAAGGGTTTGTTGTGCTACAATCACCATCTTCCCAGCTTTCAGGAACAGGCAGCCTTGAATCAGAAAACCACATTTTTCAACACAATTTTGGCATTTTACTGGGACATACCCCATTTCACTATTTCTGTGCTTTCAGCCTCCTTCCAGTTAGTGACATAAATGGGTGTAAAACCAATGCTGGATCCCGGACAGCTAAAAATATCTGAAAAAAAATCATGAATTCATCAAGGGGTCATTTGTGTAGATCCTTCAAGGTTTTCCTACAGAAAGTAACAGCTAAAATAAAAACAATATTGAAATGGAGGTGAAAAAAAGAGCATTTCTGAAGGGGTTAACATGGGTCAGTGTATGATCAGATGAAGTTCCATCATTTCCCTTACCTCTCTCAAACCTCTTAAGACCCAAGGGAGAACGGCAATTGCATGTGTCACTCTCACACCAGCCACTGTTGCCCCACTTTTCTGTAGAGGGTCAGTGCATACCCATAAAAGAGAGAAGATTTCTCTTCATGTCAGAAGAGAATCTGACAGCGATTGTTTTCATTGTGGGCAAAGATCATAGCCCTTAGAATAGACAATTGAGGAATGCCCCATAGGGTAGTAGGAGAGTGTGGCAAGATGCTTGGCATTATTTTTCAATATTTGGTCTAAAAGAAGGATGTTACCTTGGATGGTCAGTGAGGATGGAAGAATAGCATGCAAGGTCATTGTGGTCAGGAGGAGTGGCTAATGAGAACTGTCTCATACTTAACTTACTGGCTAACTTCTTGTATGTCATGCATGTTAACTAAAAGGTCAATTGGTGCAAGTATAAACGTTGTACCCTTGTTTCGTTTGAGAAGGTATGTCTTCAGCACTATTCTGAAGCTAGTCAGAGTTTGCGAATGGAGGACCTATATGTGCAATGAGCTACAGTTTCAGTTGTTGGGACCCTGAGAAGAGATGCCTTTCGAGGTTACTTTATTGTAAAGAGGGTGGCTTAATTTGAGACTGATACTTCTGAGGCACTATAAGGGAAGATGAACACAAATTAGTTAGTTGTGATTCTTGATTGCTGTAGTGTAAAAATGAATTGATACTCAATGGTTGTTAAAGATAGTTGTTAAAAAGCGGAGCCAGACAGATAACAAACAAAGTAGAGTACATGAAATATTAGGCAGCAATAGAAGTGGAATGTCGTTGTGTGCTGGCTCAATGTGACAACAGATTGGAATTATTTTCCACTGCTGGGGCTTCGAACATCAGTTGGTACCACCTGGTAGTTCTCTCCTGAACGTCTCCAATGCCCCATCTCAGGAAGCATATTACTCTTCTGAGATTTCCAGTACATGACAGTAGCTGAAGATAGACACATTCACTGAAAGAGCACTTCTGTATTCTGAGACGAAAACCTGTAAACCTCTACTGCTTCTCAGTTTCCGCTAATGAAATCAGGGAACAGGAAAGATTTTGATAGTGTTTTGAAACAGGAAGTGGGATGTGATGAGGTACTCAAGGGGAGTATGGAACGGGTTTAATTAACCCAAATAATGTGAGTGGCATTAGTGGAATCACATGCCTTTTTATCCGTGATAAAAACATAGTGACATTAGATAAGTGGTGACCATTAGGACATCATGGGACTTGATATCTCTTGATATTTGTCTTCACCTGCATTCCATTAACTGGCCACATACAGCCTTCACAAGTGTTCGGAATACAGGAAATTAAATGATATAGTTAAAAAATATATATTGAGTAAAAAATGAATAAATTAACATCAAACTCTCAATGCAATAAACAGGAGTAGCATTATCCTCAACCTATTAATATTGCTCCCTTATATGACCCCGGCAAGCAAATTCCCCGTAGCTGTTTTAATGGTATACATTCGCCCCAAAACTAATGTGGTACAAAAAATTCAAAATAGTCCTCTGTTTCGGTAAACATATTATCCCAGTTCACAACACCGGATAAAGAAAAATTCACTGTGACATATAACAGCAAGTCCAAATAGGCATATATTTATCCAAACTGGAATGGCATGGGTAGCAAAAAAAGGATGGATTTAGGCTCAGATCTCTGTACTGGAAGTGAATGTTTGACATTGTCCAGCATTGTTCTTTTTGCATTTATCGCCCTAAGTGGGAAGGGTATGTCCCGACGCGGGTCCATTGCTCCCCAAGCAACTGGAGTCAAGCTAGCCTGACTGATGAAGAGTGATACCCTGAAACCGGTCTCAGGATGCTTGCTTGCAGGACAGGGAGGACCCGGCTTGGCAGTTCGGGTTGGACTGTTCCCATGGGAAGCAGGGTCAAGATTGATTTGCATATTGCTGGGTCCAACCTAAATGGCATGGGTAGAAAAAAATGTTGGATTTAGGGCCAGATCTCTGTACTGGGGATGAATGTTTGACATTGTTCAGCATTCCATCCATCAATTGTTCTTTTTGCATATATTTATGCTGACTCTGCAATACGAGGTAGAAGCTTGCAATACCGCATAAGGCAAATCCATTTTGTCAGTAACTCTAGATCTCAAGACTATGTATCCTATTCCCATCTCTTGAGATTTAAAGGTTCTAAAAGTGTCCTGTTTCAGCCCCCTTTTGTTGGTCTCAGCTTCACTTGTGCTTCCTGATTATTTTCCATTATCTCCACTAGCATGCATTTTTGCTCTTTGGTCATCTCTCCCATTTTGCTTTTCAGTTCCTCACCACTGTTCCTACATTTCCAACTCCGCAAGCAGGTGCTTGCACAAATGGTGCTGGTAGCTCATTATGGGTTCATCCCAGCATTGTGCCTCTGTGTCTCTGCGTGAGTGTTTACAGGTGTGTGAATCTGTGCGCACGTATGTGTGCTATGTGTCTCTGTGCATGTATACGGAAACATCAGATCTGTAAGAGTCACTAATGATTTTTTAAATGCCTTCTCAGTGGGGAACATCCTTTTTTACAACTTTTTTTTTCCGAAAGTCGTGGTTAAAGAAAGCACAACAACGCTTTTTTTAACCACGACTCCGGTTTTTTGTGCCTTAACTACGTATGTTCTGAACAACGAACATGCGTGGTTAAGGTACAAAGAAGTGAGTTGGTGAAGGTAAGTGGTGGGTTTAGGTTTTGGGGAGGGGGTGGGGGGTCAGGGGGTTTTAGGTTTTGGGGTAGGGTTGGGGGGGTGGGGCGTTTTTGGTTTTGGGGAGTGGGTGGGGGGTCAGGGGGTTTTAGGTTTTAGGGTGGGGTTGGGGGGGTGGGGCGTTTTTGGTTTTGGGGAGTGGGTGGGGGTCAGGGGGTTTTAGGTTTTGGGGTGGGGTTGGGGGGGGTGGGGTGAGGGATGTAGGGTGAATGGTGCCTATTGCTAATGATTTTATCAGGAATGCCTTAACAACAAAATATCATTGTTAAGGCATTCGGGGTAAAATCATTAGTAGTAGCAACGAGGTCGGTGTTCCGACCTCATTGTTAAGGCAGTAGTTGTTTTTGAAGTCGTTGTTTCATCGTACAGTCCTTCTCAGTACCTTTGATTTTTTTGGAACCATTCTTCTTTGAAAGTTTGACAGTTCTAAGAGACTGTCTTTGTTTAGGACTATTCTCCATAACACTAGCCCATCAAGACCAAAGCCTCATTGAATAACAAAATTTCACAGCAGGGTGATGCAATATATTGAATGGCCACCATATAACAAAATCTGAAAACGATAGATAAATCTGTGCAGTGGTCCTGCACTCTCAATTCTTAACTTTCTTAATGAACTGCCATTCTTGCTCCTTCCTTCTTGCTGCCTTGCCTCTTCTCTTCCTTGCTTAGCTCTTGTTGGTGTCTTTATCCTTCCATTTGTCTTTCCGTCTTTGTCTCTTACACTCCCTATTGTCACTATAACTTCACAAAAAAGTAATGTTTGCCGCTATTTCATTTTGCTCCTATTTTCGTGTCCTTCTCTTCAAGTTCTTTATATATATGTATATACATATATATATATACATATATATATATATATATCTGTGCCTTCACCGCTCATCATCTAACACATGCCATTTTAAAGCCCAAAAAAAGATATCAATCTAATTTTGCTCTTATAGTGCCCACTTCCCCCCCGATAACATTGGCATAACAGCTTCACCAAACGAAGGTTATCATTTATGTTTCCTAATAGCACTATTGGCAGATGGGATGATTTTATAAATATCATTTTATTTCCAATTAAGGCACAAAAGTGACCAGAGCTGATAATAACCAACTGTGCTGTTTACTGCAGGCCCTAGTGCAGAAATAGCGAATCATTGTCTAGTATCTTCTGTCCAACACATTATCTGCAGCTCTTCCCAACAAGAAAAGTAGCACACATGTGGTTTTCTAATGAAGATTACCTTCTCTTGTCACTTATCTTGCTAAAATGTTTTTTTCATGATAATTCTTAGTGCAATTAGCGCTGGAGGAGAAAAAGAATATAACAGAAAGAATGAACTGTCTAACATATGAAAGGGTGACAAGTCATTTCAGGACAGTTTTCCTCACAACAGAGCCCACCACAATTGTACAGTCAATCTCTTAGGAATAAAACAGTTGCTAAATGTGTTTTAAGATAATATTTCATATACAATAGATACAGCATCAAAAAGCGCTACAAGCTACGTATGATGATGTACTATGCCTAATTTCATAGGGAGTTCATTTTTTTTTAATAAGACTATATATTGCCAAGTGCATTAACAGTGTTGAACGTAGAAGCAACTGAAAGTTGCAGTACTAACGAAAGTTATAACTTTTTAATATATTATATATTTTTATAGTCTTTGGCCATAAATGATTCAGGTACCCTCAGCCAGGAATCCTACCAGTTAGAAATAGTTCAAAATATGGCTAATATCTGCTCTAGTGATAACCTTTTGTAAATTTTACCTGGGTGGGTAGAGGGTTGGATTGGGACCACAAATAGGCCCTGGCAGTCAAAAAAAAATCGCAGATCGCAAGCTTTCGCCAAACACTGTTTAGTTAGGAGTATGGACCTAATGTTTGTAAACATTTGCGGTACTAAAAGTATTTTAAACCTTAGAAGGCCAGTAACTTTTGTCAAAACTGGAAACAAAATTATTCCACATTATTCTCTTGGGTCCTCTTGGAATATTTCTCACCCTAAGATCCCCTGAGAGGCCTCTTCGTCCCTAGGCCTTTTACACTCACCCAAGGCTTTTTAGATATGCAGAGTACTTTTACACTACTTAAGAGCCGTCCTGTACTGTAGTGTCCAGAGACTTGCGAGAAGTGCATCGTTTTTTACTTGCAGGTAGCATCATGCGTAAGTTTCCACAAATGGAATGATGCTAGTTTGTAAATGCAAAACTAAATATACATAGTGTCACTTTCTGCACAGTTTTATGTATGGGAGTGTTGGAGAGCTTTACAAGAGCACCAGTTAAAATTAACATTACAGAAGGTCAGATTAATTTCTTTGGAGGCTCAGGTGAATTATGTGATTTGCCTAGCATCACAAGATGCTGAGCTGGAGCTGGGACTTGAACTTTGTTTCCAAGTTTCAAAGTCTGGTAAGGCCCCAACCTCTCCCTGTTGACTGCAGGAACGGATATGGGGCAGGCAAAGAAGAACACCAGAGACTAATTTATCCCACACTGTTCAATGGAGGAGAGGGAACAAAAATCAACTGCGGTGTTCCCGCTTTGCCTCTCACCAACCCCCACCACCCAACTCTTGGGTCCTCTTCCCTGCCCCAGTCCTCTGCAAAGAAAGTGGTAACTGTTTCCCATGGGAGCTCTGTCACACCTAGAGAGAGTTGGAGGGGGCATGCTGTGACAGCCAGAGCAGCCCATTGTCATTCTGCAGCTGACAATTAGCCGGCTGTCCTGACGTTGTGCATTTAGTGGCCCCCGAGAGGGCCTAAGCAGGTTGCAGTGTTTAATAGACCGAAAAACTGGCCCATTAACTGGCCTCAGGCGCAGGCCCATCGGCCACCTGCCCGATTGCCTGCCTTGCCAATCCGAGGCTGGAGGGTAGTGAATGGCGGGTGGGGATTACGAACTGGCAGTCTAGGAGGCTTCCTTTTGCTTGACTGTGTACACGTCAGTCACCTCAGCTGGGACTGCAGAGTTTGCTATGGTGTCACGAAGCCCCCCCATCATCCCTCTTCCACACTTTCGCAGCTCAAGTGGGACTATAGAACAATGCATTGCCCAAGATACCACCCTCACTCTATTGCCTTCCCATCAATCCAATGTTCTCTGGCACCACACACCTCAAAACTCTTTCAGGTGCATTCCCATCCCTCTTTTTCTGAGCTACTAAATGCTGCAAGGGACTGATGCCCATTCCTTCTCTTGCCTACTGCCCTCCAACTGCCCCAATGACATCACAACAAAATCTACACTATTCATCCACACGTCCTCTATTCCCACTACTTCTCCCTACCCTACGTCCTGCCCCACCCACACTCTCAGGACTAGCCTCCGCAGTGTAAACTTGTGTGCTTGCACAGACAATCTCAATGTCAGGTGCAGCAACACCAAGCATAGATGCGGACGCTTTCCAAGTGCGACGCAGCCGACTTGTGCTTCCAGGCTCTGACACTACACTCCCCTGCCTCTTGTCCCGACTCACAACTCAGCCCACGGACGTGCCACTCACCATGGCATCGCATGCCTTCATCATCCCTTATGGATTTACTGATATCCTACGTGTAACCGCGCAATGTTTTATAAAAGAGATACCAGGAATAATCAACACAGTTACAGTTCAAATAAAGGTCACATGAGCAAACCTACTTCAAATCACTAATAAAGACTGGGGACCTCATTTACGAGGTGTAGACACAGGGCAGCACCGCAAGTATTCTTGCTGCGCTGCCATGTGTCAAAAGAAAAGGGCAGTAATGCACGTATCTATTAGCTATGGGGCATTCCTGTCCTTTTTCCCCTGCACTGGCTCACAATGGGCTGCCATGTGCCAATGCAGGCACCCTTGCACCATGGTGCAAGGGTGTCTGCATTACAGAGATGATTGTTTTGGTGCAGGAAGGCACACCTTTCAGCACAAAAACAATCATGAGAGGCGTTTTCCTCTTTGTATGTGTGCTGCACAATGCAGCACACATAGAAAAATGGAAAACAAAGAGAACTAAAGGTATTTCTCCTGGTTGTGCCTCCCTTATGCCTCCTCTGGAGAGGCGTGGGCTTTTGACACATTCCATGTTTAAAAAACCTTGTAAATCCAGGAATGCGTCAAAATCCATGGATGTTACATGGGAACACTCACCACAACAGCCATGAAACAACTCTTTGACATAAAGTGATGCATTGCCTTACTCCATATCTACAAGGCCATGAAAAGCCACACAAAGTGGCCTTGTAGATATGGGCCTGTAACCCGTGCCACCAGCAGTGCCAAATGCTTGTAAATAAAGCCCCCAGTGTTTTTATTTGGCAGAAGCGAAATACTAGCTAATGTTGCAAATGTATTTTACTCTCAGACATGCAAAATGCTTTCCAGCTGAGTCTTAATGCATATGCCAATAAGTCAGGAACCTCCTCAGAATATAGAGGCACAGCTGTCTTTAGCCACCCAAAAAGGAAAGATAGGAAATCCAATAAACAGTCCAGAAAAAGACACTGAACATTAATTCTATTTTCCCCGCCATCCAAATATTCCCTTTGGGGGACTCACCCCTTTTAAGAACATAATCATCAAAACCCACTTCAGGTCATCCTACATCAGCTGAGCCTAATATATGCCGACAAGAAGTTGAAATTATTGTGTATCAGAATATCCTTTTCTGATCCTCTCCCAAAATGGTTTGTCAGCCTCCTCCAGTACAAAGACATACTTGTCTAATAAATAATCGACTTTAATCTTAGCGGAATAGTGGATTGTGACCCAGTTAGTCGAGAGCCTTTTTAACAGCTACTATGGCGTCCTTTCAGGCCAGAGACTCATCAAAATACAGGCAGTCCTGCAGGGTATGTCCTTCTTCAGCATTTTTGCTCTGAAGATTTGATCCCTGAAGTCTGCACAGGACAAAACCAATATTTATTCTTCCTTTTGCAGCTTCTTCAGAAATGGACTAGTGAGATATCAGAGCACTGTCAGATTCTTCACCATTGTTGATCATCTTGTATATCTGCTCATCCAACTCTCCTTGCAGGACATATGGTGGGTTCTCTGTACGGATCCCAATAACTCTTAGCTGGGCACCTCTTCCCAGGTTTTCAAGAACCTCTGGTACCAGCATCCAATTAGAGAACAGTCTGCACCACAAGGCTTTTGAATTCTACCGGTACTTGAAGGGAGTTCATCGAAACCACACCACACCACTGCCCCAGACCTACATCTGCCTTACAAACACTTGTTTACATTTTGCCACCTACTCTGTAAGTCTATATCTTTCTTGGGGTAACTAAAACTCTGTCTCCAGACACATTATCTACAATTTAATGGCCACAATGTGTATGTACCCTTGTTTGAGGAGGGTCTCTTTGATAACTCTTCCTCAGGATTTCTTTGGTTTTGACATGCCATATTCTCAACACCAATATCCAATGCAAGACGGCTGGCCCTCGAATTGACAGGTCATGGGTTGCTACTATTAAGTCTCAGCAATTATAAGTAGTCCGACTTGTACAATATCTATTCACTGGTTCAAGCAGAGTAGGTCGCTCACATTCTGTACTCTGGCCCCTGCTGGATCATCAGCAGGAAACATGACCTTGAATGGACTCAAAATACCTACCTCTCCCAGCTTCTCTCCCTCTAAATCTAGGCCTGCTTCGCATGTTCGATGTGGGCATTCGGGAGTCATTGCTGCTGCCCTCTCCTGGTCAGCTCCAGGCTTGATCCTGCACAGAAGAGTCCATGCACAAGACTGTCACTGCCATCTCTTTTGGCATATTTCAGGCAGGCCTACTGGGATAAGGAGCATACTGAACCACAATCACTGTCTAAAAGTCTGAATGACCACATGCTTTCAGAGGGACTGGCTCTTCCTAACTTCCATTCATCACAATACTTCGGCCTTCCTGACTACATTATTGTAATATCAGAGGTAAGTGCCTTGTTGACACTTTAATCACCATTAAGCAGCACAACTTGCACATTCTCAACCGGTGGCGTTACCAGTGACTTTACCCGTGGTCCATTTCATATGATATAAGCTTACTGTGCAAAACAATCCAATATCAAACCATTGTAAAGCAAAAGCTAAACACATACAGTCAAACACATACTCTCATAAGTCTGGAGTAATCCTGACATAATTAAAAAAGCAATTTTTATTGAAAGCTGGACTCAGGCTAGGTCAGAGATAAGTAGTTCAAGAATGGGACGCAGAGGCACCTTGGAGAGAAAGTTATTATTCTAAATAAGTGAGATATTCAAGCATCTGGATACCTGACTAGCAGGGTGTTTGCTGGATCATTGTGGAAACTGATTATTTGTCAAATAACCTTAAAATGTAGAAAAAAAAAAGTTAGAGTTTTGTAGATTAGAGATGCTGGTATCTAATTGTAAGTCCTTGCGTTCTACTGGGCTATGGTGTTTCTTTAGTAAACTGCTTCTGCAATGTTGAGTTTCCATTTGGAGTGTTAGATCTTTAAGATAATGAAATTGGCATCGGATGTGGATTTTTGACATTGGTTTTTAGGTCCTGTGAGAGGTATTGTTTACTATTGGGGGTTGGAAGCCACCAATTGCTTACCATTTGTTGAATTCATTGTCAGACTTATTTGCTGACTACTAATTGGCCAGTGCTTGCCCATGTCACATCCTGTTATTTCGTTTAGAATATGAACCAAGTACTGATTGATTTGCTTTGATCAGTGTCCTTCTGCTGTCTGCTGCTGTGATTCAGGTAGTATTTTATTTATTCTTCCTGTCTGTGAGCTTCTCCCCCTGCTCTCTCCTCCTGCACTCCATGTTGTTTCCCCTCCACCCACACTCTTGTTGTGTCCTGCTGTTGTTGCTTCTTTTCAACGGAGATGGCTAGAGGGAGGAACTGTAACGATCTGCAGGCTAAATGTGTACTAAATGAAAATGGAACAGAGCTGCATAAAAAGATTTTAAAGTGTGAGTGATTTTGAAAAATAGGGCCCTATTGCTCATGCACTCTAAACTGTCTACTCACAACGTTCAAACACATCACTGGTGTGGCTAAAAGACAATTAAAAAGAATGAAGCAGCCTAATTCAGCAACTGGAATCCCTTGTATTATGGGCATGCAAATGAACCCTCAAATGGCTGTTTTTTTACATTGAAGTTATGGAATACTAAGATATGAAGTCAATATGAAGACCATAGTGAAATAGAGAATTTGTCAATATTGCAGGTGTTCTTGCCTGGGACCAACACAAATGTTATGCAATGGTGAAGAACTACACAAAATGAACATGTATTAGAAACAAAGGGGCATATGTACAGAATTTAGAGATTGTGATTTCCTAATTGTGATTCTTACTGAATGTACAAAAATGGACAAGTTTTACATTGCAATTTTCAATGGGTCGCAAATTGGCCTACCTCATGAATGTTAATGAGGTAGGTCACAATCTGTGACCCATTAGAATTGCAGCCATCAGAGGGATGATGGCCTGCTGGGGTCAGCAGACTACCATGTCTGTGATAGCCTTTTAATAAAGCAATCTTTTTTTAATGCAGTCTGTTTTCCTTAAAGGAAAATGAGATATGTTTCAAAAAATAAAATAGAAAGTTTAAGTCCAAGGGTCGGCTCCTAAAAAGCATTTGTTTCAATATTCACAAAGAGGTAGGGGACGTGTGGAGACCCCTTCCCATTTGCAAATGTTTACCATCAACTTTGAGGTGTCGGTAAAAAACTAATATTTTGCAACCGTAATTCTGTCGTAAAACATTCATCCATAGCACTGCAATTGGTATTTGGAAAGGATGCCCTAAGCACACCTTTTAGAAATTGGGTTACTAGTTGACTGGAGTTTGGGCCGTGGTCAAGCAGCAACTACAGCTAGCAATGTGTAAAATATTTATGCAATACTTCAAACAGAAAAGCAGTGAAACACTGGACAAAAAGAATACCACACAGGTTAGAAATATAGAGCTTAATTTATTAAATAGAACAAAATTACATCACAAAAATTCAATCAGTAGAACCGAAGTTATGAATTTAAAAAATAAAATAAACTGTAAAATAGCACCTAAAAGCAGAAAGCACAAAGCACAGCTATCGGGTCAGGCTGGACAGGGCCAAACTCAAAAGTTCAGGCCAACCACAATAGTGTGCAGGTCAACTACAGTCCCAGATTAGTATCACTGAAGCTTAACCTTCCAACGTTTTGTGCCAAGAGTCCCGCTCACATTGGAGAGGGTCACAGGGATCAAGGGGAGTGTAGTATTTTTACCCTGTTCACTTTTTCCTTCCCCCTACCCATCGTCTGTCGAGGCTTCTCTGTACACCCTTCCCTTTAAAGGCACCAGAATGTGGCCGTAGAAATGCAGGATAAATAAAGTTTATTAGGTCGGATATAACAGATAATGCAGTAATTATATTAAAGCATCTGATGTCAGTCACTTTTGTCTTCCTTCTTTTTCAATAGAAGCAAATCAAAATGCCCAACTTGCTTTATATTCTCAAAAGACAAGGAGATGAGATGTCCCCATCGCAGGAGTGGCAGTGACCCTCAGGAGAAACATAATAAGACTAGTCAGTCTATCACAATTGTCTTTGGGCTGAAATCTTGTTAGAATACTGCCACCATAGTGCATCCTTTCAATTGACTGTGCATTCACCCGAGTGAGAGGTAATTGGGTAAGTGCCAAGTTAGAAAAGCAACATGGGGTGTGTCTTTCGTTTGAGGGCCAGCGCTGGAGGCCCAGAGTGCTGCCCACCACCTCTGTATTCCCCTTTTATTCCCCAACACTTGCCTCAAGCCACAACCCTCTGGGGTCGTGGAGTCCAGGTCCCCAGCATCCTCTCCTGCTTTGGAGCATGGGGATTGAGGTTATAGCCGGGAGCACTCTTTACTGGCCATCGGTTTCCCTAATAAGTGGGTCCTTTGGGTTCCCCTCTGTCTGTCTGGCTCCACGCTGGACAGGGTCACTCTCTTCCTGGTCCCTGCTGTTCGCCTGCCGCCGCGCTCCCTTGTCTTCCTCATCTGTCCCTTTCTCCATTCTTTCTCCATTCGTCGCTTAATTTCTGTCGTAGAGGAAGCGTCTTTCCGCTTATGGTAACTGTTAGAAATGGGGTCTTTGGTTGACAGTCAGGTTACCTCCTGTTCAAGCAAGGACCCTCACTCTAGTCAGGGTAAAAGACAATCACCCTCAGCTAACCCCTGCTTACCCCCTTGGTAGCTTGGCAGAGCAGTAGGCTTAACTTCAGAGTGCTAGGTGTAAAGTATTTGTAACAACACACAGAGTAACTTAATGAAAACACTACAAAATGACACAACACAGGTTTAGAAAAATAGGAAATATTTATCTAAACAAAACAATACCAAAATGACAAAAATCCACAATACACAAGTCAAGTTATCAATAAAAATGCAAAAAGAGTCTTTAAACAGTTTTAAACACACACTAGCGCTGCTAGAGTGAAAATATACCTGGTGTGCGTAAAAAAAAACCCGCACGGCGGTACGTGAGTCAGAAATCCAGCTGCGCGATGATCCGAAATCCCCGCAGCGCAGGTTGTGATCTCCCAGCCTCCGTCAGCGAAGCTGCGTGTCATTTCTCCTGCTCCGTGCGTCGATTCTTTAGTCGCGTTTCCTGCGAGCGTCGTTTTCTCAGCTGCGGGGCCGGCAGCGTGTTGTTTTTTCAGCTGCAGATCGGAGTCGCGTCAATCTTTTCCCCGCACGGCGCTCTGTGCGTGGATTTCCTTGTCTTTAGGCTGCCAGCTTCTCCTTTCATGGTCCCAGGAACTGGATGGGCACCACAGGGCAGAGTAGGACTCTCTCCAGAGACTCCAGGTGCTGGCAGAGAGAAGTTTTTGCTGTCCCTGAGACTTCAAACAACAGGAGGCAAGCTCTAGATCAAGCCCTTGGAGATTTATTCTCAAGATGGAAGGCACAAAAAGTCCAGTCTTTGCCCTCTTACTCTGGCAGAAGCAGCAACTGCAGGATAGCTCCACAAAGCACAGTCACAGGCAGGGCAGCTCTTCTTCCTCAGCTATTCAGCTCTTCTCCAGGCAGAGGTTCCTCTTGGTTCCAGAAGTGTTTCTAAAGTCTGTGGTTTGGGGTGCCCTTTTTATACCCACTTTCTCCTTTGAAGTAGGCCTACTTCAAAGTAAAGTCTCTTTGGAAAGTGAAATCCTGCCTTGCCCAGGCCAGGCCCCAGACACTCACCAGGGGGTTGGAGACTGCATTGTGTGAGGGCAGGCACAGCCCTTTCAGGTGTAAGTGACCACTCCTCCCCTCCCTCCTAGCACAGATGGCTCATCAGGAAATGCAGACTACACCCCAGCTCCTTTTGTGTCATTGTCTAGTGTGAGGGGCAACCAACCCAACTGTCAAACTTACCCAGACAGGGAATCCACAAACAGGCAGAGTCACAGAAATGGTATAAGCAAGAAAATGCACACACAATCTTAAAATCAACTTTACTAAAAGATGTCTTTTTAAATTGTGAGCTCAGAGACCCCAAACTCCACATGTCCATCCGCTCCCAAAGGGAATCTACACTTTTATCAGATTTAAAGGTGGCCCCCATGATAACCTATGAGAGGGACAGGCCTTGCAACAGTAAAAAACGAATTTAGCAATATTTCACTATCAGGACATATAAACCACATTACTATGGGCCTGATTCTAACTTTGGAGGACGGTGTTAAACCGTCCCAAAAGTGGCGGATATACCACCTACCGTATTACGAGTCCATTATATCCTATGGAACTCGTAATACGGTAGGTGGTATATCCGCCACTTTTGGGACGGTTTAACACCGTCCTCCAAAGTTAGAATCAGGCCCTATATGTCCTACCTTAACCATACACTGCACCCTGCTCTTGGGGCTACCTAGGGCCTACCTTAGGGGTGTCTGACATGTAAGAAAAGGGAAGGTTTAGGCCTGGCAAGTGGGTACACTTGCTAAGTCGAATTTACAGTTAAAACTGCACACATAGACACTGCAGTGGCAAGTCTGAGACATGATTACAGAGCTACTTATGTGGGTGGCACAACCAGTGCTGCAGGCCCACTAGTAGCATTTGATTTACAGGCCCTGGGCAGCTTAGTGCACTGTACTAGGGACTTACTAATAAATCAAATATGCCAATCATGGATAAGCCAATTACATATACATTTTGTAAAGGAGCTCTTGCACTTTAGCACTGGTTAGCAGTGGTAAAGTGCCCAGAGTAACATAAACAGTAAAATCAGAGTCCAGCACAAATCAACAACCTGGGGAACAGAGGCAAAAAGTTAAGGGAGACCACACCAAGGATGAAAAGTCTAGCAGTAACGCACGTCTAGCGTGGGTAACCCAGCATGGTCGTGGAATGGCCTTGCGGCCATGTTGGATTTCTTGGAGCACACTTGCTCAGTATGGTTCATATCACAAGGAGCAATGCGTGAGGTGGTCAGCGTGGCGCGAAGAGCAGGCAGGGAATTCCAGATGGGTGGGCTGGAGCTTCACAGTGGCAGTCCTCCACAGGTGATCGATATTTGCTGTGAGAAGAGATGGGCTGGTGGCAGCTCACACTGTACTTCAGTACGAATGGGCCCATTTACAGTCACAAAGTGCCCAAACACTTGATTTGAGTGCCTACTGAGTTACACCAAGTGTCCAGTCCCTGAAAGGCACCACTTGGGGGTCAGGAACTCACAGCAGCTGGATCCTGGAGCTGGGTGGTGGGCCTTTTGAGTCCCTGAGACTCAGATCAGGAGGTCAGCAGACTAGCCAGTTAAGTCACTCTGGGGTTCTGGGTTCAAGGTGAAGCTTCAGGTCCAGTTCTTCTTCTCCAGGCAAGAGGGCAGAAGGCAGCAGGTCAGCAAAGCATGGCAACAGCTCATTTAGAGCAGCAGTCCAGTAGAGTGGCAGTCCTTGTACCAGCACAGCAGTCCTTCATACTAGCAGAGTATTCACAGGTCCAGTAGTGTAGTGAAGAGTTAGTGCCTGAGGTCCTAATTTTATAACAGGTGCCCTGGATATAGAAGGTGGGAGACACTTCTAGACAGTGGCTTTTAAGTGCATGTAATTCCCTGCCTCCCCTGCCCTGGCTCCAAGCTGGCTGAAGTGGCAATGAAACAGTCCTAAGCCCCTTTGTGTGGCAGAGCACAAGCTACACAGTTGTAAGTGGGGCTGTGCTCAGCTCTGCCCCCCATCCTGTCAGCAGATTTCTCATCCAGGCACACCTAATCCCTCTATAGTGTGACTGTCTGGGAAGAATTCACAAAGTCTGTCAGTTATACCCAGTCATGTGACCCAGATCAGGCAGTAGGCACAAAGGGCCGTATTTATACTTTCTGGCGCACAACTGCGCCAACGCAATTGTCCGTCCAAAAATTTAACGCCGGCTAAGGCCATTCCAAAGCGCCATGTGGGCGCCTTCTTTATGGAATGACGTTAGCCGGCGGAGCTGCTGGGGTGTGTAAAAAAAAATGACTTACACCAGGCAGCGCCGGCGTAGGGGAACATGGAGCTTGGGCGTCAAAAAATGGGGCAAGTCAGGCTGAGGCAAAATTTTCGCCTCAACCCGATTTGCGCCATTTGTTTTGACTCCCAACCCCCATTTAAATGACTCCTGTCTTAGCAAAGACAGGAGTCATGCCCCCTTGCCCAATGGCCATGCCCAGGGGACTTATGTCCCCTGGGCATCGTCATTGGACATAGTGGCATGTAGGGGGGCACAAATCAGGCCCCCCTATGCCACCCAAAAAAAATAATAATAATACTTACCTGAACTTACCTTAAGTTCCCTGGGATGGGTCCCTCCATCCTTGGGCGTCCTCCTGGGGTGGGCAAGGGTGGCAGGGGGTGTCCCTGGGGGCATGGGAGGGCACCTCTGGGCTCCTTCCGAGCCCACAGGTCCCTTAACGCCTGCCCTGACCAGGCGTTAAAAAATGACGCTAAAGCGGCTGGACGTCATTTTTTTTGACCCACCCACTCCCGGGCGTCATTTTTGCCCGGGAGTGTAAATACGGCACACATGCCTCTGAGTCATTTTTTAGAAGGGAACGCCTACCTTGCATATCATTAACGCAAGGAAGGTGTCCACGCTAAAAAAAGACGCAAACTCCAAGATCTTTGGCGCTAGACGGGTCTAACGGCAAAGTATAAATATGGAGTTAGTTTTGCGTCGGATTTGCGTAAAAAAAAACAACGCAAATCCGGCGCAAACAGAGTATAAATATGCCCCAAAATGTCTAAGGGCACAAGAATGCCAACTTTCTAAAAGTGGCATTTTTATAATTGTGATCAAAACCCAACTTTACCATTAAATAGGGCTCCTCAATACAATTCCAAAGACTCCAAATTTGACGTTGCTACCAGCGCCCAATTGGAAATTACAGCTGTTAAAGGTAATAAGGAATCAGCAAAGTAATCCTATGGGAGGAGTATGACTCACAGTAGTGAAGAATGAGTCAAGAGTTGTTTACTATCATAACATGTAAAACTTAAGAATACATGTCCAACCGTTTCATTAGCATCCCTATGGGGTATCTAAGGCCATCCTTAGGAGTGACATATGTAATGATGATGTAATGATGCTGGAGTTTAAGGCTTGACAAGGGGGTTTCAATGCCAAGTCAACGTAGCAGTTTAACACTGCATTCAGGCCACAATAGCAGGCCTGGGATATGTTGAAAGGGCTACTTAAGTGGGTGCTACAGGCCCACTAATAGCATTTAATTTATAAGCCCTGGGTATATGGTGTATATGGTGTACCACTGTACAGGAGGCTTACAAGTAAATTAAATGTGCCAATCAGGAGTAAGCCTGCCAAACCATGTTTTAGGGCCAGAGTATAAGCACTTTAGCACTGGGTAGCAGTGGTGAAATGCATAGAGTCCTGAGGACAACAAAAACAAATTCAGCAAAAAGTGGAGGGACAAAGACAAAAACTTCCAAATACCGAGTCGCTAAGCACAAATTGCTATTTGGTAACATGTTAAAGAATTGCATTTTGTGTTTTGTATAAATGAAAAAGCATTTTTGTGGTTGGAAAAGGCCCGATTCTATAAATTGGGCTATTTCTGAGCTTAAAAATCCTTTTGTACATATGGCCCAAAACACCTTTAAAACAACTGCCAAGCATTTGAAACTGAATAATTGTGGTTTTCTACATGTACAAATTAGAACAAGACATCACCTGCAATGGGATAAATGTGTACTAGGCCAAAAACGCATTATCATTTTTTTAGAATGAATTGGTTAGACAGCTATGATAATAAAAACAAACGTGCACTTCATACCAATACTGCTCCCACTTCCTCTTGGCACTGCTCTTCCCTTTTTATAACATTACAGTCCTCTGTCTTTATGATAGTACTGCTCCCCTTCATCATTGCACTGCTGCCCATCGTTCCATATGAACACACTGCTCTATTTCTCCCCTTCGCCTTTCCCCACTGCTCCTTTCACCCCACACTGCTGGTCTTCCCTCCTCATCTCATTGCCCCCAATCTTCTTGGTACTGCTTCTTCTCTTATTGAGTCTCCCACTTCTACTCACATTTCATTTGTTTTCAAAAACCTTTGCCTTATTCCATATTTGCCTTCATCGGCTTCCCTTCATCCTCTCCCGGATCATTTTTTTGTGCCATCTTTAAACCCCATTCCCTGAGGTTCAGTGCCCATCCTATGCTTTCTACTTTCAACTCTCCTTACCTCCTCTTCTACTTTGGTGACCTCCCATCATCCAAACATTCAACGTCAAGCTGCCATAACCACAGCTGCCAAGTTTTTAGGTTGTGTATGTGTGACATTTCTATGGTTGCAAAGTGTTTATGTGTGACATTTCAATACTTCAGGTGTGACGTCATGTGTGTAGCATCATAGCATAACAAATTATATATAGACATGTAACAAGATCAACTATGGAGAATTACTTTCTTTCTGTCTCTTTTAATGGCATAGGAAGTACATTGAAACAGCTGCAACACTCCTGCTCTGCTCATGCTAGCTATAAAAATGAACAGTGCTTACAAGCATCATAGCATCACGCCAGTCTCTGCACAGTTGGCCTGCACCTGTTGTGAGAATTGAACTGAATTAAGTATTAGTAGTGCAGAAGCGCCGCTCCCAGAGGAGCATCCTGGTGCTATTGTGGAAAAATAACCTAATGAGTAAAAGTCACACCTGAGAAAATAGTTTACTTAGAGAATAAGGAAATAGCACAGTGTGTCAGAGATTCCAAAGATACAAGTTTGTAAACACTTCCTAAAGATAGTTTCTGATTCAGTGAACCCTAGGTGGCTGGGAAGATGGTTCCAGGCCTTGTTACATAGAGCAGTGAAGGATTTGCCCCCGTCTAGATCTTAATCTAAAAGTGGCAGGCTTAAGCAAATTTGCCTGGGAGAACATGAGGGTTCTGCTCGTGATATAATGAGTGAAACTTGATATTAGTAATTTTGGTCCAGTTGCTTTGTAGGCTCTGAAAGTCATCCAAATCTTTTTTTAAAGGACCCTTTCATGAACTGGCAGCAAATTTGTACGGCTGCTGAAGCAGATTATCTTCTTGACAGTTTAAGAACTGATCTGGTGGCTGCATGCTGGACAACTGCAGTTTCTGGAGATTCCTCATACAAGACTATTGCAGTATTCCAGCCTTGAGGTTATAAATGCACAGGCAACCATCTTTCTAGCAGGACTATGGGAATTTCAGAAGTAGAGGGCTCGATGACGTGGCTCCAGTAGGTCTAGGCATGGAATGCATTAACAGACATCTACAGACACAAAGGGGCATATTTATACTCTGTTTGCGTCGAATGTGCGTCGAAAATTTGGACGCACATTCGGCGCAAACCTAACACCATATTTATACTCTGACGCCCGACCCCGCGAACGTCAAAATCCCTCTGTGTGCGTCATTTTCTGGATGCGGGAAACCGCCTTGCATTAATGACATGCAAGGTAGCCGTTCACGTCCAAAAAATGACTTTAAGTCCTGTGCGCCTTCTTTATACTCCTGCGTCATTTTGATGCACAGGAGGGAGCGGGCCTTAATAAACGGCACACATCAGGCTGTTTTTTAACGCCTGGGTAACGTCATGGTCTCTGACCATGGAAGCAGTCCAGAGGTGCCCTTCCCTGCCCCCAGGGACACCCCCTGCCACCCTGGCCCACCCCTGGAGGACACCCATGGATGGGGGGACCCATCCCAGTTAAGTTCAGGTAAGTTGAGGTAAGTATAATTTTTTTATTTTTTTAAAGTGGCATGGGGGGCCTAACTTGGGCCCCCCTACATGAAAACTATGCCCAATGGCCATGCCCAGGGGACAAAAGTCCCCTGGGCAAGGCCATTGGGCAAGGGGGCATGACTCCTGTCTTTGCTAAGACAGGAGTCATTTCAATGGGGGTTGTGCGTCAAAAAATGGCGCAGGTCCGGTTTGAGCCATGATTTTTTACTCTAACCTGACTTGCACCATTTTTTTACGCACAACCCCCTTCTTTCCCTACGCCTGCAAGGCCTGATTTGAATCATTTTGTTTTTACTCTGACCAGCCTGCAGCGCCGGCTAACGTCAATCCTTAAATAAGGCGCACGTCTGGTGCGTAGGAATGTCGTTAGCTGGCAGTAATATTTTTGACGCAAACCAGCTGCGTCAAAAAGTATAAATATGGGCTGTAGGGCCTTATTTATAATTTTTGGTTCAAAGCTGCACTAAAGCATTTTTTAACCAAAAAGTTTTGCACCGGCTTGAACAATTTTTTAGCACCAGCTGGGCACCATATTTATGGAATGGTGCAAGCCGGTGCAAAGGGTAGGCTAACGTAAAAAAAAATGACGTTAGGCAGGTTAGAGTCAAAATAAATGACTTACCAGATTAGCGTCATTTTTTTACGCTAAGGGGCATATTTATACTCTGTTTGCACTGAATTAGCGTCATTTTTTCTTACTCTAATTCGGTGCAAAACTAACTCCATATTTATACTTTGGTGCTAGACCCGTCTAGCGCCAAATTTATGGAGTTAAAGTAATTTTTGGGAAGTGGAAACCTACCTTACCTTAATGAGATGCAAGGTAGGCGTTCCTGTGCAAAAAATGACTCTGTAGCCTTAACGCCATATTTATACTCCCATGCAAAAATGGTGCAAGGGAGGGAGGTGGGGTCAAAAAATGGTGCAAAGCTTGCTTTGCCCCATTTTTTAAAGCCTGGGTCAGGGCAGGCGTAAGGGGACCTGTGGGCCTATTTCCATGGTGGAACACCATGGAATAAGCCCACAGGTGCCGTCCCCAGGCCCCAGGGGCACTCCCACCCACACCAGAGGGATTGCGGAGGATGGGGGTCCCCATCCCAGGTAAGTACAGGTAAGATTGCATTTTATTTTTGAAAGTGCCTTGAGGGGCCCTGAAATGGGCCCCCATACATGGCACAGGGAGCAATGGCCATGCCCAGGGGACCCTTGTCCTCTGTGCTGGCCATTAGGGTGGTGGGCATGACTCCTGCCTTTTCTAAGGCAGGAGTCATGTGGCATGGTAGGTTTAGCACCATAAAATGACGCCGATCTGGTTAGAGTCATGTTTTTTTTACTCTAACCTGCCTAAAGTAAATTTTTGGTGCTAAACCCTCTTCTTCTATACCGCCAGCCCCAGCCGACTAAAGTCATTTTGTTTTTACTCTAGCCTACCTTTTGCACCGGCTTGCACCATTCCATAAATATGGTGCCCGTGTGGTGCACAGAAATGGTGCAAGCCGGTGCTAAACTTTTTGGTGCAAGACTGAGTTAGTGCAGTTTTGCAGCAAAACGTATAAATAAGGGCCAATATTTTGTAAGTTTGTGCCACTTTTGCGTAAAAAAATTACGTTAATGAGGTGAGAAAAAAGTATAAATAAGGGCCTTGGTGCTAGATGGGTCTAGCACCAAAGTATAAATATGGAGTTAGTTTTGCACTGAATTAGAGTAAAAAAAAAAATGCTAATTCGGTGCCAACAGAGTATAAAAATGCCCCAGAGTATAAATATGCCCCTAAATATGGCGCTCAGGCCATAGATCCATTTTTTGCATGGGAACGCCATGAAATGCAAGGTAGGTCTCCACTTCCAAAAAATGACTTTAACTCCATAAATTTGGCACTAGACGGGTCTAGCACCAAAGTTTAAATATGGAGTTAGTTTTGCATCGAATTAGAGTAAAAATAATTACGCTAATTTGGTGCAAACAGAGTATAAATATGCCCCTAAATGGCAGATTTAAGAAAAGTGGCACTGCACCCAGTGCACAACCACTTTTCTTGAGCCCCTTTGCACCCCCCCACTGCCTCCATGTGTGCGCCATATTTAAAATACACCATATCACAGGCTAGAGGGCAATAGCGTCAAAATTGTTGATGCTATTGATGAACTGTTCAGGGTTAGCACCAGAATTTTGGCACTAACCCTGAACAGTACATAGGGGCCCATTGTAACCAATTGTGTGCCCCCTTTTAACGCCTGCTCTGAGCAGGTGTTAAAAGTAGCTACGAAAAATGACGCAGTGGAATCTCTTAGAGAACGGGGGAACGCCCCCTCTGCGTACATTATGGCGCATGCATAATGTGGTGCGAAGTTTTACAAAGTGGCGCAATGCATGCATTGCGCCACTTTGTAAATATGGTGCAGTGTTTTGCAATAATATCGCCATATTAGTGTAAAAAAATGACGCTAATGTGGAGATATATGGCACAAGGGGCTCTTAGATCTGTCCCTTAGTGCCCATTGACAGTACCTCTGTTGGTATGCTGCTCTTAATACGTCATTGCACTATACAGAAAAGTTGCTGCTAGTGTGACCACAAAACAATCTTACTTTGCCTTGCAAAGCCTAGTGAGCACATGTGTGGTTGAGAGGGTGTTGGATGGTGAGGTCTTTGAAGTTATAGACTGAGAAAGAGCACAGAAGTGGCTCAGGGCTTGAGAGGTTGGCTCCTGGCATCACTGAGACACCATAGCCTGATATCCTGGCAATGAGAGAATGCCTTTGGGCTCACCCCAAGCTTCCCCAACCCGAGTCACTGTCTGGTTACTAAGGTTTCCCTTTTACAAAATATAATAATGTAGAAATTTATAATGGGTTTTGTTGATGAACATCCGGACTGTATTTTCTGGTATGCGCCTGGTTGCTACTTAAACCCAGGCCAACAGCAATGCATCTTTAGGGACAAGGGATAATCTGGTAATGTTTACCACTCTGCAAACTCATAACATATTTAAAAACATCACCAAGGAAATCTAAACACATTATACACATAATGAAGCACATGCATAGTCTGTGGTCTGTAGAGAGGTGCAGCTGCAGGGTTTACTTTGGGTAAAGCAGATATTGGCATGCCTTTATTATTAACAAAAGACACAACCTGCAAGGTAAAACCGAAGCATAGTGTAAAAAATAATACTTTGGCGTTAGAAACTCGAATAGTGCTCATGCACCAGAGCAGAACTCTTTACTAAAGCAATTATCAATCAACAAAACTACTGGCCGAGTCCATAACTGAGCCAGAACTCTGAGTTAACAGGCCACCTGCAGACTGGTAGTGACACAGAAGCTACATGCGCTCTGAATACGGGCATCTGTGCAGGAGGGGTGTTCTCCACTCCCAGACCACACTGCCTTCACTGCTGGTGTACTCATCTCCACCTGCGACACAGCAGCACCCGAAACAGCTCATTGCTCATTAGACTGCCACTCAGCTACTTGACTGAGGCTGCTCAAATGTCTGGAATCCAGCAGGTGGAGCAGAATAATCTAACTACAGGGACTATGGGGACTTTTTTTCGTTATGAGCACACCTTATCAGCTGAACTAAACTGACATGCATGACTAATTTTGTACCGACCTGGCAGTTTTGTGGGGATTTATCCAGAATGTGTTACTCTAACGTGTGAACGTGTGATGCGTGGTACGTGGCAGGGCTGTATAATCCATACGCCTGCAAAAACTGTGCAAGGAAAATATATATTTATCATATTAATTATGTGTCATTGTGTGATTTGCATAAACTCATCTTTGCCTGTAGGTAAAGATCTTTACCTGAAGGCAAAGATGAGTCCATGAATCTAATCATCTTTGGAGCAGGTCCTGTGCCAGCTCCCCCTGCTGCCCAATTGCTTCTGCCATCCTTTGCCCAATCTGCTGAGTAGGTGTAGTGCACTTTGCTGTGTTTTTCTGCATTTTGCCTTCTGCTTCTTTTTTGGCCTCTTCTGGTCTTTGCCCCGTGCCCCTGCCGACCTCCCCACTGCATTTCCTGCCATTTCTGCCCTCTTTTTTGCCCAACTGTGCCCCTCCCACCCCAGGACCTACTTAATGGTGGTTGCAGCACGACCCCACTGAGCAGGTTCTGTGCCAGCTCCCCTGGTGCCCAATTGCCTCTGCCAGCCTCTGACCACTCTGCTCAGTAGGTGCAGGGTGCTGCAGGGCATTTTGCAGCCCTCTGCTGCATTTTGCCTTCTGCCTCCTTCTTGGCGTCTTCTGACCTTTGCCCCTTACCCCCCTGCTGCCTTTCCTCCCGTTTCTACCTGCTTTTTTTACCCTGCCCACCTCCTCCCACTGTGCCCATTCCAACCCAGGGCCTATTTAATGGCAGTCGCAGCACGACCCCACTGAGCAGATCCTGTGACAGCTCCCGCTGCTGCCCAGTGCCTGATTGCCCTTGCAGCCTCTGCCCACTCTGCTGATTTGATCCAGGGTGCTGCAGGACATTTTGCCTTGCCTTTTGCCCCCTGGCTCCCTGCTGCCTTTTTCCGCTATTTCTGCCTGGTTTTTTCCCTGCCTGTCTTCCTCCCACTGTGTCTCTCCCACCCCAGGACCTACCTAATGGAGGTCACGCACAGTGGGCACTCTGAAGGCATGCCAAAGGCAAGCCCAACTGCTCCTGTCCGCTCCCTGACTGTGCTGAGTGCCAGAAACCCTGGCTCTCTCACCATCTGCCAATACTCTTCCTCCAAACTCTGGGCCCTGATCTCCAGGAACCAGGACAACAAGTGCTACATCTCCTCCCACCGGATCACAGTTGTATCCTTCACATGCCTCCAATGCCTCTTCACCTGCAACACCGAGACCCTCACCACTCCTGCAACACTGCCTTTCAAGCCTGAGAAACAACACCATTGCCTGCTGCTCAATGCACGATCCCTCTGCAAACATGTCACAGAAATCTGGGACACCGTATCCATACTCAGACCGGACATGATGTTCATCACTGAGACCTGGCTCACACCCACCTCAGCCCCCAACATTACCTGCGCCACCCTGCAAGAATACAGACTGATCCACAAAGATCCCCACAACACGCATGGAGGAGGCATCACCATCATGCATAAGGGCAATGTCCTGTGCACCACCTTTGAAGAAGAGGCATCACACCTCATGGAACACCTAAACTTCCTAATCCAAACCAACACCAAAACAACCATCTGGGGAACTCTTACATACAGACCCCCAGGCTCTCGCCCCGTGTTCTGCAAGACCATCACCAATCTCATCGTCCCCCTAGCCATTGACTTGACAGACTACCTATTCCTAGGAGACCTGAATTTCCAACTAAACGACCCCAGTGACCACAACACCACCAATCTCCTGGACAATCTAAGCAACATCGGACTCAAACAACTAGTCACCAGCCCCACAGACACCACGGGCCACACTCTCGACCAGTGTAGAAATCAAGTTCAGCCACACAACGGAGAACACCTATTGACCCCATCTGAAGACTCCCCCAGCCACCTCATCATGGACTGGAAGCCACTATCTATCCAGGAAACAGCCACCGCCATGACCTCAACCCACTCCAGCTCACGCAATTACCCCTGACCACATTACATTTTCAACCAGGGCCAGAAGGAAATCAGCAGCATCCTTTATCCCATCTTCAAAGCCTCCATCAGGGCTGCCATATCCTTGAAGCATGGAAAGAAGCAGAGGTCAAGTCGCTCCTGAAGAAACCTACCACTGACCCCAGCGAACTAAAAAATTACCACCCCATCTTTTTGCTCCATTTCCCAGCCAAGGTCTTGGAGAAGCCATCAACAAACAGCTTTTTGAACACCTGTAAAAATACAACCTACTTCACTCCTCACAATGCAGTTTCTGCTCCAACCACGACACCGAGACTCCTCTTATCGCCCCAACAGATGACATCAGGTCCCCCCTCGACCATGTAGAGAAAGCGGCCCTGATACTCAGTTCGACACCATCTACCATTTCATCCTCACTGCCAGACTCCACCACAATGGGATGTGATGCAATGCCCTCAAATGGATCCATGCATTTATCACAGTTCATTCTCAAAAGGTCCGCCTCCCACCCTTCATCTCTGAACCTAAGAGCAGTATAAGCAGCGTCCCCCAGGGACTCTCTCTCAGCCCCACCCTCTTCAATGTTTACGTGATGCCACTGACTGAAATTCTTCATTCCCATGGACTCAAAATCATCTACTATGCTGATGACACCCAACTAATAATCTCCCTTGCCGAAGACCACGCCACATCCAGAGACAACTTCAGCAACACCCTTAACAGACACGTCACTGATTGGATGAAATCCAACTACTTGAAACTGAACACAGACAAGACAGAAGTGATCATCTTCGGAAGCAACCCCTCCCCTTGGGGTTACTCCTGGTGGCCCTCCATGCTTGGACAACCCCATGACCAACTGACCACGCCCACAACCTCGGCATCATCATCAACAGTAAACTCACCTTCAAACAGCGGATACACGTAGTGGCCTCTTTCAGTTTCCACAACTTCTCCATTCTATGGAGGATCTTCAAATGGAGCCCCATCAAAACAAGAAAGACTGTCACCCAAGCAATCATCTCCAGGAGACTAGAATATGGAAACACACTCTACATCGGACTCCCTGCCCAGCTCCTCCACTGCCTCCAGACCATCCAGAATGCAGAAGCAAGACTCATCCTAGACCTTACCAGAAGAACCCACATCAACCTCCACCTCAGAGGTCTACACTGGCCGCTGGTGCACAAGAGATGCAAATTCAAAGTTCTTACCATCGCCTATAAAGCCCTACACAACATCGGACCGAAGCTAATCAACTGCATACTCTCCTTCCACCAGCCAACCAGGGTGCATCGCTCGACCACTCTCGCCCATGTCCTAAGAGTCTGATGCAGCCACTGCGGAGGTCACTCTTTCTCCTACCTGGCTGCTAAGAACTAGAACAAACTTCCCACCTTCGCACCTCACACGTCCTCCTTAACTTCAGAAAAAAACTCCAGACATGGCTCTTTTTGGAGTAACTCCGACACACAGGGACAACCCTGAGTGCTTGGATACCCCCCGGGGCGATAAGCCATGGTTTACAAATAATATGATTGATTAATTGATTGAGTTGCCATCTCTTCAACCATTTTTTTGTAACCGCCCAATATAATGTACTTTATGTGATATTTATGAACTAAGCAAACAACTACATATATAAGTAAACTCATGTATCTTTGAAATACAGCTGTAGGAAATGTATACAGTCAGGGGTCACATCTGAGGTAAAATGTCTGAAAATGGAGGCAAAATTGTCACACCCTGGTGGCTGTAAAAACTAACATTGGCAAAGCCAATAGGTCTCACCTATGCAAGATCTATTGGCTTTGTGAATGCTTTTTAGATATATTGTACAGCAGAGTGGGCTGCTTTGCAACATGGTTTGAAGTAAAGAAAAAAAAACGGTATGACATGGCCAGCACTGAATGTGTCATAGTGCTTTTTTTCTTTAAAAAGTATGCCCATGGGCACTAAAGGTATGAAACCAGAGGCACAGTAGCAATGTGCAACTACCATGTTCTCAACGAAGTAATATAAAAAGCATTAAAAATGAAATGGAATCACAATAAGAGGAACGGTGAACAGCAGGTGCAAAGTGAGCTGTAGCTATTGAAAAAAATATATACATATTTTTAAAAGATAATAAAGTGGAGGTGGGAGGAGCAGAGAAGCATAGACAAGCGTGCAGAACATGTGGGCGAAGAGAGCAGACAGGACAAAGTGAGAAAGGAGATACATTCCTATGGTGTTCTGAAATGCAATTAAAAAAGTAGTCCCCTGATATCAGCAAAGGAAGAATACAAGTCAAAGAAATTCTGCAGTGTGAGGGCAAACTCATATGGAGGAAAGTCTTTGAATAAGGAGGAGGGAACAGAGATGAACAAGAAAGCCATCCATTCATGAGCAAGAACATTGTCCAAATCCTCTGTCTGTAAATTGCATTGTAGGACACAGCTGTCTGTAAGAAAGATCTAACACATAAAACACTTTCAGCTATGATTAGATTCATTGCAGTCATGTAGATCTGTAGTTAAAGTTGTCTCAAAGAGTTTCAAGGAATGAGATTACCAAATAAATGTATTTTACTGGGCTCATCATTTTCTAATTTCTGACACAATGAGTCCAGGAAATATAATTATGTACTTTAAAGAAGAAAAAATGTCACCCCCTAGGTTTTAAGCATTGCGCACTGATATCATTTACATTAAAAGTGAAATTAGCTGATTGGCTCATTTCACTTTCAGTGAATCAGCGCTCAGGGGCATAACCTTCTCTTTCAAGTGATAGCTCTCCCTTATGGATCCCTGCTTGGGTGTTGTTGCAGGAGAGGAAGCCCCAGGCAGGGAATCTACCCACTAGACACTAGGTATGAGGATTGGGGGGGAGCACCCCCCCAGGCATGGGCCTGTGCCTCTGTCTTCTGTCTGCCCTGGGCCCCATTAGTCTCTCTGCTCCTCAGATTGGTAGATGGGGATGTCAACCCCCAAATCTACCTCCATGTGGGGGCAGAAAGTTAGCAGACACAAGGGATTTGTTGATTGAAGTATTATTTTGGGGTAGACAGCCTCCATGGACATTGAGTTGTACTCTCCCCATGTTACTAGCCCAGTTAGTCTTTCAGCCCTCATTGATGGGGCACAGAAGGATGTTCACTCCCAATATATCCCCCATGGAGGTAGGGGGGGCAGAAAATCCATTAGTTTACCAAGGAAACAATATTTTCAAATAAAGAAGAGGTGTGGGCGTCACCCGCCTACGCATCAGGCTGTGCCCCACCGCAGAGCACACAAAACAGTTTTTTTGCCCCGAGAGTAGATTCAGGGAGATTACAATCTACCCCCACAGGGGCATAAAGCCTACTAGACACCAGTGATATATTTTATTTTTGTAGAAAAAGATATGGTGTGTGGATAGACCACACAGGTGTTGGGCCTATCCTGGAGCCCTAAAACTCCCAAAGTCTTTTTGCCCGCCTTGGGGACAGGGCCTATTCCCACGGCAAGAAAGAGGGAATTATGATTATTTTGGACATAATTTGGAATATGGACCGCCAGAGTAGGAGTAACCCTAAAGTTCCTCCTACTTGCCATGGTGAATGGTTGCACAATTTGCACTCATTCTATTTCACCCAGGGAATCCACATAAACACAGCCACTTTGAAAACTAGGCACCCATGTGAAATAACAAGTTATCTACCAAACAGCGTTTCCCCACTTGTCCTGTTTAAAAACAGCAGTTCGTGTGTGTGGCTGACTCTAACACCTGCAATATAAAAGGCCCTAAAACATAATACGGAGAAACTGACAATAGGGGTAGCAGCGGTATTTGGGCCTGGGCTGGAAAGCCACCCAGTGAAACCTACCAAACCCAGACATTTCTGAAATCTAGACAACCGGAGGACTCCAGGGTCGTGTTTGTTGTATGGATCCCACAACAGTTTATTGAACACAATGCTCTGTAAACCTCACACTTTGCCTAAAATAGCAATTTTTTGTTGAAATATTGACCAGTCCTGTGCATTTCTTTCAAATTAAAATAAAGTACTTACATTTTGCGGTATAATATATTTGCCATATATAATATAGCACAGTGAAATTAGGAGAATCAGACCCAGGACTCAGCACTTTAGGTGCTAGATCCTTCTGTACCCTCCTCTTGCTAATGGAGTCTCTATTATCCATGGCATATAATTAAGGACAAAGCACTGTTTAGGCACATGTATAGTTTGCTAAAATCACCCCCAAGGCATGGATGTGGCCAAGAAGTCCAGTTCGCTTTCACTTCTTTGTTGTTACTTAAAGTCTTGTGATGATTCCACAATCTTTGATCTGCTACTCAGTCTCTCATTGCACTCACAGTTTTTCAGCCTGAGCCTCCTGAATCCAGTTGTTTTAGTCTCAAGTGGTCCAGAATGAACACATTCCAAGGTCTGGCAACTACAGGATTTTACTTTGTGGTTCTGAAGCCTCGTTCAGGACTCATCTGGGAGATTTCAGTAATGCAGTCCGCATCACAGGTCTTGTCTTCAACAGCAGCCATCCCATAAGTACAAGTGCACATGGGACCCTTGGGTGGCAGATATGGCTTCTGTGCCAGTCCTGACTTTGTGGATGTTTTATGCAGTTGCAGCCTTCAGGTTGATTAGTGCTCCTATCTCAGTGGTGACACAGCTTTCTGACTCCAATGTACACAGCAGCAGCACCAGTCCTTTGTCTGCCAATCGCATACAATGATTTATATTTGCACAAATATTGATGGAGTTCTGATTGAGAACCCGTAAGAACAACAGGGGGATGACTTCCACACATGAGGCGCTCCTGACTTCACTTCTTTATAGTTGCTCATTTTCTCTGGTTATTCCCCATGCTGGTAATACGCTGAGCTTCTTCACCTGGACAGTCTTTCCTTGGCCACAGCATACTTCTTTCCCTTCTAAACAGGCAGATAGGCTTCGAGGCTCTATGCAGACACTCAGCTCTTCCTGCACAAAGTGCAGACTGCAGGTGATGTTCTTGCACCTCTGGGAGACTGTCTGTCATGCTGACACCAGCTCAGGTCACTTAGCAATCCTTTGTGTACTGTGCTGAGCACTCCCTTTCTTGTTCATGAAGAACTTAAAACTGGAATAAAGTAAGGTGATTTAGATCCCAGTTGTATATGTATTTTCCAGACAAGTAGTGTGAATCCATTGTCTAAGGTTTCAGAATTAGTTTAAGTTGGTTTTCTTTAAAATGTTATTTTCTGGCTGCTCCTCAGGTACATTCATTGTGCAACAAGGTGATTCTCACACCAGGTAGCAAGGATGCAGAATTAAAGTGGATACACAATGGCACAATTAATTGTGAGATCTCTGCATCTGGATGTTATCGACCTTCAGTAAGCAGGTGCAGACAAAAGCACGGGCCCTACCTACAGAATTCCTACCTAGAAAAGAAAGATTGGCAGTTCCACCCCTCACCTCGATCAGCTAGCAAATGTCAGTACTCAGAAAGAGCACATCAGCAACAACCCTTTTCTACGATGGGTCTCATTGACTTTCTAAGGTAGGTATGTTTCTATCCTCTACCACTTCAGTGTATGGATCTCCAACCTCCGGCCACAGGGATGTAGTCAATAACCATCACTGTCTGGGGAAGCTTTTATCACTTTTATCCTCCCTCCATCTTGTGCCATGCTAAACCAGGGGCCATCCAAAAATGAATCACACTGGTCCCAGTGATCAAGCTCTCACCACACACTGAATCCTACTAACAAACATTTGTCACACACTGTAGGAAACTGGGTTGTTAGTTGACTGGGCTGTGATCCCCGGCGAAGCAGCAACCACAATCATTCTTAGGGTGAAGTCACAAGCAACCCTAAATTCATCTATATGCAAGCCATCTGTAGCTTGGCACAGAGAAGTCAGGCGTAACTCAAAGGCGATGTGTAAAGTATTTGTGCAACACTTCAAACAGCAACACAGTGAATACACACCACAAATGGATCCCACAAATAAAGCACTTGTAATAAATAAAACATTATCATAATGACAATAAGTCAAAAAGTAGACCAGGAGAAATTAGATTTTGAAGATTTCTGTAAAAATGGGGCCAAAAAACACAAAGCACTCACTGTGGCTCTCTGGTCGCACTGAATCCAGACAAAGTCACAAATTCACGCCGACCACAATGGAACTCAGGCTGGCAAAAGGGACCCAGTTAGGCTCACTAAACAAATATTCTTAAATCCTGGTTTGTGAAGAGTTGTGAGGTTATGCGTTGAACATGTGTCGTGAAACTGAAGCGATGCACTGGTTCCAGGATGCAGTGAGGCTGTGGTGTGAGATCCTGTGTCATCGTCGAGGATCCCGTTGGTGAGGGCTTGCAATGTGAAGTCCGGCTCTGAAAATGCATCATGTAGTTAGGGTAATGCATCAGTTGCGAGGAGTTGTGAGGCTGTGATGAGGAGTCTGTTATCGTCATCGAGGCTGCCGTCGATGAGGGATGTGAAGGCCTGTACCAAGGATTTGTTTTGCAGAGGCGTTTCTGACACAGCAACAGGCATGAGATGTGTGTCCAAGCTGCAGTACAGATCCATGCTTGGGGTGGGTTGTGCCATGCAGCAAAGGAGATGCATCAGTTCCACTGATTCTACAGAGGTTGGCAGAGCACCTTAGGCCTGGGATTCCAAGGACACAGGACTGGGGTGGCACCACTCAACAGTGTAGACCGACAGATGGCCCAGTCCAGGTGCAAATACAATGTTTTTGGAAGCCTGTTGTATCCCTTAAACTTCAGATCAGGGGGCCAGCCAACTGGCACTAAGAGTCACTCTGGGATTCTGTGTTCAAGAGATGCAGATCTGGTCCTTCTCACCCAGGCAAGAGACCAACAGGCACTAGGTCAACACAGCAGGGCAGAATTCCTTTACAACAACAGACAAGCACAGTGGCAGTCCTTTCAGCAACAGGTGACAATAAGCACTCTCCAAATCTACTGATGTGTTGATTGATGGAGCAGCACAGCAGTACTTCTTGCTGGCAGAGTAGCCACAGGTCAGAAGTGTACTGAAGAGGTGGTGCCTGTGGTCCAAAATTTCTACCTAGTATCCTTCCTCTGGAAGGATGGAGAAGGTTATAGAAACCCCTCTGAGGTTCCCAGGCACCCTGCCTTCCCTGCCATGGCCCCAGGCTAACTACTGGGGGTATGCAGCCATTTGTGACAAGGCAGGACACAGCCTATTCAAGCGTAAGTGGGGCTATGACCATCTCCTCACTCCCACTGTGCTTGTGATGGCCCATATAGGCACACCTAAGCTCTCCATTGTGTGTCTCTGTCTAGGAAGAATAAAGAATACACAAAGCCCAACTGTCATCGACACCAAGTCATGTGACTCAGAGACAGGCATTAGGCACTAAGGGGGTCATTACAATCCCGGAGGTTGGAAATAATATGGCGATAAGTACTGCCAACCGGCTGGCGGTACTTACTGCCATATTATGACATTAGCGGGTTTCAGCCAACCCGCTAATGTACCACTCCGAACGCCACGGCGGTAACAGGCGCCGGGCTGGAGATATCCATCTCCAGCCCGGTAGCCGTCACTGTTCTGCCTGCGAAATTATGACCCCGCCTACCGCCATGGTTTTCATGGCTTTCTTAATGCCCTGAATTCCTCCCCTGTTACTGATAGAGGTCTCCCCCCTCCCCCTCAAGTTAGCCCACTCACCCCTCACATTCACACCCCTTCACACACACATACACACACCCATTCCCACATGCATCCATGCATGCATACATCCATTCACACACACTTTCATACATACACGCAAACACGCATTCACGTAACACAACATACATGCACTCACACCTCCATACATGCACACACGCATTCAACATGCAACACACACCTGCATACACACCCCCACCCCCACACAAAACACCCCTGTCCCCTGTTGGAGACCCGACTTACCTGTGTTCAAGGGGTCCTCCGGCAGGAGATGGGATGGGGCGCTGCTGCCACCAGCAGTGCCCACCAGCAGAACACCACCAGGCTATATTATGGGTCACAATACGGCTGGTGGCGGTCTCTTGGCGTGGCGCTGCTGGTTGCAGCA
Organism: Pleurodeles waltl; assembly: GCF_031143425.1. Taxonomy (NCBI): domain Eukaryota; kingdom Metazoa; phylum Chordata; class Amphibia; order Caudata; family Salamandridae; genus Pleurodeles; species Pleurodeles waltl. The sequence continues at coordinate 1,084,663,403 of NC_090437.1, read as the reverse complement.
ACGCCAGCTTACTGCCATCCGCCGGCATGGCCACAGTCAGATTTCCACCATTCTTCTGGCAGAAATCCGGCAGTGGTCATAATACGGCAGATGGCTGGTAGCGTCCGTGATAGTCTTTTGGCAGCTGTCACCGCAGCGGTAGGTGGTTTTTACCGCCAGCCTCAAAATGAGGGCCTAAACGCCTAAGGCAGGCTAATGCAAATCATCCTGCTAATTCCAAAGACAGCAAACATGTACTGGTAGCCTTCTCCATTTGAAAAGTCAACTTATTAAATGTAATAAGGTAACCCCAATGCTGTCCCTTGGGCGAGGTCGGACTTGAAGCAATGAAAAACAAATTTAAGAGTTTGTCACGACCAGGACATGTAAAACTTAAAAATACATATACAACTTTTAAATACACTGCACCCTGCCCTCTGGGCTGCGTAGGGCCTACCCTAGGGGTGATTTATGTATAATAAAAATGAAAGTCTTGGTATGACAAAAGGTTTATTTTGCTAGGTCAAAATGGCAGTTTAAAACTGCACACACAGGCGGCAATGGCAGGCCTGAGACATGTTTTAAAGGGCAAATTAAGTAGGTGGCACAATCAATGCTACAGGCCCACTAGTAACATTTAATTTACATGCCCTGGGTAATTGCAGTTTGATGGAAGACCACCCTAAAGCTGAGAGGTTTAACACACACTAACTAGATGTACAAACGCACAGCACTCAACAGACACATGGAATCTCAGTGAAATATTTGGGGTTCGCAGAACATTCTCTCCTTGACAAAGAGAAAAGTTCTGCTCACACCTTTAATCCACTAAAATTTAGAAAATTTAGAATGCTGCCAACACAGCTTTATCTGACTACCCAGGATATGGACAGTAGTACTATACCCATGTGACTGCACAATTTGTGTACCCCTCTGGTTCACAAAACTGGTTCTGGACTTAACATTACCAGGGACAGTACTAGGATGGGCAGTGTGGGGTGCTGGGGTGATATACATATATCCTCAAAGATATAGGCAAGCAAAAACAGCTTTTCCAATTTGAAACTATATATATATATATATATATATATGTGTGTGTATATATATATATATATATATATATATACATTTTTCTTGAAGATTTGTCAGATATAGGCAAGCAAAAAACTGCTTTTTCTGTAGAAACTATATATATATATATATATATATATATATATACACACATATATATAGTTTCTACAGAAAAAGCAGTTTGTTGCTTGCCTATATCTTTGGCGCCGCATCACAAATCTTCACGAAAATTTCACAAAAAATTAAACAGTCATGTGAGCTGCTATCTGAAAAGTGTCAGGGTAATTCATTAAGCTGGGGCTGAGATAAACGGGCATGGAATTTAGAGTGTTTCTAATGTTAATTCCCATAGAAAAATTCAACAGCGATAGTGCCAAAACCACTGGATGGATTTACACCAAATTTTGCAGAAAGTTAGCACTTGGTCCAGAAAGAGCCCTTTTTGTTATTTGGTGTAAATCCATTCAGAGGTTTTTAAGAAATTAAAGGAAATCCAAATTTGTATATATAGGGACGTGAAGGATTTGCGACCCCTTCCGATCCAATCTTGTTGTGATTGGCTGCCAGCAAAAAAAAAAAAATGAAAAAGAAAAAGGGCCAGGGTAGGTACACCCTGCCCACTTAGCTCTGGAAGTGGGGTCCCAGAGGGAACCCTAAGGTTAAAAAGCATGTTTTTTAAATTTACAGCTGGAGTCACATTGGTGCATCAGTTGGCCATGTAAATTAGAAAAAAAATAGAATTGGGGGCTCCTGTGCTTTGTCTTTTCTAAGCCCCCGGGTAGGCCAGCTCCCGGGCATTTATATCAAAATGCAGGGGGGCACATGCCCACCTTTCGCTGCCCTGGGGACCACCACCTCCCCAGGGCATTACACAGATATTACGTGGGGTGCCACTTGCCCCGTTGCTTCCCTGGGGACCACCCCTCCCCGGGGCATTGAATTTATTTGGTGGAGGGGCCTTGTCCACCCCACAGCCCATGGGACCACCACCTCCCCACGACATGAAATAGATTCAGAGCGGGAGCTGTGTGACCCCACCTGCAGACTCGGGGACCACCACCTTCTGGGAGGCCCCCCTCAGGCCCAGGACCACCACCTTCCCAGGGCAATTTGTAAATAATGTAAAGGTGGTCCGTTTTGGACCCCCAAACCCTGGGTACCACCTCCTCCCTGGGGCTACCACATTGGAGGCGGGCCACATGGCCCCCTTTGAGGAGCCACTGATGACCTTGGCAATCACCACCCCCCCCCCCAGGGAAGGCTCCTGCTATGTCCAGGGGTGCCCACCCTCACGACATATCTGTTTGCTGTGGCTTGGCTGCACATTTGACAGCAGCAGCTAAGTCACAACAAACACTTGGTGTTCTGACAGCAGGACCTGTCAAACCCTCATGCACCCACTCACAGACCCACGCACACATTGACGCACCCACTAAAACACTGATGTATGCACTTTCACACCCAGACAGACACCCTCACAGCACCTCTCACCCCCAGATTCAACCTTTCACACCTATTCTCACACCCAGAGAGGCCACGGCCAACTCCCACTGTGCACCGCCAAAGGGCTGTGCGCAGCATGGGGTTGGGTGGTTAGGGGGGTTGGCTTCAGGGTCTGGTTGCAGGCCAGGTCTTGGGGCAACCTCCACTGCACACAGGTGAAGGCCATGTACGGTGCAAGGCTGGGTGCTTACAGGGGGTTGGCCTCAAGGCCTGTCTGCAGGCCAGGCCAGGCCCTGAGGACAACTGCCACCACACACGGCCAAAGGTCGTGCGCGGTGGTGGTTAAATTAAGACATAGTAATGAAAATTACTATTCATTAAAAAAACATAGAAATTCACTGAAAAAAACAAAGGTTACAGGGACGTTATAGTTAGGAATTGGAATTAAAAAAACATAGAAATTTACTGAAAAAAACAAAGGCTACAGGGATGTCATAGTTAGGCACACTGTTTAAATATACAAAACCACATAAATTCACCAGTTATAGTTCTCTCAAGTAACTTTAACTGGTGCCCTAAGGTAACTAGAACTCGCACCCCGGGACCAGGTCAACCCGGGAGTCTATGAAAACAAGCGCAGGAGCCTGCGCTTGCTTTTCTTTAGTTTTTTTGCAGTGAATATGTGAATATTGCAAACTTCTGGGAGGGTCCCCCCAGAGCTAAGGGTCAGGGTATCTCTACTCTGGCCCCTTTTCTTTTTTTTTACTTTTTTACTGGGACTCAGCTGAATATATATATATATATATATATATATATATATATATATATATATATATATATATATATTAGAAATGGGTTCTCTGGTTGTCAGACGTATACACCCTGGTCCAAGTAGGGACCACAATCCTAGTCAAGGTAAGTCACACACAATGCAAATTAGACTGTGTCCACCCTCTTGTAGCTTGGCACTGAGCAGTCAGGCTTAACTTAGAAGGCAATGAATAAAGTATGTGTGCAATAAATCATGCAATAACACAGTGAGGACACTACAAAAATAGACCACACACGTTTTAGAAAAATATAAGATATTTATCTGAGTGAATTAAGGTCAGAACGATCAAGATTTGTAAGGTAAAAGTTGAAATATCACTTTTGTAATGATATGAAGAGTCTTAAGTCTTTAAAAAGCAACAAGTGTCTTTTGCAAGAACAAAGTACCTGGTATGCGTCAACATTACATGCACGGAGACTGAAGAGGAGGGTATGCAGGGAAAAGGAAGAATGTGCATTGGATTTCTGGGCACACATAGATGATGCGTCGATTATTTTCCATGCGGCAAGGACTTTGCGTTGAATTCCGGTGTGCAAGCTTCAATCCTCTTCACGATGTAGGGTCTTTCGACGCCCATGGATGATGCGTGGAAATCCTGGGCATGCAGGATGAAGTCACAGCTGCTGTGTCGATCCTGTGGATGATGCATCAGAGTTTCTGTCACACAGCAGGCGCTGCATCAATTCCTCCCACAGGAAGTTGTGCTGTGTCGTTCCGACTCAGCGATGTATCGATCCGGTGGGCTGTGCATCAAAGTTCCAATCGCAACGCTGGCACTGCGTCAATCTCCACTCAGGTTGCCGTTTGCATCAGTCCGGTTCAGTGATGTGGAGATTCTTTCACCGCTAGGCAGGCTGTGCGTTGATTCCAGCAGGCTGTGCATTGATTTTTGCCGCACAAGGAGTTCCTTTGCAGAGATGAAGTCTTTTTGACCCTGAGACTTCAGGGAATAGGAGGCAAGTTCAATCCAAGCCCTTTTAGAGCACTTCTCAGCAGAGCCAGAGGCCAGCAAGGCAGCACGGCAACAGCGAGGCAGCAGTCCTTCACAGCAAAGCAGTCCAGGTGAGTACAGCCAGGCAGCTCCTCTTTGCAGGTTGCAGGATCTGGTTAAGGGTATTCTTCCCCAGAAGTGTCTGAATTGGTAGGGCCAGGGACCCAGTTTATATACCCAAAGGTGCCTTTGAAGTGGGGGAGACTTCAAAGAGTGGTTTTAAAGTGCACAAGGTCCCCTTTCAGTGCAACCCTGTCTGTCATGGTCCCAATAGGGGGTTTGCCAGTCCATTGTGTGAGGGCAGGCCACTATCCTTTGAAATGTAAGTGTCAGGCCCTCCACCCTTCCAATCCAGGAAGACCCTTTCAGTATGCAAATTTGTGAAGTTGTGACTGAGCATCCTGTGTTTGTGGTTGTCTGAGTGAAATGCACAAGGGAGCTGTCAACCAGACCAGCCCAGACGTGGATTGGAGACAGGTTGTAAGGCACAGAAGTATTTTCATTGCAGAGAAATGCTCACTTTCTAAAAGTAACATTTCTAAAATAGTAATATAAAATCCATCTTCACCAATAAGCTGCATTTTGTATTACCATTCTGGTCACACTAAATATGATCTGTTTGCCCTTTTCTGATCAGAATCTACCACTCAAACAGTATATGCGGGTAGCCCTAATGTTAGCATATGAAAAGAGCAGGCGTGACAGCAGTGGAAAACGAATTTAGGAGTTTTCCACTACTAGGCCATATAAAACACATATGCATATGTCCTGCCTTTTACCTACACAGCACCCTGCCCTATGGGTTACCTAGGGTCTACCTTAGGGGTGACCTACATGTAGAAAAAGGGGAGCTAAGGCTTTGCGAGTACTTTTAAATGCCAAGTCGAAGTGGTAGTGAAACTGTACACCCAGGCCTTGCAGTGGCAGGCCTGAAACATGGTTAAGGGCTACTTATGTGGGTGGCACAATCAGTGCTATCAGTGCTACAGGCCCACTAATAGCATTTAATATACAGGCCCTGGGCACATGTAGTTCATTGTATTAGGGATTTACAAGTAAATTAGATATGCCGTAAGTTTACATGCACATGTGAATGGCTCCAGAAACATTCATATTAGCAAAACAGCAAACAGTCCTTTCTATCTTCAATCCATTTTCAGGAATATTCACATTTCATTACCACATAGATGTTTTGTGGACAATACACAAATGCATTTAATAGTACAACACGAGTTCTACTTTATGTTCTCGAAAACACCATTGTGAATCAGGGCTCCCCGGTCTACAGAGGTGGGTGTGTCATTGTAAGTGGGAAGTCCCCTAAGAACACATTTCTGAGTGGAGACAGCTGGAGTGTACAGGAAATCTCTCCGAATACACAGTGTCTGCTGTTCTCAGTTGCTTCAGACTGTTGCAAATGCAATTGCAACTTTCTTATCTGTAGCATCCACGCCATCTTTTTTCGTGATTATATTATCTTTGTTAATTAGAAGCAATTTAATCTGTGCTCCTTTTGATCCATAAATATTTCAAACGATTTTGGTACTTTTGCGAATCAAAAACACGTGTATACTGTTGCCCATCTGCTCGCTGTAATGTAAACTTGTTATCAGTAGTCACAGGAGAGGATTTATATTTGTATCGTTTCTCTTCTGTAATTTTCTTCTAATTAATGAGTAGATGCAATTTCCTGATTGCACTACTCCGGTTTGCAGCCTCATTACAGCTGCAGAGGCAGGCCCGTACCCCCACCCTGCTCTGCTCTTTCTACTGGCAGTCAGGAAACACCTAAAAAAACAGATCTAAAATTACGCTTTATTGAATAGTTTATTAAAATGATAACGATAGAACAAAATACTAAAATAAACATTGAAGCTCTGGGTCCCCTACCCTGCGCTTGAATTCAATGATTAGAGAACAGGTAATTAAAAACGTAGTTACAGATTGGAAATCTGCAGAACCCAATCTCACCACAGAGTCACTGGTAATTTCCAGGACATAGTAAAATAATAACATTCATTCCCTTAATGTATTTCCGTATCCTTCTTTTTTTAACATATTTATTTGTATTCGGTCCAACAAGATAGTTATGCAATACATCCACAAACATACTAGACCATGCACACATATAAGGAATAATTTCCCAGTAGCAGTGTATACAAATATATTCAATGCATGCATGAGTCGAACAAACCTCCCAGCACTCCTCGAACATTCCCGTGATTATATATCTAGGCATCACAGATTGAGACACACCTTTATATCTTTATAGCGATCATTTTAGTTTGCTTCTTAATTTGCAGTAGCACATCAGTGAATTTAGCAAGCGCATGTATTAAATAGGGGTTCTCTCAGTTAATTAAAATGTATAATTATTAATAAAATAGATTTTTATGATTTCCGCCTAAAAATCTGTAGTTCCCAGCCTTATCAGGAATATAAAATAAATTATTACTCGGAAAATTTTACAAAATCCTTTAGTTGGGGGGTCTTCATTGTTGAAACAAGTCATTACTCTCAGAGCACAGGTGTATGCCCAATTTGATGAAGGGCGATTTTTAATATCTTCTTCGTTCTAATTGAAACATAGTGGAGCAACAGATTGCATGCATAAGTGAGTCTTTGGTGCAGATGCAGTATCTACAATTATGTGCAGTGTTTAGATTTAACCAAATTTGCAATTACTCCCCAGACAAAAAAAGGACAAAATGTAGCCTTAGGAATTTGAGTTTACAGGAAATTGGGAGCTGGTCTAGCTAATACATGTGCGGGTTATTATCAACATAGCCATTTATTACTAAATTTGGGTTGTTGTCTGGAATATCAAAAAGGGAAAATATCAAGAAACCAAAATATTGTGGCCAAAATATTGACCAAAAAACAATTCAAATCAATCCATTTATTACAATATGTGAAATGGTGATGGTGCCCCAAACATCAATACTCTTCGGCCCGGAGTGACTTTGTTTACAGCATATTTCAAAATCCCATTGTAGGAAACTGCCACACAGTGACATGGTCCCTCCACGTTTTGCTCACTGATACTGATGTTGTTGATTGGAAGTGGGCTGGGTCCCTGATAACCAAAAAGGGTTCCCAGGGGCTGCAGCATGTATGATGCCACCCAAAGGGCCCCACACACAAACTGCATGCAGACTGCCATTGCAGGATGCGTGAAATGCTGCAAACCATTCAGAAAATCTAACACTGCACACCCCGTGTGCAATGCCTACTCACACTGCATATACTATATGTAAATCACCCCTACAGCGGGCCTTTGAGCCCTAAGGCAGGGAGCATTATAATGCATGTGAGGGCACAACGGCATGAGCAGATGTACCCCTGTGATGTCTAAGTCCACTGCTAGGCATTGTAAGTATTCAGGAAGCCATTTTGAGAACATGACCTGGGCACTGGTCCTTATGAGTTACCAAGCTACATGATGGTTTCTCTGAAAGTACTGGTGTTTGGTATCAAACACCTCATCCTAAAAAATGAGTGCTGATGCTAGTATCAGAATTATTATGACATGCATCCAGAGGGCATCTTAGAGGTGCCCTCTGTATTCATACTAGTCCCTTACTGTGTTGGCTGACTGGTATAGACCAGCCTGCCACCACAGATGAGTTTCTGACCCCTTGCAGGTGAGAGCCTGCACTCTCAGAGCCAGCAACAATGCCTGCCCGGCGGATGGTGATCACACCTCCTCCAGCAGGATGGCTAGTGAAATTAGCATACCACGGCCAGCGGCTTCAAAGCCTCTGCTGGCTTTAATATGCAACTGTGGCTTCCCTCCAGACCTGGGGATCACCACCCCTTCCCAGGGGCCCATTTAGCACCAAAGTATGTGGGAAATTAGGTATTCAGAAGATGTGACACACTTTCAGGCACAGCACCCCCCTAAGAAGGGTTTCCTACTATCTTGTTTTTTAGTGAAACTATGAACTCTGGGTCAGGATTATGCCGACTCCTCACAGGTAGTGGACATATAGGGGTGTATACCCCCCAGGGGTAGGTAGACGATTGGCTACTACCCTATGCCCCCCCCTTAATCCCCCAAATTCAGTATTTAGGGTCCCCCTGACACCAGAGAGAGATTCAACTTCTTCAGGACTGAAGAAGGACAAAGAAGAGAGGACACCATGAGAACCAAGGACCTGCACAGAAATTGACGCAAACCCTTCCTTGCTGCTTGTTCCTTAACAATGACAAAGGCCCTACTTGCCCTACAGATGTGTATCCTCTCCAACACTTGTAGGACTGCCCTAACAGCCAGTTATCATCTCCGCTGGGGTGGAGAACCATTCCCCTGTGTCTGCAGACACTGACTTCTTCTGTCCATTACACCGTGTTGTTGGACATTTGGCTCACAATGGAGGTTTTTGTGGCTGTAGGACTTCAGCCCCGTCTCTCAGCTGAGTTTCAAAATGCTACACCCCCAAGAAGCCCACCTGCATCAATACCTTGAGTACTGGGGCACTTGCATTGGCCAAGGCTTATTTGTCATCCAGTTCAGACACTACTGCCTTGAATACTCATCTGCACATTGAGGAACTTCAGGAGAGATGAAATCCACAAACAGAGTGCCCCTGCTGTTTTGTTTTTCTCCCCTCTGCAAGGCAACCCGAGAGCCTCCAAAGCAAGTGATCAGCCAGACAACCACAGCTCGGGTTCACACCAACTAGTTGCACCCCCTTGCTCTAAAGATCTTCACAAGCTGAGCCCCCCCTCGGGCTTCTGCCAACTTTGTCTCCACGTCCCTCCTTGCAGCCCGTGTTCACAGGTGCCCACTGCTGTCTACCGGTGTTGCGTTCAAGGCTACCGACCCATCCAGCACCTCTGCAAACAGACACGCCAGAGCACGTAAACTAAAACTGCTAGAAGGTACTGTGGACCTTGACACCAAAGCACCTTAAATTCCAAAGGGCACCCCAGAATTCCAACTACAAGTACCTGTTTGCAGTACATGTCTTTTCTCCCACAGGGAGACCCAGTGGGCAAAAAGTTCTGATATCCCTCAAGAGGTGGTGGACAGTGACACTGAGACTGTAGTCAGTACACAATTGGGTAGCCCCCCATCCTAACCAGAGAGAATGGGATACAAAGCAGAAACCTTTATTCTCTACATGTACCTAGAGTACCTTCCCCTTGTGGGGTGGTCAGGCTACTTCAGGCACATAAAAAAACTAGCTGATCAAGATGTATATCTTGAGAGACTAGCCAAAAGAGCAGCCCTGGAAGTCAAAATCCTGGCTACGGAAAAAAACATGGCTGAGATGGGTCTAGGACCCATGAGTAATGGCAGCTACAAAATAAATAGGAAAAAAGAGGGAATGTTTAAGCCCAAAATCCCCAAAGGGATTGTCCCCAAGTATGTTGAGGGTGGTGGATCACATAACAAAATGGTTTGCAACCTTTGAGAGGACTTGTAAAATGAGAAAGTTACAACAGAGACATTGGGGTTCTCTACTACGGGAAGTATTCTCAGGAAAGTGCAGGGATAGACTCCTCAAACTGGACGAGGAAGAAGCTGAGTCCTATCACCTCACGAACGGTATCCTTATTGAGGTATTTGAACTCACAAATGAAGACTACAGGGCCAATTTCAGGGAGATTCACAAAACCTAGAGTCAATTCTGGGAAGACTTTGTTGTCTTCTCAGTCAAAACACTAGGTGGCTTGTTGAAAGGCAGTAAGGTGCAAGATTATGGTGGGCTCTGTAAATTGATCATGAAGGAGCATCTATTATGTAATTGTACATCTACAAAACTGCATCAGCACCTAGTGGACTTAGAGTTAGTCTCTCCTCAAGAGTTGGGAAAGAAGGGTGACCATTGGGTCAAAACAAAAGTGTTCAGAAAGACCCATTGTGGGTTTGAACAAAAGAAAAGGGTTGTTACTCCCCCAAGGGAAAGATATGGGACACAAAGGGGAAAACCCAAAGTCTTCTAAATGTCCCCAAATACCTGTTCAGGAGGGTGGACCAAGAGACTCTTCCCATTCTAAGGGTGGGTACTAGGGGAAAAATCGGGATCCCAAGAAGGCTGTTTGCCATCTCTGTAAGCAGAATGGTCATCCAACTGGGGATTCTACCTGTCCCAAAAGGGTTACCACTCTTCCAGCACCCACAGGGGTTGCTAATCTCCAGATGGGATCCTTGACGTGCCTTGACTAAGTCAGAGAGCACCCTGGAGCTATTTTAGTCTCAGATAGTAGGTGGGTATGGCTACCATAGCTGTCTGACCCAGTAATCTGGAAAAATACAGACAGAAGCCAGTCATTAACAGGGTTGAAGTAGAAGCACTGTAGTGGATCTTGTTTAGTTTTAATGGGAATAAGGAGTTAGCTTAGCCTTCTGGCTTGCAGGCCTGTGCCCCTGTCACCCAGTGACTTTTAACCTACTTAGCTTGCTCTGTTTTAGCACACTTATTTAATTAACTCTTCCAAGATGGCTGCCATGTTTATAGTTAGAAAGATGTTTTAGTTTAATGCTATCAGTGCCATTCTGTAAAGGCGTCGCTATCGGCGTGAAAGATAAATGAGATATGTAGGTTGTCACATTATGTACTTAGCAACTTTTGAGTGCCAGTATCATAATGTACCTTTTGAGGGAATTGTTTATATAATTGCTGCACCAAGCATGCTTTCTTATCTATTGTTTGGTAATATACCTGTTTCAGTGGTCCTACCAGATCTGTATAAATACATCTCACACAGACAAGACAATGAGAGGGATTTCTACCAGATGCCATCAACGCTATCTATGCTACACGTCACCTCGATGCTGACCCTGTCTTCGTGTCATCGCGGAGTTTGATTTAGAGACCTCATTCCAAGGTAAAAAGGGTTGGGAGGCTCTTCTCCTGGACATGGTACTGGCAGATTAGGTTTAACATACCTAGCTCACTTTAGGTTAGAGATTAGGTTCATCATGCTAGTGTAGTAGGGCCTACTTCACATATATTCCACATTTCATGTAATTGAAAGATGGTGAGGGTCTTTGTATTCATGACTCTTTACCATTGTGTTCCTTGCATTATTTGTTATCCTAATCATTGCAGCCAATGAAACTTATTGAAGATTGCAGTCTTGTTAATAAAACCTATTGAAAACTTCAATGCATCTCTTTTGTTGCCTGTGTTTGAATGAGACATGTTGTTCATGTGAGAAAGGGGTAATCTCAATTTAACCACGAAGTCCATGCGTAAAGGCTGCCACAAATCACCTTTTACTGTTTTGATTTTTGGTAAGATACTGGTTGTGAGCCGGAAGGGTTGGGACGATAGTTGAGACTTGAGGTAGGATTGGGCTCGTCACCTACAAACAAAAGTTCTGTCATCCTTAAACCAGCAGTCTTGCGTACAGCAAGATTCAAACTACGACAGCACTGAGGGATACATGTGCAAATGTCACCATGGTGATTGAAAAACTGATATCCCCAGAACAGTACTTAACTGGGCAAACATATCCAGTTATCAATGATGATAACATTACTAAGGTGGATCCCATGGCATTGGTGTCCTTGGAGTGGGGAGGGTTTACTGGCCAAAAGAAAGTGGGCTGAGGTAGAGATGGGAACCCACGCAGCCATGCTGAAAATACCTGAATGGGTGTGTGTAAATACAAGAGCACACAGCAAAGCCAATGGTGAAAAAGAGGTCTTGGAGGCAGGAATAATGACCTAAGAAAGCTTGAAGAGAAAATGCAAGAAGGATGGGAAAACAACTTCTGAATAGACACAAGCTCATGTCCCTTCTCCTCAGGGAAAATACCTGTCAGACCGTAAAGGAACTGAACCCAGGGACTTGGGCCTTACACAGCAGAGTCCAGGGGGACCCTCTAGGGAAGCCTGTATCACTCTTAAAAGCCTGAGACTGTAAGCTGCATCACAGGAAAGGTGAGATGTCAGTGGTTCTCACAGGACGTATTGGGAGAAGGGACTCCTATACACTGAGGCCAGGGATCCCAAACCTGATGCTACTAGGAGAATGGTAGTGCCTCAAATATACAGGGGGATTCTGCTTACTTTGGTCCATGACATCCCGCTAGCTGGGCTTCTACTGGCCAAACATGTCCCAGAAAGTAAAGTAGTTCTGTTTCACTTTTTCTACGTGCCAGGCCAGTTACAAGGTAGTTGGAAAGCCAAAGGCTCCATTAATTCCACTTTCAGTGGTTGGGGTCTCCTTCGAAAGGGTAGGGGTCAACATTGTGGATCCCCTTGACCCTTAAACAGCTTCAGGCAACAGTTTTATACTGGTGGTAGTGGATCATGCCACCAGGTATCCTGAGGCTAGTCCCCGTAGGACTGTTACTGCTCCTGCAGTTGCCAGGACCCTTGTACTAAGGTGGGTTTCCCTAAGGAGGTGGTTTCAGACAGAGGTAGTAACTTCATATCTTCTTACTTGAAAGCAATGTGGCCTGACTGTGTGGTGACCTATAGGTTCACCACCCAAAACCATCGACAGATCAACAATGTTGTTGAAAGGTTTAACAAGACCATGAAAAGTGTGATTATGGGACTCCCTGAAAAGCACAGAGGAGATGGGATGTCCTGTTACCATGCCTGCTTTTTGCCTACAGAGAGGTGCCACAGAAGGGAGTCAGCTTAGTCCCTTTGAGCTTTTGATTGGCCATCCTCTCAGAGGCCCACTGAGTCTAGTGAGGGAAGGCAGGAAGAGGCCTCTCAAGGACCCTAAACTGGACATAGTGGACTTTTTTGCTTGGCCTTCGTTCATGGATGGCTGAGTACATGGAGAAAGCAAACCATAATCTTAAATTAATGAATAAACTGAATTTCTACAGCGCACTATTTCAGGGGTGTCTTGGCGCTGGAGACCTACACACATACTAGAACACACATAGCTTAGAAACAACAATTAGAGAAGAAATGTGAAAAGCCATGATTTCAGCCAGTTACAAAAACGGAGAAAACCTGGTTGATTTCTTAGGTGCAGTGCCATTTTACTCCATAACTGACTGGAAGTATGGACAAAGCCACAGACCCCATCAGGAAACTTTGTTTATCCTGGAGACCCACACCAGATATGATGACATTGATCTCAGGTTTCTGTTAGGCTGGTACAACCTAATTGTTCTTGGCATGTAGTTAGGTTTGGTGCTATACAAGGCCTTGTGGGATAGACAAAGTGCCTTGAAAGCCACGCGCTTCCTTACAGGGAGCCAATGGAGATCCCTTAGAACCGTTGTTACTGGCATATACTTAGTGTTAGAAATTGGGTTTCTAGTTGGCAGAGGTATGCACCCTGTCCAAGTAGGGACCACAATCCTAGTCAGGGTACGTCAAAACACAACCTAAATTATCCTGTGGTCTCCCTCTGGTAGCTTTGCACAGAGCAGGCAGGTTTAACTTGGAAGGCAATGTGTAAAGTATTTGTGCAATAACTCATACAGTAACACAGTGAAAACACCTGAAAAAGTACTCCACTATGCAATTTTAAAGAGTCAGGTGAAAATAGAGCACAGAAGAACAAAGCGCCAACTGTGGTTATTTGGTCGCGCTTGACCAGGACAAAGTCAGAAGCTCAGGCTGTCCGTGATGGACCTTGGGCCGGCTACAGGGACCCACTTGGGCCCGCTGAACACAGTACCTCTAGTCCTGGTGCGCAGTCTGCGTGGTGTGGCTTTGTAAGGCTTTGCGCAGTCCACCGTTGGTTCAGAGAAGCTGTGTGTTGTGAGGCTTTGCGGAGCTTGGTGTCGCTTTGTGTTGATCCTGGGGAGCTGTGCAGCCAGGCTTTACGGGGCTTGGTGTCACTGTGCATCAGTTCTGATGGGCTGGCAACTCTACGGTGAATCTTTGCGAGCTGTACGCCGCCCAGCGTTGAGTCTGGTGAGTCTAGCACCTGTGCGGCAAGGCTTTGCGGCACTTCTGATGAACACCACAGAAGGTAAATCACCTTAGGCCCACTTCCAAGGCAGAGCAGACTCACTGCTTGTAGAGTCCAGGTACAGATGGTTCTAGTCTTTGATGTCCCTGAGACTTGGGAAAAGGAGGCAAGCTCAATCCATGCCCTTGGAAAGCTCTTATGGAGGAAAGCAGGGTCCTTCCAGCAGACTTGGGGTCAGCAGGCAGCAGGGCAACAAGCAGGCCAGCAGCCCTCCCAGTAAAGTAGGCCTGATGAGTCCTTTGGGCTGCCAGACACTCCCTCTGACAGAGTCCAGTTGTAGGTCCAGAAGAGTCTGATTTGATGGCGCCACAGACCCAGTATATATACCCCAAAAATGCCTTTGAAGTGGGGGAAACTTTAAAGAGTGGTTTTGAAGTGCACAAGATCCCCTGTCAACCCAGACCTGTCTGCCAGGATACCTGTGGGGGAGTTATCAGTTCTTCGTGTGGGGTCAGGCCACTGGCCATTGAAATGTGAGAGCCCCTCCACCCTTCTTGTCAAGGGAAACCCATTCAGTATGCAGATGAATGCAGATGTGGCTGAGTATCCTGTGCTTATGGCTGTCTGGGTAGAATGCACAAGGGGAACTTTCATCCAGCACAGCCCAGACGTGGATTGGAGACAGGCTGTAAGGCACAGAAGACAGTAAGTGCAGAAAAATGCCCACTTTTTAAAAGCTGAATTTCTAAAATAGTAATAATATATCCAACCTCACCAGTAAGTAGGATTTTCTCTTACCATTCTGGCCATACTAAACATGGCAGGGCTACTCCTTTCAGATCAGAATTTACCACTTCAAAGTATATAAGAGAATTTCCATTGTTGGCCTATGAGAGCAGCAGTGGTGAAAAATGACTTTCGGAGTTTTTCACTACCGGCACATGTAAAACATATAAGAGCATGTCCTGCCTTTTACCTACATAGCACCCTGCCCTATGGATTACCTAGGGTCTACCTTAGGGGTGACTTGTATGTAAGAAAGGGGAATGAAGGGCTGGCAAGTAGCTTTAAATGCCAATTCGAAGTGGGAGTAAGTTGCACACTTAGGCCTTGCAATGGCAGACCTGAGACATGGTTAGGGGACTACTTATGTGGGTGGAACCATCAGTTCTGCAGGCCCACTAGTTGCATTTAATTTTATAGACCTGGCCACATCTAATGCACTTTACTAGGGACTTATTGGTAAATTAAATATGTTAATTGGGTATGAGCCAATGGTCCAGTGTTTTAGAAAGAGAGCACATGTACTTTAGCACTGGTTAGCAGTGGTAAAGTGTCCAGAGTCCTAAAGCCCACAAAATTGAGGTCCAAAAAAGAGGAGGAGGAAGGAAAAAAGTTTGGGGTGACTGTTCAGAGAGGGCCAGTTTCCCAACACTGAGGGACTTTCTTTAAGAGATGTGCAGCTGCATTCTGCAGCATCTAGAGCTTCTGTAAGTACCACGTGTCAAATGCCCATATGTAAGGCATTACAGGAGTCAATGTTCGATAGGACCAATTTAATAATTTCTGATTTTTAAAGCTGAAAAATAATTAAAGGTAGCACCTTCTTTAAGGTCCTGGACTGTATAAAGCAGGATGAAGTAACCTTATTTACTTGCTCTTTAAAAGATAATGCAGCATCAAAGATTACCCCAAGGTTTCTTACCTTGGAAACCGGCTCTAGAAGAGATCCCAGGCTTTGAGGCCACCAGGAGTAACCCCATAAGGTGGAATTGTTTTTCTAAAAATAAGGACCTCCACTTTTTCTGATTTTAGTTTCAGACAGATGGCGGTCGTCCAACTGGTTATAGCCTTCATGCATTTATTAAACCTTATTAAACCTGTCAGCCACCTGTTCTGCATTGCTTCGGATGAAGACCACAATCCGGATATCATAAGCATAGGCTACTGTAGCAAAGCCATAGAAGTGGATTCGTTTTACCAACAGTGCCACATAAATATTAAAAAGTGTAGGACTAAGTAATGACCCTTGGGGGACCCCACAAGGTAGAGAAAAAAGAGGCAGGCCTAGTGCTCCAGAAGCAATGGTTTGCCTAAAAAGCTGCATTGGTTGAATATCAACCTGGGCAAAAAGTATGGGTATTGGAGCTGTTGGCACCTAGGGCCCTCAGGACAAATGGAATGGACCATACCCTATCCTTGAAAGACAAGAGGAGGTCTCCTACTTTGTGGACCTAGGCACTCCCAGGAGCCCCCACAGGGTTATCCATGTGAGTCACCTGAAACCCTTTCATGAAAGGGCTAATGTGGCTATGCTTATGGACACTGTTGAGGGTCAGGAAGAAGAGAGTGAACCTCTCCCCGACCTCCTCTCTAACATCCTTAAAGAGTGCAGGGCAGGCGAGCCCTGAAGCAGTATGCTGAGCTCTTTTCTCTAACCCCAGCTCAGACCACCTGGAACACACATAATGTGGACAGTAGGGGCAGCCTTCCTGTCAAAAAACAAATTTACAGGCAGTCTGACCATGTTAAGGAAAGCATGAGGGCTGAAGTCAGCCATATGCTGGAGTTAGGGGTGATTCGGCCCTCAGAAGGTCCTGAGCCAACCCAGTGCTCTTAGTCCCCAAACATCATTCCAAGGGAGGTAAACTAGTCCTTAGGTTTTGTGTGGACATCAGGGGTCTCAAAACAGTCACAAAGACGTATGTTCACCCCATTCCAAGAGAAGATGAACTGATTGACAGGTTGGGTGCAGCCAAGTTTATCAGTACCTTTGACTTAACATCAGGGTACTAGCAGATGATATTGCTGTCTATAGCTCTACTTGACAGGATCAGCTGATCCACCTTGGGAAGGTCCTTGAGGCTCTGCAGAAGGTAGGTCTCACTATCAAGGTCAGCAAGTGCCAGATGGTGCTGGGATCAGTTGTATACTTGGGCCACCTTGTAGGTGGAGGCCAAATTCAACCCTTATAACCCAAGATCCAGAGTACTCTGAATTGGGAGTCCTCAACACCCCAGACACCATTGCTTGACTGGTTACTACATGAGGTTCGTGAAGGGGCACGGTACTATTGTGGCACCCCTCAAAGAACTGATCTCCAAAAAGCAATCCAAGAAAGTAAACTATTTTATATGTGCCTTTCAGTACTTTTAGGGAACTGGAGTAGTATAGAAGTCCTAGAGTCCTGAGTTAGTAGGGCCCTTTTACACTTCAAGACTCTCTCCATGTTAATCCCAAAGGAGAGGAAAGAAGCTTGAGTTTAAAAAAAATCAATTAGTGTATGATTTATTACTCTTCCAGTCGTTGGCCATCTCTAACTATATTATGATTCTTGCTAGATAGTTTGACCACCTGGATAGGTGTCTACAGTTGTTGTAGGCAACCCAGAGTCTATGGCTGTAGTTGATAAATTGTTAGTCAGTTAGGAAGGATAGAGTCATCAAACCAAGTTATGAACTCAGTTGTAATGGTGGGCAAAGGTTTGGTAGAAAGACTACATGACTAAGGGCATAAGATAGTACCTTTTTAGCCCCATATTCAAGTTGCCCCCAAAAATGATGGTTTGATATTTGATCATGGGAATAAACGTGCTGCAAGCACTACTATGATTGGGGATGCTGTAGAGCTTAGCAGATTTACACGTGGCTTCCTCATTATGAAATCAAGGAATGTAGATTTATGTCTCTGTGTGTATAAGTGGATTATTGAGGACCATCTGTATATCTTGCCACCGCCCAAGGTACAGGTTGAAGTCCAGGTATTTTTTCATACTGTCTCACATCTTCCAGGCACCTTTGCATTTTGCTGTGCCACATACTATGATTTTTGTTTTCATTTTTGTTAGATCTGGCATTCTTGGTGTGGTGTTCCCTCAACCATTTTGTCTTCACCCCTCTAGTTCCCTGACTTAATTCTGTTGGTGTTAGATCTCCATGCACTTTACCACCCCTAACCATTACTAAAGGGCTTGTGCTCTCTCTTAAAACATGGTAACATTGGATTTCACCTAATTGGCATCTTTAATTTCTTTTAAGTCCCTATTAAATGGTTCTACATGTACACTGTGCCTGTGAATAAAATGCTACCAGTGGGCATGAGGCACTCATTGTGCCATTCATTAAGTAGAACTGTAAAACGTGTATCCGGCATGCCAATACAGCCTGTAGTGAGTTTCAAACTGCCATTTCTACCTGGAAAACTAACCCTTTTGCCAGGTGTAAACCTTTCTTTTGAAATACTCATAAGTACCCCTTAACAAAGGTCCTAAAGGTCATAGGTCAGTGTGCATTGTATTTAAAAAGCAGGACGTCTGTACTTAAGTTTTATATGTCCTGGCAAAACAAAAACTCTTAAAGTCGTTTTTCATTGTTGTAAGGTCTATCTCTCCCTTTGATTAATACTGTGTTACCTTATTACACTAAATACATGCTAACTTGGAAGCAGATAGAGGTATGCTGTTTACACTCAAATTAATTGTAATTTAAAATCCTCTTCTTTAATAGTATAGACCAATTTTAACTTAGAATTACCACTTTTAGAAGTTTGGCATTTTTTGTCCCAACCATTTGTGCCTTCTACTAGTGTCCTGTGTCACAAGACTGTCAATTGCTCTGGTACTGGCCTTTGGGTTTTGCTTCCAGACAGTAACAAAAAGAGTGCTTAGGTGTGGGCAGAATGGACCATTGTGACAGGATGACTAAGGAGGGGCAGTACCCAGGCCCACTTATACTACAAAGGGCATTGCCATCTGCACACACAGAGACACCTGACACCAGGCCTGCCCTACCTTTTGTCACCTCCCAGACAGCTCGAAGCCATGTCAGGGAAAGGAGAAGAACTTTCTAAAACCAGATTTGTGGGTAGGGCAGGGAATCCCCCCACACAAAGGTTAGCACTAGGTTATGATATTGGACTCCAAATCCACTCATCAGAATACTCCTAGACCTGTTGATGTGACAGAAGAAGAACTGCCATGCTGCCAGAGGACTGCATTGCGGGTTGAGGGACTGCCTTGCTGGTTGAGGAGGAAGTTTGGATCTGCTTGCCTCCATTCTGAGTTAGCTAGAGTGACTTCAAGGGCCAGTTGGCAGACCTTTGATGTGAGCTACAGAGACACACAACAAGCTGCAGATGCCACCTTGAAATTGCCCAGCTGACCTCCTACAAATGGACCTCCCTGGACCTGAAACTGGATCTGCTTTAACCCTGCTGTTGGCCTCTGCTGGAGTGACTCCTGATCTCCAAGAGATGTCCCCCAGGTACTGGAGCCTTGGCTGGCATCAGAGAGAACTCCTCCTGGCCTAACTGAAGTTTCCATCAAATTTGGTGCAGAATCATGCAAAGCCCTACAAAGTCTCACTGTAGAAATGGGAGCTTAATTGGAATCAACACAGAGTGTTGCAAAGCTGGGCAAAGTCCCACCACACAGCTGAAAGCTTTATCATATGAAATGCAGAGCAATGCAAAGCCTCACACAGCACCGGGATGTAGACCTCATACCAAGGACATAAGGTACATCTCCCAGCGGGCGGAACTTTGCCCTGTGCCCGGTATCTGCTCCATCGCGTTCAGACTGAACTAGTTACTTTCTCCTGGCCCAACGTGACCAGATACCCACAGTTGGCATTTTACATCTTTTGGCTGTATTTTACCTAAAACTTTCACATTAAATATCGCTTGTTCTACTGATTGGATTTTTTTATTATTCTGGTATCATGTTGTTTAACAAAAGTTACTATATTTTTCTAAATTGCTTTGAGATTCTTCCTGTGTTGTAGTTTTACTTTACTACTATTTGTGTGCTGCATAAATACTTTACTAGATTAGATCTGACCGCTCTAGGTTACACCTGACTGCTTTTGTGCCAAGCTATCAAAGGGTTAAATTAGTGATTAATGAGTCCATTTTTGATTCACCCTGACAAAGACATGATTGTTGCCTGAGTGGGGCTTGCGCCCCCCTTACACACCTTACCTCGTGGCAACCAATAACTCAATTTCTTACACTTACAGACACCACTAGGTCATTCATTATGTTGTATATATTGAGTAGGTTCAGTATGTGTTATAATAATTTAAGTGTTAAATCCAGGATGACTGTGTCACCTGCATATTAGAACCTGAGTATGTGCTGGGTGCCCATTTTGACAGGAAGATTCTACTGCTATCGAGAGATGCCACCATGAGGGTCCAACACACCCCTGCTTCAGGTCGCAAATTGGTTCTATTTATTTGGCCACCCTGGGGCCGTCACCGATTTGTATCTGTACCAGGTTATTTCAAAGCAAGTTCGGGATTTCTCCTAAGAGAAATCAGGAATGCCCTGATTAATAAAAAAAATTCACTGCAGTACACAGTGTTTCATATCAAATGTTGCACTGAAGTAGAGAAAGCATGCATGCAGGTGTTCTTGAGGATTCCTTTCCACTTTTTGGGCTTGCTTGTTTGGAACCTTATATTGCCAATAGTTTTGCATGCATTTCTAAAGCCTGTGGGGTATGCTTGAAAGAGACTGGCCCCCTCCTTCCTAGTCTAGAGTTCCTTGAGCAAAACATTTACATTTTGCACATTGCTTTGCGTCTGTATCATTCAAGGCAATTGTTTGGGTTGGTTTTCCCTTCTTTTTTGAATTTCCAGTAGGTAAATGAGACTCTCCATGAACGGTGATCACTTGTTGGTGTAGACAAGTTGTGAAAAGGATAATAAGAAGCCATGACCAGAGAGTAGGGGTTGCTTTAGAAGTGTTCATAGGGATTACGGTTGGGCCTTCTGTTCCTGAATGGTGGACTGCTTTCAAGTCTGTAACGACTGTTTTCTTTTAGATTTGGATGTATTGTTTTTTAGTTTCTGTAATCTTTCACGCAGTGTAGGAAAGTACCCTCTTTTTGGCATGTTACCCCCAATTTCTGCCTGATGCCAGTGTGTTTTGACTGTGTTACTGTGATACTGCTAGCCAGGACCCCAGTGCTTATGGTTTGTTTGGCCTGCTTGTCAGTATGTTTCACTGTTTTTGGAAGTTTGCTTGACTGTGTCATTGGAGTCCCGCTAACCAGGACCCCAGTGCTTATGCTCTCTCTGGTCCCAAACTGATCACTACATACTGGTAACCCAGAATTTCACTCAAAAATTGGCATACTGGTCACCTCTTATAAGTCCCTAGTATATGGTATCTAGGTACCCAGGGCATTGGGGTTCCAGGGGACCCCTATGGGGTGCAGCATTAATTTTGCCACCCATAGGGAGCCCATGCAAAGGCTTCTGCAGGACTGCCATGGCAGCCTCGGTGAAATGGTGCATGCACCCTTTCACAGCCATTTTCACTACACCAGGTCACTTATAAGTCACCGATATGTCAGGCCTTCCAACCCTGAAGGATGGGTGCAAAGTACCTGTATGTGAGGACACCCCTGCACTAGCAGAGGTGCCCCCAAATCATCCAGGACCATTTCACCCGACTTTGAGAGTGCGGCAGCACCATTGTATGTGTGCCCTGGACACAGGTCATATGTCCAGCTTCACAATGGTAACCCCGAATATAATGCCATGTAAGGTGTCTAGCAACTGGGAATTGTACCCCCATACTGAATCGAGTATTGGTTGCACAATTCCTTGCACTCTGGGGGCTCCACAGTGGACCCCCACTACTACCATACCAGCCTTCTGAGGTTTTCCAGGAAGCCCCAGCTGCTGCTACCTCACAGACAGGTTTATGCCCTCCGTTGCTTGAGCAGCTCAAGCCCAGGAAGGCAGAAGAAAGGATTTCCTTTGGGAGAGGGGTGTTACACCCTCTACTGTTGGAAATAGGTGTTACAGGCATGGGTTAGCTGGGGCTCATGTTCTTCCTCGACTCTTCAGTGCTTCTTTGACTTGGTCCCCTTCTTCCACAGGTCTTCAGGTCCAGGAATCCATTGTTAGTGTCTTGCAGTCTCTTCTGGTTCTTGCATAATCTTCTATCACGATTTCTTGTGTGTTTCAGGAAACTTACTGTGATTTACTCCTGTTTTCCTGGGCTCTGGGGTGGGTTCTATAACTTGCCTTTGGTGTTTTCTTACACTTCCAGCGCCCCTCTACACACTACACTTGCCTAAGTTGGAAACCTACCTTCACATTCCACTATTTTAGTATATGGTTTGTGTTCCCTATAGGGCCATTGCAACCTATTGTGATTTTCACTATTTGCACTGTTTTCTGACTGTTCACTTACCTGTTGTTGGTCACTAGTGTATATATTGTGTATATTACTTACCTCCTAAGGGAGTATAGTCTCTAAGGTATTTTTGGCATTTGTGTCACCAAAATAAAGTACCTTTATCTTTGTAACACTGAATATTTTCTTTCATGTGTGTGAGTGCAGTGGTATTGCAAGAGTTTTGCATGTCTCCTAGTTCAGCCTTGGCTGCTCTGCTTCAGCTACCCTTAGACATCCTGGCTTCTAGACACTGACTACATTTCACTAATAAGGGATAACTGGACCTGTTATAAGGTGTAAGTACCTCTGGTACCCACTACAACCAGGCCAGCCTCCTACACACGGCCGTCCACTGGCTGAAATATAAGGTGTTTCCAAAGGAACTCTAATCTTCAGTTTGGATTACATTGATAGCATGTTTGTCCTGTGGGATCTTTAATTTTGTAATTAAGGTTCTCAGATTGTTTTGAATCATGTGTCCTTTATAATTGATGCTATACTGTAACAAATTGAAAGAGTACACTTTTTATTGAATAACCTTTAAGGATGGTGGTTTGGGATTTTGTTGTTTTAAAAAAATGTGTTTTTTGTGTTTCGTAGGTATTTCCATACTTTAGGAGCATTTTAATACATTTGTATTATGTATTACGCTATTTAATTCAGAGTTTTACAGTAATTTTATATAGTTTGTATTCATTTGTTTTAATCTGTGAAATGGCTTTCTTGATGCTCAGATTTCTTTAACTGTTTCAAAATACATTCTTTGGTGGCTTTGCCTTGTTTTTTAAAATATATATTGGAAGATGTAATTAAAACAAACAGCTATTTAATTCAAAAAGAGGTCTGGTTCCTTGGTTACCTTTAGAGAAGGTTAATTTGAAAAGTTTTTATTGTTGAGTTATTTATTCTTCAGGGAAACGAAGTTAGAAATGTGTTGTTTTGGTTTTCCTTAAATGGTGAAAGCTATTTGGTTATTTTTGGCACAATATTTTTGTGTGGCAGTATATTTTGGTCGATGTTCCAAAATACATGCTGTACAGGAAGGGAGATGCAGAGAACTCAGTCCTGTCCCGTCAAGACATTGCTTCAAAAATCTAGAAATCTATGAACGACCAGACAAAATTTGTGGGAGTATCAGAATCGGGACCTTTATCATGAACCACCTTCGGGGTGAGGCAAATTGTTATGATCAAACATTGTGTCTGCATTGATATTTTAAGTCCCTACCATAGTCTGTAAGATTTCACATACACAAAAAATGATCACCAAAATGGCAGCAGGAATTTGTTGTCATGAAACTGTCACACATAGTTCCAATTTCCATTGGTGAATTACACTATAGTTTGGGGGGCAGTCCCTTTGGGCTGACTCCAAGCAAGATTACAGATTGCAGATGCATGCTCTGGTTTTATTTCAGAGAACTTAAATTTCCCATTACGTTGTGAGTAGCTGATCAATATCAACGTTCTATTTGCACTTTAGTGGCTGCAATCTATAGTTTTTAGCTTATTCCACCCATAGATACTCAAAGAGGGGCATATTTATCAAGTAGTTGTGCCACTTTGTGCCAGCAAACGGGTACAAGGGTGATGCAACTACTAAATTAGATTTATCAAGCCGCACAAGGCCATCTTGCATGGCTCTACGTGGCCTGATGAATGTAGAGTAATTCAATGCAGCGCAAAGCACTGCATTGTGTTACCTTGCGGCAGGGAGGTGTTTCAGGGTGGAGAATTTTGTTACCAAGCATCCACCCATTAATTTGGGCAGATTCCCAAATCTACCAAAAGTGGTAGACCTGGGAATGCAAAAAAATACTTTGCCTCCCCAGGTGAGGTGTAATGAGGAGAAATATCTTACTTCTCCTAGTTTTTTCCTCTTTTATGTGTGCTGCATTTTGCAGGCTACATAAAAAAGGAAAATGCCTCAGAGGATTGTTTTTGTGCAGGAGGGTGCCTCTTCATGCAAAAAAATTATCATATCTGCAACGCAGGTACACTTGCACTTCGGTGCAGAGTGCCTGCATTGGTGCTAGGCAGTCAAAAGGGCACTAGCTCAAGGAAAGGACATGAATACACCATATTATGTTAAATATTTTACAGTTCTGCTCTTTCCCTTTCACACAGTGCAGCGCAGGAAGGTTACTTGCTGCATTGCGGGAAATATTGATAAATGTGCCCCATAGTTTTCTCTTGTGAGTGTTAGATGGCTCTGCTAACTTGCAAGCATTTTGCATGCAAATGCGCGCTTTGCTTCATTTTACCACCCCATGAGTACTCTAAAACTAATTGTGCCAATAACTCACAAGCATAACTTGCTTACTCTTTCTAAGTAGCTCAACACAAATTACACTGTTATACACAACACTAGCGAAAGACCCAATTTTCTCACAAAAGACTGATCCTTGTGGAACTTCGGGGCCTTTGTTTACTTTTTTGAGTTTTTGAAAGACATAAGTGAAATTTGCAAGAAAAACATTCAGAACTTCATAACTAAGATAGCACTGAATTCATGATAGGACAATAAGGAGTATCAAGTACCAGAATACAATGAAAAAACATGACTTACACAAATTACTCACAAATATAATCGGGAAACTTGTAAGTTCTGTTATTACTTTTTCTCATGTATCTTGCCTTAAGCTAGTTCATTATGGGTGGAATAGCCATAAATGGCATATAGAAGACATTTTATGTAAAAAGTGGTTTAGTAGTAAATTTTGATATATTTGGAGATCCTTCCCTCCCTCTGTCACTGAAATGCTTCACAAAGCCTACTTCACATTAATTGATTATAAGTTATGGAGCACACTATCCACAAGTGAAACTGCCTGCTACTTTGTATCCTGTTCTTAAAAGGATGACCAGGCATTGCTAAACCCACTGAAATACATATAAATGCATACTGGACAAAGCAAAGTATAGCGAAGGCATGGCTAATGCTTTAGAAATTGATTTACTGTAGTAGCACAAGAATGCTAGCCTCACCTCTTGAACAAAGTAAAGAGCCAATTTATACTTTTAACAGTAAAACTCCTTTGGCAACCAAAAAAAAAATATTGCCTTACTGCAACATTTTAGAGACAAAACACACAGATGAAAGGGTAGGTCAACTTGACATAATACCGGATATTTTCCCCTAAGAGGTTGTTAGACCTGGCATCCTTGGCGTGGTCTCCCCTGTCTTTTTTGCCTCTGCTTCCCATTTTTTTACTGTGTGCTGGGGTCTGTTTTTGCTATTTTTCGTATTCTGGGTACTTTGCCACTGCTGACCGGTGCTAAAGTGCAAGTGCTCCTTTGTAAAGTGTATGTGTAAATTGGCTTTTTCATGATAGGCATATTTGATTTACTGGTAAGACCCTAGTAAAGTGCACAAGAGGTGCCCAGGGCCTGTAAATGAAATGCTACTAGTGGGCCTTCAGCACGCGTTGTGCCACCCACATTAGTAGCCCTGTGAACATGGCTCTGACCTGCCACTGCAGTGTCTGTGTACAGTTTCAACCTGCCAATTCAACCAGGCAAGTGCACCCACCTGCCAGGCCTAAACCTTCCCTTTTTATACATGTAAGACACCCCTCAGGTAGGCCCTGGGTAGCCCATGGACAGGGTGCGCTGTATGTTAAAGGTGGAACATGTCCCAACAGTGGAATACTGCCAACTTCGGGTTCCACTGTTGCAAGGCCTATATCTCTCATAGGTTAACATGGGGGCTTCCTTTAAACATTCCTAAAGTGCAGATTCCCTTTGAGAGCAGATAGAAATTTGGAGTTTGGTGTCTCTGAACTCATAATTAAAAAATACATCTTTTAGTGAAGTTGGTTTTTAAATTGTCAGTTTGAAAATGCAACTTTTAGAAAGGGGACATTTTCTTGCTCAAACCATTCTGTGACTCTGCCTATTTGTAGATTCCCTGTCTGGGTCAGACTGGCAGTTGGGCTGTTTGTGAATCTCCTCTAGACAGTGACACAAAGAGAGCTGAGCTGTAGCCTGCATATCCTGATGAGCCATCTGAGCTGGAGTGGAGGGAGGAATGGTCACTTACACCTGAATAGGCTGTGCCTGCCCTCATACAATGCAGTCTCCAACCCCCTGGTGTGTGTCTGGGGCCTGTCCTGGGCATGGTAGGCTCTTGTGAACAACAGAGACTTTCCTTTGAAGTTTGCCTACTTCAAAAGCAGAAAGGGGTATAAGTAGTGGACCCAAACCCCAGACTTTAGATTTCTTCAAGATCAATTCTGAAACCAAGAGGAACTGTTGCCAAGAAGAAGAGCTGAGGAAAAGTGCTGCCTGTGACTGTGCTTTGTTGGGCTATCCTGCAGTTGCTGTTTCTTCCTGTGAAAGGGGACAATGACTGGACTTTGTTGTGCATTCCTGCTTGAGAAGAATCTCCAAGGGCTTGAACTGAGCTTGCCTCCTGTTTTGAAGTCTCAGGGCCATCAAAGACTTCCTCTGCCAGCACCTGGACTCTCTGCTGAGACTCCTGTCCTGCCAAGTGGTGCCCCATCCAGTCCCTGTGCCCTTGAAAGGTGAAGTTGGCAAAACAAGAGCTGAAATCCACGCACAGAACGCTGTGTGGGAAAATGTTCGGCGCACCATCTGCAACGCCGCTGATAATTGACACACCATCCGCTTTGCTGCTGAAATCGATGCTCCACCTGCATCGCGGCTGGGAGATCAACGCATTGCGACTGGAGAAGTGACACTCGCCTGTGCAGCTTTGTTTTTATGCAAACCAGGTACTTTGTGTAAAATCAACGTTTCCATTGCTTTCTATAGAGTAAGACTCTTATTCTTTGGAAAATTCAAATTTTTACTTGTGTACGTTGGATTTTTTTCATTTTGGCCTTGTTTTATTTAGATAAATATTACCTATTTTTCTAAACTGGTGTGGTGTACATTTTGTAGTGTTTTCACTGTATTACTGTGGTACAGATACTTTACACATTGCTTCTGGGATAAGCCTTCCTGGTCATGCCAAGCTACCAAGAGGAAGAGTGGGGGTTAACCAGGTGTGTTTTTCCTTTGCCCTGTCTAGAGTGAGGGTCCTTGCTTGGACAGGGGGTAACTTGAGTGACAACCAAAGACCCCATTTCTAACAGAGGTTTTCTCATTTAATGCCATTATAATTTCTGTTAGTAACTGGTCTTGAAATAGTGTTTTTCATATGTGCATCTGTAAGAAATTGAGGCCCATATTTATCACTTTTTCTCACAGCGCAATGCAGCAAGCCACCTTTCTGTACTGTGATGGGCTGTGTGAATGGGGAAGATCGGGAGTGCTCCATATTTAACATTTACCTAGCGCTAGAGCATTTTCTCAGCCTAGCCAAAGGTGCGCAAAGATGGCACCATGAAGTGTTCCCTGTTCACATCTCTCCTGGGGGCCTCAGCTTCACCCCTAGCTAACCTCAATGCCAAGGACTTTCCCACCAAAACTTCAAAGGGAAGCCCCTTCCTGTGTTGGCTCCAGAGGTCTGGGTCTCCTCTTTTGTTCAGTGGACATGGCCTGTCCCAACCCTGATACAATGTGACATCTAATTACCAGATGAGGAATTTCTTCCCCTCCTCTTCCTCCTCTGGAGCTGTTATGAAGCACTGTTAATTACTTCTTTTGTGAGGGCAGGCCTTTGTTACCTCTCCTGGGGAGCAGCAGAATTAACTTGGCCCAGCACGGTGACAAAAGACCTAGACTCTGACCTTGAGCTGAGCCAGAAAAATATGACAATTCTGGACAATCCATAAGGTGTACATGTAGACTCTTGAGATTTGCATATTCAACTTTGGGTCACATGTTTCACCCCAGTTTGATATTTGCTGGACTTTTTAGGCATAAGGGAAGCTAATCTGCACTGTAAGGCAGATTTCCCCCAGCTGTATGATACAGTACTACTGCAAATTAAACAGTAATCAATATTCACTTTACCTATGAGTGCCCAATAATATTAGAAGGCCTACCTCAGGTCAACATCTAACCTTCCAGAGTCCCCTCTGCACCAGAATACCTGTCTGCAGTTACTCTGCTGCATTTGACAGTAATCTCATAGATGCAGCCCACACGTGCATGCATATGTGTGCACATGTGTCCATGTGTAACCAGCCAAGTGTCCCTTGTGCTAGCTGTGTCATAGTGGCCTTATCATATAAGGCGGACACTGGCAGCAAATACACATAATCCAGTGAGATTCACCAACAGTAAAAGGTTCAAAGCCAGGTGATCAGAAAAGAAACAAAATTTGGTTGTACTAAATGGGTGAACCCACTTGCAACAGCAGCCATACAGTACATGCATTGCATTAGACTGTTTAAAACAACATCAAGTAATCTCTCTGCTAAAACAAACTGAGCTCAGATACTGAAGATATGAACAAGTTCAGTCTGCCAACTAACATTCCTTTCCTAGTAAAAGTACATTAAGCTATGTTGTACACAGCTTAAAATGGTGATTGCTAGAAGTATGTTATTCAATGACAGGCAATTGGACTTCAATGGTAATTGTAGCAGTTAGTGCTGTCATATAACAGATAGTGGAGCACATATTGTGATTCTTTGAGATTTGTGCCTACTCATATCACTTGACCTTTCTGATGTGTTTGATATGATAAATCACTCAACTATACTTTAAATCCTAAAACAAACTATTGATTTGAATGGGATTAACCAGCAACTGGTTCTCCTACTTAAATAGTTTTTAATGTATATAATGTACAGTTATGGATTTTCAAATCTCGATCAGTATGGCAAGCTGAATCCCATAAAACTAGAGTTTTAGTGGATACAATCCAGTTCAAATTGGGTTAGAGTCAATCAAGAAGAGTGGAAGTTTTCCATTCTTGAGTGCACAAAGGTGGTAATTTAAGATTTGGCAGATGCAGCGGAGGACCCAGATCTTAATTTCTTGTCTTTGGATACTACACTGGACTGAAATGAAGACATATATGAAGTCAAGATCGAAAAGTGACCCAAAATCAAGTAACATTATCAAGTGTGACAAAAACTTGTATTCCTGTAGCAGAATTTAAAACCATAACCTAGTCCCTAGTATAGACTTGGTTATGGCAACTCTTTTCTTTGTGACATTCAAACAATACACCTTATACCTCTGAATCCAGCTGTGCATGCTCTAGCAAGGCTTTTTTCACCTAGATGAAGAAGCACAGTGGTGCAGGCAAATTAATATCTCCCCACCAGGTAACAAATACATTTTAAGTTATCCAACATGTAAGAAATGGGGTCTCTTGTTGGCAGTCAGTTTGCACCCTGCCCAAGTAGGGACCCTCACTCTAGTCAGGATAAGGGAGATACCCAGCTCAGATAACCCTTGCTCACCTCCTTGGTAGCTTGGCATGAACAGTGAGGCTTCTCTCAGAAGCAATGTGTAAAGCATTTGCACATAAAACACACTAATACACTAAGGTGGTCATTCCAACCTTGGCGGTAAAAGCCACTTACCGCTGTCAGAAGACCGCCAAGATACCGCCGCGGCCGCGGTAAACCGCCACGGTCATTCTGACCCACAACAGGCAAACAGCCAAAATACAGATATCCACAAAAGTCCGCCACACCAAAGGCCAGCGAGAAACTGGCGAAGACCAAACCTCCACCGTCACGCCAACAGAAATACGCCCACACTATCACGACACACGAATCCACGCGGCGGTCTTTCAACCGCGGTATTCCATTGGTGGTACACACCGCCGCGCTCAAAATACACACACATTTACAAAACACTTCCACATTGGACAATTCGAAATACACACACCTGATACACATACACACACCACTCCCACACACCCAATACAATATAAAACACACACCCACATCACCCACAAACACCCACTTCTACAGAATCGGGACCACACACTGAGAAAAAGAGAACTGAGCACCCAGACGCGCATTTAACTTTCACCCAGCAATATTTCCACGCACTTCACACAACACACCAATACACATCACCACACAATCCACCCCACACATCACCCACACCACCCCATGGCACCGCAAAGACACCCCAGGTTCTCTGAGGATGAACTCAGGGTCATGGTGGAGGAAATTGTACGGGTAGAGCCACAGCTCTTCGGGACACAGGTGCAGCACACCACCATTGCCAGGAAGATGGAGCTATGGAGTAGATTAGTCGATAGGGTCAACGCTGTGGGACAGCACCCAAGAAATAGGGACGACATCAGGAAGCGACCTACGGGGGAAGGTGCGTTCAATGGTATCCCAGCACAACATCGCGGTGCAGCGGACTGGCGGCGGACCCCCACCTCCTTCCCCAGAATTTACAACATGGGAGGAGCAAGTCTTGGCGATCCTGCATCCTGAGGGCCTCGCAGGAGTATCTGGAGGAATGGACTCTGGTAAGTTTCATCTTCACTACTTCATCCCCCCACCCCACCAGCATGCCAACTCATACCCCCACACTCACCCTCACCCCCATCACATCCTGCTCCTTGCAAATGTCTCCACATCACAGCCCACCCATCCCAAAACCAAGCCCTGCATGCGACCACAAATCATGGACACCCATCACCAAAGCATGCCCACTGCACATACCCATCCCCCACCAACTCCCCGTCACAAAAGCCCCCACACGGGAATGCCAGCACTGGGGTACAAGGGCACCCACCCATTACACGCTATGGCACACACAAATGCAATAACCATACTTTTATACCCCTGCAGGACCTGAACGCCACGTCACCGCGCAGGAGGGTCCACAAATGTCCACTCCACCCCCAGAAGAGGCCCACAGTGATGACAGCACCTCTGTCGACCTGGATCTAGAAGACCAGCCCGGCCCATCGGGGACCTCGGGACAGTCGGTTCCCCTCAGACAACCACAGCCCATAGCAGACCGTCCCCCCTCTGGCAACACCAGCACAGCACCCACCCAGCGGGTCCATACCTCAGTCCCCAGGACACGTCAATCAGCGGTGTGTCCACCACTACAGGGCACCCAGGTTAACCCACCACCCCAACAACAACAGGGACCTGGGGGCAGTGGTAGTGGGCACACGGTCCAGGGGACAGAGGCACAGGGAAACAGGGGAACTGGGAGGGCTGCTGTGCGACGGGGGGGACAGGCCAAGGGAACCCACTCTCCACGAGGCCCTCTCCAACATCATGGGAGCATACCACCACTCCCAGGAGACGATGGCGACGGTCCTGGCCAGGTTTCAGGAAATCCAGCTTCTGCAGGAGGAACAGTATTTGGGGTTCAGGGAGGAACTACGAAACATCAGTTCCGCCCTGGCCACCATTGTAGGGGCTCTGAATCAGGTAGTCACCACATTGCGGGACACTGTGGCACCACAAAGGGCCCCTGACACTAGCATGGACCAAGAACTGCCTACCACCTCCGCCGGCGCTAGTGGACAGGAGGCCCGCCACAGGACCAACAGGCCACCAGCACCCCACCCCCTGCAGAAGGAGAACCACCCCACAAGCGGGCCCTGAGATCCAGGAAGAAGACAGAGTAAGATGCCAAGACCCCCGCCAGGAAAGGATACCTCCCTGATTGTCATCCCACTGTCCCACATTGACACCCTGTCCATTCTTATACTGCCCATGCTCCACTTTCCACAGGCATTTGGACATTGCACCTGTGAGACTAATAGTCTGGACTCTGCCATGGACAATCCTCCACCATCACCCCTCACCGATTTGCAATCACCCACCAATATAGAGCACTGAAATAAACACAGTTATTGCACAAAACAATCAGGAGTCTGGCTGTGATTTTGTACTAATGTATTAGACATTACTGTCCGAAAATGCATATTTACATTGTGATGCCAACATACCACTGTCACACAGCTGTAATCCATGGGGAAACAAAGCAGATGTCACACACTGGGGGCCACATCTCTGAAATTGGAAGGGAAAGTCACAACTCAGTTACCATACACTGGAGGAAAAGGTCAGACAGTAGAGAGGTAGTAGGGGTTAAGTATATGTAATATGGCGGGTTGGAATCTTACCTGTGTGTCATTGAAAATACTGCTGTATTACTGTGTTCCTGTTGTCTATGTCGTCCTCTTTGGCTTCCTCTTCTTCACTCTCCACAGGCTCCACAGCTGCTACAACACCACCATCTGGACCATCCTCCTGCAGAAAAGGCACCTGGCGTCGCAAAGCCAGGTTGTGAAGCATACAGCAGGCCACGATGATCTGGCACACCTTCTTTGGTGAGTACAGTAGGGATCCACCTGTCATATGGAGGCAGCGGAACCTGGCCTTCAGAAGGCAGAAGGTCCGCTCGATCACCCTCCTAGTTCTCCCATGGGCCTCATTGTACCGTTCCTCTGCCCTTGTCCGGGGA
Organism: Pleurodeles waltl; assembly: GCF_031143425.1. Classification (NCBI taxonomy): domain Eukaryota; kingdom Metazoa; phylum Chordata; class Amphibia; order Caudata; family Salamandridae; genus Pleurodeles; species Pleurodeles waltl. The sequence goes on along the minus strand of NC_090437.1, from coordinate 1,084,630,730 downwards.
TTCCTCACTGGGGTCAGTAGCCAGGACAGGTTGGGGTAACCAGAGTCACCTATTAGCCACACACGGTGCCTCTGGAGTTGACCCATCACGTAAGGGATGCTGCTATTCCGCATGATGTACGCTTCATGCACAGAGCCAGGGAACTTGGCATTAACATGGGAGATGTACTGGTCTGCCAAACACACCATCTGTACATTCATCGAATGATAACTCTTTCTGTTTCTGTACACTTGTTCACTCCTGCTGGGGGGGTACTAAAGCCACATGGGTCCCATCAATGGCACCTATGATGTTGGGGATACGTCCAAGGGCATAGAAATCACCTTTCACTGTAGGCAAATCCTCCACCTCAGGGAAAACAATGTAGCTCCGCATGTATTTCAGAAGGGCAGACAACACTCTGGACAACACCTTGGAAAACATAGGCTGGGACATCCCTGATGATATGGCCACTGTTGTTTGAAATGACCCACTTGCAAAGAAATGGAGTACTGACAGCACCTGCACTAGAGGTGGGATCCCTGTGGGTTGGCGGATGGGTGACATCAGGTCTGGCTCCAGCTGGGCACACAGTTCCTGAATAGTGGCTCGGTCAAGCCTGTATGTCAGTATGACATGTCTTTCCTCCATTGTCGACAGGTCTACCAGCGGTCTGTACACGGGAAGATTCCTCCATCTCCTCGCATGTCCCAGCGGACGGTGCCTATGTAGGACAACAGCGAGCACAGAGTCAATCAGCCCACAGGTACGTAACCACAGTTTCCAAAAAACACAATTCCCAATGCATTGAATGGTTTGTAGGAGTGTTGCTGCAAGGCCTAGGTATGTGTGACGCAATTAAAAGTAAGCCATGTGGGCCCTTGAAATGGCGGCTGCCTGACCTGTGAAGTGTGACAATGGGATGTGAGGTCAATGCGCTGGCGTGGCACACCGTGGCGGTAGGCGGTCGAAGACCGCAGTGTAAAGCAGCATTGGTTAACATTGAACCCTATGGGTCTCAGGAGCCAATGACGATGTGCTCCGGCGGTACGCACCGCTGCGGTACGCACCGCCGCGGGCGTGACTGCCATTTTCTATCTGCTTAATCACTCGATACCTGATCTTCGACAGGAGAGGACCTACACTGCAAGTGCTGCTGTGACCTCGGTCTGGAAGAGACAATGGCTCATGCGACTGGGGAAAGGGCCCATGCCTTCACTGCTCAGGAATTGGAGAAACTCGTGGATGGGGTGCTCCCCCAGTATGCGCTACTCTACGGTCCTCCAGAACAACAGGTAAGTACACTGGGACCATGCTTTGGGGGAAATGCCTGTGTTGAGTCGGGTGGATGAAAGATGGTGGGGAGGGGAGCGAATGAGGCATGCATCAGACGACGGATGACAGGATGTGCCACATGGCAAGGGTAGGGATGGGGGGCCACTCACATTGAGGGTGCAGAAGGTGACTCTTTCTCTCCCCCTGTACATTTCACATAGGTCAGCGCCCACCAGAAGATAGCCATTTGGCGTGCCATCGCCAAGGACGTTCGTGCCCTGGGGGTCCACCACAGACGGGGCACCCACTGCCGGAAGAGATGGGAGGACATCCGGCGCTGGAGCAGGAAGACAGCGGAGGCTCAGCTGGGGATGGCCTCCCAACGTGGGAGGGGTGCCAGTCGTACTTTGACCCCCCTGATGTCCCGGATCCTGGCGATGGCCTACCCCGATTTGGATGGGCGCTTGAGGACATCACAGCAGACACAAGGGGGTGAGTACAACATCATTCTGCTGACTTTGCGCGCAGTCTAGGTGTCTGGGTGGGGGAGGAGGGATGTGGGTATCCCTAGGCCAGGGCGACTTCTGTAGGCTAGGCCCCTCCGTAAGGCATGGCCCTGTGCCCCCGCCCCCCACCTCTGTAGGGTGCCAAGTACAGTTATCCATGGCCCTGTATCATCTATGTCTGCAGTTGTCATCCATAGGCTTGTAGGCCATGTCGCACGGATTGAGTAGTGGACCCCAAGTGCGTGGCGTAGGGCAGGGGCTTCTGTGTCTGTCCTCTCCGCCAACTGTGTCGCCAATGCATGCACTCAACATGCCTTTATTTTTCCCCCACCCCTTTTTTGTGGTCTTCCTCTTCATGTGTGCATTAGCATCATCAGGCAGAGGAGAAGTGGCATCGGAGCACGAGGGAGCTGCATCCCACATGGCCCTTGAGGGCCATGCAACAGACTCCGAGTACACCAGTGGGACGGAGGGAGAGGGGAGCTCCACAGCGGGGACTCGTGCAGACATTAGTGACACAGACTCGTCCTCTGAAGGGAGCTCCCTTGTGGTGGCGGCAATATCCGTGCCCCCCGCAACAACAGGTACAGCCGCCACCCAGCGCACCAGCACCGCCCTCCCTCAGCGTTTGCCCCGTGCCCGCTCACCCAGGAAGGTGGGCATCTCCTTCGCCCCAGGCACCTCAGGCCCTGCCCCTGTCACCCCTGCTGCCCTCAGTGAGGAGGTCATTGACCTCCTGAGGACACTCATTGTTGGGCAGTCTACCCTTTTGAATGCCATCCAGGGTGTAGAAAGGGAGGTGCACCAGAGTAATGCATACCTGGAGGGCATTCATTCGGGTCAGGCTGCCCATCAGCGATCGTTCAACACTCTGGCCTCAGCACTGATGGCAGCAATTGTCCCTGTCTCTAGCCTCCCCCCTCCGACTTCCTCCACCCATACCCTATCACCTGTACCTCTGCCTATCCCAGACACACCATCAGACCTGCCTGCACACACCTCAACACCCAAGGGAAGCTCATCCAGACATAAGCACCACACATCACACAAGCATTCACACAAGCAACATCCACATACAGACATACCAACACCCACTGCCTCCACTGTGTCCCCCTCCTCCTCGTCTCCCTCCTCCCTCCCTGTCACATCTCCGCTCACACCTGCATGCACAACATCTTCAGCCACTACGTCCATCACCAGCACACCCACCAGAACCACCCGCACAAGTGCAGTCACCACCCCACTACCATTTACACGTCCCCTGTGTCCTCTCCCACTGTGTCTGTGACCCCCTCTTCCAAGCTACACAAACGCAGGCAGCCACCCACCCAACAGCCATCCACCTCACGACAGCATCCAGCCCAAGCACCTGCACCCAAAGACACCACACTGAAGACTCCTACAACCACAACCTCTTCCTCCACTCCCATACCCACTACACCTACCCGTCCCTCTGTTCCTAAATTGGTTTTCCTTTCCAAACTTGACCTCTTTCCTACAACTCCCCCACCCCGTCCATCTCATAGGACTCCAGTCAGCACCTCAGCCACCACAAAAGCGGGACCTGGAATGACAGTGTGCCATGGACTGTGGAGTCCCCCACCCTCAAGGGCAGCCAGTTCAGGAAGGAGCCAAGGCACAGCCAGCCCACCCCCGGTAAAACATCCGAAGATTGTCAGTGGCCGGCGCGAGAGGCCGAAGACACCAGGGACCAAAATCCCGACCATGGTTCCGGCAGGAAGTGTGGTGCCACTTGGCACACCGCCAAAGGTGGGGAAGGGCCACAGGCGAACAGGGAAGGCTGGGAAGGGCAGCACGCCCGACAAGTCCGCCAGCAGCCGAGCTGGCCAGGAGGGCCCCGCCTTCCCCATCCCAGGTGGGCAGGAGGACACCCACAGGCCCGCCGTCTCAAGCACCGCTGAACAGGGCACCGCCATCTCAAGCACCGCTGAACTGGGCCCTTCATCTCAAGCACCGCTGAACAGGGCACCGCCGTCTCAAGCACCGCTGAACAGGGCACCGCCATCTCAAGCGCCGCTGCACAGGGCCCTTCATCTCAAGCACCGCTGAACTGGGCCCTTCATCTCAAGCACCGCTGGCCCATTGGCGGAAAGGGCAGGACCGCCTCTGTGTCGGGCAGGGCTGCACAAAGCACTCTGGGAACCAGTCCCCCTCCAGAACCAGTGGAGACTGTTATCCACTTGTGAGACTGTGGCTTTGCACTCCCCAGGATGTAACAGTGGGCAAACCACCCACTGTAGAGACTTGAGAGACTGTGGCTTTGCACTCCCCAGGATGGAACAGTGGGCAAACCACCCACTGTAGAGACTTGAGAGACTGTGGCTTTGCACTCCCCTGGATTGAACAGTGGGCAAGCCACCCACTGTAGAGACTTGAGAGACTGTGGCTTTGCACTCCCCAGGATGGAACAGTGGCCATGGAGGCCCATCGTGGATCTGGCATCGTGGACTCATCTGGCTGAGGTGCCCCCCCTTCCCTTCCCCCTGAGGTGCCTGTAGTTTTGCTATCTGATGCCCCTGCAGTGTTCTCTCCGTTGGAGTCAGGTATCCTGTGTGGGCTTTGCCCATGTGATTTGGGCCCAGTGGTCCACGGACAATGCCTGCTACAATGATCGGACTTTAAAATGTATGTATATAAAGGTTTTAGATGTGTGATATATTTTTAAGCCAGTGATACAATATTTTCAAATGTTTAAAATAATTTCCTTTTGTCTTTGCATTCTTCCAGGGGGCTGGGGGGGGGGGTAACTGTGATATATTGCTATGCATTGATGTGTGTGTTGTAGTGGGTGAGGGTGGGGGTGGGTGTGTTGTGTATGTGTGTCCCCGTAATTTTTTGCCTCCCCCCTCCCCTGTGTCGTAGGTGCAGTACTCACTGTTGTCTTCTGCGCCGGCGTTCGTGCTCCTGGTAGAGGAGCAGGTAGACAATCGCTGGGAGGATGTGGAGTTCGGGTTCCATGCTGTCCAGATTCCTCGTGGGGTGTATGGAGGTGAGCGTTTTCCGTTCGAAATGGCTGTTTCCGCCGTGTTTTTATCGGCGGGGCTACCGCCCCGGAAAAGGTGGCGGATTGGTAGGTTGTGATGGGGTGGGCGGTACATTGACTCTCGCCTGTCTGTTGGCGGTGACCACCGCGCTGTTTGTTTGTCGCGCCGTGGCGGGCGGTGTGTTGAAGTGGCGGTCTATGTTGGCGGTTTCCGCCAGGGTCGGAATTCCATTTTTTTTACCGCCAGACTGTTGGCTGTTTAGCCGCCGCTTTAACACCGACCGCCAAAGTTGGAATGACCCCCTAAAACACTACAAAAGGACTCCACACCAGTTTTAGAAAAATAGCCAATATTTATCTGTGTAAAATAAGACTAAAACGAGAAAAATCCAATATACAGTAATAAAGATATGAATTGTGTAAGATTTAACTTAAAAATACAGTTCCTTGAAGTCAATAGCTCCACCTGGTGTTATCACGGTGTTGTGATCAACAAAACCAACAGTTCAGGCCGGCTGTGGCGTCACGGGCCAGCTACGGTGTCGGGAAGACCCGAAAACAGTACCTTTGGATTTGCAGGGTGTCATGGTGTCAGTTCCGGAGTCTATGTGGGGTCATCGGGCCCTAGAAGTCGCACGCATTGTGGAACGAACTCCAGGCTGATGGAGTCAGGAGCGCTGGCGTCAGGGTTGCAGTACGAAGCGGAACAATGTGATGTGCGGTGCCCACGGGTCACGGAGCAGGCAGTGGCTTGGAAACAGAGTCCAGCGGCGTTTGTGAGAGCAGGGTTGTGGTGTGAAGCAGGGTGGTGGGATGTGCAGTGTCACCAGGTCACGGTGCAGGCAGTGGCATCATTGTTGCTGAAGCACTGGCATCAGTAGTCCAAAGTCGGCGATGCAGTGTAGGACGGGCTCCATGCAGCATCCACGAGTCGCGGTGAAGACAAGGACGTTTGTTGACGACACTGGAGTTGATGGTGCTGGCATCCATGGAACGGGGCTGCGGTGCAGGACAATGCTTCATGTTCCTCACAAGCAGTGTCCACATGCCACGGTGCAGGCAGCAGCACCAGTGTCAGCAGGAGCGTTGTCGTCAGTGATGGCCAGGCTGCGTTGTCAGCAAGGTGATGCCAGAGTGCGGTGCCCACAGGTTGTAGTGCAAGCAGGGGGTTGGTGACGTCGTCTGATGACAGCGTCGATGAGACCAGGGTCACGGTGCGAAGCAGGGCAGTGTGGCGTTGGCCGGTCACGGTGCAGTCAGCGGTGTCTTTGATGGCGTTGCTGTGGTTTTTCTTCTGTTTCAGCACAAAACACACAGTTCCCAGTGCTGTAGATGAAACTGAAGTCTTTGATATCCCTGAGATTTCCAACAGGAGGCAAGCTCTACTCCAAGCCTTTGGGGAACTTTCTCAAGCAGGATACACAGCAAAGTTCACCCTTTGCTTGCTTTTAAGGCAGAAGCAGCAATTGCAGGCCAATCCAGCAAAGCAACACAGCAAAGTGACAGTACTCCTCTTCCAGCTCTTCAGCTCTTCTCCTTGGCAGAGGTTTCCCTTGATTCCAGAAAGATTCTAAAAGTCTGGGGTTTTGGGTCCACTACTTATACCCAGTTCTGACTGTAGGCATACTTCAAAGGAAAGTCTCTTTTGTTCACAAGATCCTGCCTTGCCCAGGCTTGACTCCCGACACACTGAAGGAGGTCGAAGACTGCATTGTATGAAGACAGGCACAGCCCTTTCATGTGTAAGTGACCACTCCTCTCTCTGCTCTAGCCCAGAGGGCTCATCAGGTTATGCAGACTACACCCTAGCTCTCTTTGTGTCACTGTCTAGAGGGAATTCAAATCAGCCTAACTGTCAGTCTGACTCAGATGTGGAATACACAAGCAGGCAGAGGCACCCGCAGAATGGTTTTCAAAAGAAAATGCCCACTTTCTAAAAGTGGCATTTTCAAACAGACAATTTAAAAAAGAACCTTAGCAAAAGGTGTATTTTTAAATTGTGAGTTCAGAAACCCCAAACTCCATATTTCTATTTGCTCTCAAAGGGATACTTGCAACAGTGAAAATCAAATTTGGCAGTATTTCACTGTTAGGACATGTACAACACACCAGTACATGTCCTACCTTCTAGATACACTGCACCCTGCCCATGGGACTACCTAGGGCCTACCTTAGGGATGCCTTACATGTAGTAAAAGGGAAGGCTTAGGCCTGGCAGTAGCAGGTCTGAGCCATGTTTACAGAGCTACTCATGTGGGTGTCACAATCAGTGTTGCAGGCCCACTAGCAGCATTTGATGTAAAGGCCCTGTGCAACCCTGGTGTGCTTTCCTGGGGAATTACCAGTAAGTCAAATATTCCATTCATGGAAAAAACAATCACCAATACAATTTACACAGACAGCATATGCACTTTAGCACTGGTTGGCAGTGGTAAAGTGCCCAGAGTCCTAAAGCCAACAAAAACTGGTCAGAAAAAATAGCAGGAAGGAGGCAAAAAGATTGGGGATGACCCTGCAAAAAGGGCCAAGTCCAACACAACGTGTGTGTTGTTTGATGACTTTCATTTTGGGTATGTTTTAATACTCTTTTTAATAGAGGTTATGAACTATTTTCTGTATCACTTCTTCATGTTTTCAACTAACTGGAGGGCACAGTTAGGGCATGAGCAAGAGGGGTACTATAGATGTTGATTCACCAATCAGCAGCAACACAATAGATTATGTTACACTTGATAAAATCATGGGACGGAACCTTACATGATCTTTGATGTCAATAACGTCACAAGAAGTAACATCATCTAACAGTCAATCTCAATGACATTACAGAAAATGACTCCACATGGGCTATTGAGTGGCACAATCCATGAGCAATGATTAGCACATCCCTCACAATACAATATAATATAATTGAGCTCTGTATACCGTGAAGAATATGGCAGATTCGATATTAAGATTATGAAATAACTACAATCTAAAGAAATGAATACTTGCAACACAACCCATTAAGTACCTGTAATTCAGCCTAAAACAGAGCAGCGAGATATGGATAAAGAGGATATTGTTTTTAAAAGACGCTAACTCAGACCACCCAGAGATAGGCAGTGCAAAGGCTATACTTCACCATAGTAAGTATTTACCGAAGTAGTGAAACGGTAATAAACATTTATGCATACATGTGAGATTACTGCGCAAGATGCTTAGGGAATCAAGCTATACATGACTATCCACAGACAAGCATAAACACATAAAGAAAGAGACTTGAGTTTATCCAAACTTTGATCTGCTAATTGTGAGCCCATAAAAAAAATCCACACCTCAGTGTGAAAATCTCAAGTGAAGGGTTCAAACAAGCGATCCTGAACTGAAGGCATGCATGTGGTTAAGCAACTTTTGTTTCCTTACAATAATAATTACCAAATTGAAGCTCACATTACACAGCTTTCACAAAATATGTAGTAGGGCACATTTTTATCCCCATGATTAGTGACTCACAAAAATATATTTAAATGTTCACTAAAAACTATTGTGATGTCAGGTGTAGTACTTATTGAATGCGTGGAAAGGCCTATCCACCTATCCAGAAAAAGGGCATAAATTATATAATGTGCTTGAAGCACTGTAATGGGCAGTTTCTTTCTACTGGATAGTATATAACATGTCACATTAGGCACAATAAAATGCCTCACACATTGGAATGCATCGTGATTTGTTTCCACAAAGAACCATTGTTTTTATTACATGACCTCACAATGCACACTCATCTCTCAACTCTAGTAGGCAGTATAGGCTGAGCATTGTTAGTTCAGTTTCAGGGTTGGGAACGAAAGGGCTGCTTTACCCTTTTTGCCAGCCTGAAGGTCCACCTGCTTCATTTACGGGCTGATTTAAATATTAGTGAAAAGGGTACTCTGTCCCAACGGCAAAATAGGAATGCTTTCACCATCCTGAAGGTTTGTTTGCCTCCTTTAGAGTTGGGCAGTCGGTCAGTGTATAGATGAAGGAGATTACTCCATCTCCACAACCTATACACACCTCCCATGCACTGAAGGATTAAGGGCCATCAGAAGTTTGGCCTTGAGTGTGCCCGCCCTTTAAAAAAATTTTTTTTAAATATTGCTGCTGGATTTTCTTTTTGAAAATAAAATAGAAATGTAAGTTTGATGAACAGTTCTGTCATATTGATGAAGCCATTCATCAAACTTACAATGCATTTGCAGTAACCGCTGTGATGGTGGTTCCTGGAATTGCTGGAGATGCCTGAAGGGACAGCGGCCATCTCTAAATATGGTGGGCGGAGTAACCTCACCATGACCTTGAGTTAAGTGTTCGGCCATGGTGATGGTAACTACTCTGCCAAAAATTAAATCAGACCGTTAGAGTCAGGAACACCTTCAGTGTTTAGATGGCAGAGACTACTGTACTTCCACAACCTATACAAACCTCTGATGGCCCAACAGAGTAAGGGCCGTTGGAGGTTTGGCAATATGTTCACCGGCTGTATTTAGACTGGACGGACACATGGCCAATTTTCACTGCCCCTCACCATCATGAAAAATCATACTTTGAGATTTTCTTTTTGAAAATAAAAAAAGTTGGATGTTTGGTTCTGACATGTTGATGGAGACGTCTGTCAAACTTACAATGCATTTCCAGGAACCACTAGGATAGTAGTTCCTGGAAATGATACAGATGTCCATGGGGGCAGCAGACATCCCTAAATATGGCAGACAGAGTACCATTACCATGTTGGGAGCCAAGTTCTCTGCCATTGCAAAGGCAATTACTCCCTCCACCAATAATTAAATCAGCCCCAAAGTCTTTAACAAACAAGCAGCAAGGCAGGTTAAGAAGTCAACCTGCCAGATTAACAGTTCTGAGAGCTCCGTGAGTGTGCGCTACTAAGTCCAGAGCTGCCTGTGACCCAGAAGTGTTGCCATACTAGGTGGGACAGGAGCCTGGCTGCATGGGAGACTGTGGAAGGGAGAAACAGGGATATTTGATAGTGAGGTCTGTGCAAGAGAGGATGGGCTTCCTGTGCCTTTCACTGCAGCTCTCCAGATATCTTACTTTCCATAGCTGTGGTCTGTGGGTCTAGCTATTCTTCGCTGCCATGTGAATGCCAATTTCCTGTTCTGGGAGGCTGGTATTGGAAGTGAATATTATGAGATCCCGGTTGCATTGCCAAACTGGTTGAGGTCACAGTCAGCCAGCTTGGAAATGCCTGGCTGGTGTAATAATGGAGCTTGGGGATAGGAGGAGCAGGGAGGGAAGCAGGGGTGGGTGGGATTTATGGGCCAGGGAGTGAAGGAGTCCGGAGGATAGAAATGAGGAGAGTTCATATGTAGGACCGGAAGAGCAACAAAGATGTGGCAACACATACACTGTAACAAATTAACTCCTTAATGTCCCTTCACCAAAATGAGATAGGAACAATGGAATACCTCATGATATGCCACGTGCCTGAAGGAAATGCCGTTCAATTAATGGCAACCACGGACACTACATGAGCGCCAATGGCTAAAAGGGATTAGCCCAAAGCATACCTTTTCTGTCCTAATATTTAAATATATATATATATATATTTTTTTTTTTGTTTTAAGTATTGGTATCAGAATCAGAGCCCTTAATTAGTGCTACCTCAAAAGCTTAGAAGGAAACCAGCATGGCAGTCTGTCTTCTTGAACTTCACAACAGCGTTATGATGCACTTCGCTACCAATGCGTTTGCAATGTGATCACAGAGGATTTTTTCAGCAATGTATTTTTCAGTTGATTGCAAAAAATAATTCATCGGTACCATTTAAGTATATGAGCAGCCATCATTCTCCTCACGTTCAGGACTTGACACAAGAAGAGATTCCTCCCCTTTCACCCGCTACCGCCTCAACAACCTCGGTAATGTTTTTACCGTCCGCCTGTTCGCTACTTCAGCCGTTACAGGATTTACAGGCCACTCTCACCTGTGCAGATTAACAAAGGATTGTAACTTTCACAGCGGTTGGGGGGTGTGTGCAGTTAAGAGTCTCACTGCACACCTGTGATGCACTGAGCAACTTTCCATCAGCAAACGGAATGTGTGCCATGATGCCCAGTGCTTTAAATGGGCCGGTACTGTCCAGTACTGAGTACCAGCACTTTTTTATTTTGAGAGGGAGAGTACCTGCACTTCTCAAGAAAGATGTAATACTTTTAATTGGAGAGTACCGGCACTTCTCAGAAATAAGCAGGTACTCTGGTATAGAGTACCTGCACTTCTATTTTTCCATTTCAAGCACTGATGACACCGTTTCCTAGACTTCATCCAGACTCCATCGAACGCACTATACCAAATTATGCACTATAAATGAAACCTGAAAGCCAGACGCCAACTGACCTTCATAGGGTTTCATTGCTATCAGGCAACGATTTAGCAGACCACTTAGTGTCCGAAGATGGAATGCTGGGCAAGAAGATAAGAATTCACTAACACTCCTAAATTAGGACACAGCTCCCTACTAACTTTGTAATTGTTTTTATCCTCAGTGGAAACGTGCTGGAATCGACACCGGATGGCCCTTTCTCTCAGTCCCACCTAAATACACTGTGCATATTGCACTTTCAGTTTGGGTCCCCAGATAACCTGCAAAAACATAATTGAAACAGCCTCTGTGCAAGGTTAACCAGTTTGGAAGGACTCGCTGATGTCCTCATACGGGGACATTTTCATAAATGGAGAAAAGAAAGCCTTCTACTTAATAAAATTTGGCAAACCAGAGGCCGATGCATTATTCGGCAAGACAATGTGCCTGTACTTTGATAGTGCCACCGCTGCTGCCCTGTAGCAGCAGATGTGTAGTCTGCGTTTACTTCTGCCACATGATAGTCAGTAAATCGTTTTTAATATTTACTTGGCTTCTAAAGCCACCTGCCAAGCATTAAACTCAGCTTTTATTGCATATAAGTTACCCCTCAGGTAGGAGTTAGGTATCCCTTAGGATAAAGTGCTGTGTAATTAAAATATTGGACATGTACTGTTCAGTTTTATATGTCCTGGTAGAGAAAAACTCCTACATTCATTTTACACTACTGCGAGGCCTACCCCTCCCATAGGATAACATTAGGGATTCCTTATTACATTTAATAAGCTGTAATTTTAAGTTAAGCGCTTCTGGTTATATCATGTTTGGTGTCTGTGAAATTGTAATAATAAACTCTTTTTAATGGTAAAGCCAGATTTTTTCTTACAATTTTGAAAATGCAACTTTTAGAAAGTTGTCAAACAAAAAAAACAAACAATACTGACATTAATTAACAAGTGAATTTCTTTACAAACATGGTCACGCAAATGAAATGACGTGATCATTTTTTTCAATTCCGTTATCATCACTTTTTTTAGAACACTTTTTAAAGTTTAAAGTTAAAGCCACTGCAAATCCCTTAACAATGGAAGGATAATAAACTAAGTTTATTATCCTTTGGTTGTTAAAGGGGCGGGGCATTGGGGATGACAGGGACGAGGAGAGTAAACTGTGCACTCTTCTCAGTGTGCATGTGTGTTTGGCCGGCCGTCTCGGGCCAGCCAAACACACATGCGCAGTGTGCTCTTTCCAGCCCAGCACTGTATTGCCGGGCTGGAGAGAGCAGGAAGAGGATCACAGTCTGCCTGAAAGCTCTTTGACTGGTCACTCCTAGCCAATCATACCGCTGCTCTGAGAAGTGTCAGGATTGGCCATTGGGCAGGCTGGCAGTCTGTGCTGCCTGCTGAGGAGACGGAGGAGCAAAGACGCGGCACACAGGAATGTTTTTTTCTTTATATTTTTATATTATTAATATTACCCCCAGACTCCCTTGCACCAACCCACGCCAGTGAAATAGATCTAGTTAACACCAGCAGCCACCCACATATTGCTTGCGTGTCTACTTATTGATGTATGTGCAAGGACACTGCAATTTTTACTCACCACATTGCAGTTATAGTAAATTAGCAGCCTTTTTAAAGAATTCGGTATTGGTTATTGTTTTCACCAGGTGATGAATACTCTTCAAAGGAGAACATGGACACACTGCCCAGCACTCTCTAATTCAACTGCTGTTTGTCAGTCGAAGAAAGAATTTGAACCGGCTCTAGTTGGATCCTCCTCTTTAACCCCTCAGGTGCCTTGGACAAAATGGTTAGGTCCTGGGCAGTACCACTCGGGTGCCCAGGACATAGCCGATACGTCCAAGTAGGGGCCCTCGGGGAAAGCACCCGCCCGGGGGCCTCGCACCCTCCTCCCCCGGACACTTCCACCCACACCCCGGATCCCCTGTGACGTCTGATGACATCAGCGCGCGATCACGCACTGACCTCATCAGAGGCCTGCCCCTCTGCTCTGGAAGCTCAGCTTCCAGCGAGGATCGGAGGAGAAATGCATGTACATTTCTCCTCCGATCACATGGAGGAGCCAAGAGAGGCATCAAAGAAAAGGAAACGGCTTTCCTTTCCTTTGATGTCTTTCTCAGTATTTCTGTTGTCCGATCGCAATATGATCGGGCAGCAGAAATGCCCACTAGACACCAGGGAACTTTTCTTTTTTAGGTTATTGAATAAGGGGAACGGCCCAATGGGCAAGGGCTGCTCCCCAGGGGGGCAATTTATTTTTAGGCCATAGAGACTAGGACATTTTTTTGTTTGTTTCTTTTTATTTTAAACATGTGGGGAGGGACCCCTTAGGCAAGGGTCGCTCCCTTGGGGGCACATTTACTTTTGTGACATTTCTGCCCTCCTTGGGGGCAGATTGGCCTATTTTTATTAGGGCAATTTTTTATATTTATACATAAGGGGAGTGGCAAACTATTTTCAGGCCTTTTCTGCCCCCACTGGGGGCTGATTGGCCTATTATAATTAGGCCGATCTGCCCACGGGGGCAGAAATCCCTAGACACCAGGGAAATATATTTTTTTATATTTACTTTATGTTTTTATTTATGGGGAGCGACCCCTTAGGCAAGGGTCGCTCCCCTGTAGGCCAAATTGTATTTAGGCCATTTCTGTCCCCCTTGGGGGCAGATCGGCCTATTTTTATTAGGCCAATCTGCCTCCAGGGGGGCAGAAACAACTAGACACCAGGGATTTGTTTTTGTCAGTTTCACATGAGGGGAGCAACCCCTTAGGCAAGGGTCGCTCCCCTGGGGGACCAAATTTGTTGTAGGCCATTTCTGCCACACCTAATTTCAATAGGCCGATCTGCCCACTGGGGGGGGGGGGCAGAAAACCCTAGACACCAGGGATTTGTTTTAATTATTTTATTTTTTTATATGTGGGGAGCGACTCCTTGGGGGAAATTGTCTTTAGGACATTTCTGTCCCAGTGGGGGCAGATCAGACTATTTTTATTAGGCCAATCTGCCCCCAAGGGTGGCAGAAGCCACTAGACAATCTCATGCAAGGGGAACAACCCCTTAGGCAAGGGTCGTTCCACTAGGGGACAAATTTATTTTAGACCATTTCTGCCCCGCTTTGGGGCAGATCGGCCAATTTCTATTAGGCCAATCTGCCCCCGGGGGGGGCAGAAACCACTTAGGCACCAGGGATTGGTGTGTGTGTATGTGTGTGTTTTGGCTACCAACCAACATAGGCCTGGTTATGCCCCCACCCGACTAAAGAGGGTAACAGTCTTTCAGCTCTTCCCCCGCACACTAAAACATCTTATCCCATGGCAAGCAAGAGGACATTTGATTATTTTGGGTTTTTACATTCGGGCCATAAAAGCTTGGCTAACTCTCAAAATCATCCCACTTGGAATGGTGAGGGCTGCACTTTTTGGACTTTGGCACTCTGCCATGTAGAAAAATCTACAAGACCTAGACACATCTGAAAATGAAACATCTGGGTGATTCCAGGGTGGTGTGCTTTACATGCACCTCGCACCATTTTCCTACCTACAATGCCCTGCAAACCTCCAACTTTGCTGGAAATCACAAATTTTTTCCCACATTTTTGTAATGGAACCTTAGAGAATCTGCAGGAATCCACAAAATTCCTACCACCCAGCGTTGTCTCATCTATGCTTAAAATTCTGCCACACTTGTCAGCCTAAAAATGTTTTTTTTCAAACTGCTTTTTTGGACCCGCTTTGGTTCCCCCTCAATTTCGAAATGTTTTTGGCTCTACCCTCCTGTCACAGGCACTTGGCCCACCTACACAAGTGAGGTATCATTTTTACCGGGAAACTGAGGGGAACATTGGGTGGTAGGAAATTTCACCCGCTGCGGTGATCCAACACAGAAATGTGGGAAATATTTGTTTTTTTAGCTACATTTGAGGTTTGTTGAGGATTCTGCGTAAGAAAACATTGGGAGATCCAGGCAAGTCACACCTCCCTGGATTCCCTCGGGTGTCTAGTTTTCAGAAATGTTTGGGTTTGGTGGTTTTCCCTATATGCCTGCTGAGCCCAGGACCAAAAATGCAGGTCCCCACGCCCGCAAAAACAGGTAGTTTAGTATTTGATAATTTTGATATGTCAACATAGTGTTTTGGGGTGTTTCCTTTCCTGGGCACTAGGCCTACTCACACAAGTGAGGTACCATTTTTATCGGGAGACATGGGGGAACGTTGGGTGGAAGGAAATGTGTGGCTCCTCTCAGATTGCAGAACTTTCTGTCACCAAAATTTGTGGAAAAAGTGTTTTTTTGGCCATATTTTGAGGTTTGCATAGGATTCTGGGTAACAGAACCTGGTGAGAGCCCCACATGTCACCCGATCCTGGATTCCCTTAGGAGTCTAGTTTCCAAAAATGCACAGGTTTGGTCGGTTTCCCTAGGTGCCGGCTGAGCTAGAGGCCAAAATCCACAGCTTGGCACTTTACAAAAAACAGCTCAGTTTTCTATGGGAAAATGTGATGTGTCCATGGTGTGTTTTGGGGCATTTCCTGTCACAAGCACTAGGCCTACCCACACAAGTGAGGTACCATTTTTATCAGGAGAGTTGGCGGAACGCTGGGTGGAAGGAAATTTGTGACTCCTCTCAGATTCCAGAACTTTCTGTATCAAAATGTGAGGAAAAAGTGTTTGTTTGGCCAGATTTTGAGGTTTGCAAAGGATTCTGGGTATCAGAACCTGATAAGAGCCCCACAAGTCACCCAATTCTTGATTCCCCTAGGTGCCTAGTTTTAAAAAATGCAGCACAGGTTTGGTAGGTTTCCCTAGGTGCCGGCTGAGCTAAAGGCCAAAATCCACAGC
The DNA here is from genome assembly GCF_031143425.1 of Pleurodeles waltl. Taxonomy (NCBI): domain Eukaryota; kingdom Metazoa; phylum Chordata; class Amphibia; order Caudata; family Salamandridae; genus Pleurodeles; species Pleurodeles waltl. The sequence continues at coordinate 1,084,614,770 of NC_090437.1, read as the reverse complement.
TTGTCACTTTGCAAAAAACAGCACTGTTTTCTTTGGGAAAATGTGATGTGTCCATGTTGTGTTTTGGGGCATTTCCTGTCATGGGTGCTAGGCCTACCCAAGTGAGGTACCATTTTTATCAGGAGACTTGGGGCAATGCTGCATGGATGGAAATTTGTGGCTCCTCTCAGTTTCCAGAACTTTCTGTCACCGAAATGTGAGGAAAAGGTTTTATTTTTGCCAAATTTTGAGGTTTGCTAAGGATGCTAGGTAACAGAACTTGGTGAGAGTCCCACAAGTCACCCAATCCTGGCTTCCCCTAGGTGTCTAGTTTTCAAAAATGTAGCACAGGTTTGGTAGGTTTCCCTTGGTGCCGGCTGAGCTAGAGGCCAAAATCCACAGCTTGTCACTTTACAAAAAACACCTCTATTTTCTTTGGGAAAATATGATGTGTCCATGTTGTGTTTTGGGGAATTTCCTGTCAGGAGCGCTAGGCCTACCCACAGAAGTGAGGTACCATTTCTATCGGGACACTTGGGGGAACGCTGGGTAAAAGGAAATGTGTGGCTCCTCTCAGTTTCCAGAACTTTCTGTCACCGAAATGTGAGGAAAAAGTCTTTTTTTGGCCAAATTTTGAGGTTTGCAAAGGATTCTTGGTAACAGAATCTGGTGAGAGCCCCATACGTCACCCCATTTTGGATTTCTCTAGGTGTCTAGTTTTCACAAATGTGCAGGTTTGGTAGGTTTCCCTAGGTGCCGGCTGAGCTAGAGGCCAAAATCCACAGCTAGGCACTTTGCAAAAAAAGGTCTGTTTTCTTTGGGAGAATGCGATGTGTCCATGTTGTAGTTTGAGGCATTTCCTGTCGCGGACGCTAGGCCTACCCACACAAGTGAGGTACCATTTTTATCGGGAGACTTGGGGGAACGCTCTGGGTGGAAGGAAATGTGTGGCTCCTTTCAGATTCCAGAACTTTCTGTCACCAAAATGTGAGGAAAAAGTGTTTTTTAGTTAAATTTTAAAGGTTTGCAAGGGATTCTGGGTAACATAACCTGGTGAGAGCCCCACAAGTCACCCAATCCTGGCTTCCCCTAGGTGTCTACTTTTCAAAAATGCAGCACAGGTTTGATAGCTTTTCCTTGGTGCCGGCTGAGCTAGAGGCCAAAATCCACAGCTTGTCACTTTGCAAAAAACAGCTCTGTTTTCTTTGGGAAAATGTGATATGTCCATGTTGTGTTTTGAGGCATTTCCTGTCACGGGCGCTAGGCTTGCCCACAGAAGTGAGGTACCATTTTTATCAGGAGACTTGGGGGAACACTGGGTAGAAGGAAATGTGTGGCTCCTCTCAGTTTCCAGAACTTTCTGTCACCGAAATGTGAGGAAAAAGTATTTTGTTGGCCAAATTTTGAGGTTTGCAAAGAATTCTTGGTAACAGAACCTGGTGAGAGCCCCACAAATCACCCCATTTTGAATTCCCCTAGGTGTCTAGTAGTCAGAACTGTGCAGGTTTGGTAAGTTTCCCTTTGTGCCCACTGAGCTAGAGGCCAAAATCTACAGCTAGGCACTTTGCAAAAAACAGGTCTGTTTTCTTTGGGAGAATGCGATGTGTCCATGTTGTGGTTTGAGGCATTTCCTGTCGCGGACGCTAGGCCTACCCACACAAGTGAGGTACCATTTTTATCGGGAGACTTGGGGGAACGCTGGGTGGAAGGACAATTGTGGCTCCTTTCAGATTCCAGAACTTTCTGTCACCGAAATGTAAGGAAAAAGTGTTTTTAGCTAAATTTTAAAGGTTTGCAAGGGAGTCTGGGTAACACAACCTGGTGAGAGCCCCACAAGTCACCCAATCTTGGCTTCCCCTAGGTGTCTACTTTTCAAAAATGCAGCACAGGTTTGATAGCTTTTCCTTGGTGCTGGCTGAGCTAGAGGCCAAAATCCACAGCTTGTCGCTTTGCAAAAAACAGCTCTGTTTTCTTTGGGAAAATGTGATGTGTCCATGTTGTGTTTTGGGGCATTTCCTGTCACAGGCGCTAGGCCTGCCCACAGAAGTGAGGTACCATTTTTATCAGGAGACTTGGGGGAACACTGGGTAGAAGGAAATGTGTGGCTCCTCTCAGTTTCCAGAACTTTCTGTCACCGAAATGTAAGGAAAAAGTATTTTGTTTTTCCAAATTTTGAGGTTTGCAAAGAATTCTTGGTAACAGAACCTGGTGAAAGCCCCACAAGTCACCCCATTTTGGATTCCCCTAGGTGCCTAGTTTTCAGAAATGTGCAGGTTTGGTAGGTTTCCCTTTGTGCCCGCTGAGCTAGAGGCCAAAATCCACAGCTTGTCACTTTGCAAAAAATAGGTCGGTTTTCTTTGGGAGAATGTGATGTGTCCATGTTGTGGTTTGAGGCATTTCCTGTCACTAGCGCTAGGCCTACCCACACAAGTGAGGTACCATTTTTATTGGGAGACTTGGGGAAACGCTGGGTAAAAGGAAATGTGTGGCTTCTCTCAGTTTCCGGAACTTTCTGTCAGCGAAATGTGAGGAAAAAGTCTTTTTTTGGCCAAATTTTGAGGTTTGCAAAGGATTCTTGATAACAGAACATGGTGAGAGCCCAAGAAGTCACCCCATTTTGGATTCCCCTAGGTGTCTAGTTTTCAGAAATGTGCAGGTTTTATAGGTTTCTCTAGGTGCCAGCTGAGCTAGAGGCCAAAATCCACAGCTAGGCACTTTGCAAAAAAAAGGTCTGTTTTCTTTGGGAGAATGCAATGTGTCCATGTTGTGGTTTGAGGCATTTCCTGTCGCAGACGCTAGGCCTACCCACACAAGTCAGGTACCGTTTTTATTGGGAGACTTGGGGGAACGCTGTGTGGAAGAAATTTGTGGCTCCTTTCCAATTCCAGAACTTTATGTCACCGAAATGTGAGGAAAAAGTGTTTTTTGGCCAAATTCTGAGGTTTGCAAAGGATTCTGGGTAACAGAACCCGGTGAGAGCCCCAGAAGTCACCCCATCTTGGATTCCCCTAGATGTCAAGTTTTCAAAAATGCACAGCTTTGGTAGGTTTTCCTAGGTGCCGGCTGAGTTACAGGCCAAAATCCACAGCTAGGCACTTTCCAAAAAACACGTCAGTTTGCTTTGGGAAAATGTGATGTGTCCATGTTGCATTTCCTGTCATGGGCATTAGGCTTAACAACACAAGTGAGGTACCATTTTTATCGGGAGACGTGGCGGAAGACAGAATAGCAGAACAAGTGTTATTGCCCCTTGTGTTTCTCTACATTTTTTCCTTCCAAATGTAAGACAGTGTGTAAAAAAGAAGTCTTTTTGAGAAATGCCCTGTACTTCACATGCTAGTATGGGGTCCCCAGAATTCAGAGATGTGCAAATAACCGCTGCTTCTCAACACCTTATCTTGTGCGCATTTTGGAAGTACAAAGGTTTTCTTGATACCTATTTTTCACTCTTTATATTTCACCAAATGAATTGCTGTATACCCGGTATAGAATGAAAACCCATTGCAAGGTGCAGCTCATTTATTGGGTCTGGGTACCTACGGCTCTTGATGAACATACAAGCCCTATATAGCCCCACAACCAGAAGAGTCCAGCAGACGTAACAGTATATTGCTTTAAAAGATCAGACATCACAGTAAAATGTTACAGATTAAAATGGGAAGAAAAATGGCTGTTTTTTTTACCCGCAAATTCATCATTTTTTATTTCAGCTGTTACTTTCTGTAGGAAAACCTTGTAAGATCTACACAATTGACCCCTGGTAAATTCAGAATTTCATTTACTTTTCAGAAATGATTAGCTTTCCAGGATTCACCATTGGTTTCACACCCATTTCTGTCACTAACTGGAAGGAGAGTAAAAGCACAACAAATAGAAAAAATGGGGTATGTCCCAGTAAAATGCCAAAATTGTGTTGAATATTTTGGTTTTCTGATTCAAGTCTGCCTGTTTCTGAAAGCTGGGAAGATGGTAATTTTAGCACCACAAACCCTTTGTTGATGCCATTTTCAGAGAAAAGATAACAAGCCTTCTTATCCAGCCCTTTTTCCCATTTGTTTTTTATAAAACTAACTTTTTGCTGTATTTTGGCAAATTTCTTTGTCTCCTTCAGGGGAACCCACAAACTTTGGGTACCTCTAGAATCCCTAGGATGTTGGAAAAAAAGGATGCAAATTTGGCGTGGGTAGCTTATGTGGACAAAAAGTTATTAGGGCTTAAGCGCAAACTGCCTCAAATAGCCAAAAAAGGTCTGGCACCTGAGGGGGAAAAGGCCTGGCAGCGAAGGGGTTAAAGAAGTGAGTTCACTACAGGAAAATAGAAAATGATTGCTCTGCTATTTAAAACATATTCCAGCAAGATTTATATTGCTTTATTGGCATTCTCATTTTTGTTTGCACATAGCATTCTTGATAATCGGCACATATGAAAAACACAACAGGATCACAAAGAAGTGGGACACTGCTGACTTTATGAGATGTGAGTCCATAAAAGTGAGGGTGGTATGGTAAATGAATATGAGCCCACAATATGAGAATGTTGGTGGTAAACAAAAGCACAATAGCCTTTTTTTTCCCTTTTTAGGTCGAGCGCTCAAGCCCTTAGACCTGTTGTAAGGATTGTGGGCTTTTAACCACACCCACCTCACACCCATTACTTTCACCTGTTCTTGGGTTTACCTTTCAAAGAACCTTTGTTATCATTGGTAAATCTTTTACGTTTGTCCTGCCTAGGGAGGTGGTGTTACCGCCCTGCAGACTGACCCTGTTACGTAGATAACTGCACGATTGCCGATATGTTTGACTGTGAGCTAACTTTTTTTTCCTTTTGTGTGTCTCTTTTGTGCTCATGCTCATGGCGGTCATGGCGCTTTGAATCGGCTCACTTATATCAACTGTTTTACTTTTCATATTCAGTTTATATGGAAAGAAAAGTTCAGTTAGGAATTTACAATGCCAATAACTCTAACTAGAGCAAATGCGAGACCCATTGCATTGCAAATGCTTGTTATTGTTTTTTGTCTTTCACAGTGTTTACCAGTCCTTTGTCCTGAGGAGAACCCAGCATTGGAGGGTACAAAATGCGCTGACAATTTCAAATTTAGGGAGTTGGGTGGAATAGTTCTGGCACTCAGTGTTCCCTTTCTTTGGCAACAAACACCTTAAGTCCCTGCACACAACCTGACTAAGAAGTGCTTCTCCCGACATCTGGTTAAGGTTTAGTGAAGGAGCATGGACTAATGAAAGATTTAAGTGTAGGTTCCTCCATGTGTTCTTTGGTTAAAAAATTGAGGACTGGGATATACATTTTTCTAGCTCTAACGTATAGTTTTGTTGAGGTGCAATTTCAGTTGATGAATATAATTAATTGTTTCTCACTAATACTATATGTTCTATTGTATGTGATATAGGTTCTTTGTTAGACATTTTGCAAAGGTTTGTGTGAAATATTTAGCATTTATTTTCCCCTGCTCTAATGGCATTGTTACAATGCGCACTCGCGTCCCGGCGTTTTGGATCATATGAACGCCGTCTTGGTAACTGTGTGATATAATTTGTACACGATAGAGACCACAATATAATTGGATTCTCATCATTAATTTTGGACCATGACTTTCAGGATTTGCTAATGCAGATCGAAGTGACGAATATTAAGAAATGTGTGTCAAATACGGACATTAATCATGGGATTCTTGAAAATGTACCTAATTTTGAGCCCTGAAGAAGTCGTTTGGGATCTAAAAAAGAATTTCCCATGACGAAACACGTGTTGGCTTGAATTAGCTTGAACTATACTACGGCTTGAGTTGTAATATCACGGATGGGTTACCAAATATTTGAAGATTTTTGGGATCATTGGATTGGATTGGACATTTCGAACTTGTATTAAATTGGATGTTTTTTTTTTTGTAAGATGACAAATTTTTGGGTTTTATTTATATTACTGTGTTCATAAAGGGTGTGCTGCACATTGTATCATAGTCTGTTGGGTTTCTATTGAACCTTTGAGGGATGGGTGTTTTCCCTTGTGCAGGCACCTCTTATTTTTCTGCATAAATTAGCTGATTAGTATCCTGAGTGCCTTTTTACCCTAACAAATCACCTCATAAGTTAGATTATCTAATGGCAATGTTATTTCAGAAACTTAAAAAAGTATTCTAAAAAAAGTGATGATAACAGAATTAAATAAGGGATCATGTCAATTAATTTGCCTTTACCACATTTGTGAAGGAATTCAGTTCTTAATCAATGTCAATATTGATTTTCTTTTGTTTATTTGACCAGTTTATAGTGATCTAGCCTTACTGACAATAAATAGGACAGACCCCTTGCTGACCTCACTTTTAGAAAGTGGCATTTCCTGTCCTTAGCCCTTTTGAGTGTATAGCTTGTCTTGGGTCACATGTCTGGGTGTAGCTACAGTTAGACTTTGTGAATTCCTCCCAGTCTCACAATAAAGCAATTTGGTGTGCCTGAGAGGGCCATCTGCTGTCAGGATGGGGGTGGCGGCGGAGCTGAGCACAGCCCCATTTACACCTGAATAGCCTGTGCTCTACCTTCACACAAAGGGCCTAACGACCCTGCATCGTCACATTAGCCAGCTTGGAGCAAAGGCAGGTAAGACAGGAAATTCCATGCACTTCAAAGTCACTGCATAGAAGCTTCCCCCATCTTACAGAATCAGGTTACCGGGGTATAAAATCAGGATCTCAGACACCAACTCTTTAGTACACATTTGGACCTGTGGATACTTTGTCAGGAAGACGGACTGTTGCGCTGCCAGGACTACCACAGTGTTAGCTGCTGCTCTAAAGAAACTGCTGCCTTGCTGTGCTTCCCTTCTGCCTGCAGCCGTCTTGCCTGGGGAAGAAGAACTGGACATGCAACTTCATCTTGAGTGCAATACCCAGAGTGACTCAAAGGGCTAGTCTGCTTGCCCCCTGAATTGAGCCTCAGGGATATAAAAGGCTTCCCAACCAGCTCCTGGACCCAGTTGCAGTGCGTTCCTAACCCCTAAGTGGTGCCTCTCAGGTCCCGGGCTCATGGGCTCTTGAAATTCAAACCTTTGGGCTGCTAAAAGGCCTTTTCACACCAGAATGTGCCGCTAGCACTGAAATTCAGCGCAAGCTGTTGCAAGCCATCTTCTAACACACCATCGATCACCCATCAGAGGACTGCCACGGAGACTCACCAGCCTGTCTGTCCGCAATGCTTGTCCTACTCTTTGCACCATTCCTCCCACCTCCCGCGCTGCTCTCCTTGTTCAACCCGACCCTCTCCAATGCAATCAGAACTTTTGGAACAAAACTTGAGAAGGTAAACCTTCAGCAAGACTATTCTGGGACTGTATCTGTTGGAGTGCGACCTTTAAAAAATGTATATTACCATGATAAGTTTGCAAAAATAATGTAGAATGAAGCTGCATAGAAAATGTGTTAGAATAATATTGATGCACACGTTTGAAATGTGCCCACGGGGTGTGGCCAACAATGTATATGATGACTAATGAAACTGACTATTAATGAATTAATAATGTATTCATGTATGATTTTGTATTAGCTTTAAGAATTATGTATTAAGGTTTGCTAAATTACTCACTAGGCCTTAGTTAGCAAGGGTTGGGGCCTAGCTGCTTGTTCTCATATTAGCTGTGTTTTCTAAAGTGCAATGTGCTATCCTCCTGAAGGACATGAATCTGTACTTTTCCAGAAGCTAGAGATGTGTGTGTAACCGTAATAAATTCTTTCTCATGAGACCCGACTTGCTCAAGGAGACATTCTTGCCGAATGCAACAGTGTAATTCGCAACAGGTACAAGGTCGCCTAAACCAAGGGAAGATAATGGAACTACTGACTGGAGTGACTAGTGTAACTTTTCCTACCTGACATTCTACCCATTGAAGACGTCAATCACAGGAGCCAATAAACTGCATGAGAACTGTCTTAGGTGAAAATTCTAGTACGGTGAGCGATGGATTATTGGACAGAGATAACGATGCACCGAATATTGCCCAATTGGAAATTAGAGACTTGTTCGACAAGTTTAATATAACGGCGTGACACAAGGAGAAATCAGCCATTCTTAGCTGTCCTCCCCACCACTTTGATGCTGTTACTTATCCTTACTCTTGAATAGACTTTGGCCCTCATTACGACTCTGGCGGTTGGTGGAGAAGTGGCGGTCTTACCGCCAACAGGCTGGCGGTAAAAAAAATTGAATTATGACCCTGCAGTTACCGCCATGGTTATCCGCCACTTCTCCGTTCCAACCGCCAGGGCGGAGACGACCGCTGGGCTGGAGACTTGGGTCGCCAGCCCGGCGGCCGTCACAAGACCGCCAGCAGTATCACGACCCGGCTGACCGCCATGGATTTAATGGGGTTGGGAACAGCCATGATATCCATGGCGGTAAGCACTATCAGTGCCAGGGAATTCCTTCCCCCCACACCCTCACACCCCTGCCACCCTCAAAGGTGGCAGGACCCGCCTCCCCACCCCTCCCCCCAACATTGCAACCCAGACACACACCGTACACGCATGCAGACACCACAAACACACATACCCGCACACATATCAACAAACATGCCAACAGCCACACACACAGACATACACGCACACATCCATACAGACATCCATACAGACAGACACGTACACATTTTCGAAAACAACACTGCCCCCCGCATGCATACACGCACTCACACACCCCCTCTACATACTCACAAGCACACCTCCATGCACGCACACAACACACAACACACAACACCCCCCTCCCCTAACGGACGAACAACTTACCTGGTCCGTTGATCCTCCAGGAGGGGACGGGATCCATGGGGGCTGCTCTGCCGCCAGCACCCCGTCAACAGAACACCGGCACGCTGAATCACAGAACGTGATTCGATGGGCGTTGTTCTGTTGACGGGGTGGTGTAGGTGGAGCAACCTCCACTTCCCCGCCGACCGCCAGTATGGCTGCTGGCGGCTCTCCATCCGGAAAAGGACGGAGGGCTGCCAGCAGTCATAATTCGTCAACTGGAAAACCGCCTGCACTGGCGGTCTTCAGCACAGCAATCCCTTGTAACCACCTTTGTCTTTAGCTGTTTGATACCCTAATCCATCCTTACCTTACGCCTTGTCTGAGGTGCATTTCTCCTCCTTATGAGGGAAGAGTCCTTTTGCTATACCTTGCTGAGCCTTACCTGCTTATCCTGGCTGATGGCAAATCGACTGCTGTCCTGAGGACGAAGACTGTCACTGTATGCCACCCCATTTGGATGGGTAACTATCTGATGATAAATTGTGTTTGTCTGTTTGCCTTTTCTTTCTAGGTACCAACTGCTCTTTTGATAGAGGCCATAGTTTAGGTGTTTTCTAAATTCATGTTACTAAATTGTTTTGCATGAACCCCAACATGCTGATGCTAATTAGAGGTTAGTTAAGGAATTCACTAAATCGGGTGGAAATAGACAAATGACTGAATCTTTGCTTTGTTGAATAATATACTAGTGATACTCTGCTAAAGTTTGATGCATGTTGACTTCGCGTTTTGTTCAAATGTTCATGATCTTTGCATTGATAAAGTCTTATTCCAGTTGCCATATTGTAGTGTTGTTGATGTGCTTATTGGTATTGAGACTAATGAATATGCTAGTAGGTTGTAACTAATAGGGAATAAATATCCATAATCTTATTAGATTTGTGTGGTTATTCAATGGCCGAAAAGTCATGGTGTGTTCTATTCTTCTTAAATGTGAATGATTAGTATCATTGATTAGTTATTGTGAATATTGATTTGATTATTGATCTATCAGTTGGGATGTTAAATAGATATCTCGTCCTGAGGAGTCTCCAATCAGGGTCAAAAGGTTCATTGGCCTAAAACGAGTCCCCTTGTAAGAAAAATTATCAAAGCTGGAACGCGTTAACATATCCGACCCACTCTCCATTGTGGTTGGATTGAACTTTTGTCTTAAACCCGGTACAACGTGACCAGATAGCTGCAGTTGGTGCTTTATGCTTTTAGGCGCTATTTTTCACTTTATTCTTTGAAAATTCATAAATACTGTTCTACTGATTAGATTTTTATCTTTTTGGTCTTGTTTTATTTATTACAAAAAGCAGGTGTGGGGTCTTTGTGTGATGTATTTTCACTGTTATACTGTTTGAAGTGTTGCAAAAATACTTTACACATTGCCTCTATGTTAAGTCTGACTGCTGTGTCAAGCTTCCAGGGGTTGAGCACAGGTTATATTTGGGGTTTGTCTGTGCCTTCCCCTGACTAGTACTGTGATTGCTGCTTGACCAGTATTCACATCCCCCTCACTTGATAACCCGATTTCCTAGCGGTTATCACTCTTGAGTAATCAAAAAAGTGATGGATGGGATGCTTGAATTAATCTCAGCCACTGGTAACTACTAGGGGCTGCATCCCAGTCCATTTTTTGTTTTTGCCCACCATGCCATCAGATTAGATTGCACTTTTACTAATATGGTATGGGAGGTAATACTCCAATGGGACTTATATGCCTCAGTCCCTTCTTTCCTAACTCTGGAAAAACATTTTCTGCCCAAGGATCAAGAGTGTAAAGTAAAGACTGCATTTTTGATGAGATCAAAATAGGAATTACTATAAAGTGATGATTAATTTATTCCAAAGAAAAAAAATAGACTGCATTAATGGATGTGTAGTCCCTTTCCATTTGTCACAATTTGAACTGCCTCAGGGTGCATAACTGACATTTTAATGATGTGTTGACACCCACCATAAACCTGTACAAGGACATGTGTATATGTTTTAATGAATATCTAAGAACTTTCTTTTTTGTTCTTCTAAAATAAATTGTATTGATTTGATCTAATACGATCTGCGATGTTGTCTTTTTGGATATATTACAGAAAAGAGAATAGCTAGATATGTGTTTTGTGCAAATTATATTAAGTATTTTCTGCAAACATGTTCAATTGAGATTTCCCATGATGATGCATCCAATATTGTATATATACAGTAACTTTGGGTCTAACTATTCCTCCGCTGAGAATCCTACTTTGGTGTTGCACAGTTATTTGGTCTTCCCTTATAACAAGAAATAGCATTTTAACAATTAGCCAGGTTATGCCGGGCAGCTTTGGGAAGTCATTTTTGCTCTACATGCTCAATTTGGAATACCATATAAGACATTTTTGCTTAAAGCAGAAATTCAGTCATAATTAGTTCTTTGGGTATGCGGTTGTGGAAACAAAAAAAATGACTCAGATAATAGCCCAGTCTCTAACACAAGCATCAGGGACACAATTTTATTTGATTAATTCATTACTTGATCTTTGATAGCTGGATACTGGAAATTCAAAGTGCTGCCCTCCACGGGGAAATAGCAATAAAATGAAGTCAATTATTTTTTAGCAACATTTTTTTAAAGAAATAATTTGGTTCCCAATATTCTCTGTATTTGGAAGAATCGTATTGCATTGCTGAAGGCCTATGTTTAGCTGACTGAAAACTATTATACCATTTGTTAATTATTGCTGCTGTCTTGTTGACAAAAATGTCATTGGAAGAAATTGCTGTATTTTTCACTCTTTTACTCGACCTCTGGACCACAGGCGCCTCCCTGACCCCATTCCCGTCGTAAGAACTTATTACATATGGGATAACGTATCCCCTGCCTTGCAAGTCATCTTGGAGTTCCACAACCATAGAGACACGAGGCTGAAGCCCGAGTTCCTTTATGAGGTCATGGAAATACGAGGTGACTTGCAAAGTCGCTGTAAGGTATGGCAGTGGGAACTTTAATTCTTACAATACATGGACTTCCCATAAACACCTTACATTCTTGGTGTGTTCCTCTTTTATGTGTAAGAGATATGATGTTTGTAAACATGCAAAATAAAATTAGAATATCTCGTGCGAAATTAAGCAGACTAAGATGTTAGATTTCTTTTTTTTAAAAAGATATTTGAATCAGTTTAGTATAAGTCAGATAAAAAAATGCTGCAAGTCAGAGGTTCTTAACCTTTTGACTTCTCTGGATCCCCTTGAATCATTACTGGAATCCAGGGACCCCCATTAAGTCATTATTGAAAGCTGAGGACACGTTGCCTAAATAATTTCTATGATTTTAACTTCAAAACAATACACACAAATTCAAAAACAGGTATACACCAAACAGATTCTCAAATATTGAAATATTTGAATTCACTCTCAAATATAGAACATTTTCACATTTTCGGTGTTGCTTTGTTATTTGTATTTACTTTATTAACTCAATTTTTTAGGTATAATATCATTTAATCTGGTAACAGAGTCGTGGACCCCCTGATTAGACCTCGCTGACTTCGAGTGGTCCCCAAACAACAGGTTAAGAACCTCTGCTGTAAGTCAAAATGGGTAGAAATATGCAGAGAAGTTTCATGTTTCCTATGAGCACCGAGAGTGGACAGAATAATCATGCTGCCATATACCTATTTTCTGTTTAGCACTGTTCATATAAAAAAGCACAGAAGAAGGAAAATCCTTGGTTTCATTTTCGTGTTTTTAAAGTGCAGCTTTAGTTATTCTCTGTGCCCTGCCTTTCCTCTTGGCCGCTGGCAACAAGGACTGAGACATCAGAACTCAACTGTTATCCATTTTTACAATCATCTTCGACTGGTCCACAAACTGGTTAAAACTCTTGCACCCCTTTAACGTCTATAATACCCTTTTAAATGTGGCTATGATACATTTCCCGACGGAGTCGTCTACCAGTACCTTCCTGTGCCAGGGACACTCAGGATCCGCTTCCTGCTTCCAAAAACAGTAATGCCAAACATCAGAATGCTTTATGATGGTTATAAAAACATCTACAATGTCATCTATCGGAGGGCTTTCTGCTTAGCTCAGCACTCTCTACAGGCATCATATGCGACTTGTCAGCCACGAGTTCCAAGCCCCGCAAGGCTCAATAAGCCTTTTATCCCTTTGAGGTTGAAGACTGAGTGGTTATGTAGTACTATATTTACATAGCTCATTATTATTAATATTTTATGTGGTGGAATAATCTGTCTGCCTTTCTGCAGTGGAATTGGTCTTTTCTTAGGCCATGTGTAAAATTTAGAAGATGAGGACGATTTTCTTTATTGCCAGCTCACTCCTGGGACTGGGAGCAATATTTTCAGTGATGAGCTGCAGTCTTTCCAGGGTTGGATCTTCCTTCCTTCCGGGGATTGATTCATATCAAACACAATTCACTTTCATATGAGCAAATATCTATGTTCAAAGCACAAGTGACTAGTTGTGCAAGTGCATGATTAACAAAAGACATGTGGTGTCCAAAAGTGGAACATTGCTTGTTTATGAAAACATTAAAGTGAAGGATACAATTGCAAATTAAAAGTACAACAGTACATTACCTGGCATGCTACTTTGCAAAAGTCAACATTGTTGTTATGTTACTTGAAAACAACCTGCACATACAGTCTGTTAGCCTTTCACAATTTGCAAATGTGCATAAAGGCGGCATATTGTAAAGTTGGTACCACGCCTCTTTGGTAAATGTGATTAAAGGTGGCAATATGCTAGGGGTGTGTGGCCAATGTCCACGCAAAATGGCAGCTCGCTTCTAAAGCTCAGCTTAGCCCGCTGTCCAACGAATCGTGATAGGTGGCCATGAACAACATCCTGGACTCCTAATGCGGGGACGGCCCTCGCAACTGTGAGTGCAAGTTTCAAGTGACACAAGAGACGATGCAATGATTGTTATCTCGTCGCATCTCCCAAGAACAGGTTAAAAACCAAGATAAGGAACCCCATTGGCTCAGAAGCACTGTGCTGACATAATGCTTAAGAAAAGCTTGTAAAGAGATCGAACCGACAGAGCGCGTACAGTTTCAAGGTTCCAGCAACTGCAACAATCATTCCTCAATGTGATCTGACCTTAAACTGTTGTCTCAGCGAAGCACATTTTTCAACATACTTGATCTACAGACGTGGGTACAAAGAAGATGACAGCGACCATGTGACTGCTCTAAATCAGTGGTTCCCAACCTGTGGTCCGGGGACCCCTGGGGGTCCGCGACGCCTACTCAGGGTGTCCGCGGCAGCATAGAAAATTAAATAACACTAACAGATTAGGTCTCCAGCTTTCAGTAATGACTTTGTGGGGGGTCCCTGGATTCAAATTAAGATTCAGTGGGGGTCCCCGGGTTCCAGTAATGATAAAGTAGGGTTCCACAAAAGTTAAAAGGTTGGGAACCACTGCTCTAAATGATCTAAACATGGTAAGACAAGTCTGGGCTCGTCAACACCAACATTGCAGTATACTGGCACCTGCTTCAAGGCAATAATAATTAACAATTTGTCAGCTCTGTTGACTTTCTCTCTGGGTCATCCAAGGTGCACCATTTCTAAACATATGAGACATCACTGGGCGATTTGTTGATTATGACAGCTGCCACCTGAAGCAGTGAGAAATGTGAAAATAGAAATTTCCAAGCATGAGAAGAATACTGCGCATTCATAGAAGGCGGTTGATGAAAAAAGATCTGAAAATTCTGCTGGGTCTTCAGTTAATCATCCTCACCGAGGCCACCACATTCTATCCTGTAAGAAAGACCCCCTTGAGATACCGCAATTGGGCAAATGCGCTTACACATTAAACTAGCTCGAGGTGCCTGTGAGAATCCCTGAGAAAATGTCTAGCGCGTAATCTCAAAGCAGGCGATTAACCTAGTGGTCCTGCTCTACTCCTTTGCAGAGATAAGCTCACTCAGCCATTGGACCCAAATCACCTCTATTCGCTTCGTCTTGATAGTACGGCAAGGGGGTGCACACAAGATCAATTGCATAAAACATCCACTTGACGTCTGCTAATTATAGTAACTATTACCATCCTGTCACCTCTACTCTACCTACATCAGAGGATCCAATAGTCATTTGCTGAATACAGTGAAGAGACTTAGGCCCTTTGTGAATTTAGGCCTGCTAAGATTGTGATTCCTGCAACTTCCACTTACTACCTGACTTCGATGTCCATTGGGATCCTTGCCTTCTTTCCTCAATTGTCTCCAGATCTGCTCTTTCTGACTCTTAGGGCTGATTCTGCATGGATCACCAACTGAATTTTCTACAAGCGGTATTGCAAAATCATACCTAAATAATTAAACTTAGTGCTGACGGGGACCTTTTATCAGTAAGACCTAGATCATCTCTTCTCATTCCAGCAAGTTATTAGTGCTGTTCTCATGGCAGACCAAAGATATCACAAAACACCTAATGACAAAGACTCCAAGACGGGTCTTAAACATTCAAAACATGAATTACTGACCTTTGACTCCCCAGTCAAAGAGAAACATGAGAACCAGTCCACGCATAACATGATACTAAACAAGGTCCACAACATCATGCAGTGCACAAAAACCAACACTGATATGTTACAAACACAAGTTGCAGCGATCAGAAAATATCTTAAGGACCTTAAATTAAGGGTAACAAATGCTGAGAACCGTATGGGTTCAGTTCAGGACTAACTGTTAGACCAATCCAACCACACTCTCAGGAATGGTAATTCGATCTCTTTACTTAAATGCAAACTGGCTAAATTGGAGGATCGCACCAGAAGAGGCAATCTCTGAATTTTTGGGCTACAGGAAGGGTTGGAGGACACAGCCCATTACACTATTGCTTTCCTTGAAACATGGATTCCATCCACTCTACGAATATCTTTTACCAATGACTGTGAACTAACCCACAGAATACCCACATATAAACCTAAAAACATGTCTACTCCAAGAACTTTGATATTTAGATCATTACGTTATTAACATACAGTAATACTACTAGCCCACATGAAGAAAAATTAGTCTAACCAATGGCAAGGTGCAAGGATCAATATCTTCCAAGGTAAGGTTTTCTAGCCCTAACGTGTACTTCTGGACAGATCAATCCAACACTCTTTCATCTGTGTGGCCAAATTCAAGATTGTCTACAAAGGCAAGACTCATGTCTTCTCACAACCATCTGACTGACGAGTCTTCCTAGACAATATTACAGAAACACACATGGATTACTCCCTGAGCTGCCCAGGCTGAACTCCTTGTCCAGTATTCACTCACTTGTTCCTATCTACTCTCTCCAGTGACAACAGGTGTAATCTGTTACGACTTTTATTCTATCTTTATATCCCAGATTTTGGTACCTAGAGCTATCTCAGTGGCTCGACATCATGTATATATATCATGGCAGACTCCCCTGTTAATATCCAAATGTCTCACACCTCCACAATCCCCATATAAGCTCAACACTCAAATTTCCACAAGCCAGTACATTGCCAGTCAATCCACGAAAGTCATACAGTTGGACTTACGTTCATGGCTCAACCCAGATCACTACAACATTCACACAAGGTGATCTCATGTTTACTCACAATGCCTTATGTTATTTAACCTTTGAAATGTAACAGTGAGCTCTGTTATGTGCAATTCTTGTCAATCTGTTTTAATTATGAAACTGTTCCATGACCTTTTTAGCATTTGGTCACACCTATCTATTCCAAGTACTCCTGTCTCACTTTTATAGCCTATCAAGATTTAAATAATTATGTTGCTTACATCATAATGTTCTACAATGTTGGTGGCAAATTTGTGCATGTTTTCAAGTGACATCCACAGCCCCACAGTTCATTCCTTGTCCGTTTGGACTCCTTTTTCTCCTTTAGGGAGATTTACTATTCCCTCCATGCCCCTTGAAGACTTCCTTATCACATACTATCCTTTCCAAATATCTACCTACCCGAGTCATTTGATACCCACAACAACCCTCTCGCCACAGTTTTCTGTATGGCCATACACTATACAAAATCTTATTCACTCTCATCCCACAGTAATGTTAACCTCCAGTAATACTATGCTCATTCATAGTATTAATAGAGGTGAAAATGCCAAGGGTCTCAACCATCTGGAGAAAATTCTTAGACTACTGCTGCTCACTTATGGACAACCTGACCTTTTTACAAGAGACCAAAATTTGCTA
Source organism: Pleurodeles waltl (assembly GCF_031143425.1). Classification (NCBI taxonomy): domain Eukaryota; kingdom Metazoa; phylum Chordata; class Amphibia; order Caudata; family Salamandridae; genus Pleurodeles; species Pleurodeles waltl. The sequence goes on along the minus strand of NC_090437.1, from coordinate 1,084,597,798 downwards.
CAAAGAAGCCCTTTCGGTTCGATCAGGATAGATGTCAGAAATTGCATGCTTTCCCGCTATAAACAAAAAGAGCGGGGTCCTTATATTGATAGTCAAGAACTCAGGGCTCTCAATCATTTCAACTTAACCAGACAGTGAGGGTAGGTGGCTAATTACAAGTTTGCAACACCCCACTTCATAATTTATGCAGTGAACACTTATGCGAACACGGATGACCCTACATTTTGGAACGCATTGTCAACCAAACATGCTCTCCTCCCTCCGGATGTTAGGATAATATTAAACAGGAATTTCAATCTCCCAATGGATCCGATCTTAGATAGACAATCCTCCTTTAGATACAGACCCCCCAAATCCCTCAAAATGTTACAAGCATTATGCTCTTCTAATAAACGATATCGATGTGTGGAGAATTCACAACCCCCTTGGCAATAACTCTACATTCTTCTCACTTTCTCATAATACCTTCTCAAGAATGTATTACCTTCTAGTGGACCCCTCGCTCTTTCCCCAATGCGACTTTCACCTCTATAGAACTGATTATTCTTTCAGACCATGCAGCCATCATGCCTCATCCTAATCTCCTTCCCCCAATTCAAAACCCAAAGTGTGGCATATGAATTTACAATTCCTGGAGGACCCTAACACAATCAAAGAGCTGCATGAAGAACTATCACAATTTATTCGGATTAATCAGCACTCTGTGTCCTCTCCGGTCATCTTTTGGGACTCCCTCAAATCCTACTTCAGCAGTCAAATTATACAGCTCATGTCGAGGAGAAACAAACATATTAAATTTCCCTACAGCATTTGACCGCTGAGATCAAACCTTAAGAACTCTGTTATCGCCAAAACAATGATCCAGCCACTCTGATTCTCCTAAAAAGACATAAATATGAATTCAACTCTATTGTCAGCAAATACACAAATGTCTGGGTACGGGCTCAAAAAGGGAAAAACATTACTTTACCTCAACAAAGCAGGAAAGTCGGCAGCAGCATATCTGAAATTTAAACGTAACTCTACCATCATGCAAATGATTATGGATGAACACAATTATACACAAACGTCGACTAACATTAAATATCTTTCAAAGCTTCTATAAGAAAATACACACACCCTCAGTCAATGCTCCTTTAGACACTTATTAAAAGTTTCCGAAATCCTTACCTATTAAACAATGCTTTGACACTGACCGCTTCACGATTGCCAAAACGATCAATAAAGAGGAGATTGCCCTAGCCATTAAAAGTATACCTGCTGGGAAAGAACCAGGACCAGATGGCTTCCCAATCAAATTTTGTAAAACATTTGTGAACACAATCATCTCACTGTTAGAATCGACCCTTGTCTAATTTGCTACCCAAGGTGCATTATTATGCAGAAATCCTGGCACACTGTCTCACCCCTTTGATTCCCAAATTAATACACCCTACTCACTCTAGCTTTGAAAGGGCACACTAGCTAAAGATAACATCCACCTCCTATCCTATATAATTGAGAAAGCTTCCAATCTGACTCCAGCAACCGCATGGATGGATGCAGAGAAGGCCTTTGACAGGGTTTTGTAGCCTTATCTCAAAGGTATACTATCTAGCCACGTACTAGGGAAATATTTATTTACAATGATCATGGCATTATAAGACAGCACCTCAGCTAGAATTAGAATAAATGGAGCACTCTCCCAGCCCTTCTCACTACAACAAGGTACAAAATAGTGTTGCCCCATCTCCACTCTTGTTTTTACTCATCATTGAACCACTACCCCTGATGATTAGTGGATCTTCCGACATACCAGGTATACTCTTTGATAACATTCCATAAAAAACAGCTGCATATGCAGTTGACACCCTCTTTTTGATGGAATCCCCAGAGCAACCAATTACTGAGGTTCTGGCCTTCATTGATCGTTTTTCTAAAGTCTCAGATTATTGCTTGAACAGAGACAATACTGCAATTCTCCCATTGAATATCCACTGCCATCCCTCAATGGCTGGCTCGTCCAACTATCAATGGAAATCCAAAATTAAATATCTCTGCATATGGTTCTGCAAAAACCTCTCTGCCTCCATTTTACTCAATGAAGATAAAATGCTAAATAAAATAAAAAAATTGCTATCAACATTTTTGCCAAAATACATCTCTTGGTGGGGCAGACTAGAAGCAATCAAATTTATGGTCCCACCCTTATCAATTTCTTACTGACATGCTACCCACTCACCTGTCCCAATTTCTTCCTTAAAATATATAAGGCTGCTTCAAACTTCCTGGGAGAACAGAAAAACGAGAATTAGTCTCAAGAAGTTGAGAATGCCCACGAAATTCAGTGGATGCAAATTCCCGAATTGGAGCACCTACCAAACAGTTTTTTTAGCTGCTCAGGGTGCCCGTTAGGTTGTATCTGATCCACAAAAAAACTTATCTGGTTGGACCTAGAATCTTCCATCTGCTATCCTTACCCACTTTTGACATGTATCAATCCTGACCATATCAAAATTCCCTTATGCCCAATCCTGTCCAATCTTTAAAGATATGTCTCTGCAATACTCACAGTTCATGGTGTATTGAACACCAATACCCAGAAAATGACTCGATTATCACTTTGGTATAACAAAAAGCTTCATAGACCTAACTCTCACACAATTGGCCCTGTCTGGGCAACCAAAGGAATTGAAACAATATCAGCCATATATGAGAAATATGATCCAATTGCATTTGCTACCCTACGGCACAAACACAATCTCACCAATATAGATTTCTATGACTTTCTTCAATGACAAGTGTTAGAAATGGGATTTTTGGTTGGCAGTCAGGTTACCCTCTGTCCAAGCAAGAACCCTCACTCTAGTCAGGGTAAGTCACACACAATCCAAAATTAGCCTGTGCCCACCCTCTGATAGCTTGGCACGAGCAGTCAGGCTTAACTTAAAAGGCAATGTGTAAAGTATTTGTGCAATAAATCATACAATACCACCATATAGCACCACAAAAATACACCACACAGTGTTTAGAAAAATATATAATATTTATCAGGATAATTGTAGGTCAAAACGAATAAAGTTGCTATGTGAATTTGTAGAGATATCACTGAAAAGTGATATAAAATGTCTAAAGTCTTTAAAAAGCAAACAAAGTCTCTTTCAAGCAGAAAGTACCTGGTTTGGAGTGGAAAATCTCCTCAGAGGGCCACAGAAGAAGAGATGCGTGGAAAAATGGTGTGTGCGTCGATTTCTCCCCAGCACACACGGACTTGCGTCGTTATTTTTCACGCGGGGAAGTCGTGCGTCGTTTTCCGGCGCGCGGACAGTCTCTTTCTGTGGATCGCGGGGATTACCAGATGTCCCGGGTCTGTGCGTGGATTCTCCTGCTTGTTTTCCGGCTGCGCGTCGTTCTGCAGGGCTGCACGTCGAAGTTTCACTCTCACAGCAGGCGTTGCGCCGATTTCTCCTCTGGAGGCCGTGCGCCGTTGTCTTTACCACGCCGTGCGTAGAAGTTCTGGTCGTCCCGAAGGCGTCGCGTCGATCAGCGTCGGTGTGCAGCGTTTTTCTCACCGTGGAACAAGCTGTGTGTCGAAAATGTCGGCGAACGAAGCTTCCGAGTGAAAAAGAGAAGTCTTTTTGGTCCTGAGACTTCAGGGAACAGGAGGCAAGCTCTATCCAAGCCCTTGGAGAGCACTTTCACAGCCAGACAAGAGTTCAGCAAGGCAGCAGGCCAACAGCAAGGCAGCAGTCCTTTGTAGAAAGCAGACAGGTGAGTCCTTTGAGCAGCCAAGCAGTTTTTCTTGGCAGGATGTAGTTTCTGGTTCAGGTTTCTTCTCCAGCAAGTGTCTGATGAGGTAGGGCAGAGGCCCTGTTTTATACCCGAATGTGACTTTGAAGTGGGGGAGACTTCAAAGAGTGGCTAAGAAGTGCACCAGGTCATCTTTCAGTTCAATCCTGTCTGCCAGGGTCCTAGTAGGGGGTGTGGCAGTCCTTTGTGTGAGAGCAGGCCCTCCACCTTCCCAGCCCAGGAAGACCCATTAAAAATGCAGATGTATGTAAGTGAGGCTGAGTACCCTGTGTTTGAGGTGTGTCTGAGTGAATACACAAGGGGCTGTCAACCAAGCCCAGCCAGACGTGGATTGTAAGGCACAGAAAGATTTAAGTGCAAAGAAATGCTCACTTTCTAAAAGTGGCATTTCTAGAATAGTAATTTTAAATCCAACTTCACCAGTCAGCAGGATTTTGTATTACCATTCTGGCCATACTAAATATGACCTTCCTGCTCCTTTCAGATCAGCAGCTGCCACTTCAACAATGTATGAGGGCAGCCCCAATGTTAGCCTATGAAGGGAGCAGGACTCACAGTAGTGTAAAAAGGAATTTAGGAGTTTTACACTACCAGGACATATAACTACACAGGTACATGTCCTGCCTTTTACCTACACAGCACCCTGCTCTAGGGGTTACCTAGGGCACATAACAGGGGTGACTTATATGTAGAAAAAGGGGAGTTCTAGGCTTGGCAAGTACTTTTAAATGCCAAGTCGAAGTGGCAGTGAAACTGCACACACAGGCCTTGCAATGGCAAGCCTGAGACAAGGTTAAGGGGGCTACTTAAGTGGGTGGCACAACCAGTGCTGCAGGTCCACTAGTAGCATTTAATCTATAGGCCCTAGGCACATATAGTGCATATTACTAGGGACTTATAAGTAAATTAAATAGTCCAATCAGGTATGATCCAAAGTTACCATGTTTAAAAAGGGAGAGTGCATATGCACTTTAGTACTGGTTAGCAGTGGTAAAGTGCGCAGAGTCTAAAAGCCAGCAAAACAGGGTCCAAAAAGTGGAGGGAGGCAGGCAAAAAGTTAGGGGTGACCACCCTAAGGCATGTCAGGTCTAACAACAAGATATTCAAATTAGTTCCCCTTCAGAATTCAGTGCAAATACAGAAACCCAACTGGTGCTAGGGAGTAGACATGTGGCCTCAAAAATGTATAAACTAATTACTTCCTCTAAAATCCCACGCCACCCACATTTGCCACAAATAAGGTATCCCTACCTTGCATCTAAAAAATCTTGCCCCTCCAAGCAAAGACACTTGGGTCAAAATGGGATCTAATCTACTTCAACACAAGCTGATGCCTTTCCTAACCCAAACCAGGCGCTTCACAGCGCATTGCACCTTCTCAACCCCAGAAAAACTCTTTGGATTGAAAGTAAAGGACTCCAATACATGCTGGGCAAGTGACTCTTACCTGGTGATGTGGAGCACATGTTCTTCTCTTGCCCCCACCGGCAGTCTTATTGGCACAATGGCCCTCATTACGAAGCTGCCTGTCATGAGATCGCCAGCCTCGCTGTGGCGGTCCTTCCACCACGGAGCCGGCGGTAAGGACCGCCACATTAAGAGTTGTGAGGTTAGCATATGCAAAGCCTCCACAACCCAACCTTTCCCACCAGTGTGGTTGCACCACCGCGGCTGGCAGTAAGCACCTCCAACCCGGTGGCAGGCCTCAGCCTACCATCCAGATTACGAGGTTGCACACCGCCAGGCTTTCCATGGTGGTCATCCCGACACGAAAACCCTGGTGGTCATGCACCCGGTGACAGGAATCTTCATTCCTGTCGCTGGCACACACATACACACATGTCCCCACACATCCATACATCCCCCCACCCGTCCACACACTCACACCCCCACACCCTTTCACGCTCGCATACATTCACATACACATACATGCAGCACACGCATACATGCACTCAGACACCCCCACTCACTCGCATTCATCCACACAGACACCCCCACTCACTCACATTCATCCACACAGATACACCCATACACCTGCACATACACCCGCACATACACGCACACATTCACTCGCAGACATGCACGCATTCAGCACCCCCTCCGCAAACACGCACACATGCACCCAAACACATAGAACCCCTCCCGCCCCCCTCCGGATGCCCACTTACCTTCTCAGTCAAAGGGGGCATCCGGGAGGGATGGGTCCTGGCCGTCTTCCCTCACCGCCACCACCACTCCAGCACGACTCCACCAAGCCATATTCTGGCTTGTAATATGGCAGACGGAGTCCTGCTGGTGTGGTGGTTCTGGCGAGGGAATCGCCTCTACAACACTGCGCGCCAGCATGACTGCTGGCTGCTTTCTACCTCAATAATGACAGTTGTCTTACGGGTTCCTTGACCATTCAAAATACAGATTTATGTAAGTGAGGCTGAGTACCCTGTGTTTGGGGTGTGTCTGAGTGAATGCACAAGGGGCTGTCAACCAAGCCCAGCCAGACGTGGATTGTAAGGCACAGAAAGATTTAAGTGCAAAGAAATGCTCACTTTCTAAAAGTGGCATTTCTTGAATAGTAATATTAAATCCGACTTCACCAGTCAGCAGGATTTTGTATTACCATTCTGGCCATACTAAATATGACCTTTCTGCTCCTTTCAGATCAGCACCTGCTCTTCAACATTGTATGAGGGCAGCCCCAATGTTAGCCTATGAAGGGAGCAGGCCTCACAGTAGTGTAAAAACGAATTTAGGAGTTTTACACTACGAGGACATATAACTACACAGGTACATGTCCTGCCTTTTACCTACACAGCACCCTGCTCTAGGGGTTACCTACGGCACACAATAGGGGTGACTTATATGTAGAAAAAGGGGAGTTCTAGGCTTGGCAAGTACTTTTAAATGCCAAGTCGAAGTGGCAGTGAAACTGCACACACAGGCCTTGCAATGGCAAGCCTGAGACAAGGTTAAGGGGGCTACTTAAGTGGGTGGCACAACCAGTGCTGCAGGTCCACTAGTTGCATATAAACTATAGGCCCTAGGCAGATATAGTGCACATTACTAGGGACTTATAAGTAAATTAAATAGTCCAATCAGGTATGATCCAAAGTTACCATGTTTAAAAAGGGAGAGACCATATGCACTTTAGCACTGGTTAGCAGTGGTAAAGTGCGCAGAGTCTAAAAGCCAGCAAAACAGGGTCCAAAAAGTGGAGGGAGGCAGGCAAAAAGTTAGGGGTGACCACCCTAAAGCATGTCAGGTCTAACAACAAGATATTCAAATTAGTTCCCCTTCAGAATTCAGTGCAAATACAGAAACCCAACTGGTGCTAGGGAGTAGACATGTGGCCTCAAAAATGTATAAACTAATTACTTCCTCTAAAATCCCACGCCACCCACCTTTGCCACAAATAAGGTATCCCTACCTTGCATCTAAAAAATCTTGCCCCTCCAAGCAAAGACACTTGGGCCAAAATGGGATCTAATCTACTTCAACACAAGCTGATGCCTTCCCTAACCCAAACCAGGCGCTTCACAGCGCATTTCACCTTCTCAACCCCAGCAAAACGCTTTGGATTGAAAGTAATGGACTCCAATACATGCTGGGCAAGTGACTCTTACCTGGTGATGTGGAGCACATGTTCTTCTCTTGCCCCCACCGGCAGTCTTATTGGCACAATGGCCCTCATTACTAAGCTGCCTGTCATGAGATCGCCAGCCTCGCTGTGGCGGTCCTTCCACCACGGAGCCGGCGGTAAGGACCGCCACATTAAGAGTTGTGAGGTTAGCATATGCCAAGCCTCCACAACCCAACCTTGCCCACCGGTGTGGTTGCACCACCGCGGCTGGCAATAAGCACCTCCAACCCGGTGGCAGGCCTCAGCCTGCCATCCAGATTACGAGGTTGCACACCGCCAGGCTTTCCGTGGTGGTCATCCCGACACGAAAACCCTGGTGGTCATGCACCCGGTGACAGGAATCTTCATTCATGTCGCTGGCACACACATGCACACATGTCCCCACACATCCATACATCCCCCCACCCGTCCACACACTCACACCCCCACACCCCTTCACGCTCGCATGCATTCACATACACAAACATGCAGCACACGCATACATGCACTCAGACAACCCCCACTCACTCGCATTCATCCACACAGACACCCCCACTCACTCGCATTCATCCACACAGATACACCCATACACCCGCACATACACCCGCACATACACACATACAAACATTCACATTCACTCGCAGACACGCACGCATTCAGCACCCCCTCCGCAAACACGCACACATGCACCCAAACACATAGAACCCCTCCCGCCCCCCTCCGGATGCCCACTTACCTTCTCAGTCAAGGGGGGCATCCGGGAGGGATGGGTCCTAACCGTCTTCCCTCACCGCCACCACCACTCCAGCACGACTCCACCAAGCCGTATTCTGGCTTGTAATATGGCAGGCGGAGTCCTGCTGGTGTGGTGGTGCTGGCGAGGGAATCGCCTCTGCAGCACCGCGCGCCAGCATGACTGCTGGCTGCTTTCTACCTCAATAATGACAGTCGTCTTACGGGTTGGGCTTTGGAGGTCAGTGACATTGAGCCAAAGTCCATATGAGGGCCAATGTGTCAATACAGTTATAAAGAATCTTTTTTAAATGTCTATTCACCTATCTCTTCCATTACTTCTACTTGGACCCTATATAGCGGACCCTCCTTCGGATCTCCAAGATTCAGATCTCCCGCTCCTTGACCTACTGCTCACCATTGCGCTTAAAGTCACATTGATTGACTGGCAATCCAGTAATAACATTTCTAATCATACGTGGTGGGCTTGGGTGACTTGTTTAAGAAGCACACATACATCCCAAGCAAAATCTAAGAATTATCTTAAAGCACTCCAACACATCTGGCATATACTGGTCTGATTTATTCAGTACTCAAATGATTAAAGGGCAATCCAATGTCTCCCCAACTGTTGACATGCTCTACTGTAGACAACTTACTCAAACTTACAACAATCTTCCTACTACATCACATGATTTCCCCACTTCCCATCCCATCTTCCCCATAATTACCTTCCCAGCCACACCTGTTATGATGCGTACATTTGTTGGAGTGTGACCTTTAAAATTAATATTAACATGAAAAGCTTGCAATATAATGTATAATAAACCTGCATAGAAATGTGTTAATGTAGAAATAATGTACACGTTTGAAATGTGCCCACGCGGAGTGACCACCAATGTATACAATGATTAATGAAACAGACTAATAATGAATTAACAGTGTACTAATGTATAACTTTGTATTAGCATTAAGGATTATCTATTAGGGTTATTGCCAAATTAATCACTAGGCCTTAGTTAGCAAGGGTCTGGGCCTAGCTGCCTGGTCTCATATTAATTGTGTTTTTCTAACGTGCAATGTGCTGCTTTCCTGAAGGACACGAAGCTGCACTTTTCCAGAAGCTAGAGATATGTGTGTAGCTGTGGTAAATTCTTTCTCATAGGACCCGACTTGCTCAAGGAGACATTCTTGCCAAGTGCAACAGTGTAATTCGCAATGGGTTGAACGTTGCCTGGACTAGAAGAAGACAATGGAACTACTGACTGGAGCTACAAGTGTAACTTTCCTTACCTGACATTCCACCCGATGAAGCAGTCAATCATAGGAGCCAATCGACGGCATGAGAACTGTGTTACCATCGTGCTTTGTTCAAAGGTTCATGATCTATGCTTTGATAAAGTTTTGCTTGAGTTGCCAAGTTATAGTGGTTTTGATGTGCTTATTGATGTTGAAACTAATAAACATGATATTAGATTGTAACTAATAGGGAATAAATATCCCAACTCTTACTAGATTTGTTGTGGTTATTCATGGCTGAAAGTTCATGGTGCGTTCGTTGTATTGATCTATAATAAATGTTATCGATCAGCTCGATTGATTAGTTATTGTGAATATTGATGAGGTTATTGATCTATTGCTTGCAATGCTAAACGGATATCTCGTTCTGGAAAGTCCCCAAACGTGGTCAAAAGGTTCATTGGCCTAGACGTGTCTCCTTGTAAGTTTACTTATCAAGGTTCTGACGCGTTACCACATTCTACATATATGCGAGATTTTATCCTTATCATGACCTGCACCTCCTTCGAAGACCAATATCAGTAATGCCTTAACATAAGGCTTGATCCATCAACACCGTTCCCTACGTCTCTTATGCTGGTAAACTGCAAATGATTTGTGGCTACTCTTATTACTATACGCATCATGTAAATGCCAACTGTTTTATTTAACTTGGAATTCCTCCCTCTTACTTTTTACTGTATGCTTTTCTCCCTGTTTAAAAAAAATACAGTTCTTTGAACAAAAAAAAAGGTGGGAATATGCTAAAGTTATCACTGCATCATCTATAAACGTTGTTCCAAATTTTCCATTTTTCTTGAGGGTGCCTCGCTTGTTTTATCCTTAGTGGTATTGACTGACCGATTGAAAATCAGATGGCTCATACAAATTTTAGTGCTCTACATGATATTCGACCTTAATTGCAAACTTCAAATAACTGGCTGCCTCATTCCGTTTTATGAATTCTTAAAAGTACATGTGGAATCTAGCGGGACAGTGTGGTCTGTGCTTGTTAATTTTCCTAAAATAGCGGAGCAGGTTCAGATATTTTATGCTTTAGTAAGAGATTTCCTCCCGCTTGACCCCTCTGCCGTAAATAAGACTCGGAAGGACAACCAATTACTAATTGTGTCATGCATGGCTTGGTTTACAAGTAAGAGGGCCATGATGCTGAAAGGATGAGCCTGAAATAAGAAAGGAGGTGGGAGGGAAGGCAGGAGAAACAGGAAGACATTAAACTGCAAGGTTACCACGGGTAGATTTGCAAAGGTACTTCAATTTAGCTGAAATTATCAATGTACATTTAAAAGAGTGATAACACACGTTTGCTTTTGCAAACCATGTTATTACACTCTGACATGGATTAGCTTACAAGTGATATAACAACAGTATTGTGTAGTTTTATGTGTGAGGAAATCCGTCCCTAGGCTGGGGTGTGAACTTCCTCTGGATATGATTGGAGATTTACTCCTGTCAAATACAGACATCCTTATCAAGGATGGAAAATGGTGAAGAAATGGCCCAAATAAGTGTTGTAGGATAAAGGAAAGGGGATTTCTCAACTGGTGAAAAAATTCCTAATGTGGGAGCGCAAAAAGTTTGCAGGTGCAAATATACTTTCGTAGCTCATTTACATGTGCGCAAATGTACATCTACTCCATTATGCATTAAGAATTCCAGAACTACTTCTGAAATGCTTTCAGCTTTCCTGGAGTACTCTAGGATTCTTTTTGACTTTACGAAAAAGTCAGAAATGTACTTTAAATATAAGTGTAAGTATACATGAGTAAATTTCTGACTTCTTCAATAAATCAATATCTAACAGTGTCCTTCTGCCATTACTGGCCCTGTGAAGTGGCAAACCTATTCGGGAAAAATACTTTTACAACACAGACTGTCTTACTCCAGGTGGTATTGTTACTAGAATTTGGGTTACACAAACCCAAAAAATAAATAACGAATGGTAAAGCCACACACAATTACTTTCTTCAAGGGATTCACATTCAGGAAACACCAGGGATCCATGATCAATTTACGCCTGACTCCAAATCTGAAATCAGGCATAAGCACCCTACTTCAGATTCTATGCTGGACTCAGAGCGAGCCCTTAAATTGTCATCAGTCATATCATCTCCTACATCTCCATTTCTAAAATACCCCTTACTGCATGCATGAAAATCAGAAAAACTTTTGAGTATGAAATGCTTTTTTTTCAGGTTTTGTGTCCTCGTTCCATTCAGACGTACTCCTTCCTCTGCACTTGCCCATGCCTTCCAGACATGTAGACAGGTCATGTAGACACATGTGTAATACACTAAGCTCAGTGTGCAACTTTGCACAGTGTTTAATTCTTCTTGTGAGATCTGACTGTTTAGTTTGTTCTGTACACTGGGGACAAGACCTTTCACTGTCCATTGCACAGTGCTAGTCCACCTAAGTAGTCTCAAAAAGATAACCTGACCATGAAATTGTGATGAAAATACTGTGGCTTCAAATATATTGTGGGAACAAATATCAAGGGTAAATATATTGTTTTATAAAGTTTTTTACAATTATAAAACAATGTAAGTAATTTTACCTACACCATTTTTTGTTGTTTCATCTTATTGTATTTTGTGCTGTATTATTGATATTACTATGAAATCTATAATTATTTAAAAATATTACAGTTATACATACTTTTGTGGGTTGTTGGGGCATTCTGTATTAATTAATCGTAATTGATTGTTACGTAAGTTATTTCTTTTAATTCCTATTTACTCGTTTAATAAATAGATAATTATGTAATTCATTTTGTGTTGTGTTGTGTAGTGTATTGAGGGAATGAATGAATAGTGTTTTAAGTAATATCTATATTTATATCCATATCTCTCTCTCTCGAAATATATATCTAAACCCTTTCAGGTTTAGAGTGGGGCATAAATTATGAAAAAGAGAAGCGAGAACTCTGGGTAGTTCACAAGTTTAGGTGGAGAGCAGTTCCAGTATAGAGCACCCTACAACACCAGCAGCACTCTAGATTTGCTCCTCTTAAATGTTTGTTTTTCTAGCAAAGTTTTTAAGCATAGGATTAGCACAGAGCCATCCCTGCCGAGCTAGAAAATGACAAAGGGGCTGATAAATTGCGGGGAAGATGCCACCTCCATGGCACTTGCATCCTACTGCACTATTACAAGGTTTCTGCTGGTCTGAGATGCGGAAACTTTGAAATAGAGCATTCCCACCGGTCATACCGGTGGGAACAGTGCTACAAGATTGCACTTAGCTCCCTTAAAGGAGCCAAGTGCTATCTCGCAGCACAGAGAGGGACCACTGGCAACCTCAGAATGTGCACTGTTTGCAAAGCAGACAGTCTGCATTCCGATGGTGCTGGGCAGGGGGGCCCTGGCACTTGTGGGGAACCGCCATGAAAAGGCTGGAGGCAAACAAGGTAGTAATCAGCCAGGAGGCTCTGAGCTCAGTGCCACCCTCGCTGATTACAACCAAGACTGCTGTCAGCCCATCGGTATCTTGGATCCTGGCAGAGACGGCAGTCTGTTGGTGGGTCTGCTCGCCAAGCTCATAATGTCTTGTGACTGCCAGACTCGTAATCAGGCCTAAATTCTTGCCATTTATACAGCAATGTCTTTAAGCATAGGATTAGCACAGGGCCATCCATGCTGTGCTGTAAATGACAAAAGCCTTTCACCACTCCAGCAACAGTATTATAGCTTTGAATTGGTGAAATGTAATCCAAGCCAACCTGGAATGAGCAAAAGCAACCACTGACATGTTTCACTATCATTATAGCTCTTCAGAGAGGTTTAGCTTTGGCCAAACACAACGGAGCAGCCAGTATTAGTCAAAATAAAGCCCTTTTCTCTTTTTTATAATATATGCGTCACTCTAACCCTGAAAGGGTTTTGTTTTGACTTATACTGGGTGCATATGAAGAACAACATATCTATAATGAAGTGGTACCACTTTATGAGGGTGCCAAGAACTGGGCAAGATTCATAGATGAGATATTCTACATATGGACTGGGGAGGAAGATCAGCTTGGAGAGGTTATCCTATGGTTGATTTCAAGTAACAAGAACCTGAACTTCACAGTGAAGTCTAGGAGAGAGAAAGTAGTGTCCCTGGACATTTGAATATCAGGAACACATGGCCATTTGGAGGTGGCATTCTACAGAAAGCCTACAGCAAGAAATACTTTATTACAGTTTGGACGTTTTCATGCCAACTGTCAGAAAGACTCTGTCCCTTTTGGTGAATTCTTCATTGGTCAGGGAAGCCTTCAAAAGAGCAAAGTATTATGATCATGAATCACCCTTACAAGGGAAAACCAAAAATAAGGAGGAAAGATTAGTGTGCATCACCAACCACTCAAACATCAACTATAAAGTGAAAAGAATATTTGAGAGAAATTGGAATATCCTTAACATGAATAAAGAAGATCCGAAGATGAAGAAACCCATATAAGCCCTCAGAAGAAAAGCTAATTTAAGGAACACGCCGGTACACACCCGCTTTAAACAACGCAGGTGGACATTGGGGAACCATAGGAGGGACTGTACCAAACAAAGGCAACAATCCCTACCGGCACATGTCATGCTTGCAATAAAGGTATAGTAACTGAGAAATGGAAATACAGTGGTTACAAAATTTCCCTTAAGGACACAACCAACTGTAGGAACCATAACATTATGGGGCATATTTAAGAGGCCATAGCGCCATTGTAATGCCACATTGGCATAATTTTTTTTACGCTAATGTGGCGTTAGAAGGCCACATTTTTTATGCTAATCCTGCAAAGCGCCGGACTTGTGTAAAATCTTCAGACACTAGTCCCTTAACTACCACCATGGAGCGCTGTATTGTACATACAGCGCACACATAGTAGCATTAGAGGGGCACTAAGGGGTGCAAGAAAAGTGGCACTGCACTGTGTGCAGCGCCACTTTTGTTAAATATGCCCCTATATAAAAAAAAAAATTGTCTCAGTGGAGTAGACTATGTTGGTGAAACAGGTAGGGAAATTAGAACCTGGTATGGAGAGCACAAATAGGCAATAAGGACAAACAAATATCTGCTATTAGCATACTACAAAGAAATACAATGGGGTCCTCAGCACATGTATTAGGTGGGTGCTTAAGGGAAGTCCAGACGAATTGTGATTGGCACATATCTATATCAATTACTTAGGGTGGTCCTGAAGCAGATGTCGTAATTAGAATTTATTAATGAGTGTTTACGTATTTTTGAATAATGAATAATTGAATAACGTAGAAAAAAATAATGTGCCTGTTTGAAATTGTGACTTCGAAGAATGGCCACTAGTGTTCACGAAATGTACTAAATAATGATTAATACTTATGAAATATTGAAACTGTATTAGAGGAATGTAGTAATTTGTCATATTAAGGGTTATGAAGTATGCTTAGGTTATTAATTGTAGGCCTTAACTTAGCGAGTGTCTTGGCCTAGTTTTGCCAAGCCTCATGCAGAAGCTGTATTTCTTAGCGTTGGACTAGTTTTGCCAAGCCTCATGCAGAAGCTGTATTTCTCAGCGTTTAATAAAAATGCTGACAGAGTGAACTAACTGTGAAATGCTCATTGTCCTGTCAAAATGCTTAGCAGAAGCTTTCCATGAAAATCAACTAACAGGAGACAGTGTCCTTAAAATGTATCGAACTGTGTGTAATATGTGCAAGAGGTTCTTTCTTAGGACGCGAACAATGAAGACACTGACTGGTGAAGAAGATGCAACATATTTGATACCTGATGAGCTGGATGATGAGAACATCGTAAAGCAGACCAATCAACGACGTGTGAAGTGTGAAATATTAGAATACATAGATTTGGTATAGAGTTTTTACTGGACAGAGCAATAACGTACGATTTTAATTGACCAATTGGGAATTAGGGGGTAGTTTGGGTGACTTTGATATAACAATGTGACAGAGGAGACCAGTTTCAGATTAGACCTATGAAGACGATGAGACCAGAGCTATAGAGCGATATTGAGAGAAGAAGATACTTGAGATTCTATCGTTGGTCTCATTACTCTCTGACTGACAGCCTGGTGCTTTGCTAATTGACTAATGACCTGAGAACGAAGACTGATTCTGCTTGCTGACCCATACCGAGGATAGGTAGATATGACAATGTGACTGAATTGCATTTGTGTGCCTTTTCTTTCTAGGTGCCAACTGCACTGCCTTAATAGTTTTCCTTAGCTAGATGTTTTCCAAATTTGTGTTCTAAATTGTTTAGCATGAAGCTCCACATGCTGATGATAATCTGGTTTAGTTATGGTTATTTACATGATGACTGACAATTTGCAGAGACAAATGGTTGACAAATTATTTTGCTGAACTCGCTGGATTATGTAGTACTATTGAAACTGACTTTACTAATGATTTGCACTGATGCTTAAGAATGTGTTGTGATTCAAGCTTTGATTAGGTTATGTTTCTTGCGTCCTTTTGGTTAACCAATATTATAAATTGCATTTGATTTGATTTGGAGATTAACCTACATGACTTTAGCATTGTTAATATAGGGGAAATAAACTTACTAAACTTTTACTGAAGGTGTCGTTATTCATGGCTGAAAGGTCATGGAGCATGTCAATTACTGACTCCATGGATTATTGATTGACTAATGATTATTGATTATTGTGAATTTATTTTGTTTCTGTTCTGGAGCTATGGTAAGAACATCCTGAATGAGACAAAAGGTTCATCGGCCTATACCCGTCCCCTTGTAAGTTTACTTATTAAGGTCTGACGCGCTAACAGTGGCATCACACAAACTATATGTGGAAAACAGGGGAATGCATAGATCCCGTTGTCTCATTTTCTCCCCATTCCGCTATTGTGATCACACTGAATAGACTAATTAAACAGACTAAGGGCCTCATAACGAGGCTGGTGGTCCAAGGACCGCCAGCCTTGCGGTGACGGTCGGACTACTGCAACTGTGGCGGTCCCACCGCAACATTACAACCCTGGTGGGCGGACCCGCCAGGCAACCACCGTTCCCACTGGGAACATTGTTCCTGACAGAGTGATGGCGGTCTGAGTTGTACTCAGCCAGGGTGGTGCTGAACTCAGTGACACCTAGCTGATTACAACTCATCTTTTCACCAGCCTTTTCATGGCAGTCACTCCACCATGGAAAGGTTGGTGGTAAGGCTGTGCTGGGGGTCACAAGGGAGCCCCTGCCCAGCACTGGAGTGCTGGAGTGCTACAGTATTGGCCTTGGCTCCCTTAAAGGAGCAGAGGCCAATATCCTAGCACTCTTCCGGCTGGCCAGCCCAGCAGCAATGTATATTACAATGTTCCTACCAGTCAGCCTGGCATGAACATTGTAATACGCTCTGGGAGGAGCGTATCACCATGGCTGTGGTGTTCTCCCTGCCAGTTTGGCAGCCCCGTGGTGGGACCGCCAATCTCATAATTAGGTCCTTAGATGCCCCGGTGCATTCATGCATCGGGTTTCTGTATTAGAGATCATGTGATGACCGCACTTCCATTCAGGTATACTATTGTTGAAGCGGGTGGAAGATGGCCATTCGGGTCATGTCAATGGTTCCAATTTGTTGAGCTTTTACAACCATACATGTAATCTCCAAATTCATGGGTTTGCCAACAAATAACTGAGAAGTCAAAAATGTTCCAACATGAGCCAGAACGAGTGCCGAACTCTGTATAGGTAAAGTGAGAATAATTTATATATTCATATTTGCTCTCATTACCAGGATGCACTGCCCATATTGAGGCATTAATACAATTTAGGAATCTTCAAGTATCTGTGATTGTAATGCATAAAAACATGTACCTGGAAAATGTGAGTGTAACAGGAGAGATGGCAAGATTATTGGTTGTTGGTGATCTGGTTTTATTTGTTTGGGCACTGTGAATGCATGGTTTTTAGCGTTTGGGTTTTATAGGAGAGGTGCCTATGCTTATTCTTTTCCCTACCTTTTCCAGTATGTGTCTGTCTTTAAATCTAAATGTAATTCACCTATCTATAATCAACAAATTACCTGCCTTTTCCTTTGGAATCATGGTGTTCATTTGATCTGTAGCACCGATCCTCAGTATTTATTATGGAAGCTATGCTCAACTGCAAATGTTGTCGATCCGGGTGGATTAGAAGTTTTAGTGAGTGTTAGGTCCTGAAGAAGGTGGTTGAAGGTATCTGAGCCCATCGAAAAGTGTGTTGACCAATTTATTGAACAAATCCAGCTGAGGACACCACAGAAGAAAGCAGAGGAAGAAGAATATCCATTGTATCTGTGTATGTGATTTGTTGCCCTGGTTTTCCATGAAGGATGAGTGAAGATGGAGCACATGGTATTGTGTGGATGAGTGTCAAACAGCATTGATGCGTTGGGTAATCAAATCTGAGTTTTGTGGTATTGTACAGTTTCGATTCTGTATTTATTGTACTGGATTTATGATTCACTGTACACGTTTTAAGAAGTACATCATGTCTGAAAAGCTATCTTTGAAAAAGTGATTTGAAATTCAAATGAAATGAAAGGTTTTGTCAATACTATCAGAAAATAAATCATGTAAAAATCAATATGAAAGGTTTATTTTGGGGTCTGTCCACATGGGATTCAATTTCATTGATGAATGTATACAGGCTAAGGGATCTTTTTATTACTGATGTTTTCTCCTTTCTTGAACCTAAAATGAATATTTGGTGGTACTGTTATTGGTTTTAGGATTGCCTGAGAGTTGGCCACCAGGGCTCAATTCACTAGATTGTTCTCACCGGTTGTGTCTATTTGTGCTGATGATTGCCAGTAGGACCCAACACCACTAATTCTTGAGGACCCGGGCACTCTTCTTCATGTGCAACACCCTAGAGCATAATAGCACTTATTGCTTTTCTTTACTTGCTTGGGATAGCATGAACATTGTTCTAGAGTAACCTGTGCCTTAAAAAAAACATTTTGCAGTTTTTTTCTAAGAAAAAAATACAGCATTGTTGAGTTGGCCCTTTAACATCAAGCCTATCGTTGGTTCATACACTGAGTGGAGTGTGATTAGCTAGGGCAAGCCCAGTGAACATTCTTTTCTGGCTGGCCCATGCTGTTCTATCTACTAGCAACTGCCACATCAGACACTGTCCTCACAACTCCTCCTTGGAACAACAACATGAAGTTTTGACTTCTATTGATGATAGCCAAAGCCATTACACATCAAGCCTCTGCACTACAAATACCTGTTGTGAGTGATACGGTGATGTGTGTAGTAGAAGAAATGTTACAGCTTTACCAGTGACCTTTGCTAGTAGTATTGTTTTTCTAAGATGGATGCAATAATTAATGATTTCAACCTGCTCCTGTTCACAATACCAATACTTACAGTAAACTGTGGGTCAGTCCGTTGCATATCACTGGTTGTCTGTCTTGCAAATCTCATTCCTTTCTTTCTTATTCAATGGCTTTTGTCCCTCTTATGTTTGCCTCTACCCCTTACCCCGGAGCATAGTTGTTTTAAAGTGTTTGTGACTGGAAGAGTTTGTATACTTCTGTGCTTACATCAGGGAACTACTTTTTAGGTTGAGCGTTAGCGTTCGGCCTGCTGTATACTAAAGTTTTGTTTTGTTAGTTGCAGTGCCCTTCAAAAATCCTTTCTTGCTAGTGGTCAGTTCTGCCTCTGTCCTGCCTTTTTTCACTTTGGGAGCAGCACAAAGTACTGTGTAATTACGCTATGTCCTGTTTATCTCTTCTGTAAGGGACTTTTTTTGGCATTTGCCTGTTTCACCTCAACAGTGTGGGTGCGTGTTCAGTCCCTCCTCCCCACCAGCTCCCTCTGTAAACTTAAACCAACATCAGAGGGGGGCTTTTCCAGGGCCAGCTCGCCCTCGGTCTCTTTATTTTCAGTCTGTGTGGCAAGAAAAGTCCACTCAGTAATTTACAACTCTAGGAGCTCTAACTCGAGCAAACACGCCACCCCAGCTTGTAAACTCCTAACCGGACTTTTCTTACCACACAAATGAAACAAAAAACACAGCGCAATCGCAAAACAGCAACAAAATAGCTCTAACTCGAGCAAATGTGTGACCCGTTGTATTGAAAATGCTTGTTAAACGCTCTGGGTTACGTCCAATTCTCTCATTTTCACAGGCTGCAGCAGCCCCTCCCCAACCTAGCACAAGTATCAGACGGCCCCTCGGACACACTCAATTACAATGCACAACCCTGACCTGACACAGCATGTGCAGCACCTCCTTGGACCCCTCCTTAGGGCATGACAAGGAGGAGTCACCAGGGGAGACGCTGCTTCTGAACAGCAGCGTTCATTCTCCCCTCCCAAGGACGATTAGTTGCTGCTATGCAGGAGTCCTCTCTTCGTTATCCCACTGAGTGGTGACACCTCCATTCACTCTGGCCGGGAGAAATTTGTCTTCTACACTACCTTAACAAATGTAGAAAGAAACGGGAAGGCAAGCCCTCTTCTTGCACTTTTTTCACTTAATGGAGAGGCTCTGTCACTATGTAAGTGCCATCTCCAACATATTCGCCATGCCTTACAGGCAGAGGGAATCCCATCCCCTGAGGCGGGTTCCAGGACTGTGTACCAGGGACAACTTTTCCTGGGACTCTGTCTTTCCCCTGCCTGCAAGAGCACAGGTAGGGAAGTCTTAGGGGCTCTCACCTGGCAGGAGAAGATAGCTGCTTCCGCCAAGTGGGTGAATGAAAGTTGCTCCTTACCAGCACTCTTGCTCCCATCCTGCAAGAACAGGACAGGAAGAAAAGCTGTTCCCACTGAGGTGGAGCAATGCTGGCTCCTAAATCACCTGGGATGCATGCAGGGATCTTGGGGCTCCTGCTCTAGCCCCCAACATAAAAAATGCTATGGTGCCCTGGGTTGCATCGAGGAACCCTAATTAAAAAATAAAAAGTAAAAAAATATAAGGTTGCCAGCTTCTGTTTTTGCAGGGGGCCAGCGGGGCAGCAGGGCCCTAGGGCTTTCGCTGCAGCCTCCATTGTCTAATATGTTGCAGGGTGCCCCAGGTGGGCACTGACCCCATATTTGTGAAAACAATTAAAAATAATTGTGTTACTGGCACCTGTGTGTTCGATGGAAGGGCCCTGGGGCTCCCCCGGCAGCACCCAACAAAATTTAAAGATGCAGGTATCCCAGGTGGACAGTTGGCACCCAAAAAATATAAAAAATAAAGAATAATACGTGAGCATAAGGAGCCACTACTTTATTATTCACTGTGCAGCATGGAGCAAACCATACCTCCCTGTGAGGGATTTTTATTTACAGTTGTTGGGTCCTGGTGGTACCCCAGGAAGGGGCAAGGGTCCACCAAGCATTTTTATAATGTTGTGGGGGGGCTGCAAGAAATTCAGAAGCATCCCAGAAACATTAAACAAAAAAACAAAAAAGTCTCCTAAGTCAATAAATTCATGTCCCCGGGAGAGGTTAGCATATGTTTTTTAAACCTCTCCGAGCTGGAACTGTATGCTCTTCAGTTGGAGACCAGGCCCTCCTTGTGTGTTTTTATGTCTGCATTGTGTGGCCTGAAAAATTTAAAAGAAAGGCTCAAAACATGTTCATTTTTATTTCATAAGACAGTATTAAAAATATTTTATGACAATCACTTTGATTAAATGTTGCATTGTACGAGTTAATAAAATATAAATTTTTAATTATTGGTGAGTTTTTTTACAAAAACAATAGATCTGCTTCATATATGTTAATATACTGACCCCTTGATAAAGTTAATCGACCCACTTTTCATATTTTGGTGTTCTGACCCTTTGACAAAGTAAGTAAGTGTGTCTTACCTAAAAAAACACCCTTCATATTATAAAATCACATAGTCAGACTGTAGGCTTTGCGGACGCCCCCCAATGCACTGCTAATTACCTCACATATTACATCACTCATGATATGTTCTATGACATCATTAATAACATCACTGCACGATCTGAAATGACAACATTGATAATAACACTGTGCATGGCGGGTCTGCGGATTATAGATGCTTTAGGTTACAATTTATGATTACTTGAGACACTATAACAGATGAATTTCAGTGGTTTTGTTTGTTTAAAATAGTATGTTTTAGTGACATTTTCACCTAACTTTAACATCCCTATAACTTTTGTTTTTTTAGGTTTTGCCTACAGTACACATGCACTGTCAGCAAAAGCTATTGTGCAAGGGTGCCTTCATTGGGGCATGGCAGCAAATTGTGCGCCAGTACAGGGGAAAAGTACAGGAATCTTGTTGATACAGCGCATTTCTGCCCTTTTGTTTTGATTCTGGACATCGCAGCATGAAGGCTTGCTGCACTGCCCTGTGCCAAAACGTTGTAAATCAGGCCCCGTTCTTTTTTTAGCAATCTCAATACTTCATAGGTTTGTTTCCATGCAGAGGTTTGATAATGCAATACTTAAGAAAAGGGCCTTCGGTCTGCAGAGTTTTTCTGCCATAAAGCTCCTTCCAAATCCTGTTGTAATACAATTTGGAAGCACAGAATACTGTTCGTCCTAATTGGGGTTCTGAGTTTTCTGGGAAAAAAAACACATCCAGTATTTTTGCCCTTGTCATTTCAACAGAAATGGGAAAGGGAAACATGCTTGAGACAGGGAAATCTTCAATATTGGATGAGCAGAATTGCGATACCAGGGGTTACACCTTTATTCTAAGAGGTACATCTTAAGGGGGGTATTTACTAAGGGTTGCCTGGGTGCTGGCACAGCACTTCACAATTATGTGCTGTGTCATTAGCAGTGCTTAATTTGTAAACCAAAACGTGCTGGTGCTCAAAGCCCTCCTTTTAAACATGCGGCTTCTGTAATTAAATGTGGGAACACGGAATACTGCGGCAGCGGAATCCTGAAGCCACCCCGGGCCTCTTCAATCTATATAAAGCCACTCCCTGCCCCTTCAGCTCACTCTAACAGCTTTCTGTTTTCTCCCTTTGTGACGCTTTATCTATTTTTCCCTTCCCCCGTCTTTCCCATATGTGTCTTTTGCTCGCAGCAATCGCATGAGGCAGAAGAATAAGCCCTGGCCCTCAAAAATAAGTGCCGGGTCTCAGCACCGGCTACAACAAGCACAAATTAAGCACTAGTCATTAGGCTTTTAGAATAGCAAATAAACCAACAAAATGCTTATGCCATGTGAGCGCCTTTGGGAAACCTTATTATATAATCCCTATTATCAGGAGGGAATAAGCAAATGGTAAATACTGTATCCTGCAGTTTGATTATTTACTCGGTGTGGTATTATCACAATAGAATCAGAGGTACAAAAACATTTTGAAGTGTCCTGTGCGTTGCCATTCCCAGTACGATTTAGTTGGTGTCTGTGTGGATATTGGAGAGATTAACAGGTTGTTGTTGGGTGAATGCATAAGCTAGACATGTTGAAGATGTAATGTTTTTGCATGATTGTCCATGTTGGAGCCCTGACAGGACCTGTCTGCTGTTGCTGTAGTCTAACGACTTAACTTGAAATAAAAAAAACACCACCTCCTGCCTACATGGCTCAAGACTCTTGTAGGCAGACTCTGCTCTTCAACTACAACGCATTTCTAGTTCATTGACTGAAAGAGCAGTTTGTTTTAGCAGAGTGATCTCAGGTGTCTCGTTGAGGGTCAGAAAGTGAAAACGAATGATAATAATTTAACGGCAGGGATGGTCTTTTTTGTCTATCTTTGCCCACCCTCCTGTGCCTCCCACATGCACAAAGCTTGCATTTGATTCAGTTCCCCACCTTTTGTTGTGCCTTCTTCTCTCTGATCTCATTGCCCCGTGTTCCTTTCCTTCTCCACGCTATACCCTCTCTGTGTAAGGCCCTGCAATCATCAGTGCACACACTTGTGATTGTCATTTTGTGACATCAGTTATCGGAGTGGTGGATTTCGCATGATGGGTAAATGACAGCCAAGACCACTACATCAAAATGGTAGAAAAATGCGTTTCAAGAAAAATTAGCATTTTTCCAAATTCAATTCTCAGGCAATGGAAATTTGGAAAGCAGTTGTAAGAAGTAGAACATTTGTGATGCCATTAAGCACTGCCAATCATAACACAGAGGTGAACTTTAAAACGACCACCATGTGTGCATAGCGCACACAAGGGTCTCTTACCATGACTTATGAACTAGGTCACTTGGCCACAGGAGGCGACACATGTTGCCGGTGCTGTTGGCAGAATTGGTGAAAGGAACCAGAGTGCTGTAGACAGGGTATGGAGACATGATGGTGAATGACAGGCACCATGTTGCAGCAATCACCTTCAAAGCATGCGACTTTGTCTGCCACACTCTGGACTGCAAAGGTTTACAAATTGCACCATATCTCTCCAGTGATATGGCCACCAAGTTGAAAGTGGAAACGCTGACTGAGATACCTGGACGTTCAGAAACAGAAAAAAAACATTGTCACATTTTCCCTTCTTTGACAGATGTGCATTTAATTGTTGTTCATATTTATATTCTTAACCTCACCTAAGTGAACAAAGCAGTAAAAACAACAGCATATTTGCAGATTAAACGTTCTTCCGAGCATTACCCATAAGAGGAAAAAAACATCAGTGAACCATTCCTGTTTGCGTATTTTTTAAGTGGTAAGAGGTGGGAGCCTTTTTTCACTCGTTCGTTAGCGGATATATATTGTAATTATTAAATGGAGTGGAAGGTAGTGTTTTAAAAGCAAATGTGAGGTTTCATGTAACAGAAAAGATGTGAGAGTTTCGAGCACACACATAATCAGGTGCAGTGACTGCTTAGTTGCAGTCTTTCCATTTTAAGCAATGATTCTGTCCATTAGGGATGTGATGTCAACGCTGGATAAACGGACCGGCAGGCATCCGGCAGAAAATACACTCACAACAAAAAAAGAAATACAATACATGGTATTTGTACACGAACTGAAAACATGTTTTCCCTGGTGGCACTTTCCTTTGTCCAGCTACGCATAGTTTTGTTGCATAGATTTACTGGTATAGAGAGGGGTGTGTGGATTTCTTTTGAACTCCTAAGGACTCTTTATGGGTGCCATGATACCCTGCCTGGTAAAACTGCCACCCAATTGTAATTGATACCGGGTGTACTCGTAGTTCTGAGGGCGACAGAGACCTAGGCTTTACAAATGGGCTTTGAGGGTCCCACTAGAGATGGTGAGTTACCAGGGTATTGTTAACTGGGCCTCTAATTCCCACAGTAATTCTTCATTTTCCTACAATTTCACCTGTACCTTTCCACTGCAGATTTCTGAATGAAACACAATGGAGTCACAGCTTTCCCGCAGGTCACATAACTCTGATGGAGCCTGTAGATACTGTGCATTTATTCATCTATGTATGTATATATTAATGTATGTAAATAGGTAAGAATGTGATATTTATATAGCACATATCTAGCCGAAAAACAGCAAAGCACAGTATAGGCTCAGAGACAAATACACAGTCAACGAGTGGTGGGAGATCTGACTGGTTTCTAGAGTGAAAGCGAACTATTACAGCAAATGATGTAGAGTTATTTAATGAGGTGTGTCTTTTCTAAATTGGAGCATTATTGGAGCAGTCCTGATGGATAAAGGGATGGCATTCCAGCTCCTGGGTGCATACATGGGTACGGCCTGTTGCCTTGTTTTTTCTGTTTTCCAGTCCTATAGTGTCCTGTCTGCAAGTAGGCCAGAAGTCTGTTTGTAGCCGGTTTTAAACATGGTGTGGGTTGGTAAGAGAAACCATTTGAGTAGTATTATTAAGATAGGAAGTGTAAACAAATTATCACATTTGTATTGTGGTCCTTCCGTTCGTTCATGTCTGATTTTGCTAGCTTTAGAAGTCTGTGCCTTTTACCACTGCTAAACATGCTAAAGCTGTACATCCCCCTAAAACATGCTGTGCATTGCAACTCCCTGTCTTGCCTGTTTAATTTTCCTGTAAACACATTGAAAATTCTGCTTAAAATGCACCTAAGGCATAAAAAATGATATTTGCCTATGGAATGGGAGATTAAATGGCATACTTGGCATCCAGTGTCTATTTCCCACACACCACATAGATGGAAAATTATATACCTGACTAGAGCACCACTGTGCCCTGGCTTGCCTGCAGTTTGAATGCACTACAGTGACACACAGCTGGGAAAAGTAACTTTGCCGGGTGGAAAAAGTATATTTATTGAAAGGATCCAAAGTCAACCAAAAAGTGTTAGACTATTCACTAAACAGGCCAAGGTGAGATTACACTCTTTATTTCCTGTCTCTGAAAGGGAAAATGCTGGAAAAATGCTTCAGCATTATTTTTTAATTACCTTTCAAGATCTGATTTAATGAAGAACTTAGATTTTTGATAACTTAAGTGGAAAAAGTAACTTTATGGAAATATACTTTTGCTACCTGAGCCAAAAGTGGCCAAAAAACAGTTTTGCCACCCTGCCCCTCCAGAGCTAGAACACACATCTGTGGCTAGAAGACTTAATGGCTCTCACTCCGAAACTCCTCATTCTCTGTTGTATGTGATGGCTGATCTGAGAAATTGGGCCGTTGTCGGTTGAAGGGGGTAAAACACTATTCATTCAACAGCCACAATCCTTGTCAGAGTGAACCACAAAAAGTTACTAAATTAACCTGCGCTAAACTCTTTGGTAGCTTGCTACACAAGGAGTGAGGCTTAAATTAGAGGCAATGTGTAATATACTTATATAGCAATCAAAACAGCCATAATGTGAAAACACAACAGAAGAAAAATCCCACACTAATTTAGAAAAATTAAGTATATTTTAATAAATTATTTGACACAAAATGACAAAATGCAATCAGTAGAACTGGAGTTATGCATTTTTTAAGTTGAAAGTGAAAATAGCTGCAGGCGGTAGCCAACAAGGGTTCCACGAGGAGTCGCTGAACAGGATTTGCTGCTGCAGTGATAAACGTAGCTGGAGCCGCCGCAAAGTCAGGCTGACCTTGGGCAGATCAATGAGAAGGTAGTTTCCAGTCTACTCTTGGTTCTCAGCGCACTTTTTGGGCAAAAATTTCCCATGTTTAGGATTTGGGCTATCTGAGCACCTTTAGCAGCACTTTCTAAGGTCCAGGACTGGAGAGGCACAACGTAGAGGGTCAGGTCTCACTCAAGCAGAGTCCAGGTGCAGATTCATGGAGCCTTTTCTATCCCTGATGCTCTGATCAAGAGGCCAACCAACTACACAGTGGTGGAGTCACTCTGGAAGACCTGGTTTCACGTAGAAGAACAGGGCTCAAGCAGCAGGGCAGAACTCTGGAGGCTTGAAGCAGGCTTCAGGCAGCAGACCAGTCTTTCGCGGTTCTGCAAAGCAGTCTTCTGAAGTACACAACAAGCCATAGCATCAGGTTGTCCTCTGAGAGTCTTTCCATCTTTCCACATGTCCAGACAGTGAACTGAAGAGTGGGTCTGAGTGCCTCCTTTGAAGTGGGAGAAAATTCTGAAGGCGTCTCCTCACAAAGTGTCTGGAATTTCCTGCCTCCCTGCCCTGGTCCCAGTCTGTCTGCTGGCATAATAGGTTAGTTTGAAGGTCTTTGTGTGAGAGGAGGGAACAGTCTATTGAAGTGCAAATGGGGTTGTGCACAGCTCCACCCAATCCACCCTGAGAAGGCCCATCCAGGCACACCTCATCCCTCTATTGTGTGGCTGTTTGGGAGGAATACACAAAGACTAACTGCCAACTGCACCTAGTCATGTGCCCCAGGAACAGGCAGCAGGCACCAAATGGTTAGGACTAGAAAATGTCAACTTTCTTAAAGTGGCATTTTCAGAATTCTGACTTAAAATATGACTTTACCATTAAAGAGGATTTTAGATGACAGTGTCTCAGACACAAAACATTAGTTTACCACCTGCTCCCAAGTAAAGGGTAGCACATATTAAATGTAATAAGGTTACCCAATATATTCCTGTGGGAGAGGTAGGCCTCATAGTAGTAATAAATGAATTTGTGAGTTTTGCACCACCAGGACATGTCAAACTCTTAATTACAATGAACCACTCCCTATGGGCTGTCTAGAGCCGACTTTTAGGGGGTGACCTAGAAGTATGAAATAAAAGGGAAGTTTAAGGCCTGGCAAAGGTTTTTTTTTGTCATGTCAAATTGGCCCTTAATAACTGCATATGCTGCAATGGCAGGCCTGGGGCATGTTTTAAGGGCTGCTTAAGTAGATAGCACAATAAGTGCGGCAGCCCACTAGTAGTGTTCAAATTATCAGCCCTGGGTATATGGTATTCCACTTTACTAGGGACTTATCAGTAAATAAACATGCAGGTGTAAGCCAGTGTTAGGAAGTGAGCACTGGTTAAAAATGATACAGTGTATAGAGTCCTAAGGTCAACAAAAAGGAATTCAGAAAAATAGGAAGGGTGAAGGCAAAATGTTTGGGGTAAGTCTAACAGCGGACATATATACTTTGGGTCCACAATGGATGGCGCCCATTTGAGAGTGCACTACAGAATACAAGTTAATGGTAAAATGCTAGACAATCTAATGATAATCACTTAAGTGTTGAATAAGTCCTCATGAAAACACTGGTTGTTCGAATGCACTGATTAATGCCAACGTTTTTAAGCTGAAGTTCAACACACAGTCTGTGAGGCATTTTACAGTGAATAAACCAAAATGTGGTGCTAATTGCACAGTTCTAGTGATTTCTGGAATGATTACTTTATGTCGTGATTATTTTGCTTGAGGTACAATATACAAGTAGGAACAGTGCCAGCTAGCGATACAGGAGAAAGCAGCAATGTTGGTGCTGTCCTTATTCGGTAGGACAGTTGAAGCAGGAGTGAGATTGAGGGACATGCCTTCTTATGTTTGCATATTCTTTGTTTTCTCTGGTAATAAAAAGTACAGACAATGACACTGTCGTAATCCCTGTTCAGCAGTATGGAAGGGTTGTGATACCTGGGCTGCTGAGGTACCTTCTGATTTTTCTGTCTATTGCTCCCTGCCTCTTGCTTCTTTTTCTCTATCGCTGCCATTTCTTTGCTCCTCTCACTCCTTTCTTCGGGCTTCTACCTATCTGGACAGTTATCTGGACAGGTGATGCTATAAGGATATATTGTGAATTAAATCAGACATTGTTACACAATTATGGGCTCTGATCTGCTGGGGAGATCAATGATACCCCAAAGTTATAAAATGATGGAAATCATTGACATCACTTCCTGTAGAGATGCAAGGCAGGAAATGCAGTACGTCGCCTACTGTGAAGATGGGTGCTAAGGAATACGTCACTGGCACGGTTGGAAATAACAGAAATGTGGTAATTGAGGGCTCAATAGAGACACTTTGAGTTCATTCCAGTTGCTTCAAGGAACTTGTTTGTGTGGATTGATGACAGCTGCTATTAGTTTTATGATATTAGTTGAAATAACTTTGTTTCCTGTCAGTAAACACATGGGTTAGATTGACAAACCCGAAACTAGACATCAGGGCAGAATAGTTTGCTTCTCACAAGGAAGAGTTTTCTCCTTGCAGACGTGGGAGTAAAAACCAATTATATGCAGGTCACGACTTACTAGCGAGACCAGTGTGCAGGATGGCAGAGTTGGCAGCGTAAGCTACATAGAATATTTTAGTCCTACCATGTAAGCAGGCCCCCCTAAAAGTACCAATAAGGGCCCATAGTGGTATATGGATGTGATTTAATTTATGCACCTAATTCAAAGATAAAAATAACATTTTGTCTTCTGACGCCCATGCCCTAAACTCACATTGGTATACTAGAGCCTGCAACACAGCAATGCTATATATCAATGACCTCTTCCAACTCAGGACTTTCACTGATGAAGGGAAGCAATGGAGAGTACAAATACTACTGCGCCCCTCTGTAAATAAGAGATGCACCTCGCTGTGTACCTTCCGTACCCTGGCCCAGTACTCAAGTGTAAGTGTTGTGTATGCCTAAACCGCATGTGTATAATCTCACTATTACAGCAGTATGCAGCAGGGTTCACTACGTTAGGCGATAGGAAAGATTACATTTTCCAGTACAAAGCAGCACTTAAGCAGCACTATTATTTCACTATTTGCTAATTTGAAGAAGCTGGCTGGATAAGGATTTCACCTCATTAGTTCAGTTTACCACTTGATTACAACAATCATCAAGTAAATTTGACAAGTTAACCTTTGTAAAGGGTATGCAATTAGCGGCCCTAACTGGCGCATTTTTAGTAACTTTTATCCATTTGAATTAGAAACAATTTATTTTTGGTAAACTCTGCAATTTTTGCACCAGATGCTGGATTATGTTATATATTTACACCAATGGTAGTTATTGTCTCTAAACTCCCTTGCCTGACTATAAGCTTGCTATAGTACTTATGTGAAACATTAAAAAAAATTACCTTATTGTGAAGGTATGAATATGATTAGGATACCTGAAATTATGGAATTCTCTTGTATTTTACAGGTAGACATGGATTTTATGTACTTACCACATAATTCAACATTTGCTGCATAATTTGCATATTTTTAACAAAATAAGGTTTGTTTTCAGCTGAAACGAAAATCTATTAAAGTCTGAACACAGGTTACCCTGGTACTTTGAAAAAGAAAACTGTGACTTTTTAGCTGTTGCGTGCAGTTCAGCTCTTTAGAAAGGTAACTATTTTGCCCAGATGGTGCTTACACCCTCCATAAATGGACTGATAAAAGGGATTTTGTCTGCAGTAGGAAATTACATGCTTACATGCTTATTCTAAACAGCACAGGAAGACAGATTACTTCTTCATCATGAAAATGATTTATTTTCTCTTGCTGTGCTATATGGCTTTAGGAGAGTGCATATAATATACATGTGTAACGCTTTTGTGATTTTGAAAAATAATTGAACCACTGCAGATAAGACTGGTGTTGAATCTGGCCCTTTCTGCAGAGTTACCCCAATCTTTTTGCCTTCCTCTTCTTATTTTTCTGGCCTTCTTTTTGTTGGCTTTAGGACTCCGAGCACTTTAACGCTGCTATTGAGTGCTAAAGTGCATGTGCTCTCTCTTCTAAACTCCTCTAAACTTGAAATAATTGTTTTTCACCTGCTTGGTATACTTGATTTACTTGTAAGTCCCTTGTAAAGTGGTATACCATATACCCAGGACCTGTAAATTAAATGCTACTAGTGGGCCTGCAGCACTGATTGTGCCACCCACTGAGGTAGCCTTTCAAACCTGTTTCAGGCCTGCCACTGCAGTGCCTATGTTTGCAGTTTACTACCACTTCGACTTGCCATTTAAGACTACTTACCAAGCCTTAAACTCCACCTTTAATTACACTTAGGCAGGGTCACTGGAATTATGCGGCAGGAGAAGACCAAATTATGCGGCAGGGTTGAGTAAATTATGCAGCAAGAAAAGCCAAATTATGTGGCATAATGTGGCACATTTTGCAATAGTATTACTTTATTACTTAATCATTTTTAAACTCGGTAGCACTTTTTGGGCATTGGTTGCACCTCAGTAGCAACAGTTTAACACCCAAATATAGCTATAAGCAAAAAAAAGGTGACCAGTCCCACTTTGCAGAGGGGCTTTCACTGAGCGGCAATCCATGTCGCTGCATTTTTAGTAACTCTTGAAATATCTGAGTTAGAAACAATGTTTTTTTTGTTAAAATCTGTAGAGTATGCAGCAGATAATTGAGTATATGGCAAAAGCTGCAAATCTATAATTATGAAAAAATTGCCATGGCTGCACAATTGCATCATTCCAGTGGCCCTGCACATAGATCACCCCTAACATAGGCCATACATAGCCCCATGGGCAGAGTACTGTGTATGTAAAAGGTGTGACATGTACTTTTAGGTTTTGCATGGCCTAGGAGTGGCAAACAGCCTATTTCGTTGTTCACTACTGCGAGGCCTGCTCCTCTCATAGGTTAGCAATGGGAATTCCGTTATACCCTTTTAAGTGGTAATCCCTAATCCGAAAGGAGGAGCTTTGTCATGTTTAGTATGTTTAGAACGGTAGTGATAAATCCTCTTTACTCGAGAAATGGGATTTTACATTACTATTTTAGAAATGCCAATTTTAGAAAGTGGGTATTTCTCTCTGCTTATAACTCTATATGTGCTTTGCAGCCTTTGTGCCCCCAAGTGTTCACCAAGGGGTTGTTGGCTTGCCCCCATCCTTATAATCTCAGGGCCATAAAAGATTGCATTCCAGCTCCTCTGCTGTGGGATTCTGTCTCTTGTGAGTCTGGCAGCAGCAGGCTAACCAAGGAACCATGACTACAGCTCCTGGTTCTTCATGTTTTCTAGTCAGCGCATGGTGAGTGCTTCATTTCCATATGTGTGGAGCACTTCGTTTTGTGGGAATCTGAAATGTAGGCGCTTGGTTGAGTGCTGCTAACCAGAGCATGCTAGATACTATATAAAACTACCCAGAGAACCTGAGCCTCTCACCCTAAAAGGAGGCAGCACTGCGTGAAGCCATCGTGAGAGGCCCCTTGCACCTCCCTGCTGCCAGTCACCTCATGGAAGGCTTTCTGTGCAAAGAGAAGTGCTGCATTCCTGGTGATGCAAAGCTTGGAAACCAGCATGTCCCTCGAGCCGGCACGCTTGCCACATACACCTGACCCGGCCAGAGGAGTTCCCTGACAGATGAATTCCCGGTCAGGACACTGCCGAGAAGCCCCCTTTCTGGGCCGAGACCCAGGTCAGAAAAAACCTGTGAGGCATTTGGGCCAAAAGGAACTGTATTGTGGCAACTGCACCACAAGCTTGCGGGAAGCTGCGTTGGGATTCTGAATGCGAGGGATTCACTTGATTACTGTTTGTGTACTGCATTAATGCTTTACACATTGCCTGTAAATTAAACCTGACTGTTTTTATTCCAAGCTACCTAGCGTTAAACATGGGTTGATTTAGTGACTTTTTGTGGTTCACTCTGCCAGGGGATGTGACTGTTGCTTGACCAGGGATCAAACCCCAGTCAACTTTTAACCCCATTTTCACATTCCAAGGTAGAGTGCATCACTGTAACCAAAACAAGATCTGATTCTGGCAAAGAATGCAAGATATTTGTCAGCCTGAATAAGGAATGCCCAATTTATCACAATTGTTTAAAAATGTAAGAAGCAAGAGGATACAATGGCACATATCTAGGTCATCAGTTTCAACTTTCTGTGGGAACGCAACCTACTTTTCTTTATCCATCTTCACCAGCTTCTGTAATTCACTGATACCAGGAAGTATGGGTCCATATGTTGGCTCTCACCACCAAGTACAAAAACCTTTCTTATACCTGAGACAGATTAAGCCAATAGCTGCTATCCACTCATTGATTAAACCTGTATCGCTTATTCATGAAAATTCATATTTACACCACATTCATCCATTTGCACCAATTTATCTCATTGGGTGATAATGCATCAAACTGAATTACTTGAAGATTTTCAGCTAGAACAGAAAACAAGCAAAAACAATTGTGATATCTTATGCAACATATACACTGAAAAAAAATACTTATAGTCAGAAACATTTTAAAAATGAAGTTCTAATCCATGAATATTTTTTAAAAACAATGCAAAACTGATGTTACACTATTTTTTACTACACAGCATGCGAAAAATGAAACAAGCTAATTTTAATTCTAACGCAGACCCATTTTTCACATACTTTTGCAAAAACCTATCCATCTGTGGCACCTTTATTATGTCCCTAAAAATAGGTATTGTCAAGGAAGACTTCTATTCTCCAAATTAATAGGCTGCCCCGGTCTCACTTTAAAGGAAGAGTCAGGCCCACCCCATGCAATGGAATACACAGATTATAAGGAATAACAACCAAATTACCATTCAGTTCCAAACCAACTCCAACTAGGGTGTGGGAAGTAGAGGCTTGTGGTGCAACCGCACATACACTCAGAGTCAGACTGGGACAAACAATAGGCCCCAGCACCAAAATGAAAGTGTCACTTACTAGCAAAGCAGGTGCTTAATAGAAAGTGGTAATATCAGGGAAATCAACAGTAAAAACGGGTACACCTGACCATAAAACCAGCCCATGAAACCAGCCCATGACTGCTAAAACAATGGCCCACACCCTGGTCTGTCAGACCAGCTCATCAGGCATTGCTTGATTGCCCTACAGGCCTGTCCGACTCTGCACCCACTCCTACTGTACCATCCTCACAGAAGCAGATTTCTCTCACCTTAGTTGAAACCTGTGGTCACAAAGTGCTGCTGTGGCAAAAGAATGGGATAAATTGAAAAGGCCTATAAGGTTTATTCACAAAATCCTTCTGTCACAGGGAGGCTATGAGCTCCAGCAGCTTTCGAACTTTTGCTGGCCAGCGGGCCCATTTTTATGAGTTGGTGGTATTGGAACAAACAATGAAAGGGACCTCTGACTCCCTCATTGCTGGTATAGAATAAGAACTACCCCTCTCATGCTGATATCTACAATTGAGCCTATAGTATGAGAAGCTGAGTACAAGTCCTGTCCAGAGGTTCTACCGTTCAATTTAGAAAATGTGCAAGTAAGTGATGGGAATGGGGACTAACTTACTGTTGCAGCACCTTCTCTCAAGCGAATAGGGGCAACCCAGCAGCTGGGGTTAGTTAACTCTACTCAGCAGCTCCATCAGCCCATGACGTCTCCCTGGAGATCTGATACATAAACAGGTTATGCAGATTGACTCCTTTCGCTGAGGCTCCAGTCGCTACTGTACTTTTGGGAACAGAAGTGTTTCACAGACTGGAGTGCAGATGACCAGAGTTAGATAGTGTAATTTGTGGAAATTCAATACCTTTATAGCTGGTAAGAAGCAGTGTATACACTAATTGCTTTAAAAGGTTCAGTTTTCATTCAATGTTCATGATCTTTCTAGGTATGAGCATTCCATTCTGAAAAGGCTAGGTTTAGTTATTATTGGAATTTCAAAATATACGTGAAAAGATGGTCCAAACTCAAGGGAGGTAAAAGTATATTTGTTTCATTCACTAGAAGCTACAGGATAATGACCGACCAGGCACAGGAGCAGAACTCAACTGCCGGTCTCAACGTTCCCTTCATCACCCTCATTCTGAGAATCATTACAAACATATACATTCTGAAAACCATGCAGTGATTCTCAAAGCAGAATAGAACCCAACACATCTTCCCCCATATAAATTAACAAAACTAACAGCTGTGCATCATTTGGTCTTTTTGTTTTTTTCACCCTAAGTGGGAAGGGTATGCCCAGACATGGGTCCCGTGCTCACTGCGCCCCTGGATTCAAGCTAGCCTGGCTGATGAGGGGTGATACCCCGAAACCGGTCCCAGGATGCTTGCTTCTGGTCCAGAAAGGATCTGGCTTGGCAGTTTGGGCTGGACTGTTCCCATGGGTAACAGGGTCAAGACTGATTTGCATATGGCTGGGTCCAAACTGGGGTGGGGTGGTGATCAAAAAAACGATGGATTAAACCCGGACCTTTGTGACTGGGGGTAAATGTTTGCATTGTTAAGCATTCCCTCCATCATCTGGTCTTTTTGATTTTGTCACCCTAAGTGGGAAGGGTATTCCGAGACGTGCTCACTGTGCCATGGATTCAAGCTAGCCTGGCTGATGAAGGATGATATTCTGAAACTGGTCCCAGGATGCTTGTTTGTAGTCCAGGGAGGACCAGGCTTGGTAGTTCGGGCTGGATTGTTCCCATGGGGATCAAGGTCAAGACTAATTTGTATATGGTTGGGTGCAAACTGGGATGGCATGGTGGAAAAAAAAATGATGGATGAAACCCATATCTTTGTGACTGGGGTGAATGTTTGCCAGTGCTTGATTTGCAAAGAAAAACATGCTGGTGCCCAAAGCTCTCCTCTGAAACTAACTGCTGCCACAAATAAATGTGCAAGCACAGAATACTGAGGCAGCCTAATCCTAAAGCCATCTCAGGCCTCTTTAATCCATTGACAGCCCCTACCTGCCCCTTCAACTCACTCTTGAAGCTTTCTGCTTTGCCCTTTATGACACTTTTCTGTCTTTCCCATATGTGTCTTTTGCTCACAGTAAATGCCTGAAGCATATAAATAAGTGCCGGCCCCTAAAAATAAGTGCCAGTGCCCTGCACCGGAAACCACTGGCTCAAATTAAGTACTGATGTTTACATTGTTCAGCATTCCGTCCATCATCTGTTCTTTTTGCTTTTGTTGCCCTAAGTGGGAAGGATATGCCCACACGTGGGTTCCGTGCTCACTGTGACTCTGAATTCAAACTAGCCCGGCTGATAAAGGGTGATACCCTGACACCGGCTTGGCAGTTCGGGCTTGACTGTTCCCATGGGGAACAGGGTCAAGACGTATTTGCATTTGGCTAGGTCCAAACTGGGATTGGGTGGTGGGCAAAAAAATTATGGATTAAACCCTGATCTTTGTGACTGGGGGTGAATGGTTGCATTGTTCAGCATTACGTACATCATCCATTCGCTTTGAAATTATTTATATGACACAGCAGCAATTATTCTGAACTCGCAAAACTAAGCATCAAACATGTCTGGGCCCAGAGCAGGCCTTGGGGATATCCAGAAGAGGACTGGATCTGGCCTCTGTTGCAGCAGAGTGTGTCTGACCTCTCCTCAGTGCCAAGAGGATCTTGGTGCTCTCCAGTAGGAATAGCCTGAACACTCATCAGAGCTGAGTTAGCATGAGTGCGGTTCAGAGCAGAGAGAGTTTAGCTACTATCATCAGCAGAGGAGGCCTGGATGATGTCCAGTACAAAATACGGATTGGCACATTCCAGAGCAGATTAAATCTGGACACTGCTTACAACAGTGTGATGCTGGAGAATAGATCAGAATGAGTCTGGCCAATAACTAGAACAGAGTGGGTTTGGTGTTGTCTAAGGAAGAGTGGTTCTGTGCACAATCCAGAAAAGAGCGCATCATAGCTGAATGAACATTCATGGTATCTAGCACTGGGCACATCTGTGCAATGTAAACTCTTCATACTGCAGTTATTAGTGGGTGTTGGAAATCATGTTACTGGTTGAGGGGGTGAAACACTACTCAAGCAATAACCACAATCTCTGTCAGGGTGAAACACAAATAACCCCCGGATTTACCTGTTCCTAACCCTCTGGCAGCCTGGCACAAAGCAGTCGGGCTTAACTTAGAGGCACTGTGTAAAGTATTTATGCAGAACTTCAAACAGTAATAAAGTGAAACCACAGCACAAAAAGAACCCCACACCAATTTAGGAAAATACAGTGAAATTTAATAAATTATGTGAGACTAAAATAACAAAATTCCAATCTGTAGTACTGGAGATGTGCAATTTTAACTTTTTGGGTGAAAATAGTGCATGGGAGGGCAAAGAGCCAACTGAGGTTACCTGGTGGCACTGGACCTGGACAAAGTCACAAGTTCAGGCCAACCACAATAGGGCACAGGCCAGATACAGGACCAAGTTAGGCCCATTGAACAAAGTACCTTAAATCCTGTTTGCAGAGCATTGCGAGAACCAGCGTTGAAGATGCATCGTGCAGTTTCAGTTCCAAGGAGCTGTAAGGCTATGATGTGAGGTCCTGCATCATCATCGATGATGTTGTTGATGAAGGGA
This sequence comes from Pleurodeles waltl, assembly GCF_031143425.1. Classification (NCBI taxonomy): domain Eukaryota; kingdom Metazoa; phylum Chordata; class Amphibia; order Caudata; family Salamandridae; genus Pleurodeles; species Pleurodeles waltl. Next base: position 1,084,560,846 of record NC_090437.1, on the reverse strand, counting down.
AATGCGAAGACCTACATCGAGGAAGTATCACGCAATGGCAGATCTGAGAAACTACTGGCTGTGGTGGGAGATCCTGTGAGGTGGATGCATCACACTGCAGTGGTTCCAGTGTTGGCTGCGAGATGATGCATTGGGCTGTGTCCATTCTGCCCACAGGATCACAGCTGGGCTGGTAGAGCGCCGTCAGGCCCACTTCCAGTGGTGCCGGGCAAGAGTGGCATCATTTGGAGGGCTGGGCGACAAGACTCACAGCAGACTGAGCCCAGATGCAGGGTTCAAGGTAGTTGGAGCCTTTTTTGTCCCTGAGCTTCTGATCAGGAGACCAGTCATCTAGCCTTTAGAGTCACTCTGGTGGTCCTGAGTTCAAGATGCAGGTCCTGTCCTTCTCACACAGCCATCAGGGCAGCACAGTAACAGTCCTTCATGCAGCTGAGCAGCACAGCAATCCTCCTGAGCCTTCCACAGGTCCAGAGCTGTACTGAAGAGTTAGATGTAAGGATCCAACATTTATATCTAGTGCAAACTTTGAAGAAGGAGGAGGAGGTTTCCACCTCCAGGGGTGTTTGGAATCTGCAGCCTCCCTGCCCTGGACCCAGCTTGTCTGGTGGACACAAAAAAACAGTGTCAAGCCCTTTGTGACTTTGTGACTGTGCTCAGGCAGAGGCGTTGTGATGAGCAAGTGTGGTGGGTGACAGCTCCTCCCCATCAAGTCAGAGATGGCCCATCTTGCCAACACCTATTACCCCTTTGTATCACTGTCTGGGAGCAATACACAAAGACCGAACTGGCAACTACAGCTAGACATGTAAACCAGGATGCAGGCTGCAAACACCAAATAGTTGGTTCAAGAAAATGCCAACTTTCTCAAAGTAGCTTTTTCAGAATTGTGACATAAAATCCAGCTGAGATGGAAAATGAAGTGAAATATCAAACTCCTGTGTAATGAACTGTGGAACCCTGTGACAGTGAAACGGTTGAACTTTTGACTGAACTTTTGGTACTTTGACCTATTGAACCTTTGACTACGTGCAGATGAACACACACCTTCTATTGCCTTTCTCTGCCTGCCTTGGGCCCTGTGAAACTGAAGGGTTCTGTTCCAAGGTGTAGGACTGCTTGGAACATGGTTTGCATCAGATAAGAGGAATAGTGGCTCTGGGATTTCTTAAGGGTCACGGAAAAGGTCAGAGCCCACCTCTCTGTTAATCTTGTTTCTAGGATATGTTTGATTTATGACCTAACCTGTCTTCTTACACATTCCTGCCCACCATATGTAACCTGCAAAAAGAGTATAAATATGAACTCAGAGGAGCACTCGGTGTGATGCTCTCAGAGATATGCTATGTGTGTGACACCGCATTGTACAATGCAATAAACTTATGATGCTTTTTAAACAGACACCTTGCCTGTGGTTGATTGGCTAGTACCCAGGTTGAACCGGCAAAACTCTTAGTACACTCAGGGTCAGTTCCGCAACAATTTTCTGGTATCAGAATTTGGGATTACTTGGTGCACTGTCTGCAGGGGCCGGCGCCATGACAGGAATAGACAAAATCTGGCAAGTCCGCAGTTGTGTGCAGTATTTTCCTGCCCGCCGACCACTGGGGACAGCGGTAATCAGCAGCTCAGAAGCGTCCAGGTAAGGTGTTGGACCTGGCCCTTTTTGCAGGGTCATCCCTAAACTTTTTGCCTTTTTCCTTCTATTTTTCTGAGTAGTTTTTGTTGGCTTTGTGTCTCTGGGCACTTTACCACTGCTAACCGGTGCTAACATGCATATGCTCTCTGTGTAAATTGTATGGGTGATTGGATTTCCCATGATTGGCACATCTGGTTTACTAGTAAAGTGTACTAGAGGTACTCAGGGCCTGTAATTGAAATGCTACTCGTGGGCCTGCAGCACTGGTTGTGCCACCCACACGAGTAGCTCTGTAAACCTGTCTCAGACTTTCCACTGCATTGTCTGTGTGTGCAGTCGACTTTGCAAGTGTACCCATTTGCCAGGCCTAAACCTTCCCTTTTTATACATGTAAGGTACCCCTAAGGTAGGCCCCAGGTAGCCCCATGGGCACGGTGCAGTGTATGTTAAAGGTGGGACATGTACTGGTGTGTTTTACATGTCCTAATAGTGAAATACTGCTAAATCCAGCTTTCACTGTTGCAAGACCTATCTGTCTCATAGGTTAACATGGGGGTTGTCTTTAAATAATATTTTAAGTGCAGATTCCCTTTGAGAGTGAATAGAAATTTGGAGTTTGGTTTCTCTAAACTCCCAATCTAAAAAAAATATTTTGGTAAAGTTGTTTTTTAAATTGTTAGTTTGAAAATGCCACTTTTAGGTTGCTTAAACCATTCTGTGACTCTGCTTGTTTGTGGATTCTCTGTCTGGGTCAGACTGACAGTTGGGCTGTTTGTGAATCCCCCTCTAGACAGTGAGACAAAGGGAGCTGGGCAGTAGCCTACATATCCTGATGGGCCATCTGAGCTAGACTGGAGGGAGTAGTGGTCACTTACACCTGAATGGGATGTGCCTGCTCTCTCACAATACAGTCTCCAACCCGCTGAGTGTGAGTCTGGAGCCTGGCCTGGGCAATGCAGGATCCTGTGAACAACAAAGACTTTCCTTTGAAGTTTGCCAACTTCAAAGGCAGAAAGGGGTATAAGTATTGGACCCAAAACCTCATATTTTTAGATTCTTCAAGGATTCAAGAGGAACCTCTGCCAAGGAGAAGTGCTGAAGAGCTGATGAGAAGTACTGCCCCTGCCTGTGACTGTGCTTTATTGGGCTATCCTGAAGTTGTTGCTTCTGCCTATGAAAGGGGATGAAGACTGGAATTTGTTGTGCATTCCTGCTTGAGAAGAATCTCCAAGGGCTTGAGTTGAGCTTACCTCCTGTTGTTGAAGTCTCAGGGCCATCGAAGACTTCCTCTAACAGCACCAGGACTCTCTGGTAAGACTCCTGCCCTGCCAAGTGGTGCCTTATCCTTATCCAGTCCCTGGGCCCTTGAAAGGTGAAGCATGCAAAGACCGTCGTGCGGGGAAATTTTCAGTGCACCATCCACAATGCGGCTGATAAATAACGTGCTGCCGGCCTCGTGGCTGAAATCAATGTTCCCCCTGCATCGTGACTGGAAGATCGATGCATCGCAGCTTGAGAAATGATGTGCAACACCCGCTTGCTGCTGCTGATAACAACGCAACCCCACGCAGCGTGGTTTACTGACACAGTGCAACCGGATTACGAACGCAACATCGCTGGGCGAGAAAAATATACACAAAGACTGCAGGGACCCGAGGTGCTCGTCCAGAAATCAACAGATTGCGCTCTTGCGAGGGAGAAAAATGACACATCGCAGACCTGACCGGAGAAGAAACGACACACGGCCTCACGTACAAGTAAGGAATCGACACATCGCTGACTTTTCTGATGCACGCTCGTCCGTGTGGCTTTATTTTTGCCACTAACCTGGTACTTTGTGTAACCTCGTTCTCACTGTTTTTAAAGGATTAAGACTCTTATTCTTTTTAGAATTCATATCTTGACTTGTGTATGTTGGATGTTTGTTGTTTTGGTCTTGTTTCATTTAGATAAATATTACCTATTTTCTAAACTGGTGTGGTGTCCATTTTGTAGTGTTTTCACTGTATTACTTTGTGTGTTGGTACAAATACTTTGCACATTGCTTCTGGGGTTAAGCCTTTCTGCTCGTGCCAAGCTACCAAGTGGGTGAGCGGGGTTACCCAGGTGTGTTTCTCCTTTACCCTGACTAGAGTGAGGGTCCCTGCTTGGACAGAGTGCAAACTGACTGCCAACTAGAGACTCAGTTTCTAACATAAGGTGTAGGGGGACCAGAGACTAATTAAGAGTGGCAAGATAGTAGGGTCATTCCCTGTTACAAGGGATCTGCTTGAGCCCTCTTTAGGTCTAAGGCATGGTGTTGCTCCCTGTTGCCTTTCCCCTCTTGAGATTGTCCGGACCGGGGAAGGGCAGGAAACTAGTGCTGATTGTGATTTCTTATGTGAGTGCTTTTTTCTCTTCTGAGTGTATGCTGCCTGTGCCTCTCTGTGTGCATTTGTTCTCTCCTGAATGCATGATCTCTTGACTCTAGGTACACGGTTAACAGCCACACCAATTGTAGTGTAAAGGCACTGTAGTTGAAAGCAAGGGTCTCCGTGTGTCCGACTTCATTTATATGCAATCAACTTTCTTTTTCCCTGCGCTCTGACACTGTCTCTCTGCTCATTTTTCCCCCCTTCTCCTTTTTCTGCAGCAAGGATGGCGATCCCCTTTGTGATTCGACACCTATAGCACCTACTATCTGTGTGACTGCCCTCTGTGCACTGTAAAGTGAAGAGTGGGTGGCGTGAAAGAGGTGTAGAACAGAGGCTGAGATAATGGGGTAAAAGTTTCTTGTCCCACTGGCAACACTCCAGTGGCATATATATGTAAGCATTTTTCTGAATTTTTGGGAGCAGGGGGATTGTCACAGAAATGATGTATAATGTTTGGAATGATTATACTGCGAATAAGCCTGGGTTACAATTTCATGTCATGTCAATGACATGATAAATCTGTTATTGCTAGCTTACAGGACACTAACAAAAAGCTTGAAACAAAATTACAGGAAAGCAAACAAAAGAATAAGGGGGTAGGGGGGATGTCAGCTTAACTTTATGGGTTGCCCTGCAGGCCCCTGTTAAAGAGAGGAAAACAAGACCACCCCCATACAATGAGGACGTACTGAACTCCTACACGGGAATTCAGCCCAATCCTCCCCAAATTCAGGCACAGGCAATAGGGGGCCAATCGATTGTTCCACCAGCAACCCCCTCAGCACCTTGGGAGGGGCCTTGTGAGGAAGATCAGGAACATTATGAAGGAAAGGAGGAAAGGGAAGACGAAGATACTCTGGATACTGGAGATGAGGGAAGGCTTTGAGGAATAGGACAATGCCAGTAAAATGGATAGGGTCATTGGAAAGCGGAGTCAAACTGGTGAAACTCGCACCCCTTATGGCATATCCACTGGCTGCTGAGGGGGGGCGCGCCACACTAGTTCACGTACCATAGACCACCTCTGACCTCATCCACTGGCAGCAGACTTTTCCTACGTTTCGGGAGGACGCCCATGATTTAATTCGGCAGTTCCAATTTGCAATACACACAACCCAAATTGGGTAGATGTTGAAATGATGTTAGACACTGCACTGATAATACTGATCCGGTGTGGCCCTCACAGGACCCCCTATGGTACATGCAAGCGACAGATAGTGATCAGTTGGGCATCTTAAAGAATGCTAGGAGGGCCTTCATATGGGAAATGGAAGAGGTGGGGAAGCCACAAGTAAATTGTACTAGAGTTGAATCATGAATGCAGGGGGTAGATGAAGACACAACTGATTTTGCTTTTAGAGTACTGAATACCCTTAGAGCACACAGGGAGCAAATCCAGACTCCGTGGCCCCCTCAGTGGTTGGTGTCTATGTCATAAATTCACTTACCTACATTACAGGGTACATTGAGGAACATAGCGTGGAGAGGCAGGGTATGGGTCTCCCACAGCTCATTGCCATAGCAGCTCATCTGTGGCAGAGAAAGCAGAGAGATAAATTGAAGGAGGAAAATAATAAGGGTAAAGTCCTTGCACTTCAGGCTAAAAACCTTCAACAGTACAGGGGCCAGGAATGGAGCGCAGGCAGTTAGACCCAGTGGGTAGAGGAAGACCAAGTGGCCCGGGACAGTGGAGACCCCACGCAGATGATGAGTGTAAGTATTGCCATGGGAAGGGACACATGGTGCAGTCCTGTCCCAAGAAAAGAAATAGGGACAACAGATGTGAAGCACCCCAGCGGGACCACTCCGGAAATTCCAATGCCATGTACCCCTTTAGCTCCTGACGGTCTTTCCCGTCCCCTCAAGTACCTAGCACCATGATACCTTGTTATGTGTTTGACTCCAAGGACCCCCAGGTTACTGTCACTGTTGATGGACGTCACAATGAAATGCTGCTTGACACCGGGGCATTGCTAAGCTCTTTGGGGGACGGGCAAATACCACCTTCAGATATTAACACCATTGTTCAGGGCTTTTCTGGTGCCTCCATTAGTCTCCCACAATCTGAACCTCTTTCTGTCTCCTTTGGCCCCATCAAAGATACACACAAGTTTCTACTCAGCCTACAAGCCACAGATAACCTGTTGGGCCGTGATGTGCTCTGTAAATTGAGAGCCACAATTCATTGTGACCCTAAAGGAATATACCTTTCCCTTCCCAGTAAAAAGGTACACAGCCTCTGCACCATACTGACAGCCACATCATTTGAAGATAATGAACTCAGCATACCTTCCTTTTTGAAGGGTGTACCTGTCTATTTATGGTCTACCCATCCAAATTAATTTGGAGTACTGAAGTCTGTCCAATCTGTCCAGATTACCTACAGTACTGATCACTCATTCCCTTGCAAACCACTGTACCCTCTCCCCATGGAAACTATTAAGGGCATACACCCTATCATTGAGTCTCTCCTGCAATAGGGCATTTTGGTTCCTTGTACCTCACCATGTAACAATCCTATACTTCCTGTAAAGAAGCCTAAACCTTTACCAGACGGTACCCTTCAGTACCACTTTGTTCAGGACCTTAGAGCAGTGAACAAATTTGTCATCCCCACACTCGGGTGGTTCCCAATCCGGCTACTATTCTTAGCACTATCCCTGCGAACGCTAACCACTTTTCCGTGGTGGACCTTAGCTGTGCATTCTTCTCCATCCCAGTACACCCCAATTCTCAGTTCTTATTTGCGTACTCCTTTGAGGGCAGTCAGCTTTCTTGGACTAGGCTCCCCATGGGGTATTGTGAGAGTCCAGCAATCTTTTCTCAGATATTGAAAGAAGATTTGCAGGATCTTGAGCTCCCCGGGGAGCTCTGTCCTGACACAGTACATAGTCAATCTTTTGTTGTTCAGTGTCTCTGCTGAAGTCTGCCGTTCTGACACCCTTACCCTACTTACTGGGCTTGCTGAACGAGGCCATAAAGTGTCACTCTCCAAGCTTCAATTTTGCCTTCCCGAGGTCACATATCTAGGTCATGTCATCTCATATGCGTCCACCTCCATAACCCCTGACCGTGTGCAATGCTATCCATTCCCAAGCCAGTCAGCGAGCAGTAAGTGCACCAGTTTCTAGGTGCTGTTGGATTTTGCCAGTTGTACATTCCAAATATCACTCTGATTGCTAAACCACTGTTTGCACTGATCGCTGACAGCACCCCAGACCCACTACAATGGAATAGGGGAGGAGGCTTTTACTGCTCTTAAGCAAGCCCTGGCCTCAGCCTGCACTGTGTTGCCCTGATTACAAAAACAAACTGTACTGCCATGAGCACCAGAGAGTGGCCTCTGGTGTTTTTATGCTGCCCTTTTCAGACAAAGACTAGTGGGCTACTACTCTGCCCTTTTTGACCCTGTGACCCGGGGCATGCCACTGTGCCTTCATGCTGTTGCTTCAGCAGTCACCCTCATGGAGCGAGTGGCTGATATTGTCCTGGGACATCTAATGATTCTTGCAGTCCCACATGCAGTTGTGGCATTGCTTCTCCGCTCTAGTACCCAGCATCTCTCAGTCCCGCACCAAACCCAATATGAACTGGCCCTTCTTGGAGACACAAACCTCACAATAGTTAGGTGCACCACCTTCAATCCTGCCACTCTTTTACTTACTGCAGAGGGTGGAGAGCCTCATGACTGCACTCAAGTCGTGGCCATCACTACCACTCCACATCCAGACCTTACTGACACATGGCTGCCCCATGCAGACTCTATTCTCTACACTGATGGTTCTGCTTTGCTGGATGATTTTGGTGCACTATGCGTTGGCTATGCGGTGTGTTCACAATCTGATACATTAGAGGCTGCTGCCCTCCCACAAGCTAACAGTGCTCAAGTTGCAGAACTGGTTACTCTCACTACAGAATGTGAACTGTCTGCTGCAACTCAGGTAACTATTTACACTTATTCACGGTGAGCCTTTAATGTCTGTCATGCTACTGGTCAGCTATGGAAGATGAGAGGGTTTCTCGCATCCTCTGGTTCCACTATTTCTCATGCTGTACTTATTAAAGCTCTGCTTGATGCTATTCTCCTCCCCAAAGAAATTGTAGTTGTCTACTGTCATGCCTACACTAGAGAACAGTCAGATGTAGCCTGTGGTAATGCCTGAGCAGGTGCCACTACACATCATGCTCCATTGCAGGGGACTGTTGCCACTTTCCCTTACTTAGGTGCTTTGCAAAAAACCCAGTCTCATTCTGTCTCTGACCTGCTTGCAATGCAACAGAAGGCCACTACTGAACTTACAGCATTTTGGACTTCCCATGGCTGCACCCTAGACCCTGCTTCAAAATGTATTTTTCCCATGATGGTAGGCCAGCCATTCCTCTGGCATTTCAATGACAGCTGGCACATGCGTTTCATTCCATGTCACTCATGTGCAAGGGGGAAAATGCAAATGAGATACTGAAAGATTGGTATGCCCCTGGGACACACTAGAAACTAGTGAAGGAAGTGACCTGCAACTGCAAGTAAAGTTAAAACGTACATGTCCAACTTTTTAAATTCACTGCACCCTGCCCTATTGGCTGTTTAGCGACTACCCTAGGGGTGACATGTGTAATAAAATGAAAGGGTTAGTCCTGACAAAAGGTTTATTTTGTCAGGGTGTAAACCAATGTTGCCATGTTTTAGGAAGTGACCATATGCACTTAGCACTGATTAGCAGTGGTAAGGTGCACAGAGTCCTAAGGCCAACAAAACTAGATCAGCAAAAATGGAGGAGTAATTGAAAAGGTTTGAGGGAGACCACCCTATGGTTAACAGGTCTAACAGTGGGGAAGGGCCCTAACAGTACCTTTGTGAAGAACTGATGGGCTGTTCGTTATTGAGATCTGAGAGTGGGTTTTATCCAGATATAAATGTGATTGAGACTAATCAAAATCTCTGTGTCTGAGCAATATGAGGCAGAGAACTAGTAAGTCTGAAGATTATTTTGTAAGGGTAGAATCAAACTGGACCTTAGCTTGAGAGTAGGTGAGGTTGAGCTGAGGTATCCAATTTGCTGAGCCACCGCATAAGGCTAAGTCAAGTTTTCAAACCACAGACTATATTAAGTAATTTCCCATAATTCTTTATATGTCAGGGTCATATTACGCTCTTACATCAATAACTTTGAGGCAAGAAGCCATATGATGTTATTTGCTGTGATGCTATCAACTAAGGTACTTTTGCACTAAGATCAGACTAATGGAAACCCTCCATTCAAATCAAGTGTGAAACATGGAATCCCCATGGTTGTGCCCAGGGCAGAGGCCCATTGGCCTCTTGTGAGTCTTAAATTGAGTTTATGCTGTATACCTACTTTAGTACAATGACGCAAGTCTGTAATTGGTAAGCAAATACATGGTGTCTATAATTTTCATCTACCGTCCCTGTGAAGACACCATGAATTAGTTCCAGTTTCTCTCTTGTATGACAAACTCTTGCACAGTTGTGGCTCGCAGGGGGAAAAGGGGCGGGGCGACGCAGCGCGTGGCGGGGGGAAGACAAAAAAAATAATGTAAAAAAACCCTTATCTTCCTCACTACCTCTGCTGCGCCGCTCCTCTGTCATCACAGCAGGCACAAACTTGCAGCCTGCCCTGTGCCAAATCCTAATGCTGCTTTCATGCTGCTAGCAGTATGAAAGCAGCATTAGGATTGGCCAAAGCACCCTGGCTTGGAGCTCCGAGGCAGAGTGATAGCCTCTGCCCGCTGTCTCCAACCCAGCAACACAGTGCCGGGATGGAGGGAGCCCAGTGTGCATGTGTGTTTGGGTAGCCAAACATACATGTGCACTGAGGGGAGTGCTGTGCACTCCTCCTCCATCCCTGTCATGCCCCATGGCCCCACCCCTTTTCCAATAAAGCGATAATAAATATAGTTTATTATTGTTTTATTGTAAAAGGTTTGCAGTTGCTGCTGCTCGGGGGGGGTGATGCTCCTCCTCCATAGCAGAGGAGCCCCTTCTGCTCTTGCACCTATTGTGCCTCAAGTGCACCTATAACTTGGACAAAATTATCCTTTTCACTTTCTTCCACACTCTCCTTGTCCAGTGTAAAATAATACTTTTGGGGGAAACCGTAAAAATCTGTACTTGCCACCTTACTTAATTGCTTTTTGTTACCATATACTCTTCATTAAAAGGAGTCCCAAATCTTAGTAATTTGAGATTGGTTGTTTAGAGCCACTATGAGTTTAGTGGACACTAATATATAAGCACAGTTCTCTGTTAATATATCGTGGTCACTATTAACTAACAAAAATATCACAACTATCACCATATTATCAGGGGAAGCATGTAGAGGGATGTATAAATTTACTACAAACTCTACATTTATGTATCTTAAAGAAATAGCTGTAGTAAATATAGTGGATGTTAAATTTTATCATGCAATATATAGCTAACTCCCAGCACTCCCACTGTAAAATTTGTTCCAGCACCACTGTATATCCCCCAATTCAATTATAGAGTCACGAACAATAAACGGAACGGTTCGATGCAATGATTGATGATCACAAGCTGGCATGTTGGTGTAGGAAAGTACCTCTTTTTGGCATGGTTACCCCCACTTTTTGCCTGTTGTCACTGTATTTTTGACTGTGTTCACTGGGATCCTGCTAACCAGGACCCAATTGACTGTGCTTTCTCCCTCTAAGTTCGGTGTACTGGGAAAACAGTCTCCTTTATTCAGAGTCAAGGGATCCCAAACCTGGTGCCATCAGGAGGTTGGTGACCCTTTTGAAGTTTAGGGAGTTCTTGTTGACCTTGGCACGTGACATTCCCCTGGCAGGTCACTTGGGGCAAAGCAAGACCTGGGACAGGCTCGTCCCACACTTTCATGGGCCCCCCATGTCTGAAGATATAAAGGAGTTTTGTTGCTCCTGTCACCTGCCAAGCCAGTGGCAAGACCGATAGCACTCCAACGGCCCCCTTAATTGCACTTTCTGTGGTTGGGGCTTCCTTTGAGAAGGTTAGAGTGGACATTGTTGGCCCCTGGACCCTCCATCAGCCTCTGGGAATAGAGTTATACTGGTGGCAGTGGACCATGCCACCAGGTACCCAGAGGTCATTCCTCTTAGGACCACCAAAACTCCTGCAGTGGCCAAAGCCCTTTGTAGTATCTTTTCAGAAGTGGGCTTTCATAAAGAGGTGATATTCGACAGGGATGCAAACTTCATGTCTCCTTACCTGAAAGCCATGTGGAAGGATTGTGGTGTGGCTTACAGATTCACCAATCCTTACCACCCCAAAACAAATGGCTTAATAGAGAGGTTTAACAAAGCTCTCAAGGGTATGATAATGGATCTCAGACCTCAGAAGGCAATGGGATGTCCTGTTACCATGCCTCCTCTACCCCTATAGGGAGGTCTCTCAGAAAGGTGTGGGCTACAGCCCATTTGAACTTCTGTTTGGGTACCCTGTTAGTGGTCCCCTTGCTCTTGTTAGAGAAGGCTGGGAACAACCTCTCAAGCCTCCCAAACAAAGGAATTGTAGATTATGTCCTTGGCCTCAGATCAAGGACAGCTGAGTACATGAAGAAGGCTAGTAAAAACCTTCAGGCCAGCCAAGAGTTATAGAAACAATGGCATGAACAGAAGCTCTACCAGCCAGGACAGAAAGTGTGGGTCCTGGAGCCTGTGGCTCCCAGGGCACTCCAGGACAAGTGGAGTAGTCCCCACACAATTGTGGAGAAAAGGGGTGAGGTTACCTACTTGGTAGACCTTGCACTCCCAGAAGCCCCCACAGGGAGCTTTGTGTGAACCACCTTAAACCCTATTATGACAAGTCAGATATGACTCTGCTCATGGCAACTGATGAGGGACAGGAAGAGGAGAGTGACCCTCTCCCTGACCTCTTCTCCCACAGTGCAACTCATGGCTCAGTTGACTTCGGTAGTACTTGCTGACTTTCTCTCTGAGTCCCAAAAGGACGACTGCTGAAACCTCCCAGGACTGTTGTGAGAACTGTTCTCCCTAACACCTAGTCAAACCACATGGTGTGAATGCAGTATTGACAAAGGTGACAAATTGCCTGTTAAGAGCACAATTTTCAGGCAACCTGACCATATAAAGGAGTGAATCAGATATGAGGTTCAGAAGATGCTAGACCTAGGAGTCATTGAGTCCTCAGATAGCCCTTGGACTAGCCCTGTAGTGCTTGTCCCAAAACCTCACTCCCAAGATGGCAAAAGAGAAATGAGGTTTTGTGTAGACTACAGAGGTCTTAACACTGTTACTAAAACAGATGCTTATCCTATCTCTAGGGCTGATGAGCTTCTAGATACACTGGCATCTGCCAAGTATCTGAGCACCTTTGATCTGGCTGCTGGCTACTGGCAGACCATGTTATGAAAGGATGCTCAGCCAAAAACAGCATTTTCCACCCCCTAGTGGTCACTATCACTTTACTGTTACGCCTTTTGGGTTGAAACATGCACCTACCACATTCCTGAGACTTGTGAATAAAGTCTTCCAAGGGTTGAAAAGGTTCAGTGCAGCTTACCTAGACAAAATAGGTGCTTAGGTCCACCTAGGAGAATCATCTGGTCCACCTAGGGAATGTGTAGAGGCTCTGCAAAAGGCAGGCCTCACTATCAAGGCCTCTAAGTGTCAGATAGGGCAGGGGAAGGCACCTGGTGGGCAAAGGTCAGATTCAGCTACTACAAGGGAAAATCCAGACTATTCTGGATTGGACTGCCCCTATTACACAGACCCAGGTGAGAGCCTTTCTAGGCCTCACTGGGTACTATAGGAGGTTCATTAACAATTAGGTCTCCATTTTAGCCCCTCTAAATGACCTCACTTCCAAGAGAATGCCTAAGAACGTTTTGTAGGCAGCTAGCTGCCAGAAAGCTTTTGATTACCTTAAACAGGCCAAGTGCTCTGATCCCATTTTGAGAAGCCCTGACTACTCCGAGCAATTCATAGTACAGACGAATGCTTCTGAGGTAGGGATTGGGGCAGTATTGTCACAACTGAACACAGAGGGTCAGGATCAACCTGTAGCTTTTATAAGCAGAAAGTTGACCCGCATTGGTCAGCCATGGAAAGGGAGGCCTTTGCTGTGGTGTGGGCTTTGAAAAAGCTGAAGCCATACTTGTTTGGCCCTCACATCCTTGTTGTTCAAACTGACGACAAGCCTCTTCTATGGTTAAAACAAATGAAAGGTTAAAATCACAAACTTTTGAGGTGATCCATATCCCTACAGGGAATGGACTATACAGTGGAACATAGACCTGGGAGTAACCACTCCAATGTAGATGGACTCTCCAGATATTTCAACATAGACAATGAGGACTCATCTGGACAAGGTTAGCCTCACTGTCCTTCGTTTGGGGGGTTATGTAGGAAAGTACCCTCTTTTTGGCCTGGTTACCCCCACTTTTTGCCTGCTGTCAGTGTGTTTTTAATTGTGATCACGGGGTCCTGCTAACCAGGACCCCAGTGACTGTGCTTACTACCTCTAAATTTGACTTTCTGCACCCCACAATTGGCATACCAGTGCCCCCATGTAAGTCCCTAATATATGGTATCTAAGTACCCAAGGCACTGGGGCACCAGAAGCTCCCCAAGGGCTGCAGCATATATTATGCCACCCACGGGAGCTCATGCAAAATGTGTCTGCAGGCCTGCCATTGCAGTCTGTGTGAAAAGGTGCATGCAACCTTTCACTACAGGTCACTGCACCAGATCACTATACGTCACCCCTATGGCAGGCCCACCTAGCCCAGAGGGTAGGGCGTAAGTGCCTGTGTGTGAGGGTACCCCTGCATGAGCTGAGGTGCCTCCACAAACTCCAGCTCCATTTTCCTAGACTTCGTGAGTGCAGGGAAGCCATTTTATCCATGTACTGGATATAGGTCACTACCTATGCCCAGCTACATAATGGTAACTCAGAATGTCGGAATTATACCCCAATACAGTTGTAAGTATTGGTTGTATGATTACATGCACTCTGGGGACTCCTTAGTGGACATCCAACTTTGCTCCTACCAGTTTGCAGGGTTTTCTCGGGCAGGCCGGGCTGATGCCATCCTACAGACAGGTTTCTGCCCTCCAGCTCAAGCCAGGAAGGCAGAACAAAGGATTTATTTCGGGAGAGGGAGGCAACACCGTTTGGACAAAGGTGTTACATGGCTTGGGAGGGGTAGCCTCCCCAAGCCACTGGTATGCTTTGAAGGACACATTTGGTGCCCTCCTTGCATAAACCAGCTTGCACCAGTCCAGGGATCCCCAGTCCCTACTCTAGTGCAAAACTGGACAATGGAAAGGGGAGTTACCACGCCCCTGTCTATGACCACCCCAGGGGTGGTGTCCAGAGCTCCTCCAGGTAGCCACTTGAGTATGCCATCTTGAATACAAGGTGGGCAGAGGCCTCTGGGAGCATCCGAGTGGCCAGGTCAGGCAGGTGATGTCACAGCCCTCTCCTGATAGGCGGTCTCTCTGCTAGGTGACCAATCCCTTTTTTAGGGCTATATAGAGCCTCCCTCTTCAGTGGGTCCTCAGATTTGACATGCAAGATTCCAGCAGGACTCCTCTGCAATGTTTACTTTGACTTCTGGCCTCTGGAACTGCAACTGGACTTCAAAGGAACCTACAATCTGCAGCTCCAGTGACAACTTCCCTCCACAACATTGTTTCTCCGGCTCCTTCCAGCAACTTCAACATTTCCCCTGCTGTTCATCCTCTAAGGGTGGCAAGTCTTTAACTTGCACCAAGAAGCAAAAAGGAATCTCCATTGGAGTGAATGGGTCACTCACCTGCATTCGCAGGCACCAACTGCATTGACGACAGGCCATGTGGATCCTCTCTCCTGCAACTCTGCTTGGATCCTGCAACACAAGTAGTGGTCTTGAGTGGTCCACTTGGTCCCCTCTATCAGCTGTCCAACTTGGGAGGTGGTGAGTCTTTGCCTCTCCTTGCAGGACAGTATCCCTATGCACTGTGACTCTTGCAGTTACCAAGGCTTATTGGCTCTTCTTCCAAGAGATCTTCAGGATCCATGTAGCTTTGGCCTCCAGCACTCTTCTCTGCTATGAGCAGTCTCCTTCCTGCTTCTTCAGTAACGTAGGACTCCTTTCCAGATGTGCTGAGTGGGCCTCACTACGACTCCTGTGCCTGCTGCCTGTGAGTTGCCTGTGGGGACTGTATCTTCAACTTCTGGCTCTCCTCACTGCTGAGGGTTGCCTGGGACTCCCCTCCTTGGGTTGAGTCCCCTCAGAACTTCCTAGTCCCCAGCAGCTCTGCAAACCTTCTTCTGCAACTCTTGCCTTTGCCAAGGCTTGTTGGTGGTTTTTCCACACCACTGACAGACTGCAACTCTCCTTCTGACGTGCTACATTGACTGCATCACTTCTGGAACTTTTCCTGTGCTCCTGTGCTGCATAGCTGGCTCATGGTCTTCACCGTCGACCTGGACCTGCATCTCCAGAAGAGTGGGTAGTGGCTCCTGCCCCAACCGACACTCAAACTGGAACTGGACTTGGTCCCCTTCAATTGCAGATCCTCTTCTGTCAGGGTCCATCTTCTGTTTCTTCCATTCTCGCTTGGGTCTTGCACAGTCCTTTTACAAAGTTTATCTTTATGTTTGGGGAAAATCCAGGTACTTACCTCTTCTCGCCTGGTCACTGGGGGGCACTCCCCCAGCTCCCTTCTACAGATTCCGCTAACCTGGGTGGGGTCTGATTTTCGCATTCCCTTTTTTTAGTATACGGTCTCTATTGTTTACTGGTATTTCACTGTTTTCTGTTACCTTCTATGCCCAGTCCTGATTACTAAGGCGTATATAATAGTGTGTTTACTCACCTGCTAGTAGAGTATTGCCTATACAGTATTTTAGTATTTGTGTCACTAAAATAAAGTACCTTTATTTTTGTAACACTGTGTGGTTCTTTCATGTGTGTAAGTACTCTGTGACTATAAGAAGTATTGCATAAGCTTTGCATATCTCCTACATATTTCTTGGCTGCTCATCCACAGCTCCCTCTAGAGAGCCTGGCTTCCTAGACACTGACTACACCTCAGTAATAGGGGATACCTGGACCTCGTATAGGGTGATAACACCATAGGTGCTCACCACACACCAAGCCAGCTTCCTACGGTTGGCACAATGAAAACAAACATATAAATGTATTCAACAATAAATAATCTCGGACCAGAGGTCCTATGCCACTCATGGGCGTCATTTAGGGGTAGCCAGAAGTCGCAGTTGCGATCTCTGGTTTGCCCTTTGCTACCCCTGGCGCTGCTTTTGTGACCCCTGGCCTCAGAGTTGGAAAATTCAGTGCCAGAAACACAGTGGCATCTCGTCCTTCCATTGGGGCTCCACTCTCTTTGTTTCCTTTCAATTTTTTATCACACTAATAGTGAAGAATAATAATAAATGATATTATTCACTATCAGTGTAATAAAAATAGAGTACAATTAGCTGGGACATACCTTTCCATGGAAGCTGAAGTAATGAAGTAAGTAAAAAATGCTTTTAAATGTATGTTGTGTGCGTGTTTGCGGGTGAGAGTGTATTTATGTGAGAGAGTGTGTGTAAGTATGAATGTGTGTGTATGTGTAAAGTATGGCCTCCATACTTTTTAATTTATATTTAGCAGACCTAGTGGCCTCACTCGCTCTCACAACCTCGCATCCCCCAAAAATCAGAGACCTGGAACTACCCTGCCTCAGGTATGTGGATGACCTTGTGCTGATTAGTCACACTAAAATAGGGCTCCAGAGGCTATTAAATGCCACTCAACATTTACTCAGCCGCCAGCACCCTGATGGCGACCCTCGAAAAAACTTGCACAGTGTCAATCAGAACCAAGGTGTCTCCAAGTGCATGGTTTTGTGGTAAAACACAGCTTGTACAAAAAGAAAGGTACAAATACCTTGATGTCACCATTGACAAATCAGGGAACTTTGAACATCAAGGAGGGTCCATAATGGGAAAAGGCTTAGCCATACCACTATCTCTAAAAATATTAAAAGTACACTTTAATGGTCCTTCATTAGGACTCCTTTCCAGATGTACACCCCCTCTTACAAGTATTAAAAGCCAAACTCTTGCTCACAATAACATACCGGAGTGAAGAACAAAGAGGCAGGGACATAGAAATCTTAAATTACACAGTGAGCAAAGTATATCGGATGATCTTTAACCTTCCTAAATTTTTTACTTCCCCCGCCCAACTGAGACTGGAGTTCGGCCTACTGATCAATCCCAGGCAAGATGCAGTGCATCTATTAACTTCTGAAGCAAAGTCCGAGGTGCCACTCTGCACTCCCTTAACTACTATCTGTGGCAGGAGCTCGAACGCAAGAACACCTCTCTGTTCAGAGACTACCTAGATGACTCACTTAGGATGACTGGGCTTACTGACCTCTGGAGGACCTCAATCCCACACAGTGCCCTCAAAAAAGAAGCTGGGAAATCAATCAGGCTTCAATCACTTCTGGAGGACAAAGCAGCCTTCTCATGGAGATCTTGTGTGTGGATGACTCTGTACACCTACACGTCTCTGCCACCTCAACCATATCTAGGCCAGGGATTCTCGAGGCAAGCAAAGGAGCAATTTTAAAAGCATCGACTAGGGCTTTTACCCTGTGCTCTAAACACAGCCCCCTGGTTGAGAGACGTGACAAACACAACCTGCCGTCTATGCAGGGAGGACACAGAAGATCTTCTACATGTCCTCTGTTCATGCAATCATCTTGTATCAGAAAGCCTTACTAAAGAACAAATTCAATGGAAGAGGCCTACGGACAAGGAGGCAAGCTGTGCTGGCATGCTTTGTACCTGGGGACCTGGGGATCTGCAATTGAACTGTGACCTATTGAAATTTCTATCCCTGGTAACCTAAAAGCAGCATTCAATAAAGTAGCATCACCCTCCCTCAAACTCCTCACATGGTCCTCCAGGTATGAGACCTCTGCAATTGCGATAATTTGGGCTGGTATTGGCAGTTAAACTAACCAACTACAAGGGAAATATGCAAGGCTGCGCAATATGTTTTATACAATGGTTCCTGCTAACAACGCAAATAAACAAATAACAATAACAATTTATTAGGGAAAGGGTGGGACACTGGTAAGATTGGGTGAAACCACAAGATGACATTTCTCAGCCTAACGCTTGATATTGGTATCCAATGGTTTGAAGAGATTTTTTAATCATACATGAAATGAGCAATGTTTTTAAGAAGCAAACAAATTGTTACGTTATCACAATGCATTTTATATGCATTAGGAAGATGCAGACAAACAAGCAAAAGGACTGTGTGTAAACCAACTAGATTGCTAATGATGACTTATTAACGATATGACTGTATTTTAAATATTTTCCACACTGTTATAGTTTTAAGTAACCATACAATAAACCTTTACCTTACCTTACCTATGTGTAAAGTATGTGTGTTTGTGTGAGAAAGTGGAGGCCAAAGTGCGTGTGATGTCACTTCTGCTGCTCCTGATATTGCGGTGAATTGATGTTGTACAACCATGTGAAAACATCAGAAAATATCAGGTACAACAGGAACAAAGAAACCTTCCTCGCCGTATTAAGGTATAATTTTTGGTGCATTGAGCTCAAACCCAAACAAGCAGTTCCAATGCAACGGGTCTCGCATTTGCTTCGAGTTAGAGCTATTAGCGTTGTAAACTCCTAACCGGACTTTTCTTGCCACACAAATTGAAAAATTAAAAAACAAGCACGAACGTGCTATGTAAAACCCAACGCTATTGCGCTGCGTAGAAAATAAAAAGATAAAGTAGTCCGGAAACCATGCTAAAATCATGGAGCCTTGTATGTTTTCAGTAGTTGGCCGGTGCGCTCGAGCAGGGCTAAACACCGAAAAAGGCATGACGTATGCATGCCTTTCACTAATGAAAACAAGCAGATTTTAAAAGGCAAGCCCACAAACCAATGAAAGTAACAGGCGTGACATGGGTGTGGTTAAAAGCCCAAAGAGAGATTACAACAGGGACGGAGCGCTTGTGCACTCGACCGTAAAAAATGCCCTGTAACTCTAAACAGGGTCTTGCTGAGGACTCTGAAAAGGACTACATGAGTCTGGATAGAGTGCTGGAGCAGATAGCCTTGAGCAATTGTGTATTTGACACCCATTAAGGCAGAGATGACGTTTTAATTTATACATTTGTAACAAGAAAATACATTGACATTAATTTGAACTAACTAGGGTTTTTAGTAACTTGGAGGAAATTTCTAGAAGCAACAAAAAACTGGCAAACACATGTCTTTAACTTTCTAAAGCTACTGGAAAATGTGACCAGTTTGTAGTATGGAAGTAAATTAGAAATTGGCGAAACGTTCTGTCCAGTGAAAAAACAAGTACCAATCTGCAAAGGAACTTTTTGGAGAAAAGGTGTGTATCTAAATAGTACTATTTACCTTAATTTTTCACTGAGACAAAAGGTCAGAATGAATATCATATTCTGTGAAAATGTCTGAAAATTCTCAAAATGTCTGTAATTCTCAAAAAATAGCGGAAACACTGTTATCTTAGGCAGTAATTGCACCCCAAGTAAGGTTAATGCTTTTTTGTGCATTATGAGCATTTTCTTTCACCTTTTCGTACCATAACCTTTGCAGTAAACATGTGGCATCGTGTTCAGCTGAATTTTGTGACTTGCTTTAAAAGATCCAGTTTTCGTGCCTGAATTGTAAAACATGCTCATCGCAGAAAGGCCCACGGTAACCGTATGTCATGAACACCTTTACAACACAAACACCATGTGCTCACATCGAGGCGGAACGAGGCCCGTCTCTATCTTTGAGTGCCAACGCTTTCCCTTGGAATGAAACCTACGACAGACTGCTCACAGTCATGAGAGCGCCGGAGTAAACATTCCGCAGGCCCTGGCGTCCGGCGCACTCACCAGTGTAAAAAGAAGAGTTACATTTCTCTGTATCTCGAATCTGCATCAACACTTGAAGAGTCAATGCTTGTCTCAAGGCCACAGATGAACGAACAGGGCGTTTGCATTCACAAATGATTAACCTTTCATGAAAAACACTTGACGATTTAGCTTTGGATTTGCCTCAACGTGCATCAAGGAAGATTTAGAACCCCGCCTTAATTCTCTGCAGAAACAGAATCGTCACCATCATCTTGTGTATGTTATCGAAAACGGTGTTTGCTAATTGGTTCTTTTTACATTGTCAGCCAAGCCAACCACATACTGTTCAGAGCAGAGCCAACCACATACTACGCACAACAGAGCCAACCACATACTACGCACAGCCAAGCCACATACTACGCATAACCAAGCCAACCACATACTACGCACAGCAAAGCCAACCACATACTACGCACAACCAAGCAAACTGCATACTACGCAGAACAGAGCCAACCACATACTATGGACAGCAGAGCCTACTACATCCTACGCACAGCAGAGCCAACCAGATACTACGCACAGCCGAGTTAACCACATACAGCCGGGTCTTTATATATTATTATTATACATTATAAGTAGTCCCTTAACCATGTCTCAGGCCTGCGATTGCAAGGCCTTTGTGTGCAGTTTCGCTACCTCTTCAACTTGGCATTTAAAAGTACTTGCCAAGCCTGAAACTCCCATTTTTCGACATATAAGTGATAGCGCGTCGTCTTTATAAATTACTTGTACTTGGACACGCCGGAGGTCGGTGAACCTTTTAACCGAGTTGGGTTCTCCTCATCCAAGAATAGTCGGATCCCTCACATCAATAATCAATAACCATTTTAATCAATACCCAATACTCAATTAATAGATCAAACAATATCTTAAGAATCAATAACAATCGGTATTTTGACGCACCATGACCTTTCAGTCATGAATAACCACACCAGTTTATTTGAAGTTAATGAATTTATTTCCCTATATTAACAAAGCTAGCATGATATAGGTGAGTCTCAAAATCAAATGGTATACATATAAGAACATTACTATCTGTCCATAGCAACGGAAAAAACGCAATCTTCGGCAAAATCTGGATTATAATGCACTTGGTTATAACGATGCAAATCACTAATATAAGCAACTGAATTTGACTAATTGCATACATCGGTCAGCATAACAAGATTTCAATTTAGCATGGTGCATCAAGTGGATACCTCAACTAACCACTAATTAGCTTTGGCATGTGGGGCTTCATGCAAAACGAATTTAGTCAACACAAATTTAGAAAACTTCTAGCTTGGGCCCTATCAAAATAAGCAGTTGGTACCAAGGAAGGAAAACACAATGCATAATACAATTATCCTTTCATATTTACCAAATACAATCAGCATTCAAGAAAAGCCTTCGTCCTTCAGGTACCGGTTCGATCGGCATGGGGCAGGTTTCAAAGGGGCAAAGTAAAAGCAAGTTTCCTTGCGGCAGCAAGGAGAATGGGGCAAAAGTTACTGCATGGACAGGACGGGGAACAATTAAAGTTAAAGTCTCTAGGGTGAGAATTCTATAAAGTCTCTTTCTCTGCGACAGAGAAAAGGCATCAAAATGTCATTTAAAATGGCATCTTGAATCTTGCTTCAAAATGGCATCAAGGAAAATGGCTGACTTCTCTTTGTCCGATGGGATTAAGTAAGAAGCGTTCCAAATTCTTCAGGGTCTTCCATTGGAGGGTTCATAGGGTGGCTTCCTTTTGACCAATGAATAGTGTCTTTCTTCTAGTACTCATTTATGCATAAGGTGTCCTTGGAGCCTTGGAACACAAGTTGCAACAAAGTTTGCCAATTAATTCTATATCAGAGCTTTTATTGTCTGCACCTGCAGAAACTGACTTTGCTTCAAAGAGGATGAAACCAGCCTAGCACGAAACCTTGAGATAAGTGTATTAGTCATCTCTAATGGAAAAATACAACCTTAAAGTAAAATAGTATGTCTTTGTTAATACAAGTGAAAACCACGCAGTTAAATTTGAGACCAGGCAACTAGGCCAAAGCCTCTGCTAAATTTAAGCTAAGCATATAACAGTTTCAACAAGAAAATCATAGAATACATTTGCAATTATGACGGATTACTACATTTGTCAATTCTTCATGATTAATTAAGCTTGTTTATAATAATAGCGAACTACCTTGTGGGCACATTTTCCCACGTACATTATTTTTCTTTGCTAAAATCACACTACCTTATACGATTTTGTTACATGATATATGAATATTTGTTAGCCTCTCTTTTTCTGCGTCATCATAAGTGATCCCTAAGGTAGGCCCTGGATAACACACGGGGAGGGTGCTATGTATGTAAAAGGCAGGACATATACTTGTGTGTTTTATATGTTCTGGTAGTGGAAAACTCCAAAATTCGTTTTACACTGCTGTGAGGCCTGCTCCTTTCATAAGCTAACATTAGGGCTACCCTCATATTCAGTTTGAGTGGTAGTTTCCGATCAGAAAGGGGTAGACAGGTCATATTTAGTATGGCCAGAATGGTAATACAAAATCATGCTGACTGGTGAGATTGGATTTTATATTACTATTTTAGAAATGCCACTTTTCGAAAGTGAGCATTTCTCTGCACTTAAATTCCTTCTGTGCCTTACAGCCTGTCTCCAATCCACGTCTGAGCTGGACTGGTTGACAGCTGTGCATTTCACCCAGACAAGCACAAACACAGGATGCTCAGTCACACCTGCACACATCTGCATACTGAATGGGTCTTCCTGGGCTGGAAGGGTGGAGGGCCTGACACTTACATTTCAAAGGACAGTGTCCTGCCCTCACACAAGGGACTGCCATCCCCCCTACTGGGACCCTGGCAGACAGGGTTGTACTGAAAGGGGACCTTGTGTACTTCAGAATCACTCCTTAGAGTCTCTCCCACTTCAAAGGCACTTTTGGGTATATAAACGGGGTCCCTGACCCTACCAACTTAGACTCTTCCTGGGACAGATACTCTGAACCAGATCCTGCAACCTGCCAAGAGAAGCTGCCTGGCTGCCCAAAGGACTCTCCTGGACTGCTTTGCTGGGAAAGATTGCTGCCTTGCTGTTGCCCTGCTGCCTTGCTGGCCTCTGGCTCTGCTGAGAAGTGCTCACCCAGGGCTTGGATTGAGCTTGCCTCCTGTTTGCTGAAGTCTCAGGGCCAAAAAGACTTCGGGCATATTTATACTCCGTTTGCGCCGAATTTGCGTCATTTTTTTCGACGCAAATTCGGCGCAAAACTAACGCCATATTTATATTTTGGCGTTAGACGCGTCTAGCGCCAAAGTATGAGGAAAGAGCGTAATTTTTTTGCATGAACGCCTTCCTTGCGTTAATGAGATGCAAGGTAGGCGTTCCCGTCTAAAAAAATGACTGCGACGCAAATGCGTCATATTTATACTCCCGGGCAAAAATCACGCCCGGGAGTGGGCGGGGCAAAAAAACCCGCATTTGCGCCTCTTTTTAACGCCTGGGTCAGGGCAGGCGTTAAGGGACCTGTGGGCTCAAAATGAGCCCACAGCTGCCCTCCCATGCCCCCAGGGACCCCCCCTGCCACCCTTGCCCACCCCAGGAGGACACCCAAGGATGGAGGGACCCATCCCAGGGACATTCAGGTAAGTTCAGGTAAGTATAATTTTTTTTTTTAATATTTTTTTTTGGCATAGGGGGGCCTGATTTGTGCCCCCCTACATGCCACAATGCCCAATGACCATGCCCAGGGGACATAAGTCCCCTGGGCATGGTCATTGGGCAAGGGGGCATGACTCCTGTCTTTACTAAGACAGGAGTCATGTAAATGGCGTCTGGGCGTCGTTAAAAATGGCGCAAATCGGGTGGAGGCGATTTTTTTGCCTCAACCTGACTTGCCCCATTTTAAGACGCCCTAACGCCATTTTCCCCAACGCCGGCGCTGCCTGGTGTACGTGGTTTTTTTCCACGCACACCAGGCAGCGCCGGTCTGCTAGCGCCGGCTAACGCCATTCAATAAATACGGCGCCCGCATGGCGCTTCAGAATGGCGTTAGCCGGCGCTAATCTTTTTGGCGCAAAACTGCGATAGCGCAGTTTTGCGTCAAAAAGTATAAATATGGGCCTTCATCTTTGCAAAGGAACTCCTTGTGCGGTGAAAATCGATGCAGAGCCTGCCGGAATCTATGCTCAGCCTGCCTAGCAGTGAAAGAATCACTGCATCGCCCAACCTGAATGACACAGCCCGGCTCCCCGAGTGGAGATCGACGCAGCACCAGCATTCCGACCGGAACACACATCCCACTGGATTGATGCGTCGCTGAGCTGGAATGACGCACTCCAACTTCCTATGGGAGGAATTGAGGCAGTGCCTGCCATGCACAGAAACTCCAACGCATCGCCCACTGGATCATCGCAGCCCCTGTCACTTTGTCCTGCTCGCCCAGGATTTCCACACATCATCCCTGGGCGTCAAGAGACCCCGCATTGCAAAGAGGATTCAAGCCTGCACACCAGAATGCGACGCAAAGTCTTTGCCGCGAGGAAAATAATCGACGCATCGTCTTTGTGCGCCCGGAAATCCAATGCACATCTTTCGTTTTCCTCGCATACCCTCCTCTGCGGTCTCTGTGCATGTATTTTGATGCATGCAAGCTACTTTGTTCTTGCAAGAGACTCTTGTTGCTTTTAAAGACTGAAGACTCTTTTTATCATTACAAAAGATATATTTCAACTTGGATTTATCAAATCTTGATTGTTTTTACCTTAATTCACTCAGATAAATATCTTATATTTTTCTAAATCTGTGTGGTGTTTTTGTGGTGTTTTCACTGTGTTATTGCATGATTTATGGCACAAATACTTTACATATTGCCTTCAAAGTTAAGCCTGACTGCTCGGTGCCAAGCTACCAGAGGGTGGGCATAGGATCATTTGGATTATGTGTGACCTACCCTGACTAGGATTGTGATCCCTACTTGGACAAGGGTGAATACCTCTACCAACTAGAGACCCCATTTCTAACACAAGGCATTTTCGTGGATTCCTGCGTCATGGAGTCTGGTGCATAAGGTGCTGTGGGAGACTGTGTCAAAGGCTGCTGAGAGGTTGAGGAGTATGAGTGCTGCAGTGTAGCAGCAGTCAAGGAGTGTGCTGATGTCATGGGTGGCTGCAAGAAGAGCTGTGTCCATGCTGTGGTTTGTGCGGAAGCCAGACTGAGAGATATCCAGAGAGGAGTTGTCATCGAGGAATTGTCACAGCTGTGAATTTATGGCTTTTTCCAGGACTTTGGCTGGGTAGGGTAGCAACGAGATGGGCTGGAAATTCTTGAGCTCTGATGGGTCAGCTGTTTGTTTCTTCAGGCAGGGGCGAACTTTGGTGTGTTTCCAAACTTCAGGGAAGGAGGCTGTTTTGATGGAGCAGTTCAGCGTCTTGCGGAGTTCGGGGAGATGGATGCACTGGTTCTGTTGTACATGTAGTGAGGACAGGGGTCTGTGGGAGCTCCAGAGTGAAATCTGTTCATGATGATTTCAGTCTCTTCTGTGGTGAGAGTGGATCAGTTGTGGACAGTTTGGGTGGTTTCTGGGGGGCTGGGTCGGTCGTAGGTTCACGACCAGCACCGAAGACACCGTAAGCACCGCCGAACACCTGCACGTCTAGATCCACACTGACCCAAACACCACCCTCTGAGGGACCCTCATGTACAAGCTCCCCGGCCCCCAACAGCAGTTCAGTGACTTCATCACCAACGTCATCAGCACGCATGCTCTTGCATCCACTGACTACATACTCCTCAGGGACTTAAACTTCCACCTCAAGAACACCACAACATCGCCACCCTGCTCGACAACCTCTCCAACCTCGGTCTCAAACAGCTCGTCACGACACTGACTCACTCCGCAGGACACACACTCGACCCTATTTTTTCCACCAGCGATCACGTCACATTCAGCCACACCAACGAACTCCACTGGACAGACCACCACTGCATCCACTTCTCCTTCAAGAAATCCACAACACACCACCACCCACAACCGATCCCCCACCGCAGTTGGAACAAGGTCACCGAAGACCAACTTATTGCAACCCTCTCCAGGAACCCACCCATCGACACCACCGACACTGATGCAGCTGCCTGCAACTTCAGGCAATGGGTCGACACCTGTGCAATACTATAGCCCCAATCAAGAATCCCTCCAACAGACACACCAACAGAAAGATCTTCTGGTTTACTGCCAACCTCCACGAATCTAAGCAAACCTGCCAAAGACTCGAAAGAAAGTGGTGCCAAGATCAGACTCTGTACAACCACACAGCCTTCAAAAACGCCATCCCTAGACACCACCAACTCATTTGAGCCACCAAGAGAACCGCCTTCAAAGACCAAATCAACAACAACGCACACAGCCAGAAGGAGCTCTTAAACGTTGTGAAGGAACTCTCCAATCTCAGCTCCAACGCCAACATCCAGTCATCCCAAGACCTCTGTGACTCCCTAGCCTCCTACTTCCACAGCAAGATTGCAGACATCCACAACAGCTTCAGCACCCAGAACCCCCCCTGCATCCACCAACACCACAGATTCACCTCTGACCAACCTCCTGCTCTCCTGGACCCCGTCAATGACAACAAAACCATCGAAATCATGAACACCATCCACTCCGGCTCTCCATCTGACCCCTGCCCTCACCACATTCTCAACAAAGCAAGTTCCGTCATTGCACCCCAACTACGGATGATCATCAACAGCACCTTTGAGTATGCCACCTTCCTGGAGAGCTGGAAACACATCGAGATCAACGCCCTCCTCAAAAAACCCAAGGCGGACCCAAAGGATCTCAAGAACTTTCAGCCTGTCTTCCTGCTCTCCATCCCGGCAAAAGTCTTCGAGAAGGCTGTCAACAGGCAACTAACCTGCTTCCTTGAGGAGAACTGCACCCTGGACCGTTCCCAATCCGCATTCCGCAGTAACCACAGTACCAAAACTGCCCTCATCGCCGCCACCGACGACATCAGAACCATACTGGACAACAGCGAAACCGCGGCCGTCATCCTCCTGGACCTCTCGGCCGCATTTGACACCGTCTGCCACCACACCCTACGCTCACGACTCAGCAATGCAGGAATCCATGACAGAGCCCTGGACTGGGTCACCTTCTATCTCACTGGCAGAACCCAGAAAGTCCACCTCCCCCCTTTCTGCTCGGAGGCCACCAAAATCATCTGTGGCGTACCCCAGGGTTCGTCCCTAAGCCCTACCCTCTTCAACATCTACATGGCTCCGCTTGCTAACATCGCCCGATCCCACAACCTCAACATCATCTCATACGCCGACAACACCCAGCTGATCCTCTCCCTCAACAAGGACTCCGCCAAGACCAACCTCTACGAAGGAATGAAGGCCATCGCAAAATGGATGAAGAGCAGCTGCCTCAAACTCTATTCGGACAAGGCGGAAGTCCTCATCCTCAGCTCCACCCCTTCTGCATGAGTTGACTCCTGATGGCCTACCACTCTCGAAGCCGCTCCGACTCCCACCGGCCACGCACGCAACCTAGGATTTATCTTGGATTCCTCATTATCCATGACCCAGCAAGTCAACGCCATCTCCTCCTCCTGCTGCAACACCCTCCACGTGCTCCGAAAGATCTACAAATGGATACCCACCAAAACCAGAAGAACAGTCACCCAAGCCCTCATAAGCAGCAAACTGGACTACAGCAATGCCCTCTACGCAGGAACCACGGCCAAATTCCAGAAGAGGCTGCAACACATCCAGAATGCCTCTGCACGCCTCATCCTGGACATTCCCGCCACTACCACATCACAGACCACCTGAGAAACCTGCACTGGCTCCCAGGCAACAAGAGAATCACTTTCAAACTCCTCACCCATGCTCACAAAGCACTGCACAACACCGGACCAGAACACCTCAACAGACGGCTCTCCTTCAACGCCCCGACCTGACATCTCTGCTCTGACGACCTCACCCTCCCAACCGTCCCACGCATCCGCAGAACTACAACCGTCGGTAGATCATTCTCGCACCTCGCCGCCAATTTGTGGAACACTCTTCCAACTCACCTGCGCCAGACCAAAGACCTCCTTACCTTCAGGAAACCTATCAAAACCTGGTAGTTCGAGCAGTAGCAGCACCTCCCCCATCTCCCCCCCCCCCCCTCCTCAGCACCTTGTGATCCTCACGGGTGAGTAGTGTGCTTTACAAATTCCTGATTGATTGTCTGTAGGTTCTGATGCTGGGTGGGTTCTGCGGGAGAAAGTTGTCATAAAAGTCCTTAATCTTGCGGTGGAAGAAAGTGGCCAATTTGTCACAGAGGTCTTGTGACGGGGGATGTTGGTGGCTTCGGAGGGAGGATTGGTGAATTTGTTGATTATCATTAAGAGTTCTCTCTGGTAATGGTGGACCAGAGTAGGAATAACCTTAATCATCCTATTGGTCAGTGCTTTGGCCCATATATTCACCTCAACATTCAAAAGCAAAATAGAGTGGTAAGACCCACAGTGCTCTTGCAGCTGGCTTGGCTTTGGAATAACTATGATGTCAGCAGTCCTAAAGGGCAGGGGCAGCAATCCCCCCTCCAGGGCCTACTCGGACACTCCTAACAAGTGGGGGCCCATCAGTGCCCCAGTGGCCTTGTAAAATTCTGCCAGTAGACCATCTGGTCCCGGCTACTGCCCCGTCTGGATCTGCATCAAGGCCTCTCCTGCTTCCTCCACTGTGATGTCTAACTCCAGGGAATCCCTATCTTGTGTCAAAAAGGTTTGAGTAGGAAGGTCACGGACAAATGACTCCACATCTCAGGGGTTTTCCATTTCATGATGGGCATATACCTCCCAATAGTAGTCTGCAAAGGCCCTGGCACTCAGTCTCTCACTGAGCCCATGTTTCCCTAGGGCATCAGAAATGTACGGGATGGGGCCCTGTGAGGGTGAGGCAGTACAGAGTCAGTAGAGGGTTTTATTGGATTTGACTCCCTACTGGGAAATGGAACTCTAAGTCACCGTCCAGGCTAACCACTTCATCCATCAGGATTTGGCATAAAACAGTTTCAGTGTGTAGCAAGTCCCAAAGGAACACCAGGTTCAGAGGAGACAGATATCTCACCTTTAGTTCAAAAAGACTCACCTTGAACTCCTCCATCTGGGTGTTAGTGCAGCCTTGATGGGCTGCACACTAACCATTAATGAAACCCTGCATCGCAGCCTTCCAAGCCTTCCATAAGGACCTAGGGGAAGTAACTGTTCCTACATTATGGTGAAGGTAATCGCGAGTGGCTGCATGTAAGGCCAGTTTAAAATGATTGTCTATGAGGGTCCAATTAATCAATCACCATCAAGGCGGACCCCTCCTTTCCTCCAGGGCTATTGTCATCTCAAATGGTGAGTGGTCTGACAGTCCACGCAGCCTGATGGACATCTGTATTATTGTGTATCTCCGGGTCTTAGGAAGGAGGAAATAATCAAGGCGGTGAAAGAATGTACGCACCCCGGAGAAGAACGTTTATCCATGCTCAGAGGGATGGCAGAACCGCCAAGCATCAAGTAGACCCTGATTGCTAATAAAGCATGCCAGGGACGTCTGGTATGAGTGAGATCCTGAGCACCAAGAAGACCAATCCAGATGTGTTTCTGCAACTCGATTCATAACAACACCAAGCAGTCAGGGCCAGGCAGGGAACTCCATGACAACGTCACGTACCGTGCATAACACTGTATCTGACAAGGGGGGGTGCATAAACATTGAGGAGAGAGGGGCTTACCCCCTAGGTGGGCAGAAGTTGTGATGTAGCAACCCTGGACTTCGTGCCATGTCTGGATGTGTTGGAACCGGACACGTCACTTAATAAGAATGGCCACCCCCATGAACCCTGTCTGGAACCCTGAGTGCAACACATGCTCAAACCCCAGTCGTGCTAAGAAGGGACATTTATTTCCCACCAGGTAAATCTCCTGCAGGAGCAGGAAATCACGACCCACTCTCTGGGCGACCCATAGGCCCACATCTCACTTTATTTTGTGAAGCAATTCTTCGACATTCCATGTCCGGGTCTGTCAATCATTCAAGAGGTAAATGTCATATAGGGAAGTGACCAAGCCACAGTGAGGGCGCAGGAAGCTAGCGGAGCATTGGAGAAAATGTAGCGGAGCATGTGCCTGCAGTGTGGGGCAAACAAAAACAAAGACAAATCCAACAAGAACTAAACTAAATGTTTGAATCCCACCCTGCCCTATACTTCTAGAACATGAAGTACCTGTTGTGGTTTGAGCATCAGGGTACTGCTAGCTGGGCATATCTGAGGAAGAACCTCTTTCTGACTGACACACACAACGTACCCCAACATAGTCCCCGCGCATGAACCGAGGAGCGGAAGCAGGCAGCTCATTGATGGCAGAGCCCCCCCCCTCACACACACACAACAAACAAGTCAGAGATGGAAACATAGCACAAGCAGTGGTCAACAGCATAAGTACAAGACAAAATGTCAGCAGGGCATTCAAAGCGTAGCATCAAAGGGCTGTGTTATTCAGAGAGGTCAATTCAGTAACATGAGGGGCCAGAATAGGGTCAAGAGCTACGACAGCGGGAAGGGATCAGCATCTCCAGTGGTTGTCCAACAGCCGGGGTCTGCCATAGTCCCAAAGTGTCAGGAGCCACTTCGGTATTGAATCTTCTGATGGCAGGGCCACAGTCAATGTCTCTCCAACGGGGCTCCTGGGTCCAAGATCTGGTCATCCCCCCAAGGCCCACTCCACCCCACTGCCTAGATGAGGCCTCTTCCCTGCCCATTCCCAAGCCACCTCGGGGTATCTAAAATTAATGATTTGCCCCCAAATAGCACCATGAGCTGCACAGGGAAGAGTAGCATATATTGAAGGCCCAGGGCTCTGAGTTTCAGTTTGAGCTCCTAGAAGGAACAGCACTGCTGCTGGATGTGGAGGGTGTAATCCAGGAAAACCATTACTTTGGTGGAGTCACAGTGTAATGAATCTCGGGACTGAACGACTCACAAGATAGCATATCAGTCAGCATGGTTCAGCAGGTGTGCGATAATGGGTCTTGGTGGAGCCCCCAGCAGGGTTCTAGTATCAAGAGATCTATGAACGTGCTTCATTATGGAGCACTGGGACATACAGGCAGGTGGTAAGGAGGACTGGAGCCAAGTAGTAATAAAGGTTGTTGCACCTGTGCCTTCTGCTCCCTCTTGTATGCTCACCGCACAGATGTTATTGTGTCTGGAGCTACTCTCTGCATCCTCCATCCATGCTACTAGCAAGGCCATCGTACACCACAGGGTCACCGCCTCAGACTGGCAGGTTTTCAGTGAACCCTCCACTTAGGATAACCTGGTCTTGTGATCTGCGATATTACACAGATCCTGACAGATGAGTGGAAGGTCAATACGCAGCTCCCCAATCTTACCCTCAACAGACACTTGCAGGTCAAGGATAGCTTGCAGGATGGGGGAGTCTTCCGGGGGAGGAGACTCCTTTACCCTTAAAGGCCCATGTGAGGCCATGCAGAGGAAATGGGTTAGGTGTATCTGTCTATTTTCCACTGTATGGAAAGGTGTGACAATTTATCTTTCCCCACGGTGGTCAGGCCTGCAGAAGGGTAATCTTACATCAGGAGGTGGTAGGACTCCAAGCTGTGGCCTCCAACTATGGGCAGTCCTACTAGTCCAGTGCTAGTTGTAAAACAAACTTAAGAATGTGTCTTGACAATAAGTTCACTATGAGCCACCAAATTAATATGGCTGCCACCACCTGTTTCAGCATTTAAAAATTGCTTAGAAAGATATTATACTGTCTACCCATTGCTGCTCAAAGAACGGTAGTCCAGGCCTTGGTGATTTCCAGACTGGATTACGGTAATGTATTGTACATGGGGAGCTGGAAAAACATTGTTAAAATGCCTCCAGAATGTTCGAAATTCTGTTGCACGGATTCTGCTTCACCCTAAGACATTGACCTCTATAGCCACTATGCTTTGGGCACTTTATTCATTACCCGTTGATTGTCTGGTGTATTATAAGGTGTTATGTTGCATGCAAAAATGCCTGGAAAACTCAGGGCCTGTCTATTTTCAAACATTGGTTTCCCCATACACGCCTGCTTGATCTTTGCGATTGAGTGATTCCAAGTTGTCTGTAATTCCTAGAATTAGGAAATCTTGCCAAGGGGGCTGTGCCTTATTTTTTTCTTGGTCCAAAACTTTGGAATGATCTCCCTCCTAGATTAAGGGTGTGTCAGTCACTCTTTGTGTTACGTAAATCTTTAAAGTTATCGCTGTTTCAGCATTCAGAACCCCTTTCAATATGATTCCTTTTAAGACTGCCAGGTTTGCAATCCTTCAGTAGATGAGCCTAGCACTGGCAAACCATTTTTAGGTAGCTATGCGCTTTATAAATCAAGCTTAATAATAATAATGAGCTAGCCATAGGTCCAGATGGTCAAGGAGGCACAGTATAGTGCATCCCCAGCATGTTGTCTTTCGCTTCACCACTCCAAACAGGAGGAGCCAAGCTGTGAAAGTGTTAAATATCACACAGCAGCAAGAGGCCAGCACCAGGCAACCCCTGGCAATGCACACAATCAGGATGTCCAGAGCTGCATGGGCTTATCTCTGAATCATCCATTCAAGGAGGGAGGGAAGCAATATCTCCCGGCTTCCCCCAGTCATGCAGGGCAGCTGCAGCAGGCAAGAATAGGGGTGAGGCCTCAAGCCACCACTGTCAGCAGAGTGCGACATCAGGGCGAGCCCACCCAGGCACCACGGCCCACCACAGCTGCTGAGTAACTCCACTAGAGCAGCTGAGGGAGGTTGTGCAAAGGCTCCAAGGCCCACAAGGGAACCAAATGATCAGAAGCAAGGGAGGACTCACAGGACTGCTGTGACAACGGGCAGAAATGGGTAATCCCAGGCAATTCCCAGTCTGCCACCAAATCCCAGGACTGGAGGGAGAGCGAGAGTGCCACAATCTGCCTCCAAGGTGAAGAGGGTGGTCTCCGGATGCCCCTGCTTCTGCTCCACATCCGTTCCAATCACTGACCACCCCACTGCCAAAAAGGCAAGGTTCGGCGTGGAGAAGGGGGGCAAAGGGGAGGTCCCCAGCACATCCTTCAAGCTACAGGGAAACAGGCAACACTGCAGCGGCAGGAGTCACATGGAAGGTGGGGAGAACCACTCCAGTGCACTGCCTGAGAGGGAAGCAGCCCCACAATCCGAGACAGGAGGCCTCCAGCGCTGACCGCATCAATCAGGCCACAAGAGCACTCCCAAGCATCAAAGGCTGCCTTGTCTGCAGCAGCTCCAGCGTGGCTCAAAATCAGACAGTCGCCATCTCCCCATGATGTGTGCAGTGTCGGGCAGCCTGCTGTACAACAGCAGCAATGTGTTTCCCCCTGATGGTGTTGGATTTGGTGTGGGGCAGTCAGAGCTCCTCAGAAAGCGACTGTTATCTTTGGTGCCCCCCAACAGCGTTGCTGCTGCAGAGAGGTGGCTGAATGTATGCTCACTGCCTCTCACTATGTGGCCTAAATACACAGGGGCATATTTATAAGAGGAATGCATCACGTTTGCACCACACAACATGGTAGATGCATTACGTAAACCTCTAAGCAGCTTTTTGCAGCCATGCAAAAATACTTTGCGTGGTTCTGAGTGACTCAAATTGATGTGTTGCATTACTGTGCCCTAGGAAGGAGTTCCATGGGCACTACATGGGTGTTCCCATGCAAAGCCCATGATTTTTGACGCAGTCTCAGGTCTACAAGACCTCAGAAACCTGGGAATTTGCAAAAAAGATACGCCTCCTGAGGAGAGGAGTAATGAGAAATATGTTTATTTCTCATAGTTACTTCCTCTTTCTATGTATGCTGTATTCTGCAGCTCACATAGATAGAGGAATATGCCTCTCAGGATTGTTTTTGTGCAGGAAGGTGTCCCTTCTGAAAGCCCACTGTATGCCAGCGCAGGGGGAAAATTCTGGAATGTGCTGTATGCCTTAAATACGGTGCATTCCTGCCCTTTACCAGTCACGCCGTACAGTGCAGAAAGGTGACTTGCTGTGCTGCACTGCACCAACTTCTAATAAATATTCCCCCCACATTCTATTTTGACCGGTACCTCCCGTCTTTGTGTGTCAGGATAATGACCGTTTTAGTAGATGTGGCATGTTGCTCCATTCCTCTCTGCTGATGATGCTGCAATACATTTCCAACATCTTGAAAGATTTATTCATGACACTTGCTACTTTTGCAGCCACATTTTAAAGTCGTTGGGAAGATATCCACAGACATTTGGAATGCACTTTACAAACAAGCATTGGCAAAGCCAAAAACTCTGGCCTTCACAAGTTTGTGCGGTGGTTAAGTTTATTTTTATATTGCAAGCCTGTAACACAAAAAAGAAGAAATACAGCCACCTAAACATGACCACTATATGCTTACAGTATTTTTTTAATGAAAAACATTCACTAATGTGGCTATTGTACCAGTGTTATTTTCCAAACACCAAAGCAGTCATTTCGAACACGGCGGTAACAACCGCCGTGTTCATGCTGGCGGTCAAAACACTGACCACCAGCATCCGCGGATCCCCGCCGGCCGCATAAAGAACCTTCCTGTGGGCCGGCGGGCAGAAACATTGTTTCCGCCTGCCGGCCCACAGGAAGCCCTGGCCTGGCCGGGACATTGACAGAGGCCAATGCCTCTGTACGGCAGGTGCAGCTGCACCCATCGCGCAGATCACTGCCTGATCTGCGCGATGGGGCACTGCACCGGGCCCCTGCACTGCCCATGCACTTGGCTAAGTGCATGGGCAGTGCAGGGTCCCCCAGGGGTGCCCCGGTGCACACCTTCCACCAGCCTTTCCCTGGTGGGTAAGGCTGGAGGCTGAGGAAACATTATCCGAGGGGTAGCACCACTGCCCTGTTGGATAATGATTCCGCTCGCCGCCAGGCTGCCTGACGGAGGAAGCCTGGCGGTGAGTGAGGGCTGCGATGTCGGCCCTCACCGGGTTCATTATGTGGCGGTTTGGCCCGCCATGCCGGCTGGCGGTTTCACCCGCCAACGCCGGCATGGCTGGCCAAACAGCCATGTTCATAATGACCGCCCAAGCCTTTAAGTTGCACCTTGCAACTGAAGAAGACTAGACTAAATCATAACCAATTATTTAAAGTGCTAGAAGCTACAATGTGACACTAATATTTTTACCCGTTTTAACGGTATCTTTAAACAAGCACTTGCAATGCAATGGGTCTTGAGCTAGAGCAATTAGCATTGTAAACTCCTAAACGGGCGTTTCTAGCCACATAAATTGAAAATGAAAATAAAACAGTTTCACATAAATAACTGGACTTTTCTTGCCCTATGAACTGAAAAGTAAAAGTTTCACATATGGAAGCTGATGGCCACCATCAGTGCAAAGCAGACACACAACGGGAAATAAAAGTTCACTCACTCAACTGCAATTATCCATGTAACCGGCAAAAGTGCAATTATCTACGTAACCGGCAAAAGTGCAACTAACTATGTACCAGGGTCGATGTCATGCAAAACGCTCGACTTCTGCCCAGCAAGATCACACTGCGAAAAAAGAGAAAAAGTACGAGCAAAGCAAAGCTTTATTCGGTCTAAAAGGCCATCAAAGCATAAAATACATACATGACAGAATTAAAAACAAGATAAAAAGCAAACTAGCTTAATAACTTAATATATATATATACAATAATTAAAAATAACAGGAAAAGTACATCCCTTTGTTCATACCTACAATTGGTAGTTAATAGCTGAAGCTAAGGAATTTGTTTTAGTGAACGATGTTGTATATGCCACGCGGTCACAAGGAACTTGCTAACCGCGAGGATTACAGATTTAGAAGTATCACTCTTTAAAATCCTAATAGCTGAAGAACACTGGCTCAAGCCCAAATCTCGGCACATTGCACGTATCCATTTCGATCTTGGGGCAATATATGCAGGGCAGAAAAACATAAAATGTTCAATAGTTTCAGAACAGCTAAGACAAGCTGGACAGAGATCAATAGATGAGGTAGTGCCCTAGCTTTTAGTAAAGGGTGACAACGGGAGGCTTCCAAACCAGAAGCGTGCATAGAGACCCTTCCCCAATAAGTTGGGAATCAGATCAAGATATGGTTCATACTGGGGATACCACTTGAAATCAGTAAATGAGTTGGTCAGCTGGCCATAAGATTTGCAATGGACCAGGTTATTTTTCACATAGGACCAGTATACTGTCTTCAAAAGAGTTTTATCATATCTCTCCAGCTTGTGTGGCTCTTCCCAAAACCTTCGTAATCCAAGAGTACAGAACCAATTAGAGACGTGCTTGACCCATGGAATAGTGGCCGCTTTCGGCCTCCTTAGTAAATCGAATGCTGAATCTCTGTATACAATAAGCTCAGGGACAGTCCAAATCCTTACCCAGTATAGCAAGGGTCTTAAAGCTATCAGGTCGGCTATACGTTTAAAGCCTAGGTCCAAAAACATAGGGATCAAGGGAGTACTACGGGGGCATGCTAGTAAAGCCCTGGCATAATTATTTTCTCCTACTGTTAATCTTTTGCTCTCTGAGAATCCCCATATTTCAGTGCCATAAGCGGCGGCACCCTGCGCCTTTGCCAAATCGATTTTAATGGCTGGTGATACATCTTTGGATAAGGAATTCTTGTAAAAGCGCGGGATAGCGGCTGCTCTGTGCTGGAGAAGCCCCAAGCTTTTATTGATTTGATCCTCCCAGTGCAAGTTGTTTGATAAACGTACTCCCAAATAGTCTATAGTCTTAACTCTACTTAACAAGGCCCCATCCAGATTGATGGTGCATTTCCGACTTGAACCGGAAGTAAACACCATCAATTTTGTTTTATTGGCATTCAATTCCAAACCATGGTGATCACAAAAATACTTAAATATATCCACAAGGATTTGAAGGCCCATAGGGGTCTTAGAGATAAGAAGCGAGTTATCAGCAAACAATAATATTGGGATCTTCTGCTTGTTCAAAGTGGGAGCGTCATTAGAACAGGAGGATAGAATTTGAACCACTTTATTTATAAATAAGGTGAATAGTATGGGGGCCAAGACACAACCCTGTCGGAATCCCCTCCGTATAGGGTTTTTGTCTGTCAGTTCTCCCTGGGCACCCCACCTCACTTGTGCATACGTATTAGCATGTAGCCGCTGTAGAAGAAAAACTAAATTAATGGGAACACCCATCTGGAGTAGTGCTTCCCACAGCTTTTCTCTAGAGACCAGATCGAAGGCAGCTCTAAGGTCCACAAAAACAACATATAAAGGTTGTTTGGCGAGAACCATGTATTTCCAATACAAAAGTGTCAGTCTGAAAACCTGGTCAGTCGAGCTCGTTTTAGATCGAAAACCCGCTTGTAGCGTGGAGAGGGCCTGGTGGTCTTGAACCCAGGTAGTTAACCTCTCTAGCAGTTGTTTGACGAAGATTTTCTGCAAATTATCAATCAAACTAATGGGTCTGTAGTTGACAAGGGAATTTGCGTTGCCCTTTTTAAAAATGGGAATTATTTCTGCTCCCTTCCATGTGCTAGGGATTGCACCACCAGCGGCAATTCTATTTGAAATCAAGTTGATGTACCAAGACCAGATAGGTATTTCTGATTTATAAAGATCGCCTGGTATCTTATCAGGCCTGGGTGCTTTCCATGGTTTTAAGGAATTAATTGCAGCTTTGATTTCCTCTATAGAGAAAACAAGTGGTTCATACCAATCACCCCGGCTAGCCAACCATGGGGTTAATGAGTCGTATGCTGGGAAATGACCAACCAAGGAGTTGTAGGGAGTAGCATAAAGTTGAGTAAAGTGATCTAGCCAAGTCTCAGGTTGAATGTGATTCCTGATAGGCCTCCTGCTTCCTCCTTGCCCTCTGGATAATAAATCCCAAAACATCACATCATTTTTGTTGTCCGTAGCAAGGATCAGACCTTGCCATATTGCATCTTCCCATGACTTTTTTTATATCATTTGTGCCTTCTTATATGATCTCCTAGCTGGTTGGATCTCTACTAGGGAACCTGTCTTAATGGCAGCTTTTAGTACAGATTTGGCCCTACTACAGTCCTCGTCAAACCATCCTTTATCACCATTGGTAAAATCAACACCTAATTTGACGTGAGATTTTTTATAGAAGGACCTCTGCAGTCCCTTCAGCATTTCTTGATGAATATCCAGAATGGGGATGTTATTAACTTCACCATTCTCATAGATTGCCAGCTTATCCGTAAACAATTTATAGATCCCACTTATCGCGTACGAACTAGACAAAACCTTAGGCCAAGAAACCCTAGTGTGATTGTTGTTCAACAATGGGGAGAGAACCACTGTGTGTTGTTAATTCAGAGTTCTCATAAAAACATCCCCATTCATGGATAGTAACAAGGGGTTATGATCACTTTCATATCAAAATTCCACCTTCATATCCTTCAATAGAGGCCACAATCTAACATCAAGTAGAAAATAGTCAATTACACTGGAAGACATCCCACGTTTAAAGGTAGGTGCCATATTTAGATCAGATGGTGTGTGTCCGTTGCAAGCCCGCAGCCCATACCTCAAGCATAGCGAAGCCAACTGGAGGGCTACGCTAGAGTGGGTACATGGATGATTATCTGTTAGCTGCGGGATTCCCCACATTTCATCTTCCTCATCTGTTAATCCAGTAACCAAATTGGAGGGTTCAAAGGTACAATTTAGATCACCTGCTATTATTAAATAAAATGGGGGACATAAGGAGTCAAGAAGTTCTGACAGCTGTATCAAAATTTGGGACTCAGTACCCTTTGGAACAGATCTAGCATATACATTGATAACAATAATTTTAAATTCCCGATGGAAAGTAAATTGTACTCCCATTAGATCCACTGAATCTGTTTTTAACAAAAAAATGCTCACATTGCAGATTCTTATTAAGGAGCATTAGCAGTCCCCCTTTGGCATGGGAATATTATAAGAGAAAACCCCATCAATATGAATTTGCCCAACAGCCCAGGTCTCCTGAAACAGGCAAATGTGGAAATCATTAATGAAGGTGGCCCACTCCGAGTCCCCTAGCTTCTTGCCAAGACCAACTACATTCCATTTTAAAATTAGAAGCTCTGGGTAAATTGTATCGTAGCTATGGGCAGGGCTCAATCCCTCTTCCATACAATTAACCCCAGTAATGTCCCCAGACCACACTTCCTGATTACTATTTAGTCAATCAATGGCATCCAGGGAGTGGGATGAGTTATGATCCACAAGAGGTTCACATCCCAGGACCAGGGCTGGCTCACTACAATTCTCTCCTATGCAAGTGGAGGGTAGAGAGAAAAAGTAGTCCAGAAACCGGATGGAAAACGTGGAGCCTCAAATGTTTTCAGTACTTGGTCGCTGCGCTTGAGGAGGGTTAAACACTGGAAAAGGCATGACTTATACATGCCTTTCACTAATGAAAGCAAGCATATTTTAAAAGGCAAGAAAGACACTGACGTGACATGGGCGTGGTTTGAAGCCCAAAGAGAGATTACAAACACGGGACGGAGTGCTTTGCGCTCGCCCCTAAAAAGACGTAGAAAAATCACCATCTAACTTGGCACTGGAAGAACAAGAAAACAAAAATAGCTGGCATATAAAGTTAATATAAAAAAATAAAACACACTTTGAACCAGGAGTGTCGTTGACATGAATAAAACCACGTTATGTGGATGTCAACAAGGTGCTCAGGCTTCCTGCAGGCACTCAGATGGAAGGAAGCCAATGAAAACAGTGGGCTTAACCACTGTCTCATGTTGTATGGCGTGGTGGATGGAAGCAAAATGTGAATTACAATTCAGCAGACAAATGGATGAAGCCTTTTAACCAAAAGCTTCCCTATGTAGGAGTATTATGTATGACGTTTCTGAAAAAGCAATAGTTTCGTAGGACAGCTAAAGCTGTCTGAAAGGCCAGACCTATAATATTAGTCTGGGCCACTCCTCTGAGAGTCTGCTGATTTTCTACTACTGTGTAACAAAACGGGTGGGCGACCTACACTCTGGCATTACCCTATGTCCAGATGTTGGGAAGACCAATCAAGCACATTGAGATTTTCTTTAGATTCCTCTTACAAAGGGTGCGCAAGTCTCTGTAGCTCACTCCCACCAGACCCCTGATCCCAGTGATTTCTGCACAAAGAACTGTTCAGTCAAAAGATGTCCTGCCTAAGAACTATCCCACTCTTCCCACTGTGAGTTTCTAGAATGTGATATAGTTGTTCTCTGACGGCATGCGAAGACTGCATCATCTGGGCTGTACTGATTGGTTCAGCCAAGGACATAGCCGTCTATGATGCATCATTTGGCATCAGGGCCCGGGAGTTTCAGAGGCTCACTTCACCCCAATTCTGGCCACTTGTTACCTCAAAGTCTGCGGGTAAAGAGGCTATCTACCATGCTTGCATTAAGGATTATGACTCCCCTTTCCCTCACTATGCCACTGGGCACTTGTAACGAATTTCATATGCTAGGCACCCACTAACTGACATCGAGAAATTTAGATGCAGAAAATATCAGAAAACAAAGAATACTTTAACATAGGATTGGTACAAAATTAAAGGATACGTGTGAGCATGCATTAATTGTGTCAAAAAGAGTGAAATGTTTTTAGAGTGCAATTTAGCCTTTTCTGAAAGCCGTAGAAATAAGTAACTTCTAGGTTTCTGACTGAACCAACTCAGTCGCATGCAGGACCCAGCCCCTGGTACCATCAGCCGCAGGACCAAGTACTGGGCAGGGGGCCTAAGAGCAAAACTTCAAACTTGAGTTGAGCTTCAAAAAGCTTGGATATATCCAGTCAGGTAATACTTGCACACATAGTTGAAATTTAGCTTTAAGAATGGCTGGGTCATCGGGATTAGGTACCACGACTGTCTGCATATATGAGGATGTCAAAGCTAAAAGACCTGACCAGAGCAACTAGGGGGAGCATATACACATTAAAGAGATTTGGTACTTAAGATGGAGCCCTGGGGCATGCTGTATTTGATTGTGATTGTGGTGACTTCAGAAAAAGTAGAGCAGATTGGGTGCAGTCTGTCAAAAACGACTTAATCCAGACTGAGGCTAAATCATTAACTCCAATATTCCCAAATCATTCCAATAGATTACTATTGTCTACCATATCAAAAGCAGGTCATAGGTCACAAAGTACCAGTGCAGCAGCATTTCTGAGGTCCATT
Source organism: Pleurodeles waltl (assembly GCF_031143425.1). Taxonomy (NCBI): domain Eukaryota; kingdom Metazoa; phylum Chordata; class Amphibia; order Caudata; family Salamandridae; genus Pleurodeles; species Pleurodeles waltl. Next base: position 1,084,519,608 of record NC_090437.1, on the reverse strand, counting down.
AGGCATCTTAAATTATTAAAAGTGGATACCAGGGCAGTCTCCTTGATGTTGCAAGGAAAACAACTGGATTAGGCTGGATCCAGAGAAAGATTTCATTCTAGGAAGGTAACCAATTGTTTGTTGATGGGCCTCTCAAATGTTTTGATCTAGATGGAGAGAAGGGAAATGGTCTGCAATTAGCCAATCACAAACAGTTAGCTGATTGCTTTTTTAGCAAAGGTCTCACCTTGACGTGTTTCCAGTAATGTGGAACCACTGCTTGAGAGAACTGGATGTTACAAAGAGAGGTAAGATAAGGGGCTACTGTAATCTTTCTTAACCACTTAGAAAGGCAAAGTTCAAATGTTGAGCCAGACTTGAAGGGAAGAAATGTGAGGGACAGTTGGTGGTATATACAGAATGTAAACATGGCTTTCATAAAGTTGCATTTCTTGGGAGTTTCATGCATTGCCAGGTGATTTCCGAGCCAAGAGTGACCACAGCAGTGCCAGGGTTAGGCCATGCGAAGGTTGCAGTGGGAACATCTGCCGACCCCCTAGTGACAGCCATGCTCAGCCTGCTCTAATTTAATATAGCCATGGTAGAGTCACAATTGAGGAGGTTTGTGTGACTTATGGGAACCATCAACATTCAGCCTACCCTGGTCACAGTTGACAAAGTGAGAGTCAAATTGTGTTGATTTCAGTGGTTTTTGTCCACTTCTTTCGTCCAGTCTCAATGATTACAGCTTGTCATGGTTAAATGCACTGTTGTATTCCTGTGTGTATTGGGCAGTCTTGGGCACCATTGTCATCCAGGCTGTGCTGACTGCAGCCGGCCATGGTGGGATTCAGTTGTGGTTGATGCAGCATGGTGGAATCCAGATAATCATATGCTGCCTGCATTGATTATAACCACCCGTTATTGGGTTTGCTTGTAGTATTCCTCTGGCTGTTAGCCACTGTTGGACAGAGTGTTCTGTTCTGGTCTTGAATGTTGTTCAATGTTGATTTTAGATGTCCAGATATATTTGTATCTTTATCTTGGAATAAGCCTGTTTTTGGTTCCATTCTGAACTTGAGATGGTGGTGTATATTTATTCTCTTGACTGGCAAAGTTTCAAAGTGTTGCCTTCTGTAAAGAGAAAGCTGTTCTACCAATACACTTTGGGGTTCATTACGACCTCGGCGGTCTTCACAGAAGACCGCAAGGCCGCGGGAGACAGAATACCGCCATTGCCGGCGGTATTGCTGCCTCCCTATTATGACATTTCCGCTGGGCCAGCGGACGGTAACAGTGTTACCAGCGGAAATGTCACATCAACATTGCTGCCGGCTCCTAATAGAGCCGGCGGCAATGCTGATGTGCAGCGGGTGCAGTAGCACCTGTCGCGCATTTCACTGCCCGAAATTCAGGCAGTGAAATGCGCAATGGGGCTATGCCTGGGGGCCCCTGCACTACCCATGCCAAGTGCATGGGCAGTGCAGGGGCCCCCAGGGACACCCCAAGCCCCCTTACTGCCAGCCTTTCCATGGTGGTGTTTACCGCCACGGACAGGCTGGCGGTCGGGGACTCATAATCCCCAGGGCAGCGGTGCTTGCACCGCTGCCCTGGGGATTATGACTGGCAGGCGGAAACCTGGCGGTTAAGTGGAGGGGCTGGCGGTATGGCCATGGCTTTTGCGCCGCGGTCATAATAGCTGGCGGGACACCGCCAGCCTGTTGGCGGTGTTCCCGCCAACTTACCTCCGGCTGCCAGGGTCGTAATGACCCCCTTTGTGTGGAGTCATGATGTGTCTGTGTCTGGCTATTGGCAGCCAGTATAGTGCTTGAAGGACCAGTGTTATGTGTTACTTCGGGTGAAGGTGTAATAGCAGCCTTGCTGCAGAGTTTTGGATATTTTATAGATTGCATAGTTAGAATCAGAAACGTCTATGTGCAAGCACTGTTTGTATAATCTACCAATGATATTATGAGGGTGAAAATGGCTTGATGTTTCTGATGACAACCCAGGTGAAGGAAGATATGTCCTAGTGCCTATAAAGGGAATCTGCAGGTGCACATAATGTGTGTACCCAGAAAGATGTGTGCACATGCAATTTAGAAAGGTGCAAATTTTGTATCAGAGGGTGTGTAAGCCCGGTTGGGTGGTAGACCCTGCTACTAGAGCACAGCTAAGTCATGAAGAGATGCACCAGGATCTTTGCACTTTTTGAGAATGCTTCCTCTTTGAGAATCTTGACCTGCTGCAGAAGGCACATATGTCCCCTACAGGTTGTGCCCTAGCTAAATATGAACTGATATTATTGCTGTGAAGATTTTCATTACCAACCCTAAAGCAGATCTAGAAAAAAAATGTCAAGCTTGAACAAACTGCACAGCACTTATGCTGTCAGTCCAACTCTCCTTGTGTGTGCAGGTCACATAAGTTAATCTACTCTCACAATTTGTGAGGAGAAAACAATTGAGCTTTAGAATTTTGATTCTGACACAATAGTTTAAAACATTGTGCAAAATGCACAAAGACTTTATAGGGGAGGACCCCAACTTACTACAGAAACTGGTCCCTCACTTAGACAGTCCTTTTGTCAACAGAAATCTAGTTGGAGACCATCTCCCTCCAGAAGAGACTGGAAGCCTCCCCCCAATTTATGCAGGTGAATCAGGTTACAAACGGCATACAGCTGCATCTCCCATTCTCCTTTCATGTACTTCCGTCATGCACTTTAACCACAAACTCTCAATAAGGGCAACCTCTGCACTAAAATTCATAAAGACATGGTCATGGGGACACCTGCTTGTCACACTCAGAACATCCTAACCTTGAAAATAAACAAGACATGGCAAAATTGGTTTGTAATACATACACTTAAACCATGACATCCTACACACATAAAGTCCTGCACAAACAACATGCTGACAGTCATTTCATATTAAACACTACAATACATTACAAATGACAAATGGCCACATCGTCACATCTTACATACAGACCATCCATCATCTATTAAAAACAAATAACCCATTTCATATTGCACATGACCAAGCAATTGAACATCATATGCACCAAACACATATCAAGGTTAGCAGTTTGTGCTTACACTGGAAATATACATGACTCCACTTTTTACCCGCATCGATGATTTTGCATATCTATATCCAATCTTTCATCTACCTGACAATAAACCGTAACATAGCATATCTGATTCATTTAATATTTTACATAGTCAAGCGATACATTTTGGCACATTGCAAAGACAATGAATGTTCTATACAGCCATATAGTCACATCTGCTAAACAGCCCAGCCATTACACATTACAGTCAAAATACCAGAGTATGCAAAATCAGTCCAGAACATATTGCACACTTCCAAACCAACACATGTACCACAAGCAAAGGCACTACTTATTACATACAACCAATAATACACATATTGCATGCAACCACGACCTCTCATAGCTAGACGACCATTTAATAATGTATATGGCCACACAACCACATATTACACAGAGAAGGTCCATTACATGTCACACATAACCTAATTCAACACATACTACACACATTCGAGAAAACTGTTTACAACACAAGGCATCAGAATTTGCACACAGGAGAACAATTAAATATTACATATAGTGAAACACTGATACATTAAGCACAACCAAGTCATTATTACATATAGCCAAGAGATCAGGTTTTACACTGAAATTACCCCATGCTAAATAGAGGCATTCTAAATACAGGCATGTCCAGAAATGCTACACAGAGCAATGTAATCACATTTAATGAATTTAAAACTCAGTGTACACAATAGTTGTTATTAACACCAGAAAACATTAGAGGGTATTCACAAGAACTTTACATGTGAGTAAACCTAAACTTGCAAAGTTACTACTATGTATGAGTAAATCTAAATGTGTATTAAGTATACTCTTACACTTTTGACTTACTGCTTTTGCCAACTTACCAGTTATGAGCATGTCTACACTCCCTGATAAGATAGTGCAAGGAAAAACATCAAGTACACCCATAAAGTTACTCCTAATAGTAGTGACTTTACAACCATAGTTGACAGTCTTCACACTTCACAGAGACCTCGCAAATGGGGCAGAGATCTCCCTATAGTAAAGTGTAGAAAAATGAATAAAATTTAAAAATAATTAAATAAATACAAATTAAAAATATATTTTTAAAAATGTATGTTAAATAATTTTTATAAATGTAGAATACATTTTAAAAATGTTGTTGTATTATTAACTACATTTAACATTTTGAATACATTTAAGTATATTACATTTTAATTATTTTTTAAAGATTTTTTTAAATGTCAAACCCACCTAAAGTAAAACTATTTATTTATTATGCATTAAATGTAACTAAAAGTTATGTATAAATCAATTTACTTTAATTTGCTTAATTTTCATAAAAAATAAAGTTACATTTATTTTTAAATTGAAAAAGACCATTACATGATTTGTAAATAAAACAATATTTACCTACAGTTTATACTTAATTGGTAGCATTATTTTTTTCTATAATGTTTCAAAAATTAAATGAGTTAATTTTTTTTAACAGTATGTCATATAAGGCTTATTTTAAGTCCCTACCTCCATTATTTTCTAAGGGAGGAAGTTACAGTAGCAGTGAGTGGCCATGGAAAGTGCTGGACTTACTCCAGCTTTGCATTACAGTTCATTTACAAATGTTTTAGGTCCTTTGTGGCTTTAATAACTTTAGAAGTGCAGTTTGTGATTATGAATGGGTTTACTCTTTTTTTTGGTAGGTTTATATCACAGCCCTCCTTTAACCCGTACCTAGTCCTCCTCTAACCACTCCTTCCTTCTCCCCAAACTTCTCCTGTTCAGTTGTAAATTTTCCTCATTTTCAAGCCATTCCCCCAGTCCCTCCCACAAATACTACAAAAACATATACCTAAGTGTGCATAAAGCTCGGCAGTCAGTGAGTATTTCTCTACTCATAGAAGAGGTGGAGACTATCACATGTAGGGTTGTAGTATGTTAGTGGTATTGTTGTAGAACAACTAAACAAATAAAATGCTACACCATTTTTATTTCGGGCTACAGACAGTATTTAAAGACCTCATTTTGTCAGTTCTTCAAACAAGCACTGGCAAAATCAACAGTTGTGGCTTTTTGTTAAAGGAAGTGTTTGCTAATGGTTGAGTGGCTTTGTGTGTGTTGTTCCCACCTGCATTAGAAAGAAAATTCCATAATGAAGTAACATCTTGGGATACAACTATATGGGAGATGGAAGTAGAGCCCCTTTCCTGTACAGGCTTCAATAGCACAGTTAAGATGTATCCCCAAAAAGGAGTGTACATAAACTAGTGATTTTAAAAACCATATGCAGCAAAATATTGCACAGTAAATACTTTGGCAAAGGGAATGTTTTTTGTTTGTATCTTGAAAAAAGCCTTTATGTATTTGCATGTCTATTTTGTTGAACACAAACTATTAAACCAACATGCTGTAATGCCAGCAAAAACATTATGTACTGCATAAAGGCAAACCATTGTATATTACCCATAGCCATTTAATACACAGCCAGTCTTGCATAGGGCAGACAGCAAATCCATCCAATATTACATGTATTGTAGCTGCCCAAATGGTAAAATCCCATATATGCCACACCTACACATGGCAGACCTTCAGAGTATCTTGTGTTAATATATTCCTCCATCTCTGATAAAGGTTTACTACAACGTAAACCACTAACAGTGCTGTCTGGTAAGTTTAGCATGGCATGGATGCTAAATTGCCACGCGACATATAACACATTCATTCCATTTTTTTTCTCAATTTTATCCTTGCCATGCACCCAGTAATAACAATTATGTCTGATAACATAACCATTCATGCCAACAATACCATAACATCTCATAGTACACGTAATAGACTCGAAGCATTACACTTGCACATCACATAGCACAAGTATTTGCCCCGTCACATACAGTACAAAACAGTCTGATTCTCACATACTCGCTTCACATGGATGACGTACCAGCAATTGCACAATATCACCTTACATCTACCCACCAAAGAATTCCATTAACTCAGACCCAAGGTCGATGCAGGATGATGTATGAGTTTTCTGAATTCTGAGGTGCACTGAAATACCCTCTAATTGTACCATCAGGCTGCACCAGAAAGTACAGAGTTTCATCTCTCTCTCTTTGGTAGATATTTAAAAGATGTAAATGAAAACACTGAAGAAAAGAACAAACCTCTATTACAACAGGTGCCCATTACCACATCTACCCGCGCAGCTGCTGGCTCAAATAGTCCCTGTTAATAGTATTTAGGGACAGGTATAAGGACTAACGAAGGCCCCTCGGAGTTGCTTCTTGAATAAATTCAATTAACAATTAAACTTAAAACGGCTACATTAATTTACTCTTTAAGGTCCATGATCTGGATTCAGAGGTGCCCCAATGGCGCACCAGGTGATCGAGACCGCTCTGTGTACTACAACGGCACTTCTATACTACAAACAGGGCAACACATGCGTGTGCAGACCGGAACATCATCTCTTTACATCATTTACAGTGCCAACAAGTAATTTCCGGTGGTAATCCCAGTACAGGTTACCATGCTCTACATCTGCACAATGTGAAGGATGCGTTCCCTAATTTCATGGGGACATGACCACATGCACACGACTTTGCCCAGGTCACATTACTGATATAAGGGCACGACCTAGGAAGTGGGTTGGTCGGTGCACTCTGTGACAACACCCTTGGGAAGAGGGCTTGGAGTGTGGCCCAGGAATCCCCCTGCAGGGAGACGTAGTTATTAGCTGCACCCCCTGCTGCGGGGTTCCGCCTCCCTTCCATACGAGGCTGGGTCCACTTGATGGATGTGAAAGATGGAATGGCAGGTTGTAATTGAGGATCCGTCTTTCACTGCTGTGCTGAATAGCGCAGTTTTTTGTGAACAACACACGTCCCTACAACTGATGGGGTCCTTTTGCGTTGGGACCTTGCTTCCAGTTTGTAATAGCACCAGCTTCACAAAGAAGGATTTCACAAGTCAAAAATCTACTCCGAAAGACTGTAGTAGCTCCTCAGGTTTCTGGGTATTCACAAAGAATCTCATGAGTGCGCATGGAAATGAGAGTTTTAGATTTCACGAATTATGCCTACTGGTCAAAACGAACTCGTTCCGATGTTTGATTAGATTGAAAAATTCCATAATAAGCGTGCGGGAATGCACTTTTCCACGTGCAGTTTTTACTGTAGGAAATTCCTTCCTCTAAAGCTAAACACCCGTGTCGTACACAATGCTAATTTACAGGTATGTATGTGTTACATAATCCAGCCTATTTCCAAGGTGAGAATTTGCTAATTCTTTGTAAATAAACACACAAAATTAAAGATCTGAATTCCATTAAACCTTATTCTGTGATTCGTACTTCTCTTTAATATTTATCTACGTTTACCTAAGGTGCAGAATAATGTGAGTGACTCGGCATCCTTATATAGAGAGAACACAGGTAACACAGGTGACACAGGTGGGAACGGTGCGTGCTCACATCGCATACACGGAACAGGTACTGCATGTACAATTACAGTGCAGGCTTCCTCATATAGAAAGTGCAGTCAATCGATAGACACTAACGGGGCAATCTACACTCACTAGGTGATTGTTCCAGTGGGTTTGTGTGTGTCCTTCTGATGCACTGTGTATGACAGCAGGCGAGTGTGTGTGTATGGCGAGTGAGCATTTGATGGTGTTTGATGCTGTATGTGGTAGTGTAATGGTCAATGAATGATGCTGTGACCACTTGTGTTAGTGTTGGGGTCCTAGTGATTATGTAATGATGTAATGTGTGATGTCATAGTCTGTGTTGCATGGTGGTGTGTGTGTATGGCTATGTCATGATGAATGTGTGCTTATGTTGGTTTGATGGTGTGAGTTTATGTAAGATAGCGAGTGTTGTGGGATGTAGGAGCCCCAACATTCACTCGTATTCACTTTCTAGGTCATTTACCAGTTGTTAAAGTGTTATATGGGTTTATGGCTCTTTCTGGACAATCATGTTCCTTGGCAGATTTAGGATTGAAAGGTGTTACTATTACATATGACATTTGCAGCCCCAGAAGAACTCAAGTCTGCGTCAGTCCTGTCTGGTTTGGAATCCCAAACCTACGTACGTAGCGGACGTTTGCAATAGTGCTGTAAACACACTGAACCGTTTTTGTATGTACGAGTGTACGCTGCATATTCCTAGCAAACACGTCTATGAGTAGATCTTGCTGTGTATGTGGGGTGTCTTTCATTGAATTCCGACACACACAGAGTCCACACCAGAGCCTGGCTGAATCTCTGTGACTATTAGGGTACAAAGACAAAGATGGGGGTGTAGTACTTGGAACTAGTGGAAGTTAAAAGGAGTAGTGAATGTTACACAGGCAGTGAGCATAGGGAAAGGAGCGTGGCAAGGTTTGAGGGACGAGTGGGAAACTTGAAAAAGGAGAGGTCCAGAAGAGGAGAATGGAGGCCAACCACGGAAAGAAAGAAAAAAGGCTCGTAACGGACACCTCTAGCGGCTATTTAAGATACTGTGCATCATGGCGCAGGGTAGGGGGCACTAGCGTAATTTTTATTGACGCTATTGATGTACTCTGAAGGAGTAGCGCCAAAATATTGGCGGTACTCCTGCAGAGTACATAGGGGCCCATTAAAATAATGGAAGCCCCCTTTTAACGCCTGCTCTGCGCAGGCGTTAAAAGTGCTGTAAAAACTGACACAAGGAAATCTCTTATATTTCCTTGCACCGTTTTTTCAGCCCCACTAACGGAGGAACATCCCCTTAGCATACATTATGCCTGGGGCAGGAATAATGTAGCGCAAAGGGTTACAAAGTGGCACTTTGTAAATATGGCACAAGGATTTTGGGCGCATTTGGCCACATTACCATTAAAAAAATGACGCTAATGTGGCGCAAGGTGGCGCTAGGGGCTTATAAATATACCCCTAATTACTGTGAAGGAAATGGGACTGAATGAGAGACAGGAAATGGCAAGGGTGGCAGGAGACAGTCACTCAGAGCATCCTTTTCAGCTTCAGTGCTCAAAAATGTCTACATTTCGAGCAGGCACTCATCTCTTATTTTTGGCGAGTGAGCGGATGCTGATACAAGATGGAGAATCAATCATTTGTATAAATAGTATTATTATGTCACAATTACACATAATAGAAGATGCACACTGTGTGTAGGGTCATGCAAGCACACCTTAGACAAAGCTAGAATATGTGATGCATCCATCTACTTCCGGTCATTAAGTCAGGGCCACTGGAACTGTGAAGTTCTGCAGCTTCTGCTTTTTTCCATGTAATTATGTTTTGGCGCATATGTAACATAATCCACTATCTACTACATATTTTGCAGGTTTCAACAGAACATGAGTCTGATTGATCAAAAGTGACCAAATAAACAGGGCATGCATGGTGCAACACAGTGGAAGACACTTTGCAAAGGTTAGCTGGACACATTATCAGCTGTTTATTGCTCTGTTCAGCAGGCAGTAAAGAGATAAAAAATGTTGTCTGGATATTATTAATGCTCTTCATTGATGTCTGCAGAATGAATAAAAAAACCTTCATATTGAAATTGAATTCAAACAGGGTGAAATGATTTGTTTCATTGTTCATGTAAATCCAAGCTGTACCCCGTACACCGCCTCAAAGCAGCAGTTACTACAAGGGACGCAGGGTGCAGGAAAATAACAAACATTTTACGTCTGTTTGTAACGTCCGATATTATGCGCCTTATATTCAGCTACCAGAAGCCCTTGGCCGGAAGCTAAAGAGTAGTTTTTAACGATATTTGGGATGTTCAAAATAAAAGAGGTGCACTTTTCATTTTAAGAAGTGTTAAAATGTGGGTTGGATTGCTGCATAATACAGTCTTGTACGTTTTTTTAAAACAATGTTTTGCTTCGAGAATTACAGTAAATAGAGACAAATGCATTGCAGTATCCCTGTGCATGGCTAAATCTTTACGTATTGCTGAATAATATTTTGAGTGTGTTGTGATAACTGTGTAAAGTGTTCTTTCTTAAGAAAGCTTTGTATTTCATGAGGTACTTTCAGGGTTAATGTGCATTTTCTATATAAATATGCATTGTTAATGACAAAATTGCAAGACACTAATGTTCTGCATAATGCTGCATAATATACATTTCCCTGCTGGATAATGTTATTAACCATGCCACATAATTTTGTCCTCTGCTGCTAAATAATTGAAGCAGCTTTAAATGTAGCCTCTTTTTCGCAATACTAGTACCTTCCTCTAATAGAACAGAAGTGCCACTACGCAAACACCTAACACCCACCTACTTCCCGTCCCGCATGTCTATTGTAAAACATTACTGATGCTTTTCCTCCTCTGTTCCTTCAATAAGTCCCACATAATGCAAACATGTTATTCCAAATTCTGTTCAGCTTACTAGTAGCCAGTGCTTGAAATGGGGAGATGCTGTCAGGGGTGAGTACCTGCACTTCTCTAATTTGAAAGGGAGAGGACCTGCACGTCTCAGCCCTCGTTCAATACTTTCAACGGAAGAATACTGGCACTTCTCTTCACTGCTGCTACACTTAAAATGAGAGAGTACCTGCACTTCTCAACACTGGTGCAATAATTTAAATGAGAGAGTACCGGCACTTCTTAGCACTGGTACAAATACTTTCAACGAGAGAGTACTGGCACTTCCCAACACTGGTGCTGCCCTTTGAATGGGAGAGGACCTGCACTCCTCAGCACTGACGCAATGCTTTCAATGAAAGAGTACCAACACTTCTCAGCACTGGTGTAATACTTTCAACAGGAGAGTACTGACACGTCTGAACACTGGTGCTACACTTTAAACAGGAGAGTACCTACACTTCTCAGCACTGGTGCAATGCTTTCAACGGTAGAGTACTAGTGCTTCTCAACACTGGTGCTACTCTTCAAACAGGAGGTTACCTGCACTTGTCAGCACTAGTACAATACTTTCAAAGAGAGAGTACTGGTACTTCTCAGCAATGGTGCAATACTTTCAACAGGAGAGCATTGACACTTCTGAACACTGGTGCTACACTTTAAACAGGAGAGTACCTGCACTTCTCAGCACTGGTGCAATGCTTTCAACGGGAGAGTACTAGTGCTTCTCAACACTGGTGCTAATCTTCAAACAGGAGGTTACCTGCACTTGTCAGCACTAGTACAATAATTTCAAATAGAGAGTACTGGTACTTCTCAACACTGGTGCAATACTTTCAACAGGAGAGTGCTGACACTTCTCAACAATGGTGCTACACTTTAAACAGGAGAGTACCTGCACTTCTCAGCACTGGTGCATTACTTTCAACAGGAGAGTACTAGCACTTCTCAACACTGGTGCTACTCTTCAAACGGGAGGTTACCTGCACTTCTCAGCACTAGTACAATACTTTCAAAGAGAGAGTACTGGTACTTCCTAACACTGGTGCAATACTTACAATGGGAGAGTACTGGCACTTCTCAACCCTGGTGCTACACTTTAAACGGGAGAGTACTGGCACTTCTCAACACTGGTGCTGCACTTTAAATGAGAGAGTACCTGCAGTTCTCAGCAATGGTGCAATACTTTTAGTGGAGGAGTACAGGTTCTTCGTAGCACTGGTGCAATCCTTTCAACCGGAGAATACCAGCACTTCTCAGTACTCTAAGACAGTAGACACTACTATATTTCTATTTGAAGCACTGCTACTAAGCAGGAAGGTGAAGGAGGGAAGGTAGTGTGATGCCACAACAGTACTATTTTCTCTAAAAGCACATTTCGGATGTCCTAGGAGTAACAGCAGTGCATCTGTGACGTCATGAACGTACAGCGATTCGTGAACGTACAGTGATGCCATTCATCGCTTACCCATGAAGTAGGCGGCGGTTTTGCACACCGTGCTGCCAAAGATGAAGTCTTTCAGCAGGTTGGGAATAAGGGTGAAGGGAATGCAGAACAAACAGAGCATGAGGTCGCTGACAGCCAGAGACAGCAGGAAGATGTTAGTGACAGTCCTCATCCTCCGGTTCCTTATCAGCACGGTTATCACCAGTGTGTTCCCTAACACGCTGAGCAAGAAAATCAGTGAATATAGCAAGATGCGGACTGTCTGGTGCAGATCTGCAACGGAGAGAAACAAAAACACCGCACAAATGATAAATACTTCAAGGCGCTAACTCTTTCACACCACTCACGTTCAAAACACTGAGCGTGAACGTTATTTAAAAGGATATTAGTTGCATGTCTCAGTCAGTGCATTTAAGTGAACAATGCATATCTTAGACAGTATGGAAATACATTCTAATGCTGTATGCACACCATTAAAGAAACACGTTTACTTAATCGCTAGCTGTTATCAACCCAGAATTGCAAGTTCCACTGCGGGAGAAAAAACTTGTTTAAGGAGCAACAAATAAAAATGCGGAACATAAAGTTCAACAGTAAGTGTTCCCTCGGTATATTAGGTAATTTTGCTAAACTGCGTTCATCCCTGCACAGTATGTCATTTGTGCACGTGCTATGTTAAAATAAATTTTGGCTGAAATGCAATTTGCACAAACTTTCATTTGACTTTTTCATAACACTATCTCTCTTTCCATCTTTCCTTTTTTCCGTTGTTACCCACTTTGATACTTTGTTACTAACATTCCCTAATGGTTTCTTTTTTCCTTTCATTTTGCATTTCTTTGGTTTTTGCTCCTTCTCTGAAACCCCCTCCTTATTTAATTCCCACGTTCGTTGTCTTTTTTCCTTTCTATTTGTTTTTTATTTCTTTGTTTTTCTTCCCCTCTTCCCCCCTTTCGTTCATGCTTTCTTCCTAATCTGCCCCCATATCCCTCGCCACCTTCTGCCGGCTGCAGTTTTCTTTCTCAGTGAGAAAACTACAGCTCTCACCCGTCCGTCAGTACACGAATAAGACAAGCTGCATGTCATTTGGGATATATATCTGTGTATGGGTGTCTTGTTTTCCGCCCTTTCCCCCCGTCACACGTCTGTCCACACTGGTGCACGAATTGCCACTGTATAAAATAGCACACGACATGTTTCTTCATACTTTTAAATTGTCCGGTAACAGATAGCATGCAATGCCACAGCAGTTAGACAACAGGTAAAAGTGATCATTGACACAGACCATCTTGTCCGTACCTTTCGGAGGAAGAGTTGTATTGGTGTAATAATGTATACACAAGAATGTTCCATTCTCGTCGATTCCAAATTCGCAAAGCGGATCCGGGTAATCCGTGTCGTTCACCAGCTGGAAATCGCGGAAATCATAGATCGCCTCCATCCTCCAGATATAACAGATGTTCCTTCTGGGGTCGAAAAGTCACCTCGCTCTGTCCCCAAACACCCGGTGAAGAGTCCTCGGGTCAGCCTGCTCTGGACGGACCTGGCAGCGGGAGCTCGCTTTAGTAAAGGGTCGCGTGCAGCTGGCGGCTAAGTGTGGCGTTCAGCTCTCCCGAGCCAGCCCTGCACCGAGCACACATTTCCAAAGCTCGCACTGAAATTTACAGAACAGGCAGCGGAACAGCTGCACGCGGGCAGTGCACCAGCGCCATCCCTTCTAGCCCCTCCCATCCGTACAACGTGCGCACCACAGGGGCACAGGGGTCGCTAATTACTGCATTGACCCGCCACTGTGTCCCAGCCAAAACTTATAGGCTGGGCGGCACGCCGTCTTCTCAAAACAGGGCGAGGAGGTGGTCCAGATTTCCATCAAAGTAAAGTACCTAAATGAGCAAATAAACAACAGATTTTTCAGTGTATGGGAGGGACGGCAGGGCTACCCTAAAGATGATCCCTCATATAGATTGCTAAATGTATGCTTCAATTCACTTTGCTGCTGACAAAATGTGAAATGATTGTTACTGTTATAGGGCACTTTCTGCCATTACAAGTGTTCTGGGATTCAAGCTGGGCTTTACATTACAAGGCATGCGGAAACACCATGGACCTGTCTGAGATTGTGATGAGAAAACTGAGGAATTGGCAGAGGAATCACACGAGGAATTACTGGTTACCTCGGTAAATCTGCATTAATCGGGGTTTCACCCCCACAACCTCTGGAGATGACCAGACTCCCTGGAATCATTAATTCCAGGGCGTACATAACTAACATACATGGAAATCTATGTATTTTTTTAGATTCACAAGTACATCATTATCATAGTAGATGGGCGATGTTAGAAATGGGGTCTTTGGTTGACAGTCAGGTTACCCCTTGTTCAAGCAAGGACCCTCACTCTAGTTAGGATAAAAGAGAATCACCCTCAGCTAACCCCTGCTTACCCCCTTGGTAGCTTGGCAGAGCAGTAGGCTTAACCTCAGAGTGCTAGGTGTAAAGTATTTGTACCAACACACACAGTAACTTAATGAAAACACTACAAAATGACACAACACCAGTTTAGAAAAATAGGAAATATTTATCTAGACAAAACAAGACCAAAACGACAAAAATCCAACATACACAAGTCAAGTTATGATTTTTTAAAGGTTTAAAATAAAAAGAGTCTTTAGGTAGTTGTAACACCACACTAGCGCTGCTAGCGTGAAAATGTACCTGGTTTGCGTCAAAAATAACCCCGCACGGACGGTGTGCGTCGAAAGTAACCCTGCACGGCTGTGTGCGTCGAAAACAACTCGGCACGGCGGTGCGCGTTGAAAAAGCCAGCCACACGACGATCCGAAAGTCCCGCGGCGCAGGGTGCGATCTCTCAGCCTCCGTCAGCGATGCTGCGCGTCGTTTCTCCTGCTCCGGGCGTCGTTTTTTCGGTCGCGTTTCCTGCGGCGTCGTTTCTCAGCGGCGGAACCGGCGTCGCGTCGTTTTCTCAGCCGCGATCGGATTCGCGTCGATCTTTTCTCCGCACGGCGCTCGGTGCGTGTATTTTTGTCCTTAGGCTGCCAGCCTCTCCTTTCAGGGTCCCAGGAACTGGAAGGGCACCACAGAGCAGAGTAGGGGTCTCTCCAGAGACTCCAGGTGCTGGCAGGAAGAAGTCTTTGCTATCCCTGAGACTTCAACAACAGGAGGCAAGCTCTACATCAAGCCCTTGGAGATTTCTTCTTCAAGATGGAAGGCACACAAAGTCCAGTCTTTGCCCTCTTACTCAGGCAGAAGCAGCACTGCAGGAAAGCTCCACAAAGCACAGTCACAGGCAGGGCAGCACTTGTTCCTCAGCGATCAGCTCTTCTCCAGGCAGAGGTTCCTCTTGATTCCAGAAGTGTTTCTAAAGTTTGTAAGTTTGGGTGCCCTTCTTATACCCATTTTAGTCTTTGAAGTCACCTTTCTTCAAAGGGGACTCACACCTTCTTGTGAAATCCTGCCTTGCCCAGGCAAGGCCTCAGACACACACCAGGGGGCTGGAGACAGCATTGTCAGAGGCAGGCACAGTCCTTTCAGATGAGAGTGACCACTCCACCCCTCCCTCCTAGCAGAGATGGCTAATCAGGAAATGCAGATCACACCCCAGCTCCCTTTGTGTCACTGTCTGGTGTGAGGTGAAAAACAACCCAACTGTCAAACTGACCCAGACAGGGAATCCACAAACCAGGCAGAGTCACAGAATGGTTTAAGCAAGAAAATGCTCACTTTCTAAAAGTGGCATTTCCAAACGCACAATCTTAAAATCAACTTTACTAAAAGATGTATTTTTAAATTGTGAGTTCAGGGATCCCAAACTCCACATGTCCATCTACTCTCTAGGGGAATCTACACTTTAATCATATTTAAAGGTAGCCCCCATATTATCCTATGAGAGAGAGACAGACCTTGCAACAGTGAAAACGAAATTGGCAGTATTTCACTGTCAGGACATATAAACCACATTACTATATGTCCTACCTTATCCATACACTGCACCCTGCCCTTGGGGTTACCTAGGGCCTACCTTAGGGGTGCCTTACATGTAAGAAAAGGGAAGGTTTAGGCCTGGCAAGTGGGTACACTTGCCAAGTCGAATTTACAGTGTAAGAATACACACACAGACACTGCAGTGGCAGGTCTGAGACATGATTACAGAGCTACTTATGTGGGTGGCACAACCAGTGCTGCAGGCCCACTAGTAGCATTTGATTTACAGGCCCTGGCACCTCTAGTGCACCTTACTAGGGACTTACTAGTAAATCAAATATGCCAATCATGGATAAACCACTTACATACAATTTAAACAGGAGAGCATATGCACTTTAGCACTGGTTGGCAGTGGTAAAGTGCTCAGAGTTGAAAAGCCAACAGCAACATGTCAGAAAAAAATAGGAGGCAGGAGGCGAAAAAGACTGGGGATGACCCTGCATAAGCAAAAGTCCAACACGACCCCCTACCAGCCTAAAGCCAGGGGAGAACAATCAATACCTTGATGTACTTCCCTGATTGGGGCGATAGAACAGGGACCCAGGCCCACAACAGCAGGGGCATGTTCCAGTTCTACGCCTTCCTGACTCCAGTTGGATCCCTCTGTCCATACTCTCAGGGCCCACTAAGCTAACCCCTGGGGAACCCTTCTCCACATCTACAGACACCATCTGTGCAACACCTAACTTTACTTTGCTCACAGATGTATTGCAATGGGCAGATATTACCACCAGGGCCAACACAGTGGTGTTGCCCACTCCACCCCCGGGGTGTGACTCTCGTCCTCCCCCCCCCAGGGGCAACTCTGTCCACCAGGACAGCAAGCCACAGTGGCCCCAGACAACTGTCAGGGATGAGAGCCCGACCTCAGGCCTCTCTAACCACTGTGACTGTGGAGAGTGGGGGGTGGTAGCCCCAGGTGCCTGGCACCCTTTGACCACTCTCTCTTCCACCAGGTCAGGGATGACAACCTGACCCTGGTCCTCCCCTCTGGGGCTCTGTACCCTCCCTGCAGAAGCGGCACCCCGAGAGTCAAAAACTGTCAGGGTGCTTGTAGAAGCAGTCCTGCACAATTCTTCCATCAGTGCAGGGATGTTAACCTGCAACTGATCCTCCAACCTGGGGTCTGTACCTTCAGGTTGGACCAGGGCCAGGGGTGAGGCTTCCCTCCCCCTGCCCTCTCTTCTGGGGTCCTGAACCACCCAACTAGGAGCGGCCCCCCCAGAAGACAACATGGTAGGGGCACTGTTAGCAGTAGCCCCTTCCTCCAGGTCAGGGGGGACACCCTTAACCTGGCCTCCCAATCCAGGGTCTGTACCCACAGACTGGATCACTGCCTGGCAACCCAGGACTTCTTGGGGGGCATACCTACCCCCTACCAGGTCAGAGTTTACCCTCTGAACCTGGTCATCCAACCCAGGGTCACCACCCTGCGGTTGAACCACTGCCTGGCACACCAGGACTTCCTTGGGAGCACATTTACCCCCCATCAGGTCAGAGTTTACCCCCTGAACCTGATCATTCAACCCAGAGTCACCACCCTGCGGTTGAACCATTGCCTGGCACACCAGGACTTCCAGGGGGGCACACTTACCCCCCTCAAGGGACACGCTGTCCCGAAGGGCCACACAAGAGTCTGGCTGGCGCAGGTCTCCTGACCTCTGCCCATCTGACAGAGTCTGGATTCCCCCCAACCCAGAAATGGTCTTACCAAGGTCATTCATGGGGGGCTCTGCTCTCAGAGCTGACCCCTGACCCTCCAGGTTCTCCACTGGGGTCCGCAACCCCCTCTCAACCCTCTGTCTGGACTTCTGCACCCCCTCACTAGGAGTGGTACTGCCAGACACCAGAACTGGTGGGACGCTGGCTACAGCCGCCCCCCCAAGTTCTCCTGACACTGTGGGGTCTCCCTCAACAGATGGCCCTATGGTACAGGCTAGGCTCCCCTCCTGGTGTTCCCGCAGGGAACCCTCCAGGACCTGGGACCGGATCTCGGGCACCTTGGGCCTCAACCCATCCCCATTCCCTCTCCTCTGAGACTGGACATGGGGTCCCTCACCCATCCCACTACACTGGGACCTACCTGGGACACTACAATCCTTCCCTACCTCACCTGGTTGGGAACTACCTAGACCACTCCTCTCAGGAGCACCCCCAAATGCCTCTTCAGACTCTCTGGTACTCACCCAGAAGTCTGCCTCCATTGTAAGCTCCCTGGGGTCAGAGAACTCACACTCCACCTGGTGTTGGCATAGCTCTGGAAAATAAGGACTAGACATATGCTCTCCAGCAATTACATCACTCAGCCCCTCACATGAATTAACCAAAGTACCCTTCACCCAACCATCCATTGACTCTGCTTTGAAAAAGCACCCCACATCACCCTCCTGAGACTGGTGAGACAGTACCTGACTGTCCCTGACACTCAACCCACACTCTTCTGGGATGTTTTCACACTCCATAACCAGGACTTCTACCTGGGGGGAACCCCTCTCCCTGTCACTCTCACTTAGAGTCAGTAGAGTGTCCCTCCCACCAGTAGGAATATGACTCCCCATGCCAGTTCCCCAATCCACCTCAGGGACCCTGTGCATCACTGGAGCTACCTCATACCCCTGAACCTCCTGGCGTGTGTTAACTCCCTCCTTCAAGTAGGGCACCACCTCTCTGGGCATGTGCACTTCTGCAGCATCACTGGATATACAATTGTTGCTGCCACCATTCCAGCTGGACTCAGCCCTCATGACTTCCAGCTCTTTCAATTTAAGCTCGTAAGCATAAATCATTTTTTTAATCTCTAAGTTCCTCCTCCTTTCTTCCAACTCTTCCCACTTGTCATACTCCCTTTGCATCCTCAACTTTTCTGCCTCCAACCGGCGAACCCTTTCTGCCTGTCTGTCCTGCACATCTTTAGGAGTCAGACCCTTAGACGACACCCTGCTACCCCTCCTGGGGACCCTCCCCCCAGGCGTAACAGGTACCTCCACTACACCACTGTGTATCCTCTGCACTTCCCCACCCACATTCTCCTCCTCTGTGTGCCCTCCAGCCTTCTTGATTGTCACCCCGGCCCTCTGTGCCTGTTGCAGCTCCCCCTCCCTGGTGGAGCTCTCAGTGGGACAGTCAAGATCTTTAAGGAACTGTTTCAATTGAGCAACTGAGTACTCCTTCAGTTTCTCCATTTCAAACACAGCTCCAGCTGTTGCATCTCCAGATTGAGACATGATGGTCACAAGTGCAAAGTTCCAAAAGGCAGAAAAAAAGTTCCCAATGAAGTAAAAAGAATCAGTCAAGGGATCAGCAAAATCATGGAAGTAGAATAAAAAGAGTCCTTAAGAGAAAAATCAAAAGATCACCAAACAAGTAGTATGTGGTCACGTAGTGGTCTGAGATCAAAACAGTAGTGTACACTTAATTACTGTATGTCAAGTACAAATACAAGTCCAATCCCGACCGCTGGTCACCAATGTTAGAAATGGGGTCTTTGGTTGACAGTCAGGTTACCCCTTGTTCAAGCAAGGACCCTCACTCTAGTTAGGATAAAAGAGAATCACCCTCAGCTAACCCCTGCTTACCCCCTTGGTAGCTTGGCAGAGCAGTAGGCTTAACCTCAGAGTGCTAGGTGTAAAGTATTTGTACCAACACACACAGTAACTTAATGAAAACACTACAAAATGACACAACACCAGTTTAGAAAAATAGGAAATATTTATCTAGACAAAACAAGACCAAAACGACAAAAATCCAACATACACAAGTCAAGTTATGATTTTTTAAAGGTTTAAAATAAAAAGAGTCTTTAGGTAGTTGTAACACCACACTAGCGCTGCTAGCGTGAAAATGTACCTGGTTTGCGTCAAAAATAACCCCGCACGGACGGTGTGCGTCGAAAGTAACCCTGCACGGCTGTGTGCGTCGAAAACAACTCGGCACGGCGGTGCGCGTTGAAAAAGCCAGCCACACGACGATCCGAAAGTCCCGCGGCGCAGGGTGCGATCTCTCAGCCTCCGTCAGCGATGCTGCGCGTCGTTTCTCCTGCTCCGGGCGTCGGTTTTTCGGTCGCGTTTCCTGCGGCGTCGTTTCTCAGCGGCGGAACCGGCGTCGCGTCGTTTTCTCAGCCGCGATCGGATTCGCGTCGATCTTTTCTCCGCACGGCGCTCGGTGCGTGTATTTTTGTCCTTAGGCTGCCAGCCTCTCCTTTCAGGGTCCCAGGAACTGGAAGGGCACCACAGAGCAGAGTAGGGGTCTCTCCAGAGACTCCAGGTGCTGGCAGGAAGAAGTCTTTGCTATCCCTGAGACTTCAACAACAGGAGGCAAGCTCTACATCAAGCCCTTGGAGATTTCTTCTTCAAGATGGAAGGCACACAAAGTCCAGTCTTTGCCCTCTTACTCAGGCAGAAGCAGCACTGCAGGAAAGCTCCACAAAGCACAGTCACAGGCAGGGCAGCACTTGTTCCTCAGCGATCAGCTCTTCTCCAGGCAGAGGTTCCTCTTGATTCCAGAAGTGTTTCTAAAGTTTGTAAGTTTGGGTGCCCTTCTTATACCCATTTTAGTCTTTGAAGTCACCTTTCTTCAAAGGGGACTCACACCTTCTTGTGAAATCCTGCCTTGCCCAGGCAAGGCCTCAGACACACACCAGGGGGCTGGAGACAGCATTGTCAGAGGCAGGCACAGTCCTTTCAGATAGGAGTGACCACTCCACCCCTCCCTCCTAGCAGAGATGGCTAATCAGGAAATGCAGATCACACCCCAGCTCCCTTTGTGTCACTGTCTGGTGTGAGGTGAAAAACAACCCAACTGTCAAACTGACCCAGACAGGGAATCCACAAACCAGGCAGAGTCACAGAATGGTTTAAGCAAGAAAATGCTCACTTTCTAAAAGTGGCATTTCCAAACGCACAATCTTAAAATCAACTTTACTAAAAGATGTATTTTTAAATTGTGAGTTCAGGGATCCCAAACTCCACATGTCCATCTACTCTCTAGGGGAATCTACACTTTAATCATATTTAAAGGTAGCCCCCATATTATCCTATGAGAGAGAGACAGACCTTGCAACAGTGAAAACGAAATTGGCAGTATTTCACTGTCAGGACATATAAACCACATTACTATATGTCCTACCTTATCCATACACTGCACCCTGCCCTTGGGGCTACCTAGGGCCTACCTTAGGGGTGCCTTACATGTAAGAAAAGGGAAGGTTTAGGCCTGGCAAGTGGGTACACTTGCCAAGTCGAATTTACAGTGTAAGAATACACACACAGACACTGCAGTGGCAGGTCTGAGACATGATTACAGAGCTACTTATGTGGGTGGCACAACCAGTGCTGCAGGCCCACTAGTAGCATTTGATTTACAGGCCCTGGCACCTCTAGTGCACCTTACTAGGGACTTACTAGTAAATCAAATATGCCAATCATGGATAAACCACTTACATACAATTTAAACAGGAGAGCATATGCACTTTAGCACTGGTTGGCAGTGGTAAAGTGCTCAGAGTTGAAAAGCCAACAGCAACATGTCAGAAAAAAATAGGAGGCAGGAGGCGAAAAAGACTGGGGATGACCCTGCATAAGCAAAAGTCCAACAGGCGACAAAAGGAGCATTTTTTTAATTTGCACTTGAAACTTTTTCAAAC
This sequence comes from Pleurodeles waltl, assembly GCF_031143425.1. Taxonomy (NCBI): domain Eukaryota; kingdom Metazoa; phylum Chordata; class Amphibia; order Caudata; family Salamandridae; genus Pleurodeles; species Pleurodeles waltl. The sequence goes on along the minus strand of NC_090437.1, from coordinate 1,084,498,097 downwards.
TAGGCCAGTGTTTTATTTTTTCAAGAGTGAATATTTCACTACCTATCTGTGGGAGTTATCACTGCCATGGTCATAATTTGGCGGTACTTACTGCCAGCCTGTTTGCAGTATTACTGCCACTTTATCACCCACCGCCAGGGTCGTAATGAGGGCCTTAGATCTCTGTGGACTACAGGGTCCTGCCAGAGGCATAACTGTGTTTTTAACTGAGAGATCTAGAGGAACCGTTTGTGGCTCAGGGACTGGTTGCTTCTTCTTACAATTCTTCTTATGATTCTTTAAGGAAAGGTGGTTTATTTTAGCCTTGTTGCCTTTTTGGGCTCCCCCTCAGCAGTTTCAAACAGTACTTGATGTTGTGTGTCTGCAGGTGTAATGGCTCCATCGTCTGTGTGTTGCATCCCTTGCAGAAATGTACTTTCCGTGGTAGAGATCGTTGTACCGGTGGCGGTATTTATTTGTAAAGTGGTGCAGTGGTTAAGGGCTTTATCTGGTCTATATTGGTTATCTGTGGACCCTGGTCATTGTTTCTACTGACGCCCTGCGCCGATCTCCGAAGCTGTTGATGACTTTGTGTTTTGTAAGGCTCCAGTAACGTCCTTCAAGGGTGACGTTGACCGCTTGGTCTTACGCTGGACACCTGAGATCTTTCGTGATGGTTCTACGATGTGAAAGATAAAATAAGCGTAGGTAATGCTAGAACTGCTATATCCTAAAGGGAGAAAAAAAACTAGGTATAGAGAGAGGGAGAGAGAGAGAGAGAGAGAGAGAAAATGTCACACTTACAATATAAACCAGTGACTATTAGTGTTCTCTGAGGCATTGGATAATGTTATTTACCTGTAAGAGCTGTAGCTTGTTGCGCTGAAGACTTTACGTCTTGAGCCTCTAGGATCAACTGTAGAGCTTTGATAGCCATCTGTACTTCAGCATCACATCCTGTATAAAGAAAGAAAAATATCAGAAAACATTGTTTGAAATAAAGCAAAATAGGTAATAAGAGAAGGTCGTTGACACGGTTCTCTAAATATAAAACTGTAGGTAGCGGTACCTTGCTGAAAGGCATCCATTTCCTCGCAGTTCAACACTTGCTCTTGGGGATCCTACATGCAAAAAGAGACATACTTGATTTTAGACAGCCATTCTTTTTTATGGTGCCATCATAACACATTCATAAATATACTATAAGCCTGTAAAAGCGTTTACTCGAATATTTCCATACACAATTAAGCAAGTTCACTCAGGATGTTAGCTAATAAGTACACTATCATCCCCTTACATTGTTCTGATGGTACATTGCACTAAGCCTCTTGTTCATATTTCTCTAAAACCATACACTGTTTATTAAAAAAGTCCACAGGGCGGCGCTGCTACGCAACATAATATCTAGGAATCTGTCCTTAAAGCATAATTTATATAGTTCCGCAGCCTTATTTTACTCATAATACCACCATTAGTCCTTATAACGTCATATAATTACAATCATTATTAAAAAGATAAAACACAAAACAATTTAAAACATCACAGTTCATTGTGTGTGTGTATATATATATATATATATATATCTATATGTCTATATATATATATATATATATATATATATATATACACACATGTATGATAGAATGGTAGCCGGATCCTAGGATCTATTTCTGTGTTTTCTCCCTTGCTCTCCAATGCTCTGAACCATGCGTGGGGGCGGAGTTCACTCTAAGCCCTAGCCTAGAGAGTGGAGCAGACAAGCAGAGTCAGCTCCACCAGCACAGACACAGTCTTTTTGAAAAATTGCAGGCTGTGGAGGCAGCATGGGGGACCCCTGCATCTTTCTCGACACCTCTCCAGGACAACAGGACCCTAACCTAATGTGAATGGATAGGGGGTTTGTGGAGCTCTAGCCCGTTGCTCAGAGCTCCCACCATTGAGAAGTTGCGCAGATGGCTACAGGGCAGAGGACACACACACAGTATGCTCTGTGCTCCTCTGCCACCACTAATTAATTTCTTTTTCTAAATTATTATTATTATTTTTTTTTTATGTTTATTTTTTAAATGTATTTTTTTTTTTAAAATGTATTTATTTTTTTTTTCTATTTTTTTTTAAACCCTGCCTGGTGGGCTCCTGGGGACCCAAGACTCGTGTTTGGGGCCCAAGGACCCCAACCGTTTGGTAGACTGTAGGGCCTGAGGGCCCAAGCATGCGAGGCTAGGGCCCTCAGGCCTGTACCTCACATCATCCACGTCATCCTCCTCCACCATATGGTGGCAGGAAGCCTCGCACCTCTCACTAGACACTATTTAACTCCAAGGGGGGCTGGAGGGTGTCTAATGTGAGGTGTGAGGCCTCCTGCCACTGACTTAACAGGCCTGCTCTCAAAGGCCACAGGCTTTGCCACGCGGCCTCTGAGAGCTAGTCTGTTAGGTTAATAACAGAGATCGCCGAGCTGCAAAACGCTTGGGGGTCTCTGTTATTGACCTAACAGACTTGCTCTCAGAAGCCATGTGGTGTAGCCTGCGACCTCTGAGAGCAGGCCTTTTAATTTGATAACAAAGGTCCCCGAGCACTTTGCGGCTCGGGGACCATGCCAATAACATAACAGAGCTGTTCTCTGAGGCCGTGCGGCCTCTGAGAACAGGTCTGTTATGTTGATAATGGATGTCGCCGAGCCGCAAAGCGCCCGGGGAACCTCGTTATTAGCTTAACAAACCGGCTCTCAGAGACCACATGGTCTCTGAGGGCCGGCGTGTTAGGTTAATAACAGGGGTCGCTGAGCCACACAATTAACTATGAATAACTGCTCTCAGGGGCCGATGGCTCACAGCCTTGGGTCCCTGAGAGCAGGTATTCTTAATTAATAACAAAGGGTGGTGAGCCTCAATTGCTCACCACCCAGTGCTTAATTTGTAAATAAAAACGTGTCAGTGCCTAAAGCTCTCCTCTTAAACACACCGCTGCTGCACTTAAATGTGGGAACACGGAATACTGAGCCAGTGTAATCCTGAAGCCATCTCAGGGCTCTTTAATACATTTAAAACCACTCCCTGACCCTTCAGCTCACTCTGCAGCTTGCTGTTTTCTCTCATTGTGGTGCTTTTTTCATTTTTTCTCTATCACTATCTTTTCCCATATGTGTCTTTTGTGCACAAAAAATGCTTGAGGCAGAAGAAAAAGCACCAACCCTCAAGAATAAGTGCAGGTGCTCAGAACCGGAAGCAACAAGCACAAATTAAGCAATGACGCTACCAGCCATCACAACACTTTACATGGTTGTTCTCAGGGGGGGCCCAGGGCTCATAGCCTATGGACCCATGCAATAGCCTTTTTGCCCTCCCCCCCAAAAAAAATTGCACCCTCACATCTCGCCATAGTCCTCCTTTCATATACATTAATATCATTTTCAAAGCAAGGTTAAGGGCTGGCTTTACCTATACTGGCAGCTTTCCACATCTAGTTCTGTTATTTGCAGCAGACGTATTAACCCTCTGAGCTACCTTGTGGAGAGTAAAAACTAGTGTTCACTAGTAGGCACATTAATTATAAGAGGTATCTTGACAATTTTTGTTTTTTCCAGAAGGCTGCATGCACAAGGAACTTTTCACCATGTGCTTTTAAATAGTAAGCTTCCTCAGTTAACCTCCTTGCACCGCCCCATAGGTTGTCTCTGTCCACTGGGGTGATGGGAGTTGAAGTGCCCCCAAAAGTGCTCAAAAACACAGGACACCCATATACCCCACCTTTAATGTAATGGTCAGTTGGGGTGACAGCGCCTGGTTCTATGTGCCCACCCTCCGTGAACCTAGCCCCCTGGGCAGCTGATTGTGCAAGGGTTCGTGATGGGTACCCCTAGCCTATTTCATCATAATTAAAACACATTTTGCGTACCACATAAATAGAATGTAATAATAATTATAATAATAATAATATATATTTTTTTTAAATAAAACATGGCTTTAAATAGTAGTATTCAAAGTACATGGCACATATACTCTGTGTGTCCTAGAAAAAGGGGCTAGAGACAACAGCAAGTTGGAATCACATTACAAAAAATATACAAACAGGCTCTGCCTGGAGAAGAGCTGAAGAGCTGAGGAAGAAGAGCTGCCCTGCCTGTGACTGTGCTTTGTGGAGCTATCCTGCAGTTGCTGCTTCTGCCTGTGCAAGAGAACAAAGACTGGACTTTGTGTGCCTTCCTTCTTGTGAAGAACTCTCCAAGGGCGTGAAATAGAGCTTGCCTCCTGTTGTTTGAAGTCTCAGGGAAAGCAAAGACTTCTCTCTGCCAGCACCTGAAGCCTCTGCTGAGACTCCTACCCCGCCAAGTTGTGCCCATCCAGTTCCTAGGGCCCTGAAAGGAGAAGCCGGCAGAACAAGAGTAAGAAATCCATGCACAGACTGCTGTGCGGGGAAAATATCGACGCAACTCCGAGACGCGGCTGAAAAATCGATGCGCCGCCAACTTCGCGGCTGAAATCGACCCTCGCCTCCAGCGTGGCTGGAAGATCAATGCACGCGGCTGGCGAAACGAGGCGCAGCATCGCTGACGGAGGCTGGTGAGATTGCAACCAGCACTGTGTGGTTTTCGGACCATTGTGCGACAGGCCTGCCCGAACCCGAGAGTGCTGTTCGGATCAACGCATTGCTCTCCTGCAGAGAGAAGAAACAACACCGCCGGCCCGACTGAAGGAGAAATGACGCGTTCGTGAGTGATATCGATGCATCGCAAGCCCCTTTTGATGCACACTCGCCCATGCAGGGTTATTTTTTACGCACCCAGGTACATTTCCCCACTAACAGCATTAGCATTGTAGTTAAAATTACATGAAGACTCTTTTTGGTTTTTAATTGATAAACTTGACTTGTGGATTGTGGATTTTTGTCGTTTTGGTCTTGTTTTGTTTAGATAAATATTTTCTATTTTTCTAAACCAGTGTTGTGTCATTTTGTAGTGTTTTATTAAGTTACTGTGTGTGTTTGTACAAATACTTTACACTTAGCTCTCTGAAGTTAAGCCTACTGCTCCTGCCAAACTACCAAAGAGGGTAAGCGGGGGGTTAGCTGAAGGTGATTCCCTTTTATCCTGACTAGAGTGAGGCTCCTTGCTTGGACAGGGGGTAACCTGACTGCCAACCAAAGACCCAATTTCTAACAACAGGTCATAGTTATTTACCTTCAGTAGAAGCTGGTTTGCATTACCAGTTTGCGCTATGCCCTTCATATATTTCTCCTTAATGTCTGGGGTCGCCCTGCTTCCTGCAAGCTTCAAATTCGCCGCTCACAAAAAACAGTCTAATGTGTGTATGATACCTTTGGAGGGCTTTTATACTTGCTATGCCAGGCTAAGTATGCATAGGCATTTTGAAGGGGTGGGCTCTCAAACATATTATGTTTTATGGTTATGTTAGAATTTCATAACACTTCACCTGGGGGCTATCTCTTTCTACGTGGATATCTGCAAAGCATGTATGGGTCACTCTGACTTGCAAAAACATAAGTTGAAAGTTTATTGCTTTTCGTAACTACTAACAAGAAGGCCTGATAAGATAATGGGGTGGTGGGCAGCAGTTCCTCTAGAAACTACGTAACGGGCTGAACACCCCTACGTGGCCTGCTAGGCCTCACTTACCTTTCCCTTACACACAGCTACCATCCTTAGGTAACTATTACTTGTGTTTTTAAAGGTCATTCTCTATGCCCATATACACCCTGCTTGGCCCTTTCTGTGCCTGTGGGCTTCACAATCATTTTTTTTTATTTTTTTAAAAAGGTCACCATCGTACATTCACTCTAGGTTATGCAAGGCTCTGGTGAAGAAGGATGGGGGCTCTGTAGTTCCACAGCACCTCCCTCTGAGGAGCCAAAGTGCAGCCCAACCAGCCTGACAGCATGAACATGCCCAGACTTGTCCTCTTAGGACGCTTCAAGCTTCCCAGAGAACCTACTTGTCTCACAAATTCTACTTTAGCTCTGCTGTAGGGCACGCACGACACACACACACACCATACACACAACCAACTGCACAAGAAAAACAATTTGTCCCCGAAAAATGGCAGAATAATGCAAGGACAACAGGTATTGACTAAAGTGATTGTAATCAGATCAACATCAAAATTAATATTTCGATTTGTCATTGAAACAGATATGTGCACATGTACACAAAGTGACACTGCCCAGTCCAATGTTCAAAGGGCCCACATGGCCACAGGGCACAGTCTAAGGCCCAACTCGAATCCTGACCACATCCGGATAGTACACTGCAGGGGCATGAGTTTGTAAATAGGTAGGCACCTCAGGGGGAGGGGGGGCACCTCAGCCGGATGAGGGAACAAGCCCACTGGTTCAGGAGTGGGCAACATGCTCATTGCTTGGTCCTGGGGAGTGCAAGGCCACAGTCTCTGGAGTAGGTGTCTTTCCCACTGGTTCTGAAGGTGGCAACATGCCCATTGCTTTGTCCTGGGGAGTGGAAGGCCACAGTCTCTGGAGTGGATGTCTTTTCCACTGGTTCTGGAGGGGGCAACTTGCCATTGCTTGGTCCTGGAAGTGCAAGGCCACAGTCTCTGGAGTGGGTGTCTTTCTCACTGGTTCTGGAGGGGGCAGCCCGCACAGTAGCCCCTGGAGGGTGGACTACATGGCGTCCGCCGGCGGTGATGGCTGCACTGTGGTGGTTGTTGGAGGAGGCTCCTGGGCAGCCCTTCACTCACTGATGGCTACATTATGGTGGTTGTTGGAGGACGCTCCTGGGCAGCCCCTGCACTCACTTATGGCTGCATTTCCACAGCTGGTGGTGTTCATGGGTCAGGGATCCCTTACCCTTCCTGGCAGGGGTGCATGGGCTCTTCCCCTCTATGCCTGGTGGTGCAGTCTCCTTCCCCTTCCTCACAGCTGGTGCAGGCTCCTTCCCCTTCCTCACAACTGGTGCAGGCTCCTTCCCCTTCTTCACAGCTGGTGCAGGCCCCTTCCCCTTCCCCACAGCTGGTGCAGGACTCTTTCCTTTCATCCCTGGTGGTGCTGGCTCCTTCCCTTCATGTCGTAGGTCTGGTATCTTTACCACCACAAGTAGGTGGTGCTACCACTGTCCCTGTGGACTGTTTGGCAGAGGTGCTGGGCTGTGTCTTTGGTACCCTGCCCATACATGCAGGATGGGGGTAGGGGTAGGGAAGATGTCAAGTTGGACAAGGAAAAGCTTTTTAGGGACGTTGGGGTGGGAGGAGAAACGGGAGTGGAGGATGACAGAGTGGTTGTTGGAGGTGTATGCTGGATTTGGGTGCAGGTGCATGGGCTGTATGCTGATATGAGGTGGATAGCTGTTGGGTATCTGAGTTCTTGTGTTTGTGTCCTTTGGGGGACAGACACGGTGGGAGAGGACAGAGGGCACGCATGCACGGTTGTTGTGGAGGTGTCTGCCAGTGTGGTGTGTGTTCTGCTTGGTGTGATGATGCTGGTAGTGGATATTGATGTAGTGCATGTAGGTGTGAGCGTGGACGTAACTGGGATGGAGGTGGAGGAGGAGGAGGAGGTTGAGACAGTGGAGGCTGTGGATGTTGTCATGTCTGCAATGATATGGTGTTTGTGTGAGTGCCTGTGGGATGATGTGTGGTGCTTGTGTTTGCCTGTGCCACTCTTGTGTGTTGCCTTATGTGCATGCTCATCTGTCTGTGTGCTTGGGATGGGTTGGGGTTGAGGAAAATGGGACTGGGAAGTGGAAATTAGAGGGGACAGTAGAAACAAGGACAATGGCTGCCATCAGAGAGGAGGCTAGAGCCTGACTCGATCTCTGTTGGGCTGCCAAACCACCATGAATGCCCTCCAGGAATGCATTGCTGCACCTGGGATGCCAACCCCTGATGGCACTCACAATGGTTGACTGCCCTACAGAGATGGATATCAGGAGGTCAATAGCCTCCTCACTCAGGGCAGCAGGGCTCACTGGGGCAGGGCTTGAGATGCCTTGGGCGAAGAAGATGCCCAACCTCCTGGGTGAGCGGGCATGGGAAACTCCCTGAGGGGCTACTGGGAGGGCAGTGCTGGTACAGGGGGTGGTGGCTGTACCTGCAGCTGGGGTTGTCACAGAGGTGTCTGTCACCACCAGGGAGCTCCAATCGGAGGAGGTATCTGAGTCTGTGTTGTCCCTTCCAGTCTCTGCCGTGGTGCTCCCCTTTCCCTCCGTCCCACTTGTTCCCTCGGTGTCGGTGGACTCTGCTTCCAGGGTCCTGTGGGATGCAGCTCCCTCTGTCACCGGAACCTCAGCTCCTCCACCAGATGATGCTAATGCACACAAGGACAGGATGACAAAACAAGAAAGGGGGGGGGAGAGACCAAGGATACACTGGGTCAATGACTGCACCAACACCACCGTTGGCGTACACAACACCCTAAGACACAGGGAACAGGCCTACGTAATATGCATTGCACTACCAGTGAAATGGCTAGTCACCAAAGCATGAGGAAGAGCACACACCGCCAACTGCAGCACACCTGGGACCCACGCAGCCCTGCCTAGAAGTGAGTACTAACAAGCTAGGTTACCTGTATTAGCCATGCAAACATTACCCTTCAGAGGACCTACGCTGCTATGCCTGGCCTGGCCTTAGGGGCACCCACTAACACACAGCCACCACCCAGATACCACCCCACCAGCCATAAGTTGTACTGATACCCACTGTACTCACCCCCTTGTGGCTGCTGTGATTCCCTCAAGCACCCATCCAGCTCAGGTTACACCACCGCCAGTATGCAGGCCATCAGGGGGATCAGGGTCCGACGGGCACCCCTTCCTCATTGGTAGCTCATCCCCAGCTGGGCCTCCAAGGTCTTCCGTACCCAGTGTCTCCGGTCCTCCCACCGTTTCTGACAGTGGGTGTTACCCCTTATCTAGACCCCCAGGGTCTGCACGTCCTTGGCGATGGCACGCCATAATATCTTCTTTTGATGGGTGCTGACCTGCAGAGGTAATACATACAGGAGAACTCCATTAGAAAAACAGTCTAGCCTGTCACACACATGGTCCACCATACCCGATCCCATCGCCATTGGCACACACATGGGCCAGCTCACAACATGTACACTGCCAACAGACAATCCCCCCACCCACCCTTACACAATGCCTTCACACACATCTCCATGCATTCATTGAACATGCATTGTGCCCACAGTGTACTCACCTCTTGGTCTGGAGGCCCATACAGCAGTCCGTACTGGAGTAGGACCTCATCCGCCAGTCACTCCAACTTCTCAGAAGTGAAGGCTAGGGCCCTTTCCCCAGTCACACGGGCCATGGTAGGTTCCAGACACAGGTCACAGCAGCACATGCAGTGTAGGTCTTCTCCTGTGGAAGGTCAGGAAACAAGTGAGGATTGAGATAGAAAATGGCAGTCACGTCCGCGGCGGTGTACACCATCTCCGCCGGCGTAGATTCCCATTGGCCACTGTACCCCATAGGGCTCAATATTATCCAATGAGGAATTGCATGGCTGTTTACGACCGCCGCAGTGCACAACGAATTATCTCACGTCCACCTGTCCCTCCACACAGGACAGGCGGTCGCCATTTTGGGGGGGTGAACGGGCCTATCGATAATTGCTGTGTCACATGAGAAATAGGCACATACTTTTAAATTACACTGTCCCAAAACATGATTGCACAATGTGGACTGCTGTTGTGGTATAATTGTTCCAATTGTGACAGCCTACTCACTCTTGTGTCCCTTAGATACCTACCGCTGTGGATGAATAGGAGATGGAGACACACCATCATGTACAGACCCCTGGTGGACTTAGCTACACTGGAGAAGAGGCATATTATACTCACCTATAGACTGGACAGGGCCACAATCACAGAGCTGTGTGCCCAGTTGGAGCCAGACCTGATCTCAGCTATCCGTCATCCGACTGGGATCCCCATCTTGTGCAGGTTCCATCAGTGCTCCATTTCCTGGTGACAGGTTCTTTCCAAGTGACAGTGGGCTTGGCAGCAGGAATGTCACAGCGTATATTCTCAATCGTGCTGCCAAGTCTTGTCCGCCCTGGTAAAACACATGTGCAGCTACATTGCTTTCCCCCGTGTGGAAGATTTGGCCATTGTGAAGACTGGATTTTATGCAATCGGACATATCCTCAATATCATAGGGCGATTGACAGTACACATATTGCATTTGTCCCCCCTGGCAGAATGAACAGGTGTACAGGAATCGTAGGAGTTTCCACTCCATGAATGTGCAGATGGTGTGCCTGGCGGACCAATACATCTCCCACATCAATGTCAAATATCCAGGGTCAGTACATGATGCCTTTGTCCTGAGGAATAGCAGCATCCCAAATGTGATGGCCCAACTACAGAAGCACAGTGTCTGGCTTATAGGTGAGCCTTGGTCCCCACCCAGTGTATGTTGGTGTATGCCTCTGCTGTTAGCCAAATAGGATAGTGTGTGGCTAAATGTTGTCCCTCAATACTTGCAGGTGACTCTGGATACCCAAACCTATTGTGTCTGCTGATCCCTGTGAGGAATGCCAGGACAAGGGGTAAAGAACATTATAATGAGGCACATGGGTGAATCAGTAGGATAATAGAGAGGACCTTCGGCCTCCTGAAGGCCAGGTGCAGGTGCCTCCATCTGACAGGTGGATCCCTGGGCTACTCGCATGCGAAGGTCTGCCAGATAGTAGTGGCATGCTGCATGTTGCAGAACCTGGCCCTCAGACGGCATGTATCTTTTCTGCTGGAGGAGGAGACTGGGGATGCCCCTGTGGCAGCAGTGGACCTTGAGGACAGTGACGATGAGGAGGCAGAAGATGAGGATGTGGACAACAGAACATTATTGATCCGTCAGTACTTTCAATGACACACAGGTGAGACAGTGCGAATTCACATTTCTATAACTATTGTTGTATTCTGTGTGGCATTGGCATGTTGGCATTACCCACTTGTTTCCTCTACTTACTGTCACCTATGGATTATCATTTTACAGATGTTGGTGATATGACAACAATGTTGTGATGTGATCACTACAGGCAGCAACAGGTCATTCATTCTAAGCTCTCACAATGTACATTTAACTTGCAGTGGTTGTAGCCAATTCAATCAATACAAATTTGCAATACATCATATGCTAGTATTCGAGATTTATCCAAGGATGTTTATTGTAGTGCTAATAAATTGAGTGGAAAGTGCAATAGAATGGGATAATGATGGAGGAAAGTCCAGGGTATTGTTCCAGTCTGTAGTACAGGTGCAGTGTCCAAGGGGACATAGGAAGGGGAGCAATGGCAGTTCAAGGTGGACAAGGTGACAGAGTGGGACACAAGGGGGCCAATCAGGAGAGTCTCATTTCCTTGCGGTGGTCTTGGCAAGTGTCTCTGGCTTCTGTCTTGTTCGCAGGGAACGTTTGCGGGGTGGTTCTGCAGGGGAAGGGATGCTGGTGGCCTGTTGGTCCTGTGGCGGGGCCTCCTGGCCACTAGCGGCAGTGGAAGTGGAGGGCTGTTCAGTTGACTGACTAGTAGTAGGGGCCCGCTGGTGTAACACTGCCTCCCTCATGATGTTGGCCATGTCTGCCAGCACCCCTGCAATGGAGATCAGGGTGGTGTTAATGGCCTGCAAATCCTCCCTGATCTCCTGATACTGTCACTCCTGCAACCACCTGTTCTCCTGCACGTTGTCAAGGATCTGGCCCGTCGTTCCTGGGAATGTTGGTAGGCTCCCAGGATCTTGGAGAGTGCCTCATGGAGAGTCGGTTCCCTGCTCCTGCCCTCCCCCTGGTGCATAGCAGTCCTCCCCGGGTCCCTGTTGGCCTGTGCCTCTCTCCCCTGAATGGTGCACCCACTGCCACTGACCCCAGGTCCCTGATCTCTTGTGGGTGAGGTGTGGCCTGGGGTCCCTGTACAGGTGGGCACACGCTGATTGATGTGTCCTGGGGATAGAGGTGTGGGTACGCTAGGTGGGTGCTGTGGTGTTGGTTCCTGATGGGGGAGGCTCTGTGGTAGTCTTTGAGTGGGCTTGGGCGATCAGCTGTCCAGTGGTCCCTGATGGGCCAGGTAGGTCCTCCAGATCCAGAAGTCCAGAGATACTGTCATCACTGTGGGCCTCTTCTGTTGGGGAACTGGAAAGTGGTGGCACCTCCTCTCCACTGACATTGGCTGGGGTACCTGTGGGGATGTAAATGATGTATTATGCTTCACATGTATGAAATTTGTACTTCCGTAGCTTTCCCTCTATGGTTGGTTTTGCCTGCCAGCTTTTGCTTGTGTATGGTGATGTATTGTGGGATTGTTTGTTTCCCTATACTGTGCATGCTTTGGTGATGGGTGTCCATGCAGGGCTGGGAGGGCTGCCCATGCATTGGTATTGCATGCAGGGCTTGGCATTGTGGTTAGTCGTATGTGTTGGTGCAGTGTGTGGGATGGTGTGGAGTGATGGGAGTGAGGGTGAGGGGGTGGGATGGCATGCAGGTATGGGGGGTGATAGGTAATAAATGTGACTTACCAGTGTCCAGTCCTCTGGCTACTCCAGCAAGTCCCTCAAGATGCAGTATTGCCAGTACTTGCTCCTCCCATTCTGTGAGCTGTCTCACTGATGTAGTTCCTTGTTCTTGGGTGCTGTTCCATGGTGTTGACCTTGTATTGTATTGTGATTGTATTGTAAAAGTATTTATATAGCGCTTACTACTCCTGACGAGGCGTCGAAGCGCTTTTCGGCAAGTAGCACGCTACTCCGGAACCCAACAAGAACTAGTGATGGATTAGTATCGGGAAATATGAGTACAGTTTTAGTATTCTTATGAGTTAATTTGAGCCGTGGATATGAGAGTTTGTTAGTTATATTGACAGGAGTAATGGAGGGGTGGAGGAGGAAGGAAATCCAGAAGTGTTAATTGGGAGTACATCCCTCATTTACTCATCCCAGGGGCTTGGGATGAGTAAAGGGGGATGGAGGCGGGAAGATTCTGTGGAAGGGTTAGGGAGATCATAGTAGCAGGGTGAGATAAATGAGGGCAAATTTAGTAGGGTTGTTTGGGAGGTCATGGTAGTAGAGTGAGGTTTTGTGAGTTAGATGTGGAAGGGCTTAGGCAGAGTTATTTAGGAGATGAAAGTAGTAGAATGGATTTGGGATGAGTCAGAGTGGGGATGGAGGATAGATTGATAGAGATATGACATATGATGGTGGGTAGATAAGTGTGATAAGATGAGAGCAGGGATTCATAGATATCTAGTATAACAACCCACCCAGGAGCCATGCAATGACCCACGAACATGCCAAGCACAGAAACAACATACACATATACATACATACATACATACATACATATATATATATATATATATACACACACACGCACATACACACATGAATACACACACATATGCACACTTATATGTACATACAAAACATAATTAGACCCATGGGTAAATATACTTAGTCAAACAGGTTTAAAGAGTGTGTGTGTATTTTATTGTTATGACATAGCAGCGATACATATTTTCTAAAGAACTATACATAACTAGAAATATACACATAATCAGAAAAAGTATTTATCAACATAGGCATATGCAGTCCATAGTTGTATGAATATGGTGGTTATGAAGGAAAGAGCCAACTCTTGAGTAGTTTTCTGAAGACAAGAAAGTTATCTGTGGCTCTTATAGTTGGGGGTAATGAATTCCATAGTTTGGCTGCTTGAACTGAGAAGGATATACCACCTACAGTCTTTTTCTTGTATGGTGGTGTTCTAAGGCGGGGTGCCAATCTTGAGCGGAGGTTTCTTTGTTGGATGTATTTGGTTATTTTGTTTCTGATAAAAAGCGGTCCTGTTCCATGTACAGCTTTGTGGGTGATACAAAGCAGCTTGAAAGGGCATGTTCTGGCAACGGGTAACCAGTGTAATGCTCTCAAGGCAGGGGAGATGTGGGCTTGCGGCTTTACATGTAATAGTAGCCTGGCTGCGGAGTTCTGGATACGTTGTAGTTTTTTCATAATAGATAGAGATGATCCATGGTAGAGGCCATTGGCATAATCCAGTTTGGATAGTGCAAGTGAAATAGTAGCTTGCACCTTGTGTGGAAATCTGAGGTGGGGGAAGATGCGTTGTAGAGTCTTCAAGGTGATGAAGCTTGTTCTTGCTAATTTGTCCACTTGGGCATTCATAGTTAACATGCAATCCATGGTGATTCCAAGGTTTTTAACTTCCTTGGATAATTGAGGAGGTGGTCCGAGATCGTCAGGCCAGACGCATAGAGAGTCATAACTTTTCCAGTCACCACATATGAGTATTTCTGTTTTGGAGGTATTTAGTTTGAGATGGCTCCAGGTCATCCACTGATCAACAGCTCTGAGGCAACTGAAGATTTGTGAGTTTTCAATGTTTTTGGGGCATTCTAATTTAAGTAGTATTTGTGTGTCATCTGCATAGTTGTAGCATGTGAAATGAAAATCATTGATCAGTTCTGGTAATGATATCATGTAGATGTTGAAAAGCAAAGGTGAGATGATTGATCCTTGGGGGACCCCTGCTTTTGTGAGGTAGGGTTTAGACGGGAAGGGGGGTGAGTAGATGATATTAGATCTTTTTTGAAGATAAGAAGTAATCCAGCCGAGAGCATTCCCTTGTATGCCGGCTTCGTGGAATCTTTGTATTAGGGTGTCATGGTCAACCATATCAAAGGCAGCTGAGAGGTCCAAGAGAAGTAGTGCAGCAACTCCATTGCGGTCGACTGTGTTTTTAAGATCATCCCAGATTGCTATGAGTACTGATTCAGTGCCTTTTCCTGGTGGAATCCAGTTTGGAAGTCTGAAAGTATACAATTGTCTTCAATGAATTGTGACATCTGGGCTGTTAGACCTGGCAGCTTTTTGGCATGTCTCCCCTGTCTTTTTGCCTTCTTACCTCCTGGTTTTGGACTCTGTTTTTGCTGGTTTATTGTCTCTGCGCACTTTACCACTGCTAATCAGTGCTAAAGTGCAAGTGCTCCCCACATAAATTGTACTGTGGATTGGTTTATCCATAATTGGCATATTTGATTTACTGGCAAGTCCCTAGTAAAGTGCACTAGAGGTGCCCAGGGCCTGTAAATCAAATGCTACTAGTGGGCCTGCAGCACTGGTTGTGCCACCCACATAAGTAGCTCTGTAATCATGTCTCAGACCTGCCACTGCAGTGTCTGTGTGTGCAGTTTTGGCTGTAACTTCGACTTGGCAAGTCCACCCACTTGCCAGGCCTAAACCTTCCCTTTTCTTACATGTAAGGCACCCCTAAGGTAGGCCCTAGGTAGCTCCAAGGGCAGGGTGCAGTGTATGGTTAAGGTAGGACATATAGTAATGTGTTTTATATGTCCTGACAGTGAAATATTGCTAAATTCGTTTTTCACTGTTGCAAGGCCTGTCCCTCTCATAGGGTAACATGGGGGCTACCTTTAAATCTGATTAAAGTGTAGATTCCCTTTGGGAGCGGATGGACTTGTGGAGTTTGGGGTCTCTGAGCTCACAATTTAAAAATACATCTTTTAGTAAAGTTGATTTTAAGACTGTGCGTTTGCAAATGCCACTTTTAGAAAGTAGGCATTTTCTTGCTTAATCCATTCTGTGACTCTTCCTGTTTGTGGATTCCCTGTCTGGGTCAGTTTGACAGTTGGGCTGTTCACACCTCTCCTCTAGACAGTGACACAAAGGGGGCTGGGGTGTAGCTTGCATATCTTGATTAGCCATCTGTGCTGGAGGGGAGGGGAGGAGTGGTCACTCACACCTGAAAGGACTGTGCCTGCCCTCACACAATGCCGTCTCCGACCCCCTGGTGAGTGTCTGGAGCCTGGCCTGGACAAGGAAGGATCTTGCAAACACTTGAGACTTTGCTTTGAAGTTTGCAAACTTCAAAGGCAGAACGGGGTATAAGAAGCAGACCCAAAACCCCAGACTTTTAGAATATTTCGGGAATCAAGATGAACCTCTGCCCAGGAGAAGAGCTGAAGAGCTGAAGGAGGAGTACTGTCCCTTTCCTGTGTTGCTTTGCTGGACTTGCCTGCAGTTGCTGCTTCTGCCTGAAAAGAGTGCAAAGGGTGAACTTTGCTGTGTGTCCTGCTTGAGAAAATTCTCCAAGGGCTTG
Organism: Pleurodeles waltl; assembly: GCF_031143425.1. NCBI lineage: Eukaryota > Metazoa > Chordata > Amphibia > Caudata > Salamandridae > Pleurodeles > Pleurodeles waltl. The sequence continues at coordinate 1,084,482,025 of NC_090437.1, read as the reverse complement.
GAGTAGAGCTTGCCTCCTGCTGGAAGTCTCAGGGACACCAAAGACTTCAGTTTCCTCGACCTGCAGCACTGGGAACTGTGTGTTTTGTGCTGTCCAAGAGGAGAAACCACTGCAACACCGCCAACGACGACGTTGGCCTGCACTGTGACCTGCCGACGCCGCACGGAGTCGCATTGCCTCACTTCACACCGCGACCCTGGTCTCACCGACGCCATCATCGGATGACTTCACCGAGCCGCTGCTCGCACCGCGACCTGTGGGCCCGCACTCTGGCGTCACCTGCTCACACCGTAGCCTGGGCATCCCTGACGACATCGCTCCTGCTGACACCGGCGCCGCTGCCTGCACGGTGGCCTGTGGACACGGCTCGTGAGGAGCACGAAGCACCGTCCCGCGCCGCAGCCCCGGTCCACCGACGGCAGCACCATCGGCTCCAGTGTCGTCACCAGGCATCCTTGCCTGCACCGTGGCCTGTGGACACCGCTCGTGAGGGTCACGAAGCACCGTCCCCTCCCGCACCGCTGGCTTGGGCCTACAGACGACAGCGCTTCCACAACGACGACGCCGCTGCCTGCACCGTGGCCTGTGGACACCGCACATTTCACCCCCCCGCTTCACACCGCAGCCCTGGTCTCACTGATGCCACTTGCCGCCATCACCGAGCTGTTGCCTGCACCGTGACCTGTGGGCACTGCACTTCTCATCGTCCCGCTTCGCACCGCAGCCCTGACGCCATCCCCGCCAGCGCACCTGATTTCATCAGCCCAGAGTTCGATCCCCGAGGTGTGTGACTTCAAGGTCCCAACGACTCCTGCACCGACTCTGGAACCGACACCAGCGACGCTGCTCTCCGGAGCTCACCGCGAGGATCACGACGCCCTGCAAATCCAAGGTACTGTTTGTGGGTCTTCCCGACACCGCAACAGGCCTGCAACGCTGATGCCAGACTGAACTTTTGGTTTTGTTGTTCACGATGCCGTGATAGCCCCAGGTGGAGTTATCGACTTCAAGGAACTGTATTGTTAAGTACATCTTGCAGCATTCATATTTTTATTACTGTTTGTTGGATTTTTTTGTCGTACTTGGTCTTAAATAGATAGATAAATATTGGCTATTTTTCTAAAACTGGTGTCCTTTTGTATTGTTTTCACTTATTACTGTGTGTTATGTGCAAATGCTTTACACATTGCTTCTGAGATAAGCCTGACTGCTCGAGCCAAGCTACCAAGGGGGTGAGCAGGGGTTATCTGAGCGGGTATCTCCCTCATCCTGACTAGAGTGAGGGTCCCTACTTGGACAGGGTGCAAACCGACTTCCAACTAGAGACCCCATTTCTAACATTGGTTGTCAGCGGTGAGGATAGGACTTGCATTTGCACTTGACCTACAGTGATTGGTGTACACTACTACAATATCGCAGACTATTACGTGCCACATACATTTTTTTGGTTTTGATTTCCTTCTCTTTTACCTATTTTTGATCTTGAGTTCAAGTGAACCCCAACGACATCATGTCTCAATCAAGAGCATCTTCAGTTGCATCCCAGGATTTGTTTTTTGAGGAGGATAGGTTGGAAACCTATTCCATGAAGGAACTGAAGACAGTTTGTAAAAACCTCAAAGTTCAGATCAGAGGCCTCACCAAAAAGGAGGAGCTGCAGAAGGCGCTGAGGGTCTGGGTAGCAGCCAGAACTGCCAGTGGGCAGTCTGAGGATCCAAATGGAGAGTCTACTGACACAAATTCTAGGGGAGATGTACTGAGGGTGCAGGAGCTGCCGGGGAGGGAGGTGCCCCCTGTGCCAAGCAGCAGTGGTGGATCAAAAGGATTGACTCCAGAGGAGCTGGAGGACAGGAGAGAAGCCAGGAGGCACCAGATTGAGTTGGAGAGATTAATAATGCAGGCTCAGAGGGAGCAGCGAGCCATGAAGGAAAGAAAGATGCTTTTGGACCATGAGCTTAAAGTAAAAGAGCTGGATGTGAGGAGCCGGTCCAGCCAGGATGGTGGCAGCAATTCCTCAGTGCAGTCAGACAGAATTGTGCACATTCCTAAAAACGTAGGGAGAGAGTACAAGAAGGGAGATGACATACAGAGGTGGTTTCAGGGATATGAGGCGTCCATCCACATGAATGGGGTCCCTGAGAAGAATTGGGGAGCAGGATTGTGGAACCACTTCACAGAGGAGGGGAGGGACACTTTGCTAGCTTTGGGTAAGGGGTACAACCTCACCTACGCTGACATGAAGGAGGCCCTTCTCACTCGGTATGGTCTCACTCCTGACAAAGTACAGGGATCAGTTTAGGCGGAGTAAGAAAACTGAGTCCCAGATCTGGTTAGAGTGTGTAGATTTGTTTTGCAGAGCACTGGATGGTTGGGTGAAGGGCAGTAATGTGACAGATTTTGAGGGGCTGTACAACTTAATTGCGTGGGAGCACTTGTCTAGTCTGTGTTTTGCAGCACTGCACCAGCACTTGACTGATAGCAGGCTGACTGACCCCAGGAAGCTTGCTATGGAGGCGGACCTCTGGGTGAGTACCAGAGTCCACAAAAAGGTAAATGTCGGAGATTCTGCCAAAGGTGGGCAGGGTTCCCAGCAGCAGAGTGGGGGGGGGGGGACAAAGATAAACAAAAGGAGTCTTCCAAAGGGCCCCAATCTAGTAACCTGGGTAAGAAATCCCACCCCCCAGCAGATAAGAAACCATGGGCCTCTGCAGGAAAGCCTGCAGAGGCAGGGCACCATAAATGCTTTGCTTGTGACCAGGAGGGTCACACGAAGGGAGATCCCAAGTGTCCCAAGTGGACACCACCACCCAGCGGTGGGCAGACCAAGGGGTTGGCCAGTGTACCGCTTGGGGAGGAGGTGGTCCCGGGGGGGGCTGGGGATCCCACAGAAATGACCCTTGTCTCTCTAGGGGACGGTGAGATGGTCCAGAGAAACCTAATGCCTGATAACACTAAAAAAAACAGGCAGTGGGTGACCATCAATGGGCAGAGGGTAGAGGCTCTCAGAGATACTGGAGCCAGTGTGACAACGGTCCGGTGTCACCTGGTGTCTGAAGAACATATAGTCCCTGGTGTATTCTACCAAGTAGTTGCGGTGGACAGCTCAGAGCGCCAATGTAAGGTGGTGCAGGTTCCCTTTGAGTGGGGAGGGGTCTCAGGTTCCTTGAGGGCAGCTGTGAGTCCCACCATGCCAGTTGACTGTCTGCTGGGCAACGACCTGGAGACTTCCGCCTGGAAGGAGGTGGAGCTCAGGTCGCACTTGGGGATGTTGGGGTTGCCAGAGTGGGCATGCGTGACCACTCGGTCCATGGCAGCCAATCAGGGTGATCAGACAGACCTTGAGCCTGAAACAGTGGCCCAGATGACTGCCACGCAAAAAGGGCAAGGGGCGTGGGAAACCTGCCCCAGAAGTTCCCACGGTCCGGGAGGAGGCTGACCTCGAGGAGGAAGCCCCGGTACCTACAAGCGAAACAAGTGGCTGAACTGGGAGACCTACCTGAGCTGACCCATTGGCAGCAAGAGGGGGGTCCCACCAGGGAGGAGTTCTGCACAGAGCAGAAGGTGTGCCCTACTCTCATGGGTCTTAGGCAGCAGGCCGAAGACCAGGCAGCTGGTGCTGAGCCCAAGGATCACCTGATATACTGGGACAATGATCTCCTGTACAGCGAGCCTAAGGTTGCTCAGCCTGGGGCAGCCCGTGTGCTGGTGGTACCCCAGCGCTTCAGAGCGTTCCTACTGGGTTTGGCTCATGATGTGCCTCTGGCAGGACATTTGGGGCAAGGCAAGACCTTTGACATGCTTGTCACCCACTTTCATTGTTCCCAGATGAGAAAACATTCTGATGCATTCTGCAGATCCTGTCAGACTTGCCAAGCAAGTGGCAAAAGTGGAGGGCCCCCCTCCAACCCTTTCCTGTCGTGAGCACCCCTTTTGAGCGGGTGGGCATTGACATAGTGGGGCCTCTGGACCCCAAGACAGCCCTAGGCAACAGGTTCATCCTGGTCTTGGTGGACCATGCCACAAGGTACCCGGAAGCTATCCCTCTGAGGACAGTGACAGTGCCCGTTGTGGCCAGGGCACTGATGGGGATCTTTACCCGAGTGGGTTTCCCCAAGGAGGTGGTATCTGACCGGAGTACCAACTTTATGTCCATGTACATAAAAGCCATGTGGAAGGAATGTGGGGTGAACTACAAATTCACCACCCCTTACCATCCCCAAAGTAATGGGTTGGTTGAGAGATTCAACGAACCCTGAAAGGCATGATTGGGGGTCTGTCAGACTCCATGAGGCGTAAGTGGGACATCCTATTACCATGCCTTCTCTTTGCCTACCGGGAAGTACCACAGAAGGGGGTTGGCTTTAACCCCTTTGAGCTGCTGTATGGGCACCCGGTCAGAGGACCTCTGAGTCTGGTGAAAGAGGGCTGGGAGCAAGCTCCTAGGAAGCCACCCCAGGATGTATTTAGTTACATGCTGGCCTTCCAGCACCAGACCGCCCGCTTCAGGAAGCTCACACAAGAGAACCTTGAGGTAAGCCACGAGGACATGAAACGCTCGTACGACCAGAATACCACTCTGGTTGAGTTTCAGCCTGGCCAAAAAGTGTGGGTCATGGCCCCTGTAGAGCCTTGTGCTCTACAAGACAGGTGGTCAGGGCCATTTGAGGTGAAGGAGCGCAAGAGTGACATCACCTTTTTGGTGGACTTGCAGACTCCTAGGAACCCCTTGAGCGTTCTACATGTGAACCGCTACAAACCTCACTTTGAGAGGTCCGAGCTAACCATGCTTCTGGCAACAGATGATGGGACAGAAGAGGAGAGTGAACCTCTCCCTGACCTCCTGTCTACCAAGGAGCGGGATGGGTCAGTAGAAGTCGTGGTCCTCTCCCCTTCTCTGACTCTAGAACAGCAGAGTGAGTGTCGCCAGTTACTGGAACACTTTGCCACTCTGTTCTCACTCACACCAGGGGTCACCCATCTATTCATGCATGATGTGGACACTGGGGACAGCCTGCCTGTGAAAAACAAGGTTTACAGGTTGGCTGACAGAGTGAAGGCCAGCATCAAGGAGGAGGTTTCCAAGATGTTGGCTCTAGGGGTGATTGAGCGCTCCAGCAGCCCTTGGTCCAGTCCAGTGGTTCTGGTACCCAAGCCTGCTGCACCTGGTGCCACACCAGAACTTCCGTTCTGTGTGGACTACCGGGGGCTCAATATCATCACCAAAACAGATGCCCACCCCATCCCCAGAGCTGATGAGCTCATAGACCGGTTGGGGGCAGCCAAGTTCCTCAGCACGTTTGATTTAAAGTCTGGGTACTGGCAAATTGCCTTAACTGAAGGGGCCAAGGAGAGGTCAGCGTTCTCAACACCAGAGGGGCACTTCCAGTTCTGTGTCATGCCCTTCGGGTTGAAGAACGCCCCTGCCACCTTCCAGAGGTTGGTCAATCAGGTCCTGGCAGGGCTTGAAAACTTCAGTGCCGCTTACTTTGACGACATTGCTGTTTTCAGCTCCAGTTGGGAGGACCACCTGCACCACCTCTGGGAAGTGTTGAAGGCACTGCAAGCCGCAGGCCTCACTATCAAGGCCAGTAAGTGCCAGATAGGGCAGGAGTCCGTGGTGTACTTAGGACATCAGGTAGGGAGTGGCCGGGTGGCACCCCTACAACCCAAAATTGATGCCATTCGGGCTTGGGCACCCCCCAAGACCCAGCCAGAGGTGAGAACCTTCTTAGGCCTCACCGGGTACTACAGGAGGTTAGTCAAGGGATATGGCACCATTGTTGCCCCCTTGACAGAGCTGACTTCTAAGAAGCAGCCTAGACAGGTGATCTGGACTGAGTCATGCCAGACCGCGCTTGACACCCTGAAGGAAGCCATGTGCACAGCGCCTGTGCTACTGGCCCCTGACTTTTCCAAGGAGTTTGTGGAACAGACAGATGCTTCTGAGCATGGTGTGGGAGCAGTACTTTCACAGCTAAACGAAGAGGGCCTAGACCAGCCTGTAGTCTTCCTTAGCAGGAGACTACTCCCCAGGGAACAGAGGTGGAGTGCAATTGAAAGGGAAGCTTTTGCCGTGGTCTGGGCAGTGAAGAAGCTAAGACCCTACTTGTTTGGGTCCCACTTCCGGATTCAGACCGACCACAGGCCACTCAGATGGTTAATGTAGATGAGGGGTGAGAACCCAAAACTGTTGAGGGGGTCCATTTCCCTACAGGGGATGGACTTTACAGTGGAACACCGCCCTGGCACAGAATACGCCAACGCTGATGGTCTGTCCAGGTTCTTCCGCCTTAGTGAGGAGGACTCCCCAGGGGTTGGGTAGTTCCCCCTACTCTCAGCCAGAGTGGACATGTGTTTGACCTGGCAGCTTTATAGTGTGTCTCCCCTATCTTTTTGCCTTCTGACCTCCTAGTTTTGGACTCTGTTTTTGCTGGTTTATTGTCTCTGCGCACTTTATTACTGCTAATCAGTGCTAAAGTGAAAGTTCTCCCCATATAATTTGTACTGTGGATTGGTTTATCCATAATTCAATATTTGATTTACTGGTAAGTCCCTGGTAAAGTGCACTAGTGGTGCCCAGGGCCTGTAAATCAAATGCTACTAGTGGGCCTGCAGCACTGGTTGTGCCACCCACTTAAGTAGCTCTGTAATCATGTCTCAGACCTGCCACTGTGCAGTTTAGACTGTAACTTCGACTTGGCAAGTGTACCCACTTGCCAGGCCTAAACCTTCCCTTTTCTTACATGTGAGGCACCCCTAAGGTAGGCCCTAGGTAGCGCCAAGGGCAGGGTGCAGTGTATGGTTAAGGTAGGACATATAGTAATGTGTTTTGTATGTCCTGACAGTGAAATATTGCTAAATTCGTTTTTCACTGTTGCAAGGCCTGTCCCTCTCATAGGGTAACATGGGGGCTACCTTTAAATCTGATTAAAGTGTAGATTCCCTTTGGGAGTGGATGGACATGTGGAGTTTGGGGTCTCTGAGCTCACAATTTAAAAATACATCTTTTAATAAAGCTGATTTTAAGATTGTGCGTTTGAAAATGCCACTTTTAGAAAGTAGGAATTTTCTTGCTTAATCCATTCTGTGACTCTGCCTGTTTGTGGATTCCCTGTCTGGGTCAGTTTGACAGTTGGGCTGTTCACACCTCTCCTCTAGACAGTGACTCAAAGGGGGCTGGGGTGTAGCCTGCATATCTTGATTAGCCATCTGTGCTGGAGGGGAGGGGAGGAGTGGTCACTCACACCTGAAAGGACTGTGCCTGCCCTCACACAATGCCATCTCCGACCCCCTGGTGACTGTCTGGGGCCTGGCCTGGACAAGGAAGGATCTTGCAAACACTTAAGACTTTGCTTTGAAGTTTGCAAGCTTCAAAGGCAGAACTGGGTATAAGAAGCAGACCCAAAACCCCAGACTTTTAGAATCTTTCGGGAATCAAGAGGAACCTCTGACCAGGAGAAGAGCTGAAGAGCTGAAGGAGGAGTACTGTCCCTTTGTTGTGTTGCTTTGCTGGACTTGCCTGCAGTTGCTGCTTCTGCCTGAAAAGAGTGCAAAGGGTGAACTTTGCTGTGTGTCCTGCTTGGGAAAATTCTCCAAGGGCTTGGAGTAGAGCTTGCCTCCTGTTGGAAGTCTAAGGGACACCAAAGACTTCAGTTTCCTCGACCTGCAGCACTGGGAACTGTGTGTTTTGTGCTGTCCAAGAGGAGAAACCACTGCGACGCCGCCAACGACGCCGCTGGCCTGCACCGTGACCTGCCGACACCGCACAGAGTCGCATTGCCCTGCTTCGCACCGCGACCCTGGTCTCACCGATGCCATCATTGGACGACTTCACTGAGCCGCTGCTCGCACCGCGACCTGTGGGCCCCGCACGCCGGCGTCACCTGCTCACACCGCAGCCTGGGCATCCCCGACGACATTGCTCCTGCTGACACCAGTGCTGCTGCCTGCACCGTGGCCTGTGGACACCGCTTGTGAGGGGCACGAAGCACCGCCACGTGCCGCAGCCCCGGTCCACCGACGTCAGCACCATCGGCTACAGTGTCGTCACCAGGCATCCTTGCCTGCACCATGGCTTGTGGACACCACTCATGAGGGTCACGAAGCACCCTCCCGTCCCGCACCGCTGGCTTGGACCTACAGACGACAGCGCTTCCGCAATGACAACACTGCTGCCTGCACCGTGACCTGTGGACACCGCACATTGTACCGCCCCGCTTCACACCGCAGCCCTGGTCTCACCGACGCCGCTGGACGCCGTCACCGAGCCGTTGCCTGCACTGTGACCTGTGGGCACCGCTCATCGCATCGTCCTGCTTCGCACCGCAGCCCTGACGCCATCCCCGCCAGCGCACCTGATTTCATCAGCCCAGAGTTCGATCCCCGAGGTGCGTGACTTCAAGGGCCCGACGACTCCTGCACCGACTCCGGAACCGACGCCAGCGATGCCGCTCTCCGGAGCTCACCGCGAGCATCACGACGCCCTGTGAATCCAAGGTACTGTTTGTGGGTCTTCCAGGCCAGCCTGAACTTTTGGTGTCGTTGTTCACGACGCCATGATACCCCTAGGTGGAGTTATCGACTTCAAGGAACTGTATTGTTAAGTACATCTTGCAGGATTCATATTTTTATTACTGTATGTTGGATTTTTTATCGTATTTGGTCTTGTGTAATATAGATAAATATTGGCTATTTTTCTAAAACTGGTGTGGTGTCCTTTTGTAGTGTTTTCACTTATTACTGTGTGTTATGTGCAAATGCTTTACACATTGCTTCTGAGATAAGCCTGACTGCTCGTGCCAAGCTACCAAGGGGGTGAGCAGGGATTATCTGAGCGGGTATCTCCCTTATCCTGACTAGAGTGAGGGTCCCTACTTGGACAGGGTGCAAACCGACTGCCAACTAGAGACCCCATTTCTAACATGGGCGAATACTGCTCTTTCTATCACTTGCGGGTCTAGGTTTGTTTTCTTTAAAAAGGGTCGTATGTATGCCTTTTTCAGGTCTACAGGAAAAGTTCCAGTACTTAAAGAGTTGTTGATGATTCTTCTTACAGGTGTGGCAGCAGAAGTAGATAGAAGAATGTTCTTGAAGATTTATGGTGGACAAGGGTCCAAAGGACAACCAGAAGGCCTGCTTGCTTTGACCAAATCGATCAATTCACCGTGGGATATTTGTTGGAAGGACTGTAGAGGCTGGGTTAGTTTATTCTTAGAGGATATTTTAGGAAAGGGGTTGGTGCTGATGGTTTTCTTCTGTTTTAAATAGGAGTCCAATGTGTCTGCCTTGGTTGTGTAGTGAGTTGCCAATTTGTTTGCAAAATCTTGAGTAGTGGGATGACTTCCTTCCACGCATGTAGGTTTTCGAAATTCATTGAGAATTTTATAAAATTTCTTGGTTGTAGATTTAGCATTTTGAATTCTGAGTAGTACCTTTTTTTTAGCTTTTTTGATTGATGATTTGTATATACTGTTAAGTTTGTGTAGCTGCAGTTTGTCTCAACTGTTGTTTGTTTTGAGTCAGGTCCGCTGCAACTTTCTGATTTGTTGCTTTATCTTTTTAAGTTCTGTGTTTCTCCAAGGTGTTGGTTTTCTTTTGCGTGTTTAGTTTTTCTGAGTGGTAATGGGGTATCAAAAGCTTCCTGTAGCCACTCATAAAGTTTTGGCACAGAATTAATTGTATCTAGATCTGTGTTGGCTGTTAGTTGTGTTTCTAAGTCATCCAAATTGAGTTTGTTCCATGGCCGATAGGTGCATGTATGTAAGTAGTTGTGGGGTGTGTTGATTTTTGGAGTTTTATGTTGGAAAGCTATCAAATGGTGGTCTGACCAAGTGATTGGCATGATGCTATGAATGGTAACTAGTTCAGGCTTAGCAAAAATGACATCTAGGATGTGTCCTGTGATGTGTGTGGGATTGTGTACAGTCTGATGTAGGTTCAATGCGACTAGGACAGTGGTGATAGCTTTTGGATGGGGCATATTGGGTTTGTCAAACCAAATGTTTAGATCCCCAAGAATACATAGGTTGGAGTATAGTGTAATAAGGTTTGAGCAGGGATCTAGAAAAGCATCTGGGAATGTGGAGTTTTTAGGTGGAGGTCTGTAAAGGAGTAGAAAGTTACAGGAGGAAGTTGGGGTAGGGTGGCATCTGGTGAGGAGGGCTTCACAACCTTGTATGGAAATGTTGTCTGTTTTTCCAAGGTTTATTGCCTGTTTGAAAATAATAGCTAGTGCACCTCCTCTCTTGCCTATACGGTTTTGTGTGATGGTTTGATAGCCCGGAGGAAGGGCTTCGTGAAACACTGGGGCCATGTCATCCCCCAACCAGGATTCAGTTGTGAATAGTAAGTCAGGTTGTGTGTCTGTGAGCAGGTCGTAGATGTGGTGCTTGTTTTTTTAGAGTGATCGAGCATTTATGAGCTGGCAGTTTAGAAAAGGTGTGTTAGTGGTAGTGTTGTTTTGTTTAGGAGAAGGGTTACTAGTATGATATGAGCTTGAAGCAGGAGTGTTATTAGTTGTGATAACTGTGTGAGGCTCACCATAGTCTTGCTTTTCAATATAGTGTTCCTATTCCAGCAGGTTAAGGAGGCATTTTGTTGGGTCTGTGTGTGTGGGTGGTGGACTTGGTGGCTGAGAGAGACATGAAGAGTGTCCTGTTTTTTGTGGGGTAGACTTCTTATTAAATAGACAAGGGGATGCGAGGTTGTTAAGAGTGGCATGTTGTTTATTTTGTTTGCATCTGTTTAGTGTGGATGGAGTATGGGTTGGGGTGGTGGAGGAGCATGTGGATCATGATGTAAGGCTCTAAATTGTGCAATGGAGGAGAGGCGAGTGAATGGAAGTTGCTGGGTTGGGGTGCTTGTGGTAGGTGTTTGAGAAGAGTGAGAAAGTAGAGGTAAAGATAGGACGGGACTTGTATTCTTTGTGTAGTCCTGAGGCTGGGAGTGGGTGTGACGATAAGTATATTGAGAGTTTGTGTTGATTTGATGTGCTGATGTATGTGGTCTGTATTGTTTTTGTGGAATAGTGAGAGGGGATATTGATGTAGTTGGTTTTGGTGAGGGATTTGTGTGTGATTTAGTGCTGGTGAGTGGAATTAGAGTGTTAGATGGGGTGTTGATGTGTTTTGGAGATAAATGTACGAGGTGTGTAAGAGGCGATGGATGTGTGTCAGGGGAGTTAGTGTTAGTTGTGATGACTGGAAAAGGTAATATGTGTGGTGGAGTGAAGTGTGGGGATTGTACGGTTGAGTGTAATTGGTGAAGAGAGGGGAAGGGTGTTTGTAGATGGTGTGTTGGAAGGCTGGGTTTGGGCATTGTTATGATGAAAGGTGGTCTGTGTAGAGCAAATAGAGGATAGTGTTTTTGGTTAGTATGAACAGAGAGTGTGTATCTGGAAGGCTGAGGGAAATGTATAGTGTGGTTTTGTGTTGTGTGGGTGATGGCAGGTTGTGTTAGTGGGAGTGCACAGAGTAGTGTTTGTTGTGAGAATGAAGGTGTTTGACAGTTGTGGAGGATATGTGTATATGTGTTGTATAAGGGGTATTGTGTTGGGTGATGGGACATTGCAATCTGTCTGCGGTCAGTTTGTGATGCATGAGTTGGATGTCTTTGCAGACAATGGGGGTGATTCTAACCCTGGCGGTCGGTGATAAAGCGGCGGCCAACCCGCCAACAGGCCGGCGGTCCAAAAAATTGAATTCTGACCTTGGCGGGAACCGCCAACACAGCCCGCCACATTAACACTCCGACCGCCACGGCGGGACCGACAAACAGCGCGGCGGTCACCGCCAACAGACAGGCGGCAGACAATGTACCGCCCACCCTATTATGACCGGCCAATCCGCCACCTTTTCCGGGGCAGGAGCACCGCCGATAAAAACACGGCGGAAACAGACTACGAACGGGAAAACGCACACCTCTACGCACTCCACGAGGAAGGAGGACAGCATGGAACCCGAATTAAACATCCTACCTGCTCTCGTCTACCTGCTCATCTACCACGAGTACGAACACCAGCGCAGACGACAACGGTGAGTACTGCACCTACGACACAGGGGAGGGGGGAGGACGAAAGGTTACGTGCACACACATACGCGATACACCCACCCCCCCAAACCATGTACACACCAATGCAGAGCAACAAGTCACAGTGACACCACCCAAACCCCCGTAAAAAAAGCAAGGACATAATTAAATTGTGACTCGAAATTTATGGGAAATAAAAACCACTGATAAGTCACGGTCAAATAGCAATAACAATTCAAAAAAAACAATTCAATATCCAGTGCATACAATAAACCGAGGCAATAAGTCCTGCACATCTAACGATATTCCAAGTGTCCGTGGGCCAAAGTGTATCAACACAAGGGCAAAGCCCACACAGGAGACCTAAGTCCTTTGGAGAGAACACTGCAGGGGCATCTGATGAAAAAACTACAGGCACCTCAGGGGGAAGGGAAGGGGGGGGCACCACAGCCACATGAGTCCACGACGCCAGATCCACGAAGGGGCCACCATGCCCACTGTGCCATCCTGGGGAGTGCAAAGCCACAGTCTCTCAAGTCTCTACAGTGGGTGGCTTGCCCACTCGGCCATCCTGGGGAGTGCAAAGCCACAGTCTCTCAAGTCTCTACAGTGGGTGGATTGCCCACTGTGCCATCCTGGGGAGTGCAAAGCCACAGTCTCTCAAGTCTCTACAGTGGGTGGCTTGCCCACTCTGCCATCCTGGGGAGTGCAAAGCCACAGTCTCTCAAGTCTCTACAGTGGGTGGCTTGCCCACTCTGCCATCCTGGGGAGTGCAAAGCCACAGTCCATCAGGTGGATAACAGTCTCCACCGGTCAAGGAGGAGGCATGGTGGGCACAGTGAACCGTGAACAGTAGCTCGAGACAGATCCGGCACTGTCATTGTGCCAGTGGTGCTTGAGACGGCGGGGCCCAGCGGAGCGGTGCTTGACAGGAAGGGCCCAGCGGAGCGGTGCTTGAGACGGCGGGGCCCAGCGGAGCGGTGCTTGAGACGGCGGGGCCCAGCAGAGCGGTGCTTGACAGGAAGGGCCCAGCGGAGCGGTGCTTGAGACGGCGGGGCCCAGCGGAGCGGTGCTTGACAGGAAGAGCCCAGCGGAGCGGTGCTTGAGACGGCGGGGCCCAGCGGAGCGGTGCTTGACAGGAAGGGCCCAGCGGAGCGGTGCTTGAGACGGCGGGGCCCAGCGGAGCGGTGCTTGAGACGGCGGGGCCCAGCGGAGCGGTGCTTGACAGGAAGGGCCCAGCGGAGCGGTGCTTGAGACGGCGGGGCCCAGCAGAGCGGTGCTTGACAGGAAGGGCCCAGCGGAGCGGTGCTTGAGACGGCGGGGCCCAGCGGAGCGGTGCTTGACAGGAAGGGCCCAGCGGAGCGGTGCTGAGACGGCGGGCCCAGCGGAGCGGTGCTTGAGACGGCGGGGCCCTGTTCAGCGGTGCTCTTCTGCACGGCGGGGCCCTGTTCAGCGGTGCTCTTCTGCACGGCGGGGCCCTGTTCAGCAGTGCTCTTCTGCACGGCGGGGCCCTGTTCAGCGGTGCTCTTCTGCACGGCGGGGCCCTGTTCAGCGGAGCTCTTCTGCACGGCGGGGCCCTGTTCAGCGGTGCTCTTCTGCATGGCGGGGCCCTGTTCAGCGGTGCTCGTCCAGTAGGTCAAGGGAGCCAGACCTGGCCTGGACTCCCTGCTCAGTCGCCCTCCGACCGTGCTGTTGCTGGACCCTTCGGTGACGGAGTCCTGGGCCCTTTGGTGTTCTTCTTAACACCCGGGATGGGGCTTGTGGGCCCCTCCTGCTCCGCGCTCCTGCTGGCTGACTTTTCCACCCTGCTGCCCTTTCGCTCCTTAGATGGGGCTCTCGGGCCCTTGCCTCCCCTAGATGTTGTGGCTGGTGAAGTGGGCGAACTTTGCTCCTTGGGGGCAGCCGTGTCAGTCCTCTCACGGCGGCCCTTTAGCTTCCTGGTCCTCTTGCCTGGTGGGGGGCTGGCTGTCCCCTTGCTGCTGATTGAAGTGTCACTGCTGGCAAAGGGTGGGCTCCAGAACCCATGCACCACAGTGACACTCGAAGCTGGGCTGGTGGTGGCTGAGGTGCTCTTGGGACTCTTTGCAGATGGAGGGGGTGGGTCAGTGGAGGGAAAGAGGTCAAGATTAGCAAGGAAAACTTTCTTAGGACCAAGGTAAAAGGTAGGAGAAGTGGTGATGGGAGTGGAGGAAGAGGATGTGGTTGTAGGAGAGTCAGGTGTGCTGTCTTTGGGTGCAGGTGCTTTTGCTGGAGGCTGTCGTGAGGTGGATGGCTGTTGGGTGGGTGTCTGCCTGCGTTTGTGTGTCTTGGAAGAGGGGGTGACAGACACAGTGGGAGAGGACACAGGGGACGTGTAAATGGTAGTGGGGGTGGTGACTGCACGTGTGCGGACTGGACTGGAGGGTGTGCTGGTGATGGAAGCACTGGCTGATGGTGGTGTGCATGCAGGTGTGAGTGTAGACGTCAAAGGGAGGGAGGAGGGAGACGAGGAGGAGGGGGACACAGAGGTGGTAGTGACTGTTGGAATGTCTGCATCTGGGTGTTGCTTGCGTGAATGCTTGTGGGTTTTGTGGTGCTTGTGTCTGGATGAGCTGCCCTTGGGTGTTGAGGTGTGTGCAGGCTGGTCTGATGGTGTGGATGGGATAGGCTGAGGAACAGGAGACAGAGACAGGCTGGAGGCAGTCAGAAGAGGGAGGCTGGAAACAGGGACAATGGCTGCCGTCAGTGCTGAGGCCAGAGCATTGAACGATCGTTGATGGGCAGCCTGACCCGAATGAATGCCCTCCAGGTAGGCATTGCTCCGATGCACCTCCCTTTCTACCCCCTGGATGGCATTCAAAAGGGTAGTCTGCCCAACAATGATGGTCCTCAGGAGGTCAATGACCTCCTCACTGAGGGCAGCAGGGGTAACAGGGGCAGGGGCTGAGGTGCCTGGGGCGAAGGAGACGCCCGCCTTCCTGGGCGAGCGGGCACAGAGCGTAGGCTGAGGGGCTGCTGGGAGGGTGGGGCTGGTGCGCTGGGTGGCGGCTGTACCTGTAGAGGCGGGGGGCCCGGATGTTGCCGCCACCGCTAGGGAGCTCCCATCCGAGGACGTGTCGCTGTCGCTGGTGTCACCACCGGTCCCCGTTGTGGTGCTCCCCTCGCCCTCCGGATCACTGGTGCCCTCGGTGTCTGTTCCTGGGCCCACCGGGGCCTTGTGACTTGCAGCTCCCTCGTGCTCCGATGCCAATTCTCCTCCGCCTGATGATGCTAATGCACACATGCACAAGAAGATGAAGAAGAAGGGTGGGGGGAGAAAAACGAAGACCAGGTTGAGTGCATGCAATGTCAACACCGTTGGCAGAGAGGACAGACACAGGAGACTCATGCACTAAGCCGCGCATTCGGGGTACACTACTCAGTACTTCTGACTAGGACAACAGGTCTAGAGACGACAAAGGCGCACATGTGTGATGCTGTACCATCGATAGCTGTACTTGTCACCCTACAGAGGTGGGGGCCGGGAGCACAGGGCCATGCCTAAAGGAGAGGACTACACTACAGAAAGCGCCCTGGCCTAATGTCACCCACAACCCTCCTCCCCCACCCAGACGCCTCCACTGCGCAGAGAGATAGCAGAATGTGCTGATACTCACCCCCTTGTGTCTGCTGTGATGTCCTCAAGCGCCCATCCAAATCAGGGTAGGCCACCGCCAGGATCCGGGACATCAGGGGGGTCAGGGTACGACGGGCACCCCTCCTAGGTTGGGCGGCCATCCCCAGCAGTGACTCGGCGGTCTTCCTGGTCCCGCGGCAGTGGGTGCCCCGTCTAACGTGGACCCCCAGGGCCCGGACTTCCTTGGCGATGGCACGCCAAATGTCCACTTTCTGATGGGTGCTGACCTATTTGACATGTACAGGGTGGGAAGGAAAAATCATCAATTTTCTGCATGTTAGATGCGATTGGCCCCCCCTCCCCAACCTTGCCATATGGCACATGCTCTCATCTGTCGTGCGTTGCACTCCTCATTCGCACCCCACCAACTTACATCCACCCCACTCCACACAGGCATAGCCCATTCAATGTGCACCCAGTGTACTTACCTGTTGGTCTGGAGGACCGTAGAGTAACGCATACTGGGGGAGGACCCCATCCACAAGTTTCTCCAACTCCTCAGACGTGAAGGCAGGGGCCCTTTCCCCAGTCGCAGCAGCCATTGTCACTTCCAGACCGAGGTCACAGCAGCACTTGCAGTATAGGTACTCTCCTGTGGATGATCAGGTCTCGAGTGATTAAGCAGATAGAAAATGGCGGTCACGCCCGCGGCGGTGCGTACCGCGGCGGTGCGTACCGCGACCGCCGGCGCACCTCGTCATTGGCTCCTGAAACCCATAGGCCTCAATGTTAGCCAATGCGGCTTCGTATAGCGGTCTTCGACCGCCTACCGCCACGGTGTGCCACGCCAGCGCATTGACCTCACATCCCATTGTCCCACTTCACAGGTCAGGCAGCCGCCATTTCAAGGGCCCACATGGCATAATTTGTACTGCGTCACACAGGCCTAGGCCTTGCATTGCCACACATACACGCCTTTCAATACATAGATAATCGTGTGCTATGCATGCAGTGGTGAACGTACCTGTGATTTGCTTGACTCTGTGCGCCATGTTGTCCTTCCTAGACACCGTCCGCTGGGACTTGCGAGGAGAAGGATGAATCCTCGCGTGTACCGACCGCTGGTGGACCTGTCGACAATGGAATAACGCCACATCATACTACGATACCGACTTGACCGAGCCACTATACATGAACTGTGTGCCCAGCTGGAGCCAGCCCTGATGTCCCCCATCCGCCAACCCACAGGAAGTCCCCCTCTAGTGCAGGTTCTGTCAGTCCTCCATTTTTTGGCAAGTGGCTCATTCCAGACAACAGTGGCCATGTCATCTGGAATGTCTCAGCCTATGTTTTCAAAAATCTTGTCTAGAGTGTTGTCTGCCCTGACGAAACACATGCGGCGCTACATTGTATTCCCTGAGGAGGTTGATTTGGCCACTGTGAAGGGTGATTTTTATGCCCTTGGACATATCCCCAACATAATTGGTGCCATTGATGGGACCCATGTGGCTTTAGTACCCCCAAAAGACGATGAGCAGGTGTACAGAAACAGGAAAAGTTACCATTCGATGAACGTCCAGGTGGTCTGTTTGGCTGACCAGTAAATCTCCCATGTGAATGCCATGTTCCCTGGGTCAGTGCATGACGCGTATGTGATGCGAAATAGCAGCATCCCTTATGTGATGGAACAACTACAGAGACAACGTGTGTGGCTAATTGGTGACTCTGGTTACCCCAACCTGCCTTGGCTATTGACCCCAGTGAGGAATCCCCGGACCAGGGCAGAGGAACGGTACAATGAAGCCCATGGGCGAACTAGGAGGATCATTGAAAGAACCTTTGGCCTCCTGAAGGCCAGGTTTAGGTGCCTGCATATGACAGGGGGATCCCTGCTGTACTCACCAAAGAAGGTGTGCCAGATCATCGTGGCCTGCTGTATGCTTCACAATCTGGCATTGCGACGTCAGGTGCCTTTCCTGCAGGAGGATGGTCCAGATGGTGGTGTTGAAGCAGCTGTGGAGCCTGCGGAGAGTGATGAGGAGGAAGACGAAGAGGACGACCCAGACAACAGGGACAGAGTTATCCAACAGTATTTTCAGTAGCACACAGGTAGGAATCACCCACGCCATTTAACATTTACTGAAAGCCCCCTGCATCTTTACTTTGTGTATTTCCCCCCAGTTCTTTTAAACAGATGTTTGATTTTCCCTTCCCTTTTCAGTGCTGTATGACCCATTGCGTGACTTCTGCTTGGTTAGCCCATGGACTAATGCTTATTGACATCGGTATGTTGTCATCACATAAATAACAGAACATTATTGATAAGTAATGTGTTATACATTTGTAAATAATACAGGCTGACTCCAGAATGATTTCAGTGCAATGAGTGATTTATTTTTAGTGCTAGATATTGGTACATGAGATTAAAACGGTGATGGGTGAGGGTGGAGTTATGTCCATGTCAGAGTCCAGTTCTCGGTCGCACAGGTGCATTGTCCATATGCCTGTGGAAGGATGGAGCAGGGGCAGTTCAAGGTTGGACAGGGTGACACTGTGGGACAGTGGAATGACATCCGGGGGGATATTAGGCTGACGGGGGTCTTGGCATCCTACTCTGTCTTCCTTTGAGATCTCAGGTTCCTCTTGCGGGGTGGTTGTTCTTCAGCAGGAGGTGGGGTTCTGGTGGCCCGTCGTTCTGTGGGGGCCTCCTGACCACTAGCGCCGGCAGAGGTGGTAGGCTGTTCCTGGCTAGTGACAGGGGCCCTTTGCGGTGCCACATGGTCCCGCAATGTGGTTTCTATCCGGTTGAGGGCCTGGACCATGGTCCCCATAGCGGTAACGATGTTCCTGAGTTCATTGCTGAACCCCATGTACCGTTCCTCCTGCTGTGCCTGGATCTCGGTGAACCTGGCCAGTACCGTCGCCATCGTCTCCTGGGAGTGATGATATGCTCCCATGATGGTGGTGAGGGCCTCTTGGAGAGTCGGTTCCCTGGGCCTGTCCTCCCCGCCCTGTCGCACAGCAGCCCTCCCAGTTGCCCTGTTTCCCCGGGCCTCTGTCCCCTGGACGGTGTGCCCACTACCACTGCCCCCAGGTCCCTGTTGTTGTTGGGGTGTTGGGTCAGCCTGGGTGCCCTGTAGTGGCGGACACACCGCTGATTGACACGTCCGCGAGACAGAGGCATGGGCCCGCTGGGTGGGAGCTGTGCTGGTTTTCCCAGAGGGGTTTGGGTCTGCTGTGGCCTGTGTCTGTGTGTGGGGAACCGACTGTCCAGAGGTCCCCGATGGTCCGGGCTGGTCGTCAGGTTCTAGGTCGACAGAGCTGCTGTCCTCTCTGGGGGCCTGTTCTGGGGGTGGGATGGACAAATCTGGACCCTCCGTGGCGGTGTGTTGGCGTTCGGGCCCTGCAGGGGTAAAGGAGTATGGTTATTGTTTCTGTGTGTGCCATGGCGTGCATTTTGAGTGCCCTTGTCCCCCAGTGCTGGCATTCCCTTGTGGGAGGTGTTGTGAGGGTTTGGGGGGGGGGTGTATGGGTATGTGCAATGGTCATGCTTTGGTGGTGGCTGTCTATGGTTTGTGTTGGCATTCAGGGGTTGGTGTTGTTTAGGGTGGGTTGTGCTGGTGAGACATTGGCAGGGAGGTTGTGTGCTGGGGGTTGAGATTGGGAGTGAGGGGGGGGGTTGGCATGCTGGTGGTTTGGGGGGGTGAAGTAGTTGAGATTCGACTTACTAGAGTCCATTCCTCCGTGTACTCCAGCGAGGCCATCAGGATGCAGGATGTTTACCACCTCTTGCTCCCATGCTGTGAATTGGGGTGGAGTGGGTGGGGGTCCGCCGCCAGTCTTCTGCACAGCGATGTTGTGCCTGGAGATCATCGAGCGCACCTTCCCCCGTAGGTCGTTCCATCGCTTTCTGATATCTTCCCGATTTCTGGGATGCTGTCCCACAGCGTTGACCCTGTCTACGATCCTTTGCCATAGCTCAGCCTTCCTTGCTATGGTGGTGTGCTGCACCTGTGTGCCGAAGAGCTGGGGCTCAACCCTCATGATTTCCTCCACCATGACCCGGAGTTCTTGGTCCGAAAACCTTGGGTGTCTTTGGGGTGCCATGGGGTGGTGTGGATGAGGTGTGGGGTGGTGTTTGTGGTGATGTGCGTGGTGATATGTGGTGATGTGTGCGTAGATGTGGTGTGGGTGATGAAGTTGGGTTCCTGTGTGTGTTGGGGTTTTCTATTGCTGTGCTCGCTCTCTCTATCTCTATCTCTCTCGCTCTCGCCTTCGCTCCGATTTCCAATTGGGGGTTTGTGGGTGATGTGGGTGTGTGTTTTATAGTTGATTGGATGTGTGGGAGTGTTGTTTGTATGTGTCTCAGGTGTGCGTATTTCAAATTGTCCAATGTGGCTGTGTTTTGGAGCTGTGTGTGTATTTTGAGCGCGGCGGTGTGTACCGCCAATGGATTACCGTGGTTGAAAGACCGCCGCGTGGATTCGTGGGTCAGAATGGCATGGGCGTGTTTGTGTTGGTGTGACGGTGGAGGTTTGGTCATCTCCAGTTTTCCGCGGCCCGCGGATGAGGCGGCCTTCCTTGGATGTCGGATTTTTGGCGGTTTCACAGTTGGTGGTCAGAATGACCGTGGCGGTTTACCGCGGCCGCGGCAGTAGAATGGCAGACTTCTGACCGGCGGTAAGGGCCTTTTACCGCCGAGGTCAGAATGACCCCCAATGTGTTTGCATGTTGATAGATGTGCAGAGACTGATATCAATCCTGGTCAATAGTGAATTGGGCAGCATTTCTGGCCCTAGTCCCTACCTGTCCTGAACAGGCCCAAACAGGCAACTGCCCTTGTCCTCTCCGCCCTTTGCCTCGATGCCCGGGCTGAGACGCCCTGAGTCCTAGGCTTAAATAGCCCTACTGGCCAATAGGAACCTGGTCCTAACCCTAACCAATCCAATTGGTAGCCCTGATTCAAACAACTAATGGGAGACCCAGCCCTAATCACCATTCATACCCCTAATTTTGACCACCAATCACAGCCCCAGCCCTAGAAACCAGCAGCCAATCAGAATCGCAGCTCTATCCACCAATCACAGCCCTAGAACCAACAGCCAATCAGATTCTCAGCCCTATCCACCAATCACAGCCCTAGAACCAACAGCCAATCAGAATCTCAGCTCTATCCACCAATCACAGCCCTAGAAACAACAGCCACTCAGATTCTCAGCTCTATCCACCAATTACAGCCCTAGAAACAACAGCCAATCAGATTCTCAGCCCTATCCACCAATCTATCACAGCCCCGGCCCTGGAATCAGCAACTAATGGAAAGACCCGCTCCCAACAACCTATCACAACAACATATGCAACAACCAATAGGAAATGATATAAGGAGCAAGTTAACTTAAGTCCAGTCCCTGTGGCCAGGGAGGAGGCAGATGCTGCTCTATTCAGAATCTCCTTGGATACTGACAGGCTGAATCCACACTTCCAATCTAGCAGAGTCTACTTCACAGGTAAGGGAGAGCTTGGTTTAAAAAACAAACACTGTAATATTGCTGGCTGCGCGCTCAGAAAAGTGGGTTTTTTAAAGGCAAAAAACAGGGGGAGGAGACAGTTTCTAAACACAGTTGAAATCACAGAAACAGATTAAACAGTCTTCTAAAAACACACTCTGCAAGATGTATGTAGCCTTTTTACGTAGAAAAGAGGGGGCAGGGGGTTAGGAAATCATGTGCCACAAACTAGCAAAGTAATTCACACAGTCACGGCAAACATTTTTTTTTTTTTAAAAACACCACTTTAAAAGGCCAAGCTGTCTGAAACACAGAGTCCACAGTAAAACAGGCACAGCTAGCAGAAATAAACACTTTTGAACAAATAATACTATTTACCCAGAAAAATCTGGGGGCTCCTTACCTAGGTCTTTTAGCAATCCTTGAACACTGGGCTGTATTAGGACACAGGGAAGATGCTGAGGCTCACAAAATGGAGGTGGCTGTCTTGGGCTTCCCTACACAAACTTAAGGGGCCAGAGCAGGTTTGGGGGGGTGGGGTCAGGTTGCCAAGGACTCAGAGAGTTAATCAGCTAAGTCCAGTCCCTGTGGCCAGGGAGGAGGCAGCTGCTGCTCTATTCAGAATCTCCTTGGATACAGACAGGCTGAATCCACACTTCCAAGCTAGCAGAGTCTACTTTCCAGGTAAGGGAGAGCTTGGTTTAAAAAACAAACACTAGAATACTGCTGGTCGCACACTCAGAAAAGTGGCTTTTTTAAAGGCAAAAAACGGGGGGAGCAGACAGTTTCTAAACACAATTGAAATCACAGAAACAGATTAAACAGTCTTCTAAAAACACACTCTGCAAGATGTATGTAGCCTTTTTACTTAGAAAGAGGGGAGTGGGGGGTTAAGGAATCATGTGCCACAAACTAGCAAGGTAATTCACACAGTCACGGCAATAAACGAAACAAAAAAAAAAAAAACACCACTTTAAAAGGCCAAGCTGTCTGAAACACAGAGTCCACAGTAAAACAGGCACAGCTAGCAGAAATAAACACTTTTGAACAAATAATACTATTTACCCAGAAAAATCTGGGGGCCCCTTACCTAGGTCTTTTAGCAATCCTTGAACACTGGGCTGTATTAGGACACAGGGAAGATGCTGAGGCTCACAAAATGGAGGGGGCTGTCTTAGGCTTCCCTCTACAAACTTAAGGGGCAAGAGCAGGTGTGGGATCAGGTTGCCAAGGACTCGGAGAGCCAATCAGCTAAGTCCAGTCCCTGTGGCCAGGGAGGAGGCAGCTGCTGCTCTATTCAGAATCTCCTTGGATACAGACAGGCTGAATCCACACTTCCAAGCTAGCAGAGTCTACTTTCCAGGTAAGGGAGAGCTTGGTTTAAAAAACAAACACTGGAGTACTGCTGGTCGCGCGCTCTGAAAAGTGGCTTTTTTAAAGGCAAAAAACAGGGGGAGCAGACAGTTTCTAAACACAATTGAAATCATAGAAA
Organism: Pleurodeles waltl; assembly: GCF_031143425.1. Taxonomy (NCBI): domain Eukaryota; kingdom Metazoa; phylum Chordata; class Amphibia; order Caudata; family Salamandridae; genus Pleurodeles; species Pleurodeles waltl. Next base: position 1,084,459,404 of record NC_090437.1, on the reverse strand, counting down.
CAGATTAAACAGTCTTCTAAAAACACACTCTGCAAGATGTATGTAGCCTTTTTACTTAGAAAAGGGGGGATAGGGGGCTAGGAAATCATGTGCCACAAACTAGCAAGGTAATTCACACAGTCACGGCAAAAAACTAAATTAAAAAAAAAACAACACTTTAAAAGGCCAAGCTGTCTGAAACACAGAGAGTCCACAGTAAAACAGGCACAGCTAACAGAAATAAACACTTTTGAACAAATAATACTATTTACCCAGAAAAATCTGGGGGCTCCTTACCTAGGTCTTTTAGCAATCCTTGAACACTGGGCGGTATTAGGACACAGGGAAGATGCTGAGGATCACAAAATGGAGGTCACAATGCCCACAATTCTCCGCCATAGCTCCCTCTTCCTTGCAATGGAAATCTGCTGTACCTGTGCTCCAAAGAGCTGTGGTTCTACCCTGACAATCCCCTCCACCATGACCTTTAAATCCCCCTTAGTGAAATGGGGGTGCCTTTGTGGTGCCATGGGTGTTGTGTGATGTGTGGTGGTGAGGGTGTGTTGGGTAATGTGGTGGGGTGGGTGATGTGGAGTGTGTGAGGGGTGTATTGGTGTAAATGGTGTGTGAGTCTATTGTCTCTGGGCTCTTCTTCTCAGTCTCCTGGCAATAATTAGGCTTTCAAAAATTTATAATTGTTACATGGTTAATATTCAGAGTATGATCATAGTCCAAAGCTCTTGCCATCTTTAGGTACAGAGATTGCAGTTCGTTCTTGTTCCATGATTCAAAGAAGGGGCTACTCCCAGTTCACAAAGGGTCTCAATCCGATAGCATGGAGATGCCTTTGTTCCAGAGTCTATTGGTGAGTTTATACTGTTATGAAAGAGTATATGAATATTTGTCCTAACCATTTTCTTTTCAGATCTCTCTCCCTGCAGTTGCCTACCTTAATTCCCTTCCCCGCGCCTGGCTTCATCTATACTCTGTGCCCTGATAGCTTTCTGAGTTGGTGACACCGGGAGGTGGGCCTTTTGGTCAGCAGCATGCAGATCCTGAGGAAAGGGCACTGTGACACAAACTCTAAGTTCTGGAACCCCATCTAGCGAGGAACAGTCCTCCAAAAAACCCGGATGTTCGCATTGGGGCCCTGCTTTTTTGACCCATTCTGATCCACCCATTCAGAAAGCGGTTATTGCTGCTAACAAAGAAACTGCACCTGGTATGGCTCAGGGAAATATAAACCCTGCATCTAATGCCTCAAGTAATCACCTAAAACATGGCGCTTTGGACCGCACTAGAGTCCTGGACACCTATACTAAAGAAATACACCAATCTGTTAGAAAGCTAAAATTAAGACTGAGCCTGAAGACTTAAAAACTCGGGAAGAGGGTCCGCAATACCGTGTCCTCCAGAGCCGGCCTGAGGGCTTTAACACAGAGTTTGGCGTTGTGTAGGAGAGAAGTGGTCCAAGCATGTGAATCAGCCGCTGCAGACATAAGTAATATACAGGCGTGACTAGGCGTGAGGGGTCGCCACGGAGTGTAAGAACCACATTATCAATAACAGTGTCCACATGTCTAAATATAAAAAGAGATCCCTGTCCGGTGATCCTCCGGGAGGGAACGGGATCCATGGGGGCTGCTCCACCGCCAGCTCCCCGTCACCAGAACACCGCCACACCGAATCATGGGACGTGATTCGGTGGGCGGTGTTCTGATGACGTGGAGGTGGAGCAGCCTCCACTTCCCCGCCGACTGCCAGTATGGCTGCTGGCGGCTCTCCATCCGAAAAAGGGCAGAGGGCTGCCAGCAGTCATAATATGCTGTGCAGAAAACCGCCTGTACTGGCGGTCTTCAGCACGGCGGTACCTCGCGGTCTTGCTTAAAGTGTTAAGTGTTAACAAGGAGGCATAAAAATATGCCAGCACTGAGCCATAGTCAACTATCAGTGAATGATACACCCGTGAGCACCGCATCCTGCGATGACCCTCAACCTGAGGATTCCTAACAGGTGTTTTCAGAAAGTATCAGAAGGTACAGTCGTACTGTGGAGAGGTTTAATGTTACAGAGCATTATGAGGAATTCCGTTTTGTTACCCTGGATCATATAAATTTCTCTGATCACAGCGCTTTAGATATCCATCATGCTGTACAAGCGCTCATAGAAAGACTCTTACGTGATACGGGTCCTAACGATTTCTTCAACTATGCTTCCAGGGGCAGGGTATTGACAGTCCCTTGTTCACCCGTCGAACACCCTGTGATGTATTTGACGCTGTAGAATTTCTAGAAAAGCTCTCTAGCCTGCTACAGAGTAAGGCTGAGATAGTTGCATATGGCACCTTCTGAGTCATCGCCCTCATTGTCAGGGGTCGCGAAGGTGGTGTTTCCAGACCTTTAAACAGCATCTTGTATAGAAAGAAACAAAGATGGTTGCTCAACTTTAACACAGGGGCATCCAACACGTGTCTGGCTGCTAGCATAGCAGGGCTACTGATGGATCGGTCTACACCCGATGCTCACATTCTGTCTAGAGCTGCTGAAGCCCACAGGGCACTTGAAATACCGCACAACCGGATGGTCGGTTTTGGGGACATAGGTCTTTTTGAGAACTATTTTGCCGTTGCGATGAAAGTTCTTTATCACAACAGTTCCTGGAAGTACTTCACAACCTGGGAGCAGACAACAGCGTATTTTCTCCATCATCTTCTCCATCAAGAAAATCACTTTTACAGTATTTTAAACCTGAGGGGTTTTCTAGGAGCCAAGTACGTGTGCACCCATTGCGACCATATCTACAACACACAGACAGCTCACCTATGTGAAATGCACTGTAAAATGTGCCCGAGAGACGGTGTGTTGAGATCGCGGGGCAGAAGGTACTGTGCTGAAGGTGTAATATGTTTTGTCGCTCACAAAACTGCTTGAGCATACAGAACAGACTTGTTCACTGTGTCTCTAAAGTAGACTGCAGGAGATGCGGGTGCTACGTCACCTATGAGCATAAATGCAAAGGTATGAAATGTCCCAGTATGTAAGGTATATTGTCACACGGGGGCAGAACACAAGTGTTACATGGTTAAAGGGTTCCCTCAGACCAAAACCGAAGAATACATAGTGTTTGATATATAATGTACACAGGAGACAGGTGTACATCAACTTAATTATATTTATGCTCATCATCTAACTTCCAGTGACAGCTGGGAGTTTGAAGGGCGTACATGCTTGAACGATTTCCTCACCACTTTCAAGCAAACTAAATTCCACGGGTACACTATGCTGGCTCATAACTCAAAAGAGTACAACTCCTTCTTTATGTTGCAGACCATGATTGGTGAAGAGATGGCCATAGAACGTATCACCCAGAGTTCCAAACTGATGTTGTTAAAGGCTATGCCTTTTCAAATAAAGTTTATCGATATCCTACATTTTCTACCCATGAAATTGAGCAAATTACCAGTTGCCTTTGGTTTCCCAGGGTGCAAAGGTTATTTCCCCCACTTTTCCAACACCTGGGCCTATCAGAATTATGAAGGGCCCATGCCACCAGCCGACAGCTACTGTGTTGAGTATATGATGCCGGCAGAGAAAGAGAGCTTTCTACAGTGGTATGATGAAAACCATGAAAATCACGTTCATTTTCAAACAGAGTTGAAAGAGTACTGTTAGGCGGATGTAATGATATTACAAAAAGCTTGCAACCTTTTCAGAGACATGGTGGTGGAAATGACCAAAAGGGTTAAAGTTTTGAAGTGCAATAACCGAACAGTGAAAAAGACCGTACACTACATAGACCCGTTCCAAAATATCACGCTGGCTTCCATGTGTATATCTATCTACAAACACATGTTTCTGAAGCCCTGCACCATAGCTCTAGTACCACCCAACCTCTATAACGGCAAACAGAATTGCTATTGTACGCCCTCCATCCAATGGCTCATGTACATCTCTGACAAGAAAAACATCTTGGTTCAACACTCCTTACAAATACCTAGGGGGCCTTATTCTCTAGACGGCTATGCTATAATTAACGGTGTGCCTACGGCTTTCAAGTAAAATGGTTGTTTTTACCACGGTTGTCCCCGCTGTTACAAGGCCCACGAGTTGAACAGATTGTTGTGCACCAAGTTTGAACACTTACACCGCTGTGCTCTGATGAAGGCTGAATATGTTGAAAGCCGTGGCTTTGTAATGAGAACCCTATGGGAGCATGAGTGGTTAGACACGCTAGCTTCAAGTGCAGAACTTTCTTCTTTTATTACGATGTGACAGTTATCCGAGCCTTTGGAACCCTGCGATGCCTTATTTGGCAGTCGTCCAAATGCTATATAATTTAACAGGGCTGCGGGTGAGGGTGAAAAAATACACTATTATAACTTCACGAGCTTGTACCCGTTTGCGAACAAACAGGAGTTGTACCCTGTAGGCACCCAACCCATCATTTATAGGGACTTTAAGCCCGTAGGTGAATTTTTTGGGCTCATTAAGTGCTATATCTACCTGCCACAGCGGCTTTACTTCCCGGTGCTACCGTAAAGAGTCGATGGCAAGCTCATGTTCCCGTTCTGTCAAACCTGCGCTGAAAGTAAAGAAACTAACGAGTGTAGACACACCGACAAGCAGAGGATGCTCATCGGTACTTGGTGTAGCATCGAGGTACAAAAGGCCCTTGAGAAAGGCTACAGACAGTGTAAAATAGTGGAGGTATGGCACTTTCAAAGAAGATCAGTACGTCTCTTTTCTAAGTATATCAGCTTGTTTCTGATGGACAAACAGAAGGTTTCTGGCTTTCCTGAATGGTGTGTCGATGCGGCCTGTAAGCAAAAGTACATCAATGATTACTACGCTCACAAAGGCATAAGATTGAGACCCGAGTTCATCAAAGTCAACGTTGCCAGGTGCCAGTTAGCCAAGCTCTACCTAAACTCCTTATGGGAAAAATTTGCCCAACATACAAACTAATCAAGCACTACCATAACAACAGATTCTGACGAGTTGTTGAAGTACCTTTTTTCACCTAGTTATTATGTGTCCAGCTGCAAGTTTATCGATGATGAGACCGCCACTCTCTGCTGGAAATACGCTTAAGAGTACACAACATGTAACAATATAAATATTTTCATAGCCTTTTTCACAACGGCTTACACTCATTTAGAGCTTTACAGGGTGTTGGATAAACTTAAGGAGTGCTGCCTGTATCACAATACCGACTGTTATTTTTGTGAGTAAGGATGGTGATGAAGACCAACCCCTATGTGATTATCTAGGAGATTTGACCAGCAAATTAGATAAGGATGATTTTATAGTAGAATTCACTTAATCGGGACACAAGACCTATTCCTACAAAACGGAAAACAACGATGTGTGTATGAAAGTGAAAGGTATCACCTTAAATGTTAATAAGACAGTTAAAATCAATTTTGACAGTTTGCCGTGTGCCTGGGACGAGACCAGCTTATCCTGCACCAGGGCCCACGGGGGGAGCGCTAGCGCTCCCCTTGTGGGCCTCCCTCCCACACCCCCAAGTCGGGGATGGAAGAGGAATTGCTACCCCTTCCACCCCAATACCCACGGCAATATGATGACGTCAGCGTGCTCACAGTGCGCCAACGTCATCAGAAGCTGCTGAGGGTGCACTGGAAGCCATTTGCTTCCAGTGCATTTCAAGAAAGGACCCGTTTTTGGTGAGTCCTTCTCTTTTTAGGGGTTTTGGGGGGGGAAAACAGACACGGGGTAAAGGAAAGTTTTTCCTTTCCCCCTGTGCCTGTTTTCAATGGATTCCTGCTCCACGATCGCAGGCGGGCCCACTATCATGGAGCAGGAATCCCCACTAGACACCAGGGATTTACTTTTAGTATTATATTGGGGAGCGACCCCCTGGGCAATCCTTTTTCGGCCCCCCAGGGGCAGATTGGCCATTTTTTTGGCTGATCTGCCCCCGGGGGAGAGGAAGGAAACCCACTAGACAACCAGGGATGTTTCTTTATTGAAGTATTTGGGCAGCGACACCTTAGGTAAGGGTCGTTGGCCTGGGGGCAATATTTTTTTATATGTTTCAGCCCCCCGGGGCAAGATCAGCCATGTTTTTGGCCAATCTCGCCCCCGGGGGGGTCGAAACCCACTAGGCCCAAGGGATTGTGTGGTGTGTGTGTGTGGGAGGGAAATTAATATTGGCCATTTCTGCCCATCTTGGGGGCAGATGGGCCTATATCTTTTAGGACCATCTGCCCCCAAGGGGGGCAGAAAGCACCAATATGCCAGGGATTGTTTTTTGTTCCCCGTTATTTTTTTTGTGCTGGGGGTGCCCATTTTCGCCCCCTTTGGCAAGGGTCGCCCCCTAAAGGGAACACAGAGCTGTTGGCCATTTCTGCCCCCCTTGGGGGCAGATCGGCCTATTTTTTTTACGCCCATCTGCCCCCAAGGGGGACAGAATCCACTTAGGTACCAGGGATCCTGTGTGGTGTGTTTTGTGTGGGGAGGTGGTACCTTTGGCAAGGGTCAACCCCCCAAAGGGGGCATGTTACTGATGGCCATTTCGGCCTTTTTTTCAGGTCCATTTGCCCCCAAGGGGGGCAGAAGGCACCGAGGTGTCAGAGATTCTCTTTTTTGGAACCCTTTGTTTTCTTGTGTGCTGGGGGCACCCCCTTTGACAAGTGTCACCCCCCCCCAAGGGGGCACAGAGCTGTTGGCCATTTCTTCCCCCCTTGGGGGCAGATTGGCCTAATTTTTTTAGGCCCATTTGCCCTCAAGGGGTGCAGAATCCACTTAGGCACCAGGGATCTTGTGTGTGTGTGTTTTGTGTGGGGGGGCGGCCCCTTTGGCAAGGGTCGCCCCCCTAAGGAGGGCACATTACTGATGGCCATTTCTGCTCCCGTTGGTGGCAGATCTGCCTATTTTTTTTAGGGCCATCAGCCACTTAGGCATCAGGGAAAATTTCTAAGTTCTTGGTGGCGGGGTGTTTGTCAACTGGTGGAGTATTTGTATTTGTGGTAATAACAGTTTATTTTTTCTTTTTGTTCTAGTTCAAAGATTTCGCTTCCTTTGCTGTGGATCCTTGCGGTTTGGCAGTAGTTGTCCTGCGGTTTGCATAGTTGCATGTTTTAGGTAAGTAACAGCAATTTACTCCAAAGGAGTATTGTTGACATTCATGAATGACATGTTTGTAGGTGGTGTACTAAATGCAGGATTGTGTGTGAAATTGTCCTTAGATTTGAGCACAATGTTATTTGTGTTGTCATATGTCTAATTTTCTTTTTTCTTTTTTCTTTTTAGTGGGATATCATTGGTGATTGCTGTGTCTGTACAGAGTAGTTGCTGGTGAGTAGCTTTTTCAGGCAAGTGAGTGGTATAGTTAGTACATAACTCTTTGTGATATTTATTACTTATTTTAGAGCTGGTTGTTGTTGGCAATCCATTTGTTGTTAGAAAGGATCATGGCTAGCCGCAGAGTGACCATTCAGCAGGTTGTTGGCATACTTTTTTGAGTCGTCTTCTGACCATGATTATGAGACTGACTCTGCATCTGAGGCAGAGGAGGAAGTGAAAGATTCTGGCAGTGAGTTTTCTGTCCAAGAAGATTCTTCTGATGAGGAAGCCACTCTCAGTGTAGATGAAGGGCCTGTTTTAGAGGAGGACATTGATGTGCCAAGAGTGCAGCAGCCTGGGGCTGAAGATTTTCCCATTAGATAATCTGACACCTGGATTGCCCCAAACATGGAGCAGCCACAGTTACCTGCATTTACTGGTCTCCCAGGGTGTAGAATCAATGCGGAAAACTTTTTGCCTGTCAATTCCTTTCACTTGTTTATGGACGATGTATTTTTGGAAGAGATTGTGGAGCAGACTAATTTGTATGCGGAGCATAATTTGAGGGACAATGCTGCCAAATTTAGGCCTCAGTCTAGAGCTACTCAGTGGGTTCCCACATATCTGGAAGAGATGAAAAAGTTTTTAGGTTTTACTTTTTTGATGGGGTTGATAAGGAACCTGCCACTGGCTTCTTATTGGTCTACTAGCCCCTTGATGGCAACGGCTATATTTCCTGAAACTATGACTCGTAATCGCTATTTGCTTCTTCTTCGTATGCTGCATTTTGTAGACAATTCTTTAGCCTTGTCACTAGATCACCCTGATTGTGACCGTCTTTTTAAGATCATGCCTGTACTTGATAATTTTGTAGATCGGTTTTCAGAGGTTTATGTTCCAGGCAAAGAGATAAGTGTGGATGAGTCTTTGGTCCTTTTCAAGGGGCGTTTAGTTTTTAAGCAGTACATTCCTAGTAAGAGGGCACTGTATGGAATTAAATTGTATATGCTGTCAGAAAGTAGTACAGGTTACGTGTATAATTTCCGGGTCTACACTGGTAGGGATTCCAGTATTGACCCTCCTGGTTTTCCGCCCATTTTTGGAGTTAGCGAGAAAATTGTGTGGGAACTTGGTAGATAACTGTTTAACAAAGGTCACCATTTGTACGTAGATAATTTCTACACTGGAGTGCAGTTGTTCAAGGAGTTGTTTAGAGTGGACACTGTTGCTTGTGGCACAATCCATTTTAACCGGAAAGGCTATCCAAAGGAACTTGTCTGTAAAAATCTTGAGAGGGGACAGTGCAGTGCCTTGCGGAATAATGAGCTGCTAGCTCTGAAATGTTCACACAAGAGGGATGTGTACATGCTATCTACCATCCATGATGAGAGTACTTCCCCTGTGACTGTTTGGGGTCAGGTTGCCGAAGTGCGCAAACCTGCGTGCATTTTTTACTACAATAGGCACATGGGTGAAGTTGATAGAGTAGATCAGAGGTTGGAACCTTACACTGCTCTTCGTAAGTCTTACGTGTGGTATAAAAAGTTGGCCCTACATTTATTTCATTTGGCAATTTTTTATGCTTTTATTGTGTTCAAGGATTGTTCAAGTCTGAGTCAAGGATGAAATTTGTTACATTTCAGGAGTCAGTGATAGAGAGCCTTATTGTGTGGAGGGAGAGCCAGATGTACTTCCCCGATTGCCCTTCAAAGCCTGGGCTGTGTATGGCCAGCTGTTTCAGGAGTTACCACACCCAAAAAAGTTTTTGGGAAATACCGTGAGCGTAAACTGCCTATTTTATATTTTCATATGTTAATTTTCACGGTTGGCATTATTGTCATGTATTTAGTTAGAGTTTTTGTGTTTGTAGTTTTGTACTTATTTTATAATTAGTTAGTGGTTTCTTTGTTGTTTATAAACAAAACAAAGTGATGGTGGTGTGTGTGGGGTGGCGCTTGGCTGGCGGTGTGCGTGGAGTGGCGCTTGGCTGGCGGTGTGTGTGGAGTGGCGCTTGTCTGGCGGTGTGTGTGGAGTGGCGCTTGGCTGGCGGTGCCAGCCTAATGTCAGTCCACACACTCCCATCAGCTAGTGTGATTGCTGTATCAGGCATGTGGGTGTGTGTAAGTGATGAGCCCTTGAGTGGCGCTGTCTGTCGGTGCGAGTGTTGTAATATGCTGGGCCCGTGGCTGGTGGCATGAATGGTCTTGTGCATGTCATGTATGAAAGGTGTGTGAATGGACTGTAAAACGGTTGGTGCCCTGATGCGGCTTTACAGCTCACGAGCTGTGAGTCATTGATTCAGTTTTTTGGCCTTTCAGTTATTAACAGTGCATTTCACTTTTGTGAAATCTCTTGTTCATAAAATTTGATCTACTGAACCATCACTCACCCTTGTGCCAAATCCAACCAGTATGTGTGGTAAAAATGAAAAAACCTGCTCCACTGTAATCAAGCATCGCAGCACACTTGTGACACGCTAGGTGTCTCAGGTGGGACCCCGATGATGAAGCATGCCACCAACTTGGTTGGTAGGTGAGGGACCTTTTTCACACTACCCAAGGGCGTTTCTTTTCACAATTTTAGTGTTTGGCACATCACAGACTTACGTGGACACATCAAAAAGATATATTACAAAACTACCTGTGTTTGGGGGGAAGGGGCACCTATGTTTTTGGTCCTGGGTGCGGCCTTCATCTAGGTAAACATACCAAACCAAGACATTTGTTAAAACTAGACATCCCAAGGAGTCCAGGGAAGTGTGGCTTGCGTGGATCCCCCAACATTTTCTCACCCAGACTCCTCTGCAAACCTCAAAATGTGCTTAAAAAATCATATTCTCCTGACTGTTGTTTGTAGGATCACAGCTCCGGCACACAATTCCTACTCCCCAGCGTTCCCCGCAGTCTCCCAAGTAAAATGACACCTCACTTGTGTGGATCCCCAAAGCAGAGTCAGCTTAAAGAAGTATAAAAGAAAAATATGTGCTTATCAACTCGCTGTTCTAGCCCCTCAATCTCTAAAGGTTTTTGGCCTTTTTCTGTTGCAGGTACCTGGCCCACCCACACAAGTGAGGTATCATTTTTATCGGGAGACTTGCAGGAACCCTGGGTGGAAGGAAATTTGTGACTCCTCTCAGATTCCAGAACTTTCTGTCACTGAAATGTGAGGGGAAAGTGTTTTTAAGCCACATTTTGAGGTTTGCAAAGGATTCTGAGTAACAGAACCTGGTGAGAGCCACACAAGTCACCCCATCTTGGATTCCCCTAGGTGTCTAGTTTTAAAAAATGCACAGGTTTGGTAGGTTTCCGTTGGTGCCGGCTGAGCTAGAGGCCAAAATCCACAGGTAGGCACTGTGCAAAAAACACCTCAGTTTTCTTTGGAAAAATGTGATGTGTCCAAATTCTGTTTTGGAGGATTTCCTATTGCGGGCACTAGGCCTACCCACACAATTAAGGTATCATTTCTATCAGGAGACTTGGGGGAATGCTAAGTGGAAGGAAATGTGTGGCTCCTCTCAGATTCCAGAACTTTCTGTCACTGAAATGTGAGCAAAAAGTGTTTTTTTAGCCACATTTTAAGGTTTGAAAAGGATTCTGGGTAACAGAACCTGGTGAGAGCCCCACAACTCACCCCATCTTGGATTTCCCTAGGTGTCTAGTTTTAAATAATGCACAGGTTTGGTAGGTTTCCCTAGGTGCCGTCTGAGCTAGAGGCCAAAATCCACAGATAGAACTTTGCAAAAAACACCTCTGTTTTCTTTGGGCAAATGTGATGGGTTCACGTTGTGATTTTCGGGATTTCTGTCGTGGGCACTAGGCCTACGCACACAAGTGAGGTATCATTTTTATCGGGAGACTTGAGGGAAAGCTGGGTGGTAGGAAATTTGTGGCTCCTCTCAGATTCCAGAACTTTCTGCCACCGAAATGTGAGGAAAAAGTATTTATTTTGCCAAATTCTGAGGTTTGCAAAGGATTCTGGGCAACAGAACATGGTGAGAGACCCACAAGTCACCCAATCTTGGATTCCCCTAGGTGTCTAGTTTTAAAAAATGCACACATTTGGTAGGTTTCCCTAGGTGCCGGCTGAGCTAGAGGCCAAAATCCACAGGTAGCACTTTGCAAAAAACACCTCTGTTTTCTTTGGGAAAATGTGATGGGTCCACATTGTGTTTTTGGGGATTTCTGTTGCGGGCACTAGGGCTACGCACACAGGTGAGGTATCATTTTTATCGGGAGACTTGGGGAATGCTGGGTGGAAGGAAGTTTGTGGCTCCTCTCAGATTCCAGAACTTTCTGTCATCAAAATGTGTGGAAAAAGTGTGTTTTTAGCCACATTTTGAGGTTTGCAGAGGATTCCGGGTAGCAGAATCTGTTGAGAGCCCCATAAGTCACCCCATTTTGGATTCCCAAAGGGGTCTAGTTTTAAAAAATGCACAGGATTGGTAGGTTTCCCTAGGTGCCGTCTGAGCTAGAGGCCAAAATCCACAGGTAGGCACTTTGCAAAAAACACCTCTGTTTTCTTTGGGAAAATGTGATGTGTCCACGTTGTGTTTTGGTGGATTTCCTGTTGCGGGCACTAGGCCTACTCACGCAAGTGAGGTATAATTTTTATCAGGAGACTTGGGGAAATGCTGGCTGGAAGGAAATTTGTGGCTCGTCTCAGATGCCAGAACTTCTGTCACTGAAATGTGAGGAAAAAGTGTTTTTTTAGCCAACGTTTGAGGTTTGCAAAGGATTCTGTGTAATAGAACCTGGTGAGAACCCCCAAAGTCACCCAATCTTGGATTCCCCTACATCACTAGTTTTAAAAAATGTACAGGTTTGGTAGGTTTCCCTAGGTGCCGGCTGAGATAGAGGCCAAAATCCACAGGTAGGCACTTTGCAAAAAACACCTCTGTTTTCTTTGGAAAAACGTGATGAGTCCACATTGTGTTTTGGTGCATTTCCTGTCGCAGGCACTAGGCCTATCCACACAAGTGAGATATTATTTTTATCGGGAGACTTGGGGTAATGCTGGCTTAAAGGAAATGTGTGTCTCCTCTCAGATTCCAGAACTTTCTGACATCGAATTTTGAGGAAAAGGTGTTTTTCTAGCCAAATTTTTAGGTTTGCAAAGGATTCTGGGTAAGAGAACCTGGCGAGAGCTCCACAAGTCACCCCATCTTGGATTCCCATAGGTGTCTAGTTTTAAAAAATGCACAGGATTGGTAGGTTTCCCTAGGTGCCGTCTAAGCTAGAAGCCAAAATCCACAGGTAGCACTTTGCAAAAAACACCTCTGTTTTCTTTGGGAAAATGTGATGAATGTCCACATTGTGTTTTGGGGGATTTCCTGTCCCGGTCACTAGGCCTATCCACACAAGTGAGTTATCATTTTTATCGGGAGACTTGGGGGAATGCTGGGTGGAAGGAAATGTGTGGCTCCTCTCAGATTCCAGAACTTTCTGTCACCAAAATGTGAGCAAAAAGTGTTTTTTAGCCAAATTTTAAGGTTTGAAAAGGATTCTGGGTAACAGAACCTGGTGAGACCCATACAAGTCACCATATCTTGGATTCCCCTAGGTCTCTAGTTTAAAAAAATGCACAGGTTTGGTAGGTTCCCCTAGGTGCCGGCTGAGCGAGAGGCCAAAATCCACAGGTAGCACTTTGCAAAAAACACCTCTGTTTTCTTTGGGAAAATGTGATGGGTCCACATTGTGTTTTTGTGGATTTCTGTTGGGGGCACTAGGCCTACGCACACAAGTGAGGTATCATTTTTATCAGGAGACTTAGAGGAATGCTTGGTGGAAGGAAATTTGTGGCTCCTCTCAGATTCCAGAAGTTTCTGTAATCGAAATTTGTGGAAAAAGTGTGTTTTTAGCCACATTTTGAGGTTTGCAAAGGATTCTGTGTAACAGAACCTGGTGAGAGGCCCACAAGTCACCCCATCTTGGATTCCCCTAGGTCTCTAGTTTAAAAAAATGCACAGGTTTGGTAGGTTCCCCTAGGTGCCGGCTGAGCGAGAGGCCAAAATCCACAGGTAGGCACTTTGCAAAAAAAGCCCTCTGTTTTCTTTGGGAAAATGTGATGGGTCCACGTTGTGTTTCGGGGATTTCCTGTCCCGGGCACTCGGCCTACCCACACAAGTGAGGTACAATTTTTATCGGGAGACTTGAGGAAATGCTGGGTGGAAGGAAATTTGTGTCTTCTCTCAGATTCCAGAACTTTCTTTCACCAAAATGTGAGGGAAAAGTGTTTTTTTAGCCACATTTTTAGGTTTGCAAAGGATTCTGGGTAATAGAACATGGGGAGAGCCCAACAAGTCACCCCATCTTGGATTCCCCTAGGTGTCTAGTTTTAAAACATGCACAGGTTTGGTAGGTTTCCCTAGGTGCCAGCTGAGGTAGAGGCCAAAATCCACATGTACGCACTTTGCAAAAAACACCTCTTTTTTCTTTGGAAAAATGGGGTGTGTTCACATTCTGTTTTGGGGGATTTCCTGTTGCGGGCACTAGGCCTACCCACACAAGTAAGGTATCATTTCTATCGGGAGACTTGGGGGAATACTAGGTGGAAGGAACTGTGTGGCTCCTCTCAGATTCCAGAACTTTCTGTCACTGAAATATGAGCAAAAAGTGTTTTTTTAGCCAAATTTTTAGGTTTGCAAAGAAATCTGGGTAATAGAACATGGGGAGAGCCCAACAAGTGACCTCATCTTGGATTCCCCTAGGTCTCTAGTTTTAAAAAATGCACAGGTTTGGTAGGTTCCCCTGGGAGCCGGCTGAGCTAGAGGCCAAAATCCACAGGTAGGCACTTTGCAAAAAAAACCTCTGTTTTCTTTGGGAAAATGTGATGTGTCTACGTTGTGGTTGGGTTATTTCCTGTCGCGGGCACTAGGCCTACGCACACAAGTGAGGTATAATTTTTATCGGGAGACTTGAGGGAATGCTGGGTGGAAGGAAATTTGTAGCTCCTCTCTGATTCAAGAACTTTCTGTCATCGAAATGTGTGGAAAAAGTGTGTTTTTAGCCACATTTTGAGGTTTGCAGAGGATACCGGGTAACAGAACCTGGTGAGAGCCCCACAAGTCACCCCATCTTGGATTCCCATAGGTGTCTAGTTTTAAAAAAATGCACAGGATTGGTAGGTTTGCCTAGGTGCCGTCTGAGCTAGAGGCCAAAATCCACAGATAGGCACTTTGCAAAAAACACCTCTGTTTTCTTTGGGAAAATGTGATGAAAGTCCACATTGTTTTTTGGGGGATTTCCTGTCCCGGGCACTAGGCCTACCCACACAAGTGAGGTATAATTTTTATCGGGAGACTTGATGGAATGCTGGGTGGAAGGAAATTTGTGGCTCCTCTTAGATTCCAGAACTTTCTGTCACCGAAATGTGAGGAAAAAGTGTTTTTCTAGTCAAATGTTGAGGTTTGCAAAGGATTCTGGGTAACAGAACCTGTGAGAGACCCACAAGTCACCCAATCTTGAATTCCCCTAGGTGTCTAGTTTTCAAAAATGCACAGGTTTGGTAGGTTCCCCTAGGTGCCGGCTGAGCTAGAGGCCAAAATCCAAAGGTAGCACTTTGCAAAAAACACCTCTGTCTTCTTTGGGAAAATGTGATGGGTCCACATTGTGTTTTTGGGGATTTCTGTCACGGGCATTAGGCCTACGCACACAAGTGAGGTATCATTTTTATCGGGAGACTTGGGAGAATGCTGGGTAGAAGGAAGTTTGTGGCTCCTCTCAGACTCCAGAACTTTCTGTCACCGAAATTTGAGGAAAAAGTGTTTTTCTAGCCAAATTTTGAGGTTTGCAAAGGATTCTGGGTAAAAGAACATGGTGAGAGACCAACAAGTCACCCCATCTTGGATTCCCCTAGGTGTCTAGTTTTAAATAATGCACAGGTTTGGTAGGTTTCCCTAGGTGCCGTCTGAGCTAGAGGCCAAAATCCACAGGTAGCACTTCGCAAAAAACACCTCTGTTTTCTTTGGGAAAATGTGATGGGTCCACATTTTGTTTTTGGGGGATTTCTGTCGCGGGCACTAGGCCTACGCACACAAGTGAGGTATCATTTTTATCGGGAGACTTGGAGGAATGCTGGGTGGAAGGAAATTTGTGGCTCCTCTCAGATTCCAGAACTTTCTGTAATCGAAATTTGTGGAAAAAGTGTGTTTTGAGCCACATTTTGAGGTTTGCAAAGGATTCTGGGTAACAGAACCTGGTGAGAGGTCCACAAGTCACCCTATCTTGGATTCCACTAGGTGTCTAGTTTTAAATAATGCACAGGTTTGGTAGGTTTACCTAGGTGCCGGCAGAGCGAAAGGCCAAAATCCACAGGTAGGAACTTTGCAAAAAAAACATCTGTTTTCTTTGGGAAAATGTGATGTGTCCACATTGTGTTTGGGGAATTTCCTGTCGCGGGCACTAGGCTTACCCACACAAGTGAGGTATCATTTGTATCGGGAGACTTGAGGGAATGCTGGATGGAAGGAAATTTGTGGCTCCTCTCAGATTCCAGAACTTTCTGTCACTGAAATGTAAGGAAAAAGTATTTATTTAGCCAAATTTTGAGGTTTGCAAAGGATTCTGGGTAACAGAACCTGGTGAGAGACCCACATGTCACCCAATCCTGGATTCCCCTAGGTGTCTAGGTTTCAAAAATGCACAGGTTTGGTAGGTTTCCCTAGGTGGTAGCTAAGGTAGAGGCCAAAATCCACAGGTAGGCACTTTGCAAAAAACACCTCTGTTTTCTTTGGAAAAATGTGATGTGTCCACGTTCTGTTTTGGGGGATTTCCTGTTGCGGGCACTAGGCCTACCCACACAAGTGAGGTATCATTTTTATTGGGAAACTTGGGGGAACTCTGGGTGGAAGTAAATTTGTGGTTCTTCTCAGATTCCAGAACTTTCTGTCACCGAAATGTGAGGAAAAAGTATTTTTTAGCCAAATTTTGAGGTTTGCAAAGGATTCTGGGTAAAAGAACATGGTGAGAGACCCACAAGTCACCCAATCATGGATTCCCCTAGGTGTCTAGTTTAAAGAATTCACAGGTTTGGTAGGTTTCCCTAGGTGGTAGCTGAGGTAGAGGCCAAAATCCACAGGTAGGCACTTTGCAAAAAACACCTTTGTTTTCTTTGGGAAAAGTTGATGGGTCCACATTTTGTTTTGGGGGATTTTTGTCGCTGGCACTAGGCCTACCCACACAAGTGAGGTATCATTTTTATCAGGAGATTTGGGGGAATGCTGGGTGGAAGGAAATTTGTGGCTCCTCTCAGATTCCAGAACTTTCTGTCATCGAAATGTGTGGAAAAAGTGTGTTTTTAGTCACATTTTGAGGTTTGCAGAGGATTCCGGGTAACAGAACCTGGTGAGAGCCCCACAAGTCACCCCATCTTGGATTCCCAAAGGTCTCTAGTTTTCATAACTGCACAGGTTTGGTAGGTTTCCCTAGGTGCCGACTGAGCTAGAGGCCAAAATCCACAGGTAGGCACTTTGCAAAAAACACCTCTGTTTTCTTTGGGAAAATGCAATGTCTCCACATTGTGTTTTGGGGGATTTCCTGTCGCAGGCACTAGGCCTACCCACACAAGTGAGGTATCATTTTTATCGGGAGACTTGAGGGAATGCTGGGTGGAAGGAAATTTGTGGCTCCTCTCAGATTCCAGAACTTTTTGTCACTGAAATGTAAGGAAAAAGTATTTATTTAGCCAAATTTTGAGGTTTGCAAAGGATTCTGGGTAACAGATCCTGGTGAGAGACCCACATGTCACCCAATCCTGGATTCCCCTAGGTGTCTAGTTTTCAAAAATGCACAGGTTTGGTAGGTTTCCCTAGGTGGTAGCTGAGGTAGAGGCCAAAATCCACAGGTAGGCACTTTGCAAAAAACACCTCTGTTTTCTTTGGAAAAATGTGATGTGTCCACATTCTGTTTTCGGGGATTTCCTGTTGCGGGCACTAAGCCTACCCACACAAGTGAGGTATCATTTTTATCGGGAGACTTGGGGGAACTCTGCGTGGAAGGAAATTTGTGGTTCTTCTCAGATTCCAGAACTTTCTGTCACCGAAATGTGAGGAAAAAGTATTTTTTAGCCAAATTTTGAGGTTTGCAAAGGATTCTGGGTAAAAGAACATGGTGAGAGACCCACAAGTCACCCAATCATGGATTCCCCTAGGCGTCTAGTTTAAAAAAATTCACAGGTTTGGTAGGTTTCCCTAGGTGCCGGCTGAACTAGAGGCCAAAATCCACAGGTAGGCACTTTGGAAAAAACACCTCTGTTTTCTTTGGGAAAAGTTGATGGGTCCACATTGTGTTTTGGGGGATTTCTGTCGCTGGCACTAGGCCTACCCACACAAGTGAGGTATCATTTTTATCAGGAGATTTCGGGGAATGCTGGGTGGAAGGAAATTTGTGGCTCCTCTCAGATTCCAGAACTTTCTGTCATCGAAATGTGTGGAAAAAGTGTGTTTTTAGTCACATTTTGAGGTTTGCAGAGGATTCCGGGTAACAAAACCTGGTGAGAGCCCCACAAGTCACCCCATCTTGGATTCCCATAGGTGTCTAGTTTTAAAAAAATGCACAGGATTGGTAGGTTTCCCTAGGTGCCGTCTGAGCTAGAGGCCAAAATCCACAGGTAGGCACTTTGCAAAAAACACCTCTGTTTTCTTTGGGAAAATGTGATGAATGTCCACATTGTGTTTTGGGGTATTTCCTGTCCCGGGCACTAGGCCTACCCACACAAGTGAGGTATAATTTTTATCGGGAGACTTGATGGAATGCTGGGTGGAAGGAAATTTGTGGCTCCTCTTAGATTCCAGAACTTTCTGTCACCGAAATGTGAGGAAAAAGTGTTTTTCTAGCCAAATTTTGAGGTTTGCAAAGGATTCTGGGTAACAGAACCTGTGAGAGACCCACAAGTCACCCAATCTTGAATTCCCCCTAGGTGTCTATTTTTAAAAAATGCACAGGTTTGGTAGGTTCCCCTAGGTGCCGGCTGAGCTAGAGGCCAAAATCCACAGGTAGGCACTTTGCAAAAAACACCTCTGTC
The DNA here is from genome assembly GCF_031143425.1 of Pleurodeles waltl. NCBI lineage: Eukaryota > Metazoa > Chordata > Amphibia > Caudata > Salamandridae > Pleurodeles > Pleurodeles waltl. The sequence continues at coordinate 1,084,441,099 of NC_090437.1, read as the reverse complement.
TTCTTTGGGAAAATGTGATGGGTCCACATTGTGTTTTTGGGGATTTCTGTCACGGGCATTAGCCCTACGCACACATGTGAGGTATCATTTTTATCGGGAGACTTGAGGGAATGCTGGGTGGAAGGAAATTTGTGTCTTCTCTCAGACTCCAGAACTTTCTGTCACTGAAATTTGAGGAAAAAGTGTTTTTCTAGCCAAATTTTGAGGTTTGCAAAGGATTCTGGGTAAAAGAACATGGTGAGAGACCCACAAGTCACCCAATCATGGATTCCCCTAGGCGTCTAGTTTTAAAAAATTCACAGGTTTGGTAGGTTTCCCTAGGTGCCGGCTGAGCTAGAGGCCAAAATCCACAGGTAGGCACTTTGCAAAAAACACCTCTGTTTTCTTTGGGGAAAGTTGATGGGTCCACATTGTGTTTTGGGGGATTTCTGTTGCTGGCACTAGGCCTACCCACACAAGTGAGGTATCATTTTTATCAGGAGATTTGGGGGAGTGTGTTTTTAGTCACATTTTGAGGTTTGCAGAGGTTTCCGGGTAACAGAACCTGGTGAGAGCCCCACAAGTCACCCCATCTTGTATTCCCAAAGGTCTCTAGTTTTCAAAACTGCACAGGTTTGGTAGGTTTCCCTAGGTGCCGACTGAGCTAGAGGCCAAAATCCACAGGTAGGCACTTTGCAAAAAACACCTCTGTTTTCTTTGGGAAAATGCAATGTCTCCACATTGTGTTTTGGGGGATTTCCTGTCGCAGGCACTATGCCTACTCACACAAGTGAAGTATCATTTTTATCGGGAGACTTGGGGGAATGCTGGGTGGAAGGAAATTTGTGGCTCCTCTCAGATACCAGAACTTTCTGTCACTGAAATGTGAGGAAAAAGTTTTTTTCCAGCCAAATTTTGAGGGTTGCAAAGGATTCTGTGTAACAGAACCTGGTGAGAGACCCACAAGTCACCCAATCTTGGATTCACCTAGGTGTCTAGTTTTAAAAAATGCACAGGTTTGGTGCGTTTCCAGAGGTGCTGGCTGAGGTAGAGGCCAAAATCCACAGGTAGGCACTTTGCAAAAAACACACCTGTTTTCTTTGGGAAAATGTAATGTGTCCACATTGGTTTTCGGGGGTTTACTGTCGCGGGCACTAGGCCTACCCACACAAGTGAGGTATCATTTTTATCAGGAGACTTGAGGGAATGCTGGGTGGAAGGAAATTTGTGGCTCCTCTCAGATTCCAGAACTTTCTGTCATCGAAATGTGTGTAAAAAGTGTGTTTTTAGCCACATATTTACGTTTGCAAAGGATTTTGGTTAACAGAACATGGGGAGAGCCCCACAAGTCACCCCATCTTGGATTCCCCTAGGTGTCTAGTTTTAAAAAATGCACAGGTTTGGTAGGTTTCCCTAGGTGCTAGCTGAGGTAGAGGCCAAAATCCACAGGTAGGCACTTTGCGAAAAACACCTCTGTTTTCTTTGGAGAAATGTGATATGTCCACATTCTGTTTTGGGGGATTTCCTGTTGCGGGCACTAGGCCTACCCACACAAGTAAGGTATCATTTTTATCGGGAGACTTGGGGGAACTCTGGGTGGAAGTAAATTTGTGGTTCTTCTCAGATTCCAGAACTTTCTGTCACCGAAATGTGAGGAAAAAGTATTTTTTTGCCAAATTTTGAGGTTTGCAAAGGATTCTGGGTAAAAGAACATGGTGAGAGACCCACAAGTCACCCAATCATGGATTCCCCTAGGTGTCTAGTTTGAAAAAATTCACAGGTTTGGTAGGTTTCCCTAGGTGCCGGCTGAGCTAGAGGCCAAAATCCACAGGTAGGCACTTTGCAAAAAACACCTCTGTTTTCTTTGGGAAAAGTTGATGGGTCCACATTGTGTTTTGGGGGATTTCTCTCGCTGGCACTAGGCCTACCCGCACAAGTGAGGTATCATTTTTATCAGGAGATTTGGGGGAATGCTGGGTGGAAGGAAATTTGTGGCTCCTCTCAGATTCCAGAACTTTCTGTCATCGAAATGTGTGGAAAAAGTGTGTTTTTAGTCACATTTTGAGGTTTGCAGAGGATTCCGGGTAACAGAACCTGGTGAGAGCCCCACAAGTCACCCCATCTTGGATTCCCATAGGTGTCTAGTTTTAAAAAAATGCACAGGATTGGTAGGTTTCCCTAGGTGCCGTCTGAGCTAGAGGCCAAAATCCACAGGTAGGCACTTTGCAAAAAACACCTCTGTTTTCTTTGGGAAAATGTGATGAATGTCCACATTGTGTTTTGGGGGATTTCCTGTCCCGGGCACTAGGCCTACCCTCACAAATGAGGTATAATTTTTATCGGGAGACTTGATGGAATGCTGGGTGGATGGAAATTTGTGGCTCCTCTTAGATTCCAGAACTTTCTGTCACCGAAATGTGAGGAAAAAGTGTTTTTCTAGCCAAATTTTGAGGTTTGCAAAGGATTCTGGGTAACAGAACCTGTGAGAGACCCACAAGTCACCCAATCTTGAATTCCCCCTAGGTGTCTATTTTTCAAAAATGCACAGGTTTGGTAGGTTCCCCTAGGTGCCGGCTGAGCTAGAGGCCAAAATCCACAGGTAGGCACTTTGCAAAAAACACCTCTGTCTTCTTTGGGAAAATGTGTTGGGTCCACATTGTGTTTTTGGGGATTTCTGTCACGGGCATTAGGCCTACGCACACAAGTGAGGTATCATTTTTATCGGGAGACTTGGGAGAATGCTGGGTAGAAGGAGATTTGTGGCTCCTCTCAGACTCCAGAACTTTCTGTCACCGAAATTTGAGGAAAAAGTGTTTTTCTAGCCAAATTTTGAGGTTTGCAAAGGATTCTGGGTAAAAGAACATGGTGAGAGACCCACAAGTCACCCCATCTTGGATTCCCCTAGGTGTCTAGTTTTAAATAATGCACAGGTTTGGTAGGTTTCCCTAGGTGCCGTCTGAGCTAGAGGCCAAAATCCACAGGTAGCACTTCGCAAAAAACACCTCTGTTTTCTTTGGGAAAATGTGATGGGTCCACATTTTGTTTTTGGGGGATTTCTGTCGCGGGCACTAGGCCTACGCACACAAGTGAGGTATCATTTTTATCGGGAGACTTGGAGGAATGCTGGGTGGAAGGAAATTTGTGGCTCCTCTCAGATTCCAGAACTTTCTGTAATCGAAATTTGTGGAAAAAGTGTGTTTTGAGCCACATCTTGAGGTTTGCAAAGGATTCTGGGTAACAGAACCTGGTGAGAGGTCCACAAGTCACCCTATCTTGGATTCCACTAGGTGTCTAGTTTTAAATAATGCACAGGTTTGGTAGGTTTACCTAGGTGCCGGCAGAGCGAAAGGCCAAAATCCACAGGTAGGAACTTTGCAAAAAAAACATCTGTTTTCTTTGGGAAAATGTGATGTGTCTACATTGTGTTTGGGGAATTTCCTGTCACGGGCACTAGGCTTACCCACACAAGTGAGGTATCATTTGTATCGGGAGACTTGAGGGAATGCTGGATGGAAGGAAATTTGTGGCTTCTCTCAGATTCCAGAACTTTCTTTCACTGAAATGTAAGGAAAAAGTATTTATTTAGCCAAATTTTGAGGTTTGCAAAGGATTCTGGGTAACAGAACCTGGTGAGAGACCCACATGTCACCCAATCCTGGATTCCCCTAGGTGTCTAATTTTAAAAAATGCACAGGTTTGGTAGGTTTCCCTAGGTGGTAGCTGAGGTAGAGGCCAAAATCCACAGGTAGGCACTTTGCAAAAAACACCTCTGTGTTCTTTGGAAAAATGTGATGTGTCCACGTTCTGTTTTGGGGGATTTCCTGTTGCGGGCACTAGGCCTACCCACACAAGTGAGGTATCATTTTTATTGGGAGACTTGGGGGAACTCTGGGTGGAAGTAAATTTGTGGTTCTTCTCAGATTCCAGAACTTTCTGTCACCGAAATGTGAGGAAAAAGTATTTTTTAGCCAAATTTTGAGGTTTGCAAAGGATTCTGGGTAAAAGAACATGGTGAGAGACCCACAAGTCACCCAATCATGGATTCCCCTAGGTGTCTAGTTTAAAAAAATTCACAGGTTTGGTAGGTTTCCCTAGGTGGTAGCTGAGGTAGAGGCCAAAATCCACAGGTAGGCACTTTGCAAAAAACACCTCTGTTTTCTTTGGAAAAATGTGATGTGTCCACATTCTGTTTTGGGGGATTTCCTGTTGCGGGCACTAGGCCTACCCACACAAGTGAGGTATCATTTTTATCGGGAGACTTGGGGGAACTCTGCGTGGAAGGAAATTTGTGGTTCTTCTCAGATTCCAGAACTTTCTGTCATCGAAATGTGAGGAAAAAGTATTTTTTAGCCAAATTTTGAGGTTTGCAAAGGATTCTGGGTAAAAGAACATGGTGAGAGACCCACAAGTCACCCAATCATGGATTCCCCTAGGTGTCTAGTTTAAAAAAAATCACAGGTTTGGTAGGTTTCCCTAGGTGCCGGCTGAGCTAGAGGCCAAAATCCACAGGTAGGCACTTTGCAAAAAACACCTCTGTTTTCTTTGGGAAAAGTTGATGGGTCCACATTGTGTTTTGGGGGATTTCTGTCGCTGGCACTAGGCCTACCCGCACAAGTGAGGTATCATTTTTATCAGGTGATTTGGGGGAATGCTGGGTGGAAGGAAATTTGTGGCTCCTCTCAGATTCCAGAACTTTCTGTCATCGAAATGTGTGGAAAAAGTGTGTTTTTAGTCACATTTTGAGGTTTGCAGAGGATTCCGGGTAACAGAACCTGGTGAGAGCCCCACAAGTCACCCCATCTTGGATTCCCATAGGTGTCTAGTTTTAAAAAAATGCAAAGGATTGGTAGGTTTCCCTAGGTGCCGTCTGAGCTAGAGGCCAAAATCCACAGGTAGGCACTTTGCAAAAAACACCTCTGTTTTCTTTGGGAAAATGTGATGAATGTCCACATTGTGTTTTGGGGGATTTCCTGTCCCGGGCACTAGGCCTACCCACACAAGTGAGGTATAATTTTTATCGGGAGACTTGATGGAATGCTGGGTGGAAGGAAATTTGTGGCTCCTCTTAGATTCCAGAACTTTCTGTCACCGAAATGTGAGGAAAAAGTGTTTTTCTAGCCAAATTTTGAGGTTTGCAAAGGATTCTGGGTAACAGAACCTGTGAGAGACCCACAAGTCACCCAATCTTGAATTACCCCTAGGTGTCTATTTTTCAAAAATGCACAGGTTTGGTAGGTTCCCCTAGGTGCCGGCTGAGCTAGAGGCCAAAATCCACAGGTAGGCACTTTGCAAAAAACACCTCTGTCTTCTTTGGGAAAATGTGATGGGTCCACATTGTGTTTTTGGGGATTTCTGTCACGGGCATTAGGCCTACGCACACAAGTGAGGTATCATTTTTATCGGGAGACTTGAGGGAATGCTGGGTGGAAGGAAATTTGTGTCTTCTCTCAGATTCCAGAACTTTCTTTCACCGAAATGTGAGGGAAAAGTGTTTTTTTAGCCACATTTTTAGGTTTGCAAAGGATTCTGGGTAATAGAACATGGGGAGAGCCCAACAAGTCACCCCATCTTGGATTCCCCTAGGTGTCTAGTTTTAAAACATGCACAGGTTTGGTAGGTTTCCCTAGGTGCCAGCTGAGGTAGAGGCCAAAATCCACATGTACGCACTTTGCAAAAAACACCTCTTTTTTCTTTGGAAAAATGGTGTGTGTCCACATTCTGTTTTGGGGGATTTCCTGTTGCGGGCACTAGGCCTACCCACACAAGTAAGGTATCATTTCTATCGGGAGACTTGGGGGAATACTAGGTGGAAGGAACTGTGTGGCTCCTCTCAGGTTCCAGAACTTTCTGTCACTGAAATATGAGCAAAAAGTGTTTTTTTAGCCAAATTGTTAGGTTTGCAAAGGATTCTGGGTAATAGAACATGGGGAGAGCCCAACAAGTGACCACATCTTGGATTCCCCTAGGTCTCTAGTTTTAAAAAATGCACAGGTTTGGAAGGTTCCCCTGGGAGCCGGCTGAGCTAGAGGCCAAAATCCACAGGTAGGCACTTTGCAAAAAAACCTCTGTTTTCTTTGGGAAAATATGATGTGTCTACGTTGTGGTTGGGTTATTTCCTGTCGCGGGCACTAGGGCTACGCACACAAGTGAGGTATCATTTTTATCGGGAGACTTGAGGGAATGCTGGGTGGAAGGAAATTTGTAGCTCCTCTCTGATTCAAGAACTTTCTGTCATCGAAATGTGTGGAAAAAGTGTGTTTTTAGCCACATTTTGAGGTTTGCAGAGGATACCGGGTAACAGAACCTGGTGAGAGCCCCACAAGTCACCCCATCTTGGATTCCCATAGGTGTCTAGTTTTAAAAAAATGCACAGGATTGGTAGGTTTTCCTAGGTGCCGTCTGAGCTAGAGGCCAAAATCCACAGGTAGGCACTTTGCAAAAAACACCTCTGTTTTCTTTGGGAAAATGTGATGAATGTCCACATTGTGTTTTGGGGGATTTCCTGTCCCGGGCACTAGGCCTACCCACACAAGTGAGGTATAATTTTTATCGGGAGACTTGATGGAATGCTGGGTGGAAGGAAATTTGTGGCTCCTCTTAGATTCCAGAACTTTCTGTCACCGAAATGTGAGGAAAAAGTGTTTTTCTAGCCAAATTTTGAGGTTTGCAAAGGATTCTGGGTAACAGAACCTGTGAGAGACCCACAAGTCACCCAATATTGAATTCCCCTAGGTGTCTAGTTTTCAAAAATGCACAGGTTTGGTAGGTTCCCCTAGGTGCCGGCTGAGCTAGAGGCCAAAATCCACAGGTAGCACTTTGCAAAAAACACCTCTGTCTTCTTTGGGAAAATGTGATGGGTCCACATTGTGTTTTTGGGGATTTCTGTCACGGGCATTAGGCCTACGCACACAAGTGAGGTATCATTTTTATCGGGAGACTTGGGAGAATGCTGGGTAGAAGGAAGTTTGTGGCTCCTCTCAGACTCCAGAACTTTCTGTCACCGAAATTTGAGGAAAAAGTGTTTTTCTAGCCAAATTTTGAGGTTTGCAAAGGATTCTGGGTAAAAGAACATGGTGAGAGACCCACAAGTCACCCCATCTTGGATTCCCCTAGGTGTCTAGTTTTAAATAATGCACAGGTTTGGTAGGTTTCCCTAGGTGCCGTCTGAGCTAGAGGCCAAAATCCACAGGTAGCACTTCGCAAAAAACACCTCTGTTTTCTTTGGGAAAATGTGATGGGTCCACATTTTGTTTTTGGGGGATTTCTGACGTGGGCACTAGGCCTACGCACACAAGTGAGGTATCATTTTTATCGGGAGACTTGGAGGAATGCTGGGTGGAAGGAAATTTGTGGCTCCTCTCAGATTCCAGAACTTTCTGTAATCGAAATTTGTGGAAAAAGTGTGTTTTGAGCCACATTTTGAGGTTTGCAAAGGATTCTGGGTAACAGAACCTGGTGAGAGGTCCACAAGTCACCCTATCTTGGATTCCACTAGGTGTCTAGTTTTAAATAATGCACAGGTTTGGTAGGTTTCCCTAGGTGCCGGCAGAGCGAAAGGCCAAAATCCACAGGTAGGAACTTTGCAAAAAAAATCTGTTTTCTTTGGGAAAATGTGATGTGTCCACATTGTGTTTGGGGAATTTCCTGTCGCGGGCACTAGGCCTACCCACACAAGTGAGGTATCATTTTTATGGGGAGACTTGAGGGAATGCTGGGTGGAAGGAAATGTGTGGCTCCTCTCAGATTCCAGAACTTTCTGTCACTGAAATGTAAGGAAAAAGTATTTATTTAGCCAAATTTTGAGGTTTGCAAAGGATTCTGGGTAACAGAACCTGGTGAGAGACCCACAAGTCACCCAATCCTGGATTCCCCTAGGTGTCAAGTTTTCAAAAATGCACAGGTTTGGTAGGTTTCCCTAGTTGGAGCTGAGGTAGAGGCCAAAATCCACAGGTAGGCACTTTGCAAAAAACACCTCTGTTTCTTTGGAAAAATGTGATGTGTCCACATTCTGTTTTGGGGGATTTCCTGTTGCGGGCACTAGGCCTACCCACACAAGTGAGGTATCATTTTTATCGGGAGACTTGGGGGAACTCTGGGTGGAAGGAAATTTGTGGTTCTTCTCAGATTCCAGAACTTTCTGTCACCGAAATGTGAGGAAAAAGTATTTTTTAGCCAAATTTTGAGGTTTGCAAAGGATTCTGGGTAAAAGAACATGGTGAGAGACCCACAAGTCACCCAATCATGGATTCCCCTAGGCGTCTAGTTTAAAAAAATTCACAGGTTTGGTAGGTTTCCCTAGGTGCCGGCTGAGCTAGAGGCCAAAATCCACAGGTAGGCACTTTGCAAAAAACACCTCTGTTTTCTTTGGGGAAAGTTGATGGGTCCACATTGTGTTTTGTGGGATTTCTGTTGCTGGCACTAGGCCTACCCACACAAGTGAGGTATCATTTTTATCAGGAGATTTGGGGGAATGCTGGGTGGAAGGAAATTTGTGGCTCCTCTCAGATTCCAGAACTTTCTGTCATCGAAATGTGTGGAAAAAATGTGTTTTTAGTCACATTTTGAGGTTTGCAGAGGTTTCCGGGTAACAGAACCTGGTGAGAGCCCCACAAGTCACCCCATCTTGGATTCCCAAAGGTCTCTAGTTTTCAAAACTGCACAAGTTTGGTAGGTTTCCCTAGGTGCCGACTGAGCTAGAGGCCAAAATCCACAGGTAGGCACTTTGCAAAAAACACCTCTGTTTTCTTTGGGAAAATGCAATGTCTCCACATTGTGTTTTGGGGGATTTCCTGTCGCGGGCACTATGCTTACTCACACAAGTGAAGTATCATTTTTATCGGGAGACTTGGGGGAATGCTGGGTGGAAGGAAATTTGTGGCTCCTCTCAGATACCAGAACTTTCTGTCACTGAAATGTGAGGAAAAAGTTTTTTTCCAGCCAAATTTTGAGGGTTTCAAAGGATTCTGTGTAACAGAACCTGGTGAGAGACCCACAAGTCACCCAATCTTGGATTCCCCTAGGTGTCTTGTTTTCAAAAATGCACAGGTTTGGTGCGTTTCCAGAGGTGCTGGCTGAGGTAGAGGCCAAAATCCACAGGTAGGCACTTTGCAAAAAACACCCCTGTTTTCTTTGGGAAAATGTAATGTGTCCACATTGGTTTTCGGGGGTTTACTGTCGCGGGCACTAGGCCTACCCACACAAGTGAGGTATCATTTTTATCAGGAGACTTGAGGGAATGCTGGGTGGAAGGAAATTTGTGGCTCCTCTCAGATTCCAGAACTTTCTGTCATCGAAATGTGTGTAAAAAGTGTGTTTTTAGCCACATTTTTACGTTTGCAAAGGATTTAGGTTAACAGAACATGGGGAGAGCCCCACAAGTCACCCCATCTTGGATTCCCCTAGGTGTCTAGTTTTAAAAAATGCACAGGTTTGGTAGGTTTCCCTAGGTGCTAGCTGAGGTAGAGGCCAAAATCCACAGGTAGGCACTTTGCGAAAAACACCTCTGTTTTCTTTGGAGAAATGTGATATGTCCACATTCTGTTTTGGGGGATTTCCTGTTGCGGGCACTAGGCCTACCCACACAAGTAAGGTATCATTTTTATCGGGAGACTTGGGGGAACTCTGGGTGGAAGTAAATTTGTGGTTCTTCTCAGATTCCAGAACTTTCTGTCACCGAAATGTGAGGAAAAAGTATTTTTTAGCCACATTTTGAGGTTTGCAAAGGATTCTGGGTAAAAGAACATGGTGAAAGACCCACAAGTCACCCAATCATGGATTCCCCTAGGTGTCTAGTTTAAAAAAATTCACAGGTTTGGTAGGTTTCCCTAGGTGCCGGCTGAGCTAGAGGCCAAAATCCACAGGTAGGCACTTTGCAAAAAACACCTCTGTTTTCTTTGGTAAAAGTTGATGGGTCCACATTGTGTTTTGGGGGATTTCTCTCGCTGGCACTAGGCCTACCCGCACAAGTGAGGTATCATTTTTATCAGGAGATTTGGGGGAATGCTGGGTGGAAGGAAATTTGTGGCTCCTCTCAGATTCCAGAACTTTCTGTCATCGAAATGTGTGGAAAAAGTGTGTTTTTAGTCACATTTTGAGGTTTGCAGAGGATTCCGGGTAACAGAACCTGGTGAGAGCCCCACAAGTCACTCCATCTTGGATTCCCAAAGGTCTCTAGTTTTCAAAACTGCACAGGTTTGGTAGGTTTCCCTAGGTGCTGACTGAGCTAGAGGCCAAAATCCACAGGTAGGCACTTTGCAAAAAACACCTCTGTTTTCTTTGGGAAAATGCAATGTCTCCACACTGTGTTTTGGGGGATTTCCTGTCGCGGGCACTATGCCTACTCACACAAGTGAAGTATCATTTTTATCGGGAGACTTGGGGGAATGCTGGGAGGAAGGAAATTTGTGGCTCCTCTCAGATGCCCGAACTTTCTGTCACTGAAATGTGAGGAAAAAGTGTTTTTCCAGCCAAATTTTGAGGGTTGCAAAGGATTCTGTGTAACAGAACCTGGTGAGAGACCCACAAGTCACCCAATCTTGGATTCCCCTTGGTGTCTAGTTTTCAAAAATGCACAGGTTTGGTACGTTTCCAGAGGTGCTGGCTGAGGTAGAGGCCAAAATCCACAGGTAGGCACTTTGCAAAAAACAGCCCTGTTTTCTTTGGGAAAATGTAATGTGTCCACATTGGTTTTTGGGGGTTTACTGTCGCGGGCACTAGGCCTACCCACACAAGTGAGGTATAATTTTTATCGGGAGACTTGGGAGAATGCTGGGTAGAAGGAAATTTGTGGCTCCTCTCAGACTCCAGAACTTTCTGTCACCGAAATTTGAGGAAAAAGTGTTTTTCTATCCAAATTTTGAGGTTTGCAAAGGATTCTGGGTAAAAGAACATGGTGAGAGACCCACAAGTCACCCCATCTTGGATTCCCCTAGGTGTCTAGTTTTAAATAATGCACAGGTTTGGTAGGTTTCCCTAGGTGCAGTCTTAGCTAGAGGCCAAAATCCACAGGTAGCACTTCGCAAAAAACACCTCTGTTTTCTTTGGGAAAATGTGATGGGTCCACATTTTGTTTTTGGGGGATTTCTGTCGTGGGCACTAGGCCTACGCACACAAGTGAGGTATCATTTTTATCGGGAGACTTGGCGGAATGCTGGGTGGAAGGAAATTTGTGGCTCCTCTCAGATTCCAGAACTTTCTGTAATCGAAATTTGTGGAAAAAGTGTGTTTTGAGCCACATTTTGAGGTTTGCAAAGGATTCTGTGTAACAGAACCTGGTGAGAGGTCCACAAGTCACCCTATCTTGGATTCCACTAGGTCTCTAGTTTAAAAAAATGCACAGGTTTGGTAGGTTCCCCTAGGTGCCGGCAGAGCGAAAGGCCAAAATCCACAGGTAGGAACTTTGCAAAAAAAACATCTGTTTTCTTTGGGAAAATGTGATGTGTCCACGTTGTGTTTGGGGAATTTCCTGTCGCGGGCACTAGGCCTACCCACACAAGTGAGGTATCATTTTTATCGGGAGACTTGAGGGAATGCTGGGTGGAAGGAAATTTGTGGCTCCTCTCAGATTCCAGAACTTTGTGTCACTGAAATGTAAGGAAAAAGTATTTATTTAGCCAAATTTTGAGGTTTGCAAAGGATTCTGGGTAACAGAACCTGGTGAGAGACCCACAAGTCACCCAATCCTGGATTCCCCTAGGTGTCAAGTTTTCAAAAATGCACAGGTTTGGTAGGTTTCCCTAGTTGGAGCTGAGGTAGAGGCCAAAATCCACAGGTAGGCACTTTGCAAAAAACACCTCTGTTTCTTTGGAAATATGTGATGTGTCCACATTCTGTTTTGGGGGATTTCCTGTTGCGGGCACTAGGCCTACCCACACAAGTGAGGTATCATTTTTATCGGGAGACTTGGGGGAACTCTGGGTGGAAGGAAATTTGTGGTTCTTCTCAGATTCCAGAACTTTCTGACACCGAAATGTGAGGAAAAAGTATTTTTTAGCCAAATTTTGAGGTTTGCAAAGGATTCTGGGTAAAAGAACATGGTGAGAGACCCACAAGTCACCCAATCATGGATTCCCCTAGGCGTCTAGTTTAAAAAAATTCACAGGTTTGGTAGGTTTCCCTAGGTGCCGGCTGAACTAGAGGCCAAAATCCACAGGTAGGCACTTTGCAAAAAACACCTCTGTTTTCTTTGGGAAAAGTTGATGGGTCCACATTGTGTTTTGGGGGATTTCTGTTGCTGGCACTAGGCCTACCCACACAAGTGAGGTATCATTTTTATCAGGAGATTTGGGGGAATGCTGGGTGGAAGGAAATTTGTGGCTCCTCTCAGATTCCATAACTTTCTGTCATCGAAATGTGTGGAAAAAGTGTGTTTTTAGTCACATTTTGAGGTTTGCAGAGGTTTCCGGGTAACAGAACCTAATGAGAGCCCCACAAGTCACCCCATCTTGGATTCCCAAAGGTCTCTAGTTTTCAAAACTGCACAGGTTTGGTAGGTTTCCCTAGGTGCCGACTGAGCTAGAGGCCAAAATCCACAGGTAGGCACTTTGCAAAAAACACCTCTGTTTTCTTTGGGAAAATGCAATGTCTCCACATTGTGTTTTGGGGGATTTCCTGTCGCGGGCACTATGCCTACTCAGACAAGTGAAGTATCATTTTTATCGGGAGACTTGGGGGAATGCTGGGTGGAAGGAAATTTGTGGCTCCTCTCAGATACCAGAACTTTCTGTCACTGAAATGTGAGGAAAAAGTTTTTTTCCAGCCAAATTTTGAGGGTTGCAAAGGATTCTGTGTAACAGAACCTGGTGAGAGACCCACAAGTCACCCAATCTTGGATTCCCCTCGGTGTCTACTTTTAAAAAATGCACAGGTTTGGTGCGTTTCCAGAGGTGCTGGCTGAGGTAGAGGCCAAAATCCACAGGTAGGCACTTTGCAAAAAACACCCCTGTTTTCTTTGGGAAAATGTAATGTGTCCACATTGGTTTTTGGGGGTTTACTGTCGCGGGCACTAGGCCTACCCACACAAGTGAGGTATCATTTTTATCAGGAGACTTGAGGGAATGCTGGGTGGAAGGAAATTTGTGGCTTCTCTCAGATTCCAGAACTTTCTGTCATCGAAATGTGTGTAAAAAGTGTGTTTTTAGCCACATTTTTACATTTGCAAAGGATTTTGGTTAACAGAACATGGGGAGAGCCCCACAAGTCACCCCATCTTGGATTCCCCTAGGTGTCTAGTTTTAAAAAATGCACAGGTTTGGTAGGTTTCCCTAGGTGCTAGCTGAGGTAGAGGCCAAAATCCACAGGTAGGCACTTTGCGAAAAACACCTCTGTTTTCTTTGGAGAAATGTGATATGTCCACATTCTGTTTTGGGGTGTTTCCTGTTGCGGTCACTAGGCCTACCCACACAAGTAAGGTATCATTTTTATCAGGAGACTTGGGGGAATGCTATGTGGAAGGAAATGTGTGGCTCCTCTCAGATTCCAGAACTTTCTGTCACCGAAATGTGAGCAAAAAGTGTTTTTTTAGCCAAATTTTAAGGTTTGAAAAGGATTCTGGGTAACAGAACCTGGTGAGAGCCCCACAAGTGACCACATCTTGGATTCCCCTAGGTCTCTAGTTTTAAAAAATGCACATGTTTGGTAGGTTCCCCTGGGAGCCGGCTGAGCTAGAGGCCAAAATCCACAGGTAGGCACTTTGCAAAAAAAACCCTCTGTTTTCTTTGGGAAAATGTGATGTGTCCACGTTGTGTTTGGGGGATTTCCTGTTGTGGGCACTACGCCTACCCACACAAGTGAGGTATCATTTTTATCGGGAGACTTGAGGGAATGCTGGGTGGAAGGAAATTTGTAGCTCCTCACTGAGTCCAGAACTTTCTGTCATCGAAATGTGTGGAAAAAGTGTGTTTTTAGCCACATTTTGAGGTTTGCAGAGGATTCTGGGTAACAGAACCTGGTGAGAGCCCCACAAGTCACCCCACCTTGGATTCCCAAAGGTCTCTAGTTTAAAAGAATGCACAGGTTTGGTAGGTTTCCCTAGGTGCAGGCTGAGCTAGAGGCTAAAATCCACAAGTAGGCACATTGCAAAAAACACCTCTGTTTTCTTTGGGAAAATGTAATGTGTACACATTGTGTTTTGGGGGATTTACTGTCGCGGGCACTAGGCCTACCCACACAAGTGAGGTATCATTTTTATCGGGAGACTTGGGGGAACGCTGGGTGGAAGGAAATTTGTGGTTCCTCTCAGATTGCAGAACTTCTTGTCACCGAAATGTGAGCAAAAAGTGTTTTTAGCCAGATTTTGAGGTTTGTAAAGGATGCTGGGTAAAAGAACATGGTGAGAGACCCACAAGTAACCCAATATTGGATTCCCCTAGGTGTCTAGTTTAAAAAAAATGCACAGGTTTGGTAGGTTTCCCTAGGTGCTGGCTGAGCTAGAGACAAAAATCCACAGGTAGCACTTTGCAAAAAACACCTCTGGTTTCTTTGGGAAAATTTGATGGGTCCACATTGTGTTTTTGGGGATTTCTTTCGCGGGCACGTGAGGTGTCATTTTTATCGGGAGACTTGGGGGAATGCTGGGTGGAAGGAAAATTGTGGCTCCTCTCAGATTCCAGAACATTCTGTCATCGAAATGTGTGGAAAAAGTGTGTTTTTATCCACATTTTGAGGTTTGAAAAGGATTCTGGGTAACAGAACCTGGTGAGAGCCCCACAAGTCACCCCATCTTGGATTCCCAAAGGTCTCTAGTTTTCAAAAATGCACACGTTTGGTAGGTCTCCCTAGGTGGCGGCTGAGCTAGAGGCCAAAATCCACAGGTAGGCACTTTGCAAAAAACTCCTCTGTTTTCTTTGGGAAAATGTAATGTCTCTACATTGTGTTTTGGGGGATTTCCTGTCGCGGGCACTATGCCTACTCACACAAGTGAGATATCATTTTTATCGGGAGATTTGGGGGAATGCTGGGTGGAAGGAAATTTGTGGCTCCTCTCAGATTCCATAACTTTCTGTCATCGAAATGTGTGGAAAAAGTGTGTTTTTAGTCACATTTTGAGGTTTGCAGAGGTTTCCGGGTAACAGAACCTAATGAGAGCCCCACAAGTCACCCCATCTTGGATTCCCAAAGGTCTCTAGTTTTCAAAACTGCACAGGTTTGGTAGGTTTCCCTAGGTGCCGACTGAGCTAGAGGCCAAAATCCACAGGTAGGCACTTTGCAAAAAACACCTCTGTTTTCTTTGGGAAAATGCAATGTCTCCACATTGTGTTTTGGGGGATTTCCTGTCGCGGGCACTATGCCTACTCACACAAGTGAAGTATCATTTTTATCGGGAGACTTGGGGGAATGCTGGGTGGAAGGAAATTTGTGGCTCCTCTCAGATACCAGAACTTTCTGTCACTGAAATGTGAGGAAAAAGTTTTTTTCCAGCCAAATTTTGAGGGTTGCAAAGGAATCTGTGTAACAGAACCTGGTGAGAGACCCACAAGTCACCCAATCTTGGATTCCCCTCGGTGTCTACTTTTAAAAAATGCACAGGTTTGGTGCGTTTCCAGAGGTGCTGGCTGAGGTAGAGGCCAAAATCCACAGGTAGGCACTTTGCGAAAAACACCTCTGTTTTCTTTGGAGAAATGTGATATGTCCACATTCTGTTTTGGGGTGTTTCCTGTTGCGGTCACTAGGCCTACCCACACAAGTAAGGTATCATTTTTATCAGGAGACTTGGGGGAATGCTATGTGGAAGGAAATGTGTGGCTCCTCTCAGATTCCAGAACTTTCTGTCACCGAAATGTGAGCAAAAAGTGTTTTTTTAGCCAAATTTTAAGGTTTGAAAAGGATTCTGGGTAACAGAACCTGGTGAGAGCCCCACAAGTGACCACATCTTGGATTCCCCTAGGTCTCTAGTTTTAAAAAATGCACATGTTTGCTAGGTTCCCCTGGGAGCCGGCTGAGCTAGAGGCCAAAATCCACAGGTAGGCACTTTGCAAAAAAAACCCTCTGTTTTCTTTGGGAAAATGTGATGTGTCCACGTTGTGTTTGGGGGATTTCCTGTTGTGGGCACTACGCCTACCTACACAAGTGAGGTATCATTTTTATCGGGAGACTTGAGGGAATGCTGGGTGGAAGGAAATTTGTAGCTCCTCACTGAGTCCAGAACTTTCTGTCATCGAAATGTGTGGAAAAAGTGTGTTTTTAGCCACATTTTGAGGTTTGCAGAGGATTCTGGGTAACAGAACCTGGTGAGAGCCCCACAAGTCACCCCACCTTGGATTCCCAAAGGTCTCTAGTTTAAAAGAATGCACAGGTTTGGTAGGTTTCCCTAGGTGCAGGCTGAGCTAGAGGCTAAAATCCACAAGTAGGCACATTGCAAAAAACACCTCTGTTTTCTTTGGGAAAATGTAATGTGTACACATTGTGTTTTGGGGGATTTACTGTCGCGGGCACTAGGCCTACCCACACAAGTGAGGTATCATTTTTATCGGGAGACTTGGGGGAACGCTGGGTGGAAGGAAATTTGTGGTTCCTCTCAGATTGCAGAACTTCTTGTCACCGAAATGTGAGCAAAAAGTGTTTTTAGCCAGATTTTGAGATTTGTAAAGGATGCTGGGTAAAAGAACATGGTGAGAGACCCACAAGTAACCCAATATTGGATTCCCCTAGGTGTCTAGTTTAAAAAAATGCACAGGTTTGGTAGGTTTCCCTAGGTGCTGGCTGAGCTAGAGACAAAAATCCACAGGTAGCACTTTGCAAAAAACACCTCTGGTTTCTTTGGGAAAATTTGATGGGTCCACATTGTGTTTTTGGGGATTTCTTTCGCGGGCACGTGAGGTGTCATTTTTATCGGGAGACTTGGGGGAATGCTGGGTGGAAGGAAAATTGTGGCTCCTCTCAGATTCCAGAACATTCTGTCATCGAAATGTGTGGAAAAAGTGTGTTTTTATCCACATTTTGAGGTTTGAAAAGGATTCTGGGTAACAGAACCTGGTGAGAGCCCCACAAGTCACCCCATCTTGGATTCCCAAAGGTCTCTAGTTTTCAAAAATGCACACGTTTGGTAGGTCTCCCTAGGTGGCGGCTGAGCTAGAGGCCAAAATCCACAGGTAGGCACTTTGCAAAAAACTCCTCTGTTTTCTTTGGAAAAATGTAATGTCTCTACATTGTGTTTTGGGGGATTTCCTGTCGCGGGCACTATGCCTACTCACACAAGTGAGATATCATTTTTATCGGGAGACTTGGGGGAATGCTATGTGGAAGGAAATTTATGGCTCCTCTCAGATGCCAGAACTTTCTGTCACCGAAATGTGAGGAAAAAGTGTTTTTCTAGCCAAATTTTGAAGTTTGCAAAGGATTCTGTGTAACAGAACCTGGTGAGAGACCCACAAGTCACCCAATCATGGATTCCCCTCGGTGTCTAGTTTTAAAAAATGCACAGGTATGGTAGGTTTCCATAGGTGCTGGCTGAGCCAGAGGCCAAAATCCACATGTAGGCACTTTCCAAAAAACACCTCTGTTTTCTTTGGGAAAATGTAATGTGTCCACATTGGTTTTTGGGGGATTTACAGTCGCGGGCACCAGGCCTACCCACACAAGTGAGGTATCATTTTTATCGAGAGACTTGGGGGAACGCTGGGTGGAAGGAAATTTGTGGTTCCTCTCAGATTCCAGAACTTTCTGTCACCGAAATGTGAGGAAAAAGTATTTGTTTAGCCAAATTTTGAGGTTTGCAAAGGATTCTGGTTAAAAGTGCATGGTGAGAGACCCACAACTCACCCCATCTTGGATTTCCCTAGGTGTCTAGTTTTAAAAAATGCACAGGTTTGGTATGTTTCCCTGGGTGCCGTCTGAGCTAGAGGCCAAAATCCACAGGTAGCACTTTGCAAAAAACACCTCTGTTTTCTTTGGGAAAATCTGATGGGTTCACATTGTGTTTTTGGGGATTTCTGTTGCGGGCACTAGACCTACGCACACAGGTGAGGTATCATTTTTATCGGGAGACTTGGGGTAATGCTGGGTGGAAGGAAGTTTGTGGCTCCTCTCAGATTCAAGAACTTTCTGTCATCGAAATGTGTGGAAAAAGTGTGTTTTTAGCCACATTTTGAGGTTTGCAGAGGATTCCGGGTAGCAGAACCTGGTGAGAGCCCCAGAAGTCACCCCATCTTGGGTTCCCAAAGGTGTCTAGTTTTCAAAAATGCACAGGTTTGGCAGGTTTCCCTACATGCCGGCTGAGCTAGAGGCCAAAATCCACAGGTAGGCACTTTGCAAAAAACACCTCTGTTTTCTTTGGGAAAATGTGATGTGTCCACGTTGTGTTTTGGTGGATTTCCTATCGCGGGCACTAGGCCTACTCACACAAGTGAGGTATTATTTTACCGGGAGACTTGGGGAAATGCTGGGTGGAAGGAAATTTGTGGCTCCTCTCAGATTCCAGAACTTTCTGTCATCTAAATGTGTGGAAAAAGTGTGTTTTTAGTCACATTTTGAGGTTTGCAGAGGTTTCCGGGTAACAGAACCTGGTGAGAGCCCCACAAGTCACCGCATCTTGGATTCCCAAAGGTCTCTAGTTTTCAAAACTGCACAGGTTTGGTAGGTTTCCCTAGGTGCCGACTGAGCTAGAGGCCAAAATCCACAGGTAGGCACTTTGCAAAAAACACCTCTGTTTTCTTTGGGAAAATGCAATGTCTCCACATTGTGTTTTGGGGGATTTCCTGTCGCGGGCACTATGCCTACTCACACAAGTGAAGTATCATTTTTATCGGGAGACTTGGGGGAATGCTGGGTGGAAGGAAATTTGTGGCTCCTCTCAGATACCAGAACTTTCTGTCACTGAAATGTGAGGAAAAAGTTTTTTTCCAGCCAAATTTTGAGGGTTGCAAAGGATTCTGTGTAACAGAACCTGGTGAGAGACCCACAAGTCACCCAATCTTGGATTCCCCTAGGTGTCTTGTTTTCAAAAATGCACAGGTTTGGTGCGTTTCCAGAGGTGCTGGCTGAGGTAGAGGCCAAAATCCACAGGTAGGCACTTTGCAAAAAACACCCCTGTTTTCTTTGGGAAAATATAATGTGTCCACATTGGTTTTCGGGGGTTTACTGTCGCGGGCACTAGGCCTACCCACACAAGTGAGGTATCATTTTTATCAGGAGACTTGAGGGAATGCTGGGTGGAAGGAAATTTGTTGCTCCTCTCAGATTCCAGAACTTTCTGTCACCGAAATGTGTGTAAAAAGTGTGTTTTTAGCCACATTTTTACGTTTGCAAAGGATTTTGGTTAACAGAACATGGGGAGAGCCCCACAAGTCACCCCATCTTGGATTCCCCTAAGTGTCTAGTTTTAAAAAATGCACAGGTTTGGTAGGTTTCCCTAGGTGCTAGCTGAGGTAGAGGCCAAAATCCACAGGTAGGCACTTTGCGAAAAACACCTCTGTTTTCTTTGGAGAAATGTGATATGTCCACATTCTGTTTTGGGGGATTTCCTGTTGCGGGCACTAGGCCTACCCACACAAGTAAGGTATCATTTTTATCGGGAGACTTGGGGGAACTCTGGGTGGAAGTAAATTTGTGGTTCTTCTCAGATTCCAGAACTTTCTGTCACCGAAATGTGAGGAAAAAGTATTTTTTAGCCACATTTTGAGGTTTGCAAAGGATTCTGGGTAAAAGAACATGGTGAAAGACCCACAAGTCACCCAATCATGGATTCCCCTAGGTGTCTAGTTTAAAAAAATGCACAGGTTTGGTAGGTTTCCCTAGGTGCTGGCTGAGCTAGAGACAAAAATCCACAGGTAGCACTTTGCAAAAAACACCTCTGGTTTCTTTGGGAAAATTTGATGGGTCCACATTGTGTTTTTGGGGATTTCTTTCGCGGGCACGTGAGGTGTCATTTTTATCGGGAGACTTGGGGGAATGCTGGGTGGAAGGAAAATTGTGGCTCCTCTCAGATTCCAGAACATTCTGTCATCGAAATGTGTGGAAAAAGTGTGTTTTTATCCACATTTTGAGGTTTGAAAAGGATTCTGGGTAACAGAACCTGGTGAGAGCCCCACAAGTCACCCCATCTTGGATTCCCAAAGGTCTCTAGTTTTCAAAAATGCACACGTTTGGTAGGTCTCCCTAGGTGGCGGCTGAGCTAGAGGCCAAAATCCACAGGTAGGCACTTTGCAAAAAACTCCTCTGTTTTCTTTGGAAAAATGTAATGTCTCTACATTGTGTTTTGGGGGATTTCCTGTCGCGGGCACTATGCCTACTCACACAAGTGAGATATCATTTTTATCGGGAGACTTGGGGGAATGCTATGTGGAAGGAAATTTATGGCTCCTCTCAGATGCCAGAACTTTCTGTCACCGAAATGTGAGGAAAAAGTGTTTTTCTAGCCAAATTTTGAAGTTTGCAAAGGATTCTGTGTAACAGAACCTGGTGAGAGACCCACAAGTCACCCAATCATGGATTCCCCTCGGTGTCTAGTTTTAAAAAATGCACAGGTATGGTAGGTTTCCATAGGTGCTGGCTGAGCCAGAGGCCAAAATCCACATGTAGGCACTTTGCAAAAAACACCTCTGTTTTCTTTGGGAAAATGTAATGTGTCCACATTGGTTTTTGGGGGATTTACAGTCGCGGGCACCAGGCCTACCCACACAAGTGAGGTATCATTTTTATCGAGAGACTTGGGGGAACGCTGGGTGGAAGGAAATTTGTGGTTCCTCTCAGATTCCAGAACTTTCTGTCACCGAAATGTGAGGAAAAAGTATTTGTTTAGCCAAATTTTGAGGTTTGCAAAGGATTCTGGTTAAAAGTGCATGGTGAGAGACCCACAACTCACCCCATCTTGGATTTCCCTAGGTGTCTAGTTTTAAAAAATGCACAGGTTTGGTATGTTTCCCTGGGTGCCGTCTGAGCTAGAGGCCAAAATCCACAGGTAGCACTTTGCAAAAAACACCTCTGTTTTCTTTGGGAAAATCTGATGGGTTCACATTGTGTTTTTGGGGATTTCTGTTGCGGGCACTAGACCTACGCACACAGGTGAGGTATCATTTTTATCGGGAGACTTGGGGTAATGCTGGGTGGAAGGAAGTTTGTGGCTCCTCTCAGATTCAAGAACTTTCTGTCATCGAAATGTGTGGAAAAAGTGTGTTTTTAGCCACATTTTGAGGTTTGCAGAGGATTCCGGGTAGCAGAACCTGGTGAGAGCCCCAGAAGTCACCCCATCTTGGGTTCCCAAAGGTGTCTAGTTTTCAAAAATGCACAGGTTTGGCAGGTTTCCCTACATGCCGGCTGAGCTAGAGGCCAAAATCCACAGGTAGGCACTTTGCAAAAAACACCTCTGTTTTCTTTGGGAAAATGTGATGTGTCCACGTTGTGTTTTGGTGGATTTCCTATCGCGGGCACTAGGCCTACTCACACAAGTGAGGTATTATTTTACCGGGAGACTTGGGGAAATGCTGGGTGGAAGGAAATTTGTGGCTCCTCTCAGATTCCAGAACTTTCTGTCATCTAAATGTGTGGAAAAAGTGTGTTTTTAGTCACATTTTGAGGTTTGCAGAGGTTTCCGGGTAACAGAACCTGGTGAGAGCCCCACAAGTCACCGCATCTTGGATTCCCAAAGGTCTCTAGTTTTCAAAACTGCACAGGTTTGGTAGGTTTCCCTAGGTGCCGACTGAGCTAGAGGCCAAAATCCACAGGTAGGCACTTTGCAAAAAACACCTCTGTTTTCTTTGGGAAAATGCAATGTCTCCACATTGTGTTTTGGGGGATTTCCTGTCGCGGGCACTATGCCTACTCACACAAGTGAAGTATCATTTTTATCGGGAGACTTGGGGGAATGCTGGGTGGAAGGAAATTTGTGGCTCCTCTCAGATACCAGAACTTTCTGTCACTGAAATGTGAGGAAAAAGTTTTTTTCCAGCCAAATTTTGAGGGTTGCAAAGGATTCTGTGTAACAGAACCTGGTGAGAGACCCACAAGTCACCCAATCTTGGATTCCCCTAGGTGTCTTGTTTTCAAAAATGCACAGGTTTGGTGCGTTTCCAGAGGTGCTGGCTGAGGTAGAGGCCAAAATCCACAGGTAGGCACTTTGCAAAAAACACCCCTGTTTTCTTTGGGAAAATATAATGTGTCCACATTGGTTTTCGGGGGTTTACTGTCGCGGGCACTAGGCCTACCCACACAAGTGAGGTATCATTTTTATCAGGAGACTTGAGGGAATGCTGGGTGGAAGGAAATTTGTTGCTCCTCTCAGATTCCAGAACTTTCTGTCACCGAAATGTGTGTAAAAAGTGTGTTTTTAGCCACATTTTTACGTTTGCAAAGGATTTTGGTTAACAGAACATGGGGAGAGCCCCACAAGTCACCCCATCTTGGATTCCCCTAAGTGTCTAGTTTTAAAAAATGCACAGGTTTGGTAGGTTTCCCTAGGTGCTAGCTGAGGTAGAGGCCAAAATCCACAGGTAGGCACTTTGCGAAAAACACCTCTGTTTTCTTTGGAGAAATGTGATATGTCCACATTCTGTTTTGGGGGATTTCCTGTTGCGGGCACTAGGCCTACCCACACAAGTAAGGTATCATTTTTATCGGGAGACTTGGGGGAACTCTGGGTGGAAGTAAATTTGTGGTTCTTCTCAGATTCCAGAACTTTCTGTCACCGAAATGTGAGGAAAAAGTATTTTTTAGCCAAATTTTGAGGTTTGCAAAGGATTCTGGGTAAAAGAACATGGTGAGAGACCCACAAGTCACCCAATCATGGATTCCCCTAGGTGTCTAGTTAAAAAAAATTCACAGGTTTGGTAGGTTTCCCTAGGTGCCGGCTGAGCTAGAGGCCAAAATCCACAGGTAGGCACTTTGCAAAAAACACCTCTGTTTTCTTTGGGAAAAGTTGATGGGTCCACATTGTGTTTTGGGGGATTTCTCTCGCTGGCACTAGGCCTACCCGCACAAGTGAGGTATCATTTTTATCAGGAGATTTGGGGGAATGCTGGGTGGAAGGAAATTTATGGCTCCTCTCAGATGCCAGAACTTTCTGTCACCGAAATGTGAGGAAAAAGTGTTTTTCTAGCCAAATTTTGAAGTTTGCAAAGGATTCTGTGTAACAGAACCTGGTGAGAGATCCACAAGTCACCCAATCATGGATTCCCCTCGGTGTCTAGTTTTAAAAAATGCACAGGTATGGTAGGTTTCCATAGGTGCTGGCTGAGCCAGAGGCCAAAATCCACATGTAGGCACTTTGCAAAAAACACCTCTGTTTTCTTTGGGAAAATGTAATGTGTCCACATTGGTTTTTGGGGGATTTACAGTCGCGGGCACCAGGCCTACCCACACAAGTGAGGTATCATTTTTATCGAGAGACTTGGGGGAACGCTGGGTGGAAGGAAATTTGTGGTTCCTCTCAGATTCCAGAACTTTCTGTCACCGAAATGTGAGGAAAAAGTATTTGTTTAGCCAAATTTTGAGGTTTGCAAAGGATTCTGGTTAAAAGTGCATGGTGAGAGACCCACAACTTACCCCATCTTGGATTTCCCTAGGTGTCTAGTTTTAAAAAATGCACAGGTTTGGTATGTTTCCCTGGGTGCCGTCTGAGCTAGAGGCCAAAATCCACAGGTAGCACTTTGCAAAAAACACCTCTGTTTTCTTTGGGAAAATCTGATGGGTTCACATTGTGTTTTTGGGGATTTCTGTTGCGGGCACTAGGCCTACGCACACAGGTGAGGTATCATTTTTATCGGGAGACTTGGGGTAATGCTGGGTGGAAGGAAGTTTGTGGCTCCTCTCAGATTCAAGAACTTTCTGTCATCGAAATGTGTGGAAAAAGTGTGTTTTTAGCCACATTTTGAGGTTTGCAGAGGATTCCGGGTAGCAGAACCTGGTGAGAGCCCCAGAAGTCACCCCATCTTGGGTTCCCAAAGGTGTCTAGTTTTCAAAAATGCACAGGTTTGGCAGGTTTCCCTACATGCCGGCTGAGCTAGAGGCCAAAATCCACAGGTAGGCACTTTGCAAAAAACACCTCTGTTTTCTTTGGGAAAATGTGATGTGTCCACGTTGTGTTTTGGTGGATTTCCTATCGCGGGCACTAGGCCTACTCACACAAGTGAGGTATTATTTTACCGGGAGACTTGGGGAAATGCTGGGTGGAAGGAAATTTGTGGCTCCTCTCAGATTCCAGAACTTTCTGTCATCTAAATGTGTGGAAAAAGTGTGTTTTTAGTCACATTTTGAGGTTTGCAGAGGTTTCCGGGTAACAGAACCTGGTGAGAGCCCCACAAGTCACCGCATCTTGGATTCCCAAAGGTCTCTAGTTTTCAAAACTGCACAGGTTTGGTAGGTTTCCCTAGGTGCCGACTGAGCTAGAGGCCAAAATCCACAGGTAGGCACTTTGCAAAAAACACCTCTGTTTTCTTTGGGAAAATGCAATGTCTCCACATTGTGTTTTGGGGGATTTCCTGTCGCGGGCACTATGCCTACTCACACAAGTGAAGTATCATTTTTATCGGGAGACTTGGGGGAATGCTGGGTGGAAGGAAATTTGTGGCTCCTCTCAGATACCAGAACTTTCTGTCACTGAAATGTGAGGAAAAAGTTTTTTTCCAGCCAAATTTTGAGGGTTGCAAAGGATTCTGTGTAACAGAACCTGGTGAGAGACCCACAAGTCACCCAATCTTGGATTCCCCTAGGTGTCTTGTTTTCAAAAATGCACAGGTTTGGTGCGTTTCCAGAGGTGCTGGCTGAGGTAGAGGCCAAAATCCACAGGTAGGCACTTTGCAAAAAACACCCCTGTTTTCTTTGGGAAAATGTAATGTGTCCACATTGGTTTTCGGGGGTTTACTGTCGCGGGCACTAGGCCTACCCACACAAGTGAGGTATCATTTTTATCAGGAGACTTGAGGGAATGCTGGGTGGAAGGAAATTTGTTGCTCCTCTCAGATTCCAGAACTTTCTGTCACCGAAATGTGTGTAAAAAGTGTGTTTTTAGCCACATTTTTACGTTTGCAAAGGATTTTGGTTAACAGAACATGGGGAGAGCCCCACAAGTCACCCCATCTTGGATTCCCCTAAGTGTCTAGTTTTAAAAAATGCACAGGTTTGGTAGGTTTCCCTAGGTGCTAGCTGAGGTAGAGGCCAAAATCCACAGGTAGGCACTTTGCGAAAAACACCTCTGTTTTCTTTGGAGAAATGTGATATGTCCACATTCTGTTTTGGGGGATTTCCTGTTGCGGGCACTAGGCCTACCCACACAAGTAAGGTATCATTTTTATCGGGAGACTTGGGGGAACTCTGGGTGGAAGTAAATTTGTGGTTCTTCTCAGATTCCAGAACTTTCTGTCACCGAAATGTGAGGAAAAAGTATTTTTTAGCCAAATTTTGAGGTTTGCAAAGGATTCTGGGTAAAAGAACATGGTGAGAGACCCACAAGTCACCCAATCATGGATTCCCCTAGGTGTCTAGTTAAAAAAAATTCACAGGTTTGGTAGGTTTCCCTAGGTGCCGGCTGAGCTAGAGGCCAAAATCCACAGGTAGGCACTTTGCAAAAAACACCTCTGTTTTCTTTGGGAAAAGTTGATGGGTCCACATTGTGTTTTGGGGGATTTCTCTCGCTGGCACTAGGCCTACCCGCACAAGTGAGGTATCATTTTTATCAGGAGATTTGGGGGAATGCTGGGTGGAAGGAAATTTGTGGCTCCTCTCAGATTCCAGAACTTTCTGTCATCGAAATGTGTGGAAAAAGTGTGTTTTTAGTCACATTTTGAGGTTTGCAGAGGATTCCGGGTAACAGAACGTGGTGAGAGCCCCACAAGTCACTCCATCTTGGATTCCCAAAGGTCTCTAGTTTTCAAAACTGCACAGGTTTGGTAGGTTTCCCTAGGTGCTGACTGAGCTAGAGGCCAAAATCCACAGGTAGGCACTTTGCAAAAAACACCTCTGTTTTCTTTGGGAAAATGCAATGTCTCCACATTGTGTTTTGGGGGATTTCCTGTCGCGGGCACTATGCCTACTCACACAAGTGAAGTATCATTTTTATCGGGAGACTTGGGGGAATGCTGGGAGGAAGGAAATTTGTGGCTCCTCTCAGATGCCAGAACTTTCTGTCACTGAAATGTGAGGAAAAAGTGTTTTTCCAGCCAAATTTTGAGGGTTGCAAAGGATTCTGTGTAACAGAACCTGGTGAGAGACCCACAAGTCACCCAATCTTGGATTCCCCTTGGTGTCTAGTTTTCAAAAATGCACAGGTTTGGTACGTTTCCAGAGGTGCTGGCTGAGGTAGAGGCCAAAATCCACAGGTAGGCACTTTGCAAAAAACAGCCCGGTTTTCTTTGGGAAAATGTAATGTGTCCACATTGGTTTTTGGGTGTTTACTGTCGCGGGCACTAGGCCTACCCACACAAGTGAGGTATAATTTTTATCGGGAGACTTGGGAGAATGCTGGGTAGAAGGAAATTGGTGGCTCCTCTCAGACTCCAGAACTTTCTGTCACCGAAATTTGAGGAAAAAGTGTTTTCTATCCAAATTTTGAGGTTTGCAAAGGATTCTGGGTAAAAGAACATGATGAGAGACCCACAAGTCACCCCATCTTGGATTCCCCTAGGTGTCTAGTTTTAAATAATGCACATGTTTGGTAGGTTTCCCTAGGTGCAGTCTGAGCTAGAGGCCAAAATCCACAGGTAGCACTTCGCAAAAAACACCTCTGTTTTCTTTGGGAAAATGTGATGGGTCCACATTTTGTTTTTGGGGGATTTCTGTCGTGGGCACTAGGCCTACGCACACAAGTGAGGTATCATTTTTATCGGGAGACTTGGCGGAATACTGGGTGGAAGGAAATTTGTGGCTCCTCTCAGATTCCAGAACTTTCTGTAATCGAAATTTGTGGAAAAAGTGTGTTTTGAGCCACATTTTGATGTTTGCAAAGGATTCTGTGTAACAGAACCTGGTGAGAGGTCCACAAGTCACCCTATCTTGGATTCCACTAGGTCTCTAGTTTAAAAAAATGCACAGGTTTGGTAGGTTCCCCTAGGTGCCGGCAGAGCGAAAGGCCAAAATCCACAGGTAGGAACTTTGCAAAAAAAACATCTGTTTTCTTTGGGAAAATGTGATGTGTCCACGTTGTGTTTGGGGAATTTCCTGTTGCGGGCACTAGGCCTACCCACACAAGTGAGGTATCATTTTTATCGGGAGACTTGAGGGAATGCTGGGTGGAAGGAAATTTGTGGCTCCTCTCAGATTCCAGAACTTTGTGTCACTGAAATGTAAGGAAAAAGTATTTATTTAGCCAAATTTTGAGGTTTCCAAAGGATTCTGGGTAACAGAACCTGGTGAGAGACCCACAAGTCACCCAATCCTGGATTCCCCTAGGTGTCAAGTTTTCAAAAATGCACAGGTTTGGTAGGTTTCCCTAGTTGGAGCTGAGGTAGAGGCCAAAATCCACAGGTAGGCACTTTGCAAAAAACACCTCTGTTTCTTTGGAAATATGTGATGTGTCCACATTCTGTTTTGGGGGATTTCCTTTTGCGGGCACTAGGCCTACCCACACAAGTGAGGTATCATTTTTATCGGGAGACTTGGGGGAACTCTGGGTGGAAGGAAATTTGTGGTTCTTCTCAGATTCCAGAACTTTCTGTCACCGAAATGTGAGGAAAAAGTATTTTTTAGCCAAATTTTGAGGTTTGCAAGGATTCTGGGTAAAAGAACATGGTGAGAGACCCACAAGTCACCCAATCATGGATTCCCCTAGGCGTCTAGTTTAAAAAAATTCACAGGTTTGGTAGGTTTCCCTAGGTGCCGGCTGAACTAGAGGCCAAAATCCACAGGTAGGCACTTTGCAAAAAACACCTCTGTTTTCTTTGGGAAAAGTTGATGGGTCCACATTGTGTTTTGGGGGATTTCTGTTGCTGGCACTAGGCCTACCCACACAAGTGAAGTATCATTTTTATCGGGAGACTTGGGGGAATGCTGGGTGGAAGGAAATTTGTGGCTCCTCTCAGATTCCATAACTTTCTGTCATCGAAATGTGTGGAAAAAGTGTGTTTTTAGTCACATTTTGAGGTTTGCAGAGGTTTCCGGGTAACAGAACCTAATGAGAGCCCCACAAGTCACCCCATCTTGGATTCCCAAAGGTCTCTAGTTTTCAAAACTGCACAGGTTTGGTAGGTTCCCTAGGTGCCGACTGAGCTAGAGGCCAAAATCCACAGGTAGGCACTTTGCAAAAAACACCTCTGTTTTCTTTGGGAAAATGCAATGTCTCCACATTGTGTTTTGGGGGATTTCCTGTCGCGGGCACTATGCCTACTCACACAAGTGAAGTATCATTTTTATCGGGAGACTTGGGGGAATGCTGGGTGGAAGGAAATTTGTGGCTCCTCTCAGATACCAGAACTTTCTGTCACTGAAATGTGAGGAAAAAGTTTTTTTCCAGCCAAATTTTGAGGGTTGCAAAGGATTCTGTGTAACAGAACCTGGTGAGAGACCCACAAGTCACCCAATCTTGGATTCCCCTAGGTGTCTACTTTTAAAAAATGCACAGGTTTGGTGCGTTTCCAGAGGTGCTGGCTGAGGTAGAGGCCAAAATCCACAGGTAGGCACTTTGCAAAAAACACCCCTGTTTTCTTTGGGAAAATGTAATGTGTCCACATTGGTTTTTGGGGGTTTACTGTCGCGGGCACTAGGCCTACCCACACAAGTGAGGTATCATTTTTATCAGAAGACTTGAGGGAATGCTGGGTGGAAGGACATTTGTGGCTTCTCTCAGATTCCAGAACTTTCTGTCATCGAAATGTGTGTAAAAAGTGTGTTTTTGGCCACATTTTTACATTTGCAAAGGATTTTGGTTAACAGAACATGGGGAGAGCCCCACAAGTCACCCCATCTTGGATTCCCCTAGGTGTCTAGTTTTAAAAAATGCACAGGTTTGGTAGGTTTCCCTAGGTGCTAGCTGAGGTAGAGGCCAAAATCCACAGGTAGGCACTTTGCGAAAAACACCTCTGTTTTCTTTGGAGAAATGTGATATGTCCTCATTCTGTTTTGGGGTGTTTCCTGTTGCGGTCACTAGGCCTACCCACACAAGTAAGGTATAATTTTTATCAGGAGACTTGGGGGAATGCTATGTGGAAGGAAATGTGTGGCTCCTCTCAGATTCCAGAACTTTCTGTCACCGAAATGTGAGCAAAAAGTGTTTTTTTAGCCAAATTTTAAGGTTTGAAAAGGATTCTGGGTAACAGAACCTGGTGAGAGCCCCACAAGTGACCACATCTTGGATTCCCCTAGGTCTCTAGTTTTAAAAAATGCACATGTTTGGTAGGTTCCCCTGGGAGCCGGCTGAGCTAGAGGCCAAAATCCACAGGTAGGCACTTTGCAAAAAAACTCTCTGTTTTCTTTGGGAAAATGTGATGTGTCCACGTTGTGTTTGGGGGATTTCCTGTTGTGGGCACTACGCCTACCCACACAAGTGAGGTATCATTTTTATCGGGAGACTTGAGGGAATGCTGGGTGGAAGGAAATTTGTAGCTCCTCACTGAGTCCAGAACTTTCTGTCATCGAAATGTGTGGAAAAAGTGTGTTTTTAGCCACATTTTGAGGTTTGCAGAGGATTCTGGGTAACAGAACCTGGTGAGAGCCCCACAAGTCACCCCACCTTGGATTCCCAAAGGTCTCTAGTTTAAAAGAATGCACAGGTTTGGTAGGTTTCCCTAGGTGCAGGCTGAGCTAGAGGCTAAAATCCACAAGTAGGCACATTGCAAAAAACACCTCTGTTTTCTTTGGGAAAATGTAATGTGTACACATTGTGTTTTGGGGGATTTACTGTCGCGGGCACTAGGCCTACCCACACAAGTGAGGTATCATTTTTATCGGGAGACTTGGGGGAACGCTGGGTGGAAGGAAATTTGTGGTTCCTCTCAGATTGCAGAACTTCTTGTCACCGAAATGTGAGCAAAAAGTGTTTTTAGCCAGATTTTGAGGTTTGTAAAGGATGCTGGGTAAAAGAACATGGTGAGAGACCCACAAGTAACCCAATATTGGATTCCCCTAGGTGTCTAGTTTAAAAAAATGCACAGGTTTGGTAGGTTTCCCTAGGTGCTGGCTGAGCTAGAGACAAAAATCCACAGGTAGCACTTTGCAAAAAACACCTCTGGTTTCTTTGGGAAAATTTGATGGGTCCACATTGTGTTTTTGGGGATTTCTTTCGCGGGCACGTGAGGTGTCATTTTTATCGGGAGACTTGGGGGAATGCTGGGTGGAAGGAAAATTGTGGCTCCTCTCAGATTCCAGAACATTCTGTCATCGAAATGTGTGGAAAAAGTGTGTTTTTATCCACATTTTGAGGTTTGAAAAGGATTCTGGGTAACAGAACCTGGTGAGAGCCCCACAAGTCACCCCATCTTGGATTCCCAAAGGTCTCTAGTTTTCAAAAATGCACACGTTTGGTAGGTCTCCCTAGGTGGCGGCTGAGCTAGAGGCCAAAATCCACAGGTAGGCACTTTGCAAAAAACTCCTCTGTTTTCTTTGGGAAAATGTAATGTCTCTACATTGTGTTTTGGGGGATTTCCTGTCGCGGGCACTATGCCTACTCACACAAGTGAGATATCATTTTTATCGGGAGACTTGGGGGAATGCTGGGTGGAAGGAAATTTATGGCTCCTCTCAGATGCCAGAACTTTCTGTCACCGAAATGTGAGGAAAAAGTGTTTTTCTAGCCAAATTTTGAAGTTTGCAAAGGATTCTGTGTAACAGAACCTGGTGAGAGACCCACAAGTCACCCAATCATGGATTCCCCTCGGTGTCTAGTTTTAAAAAATGCACAGGTATGGTAGGTTTCCATAGGTGCTGGCTGAGCCAGAGGCCAAAATCCACATGTAGGCACTTTGCAAAAAACACCTCTGTTTTCTTTGGGAAAATGTAATGTGTCCACATTGGTTTTTGGGGGATTTAAAGTCGCGGGCACCAGGCCTACCCACACAAGTGAGGTATCATTTTTATCGAGAGACTTGGGGGAACGCTGGGTGGAAGGAAATTTGTGGTTCCTCTCAGATTCCAGAACTTTCTGTCACCGAAATGTGAGGAAAAAGTATTTGTTTAGCCAAATTTTGAGGTTTGCAAAGGATTCTGGTTAAAAGTGCATGGTGAGAGACCCACAACTCACCCCATCTTGGATTTCCCTAGGTGTCTAGTTTTAAAAAATGCACAGGTTTGGTATGTTTCCCTGGGTGCCGTCTGAGCTAGAGGCCAAAATCCACAGGTAGCACTTTGCAAAAAACACCTCTGTTTTCTTTGGGAAAATCTGATGGGTTCACATTGTGTTTTTGGGGATTTCTGTTACGGGCACTAGGCCTACGCACACAGGTGAGGTATCATTTTTATCGGGAGACTTGGGGTAATGCTGGGTGGAAGGAAGTTTGTGGCTCCTCTCAGATTCAAGAACTTTCTGTCATCGAAATGTGTGGAAAAAGTGTGTTTTTAGCCACATTTTGAGGTTTGCAGAGGATTCCGGGTAGCAGAACCTGGTGAGAGCCCCAGAAGTCACCCCATCTTGGGTTCCCAAAGGTGTCTAGTTTTCAAAAATGCACAGGTTTGGCAGGTTTCCCTACATGCCGGCTGAGCTAGAGGCCAAAATCCACAGGTAGGCACCTTGCAAAAAACACCTCTGTTTTCTTTGGGAAAATGTGATGTGTCCACGTTGTGTTTTGGTGGATTTCCTATCGCGGGCACTAGGCCTACTCACACAAGTGAGGTATTATTTTACCGGGAGACTTGGGGAAATGCTGGGTGGAAGGAAATTTGTGGCTCCTCTCAGATTCCAGAACTTTCTGTCATCGAAATGTGTGGAAAAAGTGTGTTTTTAGTCACATTTTGAGGTTTGCAGAGGTTTCCGGGTAACAGAACCTGGTGAGAGCCCCACAAGTCACCGCATCTTGGATTCCCAAAGGTCTCTAGTTTTCAAAACTGCACAGGTTTGGTAGGTTTCCCTAGATGCCGACTGAGCTAGAGGCCAAAATCCACAGGTAGGCACTTTGCAAAAAACACCTCTGTTTTCTTTGGGAAAATGCAATGTCTCCACATTGTGTTTTGGGGGATTTCCTGTCGCGGGCACTATGCCTACTCACACAAGTGAAGTATCATTTTTATCGGGAGACTTGGGGGAATGCTGGGTGGAAGGAAATTTGTGGCTCCTCTCAGATACCAGAACTTTCTGTCACTGAAATGTGAGGAAAAAGTTTTTTTCCAGCCAAATTTTGAGGGTTGCAAAGGATTCTGTGTAACAGAACCTGGTGAGAGACCCACAAGTCACCCAATCTTGGATTCCCCTAGGTGTCTTGTTTTCAAAAATGCACAGGTTTGGTGCGTTTCCAGAGGTGCTGGCTGAGGTAGAGGCCAAAATCCACAGGTAGGCACTTTGCAAAAAACACCCCTGTTTTCTTTGGGAAAATGTAATGTGTCCACATTGGTTTTCGGGGGTTTACTGTCGCGGGCACTAGGCCTACCCACACAAGTGAGGTATCATTTTTATCAGGAGACTTGAGGGAATGCTGGGTGGAAGGAAATTTGTTGCTCCTCTCAGATTCCAGAACTTTCTGTCACCGAAATGTGTGTAAAAAGTGTGTTTTTAGCCACATTTTTACGTTTGCAAAGGATTTTGGTTAACAGAACATGGGGAGAGCCCCACAAGTCACCCCATCTTGGATTCCCCTAAGTGTCTAGTTTTTAAAAATGCACAGGTTTGGTAGGTTTCCCTAGGTGCTAGCTGAGGTAGAGGCCAAAATCCACAGGTAGGCACTTTGCGAAAAACACCTCTGTTTTCTTTGGAGAAATGTGATATGTCCACATTCTGTTTTGGGGGATTTCCTGTTGCGGGCACTAGGCCTACCCACACAAGTAAGGTATCATTTTTATCGGGAGACTTGGGGGAACTCTGGGTGGAAGTAAATTTGTGGTTCTTCTCAGATTCCAGAACTTTCTGTCACCGAAATGTGAGGAAAAAGTATTTTTTAGCCAAATTTTGAGGTTTGCAAAGGATTCTGGGTAAAAGAACATGGTGAGAGACCCACAAGTCACCCAATCATGGATTCCCCTAGGTGTCTAGTTTAAAAAAATTCACAGGTTTGGTAGGTTTCCCTAGGTGCCGGCTGAGCTAGAGGCCAAAATCCACAGGTAGGCACTTTGCAAAAAACACCTCTGTTTTCTTTGGGAAAAGTTGATGGGTCCACATTGTGTTTTGGGGGATTTCTCTCGCTGGCACTAGGCCTACCCGCACAAGTGAGGTATCATTTTTATCAGGAGATTTGGGGGAATGCTGGGTGGAAGGAAATTTGTGGCTCCTCTCAGATTCCAGAACTTTCTGTCATCGAAATGTGTGGAAAAAGTGTGTTTTTAGTCACATTTTGAGGTTTGCAGAGGATTCCGGGTAACAGAACCTGGTGAGAGCCCCACAAGTCACTCCATCTTGGATTCCCAAAGGTCTCTAGTTTTCAAAACTGCACAGGTTTGGTAGGTTTCCCTAGGTGCTGACTGAGCTAGAGGCCAAAATCCACAGGTAGGCACTTTGCAAAAAACACCTCTGTTTTCTTTGGGAAAATGCAATGTCTCCACATTGTGTTTTGGGGGATTTCCTGTCGCGGGCACTATGCCTACTCACACAAGTGAAGTATCATTTTTATCGGGAGACTTGGGGGAATGCTGGGAGGAAGGAAATTTGTGGCTCCTCTCAGATGCCAGAACTTTCTGTCACTGAAATGTGAGGAAAAAGTGTTTTTCCAGTCAAATTTTGAGGGTTGCAAAGGATTCTGTGTAACAGAACCTGGTGAGAGACCCACAAGTCACCCAATCTTGGATTCCCCTTGGTGTCTAGTTTTCAAAAATGCACAGGTTTGGTACGTTTCCAGAGGTGCTGGCTGAGGTAGAGGCCAAAATCCACAGGTAGGCACTTTGCAAAAATCAGCCCTGTTTTCTTTGGGAAAATGTAATGTGTCCACATTGGTTTTTGGGTGTTTACTGTCGCGGGCACTAGGCCTACCCACACAAGTGAGGTATAATTTTTATCGGGAGACTTGGGAGAATGCTGGGTAGAAGGAAATTGGTGGCTCCTCTCAGACTCCAGAACTTTCTGTCACCGAAATTTGAGGAAAAAGTGTTTTCTATCCAAATTTTGAGGTTTGCAAAGGATTCTGGGTAAAAGAACATGATGAGAGACCCACAAGTCACCCCATCTTGGATTCCCCTAGGTGTCTAGTTTTAAATAATGCACAGGTTTGGTAGGTTTCCCTAGGTGCAGTCTGAGCTAGAGGCCAAAATCCACAGGTAGCACTTCGCAAAAAACACCTCTGTTTTCTTTGGGAAAATGTGATGGGTCCACATTTTGTTTTTGGGGGATTTCTGTCGTGGGCACTAGGCCTACGCACACAAGTGAGGTATCATTTTTATCGGGAGACTTGGCGGAATACTGGGTGGAAGGAAATTTGTGGCTCCTCTCAGATTCCAGAACTTTCTGTAATCGAAATTTGTGGAAAAAGTGTGTTTTGAGCCACATTTTGAGGTTTGCAAAGGATTCTGTGTAACAGAACCTGGTGAGAGGTCCACAAGTCACCCTATCTTGGATTCCACTAGGTCTCTAGTTTAAAAAAATGCACAGGTTTGGTAGGTTCCCCTAGGTGCCGGCAGAGCGAAAGGCCAAAATCCACAGGTAGGAACTTTGCAAAAAAAACATCTGTTTTCTTTGGGAAAATGTGATGTGTCCACGTTGTGTTTGGGGAATTTCCTGTCGCGGGCACTAGGCCTACCCACACAAGTGAGGTATCATTTTTATCGGGAGACTTGAGGGAATGCTGGGTGGAAGGAAATTTGTGGCTCCTCTCAGATTCCAGAACTTTGACTCACTGAAATGTAAGGAAAAAGTATTTATTTAGCCAAATTTTGAGGTTTCCAAAGGATTCTGGGTAACAGAACCTGGTGAGAGACCCACAAGTCACCCAATCCTGGATTCCCCTAGGTGTCAAGTTTTCAAAAATGCACAGGTTTGGTAGGTTTCCCTAGTTGGAGCTGAGGTAGAGGCCAAAATCCACAGGTAGGCACTTTGCAAAAAACACCTCTGTTTCTTTGGAAATATGTGATGTGTCCACATTCTGTTTTGGGGGATTTCCTGTTGCGGGCACTAGGCCTACCCACACAAGTGAGGTATCATTTTTATCGGGAGACTTGGGGGAACTCTGGGTGGAAGGAAATTTGTGGTTCTTCTCAGATTCCAGAACTTTCTGTCACCGAAATGTGAGGAAAAAGTATTTTTTAGCCAAATTTTGAGGTTTGCAAAGGATTCTGGGTAAAAGAACATGGTGAGAGACCCACAAGTCACCCAATCATGGATTCCCCTAGGCGTCTAGTTTAAAAAAATTCACAGGTTTGGTAGGTTTCCCTAGGTGCCGGCTGAACTAGAGGCCAAAATCCACAGGTAGGCACTTTGCAAAAAACACCTCTGTTTTCTTTGGGAAAAGTTGATGGGTCCACATTGTGTTTTGGGGGATTTCTGTTGCTGGCACTAGGCCTACCCACACAAGTGAGGTATCATTTTTATCAGGAGATTTGGGGGAATGCTGGGTGGAAGGAAATTTGTGGCTCCTCTCAGATTCCATAACTTTCTGTCATCGAAATGTGTGGAAAAAGTGTGTTTTTAGTCACATTTTGAGGTTTGCAGAGGTTTCCGGGTAACAGAACCTAATGAGAGCCCCACAAGTCACCCCATCTTGGATTCCCAAAGGTCTCTAGTTTTCAAAACTGCACAGGTTTGGTAGGTTTCCCTAGGTGCCGACTGAGCTAGAGGCCAAAATCCACAGGTAGGCACTTTGCAAAAAACACCTCTGTTTTCTTTGGGAAAATGCAATGTCTCCACATTGTGTTTTGGGGGATTTCCTGTCGCGGGCACTATGCCTACTCACACAAGTGAAGTATCATTTTTATCGGGAGACTTGGGGGAATGCTGGGTGGAAGGAAATTTGTGGCTCCTCTCAGATACCAGAACTTTCTGTCACTGAAATGTGAGGAAAAAGTTTTTTTCCAGCCAAATTTTGAGGGTTGCAAAGGATTCTGTGTAACAGAACCTGGTGAGAGACCCACAAGTCACCCAATCTTGGATTCCCCTAGGTGTCTACTTTTAAAAAATGCACAGGTTTGGTGCGTTTCCAGAGGTGCTGGCTGAGGTAGAGGCCAAAATCCACAGGTAGGCACTTTGCAAAAAACACCCCTGTTTTCTTTGGGAAAATGTAATGTGTCCACATTGGTTTTTGGGGGTTTACTGTCGCGGGCACTAGGCCTACCCACACAAGTGAGGTATCATTTTTATCAGGAGACTTGAGGGAATGCTGGGTGGAAGGACATTTGTGGCTTCTCTCAGATTCCAGAACTTTCTGTCATCGAAATGTGTGTAAAAAGTGTGTTTTTGGCCACATTTTTACATTTGCAAAGGATTTTGGTTAACAGAACATGGGGAGAGCCCCACAAGTCACCCCATCTTGGATTCCCCTAGGTGTCTAGTTTTAAAAAATGCACAGGTTTGGTAGGTTTCCCTAGGTGCTAGCTGAGGTAGAGGCCAAAATCCACAGGTAGGCACTTTGCGAAAAACACCTCTGTTTTCTTTGGAGAAATGTGATATGTCCACATTCTGTTTTGGGGTGTTTCCTGTTGCGGTCACTAGGCCTACCCACACAAGTAAGGTATAATTTTTATCAGGAGACTTGGGGGAATGCTATGTGGAAGGAAATGTGTGGCTCCTCTCAGATTCCAGAACTTTCTGTCACCGAAATGTGAGCAAAAAGTGTTTTTTTAGCCAAATTTTAAGGTTTGAAAAGGATTCTGGGTAACAGAACCTGGTGAGAGCCCCACAAGTGACCACATCTTGGATTCCCCTAGGTCTCTAGTTTTAAAAAATGCACATGTTTGGTAGGTTCCCCTGGGAGCTGGCTGAGCTAGAGGCCAAAATCCACAGGTAGGCACTTTGCAAAAAAACTCTCTGTTTTCTTTGGGAAAATGTGATGTGTCCACGTTGTGTTTGGGGGATTTCCTGTTGTGGGCACTACGCCTACCCACACAAGTGAGGTATCATTTTTATCGGGAGACTTGAGGGAATGCTGGGTGGAAGGAAATTTGTAGCTCCTCACTGAGTCCAGAACTTTCTGTCATCGAAATGTGTGGAAAAAGTGTGTTTTTAGCCACATTTTGAGGTTTGCAGAGGATTCTGGGTAACAGAACCTGGTGAGAGCCCCACAAGTCACCCCACCTTGGATTCCCAAAGGTCTCTAGTTTAAAAGAATGCACAGGTTTGGTAGGTTTCCCTAGGTGCAGGCTGAGCTAGAGGCTAAAATCCACAAGTAGGCACATTGCAAAAAACACCTCTGTTTTCTTTGGGAAAATGTAATGTGTACACATTGTGTTTTGGGGGATTTACTGTCGCGGGCACTAGGCCTACCCACACAAGTGAGGTATCATTTTTATCGGGAAACTTGGGGGAACGCTGGGTGGAAGGAAATTTGTGGTTCCTCTCAGATTGCAGAACTTCTTGTCACCGAAATGTGAGCAAAAAGTGTTTTTAGCCAGATTTTGAGGTTTGTAAAGGATGCTGGGTAAAAGAACATGGTGAGAGACCCACAAGTAACCCAATATTGGATTCCCCTAGGTGTCTAGTTTAAAAAAATGCACAGGTTTGGTAGGTTTCCCTAGGTGCTGGCTGAGCTAGAGACAAAAATCCACAGGTAGCACTTTGCAAAAAACACCTCTGGTTTCTTTGGGAAAATTTGATGGGTCCACATTGTGTTTTTGGGGATTTCTTTCGCGGGCACGTGAGGTGTCATTTTTATCGGGAGACTTGGGGGAATGCTGGGTGGAAGGAAAATTGTGGCTCCTCTCAGATTCCAGAACATTCTGTCATCGAAATGTGTGGAAAAAGTGTGTTTTTATCCACATTTTGAGGTTTGAAAAGGATTCTGGGTAACAGAACCTGGTGAGAGCCCCACAAGTCACCCCATCTTGGATTCCCAAAGGTCTCTAGTTTTCAAAAATGCACACGTTTGGTAGGTCTCCCTAGGTGGCGGCTGAGCTAGAGGCCAAAATCCACAGGTAGGCACTTTGCAAAAAACACCTCTGTTTTCTTTGGGAAAATGTAATGTCTCTACATTGTGTTTTGGGGGATTTCCTGTCGCGGGCACTATGCCTACTCACACAAGTGAGATATCATTTTTATCGGGAGACTTGGGGGAATGCTGAGTGGAAGGAAATTTATGGCTCCTCTCAGATGCCAGAACTTTCTGTCACCGAAATGTGAGGAAAAAGTGTTTTTCTAGCCAAATTTTGAAGTTTGCAAAGGATTCTGTGTAACAGAACCTGGTGAGAGACCCACAAGTCACCCAATCATGGATTCCCCTCGGTGTCTAGTTTTAAAAAATGCACAGGTATGGTAGGTTTCCATAGGTGCTGGCTGAGCCAGAGGCCAAAATCCACATGTAGGCACTTTGCAAAAAACACCTCTGTTTTCTTTGGGAAAATGTAATGTGTCCACATTGGTTTTTGGGGGATTTACAGTCGCGGGCACCAGGCCTACCCACACAAGTGAGGTATCATTTTTATCGAGAGACTTGGGGGAACGCTGGGTGGAAGGAAATTTGTGGTTCCTCTCAGATTCCAGAACTTTCTGTCACCGAAATGTGAGGAAAAAGTATTTGTTTAGCCAAATTTTGAGGTTTGCAAAGGATTCTGGTTAAAAGAGCATGGTGAGAGACCCACAACTCACCCCATCTTGGATTTCCCTAGGTGTCTAGTTTTAAAAAATGCACAGGTTTGGTATGTTTCCCTGGGTGCCGTCTGAGCTAGAGGCCAAAATCCACAGGTAGCACTTTGCAAAAAACACCTCTGTTTTCTTTGGGAAAATCTGATGGGTTCACATTGTGTTTTTGGGGATTTCTGTTGCGGGCACTAGGCCTACGCACACAGGTGAGGTATCATTTTTATCGGGAGACTTGGGGTAATGCTGGGTGGAAGGAAGTTTGTGGCTCCTCTCAGATTCAAGAACTTTCTGTCATCGAAATGTGTGGAAAAAGTGTGTTTTTAGCCACATTTTGAGGTTTGCAGAGGATTCCGGGTAGCAGAACCTGGTGAGAGCCCCAGAAGTCACCCCATCTTGGGTTCCCAAAGGTGTCTAGTTTTCAAAAATGCACAGGTTTGGCAGGTTTCCCTACGTGCCGGCTGAGCTGGAGGCCAAAATCCACAGGTAGGCACTTTGCAAAAAACACCTCTGTTTTCTTTGGGAAAATGTGATGTGTCCACGTTGTGTTTTGGTGGATTTCCTATCGCGGGCACTAGGCCTACTCACACAAGTGAGGTATTATTTTACCGGGAGACTTGGGGAAATGCTGGGTGGAAGGAAATTTGTGGCTCCTCTCAGATGCCAGAACTTCTGTCACTGAAATGTGAGGAAAAGTTGTTTTTTTAGCCAAATTTTGAGGTTTGCAAAGGATGCTGTGTAACAGAACCTGGTGAGAACCCACAAAGTCACCCAATCTTGGATTCCCCTAGGTGTCTAGTTTTAAAAAATGCACAGCTTTGGTAGGTTTCCCTAGGTGCCGGCTGAGGTAGAGGCCAAAATCCACAGGTAGGCACTTTGCAAAAAACACCTCTGTTTTCTTTGGAAAAATGATATGTGTACACATTGGTTTTTGGGGGTTTACTGTGGCGGGCACTAGGCCTACCCACACAAGTGAGGTATCATTTTTATCAGGAGACTTGAGGGAATGCTGGGTGGAAGGACATTTGTGGCTTCTCTCAGATTCCAGAACTTTCTGTCATCGAAATGTGTGTAAAAAGTGTGTTTTTGGCCACATTTTTACATTTGCAAAGGATTTTGGTTAACAGAACATGGGGAGAGCCCCACAAGTCACCCCATCTTGGATTCCCCTAGGTGTCTAGTTTTAAAAAATGCACAGGTTTGGTAGGTTTCCCTAGGTGCTAGCTGAGGTAGAGGCCAAAATCCACAGGTAGGCACTTTGCGAAAAACACCTCTGTTTTCTTTGGAGAAATGTGATATGTCCACATTCTGTTTTGGGGTGTTTCCTGTTGCGGTCACTAGGCCTACCCACACAAGTAAGGTATAATTTTTATCAGGAGACTTGGGGGAATGCTATGTGGAAGGAAATGTGTGGCTCCTCTCAGATTCCAGAACTTTCTGTCACCGAAATGTGAGCAAAAAGTGTTTTTTTAGCCAAATTTTAAGGTTTGAAAAGGATTCTGGGTAACAGAACCTGGTGAGAGCCCCACAAGTGACCACATCTTGGATTCCCCTAGGTCTCTAGTTTTAAAAAATGCACATGTTTGGTAGGTTCCCCTGGGAGCTGGCTGAGCTAGAGGCCAAAATCCACAGGTAGGCACTTTGCAAAAAAACTCTCTGTTTTCTTTGGGAAAATGTGATGTGTCCACGTTGTGTTTGGGGGATTTCCTGTTGTGGGCACTACGCCTACCCACACAAGTGAGGTATCATTTTTATCGGGAGACTTGATGGAAGGCTGGGTGGAAGGAAATTTGTGGCTCCTCTTAGATTCCAGAACTTTCTGTCACCGAAATGTGAGGAAAAAGTGTTTTTCTAGCCAAATTTTGAGGTTTGCAAAGGATTCTGGGTAACAGAACCTGTGAGAGACCCACAAGTCACCCAATCTTGAATTCCCCCTAGGTGTCTA
The DNA here is from genome assembly GCF_031143425.1 of Pleurodeles waltl. Lineage (NCBI taxonomy): Eukaryota > Metazoa > Chordata > Amphibia > Caudata > Salamandridae > Pleurodeles > Pleurodeles waltl. The sequence continues at coordinate 1,084,400,468 of NC_090437.1, read as the reverse complement.
TTTTTCAAAAATGCACAGGTTTGGTAGGTTCCCCTAGGTGCCGGCTGAGCTAGAGGCCAAAATCCACAGGTAGGCACTTTGCAAAAAACACCTCTGTCTTCTTTGGGAAAATGTGATGGGTCCACATTGTGTTTTTGGGGATTTCTGTCACGGGCATTAGGCCTACGCACACAAGTGAAGTATCATTTTTATCGGGAGACTTGGGAGAATGCTGGGTAGAAGGAGGTTTGTGGCTCCTCTCAGACTCCAGAACTTTCTGTCACCGAAATTTGAGGAAAAAGTGTTTTTCTAGCCAAATTTTGAGGGTTGCAAAGGATTCTGTGTAACAGAACCTGGTGAGAGACCGACAAGTCACCCAATCTTGGATTCACCTAGGTGTCTAGGTTTCAAAAATGCACAGGTTTGGTGCGTTTCCAGAGGTGCTGGCTGAGGTAGAGGCCAAAATCCACAGGTAGGCACTTTGCAAAAAAACCCCTGTTTTCTTTGGGAAAATGTAATGTGTCCACATTGGTTTTCGGGGGTTTACTGTCGCGGGCACTAGGCCTACCCACACAAGTGAGGTATCATTTTTATCAGGAGACTTGAGGGAATGCTGGGTGGAAGGAAATTTGTGCCTCCTCTCAGATTCCAGAACTTTCTGTCATCGAAATGTGTGTAAAAAGTGTGTTTTTAGCCACATTTTTACGTTTGCAAAGGATTTTGGTTAACAGAACATGGGGAGAGCCCCACAAGTCACCCCATCTTGGATTCCCCTAAGAGTCTAGTTTTAAAAAATGCACAGGTTTGGTAGGTTTCCCTAGGTGCTAGCTGAGGTAGAGGCCAAAATCCACAGGTAGGCACTTTGCGAAAAACACCTCTGTTTTCTTTGGAGAAATGTGATATGTCCACATTCTGTTTTGGGGGATTTCCTGTTGCGGGCACTAGGCCTACCCACACAAGTAAGGTATCATTTTTATCGGGAGACTTGGGGGAACTCTGGGTGGAAGTAAATTTGTGGTTCTTCTCAGATTCCAGAACTTTCTGTCACCGAAATGTGAGGAAAAAGTATTTTTTAGCCAAATTTTGAGGTTTGCAAAGGATTCTGGGTAAAAGAACATGGTGAGAGACCCACAAGTCACCCAATCATGGATTCCCCTAGGTGTCTAGTTTAAAAAAATTCACAGGTTTGGTAGGTTTCCCTAGGTGCCGGCTGAGCTAGAGGCCAAAATCCACAGGTAGGCACTTTGCAAAAAACACCTCTGTTTTCTTTGGGAAAAGTTGATGGGTCCACATTGTGTTTTGGGGGATTTCTCTCGCTGGCACTAGGCCTACCCGCACAAGTGAGGTATCATTTTTATCAGGAGATTTGGGGGAATGCTGGGTGGAAGGAAATTTGTGGCTCCTCTCAGATTCCAGAACTTTCTGTCATCGAAATGTGTGGAAAAAGTGTGTTTTTAGTCACATTTTGAGGTTTGCAGAGGATTCCGGGTAACAGAACCTGGTGAGAGCTCCACAAGTCACCCCATCTTGGATTCCCATAGGTGTCTAGTTTTAAAAAAATGCACAGGATTGGTAGGTTTCCCTAGGTGCCGTCTGAGCTAGAGGCCAAAATCCACAGGTAGGCACTTTGCAAAAAACACCTCTGTTTTCTTTGGGAAAATGTGATGAATGTCCACATTGTGTTTTGGGGGATTTCCTGTCCCGGGCACTAGGCCTACCCACACAAGTGAGGTATAATTTTTATCGGGAGACTTGATGGAATGCTGGGTGGAAGGAAATTTGTGGCTCCTCTTAGATTCCAGAACTTTCTGTCACCGAAATGTGAGGAAAAAGTGTTTTTCTAGCCAAATTTTGAGGTTTGCAAAGGATTCGGGGTAACAGAACCTGTGAGAGACCCACAAGTCACCCAATCTTGAATTCCCCCTAGGTGTCTATTTTTCAAAAATGCACAGGTTTGGTAGGTTCCCCTAGGTGCCGGCTGAGCTAGAGGCCAAAATCCACAGGTAGGCACTTTGCAAAAAACACCTCTGTCTTCTTTGGGAAAATGTGATGGGTCCACATTGTGTTTTTGGGGATTTCTGTCACGGGCATTAGGCCTACGCACACAAGTGAGGTATCATTTTTATCGGGAGACTTGGCAGAATGCTGGGTAGAAGGAGGTTTGTGGCTCCTCTCAGACTCCAGAACTTTCTGTCACCGAAATTTGAGGAAAAAGTGTTTTTCTAGCCAAATTTTGAGGTTTGCAAAGGATTCTGGGTAAAAGAACATGGTGAGAGACCCACAAGTCACCCCATCTTGGATTCCCCTAGGTGTCTAGTTTTAAATAATGCACAGGTTTGGTAGGTTTCCCTAGGTGCCGTCTGAGCTAGAGGCCAAAATCCACAGGTAGCACTTCGCAAAAAACACCTCTGTTTTCTTTGGGAAAATGTGATGGGTCCACATTTTGTTTTTGGGGGATTTCTGTCGCGGGCACTAGGCCTACGCACACAAGTGAGGTATCATTTTTATCGGGAGACTTGGAGGAATGCTGGGTGGAAGGAAATTTGTGGCTCCTCTCAGATTCCAGAACTTTCTGTTATCTAAATTTGTGGAAAAAGTGTGTTTTGAGCCACATTTTGAGGTTTGCAAAGGATTCTGGGTAACAGAACCTGGTGAGAGGTCCACAAGTCACCCTATCTTGGATTCCACTAGGTGTCTAGTTTTAAATAATGCACAGGTTTGGTAGGTTTACCTAGGTGCCGGCAGAGCGAAAGACCAAAATCCACAGGTAGGAACTTTGCAAAAAAAACATCTGTTTTCTTTGGGAAAATGTGATGTGTCTACATTGTGTTTGGGGAATTTCCTGTCACGGGCACTAGGCTTACCCACACAAGTGAGGTATCATTTGTATCGGGAGACTTGAGGGAATGCTGGATGGAAGGAAATTTGTGGCTCCTCTCAGATTCCAGAACTTTCTTTCACTGAAATGTAAGGAAAAAGTATTTATTTAGCCAAATTTTGAGGTTTGCAAAGGATTCTGGGTAACAGAACCTGGTGAGAGACCCACATGTCACCCAATCCTGGATTCCCCTAGGTGTCTAGTTTTCAAAAATGCACAGGTTTGGTAGGTTTCCCTAGGTGGTAGATGAGGTAGAGGCCAAAATCCACAGGTAGGCACTTTGCAAAAAACCCCTCTGTGTTCTTTGGAAAAATGTGATGTGTCCACGTTCTGTTTTGGGGGATTTCCTGTTGCGGGCACTAGGCCTACCCACACAAGTGAGGTATAATTTTTCTTGGGAGACTTGGGGGAACTTTGGGTGGAAGTAAATTTGTGGTTCTTCTCAGATTCCAGAACTTTCTGTCACCGAAATGTGAGGAAAAAGTATTTTTTAGCCAAATTTTGAGGTTTGCAAAGGATTCTGGGTAAAAGAACATGGTGAGAGACCCACAAGTCACCCAATCATGGATTCCCCTAGGTGTCTAGTTTAAAAAAATGCACAGGTTTGGTAGGTTCCCCTAGGTGCCGGCAGAGCGAAAGGCCAAAATCCACAGGTAGTAACTTTGCAAAAAAAACATCTGTTTTCTTTGGGAAAATGTGATGTGTCTACATTGTGTTTGGGGAATTTCCTGTCACCGGCACTAGGCTTACCCACACAAGTGAGGTATCATTTGTATCGGGAGACTTGAGGGAATGCTGGATGGAAGGAAATTTGTGGCTCCTCTCAGATTCCAGAACTTTCTTTCACTGAAATGTAAGGAAAAAGTATTTATTTAGCCAAATTTTGAGGTTTGCAAAGGATTCTGGGTAACAGAACCTGGTGAGAGACCCACATGTCACCCAATCCTGGATTCCCCTAGGTGTCTAGTTTTCAAAAATGCACAGGTTTGGTAGGTTTCCCTAGGTGGTAGCTGAGGTAGAGGACAAAATCCACAGGTAGGCACTTTGCAAAAAACACCTCTGTGTTCTTTGGAAAAATGTGATGTGTCCACGTTCTGTTTTGGGGGATTTCCTGTTGCGGGCACTAGGCCTACCCACACAAGTGAGGTATCATTTTTATTGGGAGACTTGGGGGAACTTTGGGTGGAAGTAAATTTGTGGTTCTTCTCAGATTCCAGAACTTTCTGTCACCGAAATGTGAGGAAAAAATATTTTTTAGCCAAATTTTGAGGTTTGCAAAGGATTCTGGGTAAAAGAACATGGTGAGAGACCCACAAGTCACCCAATCATGGATTCCCCTAGGTGTCTAGTTTAAAAAAATTCACAGGTTTGGTAGGTTTCCCTAGGTGCCGACTGAGCTAGAGGCCAAAATCCACAGGTAGGCACTTTGCAAAAAACACCTCTGTTTTCTTTGGGAAAATGCAATGTCTCCACATTGTGTTTTGGGGGATTTCCTGTCGCAGGCACTATGCCTACTCACACAAGTGAAGTATCATTTTTATCGGGAGACTTGGGGGAATGCTGGGTGGAAGGAAATTTGTGGCTCCTCTCAGATACCAGAACTTTCTGTCACTGAAATGTGAGGAACAAGTTTTTTTCCAGCCAAATTTTGAGGGTTGCAAAGGATTCTGTGTAACAGAACGTGGTGAGAGACCCACAAGTCACCCAATCTTGGATTCCCCTAGGTGTCTTGTTTTCAAAAATGCACAGGTTTGGTGCGTTTCCAGAGGTGCTGGCTGAGGTAGAGGCCAAAATCCACAGGTAGGCACTTTGCAAAAAACACCCCTGTTTTCTTTGGGAAAATGTAATGTGTCCACATTGGTTTTCGGGGGTTTACTGTCGCGGGCACTAGGCCTACCCACACAAGTGAGGTATCATTTTTATCAGGAGACTTGAGGGAATGCTGGGTGGAAGGAAATTTGTGGCTCCTCTCAGATTCCAGAACTTTCTGTCATCGAAATGTGTGTAAAAAGTGTGTTTTTAGCCACATTTTTACGTTTGCAAAGGATTTTGGTTAACAGAACATGGGGAGAGCCCCACAAGTCACCCCATCTTGGATTCCCCTAGGTGTCTAGTTTTAAAAAATGCACAGGTTTGGTAGGTTTCCCTAGGTGCTAGCTGAGGTAGAGGCCAAAATCCACAGGTAGGCACTTTGCGAAAAACACCTCTGTTTTCTTTGGAGAAATGTGATATGTCCACATTCTGTTTTGGGGGATTTCCTGTTGCGGGCACTTGGCCTACCCACACAAGTAAGGTATCATTTTTATCGGGAGACTTGGGGGAACTCTGGGTGGAAGTAAATTTGTGGTTCCTCCCAGATTCCAGAACTTTCTGTCACCGAAATGTGAGGAAAAAGTATTTTTTAGCCAAATTTTGAGGTTTGCAAAGGATTCTGGGTAAAAGAACATGGTGAGAGACCCACAAGTCACCCAATCATTGATTCCCCTAGGTGTCTAGTTTAAAAAAATTCACAGGTTTGGTAGGTTTCCCTAGGTGCCGGCTGAGCTAGAGGCCAAAATCCACAGGTAGGCACTTTGCAAAAAACACCTCTGTTTTCTTTGGGAAAAGTTGATGGGTCCACATTGTGTTTTGGGGGATTTCTCTCGCTGGCACTAGGCCTACCCGCACAAGTGAGGTATCATTTTTATCAGGAGATTTGGGGGAATGCTGGGTGGAAGGAAATTTGTGGCTCCTCTCAGATTCCAGAACTTTCTGTCATCGAAATGTGTGGAAAAAGTGTGTTTTTAGTCACATTTTGAGGTTTGCAGAGGATTCCGGTTAACAGAACCTGGTGAGAGCCCCACAAGTCACTCCATCTTGGATTCCCAAAGGTCTCTAGTTTTCAAAACTGCACAGGTTTGGTAGGTTTCCCTAGGTGCTGACTGAGCTAGAGGCCAAAATCCACAAGTAGGCACTTTGCAAAAAACACCTCTGTTTTCCTTGGGAAAATGCAATGTCTCCACATTGTGTTTTGGGGGATTTCCTGTCGCGGGCACTATGCCTACTCACACAAGTGAAGTATCATTTTTATCGGGAGACTTGGGGGAATGCTGGGAGGAAGGAAATTTGTGGCTCCTCTCAGATGCCAGAACTTTCTGTCACTGAAATGTGAGGAAAAAGTGTTTTTCCAGCCAAATTTTGAGGGTTGCAAAGGATTCTGTGTAACAGAACCTGGTGAGAGACCCACAAGTCACCCAATCTTGGATTCCCCTTGGTGTCTAGTTTTCAAAAATGCACAGGTTTGGTACGTTTCCAGAGGTGCTGGCTGAGGTAGAGGCCAAAATCCACAGGTAGGCACTTTGCAAAAAACAGCCCTGTTTTCTTTGGGAAAATGTAATGTGTCCACATTGGTTTTTGGGGGTTTACTGACGCGGGCACTAGGCCTACCCACACAAGTGAGGTATAATTTTTATCGGGAGACTTGGGAGAATGCTGGGTAGAAGGAAATTTGTGGCTCCTCTCAGACTCCAGAACTTTCTGTCACCGAAATTTGAGGAAAAAGTGTTTTTCTATCCAAATTTTGAGGTTTGCAAAGGATTCTGGGTAAAAGAACATGGTGAGAGACCCACAAGTCACCCCATCTTGGATTCCCCTAGGTGTCTAGTTTTAAATAATGCACAGGTTTGGTAGGTTTCCCTAGGTGCAGTCTGAGCTAGAGGCCAAAATCCACAGGTAGCACTTCGTAAAAAACACCTCTGTTTTCTTTGGGAAAATGTGATGGGTCCACATTTTGTTTTTGGGGGATTTCTGTCGTGGGCACTAGGCCTACGCACACAAGTGAGGTATAATTTTTATCGGGAGACTTGGCGGAATGCTGGGTGGAAGGAAATTTGTGGCTCCTCTCAGATTCCAGAACTTTCTGTAATCGAAATTTGTGGAAAAAGTGTGTTTTGAGCCACATTTTGAGGTTTGCAAAGGATTCTGTATAACAGAACCTGGTGAGAGGTCCACAAGTCACCCTATCTTGGATTCCACTAGGTCTCTAGTTTAAAAAAATGCACAGGTTTGGTAGGTTCCCCTAGGTGCCGGCAGAGCGAAAGGCCAAAATCCACAGGTAGGAACTTTGCAAAAAAAACATCTGTTTTCTTTGGGAAAATGTGATGTGTCCACGTTGTGTTTGGGAAATTTCCTGTCGCGGGCACTAGGCCTACCCACACAAGTGAGGTATCATTTTTATCGGGAGACTTGAGGGAATGCTGGGTGGAAGGAAATTTGTGGCTCCTCTCAGATTCCAGAACTTTGTGTCACTGAAATGTAAGGAAAAAGTATTTATTTAGCCAAATGTTGAGGTTTGCAAAGGATTCTGGGTAACAGAACCTGGTGAGAGACCCACAAGTCACCCAATCCTGGATTCCCCTAGGTGTCAAGTTTTCAAAAATGCACAGGTTTGGTAGGTTTCCCTAGTTGGAGCTGAGGTAGAGGCCAAAATCCACAGGTAGGCACTTTGCAAAAAACACCTCTGTTTCTTTGGAAATATGTGATGTGTCCACATTCTGTTTTGGGGGATTTCCTGTTGCGGGCACTAGGCCTACCCACACAAGTGAGGTATCATTTTTATCGGGAGACTTGGGGGAACTCTGGGTGGAAGGAAATTTGTGGTTCTTCTCAGATTCCAGAACTTTCTGTCACCGAAATGTGAGGAAAAAGTATTTTTTAGCCAAATTTTGAGGTTTGCAAAGGATTCTGGGTAAAAGAACATGGTGAGAGACCCACAAGTCACCCAATCATGGATTCCCCTAGGCGTCTAGTTTTAAAAAATTCACAGGTTTGGTAGGTTTCCCTAGGTGCCGGCTGAACTAGAGGCCAAAATCCACAGGTAGGCACTTTACAAAAAACACCTCTGTTTTCTTTGGGAAAAGTTGATGGGTCCACATTGTGTTTTGGGGGATTTCTGTTGCGGGCACTAGGCCTACGCACACAGGTGAGGTATCATTTTTATCGGGAGACTTGGGGTAATGTTGGGTGGAAGGAAGTTTGTGGCTCCTCTCAGATTCAAGAACTTTCTGTCATCGAAATGTGTGGAAAAAGTGTGTTTTTAGGCACATTTTGAGGTTTGCAGAGGATTCCGGGTAGCAGAACCTGGTGAGAGCCCCACAAGTCACCCCATCTTGGGTTCCCAAAGGTGTCTAGTTTTCAAAAATGCACAGGTTTGGCAGGTTTCCCTACGTGCCGGCTGAGCTAGAGGCTAAAATCCACAGGTAGGAACTTTGCAAAAAACACCTCTGTTTTCTTTGGGAAAATGTGATGTGTCCACGTTGAGTTTTGGTGGATTTCCTATCGCGGGCACTAGGCCTACTCACACAAGTGAGGTATTATTTTACCGGGAGAATTGGGGAATTGCTGGGTGGAAGGAAATTTGTGGCTCCTCTCAGATGACAGAACTTCTGTCACTGAAATGTGAGGAAAAGGTGTTTTTTTAGCCAAATTTTGAGGTTTGCAAATGATGCTGTGTAACAGAACCTGGTGAGAACCCACAAAGTCACCCAGTCTTGAATTCCCCTAGGTGTCTAGTTTTAAAAAATGCACAGCTTTGGTAGGTTTCCCTAGGTGCTGGCTGAGGTAGAGGCCAAAATCCACAGGTAGGCACTTTGCAAAAAACACCTCTGTTTTCTTTGGAAAAATGATATGTGTACACATTGTGTTTTGGGGGATTTACTGTCGCGGGCACTAGGCCTACCCACACAAGTGAGGTATCATTTTTAGCGGGAGACTTGGGGGAACGCTGGGTGGAAGGAAATTTGTGGTTCCTCTCAGATTCCAGAACTTTCTGTCACCGAAATGTGAGGGAAAAGTTTTTTTTAGTCAGATTTTGAGGTTTGTAAAGGATGCTGGGTAAAAGAACATGGTGAGAGACCCACAAGTCACCCAATATTGGATTCCCCTAGGTGTCTAGTTTTGAAAAATGCACAGGTTTGGTAGGTTTCCGTAGGTGCTGGCTGAGCTAGAGACCAAAATCCACAGGTAGCACTTTGCAAAAAACACCTCTGTTTTCTTTTGAAAATTTGATGGATCCACATTGTGTTTTTGGGGATTTCTTTCGCGGGCACTAGGCCTACGCACACACGTGAGGTATCATTTTTATCAGGAGACTTGGGGGAATGCTGGGAGGAAGGAAATTAGTGGCTCCTCTCAGATTCCAGAACTTTCTGTCATCAAAATGTGTGGAAAAAGTGTGTTTTTATCCACATTTTGAGGTTTGCAGAGGATTCCGGGTAACAGAACCTGGTGAGAGCCCCACAAGTCACCTCATCTTGGATTCCCAAAGGTCTCTAGTTTTCAAAAATGCACACGTTTGGTAGGTGTCCCTAGGTGCCGGCTGAGCTAGAGGCCAAAATCCACAGGTAGGCACTTTGCAAAAAACTCCTCTGTTTTCTTTGGGAAAATGTAATGTCTCTACATTGTGTTTTGGGGGATTTCCTGTTGTGGGCACTATGCCTACTCACACAAGTGAGGTATCATTTTTATCGGGAGATTTGGGGGAATGCTGGGTGGAAGGAAATTTGTGTCTCCTCTCAGATGCCAGAACTTTCTGTCCCCGAAATGTGAGGAAAAAGTGTTTTTCTAGCCAAATTTTGAGGTTTGCAAAGGATTCTGTGTAACAGAACCTGGTGAGAGACCCACAAGTCACCCAAAATTGGATTCCCCTAGGTGTCTAGTTTTAAAAAATGCACAGGTTTGGTAGGTTTCCAAAGGTGCTGGCTGAGCTAGAGGCCAAAATCCACATGTAGGCACTTTGCAAAAAACACCTCTGTTTTCTTTGGGAAAATGTAATGTGTACACATTGGTTTTTGGGGGATTTACTGTCGCGAGCAATAGGCCTACCCACTCAAGTGAGGTATCATTTTTATCGAGAGACTTGGGGGAACGCTGGATGGAAGGAAGTTTTTGGCTCCTCTCAGATTCCAGTACTTTCTGTCATCGAAATGTGTGGAAAAAGTGTGTTTTTAGCCACATTTTGAGGTTTGCAGAGGATTCCGGGTAGCAGAACCTGGTGAGAGCCCCACAAGTCACCCCATCTTGGATTCCCAAAGGTGTCTAGTTTTAAAAAATGCACAGGTTTGGTAGGTTTCCATAGGTGCTGGCTGAGCCAGAGGCCAAAATCCACATGTAGGCACTTTGCAAAAAACACCTCTGTTTTCTTTGGGAAAATGTAATGTGTCCACATTGGTTTTTGGGGGATTTACAGTCGCGGGCACTAGGCCTACCCACACAAGTGAGGTGTCATTTTTATCGAGAGACTTGGGGGAACGCTGGGTGGAAGGAAATTTGTGGTTCCTCTCAGATTCCAGAACGTTCTGTCACTGAAATGTGAGGAAAAAGTATTTGTTTAGCCAAATTTTGAGGTTTGCAAAGGATTCTGGTTAAAAGAGCTTGGTGAGAGACCCACAACTCACCCCATCTTGGATTTCCCTAGGTGTCTAGTTTAAAAAAATGCACAGGTTTGGTATGTTTCCCTGGGTGCCGTCTGAGCTAGAGGCCAAAATCCACAGGTAGCACTTTGCAAAAAACACCTCTGTTTTCTTTGGGAAAATCTGATGGGTTCACATTGTGTTTTTGGGGATTTCTGTTGCGGGCACTAGGCCTGCGCACACAGGTGAGGTATCATTTTTATCGGGAGACTTGGGGTAATGCTGGGTGGAAGGAAGTTTGTGGCTCCTCTCAGATTCAAGAACTTTCTGTCATCGAAATGTGTGGAAAAAGTGTGTTTTTAGCCACATTTTGAGGTTTGCAGACGATTCCGGGTAGCAGAACCTGGTGAGAGCCCCACAAGTCACCCCATCTTGGGTTCCCAAAGGTGTCTAGTTTTCAAAAATGCACAGGTTTGGTAGGTTTCCCTACGTGCCGGCTGAGCTAGAGGCTAAAATCCACAGGTAGGCACTTTGCAAAAAACACCTCTGTTTTCTTTGGGAAAATGTGATGTGTCCACGTTGTGTTTTGGTTGATTTCCTATCGCGGGCACTAGGCCTACTCACACAAGTGAGGTATTATTTTACCGGGAGAATTGGGGAATTGCTGGGTAGAAGGAAATTTGTGGCTCCTCTCAGATGACAGAACTTCTGTCACTGAAATGCGAGGAAAAGGTGTTTTTTTAGCCAAATTTTGAGGTTTGCAAAGGATGCTGTGTAACAGAACCTGGTGAGAACCCACAAAGTCACCCAATCTTGAATTCCCCTAGGTGTCTAGTATTAAAAAATGCACAGCTTTGGTAGGTTTCCCTAGGTGCCAGCTGAGGTAGAGGCCAAAATCCACAGGTAGGCACTTTGCAAAAAACACCTCTGTTTTCTTTGGAAAAATGATATGTGTACACATTGTGTTTTGGGGGATTTACTGTCGCGGGCACTAGGCCTACCCACACAAGTGAGGTATCATTTTTATCGGGAGACTTGGGGGAACGCTGGGTGGAAGGAAATTTGTGGTTCCTCTCAGATTCCAGAACTTTCTGTCACTGAAATGTGAGGGAAAAGTTTTTTTTAGCCAGATTTTATGGTTTGTAAAGGATGCTGGGTAAAAGAACATGGTGAGAGACCCACAAGTCACCCAATATTGGATTCCCCTAGGTGTCTAGTTTTTAAAAATGCACAGGTTTGGTAGGTTTCCCTAGGTGCTGGCTGAGCTAGAGACCAAAATCCACAGGTACCACTTTGCAAAAAACACCTCTGTTTTCTTTGGGAAAATTTGATGGGTCCACATTGTGTTTTTGGGGATTTCTTTCGCGGGCACTAGGCCTACGCACACACGTGAGGTATCATTTTTATCGGGAGACTTGGGGAATGCTGGGTGGAAGGAAATTATTGGCTCCTCTCAGATTCCAGAACTTTCTGTCATCGAAATGTGTGCAAAAAGTGTGTTTCTATCCACATTTTGAGGTTTGCAGAGGATTCCGGGTAACAGAACCTGGTGAGAGCCCCACAAGTCACCCCATCTTGGATTCCCAAAGGTCTCTAGTTTTCAAAAATGCACACGTTTGGTAGGTGTCCCTAAGTGCCGGCTGAGCTAGAGGCCAAAATCCACAGGTAGGCACTTTGCAAAACACTCCTCTGTTTTCTTTGGGAAAATGTAATGTCTCTACATTGTGTTTTGGGGGATTTCCTGTTGCGGGCACTATGCCTACTCACACAAGTGAGGTATCATTTTTATCGGGAGATTTGGGGGAATGCTGGGTGGAAGGAAATTTGTGGCTCCTCTCAGATGCCAGAACTTTCTGTCCCCGAAATGTGAGGAAAAAGTGTTTTTCTAGCCAAATTGTGAGGTTTGCAAAGGATTCTGTGTAACAGAACCTGGTGAGAGACCCACAAGTCACCCAAAATTGGATTCCCCTAGGTGTGTAGTTTTAAAAAATGCACAGGTTTGATAGGTTTCCATAGGTGCTGGCTGAGCTAGAGGCCAAAATCCACATGTAGTTACTTTGCAAAAAACACCTCTGTTTTCTTTGGGAAAATGTAATGTGTCCACATTGGTTTTTGGGGGATTTACTGTCGCGAGCACTAGGCCTACCCACACAAGTGAGGTATAATTTTTATCGAGAGACTTGGGGGAACGCTGGGTGGAAGGAAATTTGTGGTTCCTCTCAGATTCCAGAACTTTCTTTCACCGAAATGTGAGGAAGAAGTATTTGTTTAGCCAAATTTTGAGGATTTGCAAAGGATTCTGGTTAAAAGAGCATGGTGAGAGACCCACAACTCACCCCATCTTGGATTTCCCTAGGTGTCTAGTTTTAAAAAATGCACAGGTTTGGTATGTTTCCCTGGGTGCCGTCTGAGCTAGAGGCCAAAATCCACAGGTAGCACTTTGCAAAAAACACCTCTATTTTCTTTGGGAAAATGAGATGGGTTCACATTGTGTTTTTGGGGATTTCTGTTGCGGGCACTAGGCCTACGCACACAGGTGAGGTATCATTTTTATCGGGAGACTTGGGGTAATGCTGGGTGGAAGGAAGTTTGTGGCTCCTCTCAGATTCCAGAACTTTCTGTCATCGAAATGTGTGGAAAAAGTGTGTTTTTAGCCGCATTTTGAGGTTTGCAGAGGATTCCGGGTAGCAGAACCTGGTGAGAGCCCCACAAGTCACCCCATCTTGGATTCCCAAAGGTGTCTAGTTTTAAAAAATGCACAGGTCTGGTAGGTTTCCCTACGTGCCGGCTGAGCTAGAGGCCAAAATCCACAGGTAGGCACTTTGCAAAAAACACCTCTGTTTTCTTTGGAAAAATGATATGAGTCTACATTGTGTTTTGGGGCATTTACTGTCGCAGGCACTAGGCCTATCCAAACAAGTGAGATATTATTTTTATCGGGAGACTTGGGGTAATGCTGGCTCAAAGGAAATGTGTGGCTCCTCTCAGATTCCAGAACTTTCTGTCATTGAATTGTGAGGAAAAGGTGTTGTTTTAGCCAAATTTGTAGGTTTGCAAAGGATTCTGGGTAAGAGAACCTGGCGGGAGCTCCACAAGTCACCCCATCTTGGATTCCCATAGGTGTCTAGTTTTAAAAAATGCACAGGATTGGTAGGTTTCCCTAGGTGCCGTCTGAGCTAGAGGCCAAAATCCACAGGTAGGCACTTTGCAAAAAACACCTCTGTTTTCTTTGGGAAAATGTGATGAATATCCTCATTGTGCTTTGGGGGATTTCCTGTACCGGGCACTAAGCCTACCCACACAAGTGAGGTATCATTTTTATCGGGAGACTTGAGGGAATGCTGGGTGGAAGGAAATTTGTGGCTCCTCTTAGATTCCAGAACTTTCTGTCACCGAAATGTGAGGAAAAAGTGTTTCTTTAGCCAAATGTTGAGGTTTGCAAAGGATTCTGGGTAACAGAACCTGGTGAGAGACCCACAAGTCACCCAATCTTGGATTCCACTAGGTGTCTAGTTTAAAAAAATGCACAGGTTTGGTAGGTTTCCCTAGGTGCCGGCTGAGCTAGAGGCCAAAATCCACAGGTAGCACTTTGCAAAAAACACCTCTGTTTTCTTTCAGAAAATGTGATGGGTCCACATTGTGTTTTTGGGGATTTCTGTCACGGGCACTAGGCCTACGCACACAAGTGAGGTATCATTTTTATCGGGAGACTTGGGAGAATGCTGAGTAGAAGGAAGTTTGTGGGTCCTCTCAGATGCCAGAACTTTCTGTCAGCGAAATTGGAGGAAAATGTGTTTTTCTAGCCAAATTTTGAGGTTTGCAAAGGATTCCGGGTAAAAGAACATAGTGAGAGACCCACAAGTCACCCCATCTTGGATTCCCCTAGGTGTCTAGTTTTAAATAATGCACAGGTTTGGTAGGTTTCCCTAGGTGCCGTCTGAGCTAGAGGCCAAAATCCACAGGTAGCACTTTGCAAAAAACACCTCTGTTTTCTTTAGGAAAATGTGATGGGTCCACATTGTGTTTTTGGGGATTTCTGTCGCGGGCACTAGGCCTACACATACAAGTGAGGTATCATTTTTATCGAGAGACTTGGGGGAATGCTGGGTGGAAGGAAATTTGTGGCTCCTCTCAGATTCCCGAACTTTCTGTCATTGAAATATGTGGAAAAAGTGTGTTTTTAGCCACATTTTTAGGTTTGCAAAGGATTCTTGTTAACAGAACATGGGGAGAGCCCCACAAGTCACCCCATCTTGGATTCCCCTAGGTGTCTAGTTTAAACAAATGCACAGGTTTGGTAGGTTTCCCTAGGTGCTAGCTGAGGTAGAGGCCAAAATCCAGAGGTAGGCACTTTGCAAAAAACACCTCTGTTTTCTTTGGGAAAATATAATGTGTACACATTGGGGGTCATTCTGACCCTGGCGGTAAAAACCGCCAGGGTCAACGACCGCGGGAGCACCGCCAACAGGCTGGCGTTGCTCCCATGGGCATTCTGACCGCGGTGGTACATCCGCGGTCAGAAACGGAAAACCGGCGGTGTACCGCCGGTTTTCCGCTGCCCTGGGGAATCCTCCATGGCGGCTCAGCTTGCTGCGCCGCCATGGGGATTCCGACCCCCATTACCGCCATCCTGTTCCTGGCGGTCGTGGCCGCCAGGAACAGGATGGCGGTAAGGGGTGTCGTGGTGCCCCTGGGGCCCCCTTCAGTGCCCATGCCAATGGCATGGGCACTGCAGGGGCCCCCGTAACAGGGCCCCACCATGATTTTCAGTGTCTGCCGTGCAGACACTGAAAATCACGACAGGTGCAACTGCACCCGTCGCACCCCTTCCACTCCGCCGGCTCCATTCGGAGCCGGCATCCTCATGGAAGGGTGTTTCCCGCTGGGCTGGCGGGCGCCCTTCTGGTGGTCGCCCGCCATCCCAGCGGGAAACCCAGAATACCCGCGGCGGTCTTTTGACTGCGCAGCGGTATTCTGGCGGTCCCAGCCAGGCCGGTGGCTTCCGCCGCCGGCCGGGGTCTGAATGACCCCCATTGTGTTTTGGGGGATTTCCTGTTGCGAGCACTAGGCCTACCGACACAAGTGAGGTATCATTTTTATCGGGAGACTTGGGGGAACGCTGGGTGGAAGGACATTTGTGGTTCCTCTCAGATCCCAGAACTTTCTGTCACCGAAATGTAAGGAAAAAGTATTTTTTAAGCCAAATTATGAGGTTTGTAAAGGATTCTGGGTAAAAGAACATGGTGAGAGGACCCACAAGTCACCCAATCTTGGATTCCCCTAGGTGTCTAGTTTTAAAAAATGCAGAGGTTTGCTAGGTTTCCCTAGGTGCTGGCTGAGCTAGAGACCAAAATCCACAGGTAGCACTTTGCAAACAACACCTCTGTTTTGTTTGGGAAAATTTGATGGGTCCACATTGTGTTTTTGGGGATTTCTTTCGCGGGCACTAGGCCTACGCACACAAGTGAGGTATCATGTTTATCGGGAGACTTGGGGGAATGCTGGGTGGAAGGATATTTGTGGCTCCTCTCAGATTCCAGAACTTTCTGTCATCGAAATGTGTGGAAAAAGTGTGTTTTTATCCACATTTTGAGGTTTGCAGAGGATTCCGGGTAACAGAACCTGGTGGGAGCCCCACAAGTCACCCCATCTTGGATTCCCAAAGAACTCTAGTTTTAAAAAATGCACAGGTTTGGTAGGTTTCCCTAGGTGCCGGCTGAGCTAGAGGCGAAAATCCACAGGTAGGCAATTTGCAAAAAACACCTCTGTTTTCTTTGGGAAAATGTAATGTCTCCACATTCTGTTTTGGGGGATTTCCTGTCGCGGGCACTATGCCTACTCACACAAGTGAGGTATCATTTTTATCGGGAGACTTGGGGGAATGCTGGGTGGAAGGACATTTGTGCCTCCTCTCAGATGCCAGAACTTTCTGTCACTGAAATGTGAGGAAAAAGTGTTTTTCTAGCCAAATTTTGAGGTTTGCAAAGGATTCTGTGTAACAGAACCTGGTGAGAGACCCACAAATCACCCAATCTGGGATTCCCCTAGGTATCTAGTTTCCAAAAATGCACAGGTTTGGTAGGTTTCCATAGGTGCTGGCTGAGCTAGAGGCCAAAATCCACAGGAAGGCACTTTGCAAAAAACACCTCTGTTTTCTTTGGGAAAATGTAATGTGTCCACATTGTTTTTTGGGGGATTTACTGTCGCGGGCACTAGGCCTACCCACACAAGTGAGGTATCATTTTTATCGAGAGACTTGGGGGAACGCTGGGTGGAAGGAAATTTGTGGTTCCTCTCAGATTCCAGAACTTTCTGTCACCGAAATGTGAGGAAAAAGTATTTTTTTAGCCAAATTTTGAGGTTTGCAAATAATTCTGGTTAAAAGAGCATGGTGAGAGACCCACAACTCACCCCATCTTGGATTTCCCTAGGTGTCTAGTTTTAAATAATGCACAGGTTTGGTAGGTTTCCCTAGGTGCTAGCTAAGGTAGAGGCCAAAATCCACAGGTAGGCACTTTGCAAAAAACACCTCTGTTTTCTTTGGAAAAAGGGGATGTGTCTACATTCTGTTTTGGGGGATTTCCTGTTGCGGGCACTAGGCCTACCCACACAAGTAAGGTATCATTTTTATCGGGAGACTTGGGGGAATGCTAGGTGGAAGGAAATGTGTGGCTCCTCTCAGATTTCAGAACTTTCTGTCACCGAAATGTGAGCAAAAAGTGTTTTTTTAGCCAAATTTTAAGGTTTAAAAAGGATTCTGGGTAACAGAACCTGGTGAGAGCCCCACAAGTGATCACACCTTGGATTCCCCTAGGTCTCTAGTTTTAAAAAATACACAGGTTTGGTAGGTTTTCAAGGGAGCTGGCTGAGCTAGAGGCCAAAATCCACAGGTAGGCACTTTGCAAAAAACTCCTCTGTTTTCTTTGGGAAAATGTAATGTCTCTACATTGTGTTTTGGGGGATTTCCTGTCGCGGGCACTATGCCTACTCACACAAGTGAGTTATCATTTTTATCGGGAGACTTGGGGGAATGCTGGGTGGAAGGAAATTTGTGGCTCCTCTCAGATGCCAGTTTCTGTCACCGAAATGGGAGGAAAAAGTGTTTTTCTAGCCAAATTTTGAGGTTTGCAAAGGATTCTGTGTAACAGAACCTGGTGAGAGACCCACAAGTCATCCAATCATGGATTCCCCTAGGTGTCTAGTTTTAAAAAATGCACAGGTTTGGTAGGTTTCCATAGGTGCTGGCTGAGCCAGAGGCCAAAATCCACATGTAGGCACTTTGCAAAAAACACCTCTGTTTTCTTTGGGAAAATGTAATGTGTCCACACTGGTTTTTGGGGGATTTACTGTCGCCGCCACTAGGCCTACCCACACAAGTGAGGTATCATTTTTATCGAGAGACTTGGGGGAATGCTGGGTGGAAGGAAATTTGTGGTTCCTCTCAGATTCCAGAACTTTCTGTCACCGAAATGTGAGGAAAAAGTATTTGTTTAGCCAAATTTTGAGGTTTGCAAAGGATTCTGGTTAAAAGAGCATGGTGAGAGACCCACAACTCACCCCATCTTGGATTTCCCTAGGTGTCTAGTTTAAAAAAATGCACAGGTTTGGTATGTTTCCCTGGGTACCGTCTGAGCTAGAGGCCAAAATCCACAGGTAGCACTTTGCAAAAAACACCTCTGTTTTCTTTGGGAAAATGTAATGTGTACACATTGTGTTTTGGGGGATTTCCTGTCGCGGGCACTAGGCCTACCCAAACAAGTGAGGTATCATTTTTATCGGGAAACTTGGGGGAACGCTGGGTGGAAGGAAATTTGTGATTCCTCTCAGATTCCAAAACTTTCTGTCACCAAAATGTGATGAAAAAGTATTTTTTTAGCCAAATTTTGAGGTTTGTAAAGGATTCTGGGTAAAAGAACATGGTGAGAGACCCACAAGTCACCCAATCTTGGATTCCTCTAGGTGTCTAGTTTTAAAAAATGCACAGGTTTGGTAGGTTTCCCTAGGTGCCGGCTGAGCTAGAGGCCAAAGTCCACAGGTAGCACTTTGCAAAAAACACCTCTGTTTTCTTTGGGAAAATTTGATGGGTCCACATTGTGTTTTTGGTGATTTCTGTTGCGGGCACTAGGCCTACCCACACAAGTGAGGCATCAGTTTTTATCGGGAGACTTGGGGGAATGCTGGGTGGAAGGAAATTTGTGGCTCCTCTCAGATTCCAGAACTTTCTGTCATCGAAATGTGTGGAAAAAGTGTGTTTTTAGCCACATTTTGAGGTTTGCAGATGATTCCAGGTAACCGAACCTGGTGAGAGTCCCACAAGTCACCACATCTTGGATTCCCAAAGGTCTCTAGTTTTCAAAAATGCACAGGTTTGGTAGGTTTCCCTAGGTGCTGGCTGAGCTAGAGGCCATAATCCACAGGTAGGCACTTTGCAAAAAACACCTCTGTTTTCTTTGGGAAAATGTAATGTCTCCACATTGTGTTTTGGGGGATTTCCTGTCGCGGGCACTAGGCCTACCACACAAGTGAGGTATCATTTTTATCGGGAGACTTTAGGGAATGCTGGGTGGAAGGAACTTTGTGGCTCCTCTGATTCCAGAACTTTCTGTCACCGAAATGTAAGGAAAAAGTATTTATTTAGCCAAATTTTGAGGTTTGCAAAGGATTCTGTGTAACAGAACCTGGTGAGAGACCCACAAGTCATCCAATCATGGATTCCCCTAGGTGTCTAGTTTTAAAAAATGCACAGGTTTGGTAGGTTTCCATAGGTGCTGGCTGAGCCAGAGGCCAAAATCCACATGTAGGCACTTTGCAAAAAACACCTCTGTTTTCTTTGGGAAAATGTAATGTGTCCACACTGGTTTTTGGGGGATTTACTGTCGCCGGCACTAGGCCTACCCACACAAGTGAGGTATCATTTTTATCGAGAGACTTGGGGGAATGCTGGGTGGAAGGAAATTTGTGGTTCCTCTCAGATTCCAGAACTTTCTGTCACCGAAATGTGAGGAAAAAGTATTTGTTTAGCCAAATTTTGAGGTTTGCAAAGGATTCTGGTTAAAAGAGCATGGTGAGAGACCCACAACTCACCCCATCTTGGATTTCCCTAGGTGTCTAGTTTTAAAAAATGCACAGGTTTGGTATGTTTCCCTGGGTGCCGTCTGAGCTAGAGGCCAAAATCCACAGGTAGCACTTTGCAAAAAACACCTCTGTTTTCTTTGGGAAAATGTAATGTGTACACATTGTGTTTTGGGGGATTTCCTGTCGCGGGCACTAGGCCTACCCAAACAAGTGAGGTATCATTTTTATCGGGAAACTTGGGGGAACGCTGGGTGGAAGGAAATTTGTGATTCCTCTCAGATTCCAAAACTTTCTGTCACCAAAATGTGATGAAAAAGTATTTTTTTAGCCAAATTTTGAGGTTTGTAAAGGATTCTGGGTAAAAGAACATGGTGAGAGACCCACAAGTCACCCAATCTTGGATTCCTCTAGGTGTCTAGTTTTAAAAAATGCACAGGATTGGTAGGTTTCCCTAGGTGCCGGCTGAGCTAGAGGCCAAAGTCCACAGGTAGCACTTTGCAAAAAACACCTCTGTTTTCTTTGGGAAAATTTGATGGGTCCACATTGTGTTTTTGGTGATTTCTGTTGCGGGCACTAGGCCTACCCACACAAGTGAGGCATCAGTTTTTATCGGGAGACTTGGGGGAATGCTGGGTGGAAGGAAATTTGTGGCTCCTCTCAGATTCCAGAACTTTCTGTCATCGAAATGTGTGGAAAAAGTGTGTTTTTAGCCACATTTTGAGGTTTGCAGATGATTCCAGGTAACACAACCTGGTGAGAGTCCCACAAGTCACCACATCTTGGATTCCCAAAGGTCTCTAGTTTTCAAAAATGCACAGGTTTGGTAGGTTTCCCTAGGTGCTGGCTGAGCTAGAGGCCATAATCCACAGGTAGGCACTTTGCAAAAAACACCTATGTTTTCTTTGGGAAAATGTAATGTCTCCACATTGTGTTTTGGGGGATTTCCTGTCGCGGGCACTAGGCCTACCCACACAAGTGAGGTATCATTTTTATCGGGAGACTTTAGGGAATGCTGGGTGGAAGGAACTTTGTAGCTCCTCTGATTCCAGAACTTTCTGTCACCGAAATGTAAGGAAAAAGTATTTATTTAGCCAAATCTTGAGGTTTGCAAAGGATTCTGGGTAACAGAACTTGGTGAGAGACCCACAAGTCACCCAATCTTGGATTCCCCTAGGTGTCTAGTTTTCAAAAATGCACAGGTTTGGTAGGTTTCCATAGGTGCTGGCTGAGCTAGAGGCCAAAATCCACAGGTAGGCACTTTGCAAAAAACACCTCTGTTTTCTTTGGGAAAATTTGATGGGTCCACATTGTGTTTTTGGGGATTTCTGTTGCGGGCACTAGGCCTACGCACACAAGTGAGGTATCATTTTTATCGGGAGACTTGGGTGAATGCTGGGTGGAAGGAAATTTGTGGCTCCTCTCAGATTCCAGAACCTCCTGTCATCGAAATGTGTGGAAAAAGTGTGTTTTTAGCCACATTTTGAGGTTTGCAGATGATTCCAGGTAACAGAACCTGGTGAGAGTCCCACAAGTCACCACATCTTGGATTCCCAAAGGTCTCTAGTTTTCAAAAATGCACAGGTTTGGTAGGTTTCCCTAGGTGCCGGCTGAGCTAGAGGCCATAATCCACAGGTAGGCACTTTGCAAAAAACACCTCTGTTTTCT
This sequence comes from Pleurodeles waltl, assembly GCF_031143425.1. Classification (NCBI taxonomy): domain Eukaryota; kingdom Metazoa; phylum Chordata; class Amphibia; order Caudata; family Salamandridae; genus Pleurodeles; species Pleurodeles waltl. The sequence goes on along the minus strand of NC_090437.1, from coordinate 1,084,379,483 downwards.
TTGGGAAAATGTAATGTCTCCACATTGTGTTTTGGGGGATTTCCTGTCGCGGGCACTAGGCCTACCCACACAAGTGAGGTATCATTTTTATCGGGAGACTTTAGGGAATGCTGGGTGGAAGGAACTTTGTGGCTCCTCTGATTCCAGAACTTTCTGTCACCGAAATGTAAGGAAAAAGTATTTATTTAGCCAAATCTTGAGGTTTGCAAAGGTTTCTGGGTAACAGAACTTGGTGAGGGACCCACAAGTCACCCAATCTTGGATTCCCCTAGGTGTCTAGTTTTCAAAAATGCACAGGTTTGGTAGGTTTCCATAGGTGCTGGCTGAGCTAGAGGCCAAAATCCACAGGTAGGCACTTTGCAAAAAACACCTCTGTTTTCTTTGGGAAAATTTGATGGGTCCACATTGTGTTTTTGGGGATTTCTGTTGCGGGCACTAGGCCTACGCACACAAGTGAGGTATCATTTTTATCGGGAGACTTGGGTGAATGCTGGGTGGAAGGAAATTTGTGGCTCCTCTCAGATTCCAGAACCTCCTGTCATCGAAATGTGTGGAAAAAGTGTGTTTTTAGCAACATTTTGAGGTTTGCAGAGGATTCCGGGTAACAGAACCTGGTGAGCGCCCCATAAGTCACCCCATCTTGGATTCCCAAAGGTCTCTAGTTTTCAAAAATGCACACGTTTGGTAGGTTTCCCTAGGTGAGCTAGAGGCCAAAATCCACAGGTAGGCACTTTGCAAAAAACATCTCTGTTTTCTTTGGGAAAATGTAATGTCTCCACATTGTGTTTTGGGGGATTTCCTTTCGCGGGCACTATGCCTACTCACACAAGTGAGGTATCATTTTTATCGGGAGACTTGGGGGAATGCTGGGTGGAAGGAAATTTGTGACTCCTCTCAGATGCCAGAACTTTTTGTCACTCAAATGTGAGGAAAAACTGTTTTTCTAGCCAAATGTTGAGGTTTGCAAAGTATTCTGTGTAACAGAACGTGGTGAGAGACCCACAAGTCACCCAATCTTGGATTCCCCTAGGTGTCTAGTTTTAAAAAATGCACAGGTTTGGTAGGTTTCCATAGGTGCTGGCTGAGCTAGAGGCCAAAATCCACAGGTAGGCACTTTGCAAAAAACACCTCTGTTTTCTTTGGGAAAATTTGATGGGTCCACATTGTGTTTTGGGGGATTTCTGTTGTGGGCACTAGGCCTAGGCACACAAGTGAGGTATCATTTTTATCGGGAGACTTGGGGGAATGCTGGGTGGAAGGAAATTTGTGGCTCCTCTCTGATTCCAGAACTTTCTGTCATCGAAATGTGTGGAAAAAGTGTGTTTTTAGCCACATTTTGAGGTTTGCAGAGGATTCCGGGTAACAGAACCTGGTGAGAGCGACACAAGTCACCCCATCTTGGATTCTCAAAGGTCTCTAGTTTTCAAAAAAGCACAGGTTTGGTAGGTTTCCCAAGGTGCCAGCTGAGCTAGAGGCCAAAATCCACAGGTAGGCACTTTGCAAAAAACACCTCTGTTTTCTTTGGGAAAATGTAATGTCTCCACATTGTGTTTTGGGGGATATCCTGTCGAGGGCACTATGCCTACTCACACAAGTGAGGTATCATTTTTATCGGGAGACTTGGGGGAATGCTGGGTGAAAGGAAATTTGTGGCTCCTCTCAGATGCCAGAACTTTCTATCACTGAAATGTGAGGAAAAAGTGTTTTTCTAGCCAGATTCTGAGGTTTGCAAAGGATTCTGTGTAACAGAACCTGGTGAGAGACCCACAAGTCATCCATTCTTGGATTCCCCTAGGTATCTAGTTTTCATAAATGCACAGGTTTGGTAGGTTTCCATAGGTGCTGGCTGAGCTAGAGGCCAAAATCCACAGGTAGGCACTTTGCAAAAAACACCTCTGTATCCTTTGGGAAAATGTAATGTGTCCACATTGGTTTTTGGGGGATTTACTGTCGCAGGCACTAGGCCTACCCACACAAGTGAGCTATCATTTTTATCAGGAGACTTGAGGGAATGCTGGGTGGAGGAAATTTGTGGCTCCTCTCAGATTCCAGAACTTTCTGTCATCGAAATGTGTGGAAAAAGTGTGTTTTTAGCCACATTTTTAGGTTTGCAAAGGATTCTGGGTAACAGAACATGGGGAGAGCCCCACAAGTCACCCCATCTTGGATTCCCAAAGGTCTCTAGTTTAAACAAATGCACAGGTTTGGTAGGTTCCCCTGGGAACCGGATGAGCTAGAGGCCAAAATCCACAGGTAGGCACTTTGCAAAAAAAAACTCTGTTTTCTTTGGGAAAATGTGATGTGTCCACGTTGTGTTTGGGGGATTTCCTGCTGCTGGCACTAGGCCTACCAACACAAGTGAGGTATCATTTTTATCGGGAGACTTGAGGGAATGCTGGGTGGAAGGAAATTTGTAGCTCCTCTCAGATTCCAGAACTTTCTGTCATCGAAATGTGTGGAAAAGGTGTGTTTTTAGCCACATTTTGAGGTTTGCTGAGGATTCCGGGTAACAGAACCTGCTGAGAGCCCCACATGACACCCCATCTTGGATTCCCAAAGGTCTCTAGTTTTCAAAAATGCACAGGTTTGGTAGGTTTCCCTAGGTGCCGGCTGAGCTACAGGCCAAAATCCACAGGTAGGCACTTTGCAAAAAACACCTCTGTTTTCTTTGCGAAAATGTAATGTCTCCACATTGTGTTTTGGGGGATTTCCTGTCGCGGGCACTATGCCTACTCACACAACTGAGGTATCATTTTTATCGGGAGACTTGGGGGAATGCTGGGTGAAAGGAAATTTGTGGCTCCTCTCAGATGCCAGAACTTTCTGTCACTGAAATGTGAGGAAAAAGTGTTTTTCTAGCCACATTTTGAGGTTTGCAAAGGATTCTGTGTAACAGAACCTGGCGAGAGACCCACAAGTCATCCATTCTTGGATTCCCCTAGGTGTCTAGTTTTCATAAATGCACAGGTTTGGTAGGTTTCCATAGGTGCTGACTGAGCCAGAGGCCAAAATCCATAGGTAGGCACTTTGCAAAAAACACCTCTGTTTTCTTTGGGAAAATGTGAGGTGTCCACGTTGTGTTTTGGGGGATTTCCTGTTGTGGGCACTACGCCTACCCACACAAGTGAGGTATCATTTTTATCGGGAGATTTGGGGGAACGCTGAGTGGAAGGAAATTTGTGGTTCCTCTCAGATTCCAGAACTTTCTATCACCGAAATGTGAGGAAAAAGTATTCTTTTAGCCAAATGTTCAGGTTTGCAAAGGATTCTGGGTAAAAGAACATGGTGAGAGACCCACAAGTCACCCAATCATGGATTCCCCTAGGTGTCTAGTTTAAAAAGATTCACAGGTTTGGTAGGTTTCCCTCGGTGCCGGCTGAGCTAGAGGCCAAAATCCACAGGTAGGCACTTTGCAAAAAACACCTCTGTTTTCTTTGGGAAAATGTAATGTGTACACATTGTGTTTTGGGGGATTTCCTGTCGCGGGCACTAGGCCTACCCAAACAAGTGAGGTATCATTTTTATCGGGAAACTTGGGGGAACGCTGGGTGGAAGGAAATTTGTGATTCCTCTCAGATTCCAAAACTTTCTGTCACCAAAATATGATGAAAAAGTATTTTTTTAGCCAAATTTTGAGGTTTGTAAAGGATTCTGGGTAAAAGAACATGGTGAGAGACCCACAAGTCACCCAATCTTGGATTCCTCTAGGTGTCTAGTTTTAAAAAATGCACAGGATTGGTAGGTTTCCCTAGGTGCCGGCTGAGCTAGAGGCCAAAGTCCACAGGTAGCACTTTGCAAAAAACACCTCTGTTTTCTTTGGGAAAATTTGATGGGTCCACATTGTGTTTTTGGTGATTTCTGTTGCGGGCACTAGGCCTACCCACACAAGTGAGGCATCAGTTTTTATCGGGAGACTTGGGGGAATGCTGGGTGGAAGGAAATTTGTGGCTCCTCTCAGATTCCAGAACTTTCTGTCATCGAAATGTGTGGAAAAAGTGTGTTTTTAGCCACATTTTGAGGTTTGCAGATGATTCCAGGTAACAGAACCTGGTGAGAGTCCCACAAGTCACCACATCTTGGATTCCCAAAGGTCTCTAGTTTTCAAAAATGCACAGGTTTGGTAGGTTTCCCTAGGTGCTGGCTGAGCTAGAGGCCATAATCCACAGGTAGGCACTTTGCAAAAAACACCTCTGTTTTCTTTGGGAAAATGTAATGTCTCCACATTGTGTTTTGGGGGATTTCCTGTCGCGGGCACTAGGCCTACCCACACAAGTGAGGTATCATTTTTATCGGGAGACTTTAGGGAATGCTGGGTGGAAGGAACTTTGTGGCTCCTCTGATTCCAGAACTTTCTGTCACCGAAATGTAAGGAAAAAGTATTTATTTAGCCAAATCTTGAGGTTTGCAAAGGATTCTGGGTAACAGAACTTGGTGAGAGACCCACAAGTCACCCAATCTTGGATTCCCCTAGGTGTCTAGTTTTCAAAAATGCACAGGTTTGGTAGGTTTCCATAGGTGCTGGCTGAGCTAGAGGCCAAAATCCGCAGGTAGGCACTTTGCAAAAAACACCTCTGTTTTCTTTGGGAAAATTTGATGGGTCCACATTGTGTTTTTGGGGATTTCTGTTGCGGGCACTAGGCCTACGCACACAAGTGAGGTATCATTTTTATCGGGAGACTTGGGTGAATGCTGGGTGGAAGGAAATTTGTGGCTCCTCTCAGATTCCAGAACCTCCTGTCATCGAAATGTGTGGAAAAAGTGTGTTTTTAGCCACATTTTGAGGTTTGCAGATGATTCCAGGTATCAGAACCTGGTGAGAGTCCCACAAGTCACCACATCTTGGATTCCCAAAGGTCTCTAGTTTTCAAAAATGCACAGGTTTGGTAGGTTTCCCTAGGTGCCGGCTGAGCTAGAGGCCATAATCCACAGGTAGGCACTTTGCAAAAAACACCTCTGTTTTCTTTGGGAAAATGTAATGTCTCCACATTGTGTTTTGGGGGATTTCCTGTCGCGGGCACTAGGCCTACCCACACAAGTGAGGTATCATTTTTATCGGGAGACTTTAGGGAATGCTGGGTGGAAGGAACTTTGTGGCTCCTCTGATTCCAGAACTTTCTGTCACCGAAATGTAAGGAAAAAGTATTTATTTAGCCAAATCTTGAGGTTTGCAAAGGATTCTGGGTAACAGAACTTGGTGAGAGACCCACAAGTCACCCAATCTTGGATTCCCCTAGGTGTCTAGTTTTAAAAAATGCACAGGTTTGGTAGGTTTCCATAGGTGCTGGCTGAGCTAGAGGCCAAAATCCACAGGTAGGCACTTTGCAAAAAACACCTCTGTTTTCTTTGCGAAAATGTAATGTCTCCACATTGTGTTTTGGGGGATTTCCTGTCGCGGGCACTATGCCTACTCACACAACTGAGGTATCATTTTTATCGGGAGACTTGGGGGAATGCTGGGTGAAAGGAAATTTGTGGCTCCTCTCAGATGCCAGAACTTTCTGTCACTGAAATGTGAGGAAAAAGTGTTTTTCTAGCCACATTTTGAGGTTTGCAAAGGATTCTGTGTAACAGAACCTGGCGAGAGACCCACAAGTCATCCATTCTTGGATTCCCCTAGGTGTCTAGTTTTCATAAATGCACAGGTTTGGTAGGTTTCCATAGGTGCTGACTGAGCCAGAGGCCAAAATCCATAGGTAGGCACTTTGCAAAAAACACCTCTGTTTTCTTTGGGAAAATGTGAGGTGTCCACGTTGTGTTTTGGGGGATTTCCTGTTGTGGGCACTACGCCTACCCACACAAGTGAGGTATCATTTTTATCGGGAGATTTGGGGGAACGCTGAGTGGAAGGAAATTTGTGGTTCCTCTCAGATTCCAGAACTTTCTATCACCGAAATGTGAGGAAAAAGTATTTTTTTAGCCAAATGTTCAGGTTTGCAAAGGATTCTGGGTAAAAGAACATGGTGAGAGACCCACAAGTCACCCAATCATGGATTCCCCTAGGTGTCTAGTTTAAAAAGATTCACAGGTTTGGTAGGTTTCCCTTGGTGCCGGCTGAGCTAGAGGCCAAAATCCACAGGTAGGCACTTTGCAAAAAACACCTCTGTTTTCTTTGGGAAAATTTGATGGGTCCACATTGTGTTTTTGGGGATTTCTGTTGCGGGCACTAGGCCTACGCACACAAGTGAGGTATCATTTTTATCGGGAGACTTGGGTGAATGCTGGGTGGAAGGAAATTTGTGGCTCCTCTCAGATTCCAGAACCTCCTGTCATCGAAATGTGTGGAAAAAGTGTGTTTTTAGCAACATTTTGAGGTTTGCAGAGGATTCCGGGTAACAGAACCTGGTGAGCGCCCCATAAGTCACCCCATCTTGGATTCCCAAAGGTCTCTAGTTTTCAAAAATGCACACGTTTGGTAGGTTTCCCTAGGTGAGCTAGAGGCCAAAATCCACAGGTAGGCACTTTGCAAAAAACATCTCTGTTTTCTTTGGGAAAATGTAATGTCTCCACATTGTGTTTTGGGGGATTTCCTTTCGCGGGCACTATGCCTACTCACACAAGTGAGGTTTCATTTTTATCGGGAGACTTGGGGGAATGCTGGGTGGAAGGAAATTTGTGACTCCTCTCAGATGCCAGAACTTTTTGTCACTCAAATGTGAGGAAAAACTGTTTTTCTAGCCAAATGTTGAGGTTTGCAAAGTATTCTGTGTAACAGAACGTGGTGAGAGACCCACAAGTCACCCAATCTTGGATTCCCCTAGGTGTCTAGTTTTCAAAAATGCACAGGTTTGGTAGGTTTCCATAGGTGCTGGCTGAGCTAGAGGCCAAAATCCACAGGTAGGCACTTTGCAAAAAACACCTCTGTTTTCTTTGGGAAAATTTGATGGGTCCACATTGTGTTTTGGGGGATTTCTGTTGTGGGCACTAGGCCTAGGCACACAAGTGAGGTATCATTTTTATCGGGAGACTTGGGGGAATGCTGGGTGGAAGGAAATTTGTGGCTCCTCTCTGATTCCAGAACTTTCTGTCATCGAAATGTGTGGAAAAAGTGTGTTTTTAGCCACATTTTGAGGTTTGCAGAGGATTCCGGGTAACAGAACCTGGTGAGAGCGACACAAGTCACCCCATCTTGGATTCTCAAAGGTCTCTAGTTTTCAAAAAAGCACAGGTTTGGTAGGTTTCCCAAGGTGCCAGCTGAGCTAGAGGCCAAAATCCACAGGTAGGCACTTTGCAAAAAACACCTCTGTTTTCTTTGGGAAAATGTAATGTCTCCACATTGTGTTTTGGGGGATATCCTGTCGAGGGCACTATGCCTACTCACACAAGTGAGGTATCATTTTTATCGGGAGACTTGGGGGAATGCTGGGTGAAAGGAAATTTGTGGCTCCTCTCAGATGCCAGAACTTTCTATCACTGAAATGTGAGGAAAAAGTGTTTTTCTAGCCAGATTCTGAGGTTTGCAAAGGATTCTGTGTAACAGAACCTGGTGAGAGACCCACAAGTCATCCATTCTTGGATTCCCCTAGGTATCTAGTTTTCATAAATGCACAGGTTTGGTAGGTTTCCATAGGTGCTGGCTGAGCTAGAGGCCAAAATCCACAGGTAGGCACTTTGCAAAAAACACCTCTGTTTTCTTTGGGAAAATGTAATGTGTCCACATTGGTTTTTGGGGGATTTACTGTCGCAGGCACTAGGCCTACCCACACAAGTGAGCTATCATTTTTATCAGGAGACTTGAGGGAATGCTGGGTGGAGGAAATTTGTGGCTCCTCTCAGATTCCAGAACTTTCTGCCATCGAAATGTGTAGAAAAAGTGTGTTTTTAGCCACATTTTTAGGTTTGCAAAGGATTCTGGGTAACAGAACATGGGGAGAGCCCCACAAGTCACCCCATCTTGGATTCCCAAAGGTCTCTAGTTTAAACAAATGCACAGGTTTGGTAGGTTCCCCTGGGAGCCGGATGAGCTAGAGGCCAAAATCCACAGGTAGGCACTTTGCAAAAAAAAACTCTGTTTTCTTTGGGAAAATGTGATGTGTCCACGTTGTGTTTGGGGGATTTCCTGCTGCTGGCACTAGGCCTACCAACACAAGTGAGGTATCATTTTTATCGGGAGACTTGAGGGAATGCTGGGTGGAAGGAAATTTGTAGCTCCTCTCAGATTCCAGAACTTTCTGTCATCGAAATGTGTGGAAAAGGTGTGTTTTTAGCCACATTTTGAGGTTTGCTGAGGATTCCGGGTAACAGAACCTGCTGAGAGCCCCACATGACACCCCATCTTGGATTCCCAAAGGTCTCTAGTTTTCAAAAATGCACAGGTTTGGTAGGTTTCCCTAGGTGCCGGCTGAGCTACAGGCCAAAATCCACAGGTAGGCACTTTGCAAAAAACACCTCTGTTTTCTTTGCGAAAATGTAATGTCTCCACATTGTGTTTTGGGGGATTTCCTGTCGCGGGCACTATGCCTACTCACACAACTGAGGTATCATTTTTATCGGGAGACTTGGGGGAATGCTGGGTGAAAGGAAATTTGTGGCTCCTCTCAGATGCCAGAACTTTCTGTCACTGAAATGTGAGGAAAAAGTGTTTTTCTAGCCACATTTTGAGGTTTGCAAAGGATTCTGTGTAACAGAACCTGGCGAGAGACCCACAAGTCATCCATTCTTGGATTCCCCTAGGTGTCTAGTTTTCATAAATGCACAGGTTTGGTAGGTTTCCATAGGTGCTGACTGAGCCAGAGGCCAAAATCCATAGGTAGGCACTTTGCAAAAAACACCTCTGTTTTCTTTGGGAAAATGTGAGGTGTCCACGTTGTGTTTTGGGGGATTTCCTGTTGTGGGCACTACGCCTACCCACACAAGTGAGGTATCATTTTTATCGGGAGATTTGGGGGAACGCTGAGTGGAAGGAAATTTGTGGTTCCTCTCAGATTCCAGAACTTTCTATCACCGAAATGTGAGGAAAAAGTATTCTTTTAGCCAAATGTTCAGGTTTGCAAAGGATTCTGGGTAAAAGAACATGGTGAGAGACCCACAAGTCACCCAATCATGGATTCCCCTAGGTGTCTAGTTTAAAAAGATTCACAGGTTTGGTAGGTTTCCCTTGGTGCCGGCTGAGCTAGAGGCCAAAATCCACAGGTAGGCACTTTGCAAAAAACACCTCTGTTTTCTATGGGAAAAGTTGATGGGTCCACATTGTGTTTTTGGCGATTTCTGTCGAGGGCACTAGGCCTACCCACACAATTGAGGTATCATTTTTATCGGGAGACTTGGGGGAACTCTGGGTGGAAGGAAATTTGTGGTTCCTCTCAGATTCAAGAACTTTCTGTCACCGAAATGTGAGGAAAAAGTATTTTTTTAGCCAAATTTTGAGGTTTGCAATGGATTCTGGGTAAAAGAACATGGTGAGAGACCCACAAGTCACCCAATCATTGATTCCCCTAGGTGTCTATTTTAAAACAATTCACAGGTTTGGTAGGTTTCCCTAGGTGCCGGCTGAGCTAGAGGCCAAAATCCACAGGTAGGCACTTTGCAAAAAACACCTCTGTTTTCTTTGGGAAAAGTTGATGGGTCCACATTGTGTTTTGGGGGATTTCCTGTTGCAGGCACTAGGCCTACCCACACAAGTAGGGTATCATTTCTATCAGGAGACTTGGGGGAATGCTAGGTGGAAGGATATGTGTGGCTCTTCTCAGATTCCAGAACTTTCTGTCACCGAAATGTGAGCAAAAAGTGTTTTTTTAGCCAAATTTAAAGGTTTGAAAAGGATTCTGGGTAACAGAACCTAGTGAGAGCCCCACAAGTGACCACATCTTGGATTCCCCTAGGTCTCTAGTTTAAACAAATGCACAGGTTTGGTAGGTTCCCCTGGGAGCCGGCTGAGCTAGAGGCCAAAATCCACAGGTAGGCACTTTGCAAAAATACCTCTGTTTTCTTTGGGAAAATGTGATGTGTCCACGATTGTGTTTGGGGGATTTCCTGTCGCGGGCACTAGGCCTACCCACACAAGTGAGGTATCAGTTTTATCGGGAGACTTGAGGGAATGCTGGGTGGAAGGAAATTTGTAGCTCCTCTCAGATTCCAGAACTTTCTGTCATCGAAATGTGTGGAAAAGGTGTGTTTTTATCCACATTTTGAGGTTTGCTGAGGATTCCGGGTAACAGAACCTGCTGAGAGCCCCACATGACACCCCATCTTGGATTCCCAAAGGTCTCTAGTTTTAAAAAATGCACAGGTTTGGTAGGTTTCCCTAGGTGCCGGCTGAGCTACAGGCCAAAATCCACAGGTAGGCACTTTGCAAAAAACACCTCTGTTTTCTTTGCGAAAATGTAATGTCTCCACATTGTGTTTTGGGGGATTTCCTGTCGCGGGCACTATGCCTACTCACACAACTGAGGTATCATTTTTATCGGGAGACTTGGGGGAATGCTGGGTGAAAGGAAATTTGTGGCTCCTCTCAGATGCCAGAACTTTCTGTCACTGAAATGTGAGGAAAAAGTGTTTTTCTAGCCACATTTTGAGGTTTGCAAAGGATTCTGTGTAACAGAACCTGGCGAGAGACCCACAAGTCATCCATTCTTGGATTCCCCTAGGTGTCTAGTTTTCATAAATGCACAGGTTTGGTAGGTTTCCATAGGTGCTGACTGAGCCAGAGGCCAAAATCCATAGGTAGGCACTTTGCAAAAAACACCTCTGTTTTCTTTGGGAAAATGTGAGGTGTCCACGTTGTGTTTTGGGGGATTTCCTGTTGTGGGCACTACGCCTACCCACACAAGTGAGGTATCATTTTTATCGGGAGATTTGGGGGAACGCTGAGTGGAAGGAAATTTGTGGTTCCTCTCAGATTCCAGAACTTTCTATCACCGAAATGTGAGGAAAAAGTATTTTTTTAGCCAAATGTTCAGGTTTGCAAAGGATTCTGGGTAAAAGAACATGGTGAGAGACCCACAAGTCACCCAATCATGGATTCCCCTAGGTGTCTAGTTTAAAAAGATTCACAGGTTTGGTAGGTTTCCCTTGGTGCCGGCTGAGCTAGAGGCCAAAATCCACAGGTAGGCACTTTGCAAAAAACACCTCTGTTTTCTTTGGGAAAAGTTGATGGGTCCACATTGTGTTTTTGGTGATTTCTGTCGAGGGCACTAGGCCTACCCACACAATTGAGGTATCATTTTTATCGGGAGACTTGGGGGAACTCTGGGTGGAAGGAAATTTGTGGTTCGTCTCAGATTCAAGAACTTTCTGTCACCGAAATGTGAGGAAAAAGTATTTTTTTAGCCAAATTTTGAGGTTTGCAATGGATTCTGGGTAAAAGAACATGGTGAGAGACCCACAAGTCACCCAATCATTGATTCCCCTAGGTGTCTATTTTAAAACAATTCACAGGTTTGGTAGGTTTCCCTAGGTGTCGGCTGAGCTAGAGGCCAAAATCCACAGGTAGGCACTTTGCAAAAAACACCTCTGTTTTCTTTGGGAAAAGTTGATGGGTCCACATTGAGTTTTGGGGGATTTCCTGTTGCAGGCACTAGGCCTACCCACACAAGTAGGGTATCATTTCTATCAGGAGACTTGGGGGAATGCTAGGTGGAAGGATATGTGTGGCTCTTCTCAGATTCCAGAACTTTCTGTCACCGAAATGTGAGCAAAAAGTGTTTTTTTAGCCAAATTTAAAGGTTTGAAAAGGATTCTGGGTAACAGAACCTAGTGAGAGCCCCACAAGTGACCACATCTTGGATTCCCCTAGGTCTCTAGTTTAAACAAATGCACAGGTTTGGTAGGTTCCCCTGGGAGCCGGCTGAGCTAGAGGCCAAAATCCACAGGTAGGCACTTTGCAAAAATACCTCTGTTTTCTTTGGGAAAATGTGATGTGTCCACGTTGTGTTTGGGGGATTTCCTGTCGCGGGCACTAGGCCTACCCACACAAGTGAGGTATCATTTTTATCGGGAGACTTGGGGGAACGCTGGGTGGAAGGAAATTTGTGGTTCCTCTCAGATTCCAGAACTTTTTGTCACCGAAATGTGAGGAAAAAGTATTTTTTTAGCCAAATTTTCAGGTTTGCAAAGGATTCTGGGTAAAAGAACATGGTGAGAGACCCACAAGTCACCCAATCTTGGATTCCACTAGGTGTCTAGTTTAAAAAAATGCACAGGTTTAGTAGGTTTCCCTAGGTGCCAGCTGAGCTAGAGGCCAAAATCCACAGGTAGCTCTTTGCAAAAAACACTTCTGATTTCTTTGGGAAAATTTGATGGGTCCACATTTAGTTTTTGGTGATTTCTGTCACGGGCACTAGGCCTACGCATACAAGTGAGGTATCATTTTTATCGGGAGACTTGGGGGAATGCTGGGTGGAAGGAAATTTGTGGCTCCTCTCAGATTCCAGAACTTTGTGTCATCGAAGTGTGTGGAAAAAGTGTGTTTTTAGCCACATTTTTAGGTTTGCTGAGGATTCCGGGTAACAGAACCTGGTGAGAGCCCCACAAGTCACCCCATCTTGGATTCCCAAAGGTCTCTAGTTTTCAAAAATGCACAGGTTTGGTAGGTTTCCATAGGTGCCGGCTGAGCTAGAGGCCAAAATCCACAGGTAGGCACTTTGCAAAAAACACCTCTGTTTTCTTTGGGAAAATGTAATGTCTCCACATTGTGTTTTGGGGATTTCCTGTCGCGGGGGTTATGCCTACTCACACAAGTGAGGTATCATTTTTATCGGGAGACTTGGGGGAATGCTGGGTGAAAGGAAATTTGTGGCTCCTCTAGGATGCCAGAACTTTCTGTCACTGAAATGTGAGGAAAAAGTGTTTTTCTAGCCAAATTTTGAGGTTTGCAAAGGATTCTGTGTAACAGAACCTGGTGAGAGACCCACAAGTCATCCATTCTTGGATTCCCCTAGGTGTCTAGTTTTCATAAATGCACAGGTTTGGTAGGTTTCCATAGGTGTTGGCTGAGCTAGAGGCCAAAATCCACAGGTAGGCACTTTGCAAAAAACACCTCTGTTTTCTTTGGGAAAATGTAATGTGTCCACATTGGTTTTTGGGGGATTTACTGTCACGGGCACTAGGCCTACCCACACAAGTGAGCTATCATTTTTATCAGGAGACTTGAGGGAATGCTGAGTGGAGGAAATTTGTGGCTCCTCTCAGATTCCAGAACTTTCTGTCATCGAAATGTGTGGAAAAAGTGTGTTTTTAGCCACATTTTTAGGTTTTCAAAGGATTCTGGGTAACAGAACATGGGGAGAGCCCCACAAGTCACCCCATCTTGGATTCCCAAAGGTCTCTAGTTTTAAAAAATGCACAGGTTTGGTAGGTTTCCCTAGGTGCTAGCTGAGGTAGAGGCAAAAATCCACAGGTAGGCACTTTGCAAAAAACACCTCTGTTTTCTTTGGAAAAATGTGATGTGTCCACATTCTGTTTTGGGGGATTTCCTGTTGCAGGCACTAGGTCTACCCACACAAGTAGGGTATCATTTGTATCAGGAGACTTGGGGGAATGCTAGGTGGAAGGATATGTGTGGCTCTTCTCAGATTCCAGAAATTTCTGTCACCGAAATGTGAACAAAAAGTGTTTTTTTAGCCAAATTTAAAGGTTTGAAAAGGATTCTGGGTAACAGAACCTAGTGAGAGCCCCACAAGTGACCACATCTTGGATTCCCCTAGGTCTCTAGTTTAAACAAATGCACAGGTTTGGTAGGTTCCCCTGGGAGCCGGCTGAGCTAGAGGCCAAAATCCACAGGTAGGCACTTTGCAAAAATACCTCTGTTTTCTTTGTGAAAATGTGATGTGTCCACGTTGTGTTTGGGGGATTTCCTGTCGCGGGCACTAGGCCTACCCACACAAACGAGGTATCATTTTTATCGGGAGACTTGGGGGAACGCTGGGTGGAAGGAAATTTGTGGTTCCTCTCAGATTCCAGAACTTTCTGTCACCGAAATGTGAGGAAAAAGTATTTTTTTTACCCAAATTTTCAGGTTTGCTAAGGATTCTGGGTAAAAGAACATGGTGAGAGACCCACAAGTCACCCAATCTTGGATTCCACTAGGTGTCTAATTTAAAAAAATGCACAGGTTTAGTAGGTTTCCCTAGGTGCCGGCTGAGCTAGAGGCCAAAATCCACAGGTAGCACTTTGCAAAAAACACTTCTGTTTTCTTTGGGAAAATTTGATGGGTCCACATTTTGTTTTGGGGGATTTCTGTCACGGGCGCTAGGCCTATGCACACAAGTGAGGTATAATTTTTATCTGGAGACTTGGGGGAATGCTGGGTGGAAGGAAATTTGTGGCTCCTCTCAGATTCCAGAACTTTGTGTCATCGAAATGTGTGGAAAAAGTGTGATTTTAGCCAAATTTTGAGGTTTACAAAGGATTCCGGGTAACAGATCCTGGTGAGAGCCCCACAAGTCACCCCATCTTGGATTCCCAAAGGTCTCTAGTTTTCAAAAATGCACAGGTGTGGTAGGTTTCCCTAGGTGCAGGCTGAGCTAGAGGCCAAAATCCACAGGTAAGCACTTTGCAAAAAACACCTCTGTTTTCTTTGGGAAAATTTAATGTGTACACATTGGGGGTGATTCTGACCCCGGCGGTCTTAGACCGCTGGGGCCAGGGTCGGCGGGAGCACCGCCGACAGGCCGGCGGTGCCCCGCAGGGCATTCTGACCGCGGCGCTTTGGCCGCGGTCAGTGCAGGAAAACCGGCGGTCTCCCGCCGGTTTTACGCTGCCAGTCAGAATCCTCCAAGGCGGCGCAGCATGCTGCGCCGCCTTGGGGATTCTGACACCCCCTACCGCCATCCTGTTCCTGGCGGTTCGCCCGCCAGGAACAGGATGGCGGTAGGGGGTGTCGCGGGGCCCCTGGGGGCCCCTGCAGTGCTCATGCCCATGGCATGGGCACTGCAGGGGCCCCCGTGAGAGGGCCCCGCAAAGTATTTCAGTGTCTGCAAAGCAGACACTGAAATACGCGACGGGTGCAACTGCACCCGTCGCACCTTCCCACTACGCCGGCTCCATTCGGAGCCGGCGTCCTCGTGGGAAGGTCGATTTGCCCTGGGCTGGCGGGCGGCCTTTTGGCGGCCGCCCGCCAGCCCAGGGCAAATCCCAAAATACCCTCAGCGGTCTTTTGACCGCGGAGCGGTATTTTGGAGGGGGAACATTGGCGGGCGGCCTCCGCCGCCCGCCAATGTTAGAATCACCCCCATTGTGTTTTGGGGAATTTCCTGTCACGAGCACTACGCCTACCCACACAAGTGAGGTATTATTTTTATCGGGAGACTTGGGGGAACGCTGGGTGGAAGGAAATTTGTAGCTCCTCTCAGATTCCAGGATTTTCTGTCATCGAAATGTGTGGAAAAAGTGTGTTTTTAGCCACATTTTGAGGTTTGCTGAGGATTCCGGGTAACAGAACCTGGTGAGAGCCCCACAAGTCACCCCATCTTGGATTCCCAAAGGTCTCTAGTTTTAAAAAATGCACAGGTTTGGTAGGTTTCCCTAGGTGCAGGCTGAGCTAGAGGCCAAAATCCACAGGTAAGCACTTTGCAAAAAACACCTCTGTTTTCTTTGGGAAAATGTAATGTGTACACATTGTGTTTTGGGGGATTTCCTGTCGTGGGCACTACGCCTACCCACACAAGTGAGGTATCATTTTTATCGGGAGACTTGGGGGAACGCTGGGTGGAAGGAAATTTGTGGTTCCTCTCAGATTCCAGAACTTTCTGTCACCGAAATGTGAGGAAAAAGTATTTTTTTAGCCAAATTTTCAGGTTTGCAAAGGATTCTGGGTAAAAGAACATGGTGAGAGACCCACATGTCACCCAATCTTGGATTCCACTAGGTGTCTAGTGTAAAAAAATGCACAGGTTTAGTAGGTTTCCCTAGGTGCCGGCTGAGCTAGAGGCCAAAATCCACAGGTAGCACTTTGCAAAAAACACTTCTGTTTTCTTTGGGAAAATTTGATGGGTCCACATTTTGTTTTTGGGGATTTCTGTCACTGGCACTAGGCCTACGCACACAAGTGAGGTATCATTTTTATCGGGAGACTTGGGGGAATGCTGGGTGGAAGGAAATTTGTGGCTCCTCTCAGATTCCAGAACTTTGTGTCATCGGAATGTGTGGAAAAAGTGTGTTTATAGCCAAATTTTGAGGTTTGCAAAGGATTCCGGGTAACAGATCCTGGTGAGAGCCCCACAAGTCACCCCATCTTGGATTCCCAAAGGTCTCTAGTTTTCAAAAATGCACAGGTTTGGTAGGTTTCCCTAGGTGCAGGCTGAGCTAGAGGCCAAAATCCAAAGGTAAGCACTTTGCAAAAAACACCTCTGTTTTCTTTGGGAAAAGTTGATGGGTCCACATTCTGTTTGTGGGGATTTCTGTAGCGGGCACTAGGCCTACGCACACAAGTGAGGTATCATTTTTATCGGGAGACTTCGGGGAATGCTGGGTGGAAGGATATTTGTGGCTCCTCTCAGATTCCAGAACTTTCTGTCATCGAAATATGTGGAAAAAGTGTGTTTTTATCCACATTTTGAGGTTTGCAGAGGATTCCGGGTAACAGAACCTGGTGAGAACCCCACAAGTCACCCCATCTTGGATTCCCAAAGGACTCTAGTTTTCAAAAATGCACAGGTTTGGTAGGTTTCCCTAGGTGCCGGCTGAGCTAGAGGCCAAAATCCACAGGTAGGCACTTTGAAAAAAACACCTCTGTTTTCTGTGGAAAAAGGGGATGTGTCCACATTCTGTTTTGGGGGATTTCCTGTTGCGGGCACTAGGCCTACCCACACAAGTAAGGTATCATTTTTTTCGGGAAACTTGGGGGAATGCTAGGTGGAAGGAAATGTGTGGCTCCTCTCAGATTCCAGAACTTTGTGTCACCGAAATGTGAGCAAAAAGTGTTTTTTTAGCCATTTTTTAAGGTTTGAAAAGGATTCTGGGTAATAGAACCTGGTGAGAGCCCCACAAGTGATCACACCTTGGATTCCCCTAGGCCTCTAGTTTTAAAAAATACACAGGTTTGGTAGGTTCCCCTGGGAGCTGGCTGAGCTAGAGGCCAAAATCCACAGGTAGGCACTTTGAAAAAAACTCCTCTGTTTTCTTTGGGAAAATGTAATGTCTCTACATTGTGTTTTGGGGGATTTCCTGTCGCGGGCACTATGCCTACTCACACAAGTGAGGTATCATTTTTATCGGGAGACTTGGGGGAATGCTGGGTGGAAGGAAATTTGTGGCTCCTCTCAGATGCCAGTTTCTGTCACCGAAATGTGAGGAAAAAGTATTTTTTTAGCCAAATTTTCAGGTTTGCAAAGGATTCTGGGTAAAAGAACATGGTGAGAGACCCACAAGTCACCCAATCTTGGATTCCACTAGGTGTCTAGTTTAAAAAAATGCACAGGTTTAGTAGGTTTCCCTAGGTGCCAGCTGAGCTAGAGGCCAAAATCCACAGGTAGCTCTTTGCAAAAAACACTTCTGATTTCTTTGGGAAAATTTGATGGGTCCACATTTAGTTTTTGGTGATTTCTGTCACGGGCACTAGGCCTACGCATACAAGTGAGGTATCATTTTTATCGGGAGACTTGGGGGAATGCTGGGTGGAAGGAAATTTGTGGCTCCTCTCAGATTCCAGAACTTTGTGTCATCGAAGTGTGTGGAAAAAGTGTGTTTTTAGCCACATATTTAGGTTTGCTGAGGATTCCGGGTAACAGAACCTGGTGAGAGCCCCACAAGTCACCCCATCTTGGATTCCCAAAGGTCTCTAGTTTTCAAAAATGCACAGGTTTGGTAGGTTTCCATAGGTGCCGGCTGAGCTAGAGGCCAAAATCCACAGGTAGGCACTTTGCAAAAAACACCTCTGTTTTCTTTGGGAAAATGTAATGTCTCCACATTGTGTTTTGGGGATTTCCTGTCGCGGGGGTTATGCCTACTCACACAAGTGAGGTATCATTTTTATCGGGAGACTTGGGGGAATGCTGGGTGAAAGGAAATTTGTGGCTCCTCTAGGATGCCAGAACTTTCTGTCACTGAAATGTGAGGAAAAAGTGTTTTTCTAGCCAAATTTTGAGGTTTGCAAAGGATTCTGTGTAACAGAACCTGGTGAGAGACCCACAAGTCATCCATTCTTGGATTCCCCTAGGTGTCTAGTTTTCATAAATGCACAGGTTTGGTAGGTTTCCATAGGTGTTGGCTGAGCTAGAGGCCAAAATCCACAGGTAGGCACTTTGCAAAAAACACCTCTGTTTTCTTTGGGAAAATGTAATGTGTCCACATTGGTTTTTGGGGGATTTACTGTCACGGGCACTAGGCCTACCCACACAAGTGAGCTATCATTTTTATCAGGAGACTTGAGGGAATGCTGAGTGGAGGAAATTTGTGGCTCCTCTCAGATTCCAGAACTTTCTGTCATCGAAATGTGTGGAAAAAGTGTGTTTTTAGCCACATTTTTAGGTTTTCAAAGGATTCTGGGTAACAGAACATGGGGAGAGCCCCACAAGTCACCCCATCTTGGATTCCCAAAGGTCTCTAGTTTTAAAAAATGCACAGGTTTGGTAGGTTTCCCTAGGTGCTAGCTGAGGTAGAGGCAAAAATCCACAGGTAGGCACTTTGCAAAAAACACCTCTGTTTTCTTTGGAAAAATGTGATGTGTCCACATTCTGTTTTGGGGGATTTCCTGTTGCAGGCACTAGGTCTACCCACACAAGTAGGGTATCATTTGTATCAGGAGACTTGGGGGAATGCTAGGTGGAAGGATATGTGTGGCTCTTCTCAGATTCCAGAAATTTCTGTCACCGAAATGTGAACAAAAAGTGTTTTTTTAGCCAAATTTAAAGGTTTGAAAAGGATTCTGGGTAACAGAACCTAGTGAGAGCCCCACAAGTGACCACATCTTGGATTCCCCTAGGTCTCTAGTTTAAACAAATGCACAGGTTTGGTAGGTTCCCCTGGGAGCCGGCTGAGCTAGAGGCCAAAATCCACAGGTAGGCACTTTGCAAAAATACCTCTGTTTTCTTTGTGAAAATGTGATGTGTCCACGTTGTGTTTGGGGGATTTCCTGTCGCGGGCACTAGGCCTACCCACACAAACGAGGTATCATTTTTATCGGGAGACTTGGGGGAACGCTGGGTGGAAGGAAATTTGTGGTTCCTCTCAGATTCCAGAACTTTCTGTCACCGAAATGTGAGGAAAAAGTATTTTTTTTACCCAAATTTTCAGGTTTGCTAAGGATTCTGGGTAAAAGAACATGGTGAGAGACCCACAAGTCACCCAATCTTGGATTCCACTAGGTGTCTAATTTAAAAAAATGCACAGGTTTAGTAGGTTTCCCTAGGTGCCGGCTGAGCTAGAGGCCAAAATCCACAGGTAGCACTTTGCAAAAAACACTTCTGTTTTCTTTGGGAAAATTTGATGGGTCCACATTTTGTTTTGGGGGATTTCTGTCACGGGCGCTAGGCCTATGCACACAAGTGAGGTATAATTTTTATCTGGAGACTTGGGGGAATGCTGGGTGGAAGGAAATTTGTGGCTCCTCTCAGATTCCAGAACTTTGTGTCATCGAAATGTGTGGAAAAAGTGTGATTTTAGCCAAATTTTGAGGTTTACAAAGGATTCCGGGTAACAGATCCTGGTGAGAGCCCCACAAGTCACCCCATCTTGGATTCCCAAAGGTCTCTAGTTTTCAAAAATGCACAGGTGTGGTAGGTTTCCCTAGGTGCAGGCTGAGCTAGAGGCCAAAATCCACAGGTAAGCACTTTGCAAAAAACACCTCTGTTTTCTTTGGGAAAATTTAATGTGTACACATTGGGGGTGATTCTGACCCCGGCGGTCTTAGACCGCTGGGGCCAGGGTCGGCGGGAGCACCGCCGACAGGCCGGCGGTGCCCCGCAGGGCATTCTGACCGCGGCGCTTTGGCCGCGGTCAGTGCAGGAAAACCGGCGGTCTCCCGCCGGTTTTACGCTGCCAGTCAGAATCCTCCAAGGCGGCGCAGCATGCTGCGCCGCCTTGGGGATTCTGACACCCCCTACCGCCATCCTGTTCCTGGCGGTTCGCCCGCCAGGAACAGGATGGCGGTAGGGGGTGTCGCGGGGCCCCTGGGGGCCCCTGCAGTGCTCATGCCCATGGCATGGGCACTGCAGGGGCCCCCGTGAGAGGGCCCCGCAAAGTATTTCAGTGTCTGCAAAGCAGACACTGAAATACGCGACGGGTGCAACTGCACCCGTCGCACCTTCCCACTACGCCGGCTCCATTCGGAGCCGGCGTCCTCGTGGGAAGGTCGATTTGCCCTGGGCTGGCGGGCGGCCTTTTGGCGGCCGCCCGCCAGCCCAGGGCAAATCCCAAAATACCCTCAGCGGTCTTTTGACCGCGGAGCGGTATTTTGGAGGGGGAACATTGGCGGGCGGCCTCCGCCGCCCGCCAATGTTAGAATCACCCCCATTGTGTTTTGGGGAATTTCCTGTCACGAGCACTACGCCTACCCACACAAGTGAGGTATTATTTTTATCGGGAGACTTGGGGGAACGCTGGGTGGAAGGAAATTTGTAGCTCCTCTCAGATTCCAGGATTTTCTGTCATCGAAATGTGTGGAAAAAGTGTGTTTTTAGCCACATTTTGAGGTTTGCTGAGGATTCCGGGTAACAGAACCTGGTGAGAGCCCCACAAGTCACCCCATCTTGGATTCCCAAAGGTCTCTAGTTTTAAAAAATGCACAGGTTTGGTAGGTTTCCCTAGGTGCAGGCTGAGCTAGAGGCCAAAATCCACAGGTAAGCACTTTGCAAAAAACACCTCTGTTTTCTTTGGGAAAATGTAATGTGTACACATTGTGTTTTGGGGGATTTCCTGTCGTGGGCACTACGCCTACCCACACAAGTGAGGTATCATTTTTATCGGGAGACTTGGGGGAACGCTGGGTGGAAGGAAATTTGTGGTTCCTCTCAGATTCCAGAACTTTCTGTCACCGAAATGTGAGGAAAAAGTATTTTTTTAGCCAAATTTTCAGGTTTGCAAAGGATTCTGGGTAAAAGAACATGGTGAGAGACCCACATGTCACCCAATCTTGGATTCCACTAGGTGTCTAGTGTAAAAAAATGCACAGGTTTAGTAGGTTTCCCTAGGTGCCGGCTGAGCTAGAGGCCAAAATCCACAGGTAGCACTTTGCAAAAAACACTTCTGTTTTCTTTGGGAAAATTTGATGGGTCCACATTTTGTTTTTGGGGATTTCTGTCACTGGCACTAGGCCTACGCACACAAGTGAGGTATCATTTTTATCGGGAGACTTGGGGGAATGCTGGGTGGAAGGAAATTTGTGGCTCCTCTCAGATTCCAGAACTTTGTGTCATCGGAATGTGTGGAAAAAGTGTGTTTATAGCCAAATTTTGAGGTTTGCAAAGGATTCCGGGTAACAGATCCTGGTGAGAGCCCCACAAGTCACCCCATCTTGGATTCCCAAAGGTCTCTAGTTTTCAAAAATGCACAGGTTTGGTAGGTTTCCCTAGGTGCAGGCTGAGCTAGAGGCCAAAATCCAAAGGTAAGCACTTTGCAAAAAACACCTCTGTTTTCTTTGGGAAAAGTTGATGGGTCCACATTCTGTTTGTGGGGATTTCTGTAGCGGGCACTAGGCCTACGCACACAAGTGAGGTATCATTTTTATCGGGAGACTTCGGGGAATGCTGGGTGGAAGGATATTTGTGGCTCCTCTCAGATTCCAGAACTTTCTGTCATCGAAATATGTGGAAAAAGTGTGTTTTTATCCACATTTTGAGGTTTGCAGAGGATTCCGGGTAACAGAACCTGGTGAGAACCCCACAAGTCACCCCATCTTGGATTCCCAAAGGACTCTAGTTTTCAAAAATGCACAGGTTTGGTAGGTTTCCCTAGGTGCCGGCTGAGCTAGAGGCCAAAATCCACAGGTAGGCACTTTGAAAAAAACACCTCTGTTTTCTGTGGAAAAAGGGGATGTGTCCACATTCTGTTTTGGGGGATTTCCTGTTGCGGGCACTAGGCCTACCCACACAAGTAAGGTATCATTTTTTTCGGGAAACTTGGGGGAATGCTAGGTGGAAGGAAATGTGTGGCTCCTCTCAGATTCCAGAACTTTGTGTCACCGAAATGTGAGCAAAAAGTGTTTTTTTAGCCATTTTTTAAGGTTTGAAAAGGATTCTGGGTAATAGAACCTGGTGAGAGCCCCACAAGTGATCACACCTTGGATTCCCCTAGGCCTCTAGTTTTAAAAAATACACAGGTTTGGTAGGTTCCCCTGGGAGCTGGCTGAGCTAGAGGCCAAAATCCACAGGTAGGCACTTTGAAAAAAACTCCTCTGTTTTCTTTGGGAAAATGTAATGTCTCTACATTGTGTTTTGGGGGATTTCCTGTCGCGGGCACTATGCCTACTCACACAAGTGAGGTATCATTTTTATCGGGAGACTTGGGGGAATGCTGGGTGGAAGGAAATTTGTGGCTCCTCTCAGATGCCAGTTTCTGTCACCGAAATGTGAGGAAAAAGTATTTTTTTAGCCAAATTTTCAGGTTTGCAAAGGATTCTGGGTAAAAGAACATGGTGAGAGACCCACAAGTCACCCAATCTTGGATTCCACTAGGTGTCTAGTTTAAAAAAATGCACAGGTTTAGTAGGTTTCCCTAGGTGCCAGCTGAGCTAGAGGCCAAAATCCACAGGTAGCTCTTTGCAAAAAACACTTCTGATTTCTTTGGGAAAATTTGATGGGTCCACATTTAGTTTTTGGTGATTTCTGTCACGGGCACTAGGCCTACGCATACAAGTGAGGTATCATTTTTATCGGGAGACTTGGGGGAATGCTGGGTGGAAGGAAATTTGTGGCTCCTCTCAGATTCCAGAACTTTGTGTCATCGAAGTGTGTGGAAAAAGTGTGTTTTTAGCCACATTTTTAGGTTTGCTGAGGATTCCGGGTAACAGAACCTGGTGAGAGCCCCACAAGTCACCCCATCTTGGATTCCCAAAGGTCTCTAGTTTTCAAAAATGCACAGGTTTGGTAGGTTTCCATAGGTGCCGGCTGAGCTAGAGGCCAAAATCCACAGGTAGGCACTTTGCAAAAAACACCTCTGTTTTCTTTGGGAAAATGTAATGTCTCCACATTGTGTTTTGGGGATTTCCTGTCGCGGGGGTTATGCCTACTCACACAAGTGAGGTATCATTTTTATCGGGAGACTTGGGGGAATGCTGGGTGAAAGGAAATTTGTGGCTCCTCTAGGATGCCAGAACTTTCTGTCACTGAAATGTGAGGAAAAAGTGTTTTTCTAGCCAAATTTTGAGGTTTGCAAAGGATTCTGTGTAACAGAACCTGGTGAGAGACCCACAAGTCATCCATTCTTGGATTCCCCTAGGTGTCTAGTTTTCATAAATGCACAGGTTTGGTAGGTTTCCATAGGTGTTGGCTGAGCTAGAGGCCAAAATCCACAGGTAGGCACTTTGCAAAAAACACCTCTGTTTTCTTTGGGAAAATGTAATGTGTCCACATTGGTTTTTGGGGGATTTACTGTCACGGGCACTAGGCCTACCCACACAAGTGAGCTATCATTTTTATCAGGAGACTTGAGGGAATGCTGAGTGGAGGAAATTTGTGGCTCCTCTCAGATTCCAGAACTTTCTGTCATCGAAATGTGTGGAAAAAGTGTGTTTTTAGCCACATTTTTAGGTTTGCAAAGGATTCTGGGTAACAGAACATGGGGAGAGCCCCACAAGTCACCCCATCTTGGATTCCCAAAGGTCTCTAGTTTTAAAAAATGCACAGGTTTGGTAGGTTTCCCTAGGTGCTAGCTGAGGTAGAGGCAAAAATCCACAGGTAGGCACTTTGCAAAAAACACCTCTGTTTTCTTTGGAAAAATGTGATGTGTCCACATTCTGTTTTGGGGGATTTCCTGTTGCAGGCACTAGGTCTACCCACACAAGTAGGGTATCATTTGTATCAGGAGACTTGGGGGAATGCTAGGTGGAAGGATATGTGTGGCTCTTCTCAGATTCCAGAAATTTCTGTCACCGAAATGTGAACAAAAAGTGTTTTTTTAGCCAAATTTAAAGGTTTGAAAAGGATTCTGGGTAACAGAACCTAGTGAGAGCCCCACAAGTGACCACATCTTGGATTCCCCTAGGTCTCTAGTTTAAACAAATGCACAGGTTTGGTAGGTTCCCCTGGGAGCCGGCTGAGCTAGAGGCCAAAATCCACAGGTAGGCACTTTGCAAAAATACCTCTGTTTTCTTTGTGAAAATGTGATGTGTCCACGTTGTGTTTGGGGGATTTCCTGTCGCGGGCACTAGGCCTACCCACACAAACGAGGTATCATTTTTATCGGGAGACTTGGGGGAACGCTGGGTGGAAGGAAATTTGTGGTTCCTCTCAGATTCCAGAACTTTCTGTCACCGAAATGTGAGGAAAAAGTATTTTTTTTACCCAAATTTTCAGGTTTGCTAAGGATTCTGGGTAAAAGAACATGGTGAGAGACCCACAAGTCACCCAATCTTGGATTCCACTAGGTGTCTAATTTAAAAAAATGCACAGGTTTAGTAGGTTTCCCTAGGTGCCGGCTGAGCTAGAGGCCAAAATCCACAGGTAGCACTTTGCAAAAAACACTTCTGTTTTCTTTGGGAAAATTTGATGGGTCCACATTTTGTTTTGGGGGATTTCTGTCACGGGCGCTAGGCCTATGCACACAAGTGAGGTATAATTTTTATCTGGAGACTTGGGGGAATGCTGGGTGGAAGGAAATTTGTGGCTCCTCTCAGATTCCAGAACTTTGTGTCATCGAAATGTGTGGAAAAAGTGTGATTTTAGCCAAATTTTGAGGTTTACAAAGGATTCCGGGTAACAGATCCTGGTGAGAGCCCCACAAGTCACCCCATCTTGGATTCCCAAAGGTCTCTAGTTTTCAAAAATGCACAGGTGTGGTAGGTTTCCCTAGGTGCAGGCTGAGCTAGAGGCCAAAATCCACAGGTAAGCACTTTGCAAAAAACACCTCTGTTTTCTTTGGGAAAATTTAATGTGTACACATTGGGGGTGATTCTGACCCCGGCGGTCTTAGACCGCCGGGGCCAGGGTCGGCGGGAGCACCGCCGACAGGCCGGCGGTGCCCCGCAGGGCATTCTGACCGCGGCGCTTTGGCCGCGGTCAGTGCAGGAAAACCGGCGGTCTCCCGCCGGTTTTACGCTGCCAGTCAGAATCCTCCAAGGCGGCGCAGCATGCTGCGCCGCCTTGGGGATTCTGACACCCCCTACCGCCATCCTGTTCCTGGCGGTTCGCCCGCCAGGAACAGGATGGCGGTAGGGGGTGTCGCGGGGCCCCTGGGGGCCCCTGCAGTGCTCATGCCCATGGCATGGGCACTGCAGGGGCCCCCGTGAGAGGGCCCCGCAAAGTATTTCAGTGTCTGCAAAGCAGACACTGAAATACGCGACGGGTGCAACTGCACCCGTCGCACCTTCCCACTACGCCGGCTCCATTCGGAGCCGGCGTCCTCGTGGGAAGGTCGATTTGCCCTGGGCTGGCGGGCGGCCTTTTGGCGGCCGCCCGCCAGCCCAGGGCAAATCCCAAAATACCCTCAGCGGTCTTTTGACCGCGGAGCGGTATTTTGGAGGGGGAACATTGGCGAGCGGCCTCCGCCGCCCGCCAATGTTAGAATCACCCCCATTGTGTTTTGGGGAATTTCCTGTCACGAGCACTACGCCTACCCACACAAGTGAGGTATTATTTTTATCGGGAGACTTGGGGGAACGCTGGGTGGAAGGAAATTTGTAGCTCCTCTCAGATTCCAGGATTTTCTGTCATCGAAATGTGTGGAAAAAGTGTGTTTTTAGCCACATTTTGAGGTTTGCTGAGGATTCCGGGTAACAGAACCTGGTGAGAGCCCCACAAGTCACCCCATCTTGGATTCCCAAAGGTCTCTAGTTTTAAAAAATGCACAGGTTTGGTAGGTTTCCCTAGGTGCAGGCTGAGCTAGAGGCCAAAATCCACAGGTAAGCACTTTGCAAAAAACACCTCTGTTTTCTTTGGGAAAATGTAATGTGTACACATTGTGTTTTGGGGGATTTCCTGTCGTGGGCACTACGCCTACCCACACAAGTGAGGTATCATTTTTATCGGGAGACTTGGGGGAACGCTGGGTGGAAGGAAATTTGTGGTTCCTCTCAGATTCCAGAACTTTCTGTCACCGAAATGTGAGGAAAAAGTATTTTTTTAGCCAAATTTTCAGGTTTGCAAAGGATTCTGGGTAAAAGAACATGGTGAGAGACCCACATGTCACCCAATCTTGGATTCCACTAGGTGTCTAGTGTAAAAAAATGCACAGGTTTAGTAGGTTTCCCTAGGTGCCGGCTGAGCTAGAGGCCAAAATCCACAGGTAGCACTTTGCAAAAAACACTTCTGTTTTCTTTGGGAAAATTTGATGGGTCCACATTTTGTTTTTGGGGATTTCTGTCACTGGCACTAGGCCTACGCACACAAGTGAGGTATCATTTTTATCGGGAGACTTGGGGGAATGCTGGGTGGAAGGAAATTTGTGGCTCCTCTCAGATTCCAGAACTTTGTGTCATCGGAATGTGTGGAAAAAGTGTGTTTATAGCCAAATTTTGAGGTTTGCAAAGGATTCCGGGTAACAGATCCTGGTGAGAGCCCCACAAGTCACCCCATCTTGGATTCCCAAAGGTCTCTAGTTTTCAAAAATGCACAGGTTTGGTAGGTTTCCCTAGGTGCAGGCTGAGCTAGAGGCCAAAATCCAAAGGTAAGCACTTTGCAAAAAACACCTCTGTTTTCTTTGGGAAAAGTTGATGGGTCCACATTCTGTTTGTGGGGATTTCTGTAGCGGGCACTAGGCCTACGCACACAAGTGAGGTATCATTTTTATCGGGAGACTTCGGGGAATGCTGGGTGGAAGGATATTTGTGGCTCCTCTCAGATTCCAGAACTTTCTGTCATCGAAATATGTGGAAAAAGTGTGTTTTTATCCACATTTTGAGGTTTGCAGAGGATTCCGGGTAACAGAACCTGGTGAGAACCCCACAAGTCACCCCATCTTGGATTCCCAAAGGACTCTAGTTTTCAAAAATGCACAGGTTTGGTAGGTTTCCCTAGGTGCCGGCTGAGCTAGAGGCCAAAATCCACAGGTAGGCACTTTGAAAAAAACACCTCTGTTTTCTGTGGAAAAAGGGGATGTGTCCACATTCTGTTTTGGGGGATTTCCTGTTGCGGGCACTAGGCCTACCCACACAAGTAAGGTATCATTTTTTTCGGGAAACTTGGGGGAATGCTAGGTGGAAGGAAATGTGTGGCTCCTCTCAGATTCCAGAACTTTGTGTCACCGAAATGTGAGCAAAAAGTGTTTTTTTAGCCATTTTTTAAGGTTTGAAAAGGATTCTGGGTAATAGAACCTGGTGAGAGCCCCACAAGTGATCACACCTTGGATTCCCCTAGGCCTCTAGTTTTAAAAAATACACAGGTTTGGTAGGTTCCCCTGGGAGCTGGCTGAGCTAGAGGCCAAAATCCACAGGTAGGCACTTTGAAAAAAACTCCTCTGTTTTCTTTGGGAAAATGTAATGTCTCTACATTGTGTTTTGGGGGATTTCCTGTCGCGGGCACTATGCCTACTCACACAAGTGAGGTATCATTTTTATCGGGAGACTTAGGGGAATGCTGGGTGGAAGGAAATTTGTGGCTCCTCTCAGATGCCAGTTTCTGTCACCGAAATGTGAGGAAAAAGTGTTTTTCTAGCCAAATTTTGAGGTTTGCAAAGGATTCTGTGTAACAGAACCTGGTGAGAGACCCACAAGTCATCCAATCATGGATTCCCCTAGGTGTCTAGTTTTAAAAAATGCACAGGTTTGGTAGGTTTCCATAGGTGCTGGCTGAGCCAGAGGCCAAAATCTACATGTAGGCACTTTGCTAAAAACACCTCTGTTTTCTTTGGGAAAATGTAATGTGTCCACACTGGTTTTTGGGGGATTTACTGTCGCCGGCACTTCGCCTACCTACACAAGTGAGGTATCATTTTTATCGAGAGACTTGGGGGAACGCTGGGTGGAAGGAAATTTGTGGTTCCTCTCAGATTCCAGAACTTTCTGTCACCGAAATGTGAGGAAAAAGTATTTTTTTTGCCAAATTTTGAGGTTTTCAAAGGATTCTGGTTAAAAGAGCATGGTGAGAGACCCACAACTCACCCCATCTTGGATTTCCCTAGGTGTCTAGTTTTAAATAATGCACAGGTTTGGTAGGTTTCCCTAGGTGCTAGCTGAGGTAGAGGCCAAAATCCACAGGTAGGCACTTTGCAAAAAACACCTCTGTTTTCTTTGGAAAAATGGGATGTGTCCACATTCTGTTTTTGGGGATTTCCTGTTGCGGGCACTAGGCCTACCCACACAAGTAAGGTATCATTTTTATCGGGAGACTTGGGGGAATGCTAGGTGGAAGGAAATGTGAGGCTCCTCTCAGATTCCAGAACTTTCTGTCACCGAAATGTGAGCAAAAAGTGTTTTTTTAGCCAAATATTAAGGTTTGAAATGGATTCTGGGTAACAGAACCTGGTGAGAGCCCGACAAGTGATCACCCCATCTTGGATTCCCAAAGGTCTCTAGTTTTAAAAAATGCGCAGGTTTGGTAGGTTTCCCTAGGTGCAGGGAGCTAGAGGCCAAAATCCACAGGTAGGCACTTTGCAAAAAAAAACTCTGTTTTCTTTGGGAAAATGTAATGTCGCCACATTGTGTTTTGGGGGATTTCCTGTCGCTGGCACTATGCCTACCCACACAAGTGAGGTATCATTTTTATCGGGAGACTTGGGGGAATGCTGGGTGGAAGGAAATTTGTGGCTCCTCTCAGATGCCAGAACTTTCTGTCATCGAAATATGTGGAAAAAGTGTTTTTCTAGCCAAATTTTGAGGTTTGCAAAGGATTCTGTGTAACAGAACCTGGTGAGATCCCCACAAGTCACCCCATCTTGGATTCCCAAAGGTCTCTAGTTTTAAAAAATGCGCAGGTTTGGTAGGTTTCCCTAGGTGCAGGGTGAGCTAGAGGCCAAAATCCACAGGTAGGCACTTTGCAAAAAACACCTCTGTTTTCTTTGGGAAAATGTAATGTGTACACATTGTGTTTTGGGGGATTTCCTGTCGCGGGCACTAGGCCTACCCAAACAAGTGAGGTATCATTTTTATCGGGAAACTTGGGGGAACGCTGGGTGGAAGGAAATTTGTGATTCCTCTCAGATTCCAAAACTTTCTGTCACCGAAATGTGATGAAAAAGTATTTTTTTAGCCAAATTTTGAGGTTTGTAAAGGATTCTGGGTAAAAGAACATGGTGAGAGACCCACAAGTCACCCAATCTTGGATTCCTCTAGGTGTCTAGTTTTGAAAAATGCACAGGTTTGGTAGGTTTCCCTAGGTGCCGGCTGAGCTAGAGGCCAAAATCCACAGGTAGCACTTTGCAAAAAACACCTCTGTTTTCTTTGGGAAAATTTGATGGGTCCACATTGTGTTTTTGGTGATTTCTGTTGCGGGCACTAGGCCTACCCACACAAGTGAGGTATCAGTTTTTATCGGGAGACTTGGGGGAATGCTGGGTGGAAGGAAATTTGTGACTCCTCTCAGATTCCAGAACTTTCTGTCAGCGAAATGTGTGGAAAAAGTGTGTTTTTAGCCACATTTTGAGGTTTGCAGATGATTCCAGGTAACAGATCCTGGTGAGAGTCCCACAAGTCACCACATCTTGGATTACCAAAGGTCTCTAGTTTTCAAAAATGCACAGGTTTGGTAGGTTTCCCTAGGTGCCGGCTGAGCTAGAGGCCATAATCCACAGGTAGGCACTTTGCAAAAAACACCTCTGTTTTCTTTGGGAAAATGTAATGTCTCCACATTGTGTTTTGGGGGATTTCCTGTAGCGGGCACTAGGCCTACCCACACAAGTGAGGTATCATTTTTATCGGGAGACTTTAGGGAATGCTGGGTGGAAGGAAATTTGTGGCTCCTCTGATTCCCGAACTTTCTGTCACCGAAATGTAAGGAAAAAGTATTTATTTAGCCAAATCTTGAGGTTTGCAAAGGATTCTGGGTAACAGAACTTGGTGAGAGACCCACAAGTCACCCAAACTTGGATTCCCCTAGGTGTCTAGTTTTCAAAAATGCACAGGTTTGGTAGGTTTCCATAGGTGCTGGCTGAGCTAGAGGCCAAAATCCACAGGTAGGCACTTTGCAAAAAACACCTCTGTTTTCTTTGGGAAAATGTGAGGTGTCCACGTTGTGTTTTTGGGGATTTCTGTTGCGGGCACTAGGCCTACGCACACAAGTGAGGTATCATTTTTATCGGGAGACTTGGGGGAATGCTGGGTGGAAGGAAATTTGTGGCTCCTCTGATTCCAGAACTTTCTGTCACCGAAATGTAAGGAAAAAGTATTTATTTAGCCAAATCTTGAGGTTTGCAAAGGATTCTGGGTAACAGAACTTGGTGAGAGACCCACAAGTCACCCAAACTTGGATTCCCCTAGGTGTCTAGTTTTCAAAAATGCACAGGTTTGGTAGGTTTCCATAGGTGCTGGCTGAGCTAGAGGCCAAAATCCACAGGTAGGCACTTTGCAAAAAACACCTCTGTTTTCTTTGGGAAAATTTGATGGGTCCACATTGTGTTTTTGGGGATTTCTGTTGCGGGCACTAGGCCTACGCACACAAGTGAGGTATCATTTTTATCGGGAGACTTGGGGGAATGCTGGGTGGAAGGAAATTTGTGACTCCTCTCAGATGCCAGAACTTTTTGTCACTCAAATGTGAGGAAAAAGTGTTTTTCTAGCCAAATGTTGAGGTTTGCAAAGTATTCTGTGTAACAGAACGTGGTGAGAGACCCACAAGTCACCCAATCTTGGATTCCCCTAGGCGTCTAGTTTTCAAAAATGCACAGGTTTGGTAGGTTTCCATAGGTGCTGGCTGAGCTAGAGGCCAAAATCCACAGGTAGGCACTTTGCAAAAAACACCTCTGTTTTCTTTGGGAAAATTTGATGGGTCCACATTGTGTTTTGGGGGATTTCTGTCGTGGGCACTAGGCCTATGCACACAAGTGAGGTATCATTTTTATCGGGAGACTTGGGGGAATGCTGGGTGGAAGGAAATTTGTGGCTCCTCTCTGATTCCAGAACTTTCTGTCATCGAAATGTGTGGAAAAAGTGTGTTTTTAGCCACATTTTGAGGTTTGCAGAGGATTCCGGGTAACAGAACCTGGTGAGAGCGACACAAGTCACCCCATCTTGGATTCTCAAAGGTCTCTAGTTTTAAAAAAAGCACAGGTTTGGTAGGTTTCCCTAGGTGCCGGCTGAGATAGAGGCCAAAATCCACAGGTAGGCACTTTGAAAAAAACACCTCTGTTTTCTGTGGAAAAAGGGGATGTGTCCACATTCTGTTTTGGGGGATTTCCTGTTGCGGGCACTAGGCCTACCCACACAAGTAAGGTATCATTTTTTTTGGGAAACTTGGGGGAATGCTAGGTGGAAGGAAATGTGTGGCTCCTCTCAGATTCCAGAACTTTGTGTCACCGAAATGTGAGCAAAAAGTGTTTTTTTAGCCATTTTTTAAGGTTTGAAAAGGATTCTGGGTAACAGAACCTGGTGAGAGCCCCACAAGTGATCACACCTTGGATTCCCCTAGGCCTCTAGTTTAAAAAAATACACAGGTTTGGTAGGTTCCCCAGGGAGCTGGCTGAGCTAGAGGCCAAAATCCACAGGTAGGCACTTTGAAAAAAACTCCTCTGTTTTCTTTGGGAAAATGTAATGTCTCTACATTGTGTTTTGGGGGATTTCCTGTCGCGGGCACTATGCCTACTCACACAAGTGAGGTATCATTTTTATCGGGAGACTTGGGGGAATGCTGGGTGGAAGGAAATTTGTGGCTCCTCTCAGATGCCAGTTTCTGTCTCCGAAATGTGAGGAAAAAGTTTTTTTCTAGCCAAATTTTGAGGTTTGCAAAGGATTCTGTGTAACAGAACCTGGTGAGAGACCCACAAGTCATCCAATCATGGATTCCCCTAGGTGTCTAGTTTTAAAAAATGTACAGGTTTGGTAGGTTTCCATAGGTGCTGGCTGAGCCAGAGGCCAAAATCTACATGTAGGCACTTTGCTAAAAACACCTCTGTTTTCTTTGGGAAAATGTAATGTGTCCACACTGGTTTTTGGGGGATTTACTGTCGCCGGCACTTCGCCTACCCACACAAGTGAGGTATCATTTTTATCGAGAGACTTGGGGGAACGCTGGGTGGAAGGAAATTTGTGGTTCCTCTCAGATTCCAGAACTTTCTGTCACCGAAATGTGAGGAAAAAGTATTTTTTTTGCCAAATTTTGAGGTTTTCAAAGGATTCTGGTTAAAAGAGCATGGTGAGAGACCCACAACTCACCCCATCTTGGATTTCCCTAGGTGTCTAGTTTTAAATAATGCACAGGTTTGGTAGGTTTCCCTAGGTGCTAGCTGAGGTAGAGGCCAAAATCCACAGGTAGGCACTTTGCAAAAAACACCTCTGTTTTCTTTGGAAAAATGGGATGTGTCCACATTCTGTTTTTGGGGATTTCCTGTTGCGGGCACTAGGCCTACCCACACAAGTAAGGTATCATTTTTATCGGGAGACTTGGGGGAATGCTAGGTGGAAGGAAATGTGTGGCTCCTCTCAGATTCCAGAACTTTCTGTCACCGAAATGTGAGCAAAAAGTGTTTTTTTAGCCAAATATTAAGGTTTGAAATGGATTCTGGGTAACAGAACCTGGTGAGAGCCCCACAAGTGATCACACCTAGGATTCCCCTAGGTCTCTAGTTTTAAAAAATACATAGGTTTGGTAGGTTCACCAGGGAGCTGGCTGAGCTAGAGGCCAAAATCCACAGGTAGGCACTTTGCAAAAAAAAACTCTGTTTTCTTTGGGAAAATGTAATGTCGCTACATTGTGTTTTGGGGGATTTCCTGTCGCTGGCACTATGCCTACCCACACAAGTGAGGTATCATTTTTATCGGGAGACTTGGGGGAATGCTGGGTGGAAGGAAATTTGTGGCTCCTCTCAGATGCCAGAACTTTCTGTCATCGAAATATGTGGAAAAAGTGTTTTTCTAGCCAAATTTTGAGGTTTGCAAAGGATTCTGTGTAACAGAACCTGGTGAGATCCCCACAAGTCACCCCATCTTGGATTCCCAAAGGTCTCTAGTTTTAAAAAATGCGCAGGTTTGGTAGGTTTCCCTAGGTGCAGGGTGAGCTAGAGGCCAAAATCCACAGGTAGGCACTTTGCAAAAAACACCTCTGTTTTCTTTGGGAAAATGTAATGTGTACACATTGTGTTTTGGGGGTTTTCCTGTCGCGGGCACTAGGCCTACCCAAACAAGTGAGGTATCATTTTTATCGGGAAACTTGGGGGAACGCTGGGTGGAAGGAAATTTGTGATTCCTCTCAGATTCCAAAACTTTCTGTCACCGAAATGTGATGAAAAAGTATTTTTTTAGCCAAATTTTGAGGTTTGTAAAGGATTCTGGGTAAAAGAACATGGTGAGAGACCCACAAGTCACCCAATCTTGGATTCCTCTAGGTGTCTAGTTTTGAAAAATGCACAGGTTTGGTAGGTTTCCCTAGGTGCCGGCTGAGCTAGAGGCCAAAATCCACAGGTAGCACTTTGCAAAAAACACCTCTGTTTTCTTTGGGAAAATTTGATGGGTCCACATTGTGTTTTTGGTGATTTCTGTTGCGGGCACTAGGCCTACCCACACAAGTGAGGTATCAGTTTTTATCGGGAGACTTGGGGGAATGCTGGGTGGAAGGAAATTTGTGGCTCCTCTCAGATTCCAGAACTTTCTGTCATCGAAATGTGTGGAAAAAGTGTGTTTTTAGCCACATTTTGAGGTTTGCAGATGATTCCAGGTAACAGAACCTGGTGAGAGTCCCACAAGTCACCACATCTTAGATTCCCAAAGGTCTCTAGTTTTCAAAAATGCACAGGTTTGGTAGGTTTCCCTAGGTGCCGGCTGAGCTAGAGGCCATAATCCACAGGTAGGCACTTTGCAAAAAACACCTCTGTTTTCTTTGGGAAAATGTAATGTCTCCACATTGTGTTTTGGGGGATTTCCTGTCGCGGGCACTAGGCCTACCCACACAAGTGAGGTATCATTTTTATCGGGAGACTTTAGGGAATGCTGGGTGGAAGGAAATTTGTGGCTCCTCTGATTCCAGAACTTTCTGTCACCGAAATGTAAGGAAAAAGTATTTATTTAGCCAAATCTTGAGGTTTGCAAAGGATTCTGGGTAACAGAACTTGGTGAGAGACCCACAAGTCACCCAAACTTGGATTCCCCTAGGTGTCTAGTTTTCAAAAATGCACAGGTTTGGTAGGTTTCCATAGGTGCTGGCTGAGCTAGAGGCCAAAATCCACAGGTAGGCACTTTGCAAAAAACACCTCTGTTTTCTTTGGGAAAATTTGATGGGTCCACATTGTGTTTTTGGGGATTTCTGTTGCGGGCACTAGGCCTACGCACACAAGTGAGGTATCATTTTTATCGGGAGACTTGGGGGAATGCTGGGTGGAAGGAAATTTGTGACTCCTCTCAGATGCCAGAACTTTTTGTCACTCAAATGTGAGGAAAAAGTGTTTTTCTAGCCAAATGTTGAGGTTTGCAAAGTATTCTGTGTAACAGAACGTGGTGAGAGACCCACAAGTCACCCAATCTTGGATTCCCCTAGGCGTCTAGTTTTCAAAAATGCACAGGTTTGGTAGGTTTCCATAGGTGCTGGCTGAGCTAGAGGCCAAAATCCACAGGTAGGCACTTTGCAAAAAACACCTCTGTTTTCTTTGGGAAAATTTGATGGGTCCACATTGTGTTTTGGGGGATTTCTCTCGTGGGCACTAGGCCTACGCACACAAGTGAGGTATCATTTTTATCGGGAGACTTGGGGGAATGCTGGGTGGAAGGAAATTTGTGGCTCCTCTCTGATTCCAGAACTTTCTGTCATCGAAATGTGTGGAAAAAGTGTGTTTTTAGCCACATTTTGAGGTTTGCAGAGGATTCCGGGTAACAGAACCTGGTGAGAGCGACACAAGTCACCCCATCTTGGATTCTCAAAGGTCTCTAGTTTTAAAAAAAGCACAGGTTTGGTAGGTTTCCCAAGGTGCCGGCTGAGCTGGAGGCCAAAATCCACAGGTAGGCACTTTGCAAAAAACACCTCTGTTTTCTTTGGGAAAATGTAATGTCTCCACATTGTGTTTTGGGGGATTTCCTGTCGAGGGCACTATGCCTACTCACACAAGTGAGGTATCATTTTTATCGGGAGACTTGGGGGAATGCTGGGTGAAAGGAAATTTGTGGCTCCTCTCAGATGCCAGAACTTTCTATCACTGAAATGTGAGGAAAAAGTGTTTTTCTAGCCACATTTTGAGGTTTGCAAAGGATTCTGTGTAACAGAACCTGGTGAGAGACCCACAAGTCATCCATTCTTGGATTCCCCTAGGTGTCTAGTTTTCATAAATGCACAGGTTTGGTAGGTTTCCATAGGTGCTGGCTGAGCTAGAGGCCAAAATCCACAGGTAGGCACTTTGCAAAAAACACCTCTGTTTTCTTTGGGAAAATGTAATGTGTCCACATTGGTTTTTGGGGGATTTACTGTCGCGGGCACTAGGCCTACCCACACAAGTGAGCTATCATTTTTATCAGGAGACTTGAGGGAATGCTGGGTGGAGGAAATTTGTGGCTCCTCTCAGATTCCAGAACTTTCTGTCAACGAAATGTGAGGAAAAAGTGTGTTTTTAGCCACATTTTTAGGTTTGCAAAGGATTCTGGGTAACAGAACATGGGGAGAGCCCCACAAGTCACCCCATCTTGGATTCCCCTAGGTGTCTAGTTTTAAAAAATGCACAGGTTTGGTAGGTTTCCCTAGGTGCTAGCTGAGGTAGAGGCAAAAACCACAGGTAGGCACCTTGCAAAAAACACCTCTGTTTTCTTTGGAAAAATGTGATGTGTCCACATTCTGTTTTGGGGGATTTCCTGTTGCAGGCACTAGGCCTACCCACACAAGTAGGGTATCATTTCTATCAGGAGACTTGGGGGAATGCTAGGTGGAAGGATATGTGTGGCTCTTCTCATATTCCAGAACTTTCTGTCACCGAAATGTGAGCAAAAAGTGTTTTTTTAGCCAAATTTAAAGGTTTGAAAAGGATTCTGGGTAACAGAACCTAGTGAGAGCCCCACAAGTGACCACATCTTGGATTCCCCATGGTCTCTAGTTTAAACAAATGCACAGGTTTGGTAGGTTCCCCTGGGAGCCGGCTGAGCTAGAGGCCAAAATCCACAGGTAGGCACTTTGCAAAAAAAATCTCTGTTTTCTTTGGGAAAATGTGATGTGTCCACGTTGTGTTTGGGGGATTTCCTGTCGCGGGCACTAGGCCTACCAACACAAGTGAGGTATCATTTTTATCGGTAGACTTGAGGGAATGCTGGGTGGAAGGAAATTTGTAGCTCCTCTCAGATTCCAGAACTTTCTGTCATCAAAATGTGTGGAAAAGGTGTGTTTTTAGCCACATTTTGAGGTTTGCTGAGGATTCCGGGTAACAGAACCTGCTGAGAGCCCCACATGACACCCCATCTTGGATTCCCAAAGGTCTCTAGTTTTCAAAAATGCACAGGTTTGGTAGGTTTCCCTAGGTGCCGGCTGAGCTACAGGCCAAAATCCACACGTAGGCGCTTTGCAAAAAACACCTCTGTTTTCTTTGCGAAAATGTAATGTCTCCACATTGTGTTTTGGGGGATTTCCTGTCACGGGCACTATGCCTACTCACACAACTGAGGTATAATTTTTATCGGGAGACTTGGGGGAATGCTGGGTGAAAGGAAATTTGTGGCTCCTCTCAGATGCCAGAACTTTCTGTCACTGAAATGTGAGGAAAAAGTGTTTTTCTAGCCACATTTTGAGGTTTGCAAAGGATTCTGTGTAACAGAACCTGGCGAGAGACCCACAAGTCATCCATTCTTGGATTCCCCTAGGTGTCTAGTTTTCATAAATGCACAGGTTTGGTAGGTTTCCATAGGTGCTGACTGAGCTAGAGGCCAAAATCCATAGGTAGGCACTTTGCAAAAAACACATCTGTTTTCTTTGGGAAAATGTGAGGTGTCCACGTTGTGTTTTGGGGGATTTCCTGTCGTGGGCACTACGCCTACCCACACACGTGAGGTATCATTTTTATCGGGAGACTTGGGGGAACGCTGGGTGGAAGGAAATTTGTGGTTCCTCTCAGATTCCAGAACTTTCTATCACCGAAATGTGAGGAAAAAGTATTTTTTTAGCCAAATTTTGAGGTTTGCAAATAATTCTGGTTAAAAGAGCATGGTGAGAGACCCACAACTCACCCCATCTTGGATTTCCCTAGGTGTCTAGTTTTAAATAATGCCCAGGGTTGGTAGGTTTCCCTAGGTGCTAGCTGAGGTAGAGGCCAAAATCCACAGGTAGGCACTTTGCAAAAAACACCTCTGTTTTCTTTGGAAAAATGGGATGTGTCCACATTCTGTTTTGGGGGATTTCCTGTTGCGGGCACTAGGCCTACCCACACAAGTAAGGTATCATTTTTATCGGGAGACTTGGGGGAATGCTAGGTGGAAGGAAATGTGTGGCTCCTCTCAGATTCCAGAACTTTCTGTCATCGAAATGTGTGGAAAAAGTGTGTTTTTAGCCACATTTTTAGGTTTGCAAAGGATTCTGGGTAACAGAACATGGGGAGAGCCCCACAAGTCACCCCATCTTGGAGTCCCAAAGGTCTCTAGTTTTAAAAAATGCACAGGTTTGGTAGGTTTCCCTAGGTGCTAGCTGAGGTAGAGGCAAAAATCCACAGGTAGGCACTTTGCAAAAAACACCTCTGTTTTCTTTGGCAAAATGTGATGTGTCCACATTCTGTTTTGGGGGATTTCCTGTTGCAGGCACTAGGCCTACCCACACAAGTAGGGTATCATTTGTATCAGGAGACTTGAGGGAATGCTGGGTGGAAGGAAATTTGTGGCTCCTCTCAGATTCCAGAACTTTCTGTCATCAAAATATGTGGAAAAAGTGTTTTTTCAGCCAAATTTTGAGGTTTGCAAAGGATTCTGTGTAACAGAACCTGGTGAGATCCCCACAAGTCACCCCATCTTGGATTTCCAAAGGTCTCTAGTTTTAAAAAATGCACAGGTTTGGTAGGTTTCCCTAGGTGCAGGCTGAGCTAGAGACAAAAATCCACAGGTAGGCACTTTGCAAAAAACACCTCTGTTTTCTTTGGGAAAATGTAATGTGTAGACATTTTGTTTTGGGGGATTTCCTGTCGCGGGCACTAGGCCCACCCAAACAAGTGAGGTATCATTTTTATCGGGAAACTTGGGGGAACGCTGGGTGGAAGGAAATTTGTGATTCCTCTCAGATTCCAGAACTTTCTGTCACCGAAATGTGATGAAAAAGTATTTTTTTAGCCAAATTTTGAGGTTTGTAAAGGATTCTGGGTAAAAGAACATGGTGAGAGACCCACAAGTCACCCTATCATGGATTCCTCTAGGTGTCTAGTTTAAAAAAATGCACAGGTTTGGTAGGTTTCCCTAGGTGCCGGCTGTGCTAGAGGCCAAAATCCACAGGTAGGCACTTTGCAAAAAACACCTCTGTTTTCTTTGGGAAAATTTGATGGGTCCACATTGTGTTTTTGGTGATTTCTGTCGCGGGCACTAGGCCTACCCACACAAGTGAGGTATCAGTTTTTATCGGGAGTCTTGGGGGAATGCTGGGTGGAAGGAAATTTGTGGCTCCTCTCAGATTCCAGAACTTTGTGTCATCGAAATGTGTGGAAAAAGTGTGTTTTTAGCCACATTTTGAGGTTTGCAGATGATTCCAGGTAACAGAACCTGGTGAGAGTCCCACAAGTCACCACATCTTGGATTCCCAAAGGTCTCTAGTTTTCAAAAATGCACAGGTTTGGTAGGTTTCCCTAGGTGCCTGCTGAGCTAGAGGCCAAAATCCACAGGTAAGCACTTTGCAAAAAACACCTCTGTTATCTTTGGGAAAATGTAATGTCTCCACATTGTGTTTTGGGGGATTTCCTGTCGCGGGCACTAGGCCTACCCACACAAGTGAGGTATAAGTTTTATCGGGAGACTTTAGGGAATGCTGGGTGGAAGGAAATTTGTGGCTCCTATGATTCCAGAACTTTCTGTCACCGGAATGTAAGGAAAAAGTATTTATTTAGCCAAATTTTGAGGTTTGCAAAGGATTCTGGGTAACAGAACTTGGTGAGAGACCCACAAGTCACCCAATCTTGGATTCCCCTAGGTGTCTAGTTTTCAAAAATGCACAGGTTTGGTAGGTTTCCATAGGTGCTGGCTGAGCTAGAGGCCAAAATCCACAGGTAGGCACTTTGCAAATAACACCCCTGTTTTCTTTGGGAAAATTTGAGGGGTCCACATTGTGTTTTTGGGGATTTCTGTTGCGGGCACTAGGCCTACGCACACAAGTGAGTTATCATTTTTATCGGGAGACTTGGGGGAATGCTGGGTGGAAGGAAATTTGTGGCTCCTCTCATATTCCAGAACATCCTGTCATCGAAATGTGTGGAAAAAATTTGTTTTTAGCCATATTTTGAGGTTTGCAGAGGATTCCGGGTAACAGAACCTGGTGAGCGCCCCACAAGTCACCCCATCTTGGATTCCCAAAGGTCTCTAGTTTTCAAAAATGCACACATTTGGTAGGTTTCCCTAGGTGAGCTAGAGGCAAAAATCCACAGGTAGGCACTGTGCAAAAAACATCTCTGTTTTCTTTGGGAAAATGTAATGTCTCCACATTGTGTTTTGGGGGATTTCCTTTCGCGGACACTATGCCTACTCACACAAGTGAGGTATCATTTTTATCGGGAGACTTGGGGGAATGCTGGGTGGAAGGAAATTTGTGGCTCCTCTCTGATTCCAGAACTTTCTGTCATCAAAATGTGTGGAAAAAGTGTGTTTTTAGCCACATTTGTAGGTTTGCAAAGGATTCTGGGTAACAGAACATGGGGAGAGCCCCACAAGTCACCCCATCTTGGATTCCCCTAGGTGTCTAGTTTTAAAAAATGCACAGGTTTGGTAGGTTTCCCTAGGTGCTAGCTGAGGTAGAGGCAAAAATCCACAGGTAGGCACTTTGCAAAAAACACCTCTGTTTTCTTTGGAAAAATGTGATGTGTCCACATTCTGTTTTGGGGGATTTCCTGTTGCAGGCACTAGGCCTACCCACACAAGTAGGGTATCATTTGTATCAGGAGACTTGGGGGAATGCTAGGTGGAAGGATATGTGTGGCTCTTCTCATATTCCAGAACTTTTTGTCACCGAAATGTGAGCAAAAAGTGTTTTTTTAGCCAAATTTAAAGGTTTGAAAATGATTCTGGGTAACAGAACCTAGTGAGAGCCCCACAAGTGACCACATCTTGGATTCCCCTAGGTCTCTAGTTTAAACAAATGCACAGGTTTGGTAGGTTCCCCTGGGAGCCGGCTGAGCTAGAGGCCAAAATCCACAGGTAGGCACTTTGCAAAAATACCTCTGTTTTCTTTGGTAAAATGTGATGTGTCCATGTTGTGTTTGGGGGATTTCCTGTCGCGGGCACTAGGCCTACCCACACAAGTGAGGTATCAGTTTTATCGGGAGACTTGAGAGAATGCTGGGTGGAAGGAAATTTGTAGCTCCTCTCAGATTCCAGAACTTTCTGTCATCGAAATGTGTGTAAAAGGTGTGTTTTTATCCACATTTTGAGGTTTGCTGAGGATTCCGGGTAACAGAACCTGGTGAGAGCCCCACAAGTCACCCCATCTTGGATTCCCAAAAGTCTCTAGTTTAAAAAAATGCACAGGTTTGGTAGGTTACCGTAGGTGCAGGCTGAGCTAGAGGCCAAAATACACAGGTAAGCACATTGCAAAAAACACCTCTGTTTTCTTTGGGAAAATGTAATGTGTACACATTGTGTTTTGGGGGATTTCCTGTCGTGGGCACTACGCCTACCCACACAAGTGAGGTATCATTTTTATCGGGAGACTTGGGGGAACGCTGGGTGGAAGGAAATTTGTGGTTCCTCTCAGATTCCAGAACTTTCTGTCACCGAAATGTGAGGAAAAAGTATTTTTTTAGCCAAATTTTCAGGTTTGCAAAGGATTCTGGGTAAAAGAACATGGTGAGAGACCCACAAGTCACCCAATCTTGGATTCCACTAGGTGTCTAGTTTAAAAAAAATGCACAGGTTTAGTAGGTTTCCCTAGGTGCCGGCTGAGCTAGAGGCCAAAATCCACAGGTAGCACTTT
Organism: Pleurodeles waltl; assembly: GCF_031143425.1. Classification (NCBI taxonomy): domain Eukaryota; kingdom Metazoa; phylum Chordata; class Amphibia; order Caudata; family Salamandridae; genus Pleurodeles; species Pleurodeles waltl. Next base: position 1,084,338,261 of record NC_090437.1, on the reverse strand, counting down.
GCAAAAAACACTTCTGTTTTCTTTGGGAAAATTTGATGGGTCCACATTTAGTTTTTGGTGATTTCTGTCACGGGCACTAGGCCTACGCACACAAGTGAGGTATCATTTTTATCGGGAGACTTGGGGGAATGCTGGGTGGAAGGAAATTTGTGGCTCCTCTCAGATTCCAGAACTTTGTGTCATCGAAATATGTGGAAAAAGTGTGTTTTTATCCACATTTTGAGGTTTGCAGAGGATTCCGGGTAACAGAACCTGGTGAGAACCCTACAAGTCACCCCATCTTGGATTCCCAAAGGACTCTAGTTTTCAAAAATGCACAGGTTTGGTAGGTTTCCCTAGGTGCCGGCTGAGCGAGAGGCCAAAATCCACAGGTAGGCACTTTGAAAAAAACACCTCTATTTTCTGTGGAAAAAGGGGATGTGTCCACATTCTGTTTTGGGGGATTTCCTGTCGCGGGCACTAGGCCTACCCACACAAGTAAGGTATCATTTTTTTCGGGAAACTTGGGGGAATGCTAGGTGGAAGGTAATGTGTGGCTCCTCTCAGATTCCAGAACTTTCTGTCACCGAAATGTGAGCAAAAAGTGTTTTTTTAGCCATTTTTTAAGGTTTGAAAAGGATTCTGGGTAACAGAACCTGGTGAGAGCCCCACAAGTGATCACACCTTGGATTCCCCTAGGCCTCTAGTTTTAAAAAATACACAGGTTTGGTAGGTTCCCCAGGGAGCTGGCTGAGCTAGAGGCCAAAATCCACAGGTAGGCACTTTGCAAAAAACTCCTCTGTTTTCTTTGGGAAAATGTAATGTCTCTACATTGTGTTTTGGGGGATTTCCTGTCGCGGGCACTATGCCTACTCACACAAGTGAGGTATCATTTTTATACTTGGGGGAATGCTGGGTGGAAGGAAATTTATGGCTCCTCTCAGATGCCAGTTTCTGTCACCGAAATGTGAGGAAAAAGTGTTTTTCTAGCCAAATTTTGAGGTTTGCAAAGGATTCTGTGTAACAGAACCTGGTGAGAGACCCACAAGTCATCCAATCATGGATTCCCCTAGGTGTCTAGTTTCCAAAAATGCACAGGTTTGGTAGGTTTCCCTAGGTGCTGGCTCAGCTAGAGGCCAAAATCCACAGGTAGGCACTTTGTAAAAAACACCTCTGTTTTCTTTGGGAAAATGTAATGTGTCCATATTTGTTTTTGGGGGATTTACTGTCGCGGGCACTAGGCCTACCCATACAAGTGAGGTATGATTTTTATCGAGAGACTTGGGGGAACGCTGGGTGGAAGGAAATTTGTGGTTCCTCTCAGATTCCAGAACTTTCTGTCACCGAAATGTGAGGAAAAAGTATTTTTTTAGCCAAATTTTGAGGTTTGCAAATAATTCTGGTTAAAAGAGCATGGTGAGAGACCCACAACTCACCCCATCTTGGATTTCCCTAGGTGTCTAGTTTTAAATAATGCCCAGGGTTGGTAGGTTTCCCTAGGTGCTAGCTGAGGTAGAGGCCAAAATCCACAGGTAGGCACTTTGCAAAAAACACCTCTGTTTTCTTTGGAAAAATGGGATGTGTCCACATTCTGTTTTGGGGGATTTCCTGTTGCGGGCACTAGGCCTACCCACACAAGTAAGGTATCATTTTTATCGGGAGACTTGGGGGAATGCTAGGTGGAAGGAAATTTGTGGCTCCTCTCAGATTCCAGAACTTTCTGTCATCGAAATGTGTGGAAAAAGTGTGTTTTTAGCCACATTTTTAGGTTTGCAAAGGATTCTGTGTAACAGAACCTGGTGAGATCCCCACAAGTCACCCCATCTTGGATTCCCAAAGGTCTCTAGTTTTAAAAAATGCACAGGTTTGGTAGGTTTCCCTAGGTGCTAGCTGAGGTAGAGGCAAAAATCCACAGGTAGGCACTTTGTAAAAAACACCTCTGTTTTCTTTGGAAAAATGTAATGTGTCCACATTGATTTTTGGGGGATTTACTGTCGCGGACACTAGGCCTACCCATACAAGTGAGGTATCATTTTTATCAGGATACTTGAGGGAATGCTGGGTGAAAGGAAATTTGTGGCTCCTCTCAGATTCCAGAACTTTCTGCCATCGAAATATGTGGAAAAAGTGTTTTTTCAGCCAAATTTTGAGGTTTGCAAAGGATTCCGTGTAACAGAACCTGGTGAGATCCCCACAAGTCACCCCATCTTGTATTCCCAAAGGTCTCTAGTTTTAAAAAATGCACAGGTTTGGTAGGTTTTCCCTAGGTGCAGGCTGAGCTAGAGACAAAAATCCACAGGTAGGCACTTTGCAAAAAACACCTCTGTTTTCTTTGGGAAAATGTAATGTGTGCACATTGTGTTTTGGCGGATTTCCTGTCGCGGGCACTAGGCCTACCCAAACAAGTGAGGTATCATTTTTATCGGGAAACTTGGGGGAACGCTGGGTGGAAGGAAATTTGTGATTCCCCTCAGATTCCAGAACTTTTTTTAGCCAAATTTTGAGGTTTGTAAAGGATTCTGGGTAAAAGAACATGGTGAGAGACCCACAAGTCACCCTATCATGGATTCCTCTAGGTGTCTAGTTTAAAAAAATACACAGGTTTGGTAGGTTTCCCTAGGTGCCGGCTGAGCTAGAGGCCAAAATCCACAGGTAGCACTTTGCAAAAAACACCTCTGTTTTCTTTGGGAAAATTTGATGGGTCCACATTTAGTTTTTGGTGATTTCTGTCACGGGCACTAGGCCTACGCACACAAGAGAGGTATCATTTTTATCGGGAGACTTGGGGGAATGCTGGGTGGAAGGAAATTTGTGGCTCCTCTCAGATTCCAGAACTTTGTGTCATCGAAGTGTGTGGAAAAAGTGTGTTTTTAGCCACATTTTGAGGTTTGCTGAGGATTCCGGGTAACAGAACCTGGTGAGAGCCCCACAAGTCACCCCATCTTGGATTCCCAAAGGTCTCTAGTTTTAAAAAATGCACAGGTTTGGTAGGTTTCCATAGGTGCCGGCTGAGCTAGAGGCCAAAATCCACAGGTAGGCACATTGCAAAAAACACCTCTGTTTTCTTTGGGAAAATGTAATGTCTCCACATTGTGTTTTGGGGATTTCCTGTCGCGGGGGTTATGCCTACTCACACAAGTGAGGTATCATTTTTATCGGGAGACTTGGGGGCATGCTGGGTGAAAGGAAATTTGTGGCTCCTCTCAGATGCCAGAACTTTCTGTCACTGAAATGTGAGGAAAAAGTATTTTTCTAGCCAAATTTTGAGGTTTGCAAAGGATTCTGTGTAACAGAACCTGGTGAGAGACCCACAAGTCATCCATTCTTGGATTCCCCTAGGTGTCTAGTTTTCATAAATGACCAGGTTTGGTAGGTTTCCATAGGTGTTGGCTGAGCTAGAGGCCAAAATCCACAGGTAGGCACTTTGCAAAAAACACCTCTGTTTTCTTTGGGAAAATGTAATGTGTCCACATTGGTTTTTGGGGGATTTACTGTCGCGGGCACTAGGCCTACCCACACAAGTGAGCTATCATTTTTATCAGGAGACTTGAGGGAATGCTGAGTGGAGGAAATTTGTGGCTCCTCTCAGATTCCAGAACTTTCTGTCATCGAAATGTGTGGAAAAAGTGTGTTTTTAGCCATATTTTTAGGTTTGCAAAGGATTCTGGGTAACAGAACATGGGGAGAGCCCCACAAGTCACCCCATCTTGGATTCCCAAAGGTCTCTAGTTTAAAAAAATGCACAGGTTTGGTAGGTTTCCCTAGGTGCTAGCTGAGGTAGAGGCAAAAATCCACAGGTAGGCACTTTGCAAAAAACACCTCTGTTTTCTTTGGAAAAATGTGATGTGTCCACATTCTGTTTTGGGGGATTTCCTGTTGCAGGCACTAGGCCTACCCACACAAGTAGGGTATCATTTGTATCAGGAGACTTGGGGGAATGCTAGGTGGAAGGATATGTGTGGCTCTTCTCAGATTCCAGAACTTTCTGTCACCGAAATGTGAGCAAAAATTGTTTTTTTAGCCAAATTTAAAGGTTTGAAAAGGATTCTGGGTAACAGAACCTAGTGAGAGCCCCACAAGTGACCACATCTTGGATTCCCCTAGGTCTCTAGTTTAAACAAATGCACAGGTTTGGTAGGTTCCCCTGGGAGCCGGCTGAGCTAGAGGCCAAAATCCACAGGTAGGCACTTTGCAAAAATACCTCTGTTTTCTTTGGGAAAATGTGATGTGTCCACGTTGTGTTTGGGGGATTTCCTGTCGCGGGCACTAGGCCTACCCACACAAGTGAGGTATCATTTTTATCGGGAGACTTGGGGGAACGCTGGGTGGAAGGAAATTTGTGGTTCCTCTCAGATTCCAGAACTTTCTGTCACCGAAATGTCAGGAAAAAGTATTTTTTTACCCAAATTTTCAGGTTTGCAAAGGATTCTGGGTAAAAGAACATGGTGAGAGACCCACAAGTCACCCAATCTTGGATTCCACTAGGTGTCTAATTTAAAAAAATGCACAGGTTTAGTAGGTTTCCCTAGGTGCCGGCTGAGCTAGAGGCCAAAATCCACAGGTAGCACTTTGCAAAAAACACTTCTGTTTTCTTTTGGAAAATTTGATGGGTCCACATTTTGTTTTGGGGGATTTTTGTCACGGGCGCTAGGCCTATGCACACAAGTGAGGTATAATTTTTATCGGGAGACTTGGGGGAATGCTGGGTGGAAGGAAATTTGTGGCTCCTCTCAGATTCCAGAACTTTGTGTCATCGAAATGTGTGGAAAAAGTGTGATTTTAGCCAAATTTTGAGGTTTGCAAAGGATTCCGGGTAACAGATCCTGGTGAGAGCCCCACAAGTCACCCCATCTTGGATTCCCAAAGGTCTCTAGTTTTCAAAAATGCACAGGTGTGGTAGGTTTCCCTAGGTGCAGGCTGAGCTAGAGGCCAAAATCCACAGGTAAGCACTTTGCAAAAAACACCTCTGTTTTCTTTGGGAAAATGTAATGTGTACACATTGTGTTTTGGGGGATTTCCTGTTGTGGGCACTACGCCTACCCACACAAGTGTGGTATCATTTTTATCGGGAGACTTGGGGGAACGCTGGGTGGAAGGAAATTTGTGGTTCCTCTCAGATTCCAGAACTTTCTGTCACCGAAATGTGAGGAAAAAGTATTTTTTTAGCCAAATTTTCAGGTTTGCAAAGGATTCTGGGTAAAAGAACATGGTGAGAGACCCACATGTCACCCAATCTTGGATTCCACTAGGTGTCTAGTGTAAAAAAATGCACAGGTTTAGTTGGTTTCCCTAGGTGCCGGCTGAGCTAGACGCCAAAATCCACAGGTAGCACTTTGCAAAAAACACTTCTGTTTTCTTTGGGAAAATTTGATGGGTCCACATTTTGTTTTTGGGGATTTCTGTCACTGGCACTAGGCCTACGCACACAAGTGAGGTATCATTTTTATCGGGAGACTTGGGGGAATGCTGGGTGGAAGGAAATGTGTGGCTCCTCTCAGATTCCAGAACTTTGTGTCATCGGAATGTGTGGAAAAAGTGTGTTTTTAGCCAAATTTTGAGGTTTGCAAAGGATTCCGGGTAACAGATCCTGGTGAGAGCCCCACAAGTCACCCCATCTTGGATTCCCAAAGGTCTCTAGTTTTCAAAAATGCACAGGTTTGGTAGGTTTCCCTAGGTGCAGGCTGAGCTAGAGGCCAAAATCCACAGGTAAGCACTTTGCAAAAAACACCTCTGTTTTCTTTGGGAAAAGTTGATGGGTCCACATTGTGTTTGTGGGGTTTTCTGTAGCGGGCACTAGGCCTACGCACACAAGTGAGGTATCATTTTTATCGGGAGACTTCGGGGAATGCTGGGTGGAAGGATATTTGTGGCTCCTCTCAGATTCCAGAACTTTCTGTCATCGAAATATGTGGAAAAAGTGTGTTTTTATCCACATTTTGAGGTTTGCAGAGGATTCCGGGTAACAGAACCTGGTGAGAACCCCACAAGTCACCCCATCTTGGATTCCCAAAGGACTCTAGTTTTCAAAAATGCACAGGTTTGGTAGGTTTCCCTAGGTGCCGGCTGAGCGAGAGGCCAAAATCCACAGGTAGGCACTTTGAAAAAAACACCTCTATATTCTGTGGAAAAAGGGGATGTGTCCACATTCTGTTTTGGGGGATTTCCTGTTGCGGGCATTAGGCCTACCCACACAAGTAAGGTATCATTTTTTTCGGGAAACTTGGGGGAATGCTAGGTGGAAGGTAATGTGTGGCTCCTCTCAGATTCCAGAACTTTCTGTCACCGAAATGTGAGCAAAAAGTGTTTTTTTAGCCATTTTTTAAGGTTTGAAAAGGATTCTGGGTAACAGAACCTGGTGAGAGCCCCACAAGTGATCACACCTTGGATTCCCCTAGGCCTCTAGTTTTAAAAAATACACAGGTTTGGTAGGTTCCCCAGGATGCTGGCTGAGCTAGAGGCCAAAATCCACAGGTAGGCACTTCGCAAAAAACTCCTCTGTTTTCTTTGGGATAATGTAATGTCTCTACATTGTGTTTTGGGGGATTTCCTGTCGCGGGCACTATGCCTACTCACACAAGTGAGGTATCATTTTTATCGGGAGACTTGGGGGAATGCTGGGTGGAAGGAAATTTGTGGCTCCTCTCAGATGCCAGTTTCTGTCACCGAAATGTGAGGAAAAAGTGTTTTTCTAGCCAAATTTTGAGGTTTGCAAAGGATTCTGTGTAACAGAACCTGGTGAGAGACCCACAAGTCATCCAATCATGGATTCCCCTACGTGTCTAGTTTCCAAAAATGCACAGGTTTGGTAGGTTTCCCTAGGTGCTGGCTCAGCTAGAGGCCAAAATCCACAGGTAGGCACTTTGCAAAAAACACCTCTGTTTTCTTTGGGAAAATGTAATGTGTCCACATTTGTTTTTGGGGGATTTACTGTCGCAGGCACTAGGCCTACCCACACAAGTGAGGTATGATTTTTATCGAGAGACTTGGGGGAACGCTGGGTGGAAGGAAATTTGTGGTTCCTCTCAGATTCCAGAACTTTCTGTCACCGAAATGTGAGGAAAAAGTATTTTTTTAGCCAAATTTTGAGGTTTGCAAATAATTCTGGTTAAAAGAGCATGGTGAGAGACCCACAACTCACCCCATCTTGGATTTCCCTAGGTGTCTAGTTTTGAATAATGCCCAGGGTTGGTAGGTTTCCCTAGGTGCTAGCTGAGGTAGAGGCCAACATCCACAGGTAGGCACTTTGCAAAAAACACCTCTGTTTTCTTTGGAAAAATGGGATGTGTCCACATTCTGTTTTGGGGGATTTCCTGTTGCGGGCACTAGGCCTACCCACACAAGTAAGGTATCATTTTTATCGGGAGACTTGGGGGAATGCTAGGTGGAAGGAAATGTGTGGCTCCTCTCAGATTCCAGAACTTTCTGTCATCGAAATGTGTGGAAAAAGTGTGTTTTTAGCCACATTTTTAGGTTTGCAAAGGATTCTGGGTAACAGAACATGGGGAGAGCCCCACAAGTCACCCCATCTTGGAGTCCCAAAGGTCTCTAGTTTTAAAAAATGCACAGGTTTGGTAGGTTTCCCTAGGTGCTAGCTGAGGTAGAGGCAAAAATCCACAGGTAGGCACTTTGCAAAAAACACCTCTGTTTTCTTTGGAAAAATGTGATGTGTCCACATTCTGTTTTGGGGGATTTCCTGTTGCAGGCACTAGGCCTACCCACACAAGTAGGGTATCATTTGTATCAGGAGACTTGAGGGAATGCTGGGTGGAAGGAAATTTGTGGCTCCTCTCAGATTCCAGAACTTTCTGTCATCAAAATATGTGGAAAAAGTGTTTTTTCAGCCAAATTTTGAGGTTTGCAAAGGATTCTGTGTAACAGAACCTGGTGAGATCCCCACAAGTCACCCCATCTTGGATTCCCAAAGGTCTCTAGTTTTAAAAAATGCACAGGTTTGGTAGGTTTCCCTAGGTGCTAGCTGAGGTAGAGGCAAAAATCCACAGGTAGGCACTTTGTAAAAAACACCTCTGTTTTCTTTGGAAAAATGTAATGTGTCCACATTGATTTTTGGGGGATTTACTGTCGCGGACACTAGGCCTACCCATACAAGTGAGGTATCATTTTTGTCAGGATACTTGAGGGAATGCTGGGTGAAAGGAAATTTGTGGCTCCTCTCAGATTCCAGAACTTTCTGCCATCGAAATATGTGGAAAAAGTGTTTTTTCAGCCAAATTTTGAGGTTTGCAAAGGATTCTGTGTAACAGAACCTGGTGAGATCCCCACAAGTCACCCCATCTTGTATTCCCAAAGGTCTCTAGTTTTAAAAAATGCACAGGTTTGGTAGGTTTCCCTAGGTGCAGGCTGAGCTAGAGACAAAAATCCACAGGTAGGCACTTTGCAAAAAACACCTCTGTTTTCTTCGGGAAAATGTAATGTGTGCACATTGTGTTTTGGGGGATTTCCTGTCGCGGGCACTAGGCCTACCCAAACAAGTGAGGTATCATTTTTATCGGGAAACTTGGGGGAACGCTGGGTGGAAGGAAATTTGTGATTCCTCTCAGATTCCAGAACTTTCTGTCACCGAAATGTGATGAAAAAGTATTTTTTTAGCCAAATTTTGAGGTTTGTAAAGGATTCTGGGTAAAAGAACATGGTGAGAGACCCACAAGTCACCCTATCATGGATTCCTCTAGGTGTCTAGTTTAAAAAAATGCACAGGTTTGGTAGGTTTCCCTAGGTGCCGGCTGAGCTAGAGGCCAAAATCCACAGGTAGCACTTTGCAAAAAACACCTCTGTTTTCTTTGGGAAAATTTGATGGGTCCATATTTAGTTTTTGGTGATTTCTGTCACGGGCACTAGGCCTACGCACACAAGTGAGGTATCATTTTTATCGGGAGACTTGGGGGAATGCTGGGTGGAAGGAAATTTGTGGCTCCTCTCAGATTCCGGAACTTTGTGTCATCGAAGTGTGTGGAAAAAGTGTGTTTTTAGCCACATTTTGAGGTTTGCTGAGGATTCCGGGTAACAGAACCTGGTGAGAGCCCCACAAGTCACCCCATCTTGGATTCCCAAAGGTCTCTAGTTTTCAAAAATGCACAGGTTTGGTAGGTTTCCATAGGTGCCGGCTGAGCTAGAGGCCAAAATCCACAGGTAGGCACATTGCAAAAAACACCTCTGTTTTCTTTGGGAAAATGTAATGTCTCCACATTGTGTTTTGGGGATTTCCTGTCGCAGGGGTTATGCCTACTCACACAAGTGAGGTATCATTTTTATCGGGAGACTTGGGGGCATGCTGGGTGAAAGGAAATTTGTGGCTCCTCTCAGATGCCAGAACTTTCTGTCACTGAAATGTGAGGAAAAAGTATTTTTCTAGCCAAATTTTGAGGTTTGCAAAGGATTCTGTGTAACAGAACCTGGTGAGAGACCCACAAGTCATCCATTCTTGGATTCCCCTAGGTGTCTAGTTTTCATAAATGACCAGGTTTGGTAGGTTTCCATAGGTGTTGGCTGAGCTAGAGGCCAAAATCCACAGGTAAGCACTTTGCAAAAAACACCTCTGTTTTCTTTGGGAAAATGTAATGTGTCCACATTGGTTTTTGGGGGATTTACTGTCGCGGGCACTAGGCCTACCCACACAAGTGAGCTATCATTTTTATCAGGAGACTTGAGGGAATGCTGAGTGGAGGAAATTTGTGGCTCCTCTCAGATTCCAGAACTTTCTGTCATCGAAATGTGTGGAAAAAGTGTGTTTTTAGCCATATTTTTAGGTTTGCAAAGGATTCTGGGTAACAGAACATGGGGAGAGCCCCACAAGTCACCCCATCTTGGATTCCCAAAGGTCTCTAGTTTTAAAAAATGCACAGGTTTGGTAGGTTTCCCTAGGTGCTAGCTGAGGTAGAGGCAAAAATCCACAGGTAGGCACTTTGCAAAAAACACCTCTGTTTTCTTTGGAAAAATGTGATGTGTCCACATTCTGTTTTGGGGGATTTCCTGTTGCAGGCACTAGGTCTACCCACACAAGTAGGGTATCATTTGTATCAGGAGACTTGGGGGAATGCTAGGTGGAAGGATATGTGTGGCTCTTCTCAGATTCCAGAACTTTCTGTCACCGAAATGTGAGCAAAAAGTGTTTTTTTAGCCAAATTTAAAGGTTTGAAAAGGATTCTGGGTAACAGAACCTAGTGAGAGCCCCACAAGTGACCACATCTTGGATTCCCCTAGGTCTCTAGTTTAAACAAATGCACAGGTTTGGTAGGTTCCCCTGGGAGCCGGCTGAGCTAGAGGCCAAAATCCACAGGTAGGCACTTTGCAAAAATACCTCTGTTTTCTTTGGGAAAATGTGATGTGTCCACGTTGTGTTTGGGGGATTTCCTGTCGCGGGCACTAGGCCTACCCACACAAGTGAGGTATAATTTTTATCGGGAGACTTGGGGGAACGCTGGGTGGAAGGAAATTTGTGGTTCCTCTCAGATTCCAGAACTTTCTGTCACTGAAATGTGAGGAAAAAGTATTTTTTTACCCAAATTTTCAGGTTTGCAAAGAATTCTGGGTAAAAGAACATGGTGAGAGACCCACAAGTCACCCAATCTTGGATTCCACTAGGTGTCTAATTTAAAAAAATGTACAGGTTTAGTAGGTTTCCCTAGGTGCCGGCTGAGCTAGAGGCCAAAATCCACAGGTAGCCCTTTGCAAAAAACACTTCTGTTTTCTTTGGGAAAATTTGATGGGTCCACATTTTGTTTTGGGGGATTTCTGTCACGGGCGCTAGGCCTATGCACACAAGTGAGGTATAATTTTTATCGGGAGACTTGGGGGAATGCTGGGTGGAAGGAAATTTGTGGCTCCTCTTAGATTCCAGAACTTTGTGTCATCGAAATGTGTGGAAAAAGTGTGATTTTAGCCAAATTTTGAGGTTTGCAAAGGATTCCGGGTAACAGATCCTGGTGAGAGCCCCACAAGTCACCCCATCTTGGATTCCCAAAGGTCTCTAGTTTTCAAAAATGCACATGTGTGGTAGGTTTCCCTAGGTGCAGGCTGAGCTAGAGGCCAAAATCCACAGGTAAGCACTTTGCAAAAAACACCTCTGTTTTCTTTGGGAAAATTTAATGTGTACACATTGTGTTTTGGGGAATTTCCTGTCGCGAGCACTACGCCTACCCACACAAGTGAGGTATTATTTTTATCGGGAGACTTGGGGGAACGCTGGGTGGAAGGAAATTTGTGGCTCCTCTCAGATTCCAGAACTTTGTGTCATCGAAATGTGTGGAAAAAGTGTGATTTTAGCCAAATTTTGAGGTTTGCAAAGGATTCCGGGTAACAGATCCTGGTGAGAGCCCCACAAGTCACCCCATCTTGGATTCCCAAAGGTCTCTAGTTTTCAAAAATGCACATGTGTGGTAGGTTTCCCTAGGTGCAGGCTGAGCTAGAGGCCAAAATCCACAGGTAAGCACTTTGCAAAAAACACCTCTGTTTTCTTTGGGAAAATTTAATGTGTACACATTGTGTTTTGGGGAATTTCCTGTCGCGAGCACTACGCCTACCCACACAAGTGAGGTATTATTTTTATCGGGAGACTTGGGGGAACGCTGGGTGGAAGGAAATTTGTAGCTCCTATCAGATTCCAGGATTTTCTGTCATCGAAATGTGTGGAAAAAGTGTGTTTTTAGCCACATTTTGAGGTTTGCTGAGGATTCCGGGTAACAGAACCTGGTGAGAGTCCCACAAGTCACCCCATCTTGGATTCCCAAAGGTCTCTAGTTTTAAAAAATGCACAGGTTTGGTAGGTTTCCCTAGGTGCAGGCTGAGCTAGAGGCCAAAATCCACAGGTAAGCACTTTGCAAAAAACACCTCTGTTTTCTTTGGGAAAATGTAATGTGTACACATTGTGTTTTGGGGGATTTCCTGTTGTGGGCACTACGCCTACCCACACAAGTGAGGTATCATTTTTATCGGGAGACTTGGGGGAACGCTGGGTGGAAGGAAATTTGTAGCTCCTATCAGATTCCAGGATTTTCTGTCATCGAAATGTGTGGAAAAAGTGTGTTTTTAGCCACATTTTGAGGTTTGCTGAGGATTCCGGGTAACAGAACCTGGTGAGAGTCCCACAAGTCACCCCATCTTGGATTCCCAAAGGTCTCTAGTTTTAAAAAATGCACAGGTTTGGTAGGTTTCCCTAGGTGCAGGCTGAGCTAGAGGCCAAAATCCACAGGTAAGCACTTTGCAAAAAACACCTCTGTTTTCTTTGGGAAAATGTAATGTGTACACATTGTGTTTTGGGGGATTTCCTGTTGTGGGCACTATGCCTACCCACACAAGTGAGGTATCATTTTTATCGGGAGACTTGGGGGAACGCTGGGTAGAAGGAAATTTGTGGTTCCTCTCAGATTTTAGAACTTTCTGTCACCGAAATGTGAGGAAAAAGTATTTTTTTAGCCAAATTTTCAGGTTTGCAAAGGATTCTGGGTAAAAGAACATGGTGAGAGACCCACATGTCACCCAATCTTGGATTCCACTAGGTGTCTAGTGTAAAAAAATGCACAGGTTTAGTAGGTTTCCCTAGGTGCCGGCTGAGCTAGAGGCCAAAATCCACAGGTAGCACTTTGCAAAAAACACTTCTGTTTTCTTTGGGAAAATTTGATGGGTCCACATTTTGTTTTTGGGGATTTCTGTCACTGGCACTAGGCCTACGCACACAAGTGAGGTATCATTTTTATCGGGAGACTTGGGGGAATGCTGGGTGGAAGGAAATGTGTGGCTCCTCTCAGATTCCAGAACTTTGTGTCATCGGAATGTGTGGAAAAAGTGTGTTTTTAGCCAAATTTTGAGGTTTGCAAAGGATTCCGGGTAACAGATCCTGGTGAGAGCCCCACAAGTCACCCCATCTTGGATTCCCAAAGGTCTCTAGTTTTCAAAAATGCACAGGTTTGGTAGGTTTCCCTAGGTGCAGGCTGAGCTATAGGCCAAAATCCACAGGTAAGCACTTTGCAAAAAACACCTCTGTTTTCTTTGGGAAAAGTTGATGGGTCCACATTGTGTTTGTGGGGATTTCTGTAGCGGGCACTAGGCCTACGCACACAAGTGAGGTATCATTTTTATCGGGAGACTTCGGGGAATGCTGGGTGGAAGGATATTTGTGGCTCCTCTCAGATTCCAGAACTTTCTGTCATCGAAATATGTGGAAAAAGTGTGTTTTTATCCACATTTTGAGGTTTGCAGAGGATTCCTGGTAACAGAACCTGGTGAGAACCCCACAAGTCACCCCATCTTGGATTCCCAAAGGACTCTAGTTTTCAAAAATGCACAGGTTTGGTAGGTTTCCCTAGGTGCCGGCTGAGCTAGAGGCCATAATCCACAGGTAGGCACTTTGAAAAAAACACCTCTATTTTCTGTGGAAAAAGGGGATGTGTCCACATTCTGTTTTGGGGGATTTCCTGTTGCGGGCACTAGGCCTACCCACACAAGTAAGGTATCATTTTTTTCGGGAAACTTGGGGGAATGCTAGGTGGAAGGTAATGTGTGGCTCCTCTCAGATTCCAGAACTTTCTGTCACCGAAATGTGAGCAAAAAGTGTTTTTTTAGCCATTTTTTAAGGTTTGAAAAGGATTCTGGGTAACAGAACCTGGTGAGAGCCCCACAAGTGATCACACCTTGGATTCCCCTAGGCCTCTAGTTTTAAAAAATACACAGGTTTGGTAGGTTCCCCAGGGAGCTGGCTGAGCTAGAGGCCAAAATCCACAGGTAGGCACTTTGCAAAAAACACCTCTGTTTTCTTTGGGAAAATGTAATGTGTCCACATTTGTTTTTGGGGGATTTACTGTCGCGGGCACTAGGCCTACCCACACAAGTGAGGTATGATTTTTATCGAGAGACTTGGGGGAACGCTGGGTGGAAGGAAATTTGTGGTTGCTCTCAGATTCCAGAACTTTCTGTCACCGAAATGTGAGGAAAAAGTATTTTTTTAGCCAAATTTTGAGGTTTGCAAATAATTCTGGTTAAAAGAGCATGGTGAGAGACCCACAACTCACCCCATCTTGGATTTCCCTAGGTGTCTAGTTTTAAATAATGCCCAGGGTTGGTAGGTTTCCCTAGGTGCTAGCTGAGGTAGAGGCCAAAATCCACAGGTAGGCACTTTGCAAAAAACACCTCTGTTTTCTTTGGAAAAATGGGATGTGTCCACATTCTGTTTTGGGGGATTTCCTGTTGCGGGCACTAGGCCTACCCACACAAGTAAGGTATCATTTTTATCGGGAGACTTGGGGGAATGCTAGGTGGAAGGAAATGTGTGGCTCCTCTCAGATTCCAGAACTTTCTGTCATCGAAATGTGTGGAAAAAGTGTGTTTTTAGCCACATTTTTAGGTTTGCAAAGGATTCTGGGTAACAGAACATGGGGAGAGCCCCACAAGTCACCCCATCTTGGAGTCCCAAAGGTCTCTAGTTTTAAAAAATGCACAGGTTTGGTAGGTTTCCCTAGGTGCTAGCTGAGGTAGAGGCAAAAATCCACAGGTAGGCACTTTGCAAAAAACACCTCTGTTTTCTTTGGAAAAATGTGATGTGTCCACATTCTGTTTTGGGGGATTTCCTGTTGCAGGCACTAGGCCTACCCACACAAGTAGGGTATCATTTGTATCAGGAGACTTGAGGGAATGCTGGGTGGAAGGAAATTTGTGGCTCCTCTCAGATTCCAGAAATTTCTGTCATCAAAATATGTGGAAAAAGTGTTTTTTCAGCCAAATTTTGAGGTTTGCAAAGGATTCTGTGTAACAGAACCTGGTGAGATCCCCACAAGTCACCCCATCTTGGATTCCCAAAGATCTCTAGTTTTAAAAAATGCACAGGTTTGGTAGGTTTCCCTAGGTGCTAGCTGAGGTAGAGGCAAAAATCCACAGGTAGGCACTTTGTAAAAAAACACCTCTGTTTTCTTTGGAAAAATGTAATGTGTCCACATTGATTTTTGGGGGATTTACTGTCGCGGACACTAGGCCTACCCATACAAGTGAGGTATCATTTTTATCAGGATACTTGAGGGAATGCTGGGTGAAAGGAAATTTGTGGCTCCTCTCAGATTCCAGAACTTTCTGTCATCGAAATATGTGGAAAAAGTGTTTTTTCAGCCAAATTTTGAGGTTTGCAAAGGATTCCGTGTAACAGAACCTGGTGAGATCCCCACAAGTCACCCCATCTTGTATTCCCAAGGTCTCTAGTTTTAAAAAATGCACAGGTTTGGTAGGTTTCCCTAGGAGCAGGCTGAGCTAGAGATAAAAATCCACAGGTAGGCACTTTGCAAAAAACACCTCTGTTTTCTTTGGGAAAATGTAATGTGTACACATTGTGTTTTGGGGGATTTCCTGTCGCGGGCACTAGGCCTACCCAAACAAGTGAGGTATCATTTTAATCGGGAAACTTGGGGGAACGCTGGGTGGAAGGAAATTTGTGATTCCTCTCAGATTCCAGAACTTTCTGTCACCGAAATGTGATGAAAAAGTATTTATTTAGCCAAATTTTGAGGTTTGTAAAGGATTCTGGGTAAAAGAACATGGCGAGAGACCCACAAGTCACCCTATCATGGATTCCTCTAGGTGTCTAGTTTAAAAAAATGCACAGGTTTGGTAGGTTTCCCTAGGTGCCGGCTGAGCTAGAGGCCAAAATCCACAGGTAGCACTTTGCAAAAAACACCTCTGTTTTCTTTGGGAAAATTTGATGGGTGCACATTGTGTTTTTGGTGATTTCTGTCGCGGGCACTAGGCCTACCCACACAAGTGAGGTATCAGTTTTTATCGGGAGTCTTGGGGGAATGCTGGGTGGAAGGAAATTTGTGGCTCCTCTCAGATTCCAGAACTTTCTGTCATCGAAATGTGTGGAAAAAGTGTTTTTAGCCACATTTTGAGGTTTGCAGATGATTCCAGGTAACAGAACCTGGAGAGAGTCCCACAAGTCACCACATCTTGGATTCCCAAAGGTCTCTAGTTTTCAAAAATGCACAGGTTTGGTAGGTTTCCCTAGGTGCCGGCTGAGCTAGAGGCCAAAATCCACAGGTAAGCACTTTGCAAAAAACACCTCTGTTATCTTTGGGAAAATGTAATGTCTCCACATTGTGTTTTGGGGGATTTCCTGTCGCGGGCACTAGGCCTACCCACACAAGTGAGGTATAAGTTTTATCGGGAGACTTTAGGGAATGCTGGGTGGAAGGAAATTTGTGGCTCCTATGATTCCAGAACTTTCTGTCACCGGAATGTAAGGAAAAAGTATTTATTTAGCCAAATTTTGAGGTTTGCAAAGGATTCTGGGTAACAGAACTTGGTGAGAGACCCACAAGTCACCCAATCTTGGATTCCCCTAGGTGTCTAGTTTTCAAAAATGCACAGGTTTGGTAGGTTTCCATAGGTGCTGGCTGAGCTAGAGGCCAAAATCCACAGGTAGGCACTTTGCAAATAACACCCCTGTTTTCTTTGGGAAAATTTGAGGGGTCCACATTGTGTTTTTGGGGATTTCTGTTGCGGGCACTAGGCCTACGCACACAAGTGAGGTATCATTTTTATCGGGAGACTTGGGGGAATGCTGGGTGGAAGGAAATTTGTGGCTCCTCTCATATTCCAGAACATCCTGTCATCGAAATGTGTGGAAAAAATGTGTTTTTAGCCATATTTTGAGGTTTGCAGAGGATTCCAGGTAACAGAACTTGGTGAGCGCCCCACAAGTCACCCCATCTTGGATTCCCAAAGGTCTCTAGTTTTCAAAAATGCACACATTTGGTAGATTTCCCTAGGTGAGCTAGAGGCAAAAATCCACAGGTAGGCACTTTGCAAAAAACATCTCTGTTTTCTTTGGGAAAATGTAATGTCTCCACATTGTGTTTTGGGGGATTTCCTTTCGCGGACACTATGCCTACTCACACAAGTGAGGTATCATTTTTATCGGGAGACTTGGGGGAATGCTGGGTGGAAGGAAATTTGTGGCTCCTCTCTGATTCCAGAACTTTCTGTCATCAAAATGTGTGGAAAAAGTGTGTTTTTAGCCACATTTGTAGGTTTGCAAAGGATTCTGGGTAACAGAACATGGGGAGAGCCCCACAAGTCACCCCATCTTGGATTCCCCTAGGTGTCTAGTTTTAAAAAATGCACAGGTTTGGTAGGTTTCCCTAGGTGCTAGCTGAGGTAGAGGCAAAAATCCACAGGTAGGCACTTTGCAAAAAACACCTCTGTTTTCTTTGGAAAAATGTGATATGTCCACATTCTGTTTTGGGGGATTTCCTTTGCAGGCACTAGGCCTACCCACACAAGTAGGGTATCATTTGTATCAGGAGACTTGGGGGAATGCTAGGTGGAAGGATATGTGTGGCTCTTCTCATATTCCAGAACTTTTTGTCACCGAAATGTGAGCAAAAAGTGTTTTTTTAGCCAAATTTAAAGGTTTGAAAAGGATTCTGGGTAACAGAACCTAGTGAGAGCCCCACAAGTGACCACATCTTGGATTCCCCTAGGTCTCTAGTTTAAACAAATGCACAGGTTTGGTAGGTTCCACTGGGAGCCGGCTGAGCTAGAGACCAAAATCCACAGGTAGGCACTTTGCAAAAATACCTCTGTTTTCTTTGGGAAAATGTGATGTGTCCATGTTGTGTTTGGGGGATTTCCTGTCGCGGGCACTAGGCCTACCCACACAAGTGAGGTATCAGTTTTATCGGGCGACTTGTGGGAATGCTGGGTGGAAGGAAATTTGTAGCTCCTCTCAGATTCCAGAACTTTCTGTCATCGAAATGTGTGGAAAAGGTGTCTTTTTATCCACATTTTGAGGTTTGCTGAGGATTCCGGGTAACAGAACCTGGTGAGAGCCCCACAAGTCACCCCATCTTGGATTCCCAAAGGTCTCTAGTTTAAAAAAATGCACAGGTTTGGTAGGTTACCGTAGGTGCAGGCTGAGCTAGAGGCCAAAATACACAGGTAAGCACATTGCAAAAAACACCTCTGTTTTCTTTGGGAAAATGTAATGTGTACACATTGTGTTTTGGGGGATTTCCTGTCGTGGGCACTACGCCTACACACACAAGTGAGGTATCATTTTTATCGGGAGACTTGGGGGAACGCTGGGTGGAAGGAAATTTGTGGTTCCTCTCAGATTCCAGAACTTTCTGTCACCGAAATGTGAGGAAAAGGTATTTTTTTAGCCAAATTTTCAGGTTTGCAAAGGATTCTGGGTAAAAGAACATGGTGAGAGACCCATAAGTCACCCAATCTTGGATTCCACTAGGTGTCTAGTTTAAAAAAATGCACAGGTTTAGTAGGTTTCCCTAGGTGCCGGCTGAGCTAGAGGCCAAAATCCACAGGTAGCACTTTGCAAAAAACACTTCTGTTTTCTTTGGGAAAATTTGATGGGTCCACATTTAGTTTTTGGTGATTTCTGTCACGGGCACTAGGCCTACGCACACAAGTGAGGTATCATTTTTATCGGGAGACTTGGGGGAATGCTGGGTGGAAGGAAATTTGTGGCTCCTCTCAGATTCCAGAACTTTGTGTCATCGAAGTGTGTGGAAAAAGTGTGTTTTTAGCCACATTTTGAGGTTTGCTGAGGATTCCGGGTAACAGAACCTGGTGAGAGCCCCACAAGTCACCCCATCTTGGATTCCCAAAGGTCTCTAGTTTTCAAAAATGCACAGGTTTGGTAGGTTTCCATAGGTGCCGGCTGAGCTAGAGGCCAAAATCCACAGGTAGGCACTTTGCAAAAAATACCTCTGTTTTCTTTGGGAAAATGTAATGTCTCCACATTGTGTTTTGGGGATTTCCTGTCGCGGGGGTTATGCCTACTCACACAAGTGAGGTATAATTTTTATCGGGAGACTTGGGGGAATGCTGGGTGAAAGGAAATTTGTGGCTCCTCTCAGATGCCAGAACTTTCTGTCACTGAAATGTGAGGAAAAAGTGTTTTTCTTGCCAAATTTTGAGGTTTGCAAAGGATTCTGTGTAACAGAACCTGGTGAGAGACCCACAAGTCATCCATTCTTGGATTCCCCTAGGTGTCTAGTTTTCATAAATGACCAGGTTTGTTAGGTTTCCATAGGTGTTGGCTGAGCTAGAGGCCACAATCCACAGGTAGGCACTTTGCAAAAAACACCTCTGTTTTCTTTGGGAAAATGTAATGTGTCCACATTGGTTTTTGGGGGATTTACTGTCGCGGGCACTAGGCCTACCCACACAAGTGAGCTATCATTTTTATCAGGAGACTTGAGGGAATGCTGAGTGGAGGAAATTTGTGGCTCCTCTCAGATTCCAGAACTTTCTGTCATCGAAATGTGTGGAAAAAGTGTGTTTTTAGCCACATTTTTAGGTTTGCAAAGGATTCTGGGTAACAGAACATGGGGAGAGCCCCACAAGTCACCCCATCTTGGATTCCCAAAGGTCTCTAGTTTTAAAAAATGCACAGGTTTGGTAGGTTTCCCTAGGTGCTAGCTGAGGTAGAGGCAAAAATCCACAGGTAGGCACTTTGCAAAAAACACCTCTGTTTTCTTTGGAAAAATGTGATGTGTCCACATTCTGTTTTGGGGGATTTCCTGTTGCAGGCACTAGGCCTACCCACACAAGTTGGGTATCATTTGTATCAGGAGACTTGGGGGAATGCTAGGTGGAAGGATATGTGTGGCTCTTCTCAGATTCCAGAACTTTCTGTCACCGAAATGTGAGCAAAAATTGTTTTTTTAGCCAAATTTAAAGGTTTGAAAAGGATTCTGGGTAACAGAACCTAGTGAGAGCCCCACAAGTGACCACATCTTGGATTCCCCTAGGTCTCTAGTTTAAACAAATGCACAGGTTTGGTAGGTTCCCCTGGGAGCCGGCTGAGCTAGAGGCCAAAATCCACAGGTAGGCACTTTGCAAAAATACCTCTGTTTTCTTTGGGAAAATGTGATGTGTCCACGTTGTGTTTGGGGGATTTCCTGTCGCGGGCACTAGGCCTACCCACACAAGTGAGGTATCATTTTTATCGGGAGACTTGGGGGAACGCTGGGTGGAAGGAAATTTGTGGTTCCTCTCAGATTCCAGAACTTTCTGTCACCGAAATGTGTGAAAAAGTATTTTTTTACCCAAATTTTCAGGTTTGCAAAGGATTCTGGGTAAAAGAACATGGTGAGAGACCCACAAGTCACCCAATCTTGGATTCCACTAGGTGTCTAATTTAAAAAAATGCACAGGTATAGTAGGTTTCCCTAGGTGCCGGCTGAGCTAGAGGCCAAAATCCACAGGTAGCACTTTGCAAAAAACACTTCTGTTTTCTTTTGGAAAATTTGATGGGTCCACATTTTGTTTTGGGGGATTTCTGTCACGGGCGCTAGGCCTATGCACACAAGTGAGGTATAATTTTTATCGGGAGACTTGGGGGAATGCTGGGTGGAAGGAAATTTGTGGCTCCTCTCAGATTCCAGAACTTTGTGTCATCGAAATGTGTGGAAAAATTGTGATTTTAGCCAAATTTTGAGGTTTGCAAAGGATTCCAGGTAACAGATCCTGGTGAGAGCCCCACAAGTCACCCCATCTTGGATTCCCAAAGGTCTCTAGTTTTCAAAAATGCACAGGTGTGGTAGGTTTCCCTAGGTGCAGGCTGAGCTAGAGGCCAAAATCCACAGGTAAGCACTTTGCAAAAAACACCTCTGTTTTCTTTGGGAAAATGTAATGTGTACACATTGTGTTTTGGGGGATTTCCTGTTGTGGGCACTACGCCTACCCACACAAGTGAGGTATCATTTTTATCGGGAGACTTGGGGGAACGCTGGGTGGAAGGAAATTTGTGGTTCCTCTCAGATTCCAGAACTTTCTGTCACCGAAATGTGAGGAAAAAGTATTTTTTTAGCCAAATTTTCAGGTTTGCAAAGGATTCTGGGTAAAAGAACATGGTGAGAGACCCACATGTCACCCAATCTTGGATTCCAGTAGGTGTCTAGTGTAAAAAAATGCACAGGCTTAGTTGGTTTCCCTAGGTGCCGGCTGAGCTAGACGCCAAAATCCACAGGTAGCACTTTGCAAAAAACACTTCTGTTTTCTTTGGGAAAATTTGATGGGTCCACATTTTGTTTTTGGGGATTTCTGTCACTGGCACTAGGCCTACGCACACAAGTGAGGTATCATTTTTATCGGGAGACTTGGGGGAATGCTGGGTGGAAGGAAATGTGTGGCTCCTCTCAGATTCCAGAACTTTGTGTCATCGGAATGTGTGGAAAAAGTGTGTTTTTAGCCAAATTTTGAGGTTTGCAAAGGATTCCGGGTAACAGATCCTGGTGAGAGCCCCACAAGTCACCCCATCTTGGATTCCCAAAGGTCTCTAGTTTTCAAAAATGCACAGGTTTGGTAGGTTTCCCTAGGTGCAGGCTGAGCTAGAGGCCAAAATCCACAGGTAAGCACTTTGCAAAAAACACCTCTGTTTTCTTTGGGAAAAGTTGATGGGTCCACATTGTGTTTGTGGGGTTTTCTGTAGCGGGCACTAGGCCTACGCACACAAGTGAGGTATCATTTTTATCGGGAGACTTCGGGGAATGCTGGGTGGAAGGATATTTGTGGCTCCTCTCAGATTCCAGAACTTTCTGTCATCGAAATATGTGGAAAAAGTGTGTTTTTATCCACATTTTGAGGTTTGCAGAGGATTCCGGGTAACAGAACCTGGTGAGAACCCCACAAGTCACCCCATCTTGGATTCCCAAAGGACTCTAGTTTTCAAAAATGCACAGGTTTGGTAGGTTTCCCTAGGTGCCGGCTGAGCGAGAGGCCAAAATCCACAGGTAGGCACTTTGAAAAAAACACCTCTATTTTCTGTGGAAAAAGGGGATGTGTCCACATTCTGTTTTGGGGGATTTCCTGTTGCGGGCACTAGGCCTACCCACACAAGTAAGGTATCATTTTTTTCGGGAAACTTGGGGGAATGCTAGGTGGAAGGTAATGTGTGGCTCCTCTCAGATTCCAGAACTTTCTGTCACCGAAATGTGAGCAAAAAGTGTTTTTTTAGCCATTTTTTAAGGTTTGAAAAGGATTCTGGGTAAGAGAACCTGGTGAGAGCCCCACAAGTGATCACACCTTGGATTCCCCTAGGCCTCTAGTTTTAAAAAATACACAGGTTTGGTAGGTTCCCCAGGGAGCTGGCTGAGCTAGAGGCCAAAATCCACAGGTAGGCACTTTGCAAAAAACTCCTCTGTTTTCTTTGGGAAAATGTAATGTCTCTACATTGTGTTTTGGGGGATTTCCTGTCGCGGGCACTATGCCTACTCACACAAGTGAGGTATCATTTTTATCGGGAGACTTGGGGGAATGCTGGGTGGAAGGAAATTTGTGGCTCCTCTCAGATGCCAGTTTCTGTCACCGAAATGTGAGGAAAAAGTGTTTTTCTAGCCAAATTTTGAGGTTTGCAAAGGATTCTGTGTAACAGAACCTGGTGAGAGACCCACAAGTCATCCAATCATGGATTCCCCTAGGTGTCTAGTTTCCCAAAATGCACAGGTTTGGTAGGTTTCCCTAGGTGCTGGCTCAGCTAGAGGCCAAAATCCACAGGTAGCACTTTGCAAAAAACACCTCTGTTTTCTTTGGGAAAATTTGATGGGTCCACATTGTGTTTTTGGTGATTTCTGTCGCGGGCACTAGGCCTACCCACACAAGTGAGGTATCAGTTTTTATCGGGAGTCTTGGGGGAACGCTGGGTGGAAGGAAATTTGTGGTTCCTCTCAGATTCCAGAACTTTCTGTCACCGAAATGTGAGGAAAAAGTATTTTTTTAGCCAAATTTTGAGGTTTGCAAATAATTCTGGTTAAAAGAGCATGGTGAGAGACCCACAACTCACCCCATCTTGGATTTCCCTAGGTGTCTAGTTTTAAATAATGCCCAGGGTTGGTAGGTTTCCCTAGGTGCTAGCTGAGGTAGAGGCCAAAATCCACAGGTAGGCACTTTGCAAAAAACACCTCTGTTTTCTTTGGAAAAATGGGATGTGTCCACATTCTGTTTTGGGGGATTTCCTGTCGCGGGCACTAGGCCTACCCAAACAAGTGAGGTATCATTTTTATCGGGAAACTTGGGGGAACGCTGGGTGGAAGGAAATTTGTGATTCCTCTCAGATTCCAGAACTTTCTGTCACCGAAATGTGATGAAAAAGTATTTTTTTAGCCAAATTTTGAGGTTTGTAAAGGATTCTGGGTAAAAGAACATGGTGAGAGACCCACAAGTCACCCTATCATGGATTCCTCTAGGTGTCTAGTTTAAAAAAATGCACAGGTTTGGTAGGTTTCCCTAGGTGCCGGCTGAGCTAGAGGCCAAAATCCACAGGTAGCACTTTGCAAAAAACACCTCTGTTTTCTTTGGGAAAATTTGATGGGTCCACATTGTGTTTTTGGTGATTTCTGTCGCGGGCACTAGGCCTACCCACACAAGTGAGGTATCAGTTTTTATCGGGAGTCTTGGGGGAATGCTGGGTGGAAGGAAATTTGTGGCTCCTCTCAGATTCCAGAACTTTCTGTCATCGAAATGTATGGAAAAAGTGTTTTTAGCCACATTTTGAGGTTTGCAGATGATTCCAGGTAACAGAACCTGGTGAGAGTCCCACAAGTCACCACATCTTGGATTCCCAAAGGTCTCTAGTTTTCAAAAATGCACAGGTTTGGTAGGTTTCCCTAGGTGCCGGCTGAGCTAGAGGCCAAAATCCACAGGTAAGCAATTTGCAAAAAACACCTCTGTTATCTTTGGGAAAATGTAATGTCTCCACATTGTGTTTTGGGGGATTTCCTGTCGCGGGCACTAGGCCTACCCACACAAGTGAGGTATAAGTTTTATCGGGAGACTTTAGGGAATGCTGGGTGGAAGGAAATTTGTGGCTCCTATGATTCCAGAACTTTCTGTCACCGGAATGTAAGGAAAAAGTATTTATTTAGCCAAATTTTGAGGTTTGCAAAGGATTCTGGGTAACAGAACTTGGTGAGAGACCCACAAGTCACCCAATCTTGGATTCCCCTAGGTGTCTAGTTTTCAAAAATGCACAGGTTTGGTAGGTTTCCATAGGTGCTGGCTGAGCTAGAGGCCAAAATCCACAGGTAGGCACTTTGCAAATAACACCCCTGTTTTCTTTGGGAAAATTTGAGGGGTCCACATTGTGTTTTTGGGGATTTCTGTTGCGGGCACTAGGACTACGCACACAAGTGAGGTATCATTTTTATCGGGAGACTTGGGGGAATGCTGGGTGGAAGGAAATTTGTGGCTCCTCTCATATTCCAGAACATCCTGTCATCGAAATGTGTGGAAAAAATATGTTTTTAGCCATATTTTGAGGTTTGCAGAGGATTCCGGGTAACAGAACCTGGTGAGCGCCCCACAAGTCACCCCATCTTGGATTCCCAAAGGTCTCTAGTTTTCAAAAATGCACACATTTGGTAGGTTTCCCTAGGTGAGCTAGAGGCAAAAATCCACAGGTAGGCACTTTGCAAAAAACATCTCTGTTTTCTTTGGGAAAATGTAATGTCTCCACATTGTGTTTTGGGGGATTTCCTTTCGCGGACACTATGCCTACTCACACAAGTGAGGTATCATTTTTATCGGGAGACTTGGGGGAATGCTGGGTGGAAGGAAATTTGTGGATCCTCTCTGATTCCAGAACTTTCTGTCATCAAAATGTGTGGAACAAGTGTGTTTTTAGCCTCATTTGTAGGTTTGCAAAGGATTCTGGGTAACAGAACATGGGGAGAGCCCCACAAGTCACCCCATCTTGGATTCCCCTAGGTGTCTAGTTTTAAAAAATGCACAGGTTTGGTAGGTTTCCCTAGGTGCTAGCTGAGGTAGAGGCAAAAATCCACAGGTAGGCACTTTGCAAAAAACACCTCTGTTTTCTTTGGAAAAATGTGATGTGTCCACATTCTGTTTTGGGGGATTTCCTTTGCAGGCACTAGGCCTACCCACACAAGTAGGGTATCATTTGTATCAGGAGACTTGGGGGAATGCGAGGTGGAAGGATATGTGTGGCTCTTCTCATATTCCAGAACCTTTTGTCACCGAAATGTGAGCAAAAAGTGTTTTTTTAGCCAAATTTAAAGGTTTGAAAAGGATTCTGGGTAACAGAACCTAGTGAGAGCCCCACAAGTGACCACATCTTGGATTCCCCTAGGTCTCTAGTTTAAACAAATGCACAGGTTTGGTAGGTTCCCCTGGGAGCCGGCTGAGCTAGAGGCCAAAATCCATAGGTAGGCACTTTGCAAAAATACCTCTGTTTTCTTTGGGAAAATGTGATGTGTCCATGTTGTGTTTGGGGGATTTCCTGTCACGGGCACTAGGCCTACCCACACAAGTGAGGTATCAGTTTTATCGGGAGACTTGAGGGAATGCTGGGTGGAAGGAAATTTGTAGCTCCTCTCAGATTCCAGAACTTTCTGTCATCGAAATGTGTGGAAAAGGTGTGTTTTTATTCACATTTTGAGGTTTGCTGAGGATTCCGGGTAACAGAACCTGGTGAGAGCCCCACAAGTCACCCCATCTTGGATTCCCAAAGGTCTCTAGTTTAAAAAAATGCACAGGTTTGGTAGGTTACCGTAGGTGCAGGCTGAGCTAGAGGCCAAAATACACAGGTAAGCACATTGCAAAAAACACCTCTGTTTTCTTTGGGAAAATGTAATGTGTACACATTGTGTTTTGGGGGATTTCCTGTCGTGGGCACTACGCCTACCCACACAAGTGAGGTATCATTTTTATCGGGAGACTTGGGGGAACACTGGGTCGAAGGAAATTTGTGGTTCCTCTCAGATTCCAGAACTTTCTGTCACCGAAATGTGAGGAAAAAGTATTTTTTTAGCCAAATTTTCAGGTTTGCAAAGGATTCTGGGTAAAAGAACATGGTGAGAGACCCACAAGTCACCCAATCTTGGATTCCACTAGGTGTCTAGTTTAAAAAAATGCACAGGTTTAGTAGGTTTCCCTAGGTGCCGGCTGAGCTAGAGGCCAAAATCCACAGGTAGCACTTTGCAAAAAACACTTCTGTTTTCTTTGGGAAAATTTGATGGGTCCACATTTAGTTTTTGGTGATTTCTGTCACGGGCACTAGGCCTAGGCACACAAGTGAGGTATCATTTTTATCGGGAGACTTGGGGGAATGCTGGGTGGAAGGAAATTTGTGGCTCCTCTCAGATTCCAGAACTTTGTGTCATCGAAGTGTGTGGAAAAAGTGTGTTTTTAGCCACATTTTGAGGTTTGCTGAGGATTCCGGGTAACAGAACCTGGTGAGAGCCCCACAAGTCACCCCATCTTGGATTCCCAAAGGTCTCTAGTTTTCAAAAATGCACAGGCTTGGTAGGTTTCCATAGGTGCCGGCTGAGCTAGATGCCAAAATCCACAGGTAGGCACTTTGCAAAAATACCTCTGTTTTCTTTGGGAAAATGTGATGTGTCCACGTTGTGTTTGGGGGATTTCCTGTCGCGGGCACTAGGCCTACCCACACAAGTGAGGTATCATTTTTATCGGGAGACTTGGGGGAACGCTGGGTGGAAGGAAATTTGTGGTTCCTCTCAGATTCCAGAACTTTCTGTCACCAAAATATGAGGAAAAAGTATTTTTTTACCCAAATTTTTAGGTTTGCCAAGGATTCTGGGTAAAAGAACATGGTGAGAGACCCACAAGTCACCCAATCTTGGATTCCACTAGGTGTCTAATTTAAAAAAATGCACAGGTTTAGTAGGTTTCCCTAGGTGCCGGCTGAGCTAGAGGCCAAAATCCACAGGTAGCACTTTGCAAAAAACACTTCTGTTTTCTTTGGGAAAATTTGATGGGTCCACATTTTGTTTTGGGGGATTTCTGTCACGGGCGCTAGGCCTATGCACACAAGTGAGGTATAATTTTTATCGGGAGACTTGGGGGAATGCTGGGTGGAAGGAAATTTGTGGCTCCTCTCAGATTCCAGAACTTTGTGTCATCGAAATGTGTGGAAAAAGTGTGATTTTAGCCAAATTTTGAGGTTTGCAAAGGATTCCGGGTAACAGATCCTGGTGAGAGCCCCACAAGTCACCCCATCTTGGATTCCCAAAGGTCTCTAGTTTTCAAAAATGCACAGGTGTGGTAGGTTTCCCTAGGTGCAGGCTGAGCTAGAGGCCAAAATCCACAGGTAAGCACTTTGCAAAAAACACCTCTGTTTTCTTTGGGAAAATTTAATGTGTACACATTGTGTTTTGGGGAATTTCCTGTCGCGAGCACTACGCCTACCCACACAAGTGAGGTATTATTTTTATCGGGAGACTTGGGGGAACGCTGGGTGGAAGGAAATTTGTAGCTCCTCTCAGATTCCAGGATTTTCTGTCATCCAAATGTGTGGAAAAAGTGTGTTTTTAGCCACATTTTGAGGTTTGCTGAGGATTCCGGGTAACAGAACCTGGTGAGAGCCCCACAAGTCACCCCATCTTGGATTCCCAAAGGTCTCTAGTTTTAAAAAATGCACAGGTTTGGTAGGTTTCCCTAGGTGCAGGCTGAGCTAGAGGCCAAAATCCACAGGTAAGCACTTTGCAAAAAACACCTCTGTTTTCTTTGGGAAAATGTAATGTGTACACATTGTGTTTTGGGGGATTTCCTGTTGTGGGCACTACGCCTACCCACACAAGTGAGGTATCATTTTTATCGGGAGACTTGGGGGAACGCTGGGTGGAAGGAAATTTGTGGTTCCTCTCAGATTCCAGAACTTTCTGTCACCGAAATGTGAGGAAAAAGTATTTTTTTAGCCAAATTTTCAGGTTTGCAAAGGATTCTGGGTAAAAGAACATGGTGAGAGACCCACATGTCACCCAATCTTGGATTCCACTAGGTGTCTAGTGTAAAAAAATGCACAGGTTTAGTAGGTTTCCCTAGGTGCTGGCTGAGCTAGACGCCAAAATCCACAGGTAGCACTTTGCAAAAAACACTTCTGTTTTCTTTGGGAAAATTTGATGGGTCCACATTTTGTTTTTGGGGATTTCTGTCACTGGCACTAGGCCTACGCACACAAGTGAGGTATCATTTTTATCGGGAGACTTGGGGGAATGCTGGGTGGAAGGAAATGTGTGGCTCCTCTCAGATTCCAGAACTTTGTGTCATCGGAATGTGTGGAAAAAGTGTGTTTTTAGCCAAATTTTGAGGTTTGCAAAGGATTCCGGGTAACAGATCCTGGTGAGAGCCCCACAAGTCACCCCATCTTGGATTCCCAAAGGTCTCTAGTTTTCAAAAATGCACAGGTTTGGTAGGTTTCCCTAGGTGTAGGCTGAGCTAGAGGCCAAAATCCACAGGTAAGCACTTTGCAAAAAACACCTCTGTTTTCTTTGGGAAAAGTTGATGGGTCCATATTGTGTTTGTGGGGATTTCTGTAGCGGGCACTAGGCCTACGCACACAAGTGAGGTATCATTTTTATCGGGAGACTTCGGGGAATGCTGGGTGGAAGGATATTTGTGGCTCCTCTCAGATTCCAGAACTTTCTGTCATCGAAATATGTGGAAAAAGTGTGTTTTTATCCACATTTTGAGGTTTGCAGAGGATTCCGGGTAACAGAACCTGGTGAGAACCCCACAAGTCACCCCATCTTGGATTCCCAAAGGACTCTAGTTTTCAAAAATGCACAGGTTTGGTAGGTTTCCCTAGGTGCCTGCTGAGCTAGAGGCCAAAATCCACAGGTAGGCACTTTGAAAAAAACACCTCTATTTTCTGTTGGAAAAGGGGATGTGTCCACATTCTGTTTTGGGGGATTTCCTGTTGCGGGCACTAGGCCTACCCACACAAGTAAGGTATCATTTTTTTCGGGAAACTTGGGGGAATGCTAGGTGGAAGGTAATGTGTGGCTCCTCTCAGATTCCAGAACTTTCTGTCACCGAAATGTGAGCAAAAAGTGTTTTTTTAGCCATTTTTTAAGGTTTGAAAAGGATTCTGGGTAACAGAACCTGGTGAGAGCCCCACAAGTGATCACACCTTGGATTCCCCTAGGCCTCTAATTTTAAAAAATACACAGGTTTGGTAGGTTCCCCAGGGAGCTGGCTGAGCTAGAGGCCAAAATCCACAGGTAGGCACTTTGCAAAAAACTCCTCTGTTTTCTTTGGGAAAATGTAATGTCTCTACATTGTGTTTTGGGGGATTTCCTGTCGTGGGCACTATGCCTACTCACACAAGTGAGGTATCATTTTTATCGGGAGACTTGGGGGAATGCTGGGTGGAAGGAAATTTGTGGCTCCTCTCAGATGCCAGTTTCTGTCACCGAAATGTGAGGAAAAAGTGTTTTTCTAGCCAAATTGTGAGGTTTGCAAAGGATTCTGTGTAACAGAACCTGGTGAGAGACCCACAAGTCATCCAATCATGGATTCCCCTAGGTGTCTAGTTTCCAAAAATGCACAGGTTTGGTAGGTTTCCCTAGGTGCTGGCTCAGCTAGAGGCCAAAATCCACAGGTAGGCACTTTGCAAAAAACACCTCTGTTTTCTTTGGGAAAATGTAATGTGTCCACATTTGTTTTTGGGGGATTTACTGTCGCGGGCACTAGGCCTACCCACACAAGTGAGGTATGATTTTTATCGAGAGACTTGGGGGAACGCTGGGTGGAAGGAAATTTGTGGTTCCTCTCAGATTCCAGAACTTTCTGTCACCGAAATGTGAGGAAAAAGTATTTTTTTAGCCAAATTTTGAGGTTTGCAAATAATTCTGGTTAAAAGAGCATGGTGAGAGACCCACAACTCACCCCATCTTGGATTTCCCTAGGTGTCTAGTTTTAAATAATGCCCAGGGTTGGTAGGTTTTCCTAGGTGCTAGCTGAGGTAGAGGCCAAAATCCACAGGTAGGCACGTTGCAAAAAACACCTCTGTTTTCTTTGGAAAAATGGGATGTGTCCACATTCTGTTTTGGGGGATTTCCTGTTGCGGGCACTAGGCCTACCCACAGAAGTAAGGTATCATTTTTATCGGGAGACTTGGGGGAATGCTAGGTGGAAGGAAATGTGTGGCTCCTCTCAGATTCCAGAACTTTCTGTCATCGAAATGTGTGGAAAAAGTGTGTTTTTAGCCACATTTTTAGGTTTGCAAAGGATTCTGGGTAACAGAACATGGGGAGAGCCCCACAAGTCACCCCATCTTGGAGTCCCAAAGGTCTCTAGTTTTAAAAAATGCACAGGTTTGGTAGGTTTCCCTAGGTGCTAGCTGAGGTAGAGGCAAAAATCCACAGGTAGGCACTTTGCAAAAAACACCTCTGTTTTCTTTGGAAAAATGTGATGTGTCCACATTCTGTTTTGGGGGATTTCCTGTTGCAGGCACTAGGCCTACCCACACAAGTAGGGTATCATTTGTATCAGGAGACTTGAGGGAATGCTGGGTGGAAGGAAATTTGTGGCTCCTCTCAGATTCCAGAACTTTCTGTCATCAAAATATGTGGAAAAAGTGTTTTTTCAGCCAAATTTTGAGGTTTGCAAAGGATTCTGTGTAACAGAACCTGGTGAGATCCCCACAAGTCACCCCATCTTGGATTCCCAAAGGTCTCTAGTTTTAAAAAATGCACAGGTTTGGTAGGTTTCCCTAGGTGCTAGCTGAGGTAGAGGCAAACATCCACAGGTAGGCACTTTGTAAAAAACACCTCTGTTTTCTTTGGAAAAATGTAATGTGTCCACATTGATTTTTGGGGGATTTACTGTCGCGGACACTAGGCCTACCCATACAAGTGAGGTATCATTTTTATCAGGATACTTGAGGGAATGCTGGGTGAAAGGAAATTTGTGGCTCCTCTCAGATTCCAGAACTTTCTGTCATCGAAATATGTGGAAAAAGTGTTTTTTCAGCCAAATTTTGAGGTTTGCAAAGGATTCCGTATAACAGAACCTGGTGAGATCCCCACAAGTCACCCCATCTTGTATTCCCAAAGGTCTCTAGTTTTAAAAAATGCACAGGTTTGGTAGGTTTCCCTAGGTGCAGGCTGAGCTAGAGACAAAAATCCACAGGTAGGCACTTTGCAAAAAACACCTCTGTTTTCTTTGGGAAAATGTAATGTGTACACATTGTGTTTTGGGGGATTTCCTGTCGCGGGCACTAGGCCTACCCAAACAAGTGAGGTATCATTTTTATCGGGAAACTTGGGGGAACGCTGGGTGGAAGGAAATTTGTGATTCCTCTCAGATTCCAGAACTTTCTGTCACCGAAATGTGATGAAAAAGTATTTTTTTAGCCAAATTTTGAGGTTTGTAAAGGATTCTGGGTAAAAGAACATGGTGAGAGACCCACAAGTCACCCTATCATGGATTCCTCTAGCTGTCTAGTTTAAAAAAATGCACAGGTTTGGTAGGTTTCCCTAGGTGCCGGCTGAGCTAGAGGCCAAAATCCACAGGTAGCACTTTGCAAAAAACACCTCTGTTTTCTATGGGAAAATTTGATGGGTCCACATTGTGTTTTTGGTGATTTCTGTCGCGGGCACTAGGCCTACCCACACAAGTGAGGTATCAGTTTTTATCGGGAGTCTTGGGGGAATGCTGGGTGGAAGGAAATTTTTGGCTCCTCTCAGATTCCAGAACTTTCTGTCATCGAAATGTGTGGAAAAAGTGTGTTTTTAGACACATTTTGAGGTTTGCAGATGATTCCAGGTAACAGAACCTGGTGAGAGAACACAAGTCACCACATCTTGGATTCCCAAAGGTCTCTAGTTTTAAAAAATGCACAGGTTTGGTAGGTTTCCCTAGGTGCCGGCTGAGCTAGAGGCCAAAATCCACAGGTAAGCACTTTGCAAAAAACACCTCTGTTATCTTTGGGAAAATGTAATGTCTCCACATTGTGTTTTGGGGGATTTCCTGTCGCGGGCACTAGGCATACCCACACAAGTGAGGTATAAGTTTTATCGGGAAACTTTAGGGAATGCTGGGTGGAAGGAAATTTGTGGCTCCTATGATTCTTGAACTTTCTGTCACCGGAATGTAAGGAAAAAGTATTTATTTCGCCAAATTTTGAGGTTTGCAAAGGATTCTGGGTAACAGAACTTGGTGAGAGACCCACAAGTCACCCAATCTTGGATTCCCCTAGGTGTCTAGTTTTCAAAAATGCACAGATTTGGTAGGTTTCCATAGGTGCTGGCTGAGCTAGAGGCCAAAATCCACAGGTAGACACTTTGCAAATAACACCCCTGTTTTCTTTGGGAAAATTTGAGGGGTCCACATTGTGTTTTTGGGGATTTCTGTTGCGGGCACTAGGCCTACGCTCACAAGTGAGGTATCATTTTTATCGGGAGACTTGGGGGAGTGCTGGGTGGAAGGAAATTTGTGGCTCCTCTCATATTCCAGAACATCCTGTCATCGAAATGTGTGGAAAAAATGTGTTTTTAGCCATATTTTGAGGTTTGCAGAGGATTCCGGGTAACAGAACCTGGTGAGCGCCCCACAAGTCACCCCATCTTGGATTCCCAAAGGTCTCTAGTTTTCAAAAATGCACACATTTGGTAGGTTTCCCTAGGTGAGCTAGAGGCAAAAATCCACAGGTAGGCACTTTGCAAAAAACATCTCTGTTTTCTTTGGGAAAATGTAATGTCTCCACATTGTGTTTTGGGGGATTTCCTTTCGCGGACACTATGCCTACTCACACAAGTGAGGTATCATTTTTATCGGGAGACTTGGGGGAATGCTGGGTGGAAGGAAATTTGTGGCTCCTCTCTGATTCCAGAACTTTCTGTCATCAAAATGTGTGGAAAAAGTGTGTTTTTAGCCACATTTGTAGGTTTGCAAAGGATTCTGGGTAACAGAACATGGGGAGAGCCACACAAGTCACCCCATCTTGGATTCCCCTAGGTGTCTAGTTTTAAAAAATACACAGGTTTGGTAGGTTTCCCTAGGTGCTAGCTGAGGTAGAGGCAAAAATCCACAGGTAGGCACTTTGCAAAAAACACCTCTGTTTTCTTTGGAAAAATGTGATGTGTCCACATTCTGTTTTGGGGGATTTCCTTTGCAGGCACTAGGCCTACCCACACAAGTAGGGTATCATTTGTATCAGGAGACTTGGGGGAATGCTAGGTGGAAGGATATGTGTGGCTCTTCTCATATTCCAGAACTTTTTGTCACCGAAATGTGAGCAAAAAGTGTTTTTTTAGCCAAATTTAAAGGTTTGAAAAGGATTCTGGGTAACAGAACCTAGTGAGAGCCCCACAAGTGACCACATCTTGGATTCCCCTAGGTCTCTAGTTTAAACAAATGCACAGGTTTGGTAGGTTCCACTGGGAGCCAGCTGAGCTAGAGGCCAAAATCCACAGGTAGGCACTTTGCAAAAATACCTCTGTTTTCTTTGGGAAAATGTGATGTGTCCACGTTGTGTTTGGGGGATTTCCTGTCGCAGGCACTAGGCCTACCCACACAAGTGAGTTATCAGTTTTATCGGGAGACTTGAGGGAATGCTGGGTGGAAGGAAATTTGTAGCTCCTCTCAGATTCCAGAACTTTCTGTCATCGAAATGTGTGGAAAAGGTGTGTTTTTATCCACATTTTGAGGTTTGCTGAGGATTCCGGGTAACAGAACCTGGTGAGAGCCCCACAAGTCACCCCATCTTGGATTCCCAAAGGTCTCTAGTTTAAAAAAATGCACAGGTTTGGTAGGTTACCGTAGGTGCAGGCTGAGCTAGAGGCCAAAATACACAGGTAAGCACATTGCAAAAAACACCTCTGTTTTCTTTGGGAAAATGTAATGTGTACACATTGTGTTTTGGGGGATTTCCTGTCGTGGGCACTACGCCTACCCACACAACTGAGGTATCATTTTTATCGGGAGACTTGGGGGAACGCTGGGTGGAAGGAAATTTGTGGTTCCTCTCAGATTCCAGAACTTTCTGTCACCGAAATGTGAAGAAAAAGTATTTTTTTAGCCAAATTTTGAGGTTTGAAAATAATTCTGGTTAAAAGAGCATGGTGAGAGACCCACAACTCACCCCATCTTGGATTTCCCTAGGTGTCTAGTTTTAAATAATGCCCAGGTTTGGTAGGTTTCCCTAGGTGCTAGCTGAGGTAGAGGCCAAAATCCACAGGTAGGCACTTTGCAAAAAACATCTCTGTTTTCTTTGGAAAAATGGGATGTGTCCACATTCTGTTTTGGGGGATTTCCTGTTGCAGGCACTAGGCCTACCCACACAAGTAGGGTATCATTTGTATCAGGAGACTTGAGGGAATGCTGGGTGGAAGGAAATTTGTGGCTCCTCTCAGATTCCAGAACTTTCTGTCATCGAAATGTGTGGAAAAAGTGTGTTTTTAGCCACATTTTTAGGTTTGCAAAGGATTCTGGGTAACAGAAAATGGGGAGAGCCCCACAAGTCACCCCATCTTGGATTCCCCAAGGTCTCTAGTTTTAAAAAATGCACAGGTTTGGTAGGTTTCCCTAGGTGCTAGCTGAGGTAGAGGCAAAAATCCACAGGTAGGCACTTTGCAAAAACACCTCTGTTTTCTTTGGAAAAATGTGATGTGTCCACATTCTGTTTTGGGGGATTTCCTGTTGCAGGCACTAGGCCTACCCACACAAGTAGGGTATCATTTGTATCAGGAGACTTGAGGGAATGCTGGGTGGAAGGAAATTTGTGGCTCCTCTCAGATTCCAGAACTTTCTGTCATCGAAATATGTGGAAAAGGTGTTTTTTCAGCCAAATTTTGAGTTTTGCAAAGGATTCTGTGTAACAGAACCTGGTGAGATCCCCACAAGTCACCCCATCTTGGATTCCCAAAGGTCTCTAGTTTAAAAAAATGCACAGGTTTGGTAGGTTTCCCTAGGTGCTAGCTGAGGTAGAGGCAAAAATCCACAGGTATGCACTTTGGAAAAAACACCTCTTTTTTCTTTGGAAAAATGTAATGTGTCCACATTGATTTTTGGGGGATTTACTGTCGCGGGCACTAGGCCTACCCATACAAGTGAGGTATCATTTTTATCAGGATACTTGAGGGAATGCTGGGTGAAAGGAAATTTGTGGCTCCTCTCAGATTCCAGAACTTTCTGTCATCGAAATATGTGGAAAAAGTGTTTTTTCAGCCAAATTTTGAGGTTTGCAAAGGATTCTGTGTAACAGAACCTGGTGAGATCCCCACAAGTCACCCCATCTTGTATTACCAAAGGTCTCTAGTTTAAAAAAATGCACAGGTTTGGTAGGTTTCCCTAGGTGCAGGCTGAGCTAGAGGCAAAAATCCACAGGTAGGCACTTTGCAAAAAACACCTCTGTTTTCTTTGGGAAAATGTAATGTGTACACATTGTGTTTTGGGGGATTTCCTGTCGCGGGCACTAGGCCTACCCACACAAGTGAGGTATCATTTTTATCGGGAAACTTGGGGGAACGCTGGGTGGAAGGAAATTTGTGGCTCCTCTCAGATTCCAGAACTTTCTGTCATCGAAATGTGTGGAAAAAGTGTGTTTTTAGCCACATTTTGAGGTTTGCAGATGATTCCAGGTAACAGAACCTGGTGAGAGTCCCACAAGTCACCACATCTTGGATTCCCAAAGGTCTCTAGTTTTCAAAAATGCACAGGTTTGGTAGGTTTCCCTAGGTGCCGGCTGAGCTAGAGGCCAAAATCCACAGGTAAGCACTTTGCAAAAAACACCTCTGTTTTCTTTGGGAAAATGTAATGTCTCCACATTGTGTTTTGGGGGATTTCCTGTCGCGGGCACTAGGCCTACCCACACAAGTGAGGTATAAGTTTTATCGGGAGACTTTAGGGAATGCTGGGTGGAAGGAAATTTGTGGCTCCTATGATTCCAGAACTATCTGTCACCGTAATGTAAGGAAAAAGTATTTATTTAGCCAAATTTTGAGGATTGCAAACGATTCTGGGTAACAGAACTTGGTGAGAGACCCACAAGTCACCCAATCTTGGATTCCCCTAGGTGTCTAGTTTTAAAAAATGCACAGGTTTGGTAGGTTTCCATAGGTGCTGGCTGAGCTAGAGGCCAAAATCCACAGGTAGGCACTTTGCAAATAACACCCCTGTTTTCTTTGGGAAAATTTGAGGGGTCCACATTGTGTTTTTGGGGATTTCTGTTGCAGCACTAGGCCTACGCACACAAGTGAGGTATCATTTTTATTGGGAGACTTGGGGGAATGCTGGGTGGAAGGAAATTTGTGGCTCCTCTCATATTCCAGAACATCCTGTCATCGAAATGTGTGGAAAAAATGTGTTTTTAGCCATATTTTGAGGTTTGCAGAGGATTCCGGGTAACAGAACCTGGTGAACGCCCCACAAGTCACCCCATCTTGGATTCCCAAAGGTCTCTAGTTTTCAAAAATGCACACATTTGGTAGGTTTCCCTAGGTGAGCTAGAGGCAAAAATCCACAGGTAGGCACTTTGCAAAAAACATCTCTGTTTTCTTTGGGAAAATGTAATGTCTCCACTTTGTGTTTTGGGGGATTTCCTTTCGAGGACACTATGCCTACTCACACAAGTGAGGTATCTTTTTTATCGGGAGACTTGGGGGAATGCTGGGTGGAAGGAAATTTGTGGCTCCTCTCTGATTCCAGAACTCTCTGTCATCGAAATGTGTGGAAAAAGTGTGTTTTTAGCCACATTTTTAGGTTTGCAAAGGATTCTGGGTAACAGAACATGGGGAGAGCCCCACAAGTCACTCCATCTTGGATTCCCCTAGGTGTCTAGTTTTTAAAAATGCACAGGTTTGGTAGGTTTCCCTAGGTGCGAGCTGAGGTAGAGGCAAAAATCCACAGGTAGGCACTTTGCAAAAAACACCTCTGTTTTCTTTGGAAAAATGTGATGTGTCCACATTCTGTTTTGGGGGATTTCCTTTGCAGGCACTAGGCCTACCCACACAAGTAGGGTATCATTTGTATCAGGAGACTTGGGGGAATGCTAGGTGGAAGGATATGTGTGGCTCTTCTCATATTCCAGAACCTTTTGTCACCGAAATGTGAGCAAAAAGTGTTTTTTTAGCCAAA
The DNA here is from genome assembly GCF_031143425.1 of Pleurodeles waltl. Lineage (NCBI taxonomy): Eukaryota > Metazoa > Chordata > Amphibia > Caudata > Salamandridae > Pleurodeles > Pleurodeles waltl. The sequence continues at coordinate 1,084,301,427 of NC_090437.1, read as the reverse complement.
TTTAAAGGTTTGAAAAGGATTCTGGGTAACAGAACTTGGTGAGAGACCCACAAGTCACCCAATCTTGGATTCCCCTAGGTGTCTAGTTTTAAAAAATGCACAGGTTTGGTAGGTTTCCATAGGTGCTGGCTGAGCTAGAGGCCAAAATCCACAGGTAGGCACTTTGCAAATAACACCCCTGTTTTCTTTGGGAAAATTTGAGGGGTCCACATTGTGTTTTTGGGGATTTCTGTTGCGGGCACTAGGCCAACGCACACAAGTGAGGTATCATTTTTATTGGGAGACTTGGGGGAATGCTGGGTGGAAGGAAATTTGTGGCTCCTCTCATATTCCAGAACATCCTGTCATCGAAATGTGTGGAAAAAATGTGTTTTTAGCCATATTTTGAGGTTTGCAGAGGATTCCGGGTAACAGAACCTGGTGAGCGCCCCACAAGTCACCCCATCTTGGATTCCCAAAGGTCTCTAGTTTTCAAAAATGCACACATTTGGTAGGTTTCCCTAGGTGAGCTAGAGGCAAAAATCCACAGGTAGGCACTTTGCAAAAAACATCTCTGTTTTCTTTGGGAAAATGTAATGTCTCCACTTTGTGTTTTGGGGGATTTCCTTTCGCGGACACTATGCCTACTCACACAAGTGAGGTATCATTTTTATCGGGAGACTTGGGGGAATGCTGGGTGGAAGGAAATTTGTAGCTCCTCTCAGATTCCAGAACTTTCTGTCATTGAAATGTGTGGAAAAGGTGTGTTTTTAGCCACATTTTGAGGTTTGCTGAGGATTCCGGGTAACAGAACCTGGTGAGAGCCCCACAAGTCACCCCATCTTGGATTCCCAAAGGTCTCTAGTTTAAAAAAATGCACAGGTTTGGTAGGTTACCGTAGGTGCAGGCTGAGCTAGAGGCCAAAATACACAGGTAAGCACATTGCAAAAACACCTCTGTTTTCTTTGGGAAAATGTAATGTGTACACATTGTGTTTTGGGGGATTTATTGTCGTGGGCACTACGCCTACCCACACAAGTGAGGTATCATTTTTATCGGGAGACTTGGGGGAACGCTGGGTGGAAGGAAATTTGTGGTTCCTCTCAGAATACAGAACTTTCTGTCACCGAAATGTGAGGAAAAAGTATTTTTTTAGCCAAATTTTCAGGTTTGCAAAGGATTCTGGGTAAAAGAACATGGTGAGAGACCCACAAGTCACCCAATCCTGGATTCCACTAGGTGTCTAGTTTAAAAAAATGCACAGGTTTAGTAGGTTTCTATAGGTGCCGGCTGAGCTAGAGGCCAAAATCCACAGGTAGCACTTTGCAAAAAACACCTCTGTTTTCTTTGGGAAAATGTAATGTCTCCACATTGTGTTTTGGGGGATTTCCTGTCGCGGGCACTAGGCCTACCCACACAAGTGAGGTATAAGTTTTATCGGGAGACTTTAGGGAATGCTGGGTGGAAGGAAATTTGTGGCTCCTATGATTCCAGAACTTTCTGTCACCGTAATGTAAGGAAAAAGTATTTATTTAGCCAAATTTTGAGGTTTGCAAAGGATTCTGGGTAACAGAACTTGGTGAGAGACCCACAAGTCACCCAATCTTGGATTCCCCTAGGTGTCTAGTTTTAAAAAATGCACAGGTTTGGTAGGTTTCCATAGGTGCTGGCTGAGCTAGAGGCCAAAATCCACAGGTAGGCACTTTGCAAATAACACCCCTGTTTTCTTTGGGAAAATTTGAGGGGTCCACATTGTGTTTTTGGGGATTTCTGTTGCGGGCACTAGGCCTACGCACACAAGTGAGGTATCATTTTTATTGGGAGACTTGGGGGAATGCTGGGTGGAAGGAAATTTGTGGCTCCTCTCATATTCCAGAACATCCTGTCATCGAAATGTGTGGAAAAAATGTGTTTTTAGCCATATTTTGAGGTTTGCAGAGGATTCCGGGTAACAGAACCTGGTGAGCGCCCCACAAGTCACCCCATCTTGGATTCCCAAAGGTCTCTAGTTTTCAAAAATGCACACATTTGGTAGGTTTCCCTAGGTGAGCTAGAGGCAAAAATCCACAGGTAGGCACTTTGCAAAAAACATCTCTGTTTTCTTTGGGAAAATGTAATGTCTCCACTTTGTGTTTTGGGGGATTTCCTTTCGCGGACACTATGCCTACTCACACAAGTGAGGAATCATTTTTATCGGGAGACTTGGGGGAATGCTGGGTGGAAGGAAATTTGTGGCTCGACTCTGATTCCAGAACTTTCTGTCATCGAAATGTGTGGAAAAAGTGTGTTTTTAGCCACATTTTTAGGTTTGCAAAGGATTCTGGGTAACAGAACATGGGAGAGCCCCACAAGTCACTCCATCTTGGATTCCCCTAGGTGTCTAGTTTTAAAAAATGCACAGGTTTGGTAGGTTTCCCTAGGTGCTGGCTGAGGTAGAGGCAAAAATCCACAGGTAGGCACTTTGCAAAAAACACCTCTGTTTTCTTTGGAAAAATGTGATGTGTCCACATTCTGTTTTGGGGGATTTCCTTTGCAGGCACTAGGCCTACCCACACAAGTAGGGTATCATTTGTATCAGGAGACTTGGGGGAATGCTAGGTGGAAGGATATGTGTGGCTCTTCTCATATTCCAGAACTTTTTGTCACCGAAATGTGAGCAAAAAGTGTTTTTTTAGCCAAATGTAAAGGTTTGAAAAGGATTCTGGGTAACAGAACCTAGTGAGAGCCCCACAAGTGACCACATCTTGGATTCCCCTAGGTCTCTAGTTTAAACAAATGCACAGGTTTGGTAGGTTCCCGTGGGAGCCGGCTGAGCAAGAGGCCAAAATCCACAGGTAGGCCCTTTTAAAAAAAAAACTCTGTTTTCTTTGGGAAAATGTGATGTGTCCACATTGTGTTTGGGGGATTTCCTGTCGCGGGCACTAGGCCTACCCACACAAGTGAGGTATCATTTTTATCGGGAGACTTGAAGGAATGCTGGGTGGAATGAAATTTGTAGCTCCTCTCAGATTCCAGAACTTTCTGTCATCGAAATGTGTGGAAAAGGTGTGTTTTTAGCCACATTTTGAGGTTTGCTGAGGATTCCGGGTAACAGAACCTGGTGAGAGCCCCACAAGTCACCCCATCTTGGATTCCCAAAGGTCTCTAGTTTTCAAAAATGCACAGGTTTGGTAGGTTTCCATAGGTGCCGGCTGAGCTAATGGCCAAAATCCACAGGCAGGCACTTTGCAAAAAACAAATCTGTTTTCTTTGGGAAAATGTAATGTCTCCACATTGTGTTTTGGGGATTTCCTGTCGCAGGCGTTATGCCTACTCACACAAGTGAGGTATCATTTTTATCGGGAGACTTGGGGGAATGCTGGGTGAAAGGAAATTTGTGGCTCCTCTCAGATGCCAGAACTTTCTGTCAATGAAATGTGAGGAAAAAGTGTTTTTCTAGCCAAATTTTGAGGTTTGCAAAGGATTCTGTGTAACAGAACCTGGTGAGAGACCCACAAGTCATCCATTCTTGGATTCCCCTAGGTGTCTAGTTTTCATAAATGCACAGGTTTGGTAGGTTTCCATAGGTGTTGGCTGAGCTAGAAGCCAAAATCCACAGGTAGGCACTTTGCAAAAAACACCTCTGTTTTCTTTGGGAAAATGTAATGTGTCCACATTGGTTTTTGGGGGATTTACTGTCGCGGGCACTAGGCCTACCCACAGAAGTGAGCTATCATTTTTATCAGGAGACTTGAGGGAATGCTGAGTGGAGGAAATTTGTGGCTCCTCTCAGATTCCAGAACTTTCTGTCATCGAAATGTGTGGAAAAAGTGTGTTTTTAGCCACATTTTTAGGTTTGCAAAGGATTCTGGGTAACAGAACATGGGGAGAGCCCCACAAGTCACCCCATCTTGGATTCCCAAAGGTCTCTAGTTTTAAAAAATGCACAGGTTTGGTAGGTTTCCCTAGGTGCTAGCTGAGGTAGAGGCAAAAATCCACAGGTAGGCACTTTGCAAAAAAACACCTCTGTTTTCTTTGGAAAAATGTGATGTGTCCACATTCTGTTTTTGGGGATTTCCTGTTGCAGGCACTAGGCCTACCCACACAAGTAGGGTATCATTTGTATCAGGAGACTTGGGGGAATGCTAGGTGGAAGGATATGTGTGGCTCTTCTCAGATTCCAGAACTTTCTGTCACCGAAATGTGAGCAAAAAGTGTTTTTTTAGCCAAATTTAAAGGTTTGAAAAGGATTCTGGGTAACAGAACCTAGTGAGAGCCCCACAAGTGACCACATCTTGGATTCCCCTAGGTCTCTAGTTTAAACAAATGCACAGGTTTGGTAGGTTCCCCTGGGAGCCGGCTGAGCTAGAGGCCAAAATCCACAGGTAGGCACTTTGCAAAAATACCTCTGTTTTCTTTGGGAAAATGTGATGTGTCCACGTTGTGTTTGGGGGATTTGCTATCGCGGGCACTAGGCCTACCCACACAAGTGAGGTATCAGTTTTATCAGGAGTCTTGAGGGAATGCTGGGTGGAAGGAAATTTGTAGCTCCTCTCAGATTCCAGAACTTTCTGTCATCGAAATGTGTGGAAAAGGTGTGTTTTTATCCACATTTTGAGGTTTGCTGAGGATTCCGGGTACCAGAACCTGGTGAGAGCCCCACAAGTCACCCCATCTTGGATTCCCAAAGGTCTCTAGTTTAAAAAAATGCACAGGTTTGGTAGGTTACCGTAGGTGCAGGCTGAGCTAGAGGCCAAAATACACAGGTAGGCACATTGCAAAAAACACCTCTGTTTTCTGTGGGAAAATGTAATGTGTACACATTGTGTTTTGGGGGATTTCCTGTCGTGGGCACTACGCCTACGCACACAAGTGAGGTATCATTTTTATCGGGAGACTTGGGGGAATGCTGGGTGGAAGGAAATTTGTGGCTCCTCTCAGATTCCAGAACTTTGTGTCATCGAAGTGTGTGGAAAAAGTGTGTTTTTAGCCAAATTTTGAGGTTTGCAAAGGATTCCGGGTAACAGATCCTGGTGAGAGCCCCACAAGTCACCCCATCTTGGATTCCCAAAGGTCTCTAGTTTTCAAAAATGAACAGGTTTGGTAGGTTTCCATAGGTGCAGGCTGAGCTAGAGGCCAAAATCCACAGGTAAGCACTTTGCAAAAAACACCTCTGTTTTCTTTGGGAAAACGTAATGTGTAGACATTGTGTTTTGGGGGATTACCTGTTGTGGGCACTACGCCTACCCACACAAGTGAGGTATCATTTTTATCGGGAGACTTGGGGGAACGCTGGGTGGAAGGAAATTTGTGGTTCCTCTCAGATTCCAGAACTTTCTGTCACCGAAATGTGAGGAAAAAGTATTTTTTTAGCCACATTTTGAGGTTTGCAAAGGATTCTGTGTAACAGAACCTGGTGAGAGACCCACAAGTCATCCATTCTTGGATTCCCCTAGGTGTCTAGTTTTCATAAATGCACAGGTTTGGTAGGTTTCCATAGGTGTTGGCTGAGCTAGAGGCCAAAATCCACAGGTAGGCACTTTGCAAAAAACACCTCTGTTTTCTTTGGGAAAATATGATGTGTCCACATTGGTTTTTGGGGGATTTACTGTCGCGGGCACTAGGCCTACCCACACAAGTGAGCTATCATTTTTATCAGGAGACTTGAGGGAATGCTGAGTGGAGGAAATTTGTGGCTCCTCTCAGATTCCATAACTTTCTGTCATCGAAATGTGTGGAAAAAGTGTGTTTTTAGCCACATTTTTAGGTTTGCAAAGGATTCTGGGTAACAGAACATGGGGAGAACCCCACAAGTCACCCCATCTTGGATTCCCAAAGGTCTCTAGTTTTAAAAAATGCACAGGTTTGGCAGGTTTCCCTAGGTGCTAGCTGAGGTAGAGGCAAAAATCCACAGGTAGGCACTTTGCAAAAAACACCTCTGTTTTCTTTGGAAAAATGTGATGTGTCCACATTATGTTTTGGGGGATTTCCTGTTGCAGGCACTAGGCCTACCCACACAAGTAGGGTATCATTTGTATCAGGAGACTTGGGGGAATGCTAGGTGGAAGGATATGTGTGGCTCTTCTCAGATTCCAGAACTTTCTCTCACCGAAATGTGAGCAAAAAGTGTTTTTTAGCCAAATTTAAAGGTTTGAAAAGGATTCTGGGTAACAGAACCTAGTGAGAGCCCCACAAGTGACCACATCTTGGATTCCCCTAGGTCTCTAGTTTAAACAAATGCACAGGTTTGGGAGGTTCCCCTGGGAGCCGGCTGAGCTAGAGGCCAAAATCCACAGGTAGGCACTTTGCAAAAATACCTCTGTTTTCTTTGGGAAAATGTGATGTGTCCACGTTGTGTTTGGGGGATTTCCTGTCGGGGGCACTAGGCCTACCCACACAAGTGAGGTATAATTTTTATCGGGAGACTTGGGGGAACGCTGGGTGGAAGGAAATTTGTGGTTCCTCTCAGATTCCAGAACTTTCTATCACCGAAATGTGAGGAAAAAGTATTTTTTTAGCCAAATTTTCAGGTTTGCAAAGGATTCTGGGTAAAAGAACATGGTGAGAGACCCACAAGTCACCCAATCTTGGATTCCACTAGGTGTCTAGTTTAAAAAAATGCACAGGTTTAGTAGTTTTCCCTAGGTGCCGGCTGAGCTAGAGGCCAAAATCCACAGGTAGCACTTTGCAAAAAACACTTCTGTTTTCTTTGGGAAAATTTGATGGGTCCACATTTTGTTTTTGGGGATTTCTGTCACGGGCGCTAGGCCTATGCACACAAGTGAGGTATAATTTTTATCGGGAGACTTGGGGGAATGCTGGGTGGAAGGAAATTTGTGGCTCCTCTCAGATTCCAGAACTTTGTGTCATCGAAATGTGTGGAAAAAGTGTGATTTTAGCCAAATTTTGAGGTTTGCAAAGGATTCCGGGTAACAGATCCTGGTGAGAGCCCCACAAGTCACCCCATCTTGGATTCCCAAAGGTCTCTAGTTTTGAAAAATGCACAGGTTTGGTAGGTTTCCCTAGGTGCAGGCTGAGCTAGAGGCCAAAATCCACAGGTAAGCACTTCGCAAAAAAACACCTCTGTTTTCTTTGGGAAAATTTAATGTGTACACATTGTGTTTTGGGGATTTTCCTGTCCCGAGCACTACGCCTACCCAAACAAGTGAGGTATCATTTTTATCGGGAGACTTGGGGGAACGCTGGGTGGATGGAAATTTGCAGCTCCTCTCAGATTCCAGGATTTTCTGTCATCGAAATGTGTGGAAAAAGTGTGTTTTTAGCCAAATTTTGAGGTTTGGAAAGGATTCCGGGTAACAGATCCTGGTGAGAGCCCCACAAGTCACCCCATCCTGGATTCCCAAAGGTCTCTAGTTTTCAAAAATGCACAGGTTTGGTAGGTTTCCCTAGGTGCAGGCTGAGCTAGAGGCCAAAATCCACAGGTAAGCACTTTGCAAAAAACACCTCTGTTTTCTTTGGGAAAATGTAATGTGTACACATTGTGTTTTGGGGGATTTCCTGTCGTGGGCACTACGCCTACCCACACAAGTGAGGTATCATTTTTATCGGGAGACTTGGGGGAACGCTGGGTGGAAGGAAATTTGTGGTTCCTCTCAGATTCCAGAACTTTCTGTCACCGAAATGTGAGGAAAAAGTATTTTTTTAGCCAAATGTTCAGGTTTGCAAAGGATTCTGGGTAAAAGAACATGGTGAGAGACCCACATGTCACCCAATCTTGGATTCCACTAGGTGTCTAGTGTAAAAAAATGCACAGGTTTAGTAGGTTTCCCTAGGTGCCGGCTGAGCTAGACGCCAAAATCCACAGGTAGCACTTTGCAAAAAACACTTCTGTTTTCTTTGGGAAAATTTGATGGGTCCACATTTTGTTTTTGGGGATTTCTGTCACTGGCACTAGGCCTACGCACACAAGTGAGGTATCATTTTTATCGGGAGACTTGGGGGAATGCTGGGTGGAAGGAAATTTGTGGCTCCTCTCAGATTCCAGAACTTTGTGTCATCGGAATGTGAGGAAAAAGTGTGTTTTTAGCCAAATTTTGAGGTTTGCAAAGGATTCCGGGTAACAGATCCTGGTGAGAGCCCCACAAGTCACCCCATCTTGGATTCCCAAAGGTCTCTAGTTTTCAAAAATGCACAGGTTTGGTAGGTTTCCCTAGGTGCAGGCTGAGCTAGAGGCCAAAATCCACAGGTAAGCACTTTGCAAAAAACACCTCTGTTTTCTTTGGGAAAATGTAATGTGTACACATTGGGGGTCATTCTGACCCCAGCGGTCATGGACCGCCGGGGCCAGGGTTGGCGGGAGCACCGCCAACAGGCTGGCGGTGCCCCGCAGGGCATTCTGACCGCAGCGGTTTGGCCGCGGTCAGAAGAGGAAAACCGGCGGTCTCCCGCCGGTTTTCCGCTGCCGAAAAGAATCCTCCATGGCGGCGCAGCGCGCTGCGCTGCCATGGGGATTCTGACACCCCATACCGCCATCCTGTTCCTGGCGGCTCTGCCGCCAGGAACAGGATGGCGGTATGGGGTGTCGTGGGGCCCCCGTAAGAGGGCCCCACTTTGAATTTCACTGTCTGCATTGCAGACAGTGAAATTTGCGACGGGTGCAACTGCACCCGTCGCACCTTCCCACTCCGCCGGCTCCATTCAGAGCCGGCGTCCTCGTGGGAAGGTTGTTTTCCACTGGGCTGGCGGGCGGCTTTTTGGCGGTCGCCCGCCAGCTCAGTGGAAAACCCAGAATCACCGCAGCGGTCCTTCGACCGCGGTGCGGTATTCTGGAGGGGGGAACTCTGGCGGGCGGCCTCCGCCGCCCGCCAGAGTTAGAATCACCCCCATTGTGTTTTGGGGAATTTCCTGTCGCGAGCACTATGCCTACCCACACAAGTGAGGTATCATTTTTATCGGGAGACTTGGGGGAACGCTGGGTGGAAGGAAATTTGTAGCTCCTCTCAGATTTCAGAACTTTCTGTCATCGAAATGTGTGGAAAAGGTGTGTTTTTAGCCACATTTTGAGGTTTGCTGAGGATTCAGGGTAACAGAACCTGGTGAGAGCCCCACAAGTCACCCCATCTTGGATTCCCAAAGGTCTCTAGTTTAAAAAAATGCACAGGTTTGTTAGGTTTCCCTAGGTGCAGGCTGAGCTAGAGGCCAAAATCCACAGGTAAGCACTTTGCTAAAAACACCTCTGTTTTCTTTGGGAAAATGTAATGTGTACACATTGTGTTTTGGGGGATTTCCTGTCATGGGCACTACGCCTACCCACACAAGTGAGGTATCATTTTTATCGGGAGACTTGGGGGAACGCTGGGTGGAAGGAAATTTGTGGTTCCTCTCAGATTCCAGAACTTTCTGTCACCAAAATGTGAGGAAAAAGTATTTTTTTAGCCAAATTTTCAGGTTTGCAAAGGATTCTGGGTAAAAGAACATGGTGAGAGACCCACATGTCACCCAATCTTGGATTCCACTAGGTGTCTAGTGTAAAAAAATGCACAGGTTTAGTAGGTTTCCCTAGGTGCCGGCTGAGCTAGACGCCAAAATCCACAGGTAGCACTTTGCAAAAAACACTTTTGTTTTCTTTGGGAAAATTTGATGGGTCCACATTTTGTTTTTGGGGATTTCTGTCACTGGCACTAGGCCTACGCACACAAGTGAGGTATCATTTTTATCGGGAGACTTGGGGGAATGCTGGGTGGAAGGAAATTTGTGGCTCCTCTCAGATTCCAGAACTTTGTGTCATCGGAATGTGTGGAAAAAGTGTGTTTTTAGCCAAATTTTGAGGTTTGCAAAGGATTCCGGGTAACAGATCCTGGTGAGAGCCCCACAAGTCACCCCATCTTGGATTCCCAAAGGTCTCTAGTTTTCAAAAATGCACAGGTTTGGTAGGTTTCCCTGGGAGCCGGCTGAGCTAGAGGCCAAAATCCACAGGTAGGCACTTTGCAAAAAAAACCTGTTTTCTTTGGGAAAATGTGGTGTGTCCACGTTGTGTTTGGGGGATTTCCTGTCGCGGGCACTAGGCCTACCCACACAAGTGAGGTATCATTTTTATAGGGAGACTTGACGGAATGCTGGGTGGAAGGAAATTTGTAGCTCCTCTCAGATTCCAGGATTTTCTGTCATCGAAATGTGTGGAAAAACTGTGTTTTTAGCCACATTTTGAGGTTTGCTGAGTATTCCGGGTAACAAAACCTGGTGAGAGCCCCACAAGTCACCCCATCTTGGATTCCCAATGGTCTCTAGTTTTAAAAAATGCACAGGTTTGGTAGGTTTCCTTAGGTGCAGGCTGAGCTAGAGGCCAAAATCCACAGGTAAGCACTTTGCAAAAAACACCTCTGTTTTCTTTGGGAAAATGTAATGTGTACACATTGTGTTTTGGGGGATTTCCTGTCATGGGCACAACGCCTACCCACACAAGTGAGGTATAATTTTTATCGGGAGACTTGGGGGAACGCTGGGTGGAAGGAAATTTGTGGTTCCTCTCAGATTCCAGAACTTTCTGTCACCAAAATGTGAGGAAAAAGTATTTTTTTAGCCAAATTTTCAGGTTTGCAAAGGATTCTGGGTAAAAGAACATGGTGAGAGACCCACATGTCACCCAATCTTGGATTCCACTAGGTGTCTAGTGTAAAAAAATGCACGGGTTTAGTAGGTTTCCCTAGGTGCCGGCTGAGCTAGACGCCAAAATCCACAGGTAGCACTTTGCAAAAAACACTTCTGTTTTCTTTGGGAAAATTTGATGGGTCCACATTTTGTTTTTGGGGATTTCTGTCACTGGCACTAGGCCTACGCACACAAGTGAGGTATCATTTTTATCGGGAGACTTGGGGGAATGCTGGGTGGAGGGAAATTTGTGGCTCCTCTCAGATTCCAGAACTTTGTGTCATCGGAATGTGTGGAAAAAGTGTGTTTTTAGCCAAATTTTGAGGTTTGCAAAGGATTCCGGGTAACAGATCCTGGTGAGAGCCCCACAAGTCACCCCATCTTGGATTCCCAAAGGTCTCTAGTTTTCAAAAATGCACAGGTTTGGTAGGTTTCCCTAGGTGCAGGCTGAGCTAGAGGCCAAAATCCACAGGTAAGCACTTCGCAAAAAAACACCTCTGTTTTCTTTGGGAAAATGTAATGTGTACACATTGGGGTTCATTCTGACCCCTGCGGTCATGGACCACCGGGGCCAGGGTTGGCGGGAGCACCGCCAACAGGCTGGCGGTGCCCCGCAGGGCATTCTGACCGCGGAGGTTTGGCCCCGGTCAGAAGAGGAAAACCGGCGGTCTCCCGCCGGTTTTCCGCTGCCCAAAAGAATCCTCCATGGCGGCGCAGCTCGCTGCGCCGCCATGGGGATTCTGACACCCCATACCGCCATCCTGTTCCTGGCGGCTCTGCCGCCAGGAACAGGATGGCGGTATGGGGTGTCGTGGGGCCCCTGGGGGCCCCTGCAGTGCCCATGCCAATGGCATGGGCACTGCAGGGGCCCCCGTAAGAGGGCCCCACTTTGAATTTCACTGTCTGCATTGCAGACAGTGAAATTCGCGACGGGTGCAACTGCACACGTCGCACCTTCCCACTCCGCCGGCTCCATTCAGAGCCGGCGTCCTCGTGGGAAGGTTCTTTTCCACTGGGCTGGCGGGCGGCCTTTTGGCGGTCGCCTGCCAGCCCAGTGGAAAACCCAGAATCACCGCAGCGGTCTTACGACCGCGGTGCGGTATTCTGGAGGGGGGAACTATGGCGGGCGGGGAATCACCCCCATTGTGTTTTGGGGAATTTCCTGTCGCGAGCACTATGCCTTCCCACACAAGTGAGGTATCATTTTTATCGGGAGACTTGGGGGAACGCTGGGTGGAAGGAAATTGGTAGCTCCTCTCAGATTCCAGAACTTTCTGTCATCGAAATGTGTGGAAAAGGTGTGTTTTTAGCCACATTTTGAGGTTTGCTGAGGATTCCGGGTAACAGAACCTGGTGAGAGCCCCACAAGTCACCCCATCTTGGATTCCCAAAGGTCTCTAGTTTTAAAAAATGCACAGGTTTGGTAGGTTTCCCTAGGTGCAGGCTGAGCTAGAGGCCAAAATCCACAGGTAGGCACTTTGCAAAAAACACCTCTGTTTTCTTTGGGAAAATGTAATGTCTCCACATTGTGTTTTGGGGGATTTCCTGTCGCGGGCACTATGCCTACTCACACAAGTGAGGTATCATTTTTATGGGGAGACTTGGGGGAATGCTGGGTGGAAGGAAATTTGTGGCTCCTCTCAGATGCCAGAACTTTCTGTCACTGAAATGTGAGGAAAAAGTGTTTTTCTAGCCAAATTGTGAAGTTTGCAAAGGATTCTGTGTAGCAGAACTTGGTGAGAGACCCACAAGTCACCCAATCTTGGATTCCCCTAGGTCTCTAGTTTTCATAAATGCACAGGTTTGGTAGGTTTCCATAGGTGCTGGCTGAGCTAGAGGCCAAAATCCACAGGTAGGCACTTTGCAAAAAACACCTCTGTTTTCTTTGGGAAAATTTGATGGGTCCACATTGTGTTTTTGGGGATTTCTGTCTCGGGCACTAGGCCTACGCACACAAGTGAGGTATCATTTTTATCGTGAGACTTGGGGGAATGCTGGGTGGAAGGAAATTTGTGGCTCCTCTCAGATGCCAGAACTTTCTGTCACTGAAATGTGAGGAAAAAGTGTTTTTCTAGCCAAATTGTGAGATTTGCAAAGGATTCTGTGTAACAGAACTTGGTGAGAGACCCACAAGTCACCCAATCTTGGATTCCCCTAGGTGTCTAGTTTTAAAAAATGCACAGGTTTGGTAGGTTTCCATAGGTGCTGGCTGAGCCAGAGGCCAAAATCCACAGGTAGGCACTTTGCAAAAAACTCCTCTGTTTTCTTTGGGAAAATTTGATGGGTCCGCATTGTGTTTTTGGGGAATTCTGTTGTGGGCACTAGGCCTACGCACACAAGTGAGGTATCATTTTTATCGGGAGACTTGGGGGAATGCTGGGTGGAAGGAAATTTGTGGCTCATCTCAGACTCCAGAACTTTCTGTCATCGAAATATGTGGAAAAAGTGTGTTTTTAGCCACATTTTGAGGTTTGCAGAGGATTCCAGGTAACAGAACCTGGTGAGAGCCCCACAAGTCACCCCATCTTGGATTCCCAAAGGTCTCTAGTTTTCAAAAATGCACAGGTTTGGTAGGTTTCCCTAGGTGAGCTAGAGGCCAAAATCCACAGGTAGGCACTTTGCAAAAAACATCTCTGTTTTCTTTGGGAAAATGTAATGTCTCCACATTGTGTTTTGGGGGATTTCCTGTCGCGGGCACTATGCCTACTCACACAAGTGAGGTATCATTTTTATCGGGAGACTTGGGGGAGTGCTGGGTGGAAGGAAATTTGTGGTTCCTCTCAGATGCCAGAACTTTCTGTCACTGAAATGTGAGGAAAAAGTGTTTTTCTAGCCAAATTGTGAAGTTTGCAAATGATTCTGTGCAGCAGAACTTGATGAGAGACCCACAATTCACCCAATCTTGGATTCCCCTAGGTTTCTAGTTTTAAAAAATGCACAGGTTTGGTAGGTTTCCATAGGTGCTGGCTGAGCTGGAGGCCAAAATCCACAGGTAGGCACTTTGCAAAAAACACCTCTGTTTTCTTTGGGAAAATGTAATGTCTCCACATTGTGTTTTGGGGGATTTCCTGTCGCGGGCACTATGCCTACTCACACAAGTGAGGTATCATTTTTATGGGGAGACTTGGGGGAATGCTGGGTGGAAGGAAATTTGTGGCTCCTCTCAGATGCCAGAACTTTCTGTCACTGAAATGTGAGGAAAAAGTGTTTTTCTAGCCAAATTGTGAAGTTTGCAAAGGATTCTGTGTAGCAGAACTTGGTGAGAGACCCACAAGTCACCCAATCTTGGATTCCCCTAGGTCTCTAGTTTTCATAAATGCACAGGTTTGGTAGGTTTCCATAGGTGCTGGCTGAGCTAGAGGCCAAAATCCACAGGTAGGCACTTTGCAAAAAACACCTCTGTTTTCTTTGGGAAAATTTGATGGGTCCACATTGTGTTTTTGGGGATTTCTGTCTCGGGCACTAGGCCTACGCACACAAGTGAGGTATCATTTTTATCGGGAGACTTGGGGGAATGCTGGGTGGAAGGAAATTTGTGGCTCATCTCAGACTCCCGAACTTTCTGACATCGAAATGTGTGGAAAAAGTGTGTTTTTAGCCACATTTTGAGGTTTGCAGAGGCTTCCGGGTAACAGAACCTGGTGAGAGCCCCACAAGTCACCCCATCTTGGATTCCCAAAGGTCTCTAGTTTTCAAAAATGCACTGGTTTGGTAGGTTTCCCCATGTGCCGGCTGAGCTACAGGCCAAAATCCACAGGTAGGCACTTTGAAAAAAACACCTCTGTTTTCTTTGGGAAAATGTGATGTCTCCAAATTGTGTTTTGGGGGATTTCCTGTCGCGGGCACTATGCCTACTCACACAAGTGAGGTATCATTTTTATTGGGAGACTTGGGGGAATGCTGGGTGGAAGGAAATTTGTGGTTCCTCTCAGATGCCAGAACTTTCTGTCACTGAAATGTGAGGAAAAAGTGTTTTTCTAGCCAAATTTTGAGGTTTGCAAAGGATTCTGTGTAACAGAACCTGGTCAGAGACCCACAAGTCACCCAATCTTGGATTCCCATAGGTGTCTAGTTTTCAAAAATGTACAGGTTTGGTAGGTTTCCATAGGTGCTGGCTGAACTAGAGGCCAAAATCAACAAGTAGGCACTTTGCAAAAAACACCTCTGTTTTCTTTGGGAAAATGTAATGTGTCCACATTGGTTTTTGGGGGATTTACTGTCGCGGGCACTAGGCCTACCCACACAAGTGAGCTATCATTTTTATCAGGAGACTTGGGGGAATGCTGGGTGGAAGGAAATTTGTGGCTCCTCTCAGATTCCAGAACTTTCTGTCATCGAAATGTGTGGAAAAACTGTGTTTTTAGCCACATTTTGAGGTTTGCAGAGGATTCCGGGTAACAAAACCTGGTGAGAGCCCCACAAGTCACCCCATCTTGGATTCCCAATGGTCTCTAGTTTTAAAAAATGCACAGGTTTGGTAGGTTTCCCTAGGTGCAGGCTGAGCTAGAGGCCAAAATCCACAGGTAAGCACTTTGCAAAAAACACCTCTGTTTTCTTTGGGAAAATGTAATGTGTACACATTGTGTTTTGGGGATTTCCTGTCGTGGGCACTACGCCTACCCACACAAGTGAGGTATCATTTTTATCGGGAGACTTGGGGGAACGCTGGGTGGAAGGAAATTTGTGGTTCCTCTCAGATTCCAGAACTTTCTGTCACCGAAATGTGAGGAAAAAGTATTTTTTTAGCCGAATTTTCAGGTTTGCAAAAAATTCTGGTTAAAAGAACATGGTGAGAGACCCACAAGTCACCCAATCTTGGATTCCCCTAGGTGTCTAGTTTAAAAAAATGCACAGGTTTGGTAGGTTTCCCTAGGTGCTGGCTGAGCTAGAGGCCAAAATCCACAGGTAGCACTTTGCAAAAAACACTTCTGTTTTCTTTGGGAAAATGTGATGGGTCCACATTGTGTTTTTGGGGATTTCTGTCGCGGGCACTAGGCCTGCGCACACAAGTGAGGTATAATTTTTATGAGGAGACTTGGGGGAATGCTGGGTGGAAGGAAATTTGTGGCTCCTCTCAGATTCCAGAACTTTCTGTCATCGAAATGTATGGAAAAAGTGTTTTTTTAGCCACATTTTGAGGTTTGCAGAGGATTCCGGGTAACAGAACCTGGTGAGAGCCCCACAAGTCACCCCATCTTGGATTCCCAAAGGTCTCTAGTTTAAAAGAAATGCAAAGGTTTGGTAGGTTTCCCTAGGTGCAGGCTGAGCTAGAGGCCAAAATCCACAGGTAAGCACTTTGCAAAAAACACTTCTGTTTTCTTTGGGAAAATGTGATGGGTCCACATTGTGTTTTGGGGGATTTCTGTCGCGGGCACTAGGCCTACGCACACAAGTGAGGTATAATTTTTATCAGGAGACTTGGGGAAAGCTGGGTGGAAGGAAATGTGTGGCTCCTCTCAGATTCCAGAACTTTCTGTCATCGAAATGTATGGAAAAAGTGTTTTTTTAGCCACATTTTGAGGTTTGCAGAGGATTCCGGGTAACAGAACCTGGTGAGAGCCCCACAAGTCACCCCATCTTGGATTCCCAAAGGTCTCTAGTTTTCAAAAATGCACAGGTTTGGTAGGTTTCCCTAGGTGCAGGCTGAGCTAGAGGCCAAAATCCACAGGTAAGCACTTTGCAAAAAACACCTCTGTTTTCTATGGGAAAATGTAATGTCTCCACATTGGTTTTTGGGGGATTTCCTGTCGTGGGCACTAGGCCTACCCACACAAGTGAGGTATAATTTTTATCGGGAGACTTGGGGGAACGCTGGGTGGAAGGAAATTTGTGGTTCCTCTCAGATTCCAGAACTTTCTGTCACCGAAATGTGAGGAAAAAGTATTTTTTTAGCCGAATTTTCAGGTTTGCAAAAAATTCTGGTTAAAAGAACATGGTGAGAGACCCACAAGTCACCCAATCTTGGATTCCCCTAGGTGTCTAGTTTAAAAAAATGCACAGGTTTGGTAGGTTTCCCTAGGTGCTGGCTGAGCTAGAGGCCAAAATCCACAGGTAGCACTTTGCAAAAAACACTTCTGTTTTCTTTGGGAAAATGTGATGGGTCCACATTGTGTTTTTGGGGATTTCTGTCGCGGGCACTAGGCCTACGCACACAAGTGAGGTATAATTTTTATCAGGAGACTGGGGGGAATGCTGGGTGGAAGGAAATTTGTGGCTCCTCTCAGATTCCAGAAGTTTCTGTCATCGAAATGTATGGAAAAAGTGTTTTTTTAGCCACATTTTGAGGTTTGCAGAGGATTCCGGGTAACAGAACCTGGTGAGAGCCCCACAAGTCACCCCATCTTGGATTCCCAAAGGTCTCTAGTTTTCAAAAATGCACAGGTTTGGTAGGTTTCCCTAGGTGCAGGCTGAGCTAGAGGCCAAAATCCACAGGTAAGCACTTTGCAAAAAACACTTCTGTTTTCTTTGGGAAAATGTGATGGGTCCACATTGTGTTTTTGGGGATTTCTGTCGCGGGCACTAGGCCTACGCACACAAGTGAGGTATCATTTTTATCAGGAGACTGGGGGGAATGCTGGGTGGAAGGAAATTTGTGGCTCCTCTCAGATTCCAGAACTTTCTGTCATCGAAATGTATGGAAAAAGTGTTTTTTTAGCCACATTTTAAAGTTTGCAGAGGATTCCGGGTAACAGAACCTGGTGAGAGCCCCACAAGTCACCCCATCTTGGATTCCCAAAGGTCTCTAGTTTTCAAAAATGCACAGGTTTGGTAGGTTTCCCTAGGTGCTGGCTGAGCTAGAGGCCAAAATCCACAGGTAGGCACTTTGCAAAAAACACCTCTGTTTTCTTTGGGAAAATGTAATGTCTCCACGTTGTGTTTTGGGGGATTTCCTGTTGCGGGCACTATGCCTACTCACACAAGTGAGGTATCATTTTTATCGGGAGACTTGGGGGAATGCTGGGTGGAAGGAAATGTGTGGCTCCTCTCAGATGCCAGAACTTTCTGTCACCGAAATGTGAGGAAAAAGTATTTTTTTAGCCGAATTTTCAGGTTTGCAAAAAATTCTGGTTAAAAGAACATGGTGAGAGACCCACAAGTCACCCAATCTTGGATTCCCCTAGCTGTCTAGTTTAAAAAAATGCAGAGGTTTGGTAGGTTTCCCTAGGTGCTGGCTGAGCTAGAGGCCAAAATCCACAGGTAGCACTTTGCAAAAAACACTTCTGTTTTCTTTGGGAAAATGTGATGGGTCCACATTGTGTTTTTGGGGATTTCTGTCGCGGGCACTAGGCCTACGCACACAAGTGAGGTATAATTTTTATGAGGAGACTTGGGGGAATGCTGGGTGGAAGGAAATTTGTGGCTCCTCTCAGATTCCAGAACTTTCTGTCATCGAAATGTATGGAAAAAGTGTTTTTTTAGCCACATTTTGAGGTTTGCAGAGGATTCCGGGTAACAGAACCTGGTGAGAGCCCCACAAGTCACCCCATCTTGGATTCCCAAAGGTCTCTAGTTTAAAAAAATGCAAAGGTTTGGTAGGTTTCCCTAGGTGCAGGCTGAGCTAGAGGCCAAAATCCACAGGTAAGCACTTTGCAAAAAACACTTCTGTTTTCTTTGGGAAAATGTGATGGGTCCACATTGTGTTTTGGGGGATTTCTGTCGCGATCACTAGGCCTACGCACACAAGTGAGGTATAATTTTTATCAGGAGACTTGGGGAAAGCTGGGTGGAAGGAAATGTGTGGCTCCTCTCAGATTCCAGAACTTTCTGTCATCGAAATGTATGGAAAAAGTGTTTTTTTAGCCACATTTTGAGGTTTGCAGAGGATTCCGGGTAACAGAACCTGGTGAGAGCCCCACAAGTCACCCCATCTTGGATTCCCAAAGGTCTCTAGTTTTCAAAAATGCACAGGTTTGGTAGGTTTCCCTAGGTGCAGGCTGAGCTAGAGGCCAAAATCCACAGGTAAGCACTTTGCAAAAAACACCTCTGTTTTCTTTGGGAAAATGTAATGTCTCCACATTGGTTTTTGGGGGATTTACTGTCGCGGGCACTAGGCCTACCCACACAAGTGAGGTATATTTTTTATCGGGAGACTTGGGGGAACGCTGGGTGGAAGGAAATTTGTGGTTCCTCTCAGATTCCAGAACTTTCTGTCACCGAAATGTGAGGAAAAAGTATTTTTTTAGCCGAATTTTCAGGTTTGCAAAAAATTCTGGTTAAAAGAACATGGTGAGAGACCCACAAGTCACCCAATCTTGGATTCCCCTAGATGTCTAGTTTAAAAAAATGCACAGGTTTGGTAGGTTTCCCTAGGTGCTGGCTGAGCTAGAGGCCAAAATCCACAGGTAGCACTTTGCAAAAAACACTTCTGTTTTCTTTGGGAAAATGTGATGGGTCCACATTGTGTTTTTGGGGATTTCTGTCGCGGGCACTAGGCCTACGCACACAAGTGAGGTATAATTTTTATCAGGAGACTGGGGGGAATGCTGGGTGGAAGGAAATTTGTGGCTCCTCTCAGATTCCAGAAGTTTCTGTCATCGAAATGTATGGAAAAAGTGTTTTTTTAGCCACATTTTGAGGTTTGCAGAGGATTCCGGGGAACAGAACCTGGTGAGAGCCCCACAAGTCACCCCATCTTGGATTCCCAAAGGTCTCTAGTTTTCAAAAATGCACAGGTTTGGTAGGTTTCCCTAGGTGCAGGCTGAGCTAGAGGCCAAAATCCACAGGTAAGCACTTTGCAAAAAACACTTCTGTTTTCTTTGGGAAAATGTGATGGGTCCACATTGTGTTTTTGGGGATTTCTGTCGCGGGCACTAGGCCTACGCACACAAGTGAGGTATCATTTTTATCAGGAGACTGGGGGGAATGCTGGGTGGAAGGAAATTTGTGGCTCCTCTCAGATTCCAGAACTTTCTGTCATCGAAATGTATGGAAAAAGTGTTTTTTTAGCCACATTTTAAAGTTTGCAGAGGATTCCGGGTAACAGAACCTGGTGAGAGCCCCACAAGTCACCCCATCTTGGATTCCCAAAGGTCTCTAGTTTTAAAAAATGCACAGGTTTGGTAGGTTTCCCTAGGTGCTGGCTGAGCTAGAGGCCAAAATCCACAGGTAGGCACTTTGCAAAAAACACCTCTGTTTTCTTTGGGAAAATGTAATGTCTCCACGTTGTGTTTTGGGGGATTTCCTGTTGCGGGCACTATGCCTACTCACACAAGTGAGGTATCATTTTTATCGGGAGACTTGGGGGAATGCTGGGTGGAAGGAAATTTGTGGCTCCTCTCAGATGCCAGAACTTTCTGTCACTGAAATGTGAGGAAAAAGTATTTTTTTAGCCAAATTTTCAGGTTTGCAAAGGATTCTGGTTAAAAGAACATGGTGAGAGACCCACAAGTCACCCAATCTTGGATTCCCCTAGGTGTCTAGTTTTAAAAAATGCACAGGTTTGGTAGGTTCCCCTGGGAGCCGGCTGAGCTAGAGGCCAAAATCCACAGGTAGGCACTTTGCAAAAAACACCTCTGTTTTCTTTGGGAAAATTTGATGTGTCCACATTGTGTTTTTGGGGATTTCTGTCACGGGCACTAGGCCTACGCACACAAGTGAGGTATAATTTTTATCGGGAGACTTGGGGGAATGCTGGGTGGAAGGAAATTTGTGGCTCCTCCCAGATTCCAGAACTTTGTGTCATCGAAATGTGAGGAAAAAGTATTTTTTTAGCCAAATTTTCAGGTTTGCAAAGGATTCTGGGTAAAAGGACATGGTGAGAGACCCACAAGTCACCCAATCTTGGATTCCCCTAGGTGTCTAGTTTTAAAAAATGCACAGGTTTGGTAGGTTTCCCTAGGTGCCGGCTGAGCTAGAGGCCAAAATCCACAGGTAGCACTTTGCAAAAAACACCTCTGTTTTCTTTGGGAAAATTTGATGGGTCCACATTGTGTTTTTGGGGATTTCTGGCATGGGCACTAGGCCTACGCACACAAGTGAGGTATAATTTTTATCGGGAGACTTGGGGGAATGCTGGGTGGAAGGAAATTTGTGGCTCCTCTCAGATGCCAGAACTTTCTGTCACTGAAATGTGAGGAAAAAGTATTTTTTTAGCCAAATTTTCAGGTTTGCCAAGGATTCTGGTTAAAAGAACATGGTGAGAGACCCACAAGTCACCCAATCTTGGATTCCCCTAGGTGTCTAGTTTAAAAAAATGCACAGGTTTGGTAGGTTACCCTGGGAGCCGGCTTAGCTAGAGGCCAAAATCCACAGGTAGGCACTTTGCAAAAAACACCTCTGTTTTCTTTGGGAAAATTTGATGGGTCCACATTGTGTTTTTGGGGATTTCTTTCGCGGGCACTAGGCCTATGCACACAAGTGAGGTATCATTTTTATCGGGAGACTTGGGGGAATGGTGGCTGGAAGGAAATTTGTGGCTCCTCTCAGATTCCAGAACTTTCTGTCATCGAACTGTGTGGAAAAAGTGTGTTTTTAGCCACATTTTGAGGTTTGCAGAGGATTGCGTGTAAAAGAACATGGTGAGAGACCCACAAGTCACCCAATCTTGGATTCCCCTAGGTGTCCAGTTTAAAAAAATGCACAGGTTTGGTAGGTTTCCCTACGTGCCGGCTGAGCTAGAGGCCAAAATCCACAGGTAGCACTTTGCAAAAAACACCTCTGTTTTCTTTGGGAAAATTTGATATGTCCACATTCTGTTTTGGAGGATTTCCTGTTGCGGGCACTAGGCCTACCCACACAATTAAGGTATCATTTGTATCGGGTGACTTGGGGGAAGCTAGGTGGAAGGAAATGTGTGGCTCTTCTCAGATTCCAGAACTTTCTGTCACCGAAAAGTGAGCAAAAAGTTTTTTTTTAGCCAAATTTTAAGGTTTGAAAAGGATTCTGGGTAACAGAACCTAGTGAGAGCCCCACAAGTGACCACATCTTGGATTCCCCTAGGTCTCTACTTTTAACAAATGCACAGGTTTGGTAGGTTCCCATGGGAGCCGGCTGAGCTAGAGGCCAAAATCCACAGGTAGGCACTTTGCAAAAAAAACTGTTTTCTTTGGGAAAATGTGGTGTGTCCACGTTGTGTTTGGGGGATTTCCTGTCGCGGGCACTAGGCCTACCCACACAAGTGAGGTATTATTTTTATAGGGAGACTTGACGGAATGCTGGGTGGAAGGAAATTTGTAGCTCTTCTCAGATTCCAGAACTTTCTGTCATCGAAATGTGTGGAAAAACTGTGTTTTTAGCCACATTTTGAGGTTTGCTGAGGATCCCGGGAAACAAAACCTGGTGAGAGCCCCACAAGTCACCCCATCTTGGATTCCCAATGGTCTCTAGTTTTAAAAAATGCACAGGTTTGGTAGGTTTCCCTAGGTGCAGGCTGAGCTAGAGGCCAAAATCCACAGGTAAGCACTTTGCAAAAAACACTTCTGTTTTCTTTGGGAAAATGTGATGGGTCCACATTGTGTTTTTGGGGATTTCTGTCGCGGGCACTAGGCCTACGCACACAAGTGAGGTATAATTTTTATCAGGAGACTTGGGGGAATGCTGGGTGGAAGGAAATTTGTGGCTCCTCTCAGATTCCAGAACTTTCTGTCATCGAAATGTATGGAAAAAGTGTTTTTTTAGCCACATTTTGAGGTTTGCAGAGGATTCCGGGTAACAGAACCTGGTGAGAGCCCCACAAGTCACCCCATCTTGGATTCCCAAAGGTCTCTAGTTTTCAAAAATGCACAGGTTTGGTAGGTTTCCCTAGGTGCAGGCTGAGCTAGAGGCCAAAATCCACAGGTAAGCACTTTGCAAAAAACACCTCTGTTTTCTTTGGGAAAATTTAATGTGTCCACATTGGTTTTTGGGGGATTTACTGTCACGGGCACTAGGCCTACCCACACAAGTGAGGTATCATTTTTATCGGGAGACTTGGGGGAACGCTGGGTGGAAGGAAATTTGTGGTTCCTCTCAGATTCCAGAACATTCTGTCACCGAAATGTGAGGAAAAAGTATTTTTTTAGCCAAATTTTCAGGTTTGCAATGGATTCTGGGTAAGAGAACCTGGCGAGAGCTCCACAAGTCACCCCATCTTGGATTCCCATAGGTGTCTAGTTATAAAAAATGCACAGGATTGGTAGGTTTCCCTAGGTGGCGTTTGAGCTAGAGGCCAAAATCCACAGGTAAGCACTTTGCAAAAAATACCTCTGTTTTCTTTGGGAAAATGTAATGTGTCCACATTGGTTTTTGGGGGATTTACTGTCGCGGGCACTAGGCCTACCCACACAAGTGAGGTATCATTTTTATCGGGAGACTTGGGGGAACGCTGGGTGGAAGGAAATTTGTGGTTCCTCTCAGATTCCAGAACTTTCTGTCACCGAAATGTGAGGAAAAAGTATTTTTTTAGCCACATTTTCAGGTTTGCAAAGGATTCTGGGTAAAAGGTCATGGTGAGAGACCCACAAGTCACCCAATCTTGGATTCCCCTAGGTGTCTAGTTTAAAAAAATGCACAGGTTTAGTAGGTTTCCCTAGGTGCTGGCTGAGCTAGAGGCCAAAATCCACAGGTAGCACTTTGCAAAAAGCACCTCTGTTTTCTTTGGGAAAATTTGATGGGTCCACATTGTGTTTTTGGGGATTTCTGTCGCGGGCACTAGGCCTACGCACACAAGTGAGGTATAATTTTTATCGGGAGACTTGGGGGAATGCTGGGTGGAAGGAAATTTGTGGCTCCTCTCAGATTCCAGAACTTTGTGTCATCGAAATGTGTGGAAAAAGTGTGTTTTTAGCCACATTTTGAGGTTTGCAGAGGATTCCGGGCAACAGAACCTGGTGAGAGCCCCACAAGTCACCCCATCTTGGATTCCCAAAGGTCTCTAGTTTTAAAAAATGCACAGGTTTGGTAGGTTTCCCTAGGTGCTGGCTGAGCTAGAGGCCAAAATCCACAGGTAGGCACTTTGCAAAAAACACCTCTGTTTTCTTTG
Source organism: Pleurodeles waltl (assembly GCF_031143425.1). Taxonomy (NCBI): domain Eukaryota; kingdom Metazoa; phylum Chordata; class Amphibia; order Caudata; family Salamandridae; genus Pleurodeles; species Pleurodeles waltl. Next base: position 1,084,277,903 of record NC_090437.1, on the reverse strand, counting down.
GGAAAATGTAATGTCTCCACATTGTGTTTTTGGGGATTTCCTGTTGCGGGCACTATGCCTACTCACACAAGTGAGGTATCATTTTTATCGGGAGACTTGGGGGAATGCTGGGTGGAAGGAAATTTGTGGCTCCTCTCAGATGCCAGAACTTTCTGTCACTGAAATGTGAGGAAAAAGTATTTTTTTAGCCAAATTTTCAGGTTTGCAAAGGATTCTGGTTAAAAGAACATGGTGAGAGACCCACAAGTCACCCAATCTTGGATTCCCCTAGGTGTCTAGTTTTAAAAAATGCACAGGTTTGGTAGGTTTCCCCAGGTGCCGGCTGAGCTACAGGCCAAAATCCACAGGTAGGCACTTTGAAAAAAACACCTCTGTTTTCTTTGGGAAAATGTAATGTCTCCACATTGTGTTTTGGGGGATTTCCTGTCGCGGGCACTATGCCTACTCACACAAGTGAGGTATCATTTTTATCGGGAGACTCAGGGGAATGCTGAGTGGAAGGAAATTTGTGGCTCCTCTCAGATGCCAGAACTTTCTGTCACTGAAATGTGAGGAAAAAGTGTTTTTCTAGCCACATTTTGAGGTTTGCAAAGGATTCTGTGTAACAGAACCTGGTGAGAGACTCACAAGTCACCCAATCTTGGATTCCCCTAGGTGTCTAGTTTTCAAAAATGCACAGGTTTGGTAGGTTTCCATAGGTGCTGGCTTTGCTAGAGGCCAAAATCCACAGGTAAGCACTTTGCAAAAAACACCTCTGTTTTCTTTGGGAAAATGTAATGTGTCCTCATTAGTTTTTGGGGGATTTACTGTCGCGGGCACTAGGCTTACCCACACAAGTGAGGTATCATTTTTATTGTGAGACTTGGGGGAACGCTGGGTGGAAGTAAATTTGTGGTTCCTCTCAGATTCCAGAACTTTCTGTCACCGAAATGTGAGGAAAAAGTGTTTTTCTAGCCAAATTTTGAGGTTTGCAAAGGATTCTGTGTAACAGAACCTGGTGAGAGACCCACAAGTCACCCAATCTTGGATTCCCCTAGGTGTCTAGTTTTCAAAAATGCACAGGATTGGTAGGTTTCCCTAGGTGGCGTTTGAGCTAGAGGCCAAAATCCACAGGTAGGCACTTTTCAAAAACCACCTCTGTTTTCTTTGGAAAATGTGATTAATGTCCACATTGTGTTTTGGGGGATTTCCTGTCCCGGGCACTAGGCCTATCCACACAAGTGAGTTATCATTTTTATCGGGAGACTTGGGGGAATGCTGGGTGGAAGAAAATGTGTGGCTCCTTTCAGATTCAAGAACTTTCTGTCACCGAAATGTGAGCTAAAAGTGTTTTTTTATCCAAATTTTAAGGTTTGAAAAGGATTCTGGGTAACAGAACCTTGGCGAGAGCCCTACAAGTCACCACATCTTGAATTCCCTTAGGTCCCTAGTTTAAAAAAATGCAGAGGTTTGGTAGGTTCCCCCAGGTGCTGGCGGAGCTAGAGGCCAAAATCCACAGGTAGGCACTTTGCAAAAACAACCTCTGTTTTCTTTGGGAAAATGTGATGTGTCCACGTTGTGTTTGGGGGATTTCCTGTTGCGGGCACTAGGCCTACCCATACAAGTGAGGTATAATTTTTATCGGGAGACTTGAGGGAATGCTGGGTGGAAGGAAATTTGTGGCTCCTCTTAGATTGCAGAACTTTCTGTCACCGAAATGTGAGGAAAAAGTGTTTTTCTAGCCTAGATTTGAGGTTTGCTAAGGATTCTGGGTAACAGAACCTGGTGAGAGCCCCACAAGTCACCTCATCTTGGATTCCCCTAGGTGTCTAGTTTTCAAAAATGCACAGGTTTGGTAGGTTTCCCTAGGTGCCGGCTGGGCTAGAGGCCAAAATCCACAGGTAGCACTTTGCAAAAAACACCTCTGTTTTCTTTGGGAAAATTTGATGGGTCCACATTGTGTTTTTGGGGATTTCTGTCACGGGCACTAGGCCTACGCACACAAGTGAGGTATCATTTTTATCGGGAGACTTGGAGGAATGCTGGGTAGAAGGAAATTTGTGGCTCCTCTCAGATTCCAGAACTTTCTGTAATCGAAATTTGTGGAAAAAGTTTGTGTTTAGCCACATTTTGAGGTTTGCAAAGGATTCTGTGTAACAGGACCTGGTGAGAGGCCCAAAAGTCACCCCATCTTGGATTCCCCTAGGTCTCTAGTTTAAAAAAAATGCACAGGTTTGGTAGGTTCCCCTAGGTGCCAGCTGAGCGAGAGGCCAAAATCCACAGGTAGGCACTTTGCAACAAAAACCTCTGTTTTCTTTGGGAAAATGTGATATGTCCCATTGTGTTTGGGGGATTTCCTGTCGCAAGCACTAGGCCTACCCACACAAGTGAGGTATCATTTTTATCGGGAGACTTGAGGGAATGCTGGGTGGAATGAAATTTGTGGCTCCTCTTAGATTGCAGAACTTTCTGTCACCGAAATGTGAGGAAAAAGTGTTTTTCTAGCCAAATTTTGAGGTTTGCAAAGGATTCTGGGTAACAGAACCTGGTGAGAGCCCCACAAGTCACCTCAACTTGGATTCCCCTAGGTGTCTAGTTTTAAAAAATGCACAGGTTTGGTAGGTTTCCCTAGGTGCCGGCTGAGCTAGAGGCCAAAATCCACAGGTAGCACTTTGCAAAAAACACCTCTGTTTTCTTTGGGAAAATGTGATGGGTCCACATTGTGTTGTTGGGGATTTCTGTCACGGGCACTAGGCCTACGCACACAAGTGAGGTATCATTTTTATCGGGAGACTTGGAGGAAGGCTGGGTAGAAGGAAATTTGTGGCTCCTCTCAGATTCCAGAACTTTCTGTCATCAAAATTTGTGGAAAAAGTGTGTTTTTAGCCACATTTTGAGGTTTGCAAAGGATTCTGTGTAACAGAACCTGGTGAGAGGCCCAAAAGTCACCCCATCTTGGATTCCCCTAGGTCTCTTGTTTAAAAAAATGAACAGGTTTGGTAGGTTCCCCTAGCTGCCGGCTGAGCGAGAGGCCAAAATCCACAGGTAGGCACTTTGCAAAAAAAACCTCTGTTTTCTTTGGGAAAATGTGATGTGTCCACGTTGTGTTTGGGGGATTTCCTGTCACAGGCACTAGGCCTACCCACACAAGTGAGGTATAATTTTTATCGGGAGACTTGAGGGAATGCTGGGTGGAAGGAAATTTGTGACTCCTCTCAGATTCCAGAACTTTCTGTCACCGAAATGTAAAGAAAAAGTATTTATTTAGCCAAATTTTGAGGTTTGTAAAGGATTCTGGGTAACAGAACCTGGTGAGAGACCCACAAGTCACCCAATCTTGGATTCCCCTAGGTGTCTAGTTTTCAAAAATGCACAGATTTGGTAGGTTTCCCTAGGATGCCGGCTGAGCTAGAGGCTAAAATCCACAGGTAGCACTTTGCAAAAAACACCTCTGTTTTCTTTGGGAAAATGTGATGGGTCCACATTGTGTTTTTGGGGATTTCTGTCACGGGCACTAGGCCTACGCACACAAGTGAGGTATAATTTTTATCGGGAGACTTGGGAGAATGCTGGGTGGAAGGAAGTTTGTGGCTCCTGCGCAATGTTCATAGCAGCTGCTTTAATGTGCGGTTTTGCAATTTCATAGTCTCTTCTCAAGAACGGCATAGCTCTTCTAAACAAACTACTGAAGACACCCCCCAACCCTGCCCCGTACATAACCGGGGCGCCTTGAAAGCACTGCGGCAGGGCTCCATATCCAGCCTTGTTTCTGTAATAATCCCTATCCATAGAGGGGTCGCCGAATGTTTTCATAATCATCATGATGACTCGTTTATAGTTGCTGTTGTGTAGCGGTCTTAAATGAAGCTTAACAATAACTTTCCCATATTTAAAGGATACCAGCTCAGCCTGGTGTCAAAATGTTTTTTACAAATTGACACGTAGTCTGGTTTGTTGCATTGTATGTTAACCATTGTGTTATTTTCACCCTTTACCTGGACCCATCTCAGCAACAGTGAATAACTATCCCCTATCCTCTGCGAATCTCCAATATCGCTATACATGTAGAGTGTATAGAAACTGCCATTAATATTGGGGCACGACTGGTCCAGTTCTACATGACTTCTGCTATGTTGCACTGTTCCTAAAACCCTTTTTAATTTACCCGAACAGTTAAACACCACATTGCGATTTGGAGCTTCAAGAAACACCTTCTGTCTAACTTTATCTAACACTAAATTCATATTCGCACACGACTAAATGTTGAGTATGGTTTTGTTAATGGCTCCGACCACCAAGGCCACAGATGGGTAATGTCCATGAGGAAACCTGGTATGGATGGTCAGGTTATCCTGAGCAAGCTTTATATTAAATACAGCGTCATACATTGAAAACTTATTCATGTTCTGGCGTTTTGGATTTCTGTGAGGGCTACCTCCCAATCCCCTTTCAGGTCTACAGGTTTAGCCAATTTCACTGTATAATTAGAAATTCTATTGTCAGGAAACATGTCCTTTGAGGCATTGGATGGCAGAGTAATATAAAATGGTGCTGTATACCCAACTGTTAAATTTCTCAGGCCACCCCCGCCACTTGACAAAAACCTGGTGGTTAGTTCCGCTACCTATCCTTTTCAAAATCTTTTCAACCCTGTATACCCTCCCTGTGCGGATCATTGGTACCTTCTGTAGCTCCTCCTTGTAAAAGACACCCAACACCTTTTCCCCGTCATAGTCCCTTAGCCTGTAAATACATACATCCTCTCCATCCTTCCACTATGAATATCTCGTCACTAAAAGTCTGTTGGTTGCCCTTCGTAAAGACTTCTTCCAGTTTTGAAACCCTAACATGGTCACCTTCTTTTAAAACTGGCTTCTTTACATCTGCAGCAATGCAACTACCATACACAGTTCACCACACCTTAAACGAATTATCCCATTACATATACTATGGCCATTTTGATGGTTCCGTGGTAAGTGGCATTATAAACGTCTATAAAAGCCTGTAGAACATCCATGTACCAGTAAGTGTTATAAGCCGTGAAATATCTGCACATCTTAGACTTTAGGGTTCTGTTAAAACGCTCTATAACAGATGTTTTTACCTCCTTGTACGTTACAAAATATTTAGCATTATGCTGTTTTAACAATTTCTGAAACGCTTTATTTAAAAAATATTTTCCTGCGCCTGTTTGTAGTTTTTGTGGGGTTCGTCCTTTCCTGAAAATCGCCTTAAAGACTTCAGTTACACTGGAACCACTTTTAACGCTTAGCGCTTCTGCATAGGTGTACTTGGACAATACATCTATAACCGTTAATATGTATCGAACAACATTATTATGCTTCGCCAAATCTTGAAAACTGATTATGTCTGCCTGTCATTGATAATCTACTTGTGCATTAACAATGGTAAGTCTTCTCTTAAAATGTTTCCTGGCGGGTTTGTGGAGTGAATACGCCTCTTCCCCAGATAACCACGTCTTCACCAGTGCTCTTTTTACTGGTTCATTTTCAACCAGAGCCCTTCTAATCAGAGCTTCCGTGCCCCCGGAGCTACCAACCCCGCTTGTATCATAATAAAGCTTCCTTAATTCATCAATTGACATGCTGTCATCTATTACAAACCATGAAATGAAAGACACCGGTTTTGTGTATTGACGTTTTATTAAAAAATAAAAAATATTAGCACGGAAAAAAACAATATACTTTACATTTCTAGATACAGATCTTATGAGGTGGTATTGATGGACAATAGGCTGTCTTTTGACTATATGCACATACTACTACACTCGCTACATGCATTGGTAGGCTACATGCCGCTAATCGGCCTCAGCGTCATGAGTTTTGCTATTTTTTAGATACACACTCGATTGCTCTAGACACAACTTCCCTCTCGCCCCTTCTACAACTTTGTACACACAGGATACTGACAGCATTCATAAGTTCGTACAGTTCAATGCCCGATAATACTAAACCTTTCTTTGTGAAACAATCATCTGTCAGAAGTTCCAAGGCTGTGTGTAACGTGATCGTCGGCAAAAGTCTTAACTCGCGTATATGCCTTTTGTACACGCTCCAATATTTATTGGCTGCGGGCATCCACACGTTGATACACCATTTGGTTATACATTCAGGTCTGTCACACATCATCATGCCGGGTAGCTCAGAAATGTTCAAATAATGCAGAGGTACAGGGTATAATTCAGCTATTCTTTCTTTAGTCAGCACATATACCATTCTGCCAATGCATATGTAGCTGGGGTTTAACTCATAGACATCTTGCACCTCGACATTCTGATAGAAGTCTGAAAAGGGAGTAAGTATGTACGTTTAAGAAAGGCGTGTTGACACTCTACCCAGGATTCTACTTTTTTTTTTTAAACAGGTCGCTGGGCTAATGGACTGAGTCATCTATTTTTAAAATAAACATCACACAAACGTCTTCCTATAAACCTTTCTATCATCTTTTTATTAAAATACGTACACAACCCCTGCATACATTCAAGTTTTGAACCTCGTTCATTCGATTACTGGATCTCTTTGAGCGCTGCTGCTACGATCTTAACCATATCGGGGTATACATTTTTCTTTTCCTTTGACATCGCATACACAACTCTTAACATTTTATACACCTTGTACGGGTCTAGCCTGCTACATATATGTTGAATTTTTCTTTTCCTTTGACATCCCATACACAACTCTTAACATTTTATACACCTTGTACGGGTCTAGCCTGCTACATATATGTTGAATTCTTCTTGGTGTGTATGACTCATAGAGACATTTGAGAGCCTCCTGTTGTGGTTCGTTAATTTTAAGCCCATAACAAAGATTATACTAGTCACATTTCACACAAGTGTTCACAACAGTTGCTGCAAAACCTTTAACAGGCTATACTGCATCTTGCGGGATGCCCTTATTTCCCTTTTCAAAAATGCTGCCATTATAGGTACAAACACAATTCTTACGTGGCTCTTTGTTCTCGCTTGTGGAACTTTCACACTGTTTTGAACAACATAAGCAGTAAAAATTTACATCGTTAACTTTTGATGCTGACCCTTCTCCAACGGCGCTTTTTGTTGATGTTTTCTAACATATTATTAGTTAAAGGTAACAAAATATACACATATATGCGTCAAGTGTTTATATCGTACTTTTTACTAACCTCTTCATTTTTTTGACACTTGGCTACGCCTTTGAAATCTTGAGAATTGGATAGCTCCATTGATGCGTAACCATCATCAGCGTTTAGACGCGGTTGCTGCACGATAACTGCATCCGTTGCCTTTTTCCTCCAGAAACCCCATATCTTCATAGACAGGGGTGTTGGGAGGCGCTATAGATTCTTCTTCCTCATCAACATTGCTGAAAATGTTCCCAACATTTAACTCTTCAGTCGATGCATCACTGCCCCTGCTACCGCACTTAATAGGAAATTTCAGCTGGGATAATTCCTTGAGGCTGAGCTTTTCAAGCCTATGTCAAAAATTCTCTTGACATCCTGTAACATTGCACCCCTCGTCTTTAGGAGTGCCCTTCTGTGCATTCTCATCCAATACCAACGGTTTTAGGGTTCGATAATATTTGTCAATAGTGTTCAAGCCACCCTCTGAGGCTGCCTTTTTGATGAGGGGGATGTATCTTTTCATAATGACAGAATAATCTCTTCCGGCTAGATGCTCCGGGTTTAGCGCAGGTTGCTTAGATCGACCCTTATCTGCATTATAAGGGTCAGACAACGTGGCACATGCTCTCTGAAGGGACTCCTATTCATTGGGAGAATGTTGCATTATCCTGCCCCCCTGTATTAGGACCTAGCCACATGCCTAACACGTGTTCAGTCTATGTCACAATCTCACTGACCCTCCTACACGTATGTCAGTTCCAGGGTTGTTATGCAAGGTTCTGGGGAGGTTTGGGTGGGGGCTCTGTAGTTACACCACACCTCCCTCTGAGAAGCCACACTGCAGCCCAACCAGCCTGATGGAATGAACATGCCCAGACTTGTCCTCTTAGGTGCAGAAACATGGCACACACCTGCAAGGCCACCATTTTACACTACACATACACCTAGACACTAGGGACAGCAACAGGGCATGTGACTAGCACATCATCACACCATGTTAAAACACACGTGACTCACCTATACCTACGTCAGTTCTGGGGCGGGCTCCCAGGGGTCACCTGAAGTCCTGTTAAAGTATGTGATGTAATTTCCATGCAGGACAGTACCCCACGGTATTATCCCCCTCTCCCAAAGGAAATCCTTTGTTTTGCCTTCCTGGGCTTGAGCTGTTCAAGCAGCAGGCGGGCAGAAACCTGTCTGAGGGGTGGCAGCAGCTTGGGCTGCCTGGAAAACCCCAGAAGGCCGGTACTACCCCGCACTCATGAAGTCCAGGAAAATGGAACCGTAGTTTGTGGGGGCACCCCTGCTAGTGCAGGGGTGCCCTCACACACAGGTACTTGCACCCCACCCTCTGGGCTAGGAGGGCCTGCAACAGGGGTAACTTACAGTGACCTGGTGCTGTGATCTGTAGTGAAAAAGGGTGCATACACCCTTTCACGATGGCTGCAATGGCAGGCCTACAGAAAACTTTGCATGGGCTCCCATGGGTGGCATAATACATGCTCCAGCTGATGGGGCTCCCCTGGTACCCCAATGACCATATACTAAGGACTTACATATGGGCACTAGTATGCTGCTAAATGTGGGGTGAAAATGGTACAGGTTACCAAGTTGGAAGGGAGAGAGCATAATCACTGGGGCCCAGATTTTCAGGATCCCAGTGAGCAAAGTCAAGCACACTGACAACTGGCAGAAAATGGGGGTAACCATGCCAAGAAAGAGGGTACTTTCCTACAACTGCTTATGGCAAGATGCATACCTCTTTTTGTCATTTTCATTAACCCAGCTAGCCTGCCATCTTTGAACTGCAATGACTCACTGGTGTTGGAGTCGGACAGAGGCTGTGTTTCTGCATCCCCCACATTGGCACATTCTGCTGCTGCTGGGCCTGAGCCATCTGCAACGACAATGTGCAGCATGTCATTTATGTATGTATCACCAAATGTGGCACAATGTTAATAAATGTACACTTACATCGTATCACTATGAACTGGGTGTTTTGTTCTTCTGGGTGTTGCTCTACTTAATTTCATTCTATGTGCTATTTACAGCTCTGGGTTGTGGACTACCACTCCCATAAGGCATTGTTGTGCCGCATGTAAGATGTGGAATGGACTACTTATCACAATGCTTTGCACTACTTGCTATTTCCTAGGGGGCATTTGTACATGCACATATGGGGTTACATATAATTTTTGGACTTACCTTTACTGGTGCTATTTCCGACTCACAAATTTGTTACATAGCATTTTGCGACTCAGAAATAGCGATTTCTTAAAATTCGCTATTTCCGAATCGCAAATGGCTTTTTTCATACATCTGGCCCTTAGTGTCCATTGGGGGCTGGAAGAAATGCCAACTGACTCACTGCCTCTGTGTGACGCTGGATCCCTCACCAGTGGCTCAGCAATGGCACCTATTCTTCAGTATTTGCGGGCATGGGGTCATGCAGGGGTTGTTCTCTGGCATTTATGGTATTCATATCAGGACCTTACACTGTTAACATGGCAGGTGACCCTGGTTAGGAAGTACTTTCTTGTGGACTGGTCTGCACTGCTACATGACAATGATTGGATTCTCAGGGAAATTTTTATACTTTAGGGACTTCCATGAATTGTACTGGACTCCACGGAAAATAAATTGGGTGTAACTGTTCCCCCATGCACGCTGCTGGAGGTGCAACAAGGAGTCATGAGATCTGTTTCACTTGATATGGCTGAGTCGAGCTCTGAAACCTTCACAACAGTTCTGAATGGCCTGCCATATCCTTAGCAGTAGCTAAAATATGTACTTTGCACCATTGGTGGAAACCTAATAGCCTCTTGATCAATGAATGGCATATTGAATTACGTAGGCTGACACTCCATGAAGGGGTCACTTATGCAATGAATGATAAACTTGAGGTATTTGAGGCGGTCTCTTATCTTTGCCCACCTTGAGCCTGCTGTAAAGCCTGCCCAGGGGGCATAGTATAAGAGCTGTCTCCTAATTTGGGATGGCTTCCTGCTTTAAGTCATGGGGGCTCAAGGATGCCAGCCCCCATCTTCGTGAAGGACAGTGTACTGGTAGTTGTATGCCCAACCAGGCTGGTAAAGCCAATGCTTTTCCGTTTCCTTTCTTGTTTTTCCTTCTTTTGGTTCTTTATGCTCATAGGATTTCTTGCTTTGACATCATCATTATCATTGGTACTGCAGTGGCTACTGCTTTTGATTTTCTTTGCTTTGACCTGCTATTTTCACTCATGATTTTCTTGCTGTTTTAGCAATGTGCTGGTAGAGGAGCGTTGGTTGGCTGGTGTTGTTCGTACAGTTGTTAACTTAGCCACCTCCCGTCACCCCTTCCCTCCTACCAGATTACCCCTCGTACTCTACTTCCCTCCTTTCTTCCCTTTTTATTCTGATATGACCAAGGCATTAGGTTTCTGGATGTTCAATTTAATGGTTGTCTGGCTGCAGTGGCTACAGCTGAGTGTGTCTCTTTATTGAAGAATCTGCTTTCATTCCTGTTGGGATCACTGTATATGCACTTCTGTCCTCCATCGGAGCCCTTACATTCATACTATGATTACCTATTTTTATTGCTACTTCCATTTGAGATTATGACATGGGAAATCAGCAAAGAGAAGAGCGCCATGAACCAAGCAATTCCGTTCTTGCACCTACAGCAGGAACATATGCGAAAGGTGGTACAAACATTTAGCAATGGCAATGATGAAGCAACTGCCTTGGTTAACAGCCTAATCATTCACTTGAACACTAAACAAAAGCTGCAAAAAGAGATTGCATCCTCCCAAGAGTACATCTGTGTCACAATACTGGATCTATGGTGCAAAAGTTTCATTCCTTACTCAGAATTGGATGTTTCAATTTACCAGACTTGCATTGTCAGGAAAGTTGGTGATGTAAAAGAAAAATGACTGAACATTTGAGGCCAAGGCAGAACAGAAATGTAGCCTTCAACTTCCTGGTGCTGTTGGCTCTAAGTCTCCGCCATTACCAACACCAGTGCTGGCTACTAAACCCACAGCTACAACACTTTCAAGTTCACTGCCAACTTCTGTAATGGATTAGTTTCATATGGCAGGACCTAAGCACATACACAGGCAATGAAAGCATAGCAAGTGGCAGCACCAATGACAAATTGAGGGCATGGTCCCAGACTATGTGGATGACCCAGCAGTGGTGTACCTGGATCAACACCCATTGACCTATTAGCAGACATAGAAGGAAAAGGGGCCAAACTCAATGGCTGGCAATAAAGTATCTAGGATGTCTGATAGCCAGGGGGGGTTTGGTCATGTGTTCATTGCATCTTTCAAAGTGAGAAGGACCAGTCTCTATTCTCACACAGTGGAGAGATTGACGATGAATAAAATGAAGAAACATGTCATATCAAAAAATTATAATGCTCCTGTAGACAAATCCGTGAATGAGGGCACAAGTATTGCGAGTGATCATACTCTGGATATACCCCCCTCGCCCCTGAGTTTAAGGATGAACTCTACTTTTCTGACTAACATATAGCATCACAACAGAACAGATATGACTATTTAAAGAAAACAATCATAGTCACGGAAAAATACTATTGAAATATCGTTCTTTTCTGTGATCCCCCTCTAAACAATCACACTAAATTAGATGTGATGCTACCCAATACTAAACATGTATTACGTTATCAAGCAATAAATCTAAAGTTAAACAGAATTTCTCTAAATTACAAACTCGAATATACATCAATCCGTAAAAGGACGTGTCACGACAGTGACGTTGCATCTAAAGTTAGAATTCATTCATGGCTCAATGAATACAAGGCAAAGGAGAATAAAAAACAAAGACAATTCATCCCAACAATAATAGAGATTTCACAGTTTGTATGTAAGTGCTTCACTCCCCCAGCAGCCGACATATAGTCACAAGGATACCATGAACTCAAATAATCGAGTGCCCTACCCAAGAGATAGACTATGCAGAATATAAATACATTTGTATTCACAAGTTGTATCATGTAAGGAGCTTATGATAGACCACAGCAATGCAAGTGTTCGTCAAATAGATACAGATGCAAATATAATTGCATCAGTGATCCATTGTCATAGGCAAACCACGGGCTTGAATAATAAAGCAGCTCTACCTTAAAGATGGTGCTGTGATAAACATAAATCCACCAACCCACTCGTGTTGTATCCGATAGGGAGCAAGTGATAGAGGGATCGAAAAAAAAGCTATTCTCAAGCAAAAACACAGAGATGAAACGGTGAGTTTCCTGTTATGCATAATCTCCCGGGACTGTAAGAAATATAATTAAATCCTAACACGAGGGACGCAAATAAATGAGTTCTCTAATAGAGGAAGGGAACTCTTGTAGATGGGTCACCGTAGGGAATTAATCGCACGTACGCCCCAATGGGCTTTTTCATATAAACATTAGTGCTCCTTCATGCATTCAGATATCTTCTACTAGGGCGAATATGAGGAACAAGCAAATATGTGACCTGAAAACCAATGATACCATGAGGTAGGTACCAGCAAAGGTGGGCAGAGAGAGAGCAAACGAGACGACGGTAGGATGTTGAGTAGGTGTATTAAAATAAGGGTCCTAAAATTCAGGAAGAAAGCAGATCGAAACTGTGAGATAAAGGAGCGGCGGTAAAAGGGACCCTAAATGTACATCCCAACAATCATAACTACTTGATATTTACAAGGACAAATTCTATTTATAGTTGACAAGATGAGTTCATCCAGATATACCCTGAGGTCAGAAGCAGTCCGAGGGGAATTAATTCTCCAAATGTGAGGTTAGTTCTTCATCCTTATTGAACCCCTGTGTGTTAGACCTGACAGCCTTAGGATGGTCTTACCCTCAACTTTTTGCCCATCTTCTTCCATTTTCTGACCTTGTTTTTGCTGGTTTTAGGATGTTGTGCACTTTACCGCTACTAACCAGTGCTAAAGTGTTTGTGCTCTCACCCCTAAATCATGGTAACATTGGCTTAACCACAAATAGCATATTTAATTTCCTTATATGTCACCAGTCAAATGCAGTACCTATGTCCAGGGCCTGTAAATTAAATGCTACTTGTGGGCCTGGGGCATTGATTGTGTCACTCACTTAAGTAGCCCTCTAATGCATGTCTCAGGCCTGCCATTGCAGTTTTACACTGCCATGTCGATCTGGCAAGATAAACCTCTCGCTAGAGCTACAACTTCCCTTTTTATTATACATATAAGTCACCCCTAAGGTAGGCCTTAAATGACCTACTGGGAAGGATGCAATGTATTTAAAAGTCAGGACATGTTCTTTTAAGTTTTACCTGCCCTGATAGTGAAAAACTGCCAAATTCATTTTTCGTTACTCCAAGGACTATCCCTCCCATAGGGTTACATTGGGATTACCATATTACATATTGTAATTTCAATTCCTAATCTGGAAGAGATAACTTTGTCAAGTTTAATGTCTCTGAACTCACAATTTAAAATCACATCATATGATGAAGTCTGCTTTTCAGTTCTGAAAATGGCACTTTTAGAAAGTTGGCAGTTTCTTATTTTACCCATTTGGTGTCTACTGCCTGTCACCAATACTCATCTGGGCTGGGGTGACAGCTGGGCTTATGCTTTCCCTCTAGACAGCCACACACAAAGGGAGCTTTTGTGTGACTGATACACCATCAACATCCTGATAGGCCATTCTGGCCAGGATGGGAGGGAGGGGCTGACACACCTGAAAGGGCAGTGCCCTGCCACACACTAAGAGATGCATACCCCCCTGTAGTTAGTTTGGAGCCAGGGCAGGAAGGGAGGGCCTCTGTGCACTTCAACCCTTTGTTGACGTCTCCCCCATTTCAAAGGCACAACTGGGTATAAGTAATAGACCACTGATACTATCAACTCAGTACACTTCTGGACCTGTGAATACTCTGTCAGGAAGAAGAATTGCTGTGCTGGTACAAGGACTGTAACTCTTCTGAGCTGCTACTGTGCTGGACTCTTACTTTGGTGAGCTGACTTGCTGTCTGCTGCCCTCCTGCCTGGGAGTGATAAGGATTGGGCATGGATCTCTACATACCAGATCCAAAGTGACTCCAAGGAATGGACATGGATCTCTTCATCCCAGAGCCAAAGTGACTCCAAGGAATGGACATGGATCTCTTCATCCCAGAGCCAAAGTGACTCCAAGGGCTTGCAGGCTTGCCTCCTGTTTTCTGAAGTCTCAGGGACACAACAGACTTCTGATAGTGCTGATAAATAAAAAGAGGGACTAGGGCTCACCAGGTAACTATAGACCCATAAGTTTAATTGGTATTAGTCGAAAGGTTTTCTGCAGGCAAGCCCTGGCAAGGCTGCACTCCTGGATCACTGAATATCATATCCTTGAAGATTGGCAGGCATGGTTCAGGCCAGGGGTCAGCACCATTGACCAATTCTTCAGGTTTAAATTCTTGTCCTGGAAATATCTAACTTTTAAGCAGGACCATCTCTATGTCTCCTTCATTGATTTGAGGGTGGCATTTGACTTCGTTCTGAGGGAGAAACTTTGGAGGGTCTTGGAATCTTATGGCCTTGATTATGATCTACTTCAGATCTTGAGATTCTTGTACAAGGATAATTATGCAAGGTTGAGGTGGAACCCGGGGGGGGGGAGGGTTGGCGATCTCATTGCACTGATTTCTATAAATTGAAGGGTTAGACAATGATGTGTTTTGGCACCTACCCTGTTTAGTCTCTATATAAATGGCGCAGTGGATTCACTAGTTCAGTGCAAGCGTGACACCCCCAATTAGCTGGAGTGTCAGTTCCCATTTTACTGTTTGTCGATGACACCCTTCTCATTTCGAGAACTCCAATGGGCCTCCAGACAGAACTTGACACCTTTGCAGCTTTCTGTGTGAGTAGGGGTTTAGAAATAAACTCTGCTAAATCGAAGTTTATGGCTCTACACCCACATAAATTATTCCGGAGTACAATGAACATAGGGGGAGTTGTGATTGAGTAGGTTAAGCAGTTTAATTACCAAGGGGTAAGGTTGGCGGATAATATGATATGGGCACCACAAATTGAGAAAAGTAGTATTACCCTCAATCAACAGGTAGCAACAATAGGGAGCAGATATAAGACCTCAATGGGGGGCAAGTCTCACCTTTTTTTAGCATGTATAATGCTACAGCAGTGACAGCGGCAACATATAGTGCTGAGCTGTGGGGGTACACTGTCAGAGTTTAATGTTGATTGAAAATAGGTTTATAAGGGCTTTGTTAAATCTTCCCGTATGTATGCCCTTTATACCCCTTAGATTCAATCTAGCACTCAAGCAAATCCATTGTGTAATATCCTTAAAACTGTTACCCTATTGGGTATGCCTATGGACATCCAAGGATTTGCTCTCCTATGGGAATGACTTGTCAAAGCTATTTAGCTAGACAAAACTGTCTCTACCCAATGGCTTAAATATGATAAGAGCTTGTACCAGCTGATTAAAATCAGTGAGATATGGCCCTTTCCACAGAAAATAACTAAAGGTGCTATACAGGATATAAAGCAAGCGTATTGGGAAGTTGTATTAACTCAGACTTGGAGAGACCAGACAGTGGGCAGTATAACAGGGCAATTTTTAAATAACAAGTGCCCACCTAAATGCAAGCAATATCTGGACAGAATTTACCCAGCCCAGGCTATAATCTGCATTTAAAGTTCAGACTAGGTATTTTACTAATTGAATTCTGTTACGGCAAAGTGGAAAAATGTTGGTTGTGAAAGGAGCACCTGCCCACATTGCCCTTCAAACATGGAGACCACCGCTCATTTTGTCTTCTTTTGCCCCAAGTATCTGATGCCCCGGAGTAAGTGTATTGTTGCCTTATGTAGGCTTCTTGGTGTTTGGAACTACCAGGAGTCACTTAGGATTCTAATAAGAGACACAAGTGAAAAGATTGTGTTTGCAGTTTCCCGGTGTTTATTATGGGCTTGGAACCTGAGAATGAAGGGGCTCTCTACCTAGGTGCAAGTAAGGTATTAGGCCTTGGTAATGAATTCCATTGCTTTTTATAATGGCTCTCATTGCTGCCCTTTAGTGTTTAGCTGACACCTGTTAGATTTAAATATTGAAGTCAATTTGTTGAGAAGGCTGTTTAGACTATTTATCGAGTTTTTTTATGCTAAGATGGAATGTGTTTTATTTGTACTAGATTTTAGGCTATTTTTATATTTATGGCTGTATTTATTATTTTATTCTTATGATTGCTTTCATGGCTTTCAGCTGAAACAAAGAGATATATGATGACTTCCAACTCACCTGCTTCAGCTCCTGGATCCGTCTTCAACCAGCTCTTGACCGCCAAAAGGGGCCCCTTTAGTCCTGGGCCCTTGAAAGTGGTTTTGTGGCTCCTGAAATCAAGCTTCTGGGCTCTTTGCGACCTCGAACAGGCCGCTCACACTGAAACCTCGCTACTCACACAAGTAATCAGTATGAGACACTGCAAGGTCATCTCTTTGTAGAGCAACAATCGCTGCTTGCGCCTGCAAGGCTGCAGCCTACCCATCTGCGATGCCCGGCTCCCTGATGGTATCTTTCAATACCAAAAAAGGACAATAATCAGGAGTCTTTTTTATGAACATCAGCAAAATGCCTGGTCACAGGGTAAGTTATGTCACAGTTCTTGATGGCTCTTTTATGTTCAGAGGTTCTTTTTTTGAGGGAAAAGATTGTGCTGCCCACTTAGTTTCTGCCACAAGGATATGTGAGCAAATAAATAGAGTAGTCTCGCGTACATCTGTGAAACATCTGACATTGTCATTACCCTTACATTCCTTGCGGTTACCACTTTTATAGAAGTCTTGCCGTTTTGTCGGCCATGTAGGTTCCGTACTAATTGACACATCACTTTGTATCAACCTATCATGTAAGGACATTTACTTTTTCTGTGTGTGACACTTGCACCTGGTGTAACCTTGGCTCCAAAAACTAATCCGATGTGAGCAAACCCCTGTGTTTGGATATAATAGAGTATACCAAATGAGATGTCTCAATAAAAGTGGTGATGGGATTTTCAGTGTATGTCGTACTTTCAGCTGCTCTTCTGTATAATCCTTAAATGTGGAGCAGTTTCTACTAGCTCCAATTAGATCCCCATAGGGAATGCTTTAAATTACATGGATGGATACTTCTAGCATGGTATAAAGTGTTCCCTTGAATGCTTTTGCAGAATAGGGTAGTGTGAATTTGGCTTTGACTAAGATCAATGTGTACGTCCAGGAAATCTATTTCTGTTCTGGTCATGGTGGCAGTGAAAGATAAATTCAATCTCTTATGTTGTAATTCATCAATAAACTTCTGTGTTAAATCCTGTTTCCCATCTCAAATAATGAATAAGTAATTAATACTCCCGCCCATTAGTAGATGCTCATGGCTGTACGAGATGTCCACCTAAAGTATAGTTCTACGAAACAAATATATTGTTGTTTAGACTGAAATCTTTCATGGATAACAGAATATTTGTGAGGTCATATTGGTTGATGGGTTCACTCCTAAGGAAGTGTTGGCATGCCCTTAACCCTTTCGCTGCCAGGCCTTTTCCCCCTCCAGTTGCAAGCCTGTTTTTGGCTGTTTGGGGCTGTTCGCGCTTAGGCCCCCAAATCAAATCAAATCAAATCAAATCATTAACATTTATAAAGCGCGCTACTCACCCGTGCGGGTGTCAAGGCGCTAGGGGAAAGAGGGGGTTACTGCTGCTCGAAAAGCCAGGTCTTTAGGAGTCTCCGGAAAGCGGAGTGGTCCTGGGTGGTCCTGAGACTGGTGGGGAGGGAGTTCCAGGTCCTGGCCGCCAGGAAGGAGAAAGATCTCCCACCCGCCGTGGAGCGGCGGATGCGAGGGACGGAAGCAAGTGCGAGGCCAGAAGAACGGAGGAGGCGGGTGGGGACGTAGAAGCTGAGGCGTCGGTTGAGGTATTCCGGTCCCTTGTCGTGGAGGGCTTTGTGTGCGTGGGTGAGAAGTCGAAAGGTGATCCTTTTGCTGACTGGGAGCCAATGCAGGTGTCTCAGGTGTGCGGAGATGTGGCTGTTGCGGGGTACGTAGAGGATGAGGCGGGCCGAGGCGTTTTGAATGCGTTGCAGGCGATTTTGGAGTTTGGCTGTGGTCCCAGCGTAGAGGGTGTTGCCGTAGTCCAGGCGGCTCGTGACGAGGGCGTGGGTCACGGTTTTTCTGGTGTCGGCGGGGATCCAGCGGAAGATCTTGCGGAGCATGCGGAGGGTGAGGAAGCAGGCGGAGGACACGGCATTGACTTGCTTGGTCATGGTGAGAAGAGGATCCAAGATGAAGCCGAGGTTGCGGGCGTGGTCTGCGGGGGCTGGTGCGGTGCCGAGGGCCGTGGGCCACCAGGAGTCATCCCAGGCGGACGGGGTGTTGCCGAGGATGAGGACTTCAGTTTTTTCAGAGTTCAGCTTTAGGCGGCTGAGCCTCATCCAATCTGCGACGTCCTTCATACCCTCTTGTAGGTTGGTCTTGGCGCTGGCGGGGTCCTTGGTGAGGGAGAGTATAAGTTGGGTGTCGTCGGCGTAGGAGGTGATGATGATGTCGTGCTTGCGTACGATGTTGGCGAGGGGGCTCATGTAGACATTGAAGAGTGTCGGGCTGAGTGATGAGCCTTGAGGTACGCCGCAGATGATCTCGGTGGGTACTGAGCGAAACGGAGGGAGGTAAACTCTTTGGGAACGGTTTGAGAGGAAGGAGGCGATCCAGTCCAGGGCCTGGCCTTGGATCCGGGTGGAGCGGAGGCGGGTGATTAGGGTGCGGTGACAGACGGTGTCGAAGGCAGCCGAAAGGCCGAGGAGAATGAGGGCGACTGTTTCACCGTTGTCCATCAGGGTTCTGATGTCGTCTGTGACTGAGATGAGGGCGGTTTCCGTGCTGTGGTTGGTTCGGAATCCGGTTTGTGAAGGGTCGAGCAGGTTGTTGTTTTCCAGGAAGGTGGTCAGCTGTTTGTTGACGGTCTTCTCTAGTACCTTGGCTGGGAAAGGAAGGAGAGAGATGGGGCGGAAGTTTTTCAGGTCGCTCGGGTCAGCCGTAGGTTTCTTTAGTAGGGCGTTGACTTCGGCGTGTTTCCAGCATTCGGGGAAGGTAGCAGAAGAAAAAGAAGAGTTGATAACGGCCTGGAGGTGCGGGGCGATGATGTTGTCGGCTTTGTTAAAGATGAAGTGAGGGCAGGAGTCTGAAGGGGCGCCGGAGTGGATAGAGTTCATGGTGGATTTGGTTTCTTCAGTGTTGATGTGGGTCAAGTTGTTGAGGGTGATGGTCGGGGGTGCGGGTTCGGTGGTGTTTGGTTGGGTCTGGTGTCCGAAGCTGTCGTGGAGGTCGCTGATCTTGCGGTGGAAGAAGGTGGCGAGGGATTCGCACAAATCCTGTGAGGGCGTGACGGCGTTGGCGTTGGGGTTGGAGAACTCCTTGACGATGCTGAAGAGTTCTCTGCTGTTGTGGCTGTTTTTGTCCAGTCTGTTGGTGTAAAAGTTCCTTTTAGCAGCGCGGATCAGGTGGTGGTGTTCGCGGGTAGCGTTCTTGAGGGCGGTCATGTTGTCAGCGGTGTGGTCCATGCGCCAGGCCTTCTCGAGAGCGCGACAAGTTTTCTTTGATTCTTTGAGGGTGTCAGAGAACCAGAGAGGTTTTTTGGTGTTGGTCTGTCGATGCGTGCGTTTGAGGGGAGCAAGGTTGTCTGCGCAGTTGGAGATCCAGTTTGTGAGGCTGAGGGCTGCGTCGTTGGGGTAGGTGGTGAGGGTGGGTTGGTTGGCGGCGAGTGCGGAGAAGAGTTGCTCTTCGGGGATCTTGTTCCACTGTCGACGAGGGATGGGTTGAGTGCAGAGGTGGCGGATCTCGCGTCGGAATGTGAAGTGGACACAGCTGTGGTCGGTCCAGTGTAGAGCGGAGGTGTGGCTGAAGAAGATGTGTTTGCTGGCGGATAAGATAGGGTCGAGCGTGTGTCCGGCGATGTGGGTGGCGGTGTTCACCAGTTGTTTGAGGCCGAGGTTGGCGAGGTTGTCGAGCAGGGTGGTGGTGTTGGGGTCGTTGTTTTGTTCCAGATGAAAGTTGAGGTCGCCTAGGAGGATGTAGTCCGGTGAGGCGAGGGCGTGCGGGGAGATGCAGTCGGCGATGGTGTCGCTGAATGGGGCGCGCGGTCCGGGAGGACGGTAGACGAGGGTTCCTCTGAGGGTGGTCATAACTTTTTGTCCACATAAGCTACCTACTCCAAATTTACGTCCTTTTTTTCCAACATCCTAGGAATTCTAGAGGTACCCAGACTTTGTGGGTTCCCCTGAAGGACCCAAGAAATTAGCTAAAATACAGCAAAGGCTTCATTTTTTTTAAACAAATGGGAGAAAAAAAAGGCTGCAGAAGAAGGCTCGTGTTTTTTTCCCTGAAAATGGCATCAACAAAGGGTTTGCTGTGCTAAAATCACCATCTTCCCAACTTTCAGGAACAGGCAGACTTGAATCAGAAAACCCAATTTTTGTGCTTTCAGCCTCCTTCCAGTTAGTGACAGAAATGGGTGTGAAATCAGTCCCAGAAAGCAAAACATTTCTGAAAAGTAGACAAAATTCTGAATTCAGCAGGGGGTAATTTGTGTAGATCCTACAAGGGTTTCCTACAGAAAATACCAGCTGAAATAAAATAAAAATATTGAAATTGAGCTAAAAAAAAAGTCTTAACTTTTTCCTGCAATGTCAGATATTTTAAAGCAATATAACATTACGTCTGCTGGACTCTTCTGGTTGCGGGGATTTATAGAGCTTGTAGGTTCATCAAGAACCCTAGGTACCCAGAGTCAATAAATGAGCTGCACCTTGCAATGGGTTTTCATTCTATCTAGGGTATAAAGCAATTCATCTGCTGAAATATAAAGAGTGAAAATTGGTAACAAGAAAACCTTGGTGTTTCCAAAATGGGCACAAGGTAAGGTGTTGAGAAGCAGTGGTTATTTGTACATCTCTGAATTCCGGGGTGCCCATACTAGTATGTGAATTACAGGGCATTTCTCAAATAGATGTCTTTTTTACACACTGTTTTACATTTGGAAGGAAAAAATGTAGAGAAAGATAAAGGGCAATAACACTTGTTTTGCTATTCTGTGTTCCCACAAGTCTCCTGATAAAAATGGTACCTTACTTGAGTGGGTCGGCCTAATGCGCATGACAGGAAATGCAACATGGACACATAACATTTTTAAATTGAAATGTGACATGTTTTTTGCAAAGTGCCTAGCTGTAGATTTTGGCCTCTAGTTTATCCAGCACCTAGGGAAACCTACCAAACCTGTGCATTTTTTAAAACTAGACACCTAAGGGAATCCAAGATGGGGTGACTTGTGGGGCTCTCACCAGGTTCTGTTGCCCAAAATTGTTTGCAAACCTCAACATTTGGCCAAAAAAACACTTTTTCCTCTCATTTCGGTGACAGAAGTTCTGGAATCTGAGAGAAGACACAAATTTCCTCCCACCCAGTGTGCCTCCAAGTCTCTTGATAAAAATTATACCTCACTTGTGTGGGTAGGCCTAGCGCCCGCAACAGGAAGTGCCCCAAAACACAACGTGGACACATCACATTTTCCCAAAGAGAACAGAGGTGATTTTTGCAGAGTGCCTAGCTGTGGATTTTGACCTCTAGCTCAGCCGGCACCTAGGGAAACCTACCAAACCTGTGCAT
The DNA here is from genome assembly GCF_031143425.1 of Pleurodeles waltl. Lineage (NCBI taxonomy): Eukaryota > Metazoa > Chordata > Amphibia > Caudata > Salamandridae > Pleurodeles > Pleurodeles waltl. Next base: position 1,084,256,117 of record NC_090437.1, on the reverse strand, counting down.
TTTTTAAAACTAGACACCTAAGGGAATCCAAGATGGGGTGACTTGTGGGGCTCTCACCAGGTTCTGTTACCCAGAATCCTTTGCAATTCTCAAAATTTGGCCGAAATAAACACTTTTTCCTCACATTTCGGTGACAGAAAGTTCTGGAATCTGAGAGGAGCCACAAATTTCCTTCCACCCAGCGTTCTCCCAAGCCTCCCAATAAAAATGGTACCTCACTTGTGTGGGTAGGCCTAGTGCTTGCGACAGGAAATGCCCAAAAACTCTATCTATCCTCAAAATGATCAAATACAGAACAACCTGTTTTTGCTGTGGGGGGGCACCTTTGATTTTGGTCCTGGGCTCAGAAACCATATAGGGAAACCTACCAAACCCAGACATTTCTGAAAACTAGACACCTGAGGGAGTCCATGGAGGTGTGACTTGCGTGGATCCCCCAATGTTTTCTTACTTGGAATCCTCAGCAAACCTCAAATTTTGCTAAAAAAATCACATTTTTCCCCACATTTCTGTGTGGAATCAGTGGACCTGGACAAATTTCCTACCACCCAGCGTTCCCCTCAGTCTCCCGGTAAAAATGATACCTAACTTGTGTAGGTGGGCCAAGTGCCTGTGACAGGGAAGAGCCAAAAACATATCGAAATTGAGGGGGAACCAAAGCGGGTCCAGAAGGCCAGTTTGAAAAAAAAACATTTTTAGGCTGACAAGTGGGGCAGATTCCGGAAGGTTTCATCACAAAAATGTGGGAAAACGGTGTGCTTTCCAGCAAAGTTGGAGGTTTGCAGGACATTGTGGGTAAGAAAATGGTGCGGGTGCATGTGAAGAACACCACCCTGGACTCACCCAGATGTTTAGTTTTGAGGTGTGTCTAGGTCTTGTGGATTTTTCTACATGGCAGTGTTCCAAAGTCCAAAAAGTGCAGCCCTCACCATTCCAAGTGGGACAATTTTTAGAGTTAGCCACGTCCTCATGGCCCAAATGTAAAACCAAAACCCAAAATAATTAAATGTTCTCTTGCTTGCCATGGGATAAGATGTTTTAGTGTGTGGGGTAGAGCTGAAAGACTGTTATGCCCTTCACTTGGGTTGGGGGCATAACCAGGCCCAAACTGGTTGGTAGCCACCACCCCACTATTTGTTTTTTAATTCCCTGGCATCTAGTAGACTTTCTGCCCCCTCGGGTGTGGATCGGGGTAATTGCCCCATCTGCCCACTGGTGGGCAGAACAACTTTGGCCCCATTTATTTGGGGTGGGGGCATGGCCATACCCCCACCCTCTTATTTTGAAAACAAAATCTTCCCTGGTCTCTGGTGGGCTTTCTGCCCCCCTTGGGGGCAGATGGGCCTTCCAAAAATAGTCCGATCTTCCCTCAAGGGGAGCAGATATGACCAACAGTAATGTGCCCCCATGTGGAGCGACCCTTGCCCAAGGGGGGGCCCCCCCAAACAAAACACACACATACACACACACCAATCTCTGGTGCGTAAGTGGTTTCTGCCCCCAAGAGGGGCAGAAATGGCCTAAATACAATTTGTCCCCCAGGGGAGCGACCCTTGCCTAAGGGCTTGCTCCCCATATATAAAAAACAAAAGTAAACATAAACAAAAATATAATTAAAAATAATTATATTAGGCCGATCTGCCCCCCAGGGTGTAAAAATATTTCCCCCTTGGGGAGCGGCCCTTGCCCAAGGGGCCACTCACCACATTGAATATTATTTAAAAAAAATCCCTGGTGTCTAGTGGTTTCTGCCCCCCTTGGGGGCAGAAATGGCCTAAAAGTCATTTTGCCCCCTGGGGAGCGACCCTTGCCTAAGGGGTCGCTCCCCTCATTTAAAAAAATAATAATAATTAAACTCTAAGAAAATGATTCCTGGTGTCTAGGGGGTTCCTGCTCCCCCTGGGGGCAGATCAGTCTAATTAAATAAGGCCGATCTGCCTCCGGGGGGGCAGAAATGGTCTAAAAATAATTTTGCCCCCTGGGGAGCATCCCTTGCCCTTGCCCCCTTGTCATGTGGTTTCTGCCCCTCATAGGGGCAGATCGGCCTAATAAAAATAGGACGATCTGCCCCGAAGGGGGGGCAGAAATGGGCTAAAATTAATTTTGCGCCCCGGGGATCGACCCTTGCCTAAGCGGTCGCTCCCCACATATAAAAAAATAAAAATAAAGAAAAAAATATTATCCCTTGTGTCTAGGGTGTTTGTGCCACCCCTGGGGGCAGGTCGACCTAATTATATTAGGCCGATCTGCCCCTAGGGGAGGCATAAATGGCCTAAAAATAATGTGGCCCCCTGGGGAGCGGCCCTTCATGTCAATTGTAACAAAAAAAATTCCCTGGTGTCTAGTGGGCATTTCGGCTGTCCGGTCGCATCGCGATCAGGCAGCAGAAATGCTGAGAGAGACATGAAAGAAGAGGAAAGGCCTTTCCTCTCCTTTTATGCCTTTCTCGGCCCCTCCAGTGATCGGAGAAGAAATGCAAAAGCATTTCTCTTCCGGCAGGCCTCTGATGAGGTCAGTGCGCAATCGCGCGCTGATGTCATTGGACGCCAAGAGGGGGGTAGGTGGGTGTGGATGGAAGTGGGGACGCTGAGGCCAGGCTCATGGGGGGAGCGCTAGCTCTCCCCCATTAGCCGGTACCAGGATGTTACAGTTATGTCCTTGGTGCCTCAGCTCTGTAGCCAAGGACGTAACCGTTAAGTTCTTGGCTGCGAAGGGGTTAAGCCATCCCTTTGTTCAATACAGAGATATTGTTAGTACACATTTTTGGTTATAAGCAAATAATTGTAATCCATGCCATTGATCTTTCTCAGAGACTTAGGTGGTCATTCTGACCTCGGCGGTAAAAGGCGCTTACCGCCGGTCAGAAATCCTCCATAATTCCGCCGCTGTAATCCGCCACGGTCATTCTGACCCACAGCAGCCAAACCGCCGAAAATCCGACAGCCACAACAGACCGCCAGACCAGCGGTCGGCGGAAAAGTGGAGGTGACCAAACCTCCACCGTCACGCCAACAGAAATACGCCCATGCCATTCTGACCCACGAATCCACGCGGCGGTCTTTCAATCGCGGTTTTCCATTGGCGGTACACACCGCCGCGGTCAGAATACACACAAACGAACAAAACTCAGCAACATTGGACGATTTGAATTCCACACACCTGATACACATACACACACCACTCCCACACACACAATACAATATAAAACACACACCCACATCACCCACAAACCCCTTTGACCAAAATCCAAAAAGAAGCACTGAGAGACACAGCAGCGATCATAGAACACCATCACACAGAGGCACACTACACCATCCCCCACACAATATCCACACACAAAACAACACACACCACCACACTCAACACACTTAACTACACATACTCCACCCCACACATCATACACACCACTCCATGGCACCCCAAAGACACCCCCGCTTCTCAGATGAAGAACTCAGGGTCATGGTGGAGGAAATCGTTCGGGTAGAGCCCCAGCTCTTCGGCACACAGGTCCAATACACCAGCATTGCCCGGAGGACGGAGCTATGGCAGAGGATTGTCGACAGGGTCAACGCTGTGGGACAGCACCCCAGAAATCGGGAAGACATCAGGAAGCGATGGAACGACCTACGGGGGAAGGTGCGTTCCATGGTATCTAGGCACAACATCGCCGTGCAGAAGACTGGCGGAGGACCCCCACCTCAACCCCCACAATTTACAACATGGGAGGAGGAAGTCTTGAACATCCTGCATCCTGACGGCCTCGCAGGAGTCGGCGGAGGAATGGATTCTGGTAAGTTGAAGCTTCAATACTGCTTCCCCCCCACCTGCATGCCAAATCATACCCCAACCCTCACCCCCATCCTCGAACCCCACCCTCACCCCCACCCCCATCCTCACCCCCACCCTCACCCCCACCACCATCCTCACCCCCACCACCATCCTCACCCCCACCCCCAGCACACCTATTCCCTGCCAATGTCTCACCATCACAACCCACACATCCCAAAACCTAGGCCTGCATGCGTCCACTAAGCATGGACACCCATCACCAAAGCATGCCCAATGCATATACACATCCCCCCCACAAGCCACCCTCACCAAAGCCCCCACACACGAATGCCAGCACTTGGGGACACGGGAACCCACAGATACACCCATATGGCACACATTGAAACTATAACCATACCTCTATACCCCTGCATGACCCGACCGCCAACACACCGCCACGGAGGGCCCAGAATTCTCCACACCCCCCACCCAAGAGGCCGTCAGCGATGACAGCAGCTCTGTCGACCTGGACACTGATGACCAGCCCGGACCATCGGGGACCTCTGGACAGTCGGTTCCCCTCAGACAGCCACAGGCCACTACAGACCCAAACCCCTCCGGGAACACCAGCACAGCTCCCACCCAGCGGGCCCATGCCTCTGTCTCCAGGGCGGCTCAATCAGCGGTGTGTCTACCACTACAGGGCACCCAGGATAACCCACCACCCCAACAACAACAGGGACCTGGGGGCAGTGGTAGTGGGCACACCGGCCAGGGGGCAGAGGCCCAGGGAAACAGGGGAACTGGGAGGGCAGCTGTGCGAAAGGGGGGGGACGGGCCCAGGGAACCCACTCTCCACGAGGCCCTCACCACCATCATGGGAGCATACAACCGCTCCCAGGAGACGATGGCGACGGTACTGGCCAGGTTCCAGGAGATCCAGGTACTGCAGGAGGAACACTATCGGGGGTACAGGGAGGACATCAGAGCCCTCACCTCCACCCTGGTTACCATGGTAGGGCTGCTGCAGGAACTCATCAACACCAGGACGGACACTCAACAACAACAAAGGGCCCCTGCCACTAGCCTGGACCAAGAACAGCCAACCACCTCCGCCGGCGCTAGTGGACAGGAGGCCCCCGCACAACAGCAGCCCACCAGACCCCCACCTCCTGCAGGAGAAGAACCACCCCGCAAGAGGGCCCTGAGATCTCGCAAGAAGACAGAGTAGGATGTCAAGACCCCCCGCCAGCAAAGGATACCACCTGATGTCATCCCACTGTCCCACATTGTCACCCTGTCCATCCTTGAACTGCCCATGCTCCATCTCTCCACAGGCCTATGGACAATGCACCTGTGTGACTGTTACTCTGGACTCTGCCATGGACATTCCTTCACCATAGCCCCCACCCACTTGAAACCACCCATCCCATTTTGAGCACTGAAATAAACACCTATTTTGCACAAAACTATCTGGAGTCTGGCTGTGATTTCAAAATATTGTAATTGACATGACAGTGCAAATATGTCCTTGTACATAGTGAAGTCAACAAACAGCTGCCACAAAGCTGTAGTCCATGGGGAAACGAAGCACAGGACCCGTAGTGGGGACCCCAGATCTGAAATAGGGAGGGAAAAGCCACAACTCAGTCATCATACACTGGGGCAAATAGACAGGCAGCAGAGATGCAGGAGAGTCGTTTACATGTACTAAATTATGTTTGAATTGTTACCTGTGTCCTATTGGAAGTACTGTTCATTGATTCTGTCCCTGTTGTCTGTTTCAGCCCCGTCGTCTTCCTCCTCGTCACTCTCCACAGGTTCCACAGCTGCCACAACACCACCGTCTCGACCATCCTCCTGCAGGAAAGGCACCTGGCGGCACAAAGCCAGGTTGTGAAGCATGCAGCAGGCCACGATGATGTGACACACCTTCTTAGGTGAGTACATTAGGGATCCACCTGTCATATGCAGGCACCGAAACCTGGCCTTTAGGAGGCCGAAGGTGCGTTCGATCACCCTCCTAGTACGCCCATGGGCCTCATTGTACCGTTCCTCTGCCCTGGTCCGGGGATTCCTTACTGGGGTCAGTAGCCACGACAGGTTGGGGTACCCAGAGTCCCCCAATAGCCATACACGGTGTCTCTCTAGCTGTTCCATCACGTAAGGGATGCTGCTATTCCTTAGGATGTAGGCGTCATGCACTGACCTAGGGAATTTGGCATTTACATGCGAGATGTACTGGTCAGCCAAACACACCACCTGGATGTTCATGGAATGGTAACTTTTTCTGTTCCTGTACACCTGCTCCCTGTCTCTTGGGGGAACCAAAGCCACATGGGTCCCATCAATGGCACCAATGATGTTGGGAATATGTCCAAGGGCATAGAAATCACCCTTCACTGTAGCCAATTCGCCCACCTCAGGGAAAAGGATGTAGCTCCTCATGTATTTCATCAGGGCAGACAACACTCTGGATAACACCTTCGAAAACATGGGCTGAGACATCCCAGAAGCAATTCCCACTGTTGTCTGAAATGACCCACTTGCCAAGAAATGGAGTACTGACAGGACCTGCACCAGAGGGGGAATCCCTGTGGGTTGGCAGATGGGGGACATCAGGTCGGGCTCCAGCTGGGCACACAGTTCATGTATAGTGGCACGGTCAAGCCGGTAGGTCAGGATAATGTGGCGTGCTTCCATTGTCGACAGGTCCACCAGCGGTCTGTACACGGGAGGATTCCTCCTTCTCCTCGCCAAACCCAGCGGACGGTGCCTAGGAAGGACAACATGGAGCACACAGTCAAGCAACCCACAGGTACGTACTCACATCTTGCACAGTAAACGATTCTCTATGCAGTGAATGGCTTGTATGAGTGGCTATGCAAGGCCTAGGCCTGTGTGACGCAGTTGAAATTGAGCCATGTGGACCCTCGAAATGGCGGCTGCCTGACCTGTGAAGTGTGACAATGGGATGTGAGGTCAATGCGCTGGCGTGGCACACCGCGGCTGTCGGCGGTCGAAGACCGCGGCGCGAAGCCGCATTGGTTAACATTGAAGCCTATGGGTTTCAGGAGCCAATGGCGAAGGGCGCCGGCGGTGGCGGTACGCACCGCCGCGGTACGCACCGCCGCGGGCGTGACCGCCATTTTCTATCTACTTATTCACTCGCGACTTGAACTTTCACAGGAGAGGACCTATACTGCAAGTGTTGCTGTGACCTCGGTCTGGAAGGGACAATGGCTGCTGCGCCTGGGGAAAGGGCCCCTGCCTTCACTGGAGAAGAGTTGGAGAAACTTGTGGATGGGGTCCTCCCCCAGTATGCCTTACTCTACGGTCCTCCAGACCAACAAGTGAGTTTAATTCAATATGGATTTGGGGCCACTGGCTGGCTTGGGGGCCTGGCGGGGGGCATGGCGGGGATGGGGGGCATGTTGGGCCTGGCGGGGGGCATGGCGGGGGGCATGGCGGGGATGGGGGGCATGTTGGGCCTGGCGGGGGGCATGGCGGGGATGGGGGCATGTTGGGCCTGGCGGGGGGCATGGCGGGGGGCATGGCGGGGATGGGGGGCATGTTGGGCATGGCGGGGGGCATGGCGGGGATGGGGGGCATGTTGGGCCTGGCGGGGGGCCTGGCGGGGGGCATGGCGGGGATGGGGGGTATGTTGGGCCTGGCGGGGGGCATGGCGGGGGGCATGGCGGGGATGGGGGGCATGTTGGGCCTGGCGGGGGGCATGGCGGGGATGGGGGGCATGTTGGGCCTGGCGGGGGGCCTGGCGGGGGGCATGGCGGGGATGGGGGGCATGTTGGGCCTGGCGGGGGGCCTGGCGGGGGGCATGGCGGGGATGGGGGGCATGTTGGGCCTGGCGGGGGGCATGGCGGGGATGGGGGGCGTTGGGCCACTGGCAACGAAAATGCAGACAAACTTGAACGTGGTATTTCTCCCTCCCTGTACGTGTCACATAGGTCCGCGCCCATGAGAAGATCGGGATTTGGCGTGCCATCGCCAAGGAAGTCCGGACCCTGGGGGTCCACCAGCGACGGGGCACCCACTGCCGCAAGAGGTGGGAGGACATCCGCCGCGGGACCAAGAAGACCGCCGAGTCTCTGCTGGGGATGGCCTCCCAACGTAGGCGGGGTGCCTGCCGTCAACTGACCCCCCTGATGTTCCGGATCCTGGCGGTGGCCTACCCTGATTTGGATGGGCGCGTGAGGGCAGCACAGCAGACACAAGGGGGTGAGTACAAGCATATTCTACTCTGTTGTCGCGCAGTGGAGGTGTCTGGGTGGGGGAGGAGGGCTGTGGGTCCCCCTAGGCCAGGGCGATATCTGTAGGCTGGGCACCCCCGTAAGCCCCTGTGTCCCCAGCCACCACCCTCAGTAGTATGCCAGTACAGCCATCCCTGGGCCGTGTCATCCATGGGTGCAGTTGTCAACTCTAGGCGTGTAGGGCATGTTCCACGGAATGCGTAGCGGACCCCAAGTGCGCAACTTAGTGCAGGGGGCATCTGTGTCTGTCATGTCCGCTAACTGTACCGGTGATCCATGTACTCAAAATCTCTTTATTTCTCTCTCCCCCCCCCCTTTTTGTTTGTCTTTCTGTGCTTGTGTGCATCAGCATCATCAGGCGGAGGAGAAGTGGCATCGAGGCAGGAGGGAGCTGCATCTCACATGGCCCAGGAGGGCCATGCCACAGAGTCTGACTGGACCAGTGAGACGGAGGGCGAGGGGAGCTCCACAACGGGGACGACTGGACCCTGCAGCGACACGGACACGTCCTCGGAAGGGAGCTCCCTTGCGGGGGTGGCACCATCCGTGCCCCCCGCCATTACAGGTACAGCCGCCACCCAGCGCACCATCTCCGCCCTCCCAGCAGCCCCTCAGCGTTCGCCCCGTGCCCGCTCTGCCAGGAAGCCGGGCATCTCCTTCGCCCCAGGCACCTCAGGCCCTGCCCCTGTTACCCCCGCTGCCCTCAGTGAGGAGGTCATTGACCTCCTCCGAACGCTCATTGTTGGGCAGTCTACCCTTTTGAATGCCATCCAGGGGGTGGAGAGGGAGGTTCATCGCAGCAATGCGTACCTGGAGGGCATTCATTCGGGTCAGGCTGCCCATCAGCGATCGTTCCAGGCTCTGGCCTCAGCACTGACGGCAGCCATTGTCCCTGTCTCCTGCCTCCCTCTACTAACTCCCTCCTCCCAGTCTCCTGTTCCTCTGCCTGTCCCACCCACACCATCAGACCAGCCTGCACACACCTCAACACCCAAGAGCAGCTCATCCAAACATAAGCACCACAGATCACGCAGACATTCACACGAGCAACATTCCGATGCAGACATGCCAACAGTCACTACCACCTCTGTGACCCCCACCTCCTCGTCTCCCTCCTCCCTCCCTGTGACGTCTACACTCACACCTTCATTCACCTCACCATCAGCCAGTGTTTCCATCACCAGCACACCCTCCAGTACAGTCCGCACACGTGCAGTCACCACCCCCACTGCCATTTACACGTCCCCTGTGTCCTCTCCCACTGTGTCTGTCACCCCCTCTTCCACACCACACAAACGCAGCCACCCACCCACCCAACAGCCATCCACCTCACGACAGCCTATCCCTCCTGCACCTGCACCCAAAGACAGCAAACGTCACTCACCTACAACCACATCCTCTCCCTCCACTCCCATTCCCACTGTACCTATCACTCTCCATTGTCCCAAGAAAATCTATCTCTCTACTGCTACCTTCTTTCCTGACCCTGAGCCCCCCCCTCCTTCTCGTCGGGGTAAAAAGAGCACCTCAGCCACCACCAGCCCTGCAGCCCCCTTGACAAGGGTGCAGGGGTATTGGAGCCCACCAGCCCGCATGTCTGGATCTTCGCCCAGCAGCAAGGGGACAGGCAGCCCACTCCCTGGGAAGAGGAGCAGAAGGCGGAAGGGCCGCCGCAGGAGCCCGGGTTCTATATCCCCCCAGGACACTAGCCAGCCACCGTCAACAGCCACAGCTCCAAAGGGAGGAAAGGGCCACAGACTCCCGACTAAGGAGGGCAAGGGCAGCAAGGCGGAGAAGTCAGGCAGCAGGCCTGCTGCCCATGGAGGACCCGTCACAGCTGCCCAGGAGGAGCCCACAACCCCCATAGCCGCTGCCCAGGGAGGAACCGTCACAGCTGCCCAGGGAGAGCCCACCACCCCCATAGCCGCTGCCCAGGGAGGACCCAGCCCAGCTGGCCAGGAGGGCCCCACCACCCCCATAGCCGCTGCCCAGGGAGGACCCAGCCCAGCTGGCCAGGAGGGCCCCACCACCCACAGCCCAGGTGGGCATTGAAGGAGCACCATCCCCGCTGTCCAGGAGGGCACCACCAGGCAATGAGCAGTTGGCCATAGAATGGCCGCCGTCTCCAGCACCGCTCCGCTGGGGACCGCCGTCTCAAGAACCGCTGAACTGGGCCCTTCAAGGCAAGAACCGCTGAACTGGGCCCTTCAAGGCAAGAACCGCTGAACTGGGCCCTTCAAGGCAAGAACCGCTGAACTGGGCCCTTCAAGGCAAGAACCGCTGAACTGGTCCCCGCCGTCTCCAGCACCGCTCCGCTGGGGACCGCCGTCTCAAGAACCGCTGAACTGGGCCCTTCAAGGCAAGAACCGCTGAACTGGGCCCTTCAATGCAAGAACCGCTGAACTGGGCCCTTCAAGGCAAGAACCGCTGAACTGGGCCCTTCAAGGCAAGAACCGCTGAACTGGGCCCTTCAGGGCAAGAACCGCTGAACTGGGCCCTTCAAGGCAAGAACCGCTGAACTGGGCCCTTCAAGGCAAGAACCGCTGAACTGCGCCCTTCAAGGCAAGAACCGCTGAACTGGGCCCCGCCGTCTCCAGCACCGCTCCGCTGGGGACCGCCGTCTCAAGAACCGCTGAACTGGGCCCTTCAAGGCAAGAACCGCTGAACTGGGCCCTTCAAGGCAAGAACCGCTGAACTGGGCCCTTCAAGGCAAGAACCACTGAACTGGGGCCCGCCGTCTCCAGCACCGCTCCGCTGGGGACCGCCGTCTCAAGAACCGCTGAACTGGGCCCTTCAAGGCAAGAACCGCTGGCCCTTTGGCAGACGTGGCAGGGCAGGATCTGTCTCGGGCAGGGCTGCAGGATGTCCTCTGGCCAACATGCCTCCTCCAGTGGCAGTGGAGTCTGTTATGGACTGTTTGGACTGTGGCTTTGCACTCCCCAGGATGGCCCAGTGGGCAGGCTACCCACTGTATGGACTGTATGGACTGTGGCTTTGCACTCCCCAGGATGGCCCAGTGGGCAGGCTACCCACTGTATGGACTGTATGGACTGTGGCTTTGCACTCCCCAGGATGGCCCAGTGGGCAGGCTACCCACTGTATGGACTGTATGGACTGTGGCTTTGCACTCCCCAGGATGGCCCAGTGGGCAGGCTACCCACTGTATGGACTGTATGGACTGTGGCTTTGCACTCCCCAGGATGGCCCAGTGGGCAGGCCACCCACTGTATGGACTGTATGGACTGTGGCTTTGCTCTCCCCAGGATGGCCCAGTGGGCAGGCCACCCACTGTATGGACTGTATGGACTGTGGCTTTGCACTCCCCAGGATGGCCCAGTGGGCAGGCCACCCACTGTATGGACTGTGGCTTTGCTCTCCCCAGGATGGCCCAGTGGGCAGGCCACCCACTGTATGGACTGTATGGACTGTGGCTTTGCACTCCCCAGGATGGCCCAGTGGGCAGGCCACCCACTGTATGGACTGTATGGACTGTGGCGTTGCTCTCCCCAGGATGGCCCAGTGGGCAGGCCACCCACTGTATGGACTGTATGGACTGTGGCTTTGCACTCCCCAGGATGGCCCAGTGGGCAGGCCACCCACTGTATGGACTGTATGGACTGTGGCTTTGCTCTCCCCAGGAGGGCCCAGTGGTCATGGAGTCCCCTCGTGGATCTGGCGTCGTGTACTCAAGTGGCTGAGGTGCCCCCCCTTCCCTTCCCCCTGAGGTGCCTGTCCTTTTTTCTTTCTGATGCCCCTGCAGTGTTCTCTCCGTGGAGTTCTTGTCGTGGGACTGGGCCTTGCCCCTTTGCTCAGGACCCCTGTGGTCCACGGACAGTGGTTGGACTACATATAGTAGATGTATATATTTTGTACATAGTTTATTTATTTATTTGGATTACTGCTGTCCATTTTTCAATATATCTGCCCGTTTAAGATCTCTTCTTCTGGTCTTTGCATTATTTCGGAGGGGGGGGTTTGTGGGTTGTGACAGTGATCTGTGGGAATGCATTGATGTGTGTGTTGTAGTGGGTGTGGGTGGGTGGGTGTGTGCCGGTAATCTTTTCCCTCCCCTGTGTCGTAGGTGCAGTACTCACCGATGTCTTCCGCGCCGCCGGGCGTGCTCCTGGTACAGGAGCAGGTATAGGAGTGCGGGGATGACCTGTAACTCGGGTTCCATACTGCCGGAATCTCGCGTGGAGTATGTGGAGGTGAGCGTATTCCCGTTCGTAGTCTGTTTCCGCCGTGTTTTTATCGGCGGGGCTCCCGCCCCGGAAAAGGTGGCGGATTGGTGGGTCGTTATCGGGTAGGCGGTACATTGTCTCCCGCCGGGCTGTTGGCGGTGACCACCAGGCTGTTTGTTTGTACCGCCGTGGCGGTCGGAGTGTTGAAGCGGCGGTCTCTGTTGGCGGGAACCGCCAGGGTCAGAATTCAATTTTTTGGACCGCCAGCCTGTCGGCGGTATGGTCGCGGCTTTAACACCGACCGCCAGGGTTGGAATGAGGGCATTAGCGTTGTCCTTACAGTGTGAATTTTCATTCAGTTCATAAGGTAATAAGAAATGGTTTAAATAAATGGCTGTCTATTCTGTTAAAGTACCATTCTATGCCACAATGGGCCTGCCAGGGGGATTTGTCATATCTCTATGCAGCTTCAGTGGAAGATAGAAGCATGAAACCACTGGTTTATTGACTCTCAAAAAAAAAGAATTTATCAAAATCTATGAGTCCTTTCCCACTCCTCTTCACAAATGTGATACGTCTCCAATTTGGAAATACCCAGATTTGTCAATGAACCTATAGCATACTGGCCTGTGTGCCTCTTTGCAATAATTGTTTATATTCCATAGAACACTCTGTCAGAAGGTTTCACTACCCTACCCTGATTGCTTTTGAGAGACAAGATGGCTTCTGTCTGGCTTTTCATTAAGCTCTGTCTCCTACTTATGTTCTTTCTAATAACTGAATAGTAAATTGCGTGGATCTTTGATGAACAGATCTTGAAATATATCTAAGCCATCTTAGAGTAACACCAGATAGTGTTTACTCTTGGTTTTAAACCCACTATTGCTGTATGCCCTGATGTTCAGACCCATGTGCTCAAAGATCTCAGTTTCTCCCTGTTAGACCTGACAGCCTTAGGGTAGTCACCCCTAACTTTTTGCCTGCCTCCCTCCTCGTTTTGGATACTGTTTTGCTGGTTTTTAGACTCTGCGCACTTTACCACTGCTAACCAGTGATAAAGTGTATATGCTCTCTCTCTGTAAACATGGTAACTTTGGATCATACCTGATTGAACTATTTAATCTACTTATAAGTCCCCAGTCATGTGCACTCCAGGTGCCTAGGGCATATAGATTAAATGCTACTAGTGGACCTGCAGCACGGATTGTGCCACCCACTTAAGTAGCCCCTTTTCCTTGTCTCAGGCCTACCATTGCTAGGCCTGGGTGTGCAGTTTCACTGCCACCTCGACTTGGCATTTAAAAGTACTTGCCAAGCCTAGAACTCCCCTTTTTCTGCATATAAGTCACCCTTAATGTGTGCCCTGGGTATCCCCTAGAGCAGGGTGCTGTGTAGGTAAAAGGCAGGACATGTACCTGGGTAGTTATATGTCCTGGTAGTGTAAAACTCCTAAATTCGTTTTTGCACTACTGGGAGACCTGCTCCCTTCATAGGCTAACATTGGGGCTGCCCTCATACACTGTTGAAGTGGCAGCTGCTGATCTGAAAGGAGCAGGGAGGTCATATTTAGTATGGCCAGAATGGTAATACAAAATCCTACTGACTGGTGAAGTCGGATTTAATATTACTATTCTAGAAATGCCACTTTTAGAAAGTGAGCATTTCTTTGCACTTAAATCCTTCTGTGCCTTACAATCCACGTCTGGCTAGGTTTAGTTGACAGCTCCTTGTGCATTCACTCAGACACACCCCAAACACAGGGTACTCAGCCTCACTTGCATACATCTGCATTTTGAATGGGTCTTCCTGGGCTGGGAGGGTGGAGGGCCTGCCCTCACACAAAGGACTGCCACACCCCCTACTGGGACCCTGGCAGACAGGATAGAACTGAAAGGGGACCTGGTGCACTTCTTAGCCTCTCTTTGAAGTCTCCCCCACTTCAAAGGCACATTTGGGTATAAAACAGGGCCTCTGCCCTACCTCATCAGACACTTGCTGGAGAAGAAACCGGAACCAGAAACTACATCCTGCCAAGAAGAACTGCCTGGCTGCTCAAAGGACTCACCTGTCTGCTTTCTACAAAGGACTGCTGTCTTGTTGTTGCCCTGCTGCCTTGCTGAACTCTTGTCTGGCTGTGAAAGTGCTCTCCAAGGGCTTGGATAGAGCTTGCCTCCTGTTCCTTGAAGTCTCAGGACCAAAAAGACTTCTTCCTTTCACTTGGACGCTCCGTGCGCCGAAAATTTCGACGCACAGCTTGTTTCGCGGCGAGAAAAACGCCGCACACCGACGCTGATCGACGCGACGCCCTCGGGACGATCGAGACTTCGACGCACAACCTCGCAAGGACAAAGCCGCTCGACTTTCCAGGAGAAATCGACGCGACGCCCACCGTGAGTGCGAAACTTTGACGCACGGCCTCGCAAGGACAACGCCGCCCGACTTCCAAGGAGAAATCGACGCGACGCCTGCCGTGAGACCAAACTTTCGACGCACGGCCTCGCAAGGACAACGCCGCCCGACTTCCAAGGAGAAATCGACGCGACGCCTACCGTGCGATCGAAACTTCGACGCGCAGCCCCGCAGAACGACGCGCAGCCGGAAAACAAGCAGGAGAATCCACGCACAGACCCGGGACATCTGGTAATCCCCGCGATCCACAAAAAGAGACTGTCTGCGCGCCGGAAAACGACGCCCGACTTCCCCGCGTGGAAAAGACCGACGCAAGTCTGTGTGTGCTGAGGAGAAATCGACGCACACACCCCTTTTTCCACGCATCTCTTCTCCTGTGGCCCTCTGAGGAGATTTTCCACCAGAAACCAGGTACTTTGTGCTTGAAAGACACTGTATTGCATTCTAAAGACTTAAGACACTTTATATCACTTCCCTGTGATATTTCTACAATTTTCCATTGCAACTTTATTCTTTTTGACCTACAATTATCCTGATAAATATTATATATTTTTCTAAACACTGTGTGGTGTAGTTTTGTGGTGCTATATGGTGGTATTGTATGATTTATTGCACAAATACTTTACACATTGCCTTCTAAGTTAAGCCTGACTGCTCGTGCCAAGCTACCAGAGGGTGGGCACAGGATAATCTTGGATAGTGTGTGACTTACCCTGACTAGAGTGAGGGCTTTTGCTTGGACAGGAGGTAACCTGACTGCCAACCAAAAACCCCATTTCTAACATTGGTGATCAGCGGTGAGGATAGGACTTGTATTTGTGCAGTGACATACAGTAGCTAAGTATCTCACTACCTACCCACAGTTGAAGGTCAACTTGGTTTTTATCTCTTTTTGAAAATCCGTTTTTTCCTGACAATTTTCAAAAACTAAATCCTCACTCAACATGTCTCTGACTGGGTCTCAGACAGGGGACTTTGACCTAGTCCAGTTGGATACATACACGGTCAAACAACTAAGAGGATTCTGCAGGGCATTGAGGGTACCCACCCAAGGGGCCTCCAGAAAGGAGGACTTTCAAGTGGCGCTGAGGGCCTGGGCAGAAGCCCATTTAGAGGATGATGAGGAAGGGGAGCCAGAAAATGGCCCCTCAGAAGGATTTTCACTATCTATGGATGGTGTTACCACTGCAATTGTGCACCCTTCCAGACCAGGGAGCAGTGTCTCCATGCAAAGCCTGACCGCAGAGGAAAGGAGAGAAGAAAGGGAGTTCCAATTGCAAATGGCAAAACTGAAAATTGAGGCGCAACAGGAGGAGAGGAGGGCAGAAAGAGAAGCCAAACAAGCTGAGGCTGAAAGAGCAGCCAAACAGATTGAAGCTGAAAGGACAGCCAAACAGATTCAAGCAGAAGCTGAAAGGGCAGCCAAACAAGCAGAAGCTGAAAGAGCAGCCAAACAAGTGGAAGCTGAAAGAGCTTTGGCTGAAAAGAAACTATTGTTGGCTCATGAACTGAGTCTCAAGGAGCTGGAGATCAAGGCAAGACAGTCTGAATCCAGCAATAATGGTGGCAGCATACAGACAGGACCTGCTGGAGAAAAGAAGGTTCGTATACCCAAAAATGTGGTGCCCAGTTTTGTGGTGGGAGATGACATAGATAAATGGTTAGCTGCTTATGAAGTTGCACTAAGGGTTCATGAGGTTCCTGAAGGGCAATGGGGGGTAGCTATGTGGGGTTATGTGCCGCCATTGGGGAGGGACACACTTCTCACATTGGATCCACCGGATCAAAACACATACCCACTCCAGAAAGCCACTTTACTTGCCAAGTTTGGGCTGACCCCTGAGGGATACCGTCAGAGGTTCAGGGACAGCACCAAACAAACCACACAAACATGGGTAGATTTCTTTGATTTCTCTAGTAAGGCACTGAATGGATGGGTGCGGGGCAACAAAGTAGCAGATTATAAAAGTTTATATGATTTGATCCTGAGAGAGCATATGCTTAATGTTACTTATACCGATTTGCGCCAGCACCTAGTGGATAGTAAGCTGACTGATCCCAGGAAGCTTGCTGAGGAGGCGGACCTCTGGGTTAGCACCAGAGTGTCCAAAAAGGTACCTGGGGGGGACTCCCACAAAGGTGGTCAGGGTTCCCAACAGAAGAAAGAGGGGGGAGATAAACTTACAGATAAGGAACTCTCTAAAGGCCCCCAAAAGAATTCCCAGGGAGGGGGTGGCAACCCTTCCTTTTCCAAATTTGGGAGAAAGCCAGGGACATTTGACAAGTCAGGAAAATCTAGCCCCAAATGCATGGAATGTTACCAATATGGTCACTACAAAGGCGATCCTCAGTGCCCCAAGAGGGCACCGTCCACTACCGGACAGGCACCTGGGTTGACTAGTGTAGCACTCGGGGGGGAGATGGACCCAACTAGCTTTGGGGAACAGGTAGAGATTTCCCTAGTGTCCCTGGGAGAAGGAGAAATGGTGCCCAAGGCCCACATGCCTAGAAATACTTCCAAGTACCGGCAGTGGGTCACCATTGATGGGCAGAGGGTGGAGGCTCTGCGTGACACAGGAGCCAGTATGACTACTATCAAGAGTCAGCTGGTGTCAGCAGAGCAGATAATGCCTAATACATTCCACCAGGTCAGAGTAGCTGACAATCGCGAGAGTCACCTACCGGTGGCTCTGGTTCCCTTTGAGTGGGGGGGGTCTCTGGTACTCTGAAAGTAGCTGTGAGTCCTGCCATGCCTGTAGATTGTCTGTTAGGCAATGACCTTGAGCACACTGCTTGGAAAGAAGTGGAGCTCAGGTCTCACCTGGAGATGTTAGGGTTACCTGAGTGGGTCTGCATGACCACACGGTCCATGGCTGACCGAGAGGGAAGTCAAGGGCATCTGGAGCCTGGAACGATGGCCCAGAGAGCTGCCCGGAGGAGGGACCAGGGGTGCGGGAAACCGACCCCCGCTGTTCCCACAGTGGCTGACGGGGCTCCTGAGGAGGAGGCTTCCGAGCCAACTGGGGAAGACATCGCCGCCCTAGGTGACTTACCTGAGCTTGCTGGTTGGCAAGTTGAGGGTGGACCCACCAGGGAGGACTTCTGCAAGGCGCAGAAAGAATGTCCCACTCTAGAAGGTTTGAGGAAACAAGCCTCAAACCAGGCAGCCGGCGACGCCTCTGGCGATCACCACCTATATTGGGAGAATGATCTCCTTTACAGTGAGCCTAAGGTTCCGGGCTTTGGGGCAGCACGTGTGCTGGTGGTCCCCCAATGTTACCGAACCTTCCTACTGGGTCTGGCTCACGACATTCCCCTGGCAGGACATTTGGGGCAGGGCAAGACCTTTAACAGGCTTGTCACCCACTTTTATTGGCCCAAAATGAGGACACACTCAGACAAGTTCTGCAGATCCTGTCCTACCTGCCAGGCCAGTGGTAAAGCAGGAAAAAGGGTTAAAACCCCCCTGATTCCACTTCCTGTCGTTGGCACCCCCTTTGAAAGGGTGGGCATCGACATTGTTGGCCCCTTGGACCCCAAAACTGCCTTAGGCAACAGGTTCATCCTGGTTTTGGTGGACCATGCCACCCGTTACCCAGAGGCAATCCCTCTAAGGACAGTAACTGCACCGGTGGTGGCCAGAACCCTGATGGGGATATTTACCCGTGTGGGGTTCCCCAAGGAAATAGTGTCTGACAGAGGCACTAACTTCATGTCCGCATACATGAAGTCGCTGTGGGATGCGTGTGGTGTAACTTACAAGTTCACCACACCCTATCACCCCCAGACGAACGGTCTTGTGGAGAGATTCAACAAGACCCTGAAAGGCATGATTGGTGGCCTTCCTGAGGCCATGAGGCGTAAGTGGGACGTCCTCTTACCATGCCTTCTCTTTGCTTACAGAGAGGTCCCCCAGAGAGGGGTAGGGTTCAGTCCCTTTGAACTTCTCTATGGGTACCCTGTCAGGGGACCCTTAAGCATTGTCCAGGAGGGATTGGAGAAAGCTCCAAAGGCACCCCCTCAGGATGTGGTCAGCTATATGTTGGCCCTCCGCAACCAGATGACCCGCTTCTGGAAAGAAGCCCAAGATAACCTTGAGGCCAGTCAAGAGGTGATGAAACAATGGTATGACCAGAAGGCCACCCTGGTAGAGTTTCAACCTGGAGACAAAGTGTGGGTAATAGAGCCAGTAGAGCCCAGAGCTCTCCAGGACCGCTGGTCTGGCCCATTTGAAATAAAGGAGCGGAAAGGGGAGGCCACTTACCTAGTGGACCTCAAAACCCCTAGGAATCCCCTAAGGGTGCTCCATGTGAACCGACTAAAAGCTCATTGTGAGAGGTCGGAGATCAACATGCTTCTGGTCACAGATGAAGGAACGGAAGAGGAGAGTGAACCTCTCCCCGACCTCCTCTCTGCCCAAGAAGGTGATGGGTCAGTAAGCGGGGTCATTCTGTCTGGCACCCTGACTCTAAATCAGAAAGGAGACTGTTATGAGCTGTTGGAGCAGTTCTCCCCCCTGTTCTCCCTTACTCCTGGGCTGACCCACCTCTGTGTTCATGATATTGACACCGGTGACAGTCTCCCTGTGAAAAACAAAATTTACAGGTTGTCGGATAAGGTGAAGGCCAGCATCAAGGAGGAGGTCTCCAAGATGTTGACTCTAGGGGTCATTGAGAAATCCAGTAGTCCCTGGGCCAGCCCAGTGGTATTGGTCCCTAAGGCTACTGCCCCAGGTGCGAAGCCAGAGCTCCGGTTCTGTGTGGACTACCGGGGTCTCAACTCAGTCACCCGGACTGATGCTCACCCCATCCCCCGAGCTGATGAGCTCGTGGACAGGCTAGGCGCTGCCAAGTTCCTGAGTACGTTTGATCTTACTTCAGGGTACTGGCAGATCGCCCTGACTGAGGGGGCTAAGGAAAGGTCCGCCTTTTCCACCCCTGACGGCCATTACCAGTTCCGAGTGATGCCGTTTGGATTAAAAAATGCCCCCGCTACCTTCCAACGGTTGGTTAACGGGGTCCTGGCTGGCAAGGATGCCTTCTGTGCAGCCTACCTGGATGACATAGCTGTCTACAGTTCCAGCTGGGAGGAACACCTGCTCCACCTCAAGGAGGTGCTTCAGGCCCTGCAACAGGCAGGCCTGACCATCAAGGCTAGTAAGTGCCAGATTGGGCAGGGTTCCGTGGTGTACTTGGGACACCTAGTAGGTGGTGGCAAGGTGCAGCCACTCCAGGCCAAGATCGAAACTATCAAGGCCTGGCAACCACCTCGAACCCAGACTGAGGTGAGAGCCTTTTTAGGCCTCACCGGATACTACCGCAGGTTTGTCAAGGGCTATGGTACCATTGTGTCCCCCTTGACAGAACTCACGTCCAAGAAGCAACCTAGGTTGGTGAATTGGACAGAGGCTTGTCAGAAAGCCTTTGACGCCCTAAAGGAAGCCATGTGCACGGCCCCCGTGCTCAAGGCCCCTGACTACTCCCAGGAATTTATCGTGCAGACAGACGCTTCAGAGCATGGCATAGGGGCAGTCCTAGCACAGCTAAATGAGGAGGGCCAAGATCAACCGGTAGTCTTTATTAGCAGAAGGCTATTACCACGGGAACAGAGGTGGAGTGCTATTGAAAGAGAAGCTTTTGCTGTGGTCTGGGCCCTGAAGAAGCTGAGGCCCTACCTGTTTGGGACTCACTTCCTAGTTCAGACAGACCACAGACCCCTCAGATGGCTCATGCAGATGAGGGGTGAGAATCCAAAACTTCTGAGGTGGTCCATTTCCCTACAGGGGATGGACTTTACGGTGGAACATCGCCCAGGGGTTGACCACGCCAATGCTGATGGTCTCTCCAGGTACTTCCGCCTTAGCGATGAGAGCTCCCAGGAGGTCGGGTAGCTCTCCCCACTTTCAGCTGGGGGGGACACATGTTAGACCTGACAGCCTTAGGGTAGTCACCCCTAACTTTTTGCCTGCCTCCCTCCTCGTTTTGGATACTGTTTTGCTGGTTTTTAGACTCTGCGCACTTTACCACTGCTAACCAGTGATAAAGTGTATATGCTCTCTCTCTGTAAACATGGTAACTTTGGATCATACCTGATTGAACTATTTAATCTACTTATAAGTCCCCAGTCATGTGCACTCCAGGTGCCTAGGGCATATAGATTAAATGCTACTAGTGGACCTGCAGCACGGATTGTGCCACCCACTTAAGTAGCCCCTTTTCCTTGTCTCAGGCCTACCATTGCTAGGCCTGGGTGTGCAGTTTCACTGCCACCTCGACTTGGCATTTAAAAGTACTTGCCAAGCCTAGAACTCCCCTTTTTCTGCATATAAGTCACCCTTAATGTGTGCCCTGGGTATCCCCTAGAGCAGGGTGCTGTGTAGGTAAAAGGCAGGACATGTACCTGGGTAGTTATATGTCCTGGTAGTGTAAAACTCCTAAATTCGTTTTTGCACTACTGGGAGACCTGCTCCCTTCATAGGCTAACATTGGGGCTGCCCTCATACACTGTTGAAGTGGCAGCTGCTGATCTGAAAGGAGCAGGGAGGTCATATTTAGTATGGCCAGAATGGTAATACAAAATCCTACTGACTGGTGAAGTCGGATTTAATATTACTATTCTAGAAATGCCACTTTTAGAAAGTGAGCATTTCTTTGCACTTAAATCCTTCTGTGCCTTACAATCCACGTCTGGCTAGGTTTAGTTGACAGCTCCTTGTGCATTCACTCAGACACACCCCAAACACAGGGTACTCAGCCTCACTTGCATACATCTGCATTTTGAATGGGTCTTCCTGGGCTGGGAGGGTGGAGGGCCTGCCCTCACACAAAGGACTGCCACACCCCCTACTGGGACCCTGGCAGACAGGATAGAACTGAAAGGGGACCTGGTGCACTTCTTAGCCTCTCTTTGAAGTCTCCCCCACTTCAAAGGCACATTTGGGTATAAAACAGGGCCTCTGCCCTACCTCATCAGACACTTGCTGGAGAAGAAACCGGAACCAGAAACTACATCCTGCCAAGAAGAACTGCCTGGCTGCTCAAAGGACTCACCTGTCTGCTTTCTACAAAGGACTGCTGTCTTGTTGTTGCCCTGCTGCCTTGCTGAACTCTTGTCTGGCTGTGAAAGTGCTCTCCAAGGGCTTGGATAGAGCTTGCCTCCTGTTCCTTGAAGTCTCAGGACCAAAAAGACTTCTTCCTTTCACTTGGACGCTCCGTGCGCCGAAAATTTCGACGCACAGCTTGTTTCGCGGCGAGAAAAACGCCGCACACCGACGCTGATCGACGCGACGCCCTCGGGACGATCGAGACTTCGACACACAACCTCGCAAGGACAAAGCCGCTCGACTTTCCAGGAGAAATCGACGCGACGCCCACCGTGAGTGCGAAACTTTGACGCACGGCCTCGCAAGGACAACGCCGCCCGACTTCCAAGGAGAAATCGACGCGACGCCTGCCGTGAGACCAAACTTTCGACGCACGGCCTCGCAAGGACAACGCCGCCCGACTTCCAAGGAGAAATCGACGCGACGCCTACCGTGCGATCGAAACTTCGACGCGCAGCCCCGCAGAACGACGCGCAGCCGGAAAACAAGCAGGAGAATCCACGCACAGACCCGGGACATCTGGTAATCCCCGCGATCCACAAAAAGAGACTGTCTGCGCGCCGGAAAACGACGCCCGACTTCCCCGCGTGGAAAAGACCGACGCAAGTCTGTGTGTGCTGAGGAGAAATCGACGCACACACCCCTTTTTCCACGCATCTCTTCTCCTGTGGCCCTCTGAGGAGATTTTCCACCAGAAACCAGGTACTTTGTGCTTGAAAGACACTGTATTGCATTCTAAAGACTTAAGACACTTTATATCACTTCCCTGTGATATTTCTACAATTTTCCATTGCAACTTTATTCTTTTTGACCTACAATTATCCTGATAAATATTATATATTTTTCTAAACACTGTGTGGTGTAGTTTTGTGGTGCTATATGGTGGTATTGTATGATTTATTGCACAAATACTTTACACATTGCCTTCTAAGTTAAGCCTGACTGCTCGTGCCAAGCTACCAGAGGGTGGGCACAGGATAATCTTGGATAGTGTGTGACTTACCCTGACTAGAGTGAGGGCTTTTGCTTGGACAGGAGGTAACCTGACTGCCAACCAAAAACCCCATTTCTAACATTGGTGATCAGCGGTGAGGATAGGACTTGTATTTGTGCAGTGACATACAGTAGCTAAGTATCTCACTACCTACCCACAGTTGAAGGTCAACTTGGTTTTTATCTCTTTTTGAAAATCCGTTTTTTCCTGACAATTTTCAAAAACTAAATCCTCACTCAACATGTCTCTGACTGGGTCTCAGACAGGGGACTTTGACCTAGTCCAGTTGGATACATACACGGTCAAACAACTAAGAGGATTCTGCAGGGCATTGAGGGTACCCACCCAAGGGGCCTCCAGAAAGGAGGACTTTCAAGTGGCGCTGAGGGCCTGGGCAGAAGCCCATTTAGAGGATGATGAGGAAGGGGAGCCAGAAAATGGCCCCTCAGAAGGATTTTCACTATCTATGGATGGTGTTACCACTGCAATTGTGCACCCTTCCAGACCAGGGAGCAGTGTCTCCATGCAAAGCCTGACCGCAGAGGAAAGGAGAGAAGAAAGGGAGTTCCAATTGCAAATGGCAAAACTGAAAATTGAGGCGCAACAGGAGGAGAGGAGGGCAGAAAGAGAAGCCAAACAAGCTGAGGCTGAAAGAGCAGCCAAACAGATTGAAGCTGAAAGGACAGCCAAACAGATTCAAGCAGAAGCTGAAAGGGCAGCCAAACAAGCAGAAGCTGAAAGAGCAGCCAAACAAGTGGAAGCTGAAAGAGCTTTGGCTGAAAAGAAACTATTGTTGGCTCATGAACTGAGTCTCAAGGAGCTGGAGATCAAGGCAAGACAGTCTGAATCCAGCAATAATGGTGGCAGCATACAGACAGGACCTGCTGGAGAAAAGAAGGTTCGTATACCCAAAAATGTGGTGCCCAGTTTTGTGGTGGGAGATGACATAGATAAATGGTTAGCTGCTTATGAAGTTGCACTAAGGGTTCATGAGGTTCCTGAAGGGCAATGGGGGGTAGCTATGTGGGGTTATGTGCCGCCATTGGGGAGGGACACACTTCTCACATTGGATCCACCGGATCAAAACACATACCCACTCCAGAAAGCCACTTTACTTGCCAAGTTTGGGCTGACCCCTGAGGGATACCGTCAGAGGTTCAGGGACAGCACCAAACAAACCACACAAACATGGGTAGATTTCTTTGATTTCTCTAGTAAGGCACTGAATGGATGGGTGCGGGGCAACAAAGTAGCAGATTATAAAAGTTTATATGATTTGATCCTGAGAGAGCATATGCTTAATGTTACTTATACCGATTTGCGCCAGCACCTAGTGGATAGTAAGCTGACTGATCCCAGGAAGCTTGCTGAGGAGGCGGACCTCTGGGTTAGCACCAGAGTGTCCAAAAAGGTACCTGGGGGGGACTCCCACAAAGGTGGTCAGGGTTCCCAACAGAAGAAAGAGGGGGGAGATAAACTTACAGATAAGGAACTCTCTAAAGGCCCCCAAAAGAATTCCCAGGGAGGGGGTGGCAACCCTTCCTTTTCCAAATTTGGGAGAAAGCCAGGGACATTTGACAAGTCAGGAAAATCTAGCCCCAAATGCATGGAATGTTACCAATATGGTCACTACAAAGGCGATCCTCAGTGCCCCAAGAGGGCACCGTCCACTACCGGACAGGCACCTGGGTTGACTAGTGTAGCACTCGGGGGGGAGATGGACCCAACTAGCTTTGGGGAACAGGTAGAGATTTCCCTAGTGTCCCTGGGAGAAGGAGAAATGGTGCCCAAGGCCCACATGCCTAGAAATACTTCCAAGTACCGGCAGTGGGTCACCATTGATGGGCAGAGGGTGGAGGCTCTGCGTGACACAGGAGCCAGTATGACTACTATCAAGAGTCAGCTGGTGTCAGCAGAGCAGATAATGCCTAATACATTCCACCAGGTCAGAGTAGCTGACAATCGCGAGAGTCACCTACCGGTGGCTCTGGTTCCCTTTGAGTGGGGGGGGTCTCTGGTACTCTGAAAGTAGCTGTGAGTCCTGCCATGCCTGTAGATTGTCTGTTAGGCAATGACCTTGAGCACACTGCTTGGAAAGAAGTGGAGCTCAGGTCTCACCTGGAGATGTTAGGGTTACCTGAGTGGGTCTGCATAACCACACGGTCCATGGCTGACCGAGAGGGAAGTCAAGGGCATCTGGAGCCTGGAACGATGGCCCAGAGAGCTGCCCGGAGGAGGGACCAGGGGTGCGGGAAACCGACCCCCGCTGTTCCCACAGTGGCTGACGGGGCTCCTGAGGAGGAGGCTTCCGAGCCAACTGGGGAAGACATCGCCGCCCTAGGTGACTTACCTGAGCTTGCTGGTTGGCAAGTTGAGGGTGGACCCACCAGGGAGGACTTCTGCAAGGCGCAGAAAGAATGTCCCACTCTAGAAGGTTTGAGGAAACAAGCCTCAAACCAGGCAGCCGGCGACGCCTCTGGCGATCACCACCTATATTGGGAGAATGATCTCCTTTACAGTGAGCCTAAGGTTCCGGGCTTTGGGGCAGCACGTGTGCTGGTGGTCCCCCAATGTTACCGAACCTTCCTACTGGGTCTGGCTCACGACATTCCCCTGGCAGGACATTTGGGGCAGGGCAAGACCTTTAACAGGCTTGTCACCCACTTTTATTGGCCCAAAATGAGGACACACTCAGACAAGTTCTGCAGATCCTGTCCTACCTGCCAGGCCAGTGGTAAAGCAGGAAAAAGGGTTAAAACCCCCCTGATTCCACTTCCTGTCGTTGGCACCCCCTTTGAAAGGGTGGGCATCGACATTGTTGGCCCCTTGGACCCCAAAACTGCCTTAGGCAACAGGTTCATCCTGGTTTTGGTGGACCATGCCACCCGTTACCCAGAGGCAATCCCTCTAAGGACAGTAACTGCACCGGTGGTGGCCAGAACCCTGATGGGGATATTTACCCGTGTGGGGTTCCCCAAGGAAATAGTGTCTGACAGAGGCACTAACTTCATGTCCGCATACATGAAGTCGCTGTGGGATGCGTGTGGTGTAACTTACAAGTTCACCACACCCTATCACCCCCAGACGAACGGTCTTGTGGAGAGATTCAACAAGACCCTGAAAGGCATGATTGGTGGCCTTCCTGAGGCCATGAGGCGTAAGTGGGACGTCCTCTTACCATGCCTTCTCTTTGCTTACAGAGAGGTCCCCCAGAGAGGGGTAGGGTTCAGTCCCTTTGAACTTCTCTATGGGTACCCTGTCAGGGGACCCTTAAGCATTGTCCAGGAGGGATTGGAGAAAGCTCCAAAGGCACCCCCTCAGGATGTGGTCAGCTATATGTTGGCCCTCCGCAACCAGATGACCCGCTTCTGGAAAGAAGCCCAAGATAACCTTGAGGCCAGTCAAGAGGTGATGAAACAATGGTATGACCAGAAGGCCACCCTGGTAGAGTTTCAACCTGGAGACAAAGTGTGGGTAATAGAGCCAGTAGAGCCCAGAGCTCTCCAGGACCGCTGGTCTGGCCCATTTGAAATAAAGGAGCGGAAAGGGGAGGCCACTTACCTAGTGGACCTCAAAACCCCTAGGAATCCCCTAAGGGTGCTCCATGTGAACCGACTAAAAGCTCATTGTGAGAGGTCGGAGATCAACATGCTTCTGGTCACAGATGAAGGAACGGAAGAGGAGAGTGAACCTCTCCCCGACCTCCTCTCTGCCCAAGAAGGTGATGGGTCAGTAAGCGGGGTCATTCTGTCTGGCACCCTGACTCTAAATCAGAAAGGAGACTGTTATGAGCTGTTGGAGCAGTTCTCCCCCCTGTTCTCCCTTACTCCTGGGCTGACCCACCTCTGTGTTCATGATATTGACACCGGTGACAGTCTCCCTGTGAAAAACAAAATTTACAGGTTGTCGGATAAGGTGAAGGCCAGCATCAAGGAGGAGGTCTCCAAGATGTTGACTCTAGGGGTCATTGAGAAATCCAGTAGTCCCTGGGCCAGCCCAGTGGTATTGGTCCCTAAGGCTACTGCCCCAGGTGCGAAGCCAGAGCTCCGGTTCTGTGTGGACTACCGGGGTCTCAACTCAGTCACCCGGACTGATGCTCACCCCATCCCCCGAGCTGATGAGCTCGTGGACAGGCTAGGCGCTGCCAAGTTCCTGAGTACGTTTGATCTTACTTCAGGGTACTGGCAGATCGCCCTGACTGAGGGGGCTAAGGAAAGGTCCGCCTTTTCCACCCCTGACGGCCATTACCAGTTCCGAGTGATGCCGTTTGGATTAAAAAATGCCCCCGCTACCTTCCAACGGTTGGTTAACGGGGTCCTGGCTGGCAAGGATGCCTTCTGTGCAGCCTACCTGGATGACATAGCTGTCTACAGTTCCAGCTGGGAGGAACACCTGCTCCACCTCAAGGAGGTGCTTCAGGCCCTGCAACAGGCAGGCCTGACCATCAAGGCTAGTAAGTGCCAGATTGGGCAGGGTTCCGTGGTGTACTTGGGACACCTAGTAGGTGGTGGCAAGGTGCAGCCACTCCAGGCCAAGATCGAAACTATCAAGGCCTGGCAACCACCTCGAACCCAGACTGAGGTGAGAGCCTTTTTAGGCCTCACCGGATACTACCGCAGGTTTGTCAAGGGCTATGGTACCATTGTGTCCCCCTTGACAGAACTCACGTCCAAGAAGCAACCTAGGTTGGTGAATTGGACAGAGGCTTGTCAGAAAGCCTTTGACGCCCTAAAGGAAGCCATGTGCACGGCCCCCGTGCTCAAGGCCCCTGACTACTCCCAGGAATTTATCGTGCAGACAGACGCTTCAGAGCATGGCATAGGGGCAGTCCTAGCACAGCTAAATGAGGAGGGCCAAGATCAACCGGTAGTCTTTATTAGCAGAAGGCTATTACCACGGGAACAGAGGTGGAGTGCTATTGAAAGAGAAGCTTTTGCTGTGGTCTGGGCCCTGAAGAAGCTGAGGCCCTACCTGTTTGGGACTCACTTCCTAGTTCAGACAGACCACAGACCCCTCAGATGGCTCATGCAGATGAGGGGTGAGAATCCAAAACTTCTGAGGTGGTCCATTTCCCTACAGGGGATGGACTTTACGGTGGAACATCGCCCAGGGGTTGACCACGCCAATGCTGATGGTCTCTCCAGGTACTTCCGCCTTAGCGATGAGAGCTCCCAGGAGGTCGGGTAGCTCTCCCCACTTTCAGCTGGGGGGGACACATGTTAGACCTGACAGCCTTAGGGTAGTCACCCCTAACTTTTTGCCTGCCTCCCTCCTCGTTTTGGATACTGTTTTGCTGGTTTTTAGACTCTGCGCACTTTACCACTGCTAACCAGTGATAAAGTGTATATGCTCTCTCTCTGTAAACATGGTAACTTTGGATCATACCTGATTGAACTATTTAATCTACTTATAAGTCCCCAGTCATGTGCACTCCAGGTGCCTAGGGCATATAGATTAAATGCTACTAGTGGACCTGCAGCACGGATTGTGCCACCCACTTAAGTAGCCCCTTTTCCTTGTCTCAGGCCTACCATTGCTAGGCCTGGGTGTGCAGTTTCACTGCCACCTCGACTTGGCATTTAAAAGTACTTGCCAAGCCTAGAACTCCCCTTTTTCTGCATATAAGTCACCCTTAATGTGTGCCCTGGGTATCCCCTAGAGCAGGGTGCTGTGTAGGTAAAAGGCAGGACATGTACCTGGGTAGTTATATGTCCTGGTAGTGTAAAACTCCTAAATTCGTTTTTGCACTACTGGGAGACCTGCTCCCTTCATAGGCTAACATTGGGGCTGCCCTCATACACTGTTGAAGTGGCAGCTGCTGATCTGAAAGGAGCAGGGAGGTCATATTTAGTATGGCCAGAATGGTAATACAAAATCCTACTGACTGGTGAAGTCGGATTTAATATTACTATTCTAGAAATGCCACTTTTAGAAAGTGAGCATTTCTTTGCACTTAAATCCTTCTGTGCCTTACAATCCACGTCTGGCTAGGTTTAGTTGACAGCTCCTTGTGCATTCACTCAGACACACCCCAAACACAGGGTACTCAGCCTCACTTGCATACATCTGCATTTTGAATGGGTCTTCCTGGGCTGGGAGGGTGGAGGGCCTGCCCTCACACAAAGGACTGCCACACCCCCTACTGGGACCCTGGCAGACAGGATTGAACTGAAAGGGGACCTGGTGCACTTCTTAGCCTCTCTTTGAAGTCTCCCCCACTTCAAAGGCACATTTGGGTATAAAACAGGGCCTCTGCCCTACCTCATCAGACACTTGCTGGAGAAGAAACCGGAACCAGAAACTACATCCTGCCAAGAAGAACTGCCTGGCTGCTCAAAGGACTCACCTGTCTGCTTTCTACAAAGGACTGCTGTCTTGTTGTTTCCCTGCTGCCTTGCTGAACTCTTGTCTGGCTGTGAAAGTGCTCTCCAAGGGCTTGGATAGAGCTTGCCTCCTGTTCCTTGAAGTATCAGGACCAAAAAGACTTCTTCCTTTCACTTGGACGCTCCGTGCGCCGAAAATTTCGACGCACAGCTTGTTTCGCGGCGAGAAAAACGCCGCACACCGACGCTGATCGACGCGACGCCCTCGGGACGATTGAGACTTCGACGCACAACCTCGCAAGGACAAAGCCGCTCGACTTTCCAGGAGAAATCGACGCGACGCCCACCGTGAGTGCGAAACTTTGACGCACGGCCTCGCAAGGACAACGCCGCCCGACTTCCAAGGAGAAATCGACGCGACGCCTGCCGTGAGACCAAACTTTCGACGCACGGCCTCGCAAGGACAACGCCGCCCGACTTCCAAGGAGAAATCGACGCGACGCCTACCGTGAGATCGAAACTTCGACGCGCAGCCCCGCAGAACGACGCGCAGCCGGAAAACAAGCAGGAGAATCCACGCACAGACCCGGGACATCTGGTAATCCCCGCGATCCACAAAAAGAGACTGTCTGCGCGCCGGAAAACGACGCCCGACTTCCCCGCGTGGAAAAGACCGACGCAAGTCTGTGTGTGCTGAGGAGAAATCGACGCACACACCCCTTTTTCCACGCATCTCTTCTCCTGTGGCCCTCTGAGGAGATTTTCCACCAGAAACCAGGTACTTTGTGCTTGAAAGACACTGTATTGCATTCTAAAGACTTAAGACACTTTATATCACTTCCCTGTGATATTTCTACAATTTTCCATTGCAACTTTATTCTTTTTGACCTACAATTATCCTGATAAATATTATATATTTTTCTAAACACTGTGTGGTGTAGTTTTGTGGTGCTATATGGTGGTATTGTATGATTTATTGCACAAATACTTTACACATTGCCTTCTAAGTTAAGCCTGACTGCTCGTGCCAAGCTACCAGAGGGTGGGCACAGGATAATCTTGGATAGTGTGTGACTTACCCTGACTAGAGTGAGGGCTTTTGCTTGGACAGGAGGTAACCTGACTGCCAACCAAAAACCCCATTTCTAACACTCCCGTATTAACAAATGTATCTGTATATAAAGTAAAAAGTGTAATAAGACCTTTAATGTCATGTATACATAGAGTACTCTTCTGTATTGAGGATAATGCAGCTATAGGTTAGGGTGGGTTAACTTGTATGCTTCCAATAATTTGTCTCAGTATAAACAAAACAGGTCACTTCTTGTGGATGTAAAGTCAAATTCAGCACAGGTATAAGGAGATAGTCCAATTACAGGACAGACCTCTCGTCCTTGGTTAACCTTGTGTTTGGATAAATTAATAACAGTTAAGCCAGTCTCCAAAAACATTTCTTGGTCTCCCTTGTCTCCATCCTCTCGTTCTCACGTGATGGTCTTTCTGCCAATGTGCTGCTTTCCCCCTCGCTGCTTTTTTGCCTATTCCTTTTGGGCAGCATCTCTTTGTGACTGTTGTCTTCGATGAATCGAGTGGAGCTCATCTAAAAAGAGTGCCTGACAAACGGCCACATGCTCCAACGTTCCTTCTGCCATATCAAAGTCCAAACTGACCTCTGAATTTTGTCTTCTCAACAACTATTCTTGTTGTTGTTGTATTGTAACGGTTTTCATTTGTTGTTGCATGCCGTCATATTTTATTTTAGCAAAGGTTAGTACTCTGCCCTTAGTGTAGTTGATCTTGTCTCTCAAAACATTTATTTTCTTCCATATTTTGATGTCCTTTACATATTTCTCAAGGGTATTCCCAAGGTTTTCAAGAAAGGCTTCATATTGTTCTTCCCCCATGATGGCTTCAACTTTTCCTGTAGCTTTTGAAACTCCAACCTCTAGGGCGGTGGGCCATCAGGAGTCATCCCATATGGTTTTGTTGGGGCTGAAAATGATTATTTCGGTTTTGTTGGAGTTGAGATTGAGGTGGTTAGTTGTCATCCAAGTGGCGGTGTCAAAGAGTGCAGCGTGGAGGTTGGTTTTGGCGGTAGTAGGGTTGTGGGTGAGGGAGATGATGAGTTGGGTGTCGTCTACGTAGGAGAAAATGGTGATTCCGTGTGGTCGGATGATGTTGGCGAGCGAGGTCATGTAAATGTTCGAGAGGGTGGGGCTGACGGAGGATCCTTGAGCGACTCCGCAGATGATTTTGGTGGAAGCGGAGTGGAACGGAGGGAGACGGACTTTTTGGGTTCTATCGGTGAGGAAGGAGGTGAGCCAGTCTAGGGCTTTGTGTCGAATCCCTGTGTTGTGGAGGCCTGTGCGGAGTGTATGGTGGCAGACAGTGTCAAAGGCTGCGGAGAGGTCCAGGAGGATGAGTGTGACGGTCTCGCCCTTGTCGACTCTGGTTCTGATGGCGTCAGTACATGCGATGAGGGCAGTTTCCGTGCTGTGGTTCTTGCGGAATCCGGACTGGGAGTGGTCGAGTGTGTTGGTTTCCTCAAGGAAGTGGGATAGGCGGGTGTTTACTAGTTTTTCAGTGACCTTGGCGGGGAAAGGGAGGAGAGAGATGGGGCGGTAGTTGGAGAGGTCGTCCGGGTCAGCTTTGGGCTTTTTTTGGAGTGCAGTGATTTCTGCGTGCTTCCAGGGGTCTAGGAAGGTGGCGATGTCGAATGAGGTGTTGAATATGTCGCGAAGCTTGGGGGCGATGGTTGGGCTGGCTTTGTTGTAGATGCGATGGGGGCAGGGTTCATAGGGGGATCCAGAGTGGATGGAATTCATTGTTATTTCAGTTTCTCTGTCGGTGGTTGGGGCCCAGGTGGTTAGTAGTTTGGGGTGTGTGAGGGGGTCTGTGTTGGATGGGTGGGGGAGGTGTGGTGGGTGTATGTGATTTGAAACTATTGTGTATGTCTAGGATTTTGCGGTGGAAGTGGTTTGAGAGAGAGCCACAGAGGAGTTGTGTGTGCGTGGGGTCTATGTTGCTGGCTTTGGGTTTGGAGAGCTCTTTGATGATGGTAAAGAGTTCTTTGCTGTTGTGGGAGTTACTGTCTATTCGTTCCTTGTAGTATGCTCTTTTGGTGGTGCGTATGAGTTGGTGGTGATTGCGAATGGAGGTTTTGAGGGTGGAGAAGTTAGTGGTTGAGTGCTTCTGTCACCAGGCTTTCTCTGCTTTGCGCCATTTGCGCTTGGAGTCTTGGAGTTCAGTGGTGAACCATGGGGCGTTCTTGATGTTGCGGGTGGTGATGTTTTTTCTGAGGGGGGCGAGTGAGTCTGGGCAGGTGGTGATCCATTGTACGAGGTTGTGGGCAGCAGTGTTGGGGTCGTTGGTGTGGGCAGGGGGGTTCTGCACACGTTTGGGAGTTCAGGTGTTCTGTGGGGATCTTGTCCCACATGCGGTCGGGTGTGGTGTGTTGGTGGTGGTTTGTGGGGGGTTTGGTGAAGGAGAAGAGGACGCAGTGGTGGTCCGTCCAGTGGAGTTTAGTGGTGTGGGTGTAGGTTATGTGTTGGCTAGAAGTGAAGATTGCATCTAGTGTGTGTCCTGCTGAGTGTGTGGGTGCTGTGACCAGTTGTTTGAGTCCGAGGTTGGTGAGATTGTCTAGGAGGGATGAGGAGTTGTGGTCTTGAGGGTTCTCCAAGTAAAAGTTGAAATCACAGAGGAGGATATACCTTGGGTCCTGCCTCTCCCCGGGGTATTCTTCTAGGACCACCTACGTGGGCCAGGGGGTATTGGTACCTCTACCCTGCCCTTTATACTTTTTTTTTTTCAGGACAAGGGGACCAATTCCCTGAATCTTTAGTGGCGGTCGCAACATTTTTGTTGATGTTTCGGCCAGCCAATCAGATTTCCCAGTAACATGGGACCTAGGGGTCAATAGGAAAAAATGTCCTCTTGGGAAATCAGAACGGTTTATTTTTTAAATGTGTGATACAGCATGAATACTGTAGTACTCCTGCAAGACAAGCTGTCCAGAAATCAATATTTTTTTAAACATAATTTCTCAAAAATGGCTGAATGTACTAGTTTATTCTGTTTGGTTAAGTAGCTTTTGTAGTTCTGTGAGGAGAGCAGTGAATTGATGAACAAACCTAAGACCCCCTGCCAAGGAAACAGCACTCTAAAGTAGTTCTACCTTTCTGTTGTTTTTTTCTCAAATAATAAATTTCTGCTCAGGTGGATACATTTAGATGGCAGATCAGTGAGCAATTATGCAAATATTATAGAGGTCTGTCACACATTCATGTGGGATGTCCAAATGCCACATCCAACAGTTGTAGGAAAGGAACATGTGCAGTGGTGGTTGTTAATCTTCCAGGAGCATTATGACTTGAATGCTGCCTGTTGAGAGGAGGAGGGGAAATGAGAGGAAACAATGGTTACTCAACTGTGACTGGTACTTCTGTTTGTATTAATGCTGGTCCTGTCTAGGGGTGGGCAGTGAACTCTGCTCCACCAGTGGAGTTCAAGGAGTTTTGCCCATCCACACTACACTTGGAGAATGGAGTTCAGCAAAACTCCATCAGCCACTGATGGAGCAGAGTTTACCACTCAGCAAGGCATGACCCGCACAAAATGTCTCTCAAACTGAGGCTTGAAGAACTGGAAAGCCTCTTCTGGTTGTGGAAAAAAAGCTTTTACTTTGTCTGAGCGAGATGACTGGCGAATTCAGGAGCTTGCGTCATGGGCGGCTTGCCAGTTGCCACTTGCCAGGATCACCAACAAGACTGATGGTGGAATGTGGGCTGGAGGTGGGACTTCATATTTCAAGGTAGGGTTGTGGCCATGTGAGGTGGTTGGGGTGAATGGTAGGGTTGCATGGGGGCAGTGCGCCGGTCTTGTCTGAGCAGCATAAGGGTTAACATCTTTTTGCCCAATATCTGCACAGAGCACGCATCTTTTCAATTCAGCATTTCACTTCAGTAAAAACAAAATGCATCTGTTTTACTTAATTTGACCTGCATTCAGAGGCAAATCAATTATTGTAGACCACGGTGATATGGAAATATTTTGTTTTCTTTTCTAATGCTTTAAGAATATATTACAGTCCGACATCTTTTGAATTTTATCTATGCCAGAACACGTTTGCTGCCTGAACCACATTGGTGATCAGATACAGTCTCTGGGGGCATATTTGTACACAAACCACACATTTTTGTTTCTCATGGATAGCACTGAGAGAGGGTGTAAAGTAGATCCCCATTGGGAACGTACCCCATTTCGATTGATAGCTCTGCTGATCCTGGCCTTTTCTTTCCAGCCAAACAGGAGGATTGCCAGCAGACCGCAGGCAGACTCTTGCTGATCTTTCAGGTATGGGGCTGGGGCCCCTTCTATAGATAGGGACAGGCAGAAGGGCTAACACCACTGTGCTCTCAGGTTTAGACATTACGGTGTAGGTAGGAACCACTATACCTTATGATTAGATCAGGATGGTGTCACTTTTTATATTTTTTACTCTAATGATCACAATCATCACAGTATTATGTTTCATCTGCCTCATAATCAAACCTCATGTTTTTTATCACTGGATGCAATTGCTTCAATAAATATATAAAAAACTTATCCTATATCTCTTTGTCTGCCTTAGCATGTGTGAGACTTTGTGTAAGTGAGAGATAGGGGTATGATCTGTCCACCAAGATTTTCCTGAGTAGTCAGAGTGTCATGTTTCTAGGCTGCTACAAATCACCTTTACTTTCTAGGTTTAGGTGAGGTGCTGCTAGCTAACTGACAAAGTGAGGCCGATGTTTCCAGTGAGTGTGGGACTGACTCAGTAACCCACACTCTGGGGTGCTGCCTCCCTAAACTAAGAAGTTCCACCCCCAAGGTAAGAGTCCAACAACAGTACTAACAGAGTGTTACCCTACCAGGAAGAAACCAAGAACTACAGAAGCCAGTATATCCAAAATAAACAAAGAGTGTGTGTAAAAGAGGGAATGTGAAGAAGGTTGCTACTGCCTCTTGATGGCTAAACTGTTCGCCTGACCTATTGTGTGTGTGTGTGTGTGTGTGTGTGTGTGTGTATGTATGTGTGTGTTTGTGTGTGTGTGTCTGCAAGCATAGGTAACTCTGCATCTGTACCTTTGACTACCTACTGAAAAGTGTATACTTCTTTAGATGTGTTTCCGTGTTGGAAGACATGGGGTTATTGCTTTGTAAGGGTGGTACCCCTACCAACTCAACAAACCCACTCTGGTTGGGTCAAACCACAATTCTGAGAGAATCTCTGCTCAACTTCCTGTAGTTATGGCACAAGCAGCAGCCAATCCCCAGAGAAGAGTGTTTAATTCAAGAAGTGCCAAAAAGTTCCTAAACCAATTTAGAAAAATAGAGAAAATGTAATAAGTAAAAAGACAAATGGTAAATGAAATAGGTTAGGAAGAATGAGAGATATGATTTTTTTTTTTAAAGTTTTAGGTCAAAAGCACCTAGAAGAAGTCAATCACTAATGGAGAACAACAGTTTGCTGGTAGCTATTGCACAAGCAGCAGGTAATCCCCAAAGAAGCGTGTGTTAATTTCAAATAGTGCTAATCATTTCAAAGTAAAAAACACAACACAATAAAATTCCCAAACCAATTTAGCAGAATAGAAACAAAATGTAATGAGCAAAAAGACACCAATGTCAACAAAATTGCTAAGGAAGAACAAGATATATGATTTCTTTAAAGCTTTAAAGCAGTGGCCTTCAAACTTTTTAATGCGGCACCCCCCCAGTGAAAAAAGAAAATTAATCGGCCCCCTGCCAAATTTTTCACAATTATTCTAGTAAATTGACAATGTTTAAATATGTCTACACTTGTTTAAACATTGTAGTTAATTTCTGTTACTGTTGTAAAAATGCAATCAAATACATGATGCTAAACATACTTTTCTGGTCAGACAGGCTTCACTAACATGTAAAAGTATCGACAGCTTGATTATTAGAAGTAAGGATTGGGGTTTTGAAGAGTATTTTGAGTTCCTTTTCTTTTGAGACATACACTCATCTTGGATATAAATGACAAAACATGTTAGTGATGGCCCATTATAGAGCAGTTTACTGCTGCTCATTTTGTTCAGCTTAAAACAAAACCTTATTATTAGCATAATGCTTCTTTTGGCCAGAGCCTGACGCACCCCCCCCCAACCTGGGATCACTTGAGGCCTCCCTAGAGAGCCAGTCTCCAGTTTGAAGATTCATGCTTTAAAGGACAAAAAACACCAGAAAAAGTTAAGCACTGATGGAAAATAGCAGTTCACTTTGGACTGGGACAAATGTGCAATTTCAAGCTGACCACAATGGAACAGAGGTTGGATCCACAATTTTCCCAGTCAAAGGATTTACTTTCAGATATAGTGGCCCATTTAGGACTTGATTCAGACTTTGGGGAACAGAGTATGTACCATCTCTATGGCAGATGTTCTTTACACTTGGGTCTTTTCTCTCAGGATGTGGTGGCCATTGTTATTTTCTTTTCCTTCACTGCCATGTTGGTCCTGGCAGTGACAGACATAAAAAAGGCCATCACACAGGCCAAACTGGGTAGGGAGGGTTGCGTAATGCCCTTCATCTGACAGCCCTCACTCCATCAAGCCATTAGAAGAAGATTCCCGGTGCAGGGACTCCAGCTTCAGAAAGCTTACTGTCCTTCTGTCTCTTAATGTGGTGGGTGGACTGAGAGTTTAGCAGAGTACTCTGTCACTTTGCAATGGAGTACCCTAACTGCCAAACTTCTGTTTTAGCCCCTTAGTCTTCAACTTTTGGTAAAGCTTCCTCTGGCCTGTCTGCCAGCCCATAGGTTCTCAGGGTATTCTTCTGGGCACCAGGTCTCTCTGCAGCCAGGTCTCCTTCAGGATCTTGTCCTTTGCAGTCTTCTGGGCCCCCCTGGAGTCAGGAGCACTTCTGCTCTTTGTGTCCATGAAGCAGGTAATCAGGAGGCCATAGACTTGACCCTTAGAAAGCAGTTCCAATTCCTGGTAGCCAGCAGGATTCAAGAGTTCTTGATTCAATGTGTAAGTCTATTTCTTCCAGCTGGAGTTAGGAATCAGGAATCAGAAGTCAGGATTCTTCCTACTGCTGGTTCTTCTTTTTTATATGTGCTCTGAGGAGGTAGTGATGGAGGTGCCATATGTATACTGTACACCAGCCAGTGATGTGAGAAATGTTACCTACCAGTCTGAACAATTTTCTTTCAGTCCTGAATCTCCTTTTGTAACTTTTGCTCCTTGCCTTACTATAAAATTACACAGGCGCTCCTGTTCAAAGATGGCTGGACTCACTGCCACTAGGCAGGCTTGTGTACAGCTTCTTGGCTGCACCACTAACTGATAGGGTAAAACTAGTTTTCACTCCTACTGTGGATCAATAGGAGAATCTCTCCTTGGCATCCTCAAGTCAAGACAGGTAGTACTAAAGAAACTCTTTGTTCTGCTGACAGTTCATGTCCACTTCCAGATAGCTAATCCCTGCTACGTAGTCATCAGTCAACACCCATCAGCCTTTTCTGGACCTAGAAACAAACCACTGTCCACAGAGCCACAGTTGTAAACTCGCCTAGCAAAGGATGTGTATTCCACCTCTGGAGTGGTGATGGGTGTTACAAATCGTTCCCCCGCTGCTGTGACTGGGAACAGGCTGTGGAGGAGGGACTGGGCAATGAATAAGAAAAGCCATCATTAGCATCTCCAAGTCAAAAGAGTTAGTACCCAAGCTGTCCTTTGTTCTGCCACCAACTGTTCCTGTCCACTCCCAGATACTTAATCCCTGCTAGGTGGTCATCAGTCAATAGCAATTGGCCTTTCCTGGGCCCAGAGACAAGCCATTGTCCTCTGAGCCATATCCATTGGTTCTCCCAAAAAAAGGATATATATTTCAGCTCAGGAGGTGCGATAAGTGGCAGCGTATGCTGACATGCATCTTTATCACTGCACGTCTGTACAGTGGGGTACATGATCGAGCGTGTATGTGTCTATGTGTCTGCAAGTGTAGCTTGTGAGTGTTTTTATATGTGTGCCTGTCTGTGTGTCCCTGTGTATGCCTGTATGCCACTCTGTATATGTGTGCAATTGTCTCTGTTTTTGTATGTTTGTACTTGTGTGACTGTGGTTATGCAGTCATGTCTGACAGTGTGCATCTTAGTCTACATTCATGTGTACCTATTTATGTGCAGGCATGTCTGTGTGTTATACTTCTGTGCATGTGACTGCATGTGTACTAGCTATTGTATTCACAATAAAGCAAGATTGGCATTGAAAATGTCATGATCTGTTGTTAAGTTATGTTATTGATTTTGTAGAGTGCACTGTTACCTACACATTTGTCCTAGCACTGAGGTAACACCAAAAGAGGGAACAGTGACTGTGGCCGAGACAGAACAGAACAAACTATTAAGAATAGAGCAAAGTTTTTAAAGCTTTCTGGAAAGATAATCGTCTTGTATTTTACGCAATGAGAGGAAGACAGAGTTCCAAAGTCAGTCTGCTTTTACCAAAAAGTAACTGCATCCCAGCTGCTCATGCCTAATCCCCACTTTTTTTGCCTTCTTCCTCCTATTTTTTCTGACCTGTTCTTGTGGGATTTAGGACTCTGGGCACTTTAACACTGCTTACCAGTGCCAAAGTGCATATGCTGTCTGTCTGAAAAGTACTGGTGATTAACTTCTCCATGACTGGCATCTCTGATTTAATAGTAAGTCCCTAGTATAGTGCACCAGGTGGGCCCATGGATTGTAAATCAAATGCTACTACTGGGCTTGAAGCACTAATTGTGCCACCCATATGAGTAGCCCTGTAAATATGTCTCAGGCAATTGTCGTTCCCCTGGGGGGCAATTTTATTTTAGGCCATTTCTGCCTCCCTTGGGAGAAGATTGACCTATTTCTATTAGGTCGATCTGCCCCTCGGGAGGCCAGAAACCACTTGGGCACCAGGGATTGGTGTGTGTGTGTGCGTGTATGTTTTGTTTTCGGGATCAGCCCCTTGGGAAAGGGTCATTCCCCATGGGGGCACATTACTGTTGGCCATTTTTGCCCCCCTTGGGGGCAGATCGGCTTATTTTTGTAAGGCCCACCTGCCCCCAAAGGGGGCAGAAAGCCCACCAGAGACAAGTAAAGATTTTCTTTTTTTAAAAGAGGGTGGGGGTATGACAATATAAATGGGGACAAAGTTGTTCTGCCCACCAGTGGGCAGATGGGGCAATTACCCCCAATCCACTCCCATGGGGTCAAAGAGCCTACTAGATGCCAGGGAATTAAAAAAAAAAACATAGAGGGGTGGTGGCTACCAACCAGTATGGGCATGGTTATGCCCCCACCCGACTGAAAGGGGTAACAGTCTTTCAGCTCTCCTCCGCACTCTAAAACATCTTATCCCATGGCAAGCAAGTGGACATTTGATTATTTTGGGTTTTGGTTTTTCATTTCGGCCATAAGAGCTTGTCTAACTCTCAAAATTGTCCCACTCGTAATGGTGAGGGCTGCACTTTTTGGTCTTTGGGACGGTGCCATGTAGAAAAATGTACGAGACCTAGACACATCTGAAAATTAAACATCTGGGTGGGTCCAGGGTGGTGTGCTTCACATGCACCATTTTCTTACCCACAATGCCCTGCAAACCTCCAACTTTGCTTGAAATCACACATGTTTCCCACATTTTTGTGATGGAATTTTCCAGAATCTGCAGGAATCCACAAATTTCCTACCATCCAGCATCTATACCGATCAAAATTCTGCCCTACTTGTCAGCCTAAAAATGTTTTTTTTCAAACTATCCTTTGGGACCTGCTTTTGTTCCCCCACATTTCGACATGTTTTTGGCTCTTCCCTGTCACAGGCACTTGGCCCACCTACACAAGTGATGTATCATTTTTACCAGGAGACTGAGGGGAACGCTGGGTGGTAGGAAATTTGTCCAGGTGCACTGATTCCACACAGAAATGTGGGAAAAAATTAGATTTTTTTATTCGCAAAATTTGAGGTTTCCTGAGGAATCTGAGTAAGAAAACATTGGGGGATCTACACAAGTCACACCTCACTGGACTCCCTCGGGTGTCTAGTTTTCAGAAATGTCTGGGTTTGGTAGGTTTCCCTAGATGGTTGCTGAGCCCAAGACCAAAATCAAAGGTGCCCCCCACCGCAAAAACAGGTTGTTTTGTATTTGATCATTTTGATGATAGATAGAGTTTTGGGGCATTTCCTGTCACAAGCACTAGGCCTACCCACACAAGTGAGGTACCATTTTTATCAAGAGACTTGGGGGAACGCTGGGTGGAAGGAAATTTGTGGCTCCTCTCAGATTCCAGAACTTTATGTCACCAAAATGTGAGGAAAAAGTGTTTTTTTGCCAAATTGTGAGGTTTGCAAAGGATTCTGGGTAAAAGAATCTGGCGAAAGCCCAAAAAGTCACCCCATCTGGGATTTCCCTAGGTGTCTAGTTTTAAAAAATGCACAGGTTTGGTAGGTTTCCCTAGGTGCGGACTGAGCTTGATGCCAAAGTCCACAGCTAGGCACTTTCCAAAAAACACATCAGGTTTCAATGTAAAAATGTGATGTGTCCATGTTGCGTTTCCTGTCACGGGCATTAGGCCTACCCATGCAAGTGAGGTACCATTTCTTTTGGGAGACGTGGTGGAACACAGAATAGCAGAACAAGTGTTATTGCCCCTTGTATTTCTCTACATTTTTTCCTTCCAAATGTAGGACAGTGTGTGAAAAAGATGTCTATTTGAGAAATACCCTGTAATTCACATGCTAGTATGGGCACCCCGGAAAACCTATTGCAAGGTGCAGCTCCTTTATTGGCACCGAGTACCTAGGTTTCTTGATGAGCCTACACGCCCTATATATCCCTGCAACCAGAAGAGTCCAGCAGATGTAAGAGTGTATTACTTTTGAAAATCTGACATTGCGGGAAAAAGTTACAGAGTAAAATGTGGAGAATAATTGTTTACCTCAATTTCAATATTTCTTTATTCCAGCTGTTATTTTCTGTAGGAAAACCTTGTAGGATATACCCAAATGACCCCTTGCTGAATTCAGAATTTGGCCTACTTTTCAGAAATGTTTAGCTTTTCAGGATCCAGCATTGGTTTTACACCCATTTTCGTCACTAACTGGAAGGAGGTTAAAAGCACAAAAAATAGTAAAAATGGGGTATGTCCCAGTAAAATGCCCAAATTATGTTGAAAAATGTGGTTTGCTGATTCAAGTCTGCCTGTTCCTGAAAGGTGGGAAGATGGTGATTTTAGCACTGCAAGCCCTTTGTTGGTGCCATTTTCAGGAAATAAAACACAAGCCTTCTTACGCAGCCCTTTTTCCCATCTTATAAAAAAATGAAATTTTTGCTGTATTTTGGATAGTTTCTTGGTCTCCTCCAGGGCAACCCACAAACTCTGGGGACCTCTAGAATCTCTAGGAATTTGAAACAAAAGGATGCAAATTTGGTGTGGCTAGCTTATGTGGGCAAAACGTCATGAGGGCCTAAGCGTGAACTACCCCAAATAGCCAAAAAAGGCCTGACACCTGAGGAGGAAAAGGCCTGGCAGCTAAGGGGTTAATCAAGCTCTCCCTCCCCCACCCCCACCCTACCACTACATTTCCAAAGGGGCCGCAACTGCTTTAGGGTAACATGGGAATTGCCATGAAATATCTTTTATGTGTAGTTTCCCATTGGGAGCAGATAGAGATGAGGAGTTTGTGGTCTCTGAACTCACAATTTAAACATGCATCTTTTGGTGAAGTTGTGTTTTGAATTAATAGTTTGAAAATGCCATTTCTAGAAAGTGGGCATTTTCTTGCTTAACCATTTTGTGACTCTGCCTGTCTGTAGAATACGCATCTGAGTTGGGCTCATGTGCATTCACTCTAGAGAGTCACACAAAGGGAGCTGAGGTGTGCCCTGCATATCCTGATGGCCCAACACTAGGCTGCTGGGTCTTCCTGAGCTAGAGTGGTGGTAGGAGCTGACACTTGCACCTGAATAGGGCTGCGCCTGCCCTCTCGTAAAGCAATCTCTGCCCCCCTGGAGTGTGTCTGGGGCCAGGGCAGGGAAAGACAGGGTCTTGGGCACTACAAAGACTTCTCTTTGAAGTTAGCCTACTTCAAAGACAGAAATGGGTATAAGTACTGCACCTCTGACACCATATAGTTAGAAAACGTCTGGATTGAGGACATTCTGCCAGGAAGAAGAGCTGGATGCTGTATGAAGGACTGCCACTCTGTCTGATGCTTTGTTGTGCTGGCGTGCTGCTTTTGTTCTGGGAGGAAAGGGACTGGATTTGCTTTCTGCATCCTGCTTCCAGGTTTTCCAAGAGCTTGAGTTGAGCTTGCTCCTGTTCAGAAGTCTCAGGACCATTAAAGACTTCACCTGCCAGCACCTGGGCTTTCTTGTCGGACTCACCCAGCTAGGCTTTCTTGCTGAGAGTCCTGACTTGCCAAGTGGTGCCAAATCCAGTCCCTGGGTCCTCTGAATTGAGTTCTAGTGATCTTAAAGAGAAATTCCACTCATTGACTCCCAGCACCACTGTAAATCAATGCATCACTGGAAGGATCCGACCTAGCCCCTACTTCACCACTGGCAATCAACGCATCGTTGACTGCAAAGTCATGTGCACATTCTCTAAAGTACATGTTTCAGTAACACAAAGCATTGCAGCCTTCCTGTGCTAAGGATATCATTAATATTTAATGCATGATTTACCACAGAATGAGCAAAAATCAAGCTAGTTCACCTAGGTCAGCTCTGTGTATAGCCAGTGCGGCGAAATTAGTTTGAAACAGTCGGTTAGGAATAACCATCACAGGTGTTCACATCGAGCTGTTGGGCCCCATGCAAATCTTGCTGTATGCCCACCAGTACATAAAAGTGAAGAGGGCCAAGCCAAGACTGCTCAATGGTTAATAAGTCATTCTTAGATTAGACAAGGAGCCCTGATATACCGACATCATACTCTGATCTACCATCCACTGATATTCAGGCATTGTGGCTCGTGCTCAGTGCTGCAGGAACGCATATTGGGCACAGATGGCTTGCCTTTGCCTCTGGGGTGCTACCTGGTAACTTGATTCTGTATAGCTCAGTAGGACAAGAAATGGAATCAGTCTGATGGGTACTCCAACATCAGTACGATCAATGTGCAAATGCCTTGCAGGTAACTTCCTCCCTAGCAGGGCAAGCACTATCCCAGCCTTGTAAAACATCTCCCAAACACTGCACCCAAAAAATCACCTGCGGACAGTGCAATAAATACAGTAGCAACAACCATTCTGCCACTATTCTTCTTAAATGGGAACCAGTAATAATAAAGTCCCAGGTTCAAAGAACAACATCTAAGTAAAGAAGCATTTGTAATGCAACGGGTCTCGCATTTGCTTGAGTTACAGCTATGAGCGTTGTAAACTCCTAACCGGACTTTTCCTGCAACACACATTGAAAGAAAAAAACTAGCGCGATCGCGCTATGTAGAATGCAGCGAAATCACGCTGAAATTGAAAAACAAAAAATGGTGCGCAATTGCGCTATGTAAAACTCAGCGCGATCGCGCTGAGTGGATAATAAAAGGATGAAGTAGTCCTGAAACCATGCTGAAAACATGGAGCCTTGTATGTTTCTCGGTTGGCTGGTGCATTCGAAGAGGGCTAAACACCAGAAAAGGCATGACGTATGCATGCCTTTCACTAATGAAATCACGCAGATTTTAAAAGGCAAGCCCACAAACCAATAAAAGTGACAGGTGTGACATGCACATGGTTAAAAGCCCAAGGAGAGATTACAACAGGGAAGGAGCGCTTATGCGCTCAACCCTAAAAACAAGAGTTTAAAAACTGTTTGTCAAGAAAGGTGTGTCGCCTAAAGAAGTTATAGAACAAGATATAATAGCTCCATAGGGTCAAAAACCATCACATTCTTACATTTTCTGTGCACTCACTGTGAAAGCCAAATGTTTGTATCAAGAAGAGTTCCTTGTTTTTCCAGAAAAACACACAGTACATTTACCACTCCTCACATGTAGAACATAAACTTTGCTAGCAGAAACAGTATAAACTCCAGCACAATTACCACAACCACTTTAGTGCATGACTCTGTTTGCCATAAAAGCCAGACCTACTTTGCCAGTGGTTGATCCCGTAACTCCAACATTATGCCAATATGTGAAAAGTAGAAACCTAGCATGCAACCAATGTGGAGATGTGGGAAGAATGTTGGTTACTAAGAACATGGTACTCTGTTATTCTACATAACATCGCAGGTTGTGATAATCACAAAACCACTAGCTTTTTAAAAGCTGCTCTCACCCCAGGCTGGTATTGCTAATCCCAATTGCATTGTGATATTTGTAGGCTTCGTACATTGAGCTTGTACTCACTGTCCACCAGAAAAAAAGATATTACAGAAGTGATTGTTGCACTTTTCTGACTTGTAAGAGAGGCTTAAAAATATAACCCTGACAAGGCTAGGTCTTGCTAATATGCAGGTGTTAGAGTGTGTATTTCATTTCAAAATAGGCCACTTTTTCTGCGTTATGAACAAAAATATAAACTTAGAAAATCCGGAAAGGTAGTAGCCGAATGGGGTAATGCTGAGATCTAAGTGTGTATTTTCCAGATGTTGGGTCAAATCAGGCCTGGGTGTTAACTAGATTAGGCTTGGCTGGTGACTTGATTCACGGATGTGGCACACCCATAATTGTCTATTGGCTGGCTTGGTCTTGAAAGAGAAATGCCACTGGTGATATTTCTGCCAACACAAAGCCAACAAGCAAACTGTTTGATATTTTGAAACCTGGCAAAGTCTCGTGGGTAGGGCACCACCTGTCC
This sequence comes from Pleurodeles waltl, assembly GCF_031143425.1. Classification (NCBI taxonomy): domain Eukaryota; kingdom Metazoa; phylum Chordata; class Amphibia; order Caudata; family Salamandridae; genus Pleurodeles; species Pleurodeles waltl. The sequence goes on along the minus strand of NC_090437.1, from coordinate 1,084,211,237 downwards.
GATCAGGCCCTTCTGGCTGGCACCACAAGCCTGCAGGCACTAGGCCTCCCAGGAAAAAGCCCTGGCTTTGCCGCCTCCCACAGTGGATAACAGGTGTTCAGACCACAGGAGCCGAAAATTCCTCCTCTGCCTGTTCCACCCTGCCCTTATTATGGAGGGTGGTCCTGCCTGGTGCCTAGAGCCCTGGCCTCTGGGTAGTGGACCACCCAGGTGGAAGTCCTTGCTTTGTCTGCCTATCACAGAGATTATGGTAGCTACCCAACCTATCATGGGGATTATGGCAGTTTCTCAGCTCGCAGGAACCCCACCCTCAATGAATTGATGCCTCCCTACCCTGAGTAAGGAAGGTGATCCTACCCAGTGCCTGAAACCCTGACCTGCAGGGACCGGGCCTCTTAGTTGAAAGCAACGGGTTTGCCCATCTCTCATTGCGGATTATTGGAACTGTTCAACCTGCATATGCTCAAGACTCCTACTTGGTCTGACAACATGTTTCCCAAGAATCTGCCCAATGGCTGGGCCTTCACGGTGTCCCCATCTCCATTTCACACACCAAAGGGACATGAGAGTCCTCCCTCAGTCTGCAGCCACCATGCTTTGGCTAGTGAGTGTCCCCCAAGTCCATCACCTCAGGGTGCCCTGTGTCGGTGCCTGCCACCCTCCTGATGCTTGGGTCATTGGACCTAAGGAGGGATAAGCCTCCAGCCAACCCACCTCTCCACTCTTCGGCCTGCCTATTATGCATTTATTTCCACAATTGAGACACCACAAGTGGTGGCTTACAGAACCTGGGGGATACACAAGTCAGAGATAGTTTCCCTGACCAGCCTGCCAGTTGTCTGATCAGACAGCCACAAATTGGTAATCGGATCTGCCAGCCACCGACTGGTGATCTGGTTGGCCAGCTCTGTGACCAGATGGCTAGGCCTGACCTGGTGACCAAAATCCTCCTTCCTAGAGCCACCCACTGGCCTATTGCCTCCAGGCGACTCTGTTGCTGAGAGCTCCAACCTATGAGGGATTGTGCCTCCATCCCTTCACCTGGCAGTACAGGGAGGAAAAGTGAGGCCCTTGCGGCACATTGCATGTGGTGGAGGAAGCCACTCTGTCCCTCCCACCGGCCTGGCGGCTGAGGGAACTTGGGAAGGCACGGGCAAACATGGACAGAGACAAAAGCTTGGCTCAAAGGCTGACTTTCAAAAGATTGCAGCAAGGTAGCTGCTCCGCTACTTACAAAACCCCGACCCAGAATCAGGTTGTCTACCAGTGTTTCGTTGCCAGGTCCCCTCAAACATGCAGTGCACTAAGGGCAATGAAGGCAGCCCTCTTCCATCTGTATGCCAGTCCCCAAGTGACAAGCTCTATGTACTGGCCCAGAGGCCAGCTACCTCAGGCCAACTGGGCTCCAAGGCCTTACGGTATTGTTATAGTTTAGAGAGGATTCTTACTATTGTAGAGGCATTCAGTCATAATCCCACAGATCATAGCTTCATCCTATTGGCTCCTTAGTCAAGCACATACACCATATGTCTGAACCTGCCGTTCCTGTCGTACTAACCAGAATTACTAATGCAACAACACATCATCAGTAGGGTACAATTTACTTGTATCATGACAGTCTGAACCCAGCTTACATTCCCTATGAGTGGGTGATGAATACAATGCTTGGTGAATTCTGATTTGCAACGATAGGAAGAGCTGACATCCAGGGATCAAAAAGCAATGTTGCTATGATCGCTTGACTGTCACAAGTCAGTTATCCGTGTGGTAACTTTTCTAATACCTCCTACTTGAAACCCCAAATGTCAGAAGGCTCATGGGGCCCACTTTCACGGTCTGCATTCATATTGAAAATTGAGATCAAGTGAGATTTTGCCTTTCTGCTCTGCGGGAGGGACGCTAGCATTATCGTTTGATGGGTGTACCTCCCCGGTCAAACTCCCCACCTACCACTGTCCCCAGAACAGGTCACACAGAGAGGGTGCTGGGCACTTGGCACCAGAAGTGAGACCCCCACAGGTCACTTCCCCACAGTTCACCAGCTAAATGAAAAAATAATAAAAGTAGTGGTATTTCATTGATGGGCTAAGAGCCTCACACTTATCCTACACCTCTCACATCTCTTCACAGTGCCAGACTAGAGTCAAGCTCAAAAGGGTCTTCTTTCTCCATGGATTCTGGCAAGTCAGTTTCCTTGGCTGTGGATTCGCTAGATAGTAGGTAGAGATAGTGGAAATCTCATTCATCCATTCATGAATGTCACTAATTAGATGATGAGATACTTGGCTATTCTTGTACCACTGCGCAGGGGCTTATTCTGGGTTAATATTGGTGCCCATCAGCATCATTTATGTATTGCTTCCAACAACACAAAGATTGTTCCGGAGTGTAACTACACTTCAATTTACCCTCAAAGAAACATGAATCACATATTAAATAGAAACAGTGCACCCACTAGAAAATCTCTAGCAATTAGTATTGCCTACTTCTTACCACGCTTCTAGATATTCCAATTACAAATGTCCTGTGCAGATAAAGGTTTGGTTAGCATATGATTAGCATACAATAATGTGACCTGGACTGGACTCAGCTTCAATATCACACTTAAATATTACCAAACTCTAATATTTAATAATATTATCTCAATTCCAAATAGGTTTCACTACTAAACTAATATGTTTCAACTTTCTAACATTTACATTTCTGTGGAACCATAACCCTTAATTCAGTATACATTTTTTGAGCTTTACTAATTTGTTAGTTGCCCATGAAGACTTGATACATTTTTAAAGTGTTCATTATAGTAGTAAGGGATAAATTGTTCTTGAAGAGGGATGCAATTTTCAGTACTAGATCCGTTAGAGCCATATTGGTACATTGAGGCTCCATTCCCTGACAAGCTACAACGAAACCATGACATTTTACAGTGGAAAAGTATGTGAGCACTGTGAGCTTTCAAAAAGAACTGAAACATCAATCACCAAAGCAGTACCATCTTTGGTGAATACTATATCAGTTTTTCTTAAATTACCTTGACAATTTTTTAAATGAGGCTCTATGTATTTTAGCCAACCACATCTTTTTAGTTTGTCAATGAGTAGCTCTACAATCTTCTTACGTTTAAAAAAAAATTCTTATATCTTTTGTTTTAGGATATGTACTTGACACGTGTAATTGTTTCACATACATCTACAAGTAGCGAACAATCAGTCTCTTCCTCTGGATGTTGTTTCTCTAGAGTTCATGACATTTCTCTCAGCATTTTATCTAACATTGCCTTATATTCTTTAAAGCTGCCCTTTGATTTTACATATTGCTTCTTCTGATTTTTATTGAGTTTTCCATTTTTCATACTTTCCCTGAGTACGTTACTTTGTACTGAAACTCTTTGGTTCTTGACTTGAATGGTGCTCATAGGCTCATTTTTGTTAGGTGTTCATTTTGATTTTAGTTGGCTGGTTTTGAATAGATAGTATAGTATTTTCTCTGATAAATCACAATATTTTCCATAAAGTCCACACCAGCTTCGTGATTATGCAAGTTTTTAGAGTATGTTTGCCCTTCTGATAATTTGTCATCCAAATCTTGAATGTTTGTCATTTTTGGTACTCTTTTACTGTTTATAAAGTCCTAACATCTTTCTTTTATTATTCCCCCTAATATTTCTGGTTCACCATTAAAGTCTCTTTCAATATTAGTGAATGCTTGACACGTATCGCTTTTTCTCTGCAGCTTATTTGTTTTTATTATTATTACACAGAACCATAAGTACATTTACATTCTGTTTGTTTTCATATACCTCAGTTCATTTTTTGAACACAGTATAGAAGGTCTGCTGCTTGTTGGAGCTTTTGGGTGTGAATGTTTTGCATGCTGTGGCACCCCAACTTTTGTTGCAAATCTGAAATTACAAAATCTACATAGGAATTGTAGCTCTGCTTTCTTTTTAGGGTTGAATGCCAAGCGCTCTGGACCCTGTTGTAATCTCTCTGTGGGCTTTTAACCACACCCATGTCATGCCCATCAGTTTGGTTGGTTCGTGGGCTTGCCTTTTAAAATTCACTTGAATTAATTAGTGAGAAGCATGCATAGGTCATGCCTTTTCTGGTGTTTAGCCTTCGTTGAGAGCACCGGTAAACTACTGAAAACATACAAGGCTCTGTTCTTTCCACATGGCTTCTGGACTACTTTTTCTTTTCATATACTACACAGCGCAATCTTGTTGAGAAGTAGTCAAGCACTTTGCATGACATTGACCCTGTTACATGGATAATTGCACTTTTGCTGGTTACATGGATAATTGCACTTTTGGCGATACGTTTCACTGCAAGTGAACTTCCGTTTCCTTTTATGTGTCTCATTCACGCTCATATTGGCCATCGGCTTGTTTATGTGAAATTGTTTTACTTTTAATTTTTCTACCTGTGCACTTGGCATAGTGACATGCAATATTATGAAACTTTGCTTCCTTGTCACACTTCGAGAAATATATTTTGGAGAGAATCCTTTGTGTTTGTCAGAAACTTATTTTTTTATTTCTTTAAAGGTCCCCATTATTTCTCCACAAAGATTGCAATTGTACTTTTTGTTAGGACATTTCCAAAATGTGACTTTCTTGGTGAAGTCACTTTTCTTGTTATTAGGTTTGTCAGTGACCTCAGAAATGTCTGCAGTTTTTTTATTGTGTCTGTAGCTCTTGTAACTGATGAAGCTAAAAAAATGATGCTTTCACTGAGGTCAATAATTTTCTCATTATCGATAAGTATACAGAGTGAACTCGCTGACAAAGTGTGATTCAATTTGTTGCTATTCATTCATTACTTTAAGAGAGTCATAGTAACTCCCGCCATTTACTCATGCTTCATTGAATTTCTTCACTTTGACATTCATAGCACTAGGCAGAAATCACATCATGTCAACTACTTCTTTAGGGCTTTGTGATGCTTTGGTTTAATTAAACAGTCGGGTGACCCTGGTCCACAGTTCTAACTTTGGGCTAGGTGCCTGCTGAGTGAGAACACTGGCCCTGCACCCCTTGGAGGAATATGGGGAAAGGAGACCACCGTAGCTGGGGAAATCCACAGGAAGGGCCCTGCTCACTTCCAGAGGTGCTACCCCCTGAAAGGCAATGCCTCTGACTTATCAACATCCCTCACCTACACTGTTCCAACATTTCAGAGGCTGTTGATCTTGGAGACTTGCTGCAGACATAGGTATAGCACAGCACAAGATTTACACCATCTCCTCTAGGTTTTCAGTGACCAGCAAGAGCTGACTGCACATCTCTAGAATTGCTACGATTTCTAAAACTCTTAACACTCTCCATGAAAAACCATTCCAGGATGCCCTGTCCTTGACAAAAAAGAGCAGGGCTACCTTCCTTGTGGTAGCTCCACTCTAGCTCTCCCCAGGATTCTGTGTGCACCACAATTGGGTAACGACTTGTCATGACTTAGCCCCCTTCAGATCTCAGCCTCAGCAATGGCCAGGTTTAGGCCCGACAATCCAACACCATCCATTTTCCAGAACCATGCTTGGGCGGGGCAAAGTATTTAAGCAGGTGAGTTGTTACACACTCCGTAGTGTATTCAATCTTTCATTGCCACTGTTCTGCTGTCTTTATCAGCCAATACTTGTTCTGGGATCTGATGAGCATCAACATTGGTCACCTATCCCAGCATTTAGTTCATCCCACAGAACCAATTCTGCTTACCTAATGTTGCCCATTAGGCATAAATCATTTGATGCTTGGCCCCAATACAGCAAGTTGTGCTTCTTACTCATTTAAAGTTTGAGAATTGGTTGAGATCGTTTCAGCCCCAAGACCTCTAATCATTTGATTTACCTGTTATAACTGAGGGTTTCTAACGCTAGCTATCCTTTGGCCAGAACCAGATACTAGAACATTTGTTTAGTCTTTTGCCCACAGACCAAGGTCAGGCAGCTGATTTGTCAGTACCGCTATGAACCTCCACCAGAGGTTACTCTGACTTTGCCCTGTCCAAGCATAGTTCATCGTTGTTTGGTCCAATAACATGGTCATTCACCGCTTCTCCCAGAAAGTGGACAACCAACTTTCGTGCCATATTGAATCCTCTGGACAGACTGTGTATACCTCAACACTTACCTCTTGAAATTTTCATGCCCTCTTGAACTTCCGCTTCAAAGTTCTTTCCTTTATGGTATTTGTTTGCTATCAGTCTTGTGCCTATCTCTACCCTTAGGTGAAGTTTGTCACCTGCTTTGGGCTCCATTCCAAAGCAACCCGACTCCAAGAAGACCCAATCCCAGCATGCCAGGGCCACTACCAGCCGAACGCCGTCCATGTGGTGAGTCTCAATCAGAAGGACTTTGGGCCCGTGAGTGATGTCAGGAAGCTGGTCTTCTGTGAGGCACATTTGCCTGCCCGCCTCCAGGTGGATGTTCTGCACTGGGTTCTTTACTCACCAATTTTTAATGACTAAATAATGCAGACCTGCTGGTGTTGGCAGTTTTATATGTACACACACATTTTTACTTTAATCCTGCCATCCGCGCCACCAGAAACTGTACAATTGCATTTCTAAGTGAGCACACTAGGGGCTTCATTAATGAATCTGACAGAGCAGAATTTCAGTAAGGAATTCCACTCCACACATTCACAAACATCCCTTGCTCTTTCCTAGGTGAGGGAACACGGGGCCTTATCTTACCTGCTGGAAAAACTAGCCAGTAAATTTGCTTTAAGCTTGAGGTGCAACAGCAGCCAGGCCTCAGTCCCTGGCTCCACCAGGTCTCCTAAGAAAGGGCATGTAATTATCCTTTCAGCTAGGGCACTTCTTCCTCTTCCCTTCTCTCCTCTCACCACCCCACTCCCTCCACGGCTGTCCCACACAGAAGCCCCTGCTCCTATTTCCCACCTGGTCAGAGTAGGTGGTAAATGGGAAAGTTATCCTCATGAACTTCAGATTTATGTCCAGTTTTACATCCAGTAAAACCATGCCCACACAGCTATACCTCATTCGTCAGGGTGTTGTGATATGGTTAGTTACAGGTGCACAATTTGGGCCATGCTAGTGGGGAGTAAATTGCAAGGATGGCCCAGGAGCACAACCTAAGGATATTTATAAACTCATTTGTGAGAGTAAAAGGTTAGGACTATGGGGGTAATCTAGCTGTAAGTGGTACAGCAGTTGCAATGGCACAGGGTCCAGATGCCGGAGGGCCTCCCTGAACCCTTATAATTGCTGTATCTTACTACCTACCTAAAGCGCAGTGAGTCATATTTTTTTGCTTGCACTAGAGCCCATTGAACCCTTGCTAAGCCACTATCAAGAGGGTGAGCAATGGAGGTGTTTTACTCTATGAGCCATTACTATGGCAATGCCTGTCTTCCTGCTGTTGCCACTTCTGTGGCACATATGGACCACCCCATTGTGACTGAATCCTGCAAAGTCCATAGTAAGGTGGCTTGAAAAAGTTTTCCTATGTCGAAGAGTCAGATGGATCTCAGATAATGACAATGGCCCAGGTGAATTTGTGACCTATGTTATGGTGCAGTAAGGTAAACTGTATCTAAAGTTTAGGAGAGTTTTGGGTCTGAGAAATTAAACCAAACTCTCTCTCCACCCCATAATCTGGCTTAGCAGTGCAAGCAGCACAATTAGAAAAGATACTGTGAGGGCCCTAAAGTACAGTTTAAGCAGAGGCTCCTGCAGGTCTTAGATGCTCTCTCCTTCAAGTCTAGACAGTGTTGAGACAGCAATGATGTTCCCAGCAGCATTGCATTGATCAGCTTCTGCTGTCTTTAGTCTGGGACTCTTCTTCATTCTCAGCAACCACTGTAAGCACGCTCTCATTCCTCAATGCCACACCAAGCAGAGCCATCCACATAACTAGAGTGGCTTTAGGAACAAATTGCAAGCAATGTAAATCCTCCTTTGCCAACTCACCCAATAGTGCATGACCTAGAAGGACTATAATGGGACAACTGCTCTGATCCTGTTGCTGGAAATCATTGAGTCCTGCTTCATGATGGCAAAGCATAGATTTGCATAAAAGATGATCAATGCACCTTGCTTACACTGGTGTATGTGCATCAACAGCAAAAGAAGGGGTCTTTGATGGGGTAAGTATATAAAAATTGGTGGAGCAGAGACGTTAAATAAATATATGGTTTATGGTATCAATCTTACAAACTCATCTGGACAAACCATTTCAGCTTTCTCATTGGGGCCCAGGTGATGGACCTTGCTTGTTGATGAGAGTAACCAGGAGCTGCAAATCTGATCAATGGGTTCATCACAATTTCAATTTAGGTCTTTTGGGAGTCAATGATGAGAGCTGGTGTGAGTTTCAAAGGTTTATTTAAAATCTTTTAGTAAGTAAATCTTTACCGTTCAGCCGTTAAATAATCAATAAATTCATAACCAGTATGAATCATTTAATGTCACAGCAAATGCATATAGCGCATTGCATAAAGGAAAAGTCCCTATTCTAAGCTATGGAGAATGAGAGAAACACATCAGTTAGAACTTGTAAAGAACTCTAAATTCAAGAGGTGAAAGCATGAAGCCTTCAGAACTAAATTTCAAATAATATTCAAGGCAGAACTTCTAGTACGGAGAGGTTTAAGAAACTCAGTAGAGGTTCAGAGCAGCATAGATTCAGGCAGGGGAATTAAAAAGGGCCTCTCAGAATGAATCTGAGAAGCATCCACAAAGGGCTCTGCAGAGAGTCTGGAATCAGCAAGGGTCAGAATGTGCTAACCTACTCTAGGAACACATATTTTTATAATATTTCATATCAACAGTTTGCAACATTCAGTTGCAGTCTTCAGCAGCTCATCCAATCAGCGCAGTGTCAACGTTTAGAAAGAAACATTTTATGAAATACATAGTAAGTCAGGGTAAGATTCCCATTGTTCACTTACTATAAGACAACTACAGTTCATGGTTAAGCCTCTTCATCATTCAATTAATTGAACATATAATAAAAACAATTACAATACACTCCATGCTACACCTCAATGTAATTTTTCTTGGAGACTTCAACCTTTACTGGAATGACAAGGATGACACATAGGTCTCTACTCTAAGACAATTCCTCACTGACCAAAACCTGACCCAAGCCTGCATAAGTCCAACACATAGCAAAGGATCAACGCTCAACCTAATCATATCCAGAGAAGGAGTGCTGACAATTGACTCAATCACACCCAATGACTAGTCTGATCATCGCTCAATCATATTCCAACTAAATGCCCACATCCACAGAATTAAAGGGCAAGAAACCAATCAGAAATGCTGGTTTAGAAGCATCAAAAACATAGACAGAATGGAACTGACCTTGCTTTGCATGAAAAGCCTCACTCCTCCTACAGTAACCCAGAATGTTCTAGAACTAACCGAGCACTACAACTACACAGTATCAAACATAATGGCGACAGTAGCCCCACTAAGTCTCAACATAGACTCAAAAGATTTTTTAAAAAACCTCCCACTTTGGTACACAAAATCCGCGTACTTTAGATCCCAACATGACAATGCAAGGAATCGTCCAGGGCAAGTGTTCAAAATTGTCAATCAACAAATAGGGACAAACAATATAACTAGGATTAGCAATAACTCAGTGGAAAACTGTAAAGCTTTCTTTTCCTTTTTCAATAGAAAAATCTTAGAACGCGAAAAAGCAATTGTGATCGACAAAGAAAGGCTAGGAGTCACTGTAGACCACTATCACCATTCCTGCTGTGAATCTCCACCCCAGTCAAGAAACATACAATAAATCACACATCCAATAATAAATATTAAACATTCTGGAGTGAGTTCACACTAACAGAGGGTGAGGTTCACAAAATCTTACAACCCATAAAATCAACTTCAAATTTCAACAACCCTATCAAATCCTTAATACTAAAGGTTACTCAGTTACCTCTTCTCACCCCTACTGACAAAGATAGTACATTCATCATGTTGGACCTGGTCCTTTTTGCAGGGTCATCCCGAAACTTTTTGCCACATTCCTCCGATTTTCTTTTCCTGTTTTTGTTGGCTTTAGGACTCTGGGCACTTTACCACTGCTAATCAGTGCTAGAGTGCATATGCTCTCTGTATAAATTGTAATGGTGATTGGTTTATCTATGATTGTCATATTTGATTGACTAGTAAGTCCCTCCTACAGTGCTCTAGAGGTGCTCAGGGCCTGTAAATCAAATGCTACTAGTGGGACCTGCAGCATTGGTTGTGCCGCACACGAGTAGCCCTAGAAACATGTCTCAGACCTGCCAATGCCGTGTATGTGTGTGCAGTTTTACACTGCCAATTCGACCTGGTAAGTGTACCCACTTGCCAGGCCCAAGCCTTCTCTTTTTTGTACATGTATATGGGTGTAAAAAATCAACGTGAACCTGCACAAACTCAAGGTGCCCCGTCTGGATATCAACAGATCGCTCCCATGCGGGAGAGAAAAACGATGCATCGCTGACTTTTTTAATGCACGTTCGCCCGTGCAGCCTTATTTTTGATGCAAACCACATACTTTGTGTAACCACAGCATTTCCATTGTTTCTATGGAGTAAATATCTCTAGTTATTTTAAAAATTCATAACTTTACTTGTGTATGTTGGATTTTTGTCATTTTGGTCTTGTTTGGTTTAGATTAAAATTGCCTATTTTTCTAAACTGGTGTGGTGTCTCTTTTGTAGTGTTTTTACTGCATTACTGTGTGTGTTTTGGTATACATACTTTACACATTGCTTTTGAGATAAGCCTGACTGCTTGTGCCAAGCTACCAAAGGGGTGAGCAGTGGTTATCTTAAATGAGTATCTCCCTTGCTCAGATAAGAGTGAGGGTTCCTGCTTGGACAGAGTGCAAAATGACTGCCAAACAAAGCCCCCATTTCTAACACATCAATGAAACAAAGCATCATCCTGAGCTGCCTGAAGACTGGGCAATTAACACCCTCTTCAAAAAAGTGAGGATAGACCCTACAATTCTGAGAAACTTTCACCTGGTGTCAAATGTTCCCTTTCTGGACAAATGGTGGGAACAATCTGTACACACCCAAACATGTCAGCACATTGACCAATTCAACCTACTCGACAAATTTCAGTCAGGATTCAGACCAGGGCACAGGACAGAATCAGCCATTGTTCACATAATAGATGACACTCTTAAGATGCTAGACCACTTACCCTCCTGCCTGCTTATCCTTCTAGACCTAATAGTACTATTGTTCATATGAAACATCTACTGAAATTTAACATTTTCATACAGTATAATTTTCTATGAAAACAATGCCTGTCAGAGGGTTGCAATCTAACAATTTCTATTGAATCATGCTTTTCTCAGCACATTTGCATCATTGAAAGATTAACATCTCACACTCCTGACCTAGGTCAGGTTAAAATAAAAATGCCTTCTCCAGCTACTCTTACTAAATACATGTAACAGTGAAAACCTAGGGCCAGATGTAGGTACAAACCAATTTGCGACTTGCAAATTGCGAGTCCTTCCGACTCGCAAATTGCAACTCGCAAACTGGTATGCAGAAAGGTGTCTCAGACACCTTCTGCGACTCGCTATGGGGTCGCAGAGACCCACCTCATGAATATTTATGAGGTGGGTCGCACTTTACGACCCCATAGCGGGTCTAGGCACTCACGGGGATGGTGGCCTGCTGGAGACAGCAGACCACCATGTCCGTGACTGCTTTTAAATAAAGCCGTTTTTTTTTTTCTCTTTGCAGCCCGTTTTCCTTAAAGGAAAACGAGCTGCAAAAAGAAAAAATACCGAAACCTTTTTGTTTCGGTTTTTTCAGAGTAGGCAGTGGTCCATAGGACCACTGCCTGCTCTGAAAAAATATTTTTGTGAGCATTCACAAAGGGGAAGGGGTCCCATGGGGACCCCTTCCCTTTCGCGAATGAGTTACCATCCACTTCAAGTGGATGGTAACTGCGAGTTGGTTTGCGACCGCTTTCGCGGTCACAAAGCAACTCTACATCGTGATACGGTCGCAAATAGGAAGGGATCACCCCTTCCTATTTGCGAGTCGGAATCACATTTTGAAAGTTGGTACCGACTCGCAAAATGTGATTCTGCATCGCGTTCAGCCTTTTGCGCCTCGCAAACTGCGTTTTTAGTAGTTTGCGAGGCGCAAAAGGCTTCCTACATCTAGCCCCTAGTGCCCTCAGTTTTTTTAAAGACAGCTTTTCATTTAAGGCCTACACATTATTTCTACTAGTTACATTAATTTTCATTATTAAAAAACGAAAAAAAGCAACAACCAATATCCAAGTATACTTTTATCAATAAGGACGATATTTCAGAGAAATTCGATATATTTACCACCTCCTTTAGAAAAATACACTTAATGGTCATATAGGGGTCATTCCAACCCTGGCGGTCGGTGATAAAGCAGCGGCCAACCCGCCAACAGGCAGGCGGTAAAAAAAAATTAATTCTGACCCTGGCGGGAACCGCCAACACTGACCGCCACTTTAACACTCCGACCGCCACGGCGGGACAAACAAACAGCGCGGCGGTCACCGCCAACAGGCAGGCGGCAGACAATGTACCGCCCACCCTATCAGAACTCACCAATCCGCCACCTTTTCCGGGGCGGGAGCACCGCCGATAAAAACACGGCGGAAACAGACTACGAACGGGAAAACGCTCACCTCTATACACTCCAGGAGGACGGAGGACAGCATGGAACCCAAATTAAACATCCTAACTGCTCTCGTCTACCTGCTCATCTACCACGAGTACGAACTCCGGCGCAGACGACAACGGTGAGTACCGCACCTACGACACAGGGGAGGGGGGAGGAGGAAGGGTTACGGGCACACACATACGCAATACACCCACCCCCCAACTATCTACACACCAATCCAGAGCACCAAGTCAAAGTGACACCACCCAACCCCCCCGGAATAATGAAAAGATATAATTAAAGTGAGAAACTAAATATATGTATAAAATAGGTTCATTGAAGTCATGGTAAAACAGGAAAATGAATAAAAAAAACAATTGAAAACATTGCGTAACCAATTAATAGAGGCAATAAGTCCTGGCCAGTCACTGAAATTTCAACTGTCCGTGGGCCAAAGTGTATCAACAAATGGGCAAAGCCCACACAGGAGACCTGAGTCCGTTGGAGAGAACACTGCAGGGGCATCAGATGATAAAACTACAGGCACCTCAGGGGTAAGGGAGGGGGGGCACCACAGCCACATGAGTCCACGACGCCAGATCCACAAAGGGGCCACCATGCCCGCTGTGCCATCCTGGGGAGTGCAAAGCCACAGTGTCTCAATTCTCTACAGTGGTTGGCTTGCCCACTGCCATATCCTGGGGAGTGCAAAGCCACAGTCTATCAAGTCTCTACAGTGGGTGGCTTGCCCACTGTTCAATCCTGGGGAGTGCAAAGCCACAGTCTCTCAAGTCTCTACAGTGGCTGGCTTGCCCACTGTTACATCCTGGGGAGTGCAAAGCCACAGTCTATCAAGTGGATAACAGTCTCCACAGGCAATGGAGGAGGCAGGGTGGCCCGAGTGCAGCGTGAACAGTAGCTCGACACAGAACCGGCACTGTCAATGGGCCAGCGGTGCTTGAGACGGCGGGGCCCAGCGGAGCGGTGCTTGAGACGGCGGGGCCCAGCGGAGCGGTGCTTGAGATGAAGGGCCCAGCGGAGCGGTGCTTGACAGGAAGGGCCCAGCGGAGCGGTGCTTGAGACGGCGGGGCCCAGCGGAGCGGTGCTTGAGATGAAGGGCCCAGCGGAGCGGTGCTTGACAGGAAGGGCCCAGCGGAGCGGTGCTTGACAGAAAGGGCCCAGCAGAGCGGTGCTTGAGACGGCGGGGCCCAGCGGAGCGGTGCTTGACAGGAAGGGCCCAGCGGAGCGGTGCTTGAGATGGCGGGGCCCAGCGGAGCGGTGCTTGAGATGAAGGGCCCAGCGGAGCGGTGCTTGACAGGAAGGGCCCAGCGGAGCGGTGCTTGAGACGGCGGGGCCCAGCGGAGCGGTGCTTGACAGGAAGGGCCCAGCGGAGCGGTGCTTGAGACGGCGGGGCCCAGCGGAGCGGTGCTTGAGATGAAGGGCCCAGCGGAGCAGTGCTTAACAGGAAGGGCCCAGCGGAGCGGTGCTTGAGACGGCGGGGCCCAGCGGAGCAGTGCTTGAGATGAAGGGCCCAGCGGAGCGGTGCTTGACAGGAAGGGCCCAGCGGAGCGGTGCTTGAGACGGCGGGGCCCAGCGGAGCGGTGCTTGACAGAAAGGGCCCAGCGGAGCGGTGCTTGACAGGAAGGGCCCAGCGGAGCGGTGCCTGTCTTGGCGGGCCCTGTTCAGCGGTGCCTTTCTGGACGGCGGGGCCCTGTTCAGCGGTGCCTTTCTGGACGGCGGGGCCCTGTTCAGCGGTGCCTTTCTGCACGGCGGGGCCCTGTTCAGCGGTGCCTTTCTGGACGGCGGGCCCTGTTCAGCGGTGCCTTTCTGCACGGCGGGGCCCTTTTCAGCGGTGCCTTTCTGGACGGCGGGGCCCTGTTCAGCGGTGCCTTTCTGCACGGCGGGGCCCTCTTCAGCGGTGCCTTTCTGGACGGCGGGGCCCTGTTCAGCGGTGCCTTTCTGGACGGCGGGGCCCTGTTCAGCGGTGCCTTTCTGGACGGCGGGGCCCTGTTCAGCGGTGCCTTTCTGCACGGCGGGCCCTCTTCAGCGGTGCCTTTCTGCACGGCGGGGCCCTGTTCAGCGGTGCCTTTCTGGACGGCGGGGCCCTGTTCAGCGGTGCCTTTCTGCACGGCGGGGCCCTCTTCAGCGGTGCCTTTCTGCACGGCAGGGCCCTCTTCAGCGGTGCCTTTCTGGATGGCGGGGCCCTGTTCAGCGGTGCCTTTCTGCACGGCGGGGCCCTGTTCAGCGGTGCCTTTCTGGACGGCGGGGCCCTGTTCAGCGGTGCCTTTCTGCACGGCGGGGCCCTGTTCAGCGGTGCTTGTCCTGCAATTCAAGGGAGTCAGACCTGGCCAGGACTCCCTGCTCAGTCGCCCTCCGACCGTGCAGTTGCTGGACCCTTCGATGACGGTGTCCTGGGCCCTTGGCTGTCCTCCCTCACACCCGGGATGGGGCTTGTGGGGCCCTCCTGGTCCGCGCTCCTGCTGGCTGACTTCTCCGCCCTGCTGCCCTTGCCCTCCTTCGATGTGGCTCTCTGGGCCTTGCCTCCCCTGGATGTTGTGGCAGGTGAAGTGGCAGAACTTTGGTCCTTGGGGGCAGCTGTGTCAGGCTTCTCGCGGAGGCCCCTTACTTTACGGGTCCTCTTTCCAGGGGGGGGCTGGCTGTCCCCTTGCTGCTGACCGATGTATCACTGCTGGCAAAGGGGGGACTCCAAAATCCATGCACTACGGTGACACCTGAACCCGGGCTGGTGGTGGCTGAGGTGCTCTTGGGACTCTTAGCAGATGGAGGGGGTGGGTCAGGTGAGGGAAAGAGGTCAAGAGTGGAGAGGTAAACTTTTTTAGGACCAAGGTAAAGGGTAGGTGCAGTGGTTATGGGAGTGGAGGAAGAGGAGGTGCTTGTAGGAGAGTCAGGTGTGCTGTCCTTGGGTGAAGGTGCATGGGCTGGAGGCTGTCGTGAGGTGGTTGGCTGTTGGGTGGGTGGCTGCCTGCGTTTGTGTGTCTTGGAAGAGGGGGTGACAGACACAGTGGGAGAGGACACAGGGGACGTGTAAATGGCAGTGGGGGTGGTGACTGCACGTGTGCGGACTGTACTGGAGGGTGTGCTGGTGATGGAAGTACTGGCTGTTGGTGGTGTGCATGCAGGTGTGAGTGTAGACGTCACAGGGAGGGAGGAGGGAGACGAGGAGGTGGGGGACACAGAGGTGGTAGTGGCTGTTGGCATGTCTGCATCTGGGTGTTGCTTGGGTGAATGTTTGTGTGATCTGTGGTGCTTATGTCTGGATGAGCTGCCCTTGGGTGTTGAGGTGTGTGCAGGCTGGTCTGATGGTGTGGATGGGATAGGCTGAGGAACAGGAGACAGAGACAGGGTGGAGGCAGTTAGAAAAGGGAGGCTGGAAACAGGGACAATGGCTGCCGTCAGTGCTGAGGCCAGAGAATTGAACGATCGTTGATGGGCAGCCTGACCCGAATGAATGCCCTCCAGGTATGCATTGCTACGATGCACCTCCCTCTCTACCCCCTGGATGGCATTCAAAAGGGTAGACTGCCCAACAATGATGGTCTGTAGGAGGTCAATGACCTCCTCACTGAGGGCAGCAGGGGTAACAGGGGCAGGGCCTGAAGTGCCTGGGGCGAAGGAGATGCCCGCCTTCTTGGGCGAGCGGGCACGTAGCGAAGGCTGAAGGGCTGGTGGGAGGGCGGAGCTGGTGCGCTGGGTGGCGGCTGTACCTGTAGAGGCGGGGGGCACGGATGTTGCCGCCACCGCTAGGGAGCTCCCATCCGAGGACGTGTCGGTGTCGCTGGTGTCACCACGGGTCCCCGTTGTGAAGCTCCCCTCGCCCTCCGTATCACTGGTGGCCTCGGTGTCTGTGCCATGGCCCACCGGGGCCTTGTGACTTGCAGCTCCCTCGTGCTCCGGTGCCAATTCTCCTCCGCCTGATGATGCTAATGCACACATGCACAAGAAGACAAAGAAAAAGGGTGGGGGGAGAAATAAAAACAGTTTGAGTGCATGCATTGTCCACACCGTTGGCGGAGAGGACAGACACAGGAGCCTCATGCACTAAACCGCGCAATCGGGGTACACTACTCAGTACTTGTGACTAGGCCAACAGGTCTAGGGACAACAAACGCGCACATGGGTGATGCAGGACCATGGATAGCTGTACTTGTCACCCTACAGAGGTGGTGGGCGGGGGCACAGGGACATGGCTAAAGGAGAGGACTACACTACAGAAAGCGCCCTGGCCTAATGTCACCCACAGCCCTCCTCCCCCACCCAGGCACCTCCACTGCGCGTAAAGATAGCTGAATGTGCTGGTACTCACCCCCTTGTGTCTGCTGTGATGTCCTCACGCGCCCATCCAAATCGGGGTAGGCCACTGCCAGGATCCGGGACATCAGGGGGTTCAGGGTACGACTGGCACCCCTCCTAGTTTGGGAGGCCATCCCCAGCAGTGACTCGGCGGTCTTCCTGGTCCCGCGGCGGATGTCCTCCCACCTCTTGCGGCAGTGGGCGCCCCGTCTGTTGTGGACCCCCAGGGTCCGGACTTCCTTGGCGATGGCACCCCAAATGTCGACTTTCTGATGGGCGCTGACCTATTTGACATGTACAGGGTGGAATTGGAAATATCATCATTTTTCTGCATGTTAGATGTGATTGGCCCCCCCTCCCCAACCTTGCCATGTGGCACATGCTCTCATCTGTCGTGCCTTGCACTCGTCATTCTCTCCCCACCCCACCATCTTATATCCACCCCACTCAACACAGGCATAGCCCATTCAACGTGCACACAGTGTACTTACCTGTTGGTCTGGAGGACCGTAGAGTAGCGCATACTGGGCAGGACCCCATCCACAAGTTTCTCCAACTCTCCTGTAGTGAAGGCAGGGGCCCTTTCCCCAGTCGCAGCAGCCATTGTCTCTTCCAGACCGAGTTCACAGCAGCACTTGCAGTATAGGTCCTCTCCTGTGGATGATCAGGTCTCGAGTGATTAAGCAGATAGAAAATGGCGGTCACGCCCGCGGCGGTGCGTACCGCCGCGGTGCATCCCGCGACCGCCGGCACACCTAGTCATTGGCTCCTGAAACCCATAGGGTTCAATGTTAACCAATGCGGCTTGGCGCCGCGGTCTTCGACCGCCTACCGCCACGGTGTGTCACGCCAGCGCATTGACCTCACATCCCACTGTCACACTTCTCAGGTCAGGCAGCTGCCATTTCAAGGGCCCACATGGCTTAATTTCTACTGCGTCACACAGGCCTAGGCCTTGCATTGCCACTCATACAAGCCATTCAATGCATAGCGATTCGTGTACTGTGCAAGCTGTGGTTACGTACCTGTGGGTTGCTTGACTCTGTACTCTATGTTGTCCTTCCTAGGCACCGTCCGCTGGGACTTGCGAGGAGAAGGAGGAATCCTCCCGTGTACCGACCGCTGGTGGACCTGTCGACAATGGAGGAACGTCATATAATACTTCGATACCGACTTGACCGAGCCACTATACATGAACTGTGTGCCCAGCTGGAGCCAGCACTGATGTCCCCCATCCGCCAACCCACAGGAATTCCCCCTCTGGTGCAGGTTCTGTCAGTCCTCCATTTTTTGGCAAGTGGGTCTTTTCAGACAACAGTGGCCATGTCATCAGGGATGTCTCAGCCTATGTTTTCTAAGATTTTGTCCAGAGTGTTGTCTGCCCTGACGAAATACATGCGGAGCTACATTGTTTTCCCTGAGGAGGGTGATTTGGCCACTGTGAAAGGTGACTTCTATGCCCTTGGACATATCCCCAACATCATTGGTGCCATTGATGGGACCCATGTGGCCTTAGTACCCCCAAAAGACGATGAGCAGGTGTACAGAAACAGGAAAAGTTATAATTCTATGAATGTCCAGGTGGTCTGTTTGGCTGACCAGTACATCTCCCATGTAAATGCCAAGTTCCCTGGGTCAGTGCATGACGCGTATGTTATGCGAAATAGCAGCATCCCCTATGTGATGGAACAGCTACAGAGACAACGTGTGTGGCTAATAGGTGACTCTGGTTACCCCAACCTGCCGTGGCTACTGACCCCAGTGAGGAATCCCCAGACCAGGGCAGAGGAACGGTACAATGAGGCACATGGGCGATCTAGGAGGATCATAGAAAGGACCTTCGGGCTCCTGAAGGCCAGGTTTAGGTGCCTGCATATGACAGGTGGATCCCTAATGTACTCACCAAAGAAGGTGTGCCAGATCATCGTGGCCTGCTGTATGCTTCACAATCTTGCATTGCGACGCCAGGTGCCTTTCCTGCAGGAGGATGGTCCAGATGGTGGTGTTGTAGCAGCTGTGGAGCCTGTGGAGAGTGAAGAGGAGGAAGACGACGGGGACGACACGGACAACAGGGACACAGTTATACAACAGTATTTTCAGTAGCACACAGGTAAGAATCCCCCACGCCATTTGACATTTACTTCAGGCCTCCTGCATCTCTACTTTCTGTGTTTCCCCCCAGTTCCTTTCAACTGAATTGTGACTTTCCCTTCCCTTTCCAGAGCTGTATGACCCACTGCGTGACTTCTGCTTTGTTTTCTCATGGAGTAAAGCACATTGACATTGGTATGTTGTCATCACAATGTAACTGAACATTTTTGAACCGTTATGTGTAATACATTTGTTAAGAATACAAGCAGACTCCTGAGTGTTTTAAGTGCAATTAATGATTTATTTAAAGTGCTACATATAGGTCGATGATAGTAAAACGGTGATGGGTGGGGGTGGAGTAATGTCCATGGCAGAGTCCAGTTCTCAGTCGCACAGGTGCATTGTCCATATGCCTGTGGATGGATGGAGCAGGGGCAGTTCAAGGTTGGACAGGGTGTCAATGTGGGACAGTGGAATGACATCAGGGGGTATCTTATGCTGGCGGGGGTCTTGGCATCCTACTCTGTCTTCCTTTGTGATCTCAGGTTCCTCTTGCGGGGTGGTTGATCTTCAGTAGGAGGTCGGGTTCTGGTGGCCTGTCGTTGTGTGGGGGCCTCCTGTCCACTAGCGCCGGCGGAGGTGGTAGGCTGTTCCTGGTCCAGGCTGGTGACAGGGGCCCTTTGGGGTGCCACATGGTCCCGCAATGTGGTGACTATTTGGTTGAGGGCCAGGACGATGTTCCTGAGCTCCTCTCTGTACCCCATGTACCGTTCCTCCTGCTGTGCCTGGATCTCCTGGAACCTGGCCAGTACCGTCGCCATCGTCTCCTGGGAGTGGTGGTATGCTCCCATGATGGTGGTGAGGGCCTCTTGGAGAGTCGGTTCCCTGGGCCTGTCCTCACCCCCCTGTCGCACAGCAGCCCTCCCAGTTGCCCTGTTTCCCCGGGCCTCTGTCCCCTGGACGGTGTGCCCACTACCACTGCCCCCAGGTCCCTGTTGTTGTTGGGGTGTTGGGTCAGCCTGGGTGCCCTGTAGTGGCGGACACACCACTGATTGACCTGTCCTGGAGACAGAGGCATGGGCCCGCTGGGGGGGAGCTGTGCTGATATTCCCAGAGGGGGTTAGGTCTGCTGTGGCCTGTGTCTGTGTGTGGGGAACCGACTGTCCAGAGGTCCCCGATGGTCCGGGCTGGTCATCAGGTTCTAGGTCGACAGAGCTGCTGTCCTCACTGGGGGCCTGTTCTGGGGGTGGGATGGACAAATCTGGACCCTCCTGGCCGGTGTGTTGGCGTTCGGGCCCTGCAGAGGTAAAAGAGTATGGTTATTGCTTCTGTGTGTTCCATGGCGTGCGATTTGTGGGTGCCCTTGTCCCCCAGTGCTGGCATTCCCTTGTGGGAGGAGTTGTGAGGGTGGTTTGTGGGGGGGATGGGTATGTGCAGTGGTCATGCATAGGTGATGGGTGTCCATGGTTTGTGTTGGCATTCAGGGTTTGGTTTTGGGTTGGGTGGGTTGTGCTGGTGACACATTGGCAGGGAGGATGTGTGCTGGGGGGTTGGGGGTGAGGGTGGGGGTGTGGGTTGGCATGCTGGTGGTTGGGGGGGGGAGTAGTTGGGATTAGACTTACCAGAGTCCATTCCTCCGCCTACTCCAGCGAGGCCCGCAGGATGCAGGATGTTCAAGACCTCTTGCTCCCATGCAGTGAATTCGGGAGGAGTGGGTGGTGGTCCGCCGCCAGTCTTCTGCACAGCGATGTTGTGTCTTGAGACCATCGACCGTACCTTCCCCCGTAGGTCGTTCCAGTGCTTTCGGATGTCTTCCCGGTTTCTGGGATGCTGTCCCACAGCGTTGACCCTGTCGACGATCCTTTGCCATAGCTCCGCCTTCCTGGCTATTGTGGTGTGTTGCACCTGTGTGCCGAAGAGCTGGGGCTCTACCCTTATTATTTCCTCCACCATGACCCTGAGTTCTTGGTCCGTAAACCTGGGGTGTCTTTGGGGTGCCATGGGGTGGTGTGGATGAGGTGTGGGGTGGTGTTTGTGGTGATGTGAGTGGTGGTGTGTGGTGATGTGTGCGTAGATGTGGTGTGGTTGATGATGTTGGGTTCCTGTGTGTGTTGGGGTTTGCAATAGCTGTGCTCTCTCTCTCTCTCTCTCTCGCCTTCTCTCCGATTTTCTAGTAGTGGGGGTTTGTGGGTGATGTGGGTGTGTGTTTTATAGTTGCTTGGATGTGTGGGAGTGGTGTGTGTATGTGTATCAGGTGTGTGTATTTCAAATTGTCCAATGTGGCTGTGTTTTGTAAAGGTGTGTGTATTTTGAGCGCGGCGGTGTGTACCGCCAATGGAATACCGCGGTTGAAAGACCGCCGCGTGGATTCGTGGGTCGTAATGGCATGGGCGTGTTTGTGTTGGCGTGGCGGTGGAGGTTTGGTCATCTCCAGTTTATCGCTGCCCGCTGATGAGGCGGCCTTCCGTGGATGTCGGGTTTTCGGCGGTTTGTCAGTTGGAGGTCAGAATGACCGTGGTGGTTTACCGCGGCCGCGGCGGTATGTTGGCGGCCTTCTGACCGGCGGTAAGAGCCTTTTACCGCCGAGGTCAGAATGACCCCCATAGTGTGGACAAAGCAAAATGATACTGACAGACTCAAATATGGCGCAAACTGACACTTTACTACCACGGCCTTCATTTGTAATGGGATGATCAACAAAAGAGATGGAAAATTAGGTGGGCATCAACAACTGACTATTTTCATTTTTAAAAATAAAACGCAATTGAACTTGACAGAGCTATTACCTTTGCAATGGGTGAGACAGTCCTGTGAGACCGTGCACACATCAGTTTGAAAGACAACAGACATCAAAATGTTACTTTTCAAATAAGTTATTTTAATAAATCACTGAGCAGCTTTAAACAGCAAACCACTTGCATTTAATCAATTGCATACATTTGATATTCTGCTGCTGCTCAACTAACTCATGAATCGTACCTCTGAAAAGGCCAAGAAAACAAAGGAGGAATTTAGAGGCAGGGATAACTGGGCTTCTGGCAGCAGGCACACCGCTTGGCTGGGCGGCCCCTGGAACCCCAGGCCATATTGTAGGCCTGGGAACAACACTTATTCTTTGATTTGCAGCAAAAGCGACAATCGTGCTCGGAATTCAACAGTAATGAAAGTGCATCTGCCATGTCTCTGTAGCGGGCGTCCCCTCATCAGGAGCGCGCAGTCTAGGACGTCCGAGTTGGCGGGATACCTGCCAACGCACGAATGAGGCCCTCATTCTTAGGTTATATGATTTATGCCTGAAGATTTAATTTCCAAGCTTTTAAGCACGCACACTACTGTGGGAGTCGCACACACTTAGGATTAACAAAAACTCTACCAATACAGACTTTTTTCTACACCTGTAACGTTCAACAGTCGATCTTATAACCAGTTGAGGCTAGCGAGGGGTGGGGGTTAGGGAGAGGGCTTTGAGTGGGGTGGCGGGGGGGAGATGGGCTACAAAAAAATAATTAATGCAACGTGGGTGTCTTATATCCTCTGTTGTTGGTACCAAGCAGTGTTAACTATTTCACACTACTAACATCTAAGGTGATGTGAAGACAATAGACTTACAGGACGTAACTCTTAAAAATCTAGAGGAACAACATATTTTTACCTGCTTAAGGAAATAAACAGCTACATAATAAAGTCGTTGTTTGTGCGAAAATGTTCTGACAAACCGAGCACTCGAAAGGCATGTTTCAAATTAGTGCAGACTGAAGGGAACTGGGAAAGGATTGTAAATGTGCATAATGTTCTCTCCCAGAGAGTTCTGCTCTCTGGAGTAAATAAAAACACTACTCCTTCTTAATGCCAACAGATTGTTGTCCTGTTCCGCTCATCCGGCGAACATAACGTTCCGGCCCTGCTACCACTACTGGGCATTACTGAACTCATTTGTAAGTGATGTTAAGCGTGGCACAGCGCCGGAGCGGGGGAGTACAGACACAGCAGCCTAATTGCTACAATTACTCGAATTTCACTCCTATGGAAACAGGCAAGTCGGCTGTGTACTTTCAAATGAACCAGTGGAAAGGTCAAAAGTTACGTTTGGCCAGAAATACACCTTTTTACATAAATGCTTATAAGAGGTGTACAGTTTACCAGTAAATAGCTGGTAAATTCAGCAATTCTACACAGCACTGTTGCTCAAAAATGTGTAAGATTAATTGATGAA
Source organism: Pleurodeles waltl (assembly GCF_031143425.1). Taxonomy (NCBI): domain Eukaryota; kingdom Metazoa; phylum Chordata; class Amphibia; order Caudata; family Salamandridae; genus Pleurodeles; species Pleurodeles waltl. Next base: position 1,084,187,988 of record NC_090437.1, on the reverse strand, counting down.
TCACAGTTCTTTCACGCAATTCTTTATGGTAATTATGATTACAACAGTTCTAATGTACTCAATCTCACCATTCCAAACAGGTGATTTTTTAATTTTATACTAGCAGCATCTCACTTTATTCCAGATTGTTGGATTTTGTGTATTGCATATAACTTTCACTACCTGTGTCCAGCTTCATAATGGTAACTCCGAACCTGGGCATGTGTGGTATCAAACATGCCAGAATCATACCCCAATACTGATGCCAATATTGTTTGTGCGATCCCATGCATTGTGGGGGCTCCTTAGATGGCAACCAGCATTGCTCCTACTGGTCTTCTGGGGTTTTCCGGGCAGCCCGCGTTGCTGCCAACCCTCAGACAGGTTTCTGCCCTCCTGCTGCTTGACCAGCTCAGGCAGAGGAAGGCAGAACAAAGGATTTCCTGTGGGAGAGCAAGGTAAAACCCTCTCCCTTGGAAATAGGTGTTACATGGCTTGGGAGGGGTAGCTTTCCCAAGCCACCAGTGTGCTTTGAAGGGCACATTTGGTGCACTCCTTGCATAAACTGGTTTGCACCAATTCAATGACCCTCAGCCCCTGCTCTGGAGCACAACTGGACAAAGGAAAGGGGAGAGACCACTCCCCTGTCTATCACCACCCTAGGGTTGGTGCCCAGAGCTCCTCCAGGTGGCCACGTGATTCTGCCATCTTGAATCCAAAGGGGGCAGAGGTCCTTGGGAGCATCTGAGTGGCCAGGTCAGATAGGTGATGTCACGAACCCCTCCTTTTAGGTGGTCACCCTGCTAGGTGACCAATCCCCCTTCCTGGGCTATTTAGGGTCTTGCTCTTGGGTGGGTCCTCAAATTCGATGTGCAGTACTCCAGCAGGACTCCTCTGCATCGTTAACGTCAACTTCTGGCCACTGGGACTGCAACTGGACCCCACAGGAACCGACAGTCTGCAACTTCAGGGATGACCCCACTCTGCAACATTGTTTCTCCAGCTCCTTCCAGCAACTGCAACATTTCCACTGCTGTGCACCCTCTGAGGATGGCAAGTCTTCAGCCTGCATAGGAAGTAAGAAGGAATCTCCCTTGGAGTGAAGGAGTCATTCACCTGCATCTGCAGGCACCAACTGCAACAACGACCTGCTGCGTGGATCTGCTCTCCTCCGGAACTGCATAGATCGTGCATCATAGGGGGTGGTCTGAAGTGATTTCCTTTGTCCTCTCTACCAGCTGTCCATCTTGGGAGACAGTAAGTCCTTGGATCTCCTTGCAGGACAGTACCCCTGAACACTGCAACTCTTGCAGCTACCAAAACTTGTTTGCTCCTCCTTCAAGGCTGTGTAGCCCTAGCCCCCAGCGCTCCTTCTTGCAAAGCACTGTTCTTCCAGCTCCCTTCTACTGATTCCACTTCCTTGGGTGGGGGCTGCCTTTCACATTCCACTTTTTTAGTATATGGTGTGGCCCTCCCCTAGGGTCTTCACTATTTGCTATTGTTTTTACCAATGCTTATTGCTTTCCATGCTATTTACTGATTGCTAATGTGTTTGTAATAGTATGTTTACTTACCCCCAGTTGGGGGATTGCCTATTCAGTATTCTAGTATTTGCGTTACTATAATAAAGTACCTTTATTTCTATAACAATGCATGGTTCCTTTATGTGTGAGAGTGCTGTGTGCCTATAGTGGTATTGCATAGCTTTGCATGTGTCCTAGATAAGTCTTGGATGCTCATCCATAGCTACTGTTAGAGAGCCCTGGCTTCCTAGACACTGCCTACACTTCACTAATAGAGGATACCTGGACCTGGTATAAAGTGATAACATCATAGGTGCTCACCACACATCAAGCCAACTGCCCACAGCTCGCAGTCACACGTAGCAGCAAATGTGCAATTATCCGTGTAACAGGGTCGATGGCCAAGGCAGTAACCAAACTGCCCCAAGGAGGGACAAACGTAAAGCATTTACAAATGCTAACAAAGGATTTTTGAAAGGCAAGCCAATGAACGAGTGATAGTGATGGCCTCCGGTGGGTGTGGTTAAAACCCCACAGATAGATTACAAAACGTCAGAGCGCCTGCACGCTCGACCTAACAACACATGCACCATTCTATTCAGGGTAGAAGTGAAAAGTTTTTTGTCCTTTTGATTGGGGCAAACAAGACAAAAAGAATCAGAAAAGAAGAAATGGCCACTGTCTCCCAGTAGCTCCTGAGTACCCTTCAAACACATGATGACTGCAACTGGCAGTCCTCTAGAAACCAGAAAATGACTGGAATAACTATCACCTTATGCAAGTGAAAGGCAGAGAGACTTGTGGAGTCAGGAGTGTTTTAGGTGGTTGTGGTTTAAAGGCAGGACGGGGAGGACAACAGTTGTATCCAGGGTGCTGCAATGGAATGTGAAGTCTTGTGGATACAGCCTTTATTTGTTGCAATAAACTTGGTATATATTTCATTTGCCTGCCTCCTTGCCTTGGATTCTGGGACTTTACTACAATTTGGCAATGCAGAAAGCGTTAATGGACTTCGTGAGGCCCTCACACAGACGTCCTCTTCTTGTTTGAGTTCTCACCGTGTTAAGTTAGTCTTTACCACCCTTGGATTTATTGGGGAAGAGAAACAACCTCAGGAGGCACACCTATATTTAGAGTGCTGGGTATTTTATGGGCATTCATCATCGGAAATGTTAATCGAACTTGGGAAATGCTACACTGTTTTCATCTACATGTCATTTGACCTTCACTGGCACTTTTAGAGAGGATTAGCGCCTAATTATTGGATCCGTGAGCTGTCCTCTCCTCAACTGCGCAGTACAATCACCCAACATCTGCTGCTTTATGTTTAATATTGGGAAAAGCCAACTTTGTCAGTTACTTCGCATCATTTAAAAAGTGACTTGTCATCCTATCATTGTGGGCAACCCTTCACTCAGGCGACTCTGCAGGGCTATTGCTGTCTCATGAAGTCCTTTCTTTATCTGCGTGGAGTACAGCTCTTGATGTAGGACCTCTCTACGGGCTGTCACAATTCAGTAAGATGCAGTGAGGAAGGTGTTCTCTTCACTTCAGCAGAGAGAGAATTTTTGCAAACGGTGATTCACACATCTGGTGATTGCCCATTTCGGTGACTCGCACACCTCATATTCAGTTGGGGGTCACTTCCATGGTGACCTGCACACCTTATTAAATTTAAAACTATAAATAGCTATTATTATTTTTAAATTTCACCATATTTGCTATTAAAGATTTCCACTGTATACAAGACAGCATAATTTGAATAGCTAGTCATGCAATGTTTGTTTTAATAATCCCTCAAAGGGAGAAGTCATAATTGTATTAAGATTCACTCTAGTTGTATTGACAGAATTTATTTTACATTTTAAGGGAGAGGCATTTTTATTATTTCTTGGAAATGCAAAATGTATCACCACCTCTGTATTTTCTGTCATCTCCAGGAGAACATGTCATTAGGTGGGAAAAATGGAAGTGTGTGTTTATGAGGTACATAAAGGTGTGTGGTACTAGATTGAAAAGGAGAAATATGAGGAAAATAAAATGTCCACGAAGAATAGGGAAGGTTCTAAAACAAAGGATGAAGAGTTTAAGAAAGAAAATGATGAAGGAGATGTGAAAGTGTTGTGTAAAGCATTTTCAGAAGTATTTTAGAGAAAGTTAGACTATCTAAAGAGATAGCTTCACAAGATTAAAGTGAAAGAAGTTGTTAAACCTGTAATATATAAGGTAACGAAAGTTCCATACGAGGTAAGAGATTATGTTATTAGAGAACTTGTTAATTTGGAAGAAAGTGGAGTTACTGATAAAGTTGAAGGAACATACTGGATCTCTCTAGTAGTCATAGCTAAGAAGAAAAATCTAGATATTCTTCTTTGTGTGGATCTTAGAAATGTAAATAAGGCTGTCATAGTTGATAGGTATCCCATTCCTAATGTGCATGATTTGGTGAGCATGTTAGGGAATGCTAAATGGTTCTCTACTTTAGATCTTGTTTCAGCATAAATCAGATTAAATTGCATGAAGATTCCAAGGATATGACTGCCTTTGTTGCTTTCAATGGCACAATGGTTTCAAGAGAATGCCTTTTGGACATGTTTCAGCGACCTCGGTTTTCCAAAGAGCAATGGAAAAAGTGTTATCCAGACTCACCGGGGTCAAAGTATTTAAAGATGACATATTCTTCTTTGGAGACAGCCGTGAAGAACATGATGTGAGTGTGTGCTGTGTTGTGCAAGTTGAGAGAAAATGGTTTAACTCCTAAAGTCAGAGTCACGTAGGAACAGAAAAAACAATTACTTTTGTATCATTGAAAGGGAGGCTTTTGTCATATTTTGGGCAGTGAAGAAATTGAAATGTTTTTTGCGGGGAAAATAATTTGTAATAAAGACTGATCATAAACCACTAAGAGACATGCTTGTCTAGAATGGTGGATGTGACAGTAGAGGAGGATGCAGATGAAGTTGATGAAAAGTGTGTGCAGTATATGATGGAATAATAACTGCTGAAGAATGGTAGGAAGAGGTGAAACAAGATAGAGTGTTGCAAGAGGTTATTGAGAGGTTGGAACGGGGATGGGGACAAAAGAAACAGCTAGTTGCTGGAATCAAACCTTATGATGGTATTGTGTATAGGGGTACTAAAAGGATTCCCCCAGAAAAGACCAGACAACTGTTAATGTGTATAGCACATGAGGGACATCAAGGGATTACAAGACCTAAGGAGCGGTTGCAAGCAGACTATTGGTGAACTGCTATGGATAATAACACAGAGAACATTGTGGGAGATTGTATTGAGTGTAATATATGTGCTAACATTTGTAAGTTAAGGGAACAGCCCATTCTTATGAGAGATTTACCCTGCAGTGTGTGTTCTGAAGTATCACTTAATACATTGTGCCCTTTAGAAGGAACTAATGTGAAGAGGTATGTCATGGTATTGGTTGATTTGTACTCCAGGTCGCCTGAAATAATGGTGGTTAATGAAATAACAACAAAAAAGTAATTTATTTTTTAATACAGTTATTTATCAGAAAAAGTTTGCCTGAGTTGATTTTGAGTGACAATGGAGTACAATGTGTTCTTAAGAGATGGAACAGTTCTTGAAGAACAGGGGAATTGTTCATAGAAAATCTTCTTTATATCATCCAGAGACTAATGGGATAATGGAAAGGATGGTAAGAACAATAAAGGGAGTAATATAATTGGCAAATAGTTCTGGTAAAGATTGGGTGTTTGAGCTCAATAACTGGCTGGAGGTGTACAGAGTAACTCTATATGCGAACACAGGGAAGACTCCTTCCAAACTATTTAGAGGAATGGAATACAACTCTTTACTGTCTCCTGCTCGGGTTAAGAGATGTCCTAAACCTCAGATTAAGACTTATGAAAAAGATTGGAAAGAGAGAGTAAGAAGAATAGTGTTGGCGAGGAAAAGATATGTAGATTTAAGGAATGCTGTGAAAAGAGTGGAAGTAAATGTGAGAGATACGATAAGAGTGAAAGCTCCAGTAACTCACAGGATGAAATCAAAATGTAGTGTTCCTCTGTGAGTGGTGAAGGTATTCACCAATGTGGTAAAGACTGGCAATGAAAGTATATGGAATCTCAATAGGGTGTTCAAGATGGTAATGACAAGTGAAGGTACTTGTGATGAAGTAAAAGAGGAGGATTTTCACCGGAGTCAAGATCTATAGAAAGAAGATGGAAAGGACAAAGAACCGAACAAAGTTATTCATTTTTTACGCAGTAACAAAAGAGTACATCAGTTACCAAATAATTTGCCTATTATGTATTGTGAATAATGACTTTAATTTGTTCCTGTTCTATGTGGCATAGGGTTAATTTTAGGATTTAATTTGTGTTATATAAACAAGGAGGATGGGTGATATGTTGGGTTACATGATGGAATGTGGAATGTGGAGTGAGGGGTGTTCTAGGTGGTTGTGGTTTGATGGCAGGGCGGGGACGATGACAGTTGTATCCAGGGAGCAGCCAAGGAATGTGAAGTCTTGTGGATAGAGCCTTTATTTGTTAAAATAAATTTGGTTTATACTTCATTTACCTGCCTCCTTACCTCATATTCTGGGACATTACTACAAGACCCTTAAGTCCAAATGAAATAGAGGGTTTCAAAACACAAGAATTCAGAAAAACAAAAAAGTGTTGTTCTACATATAGTGGAGGACTTAGTTCCTGCAAATGGCAAGCTGGCATCAAGGCCACTAAAAAGAGAGAACGTTCAAAGAAAACAAGTTAGGGGCACTTGAAAGGGATGGGCCTACCAAGACATCAAAATTAAGAGAAACTCAAATCGAAAAAAGGAAGCTTGGGTGGCAGACAAGAGCATAAAACTTTGCAAAAGATGCAAAGCATAATGCAACATGATAATCCATCTTGACTGAACACCCCAGTTACTGTCTCTAGCTGTCTCAGGTTTGAAACTGCTAGAGCCAAAAAACACCCACTCCTGAAAAAAATAAAAATACATTTGGCAGATCCACAGAGCAACTATGACTTGGAGAGCAATCTCTTGCATTGAAGTTTAATTATCATGTGCTGGGAGTGACCTCTTTACTCTTTCTTGTGGTAGTCAGTGAATGAGAGGAGAAGAATACAGGGCAAATTGGCTGTGAGGGTGCGACAGGAAAAAAGCTCCAAAAGAAACGGGTTGAATATCACGCTCCTGGTCCCATTGTTGATTTGTTGGGTGAACAATAATTATCAGCTGAAAACTCAGAAGTAACTGAGTGTTCACAATTGGGCAGAGATTAATGAACGATCTTGGGGGTACAAGAGTTCACCTCGAGTGTGGGATCAGGAAAAAGAAAGTGGGCAGGAATCTATGGGCCTGAGGAACAGCATTTCAGTTTTTATCTCAACTCATGCAGCCCTCCTGCCACCCATTGTGGAATGTGGGAGAAGCAACAATTGACTGAAAAGTTGTTTCCAGACCTTTACTGTGTTAATACTTTAATTCTAGGACCAAGTCAGCTTCCAAAAATGATCTAGCTCATGACCCAGAAGCACCACTTGGATGCATGTCTTCAGTACTACTACCTCTATTTACTGTAAGTTTTCTTTGTTTGCTGCTGATAGGTAAAACATTTTAGTTCTGGCCTCGGGAAAGCTTTAGTTGTTATGCCAGACTTTGGTATTAAAAAAACTCCTAAAAAATGTGAAGGGGCGGAGAGGCGCGTGCAGAGGTGGGGAGGGGACGTGGGCGGAAGGATTCACATTAAATGATATAAAAAAACAATAAAAACGTACGCTTCTCGCTTTGTCGTTTCGTCGCTGCGCCGCCTCCGCTCCATCTTCCTGGTCACAGGAGAGAAAGGCCCCCAGCCCGCCCTGCAGACAATCCTGACGCTGCTCAGAGCAGCATTAGAATTGTCTGGGAGCGCCCATCCAGGGCCCTCCCAGGCAGACTGGGAGCCTGTGCCTGCTCTCGCCAGCCCAGCATCACAGTTCTGGGCTGGAGAGAGCCTATTGCGCATGTGTATTTGGCCGGCCCGAGACGGCTGGCCAAACATACATGTGCACTGAGGGGAGTGTACAGTGCACTCCCCTCATCCTCATCATCCCCAATGCCCGCACCTTTAACAAACAAAACGATAATAAACATGGTTTATTATCATTTTGGTTAGTTAAAGGATTTGCAGCGGCTGCTGCTGGTGAGTGGGGGGGGGGGTGACGCTCCTCTAGCCTAACAGAGGAGCCGCCACAGTACAAAGATACATACAAAGAGGGAATTTATTCATCTGTCGTTGTGCATTGGTCTGTTCAACTGTGATTGAAGTTTGCTTCTGCCCAATACAGCAAACAGTATGGCAAAGAGTCAGTCCACTTCAGACATTGGCTTTATTGTACTGTAAGTGATGGCATTTTTCCGGATCACGTTCAGGGCAGGCTTTAGTGCTGGTGGTGCCCTTTGCAACAATTTGTTTTGGTGCACACATGACCTCCTTCTCCAAGGATTCCCTCACTATCACAATTCAACAGTGCCCCTTAGCTATACATGGCTCATGTTTCACATATATTTCATTTGTTTTAAAGCACTGGTTAGGGTTGGCTTTATTAATAAAAATGTATTTCTACTCAAAGGAACACGTTTAACAAGATTAGGAATAGATAATGAAAGACTGGATAAAACAATATTGGATCACAACCTATACTATATAGTTTGCAGACAGATCTTTAATGGCAATTCATGTCACTGTGCTGCATTAGGACTGTGAACTATGAACAGTAAGTAACAAAACGTAACACACTGGGCTATTTAGGCAGTGGTATTTAATCTTTTTAGGGTTGATCGCAAAGCACTCTGTCCCTGGTGTTATCTCTCTGTGGGCTTTTATTCACACCCATGTCACGCCCATCAGTTTGGTTGGTTCGTGGGTTTGCCTTTTGAAATATGCTTGATTTAATTAGTGAAAGTCATGCATACGGCATGCCTTTTTTGGTGTTTAGCCTTGAGCGCACAGTGTTTCCAGTATGGTTTCTGGAATACTTTTTCTCTTTATTTCGTAGGCAGCGTGAGCTCCCTGGGCACTAGTCGAGCGCTTTGCATGACATCAACCCTATTACATGGATATTTGCACTTTTGCCGGTTACATGGATAATTGTACTTTTTCAGGTTACATGGGTTATTGCACGTTTGCCGATACGTTTCACTGCAAGCAAACTTCTGTTTCCTTTTGTGTGTCTTCTTTACACTCATGGCGACCGTCTGCTCACTTATGTGAGACTGTTTTACTTTTCATTTTCACTTTATGTGGCAAGAAATTTTCAGTTAGTTATGTGAAACCGTTTTACTTTTCATTTTCAGTTTATGTGGCAAGAAAAGTCCGATTAGGAGTTTACAATGCTAATAGCTTTAACTCAAACAAATGCGAGACCCATTGCATTGCAAATGTTTGTTTTCTACTTGTTATTTTTGTGACAAATGCTTGAAACCATCGCACCAGCTTGGCAGCACCAGACCTACTGGCTTTGCCATTCCTTGTTATTAGAGCTCTAGTGGACAATATTAGCATTTGGATTAAATGTCGTACACTTTTTATTTTGGTATTTTCTCATTTTGTATTATGCTGGTTGTTGAGTTGCCGTAGGACACACTGCTGTCCCATGAGAATTGAGTCCTTATCTCATTCTTTGTAGGTGTTGCTTATGCTCCTGACCGCTGTTCCTCCCTCAGTCTTCCAACAAAGAGGGGTTATCCTGGCACAGTTTGTCATTGGGGCAGGCGCACAGTTATGTCACATGTCCTTCCCACTTCACAGAGAGTGTAGGTGGGTGACAGTGATCACCACTGTTTCAATTTGAACCTTGACAAGTGAGCATTCCGAGGCAAATTACACATGCAAAGCCCCAAATATAGATGTTCCCAATTAAGGGTTGTAAACAGCTTAATAGAAAATAGCCAGACAACATTAACGTGTATTTAAAACAGAGCTGGGACAATTGGTCAGTGGACAAAGACAGAACAGTGTTTCTATAGTCACGATCATCCTTATAACTTCTAGGGGAACTAAAAGCAGCACTCAGGTCAGAGTTTTACCCTTGCTGCCCACATTACCCTAAACTCTGGATATTGGTATATGGTGTATTGCCTCACGTATTGTGAGGTTAGTGGCTCAGAAATTCTGGCAACAGTCTGAAGGCAAGCTGCTCATTTAGTTCAAGACCTGTGGTCTAATGTCCCCTCCCACGTTTGCTAGGGTGTATTATATATCATATAGGAGGAAGGAATTGACAACTTTAATTTGAGGCAATCTCTGCCCATAGGTGCTTGGAGTAGGGGTGTAGGAGGTGCTGCAGCACCCCAAAACATAACAATGCTGAAGTTTAGAAGGTGAATGAGTGATACAGATGCCTGTAAATGTTATCTTCTCACGTTAGCTGCATGTTCAAAGACATAGAACCTCATTATGCCGGCCCGTCAGCCCCATGGATAGGAGACTGCTGTGGAGCTGACCGTCTCCCACCATGGGAGACCTGAGTTTTGTGCCAGACAGCCCGGTGGAAACCGTGTTGCGACATTGGCCTCAGCTCTTTATGGAGCCAAGGCCAATGCCGTCGCACAGAGGGTGCTCATAGCACCCTCGAAATGCACACTGCCTGCTGTAGTCAGTGCAGGGGAACCCCTGTGGCACCCAGCACTGGCTTTCTGGCAACCTTTTTATGGTGGGGTACCAGCCATGAAAAGGTTGGCGGAAGGGGAAGTTGCTTTAAGTACCACCGTGGCAGAGCATGACTTCAACCACTGCCTACACGTTGGGAACCATGTTCCTGGTGGTGGCCGCAGTCCCCTGGCTGTCCGACTGGCAGGATTGTAATTTAGAAGTCGGACTGCTAGGAGTGCGGCAGGCTGATGGCCACCACAAGTCTGGAGGTCTAATCAGGCCCATAGTTCAAATGGCAAGCTAGGTCTTTTGATATATTACTGCTTATTCTTTTAACATTACTTTACAATGTAAAGTGAGAGTATTTTGTTTTTAAAGTTAACTATGTGACAGTCTTGTCTGGGCACAGGGATTGTAAAATGGAAAGGCTGCAGGGTGTCATTATTTTCTAACAGAAAAATTTAAAAACGTGTAAGTGAACTGTACAAATATTTCAAAATATGTCAGCAGATAGAAAAGCACCAATGAAGCACATTTTCTATTCTGAAGTTTGATGGGAAACAAAGATATTAATAGGTTGAAAACAAATCGATTTTTTTTTGGTGATGAATAAATGACAAATATTAATTGAAACTCGTTGTCCACACATTATTGTCTGCGTGCTGTTTAGTTCTAACAATATAGCTGAATCTCTGTGCAAATTTAGAGGTCATTTCAATGGAAATTGTGCTGTAGGTAAATGACAGGGCTCTACCACATTATGCTGTATTATTATTTTTGTGAGTGTACTCCAAAACGCACCACCATACTTCAACCTTGTCACTGTATGGCTGAATAGACGTGATTTGTTTGCTACCCTTGTTCTTCGTATAACATTTGGATTTGTTACCAAGCCCTTTCTCTTCGTTGATGTAACAATGATGGCACCATCCCCAGTCTGAAATTTGTTCCAGCACCACTGGTCTCTGGCTGGGGTCCATGGCATCACAATGCTTTTTGCCCAGACTCCCAAATAGAAAACGTGGAAACGTATATCCAGATTATAGAAACACCATCGTTCTGGCTTTTACTGTTTATAAAGGTCACTGGCGGGTAAATGAAAATGACATGTACGATGACCACTTTGTAAAGCTACCTAGATGTTTTCTGGAGCTTTAATTGGAGGACTGCGGTGGCCTTTGCACTACTCAGCGTTCCCAGCTACCTAGTGACATATCATGCTGCAGACCTGACCCAAACACATTACCCTCAATTTACATTACATATATTCACACATTTTGTTTCTGATGTGTCTGCTGATATATCTACATCAGTACTGACACCCGCTCATACAAACATCAGATGGCTGACTCGCCACTCATTTTAAAATGTTGTGTGGGAGTAATTGTTAATGACACATATATTTGATGAACAAAAAAAATTGTCAACAAAAACGATGTCTGAAACATTGATTCATTTCAAGAAAAAAAACAGTCATGTACTGATGGGCTACAACCGTTTTTGTTGATATCCATTAATGCAATTTTAGCAGCGTCTCTTACCAGGGCAGTAGTCATTAGCTGGCATTGACGTATATCCAAGTGTACTCTATAATGGCTATTCTCTGCAGCATATTTTTGTGAAGGAAACTTTGGTCAAATATAATCAAGGTAAATATTGTTATACAGCATTTTTAGGTCTTGCTGTAGAAGGCTTTAGCTCTTTGTAGATCATGTGGCCACATAAAACATACACATAGATGTCCTTGATACCACCACATAAGACATTCACGTATACGTACATAAAAATGTGCTTCCTGAAAACGGTTATAATTGTCCTCCTGGGGCATTGGCTTATTTTGGGCCAACACTCTTCATGTATTGTCTAAAAGGGTTGACAGCTTGACTGTCATGTTTGAGGACCAGCCCAAAGCATTTCACGAATGTAGTTTTTTCTGACTTGAATAGGTGAATTCATTTATTTTATATACAGTTGTTCATATCTTCTAGCATAAGCAATCGCTGGTCAAAATCCATTTATTGCAGTCTTGGACGTCTTCTTCATCACCAGCTTAATCCTTCTTCACACCTCGAGTCCCATGTACATTTAAAAGACCCATGTACAAATGAAATAGCAATCTGCGTGAAATTGAATGAGCGCAGTGCTCACCTGTTAAGGGTTTCTTGGCACTATGCCAAAAATGTAATGGACTGGTTGAGTTATTGTTTACACAGAACGGGTTTTTATGAATTTTCTGAATACAGAAAATGAAGGCTGTTTATACAAATATATTGTTAGTGAATTCCAAGATTTGGTAGAGATAATAGATAAAGCTCTTTCACCATTTTTCTGACTCTTGTCAGAATGGTAGGCTTTTCAGAGTAGACAAATTATGTAGATTACACATAACCCTGAACATCGCACGCAAATACACTGACTGCCATGGCAAGTGTTTTCTGACTTTCGTTAGTGAACCAGATTTATTTAGCTCACATACTGGGTGCACGGCTGCTTTCTGGACTAATTGAAGGTGCGCTAGGTGCTTCCTAGGAGCCCTAGGAGTGGCATTACTGTAGTCAATTCTTGATTGTACTGTAGATTAATACCTTAGAGTCCAGAAAAGGGAAGATTTGAGGGAATGTAGAATCAACAAAAATTGCCAGTTTGCATTAGCTGCAGAATCTATCTTGGATTTAAGTGAAATAGTTAGAGGCATCCACCACTGAATGGCTATAAGAATATCAGATAAACCAAATGCAGAGTCCTTATGGAGGCTTTGGTCAGGAGACCCTCCAAAGATGAACTGGATGTCATCCCCATACATGAAGGACTTGTCTTCCATAAGGTTTAGTAGCTGTGCAAGTAGGCATATCTAAATATTAAAGAGGAGCAGAGAGAGAATAGCACCCTGAGGTTCCCCAAACTCTCCTGTTTTGGTTTAGGAGAAAAAGCGGATATGGACATAATTTGTCTCCTATCAGTTAGGAATGATTCCAGCACTGGTACGGTACAGTCTTGAGAGCGGGATGCCTTGGTCTATGATGTCAAGTGCAGCCAAGAGCTTCAGGGGAACTAAGGCCCATAGACTTTTAACGTCCCTACTTCTCCTGACATCATATAATACTGAAACAACAATTAATCCAGTACTGCAACCTGGATGGAAACTAGCTTGGTGATCATTTAGTAGTGAGTTTGACTCCACATAGCCTTGTGAATGGAGAAGTATACATTTCTCTAGCAACTGGAAGGGCAACGGTGAGATGGGAATGGAAAAGCAATTATCAGTGGTTGCAAATTGCAAACATTCCACACGTCACCTTTTGTGTGTTTGATGTGACACCCTAAGAGACCATGGGTATGCCCAGATATGGGTCCCTTGTTCACTGTGCCACTAGACCCAAGCTCCACCTGACTGAAGGGGTCCAAACAGGCTGAAACCAGTCTTGGGTTACTTCTGTTTTGTTTCAGAGAGAACCTGGCTTGGCAGTTTGAGCTGAACTGTTCCAACTGAAGCAAGACTAAGGCAGATTTGCATATGACTGCATCATCATCTGAGGTGACATGATGGGCAAATGATGATTGTTTGGAATGGTACCACAAGTGACTGCTAATGGTTAGACATATTGCTATCAACATCCCATCACCTTTTGTGTGTTTCAGGTAACACCCTAAGTGGCAAAGGGTACTCCCAGACATGGGTGTCTTGCTCTCTGTGCCACTGGAACCAAGCTACACATGACTGAAGAGGTCCAATCAGGCAAAAACAGGTTTTGGGTTGCTTGTGTTCCCGTTCAGAGAAAACCCAGCCCGGCACTCAAGGCTGGACTCTTCCTACTGGAGCAGGACTAAGGCTAATTTCCTATAGCTGGGCTCATCTAAGGTGGCATTGTGGGCAAAAGGAAAAAGGGTTGGACCCTAGCGATTGCCAGTGATTAGATAAATTGCAGGCATTCCTCCTGTCACCTCCAATGTCTGTTTCAGAGAGTAGGTTCAGTGGCAGCAATCTTTAAATGGTGATTTGTTTTGTATGTTAGGCAGCTTTGAATGGGTGTATTATGCAAACGTGCTCGCAGCAACCTGGAGTTGAAAAGGATAAATGTAATTTATCGAGTTCCTAATTTGTTGCTACACGTTTATTGGTGGTTACTTTGAAGGAGCAATACTTCTTGATTGAGAGCTCATTTGAAATGCAGCGTGATCCATCCAAATTTGCAAACGTTTGTGTAAAGTGTTCAATTCTTGGTTTGATTGCTTTTTATCTTCCAATGTTGGGCCAGGTTCAGTTTGACTATCGCTTAAGTTCAAGAAGCAATTTATCCTATTTCTACATCAGTTTAGGTCAGGTAGCGTAGTAAATTTGGAGTTTCTGTGTCACTGAAGCTAGCATGTGCAGTGGATTAAGTGTTCTCGTCTGGTGAATATCAAATAAGAGTTGCCAAGGACGTAAATTTAATCATCCCTGATGAAGTAATGTTTTTATTCTGAACATTCAGTGTAATGATTTTAATTTACTGATTCGAGAGAACTGATTGGCTACCAAATCTTACATTTCCACAATGAAGAATTTTGAGTTAGCCTTTCGGGAAGGATGATGCTCAAGTCATTTCCGTGTTTGTTAAATGCTTGACTTTATCACTACGTACTTGTTTTAAGCGTTTCTGGTGATTATTCGTTTTGGACAACAACTTTGATCTGATGACATTATTTCAGTGTGGAAATATTGCACGTTTCAAATAAGATTTAGGCTAACGTTTTGTTTGTCTTAGTTGGCTTCCACATACCTTTAAGTAAATGAAGAAGGCGAAAGACTGACGTACATTGCATTCAGCAAGTTGTGGGTGTCTTTTTGTTTTCATTTACTGCAGAACTTGATAGTAGGTTATTTTTTATAGAACGCGTTTTGTATGTGATAAATTATTCTCTTACATCTCCGTACTTTACCTAAAAGGCATCCTCTTTAAGTTGCATCAGTATGGAGTAGCTGGGAGCAAGCAGGCCCCCTTCCCATCTTCTGACGTGTCATTTTAAAAAGTGCACTTTTGGGAGAATACATAGGGACCGATTTAAGAGCGCCTAGTGCCTCCTTACGCTGCATTAGCATCATTATTTTACACCAATGTGGCCCAACGAGGCCAAAATCGCGCACCAAATTTACAAAGTGGCGCAATGCATGCATTGCGTCACTTTGTAACCCTTTGTGCTACATTATGCCTGAGCCAAGCATAATGTAGCGCAAAGAGGGCGTTCCCCCATTAGGGGGTGCCGAAAAAATGGCACAAATAAATCTAAGAGATTTCTTTGCTTCATTTTTTGGGCACTTTTAACGCCTGCTCAGAGCAGGCATTAAAAGGAGGCACAACATTGTTTACAATGGGCCTCAATGGTCTTTGCAGCATTAGTGTAAACATTTTTTACACTAACCCCGCAAAGCTCCGAACTAGCATAAACAATGTTGACCAGAGTTCACCTAACACCTTGGTGCACAGTATCTTAGATATAGTGCACGCATCATGGTTTTAGGGGGGTGCTAAGGGGTGCAAGAAAAGTGGTGCTGCACTGCGTGCAGCACCACTTTTCTTAAATCAGGGCTATAGCATCTGGAAAGCTACTGTTGATAATTTTTGATATACACACTGATCTTGCATTGAGTTCAGGTCTAAATGGGTTCAAGAGGATTTAGAATATGCAAAGGGTAACTTGCAAACGTGACTGACGTTTTAGGTACTCGTAATATGCCAAATTATTATGACAAATCTTTCTGCAATTAATAAGCAAGCAAGACAGTACTGCGCCAGTTGAAGCATTTGGTGCGCTTTTGCTGTAAGGCAAATGGATTATTTAGATCAAATTAGGTCCATGACTTGAAAAAGGAAACATCTGACACCTCATTATGTCATTTTACGAAACAGAAAAATAGAGTGCTCCAGCCCTTGGTATCTGTGCTCCTTACATCCCCCTGGAGTTAACTGTACTGTCTCTGGTGCCTAAAACTAAAGGGACTTGTGAATGAATATGCTTTCCATATGTTTTGGGTCTTTGTCAAAAGATTGTTGTTCCTTAGTGTTTGGTCATGTTTTGTTAATTGTCAGTGCGTTTAGTCGCAGCAGTTCACTTTGTGGATTGGACTGGTGGATGTTATGTGCTTACCTGCTGGGCAGACTTTGAAAAGTTACTGAAAAATCACCAAAATGTCACAATGCTTGTCCTGATCTAGGCTAAATATATCGGCACTCCTGGGGTGTAGTATAGCAGTTGCATCATTGCCTCTAATGAAAACAAGAAAATTGCCCCCCGCTTCTTTGCTATAAAAAAAACAACCACAAATTGTGGTAAAGTGGACTACTCATGCCCCTGGGCCTCAGTGCCAGTGCACCTCCTGCACTATTGCTTGCTACGCCTCTGAGCTTAAATTGCAGTGGTGTGTGTCCTCTCCACGCATCCCCAGCAGTCTACGCTGCACCCGCACAGTAGCTTTTTTACGTAATGAACTGAATGCATAATGTGAAGCTAGAAAAGCAGGGATCAATTCCCCTTTTGAACAAACTGTGCGATCCTAGACAATTACCTGATTTCACCGTGCCTCCTTTTCGTTTCTCATCACATTTCAAAACACCCAGAAATACAAAGGTTCAAACGTGCTGTACAAAACAGGAAAGTGCCTTTACAATGAGGGCTGAGCCACTCTTGCTATTTCCACGCAAGCGGAACAACGGTTGCGTAAACTACGACTCTACCTTAACCACGCATATGCTTTAGCCACGCATATGCGTGGTTAAGGCAGAGGGAGGTCTAGCTGTACAGGTGGGCAGAGAGAGGAACAGGAAGGATTGGTAGAGGTAACTGGAGATGGGGCTGGTTTGGGGGGAGTTTTTAGGGGTGGGAGGTGGTTTAAGGTCTCAGGGCGGGGGGTCAGGGTAGTTTTAAGGGCTGAGGCTGGGTTTTAGGGCTCTGGGCCGTGGGGGTGGGGTTGGGTTTAGGGCTTAGAGCAGGAGCATCAGGGTAGGTTTTGGGCAGGGCAGGGTCAGTTTAAGGGCTCAGGGTGGGGGCGTGGGCTAGTTTTAAGGGCAATGGGCAAGTTTTAGGGCTCAGGCCGGGGGAAGGGGCAGTTTTCAGGGGTGGGGGTCAGTTTTTGGGCCCAGGATGGGGGTTTTGGGGATGGGGTAGTTTTTAGCAGGGAACAGGGTTTTAGGCCTCAGGGCTGGGGGAGGGTAAGGGGTATTTTTAAGGGCTGGGGCTGGGCTTTAGGGCTCAGGCTGAGAGGGAAAGGGGCAGTTTTAAGGGGTGGGGCAGGATGGATTGCAGGGCTAGGGTATCAGTATAAGCGTTTAGGGCAGGGGGGCTGCAGTGTGTAATTTACCACAGATATTCCTTTACCAATCATGCTTTTACAACAAAAAATCATTGTAAAGGCATGCGTGCTAAAGGCATTCATGGTAAAGGTGTGGTTGAGAACACATTGTTTAGTCATGCGTGGTTCAGCCATGCGTGGTTGTATCATACAAGCATACAAAATCTTTCCTGCATATGAATGAATATATTTTACTATTGCTCCATTTACAATAACAACATAGGCCACAAACAGGGTACATGTGACAACAGACTTGATTCTTGATTCACTAGTGACATCTTTGTCAGAGCAGTGGAGAAAGAGGAATACATTTTTCTAAGTTCATGTTGAAAAACCTATCAGTTTATTTTTCACCCGATATAGGAGACCTGCATGACCTTAATTATGCTCCGCTGCTCACGAAAACTCAGGCTTTGCTTGCCCGATGGGGTCTCTCCCCCTTTCTATACTAGGTCGAATTGCATTGATCAAAATGTCAGTTTTACTATTATTTAATTTTCTGTTCTCGGCCATCCTGTGTGTTTTAACACAAAACTTTAAAAAAAAACTGGAGTCTATGTTTCGTCCTTTTATTTGGCAATATCAGAAGGCTTGAGCCGCATTAAGCACATTATATGGGGTAAAGAAAAGGGGGGGTTAGCTTTGCCCAATTTTAAAGACTATTACTTTGCCTTTTTTGCGCATTATCTCACTAGTTTTAAAGCAGAACAATTTGTAGGTTCGACATTCTCCAATGACTTTCGTGAGTTAATATGTAGGGAGCACGACATTCGGAATCCAACACTTTTGGCAAAATCTCCCAAAAAAGTTTGTTATAAGATTCTTAAATGGCTCTTCAAGAGAAAGTCAGATTTTTTCAGAAAATATTCAATTCCATATCTGCAATTCAACACCCCCGTTACACAATTCATGTTACGCTCTGGTGCTCAGCTCAATGCAGACTTAGTAAGGAGGTGGGGGCATGTAGGATTTAGCAAAATCGGGGATTTTCGTATCAACGACAGTTGGGAAACTCCCTTAAATATCCAGATGGTTATCAAAAATGACTTTCTTTTGGTGGGATCCTATAATATTATGCTAAACAGTCTAAAGGATCTGGATATCAATTTAATCATTAATACCCAGGCATTAGTCTCAGTATTGGTGGATCCTCCTGGAATAAGGAGCGCCGGGTCCTGGAGAAGGCGATTGATGGACAGGGATAAGGTCAATCTGGAGGCAAAGGCAAAAAAAAATGGGCTCATCAGGAGGACTTTGATCTCTCAAGTGAGTGCTGGGAGAGAATTAATCATCTACATTTCTCAGTTCTCAGGGGCGCGAATTTGCATCAAATGATATTTTTCAGTAAATGGCTATTATATCGAACTCCGCAAGCCTTATCCCATGTGGTGCCAGCTGTCCTGATCTCTGTTTTCGCTATAAGGCAGTAGGGGTGGCGGGTTGGATACATGTGATTGGGACATGCCAATGTATACAGGACTACTAGGAGGGAATATTCAAGATGTTAACAACTATGGCCCCGGTTACTAAAACTCCCAGTATCCAGTTGTTGTGCCTAGGCTTCGACCCCAAGGCAAGGTTCCCTTCCAGGTGGGAGAAACTCCTTTTTATCACCACTGTGGTTGCCAGATCTCTTTTGCTAAGAAACTGGCGCTCTGAGTTATCTCCCACCCCCCAAGAATGGCGGAGCAAAATGGTGCTAGTCAGAAATCAGGAAATTAGATATGCTAGTAGAATAGGAAGTGGTAAAAAATTGTTCTCGATTTGGGGCGAATTCTTTTTAGACAACCGTGGAGAAATCTGTTCTTGAGTCACCTATTAAATGAATTTGCATAGCTACCTAATCTTAGTGTTTCTGTTTAGAGCTTTTTCTCTGGGAATTGCTGGGGAAATTTTTTAAGACAAAGTTTGGAACTGCAATGGATTTTTTTCTTTCTTGTTATCATGGTGGATCCTCATAAAAACTCAATAAAAAGAAAAAAAAAGAAAAAAAGAAAAACCTATCAGTTCTAATAATACCATTCAATGCACTGATCCAATTTAGTGTGTTACATTTTTTGCACAACATTTAAAGAGGTTCTGAACAGAGCTGCATTATCTCAAACCTAGAACTGAAGATCCTGTGTGGTACTGACAATGGATGTGGGAAACATTTTCAATAGGATTTGAATAATATATGTTTGTTTACAGAATATTTCATCTGTTTTTGCCGGTGATTTTCCAACCACCTTGTTTAATTAAATAGCCAAATGTAAAATGCATCACTGTTTGTTATGGCACCAGGCCAAAGATATGTGATGTCACTTACTGTGATTTCATGAGGTGTATATGTGTTAAAGGTCACATAATGTTATTTCCTGTGATGCCACCAAGTAAGAGGTATTGTGATGTCACTTCTGTGATATCATCTGCAGTGGCAAAGATTAGGTGATGTCCCTTCCACTACCCCTAGCATTTTGGTGAATCGACACACATGGATCATGATGTAGAAACTCATGACGTCTTCCCTCACAGCATCTCTTGGACCTCCTGGGACTGACATGACCACTGCCAGTCTGCAGCATATCACCTTTATCTCAACCTTCAACTGGTACAAGATCATCATTCCTGTGGATAATAAAGACTGGATTTTGACTTGAAATTACTGCATCACCACTACCAGCAGGGATGTGGATGAGATAGGTTCCAAGGAGCTGTCAGCAGACTTCTTCATCACAAGTGTTGCATCCTTCATCAATTTATGTACTCACCCATTCATCTAGATATCCGCCAATCCATGCACTCACCCTTCCTTCTATGCACTCAGTTATTCACCCATTCACTGTTCTATCCACCACCCCTCACTGCCCTCATTGCCCTCATGTGACCACTCTACACTTGTCCCCACACATTTCCCTTGCACCTTAATCCATTCATACATTGGTCAATTTATTTGATCATTTATTTATGTGTTCACTTCCTGATTCAGCCACCCATCTTCTCACCAATACAACTACACATGCAACCAATCACAAAAGAAGCACTTTTCCTCATACCCATTCGATTTGCCAATGCTTGTTTTCAGTTGGGAATATTTCTGCAGGCATGTTGTGCAGGCCTTCTATAAAATCATCACATAATCACATACACTTGCATGGACCTTGATTTTAAAGAACTTCCAATGTTTGTTTTATTACTTGGAACTACATTTCGTTTGTTATCATTTATCTTTCTGTGCTGTGTACATGACTGTAGGTGTCATTGCTGTGCCTATGACGTTGACGGAGCAAGGTTTTCTACGTCCTAATCTTCAGGTGTAATCACTAAATAGCCCCACCATTGGTCATATGGACCTTTGTGCCTCCACAAGGAAAAGTTGAGAAATGGTTATGGGGCTACTTATGTGGGTGGCACAAACAGTGCTGCAGCCCACTAGTATCATTTAATTTACAGGCCCTGGGCAATCATCTAAATCAAGGTCCATATAAGTAATACCATTATTTAAAGACTTTAGTACAGTCAATAATAATCAAATATGTGTAAGTTAAAGGGTTTTATTAATCAATTTTTTTAGTTTCAAATATGTATTCCATAAATATTATTATTTTAAGCACCATAGCTAGAAATTAATGTAATCCAATAATCAATATTTCAGTAGAAGGGATAAAAATACGATTGGTAAGTATAACAATTAAAATTGTAATAATACAGCAAGCATGTTGCATAAAGGAATTTCCTTATTCTAAATTAAATAGGAATAGTATAGAATGAGGTGTCAGTTCAGAAACCAATAATGAGTTCTGGGGATATAATGAATGTATAAGCAAAAAGCCTTCACAGTTCGAATAAAAGAAAGGATCAAACAGGAAAGTATTCTCAGCTATAAATCAGTAGACATCGAATGAAAGGATAAAGAATAAGAAATAATCTTTCATGAAGAGAGATATGGTCTTAAGAACGGATCTCCAGAAATGCCACCAAGAAAATCCTCTCCTACTCTAGAAACTCTCACCAATATATACACACAATATTATAGATGGAAACAAGTATTACTTTCTCCGTTCACAGCATCCAATAGGACTTCTGTAAATTCCCCAGTTTCTCACATCCTTACAGTGGGCCACAGACATAAGTCCTTCAAATCATACGTCCTCCACACTTTGTGGTTCAGTCAGTTCTTCCCATGAATCATCCTCCTGTTGTTTTCTCTCCTGGTAGTCTGAACCTCACTATCAGCTGTCTAATATATAATAAATGCCTAATCACTAACTAACTGAATGCTTCTGGAAAGACACAGCATCTGCAGCAAGGAGAAACACATCTTGTGCAAAACATCTGCTCAATATGAAAAACAGATCTTTATTTCTAATTTTTAAAATTCCAGTTAATGTGGCATCGGCAGTTAGGTTAACTTAAATCAGAACATTATTATTTCTTTGATATGCTTAAGTTGTCTAAATATGATTACCTACTATAAATTTCTTTCAAATTATGTGAGTTTCTTAGCATACATATCTGCACTTTTATTTTAAAATGTGTTCTGTTAATAAATCAAGAAATCGTTTCAGCAACCAGGCCCCTCTGATGGTTAGAATACCCATTACAATTTCCTACAAGTGAATCTCTAAAGTGCACCTTTCTTCTTTGCTGTCCCAACAATTTTATTCTTTAGAGTTTCAACTTCCTTCAGCTTGGTTGCACCAGAACCCACTCTCAAGTGCACAGAAATTGGGTTTGGCACGACTTGGCAAATCAGTACTCTCAGCCAGGAAGCCCAGGTGCTGGTAGATAAAGTCTTTGATGTTCCTGAGACTTCTTAACAGGAGGCAATCTCAGTCTAAACCCTTGGAGAGCCTTTGGAAGCAGGATGTAGAAAGCAAAGGCCAGTCATTTCACTCCCAGGACAGAGGCAGTAAGCAGCAGGCCAGCACAGCAAAGCAACAGGCAGAGTGGCAAATACCTCCTAAATCCTCTAGCTGTTCTTCCTGGCAGAAAGTCCTCAGTCCAGAAGTGTTCTGAATTTGTGATCTCAGAGGTCCAGTGCTTGCACTCATTTCTGCCTTTGAAGTAGGCAAACTTCAAAGGAAAGTCTTTGTAGTGCACAAGACCCTGCCTTTCCTGCCCTGGCCTCAGACGCACTCCAGGGGTTTGGAGACTGCTTTGTTTAAGGACAGGCACAGCCCTATTTAGGTACAGATGTCAGCTCCTCCCACCACTCTAGCCCAGGGGAACTCATCAGGATATGCAGGGCACAACTCAGCTCCCTTTGTGTTACTGTCTAGAGTGAATTCACAAACAGGCCGCTTGTAATACTGACCCAGACGTGTATTCCTCAAACGGGCAGAGGCACAGAATGGTTAAGCAAGAACAAGTCCACTTTCTAAAAGTGGCATTTTCAAACTCACAATTTAAAAACCAGCTTCACCAAAAGTTGCAATTTAAACTTGTGAATTCAGAGACCCCAAACTCCAAATCTCTATCTGCTCCAAATGGGACATTACACTTGGAAGACATTTCAAGGCAATCCTCATGTTATCCTATGGGAGAGATAGACCTTGCAATAGTGAAAAACAAATTTAGCAGTATTTCATTAGCAGGACATGTAAACACCAGTACATGTCCTACCTTTTAAATACACTGCGCACTGCCCCTGGGGCTGCCTTGGGCCTACCTTGGGGGTGACTTACATGTAGTAAAAGGGAAGGTTGGCGCCTGGCAAGTGGACACTCTTGCTCAGTCAAACTGGCAGTTTAAAACTGCACACAACAAAACTGCAGTAACAGGTCGGAGGCATGTTTACAGGGCTACTTATGTGGATGGAACAATCAGTGCTGCAGGCCCACTAGTAGCATTTGATTTACAGGCCCGGGTACACATAGTGCACTTTCCTAGGGACTTACTACTACATCAAATATGCCAATCATGGGTAAACCAATTATCAATAAAATTTAGACAGAGACTGCTTGCACTTTAGTACTAGTCAGCAATTGTAAAGTGCCCAGAATCCTAAAGCAAGCAAAAATGAAATTCAGCACAGGATCAAAAACAGGAGGTCAGAAGCAACAAGCTTGGGGATAACCCTGCAAAAAAGGGCAATTTCCAACAGAATGCTTTTAAGCTGTCATTTTCCCATGGAAGAGGATCAGGCATATCCTTGTGAGTCAGTCCCCAAATCTTGGCCACTAGTGAACAACTGGGCATCCACAGGCTACAATATCCCACCATTTCTAGCAACATCCTGACTTCTCTCTGCGCAGATTTTTGTTTGGTATGGTCACAATTCTCTGTTGTGACACCTTTCTCATTCCTTATTCAATGAGATACCCCAATTAGAGGACCTCTTTCTGACAATATTGCAATTTGCTGAGGGGCACTTGGGTACTCATTACGACTTTAAGACCGCCAACCACCGTGCTGTAGGCTGCCAAAAGACCTCCAGCTCGGCGGTCCTCAGACCGCCATATAGCGACTGCTGGCGGCTTTCCACAATTTCTCAGGTGGAAAACCACCAGCAGTCGTGCTGGCGTTCAGCGGTCTAGGTGCACTGCCGACATCGCCACGCAAACAAAACAGTGCCTGCCGTATTTCAATTAAAAAAATGGCATGGTGGTGTTGTGTTGGCAGGGCCCTGGTGGTGGTGCAAGCATCAGGACCCGTTCCCTCCCGGACAACCACCTCGATGACCAGGCAAGGTGACAGTCCGAAGGGGGAGGAGCGAGGGAGTGTTTTATGTGTTTGTGCGTGTGAGTGTGTATGGATTTGGAGGGTATTGCGTGTGTGTGGGTGAGTGTAAGGGTGTTGTGAGTGTGAGTGAGTGAGTGTCTGTGGGTGCGTGTGTGTATGGTGGGGGTGTGGGGAGTTAGTACGGGGACCGTGGGGGGTAAGTATGTGTATGCAGGGGATGGTGGTTACTGCTGGGAGTGGGGGTAGAGGGTAACTGGGGGTTTGGGGTTGGGAATGTCATAAGGGAAGGGTGGGTGGGGGCTCTTGGGTAGATGAGGGGTGAGGGAGTCATCTACCAGCGACAGGACCGCACTGGTGGTAGGAATGGAAAAGTGGCGGTTTGGCACAAGCCAAACCCTCACACTTGTAATATGGCAGTCCACACTGCCGGTCAGTCTGTCGGTGGGACGGCCACCCCGAGTCTGGCGGTCAGTAGACTGTCAGACCCATAATGAGGGCCTTAGTGTCCATTCTCAGCCAGATGGTTCAAAAGACCAATTTTGTCTTGTTTACAAGCCTTTTAGGTACTTGGTGACAAAATTAACTCATCAATGTATCGCACAAGAACTGAGATACAAGGCATTTTTAAAGTCTCAAGGTTCACTTACAAAATCTGAGTAAATATTGAAGGGTTCTTTGTATATCCTTATTGAACTTGGCATCAAGCCAAAACTCTTTCTCTAAATATAAATCAGAACAAGAATTGACTGTCCTCATGCACCTGGATAGAGAACGAGGCCTGGCAGAGATCCACAATGGTAAACCAGTACGCACTGATGGGAATCTGTAATATTACTGTAGCTAGATTTGGTATCACAGGACAATGTGGAACTGTTATATTGTCAATTTTTCAAACATCCTGTACAATTCAATACTTGCTGTTTTACTTCTGTAAACCCATAATAGGCGAAATGCTAGGACTTCTAACAAACTCTTTTAAAATCCCTAGTTTTAGCATGTTTTCAATCACTGCACTAATTCCAACCACAGTTTAAGGCTTATGAGTATATGGTGATGTTTACGGAAAGACTGTGTTCTGCTTTATGGTAATTCAATTGGTTCTACATCCTTTATTGGTATGATGCCTTTCAATGAAAAATCCCAAACTTATGCTTTTACAGAGTCTCACAAATTGGAAGGTCAATTCTCGACCATTCTTACAGGATACAATCTTACAGCTGTTTCTTGTCTGACCATTTTTAGTTTGCCATCTTCATCATGTGTTTTAAATTCAACACCATCGGGTTTGCAGTAAATTGTAAACTGTGCAATTTAATTTGCACAAAACATCCCTTCCTAACAAATTTACAGGGCTTAAACCACACACCACAAATTGGCGATCTTCATCAAATGAACCTATCTTTACAGGAATTTTCTGTGAACCAGTGTTAGTTATTTGCTTATTTGTGGCACATACAAGTTAGAACTTCTTCCCTGAGAGTGGTCCATCTGGGATGTCTGCTATTCTAACAGTAGGACAGGTATCACCTGTGTCGATGAGAAGCAACACTTAATGACCATTTACCTCTCCTTCTACAAATGGTCTAATTTAATTGACCTGTAAGCTTGCAGAAAGTATGCAATCTTCCCCCCCCCACAGGCACCATCATTGTGAGCTGTCAGCAACAAAGCTCTCTGTTTCCAACATGGGGAACTGTTAAAATGGGTTCTGATTTTGGGACAGATTTGAATTTGGCCTTGATACATGATTCATATTGAATCTAGGATTACCCATTTTTGGCAACCCCTCCTACAGCACCTCGATTGATGCAGTTGCAACAGGAATTGCTCATTTCTGGGCAGACACAAGTTGTGACACTGGGGTAGGAGCAGTCACAATAGAAGCAGTAGCACCTGGAGCAATTACAGTAGGGGCTGCTTCCACAGGTACAGTTACAATTGAAAGTGCTGGAAGAGGTTTCTCACTCTGAATTGTATTTGAGTCCACAGGAAATGTAGCCACTTTGGCACTAGTGGCTGTAACACTTTTAACACTTTCTGTACCTGATGTTGGAGCTACATATGATGGTGGAAGTGAGGACAGCAAACCATCTAAAATGGCATCCCTTGAATTACAAAATCAGTTTTAAGTGCAGACGCCTCATCATCATTTCCCTGTTTCCAATTCTTTTTTGTTTTTTTCTGTTTTTAATGATGGGTACATTGAGGCTTACGCAACTACATACTTCTTCCATCTCTGTTGTCCTTCAGCCCATTGAGCATCTGCATAATCTTGGGCTGCTCTCTTTGCTCTATTCTGACACCTTTCTTTCTCTTTGGCATGATCTGCTCACCCCTAAGCTTTCAAAGCTTCATGTTTTGTGGGTCTAGGAGGTGGCTTCATTTCATATAACCTTTTCCTTAATCCTTAATCTTTAATTCAAGAGCACCATATTGTGGAAATCTGAATGATCCTTTCAGTGAGTTTGTGCCATTGATGGAGCCACAATATAGTCACTATATAATGACCTGGCGTACCTTCAGGTAGACCCTCTTCACCTTCCCGAATGGGGACATGCATATCACCTCTCATCAAATTTCTAAGAGCTTTCCTGATTGCAAAAATTCCACAATAAATAAGTAATCATTAATTCAGTAAATTGCAATGTTTTGTTCAATTTACAGTTCTGTTCACATCTATATTAACTTCCAATCCCAATACAATCCACTTCTTTGTAGCCCAATAACAGTATAGTACCTAATGAGTCACTAACCAATCCCACTGCCACACTTCACACCAATTGGCCTGTCCTAGATCAGCAGTCTCTAATGTAGTTTTTTCTCCTTGCAGTGGTTCACCCTCCTTTACAATTTTCTTGTACAAAAAAATTATTCCACTACTTTAAGCAAGTACAGTAAACAAATAACTCTTGTCTGCTCCGCTAAAGAATTCAAGATAATTCACTCATACAAAAAACAAATTGTAAATAAACTCTTCTGACTTCGCATTTGCATAGATGAAATTTCGACCAGCTGGAAATCAACCAAACCAATATATTTTCCGCTTCATACAATAGGTTCCAATAACATCAAACAATATGAGTAAAATCACAAAAATGTATTGCATCCCCTAGCTCAATTATGCAGTCAATGAGGGCCTCATGAACCTGCATTACAAAGCCGTAGCAGACAAGTAAGACCACAACTTTTATTATTTCTTAACTTTCATAGGATCCTTGGCTACTCTGAGTCTGATACCTTCAACAGCTCAACATTTAATGCTTAGACACAACTAATCTATTAACTTTACGAAAACATAGAGCTTCAACACAATAGCGAAACTCACCAAACACAATTGCGACGCATAACCCTATTGATACTCACACTACCACTGCAACCGCCTTTAGAACTGAAAACTCCTTCAGTCTTCAAGTTCGGGCTTTGGACTTAAGGGACTTGAGGAATCCTAAAATTCTGCAACTTATTTCAGCTCCTTCTCTCCTGTGACATCAACCATCCTTTGACTACTACTTGACAGAGTTGGGTTTTCTATATTTTAATCTTCTGGTGTAATCATTGAAAAATTCCCACCATTAGTCATATTGACCTTTGTGTGTTGACAAAGAGAAGTCAGAAGGACCAATCATCTAAATCAAAGTCCATGTAAGTAATACAATTATTTAAGGACTTTAGTACAATCAATGAAGAGAATGTCTGTGAATAAAGAGTTTCATTAATCAATGTTTTAAGTTTGAAATATTTATTCCATAAATATTAATCTTTCAAACATTATAATTAGAAATGAATAATCCAGTAATTGATATTTCAAACACAAAATTGGTAAGCATAACAGTTAAAATGGTAAATATACAGCAAGCATGTTCCATAGAGGAATTTCCTCAGTCTAAATTAAAATGGAAGAGAATAAGCTGTCAGTTCAGAAACCCAATAAAGAGTTCTGATGAAAGAATAAGAGCATAAACATAAAGCATTCACAGGAAAATATTCTCACCTATAAATTGGTAGACA
The DNA here is from genome assembly GCF_031143425.1 of Pleurodeles waltl. Lineage (NCBI taxonomy): Eukaryota > Metazoa > Chordata > Amphibia > Caudata > Salamandridae > Pleurodeles > Pleurodeles waltl. Next base: position 1,084,159,868 of record NC_090437.1, on the reverse strand, counting down.
TTTAATAGAAGGATACAGAATCAAAAGTAATCTGTCATGAAGAAAAATATGGTCTCAAGAAAGAAGGGAATGGATCTCCAGAAATGTGAGTGAGAGAAGCACCTCCTACTCTAGGAACATGCACTAATATAAACACACAGTATTACAGATAGAAACAAGTATCACTTTTTGCATTCACAGCATCCAATAGGATTTCAGTAAACCCTTGGGAGTAGGTAAACTCCCCAGTTTCCCAAATTTTCACAACGGGCTACTGACATAAGTCCTTGAAAAGACATTTATTCACATTTTGTGGTTCAGACAATCCTTCCCTTGAATCATCTTTCCTTTTGTCTCTTCACCTCCTGATGAGAACCTCACCATCAGTTGTCTTATACATAACAAATGCCTGGTCACTAACTAACAGAAAGTTTCTGGCCTTGTATAAAACAATAATTCAATATGAAAATCAGGCCTTTCAATGCTAATGTATTAAATTGTGGTTAATATGGCCTTGACAGTTAGGAAAACTTAAATCAGCATAATAGTATTTCTTTTATATGCTTACATTGTCTAAGTATGATTACCTACCACAAATTTAAATACAAACGCCTGCACTTTTATGTTAAAATGCTTTCTGTTAATAAATGAAGAAATTTGTTTCAGCAACGTTTACTTCAGAATGATAAACCCAGACCAACAGATTTGTGTAATGGAGTGGGAGTGCAGTTTTAGAAGGCATGAGCAATAAAAAACATTTACATTTCTACCTTCTAGAATATATGTTATCTCTGGACATTGTGCTTGATTACTGTTGGGGCTGCCTTGGATCCACGGGGAGCTGTGCTGATTTCCTGCCTCCTGATTCCAATGACCTTGGGACTATCCTCTAGGACATCCAGATATCGCAGACTGTGGTAAAAAAAAAATTGGAGAGGTTCATGTGGATGTGGCGCTCCTCTGTCAGGACATGCATAATGCCTTAGACATGATTATGGAGGCTAAGAGATGCATATCGACAGTCGAAGATGTAGTCAATGAATTCAAAATTAAAATCTCTCACCTTCTATCTCAGGCAGCTGAGTTGCACCACCGGTCGGAGGATCCCGAAAATTGTTCACGGTGAAATAACCTCGGATTTGTTAGGATTCAGAGAGAATGGAGACTTCCCACCCAGAGGAATTTTTGGAACAGTGGATTAGATCTTGGACGACAGTGTACAAGCTATCCCCCTGGTTTGTAGTGGAATGAGCGTGCACAGCCCTCACACCCAGGCCCCTCTAGGTGTACCACATCGACCCCTGATAGCTCGAATTCACAACTTCATTCAACTTTAGGGACAGAGATTCCATCCATCCATGTGAGGGCCGCTGTCTCAAAGACATGCCCCATAAAGACTTCAAAATCTTTCCAGAGTACATACAAGAGGTCCAGGCTAAGTGGAGGTGCTACGCAACAATCTGGCAGAAACTCAGGACATTTAATTTTTTTGACATGCCTGATGCCATGTGGGATTGGCTCACAGAAGAGAAACAACTTTGCCGCCCCAATAGATTGCCATAAACTATGACTGGATATCCTTAATGGCACTAGCAACCACAACTCACACGTGCTGGAGGGTACAGACTCCTTCTCATAAGGGCCAAAGCCCTGCTAAAGTCGGCCCACTCTCTCTGGGGCAGGGTGCCTCTGCAACGCAGAGGCGGACCCTGGACCATTCCCTTGGATCCTCTGCAGTGGACCCCATAGCCACTGTCAATACCAGGACAGTGCGCGCTCTACGGGCGTCTAGAATGCAAAAACCAAAAACGCTCAAGATAATGTAATCTATGCATTGTAATGATATGTTAATGTTTAACGTTTAACCTTTTGCATTGCAAAATTCAATCCAAAAGATTCATTTTTAAGGTGCTTATAAATACTGTACATTTGCAGTGCATTGCTGCAGGCTTTCAGAGTGAGTCAGGGTGTGGTCCCTTTCCAGGGCCTTCTAGAAGCTTTCCCTGCAGTGTGCTTGGGTGTGGCTGTGGGCTGGGCCAAAATCTATAAAAGGGAGTCAGCCCAGCTCCACGTGCTCACTATTCAGAGGTCCAGGTGCAGAGCAGCAGCAACTTCCTGAGCTCCTGTTCCGGTGGCCTACCTTGACCTCCCAGGCCTCTATGCTTCATTCTTCAGTGGTGATTCCTAGTCAGGGCGGTAAGGCGGAGGTTGGGCCCCCGACTCCGTATTCGTTGACGCTCTAATTCTTGGGCCTAACTTTGGATGTTAATAACATTTTGCTCCTGCAAGTGTAACTGTGCATTTAAAACTTTTCATGGCATTTGTATGCACGCATTTGAATCAGCAAGACGCGCAATTCTTTTCTTGAGATTAATTTGTGTTATTCATTGTGCGCTACCATTTTTTGACAGTTTCATGGTAGCATTCGAATCGGCAACACGCGCAATGCCCTCATGGTGTGTAATTCTTGATATTCATTGTGCGCTACCATTCCTTGGCAGTTTCATGGTGGTATTAGAATCGGCAACACGCGCAATTCCTTCCTTGAGTTTGAATTCTGATATTTATTGTACGCTATCATTTCCGAGGCATTAAATGGTGGCATTCGAATCGGCAAAAAGCGCAATTCTTTTCTTGTGTGCCTTTCATGTTATTCATTGTGCGCTACCATTTCTTGGCAGTTTCATAGTAGCATTCGAATCGGCAACACGTGCGATTCCTTCCTTGAGTGTGAATTCTGATATTCATTGTACGCTATCATTTCCGAGGCATTTTAAAGGTGGCATTCGAATCGGTAAGGCACGCGATTCTTTTCTTGTGTGCCTTTCATGTTATTCATTGTGCGCTACCATTTCTTGGCGGTTTCATGGTGGCATTCGAATCAGCAATACGCGCGATTCCTTCCTTGAGTGTGAATTTTGATATTCATTGTACGCTATCATTTCCGAGGCATTTTAATGGTGGCATTCGAATAGGCAAGATGCGCGATTCTTTCCTTGTGTGTCAAAGATGTCAATTACTGTGCGCTACCATTCTAAGACATTTCCTTGGTAGCATTTTGAGTTGACAAGTTGTGTGATTTATTTCCTTGAATATACATTGTGTAATTTCATGGTGCCCAATCCTTTATGGTGTTTAGTACACATATAAAAACCTGCAATGTGCGCAATTTGTTTTTTCCCATGCTAAAGAAAGTACTTGAATCTGAAAGTTCTATTTAACCTTTTCTTGTCTCCTTCCCAGTTATTGGGTCATCAAAAATCCTAGTCAGTTCTAGAATTATTCTAGGGTTGTTTCATGTTTTCAGAAATGACAAATCTTAGAGTGATAGCATGGTACTAATTTCATGAGAAGTAATTTTGATGTTGTGTTTTAACCTCTTGCTTCATACAGGTCTCCTTCCCAGCTGTTCCCTTCCTAATCCACTTTTCCCTGCTTGGACTCTCTTAGACTCTGTGATAATTCTAATCAGAGTATTGGAGCTGTCTAGTGGTGGAAGTGTTGGGAACGTGCACAGACCCCGAGGATCTGGTGACTCTTACAGCCACCCCTGAAGAGGGGCTCACATAGGAAACATCTCGCCATGGCGAATGTTGACTTGGAGCTATGTTTGAGTCCCGTGCTCTGAATGTGACCTTTTGATAATTGTCAAAGGGAGAGGTTGAGTGTTTCCTTATGTTCCTTCTGAACCAGAAACTGGCATACCAAGATCCCACTTGAAGAAGGGGTCCACCACTCCACGTTTAAACTAGTTATGTTCTGTGGTTTTGTTCTCCTTTTCAGGGTGACAGATGCCTCCAGAGTAGAATTTTGGGGTAGGGTTGTTGGGGTGGGGTCTGTCCTTTTTGCAAATGTGTTTCAATGTGATTCTTTGTTTACTGATTTGTTGTACCACTACGTACCAATACACTAAGCATGCACCACAACATGGTACTCCGACACAGTACACAACTTGTGGACCTTGCAGCCACATTCATTTATCCTATCTATGCCTGCCTGATGCACCTTCATTCACTTAAATTCAGTTTATTTTGTGGAACATCAGTGGTCTACTGGACAGCATCAATTGATTCACCATTTCCGTCCCAAAGTATTGATGTTTCCAAGAAACTCACTTGTTGTGGAATCAATGCTCCTTCTTGCTTTGGCAGGTCTATGATTGAATCTACGATGCGGGCAATGCCCGGGGCGCCGGAGGTGTGTCAATCCTTCTTCATTTTTCTTCTCCCATGGTAGTTTCCCGCACACTTCTTGATCCCCAGGGCTGATACCTTGTCCTTGAAGTAGGGCTGGATGGCCGCACGCTGAACCTGCTAAATATCTATGCTCCCCTCTCTGCATCCGATTCTCTCTTACTCATTCTTACAAATCTGATCATGGTGCTCTGAGAGCATTACTATGGTGGGCAGAGACTTTAACACAGTCCTTTAACCTGAGGCAGACTTCACTGGTGGTTCCTATAGCCACCGCCTCATGAGTGTCATCAGCTGTCTAATTGGGCAACAGTTCTTCGCCTCTGTGACACATACCATATATGGAGCCGCAGGTAGTGTCAATACACACACCTCTGCTGCCCACTGGTCTCACACTCCTTGTGGCATATCAACTTTGTCCAGGCTGAGATGTATCACCTCTCTCTCAAGGTGGCATGTCTGGTGTGGCAGGCCTCCATGGCTACAGTTTACAAGTGGGGTGACAAGAATGGTAAGCTGCTGTACTGACCGGCTACCAGGTCTATGCCCGGATGAGTGATAACCATTTTCTCTATGCAGCAGTCTCACGACCCCAAACTGAACTCGACTCTCCCCTCTAGAGAAGATTCCACTATTGCAAGTTTCACACACTGAGCGGCATGTGGATCACACATCTTGGACCTGAGGTGGGGAAGACACCTGGCCCGCAGGGGTGCACTAATGAATTCTATAGTAAATATAGAGAGATTCTCTCTCCTCACTTGCATGCTCTTTACAACAAAGTCCCTGAGACTGCTAATTTTCTACATGAACTGGAAATGGCAACCATTGTGGTGATTCCGAAATTGACCCCTCCCCTGCCCCCTGCCTGTGTGGCATACTAGCCAATTTCTCTCATTAATGGCAAAATTAAGATCTTTGCCATCATTTTGGCTACACGCCTGAAAAAGGTCATCAAAACTCTTATCCATCCAGACCAATGTGGCTTCATGCTCACTAGGGGCACAAGACACTGTTTCTGACTGAAAGTAGCACTAGCTATCAATGACTCCTGCCACCCTCATTGCCTCTGCCTTTAATAGATTTTGAATAGGCATTTGATTGACACCGTGGACTGGGACTACTTGTCTCAAGTCTTGCGGAGGATGAGTATCGGTCCCCGCTTCAGTAGGTATGTCAAATTACTTCAACTCTAACCCAACGGCTTGTGTGCAGATCAATGATGGGGTCTCTGATGCATTTCCGATTCACTGTGAGACCAGGCAAAGTTGCCCCCAGAACCCACTTCTTTTCACCCTTGCTATTGAGTCTTTGGCTCTACTTTCCTGTTGCAAAATGCAGATAAGGAATTGAGAGTGGTGTACAGGACATGAAGACTGTATTGCACTGTATGCTGATGATGTCCTTCTATTACTCTCTAGGCCAGATAGTCGTGGTGTGTGTTTTCTCCGTCTCCTCCAGCTCGTCACGTGGCATCTGCCCTGCAAGTTAATCATACAAAATCACTCCTGGTCCCATTGCACCCCCCCTGGAATGTGTGGAGTAGCAATTTACTATACCATTGAGGATATCTTGGTATCCAGTAGCTCTTTACCATGAGATGGCTTTGAGCTCCAAATTTACTCCCCTGATTCGCAGAATGAAGGTAGACTTGCACAGGTGGCAGTCTCCCGCTAAATGTGATGAGGAGGATTGTGCTTTCTAAAGGATGATTTTACAGAGATTCCTTTATCTCTTTCAAAATTTCCCTCAGATGGTACTCCAACAATAGTCCAGGGAAATGGACTCCTTAACACATCTGTTCTGTGGAATAATTCTAGACCGCAACTGAGCCTTGTGAACTGTCAGCATGCCCCATATGACAGTGGGTTAGGCATGGCTAGCTTGTATCTTTACTACTTAGCATCCCAGGTCCTTGTAATTAATGACTGGCTCACAGGAGGGTGGTTTGACCGAGCATAAAGTGTGGAACATACCTCCTTAGTGATCGAAAAAATGTGATGCACATGCTATGCAGTGCCCCATCCCTAGAACACTACCAGAAATTACCAGACACAACCCGAATAATTTTTCTTAGCTGGCGGGCCAAGCTGCATCATACTGGGTGGGACTCCAAACTTACTCAGCAAACGTCATTGTGACACAGCAGATAGCTCTAATCCACTTATGTACTATCACAAACACACACTATTATGGGCACATAATCCTTATGGGGGCTTTATTGAAGGGTGGCATTTCCCAGATCTACTGTATGTTAGTTGCCAACATGCCTGCAATGTTAGAGCACCTGCAAAGTCGATGGGAGGAGCGGGTTGGAAAAGACCGCCGTAGTGACAGCCACCAACAGACCGCCGCGGACCAACAGAAAATTGCTGCAACCACGAGTCCGCCAGACCCAACTAAGGTGAAAAACTATCGGACCCACCACCAACACCCCTTCGCCAGCAAAACATCGCCCTCCAAATTATTACCCACGAATCACCATAGCGGGCATTCAACGGTAGTCAACCATTGGCAGTGCACACTGCCGCTGCGGAATTGGGCACCCATCACCAATACAAACCAATAATGGCCAGTTCAAATACCCCACACCTGACACATTAACACAACCCCTACACACCCACCAATAGCACTATAAAACATACCCCCACACAACCCACAATCCCTTGCAAACACAAAAAGCCTGCCACATCTTGCAAGGCCAATCCCTTACAGAACTGCACACACACACCAAATCCACCTATACATCCGTCATGCATCACACACCACACACCCCACCACAACACTGAACACCCTCTGCACAACACACACAACACACAATAGGCATGTCCCCACAAAATCACCCCCGTTTCACAGATGAGGAGTTGCAGGTGATGGTAAAGGAAATCGTCAGGGTAGAGCCACAGCTGTTTGGTGCACAGGTCTAGAAGATCTCCATTGCCAGGAATATGGAGCTATAGCGGAGGATCGTGGACAGGGTGAACTGCGTGGGACAATATCCATGCACAAGGGACGACATCCGAAAGAGGTAGAACGATCTACAGGGGAAGGTGCATTCCATTGCATCAAGGCACCTGGTCGCCATCACCTCCTCCCCCAAAGCTGACAGCATGGGAGGAGCAAGTCATGAGAATCCTGCATCCCGAGGGCCTTACTGGAGTCACTGGAGGGCTGGTCATAGGTAAGTCACCATTACTCATCTACCACCACTGATCCCTACACGGCATGTCACCCCCTCACCCTGACTCCCCTCACCCCACTCCATCCCATACAGTGCACCCCCCCAATGACCACAGGTAAATCTGTACCCCTGCATGAACCTACTCACTGCAGGCATACCCCTACCAGCACTGCATGCTCACCCACCAGCAATGCATGGACAACATATCGTACTACCAATCACACAATCCAGTACCATACACTACCAGAGGTGGGAGGACAACACCAAGCCCAAAGGGAAAGGTAGAAATGCACAAAATGTGACAATGACCCAAACAAATCACTTACATCCCCACAGGTGCCCCAGCCCATGTCAGCGGCGAGCAGGTGCCACAGCAACCCAGTCCCCCACCAGAAAATGCCCCCAGAGTTGACAGCAACTCTGGATGTTTTGAGCTGGATGAACTCCCTGGCGCATGTGGGTCCACAGGTCAGTCGACTTCATCATCCCACAGACAGTCCACCACAGGGCCCACCCTCCGACTCAAACACCACAGCCGTCACCCAACATCCATTGTCCCCAGGACACATCGATCAACAGTGTGCCCACCTGTACAGGGACCTGTGTCGACACCACACAGGCAAGACAAAGCAGGTCCTGGTGTAAGTGGGAGTGGGCACACCATTCAGGGGACACAGACAAAGGGGGCCAGGGATAGCAGCAGGTCAGCTGTGCACTGGAGGGGGGGGTGCAAGCCCAGGGAACTGACCACCCAGGAGGCACTCACACATGTCCTGGGGGCACACCAAAAATCCCAGGACAGGATGGGCCAGGTCGTCACCATCATGCAGGAGAACCAGCGGCTGCAGGGGGTATACCACCAGAAGGTCATGCAGCAGTTGCAGGGCCTAAATGCCAACATGGCCTCCATTGTAGGGGTGCTGGGTGACATGGCCAACACCATGCGGGAGAACAGAGTACACCAGCTGCCCACTACCACTAACCACTCCACACAGCAGCTATCAACATCTGCTGCAGCTAGTGCATAGGAGGACCTGCCACAGGACCCACAGGCCACCAGCACCCCTCCCTCTGCAGCAGAAGAACTACCCCACGAACATTTCCTGCTACCCAGACAGCCTTTAGAGACTGTTGCCAAGACCAAGACCACCGCCAGAAAATTTGCCCCTCCAGAATGTCCCTCTTGTGTACCACTGAGTCACCTTGCTCACTTTGGACTGCCATTGCTCCTCATCTTATGGCCCCATGGACATTGTACCTGTGTTCCTGACCAAATGAACGATTACACTGTGGTTTACCTTAACCATCACCCCACTCTATTGCACTGTCCCTTCATTATTGTCACTTCAATAAACACCCTTGAATACAACTGGTATAATAGTGCTTTATCAGACAGAAATGTGCAATGTAATGGACTGCATCATACTGTGCAAATGTCCTGTAAAATGACATTCCATCAAACAGATGTTGTTAAGGAGTCTGTAGCAACCAATACACTACACTGTTGTTACCACACCAACATGTGCAAAAAGGGAAGGCATAAGTGACAGTCAATTGAAAGGGTAATTCAGTGATTGGCTCAACACAGCTGGCACACAGCACTCCACAGAAATTGAGAAATGAACAGCTCTACAGTCTTACCTGAGTGTCATTGGAAGTACTGCTGTATGATATGTGTCTTGTTGTCCACATCCTCCTCCTTCTCCTCCTCACTGTCCTCAGTATCCACTGCTACCACAGGTGCATTGTCACCCCCGTCCTCCTGCAGGTTGGGCCATGGCGTCTGATGGCCAAATTGTGCAGCATGCAGCATGCCACCACAATCTGGCACACCTTCCTAGGGGCATAGCATAGGGACCCACCTGTCAAATGGAGGCACCTGAACCTGGCTTTCAGTAAGACAAATGTGCGTTCTACAACCATTCTGGTTCGGCCATGTCCCTAATTGTATCGATTTTCAGCCCCTGCTCTCGGATTCTTTTGAAAGTATCATCTTGCCTGGCATGTTACCCCCATTTTTACATGTATGTCAGATAGTTTTTTCCTGTCTCACTGGGATCCTGCTAGCCAGGACCCCAGTGCTCATAGTTTGTGGCCTGAATGTGTATACCTGTGTAGTGACTTACTGTGTCACTAAGGCTCTGCGAACTATAGGCTAGTGACCACTTTTTTACCAATTTTAATTGGCACACTGGAACACCTTTATAATTCCCTAGTATATGGTACCTAGGTACCCAGGGTATTGGGGTTCCAGGAGATCCCTATGGGCTGCAGCATTTCTTTTGCCACCCATAGGGAGCTCAGACAAACCTTTACACAGGACTGCCACTGCAGCCTGAGTGACATTATTTCACAGCCATTTTCACTGCACTTAAGTAACTTATAAGTCACCTATATGTCTAACCTTCACTTGCTGAAGGTTATGTGCAAAGGTACTAAGTGTGAGGGCACCCTTGCACTAGCAAAGGTGCCCCCACATAGTTCAGGGCCATTTCCCCAGACTTTGTGAGTGCAGGGACGCCATTACACGCGCGCACTACATATACGTCAATGCCTATATGTAGCTGCACAATGGTAACTCCGAACATGGCCATGTAACATGTCTAATTTCATGGAATTGACCCCCCATTCCAAATCTGGAATTGGGGAGCCAATTCCATGCATCCCCGGGGCTCCACCATGGACCCCAGGTACTGCCAAACCAGCTCTTTGGGGTTTTCTCTGCAGCTACCGCTGCTGCCACCCCACAGACAGGGTTCTGCCCGTCTGGGGTCTGGGCAGCCCAGTCCCAGGGAGGCCGAACAAAGAATTTCCTCTGAGAAAGGGTGTTACACCCTCTCCTTTTGGAAATAGGTGTTGAAGGCTGGGGAGGGGTACACACAGCTCAGCAAAGGTGGCCCTGTCCAGACAATAGGTTAGTATGATGTGCCGGACCTCCAGTGTAGCTAAGTCCACAAGTGTACACAGGTGCTTGCCTCCTCATCCTCATCCTCCATAGTGGTTGGTATCTAAGTGAGCCAAAAGAAAAATGGGTGTGACTACAGCACCTATGGACTCACAACATCATAATACACAGAGCATGTATGTATGTAGGAGACTGGAATTGTCTTGGTGTGAACAGTTGATACCAATGACGCACATATATCTTCCCAACATGAGTACAAGCAGTAGGAAATGGCAATCCCCTGTCGTGTATGCATGGACAGGTGGAAGTGACCTCACTCCGCCGGCGTTAGGCATCATGATGGACGCAGGTCTGCACCGCTGTGCAAATCCTCATTGGCTAACATGGGGCTCTATAGAATACAGGAACCAATGATGATCAACGCCGGCAGTGAGGATGTTCACCGTTGCAGACGTGACCGCCATTTTCTTTCTAACACTTCACTTGATTCCTGACTTTCCACTGTACTATCTCGACTGCGTGTGCTGCTGTGACCTGTGTCTGGAACCTGCGATGGCCTGTACTACAGGGGAAACAGCCCCAGCCTTCACATCCGAGGAGTTGGAGAAGCTTATGGATGGGGTCCTACCCCTGTATGGGCAGTTGTATGGGCCTCCAGACCAACAGGTGAGTCCATAATGGGTATGTTGGATGCGACATAGCTGCATGTAGATGTATGTGTGCTGGCAGTGTGTCATTTGAGGGGATATGGCTGCATGCAGTGTGTAGGCAGAGGTGCGGGTCATATGTGTGCTTGATGAGGGGCAAATGCAGTATGTGAGCCATTCGTGTGACAGACTGGATTGTATAGTTCATGGTGTCCTTCTGTCTGTGTTTCCTCTGCAGGTCAGTGCTCCTCAAAAGGGTTGTGGCATGCCATCACCAAGGACGTGCGCACCCTGGGGGTCCATAGCCAGCGGAGCACCCACTACAGGAAACGGTTGGAGGACCTGAGATGCTGGACCCGGAAGACTGCAGAGGCCCAGCTGGGGATGGCCCCCCCAATGAGGGAGGGGTGCCCGTCGGAGCCTGACTCCCGTAATGGCCCGCATCCTGGTGGTGGCCAATCCTGATTTGGATGGGCACTTGATGGCAGCACAGTAGCCACAAGGGGGTGAGTACAGACTATGCAGTATTTTGTATTTGTTGCCTGCCATGGGGGTTTGTTGCAAGTTTCTTGTCAGTGGTTGCCCCAGTATGCCGGTTTAGCTATTTCTGTGTGGTCCTCCATAGCTATGTAGGGTGGTATGCATTTTTGGTATTGCTTGGTGTAGGAAAGTGCCCTTTTTTAGGCATGTTACCCCCAGTTTCTGCCTGATGTCAGTGTATTTGACTGTGTCACGGGGATCCTGCTAACCAGGACCCCAGTGCTTATGCTCTCTCTCCTCTCAATTTTGTCTATGCATACTGGTAACCCAGTATTTCATCTCAAATTGGCATACTGATCATCCCTTATAAATCCCTAGTATATGGTACCTAGTTACCCAGGGCATTGAGGTTCCAGGGGATTCCTACGGGCTGCAGCATTTCTTTTGCCACCCATAGGGAGCCCATGCAAAGGCTTCTACAGGACTGCCATTGCAGCCCGTTTGAAATGGTGCACACACCATTTCACAGCCATTTACACTGCACCAGGTCACTTATTAGTCACCCATATACCAGGCCTTCCGATCCTGAAGGCTGGGTACAGAGTACCTGTGTGTGAGGGAACCCCTGCACTAGCAGAGGTGCCCCTACATCATCCAGGACCATTTTCCTGGACTTCATGAGTGTGTGGATGACATTTTACGCGTGCACAGGACATAGGTCAATACCTATGTCCAGCTTCACAATGGTAACTCTGAGTATGGCCATGTAAGGTGTCTAACATCATTGAAGTGTACCCCAATGCTGATTCTAGCATTAGTTGTATAATTCCACGCACTCTGGGGGCTACATAGTGGACCCCAGTACTGCCATACAAGCCTTCTATGGTTTTCCAGGCAGCCCCAGCTGCTACCTCCTCACAGACAGGTTTCTGTCCTCCTGTTGCTCAAACAGCTCGAGCACAGGAATGCAGAAAAAAGCATTTCCTTTGGGAGAGGGGTGTTACATCCTCCCCCTTTGGAAATAGGTATTACAGGCATGGGAGGGGTAGCCTTCCAAAGCCTCTGGAAATTCTTTGAAGGGCACAGGTGGTGCCCTCCTTGCATAATCCAGTCTACACCATTTCAGGGACCCTCAGTCCCAGTTCTGGTGTGAAACTGGACAAAGGAAAGGGGAGTGACCACTCCCCTGTCCATCATCACCCCAGGGGTGGTGCCCAGAGCTCCTCCAGAGTGTTTCTGGGTTTTACCATCTTGGATTCCTAGGTGGGAAACCGACTTTCGAATTCCACTATTTTAGTGTATGGTTTGTGTTCCCCCTAGGCCCATTTCTAACTATTGTGATTTTCACTATTTGCACTGTTTTCTAACTGTTTTTACAGCTATTACTCAATCCTAGTGTATATACTGTGTATATAATACTTACCTCCTAAGGGAGTACACTCTCTAAGGTATTTTTTGCATTTGTGTCACCAAAATAAAGTACCTTTATTTTTGTAACACTGAGTATTGTCTTTCATGTCTGTGAGTACTGTGTGACTTCAGTGGTATTGCATGAGCTTTGCATGACTCCTAGTTAGGCCTTGGCAGCTTGCCCACACTACCCCTAGATTGCCTGGCTTCTAGACACTGACTAAATTTCACTAATAAGAGATAACCGGACCTGGTGTAAGGTGTAAGTACCTTAGGTACCCACTACAAACCAGGCCAGCCTCCTACACTAAATAGCTAGCATACCATGGCAGACAGGGCTTAGTTAATTCCAGTAGGTGTGCAGTTGGTAGTACTTGGGTTCCTTACTGCTGCTGTACCTAGGCAATGGTTTGTCACTGTGGTCCATACTTCGCAATGTAAGTCCCAGTGAGTGAATGTGATGTGTATGCCATATGTGCTGTTGGTGCTGTGATTGACCCGGTGCTACCTTTCTCTCCCCCCTCTCTTTTTGTCATCATGTCCATGTGTGCATTAGCATCATCTGGTGAAGGGGAAGCTGCAGCCCATGGGACCCAGAAGGCGGAAAGCACAGACACCGAGGAGACCAGTGGGTTGAAGGCCCCGGGGAGCACCACGAGGGAGATAGGAGCAACCACTACAGACTCAGATTCCTCCTCTTATGGGAGCTCTCTGGTGGTGGTGGATCCCTCTGGGACCACTCCAGCTACTTCATCTTCCACCTCCCGTACCAACACCACCCTCCCAGTAGCCCCCCATGCAGTTGTCTGTGCCCGCTCCCCCAGGAGGGTAGGCATCTCCATTGCCCCAGGCACCTCAGGCCCTGCTCCAGTCAGCCCTGCTGCCCTCAGTGAGGAGGCTATTTACTTCCTGAGATCCATCTCTGTAGGGCAGTCAACCATAGTAAATACCATTCAGGGGCTGGCATCCCAGATGCAGCAATGCAATGCCTTCCCGGAAGGCATTCACAGTGGCTTGCCTCCCTACAGAGATTGCTTTAAGCTTTGGTTTCCTCTCTGATGGCAGCCAGTGTCCCTGTTTCTTCCATTCCCCCTCCAACTACCTGTTCCCAGTCCCATAGCCCTCTCCCCCAACCCATCCCACGCAGACAGTCTGACAAGCATGCACACAGAGCAACAGACAGAACTTGCACAGACAAACACAGGCACCACACTTCACTCCACAAGCACACACACAGTCAACACCCAAATGCACATACTACAACAGCCACTGCCTCCACTTACTCCCCCTCCTCCTCCCTCACAGTCACATCAGCACTCTCACCTGCATGCACTGCATCATCAGTCCCAGATCCTACCACCTGTACAGCCTTGCCCACAGTCACCACAACAGCAGACAAGCAGACATGCGCCCCACACACCACATGCGCAGTCACCACCACCACCATCATTACCTCATGCAGCACACCCACCTCACTTGCCAACACCATCACAACGTACATACACATGTCCTGTTTGTCCTCCCCCACCCTGTCTGCCCCCTCCAAAGACACATAAATGCTCCCACTCCCACTCAGACACCCAACAACCGTCCACCTCACACACACACACACTGTCTATGCACCTCCACCCAAGCACAGCACACCTCCTCCTCCTACAACCACTACCTCTACCTCCACTCCCATTCCTCCTCCCACACCATAAGAAGCTTACCCTTTCCCACCTGGACCTCTTCCCTGCCTCACCCCCTGTTCTGCCTATAAGCGAAAAGTCCCAACTCCCAGCCCGGTACCTCCATCTCCAAGTTGACTCCTGTTCCTCCCCCTAAGAGTACTTCTGTCACTAAAGGGAAAAAGAGTGCCACTCTGGCCCCCCATCCCAAGGCCACTCCCTCGCCCCCAAAACAGAAGGGCAAGGACCCCTCTCCCATACCCAAGCACGAGGACCCCCTCCCAAGGAGAAACCCCTATCCACTACACCCACCCTATGAAGTGTCTGCCTACCATCTCCGTGATGCCCCTGCCCAGTGGAGTGACTGGCCTGTCAGGAGTCAAGTTAGGCCTTGGACGCTGCCCTGTGGCATTGTACTTCAATTGGACTGGCCCATGACCCTATCTGTAAATATTTATATTTGATTTTCTTGAGGTCCCTGGACCCAACGTATTACAGTGGTTAGACTAAGGTTATGTGTCATGGCTTTCTTTCCTTCTGAATTATGTTGGTGTGTGATTTCTCTACAGATGGTTCTGGGTGTGTAGTGTGTGTGTATGGTATGTGTTGTGCATGTGTGTGTGTCACTCTCCCTTCCCTCCCTTGTGTACTAGGCATTTGTACTCACCGTAGTCGTCTTCTTTGGGGTTGGTGCTCCTGGACTGCCACTGCGTGGTACAGCATCGGGATGACTTCCAATTCTGGTTCCATGGTGGCTGTGGACTCCTCTGTGTCCCTGAAGGTGAGTGTCTCCTTTTATATTATGTGTTTCTGTCAGGCTTTTGGAGGAAATCCTGGCGGTCTGCTATGTCATAATATGGTGCGCGGGTTGTTGTCTTCTGCCTGCCTGAAGAGGGCTACCTCTGTGGTTAGTGGACAGACCGCACTGGCAGTTCGGGTGGTACGTGTGCTGTCTATGGGAGGGATCAGCGCCATGGTCATGATTTGGCGGTCTTTACCGCCGGCCTGGCGACGGTACTACCACCATCGCTGGAGTGGCGGTCATCTGACCGTCAAAGTCATAATGAGGGCCATTGTGTCTAAATGGAAATCCTCTGACCCTCCTACCTTGTCTCAGTGCTGACCTTGAGTAGACTGGTGTACCCAACAGGAAAAACAGGTCTATGAGGCCAGAGGATACTCACTCAAACATACCTGGATTTATGGTAATTGGTGGAGTCATTTTAGGCTGGGTTATATGGTATGACAGGACGACGGATGTTTTCACAGAAGTCTTAATTTTGGATTTGTTGCTATGACTGTATACATTGGATGTTCATTTCTGTGGGTGCCCAGAGACAGGTGGAATTGATGTAATGGTCACTGTTTTAAAAAATAATATTGTTTATAAAAAAAACTATTTGATCATGTTGCGTTTGATCTGTGTTCAAAGACAGAGGTCAAATGTCAGACTATGTTTTGTGACAAATTGCTGCTTTTATCCACCATTCTTTAAACATATATCCATTACAGTGTGCTCCAAAATGCTCCACTGAACACATACCGTTCACCTACCACTCTCCTGGTGAACAGACATTACTTACTACACCTGTTTTGGTGTGATGTTTGGATTTTCCACTCTCTTTGATCTCAGTGACGTGACATTATTTGCAGCATCCCCACTCTGAAATTTGTTCAAGGACCATTGGTTAGAAGCCCTTTTACGTTACTTGTGAAGGCCAGCTGACAAATATTTTCCCAGGGTAGTATTTGTTTAAACTATTACCCGGTCTGTCCTTGTGCTTCTCCCCAGCAACCTAGTTTAATTGCCTAAGCTGATATTGCTCATACCTTTTGCCAGCGTGATGCCTAAGGGAAGCATAAATAAATTTGTCAATTATAGGATTGCAAAATACTGGGGCAGATCGCAAAACATTTAAGGATAAGTAAGGCTGTGATTGGTTGCAAACACCTTTTATTACCATATTATGAACGCAGATTTAGTGGGAGATGTAATGTGTAGCAAAATGATTGTGCATATTGAAGCAGAAATACTGCAGTCTTGGTATTGCAACAAGATAAATCTATATTACAGTAGCCCACGAAAATAACAGCACACCTTGATAAAACAACAATGCAACAATAACACAGCTGCAAATATCACACCAACACAATGCAACACAACAACAGAAACACACAACTAACATCACTCCAGTACAACACAGCTCTTGAACATAACACAATACAGGACCAAAACAGAAAATGTGAGGGCACAGATTTCTACGTGTATTGTTTTAGGCTGTGTTGGGTTTTTGTGTTTTGTTGTAGTTATTTTGTATTTTTTTGTTTAAAAAAAAGTCTGATGCTTTGAAATTGTACTATTATTTTATTGTGTGTATTGTGATGATTTATTTGTTATGATGTTGTATTCTATTGTGCCATTATTCTGTAGTTTTATTGTTTTACTGTGTTATTTTATGCTGTTCCATTGTGCAGCTTTTGTTCTCCATGGTTGTGTTTCTGTAATGTATTTGAATTTCGGTTTATGTGCTGTTATGGTGGTGTTTTGCTGCTTTGTATTGTGCTCCATTTAGTTGCGGTGGCAATGTGTTGTCTTTGTGCTGTTGTGCTTCAGGTATGCATTACTACATTTTTGTGTTGTTGTTTTGTGCTGTGATTGTTTTTTTTTTGTTGTGCGTTGTAGAACCCTGGTTTCTCTGTTACATTATTGTGTTGTGCACTAGGATTACTTTAGAGATTTCAACAAATATTCCCTGCTTTAACCAGGACATTCCTTAAAAGATCCAGTAACGTACCATTAATTCATTCCTTAAACAAGGCTTCTCCAACAAGTAGCTCGTGTGCTACTTGTAGCTCACCAGCTACCTGTGAGTAGCACTCCTGTGCTCAACCCAGCCTAGTAAATCAGAAGCTTGGTAAAGTTAACATATCTATACCAAAAATGGAAAACATGTATTTGAGATGAAAATGCGTGCATTTTCAGAACTCAGTTGCTGATGTTTGGAGAAAAGTAGTTAATTTTTCAAAACACATTTAAAGCGGATATTGAAAGATCAATTGTGCAGAGCTATAGAACGGATTTTTAATATTGTCTTGATACCAAAGGCACTGCAGCTATGGCTGTTATATATTACCATTGTAGAATCATTCCACAGTCTCAAAGGCTTGTTTTTTACATTGTTGCAAGTAACCCTGCCTGATGAACTGAGGATGATCACTGCTTCCAAGCTTGCATACGGTGGCAACAATCGTAATCACGCTCTGATGCGTCACCATTACAACAGTAATAACATTAGTAGCTCAGGATAATTTTCATTGAAAATAAGTAGCTCCTATTACAGAAAAGGTTGGAGACCTCTGCCTTAAACTATTTAAAATACTGTTGAGAACAAAACTTTGACAGAGACAATACCTTAAATAAGCCTGTGCTAACTTCATTTGATCCATACTGAGTGTTTGGTATATATGTGGGTGGCACTTTGGCACTTAGTAAGAGGTATGTTGTTGCCGACCAATGCTAGTAGTCAGTTATAGCAGTTGATTGGAAGAATGAATGGAATTACTGATTGAGCTCAGTGTGCTTAGAAGCCTGTTCATCATGCATTGAGTGAATGAGATAAAATACATTATCATTTTTATACAGCACTTGGAAAAGATCACATATCATTTTTATAAAACACTTAAAAAAGATTGTGTTTTGGGGATGCCAGATTCTTCAATGATTAAAGAACCATTTGAAAGTTGGATTCTTACTTTTCTAAAATGACTCCCACCTCCACTATAGAGGTATAGGAAGTTTGCCTGAAAAAAAAACATTCCTCTACAAGAAAATATTCTGTGGTTAATCTATTGCTCTTTTCAACAACTAGATGGTTATTTTCATGAGTTGACAACCACCAGAAAGGCAAAAATCCTGGTATTCTTTTACAGCAGCTGGATGTGATATGTGCAGTCGGCACTAGGAATGGGCAGTGGGGCAGCTGTCCAGGGCCTGCTCCTTCTTACTAAGACGGTCCCCCCCACCAGTCCATAACCTTTTTTCAAATGCATCAGTTGTACGAATTTCAGGTGGGCAGCCCCCTCCCTTTGGCCTTGCAGCCATAGTGCAGTGTGCAAGGCCCAAGGACGGGGCCTCCCTCTCCTGGGTCCTGGAGACATAATCCTTAAGGGCAAAATCACCCACTTATCCCTGTCAGCTGCTGAGGACTGGGCTGGACTGGGTTTCTTTAAGGTATTCTAGTTCTGTTGCAAATATTTAATATATTTAAATTGCCCTTATAAAGACAGGTCTCTCTCTCTCTCTCTCTTTCTCGGCCTAATCTCTGCATCTTCATGATAACAGCGATTAGACAGGTGCTTGAAGTGGCTGTAGGTGTGAAGTGATCCCTGCCCCTGAATGAATGAAAAGCAGAGCTAAAAAAAAAGGAATGGTTTCTCATTACAGTGGGCGCTACTCATTTCCAATGAGACCAAAAGAAGAAGAGCAGAAAACGGAGAGAGTTTTTTTTTTCTTTTTTCTTTTTACAATTCAGTTTAATTGTTTTTTGAAACAGGCTTGTGAATACAAAAGACAAGACCAAGAAAAAATAGCCAGATTAGTTTGGGGACAACAACCATTGTATGGGAGAACTTTCAGCTAGTTTGCTCCCCCATCAATATACACAGGTTAAGGTTGCTAGTGAACCATTACAATAATAAAACAGGCACATTGTTATTATGCGAAGGATTAGAGAAAAGTTTCAGGATATCAGTAGTCAGCACATTTGGCAGCGATAGCCCACTGTGAAAAGCTGGCCACCGGGTGGATCCAACATCATCACATAATCTGAAAGCAGCAATGAGAGGCTGGTGGCAATTGGAGAGGGCAGGGGTGGACAAGAGGAAACCCATCGAGTACGGCACCCTGGCCTGCATAATGCATGTCTTGCCTAAAGTATGTAAATACACATCAGAGGTCACTTTGTTCAAGGCAGCATTCAAGCTGGCCTTCTTCGGAGCATATGCACTAATCGAACTGGTGGCCTCAGCAAAACACAAGGATCCTTCATACAGGTGCAGGATGTACAAATCAGTCCCAGAAGTGTGGAAGTAGTACTGAGAAGATCACAAACCGCCCACTGGGGGATGTCCCGCTATACAAACACAAGAATGAGTACATTTCAATTCAGGGCCATGCTGAGAATGGCTCTCGAAAGGACAGGCCTGCCTGTGGCAGAGTTTGGCACACACTCTTTTCATATTGGGGCATCGACCACGGTGACTAGGTGGGGACTGTCAGAGGATGGCATGAAAGGTATAGGGAGGTCGCTCTCTGCAGCTTACAAGCATTGTGAGCCCCCCCCCACCAAAGGAAAAAAATAAAAAAGTTGGGATAGAATAGAGTTTTATTTAGCAAAAAGGAGATGTGACCACCAACTTGTCATTATTTGTTATGGCAGGTTAATGTAGAACAGTGTGGATAGTAGAATTGTTTGTGCGAAGAACGGAAAGTTTGTAGACCGGGGGGGGGGTGCTCAAAGGCCTAGACGGGTCAACACCACAATAAGATGGGCAGGAATCCCGGGAATGCCCTGGAAGGACGTACGGAGCAGTCTGCACCAGCAATACCAAGGGGAGCCGAATTTGCTAGTAGTGCACCTGGGGGGAGGGACAACCTGGTGCAACTTGGTAGGAAAGAGCTGCTGGAGAGCATTCAACATGAGCTGATTGAAGTGTCTAGGCTATTGGGTAGCCCAAACGTGCTGTGGTTTGAAATTGTGCCCAGGCAAACATGGAGGGGTACCTGGTCCACTAGCGCCCTTGACAGATCCAGAAAAAAGCTTAATGTGGCGGTGGCTACATTTTGTAGGACAAATGGTTGGGAAAGCAACAGGCATGGCCTAATCAATTTAAAGCCCTCAGAGTATTTCACAAAAGATGGGATGCACCTATCAGACGCAGGACTGGAGGCATTCTAGCCCAACCTCTGTGGGGCCATGGTGTTAGCCGGATGTCTGTCGATTGATCGCTGTCTGGTTGGTGGGAGCTGCCCAAGGACGTAAGCCCACATGCAGCGTGGAGTTGAAAGACGCAGCTAAAGGAGCTTAAGAATTTTTGAAAGGCCACCATGGGCCAAGTGCTTACCATGGGACGCCTCATGGCAGGTTAAGGCGGTCTGAGAGGGGAAGGGGTGCACAAGACTGCACTCGCAGCCCAGCCCACCAGTCGGAGGAGTGCACCGGATAATCCAAGGTAGAGAGTTGGGCCTAAAATAAAGAGATGGTGGAATACCCCTCCCTTCTGCAAAAATGGTGAAGTTCCAGCTCAGGGACTCCATTTATCAGCCATAAACGCCAGATCATTACAGGCTTCAATTTGACTAATAACTATCATAAATGTGTCAGGTCATTTTATTTGATGGAACTAATTAAATGATTGATGACTTGACGTATAACCTATTGTCATTATGGCATGCTTTGATTTGGGCAACAAAATATTTGGTTGGTGATAAAAAAGGAGTGAAATAAAGCTGCAGCCATTAACTTCCAAACGCATCAAGTTCAAGCTGTACATTTATGAGTTGGAATGGTCGCGTGCAAAGTTTATGAGCCCTGCCCTTGCATGACTAAAAAGCAGGACATCCTGCAGGGCTCACAACAAATAGAATGGAAGAATAGAAAAGAAGAGCAGAAAATGGAAAGAGGTGATTTGTTTTTACAATTCTGTTTTATTACTTTTTCAAACAAGCATATGAATACAAAAGTACCTTAAACAGAGTAACTTTAGTTGAGTATAAGCATGCAGTGTCTTTTACTTTCATGTATTTGACTTGAAATGAAGCAATAATGAGCAATTGGATCTGTAACAAAGCAAGTAAAGATGATAAATCTGGGTTGGAGGAAAATGGATGGATGGGTAACCCCACATCCATTATTGTCACCCCGAGGGGAGTGCAGTGAACCCTCCAGATTACACTCACACCATTCTTTGTTTCCCACATCTGCAAGGGCAGCACTAATCTGCAGCATTATGCTTGTTCACATCTGACATCTCTACTTCCCATGTTCTCGAGGATACCTAAGGAGGTCTGGTTTCCTCTTTTGCTTTTTATTTAAGTATTGAGGGACAGGCAAATCTAAAGCAGTAAGACAAACTAAAGAAGGTAAGAGGTGAGATAAATTATAGCAGAGAGCAGAGAGCCAACAGCTGAACAAAAAGGGCAGAACAGCAAGAAAGAGCAAGACGCTGGAGGAAAGGGAGATGGAATAAGGAGTGATGTGTATATATAAGGGCAGAATTCGTAGGGGAAGGGAAGAGCCTTGGTGAGGTAAAAGGAATATCATGCAAAGGAGAGGAATGTCAAGGGGACAGAATCCATGCAAGAATGAAAGAGGTTTGGAGAGAGTGAGAGGGTGAAAGGGGAGAGATGGATCTGAAGTAGCACAAGAGCAGTAGCAAAATGATGGCCTCCCTGCTGCAGAATGTGATGATGGGCCCCTGAGTCTCCCACATCTCACAGATAGTCATTGGCCCTGGACTAACTGGGAGCCCCCTGATGGGCTCGGACCCCACTGAAGTTTTGAGGGTCCATCTGTGCTGGAGGCACCTGTGCTGTGTTTTGGCCCAAGCGGTGAAGCAAGGTAAAAGCCTAGGGCAATAGAGTGGTGAATAGCAGCAAATGTAGGGGAGAGGAGGAAGCTAGAGTGGAAGAACAAGTAAATGAAGGGTAGAGGTGAGAGAGAGTAAAAACATGAAGAGTAGAGCATGGAGGGGAGGTGTAAAAGTAAGAGGGGAGAGAACCAGATAGAAGAGGCTAAGGAAAATTGGAATTTAGACTTAAAAGGGGCAGAACCAGTGAAAAAAGGTGAAGCTAGAGAGAAAGATGAAAGGTGAAAGGCAGCGCTTTGATAGGAGTAGATGTAAGAAAGGCAGAACGATCAGCAGACCTTAAGTGGCATGGAGGGGGAATGGTGAGCGGTGGATATAAGAGGGCATGACAACCAAGAGCAGGTGAGAGCCTGTGGGAGAGAGACAGGGGAGAGGTAGATTTAAGAGAGGTAGAACCAACAAGAGAAGGTTACAGGCTAGGGAAGAGATGAGAGGTGAAGTGTACACCAGTTAGGTTAGAGGTGGATATAATAGAGGCAGAAATAGAAAGGTAAGAGACAGTAGGGGAGATAAGGTGAAGTGTAGCGCATGGAAGGGAGAAGTGGTTGTAACAGAGGCAGAAAAAGAGACATGGTAAGAGGCGGGGTATAAAGAAGAGATGTGGATGTAGTGGGGACAGACCAGCAAAAACATTATGAGGCTAGAGGAAGAAATGAGAGGTGAAGGACAGTACATGGATAGGGTAGGTAGATGTAAGATAGGCAAATCAAGAAACCTTATGAAAGAGGCAAAAGAGCCTACTCACACTGGAAAGTGAACAAACAGTATTTAAGACCTGGTATGCAGTTTTACCAGATCAGGAGACAAAGAGAGAGATGAAGCAGAAGAGAGAGGAATACTATGTAGGTGGCCAGAGATGAAGTAAAACACCAACACCTTTTGAAAAGTAAATGCCTCTATGAGGCAGGTAATTAAAAAGGCAACATTTTAGGCTTGATAGGTAAAAGAGAATGAAGGGACTCATCTATTAGAGAATTAAGGGCAACCAAGGGGGAGACAATTAGGGAGTCCAAAAGTATAATGTAGGAATTGGCTACCCAAGTGGTAGAGTTCTACTAATCCCACATAGATATCCGGAGGAGGAAATAGACAGCTTCATCGCTGACTGCCCCATGGCACAGTTATCCCCTAACCAGAGTGTAGAGCTAGAGGATGATATCACTGAGGAAGAATTGACGGAGGCAATGGGGCAACTACAGGCAGGGATCTTCTCTTTGCGAAGTCGGCGGTGTTGTTCCAGTTCGGCGTGCAGTGATTTTCTCACTGCGATGCAGGCTTTGCGTTGTGTCTTGCAGGCTGTGTGTTAACTTTTGCTGCACAAGGAGTTCTTTTGCAGGAATTAAGTCTTTTTGGTCCTGAGACTTCAGGGAACAGGAGGAAAGCTCTATCCACGCCCTTTGAGAGCACTTCTCAGCACAGCCAGAGAGCAGCAAGGCAGCAGGGCAACATCAAGGCAGCAGTCCTTCTCAGAAAATCAGTCCAGGTGAGTCCTTTGGGCAGCCAGGCAGTTCTTCTTGGCAGGTTGCAGGTTCTGGTTCAGGGGTTCTTCTCCAGGAAGTGTCTGCAAAGTAGAAGTGTCTACCTCAGAAGTGTCTGAGTTGGTAGGGTCAGAGACCCTGCTTAAATACCCAAATGTACCTCTGGAGTGGGGAGACTTCAAAGAGTGGCTTAGAAGTGTACAAGGTCCCCTTTCAGTTCCATCCTGTCTGCCAGGGTCCCAGTAGGGGGTGTGGCAGTCCTTTGTCTGAGGGCAGGCTACTGTCCTTTGACATGTAAGTGTCAGGCCCTCCACCCTCCCAGCCCAGGAAGACCCATTCAATATGCAGATTTGTGCAAGTGTGACTGAGCATCCTGTGTTTGGGGTTTGCCTGAGTGAATGCACAAAGGAGCTGTCAACTAAACCTAGCCAGACGTGGATTGGAAGGCACAGAAGGATTTAAGTGTAGAGAAATGCTCACTTTCTAAAAGTAGCATTTCTAAAATAGTAATATAAAATCCAACTTCACCATTAAGCAGGATTTTGTATCACCATTGTCGCCATACTAAATGTGACCTGGCTACTCCTTTCTGGTCAGTATCTACCACTCAAACAGTATATGAGGGTAACCCTAATGCTATCTTATGAAAGGAGCAGGCCTCACAGCAGTTAAACTACCAGGACATGTAGAACACACATGTCAAAACGGGGAGCACCCTGTCTTCCATTCCAGCATTTGTGACCCCAAGGCATCATGGTAAATGCAGTCATTAGCACGAATTTGAATAGAGTTTTGAAAGTGTTTCACCATATGTTGGTGTGTCAAGTGCCGTATCTTCGGACACGTGTTTCTGGCCATTTGGCCATCATCAGCGAAGAGCAACGTGTAGCTGGCGGGGTTGCTTGAAATGCCGCCTTGTAAGTATTCACAGGTTTAAATACCACTCAAGAAGGCGCACAGGTGCTTCACCCGAGCACGTCAGCTCAGAGGCTCAAGGGAGCCTTAATTACAACAGTCAAAACGGGGAGCACCCTGTCTTCCATTCCAGCATTCGTGACCCCAAGGCATCATGGTAAATGCAGTCATTAGCACGAATTTGAATAGAGTTTTGAAAGTTTTTCACCATATGTTGGTGCAGCAAGTGCTGTATCTTCGGACACGTGTTTCTGGCTATTTGGCCCTCATCAGCGAAGAGCAACGTGTAGCTGGCAGGGTTGCTTGAAATGCCGCCTTGTAAGTATTCACAGGTGTAAGTACCACTCAAGAAGGCGCACAGGTGCTTCACCCAAGCTCGTCAGCTCAGAGGCTCACGGGAGCCTTAATTACAACAGTCAAAACGGGGAGCACCCTGTCTTCCATTCCAGCATTCGTGACCCCAAGGCATCATGGTAAATGCAGTCATTAGCACGAATTTGAATAGAGTTTTGAAAGTTTTTCACCATATGTTGGTGCGGCAAGTGCCGTATCTTCGGACACGTGTTTCTATCTATTTGGCCCTCATCAGCGAAGAGCAACGTGTAGCTGGCGGGGTTGCTTGAAATGCCGCCTTGTAAGTATTCACAGGTTTAAGTACCACTCAAGAAGGCGCACAGGTGCTTCACCCGAGCTCGTCAGCTCAGAGGCTCACGGGAGCCTTAATTACAACAGTCAAAACGGGGAGCACCCTGTCTTCCATTCCAGCATTTGTGACCCCAGGGCATCATGGTAAATGCAGTCACATGTTCATGTCCTGCCTTTTTACCTACATAGCACCTTGTCCCACGGGCTACCTATGGCCTCCCTTAGGGGTGACTTATATGTAGAAAAAGGGGAGTTTAAGGCTTGGCAATTACTCTTAAATGCCAGGGCGAAGTGGTGCAGTGAAACTGCACACACAGGCACTGCAGAGGCATGCCTGAGACATGGTTAGGGGGTACTTTTGTGGGTGGTACAACCAGTGCTACAGCCTACTAGTAGCATTTGATTTACAGGCCCTGGACCCATGTAGTGCACTTGACTCGGGACTTACAAGTAAATTAAAAAAGCCAATTGGGTATGAGCCAATGTCACCATGTTTTAAGGAGAGAGCATATGCACTTTAGCACCTTTTAGCAGTGGCAAAGTGTGCAGAGTCCTAAATCCAGCAGAAAGGAGGTCAGAAAAAGAGAAGGAGGAAGGCAAAAGTTTGGGGGTGACCCTGCAGAAAGGCCATTTTCAACACCAAGGTATAGCTCTCACAAGAATTTAGATTACATAGGAGGACTAGACAGGGCTGTCCTCTGTTGCTGATGCTATTGGTGCTGGCGATTGAGGGCCTGGACAACTGGATTAGGACGGACATGCTAATCTGGGGATGGCCGACTAGCAGCGGCAGCATGGAACGCATTTCTCTGTACGCCGAATATATCCTGCTATATTTGACACAGGTACTCTCTTCGGCCAAACATCTGGGAGACATTTTCCTGGCATTCTGTGAAGTCTCTGGGTTTGGTATTACCTGGGGCAAGTAATTGCTGTTCCCGGTACGCACATGGATGCCAAGTGAAATACTGGAACTACCTTTGAAGATTACGCTAGACAGGTTAATATATTTAGAAACTTGGATTACTATACAGCCCACCCATTACTTTGAGGCCAACCCTTCTAAAAAGGTTTGAAAAGGATGCCAAACAATAGCGGTCTCTCTGGGTCTCTTTGATGGAAAAGGCTGCGTTATTTAAGATGGTGGCCCTCCCTTGCTTCCGTTATGTCCTCCAGAACTTCCTTTACCCTATTCCAGACTTGTTCTTCACCAGAGTTGACACCTTAGTTTGCACACTTATTTGGTTGAATGGACAGCTTAGAGTGGCCCTTTGTACACTGCAAAGTTCAAAATATGATGGGGGCATCCTCTCTCAAATATTCGGAAATGCTATGAAGCGGCACAAGTGAGTATAGTCAACCACTGGGCCTTTGACCCATGGCAGGCCCTGGCACTTCGGGATGGTCAGGGAAATCCATGCATAGCTCTTGTTAGCTACACTGGCTCTACAGGGGAAAACTGGGGTCCGCATTCTTCCTGGCAACAGCGAAGGGTATCCGGATATGGCGGATGCTCACCAGAGAAATAGGATGGGCTAATCATCTGACCCCAAAAACACCTATCTGGGAGAGCACACGATTGCCCAAGGTGACTACTTTGTGTGGGTTTCGGGGCTGGGTCACCATAGAGATATCATCTCTGGCTTAGGTGTGGGATGTGAACGGGGTGGTGCCATTGTCATACCTGAAAAAAGAATACCAAATGTGAGATGCACAATGGCTGCAGTTCGCCCGGCTGAGAGCAGTTTACGCCTTAGCATCCCTGCAGAATCAGAGACACACGAAGATGCTCCTGAGACTCATAGAAAGTGTGATACAGGGGAAACAAATCTCACTCACATACGGCACTACAATGAGAAATATGAAACCCTCAATAAACACATTATGGGAGAGGTGGAAAAGGGACAGTGGGGAGCTGGAGGAAGCAGACTGGGTGGAGGCGCTTATGTTTCCAGCAGGGATAGCCATTCCTGCATCACTCAAATTAATGCAATTCAAAATACTGCACCGTGTGTACTACACGCGATCCTTGCTGCACAAAATAGGGAGGGCAGTGACTGCGGATTGCTTGCAGGGATGTGGGGACATTGGCACGTTCTATCACACCCGGTGGAGCAGTCCTACGATTGTAGGGTTTTGGAGGGAGGTGGGTCAGGCCCTGGAGGATGCGACAGGAAACCCTCAGGAACTGAAACCAGGAACAGTACACCTGGGAATATGGGGACAAACTGATCCTACCAGGTATCAGAAGCTATTGATAAATCTTATCCTCATTGTGGCTGAAAGAGACATAACCAGAAAATGGGGATCATGGATACCACCAGGGTACAACAAATGGTGGGAAGGTATGGACATAATCTTGGAAAGGGAAGTCTACCGGGGTAGAGGCAAGGAAAAGAAATATGAGAAAATATGAGCAGATGGGAGGTACAGTAGATGAATCATTGGAACCCCATATGGGCTCAGGGACGTGGTGGAAGACCCCAGATACGGAGAGGGAGATAATGCCCACGGGTCACCAAAAGGACACTGAAGGGCCTACGGAGACACAGACTTTGAATGACCATAGGGTAGAATTAAAAAAATAAGATTAGATGCAGGGGGGAGATGAGAAAAAGAGTGTAGCAAGAAGGGGAGGAGATGGTGTAAGAGGGGTAAAATCAATGAGAAAAGTTTAGAGAAGTCAGAAGGATGAAAATGGACAGAAGGATGTAAATGGGGCAGAACCAGTGAAAAAGGTTGTGAGACTGGGGGAGAGATGCTCCGTGAAGGTAGAGAGGCAGAACCAGCAAGATAATATAAGCAGGGGACAAAAGAGGATACAGAGAGAAGAGAAGAGAAGTGGATGGAAAAGAGAACAAACTCCAAAAGATAGTAAGAGGTTTGAAGAGGGAGAGAGGAGTGAAGGTAGATGTTTCATGTTCAGAACCAGCAATAGAAAGTTAAAGGCTTGGTGAGTGATGAGAGATGAAAAGTAGGTGAAGGAGGTAGAGATCGATGTAAGAAGGGCAGAATCAGCAAGAGGAGTGAGTGAAGGCACAAGATAAGAGGTTTATGCAACAGGGTCAGAAGCAGCAAGAGAAGATAATAGGAAATGGGAGAATGAAAAGGAATAGCTGGATTTAGGATGGCAGACCCAGCAGAGAAGATAAAGGATGGGTGGAGAGTTGAGTGGTAAAGAGTAGGGCAGGGTAGGGAGATGTGGATGTAAGAAGCAGAAACAGCAAGAGAATATGAGAGGCTGGGTGGAAAGACAAGGTAAAGAGTAGTGCATAGAGGGATAGAGGGGTAAGATGGAGTGACAGAAACTGAGAAAAGCTAGGAGCCTTGGGGAGAGATGAGATGTTAAGAGGAGAGCATGCAGAGTGTGGTGGATGCAAGGGGGGCTGAACCAGCAAGAGAAAGTAAAAGGGTGGACAAGAGGTGAAGTGAAAAGTAAAGCACAGAGGAGAGAGGTGGATGTAAGTGGGCAGAATCTGTAACAAATACTAAGAGGGTGGAGGAGTGGTAAAAGTGTCTTTGAACTAGAGTGTGCTTCTAAGTACATTGAGCCTTCTGCCAAAGTTTGCAATTCTCTGTCTCTTTATTTTACATGTAGAAAATGTGGTCTTGTTTTTGCAATGTGTGTCATGCTTCACAAAGGATTGTAACCTTGAGCCATCCTCAACATGTCTGTGGAACTACAGCCTGCTCTCTGTATACTCTTACTCTTCTTGACCTTTCTGTTAAATCCTCACTCTCAAAACTCCTTGAAAAAGAAGTCAACCCCTTAATCTGCTTCATAGAAATTAATTTACTTACAGTTTGCCAGTTGATTTCTGGCCTTTCCATGAGTTGGAAGTAGAATGTCTTGCTGTGTCAGAATGTTTGTGTCTGATTCTTGATCAGTAGAGCAGCCTTCAAATTGCTAAGTTATAGTGTCATATTTGTCAGTTTCCCATTCAGTGCTTATGAATCAACTAGTACATCCTGGACTTTAAGGTATTCCCTAGGGTTACCTCTATCATATCTGAGAGGTCTAAAACCGTCCACCCCCTCCCCTGCAATTTTGGACATGTTCTAAATCTACGACTTGCAGAATTCTTTGGGCTTCAGCTGTTTTGTTCTTTACCTTTCCCAGATATTCATACAATCGTTCAGTTTCTTGCTGATGTTCTATGCATATTGATATCCAAATAATCATTTCCTTCAATGATAGTCCGGTATTTACCCAAGAAAACAATTTTGGATTTGCACACAATTCATTGCTTTCTGGATAAAGACAAATTCATTCCTTATAGTGAAACAGCAGCAGTCCTCATTTTTAAGGGACCTGGGGCCAGATGTAGCAATATTCCGAATTGCGACCCACAAATTGTGAGTCCGAGCTACTCACAATTTGCGAGTTGCAATTCGGAATGTTGGACGGTGTCCCTCGCAAGGTGGTCGCAAAGGCCCACCTCATGAATATTCATGAGGTAGGTCGAATTTACAACCCCTTTGCGAGTGGCGGCATTCACAGGGATGGTGGCCTGCTGCGAACAGCAGAACACCATGGGGGTTATTCTAACTTTGGAGGAGTGTTAATCCGTCCCAAAAGTGACGGTAAAGTGACGGATATACCACCAGCCGTATTACGAGTTCCATTGGATATAATGGACTCGTAATACGGCTGGTGGTAAATCCGTCACTTTTCCGTCACTTTTGGGACGGATTAACACCTCCTCCAAAGTTAGAATAACCCCCCATGTCTGTGACTGCTTTTTAATAAAGCAGTTTTTTTTTTTGTAATGCAGCCCGTTTTCCTTAAAGGAAAACAAGATGCATTACAAAAACGAAAAATAAAACATTTTTGTTTCATTTTTTCAGAGCAGGCAGTGGTCCATAGAACCTTAATTCTTCTGAAAAACATATAAAAACTGGCCTTTCTCTACATTAGTACCATCTGCACCTTTCCTTTGGAAATCCCTTAGTGTCAGGATACCCTCTTGGGGTGGTATTTTCATTCATCTCTTTCAATGCTATAATAGCTAAAGAAATGTGCATAAACTGCACCATTTGGTGTACTTTAGCAAACTATCAGAGGAAAGGGAAATTTGAAGAAGCCCAAATATCTTGTAAAAGTAGTTTGAAGGCCTATTAGGTATCTGCCCCCACATGTTTCATCAGGCATCATTTGTCACTATCTGTCCAATAACCTAGAGCCATATCTGCTACACACCAGTTATACTGTCCCAAAGTGTATTAAAATACAACATGTACCAGGCTGCTGTATAGGGTCTGTCTGGCCATGCTCACAAAGACAGATGGATCACTAACAAGTGCAGAATGACAGCAGGCAGGTCTGGGCAAGCATAGGATGATGTGCGCCTTTTCATCATAACAAATTATCCCAAACCTCAAGGAGTGACAGTGAGGCCTGGGGAAAATGCTGCTTTTCAAATGCTAGTGAACTGCAGCACTCTTTGTGCCACCCAAAAAAATATTATTGTAATACATGTCCCAGACCTGCTGCTGCAGCTTGTCATGCAGTTTTATACTGCAATTTAAACCTTTTGCAAGGCCTAAACCTTCCTTTTTAATTATAAGCCACTACGCAGGTAAGCCCTAACCCCAAGCCACTACTAGGTCAGGGTGCATGGTATTTGAAAAGCAGGAGATGAGTATTTAAGTTTTACATGCCCTGACAGTGAAAAAATCCTAAAGTCATTTTTCACTGTTCTACGGCTATTGTAAGACTATTTCTCCCATATACATGATATCTATGGGAGAAGATGCTTCTTCCAATCATTTGAATTATAATGTAAAGTCCTCTTAAATGGTAAAGTTAAATTTAAAGTTAGTCTTCTGAAAATGCAGCTTTTAAAAAGTTGACATGTTTCTGCCGAAACCAAATGTATCTTTCTGCGAATGTCCAGGGTTATATGACTGGGAATGGCAGCTATCTACCCATCTCAACTAAATCCCAATTTCCTACAGTTTAGAGTTGTAGTTTCATGCAGTTCCTATTATGGTAATAAGGCGGCATATTTGTAGGGCGGCAGTACCACCACGTGTGGTTGATTCAGTCAGTCCCATACTGTTGGGAAGCTGTCAGCCTGATCCCTGGCTTACCCACAGTGCCTGATCCAAACCTAGAAAGTAAAGGTGATTTGTGGCAACCTAAACATGGCACTCTGATTCCCCAGGAAAGTCGTGGTGAACAGATCATACCTCTTTCGCTCAGCTCCAAAGACTCACACATGCCAAGGCAGAACAACAGATGCGAGATAAGTTTAATTACATTTATTTAAGCAATTGCATCTGATTATAAAAAGCATGAGCTGCGATAATAAGGTAGTTGAAATCATCACTACGATTAGGATTCAGAAGATAAACAACCCCACCATCTTTGTATAATCCTAAAAATGTAGATAGTTCCTACATACACCTTATGTCTAAAATCTGAGAACATAGTGGTGGTAACCCTTCTGCCAATCCCAGTCTGAGAGAAGGACCCTGACCTCCATACCTGAAAAGACTGGCAAGGGTCTGCCTGTTGTCAGGATAGCAATCCTCTCAGTTGGCTGAAAAGTCAGCTCCAGGATCAGTGAAGCTGTCAATGAAAGGGTGTATATCACAGAATGGTCAGAACTGGAATGTCTTCTGCCCCCCCTAGGTCTATGTGGTGTTTAACAAATCTTACAGTGTTCTAAAAACAGGCCTGACATGAGAATATTTCTAAAACAAGGGACTGGCTCCATAACTCCTGGCAATACGAGTTAGAATATAATGTCCCAAACATGACAGCCTTGAACAGGGCACATAGTGAAATACGTGCAAAGGAATGATAAAATGTACAACTATGTCTTCTCAGAAAGAAGAGGCTGATTAAAATATAACAACAACGAGCTAAAAGCTGGCTGTGCAAAAAAAAAGGCACAGGCTATGGGCCCAGGGCTGAAATAAGAGTGTCCAACCCAGGAACTACTTAGAACCCACAACACTCTCCCCTTGTCAGTAGAGGACTATGGGGTCCAAGACCTGAAATATATAAGAAATATATAACAGCTAACCTAAAAACAAGTGTAACATAAGATATTTACATAAAAGAAATAAAATGCCCATGGTGGCAAGCAGACCAGGCAAAAGCATAAGGCTGAATTAAAACAAGTCAATGTGAAGAAAAGAATGCCAATTAAAAACCATTGGAATCCCGCATGGGGTAATCAGACACATCAGTGGAGATGGAATCCAAGATAGACCCCACTTCAGGAGCCAACTCAACCACCAGAGTCTGATTCAAAAGGTAGAAGGCGCACATGTGATCCATTATCTCAGCCATAGTCCCAGCTGAGGAGGCAGCATTACTTGCTGTGCCAGATGTTGGGGCACCAGGATTCACTAGATCCACAAAGGGAGGCTAATAGGAAGCATCACGGATCAACCACAATCTCATGGAACAGTTCCAGCAATGAACCCTCATTGAGAACATCATTAAATAATGTCCCTCAGAAAGTACATGTTGCAAAGGAAGACACTTTTCCAGTCTGCATTCGAAAGGGCACCATAAGCAATGGAAGACAGGCTATACTCAGTAGAGAACTGGTCTGAATAACAATGACCAATTCTTGTCAAGTTCCTCCAATAGTGATGCTCTGAAGAACTGCATCATGCATTCACAACAT
Organism: Pleurodeles waltl; assembly: GCF_031143425.1. Lineage (NCBI taxonomy): Eukaryota > Metazoa > Chordata > Amphibia > Caudata > Salamandridae > Pleurodeles > Pleurodeles waltl. The sequence goes on along the minus strand of NC_090437.1, from coordinate 1,084,127,072 downwards.
AGTTGGGCTGGTGGAAGTAACATCACCCTTCTTAGTTGGGATGAGGCAGCCATTGTGAATCAAAAATAGCAACATCAGGATACTGCCAATTAATGCCAAAAAAATCAGGAAACCTCTGAAAGCACTTGAAAAAAAGTGAGTGAATGGCTGAAGATATAACGCCAAATAAAGTCTGGAAAGTGCTGACAAGTCCAGAACCCACAGCCTTAAAAAAGTGTAAAATCCCAGCAGTGTTCGATGCATTGAAAATGCAACTGACCAATTTACCTGAGTGTTTTAGAAAGTTGGTGTTTAAAAGGGACTGTATCTTTGCACACAAACCTGCCACTTGCAAGTCATCAATTTCCCCAGCTGATGTGAGGGCCACATGTTCTTCAAACAGAAGTGCTTTTAGTCTGCTCAGCATGTTGAAATTGACATTATAAGTAGCAATGTAAGTCAAAGGCCACAAATCTGCTACTTTTATCTTATATGTGGGAGGGAAAAGTACATTTATAGTAAAGCTCACTATTTGAGAAACAGCAGTCACATAAGCGACACCTGCTGGCACCCCACAACAGCCTTGGTCACTCGGCATCAAGTAACTCCCATTCAAAAGTAATTGAAACACTGGGAGAATCAAAGGGACGAGAATACCCTTCAAGTTGCAAGCTAAATCTGCCACAGACTTGTTACATGCATCATGCAATGCCACCTGTTTACAAATCATTGAGTTGCACAGCCCCGTCACTCATTCCACTGCCCGAGTTGCGGGCAGTGGAATGTGCGATGGGTGTTGCATCCACCGCACAGCCACATTGCAGCCGGTTCCAATAGGAGCCAGCTGCAATATTAAGGCCCTGCTGTGAACTCCTAATAGGACCAGCGTGGTTCAGGCCGCACAGGCAGCCTGATGGTGGGAAGCGTTTGGCTAGCAGCCTCCACTGCCCGCCAAACCCATAATGAGGCCTTATGTTTTTTAATGTATAAATGCGAGTGGATAATGTGTTCATATCATTATCGACAATGGCTAAAGCTTTCTCTAAGATTTCCTCATCTATTTGCCTAAAATGTGCAGCAGAATCTTCTTGAGCAGGGGTTTCTGGGACTTAATAAGAAATCTTCTATGTCAATATCTTCAAAAAGGAGAGAAAGGTGTTCTTCTACAGCTGTTAATGGCGGAATACTATAACCATATTTGACATAATTTACCCCGCTTCATGTGGTGATGATACCTGAGTCCTGTGTGATGAAGTAACACGGATTTGATCACTCTAAAACTCAGTGTAGAGTTGATAAAACAACCATTTGTGTTTACTGGCCACAATAACAACCCGTTGAGACCTGAAAGTGATGAATTAAAGATGCTGTTCTGAACCCACCCGTTGAGCTGTTCTTCTGTGACTCTCATAATATTTTGCCAATTTTCGAATCTATCTATGGAGGGAATGCTGGGCACCTTCATTTATTTTCCTTTTGCTAACCCAAGGCAAGCTGTTTGCTGGACAGTGTCATTTAAAAAACTCATTTGCAGTGGAATTAACCAAGCTCTAAATGGAGCCCCGTGCCTTGTATTTGCCAATCCTTCATTCCCCAAACACTTTTAAAGTCAATCAACTTTTTTCAATATTCATAACCTTCTATGGGCAACTGGGAAACACAATAATCCAACTAAATTAATTTAGTGTTGGTTAGCAATATTTTTCTTGCTTTCAAATTTGGTAATTTAAAATAATGTGACTCTGGGTTTTTTGCATCATGCCCAGAAAAGTAAGTGACTATTTCTACACATGTTTTGAAACCCCACTGGTGGAGTTGGACAGAGTTACCATTGTGTGTAGTAAAAATTACCCTTGGAGTACTAGCTTAATGTAAATAAACTGTAAACTTTGTACTTGTATAGTGCACTACTCACCTGTCAGGGTCTCAAGGTGCTGTACACATACTGCTGTTGAACCTCTCCTGGCTTTTCTTTGTGAGGTGCCCACCCCTGGACAACCTCCAAGGTGAAGCCATGCATCCCAGCACTGTTGGGGCCACTGTGGAGATTAAGCAAGCTATTGCCCAGAGTTACAGAGTGGGACCCATGAATTAGATTAGGCACCGATGCGGGAATTATCAGGTCCAAGGAAATTGAGCCCAAGACACACCGAGGTGGGAATTGAACCCTGGTCCCAGGACAGATTTCTGTTTCAGGGTCTGCCGCTCTAACCATTGAGCCACACTTCTCCACTAAGTGATGGTGTCCATACTGATGGTAACAGAACATTTGCCCATAATTTATGATATTCATATAAACATCTTCACTTTCAAATACAGTACAATATTCAAGCTCCGCAAGCATAGAATCAACTGTTTTTACATCCTTGTCATCAGAAAAATCCCCAGGTGTAATAATGTCATTCATAGAAATTTTGAAGACAAACGGGATTTGAATAATTTCAGTAGGACTAAATATATCAAAGGGTACTTTATCCCAAACAATCCCATCAGAAACTGGAACAGCAGAAAAGTTCACTAAGGATAAGTTTTCACACTTTGTGTGAGGATTAATAATGCTTTAACATCTCATCCACTAGTACAACAGCAGAGCTTTCAGTAAGGTAATGACCATGTATCAGCAAAAAGAACACAATATCAAAACGAACCCATAGAAGAAAATGAAGCAGTGTCAATATTATCCACAGGTAGTACCATGGGTGACTCAAATAATTTATTTTAATCCAGTTGAAAACCTTATGTATACCATGTGCTGGTGCATTAGCTGGTGCTGAAGAATCTGAAAAAAAAATCATCAATGTCGGCAAAGTCACCAGAAGCAGTTTGTGCGAAAACTGTAACCAATGCTGGTGAAAGAGAACTAGTAGATGTATCTAAAAGTGGTTCATCAAAACAATGCCATCTGTTTGAGTTGCACTGAAAAAATGCAGATTAATATTGTGGACATTTCTTGTAGATGTAGTAGTAGTCACAGGAATTAATAAAAGTTTGTTCTCCGCACTCCCCAAAGTCAGGGAAATAATTTCATCATTGTTTAATGCTTGAAGAGGGATATCCTGTATGGTAGTGAGAGGGGCAAGGGAACTACAAAGGAATCCTCGTGGTCTACTGTGCAGGGTCAGCCACATGAGGTAATTTGACATGATCAATGGAGACAAATCAATTGTCTTTGGAACCTGGCAGCGGCAGTAGGATTACAGTTCTGGTACCTTTTATCCAAGAACTGGAACCAGTACCAGGTAAGATGGAGCATACTCCTTCTTCACAGGTATCTTTTCCCAACCTTTGGAACCCCGTGTGTGGATCTTGTTAAATCCCTCATTCCCAAAGTGGTGGCATGAGTTGATGAATGCTCTTCGCAGAACTGTTATAATTCCTGCAAGACAGTGATGTCATTTGTGTCAGAACTGTTATAATTCCTGCAGGACAGTGATATCATTTGTGTCAGAAGGTGTTTCTGCCTCCACCGCACCAGGATCATCAAGATCTGGGACGTACATAGAGATGCTAAACAGAAGTTCATAAGGAGTTCAACCTCCCAGAGACCTCCTAGGGAGATTATGTAAGGATCTCTGGACTCTTACTAATACCCTAGCTGGTAAGGATTGTTTTAAGTGTTCATTTTTTTTTCTCCACAACCGAATTTCCCTCAGGATACAATGGATAAGAATATTTCACCCTAACACCCATAGTTGCCAAGGTGTCCCTTAATGCCGGGTGTCTGCGGTGGGCATTTGATGGAGGAACCTTACATTTTTTGGCAAATTTCACAACTACGGGCATACTGCTTGGTGTGTTTGTACAGACCAGGTGTAGAATAGTGCCTCTTTTGGAAATGGGTACCCCCCACTTTTTGCCTGGTATCTGATGTGATTTGAAGAGAATGTGCACTGAGTTCCTGCTAACGAGGCCCCAGTGCCAGATCTCATTCCCTAAACTGTACAATTGTTTCCCCAATTGGGAAATCATTTAGTACCCTCTTTAAGTCCCTACTAAATGGTACCCCTGGTACCTATGGCCTGAGGTGCTAAAGAGAGGCTGAGTCTTGGTGCAGACAAAATTGAAAACACAGCATGGCACACAGCCTGTGTGCCATGTCCCCTAACACTACATGCAATATATGTAAGTAACCCCTACTGCAGGCCTTACAGCTCTAAGGCAGTGTGCATTATATTACATTTTAGGACATATCTGTGGGAGCAGATATGCCCCTGCTATGTCTCTGACAATTCTCAGACATAGTAAGAGGCCAGGGAAGATATTTTAAATGCATGTGCTGGACAATGGTCAATACGAGTTCTCCAGCCACATGATGGTTTCACTGAAGATAGGGATGTTTGGTATCAAACATCTCATACTGATAAGCCCACACTGGTTACAGAGATGGGTTTATCAATACATGCACCCAGAGGGCACCTTTGAGGGGTTCCCTGAAATCCTACCAGCCTCTGGTGTGTTTGCTGACTGGTTTCTGTTAACTGGCCACCAGAGACATAGTTCTGGCCCCTAGGGTGAACACCTTCTGCTCTCAGGAGGCCCAGAACAAAAACCTGTCCAGGAAAAGGGTGTAACACTACCTCCCATAGGATGACCTGTTGATTAGCTTGCCGGAGGCGGCAAGCCTCAAAGGGTTCACCCCTCCTGTCCAGAGACACTTAGCACCTGGACAGATGAGAAAATTAGCTTGTCAGGCAGGCGTTCCATCTATGGGCTAGTAACACCCCTAAGGTGAGCTACTACGAGCATACGAAATTTCAAAGGTAGCCATCTTTGTAATGGCATGCCTAGGAAATCTGGACAGGGTTATGCACACTACCCACAGAAAGTGGTCATATAGGGGGTGTAGTCACCCCAAGGCTCAGTAGATAGGGGACCCCTTGGCACCAGAGAAACCGATCCTGATGACCTAAGAAGACAAAGGACACTGAAGAGCCACAAAAGCAGAAGAGGAGAGAAGAAGCAGCTGACCTGGTACCAACCCTGCCAGCCTGTCTGCATCCCTCATTGAAATTTGCAGCAAAGTCTACCCATCCTACAGCTGTGACTCCAGAAACACATGAGGACTGTCTGCCTTTGAAAAAGACTCAAGACCTCCCATGAACAGCGGACTGTTCCCAAGCAAACCCCAAAAGAAGGGACTTCGAAGCTTTGGGAACTGCCAAAATCTGACATCTGAAGTCACCACTGCACCCTCTGTCTCTGCCCCAATTTGAAGTGGACCACCGGTGCCAGCAAGGTTCTCCAGCCCTCCAGAGTCAAGTTCATCATGGTTTCACCGCTCCTGGATTCCCTGATGATGCCTGCAGCCTCTGCACACAGACCCCCTCCACTGTGACCACTCCGGTATGGAAAACATGGCACCTAAGGGCACCTCTGCACCTGTCACTCCTGAGCCGTGGAAAGAGGACCGAAGGTGCCTACCTGTGCCTGAGCATTGTGAGGCCTGAACTCTCAGTTGGTTCAACCAGACCTGCCTCCTAGCCATAGCCTGAAGCTTCTTTTCACAGTGAACAATCTCCATTAAAACGCATTAGGCCACACCACACCCGTGCCCGCAGGTGGTGTACTGCTGGTGCCACCTTGGACCTTGCCCACTACTCACCTTAACTCTTTGAGATTGGTCTTGCAGGTCACTGTACTCTACCTGTTTGCTGAACTTGTTTTTTCCCTGTAAGATAAAATTGCAGAACTTGCACAATGTCCACTTTTTAAAGTGAAAATAATTCCTATTTAAAAATGCACTTACCTGAAAGCTTTTTCTTTGATGCCTAAACATATATAAAGATACTTTCTATTTTTATAATTTGGTGTGGATCTCCTTTATGAGCCATGTGCCTTATTTTTTTACTGTGAGATTTGTAAATCTCTTGCACTCCTCTGTGTTAAGCCTAAGGCTTCTCAACCACACTACCCCTGAATAGAGCACTTTGGAATTGCATAGCAAGCCCTGTCCACTCACTGGGGAACCCCTTGATACTTTACATGGTATTACATACCACATAAAAGGCCAGTTTCCTACACCAGGCCACAAATAGGGGGCCATTACAAGCTTGGCGGGTGGCAAGCGGTAACCGTTGTGCGGCCGCCAATGCGGCCTCACTCCTGCGGACCCTATTACGACATCCCCGCTGGGCCGGCGGGCGCAAACCAAGTTTACGCCCGCCGGCCCAGCAGGGATGAGGCCGCAACATAGGAGCCGGCTCCTAATGGAGCCGGTGGTGTTGCGGCCGTGCGACGGGTGCAGTAGCACTCGTCGCGCTTTTCACTGTCTGCAGCTGCCCAGGGCCCTGTTAGGGGGCCCCTGCACTGCCCTTGCCAGTGGCATGGGCAGTGCAGGAGCCCCAGGACACCCCTTACCGCCAGCCTCTTCCTGGCGGTGCAAACCGCCAGAAACAGGCTGGCGGTAGGGGGGTCATAATCCCCAGGGCAGCACTGCTTGCAGCGCTGCCCTGGCGGATTATCACCGCCGGGGCTACCGCCGAGGTCGTAATACGGGTCTCTGTACCTCCAGCCTGTTGGCGGTACGGACAACACATTACCCCTGGCGGTCTCTGACCGCCAGGGTCGTAATGACCCCCATAGTGTTTCTGTAGCACGGAAATGGTGGCCGCCACACCAGCATGGGCAGAAACAACACCCTCATGAGCTACTGTAATCAGATCTAGCCTATGATCTTCTGACCATCACACAATCACCCACCCCTGGTATTGTTACAAAGGCAATATTGTAGGCACTTAAATGGTAGGAGTATTTGGGAGGGTATGCAAATGGTTGCGCAAGCTACAGGGTACTGGTGTTTAGTACCTACTGCTGGTTGAGCTGAACCATCGGTCTAAATGATGATTCTGTACTGGTCAAGAGGCATGACATTTGTGGGCATGAGTTCATATTGGAGAAATTCTCGGGTCCGTAGTCAGAAAACATAGTAAACATCAGTAGCAGTCAGGGAGTGTAGCCCATTGTGTCCAATGTGAATATGTTTTTGCATTTGGAATGTATGCTTTGCTATCTGCCTCAAGGGCTGGTATTGGGGTCACGACAATGATGCGTTTTCCCTGGGATAATGGTCTGTCCTTGATGACCGCCATCTGAACTTCAGTCAGTATTTTTTCTGTTGGTGCAAAACGCATTTCTGCATTGGAGTACAGGTGTGATTTGTGTGCTATCAATACTGTGTCACCTTCATTGAACGTGACATATATGAATCCAATGGCACCCAGGATTACTCGGATTACCATGTTTGGTCTGTTTATACATGTGTGTAGCTGTTTTGCTTCAAGATATACAGTGTATGTTGTGGTGTCCAATGTTTACTGGAGAATTCAGGACAATTAAGTTATAAAGTGGTTTGATGCATTGTGCATAATCTGGAATGTAAGTTCTCCAAAATTGAAGGAAGCTAACAAGGACTGCAGTTTCTTGATGTTATATGGTGGTTGTAATAGAGCACATTTGTCTAGGAACTGTGGTGCCAGACTTTTCCCCTCATTTGAAAGCTCATATCCCAGGAACAGTGCACTGAGAAAGGCATTTTGTGTTTTCTTGAAATAGAATTTGTAGCCATGCTCAGCAAATACCAAACCAATGCTATCTACCCTAGCTAGGTGTGTGTTGCGGTTATCATCCATCAGATAGATGTCATCTACATAGGATGCCTCAGGATCAATATAATGCAATATTGATGTCACAAGGGCTGAGAACCATTGGAAATATCCAAAGTTTTTTGTATTTTTTGCTCACTATAGTGTTCAACAGTGTTGTACTGTGTGAATTTTGAATGGCAAAAGTGCATGTGTGGCTATTTAAATGTCTATAGTTTAAGACTATTCTATCTGAATGTTCCAGCTTAGCAACAGGAAACGAAGGGTTATTCATTGGAGATAGGCAGGGTTCAATAACTCCCTGGTACTCAAGTTGTGAGATTATTTCCTTCACTGGGGCTTTGGCCTCATGTTTTATTGGATATTGAGGCTGTACTTGTAGATTTAATGGTATTGGTATGACATGATAGGGAGAATCTTTAACCGAACCCACATGGTTGCAATACAGCACTGGAGCTTGTGCCAAAGCCCAATCTGTTGCATAGGCTTCTTTTACTGGATCTGGAACAAAGACTGAGAGGAAGATGAAATTACATGTTCTACTTGTGGGAGCATTCAGACAAATTCTGGCAGCCAATCTTTTTCAGTCACAACAATATTATAGCTTAATGTTAATCTTCCCCAGAAGATTACTGTAATGGTGTGCTAAATGTCCCCCTCAATTTGAATTTTAAATTTGAATACTCTGTCGGGTTGAGAGAAGTGCCTGTCCGCTGCTTCAATTTCTAAACAGTTGTTAGTTGCTGTGACAGTCATGAGATTATTTTAGCATTTAAATTGGCATATTATTTAGCTCAGGACCTGAGACCTATGCCCTTTCACCTAGTTGCATTGTCTTGGGTCCATTTTAGTTAGTAGTTTAGACTCAGTCACAGCTTAGCTTAGGCTTGCGGCCTGCACCCTTTTACCCAGTTATTATACTCTGAATTCACTTTTATTCATTTTATTTTTGCTTCTTTAGTGGCATTGTGTTAATTTTATTATAAACTGCTATTTTGCAAGAAAGTCTTTTTCAGTGCTATGAATGACATGTTCTTTTCCCTGGAATCACAAGAACAGAATGCGAGACACACAGAATAATATTTTGTGTTGCCGGCCCCAAGACTGCGCTAACAGTCCATTGCTTAGGGCCATTGCACTGCGTCAGACTTCTGTGCATGAACATAAACATGTCCACTATAAAAACACTGTGTAGGACGAAAGGCATTGGAGGGGATTTCCGTCAGAATTTCCATCCATGCTGCAATCCGGTTTCCGGCAGACCTCAGTCTTTGTGTCTTCACGGGTCCTGCTCTGGGGACTGGCGTCTTGACCTTTTACCAAAGTGACAGGGGTGGGGTGTGCTTCTCATGAACACGGTATGGACAGATTTGGCTTACATCGCCATGCTCTTGCTTAGGGGCTAGAGATTAAGCTTATAGCTAGGAATTGTATACTTATGTCATGACCATATGTTGAGGTTGTTTATATTCACATCTCTAATTTTCACAATCCTGATTCTGTTGTTTCTCATTATCTTAATCATTGCAGCTCATGTGTTTTATTGTAGATTGTATTGAAAACTGTCCTGCATATCTTTTCTTGCCTATGTATGTGCGTATGAAACGTATATGTGGAGAGAAAAGAGTAAGACTTGTTTCCACCACGATTTCCCCGAGGGATCGTCAGAGTCCATGCAAGGCTGTGACAAATCACTTGGTTGGATTTTGGTGAGGTGCTGCTAATGAGCTGGGAAGGTTGGGTCGACAGCTGCCATCTGGTATAAGAGTGACTCAGTTGCCTACAATTCAGAGGTACTGCCATCCCAAAATCTAGCACCCTTGTTACTTTGGGAGACATTTCACTTGTATTCCTTTTATTATTTTAGTAAAACTTTATTGTAGTGGAGATGTTTTTAATATTGTATTAGTTGTTCTTCCATGCAAAATTTGTTATTCATTTCTTTGCACAACATTTTCAGCCTGTGCTCAACCCAAGGCTGTACACAATAGTTTACCTGGTATTGCTGGTCCAAAGAGCACATTGTCTACCCTGTACAGGAAAATATGTGTTGTCATGTCAGGGCAGTTTTTAGAACAACAAATCTGTTAATATAAAACACCACACTGCCCACACCATCTTAGAGGGGACATTCCAGCCAGCCATCTCCTGCTGCATGTTGTTGTTGCAGTTTCTGCTGAAACTCTGTGTTTTCTCGTCATCCGTATAGGAGGACTTCCAGCAGACTAACAGACCTATTCTCTACCTATTGCACCGATGTCATGACTGGGTTTCCTTCTGGGGACTAAATGGGCAGATTGGGGCTAACACTGCTATTGCTCTCGTGTAGAATCGTAGTGAGCAGGTAGGGATTTTAGAATTACTATTGTGACAGTAGTGTAGTGTAGCCATTTTTAATATAGTCTTTGCACGTTTTCTGAAAGCAGTAGGCCTCTGTGCACTTTGTCCTAGATGCATTTTATTCAGCCTTGCACTGTTATTTTTCAATAACCAGTTTCACGGTCTTGTTTTATTTTCTTCTATCACACTGTTTAGTTTACTTCAGCACCGGAGTTCTCAAACAATACATTCTTGTTCGCTCTGTGCTTCAGCCAATGATACAGTCTGGTACATTGCCGATAGACGTGGTAGGAGTTTAGTCTTTAGGATTCGTAGAAAGTACACATTCTTACGTAGGGACGTTTCTTAGAACACCGGCGTGTTAGTTATAAAAACACTTCCTAGTCCTGGTACACGTAAGAGGGAGATTCCGACCAGGGAACCACAACTAGACGCTGACTGCCCTGTTGCAGATGCTGATCCAGATCACAGGCCTTTGCTCAGGTATGAGGGTTGATGTCCTCCCGGGGAACCTGAAAGGCTAGCTTAGAGCTTAACATGCTGTGCTGAAAATAGAACTTAGCAGAGAGAACGTAATCTGGTAACACTATGATAGCGTTATTTCTATGTTTCACTCTCCTCGTTACTATTTCAATCCTACTGTGTTGTATGGTTCTGGTTATTGCGGCTCACGCCTTGTTATCTAAAATGCAGTCATTTTATTAAATCAATCTGTAAAACTTAAACTGCCTCTGTCATTTGTATATATGACCACACTTGGTATGAGAGAACTGGTTGGGATCTGAGTGACCACGACTTCCCTGAGAAGCTCCAAGATGTCATGCGCTCGGCTGCCTAATAATCCCTTCCCTTTGGGGGAGATGAGGCACTGCTAGTTAGCCAGAGAAAACCCGGATTGAGGGCGACAAAGGTCCTTCTCCGTGGGTCAGACTTAGTCCCCACACTGAGAACGACCCTGCTACCCAAAAATCCAGTAGTCTCATTAGGATAATGAGAGCCTACGCGACATGGCGCCGCCAACGATTGGTCTGGCTCTAATTTTCGGGTCCACCAGCCTCTCTCGGTCTCATATATTATAATGATCCCTCAGTTCCTTTAAAGGAGACGTCCGTGGCACTGAGGACTTCCACCACCACGATATAGGTAATTCTAGATCTAGCGGATGGTTGTTCAAGCTTGAACCTTAAAAGGAAAGACCCCGTTTTTGGTGTGCCTTCTCTGAACTAACGCTGTTTTTTAATGGCGAATCCCCAGGTAATACAAATAGCTCTTAATATGAGACAACCGCTCACAGCGCATTTGCTTGCACATGGTCTTCCGAACCAGGGGGGTCCAGTCAGGTTTGTGGTGGCTGCCCATGCAGCCTATAGAACAGAACTTTTCTACTCTTGGGTAACATTTCCAGCAGTTGATGGGAATACAAATGCATTTCATACATATACGATTGCGAACGCGCCTGGCCAATACAGGGCGTACGCATATTTAGAGATACCTCTATCTTATCAAGAACATAATAATTGGCTTGATGGCGCCCTACCCCATACAATCTTACCAGTAAGGTTAGGTCCACTGAGTAATGATGGTCCGACCTTTGACGTCTTTGTGACGTCCCGCAACTAGATCAGGAGCGGGAACTGCCTAAAATAATAGCGGAAACATATTCCAGTATCGGTCGAGATAGCCTAGGGGCTAGACCACAGAAACCACAGTTTCAAGGAAAAATTAGTAAAGATAATACTAAACAGCAGAAAGAGGGTAATAAGAAGCGCTGGGAAAAGAAACAACAGACACCTAAAAAAGAAAGGGGAGAATCTCCGAGAGCGGAGACCCCGCAGACTAGGTATAATCTCAGAAACAGGGATAGCTTGAAAACGCCTGATAGATATCAATACACTGATACACGCCAATCTCGTTCCTTTCAGGACTCATCGGAAAAGAGAAATGAGAGAGGTGGGCGGTCAGAGAGGAGAACAGAGTACGTGAAACCAAGACAGGAATCACAACGCTCTTCGGAGGTTTCTGTCAAGAAGGAAGAGAAACCGATACAACAAAAACAACAGTTTAAAAAGAAAAAGGTGGCGGCGGTCTCTATTAGACATGCCACACAGGAAGAGAGTTCTCTTGAAGAACAAGACGTGGGCACTAGCACTGTTAGACATTGCAGCAGAGGTCACAATAGTTCGCCGGAATCTTCTAGAGCATCTGGAGGTGAAAGCAACTGATGACTTAATACGAGGTGAAACAGCAGATATACGTGTCTCTGATCCCGATAGGGTATATACAGTGACTTGGAAGGAGACATTGAACGCACTATAAACGCAATCTTTTGGGATTGTGTAGTCAAGATATATGACATTTTGCTGGCTGAACAGGATTGGCCGCCTGACTTTGTTTGCACATGCCCAGTTGGGGAGGAGGTTATTAAACCTTTGTTTTCACCACTTGTTCCAGGGGAACTCGCAGAGTCATATAGCATCAAATGGGATCTAGCACAAGCACCTGCCTTATATAGAAATCACGTAGGGTGGGATTGGGATTCTCCATATCATGTAATTCTGATTAAAGGCGAACCTCAGCCACAACCGCAATATCCAAAAAAACATGAAGCAAGGGCACTGGTGAGAGAAATACTTACGCAATTAGAATACCAGGGAGTAATTGAACCCTGTGTCTCGCTGATTAATAATCCCTTATTCCCTGTAGGTAAACCAGACCATTCATATAGAATAGTCTTAGACTACAGACACTTGAACGGACACACACGTACATACGCTAAACAAAATTCACATAGCGCGGCACTAATGAACAACATTGTGCGGAAAAAGTACAAAACGACTTTAGACATCTCGAATAGTTTCTTCTGCCAGATTATAGCACCCAAAAGCAGGGATCTTACAAGCGTTAGTCCGTTAGACTCCCAGAATAAATTCTGTTGTTTGCCTCAGGGTATAAGAATAGCCCGGGACTATTTGCGGCTCGTGTGCCTGAAATTCTACACAGGTTAGACCCTGAAGCATTGCCATATGTGGATGATATATATCTCACGGATGACGAACTACTACAACATTTAAGACGGGTAGCCTGCATTGTTGTTGGGTTTGCCAAAATTGGCTACAAATGTAACTTCAAAAAGTAAAAAATTGCCTTCCTCAGCGTCATATTCCTGGGATATGAGCTGTCAAACGAAGGTAAGAGCCTAGCGCCACAATTTTTAGAAAAATGTGCACAATTGCAACCTCCTAATACGATTATGAAACTCCAATCATTACTGGGATTTCTAAATTTTGGCAGAACGTACATTCCTGATTATGCTACACGCATAAAACCATTATACAAATTAATACGTCCTGATTTTTCAAGCAAATTTTGGACGATTGAGCATACACATACTCTTTGAGAGTTGCAAGCAGATCTTCTAGCTGCAAAACATTTACATACACGGGACAATAAGACACATTTGGTCATCAGGGTAATAGCTGGGGCCATTGGGTTTATGTATGTCATCATTAATGAAGGTGAGACAGTCCCGATAGGATACAAGTCTCACTTGTATTCAACTGCTGAACAACGATTCGCACCAACAGAGAAAATTCTCACTGCTGTACAGATGGCTGTTATTAAAGAACGACCTCTTGCCCAGGGCAAAGGCATTATAGTAGTTTCCCCCATTCCGGCCCTAGAGGCTGTTACGAAAGCGAGTGTTTCTAACACGAAAGCATTACACCCGCGATGGATACAATGGGCTACGTCTTTAACAGCCACTGATGTAGATGACATTTTTGACCCAAAGCTACAGACACAGGAATTTCTGCAATATGAAATTGAATATCCAGTTCCCGCTGACACGTTGCCCATTGATCAGTATCAAGTAGTCATGTACACCAATGGCTCTGCGCAACCGGCGGTGGGGACAAAACACCAATATTCAGCTGCATGTGCAGTAGTGAGCGGACATATGGAGGGGGAGAAATTCTGCCCCCAACATACTTATACACAAACATTAGGGGACTGTACGGCACAGTTGGCTGAGCTGAAAGCTCTATTAATGGCACAAAAACATACGGATCCGACACATTTTACACTAATTGTTTGTGATTCATATTACTGTGTCCAGTCATTTAATGAATACCTATATTACTGGCGATTAAATGGGTTCAGAGATTCAAAGGGCAACACCATAAAACACAGACTACTGTGGGGAAGGTAGCAGATCTGAAGGAGACGCTACCCAAAGTCCATGTTGTACATACTCTTGGACACCAGCGCATTGGAATACACATGCTGTGAATACTTTGGCTGATGAAGCTGCAAAGTCAGCAGTGGCAGTTGCCACTGTGGCCGCAGTTACCCGTTAGAGTTCCAAACCAGACACAGAGATTTTGGCTGCCATAAAAGCTACGGTTGATGGCACGCCTTATCCCAAAGGATTTCCTAATAAATATCAATACTTAATGAGAGGTATGCTGAATGCTGAGGTTAAAATCCCAGGCGTAGGCGTACGCGAGATCCCCAATAAAATTGTAAGACCTCAATTGATTAATGCAGCGCATGAGGGGGTGGCATATGCACATGCTGGCGTGGCCGCTACAATTTCACTATTACAGGCCCGTTACTGGTGGCCTGGTCTCTATAAGGAGACAAAGCAGTATGTCCTTTGTTGTGACATCTGTCAACAAATTAAAGTTTCAACGTCTAAGCGCCCACCGCAGGCGCCCCTCTTAATATCAAACAGACCATTACAATGTGTGTACTTGGATCATTGTGGTCCACTGACACCAGACAGTGCATACAAATATATCCTGGTGGCTGTAGAGTCTTGCTCCAGATTTGTGTGGGCATGGCCACAACGCTCGGCTGACGCTCGAACAGTTATTAAAGATTTGCGTGTCTTTGTCAGTACATATGCAGTTGCGGCGTTCCATTCGGACCAGGGCCCTGGTTTTGCCTCAAGGGCATTCAGGGACACCATGGCTTCGTTGGGGGTCCAACTCCAGTTTTCGTCTCCATTTCATCCCAAGGGAAATTCTGTAGTGGATCGTTTAAATCGCGATTTAAAGCAAACCTTAACGGCTAGAGTCTCAGGTACGGGTCGTAGTTGGCTAACCCACCTGTATGGAGTACAGAGAGCACTGAATAACTTGCCTAGAAGGTCCCTTGGAGGTCGTACTTCATATGAGTGCCTGTTCAGAACACAAATGTTTGTTCCGGATCTAGATGGTCCTGGTGTGGAGGCAGCAGAAACGCCTTTTGACATAAATGATCGTGTCACTGTTTTGCAGGAATTCCAACAGTTCAGTGAAGATAATTCTTCTAAAAGTGCTGCCTCCACAGGAATTAGGGATGTGCCAGTAACGCCTACTGCTTGGATTCCCAGAGTTGGGGATCTTGAGCGTGAAAAGGTCTCAGTGAAAAAATAATTTGGCCCTTCTTATCGAGCACGAGTCCCTGTGTTGGGGATGCACAGAACAAGAACTGTTATTTTACCGCCGTTGCCAGGTGCCAAAGAAAATCGCTTTGTCTCCATCTACAATGTCAAGTTACAACATGTGGCCGATTCTGCACAGCAGACCAAGAGGAACGTCCAGTAGTTCCCGAATCCCTCTCACTACTGGGGAAGATGTTCCGCTCCAAGTCATTTACACCAATACTGTTGCCTCTCCGAGCCTGGGGAGGGTGGAAGACGATCTTGCGATGGTTCCACTGATGACGAATAATTTGGAAACATTTGATCGAGTCACAATGAATACTGATGTTGTGGGCGGTGTTATCTACAGTGTACCGCCGCAAGAAACACCTACTCCTCCATTGAATACGGCGGCACCCTTTGCAAGAACTGCCTCTGGGTACTTTGCCAACAACTACGATGGTCTGTCGGACTCATTTGCCTCTACAGCACCTGACCCAGTTCCACGTAAGCTGATTTATTGGCTTAAAGATACGTATTTTGTATTTCCTTGGAACTATCTGTGGCTCTTACTGACTATGATAGCATTTTTTCTGTGGATAGGGTTTTTCGTTACCTTTTTTCTATTGATACATGGTAATTTTCTTCCTGAGAGATCAGCGGTTGAACAGGTGGATGAGGTGTTGAAGCCACATTTTTCATCACATAAGGTTCGAAGAGACTTGTCCTTTGTGAACATTTCTGCAGTGCCAATTCCAGATGGGATTGTGTGGGATAAAGTGATGTTTGATATATACGGTTCCACTGAGATAATTCAAATACCGTACGTTCTATAGTTATCCATAAATGATATCGTAATACCAGGCATTGTATCTGATGATTGGGACGTGAAGACAGTTGATTCCATGATGACTGATTTACAATATTATACTGTCTATGAGAATGAAGATGTTTACCAGTTTAAAGACAATTATGGTGACATGTTTTGTTATAATTATTATGGGCACCACTTTATACATACAGCCAGTAGTCCAAAGACGATATTTGACTACACGCAATGGGAGCATTGCCAAACTCCCCCACGAGGGAGTTCTAAAACATATGCTGACAAATTTGCATATTTTTCTGGGCATCATCAAATGGATGCTAAGTCATATTATTTTAAGTTAACTCCGTATAAAGATAAGCAAATGTTGTTGACTAATACAAAATTCATATACTCAGATTCTTTTGCTTCCCGACTGTCAATTGAGGGCTATGAATATTGGTCAAAAAATTTTGATTTGAAAAGTGTTTGAGGAGCAAAACATTGGCAGACACAGGGTAGAGAAACATTGTTTAGACATTCCTGTCCAGATGATTTTTTAAAATGAAACTGTGCAACAGACTAGCTGTTTGGGCTTAGCAATGATTAGAGAATTGAATATGCCTGGCATACCTGTCCCTACCAAAATGAAGGATTGGCAGAAATATATCAATGCCACTTTTAGTGAACTGACAGACTGGGTCCAGAATGGTACACTTAACACTTCATTGTCACGTCCGGGCGGGTGGTTATTGTGGCCTATAGACACCAACGGGTATCATCAAAGTTTTGTCATCTCCTCAGGTGGTTTCAGGACGAGTAGGGCAGACCCTCACTACATATCACCTGAACATGCCGAAATTATTACTACATATAGCGTGGGAAAATTGTGTCAACAATGGTTAAAATCATCCTCGCTAGATGCAGTTAAGACACATCTCACTCTCCTGTCTTATAACACTGACTTGCAAGATTTTTTGTCAGGCCCGAAGAAACCACGTAGGAAATGTTTTTTGTACGAAGTGTACAATGAAATAGGAAAACTTTCCCAACAAGAGGCTGCGGCCCGATTAAGGCAGATAGATCAGGAAAATTTGAAAAAGGCATTAGCTGTTGTGGATAATGGAATTCACACCCTGTCCGACCGAATATATACCATTGACAACTTTGTTTCTTCTGCCATAGACATTATACGATCTGACATGTCTTCATTGTATCTTGGACAAAGTCAAACAAGGTCCATTATGCAGTTGGGTTGGACACTTCATACACTGAAGGCGGGTTGCGTTCCGTGGCAGCACATCAGAGCCAGGGAGATATTTTTTTCCTTTAATTTGACACGTCAACAACAACTGATGGCTAAGAAGGAGGCGACTTATGTAATGCTTAACATTGAAAAATTGGAAAGATTGCCTTTTACCGTGGCCGAGATTCCCTCAGCTGAGTGGTTAATACACTGGGTTATTAATCTGCCTATTTCTACACTACAATTCACTTCTTGTTTAAAACATGTTCTGGTAGGCAGATATGAAAAATTGGGAGATAGTTATATACATGAGGTGTGGGAACTTCCCTTCTTGTACAAACGTCTTAATGGCATGAGAGAGGTTTTTCTTAGCGGTGGTGAATGCAAGACTTCAGTCAGCCATTCGATGATTTGTAAGCAGCTGTCCTTGCATGGGGCATGTAATGCCTTGGTTGCGAACTTAGCTCGCTATCTGAAGGGAGTTCCGGTCATCTTGATTAAACGCACATTTCAGGTGCTTTCAAACAGCAGCTACGTCCTTCTCAATAGTGAAGACTGTTGTGGCATGCGGGCCGGAATAGTTTACGTTGTTTCGGTCACCAAGGTCGTTACTTGCTGCGGGAATGTGTTGTTTCCCCCCACTAAATTAAGGGAGGTAGCAGATATCTGGCCTCACATTGCTACTTCCAAGGTGAATTTCGACAAGTTAAGTAGACTAAAGGCTCTATTGTTTCAAAAGCATGTGGCCCTCACATCTGCGCGCGAGACCTACGCACTTCAGGTGGCAAGGTCATCAGCAGAAATACAGTCCCTGGTAAATACTAACTTTGCGAGCCACTTTGGTGAACTTGTGGGACGTATATTTAATGCATCCAGCACGGCTGGACTAGCAATTTTTTTTAAAGCTGTGGGTGTTGGTTTTGTTCACACCTTCTCTTCCATATTCGGTTTGATACCTTCGGCTATTCATTCAATTTTCGGAAGCATTTTTGGGGGATTTCCGATCACTTTGGCTTTATTAGCTGGTGTTTTGCTATTGCTGTTGTTTTCCCGCAATGGCTGTCTCGTCGCAACAAAAACGAATGTGGGCGCTCCCATCAGCGCAGCTGTGTCGTGAATGCATGATGCAGCACTTCGGAGCAACACTCCTGGAACATTTGGAGTGTGGCTGGTCTCTGTCATTCAGACCGGTTTTGGATTGTGTGCAGGCCGTGTTTCGGTGTCATTGGTGCTCTTTTGAATATGCACTAGACGTCTGTCTCTTACAGCAACGCCCCCCAGTGGTTGATGCTGATCTGTTGATGTTCCCAGTGAGGGCTCATTCACAGACATGCGCGCTACGGCTGCGTTTGCTCCGTGAGGCTGATTACAAAATACCCTTCCTGGAGGAAGTTGATATTAACTCGTTCACAGGCCCTACACGGGATGCCGCCTTGGTTGATTCTGAGGCTTTGGAACACACCTGCTCCTTAATAGTCTTTGGCGTGGATTTTCCGGTCTTGTCATCTGCCGAAGTGGAGAACCTCCTGCTTTCCATGACCACCGTTTGAATTGGATTTGGTCTAAATTGACACTGTTATATGAATTTGGCTCTTAGCCGCATGCTTACTTTTAAATTTAGGATTATTATGCTTTAGTGTCCTCTTGACTTGTTGAAAATTATATAAGGTTTTAGTTACTTTGGTTTTAACATAGGAAATTTTTTTTTTAGGCTTAGATTTAAACCACTTTCTACCAACAAGGGGAGGGTGTAGTGTAGCCATTTTTAATATAGTCTTTGAGCGTTTGCTGAAAGCAGTAGGCCTCTGTGCACTTTGTCCTAGATGCATTTTATTCAGCCTTGCACTGTTATCTTTCAATAACCAGTTTCATGGTCTTGTTTTATTTTCTTCTATCACACTATTTAGTTTACTTCAGCACCGGAGTTCTCAAACAATACATTCTTGCTCGCTCTGTGCTTCAGTCAAGGATACAGTCTGGTACATTGCCGATAGACGTGGTAGGAGTTTAGTCTTTAGGATTCGTAGAAAGTACACATTCTTACATAGGGACGTTTCTTAGAACACCGGTGTATTAGTTATAAAAACACTTCCTAGTCCTGGTACACGTAAGAGGGAGATTCCGACCAGGGAACCACAACTAGACGCTGACTGCCCTGTTGCAGATGCTGATCCAGATCACAGGCCTTTGCTCAGGTATGAGGGTTGATGTCCTCCCGGGGAACCTGAAAGGCAAGCTTAGAGCTTAACATGCTGTGCTGAAAATAGAACTTAGAAGAGAGAACGTAATCTGGTAACACTATGATAGCGTTATTTCTATGTTTCACTCTCCTCGTTACTATTTCAATCCTACTGTGTTGTATGGTTCGGGTTATTGTGGCTCACGCCTTGTTATCTAAAATGCATTCGTTTTATTCAATCAATCTGTAAAACTTAAACTACCTCTGTCATTTGTATATGTGACCACACTTGGTATGAGAGAACTGGTTGGGATCTGAGTGACCACGACTTCCCTGAGAAGCTCCAAGATGTCATGCGCTTGGCTGCCTAATCATCCCTTCCCTTTGGGGGAGATGAGGCACTGCTAGTTAGCCGAGAAAAAACGGATTGAGTGCGACAAGGTGTATTGCTACATGCACTATGTGCATGTAGCCGCACTACGTGCAAGGTAAACAGTGGTGCAGGGTGTGGACCATTGGCCTCTGCTTCCATTGGCCTTCGCTTCCATTTTGGTTCACGACTCCATCTTGTCGAGTCTGGTTCAGTGCGTAAGGCACTGTTCTGTGTTTTTCCATAAGCTTCGGCAAGCTGAAGGGTGGGGTGTTTTTCTGCTCAACTTCGCTCCGTCTGCCTGATACGAAGGGCGCTATTTACATTCCACGAGCTATCAGTTAGAACAACATGGGGATGCGCCTGTACACAAGGAGGAATGCAAGCTTCACCTTGGAGCCCTCTTCTGGGAACTTGGCCCGTTCCGAGGAGACGTCTCGAAGGGTGAACAAGGTACCGCCGATTGCACAATTTGTAAAGGAGGGGGTCTTTTTCTAGAAAAGACTCCTGGGCGTTAGTAAATACTATAAAGGTTGGGGGCCTGGATGGACTGGTTTAGGAACTCTCTTCTGGGTTGAACGCAACGCCAGGAGGACTGATTGTCCCGAAAGAGGCTCCCTGTGCCAGCCGATTTGGGTTCCCCGGCTTTGTGTACGGCGGAGGGATGCAGATGCTCTTTTCGGTGAAGCTTTTCAATTTATTAAGTATATTGTGTGTGCG
Source organism: Pleurodeles waltl (assembly GCF_031143425.1). Classification (NCBI taxonomy): domain Eukaryota; kingdom Metazoa; phylum Chordata; class Amphibia; order Caudata; family Salamandridae; genus Pleurodeles; species Pleurodeles waltl. The sequence continues at coordinate 1,084,106,428 of NC_090437.1, read as the reverse complement.
GAGGTGGGCAGGCGGATGTGGAGGAACATGACATCTATACTCACGTTTAACATCTCAAATGGGGATGTGTGCTATTCATTGACCTGTGATCCTATGAAAATAGGTAAATGTGCTCAGCTCAAATTGGAGAAAAGAGACAAAAACTTAACTGCTGCACAACGGACGTTGTGCCACTCACCGAATGACCTGACCTGTTTGAATGTAAATAATTCGATGTTTTGCCAGCATGTGGTGCCTGCTGCCAGCCACATTCAAAATGTTAAGTTGCCTAAAGGTTGGCTCTTTTCTTGTGGTAACCTTTCTTTTACTTATATTCCAGCCAATCTAACCGGAGGGCCTTGTGCCTGGTCACGCTTAGGTTTTCTCATGTTTCCTACGGATACTGCTCTACACCCTCGCTATACCAGAGACACTATTCAATTACCTACGGACTGTGATTCTGAAATTTCATTGCTTTCCAAAACAGAATATGTTAGTTTAGCTGGTTCTATCGTAGGGGTGCCAGGACTTGCAGTATATAATACCAGAGTTATTAATAAACTTGCATGTTTAGTAGTCAAGAATATTAACTATACATCAGCTGCCTTAGCTGAGCTGTTATTAGATGTACAGGGAATTAGAAGAGCTGCTTTGCAGAATCGCGCTGCTATTGATTATTTGCTGCTTAAACACAACCATGGCTGCAGTGATTTTGAAGGGTTGTGTTGCTTCAATTTATCCGACCACTCCATATCAATCAACTCCCATATAGAAGCCCTGCATAAGTTAGTGAAGGGGGTGCAGCAGGATGTTGACAAGGGGTGGTGGGATTGGGCTTTTGGATGGCTGCCAAATTAGGCCAACTGCGTTATATCTTTGGTGTAATCATTATCATAACAGTTATTTTAATTTCGTTATGTTGTTGTATTCAGTGTGTGCCTAACCTTCTATCTCAGTGTCGCCCAAGAGCATTGCCATTTCAGCTTATAGGATATACTTAGTTGTAAGTTGGCCAAATGGTCCAAGGGTGGAAATGTATTGCTACATGCACTACGTGCATGTAGCCGCACTACGTGCAAGGTAAACAGTGGTGCAGGGTGTGGACCATTGGCCTCTGCTTCCATTGGCCTTCGCTTCCATTTTGGTTCACGACTCCATCTTGTCGAGTCTGGTTCAGTGCGTAAGGCACTGTTCTGTGTTTTTCCATAAGCTTCGGCAAGCTGAAGGGTGGGGTGTTTTTCTGCTCAACTTCGCTCCGTCTGCCTGATACGAAGGGCGCTATTTACATTCCACGAGCTATCAGTTAGAACAACAGGGGGATGCGCCTGTACACAAGGAGGAATGCAAGCTTCACCTTGGAGCCCTCTTCTGGGAACTTGGCCCGTTCCGAGGAGACGTCTCGAAGGGTGAACAAGGTACCGCCGATTGCACAATTTGTAAAGGAGGGGGTCTTTTTCTAGAAAAGACTCCTGGGCGTTAGTAAATACTATAAAGGTTGGGGGCCTGGATGGACTGGTTTAGGAACTCTCTTCTGGGTTGAACGCAACGCCAGGAGGACTGATTGTCCCGAAAGAGGCTCCCTGAGCCAGCCGATTTGGGTTCCCCGGCTTTGTGTACGGCGGAGGGATGCAGATGCTCTTTTCGGTGAAGCTTTTCAATTTATTAAGTATATTGTGTGTGCGTGCGTAATATGCACTTATTCTTGCAGTCATTTTCATGCTATTGAGCATTGAAGTATATGATTTGTGCGCGCGTAATATGCACTTATTCTTGCAGTAATTCTCATGCTATTAAGCATTGAAGTATATTGTGTGTGCGTGTATTATATGCACTTACTCTTGCAGTGATTCACAGAGTGCTTATATTCTCACCATTATTCTCATGTTATTCTCTTGATATATATATATGTATATATATTAGTGTGGTTAGCTTTGCCATATGAGAACTTGCCCCTTAAATAAACTTGATTATTTTACTCACTAAGGTGTCTGAGAGTGCTTGCTTTACATTGTGCCTTAAAATATCCTGAAGTGCATAGTTTTGATATTCTGAAGAGTAAAGCAACACAAATTGGCGTAGTCGTTTGCAGGATTCGAAAAAAAAAAAAAAGGGAAAATGCTTAATAAGATCAAAGTGAACTCAAAAGCAAGTTCTCATGTAGCAAATCCAGACATAGAAATACCGGGGTGGGAAACTGCCCCGTATAAACTTTTAGCTCAGGAATGGTCACGTTGTGCTGGTTTGTGTGAAAATTGGAATGTGTGTATGTCAAATGCAGAACCTGAAGATGTTCTTACATGTTTACAAAAGGTATCAATTGACAAGGGAAGGGAGATTTGTGCGTTGGGGAGGTGAGGCTGAATCTTGCTTTCTGCGTACCGAAAGTTGTATGAAAAATGTTTACAATTACAAAAAGATCACAAGCAGCTGGAGAAGGAGTTAGTAGGAGCCCGAAATTCCTCTACCATGCTAGCTTGTCAAAATAAATTATTAAGTGATAAGCTTGAAATGTACCAACTGGTTGCAGAGAGAACGGCCGTTAGCGTCGCTAAATATAAACACAAGAAACGAAGAGGGAAAGTTAATAAAAAGAAGGTGCATTTAGCTATCTCTCAGGCAGGATTAGCCTTTGACCCTGAATTTTGGGATGGAAACATCTGGGATACATCTGATTTTTGATGTTAGACAGGAAAAGACAGAGCGCAGGAATGTTGTCCGTGTGCAGCCCATATATTGGCGAAAGTTACAGCATAGCCCAGCTAATCCTGGAGGGGTGATGTTGGATGCCCTGGAGGATTATACACAGCAAGAACTAAGTGATTTCGACAGAGGTCTGGGGAAACATTGCTTACGTGGATGGTGCGTGTGCATGATATGGGGGGCCAGGGGGTCCAATTGGATCACGGCGACGCCCCGAGGCTTTGTATGTTAAGTACAGATCCGGTTATCCAAAATGAGTTTAGAACTTATCCAGGGAATGGTCCCATGACCAATTTGTTGGAGTTAGCAGCGCAAGGGTGTGCTCAGAAGTATCCGACAGAGTCAGACTGGCCGCCTAATGATAAACCTTGGTATACTTTGAGAGATGCAGTACAGAGATTGAAGGAAGAAGGGATGAAAACAGCTATCTTTATCAGTAATGCCCATGATTTGATGAATGGAATTTTAAGTGTGTCTGTGCGAAACTGGTTGATTAGGGCCGCTCCTCCTGCATATAAGCATGTCATCATGACTTTGTTAATTAATCAGACCGGTAACCCATTGTCTCAGGTGGTAGAAGCGGTGCGTGAGTTAAGTGACTTAGGAGAATGGGCTAAGCCAGAGAGGAATTCACGGTCTGAGAATCGTACTGATAACAACAGGGTGACAAGGCGAGACATGTTTCAGGCCTTGCTGCGAGATGGGGTGACCAGGGATGAAATTGATGGGATAAGCACCAAGGACATGTGGGAAATGTACTGCAAACGCGGTTTGGATAAAAAGGAGGGGAGCAGGAAAGGGAACAAGAAGGATAACAAAGTGGTGAACCAGAGAAAGGCAGGAGGGGAGGAGCGTGAGGGGGAAAAGGGAGAGAGAGGGAGAGAGCCCCACAGGAGAGAGAGATCCCCAGATGATGGAGATTGGGAGGAAGAGCACCGAAGCTCAGAGGGAACCCGGAGCAGGGAGAGAGACCGGGAACTGACAGGCTCTGGGAAAACTCGAGGAAGAGAGTGGGAGAGGGAGCTGGTAAGCTCAGAGAGGTTGCGAAGCAGAGACAGGGAGGAGGAGTTCCCTGAGAATTACCGCAAACTGTATCCAGATCTGACTTGGGCAGACTCTGATGTGCGCAGAGTGAAAATAGATTACGAAACAGGTCAAATTCCGGTGCAGGGATGGGCTCGCAAAGATAACAGACCTCATGTCAAAGTAGAAATTTATTGGAAACGTGGAAATGTTCAAAAAGTTCGAGCCCTCGTTGACACCGGAGCGGAGGCCACTTTGATTCATGGCAACCCAAGAAAATTCAGTGGACATTACTTTACCATTATGGGATTGGGCGGAAAAGAAACCCCGGCAGTGCAGATAGTGGTTCCCATGAAAATAGGGGCACTTCCAAAGAGAGAATACACTGTCTTGATTGTGCCTATTCCCGAGTACATTATTGGAATTGACATTTTGAAAGGGATGACCCTACATTTGGAAGATGGATGTTATCAATTTGGTTCCAAAAGATTTATATCAATAGCCGCCGCAAGGGTGGGGCTGTTGAAGAGTACTCCGGTAACCCTTCCCCAAGCTACTAAGGTGATTCAAATGAAACAGTACAGAATACCGGGAGGACATGAGGAGATTAGCCAGACTATACATGATTTACTGGAGGCCGCGGTAATATTTCCCATCACCACTGCGTGGAATAATGGCCAGATGCCTCAGCTTTCATTCCAGTGGGCGGGGCGTCAGTACACCTTCTGTAGATTGCCCATGGGGTATTTACATAGCCCCACTATCTGCCACCGGCTGGTGGCAGAGCATTTGGATGAAGTACCAGTGGTTCCTGGAGTGCAAATTTCTCACTATATAGATGACGTGATGATGCAGGGAGAGACACAAGAACAAGTGCAGATTCAGCTAGACAGGGTGGTGGAACATTTGCAGAATAAAGGGTGGGAGATTAACCCCGACAAAAAGTGCAGGGACCGTCTCAGAGCGTGACATTTTTGGGCATTCAGTGGAATCAGGGACACAGAGAAGTGTTGCCAAAAGTGAAACAAAAGATTAAGGAATTTGCAGTGCCGCGAAATCGGAAGGAAGCCCAGAGTTTTATTGGACTATTCGGGTATTGGAGACAGCATATACCCCATTTGTCTCAGATTTTGGCCCCATTGTACAAAGTTACACGAAAGAAAAATGCGTTTGAATGGGGAGAGCAGGAGCAGCGCGCATTTGAATTGGCGAAAGACGCCATTCAGCATGCTTTGGATTTGTGGCCGAATCGGGAGGGAGACATTGAGTTGAATGTGACAGTCCAGGGGCAGTATGCCAATTGGAGTTTATGGCAAAAACAAGGAAGAAAGAGGGTGCCCCTGGGATTTTGGACAAAGAAGTTACCCGAGGCAGGAGAGCGGTATACTCCCTTTGAGAAGCAGCTGCTGGCCTGCTATTGGGCCCTGGTTGATACTGAGCAAATTACACTGGGACACAATGTGATTTTAAGGCCTGAAATTCCCATTATGCAGTGGGTAATGAGTTCCCCTAAAACTCATAGAATTGGACATGCGCAGGAAGCCAGCATTATAAAATGGAAATGGTATGTCCAGGACAGGGCACGAGCGGGTCCAAAAGGAACTGCTGTTTTGCATGAGCAGGTAGCGCAGGCTCCAGTGGAGAATTCCGAAATGTTGCATGATGTACCTTCAGTGTGTGAATCCCCAGTAGGGTGGGGCCAGCCGTTCGCAGACTTGTCTGCAGATGACAAAAAACATGTGTGGTTCACAGATGGCTCAGCAAAATATGTTGGAGTGAAAAGGCACTGGAAGGCAGTGTCCTATAATCCTGTTACAAAGAAGCTTTTGACAACTACAATACAGGGAAGAAGTAGCCAGTTTGCAGAGCTTTATGCTGTGTATCAGGCTTTAAAACAAGAGCTACCCGGAAAATGTCACATTTATACAGATTCCTGGTCTACCGCCAATGGGTTAGCTACTTGGCTTCCCACGTGGCATGCACACCTTACAAAATCCATAACAAAGAGGTATGGGGGAAGGAGTTATGGCAGGAGATCTGGGAAATGTTACCTCAAAGCACTGTGACTGTCTATCATGTGGACGCTCACTGTCCAACTGATTCATTAGACCGATGGTTCAATTGTCTTGCAGACGATCGAGCCAAGATTCAAGAGGCTGAAGTGGAGGCGCAGAATTCTGATTTGGTGGGAATGGCTAAATGGGCACACCAGAAATGCGGACATCTTGGAGAAAAGGCTACTCACAGGTGGGCCGAGATTAGAGGGATGCATCTTCCCCTAGATTTGATTAAAACAGCAACCATTGAATGTCCCATTTGTCAGCATGCACAGCACAGACCGGTCCCACAGGTGGTGAGAGGCCAGCTAGGCAGAGGTAAATTGCCAGGACAGATTTGGCAGATTGATTACATTGGACCAATGCCAGTGAGCAGAGGGTGTCAGTATGCCTGCACTGTGGTAGACACTTACTCTGGTTATCTCATAGCCTTTCCCTGCAAGTGCGCAACTCAGCAGAGCACCCTGAAAACATTAGATCTGTTGATTCTGTACTATGGGGTGCCACTCCAGATTCAAAGTTATAACGCCAGCCACTTCAAGCGCAGACTAGTGCAGGACTATTGTGCACAACACAATATTGAGTGGATTTTTCACATACCTTACTACCCACAAGCAGCGGGACTGATTGAGAGAATGAATGGGTTGCTGAAAGAACAATTGCGTAAACTGTCTGATGGGACACTGAAGGGGTGGAGGGATAATTTGTACGATGCTTTGCAAATTTTTAACAACCGACCCCTTACAAATGCCGAGACACCTCTTATGAGAATGCTCACACCTGCTTTACAGATTAATCCGTTTACAGCAAACAATACCATTGTGTATTGGGAAACAGCTCCAGGAGCTTTGGCCCCATATCGAGCTACACCAGAATCTGCAGGACTTGACTTACATGCTTTACACATGCATCGATTGAAGCCTAGAGACATCACTCTGATTGAAACTGGGGTGGGAATTCAGATTTCCCCTGAGCATTAGGGTCTGATCGCCCCTCGATCTGGGCTTGCCCTGAGAGGCATCCAAGTTTTAGGAGGCGTGATAGATGCAGACTACCAAGGCGAGTTAAAAGTCATTCTCTTGAACAGTGGTGACGCAGACCTAGTGGTGCAACCTGGTGATCGCGTTGCCCAAATTGTCATCATGCCGGTTTATGGAGGTGTTGTTAAGAAGGGGAGCGCCCCAGCTCTTCTCACTGTAAGAGGCAAGGGAGGGTTCGGATCTACTGACAAGAACCCAGGGGCCAAAGTGTGGATTGAATCCCCAAATAACCCTCCTCAACCCGCTGATGTCATCGCCACTGGACCAGACAATGCCCTGGTAGTTATGCGACCTGGTCAAGACAAATGGGAACATGTTCCCGCTGACAAATGCTTTTTGCGAGAATGATAATACGTGTTTTGTCCTTTGTTCTTTTCAGATCATCCTGTGGAGTGCCTGTGCCATGAGTGTGGTGTATGGAGCTCGTTCGGGAGACTCCATCGGGGAGCGGGAGGGGCTCATAGCCCAAAAATTCAACCGTCAGCCGCAGATGCCGACGCTGCTGCATCAACCGAACAATGTTTGGATTCATCTAGCGCAGGAAGTGCTGAATATATCTCACTTCTGTATGAGTAACATGCAAAGCGTTCAAGATCTGATTACCACTTGTCTAGTGGCAGCGCCCACTCCTGCTGCTGTATTATTGCACATCTTTAACAATACAAACCAGGATGGAATGGTGGATGTGAGTGACGTTCGCTCCCATCTGTCACTCTATGAGTACTGCCGTCATTGCCCGGAGGTGGGCAGGCGGTTGTGGAGGAACATGACATCTATACTCATGTTTAACATCTCAAATGGGGATGTGTGCTATTCATTGACCTGTGATCCTATGAAAATAGGTAAATGTGCTCAGCTCAAATTGAAGAAAAGAGACAAAAACTTAACTGCTGCACAACGGACGTTGTGCCACTCACCGAATGACCTGACCTGTTTGAATGTAAATAATTCGATGTTTTGCCAGCATGTGGTGCCTGCTGCCAGCCACATTCAAAATGTTAAGTTGCCTAAAGGTTGGCTCTTTTCTTGTGGTAACCTTTCTTTTACTTATATTCCAGCCAATCTAACCGGAGGGCCTTGTGCCTGGTCACGCTTAGGCTTTCTCATGTTTCCTACGGATACTGCTCTACACCCTTGCTATACCAGAGACACTATTCAATTACCTACGGACTGTGATTCTGAAATTTCATTGCTTTCCAAAACAGAATATGTTAGTTTAGCTGGTTCTATCGTAGGGGTGCCAGGACTTGCAGTATATAATACCAGAGTTATTAATAAACTTGCATGTTTAGTAGTCAAGAATATTAACTATACATCAGCTGCCTTAGCTGAGCTGTTATTAGATGTACAGGGAATTAGAAGAGCTACTTTGCAGAATCGCGCTGCTATTGATTATTTGCTGCTTAAACACAACCATGGCTGCAGTGATTTTGAAGGGTTGTGTTGCTTCAATTTATCCGACCAATCCATATCAATCAACTCCCATATAGAAGCCCTGCATAAGTTAGTGAAGGGGGTGCAGCAGGATGTTGACAAGGGGTGGTGGGATTGGGCTTTTGGATGGCTGCCTAATTTAGGCCAACTGCGTTATATCTTTGGTGTAATCATTATCATAACAGTTATTTTAATTTCGTTATGTTGTTGTATTCAGTGTGTGCCTAACCTTCTATCTCAGTGTCGCCCAAGAGCATTGCCATTTCAGCTTATAGGATATACTTAGTTGTAAGTTGGTCAAATGGTCCAAGGGTGGAAATGTATTGCTACATGCACTACGTGCATGTAGCCGCAGTACATGCAAGGTAAACTGTGGTGCAGGGTGTGGACCATTGGCCTCTGCTTCCATTGGCCTTCGCTTCCATTTTGGTTCACGACTCCATCTTGTCGAGTCTGGTTCAGTGCGTAAGGCACTGTTCTGTGTTTTTCCATAAGCTTCGGCAAGCTGAAGGGTGGGGTGTTTTTCTGCTCAGCTTCGCTCCATCTGCCTGATACGAAGGGCGCTATTTACATTCCACGAGCTATCAGTTAGAACAACAGGGGGATGCGCCTGTACACAAGGAGGAATGCAAGCTTCACCTTGGAGCCCTCTTCTGGGAACTTGGCCCGTTCCGAGGAGACGTCTCGAAGGGTGAACAAGGTACCGCCGATTGCACAATTTGTAAAGGAGGGGGTCTTTTTCTAGAAAAGACTCCTGGGCGTTAGTAAATACTATAAAGGTTGGGGGCCTGGATGGACTGGTTTAGGAACTCTCTTCTGGGTTGGACACAACGCCAGGAGGACTGATTGTCCCGAAAGAGGCTCCCTGTGCCAGCCGATTTGGGTTCCCCGGCTTTGTGTACGGCGGAGGGATGCAGACGCTCTTTTCGGTGAAGCTTTTCAATTTATTAAGTATATTGTGTGTGCGTGTGTAATATGCACTTATTCTTGCAGTCATTTTCATGCTATTGAGCATTGAAGTATATTGTGTGTGCGCGCGTAATATGCACTTATTCTTGCAGTCATTCTCATGCTATTAAGCATTGAAGTATATTGTGTGTGCGTGTATTATATGCACTTACTCTTGCAGTGATTCACAGAGTGCTTATATTCTCACCATTATTCTCATGTTATTCTCTTGATATATATATATGTATATATTAGTGTGGTTAGCTTTGCCATATGAGAACTTGCCCCTTAAATAAACTTGATTATTTTACTCACTAAGGTGTCTGAGAGTGCTTGCTTTACATTGTGCCTTAAAATATCCTGAAGTGCATAGTTTTGATATTCTGAAGAGTAAAGCAACACACAAGGGTCCTTCTCCGTGGGCCAAACTTAGTCCCCCACACTGAGAACGACCCTGCTACCCAAAAATCCAGTAGTCTCGTTAGGATAATGAGAGCCTACGCAACAGTATGGCAGGACTTTTCCTTTGTTTCACTTTTCTAGTCACTGCTATGTTAGAACTGTGTTTCATTAGCCTGATAATCGCAATTCTTGCCTTTTTTAAATAGAATACAGTTCCTTCAATAAAATGTATTGAACAAAATCCTGCTTCCGGTTGTCTTTACATGTATGAGATGTGTATAACTGAGAGAAAGGGGTAAGATCTGTTCCACCTGACTTCCCTGAGGAGTCTTAGAGTGTCATGTGATAGGCTGCAACAAATCATATTCACTCTGGCATTCTGATGAGGTGCTGCTAGCTAGCCGGAAGGGTTAGGCCGACAGCTGACAAACGTCATGGGATCAGACTCAGTCCCCCATCCTCGATGGTGCTGCCACCCAAAATCCAGCAGTCTTGTTCTACAACATGGCTCCCAACACCAAACCAGTAACATTTTTGCTGTAAGGAAATAGTAGCTGCCACACCTGCATGGGCAGAAGCAACCTCCTTGTGTGCTGTTTTTTCTAAGATTTTATCTTTGGTTTTGGTTGGGGATCACACAAGCACCCACCCCTTACATTTTTGCAAATGCAAAGTTTTGGGCACTTAGATGGTAGGAATATTTGGTGAGATATGCCTTTGGCAAAGGCTTGCTATCGGCCGAAGCTTTCACAGCATCCAGTGTTTCATCATTCAACCTTGTACGAGAACGAGTAATCACAGCAACAGAAGGCATAGCCACTGCTGATTTGTCAGCTTTGTAAGCCAAACTGTGTCATATGATGTGTACTCCTACATGCTGATGGCCCAGTTTATGTACTACATGAGCATTTGGTAGTGTTTCCTTCAGGTCTGCTACCTTCCCCCGCAGGAAGCTGTATTTGGTGGTGTTTTCTTTTGAATCTCTCAACAGATTTTAGCACCAGTAATGCAGCTATTCATTAAAGGACTGGACGAAATAGTACGAATCACACACAATCAGTGTCAGCAGTTCAGCATTCGTATGTTCCATTGCCAGCATTGGAGACTTATGTTCTGCCAGTTGTGCAGTGCAGCCCCCTATGGTCTGCGTGTATATGTTCTGAGGGTGGAATTCACCATCCCTCATGAAGCCGCTCACTGCCACGCAAGCAGCGGAATATTATTGTTTAGTGCCTACTGATTGTGCTGGTTGCACTGAACCATCAGTATAGATTATTATTTGACACTGACCAAGAGGCAAATGCTTGTTGGCATTGGATATTTAAGTTCATATTGAAGGAATTTTCGGCTCAGAAGTTTTGGATCAAACACATAGTCAACATCAGTAGGCATCAGAGACGTTGGCCACCAAATCCAATGTGGATGTAATGCTTTTGCATTTGGAACGCTGGTTTTTGTAACAGCCTCTAGGACTAGTATTGGGGTCACGACAATTATGTATTTCCCCTGGGCCAGAGGTCTCTTTTTTATGACAGCCATCTAAACAGCAGTCAGGGGGGGTCATTACAACATTGGCGATAAAAGCCGCTTACCGCCGTGCAGAAGCCCGCCAACAAACCGCAGCGGCCACGGAAATCTGCCACAGCTATTACGACCCACATCTCGAAATCCGACAAAATCCAGACACCCACACAAGTCCGCCACACCAAAGGCCAGTGATAAACTGGCGAAAACAAAACCTCCACCGTCACGGCAACAGAAATACGCCCACGCTATCACGACCCACGAATCCACGCGGCAGTCTTTCAACCGCGGTATTCCATTGGCGGTACACACCGCCACGCTCAAAATACACACACATCTCCAAAACACCACCACATTGGACAATTTGAAATACACACACCTGATACACATACACACACCACTCCCACACACCCAATACAATATAAAACACACACCCACATCACCCACAAACCAATATTACAGAGAGAAGGCCAGAGAGAGACACCACCATCCACAAACTAGCAGTCACAGGCACTCAACACCATCACCCACATAACATCCACGCACCTCACACAACACACCACCGGAGGAGGAGCTCAGGGTCATGGTGGAGGAAATCGTCCGGGTAGAGCCACAGCTATTTGGAGCACAGGTGCAGCACACCTCCATAGCTAGGAAGATGGAGCTATGGCAAAGAATAGTCGACAGGGTCAACGCAGTAGGACAGCACCCATGAAATCGGGACGACATCAGGAAGAGGTGGAACGACCTACGGGGGAAGGTGCGTTCCGTAGTCTCCAGACACCACCTGGCAGTACAGCGGACTGGCGGCGAACCCCCACCTCCTCCCCCACAACTAACAACATGGGAGGAGCAGGTCTTGGCGATTCTGCATCCTGAGGGCCTCGCAGGAGTCAGTGGAGGAAATCTTAAATATCATATCTCCCACCCTACCTGCATGCTATCACAGACCCCCACCCTCACCCCCTCCCCTATCACACCAACTCCTCACAAATGTACTAATAACACAAACCACACATCCCAACACCAAGCCCTGCATGACACAACAAAGCATGGACACCCATCATTAAAGCATGCCCACTGCACATACCCATAACACCCACCTCAACCATCATCACACAAGCCCCCACACAGGAATGCTAGCACTGGTGTACACGGTCACCCACCCATTGCACACCATGACACACACAGATGCAATAATCATGCTCTTACACCCCTGCAGGACCACTACCCAACGTCACCAGACAGGAGGGTCCAGACATCTCCACCCCACCCACAGAAGAGGCCCACAGTGATGACAGCAGCTCTGTCCAACTGGATCCAGATGACCAGCCCGGACCATTGTGGGCCTCGGGACAGTCGGTTTCCCTCACACAGGCACAGCCCACCACAGACTTTCCACCCTCTGGTAACACCAGCACAGCACCCACCCAGCGGGCCCATACCTCCTTCCCCAGCACACGTCAATCAGCTGTGTGTCCAACACTACAGGGAACCCAGGATAACCCACCACCCCGACAACAACAGGGACCTGGGGGCAGTGGCAGTGGGCACACGGTCCAGGGGACGGAGGCACAGGAACACAGGGGAACTGGGAGGGCTGACGTGCGACAGGGGACGGACAGGCCAAGGGAACCTACTCTCCACGGGGCCCTCTCCTCCATCATGGGAGCATACCACCACTCCCAGGAGACGATGGCAACCGTCTTGGCCAAGTTTCAGGAGACCCAGCGCATGCAGGAGGAACAGTATTTGGGGTTCAGGGAGGAACACAGAACCATCTGCTCCGCCCTGGGCACCATCTTAGGGGTGCTGAAGGAAATACTTAACACCAGGAGGGATACTGTGGCACTCCAAGGGGCCCCTGACACTAGCATGGACGATGAACTGCCCACCACCTCCGCCAGTGCCGGTGGACAGGAGGCACCGTCAGAGTCACTGCCCAGGAGGCCAGCCCCATCGTCACTGGCCAGGAGGTCACCGCCAGAGTCACTGCCCAGAGGCCACTGCCAGAGTCACTGCCCAGGAGGCCAGCCTCATCGTCACTGGCCACGAGGCCACCGCCAGCCACAGCCCAGCTGGCCAGGAGGGCCCAGCAAGCCACAGCCCAGCTGACCCATGAAGGGCCGACAGCCACAGCCCTGCTGGGCAATGAAGGACCGCTGAACAGGGTAAAGACCGCCATGGAATGCACCGCTGAACAGGTCTGACACTGGCAACTCAAGCACCGCTGAACAGGCCAGGGACCGCTGAACAGGGCAAAGACTGCCATGGAAAGCACCGCTGGCCCATTTGCGGCAGGGGCAGTGACGCAACTGGGACAGTCACGGGGTGTGTGCTGCACTCTGGGCACCAGTCCCCCTCCAGAACCAGTGGAGAAAGGCATCCACTCCGTCTGTCGTGCACAGGATGAAGCACTCTGGGCACAAAGCCCCCTCCAGAACCAGTGGGGCGATACATCCACTACCTCAGTCCTTGGCAGGATGAAGCACTCTGGGCACAAAGCCCCCTCCAGAACCAGTGGAGAAAGGCATCCACTCCGTCTGTCCTGCACAGGATGAAGCACTCTGGACACAAAGCCCCCTCAAGAACCAGTGGAGAAAGGCATCCACTCCGTCTGTCCTACACAGGATGAAGCACTCTGGGCACAAAGCCCCCTCCAGAACCAGTGGAGAAAGGCATCCACTCCGTCTGTCCTGCACAGGATGAAACACTCTGGGCACAAAGCCCCCTCCAGAAGCAGTGGAGAGATACATCCACTACCTCAGTCCTTGGCAGGATGAAGCACTCTGGGCACAAAGCCCCCCCAGAACCAGTGGAGAAAGGCATCCACTACCTCAGTCCTTGGCAGGATGAAGCACTCTGGGCACAAAGCCCCCTCCAGAACCAGTGGAGAAAGGCATCCACTCTGTCTGTCCTGCACAGGATGAAGCACTCTGGGCACAAAGCCCCCTCCAGAACCAGTGGAGACTGTTATCCACTTGAGAGACTGTGGCTTTGCACTCCCCAGGATGGTACAGTGGGCAAACCACCCACTGCAGAGACTTGAGAGACTGTGGCTTTGCACTCCCCAGGATGGTACAGTGGGCAAACCACCCACTGCAGAGACTTGAGAGACTGTGGCTTTGCACTCCCCAGGATGGTACAGTGGGCAAACCACCCACTGCAGAGACTTGAGAGACTGTGGCTTTGCACTTCCCAGGATAAAGCAGTGGGCAAACCACCCACTGCAGAGACTTGAGAGACTGTGGCTTTGCACTCCCCAGGATGGTACAGTGGGCAAACCACCCACTGCAGAGACTTGAGAGACTGTGGCTCTGCACTCCCCAGGATACATCAATGGGCATGGAGCCCCCTCGTGGATCTGGTGTCGTGCACTCATCCGGCTGAGGTGCCCCCCCCTTCCCTTCCCCCTGAGGTGCCTGTTGTATTTCTATCTGATGCCCCTGCATTGTTCTCTCCGTTTTGATCGGGTATCTTGTGTGGGCCTCGCCCATGCATTTTGGACCCAGTGGTCCAGGGACTATGAATGGTGCAATACCTGCACTACTAATCGTGGTGTATATTTTGTTTATTGTGTATATATATATATGTATATATTTGCTTACTGTATTTTGTAATATTACAATGGTTCGACTCATTTCCTTTTGTCTTTGCATTCTTCCAGGGGGGTTGGGGGTGTTACTGTAATGTATAGATATGCATTGGTGCGTGTGTTGTAGTGGGTGAGGGTCTGGGTGGGGGTTGGGATGTTGGTTGTGTGTGTCCCTGTGTTTGTGCCTCCCCCTCTCCTGTGTCGTAGGTGCAGTACTCACCGTGGTCTTCGCCGCCGGTGTTGATGATCCTCGTATAGGAGCAGGAAGACTATCGCAGGGAGAATATGGAGTTCCGGCTCCATGGTGCTCTCCTTCCTCGTGGAGTGTGTAGAGGTGAGCGTTTTCCCTTCGAAATTCCTGTTTCCGCAGTGTTTTTATCTGCGGTGAATCCGCCCCAGAAAAGGTGGCGGATTGGTAGGATGTGATACTGTGGGCGGTACATTGTCCTCCGCCTGTCTGTTGGCGGTGACCGCCGCGCTGTTTGTCTGTACTGCCGTGGCGGTCTGAGTGTTAAAGTGGCTGTCTTTATTGGCGGTTTCCGCCACGGTCATAATTCCAAATGTTTTACCGCCGGCCTGTTGGCGGTCTTACCGCCGCTTTAACACCGTCTGGGTTGTAATGACCACCAGAATCTTTTCAGTGGGAGCAAAGCACTGTTCAGAGGTGAATACAAATGTGATTTGTATGCTATTCTGACAGTATCTCCTTCACTGTATGTTACATAGGTGAATCCAATGGCACCAGCAATTACTCTGATGACCAAGTTTTTGTTGTTGTCATGTGTGTTTAAGTGTTTTGTTTCAAGCATGTCCTGTTGCAATGCTCTAAGGATGTGTGAATGTTCAACTGTCCAATATTTACTTGAAAAGTCTGGACGTATTAAATCATACAGTGGTTTTATGTGTTGTGCATAAACTGGAATGTATGTTCTGCCAAAATTTAAAAAGCCTTATAATGATGCAGCTTTTTGATAGTATTTGGTGGTTGTAACTGTGCGCATTTTTCTAGAAAGTGGGGTGCTAGTTTCTTTCCTTCATCCGATAACTCGTATCCCCAAAACAGGACACTGAGAAAAGCAATTTTTGTTTTCTCGAAATTTAATTTATAGCCTTACTCGGCAAATCCCACAACAATGTGATCCACCTGTTTAACAAGGTTGTGATCAGTAAGGTAGATATCTTCTACATAGGACAACGCCTCTGGTCAATATCATGTAATATTGATGATGCACGTGCTGAGAACAGTCCAGGACTGTTCTTATACCCTTCTGAGAGTCTGCAAAATTTCCTTTGCAAACTGAATGCACTGAATCCCTACTTTCAGGTGTTAGATATTGGCAGAAAAAAACATTGGAAATATTCAAGGTTGTTTTGTATTTTTTGCTCACTATAGTGTTAATGAGTGCTGTGTGCATTTTTCATAGCAAATGTGTGTGTGTGACCATTTAAATGCCTGTAATCTAAGAGTATTCTATATGAATGGTCCGGCTTAGCTACGGGTAGCAAAGGATTGTTCATTGGTGATACGTAGCTTTCTATTATACCCTGGTACTCAAGTTGTGTGAATATTTCTCTTGCTGGTGCTTTAGCCACATGCTTAATGGAGTATTATGACTGAGGTTCAGATGAGCATTGTGAATCATTTCTATTTCACATACTCATTTCAGTGTTCTGAACCCTTGCCTCTCTCACTGTGTTTATCCAATGAGTCCTGAAAGGAACGAGATTGACGTGTATCAGTATATTGGTATCTACCAGAAGTTTTCAAAGGAACCCTATTTCTCAAATTATAGTGTTTCTCAGAGGTCTCTAATTGGTAGAATCCTTATTGGAGTTACCTTGTAGCTGTGGTTTACTTGATCTGGCTCCCAGATTATCCCCACCTATACTAGAATAGGTCTTGGCAATAATCTTTGGTAGCTCAAGTTCTTGATCCTGTACAAGAACATCCCAGAGCTACTGACGTACTGCTAATGCTACTGCTTCCCCTTTAAGATTACTTAATATTATTGAGGATACTGTGGCAAAATTGCCCATTAATTGCATCCCAAATCTAGGGACGGGTAGCTCCGTATTAGTCTTGTATCCGCTTAAACACTTCTGGAAGATTCACAAGTGTTGGTATACAGTGTGCGGCCATGTAGAGTGCAGTAAACACTCCACTGAGGGAACCATCCCAAAAGGCAAGCACATTGTGAGAATTCTATGTTTATCTTGAGGTCCAATATGGGAAAATACTGCCTCCAATGACTTATGTTTTTTGTGCTAACCAAAAATGGAATTTCGTCATGTTTGGTGGGTACCTTACCCATAATTGAATGCACAGTAGCAGGATCAACGTCTACTGTAGCAATCCTTGCTGGGGCAGTGTTTAAAGTCTGCATTATGAAGTGCAAGTGCTCCTGTTTAAAATGTGTATGTAATTGGTTCTCCATGATTGGCATATTTGTTTTACTGTTAAGTCCCTAGTAAAGTGCACTAGAGGTGCCCAGGGCCTGTAAATCAAATGTTACTAGTAGGCCTGCAGCACTGGTTGTGCCACCCACACAAGTAACCCTGTAATCATGTCTCAAACCTGCCACTGCAGTGTCTGTAAGTGTATTTTTACACTGTAAATTCGACTTGGCAAGTGTACCCACTTGCCAGGCCTAAACCTTCCCTTTTCTTACGTGTAAGGCACCCCTAAGGTAGGCCCTGGGTAGCCCCAAGGGCAGGGTGCAGTGTATGGATAAGGTAGGACATATAGTAATGTGGTTTATATGTCCTGACAGTGAAATACTGCCAACTTCGTTTTTCACTGTTGCAAGGCCTGTCTCTCTCATAGGATAACATGGGGGCTACCTTTAAATATGATTAAAGTGTAGAATCCCCTAGAGAGTAGATGGACATGTGGAGATTGGGGTCCCTGAACTCACAATTTAAAAATACATCTTTTAGTAAAATTGATTTTAAGATTGTGCGTTTGAAAATGGCACTTTTAGAAAGTGAGCATTTTCTTGCTTAAACCATTCTGTGACTCTGCCTTGTTTGTGGATTCCCTGTCTGGGTCAGTTTGACAGTTGGGTTGTTTTTCACCTCGCACTAGACAGTGACACAAAGGGGGCTGGGGTGTAACCTGCATTTCCTGATTAGCCATCTCTGCTAGGAGGGAGGGGTGGAGTGGTCACTCTCATCTGAAAGGACTGTGCCTGCCTCTGACAATGCCGGCTCCAACCCCCTGGTGTGTGTCTGAAGCCTTGCCTGGGCAAGGCAGGATTTCACAAGTAGGTGTGAGTCCCCTTTGAAGAAAGGTGACTTCAAAGACTAAAATGGGTATAAGAAGGGCATCCAAATCTACAGACTTTAGAAACACTTCTGGAACCAAGAGGAACCTCTGCCTGGAGAAGAGCTGATAGCTGAGGAAGAAGTGCTGCCCTGCCTGTGACTGTGCTTTGTGGTGCTTCCTGCAGTGCTGCTTCTGCCAGAGTAAGAGGGCAAAGACTGGATTTTGTGTGCCTTCCATCTTGTGAAGAAATCTCCAAGGGCTTGAGTTAGAGTTTGCCTCCTGTTGTTTGAAGTCTCAGGGACAGCAAAGACTTCTCTCTGCCAGCACCTGGAGTCTCTGGAGAGACTCCTGCTCTGACAAGTGGTGCCCTATCCAGTCCCTGGGCCCTTGAAAGGAAAGCTGGTGGAAATCCAAGGAAATCGACTTCGGACGACTCCGGACCGACGCCGCTGCTGAATCCGGTGACGCCGCCTGCACCCGACGCCGTGACCTTCGCTGGAACACAACGCTCTTCGCAGGCCCGACGCCGCAGCAACCCCGCTGAAGTCCGCGACTCCGTGGAAGTCGCCTCACCACGTCGTGACCGACGCCGCTCGAAGTGCACGGATTCAACATTTCGCACAGACGCCGCGATCCCCGACTTCACGCATCGGCTTGTTTTCACTCTTCACCAAAGGTACTGTACTTGGGGGTTTACACGACTCCGTGTCCGGCGCCGCTGGTGTCTGCTTGTTGGGAACGACTCCGTCACGACGCCATGTTAACATCTCATCGAAGCATTTTTATTTCTAAGCACTATTTTTGGAGTTTAATCTTTAAAAATTCATAACTTGACTTGTGTATATTGGATTTTTGTTGTTTTGGTCTTGTTTTGTTTAGATAAATATGTCCTATTTTCTAAACCGGTGTTGTGTCATTTTGTAGTGTTTTCATGAAGTTACTGTGTGTGTTGGTACAAATACTTTACACCTAGTGCTCTGAAGTTAAGCCTACTGCTCTGCCAAGCTACCAAGGGGGTAAGCAGGGGTTAGCTGAGGGTGATTCTCTTTTACCCTGACTAGAGTGAGGGTCCTTGCTTGAACAGGGGGTAACCTGACTGTCAAC
Organism: Pleurodeles waltl; assembly: GCF_031143425.1. NCBI lineage: Eukaryota > Metazoa > Chordata > Amphibia > Caudata > Salamandridae > Pleurodeles > Pleurodeles waltl. The sequence continues at coordinate 1,084,087,357 of NC_090437.1, read as the reverse complement.
CAAAGACCCCATTTCTAACAGTCAAATTTGTGTATTCCATTCTTCTGTTGGAAAAGTGACCCAACAGTAGAAATTTTTAGTCCTGTGTACTGTGTGTGCCCGACGAGAAATCTAAGTTCTAATCCCGCATTTGCGAGGCCATTATTTTGTATGCTGTATCGTGTTTGCTTTGTTGTTTATGTACTGATGCTAAAACTGGGAGAATGTGAGCTAATTTTGAAAATAATTTTAAGAACAAGTTTTAACCTTTTTAGCAGACATTTTAGTTGAAATCTGTGTATTATTTTTAGGGGAAATTAAAGGCAATTTATTGCAGGATTGGTGGTGAAAAGGGGAATGAGCATACAGCGTCAGCAGGACTAACCATAGAGATGCTAAGCAGGGTAGTGCTCTAGTGGCAGCTGCAAAGTGAGAGTCAGTTTGTACGCTGCATCGTGTTTGCTTTGTTGCTTATGTGCTAATGCTAAAACTAATTAGGGGAATATGAGCTCATTTTTAAAATACGTTTAAGAACAAGTTTTAACCTTTTTAGAAGGAATTTATGTTGAAATCCATGTATTATTCTTAGGGGAAATTAAAGGCACTTAATTGCAGGATTGGTGGTGGGAAGTGGGAACGAGCATAGAGCATCAGCAGGACTAAACATAGATATGATAAGCAGGGTAGTGCTCCAGGAGCCCAAAACTGTCAGCTGCAAATGCCAAAGCAAGCCCGTCTGCACCAGTCCGCGCCCGAACGAGACCACGGCCCAGGACCCCTTCCCTAACCACATTAGAAAGGTTGAGTTATTCTGCTAATGCCTTACTTTCTCTGAGGCCTAGACCCGTAATGACTGACTGCCGGGCACTAAATTCACTAAAAGGGGAAGTATGTTGTCCCCAATGTAAGTATACTTTAATTAGTAGGAATGAGATTACAAATATAAATCCAAGCTCCACTAAATAGTATAATGGGCATTTAAACTTTAGATTCCTTCCTTGCCACAAATATGAAATACTTACTCTAATAGAAGAGGAACAGTTTCCTGTACTGTTTCTCACAGAGACCAGGCTCCATGAAAGCTCCAGACCAGATGTCATTCAGTCTCTTCCCCGTGAATAATATATTTGTAGGCAGGATCACCTAAAGAGAAAGGGTTGAGGCATCGCCATTATTTTAAAAGAGGTCTATAAATGTGCCCTCAGTCCTGTTAATATTCCAGAGTGCAAAAGTACTGGTTTTACTATCAAACTCACAGCCACTTTCTCTTTCTCTGGAATTCTAATATACAGACCCCTTGGGCAATGAATGAGGTTCATGGAAGTCTTGCCTGAAGTAGTTGCCTGCCACACAATAGAAATACTGGAATTTTACCGTGCTAGGAGATCTTAATTTGCACTTGGAGGAAATCAATAGTCCCCTTGTCACAAATTTTCTCCAAAACCTGGGCTGTCTGCTTCTTATGCAAAGGGTGGAAGGGTCCACTCATGCTAAAGGGCATCTTTTAGACGCAGTTTTTAGTAGTAAATGTAGCCTTAAAATTAAGACCCGTGCCCTTTGGCCTGGGCAGATCATGCCCTCATTTCCTTCTCGTTAGAAACGTGAACATCTCCTTCAGGCTTGAAAGTTACTATGAACCAAGGCTGGAGATGGTCTAAACTCAACAAAGGCATTTGGCTTTTTACACTTGCCAATTTCAGACCTATATTTGATAATGATGCCCATGATGCTAATATGGTGGTTAATAGGTCAATAGGTGGATCACTGATTCCCTAGATAAAATGATTCCTATAGATAACTTTATAGAAGGATGTTAAAGAAATTCAGAACATTGGTTGAATGAACTCTTAAGCACCCTTAAAAGGGAATGTAAAAAGTTGGTGACACAGAGAAGGAACTATGACCCGAACCTTAAAGCTGTGTACTGAGCTGCTACTCGCAATTGTCATCAACAAATAAAAAAGGCACAAGCAGCCTTATATGAAGATCTCTTAGGTAAAGCAGCCAATGCCCCTAAAGAGCTTTATCGGATAGTAAATTTCCTCACTGATTTTAAAAATAGAAACACCTCCCCCAATGCCTCATAGAGTCACTGTAATGAGCTAGCCGCCTACTTTCAAAATTAGGATGGCAGACATATACAATGAACTACAAAAAACTTAGGGCACACTGCATGACAGGAGGGTCATTTGTTTGGACTCTTAGGTGGCACAGTGTGCCAACCCATTTTTAGAAGGCCATGCAAAGTCACCTTGTGTGACTTTTTATGGCCTTGTAAATATGGGCCCCGTTCATGCATAACACTGTGTGAAAGGGGCGTTCCATGGGTGTTGCTTGGGGTGTTCCCATGCAACACTCAAGGAACACAAAGGAATCTGATGCATTCCCAGATTGGTGCAAGGGTGCCTGCATTGGTGCTAGGCAGCAATTTGTGTGCCAGCACTGGGGGAGAGGACAGAAATGTGCCATATTGTAGATCCGGCACATTTCTGCCCTTACCCGGTGGCACCGGGGGAGTAGCAAGGCACGTGCTGCACCGCTCTGCACCACGGGCCTTGTAAATGAGACCCTTAGTGTTCTCCTGCACTGACCTTGAAATATATTCACTGATGGAAGGGACTGACCGTCTGCACAACTTTCCTTTAGTCACGCAAGAAGCACTCCTTGACTTGTTTGGGAAGGTGAAATCAGGCACCCGACTAGACCTGGCACCTCCTCACATTCTTTCTCAAGGAAATCAAGAGATTCTACCTATAATAACATATTTAATAAATATCACAATCTCCACAGGCATGGCTCCACAGGAATGGAAACCTGCAGTGGTTAAACCTTTATTGAAAAAAAACAAATCTTGACCCCCACCTGCCTGGGGAATTTAGGCCTATTTCTCTGTTGTCGACATTTGGGAAAATCTTAGATAAACATATCAACTACCATCCCTCCAAGTACTTAGAGGATAATATGTTGCTAGATGACTCTCAAAGTGGCTTTCATCTGAGGCACAGCACTGGATCTGCACTACTGGTAGCTACAGAAAAGGTGAAACAAATGTTTGATAGGGGTGGAGCAGCTGCTATTATCCTCCTCGACCTGAGCGCATCTTTTGACACAGTTGACCATCGGATACTGGGGCTTAGGTTGAAGGAGATAGGCAATGGAGGCACGGCTCCCGACTGGCTTCTGTCATTTCTAACAGACATCATTTCAGGTCTGGGAGCCTCCATACTACTCTGTGATGGTCTCTTTGAAGAGTGTCATCCCGCAGGGTTCCGCACTCTGCCCCATTCTCTTCAACATTTATGTTTAAACACTAGTCTCCATTGTGAAGGTATTTGGACTGTCCAATGTGTCAATATTCTGACAATACTCAGCTTATCATCTCTTTTGCTCCAGACAAAAGTTCTCATTCTCGGTTGGGCCCTTGTTTGGAAAAGGTGGCCCAATGGATGGCAAGTTGTTTTTTTAAATTAAATGGGGACTTGACTGAACCCTACTCCATTATCCTTGCTAGGGTGGCCCAACTGTCTTGGAACACCACCCATTCCATCCTTCCCTGTAAAAAGTCTAGGAATGTGGTTGGATAGTTCTTTGGAGATGGATGTCCATGTCAATAACCTCACCGGGTCCTGTTTCTTTTTGCTGAGCTTGCTAAGGAAAATATTGGATCTGCTACCATTTTCTTGTAGAAGAGTGGTAGTCCAGGCATTGATTTCCTCCTACCTGGATTTCGGCAATTCTTTGTATATTGGGTTCTCCATAAAAAGTTACAGGTGTTGCAGAATGCTGCAGATAGGACCATTTATAAATTACCTAAAGGGTCCCAAGTCAAGAAAGTTCTGTTCTCCTTACATTGGCTTCCAGTTGAACAGAGAACCAAATTTAAAGTGATTTTAATGATCCACAGGACAAAAAATGGGAAAGGTCCCCACATGATTCGAGCACTTAAAACAGCATATAATCCGATTAGAACCTTAAGATCCTCCAACCAGGGCCTCCTATCAGTCCCTTGCATTCAAAAGGCCAAATGGGGTGGAGAATCATTTTCTTATCTGCCGCCCAAACTGTGGAACACACTACCAACTTTGTTGAGAACAGAGACCAATGAAGTAAAATTCAGGAAAAGTCTGAAACCTTGGCTCCGTCCCAACTAGTTAAACTCATTGACTCACAGCGTGGGGAAGCCTGCTGGTAGGCATGAGCTCTATAAAACAAGATAAGATAAGATTATTTCTTAAATGTATTGTGAGGGGGAGCCTCATATTGGTTACAATTACGGCCTGCTGTCCGCCATTTTAGGATATTTATTGTTCAGAGACAGAAACACCAATTGGGGATATCCTTTTAAAAGTTCAAGCATGAACAACCTACAGCATCAAATAGTTCTGACCAATCTGGCTGAGGAGGATATTCCCTAATACCATGGACGTCTCTGTATATGGTAATTAGAGTGCCTGTAGGACGTAATATGACAGAGATATATGGTAAATCCATAAAGTTAGTGTCTAACTGTCAAAGTCCAATTCCTGGGGATCTGTGTGGTGCTAGTTAATGGCCCACCTCCAGGCAAGACCAATTCAGATGCCGTAATAGCACTGAAGATTGGAGAGGCCAGGCAGGGGGAAAGGGAAGTAGGAGAGGAACAGCTTGGAAGGAGATCTGAAAAGGAAAATATTAAATACAAAGAGAACAACAACAATAACATTAAACGCTGGTTAATTATTTATATTGTAATAGTTTACAAAATCATGTGGGATAAACATGTAAAAGATAGAGCAATGCTCCCTAAAGTTAACTAAGAAGCTAAAAGCGTTGATACTCCAGGACTCATATAATATCATATATCCATAGATAAATTAGTCTTTGCCAGAAGCTTAGGAAGGACAAACCAGAAATAGGCCGTCAAAAAGTCTCAAGAAAATCAGAACTAACATTAAATGCTGCTTAGTATTAATCCAGTTTACATTATTCTCTGCCTTGGCGACAAAAAATATGGAGCTGTAGTTGCAGCGAAGAATCATTAAGCTAAACTATCCCAAAATAAACTATTGTCAAAATCAAAAACATAAAGAAAAAAAACTAAGCATATGTTTAATGTCATACACAAATGTAAATATGCGCTTTTCAATATCATGCACGTGTAATCATAAGCATCTTTCAATAATGAGCTTCTTCTTTTTAAAAAAGCATACAAGAATTAACACGTACATTTTTTCAAAGGAACGAACTGGTAACTATGGAAACTGTAACTCACCAAGCTCCGGGAAGCAAAGGAGCGGAAACAAAGTATCAAGGTTTCTTTTGAAACCAAATAAACACCGGCGGGGAGAAGCCCCATCAGAACGGACTCACCCTAGCGAGTCCGGTCACTCGCTTAAAGAAATCCCGGAGGCTTGACAAACGACGACAAACAGGAAGGCTCAACTTCAAAGAGAATCCGTCCACAGCTCAAGCCCAGTCAATGTTCCAAAATAGTAAGCGCTGGAACCTGGGTGTGGCTGGAATTTATAGAGGTGCCACACCCTAAACATGGCCTCTCCTGAAGGTTGCTGGGAATTGTAGTCCCAATATAAGGGAACATTGGGGATATGGGCAATGAAGCCACCATTAAGCACTGCCACCAGAGAGATGCACCTTACCGCAGGAATGACGGGAAAGGTGCGATTTGGTGCAGCAAAGGGCGTGGCAGGTGTGTGCTACCCTAGGGGGGTTGTTAGGAGAGGCTAGATCGAGACCGCGCCAAGGCATGCGGCTACGCCAGCTCCAAAGCCTGACACTAACCAACGCTGTTAGCACCATGTTGTAGGACTCTCAATGTAAGAATGAGACTGATGGATTTTGGGCTACAGCACCACCGAGCGTGGGGGGGCAGAGTCTAATCCCACGCCGTACAATATCTGTCGGCCTAACCCTTTTGGCTAGCTAGCAGCCCCTCACCAGAACCCGAGAGTTAAGGTGATTTGTGGCAGCCTGTCGCATGACACTATTAGGGGCAGATTTATACTTTTTGACGCAAACCTATGTTAGCACAGGTTTGCGTCAAAAAGTATAGTGCTTTGGAAAGGACATTAACAGGGCCGGGGAGGCCTAGGGAGACCCGGGGCTTGTGTGCCAAATTATGGTGCTACACTGTTTAGAGGGAAAATAATTGCCTCTAAGCAGTGTAACGCCATTTTCTGGCACACAACCCCACATGGACATGGCTCCTGTCTTATTAAAGACAGAAGCCATGTCCACCACCACCACCCCAATGGCCAATTCAGGGCCCACAAGCAGTGTTGGAAATAAAAAAATAGTCAATCGAATTTACCGGGGATGGATCCCCCATCCTTAGGTGAACTCCTGGTGTGGGTGGGGGTGTCCCTCATCCCTTGTACCTGGGGCCAGGGAAGGGCACCTGTGGGCAATTTCCATGGTCAGAGACCATGGAAATATGCCTACAGGTCCCCTTACTCCTGCCCAGACCCAGGCGTTAAGTAATGGCGCTAAGCAAGCTTAGCGCCATTACTTAAGGCCCCCATCCACCGTGCTGGATTTTAGCACGGGGATAAATATGATGCAAAGAACATATCGTCCTTTTCTGGATGGGAACGCCTACCTTGCATCTCATTGACACAAGGTAGATTTTCCCCTCCAGAAATCAACGTAAACTCCATAACTTTAAAGTACAAATATGGAGTTAGATTTGCGCTGAATTAGCGTAAAAATTAATGACGCTAATTCAGCACAAACCAAGCATAAATATGGGCCTCAGACTCTTCAGGGAAGTCGTGGTGGAATGGATCTTACCCGTTTCTCTTAGTTATACATGTCTCATACATGTAAAGACAACCAGAAGCATGATTTGGTTCAATATATATTTTATTGAAGAAACTGTGTTCTATGTAAAAAGGCATGAATTGCTATTATCAGGATAATGAAACACAAGACTATTATAGCAGTGACTAGAAAAGTGAAACAAAGGAAAAGCCCCACCATACTGTCACAATAGTGATTCTTAAATCACCACCTGCACCACTAAGTTTCTACATCAGTGTAATAACAGTGTTAGCTCCAACCGGTCTATCTAGTCCCCTAAAGAAAACCCAGCCCCCATACATGTGCTATAGGTAGAGAAGAGGTCTGTTAGTCTGCTGGGAGCCTTCCCATATGGATGATGAGAAGACGCAGAGTTTAGGCAGAAACTGTGATGGTAACGCGCAGCATAAGAGGATTGTCTGGCTGAGATGTCCCCTCTAAGATGGTGTGGGCAGTGTGGTGTTTTATACACATTTGTTGTTCTAAGAACTGCCCTGACATGACAACACATATTTTTCTGTGTAGGGTAGATAATGTAAACTTTGGACCGGCAATACCTAGTGAACTATCATATAGAGCCTTCAGTTGAGCACAAGGTAAAAATATCATGCAAAGAAATGAATAACAAATTCTGCATGGAAGAACAACTCACAAAATAATAAAAACATTTCCACTAAAATGAAGCTGTGCTAAAATATTAAAGGGAATAAAAGTGAAGTGTAACTAGGTGAGAGGGCACTGGCCTCAGGCCTGAGCTAAAGAATGTGATAGTGTAAATGCAAAAATAACCTTAAGACATCACCTCTAGAAGCTCTTGAAGATTCTAGCGAACTATTGTGACCTCTGCCTCACTGTCATGCAGAGTCACTTAGTAGGCTTGGCCCCTAGACTATCCCGACCTATACTAGTATAAGCCTAGGCAATAATCTTTGGCAGCTCGCATTCACGATCTATTTAAGAAATGTCCCGGAGCTGACGGCATACTGCCACTGCTGCTGCTTCCCCTTTATTATTACTTAGATTAATTGAGTTGACTGTGCCAGAATGCCCATTAGTTTCATCCCCGAATCCAGGTTAGGGGCTGCCCCGTGTTAGCTGTGAATGTTTAGCTTTGTATTTATTTTAAGACTTCCAGAAGATTCCCAAGTGTCTGTGTACCAATCGTGGTGGTATAAATTGCAACAAATACTGTATCCCTAGTGGCACAATCATCTATGGAAGGAACCATTCCAAATGGCAAGAACATTGTGAGAATTCTATGTTTGTCTTGGGGTCCCACATAGGGAAACATTGCTTCCAGCTGATTTGATTTTTGTGTTATCCATAATAAAATTTTATCGCATTGGGTGGAATTTTACCCATTATTGAGTGCACAGTTGCTGAGTTTATCCCCGCTGCAGCCAATTGCGGCACAGCTGAAGCAGTCCTCGGTGGGGGCGGTATTTAAAGTCTGCAACATAAATTGTACTAAACGTCTATATATCCTAACTACATTATTGTATAGTGGGCACAGGTCTGCTGCCTGTATGTTTTGTATGTTTGGATGCAGTATGTATGTGGCCAGTTCTGACCATGTAGGTCTGACATTCTGAATAATGTATGGAAGGTTGACTTGAAGCCAGTTATAGTGTGCTTGATACAAGGGGTATTCCTAAATATACATAAGCTCTGTATTGTGCAGGTGGATTTGCTACAGTATATGTATGGAAGTGATTTGAATTTGCATCTACTGCAAGAAAAGTAACCCATGAATAGAATATTTCTGTTCTGTACTCATCATGTGCCCCTACCATGAACGTAATCTCTCTGCCCCCTTTAGGAAGCCTATAAGCAAATAAATGTTCTGTTAGATGTTGTCTCATGTTTACCGGTATTATCACCAGTTATGGATGTGCCATAGTTAAATGGTAAACATTCAGAGATAGAAACACCAAACGGGGAATCCTTTTAAGGTTCAAGCATGAACAACCTACAGACCTAGATAGGTACTACCTATTTAGCTGAGGAGGATTTGTTCCTAATACCCCAGACGTTTCCATTTAAAGGTAATTAGGGTACCTTTGGAATGCGAGAGAGAGGCCCTCGGGAGATCTGTTACAATTTGTACCTGACCAACGCTGTTAACACCATGTTGTGTGGTTCCTGTTATGGTAAAAGACTGTGGGGGTCATTACAACATTGGCAGGCGGCAACTGCCGCCCGCCAAGTTGTAACTGCTGTGCGGCCGCCAATGCGGCCGCACTCCCGCGGTGCCCATAATGAAATCCACGCTGGGCCGGTGGGCGGAAACAGAGTTTCCACCCGCCGGCCCAGCGGGGATGTGGGCCGCAACATGGGAGCTGGCTCCAAATGGAGCTGGCGGTGTTGCGACCGTGCGACGGGTGCAGTTGCACCTGTCGCGCTTTTCACTGTCTGCTATGCAGACAGTGAAAAGCTGCACGGGGCCCTGTCAGGGAGCCCCTGCACTACCCATGCCAATGGCATTGGCAGTGCAGGGGCCCCCAGGGGCCCCGCGACTCCCCGTACCGCCAGCCTTTTCTTGGCGGGCGGTAGGGGGACTCGTAATCCCCTGGGCAGCGCTGCAAGCAGCGCTGCCCTGGCGGATTATCACCACTGGGGCAAATGTGGCGGGAAACCGTAATCCCCTCTGAAGCACCGCCAGCCTGTTGCCGGTGCTTCAGCCAAAACAGCCCTGGCGGTCTTGGACCACCAGGGTTGTAATGAGGGCCTGTATATTTTTACTGCAGTAGCACCATCGCATGTTGGTGACTGAGTCAATCCCACTCCGGCTGGAAGCTGTCGGCCTGATTCCTGGCAACCTTATCATGGCACTCTGACTCCTCAGGGAAGTTGTGGTGAACAGATCATACCCCTTTCCCACAGTTACAAGGAGTCACACATGCCAAGACAGAACTAGATGCGAGATAATGCAAGATAAGTTTCAATATATTACTGAAGCAGTTATATTTGATTACAAAAAGCATGTGATAATAAGGCAGATGAAACATAAAACAGTAATCATCATTACGATTAGGGTAAAGAAGATAAACAACCCACCATCTTTATATGAAACATAAAACAGTGATTACACCATTACGATTAGGGTAACGTAGATAAACAACCCCACCATCTTTATATGATCCTAATAACCTAGATCATTCCTACATACACTTTATGTCTAAAATCTGAGAGCATAGCGGTGGTAACCCCTCTGCCCATCCCGGTCTAAGAGAAGGACACTGATCTCATGCCTGTTGTCTAGATGACAGTCCTCTCAGTCGGCTGAAGAGTCAGCTCCAGTATAGGCGAAGCTGTCAATGGACTCGAATGCCCTGGGCCCCCCCTTAGGCCTGTGTGGTGTTTATATAACAAATCTTACAGTTTTCTAAGAACAGGCCTGACTTTATAATATATCTACAAAGTGGGGACTGGGTCCATAGCTCCTGGAGCAGCAATACACGTTAGAATATCATGTACCAAACATGATAGCCTTGAACAGGGCACAAAGTGAAATACATGCAAAGGGCTGATAAAATGTGAAGAACTACCAACTATGTCTTCTCAGAAAGAAGCAGCTGATTACAATATTTAAAAAATGAGCTAAAAGCTGGCTGTGCTAAAAAATATGCAATTAATAAATTGTGTCTTTGTGTTAAAGGCACAGACTATGGCCTAAGTCTAAAATAAGGGTGTCCAACCCAGACACTAAGGGGATCCTACAACAGTAGGATAAGGAAATAATGTGTGTGATGGCCTGCATCACAAACCAAAAGCAGCTTTTTTTTTACTTATCTTAAGGACTGCGCAAACCATGTTCTCTTAACTCTTCTCTTGAACCATAACTGACTATGGCACAATAACCAATTTTCAGACTTCCATTTGGCTTCACCGATCTTACCTATACCAAGGATAGACACATATCTTACGTACAAACACGCTGCCATTACTTACCATATAACTCAAAACTATGTGCTGATCATGACTGTAGCCTAGTGACATTTTGGTCTGGCACAGGACAAATAAAAGACCATTTGGACTAACTCACCCAGCCTTGAAAAGCCACAGGTCTTTAGGCCAACATGGGCCAAAACATGTGATGCCTGTTGAATCGTTCAGCACCCCCTGATGTCTCTCAACTGTAAATAAGGGCCACACTAGTTAAGGGAGTTGTAAGTTTGTTTTGGTAGTTGACATGTATGCATATCCCCAACTATAGACAACAGGACCTTGAAGGTCACACTCTCATTAACCTTTACTACTAGTAACATTAGGTAACATACACAAAGATGGTATACACTAGATAAAATGTTGGTGCCACACTTTTATTAACTTATACCACTAGCAACACTATGTAACATAAACAAAGATAGTATGCACTAGATAAAATGCTGGTGCATGTGTGCTCCCCTAGATGAGAAGATCACAAGTCAGTCCTTGTATACCTGTGCACAGATATTCCCGCCAGCTCCTTCCAGACCTCACCTGTGTAATCATTATGGTGCAATTGACTAAATGGATACACCACATATTAAGTTAACACATTGTAGTATCTTGTATGACCAGAAAGCATGATAGCCTAACTCTGTTTCATACAGACATGGACAAAATATGCTTGAATTTAGACAAATACATCTTCACACATGCTACCACACAATATTTGTACAAAGAATACCTTACACTGCAGCAAAACATTATAAATGCCACATAAGCCTGCTGCTGGCCAAATAGATGCTGCATTAGATGTATTAGAGTTGTTTACATGATGTTTCTCAGCAATTGTACCTGATGCAGATTATACATGCTGTAGTAAATGTTTTTTCCAATTCTTACTGTTGGAGTATGTGGCACAGAAGATGCCACAATAACCTTGTAGCAGCGGAAACAATCGGCGAGGTGTGGTCCTTTGCAGTAACAGAAGAGGCAAAGAGAGCAGAAGGATGGGGAGGAACGAAACAAGGAAGATACACTTGTGCCAGCCATTAGGCGAACTAGTTTGAATTCCTATTTACACTTGTAGATTGTTACAAAGGGAGAATTGTGAGCCACCCAGCAGCAAGCATAGGCGGAAGATTACCCAAGCCAAGTAGAAGAGTGGTTTCTGTCACTCCACCTGAAATCCACCTGAAATAGAAGACATGGATGTTGTCTCACACTGACACCAAGAGAGGAAGGTAAGCAGATGAAATTCATACTATAATTTTATTTTGACATCTTCATTAGTGTTTTTTGTTAAAATATTACTTTAAAACTGTGTATGTGGAAACTCTTTCAGGACTCCCAGGGTAGACCAGGGTTACTGAGCTCTGATAGCACCAATCAGAGCCTTTTAATACTGGTGTCTTGGGCTTTATACTACTTTTGAACCAACAACTGTGAGCCAAGTACACTCCTTAAGTACCTGTTCTAGGGTAGTGAAAACAAGCATTCCAAGGCTTACTCCGAAAGGTGGTGTGGCTGTAGAGACACAGAACTCACTGAATCAGTTACGAACAATCATTAAATCAATATCCATCCAGTGCTTTTATTCGAAGAGTAATGCAGTGATGCGACGCAATACTGCACAGAGACTAGAAAGAAACAAATGTGTCACACAGTTATCAATAGGAAAACACTGTGTGGGGAAGTAAGTGATATCTATCAAACCTTATTTCCCATGCTAAGGCAATTTACAATCATTTTAGGATCATGTGAAGGATAATTTGGGCATAGATCGTTGGGCCACCTTTAGTTGAGTCCCCCCCTCCCACTCCTCCAGCAGGAACACCTAGTTGATGTCAAACTAGGTTGTATCAGTCTGAAAAAAATATGCCAGTTACCTTGAGGATGTCCCCATGCACTGCACTTTAGTGTGTATTATTCATGAGTAGATTGGTTTCTTCTTGGTCACTGTGGGTGGGGCAGAGTGGCTTAGCCCACCAAGAGTAGGTTCATTGACATGGCACCAGCCCGGCCGACACTGATGGGGCCTGCAGTTATGCATCCACTGTGCAGGCATGCACTTCGGCGAATACAGCAGTGCGAGTGCTCATCTAGATGAGGTGATGGTCATGTTCCACTGGTGCTGTTAAGAAGTGGTTAAGTCCTTGACTCTAGTTCTTCCTTGGGTCCAATCACAAGCCCCCCAACCAAACAAGGTTTTGAAAACACCTAAATCGCAATGATACTCCCATGCCAGATGGTGCAAGACCACCGATTACAGTGGTGATCATGTGGTAGCACCCACTCACTCAAAGAACTTGATTTTCAAATGTGCGGACTACTGACATGCAGTTTAAATGTATCAGCAAGTGTGTGGATTCAGGGGGGTTTGGGGTGTTACACCCCACTTACTAAATGTATTTCATAATAAATAGTTATGACAGGTGCTTTTAGTTGGATATGATGAGGTGTCTGTTGGGTATACACACACAGGCTTAAACGTTCACACACACACACACACACACACACCCATGCACACAAACTCTCCTCTCTGTTTTGAAGTTCTTAAAAAATGTTGAATATTTCAAAAGATATTTTGTTTTAAGTAGCATTAACAACTGATACTGCTCTCCTTTTCTACCGCCCCTTATTCCCCACCTCATGTCCTGCTTCACAGATAATGTATTTTACCATGGTATGTCAGTGTTATTGTTGGGGAATCTGTAGCTCACAGCCTCCAATCTTACTGACCAAGCTGCACCCCTTTTCATCAGGCATCCTTGCTATGAAAATCTCATAACTAATCAGCCATTTATGAACAATGTGCTTCTATGCATGGCATGGGGCAACACGATCTCAAAGCCTCTATATTTGGCCTGCAGTGCAGACCATTTCCTGTTTTTCATTTCCCCTGACTCAGCTCCTTTCTATTATCCTTTTTAAGCAGAATCTTCTTCATGCAAGGGTACCCACTTCACTTATTCTCAGCAGTCAATCAGCTAGTTTCCTCAAGGCAGACTGGTGGCTTTAACAACAAAAAAGGATGATGGACAGAGTGCTGAAACTTTTCAAACACTCACTCCAGTCACCGGTCTGGGTTTAATCCACCATTCTTATTTTGTGGTGTTGCTTTGTTCGCCCTAAGTGGCCAAGGTATGCCCAGACATGTGTCCCTTGCTTGCTGCACCACTGGATTCAAACTAGCCTGACTGATGAGGAATGATACCACAATACCGGTCCCAGGATGCTTGTTTCTGGTCCAGGGAGGACCTGGCTTGGCAGTTCAGCTGGACTGTTCCCATGGGGAGCAGGGTCAATACTGAATTGCAGGTGGCTGGGTTCAAACTGGGCTGCGGTGATGTGGTGAGCAAAATAACAATGGATTAAACCCAGATCTGTGACTGGGGGTGAAAGTTTGAAAAGTTTTAACACTCCATTCATCATTTTATTTTATGTTGTTGTTAGGCTGGTAGCTTCTCCTAGACATTTGCAGAACGTCCAGGTTCCTGAAAGCAAATCAGGCAAAGGAGACGTGGCAATTAGTGACCCCATTCCAAGAAAACAGAGTTTGTTGATTGCCCAGGTTTGGAATCCCAAGATTCTAGTATAGAAATCTTGGCACTCTGACTAGTAGTGTCTGCCCCATGCTTACAATAAGTTTACAGACAGGGTTTGTGCGTTCAGCAACTTCATTCTGGGACTATTTCCATGCAGTTCCTGACATTTCCATTTTTATTTCAGACTGGCCCAGGTACATTCTATTTCTTACAGTGTCTGGATAGCCAAAAAACATAGGCAGAAAAGAGGGAGAGGTTCCCCATTTAATTACCACTCAACCATTTTGGAGGAAATTCTTTTTTAGGAAAATGTAGGAAAAAAAAACTTGTAATTTTCATTGCACTTCAAAAAGACCCTCTTCACTCTATCTTCCCAGCCATGGAACCTAGTCAACTACAAAGGACCTCAGGAATATTTCGAAAGGTGTCTTGCAATTCACAGTGCTGTCTGGGACGCATTCAAACTTCCATCTTATGTACCACATTGATTTAGGAAATCAAAATTGATTCTAGGGTTGCCCCAGTCGCTTGTATTAATCTCATCCCACACGATCTCTACTTTACATGTATAGTACACTACTAATGTGTCATTTGTGTCCCAAATGGGTCGAATGAAGGACTTAATAACAGGGGACTAAAAGGCCAGTATAGAACCTGGAAGAGGCCAGTAGGCAACGTTCAATTGCAAGCGATAGGTAATAAGGACTGGTTTGCTAAAAGAATCTGTTGCTGTCACCATAGTCAGTCTTCTATAGTGAAGTGACCTGACAGCACTCATGCTCAGAAAAAGGTGGGCACTCTTGGTGTGCCCCTCCAACTGGGCGAGAATTGTTTTGGGTCCCAATGTGTATGACAATGAGCCCTCAGCACACAGGCACGAAATCAAATCATCTAACACAAACTCACTCTGATGAACTCAAGGAAGGTGTCCATACTCCAGTGCCATGCACACGACCTTCCCATACCCAATAGTGTAGATCACCAGATGATAGCAATATCACTTTCCACATCCTTTTTCCTATCTTCTTCCCCTTCCCATCCATTCCCTGGACAAAGGCTGTGCCCAGTGTTTGAATTGGATTACTTCTACTTCTTTCCCACCCGCATCCTTACCAATGCTTGAATTTTCATTTGGATATTTGCAACACCTTCTTTCCATTTATACAATAAACCATTTCATCCTCATACTCATTTGGTTGTGTCTATTGTTAATGACATACCTTCTAGGCTAGTTTTAGTGACTTAATATGTAGAAAATACATATGTCTAGGCACCATAAAACAAACAGGCAACAATAAACTCATAAAGTCAATTATTATTTGGGGTAGATAAATGAATGAATGAATGAGGAATTACTTATTTAGCACACTGTCAGTCAAAACAGAGCATCTTGATCGCCAAACACGGGCCCTCATTATGAACAAAGCGGTCTTCACCACTGTGTTCAGGCTTGCGGTCATTCTAATGAATGCCGGGCCCCCTGGGACCCTGCCGGCCGCATAATAAACATTTTTCTAGGCCAGCGGGAGAACACATTGTTTCCTAGAGCACCCCTTCCACCTGCCTTTCCCTGGTGGGGGAACCCGCCAGGAAAAGGCTGGGGGCAGTAGGGATAATTATCCGAGGGGCAGCAGCACTGCCCTGTCGGATAATGATTCCTTCCACCGTCAGGCTGCCTGTCGGAGGCAGACTGGCAGAGGAGGAGGACCGCCTATGGGGGCCCTCCATGTGTCCATCATATGGAGGTTCAGCCCGCCAAACCGGTGGCGGGCTTTTCACCTGCCGCCGGCATGGCGGGCCGAACCGCCGGGGTTCATTATGACCCCCACAGCCAGCCTCAAAAAGAAAGCAAAAACAAAGATAGGCCTTCACATTTGCATTGAAAATATCCAATGTTTAGGAGTTTCCTGAAATGTGCTTTCTTTTCCATTAGTTTTAATGAGGCGGGATCTGATTTCAGGCTTTGAAACATAAGGCAGTAAAGAACTTTCCATTTCTAGTTTAACTGGAATTTGGAGTTCAAAGATTAGTGTTGGTGGATCTAATGATGCTGTGGGTGCTGCAATGCACAAAATGATCTGAAAGATATTTTGGCCCTGTTGAATGAAAAGTTCTAAAACCCATGGTCAAAGATTTAAAAAGCACCCACTTAAGAACTGGCAGCCAGTCCAGGTCCCTAGGCTTGCCAGAGACCAAGCTCTTCCAGGGGAGATTATGCACCATGAATAAATTATCTCGATCTTACTCATATTGCATGTGAGATGATTAGATACCATCCAAGGAACAACATGGGTAAAGCAATACTTAACATTTTGATCTGATCCAAATGCATTCTTGCCAAGATACAGCTTTAGTGGGTATTGTCTGCATAAGAAGTAGTTGAGATACTAAAGGTATCAATCAAAGACATTAGAGGGAACATATTAATATTAAATGAAGTCAGGCTAAAGGATGATCGCTGAGGGACACCATACTTCTTCAATTTTACTCCTGAGGTAAACTGACTAATGGAAACCACCTATTTCCTATTTGCGAGGAAAGACTGAAACTATGACCATACCTGATGACTAATGCCAATGTCAGGAAGACGCTAAAGAAGTATGGTGTGCTATATTGTGTTGAATGCTGCCAACAGGTCTAAAGGAATTACCACAGCATTCTGACCTTTGTCAGGTATAACTTTAATAGCTTCCAACGCCTCTAATGGGGCAGAACTCAGTGGAGTGTCTAGGCTTGAACCTAGATTGAAAAGGATGGAAGATCTTAACACTTTCAAGAACCACTGTTAGTTGCCCATTTACTAGCTTAACAAGCATATGGGAAAGAGCAAGAGAAATAGCTCTAAAGTTGGAAAGAATAGTTGGATCTGCAGATTGTTTTTTTAGTAAAGGTTTAACAATGGCCAGTTTCTAAGACTCAGGGACTGTCGACAAAGTGAGAGGTATTTAATATGTGATTAATACCAGGACTGGTAGAACAGGATAACTGGTATAACAGGATTGATAAAACCAGTGTTTTTTCTGAAAACCGCTGGTAGACAAGGGCCCAGCAGGGAACCCTATTTGCATAACAGAATG
This sequence comes from Pleurodeles waltl, assembly GCF_031143425.1. Lineage (NCBI taxonomy): Eukaryota > Metazoa > Chordata > Amphibia > Caudata > Salamandridae > Pleurodeles > Pleurodeles waltl. The sequence goes on along the minus strand of NC_090437.1, from coordinate 1,084,070,031 downwards.
GCACTTTTTGATTACTGAAGGGAGATGGGCAGACAGTCTATCATTATGGGACCTTGTGGCAGACCTTGAAGATTAACTGATTCTACAGTGTTGCTGGGAAAGCCCTACTGGATTATAGCTATTGTCTCCTCAAATAAATTGAAGAGACTGTCACACAACAACCGAGATGATGTGATCTCTGTCGAGGAAACTTTAGATTGAAGGAAAGCCCCTGCAATCTGGAATATCTTCTTGGGATCTTTATTTGCCACATCAAATTGTGAAGTAAAAGAGGTCTTTTTGGTGTCTTTTATCAATTTATGGTACTTTTTAAAGAATTATTTGGCATTCGTCTCTCTTCATTTCCATAGTGGGATCTCCATTTTCTTTTGTACTGTTTACATAGTAACCTCTCCTTGGCCAAATATGTTAAAATCCATGGTGCAGAAAGAACAGGACTTTTACAGCTAGGACCATCAAGTAGAACTAAATCATCAATGGCTAAGTAATCCAGCCACTGGTGGTGGTAAACTGCCACACGTAATAAAGTCACTAAATGGTTAGCTATAGACAAAGGCTTTAATAATGTTACCCTAAGCTAAATCCCTGGTAGTTATGACACAGAAGAGAAAGGTAGAGGTACCAAAACAGTTAAAAAGTCAAAAACACACCATAATAAAAATTCCATTCCAATTTATAATAATAGAGAAAAATGTAATAAACAAAATGACATGAAAATGTAAAAAAATCCAATAAGCGGAATCAAGGTAGGAAATTCTAAAGATTTAAGACAGAAATTGCCCAGAAAAAGAAAGTGGCAATCAATAATCACTGTTTGCAGTAATAGGGAGCTAGGCGTGATTTCAGGCTGACTTCAATGCAATATGAGTAAGATACACTAAGAGGGTTCAAGTCAAAGGTTTTACCTTCTGGCTTAATTTCTGAAAGTAAAGTTGAAATATTCCAGGACTGTCTACACTGAAGTCCTCTCTTAGCCAGATAAACATTGGACAGGTCTTGCGAGAGCCATTGTTTTTTGTAGGAAAAGCTTTTAGCGATAAAATGTCACCATCAATAAAGTCCTCTCATTGGGCAGATACTTTTTGCACCTTCGCTTCGTCAAGGTTTCAACCTTTGGGCTGAGGGTCTGCTTTGGAGCTTGGTAGATGGATTACTCCATCACAAACTTGATTGATGCCCCGTCTTTCACAGTAGAAATGCATTATCTGCTGTGAAACCTGTAATAAGGCATATGGGTTATCTGTGAAATTTTTGATGGAGTATCAGTCTGCCAAACTTTAAATCAGACTCTTATTCTTTTCGATGGAAGTCAAAATACTCCAGCGAACAAAAGTGACTATCTTTGCAGTAATATCCCATTGATGCTCTGGAGGTCTTGCAAGTCCAATACTTGTCTAAGACCCACCTTTTCAGAGTTTCTGGAACAGCTGTGGTTGGTGACTTTTACGGTTCCTAGGACTTCGGCGGAAGCGATGAGGGGCCAAGACGCACCCCAGCAGAGGGCACCAGCAATGTCCAGTCAAGGTTCAGTTGCTGCTGGGCCCCTGGGGACTTCGGGTAAAAGAGCTCTTGCAGCTTGTTGTGTCACTGTAGCCATACAGGAGGTGAGCCAACTGACCCTTTGAGTTCATTTCATTCAACTTGGTACATTTTGAAGCAAGTCTTGCCCTTCAGCTCTCCTCACAGGTTTCAGACAGCATGTTCAGCCCTCTTCTGTTCTTCCATTGGTCCATTCTGAGGAGCTGGTGATGAGGCCTATTTTTGGTTCCAGTGTGTCGGAGTAACTCCTAAACACTCCTTAACCTATTTGGAAAAGGTTTTTGAGGGCAACCATAACCACTTTCATAGCACATCCTGGTTACCTTACTGCAAACTATCCAAGAGTGCACAAGTGTAAGGGAATTCAAGGTGGCACAGGCTGGGGGCTTATGTGTCTGTCAGGGGTGCGCTTGGGGAAATGAGCAGTGCCCCCCTCCTAAGCTATACGAAACATGTTCTGGGACCAGCTCCTCCTCCCACTGAGATGGAGGCAGGCTGACTACAATGTGTCCTGGAATCAGCAATATTCCATTCCCAGATCTCACCTTACATAAAACTACGAAGGAGCAGGCCTTACCCATGTCCTTTTGAAGTGAATTAAAATCCCAAACCCTCCTAGCTGTTAGTAAATGGCTGACAGATATTGCATCCCTCACTCATAGCCCATCCTCTTGTTCTGCCTAAGCCATTGTCTCTGCTATGGGAACAGATTTCACACGTGATTAAGTTCAAAAACTGGTAGGAACAGCTTTAAGCAGAAAAACATTCTAAAAGTGAATTTTCCTAAATATTTATTAAAAATCTTTTTTCCTCTTAGTATGTATAATACAAATTAGAAATAGTGATTAAAGAATTTCACTAGCTTGTCCTAAGCACAATATAGCAGACGTAATATAATAATTGGCCCTAAAGTTTTCCTCTTTAGGCAGCCATAGCCTTCCACAGTGAAAATAGCTTTTGATGGCTTCACTCTGTAGAGACAGGTCAACCATAAACTTCAATATGATCAACTTCTAAATACTAGGTACCCTGGCTTGTGGGCTACAAGGATTATTCATGGTGACTTGTAAAATGATTTTTCCCACTCAGAAGGGTTATTTTGTCATTTTGTATGGTAGGTTTAAACTGCAGCAGTCAGACTGCATTGGTAGACATGGGTCCTTATTTTCCTTGTCACACTAGTGGATAGCAGAGTAAGCACTGCAGCCCACAAGTAGCATTTAGCTTTCAATGCCATGGGTGTAGTTTCCCCATCTACTATGACATTATTGAAGAATAAATTATGGCAGTAAGAGATTAACTAATTTTGTACATGTTTTAGGGATCAGAACACATATAATGGGCACTGAACGGTAGCACCCCAGTGTGTAGAGTCCACAATCCAACAATAAAAGTAGGCGAAAATGGATGTGACCAAGCAAAATGTAGCATTTTCTCACAGCATGTCAGATCCAAATTTTTAAATATGGTATGCAATAGAACAAACTGATGTTATGAGGAGTTTAACAGTTGTGCTCCACAAAATGTGAAATTGAAAATTTGTGAGCTGCAGTTTAGTTATACGTACTTTTACAAGAGGTGAGTTGCAGTTGAAAGGCACATTCAATGTATGTGAAGTGAGTAGGTGTACTCATACAATGGCAGTTTTTGAGTGTTGCCAATGGATTAGTGGTTGTCTACCTCACTGAAAGGCATGCCACCCTGGCCTCGGTCATGCTGGACAGAGGCAGGAGTAAAATCAGTTTCATATCACTTCTGGGAATAGTAGCTTCTGTAACAAAAATCCTAGCTGGTACAGATGCTTCTGAGGGGTGATTGTCTCTGGTTGTGACTTGCAGCCAGTCTATAGCATGAAATTGCAATTGCAGCAAGAGATTTGTATTCCACCTGTCACTGTCTGCCTGCATACTGCATATGTGTTGCTGGTGGTTCCTCGTGTTCCAGGTCTGCAAATCTGCAAGGATGTTGATGATACCTTTGTCTCATCCATGCTTGGTGGCCCCTTATAGACACGCTTGAGAGGTGGTGGAAATGTGACCTTAACTAACAGAGTGCGTATGAGGCACTGGATGAAGCTCCATAGATGCAAAAAAAGAAATACATTGAGGGCATATATATATAAACAATATTGGTGACTCTAAGGCAACATGTGACAAACAATTGTTAATATGAACACAGAGTGATAAGTGCGATAAGTTCATAAACAACGAGAAAGACAAGGAGAGAGTGTCATTACAGAAGGGAAGGTCAGAATTAGTTAGGACGACACCTGTCTTGCTGTGGTGAGCTGAACGGCCATTCTAGAACTCAATTGTGAAAGACCCCAGGAGGCAGTGAACCTATAAGTGGAAGAATGTAGCATCACAGAGTCTAGAAAATAAACTGACGCTATGGTTTGGGAATAATAGTGACTTCAAGAAAAAACATGGGTTTAGGAAGTTGGTGCAGTGGTGAGACCTCACCGACTTCAAGGGAGCTTTGAACAAGTTCCCTAAGGACCCAATAGTCTCACCCACAAAGTTAATCTTGTTGTTATAAGGAATCTTTGTCTCATCCTTGGTAACTTGGTTTAAGCAGTGGGGTTTTCCTCCAAGATAGTGTTTCTGTTATGCATACAGCTGCTCATCAAACAACAAACAATACAGTTAACGCACCATGAACTTTAACCTCCAAACCATGCTAATTAAAAAAGTTACACATATAATAATACTAGCCAAGTAACACAGTAGAGAAAAAAGTAAAAATTGAAATAAGAGGGTCAAACCTTGTTGTCTCACTCGTTGAAGCGTGTTAAGATCACAAATAGCTAACTCAAATGTTCAAAAACTCAAGTTTCAGTGTTGGATCTCTGACTCGAAAATGTTGAATAACTGATTTGAGAGGTCAAGTCACTTGACAGGAAAACTTGAACAAAGGCTGTGTTTGATGAGGTGCAGGCTTGATGGTGGTAAAGATCCAGCAACGTGCTAACGAAAAGTATCTTGAAACACAAAGAGGCAGCAAGTCAAGGTGGAAACATGCCCATATACTTCCAAGTCTTGGGCTGCAAGCAATGTTTTTGAAAGTCTTCAACAAGAATACTCTTAGGGGCATAGATACAGCCCCTTGAGCCACTTTGCATCACATTAGCGTCATTTATATTTATGCTAATGTGGCATTAAGGTGGTCTTTTCATCGCACCATATTTACAAAGTGGCGCAATACATGCACGCCACCACTTTGTAGCCCCTTGCGCCACTTTATGCTTGCTTCAGGCATAATGTATGCAAGGGGAGGCGTTCCCCTGTTAGGAGAGCCGTGAAAATGGCACAGTGTCATTGGCACATTTACAAGCTTTCACTGTGCCAATGACATTCCCATTGTTTTCAATGGGCCTCCCTTTACTTTGCACGATTAGCGCCATAAATGTTGGCGGTACTCCTGCAAAGCGCCACATTAGCATCAACATTTTTGATGCTATTGTCCTTAGGACCGCTATGATGTGCTGTATTGTAAATAATGCGCAACCACGGTGTTCTTAGGTGGCCGTAGGGGCTCGCAAGAAAAGTGGTGTATTGGGACAAACGTGCCACTTTCTTGTAAATATGCCCCTTATGCTGCAACTCACTGTTGGTTTGGTGTACCACATACGCTCCCTTATTAGTCTTTCTGATAAGCACTCTCTGAGCATTGGCTCTCCTCAGCCTTGAGAGCAACTTTTTACTTCCAGGCAAATACCTCCGAGTAGGGCCCCACATTCCAAAAGGCATGCTTCTATATACTCTATAGCATCAATGCTTTTTGGAGCAAGTTACTCCAACATGTAGTCTCTTCCCAGGTCCAAATATCCACGAGGATGTTCAAAGCAGGGGACAGCCTCCTCCCCAGGCCTCTGGCATCAAGTTAGGTATTCAGTGTGCAGCAAGCAGGTATCCAATCCTTTATTTTTCAGCTCCAAGCCGGGTATCCCATGGCAGTGGCTCAAGCAGAATATTGGTGGTGTTTCTTAGAACAATTATAACACAATCCCTACACTTCCAATTTTTACATTTGTGCTAATGTGATGTGCGTATTTCACCTGTGCAGAACTCATTTCTTCCTCCACTAATGTCCCTACTAGTTCCCTGGAGCCAAAAAGGAAAATTCCAACCAAGGCCTCATGCATCAAAAGGAACCTGCAAATTTACCTTGTCTGCACTCTAAAGGGAGCAAACATCCTCCTAAGATCCTGACATACTCTCCCTCCCACCCTGTGCAATGTCTAGAAGCCACTTTGAAGCAGCTGACAGAGAGCAGAACAGTTATGAAGTGTCATGCGTACCTGCTTCTTAACATAACTAGTTCAGTTCAGTTCAAAAAGCTTTATTCGATTTCCTATATAAAATCACTAAAGGATATAATCAAAAATACATATAAATCAAAGAATATGCACAAGAATGCTAAAATAGATAAACATTCATTGTAAAAATATTATTAAATCATCAGTGACTTTCTACTATTGATCACTGCCCAAAAAAACCTTGCCATGCTATAACATATGTGACTATTTGGTAAAGACCGTAAAACCAGTATACGGATCGGCACTGCATAAAACCATAATATTTCAAAATGGTCAGGATCCAGGACTTTCTTTAAATCGTTATACTTCCGGAAGAAAACACTGTCTATAGTGATTTGTTTAGAAACATTATCAGTGGGCAATTGGTTTAATTCTTGGACCAATTATTAGTCACCAGAAAACTAATTAAACAATAAAATGTATCCAATCGAAAACGGGTTGAAATAAATCTATGTTGGGCATTATGCAAACATTTTAAATATGGTTGTAGGTCAAACATAACCAGAGTTGTTAAATACCTACGTACACTAGTCTTTTTTTTTTAAAGATGTTTTTTATTGAGTCAAATACAAGAACATTGACTTAACATTGCCATGACAGAGATATGCAGTTGTGAATATATATGCATAAAGAATATTGGGCCAGATGTATGAACGCTTTTTGCATTCGCAAACGGTGCGAATGCAAAAAGCCATTTCAGAATGTATCAAAGACAATCTGCACGCAATTTTAAGGAATCGCTAAAATAGCGATTCCTTAAAACTGCAACCCTGTTTAGAGAGTCGCAAATTGCGACTCTCTATATAAGAAATTGCAAATAAGGATTTCTTATTTGCGATTTCTAAGCACATGTAAGAAGCAATTCCTAAATGCGATTTGGGCATTTAGGAATCACTATTTACCACCAAGTTGAACTAGGTGGTAACCATGTGCAAATTTAAAAAATGCATTTAAAATGCATTTTTAAAATTTACATGTAAAGCACACATGCCCTTTTGGCATGTGTGCACCTTACATGTTGCAAAAAAATATTTTGGGGTGCAGCAGAGGGGGCCTTAGGCCCCCAGCACCCTGGGGTTTCGCATTTCCAAAATTGTGATTTCTGGTTAAGAAATCGCAATTTTGGAAATGCAAAAAATTTGCAGATATGGGCCTACAGGCCCATAGGTGCAAATGGGACCGGTATCACAATTTGCGATTCGATAGTAGCATTTACGATTTTCGTAAAGAAATCGCTATTACCGATTCGCAAATATGATACATTACATTTTGTGAATCAGAAATAGCGATTTCTTAAAAATCGCTCTTTCCGACTCGCAAAAGGCCTCCTTGATACATCTGGCTCATTGTACTTATAAATGCATATTAAACAGGTAAATGAATTAGGCATATACAGCAATATAGTATCAAAGACTCCAAGTTTGAATAAAGAAAGAAGAAAGAAAGAGGGAGAAGTGCTATAGGGATAGAAAAGGGAATCAAGTGATAGCAATGTGCAGAGAGAGGTAATAGACATTAGTTACAGGGAATGTAAGATGAAATAAGTATATATAAGAAGAAAAACAGGAAATATATTGATATTTTTTAAAAAGGAGGAGAAAAATCAATTTCCTTCGCAGTACGTGAGAGATAGTTACTTAATGGCAACCATAGCTGATGACGTTTGAAGAAAGTTCCTGTTGAATCAAGCTTGTAGCTGTTAAGTCTATGATGATAACATACAGAAGTCCACCACTGTCTGAGAGTAATGTTCTCCGAAGATTTCCAGTTAGAAGAAATAATGGAGATTGCAATAGAAAGCAAAAGGTCCACCAATTTTCCAAGAGGCCTGAATGAACTCCAGATATTGTGAATGCCACCGAAAAACAGTAATTCATATGACATTGGTGATCTGAGCTATTGCTGAAATGCGAGACCATATTGAGGACCAAAAAGTAGATAGGGATGGACAAGAAAAAAACATGTGAAAGAACCCTGCTGAGTGTGGCAGCGCCAACAATTGTCATTTTGTGCAAGTTTGAGTTTGTAAAGGCGTACAGGAGTGTAGAAAAGTCTATTACAAAAAAATATATAGGGTCTGTGTGACACTTGCAGTGCGTGCAGTGGAATGTATCTTATACCATATTCTATCCCATGAAAAAGTTGGCCAAATAACACCAAACTCTGATTCCCACAATGTCTTAATAGGTGATTTGAGTCTAGGTGAAACAGACATTCTTAAAAGTTTATAAATTCCAACTGCCCTAGGATAATTAGAAGTTACGATCGGGTGATGCAAGAGAAGAAGGATTATTGTTAGACCTGACAGCTTTAGGGTGGTCACCCCTAACTTTTTGCCTGCCTCCCTCCACTTTTTGGAAACAGTTTTTGCTGGTTTTTAGACTCTGCGCACTTTACCACTGCTAACCAGTGCTAAAGTGCATATGCTCTCTCCCTTTAAACACGGTAAAATTGGATCATACCCAATTGGATTATTTAATTTACTTATAAGTCCCTAGTAGAAGGCACTATATGTGCCCAGGGCTTGTAGATTAAATGCTACTAGTGGGCCTGCAGCACTGATTGTGCCACCCACTTAAGTAGCCCCTTAACCTTGTCTCAGGCCTGCCATTGCAAGGGCTGTGTGTGCAGTTTCACTGCCAATTCGACTTGGCATTTAAAAGTACTTGCCAAGCCAAAAACTCCCCTTTTTCTACATATACGTCAACCCTAAGGTGTGCCCTAGGTAACCCCTAGGACAGGGTGCTGTGTGGGTAAAAGGCAGGACATGTACCTGTGTAGTTTACATGTCCTGGTAGTGTAAAACTCCTAAATTCGTTTTTACACTACTGTGAGGCCTGCTCCCTTCATAGGCTAACATTGGGGGCTGCCCTCATACATTTTTGGAGTGGTAGCTGCTGATCTGAAAGGAGTAGGAAGGTCATATTTAGTATGGCTATAATGGTAATACAAAATCCTGCTGACTGGTGAAGTTGGATTTAATATTACTATTTTAGAAATGCCACTTTTAGAAAGTGAGCATTTCTCTGCACTTAAATCTTTCTGTGCCTTACAATCCACGTCTGGCTGGGTTTAGTTGACAGCTCCTTGTGCATTCACTCAAACACACCCCAAACACAGGCTACTCAGCCTCACTTGCATACATCTGCATTTTGAATGGGTCTTCCTGGGCTGGGAGGGTGTAGGGCCTGCTCTCACACAAAGGACTGCCACACCCCCTACTGGGACCCTGGAAGACAGGATTGAACTGAAAGGGGACCTGGTGCACTTCTAAGCCACTCTTTGAAGTCTCCCCCACTTCAAAGACACATTTGGGTATAAAATCAGGGCCTCTGCCCTACCACCTCAGACACTTCCCAGAGAAGAAACTTGTAACCAGAACCTGCATCCTGCCAAGAAGAAATGCCTGGCTGCCCAAAGGACTCACCTGACTGCTTTCTGAGAAGGACTGCTGCCTTGCTGTTGCCCTGCTGCCTTGCTGCTCCCTGGCTGTGGTGAAGAAGGGCTCTCCAAGGGCTTGGATAGAGCTTGCCTCCTGTTCCCTGAAGTCTCAGGACCAAAAAAACTTCTCTCTTGCAATTGGACTCCATGTACGGTGAAAATTAGATGCACAGCTGGCTAAAAGTGACGCACAGCCTCTCCCGCGGTGAAAAATTCACTGCACGCAAACCGGAACGCTGACGATCGACTTCGCAAGGAAAAGATCGACGCGGTGCCTGCGGCGTGACCGGAACTTCGACACGCGGCCCACCGGATTGACGCACAGCAGACCTGGGTCGACGCCGCCCGTCTTCCAGAGAGAAAATTGACGCAGCGCCTGCCGTGAGGGAGAAATTACCCCGCACCGCCCACCGGAACGACACAGAGCTTGTCACAAGCCCAGGATTCCACGCACAGACCCCGGGGTGTCTGAAAACCCTGCAACCCGAAGAGGATCCACGACCGAGCGCCGGAAACGGACGCCCATCCATCCCTGCGTGGAAACTAAACGACGCATCGACCGTGTGCGGCCCGAGAAGAGATTTTTCACGCGAACCAGGTACTTTGTGCTTGAAAGAGACTTTGTTTGCTTTTAAAAGACTTAAGATACTTTATATCACTTTTCAGTGATATCTTTACATTTTCTTATTGCATCTTTGATCGTTTTGACCTGCAAATATCCCGATAAATATTATATTTTTCTAGACACTGTATGGTGTATTTTTGTGGTGCTCTATTGTGTTATTTATTGCACAAATACTTTACACATTGCCTTCTAAGTTAAGCCTGACTGCTCAGTGGCACGCTACAAGAGGGTGGGCACAGGATAATTTGGATTGTGTGTGACTTACCCTGACTAGAGTGAGGGTCCTTGCTTGGACAGGGGGTAACCTGACTGCCAACCATAGACCCCATTTCTAACAATCATGATATATAAGTTTATTGAGGGCCTCTTGGACTAGAGTAGAAAGAATTATATATTGGGATTTCATGCGAATAGGGAGATTATAAATTGCTGAGAGAGTAGTAAAAGGGATGAGAGAGTCTTTATGAAATAATTGGGAAATGAGAAGAATACCTTTAATCATCCAAGCCTTCCAACACAAGGTTTTACCTTGTTTCCTATTGTGCCAAATAGGACTGTTAAAGAATTGATTAATGAGGGTAAGATGCGAAATAAAAAAAGGTTTCAGTAAGTTGACTGAATGGGAGATAGTGCTGGGCAACCAGAATTTTGGGGGGTTAGACATAAATATAATGTGTTTATGGGAAAAGGGAGAAATAAATGTTTCTTCCAAAGAGAACCATAGCTTTTAAGGGGCATCATTGAGTGTAGCTAAATAGGGATGTATTTGCTTAATGCCAAAAGATTTGTTATAAGTTAAAAATTCAGGAAAATTAACTCCACTTTGTACTTTAGGAAGTTTTAATTTCTAGAGAGAGATTCAGGATTGTTTACCGTTCCACAGGAACTTGGATAGAATTTTATCAATTGAACTAAAAATTTGTTTAGGTATCTTAATAGGAAGCATCATAAGGAAGACGTTAATTAATGATAGGGAGAAGCATCATCTTAATGGTGTCCAATCGGCCCCACCACATGAGATATAACGGAGACCATTTCTGCGTGAGATCTACAAGCTTTGCAGATAAGATTTCTAAATTAGTCTTTAATGTATCCTTGAGAGTAGTGCAGTACCATACCCCCAGGCATTTAATCTCAGAAGGATTCCAAGATAATCCTGCATCAAGGAATACAGAGCCAGTGCAATGAGCATTAAGTGGTAAGATCACTGTTTTGTCTATATTAAGTTTATAGCCACATACATCAGAAATTAAGTTGAGCTCATGCAGGAATGCAGGAAGAGCAGTGTCAGGGTGAGACATAAACAAAAGAATATCATCAGCATATGCCATAAATTTGATGTGTGCATTATTAATTTGAAACCCCGTGTTCAGACGTTTTTAATTGGTGTAGAAAAGGTTCAAGAGCCAAAATAAATAGTAAAGGAGATAATGGGCATCCCTGACTAGTACCCCTTTTAAGAGGGGAAAAAAGGAGATCTGATACCATTTGTTATAACCGAGGAACATGGTGAGGAATAAAGAAAGGATATAAAATGTTGGAATTTAGTACCTAGTCCATGCCATTCCAATGCTTTCGAAAAGAAACCCCAGTAGACCTTATTGAAGGCCTTTTCCGCATCCAATGATAAAGCTGCCAGAGGAATCTTAAGTTTGGATGCCTTGTTAATAATATATTAAAAAGTACTTGAATTATCTGCTACATTTCTATTAGGGATTAAACCAGATTGAGGAGAATCAATGCGGGCAGGTATATATGGGAGTAAATGGAGAGCTAAAACTTTGGCATAGAGTTTACAATCAGTATTAATTAAATATATGGGTCTGTAATTTTCACAGTCAGACGCATCCCGATCTTTTTTGGGAATAAGACAAATCATGGCCTCCGTAAATGAGCCATTTGCAGAACCTGACATTTTAAAGTGATTAAGTAATTGAAAGAGTTTGGAGAAGAGAGACTTAGCAAATTGAATAAAGAATTCTACTGTGAAGCCATCTGGGCCTGGAGCCTTACCCTTTGGGAGAGATTGTAAAGCTGAATATAGTTCGGTAAGATGTAGGGGTTGGTGTAAAGATGAGAGGTCAATCTGTAATGGGTCTCTTGGTTTGAGATTAGAGAAATATTGGTTGAGAGATTCAACTGTTGGTATGTGTTCTGGAGTGTACAGGTCCTTATAGTAAGAAGCGAAACACAATGCTATATCTTTATCTCTAAAGTGTTTAACACCATTGTTATCTGTGATAGATTTAATAGTTGTTTTTTTCTTTTCTTTGTTTCAAATATCAAGCTAGAAGAGAACCAGCTTTATTGTTACCACCATAATATCTGTCATTTATTTTCGGGAGGGTGCCGCATGCTTGTTGAGTGGTATATTGGTTAAACTCCATTTTAGCTGAGACTAGTGCTTCAAGATGTGATTTACTAGTTTTGTGAGTATAGTATTCATGTTCTAGGGACTTTATATTTTCAAGGATGGAAGTCGATTTTTTTATAGCAGACTTTTTTTTTGAGTGAGCGTAACTTATGATGAAACCCCTAGAGGCTGCTTTGAATGCATCCCACACAAAATGAAATGATAGTTGATCACTATCGTTGATGTGGAAGTATTCTTCTATAAACTTACTGTAAACGATAAAAGTAGCATCTAAAAGTAGAGAGTTATTAGACCTCCATGAAGATGGTTTAGAACCATTAAGAAAAAGATCAAGGTCAGTAATCACAGGCGCGTGATCTGAGATCAAAATAGCACCAATTTCAGAGTTGACCATATGTTGCAATAAACCTTTACTCAGAAAGATATAATCAAGCCTAGAATGGGAATGGTGGGTAGGAGAATAAAAAGAGTATTCCAAGAGGTCGGGATTGCATATTCTCCGGGAATCAGAGAGAGAATGCTGTAAAATAACGTTTTTAAAAGCTTTGTGGGAGGCATGTGGAATGAAACGTGACGTGGAACGTCTGTCCAAAAATGGATCGAGAATTTGGTTGCAGTCAACACCTATAAGTAAATTGTTTGAGCAATGTTCAGAACCAATATGTGAAAGATTCTTACAAAAATATGGATCCGGATGTGTGGGGCCGTATATATTTAGGATAGGAAGAGAAATATTGTCAATTGTAAATGTAACAAGTACCCAGCGACCTTCTGTATCTTGATGCTGTGAAATTATGGTAGGTTTGAGAGATTTATGACAGAGTATAATTACCCCATTTTTGTTTGTGGTGGAAGGGGAGTAGAAAATTACCCCCATCCATTGTTTTTTAAGCTTAATTGCCTCAGAGTCGTTGAGGTGAGTCTCTTGCAACAAAGCAATGTGGCATTTCAAACAAGCAAAGTGAGATAAAACACCCTGGGGGTTATTCTAACTTTGGAGGAGTGTTAATCCGTCCCAAAAGTGACGGTAAAGTGACGGATATACCACCAGCCGTATTACGAGTTCCATAGGATATAATGGACTCGTAATACGGCTGGTGGTAAATCCGTCACTTTTCCGTCACTTTTGGGACGGATTAACACCTCCTCCAAAGTTAGAATAACCCCCCCTGATTTTTAATGGGGTGTTTAAGCCCCTTAACATTCCAAGTAACAGTTCTAAGTTGCATAACAAGAAGTATTGATAAACAACTGCTGTAACAAGGAAAAAACTAGGCATATCAATTTTGCAAAAGCAAAGAAATGGGAAAGAAACAAGATAGTGAAGAAAAAGAAAGGAGGAAGATGAATTCCAGAAGTTGTATATACATTGATGTGGCAATACAGGGACTAAAGTCCATGAAAGCTAAAGAAGACAAGATAGAAAGTGAATACCCCGAAAGGTAGAGGGACAGCAGAGAACCTGAAAAGACAGCCAAGAGTGGCTTCAGCACAAGAAAAGTGATATTAGATATTAAAACATATGAAGGCGAGTTTCATGGAAGAAAAAAAAAAATACAAACAAAAAATGTACCATTCAGGAGACCAAATAACGTAATAACTACAGTAAAGGAGTGTGACATGAAGAACAATAAAAATCAAAGCTTACCAGTGGAACGTGTAGGAGAACAATTTGGATGGTGAGAAAGGGATATGGTTGGGAAAGGGACATGAGGATTGCACAAAGAAAACTATCTAAAAAAAAAAGAAAAAGAAAAAAGAAGATACAAAGTAGGAAAACCATGGATATAAATATTAAACATAACCATTACTATTAAACTGTCCCGAAAAAAATAAAAAAGAAAGGACATTAAAGACAAATTAAATTATATCTTCAAGTAATTGCAGATGCTCCAGTTCCATTGCTTCTGTTTTGTGTTGGTTAATAAAGGTTTGTAGTGCTGAAGGTTCCTCAAACGAGTAAGATTTGTCCTTGAATGCAATTTTGAAAAGGCATGGATGAAGAAGACCATATCGAATATTCAAGGATTTGAGTTGTGGACGTAAGTCCAAAAACTGTTTGTGACATGCAGCTATAGCAGGAGAGAAGTCTTGTGAGAAAAACACTTTATGACCTGACCATAGCAAAGAGCCCATGTTTTTGGCTTCCAAGAGTATTTGCATCAAGTCAGTAAATTGGAAAAAGAGATTAATAATGCCTCTAGGATGTGCACAAGGGCCAGTGGAAGTCTGTGGACCTAAACGATGTGCCCGTTGGATAGAGAAGGGAGAGGTAGAAGGCAAGCAAAGAATTGAAGGCATTGCTCTTTGAAGGAATGCAATCATGTTAGAGCCTTCAGAACCTTCAGTTTTCAGTAAGCCTTTTAAGTTGAGCTATGTCCTTGGAGATCTGAGGATTGACAGTGTTACAATCTTCAAGGTTACTGACTTTGTTCCAGAGTACAAATTCATTGTTCGTGTTGGGACCATTGCTCCTCACTACGTTACAAAGAGGCATTATTGTCCATCATAAAGGGCTTTAATGCACGCAATTCCTCCATGACATCATCTAGAGTAAGATGTGTGGGTGATTTTGAGGGAGAATCAGGGTCTTTTTTGGGGCGCTTGATGGAGGGGGTGTTAAATGGTTTTTTCGCAAGTGCGCCAGCAGCATGAGATGAAGAGGCGCTATCCTTTAAAAAGACTGCAGCACTATCCATTGTTAAAGCTGATCGTAGAGAAGATTTAGTTATATGTGTGCGCACCACTCAAAAAGGATTATTAGACTTGGAGGAAGATGATGACTGGCTGCTCTGAGAATTATGTGGTCTCCCCATAAAAGCCAGCAGCAATTTGGTAATAGGAAGCCAGCAATGTGAGGTGTTGATGACATTATATTACGATGATAAGCTGCTGTGAGAAGTTTCCAACAACAGAGCAAAATATATTAAAAAATATTTAAATAGAAAATCCTAAATTATTCTCTCATAACAGGCATGACAGAATACCACAAGAGCAAAGCACTTTACTGCACATAGTCAAACAATTGGTGACTAGTTTTAAGGGAACCTTCTGAAAAGGAAAAATCCCCTCCGTCAAAGGAAAGCATGTACCATGTTATGAAGAGCAATTTGAAAGAGCTCCTTGACAACAAGAGCTGCCAGTGAATACTGAAAGTTGAAAACCTCAGCTAAATGTGTTTGAAGAGAGAGGTCAAAAGTTCAGCTGGCTGCCAGAAGGTACTAAATATTCCATTGCAGTGGAAATTTGATTTGTAGAATCACATCCAGGCAAGCAGTTAAAAGTCAAATAGAAACATCTCTGTGAAAGCTTAGGTTTGTGCAGAGGCTTATGGAGTAAAACGCAAAATGACGCAGAAAAATAATTACCTCAGGCCCTCACATAAAGTCTCTGAAATGACTTCAAAACTCGATGTCTCTGTAAGATAAAGGCATATTTATGCAGCGGCAGAGCTCCAGTGCTCAAAAATGCAGAAGAAATTAATCATTTTGATGTGAAAACATCTCCTTCTTTCCAGGAAGTGCTGAAGCCTCACGGAGCTCTAAAGAGCAGCGGCAATCTTGCGTGACCTCCAACCAAGCCCCCTTACGTACACTAGTCTTCATCACCTCAAAAGGCAGCCTATGATGCTCACATAAGGCCAAACAGTCTTTTTTAAGTTGCTTTCTGCTAGTATTCATTAGTCATATTCATTAAAATCTTGGGTTCATCAAATTATTGTTTAGGCCCGAAATCACACATAATTTTTATCTCATACTTCAAACATGTGAGCTGAAAGGCCGTGTCTGACGATAGGCAGTCCTTAACAATTTCACGATTAAGGGCAGCTTGCTCCGTTGTCCAAATCTTATGCCAAAGCAAAATAGGCTGCATTTTCACTAAATCATTTAAAAATGGAAGACCTAATTCAGCATGGCATACATAAGCTGATCAACTATTGGGCACCTACAAGTAGGTATCTCAAAAAGGCATTCTCAACCACTTGCAGCGAGTGACCCTCAAACTGCCCCCAAGCACCAGCCCTATATGTTGCTGTGGATACACACTTCGAGTTATAGATGGTTAATGACTCCTTCACAGGTTTCCTTCCCAGTTTTCTTGTAAAACTGCACTATGCCATGGTAGTTTTACTAAACTGAAGTTTCCTAGTAATAATAGCCTGTCTCCATCAACCCCCCTGGTCAAATAAAATACCCAAATACAAGGATGTTTTTGTAAAATTAATGCTAGTGCCTTCAGTGGTCAAGTTCTGGCATTTCACTAGCCTTTTCCTGAATTTCATAAACGTTTTACCCTTATTGATAGCCCTAGGCCCTGTGTAAAATTCACAAATGGAGTCATAATACGTTGCAATCCTATGGCGGTACGGGCCATTAGTGCAGCGTCATCAGCATAGAGGAGCACCGGAAGTGGGGTTGCTCAGCTTGGTGGAGACAACTACATTGCCCAGTCAGAACATGCCCCAGATTATTAATATAAATTGTGAATAATAAGGGTACTAACACGCAGCCCTGTCTGACTCCTCTCTCTATACAGAACTTTAATGAACATTCTCCCTTAATCCCATACCTCCCAGGGCATTTTAAAGGTGACAGCAAATCAGAATCACAGACGGATATACAGTCCGATACATTTTGAACATATCATTAACATTCTTTTTGTAGACTTAGGGGCATACTTATAGGCTCCTAGCACCACCTTGCGCACATTATTGTAGTTTATTCTGATGTTAATGTGGCCCATGGAGGCCAAAATCCCAGCTCTGTGCTAGGATCAATGCATGCAAAGGGGGCGTTCCCTCTTTAGGGGAGCCAGAAAAATCATGTAAGGAAATCTGTGAGATTTTCTTATGACATTTATTTCGCCACTTTTAACGCTTACTCAAGTGCAGACATTAAAAGGGGCCTTCAATTCTTTAGAATGGGGCCCTATGTACTCTAAAGGAGTAGCGCTAATATTTTGGTGCTACTCCTGCAGAGTACATCAATAGCGTCATGAAAGATGATGCTATTGCCCTCTACCCTGCGCAATGTTGCACCGTATTTTAAATGCAGCACACACATGGTGGAGGTAGGGGGGTGCTAAGGGGCACAGGGAAAGTGGCACTGCACTCAGTGTTTTTCTAAGTGTTTTGCCAGTTTTGGCATTATAAATTTGTTTTTTCTAATGCCCCCACAGCACCAGTATTGTAATTCAACAGACTCGTACATGATTTCATATTTTTCCTATTCCCTCCATTAATGGGGGTCTTTCTCTTACCCATTTTTATTAAAAGAAAACAGAAAAGTAAGATATTACTTAAAAAAAGACTACCCAAGGCCACAATATAAAATTACGTGATAGTCCACAGCTAAAATGAAAAAATACCAGGGTCAAGGGGGATAGCCTTGCCCTGCCTCTTCCTAGAGATCCTAGAGGTCCCATCTCTCTAAGGAAACGGATCTCCCTGCATACTCCTTCTAGGAACTTACGTTCCTCCTCTCTTAGGTATGCACACATTTCTCGATCTAAGAGAGCCTGGGGCAACAATTCTTTTTCCAGTAAGGCCTCCCACCTTTGGAATACCCTTCCGTTGGAGCTCCGTTATGAATCCTCCGAGCACCTCTTTAGGAAAAAGCTCAAAACTTTTTTATTCTGTAATTAGCATTGATCCCCCCTCCTATTTGTGCGTTGCTGATTTTAGCGCTGGGATGCCTTCGGGTCGCCATGCGCTTTACAAATCTTATAAACTAAACTAAACTTGAGATGACAGGTGCAACACGGGCCTGCCCTTGGTTGGGGCTTCACCCAGGTGCATCCCACACGCACCACAGGCAGCGGGAGAATGTCAGACCATAAATGCGCCAGATGGTGCTCTGAGGATGTAGAGAGTGGCTCTAGCCAGACGGCACTCTGGAGACCATAAATCTGGGATGTGGAATCTGCGTCCCACGCAGGCGGTAGAATGTCAGGCCTTAAATGCACCAGATGGTGCATTGAAGAGGTTGTGGGTGGGCTAGTGCCACAAAGCAATCTGGAGCCCGTAGTCCTAGGTTGTGGAATCCGCATCTCGTGCAGCAGGAGAATGTCAGGTTTTAAATGCGTCGGATGGCGCACTGGGGAGGTGGGGGTAGCACCATCCAGAAGGCACTCTGGAGCCCATGATCTTAGACTCTGAAATCTGCATCAGGCACAGCGGGAGAATGTCAGGCCCTACATTCACCAGATGGAGTGCTGATGAGGTAGTGGGTGGCACGAGCTGCAAGGCACCCTGGAGACTGTGATCCTGGGTTGTGGAATTTGTGTCCCATGCAGCAGGAGAATGTCATGCCTTAAATACACTGTATGGCCCTCTGGGGAGTTAGTGGGCAGCACCAGCCACAAGGTACTCTGGAGCCCATAGTCCTGGGCTGAGGAATCCGCATTCCATTCAGCAGGAGAGTGTCAGGACTTAACTGCGCCATGTGGTGCACTGAGGAGGTAGTGGGCGGTCCCGCTGCAAGGCAATCTGGAGCCTGTAGTCCTGGGCTGTGGAATCTGCATCCCACACAGAGGGAGAATGGCAGGCCTTAAATGCGCTGGATGGCACACTGGGGAGCTAGTGGGCAGCACCAGTCCTGGGTTGTGGAATCCACATCCACTATAATGTGATTGGAATGCACTGTAGCTGAGCACAGGCAATTTTTCTCTCATCACTCATATCTTAGAACTATCATAAGTTTGTAGGATAATGGGGATCCAAATGAAACACTGATCATTTCAGCCCATGTTACCTGCATGCTAAAAACCTGACTTGGATAGCATTTTCCAATCACATGTTACAAATTAAAAGTTATCTTTTCTACCATTTCCCATATGTGTAAAGTTTGCAGCTCTGCAGAGAACTTGTACATAGACACTTAGGGCCAGATTTATACTTTTTGCAGCAAAACTGCGCGAACTCAGTTTTGCAGCAAAATGTATAACGCCAGCTTGCACCATTCCACAGCCATGCGACATATTAATGGAATGATGCAAGCCTGTGCTAAACCTGGGCTAGCGTCTTCAAAAATGACGCTAGCCGGGTGGGGGTGGCGGTAGGGAAAGAGGGGGTTGTGCATCAAAAAATGACGCTAGCCTGGTTAGAGGCAAAAAAAATCCTCGAACCAGACTAGTGCCATTTCCTGGTGCACAAACACAAAAAACATGACTCCTGTCTTAGGAAAGACAGGAGTCATGTCCACCAACACAATGGCCAGCACAGGGGACAAGTGTCCCCTGGGCATGGCCATTGCACCCTGTGCCATGCAGGGGGCCCCAAGTTAGGGGTTTGGGTGTTTAACCATGGAAATGGGTCCACAGGTCCCCTACTGCCTGGTCTGACCCAGGCGTCAAATAATGGTGCAAAGCAAGCTTTGCACCATTATTTAGCCCCTCCTCCCACCCGTGCATAATTTTAGCATGGGGGATAAATATGGGGCTATGGGGATAACACCATTTTTTAGATGGGAACACCTACCTTGCATCTCATTGACGCAAGGTAGGCCCACGCATCCAAAAAATGGTGCAAACGCCAATATTTTGACACTAGACATGTCTAGCATCAAAATATAAATATGGAGTTAAGTTAGCACCAAATTTGCATTAAAAAATTATGCAAATTTGGCGCAAACATAGTATAAATATGCCCCTTATTTTATAGGAGGGATAGTTAAGGCAATTTCAAATTTTAATTGCTAGTTTTAAACATTGCACATCTGATTGGACAGCAGCCACAACAAAGATTAAAATACGAGATGCACAGAGTGAAAAGATTGAAGGATCATGCCAAAGCAATTTATTTCCATACCTTGGGGAACATTGCTTAGACATGGTGAGGCAGCAGCCCATTGTGACTGAGCTGAATGACTCATAGACAATAACAGCAAGTCAAGTGTGGATACAGGGAGAAGAGGCATGAGGGGGACAGAGGAGAAGGGTTGATGATACCATTCCATCAGTACTACTCCCTGGTCCTAAAACAGTAGTGAGCTGAAAGAACTTCTAGGATGTAAGTTTGTGTCCATCTCACTGAGGGTTGTTGGTCTAGCACTAGTGCTACAGGGGCTGCATGGCAGTACAGAAATGTTATTTGAAGTTAGTGTGGTGGAGCAATGTTTATGACATATGTGTTGGAATGAACAGGAGAATCTCAAGACAGGTATATGAGAACAGCAAATGGACAACAAATATAGGGGCAACAATGCCATAATAGAATAGGTAGATAGTGTTGGAAAGAGAATGATAAATATGGTGGACAAGGAAGATCAGGGTAACAGATGATATTATGATAAGTTCCTTACCTCATTATATACTGTACCCTTTAGAAATACCAAAAAATGCAGCTTGTAGGGATGGATAATGGTCATCATCTACTGTTCTGTGGAAGTGAGCCAAATCAAACTTGAGGGTCTGCCATCAGGCAGTACAGCTGCCAAGTGAGCTTCCAGTCATTTTTATTTGTCGTTGTCATGGTGTATTACTCTACCTTGATAGCATGAAATGCTTCTACATGATATGCCTCCCTGTTGTACTAAACTGTTGATCATAATGCTATCTTATGTTGCTATTAGATCTGTCCACAGCACGCAAAACAGTGGACATGACATATTTCAGACTTGGGTTTGGGTGAAACTGTTTGGACGAAACTGTTTGGGCCTTGTTCACCTCCTTTCTTAAAAACCAGTCACAATGGGTTGAATTTCTTAATTCCATCCTGATACCCAACAAGTCATCTGCGGAGTGCCTCAGGGACTTCCCTTTTCGTCTATGCTGTTCATTAGATATATTCACCCTCCTATATTACTGATAAGATTGTTTGGATGCATTGTTATTTCCTATGCGGCAAGTTTGATATTGCATTTATCAATAGTTCACTCTTGGATGTCTTTCAGTTTCCTCTAACTGAACTTTAACAAGACAAAGGCGGTGATTATGAACATGGCGGGTTGGCCCGCCATGCTGGCGTTGGTGGGTGAAACCGCCAGCCATCATGGCGAGCCAACCTGCCACATAATGAACATGGTGAGGGCTGCCATTGGCAGCCCTCACTCACCGCCAGGCTTCTTCCGTCAGGCAGCCTGGCGGCGGGTGGAAACATCATCTGACAGGGCAGCCGTGCTATCCCTCGGATAATGTTTCCGAATCCTCCAGCCTTTCCCTGGTGGGTTTCCCCATCAGGGAAAGGCTGGCGGAGGGGGTGCCACGGGACACCCCTGGGGGACCCTGCTCTTTGCATGGGCAGTGCAGGGGCCCCGGTGCAGTGCCCCGTCGCGCAGGTCACTGCCCGATTTTCGGGCAGTGATCTGTGCGACGGGTGCAGCTGAACCCGCCGCACAGAGGCATTGGCGGTGGCTCCATGTGGAGTCATTTTTATTTGTCATTGTCATGGTGTATTACTCTACCTTGATAGCATGAAATGCTTCTACATGACATGCCTCCCTGTTGTACTAAACTGTTGATCATAATGCTATCTTATGTTTCTATTAGATCTGTCCACAGCACGCAAAACAGTGGACATGACATACTTCAGACTTGGGTTTGCGTGAAACTGTTTGGGCCTGGTTCACCTCCTTTCTTAAACACCAGTCACAACAGGTTGAGTTTCTCAATTCCATCCTGATACCCAACAAGTAATCTGTGGAGTGCCTCAGGGACTTCCCTTTCCATCTATGCTGTTCATTAGATATATTCAACCTCTTATATTACTGATAAGATTGTTTGGATGCATTGTTATTTCCTATGCAGCAAGTTTGATATTGCATTTATCAATAGTTCACTCTTGGATGTCTTTCAGTTTCCTCTAACTGAACTTTAACAAGACAAAGGCGGTCATTATGAACATGGCGGGTTGGCCCACCATGCCGGCGTTGGTGGGTGAAACCGCCAGCCAGCATGGTGAGCCAACCTGACACATAATGAACATGGTGAGGGCTGCCATTGGCAGCCCTCACTCACCGCCAGGCTTCTTCCGTCAGGCAGCCTGGCGGCGTGTGGAAACATCATCTGACAGGGCAGCCGTGCTACCCCTCGGATAATGTTTCCGAATCCTCCAGGGGGTGCTCAGGGACACCCCTGGGGGCCCCTGCACTTTGCATGGGCAGTGCAGGGGCCCCGGTGCAGTGCCCCGTCCTTTCGGGTAGTGGTCTGTGCAACGGGTGTAGCTGCACCCGCCGCACAGAGGCATTGGCTCCATGTGGAGCTGCCGTCAAATGTCCCAGCCAGGCCTTCCTGTGGGCCGGCAGGCGGAAACAATGTTTCCGCCCGCCGGCCCACAGGAAGGTTCATTATTTGGCCGGCGGGGATCCGGGGCCGCTGGCGGTCAGTATTTTGACCGCCAGCATGAACACAGCAGTGAAAACTGCTGTGTTCATAATGAGTGCCAAAATCTTGTCAGTCTGAAATCATGCTGCCAGGTGGCAGGACTCCATCTGGACAGGTCGTTATACCCTGCTGCATCTCCCTCTTATAAAGCAAAGTGATAAAATGAGAGTCACACAGTAGCATATACAGTTATGCTACACAGACGGGAGTAGATGAGTGTAGACTGACACCTCAGAGCCACTAATGCGGATGGATGGAGCAGATCATTGCCTACGGTGTTACAAATACTCACATCCATTGTATAGGCAGGATGGAGTCACACATGTGTCTATGTCATTAGACCATTTCCACATTACAGACATGGAGAGGTCTTGAAATAGGAGATTTACATTCACTGACAGTGAATCATGGAAGCGCATCTACAAAATATACTCTGCCGGGGTGCTTAATACCTAATGGCTATTTTCGATGTACATGTTGCTTTTACTACAATGTTACTTTGCCTGCATTGAGGCACCTAATCTCATTTAAGGCCAGCCAAGTCCCAGGATACAGTCAGTACTCACCCCCTTGTGGCTGCTGTGCTGCCCTCAAACACCCATTCACCTCAGGGTTGGCAACCATCAAAATGCGGACCATTAGAGGGGGCAGGGTCTGACAGACACCCCTCCCTCATTGGGAGGACATCCCCAGCTGGGCCTCCCCAGTCTTCCCGACCCTGCGCCTCAGGTCCTCCCAACGCTTTTTGCAATGGCTGCTCCACGAGCTGTGAACCCTCAGGGTCTGCACTTGCTTGGTGGTGGCACGCAAAATCCCCTTCTTTTGATAGGTGTTGACCTGCATGGGTGACACAGACAGAAGGAGAAAGTCATGTACACTGGCACCATACCAACAGCAGTGGACCATAAACATATAATTCACCAAGTGCCTACACATAACCATACCTTCACTTCATGTACCCTGCATGCATGTACTCCCTCACCAGTACACTTACCCCATTCACCATCACACACACCCCTATCACACATGACTATGGCATTGGGCTCACCTGCTCCTCTGATGCCCCATACAGCTGTCCATACAGGGGTAGGACCCCTTTAACCAGCTTGTCTAGCTCTTCAGGGGTGAAGTCTCAGGCCCTATCACCTGCAGAACGTGGCATGATAGCTCCCAGAGACAGTACACAGAAGCTCAGGCCATGCAGGTCTTGTTTGCAGGAGTGTCAGGAGTCAGGTGAGCAAGGCTGAGGAAATGATGGTCACGCCCACCACGTACAGGACCGTTACCGTCGGCAGTGATCGCCATTGGCCCCTGTCCCCCCTAGGCAGTAATGTTAACCAATGAGAAGTTGCGCTGCAGTTGAGACCGCCTACCGCCATGAAGACATACGCCAGTGGATTTAGTTCACTTCCAACTGTCCCGTGCAGCATGACAGGCAGATGCCATTTTATGCACATATCATACCTTGCTGCACCAAAATAAGTGCACCATACACTTTTTGGCCAAATTATGGAGTAGGCCTAAGCTGTGCCATCATGGTATGGCTTATACATGTGAAATGCATGACACAGTGAAGTGAATGTCCAGATAGTCGGAGGCACATAGGCGGTGTTACCATATAGGTATATAGCATGACTGTAGGTAGCACAGGTCCAGTGTCCAAAGGCAATGGAAAAATTGAATAATGTGATTGAACAGTCAACAGGGTGATTCAGTGGCACACAAGGGAGAGAAATCAGGAGAGTTTCACTTACTGGCAGTGAGTTTGGGCTTGGCATCTGCTCCAGCCAGAGGTCAGGGTGGACATCCACATTTGCGAGGGGTGCCTGAGGGCTGTGATTCACCTGGCAGGGCCTCCATTCCACTAGCTACAGCAGATGTGGAAGGCTCAGATGGGATGTGGCTAGTGGAAGGGGCCTGCTGGTAGGTGGAGGAAGCACGCAGGGTAGTGTTAGGGTTCCTGAGCACCCTAGCAGTGGAGGCCATGGTGGAATTGTGAGCCAGCCACTGCTGCATGACCTCCTGGTGGTATTCCTTCTGCAGCCTTTGGTTTTTCTCCAACATGGTACTGATTTGGCCCATCCTATCCTGGGATTGTTGGTGTGCTCCCAGGCCTTGGGTGATGGTTTGCTGGTCATGTGACTCCCTTGGCTGCCCCGTCCACTGGCCCATAGGTTCCCTTCTATGCCACCTGTCCCCTGGTGCCTGTGCCCCTGGCACGGTGTGCCCACTTGCAGTGTCACCAGGACCTTCATTGTCTTCAGTGTGAGGGGGCGAGTCAGGTCGCTGTACTGTGGGACACACTATTGATTCAACAGTCCTTGGGACACAGGTTTGATGAAGGGTTGGCTGTGATGTTGGTGCCACAGGGTGGTGGGGTTTGATGTGGGCAGGGTGAGGCAGGGAGTGGTAGACTGACCAGGTGTCCCAGATGGGCAAGGTAGGTCATACATTTCCAGACATCCAGTGGCGTTGCCCTCACTGAGGCCTTAATCCTGAGGAGTCTCTAGTATCCTCTCCATGGTGGCGGTGGCAGGGGTACCTATGGATGGAGTGAGAGTGAGTTAAGTGGTGGACGTGTGATTGGTTGTCTCTTTGTCTGATGCATACAGTGGCTTGACTTGATTCACAGCAATGGCAATGACAGGTGCAGCACTCCAAACTCTGTTTGTGGATAGTGGATCGTGACATGTGTACCATGCTCCATTGAGGTTGTTGTCAATCAGGCTTGGTAACTTTTGCTCCGTGGGTGGGTTCTGTTCCTGTGTGATGGTTCACATGAAGGGGTGTGCTCTGTTAGCTCCTGGTAAATCTGGCTTGCTAGATGTGAGTGGGAATGGCTGTACATTGCAGCATGGTATCTAAGTGGGAGGAGGGTATGTGTGTATGCAAGGTTGCTGATCCTGTCTGTGCATGTTGTGCATGGAGTATACCTTCCTAGTTTCAAGCCCATGATCAATCGATTTCAGGGTTGTTGATCAGGATAAGTGGCCCTTAGGTTTGGTGACAGTGCTGTGGCTCTGTTTTGGCATTGTTTGCCATTGTGTTGTGCCATTGCATTGCTGTCATTGCCCTGTAGTGGTCCTCAGTCTAAGCATCCAGATGATGTAGCTAGTGCAATAGTAATACTTGCAAGAGATGTGATGTGAAGTCCGCATTGCAGGTTTTGATGTTGAATGGCTAGTGCATTGTGGGAGTCATTGTGAATATTATTGGCACTGCTTTCCGTGCACTTGCCAGGGACTATGTGGGTATTGGGGCTGGGCAGTGGTGTGGCATGCAAGAGAGGGGCATTAGGTGATTAGGTGGGAGTTGTGTTGGGAGATAGAGTGGATTGGAGAGTGTTTGGGTGGTGAGGAAGCATGCTGGACACGACAAATTTGTTCCAGGGGAGTGGTAGTTACTTACCAGAGTCCAGTCGTCCGGATGTTCCAGTCAGGCCCTCTAGATGCAGTATGTCCAAGACCTTCTCCTTCCACGAAGTGAAGTCTGGGGGCGCCAGTCTTCTGCAGGGCAATCTGATGACATGATGCCATGGAACGCATCTTCCTCCGTAGGTTGTTCCACATCTTCCTAATGTCCAACCTTGTGCGTGGATAGTTGCCTACTGAGTTGACCCTATCAACAATTCTCTGCTATAACTCCATTTTGCTGGCAATGGAGGTCTGCTGGGCATGGGCTCCAAACAGTTGTGGCTCTACCCTGACAATTTCATCGACCATGACCCTCAACTCCTCATCTGTGAAGCGTGGGTCCTTTTGACGGGACATGGTGCTAGTTTTGTTGTGGGTGGGGGTGGGCATTGTGTGTGTAAGGGTGCAGTGTAGACTGCTTGGTGCGGTGGGGTGTTTAATTATGTGTGATGCTCTGTTGTGGTGTTTGTGTGTAGACGTGATGTGTGTATTGTGTTATTTGTGCAGTTTTGTGATGTGTGCTGAGTGTGAAGTGTATATGTGTCATTGGTGTACAAGTGCTAAATCATTCGTTTGTGGGTCTTCACTGTAAGTGAATGCCGTGTTGGTAGCAAAGGATTGTGGTGGGGTGTTATATAGTGCTGTGAGCAGGTGTGTCTGGTGTGTATATGTGTGTCAGGTGTGGGGTATTTGAACTGTTCAATGTGGTGTTGTGTTCTGTCTGAAGTGCTTTTTGAGTGCAGTTGTTCGCACCACCAATGGTTTTCTGCTGTGGAAGAACCACTGCAGTGATTTGTGGCTCGTAATCTGGTGGGTGGAATGTTGTTGGGATGGCGGTGCTGCTGGTGGAACCACCTCTTTCCCGCCATCCTGTGTCCTAGTGGTTTAGTGGCGGTCTTTAGAGTGTGAGTCATAATACGGCAGCCGGATTACCGCCAAGATGGTGGTCTTTTGGCTGCTGCCACTGCGCAGTTGTGCGAAAAGACCACCAAAGTCATAATAAGGCCCATAATGCTCAGATACATAGACTGCACCAAATTTAAATAAATATGTCACAGTTGACATCACCAAGTCTGAGTGCTAGACTGACACAAATGTATCATGTACCCTGGATGAAATTCATTTACATTGGCATCAATCTGTGACTAAGAGGAAGTGTATCACTATCAGGCAACTTACACTGCAGATCTCCTGATAATTAGTATTTATGCAACACTCAAAAATATACACCTGTGATCTGCTAATGTCCAGCAGATGACAGGATGACATAACCTAGGAAGGAGTAAGCAGAAATATGAATACATTTGTGTTTTTTATAATAATTGTATTTTTAATTTTTAACCATTTTCAGAGAATCAGACATCAACAGCTGTAAAAACATAATTTGTATGCAGCATGTAGCATGCTCATCATTATACATAAGAACGAGTAAATATACTATTTTTTACTCTCAAAACACATTTAATTTAAAAACAAAACACACTTTGAATATATAATAGAAAATAAAAAATATGAAGTGTAATTTGTGGATTAGAAGCATAAATTGTAAAGGAGGATATGACCAAAGCGAATACAAATAAATTAAATTTTTCTTATAGTCACTTGCTGCCTGGCAAATAAGTTTTCAATGAGTTTACAGCCAAGAACACTGCCTTCAAGACACATGTAACCAACATCAGCCTGGGATCCCCATTTGTGATCATCTTTAGGGCTAGAAAGAATATTTCTCTATAGGGCAATGTGGTGAAAATACTAAATAACATGACAATTTTGCAGACACTCCCAGGAGTGTAGCCCCTCTGGTTTTGTCTATGCACCTGAACGGTACCTTCAGTGGCCCAAAGACCTGCTTTCCAGGACCACTTGTTTGTACATAGACCTCAATGAAGTGGGAGTCCCCTGGTGTTGTTGAGTTTCTCAGAGGTATTAAAAGACATGTCTGACCTGGACAAGCTGAGCCCCCTGAAAAGTATAATCACAAAAGCAAACATAGGTAAAATTATGATTAATAAGACACAACTTCCAATCAGCATCTGACATCAACTTAATCTTTGATACTTACAAACAAGCCAGGCACTCCTGGGTGCAAGGTCTGCCATCTGCTGTGGTATGCAGCTGTTGTGAAGCACTTATGATTAATGGGCAGATCCTGGAAATCATGTACATACACTGGGTAACAAAGAGATATGCTATGCAAACCACCTGCACATTGCAAGAGTGAAAATGCCTCCTCCTGCGGTGCAGTTGCTCCTGGTCATGAGATGGGACCAGTGCAACATGGTTTCCGTTTATGGCACTACTCACATATTGTGTCTCCCACTTCATAGGACTCGGCATTGATATATTTCAGTATAGCACTATCTATTGGAAATTGAATATAGTCATACATCTGAGTATACCACCCAGGGACCTGGTTGAGCACAGCTGAAAAAATTAGCTGCTACATCTAATTGGAGCCAATAACGATGTACTGGAAGGAGGCAGTAACACAGAAATGTAGCACTGCCATAATTTTTACAATAGGTGTGATGGCAGTATCAATTCTTATGTCTGGCAACAGGTCTGATTCAAATTGTTGAGCTAAAACCTCAACGGTTGTATGGTTCATCTTGTACACCTTGGTGATCTGCCATTCCTGCATGGTTCTTAGATCTGGGCATTGTTGGTGTATTGTTTCATTATATTGATGTATCCTTTTCGTTATTCAATGTTCTATGTTTGCACACGTTTGAGGGACATATTACAACAAATTTGAAAACAGAATGTTACTAATATTTCTGCATTTGGTTCTATGATATCTATCTATCTATCTATCTATCTATCTATCTATCTATCTATCTATCTATCTATCTATCTATCTATCTATCTATATATCTATCTATCTTTCTCTCTCTCTCTCTCTCTATATATATATATATATATATATATATATATATATATATATATATATATACATATATATATTACATAAAGAAAATACATAATTGTATTGTCAATGTTACCAGTTTAAAAAAAAATGTAAAAAGTAAAAAAAAATGAACAAGACCATTTTTAAGTTACCGTACTAAACAAATATTTGAATGTTAAAAATATCAGTTAACTTTTAAATTAACTGTTTTTAAATTAATATATATATGGTCAAATTATTTTCTTAAATATAATTTGTCCTACTGTTTGCTGAGCTTGTCTGCAAGATAAGCAAGGGTGTTGGTTGTGACAGCTTTGTAAATGATGTAGCTGGTATTGAAGATGGGTGAGGGCCAGCAAGGGAAGCCAATGGAGGTCCATCAGGATAGGGTGACATGGTATTTCTGTAGGCGCTGGATGAGATACACTGCAGCCTGTAGGATGCTCTTAAAAGGTGCTAGTGTGAAATAAGTGAGGCTGTGGAGCTTGGCATTGCCGATAATCAAGGTGCAAGGGGTGAGAGTTTAAACCTCAGTTCTAAAGTCACTTTATGAATAAACAGTTTCACTTTCCTTGGAAGATAGAGCTGGGACAAGGCCATCTCTGTTTTTTTGCAACTTCTGCTTGAGGGTAAGTTTGGTGCCCAAAGTGACTCTAAATGACTTGGCCGTAAAGGTTCAGGTCAATGAGCCATTTTTGTGCTGTTTCTTGTTGTTATTGGCAAATGCTGGAAATGCCCTCTCTACAGGGTCAACCCAAACTGTTTGCCTTCAGCCTCCTACTTTTTCGTAGATTTTTTGTTTTGGTCTTAGGAATCTGTGCACTTTGCAACTGCTAAGCAGTGGTAAAGTGCTTGTGCTCTCTCCTTAAAATATGGTTTAATTGGTTTATACCATTCGGCATATTTAGGTTATATGTAAGTCCCTCATAGAGGGGTATATCATATACCCAGGGCCTGTACATTAAATGCTACCAGTGGGCCTACATCAGTTATTGTGCCACCCACTTTAGCAGCACCTTAAAGCCTGTCATGGCAGCCTGAATGGAGTGTCCCCCTGGAATGTCGACTTTGCATTTAAAACCCCTTGCCAAGCTTTAACTCCTCTTTTATTAAATATACATCATCCCTAAAGTAGGTCCTAGGTAGAACATGGGGATGGGTGCTATGTCATTAAAAGGTAGGACATGTACATGTCCTAGTAGTGAAAAACTCCCAAATTCATATTTAACTGTATCCCTCCAATAGGATAACATTTAGGATTCCTTAGAATATTTAATATGTTGTAATTCCTAATCCAGAGGTGGTAGATATCTCATGATTGGTGTCTATGAACATGTAATGATAAACCCCTGTTAATGGTAAAGTCAGATTCTTTATTGCAAAAGTTTTAAAATGCCATGTTTAGAAATTTCAATTTTGCTGCTCTCTGTGCCTGTAGCCTGCCTCAGTTCACATAAGTGGGTGTAACTGACAGCTATGGCTTTTTTCATTCCCCCTTAGACAGTCACACAATAGTGGGATTAGCTGAGTCATTAACTGGCTTGAAGGGGAGGGAGGAGTTTTTTTTTTTTACTCATCTGTTTTATTATTTTCTGCACATCAAAAGATAACATCTACAATTGTCATGATATACAATATAATATATATCTTAAGTAAATAGCAATAACAATAACAACTCTTCTTAGGTCTTATCTCCATCTACTTTGCACATTTAACATCTTGCAGTTAAATCACTCGCTCTCTTCAGTATCAGTTCTTAGCAGGTG
Source organism: Pleurodeles waltl (assembly GCF_031143425.1). Lineage (NCBI taxonomy): Eukaryota > Metazoa > Chordata > Amphibia > Caudata > Salamandridae > Pleurodeles > Pleurodeles waltl. The sequence goes on along the minus strand of NC_090437.1, from coordinate 1,084,039,327 downwards.
ACTTATACTATCTTGTTTTCCCATGTGTTACTTAGTTGCATCGGGGGGCCCGGGTCAGGGGACACTTATTGATTTTGTTTGTGCTTGTTCCACTAATATATATTATGGCCATGTGGAGAGTTTTCTTTCATGTGTGATTGTATATAGTCTATGTCCTATATGTTTTTCTAAATCTCTGTCAGTTTTCATGGTGGACGCTCGTTTTTTTGGCCTCCAGTTTGGCCACAAATGTTTCCCAAGCTTCGGACCCAGTGTGTTTCTGGCCTTCGTCTAGCATTTTCCGTAGTACCTGATACTCTTTGTGTTCCCAGCGTAATGTCAAGGCTCGCCATGTTTTCAAATCCGGTGGTTTAGAGGCTTTCCAGTTCATAGCGATTAACCTTTTATACATTACAAACGCTAGATCTGCAAACCTATGTATGTGTTTATGCTTCTTATCCCTCTTCCTGATTCCAAGCAGACAGGAGCTAGGATCCAGTGTGAATACAAGGTCTGTAATTGCTGATATATCAGTCACTACCGCTTGCCATGTTGAATCCAGAGAGCCACACTCCCAGACCATATGATAAAAATGAGCTGACAGGGAATTGGATTTGGGGCACTGGAAGTCCGCACCGGGGAACATACGCCTCAGCCGTGCAGGTGCAAGATATGTTTGATGTATGTAATTAAATTGAATGTTTCTAAACCGGGGGTTTCTTGACACATTGCAAGTATGACTTACTGCTTGAGCCCACTCTTCTGCCGTCAATTGGTCCGGTAGTACGGTATTCCATCTAGTTCTAGCATTTTCTTGACCGTTTACGGGGAATGTATGCAGGGCTTTATACGTGTTTGTTATGACTTTGTTCTGATTGTCGTATGTTAGCATGTGGTGCAATAAAGGGGACGTATTAGGTTCCTGATCTCATGACGACCATGCCTTTTTAATTAGGTGGCAAATAGAATAATATGCCATAAATTGGCCCATTCCTATTGAGGTAAGTTCTCTCATGGCTCCGAACGTCATTAGCTTCCCGTCCTCAAAACAGTCTCCCACTGTTAATATACCTGCCTCTGACCAAATCCCAGTGGAGTACATGCCCGCAATGTTCCCTTTCCCTGGGATATGCCTTAAAGGGATAAGGGGGGAATATGAGGTTCCTTTTTGGCCCTTTTGTACGTATTTTGTCCAGCATTCATGTGCGGTTATCATTAATAGATTATCGGTTGCCCTTTTGGCATGGACATTAAACAACCACTCCAGCAACGGTTTGCCATGTAGCTGCTTCAGGATCCATGTGGTTTCAGCTGATTCAGGTCTATGTATCCAGTTCAGGATCCACTGTAGCTGTGCCGAGGCAAAGTACAGTTCAAAGTTTGGGGCTCCTAGTCACCCCTCACTTAACGGCTGTTGTAATGTGGTGAGGGCCACTCGTGTTCTGCCATTCCCCCATATGAGTCTCAACAAAGCTGCATTTAATTCTCGAAAAACATTTTGGGGTACTAACACCGGTAATGCCGCAAAGAAGTATAAGAGTCGGGGGAGTAGCAACATATTTGCTATTGCCACTCTACCTAATGGCGATAGTGGTAATGCGCACCAGAACCACAGAGACCCCTTTATGGAATTCAGTGCGCTTCCCAGATTCCCATCTCTCAAATCCTCAGGTTTATGGTATATATGAACTCCCAGGTACTTGAATGTATCAAAGCACCATCTCAAGCGCCCCTCTTGTATTGAATCCCTATTCTCAGTAGGCCAGACAGTCAGCGGGAACACACATGATTTATCCCACTTTATCTTTAGACCCGATATTACGCTAAATTCCTCTAATAGGGAAATCACTAACGGTATAGTTTCATTACATTCTCTTACATATATCAGGGCATCATCTGCATATAACGAAATTGTATGGCATGTCCCTGCGGTGATCACTCCCCATCGTTCCCCTTCCATGCGTAATCTGGTCGCCAGCGGTTCCATCGCTATGGCGAACAATAAAGGAAATAGTGGGCAACCCTGCCTGGTGCCCCTTTCGATAGGGAAACTGTCCGAGATAATGTCTCCTGTCTTTACTCTGGCCCTGGGTTGTGCGTATAATGCCTGCACCCAGCCAATGTAGTTAGGTCCAAACCCCATGTTTTGCATCGTTGCGAACAGATAGTTCCATCCCAGTGTGTCGAATGATTTCTCGATGTCCAGTGACATTGCGACGTTATCATGTGCCTCTGGTAAAGTATCTCCTAATATGCTTAGCAGTCTGCGAATGTTTAAGAATGTGTTGCGTTTTGGGATAAACCCATTCTGATCCTCATGTATCAGGGTGTGTATTATGGGGGCTAATCTGTTTGCTAGGATTTTACCTAGTACCTAACAATCTAGATTTAGTAGTGAGAGTGCTCTGTAAGACCTAACATCTGTTGGCTCACGGCCTTGTTTGGGCAGAACCACTATCAATGCTTCTCACTGTGAGCATGGGAGTAATTTATGTGTCCATGCTTCTTCAAACACCCCCAGTAAGTGTGATTTCAAATGTGTGGTGTACATACTATAATATTCTATTGGTAAGCCATCTATACCAGGTGCTTTGTTCCTAGACATCTGTGCTTTGGCTGCCTCTAGTTCCGCCATCGCCAGTGGGGTTTCTAGTGCCTCAATATCCGGTTGTGACAATTGTGTTAAGGTCGCACCCTTTAGAAAAGACCCAAGTTGTTGACTAGTGCATGATCCCCGTCCCTTGTATAGGCTTGTATAATAATTTTCAAACGCTTTATTAATTGCTTCTTGACTAGTAGCCATAGTTCCATCTGCCTGTCTTATAGCCCCTATCGGAGCTTGCTGGCGGTCCTCACGGAGTAACCACGCCAATAATCTCCCTGATTTATCCCCTTCCATCTGCAGGCGCATTAAATAATAGTTATAGTCGTGTCAACGGAGGCTCAGATCTGCCTCTTTATACTTTAATCGGGTGTTCCCTAATTCTTCCTGTGTTGCTCCATTTTGTGCCCCTGCGATTTCTAGCCTTCTCAATTCTTTCTCCAGTGTAGAGACTTCGATGAGTAGTGAGCGCCTGACCCCCCAAGTGGCAGACAAACAGTGTCCCCGAACAATAACTTTGTGAGCATCCCACTCCGTCACTCTTGTGTCTGTGGTGCCCTTATTAATTTCCCAATAGTTCTTTATAGTTGTGTATAGTTCTTCTCCGAAATCCTGGTCTAGAAGACCCTCTCTTTGCAGACGCCACGTAGGTATCATGGATCTTCTCCTTCCCCATCGCAATGTTAGTAGCAAAGGTGAGTGATCAGATAGCGTTTTGGCCAGGTATTCCACATCTTTGACTAATGAACATATTTCGTGAGTGCCCCATATGATATCTATCGTGGTATATACTTTGAGGGGTATGGAATAAAACAAATATTCCCGTTGTACTGGGTGGCTTTTGTGCCAGATATCATATAGTCTCAAATCACTAGCCCATACCGCCAATGGCCCGTGGCATTTCTATGTGTCAATCCACTCTGAGGTGAGATGGAACGGTCGAGCATCTTATCTGGTATGCTATTAAAATCCCCACTCCACACCGCTGGTGCCTCGGTATTAACTAATAGGGCCGGCCTGAGGGTGCGCAAAAATTCTGGTAGTGCACTGTTAGGGGCATATATCCCCACCAGTGTAAGTTGTTTACCATCTAATTGCCCCTCCAACACAACGTATCTGCCCCCTTTTTTGTGTGCGTGTTTCACATATGGTACTCCCTGGGTTACCCATATAAGTACCCCCTTGGCATAGGCCGAGTATGATGTGCCTATTATCTGTCCTCCCCAGCGCCCCCGTAATCCCTTTTAGATCAACCTCTGTGTGTCTCCTGAAGTATGGCAATGTGTACCCGCTCGTGCTTAAGACAGGCGTGCACACGATATCTTTTGCCCTGAGATGCCATTCCTCGCACATTCCACGTGATTATGTTGTATTCATGCATGATACAATTTGTAATTTTTACCAGTGTTTCCCAGCCCATGCCCCCAGCCCATCCGCCCTCATTGCCACCCGCTTTGCATTAACAACATCAACTGCTAGTTGTATCAAATTATTTCGCTGATTGGAAAGACCTGTGAAACATAACTCCCTACCAACCCTTTTCCCCACCCACCTAACTAAGTCCCCATCACAATACTTAACTTGAATATGCAACGCATGCATGACACTTCTAGTAACAAAACACCGTATCCATATTGATACCTTCTGGGGAGGCATAATAGAAATTGGAGGTGACCCTTATATGGGGTCTCCACCTTTGGTCAAGATATGAATGTCTAGAAAAAGAACATAAATTACGAGCGTCGGCGCCTCCGGTGCACGCCGGCCCCAGCAGCGAGCCAGAGCAATAAATCCTCCCCTCCGAACCCCTGCCAGGCCTGTGGCTCCCCATACCTACTATGTTCAAACCATATCCATTTCCTTTGGTCCATTGATCCATTCTTCATCCTTTCCCGTGCAATCTCGGGGTTGTGCCAGCCCTTTGGCATGTAGCCATGTCCATGCATCTTCTGGGGAGTGAAAGATATGCGTTTTGTCCTCTGATATCACTCGTAGTTTAGCAGGGAACATTAGAGCATATTTAATGTTATGTTCTCTAAGCCGTTGTTTGATCCTCAAATAAGAGTTACGTTGTTTCTGCACTTCTTGGGTAAAGTCCGGATAGGCAGTGATAGATGACCCTTCATATTGGACGGGGCCCTTATTACGGAATTGTTGCAGCATAGCGTCTCTGTCTCTGTAATTCAGAAATCTGGCTATTAGTGGCCTGGGCTGCGTTCCTGGTACCGGTTGTCTCCCGGGCATCCTGTGTGCTCTCTCCACCGAGAAAAACTTTGACGGGTTGCCCAGCATAACTTCCTTTATTAACCATTGTTCCAGAAATAGTTCTGCGTTTTGGCTCTCTGATCTTTCGGGAAACCCCAAGAAGCGGACATTATTGCGCCGAGATCTGCCCTCCGCCTCCTCTGCCCTGTGCCATAGGATCTTCACTTCAGATTCCAAGCGAAGAATCTGTTTTTGATTTCCTTGTACTAGTGGGGTCAGTCCGCTCAGTGTGTCTTCCACTGTTCCCACTCTTTCCGCTAGATTGCGATCATCTACTCTTAGTAAGCTGAGGTCTTGGGACACTGTGTCAATTCTATTTTCTAGTGAAGATTTGGTGTCCAATATTGCCTGCAGAATTTTCTCAAATTGAGTTGAGTGGGCTTGTAATGTGGATTCTAAAGAGGACAGGCTGGGCATTGTTTGCTGGTCAGCTAGTATTGGGTCCAGAGTGGATCTCTCTTGGGCTTTGGCGGCTTTCGATTTCCCTACCATAGTCACTATTTTGCGGTGCTCCTCTGTGTTTAATTAAATATATAACTGTGGTTGTGGGTTTTATTTCACTGGGTTGGCTCGGAGATACTCTCTCTACAGTCTTGTTAGGTGGCCAGTGGGTAAAGTCTCTTTGGGTCTGGGAAAACCCTGTAACTGCAGCACTCTCTTTGACCTTTGCTGCCTTTACCTATTCACTCCAGGTAGTAGCTGCTGCCAGAGCAGAAGTCCACCGCCCTAATAAATTGTGCAATGGCATAGCCAATTTTAACATTCATTACTGTTCCGATCACAGTCCATTTCAGGTCTGCGCTCCGAACTTATTTCTGCGTCTCACGGTCGATTCCGCCTGGGGTACATTGGTTGATTCTCATTATTTCACTGTTTTGTCTCGCTGTCCCTCTGGGCCTCAGGAAATAAGAAGCGGAAGGGGGAAGAGGGGGGCCTTTATATGTCCAGCCGGGGCATTCTTTGCTTGGCCTGGGCCAAAAAGAAAAAAAAAAAGAACCCTGACTTGCAATAGTTCACTGGCCCCCTAAATGCGAGTTTTTATGCAGTTGTTTGCGCTGGGAGGCCTTCCTGCTGTCTGTAGCCAACCCAAGCGCTACAAACAGTTCTTCCCTGGCCTCCCAGGTCGATATTGGTTCTTCCTTTTCTCTCTCCTACTGTATCTTTTCCCCTCATTTCCCCTTTTCCTTTCCCTTCCCCCGTTTGGGGAGGCACGCGGCTCTTCCTGAAGCCGCGCGCGTACTTTATACTGCTGTTGAGAGGGGGGGGAGAGAAGGGAACACGCGATCCACCGGCGGGGGGCCGGTAGAATGTTGACGGCCCCCCACAGGTCCCATCTCTCACTCACCACTCCCCGTGTCCAGTCCGCAAAGGCCCGACAGCCCGGACGCCGGCAGATGGACGGGCCTCCCCCGGCAACGCGACAGCCGAGGATCCCTCAGTGCAGAGGCCTCGCACGGTGCGCGAGCCTCCAGGAGCCGTCTCCCCAACTCCGAACTTCCTCCGGTGCGCCGCCGGGCCGCACTGCCCAGAGAGGCAGCGTCTCCGGAGGCGCCGCTCAGGATATTAGGTGGGACCAAGACGGAGCCTATGTATCAGGCATCCGTCGCGGTCGCCATCTTGGCCACTCCACGAGGGCGGAGTTAAGCACAGATTGGCGTGCACCTCAATAGGCTGTGCTCTGCTATCACACAATAAGCTTAACAACCCTGTATTGTCAGTGCAGCCAGCTAAGAGCCAAGTCAGGGGAGGCAGGAAACTCCTGGAACTTCAAAGACCCCTTCTGGAAACGTCTACCAACTTCTAGGAGTAGGGCACCAGGCTATACAATTAGGTCTCTGAGACCCTCTCTCCAGTTCATTAGTAGACCTACGGATGGACTCTCAGGGGACTGCCTGCTGCTGTGACCTACTGTGCATTCTGCCAGACTAAAGCTTTACCTGGAAGGACTGCCTTGAACCTTTAACTGCCAGCCCTGCTGTGGACCCCTGCATCTTCACTTGTACCAAGAACTCCAGAAGTTTCACCAAGCGCTAGTTTTTCTGGCCTCCTGTTCAGAGCCATAGGGACATAACAGGCTCCAACCATATTGGACCAGCACTGGGACCAAGTCTGAGTGAGTCCTGAACCTCCAAGAGGTCTCAAGCCACTCCTGGATCCTTGGTTGTAGTGCTTAAGGTGCCCAGATGGCCAATTTCACTGAAAATCTAAAAATATATAACTGTGGTTCTACTAATTGGGATGGATGGTTTTGGAGTCAAATAATGTATTAAATCTTTCTCTATTTTTCTAAATTGGTTTGGAATTTTTATTGTGTTGTGTTTTCACTATATTGATGGTTGTGTACTATGAAAGTACTTAACACACTGCTGTTAAGCTTGACTGCTTTTTTTGCCAAGCTTTCCAGGGCTAAGCACAGGTCAATTTAGTGACTTTTTGTGCTTCACCCTGCAAGGGATTGTGGCTGTTACTTTACCAGGGCTCATACTCCAGTCAACCAACAACCCAATTTCTCACATTGGTGCTCAGCAGTGTGTCAGGACTTTTGTTTGTGCAGTACCATACATTAATTTGACTTGCACAACAATCGTAGATAAATAATTTGGTATCAGAATGGATTTTTAAATTCTCTTTTTATCTTTCAAATGATAATTTTTCTAAATTTGACTCCTGCTCTACCTTCATCAACTTCAGACTCTTTTTATTTGGTTGTTGCACTTGTGATACCTTGACAGAATGCCCATGGACCCCAACTGCCAGGCATCCTACACTAGGAAGGAGTTGACAAGGTGCTGCAAGAAGAGGGAGCTGCCTGTGAAGAGAGGTTCCACTAATCTGGACCTAAGGCTGGCCCTACATGCATTTAAGCTCAGAAGCTGGGGTAGAGCAACAACAAAAGGACTATGGGGTCTTTTGGAATTCTAAAAGACTCAAAGCCATGGAACCTCCTGGATGGCTCAGAAGACCAAGAGGGCATTGGCCCCGAGAAGGTTGCAGACAAGAGGAAAAATTACTCGGTAGAGGCTCCAGAGGGGAAGGGGAGCCCCTGCGGGATCCACAGCTGAAAGCAGTACCTCCTCTAGGTACTGCCTCCTGACGAATTAAAAGACAGGCTGCAGCTGGCCCAACTGGCCTCAGAGGAGAGAAGAGCTGAGTCATGAGCTCAGTTTCAAGAAGCTGGACTTGAAAGCCAAACACCTCGTTGAGTCTAGGAGGAATTGTGGCAGCAAAAATACCATGTGCAGTGCTGAAGGAAGGGTCTACACACCCAGAGACTTGGTGCCTGACTTCAGGAAGGGGGTGACATAGACAGGTGGTTTAAGGTTTATGAAGTCACTCTAAAGGCACGCAGGATCCCTGAGGAGTACTGTGGAGCTGTCCTATGGAGTCATATACCTGGTGATGGTAGGGAAGCCCTAATGTCCCTAAAGAAGAGGGAGAGGCTATGGTATTCCACCATGAAGGAGACCCTTTGTTGAGAGATATGGCTTCACCCCAGACAAACACAGGTTGAGACTCGGGGCAGTAGGTGTAACTGTCTCACTAGTCCCAGGGGGATTTTGTGGGTTACCTTTGCAAGGCACTGGATGGTTGGGTGAAGGGTAGCATGGTAAACACTTTTGAGGGTCTGTTCAATTTAATTGCTAGAGAGCACATCATCAGTCACTGTTTTCCGGAGCTATGCCATTATATGGTTGACAGTGAGCTCACTGACCCCAGGGAGCTCGTATAGGAGACAGATCTCTAGGAAAGTTCCAGAGAGTCTGGGAAGGCACTGGGGAGTGATTCAAAGGAGGGTAGTTCAGGTTACTCCATCAGAGTGAGGGGGAGGTATGCATTGACCCAGACAGGTCTCAGTGTAGTGTTGGGGAAAGGGGTCCATTGTACATTCTACAAGTAGGAGAGGAGGTTATGGTGGGTGGTGAGATTGGTAGCCTCATTGCCATCCCAGTGCTTGGGCTACTCCCAGAAAGATGGAAAGCAAGGTGACTTGGTCTGTACTAAAGGACCATCCCATGACAGAAGATCCACTGTATCAGAAGACCTAGGTGGAGCGGCCTCCACAGGTGTCCTGCCAGTTCAGTTTTCTGGGGGTACCACTCCACAGCAGAGGGTACAGAGGTCTAGAGAGAGGGGCAGGGAGAGGGAGGACCTAACCCTGACTCTTGTTGAGATTCAGAGTATAGACTCTGAGTTGAAAGACCAGTTTTAACATACAACCCTTGAACTGGTGGAAGGGAGAGTGACGAAAGGATGCCAAACACTTGGGCACCCTTTCATTCTGAGAAACCTCACATATCAGAGACTTCAGGGTGGACTGGGCCCTGGCTCTAAACACTGACAGCTGTTAGTGGCCTATGTTGGTTGGTGGCTTTGTAGACAGAGTTTTCCTTGGGTTGGTAACAGAAGTCAGACCCAAAGGGTAGAAAGGGCCATATCACACTGTTTGCCATGGTGGTACAGTCTGCTTACTGGGATGCATCTGTGAGCAAATTAGGGTTTGGTGCTGCTCAGATGGGATCCACAGGTGAGAAGCAGGGTTCCCATGGGTCAATTCAGTGTCTCAGGAGAGTGTAGATGGAGGGGTCCAACTGGATTCAGAGAAGCGTAGAAAGGATAAGTGCACCAGCAGTAGAGGGCCATTGTCCATATTCTATTGCCTAAACAGGGAAGTCAATCAAGATATTGATTAGTCTGTCCTGGCTTTAGGTTGGAGGAGGGTTGTGTTGGAAATGGCCTGCTCTGCAGGGACACCCTCAAACGTTTTGCCTTCCTCCTCCTACTTTTTGCTTGTTGTCTTAGGACTCGGTGAACTTCTAATCAGTGCTAGAGTGCTTGTGCTCTCTCCCTAAACATGGTTTAATTGATTGATACCATTTGTGGATGTTTTGTTTACATGTAAGTCCCTTGTAGAATGATATACCATATACCCAGGGACTGTAAATTAAATGCTACTAGTGGGCCTGCAGCACTTATTGTGCCACTCATTTAATTAGCAACTTAAAACATGTTCCAGGCATGTCATGGCAGCCTGAATGGAGTGTGCCACTGCCATGTCAACTTGGCATTTAAAACCCAATGTCATGCCTTAAAACTCTCCTTTTATTAGATATATGTCACTCCTAAAAAGGCCCTAGTCAGCCCATAGGGCTGGATGCTGTATAATTAAAAGGTAAGACATGGAATTTTTAGTTTTATATGTCCAGTAGTGAAAAGCTCCCAAATTCATTTTTCACTACTGTGAGACCTACCCTTCCCATAGAATAACATTGGGGATTCCTTGGTATATTTGATATGTTGTAATTCCTAATCCAGAGGTGTTAGATACGTAATGTTTGGTATCTATGAACTTGTAATGATAAACCCTCCTTAATGGTAAAGTTGGATTCACCATTACAAGTTTGAAAATGCCAGTTTTCGAAAGGTGGTATATGTATGCTCTATGTGCTTGCAGCTTGTCTTAGGTCACATGACTGGGAATAACTGGCAGTTAGGACTTTGTGAATTCCCTCAAAACAGTCACACAAAAGTAAGGTTAGCTGAGCCTGAATGACGCATTAACTGGCTAGATAGGGAGCGGAGCTAAGCACAGTCCCACTGACATCTCAATAGACTGTGATCTGCAACCACACAATAGGCTTAACAACCATGTGCTGTCAGTGCAGCCAGCCAAGAGCAAGGACAGGGGAGTCAGAAAACTCCTGCAACTTCAAAAAACCCTTCTGAAAGCTTCTGCCATCTTCTAGGAGCAGGGCACCAGGATATACAAATAGGGCTCTCAGACCCACTCTTCAGTTTATTACTGGACCTACAGAAGAACTCTGCCTGCTGTGTGACCTACAGAGCATTCTGCCATATTGCTGCAGTACTTGGAAGAACTGCTTTAATGCATGGGCCTGCCTTGAACCTTCAGAAGCCAGCCCTGCTGTGGATCCCTGCATCGTCACCTGCACCCAGGACTCCAGAAGTGAGTTTTTCTACATTGGTTTTGAATTTTATTGCATTGTTTTTTACCGTATTGCTGTTTGTGTACTGCATAAATACTTAACACATTGGCTTAAGTTAAGCCTGACTGCTTTTTGTACCGGGCTATCTAGGGATAAGCACAGGCTAATTTAGTGACTTTTTTGTGGTTCACCGTGCAAGGGAGTGTGGCTGTTGCTTGACCACTGCTAATACCCCTGTCAACCAACAACCCAATTTCTCACAACAAATAACAGGAATTTTGTGCTTCTGGTAGATATTGGACATCCAGGTCTGGATAATGTGCAAGCAGTGTTTGCGGAGTTGGATCCCTGAAGTGGAGGAGGCCTTTAATTAGCAGGACTATGCTAATTAGCAGGACCATGCAGGCATGCAGGACCGTCTTATCGCATGGGGAAGCTGTGTGGACACTAGGATAACAACATTCGGATTAATATGATTGATATCCACGTGTCATATTTTAGACTGAATGTTATTTTAATGTCATGAATGTTCCTGGATGTGGAACTATCCGAACCAAGGGAGGCCCTGACCAAGGAAATACCCTTTCCAAATGCTAAGCCAGAGGAGAACAAGCCTTTTAACAATTCGCAGTGCACTTGACTCTAACTATGACATTGAAAATATTTTTTGTGTACAGGGTACTCCATGAACTTCGGAAATTGAAAATCCTCTACAGGAAACACAGATGTACTGAGTTAATGTTTGCTAGCATGGCTACTACATCACAACGTGACGTGTAGCCCATGCACATAAATAGAAGTCCAGTATTATATAAGGCACTTGTACTAAGGTGGATGTACTTCACATTGTCATGGAATACCTTGTCTAAAAAATAATAAATGTGCCCTTGGGTATGGTCTTTAAAAGCATCTCACACCACTGAGTCATAACCAAAGTAAAAGTATCATATATTTCTCTAAAGGATATTTAGAAAACATTATTACTCAAGATTTCTACATTGTTTAACATGGTATTACCTCAAAAGGTGATGGATACTTCATCCACATTATTACTATTCATATAGAGATCCACACACTTGTGATAAGGTGGGGGGTATTTCTGTCACAGTTGTGATGCAGTAACATGTCAAGCAAAATCTCAATCCCTCAATGTATGTTAATAAAAAGTAGAAATATAAAGATATGGGTGTGTTTTAGAGCTTGTATTGTTTGAATAAACATGATTATAAATGAGTTTTTGTTATTTTACTTTCTTATGTTGCTCTGTGTAGGTCACCGCCCACAACAACAAAAAGACATGATGGGCCATTGGCAGGAAGTGCACCAACAGAGGGTCATCAAGTGACCTTCGGAAGCGGATACGCCTCTTAGCCCTGAACAAACTGGGAAAGTTCTCCCAGCAAAAAGGAAAAAAAGCAGGTGTGGCAATCACTGCCGCCCCCCTTGATACGTCACATTCTTGCAGAAGCCTAGCATAACTTAGCTGTGAGGCTTAAGGCCATGGAGCAGAGTCAAAAGGGTAAGTTTACAGATGTGAAAAATATGTATGTTGTTCTTAACTATTCCTTCGAATTTTCAGGTTGCCATATAATTCCACAATTGAAAAAAATGAAATGAAGTTCCTATTATGAGTGCTGTGGAATGTTTTATATTTTAGCCCAGATTTAGAGTTTGCTTGACAGCTATTGTGTCACAAACATGACAGATTTTCTGTGCACCTTATTACAAGTACAAGTATATATAATGCACTTATAATAAGGCGGACTGGATACCTATCACTTTTGTGATGCAGTAACATAACTGTCATGCTATAAATTGAGCACATTGTCAATACTATGTTTGTGACTTTCCTGATGGACGATCTGCTACTGATGGATTTTACCCTCAAAAATTATTCCAGCCTTCCCTTTCATCAAGTGGTTCCTGAGACTCACATGAATCTTGTCACAGCTGTGCTTTTCATAATATTAGGTGATGTGGATAGGATCTCTTGGCCAGAACTTCAGGCTGTGTTGTGTATAAACACCCTGGTCCTAGACAAAAGTACAAACATCAGGGGTGTTTAAAATTGGCATAATTTGCGTATGGGTAATTATGCTGAATTTCAGCAAATGTAAGCAAAATTACTCTGTCATTGAACAGTGTATTTTAGCACCAATTGAGTCTTTGTGTGAAGTTTTAGAGGGACCCAGACACAGGTTTAGTTTGAGCATAGATCTTTATTGTCATGCAAGTGTGATAGCAGATATGTACAAAAGTGAATGCTGGGCATGGGCTGCTTGTATACTCCTTCCACGTACATTGCTCTCAACAATATTTCAAAGTAATAATATACAATTTGTGCCTAAGTTTGATTTTAGCAGATGGGTTTTTCTCCCTAGAAATCATGACAGAACAGACATACACAATTTTTCATGTACATTAAGACTATCTAACTTGAGATGTGTTGGCCAAACTGTATCTCACATTTATGATTTAGAGTTTGGGAGAGGGTTATTGTGTCACAACTGAGACGGATATCCCAACTGCCTTATCACAACTGCATTATATCCAACAGCACTTATAATAAGGCTGACAGGTTATCTGTCCCAGTTGTAGATACTTAGGAACACACGATTCTGAATCCTCTGACTTGGATCCTCCCCTTGTAGTTACAGTCAAACATCTGTTCCTGTGCTCACCACCACCACTATCACCAGCACTATCATCACTCCTCTCCCCACAGTTCAAACCCAGTAACCAGTCTGCTGACAGGCTAGATCTCCTACTCTTTGGACACTTCTTCCACTGCTCCCATCACAACAGCACTGGTGTGAGAGGAGGACTGGATGTTCTAAACCACATTGTTGGGCCTAACAGCATTTTTGCATTGCATTGCTGCATACCTTCCAGGGTGTCAGTGTCAGTCAGCCACTAACACAAGTGATTGAAATTTCTAGATGACATACTCTGCCCTGCCTGCCTTACTGACAGGTTATCTTTCTCCTAGTGTCTCAGCTTACACCAGTGCTTCTGGCACACTTGTCCTAGTCCTTCTTTTGCCTCTATTCCAACCACTGACCTAAACCCACCACTTGCCTCCATTCAAGAGCCTACCCCAATCTCTCCTTCTGGCCTAATCCCTCCACCCCCTTCTCCCATTTTGCCTGACCCCAAAATACCCTATACACCTAAACATTCCAATAATACAAGCACTCCCATATCACAAAACCCAACTATTCGTGTTGTCTTAGCTAACCAGAACGCCCTGGCCCAACCCCATGTAAAACACTTCGAAAAACCTCAGCCTATCTCAAAAAGTAGGTATGTGGACATCCATCTGCTTCTGCAGGATGGAGAGCCCCACGAGGAAGACAGCACTGAGATGTGGAAGTATCATAAAGTCCTGGAGCTTAATCACGACTGTGATAGGATACTGTGTTTTATTACCTAACCCGATACATTAATTTGCCTGTTTATTTATTGTGTATTTTAAAAACAGAGAACAGGAATACCTTTGTTGCCCCTTATTATCTATAAGAAATTGTAATTCACCTTTTTGTGTCTGATGTGTACTTGGAGATATATTTAGTTTTCTTGATTGCCATATGTGATTGCATATTCCAATATGTTGCTAAGTTTAACAGTTTCATTCCATTTTCAAGTCTTGTAATTTCCATTACATTGTTGCATTGTGAGAGATGTAGTTATATCCCTTTCCCATGTGTGCTAAGGAAACTGGGAGTATTGTTGTGAGTATGTACTTTGTATTGCATTCGGAGTGGTATTGTGAGTGGTTACACGTAATTTAATTGTTTTTGGGACTAAATGTAGGAATAACTTCGGATACTGAGGCTCACATATAGTTCATACAATACATTATGCATGTCTGCACCTAAGTTAAGGGTGAAAATGCAATGTTTGGATTGCATGTGTGCTACATCTTGATATTATATTCAATATGCAATGATGTAACATATCAGTGACTGGGTAGAGGAAATATGTAAATGGTTGAATCATGTTATTGTGGTGTGTGTGGTGAGTGGGTAAAGTGGGATGAATGTTAGCTTTACAATAGCTGGGTGTTTAGTATTATAAACTCAAATTTGGTGATATTATTATGGCTATCAGATGTACTGGGTTGACTATTTCTGACATGCAGTGCTTTATGCCATGTAGGTCTGTGCCATATATAAGTGCTTCTATGAGTATGTGACAAATGCATACTTATCACATAATGTTCTCTCAGAAAACCGATGTACTCAACCACACTTAGATTTTGCAAACACAATAAGAGTATTGTTTTGGCATATCTTTGGCTAGATCTGTGTATAGATTTGCCATGAATCCCATAAAACATGAGTTTTAGCACATGCGAATGAAATGGGTCACACAAAATTTGCATTCCTAAGTTTTTTATGTACAAATCGGTTTACAACATTAATTGTTCTGAAGTGAAACCTCGGTGTATATTGGCACAGGTGCAGATCATTATTCCTTGCTATTGCTCAGAAATCAAGAGACATTATGTGACAAATGAAGCATTTAATTTGAGCCTGTGGTTTCTGGTGCTTGGCACCAGCACTTATCTCTCAATACCGGCACTAATGACAGTCCATCAGATGGTGACACTGTCTTTTTCATTTCGAGAAGGGCATTACAACAGTATTTAATAATTCAGTATACATTAAAACTGAATGATACTTGCTGCTCAAGCCATTCTTACAGTTTTCGGTGGTCTGGAATAGTCCAAATTGTCACACTTGTAGGAATGCAGTGGTTAGCAGTTGCATTGGTACTGTCATTGTCAGCACTGGCAGGGGCAAGAGGTGGTACAAGCTGCAATGGCCTTCTGAGAAGGACTCTGGCAGCTACATTTTTACTAGTTAAGCACTGGGAAAATGTGTCTTTTTCCTTTTTTCTGATGTTTCTGTTTACGGTGTACCTCCTTTTATGAAGCTAGGGTACTGTTTAAAACTTCTCAGGCCATCTCCATTTCAATCTAACTGTCCAAATGTTGACCTCCAAAGGCATAGAAAACCTATTCTCTTTTAAAACTTAAAAGCTGATGCGCACTCTGAACTTTAACAACACTTTGCCAGGCAACACCCTTCCCATAGTTCTGTTCATCATTAGTGAATGGCAATGATTCTATTCTTGGTAAATATCAAAATTATTGCACTTCGACAACATTGCAGAATATTTCAACTTTGTAGTAATATGGCCTGATAACAAGTGACCCATTACATGTACAAAGTATATTGTATCCGATAATTACTGAGAGAGATAAAATCCATTCCCTCTGTTAACTTTTACAAGGCAAAAAGGACAGATTTTGGTATGATGATCAGCAAAATCTGTATGTCATTCCCTAGGAAGGTGGAATATGATCTAAATATTGTACCAGTAGTGTCTTGACATCTACACTTAGGGCAGATCATCTGCACTCAGGGCAGATGATCTGCACTCGGGCCAGATCATCCGCACTCAGGCCGGAACAGGCAAAAATGCATGATGAAATACCTGTGTTAGTGCCTACCATTCCCCACCCAGCTCCAGCTGAAACTGAGCCCACACCCAAATCCAGCTTTGCTGCATACATAAAAGCAAAGCTGACACAACCAAACCCTTTCAGACCTTGCAATATATCGCTGAATGTGTTTTTCGTTTTGCCCCTTGCCATGCGACAAGATCATTTGAGAAGAAGGAGGAGAGTAGAGAGGATCTTTAGACAAAGGATAAACCTCTTTGGGATACCCAGCCAAGATGTCCTGGCCAGATACAATTTTCCCCCTGATATCATCTTGGAGATGGTTTGTGAGTGAAGGCAGCACCTTGACTTAGTGTCCTGCTGCTCCCACGCCATCCCAGCCTATGTCAAGATCCTAGCAGCTCTCCATTCCTTTGCTCGGTTCATTCCAGAGTGTCACAGGTTACCTTGTGGGCATCTCCAAGGCAACCGAGTCCCGATGCCTGCATCAGGTAGTGAGCTGCATCAATAAGAGAGCCCATCACCACCTACAAATGCCACATACACTGGCCAGAAGGCAAAGGGTAGCTAGGGATTTCTTCCTCATTTCCTGCTTCCCACGTGTGCTGGGTGCAATTGATTGCACTCGTGTGGCTCTACAGGCACCTTGCCACAATGCACACATCTTCTGTAACAGACACCGCTGGCACTCCATCAACCTGCAGGGTATCTGTGATGCCAGTGGTAGCTTAATTGATGAACATACAGTATTCCCAGGCAGTACCCATGACAGCTTTGTATTTTGCAGGTCACCTCTTGCCCAGCCGATGGCAGCGGGAGAATTTGGAAACATGTGACTACTGGGTAGGTACCAAGCACCACACAAGTATGAGATGTATAATTGTGGATATACAGGTGCACAAACATCATACAGAGCTGATCCTCATCCCACATTCATGCCCCAAAAAGACACTGCATGTAGCAATGCATACAGCATGTACTATACAGATGCATGAGGGACCTTTTTCAAATGTCACTCTTTTTCCTTTCTTAGGTGATGCTGCATATGCACTCTCCCCTCACACAATACAGACGTGCGAACACAGTGCCTCAGTAGAGATACAATAGGGCACACAGACGTACAGAGGCCATAATTGAATGCAAGATTCAGATGTCTTGACTGATAAGGAGGGGTGCTGTTGAACTCCCGTCAGGTTGTGTGCAAGATTATAGTAGGCTGTTGTGTATTGCACAAAATAGCATTATATCATGGCTTACACATACCTATGGACCCTCAGCTAGGTCTGAACCAGGGCGACCAGACCATTGCACAAAACAGAGTGCAGGGTATGCAGGTGAGTGACCAGCAGCTAGTTGACACTTTTTCACCAGAGCAACATGTTGTGTCATTGCCTCATGTGGTTTGCAGCATGTTGTACATGATGATTGGTTGACATTTAGCACTTTTTCTCCCCATGCCTTCCTGAGAACACTTTGTGACGCATACATGATATCTGTATATAACAGCTGTCCCCAGGAGTCAAAAGATCGTCTGTGCATGTTATCGTGTGCACATGTCATGGACTAGTGTGTCAAACATCACTTAAGGCTCCATTGGCTCTGGGTATCAAATCTCAGCATGTGTGAGACCTCCCTAGATTGTGTCAAAAGAGTCCTGTGCTTCACAAAGGGGGTTGCCCATTTGGGTGAAGGTGCCACATCAGAGGGTCTGTCCTTGTAACAAAGGTGGATTTTCCTGCTATGAGATACTGCAGTGTAGTAATTGTAACCCATGTGCAATGATTGAGGGGCCACTGTCAGTAGTGCGTAGGTCATGGACCTGTCCTGACTGGCCAGGGGGGTATTGGGCCTTTGTCACAGGCACTGGAGGGTAGGGGGCAGTCCTTAAAATGGTGTATTGTTTCAGAACTGGCATGCCAATATGTGCAACCAGTTTAACATTGGCAATCCTGCATGATCCACACTCTTGAACTTTCAGTTTCTGTTTTGGGGCTGGTGTGAGAAACTAGTCAGTTCTGGAATGGCTTCCCAGTCTTACACTGTACCTCTGGCCTTTGGTGTACTTGGTACTATGTGTCCAGGGATTGACATCACAACCGGAGCCTGGATTGGTGATACAGCACAGTTTCCCAATTTGTGAGTAAGATATGTTGACCACATGTACCATAATGCAAAGTCTAAAACTGTGCTGGGAAGTACTGTAGTGTAAAGTGTAACCTCAAAACATTCCATTCTTCCCTCAGTATACCTGCCCTTCCTACACACTTGCATATGTCACGTTTGATTTCCATTTTTCACTTTTTATGGTAATTTCTGTTCTGATAACAGTGCCACTCCCCGCAAGCGGATCCTACACCTCGCAAGCAGAGCGTACGCTCGGGGTGTGGATGATCCACACTAGGGGCGCAGAATCCAGCAACAGGCCAGAACCCAATGATAATCAACAGGAAGTAACTTAGAGGAAATGCAAGGCAGGAAGTCCCAGACAGGAAGTTGCAGGCAACTATTTCAAGTCATTCTGAGTCATCCTCTGCTACAGACAGGATCCTCTGCCATCCTGCTGCTCAGTCCATCCTTATTGCCCCCAATATGTCTGAGGGAGTTGAGGAGATGGCACCCCCCTTCAGTGAAAGGGATTTAGACATCTTAGCTGGAGAGGTGCTGGACCACTACCTTCAGCTTTATGGGTCCCCAAGGACCAGTTGAGCAATGTAGCACACACCCAGATCTGTGAGCAGATTGCACGGTGCAGCAGTGCAGTGGGCGTATACCACCGCTGGGCCAGGACTTGCTGCAAGCGCTGAGAGGACCTGAAACATAGTACCTGTCTGAGGGCCCAAGAACTGCTGGGGCAGTCCTCCCAGACCCACGGGCCAACCCTCCACGCTCAACTGGAGGAAATAGAGCAGCAGAGATCTGGTGAGTGCCTTGCCTGCATGCTGTGTATTGTAGCATGGTGTGAGTGATAACAGAGCTATGCAAACATGTATCACATGTCATCATGTACAAGATCTGGGCATTTGCTGCAGCAGTCATAAGGCCAAGGCCCCAAGGAATCACTTTGGAAGCACTGACCAAAGTGCATTATGGGATTGTAGTGTGCTGGACACTATAGAGGAAATAGCACAACTCATGCTTTCATGTTAAGAAATGCAATGCCTCCATCCTGACTGGGGAAGTAAAGGCCTTATCACTGATGGGTGCAATGCCAAATGAATGGGCCAGACACTGTCCAGTGTGAAGCAAAGTGGTCACATTTCTTGTGTCGGATTCTGCGACACGCAGGCCTTGGTTGTATGTATCATCAGTGTAAAAAATAATTTATTGTTTTGGCCGGCTTTGGAATACCTGTCTCACACAAAACGGTTCTGGAATTCCCAAGTTTGAACAAATGTGGCTCGTCTGTCTTATTTCACAGTTAAATAGCTGAGCCAACTTTGCGCACACTCCACATGGTGTGCAGCACCAACAGACAATCTTGAACTTCCAAATGTGGCACATGTCATGTAAATTGGCAGATCCTTTCAGGCATCCCCTAATGCATGTACTCACAGCTTAGCAAATCTCAGGGGCAAAGGGCCAATTTGCACTTGTACACCTATTCAAGCATTTATGGGGACATGCTACACCGCAGATGATATAGAATATTTTGTGGCTACTAAGTCTGAACTTGGCAGGGTGATTATTGACACATGGGCCCCATTCACAAAGGTTAACGTAGACCACAAATCCATATTTTAGACCATGAGTCTAAGTTTACACGTTGTAAGCTTAGACTTTAGGTCTCAGTTTAGACTTTTGGTCTAAGTTTACCTTTGTGAATAGGGCCCATGGCTTTGGGGCGGACAGGTCTATCCAGACCGTGTTCCACCTCCACTTGTTGACTGACTTGTGAAAAAGACTAGGTAGTGAGGACAGTAAACCCTTGTCACAATATCTTTGGGTAACTTGAACTTCAGTCCAATAACTCACACGTACCACTAGCCATTTAGGGTCTAGACAAGATTTTTAGGTCTTGCTTATGGTTAGGTTTTGTCACTACAGTGAGGCATATTACCCACAATTGTGACAGATGTCAATGTGTGTGTTATGTCTGGACATATCAGTGAGAGTACACTTTCTATTGGGAATCAAAGTCAGCTGGAATTAGTCAGTGAGATCAAAGGTGGACAAAGTCAGCATTTGCTTCAGATACTCCAAGATACTTGCCATGATATGGACACCAACTACATAATGTTCTCAACTTCCATTTCAGTGGACCCGGAAGGCCAAGAAAACCAAGTAGAGGACCGGGGACCAAGGAGAGCTACCTTGGGCGACGGCAGGCACAATCTATTGTCTACTGAGGAAGAACAGGAGGAGGAGGGACCTGTATCATCTACAGGATGGGGAAGTGCAAATGGACCCAGAGCTGCAATCTCCAACATCTGTGCCTGGCTCTGTCCCCTCCCTAGAATATGAGGCCCCCAGTCCAATGGGGCCCACAGCTGCTACTCCTGCCACCAGTACCCCTCCATGTGCCTACCCTGTGGAGTCTCACTGGGTGCTCCGTTGTCCCTGACACCCCCATCCCTCTTCTGCTACCCAAACTCCTCCCTGTGTTATGACCCATGTGGCCGCATTCCAGGAAGCGAGGGTGACATCTGATGGGAGCGGGTCAACCTCTCTCTGGTCCTACAGCAGTTGATAGAACAACAGCGTAGGACCCGAGAGGACTTGACCCACTCCCTGGATTCCATCAATGCCACCCTCACTTCCTTGGTGGGGGTACAGCCCTGCCTCAGCATCCCTCCCACACTACTGTCCATCTGTCCCTCTGTCGTTCCTCCCACTCTGTTTCCCCCCACCCCTCATACCCCCAGTGTGTCTCAGTCCTGTAGGATGTCAGGTCCTCCTAATTCCAGCTGTGAAGAGGCCACAACAGCAGAGGTTCTCATTGTCATATAGAAAGAGGATGACCAGATGGCTGTTGACTGGACATTTGATTTGGACTGGACTTTTCTCCCCCCATGTGAATAGGCTGTTTTCCATGACGTTTCCTGATGTGTTATTTATTTTTCCCAACACCATCCATGTCCTCTGCCCTTACTCTGCGAAGAGCAATATTTATTTTAATTTCTCTCTTCCTGAAAGACGGTTGTGTTTTTGGATTACATTTATTTAGATGAAGAAGAAAAAATGGGAAAGTGTGCTGTGTAGTTGACTGTCTGTGCTGCAACTATAGTATGGAATTCTACTTCTGGAGTTAGTTAGCTATACCTTCCACATGATACAACTGTACGCTGATGGTGCTAGTGATGTATATGTCTTACCCACATTGTTGACACAAGCAAGGCTTACAGCCAAATTCAGCCTTTGAACATCATCAACTAATGACCAAATTAATTCAGATGTGCAAAACTTCCTTTATTTACATAGTGATGTGCACGCATATGTCACAGTGCTCATGGGGGATCTCGGCTGTGTCTTCTCAGTTTTGGTGGTGAGGACCTTTGCAATGTTTTGTGTTTCCTGGAGTTCCAGGTGGGTGTGGTGCCTGTTCAGTGTTAGGGTCTACTTGGACAGCTGGTACATGAGCCTGTTCAGTGTGGGGGTCTGCCTGGCCAGGGGGTGTCTGAGCCTGCCCAGTGTGGGGGTCTTCCTGGACAGGGTGTCTTGAAGCCTGTACAGGAAGGGTACATGACAGTGCATTATAGGGCATGTGCAAAATGAGTGGTCCCATAGTGGATTGGGGGGGGGGTCGGTGCAGGTTGCCTAAGCATGGATTGGAGGTGTGATAGTGAAGGTAGTTGTGTTGGCTCCCCTCCATGCATTAACTATGAAGGATTTGGTATCATTTGAAGTATCCAGTCCATCATCTTCATAGCTAATGCATGGTGTCTTGCACTCTCCTTCCTCTGTATGGCCATGATTTCATTCAGCCTCTTCCCCATGTCTAGCCAGGAGGTACCTATCCTCTCCAACACCTGGGTCCTTCTGTGCACCAACTGTGGGAGTTGGCCCATGTCCTGCAGTGAGGCAGACATGTCAGACAATGTAGGCCCTGTCTCACAAATATCCTGCCTCACATCTGACAGCTGCTAGAAAAAAATCTTCCTCCCACTCTCCAACATGTATATCTGCTAGCCCGCTCCACCTGGGATGCCCTCGGATACCAACAGCAGGCCCACGAGCAGTGAGGGTAGTTCCAAGTGAGAGGTTGTGAAGGTTAAATTTGTACCTAGGGGCTACCTGCTCCTCAGCAGGATTGGCCCTCAGATGTCAGAGAGAAGGTCTGGGAGTCACTGTTTGAGTAGGAGCGTGTGGAGGAACAAACATGTATGACCTGGATGTGAGGGCTGTAAAGAGGTGAGCTGTTGGTTGGTATTTGTGGGGACTGGGCAATCCTCTAGGGTGCAGAAGAAGGCACCATGTCAAACAGAACCGATGTGTGTGCGGTGCATGAGCAAAATGGAGTGGTCATGGAATTAGCCTTCACATTACTTGGATTCAGCCCCTGATCTCCCTTCTCCTCTACTTGCTCCTCCTCCTCCCACTCCTGTGCTGTTCTGGAAGCTGACAAGGCAACTTGTAAGAGAAGTGGGTTTGTCAGTAGGATTGCCCGGTGCCCGTCAATGGTAGTTGATCCACCATCCAAACTCAGATCTTCAATATCACCACCTGTGAGACAGAGTGTGCGACAGGCTAAGTATGTTGCTTACAATATGATGCAGTGCAACACAGGTATTGGTCAAAATATGTACTCAAATTAACGGATGATCCACATGTGACCTAGTTTGTATACCCCTACATGTGATAGCTCACACTGTGGCATTGAGATGTTCAATGCAGATGTGAAATGCATAAGCAAACTCACCAGTTCCAAACACAGGTCTGTGTGGTACTGAGCTCCCCTAGATGTCAGCTGCTGGACCCGTATCTTTAAATGTGTAGCAGAAGTGGTCTGTGATCCAGCAGCTTTGGAGAGAAGTAACACCATGGTTACTATTCTCCATGTATCAAATGTGATTATGCACACCTGACAGAAATATCACAAATCAGTTAGAGGACATTTTGCAGACCACCTGCAGAAGAGATCCGAAAATATAAATAGCTGATCATTCACTTCCACAGGGAGTTGGTTCTTGTTCAAGGGTGGCGTATCAATAGTTTCCCCCTCACCAGTTGGCACATTTACCTGATGGATGGATGGCAGTGGGTTTGACTAATGCAGCCAGGATGTCTGCTAAACCCCTGGATGGTGTCATCCTTATCATTGATTTTGTCTTGGCAGCAGCTGTAACGTAACATACCTATCCATTACTGATAGCAACGGATGATGGTTCCACATCTACATCTTAGAGATGTGGGCTAGTGATCTACAAGTTACACCAGGTCCCAGATCAACCATGTTTCACACTTATAGGAAAACATGTAATTGGATGACACTGAAGGAATGACTTGGGTTTCCTGTACTAGCTTCCTCTGAACACACCTGCATCTTCATTGGCATCATTCATCCTAAGTAAGATTGGGTATGTGCTAAGTTGTAAAGGAGGATGGGCAATTTTTGCACATCAGTTTTTATCAGCACATTGACAGGTACATGTTTGATATACAAAATTATCAACCAAGGTACGGGTGACATTTATTTAAACCCCCCAACAGGACCACATTAGTAATTATGGACTGTGAGGGCAGCCATCTCTGCTGTGCACTTACATTTTAGTTTATGTTCTATGTTTCCTGGCACTGTATACAGTCATAGTCAGCACACAGCCTGTGGGCCTCTATTCAGAGGTTCAATCATTTGTGATATTGTTGGCAAAGGGAGATTGACAGTATTGAAGGAGCCCACATCTTGCTCAAGTGAAAAAGCTGGGCTGTTTACCACCTTTACTGTTATTACAATGTGCTGTTCAAACATTAGATGTCTAGTCTTTCCTTCCTCTACACACAACTTACCACCCACTACAATACTACCATAATGTAAACCTGCTGGTATCAGCACATCCCCCACCATCAACATGACTTTAGCATTTGTTTCCTGGAATCTTGTCAGCAAGTATCCATGTCAGGAAATTAGGAACAGGTTGTGACTCTACCTCTCCATGGTGGACCTGGGGACAACTTAATGAGCCCCTCAAGTCCCTGGAGGATCACTCTTTGTGCAATTCCAGCTGCATACACCAGTAAATCATGTCTATGAGGCCACAGCAGGCCACTTTGCCTGGTTTGAAGTGGTCTGTGTGGTGTATGTCAAGGGAGGACCAATCACTGTGTTGCCTCACTCTCTACTTGAATGATATTCCATGAACAACTGGAATACTTTTGACAGTTACCCAGAGTGACAGAGCCATGCCTACCTGTCAGGACGCAACCACCTAACACTCCATGAGGTGAGTCATTGTGACTTGTCACATGTAGTCCTCCAGCACTGGCCCACACAAAAATCAATCTACATGAAGGTCCATATGAACCCTTAGGTAGGTAATGTACACATACATATTTGGTAGACATATCATTGGCCAACAGGTCAGGTTGGTGTGTGGCATTCTGTTATGAGCCATATATGAGCATATTGGGATGAGTGACAACAGTGACAATAGACAGACACCACATACTGCTGACATTTACAACACAGTTTAGGAGCAAAAGCTTTTTGTGAAGCCATTTTCGGGATATGCAGCACAGGCAAGCACAGTATAGTTCTTGGGAAACCAGAGCCTTGCTTGTGTGCTGCTTTTATCTGCTTTTTGGATCTGTGTTTCAGGCGGGTTTTATTTGTGCAGGTGCATGTGATTACACTGATTAGGGCTGTGGTCTGGATTATCTGGCTTGAGTGCGGATGATCTGGCCCGAGTGCAGATGATCCACCCCGAGTGCGGATGATCCGCCCTGAGTGCGGACGTAAAGATACTACTCGTAACTTACCTTTGTGAATACTAAGCAGTTGTAAACTTACACTTTTGGTCTAAACTTAGACCAAAAGTACAAGTTTACCTTTGTGAATCGGGCCCCTTGTGTTCAATTCTTAAAAAAGTGGAAGAATTAGCTTGCACCTGATTGGCACAGTTAATTTACCTGTAGGTCACCAGTGACGTGGTACTACATGTTCCCAGGGCCTATAAATAATTGGTACTAGATCCAACTTTTTAGGTACCCCTTTAAACTGTCATTGCAGCCCATGTGCAGTTTTGAAGTGCCAATTCAAATCTCTCTTTTCAATACATATAAGATTCCGCATGGCAGGCCCTCAACAGCCTATAGAGCAGGGTACATTTTCTTAAAAAGTAGGGCATGTGTTTTTATGCTTTATATGTCCTGGTAGGGAAAACCTCCCAAATTCGTTTTTTACTTTTGTGTGGCCTACATCTCCCAAAGGATAACATTGGGTTACCTTATTACGTTTAATAAGTGCTAACTTCTGATTAGGAACAGGTAGAAATGCCATGCTTAGTCTCAAAATAATTTAAAATCCTCCTTAATTGTAAACTTAGATTTTAAGTTACAATTCTGAAAATGTCACTTTCAGAAAGTTGGCATATTCTTCCAATGACTGTGAATAGGTGGCAAATGGCCTTTGTGTGGTATTTCCAGACAGTGAGACAAAGGGAGACTAAGTCTTGGCAGAATGGGCAATCCTTCCAGGATGGGTAGAGAGGAGCTGTTTTCTGCTGCACTTACATTTCAATCAGTTGCTTCTAGCACATTCACAAAGGATCTTGACAACACCATATTGTCACCATAGGCCACTCGGAGCCAGGGCAGAGGAAAGAAGAACATTTCCACAACCAGATGTAGGGATAGCCTAGGTGTTTCCCCCACTTCAAAGACTGGCACCAGGTACAAATATTAGATCCTCAGACCAACTCTTCATTAGAGTCCTGTACGTGGGGAGGAATTCCAAAGGACTGCATTGTACTTCAGAGGACTACCCTGCTGCTTGAGGCCTGCTTTGTATCCTATAGAATTGCCCTACTGCTAGAAGAGTACTGCCCTACTGCTTGAAGCCTCCATTGTACCCTGAGAGAACTTACCTGCTGCATGAGGCCTGCTTTACAGCTTGATCCAAGCTCCACCAGAGTGACTTGAAAGGCTAGTTGGTTGGCCTATGGGGACATAACAAGCTCCGGGAATCTTGAACCCTGTACCTGCCTCGGCCTGGAGTGAGTCCTGACACCCCAACTTGGAAGTGGTGCTAAAGGTGCTCCTTTAACCTAAACAGAAACTTGGGACTTAGAAATATTTCCACCAAAAAGTGGCAAGAGGACCAACAGGAGACTGGTACCTCCTTGCTAATCCACCCAAGGTGCATCACATTTCGGCCTGACTGTTCTGTAGTTTCCTCTACGTTGTTCTCTGCAGCAGCAAATCCTGTTCAGCTGGACCTCTTGGAAATG
This sequence comes from Pleurodeles waltl, assembly GCF_031143425.1. Taxonomy (NCBI): domain Eukaryota; kingdom Metazoa; phylum Chordata; class Amphibia; order Caudata; family Salamandridae; genus Pleurodeles; species Pleurodeles waltl. Next base: position 1,084,012,684 of record NC_090437.1, on the reverse strand, counting down.
GTATCCAGCCTTGTGAAGCCCTCATTGTCTTCAGTTTAATCCCTCTGAAGATTTTTAACTTCCAAAAAAAGGGACAACATTGGGGAACAGAAATCTTCTCTGCCACTTTGTCAAACAGCTGCCGGATGATGACTCCTCTTCTTCAGATACCACCAGATGCCTTGCCCTACTGAATTTTACATTCTCATGAACTTTTGTTTAAAATGACCTTTAAGTCCATAGGTACGCTGAGACTGGGCCCAATCCACCTTGTGTATCTGAACTGTGCTCCATCATGTCCAGCCTTAATTTATGAGTTTGCCCTGGTCTCACATGACCAGATAACTGTGGTTGGAGCTCAGATCTTTTTGGTGTTATTTTTCAGGTAAAACTTAAGAAAATCATAACTCTGGTTCTACTAATTGGATTTAATTCATTTTGGTGTCATTTTATTCAATACAGTTGGCTGAATTTATGCTAAATTGGTGTGGGATTTTCATGAGTTTTTACTTTATTACAGTGTGTATACTGCCTAAATAGTTTACACTGTTCCTCTAAATTCTAGGTGACTGCTTTTATGTGAAGCTACCACAAGGTCATGCACAGGTTAATGTCGTGACTTTTGTAGTTCACCCTAACAGGGATTGTGGCTGTTGTTTGAGAAGGGTTTTCACCCCTCGCAATCAAAAAACCAACTTTCTACAAACTATAGTTATGAACTTCATCTTTTCCACTCTATTGTGAAAGCACCATGTTTCTGAATTCAAATAGGAAAATGGACTGAAGAAAGAAACACGTTCACTCTCTTCAAAACGTTAAATATCCACAAACTCAAAATATTTGTTAGATATTACCCATGATATCAACAAAGCAAGCAGAGCTAGCACCTGTTGAGTACAGTGGTTAAAACTCTGAAAGCTATTGTTTCCGTATGCTGACCTCAGACAGACATCCTCTGTGTTATGAGTGCAAAAGAACCTTTAGTATTAATAAAAGTTAGTTTTGTACTTGGGAACTCAGGGGAAGATTTTATTGGTGTGTAAAACTACTACTAGGGGTGGGCAATGCACAGGGAGTCATCCTGGCAGGGATTCAATGCTCTTTGTGTTTGTGCGTACCAACACAACTATACATATGTGTGCATTTACAAGTGCATTTCCGTCCACTTCACAACCTAGAAAAGGTTGGAAATTTACTTCTGAAAAGGCCAATAAGTCCCCTTTTACAATGGTAACTGGAAGGAAACACCCTCAAAAAGGTGGGAATGTACAGAAAGATGTTTCTCCACAGGAAAAAAATATTTTTTGCTTGGAAAAAGTAACCAAGCATGTAAAACTGTACAAGTGCACAAAAGCAAAGGCATTTTCCACAAAATATTTGTACTAACGCCAATTATATATGCAGAATTGTCAGAAATAAGAACTCTTAATTTGCACTTGACATCTAGATTTGAGAAATGTGGTTATTGGTTGAGGGGGTTTGAGCCATTCTCAAGCAACAGCCACAATCCTCAACAGGGTGAACCACCAAAAATCACTAAATAAACATGTGCTCAACCCTCTGGTACTTTGGTACAAAGCAGTCAGACTTAACTTAGAGGCAATGTGTAAAGTATTTATGCAGCACTTAAAGAGCGATAAAGTGAAAACTCTACATATAAAATATCCCACACCAATTTAGAAAAATAGAGTCAAATGTATTAAATTTTTTGAAACCAAAACAACAAAAATCTAATCAGTAAAGCTGTAGATATGCAATTATAAAGATTTAGATAAAAGAAGCACCAAAAGGCCAAAAGCACCCAATGAGGGTATCTGATCGTGCTTACCGGGTCAAAGCCATAAGTTCAGGTTGACCCTGATGGGGTGCAGGCTGGGCACAGGACGAAGTATGGCCTGCTAAGGATTGTACCTTATGTCCATGGTGTGCAGAATGCGCAGTGTTGCCTTGCAAGGCTTCACATCATCCAGTGTCAGTTCCGATGAAACTGTGCAGGAAGGCGTTGCAGAGCTTGCCATTGCTATGTGTTGGTTCCAGTGAAGCTGGCAGCTATGCAGAGAGGCTTTGTGTCTCTCCGTATCGATTCCAATGAATCTTGCAACTATGTGGTGAGGCTTTGTGGGGCTTCACTTTGCGTCTGGTTTGGTAGAACATTCAGAACCTTCAATAAGGCAAGGAGGAGCTCTCTTTGATGCCAGCCAAGGGCCTGGGACCTGCGGAGGAACTACGTGGGGATCAGGAACTCACTCACTCCATCAAAGGGCAGTCCAGTTGCAGGTCCAGGCAGGTCCAGTGCAGCAGGTCAGTTGGGAAGTTGCAGGGAGGCCTCTGGATCTTGTTATGTTCCTGTAGCTCTAACAGGAGGACAGTCAGCTGACCCATGTTGTCACTTCAGACTGGGATGAAGGGTACAGGTCCAGTCATCCTTCGCAGCATGCAAGGTAGGCCTCAGGCAGCACAACAGCAGAAATTCCTTCTTCTATACAGTGAGTCTGAGGGCCCTATTTTCACACTTGGTGCCCTCTTTGAAGTGGGAGAGGTTTCTGGAGAGTCCCTCTACAGAGGTGCCTGGAATTTCCTGCCTCCCTACCCTGGTCCCAATCAGTCTAGTGGTACAATAAGCTAATGTGAAGTCTTTTGTGTGTGAGCTGGGCCAGTGGTTTTGAAATGCAAGTGTGGTAAATGAAAGCTCTACCCCCCAATCAAGTCAGAGATGGCCCATCATGCCAACACCCAAGCCCTCATTTCTGATGCTCTCTGGGAAGAATACACAAAGGTCATCTGCCAACTACACCAAGTCATGAGACCCAGGAAACGGGCTGCAGACACCAAATGATTAGGATATGAAAATGCCCACTGTCTAAAAGTGGCATTTTCAGAATCGGGACTTAAAGACCAACTTTACCATTAAAGAAGGTATTACATTACAATTCCTCAGACACCAAACATGAGGTTCTTACCTGCTCCTAATTAAACCATGTCACTTATTAAATGTAATGAGGTAACATAATGTTATCCTTTGGAAGAGGTAGTTCTTGGAATAGTGAAAAACAAATTTAAGAGTTTTTCACTATCAAGAGACGTAAAATGTAAAAGTATATGTCCTCATTTTTAAAAAATACAGTGCATCCTGCCGTATGGGTTGTTTTGGGCCGACCACAGGAATGACTTATATATATTAAAAAGGATTTGGCCCCGCAAAAGGTTTATTTTGCAGGTCAAAATGGCAGTTTTAAACTACCCACCAGCTGCAATTACTTGTTCTTAAACTCCTACTTAAGTGAGGGGCACAATCAACACTGCAGGCCCTCTATTAGAATTTAATTTACAGGTTCAGGGTACATGTATTACCACTTTACTAAGGACTTACAAATAAATTCAATGTGCCAATTAGGTTTTAGTCAATTTTACCATGTTCAAAGGAAAGAGCACAAGCACTTCAGGAGTTGCTAGCAGTGGTAAAGTGCACAGAGGACAAAAAGCCAAAAAAAGGAGGTTCAGAAAACAGGGGGAGGAAAAGGCAAAAAAGTTTGGGCATGATCCTACAGAGACAGTAAAAGTCCAACAATGAAGCAGAAATAAGTTTCAAGCTCAAGTTTCAAGTTTATTGACTTTGTTCAGTGTTAGACCTGACAGCTTTAGGGTGGTCAACCCCCAACGTTTTGCCTACCTCCCTTCATTTTTCTGACCCTGTGTTTGCTCATTTTAGGACTCTGTGCACTTTACCACTGCTGACCACTGCTAAAGTGATTGTGCTCTCTCCCCTAAACATGGTAACATTTGTTCCTACCCAATTGACATATTTAATTTACTCGTAAGTCACCAGTAAAGTGCACCAGATGTGCTCCAGGCCTGTAAATTAAATGCTACTAGTGAGCCTGCAGCATTGGTTGTGCAACCCACATACGTAGCCATTACAAGGCCTGTGTGTACAGTTTCACTGGCGCTTCAACTTGACATTTAAAACTACTTGCCAAGTCTTAAACTCCCCCTTTTCTACATATAAGTCAGCCCTAAGGTAGGACCTAGGTAACCCATAGGGCAGGATACTATGTAAGTGAAAGGCAGGACATGTACTTGTGTGTTTTACATGTCCTGGCAGTGAAAAACTCACAAATTTGTTTTCCACTGCTGTGAGGCCTGGTCCTCTCACAAACTATCATTAGAACTGCCCTCATATACTTTTAAGTGGTAGATTCTGATCTGGAAGGAGTAGCACTGTCATGTTTAGTATGGCCAGAGTGGTAATGGAAAATCCTGCTTACTGTTAAAGTTGGATTTAATATTACTATTTTAGAAATGGCACTTTTAGAAGGTAGGTATTTATCTGCGCTTACTGCCATCTATGCCTTTCAGTCTGCCTCCAATGCACATTTGATCTTTGCTGGTTGACAGCCATAAACACAGGACACTCAGTCACGTCTGCAGTCATCTGCATACTGAATGGGTGCTCCTGGGCAAGAAGGATGGAGGCACTATGGTTTAGCTTAAGGGCACAAATCAAGGGACTTCAGAAGGCTGGGCATTTAAGTTGACTGCTAGCAGCCCCCAATCAAATTGTTCAGAATTTTGTGCTGCTCTCGTGGCGGCCCATTATTTACTAATGCAGGTCGTCTGAGTTTTTCTGGAGCAACACAATATGCTCAAAGGAAGCAAATAGGTTTTCACCTAGGCCCAGTGGGTAACTGCGCAAGTGCAGCCGTACTTAGGGAGAGCAGGAAAGCTTGGTGGGAAGAAAGTAAGTCAGCAGATGGATGCATTTACAGACTAAGGGGGTCATTCCAAGCTTGGCGGTCGGCAGGAGCCGCCCGCCAAGCGGGAACCGCCAGAAGACAGTACCGCGGTCAAAAGACCGCAGCGGTCATTCTGGGTTTCCCACTGGGCTGGCGGGCGACCGCCAAAAGGCCGCCCGCCAGCCCAGTGGGAAACACCCTTCCACGATGAAGCCGGCTCCGAATGGAGCCGGCGGAGTGGAAGGTGTGCGACGGGTGCAGTAGCACCCGTCGCGAATTTCAGTGTCTGCTAAGCAGACACTGAAATTCAAAGTGGGGCCCTCTTACGGGGGGCCCTGCAGTGCCCATGCCATTGGCATGGGCACTGCAGGGGCCCCCATGGTACAGGGTACACCGCCGACTTTCCGTTTCTGGCCGCGGCTGTACCGCCGCTGTCAGAATGCCCAAAGGAGCACCGCCAGCCTGTTGGCGGTGCTCCCGCGGACCCCGGCCCTGGCGGTATTTACCGCCAGGGTCGGAATGACCCCCTAAATCCCTTCGCATCCACCTATCACTATTAAAAGTAGCGAACATCTGCCCACAGTCGCCGCAACTATGAGCTGTGTTTTTATTTTTCATCACCTCCTCCAAAGGCACTGTCAGACTACGCGTCACATTATGGCTATATATCACTCACTTGCATTGTCTGAAGTAGAATTTATGTTGTGTTTAAAGTATTCAAAATAAATAAATAACTCATTGCTGCTACCGCCGAAGTGCATTGTGGATAATACACTTCTTTGTATGCAATCCTGAACGAGAAAACCACATTAGGAAGGGATATTGTACGGTGATCATTTGCACTTGATCTGTATATATGATAAAGCAAAGAGAAGGATATTGCCAATAAACATGGCAGACAAATGACGTAACTGGGGCTGGGCAACTGTCATTATTCCCATTTCGCATGTTGTCCTCAGGCTAGACCAAGCTGAGAAAACAGCTAGCTGAGGTTATTTATAACAAATGGCCGAGGCTTGAAGATGACATAGAGTACGTGAAGTCCACACAGAGTTTAAAGCAGGCCCATAAGCATGTGAGCTTTGAAATCATTTCTAATTCTTAGGTTGAGCATAGCAGCGTGCAAGCGCTGCTTTTCCAACATGTTGGTATGTGTCTGGGCTTTTAACCATGGCCACCTCACGCTCATCACTATCACTCATTCATTTGTAAATGCTTTACGTTTGTCCTTCCTTGGGGTGGTTTGGTTAGCGCCTTGGGCATCGACCCTGTTACATGGCTAATTGCACTATTGTTGATACATTTGACTGCAATCAAATTTCTTTTTTCTTTTTTGTGTCTCCTTCACGCTCATGCCGTGGCCCTTTGAATCTGCTTGCTTATGTTTTACTTTTTGTTTTCAGTTTATGTGGCAAGAAAAGTCTGGTTAGTGGTTTACAACCTTAATAGTTCTAACTCGAGTAAATGTGAGACCCATTGCATCGCAGATGCTTGTTGTTCTAGGGGATATTCCCTCCAGAGGTTTTGGTTCAATGGCCAGAGATGCTGCCTCAAAGAGCTGTGATTCTGGGCACATCACTTGATCTCTCCATGTTAAAAAAAAAATGGAAAGGAAGGTGTTCTTGATGTATTGGAAGTGGCGCTTGGGAACAGTGCTGCAATACCCTCAGGGTGAGTTATCTCTATTTATTCGTTAGTTGGGTTAGTATCCTTTATGTGTTTTTGGGTAGCCTAGTCACCCTTGTAGAGAGTTGTGAGGACAGCAGCAGGAAAAACAATATAAACGGACTCAAATAGCTGAGTTCATTTTTAATATTGCCCCTGCATTACCTTTCTTTGCAAACTTTAGCTCAATGGAAAAATCGGCATGGCGGTAGGGATGCAACACTATGATGCCTTTGCCACTTAGTGGCACCCAACTGGTGTGTGATGTCTTTCCAGCTACTCCTGTCATTTTTAGGGAACTGACATACAGGTGTTATCTGGTACTACATGGATGCATGAGCATCAACACAGTTATTCTCAAGGAAGATGCAGGTATAGTCACGTAGCCATACACTTAAAGTCCTTCTGGTTTGGGTAAGTACTGTTGAACCCGTGCTTCTCCACTTCAAAGCAGGTTGGTTTTCTTCATAGACGTAAGCACATCTGATTGTTCACTACTACTGTACATGAAGGCGGTTTTGTGACCTATACTTCTGAGGGCTAGTGGCACATACACACATATTGTCTATTTTGTGGTGGGCCACACTTAGGGGGTTATTCTGACTTTGGCGGGCGGCGAAAGACCGCTCCGCGGTCAAAAGACCACGGGGTCATTTTGACTTTCCCGCTGGGCCGGTGGGCGACCGCCAAAAGATCGCCCGCCGGCCCAGCGGGAAAGGCCCTGCAACAATGAAGCCGGCTCCGAATGGAGCCGGCGGAGTTGCAGGGGTGCGACGGGTGCAGTTGCACCCGTCGCGATTTTCACTGTCTGCAATGCAGATAGTGAAAATCCTTGTGGGGCCCTGTTAGGCATGGGCAGTGCAGGGCCCCCCAGGGGCCTCACGACACCTTTCCTGCCATCCTGTTTCTGGCAGTGAAAACCGCCAGAAACAGGCTGGCGGGAAGGGGGTTGGAATCAAGCAGCGCCGCCATGGAGGATTCCCCCAGCCGGGGGAAATCCGGCGGAAAACCGCCGGACCCGGCTGGGCGACCGCGGCTTCACAGCCGCGGTCGGAATAAGAAATGAAGCACCGCCAGCCTGTTGGCGGTGCTTCAGCCGGCCTCCACCCAGGCGGTCATAGACCGCCAGGGTCAGAATGAGGCCCTTAGTGTCCATGCGAGCATGGGGTGGCTTCACCGGTGGGATGGGTGAGATCGATTTCCCGAAGTTATAACCAACAGTTAGCAGTACACCGAAGCATCATTATTACCATTGAGGTTGAGCCCCTGGCACTAGGGGGGCTAGATTAGCCTGGCCGCACCATAGTCCAGTGCTGTTTTGGCTCAATTTTTAGGTTTAAATGCATCTGATAGAGCACCGCTGATGTGTACAAATATTGCACTGTTTAGTGTGAAAGGAACCTAAATGGACCAGGTCCACTGTAATTATGTGATAGTGCCACTACTGTAAATTTAGCAGAATTGTTGATTTTCTGCATTTACTACAGAATCCACAATCTGCCACAAAAGCTGCAGAATTTAAAACAAAATGAATGAAGCATTGTTGTTAGCTCACACGATTCAAGAATTCCTAAAATACAGCAACTGTTGTTGTGCAGTGTCAGGCCCCTTTACAGTGCTGGGTGGGCGACCTTTATATTGCTTGTTGCCACATATCAGGGTTTCAGTGGTGCTGACGAGGTGCAGCTGAGGATTGTACAGGGTGTTCAAATTTAATAATGCCAAAATAAGGAAGTGAAACTATCACAAAGCAAACCACATAATTTGCTTTTTCTTACTGCATAATTTAACTGAAATCTGCTGCATAATCTGGCCCTCTCCCGCTGCTTAATTCCAGCAACCGTGAGTATACTTCTACCATCAAAGAGTGTTATGGAGGTCTTGAGTGGCATACTGCTTTGCTAGTGCATTGATAACCATGTCCATGAAGTTGTGAATCTGCTTACCAGTTGGCTGCATCCCTCCACACACCTCCCTCTTTTAAACAGTTCCAAATTGCTTAAGATAAGTACTTAAATTCAGACCCTAACCCCTGAAACCTCATTCCATGAGTGATTATTCCTCCATATTTGATAGTTAGCACTAACATGAAGCCCAAAGTAATTCAAGGGTGGGTAGTTCTTTATTGTTGCCCCCTTTCTGACAACACAGAAGGGTATTGTCGTCCCAGAGTGCTGTAAGCATCACCTAAGCAACTGGCACTACTGCTGTGATCCAGCTACTCAATACCAAATTTCCACACAGACATACCAATTTTCCTGTGGCAAAGTCACAGGTTAATACTCAACAAATTGGAACTTTCAGCACTATTTAAATATGGCACACCTGCAATGAGACAGCCAGAAGCTTCAAGTTGACTAAAACGGAGCTACTTAAGTTTGGGAAACCCTTGGTGGCATTGGCGAGGGCAGCAGCATCATGAGATATCAAAACACTCACTGGAGGCCAGAAGGCCTAAGGAACACAGGGGTTGCTAAATTGGTGGACCTTGGGATGCCTAGCGGCAGGGTCACCAAGAGGGGGCAACAGAGGGAACAAATGGGTGCTTTCAAATAAAAAAGGAGAGCTGTCTGGAGACGTAAGCCCCACAGGCGGTGTGGCAGTAAAAGGGGTACGGTGGTTGGTGAAGGAGGCAGACTGGAGGGCGGTGTGCCAGAGAAAAGCTACTTATCTGGGGATGCCTTACGGCAGGGTAAGTAGGCTGATGGGGGAGTAAGCGGAGCACTGCACTCACAGCGCAGACCCGCCGGTTGGCAGGGCACAAAATGGACAGACAAGGTAGCTAGTTGAGCCTGACAGCAGTAATAGGCTATGCCCCCTCAATATCGGAGAAAAAAAATAACCAAAAAAACCTTATTACCCCAATAAAGCGGCATGGAGCATGGCTTCAACAACAAAAAGGTGATGAAACAAGGACAAGAAAATGACTGGATTGGATTGACATATGTTTTATTGATCTGTCAATCGTGGATGATTTATGGCTTGTCATGAAATGGACTTGATTAATATATGTCAGGGATAATGTATGACCGGTCATCCGTTGATGATTTATGATCTGTCAGGCAATGATGATGTATGATCCTTCAGAATGATTTAGGGATGGCGGAGTTGATTTATGACCCGTCATCCGTGATCATTTATGACATGCCATGTAATTATGATTTATGATCCTGTCATTCGTGATGATTTATGACATGTCATGTAATTATGATTTATGATCCTGTCAGAATACTTTATGGCACTCACACTGGCCTGTGTCAATTTGAGAATGATTTGTGGCCTTGCAACTGGAATAGGACCCGTCACTGTGAAGATGAGGTAAATGATGCAACATAGAAGTGGTGCATTTAATAAAACTGAGAATGCAAACATACAGCTGGTGTAATTTTTCACAAGTGTATATGTGGAATATGCTCTAATTAGAGTGGGCCAAGTGCAGGAGTTATGGAAGAGCCCCCCCCCCAAGTGGTCTCAAGGATGGGCACAAAAACAGCCACCAGGGACCCGTGAATTACCAGTTTAAACCACCCATAGCGGAAGGTGTGTTGCCAGAGGAAGGCCACTTACCTGGGGATGCCTTATGGCAGGGTAAGTAAGCTGATCACGGAAGTAAGCAGAGCACCCCACTTGCAGCCTAGATTCACCAGTTGGCAGGGCACAAAATGGACTGACAAGGTAGTGAGATAGGCCTAACAGCAGTAAAAAGCTACCCCCTCACAATCGGAGGGAAAAAACAACAAAAACTTAATTAACTCAATAAAGTGGCATGGAGAATGGCCTCATCAAGAAAAAGGTGTTTGAAACTAGGGCAAGCAACTGACAGGATTTGATTGATGTATGGCAGAGATGTTTTATTGACTTAGTTGATGATTTATGATCTGTCAGGAAATAATGATGTATGATCCTTCAGAATGATTTAGGGATGGCAGAGATGATTTTTGATCCATCATCTGTGATGATTTATGACATACCATGTAATTATGATTTATGATCCTGTCAGAATAAATTATTGCACTCAGACTGGCTTATGTCAATTTGAGAATGATTTGTGGCCTTATCATCTGGGAGAGGACCAGCCTCTGTGGAGATGAGGTCATTGACTTAAAATAGAAACCATGCATTTAATAAAACTGTGGCAAAGTTTTCCCATAAGAATGCAAACATACGGCTAGTGTAATTATTCACAAGTGTATATGTGGAATGTGTCTCATGTGCAGGGGTTATAATTCCAATGATGGGTGATGCCCAAAATAGCATGAAGTGCATCTCCTGTAATATTCAGAAAAGTGTGTACTGTGCGGTTAAAAATTCTATCATATCCTTATCATAGGTAAAACTCCTTAGTTGCCATTAACCACAGGGTTTGCAGCAGGACGAGCTTTAATGCAGCTATAAGGATTAAATGCATATGCCATCCATTAGACAGCGTGCACCCAGAAGCTTGAAATCTTTCAATGTGAAGATCCTGCCAATTTCCTCTTATGATTTGTGAGTGCTATAGCCAATGCCAGACCCTTCTGCTTGATTTCCTCTTTCTAGAGAACAAACGAGACATGTTTGTCAATGATTATCCTGAAGTATTTGTATTCATCTTCTGAATCGATCCTCATTTTAGCCTAATACCAGGTCGGTACTCTTTTCATATTATTGTTGACCGACATAGTCTTGTTTTTTCCTAAAATGATGGTCAAGCCATTTTCGATTGAGCACTCCTGTGTTGAATTGAGCAGACGTTGCAGCCCTACCTGGATGTGGCTAACTAAGACCAAGTCTTCAGTATATAAGAGGCTGGAGAGTGTTGTGCCTCCTAGTTTTGGGGTGTGGAAGTTACAGCTGTCTAACCCATTATGACAAATCTGGCAAGAAAGGATTGAACAAGGTGGGTCTAAGAACACACCCCTGCTTCAACCCTTCAGTTGTAGGAATTTGACTCAATAGGTGAGTTCCTGAGCCCAATTTGACCTGGACCATGTATCAGTGTGAAGCAAAATGAGCATATTCCGTAGGCCTGAAGGGTGTTCCAATGCCTCAAAGTTTGCCCCTATCAATGTGATCAAAAGCTTCCCTAAAGTCAATGAAGCAGAGATACAGATGCATCCTGGAACTTTTTGCCGCATCAATCAAGAGGGATAGGGCCAAGATGTTGGTTGTGGTGCCCATCAGCTTAGAAAGTCCCATCTAGTTTGACATCATTTTGGCCTTGTCAGATGCTCAGATGTTAATTCTTCAAGTAGTGTCCCAGCAAAGTACTTGGCCTCATTGTCAATCAGTGCCCCAAGGTAGTAATTTTTTGCCAAGGATTTCTCCCCACTTTTAAAGATGGGCAAGATTATAAAACCTTTCCATGAGGCAGGTAGTATGCCCTCAGTTCCACTTCATAGTTGAAGAGAGCTGGAGGATGCTCTTAGGGCTATGGGCCCCTTCTTTTCTGCCCCTTATTATTTTCAATTTTTATATGTTAGTATCATAGCATTTGGATGGCCTGCTGTAGGGCTTTGGTAGGGTTGATATTTGACAGCCTGTCTTTAAGTAAGTGTTATAGAGATTGCTTTCTGTAGTCCTACAGGGGCCTGATTAAGGGACTCCTGGTAAGCTGCTGATTGAAGTGATCATAAAGAAATGTTGCCCAGGTTTCCTCAGATATATGAGATGTGAGGCCTCCGTGGGCTGGACGCAGTAACTAGTTGGGCATCCCCCAGAGACGTGTGCTGTTGTTGTTCTTTATATCTGAGAGCAGTTTGCCTCAAAGATGGTCTTCTTGTGTACTTTGTATGGCTTATCTCAGCTTCCTTAGCAAAGTTTTGTGTTGTCCTAACACTATTTGTAGATTGGGATCTCCTGGCCTGCAATGTAGAGTTCTTAGTGTTTTGTTTGCTGTCCTTTTAGTGTTTTAATTGTTTGAGCTGTGCCTGAGATATTCTGCCCTGTTGCCCAAAGTGATTATTACAGGCCGCTGTGGTCATTGGAAATGCAAAACTGGCCACAAGCCCTTTAGTAAACCACTCCCACATTTTTAGAGCCCTAATGTATGCTGCTGTCAGGATACTTCAATTCAATTTCCTCAGAAGCAGAAGATAACTCCTCAGTCCCGACCCGAGCTACTCACAACTAATTTTAATCCTTCGTGCTGAGTACCCCCGTGGGGGAAACAGGAATGGGATTGTAGAGAGACTGCTACAGAGATGATGAACGTCAGTACTCAGACTGCCTCTTCAAGTCTAAGATTGGATGCAGCACCTGCAAGAGTCACAGTCGCAATTACTAGGGACATACAACATCAGTTTTACACTTTCTACTCTTAACACTTAATTCTCTTTAATTCTATTATTTCTTCACTCACCCTGAGTTCTCTGTAGCCTTGCTTCTCTCTATGAATGATAAGCTCTTCTTAAAAATGCTTATTACTGATTCTGGAAGAACTTCTCAACCTTTGTTAGAGATTGGTTTTATGTTGCTACATATATATATATATATATATAGTTGGTGATAATGCGTTCTCCAAATCAGCTTGATCATTTTTAGAGCCCTAATGTATGCTGCTGTCAGGATACTTCAATTCAATTTCCTCAGAAGCAGAAGATAACTCCTCAGTCCCGACCCGAGCTACTCACAACGAATTTTAATCCTTCGTGCTGAGTACCCCCGTGGGGGAAACGGGAATGGGATTGTAGAGAGACTGCTACAGAGATGATGAACATCAGTACTCAGACTGCCTCTTCAAGTCTAAGATTGGATGCAGCACCTGCAAGAGTCACAGTCGCAATTACTAGGGACATACAACATCAGTTTTACACTTTCTACTCTTAACACTTAATTCTCTTTAATTCTATTATTTCTTCACTCAACCTGAGTTCTCTGTAGCCTTGCTTCTCTCTATGAATGATAAGCTCTTCTTAAAAATGCTTATTACTGATTCTGGAAGAACTTCTCAACCTTTGTTAGAGATTGGTTTTATGTTGCTACATATATATATATATATATATATAGTTGGTGATAATGCGTTCTCCAAATCAGCTGATGTTAGTTGGTTTCTACTTTACATTAGAGAGTTCAGTTACGTTTATTGCATTGGTAATTCTTGCTTGTGAAAGTTTGTCTCTCCTGTCTTATTTTGACTTCTGTCAGTACTTGTATTTGTAAATGCTTGTTTATTAAAGTTAGTTTCTCCTTTCTTACTTCGACATCTGTCGATAACTTGTATTAGTAAATGCTTGTTTATTAAAGTTCGTTTCTCTTTTACACTCTACTTTGGTTTATTACCGTTGCATTTGTAAATGCTTACTTGTTAACATTCATTTCTCCGTTAAACTCTGCCTTCGTTTATAACCTTGGTATTTGTAAATACTTGCTTGTTAAAGTTTTTTTTTCTTTTGACTTTGATATCTTAAACAGGAACCTTGTAAACATAAGGTTTATTCATACATTAAACTCTGTAGCCTTGCCAAACCTCCACTGGAACGGTCTACTATCAAACTTCTCGAATAAACCTTGACAATATTTATCACGTTTTCTGTAAAATAGTCTTCAAGGGTAATTTTACCCCACAGGAGTTTCTGCTCTGAAGCGCGCTCTCTCTCCACACAGCTGATTCCTGTCAGACCTCAGTTGAAGTGCGAAGCTTCCACCTGGTGAGCTTGTAACCTAGCAACCAACTGATTGCAAGACTAGAACTGTAACTAACCTTCAGGACTCACAACGGCCATCTTGAATCTTCTCTTCTTGATTCTTCCTTTGAAATAGCGCAAGATTACTCTGCAAACCTTCTTCCAGTTTGGGCTTTGATGTCTCCACTGAGGATATCTCTTTGCATTTCTCAAGCATTTCTTTGATTTGATTTGGCAAGTTTGTGTGGTCATGACAGCTGCCTTTAATTGCTGTAACAATTCTTTGGCTATTGCTGACAGGTCATTTATAGTGAATGGGGATAGTTTGTTTCTTTTATAGGTGACAGTAAACAGAGTCAGGTGTCTCTGCTGTGCGGCAGAGTGCAAGGGGAGTTGCATGGAAGGTCGCCTGTTGCCGAAGGTGACCACTATCTGCCTTGTTCCCTAGATAGTATGAATGGACCCTGTGAGGCAGTGACAGAGTAACAAAGGTATAGTCCAAAGTCAAGCTAGTTGTGGTTGAGTTAAAAGATGCTTCAGGCGGGCTGTGCCCAGTGAACCTCCCATTGGGGGCTTTGAGGCTTAAGTGTTCTAAGTCACCCAAGAGCTGTCTACCGGTTTTGTTTAGTTTACTATATTTGTTGCTCCCCTGGGTCGGTACATTTCAGTTTAGAGATTGGGATAACATGAGATCATCTGAGAAGGGAGACCAAGGATGTGTAACTTGAAATCACCAGAGCCCACTAAATTAAAGGTTTCTTCTTCCTGCATATGCCTCAAAATCTCCTCCACCCGCAATCATGAAGCCTTTGGTCTATTTATGGGGTGGATGTAGACAATAATAATTACTACTTCTGTGATTTCTTTATGGTCATGAACTGAGATCTTGATTGTGTTGATTGCCAGAGACTTGGACTTCAGGGTAAATGCTTGTTACGGAAACGTAAATTGCTAGACCTCCCAGTAAGTAGCAGTACTTTGCTCCTTTGACGGCTGGGACAGAAAAATACATGAAGCCCTGTAAATGGAATGATCCCACAAGGCACATATCCTGGAGAAGGATGATGTCAAAAGAGTGCATGTATAGAAGAAATGTAGGGTCTGACATTTCACTAGCAAGGCTGTTAATGTTCCTATAACAAAGGTGTAGAAAGCCTTGCCTGTCCTTGATGGATGCACAGTTGGCCATATTTTGTCATGGGTTGTAGGGGCTGCAGTTTATTGTCTGCAAGATCCATCTTGGGTCATGAGACGAGGGCCCAGATATGTTTAGGTTTAACTGTGCAGTTCATTAGGTACGGCCTTCTTCGATGGTGATTTCCCCAATGCCCCTTTGAGCACAAAGTAGGTAGATTTGTAAGGCCAAGCTTCCACTCCAGTTTGGTCAGGAAGTAACATGGGTAGAGAGTAGCCTGACTTATGGAGCGGGTTCAGCTTTATTCCCCGTCTCTTTAAGGTTGACCATTCTGTCAGCACTAGGTGGGTGAGTGCAGTTGTACTCCAAGTAGCCTTGCTGTCTTCACTCTTTGACTACTTTTTGATATGGACAAATTCTATCATGATGAGGTCAATTGACCTTAGGTGGGCTATATTTGGACTTTTTTGTATTCCAGTCCGTCTGATGTGTGGCATATGCAGTTCCACTAGGGAATTGTATGTTTGATGTATGGTCCTCTCGCAGAATTCACCAGTTTGCACTTAGGTTGGTGAAGCCAGCTGTTGAGGTGGTAGAACGAGTAGAAATCATCCTGGTGTGAGCCTGCTTGTTGCTAGGCCCTGCCTCTGTCTTGATGGCCCTTATTGCAATGGCAGAGTTGCCACCTAGGGTGTCTTGCTACATGCTGGTCAGGGGTGCACTGTCCAGAATCATGGCCCCTGTTGCACAGCCTTGGGAACTTCCTTGGTATTGCGCTGCTGGCCTTGGTGGGTGAACGGCTGTTTCATCTATCCTCGCGGCTGACCTACCTCGATGCTGTGGGTAGGATGACTTTCCCCAGCTCCATTTGCACCCAGTTTCACCTTGTTCTTGAACATTTCCACAGTATTACAGCAGGGCTGTTTACTCCTGGTTGCAGTGGCTAGGGTGACTTTTTCCAGCTTCATTTGTTGGACGATTTTCCGCTGCTGGCCTATCTTTTGGGTGGGGAGTCAGTTCAAAAGATTCTGCCTTTCATTAATTGCTTTCATCTGTTTTGGGCATTGTTGTTTTGTACTAAGGCAGTTTCCAGTATAGTTACAGACTTTTCTATGGCTGCCTCCTGCTCATTTGGAGAAAATGTCATAGCCCCCTTGGAAGTCTGTTGGTGTTTTGATTTGAGCTGCTGTCAACAAAAGATGTTGGTCTGTTGTTTTGTTGCAGGTCATGTGTCTCCGAGGTGGAGGTTGTTGAGGTTTGGCACTGCACTGCTGTGTAGGCTTGGCAGGTTGCTTGAATTCTGTGAATAGGTCACTGAGCATTGTGAAAAGTAAAGACAGTTTGTCCACATTTGGGGTGCAAGAGCAGTGCCTGCAGAGTATCTGACTGGGCGTGCTTGATGAACAAATATAAATTACCAAGCTTTTCATCAATACTGGCAACAAAGACAGCCAGGGTATTGAGCAATGACAGCTGGATGTCCATTTTATTTGATTGGTATTGCAGTTCTTCAACTGACAGCTGTACAGTATTTAGGAGAGATAGCCAGACACTGTCCAATAGTGGTGTATTTTCGAGTCTTGTGTCAGTTTCCAGCTGCCTGGGAGGGAGCCTGGAAAGTACTATGTTCATACGATGCAAGCATCTCCTCCCATTCCTGCGTTCCAGGGTATGAGAAATTGTTACTCACCCCTTGAGCCCTATCCAGGTCCTCCATGTCTAAATGGTCTCTTCTGTTGCTGATGGGAGGTGAAGAAGCCCACTTGTTTACTGGTCAGTCTGGTAATGTGGATGTTAATAATAGGGTCTTTGGTTGACAGTCAGGTTACCCCCTGTCCCAGCAAGGACCCTCACTCAAGTCAGGGTAAAGGAGAATCACCCTCAGATAACCCCCACTCACCCACTTGGTAGCTTGGCACGAGCAGGCAGGCTTAACTTCAGAGTCCAGGTGTAAAGTATTTGTACCAACACACACAGTAACTCAGTGAAAACACTACACAGCTTTAGAAAAATAGGGAATTTTTATCTAAACAAAACAAGACCAAAACGACAAAAATCCAACATACACCAAGTCAAGTTATTAATTTTAAAAGAAAAAGTGTCTCAAATCGTTTTGTAAACAGTTAAAACACAGTTAGCATTGAAAAGTACCTGGGTAGCGTCAAAAAAACACGCACGGGCGAGTGTGCGTCGAAAAAGGTTAGTGTTGTGTCGATTTCTCACCCACAAGCGAGACCGTGCTTCGTTTCTCCTCTTATGGTCGGGTCGGCATGTTATGTTTTTCCTCTCCGGGCAGGCGTTGTGTCATTTTTCTGCGCCCAACAAGGTTTGCGTTGAAAATCCTGCCACATGGCATTAGCAAAACCGTGGGTTGCAATGTTACCACCCTCCATTAGCGATGCGGCGTGTCGTTTCTCCAGCCGCGCTACAGGCGATGTGTCGATTTCAGCTGCAGAGCCGGCAGCACGTCGTTTCTTCAGCCGTGTCTCAGAGATTACATTGGAAATTTCCCCACACAGCAGTTTGTGCTTGGATTTTCCATCTTGGTTTGCCAGCTTCACCTGTCAAGGCCCCAGGAACTGGATAGGGCACCACTTGGCAGGGCAGGAGTCTCAGCAGAGAGACCAGGTGCTGGCAGGTGAAGTCTTTGATGGCCCTGAGACTTCAATAACAGGAGGCAATCTCAGGACAAGCCCTTGGAGATTTCTTCACAAGCAGGAATGCACAACAAAGTCCAGTCTTTGTCCCCTTTCACCAGGCAGAAGCAGCAACTGCAGGATAGCTCCACAAAGCACAGTCACAGGCAGGCTAGCACTTCTCCTCAGCTCTTCTGCTCTTTTCCAGGCAGAGGTTCCTCTTGATTTCCAGAAGTGATCTAAAGTCTGTGGTTTTGGGTGCCCTTCTGTAGGAAAGTCCTCCTTTTTTGCCTGATCACCCCCACACTTTTTGGATAGGTACTGGTGGTTACTGACTCTTGGCTGTGCCCAGGGTACTGCTTAACAGTCCCAGGGCCAGTGCTCTGTGTAAAATGGATATGCAAATTAGGCTAATTATAATTGGCTAAGTTAACCTACCTATAAGTCCCTAGTATATGGTAGGGCATGTAGGTTAAGGGACCACAGCATAGGTGGTGCACACCTAGGTGCACTGCTGAAGTGGCCAGTGTCATTTTAAAAGCAAGCCTGCCTTGCTGGCTGCTTTTAAATTAAAGTTATATGCAAATTCGACTTTGGAATTAAAAGTACTTCCAAAGTCTTAAACTACCTTATTTTTACATATAGGTCACCCCTAAGGTGTGCCCTATGTGCCCCTAGGGCTGGGTGCCATGTAACTATAAGCAGGGACTTTATAAAAATAGATTTATAAGCCCTGGTGAGGTAAAAACAGCCAAATTCGTTTTTCCCTCATTGAAGTAAATGGCCTTCATAGGCTAGAATGGGGAGACTTTATTTTAAATTTTAAAGTCTCCTTAAATGTTGCATACCAAGAATTTGGTATCAAATTAATTGTTGTAATAAATCCCACAACTTCCAGTTGTGGGATTTAATATAACTTGTTCAGGTAAAAAGTTTAGACTTTACCTAAAAAGTTGCCAATTTCAGCTCTGCATAGTTTTTGCTGCTGTACTCTGATTGGCCAGCCTGCAGCAGCTTTTGCCTTGATGAGGTGTCAAGTGGCCTGGCTTCACACAAAGGAATGTGCTTGGGGGAGAGAATCTCCCCTCAGCAGATGGTGAGGCAGGAAGGGGGAGGGCTGCCAAACTGGTCTTCAAAGGCAGAGAAGGACATCTGGAGCACCCAGCAACACCCCCACATCCTGCAACCCCAGACAACTAGGTGCCCCCTTGATTAGATTAGGAGAGGGCAGGAGAGGGGTGTGTTTATGATTTTTAGCCACACCAGTGGGTGGGCTCAGCCAGATGTAACCTCCAAAAATCAGATTCAGCCATGTTGGATTTTTAGAGACTGTTGCCTTTTGGGATGGATTTTTGCCACACTTCCCAGGAAGTGGTCATCACAGGGGGACGACCCTGTACCTGATTGGAGGACCAGGACCCCCCTGCTTTTCACCCAGGAGCAAGGATAAAACTGGCAGACCTGCCCCCACACCTCAGATCCCCGCCAGATTTCAAGAAGAAAAGAACTAAAGGAGAAGAAGGACTGCCCTGCTGGACCCCTGGCCTGCACCTGGAACCTGCACTCAGAAGGACTGCACCAGCTGCACACTTGGGCTTCACCACAAGAAGGACTTTGCCTGGCTTCAACTGGTTATAGGAGGGACTCCCTGTTTGCTACAGGTGAAAAATTGCTATCCAGAGTCCCCCTGCACCAACTCCTCAAAAGTGACCAGCTGACCACTGTCCAGTGGCCAAAAAGGAGTTTGCGCCAGGTGCATTCTGGGAGTTGAAGTCCGCACCCCCCAAGGACCATCTCAGAACTTCTGGACCCTTGGGGTGAGCTGTGGACCCCAAAAGAACCTTAAAAGAACATCTGGGTGAAGCCCCAGAAGTTTGGAGAAGATTTGAGAATTTTTGTAAAAAAGCTCCAGAGAGGGACCGACCCGCTGCGGAAATTCTAGCCGGCTTGCCTCAACCGCGACCCGTCCTGACTTGGTGGTTCGTCCCGGTAAAGAAAAACCTCCGAAAAAGAGACTAAGTCCGAAGGTAAAAAGTTGACCGGGACCTCCCAGCCATCGTATCCGAGAAGGGCTCCACGGACGTCGGATCAAGATCCAGGTTTACCCCGGTCGAAGGATTTTCATCTCGAAAAAACGACTAAGTCCGAAGGTAAAAGTCTCCACCGAGGAAACCCACGTCACGTATCCGGACAAGGGCTCCAGGAGGTCGGATTCAACTGGCAGGTTCGTCCCGGTGAAGAAAAACTTCAAAATAAAGACTAAGTCAGAAGGTAACTTTTTAACCGAGGCCTCCCGTGACTTGTAGCCAAGCAGGGCTCCATCGCGGTCGGCCTGAAACTTTGACTTTGCCCCGGTCGAGGTGCAACCAGATGACCCGATTGGCGCTTTTTGTGTCTAAGCGCTAGAAAAATAATAATTCTTTAAAAATTCATATCTCCGGTTCCCTTTATCCGATTTTATTTGTTTTTGTGTCATTTTAAAGATAAAAATATAAACTATTTTTATAAATTGGTTTTGGATTTTTAAACTGTTTCCTGTGTTTTATTTAATTACTGTTTTGTGATATTTGAATGCTTTACACACTGTCTCCTAAGTTAAGCCTTGACGCTCGTTGCCAAGCTACCAAGGGTTGAGCTGGGATTAATTTACTGAGACCTAACTGTACCTAGGTGGAGGTTAGTGGCTTGTTGCTAGGTGTAGGTACCTACCTGCCCTTACCAATAACCCATTTTCCAACATTTTTGGTGGCAGCGGTGGGATCCTGTACTTGTGTTCAGTATCACGTTACAGTTTTAAGTAAAACGAATTAAAAATCTTTTAAATTGTCCTAGTGCAAAAATTATTCTTTTTAATTTTTTTTTATTTTATTAATTTGGATTAATTTCAATTATTGAATTTTTGAAATTTTTCTAAAATTCTTGTTTCCAATTTTTGCAAAAAGTTTTTGTTGACACAAAACTAGGGAACCATGGAGCTTGATCTGGCTAGCCTACCCACACTGACAGTAGTCCAGCTTAGGGGGTTGTGTATTGAAAGAGGGTTGCCTGAAACCACTGATCTCAGGAAGCAAATCCTGATCAAATCCCTGACAGCATGGGCTGAGGCCCAAGAGGTAGACTCAGAGGAAGCTCCAGAGGAGGGATAAAAAGGGGAGGATGCTAGCTCTAACCACTCAGGGGAGGGAAGGCATCTGAGCCTAAGTGAGGATGAGGAAGAACGGTCCTCAGTAAATACAGTCACTAGGGGCAGACCCAAAGCTAGTGGTAGGAAGGGGGTCCTTTCAGGAGGAGAGAACCCATCCATCAGAGAAAGAGAGCTGGAGGCCCAGCTAGCATACATAGCTTTGGAAGCAGATAAGCTGGCCCTAGAAAAGAAAAAGTGGCCAAACAAAGAAAAAAGAGATGGTGGCAGCGATAAAGAAGCTGAGGTGTCCATGGGTGGGGGTCTTTCCCCCAGATTACCCAAAGGGGTGGTTCCTGCCTATGTAGAGGGGGATGACATAGATAAGTGGCTGGGGGCCTTTGAGAGGGCCCTCCAGATGAGGAGAGTCAAGCCTCAGTACTGGGGTTCACTTCTTTGGGAGTTAGTTCCCAACTCTGGGAGGGATAGGCTCCTAACCATGAGTGGGGAAGATGCAGACTCATACCCCAGTATGAAGAGTTGCTTGACTAAAAAGTTTGGTCTGACCCCAGAGCAGTATAGGCTCAAGTTTAGGGACACCCGAAAGACAAGCACCCAGTCCTGGGTGGACTTTGTGGACATTTCAGTAAAGGCACTGGAGGGATGGATACAGAGCAACAGGGTAAGTACCTTTGAGGGGCTGTACAATTTGATTATGAGGGAGCACCTTCTAACTAATTGTGTCCAAGAGAAGCTCCCCAAGTATCTAGTTGACTCTAGGTTGACCAACCCCAGAGAGCTGGGGGAGGCAGCAGATGACTGCTTAAGAACTTGGGTTAACCAGAAACCCCCAGGGGGTGATCAGAAAAAGGTAGGACATGGTTCTTCTCAGGGGAAGAACCAGGGGAAAGATGATAAAAGGCCCAAAGAGTCCTCACAAGAGTCCCCAAAAACTTCTCAGGGAGGGGGAGCCCCGAGCCAATTCACTTTTAAAGGGAAAGGGTATCAGGGAAAGAATTATGATCCTGCTAAAGCAGGAAGGTTTCAGGAGCTTGCTAAGGCCGGCAAGTGTTTTGATTGTCATCAACCTGGACATAAAAGAGGAGATGCTATCTGCTCCAAGAAGCCCCCCACTGGTGGGCAATCCCAGGGGATTGCTAGTGTAGGGTTGGGGGTGGAAGTTGGCCCAGGGGTGGAATCAGGGTACACAGAGGTCACCTTAGTATCCGTGGGTGAGGTGGACATTGCAACTATGGCCACCTTACCTCCCATCATGGAAAGGTATAGGCAGAGGCCTAAAGTCAATGGGACTGAAGTGGAAGCTCTGAGAGATACAGGAGCCAGTGTGACAATGGTCACAGAAAAGCTGGTTTCTCCAGAGCAGGTCTTACCTGGTGTCTTCCACCAGGTGACTTATGCAGATAGCAGAACCAAATTCCATCCCATGGCTATGGTGAGTCCGGAATGGGGAGGTGTGACTGGCCCTAAAAAGGTAGCTGTAGCTCCTGCCCTCCCAGTAGAGTGTCTGCTGGGAAATGATCTTGAAGCATCTGAATGGTCAGAAGTGGAGAGAAGGGTCCATGCACAGATGCTGGACCTCCCTGAATGGGTGTGTGCTGTGACCAGGTCACAGGCAGCAAAACAGGGAAATGCTGGACACTTGGACCCTGGAACAATGGGCCAAGCCTCCAAGAAAAAGAGAAAGGGCACTGTGTCTGGATTGCCAGCCCCAACAAGTACAGAGGGTCAGGAAGAATCCAACCCTGAGGGGGAGGATCTGAACTCTGAGGGAGGGACACTTTCCCTGCAAACTATGCCTGATTTGGCAGAACTGCAAGGGGCAGGTGGGCCCACCAGAGAAGATTTGTGCCGGGGACAAAGAGAGTGTCCCACTCTTGAGGGCCTGAGGCAGACTGCTACCAGGCAAGAACATGGGGATACCAGTGGGACCCACAAGGTTTACTGGGAGGATGGAGTTCTCTACACTGAGGCAAGGGCCCTCAAACCAGGGGCTACTAGGAGAGTAGTGGTCCCCCAGAAGTATAGAGAATTCCTCCTTACCCTAAGCCATGATATCCCCTTAGCTGGACATTTGGGACAGACCAAGACCTGGAACAGGCTGGTCAACCATTTTTATTGGCCCCAAATGTCAGAAAAAGTCAGGGAGTTTTGCAGCTCCTGTGTCACCTGTCAAGCCAGTGGCAAGACAGGAGGCAAACCAAAGGCTCCCCTGATACCACTGCCAGTGGTTGGGACTCCCTTTGAGCGGGTGGGGATTGACATTGTTGGTCCCCTAGACCCACCAACTGCTTCAGGTAACAGGTACATTGTGGTATTAGTGGACCATGCCACCAGGTACCCTGAGGCAATACCGCTCCGGACAGTCACTGCTCCCACAGTGGCTAGGGCCCTACTTGGTGTGTTCACCAGAGTGGGATTCCCAAAGGAGGTGGACTCAGATAGGGGCACAAACTTTATGTCAGCCCATCTGAAAGCCATGTGGGATGAGTGTGGTGTTACTTATAAGTTCACCACCCCCTACCACCCACAGACCAATGGTCTGGTGGAAAGATTTAATAAGACCCTGAAGGGCATGATCATGGGTTTGTCTGACAAACTCAGGAGGAGTTGGGATGTCCTCCTCCCTTGCCTGCTGTTTGCCTACAGAGAGGTGCCACAGAAGGGGGTTGGATTCAGCCCCTTTGAGTTACTGTTTGGGCACCCTGTAAGAGGCCCATTGTGCTTGGTGAGAGAGTCTTGGGAAAAGCCTCTCAAAGAATCCAAGGAGAATGTGCTAGATTATGTGCTAGGCCTGCGGTCACGCATGGCTGAGTATATGAAGAAGGCAAGCAGAAACCTGGAAGCCAGCCAGGAGCTCATGAAGCTCTGGCATGATCAAAAGGCTACCATGCCTAAGTATCACCCAGGACAGCTGGTGTGGGTTTTGGAGCCCATGGCTCCTAGGGCCCTTCAGGCCAAATGGACTGGGCCCTATCCAATTCTAGAGAAAAAAGGTGAGGTCACCTACTTGGTGGACCTTGGCACCCCCTGGAATCCTCACAGGATCCTGCATGTAAACAGGATGAAAACCCACCAGGACAGGGCAGACATGACCATGCTAATGGTCACTGATGAAGGGAAGGAGGAGGAGGGTGAACCTCTGCCAGACCTCCTGTCCTCAAAGGCAAAAGATGGGACAGTGGAGGGAGTGGTACTCTCTCCCAAATTGACAGATCAGCAACAAAAAGACTGTAAGCAAGTTTTGGGACAGTTTGCTAGTCTGTTCTCCCTGACCCCAGGACTCACCAATTGGTGTGTCCATGATGTTGACACTGGTGACAGCTTGCCTGTCAAGAACAAGCTGTACAGGCTGTCTGACCAGGTCAAGGCCAACATCAAAGCTGAAGTGGCTAAGATGTTGGACCTCAAGGTAATTGAGCCCTCTGATAGTCCTTGGTCCAGTCCAGTGGTACTGGTGCCCAAACCTAATCCCCAAGGTGGGAAGAAAGAATTGAGATTCTGTGTGGACTACAGAGGTCTAAACGCAGTCACTAGGACTGATGCTCACCCCATACCTAGAGCTGATGAGCACATTGACAGGTTGGGGGCTGCCAAATTCCTGAGCACATTTCATCTGACCTCAGGATATTGTCAGATTGCCTTAAGTCGAAGAGCTAAGTAGAGGTCAGCATTTTCCACACCAGAGGGCCACTTTCAGTTCAAGGTGATGCCCTTTGGCATGAAAAATGCTCCTGCCACCTTCCAACGGTTGGTGAACAGAGTCCTATCTGGGTTGGAATCTTTCAGTGCAGCTTATCTGGATGATATAGCTGTATTTAGTTCCACCAGGAGGGACCACCTGGTCCACCTGAAGGAAGTGCTTCAGGCCCTGCTTCAAGCAGGCCTGACTATCAAGGCAAGCAAGTGCCAGATAGGGCAAAGCTCTGTTGTGTACCTGGGCCACCTTGTTGGTGGAGGCCATGTACAACCTCTCCAGCCCAAGATCCAGACTATTCTGGATTGGGAGGCTCCAAAAACCCAGACTCAGGTTAGGGCCTTTCTTGGCCTGACCGGGTACTACAGGAGGTTTGTTCAGAATTTTGGGACCATAGTGGCCCCTCTGACTGAGCTTACCTCCAAGAAACAGCCCAAGAAGGTCATTTGGACCCCAGAGTGTCAGAAAGCGTTTGTCACCCTAAAACAGGCTATGTGTTCAGCACCAGTGTTACTGGCCCCTGACCATAGCAAGGAGTTTGTAGTGCAAACAGATGCTTCAGAGGAAGGGATTGGGGCAGTGTTAGCACAAGTTAATGAAGAGGGCCATGATCACCCAGTTGCCTTCATCAGCAGGCGACTACTCCCCAGAGAGAAAAAATGGAGTGCCATTGAGAGGGAGGCCTTTGCTGTGGTCTGGTCCCTGAAGAAGTTGAGGCCTTACTTGTTTGGCACTCACTTCCGTGTACAAACTGACCACAGACCTCTCAGGTGGTTGATGCAGATGAGGGGGGAGAACCCAAAACTGTTAAGGTGGTCCATTTCCCTACAGGGGATGGACTTCACAGTGGAGCACAGACCTGGGACTGCTCATGCCAATGCAGATGGCCTTTCCAGGTTTTTCCACTTAGCTGATGAGGACTACCAGGGTGTAGGTTAGTACCCATCACCTTTCATCTGGGGGGGGGGGCAGTGTAGGAAAATCCTCCTTTTTTGCCTGATCACCCCCACACTTTTTGGATAGGTACTGGTGGTTACTGACTCTTGGCTGTGCCCTGGGTACTGCTTAACAGTCCCAGGGCCAGTGCTCTGTGTAAAATGGATATGCAAATTAGGCTAATTATAATTGGCTAAGTTAACCTACCTATAAGTCCCTAGTATATGGTAGGGCATGTAGGTTAAGGGACCACAGCATAGGTGGTGCACACCTAGGTGCACTGCTGAAGTGCCCAGTGTCATTTTAAAAGCAAGCCTGCCTTGCTGGCTGCTTTTAAATTAAAGTTATCTACAAATTCGACTTTGGAATTAAAAGTACTTCCAAAGTCTTAAACTACCTTATTTTTACATATAAGTCACCCCTAAGGTGTGCCCTATGTGCCCCTAGGGCTGGGTGCCATGTAACTATAAGCAGGGACTTTATAAAAATAGATTTATAAGCCCTGGTGAGGTAAAAACAGCCAAATTCGTTTTTCCCTCATTGAAGTAAATGGCCTTCATAGGCTAGAATGGGGAGACTTTATTTTAAATTTTAAATTCTCCTTAAATGTTGCATACCAAGAATTTGGTATCAAATTAATTGTTGTAATAAATCCCACAACTTCCAGTTGTGGGATTTAATATAACTTGTTCAGGTAAAAAGTTTAGACTTTACCTAAAAAGTTGCCAATTTCAGCTCTGCATTGTTTTTGCTGCTGTGCTCTGATTGGCCAGCCTGCAGCAGCTTTTGCCAAGCTGCCTTGATGAGGTGTGAAGTGGCCTGGCTTCACACAAAGGAATGTGCTTGGGGGAGAGAATCTCCCCTCAGCAGATGGTGAGGCAGGAAGTGGGAGGGCTGCCAAACTGGTCTTCAAAGGCAGAGAAGGACATCTGGAGCACCCAGCAACACCCCCACATCCTGCAACCCCAGACAACTAGGTGCCCCCTTGATTGGATTAGGAGAGGGCAGGAGAGGGGTGTGTTTATGATTTTTAGCCACACCAGTGGGTGGGCTCAGCCAGATGTAACCTCCAAAAATCAGATTCAGCCATGTTGGATTTTTAGAGACTGTTGCCTTTTGGGATGGATTTTTGCCACACTTCCCAGGAAGTGGTCATCACAGGGGGACGACCCTGTACCTGATTGGAGGACCAGGACCCCCCTGCTTTTCACCCAGGAGCAAGGATAAAACTGTCAGACCTGCCCCCACACCTCAGATCCCCGCCAGATTTCAAGAAGAAAAGAACTAAAGGAGAAGAAGGACTGCCCTGCTGGACCCCTGGCCTGCACCTGGAACCTGCACTCAGAAGGACTGCACCAGCTGCACACTTGGGCTTCACCACAAGAAGGACTTTGCCTGGCTTCAACTGGTTCAAGGAGGGACTCCCTGTTTGCTACAGGTGAAAAATTGCTATCCAGAGTCCCCCTGCACCAACTCCTGAAAAGTGACCAGCTGACCACTGTCCAGTGGCCAAAAAGGAGTTTGCGCCAGGTGCATTCTGGGAGTTGAAGTCCGCACCCCCCAAGGACCATCTCAGAACTTCTGGACCCTTGGGGTGAGCTGTGGACCCAAAAAGAACCTTAAAAGAACATCTGGGTGAAGCCCCAGAAGTTTGGAGAAGATTTGAGAATTTTTGTAAAAAAGCTCCAGAGAGGGACCGACCTGCCGCGGAAATTCTAGCCGGCTTGCCTCAACCGCGACCTGGCCTGACTTGGTGGTTCGTCCCGGTAAAGAAAAACCTCAGAAAAAGAGACTAAGTCCGAAGTTAAAAAGTTGACCGGGACCTCCCAGCCATCGTATCCGAGAAGGGCTCCAAGGACGTCGGATCAAGATCCAGGTTTACCCCGGTCGAAGGATTTTCATCTCGAAAAAACAACTAAGTCCGAAGGTAAAAGTCTCCACTGAGGAAACCCACGTTGCGTATCCGGACAAGGGCTCCAGGAGGTCGGATTCAACTGGCAGGCTCGTCCCGGTGAAGAAAAACTTCTAAATAAAGACTAAGTCAGAAGGTAACTTTTTAACCGAGGCCTCCCGCGACTTGTAGCCGAGCAGGACTCCATCGCGGTCGGCCTGAAACTTTGACTTTGCCCCGGTCGAGGTGCAACCAGATGACCCGATTGGCGCTTTTTGTTTCTAAGAGCTAGAAAAATAATAATTCTTTAAAAATTCAAATCTCCGGTTTCCTTTATCCGATTTTATTTGTTTTTGTGTCATTTTAAAGATAAAAATATAAACTATTTTTATAAATTGGTTTGGGGTTTTTAAACTGTTTCCTGTGTTTTATTTAATTACTGTTTTGTGATATTTGAATGCTTTACACACTGTGTCCTATGTTAAGCCTTGACGCTCGTTGCCAAGCTACCAAGGGTTGAGCTGGGATTAATTTACTGAGACCTAACTGTACCTAGGTGGAGGTTAGTGGCTTGTTGCTAGGTGTAGGTACCTACCTGCCCTTACCAATAACCCATTTTCCAACACCTTCTTTTACCCATTTTGGCCTTTAAAGTAGGCTTACTTCAAAGGAAAGTCTCTCTTATTTTTTAAATCCTGCCTTGCCCAGGCCCCAGACACACACCAGGGGGCTGGAGACTGAATTGTGTGAGGGCAGACATAGCCCTTTCAGGTGTAAGTGACCACTCTTCCCCTCCCTCCTAGCACATGTGGCTCATCAGGATATGCAGGCTTTGTCACTGTCTAGAGAGAGGCGCAAACAGCCCAACTGTCAAACCTGACCCAGACAGGGAATCCACAAACAGGCAGAGTCACAGAATGGTTGAAGCAAGAAAATGGCCACTCTCTAAAAGTGGCATTTCAAACACACAGGCCCTCATTACAACCCTGACGGTCAGTGATGAAGCGGCAGTAATACCGCTAACAGGCCGGCAGTAACAAAAATGGAATCATGACCACGGCGGAAACCGCTCAGACAGACAGCCACTTTAAGACACAGACTGCCAGGGCGGAAGCAACAAGCACCACGGCGGAAACCGCCAACAGCCAGGCGGAAGACAATGTACCGCCAGCTCTATTATGACCGGCCTATCTGCCACCTTTTCTGGGGTGGTACCAACAGCATCAAAAGCCTTGCGGAAACAGGTCTCAGAAGTCAAAGGACTCACCTGTGGAGACTAAGGGAACAACCACAACACCATGGAGCCCGAGCTGCAAGTTTTCCCTATGCTCGTCTACCTTCTGCTTCATTATGAACACCAACACCGGCGAAGACGACCATGGTGAGTAATTCTGCCTAGCACACAAGGGAGGGTGGAGGAAAAAGAGAGTGACACACACACGCAACACACACCCCCCCACCCCACCCCAACACCATACACACAACTAGATGCAGCAACATAACATATTTACCCCGTACCCCTCAGGAATAATGCAAGGACAAAATGATTCGAAGAAAGTGAGTGTAATAAAATAAAATGCTATGAATAAGTGCATCAAAATCCAAACATATATACATATTTACAAATGTAGGGACACTGCCCAGTCCTCAATGTCGGTGGGCCACAAGGCCACAACACATAGGGCAAGACCCCACCTCACTTCTGCAACAACACGGAGAGAACATTGCAGGGGCATCAGGTCGAAAATAGACAGGCACCTCAGGGACGGGAAATGGGGGGGCACCTCAGCCGGAAGATGGTACAAAACCACTGGTCCTGGAGGAGGGCAACATTCCCATCACTCTGTCCTGGGGAGTGCAAGGCCACAGTCTCTCAAGTAGGTGGTTTGCCCACTGCTTGGTCCTAGGAAGTGCAAGGCCACAGTCTCTCAAGTGGGTGGTTTGCCTACTGCTTGGTCCTGGGGAGTGCAAGCCCACAGTCTCTCTAGTGGATGGCTTCTCCACTGGTTCTGGAGGGGGCATTGTGCCCAGTGAGCTTCATCCTGGGAAGGATGGGGTAAGTGGATGGCTTCTCTACTGGTTCTGGAGGGGGCATTGTGCCCAGTGTGTTTCACCCTGGGAAGGATGGTGTGAGTGGATGGCTTCCCCACTGGTTCTGGAGGGGGGGAACATGCCCTGTGATGCAGATCCTGGGGAGTGCAAGGTCACAGTCTCTCACCTGGATGTCAGACACACAGGATTTATAGGGGCCAGGCCGCACAACAGCCCATGGATGCAGGACTACACACTATCTGCCGAAGGTGACGGCTGCTCAGAGGTGGCAGTGGTGCTTCTGGCGGTGCTGGCAGTGGTGGGTGGAGGCTCCAGCCCTTCCCCTACAGCCTCGGACGGCTGCCCACTGGGGCTGCTGCTGCTGGCAGTGGTGCTGGTGGCAGTGCTGGTGGCGGTGGTGGTGGTGGTGCTAGCAGAAGTGGGGGGAAGCTCCAGCACATCCCCTGCAGCCTCGGACGGCTGAACCCCCATGGTTGGTGGTGGGGGCTCTGCATGAGTCCCAGCACCAGGCCTCCTGTTCTTCCTGCCTGCTGGTGCAGGCCCCTTGCCCTTCATGTCAGCAGCTGGGGATTTCTCCTTGCCCTTCCTTGACGCAGCTTGGGGTGCCTCCTTGCCCTTCCTTGAAGCAGCTGGGGGTGCCTCCTTGCCCTTCCTTGAAGCAGCTGGGGGTGCCACCTGGCCCTTCCTAGATGCAGCTGGTGGTGCCTCCTTGTCCTGCCTGGTGCCCGGGATCCTCTCCCACCTGGAGTAGCTGTGGACAATACTGTGGCTGTGGACTGGGTGGCTGAGGTGCCCCCCTGGGTTCTGACCACCCTGGCCCAACGTGAAGGACTTGGGGAAGTTGTAGGGAAGAGGTCAATGGTGGAGAGGAAAAGCTTCTTAGGGACATTGGGGCAGGAAGAGGGTGAAGGTTGGGGATTGGAGGAATAGGAATAAGTTGTAGGAGGTGTCTGATGATTTTGGGTGCAGGTGCATGGGCTGGATGCTGTTGTGAGGTGGATGGCTGTTGGGTGTTTGAGTGCTTGCGTTTGTGTACTTTGGGAGGAGGGGGCACAGACACAGTGGGAGGGGACACAGGGGACGTGTGCATGGATGTGGGGGTGGTGACTGCCAGTGAGGGGCGTGTAGTGATAGGCGTGATGGTGGTAGTGGATGAGGATGTAGTGCATGCAGGTGTGAGTGTAGACGTAACTGGGAGGGAGGTGGACGACGAGGAGGAGGGGGACACAGTGGAGGCAGTGGATGTTGGTATGTCTGCATCTGGATGGTGTTTGTGTGAGTGCCTGTGGGATGATGTGTGGTGCTTGTGTTTGCCTAAACCACTCCTGTATGTTGTCTTGTGTGCATGCTGAGCTGCCTGTGTGCTTGGGATAGGTTGGAGTTGAGGGGAATGGGATTGGGTGGAGGAAGTTTGAGGGGGGAGGCTAGAAACAGGGACAATGGCTGCAATCAGAGAGGAGGCCAGAGCCTGGATTGATCTCTGTTGGCCGCCATGCCAGTGTGAATGCCCTCCAGGAATGCATTTGTCTGTTGCATTTGGGCTGCCAGCCCCTGGATGGCATTCACAATGGTTGACTGTCCAACAGAGATGGATCGCAGGAGGTCAATAGCCTCCTCACTCAGGGCAGCAGGGCTAACTGGGGCAGGGCCTGAGGTGCATGGGGCGAAGTAGATGCCCCCCCCCGGGTGAGCGGGCATGGGAAACACGCTGAGGGGCGACTGGGAGGGCGGTGCTGGTACGGGGGTGGCAGCTGTACCTGTAGGTGGGGTGGGCACAGAGGTGCCTGCCACCACCAGGGAGCTTCCATCGGAGGAGGTATCACTCTCCAAACTGTCACCTCCAATCTCGGCTGTGGTGCTCGCCTCGCCCTCTGTCCCACTGTTGCCCTCACTGTCAGTGGAGTCTTCCTTATGGGACCTGTGGGATGCAGTTTCCTCCATCGCCGGTGCCTCTGCTCCTCCGCCAGATGAGGCTAATGCACATAAGGACAGGGTGACAAAACAAAAAGGGGGGGAAGAAACAAAGTATACACTTGGTCAATGGCGGCAACAACACTACCGTTGGCGTACACAACACATACACACACACACACACAGGGAGCAGTCCTACGCACTTGGCAATGCAATACCAGTCACAATGCTAGTCACCAGCCCATGGACAGGGACATCTAACACCAATTGCAGCATACCAGAGACCCACAGACCCCTGCCCAGTAGTGGATGCCTACTAGCTTGGTTGGAGGAAGTTTACATCAGACCCTGCCCAGCATGGGACCTACCCTGCAATGTCTGGCTTGGCCTAGGGGCACCAACAGGCCCACATCCCCCACCCGGATACCACCCCACCACACGCAAATAGTGTATTGGGGCACTGTACTCACCCCCTTGTGGCTGCTGTGATGCCCCCAAGCGCCCATCCAGCTCAGGATAGGCCACCGCCAGTATGCGGGCCATCAGGTGGGTCAGGGTTCGACGGCCACCCCTTCCTCGTTGGGAGGCCATCCCCAGCTGGGCCTCCGCCGTCTTCCATGTCCAGCGTCTCAGGTCCTCCCACCGTTTCCTACAGTGGGTGCTCCACCTGCCGTAGACCCCCAGCGTCCGCACGTCCTTGGTGATGGCACGCCATATACCCTTTTTCTGATGGGCGCTGACCTGCAGAGAAATACACATAGGCAAATGTATCAGTCAGACCGCCCTGCATGTAACACTCATGGCCAACCCTTTCCCTTCAAATTTTCTTATGCACAGACATGGCCAAACATACATGCTGCACACTGCCCAGGGCCCTTCCACTAACCGCCCTCACATGAGGCCTTCACACACACCACTCCATGCATTCATGCCCCATGAATCGTGGTCACAGTGTACTCACCTGTTGGTTTGGAGGCCCATTCAGCAGTCAGTACTGGGGTACGACCCCATACACCAGTCTCTCCAACTCCCCAGCAGTGAAGGCAGGCGTCCCTTCCCCAGTCACATGAGCCATGGTCTGTTCCAGACACAGGTCACAGCAGCACATGCAGTGTAGGTCCCCTCCTGTTGAAGGTCAGGTAGCAAGTGTGTGAACAGATAGAAAATGGCGGTCACATCCACGGCGGTGCATACTGTCACTGCCGACGTACATCATCATTGGCCACTGTAACCCATAGGTCCCAATGATAACCAATGAGGAGTTGCACGGCGGTTCTCGACCGCCTCCCACAACAGCACACAGCATCAGCGAATTACCTTAATTCCACATGTCCCTCCATACAGGACAGGTAGACGCCATTTCAGGGGGGGGGCAGGCCATGGCATCTAACTGCGTCACAATACACATAAGCACCATTTGGACCTATCCAACAATATACTGTTACAATCACAACATCCAATGAAGTGTAGTGTTTGGAAATGTGAGATACTGACCAGCTGCTCACCCTTTTGCCCCCTAGATTGCAACCGCTGCGGATGAATAGGAGATGGAGACCTCCCCCTGTGTACAGACCCTGCTGTACATGGCAACAATGGAGGACAGGCACATTATCCTCACCTACAGACTGGGCAGGGCCACAATCACAGAGCTGTGCGCCCAATTGGAGCCTGACCTGATATCTGCTATCCATCACCCCACTGGGATCCCCCCTCTTGTGCAAGTCCTATCTGTGCTCCATTTCCTGGCAACTGGCTCCTTCCAAGTGACAGTGGGCTTGGCAGCAGGAATGTCACAGCCAATGTTCTCAATAGTGCTGACCAGAGTGTTGTCTGCCCTGATTAAATAACATGCGCAGCTACATCGTTTTTTCCCAGGTGTAGGATTTGGCCACAGTGAAAGCTGACTTCTATGCAATGGGACATATCCCCAACATTATTGGGGCAATTGATGGTACACATATTGCATTTGTCCCCCCCAGAGAAATGAACAGGTGTTCAGAAATTGAAAGAGCTTTCACTCAATGAATAAGCAGATACTGTGTCTGGCGGACCAGTACATCTCCCATGTCAATGCAAAATATCCTGGGTCTGTGCATGTTGCCTTTATCCTGAGGAATAGCAGCATCCCATATGTGATGGCTCAACTCCAGAGGCACCGGGTGTAGCTAATAGGTAAGCCCTGGTTTCCTTCCAGTGGGTGTTGGTGTATGGGTATGGTGTGGGCACTAAGGGTTAGTGTGTGTCTAACAGTTGTCCTTCGATATTTGCAGGTGACTCTGGTTACCCCTACCTCTCATTGCTACTGACCCCTGTGAGGAATCCCGGGACAAGGGCAGAGGAATGTCACAATGAGGCACATGGGCGAACAAGAAGAATTATAGAGAGGACATTCGGCCTCCTGAAGGCTAGGTTTCGTTGCCTCCATCTCACCCAAGAAGGTCTGCCAGATCATCGTGGCATGCTGTATGTTGCGCAACCTTGCCTCACGTCGCCATGTGCCTTTTCAGCAGGAGGATGAGGCTGGAGATGGGCGTGTGGCAGCAGTGGACCTGGTGGACCCGGTGGACAGTGAAGATGAGGCAGAGGATGAGGATGAGGATGAGGACAATAGAAGTGCAATAATTCATCAATACTTCCACTGACACACAGTTAAGACAGTGTAACTTCACTTTTAATTGACAGTTTTGTGTTGGAAATTGGCACTGGCAGGCTGATTTTCCCACTTCTATGGCCACTCACTGTACCCTTTGGCATCTCTATTTGCAGGTATTTGTGCCCCACTATCGCTCTTGGTGTTATGACTGCAGCCAACTACAGGTCATTCCTATGTATACATTACTGTACAATTGCATTGCAGTGTTTAAATGTTGTTAAACAAATACATGGTTAAATCATTTGACATACTCCATACTTGTATTTTTCCAAAGGGTGTTTATTTAAGTGCTAATAAGTAGAGGGGGATGTGCAATGGGCTGGGGTGATGATGGAGGAAAGTCCAGGATAGAGTCCAGTCTATGTGGATCACAGGTGCATTGTCCAAGGGGGCATAGGAAGGGGAGCAATTTTAGTTCAAGGTGGACAGGGTGACAGGGTGGGACACAAAGGTGACATTCAGAAGAGTCTTTTTTCCTGGCAGGGGTCTTGGCAATAGTCTCTGGCTTCTGCCTGGATCACAAGGAAGATTTGTTGGGTGGTTTTCCTTCTGCAGGGGGAGGGGTGCTGGTGGCCTGTTGTTCCTGTAGCGGGGCCTCCTATCCACTAGTGGCAGCAGAGGTGGAGGGCTGCTCCTCGGTTTGGCTAGTGGTAGGGGACTGGTGGTGTGCCACTGCCTCCCTCATAGTGTTGGACATGTCTACCAGCACCCCTGCAATAGTGACCAGGCTGGGGTCCTTCAAGTCATCCTTGATCCCCAGGTACTGTCCCTCCTGCAGCTGCTGGTTCTCCTGCATTTTGGCCAGTATCTGGCCCATAGTCTCCTGGGAATGGTGGTATGCTCCCAGGATCGCAGTGAGTGCCTCCTAGAGAGTCGGTTCCCTAGGCCTGTCCTCCCCCTGTCGCACAGCAGTCCTACAAGCTTCCCTGTTGTCCTGTGCCTCCGTCCCCTGAACCATGTGCCCACTGCCACTGACCCCAGGTCCCTGATTGTCCTGTGTTTGTGGGGTGGCCTGGGGTCCCTGTAATGGCGGACACACTACTGATTGACATGTCCTGGGGACAGAGGGGTGGGT
This sequence comes from Pleurodeles waltl, assembly GCF_031143425.1. Taxonomy (NCBI): domain Eukaryota; kingdom Metazoa; phylum Chordata; class Amphibia; order Caudata; family Salamandridae; genus Pleurodeles; species Pleurodeles waltl. The sequence continues at coordinate 1,083,977,578 of NC_090437.1, read as the reverse complement.
ACTGTGGTGGTATGCGACTGTGCCTGGGTAACCGACTGTCAGGAGATCCCTGATGGGCCAGGTTTGACATCCACATCCTGGCAAGCAGAGCTGCTGTCATCACTGTGGGCTTCTTCTGGGGGGGACTGGATGTTGCTGACACCTCCTCTCCGGTGACATTGGCTGGGGGACCTGTGGGGATGTACATGCAGTGTTATTGTTTCTGCGTGTGACATCTTGTGCATGGGTGGGTTGCCCTCTATGGTACCCATGCAGGTCTGTGATTGGTGTCCATGCATTGGTGTTGCATGCAGGGCTTGGTATTGGGATGGGTGGGTTGTGATTGTGGGGTGTGTGGGAGTGTGGGGTAAGGGTGGGGGTATGTGATGGCATGCAGGTAGGGGGGTGAAAGTAGTAAGGAGTTGACTTACCAGAGTCCAGTCTTCCTCCTACTCCTGTTAGGCCCTCAAGATGCATGATTGCCAAGACTTGCTCCTCCCATGTTGTTAGTTGTGGGGGAGACGATGGGGGTCCACCGCCAGTCCTCTGTATAGCTATTTGGTGTCTTGCTGCCACAGAACGCAACTTCCCCCGTAGGTCCTTCCACCTCTTCCTGATGTCATCCCTTGTTCTTGGGTGCTGTCCCATGGCATTGACCATGTCCACGATTCTCTGCCATAGCTCCATCTTCCTAGCAAAGGATGTCTGCTGCACCTGTGATCGGAATAGCTGTGGCTCTACCCGGATGATTTCCTCCACCATGACCCTTAGCTCCTCCTCAGAGAACCTGGGATGTCGTTGTGGTGCCATGGGTGTAGTGTGAGTGTTGTGGGTGGGGATGTGTGGGGTGATGTGTTGGGAAGTGTGATGTAAGGTACGTGGATGGTGTATAGGTGATGGTGGTGTGTGGCTGTGGTCTTGTCTGTGGTCTTCCTATCTCTCTTGTGGCACTTGTTTGTAGTCATAAAGGGTTGTGGGTAATGTGGGTGTGTGTTTTATAGTGGTGTGGGTGTGTGGGTGTGGTGTGTGAATGGGTGTCAGGTGTGTGTAGTTTGACATGTCCAATGTGGTGTTGTTTTGTATGTGTGTGTGTGTGTGTTTTGAGCGCAGCAGTATGTACCGCCAATGGTTTACCGCCACTGAATGTCCACCGTGGTGATTCGCAGGTCATAATGTTGTGGGCGTAGTTCTGTTGGCGTAACAGTGTGGGTTTGGATACCGCCAGTTTATCACCGATCTTTGGGCTGGCGGACTTGTCTGTGTGGCTGTATAGTGACGGATTGCTATGTGTGTGTTATAATATGGGCAGCGGTAATCCGCAACGGCGACGGTATGTTGACAGCAGTCAGCATGGCGGTAAGCAGTACTTACCGCCAATGTCATGATGGGGGCCACAATCTCAAAACTAACTTTACTAAAAGATGTATTTTTAAATTGTGAGTTCATAGAACCCAAACTCCACATGTCTATCTGTCCCAAAGAGAATCTATGCTTTAATCATTTTTAAATCCAGCCCCCATGTTAACCTATGAGAGAGATAGGCCTTGCAATAGTGACAAACGAATTTAGCAGTATTTCACTGTTAGGACATATAAAACACATTAGTATACGTCCCACCTTAAACATACACTGCACCCTGCCCATGGGGCTACCTAGGACCTCCCTTAGGGGTGTCTTACATGTAAGAAAAGGGAAGGTTTAGGCCTGGCAAGTGGGTACACTTGCCAAATCGCATTGGCAGTTTAAAACTGCACACACAGATACTGCAGTGGCAGGTCTGAGCCATGCTTAAAGGGATACTAATGTGGGTGGCACAACCAGTGCTGCAGGCCCACTAGTAGCATTTGATTTACAGGCCCTGAGCACCTCTAGTGCGCTGTACTAGGGACTTACCAGTAAATCAAATATGCAAATCCAATCAACAATACAATTTACACAGAGAGCATATGCACTTTAACACTGGTTAGCAGTAGTAAAGTGCTCAGAGTTCTAAAGCCAACAAAAACAGGTCAGAAAAAATAGGAGGCAGGAGGCAAAAAGATTGGGGGTGACCCTGCATAAGGACCTGGTCATCTAACCCATAGTCACCACCCTGCAGTTGAAACACTGCCTGGCGCATCAGGACTTCCTGGGGTGCACACTTACCCCCCAAAGGTACACACTGGCCCCAAGGGACACACAAGAGTCTGACTGGTGTGGATCTCCTGACCCCCTGCCCATCTGGCAGAGTCTGGATCCCTCCCAATCCAGAAATGGTCTCACCAAGGTCATTCCTGGGGGGCTCTGACCTCAGAGATAACCCCTGACCCTCCAGGTTCCCCACCTGGGTCCACAACCCTCTCTCAACCCTCTGTCTGGACTTCTGCACCCCCTCACTATGAGTGGTACTGCCAGACACCAGAACTGGTGGGAAGCTGGCTACAGCCGCCACCCCACAAGTTCTCCTGACACTTTGGGGTCTCCCTCAGCAGATGGCCCTACGGTACAGGCTAGGTTCCCCTCCTGGTGTTCCCTCATGGAACCCTCCAGGACCTGGGATTGGATCTCGGGCACCTTGGACCTCAGCTCACTCCCATTCCCTCTCCTCTGAGACTGGACATGGGGTCCCTCACCCATCCCACTACACTGGGACCTACCTGAGACACTGCAATCCTTCCATACCTGACCTGGTTGGGAAATACCTAGACCTCACTCCTCAGGAGCACCCCCAAATGCCTCTTCAGACTCTCTGGTACTCACCCAGAGGTCTGCCTCCAGTGTAAGTTCCCTGGGGTCAGAGAACTCACACTCTACCTGGTGTTGGCGTAGCTCTGGAAAATAAAGACTAGACATATGCTCTCCAGCAATTACATCACTCAGCCCCTCACATGAATTAACCAAACTGCCCTTCACCCACCCATCCAGTGACTCAGCCTTGGGAAAGTACCCCACATCACCCTCCTGAGACTGGTGAGACAATACCTGACTGTCCCTGACACTCAACCCACACTCTTTTGGGATGTCTTCACACTCCATAACCAGGACTTCTCCCTGGGGCGAACCCCTCTCCCTGTCACTCTCACCTACAGTCAGTAGAGTGTCCCTCCCACCGTTAGGAATATGACTCCCCATACCAGTTCCCCAGTCCACCTCAGGGACACTGTGCATCACTGGAGCTACCTCGTACAACTGAACCTCCTAGTGTGTGTTAACCCTCTACTTCAAGTACGGCACCACATCGCTGGGCAGGTGTAGTTCTTCAGTACTGAATATAGAATTGTTAATGACACCAATCCAGCTGGACTCAGCCCTCATGACTTCCAGCTCTTTCAGTTTAAGCTCATAAGCCAACATCATCTTTTTTATCTCTAAGTCCCTCCTCCTCTCTTCCATTTTCTTCCTCCACTTCTCCAACTCCAACTGGTGAGCCCTCTCTGCCTGTCGGTCCTGTAACTCTTCAGGAGTCAGACCCTTGGATGACACCCTGCTATCCCTCCTGGGGACTTTCCCCCCAGGTGTAACAGGTACCTCTACTACACCACTGTGTACCCTCTGCACTTCTCCATCCACATCCTCCTCCTCTGTGTGCCCCTCAGCCTCCTTGACTGTCACCCAGGCCATCGGCACCTTTTGCAGCTCCCCCTTCCTGGTGGAGCCCTTAACGGGACAGGCAAGATCTTTACAGAACTGTTTCAATTGTGCAACTGAGTACCTTTTCAGTTTCCCTAATTCAAACACAGCTCCAGCTGGTGCATCTTCAGACTGAGACATGATGGCAAACAAGTGCAAAGTTCCAAAGACAGAAACAAGTTCCCAATGAAGGTCAAAGAAAAGTCAATCAAGGGATCAGAAAAAAACATGAAAGTAGAACAAAAAAGTAGTATGTGGTCACGTAGTGGTCTGAACTGAAAACAGTAGTGTACACTTAATCAAGTGTCAAGTACAAATACAAGTCCAATCCCAACCGCTGATCACCAATGTTAGAAATAGGGCCTTTGGTTGGCAGTCAGGTTATCCCCTGTCCAAGCAAGGACCCTCACTCTAGTCAGGGTAAAGGAGAATCACCCTCAGCTGACCCCTGCTCGCCCCTTTGGTAGCGTGGCATGAGCAGGCAGGATTAACTTCAGAGTCTAGGTGTAAAGTATGTGTACTAACACACACAGTAGCTCAGTGAAAACACTACACAATGACACAGCACAGATTTAGAAAAAATAGGGAATATTTATCTAAACAAAACAAGACCAAAATGACAAAAATCCAACATACACAAGTCAAGTTACTAATTTTAAAAGCAAAAGAGTCTTAAATCCTTTTGTAAACAGTAAAAACACTGTTAGCGATGAAAAGTACTTGGATAGTGTCAAAATAACATGCATGGGCGAGTGTGCGTCGAAAAACGTTAGCGATGCGTCGATTTCTCACCCGCAAGCGAGACCGTGCGTCATTTCTCCTTCTCCAGTCGGGTCGGTGTGTGTTGTTTTTCCTCTCCACAGGAGAGCGATGCGTTGATCCGGGCAAGCACTTAGGCCAGAGCAGGCGTTGCATAGTTTATCTGCACCCAGCAAGGTTTGCATTGAAAATCCTGCCGCACTGCGAAAGCAAAACCGCGGTGTATGGGTTGCGATGTTATCAGCCTTCCTTAGCGATGCGGCTCATCATTCTTCCAGCCACGGGTGTCGATCTTCCAGCAGCGCTGCAGGCAGTGTGTTCATTTCAGCCGTGGAGCGTCACTTCTTCAGCCGTGTCTCGGAGGTTGCGTCAGAAATTTCCTTGCACGGCGGTTTGCGCGTGGATTTTCAATCCTGGTCTGCCAGCTTCACCTGTCAAGGCCCCAGGAACTGGATAGGGCACCACTTGGCAGGGCAGGAGTCTCACTAGAGAGTCCAGGTGCTATGCAGGGAAAGTCTTTTATGGCCCTGAGACTTCAACAACAGGAGGCAAGCTCAGGAAAAGCCCTTGGAGATTTCTTCACAAGCAGGAATGCACAACAAAGTCCAGTCTTTGTCCCCTTTTACCAGGCAGAAGCAGCAACTGCAGGATAGCTCCACAAAGCACAGTCACAGGAAGGGCAGCATTTCTCCTCAGCTCTTCAGCTCTTCTCCAGGCAGAGGTTCCTCTTGATTTCCAGAAGTGATCTAAAGTCTGTGGTTTTGGGTGTCCTTCTTATACCCATTTTTGCCTTTGAAGTAGGCTTACTTCAAAGGAAAGTCTCTCTTGTTTGTGAAATCCTGCCTTGCCCAGGCCAGTCCCCAGGCACACACCAGGGGGTTGGAGACTGCATTGTGTGAGGGCAGGCACAGTCCTTTCAGGTGTAAGTGACCACTCCTTGTCTCCCTCCTAGCACAGATGGATCATCAGGATATGCAGGCTACACCCCAGCGCCCATTGTGTCACTGTCTAGAGAGAGGTATAAACAGCCCAACTGTCAAACTGACCCAGACAGGGAATCCACAAACAGGCAGAGTCACAGAAATGGTTTAAGCAAGAAAATGCCCACCTTCTAAAAGTGTCATTTTCAAACACAATCTCAAAACCAACTTTACTAAAAGATGTATTTTTAAATTGTGAGCTCAGAGACCCCAAACTCCACATGCCTATCTGCTCCCAAAGAGGATCTACGTTTTAATCATGTTTAAAGGTAGCCCCCATGTTAGCCTATGAGAGAGATAGGCCTTGCAACAGTGAAAAATGAATTTTGCAGTATTTCACTGTTAGGACATATAAAACACATTAGTATATGTGCTACATTAAACATACACTGCACCCTGCCAATGGGACTACCTAGGCCCTACCTTAGGGGTGTCTTACAATTAAGAAAAGGGAAGGTTTAGGCCTGGCAAGTGGGTACAAAAACTGCACACACATACAATGCAGTGGCAGATTAGAGCCATGTTTATATGCCTACTGATGTGGGTGGCACAACCAGTGCTGCAGGCCCACTAGCAGCATTTAAATTACAGGCCCTCGGCACCTCGAGTACTAGGGACTTACCAGTAATTCAAATATGCCAAGAGAGCATATGCACTTTAGCACTGGTTAGCAGTGGTAAAGTCTTCAGAGTTCTAAAGCCAGCAAAAACAGGTCAGAAAAAAGAGGAGGCAGGAGGCAAAAAGATTGGGGATGACCCTGCATAAGGAAAAAAGTCAAATAGTGGTCTTCTGATAAGCCTCTTGGGTCGGGGTCACTGATTCGATCAGCAGAGGGTTGCAGATCGCCTCAGAATTTCTGTTCTCCATGAAGTTGCTCCCTTCAATCAAACAATCATTCAATTTTTGGAGAGTGTGCCTACTCACCCGTGAGGGTCTCAAGGTGCTGGGGGGGAGGGGAGGGACCTTATTCAAAGATCCACGTCTTGAGGTTCTTCCTGAAGATGTTGAGTGAAGGGCTTTGTCTGAGGTGCAGGGGGCGGTTATTCCAGATCTTTTCTGCAATGTCGGTGAAGGATCGTCCTCGGGCGGTGGTTTTGCGGATGCGAGGGATGGTGGCCAGGGCCATCTATGCATAGCTGAGGGATCTGGCGGGTGTGGAAGGAGACGAGGTGGTTCAGGTAGGCTGGTTCTGCGTTGTGTATGGCATTGTACGTGTGGGTGAGTAGCTTGAAGGTGACTCGATTCTCGACCGGTAGCCAGTGGAGGAACCTCAGATGTTGGGAGATGTGTTTTCAGCGAGGGAGGTCTAGAATGAGTCAGGTGGTGGCGTTCTGGATGAGTTGTAGTTCTAGTTGAGGTGCGAACGTTGAGGGTGTTGCCGTAGTCAAGCTTGCTAGTGACAAAGGCATGGGTGACTGTCCTCTGACAGTCTCCTTGGATCCATCTTAAGATCTTCCGAAACTTGCGGAGTATGTGCTAGCAGGAGGAGGTGACTGAGTTTACCTGGTGTGTCATGGATATGGAGGAGTTGAGGATGATTCCTAGGTTGCGGGCGTGCTCAGTTGGTGGGGGGAGGGCGCTGAGGAATATGGGCCACCAGGAGTCGTCCCAAGCTGAGGTGGCAATTCCAAAGATGATCAGCTCAGTCTTGTCAGAGTTGAGCTTGAAGCAGCTTTCACTCATCCAGGTGATGACAGCTTCTGTTCCTGAGTGGAAGTTCTTTTTGGCCATGTCTGGGTCTTCGGGGAGGGAAATGGTGAGTTGTGTGTCATCTGCATATGACACGATGTTCATACTGTGACTTTTGACGATGGCAGCAAGAGGGTCCATGTATACGTTGAACAGTGTGAGACTTAGTGAGGATCTTTGGGGGACTCCGAAGTTGACTCCTGTGGGTCTGGAAGTGTGGGGTGGGAGTCTGACCCTCTGTGTCGAAGGAGTGGATCCATTCCAGGGCTCTTCCGCGGATTCCTATGTCATGGAGTCTGGTGCGCAGAGTGCTGTGGGAGACCGTGTTGAATGCTGCTGAGAGGTCATCACGTGGGTCAAGGGTGCTTTAAGGTATGCTTACCGCTGCTATTAGGTGGGGAGGCCGGTGACCCAGAAAGGTTGTTCCTAGTGACTACCCATGGTCTAGGTCAGTGGATCCATCCATTGAGACTTTGATGAGCCCGTCTTGCTTGGTCCAGTGGGAGCCTGTTCCCTAACAAGAGCCCCTTCTCCCACAGGTGGCCTGCCACACAAAGAATGCTCACTGACTTCAAGTGCATTGTGCCACTTTGTAACCTGTGTGCCACATTATGCCTGCACCAGGCATAATGTATGCAAAGGGGGTATTACCCCATTAGGGAGGCAAAAAAATGGTGCAAAGAAATCTGAGAGATTTCTTTGCACCATTTTTTTGGCACTTTCAGGCCCATATTTATACTTTTTTAGCGCAGCATTTACGTAATTTTGTGACACAAAAGCAGCCCAAACCTACAAAATATAATTGTATTTTGTAAGTTTGCGATGATTTTGCGTAAAAAAAACAAAGCAAATGCAGCGCTACAAAAGTATAAGTATGGGCCTTAATGCCTGCTCAGAGCAGGTGTTAAAAGGAGAAGCACCATTGTTTATAATGGGCATCAATGGACTTAGCAGGATTAGCATCAACATTTTTTACGCTAATCCTGCAAAGCTCTGAACTAGCGTCAAAAATTCTGACGCTAGTTCCTAATTACCCCCATGGCGCACCATATCTTAGATACGCGCACACATGGTGGCGTTAGGGGGGAGCTAAGTGGTGCAAGAAAAGTGCCACTGCACTGGGTGCAGCGCACTTTTCTTAAATCACCACCTCAGTATATATTTTTGGCTGACAGGTGCAGGACAAACCTTTGCAGTAATAGCTCCCATATTTGAATAGTGAGCTCTGACTGTACCTCTTGCAGGCTGGTCTGTGGATTGCATTTCAGAAGAGGTTCGATTGTGGTTGTGCTTATAGAATCATCCCCCTGACTTTCCCTGACCTCATTTGCCTTTGCCTAAAGTTTCCCTGAGGTCTGTTCATGACCTGGTTATAGGGAGGTGCAGTTCCTGGAAATAAAGGTGTAAAATGCACTAGTAGTCTCCTGTCACTCTTGTCAGGCTAAAATAGAAATAATGAATGTACTTCAGCAAGACCTCATTAAGCTTGTGACAGGGCCCATGCAACTGGTTTACTAAATTTCTGTGGTACCCAAGAGACAGTCTGAAGGCCAAATCTTCATATGTTTGGACATACCACAAAATAGTTTGGCTTTACCGAGAGAATACCCCACAGTTCCAATAATTACAACATGATGCATCATTTAAATGGAGCACAAACCTGAACAAATCATCAGCTAGATTGAGTCATTGACATATATCACCACGGTTGCATCCTCTCGTGGGTTTGTTTTGGTATAAGCCAATTAGGCTTGGCTTAGCATCACCAGCTCACATTTTCAAGAGAAAATGTGAAACGTGATTCTAGATTTTATTTGCCAGAATCCAGCAAGAGCACTGCATGCAGAAAAATGAGTACCAGTGGCAAGAACGGAGAAAAAGGCATGGTACATGAGAGAAAACAGAGCCACCAGACACCACTACTCCCACTCATCACTTCTGTTGATAAAGAATGTCTGCAGGATGTAGCAGATAGCCACAAGGCAAATAGATTGGACTACAATAACTCAGTTTATCTGGTTGACCTGTCAAACTGCTAAAGAAACACTACAACTAGCACAAAATGCTGCTGCACGACTAATTTAAGCAGTTTCAATACGTTCCAGAAAGCACAGCTGTAGACACAGATTGGAACTCCTACTAAGCTAGCCCTAATTTTCTTGCCTCAAAATGCAACTTTCACATACCTACACGCATGCAACCAATCATCTTGTTCTTAATGTGGTTGATCATTAGCTAAGTCAGTGGTTCTGGACCTATTGACTTCTGTGGGCCCCCGGGAACCCCTCACGGAGTCATTACTGAAAGCTGGGGACCTAATCTGTTCATATTATTCAATTTTCTAAGCAGTCTCTGACCCCCTGAGGAGGCTTTGTGGATCCCCAGGGGTTCCCGGACCACAGGTTGGGAACCACTGAGCTAAGTAACAGAAAGCTGGAGTGTCATCACTGATAACGTGTCTCAACTCTCAGTGCTGCTATTTCTTTCATAAAAAGCGGTTCTTGGGAAGAATTTCCACTAAATGAGGCAGACGTTGTCCATCTCCATATAGAAGCACAAAGTAAGTTAAGATGTAGAGCGCACGGCTGACCTTTGTAAACTAGCGAAGTTTGACTTGAAGCTTGTGTGTGTATCCCTGTTATCAAGGGCTACTATAAATATACAATACTGAAGCAGCATCATTTTATGGATTTACCACCCTTGCCACATAAAAGTTACCAATAAAAGACCCACAAATGGTGCTGAGCGGTCACATAAAAATACATTTGCAAATGTTAGCCACATTTTTAGTTGCTAATAGCTGTGCCACATGTTAAACTGGTACTTACAGGTTGACACATTTGCCCAGACAGATTAATTTATGCAAGAATGACAGAATAGAAAAATAATACTGCCACAGAATGTGCTTCATTACGCTGCATAATGTACATTATGCATTTACATAATACACATACATAATTTACATTGCTGCATGATCCTAGTGGTTGTGGTGCACAACACACTATGCAATAGCATACAGATTTGTTTCTGTTTTTAGGCCGAGCGCGCAAGTGCTTTGACCTGTTGTAAGTATTGTGGGCTTTTAACCAAGCCACCTCACACCCATCACTTTGATTCGATCGTGGGCTTGCCTTTCAAAAATCACTTGATGTCATTGGTAAATGCTTTACATTTGTCCCGCCTTGATGCTATTGGTTACCGCCTTGGACGCCGACCCTGTTACAGGGATAATTGCACTATTGCCAATATACTTCAGCATGGACGAAGTATGTTTTTTCTTTTGTCTGTGCTCCATGGCTGCCATGGCGCTCACAGCGCTTAGAGCCCAAACTCGATCGACGGCATACTTTTTACATTATTTGCACTCTGATCTGCTTAGTACACATTGTTTGCAGTAGGCATATTACCTATGTGTGCTACCTAATAATGACTCCAAGCTTCCACTAGACAAAAGTATGTTCTCTCTCCAGAAAGAACATAAATTGCCAGTTATTTTGACATTTTTACATTATATGCACTTTGTAATGAGTCCAAGCTGGCAAAAGTGCGTTCTCTCTCCAGAAAGAACATTAACCCTCTGCGCTACCTTATAATGAGTCCAAGCTTCCATTAGACAAAAGTACATTCTTTCTCAGAAATATCATCAATTGCCAGAGTTATTTTGACATTTCTACATTATATGGTCTCTGGTCTGCTTAGTACACTTTCTTTGCAGCAGTCATATTAACCCTCTGCGCTACCTTATGATGACTCCAAGCGTCCACTAGACAAAAGTATATTCCTTTTACAGAAAGAACATAAATCACCAGAGTTATTTTGACATTTTTACATTACATGCACTTTATGATTTTGCCTAGTACACATTCTTTGCAGCAGGCACATTAACCCTCTGTGCTACCTTATGATAGCTCCAAGCTTCCACTAGACAAAAGTACACTCTCTCTCCAGAAAGAACATAAATCGCCAGTTATTTTGACATTTTTACATAATATGCACTTTGTGATTTGCCTAGCACATGTTCTTTGCTGCAGGCACATTAAACCTCTGTGCTACTTTATAATGAGTCCAAGCTTCCACTACACAAAAGTATGTTTTCTCTCCAGAAAAAACATTAACCCACTGCTCTACCTTATAATGAGTCCAAACTTCCACTAGACAAAAGTATGTACTCTCTCCAAAAAGAACATTAATCGCCAGAGCTGTTTTGACATTTTTACATTATATGCACTCTGATCTGCTTAGTATACGTTCTTTGCAGCACACATATTCATTCCAGGACCTGTAGGTTTTTTAGTAATGTGATACTAGCTGGAAACCAAGCCTTGGAGTAGTATTCATAGAGTTGTCCAGCTCCCTAGTTTGAATTGTGAATCACTCATTTAGTTTCTGTTTCTGCTTTGCATTCTGGGACATGTAGTTTAATTTTTATAATGTGTTACAAGTTGTGAATTCAAAGCAGAAACCTGGCTAGATGAACTACACACATTTGAGTCTGTGAAACTTGAGGTGTGTGCGTTTGTATTTATAAAACTAACCTTGAGGAAAGGTTGCAGTTGATTATGCTGTCCAATGGTCACTATTTTTAACTAATATTTCAGTTCAAGAGTGACTGAGGATCCTTAATATGATGTGTGTGAAAAATCATGGGGTTTTGTTCGACTCCCCAGACTGCAGTAAAGGGACAGTGATCCAGTAAGCATGCATTCTTGGAGTGCAATAAAGTATTCATTGACCCAAGCACAATGTTGTCTGTATCAACTGCCAAGTAAATATATGATTTGCTCCTGGGAGTAGTCGGTGTTTTAAGGGCCTACTAGCCCTTTAGTTATATGCAGGGCCCTTGGAATTATGTGGCAGAAAGGACCAAAATATGCAGTAGGGTTAACCAATGAATGTGGCAATAAAATTTCCAGTTATGCATTTACAATGCCAATAGCTCCAACTCAAGGAAATGCAAGACCTATTGCATTGCAAATGCTTGTTTCATTTGTGTGCTGTTTGCGCTTGCGCATTATGCAATGACAAAATTTATTTTTATTTCAAGATTCTAGTATATGGAGTCCATGTTTGTTTATTGATGGAAAAGTAACCTATAATAGTTGCAGTTTTGATATTTTGCAATCCCCTCATTTCGAACGATGTATAGTTGTGTTTGTCAGTAACAGCTCATCGGATGACACATTAGTGAGTGTGTGGGGCAGACCTACATTAGACATGCGGAAAATACAAAACGTTCTTCCAAACACCGTTTTTATTAATGTCTGTCATGTCCTGAAGTCCTGCGCACCATCACTTCTGTGCCGGGATAGATCGGGTGTTTATAGATGTTACACGTTGAGAATCATGTGAGAAGTTGGCGCAATGACAAACCGAGGGACCAGCTGCACATAAAGTCCGAGCACGTTTCCCTCTCATTAATGTAAACGCTTGTTGATTCAACCACCACATGCAGACCACATCTCTGGTTCTTGCAGTGGCTGTAATACAGAGGCTGCTGTCCTCCCTCCTCAGCCCTGCACAAACAAGGCTGCCTCCTCCCTCTCCTCGCCACTAATGACTGTGGACTTTCAGTGAACTGAAAGAAACTGCAGCACTTGACTGGTTGCCAGACGTGTTGAGTGAATCCGGTAGCACTTTTTTTTACTCTTTCCTGAATTCTGACAAAAGATTATTTTGTAACGCAGATGCGGCGCTACCTAAAGGTACTGTTCTTTAGGACTGTTTTACGTGGTAAATTAAGAGAGGCAAAAAAAATATCAAAGTGATACAGGATCACATATTAGTGTATTAAAAATAACAATTTCTCTGTTGCAATAACTAACCAGAATGGACATTTATATGTGTGATGAAACCAGTGGTGGCACAACACATTTCCTGTTGTTCTAAAAGTGTGTTTGAGCTTTTTTTTAACTCGCTAAAAATGTTTGCAAGGCAAACTGCATGTGTGGGTTCTGACACTTATGTTTTCCGGTAAATTGTTTGGAGAGTTTCTTGACCTTTGATGGGTCGGTTCTTGCAATCGATGTAGTTAGTACCACCAGTCCCAAAAGAGTCACCCTACGAGAAATGATGTAGGTAGCCAAAGTGATTGTTGGCAATGGACTGGATGGTAAATCTGGTCTTTTGTGTATCAACGGAGGTAGTGGAGTGGTACATGCTCAACACTTGTAGGATTATGATTGGCACAGTATCCACTCATCGACACGAAGGAGTCATACGAGCCCTGGGTGAATATTTAAGCTGGGACCATCCCCTGATGAAGTGCCAGATTGGACCGAAATGCATTGGGGAATCAGTTTGCATTGATCATCACACAGGATTCATGCTTAAAGATCAATTTAAACGAATAAAGAACTACTGAATCAGGATAGTTATAAAGTTAATTTATTCCTAAAAAGAATTATGCTTACCATGAAACACAAAGGACCATTGATACCCAAGTAGCAGTGCAACAGGGGGAATGTTAGAGTGGGAAAGTGGTTCAATATTAGTTGGAGTTGGTACATGTTCAAATACTTGCTTCAATACTTTTCTGGAGTGTGCAGTTTTCAGTTCCTTCCTGGATCTCAGATAGCTTGTTTCGATTTTGACAAGAGTTTTGCCCCAATGTTTTCACTGTCACATCATTGTGTTGTCAGGGACTCTCAGAGGGATCAAATCAGAATGGCTAGTTTTGAGACCCTTGAACAGCATATAGTGGGGTGGCAATGTCTGTAGGAAATTCAGGCCTTTACCCACTAGCTCTGATTCATGGCAACGTTTCTCCCTTGCTCTACGGGATTCCAGTGTTGAACTCCTAGACAGGGTTTTGCAAATCTTTGCTGCTTAGTTAAGGAACTTCTAGAGTGTAATGATATGCTTCTTAGGAGTCCTTCGTAGATGGTGCTGCAGTGGTTGAGTAATAGAAGAACCAAGTCCTGACTTGGTTGAAGTGGTCCAAATGAACAAGCAGCTGAGCCTTTCTCTTCAGATTTTATCTGTAGAGGGCAGCCAGAAGGCGCTACCACCTTTTGCTGTCACAATGTTCCTCAAAGCCCCAAGCACCAAGTATGTCGAAACCTAACTTGCACCATGACAATTTCAGTACTGCTATGTTTTCCATGGGTGTTAGAAATGGGGTCTCTGGTTGGCAGTCAGTTTACACTGTCCAAGCAGGGACCCTCACTCAAGTTAGGGTAAAGGAAAAACACACCTGGTTAACCCCCGCTCACCCCCTTGGTAGCATGGCATGAGCAGAAAGGCTTAACTCCCGAAGCAATGTGTAAAGTATTTGTACCAACACACACAGTAATACAGTGAAACACTACAAAATGGACACCACGCCAGTTTAGAAAAAGAGGTAATATTTATCTAAATCAAACAAGACCACGACAAAAATCCAACATACACAAGTCAAAATATGAATATAAAAAAGAATACGAGTCTTAATCCTTAGGAAACAGTGAGAATGTTATTTTTACACTAAGTACCTGGTTTGCGTCAAAAATAAAGTCGCACCAGCAAGCGTGCATCAGAAAAGTCAGTGATACATTGATTCCTTACTCGTGAGTGAGGCTGTGCGTCCTTTCCTTCTCCGATCGGGTCGCCGATGCATCATTTTTCTCTCTCGCAAGAAAGTGATGTGTCAATTTCTAGGTGTGCTCCTTGGGTCCAGGCAGGCTTTGTGTCGATTTTTCATGGACAGCGATGTTGTGTTGAGATCCGGTCATGTGGTGTCAGAAAACCACTCTGCGTGGGGTTTTTGTTGTTATCAGCAGCCGCTAGCGGATTTTGCTTGTCGTTTCTCCAGCCGCGATGCAGGCGGAGCATCAATTTCAGCCATAAGCTGGCAACACGTCGCTTATCAGCCGCGTTGCAGATGGTGCGTCGAACATTTCCTTGCACGGCAGTCTTTGCGTGGATTTCAGTCCTTTTCCACCAGCTTCGCCTTTCAGGGGCCCAGGTACTAGATGGGGGACCACTTGGTTGGGCAGGAGTCTCACCAGAGAGTCCAGGTGTTGGCAGAGGAAGTCTTTGATGACCCTGAGACTTCAACAACAGGAGGCAAGCTGAGTTCAAGCCCTTGAAGATTCTTCTCAAGCAGGATGCACAGCAAAGTCCAGTCTTTGTCCACTTTCACAAGCAGAAGAGCAACTCTACTTAGGCAGTGATTCCTCTTGAATCCTTGATGAAATCTGATTTCAGGGGCTTTGGGTCCAATACTTATACCCCTTTCTGCCTTTGAGTAGGCAAACTTCAGAGTAAAGTCTCTGTTGTTCACAAGATCCTGCCTTGCCCAGACTAGGCCTCAGACACACACCAGGAGGATGGAGACTGCATTGTAAGAGGGCAGGCACAGCCCATTCAGGTGTAAGTGACCACTCCTCCCTCCACTCTAACACAGATGGCTCATCAGGATATGCAGGCTACACCCCAGCTCCCTTTGTCTCACTGTCTAGAATAGATTCACAAACAGCCCAACTGTCAAACTGACCCAGACAGAAAATTCACAGACAGGCAGAGTCACAGAATTGTTTAAGCAAGAAAATTGTCCACTTTTTTAAAAGTGGCATTTTCAAACTAACAATCTAAAAAAAACACTTTTCTAAAAGATGTATTTTTAAATTGTGGGTTCAGAGACCCCAAGCTCCATTGGGAATCTGCACATTAATAATATTTAAAGGCAGCCCTCGTGTTAACCCATGAAAGAGATAGGCCTTGCAACAGTGAACACTGAATTTAGCAGTATTTCACTGTTAGGACATGTAACACACATCAGTACATGTCCCACCTTTAACATACACTGCACCCTGCCTAGGGCCTACCTTAGGGGTGCCTTACATGTAGAAAAAGGGAAGGGTTGGGCCTGGCAAGTGGGTAGACTTGCCAGGTCGAATTGGCAGTGCAAGACTCACACACAGACACTGCAGTGGCAGGTCTGAACCATGTTTACACGGCTACTCATGTGAGTGGCACAACCGGTGCTGCAGGCCCACTAGTAGCATTTGTTTTACATGCCCTATGCACCTCTAGTGCACTTTACTAGGGACTTACTAGTAAATCAAATATTCCAATCAGGAATTGGCCAATAACACATACAATTTACACGTGAACACTTAAACTTTAGCACTGGTCAGCAATGGAAAAGTCCCCAAAGTACCAAAAGCAGCAAAATCAGAGTCCAGCACACATTCAAAACATGGGAAGAAGAGGCAAAAATGACAGGGAAAACCACACACGGATGCCAGGTCTAACAATGGGACTGGGTAAAGTGATTTGAAAGTTATCACTTATAGCAAAGCACACAGTACATGATGTTCTACACTTCTGTCAAGACCAGGCCACCAGAATTGTTCTTGCACTATATGTTTCATTGCTCTGATGCCACTATAACCTGTATGAGCTAATTCAAGAATTCTGCTACATAAACTTACCAAGTGCAATTTTCTCACACACACCAACAACAGTACAACTCATCAACTATCTGGCAAAATGCTTCAGTCCCATCGTCCAAGTTTTTTTCCCAACAGCCAACCTTCTCGAATATACCTGGATACTTCTTGTAAAACAGTTTGACTCTTAAATGTCTCTGTCCATTCACATTAGCATACAGCATCTTGGATGACACATGTGATGGCAGAAACTACTACATTATACCATGCAATTGCAAAATCCTTGCAAATGGTACATTCATTTTGCTAAATATGGAGTTGCAGTCTGAATTAGCATATCTAAACACTCAAAGCCACACATTTTTCTTCCAAAACACTAAAAATGTGTGCTACTCTTCTGTCATATTCTTCTACATCTCCTCCATACATTAAAACATTGTCTTGAAAACAAATAATCCTGGTAATCCTTTAAAAATTGTCTCCATTACCTTTTGAAACACCGCAGAGTTAGCCGCAAAACCCAGTGGCATTTGTTTGAAAGGAGAAGTGCTTGCTGTGGTAGTAAATAAAGTTAACTGGAAGTATTCATTGAGAAGCATGATGTGGTGGTAGGCAGTTTTCATGTCCAAAGTAGAAAAAAATGTAGAACCTTTCAACAATGATAACATTTCATTGATGTTAGAAATGGAGTCTCTAGTTGGCAGAAGTATACACCCTTGTCTAAGTAGGGACCACAATCCTAGTCAGGATAAGTCAGACACAATCCAAATGATCCTGTGGCCACCCTCTGGTAGCTTGGCACTGAGCAGTCAGGCTTAACTTAGAAGGCAATGTATAAAGTATTTGTGCAATAAATCATGCAATAACACAGTGAGAACACCACAAAGGACACCACACAGGTTTAGAACAATATAGAATATTTTTCTGATAAAATTAAGATCAAAACGATCAAGATTTGATAATCACAGGTTAAAATACCACTTTTGTATTGATAAGTAGAGTATTGAGTTCTTAAAAGCAACAATTGTCTCTTGCAAACACAAAGTACCTGGTTTGCGTAAAAAATTACATGCACGAGGACCGCAGAGGAGGAGATGCGTGGAGAAAGGTAGGTGTGCATCGCTTTTTCTGTGTGTGCACAGATAATGCATCGATTCTTTTCCATACGGTAAGGGCAATGCATTGATTTCCGCAGGCTTGAATCTGCAGCACTTGACTGGTTGCCAGACGTGTTGAGTGAATCCGGTAGCACTTTTTTTTACTCTTTCCTGAATTCTGACAAAAGATTATTTTGTAACGCAGATGCGGCGCTACCTAAAGGTACTGTTCTTTAGGACTGTTTTACGTGGTAAATTAAGAGAGGCAAAAAAAATATCAAAGTGATACAGGATCACATATTAGTGTATTAAAAATAACAATTTCTCTGTTGCAATAACTAACCAGAATGGACATTTATATGTGTGATGAAACCAGTGGTGGCACAACACATTTCCTGTTGTTCTAAAAGTGTGTTTGAGCTTTTTTTTAACTCGCTAAAAATGTTTGCAAGGCAAACTGCATGTGTGGGTTCTGACACTTATGTTTTCCGGTAAATTGTTTGGAGAGTTTCATGACCTTTGATGGGTCGGTTCTTGCCATCGATGTAGTTAGTACCACCAGTCCCAAAAGAGTCACCCTACGAGAAATGATGTAGGTAGCCAAAGTGATTGTTGGCAATGGACTGGATGGTAAATCTGGTCTTTTGTGTATCAACGGAGGTAGTGGAGTGGTACATGCTCAACACTTGTAGGATTATGATTGGCACAGTATCCACTCATCGACACGAAGGAGTCATACGAGCCCTGGGTGAATATTTAAGCTGGGACCATCCCCTGATGAAGTGCCAGATTGGACCGAAATGCATTGGGGAATCAGTTTGCATTGATCATCACACAGGATTCATGCTTAAAGATCAATTTAAACGAATAAAGAACTACTGAATCAGGATAGTTATAAAGTTAATTTATTCCTAAAAAGAATTATGCTTACCATGAAACACAAGGGACCATTGATACCCAAGTAGCAGTGCAACAGGGGGAATGTTAGAGTGGGAAAGTGGTTCAATATTAGTTGGAGTTGGTACATGTTCAAATACTTGCTTCAATACTTTTCTGGAGTGTGCAGTTTTCAGTTCCTTCCTGGATCTCAGATAGCTTGTTTCGATTTTGACAAGAGTTTTGCCCCAATTTTTTCACTGTCACATCATTGTGTTGTCAGGGACTCTCAGAGGGATCAAATCAGAATGGCTAGTTTTGAGACCCTTGAACAGCATATAGTGGGGTGGCAATGTCTGTAGGAAATTCAGGCCTTTACCCACTAGCTCTGATTCATGGCAACGTTTCTCCCTTGCTCTACGGGATTCCAGTGTTGAACTCCTAGACAGGGTTTTGCAAATCTTTGCTGCTTAGTTAAGGAACTTCTAGAGTGTAATGATATGCTTCTTAGGAGTCCTTCGTAGATGGTGCTGCAGTGGTTGAGTAATAGAAGAACCAAGTCCTGACTTGGTTGAAGTGGTCCAAATGAACAAGCAGCTGAGCCTTTCTCTTCAGATTTTATCTGTAGAGGGCAGCCAGAAGGCGCTACCACCTTTTGCTGTCACAATGTTCCTCACAGCCCCAAGCACCAAGTATGTCGAAACCTAACTTGCACCATGACAATTTCAGTACTGCTATGTTTTCCATGGGTGTTAGAAATGGGGTCTCTGGTTGGCAGTCAGTTTACACTGTCCAAGCAGGGACCCTCACTCAAGTTAGGGTAAAGGAAAAACACACCTGGTTAACCCCCGCTCACCCCCTTGGTAGCATGGCATGAGCAGAAAGGCTTAACTCCCGAAGCAATGTGTAAAGTATTTGTACCAACACACACAGTAATACAGTGAAACACTACAAAATGGACACCACGCCAGTTTAGAAAAAGAGGTAATATTTATCTAAATCAAACAAGACCACGACAAAAATCCAACATACACAAGTCAAAATATGAATATAAAAAAGAATACGAGTCTTAATCCTTAGGAAACAGTGAGAATGTTATTTTTACACTAAGTACCTGGTTTGCGTCAAAAATAAAGTCGCACCAGCAAGCGTGCATCAGAAAAGTCAGTGATACATTGATTCCTTACTCGTGAGTGAGGCTGTGCGTCCTTTCCTTCTCCGATCGGGTCGCCGATGCATCATTTTTCTCTCTCGCAAGAAAGTGATGTGTCAATTTCTAGGTGTGCTCCTTGGGTCCAGGCAGGCTTTGTGTCGATTTTTCATGGACAGCGATGTTGTGTTGAGATCCGGTCATGTGGTGTCAGAAAACCACTCTGCGTGGGGTTTTTGTTGTTATCAGCAGCCGCTAGCGGATTTTGCTTGTCGTTTCTCCAGCCACGATGCAGGCGGAGCATCAATTTCAGCCATAAGCTGGCAACACGTCGCTTATCAGCCGCGTTGCAGATGGTGCGTCGAACATTTCCTTGCACGGCAGTCTTTGCGTGGATTTCAGTCCTTTTCCACCAGCTTCGCCTTTCAGGGGCCCAGGTACTAGATGGGGGACCACTTGGTTGGGCAGGAGTCTCACCAGAGAGTCCAGGTGTTGGCAGAGGAAGTCTTTGATGACCCTGAGACTTCAACAACAGGAGGCAAGCTGAGTTCAAGCCCTTGAAGATTCTTCTCAAGCAGGATGCACAGCAAAGTCCAGTCTTTGTCCACTTTCACAAGCAGAAGAGCAACTCTACTTAGGCAGTGATTCCTCTTGAATCCTTGATGAAATCTGATTTCAGGGGCTTTGGGTCCAATACTTATACCCCTTTCTGCCTTTGAGTAGGCAAACTTCAGAGTAAAGTCTCTGTTGTTCACAAGATCCTGCCTTGCCCAGACTAGGCCTCAGACACACACCAGGAGGATGGAGACTGCATTGTAAGAGGGCAGGCACAGCCCATTCAGGTGTAAGTGACCACTCCTCCCTCCACTCTAACACAGATGGCTCATCAGGATATGCAGGCTACACCCCAGCTCCCTTTGTCTCACTGTCTAGAATAGATTCACAAACAGCCCAACTGTCAAACTGACCCAGACAGAAAATTCACAGACAGGCAGAGTCACAGAATTGTTTAAGCAAGAAAATTGTCCACTTTTTTAAAAGTGGCATTTTCAAACTAACAATCTAAAAAAAACACTTTTCTAAAAGATGTATTTTTAAATTGTGGGTTCAGAGACCCCAAGCTCCATTGGGAATCTGCACATTAATAATATTTAAAGGCAGCCCTCGTGTTAACCCATGAAAGAGATAGGCCTTGCAACAGTGAACACTGAATTTAGCAGTATTTCACTGTTAGGACATGTAACACACATCAGTACATGTCCCACCTTTAACATACACTGCACCCTGCCTAGGGCCTACCTTAGGGGTGCCTTACATGTAGAAAAAGGGAAGGGTTGGGCCTGGCAAGTGGGTAGACTTGCCAGGTCGAATTGGCAGTGCAAGACTCACACACAGACACTGCAGTGGCAGGTCTGAACCATGTTTACACGGCTACTCATGTGAGTGGCACAACCGGTGCTGCAGGCCCACTAGTAGCATTTGTTTTACATGCCCTATGCACCTCTAGTGCACTTTACTAGGGACTTACTAGTAAATCAAATATTCCAATCAGGAATTGGCCAATAACACATACAATTTACACGTGAACACTTAAACTTTAGCACTGGTCAGCAATGGAAAAGTCCCCAAAGTACCAAAAGCAGCAAAATCAGAGTCCAGCACACATTCAAAACATGGGAAGAAGAGGCAAAAATGACAGGGAAAACCACACACGGATGCCAGGTCTAACAATGGGACTGGGTAAAGTGATTTGAAAGTTATCACTTATAGCAAAGCACACAGTACATGATGTTCTACACTTCTGTCAAGACCAGGCCACCAGAATTGTTCTTGCACTATATGTTTCATTGCTCTGATGCCACTATAACCTGTATGAGCTAATTCAAGAATTCTGCTACATAAACTTACCAAGTGCAATTTTCTCACACACACCAACAACAGTACAACTCATCAACTATCTGGCAAAATGCTTCAGTCCCATCGTCCAAGTTTTTTTCCCAACAGCCAACCTTCTCGAATATACCTGGATACTTCTTGTAAAACAGTTTGACTCTTAAATGTCTCTGTCCATTCACATTAGCATACAGCATCTTGGATGACACATGTGATGGCAGAAACTACTACATTATACCATGCAATTGCAAAATCCTTGCAAATGGTACATTCATTTTGCTAAATATGGAGTTGCAGTCTGAATTAGCATATCTAAACACTCAAAGCCACACATTTTTCTTCCAAAACACTAAAAATGTGTGCTACTCTTCTGTCATATTCTTCTACATCTCCTCCATACATTAAAACATTGTCTTGAAAACAAATAATCCTGGTAATCCTTTAAAAATTGTCTCCATTACCTTTTGAAACACCGCAGAGTTAGCCGCAAAACCCAGTGGCATTTGTTTGAAAGGAGAAGTGCTTGCTGTGGTAGTAAATAAAGTTAACTGGAAGTATTCATTGAGAAGCATGATGTGGTGGTAGGCAGTTTTCATGTCCAAAGTAGAAAAAAATGTAGAACCTTTCAACAATGATAACATTTCATTGATGTTAGAAATGGAGTCTCTAGTTGGCAGAAGTATACACCCTTGTCTAAGTAGGGACCACAATCCTAGTCAGGATAAGTCAGACACAATCCAAATGATCCTGTGGCCACCCTCTGGTAGCTTGGCACTGAGCAGTCAGGCTTAACTTAGAAGGCAATGTATAAAGTATTTGTGCAATAAATCATGCAATAACACAGTGAGAACACCACAAAGGACACCACACAGGTTTAGAACAATATAGAATATTTTTCTGATAAAATTAAGATCAAAACGATCAAGATTTGATAATCACAGGTTAAAATACCACTTTTGTATTGATAAGTAGAGTATTGAGTTCTTAAAAGCAACAATTGTCTCTTGCAAACACAAAGTACCTGGTTTGCGTAAAAAATTACATGCACGAGGACCGCAGAGGAGGAGATGCGTGGAGAAAGGTAGGTGTGCATCGCTTTTTCTGTGTGTGCACAGATAATGCATCGATTCTTTTCCATACGGTAAGGGCAATGCATTGATTTCCGCAGGCTTGAATCCTCCTTGCGATGTGGGGTCTTTTGATGCCCAGGGATGATGCGTGGAAATCCGAGGCATGCAGGGCAAAGTCACAGCTGTTGCGTCGAACTGACTGGTGATGCAGCAGAATTTCTGCTGCACGGTTGGCGCTGCATCAATTCCTATTGCAGGAAGTTGGGCTGCGTCATTCCGGCTCAGTGGTGCGTCAATCCAGTGGGCTGTGCTTCGAAGTTCAGGTCGCAACTTTGGCACTGCGTCAATCTCCACTCGGGGAGCCGGGCTGCGTCGTTACGGTTCGGCGATGCAGTGATTTTCTCACCATTGGACAGACTGTGGGTCGATTCTGGCAGGCTGTGCGTCCATTTTCTCCACACAAGGAGTTTTCTTGCAGAGATGAAGTCTTTTTGGCCCTGAGACTTCAGGAACAGGAGGCAAACTCAATCCAAGCCCTTGGAGAGCACTTCACAGCAGAGCCAGAGGCCAGCAAGGCAGCAGGGCATCAGCAAGGCAGCAGTCCTTTACCACAAAGTAGTCCATTTGAGTCCTTTGGGCAGCCAGGCAGCCTCTCTTGGTAGGATGCAGGTTCTGGTACAGAGTTTTTTCCCAAAAAGTGTCTAAGTTGGTAGGGTCAGGTACCCAGTTTATATACCCAAAAGTGCCTTTGAAGTGGGGCAGATTTCAAAGAGTGGTTTTGAAGTGCACAAGGTCCCCTTTCAGTACAACCCTGTCTGCCAGGGTCCCAGTAGGGTTTTTTGCAGTCCATTGTGTGAGGGCAGGCCACTGTCCTTTGAAATGTAAGTGTCAGACCCTCCACCCTTCCAGCCCAAGAAGACCCATTCAGTATGCAGATGTGTGCAGGTGTGACTGAGCATCCTGTGTTTGTGCTTCTCTGGGTGAAGTGCACATGGGAGCTGTCAACCAGCCCAGCCCAGACGTGGATTGGAAACAGGCTGTAAGGCACAGAAGGATTTAATTAAGTGCAGAGAAACGCTCACTTTCTAAAAGTAGCATTTCTGAAATAGTAATCTAAAAATCCAATCTCAACAGTCAGCAGGATTTTGCATTATCATTCTGGCCATACTAAATATGACCTGTTTACCCCTTTCTAATCAGAATCTACCACTCAAACAGTTTATAAGGATAGCCCTAATGTTATCCTATGAAAGGAGCAGGCGTCACAGCAGTGGAAAACAAATTTAGGAGTTTTCCACTAGCAGGGCATCTAAAACATACAGACATATGTCTGGCCTTTTACCTGCATAGCACCCTGCCGTCTGGGTTACCTAGGGCCTACCTGAGGGGTGCCTTATGTGTAGGAAAAGAAGAGTTTAGGGGTTAGCAAGTACGTTTAAGTGCCAAGTCAAAGTGGCAGTAAAACTGCACACACAGGCCATGCAATGGCAGGCCTGAGACTTGGTTAAGGGGCTACTTATGTGGTTGGCACAATCAGTGCTGCAGGCCCACTAGTAGCAATTAATTTATAGGCCCTGGGCACATGCGGTGCACTTTACTAGGGACTGACAAGTACATTGAATATGCCAATTGGGTATGAGACAATTGAACCATGTTTAAAGGGAGAGAGCATATACACTTTAGCACTGGTTAGCAGTGGTAAAGTGTGTAGAATCCTAAAACCAGCAAAATCAGTATCAAAAAGTGGAGAGAGGCATGCAAAACAATTGGTGGGTAATCACCCTAAGGTTGTAAATTGATGTTTGGAAAATGATGTCTACCCACTCATATTCTACTGTTCATGTCTCTAAGATCGACACATAGGGGGTTATTCTAACTTTGGAGGAGTGTTAATCCGTCCCAAAAGTGACGGTAAAGTGACGGATATACCACCAGCCGTATTACGAGTTCCATAGGATATAATGGACTGGTAATACGGCTGGTGGTAAATCCGTCACTTTTCCGTCACTTTTGGGACGGATTAACACCTCCTCCAAAGTTAGAATAACCCCCATAATCTCAAAGAACCATTGGCTTTGTGGGCTAAGACAAAAGGTGACCCCTCAATTGGTTCAATTACCTTATGGGTGCACAAATTATCAAGTTCCTTTCTTAACTCACCACATGCTGCCAAAGGTATTCTACATATTTTGTGCATAAGTGGTTGAGCATGAGATCTGAGTTCACTACAGTGGGAAAGTCTGTTGAGTTTACCTATTTGATCTAGAAAAACCCTGGGAAACTTTCCGTCTTTCAGTACCAAACATGGTGCTGTGATTTATTCATGAGAATTTCAGTGTGTAATAAAACCTGCTGCGGATCATTAGGGTCTAATGTGATTTGTGGATTGTTTGCTCTAGCCAAGCAAGAAAACATGATCTATTATTTACTGCTTAAACAATACCTTGAGTAGAATTAACCTTGGATGATACAAATGTTCTGAATTCAGGCAAAATTTTCATCAATCTACTCTAATATGCAACACTTTTGACATAGGTGGGAGAAAAGACTAGATCAGGAAATACATTTCACTCATTTATATGATTATGGTAAAGGGTGAGTGAGAGTTGACCATCCTTCCTATCAAACAATTACAGCACCTTTTTGACATTACAGTACGGGTGCTTCACAATTTCTATTGAGTCCTGCAAAGTAGCATTCTGTGTCACCAATGTTGTTGTCAAACCATACCACCTCACCATCATCACTAGAATCAGAATGATCACAATTGTTTTGGTATTGATTGAGGACGAAAGACAAGTTTCATAGGATATAATGGAACTTGTAATACAGCGGGCAGAATATTTGTCACATTTGTGGAGTATCCCATCCGCCAAGGCCTTCACAATCTTGTTCGAGGGAGATTTTCTACTTGCCGTGCACACATTTGCAAAATTTGCTTTTTCCTGCTCTTATTGCAAATTCTATCTATACCCAGGCAAGAAGGAGAATTTCCTAAATGGTTGCTATTACCGTAATGATAACATTTTGGTACTGCGAGTGTCTAGCATTTTGAGAACAGGTGCGTATTCATCATTTGCATTACCCTCACCTAAAAACTGTTTCGAAGGGCAAATATTTCAATACCTTCCTGTATTCGAGACCTAAACAATGTCTAAGCAAATCATACTTTTTCTTTTGGGTAAAGGCGCCACTATCAATGGCCTCCAAATAGATCTTAAACTTTCCTTCCACTGTTTTTATTCAATAGCAGATTTATCTGGAGAAGGTGAAAAGGATAGCCTGGAAACTACATTCTGTTGCATGGTTATAATTAGTGCTCCCAGTTTTAAGGCATTTATTCCTTTGACTCTTTCATCTGTATTTATCCATAATTATGTTTTGATAATTGTACCTGCATGTATCCATGCTTATGTTGGGTTTTGTGAAACAATTACGCTGAAACTAGTGTATTTCTACATTTATTTTACGCACTAAATGTATATACATTGATACTTGAACACCTAATAGGTTTCAATGAAAGGAATACTCAATAATGATACATCAATGCACTGATATGAAAACATGTACAGCTGTTTAAGTCTCATTAAGAAACTTCCCTCTTTTTTGACTCCTTTATCTCTCAATTTGTAAATGCAGTGTCCTGGAATTCTTGACAGCATTTAGAATCATTCAAAAAATAAACACATTTTGGTTTTATCTATATTTAAAAATAAATAGAGACAGGAAAATAGCCAGTTTTTTTATGTGTAAAAATCAATAAGAATGGAAAGCTGGGAGCCTTAATTATAATCAATAATAATACAAACTATAAAGAATTCCGAAATAAAATGTACTTGTGTAACTTTGGAATAAAATATTAAATATAAATTCAGAGCATTTCAAAAATTGCAAATTTGACCAATATAAAACAGAAGTAGTAGTATGTAAATGAAATGAAAATTAACATATTGCATTTTGACACTGCTTATTTGTATAATAATGTAATCATAAATGTTCAGATAGCAGTAGATACTCTAGTTGGTATTCAAATAATGGTGTGGATATCATCGATTTACATGCAATTATTGCATATGGCCCAATGGATTGAGAAAAATTATGTTTTATGTGGAATTCCTGGTGCGCGTATCACCGAAGTATATGTATACACTTGTAGCTGGTATGCATATCACTGAAATAAACAGTACCTATGCCAATGTATTTGAGTCGCTTTGTTAAAACTGATGCTTACGAGAACATCAAGTGAGTTCTGTCTGACTCAAACATGGCATCACACAAGTTTCCTGCGTGCGTATGATGCGTTTCCCTTCTGGAGAAATTCAATGGGATGCTTGTGTGGGAGCACAAATCTGTCTTTATTGTGTCTCATGGATAGGGTGACCAGATGTCCCGGATTTCACCGGACAGCCCAGTTATCCAATACTGTCTACTATTTACTTTCTTCCCAAGATTCACAAGACACTAATTAATCCTCCAGCAAGACCCATTATTTCTGGATGTGGGTCAATGTTTGAAAATATATCTAGATATGTTGACCATTACATTGCTCCATTAGTCTCTTCTCTCAGTTCGTATATTAAAGATATGGGAGATTTCTTGCGAACAATCGACAACATTCAATGGCAACCAGGTTACAAGCTAGTGACAGTGGATGCAGTGTCAGTATATACATCAATCAGACATGAAGTTGGACTAAATGCATTAAAGTTCTTTCTACGACAAAGGAAAGTTGAAGAAAAATGCCACTCGGAGATGCTAGTGAAGATGGTGGAGTTATGTTTAAATAACAACATTTTTCTATTTGATAAGAACTTCTATAAACAAGTGTGCGGAACTGCCATGGGTATTTCTCTCTCTCCAAGTTATGCCAACCTAACCTTGGGTTGGTGGGAGAGGGAAATATCATGGCAGGATGGATACTCTGAACATCTGGAGAAGGTAGTATTATGGCTACGCTATATAGATGATCTATTTTTGATTTGGAATGGTACCAAAGAGGAATTTGCAAGGACTCATCCACTGTGAACAAGACTCCTTGGAGAGTTGAAACGCATTGGTGGTTGTTATTTTGGAATAAATATGCACTATTGAACGTCATGGAGTGCAGTGAATACTTTTGGTGCTTCTTATTTTTCGAGATTGGTCCTCTCCGTCACTGGCACGGGCAGTAGAGTGCACCACCCAGCAACTCTTAGACCATCAATATATATATATATATATATATATATATATATATATATATATCCTCCAAAGCAAAGCGGCTAATTTCCCTGACGCCGCGCTCTCATAATCGGTGCATTGTAACTTGAAAAAGACCATTTGGTCGAAACGCGTTGTTTTTTTGTCTTTAAATGAATACCAAATTATTGGAACCGTGATGGAGTGCATTGCCAAGCTCTTTTGGATAAAATATATATATATATATATATATATATATATATATATATATAGATAGATAGATAGATAGATAGATAGATAGATAGATAGATAGATAGATAGATAGATAGATAGATATAAACACACATGTATAGGCACACATTCACAAAGCTACACAAAAAAATGGTACAGGCCAGATATAAAAGTGAGTGTAAAGTCTTTAGTCCTTTTATGTCTGACCTGTTCCTGTTTTTGCTCCTCAAAATCTGGTCACCTTACTCATGGAGCGCTCCAACAGTGTTGACAGGGAGCGGTGTAGTCCTTAATTTGGTGCTCCCTGTCTCGAACCGTCATTTTGTTTAGTGGAGGGAACCAAAAGAATAAAGCTGAAACATTCTGATACAAATGAAAAGATGCAGAATCATATAATTCAGGTAAAATTAAGGTTTTATTCCTGTGCATCTGATCGTACAGCCAACAGAGCCTGCACCAGAGGAGCTGTTAGCTCCCCTTCTCCTAACATTCCAGAACCACCCTCAAGTTAACTAGTGCATGCAATACACAGAAACTATGACATCATAAGGGAACAAAAAAATGCTTTGTAAGAGCCCAACACTCTTTATTTAGATTATCAGCTTCTTTAGTTACAAGTGCATTTTCTGTACTGGTTGGACTAGTAGTAGGTCTCAAGGGCGTAGTAGCTTCAGGGTGTGTTTGGCACTAGTGTTACATTAAACCTCGTGGTGTGGGGCCCCCCAAGCTCTATGGGGCCCCCTCAGCAGCACGCAGTCACGCACCAAAACCTACCCGGCAGTATGCAGGGTCAGCGGGCCCCTGACCTAAGAGATCCTGACTCGGTCAGGGAGCTGAAAGGGGGCCATCAACTTTTGTTACGCCACTGGTGTTTGGGGTGTTACACCCCCTAATAATGTATTACCTGAAAAATGGTTTGGTGCAGGGGCTTTCAATCGGGTATAGTGAGGTGTCTGTCGGATTTCACCAGAATGTTTTACATACACACATAAAAACGCACACACAACTTCTCCCTCTCTCTGTTTTGAAAGTCCTAAGAATTTTAGTTATTTTACAATATATTAGGTTTTCTCTCAGTACTCCCACCAATCCTCCACTTTTCCACTGCTGCTTATGCCCCTCTCATGCACCCAATGTCACATAATTTATCGGAAAATCTGAACCTCCTCTCTGCTCCCAGTCTTACTGTCAATACTTCAATTTCTCATTCAATACTCATGCATAATTAGTGAAATCATTTAAGTTTACCATACCCTCTCCTTTAATGTTCGCCTTGCTACAGAAGGTGCACTTTCAAAATCTAGCACAGACACTTTGCTTTCCAACCTCAAAATGCCCCGCCTAGTCCCTACAACAGGCAAAAATTGTCCAATTTCAATCACCGAAAGCGCACACCAAAAACACACTAAACATGACCTATTCTTTTAAGAATGGTGGGCAAGGCTTTCGGGATATGTTGCGCTTTACAAAATAAATACAAATAAATACCACTTTTAATGAGCATCAGGGAGGCCATATCTAAACCCGTGGTCATTTCATAAATGCAGGTGCAGTGCTTAATTTCTGCTTGTTGTTTCCGGTGCGGAGTACCGGTACTTATTTCTGAGGGGCGGCGCTTAGTTTTCTGTCTCAAGCATTTACTGCGGGCAAAAGACATGTGGGAAAGACGGAGGAAGACAAAAACAAAAATTCAACAGAAAGGGGAAAAACAGAAAGCTGCTAAAGTGAGCTGAAGGGGCAGTAAATGGACTGAAGAGGTCCGAGGTGGCTTCAGGATTACGCTGCCTCAGTATTCTGTGCTCGCTCTTTTAATTGCAGCAGCTGCTTCCTTAAAAGGAGAGCTTTGAGCACCGGCACCTTTTTATTTACAAATTAACCACTGTCCAGGTGTGTAAGGAAATGCCTCCTTGGCATGGTTACCCCCTGACGTTTTGCCTTTGCTGATGCTATGTTTTGATTTGAAAGTGTGCTGAGGCCTGCACCAGTGTTCTTTCCCTAACCTGTACTTTTGTTTACACAATTGGCACACCCTGGCATCAAGGTAAGTCCCTTGTAACTGGTACCCCTAGTACCAAGGGCCCTGATGCCAGGGAAGGTCTCTAAGGGCTGCAGCATATCTTATGCCACCCTGGTGACCCCTCACTCAGCACAGACACACTGCTTGCCAGCTTGTGTGTGCTGGTGAGGACCAAACGAGTAAGTCGACATGGCACTCCCCTCAGGGTGCCATGCCAACCTCACACTGCCTATGCAGTATAGATAAGTCACCCCTATAGCAGGCCTTCCTGCCCTAAGGCAGGGTGCACTATACCATAGGTGAGGGCACAAGTGCATGAGCACTGTGCCCCTACAGTGTCTAAGCCAAACCTTAGACATTGTAAGTGCAGGGTAGCCATAAGAGTATATGGTCTGGGAGTCTGTCAAACACGAACTCCACAGCACCATAATGGCTACACTGAAAACTGGGAAGTTTGGTATCAAACTTCTCAGCACAATAAATGCACACTGATGCCAGTGTACATTTTATTGTAACATACACCCCAGAGGGCACCTTAGAGGTGCCCCCTGAAACCTTAACCAACGACCTGTGTAGGCTGACTGGTTTTAGCAGCCTGCCACACTCAAGACATGTTGCTGGCCACATGGGGAGAGTGCCTTTGTCACTCTGTGGCTAGTAACAAAGCCTGCACTGGGTGGAGATGCATATCACCTCCCCCTTGCAGGAGCTGTAACACCTGGCGGTGAGCCTCAAAGGCTCAACCCCTTTGTTACAGCACCACAGGGCATTCCAGCTAGTGGAGTTGCCCGCCCCCTCCGGCCACGGCCCCACTTTTGGCGGCAAGGCCGGAGGAGATAATGAGAAAAACAAGGAGGAGTCACTGGCCAGTCAGGACAGCCCCTAAGGCAACCTGAGCTGAAGTGACTCTGACTTTTAGCAATCCTCCATCTTGCAGATGGAGGATCCCCCCAATAGGGATAGGAATGTGACCCCCTCCCATTGGGAGGAGGCACAAAGAGGGTGTAGCCACCCTCAGGGCTAGTAGCCATTGGCTACTGCCCTCCCTGACCTAAACACACCCCTAAATTCTGTATTTAGGGGCTCCCCTGAACATAGGAACTCAGATTCCTGCAACCTAAGAAGAAGAGGACTGCTGAGCTGAAAAGCCCTGCAGAGAAGACGGAGACACCAACTGCTTTGGCCCCAGCTCTACCGGCCTGTCTCCCCCCTTCTGAAGAAACTGCTACAGCGATGCTTTCCCCAGGACCAGCGACCTCTAAATCCTCAGAGGACTGCCCTGCTCTAGAAGGACCAAGAAACTCCTGAGAACAGCAGCCCTGTTCACCAAAGACTGCAACTATGTTTCCAAAGAAGCAACTTCAACACAACTGCGTTTCCCGCCGGAAGCGTGAGACTTGCTACTCTGCACCCAACACCCCCGGCTCGACTTGTGGAGAAACAACACTTCAGGGAGGACTCCCCGGCGACTACGAGACTGTGAGTAGCCAGAGTTGCCCCCCCCCTGAGCCCGCACAGCGACGCCTGCAGAGGGAATCCCAAGGCTCCCCCTGACCGCGACTGCCTGACTCCCAGATCCCGACATCTGGAAAAAGACTCTGCACCCGCGGTCCCCAGGACCTGAAAGATCGGAACTCCAGTGCAGGAGTGACCCCCAGGAGGCCCTCTCCCTTGCCCAGGTGGTGGCTACCCCGAGGAGCCCCCCCCTTGCCTGTCTGCATCGCTGAAGAGACCCCTTGGTCTCCCATTGATTTCCATTGGAAACCCGACGTGTGTTTGCACACTGCACCCGGCCGCCCCCGTGCTGCTGAGGGTGTACTTTCTGTGCTAACTTGTGTCCCCCCCTGGTGCCCTACAAACCCCCCTGGTCTGCCCTCCGAAGACGCAGGTACTTACCTGCTGGCAGACTGGAACCGGGGCACCCCCTTCTCCATTGAAGCCTATGCGTTTTGGGCACCACTTTGAACTCTGCACCTGACCGGCCCTGAGCTGCTGGTGTGGTAACTTTGGGGTTGCTCTGAACCCCCAACGGTGGGCTACCTTGGACCCAAACTTGAACCCCGTAGGTGGTTTACTTACCTACAAAAACTAACAAATACTTACCTCCCCCAGGAACTGTTGAAAATTGCACTGTCTAGTTTTAAAATAGCTGTATGTGGTTTATTTGAAAAGTATATATGCTATTGTGATTATTCAAAGTTCCTAAAGTACTTACCTTTCATTTGAAGTATTACATGTAAAATTTGAACCTGTGGTTCTTAAAATAAACTAAGCAAAGATATTTTTCTATACAAAAACCTATTGGCCTGGAATTGTCTTTGAGTGTGTGTTCCTCATTTATTGCGGGTGTATGTACAACAAATGCTTAACACTACTCCTTTGATAAGCCTACTGCTCGACCACACTACCACAAAATAGAGCATTAGTATTATCTCTTTTTGCCACTATCTTACCTCTAAGGGGAACCCTTGGACTCTGTGCATACTATTCCTTACTTTGAAATAGTGCATACAGAGCCAACTTCCTACATTGGTGGATCAGCGGTGGGGTACAAGACTTTGCATTTGCTGGACTACTCAGCCAATTCCTGATCACACGACAAATTCCAAAAATTATCATTAGAAATTGATTTTTGCAATTTTAACTATTTTTCTAAATTCTTAAAAGTCCTGCTAGGGCCTTGTGTTAGACCCTGTTAGCATTTCTTTTAGAGTTTAAAAGTTTTGTGAAAGTTTGAATTAGATTTTAGAACTAGTTTTAGATCCTTAAAAAGTATTCCAACTTTTAGAAACATAATGTCTAGTGCAGAAGAGAATGTGATGGAACTCGACCTCACCCCTTACCTCCATCTTAAGATGAGGGAGCTAAGGTCTCTCTGCAAAATAAATAAAATCACAATTGGCTCAAGACCCTCCAAACAACAGCTCCAGGAGCTTTTGGCAGAGTTTGAAAAAGCCAACCCCTCTGAGGATGACACCCCAGAGGATGATGCTAGTGACTTTGAGGAGAATTCCCCCCTTCCAGTCCTAACTAGGGAACACAGGGACCCTCAATCCCTGATTCCAACTGTGATAGTCAGAGATGCTGCTTCCCTCACAGGAGGGGCCAGCACCTCTGAAATCACTGAGGATAGCCTCAGTGAAGAGGACCTCCTGTTAGCCAGGATGACCAAAAGATTGGCTTTGGAAAGACAGATCCTAGCCATAGAAAGGGAAAGACAAGAGATGGGCCTAGGTCCCATCAATGGTGGCAGCAACATAAATAGGGTCAGAGATTCTCCTGACATGTTGTAAATCCCTAAAGGGATTGTAACTAAATATGAAGATGGTGATGACATCACCAAATGGTTCACAGCTTTTGAGAGGGCTTGTGTAACCAGAAAAGTAAACAGATCTCACTGGGGTGCTCTCCTTTGGGAAATGTTCACTGGAAAGTGTAGGGATAGACTCCTCACACTCTCTGGAAAAGATGCAGAATCTTATGACCTCATGAAGGGAACCCTGATTGAGGGCTTTGGATTCTCCACTGAGGAGTATAGAATTAAATTCAGGGGGGCTCAAAAAACCTCGAGCCAGAGCTGGGTTGATTTTGTGGACTACTCAGTGAAAACACTGGATGGTTGGATTCA
The DNA here is from genome assembly GCF_031143425.1 of Pleurodeles waltl. Classification (NCBI taxonomy): domain Eukaryota; kingdom Metazoa; phylum Chordata; class Amphibia; order Caudata; family Salamandridae; genus Pleurodeles; species Pleurodeles waltl. The sequence continues at coordinate 1,083,944,051 of NC_090437.1, read as the reverse complement.
AGGCAGTGGTGTTAATGATTATGATGGGCTGTACAATTTATTTGTGAAAGAACACTTATTGAGTAATTGTTCAAATGACAAACTGCATCAGCATCTGGTAGACCTAGGACCAATTTCTCCCCAAGAATTGGGAAAGAAGGCGGACCATTGGGTCAAGACTAGGGTGACCAAGACTTCCACAGGGGGTGACCAAAAGAAAGCGGTCACAAAGCCTCCCCAGGGGAAGAGTGTTGAGACACGCCCCTAAATTCTGTATTTAGGGGCTCCCCTGAACATAGGAACTCAGATTCCTGCAACCTAAGAAGAAGAGGACTGCTGAGCTGAAAAACCCTGCAGAGAAGACGGAGACACCAACTGCTTTGGCCCCAGCTCTACCAGCCTGTCTCCCCCCTTCTGAAGAAACTGCTCCAGCGATGCTTTCCCCAGGGCAAGCGACCTCTGAATCCTCAGAGGACTGCCCTGCTCTAGAAGGACCAAGAAACTCCCGAGAACAGCAGCCCTGTTCACCAAAGACTGCAATTTTGTTTCCAAAGAAGCAACTTCAAGACAACTGCGTTTCCCACCGGAAGCGTGAGACTTGCTACTCTGCACCCGACGCCCCCGGCTCGACTTGTGGAGAAACAACACTTCAGGTAGGACTCCCCGGCCACTACAAGACTGTGAGTAGCCAGAGTTGCCCCCCCTGAGACCCCACAGCGACGCCTGCAGAGGGAATCCCGCGGCTCCCCCTGACCGCGACTGCCTGACTCCCAGATCCTGACGTCTGGAAAAGACTCTGCACCCGCAGCCCCCAGGACCTGAAAGATCAGAACTCCAGTGCAGGAGTGACCCCCAGGAGGCCCTCTCCCTTGCCCAGGTGGTGGTTATCCCGAGGAGCCCCCCCCCTTGCCTGCCTGCATCGCTGAAGAGACCCCTTGGTATCCCATTGATTTCCATTGGAAACCCGACGTGTGTTTGCACACTGCACCCGGCCGCCCCGTGCTGCTGAGGGTGTACTTTCTGTGCTAACTTGTGTCCCCCCCCGGTGCCCTACAAAACCCCCCTGGTCTGCCCTCCGAAGACGCGGGTACTTACCTGCTGGCAGACTGGAACCGGGGCACCCCCTTCTCCATTGAAGCCTATGCGTTTTGGGCACCACTTTGAACTCTGCACCTGACCGGCCCTGAGCTGCTGGTGTGGTAACTTTGGGGCTGCTCTGAACCCCCAACGGTGGGCTACCTTGGACCCAAACTTGAACCCCGTAGGTGGTTTACTTACCTACAAAAACTAACAAATACTTACCTCCCCCAGGAACTGTTGAAAATTGCACTGTGTCTAGTTTTAAAATAGCTGTATGTGGTTTATTTGAAAAGTATATATGCTATTGTGATTATTCAAAGTTTCTAAAGTACTTACCTGCAATACCTTTCATTTGAAGTATTATATGTAAAATTTGAACCTGTGGTTCTTAAAATATACGAAGCAAAGATATTTTTCTATACAAAAACCTATTGGCCTGGAATTGTCTTTGAGTGTGTGTTCCTCATTTATTGCGGGTGTATGTACAACAAATGCTTAACACTACTCCTTTGATAAGCCTACTGCTCGACCACACTACCACAAAATAGAGCATTAGCATTATCTCTTTTTGCCACTATCTTACCTCTAAGGGGAACCCTTGGACTCTGTGCATACTATTCCTTACTTTGAAATAGTGCATACAGGGCCAACTTCCTACAAGGTGCTTTGTTGACAAGTTACTTGTTCAGTAACCACCACAATTCCAGTCTATGGAAATTCGAGTAAAATAACATTAGCTCTCAACCTCCAGGATTACCAGATCCTATACGCGATTTAAGGCTCTTTAGTCATGAGTTGCTTCCATTGAGCCACTTGGACAGATGCACCGAACAACAATGCTTCGAAGCAAAAAATTATCAGGCCTACACATTTGGCCATCTTAACTATAGAGCAAGCTTTCAGAGCGAAAACTTTTGCAGCATCTGCAAATAGGAAAGAATATAATTGTTCTAACACAAAGAAATATAGTCCAAATGCTCATGTCCATAACATAGATAGCCCTCAAAGTGTGACCAAAGTGCAAAATTAAGCCAGGAGGATGTGTTGAGTGAATGCAAATGTTTTCGAAGTACTCTTAAACGTTATCTATACTATATCAAGAAACCATGCTTCTTGTATACTCTTCTTGTACTTGTGTTCTGGTGGTTTCTGCAAAAGTGTTGTTTGTTCAAACGAAGCTATGTCACTGTACACTACAACACAAAGCGAAAACATATGGCACTGTTGAGTGTCACTTAGGATAATATGAATAAAATAATCCGCAGTTCCTATTGATATCCTAAAATACACTTCCTGTGGATTTGCCATGTCACCTGCCTCTTCTTACATTTGTCGATATCCAAGTGAATTCAATAATAGGCCAGAATTAATTGTATGCTGGTCTCCCTCAATACTAATTATCTGTTTTACTGGTTTCGTGCACAGTATTATGTGTCCTTCGGGTACTTAGCTGGTTACAGACAAGTTAATTCTAATTTATAAATTACTTTAATTTAACAAACGAGCTTGCTTTAAAATAAGATGTCAGTCTTCCACATAGATTTGCACCAATTTAATTAAAATACAAGTTTTAAGAGCCTGCAGTTCTTGCTTTATAAAGTGTTACACTCTGCTTCACCAGCTGTTGAATGTGTCATTTGTTTGTCACAGTGGTGAATGATTTGCATTTGGATGTGAACACGCGCCTGGTTCTCTCACATTAATTTTAGCGTTGATTCAGGGAGTCGGGGTAGAGGGACATATTGGCACACTACTTGCCCATTAGGAACGAGTTGGGCACTACTTTAAGGCCTATTTCAGCATTTGTTAATGAAAAGTTGTTAATTACATCACCAACTGAACGATAGAGGTAATTGGTTTATTTGTTCCAACTGTAAAATTATATTTAATTCCTGCAAAGTGCACAGCTACCCAGGTTAAACAAGCGCCGAGTGCATTCCTTATTACAGACCTAGCAGCATACCTTAGACCCTCCCTCCTCAATCTCATTCTGTTTATGGGCTTATCATTAGTGCAGTCCAAAGTTCCCAGAGGCCCAAATGCACTTGTTTCTTCTTTCTGTATTTTTGAACTGTATGGAGGTGGATAACTCTCACTCCCTCTCTCTGTCGCCCTCTCTTTTAAAAAAGAAAGCTGGATGGTGGGTTGATTAATATGCATGAGGCAACACCTAGTGTGGAAGCGCAGATGCATGAGTGCCTCACACTTAAATTAAAGTCTTCTGCTGACGGCTTCCACATGCATGCCCCTCTCTTCTCTTTGCTGCCCCAGGAGGCCAGGGACTGGTACTTAGGGAGTATCTGCAGGTTTATTATTCTAGACTTGTAATTGTAAACAACACGCCCCTTTATTCTGCCTCTGGCATGCCTGCACCCGCTCATTTGCAGCCCTGCCAAGAACCACGCATCAGGGGTTAGACTAACGCATTTTGGGCCATATTTATACTTTTTGACGCAAAACTGCGCTAACGCAGTTTAGCGTCAAAAAATTTTGCGCCGTCTAATGCCATTCTGAAGCGCCATGCGGGCGCCGTATTTATTGAATGGCGTTAGCCGGCGCTACCAGACCGGCGCTGCCTGGTGTGCGTGGAAAAAAACCACGTACACCAGACAGCGCCGGCGTAGGGGGAAAATGGCGTATGGGCGTCTTAAAATGGGGCAAGTCAGGTTGCGTCGAAAAAATCGTCTTAACCCGACTTGCGCCATTTTTTAACGACGCCCATCCCCCATCAACATGACTCCTATCATTGTAAAGATAGGAGTCATGCCCCCTTGCCCAATGGCCATGCCCAGGGGACTTCTGTCCCCTGGGCATGGCCATTGGGCATAGTGGCATGTAGGGGGGCACAAATCAGGCCCCCCTATGCCACAAAAAAAAAAAAAATACTTACCTGAACTTACCTTAATGTCCATGGGATGGGTCCCTCCGTCCTTGGGTGTCCTCCTGGGGTGGGCAAGGGTGGCAGGGGGGGTCCCTGGGGGCAGGGGAGGGCACTCTGGGCTCATTTTGAGCCCACTTGTCCCTTAACGCCATGCCTGACCCAGGCGTTAAAAAGCGGCGCAAATGCGCCGTTTTTGGCCACGCCCACTCCCGGGCGTCATTTTTGCCCGGGAGTATAAATACCACGTAAAGGCCTGGGAGTCATTTTTTAAGACGGGAACGCCTCCCTTGCATATCATTAACGCAAGGAAGGGGTTCACGCTAAAAAATGACGCACACTCCGGGCACTTTGGCGCCCGAAGCGTCTAACGCCATAGTATAAATATGGCGTTAGTTGGCGTTAGTTTAGGGTCGAATTTGCGTCGAAAAAAACGACGCAAATTCGGCGCAACCAGAGTATAAATACGGCCCTTAGTTCTGGGGTCCGTATTACTGCACGAAAATGCGTTAGTCACTCATTTTAAGTGCTCCTTGACACTATGGCGATCATGAGGTCCTCCACTGAAGAAATAATTATTATTATGGATCCAAGGGTAGGTGGTTTATGACAGGAGGGGACTTAAATAAAAAATCAAAGAGGTGGTTTATGAATGCAATGGACTTAATCAAATAAACAAGCAGTAAGCATTGAGCCCATCAGCGCACGAATTTGGTGCCTTCTGTTGTTAAGTGAGGTCTCGCTGTCACCAGTCCACAACGGGCAGCAGGTATGCAGCAGGATGTTTTCCAACTGGCCACCGGGCCCAAAACAAAAACAGTCCCCGACTGGATTGCCGAAGCACTGGAGAGGAAAGCAGTGGGGAGTGACGCTGACACAAGATGGACAAATGTGGCATCACATCTTCCTGGCAAAGGTCAGTACAATACTGGGCACATTTCGGTTTTGCACACTCCATACCAGCACGTTTTCTAAAAAAAAAAGCAGAACCTGCTAACAGCATTGCACTGCGACATGTCGGGCATCGAAAGAGCTAAGATTTAACATGGGCTTATTTGATATTGAAAATTAAATAAATAGCATTGGAACCTGAGCTGACTCACTACACCAAGAGAAGTTGTTCTTCAGTCACCCTGAAATGTATTTCTGTGAACCTAACTTGTTTCTCCTTTTGTCAGTTAGATAAAATCCTTATCCTTTATTAGTAAGAGTTCATTAGTCCTTATACATCTTCTGAAAGTTGATTGAACCCGGAGCCGGCCTTTGTTCTAATAGGGCCCGGGGCGGCAAGAAATGTGCCGCCCTCGATACTGCTGGTGAATGAAATGAGGCAACAGCCACTTTTCACAGGGCTGATGTCCTGTGGCAGTGTCGGGACACGTACAAGTGACATATATTTATAAAGCACAGTAAATGCTTTTTAAATGGAATGTGCCCGAATACCGCTGCAATACGAATTCCATTTTGAACTATAGCACAGCTGCAAATGGAATTTGTAACGCAGAGGTGATCAGGCAAAGTCTATTTAAAAAGCATTTACCGTTGGTTAAGGCAAACAGCACATTGAGGGCAAAGACAAGGCGCTTTGAAGGAAGGCAAATTGCCATTTGAAGTCAAACAGTTATCATACTCAGCTACTTCCAGACTTGTTGCGCACGGTTTTCTACCTAAGACTGTTTAAAAAACAGATACTACGTTCTTGAAAACTTCTACTCAACTAGAGCCCTGTGGCCTCCTCAGCTAGTGGCAGATTAATGTCATCATGTGTTCCTGATAGGTGGTAATTGAGCTCAGCAGAGAAGTCCCGCGTGGCCTTGCTTAACCGCATAACTCGGTAATGAAATGTGGTGGCAGCTGGCCAAATGACAGAGCCTTCAAAACATGTATTTCATCAGTATAAGACTTACTTGGACATGCGCTATACGAACCAGCCTCATACGCACAGTCCCACGTTTCAAAATGGCCTAGTCCCAGAAGAGGGTGTTTTATGGCTGCAAATGCTGGTTCAAGAGAAAATAAGCCGGAAGCTTCCCAGCCAATATACGCATTGCTCTCATGCTGCCTGTAAGACTAAACAGGATAAGAGCAGTGCCAGGACTGGCTGGGTCAGGCAAGCACAACGCTCAGTCAGAGACGGATGGGGCTCTGTTTCTGTTATTCCAGCTCCCTGGCAACATTGGTTCTGGAGGCCTAAACTGCGCATGTCAGGCTGGCCAGGATGAAAACACCAGCCAATCTGACATAGGTTGACCAATTTCCATAACCTCAGCTGGTCCTGGGAGTCCAGACAGTGAGAGTACTGTAGCCCCACCCCTAGTGGAAAAACAAGTGACAGAATGGAAATGTTTTGTTTCAGAAGTAAAGAAGTTTAACCCCTTCGCTGCCAGGCCTTTTCCCCCTCAGGTGCCAAGCCTTTTTTTGGCCAGTTTCAGCTTAGGCCCTCATAACTTTTTGACCACATAGTCTACCCACGCCAAATTTGCATCCTTTTTTCCAACATCCCAGGGATTCTAGAGGTACCCAGACTTTGTGGGTTCGCCTGAAGGAGACAAAGAAAGTAGGCAAAATACAGCAAAAATTTAGTTTTCTTAAAGAAAATGAGGAAAAAAGGCTGCAGAAGAAGGCTTGTGGTTTTTAGCTGAAAATGGCATTAACAAAGGGTTTGCGTTGCTACAATCACCATCTTCCCAAGAACATGCAGACTTGAATCAGTAAACCCAATTTTTCAACACAATTTTGGTATTTTACTGGGACATACCCCATTTTTACTATTTTTGGTGCTATCAGACTCCTTCCAGTTAGTGACAGAAATGGGTGTGAAACCAATGCTGGATCCCAGAAAGCTAAACACGTCTGAAAAGTGGCCAAAATTCTGAATTCAGCAGGGGGTAATTTGTGGAGATACAGAAAATAACAGCTGAAATAAAAAAAAAATTGAAATTGAGGTAAAAAACCAGCCATTTTTCTCTACATTTTACTCTGTAACTTTTTCCTGCAATGTCAGGTTTTTGAAAGCAATATACCGTTACGTCTGTTGGACTCTTCTGGTTGCGGGGCTATATAGGGCTTGTAGGTTCATCAAGAACCCTAGGTACCGAGAGCCAAAAAATGAACTGCACCTTGCAATGGGTTTTTATTCTGTACCGGGTATACAGCAATTTATTTGCTGAAATATAAAAAGTGAAAAATAGGTATCAAGAAAACCTTTGTATTTCCAAAATGGGCACAAAATAAGGTGATGAGAAGCAGTGGTTATTTGCACATCTCTGAATTCCGGGATGTCCATACTAGCACGTGAATTACAGGGCATTTCTCAAATAGACGTCTTTTTTACACACAGTCTTACATTTGGAAGGACAAAATGTAGAGAAAGACTAAGGGCAATGACACTTGTTTTGCTATTCTGTGTTCCCCCAAGTCTCCCGATAACAATGGTACCTCACTTACGTGGGTAGGTCTAATGCTCGCGACAGAAAACACAACATGGACACATCACATTTTTACATTCAAACCTGACATGTTTTTTGCAAAGTGCCTAGCTGTAGATTTGGACCTCTAGCTCAGCTGGCACCTAGGGAAACCTAACAAACCTGTGCATTTTTTAAAACTAGACACCTAGGGAAATCCTAGATGGGGTGACTTGTGGGGCTCTGACCAGGTTCTGTTACCCAGAATCCTTTGCAAACCGCAAAATTGGGCCAAAAAAACACTTTTTCCTCTCATTTCGGTGAAAGAAAGTTCTGGAATCTGAGAGGAGCCACAAATTTCCTCCCACCCAGCATTTCCCCAAGTCTCCCGATAAAAATGGTACCTCACTTCTGTGGGTAGGCCTAGTGCCCCCGCCAGGAAATGCCCCAAAACAGAAGGTGGACACATCACATTTTCCCAAAGAAAACAGAGCTGTTTTTTGCAAAATGCCTAGCTGTGGATTTTGTCCTCTAGCTCAGGCGGCACCTAGGGAACCCTAGCAAACCTGTGCATTTTTTAAAACTAGACACCTATGGGAATCTAAGATGGGGTGACTTGTGGGGCTCTGACAGGTTCTGTTACCAGGAATCCTTTGCAAACTGAAGATTTGGCCAAAAAACGCTTTTTCCTTTCATTTCGGTGACCGAAAGTTCTGGAATCTGAGAGGATCCACAAATTTCCTTCCACTCAGCATTCCCTCAGGTAACCCGATAAAAATGGTACCTCACTTGTGTGGGTAGGCCTTGCGCCCGAAACAGGAAATGCCCCAAAACACAACGTGGACACATCACATTTTCCCAAAGAAAACTGAGCTGTTTTTGCAAAGTGCCTGGCTGTGGGTTTTGGCCGTTAGCTCAGCCGGCACCTAGGGAAACTTAGCAAGCCTGCACATTTTAAAAAACTAGACACCTAGGGGAATCCATTATGGGGTGACTTGTGGGGCTCTCACCGGGTTCTGTTCCCCAGAATCCTTTGCAACCCTCAAAATGTGGCCAAAAAAACACTTTTTCCTCTCATTTTGGTGACAGAATGTTCTGGAATCTGAGAGGAGGCACAAATTTCTTTCCACCCAGCATTACCCTGAGTCTCCCGAAAAAAATGGTACCTCACTTGTGTGGGTAGGCCTTGCGCCCGCGACAGGAAATGCCCCAAAACACAACGTGGACACATCACATTTTCCCAAAGAAAACAGAGCTGTTTTTGCAAAGTGCCTAGCTGTGGATTTTGGCCTCTAGCTCAGCCAGCACCTAGGGAAACCTAGCAAACCTGGGCATTTTTGAGAACTAGACACCTAGGGGAATCCAAGTTGGGGTGACTTGTGGGGCTTTCACCATGTTCTGTTACCCAGAGTCATTTGCAAACCTCAAAATTTGGCCAAAAAAAACACTTTTGCCTCTCATTTCGGTGACAGAAAGTTCTGGAATCTGAGAGGAGCCACACATTTCCTTCCACCCAGCGTTCCCCAAGTCTCCTGATAAAAATGGTACCTCACTTGTGTGGTTAGGCCTAGTGCTTGCGAAAGGAAATGCCCCAAAACGCTATCTGGACACATCAAAATTATCAAATACAAAACTTCCTGTTTTTTTGGGGGGGAAGGCACCTGCGTTTTTGGTCCTGGGCTCAGCAGCCATCTAGGGAAACCTAGCAAATGCAGACATTTCTGAAAACTAGACACCCGAGGGAGTCCAGGGAGATGTGACTTGCATGGATCACCCAATGATTTCTTACCCAGAATCATCAGCAAACCTCAAATTTAGCTAAAAAATCATTTTTTCCCACATTTCTGTGTCGGATCACCGCACAGGGACAAATTTCCTACCACCCAACGTTCCCCTTAGTCTCCTGGTAAAAATGATACCTCACTTGTGTAGGTGGGCCAAGTGCCTGTGACAGGGAAGAGCCAAAAACATGTTGAAATTGATGGGCAACCAAAGCAGGTCCAAAAGGGCAGTTAAAAAAAAAAAACATTTTTAGGCTGACAAGTGCAGCAGAATTTTTTTATCGGTATAGATGAGATAATGTTGGGTGGTAGGGATTTTGTGGATTCCTGCAGATTCCGGAAGGTTCCATCACAAAAATGTGGGGAAAATGTGTGATTTCCAGCAAAGTTGGAGGTTTGTAGGGCTTTGTGGGTAAGAAAATGGTGCGGGGTGCATGTGAAGCACACCCCCCTGGAATTAACCAGATGTTTAGTTTTCAGATGTGTCTGGGTCTTGTGGATTTTTCTACGTGGCAGCGTCCCAACGTCAAAAAAGTACAGCCCTCACCATGGCCCAAATATAAAACCAAAACCCAAAATAATCAAATGTCTTCTTGCTTGCCATGGGATAAGATGTTTTAGTGTGTGGGGGGAGAGCTGAAAGACTGTTACCCCCTTCAGTTGGGGTGGGGGCATCACCTGGCCCATACTGGTTGGTAGCAACCACCCCTCTATTTTTTTTTTTTTTTAATTCCATGCCATCTAATAGATGTTCTGCCCCCCCGGGGTGTGGCTCAGGTGTAATTGCCCCATCTGCCCACTGGTGGGTAGAACAACTTTGGCCCCATTTATTTGGGCCATGCCCCCACCCTTTTATTTTGAAAAAAATCTTCCCTGGTCTCTGATGGGCTTTCTGCTCCCCTTGGGGGCAGATAGGCCTTCCAAAAATAGGCCGATCTGCCCCTAAAGGGGGGCAGATATGGCCAACAGTAATGTGCCCCCATGGAGACTGACCCTTGCCCAAGGGGCAGTCCCCCCAAACAAAAGACACACACACCAATCCCTGGTGTCTAGTGGTTTCTGCCCCCCTTGGGGCAGATTGGCCTAACAAAAATAGGCCGATCTGCCCCAAGGGGGGCAAAAATTTCCTAAATACAATTTTGCCCCCAGTGTAGTGATCCTTGCCTAGGGGGTCGCTCCCCATACATAAAAACATAAAGTAAATACAAATATATATATATCCCTGGTGTCTAGAGGTTTCTGTCCCCCCCGAGGCAGATCGGACTAATTATATTAGGGCAATCTGCCTTAGGGAGGGCAGAAAAGGTATACAAATATTCCCCGCCCCCAGGGACCTGCCCTTGCCCAAAGGGTCACTCCCCTTATGCGTTAGTATATAAAAAACAAAAACCCCTGGTGTCTAGTGGCTTCTGTCCCCCCCCCCCCCCCCGGGGCAGAAATGGCCTAAAAATATTTTGCCCACCTGGGGAGCGGCCCTTGCCAAAGGGGTTGCTCCCTACACATAAAAGAAAAAAAAAATCTTGGTGTCTAGGTTTTTTTTGCTCCCCCCCCCCGGGGGCAGAAATGGCCTACAACTTATCTGGCCCCCTGGGGAGCAGCCCTTGCCCAAGGGCCACTCCCCTCATGTCCATTTCAAACAAAAAATAAATCCCTGGTGTCTAGTGGGCATTTCTGCTGCCCGATCACATTGCGATCGGGCAGCAGAAATGCTTGCAGAGACATGAAAGGAAAGGCCTTTCCTTTCCTTTCATGCCTCTGCTGGCCCCCTCCTCCCGAGCAGAAGAGAAATGCTTTTGCACGATGGGACAAGACCTCTGATGAGATCAGCATGCGATTGCGAGCTGACGTCATCAGATGTCACTGGGGGTGGAAGGGGAAGTGGTTCCCCTTCCAGCCCTGACCTGGGGGGGGTTACCCTCGGTGGGAGCGCTAGCGCTTCCCCCAAGGGCCGGTAAACTGACGTAATGGTGAAGTCCGTGGTGCCTGAGAGGCGCAGCCATGGACGGAACTATTACGTCCATGGCCCCCAAGAGGTTAATATCGTGTCTCTTGCCCTGTGTGGGCTCCTAGTAGGTGGTCAACGCCCAATAACTCCTATAGAGGAACCTCCCCTGAAGGCAATGACTTGCCTCTGAACACAAATCTCCGCACCTTCCCAGCTCACCTGAACTACCCACAACTTAGCTCCATCAGAGTGGTTCCAAGATGTTTGTTGGGGAGGGGGAATTGATGTGTGATTGTGGGGATGAGGGTAGATGGAAGGGCAAGGTAGGTGCTGATAGCATGCCAAAAAATGTGCTTACTGTACTTAAGAATGATTAGAAGCACTTTAAAAGGAATCACTGGAGCCAAAGTAGAGGGGGGGGGGTTGCTGGTTTTAGGGCCTATAGGCAGACAGTTCTTTTCGCCCCTCTGAAGACTGGTGCCCTGGGTCTGCAACTAGCTTGCCCATGCCAGAAGAAATCCTGATTGCACCAAAACATTTAGGGGGTCATTCTGACCTCGGCGGTAAAAGGCCCTTACCGCCGGTCAGAAGTCCGCCATTCTACCGCCGCGGCCCCGGTAAACCGCCACGGTCATTCTGACCACCAACTGTGAAACCGCCAAAAATCCGTCATCCAAGGAAGGCCGCCTCATCCGCGGGCCGCGGAAAACTGGAGATGACCAAACCTCCACCGTCACGCCAACACAAACACGCCCATGCCATTCTGACCCACGAATCCACGCGGCGGTCTTTTAACCGGGGTATTCCATTGGCGGTACACACCGCCGCGCTCAAAATACACACACAGCTCCAAAACACAGCCACATTGGACAAATTGAAATACGCACACCTGAGACACATACAAACAACACTCCCACACATCCAATCAACTATAAAACACACACCCAAATCACCCACAAACCCCCACTAGTTGGAAATCAGAGCGAAGGCGAGAGAGATAGAGATAGAGAGAGCGAGCACAGCAATAGAAAACCCCAACACACACAGGAACCCAACTTCATCACCCACACCACATCTACGCACACATCACCACATATCACCACGCACATCACCACAAACACCACCCCACACCTCATCCACACCACCCCATGGCACCCCAAAGACACCCAAGGTTTTCGGACCAAGAACTCCGGGTCATGGTGGAGGAAATCATGAGGGTTGAGCCCCAGCTCTTCGGCACACAGGTGCAGCACACCACCATAGCAAGGAAGGCTGAGCTATGGCAAAGGATCGTAGACAGGGTCAGCGCTGTGGGACAGCATCCCAGAAATCGGGAAGATATCAGAAAGCGATGGAACGACCTACGGGGGAAGGTGCGCTCAATGATCTCCAGGCACAACATCGCTGTGCAGAAGACTGGCGGCGGACCCCCACCCACTCCACCCCAATTCACAGCATGGGAGCAAGAGGTGGTAAACATCCTGCATCCTGATGGCCTCGCTGGAGTACACGGAGGAATGGACTCTGGTAAGTCGAATCTCAACTACTTCACCCCCCCAACCACCAGCATGCCAACCCCCCCCCCTCACCCCCAATCTCAACCCCCCAGCACACAACCTCCCTGCCAATGTCTCACCAGCACAACCCACCCTAAACAACACCAACCCCTGAATGCCAACACAAACCATAGACAGCCACCACCAAAGCATGACCATTGCACATACCCATACACCCCCCCCCCCCCAAACCCTCACAATACCTCCCACAAGGGAATGCCAGCACTGGGGGACAAGGGCACTCAAAATGCACGCCATGGCACACACAGAAACAATAACCATACTCCTTTACCCCTGCAGGGCCCGAACGCCAACACACCGCCACGGAGGGTCCAGATTTGTCCATCCCACCCCCAGAACAGGCCCCTAGCGAGGACAGCAGCTCTGTCGACCTAGAACCTGACGACCAGCCCGGACCATCGGGGACCTCTGGACAGTCGGTTCCCCACACACAGACACAGGCCACAGCAGACCCAAACCCCTCTGGGAACACCAGCACAGCTCCCACCCAGCGGGCCCATGCCTCTGTCTCGCGGACGCGTCAATCAGCGGTGTGTCCGCCACTACAGGGCACCCAGGCTGACCCAACACCCCAACAACAACAGGGACCTGGGGGCAGTGGTAGTGGGCACACCGTCCAGGGGACAGAGGCCCGAGGAAACAGGGCAACTGGGAGGGCTGCTGTGCGACAGGGGGGGGAGGACAGGCCCAGGGAACCGACTCTCCAAGAGGCCCTCACCACCATCATGGGAGCATATCATCACTCCCAGGAGACGATGGCGACGGTACTGGCCAGGTTCACCGAGATCCAGGCACAGCAGGAGGAACGGTACATGGGGTTCAGCAATGAACTCAGGAACATCGCTACCGCTATGGGGACCATAGTCCAGGCCCTCAACCGGATAGAAACCACATTGCAGGACCATGTGGCACCGCAAAGGGCCCCTGTCACTAGCCAGGAACAGCCTACCACCTCCGCCGGCGCTAGTGGTCAGGAGGCCCCCACAGAACGACGGGCCACCAGAACCCCACCTCCTGCTGAAGAACAACCACCCCGCAAGAGGAACCTGAGATCTCAAAGGAAGACAGAGTAGGATGCCAAGCCCCCCGCCAGCCTAATATCCCCCCGGATGTCATTCCACTGTCCCACAGTGTCACCCTGTCCAACCTTGAACTGCCCCTGCTCCATCCTTCCACAGGCATATGGACAATGCACCTGTGCGAACGAGAACTGGACTCTGCCATGGACATAACTCCACCCTCACCCATCACCGTTTTAATATCATGTACCAATATATAGCACTAAAAATAAATCACTCATTGCACTGAAATCATTCTGGAGTCAGCCTGTATTATTTACAAATGTATAACACATTACTTATCAATAATGTTCTGTTATTTATGTGATGACAACATACCGATGTCAATAAGCATTAGTCCATGGGCTAACCAAGCAGAAGTCACGCAGTGGGTCATACAGCACTGAAAAGGGAAGGGAAAATCAAACATCAGATTAAATGAACTGGGGGGAAATACACAAAGTAAAGATGCAGGGGGCTTTCAGTAAATGTTAAATGGCGTGGGTGATTCCTACCTGTGTGCTACTGAAAATACTGTTGGATAACTCTGTCCCTGTTGTCTGGGTCGTCCTCTTCGTCTTCCTCCTCTTCACTCTCCGCAGGCTCCACAGCTGCTTCAACACCACCATCTGGACCATCCTCCTGCAGGAAGGGCACCTGACGTCGCAATGCCAGATTGTGAAGCATACAGCAGGCCACGATGATCTGGCACACCTTCTTTGGTGAGTACATCAGGGATCCCCCTGTCATATGCAGGCACCTAAACCTGGCCTTCAGGAGGCCAAAGGTTCTTTCAATGATCCTCCTAGTTCGCCCATGGGCCTCATTGTACCGTTCCTCTGCCCTGGTCCGGGGATTCCTCACTGGGGTCAATAGCCAAGGCAGGTTGGGGTAACCAGAGTCACCAATTAGCCACACACGTTGTCTCTGTAGCTGTTCCATCACATAAGGGATGCTGCTATTTGGCATCACATACGCGTCATGCTCTGACCCAGGGAACATGGCATTCACATGGGAGATGTACTGGTCAGCCAAACAGACCACCTGGACGTTCATCGAATGGTAACTTTTCCTGTTTCTGTACACCTGCTCATCGTCTTTTGGGGGTACTAAAGCCACATGGGTCCCATCAATGGCACCAATTATGTTGGGTATATGTCCAAGGGCATAAAAATCACCCTTCACAGTGGCCAAATCAACCTCCTCAGGGAATACAATGTAGCGCCGCATGTGTTTCGTCAGGGCAGACAACACTCTAGACAAGATTTTTGAAAACATAGGCTGAGACATTCCAGATGACATGGCCACTGTTGTCTGGAATGAGCCACTTGCCAAAAAATGGAGTACTGACAGAACCTGCAGTAGAGGGGGAATTCCTGTGGGTTGGCGGATGGGGGACATCAGGGCTGGCTCCAGCTCGGCACACAGTTCATGTATAGTGGCTTGGTCAAGTCGGTAACTTAGTATGATGTGGCGTTCTTCCATTGTCGACAGGTCCACCAGCGGTCGGTACACGCGAGGATTCATCCTTCTCCTCGCAAGTCCCAGCGGACGGTGCCTAGGAAGGACAACATGGCGCACAGAGTCAAGCTAATCACAGGTACGTTCAGCACTGCATGCATAGCACACGATTATCTATGTATTGAAAGGCGTGTATGTGTGGCAATGCAAGGCCTAGGCCTGTGTGACGCAGTACAAAATATGCCATGTGGGCCCTTGAAATGGCGGCTGCCTGACCTGTGAAGTGGGACAATGGGATGTGAGGTCAATGCGCTGGCGTGGCACACCGTGGCGGTAGGCGGTCGAAGACCGCTATACGAAGCCGCATTGGCTAACATTGAGGCCTATGGGTTTCAGGAGCCAATGACGAGGTGCGCCACGGTACGCACCGCCGCGGGCATGACCGCCATTTTCTATCTGCTTAATCACTCGAGACCTGATCATCCACAGGAGAGGACCTATACTGCAAGTGCTGCTGTGACCTCGGTCTGGAAGTGACAATGGCTGCTGCGACTGGGGAAAGGGACCCTGCCTTCACGTCTGAGGAGTTGGAGAAACTTGTGGATGGGGTCCTCCCCCAGTATGCGTTACTCTACGGTCCTCCAGACCAACAGGTAAGTACACTGGGTGCACATTGAGGCCCATATTTATACTTTTTGACGCTAAACTGCGCTAACGCAGTTTAGCGTCAAAAAGTTTTGCGCCGTCTAACGCCATTCTGAAGCGCCATGCGGGCGCCGTATTTATGGAATGGCGTTAGACGGCGCAATCAGACCGGCGCTGCCTGGTTTGCGTGGGAAAAAACCACGTAGACCAGACAGCGCCGGCGTAGGGGGAAAATGGCGTATGGGCGTCTTAAAATGGGGCAAGTCAGGTTACGTCGAAAAAATCGTCTTAACCCGACTTGCGCCATTTATTTTCGACGCCCATCCCCCATCAACATGACTCCTATCATTGTAAAGATAGGAGTCATGCCCCCTTGCCCAATGGCCATGCCCAGGGGACTTCTGTCCCCTGGGCATGGTCATTGGGCATAGTGGCATGTAGGGGGGCACAAATCAGGCCCCCCTATGCCAAAAAAAATTATTAAAAAAAAAAAAAAAAATACTTACCTGAACTTACCTGAATGTCCCTGGGGTGGGTCCCTCCAGCCTTGGGTGTCCTCCTGGGGTGGGCAAGGGTGGCAGGGGGGGTCCCTGGGGGCAGGGGAGGGCACTGTGGGCTCATTTTGAGCCCACTTGTCCCTTAACGCCATGCCTGACCCAGGCGTTAAAAAGCGGCGCAAATGCGCCGTTTTTAGCCACGCCCACTCCCGGGCGTCTCTTTTGCCCGGGAGTATAAATACCACGTAAAGGCCTGGGAGTCATTTTTTAGACGGGAACGCCTCCCTTGCATATCATTAACGCAAGGAAGGGGTTCACGCTAAAAAATGACGCACATTCCGGGAACTTTGGCGCTATTCGCCTCTAACGCCATAGTATAAATATGGCGTTAGTTTGCGTTAGTTTAGCGGCGAATTTGCGTCGAAAAAAACGACGCAAATTCGGCGCAAACGGAGTATAAATACGGCCCTGAATGGGCTATGCCTGTGTGGAGTGGGGTGGATGTAAGTTGGTGGGGTGGGGTGCGAATGAGGAGTGCAACGCACGACAGATGAGAGCATATGCCATATGGCAAGGTTGGGGAGGGGGGGCCAATCGCATCTAACATGCAGAAAATTGATGATTTTTCCTTCCCATCAGAAAGTGGACATTTGGCGTGCCATCGCCAAGGAAGTCCGGGCCCTGGGGGTCCACGTCAGACGGGGCACCCACTGCCGCAAGAGGTGGGAGGACATCCGCCGCGGGACCAGGAAGACCGCCGAGTCACTGCTGGGGATGGCCTCCCAACCTAGGAGGGGTGCCAGTCGTACCCTGACACCCCTGATGTCCCGGATCCTGGCTGTGGCCTACCCTGATTTGGATGGGCGCTTGAGGACATCACAGCAGACACAAGGGGGTAGTATCAGCCCATTCTGCTATCTCTCTGCGCAGTGGAGGCGTCTGGGTGGGGGAGGAGGGTTGTGGGTGACATTAGGCCAGGGCGCTTTCTGTAGTGTAGTCCTCTCCTTTAGGCATGGCCCTGTGCTCCCAGCCCCCACCTCTGTAGGGTGACTAGTACAGCTATCGATGGTCCAGCATCACACATGTGCGCCTTTGTCGTCTCTAGACCTGTTGTCCTAGTCAGAAGTGCGGCTTAGTGCATGAGGCTCCTGTGTCTGTCCTCTCCGCCAACGGTGTTGACATTGCATGCACTCAACCTGGTCTTCGTTTTTCTCCCCCCACCCTTCTTCTTCATCTTCTTGTGCATGTGTGCATTAGCATCATCAGGCGGAGGAGAATTGTCATTGGAGCACGAGGGAGCTGCAAGTCACAAGGCCCCGGTGGGACCAGGAACAGACACCGAGGGCACCAGTGATCCGGAGGGCGAGGGGAGCACCACAACGGGGACCGGTGGTGACACCAGCGACAGCGACACGTCCTCGGATGGGAGCTCCCTAGCGGTGGCGGCAACATCCGGGCCCCCCGCCTCTACAGGTACAGCCGCCACCCAGCGCACCAGCCCCGCCCTCCCAGCAGCCCCTCAGCCTACGCTCCGTGCCCGCTCGCCCAGGAAGGCGGGCGTCTCCTTCGCCCCAGGCACCTCAGCCCCTGCCCCTGTTACCCCTGCTGCCCTCAGTGAGGAGGTCATTGACCCCCTGAGGACCATCATTGTTGGGCAGACTACCCTTTTGAATGCCATCCAGGGGGTAGAAAGGGAGGTGCATCGGAGCAATGCCTACCTGGAGGGCATTCATTCGGGCCAGGCTGCCCATCAACGATTGTTCAATGCTCTGGCCTCAGCACTGACGGCAGCCATTGTCCCTGTTTCCAGCCTCCCTCTTCTGACTGCCTCCAGCCTGTCTCTGTCTCCTGTACCTCAGCCTATCCCATCCACACCATCAGACCAGCCTGCACACACCTCAACACCCAAGGGCAGCTCATCCAGACACAAGCACCACAGAACCCACAAGCATTCACGCAAGCAACACCCAGATGCAGACATTCCAACAGTCACTACCACCTCTGTGTCCCCCTCCTCCTCGTCTCCCTCCTCCCTCCCTGTGACGTCTACACTCACACCTGCATGCACACCACCATCAGCCAGTGCTTCCATCACCAGCACACCCTCCAGTCCAGTCCGCACACGTGCAGTCACCACCCCCACTACCATTTACACGTCCCCTGTGTCCTCTCCCACTGTGTCTGTCACCCCCTCTTCCAAGACACACAAACGCAGGCAGACACCCACCCAACAGCCATCCACCTCACGACAGCCTCCAGCACAAGCACCTGCACCCAAAGACAGCACACCTGACTCTCCTACAACCACATCCTCTTCCTCCACTTCCATCACCACTTCTCCTACCTTTTACCTTGGTCCTAAGAAAGTTTTCCTTGCTAATCTTGACCTCTTTCCCTCCACTGACCCACCCCCTCCATCTGCAAATAGTCCCAAGAGCACCTCAGCCACCACCAGCCCAGCTTCGAGTGTCACTGTGGTGCATGGGTTCTGGAGCCCACCCTTTGCCAGCAGTGACACTTCAATCAGCAGCAAGGGGACAGCCAGCCCCCCACCAGGCAAGAAGACCAGGAAGCTAAAGGGCCGCCGTGAGAGGACTGACACGGCTGCCCCCAAGGAGCAAAGTTCGCCCACTTCACCAGCCACAACATCTAGGGGAGGCAAGGGCCCGAGAGCCCCATCTAAGGAGCAAAAGGGGAGCAGGGCGGAAAAGTCAGCCAGCAGGAGCGCGGAGCAGGAGGGGCCCACAAGCCCCATCCCGGGTGTTAGGGAGAACACCAAAGGGCCCAGGACTCCGTCACCGAAGGGTCCAGCAACAGCACGGTCGGAGGGCGACTGAGCAGGGAGTCCAGGCCAGGTCTGGCTCCCTTGACCTACTGGACAAGCACCGCTGAACAGGGCCCCGCCGTGGAGAAGAGCACCGCTGAACAGGGCCCCGCCGTGGAGAAGAGCACCGCTGAACAGGGCCCCGCCGTGCAGAAGAGCACCGCTGAACAGGGCCCCGCCGTGCAGAAGAGCACCGCTGAACAGGGCCCTGCCGTGGAGAAGACCACCGCTGAACAGGGCCCCGCCGTGCAGAAGAGCACCGCGGAACAGGGCCCCGCCGTGGAGAAGAGCACCGCTGAACAGGGCCCCGCCGTGCAGAAGAGCACCGCTGAACAGGGCCCCGCCGTGGAGAAGAGCACCGCTGAACAGGGCCCCGCCGTGCAGAAGAGCACCGCTGAACAGGGCCCCGCCGTGGAGAAGAGCACCGCTGAACAGGGCCCCGCCGTGCAGAAGAGCACCGCTGAACAGGGCCCCGCCGTCTCAAGCACCGCTCCGCTGGGCCCTTCCTGTCAAGCACCGCTCCGCTGGGCCCTTCCTGTCAAGCACCGCTCCGCTGGGCCCCGCCGTCTCATGCACCGCTCCGCTGGGCCCTTCATCTCAAGCACCGCTCCGCTGGGCCCTTCATCTCAAGCACCGCTCCGCTGGGCCCCGCCGTCTCATGCACCGCTCCGCTGGGCCCTTCATCTCAAGCACCGCTCCGCTGGGCCCTTCCTGTCAAGCACCGCTCCGCTGGGCCCCGCCGTCTCAAGCACCGCTCCGCTGGGCCCTTCATCTCAAGCACTGCTCCGCTGGGCCCCGCCGTCTCAAGCACCGCTCCGCTGGGCCCTTCATCTCAAGCACTGCTCCGCTGGGCCCCGCCGCCTCAAGCACCGCTCCGCTGGGCCCCGCCGTCTCAAGCACCGCTCCGCTGGGCCCTTCATCTCAAGCACCGCTCCGCTGGGCCCCGCCGTCTCAAGCACCGCTCCGCTGGGCCCTTCATCTCAAGCACCGCTCCGCTGGGCCCCGCCGTCTCAAGCACCGCTCCGCTGGGCCCTTCATCTCAAGCACCGCTCCGCTGGGTCCCGCCGTCTCAAGCACCGCTCCGCTGGGCCCTTCCTGTCAAGCACCGCTCCGCTGGGCCCTTCCTGTCAAGCACCGCTCCGCTGGGCCCCGCCGTCTCAAGCACCGCTCCGCTGGGCCCTTCATCTCAAACACCGCTCCGCTGGGCCCTTCCTGTCAAGCACCGCTCCGCTGGGCCCTGCCGTCTCAAGCACCGCTCCGCTGGGCCCTTCATCTCAAGCACCGCTCCGCTGGGCCCCGCCGTCTCAAGCACCGCTCCGCTGGGCCCTTCATCTCAAGCACCGCTCCGCTGGGCCCTTCCTGTCAAGCACCGCTCTGCTGGGCCCCGCCGTCTCAAGCACCGCTCCGCTGGGCCCTTCCTGTCAAGCACCGCTCCGCTGGGCCCCGCCGTCTCAAGCACCGCTCCGCTGGGCCCTTCATCTCAAGCACCGCTCTGCTGGGCCCCGCCGTCTCAAGCACCGCTCCGCTGGGCCCTTCATCTCAAGCACCGCTCCGCTGGGCCCCGCCGTCTCAAGCACCGCTCCGCTGGGCCCTTCATCTCAAGCACCGCTCCGCTGGGCCCTTCATCTCAAGCACCGCTCCGCTGGGCCCCGCCGTCTCATGCACCGCTCCGCTGGGCCCTTCATCTCAAGCACCGCTCCGCTGGGCTCCGCCGTCTCAAGCACCACTGGCACAATGACAGTGCCGGATCTGTCTCGAGCCACTGTTCACGGTTCACTGTGCCCACCATGCCTCCTCCTTGACCGGTGGAGACTGTTATCCACCTGATGGACTGTGGCTTTGCACTCCCCAGGATGGCAGAGTGGGCAAGCCACCCACTGTAGAGACTTGAGAGACTGTGGCTTTGCACTCCCCAGGATGGCAGAGTGGGCAAGCCACCCACTGTAGAGACTTGAGAGACTGTGGCTTTGCACTCCCCAGGATGGCCGAGTGGGCAAGCCACCCACTGTAGAGACTTGAGAGACTGTGGCTTTGCACTCCCCAGGATGGCACAGTGGGCATGGTGGCCCCTTCGTGGATCTGGCGTCGTGGACTCATGTGGCTGTGGTGCCCCCCCCTTCCCTTCCCCCTGAGGTGCCTGTAGTTTTGTCATCAGATGCCCCTGCAGTGTTCTCTCCAAAGGACTCAGGTCTCCTGTGTGGGCTTTGCCCTTGTGTTGATACACTTTGGCCCACGGACACTTGGAATATCGTTAGATGTGCAGGACTTATTGCCTCGGTTTATCGTATGCACTGGATATTGAATTGTTTTTTTTGAATTGTTATTGCTATTTGGCCGTGACTTGTCAGTGGTTTTTATTTCCCATAAATTTCGAGTCACAATTTAATTATGTCCTTGCTTTTTTTACGGGGGTTTGGGTGGTGTCACTGTGACTTGTTGCTCTGCATTGGTGTGTACATGGTTTGGGGGGGTGGGTGTATCGCGTATGTGTGTGCACGTAACCTTTCGTCCTTCCCCCTCCCCTGTGTCGTAGGTGCAGTACTCACCGTTGTCGTCTGCGCCGGCGTTCGTACTCGTGGTAGATGAGCAGGTAGACGAGAGCAGGTAGGATGTTTAATTCGGGTTCCATGCTGTCCTCCTTCCTCGTGGAGTGCGTAGAGGTGAGCGTTTTCCCATTCGTAGTCTGTTTCCGCCGTGTTTTTATCGGCGGTGCTCCCGCCCCGGAAAAGGTTGCGGATTGGCCGGTCATAATAGTGTGGGCGGTACATTGTCTGCCGCCTGTCTGTTGGCGGTGACCGCCGCGCTGTTTGTGGGTCCCGCCGTGGCGGTCGAAGTGTTAATGTGGCGGGCTGTGTTGGCGGTTCCCGCCAGGGTCAGAATTCCATTTTTTGGACCGCCGGCCTGTTGGCGGGTTGGCCGCCGCTTTATCACCGACCGCCAGGGTTAGAATCACCCCCTTAATGCTGTTACTTCATTTTAAAAGACCCTTGCAGAAAATGTTTTCTAAGGATTGACAAGGGCAAATGCCAGTAAAGAATGTCATTTACATCTCTGTATATAGTATTATAATATGGCATATTTATGTCATTAATATTTATATTTTTTTTATTTATTTATTATTTTTTATTTATTTATCTGTACATAGAATGATCCAATGAGCTATCTCATGCAGGTGCATAGTGGTGGTAGGCCTTAAATCCATAAATTGAGCCAGGGATTTCAGAGACAAGAACTTTAACCCTGTGAGCTATCTTGGAATATATGGGCAGATTTAAGAAAAAGGGCACTGCATCTTTTCTTACGTCGCTTAGCACCCCCCTAACGCCACCATGTGTGCTCTGTAAATAACTGTAATTAACATGGTAGTCAGGGAACTTGTGTAAACATTTTTGATGTTAGATTGGCGCTTTGCTCCACTAGCATCAAAAATTTTAACACAAGGAGGCCCATTGATTACTTTTTCAGCATATGTTAAAAATGACACCGAAAATGGGCAATGAAATCTTGTAGATTTTGTTGCGCCATTTTTGCATGCCTCCTTGCGCCGGAATGCCCCCTTTGCAGACATTATGCATGACGCATGCATAATGTGGCGCAAAGGGTTACAAAGCAGCGATTTTGTAAGCCTAACACAACATTAGCATAAAAAAAATGACACTAATGGCGCTAGGCCTTCTCAAATTTGGGCCATAGTGTGATAGAGGAGAAGGTTCCAGCTGACCCCAGACCTTCTGGTGTTGCAGAAAACAGGGAACATTCCTAAAAATAAATAAGGTTAATGAACCTCTCTTTCTGGAGATTTGCAGTAATGTCAAGAATGTTTTAGAGCTTCTAATTGCACTAAAGGGGGTAATTTCTGACATTTATCTCTTTACATGAACGTCATTGCTTGGTTTTACCCTCAAGAATGTGACACTTCAAGTATCACACACTTAGCAGTAGAATGCCACTTATATATCCACTGAAACTATGGAAATGTCACACATGAGCAGTCTGAAAACGTGTTTACCAGCATGCAGAGTCCCACACCAGAAACTAGCACTGGCAACCTTGTCATGAAAGAGGTCAATTTGATGACACTAAAGAGAGAAGGTAAGTTAAAGAAGACGGTCAGTGTCACAGGCAGTGCTTAATTTGAGCTAGTTGTTGTTGTGAAGGGATACCAGCACTTATTTTTGGGGACCAGAACTTATTTCCTGCTTCAGATGACTACTGAATGCATTGGATGGAAAAACATACATAGGAGGAGAAAGACTACAAAACCACCACAAAAGGAGAAGGCAGGAACCTGCAAGAGTGAGAAAAAGGGACAGGAAGTGGCTGGTAGTGAATTAAAGACTACTGGCCTCCATATTCCACGCGCCAATGTTTAATTGCACCAGCCACAAGCTTCTGAGCAGAGATTCAGCACTGGTCACATGCTTTGAGCTGGCAAAGTTAACGCACATTTGCAAAGCCAATAGCTATGGTGCTGCGTGACAGCCTTTTGCATTTGTCGATGCATTCTTTGTTTTTTATGCTTTTTGTAAACATGTTTTGTTGAAGCTTCTGGGTCCTTGTCTGTATAAGAAAAAAAGCTTTGGCTAAAATAAAAAATAAAAGATTCTGGTCTTAAAAAATACACATTGGCATAGTAGATCCTGGCATTGAACTGAACTACTTTATGAGACCTATTCAGAACCAGCACTTTGTAGTATAGTTTGTAGTACCACAATGGTACCACTCGTACTAAAAATGCTATTCACAGACCTACATGCGGACCCCTCCACCTATACATGTCCTATCTTTTCTGTGTGAAGAGCTCTGCCCAAAGTGGGAAATATCTGCCCATATAGGCCTACGTTTTAGTAGTAAATGTGAGCAGGTAGTGGCAGGAAATTAGGAATACTACCAACTGGTCGGGCTTTAGGGAAGAGTGAGAAGGGACTTAGGGAAGGAACAGAGACGCACCCATTAAAAAGCAATCCCATTTCTATTCACAAACTCCACTTCTATAAATGCTTTAGCTAAAAATGTCCCAAAACAGTCGTAAATGTACTCCAGCTAAGGACTGCAGTAAGTCCAGCACTACAAATGGCCAGCCATTAGAACTGCAACACACTTTCATAATGGAAGAAAATAATTGATAAAGGTACTTAAAATAAGAAATAATGTTGATATAAATGTATTTAGTAATTTAATATATACATTTTATTTCCAATTTAAAAAAAACGCATACATAATTAAAACATACATAATATTCTATTGTAATTTTCAATGAGCTTTTTAAAATTTAAAAATAAATGTAACTTTTAAATTTTGGACAAAAATACATTTTTAAAATGAATTTGCAACTAACTTTTAACACTTTTAGGTACCTTATATAAAATTAACTTTGCAATATAAGTGGGACTTTTTAAATAAATCGTTAAATAACAAATTATGCATTAAATAAATTCATTCAAATGAAATATTTAGTTACAAACTTTTAAGATAATAATGCTGTATTTTCTTCATTTGTTCTAGATTTAAAAATAGCAAACGGTTGTGTTTAGCTGTACTTCTGTTGCCCTAGAAACTGCCTAGATACTAGAAAGCATTCCATAGAGCCACGTCTCCCAAACGAGAACAGGGAAGTAAAGTATGAATAGGGAGAAAAAAGTGTTAAATGGAAATACAGAGAGCGTTACAGCAGTGCCTAATTTTTTAATGACTGATCTCTAGTGTCCAAAGCTCCTCTCAGAAGCTCAATGTAGACGCTATTAATTGTCAGGGTGCCACATACCAAGGCTGCAAAGTCCTGATTTCACCTTAAGCCTGTTTAGTCTACTACCGGACACTGCCTGCTCTTTTATCTCACTCCTGCCGGTCCCTGCTTTCTCCCCTTTGGTAGGTTTTTCCTTCTTTCTCTTCCTCCTTTGTTCCTGTTTGTGTGTTTTCGCCCCTTCTGCTGTCAGTCAATATCTGATGAGCGAAAACAAGTGTTGGTCTCCAAAAGTGAGTGCTGGTAGGACCCACCGGTAACTAGTGGCTCAAGTGAAGAACTGGGTTACAGAGAGATAAAGAGGAAGAGAGGTACACCATTAACGTGAAAAAGAAGTGGATGTAGGACAAGGCCCTACTGATGAGGGGAGAGTGAGAAAGAGGAAGGATCTGAATGGGGAAAAGTGCGAGAGATGGAAATAAATTATGTTAATGTATCCTAGAGTGAGATAAGGGAACATAGTGTGGGTGAAAGCAACGGAGGCTGGTGACACGAGTTAAACATATCAATATATAGGATGAGTAAGGTGAAGATTCTTCTGTGTACGTGATAGAAATCTGTAATGCATAATGCTATTTGAAATTCTGTGATGTGGCTGCGAAAACGTGAGTGTGCATGCACATCAATTTGCACTGCTGCACCTGTTCTGTGTTACTGAGTGGAAGAGAGGCTGAGTGAGCTTGAGACAGTGAGAAGAGACTGAGTGAAAACAGAGAGAAAGCAAGTATGAAAAACCTTTGCAAAGCCAAAAGTTCAGGCATTCTTGTTGTGTGGTCATGGTTTTTGCAAAACCTTATTGTTTTGGGAAACTGCGGAGTCTTTTTTCAATCTAAAAAAAACATGACAAAAGGCAAAAATGTTTTTGGGTCTCAAACGAGCACACATTACCATAGTTCTCCCTGGCACTGAAGGGAACTATTTTGTGTGTTGATGTGCTCCTTGTGGAAGGGCAGCAGCTGTAGCTCATAGTGTAGTCAGCCAATGGCTGAAGCGGGATGATACACTGCCCCTTGATGCATGTTTGAGGGGGTTGGACAAAATGTGAATGACACAACCACACACAAAGGATGATGCCTAGCTGAAAAATCGTATAAGTAACTATGTCATATACATAATTTTAGAAACATCTAAAGATTTTCGATAGTACAGATCTAAAAAAGCCAATTGTTCTACTATTGGGTGATAGCCTTTTGCCTTAAAGAAAGAAGAAAAGTTAGAAGACATGAAAGAAAGAAGACACAAAAGAAAGAAACGAGGCATGAAAGAAAGACAGAAAGCTTGAAAGAAAGAAAGAAAGAAAGAAAGAAAGAAAGAGAGAAAGAAAGACAGAAAGAAAGAATTAAAGAAGGCTCAAAGAAATATGTAAAAAAGAATAGAAAGACAGAAGGAGAGAAAGAAAGGTGGGAAACAGGCATGAAAGAAGACAGAAAGGCAAGAACAAAGAAAAAAAGGGTAGAGAGAAAGAGAGAAAGAAAGATAAAAGGACAAAAAGTTAGAAAGCGAAAGAAAGAGATAAGGAAAGCAATAATAGAACAAAGAAAGGAAGAAAGAAAGGAGGCAAGGGTAAAAGAAAGCAGAAAAGAAGGAAAGAAAGAAAAAACAAATAACGAGGAAGAATGAAGGAAACAAGGTAGAGGTGGGGCTACCTGTAGACTGCACACCCACAGGAAAAACAGTTTGGGCATTGGTCTTCCCTCTCTGTCCCGGTCGTCAGCCAATCTACCTGACCAAAGGGCAGCCTCTCAGGAGTGTGATTGCCATTTGCCCACCAAGTACAGCTTCTCCTTTGAAGCTCGCCTTTTGGGCTAATGGTCTAACGGGCTTCCAGTACTTGCCAAGTGGAGGTATCCAATTCAACACAATTTGTAGGATGCTTGTCTGTTTGGCAGACGTCAGTGCACTCCACTACTTGATAAACCAGTAGCCTTAATCCAAAAATGTGTGGGTGAACATGCACAAACAAGCATTTCCTTACAAATATACACACACAGACACACACACACACACACACACTGTTAGACATGTCAGCCTTAGGGTGACATATTTCACTTACTTGTAATTCCCTAGTAAATTGGTACTAGATGTACCCAGGACCTGTAAATGAAATGCTACTAGTGGACATGCACACCTATTGTGCCACCCACTTAAGCAGCCTTTTTAAACATGTTTCAGGTCTGCCTTTGCTGTCTGTGTGTGCAGTTTTAAACTAATTTCAAATTAGCAAAATGAACCTTTTGCCAGACCCCAAACCATCCTTTTGAATCCATATAAATTACAACTCGGCTTGACCCTGGACAGTCCAGAGGGCAGGGTGGAGTATATGTAAAAAATTGGAGATGTACTTTTAAGTTTAACATGTCCTGGTAGTAAAAACTCTTAAACGTGTTTTCCACTACTGCAAGGCCTACTGCTCCAATAGGATAACATTGTAGTCATAGTATTGCATTTAACAAGCTGTAACTTCCAAATGGGAACAGGCAGCCAGATCATGTTTGATGTTTTTCAAATTGTAATGAAAAATCCTCTCCTAATGTAAAGTTGGATTTTAAAATTACAATTTTGAAAATACAACTTCTAGAAAGTTGACATTTTCTTGCCATAACCATGCAGTGTTGACAGCCCATCTCTGGGTCACATGACTGGGTGTAGCTGACAGTTGGGCTTTGTGTATTGCTCCTGGATGGTCACATACAATAGTGAGCTTAGGTGTGCCTGGATGAGCCATTACTAGGAGGATGGGAGGGCAGAGATGGACACATACTCTTAAAGAGGCTGTGTCCTGCCTCCACACAAAAGGGCTGAATACCCCCTGTACTTAGTCTGGAGCCAGGACAGGAGATGCAGGAAACCTGTGCACTTCAAATGAAAATCTCTAGAAGTTTCTCCCTCTTGTATAAATATTGGATCTCAGACAACAACTATTCAGCTCACTTCTGGACCTCTGGACTCACCCAGGAAGAAGGACAGCCCAGCTGTGACGTCTGCCCTTCTGACCTTCTTTGCTGCCCAAGGACTGCTATTTCTGCACCAGAACTCTTTTACGATGAGCTGCTCTGTTCAAACCACCCTGCCTATGTGACCCAGGACTCACAGAGTTACTTCAAGGGCTGGTCTGCTGGCTTTCTATTCAGAGCCACAGGAATATAACAGGCTCCCAACTACCTGAATCAGCACCCAGATCCAGGTGAAGCCAGCCCCTCACCCCCCAAGCCGTACCCCTCAGGTCCTGGACCCTTGATGTGGCCTCAGGGGAGCCGAATTGATGTTTTTGGACTCTTTGTGACCACAAACGGACCAGGTGCCACCAAAAACTTGTCACTTGCACTCCCTGTCAACACAAAGTTCCATCCATTCAACTTCGTGCTACAGTTTTGACTGGTCACTGGGAGCACCACTCCGAAGTTCCAGCCCAACTGTTCATGGCAATAATCTTTGTCAACCATCTGCAATGCGTGCCTGCTCTTTGTTCTACATCAATGACAGTCCTTGATGCTTCTCTGCTCCTGGCAGCACCCACTACTGTGAACGGGGCTCTTTACGCTGGACTGAGAAGGTAACTTTTCAGTAGGACTAACCTTGTCCTTGTATTTGACCTCTGCGCCATTGCAGTCAGTCTGAACGTATGACCTTCTCCCAGTGTTGCAAGACCAGATTGCCATGAGTGGCTCTTTGGGCTTTTTGGAGCTACTTTTACTTACATCTTTAATTCTGCATCTCTCTGGTTCTACCTATTGGGGTTTTCTAATTTTGGTCTTGATTTATTTATTACATTTTGCTCTATTTTTCCAAATTGGTGTGGGACGTTTCTTGTGTTATGTTTTCACTCTATAACTCTTTAAAGTGCTGCATAAATACACATTGCCTGACTGTTCTGTACCAAGCTACTAGAGGGTCGAGGACAGATTAATTTGAAGTTTGCTTGTGACTTCACCCTGACAAGAATTGTGGTTGCTGCTTCAGAGGGGTTTCACCCCCTCAACAAATAACCCAATTCCTTACACTGAAATACAGCAGTGATTGATTTTGGCTTGTGTTTGTACAGTCCCACACTATGGTTTTGTGTTACATTACCATCCCATACAAATAAGTGGAGACCATTTTGAGTTTTTCAACTTCTCTTTGATTGGCTTTTTTGCTTTTTCCAAATCTAATGTCATTGCTACTACCTACAGCAGCAATGGTGGCAGCATACACACAATGTCTGAAGGAGACAAAAAGGTCTGCATTCTTAAAGATCTGGTGCCCAATTACATGGAGATGCCATAGATGAGTGATTTTCTGCTTATAAGGCAGTCCTGAGGGTGCACAAGATTCCAGAGAATCACTGTGGGGGTGAGGTGGGGGGGGGTGGGTGACTTGTGGAAACATATGCCTCCAGTGGGGAGGGACACTTTTTCTACACCAAAGTTAGAGGACCAAACTAGGTACACCTCCATGAAAGGCATACTACTTGCTCAATTCGAGATGGACCTTGAAAAGTCCCGCCAGAGGTTCAGGGACAGCCATAAGCTCCGAATTCAGTCGTGGGTGGATTTCTTAGACTACTCCAGCGAGACACTGAATGGCTGGGTAAGGGACAACAAGGTTAATGATTACAATGAACTGTGCAGCTTGATTTCTCAGGGAGCACATGCTCAATATTTGTGTTACAAAGCTGCACCAATGTCTAGTGTACTACAAGCTGACTCACATCAGGAAGCCTGCGGAGGACGTGAGCTGCTGGGCCAGCACCAGAGTATTTAAAAGGCATCCAAGGCGGATCCCCAAAAGGGCCCCACCATTAGAAAGAAGGAAAAGAACAAAGTTAAAAATAAGGAGTTCTAAAAAGCCCCCAAAAACAATGATGTGATAATAAAGCAGATAGTAGGTAACGTGGAATGTGATGATCCTTATGACATCAGATGGAATGACGATGAAGCTGGGAGTAAGAGGAACTGACGACCAAGAGCGCTGCTGGAGATCTCTTATGAACATGAATAAAGATATTAAGAAGAAGAAAAATGCAGTGCAATCTTTACATTAGCAACAAGGCGAAACACCCTTGGAGGGGACAGACATCTAACATCGCCACCGCTGGAAAACCCATCGTATTTTTGACTGAGCACCTGTTTGTGTGTAAATCAAATAATAAACCATATCCTTAAAGCAAATGAGCACTGGCTTATTCATTTTTTTAAAGAATTTGTGTTGGAAAAGGGAAGGTAAATACCTACATTTAGCAATAGGCCACTAACCCCCACTAGGTTCAGATAGGTCTCAATAAATTAACAAGGCTTAACTTAGGAGACAAAGGTCGTCATTATGACATTGGCTGTGACTGTTAAAGTGGCGGTAATAGCGCCAACAGGCTGGTGGTAATTACCGCCAAATTATGACTCTGGCGGTGATAACTCCCATAGACAGCCAATGTACCACACCATCCGCCAGGGCGTAAACAACACACACCACGGCGGTAGGCATCAACAGCCAAGCGGAAAACAAGGTACCGGCCACCACATTATGACACACCACACTGCCACGATTTCCGGGACAGTACCAACACCATCAAAAGCCTGGAGGAAACACATCACAGAAGACCAAAGACTCACCAACAGAGACACAGAGAAGATCACTGCCGCCATGGAACTGGAACTTCAAGTCTTCTTGATACTCTTCTATGCCATGCTCCACCTGGAACACCAATGCCGACGAAGAGGACGACGGTGAGTACAGTCGCCTAGCACCCAAGGGAAGGAGGGAGGAAAAGGAGAGTGGCACACACACACGCACAACACACACCAGACACACACACCATACACACAGCCAGCTGCAGAGGAAAACCAATGGCACCTGACACACAGCATAATTATACAAGGACTAGAGGTCGGAAGTACTGAAAATGTATTTGCAAGGCAAAAGCCACCATATGAACTAATTTGAACAGATAGACATAAACAAATGTCCTGAAAGGGCCAATGCCCAGTCCAAAGTACATAAGGCCCACATGGCCACAGAGCACAGTCCAAGCCCCAACTTGATCCTGACTAACTGCACAAAAAACTGTGCAGGGGCATCGTCACAGAAGTTGACTGGCACCTCAGGGGAAAGGGGGGCGGGGGGCACCTCAACTGAAGTCGGGAATTTGCCCACTGGTTCTGGAGGGGGCTCCATGCCCATTTCCCAATGCTGGGGAGTGCAAGGTCACAGTCACTGAGGTGGGGAACGTGCCCACTGATCCTTGAGGGGGCTCCATGCCTATTCTCCAATGCTTGGGAGTGCAAGGTCACAGGCACTGAGGTGGAGAACTTGCCCACTGACCCTGGAGGGGGCTCCATGCCCATTTCACAATGCTGGGGAGTGCAAGGTCACAGTCACTGAGGTGGGGAATGTGCCCACTGACCCTGGAGGGGGCTCCAGTCACTGAGTTGGGGAACTTGCCTACCGATCCTGGAGGGGACTCCATGCCTATTTTCCAATGCTGGGGAGTGCAAGGTCATAGTCACTGACCCTGGAGGGGGGCTGCTTGTACAACAGTCCCTGGAGGGGGGCCTACATGCCTTCTGCTGGAGGTGAGGGCTGCTGTGTCTCAGTTGGAGGTGAGGGCTGCATTGTCTCTGCTGGGGGAGGTGTCACCTGGGCAGCCTCTGTTGGAGGTGAGGTCTGCATTGTCTCTGCTGGGGGAGGTGTCACCTGGGCAGCCTCTGCTGGAGGTCAGGGCTGCTGTGTCCCCGCTGGAGGTGAGGGCTTCTTGCCTGTCATTGGTGGTTGAGTGGAAACCTTTTCTTGCATTGGTGGTGGAGTGGGACATTTTTCCTGCATTGGTGGTGGAGTGGGAAGCTTTTCTTGCATTGGTGGTTGAGTGGGACATTTTTCCTGCATTGGTGGTGGAGTGGGAAGCTTTTCTTGCATTGGTGGTTGAGTGGGAACCTTTTCTTGCATTGGTGGTGGAGTGCAGGCCTCACCCCTCCTGGCTGGTGGAGTGGGATCCTTCCTTTTCCTGGCTGGTGGAGTGGGTTCCTTCCCTTTCCTGGCTAGTGGAGTGGGATTCTTCACTGTCTTGGCTCCACAACGAGGAGGTTATTTCACTGTCCCCGTGGACTGTTTGGCTGAGGTGCTGGGCTGGGTCGTTGCGACCCTGCTCTTACAGCAGGACTGGTGGGGAGGGAAGAGGTCAATACATGCAAGGAAAAGCTTCTTAGGAGGGTTGGGGCAGGATGTGGGAGGAGGTATGGGTGTGTAGGTTGAGGGAGTGGTTATTGGAGGAGTACATCTGCTGGACTTGGGTGCAGGTGCATGGGCAGTGTGCTGATGTGAGATGGATGGCTGTCGGGTGTCTGAGTGCCTGCGTTTGTGTCCTTTAGGAGGGGGGGGCAGACAGGGTGGGAGAGGCCACAGGGGATGCATGGATGGATGTTGTGGAGGTGTCTGCTAGTGAGGTGTGTGTGCTACTTGGTGTGGTGATACTGGTGGTGCTGTTGAAGCAGTGCATGCAGGTGTGAGTGTGGATGTGAATGTGAGGGAGGTAGAGGAGGAGGGGGAGACAGTTGAGGCAGTGGATATGGATGTGTGTGCAACTGTCTGTTGTTTGTGTGAGTGCTTGTGGACTGAAGTGTGGTGCCTATGTTTGACTGTGCCACTCTTGTGTGATGTCTTGTGTGCATGCTCGTCTGTATGTGTGCATGGGATGGGCTGGGGTTCAGGAGACTGGGACTGGGAAGTGGTAGTTGGAGGCGGGATGGTAGGAAGGGAAAATGGCTGCCATCAGAGAGGAGGCCAGAGCCTGAATCAATCTCTGTTGGGCCTCCAATCCACTGTGGATGCCTTCCAAGAATGCATTGCATTGCTGCATCTGGGATGCCAGTCCCTGGATGTCATTCACATTGGTTGACTGCCCTACAGAGATGGATCTCAGGAGATCAATAGCCTCCTCACTCAGGAAAGCAGGGCTCACTGGGGTAGGGCCTGAGATGCCAAGGGCGAAGGAGATGCCCTTCCTTCTGGGCGAAGGGGCCCGGGGAAATCGCTGAGGGGCTACTGGGAGGGTGATGCTGGTACAGGGTGGCGGCTGTACCGGAGCTGGGGTGGTCGCAGAGGTGTCTGCCACCACCAGGGAGCTTCCATCGGAGGAGGTATCGGAGTCAGTGTTGTCACCTCCTGTCCTGCCATGGTGCTCCCCTCGTCCCACTGGTTCCCTCAGCGTCAGTGGACTCTGCCTCCTAGGTCCTGTGGGATGCAGCGCCCTCTGTCACCGGTGCCCCAGCTCCTCCCCCAGATGATGCTAATGCACACATGCACAGGATGACAGGAGAAATGGAGGGAGGGAGTGAAAGAGAGCACTCGGTCAATTATGGCACCAAAACCACAGTTGGCATACACTGTACCATCACACACAGGGATCAGGATTG
This sequence comes from Pleurodeles waltl, assembly GCF_031143425.1. Taxonomy (NCBI): domain Eukaryota; kingdom Metazoa; phylum Chordata; class Amphibia; order Caudata; family Salamandridae; genus Pleurodeles; species Pleurodeles waltl. The sequence goes on along the minus strand of NC_090437.1, from coordinate 1,083,910,792 downwards.
AGCACTATGCATTGCACTGGCATTGATTTGGCTAGATGCCACAGCAAGATGAGGGCCAAACACTGCCAACTGCACACCTCCTGGGACCCACAAAGTCCTGACTGACATGAAATGCAAACAAGCTAGGTTACGTGCATTTTCCATACACCCATTACCCTTGAGCTGGATCACGCTGCAATATCTGGCCCGGCATTAAGGGGCACTGTTGTAACCATACATATTAGGTATATCTTGTGTTCATATTAACGTGTATTATAGTTATTAGTTATTGTCAAAATGGATAAACAACAATATCCGTGTATAAGTTGAAAACTCATTTATTTGTATTAAGTTCTTGTAGTGGTATAGTCCAGCAGCTCCTAAGAATGTTGGGCATTGGAATGCCCTGGAGCTCGCTTTAGAATGTTGGAAGGACTGGGGGCAGTTGGAGTTGAAGGAACGATGTATGAGGAGCTTAGCGATTAAACAGCACATATACCTAAATCTTACCTGGTTATTTTATTATTTAATCAACTTACTTGTGGAACACAACATCTTTGATGGCGACGAGGATGGGATGCCTGCGCAGGGGGCAGTGAAGCTCCTCACCCCTGATTACCTTCATCGTTCAGCTGGATGTCTAGAAACTCCAGTGTGGCGCTTCGTTCTTCTGAGCCTAACGGTGATCCTTGGAGACTGTGTTGCAGTTCCTGTGCAGTGCTCAACCCTCGGTGGTATTTACAGGAAAGGACCGTTGAACGAGGCGGGAAGCGTCCAGAGGTGAAGCACTTTTCTGGGTATAGTGAAGTTGAGGTGTTTCGTATCTGTCAGGTATGATTCTGAGTGCCTCATTGCCTACGCATATGGCCTGAGGTAGTTGTTGCGATATTCTTCCCTGGATCGCGATCCCACAATCTGGAGCGCCCAGAAGAGAAGCATGGCTCCTGTGTGTCGTGTTGTTTCCGTCAATTTCAGAATTTGAGAGTTGTATCCGGTGTTGATTGCTGGTGGTAAGGTGACGAATTTTACCCCAGGGGAAGAACCATTGGCTGACAAGAGTATCTGGCGCGCAATTACAACGTCACGCTATCTGCGCAGCGTCGTGAGGAGGAGGTGCGACCCCGGCAAAGGGGCGTCGCTCCTCAATTGAAGTAGCACTGACGTCGTGGAAGCGGAGCCCGGCGCCGCTCTGTGTTCAAATCAGTAGAGGTGGAGCCCTGCATCCTGGCACCACACGATTCGGCGAGGTGGTACCTAATAAGAAGTAGAAGTGTCGCCGTTTAACACCGAGGTAACGAGGAGCTGCATAGCTGGGATTAGCAGGGCACGGCGCTTTGCGAGAACGGCTCTCATGCGGATGAGTAAACGCTGTATGCAAGCTGACGCACATTTCGCTGAAATCAAGCGAGTTATAATCTGCATCTGAAGGGAGAACGTTTCTTTGTGCTCAACAGTATTATTTATATAACTTGTGACAACTTTTACAATGGCGGCGGCTGGTATGTCACAGCCACCACCATTTTTGAACGAAATTGGTGAACCCGTTTTACCCTGGAAAGAGTGGGAAAAATTATTTGAATCTTACTTGATCGCAATTGGAGGGGAAAAATTCTCGGCATTGAGGAAACAGCATATTTTGTTACACAACCTGGGAGTACAAGGGCGTAAGGTATATGAAAATTTAATGGACCCTAATGATGGAGAGAATGGTGAGGGGGATGGCTTGAATGATTATGAGAGAACAGTCAGGAAGTTAGAGAGTCATTTCGGCCATAAAATCAATATTGTACTTGAGAGACATAAATTCTTTAGCAGGATACAAGCTAAGGATGAGAAAATATCAAGCTACATGGCAAGTTTGAGGGGACTGGCCAACACCTGTGAGTTTGGCAACCTTGAGGATTCCTTAATACAGGATCAGCTGGTAAGGTGTACCAATAATTTAAAAATTCAAGAAAAATTGTTAGTTCACAACCCAACCTTGAAGGAGGCTGTAGATATAGCCAAGGGGATAGAACATACGGTGGAATGCATGAAACTAATTAAACAGTCTCCGGGGGAAGAAGATGTCAAACAAGTTAAAGAGGTTAAAGCTCATCCTAAACAAGAGATTAGTGAACTTAGTCTAGGAGAAGATTGCAAAGTTCATGAAATCTACCTTAAGAAAATCTCTTCAAGTAACATAGAGGGGAGTAAAAGTAAGTGCTTTAGGTGTGGTAACAGCACACTCACTTCACTCACTTCCTTTATCACCCCATATGGAGCATTCAGGTTTTGCAGAATGCCTTTTGGCTTAGCCTCAGCGGCGGCTGTTTTTCAGCGCATCATGCAAAGCATATTGCAGGGCATAGACCGGGTATTGTGCTTCCAGGATGATATTCTCATTTATGGTGTAACGGTGAGCGAGCATGATGCTACCTTACGGAAGGTGTTTACGTCGCTGGAACGTGCTGGTATGAATATTTGTAGAGATAAATGCCAAATAGGAGTGGAGTCAGTAGAGTATCTAGGCCATAAAATCACAAAAGATGGGGTGGAACCTAAATTCGACTTAGTGGTAGCTGTGAAAGAGGCACCTGCACCTTCCAACAAGCAGGAACTCAAATCATTCCTAGGTTTAGCTGAGTACATGGCCAAGTTTGTGCATAACTTTGCCGAGCTCACAGCTGCTATGAGAACTTTGCTGAAAAAAAATGTTCCATTTGAATGGAATACGGAATGTCACGAGGCTTTTAGCAAAGTGAAGGAAGCCATTGTGAATTCTCCAAACCTAGGAAAATTTGATTTCAAAAGGAAAACATGGGTCACTACGGATGCCAGTGGAAAGGGTCTGGGAGCCACTCTTTCTCAAGTTGTGGAGGGACAGGAAAGAATTATAGCGTTTGCGTCCAGGTCACTGTCAGCTGCAGAGATGAATTATTCCACCATTGAGAGAGAAACGCTTGCATGTTATTGGGCCATCAATCATTTTAGTTTCTTCTTATGGGGTTTACCCTTCACTATTAGAACCGACCACAAACCCCTCACCAGTGTATTCACCATTAAGGGAAGAGAACATGCCACCCCACGCATTGCAAAGTGGATGTTAGGATTGGAAGGATATAATTTTGGGGTGGAGTACGTTCCTGGAAAAAATAACGTTGTGGCTGACTTCCTATCCAGATCACCGAGGAGGGTTGGAATAGAGGAGGGAAGGAACACCCTTGAACCTGTCCTACACATAGAATTGGCTGGTCTTACGAGGGATGAGTGGATAGAGAAAAACTCGTCTGATTCTGTATTAAAACTGCTTAGGGAGAAAATTGTCAAAGGTTGGCCAGAGAGAGCTAGATATCTCGAAGAAGAGCTCAAAGGATATTGGGAAGTGAGGGCGGAAGTCCACATATTTGAGGACATGATAATGAGAGGTGAGAGGGTTGTACCTCCGTGCGAGTTGTGGAACAAATTGGTGAGTCTAGCTCACGAAGGGCATCTAGGGAGGAATCTCACCAAGAGTAGACTTCGAGCATCCTATTGGTTCCCCACCATGGATAGGTTAGTGGAAGACGCAGTAAGGGATTGTATCAGTTGTGCTCAGAGTGATAAGACTAATGTCACAAGGAAGGCCCCATTGTCTCCGATTCCTGTTCCAATTAAACCATGGGACAAGTTGGGATTGGACATCTTAGGACCCTTATCTCAAATGGGTGTCAAAGGCAAGTTCATTTTTGTACTAGTGGATTACCACTCGCACTGGATAATGTTAAAAATAGTAAATCAGGTGACTACCCAAGAGGCCATTGATTTCCTGTCGGAGGCTTTCTTGAGGGAAGGGATACCCAGCTCCCTAGTGACCGACAACGGTGTGCAGTTCACCTCAGAAGCAATGAGAGAGTTTTTGGTGAAATGTGGTATACACCATTTTAGAACAGCGTTATACAACCCCCGTGCGAATGGTCTAGTTGAGAGAGCCAATAGGATGATAAAGGAATGTTTGCAATTGGCGTCAATAAGACAGGTACCGGGTGAAGTAGCTATTAAGCAAATGTTGTGGTCGTATCACACCACGCCAAATTTGGTTACGGGGATTTCACCATTCCTTTCACTCAAAGGCAGGCAACCAGGTACCAAACTTAAGCCTAATTGGCTGAAGGGAGGGGAAACATTTCCTGAACAGCGAGAGGAAACTGCAACTAAAATCAGGCAACACCAGGAGAAATACAGGAAGTGGTATGATAATCGTTATGGCGTCCAGAGGAGACCATGGAGGGTGGGACAATGGGTTAAAATCAAGCTTCCTGAACACAAAAAAAAAAAATGGTAGCAAGTTTTCTCAACCTAAAAGAATCATTAAGGTGAAAAGGAATGTTGTAACGCTAGAAGATGGCAGAGTGTGGAGTATGGACAGAATCTCATGCTGCAAGGAACCGATGGGTATGCCCATACTGGATTCTGACGAGGAAGTGGAAAACGCACCGGAGTGTTATTCACAGAAGCGCCCGTTATGGCACAAGGACTTTGTTTTTGATCAGTAAGGAAGGGAGATATGTTGTAACCATACATATTAGGTATATCTTGTGTTCATATTAACGTGTATTATAGTTATTAGTTATTGTCAAAATGGATAAACAACAATATCCGTGTATAAGTTGAAAACTCATTTATTTGTATTAAGTTCTTGTAGTGGTATAGTCCAGCAGCTCCTAAGAATGTTGGGCATTGGAATGCCCTGGAGCTCGCTTTAGAATGTTGGAAGGACTGGGGGCAGTTGGAGTTGAAGGAACGATGTATGAGGAGCTTAGCGATTAAACAGCACATATACCTAAATCTTACCTGGTTATTTTATTATTTAATCAACTTACTTGTGGAACACAACAGGCACCCACTAACTCACACGCACCACCCGAATCCCATGCCATCTACCAATTATTGTAGTAATGCCCACTGTACTCACCCCTTTGAGGCTGCTGTGATGCCCTCAAGTGCCCATCCAGCTCTGGGCAGGCCACCACCAGTATGCAGGCCATCAGGGAAGTCAGGTTCCGACGGGCACCCCTTCTTCGTTGGGAGGCCATCCCCAGCTGGGCCTCCACGGTCTTCCGTGCCCAGCATCTCAGGTTCTCCCACCGTTTCCTGCAGTGGATGCTCCACCTGCTATAGACCCCCAGGGTCTGCACGTCCTTGGCGATGGCACGCCACAATCCCTTCTTTTGATGGGCACTGACCTCCAGAGGGAATGCAGACAGGAGGACACCATTACACATACAATACAGCCTGTCACACATATGGCCCACAAATCCCGTTTCCAAATCCATTGGCACACATATCGTCCGGTGCCCACATGTACACTACATACAGACATGCCCCCAAATGACACAATGCTTGCACACACATTTCCATACAACCTTCCCACATGCATCGTGCCCAAGGTGTACTCACCTGTTGGTCTTGAGGCCCAAATAGCTGTCCATACTTGAGTAGGACCCCATCGACCAAACGCTCCAACTCCTCCGAAGTGAAGGCAGGGGCCCTTTCCATGTTCACACAGACCATGGTAGGTTCCAAACACAGGTCACAGCAGCACACGCAGTGTAAGTGTTCTCCTATGGAAAGTCAGGAATCAAGAGAGGTTATAGACAGAAAATGGCAGTCACGTCCACAGCGGTGTACACCGTCACCCCCGACGGTGATCCCCATTGGCCACTGCGCTCCATAGAGACCCATATTAGCCAATGAGGAATTGCACGGCGATGCAAGACCGCCTTCCACCACGACGCCCAATATCAGCAGAGTTACCTCACTTCCACCTGTCCACCTGACAGGCGGTCGCCATTTCATGGTAGGGGACTACATACAGATATTCCATAATTGCGTCATTGCCAAAAATTGCACATACATTGCCATTCCCACTGCCCGATCACATTATTGCTGTATGCACACTGAGCTGGTGGTTCCATTGTTCAAATTTTGATGGCCTACTCACTTTGGTGTCCCTACCACTGCGGATGAATAGGAAGAGGAGACAAACCCCCATATACAGACATCTTGTGGACTTGGCTACACTGGAGGACAGGCACATTATACTTGCCTATAGACTGGACAGGGCCACAATCACAGAGCTGTGTGCACAATTGGAGCCTGACCTGATTTCAGCTATCCGTCATCCCACTGGGATCCCCCCTCTTGTACAGCTTCTATCAGTGCTCCATTTCCTGGCAACTGGTTCTTTCTAAGTGACAGTGGGATTGGCAGCAGGAATGTCACAGCCAATGTTCTCAATAGTGCTGGGAAGGGTATTGTCTGCCTTGGTGAAACACATGTGCAGCTAAATTTCTTTCCCCCAGGTGGAAGATTTGGCCACTGTGAAGGCCGGAGTCTATGCAATGGGACATGTACCCAATATTATTGAGGCGATTGGTGGTACACATATTGCATTTATTCCCCCCGCCAGAATGAACAGGTGTTCAGGAATCGCAACAGTTTCCATTCACTGAATGTGCAAATGGTGTGCCTGGCGGACCAGGACATCCCCCACGTCACTGCCAAGTATCCTGGGTCGGTGCATGATACCTTCATTCTGAGGAATAGCAGCATCCCAAATGTGATGGCCCAACTACAGAGGCACAGGGTGTGGCTAATAGGTAAGCCAGAGTCCCCACCCACTGTATGTCAGTGTATGCCTTCAAGTGTTATACCGATAGGATTGTGTAAGGCTAAATTTTGTTCCTCACTATTTGCAGGTGACTCTGGCTTCCCAAACCTATTGTTGCTCCTAACCCCTGTGAGGAATGCCAGGACAGGGGCTGAGAACCGTTGTAATGATGCACATGGGCGAACCAGGAGAATAATCGAGAGGACCTTCGGCCTCCAGAAGGCCAGGCTCAGATACCTGCATCCTACAGGTGGATCCCTGTGCTACTCTCCCAAGAGGGTCTGCCAGATAGTAGTGGCATGCTGCATGTTGCACAACCTGCCCCTCAGACGATGTGCCTTTTCTACAGGAGGAGTGAACTGGAGATGCCCCTGTGGCAGCAGTGGACCCTGAGGACAGTGAGGATGAGGAGGCAGAGGATGAGGATGCGGATGTGGACAGCTGAACATCAGTTATACATCAATACTTCCAATGGCACACAGGTGAGACAGTGCAACTGACCATTACTCTGACTATTGATGTTTTCTGTGTGGCTGTAGCATGAAGGCCTTCACGTCCTTTGCATCTCAACTTACTGTTACCTATGGCTTGTCGTTCTACAGATGTTGGTAATATGAGAACAGTGTCCTGATTTGTTTACTGCAGGCAGCTACAGGTCATTATTTGTATGCTATCCCAGTGTTCAGATCATTTGCACTAGATGTGACTGTTCTCATAAATGCACATTTTCAACATATAAAATGGTGTCACTCATACAGTGTTCAAGGGTGTTTATTGTAATGCAAATAATTGACTGAAAAGTGCAATGGAATGGGGTGATGGTAGAGGAAAGTCCAGGGTATTGTTCCAGTCTGTTTGTAGCACAGGTCCAGTGTCCCAGGGGCCATGGGAAGGGGAGCACAGGCAGTTCAAAGTGGACAAGGTGACAGGGTGGGACACATGGAGGACATTCAGGAGAGTCTCATTCCCTGGCGGTGGTCTTCATCTTGGCAAGTGTCTCTAGCTTCTGTCTGGGTTGCAGGGAACGTTTGCGGGGTCGTTCACCTTCTGCAGGGGGAGGGCTGCTGGTGGCCTTTTGGTCCTGTGGCGGGCCTCATACCCACTAGCTGCAGTGGAAGTGGAGGGCTGGTCAATAGACTGGCTAGTGGTAGGGGCCCGCTGGTGTGCTGTTGATTCCCTCATGATGTTGGCTATGTCTGCCAGCACCTCTGCTATGGAGATCATGGTGGTGTTGAGAGCCTGCAAGTCCTCCCTGATCTCCTGATGGTGTTCCTCCTGCAGCCCGCTTGTTCTCCTGATTGTTGGTATGGATCTGGCCCATTGTGTCCTGGGATTGTTGGTAGGCCCCCAGGACATTGGAGAGTGCCACCTGGAGAGTCAGTTCCCGGGCCCGTCCTCCCCCTGGCTCACAGCAGTCCTCCCAGTGTCCCTGTTGCCCTGTGCCTGTGTCCCCTGAACGGCGTGCCCACTGCCATAGACTCCAGGTCCCTGATTGTCCTGGGTGTGAGGTGTGGACTGGGGTCCCTGTACAGGTGGCACACTTCTGATTGACGTGTCCTGGGCACAGAGGTGTGGGGACCCTGGTTGGGTGTTGTTGGATACTGATAGGGGGGTCTCTGTGGTTGACTTGGAGTAGGCTGGGGTAACTGACTGACCAGTGGTCCCTTATGGGCTAGGTAGTTCATCCAGATCCTGAAGTCCACTGTTACTGTCATCAGTGGGGACATCTTCTTTTGGGGGACTGGTTATTCGTGGCACCTCCTCTTCGCTGAGATTGGCTGGGGCACCTGTGGGGATGTAAGTGGTGTATTATGCTTCATGTCTGTGACATATTGTACATCCCTAGCTTCCCCTCTATCATTGCTGTTGCCCTGCCACCTTTGTTTGTGTATGGTGATATATTGTGGGATTATTAGTTCTCAATGCTGTGCATGCTTTGGTGATGGGTGTCGATGCAGGGCTGTCCATTCAATGATATTGCATGCAGGGCTTCGCATTGGGGTTCGTCATATGTGCAGGTGCAGTGTGTGGGATGGAGTGGATTGATGGGAGTGAGTTTGAGGATGTGAGATGACATGCAGGTATGGGGGGGTTGATAAGTAGTAAATGTTGACTCACTAGTGTCCAGTCCTCCAGCAACTCCAGTGAGTCCCTCAGGATGTAGTAATGCCAAGACTTGCTCCTCCCATGCTGTGAGCTCTGGGGGAGGAAGTGGGGGTCGACCACCAGTCCTCTGTATGGCGAGATGGTGCCTTGCTGCTTCGGAATGTACCTTCCCTGTAGGTCGTTCCACCTCTTCCTGATGTCATCCCTTGTACGTGGATGTTGTCCCACGGCATTCGCCCTGCCCACGATTCTCCACCATAGCTCCATCTTCCTTGCAATGATTATTTGCTGTACCTGTGCTCCAAACATGTGTGGCTCTACCCTGACTATTTCCTACACCATGAACCGCAACTCCTTATCTGTGAAACGGGGGTGCCTTTTTGAGGACATCTGCATTGTGTGGTGTGTGTAAGTGTGTGGGTGGTGTGTACTGTGGTTGGGTGTGCAAAGTGGGGTGTGTGAGGTATGTATAGGTATGTGTTTCTAGTTGTTCCCAGTGGTCTTGGTATCAGACAGGTGGCAATAAGTTGTATTTGTAAAGGGTTGTGTGTGATGTAGGTGTGTGTTTTATAGTGCTGTCGGTGTGTATGGTGTTGGTATTTGCTATTGGCCAATGTTGTGTAGTTTAGTATTTGGGTGTCCATTTTGAGTGTGTCGGTGTGTATTGCCAATGGTTTACCGCACTGAATGTCTGCCGTGGTGATTCAGGGGTCATGATGTGGTGGGCATTGTTTTGTTGGCATAACGGTATAGGTGTTGGTACCGACACTTTAGCACTGACCTCTGGGCTGGCGGATTTGTGTAAGTGTCAGTATTCTGTCGGATTGGTGTGTGTGTCATAATATGCTGAACAGATATCTGCCACTGTGGTGGTATGTTGGCGGCCGTCACCGCAGTGGCAAGCTGAATTTACTGCCAATGTCAGAATGAGGACCAAAGTTCATTCATTCATGTATCACAAAACAGTAATTAAAAAAACACAGGAAACAGTTTAAAAATCCAAACCAATTTATAAAAAATAGGAAATATTTAGCGTTGAAATGACAACAAAACAAATAAAATTGGACAAGGGGAACCGGAGATTAGAATTTTTAAAGAATTAATGCTTTTTAGCGCTCAGAAACTAACTGCGCCAATCTGGTCATCTGGTTGCACCTCGACTGGGGCTAAGTCAAAATTTAAGGCTGACCACGATGGAGCCCTTGGCTACAGCAAGCGGGAGGCCTCGGTCAAAAGTTTACCTTCTGACTTAGTAGTTTTCTTGAAGATTTTCTTCACCGGGACCAAGTCGCCAGTCCAGTCTGACCTCTTGGAACTCTTCTTCGGATGCGCGTCGCAGGAGCCCTCAGTGGAGATTTCTACATTCAGACTTATACAATTTTTCAGGATGAAAATCCCTTGACCGAGGCATACCTGAATCTTGCTCCGACATCCTTGGAGCCCTCTTCGGATACTTTACCTGGGAGGTCCCGTCAACTTTCTACGTTCAGACTTAGTCACTTTTACAGAGACTTTCTTCACCGGGGCGAACCTGCAAGTCAGGCTGGGTCGTGGCTGAGGCAAGCTGGCTAGAGTTGCTGCGGCGGGTCATCCCTTTATGGAGCTTTTTTCCAAAAGTTCTCCAAACTTCTGGATTTTCGCCCTAATGTTCTTTTAAGGTCCACAGCTCACCCCATGGTACCAGAAGTTCTGAGTTGCTCCTGGTATGGTGCGGACTACAACTCCCAGAATGCACCTGGTGCAAACTCAAAATTGGCCACTGGACAGTGATCAGCTGGTCAGTTTCTTCTGGAGTTAGTGGAGAGGACCCTGGTTAGCAATTTTCCACCTGTAGCAAACAGGGAGTCCCTGCTTGAACCAGTTGAAGCCAGGCAAAGTCCTTCTTGTGGTGAAGCCTAAGTGTGCAGCTGGTGCAGTCCTCCAGAGTGCAGTGTCCAGGTACAGGTCTGGGGTCCAGCAGGGCAGTCCTTCTCCTGTAGTTCTTCCTTGTAGGGATCTGAGGTGTGGGTGCAGGTCTGCCAGTTTTATTCTTGCTCCTGGGTGAAAAACAGGGGGTCCTGGTTCTCCAATCAGGCGCAGGGTCTTTCCCCGTGTGATAACCACTTCATGGGAAGTGTGGCAAAAATCAATCTCAAAGATCAACATTTCTCAAAAATCCATCATGGCTGAAACTGATTTTTGGAGGCTGAGCCCACCCACTGGTATGGCTAAAAATCCTAAACACACCCCTCTCCTGCCCTATCCTAATCTAATAAAGGGGGCACCTAATTGTCATGGCTTGCAGGATGTGAGGAAGGTGCTTGGTTGCTCCAAATGTCCTTCCCTGCCTTTGAAGACCAGTTTGGCAGCCCTCCCCTCTCCTGCTTCTCCATCTGCTGAGGGAAGCCCAGGCAAGTCTCTTTGTGTTCAGCCCAGGCTATTTCACACCTCATCAAGGTAGGCTGGCCATGCTGCCAGAGGCTGGCCAATCACAGCAGAACTCTACAGGGCTTAAGTTGTCAGCTTTTTACCTGAACAGGTTATATTAAATCTAACAATTGTAAGTTGTGGGATTTATTATAACAATTAATTTGATACCAAACTTGAAGTATCTGACACTTAAGGGGACTTTATAATTTAAAATAAAGTCTCCCCATTATAGCCTATGGAGGCCATTCACTACAATGAGAGGAAAACAAATTGGCTCTTTTACCTCACCAGGGCTTATAAAACTATTTCTATAAGGTCCCTGCTTATAGTTACATGGCAACCAACCCTAGGGGCACGTAGGACACCCTAGGGATGACTTATATATAAAAATAAGGTAGTTTAAGACTTGGAAAGTACTTTTAATTCATTCCAAAGTCAAATTTGCATGTAACATTAGTTTAAAAGGAGCTAGTAAGTTAAGCCTGCCTTTAAAAAGACACTGGGTGCCTCAGCAGTGCACCTATGGGTGCACAAGCTATGCTAGGGTCCCTAAATCTACATGCCCTACCATATACTAGGGACATATAGGTAGGTTAATATTGCCAATTATAATTAGCGTGATTTGCCTATCCACTTTACACAGAATACTGGCCTGGGACTGGTAAGCAGCACCCAGGACACAGCCAAGAGTCACTAACCACCAGTATCTGTCCCAAAACTTTGGGGGTGACCAGGGCAAAAAGGAGGATGTTCCTGCAATTTACTTTTAAACCTTTGGCTGTTGGCTTTATCTGAAACTTTCAGTGAAAATAGTGAGGAAAAAATTATCATCAACAGCTGGTGCATGAGGAGTATCACTTCCAAGCATGCGTACCAACGGCAGCACAAGGAGCAGCTGGAGGGAAGCACAAGGAATAATCAAACCAGAGATACATCTAAGTCAATGAGACCTGCAACATGCACACTGCCTCTAAGGAGCATCAGAGCTTTGGGATTAACGATTGCAACCTGCAACATGTGCACTGCCTCTAAAGAGCATCATCACGTTATGATTATCTATCACAGGGTGAACCAGCTAATTCACTGTCCTTAAAATGGAAATAAGCAAAAAAGAGGCTTTACTTACCAAGTATAATTATCAGCATATTCACAACAACAAACCCATGCCCGATAAACAAAATGCTTTAGAGAAAAGCCGTTGGTAAATAGCATGCAAGTAGTAAAGGAAAGACTACAAATCAGGTTTTATGCCTATTTATAAAGAAGAAAGAAAAATGCATTATAAGAAAGCCCTTGGCAAATAATGTGGTACAAGTAATAGACAACATATTAAAAAATATATATACTTTCCTAACATGCAGAAAGACTGAGGAGAAGATTGGAAAACAAGACTGTTGTTATTTTAGATTGTTATGGTAGTTTGTTGTGTTAACTTAATATCTTAAATTGTTATTTTATATTTATCTTTAAGTTTGTTTTATTAAGTTCATTTTACAGGAAAATGGGAGATCAAAGTATAGCAACACCTACACATGTTTTATCAACACCAGGAGAGCCACCAATACAATGGAAGCAGTGGATGAAATTATTTATCATGTGCATGCTAGCTATTGGAGGTGATCAATATGGACCCCCTAGGCATCAAGCCATTCTTCTTCATCATTTGGGCATAGAAGGAAGAAGAATTTATAAGGACCTGCCAGAAGTGTCTTTAAACATGAGTGACAGTCAACCCAACAATGTTTTTGACATGTCCATGCAAATGTTATATATTCAGTTTACTTCTAAAACTAATTTGGTTTTGGAAATTTATAAGTTTTTTTCAAGGGTAGAAAGAGTAGATGAGGACATTGCATCATATGTAGCAGCATTGAGAGGCTTGGCATTGTCCTGTTGGTTTGAACAGCTAACAGATTCATTGATAAGAGATGAGATTGTGTGGTGCACCAATAGCAAGAAGATAAGAAAGACTTCTGATGAAAGTTCCTAATTTCAACAAAGCTATACAAATAGCTAACTAAATGAGCACACGGCGATGTGGTTAAAGGAAACTCAGGGGTTGACAAAAAGGAAGGTGCAATAAATGATATTGGAACTGTGCAAGAAACAAAGAAAAATAGTGATAAAAACAGTGATGTGAGGGAGAAGGTGGAGATGCCCAAACCTAAGGTAGAAGGAGATGTGAAACAGAGAAACATTGATTGGATTGAGATGAAATGTTTTTTATGTGGTGCTCCTGGCCATATTGTATCCAACATGACATGTGCAGTCAAGAATGTGATTTGCAGAAGCCGTGGTGGGAGGGTGAATTTCACAAAGTATGCAAACCAAGATTGAAAGTAGGGATCGTCAAAAGATTCAAGTAATTGACCAACAAATAGAAGACAGCAGTGAAAGTATTCAAGCGATAGTTCTAATGGTCAATGTAGAATTGAAGGATTCTGGAGACATTGAGTTAGAAAATAAAATGTAGACAAAAGTACAAGGTGTTAAATTAGAGAATACTGACAAGTTGGAAAAGCTACATTGTCAAGTATTTCTGAATACTATGTCCATATGTGTTAGAGGACTCAGGAAGCTTATTTACCCAAAGAAATGTATGAAAGCAAGTGGAGACATGTAGAAGACTCAAACTAGATATTAAAGCTGCAAGTTATGTTGAAAGGAGAATAGAAATTCTAGGGATGAAGTGGATGATTATCACATTTAAGGGAAAAGCTGTTTACTGAAGAATATATATTACAGATTATGGTTCAGATTTAATAGGGCGGTGTCATCAGAGAGATTTGGGAATAATGATAAATGCCAATAAAGGGAACCAGTGGTGTTAGCGGAAAGGCATGAAGTAGAAGAGGTGGATGAGGAGGCTCAATACAGTTTGATGGAGAAGCATACAAAAATATTTTCTGCTGAATTGGGCCCACTGAAAGGGTTTCTCACGAGATAATATTAAAGAAGGGAGCTAAACCAGTAGTTCATAAAACACAAAATATTCCTAACATGATGAGTGATCCTTTGAAGCATGAATGAGATGAACTACTGTAGCAACAAATTATCAAACCAATTGAGGCCTCTGGATGGCTTGCACCGACTGCTGTAGTACCAAAAGCAGGAGGAAATATTTGTCTATGCATAGATATGATCTGCATGGTCTTAATGAAAACATTTGGGTGATAGATAGCCACTTCCTAATCTCGAAATGCTAACTATGAAAGGCAATGGAGTCATGTTTAGTATTTTGGTAATGTCAGCTACATATCATCAGGTTAATCTGCATGTAAAATCTAGACACCTGACTTAATTTGTTACTCCATTAGGGGTTTTCTGTTAGAAAATAATGCTTTTTGGTCTTGTTTCAGCTCAGTGGTATTTCAAAGGATAATGAAAAACATTTTTGGAGATATGAATCAAGTGTTATGTTTCCAAGATGATACACTCATTGTAGAAAAGTGTGGAAGTAAACAAGACCAATTGTTGGAAGAAGCCATGAAGAGATTGGAAAAACATGGATTGACGTTTAAGAAAGAGAAATGTCAGATTAGAAGGAAAGAAGTAACATATTTGGGAAGTGTCATACATTGTGACAGAATCAGACCAAAGAAAAGTATTGTAACAGCGATAGAGAAAGCTTTGAGGCCTTGTACTAAAGAAGAGTTGAAGTAATTTCTGGCACTTGCAGAATATTGCTCCGAGTTTGTGAGAATTTTCACAGAGGTGGTGGAATCCTAAAGGAAATTGATTGAAAAAGGCATAGATTTGCAATGGGGAGAGGAATGTGAATGTGCATTTGAGGGGATAAATGATGAAGGGTGATACCCTGAAACCGGTCCCAGGATGCTTGTTTCTGGTTCAGGGAAGACCTGGCCTGACAGTTCGGGCTGGACTGTTCCCATTGGGAACAGGATCAAGACTGATTTGCATATGGCTGGGTCCAAACTGAAATGGCATTGCAAGCAAAAAAACGATGGATTAAACCCAGATCTGTGACTGGGGGTGAATGTTTGATTTGCTCTGCATTCCGTCCATCTTCTGTTGTTTTTGCATTTGTCACCCCAAGCGGGAAGGGTATGCCCAGACGTGGGTCCCGTGCTTGCAATGCCACCAGATTCAAACTAGCCTGGCTGATGAAGGGTGATACCCTCAAACTGGTCCCAGGATGCTTGTTTCTGGTTCAGGGAAGACCTGGCCTGACAGTTCAGGCTGGACTGTTCCCATGAGGAACAGGGTCAAGATTTGCACATGGCTGAGTCCAAACTGAAATGGCATGGCAAGCAAAAAAACCTGATGGATTAAGCCCAGATCTGTAACTGGGGGTGAATGTTTTGTTTGCTCTGCATTCCGTTCATCATCTGTTGTTTTTACATAGAAAAGAGGCAGCAGAAGTGATTCTGTTTCTGGACCCTTAGAACACAAACAAGGATTGTGCTTAGACATACAAGGCAAGCCCTTGTGGGTCCAGCTAGAAACACAGATGCAATTCCTGGAAAAACAGCAATAGTACACTGTCACTGTAAGGCACTAAAGACTACGTATAACACTAGACAAAGGATGGGGGCTGGAATTGCCTCCTGGAATCCAGGAGCCAACCTCAGTACAAAGGAAAACACTTATACACAGGTGAAGACTGATAGTACACTTACCAGATACTAATACCCAAAAGGAAACAGAAACAGAAGGAACAATCTAGGAGGCGGAGGTGGAACTGGGAACAGGCTCAGGCTGAAGCAAAGGCAGGAATAAGACAGGAAAAAAGAGAACAAGCTGTGGTTGGAACAAGCAGAAACAGAAGTGGGAAACATAGAGCAGGCTCTGGCTGGAAGAAGCAAGAACAGGACGGGAATACAGGGAGTTGGAACAAGCAGGAAACAGGACTGGGAAACTGAGAGCAGGTTCAGGCTGAGGTTCAGGCTGAAACAAGGCAGGAACGGGACTGAGAAACAGAGAGCAGGCTCTGAAAGAAACAAACAGGAACAAGGGTAAGAGACACAGTGCAGAAGGGAAACAAATGGGAGTCAGAAAGGGACTCTAGACGAGTGTTCAAGGTGATTCCCCGGCTACAGACAGTCCGCTTACAACGCCCCCTAGAGATGGCGATGAGAGCTGTTGAGATGAGATTTGTGAGTGGATGGAAATTAATTTAACAAAGATATGTGTGAGTATTTTAAAACCAGGGATAGATTAAGTATGGTTGGTGGGAAATGAATTAGGTGAAATCAGCTTGTTCTTCCTATTTTGGTTCTAATGCCCATTACTGACATTGTGCATGAAGGGCACCTGGGACGTGGTGTGATGACAAGGAAAGTGAGGCAATTGTTCTGGTGGCTCAGTATGGGCTGAGACGTTGAGGAGAGAGTGCGAAATTGGGTTGCTTGTGCCAACAGCAAGAAAGACTAAGGTTGTGATGCAACCTCAGTTAAAAGCCATGGATTTTCCTGAGAGACTGTGGTAAAAATTAACCATTGATTTCTGAGTACCTGTATAAAGATTAGTATTGAGGAATAAGTACATCCTGATATTGGTGGATTATCATACAAAACGGTTTGTTGTAAAAACTATGGAGCAAGTAAATACAGCAGGGGTCATTGAATTTCTGAAGGAAGTTTTCTTAGATGAAAGAATGTCAAAATTATGTTATCAGACAATGGGGTGCAATTTGGATGCAGGGAAATTACTAATTATCTTTCTAGGATATCAATAGTCCATGAGAGGGTAGCTCTTTTCCCACCACAGGCAAATGGGTTAGTAAGAGAATAAACCGGTTAGCAAATTGTATTGTATTGTATCGTAATAGTATTATATAGCGCTTACTACCCCTGACGAGGCGTTGAAGCGCTTTTCAGCGAGTAGCACGCTAGTCCAGAACCCAAAAGGAATTAGTGGTGGATTAGTATAGGGAAATATGAGTACAGTCTTAGGCGGTCATTCTGACTTTGGCGGGCGGCGGAGGCCGCCCGCCAAAGTCCCGCCGTCAGAATACCGCTGCGCGGTCAAAAGACCGCCGCGGTAATTCTGAGTTTCCCGCTGGGCTGGCGGGCGACCGCCAGAAGGCCGCCCGCCAGCCCAGCGGGAAACCCCCTTCCATGAGGATACCGGCTCCGAATGGAGCCGGCGGAGTGGAAGGGGTGCGACGGGTGCAGTTGCACCCGTCGCGATTTTCAGTGTCTGCTTGGCAGACACTGAAAATCTTGGTGGGGCCCTGTTAGGGGGCCCCACGACACCCGTTACCGCCAGCCAGGTTCTGGCGGTCAAAACCGCCAGAACCAGGCTGGTGGTAAGGGGGTCGGAATCCCCATGGCGGCGCTGCCTGCAGCGCCGCCATGGAGGATTCCCTAGGGCAGCGGGAAACCGGCGGGACACCGCCGGTTTCCCGTTTCTGACCGCGGCTGTACCGCCGCGGTCAGAATGCCCATGGATGCACCGCCAGCCTGTTGGCGGTGCATCCGCGGTCCCCGGCCCTGGCTGTAGTCAACCGCCAGGGTCAGAATGACCGCCTTAGTATTATTATAAATTAATTTGAGCTTCGGATATGTGAATTTGTTAGTTGGATTGACTGGAGTAATGGAGGGGTGGAGGAGGGAAGAATCCAGAAGTGTTAATTGGGAGTTTATGATAATACGATTTAGGCTTTGGATGAGTGAAGGGGGGATGGAGGAGGGAAGAGTCTGTGGAAAGGTTTAGGGAGATCATAGTAGCAGGAAGGGTTTTGGATGCGTTAAAGTTGAGATAAATGAGGGAGAATTTATTAGGGTTGTTTGGGAGATCATGGTAGTAAAGTGAGGTTTGGGTGAGTTAGATGTGGAAGAGGAGGGAATAGCTTAGGCAGGGTTATTTAGGAGATGAATATAGTAGAATGGATTTGGGATGCGTCAGAATGGGAATGGAGGATAGATTGATGGAGACATGACATACGGTGATGGTTAGACAAAGTGTGATATATATATATATATACACACACATACAAACATACATACACACATGAATACACACACATATACACACATATATGTACATACATATACATATTTAAACCATGAGTAAATATACATTATTTATACATGTTTAAAAAGTATGGGGGTCATTACAACCCTGGGGGATGGCGGAGAACCGGCGGTAAGACCGCCAACAGGCTGGCGGTCTTACCTTGGTGTATTATGACCATGGCGGTTACCGCCATGGTCAACCGCCGGTTCTCCGTTCCGCCCGCCGGGCTGGAGACCTGGGTCTCCAGCCCGGCGTCCGTCAATATACCGCCGGCGGTATTTGGACCCGGCTTACTGCCGTGGATTTCCAGCGGTTTCAACCGCCATGAAATCCATGGCGGTAAGCACTACCAGTGCCAGGGAATTCCTTCTCTGGCACCCCCCAAAGGTGGCAGGGCCCCCCTCTCCACCCCGACCCCCAACATAACATTACTCACACACACCCAACACGCATGCAGGCACCACCAACACACACACGCACACACACCGACATACATGCCTACATCCACACACACAGTCAGACATGCACACCCACATTCAAACATATACGCACACATCCATACAGACATACCCACAGCCATACACGCACTCATTCCCATGCACACAACACCCCCGCAAGCATACACGCACTCACACACC
Source organism: Pleurodeles waltl (assembly GCF_031143425.1). Taxonomy (NCBI): domain Eukaryota; kingdom Metazoa; phylum Chordata; class Amphibia; order Caudata; family Salamandridae; genus Pleurodeles; species Pleurodeles waltl. Next base: position 1,083,892,048 of record NC_090437.1, on the reverse strand, counting down.
CCCTCTACATACACACACGCACACCCCCATGCACGCACACAACACCCCCCACCCCTTCCCCTAACGGACGATCGACTTACCTGGTCCGTCGATCCTCTGGGAGGGGACGGGAGCCATGGGGGCAGCTCCGCCGACACCACACCGCCAACAGAACACCGCCACGGCGAATCACAGGACGTGATTCGCTGGGCGGTGTTCTGTTGGTGTGGCGGTGGAGGTGGAGCAACCTCCACTTCCCCGCCGCCCGCAAGTATGGCTGTTGGCGGCTCTCCGTCGGAATAACGACGGAGAGCAGCCAACAGTCATAATACGCCGAGCGGCAAACCGCCTACACAGGCGGTCTTCCGCACGGCGGTCCCTCTGCGGTTTTGCAAAAAGACCGCCGAGGTCATAATGACCCCCTATGTGTGTAGTTTATTGTTAATCCATAGTAGCAATACATATTTTCTAACGAACTATATGTAAATAAAATATACACATAATCAGATAAAAAATATTTATCAACATAGGCATATGCAGTACATAGCTGTTTGAATACAGTGGTTATGAAGGAAAGAGCCAACTCTTGAGTAGTTTTCTGAAGACAAGATAGTTATCTGTGGCTCTTATAGTTGGGGGTAATGAATTCCATAGTTTGGCTGCTTGAACGGAGAAGGATGTACCACCTATAGTTTGTTTCTTGCATGGTGGTGTTCTAAGGCGGGGTGCCAGTCTTGAGCAGAGGTTTCTTTGTTGAATGTATTTGGTTATTTTGTTTCTGATAAAAAGCGGTCCTGTTCCATGTATAGCTTTGTGGGTGATACAAAGCAGCATGAAGGTGCATCTTCTGGCAACGGATAACCAGTGTAGGGCTCTCAAGGCAGGGGCGATGTGGGCTTGTGGCTTTGCATGTAATAGTAAGTAGCCTGGCTGTGGAGTTCTGAATACATTGTAGTTTTTTCATAATAGATAGAGATGATCCATGTTAAAGGCCATTGGCATAATCCAGTTTGGATAGTACAAGCGAGATTCTAGCTTGCACCTTGTGTGGAAATCCGAGGTGGGGGAAGATGCGTTGTGGAGTCTTCAAGGTGATGAAGCTTGTTCGTGCTAATTTGTCCACTTGGGCATTCATTGTTAACTTGGAGTCCATGGTGATTCCAAGGTTTGTAACTTCCTTGGCTAATTGAGGAGGTGGTCCGAGATCGTCAGGCCTGGCGCACAGTGGATCATAATTTTTCCAGTCACCACATATGAGTATTTCTGTTTTGGAGGCATTTAGTGTGAGATGGCTGCAAGTCATCCACTGATCAACGGCTCTGAGGCAACTGAATATTAGTGAATTTACAATATTTTTGGGCCAATCTAATTTAAGTAGTATTTGTGTGTCATCTGCACAGTTGTAGCATGTGAGATGAAAATCATTGATCAGTTCTGGTAATGATATTATGTAGATGTTGAAAAGCACAAGTGAGATGATTGATCCTTGGGGGACCCCTGCTTTTGTGAGGTAGGGTTTGGACAAGAAGGGGGGAGAACAGATCATATTAGTTCTTTTTTGAAGGTAGGATGTAATCCAGTCGAGAGCAGTCCCTTCTACGCCCGCATCGTAGAGTCTTTGAAGTAGGGTGCCATGGTCAACCATATCAAAGGCAGCCGAGAGGTCCAAGAGAAGTAGTGCAGCAACTCCAATGCGGTCAACTCTGTTTTTAAGATCATCCCAGATTGCTGTGAGTGTCGATTCAGTGCCTCTGCCTGGGCGGAATCCAGGTTGGTAGTCTGTAAGTATAGAATTGTCTTCAATGAATTTTTACATCTGGGTGAATGCTGCTCTTTCTATCAGTTTTCCAAGGAAAGGTCCATTTGTGATTGGTCTGTAGTTGTTGGGGTCTTGCTTGTCTAGGTTTGTTTTCTTTAATAATGGTCATATGTATGCCTTTTTCAGGTCTACAGGAAAAGTTTCTGCAGTTAAAGAGTTGTTGATGATTCTCCTTACAGATGTGGCAGCAGAAGTAGATACAAGAATGTTCTTGAAGATGTGTGGTGGGCAAGGGTCAGAAGAACAACCGGAAGGTCTGATTTCTTTGACCAAATCCATAAATTCACCTTGTCATATTTGTTTGAAGGACTGCAGAGGTTGGGTTGGTTTATTCTTAGAGGGTATTTTAGGAAAGGGGTTGGTGCTAATGATTTTCTTCTGTTTTAAATAGGAGTCCAATGTGTCTGCCTTGGTTGTGTAATGAGTTGCCAGTTTGTTTGTGAAGTCTTGAGTAGTGGGATGACTTCCTTCCATGCATGTAGGTTTTCTAAATTCATTGAGAATTTTATAAAATGCTTTGGTTGCAGATTAGCATTTTTAATTCTGTTTGATTAGTACCCTTTTTTAGCTTTTTTGATTGATGATTTGTATATTCTGTTAAGTTTGTGTAGCTGCAGTTTGTCTTGACTGTTGTTTGTTTTGAGCCAGGTCCCCTGCAACTTTCTGATTTGTTGCTTTATATTCTTAAGTTCTGTGTTTCTCCAAGGTGTTGGTTTTCTTTTGTCCTGTTTAGTTTTTCTGAGTGGTATTAGGATATCAAAAAGTTTACTGTAGCCACTCATAAAGTTTTGGAACAGAATTAATTGTATATAGATCTGTGTTGGCTGTTAGTTGGGGTTCTAAGTCATCAAAATTGATTGTGCTCCAAGGTCGATAGGTGCATGTATGTAGGTAGCTGTGGGGTGTGTTGATTTGTGGTGTTTTATGTCAGAAAGTTATCAAATTGTGGTCTGACCATATGATTGGCGTGATGCTATGAACGGTAACTAGTTCAGGCTTAGCAAAAATGACATCTACGATGTGTCCAGTGATGTGTGTGGGATTGTGTACAATGTGATGTAGGTTCAATGCGACTAGGCCAGTGGTGACAGCTTTTGGATGGGGCATATTGGGTTTGTCAAACCAAATGTTTAGGTCCCTAAGAATGCATAGGTTTGAGTATAATGTAATAAGGTTTGAGACTGTATCTAGAAAAGCATCTGGGAATGTAGAATTGTGAGGTGGAGGTCTGTAAAGGAGGAGAAAGTTACAGGAGGAAGTTGGAGTAGGGTGGCATCTGGTGAGGAGGGCTTCACAACCTTGTATGGAAATATTGTCTGTTTTACTGAGATTTATTTCCTGTTTGAATATAATAGCTAGTCCACCTCCTCTCTTGCCTATACGGTTTTGTGTGATGGAAACAGTCAGTTATCTTTGGCCATTCATCTTTCGTGGAGAAATGAATTGAGGAAAAGGATGTGTTCATATAGAACAGACCTTCATTTGGTGATATGTGCATCACCATCTATGTCCTAGAAAGGAAGAGAACCTTGAATAAAAGAACGGCACTTATGGTTAAAAGGAAAAGTGAGTGTAAGTGTGAATTGTGAGGAGGTGGGAAAGAGAGTCAAAGAATCACAGGCAAAAAATGTGCAGTATTACAAGAGGAAAAGTGAGAAAGGGTGTTGTGTACAAGGGGGGATTGGGTTGTGGTAAGAAAGGGAGGTTTTGTCTGCAAAGGAGGTAACAAATTTTCCATTCCATGCAAGGAAAATTAAGTCAAAAGTAGTGTAGCAATTTTAGAAGATGGAACTACGTAGAGTATGGGAGATGTAGGTAAGGTTAAAGGATAATGGGAATGGATACGAGGCAAAGAAAGGTATATTGCAAAGAAAGCTGATGTGTGTATAGAATATGAAGTCTGGTATAGAAATTAGTTATATTGAATATTTTGTGATTTATATAATTTTACTATTATAGGAGTAAGTATTATAATGTACCTTTACATTATAGGAATGTTTGCATTTTATGTTTTAGATAACATAAGAAGGGAGATGTGTGATGATAAAGCAGATTGCAGGGAATGTGGATTGTGACGATGCTTATGACATCAGATGGAATGAGGAGGAAGCTTGGAGGTGGCAGAGTGGGAGGATGACAAGAGCTTTGCTGGAGATGTCTTATGAACATGAATAAAGATATTAAGAAGAAGAAAAACCCAGTGGAAACTTATCAAGACCGGGCTGTTTGAGCAGTAGTAGTAGTTCGAGCAGTAGCAGCACCCCTTCCCCTCCCTTTCCCCCTCCTCAGTGCCTTGAGACCTTTATGGGTGAGTAGTGCGCTTTACAAATTCCTGATTGATTGAGTGTGATCTTTACAAATTCCCAAGGGAACAGCAGTAGCCATTCCCAATATGTGCCAAATAAGAAAGGGTTCTTTGATAAACAGACAAGGAGACTTGTCCTTCAGTGCACCAAGTGCTACAAGTAGGGGCACTCCAAAGTAGACACCAAATGTCCCAAGATGGCACAGCCACATACCAGTGGGCAGAAAGCTAGGTTGGCAAGTGTAGACCTTGAGGGGTAGGTGGTCACAGTTATCTTTGGGGAACAAACAGAGAAAAGCCTAGTGTCCTTGAGGGATAAGAAGATGATGCCAAAGGCCCATATACCTGTAAATGCTTCTAAGTATAGGTAGAGGGTCATCATCAGGCTGTTGCCATGAAGAGTAAGGGCAAGTAGCGGGGAAAACCAGACCCTGAGGTTCCCGCAGTCCAGGGTGACTGGGCACCTGAGAAAGATGCTCCTAAGCCTACCTGGGTGGACACTGCCACCACAGTGACCTGCCTAAGCTTGCTGGATAGCAAGCTGAGGGCGGGCCCAACAGGGTGGAATTCTGGAAACTGCAGAACGAGTGCCCTACTCAAGAGTTCTTGAGGTGGCAAGCTGAGGCCAAGGCAGCAGGTGATACCTCTGGATATCATTGTATCTATTGGGAGAACAATCTTGTTTAAAGTGAGCCAAACGTTCTTGGATTGGAGGCAGCCCATTTGCTACTGGTGCCTCAGTGATACAGGACCTTCCTACTGGGGTAGAATCATGATATTCCCCTGGCAGGACATCTGGGGCAGGACAAGACCTTTGCCGGGCTTGTTGCCCACTTCTATTGGCCCTGGCTGAAGACAGCTTCTGATGCATTTGATAAGTCCTGTCCCACCTACTAGGCCAATGGGAAGTCTTGGGAAAAAGGTCAAGACTACCTTGACCCCATTAGCATTCACTGATACTCATTTGAGAGGGTGGGCATCAACATTGTTGGTCCCTTAGATCCCAAGACAACTTTATGAAACAGGTTCATCCTGGTAATGGAGGACCACACCACCTCTAGTCAGGGGCTATCCCTCTGAGGTTGGTGACATCTACAGTGGTCAGGGCCCTGATGAGACTTTTACCCATGTAGGGTTCACCCAAAGAAGTAGTGTCTGACAGAGGCACTGACTTCATGTCAGCGTACATGAAGTCTAGGTTGGATGAGTGTGGGCTAATTTACAAGTTCTTGACACCCTATAGCTCCCAAACCAATGGGCTTGTGAAGAGATTCAACAAGAGACCTAAAGGCATGATATTGAGCCTACCAGAGCCCATGAGGTGTGAGTGGGATGTCCATCTGCCATGCCAACTGCTTGCCTACAGGGAGGCACGACTGAAGGAGGTTGGCTTCAGCCCATTCGAGCTTCTAGGAAACACCCTCAGCATGTGGTTAGCTACAAGTTGGCACTCTGCAACCAGATCCATTGCTTCCACAAAAAGGCAAAAGACAATCTTGAGGCCAGTCTTAAAGGCATGAAACTCTGGTATGACTAGAAGGCTACTCTGATAGTGTTTCAATCTGGCCAGAAGGTGTGGATTATGGAGTTTGCCCAGAGCTCTCCAGACTGATGGACATGCCCATATGAGTTGAAAGAATAGAACTGGGAGTTCACTTACCTGGTGGATCTGAAGACTGCTAGGTACCCTTTATCAATGTACCGCATAAACTGTCTAAAACCCCACTATGAGAGGTCTGACATCTGAAGTCACCATGCTTCTGGTGACAGATGAAGGGGTGAGGATAGTTGAACTCTCAATGACCTCCTGTCTGCTCAAGAGCACAATGGGTCAATAGGCCTTCCCTGCTCCAACCCCAGAATAGCAGATTGACTGTTGCAAATTGTTGGGGAAGTTTTCCTCAATGTTCTCCCTCACCCCTGGGCTAACACATTTCTGTTTCCATGACATGAATACTAGAGAAAGTCCGCCCATCAAAAATAAAGGCCCTCATTATGAACATGGTGGTCTCGGCCGCCCTGCCGGCGGTGGCGGTAATTACCGCCACTGGCATGGCGGTCCAGACTGCCATACAATCATTGTGGCAGAACCGCCACTTTTGTAACTCCGCCACTGCCAGACTTCCGCCAACAGGCACCCTGGTGGGTGGAGGAGTTACATATCCGACAGGGCAGTGCTGCAAGAGCGATGCCTGCCATATAATATGTCAGGTTCCACCAGCCTTTCCCTGGTGGGTCACCCAGCCAGGGAAAGGCTGGCGGAATGGGTGTTTTTGGCCCCCAGACACAGCCTTTCACTGCCCGAGATATGTCAGGAATCCCCAAGGTGCCCCTGCGTTATCTGTCAACATCCCCAGGGATTAGGGTTAAATCATATCTCTGTTCTTGGTTAAACTTACATGTTTCCAAGTAAACATAATGTGCTGTGTTACACAATTGGTTTTATCAATGCTTGTTTTACCAATGCTTGTATGCTAATGTGAGCAGGTGTAGACATGTGCTTCTAATTGGGTGTGGTGTAGACAAGTGCTTCTAATTGGGTGTGGTGACTCATCCACATGTGGAAACTCAACTGCTTCCCGGATTGGATATAAATAGCAGAGTGAAGCATGCTGTCATCCTCGTATTCAGGACTCTTGAGGCAGTTATTTTCTTTGTTTCTGTACCAGCTGACCCCAGGGATTCCTCCAGCACTCCGGAAAAGACTGCAGATAAGTGACTAGTATTCTCCAGGAAGTTTATTCTTTGAGCGCCGTGCTTTCCTAGAACAGCTTGTATATTTCAGCCTCGTATTTTGGCAAAGTGCTTATCTTGAAGAGACAAATGCATTTCTGAACATTCTACATTATTATTGTAGTTACTTGCCTAAATGTGTTTCCGTAAATCTGCTTGAGCTCCAGTACTACAAAAAGTGACAGTGCAATTTCAAAAGAGCATTTAGGTGACTTTTCTTTCTCTAATAGCATAACTCTTGTGTTGGACCTGGCTTTTTGACAGGGTTATCCCCAAACTTTTTGCCTTCCTCCTTCTCTTTTTCTGACCTCATTTTTGCTGGCTTTTAGACTCTGCGCATTTTACCACTGCTAACCAGTGCTAAAGTGCATATGCTCTCTCCCTTTTTAAACATGGTAACTTTGGATCATACCTGATTGGACTATTTAATTTACTTATAAATCCCTAGTAATGTGCACTATATGTGCCTAGGGCCTGTAGATTAAATGCTACTAGTGGGCCTGCAGCACTGATTGTGCCACCCACTTAAGTAGCCCCCTTAACCTTGTCTCAGGCCTGCCATTGCAAGGCCTGTGTGTGCAGTTTCACTGCCACTTCGACTTGGCATTTAAAAGTACTTGCCAAGCCTAGAACTCCCCTTTTTCTACATATAAGTCACCCCTAATGTGTGCCCTAGGTAACCCCTAGAGCAGGGTGCTGTGTGGGTAAAAGGCAGGACATGGACCTGTGTAGTTACATGTCCTGGTAGTGTAAAACTCCTAAATTCGTTTTTGCACTACTGTGAGGCCTGCTCCCTTCATAGGCTAACATTGGGGCTGCCCTCATACATTGTTGAAGTGGCAGCTGCTGATCTGAAAGGAGCAGGAAGGTCGTTTTTAGTATGGCCAGAATGGTAATACAAAATCCAGCTGACTGGTGAAGTCGGATTTAATATTACTAGTCTAGAAATGCCACTTTTAGAAAGTGAGCATTTCTTTGCACTTAAATCTTTCTGTGCCTTACAATCCACGTCTGGCTGGGCTTGGTTGACAGCTCCTTGAGTATTCACTCAGACACACCCCAAACACAGGGTACTCAGCCTCACTTGCATACATCTGCATTTTGAATGGGTCTTCCTGGGCTGGGAGGGTGGAGGGTCTGCTCTCACACAAAGGACTGCCACACCCCCTACTGGGACCCTGGCAGACAGGATTGAACTGAAAGGGGACCTGGTGCACTTCTTAGCCACTCTTTGAAGTCACCCCCACTTCAAAGGTACATTTGGGTATAAAACAGGGCCTGTGCCCTACCTCATCAGACACTTGCTGGAGAAGAAACCTGAACCAGAAACTACATCCTGCCAAGAAGAACTGCCTGGCTGCTCAAAGGACTCACCTGTCTGCTTTCTACAAAGGACTGCTGCCTTGCTGATGGCCTGCTGCCTTGCTGAACTCTTGTCTGGCTGTGAAAGTGCTCTCCAAGGGCTTGGATAGAGCTTGCCTCCTGTTCCCTGAAGTGTCAGGACCAAAAAGACTTCTCTTTTTCACTTGGACGCTTCGCGCGCCAAAATTTTCGATGCACAGCTTGTTCCACGGCGAGAAAAACGCCGCACACCGACGCCTTCGGGACGACCGGAATATTGACGCACGGCCTCGCAAGGACAACGCCGCCCGACCTCCAGAGGAGAAATCGACGCAACACCTGCCGTGAGAGCGAAACTTCGATGCACAGCCCCGCAGAACGTTAAGCCTGACTGCTCGTGCCAAGCTACCAGAGGGTGGGCACAGGCTAATTTTGGATTGTGTGTGACTTACCCTGTCTAGAGTTAGGGTTCTTGCTTGGATAGAGGGTAACCTGACTGCCAACCAAAAACCCAATTTCTAACATCTTGGATTTAGATTGTGTCATTCATGCCTCTGTTTCAGGGGTGAGGAATTTGCTTTTGAAGGGTTTTTCACACACACAGTGAAACCAAACCAAACTGTGCCACCTTAACTGTTTAAACCCCTGAGACTTCAGAACAAGAGGCAAGCCCTTGGAGTCGCTTAAGATCTTAGAGGGTGTAAGTGCAGCCCTTCTCACTCCCAGGCACACAGTCCTTCTTTCTGTCAGAATGTCCTGAGATCCAGAAGTGTACTGATTTAGTGGGGTTTGGGGTCCAGTACTTATACCTAGTTGGGCTTTTCATGTGGGTGAGACTTTAAAGAGAAGCCTTTGAAGTGTACAAAGTCCCTGCCCTTTCTTTCCTGGCTCGAGACACTCTACAGTGGTTTTTGCAGCTCTTTGTGTGGCGTCAGGCACTGCTCCATTCAGGTGAAAGTGTCAGCTCCTCCTTCCCAAACTAATCCAGGAAGGCCCATCAGCCTGGTGATGGGCCCTCAGGATATGAGAGTCACACAACAGCTTCCTTTGTGTGTCACTGTCTAGAGAGAATGCATGTATTCAGAGACAGGCAGAGGCACAGAATGGTTAAAGTAAGAAAATGCCAACTTTCTAACAGTGGTATTTTCAGACATACAATTTAAAATCCGACTTCATCATAAATCATAATTTTAAATTATGAATCCAGAATCACCAAACTTCAAATTTCTATCTTTTCACAACTGGAAATTACACTTAAAGACTGTGTCAAGGTAATTCCAATGTGGCCTATGAGAGAGATCGGTCTTACAGTGGTGAAAAACAAATGTAATAGTTTTTCATTACCAGGACCTAAAAGTGCATATCCAACTTTTTATATACACTGCACCCTAGCTAGCTAGGGCCTACCTTAGGGGTAACTTACATGTTCTGAAATGGAAGGTTTAGGGCTGGCAAGTGGTTGCACTTGCAAGGTCGAAATGGCAGTTTAAAACTGCAAACACAGGCTCTGCAGTGGCAGGCCTGAGACATGTTTATATTGCTCATGTAGTTTGAAGGCTGAATCTGTGCTGCAGGCCCACTAGCAGCATTTAATTTACAGGCCCTGGGCACATGTAATGCACTTTAAGAAAAAATAAATGTGCCGATTAGGGATAAGCCAATCTCACCAGGTTTACTGTAGAGTACAGAGCACCTGCACTTTAGCACAGGTTGGCAGTGGTAAAGTGCACAGAATCCTAACACCGGCAAAAATAAAGCCAGCAAAACAGGAGGTTAGAAGGCAAAAATATCAGGGGAAGCCATGCCAAGGATGCCAGGTCGAACATTTTCTTATCTCCATCTCCTTGCTGGTTTTAAGAATTTAAGAACCCTCCATATTATTAAGTATCCGGACAATATCATGCAATAGTGATATCAGGATTCACAGCTGAGACCTTTGGGGATGGAGGAAAACCAAGCACTGTGACTAAGAAGCCCAAGGCTGTTATAATAGCAATTACTGGTGAGTAAATTGGCCGCTACCATTTGTGCATCATAACAAGTTTTTTTTCCTCAATACGGTTATGCGTAGCAATGAGACTTATTCATATTCATAGCAATGTGCGAACACCATGGCAACCATTGAAAACTGCCACATCACTGATTTTAATGAACACAGAAAATCTAGGGGTCAAAGGGCAACTGAAAAAAGACACTTAATTTAAGAGAATTAAACTATACTATTCTAAGTCAAACCAACAGTGCTGGCTCTGAGGAGAATGCATGTGAGATCCTTCCTGTAAGGAGTGACGTCTAACTTCGCAGTGCAGCCATGATGCCCTGAGGAGGCCACACCTTTCTGCACAAGAATGCTGCCGAGCTATACGGCTGCCACCACTTTATCCACTCTTCATTGACATCCCTAACCTGGAGCTCCAAAGTTAGAGGTGGTGCTAGGTGACAAAGGGACAAACAGGCAGTGTGTCAATGTGAGCCACCAGGAGGGAATCGAAATGAAGCCAAAGTGGTCAGAGTGCTCATCCTTAATTTTTCGAGTGTTAATGAACTAATTGAAGACGCATAAAGTTTTACTGTTGATGGATGTTTTGTTATACATCCTCATTGTCTTTGTGATTTAAATCCTCATTACACAATAAGTGCCTCAGAAAACACCTCGTCAGGGGTAGTAATCATTATATAAAACAAACGTATTGGAACTGGTTCCATATGGCATCGACGCCCCCTCACTTAGAAAAATACTGTCGGAAGATCTTTGAATGTGTGAGATTTTGTATAGAGTCAATATGAGTTTATGCCCGAGAATAAGTCTCTTAGGTAACACTATTCAGATTCGAATCTTGAACATAGAGCATCATATTAGATTTAAAGTCTCCTCAGGCGCCAGAACGTGCCATATGATTAAATGAGATGTTTAGGACCCGGAAATATTAATATAAGCAAGTTTAAAGAATAAGTACTCTTCAAATGTTGAAGAATATGGGTAGAATTGGAGGACATTCTAAAGAGGGAAGACATACATTTAAGAAAGTACTGTCTATAAGGAAGGTAACAGAAGTTTGAACTTCAGGAAATGGAATGTATTTCAAAATAATAATTAATTATGTGTAATGTTGAACAACTTGAATATATAATTTAATTTTAAAAAACACTAGGAATACATATTATGTACTTACAGATGTTCTTAGCGCCCAGCAATGACTTAGGATGTTCATTTTTGACGAAATGGCTGTCCTGTTATCTCGCACCAATGAAGAATACCACCTTTATCAAAATGTCATTAAATACCATTAAAGGATATAACTTATGCCACTAAAGTCCCATTTCTGGAGATGTATTTCACTTATGTCTGATGAGAAGCAAAATATATATAATGCAAAGTTTTGTTCATGTAATGCAGCAGGTGGTGAGGCCCATCACTAGGCCGGCATGCGCGCGCTGCGCTAACAAAACACAGGCCATACCAGTGTCACCATCGGGGCATAAGAATGGCGAGCGTGGCTCACCCCATTTATTCATAAACCCCTGGCCTCCTGGCCAGATGAAGTGCTTTTTACGTCATCCGGGTGTGACACTAGACTGTGGTATGCCATTACACGTGATAAAAACAAAAAAATAACCTTCAAGCGCGAGTTGCCCTGGAAGATCTAAAGAATGTTTATATACACTGTTTTTTTCAAAGAACCGAAATATGTTTGAATTTAGCTAACATGTTTTAGGAAGCAAGTTGTGGTCTCGTAGCTTTGTTAATGGCCAGAAAGCCGTATAGACTGCGCTGACATCATTTGCTTGGGGTTTCCAGACTACATATAACAGATGCCTTCGTTTTCAGATCTTTTTCTACAGCTTTTCATGGAATGCAGTTGAAGTCCAAATACAAATATAAAAGTGAGGAAAATAAGTGAAATGTATTGTTGTTTTTCAAAATAAAGTGTGGATATCACCGTATAAAGCTGGAAAAAGAAATTAAGTAGTTCAAAAGGCTGCATTACTTACGACACCGCCATTTAGCCCATGTCGATGCCATTATACCAGTGGCTATGATCTGAACTGCCTCCTAAAGGAATAACTTGCCTGCCTTGGAGATATTCAAAGAAGTAGCCTGTGAAGACCTTTGACCTTCACCAGCCGAACAGAAAGTAACAAGCATTGACAATGCCAATAGGTCTGGCTTGAAAGGAAGGTTGTATGGTATTGTGAAGCTTTACAAATGAATATCGTGGGAATATAGATGTATCTGTGTGGAAGAAAAGACCTGTAGAGTAATAGTGGTGCAGGTTAAAAAATCAGGTGATAGTTGCACTGTCAATCCAAGCTAAAAATCCATGTAGGTTAATGAATGCACTACTCTCATCTGTGCTGCTGTCAGAGAAAAACATAAATTATTGATAATGATGACGTAATCACCTTTTGATGAAAACCTCTGAACCAGGAACATCTGGATGTAAATTGTGTCCGATGGTGCATATCTGCCCTAAGAGTGGAGGACACTGGGGACAACTGAAATCAAAGAGTCACCAGGTAGGAACTCTTCATTCTCTGGAAATCTAGTATTTTAGTGGATAGAACTCTAGGTAAATATGTTATATTCTGGGATTGGAGAGCAGAAGTCGCTAAAGATGTCACATGTCCATTGAAGGTATCCAAAAACGAGACTGTGTCAACTTACTCAAGTGCAGAGGGAAGGGACACCAATGCCATGCAGGAGCCTCCAATGTAACTTCCACAATTTACAGCAATGCTTTCACTGGTACAAGGGTAGCAGTCAGATTGATTGGTATTTATATAGTAGAACCACTGCGCATGAGAAGGGCACCACAGCCACTCATACACTTGAAAAAAGAGAGCATTATCCCATGATGTGTTTAGATCTACTCATAGTGTGCTCATGGATAGCAAATCTGACTATATAGATCAGGAGTAAGGTATTTATTGACTGAAGACAAAAAAAATATTAACGTGGTCAGCATGCCTACAATCTGTATCCAGAAAGAAGTTTGTCACAGAAGAGACAAGCTTGCTTTCCACTCAGGCACACATCTTCTTGGCTACCTGAACAAAAACGTGAATCTGTATGTGCTCTCAGTAGCTTTTGGCATAAGCATTGGATGTTTAGTGTGATTACATACCAGAGGAGCTTGTTTCTGTAGCACAATGAAAGCCTTGTTAAAGGCCTTCCTTTCCATCTATCCAAGTGTTAAGTTAGAAAACTTTGGCTATTATCTAAAGGACAAGTTAAATTGGCTGTTCGGTTTGATTTTCTAAACCACCTGACTGGTCTCTTTGGTGAGAACACACAGAGGTGGAGGATGCATAGACACTATAGTTAGAAATTGGGCTGGAACCCACCACCACTGTAGGATTTGCCAAATCATCTAGTAAGTAGAATCAGGTACTAGGATGCCTCCAATTTGGTAGCCACTGTTACAGAAGGTAGAAGAGAAGACAGAGTAACTGCACTATTGACTTGAGATCCGAATGTTCCTGTGGATCTAAGAAAGCATTTGCTGGTGCACAACACTGAAAGCATAGAACTTCCTTGACTCATGCGTTTGCATTCTAAAACAATACTCATCAGTGATTATGGCTCCAACACGTAATATGCTGAAAGATGCATGCTTCCCAAGCTTGTGAGAAAACGAGCCAGGGTCAAATTTTTATCTCACACTAAAAACAAATTGAACATCTCTTCTTTGATGATGAGTCTGTACAGGAGATGCATGTTGTACAGTGGGCCCACATCTGCTGAAGCCTTTGGAATAGAATATACTACCCCCAGTGGAAGTAATTCCAGATGCAAATGTCAGTCCGAGCTGAAAAATGAGTACAGCAGCATGATCAGACTCGCCTATTGGGCAAGCAGGCAGTATCTGGTGGGCTAATGTGACTGGTCAGTGTGTGGGCCATTTTTTTGTCTGTTTGTGGGCCTGTTATACAGTCTGCTGGGCTGTTTTTCTTTTACTGTTGGTTTCCCTGATATTACGACAAACATTGCCTGCAGCAAGCTCAAATCCATGCAGTCTTCCATACTTTACCGAAGATGTACACAGTGTGTCTTGACAAGCTTAAATCTGTCATAATTTACAAACATGGACTAGGTTTTTAGCTTCCTAATTCCTAATCGGGCCACTTTCATTGAGCTATCAAACTAAAAACAGAATTACATATATTTCTGTCCATGCCCTTCTGAATCTGGCCCAGTAACTTATTGTTTCCCACCCACACTTGTATGCCCTCCACAAAGTTTCAGTTTACTGTAAACTTTTCACCGGAGTCAAACAAAAATACTTTTCTAAAGTAGTGTCTGACATTGCTGTAATAAGCTGCCTGCACAAGCTGTGAAATGAACAGATCTGTGACTAGTGTAGATACACACAGGGCTCTAGCAGACTCCCATTGGATTCTGCTGAAGGCCTGGTGAGCTTAGGGTACAACGTAGGTTGAGGGAAGCCCCTGCTTGAGGTTAGGAGTTAAATGAGATATCGTAGGGCCTGATTTAGAGTTTGGCGGATGGGTTACTCCGTCACAAATGTGACAGAAATCCAGTTCGCTGTATTACAACGTCCATAGGAAATAATGGAATCATAATACGGTGGATAGGATATCCGTCACATCTGTGACAGAGTAACCCTATCTGCCAAAATCTAAATCAGGCTCTTAGCCAGTAAGGCATGCAGAAGATGGCATCTGGATCTGTGTTGTAATGCACCAGCCCCTCCGAGAAACTGTTTTTCACTCTCCACACGTCATCTTCTTGGAGATAAAGAGGCCCTGATTTATACTTTTTGGTTCAAAACTACACTAATGCAGTTTTGCACCAAAAAATGTAGCACTGGCTTGCACCATTTCTGTGCACCCGTCGGGCCCCATATTTATGGAATGGTGCAAGCCGGTGCAAAGGGTAGGCTAGTGTAAAAAAAATGACGTTAGTGGGGTGGGGCGGGCAGTATGCAAGAAGAAGGGTTTTTGGCACTTCAAAAAATAAAATAAAATATTTACCTGTACTTACCTGGGATGGGGTCCCCCATTCTCCGCTGTCCCTCTGGTGTGGGTGGGGATGTCCCTGGGGCCTGGGGAGGTCCCCCAACGCCTGCCCTGACCCAGGTGTTGAAAAATTGGGCATGCACCATTTTTTGACCCCTTCTCCCTCCCATGCACCATTTTTGCACATGAGTATAAATATGTGTTAAGGCCATAGAGTCATTTTTTGCACGGCAACACCTACCTTGCATCTCTTTAAGGCAAGGTAGGTTTCCACGTCCAAAAAATGACTTTAACTCCATAAATTGGGCACTAGACATGTCTAGCGCCAAAGTATAAATATGGAGTTAGTTTTGCACCGAATTAGAGTAAAAACAAAATGACACTAATACGGTGCAAACAGAGTATAAATATGCTCCAGCTTTGACAAGGAGGAGGCAGAGCCGAGTGACACCAAGTAAAGCAGTAAAGCGGAGCAGCCTCAGGTCTTCCCAGCTAACCCCAAATCACAATCTCCCTTTTCAGATGGAGATCTTGTCCCACTATGCCAATGGCAACCATATTGCAGCCATCAGATATAATGTGGAGTAGATCAGAGAAGAGGTGCATGCTAGGCTGACAAATGTTTTGCAGCAAGAGTATGTAGCCTTCAACAGAATACTCAGAATGGTGAGCACGATATTTTGCTTGTTAGAAATGGGGTCTTTGGTTGGCAGTCAGGTTACCCTCTGTCCAAGCAAGGACCCTCACTCTAGTTAGGGTAAGTCACACACAATCCAAATTATCCTGTGCCCACCCTCTGGTAACGTGGCACTGAGCAGTCAGACTTAATTTAGAAGGCAATGTGTAAAGTATGTGTGCAATAACTCATGCAATAACACCATAAAGCACCACAAAATACACCACACAGTGTTTAGAAAAATATATAATATTTATCTGATAAGATGCAGGTCAAAAAACGATTAAAATGCAATAAGTATATGTTGAGATATCACTGTAAAAGTGATCTAAGTTGTCTTTAGTCTTTTAAAAGCAATAAATGTCTCTTTCAAGCACAAAGTACCTGGTTCGCATTCAAAATCTCTGCAAAGAACCGCAGAGGAGGAGATGCGTGGAAAACAAGGAAGTGCGTTGATTTTTCGGGTCGCACACATCAATGGATCGTTTAGTTTTTATGCAGGGAAGGCTGTGCGTCGATTGCTGGCGCTCGGTCGTTGATCCTCTTTGGGTTGCGGGGTTTTCGGACACCTCAGGGACGATGTGTGGATTTCCGACGCTGACAGAACAAAGTCACAGAGGCTGCGTCGATCCGGTGGGTGTTGCGTGGACATTTCTACCACACAGGAGGTGCTGCGTCAATTCCTCTCTGGAAGTCAGGCTGCGTCATTCCAGCTCAGCTCTGCATCGATCTAGTGGGCCGTCCGTTGAATTTCCGGTCGTTACGCTGGCGCTGCATTGATCTCCTTGTTGCGAATCGGGCTGCGTCGTTCCGGTTCGGCGATGCAGGCTGTGCATCATTTCTGGCAGGCTGTGCGTCGATTTTCTAAGTTGGTATGGTCAGAGTCCCTGTTTAAATACCCAAAAGTGCCTATGAAGTGGGGGAGACTTCAAAGAGTGGCTTAGAAGTGCACAAGGTCCCCTTTCAGTTCTATCCTGTCTGCCAGGGTCCCAGTAGGGGGTGTGGCAATCGTTTGTGTGAGGGCAGGCTACTGTCCTTTGACATGTAAGTGTCAAGCCCTTCACCCTCACAGGAAGACCCATTCAAAATGCAGATGTATGCAAGTGAGGCTGAGTATCCTGTGTTTGGGGGGTGTCCAAGTGAATGCACAAGGGAGCTGTCAACTAAACCCAGCCAGACATGGATTGTAAGGCACAGAAGGATTTAAGAGCAGAGAAATGCTCACTTTCTAAAAGTGGCATTTCTAAAATAATAATATTAAATCCAACTTCACCAGTCAGCAGAATTTTGTATTACCATTCTGGCCATGTAAAACCCGCGTGCACAGCACCACCAAGCCGTGCCCGTGTCTCCCCCTCCCCGCCCTCGCTGCTCTAAGGGATAGAGGCCCTCCTGGACCCAAACCGCCCTGGTGCCTGGTGAGCGCTAGTGCGCTTTTCAGCTTCTTTATCTCTCTGCCCATCTTTTCTTGCATTCCTCGTTCTGGTTGTTTTCTGCATTTCACTTTTCTGCCTTTTTCACTTTTTCTGCTTCTTTGAACTGTTTCTGCTTTTTGAACTTTTACTGCTTTTCTCTTTTTCTGCCCCCCCGTTTTGCTCCCTTTCCTGCTCTCTCTTCGCTCCCCCCGCACCCACATTCACCCGCGCCTCCCGCCTCCCAGCTGCTCCTCCCTCCACCCTCCCTTTTTAATGACGGTCGCTGCGCGCTAAGGTGAGTGTCTCCTGACCTGTTTTGGCCAGGTAAAACACCCCGTGCGCACAGCACCACCAAGCCGTGCCCATGTACCCCCCCCCCCCACCCTCGCTGCTCCAAGGGATCCAGGCCCTCCTTGACCCGATCCGCCCTGGTGCCTGGTGAGCGCTAGTGCGCTTTTCAGCTTCTTTATATCTCTGCCCATCTTTTCTTGCATTCCTCGTTCTGGTTCTTTTCTACATTTCACTTTTCTGCCATTTTCACTTTTTCAGCTTCTTTGAACTGTTTCTGCTTTTTGAACTTTTACTGCTTTTCTCTTTTTCTGACCCCGTTTTGCTCCTTTTCCCACTCTCTCTCCACTCCCCCCGCCCCCGGACCCCCATTCGCCCGCGCCTCCTGCCTCCCAGCTGCTCCTCCCTCCCCCCTCCCTTCTTAATGGCGGTCGCTGCGCGCTAAGGTGAGTGTCTCCTGACCTGTTTTGGCCAGGTAAAACACTCCCCGCACGCACAGCACCACCAAGCCGTGCCCGTGTCTCCCCCTCCCTGCCCTCGCTGCTCTAAGGGATCGAGACACTCCTGGACCCGATCCGCCCTGGTGCCTGGTGAGCGCTAGTGCACTTTTCAGCTTCTTTATCTCTCTGCCCATCTTTTCTTGCATTCCTTGTTCTGGTTGTTTTCTGCATTTCACTTTTCTCACTTTTTCACTTTTTTTGCTTCTTTGAACTGTTTCTGCTTTTTGAACCTTTACTGCTTTTCTATTTTTCTGCCCCCCCCCCTGTTTTGCTCCTTTCCCGCTCTCTCTCCGCTCCCCCGCACCCCTACTCGCCCACCCCTCCCGCCTCCCAGCTGCTCCCCCTCCCTTCTTAATGGCGGTCACTGCGCGCTAAGGTGAGTGTCTACTGACCTGTTTTGGCCAGGTAAAACACTCCCCGCGCGCACAGCACCACCAAGCCATGCCCGTGTCTCACCCTCCCTGCTCTAAGGGATTGAGGCACTCCTGGACCCGATCTGCCCTGGTGCCTGGTGCGCGCTAGTGCGCTTTTCAGCTTCTTTATCTCTCTGCCCATCTTTTCTTGCATTCCTCGTTCTGGTTGTTTTCTGCATTTCACTTTTCTGCCTTTTTCACTTTTTCTGCTTCTTTGAACTGTTTCTGCTTTTTGAACTTTTACTGCTTTTCTCTTTTTCTGCCCCCCCCCCTGTTTTGCTCCTTTTCCCGCTCTCTCTCCGCTACCCCCCGCCCCTGGCGCCCCCATTCGCCCGCGCCACCCGCCTCCCAGCTGCTCCTCCCTCCCCCCTCCCTTCTTAATGGCAGTCGCTGCACTCTAAGGTGAGTGTCTCCTGACCTGTTTTGGCCAGGTAAAATACTCCCCGCTCGCACAGCACCACCAAGCCGTGCCCGTGTCTCCCCCTCCCCACCCTCGCTGCTCCAAGGGATCGAGGCTCTCCTGGACCCGATCTGCCCCGGTGCCTGGTGAGCGCTAGTGCGCTTTTCAGCTTCTTTATCTCTCTGCCCATCTTTTCTTGCATTCCTCGTTCTGGTTGTTTTCTGCATTTCACTTTTCTGCCTTTTTCACTTTTTCTGCTTCTCTGAACTGTTTCTGCTTTTTAAACTTTTACTGCTTTTCTCTTTTTCTGCCCCCGCTTTTTGCTCCTTTTCCCGCTCTCTCTCCGCTCTGTCCGCCCCCGCATCCCCATTCGCCCGCGCCTCCCGCCTCCCAGCTACTCCCCTTCCCCCCCTCCCTTCTTAATGGCGGTCGCCCGTCTGCGCCTGGACCGTGCCCAGCACCAGAACCCCTGGACCCCGCATCAGCCACACCTCCAGCCTCTGCTACGACACCAGCACCATCCTCGCACTCAACACCGGTCGAGACACCACCTGCTTCCAGGCCACTCCGAAAAGCACACACGGACCCTTCTCCTGCCGCAACTGCAGCTTCACCTGCGTCAGAGCCCATAAACCTACCAGGACCAAGACCAACCACCTCCGCTGCATACTCCTCAACACTCGCTCCGCACGTAAGCACGCCATCGGGTTCTGGGACCTGCTCGACTCCACCGCCCCCGACGTAGCCTTCCTCACCGAAACCTGGTGGAACGACTCTTCAGCGCCTGACATCGCCATAGCCATCCCGGACGGGTACAAGATCTCCCGCAGAGACCGCATCAACAGAACCGGAGGAGACATAGCCATCATCGACAAGGCCACCCTCGAAGTCCACACCCACCTGGGCGACTCCCTCAACTCCGCCGAACTCCTTCACTTTCAAATCCACACCGACCCCAAAACCACCCTCAGAGGAATGCTCATCTACAGACCTCCTGGACCCAGGGCACTGTTCAGCAATGCCATCGCCGACCTTGCCAGCATACATGCACTCGCCTCCACGGAATACATCCTCCTCGGGGACCTGAACTTCCACCTCGAAAACCATAACGACATCAACTCCACCACTCTGATCGACAATCTCGCCAACCTCGGCCTCAGACAGCTTGTCAACGCACCCACCCACGCCGCCGGTCACACTCTAGACCCCATCTTCTCCACAAGCGACCACGTCACCTTCAATCGCACCACCAAACTCTACTGGACCGATCACCACTGCATCCACTTCACTTTCAAGAAACAAACCAAACACCACCACACCGAGCAACCACCCCGTCGACGCTGGAGCAAAGTCACCGAAGATCAGTTGACCAACGCCCTAGCCCAGAAACCGACCACCGACCCCACCGACCCTGACATCGCCGCCCACAACCTCAGGCTATGGATCGATGACTGCGCCAACCGCCTCGCACCACTTAAAAAACCCTCCAACAACCAAACCAACAAAAAAGCAACCTGGTTCACCAACGACCTCCAAGCCTCCAAATGCAGCTGCCGTAAAGTCAAGAAGGAATGGCTCCACAAACGCACACCCGACAGCCACACAGCACTCAAGGATGCCACACGCAGTCATCACCAACTCCTCAGGCTAGCAAAGAGATCCACCTTCAAAACTCGCCTGGAAAACAATGCTCACGACTGCAAAGAACTCTTCAACATCGTGAAGGAGCTCTCCAACCCCAGCGCCACCATCAACGACATCCCCCCTTCCAAAAACTGTATGACGCCCTATCCACCGCTTTCCACCGAAAGATCACTGACATCCACGACAGCTTCAACACCCCAACTACCTCAAACACGGCAGACTCCCCCTCCACGAACCCCACCCGCACCAACCGCCTGACCTCCTGGACCAGCATCAACGATGGCAAGACCATGAATTCCATCCACTCCGGATCACCATCAGACCCGTGCCCACACCACATATACAACAAAGCAGACACAGCCATCGCACCACACCTACGGAAGGTCATCAACATCTCCTTCGAAACAGCAAGATTCCCGGAGAGCTGGAAACACGCCGAAATCAACGCTCTACTCAAAAATCCACAGGCGGACCCCAAAGACCTTAAGAACTTCCGGCCCATCTCCCTGCTCCCATTCCCGGCGAAGGTCATCGAGAAAATCGTCAACACACAACTTACCCGATACCTCGAAGACAACAACATTCCTGACCCCTCCCAGTCCGGATTTAGACGGAACCACAGCACCGAGACCACTCTCCTCGCCTCCACAGACGACATCAGATGCCAACTCGACAATGGAGAAACATCAGCCCTCATCCTCCTAGACTTGTCCGCCGCCTTTGACACAGTCTGCCACCACACTCTGAAAATTCACCTCCACAAAGCAGGGGTCCAAGAGAAAGCCCTCGACTGGACCACATCCTTCCTCTCCGGCAGAACCCAGAGAGTCCGCCTCCCCCCTTTCCCATCCGAAGCCACCAACATCATCTGCTGCGTACCCCAGGGCTCATCCCTCATCCTGACGCTGTTCAACATCTACATGGCCCCCCTCGCACAAGTGGCCCGCCAACACAACCTCAACATCATCTCCTACGCCGACAACACCCAACTCATCCTCTCCCTCACCAAGGACCCACACACTGCCAAAACCAACCTCTACGAGGGCATGAAGGCCGTCGCCGACTGGATGAGAGGCAGCCGGCTGAAACTGAACTTGGACAAAATGGAGGTCCTCCTCCTTGGGCCCACCCCCTCCGCCTGGGATGACTCGTGGTGGCCAGCCTCGCTGGGTACCCCTCCAACACCAACTGACCACGCACGCAACTTAGGCTTCATCCTCAACTCATCCCTCTCCATGTCAAAGCAGCTCAACGCCATCTCCTCCTCCTGCTACAACACCCTCCGCATGCTTCGCAGAATCTACAAATGGATCCCAACCGAAACAAGAAAAACAGTAACTCAGGCCCTCGTCAGCAGCAGGCTCTACTACGGCAACGTACTCTATGCAGGCATCCCGCCCAAACACCTGCAACGCCTCCAACGCATCCAAAACACCTCCGCCCGACTCATCCTCAACATTCCCCGCCGCAGCCACATCACCCTCCACCTGAGAGACCTGCACTGGCTCCCCTTCCACAAGAGGATCACCTTCAAACTCCTCACCCACGCACACAAAGCACTCCACAACACCAGACTAGCCTACTTTAACAACAGACTCAGCTTCCACACCCCCACCCGACAACTCCGCTCTTCCAACCTCGCCTCCATCCCCCGCATCCGATGCAAATCCTCCGCCGGCAGATCTTTTTCCTACCTCGCCGCCAAGACCTGGAATATGCTCCTGTCTGACCCAAGACAGATCCAGGACCTGCTCACCTTCAGAAGACACCTCAAGACCTGGCTCTTCGAGCAGTAGCAGCACCCCCCCCCTTTTTTTTCCCCCAGTGCCTTGATTCCCTCACGGGTATGTAGTGCGCTTTATAAATGTATTGATTGATTGATACTAAATATGACCTTCCTACTCCTTTCAGACCAGCAGCTACCACTCAAACAGTATATGACGGTAGCCCCAATGTTAGCCTATAAAAAGGAGCATGCCTCACAGCAGTGCAAAAACGAATTGAGGAGTTTTACACTACCAGGACATGTAAACTACACAGGTACATGTCCTGCCTTTTGCCTACACAGCACCCTGCCCTATGGGTTACTTAGGACATACCTTAGAGCTGACTTATATGTAGAAAAAGGGGAGTTTTAGGCTTGGCAAGTACTTTTAAAGTCGAATTGGTTGTGAAACTGCACACACAGGCACTACAGAGGCAGGCCTGAGACATGGTTAGGGGGCTACTTATGTGGGTGGCACAACCAGTGCTGCAGCCCACTAGTAGCATTTAATATACAGGCCCTGGACACACGTAGTGCACTTGACTAGGGACTTACAAGCAAATTAAATAAGCCAGTTGGGTATGAGCCAATGTCACCATATTGTAAGGAGAGAACATGTGCACTTCAGCACTTGTTAGCATTGGTAAAGTGACCAGAGTCCTAAAGCCATCAAAAATAAGGTCAGAAAAAGAGACGGAGGTAGGCAAAAAGTTTGGGGGTGACCCTGCAGAAAGGCCATTTCCAACAGTGCTGATGTGCTTCCAAGTGAGATCACCTCTTGCATTTCTCCTTCGTTCCCACCAAAGGCTGCAAAAGTAAACATCAGCTGCTCTTGGCCAAGACATAGTACAGCACTGTACTGTAGGGAGTAGCAGTAATACAATCGGGGAGGGGGGGTGTTACAATCCCAATTGCTTCCTCCCACCTACCTTCCCACTAGTCATAGGCCAGTGCTGTTTCCACTTTAATAGCCCATCACTGCCTTCTTTTGACTTTCCAATAAATTCAGTTCAATCATTTTCACTTATGTGCAAATGTAGAGGAAAACGATTGTGCAGCCAGGGATAGCACCTGTTAAGTCCTGTATTAAAATATTGTGGAATAAATATAGCGTGACAAAAATATTGTGTCCTACATATCGCTTAAAGAAATACACCCCATTAGAGTTAATAATAGAATATCTTAATTTAATGAGATAATATTTTTGTAACTCTTATTCAGTACACAATATTTACATCATACTATAATTTCGTCAGCGAAATTCTGAGTGCAACCTATTGTAAGTTGTGTTGCAAAACGTTCACAAAGAAAACTATCAGGACTGACCTCTTGAAGGTTATGCAGGCCGAGCAAGTGGGGATGTGGGGGTTACTCGGTCCACAATACCCAAATGTGAGCAGAGCTGACCCCTGTCCTTTGAAGAGAAGGACAGCACGAGGCTGAGCTGCTCTGCAGGTTATATAAAACCAAAAATCCAACCCCCCTTAAACCACTATAGTCGTGTCACTGTGTCATGCAGAATATTTTGAATTAACTGACCTTCGTTTATTTCAGCCATTTTCTATGTTAAGAGCTGACATTTTTCAGGTTTTCCCGCGTTACGGTCCTTGTATCCTCCCTCCCTGCTTGCTCACATATCTCCGCTGTCTGCCTTCATCTGGACCTGGAAAACTTCTCCCAGACGGAGATAGCAGTCAACCACCTGTCTTGTGAGATTCAAGTGAGCGGCCTCTTGAGCTGGGATGATGGAATGGAAACACAAAAAAAACTCTCCACCAGAGAATTCTTGGCTCCAGTTGTGATCCAAAGAGTGGAGAGCACATAACCGAGATGAAGAATGACTTCTGTGAATCTTCCAGCGCCCATGACCTCATCCAGATACGATGTTTTGTTAAAATAGCTGCTCCTCAAGCAGCTGCTAAAAGTTCACGGAAGGTAATAATACAGGATGCAGACGGGCTGTTAATATTTTCCCTTCAAACATTATGTCAAAATGTTGCAGAGAGTAATTAAAGGCTAAACGTAATCATCGCATGAGACACCCAGCCTCCGAATTTGAGGCTGCTGAAGGAGTGTTTCAGTGCCCTGGCAAGCTTCTAATCCAAGTTTCAATGCCCTTGCAAGCTTCTGATCCACAGGTTCAATGGAGATGCCGCATCGAGTGCAGAGATGACAATGTAGCTGGTGAACAATTCATTCACTCTGGCTACGGTAGAAAATTCATTCTCAAACCCACCTCATGGGCATTACTTGGACAAAAAGCATGGAAAAAACTGTTTCTTGCTCTTCTTCCATTCATTAAAAATGACATCAAATAGTAACTGCCTTGTGCAGAGGTAAGGAATCTTCCTCCGGAGTATGATGACACTGGAATAAGACGTAATTCTCTGCATCCTACTTTGACTTTGCAGAAATCAAGTTCTCTCAGAAAAAATCGATTAGCTACCTCCCTAAATAAACTATCCCTGAAGTTCCGTGTCCAACTCTGGAGCATCTTTTTCTGAAGACTAGGACTCACCTCTTCATGTGTATACAATACTGAAGCCAATGTTATCTATGTTATGTCAATAACATCTTGCTGGCTGTGTGCAGACAACACACATATGGGTGATGAGTGAGCGAGCTCTTGTGTAGGTTTGAATATTAGAAGAGGACTGCAGATTCTTCCCCTTGCCTGGGTGCTTCTCGCATAAGGCCATCATGGTTTGTGGTATTTGCCACACAGTTTTAACTCAACATGATTTTCCCACATAGGTAAGTATCATGGAGGAATTATTAGCCAGGCCCCCTTTTGATACTTTATTATGCAGGTTTTAAAGGATGGGCAAGGGTCAGGGTGGCAAAGATAAGGGAGAATAGAGATGACGGGAGGTAAGGGGTCCTTAGGATTCAAAGACAGGGAGAGGTAAGGGGTTCTTAGGTTTCATGGATGGATAGAAGTAAAGGTAGATAAGGGTTTTATTAGGGTTCAGGGGAGGGTAGAGGTCAGGGGTTTTTAGAACTCAGGGGAAGTTAGTTGCAAAAAGGGGTAAGGGTTTTTAGGATTTAGTGGTGGGAGAGGTAAAGAGAGGTAAGGGATTTTCTAGAATTCAGGGGTGGACAGAGGTAAAGAGAGAGTAGAGGTAGCTGCATATGCTTGAAAAATTATGTAGTGGAGCACACAAAATGTAATATCAATGTACAGTACTTGATGTATGCCCCCTAACCATAGTCCAACAATTATCATATGAAAGAATGCTCTCTCCTTTTCCAATGTTCGGTCAAGGAAAATGTTAGACTTTTCATCCTTGGCGTGGTCTCCCTTAACTTTTTGCCTCTGTTCCCCAGGTTATTGATGTGTGCTGGACTCTGATTTTGCTGTTTTTATTACTCTAGGCACTTTACCACTGCTAACCAGTGCTAAAGTGCAAGTGCTCCAGTTTAAAATGTGTATGTAATTGGTTCTCCATGATTGGCATATTTGTTTTACTGTTAAGTCCCTAGTAAAGTGCACTAGAGGTGCCCAGGGCCTGTAAATCAAATGTTACTAGTGGGTCTGCAACACTGGTTGTGCCACAAGGCCTGTCTCTCTCATAGGATAATATGGGGGCCACCTTTAAATATGATTAAAGTGTAGATTCCCCTAGAGAGTAGATGGACATGTGGAGTTTGGGGTCCCTGAACTCACAATTTAAAAATACATCTTTTAGTAAAGTTGGTTTTGAGATTGTGTGTTTGAAAATGACGCTTTTAGAAAGTGAGCATTTTCTTGCTTAAACCATTCTGTGACTCTGCCTTGTTTGTGGATTCCCTGTCTGGGTCAGTTTGACAGTTGGGTTGTTTTTCACCTCACACTAGACAGTGACACAAAGGGAGCTGGGGTGTAGCCTGCATTTCCTAATTAGCCATCTTTGCTAGGAGGGAGGGGTGGAGTGGTCACTCTCATCTGAAAGGACTGTGCCTGCCTCTGACAATGCAGACTCCAACCCCCTGGTGTGTGTCTGAGGCCTTGCCTGGGCAAGGCAGGATTTCACAAGTAGGTGTGAGTCCCCTTTGAGGAAAGGTGACTTCAAAGACTAAAATGGGTATAAGAAGGGCACCCAAATCTACAGACTTTAGAAACACTTCTGGAACCAAGAGGGACCTCTGCCTGGAGAAGAGCTGAATAGCTGAGGAAGAAGAGCTGCCCTGCCTGTGACTGTGCTTTGTGGAGCTATCCTGCAGTTGCTGCTTCTGCCAGAGTAAGAGGGCAAAGACTGGACTTTGTGTGCCTTCCATCTTGAGAAGAAATCTCCAAGGGCTTGATCTAGAGCTTGCCTCCTGTTGTTTGAAGTCTCAGGGACAGCAAAGACTTCTCTCTGCCAGCACCTGGAGTCTCTGGAGAGACTCATACTCTGCCCTGTGGTGCCCATTCAGTTCCTGGGACCCTGAAAGGAGAAGCTGACAGCCTAAAGACAAGAAAATCGACGCACAGAGTGCCGTGTGGGAAAAGATTGATGCAAATCCGATCTGTGGCTGAAAAAACGACGCGCCGCCGGCTCCGCAGCTGAGAAACGACGCTCGCAGGAAACGCGACCGAAAAATCGACGCACGGAGCAGGAGAAACGACGCGCAGCATCGCTGACGGAGGCTGGGAGATCACAACCTGCGCTGCTGGATTTTGGGATCATCGCGTGGCTGGATTTTTTACTCAAGTACCGCCGTGCGGAGTTATTTTTGACGCACACCTGTCCGTGCGGGTTTTGTTTTTACGCACACCAGGTACATTTTCACTCTAGCAGCGCTAGTGTGTTTTTAAAACTACTTAAAGACTCTTTTTGATGTTTAATTGATAACTTGACTTGTGTATGGTGGATTTTTGTTGTTTTGGTCTTGTTTTGTTTAGATAAATATTCCCTATGTTTCTAAACCTGTGTTGTGTCATTTTGTAGTGTTTTCATTAAGTTACTGTGTGTGTTGGTACAAATACTTTACACCTAGCACTCTGAAGTTAAGCCTACTGCTCTGCCAAGCTACCAAGGGGGTAAGCAGGTGTTAGCTGAGGGTGATTCTTTTTTACCCTGACTAGAGTGAGGGTCCTTGGTTGAACAGGGGGTAACCTGACTGTCAACCAAAGACCCCATTTCTAACAGAAAACATCTGAATCTTCATGTAGTGTGATAGGTAAACTTTTACTTCTTTTTCAATACAATTCAAACTGATGAAAACAGATGTTTACAGAGATGGTATCTTGTTGATATTTTCAGCTGACACATGTTTCATCCTGCACATGGGACTTTCACAAGGCTGATGAAATGATACGTATAAAACGAAAAAGATATACAATAACATTTTAATATGGATGTAAAAAAGTTATCATTCATCTGTTATCCCAGTGAAAAAGGAAGCACCAAATAGAAGTGCCAAAATTCAACAATCCAACACGTCAGAAAAGATGTACCCTATTTGTTCCAAAATGCAGAAAGTAAAGCACCCATTATCACCCCATAATCCAATCCCATTGTGTACCTACAGAGTGCAAGTTTAAGAAAGATTTGAAGTACATAGGAGGCCATATTTAGCATAAAGTGTAGTTCCAAAAGGCCCAAAGACCATGGCCCATATTTATACTTTTTGACGCTAAACTGCGCTAACGCAGTTTAGCGTCAAAAAGTTTTGCGCCGTCTAACGCCATTCTGAAGCGCCATGCGGGCGCCGTATTTATGGAATGGCGTTAGACGGCGCAATCAGACCGGCGCTGCCTGGTTTGCGTGGGAAAAAACCACGTAGACCAGACAGCGCCGGCGTAGGGGGAAGATGGCGCATGGGCGTCTTAAAATGGGGCAAGTCAGGTTACGTCGAAAAAATCGTCTTAACCCGACTTGCGCCATTTATTTTCGACGCCCATCCCCCATCAACATGACTCCTATCATTGTAAAGATAGGAGTCATGCCCCCTTGCCCAATGGCCATGCCCAGGGGACTTCTGTCCCCTGGGCATGGTCATTGGGCATAGTGGCATGTAGGGGGGCACAAATAAAGCCCCCCTATGCCACCAAAACAAAATATAAAAAAAAAAAAATCATACTTACCTGAACTTACCTGAATGTCCCTGGGGTGGGTCCCTCCATCCTTGGGGGTCCTCCTGGGGTGGGCAAGGGTGGCAGGGGGGGTCCCTGGGGGCATGGGAGGGCACCTGTGGGCTCATTTTGAGCCCACAGGCCCCTTAACGCCTGCCCTGAGCAGGCGTTAAAAAGTGGCGCAAATGCGCCGTTTTTTGTCACGCCAACTCCCGGGCGTCTCTTTTGCCCGGGAGTATAAATACCACGTAAAGGCCTGGGAGTCATTTTTTAGACGGGAACGCCTCCCTTGCATATCATTAACGCAAGGAAGGGGTTCACGCTAAAAAATGACGCACATTCCGGGAACTTTGGCGCTATTCGCCTCTAACGCCATAGTATAAATATGGCGTTAGTTGGCGTTAGTTTTGCGTCGAAATTGCGTCAAAAAAAACGACGCAATTTCGGCGCAAACGGAGTATAAATATGGCCCCATATGTGTATGCAATGCAGAGACCATAAATGTGATTACCTATATCAGTAGGTTTCCAACATCAAAAAGGTTCTAAATGGATTGAATTTAATCATTACTTCACAGTCCAAAGTTAACCCCAAAAAACAAGAAGGTCAGGTGAAAAACCAAAATATTATCATTATCAACCAACCAAATATACATAATTCTAATCAGAAATAAATCTGACTACATAAGTCCAAATATTCAGTTCAAGGGTTGCACGCACCTTGTCTCCATATATTTACACACAAGATACGAAAGATGTAAATCTAAAAGTGGAAGAAATATCCTGGTCATTGATTTCTATATGAGCTGACAGTAATTCCAAATGACTGCAAGCCCTAGAAACATGATTGAATGGCTGAAAAACCTATATCTGTACAAATTTAAAAAATACTTAAAAAACATAAATTTTACCATGATACGTCCAGAAATGTCAGAACATATTATCAATCAAAATATTCCTTTGTAATGGAAAATCTCCATATACTGTAACCTCCGGGTAGCCCTCATTAACTAGGTCCACAGCAATATGGGCCACCTCAGACCCACCGATCATTGGTGGTTAAGAACAATTTCCATTAAGAGACAGTCACGTAAACTGTTCTGTCATCAATGGTTTGTTGGCTGCATGCATATACATAGCTGCAATAGATAATTTCAGCGTTCCTACAAGCAAGCGTAAACAGTCATGTAAACTGTCAGACACATTCACATAATTGCAATAGGCAGTATCAAAGGGCCTGATTTAGATCTTGGCAGAATCAGTCCCACGGTTGATTTTTTTGTCAGAAATCCTGCCCCCAGCCTTGGCGGTTCACCCTCTTTATTTAGATATTGGAGGCCCCATAGACTAAAGTCCATCAGCAATCAGCCGCCACCGCCACGATTATAAGATAGCTTCGGTGACGACATAGGAAAAAGCGTCTGGCAGCTGGACCACCGCCAGTTTTACCGATGGGCAATCAAGATTTGCCTTCCTGCCAATATAACTGTGGCGTCTAAACCTCCAAGCCTGAGTTGGCCGATTGAGAGGTATATAAACACAAACCTTACATTTTTTTGAGTTTTCTAGATCCTTGCCACCAAGAACTCAAGTACTACCCTTGCTGCTGCTACAGAACAACAACAAAAAAAAACATGTTGTCTCTGAAAGCGACTGTTTTACCTGTTACCATTGGAATTGTCTGTGCACATTAGTTCTGAACTTGTGCATGTTTAAAAATACTTTGAAGCAATAGTACAACGATGTGCAGTGCACATGTGTGTAATGTAGTATTTAAAAAAAAAACTATAAATATTATTCACACTCACAAATGTGATAATAACTGCCTTCATGCAAATGGACAGCCACACAAAAAGTGACATCGATCCCTAATTCGAAAAGTGTCCATACAGGTGTGTGTAATATTTTCCCTTAACTACCATATCATACATAAACAGTACACATCAATGTAACTACATTAATCCAATATAATGTAGTAAGTGCACTACAAAATGCAACAAGTGGGTTAACACAAAATGTGCAACCAATGTCACCTCTAAACTTCAAACATGTCATAGTTGTATTAAAGTCTCATTTTCCCTTGTCCTGTGCAATTTCTGTAAAACATTAGATTTCATTTAACTCAAAAGTGTAATTTACCATGTGTAAAGCACATGTGTCTTTTATTAACACTCATCATTTTAAAATAAACACACCTCCATTCACAACTTACTAAAATATACACGTCTAATATAGGTGTAAGTGTCCAGTATCATGATGAATGCTTGCACCAAAATTTATACGTCCATCACAACTGTCCAACACTAATGTATGCACCATATACATATGTATAAACCTGTTTTTGGCACTGTCAGAATTTAAAATATGTTGATGTCACACACTTTTGCAACAATAACATTGTCAACAATCAATTAGTAATAACTTATAAATAATTCCAGGATAACAAAGTGAAAATAAATTAAAATGTAATTAAAGGATGAGATACGTCTTCAATACTGAAATAAAACTGCAAATCAAAAATAAATGTCCAAATAGTCCTGCATAAGATATGTGGGCTTCATGCCCAGAACCTGCCATCTAAGTACACTGCCAAATACAACCTCTTCAGGAAGGGGCATATAGTGGGCAAAGGAGGAATCTCAATGATCTTTCTTAGGAGGGGTGGGTTTGGGTCTGACAGGATAAAGGGACATGACAACAGTGAAAGCATCAGGAGGACAAGCGATAGAAGGGGTGGGAGAGGATGGGGTTTGGAAGGTAGAGGGAGCTGGATTGGGTGTTGTGTGTGTCTGTGGTGCAATGTGCATTTGGATCTGGTATATTTTTGGGTGTGCATGACTTGGAATGTGTGGTGTTTGGGTGAGTGTGCGTGTTGGCATTTGGTGGGTGTTGGGGTGTGAGTGCCTTTTTGTGAGAGTGTATGTTTGGATCTGTGTGGTTTGGTGGGTGTACTGTGTTCAGGTGATTGTGAGCCTGTGAGTCTGGTGGGTGTTTCTTGCATGTAGGGGTGTGTGACTGTGTGTTTGGACGAATGAGATTTAGAAGTAGATGTTGTGATGCTTGTGGGTGTGGTGGTGGATATGGTGGTGATACGGGTTGTTGTGGTGTTGATGGGGGTGCATGTGTCTGTGGTTGTGGGTTTGAGGGATGTGTGTGTGGTGGTGAGTGTTGTGTTAGTGGGTGTGGTGGTTGTGCGTGTGGCTGATGTGAGTGTTGTGGTGGTTGTGGGTGTGGTGGTAGGTTTTTTAGTGCTTGTGGGTGGAGTGTCAGTAGTGTGTGTCTGTTGGATTGGTGTATGCTTTAGTTTGCTGATGTGTCTGTGTTTTTGTGTGCTGCTTTTGTCTGTTGTAGTGGATGCATGCAAGGAAGTGAGTGTGCTTAGATTTGGGGAGGGAGGTGGTATTTGGAATGAGGAAGGGACATGATTAGGAGCACAGGATGGGGCTGATTAGGGGGCTGCGGTCAGTGCAGAAGCTATCTTTGCAAGCTATCTCTGCATGCTAGGCATGGAACTACGAATGACATGAAACTATTTGTGTCACTTAGGAACTAAGCACCTGGATGCTATTCACAATTGCTGTCTGGCTTACAAACAGAGCACAGTCAGGGGGACAGAGAGTGGGAGAGTGTCTGCAGCAAACAAGGGGAGTGGGTTTGGCCAACAGGGGGAGCAAGATTGAGGGTGGTGATGGGAATGTGAGTGGCGGACAAGGATGCAGATGGTAAATGTTCTGTTGGTTCTGCCACCACTAGGGACTGGTCTTCAGTGGAGGGCTTCAAGGAAGATGTAGAGCTGGTAGCTTCTGTGACAGCCCCCTCACACTCCATGCCGCTGTGTTCGTCAGTGTCAGATGTTTCTGCACCCAAAACACAGTGGACAGCTGCTTCCCCGTCTTCATGGCCAGGGTCTCCTTCGTCTGATGATGCTGAAAAGACACAGACAACATTTTAGTATATCTGTGGAAATTAAATATTTCATGAAGTTCATTAGAAAAACATGTCACACTCATATTGTTTCACCTGCTGCAAGGAGTTAAAACATAGGTATAAGTCACCATTCCCCTATGTATCTTGGCTACAAGTCAAGGACCCTTTGCTCACAGTTTTGCAAATTACCCTCTAACTCCCATCTTATTTCAGATAAATTCACTTAGAAACTTCAAATGTCTCATGGAATTGTACATTACCTCTGAGTGGGTCAGATAGGTTGTTTTGAATAGTGAGCTCATGTCACAAAATGAAACATCAAGCATGAAAGCTTTGTAACATGTACATTGTCCATCTGCAGAAGTCCCTTTCAAGAACCCGTGTCCTTCAATTTTGATTAATCAGCTGAACATAATAAAGGACAGAAAAAAAACAGTTTGGGGTATGCGTAGCTCTGTCACCAATGTGTACACATTCCTGTCAGTTTCAATTAAAAATGTTTGCTTCTAAATTCATGTTTGTTGTAACAGACTGGCCTCCATGCACATTTGTGAAAGAGTAAGGCTTCATGCCTATCTGCTACTGTCAACATGAACTAACTTGAGTCTTGCAGTGAATCATTTTTATCAAATGTCTTTGCTAAGTAATGCTGCCATTGTACCCATGTTTCTAGTAATTTTTTACTAGATGCTCAATATTGTTTGGTTATAATAACTCACCAATGTGCAGTCAAAAACGTTCACTGTATCATAAGTGCATTATATGCCATGTCACCTGTAATAGGGACAATATTACCTACTCACAATTGTGATGGAGCCTCACACTTTGCAGAGTCCTCATTTGGGGCTTATGTGTTACAACTGTCCCTCATAACACAGACAAAAACCAGGTACCTTCTTGTTTTCAGGCAGGCACATATTTGCCCAAAATAGTGCTTTGATTGTTGTGAAGAATCAAGTGGTATCCTTTAACACAAATCAATACTCAAAACACATCATCATATACCTTATGCACAACTTACAGCTTCCAGATATCCTCTTGTGCCTTGGGTATGTATCAACCTTTATGCTCATCCCATAAATCATTGCTGTAACAAAAAATTGTTACAAGTGACAGTAAGAACTCAAAAAACTAACTTACCCCCTTGATGCTGCTGTTGGGCTCTCAACTGCCCATCAAGGCCTGGATGGGCTGCCACAAGAATGCAGGCCATTAGTGGGGTTAGGGTGTGGCACACGCACTTTCCACATTGGACTGGACTTGCGGATCAAGCATCATAGGTCCTCCCATGTCTTACAACAAAGAAGACTAAGCAACTTGTGGACCGCAAGGGTCTGAACATTCCTGGCGATTGCCTTCCAGATCTCCTCCTTCTGATGGGTGTTGACCTATATTAGATATGAATATAGAACGAACAATATGTTTTGTGAGGCTTAGTTTGTCTGTATTGCTGTGACACAATGTTGTAACATATCGCACAGGCATTTCTAAAAAGTTAGTACACATTATTTAGCAGCATTTTAATTTTCTTAGTAAAAACTTATTTTATAGTGACCTTGTTAGTCCCCACAACACTTCAAATGTCCTCATGTTACAAGCCCAGGCCATAAACATTATCTATGCCAGGGGTCTGAAAGATTTCTTGTAGTGGGAGCTACTTCTGAGCAGTACAATTTATTGTGAACTACTGAAGGCTAAACAACTTCTATCTTTTTAGCACACACACCCACACACAGCTATATTGGCTTAATGCCTAATGTCTTTAGAGACAGATACTATGGTTTGCCCCACATTCAATGACTAAGGGCAGTATGGAAGGGCTGCCATAGCATGGTTGTTGGTGATGCATGAACACACGTGTGTGTGTAGGAAAGGAACATACTTGTATGGGTAATCCATAGCCTGTGTCACATGTATTTGCAGCACAGGATACTGCTATCCCCATATGTGGCACCATTTTATAGGTAAAATATATAGAAACTATTTTTTCAGAAAATGGAATAAAAATTAAGTGTTGAAAAAAATATTCTGACAAGTCCATAACTTGAAAGTTTTTGCTTGCACTTCACATTTCTCTCATTTCGACATATGGGCATGTTTTTCACTTATACTTATGGTACACTGTCTACTGGCCACTGAAAGTAAGGGCATGCAGTTTGTAAATTGATTTGTGAGTAAACAGAAATGAAGTCAACTTATTCTTTTAGATTACTTCATTTCAATTTAGAGTCATTTCAAACATTGTTAAACATCATTATGTCCCCTGCCAAATTATTAAGTTGACTGCACTCCAATCACATCACTTAACTCAGGAGCTAAAAGGGACACATTAGCCTGTGTTTTTAAAAAAAAAAAGAGAGTTACTGAGTAATGCATTTCCATTCAAACAAGTACCTGTTCCTCTGGGATCCTCAGATCCACGTTGGATAGATGTAATGTACAAATAATAGTACATCTAATTAGGCGCTGTTTACTAATTATGCTGTATGATGGATAAAGGTTTTTGTTTTTGAAAGTTATTCAAATGATTTGATGGCACAGGCAACTTACATTTATTTGAATAATCTACTGGTGCATTCATATGTTTTTATCGTACATCACCAATGCGTAAATTGGCGTTCAATCATGGCCACCAACTACAGCTCCTATGCACACGTATGCAGAGAGTGTCCTCTTCGATGTTGTTTTTCCGGTGTAGATCCAAAAGGGTGCTGTCATGTTTCTTGCACTCGCGCTCCATTTCTTTTATTTCTATTACTGGGACATATGCGCAGTGGATTAAAAAAGGCTTTGACAATGGTTTCCTTTTTTAAAACACATGCATTTCAATCCCTTTTGGTGTGGCACGCTTATTTACAATTTAGTAAGTCACTCGGTGTCTTCTTCGTTCATAGTTGTCTTTGTGGAATTGCAAACTGCATTATAAGGCGGGCAATACTGAAGGGTTTCGGACATGATTCAATTTAGCTTTTTTACATTTGGTTGAAAAACTTTGATATTGCCTATTGCTGTTATGTGTATGTGTTTGGCCCACACATCACAAGTGACCTAACAGTTTAAGGGCCTGATTTTGACCTTGACGGTCCGGGGACTGCCATGGCGGTGGTGGAGGTCCAACTGCCGTATTACGATACATGCGGTTATATAGACAAAAGACCACTGAGGTCCCGCCCTCACCGCCAGCAAATTTAGACCACGGTGTTGGCGAGATAGGTCAATGCGTCTATGGGAGGGCAGACCGCCAGTGTAGCCGCCGTCCTAATCATGATGTTGCCTCCCACTGACGTGACCATGGAGATCCAACCACCGTATTTGATGTGGTGGAAATGAAGGTATATAAGGCCAAAACTCGCCTGAAGGCAGCCTCACACATCCAGTGCCGCCATGGAGCCGATCCTACATGTGCTAGTGCTGCTCGATGCCATACAAAATCAACATTGCAGTGGACGCAACCAGCAGTAAGACAAACACCTACCCATTTCCTCCAATGCCATAGCAACTCAGCGGGCCTCCATTGACCTGGTATGTGTGCTGTGCCCCAAATATATTTCATGTGCCCTGGTACACAACGTATGTCCCAACATAGCCTCATGGTGTCTTCTTTGGCCAGTTCTCTGACACTTCACCGCCACATACTACAAAACTTGGCATATGTGCACATCCCAGTTTCAGGGATAGTGATGTAAGCATAACATTGTGTCACACAACAGCAAATCCACATCAATATCACACCTACTAATTGAAGTGAATCCCTCACATTGTACACTCACCATGGTCTGTGGTGACAGAACACATACATCTGTGTGGATGTGTCAGTGAACCCAAACACACCTTCACTGCAAAATCCTTGTAATGGACTCAAAGACCCTCATTACGACCCTGGCGGCCGGTGATAAAGTGGCGGTAATACCGCCAACAGGTTGGAGGTAACTACCGCCAAACTATGACCATGGCGGAAAGATCTCCGAAAGATAGCCAATGTACCACACCGACCGACAGGGCGGAAACAACAGGCACCACGGCGGTAGCCGCCTACAGCCAGACGGAAGACAAAGTTTTGCCCACCATTATAAACAACACGATCCACCACCTTTTCAGGGGCGGTACCAATGACATCAAAAGCATGGCGGAAACAGACCTCAGAAGTGAAAGGAGTCACCTTTGGAGACACAAGGAAGAACCACGCCGCCATGGAACCCGAACTGCAAATCTTACCAATTATATTTTACATTCTGCTCCACCACGAACACCAATGCCTGTGACGACGGTGAGTACAGCCACCTAGCACACAAAAAAGGGGGGGAGAAAAACGAGAGTGACACACAACAGACACACACACCATACACACAACCAGCTGCCCAAGAAAACAAGCAAATCCCCCTAAGTCGGCTCAATAATGAAAGGACAAAAATAATTTACTAAAGTGATTTTAATAAGATCAACACAGTAGAAATAATAATTTAGGCAATGTAACAGATATATACAAATGTACAGAACAAGAGGCACAGCCCAGACCTCATTTTGCGTGGGCCACATGGCCACAGGCCGAAGTCCAAGGCCCCACTTGTCACCTGCATCAACACGGTGAGAACATCGCAGGGACATCATTTGGTAAATAGGCAGGTACTTCAGGGGGGACGAGGGGGGGCACCTCAGCTGGAAGCTGAAACAAGACCACTGGTTCTGGAGGGGGCAACATACCCTGTGCTTGGTCCTGGGGAGTGCAAGACCACAGTCTCTCAAGTTTGTGTCTTGCCCATTGGTTCTAGAGGGGACAACATGCCTTGTGCTTGGTCCTGGGGACTGCAAGGCCACAGTCTCTCGAGTGGGTGTCTTGCCCACTGGTTCTGGAGGGGGCAACATGCCCTGTGCTTTGTCCTGGGGAGTGAAAGGCCACAGTCTCACGAGTGGGTGACTTGCCCACTGGTTCTGGAGTGGACAGGCCGCACAGCAGCCAATGGATGCAGGATTATATTGCGTCCGCTGGTGTTAATGGCTGCACTGTGTTGGTGGTGGTAGGAGGATCCTGCACATGCCCTGCACCCTCGGACGAATGCACTGTGGTGGTGCTGCTGGTGGGAGGCTCCTGCACATCCCCTGCACCCTCAGATGGATGCACTGTGGTGGTGCTGCTGGTGGTGGGAGGCTCCTGCACATCCCCTGCACCCTCGGATGGATGAACAACCATAGTTGGTGGTGGGGGCTCGGTCACACCTGCTGGCACAGGCTCCTTGCCCTTCCTGCCTGCTGGTGCAGGCTCCTTGCCCTTCTTACCTGCTGGTGCAGCTCCTTGCCCTTCTTGCGTGCTGGTGCAGGCTCCATGGCCTTCCTGCCTGCTGGTGCAGGCTCCTTGACCTTCCTGCCTGCTGGTGAAGGATCCTTGGCCTTCCTGCCTGCTGGTGCAGGCTCCTTGGCCTTTCGGGTGGCAGGTGCACGCTCCTTGCCCTTCTTGCCTGCTGGTGCAGGCCCCTTCCCTTTTAGGCTGGCTGGTGCAGGCTCCTTCCACTTCCCCTTAAGTAAATGTGGCCTGGATTCCTTTCCACCACGAGTGGGTGTGGATGGAACTGGGCCCGTGGACTGTGTGGCTGAGGTGCTTGGCTGGGTTTGTCATACCCTGGCCATACGTGCATGATGGGGGTAGGGGTAGGGAAGAGGTCAATGGTGGATAGGAACAGTATTTTACGGACATTGGGGCGGGAAGAGGGAGAAGGAATGGGAGTGGAGGATGAGGGAGTGGTTGCTGGTAGTGGATAAAGATTACTGCACGCAGGCGTGAGTGTGGAGGTAAGTAGGTGGGAGGTGGAGGAGTAGAAAGAGGGGGAGACAGTGAAAATTGTGGATGTTGTTGTGTCTGCAACTGGATGGTGTTTGTGTCAGTGCCTGTGGGATGAAGTGTGGTGGCTTGTGTTTGCCTGTGACCCTCTTGGGTGTTGTCTTGTGTGCATGCTCGTCTGTATGTGTGCCTGGGATGGGTTGGGGTTGAGGAGAATGGGACTGAGCAGTGGAAGTTGGAGGACGGACGGTAGAAACAGGGACAATGGCTGCCATTAGAGAGGAGGCCAGAGCCTGAATCAATCTCTTTTGGACGGCCAATCCAATGTGAATGCCCTCCAGGAACGCATTAGATTGTTTCATCTGGACTGCCAGCCCCTGGGTGGCATTCACAATGGTTGACTGCCTTATAGAGATGGATCTCAGGAGGTCAATAGCCTCCTCACTCTGGGCAGCAGGGCTAACTGGGGCAGGGCCTGAGGTGCCCGGGGAGAAGGAGATGCCAACCCTCCTGGGGTCGGGCAACTCGCTGAGGGGCTGCTGGGAGGGTGGTGCTGGTATGGGGGTGGCGGATATACCTGTATCTGAGGTGCTCACAGAAGTGTCCTCCACCATCAGGGAGCTTCCATCGGAGGTGGTACCTGTGTCTCAAGTGTCTCCTCCAGTCTGCGCCGTGGTGCTCCCCTCGCCCTCCGTCCCACTGGTGCCCTCAGCGTCGGTGGACTCTGCCTCCTGGGTCCTGTGGGATGCAGGTCTCTCCGTCACCGGTGCCTCTGCTCCTCCGACAGAAGATGCTAATGCACATAAGGACAGGATGACAAAACAAGAAAGGGGGAAAGAGACAAAGAATACACTGGGTCAATGGCTGCACCAACACCACTGTTG
The DNA here is from genome assembly GCF_031143425.1 of Pleurodeles waltl. Classification (NCBI taxonomy): domain Eukaryota; kingdom Metazoa; phylum Chordata; class Amphibia; order Caudata; family Salamandridae; genus Pleurodeles; species Pleurodeles waltl. The sequence continues at coordinate 1,083,853,169 of NC_090437.1, read as the reverse complement.
GCGTACACAGCACCCTCACACACAGGGAACAGGCCAACGCACTATGCATTGCACTACCAGTGATATTGCTTGCCACCAAGGCATGGGGAGTGGCACACACCGGCAAATGAAGCACACCTGGCACCCACGCAGCCCTGACCAATAGTGGATGCCTACTAGCTAGGTAGCAGGATAATCCCTTCAGAACCCTAGCCACCAAGGGACCTACGCTGCAATGTCAGGCCTGGCCTAGGGGCTCCCACTGACACTCATCCACCACCCGGATACCACACTACCATGCATAAGTTGTTTTGATGGGCACTGTACTCATTCCCTTATGGCTGCCATGATGCCCTCAAGGGCCCATCCAGCTCTGAATAGGCTACCGCCAGTATGCAAGCCATGAGGGGGGGTCATGGTTCGACGGGCACCCCTTCCTCATTGGGAGGCCATCCCCAGCTGGGCCTCGCGTCTTCCGTGCCCAGTGTCTCAGGTCCTCCCACCCTTTGCGACAGTGGGTGCTCCGCCTGCCATAGACCTCCAGGGTCTGCATCTCCTTGGCGATGGCACGCCATATACCCTTCTTTTAATGAGGGCTGACCCGCAGAGGCAATACACACAGGAAAATACCATTAGACGAGTCCAGCCTGTTACACATCAGGCCACCATACCCGTTCTCATCACCATTGGTACAGACATAGCCCAGCACACAACCTGTACGCCGCCAAGAGAACATCCACCCACCACCCTTACACGAGGCCTTCACACATACCACTTTATGCATTCACGCCACATACATCGTGCCCACAATGTACTCACCTGTTGGTCTGGAAGCCCATACAGCAGTCTGTACTGGGGTAGGACACCATCCACCAGTCTCTCCAGCTCCTCCGAAATGAAGGCTGGGGCCCTTTCCTGGTCACACAGGCCATGGCAGGTTCCAGACACAGGTCACAGCATCACATGCAGTGTAGGTCCTCTCCTATGGAAGGTAAGGTAGCAAGTGAGGAATATGATAGAAAATGGTGGTCACGTCCGTGGCGGTGCATACCGTCACCGGCGACGTAGATCACCATTGGCCACTGTACACCATAGGGCCCACTGTTAACCAATGAGGACTTGCACGGCAGTCCCGACCACCTCCCGCAACGGGGCACAACATCAGTGGAATTACCTCACTTTCACCTGTCCATCCACACAGGACAGGCGGACGCCATTTCAGGGAGGGGGGGCTGTCCTCTGGAATAATGCTGCGTATCAAGAGATATTGATATTAGCACATACTGGACAAATCACACTGACCCATTCCATGTTTACAGAATGCAAACTATTGTTGTTGCTCCATTGTTCAGTTGGCTCCTCACTCTTTTGTCCCTTAAATTCCTACCACTGCGGATGAATAGGAGGGGTGCTGCGGATGAATAGGAGATGGAGAAAAACACCCGTGTATAGACCCCTGGTGGACTTAGCAACACTGGAGGATAGGCACATTATCCTCACCTATAGACTTGACAGGGCCACAAACACAGAGCTGTGTGCCCAGTTGGAGCCTGACCTGATATCTGCTATCCGTCACCCCACTGGGATCCCCCCTCTTGTGCAAGTGCTATCTGTACTCCATTTCCTGGCAACTGGTTCTTTCCGAGTAACACTGGTCTGGACATATCCCCAACATTATTGGTGCAATATTGCATTTCTCCCCCCCCCTGCAGAATGAACAGTTGTTCAGGAATCGTAAGAGTTTCCACTCCATGAATGTTCAGATGGTGTGCTTGGCAGACCAGTACATCTCCCACATCAATGTTAAGTATCCTGGGTCGGTGCACAATGCATTTGTCCTGAGGAATAGCAGCATCCCAAATGTGATGGGCCAACTACAGAGACACAGGGTGTGGCTAATAGGTGAGCCCTGGTTCCCACCCAGTATATGTTGGTGTATGGGTATGGTGTGGTCCCTATAGGATAGCATGTGGCTAAATGTGGTCTCTCAATATGTGCGTGTGACTCTGGTTACCAAAACCTATCATGGCTACTGACCCCTGTGAGAAATGCCAGCACAAAGGCAGAAGAATGTTATAATGAGGTACATTGTCGAACCAGAAGGATCATTGAAAGGACCATTGGCCTTCTGAAGGCCAGGTTCCGGTGCCTCCATCTAACAGGTGGATCGCTGTGCTACTCACCCAAGAAGGTCTGCCAGATAGTAGTGTTATGCTGCATGTTGCATAACATGGCCCTCATGCGCCATGTCCCTTTTCTGCAGGAGGAGGAGACTAGAGATGCCCGTGTGCCAGCAGTAGACCCTGTGGACAGTGAGGATGAGAAGACAGAGGATGAGGATTAGGACAACAGAACATCTGTGATCCGTCAATACTTCCAATGACACACAGGTAGGACAGAGTAACTTTACATTTCAATGACTTTGGTTGTAATTTGTGTAGCAATCGCATGATGATATTTCCCACTTCTATGCCCACTTACTGTTACCTCTGGCAATTCATTTTGCAGATGTTGGTGACCTGACATATACTCCTGGTACAATCACTACAACCAGCTACAGGTCATTAATCCATGCTCATTCTATGTACAGTTAATTTGCAATGTTTGTACCTGTTTCAATAAATACATATTTGATATGCATGACATACACCAAATTGATTTTTTTTGAAGGGTGTTTATTGAAGTGCTAACATATAGGGTGAAAGTGCAATGGGATTGGGTGATGATGGAGGAAAGTCCAGGGTATTGTTCCAGTCTGTTTGGAGCACAGGTGCAGTGTCCATGGGGGCATAGGAAGGGGAGCAATGGCAGTTCAAGGTGGACAAGATGACTGAGTGGGACACAAGGGGGACAAGCAGGAGAGTCGCATTTCCTGCCAGGGGTCTTGGCAAGTGTCTCTGGCATCTGTCTGGATCGCAGGGAAAGTTTGCAGGGTGGTTCACCTTCTGCAGGGGAAGAGGTGCTGGTGGCCTGTGATGCCTGTGGTGTGGCCCCCTCTCCACTAGCAGCAGCGGAGGTGGAAGGCTGTTCAGATGTCTGGCTAGTGGCAGGGGTCCGCTGGTGTGAGACTGCCTCCCTCATTATGTTGGCCATGTCTGCCAATGTCCCTGCTATGGAGATCAGGGTGTTGTTGATGGCCTGCAAATCCTCCCTGATCCCATGGTACTGTCCCTCCTGCAGCCACCTGATCTCCTGCGTGTTGTCCAGGATCTGGCCCATCGTATCCTGGGAATGTTGATAGGCTCTCAGGATCTCGGTGAGAGCCTCCTGGAGAGTCGGTTCCCTTGGCCTGTCCTCCCCCTGGCATGCAGCACTCCTCTAAGTTTCCCTGTTGGCCTGTGCCTCTGTCCCCTGAACCGTGTGCCCACTGACCCCAGGTCCCTGATTGTCTTGGGGGCGAGGTGTGCCCTGGAGGCCCTGTAGAGGTGGACACACTGCTGATTGACGTGTCCTGGGGACAGAGGTGTGGGTGCGCTGGGTGGGTGCTGTGGTGGTGTTTCCTGCTGGGGAGGCTCTTTGGTGGTCTGTGGGACCGGCTGTCCAGTGGTCCCTGATGGGCCAGGTAGGTCATCCAGCTCCTGAAGACCACAGTTGTTGTCATCACTGTGGGCCTCTTCAGTTGGGGGACTGGATAGTGCTGGTACCTCCTCTCCGGTGACATTGGCTGGGGTACCTGTGGGGGTATAAATGATGTGTTATGGTTTATGTGTCTGACATATTGTACAGTTGTTGCTTTCCCACTATGGATGGATTTGCCCTGCCAGATTTCACTTGTGTATGTTATGTATGGTGGGATTGTTATTTCTCTAGGGTGTGCATGCTTTAGTGGTGATGTCCATGCAGGGATATTAAGGGTGTCCATGCATTGGTACAGCATGCAGGGCTTGGCATTGGGAATAGTGAGATGTGATGATGGAGTGTGTGGGATGGAGTGGAGTGATGGGAGTGAGGGTGAGGGCATGTGACTGCACGCAGGTAGGGAGGTGATAATAGTAGAGAGGTGACTTACCAGAGTCCAGTCCTCCTCTGACTCCGGCCAGGCCCTCAAGATGCAGTATTGCCAACACTTGCTCCTCCCATGCTGTGAGTTGTGGGGGAGGAGGTGGGGGTCCACTGCCAGTCGTCTGGATAGCGAGCTGGTGTCTTGCCGCCATGGAAAGTACGTTCCCCCGTAGATCGTTCCACCTCTTCTTGATGTCATCCCTAGTCCTGGGGTGGTGTCCCACGGCATTGACCCTGTCCACAATTCTCTGCCATAGCTCCATCTTCCTGGCTATTGATATCTGCTGCACCTGTGCTCCAAATAGCTGTGGCTCTACCCTGACAATTTTCTCCACCATGACTCTTAGCTCCTCCTCTGTGAAACGGGGGTGTCTTTGTGGTGCTATGGGTGTTCTGTGAGATGTGTTGGTGAGGGTGTGTTGGGTAATGTGTTGGGGTGTGTGATGTAGAGTGCGTGAGTGGTGTATAGGTGTGAGTAGTGTGTAGCTCTAGTTGTGTCAGTGGTCTTGGTGTCTCTCTGGTGGCTATGGTTTGTAGTCGTAAGGGGTTGTGGGTAATGTGGGTGTGTTTTTTTATTAACCATTTTTTAATGGTGTGGGTGTGATGTATGTATGGGTGTCAAGTGTGTGTTATTTGAATTGTCCAATGTGGTGTTGTTTTGTCTTTGGGTGCCCATTGTGAGTGCGGCGTTATGTAAGGCCAATGGTTTACCGCTGTTGAATGTCCGCCGTGGTGATTCGTGGGACATAATGTGGTGGGTGTTGTTCTGTTGGCGTAACGGTGTGGGTTTTGATACCGCAGTTTAGCACTGACCTTTGGGCTGGCCGATTTGTGTGTGGCTGTATTCTGTCAGATTGGAGTGTGTGTGTCATAATACGGTGAACGGATTTCCGCTGCCGCAGCAATAAGTTGATGGCTGTCAGCGTGGCACTAAGTGGGATTTACCGCCATGTCATAATGAGGGCCATAAACATCACCCACATTACAAGAGAATATAAGGTAAATGGGATGTTGAATAATTTGTGTGACAAACATCCAAAGCACAAAATGTAAACAATCCCTGCAGAACAGGTATGGCAGCATCTGTGGTACTCCAGGAAGGCTGCTGCCCTGGGACACATTTCACTTTTCACATGCCTCAAAAACACTATTTGCACAGAAACTGTGGCCTGATGAATATCATGGACAACCAATAGCATAACCAAGAGCCATGCCAATGTGACAAATGTGTAAGAGCAAGTCCAGAAAGCAAATACACCAATAAGTGCATGAGTCACACATTTAGATAAAGTAGGTGTAAGGCACACACATTAAAATTGACACATTTCCATTCAAATACATAGGAAGGTAGCACAACTGTACATCCTCCATGTGTGGACACACAAACCTCTAGCTTGCACACATCAAACAAATGTCCAATTAACATCAGGGGGAGTAATTTAACCAAATAGATGTTGACAGTAGCCAAGCCAATAAGAAATGCTTACCATATGAAACAACACCCAATGCAATGCCAACCCAATATGATCAAATACCACACATCCATCCATAGAACATTTCCCATTGTCCTGGGTGACTCTAGCACTTGTTCCAAAGTCAGATATTACCACCCTCTGCAAAAGGACCCTCAATCAGGGTGAAACAAACACAACTGTAGTCATACCTCACATATTAATCATGAACATCAGAAAGGTAGAAAAGTAATGGCTGTGCCCAACAACTTGCCTCTCAGATAACTGTTACAGAAAACTCCACAGGAAGGTGCATTTACTGGGCATTCCAAGCACCTCAATGATCACCCTAGGATTGGGTCAGGTTTAGGATGGGTGGGTTTGGTCTTGGGACTGGTGGACTTCACTTTGGGAGGGGTCAGTTTCCTCTTGGGTTTGGGTGGGGTATAGCAGGGTCAATGAAATGGGTTAGGTTCCACAGGGGAGGACTTGGATGTCAAAGGGATGGGTTGGGGTGTGCTCGGGGTCCTTTTTGCTTTGAGGGGGGGGGGGGAGCAGCCATTTTGCACCTTCGCCTGGGGTTTAGTGGGCTCCTGCCCCCCCTGGATACTTTCACGACTCTTGGACTTGGTCCCCTTCCTTTGCTGGTCCTCAGGTCCAGGAATCCGTCTTCAGTGCTTTGCAGTCTGTTGTGGTCTTTGCAAAATCCTATATCACAACTTTAGTGTGTTTCTGGGGAAATATTAGTACTTTACTCCTACTTTCTAGGGTCTTGTGGTGGGGTATCTTGGACACCCTTAGTGTTTTCTTACACTCCCAGTGACCCTCTACACACTACACTAGCCTAGGGGTGCATTTGTGGCTCGCATTCCACTTTCTTAGTATATGGTTTGTGTTGCCCCGAGGCCTATTGCATCCTATTGTATTCTACAGTGTTTGTACTACTTTCTGACTGTGTTACTTACCTGATTTTGGTTTGTGTGTATATTTTGTGTATTTTACTTCCCTCCTAAGGGAGTATATCCTCTGAGATATTTTTGGCACATTGTCACTAAAATAAAGTACCTTTATTTTTAGTAACTCTGAGTATTGTCTTTCTTATGATATAGTACCTATATGATATACGTGGTATAGTAGGAACTTTGCATGTCTCCTAGTTCAGCCTAAGCTGCTCTGCTATAGCTACCTCTATCAGCTTAAGCTGCTAGAACACTACTAATCTACTAATAAGGGATAACTCGACCTGGCACAAGGTGTAAGTACCATCAGGTACCCACTGTAAGCCAGGCCAGCCTCCTATAATTTGTTTACAAATATTCACAGCACAATGAATCATCTAGGCCTAGGGAAGTCACCTGCTTCGATTGGTACTGCTGAGAACATTCTTCTAACACTGCATAACTAAAAGGCAATGGTCCATGTTGTTGTGGCTCAGGGAATCTGCAAAATCTGAAGATGGCCTTTAACATGTTTCTCAATAGGAAGGCACATCTCTGCAACGTTATGTCATGCAAACACAGATTCTATTGGATTACTGAGTGTACACACTCACATATAATTCCAGCATTTCTGCATGTCACTCCCTGATACATGTCAACAGTCAAGAAACTAACCTTCAACAATTGACATGTGCACTTAGCCAAATCATTCAACATCAATGGCATGGAAATGCACATTGTGAGGAAGCAAATACTGTAGGTCTACCTGTCATGTCCTTCATTGCTTCTGAAGTTGTTCATGATAAATGATATGGAGTAACGGGTTAGGGTAACATACAATGTTGGCACACTCTTGTATGTAGTAACACATGAATTGTATACCCATCATATGAAACTATTCAACAAGAGATTTTGGCATGCACACATATGTGATGGAATCAGACATCATCCCATGAAGACAGGTGGATAAGTATGAAACAGTAGTGGAAATGATACTACAGAAGTGGAAGGTACACATGCTAACATGTAGGCACACATACTGATGCCAACAGTGATGTTACACAAATCATTTAACTTTTAATTCCCTGCTTACTAAGGGAAAGCATTGCTCAGTAACTGCACACAAAAGACAATGGGCCTGATTACAACTTTGGAGGAGGTGTTAATCCGTCCCAAAAGTGACGGTAAAGTGACGGATATACCACCAGCCGTATTACGAGTCCATTATATCCTATGGAACTCGTAATACGTCTGGTGGTATATCCGTCACTTTACTGTCACTTTTGGGACGGATTAACACCTCCTCCAAAGTTGTAATCAGGCCCAATGTCTTCTATTTCACATGTATGATGGCCACCACCACCTCACAGGCAGTAGTGAGGCACCAGCACTTTTGACACACCGAATACAAGTGGCCTTTTGGGCCTGGGATACTAATATACTTTCTTGACCAGACACATGGCTGAGTGGAGAGATCTATTACCTCATGTTGTTTGATGTTGAGGCTGACACATTGAAGACAAACAGACTGTTGGATGCAAATGACACCCACAACATGAAACAACATGAGGTGATTGACCACTGCACTTAGCTATGTATCTCTTCAAGAGAGTATATTGTTAGTGGACTGTACTCTGTTGTTTCCCTGGTCACTAGGACAAGAGTCAAGGCACATCACCATGCACAAACTACTGTACCTACACAAACAATAACTCATCTAGTGCACATTGGCCATTTCCAATATTTATGGGGAGATGGCTGCCTCTAACACATCAACCTGGCAATGTAACAGGTATGAATATGTCCAGGACTCACCCCATTATAGCTGCTGTGCTCCCCTCAAACGCCCATCAAGCTTGGAGTATGCCACCACCACGATGTGGGCCTCAGGGGAGCAGGGCCCGGCGTGCACCCCGCCCATGTTGAGGGGACTGCCCCGTCTTGACCTCTGTGCTCTTCCGGGCCCAGTGTCTCAGGTCCTCCTACCTTTTTCGACAGTGGACACTCCGCCGGCAAAAGACCCCCTCGTCCACACATTCTGGGCAATGGCTCTCCAAATCCTTTGCTTCTGATGGGCGTTGACCAGTATGGATGTAATAGACAAATGAAAAGGTCACAAAAGCACTTTTTTTAGCGGAACTGATTATTTAATATTTATCTTTGAAATACCTAGTGCAAGCATTTTGTAATTGCCAACACACAAAGGGGGTCATTCCGACTCTGGCGGTAAAATCCGCCAGGGCCGGGGACCGCGGATGCACCGCCAACAGGCTGGCGGTGCATCCCTGGGCATTCTGACCGCGGCGGTACAGCCGCGGTCAGAAACGGGAAACCGGTGGTGTACCGCCGGTTTCCCGCTGCCCTGGGGAATCCTCCACGGCGGCGCAGCTTCCGACCCCCTTACCGCCATCCTGTTCCTGGCGGTTTTGGCCGCCAGGAACAGGATGGCGGTAAGGGGTGTTGTGGGGCCCCTGGAGGCCCCTGCAGTGCCCATGCCAATGGCATGGGCACTGCAGGGGCCCCCGTAACAGGGCCCCACCAAGATTTTTAGTGTCTGCCATGCAGACACTGAAAATCGCGACGGGTGCAACTGCACCCGTCGCACCCTTTCCACTCCGCCGGCTCCATTCGCCCGCCCAGCGGGAAACTCAGAATAACCGCGGCGGTCTTCTGACCGCGCAGCGGTATTCTGGCGGCTCCCGCCGGCCCTGCGGTTACGGCGGCCGGCGGGAGTCAGAATGACCCCCAAAATGTGTAAAGCACACAAGGTGATAAGTACAGGGACATAAATGCACACTTTTGGAGTCAGTCAGTCAAAGAATCTTTATTTAGATTTTAAAATAATCTATAAAATAAATACACATAGAAAACTCTACATTAAATGCATAAATTAGTTTAAAAAAAAAAAAATCATCAACAAGGTTAACAGTTTAAGAAACCTCTAAAACTCACAAACTGTTCTGTTAAAATTATCTAGTGGGTTGAATGAAATTTAGCTGAATGCATTAACAGCTGTACAATTAGCCAACCATTACATATAGTTATAAATCATTTGCCCTCCTTTTCCTCTCTTTTACTGCGGAGGCAATAAAACGATAACTAGCAAGGCACACCATATCGGATTGTAATAGCTGTAAATGATAAATTGCTTCCTTTCATGTCCTAATGTTAATCAACCTAAGGATTGGAATTCGAAAGGCCCTTCTCTGCTCGTTGTTAGTTCACAAAAAACAAACATATGCAGTTGTGTCTGGACTGACCGAGAATCACAAGCACAGGGTAATAAATCCCTAGGGCTATATGCCTTCGGAGGATAAGCAATCAAGAAATGGGCCATCCCCAGGTGAAACCTCATCTAATAAAATCTATAGTGTCGAGGGACAACTAGCAGAAAAGGTTCAATTTTTGGGGTGGTACATAAGGCTGCCACCATACCTTTCCCCAAATTACACCTCCATCTATCCTCAGCCATTTTAGACAGAGCTCATTTTTAGTTACTGCAGCCAGCTGTTTGGTTATAGACCTGAGATTTAAAAACATATCTGATCTATTAATGCTGCCCAACCATTCCTTAATATACATAACCCCATGTACCTCTTCACCCCTTCCAGTTTCATATAATCCATAATGAGTGACTGAGTGAGTGCCGCTTCTGATCTATTCCATGGGGACATCCAGAGAGAAAGGGGGGCTATCTTAATCATGTCCTCAATAAGAGGGAGTCATAGTTCCTCATGAGGGATAATGGCTGGAACGCTATTAGGGAGTGACAGTAAGCTCCTCAGAAATATATTTTCCCATATTTGCAGAGACAATGCACCCTTTTATCCCCAGACACCCGCACCGTATATAGCAATTGATATAGGCCTTGTCTTATAAATTGTGGTGATTGGTTTAAATGGAGCACAGCCCAACTTAGTAGTAGATTTACATAGTGCTATCACTGCCTGATTGTATTGCGTGAGCTTTATTTCTCTAAGGTGATTCTATTTGCTCTCATAGTCAGAGGGAATTCCCAAGTACCTTAATGTGGTTACACAGTTGAGATGAGTGCCTTCAATATAAAACCACGGGCCACTACTTCTTAGGTGACCATACACCATGGTATACGATTTTGCTTTATTAGTCTTCAGACCCAGCGATGTCATGAGCACCACACATTTATTTAACAATTTTTAAAGCCCCCTCCCTGTTCTAGCCATAAGGACAAAATCATCAGCATGCATTAGCACTGATTGTGGTCTACTACCAATCTTGGGAAGGTCCACCTTTTCATCTACTATTTCTTCCTCTAGGCTGTTTACATAAAATGTAAACAAAAAGGGGGCCAGGATGCACCCTAGTCTAACCTCCTTCCCAACCTTGAAGAAACAAGTACATTCTCCCTCAAACCCATATCTGATCTTAGCTTCCACATCACTATGAAGTTGAGCCAAATGCACTAACTTGGGATTAGCTCCTGGCCTGATCAGCATTGCCCATAATTTGCTTCTGATCACATTATCAAACACTACAGTTAAATCTACGAATGCCAAATATAAACATCCTGGCCCTCACATACGTTTCTTTTAGCAAATGAAGGTTCAAACTTTGGTCAGCTTTTCCCACCACCCTCTGAAAACCTTACTGTGCCTGAGAAATAAGGTTGTTATCAGATGCCCAGAGTTCCAAGCGATCCAAAAAAAATCTCCCACTTTTTTTTGCTGAAGCATCAATCAATGAAATATGGCGATAGCAATCAAGGTCTTTCAGATCGCCTTTCTTGAAAATTGGGACAATAATAGCTTTTGACCAATCTGAGGGAGGGGCAGAGTTTAGAGCAGCTCTTAAAACACTAACCAACATTGGTTCCCATAAGTACAGATTATTCTCAAAAAGATCAATGGAGACACCATCTGGTCCTGGGCCTTATTTGAAGGTGAACAATTAATCGCCAATATCACTTCATTCAGATGTATAGCCACTTCCTCACTGTTAGTATTTTCTAATCCCTCTGGCATAAATTACATACATTCATCCGCATTACATGAATAGATCTTTGTAAAGTGAGTAATCCAGCTGTGTTCTGGAATATGAACCTCAATTCCCTTAGCTGAGTCTGTGTTCAAGAAAGGAATGTTTACTACTTTCCAAAATTGTGCCTCATCCTTCGCAACTGAGGCATCCATTAATTTCTCCCACTCCACTTCTCTATTCATCTTCTTCCTTAATGAAATTGCATTCTTATACTGGACTCTACACTTTGTGATTTCAATCTGATTCCTTGGGGTGGCCTTTAGGGACTGTATAAGTTCAGCATAGGTGTGTGTGCATGGTTTATCAAACTATTTAACTGATTTGTTTTGGCCAGATTGAGTTGATATTGTTAAGTAAACCTTAACAGCTGAGCAGATATCTGCGAATGCTCCCAAAACCTAGGCTGTCAGAAAATTGGTATTTACACACTGTTCAAATTTTACCAGATTATTACCGACTACAAAGGATAGGAGAGCCTTTGGATCCACATTTTGGTATTTACATTACACACCTTTGTTCCTATTGTATTCAATGTGAAATCCCGATCCCTGCCCACCCACTCTCCTATTTCCAATGTGAATTGTAAGAACCAGTAGATTGTGATCACTTAAATCACTGATAATTACCTGGAAGGCTCCCAATTTATTAAGCCATGGCTTTAACATCATTATATGCTCAATAAATGAGACACACTCTCTCCTGGTAAAGGTTACATTTGGGGCAGCATGGTTAGGCAAGATATCAGTTGTCAGTACTAAGTCATATGACCTCACAAGATTGCTTACATTATCCCCACAGGGGTTATGAATAAAGTGGAAGTAATTGCTACGATCCTCACAAACTTCCCCTCATACCTCACTGTCCCCTACCGTACGGCGGGAGATATTTAAATCCCCACCCCACACAATTATATAATCCTTAACCATGTAACATACCATTGCCTCAATTGCCTTGGCGAGGAAGCATATAATATCAACCTTAGATCTCAGGAAGTTGTTATGATAAAAATTAACTAATAACATTCTCGGGGTGCCCGTCAAAGATAATTCTCCTAACTGATAATAAGGAGAGTCGGTCTGGCATTTAAACACTAGTTCCTGAAGGAATATTTATCAGAGTCAACAGGCCCCCACTACTTCGTCCTACAGGTGTCCGTTTTGCCAAAGTTGTAATCAATTGAAAGCCATTGATATATATATCTGTATTAACACACACTATGCGTAAAGCACACATGGTGATAAGTACCGAGACATAAACGTACACTTTTGGAGTCATCTGCTGACTATCCACAAACATGGTCATGACCTCCACTGACTAATGCAAGCCCACTGACATATTGGAGCCCAGGGTCAAACAACATGTACTGTCATGTGAGCCACTAGGAAACATAACACAACATTGTGACCTTTGGAAGTGTCAGCTACTTGTTCATGATTGTACAGACACCTTTACATCCAAGCACATTGACGCACTGCATACGGTCCATACATACAACTACCATGGTGCAGACTACACCGTAAGAATTAGGTGACAGTGAAAGGACTGTCATGGGTGTCACCAAAAGCTTCTTCTATGTGGTCTACATAAAGGAATCTCATCCCAATTCTGAGTGGGTTTGTGTGGTATGTATTGTATCACAAGAAACACCTCTTACCATATATGGCACTCCTACACAGATGACATTCAACACACCAAGGTATGAGTGGTCTGGTGGGTTTCATGTAACAAAGATAGCGATTCACATGTCATGATCTCCCCTGCATCAACCAGCTATCTGCACCGTGGGGTTTTCACTTGTGCAGTAGGCCTGTACTGTACAAAAATGACTTCTGGAAACATGACAACAGACCTGTGGGAGTAAGGGTCTTGTCATTAGGCAATGACACACATTGACAATGGGTAGCAATGGAAATAAGTACCAGGTTTGGTGGTTACCTCTGTCACCATTCCTAATGTAGTCAATGTAAAAGCTTGCAGGCCAAATATTGCTTCAGAAGACTTGTTTTGGCCACATTCAAGGATCAGAAGTTCTACAGGGAGTGGGCCTAGTGCATTAGTTGCATAGCCACAGTTACTGTGCACCAGCCTGGGCTATGTTCCATACTCTGAATAGGCTTTGACCAGCCTTGCTTTCTGCAGGCTGAGCATGTAGAACCTGCATGAACAGCACATTACCATCACATTACCATCACAGTACATCCCGTGGCCATCCTATATGTGAGTTCAGAGTGCAACATCCTATATGTGTGGCACTCTGAAGGATTCAGTCAGTTTTACATAGGTCTCATACCACAGCTTGCCAAGACCTGATCTGGACTGAGTGATTTGTGGGATTTTACACTTTAACGACATCCTCAACTGACTCAAACAGTATATATACACAGTTCATGCTGTAATGCAGATACATGCACTGTGTTATTTACCTTCCTCAGATAATCAGACAAGTCACTGCTTGGCTGTAAAGTTTACTTCCATAGATACTTGAATGCCACATGAGGAGGATTTAGGGCTTATCACACATCACAAAACACCACAGTCATCTGAAATACTCAGAGTACAGGGCTCCATAATCCACAACTTATACATCCTATGTGTCAGGCACAGATTTTGACAATAGGCACCCATATTACTCACTGGGACTTAGAGGCACATTTTAGCCTGTGAGGAAGGAAAGGATGGTTTTGAAAATAGTAAAATATGCATGTGAGATAGTTACCTGTTCCTCTGGTGAGCCATAGAGCTGATCATACAGGGGCAGTACATCTTCAACAAGCTTTTCTAGCTCCTCTGGAGAGAAGTCAGGGGCCCTTTCACCCGCTTGGCCTGACATGATTGCTCCCAGAGGCAGCACACAACACCTGAAGTGGTAGAGTTGTTGATGGCAGCAAAGTCAGGAGGCAAGATAGTTATTTTCCAAACTGCGGAGTACGTGTACGCCACGCACGCGTTCATCACCGTTGATGGTCACAGCCATTGGACTGCTACCGTTACAGTCAATAACATTAGCCTATGGCTGTGTCTGACACGGTTAGAACCAACCAGTGCAATGTCAACTTCCGCTGGCAGCTGGCTGTTCCTAAAGTCCAACGAACGAGGTCAGGCATCCGCCATGTTGGCAGTTGAAACTACAATTTTGGGGATTTTTAAATGCATCACATCTATTAATGTGTAGTAACATCTCAATAGAAGTAAAGCTCCCTTGATATATAAATTCTTCTACACAGTCATTACTGTTGTGCATTTCTGGTCACAGATGCCATAGAACCGCGGTGCACTGTACCCTGCCCGTGACAGTATTTTTGGCTGTTGGAACATACTTCACAATATCATGGGGCACAAAAGGAACAGATAGTTGTGTTATGTGCACATATATGTAGTAGGTATATGTTGGAAAGTGGGTTACTGGCAGTGGTAACTATGAACCTACCACTGGCACTAAGGCCACTAACCAAATATAGGTTCAGTACAGGTCCCAGTAAATTAGCCCCTTGCTCAACCCTTGGTAGCTATAACCGAGCAGGCAGGCCTAACTTAGGAGACAAGAGTGTAATGCATTCAAAAACACCAATACAGTAAATAAGTGAGACACAACACACAATAAAAATCCCACACCAACTTATGAAAATAGGTTATATTTTTATGAGTAAAAAGACACCAAAATGACAAAAATCCAATGTAGGGAACCAGAGATGTGAATTAGAAACATAAAGTGCCAACTTTACCAAAATTCTCCAAACTTCAGGAGGTGTTTCCTGAAGTCCTTCTTGCAGGTACAAAAGGTCTAAAACATAAATCCAAGAGTCTGGAATCTCTGGGTGGGTCCTTGGAACCGGAGATATGATTTTTTTAAAGAATAAACACTTCCTAGTGCTTAGAAACACAAAGCGCCAATTTTACTAAAATTCTCCAAACTTCTCCAATCTTCAGGAGGCGTTTCCTGAAGTCCTCCTTGCAGGTACAGAGGGTTCAAAACACAAATCCAAGGGTACGGAATCTCCTGGATGGTCCTTGGAAAGTGGGACCACAATTTCCACAATGCATCTGGCCAAATCCTTAAAAGTCCACTGGATGCACTCCAGGCTGGGGAATTTTGCTGGGGATAATGCAGGTGAAGCTCTGTTAACCTGTAGCTGAAGGGATTCCACTCCTGAGTCCTTCTTGAAGCAAGGAACCATCCCCAGGGCTGTAGTACCAAATTGTGCAGCAGGCACAGTTCACTCAGAAGTGCAGGCCAAGGGTGCAGATCCAGATTCCAGCCTAGGAGTCCTTCTTTCTCTTGTAGTTTCAGGCAGCAGATCTGAGAGGCTATGCACCTCTCACATATTTATTCCCAGCTCCTGGGCATCAGGAAGGGGGGTGCCCAACTAATAGAATGCAGAGTGACGCCCAGATGAATGACCACTTCCTGCAAAGTGTGGCATACTCCTGCCCCAGAAAGCGCCATTTTTCCAAAATCCATGTCTGAAACTAAGAGCTGACTAGACCATCCTCCAGTGTAGCTCATTTCCATAGCTCTCCTCCTTCTAACGTCTGCAAATTCCTTCCTTAAGCCTAGTATCTGGCTGAGGGGTCCAGAAGATGGCGATTAGGTGATCTGGCATTCTCTCCTGTCTTGCTCTCCTTTGAGCCTGCATGTTTTATTACCCCTTCCCCTGCTCATGCATTCCTGTGTAGCCCCCGAGCTGCCCTTCACCAGATATGCTCTCCCCTGGACAGCCACTTATCGCCTAATCAAGGAGCTCTGCTAATCCTGTTAGCACTGACCAATCAGAGGGGACAGTCAGAAGGCTGGATTTTGGCTTACAGAAAGAAAAGCCTTATAACTTATTTTCTTTACACATTGTGATAAATTCACCAATGTCAAATTGCTGGATTTATCAAAACAAATCTTTTAAGTCCTTGAATTACTTTTTTGCGCTTTTCCTTACTATTATTACCATGAAAATACAATATAGCAATGATATCCTATGAAGGCCAGTATCTACAGTGGGGGAAAATTAAATGATCAGTTTTTCCCTTACCCGGGTTTATAAAACATCTTTTATAAGACCCCTGCTTATGATTACATGACCCCCCAATCCTGGGATACCTAGGGGAGATCCTGGGGGTACCTAATATGTGAAGATAAGGTAGATCATCACATGTAAAGTGCCCACAGCACCAAAGTCAAATTGGGACACCATTTCCATGTAAATGCAGTCTGCAGAGTCAGGCTGCATTTTAAAATGACAGAAAATCTTCAGCAGTGCCCACATGCAAAGGGCAGCAATTCTGCTGGGTCTCTACTTCCATGCCCTATTATGTACAAGGGTCTTATAGGTAGTTGGCACTCCTTTGCCACGTTGTTTACTAGGGACCTACAGCG
This sequence comes from Pleurodeles waltl, assembly GCF_031143425.1. NCBI lineage: Eukaryota > Metazoa > Chordata > Amphibia > Caudata > Salamandridae > Pleurodeles > Pleurodeles waltl. The sequence continues at coordinate 1,083,836,418 of NC_090437.1, read as the reverse complement.
GCTGTCATGCAAATGGTAGGAATGTAGCTTTTAAAGGCAGGTCTGCATTTAAAAGGACAGGAAGCACACAGCAGTGCACACATGCAAGTGCAGAAATTCTGCTGGGCCTCTAATCTCCATGCCCTATTATATAGAGGCTTATAGGCAGATTGTACACCCTTGCCCCATCATATGCTAGGGACTTACAGGGTCTGTCAGGACAATCAAAAGGGTCCCCCTATACATAGTGTACTCTACTACAAGTGTGTGTTTTAACATCGCACTGGCCTGGGTCTGGCTAACACAGTCCAGGGCACAGTCAGAGTCAGTTATCATCAGCACCAGTCAGCAACAAAAAAAGGGGATGAACAGGGCAAAAAGATGACTTTGCAACAACGCATGTCTAGACAACCATGGTATGGTAAATCCATTTTAGTACTTATTGGGATAAATGAGTTTAGCATAACCTCCGCCTTATAGGCCACTTCCCCTATCCACCTAGTGACCTTTTACCTAAATAGCTTGCTCTGTTTTATTCCATCTATTTTAATATTTCTTCTAGTTGGTTGCCATTGTTCATATTTTATAAAAAAACAATTGCATTATCAGTCCCACTCTCAGAAGGTGTTGTTATGAGCGTCATGATCAGTGAAGTACGTAGGTATTGTCATCATGTCCCTTTCTCATTCACGTGTGATAGGAACATAATGTGCACTTGATTGGGATTGTTTATGTAATTTTGGCCACAAGTCTGTCTTCTTATCAGTTGTTTAGGAACATACCTGCATCAGGGATCCTACATGATCTGTATAAATACATCCCACATGGGCAAAGTAATTAGAGGGGTTCTTACCAGATGCCATCTATGCTGCACATCACCTTGCTGTACAACTCAGCCTTTATGTCACAAGGAAGTCTGGCCAAGAGAACTCATTTCAAGGTAACAAGGGTTGGAGGGCGCTTCTCATGGACATGGTACTGGCAGATTAGGTTTATCATACCTAGCTTTCATTAGGTTAGAGATTAGGTTATCTTTGCTAGGAATTATTTATCTCATGTTTATTGTCAGATTTATGCTTCTTTTACTGTTCATTATCCTAATCATTGCAGCACATGCATTTCATCGTAGATTGCAGTCTTTTCAATAAATGTATTGAAAACTCCCCTGCATCTCCTTCATAGCCTATGTGTGTATGACACTTGTTGCTAAAGAAAGAAAAGGGTAACTTCCATTCCACCACGACTTCCCTCAGAGATCTTATCTAGAGTCCATGCGTAAGGCTGCCAGAAATCACCTTTGCTGTCTGAGTTTTAGTAAGGTACTGCTTGTGAGCTGGGAGGGTTGGGCGGACAGTTGCCTAAAAACAGAAGTGCTGTCTTCCTAAAAACCACCAGTCTCACATAGGAGCAAAACTCCAACTACGATAATGGGGATCATAGTTGGTCCTTGAGTAGTAGACAGTTTTGATGTGTAATGGGTTTAATGTATTACCATTCAGTAATGTTTTGTCGCATGACTTTGGTCTTAATCTTCAGATATGTTGGTCTGGACACTGACTAATGCTCCAACTCATTTCATTCCACAAATAGGTACCCTGGGAGAGGGAGGATGCAACAACCTGCAGTCTACCATCCATTTACAGACCTCCAGACCATGGAAGGATGTGACATAATAAAGCTGTTCCACCTGAATAGGCAAACAATCCAAGATCTATGTTGTCAGTTGGAGCTAGATCTCATGCCTGAAAATACTAATCCAACATGTATACCACCCATTGTGAGACTCACAGCAGTAATACACTTCCTGGCCACAGGGTCATTTCAATATACAGTGGCTATATCTTGTGGTGTGTAACAATCTATACTCAGTGGTGTTTTAAGAGACATTCTATCAGCAATGATGAAACACATCGACAGCTATATCAGGTTTCCCAGATGTGAGGATTTAGCCAATGTGAAGGTTGATTTCTATAGATTTGGTCAACTCCTACATGTTGTGGGGGCTATTGATGGAACCCATAGTGCATTTGTGCTACCACATGCCAGTGAACAAGTCTATTGCAACAGAAAAAGCTTCCATTAGATCCACGTGCAAGTTGTCTGCTTGTCAGATGTGTACATTTCAAATGTCTGTGCCCGGTTCCCAGGTTCAGCCCATGATTTCTTTGTAACGCAGAGCAGCACCATACCCCAGCTGATGTCACAACAGCAACCAGAAAAGGCCTGGCTTGTTGGTAAGTGACATCTGCTGTGATCTTGTGCGTGCAATGCCAGGTGCTGGACTCAGGAAGTGTGTGACTCATTGTGCCACTTATAACTCATTACAAAACAAGAGACTCAGCATAGCCCAACCGTCGTGGGTTGTTAACACCACTGAGGATTTGAAATACGCCAGGGAAAGCCCGCTTCAATGAGGCCCATGGAAGAACACGGCAGCCAGTTGAGCAGGCTTTTGGACTCCTGAAGGCCAGATTTTGCTGCCTGGACAAGACTGACGGAGCCCTCCTCTACTCACCCGGGAAAGTGCATCAAATCACTGTGGCATACTGCTTGCTCCATAACATCGCCCTGCGAAGGAACATCCATTATATTCCAAAGGAGGGGGAGCCCGTGGTGCCACCAGTTGAGAATCGTGAAATGCCAAAAGAAGATGATAGTGATGAAGAGGAAGGAAATTACTTGCGACAAGACCTTATCAACAGCTTCTTCTCATGAGTGTAAGTATGTCATGAAATGTCATGACTTTGACATCTTGGGAAAGTAGATGAACAATACAGTGGCAAAAGGTTAGATGTAAGAATGCAGGTTATTGAAGATATATGACAGTTTTTGTGTTGTAACTTACCAGACTCCACTCCACCAGGTATTCTTGTCAAGCCCACAGGATGCAGAATGGTCAATACCTTCTCCTCCCAGGGAAAGAGTTGAAATGGGGCACTGGGAGGACCACCACCAGTCTTATTGGCCTCTATGTGTTACCTGGAGGCCAAGGAATGCACCTCCTCCTCTGGTCATTATAACTCTTCTTAATGTCCTCCTTTGTGTGCATGGTGGTGCTTTCAGCATTCACTCTTTCAGATATCCTTTGCTATATTTCTATTTTCCTACTGAGAGGAGTATGCTGGGCTTGGGGCTCCAAACAATTGTTACTCTACTCTTATGATTTCATCTGCCATGACCTTCAACTCATTTTTAGAAAAATGTGGCTTTTTTTAATGTGACACGGGTGTAAAATGAAGTAGGTGGCAGGTAGGGTCTTAAAAAAGCAAATGTGATATAGGGATTAAATGAACAAAAGTGTGTGAAAGGTGTTGAATGGGATGGTAAAAAAGGGGTGCCTTATCTGTCAACGATGTGAAAAATGGTGGGCTCTAGGCTCTTTCTTGCAGTGGAAAGAATCATGGTCTGGGAAGGTGTGTGTTTTATAGTATGTTTTGCATATTTTGGGGGACAATATTTGCACATTACGATGACCACAACTACACAATGTAGTTCTGTATGGGGACAATAATGCCATTGCATACATGTCAGGGCCAGGTAAGGGGTGGCCCACATTGCTGTGCACACAGTTGAAGAGGGTTACATAGAGGTTACAATATACGGTGATTTTTCCATTACAAGGGAATACTTTGATTGGTTATTTGTTCTAATATTTCTCTCAACAGGTCCTCGTTCAGACATATTATGGTCCAAGGTAAATTTTAGAAGTTTTTGGAGTAGTTTCTTAAATTTGCACAGATATATGTTTCTAAGTTTAACTTGTTGTTGGAAATATCTTCCATTCATTTAATTATGTTGATTGTAGGACTGGCAGCTGTGTATCTAGCGTGTAAATATATGGAGACAAGGATAGTGCGTACAACCCTTGAAATGGATATTTGGACTCATGTGGTGAGATTTATTATTTATTGGAATTATGAATAGTTTTTTGATTGATAATGATAATTGTTTGGTTTTTCACCTAGACCTTCTTGTTTTGGGGGTTAACTTTAAACTGTCAAGGAACGATTAAATTCAATCCAATCAGAACCTTTTTGATGTTGGAAACCTACTGATATAGGTAATCACCTTTATGGTCACTGCATCCCATGCACTTAGGTCCTTGGGTCTTTCAGTACTACACTATGGGCCAGATGTAGCAAAGGGTTTTTCCCATTCTGTGTCAATGGGAAAATGTGTTCGTACATATGGTCCCATATGCTAAATATGCCCCTCCCTTCTGTCCTCCATGCTCTGTTGTGCTGTAAATGCTCCTCCCTTCTGCCCTGTGTGGTCTGTTGTGAAGTCCCTGCCCTGTCCAGTCCCCACTCCTCCTTTCTGTCCTCCATGATCCTTTGTGCATGCCCCTGCACACTTCCTCTTGCCCACAATGGCCCTTGTGCTGCCACTACCCCGCCAGCTTGCCATGCATGGTCTTTTGTGCTGCCACAATCCCCCCAATGGCCCTATGTGGTCAGCTTGCTATCTCTGACCCCCCCCCCCTTCCCTCCATTGTCTGCATGCATGCCATTATAGTCTCATTGTTGCCTTCCATGGTGTGTTGTGCTTCAAGCGCCCATCTCACCTGCCCTCCATGGTCAGCTTCCTTCTTCTATCCTGCCCCCTTACCTAGGCCACTACCTGCTTGCTTCTTCCTTGTCTGGTTCATTGTTGTGTCCCTGTTGCCTCACTCCTGCCCTTTATTGTCCATTATGCTGCAACTGTCCCCCCTGTCTGTCCGGTATGGTCAGCTTGCTGTCCTTGCCTCTTTCCCCTTTGCTCTCTGATGTCTATGTGCATGGCCCTGTCCCCTTCCTCTTGCTTTCTATGGTCTGTTGTGCTGTACTGCTGTCCCACTTGCTCTGTGTGGCGTATTGTGCTGCTACAACCCCTGACGCCTGCCCTGATAGTTCAGTTTGGTGCCCCTGCCCATCTCCCTCCTGTCCCCTGTTATTCAAGTCCATATCCCCACCCCATTTATCCTGTCCTCTGTGATCCAATGTACCATACTTGCCAACATTCTGAAGTTGGTAAGCTGGAGATTTTGAAAAAAAAACTAGGGAACTGATTTTCCCTATTGACTTACATAGAAAAAGATGAGATTAAAAACATCGGGAGTCCCCTGCTTGAATCGGGTCTGTTGGCATGTATGGTTGTACTGCCACTGCCTCTTCCTTCTGTCCTCAATGGTCTGCTATATGGCTACAGACTCTCTTGCCTATCCTGCATGGCAGTTTTTTTTTTTTGCCACTGACCCCCCCCCCCTTCCCCCTCTCCTAATTGGTCCATTGTATTGTCACTTCCCTCCAGCCTGCCCAGTGTGGTCAACTTTTTTAGGTTTAGTTGTTGGGTTTCTAGGAATATAGGGTAGGAAGTTAATTAATTATTAATGTATTAACTATTAATTATTAGTTAATTATTATGAATTATTTAATTGATAATCAGTTATATAAATTGGGTAATTATGATATTTGTAAGTTATATTTTAGGTGTGGTTGTAGGTCCGTAAGGGTTTAGTGTGGAAAGTTAATTATTCAGTGATTAATAATAAATCAATAATGCATTATTACATATTTAATTGGTAATATTAATTGTGTCAATTGTGTAATCATCAATCGTTTTGTAAGTTATATTTTAGGTGTTGGGTTTTGGGATGGTAGGGGTATAGAGTGGGAAGGTAATGAAGTAATAATTAATCATCAATTAATTATTATTTTTCTTCACATATTACATTGACTCATAATGATATAAATTGTTTAATAAATATATTTTTAATGTAGTATGTTAGTTACAGGTTGTTTGTGATTGAAATAGGCCGGGGTGCTTTGTAGGTAATAATTAACAATAAATAATTCATTTATTAATAATTATTGTAATGATTATTTAATATATTATTTTAATATATTATTTACATTTTATTTTAATTCTGGGTGGCTACAATTGTTGGAGTAGAGTGTGGATATTTAATTAAATAAACAAATTAATCAATTAACATTTCTATTATTTCATAATCATTTTCCATAATTATGTAAAATGTTTTTTTACTTATATGTATAATTTTTAATTTAACTGTTTTATAGTTTTGGTGAATTAATAGAGTTATTAAAATATGTTATGTGTTTAAAGTGAACTACATTCTTTATTGTGCACAGAGTGGAGGGATAATAGTAAATATTATCCGTTTAGAGTCTAACTTTCTCCCTACTGTTGCACAGACTGAATTGTGAATAGTACATTTTATAACTCCGAAGTCCAGCACTTTCTCTACTGTTGCACAGACTGGGGTGGGAATAGTACATTTTACCCCTCCAAAGTCCAACGCTTCCCTACTGTTGTATGGAATGGAGATAGAATAGTAAACGATGTCCTTTTGAAGTCCAACACTTTCCTTACTGTTGCACAGACTGGTATGGTAATAGTAAAAGTTACCCTTCCAGAATCAAATGCTTTCACTAGTGATGTACAGACTAGAGTTAGAATAGTAAATTTTAACCCTCTGGAGTCCAAAGCTTTCCCTACTGTTGTACAGACTGGAGTGGGAATAGTAATTTGTACCTCTCTGGAGTCTAATACTTTACCTACTGTTGCACAGACTGGAGTGTGAGTAGTAATTTTTACTTCTCCGGAGTCCACACTTTCTTTACTGTTGCACAGACTTAAGTTGGAATAGTAAATGTTACCCCTCCGGAGTTCAACACTTTTCCTACTGCTGCACAGACTGGAGTGGGAATAGTGATTTGTACCCCCCTGGAGTCCAACACTTTCCCTACTGTTGCACAGACTGGAGTGGGAATAGTACATTTTACCTCTCTGGAGTCCAACACTTTCCCTACTGTTGTATACATTGGAATGGAAATATTATATCCATTTTGCACAGATTTTACTACTTTTTAATGTTGTTTGTTATATAATAATATTGTTCACGGATTGTTTAATTTTGTATTATCTGTATATACCTATATAGTTTTTATTTTTTATTTATTATTTTTAGTAAAAGTCTTCTTTTATTTTTTCTTTGTTGATTTATTTCATATGTTGCATTTGATTTGTTATTTATTATGTTATATATCTGTATATATGTACATATATATATATATATATATATATAAATAAATATATATATATGTGTGGATATATATATATATATATATTTATATATATATATGATTTTATAGTTGTAAATTTAATAACAACCTCAAAAAATGTAATATGATTTAAAAAATGTTTTTTATAATAGTGTTATGTTAAATGTATATGTATATATGATTCTGACAAACGTTTTACTCCGTCTGGAGTCTGGACCCAAAGGGGGGGTGGAACACCCACGCCAGCAGAGCAACTGGCTGTAATCTCACCATCCAGTTACCCAGTAATCACACTCACTGAGGAATGCAGTGAACGGCCAAGTTTACTGCTCAAAATCCATAATGCGTTTCGCCCGATGTATGGGCTTGATCACATATCTATCGTACATTTTGCAGTAGCATTTAAGCATAACACGTGAAAAAATACAGAACTAAACAAAGGACTCTCCTTGTGCTGAGCATGTCACAATGGCTGCCATCTTATAATGTAGTAAAAAAAAATATTCTCATGTCAGTACATCTGTCATTTAACATTAAAGTTCTCGCATTATCTCAGGCCTGAACTTCTAAATTCAGGTGAGTGAACCCATAGTGCAAGATCTCCATTCCAAAACCACATGATGCAGTATAAATACACATATAGGATTCCCCTGGTGCTCGAGATGTCATCAAGGCAATCATTGTGTATAGAGTACATAATGTTAAAATATAACCTGTTCCAACTCCATCTGACATTGATCATGGATACAGGGACTCTGTCTATGACATAATTACAGTACGTAGGAATATCTGAGCTGTAAGTAAGGCATGGTAAAAAGAACGCATTTTGAATTAAACCTATTCCCACAATGTAGTCATTCTCCATGGCACAGAAACATTAATAAGCTCCATGGTGTGGTTAAACCCATCTCAGTTCACAAGCCTCCTTGAGAAATCATTCTTGGCCAGCCTATTGCTGTGTCCTCATAATTGTCATCTGTATATAAGTATATGACCTATACAATGCCACCATACCGGTTGTGCAGATGACACTGGAGGCTGGAGGAAAGAGGGAAGAATTATACAGCAAGGATGTGTGTACAATGCCATCTATACTTAATAATAGAACAAAAAAGGGTGAGTAAAAATGTGAGTGGGGGGTGGCCTTCTCTGGCAGCGCAGATCATGATGCCAGTAAGTTGAAAGACAAAGAAAAGGGTAGGGATCCAACTGCAAGTTGACTCTGCACATTCTCGCGGGCCTCATCCTTTCTTCCTGAAAATGTCAACAAATAAAATTGTGAACAGAACTTTGAAATTCAAAACTACAGTGCAGAATAAAATCATATATCATGGTTCCATAGTTCACTTAAAAACATATTTATACAGTTGCATTGTAGATGCTTAGTCATAACGGTGCATCCCCTCTCTTACTCCTTATATAAATGTACACCCAATACCTCATGTGAATTCAGCTTGCTGGGATCTTAGGGCCGCATTACGAGTCTGGCGGTCTGACTGCCAGACCGCCGCGGTGGTGGCTGCCAAAAGACAGCCATGTTGGCAGTCATATAGACCACCTTATCATGAGTTACACAGCCAGGACTGACAAAAGACAGCCAATATCCCTACACCACCAGGACTCTGGAGGGCAGGAAAGAGATGGTCCAACCACTAGGACCACCAGCCTGTCAACCAACTACCAAACCTATTACTTCTCACAAATCAGAAAAGCGGTTCTTCCATGGCTTTTTTCCAATGGTGGCGCGAAATGTGCCGGTCGCTGGTCACCATAGTAACACACAGCACTACATTAGATGGATTCAAAATCCACACAGCTAACACACATCCACATACCCGACACACATACAAACTGCACTATGAAACACACCCCTTCACACACCACAATTCTTTGCATCAACAAAGCCACACATAGAAGCCAGAGCTCAAAATCAGAGTCACAGTACTATATATAAGGCCCCCCTCCAACTTTCACATAGCACGTATCCCACACCCACACAACACACCTATCACACAAAATAACACCTCTGCACATCTTCCACTAACTGTCACCCACTCACCACACAACACCTACACCACAACATCCTATTTTTGTATCAACTGACACCACCATGTCACCACAAAAACATCCTAATTTCAAAGACGACAAAGTTAAGAGTCATGGTGGCTAAAATTATCACAGTATAGCTACACTAATTTGGAGCCCAAGACCAGCAGACTACAATTGATAAGAAAATGGAAATGTGGCACAGAATAGTCAACAGGTTAAATTCTTTAGGCAGCTATCCGCGCACAAGGGATGACATTAGGAAGACGTGTAACGACCTCAAGGGGAAGGTGCATTCCATGGTATCCAGGCACCAGCTGGCGATCCTCAAAACTGGTGGTAGTCCCCCACCTCCTCCCCACAGTTCCCATCATCGGAAGACAAGGTCTTGGCAATTCTGCATTCCGGAGGGCTGGATGGGAATACCTGGGGAAGTCAAGTTGGTTAAGTCGCTACACCAAGAATGGCACCAAAATTTATTGTCATGCATGCTCACTGATCGCCTTTTGCCATCTTAACAATCTACCCACTCACCACCCCTGTGTCCAACTGTCTGAATACCCCTGTCTAGCAGCACATGGGAACTTAACTCACCTGGGGGCACAGTATCTGTGTATAGTGTGGGTATTACAGGGACTGACAGCACTGCAACTCCCAGCAGGCACTGTTCTACCATTAAGAAAACCAGACCAGTGTATCAAAATTAAAACAGCCTTGCATGTAAACTAAATAATGGAGTATACTCACCTGAATGGTCCACACTGTATAGTTTGTGGAAATGACAGAAATGTTATGGACATCTGCAAGTACAATACCACTAACACACAGCTACAACTGTGTCCTGTGCTACTTTGTCCATACCACCTCCCATCACCTATAGAACTATACTCACCTAGGGGGATATCAATTGTATAATATGTTGGTATAGGACACCTATCAACAGGAATACCAGGAATAGCTGTGACTGACATACCCCTCACACACAGCTACAAAAGAGTCCCCTTCTACTCTGTCTCTTCTACCTCTCATCACCGATTGGACTCTACTCACCGGGGAGGGGGGGTTGTCTCACATGTATGCATTGTGCTGTACCTGTAGTAATCTGCCACATGTAGCCAAGTAGAATGATTACTCCAAATGTGATGGCAAGTTCAGTGTGCACCTGATATTATGCAGATCTCTGTTAACACAACAATGACATATTGCCAATTGGGAGGTACCATGAGACATATTATACCACATTGCTACCAAGATACGACTCAATGAACAGACATTCAAGTGCCAAGATACTCTGACATCCTGTTGCAAGGTGACTTAAGAAAGAAATGTTTGTACTTCAAATTTCAGGCCTTCATAATTGAAAGCAGGTGTCACTGTCACAGAAGGGGATCAAGCAAAGTCAATCTGTATATGGCCCAAAGCATATTTACAGGTTAAAAGTGGTGCTACATGCCACATTACAACCTGTAACTGTCTGTTTCAAATCTTCAACAGGTCTACCTGCCACTGGGACCATGGAAAACACTAGTGAGACAGCCACTCCCCCTGGATGAAGCCCTCAGTGTGGAGAGCACTCATGGATGTGTGGATGTTGTGGACGGCTCTGGCCCATCTGGGCAACCTGATCACATGACAATTGTCAGCCTCACCCTGCTCACATCAACTCCTCCCAGCGGTGTTGCTTCTACTTCTCAGACAACCAGTCACCCCCAAAACCTGTGTCCTAAGGACAGTAACAATCATCATGTGTCCCCCATTCCAGGTCCCGCAGTCACAACTCAAAAACCCTGACATTGATGGACCTGGCACCGGTGGCAGTGGGCAAACTGTGCCAAGGGCACAGGCACATGGGGGTAGGGTGCGTGGGAGGGATGGTGTTGGCCAGTGGCATGAGGCTGCTAGGGATACATCTGGCCAGGACACCATCTCCCAAGTCTTGGGAGCCTACCAACAATCCCAAGGTATGATGGGCCAGGTACTTGCCATGCTGGGGGACATCAGGCACCAGGAAGTTGTGCAACAATGGGAGGCCCGCAATGCCCACAGGGGATCACTATCAAGACCATCCTGAAAAGAGAACGTCCACAAAACCAGAATCCTTCCATTAGCCATTTTACACCAGCCCCTTCAACATTGATGATAGCCACTGGAATGGGGGCCCTGCCTGGGGAAGGATATGCCTGAGACATCCCTGCCACTGTAGCTGAAGAACCTCCCCACACCCCAGAGTGGATGTCCACCCAGATAACCTGGAGGTGCAGATGGGAAGACAAGAACCACTGCCAGGAAGTAAGTTCCAATTGATTGAATCCCTTTTTTGTGCCTCAGATGCACCCTTTTGACTTTTCTAAACCAACATTTCTATTTTCCAGGATAGTAGGATACTGGACTTGGGACTTCTAATGTTGTGGCTGCTACTCAAATGATAACATCCACCATGACTGATCCCTTCACTGTATGAACATTATTTCTTTGCTCACATTCATCCTATACCCCTGTGCACATGAAAATAAATACAACCAATACACCATTAATGTATGATACTATTTTTTCACCTATATGAGAAGTAAAAAATGGTATGTATATCATGCTCATGATTAACTCATAAGGAAGAAATATGAGGAATGACATGTCACAGGTAGTGTCATGCAGGTGATCACTACCAACACAATGATACAAGTGGACAATCACCGATCTATATTTATTACAATGTGCAGCACATAGGCTGAGCAAATGTCAGGACTGCCATAGTCAAGTATGCCTGAACATGTCTTGCTTCTGCCTAGCTGTCAGTAAGTAAGATCCCACTGACCACTGAAGTTAGGGACATGTGAGACTGTGTCACTCCAAATAGCCTAACAAATTGATGGAAATTGCCATCAGCTAAACCATTATCACATCCCTAGGCCATGCCTACCATATCAACATGCCCCTTAATAGAGTAAAACCTTCCATAGTCAGAGAAACTTCTACTTACAAAGGTCAGACATCTGTAGGCCTATCACTCCCCTATGTCAGTATTGACACACCTGCACAGTGGACTTCAATGAGGAAACACAATGCTACATACAAGTCAAACAGGATCTTTGTAAATACAATGTGAAGGTGAAGTGAATGGATTGCACAGGTTGACGTGTCAAAGACACATGATACCATTTGACCCACATGCAGATGGCAAACAGGTCTATTGTGCATCACAGAACTCTGCAATCCCATTGTCCTGAAATCCTGGGCATGGGGCTCATAATACAGGCCAAAAAATATGCAACACAGTACCTGGATGAATCCATGTCCACTTCAAATGTCAGACCAGGTATAGCCACCTGCCATTGACACAACCCAGAAATGTCCACATGAGGATGGTATTGTGAAGGGACCTGGAAGGAAAAGTGGTCATCAAGGAGTTTAGGCAGTTAATGGCTTACACAAGCTAGACAAATCTTTTCCAAAAAGTGTTCTTCCCCAAATTTTGCATTTTGCCTGCCCCTAACGAAGGAGAACCACATGACAGTAACAATTCCAAGCACAAATGTGCCAGACAACCTCAGCTGTATACTGCAAAGTATCAATTGACCTGTCTGATGGTCAAACAGAGACCCTTCTCAATCAATCCTGATTCCCACAGTACCCCACATAGTCAGTGAAATCACAGACAATCACATACTTACACTCAGGTGAAGTACTGATTGACGAGATCTGCCCGTATGTCTCTACCTTCATCCTCAGCACTGTCATCCTCAATTAGCATTTCTGCATTCTCACCTGTGGAACTGCTAGCTCCCCCTCATCTGGGATCTGTCTCCTAAGGGCAAGGTTGTGAAGCGTGCAGCAGGCCACAATGATTTGACACACTTTAGCGGGTGAGTAGAGGAGTGCTCCACCAAACTTATTGATGATGCGGAATCTTGCCTTTAGGAGTCCAAAAACCCACTCCACAATACGCATGTTCTTCCATGGGCCTCGTTGAAGTGGACTTCCACTTACCCTTGCATGCTTGGGTTCCTCACTGGTGTCAACAACCAAGGACGGTTTGGGTAGGCAGAGTACCCTGTAAGGAACTGTGACATGTGTGCAAACAGAGTGCAGAGCATCATCACATTTCGCAGCAGACATAGCATACAAACACACATGACATATGTAAAATACCAACCAGCCAGGCCCTCTCTGGGTACTGTTGCGACATCAGTTGTGGAATAGCACTGCTCCACATGATGAAGGCATCATGGACTGAACCTGGGTATCATGCACATACTTGGGAAATGTAGAGGTACACCAAACAAACTACTTTTACATTTATGGAGTGGTAGTTCTTCCGGTTCCGATAGACCTGTTCATTGGCATCTGGGGGACGCAAGGCTACATGGGTACCATCAATGGCTCCCACTACATGTGGGATGTGTGCCAAACCACAGAACTCTGCTTTCACATGGGTAAAATCTTCACGTTGTGGAAATCGGATGCAGCTGTCCAGGTTTTTCAACAATGCAAAGAGTACATCCTTTAAGACCAGACTGACCATAGGCTGGGACATCCCTGCAGTTAGGGCCACTGTATTTTGGAAGGAGCCTGTGGCCAGGAAGTGAAGCACTGACATGACTTGAAAAATGAGTGGTATGCTATTTGGATGACTGATGGCAGGCATCAGATCTGGCTCCACTGACAATAGAGATCCTTGATTGTCTGTCTATCCAGGCCGTAAATTTGTATGACTTGTCTATTCTCTTAAGATCTGCAAGTCTGCTAGTGGACAGTACACAGGAGGTTGTCTGACTCTTCTCATTCCAGGGTAACTATGAGAGAGAAAATAAGAAGGTATGTCTATCACTCATTGTGTCCTTTTTAAGTGACATTACATTTAAAACATGATACACAGCACATACCATTGCTAAAAGTGGCACATTAGCTACATGTCATCCCCTTGCCTCAGTTAAGATAGAGATATATTAACTGATACATCAGTGAGGCTATGTGATACTAACATCAAACAATGTTTGTGATTGAAAGCCAAACTAGAAATTTGCAGATGGTGAGTGAGTGTGGTGACTGTGCCACCAATGATTCCTGAAACTTATCAGGACAACATGACAACATGATCCTTCAATCAGGACAAATATACATCTTCAGGCAACGCCAGCACAGAAGTTTATGCTGTAGATATGTTTCCCACATTGTGACACATCACAAATTGTCTTATTCAACCATCAAAAGGCTTTAAAATGGCCACTGCCTGACCTACAACACTGGACAAGAGGAAACAACCCTGACTGCTGGCGGAAGTCGTCATGGCGGTAGGCGGATGTTACCGCAGAGAATATTGAATTGGATTATATTGCTCCTGTGGTGGTCTATGGCCAATGGCAGTGTCTGCCAGCAGTGACGGTCACATAAATGGCAGACGTGACCGCCATCTCCTGATTCTCTCCCACTTGACTCCTGACACTGCTGCCAGCAAGACCTTCGTGACCTGAGCTGCTGTGTACTGCCTCTGGAAAAAAAGATGCCACATCCTACAGGTGATAGGGCCCCTGCCTTCTCACCAGAAGAGCTGAAGAAGCTAGTGGAGGAGGTCCTACCCCTGTATGAACAGCTCTATGGTGCACCAGAGGAGCAGGTAAGAGTACCATGTGCAGATATATATCTGTATCTCTACTGAGCTATGATTTAGTGAGCCTAGGCTTATGGGAAATATGTCAGAATGTGTCCTTAAAGCCCTGTAGGTGCCATCTGTGTGCTTAAATGGTTAAGTCCCTGGGCATGTACCTATGTGAAGTGGCAGGTTTAGAGTCCTGAGGCATTGTGGAAAGTGTGCAATGAATGTTTTGTGACCCACCGTGTGATTGTTGCACATGGTTAGCTGAGGTGTCATGTCAGCCATCACCAGGTAAATCCCATCATCAGATGTGCTTGATGTGTGGTCATATGTGCTAACATGACAGCAGGAGGTGTTGATGCATGTTGTGTGCCAGTTTCTCACCATACTTGAGCCCTTTCTTTATCTGCACATACATCTGTACCCACATCTGGCATTCTTGTAGTGTTGTACTGAAGCCAGCTCTGCCACTCTTTGGCCCTAAGCTCCTTACAATGACAGCCCTTGCCAATTGGCTATGGGATACATTAATTATTGTGATGCTCTAACCTTTTGGGACATAGTATTATGTGTGGATTTGTGCGGTCTGCTCGTAGAGAAAGTTGCCTTTTCAATTACCACTTTCTGTAAATATTGCCATCTGGACTGTTATTGAATGGTTTTTGCACTGCCAGTGTGAGCCTGTAGCCACACCTTTTCTCTATATACAGCATGTGGAGCTCAAAAGATCATGCCACACTGCTGAGCTTCATCAACTTGAGCCTATGCCCAGTGTTTACCATTGTTATGGCATTGGGTGCATGGTGGAGAGCTGAGACAGATGTGCTCATCACAACTCTGACAATATGTGTTACATATCCTTGACAGGGCTCATGATCATACTGCCCAGTTGGCTCCTTAATCCAGCTGTGATGCATTATATGGGTGCTGCTAATTATTTGGGCATTGAACTTCTGTAAACAGTGTGCTGCGCACAGATGCTCGGTGATACTTGAATCAGTGTTTTGGACATGAGGTGGGGCATGTTAAATTCAAGGCTAGGTGAATCTTACTTTGACATGGTGTTTGTGTGCACACATGATTTCTTTAATGACACAAAGAGTCCCAGTTCCTGAAGTAGCATGTAGGTGCACATGAATGTGCATATGTGCACACATGTAGAGGGTTGCATCTTTGTGTGGACAACACGTGACTCCCTTGTATGTTGTTCTGGCAATAGGGTATGTCTGTGGACTGGCTGTGACCTGTAGAGACCACATGCAGCTTGTGACCATCAGGGGTTGTGGATGTATGTGTGCAATGTTTGCCTTTTGGTGTAGCTGTCATTTGCCATGTTGTGTGATATGTTATATCATGTTCCTGGTCAATGTAATGTGGATTGCTCATATCACACAAAATACAGCACCCAACTAACTGGTCAGTGCAGGGGCTGAGCTGGTGGTTGTGATGAATACCCTTATGGGGAGTGTTAGCAGTAATGTCCTCCTATCCAATGTCTCCTATGTGCCAAAGGTGGACAGGATAGTCAAGACAGGTTGTTTTTGGCTTGTTGGACTGACTAGTAGTTATCTATGCCTGTTCTTGTGTTACACTTGTGTACATGATTTTCTGTCTTGCCTTTGGTATCAAAGCAGTTCAACGCCCATCAGAAGAAGGGGATTTGGTGTGCCATGGCCAAGAAGGTGCGGACTCTGGGGGCCCACAGCCGGCAGAGCGCCCAATGTCGGAAGAGGTGGGAGGACCTGGGCCCAGAAGATCACAGAGGCCCAGCTGGAACTGTCCTCCCAACGAGGATGTGGTGCCCGTCAGACCATGACCTCCTTAATGGCCCACATTTTGGCAGTGGCCTACCCTGATCTGCATGGGCGTTTGAAGTCAGCACAGCAGCCACAAGGGGGTAAGTAGAGACTTAACTCATGTTTGCCCTTTTACCAGGTGATTGAGTGAGGGACAGAATACTAGCTCTGCCAATGTGGGAAGTGCCATGTGTCACAGATCTTCTGAGCTCACTTTGGTGTACACGGGTCAAGTATTGGCAACAAGTGTAGACATTCATTTTGGTTTAGAAAATGTTACTCAGCTATATGCACCACTCAGTCACAATGCAGCAATGCACAATGGAGCACATATGACTGTGTTTTATGTTCCAGTAATCTGCTTTTGCTACCCTGGTGGTTGTTAGTTCCCACCAACTGGTCACTGCTCCCTAATGTCACAGTAGAAAGGTGGTTTGAGGGGGTATGTCTATGTGTGATTTCAAGTCAGGCAGGAGCAAGTCATCTCCAGTGTTTGTTGGTGTCTGATGTGCCACAGCATTATGTGATGCAGTGGTGTCTATCAGCCATTTCACATGACATACATAGCTAACATCTTCACACCTGTTGCAAGCTAATTCCCCTTGGTAATTGATGAATGTACATTGATATATTCCTCATCAGAGCGACAAAATGCATGTTGGTTACCAGTGTACATATACTACATTTCCACTGGGACACATATGTTGATATCAGATGTACGAATGTGATTGCCATGCTGATGCTCTGATAGCAGAAAACTGTCACATATTTTGTCTGTGGTATACTTATGTAGGTTTGATATATAGGCAATGGTGGTCCACCCACAGCTACAGCCCAGGCAGTACTGTGTCAACATCATGTGTATTCTGAAAACAAAAATCATTTCTCACTGTTGCACTTTGTCATGTGTACCTGCTGTAGCTACAAGGGATATGACATGAGGCCAAGGTATCTGGGAGCTTCATCTTTGACGATAAACTTATTTGGTGCAGTTGTGATAGTTCATTAATACTTGTGTGTAGGTTGGTAAGTGTGACCTGACTGTTGGCTTGCATCATGGCTGGTGTACCATTTTTGTAAGCATCACTTATGCTTTGCCTCTGGGAATCCTCCACAGACAGATGCCATGCTTGCCATGTCTGATGTGTGGGTAGTGATGTTGCTTTTCCCTCTGTGACAAATTAGTTTACTCATGTTAGTGTTTGCAAGGTCTGTTTTCCTCCTTCCTGCACAGTACAGTAGTCTATTTGATATATACACAAATTAGTAAACTTCTATATGTGTGTGGGACATTGGTGTGAGCTTACTTGGTCCTTATATGACTTACATTGCTTCTCTTCTGGAGACATTATTCCTAGATATTTTGGACTTGAGTCCATTGTCACTCCTTGCTACATCACAATTGGTTCATGTGTATGTGACATGTGTACTACCTCCTTGAATATCAATTGGCAGGTGTGACATATTGATGTGTCATATGATGGTATGTGCCCATAGTGATATGGTTAGATCTATGTCACTTGGTGAAGGTATGGCTTGTTTATACCAGGGTTGCCTGCCTTTACGTGGCAACATATGCTATTGTCTAGTACATGACCGCAGGGTAAGGTATTTGTGTGGTAATGATTGGGTCTGTGTAATTAGCTAACTACCTTACAATGGGAATCCATTGCTTGTCAGCTGTTTGACAATGTTGTTCTGATTATGGCACCTGTATGTTGCAGATTTGTCTCCTAGTCGTGGTATGGTCAATGTGACAGGTCAACTTCATTCCTGGTATTGTAGTTTTCTGTTAACTTGCTTTGCTGGTATGTTACAGTTATAAAATTTAGGGACATGCATTGTTTAGTGTTGTTACATGATGTTGGTATTTTGCTGGCACTTCTCGCGAGAGGTCAGTTGACATGATGGTATGTGATTTCTTACTGATTTGTGATGGAAATGTCAACATGTGTATGTCATGACCCTACTTCACGATCTATTTTCAGCATCAACACTGGCAGGCAAAGGAGATGGATCACAGCCGAGCGGGACGTTTCTGGCCATGGGACCTCAAGTCACGACACCGCAACCGAGGGACCCAGTGGCCCAGGGGGAGAAGGGAGTGCCACGGGAGACCAAATCTGCAACATCTTCATCTGAGTCCTCCTCCAGTGGCCACTCCCTAGTGGTGGTGGACCCATGAGGAACCACTCCGGTACCATCTCTGTCTGCCACCCCCAGTTCTATCAGATCCATCTCTGTAACTCCCAACCCAGTTGGTTGTGCCCGTACATCCAAGAGGGTGAGCATCTCCTTTGCTGCAGAAACCTCTGCCCCAGTCCCTGTTCCCCGTAGCTGCTCTCAGTTAGGAGGCTATTGACCACCTTAGGTCTATCTCTGTGGGTCAGACGGCCATTGTGAATGCTATTCACGGATTGGCAAACCAGATCCAACGGAGCAATCTGTTCCTGGAGGGTATTCATTGTGCAATCTATGGCCTACAGGGATAATTTCAGGCTCTGGCCTCCACACTGACGGCAGCCAGTCACCCCTTGTCTTCCGTCCCCCCTCCACCTTTTTTTTCCGAGTCCAAACACCCCTTACCCAACCCAGCTAAAGCACACAAACAGACTGGCATGCATCTACCTCAACAGCCAAGGGAAGTGCAGACAAACATAAGTACCACAAGACACACCACCGGTACACACAAACAACATCCACCTGCAGAAACAACAACAGTCACAACTTGCCCTACACCACCCCCAGCATTAAGGACACAACACCTGCCACACCTGCAGACACCACACTAACATTCACTGATCCAGCCACCACACCTAGCCTACCTGCAGATACCACTCCAGCAGACCCTCAGACATCCACCCCAGTCACCACACCCGCAGACACCACAGCCACTGACACGCCTACATGCAGCACATCCACCACCCCAACAGACAGCCAACCACCCACCATGGCATCCCTCAGCACCTACACTCCCTCAGCCCAAGACACATAAACCCCCTCACTCACCCACCCAATAGACACCCACCCCACACAAGCACACCTCCCAAAAACACACACCCAAGACATCCACACCTAAATGCCAGACAACCACTCCTTCACCCTTCACACCCAAACCCCCTTCTGATGACTTTCCCCAGGTGTCTAAAAAAGTTTTCCTCATTAACTTTGACCTTTTCCCTACTCACCCCTGTGACACCCCAAAATATCTGTTTCCTTCCCCTAGGCCATCCCTTCTACCTCTAAGTCCTCCCCTACTGCCTTTGCCAGCACA
The DNA here is from genome assembly GCF_031143425.1 of Pleurodeles waltl. Lineage (NCBI taxonomy): Eukaryota > Metazoa > Chordata > Amphibia > Caudata > Salamandridae > Pleurodeles > Pleurodeles waltl. The sequence goes on along the minus strand of NC_090437.1, from coordinate 1,083,816,669 downwards.
CATGCCCCCCCAAGTAGAGGTCTAGCCCTCCCAAGAAGTTCCCCTCCCAAACCAAAGCCAAAAGCCACCCTTCCCAAGTTCAAGCCCAAACCCCCACCACACCCAATACTCCTTGAGGTGCCTGCCTGCCCCGTTGATGCCCCTATCTGTGGAGGTTACATGGCAGTCAGAAGTCAAGTTGGGGCACCATTTAGTGCCTTTGTGACTGTAATTTGATACCCCTGGACCGACCAATGGCTTCAGACTGTCTTTTATTTTGCTCAACCTATTTATTAAAGCCAACCAGTTGTTGTTTTTTTGGTTACACCTTTGTCCTGGATTTCCTTTCCTAGGTTTGAGTTGTTCCTAGCTTGGTTGTGTGCCAGCATTTTGTTGTGTGTGCTTCTTGCTACTTCATTTATTTTTTTAGCAGTATGTGACATTGTGTGCAGTGCTATTGTTCCCCAGGGATAAGGTGTGTGTTGTGTGATAGGTATGTGTATGTAGCTGACATTCTGGTGTTATGGTATTGTGTTGTGTTTGTAGTTATATGTGTTTGTTGTAGTGATGTGCGATGTAGTCCTGTTTGGTGTATGCCTTGTCCCCTGATGTGGCTAATGTTCTGTGTGTTGTTTCCACTGTAGACATGGAGTGTGTTGAGCTGTGCAAGTGTGCTTTGCTTTTGTGTTCATGTGACTATTTCAGCATGTGTCCCTCAGAGCTGGCTGATGTCTTGTACGGTGTTTGGAGTAGTGTATGTTTTGTAGCCTTGCCCTTCACCCATATGTGGGTGTGTGTGTGCATTACATTTGTAGTTGGCATTGGTGATCCATTAGATCTGAATGTGGCCTGTTCATTTGGGCATATTTTTGTGGACCTTGTTCAACCAGAGATGTGTCCCAGTACGGCCTCATTCCATGTATTCTTTTCCTGCTCCCATCACTGCTATAGCGGTGTTGTTGTGATGTGTCGTTTTGTTTGTTTTGACTTTTTCTGTCTGCGTGTATTGTGCGTGCCATAATAGGTTTGATGTGTTATGCGTGTGTGTGTGTGTGTCATTTGCTGGGTTGTACGATGGTGTTGTGTGTGTTCCATTGCACATGAATGTACATGTGTGTTGTATGTGTGTACGGTCCCTGGCCAGTGTTGGGTATGAGTGTGTGACATGTTATTCTACTTGTGCAGTTGCTGTGTTGTTGTAACAAGTTTGTATGTTGTATAGGAATCTGTACTCCTGGACCTGTGCTGTGTTGCCATGTGTAAATGTGTGGTATTGATGTGTGGTGTGTGTTTGTGTGCTGGCTGAAGTGTGCATGATGTGTATGTGTGGGTGTGCTTGATGCAGTATGTGAGTGTGTATGCTGTTACATATGAGTGCAGGCCTTCGTACCCCCCTCCCTATGGCATGTTATGTAACTGTACAAATTTATACATTGTGCAAATATGACAGGTGAGTGTGTGTACTTACAATTGCTGTCATCCTTGTCAGCGATGATTCTGTTATCTTTCGGCGAGCAGCGGAATGATATCTAGTTCTGGTTCCATGGCTGCTCTGGACGTGTATGGCTTCCTGTATTTAAGTGTCTTTAGAAATGTCATAACACATTCATAACTGCCTTCATATGCTCCGTTATCCTCTTTTTGGTCATCTATGTAGTGCTCCCTATGTATCTCAGTTGGCATGGGCATTCCAATCCATATATCACAAATGTGGTTTTGCAGGTAAGGAATTGTTTAATTACCCATTTCCCACCACGTTGGGTATTGTCATTCTGTGTACCATTTTGCCTTGTAATGCCCACAGGCAAAGAAACTCTGTAGTGTGTGGTCTCATACTTTTAGTCCTAGTAATATCAATGGGCTTTACCATGTCCTTAAGGCTGTGACCTTTTTGGGTACTCTCTCTCTTTGACTCTCTCAATCATGGTACTTTCTTCCCTTAAATAGGAAGTCCTCATTGTTCCAGTTTCTCTTAGCTCTCAGTAGTTCCCCCAAAGGGGATGCTCAATTTCAGATTAGTAGGATGACAATTGAAAGCGTGCCGAAGACTATTGTATGCTGTAGATTTTCTATGAAATCTAGTCTCTACTTGGTTGATCACTACTTCTACCTCAACATCCAGATAGATCGCACTTCTCCTACTGACACTCTGTGTGAATACCAAGTTATGGGGGTTGTTATTCAATTTTTTCCATGATTGATTCAGCCTCTTCCTCAGTACGTTTCCATACTACTAACAAGTCATCAATGTAGCATAGCCACAGTACCCAGTGCTTGAGTGCTGAGAAATTCTCCACATCATGGAACAGTGCCTCTTCACACCGCCCCAGGAAAAGATTTGGTAGAATTGGAGCAAAACAAGTACCCACCACTGTTCCAAGTTTCTGTCTGTAAAGTGTACCATTAAACATATTTTTTTATTTTTTAGTCAGTATTCAATCATTTGAAGTAACATGTCCGTATGTGCAAATATCTCAAGCCTCTGGCTTGAAGATAATGTTTACATGCCTGTAGTCCTTTCTCATGGTCGATGATCATATATAGAAAGCCTACATCGAGGGTCATAAGTGTTTTTAGATTCGCAAGCAGTGAGAATCGCAAAATTCAGCCATTTGTGAATGCAAATATGCCTTTCAAGATGCATGAAAGGCATTCGCTGTGCAATATTAAGGAATAGCTAAAATAGTGATTCCTTAAAATTGCGACCCCATTCAGAGAATCGCGAATTGCGATTCTCTAGATAGGAAATCGCAAATAGAGAACTATTTGCGATTTCCAAAGCACATGTATCAAGCATTTCCTAAATGTGAATTGGGCATTTAGGAAATGCAATATCCACCAAATCCAATTTGGTGGTAAGCATGGGCAAATTTAAAAAATGCATTATGAATGCATTTTTAAAATTGACATGTAGCGCACACATGCCCCTAGGGCATGTGTGTGCTTCACAAGTCTGCAAACTTTTTTGGGGGGTGTAAGTGGTCTATTTGACCTAGGAAATCCTTTGTGTCTCTTATGATGGGAGACTGATTGCATATTCTCTTAAGAAAAAATCCACATATTTGTACATGTTTTCCTGGGCACTCGCCATTGATGACACAATGGGTCACCCTGGAGGATTTGTAGTGTCCTTGTGTAATTTGCATAGCATATAAAAAACTGGTAGCTTGGGGTACATTCTTTAGCAAAAACAATATTCTTCTCACTTCAGTATACCCTTGTCCTTCCAATCTGTCAGTATGGCCCATATTCCTAACACTCATGGTATTTATCTCGCTATTTTTAGCCTCATAGTATCTAGTGTCATTAAGTTGTTGCATAGCTTCCTTCCCATATAGCTCCTTTGTCATGAGAACAATATTACCCCTCTTATCAGAGGGTCTTATGATCACCTCTGTGTCATGAACAATATGTCTAATGGCTTGTTTCTGGTCTAAACTCATGTTAAAGTATCTGTTGTCTTGTGTCTCACATGAGTGCCAGGAGATCTTTGTTTACCATGTCATGGTATGAATTGATGTTATCATGTGGAATTACTGCTTAGAAAATGAATTTAGGTCTAAAACCACTCCTACTGACCCGATCGTATACAATGCCCAAACTATCAAGTAGGCCATATACATCCTGTGGTGGAAAGGGAGAGTTGGATATATTGCTATCCCTCTCAAACTCATGCATAGTGACAAGAAGATCCATTGCCCCAATTATTAGGTCAATCGTGGGGTCTTCCTCCTCAGATGTCATCTTATTCCCCAAATTGGTATCCTTTTTTAATTCATACCATTTTTGTTAGTTTCAAATGCCTGATAAATTTAAAAAGGTTTATCTTAGCTTCTACATAATTAAATTGTCTAGTAGGGCAAAGGGATAGTCCTAAACATAGAGTTTTCTTCTCAAGATCTCTTAGCGTTCTGTCACTCAGATTTACTATAGTCTTATTTACCATTTCCATGTACATATCCAACAATGTTGTTCCGATGTTGGGACCTCCTTGTTTGTTCCCATGAGCCCTCTTTTGCCTCCTCTTCTGTAGCCTCTATTGGAGTCTCCTTCTCCTCTGCCTGACCCTCCTCTTCCTCTTCCTCTGGATCTGCTGTTGGGTGTTTACCCCCGACCACTCTGTTTTGATTCCATGTTGTTCTGGCCTGTTTGTCGGCTACATCGAAGGAGACGATATTCATCTAAAAATTACAATTGTGGATCCTCATTATCCAGTAGTGAGACGCTTTAATAAGGAAAATGGGAAAAAAAACTTCTGTCCTCCTATGCTATAGATCATATACCACAGAATGTAAGAGGAGGGAACAGAACCCTATATTTGTGAAAACAGGAGTCGAAATACATTCTTGAATTCGAGACTATGATCCCGACAGGCCTGAATTCAGACAAAGAATTAGCTGTACATTTATATGAGGAGTAAGAGAGGGGATGCCACCTTTGTCCATGTACCTGTGATTCAACTGTATGACTGTGTATGTATGATGCAATTATATGAATATGTTTTCAAGTGAACTACGGAACCATGATATGTGTTTTTATTCTGCACTGTAGTTTTCAATTCCATAGTTTTTTCAAAATTGTATTTGTTGTCTTTTTCAGGAAGAAAGGAAGGGGACCACCAGAATGCATGGAGTCTGCTTGCAGGATGGACTCCTACCCTTTTCTTTGTTTTTTTACTTACTGGCATTATGATCTGCGCTGTCAGATAAGGCCATCTCCCCCCCCATTCCTCTTTTTATTCCCCCTTTTTGTTCTATTATTGAGTATAGCTGGAATTGTACACAAACCCTTGCTGTATAATTTTCCCCCTTTCCTCCAGCGCCATCTGACCCTCGAGTATGGTGGCATTGTATAGGTCATATACTGATATGCAGATGACAATTATGGGGTCACCTCAACAGGCTAGCCAAGAATGATTTCTCAAGGAGGGTTGGGGGCTGAGATGGATGTAACAACACTATACTGCTTATTAAAGTTTTTGTGGAATGAGCATGACTGCATTGTAGTAATAGGCTTAATTCAGAATGTGTCCTTTTTACTGAGCCTTACTCATAGCATAGGTATTCCTACGTACTGGAAGTTATGTCATAGGCAGAGTGCCTGTATCCATGATCAATGTCAGATGGAGTTGGAACAGGTTGCATAAGAACATTATTTACTCTATATATGATGGTTGCCTTGATGACATGTTGAGCACCAGGGGAATCCAATATGTGTATTCATACTGCATCATGTGGTTTTGGACTGAGGATCTCACATGGTGAAATCACAAACCTGCATTAAGCAGTTCAGGCCTAAGATAATGCAAGAACTTTAATGTTAGATGACAGATGTACTTACAAGAGAACACAGTATTTTACTACATTAAAAGACAGCCGCCATTGTGACATGCTCAGCACCAGGAAAGTCCTATGTTTATTTCTGTATTTTTTCACTTGTTGCGCTTAAATGCCACTACAATATGGACGATCGCTATGGGATCAAGCCCATACGTTGGGCAAAACGTGTTATGGATTTTTTGCAGTAAACTTGGCTATTCCCTGCATTCCTGAGTGAGCGTCATTACTGTGTATCTGGGTGGTAATATGTATATATGAACATAGAAAGACATATTTATTAATTATGTATGTTTATGTAAGTATAAATATTGTTAAATGTTGCTTACGTTTATTTATTTTACTTTTTATTAATGTTATATATTAAAATATGTAAGATTTACTGAAGTAAACTGCATATTTATAGTAACAATCGATATTCCTGTGTTATGTTTACAATATTAGTGTGAAACGATATTTTATTTTTGATGTATTTGTACTTACAATTATGAACATAGGGAAACAATATTTGTGTAAGTGATATTTTTGACACAATATTTGTGTGTCACAATATGTGTGTCATTGATATTATTTCAGTGATCCTCCATGCCCCTTACCTCTGCCTCCCACTAGTATTCTAATGAACAACTAGATCACTAACATTCTATATTTTTTACAAAAGTGTGGCACTCCCAATGCCATCTTGATGTAATCAAACATGTAATACCTAAAGCATTTCCTTTAGAAATTATGAAAATTAGAGGATCTAATTTTCATTGAAATTGTATTTAGTCCTCTAAAAGACTAAAATGAGGACATTTTGTCTGAGGTCTCGAATAGTGACAAACCACTAAATTATATGCTAATGTTATGTTTTTTTAATGCAGTTGATCACTTGTTTATATGTTTCACTTAGGGGAGAGGATGTGGCACTATGGCCAGAGCTGCAGACTTTGCAATAGGGAAACCAGGTTTGGGTTACAGCGTCAGCTTGACATTCTGTGATTTTGGACAAATCATTTAATCTCCTTATGCCTAAAACCAAAATGAATGTGTCCTTGTGTAATGTCACTGATGCTCATGTAAAGTACTGCAGTGTCTTCCGGTCAAGTCTGCTCTATATAATACTGCTAAAAAACTAATGAATTAAGTGGTTTGCACAGCTCTGTCATTGGGCTATACTTGGGCTACATTTGGGTTATATTTGTGCTACATTTGGGCTCTTTTGTGTCTGGTGGCCATCTGGGGAGACTTATTTGTTATGAAGCTCCCCAATTTCCTAATTTACTGCAGAAACTATAGTAGAAAATGCTTTCAGTTTTCAATTTCGATTCCTTCAAATTGGTGTTCAGATGTGACACACCGTAGGCATAAATTCAGAATGTTAGCACTCTAGTTGCTCATTAAAACATTGTAGTAAAGCCGCTGATCAACAGGGAGTTAACTGGCAGTCTGCTGCTGGTATTGAAAGTGCATGTTTCAGTCTGCATGTCAGAATGTGTTAATGAAATAGAGAAGGAAGATATTTGATAACTCACTTAAAACTCATCATAATTTTTCTTTCTACAGCACAAACCATAATTTATATGACAAGATATACCCTCCTCATTTTGTTCCTTTCTAAATTAAATGTGTTTAGTTTTACCAGTCTGATTCAATCAAGATGGCTTAAGGTGTGCCACATTTTTGTCATAAGTAAGCTGTTGGCCTTCGAGCTGGGGATCCAGGTTCGAGTCTCAGCGTCAGCTCAATATCCTATGATTCTGGGCACATTACTTCATCTCCCTCTGCCCAAAGACAGCACCTGCAAACTCTCATGGGTGATTAACCGCGCTATACAAATCCAGATGAGACTGTTCTCTAGTTGCTCTTTGGAACACTCTGGGAGGCTGCTGTGGAACACAAGTGAATCAACAGACAGGCTGCTCCTGTTATAAGCTCATATTTTACTGAGAAGGTCAGACTTCATTTTCATAAGGCTGAGATAGTGTGAATTTACAGAACATGTGCTCTCATTTAGGTTCTGGAACACCTTCCATAACCTCTATGGGAAAATAATGAGAAAACAGTTTTCTCTCAAACATGGTTCATGAAATCCCCGCAGGGTAAAATCATCTTGGTACACACCATAATTGCTAAAAATAGAATAGTACCATCATCAAATGATTTATATTGTAACTAAAATGTGTTATCACCCTTTATATGTTCTCCTATTTGTGACCCTCAAAACCTGCCATTCACTATAATGTATTTCAATGGGCTGCTATCATGCATGTTGGTCCCAAGATGGCTGCCAGCACTTCCTGGTTGTATACAATAATCAGGCCACTGCAGTGTATGGCCACCACAAGCCCTGGCCCATAGCCAGGCCCTGCGGCCAGCCCGCTATAACCACCCAACCGTATGCCACACACGGCCCTTGGCTGATCGTGGTGGGGATTGGCCTCAGGCCATGGCTCGTGGCTAGGAACTGTAGCCAACCCCCTATAACTACCCAGCCTCATGCCACGCACAGCCTTCGGCCGCATGTGGCCAGGGTTGACCACAGGGCCTGCGGCCAACCCCAAATAATCACCCAACCCCATGCCTTCAGCCGTGTGTAGCAGGGAATGGACACAGGACCTAGCCTGCAGCCAGGCCCTGTGGCCTATCCCACGACACTGACAAAGTACTTCTTTGTTTGGTGCAGATGTGATCCTATTCCTGTGCATCAAGAACACGTCTCCAAAATTGGTGTGAAATGCATTCAGGTGTCCTTTTAGCAAGCTGCCCATCTTCCTTGGAAAATGGGGAGGAACCCATTGCATTTAACTAATGAATATGGGACAATGCCAAAGGGTGGGGCTTCTAGGTCATTTCACATAACTGTATGTTTAAAAAGTAATAACACAATATATTGTCTCAGCAGCAGATGACAAGAAAGAACCCACTCATCACAGTCGCTACATGAGATATTGTGCTAAGAATGGTAAGGATGCAAATACCTCCTTCAAAGTTTACTGATAACTTTTCACAGTGGAAATGCAAAGAAAACACACTTGCTTTGCCTTGGCCATGTGCACATAGTTTAGATGATCAGTAGTTTACAGAAATGGAGCTTCAACTTGGGCACCTGCTTTATTTATATCTGTAAATGCTTCTCATTGAGGTTAACTTTCTGTGAAATGAGCATCGTGCCAGAATGAATCCTGCCCTGCATATTTATCTAAGGAGAGGCCAGCATTTTCTGCAGAATGTCTATCCAATTGGAGAACTTTCTATTGGCTAATTAGTAAGTGCTATCTCGTTGGGTAAATGTATAGTGCATCTCCCATACTACAGCTGTGTAAAGACGCCAAGGAAATGTCTCCAGTGTCCTCGTGTGTCTATAAATTTGCCAATGTGATTGTTCCTTGAGCGTCTTCATCAGATAACTCATAAAGGTGGAAATACAGAGAAAACACACTTGGTGATTTGTATTTTACAGAAGTAAGTGCTTTCTAGTTACCCGGTGATGCAAATGATCGCAGGTGAAGCCTTAATCAATCAATCATGGCACTTACAAAGAGCAGCACTATCACCCCTAGGGATATCTGGCTGCTGAGGATGCCGTGTCTCAGTCGAAAAGCCATGTCTTGAGTCTCCTTCTGAAGTCCAGCAGTGAGGGAGCTGTTCAGTGGTTGAGTGGCAGGCTGTTCCAGGACTTGTCTGCTGTGTAGGAGAAGGAACGGCCTCTGCAGCGGCTGTGATGGATGCTGGGGGTGTGTGCCATGTTTAGTGAGGCAAAACGTAGTTGTCTTGTTGGGACGCAGAAGCTCAGTCGATGGTTGATTGATGGCCCTAGGTTTTAGAGAGCCTTGTAAGCAAGTGTGAAGATTTTGAATTGGCATCTCTTCTGGACAGGGAGCCAGTGGAGGTTCCAGAGGTGTGGGTGATGCTTGAGCACTTGGGAAGGTTTAGGATGAGTCTAGCTGCGGTGTTCTGTAGAGTCTGAAGTCATTGAAGTAGCTTGGAGGACACTCCAGCGTAGAAAGTATTGTCATAGTGGAAGTGGCTGGTGACCAGAGCGTGCATGACTGTCTTTCTGGTGTCAGTAGAGATCCATTTGAAGATTCGGTGGAGCATGCGGAGGATGTAGACGCAGAAGGAGGCAACCCAATTTACTTGTCGATTCATGGATAGCTGGCAGTCGAGGATGATGCAGAGGTTTCGTGCATAGTGTGATGGTTTGTGGTCCCATATGAGGTGTTCTTCCCAAAGATCAGGACTTCTGTTTTGTCTGTGTTTATTTTGAGGCAGATGTTTTTCATCCATGTTGCTATGTTGGTCATGGCATTGCAGAAGTTGGCTTTGGCATTGTGGAGGTCTTCAAATGAATGAGAGAAATAGTTGAGTGTCATTAGCGTAGGAGACTATATTGATTCTGAAGGATCTGATGATGTCTGCAACTGGGGTCATGTAATGTTGAGCAGGGTTGGGATGAGGGAGGATCCTTGAGAACCGCTGCAGGTGATGTTCCTGGGTGTAGAAGTGAAGGGAGGAAGGCAGATGCTCTGCGTGAGGTGTGAGAGGAAAGAGGTGACCCACTTAAGGGCATTTTGTTGAATGCTTATATTGTGGAGCCTGTTGAAGAGAGTGTGGTGGGGGGCTTTATTGAATCCTGCAGAGAGGTCCAGAAGGATCAGAGCTGCAGACTTTCCTCAGTCAAGGAGGGTCCTGATGTCATCCGTGACAGCGATCAGTGCAGTCTCTGTGTCATGGTTGCCCCAGATTCCCGATTGTGATATGACAAGAAGATGGTTTAATTCGAGATAGTGGGGAAAGTATTGGTTGATGGCTTTCTTGAGTACTTTGGCTGGGAAGGGGAACAGGGAGATCGGTCTATAGTTTTTGAGGTGGCTGGGGTCAGCAGAGTTTTTTTTTAGAAGGAATCTGACCTCTGTGTGCTTCCATTCGTCCAGTAAGGTTGCTGTGAAGATGGAGGTGTTGAGGATGCAGGTTAGTTCTGTGCCAATAGTGTTTGCTCTGAGATTGAAAAGTTGTTTGGGGCAGGAGTCGGTGGGTGCCCTGGAGAGGATGGATGGCAGGATGGCTGCAGTGGGCTGAAGAGTAATCACGGAGCAGAAGGTTGTCCTGTGGCTGGTGTTTGCTTCTTAAGAGATGTTGTCTACACTGGAGGTGGAGGAAAGGGGGATCAACATTGTTGTATATGGTGGTGATCTTACAGTGAAAGTAGTCTGAGAGGGGGTTGCAGAGTACCTGGGTTCTTGGAATGGGGGGACGGGGGATGGTGGTCTCTGTGGCTATATGGTTAGAGAATTCCTTGATGATTCTGAAGAGTTCTTTCGTGTGGTTGGCTGGGGTGTCGATGTGAGCAGTGTTTGCTGTTGTTTTTGCTGCCTTGGTGTGGTGGTGATTGTTGTTGAGGGCTGCCTTGTAAGCAGCTCTGTCACAGGGTTCCTTGGTAACGCACCATTGTTCCTCCAGTCAGTGGCAGTTGCGTTTGGAGTTTCTGAGCTCCGCAGTGTACCATCTCTCTGGCTTGGAGGTGTTGTTGGTTTTGGCTGGTCTCAGCAGGGCAACTCTGTTGGTGGATTTGGTGATCCAGGCAGTAAAGTTTTGGACAGCCTGTTTGAGGTTGGGGTTTGCTGTGTGTTCAGGCTGTGCAGTACCTAGGGCCCATTGCCCATAGGGTCTTGGTTATCTTGCCGCAACTTCGGTGGGGGTGCTGAGGTGCAGGAAGGTGGTGTGCTAAGAATTGGAGATGGTAAAGTGGATGATGACGTGATCGGTCCAGGTGAGTTCAATCATGTGGGTGAAATTGATTCTGTTGCTAGAAGTGAAGATGGCATCCAGTGTGTGCCTGGCTTTGTGCGTGGGTTTGGTGATTGGCTGTGTGAGGTCGATGTTGCTGAGATCGCTGAGTAGGATGTAGTGGAGGGTGGCAATGGCGAGGGGGCAATGAGGTTGGCAATGTCAGCACAGAAGGCTGGGTGTAGTCCCAGGATTCTGTATGCAAGGGTGCCTTGCATCGTGGTGTTAGCATCAGTCTGGAGTCTGAAGTTGAGGTGCTCCATGGGGGACATTGGGTAGTTGTTGGTGATGGTGCATCGGATGGTTTCATTGAAGATGATGGTGATGCCCCGCCATGTTTGTTGGTGCGGTCTCAGTTTATCGTCTTGTAGCCGTCAGGGGTGGCCGTGGCAATGTTGGGGTTTGAGGAGGGTGTTAGGCAAGTTTCAGTGATGAAAGCGATGTCCGGGTCGTGGGTGGTGAATGGTGTCCCAGTTTTCTGTGACATGTTTGCATAAGGAGCGTGCATTTAACAAGATGCACTGGAGTGGTGCTTGCTTGTTCGTAGTCTTCTTTGTATGTGCAATATATGCATTAGTGTGTACAAATGGGCCCAGTGTGCAGGAGAAACAGCTGTGTAGGCAGGTGAAGGGTCAGTTGATTGAGCGTGGTGAGGATGTGAATCAGCTGTTGATGGGGTGTACTATGTTTAGGGCCTAGAGCTCCTTGCTGTTGTTGTGGTGGGGAGTGGGGGTGGGAGGAACAGGGGTCCTGGCGCTGGGCACAGTCCAGGCACGGATGGTCTTGCCTTTGGCCCGCCTTTGGCTTGCCTGCTGCACGTATCTTATGGGCGGCCGCAGTGCCGCCTCCATTACATTGCCTGGGAGGTGGGAGGGGCCGGGGTAGGAGGCGGCAAAGGTAGAGCAGCAATGGTGCAATAGAGGCACTGGCCAGAGCATCAGCAGATGTTCATGAATTTCATCGTGAATTTAAAAAGAAAATGCTTTTTTGCTCGGGCTGATGACAGTATGTTGTTTCTTCATTTTTGGGGCCATGCAGCTATCACGCTGTTTCATTCCTTGTTTTGTGCATGTAACCACATTTCTACTGTTTATATGTCCCATGCTTTACTTGATCTTGCATTCTCTGAGTGTTTGCTTTTTTTCAATGATGTTGCTACTTATTTCACACCAGCATATTACTCTTGTATTTCCTCCCTCATAACTGATTTCCCATTTTCTGGTTCTTCTGCGCCACAAGGTCATACAAATGGCAATAAGACAAATCAAATTTCAGCACTAAAATTTGAAAACAAAACAAAAAAAATGTCACTTTCAACACCAATACCTCTAACTTTCACAAATGCAAGACTTAATGCATGCAAATGCTTTGTTTGTTTTGATACTTTGGTGCATTTCGAAGAATCTCCGTGAAACTTTCTAAAAAAAAAGTGCTACTTTTTTACTAGTTTGCACGTGGGAAGTCTGAAGGTGATCCATTGAGCCAGGGCCAGGGAAAAGGCGTTTTCCCCATTCATTTATTCAAAGCAACTTCAGACACTGCTACAGCCCAAACAGCTGAACGGATATACAGCAAATTCAGTTGCAAGCTAGATCTTCGTACAGAAAGAGTGGTACTGAGTTTTGGTGTACAAGCGTACAGTAGTTTTGGAGACATTAAGGCCCACAAAACTGTATATTTCTCACCGCGGAATCTTTTCAGATTTTTTGCGATGGATCCGCAAATCTGAGAACCACACCTTGCAATATGATTGGCAGGCCACAACTTGAACAGCAAGTTGCGGCTGTCATTTTAGGACTGAGGGACTCGGTCCCCATGTCCTTGGTAAACATTTTCAAAAAGCTGGAAGAGTGCAGGGTCGAGGTACCCTGACCACTGGATTTAAGGCACATACCAATTTGCACTTGATTCTGCTCACCTGTGAACAAGGCTGCAAAGCCGAAACGCGTCAGGACAGAAAAGACTGCCAAGAAAACTGCGCTATTGATTACAATAAATGCCAGTATTTCATCGAGTTGGGCTTTGATACTTTTTCTTGTGTGTGATTTGAATTATGGGACGCTCCAAAACCCATATCAAAGCCACCCTGCAGGGATGGGGGCTCCCGTCATTTGGAGATTGCTGTTTGGATTTTGTTTGGGGAGCATGTCCTGCTTGCCTACGTGTTACACAAAAGGATTATCCTGTTATTTCAGCACGGAGGTGAGAAAGGGAGACTGGGGAAGATTTACTCCCTCTGCCAACTCTGACTTACTTGTATTTTTAAAAGAGATATGGATTTATTCTTGGCAATAGTGAAATCGAGCAAGACTGGCAATATATTTACGTAGCCTTCATTCTGAAATAATATTCGTGACTGTTTTACTGGAAGAAACATGCACTCGGTAGAAATATTTATACTGTGATGCCAAGACGCTATTAAGCAATATTTGAAAAGACATTACAGAATGCTATATTGTATTGACATTACTGGTGCATTATGGGAATAGAAGGATTTTCCATCTGGTCACGTGTTTATGATGATTTAAGGCACATACCAATTTGCACTTGATTCTGCTCACCTGTGAACAAGGCTGCAAAGCCGAAACGCGTCAGGACAGAAAAGACTGCCAAGAAAACTGCGCTATTGATTACAATAAATGCCAGTATTTCATCGAGTTGGGCTTTGACACTTTTTCTTGTGTGTGATTTGAATTATGGGACGCTCCAAAACCCATATCAAAGCCGCCCTGCAGGGATGGGGGCTCCCGTCATTTGGAGATTGCTGTTTGGATTTTGTTTGGGGAGCATGTCCTGCTTGCCTACGTGTTACACAAAAGGATTATCCTGTTATTTCAGCACGGAGGTGAGAAAGGGAGACTGGGGAAGATTTACTCCCTCTGCCAACTCTGACTTACTTGTATTTTTAAAAGAGATATGGATTTCTTCTTGGCAATAGTGAAATCGAGCAAGACTGGCAATATATTTACGTAGCCTTCATTCTGAAATAATATTCGTGACTGTTTTACTGGAAGAAACATGCACTCGGTTGAAATATTTATACTGTGATGCCAAGACGCTATTAAGCAATATTTGAAAAGACATTACAGAATGCTATATTGTATTGACATTACTGGTGCATTATGGGAATAGAAGGATTTTCCATCTGGTCACGTGTTTATGATGATTTAAGGCACATACCAATTTGCACTTGATTCTGCTCACCTGTGAACAAGGCTGCAAAGCCGAAACGCGTCAGGACAGAAAAGACTGCCAAGAAAACTGCGCTATTGATTACAATAAATGCCAGTATTTCATTGAGTTGGGCTTTGATACTTTTTCTTGTGTGTGATTTGAATTATGGGACGCTCCAAAACCCATATCAAAGCCGCCCTGCAGGGATGGGGGCTCCCGTCATTTGGAGATTGCTGTTTGGATTTTGTTTGGGGAGCATGTCCTGCTTGCCTACGTGTTACACAAAAGGATTATCCTGTTATTTCAGCACGGAGGTGAGAAAGGGAGACTGGGGAAGATTTACTCCCTCTGCCAACTCTGACTTACTTGTATTTTTAAAAGAGATATGGATTTATTCTTGGCAATAGTGAAATCGAGCCAGACTGGCAATATATTTACGTAGCCTTCATTCTGAAATAATATTCGTGACTGTTTAACTGGAAGAAACATGCACTCGGTTGAAATATTTATACTGTGATGCCAAGACGCTATTAAGCAATATTTGAAAAGACATTACAGAATGCTATATTGTATTGACATTACTGGTGCATTATGGGAATAGAAGGATTTTCCATCTGGTCATGTGTTTATGATGATTTAAGGCACATACCAATTTGCACTTGATTCTGCTCACCTGTGAACAAGGCTGCAAAGCCGAAACGCGTCAGGACAGAAAAGACTGCCAAGAAAACTGCGGTATTGATTACAATAAATGCCAGTATTTCATCGAGTTGGGCTTTGATACTTTTTCTTGTGTGTGATATATATATATATATATATATATATATATATATATATATAGTCAAACACATTCACACAAGTTGACATATTGATTTACACACACTCACATGTAATTACACATAGACACATACTCGTGTACACATTTTTAATTACCCTTCCAACACATACATATGGTGCCATATACAATTACATAATCACATATACACATAGTCACATATGCATACTCACAACTCCAGCACATGCTTGCTTACACACCTCACAACAGTAGGCAGTACATGCACAGAGATACATATGCAATGTCAGACCCCTCAAACAGAGTGACACCTACCTTCATAATCCCATAGACACAGTCATGAGCACACTCATGTATGCCCATATACTTATTCACAGACACACACATACATGTGCACAATCAATCACAGATATAGTTAGGTATACACACTCACAAAAACACATACAGCAACAGACCCAAACACATACACACACTCACATACACGCACACACACACAAACACACACAAAATCTCAGATTGAGAGATACACTTAACCCCTCCACCATAAGATACAAACAGCCCCTAGATATAGAGTCATAAACACTGTTAATCCCACACACAAACACACCCACAGGTACAAACACCACGTACTTATATGCAGTCATACGTACATATGTTAATAGCTTCTCACACACATACTACAATTTCACACACAACCACCTCCTCACACAGACTAACATTCACCCACACCATCCAAAACAGAGTCTCACACACACAATCACCCCCCTACATTTTCATTGTTACTGAGACACACATTTACATAACTCAACATGGAGACACACACTCACCCCACGCAAGCACCCCTCCCACACAGGGAATTACACTCATGCTCACAATAGACATACATAGACTAACACACAACCACACAATCAAATATTTATGTAGACACACCTTTGAACCTTTCCCATTTATATATAACTTTACCTTCAATGACACACAACCAAACACTTATTCAAATGGGTAGACGTACAGCTGTAGATATATACACATAGCTACACAATGCAACACACAGACCCACACTAGCAGACAGTAAGTAAAACACACCCAGACAACTGTTGAGGTGAACATTTATATGCCCAATGTGAGAAAAGGCCTCTTTTTGACATGGTTAGCCCCCCACTTTTTGCCTGATGTATGATGTAGCCTACAAATTGTAGTGCCCAGGCTCTTGCTAAACAGGTTCCATGGGCCAGAGCTCGTTCCCTAAAACTGTTGTGATGCATTGGCACAATTGGATACACCTTTAGCTACCACTATAAGCCAGAGTAAAAGGTACTTGGGTGCCCAAGGTATGGGATACAAACGGTAGGCCCCTGAGGGCAGCAGTACTGATTGTGCCACCCTCTAAGGCCATGCATCCAGATACACCCAGCATTGCACAGCATACCATTGCAGGCTAGGTGTCGTGGGCAAACCTAAAACACAAACTCGACATGACACACTGCCTATGTGCCCTGTCCACCACACACTGTATACACTATGGATAAGACATCCCTCTGGCAGGCCTTCGTGCCCTGAGGCAATGTGCACCATAGTATATGTGAGGGCATAGCTCTGTGTACTTGCCAGACCTGGGACACAGTGAGTGAACAGAGCAGCCATTTTAATACATGTGCTGGACACTGGTCAACATGAGTTTCCCAGCTTCATGATGGCCACTCAGAATCCTGGGTTGTTTGGTATCAAACAACTCAGAATGATAAATCCAAACTGGTACCAATATTGGATTTATCCCTACATGTACCCAAGGGTCACCTTAGAGGTGCCCCCTGCAAATGCTAAGTACCATGGCATGGTTGCTGACTGGTCCTATCCAGCCTGCCACCTTCAGACACCCAATCTACAAATGTTGGAGGGGAGATATGTCTCTCTGGTTTGTGGAACAATGCCCTTCCTGGGTGGAGGTGCTAACACCCCCGCCCTCAGGAATGTGCCCTGCCCTAGCCGCGACCTTCAAAGAGCTTACCACCTTTGAAACTTGACACCCAGGCCTGCTGCTAGCAGCAGATGATCACCCCCTTTGAAGACCCTCACTTTTGGTGGGAGCAAAGGCAGAACACTACACAAAGAGTAGGAGGAGTGGCCCCACCTGCCTGCAAGGTGGGCAATCCATTTAATTTTCCTCCTTTCTTGGATCGAAGGAAAATAGCCAATCAGGGATAGGGAAGTGACCCTCTGAACAGGAAGTGGTTAATATAGTGGATGTAGCCACCCAAAGGTAGGTGACCCATTAGTCACTATCAAGCTCCCTCTAAAAATGCCCACTAAATACAGTATTTAGTGGGCAGTCGTAGACCAGGTAATCAGATTCAATAGACAAAAGAAGAACAGCACCAAGAAGATCCAAGGCACAAGAACTGTGGATCTGCTGCAACAAAGAAAATGCACCAAACCCTGCCTCCTGCACCCAGGACCCGACAATTGCAGCTGAAGAGCTGCTGGTCACTGGAAAAACTCTAAAGAACCTCAGAGGACCTCCAGGCTTTGAACATTGCCGAAGAACTCCCTCCGGAGTGGAAGTACCACTCTACAACAGCAAGTAACCAGCAAGCCAGTGAGGAAAACTTACTGACCAGCCACTAACTCCCGAACTGGAAGTTGCAGTTGGACCTGAAGACACACTAACAACTGTGAGGTGAAACCATGCAAGTGTGGCAAGTTTGGTGGCACTGCACCCTCCAGTGGTCAAACCGTACCAATACCCTGGGTATTGGCCAGCTAACGTCAGACACTAAGAAAACCAGCCTGCCCAGGGCCGAAAAAGGACCAGGAGGAAGCCACAGTCAAGGGACTTCAGGAGCACCCTGTACCTCCCATCAGAGGAACCCCGTTGTCCTTCAAATGACCCTTGAACCAACTTACCTCCTGCTCCATAGGGCATCCTTGTGCTGTGCACAGCTCCTGGCTCCCCAATTCTCTCTGCACCCAGCTGACCTGTGCCCTGCAATGTAGAACCTGCTGTTCCCTAATGGTCCCCTCCCTTGCAACCTTGACAGCCCAAGGGGACCCCAAGGAAACATCTTTAAACTTACCTGTGCAGTGCTTTTCCAAGTGGTCCCCACAGTGGCCCTGCACCAGCTCCAGAGACATTTCATCACTGCTCCTACCGGAATCGGAAGCCATCTGAACTTCTCCAGCTGGCTCTGTGTGCCCACAGACTACCTCAATCCCCCCTGCAAAAGAAGAACTTGGTTAACCAACTGTATGATTTTATGTTTATTTTTAAAGATGACTTTCCATTGATTCCTATGGTGCGTAATTAGGCACAAAAATACTATTTTTATTAAACTTTAAAAATTCATATCTCAAAAAGAACATACCCAATTTTGCTAATCTTGGTCTTAAAAATTACATAAAAATGTGAAGTATATTTATAAATTGGTCTAGAGTAATTCCTTTGAGTGTGTGAGTTGCATGATTGATACTGTGAGTAAAACAAATGCTCTGCACTTCTCCAGGATTGGCCTCACTGCTTGACCAAGCTACCTTAAAAATTAGAGCATTAGGGGCCAGATGTAGCAAAGTGTTTGCGCCTCGCAAACGGCAAAAATCGCCGTTTGCGAGGCGCAAAAGCCACTTTGCCATTCAGAAATGCATTTTGCGAGTCGGCTCCGACTCGCAAAATGCATTTCCGACTCGCAAATAGGAAGGGGTGTTCCCTTCCTATTTGCGACTCGCAGTGGGATGCAATTCCATTTGCGACCGCGTACGCGGTCGCAAATGGAGTCTGTTGGAAAATGGGTTATTGGTAGGGCAGGTAGGTACCTACACCTAGCAACAAGCCACTAACCTCCACATAGGTACAGTTAGGTCTCAGTAAATTAATCCCAGCTCAACCCTTGGTAGCTTGGCAACGAGCGTCAAGGCTTAACTTAGGAGACAAAGTGTAAAGCATTCAAATATCACAAAACAGTAATTAAATAAAACACAGGAAACAGTTAAAAAATCCAAAACTAATTTATAAAAATAGTTTATATTTTTATCTTTAAAATGACACAAAAACGATTAAAATCGGTTCAGGGGAACCGGAGATATGAATTTTTAAAGAATTATTACTTTTCTAGCGCTTAGAAACAAAAAGCGCCAATCGGGTCATCTGGTTGCACCTCGACCGGGGCAAAGTCAAACTTTCAGGCCGACCGCGATGGAGCCCTGCTCGGCTACAGGTCGCGGGAGGCCTCGGTTAAAAAGTTACCTTCTGACTTAGTCTTTATTTTGAAGTTTTTCTTCACCGGGACGAACCTGCCAGTTGAATCCGACCTCCTGGAGCCCTTGTCCGGATACGCGATGTGGGTTTCCTCGGTGGAGACTTTTACCTTCGGACTTAGTCGTTTTTTCGAGATGAAAATCCTTCGACCGGGGTAAACCTGGATCTTGATCCGACGTCCATGGAGCCCTTCTCGGATACGATGGCTGGGAGGTCCGGGTCAACTTTTTACGTTCGGACTTAGTCTCTTTTTTGGATGTTTTTCTTTACCGGGACGAACCACGAAGTCAGGCCGGGTCGCGGTTGAGGCAAGCCGGCTAGAATTTCCGCGGCGGGTCGGTCCCTCTCTGGAGCTTTTTTCCAAAAATTCTCAAATCTTTTCCAAACTTCTGGGGCTTCACCCAGATGTTCTTTTAAGGTTCTTTTGGGGTCCACAGCTCACCCCAAGGGTCCAGAAGTTCTGTGATGGTCCTTGGGGGGTGCAGACTTCAACTCCCAGAATGCACCTGGAGCAAACTCCTTTTTGGCCACTGGACAGTGGTCAGCTGGTCGCTTTCTTCAGGAGTTGGTGCAGGGGACTCTGGTTAGCAATTTTTCACCTGTAGCAAACAGGGAGTCCCTCCTTGAACCAGTTGAAGCCAGGCAAAGTCCTTCTTGTGGTGAAGCCCAAGTGTGCAGCTGGTGCAGTCCTTCTGAGTGCAGGGTCCAGGTGCAGGCCAGGGGTCCAGCAGGGCAGTCCTTCTTCTTCTTTAGTTCCTTTCTTGTTGAATTCTGGAGGGGATCTGAGGTGTGGGTGCAGGTCTGCCAGTTTTATCCTTGCTCCTGGGTGAAAAGCAGTGGGGCCCTGGTTCTCCAATCAGGGACAGGGTCGTCCCCCTGTGATGACCACTTCCTGGGAAGTGTGGCAAAAATCCATCCCAGAAGGCAACAGTCTCTAAAAATCCAACATGGATGAATCTGATTTTTGGAGGTTACATCTGGCTGAGCCCACCCACTGGTGTGGCTAAAAATCATAAACACACCCCTCTCCTGCCCTCTCCTAATCTAATCAAGGGGGCACCTAATTGTCTGGGGTTGCAGGATGTGGGGGTGTTGCTGGGTGCTGCAAATGTCCTTCTCTGCCTTTGAAGACCAGTTTGGCAGCCCTCCCCCTTCCTGCCTCACCATCTGCTGAGGGGAGATTCTCTCCCCCAAGCACATTCCTTTGTGTGAAGCCAGGCCACTTCACACCTAATCAAGGCAGCCTGACAGAAGCTGCTGCAAGCTGGCCAATCAGAGCACAGCAGCAAAAACAATGCAGAGCTGAAATTGGCAACTTTTTAGGTAAAGTCTAAACTTTTTACCTGGACAAGTTATTTTAAATCCAACAACTGGAAGTTGTGGGATTTATTACAACCATCAATTTGATACCAAATTCTTGGTATGTAACATTTAAGGAGACTTTAAAATTTAAAATAAAGTCTGCCCATTCTAGCCTATGAAGGCCATTTACTTCAATGAGGGAAAAACGAATTTGGCTGTTTTTACCTCACCAGGGCTTATAAATCTATTTTTATAAAGTCCCTGCTTATAGTTACATGGCACCCAGCCCTAGGGGCACATAGGGCACACCTTAGGGGTGACTTATATGTAAAAATAAGGTAGTTTAAGACTTTGGAAGTACCTTTAATTCCAAAGTCGAATTTGCATATAACTTTAATTTAAAAGCAGCCAGCAAGGCAGGCTTGCTTTTAAAATGACACTGGGCACCTCAGCAATGCACCTAGGTGTGAACCACCTATGCTGTGGTCCCTAAACCTACATGCCCTACCATATACTAGGGACTTATAGGTAGGTTAACTTAGCCAATTATAATTAGCCTAATTTGCATATCCATTTTACACAGAGCACAGGCCCTGGGACTGGTTAGCAGTACCCAGGGCACCATCAAAGTCAGAAAAACACCAGCAAAAAGAGGAAAATGGGGGCAAAAAGTTATGGGGCCTCTGCAATCAGCCCTGTTTTCTCACACAACCCCCCCCCCAGCCCACACGCCCAGGAGACTCAGCCCAACCCTGGGAGAGTCTTCCTGGCTTGTTAGGCGAGGAAGACAGTGAAGAAAACTGGCTGTCCCTTTGCAGGGCCTACTCTGCCTTATATCCTCCTGTCAGGGTCACTCCCTCTGGGTAGTGAAGCCATCCCAACAGTAAAAGGACCCAACTCAAACTGAAACTTCCCTCTAGGGGGGTCTTCTTCCTTTCTCTCTGCCAACTTGGGTAGTGAGGTGCCCACCTCCCCTACTCCAAACTTTGCTAGGGCAACACCTAGCTTACCCAAAGAGGTCACCCAACACTTGAGCAACCCCACCATGACCAATAGGGTCAGGGGGCCTACTTTGCTATTGGCCCTGGGGTCTGCCTCCCAGGCCAAGTACAGTGCTGCCTCGAAGGCTAGCACCCAGCAGAGGCTACTGACAGCTGTCAGTACCCAGAACCACACCCTAAGCTCTCCACTGACAGGTGGCTGAGCTGCTTTAGGGGCAACTTTGGGGTCCTGGCACCCCTCTTGCTGTCTAGAGTGGGGGGCTACCACCTCCTGTGGCAGACACCCTCCTTCCACTCTCCCTTCTGTCAGTGCAGGGGCAACACCTTGCATCTGGACAGCTGCCTGACGACTCAGGACTTCCTTGGGGTCAGGTGAGGCCTCACCAGTGCCAACTCTGGGCTCCCCCCCTACTGGGGCAGAAGGCCTTTGGCTCCCTGGAACTCTCTTTAAGAGTGGCCTACCCTTCCTTTTCTTCTTTCCTTTTCTTGGGGACCCCTGTCTCCTAACTGTAGGGACTGACTCCCCAGGACTTTGGGTTGGGGGGGCGCCCTGGGCGACCACCCCATCTGTGACCAGACTCACCTCTGGGAGGTCATTGCCCAGGATACAATCTAGGGGAAGGTCAGCACTGACTACCACCCTAATCCAGTCAAGGATACCCTCCCTCTCTAGGGGCACTATGGCTACAGGTTTGGAGGTGACCTCCCCTGTGGCTATCCTGACTTTCTTTGTCTTTCCTGGGACATACATGTCTGGGGTCACTAACCGGTCACTCACTATAGTGTGACTGGCACAGGTGTCTCTCAGGCCAGTGGTAGGGATCCCATTCACTTGAATGTGGTGGAAGTGTTTACTCCCACCCTCAGGGATCACCAGCTTACCATCTGGTCCTGTCTCCCAGCTCAATGCTAGGAGGACTTCATCATCTGAGGAATCCTCCTCTATGGCTACACTGGACAGCCCAGTGCTAACCACCTTCTTTGGACAGGCTGCATCTCCTCTGAAGTGACCTGTCTGCTGACAGTCAAAGCAAGCCCTACTGCCCAAGAGCTTTTTTAACCCTGGGTCTAACTGTCTCTGCTGGTCAGAGTTGGATTTACTCTCCTCCTTCTTAGGGTTCTGGGGTACAGAAGGAGTCTCTGTGGTGGGCTTACCACCTCCCTCCTTAGGTTTTTGGGGACCTGTCCCCCCCTTCTTGGAGTCTCCCCCCTGGGACTTGACAACCACCCTGGTTCTCAACCACTCATCAGCTGCCTCCCCTAGCTCTCTAGGGTTGGTCTGCTTAGAGTCCACTAGATGCTGGCGTAACCTTTCTTGGGTACAATTGGTCAAGATGTGCTCTCTCATGATCAGATTGTATAACCCCTCAAAAGTATCTACTTTGTTACCAATAATCCAGCCCTCTAGTGCCTTTAGTGAAATGTCCACAAAGTCAACCCAAGACTGGGTACTGACCTTCTGGGTGTCCCTGAACTTCATTCTATATTGCTCTGGGGTCAGACCAAACTTCTTGGCTAAGCACCTCTTCATACTAGGGTATGAATCTGCCTCCTCCCCCCTTAAGGTCAGAAGCCTATCCCTCCCTGAGTTGGGGACCAACTCCCACAAAAGGGAACCCCAGTATTGAGGCCTAACCCTTCTCATTTGGAGTGCCCTCTCAAAGGCCCCCAGCCACTTATCTATGTCATCCCCCTCTACATAGGCAGGAACCACCCCTTTGGGTAATCTGGGGCAAACTCCCCCACCCATGGACACCTCAACTTCTTTATCGCTGCCTCCATCTCTTTTCTCTTTGTATGCCCACTTTTTCTTTTCTAGGGCCAGCTTCTCTGCTTCCAAAGCTATGTATGCTAGCTGGGCCTCCAGCTCTCTTTCTCTGATGGATGGGTTCTCTCCTCCTGAAAGGACCCCCTTCCCACCACTAGCTTTGGATCTGCCCCTAGTGACTGTGTTTACTGAGGACCGTTCTTCCTCATCCTCACTTGGGCTCAGATGCCTTCCCTCCCCTGAGTGGTTAGAGCTTGCATCCTCCCTTCTTTCTCCCTCCTCTGGAGCTTCTTCTGACTCTACCTCTTGGGCCTCAGCCCATGCTGTCAGGGATGTGATCAGGATTTGCTTCCTGAGATCAGTGGTTGCAGGCAACCCTCTTTCAATACACAACCCCCTAAGCTGGACTACTGTCAGTGTGGGTAGGCTAGCCAGATCAAGCTCCATGGTTCCCTAGTTTTGTGTCAACAAAAACTTTTTGCTAAAATTGGAAACAAGAATTTAGAAAAATTAAAAAAAATCAATAATTGAAATTAATCCAAATTAAAAATTTAAAACAATTTTTGCACTAGGACAATTCAAAGGATTTTTAATTTGTTTTACCTAAAACTGTAACGTGATATTGAACACAAGTACAGGATCCCGTCGCTGCTTCCAATTATGTTGGAAAATGGGTTATTGGTAGGGCAGGTAGGTACCTACACCTAGCAACAAGCCACTAACCTCCACATAGGTACAGTTAGGTCTCAGTAAATTAATCCCAGCTCAACCCTTGGTAGCTTGGCAACGAGCGTCAAGGCTTAACTTAGGAGACAAAGTGTAAAGCATTCAAATATCACAAAACAGTAATTAAATAAAACACAGGAAACAGTTTAAAAATCCAAAACCAATTTATAAACATAGTTTATCTTTTTATCTTTAAAATGACACAAAAACGATTAAAATCGGTTCAGGGGAACCGGAGATATGAATTTTTTAAGAATTATTACTTTTCTAGCGCTTAGAAACAAAAAGCGCCAATCGGGTCATCTGGTTGCACCTCGACCGGGGCAAAGTCAAACTTTCAGGCCGACCGCGATGGAGCCCTGCTCGGCTACAGGTCGCGGGAGGCCTCGGTTAAAAAGTTACCTTCTGACTTAGTCTTTATTTTGAAGTTTTTCTTCACCGGGACGAACCTGCCAGTTGAATCCGACCTCCTGGAGCCCTTGTCCGGATACGCGATGTGGGTTTCCTCGGTGGAGACTTTTACCTTCGGACTTAGTCGTTTTTTCGAGATGAAAATCCTTCGACCGGGGTAAACCTGGATCTTGATCCGACGTCCATGGAGCCCTTCTCGGATACGATGGCTGGGAGGTCCCGGTCAACTTTTTACGTTCGGACTTAGTCTCTTTTTTGGATGTTTTTCTTTACCGGGACGAACCACGAAGTCAGGCCGGGTCGCGGTTGAGGCAAGCCGGCTAGAATTTCCGTGGCGGGTCGGTCCCTCTCTGGAGCTTTTTTCCAAAAATTCTCTAATCTTTTCCAAACTTCTGGGGCTTCACCCAGATGTTCTTTTAAGGTTCTTTTGGGGTCCACAGCTCACCCCAAGGGTCCAGAAGTTCTGTGATGGTCCTTGGGGGGTGCGGACTTCAACTCCCAGAATGCACCTGGCGCAAACTCCTTTTTGGCCACTGGACAGTGGTCAGCTGGTCGCTTTCTTCAGGAGTTGGTGCAGGGGACTCTGGTTAGCAATTTTTCACCTGTAGCAAACAGGGAGTCCCTCCTTGAACCAGTTGAAGCCAGGCAAAGTCCTTCTTGTGGTGAAGCCCAAGTGTGCAGCTGGTGCAGTCCTTCTGAGTGCAGGGTCCAGGTGCAGGCCAGGGGTCCAGCAGGGCAGTCCTTCTTCTTCTTTAGTTCCTTTCTTGTTGAATTCTGGAGGGGATCTGAGGTGTGGGTGCAGGTCTGCCAGTTTTATCCTTGCTCCTGGGTGAAAAGCAGGGGGGCCCTGGTTCTCCAATCAGGGACAGGGTCGTCCTCCTGTGATGACCACTTCCTGGGAAGTGTAGCAAAAATCCATCCCAGAAGGCAACAGTCTCTAAAAATCCAACATGGATGAATCTGATTTTTGGAGGTTACATCTGGCTGAGCCCACCCACTGGTGTGGCTAAAAATCATAAACACACCCCTCTCCTGCCCTCTCCTAATCTAATCAAGGGGGCACCTAATTGTCTGGGGTTGCAGGATGTGGGGGTGTTGCTGGGTGCTGCAAATGTCCTTCTCTGCCTTTGAAGACCAGTTTGGCAGCCCTCCCCCTTCCTGCCTCACCATCTGCTGAGGGGAGATTCTCTCCCCCAAGCACATTCCTTTGTGTGAAGCCAGGCCACTTCACACCTAATCAAGGCAGCCTGGCAGAAGCTGCTGCAGGCTGGCCAATCAGAGCACAGCAGCAAAAACAATGCAGAGCTGAAATTGGCAACTTTTTAGGTAAAGTCTAAACTTTTTACCTGGACAAGTTATATTAAATCCAACAACTGGAAGTTGTGGGATTTATTACAACCATCAATTTGATACCAAATTCTTGGTATGTAACATTTAAGGAGACTTTAAAATTTAAAATAAAGTCTGCCCATTCTAGCCTATGAAGGCCATTTACTTCAATGAGGGAAAAACGAATTTGGCTGTTTTTACCTCACCAGGGCTTATAAATCTATTTTTATAAAGTCCCTGCTTATATTTACATGGCACCTTAGGGGTGACTTATATGTAAAAATAAGGTAGTTTAAGACTTTGGAAGTACCTTTAATTCCAAAGTCGAATTTGCATATAACTTTAATTTAAAAGCAGCCAGCAAGGCAGGCTTGCTTTTAAAATGACACTGGGCACCACAGCAATGCACCTAGGTGTGCACCACCTATGCTGTGGTCCCTAAACCTACATGCCCTACCATATACTAGGGACTTATAGGTAGGTTAACTTAGCCAATTATAATTAGCCTAATTTGCATATCCATTTTACACAGAGCACAGGCCATGGGACCGGTTAGCAGTACCCAGGGCACCATCAAAGTCAGGAAAACACCAGCAAAAAGAGGAAAATGGGGGCAAAAAGTTATGGGGCCTCTGCAATCAGCCCTGTTTTCTCACAGAGTCGCAGTTACCATCCACTTCAAGTGGATGGTAACCCACTCGCAAATTGGGACCCCTTCCAGTTTGTGACTGGACCCCAAATTATTTATATCCAAGGGACCACTCCCTGCCCTGAAAAAAAAACGAAACTAAAGGTTTCGGTTTTTTTGAAGTGCAGCTCGTTTTCCTGTTAGGAAAACGGGCTACACTTCAAAAAAAAAAACTGCTTTATTGAAAAGCAGGTCGCTAACATGGAGGCCTGCTGACGTCAGCAGGCCTCCATGTTAGCGAGTGCCTATACTCGCAATGGGGCCGCAATTTGCGACCCACCTCATGAATATTCATGAGGTGGGTCATTGCGACCCCATTGCGAGTCGCAGTCGGTGTCTGAGACACCGTACTGCATAGCAATTTGCGACTTGCAAATTGCGAGTCGCAGGGACTCGCAATTTGCAAGTCGCAAATTGCCGACTTGCTACATCTGGCCCTAGGTGACATAGGCCCTCATTACAACCCTGGCGGTAAATGCCGCCTACTGCTGTGCTGACGGCTGCCAACATACTGTGACTGGGGCGGCAATCCGCCACGGGTATTATGACCCACACATAGAATTCCGCCACAATATAGACACCCACACAAGTCCACCAGCCCAAAGGTCAGTCATAAACTGGCAGTACCAAAACCCACACCGTTATGCCAACAGGAATACCCCCACAGTATCATGACCCACGAATCAACGCATCAGTCTTTCAACCTTTGTAAACCATTGGCGGTACACACCACCACGCTCAAAATACTCACACACATACAAAACAACACTACATTGGACAATTCAAACTACACACACCTGACACACATACACACACACCACACCCACACACCCAATTCAATATACAACGCACACCCACAATACCCACAACCCCTTGCAACAACAAAAAATCTAGCTAACTGAGAAAGACAACCCTGGAGCACCCACCCAATCAGAAGCACAGAACACCATCACCCATACACCATTCAAACACATTACTGCATACACACCACATCACCCCACATATCCTCACAAATATCACTCACACCACATCCATGGCACCCCAAAGACAACCCAGGTATTCTGAGGAGGAGCTAAGGGTAATGGTGGAGGAAATCCTCCGGGTAGAGCCACAGCTTTTCGGATCAGAGGTGCAGCAGACGTCCATTGCAAGGAAGATAGAGCTGTGGCGGAGGATCGTGGACAGGGTCAACGCCGTGGGACAGCACCCAAGAACCAGGGATGATATCAGGAAGAGGTGGAACGACCTATGGGGGAAGGTGTGTTCCGTGGTATCAACACACCAGATTGCTGTACAGAGGACTAGCGGTGGACCCCCACCTCCTCCCCCACAACTAACAACATGGGAGGAGCAAGTCTTGGGGATCATGCATCCTGAGGGCCTCGCAGGAGTAGCAGGAGGACTGGATTCTGGTAAGTCAAATCTAAACTACTTCATCCTCCTCACCCTACCTGCATGCCGTCACAAACTCCTATCCCTACCCTCACCCCATCACTCCACCAACTCACATATACCCCACTAGCACAACCCACCCACCCCAATACCAAGCCCTGCATGCACAACAAATGCATGGACATTACTCACAGACCTGCATGGACACCCATCACCACAGCATGCCCAATAGAGAGACTCACCCAGCCCACAAAATCACCACTCACACAAGACCAAGCCGACTGGGAAATCAAAATCATAGAGAGAAACACACTCATGCACAAGATGGCACACAGAGATACATTAACAATGCATTTGCATCCCAACAGGACCCCTACCTAACCTCACCGGAGAGAAGGTTCCAGTCCCCCCCAGAAGAGGCCCATAGTGATGACAGCAGCTCTGCACGCCTGCATCAGGATGACCAACCTACCCATCAGGGACCTCTGGACAGTCGGTGACACTGCCACAGTCCCAACCCACCACAGAGCCCCCCAATCAGGAAACACCAGCACAGCACCCACCCAGCTGGCCCATGCCACTGTCCCCAGGACATGTCAATCAGCAGTGTGTCCTCCACTACAGGGACCCCAGGCAACCCCACAAACCCAAGGCGATCAGGGACCTGGGGTCAGTGGCAGTGGGCACACGGTTCAGGGGACAGAGGCACAGGACAACAGGGATGCTGGGAGGACTGCTGTGTGACAATGGGAGGACAGGCCCAGGGACCCCACTCTCCACAAGGCACTATCCAACATCCTGGGAGCATACCACCATTCCTAGGAGACCATGGGCCAGGTACTGGCCAAGTTGCAGGAGACCCAGCGGCTGCAGGAGGGACAGTACCTGGGGATCAGGGAGGACCTAACAAAAATATACACCATCCTGGTCACCATTGCAGGGGTGCTGGCTGACAAGGGCAAGACCATGAGGGAGGCAGTGGCACAACAAAGGGCGCCTGACACTAGAAAAACCCGAGGGACAGCCTACCACCTCCACCGGCGCTAGTAGACACAAGGCCCCACCACAGGACCAACAGGCCACGAGCAACCCACCCCCTGCTGAAGGAGAACCACCCCGCAAACGGTCCCTGCGATCCAGGCAGAAGACAGAGAATATTGCCAAGACGCCCGCCAGGAAATAGGACTCTCCTGATTGTCACCCTTCTGTCCCACTCTGTTACCCAGTCCACCGTGAACTGCCATTGCTCCCCTTCCTATGCCCCATTGGATAATGCACCTGTGATACCAAGAGACTGGACTCAAACTGGACATTCCTCCACCATCACCCCAGCCCCTTGCACATACTCCTATACTTATTGGCACAAAAATAAACACCCTAGCTGGGGCTGGCCTCCCAACGTGGAAGGGGTGCCCGTTGCACCATGACCCCCCTGATGTACCGTATCCTGGCGGTGGCCTATCCGGAGTTGAATGGGTGCTTGAGGGCATCACAGCAGCCACGAGAGGGTGGGTACAGATTAAGAAAGCTGACTTTGCGCGCTTTAGGAGGTAGGTGGATAGGGGAAGTGGGCTGTGGGTGCCCCTAGGCCAGGGCGATCATGGCAGGGTACGTCCCTTGTGTGCAGGCTCTGGCGCACTCCTACCCCAATGGTGCAAGTGGCCATCTACTACTGGGAAAGGTCCTGTGGGTGTCAGGTGTGCAGATGCTGGCATTAGGCATTGTACCCCATGGGCTGTGACTTAGTGACTGGTTGGGCATGGCCTAGTGCATTAGGCAGCTCACTGTGTGTTGTGTACACCAAAGGTAGTGTTGTTGCTGGCATTGACCAAGTGTATCCTCTGTCTCCCCCCCCCTTTTTGTTTTGTCGTCCTGTCCTTGTGTGCATTAGCATCCTCTGATAGAGGAGCAGAGGCACTGGTGACGGAGGGAGCTGCATCCCACATGGGCCTGGAGGCCAAATCCACATAGGGTGAAGGAACCAGTGGGACGGAGGGCGAGGGGAGCACCACGACGGGGACAGGAGGGGAGACAACTGAGAGTGACTCCTCCTCCGATGGAAGCTCCCTGGTGGTGGCCTCTGTGCCCACCCCAACAACAGGTACAGCCACCAACCCCTCTACCAGCAACGCCCTCCCAACAGCCCCTCAGAGTGTTTCCTGTGCCCGCTCACCCAGGAGGGTGGGCATCTCCTTCGCCCCAGGCACCTCAGGCCCTGCCGTAGTCAGCCCTGCTACCCTCAGTGAGGAGGCTATTGACCTCCTGAGATCCCTCTCTGTAGGGCAGTCAACCATACTGAATGCCATCCAGGGTGTCCAGAGGCATTTGCAACAAACAAATGCATACCTGGAGGGCGTTCACTCTGGCATGGTGCCCCAACAGAGAGCATTTCAGTCTCTGGCCTCAGCACTGATGGCAGCCATTGTCCATGTGTCCAGGCTCCCCCCTCCAACTTCCCCTACCCAGACCCAATCCCCTCTACCTCAGCCTATCCCAAGCACACCTTCAGGTCAGCATGCACCCAAATCACCACACAAAAGTGGCTCTGGCAAACATAAGCACCATACTTCATCTCACAGGCACTCACACAAGCACCATGTCCATGCAAACACACCAACATCCACTGCCTCCACTGTGTCCCCCTCCTCATCCTCCTCCACCTCCCTCCCAGTAGCGTCTACACTCACACCTGCATGCACTACATCTTCATCCACTACCTCCATCACCAGCACGCCCATCACTACACGCCCCTTACTGGCAGTCACCACCCCCACAACCATGCACACATCCCCTGTGTCCTCTCCCAATGTGTCTGTGACCCCCTCCTCCCAAAGTACACAAATGAAAGTACCCTCCCACCCAACAACCATCCACCTCTCAACAGCATCCAGCCCATGCACCTTCACCCAAACTCAGCAGACGTATGCCTCCTACAACCACTCCCTCTTCCTCCACTCCCAAACCCTCGCCATCTTCCCAACCCAGTGTGTCTAAAATACTTTTCCTGGCAAACCTTGACCTCTTCCCTACACCTCCCCCCACCATCCTTCCCCTCAGGCCAGGGTGTCAAGATCCCAGGCCAGCACCTCAGCCACAAAGTCGGCGTCCGCTGTGGTACCTGCAAGTCCCAGAGGATCAAAGGGCCACCGAACCCTGCAAAGGACCAACCCATTCTGCCACCTGCCAAGGTAAAGAAGGGGCCAGCATGCAGCACGGCCAAGAAGCACAACCCACCCAATAAGGCCTCCTCCAAAACTCAAGCTGCCAGTGCCAAGGTCCCAGCAGCGTCTGCCAAGGTTGGGAAGGGGAAGAACACCCAAGGCAAGGCACTTCAGGCCTCAGAGGCTCTAGGTGAGGGACTGGTGCCCACCATCAGTACCGACAGCCCCACAACCTGTACCATAGAAAGCACCGCTGCAGGTGCCGCCAACTGCACCGACATCTGCCCCGACACCTGCACCGCCCCCTGCACCGCCCCCTGCACCACCGCTGCAACGACAACTGTCAGCAGCATCATCCCCAGTGGGCAGCTGTCAAAGGCTGCAGGAGACGGCCTGGTGTCTCCCTCCACCACTACCAGCACCACGGCCAGCACCGGCAGCATCCCCACCGCAGACACCGCTGCAAGTACCGCCACCTGCACTGCCATCTTCATCGTCACTAGCCCAGCCGGTGCCATTACAACTTTAGCAGCAGCATCCCCAGTGGGCAGCCGTCCGGGGCTGCAGGAGACAGCCTGGACCCTCCCACCACCATTTGAAGCACCCCCACCAGCACTGACACTGCTACCAGTTTGCACCATTATTCGCCGCGGGATGGATGCTGGCTCTGCCTCCATGGAGTATCATGCTATATGTTCCCTGCAAATCTCGTGCTTCAGACACCCAGGTGAGGGAATGTTAACTGCCACACCCCAAGTGCAGCATCACTGGGCACAAGGCCCCCTCCAGAACCAGTGGAGAAATGCATCCACTATCACTATCCTTGAAGCAGACTGGGCACAAGACCCCCTCCAGAACCAGTGGAGAAATACATCCACTATCACTATCCTTGGCAGGATGAAGCAGACTGGTCACACTGTCCCCTCCAGAAGCAGTGGAGAAATGCATCCACTATCACTATCCTTGGCAGGATGAAGCAGACTGGGCCTGGGCCCCCTCCAGAACCAGTGGGAGAAGCCACCCACTAGCGAGACTGTGGCCTTGCACTCCCCAGGACCAAGCAGTGGGCAAACCACCCACTCAAGAGACTGTGGCTTTGCACTCCCCAGGACCAGGCAGTGGGCAAACCACCCACTTGAGAGACTGTGGCTTTGCACTCCCTAGGACATCGCTGTGAGCATGTTGCCCCCACCAGGACCAGTGGCGTAGTACCATCTTCCAACTGAGGTGCCCCCCGTGAGGTGCCTGTGTGTTTTCGACCTGATACCCCTGCAGTGTTCTCTACGTTTTGCAGCAGGACTCAAGTGTGGGCTTCGCCCATGGTTTTTTGGCACAGTGGGACATGGACATTTGCAAAGGACAGTGTACAGCATTCTGTGCATATTGCAAATAATTGTATATTCTTTTTTTTTCAAATCGTTACCTATATCTGCATATTTTAAAATATCACTATTTGCACTCTATTGCTTTTGTCCTTGCGTTCTTGCAGGGTGTTGTGGGTGAGGGGGGGTGGGGTTCTTGCGTGTTGCGTGTTTGTGTTACTCTCTTTTTCCTCCCCCCTCCCCTGTGAGTGGTTTTCCTTCCAAGTCCTGTTTCCGCCGAGCTTTTGATGGCGTTTGTACCACCAAGAAAAGCTGGCGGATTGGCGGGTTGTGATAGGGTAGGCGGTACATTGTCTTCTGCCTGTCTGTTGGCGGTGACCGCCGCGGTGTTTGTTGCTACCGCTGTGGCGGTCGGAGTGTTAAGGTGGCTGTCTATGTTTGCGGTTTCCGCCGTGGTCGTGAATCACTGCTGCTTTAACACCGACCGCTAGGGTTGTAATGAGGGCCATAGTTTTTACCCCTGTAAACCAACATGTGGTTGCCTGGACCCCCTGCACTCTATATAGAGGGCCAGCCTCCTACACCCACTGACACAGTTACTCACTGATTCACCTAGTCACTCAGACACACAGGACTGAACTTCAGACATGAAATAATACTAATAAAAAGCCCAAATCCAGTTTTCCCTGGGGTACCCTGTGTATGGCTTGGACCACAGGAGCAGCCACTATCTCACTTATCGGAGAGCTATTAGTCACTGCGGGCAAGAGTTTTGTATTCAAATTCTTAACACTTGAGAGGGGGTTTTATAACATCATCCCATATAAGACAATCTTGACCCAGTCAGTCTTGTGCATACAAATAATTTAAACACCCAGACTGGCTCACTTCCTCCAATCCACATAAGTTGACACGAGATCACCCTCATATACCCGGCTAGTCATCAGATCGGGGAAGCCCCTATGCCATTACTCGTTCAGACCCATTAAGTTGTCGTCTCTATGCAGATCTATAGATCTACAACTGACAGAACGGTGCCTGTTTGGTCCAACCCGCTCGTGTTGGGTCAGATGACCAATGTAGTGATATTATGGCTGGTCTATAAAAGTTACCTAGTGGTAAAACGTTAATAGCATGAGGAATCAGTTCCTTATGACCATGACTCTTCAAAATGTTTCCCTCCAGATCAGGATCATGAAAGTTCAAAACCACACAATCCCCCTCTGTTGCCTTTCTCATTTGCCCAAGCCAGCTTACCCGTCTGATTGTAATTATGTTCTAGAACAAAATATCAGCTATGATGGAGCTAACCTTGGTGCGAAGACAATGCACACATTTATTTCTAAGTTCCTGACAAGAGTCATATTTAGTAGGGGAATATTAAAGGGATCCCCGCCAGAATGACTACATAAGGAACTGATTCTGGCAGGTGACTAATGGTCTCATTACAAGTTTGGCAGTTGGACCGCCAGACCACCATGTTGGCACTCCTAAAAAGACCGCCATGTTGACAGTCTCACAGACCGCCCTATTATGAGTTACACAGGCAGGAGCATCCACCACCAACCAAAAAAGGCAGATCAACAGTGGTGCTGAGGCCCAGAAATAGGTGGTTCAAACTCCAACACCAACAGCCACGTGACCAGCCACTGACCTTATTACAAATCCAAAGTTGCAGTGGCATTCACCCATGTCAGCCAATGCCCATCTGAACCACAGCGGTTTATGGTCACCAAAGTAATACACAACAGCATACTGGATGTATTTGAAAACAGCACAGTTGACACACATTGCCACACTTGATACATATACAAAGGACACTATAAAATACACCCCTTCACACACCACAATCCTCTGCATTTTCACAGAAAGACCCAGCACGTCAGAGCAACTTTTTCCCCACACTGCATAGATACTAGGCACTATTTTCTTTTTTCACAATCCCATACAACACCCTGAACACACCTGTAACATATTTTAACTTTTTTCCAGCATGACACACATTAAAATTTCCCTTTTCACTGAAGAAGAGTTAAGAGTCATGGTGGATGAAATCATAAGAGTAGAGCCCAAGTCCAGCACACTTCTCTCAGTAGGAAAATGGAAATGTGAGACAAGATAGTCAACAGAGTCAATGCTGTAGGCACCACCCTGCACACAAGGGAGGACATTAGGAAGAAGTGGATACCAAATAAAACTGGTGGTGGCCCTCCCAGTGCCCCCATTACAACTCTTTTCCTGGGAGGAGAAGGTCTTGGCCATCTTGCATCCTGAGGGCTTGACAGGAATACCTGGGGGTGTGGAGTCTGGTATGTCACAACAAGAGAAATTTCACCAAAAAGCCATGTCATACATGCTCACTGCTCACCTTGTGCCACCTTCACTGTCACTCCACTCACCAGCCCAGTGTCCATCTGCTCAAAGACCCCTGCCTGGCATCACACAATTGAAGTAGACTCACCTGGGAGAATAACATCTGCATTTAGTGTGTGTAGTTCAGGGACTGCCACGACTACATCTCCCAGCAGGCACTGTTTCTGTAACTCCAAACACCAGAACTGTTACTCCACTCAGCTAGCCCTGTGTCCTCTGCGCTAAGGGCCCTTGTTAGCCCATACTTAGCACATACTCATAACTCATAATTAAAGTGGACTCTCCTGGGAGTAAACTATTTGAATAGTGAGTAGTACAGTGACTGACATGACTGCTAAGGCCAGGAGGCACTGTTACTGTTGCTCCACAGACCCTTGTTTATCAACTCCTAATTGAAGGGTACTCACCTGGGGGGATAACATTTGTCAAGTATTGGGGAGCAGTGTGAGTCACAGAATACACTGTTCCTCCAACTCCAAACCCCACACCAGTGTTCGCCTTTCAAGACCCCTGTGTCTTAACTCTCAATTGAACTGTACTCACCTAGGAGGATACCATTTGTACAGTGTGTGTAGTACTGGGAGTTACATGGCTGCAACTCACAGCAGGTTCTCTTACTGTCACTCCAACCACAAGTCCAGTGTCCTCTTCTCCAAAGACTCTTGTTTGGGAAATTACAAAAGAAGTGTACTCACCTTGGGGATGACATTTCTCAAGTATATGTAGTAGATGGAGTGACATGACTGCTAAGGCCAGGAGGCTCTGTCTCTCAAACTCAAAACACAATCCCAGTGTACACCTGCCCAAATAAGCTTGTTTGTTAACTCACAATGGATGTTTACTCTCCTGGGAGGATCACATTTGTCTAGTGTCGGGCCCTAGTTGGAGTGACATGAATGTACAGCCCATGAGGTACTGTTCAAGTGACTCCACATAGCAGAACAGTGGTCACTAGTCCAAAAATCCTAGCCTGATCAATCTCAAATCATGTTTACTCACCTGGGAGGGACCAAGGTACAGATCATGCTCAACTCTGAGATGTGGCTGGCCACCTAGCTCAATCCAGTGTACACCATGTCCCATTGCATCTGATAGTGAACTCTCAAAGGAAGTTTACTCTCCCAGTAGGATCACATTTGTCTAGTGTTGGGAACTACTGGAGTGACCTAAATGCACCTCCCAGGAGGTACTGTTCAAGTGACTCCACATAGCAGAACAGTGGTCACTAGTCCAAAAATCCTAGCCTGATCAATCTCAAATCATGTTTACTCACCTAGGAGGGACCACGGTACAGATCATGCTCAACTCTGAGAAGTGGCTGGCCACCTAGCTCAATCTTGAACTGCTAAGCCAAGATGAAACTATTGAGGACAGGAAAAACAGCTCACACAGTGTGCAACATGAATGATCAACAAGGTCTCAAGATGTATCTCCAGAATGGAAGTGGCTGCAGACACATTCACAATGCACTGACTACAATCACATATACAACAAAGTCCTGGGTCTGCCTGCATTACATTCAACTAAACCTCAAAATGGTCAAAGCCAGATCCTGCCCAGCCACTGATTTGCCGCACTAGTGGCAAGATAGAATTCTCTGCCCATTCTTCCAAGTGCAAATGAACTGCTAAATTCAGCAGCTGCTTGACTTAAATGGAATTGGCATGCTCAATACAACAAATGCCATGAGTACCTGTCACACTAGGATAACCTGCAAATTAATTATGTACATAGGCTTTGCAAAATGTCACTGTAAACTTTTGGAGGTTGTATACTACCAGTAACATTGTATCTTTCACATCAACAGGTTGAGCTGCCACTGGGCACGCAGAGGCCACAGACAAGACTGCCATTATGCCCCTGGATGAAGCCCTCAGTGATGACAATGCTCCTGGATGTCTGGACGTGGAGTACGGTTCTACCCCTTTCTGGACAACCTGGTCAGACCCCCTATAGTGAGTCTCACGGTGTCCACATCAGGACCTCCCAGCCCAGTTGCCTTGATCTCACAGGCAGCCATTTGCCCCCAACCTATGTCCCGAGGACAGTGACGACCATCTCATGCCCCCCAGCCCAGGATCTTGAGTCGCAGCACAACACCTCAGAAAATGATGATCCTGGAACCAGTACTATGGGAACCCTATGCCAAGGGCACAGGCCCACGGGGGTAGGGTGCAAGGGAGTGATGTTGGAGGCCACTGGGGTGAGGTCACTGGGGATGCTCCTGACCAGGACCCCATCAGCCAAGTCTTGGGGGTCTAGCAGGAGTCCCAAGGCATGATGGGCCAGGTAGTGACCGAACTCCAGGAGGTCAAGCAGCTGCAGAGTGACATCCATATGAATATGCTTCAGCAGTGGGAGGCCACCATTACCAACCAGGCCTCCCTCACAGGGGTGTTGAGAGACATTAGAAGTACCCTGATCAGGGATCATCAGCAACAATATACCCCTTCCTTTGGCACAGCAACACCAGGCCCTTCTTCATCGGTGCCAGCCACTGGAAAGAAGGCCGTATCAGGGGAAGAATCCCGGCACAGAAACCTCTGCTTCTGTAGCATCAACTCCCCCCATGCAAGCGGAGATGTCCAACTAAGACTCAAGGAGTTGCAGAAGGCCAGACTCCGACCACTGCTAGCAACTGACCTCTTCCTGGAGGAACTCCTAAGTGTGCCAGATAGTCATTCTGTTGACTGTTCTTCAACCACCTTCCATTTCCTATGGGAGGAGTCACTAGATGCTGTACTTCCAATGCTGTGGCATCTACTACAATGATTTCATCCACAATGACTGAATCCTTCACTACTCGGTTACGTCATGTCCCTTATTTTTATTCTATGCACACATTCACAGTAAATACAACCTATCACAAAGTTTGCATCTGCTTGCTTCTGTTCAAATTATTGCTATGTAGATATGTAAGACAATGTAAAGCTAATGATGAAGACACAATATACTAGTGCAAAGATGGATGTGTTACAGGTACAGTATCCTGCTAAGGATTACAACCAATGCACACAAACACGTTGGTACAAGTGTCTGCTCACACCAAACATTTTATTTCATTATACAGCACATAGGCTGTTCATATGTGTAGACTGTCATAGCCAAACATGGCTGACTCATATTGTGTCAAGGAAGAGACCACCGAAGGAAGAACCTTATCAGACATTGTCCTGTAGAATAGGCAAATAGAGAAGTTGATGATGTAACCAATTTGAGCCTTATCACATACCAAAACCAAGTAATCCAACATCACATACACCAGGATACAGACAGAGGGGAGTACAACAGTGCCCAATCACAGGTCCATCATAACACTCTGACCATGCATCTGATGTATGACACACACAGAGGTCAGCGTTGTGGCACATGCACTGTGGCCTGCAATGAGAAAAACATATCTACGGCTACATATAGGTCATATAAGGAGAGTGTTAAACCTATGTGAAGGGTGAATGGTTCAATTGTACTAGATGACTACATATTTCATGGCCAACATGATCACACACATGGAGCAATCGATCCACCACAGCACACTAAACAAGTACAATGCGCACTTCAGTCCTTCCACACACACACTGTCCTAGCTGGCCTGGCGCAGGTCTCACATACCCCAAATCTGTGACCCACATTACCTGGAACAATCCTTGTCCGTTTCCTATGTCGGAACAGCATCAGATGCATGCCAATGTTACAACTCTGGAATGCCCACATGAGTATGTCAGGGTGAAGCTACCTGTACAAAGACAAAGCAAGGAGCATAGATTTGAAAACATACCTATTACACAAATCACATAGCATGCATCTGGAAATGAAGTTTACATTGCAACGTGACTGACACAAACAAAGCAGCTACATCAAAGTGGGGATATGTCAAAGGTGAGCTTTTCAAGCACCCTTTGGCTAAATGTTGCTTAGCATTGGATCCCCAGTGTTATGCGAAAACACTTTACTCCACACATTCTGACAACTTCAGTCCTTCGTACAGTCAGTCATTACATGATATGACATACTTACACTCATGAAACGTAGTTAGTGATTAGATCTTCCCGCAAATCAGCTCCTTCCCCTTCACCACTGTCATCCTCACTTGGCATTTCAGAAGGCTTACCCAATGGCAAGGCAGACTGCCCCTCCTCTGGAATGTATGGGATGTTCCTCCTCAGGGCAATGTTGTGGAGCATGCAGCAGGCCACAATGATCTGACACACTTTCCCAGGTGAGTAGAGGAGGGCTCCACCAGTTCAGTCCAGACTCATAAATCTGGCCTTTAGGAGCTCAAAAGCCTGCTCTACTACCTGCCTTGTTCTTACATGGGCCTCATTGAAGCAGACTTCCCCTGGCATAGTTGGGTTCCTCAGTGGAGTCAACAAGCAAGGACGGTTTGGATATGCTGAGTCTCCTGTTAAGGGATGGGACATATTTGCAGCAATGAGTCATTTCTCACCGGACATTGCACACACACAAACAGCCAATCAGCCAGGCCCTCTCTGGGAACAGTCATGACATCAGCTGGTTCCACATAATGAAGGCATCATAGACTGAACTTGGAAAATGGGCACACACGTGCGAAATGTAGAGGTCCTCCAAACATACAACTTGGGCATTGATGGAATGGAAGTTCTTTCTGTTGCAGTATTCTTGTTCATTGGCATGTGGAGCAACCAAGCCAACATGTGTGCCATCAATAGCCCCCACCACATGAGGGAATTGTGCAAAACCATAAAGGTCAGCATTCACATGGGTTAAATCTCCACATCATGGAAATTGGATGTAGCTGTCCAGGTGTTTTATCCTTACTGACAGGACATCCTTCAACACCAGACTGAACATAGATTGGGGCATATCACCAGTTTAGGCCTCTGTATGTTGGAAGGACCCTGTGGCTGGGAAGTGCAACACTGACATGACTTGTACAATGGGTGGTATGCTGTTTGGATTACTAGTAGCTGGAATCAGATCTGGCTCCAACTGACTACATAGATCTACTATTGTTTGCCAATTCAGACCAGACAGAAGAATTATGTCTTTCTTCCATGGCCTGAAGGTCTGGCAGTGGATGGTAGATTGGTGGTTGTTGCATCCTATCTCTCTTGGTACCTGTATATGTCAGGAAATTAGTTCTGACATTAGTCATTGTGTCAACAGCCACGTACATTGTGAATGTCAAAGTTAACATGTGAAAAGACAATTTATAAGGGATGGACATGGCTAACAGTACACGTCACAGCTAATAATGACACAAGGTCACATGTTACCCCCTTGGTTTGCCACACATGTGTACACATCGTGTATCTGAAACTAAATCAACAATGTGCATCATAAATGTCACTCAGAATGTGACTGGATGTCCAGAAGACAAAAATGACCTTGGATGAGGGTAGACTGTACCCCACTATAAATTGCCATCTGTGCCATGTGACATACTACAATGGTGTTTGAGTAGCATAACCTACATGACAAGACAGAATGAGCAGTTGTTTGTGTGTAAAACAACATTTTCCCAGGTGTGACACAGTGTTAAAAACCCATACCACACTTCATTCCACTAAAATGGCTCACTGGATGTTTGGAAGCACCCGGTGGCAGAAGTCATCATGGCAGTAGGTAGTTACAACTGTGGCACACACAGCCATAGGCTAACGTTGCTACCTGTGGCGGTCACTGACCAATGGCTGTGTCTACCAGCTGTGACGACTACGTACATGGCAGATGTGACCGTCATGTTCTGCAAAATCCCTCACTTGACCCTTGACACTGCTGCCAGCAACATCTCCACTACAGAGCTGCTGTGTACCACCTCTGGGAAAAATCATGCCACATCCAGCAGGTGATAGGGCCCCTGCCTTCTTTCCAGAGGAGTTGATGAGGCTGGTAACTGAGGTCCTGCCCCATTATGAACAGCTCCATGGTACACCAGAGGAGCAGGTAAGTACCTCATGTACACAGTTTTCTCTGTACTTCATTACTATTTCCCTCCTCACATGCTAGAATGTGCCCATGTGTGGCATATCGACTACTCATGTGCCTGTAGGTGCTGTCTTTGTGGCATCAATGGGAGAGTCAATGTGCATGTATTGGTAGGCACTGCCACAAATTGAGTTAATTCACATTGTGGTGTGTGTGTTTATTGTGCTCCCTGACCCACCTTATGTTGGATACACATAAATAGGTGAGGTGACTGCAACCACCAACTGACATCTCTTTCCTCTTGTATGAGCATGACAGCATGAGCTGAGTATGCATCTTGTATGTGTCAGTTGTGAGTAATGTGAGCTATGTGAATGTTGGCACAGAGATTTCTTCACACATCTGCCCTTGCTAGACTGTTGTTTTTAAGGCATGTCATTACTCTCTCTGCCCTCCAGGTTGCCACACACACCACATGCCAATTTGCTCTTGGCTACATGATGGGCTGTCATGCGTGGAAGTGTTTGGAATGGAGTGCCATGTAGGTTCAGTATGCTCAGCCTGCAGGGACCAGGGCCTGTCACATATATCTCCCAGTATGGGTCCTAGTCTAGGCTGGGGTGGAGTCAATGTGACTAGGCAACTGTGGCATCGTGCCCACTCTCTGTACCCCTGCAGATCCTATCATTTGGCCAACATGAGGCTCTGGTGTAAAAATCTGCCCAGAATGCCTCTTTGCTTTGATCAGACTGGGAATGGTGGGTTACTTATTTGTGACAGATGTGCATTTAGCATCATTGTCAATTTGTGTCTCTGACTCCTGACAGGGCCCCTACTCCCACAGACCTGTTGTCAACTTCACACAGGTCATCATTGTCCTGTGCACGCTCATTGCATAACTGACATTTCTACAGCGCAGACAGTGTGTTGAATTCTGAGAGA
Organism: Pleurodeles waltl; assembly: GCF_031143425.1. Classification (NCBI taxonomy): domain Eukaryota; kingdom Metazoa; phylum Chordata; class Amphibia; order Caudata; family Salamandridae; genus Pleurodeles; species Pleurodeles waltl. Next base: position 1,083,775,044 of record NC_090437.1, on the reverse strand, counting down.
CCTTGATATGTGACTCAGTAGCTTTATCACATAGCAGAAACTGGTCAATGCATGCCATTGTTTGTTGGATGCCATCTCTGTAGGATGGACACATATGACCAAAAGTGTGTTCTGTGGTACAGATACATACCACAGAACTCCTCCCCCTTAAGTGGCAGGTGTCTGCATTTGTTATAGCAAATGTCCACACATGGACAGGGTAGACACTTTCTCTACCCACATGCCGGTCTCTTCATTGTTATCCATGTGTGATGCTTGAGTTTGTACTCTGCCAGTAGCCTGTAGGGACTGTATGCAGCGAGTCATTCTCACAGAGTGTGAATGTGTTGGTCCATTCATGCCTAAGGACTCTACCTTTCAGAAGCCACAGAGGTGTGATATGTCTCATAGTGGCTCACATCGCAGTCAGATTGCTATAGCACGTCCCACAAGATGTCAGAAAGCCTGCCTAGTCATTGCAGGGCCTGAGCAGGGTGGGGAGTTGGTCTGCAGATGGTAAATGTATGTCTGTCGTCATGTCCCTATATTTATTGGCTTGTATGTGTTACACTTGGGAAATATTGACAAAATGGGAAAGGTCAAGCTTGATGTAACTAACATGTATGTGACTGAACCATTTGTGATGAAATGTGTGATCATGATCTCTTGATTTATCTTTTGCATCCAAGCAGGTCTACCCCCATCAAATGAAAGGGATTTGGAGAACCATTGTCAAGAAGGTGCAGACCCTGGAGGTCCACAGCCAGCAGAGTGCCCACTGCAGATGAAGATGAGATGACGTCAGACGCTGGGCCCAAAAGATCGCGAAAGCCCACCTGGGGCTGTCCTCCTAATGTGGGCACAGTGCCTGTCGGACCATGACCCCCCTAATGGCCTGCATTCTGGCGGTGGCCTATCCGGAGCTTGATGGGCATTTGAGGGTAGCAAAGCAACCACAAGTGGGTGAGTACAGAGCATATTCCTGCTTTTCCTATTGCCAAGTTATTGAGTGAGGTTCTGGCAGCTCCCCTTGAGAATTAGGCATGGGCCATGTGTTCCACAGTAGAGGAGAGATTTTTTGTGTTGACATGTCACGTTTTGTACTGATGTGCCTTGCCTTTTAGACAAGGGACCTATGAGAAAACTGGGTGGAATCCTCACACCACTTGCTCTGAAAGGACCACATATGACTGAGTCCAGTTACAAATCAAATACTGTTTGTTGCTGTAGTGTCTATATTTCCTATGCAGCAGGCCACTACTCCTCAGTTTTGCAAGCTACAGGTAAGTAAGTGATGGCTCACTACCCTCAGCCATGTGTCTGTGTAATGGGGATATTAGCATCTGCCACCAAGAAGCTTGTATTCTCAGTGAATTATCATTGCTGGTGCCTCACAGCTGTCTGTGATGTGAAGATGCCCAACATATATGTGACAGGGCTTACTATGGCCTTAGTGTGCAGCAACAGATCACTATTTTCCCTTGGTAAGTGGGGAATGTCAATTGACATGAACCATGTGCCATCACTGTTGTCAACATTCCTTGTGCCTACATGTCAGCATGTGTCCCTTTCTCTTTAGGAAACATTGTAAGCTGCAGTTTCATGCATTGTTTACCTATGTTGATGGAATGATATTTGTATTACCTCACATAAATGTGTATGGCAAGCTGTTTGTGGAATAATACATTTGCAAAGGGAGTTGTGCCACATACAGGAGTGTGTCACCATTGTTTAGTCGCTGACACATTCCCTAATGCGTCATAGAATGTCATTTGGCATGTACAAATGCAGTAGCAATGAGGGACATGAAAGGTAGGCCTAGAGTATTTATCAACAATGTTAATATCTATGACCTTGATTTGGCATCAGGTGAAAAAATGCACTGCACATGTGTAAAAGTTAAGGTAAAGGTTGGCATGCATCATGGAGTGATGTGCAGTCATGTTTTAGACAGGTGTTTGGGTACAGGCCTTCATCCACAGACAAACATCTGGCTGTGCATGACCAAGATGGGGACGGTAAGGTAGCTTTCATTGGGAAACATGGTGTGGTCCTTCTACAAGTCTTTGCAACTTCTGTGTCCCTCCAACATGCAAAGGACTAAAGGCCTCCTACTGATGGACTCAGAGTATGTCATTGTAAGGACTGCCCAACATTACTGGTGATTACCCTGGAGCTTGCTGATATATTGTGTGGTGTATTTTGGAGACAGCTCTCCTTGACATCTTGCACATGATATCCACAGTGTTCATTTTGAAGCCACATGTGTGGCCTAACGGTATCACATTGATACTACCTCCTTGACTCTACTGGCCCAAATAGCACTTGGTGAAGTGTACATTTTTCCAGTGTTACATGGGTATTTCCATGTCACCTTCTCCAGGCTATTGTATTTTTTTCATCAACATGGTTACATTTTGGAGCATCATTTCTGAGCTCGTGTGAGATCTGTGGAATGGACTTTGCATTGGCCTACAAATATGTGCCAACAGGTGACTGTGGTCTGCTCCATGGGGCAGAGCTTTGAGGATGATGAGGTCTCTTATTTGTTGAATCGTTATACTGGTAGCACAACTTCAGCCATGGAATTGTAGTTGTGTGAGATCCATATTTTCCTGTGGCCAACTGTTGATAAATCAAATGGCGTGCATGCATATAGTATGGCACATGAATGGGCCACTTAGGTGGAGTGTATTGTTAGGGCTTAAATGACATGATGGTAATATCTGCTAATCAGAGCTGTTGTTCAAGTATGATTATGGACATGTGATGACCCTATTCCTCTTTGTCTTGACAGCATCAGCTCTGGCAAGCTGAGTAGACGGGGCAGAGCCAAGTGGGGAAGCATCTGGCCATGGGATCTCGGGTCAAGACACCACGGACACAGAGGGACCCAGTGGCCCAGAGAATGAGGGGAGTGCCATAGGGGAGACCGGATCTACATCCTCAACATCATCAGATTTTTCTTCCAGTGACCACTCCCTAGTGGTGGCAGACCCATCTGGACATCCCCCTGTCTCATCCTTGTTTGCCACCCTGTTCTAATACCATCCTCACTGTTGCTCCCTACCCACTTGGCTGTGCGAGCTCACCCAAGAGGGTGAGAATCTCCTTTGCCGCAGGCACATCTGCCCAGCCGCTGTTACCCGTGCTGCCCTCAGTGAGGAGGCTAATCACGTCTTGAGAAGTGTGGGTCAGTCAGCCATTGTGAATGACATCCAGGGTCTGGCAACTCAGCTACAACAGATTAATGCTTTCCTGGAAGTATTCATGATGAAATGTCTGGCCTACAGAGGTCCTTTTAGGCTCTAGACTCCTCACTTATGACAGCCAGTTACCCCCACCTTCCGTCTCACCTCCAACTCCCTCTTCTCATTCCAAATCCCCCTTCCCCTACCTACCTAAACACAAAGACAGGTCTGCAGTCACCCTCATCAACAGCCGGCACACAAACAAACAGAAGCCACCCACAGACACTCAGAACTTCTTTGGACATCCCCCAGCATTACACTCACCATATCCAGCATATCCACAGGCACCAGACCAACAGTCAGTGACACAACCACATCCATCATACCTGCAGATACCAGCTCAGCAGACTCACAGACATCTACTACAAGCACCACACCCGCAGACACCACAACTACAGACACACAGACATCCACCATATCCAGCCAACCTGCAGTCACCACCTCAGCCACACACACATCCACTACTCCCACATCCCCCAGCACCTCCACCTCCCAGTCCCCCAAGACACACTAACACACTCACTCACCCACACAACAGACACCCACCACATACAACCATGCCTCCCAGAAGCACAAACCCATGACATCCACAACCAGCCTATGACTACATCCTCAACCTCCAAATCCCGACACCCCTCTGATGCCCATTCCCGTGTCCCTAAGAAAGTGTTTTTGTTTGACCTTCATATTTGCCCTGTTGCCTTCACCCCTGTCTCAAACCCAAGAGGCCCCCATGCCCCTCCCCGGCTGGCCCTTCTACCTCCAAGGCCTCCCCTGCCCCTCTGCAAGCACCCATACCTCTCCCCTAAGAAGAAGCCCACCCTTCCCAAGAAGAAGCCCACAACGTCCACCCTTTCCAAGGAGAAGACCGACCCCCCCAGGCCCAAAAACCACTCCCAAATCCGTCCCCTTCACCCCCTGGTTAATCCATGAGGTGCCTCTCTGCCTCCTTGATGCCCCTTCAAGTGGAGGTTCCGTGGCTGTTAAGGAGTCAAGTCTGAGCATAGTGATGTGTATGAACATTTGCTAGTATACTGGCCAATGGGCTTGGACATTTTCTTTGTTATTAAACCCAACTAGTTGGTTTTATTTGGGTATACCTTTGTCCTGCAACTCCTTTTATACCTTTATGTTGTTCCTGAGTGACTTGTGTCTACAGTTGTGTGTTTGAGCCTACTTGCTGCTCCATTTGCTGTTGTTTGCAGTATCTGACATTGTTGGCAGTGCCTCTGTCCCCCAAGAGAATGGTATATGTTGAGTGTATGGATGTGTGTGTGTGTAAATGCAATGGTGGTGCAATGGCATTGTGAACTGTTTGTTGTGGTAAGCATTTCATCTTGCGTTCTCCAATGTGAGCATGTAAAATGTTGAACTTGTCCTCCTGAATTGGTTATGTTGTGTGTCAGCTTGAGTTTTGTTTGTGTGGGCATGGGGATATGTGTGTTGTATGTGACAACAGTCTCATGCCTGTGTGGAATGTGAGTTTGTGAGTTTTGTGGTAGATGTGATGTTTGTGTGTTGTCAGTGATGTGTGACAATGTTGTGTAGGCTTCACTGTCCCTGTGCCTGAGATGTGTGGCTGTGTGTTTTTGTGTAATGTTGCAGTGCGGTGTGAGTGAGCTGCACAAAGGGGGTGTATTGTGTCTGTGAACGTGTCCGTCTTGATGTATGTTTCAGACTGTGTACAGGATGTGACGTGTACTCAGTGCCTGTGGAGTATCCCCAATATGTTGTGGACGATGGTGCTATGATCTGTTTTTGAGCTTTCTGATTCAGGTAGGTATGTGTACTCATGGTCGGTGGCGTCCACGGAGGAATTGGTTTTGTACACCTTTGAGGATCATCAGCATTGGCAGGACATGTGCTATGGGCTCAATGGCTGTAGCAGACAAGTGAGGTTACCTCCAGGTAAGTGTCTCCATTTATACTGTCCGTTTCTGCCTTCTGAGATGTGGTGGTTGGCCAGCCATAGGCACATTGGTGGTGTGCAACCTCGTAATATGCAGGCAGAAACACAGGCTGCGCCGACCTGCTGACGCAGCTTTGTGACCATGATGGTCTTTGCTGCCTGGTGGTGCCGGCTGAACCACAGCGGTCTTCGCTCCATAGGCCAGCATGACTCATAATACAGCGGCCGGAACACCATCCTGACGGCAGTCGGACCCCCTTCGCTGCCATGTTGGTTGAGGGACTGTCAACCTCGTAATGAGGACCTAAGTGCTGGAACTACAGGTATCTTGCTGGGGACTGTTGTCATTGATTGACCTCTAAGCGGTGCAGTTGTAGAACCCCTCCTAATATTCTGCCCAACAGCTAAAACTGTTGGTTCAATTGAGGCATTTGTGCCTAGGGTTCAAGATTCCAAGGGTAGTTGGTCACCCTTCCCTGGGTTAGTTGACGTTGTCTTACTACTCCCCCCAGGGGCACTGCTAGGGAACACGGAAGTGGCCTCTGTGTGGGCCATATGATACAGTGAATTTACACAGGACTTCATGAAAGATTCCAGATCAGACTATCTGCTATAGATCATATTTAGTGTAGATGCCAAACGGTGGGCCATGTGTGCCATAACATCCTTATATTTAGAAAGCAGCCTGTCTTACATCCTCAGCAGACCTTCCCTGTCAGCAGAAGGCCCATTATTTAAAACTGGGGCTTTATGTAAGTCTTACTTATTTGGTGCAATAACGCGAGGCCCTGTTGCCTTTATCTCAGATTTCTTATTTGGTGAAGAATCTGTCAAATGGGAAGTGGCAGCAGACAACATTTGTTTGTGAGAGCCTTCCCTCAAAGTGCTACCTGACCTCATACTTCGACCCTAGCACTCTTAGGGGAAATATTCTGCACCAAAGGGTAGAGATCAATGAACTCTGTAACAGATGCCCTTGTAGCCTCCAACTTTGTCTCTGCATTGTTTATCTTTTTGTTTAAGGCCACATAGCTCCGGTTAAAAACTTTTTCAGGGCGCCATTGCCCCCCCGAATCAGGGTGGGTGAGCTTATGTTTACCCATTTTACAAATCATCAATCAACAATGAGCAACTACTCAAAACCGCTCCCAATAAAAAAGGTACCTAAATATATCTGTCTAACTTTATCGAGTCAAAATCTCTTAGATATTGGTTTCAACCGGGAACTGTGTACAGATGTAAGACAGTAAGTCAACCTCTCAAATTCTAAAACCAAGAGGTGTGGGCCGTTCTGACCTCTTACGATCGCTGACAGATGCGGGGACATGAACAGAGCTGATTGTGTACTGTCGACTCTCAGTCCATACATACCATGTACCGTTGGTCAGAACAGGTGCACCCACAACTCTCACTTTAAACAACACTCTGCATGAAAAGAACAGTCCCAAGTGCACATATCACCTCATACCAGACACCCCTAGGTACTTAAAGGCCTGACTCTTTTTTACATTCAAGCAGCACTGAATATAAAGACTCCAGTCCCCTACCACACATATCATGCACTGGTAGATGAAAACATTTGTTCATATAGTGGCCTCCCTAAACAAAGGTCTTCATGAAAAGGCCAGTCTCCCAGCAAACATTTTAGCTATTACCAGGCTCAGGAACTTCTCCATGTGACTCTCCCTTTAAGCAAACATTAGAACTAAGGGGGTCATTACAACATTGGCGGTAAAAGACGCTTACCGCCGTGCAGAAGACCGCCAACACGCCCACAGCTCGGAATCCGCCAAAATCCAGACACCCACACAAGTCCACCACACCAAAGGTCAGTGATAAACTGGCGATAACAAAACAAACACCATCACGCCAACAGGAATACGCCCAAACTATCACGACCCACGAATCCACGCGGCGGTCTTTCAACCGCGGTATTTCATTGGCGGTACACACCGCTGCGCTCAAAATACACACACATTTACAAAACACTACCACATTGGACAATTCCAAAATACACACACCTGATACACATCCACGCACCACTCCCACACATCCAAAACAATATAAAACACACAGCCACATCAACCACAAACCCTTACGTCAACAATTGCGACTGAAGACCAGAGAGAGACACCACCATCTACAAACTAGCATCCACAGGCACTCAACACCATCACTCACACAACATCCAAGCACCTCACACAACACACCTCTAAATATCACCCCACACACCACCCCTACCACCCCATGGCCCGCAAAGACACCCCAGGTTCTCTGAGGAGGAGCTCAGGGTCATGGTGGAGGAAATCATCTGGGTAGAGCCACAGCTATTCGGATCACAGGTGCAGCACACCACCATAGCTAGGAAGAATCGTGGGCAGGGACAACGCAATGGGACAGCACCCAAGAACACGGGATGACATCTGGAAGAGGTGGAACGACCTACGGGGAAGGTGCCTTCCGTGGTCTCAAGACACCACCTTGCGGTTCAGATGACTGGCGGCGGACCCCCACCTCCTCCCCCACAACTAACAACATGGGAGGAACAGATCTTGGCTATACTGCATCCTGAGGGCCTCGCAGGAGTAGCTGGAGGAATGGACTCCGGTAAGGCAAAGCTTTAAATACTTCATCCCCCACCCACCTGCATGTTATCACATACCCCCACCCTCGCCCTCACCCCCATCACTCCAACTCGTGTATGTCCCTATCTCACAAACCACATATCCCAAACCCAAGCCCTGCATGTAACACCAAAGCATGGACACCCATCACCAAAGCATGGCCACTGCACATACCCATACACCCCCCTAAACCATTATCACACAAGGTCCTACACAGGAATGCAAGCACTGGGGTACACGTTCACCCACCCATTGCACACCATGGCACACACAGATGCAATAATCATGCCTTTACACCCCTGCAGGACCCCTACCCAACGTCACCAGACAGGAGGGTCCAGATATGTCCACTCCACCCACAGAAGAGGCCCACAGTGATGACAGCAGCTCTGTCCAACTGGATCAAGATGACCAGCCCGGTCCATCTGGGACCTCGGGACAGTCGGTTCCCATCACACTGGCACAGGCCACTACAGAGCTTCCCCCCTCTGGAAACACCAGCACAGCACCCACCCAGCGGGCCCATACCTCTGTCCCCAGGACACGTCAATCAGCAGTGTGTCCACCACTACAGGGAACCCAGGCTAACCCACCACCCCAACAACACCAGGGACCTGGGGGCAGTGGTAGTGGGCACACTGTTCAGGGGACATAGGCCCAGGAACACAGGGGAACTGGGAGGGCTGCTGTGCGACAAGGGGAGAACAGGCCCAGGGAACCCACTCTCCACGAGGCCCTCTCCAACATCATGGGAGCCTACCACCATTCCAGGAGACGATGGCAACGGTACTGGTCAAGTTTCAGGAGACCCAGCGCCTGCAGGAGGAACAGTATTTGAGCTTCAGGGAGGAACTCAAATCCATCAATTCCACCCTGGGCACCATTGTAGGGGTGCTGAAGGAACTCATCAACACCAGGAGGGACACTGTGGCACAACAAGGGGCCCCTGACACTAGCCTGGACAATGAACTGCCCACCACCTCCGGCGGTGCTAGTGGACAAGAGGCACCACCACAGGACCACCACACCAGCACCCCACCCCCTGCAGATGGAGAACCACCCGCAAGCGGTCCCTGAGAACCAGGACAAAGACAGGGAACAATGCCAAGACCCCCGCCAAGAAATGAGACCACCCTGATTCTCATCCTTCAGTCCCACTTTGTCACCCTGTCCATACTTGAACTGCCCTAGCTCCACTTCCTATGCCCCTTTGGGCAATGCACCTGTGAGACTAATAGACTGGACTCTGCCATGGACATTCCTCCACCATCAGCCCTGACCATTTTACAACCCCTTCCACTATTGAGCACTTAAATAAACACCCTTAAATCACAAAACAATCAGGAGTCTGTCTGTGCTTTTGAAAATGTGTATTAGCAATAACAGTGGCAAAATGCTATAGCGAATGTAATGTCTACATACCTATGTCACACAGCTCTAGTCCATGCGGAAAGAAAGCAGATGTCACACAGTGGGACCCACATCTGTGAAATCGTAAGGGAATGTGACAACTCAGTGACCATACACTGTGTGAAAATGACAGACAGATGATAGGTAGTAGAATTAAATCAGATGTAGCAGGCAGTGTTGTCTTCTTACCTGTGTCTCACTGGAAGTATTGCAGGGTCACCGTGTTCCTGTTGTTTATGTCCTCTTCTTCTGCTTCCTCGTCTTCACTGTCCACAGGCTCCACAGCTGCCACAACACCTCCATCTGGACCATCCCCCTGCAGAAAAGGCACCTGTCGTCGCAAAGCCAAGTTGTGAAGCATACAGCAGGCCACGATGATCTGGCACACCCTCTTTGGTGAGTAGAATAGGAAACCACCTGTCATATGGAGGCACCAGAACCTGGCCTTCAGGAGACCGAAGGTCCTCTCTATAACCCTCCTAGTTCGCCCATGGGCCTCATTGTAGCGTTCCCCTGCCCTTGTCCTGGGATTCTTCACTGGGGTCAGTAGCCATGACAGGTTGGGGTACCAGAGTCACCTGCAAATGTCGAGGGACAACTGTTAGACACACACTAACTCATAGGGACATATCCAGACCCAGACACCTAGTCACACTGTATTGGGTCTATATCCTCACCTAATAGCCACACACGGTGCCTCTGGAGTTGCCCCATCACATAAGGGATGCTGCTATTCCTCAGAATGTAAGCGTCATGTACTGAGCCAGGCAATTTGGAATTCACATGGGAGATGTACTGGTCTGCCAAACACACCATCTGCACATTCATTGAATGGTAACTCTTCTGATTTCTGTACACCTGTTCACTCCTGCGAGGGGGGGACCAAGGCCACATGTGTCCCATCAATGGCACGTGTGATGTTGGGGATATGTCCCAGGGCATAGAAATCACCTTTCACTGTAGGCAAATCCTCCACCTGAGGGAAAATGATGTAGCTCCGCATGTGTTTCTGCAGGGCAGACAACACTCTGGACAACACGTTGGAAAACATAGGCTGGGACATCCCTGATGCTATGGCCACTGTAGTTTGAAAAGACCCACTTGCTAGGAAATGGAGTACTGACAGCACCTGCACTTGAGGGGGGATTCCTGTCGGATGGCGGAGAGCTGACATCAGGTCTGGCTCCAACTGGGCACACAGTTCCAGGATTGTGGTACGATCAAGTCTATAGGTGATGATCAGATGTCGCTCCTCCATTGTCGACAGGTCCACCAGCGGTCTGTACACCAGAGGATGCCGCCATCTCCTCACATCCCCCCGCCGACGGTGCCTATGGAGGAGAACAGCGAGCAGAGAGTCAACCAACTCTGAGGTACGTAAGCACAGCTTAATTGGAAAATATTAACAAATCGACATATGCCTGTATTAGTGTTTAAGCAAGGCCTAGATGTGTGTGACACAGTCCAAAATAATGCCATGTGGCCCCCTGAAATGGCGGCTGCTTGACCTGTAAAGTGGGACAAGGGGATATGAGGTAACTGCGCTGGCGTTGTACACTGTCGCGGTAGGCGGTCGACGACCGCGGCGCAATCCTGCATTGGTTAACATTGGACCCTATGGGTCCCAGGCGCCAATGATGATGTACGCCGCCGGTGATGGTACGTACCGCCGCGGACGTGACCGTAATTTTTTCACTCTTCAATCACTTGATACCTGATCTTCGACAGGAGAGGACCTACACTGCAAGTGCTACTGTGACCTCAGTCTGGAAGAGACAATGGCTTGTGTGTCTGGGGAAAGGGCCCCTGCCTTCAGCACGGAGGAGTTGGAGAAACTTGTGGATGGGGTCCTCCCCCAGTACACGCTGCTCTACGGTCCTCCAGAGAAACAGGTAAGTACACTGTGAGCATGCTGTATGGGCAATGCCTGTGTGGAGTGGTGTGGATGAAAGATGGGGGGGTGAGAATGAGGCGTGCATGAAACGATGGTCAGTGCATGTGCATCATGGCAAGGGTAGGGATGCGGGCCAATGACTGTGACGGTGCAGATGGTAATATCTTCCCCTTTTCCCCTGTACTATTCCAGTAGGTCAGCGCCCACCAGAAGAAGGACATTTGATGTGCCATTGCCAAGGAAGTCCGGACCCTGGGGGTCTATCACAGACCGAGCACCCACTGCCAGAAAAGATGAGAGGACATACGTCGCTGGAGCAAGAAGATGGCGGAAGGCCAGCAGGGGATGGCCTCCCAACGTGGGAGGGGTGCCCGTCGCACCATGACCCCCCTTATGCTCAGGATCCTGGCGGTGGCGTACCCGGAGTTGGGTGGGTGCTTAGGGCATCACAGCAGCCACAAGGGGGGGAGTACACTCTCATTCTGCTGATTCAGCGTGCATTGGAAGTGTCTGGGTGGGGGAGGTGGGCTGTGTGTTCCCCTAGGCCAGGGAGAGTTTAGTAGGCAAGGTCCCTTCTTAATGCAGGCCCTGTGGCACCCCACCCCACCTGTGTACAGTGCCAACTCCACCTACTCAGGCTCCTGTGACATCCATGTGTGCAGCAATCGGGCATAGCCTTGTAACCCATGTCCCTGGGATTGATTAGGGAACTCCAAGTGCACGGCGTAGTGCAGGGGGCTTCTGTGTCTATTGTGTCCACCAACGGTAGCGGTATTGCATGCACTCAACATGTCTTTCTTCTGTCTCAGGGGGACGGAAGGCGAGGGGAGCTCCACAGCGGGGACAGAAGCTGAGACCAGCGATACGGACTCCTCCTCTGATGGGAGCTCCCTTGCGGTGGCGTGCCCATCTGTGCCCCCCACATCTACAGGTACAGCCGCCACCGCCACCACCAGCACCGCCCTCCCAGCAGCCCCTCAGCGTGTGTCCCATGCCCGCTCACCCAGGAGGTTAGGCATCTCCTTTGCCCCAGGCACCTCAGGCACCTCAGCCCCTGCCCCTGTCACCCCTGCTGCCCTCAGTGAGGAGGCCATTGACCTCCTCAGGTCCCTCACTGTTGGGCAGTCTACCATTTTGAATTCCATCCAGGGTGTAGAGAGGCAGTTGCAACAAACCAATGCATACCTGGAGGGCATTCATTCTGGTCAGGCAGCCCATCAGCGAGCATTTCAGACTCTGGCCTCAGCACTGATGGCAACCATTGTCCCTTTCTCTAGCCTCCCCCCTCCAACTTTCTCCACCCAGACCCAAACCCCTGTACCTCAGCCTATCTCAAGCGCACCATCAGACCAGCATGCACACACATCAACACACAAGGGAAGCTCTGGCAAACATAAGCACCACACATTCCACAGGCACTGATGCAAGCATCATACACATGCAGACACACCAACATCCACTGCCTCCGCTGTGTCCCCTCCTCCACGTCTCCCTCCTCCCTCCTGTCTCGTCTCCAGTCACACCTGCATGCACTACATCCTCAGCCACTACGTCCATCAACAGCACACCCACCACCACACCCCGCTCACGTGCAGTCACCACCCCCACTACCATTCACACATCCCCTGTGTCCTCTACCAGTGTGTTTGCCAGCCCTCAACCCCAAACTACACAAACGCAGCCACACACCCACCCATCAGCCATTCACCTCACGACAGCCTCCAGCCCATGCACCTTCACCAAAAGTACACCTCCTACAACCACTACCTCTTCCTCCACTCCCAAACCTCCTCCATCTACCCGTCCCAGTGTTCCTCAATAACGTTTCCTGTCCAACCTTGACCTCTTCTCCTCACCTCCTCCACCCCTTCAGTCTCCTAGGGCACGCCTCTCCAGGTCCCAACCCAGCACCTCAGCCACAACATCTGAGGGACCAGTGGTGCCAGTAGTAACCGGCTTCTGTAGTGCACCAGGTAGCAGGGCAGCCAGTGTGGCAAGGAGCCAGATCACAGACAGTCCCTGGCCTGTAAAGTACAAAAAGTTGGCCAGTGCCCTGCGGGATAGTGGAAAGAAATCAGCCACCAAAGCCGCTCCCAGGGGTACAGTTGGGAGTGTGGAGACAGCTGCGCCACCATCCAAGGTGGGGATGGGGCACAGTAAAACCGGCAAGTCTAGGAAAATCTGCACGGCGGACAAGACCGCCACCAGCCCCCCTGCCCAGGACACCGCTGCCACCAGCACCGCTGCCCAGGACACCGCCGCCACCAGCACCGCTGCCCAGGACACCTCTGCCACCAGCACCGTTGCCCAGGACACCGCCGCAACAAGCACCACTGCCCAGGACACCGCCGCAACAAGCACCGCAGGCCAGTGAGCGCCAAAGATTCCGATGCTACTGAGGCCGCCACGAGCAGGATGAAACACTCTGGGCACCAAGCCCCCTCCAGAACCAGTGTAGAAAGGCATCCACTACCTCAGTCCTTGGCAGGATGAAGCACTCTGGGCACAAAGCCCCCTCCAGAACCAGTGGAGATTAACATCCACTACCTCAGACCTTGGCAGGATGAAGCACTCTGGGCACCAAGCCCCCTCCAGAACCAGTGGAGAAAGGCATCCACTACCTCTGTCCTTGGCAGGATGAAGCACTCTGGGCACAAAGCCCCCACCAGAACCAGTGGAGAAAGGCATCCACTACCTCAGTCCTTGGCAGGATGAAGCACTCTGGGCACCAAGTCCCCTCCAGAACCAGTGGAGAAAGGCTTCCATTACCTCAGTCCTGGGCAGGATGAAGCACTCTGGGCACCAAGCCCCCTCCAGAACCAGTGGACAAAGGCATCCACTTCCTCAGTCCTTGGCAGGATAAAGCACTCCGGACACAAAGCCCCCTCCAGAACCAGTGGAGAAAGGCATCCACTACCTCAGTCCTTGGCAGGATGAAAAACTCTGGACACCAAGCTCCCTCCAGAACTAGTGGAGAAAGGCATCCACTACCTCTGTCCTTGACAGGATGAAGCACTCTGGGCACAAAGCCCCCTCCAGAACCAATGGAGAAAGGCATCCACTACCTCAGTCCTTGGCAGGATGAAGCACTCTGGGCACCAAGCCCCCTCCAGAACCAGTGGAGAATGTTATCCACTTGAGAGACTGTGGCTTTGCACTCCCCAGGATGCAGCAGTGGGCAAACCACCCACTGTAGAGACTTGAGTGACTGTGGCTTTGCACTCCCCAGGATTGAACAGTGGGCAAACCACCCACTGTAGAGACTTGAGAGACTGTGACTTTGCACTCCCCAGGATTAAACAGTGGGAAAACCACCCACTGTAGAAACTTGAGAGACTGTGGCTTTGCACTCCCCAGGGTTGAACAGTGGGCATGGAGCCCCCTCGTGGATCTGGCGTCATGCACTCATCCGGCTGAGGTGCCCCCCCTTCCCTTCCCCCTGAGGTGCCTGTTTAATTTCTATCTGATGCCCCAGCAGTGTTCTCTCCGTCTTGTTCGGGTATCTTGTGTGGGCCTCGCCCATGCATTTTGGGCCCAGTGGTCCAAGGACTATGATAGTGGAATACCTTGGACTTGTATTCTTGGTGTATATATTTGTTTATGGTGTACATATCTATATATGTATATATTTTTGATTACTGTATTTGGATATATTACAATCATTCGACTCATTTCCTTTTGTCCTTGCATTCTTCCAGGAGGGGTTGGGGGGTGTAACTGTAATGTATCATGATGTATCAGTGTGTGTGTTGTCGTGGGTGAGGGTGGGGGTGGGGGTTTTGCGTGTTGCATGTGTGTGTCACTGTTCCCCCCGTGTCGTAGGTGCAGTACTCACCGTGGTCTTCACCACCGGCGTTCGTGCTCCTGGTAGAGGAGCAGGAAGATAAAGGCTGGAAGAATCTGAAGTTCTGGTTCCATGGTGTCCTGGTTCCTCGTGGGATGTGTAGAGGTGAGCGCTTTCCCTTCCAAGTCCTGTTTCTGCAGTGTTTTTGTTCACGGTGAATCCGCCCTGGAAAGGGTGGCGGATTGGCCTGTTGTAATTCTGTGGGCGGTACATTGTCCTCAGCCTGTCTGTTGGCGGTTACCGCCGCGGTGTTTGTTTGTACCGCCTTGGAGGTCGGAGTGTTAAAGTGGCTGTCTATGTTGGCGGTTTCCGCCACAGTCGTAATTCCATTTTTTTGTCTGCCGGCCTGTTGGCGGTTTTACCACCGCTTTAACACCGACCGCCAGGGTTGTAATGACCACCTAAGTATCTAGTCCCCTACTTAGACACAATAGGTGTTAAAAGGCCCAGACCTCTTTAATATACAACTTTCACCCAGAACAAAGCTGAGTATGAACGCTCCAGTCCCAGCCCATATATACCATGTACTGGTAGATGAAGTCACTTCTACATGCACTTCTCTCTTTAAAGATACCGCTGCATGAAAAGGTCTGTGTCCCATATAGATAAATTAGTTTGCTAAAAGGCCCAGACCTCTTTAATAAACAAGTTTGTACAGCCTCAGTCCACCTATAATAAGTACTGGTAGGTGAAATCATTTGAAAACACAGCTGTCACGCTAAAGAAGGGTATGTTTCAAAAGTCCAGTCCCCAAGAGCAAACATCACCAAATACCAGACCCACACACTTCTCCTTACAACTCTTTCCCTAAACAAAGCTGAAGGTAAGTCTCTAGCCTCTATAACACGTTAGGTTTTTATAGGTCTGACACATTTTTACATTCAAGTTTCAGTCAGAGCAGCACTGAGCATGAAGACTCCGGTTCCCTACCACACATACCATACACTGGTAGATTAAGTCACCTGTACACACAGTTGCGTCCCTAAATGATGGTCTGCACGAAAAGGCCAGTCTTCCAGTGAACACATAGGCCCTCATTGTTAACCGCCTTGTTCATGCTGGTGGTCATTTAACTGACCGCCAGCCCCCCTGGGACCTCGCCGGCTGTATAATGTACATTCTGCTGGGCTGGCGGGTGGAAACATTGTTTCCGCTCACCGGCCCAGCAGAATGCCTGGGTGGGACATTGCCAGCGGCTCCACATGGAGCCGCCATCAATGCCTCTGTGCGGCGGGTGCAGCTGCACCCATCATGCAGATCACTGCACGAAAATCGGGCAGTGCAGGGGCCTCCGAGGGGCCCCGGACCACCCCTTCCACCAGCCTTTCCCTGGCAGGGGAACCCAACAGGGAAAGGCTGGTGGCAGTAGGGATCATTATCCGAGGGGCAGCAGCACTGCCCTGTCGGATAATGATTCCTTCCACCGTCAGGCTGCCTGTAGAAGGCAACTTGGTGGTGGAGGCATGTGTTCATTATATGGCGGTTCAGTCCACCATGCCGGTGGCGATCATAATGACCCTCATAATCTATTACCAGGCCCGCCATTTATACATAAAACTTGGTCCCTTAGCACTCGTTGTCTATTCACATACTACATATAGTCGATGTTAAAAGTTCCAAGCCAATATGGATTTTCTTCCTGAAAAGATCTGTGTGATCACTCCAGTTCCAAGCCATATACAACATGTACAGGTAGGTGCAAACAGTTTTTCACATATGTCTTTCCCTAGAGAAAACTATGCACCAAAAAGCTGGTCACCAGGTGTAGACATCTCATATTAGCAGGCCTAGGAACGTCTGCATACTACTGCCCCCCAAGTAAAGCTTATTAATCAGTCACTACTCCCCTACTGAACATATAAGGTGATATAGAGTTCAAGATCTTTAAAATACACATTTTTCTCTGAGCACAGCTACCCACCTATTGTGCTCTTTTCAACTATATATATCATGTAGTGGTAGGCAAAATCACTTGCACACAGTTCTCACTTTAAACAAAGGACTGCATGAAAAAACAAGTCCACAGGCGCACAGTTCTACCTCCAAGCCCAGACACTTGTGTATACCACTATTCCCCTACACAAAACATACAGCTCAGATACTACTCCCCTACTAAACATATTGCATATAAAAAGGTCCAAGCTTTTTTAATATTCACATTTTTTCACTGAACAGAGCCCACTGTGTACTGTCCAGTCTGAGGTAGATGAATCCACTTGTACACACAACTGGCTCTATAAACAAAGCTCTTCATGAAAAGACAACTCCCCAAGGGGACACATCACTAATAGCAGGCTAACAGACTATACTGATAGAGCAAGGTATTTGAAAATACTAGTGTTTCTCTAAGTAAAACTATTTGTAAAGAGTATGAGAGTGACCATATTACTGTATAGTATGCCTAGCAGGTTAAAGAAACTTGACAATAAAGATGCTATGAAGATGTAGCTTATGAATAAAATTACATTTTTATCTCATTTTATGATGTTTTGATAATATATTAATTCTGAAAAAACATAATTTGTTCGACATATATGTTTTTGATTTGTGTTCTATATCTTTCACAGTGCCTGCCAAGCAGCAGAACAATAAAAAGATGAAACATGGCTACCACAAGAATGGAAGTGGCATTACAATAGTACAGAAGAAAGGCAGTAGGGAAAAAAACAATATTTGTAAGAGTATTCAAACACTTCTTAGAAAAATAGGTAGTAAAAGCAAGCTTTCAAATAAGGATGTCAGGAAGAAAGAAGGGAGTGGGGTTTTAAAATTACTTGTAAATCAAGAATGTACACAAGAACTGTGAGTACTCTAATTCAAGGAACAAGAAATTCAAGGAGCTTAAACAAATGTTTTTCCATAAAATACTTATAAACAATATTCTTAAATCACTGAAGCCACAGACGAGTAGAGAAAGTAGAACTTGTCATAAAGATGTAGAGAAGGTTTTTGCATTCATAAGGGAGTTACAGTTTCTGATCCTGAACTGAATGAAAACTTCAGACAGATTGATCTCTTCTAAAAAAAAACAATAGCCAACAAGAGGTGCAGATCACTAAAGCCAACTTTTGCATTATCTTTGATCGGAATGGGAAACATACCTCAAATAGAGAGACTTAAGTTAATAAAGAAAACTATTTTCAAAACAATAATGTTTTGTTTTCTGTATGTTCTTGATGATCGGTCGTATGAGGTTAAACATGGTACAGCCATACCAAAGGAAACAAGCATTTGCAATGCAACGGGTCTCGCATTTGCTCATGTTAGAGCTGATAGCGTTGTAAGCTCCTAACCCGACTTTTCACCTATCAGCAAAAGTGTATTTATGTCCGTAACCGAAAAAGTATAATTAACTGTGTAAAGCGCTCGACTTCTGCCAAGTGAAATCGCGCTAGTAAAATAGAGAAAAAGTAGTCCACGAGCCGGACAGAAAACAGCGAGCCTTGCATGTTTTCTGTACTTGGTGGATGCGCTCGAGGAGGGCTAGCCACCGGAAAAGGCATGACGTGTGCATGCCTTCGACTAATGAAAGCAGGCGGATTTTAATAGGCAAGCCCACGAACCATTAAAAAAAACACTGAAGTGATGTCGACAGGGCTCCGAGTCCTTTTCTAATAACTAAAGCGTCTTGCTGCGATACGCATGGGCGAGCGTATGCAACTTAGGCTCGACCCTAAAAATGGTGCCTAGAAATGCAGATGAAGGAATCAGGGAGGACATTTTACAGCAATGTTTACCAGCTCCAGTGTATAAGTAGAGGTACAGCAGTTTCTGAATATGAGGAAAGAGTAAATTGACAAGCTTAAAGTTTTCTTGGCAAAGTTTCATAGTGGAACTATATAACAGGAAATCAGGATTGTGCAAAGTCTTGATCCCTGTAGAGTGAGAAACATTTCTAAACTACAAGGCAATTTATTGGCTTGTCTTTCTGAAGACATATGCATAGTATATTTTCAGATGCTATCTTTTATTATAAAAAAAATGGGCAATCTAGTTAGAAGGTTGTATTTTGTCAAACATGCAGCTGCACCTTTGGATGCTATAAATAAAGCACTTTTACATGGTACTGTGTCTGAAATTATTAGTGTATCTGAAGCTATCCAAATATCTTACTTTGGACCAGAAAGTCAGACAGAAGTTCATGAATTAGTTGTACGATCTACTTCAGAGAGTAACTGTATTGGTATTACATTAGATCATTTCAGAAAAGAAAAATAACAACTTGAAGCTACAGCTGCTGAAATTCTAAACAAGTTATTTGTTTGTAGCCGACATACACACTACAAACACAAACAAGAAAAATAGATATCTGTGCAAAAAGTGAAGATCTTATTTAGTGGGTCAAACTTTCCCTTTTTCTAATTATATAGGCACAGTTTGATTTATGGGTAAATCAAATATTGTTCAAATACCGCATCGCTAAACTTTATGATAATAAAATGCCTGCTAGAGTTATTCACAATCACAGTATGAGAGGATTCGGATTCAAACAGTGCAGCCTCTTCAAGCTGTAATCAGAATGGAGACAAAAACTGCCAAATTGCCTCAAAGTGAGTTAGTGAAAGGTTTTAAATGAAATGTTGTGTATTTACCAATAGATAATAAACAAAACATTGAAACCCTTGGGATAGATCAAGAAGAAGAGGAACCATAAGTGGTTTCAGCAAATATTGTTCTAACAATAAAAGGATTTAGCAAGAATGAGTCAGTATAGACAAAGTAAAAAACATACAATATCTAAAAATAGAAAAACATATTCTATAAAGACACAGATGTAGATGAGCATGCAACTTTACTAGGCACACCCACTTCAAAGTCTACTGAGAGAAGCCAATACAAAAAAGTAGATACTTCAAAATCTGAAGCAGTATATGAGCACTACAGCATACATCTTTTTCATTCTAGGGATGTAATGGGTGATGCTTTAATATTATATCAAATAAAACAAGCAAAAGGTGAATTTATCAGTGTGTGGGAAAGGAGCTGAGAAGCTTGTTGTTTTAAACATCTGTTTTCAAATTGACAAGAAGGTTGTTATGATGATCAGCTAATTCAGATACATGCTTCAGAGTACAGAGCAAATAGATTGTATTCAGAAGACCCCAGGATTAGACAAAATATTCCCTGTTTTACCTACTCTTTGAAAATGAACTGTCAGTGTTGTCATGTGCTGACGCACATATTGCAAAATCAGGAGCATATTTTCAAAATATGAGTGCAAGACAGTTTGTTGAAAACGTTAATGGAAAAGATAAGAATCTTGAGTATAACCACATGAATCTCATGGAATGCCAGCATGGTACTAAGGAGCACTGGTTTCATTGGCATGATGAGCTGAGGTGCATGTTACGAAGCCTAGGAGCATCTACCTGTTTTGTGACTCTAAGTTTGAAGAATATGCATGAGACTACTTCTATGAGTTTCTAAGCTATCTTCAACATTCCAGGCACTAATATTAAAAAAACAGTTGAAGTATGCTCAATGGATCATGCAAATGTATGCAGGTGCTTTAATCATATATTTCAGGCTATACTTCACTTTATCTGCAAGAAGAGAAATCCTCCTCTTGTGAGGTCAGAGAGTACTTTTGGAGGAAAGAATGCCAAGCTAGGAGGGCCTCACATATTCACATGTTGCTGTGGCTTAAAGATTCACCAACATTTGGAGAGGATGCTGATGAATCATTCATTCATTGAGCAACATACAACATGTGAGATTCACAATGAAAGTCTCAACAAAAGTCTTAGACAGCAATTGCTGAGATTTCAATCACACAAATGTGGAAAGTACTGTTGACGCATATACAGAACCAAAGAAAAATACTTCACCAAGTGTTCCTTTAGTTTCCCATGGTCTGTTATCTCAAAAGGTAGAGTATACCGTTTTTATGTCGGCTGTCAGACATACAGTCACTGGCAAGTCTCCCAGGAACACATACAACATTACATCTTCCAAGAACACATACAACATTCCAAATTCATAAATTACTACAACCCTGATATTTTGTGTATGTGGAATGGAAATATGGGCACTCAGTTTGTGGCAGACAATTCTACTGCTGTTGCACGCTGTGTTACCTCTTAGATTACAAAGCCTGAAACAACAGAAATGAAAAAGGTGTAGGATGAGATTTCTGCAAAAAAGTCTTTAACAAAGAAAATCCCAAACCGTCATCTTGATTAGTTTGTGTCTTGCTTCTACTCATAACAGAATATTGAAGTCTTTTGATGAGATTGAATACCTTGCACAGTTAGATCCTGATAGTACAGAAATTGGAAAAACAAATATGCTGGATACTTACTACCCAAAACGAGGTGTCCATTTAGATAAACTCTTTCTGTATGAAGTAGTTCAGTTCTACACATACAAAAACAATGTGGAAGGAATCAATGAAACTGGAAACGTCTATGTGACTGAGAGTAAAGGTTGCTTAGTTAGACACAATAAACCCATTCTAATCAACCACCACGAACTCTCCTGCCAAAGTGTTGATATAAGAGACTTTTTTTTTTTTATTTGGCTCTCCTCCAGCTGTTTAAACCTTGGCGCCATGAAGAAGATCTGTTAGGTAATAATGACTGTTATAAAGTGGAGTTAAAGACCACATTTAATGTACAGTGTGTCTTACTTATTTAAAAATGTTGAATGATGAGATTCAATGGGAGGACACTGTAGCAACAGAAATTGTAAAGCATAGTTCACAAAGGTTCAGGATCTCGTAGTACAGATCCACTTGGCAAGCCCATTACTTATAATGAGGCTACCACTGTAACGATTGCAGTGCCGAAACTTTATGGACCAGGTTAAGTTCCGAACTGCTGGCTTAGATGAATTTGTAGGTAAACTAAAGCAACAGCAGCTACAGATATACCAGGAGATAACTGCATTAGTGGATCATGAAAGTCAGCACAATAATTTTGAATGTGCATGGACCACTTTTAAGCCTACACGTCCGTATGTTAATGAGCCAGCAGGAACTGAGACAAATTTCCTAATAAATCTGCTTACTGCATATGTACATCAAACAAACTGATTGCAATCTTTCTTGTGTTGTAGCAGCACACACTGGGCTTACTGCACACAATAGTAAAGGTATAACTTTGCAATGATTTCTAATGTTGCCCGTGGAAAATGATAACAAACTAGAGTACTGTAGGTTACTTGGTGATGGTTGTTATGAAGTATCAAGAGTTTTGAAGAAGTTTAAGGTCCTGATTATAGATGAGGTGAGCATGGTTTCAAACATTTGCTTGCCTTTTCTTATACGTGAATGCAAGAAGTTCTCAGGACAGAGTATTATACTCTCTTTCATGGAAATATGTTATACTGTTTGGAGATCTACTCTAGCTGATGCCTATTTTCAATAAACTGCTCCATCAGCAAACTAAAAACGTATTAGGCAGCATTGGCAATGTAAACATTTTGTTGAATTTCCAATTCAGAGAGCTCACTAAATATATGAGAAAGGTAGCAGATGTGGAGTATGGAAATTTTTTGAACAATATAAGAATATGAATACTCACAAAGAAATAAAATTGGCTCTTCAGAGTCACACTATAAGTACTCTTTTTCTAAACCACAAGTCTCTAAAAGCTGTGATGGAACACCTTCAAGAAACCCACAAACAAATTGTATGTCATATGCCAACCGTGGATGAATGAGCACAGTTTAATGCTGAAATGCTGGATTAAAAAATGATGACATTAGTATCTTGCAGTGCAAAGACCAGATGTAACATCAAGGTTTGCATTTATCACTGTATCAATCAGTACTTAAGAAGCTAGAGGTAACAGAGAAATCAGAGTCAAACAGCTGGTTTAGAGAAAAATCTAACACTGTAAAAACTGTAGAATTGTTCTGCTTTGGAGTTTGTATGTCGTAGAGGGTTTAGTGAACAGTTCTATGGGACATGTGTTAGATTTCATCACATATCCCAATAAAAGTGAGTTTGAGTACACTGTCATACATTTTGACCACAAATATGAACCAAAACAAATAAGTAGGTGTAGTATTAGGTTTCTGTAGGAAAATGATTTGTATGAACTTAGAGAACAGTTTCCTGTTTGTTTGACGTCTGCAGTAACTATTCATAAGTACCAAGGATCAAGGGCCTGATTTAGATCTAGGCAGTAATGGTCCCGCCGACGACTTTTCGACTGAAAACCAGTCGCTGCCGTGACAGTCCACCCGCCGTATTTAGATGTTGGCCGTGCCAAAGATGAAAGCCGGCATTCAAACTGCCATCTCCACCAAGAAACAACACCCGCATTGACGGCAAGAGAGAAGGTAAAGTGGATGCCAATGGGAGCCCAGCCACCCTTTCTGCGTACAAATTTGGATGTGCCTTACCACCAAGAAAAAAGTGGCAGTCCGACCTCTGTGTTTGAGTTGGCAGATTGGGTGGGGAGGGTTGAAAACTCATCTTTTTCCCCATTTCCCCCCCTTTTTTGTCTGGACATGACTGGACAACACCTGCCGTCATTGCTGCCACCGACCCATGGAGAAAACACAACCCCCCTGTCACTGGACTCAAAGGTAGGGACGCCCCATTGCCCGGATACATTGGGTGGGTACTGCACGGGAGGTCAGAACTACTGTAGGCATGTACATGTCACAGTGATGTTTTTTAAATTACTGTGACATGCACATGTGGGGTACACAGTGGTGTCACACATGGATAGAGATACATTGGCACAACACGCATATCGCACTCTTACACAACTGTCGTTGTGGTGTCATCATTCATTGCAAAATGAATGCTGGCACTACAATGAAAGTACACTCACACTAGAAAATGGTGTCCATGTGTGTGCATTGCAAGGGGAGGTTTGTGCTATCTTTTGTGTATGTGAGTCAGTATGTATATGTGTGTATGTATGTGGATTGGCTGGTTGAGGTGGAGGGAGCTGGAGTTGGTGATGTGGTTGAGTCTGTATGTGTGTCATTTGCATGTGAGACAGATGTTGTTTTGTATGTTGTGTTGCAGTGTGCAACATTCAGATGAATGTTGTTGTTGTGTGGCAGACTCTGTCGACATGTGTGCAGTTGTGCGTGAGTTTGTTTGTGTAGCTGAGTCTGGATTTGTGCTGGTTGTTTTGGTTTTGTTGTGTGTGGGCGCAGTGTCAATGGTTTGTGTATTCTGTGTCATGGATGTCCATCAATGTGTGTTTGTGGTATGTACATGTTGTGTTGTGGTGGAATGGCAATGTTGTTCATGTGTGAGACAAGGCTACACATGTGGCAAAGGTAGAGTGTGTGTGTGTGTGTGTGAGATTTACCTGTATTCTAAAGCCACTGCCTTGTCCACTGTGCATCAGGTCCCGCAATGTCCTCCCTCCGTCAGTGAATCGCCACCAGTACACCGCCTGCAGTTCTGTAACATCTACATTTGCCAGGCGGAAAACAGTCAAATTGACATTCTTCTCAAGTCCACTGCCGACACCACTTGGTGGTGCAACCACCAAGATCTCAATCAGGCCCTAAGTCTAGATGCTGCACTCATAAATGTAGGTCAAACACTATTCAAAGAGGAGATAGGGGATGCCTTATGGTGCACTGTGATGTATTAGGTCACTTTCTGGATTGTACCTTGTAGATTTTGATGAGAGTTTCCCAATAAGTAGCAACATTACTAACCGCATCTTGGACATCCCAATACTGGTATCTGTCTGGATGAATGCCTATACCCAAACCCATGATGTAAACAATACTGCGACTCACTCCATGATGCATGCAAGGCACAATCCTCAATCATTACACATGTGCAGTGCACCTTTACACATGATTCCACATCAAGGGCATAGATAAACACAAAGTGGTTCTACACTCTGGGCCTACCTGTCATCTCCCTCATAGCTCCTGCAGTTCTACATGCCAAATGACATACTATAACGCATGATGGTATATGTCAGACAATGAACAATGGTGACACACTCCTGTCTGTGGCACCACAGGAAATGGACGTCCATTGTAGATTTACTTTACCGCTAGCAGTTTCCTTTGTACATATATGTGAGAGATTAAAGACATCTTCCCATCAACATAGGTAGAACATGCATGGAACTGCAGCATAGAAATGTTTTCTAAAGAGAAACGGACACATGTTGAGATATAGGCACAAGGAACGTTGGCAACAGTGATGGCACATCGTTCATGTCAATAGACATTCTCCACTTCACAAGGGAAAGTAGTTTCCTACAGCTGGAAACAAATAGCTGTGTGATCCATGTCATATGTGTAATGGACACCTACACATCACAGACTGCAGTGAGGCACCTGCACCAAACATACACAGATGATAACTAACTCCTGGGTGGCAGAGGTCTACATATACATATGCCCAGACACATGGCAGAGTACAATGATCCACAGCCTACTTACCTTTGGCCTGTAACATGTAGATAGAGTGATCAGTTGGATAGAAATTAGACCCACTAGAACAATAATCAGTACATGAATGATCACTGTACACAGCCATTTGTGCTTCCTACTGAGTGAATGGTCTAAGGATTCTCTCCAGTTTTGTCCTAGGTCCCAGGTCAAAATGGCAAGGCACACCAGTTTGGCACACATGACATGTCAACACAAAGAATCTCCCATCTACCATGTGACACATGGCTCATCCCTCATTGTCAGGGGGCACAGTCAGTACCTCACTCAATCACCTGGCAAGGGACAGCAGGAATTTGCTATGAACGGCCCCCCTTGTAGCTGCTGTGCTGCCCTCAAAAGCTCATCTAGCTCCGGGTAGGCCAGTACCAGAATGCAGGCCGTTAGGATGGTCATGGTCCGATGGGCACCCCATGCACGTTGGGATGACAACCCCAGCTGAGCCTCTGCAAGCTTCCTGTCCCAGCGTCTCACATCCTCCCACCTCTTGAGACAGTTGGCGCTCCACCTGCTGTGGACCTCCTGGGTCCGCACCTTCTTGGGGATGGCTCTCCAAATCTCTTTCTTCTGATGGGTGTTGGCCTGCATGGATGCAAAAGACAGGACAAGAAATTATGTGAACACCTTCCATCCAAAATGACTGAGTCACACACATGTCAGTATACCAAGATAAGCACATCCTATCTTGCCCATACTACCCAAGTGTTGCACATAATAGTCATTAAATACACAGAGATGACTACGAATACTTCCCAATATGCAGTCCTACCCACCACCTTGCTCAGGCCCTGCACTGACTGGGTAGGTCAACTGATGTCTTGTGGGACAAGATCTAGCAATCTGACAGAGATCAGAAACACTATTAGACACATCACACCTATCTGGCTTCTGGAAGGTAAACTCCTCAGCCATGAATGACTCAAAACACTCACAATCTGTGAGAAGTATCCTCTGCATACAGTCCCGACAAACTACTGCCAGGGACAAACTCTAACATCACACATGGATAACGATGAAGGATTGACATGGTGGGCACAGAAAGAGTCGAGCCTGTTCATGTGTGGACATGTGCAAATACAGGTGCAGACTCATGCCACTTCAGGGGGTGGAGGGTCTGTGTGTCCCATCATCAACACAAAACAAACTTTTTGACGTGTGTACATAATACATAGACCACCTTCAGAATATCATAGGGATGCATTGTACATTTTCTGCAATGTGAACAGACAACTGAGTCACATATCATGGGTTATCAGTAAACAACACACAGTTTGCCCTTATGCAGAGTAAGAAACGCAAAGAGCCTGCACAGGACACATGTAACCTGTATGACAGTGACAACTGGCTGTGGGATCAAGGGAACTGTCAAGACTCTGAAACGCACACTGACAGAGATGCCAAGTGCACATCAGTAACAGATCATCAGCTCCCCTCTAATACAATTTACATTCTTATCAGAGGCTTGAGCCTCAATACACTGCATATTAGCACTGACACACGATTTGGCCTCATAACAAGTTGTGCTGGGATACAGAGAGTGGGCAAAGTGCCACAGATGCATAACAAAAGTGATTCAACACCAGCCCAGACATGGACAAATACAGTCAGTTACATTTGACAGGCCCCAGTCTCTGCAGGCTGAGGAGAGAGACCTACATGAACCTTCATTCCCAGCACTTCCATGCAGGACAGTACACCATGTAGCCAACAGCCAATCAGCATGTGGCATTTTTTGTGCCAGCTTGAGGGGCAAAGTAAGTCAGGATATGCCTTCCAAACAACAGTGTAGCAAGGGCATATGTGGTTTGAAATGTCCATGGCACCATACACATAGCTCACATACACAACTGACGCATACAATGCTCATGCTGTCATTCCAACATATTTGCCCTCACATTGATGACATCCATGAGGTAAGAGTTGTCTGGGGATGGCTGTTATGTTACCTCACATAGGGGGTGATTCTGACCGTGGCGGACGGCGGTCGCCGCCCGCCAAGCGGTTCCCGCCGAAAGACCGCTCCGCGGTCAAAAGACCGCGGCGGTCATTCTGGCTTTCCCACTGGGCCGGCGGGCGACCGCCGAAAGTCCGCCCGCCAGCCCAGCGGGAAACACCCTTCCCACGAGGACGCCGGCTCAGAATGGAGCCGGCGGAGTGGGAAGGTGCGACGGGTGCAGTTGCACCCGTTGCGAATTTCAGTGTCTGCAAAGCAGACACTGAAATTCTTCGTGGGGCCCTCCTACGGGGGCCCCTGCAGTGCCCATGCCAATGGCATGGGCACTGCAGGGGCCACCAGGGGCCCCGCGGCACCCGCTACCGCCACCCTGTTCCTGGCGGGAGAACCGCCAGGAACCGGATGGCGGTAGGGGGTGTCAGAATCCCCATGGCGGCGGAGCGCGCTCCGCCGCCATGGAGGATTCTCAAGGGCAGCGGGAAGTCGGCGGTACACCGCCGACTTTCCGTTTCTGGCCGCGGCTGAACCGCCGCGGTCAGAATGCCCAGCGGTGCACCGCCAGCCTGTTGGCGGTGCTACCGCCGACCTCCGCCATGGCGGTAATTACCGCCACGGTCAGAATCACCCCCATAGTTATGTGCCTCCAACATAAGGTGGATCAGGGTACACTCAATACACACACACCACAATGTATCAGAACTCAACGCTTGTCACTGAACACAAATACATGTACATTGACTCCCCCATTGATGCACACTGACTGCACCTACAGGGCTCACATTCTACCACTCATGGTCACACTCTAGCCTGTGAGGAGAGAATATATGTCAAAGTACACAGAAAACTGTGCACATGAGGCACTTACCTGCTCCTCAGGTGCACCACAGAGCTGTCCAGACAAGGGTAGGACCCCGGACACCTCTGGTGAGAAGGCTGGGGCCCTATCACCTGCTGGAAGTGGCAGGATTGCTCCCAGAGGTGGCACACAGCAGCTCAGGTAGTGGAGATCTTGTTGGCAGCAGTGTCTGAGTCAAGTGAGGGATTTTTCAGAACATGGCAGTCAAGTCCTCCACATACGCAGGCATCACTGCCAGCAGACACAGTTATTGGCCTACAGCCACCACTGGCATCAACGTTAGACTATGGTTGTGTCTGCCATGGTTGCAACCACCTACCGCCATGAAGACTTCCGCCGGCAGTCGCAGGCATTCTCAATGTCTTGTTGAGTAGGTCAGGCATCCACCATTTTAGAAGCCTTAAATGTGTTATGTGGCTTGGACAAATGCATCACATCTTTGAAATGGTTGGGTTTTGCATCATTAACTGCCCAGTCATGTAGCTCCTACTACTTAGATACCATTTTGTACATTGGTAGGCATGTATGGCGATTTGCATTGAGGCGCAGCCCCTCCCCAGACAAAGGTCATTTTAAAGCTTGTGACATCAAGTCACAGTCCAAGAGGCATGTTTTGTTGCACAATTGTTGATGACCATCCACATGATGTGTACACATGTATATTAAAGCAAGGGGGTGACGTGACTGCTATGTCATTATCAGTTGTGATGAGTACTGTGTATCATGTCCAAACCTCAATACATGTCTTTTCACATTTTAACATTGACATGCATCCTGTATGTTGCAAGGGACACACTGAATTATGGCAATACTCATGTCTTGTCATACCTAGGTACCCAGGGAGGGGAAGAATCAGACAACCTTCTAACATCCACTGCCAGACCTTAAGACAATGGAAAAACACCACATCATCTAGATCTACTGTCTGATTCAGCGAACAATTGTGGACCTATGTCATCAGTTGAAGCCAGGTCTGATCCCTGCCATTTGTCATCCAAGTAGCCTACCACCCATTGCACATGTTATGGCAGTTTTGCACTTCCTGGCCACAGGGTCTTTCCAAAATACAGTGGTGCTATCGGGTGGGATTCCCCAGCTTATGTTCAGTCTGGTTTTGAAGGATGTACTCTCAGCAATGTTGAAACATCTGGACAGTTATTCTCAACATGAGGATTTGACCCATGTGAAGGCTGACTTCTATGATTTTGGCACACATCCTACATGAGGTAGGAGCCATTGATGGTACACATGTTTCCTTGGTCCCACCGCATGTTAATGAACAAGTGCACTGCAACAGAAAGAGCTACTGTTCCATCAATGTCCAAGTGGTTTGTTCCGGGATCTCTACATTTCACAAGTCTGAGCCCTGGTTCAGTCCATGATGCCTTCCTCATGCGGAGCAGCGCAATCCACCAACTGATGTCACAACTGTACCCAGAGTGGGCCTGACTGATTGGTAAGTGAAATCTCTCCTGTTTGTGAGTGTGCAATGTCTACTGCAACAAATCCAACAAATACATAGTTGCACATATGTTCCATTACATAACAAAGGACTCTGTATAGCCAAACCGTCCATGGTTGTTGACGCCGGTGAGGAAACCAACTATGCCAGGGGAAGTCCGCTTCAACAATCCTCATGGAAGAACAAGCGTGTTGTGGAGTGGCCTTTTGGGCTCCTGAAGGCCAGGTTTAAGTGTCTGGACAAGACAGGTGGAGCCCTCCTCTACTCTCCTGAAAAAAGTGTGAAAGATCATTGTGTCCTGCTGCATGCGCCACAATATTTCCCTGCAGAGGAATATCCCATACATCCCAGATGAGGGGGAGCCAGCAGTGCCACCAGGTGAGAATCTTGAAATGCCAAGTGAGGATGATAGTGATGAAGAGGAATGTGAAGACTTGTGAGCAGATCTCATCACTACTTTACTGAGTGTAAGTATTGTTATGTTGTCACTGTGACTGTGTGAGGAACTGTAATTGTCAGGATGTGTGGACTAGGGTGTTTTTTCTACACATTGTAGATGTAATGCTTTGCTGTATATATCAAAGTTTTGCTTGCTAAGTCAGATTTGAGCATTTCACTACCTTGACCATCTGCAAGGTTTGTGTCATTCTTATTGCAATGTAAGTGTATCCACTGATGTTTGATATGCGTTTATAGTCATAGGTTTAACTTCCCAAGCTAAACTCCTTGTATTATTCATTATCCAGCTACCTTCTCCATGCCATCCTCATGTGGGCATTTTAAAGTCATGACACTGGCTGGTATCAGATGCAGTTCTGACATATAAAGAGGACATGGGCCGATCCAGGTAATGTTGGTCACAGATTTAGGGTGTATGAGTCCTGTGCCAAGGCAGCTTGGACAGTGTGTGAATGGTAAATTGAAGTGCAGGATACACTGGTTTGGTATGATGCAATGGTCCAGTTGTCACAAGTGTGCGATCATATGGCCTTGAGGTATGTTCTAATCAAGTGCAATCCAGGCATACTCCCTTCACATTGTGTTGACAATGATCCTGTATTACCTGTTCATAGCTGAAGATGTGTTACCTCATTGCAGGCCAGAGTACCTATGCAACAACACTGACATAGGTTGTATCATACCCACAGGTGCTTTGTCATTGTAATAGGAAGGACCCATGATCAGGGACTGTTGTACTGCCCTCTATCTGTGCCATGGATTACGTAATGATGGCAGACCTGGTTTTGGTATGTGATAAGTCTCAACATTCACTAATCTGTTAGCCTATTCTACTGGACAAGGTCTGACAAAGCCCTTTCTTATGTGATTTAGTAGACTGTATTTTGGCATACCTAGCATGATTTAATATGGTTCAGACATTCATGATTATGGCAGTCCAGACATTTTGACAGCCTATGTGCTATACATGCAATAAAATGTTTGATGTGGGCAGATACTTGTATCAACATGACACTACCTGAGACATATCCCTCCTTCCATTAACATATTGTGTCTTCCTCATCTGCGTCACAAGGGCTTACATCTCAACATGTTAACATGTAGAACAGAACCAAGCAGGTAATGTTTTTCTGTTAGGTGAGTTAATTTACATAGGTGCAGGACATAAAAAACTGATGCTACAGACGATGAAAGTGAGAGTATCAGTCATGGTGGATGTAATCATATTGGACGACGCAAAAACAAGTGATGGACGGAAAGCTGAACATTGTCAAACATTCACCCCCAGTACAGCGATCTGGGCCTAAATCCATCGTTTTTTTGCTGCCCATGCCATTCCAGTTTGCACCCAGCCATATGCAAATCAGTCTTGACCCTGTTCCCCATGGGAACAGTCCAGCCCGAACTGCTAGGCCAGGTCTTCCCTGGACTGGAAACAAGCATCCTGGGACCGGTTTCGGTTTTTCACCCCTCATCAGCCAGGCTAGCTTGAATCCAGTGGCATGGGAAGCACGGGACCCAAGTCTGGGCATACCCTTCCCACTTAGGACGATGCCACAACATTTGGAGTCCTAAGTCCAGTGTTCTACTACCATGGAAGATGGAACGTCGTTGGAGAACAGTCAGCAGAGTCAATGATTGACACACAAAGGAGTGAAATCAGGAAGAGGTCACTAGCTGGCAATGATTGGTGTCTTGCCATCTGCACCTCCTGGAGTCTTGGGTGGACGTCCCGCTTGTGGGGGGTTCTGCAGCTACAGAGGCAAAGGTGTCTGAGATGGGTGCTCCCCCTGACAGGGCCTCCCTTCCAGTGACTGCCAACAATGTAAAGTGCCTGGTGTGCCTGGTGTAGCTGGGCCAAAGGATAGGGTGTGGTGTTGCTCATTGTCTCTGATCAGGGTACTGCTAATCTGCCAGAACACCCCTAATAGGGAGGCCTGGATGGTGTGTGTGGCTTCTCATCTTTCCAATGAGTCTAGATGGAAGACCCTCTGTAGCTGCTTGATTTCCCTGAGTTCAGTAAGTAACTGGCCCATCACGCATTGGGATTGTTGACAGGCTTCCAAGACTTGGCTGACGGTGTCCTGGCCAGGACGCTCTTCAGTGGCCTCATGCCACTGGCCCACAACATCCCTCCCACACACCTTACCCCCATGTGTCTGCAACCTTGGCACTGTTTGCCCCATACCACTGGTTCCAGGACCATCATTGTCAGATGTGTGTTGCTGTGATTCAGGATTCTGAACTGGGGGTACAAGATGGTAGTCGCTGTCCTCGGGATACAGGTTGGGGGGCAAATGGCTGCATGAGATGTAGATGCAACTGGGCTAGGAGGAGTCAATGTGGTTATGGTGAGGCTTACTGGTGTTGTCTGACCAGGTCAGTGTCCAGGCATTGAGGAGCATTGTTGTCACTGAGGGCTTCATCCACAGGGGTAGTTGCAGTCTCTTCAGTGGTCTTGGTGTTCCCAGTGGCAGCTCGACCTGTTGATGGGAGATATACAATGTCATAGGTTGTATTGTGACATCTGCATCCAATAGCTGACAGTGACATTTAACCAAGGATGTGTACACATTGGATTTGCAGCTTTTCCTTTTGTGACTGGTACACATGCTATCAATTGTATACACCTGACATTTCTGAGATATGGCAATGTCAGTTCAGTCAACCACCTGCAGAAATTATGAGTTCATTAGCACTTAGGAGGATGGTCATAGACTTACATCTTGCCAGCAGTGCAGGCAAAACGGTAGCTGGGCAGGATGTGGTTTTGATCCTTTTAAGTCCTAGTTGGCTGTTATGCTGATAGACCCTGGACATTGTTGGGTATGTGATTGTAGTTATCACGTGGTCAGTGCATTGCGAATGTGTCTGCTGCCAAAACCATTCAGGTGATGCATCTTGAGGCCTTTGGTTCCTGTTGTTTTGGGTACACACAGGTTGAGCTGTCCTTCCTGTCCACAATAATTTAATCTTGGCTTAGCTGCTCACGTTGGATCTGGGTGTTTAGTCACATCACAGAGTGTACCATGATCTGTCTCTTGGTCCCTCGCAGGTGAGTAAAGTTCATTTGTAAGTTCATAGACAGAAGCACTACAACATATATACAGTGTCCTGGTGATTTGAGTTACAGGGATTGGCCCTCCTAGAATTTATAGCAATGTTACACCAAGTACTATACAGTATACATAAGTTATCCTTCTAGATGTGTACACTTCTTTTTTGAGATCACAAACAGGGATATTGGGACAGATGCACACTGGGCTTGTGTGTAGCTTTTCTGAGACAGAGCCTCCTGTCCTTAGCAGTTATCCCCGTACCTGTATTTCATGTATTTGTTATATGTGATCCCCAGATGAGTGCACTTCAAAGAAGAGTATTTTGGCAAATGTACGCTTGACTGGTGTTTGGAGTGACAGTAAAGGAGCCTCCTGTGAATTGCAGTCATGTAACTGCCTGTATTACAGATACTATACTGGTGGTTTCCTCCAAGGTGGGTACACTCCAATGATGATTTAGTGCACAGCAGTATTTTGGGGGAGAACAGAGTTTTGTACTTTTGATTTGGGGGAACAGTGCCTGCTGTAAGTTGCAGTCCTGTCACTCTCACTGCTTCACAATAACTGACAGCTGCCAACTACCCCAGTGAGTACATAACATATGTGCTTTGACATGCTATTGTCTTTAGGGAAGGGGACACTGTTCTGTTGTTTGTAGTGCCAGTGGTAGTACCTCCTGGCCTTATCAGTCCTGTCAGTGCATATACTACCCACACACTACACAGATGTCTACCTCTCAAGTGAGTACCTTTCAATGGTAACTTCAGGGAAAAGGGTCATTTGAAAGAGGACACTGTTTTGGCGAGTGGGGTGACAGTAGCAGTGCCTCCTGGCCTTAGCAGTCCTGTCATTGCTTATACTACCCACACACTATACAAATGTCATCCTTTCAGGTGTGTACACTTCTCTAGGGATTGGCCAACTTAGGTATATTTGATTATGAAACACTGTTCTGGTTTTTGCAATTATAGATCAGTGCCTGCTGGGAATTGTAGTGCTGTCAATTCCTGCACAACACATAATGTACACAGCTATTGTTCCCCCAGGAGCTTCTAGTTCACCTGTGAGATGCCAGGCAGTGATCTATGGACAGGTGGACACTGGGCTAGTGAGTGGGATGACAGTGAAGGTGTCAAAGGTGATCAGTGAGCATGCTTGAAAATATATTTTGGTGATATTTTAGTGTTGTGACTTACCGGGCTCCACTCCCCCAGGTATTCCTGTCAAGCCCTTAGGATGCAGGATGGCCAAGACCTTCTCCGAACCAGGAGGTTAGCTGTAAGGGAGGAGGGGGAAGGGCACTGCCAGTCTTCTGGACATGCAGCTGGTTCCTGGATGCCATGGAATGTTCCTTCCCTCTGAGGTCATTCCACCTCTTCCTGACGTCTTCTCTTGTCCGCGGGGTGGGGCATACAGAATTCACTCTATCGACTATTCTTTGCCACATTTCCATTTTCCTGGTGATAGTAGTGTGCTGGACTAATGCTCAAAATAAATTGGGCTCTCCTCTTACAATTTCATCCACCATGACTCTTAATTCATTGTCAGTGAAACTGGGATTTGTCTGGGGTGGCCTGGTGGTGCTAAGGGAATGGATTTAAATTAACAGGTGACGGTGAGCTTGTAAAGTTGGGAAGTGCAGATGTTTTTGCCTGGAAAAATAATGTATGAAGGGTGTGGTATGTAAGATGGGAAAATTGCAGGGGTGCCTAATTCTTTTTTTCTCTATTTTACGCTCTGGCTGCAGTGTGTTGCGTTGTAGATGCAAAGGATTGTGGTGTGTGAAGAGGTGTGTTTTATAGTATACTTTGTAGGTGTGTTGAGTGTGGCAATGTGTGTCAGCTGTGTTGTTTTCAAATCCATCCAATTTGGTGTTGTGCAGTACTGTGGTGACTGCGAACTGCTGTGGTTCAGAAACTGCCACTACTGACTTGTAGTGTGGTCAGTGGTTGGTCGCCCTCCACGGTCTTGAATTTTTGGCTGACTTTTGTCAATCCTGCCTGTGTTGCCTGTGTTGCTCGTAATACAACGGTCTCGGTGGTCTGGTCTTTTGGTGGCTGCCACTATGACAGTCTGTCGGTCTGACCACCAAACTTGTAATGAGGCCCTTAGTCTGGAAAATGGAAGTCAAAAACTTCAGCTCAGGCCGCTGCTTGCATGCCAAAGTGGATGGCAGGAGGCCTTTTCTCGGGTGCTCCACTCCCAAAAATGTAGGTTTCACCAGAAACGAAGGAGGCTTTTCCAAGGCCTTGACAGTGAACGACAATACTTTGATGACATTCCTCCCCCTCCAACTTGCTTGCAGCAGCCGATTAGGCACTGCTGTGTTTCCTCCTCAAAGGTGCGGAAGCTATTTTGGCATTTAGGATACTTCACTCTGCTTCTCCCCAGAAATCAGGTTCTGCCTTAAATACTATTTTATTCATCATGGCCTGTCCGAAATGACTCTTGCTTTCATTCAATGGCACTTCGGGGTTTTATCTCCTCTCTTCTTATTTGTGGAGCACCTATTTTGGGGAATCCCTCTAACCTAATTTAATAACTGGCATTTCCTTCATCAATTATTTATTATTTGCAACATACATTACAGAGGCTTCTTTGACTTCAGGAGGCTTCTTTACTTTTTTTTTTAGAACCAATTCCTTTTTTATTTTTTCATATCTCTCTATTTGGATTGGAAAAATGTGTACACTCAAATTGAACTGTAAATCCTATCCAAAAATATTTCCTGCTTCCACAGATGCCCACTCTTTCAATGATATAGGGGGTTATTCTATCTTTGGAGGAGTGTTAATCCGTCCCAAAAGTGACGGTAAAGTGACGGATATACCACCAGCCGTATTACGAGTTCCATAGGATATAATGGACTCGTAATACGGCTGGTGGTAAATCCCTCACTTTTCCGTCACTTTTGGGACGGATTAACACCTCCTCCAAAGTTAGAATAACCCCCATAATGTCTTCATCCATTCCTAAACGTCTTCCTACAGTAAAACCAAAACCTGTTGGGTCTCCAAAAGCACTTCAAACATGATCCACTATCTCCTGATAAAGACACCTCATTTATTTCTACAGAGTTTTTGCTGGGTGAAACACATGTTCTCCATCCTTGTGTAGAAGAAACAAATATCAGAATACAAACTTTAGATGCCAAATGGTCCTCTATGGAATCTCGTGTTGCTGAAGCTGAACAATGCATTAGTGATGTTTAAGATGAAACCTCACAGACATCTTCTATGCAGAATGAGATCCATTCTCTTCAAAAACATGCTGAAGACTTGGAAAACAGAAATCAATGCAATAATCTTTGTATATACAGTCTCCTGGAGGAGGTTGAATGAAAGGATCCAGTTGCCTTCTTCACCTCTTTCTTACCGCAACTTTACGGTCTTCCTAAATGGATGATCATCAACATTCAGAGAGCTCACAGGCTTGGTTGTTGGTTTTCTATATCAGCCTCAGTATTTAAACTCAGAGGAATTACCACATTATGGGGGTTGTTACAACTTTGGAGGAGGTGTTAATCCGTCCCAAAAGGGACGGTAAAGTGACGGATTTACCACCAGCCGTATTACGAGTTCCATAGGATATAATGGACTCGTAATACGGCTGGTGGTATATCCGTCACTTTACCGTCACTTTTGGGACGGATTAACACCTCCTCGAAAGTTGTAATAACCCCCCATATCTTGAATATACAGATCTTATCAAGGTTTTACAGTCAGCAAAATCTAAGAAAACAATTGCTTTGGTCTGGCTCCATACTCCTTCATGCAAGATGTCACCAAAACTACAGCAGATAGGAGGAAGAAGTTTTTCACTCTTCACCTGGCATTGTGATCTAAAGGTGCTCATTTTGGTTTACTCCACCCTTATGCCTTCAAAGTCACAGGGATAAATCTTATTCCTAAGAAGACCATTTGGAATTGATGGAATTTGTAAACAATAATTCCATGGAAATTTCAGGGCCCTCTGCTTGTTGAAATATTGTATTTATATTCTATTTTGACTTGATTTCTTCTCTGATTTAACAATTGTTCTTCTTCTCATTTCAGGTATGACTTGTATTTTTTCACAGCAAGTCATCATTTCATTAATAATATTTCCAACCTCGTGTACTGTGTGGTGCCCCAACTGTCATTTTCATGATGTGAAGTAACCACCATCCCTGATATTTTGATGCATGCAGGTATACTCCTTAGCCTTCACTTTAGTGGCATGCACTGTCTATTGTCACTCCATCTTACTTTTTCTACCTTTGTCTTCCTTCCTTCCTTTTCCCTCATTACATCCCCCCATTACTCCCCAATATTCTTCTCCCTATTTCTTTGTTTTTAGCTTTTTCCTTATCTTGCCTACCTGTTTTTTCAGGCTCACTGTTGATCAATTTATTACTATATATTGTGTGATTATTCAAATTCAGTTTTATTACTTGGAATATTAGAGGTGTAGACCATCCTATTAAGAGACAGAGAAGTCTTCTTTCTCACCAGGAAAAGATTAACCTGATTTAGTGCGTCTTCAGGAAACCCATTTTACTGATATGGAAGCAAAAAAGGTGTAAAACATCCTGGGTTGCTAAGGTTCTTTCTCTCCCATGCAGAATAGAAAGGAAGATGTTGCTTGTAATAAATATCTAAATGTTTCTGTTCTTTCCCTATTAATAAAATATGCATTACTATTTTAACATATAAGCTCCAACCCACCAAAAATAAAATATTCATTATTGAACTGGAGACATATTTTCCCAAAATCAATCGATTGATATTGGGAAAATATGTCTCCAGTTTAATGATGAATATTTTATTTTTGGTGGGGACTGCAGTCAAGGTTGCAACCCTTTTCTTGACAGACAATTGACAGTTAAGTTTATTCCACATAGTTTATGAAAAACTATTGCTTTGTAATTTGATTTCCTTGTTTTTGGTTTTCCTGGAGCATTTATTTTTTAGAAAGTACTATTTCTTTTTTAGGGGTTCTTTCTACATATTTTGGATTGGTTTGAGGGATTTGTATTGGATTCATTTCATTTTTGTATTTTCTTGGGCTGTTTGGACAATATTGTGTCCATTTTTGGTAGATTACTGATTCTTTATAGTGTGGATAAGGAGAAAGATCTGCAGCTACAGAACAGTAACTTTTCTTTATTTAATTTTCTTCTGGGTGGAATGTCATTTTAAAATGTTTATGCAAATATTACATGAATGTTATGTGGCATTGTTTGGTTTATGTCTTGTAATTAATTTATGCAATGGATTAAGTTGTTTTTTTACCATCTTTGTTGGTGACGATAATATTTTATTTAACAAATGAATATATATAATTTATTATATCAGTCTTTATTAAAATTGGAATGTAAGCAATTTTTTGACTGATCTAATAAAAAATATTTATTATTTTAAAAATACAAGCTTTGGTCTGTTGGTTAAGAAATTGTCAGAGTTTTTGAGGACTTTGGTAGGTTACTATTTATTGTATAATATGCTTTTGGCTATTATTTCTGAGTAATCTACCCCTTTGTTATTTATGAAGAGTTTTAATTATATTGTACCATAACATATATTCTTTTGGTTTGTTTGCCAAATTTATGGCCAATTTGGGTAACAGATCGCTCTATTCTTCGTTATTGGTTGCTTTGCTCTTTGTGTAATACTTCTATAAATGTCTACAGTATAGGTTGGGTTCTGCCTAATGTGGATTGGAAGACGTAGTGGCATCCATCCAATGCATTCTTTGTTTTGGCTTCCTGTGCCAAGGTGCTGTCATAGACATTCCACCATAGCATTTGGAATTTTGGTTGGTGTCTCTATCCTGAGATATGCAGTCTGTCAACCCAAGTGTCACTGAAATAGTTAATTGAGGGCTATGTTTGTCTTCATTTTATTGGTAGAAAGGGCTGTCTATTAGTAAATTATAATGGATGGCTACCTCTGTGACAGGGACATAGGCTAGTGCTATATTTTTTATATCAAAGACAAATTGGCTATTTGTAGAATAGTTTACACATAGAGCATATCTTTGGAGGTGCTTCAATATACTTTGATTGTACTGATAGTAACAGCCTTGTATGGCTCTGTGAGGGTACATTTTTTGAATGGCTTGAATCATGGCTTGCTCAAAGTCTATGATTATTTTATGTGGGTAGTAATTATTTGTTTTGTGGTTGATATGGTTTAAGAGGTCGTAGTATGCAGGTATACTTCCCAGTCTTCACCTTAGAAGCATTCACTGTCTTTTGCGACTCCATCTTTACTTTTTCTCCCTTCCCTTTATCTTCCTTCCCTCCTTTTCCCTCACTCCATCTTCCCTCGTCTCCCTATACTACTTTCTCTATTCCTTTGTTTTGACCTTTTCCTTATTATAACTGTGTTATTTTAGACTCAATGTTGATCAGTATATTACTCTTTAGAGTATGATTGTTCAAATGCACGGTTAATACTTGGAATGTTAGAAGTTTAAACCCTCCTAATAAGAGACAGAGAATTATTTCTCACCAGGAAAAATATAAACCCGATTTAGTGCTTCTCCAGGAAACCCATCTTACTGATTTAGAAGAAATGAAGCTGAAAAAATCATGGGTTGGTAAGATTCTTGTCTCTCCCATGCAAAATAAAAAGAATGATGAAACAAACTATAATGGTAGATGGTTTGTAACTCAACAATCTAATAATAAAATATGCATTATTCATTTTTAATGTGTATGCTCTAACCCAAAATGATTTTTTGTTTTCGATTGATATTGGTAAATATTTCTCCAATTCAGAGAGGAATATTTTATTTTTGGTGGGACTGAAATCAAGTAAATAACCCTTTCCTTTGCAGACAGTTTATTCCACATGGATTCTGATAAACCACTCCTTTTTAATTTGATTTCTTTTTTATGGTTTTCCGGTAGCATTTATTTTTTAAGAAGCACTAAGAGCTAGTGATTTCTACATACTTTGGATTGCTTTGAGGGATTTGTATGGGCGCTGTTTAATTTGTGTATTTTCTTGGGCTGTTTGGACAATATTTTTCTATTTTTTAGGGATTACCAATTTTGTATTGCATGGCTAAAGAGAAGGGTCTGCAGCTACAAAACAGTAAGTTTTCTTTATTTCGTGGGGAATGTCATCTGATAATATATTATGTCAATATTATGTGATTGTGATGTGGCATTATTTGGTTTATGTCTTGTACTTCATTTATGTGATGATTGAGTTGATTTTTGTAATTTCTTTGTTGGTGACGATAATATTGTATTTAAATAATTGATATGTAGTTTTATTACATCAGTCTTCATTAAAATTGGAATTGTAAGCAATATTTTGACAAATGTAATAAAATATACTCATTATTTAAAGAATATAAGGTTTGGTATGTTGGTTAAGAAATGGGCAGAGTTTTGAGGACTTTGATAGCTTACTATTTAATTTATATTATGCTTTTGGCTATCATTTCTAAGTATTCTACTGCTTATTTATTTATGAAACGTTTTACTCACATTGTACCATAACATGCATTATTTTGGTTTGTTTGTCAAGTTTAGGGCCAATTTGGGTAACATATTGCTCCATTCTTCATTGTTGGAAGCTTTGCGGTGTGTAATTCATCCATAAATGTGTACAGTGTAGGTTGGGTTCTGCCTATTGTGGATTGGAAGACATTGTGGAATTCTTGAACTGCATTCTTTGTTTTGGCTTCCTGTGGCACAGTGCTGCCATAGACATTCCGTCATGTTATTTGGAATTTAGATTGGTGTCTGTGTCCTGAGATATGCAGTCTGCCAACCTAAGTGTCTTCAAGGTAGTTCATTGAGGGCTACATTTCTCTTCATTTTGTTGGTAGAAAGGGCTTTCTTTTAATAAATTATAATGGTGTAATGCTATCTGTATTTAACCACTGGCTCTGTTTTGACCACTGACTCCATTTTGTGCTTAGCTTAGCTTCAAATGCCAACACATTAGTGGCACAGGTATTTTTCCACAGACAGCTTATTAACATGTTTTAGCTTTTTCTCACCAGGGAAGAGAACATAACATGGTGGAGGAATATAGATAAGGATGCACCAGGCTGAGAGTGTTTATGGAAGAGCAGGGTACAGCTCCGTCTTGGAAATACACAATGAGATCTGGCCAGTCTCTATCGTGTTTTTTCAACACTGACCTGGTACGGCCAGTGCTTGAGTTTCACAACTTACTCAAAGGGAAGGGAGCTTCTAGAACCTTCCTCTTAAGTTTGTTTAAAATATATTAGGTGAGGAAGCTTGGCAACTGGGAGAGAAGGAACTCCTCTCTGGGCATGGATGCATTGCTCAGTAAGTAATCCTATCAGGGTTGTTCTCTTTTGTCTCAGTTGTCATGGGTTCCTTAAAGTTGGGAGACAAAGGATAATGTTAGATTCAAGACCCATGGTAATGCATTTTTAATTCTTAATATCTAGCTTTGCTGTGTGCATGCATGAATATGTAGTCACTGCATATACACATTATACTCATTGTTGATGTATTGCATCTTCTTTGAATAATATTATTCCACTGCTGTGATTATTTTAAGAGTTGCAGGTGTGTTGCTGCATTCACATCAAGTGCTCATGTTATTATCTTTGTGTAAACTGAGAGTGCTGCATTCTTTGCATTCCTTTCACTTTGTTCCCTCTTCGTCTGAAGTAAAGCAGAACAAATTGGCGTGATCGGCAGGATTCGAGAGTGGAAGGTTGAAAACTGTAAGATTTATAAGTGAAAAAATGATTGGCAAGAACTGAAAAAGTGGTTTCCCAGGCAGTTTCCCAGGTTTCATGTGAGATTCCTGGGTGGGAGAAAGAACCTTTTAAAGTTGTTGC
The DNA here is from genome assembly GCF_031143425.1 of Pleurodeles waltl. Lineage (NCBI taxonomy): Eukaryota > Metazoa > Chordata > Amphibia > Caudata > Salamandridae > Pleurodeles > Pleurodeles waltl. Next base: position 1,083,733,134 of record NC_090437.1, on the reverse strand, counting down.
AAACAAATGGTCTTCTGGTGCTGGTTTATGCAAGAGTTAGGATGGATGTCTCAGCGATGCTGAGCCAAAAAATTCTTTACTTTGTTTACAGAAAGTACCTCTTGAATGGGGATGTGATCTGATGCTGAGCCAAAAAATGTTTTACTGTGTTTATAGAAAGTACCTATTGAATGGGGATGTGATCTATCTATTTTAGGCAAAAGAGGCTGGATCCTGTTATCTGCTCATAGAAAAATGCATGAAAAAGGTAGGCAGCTAGAACATGAAAACCAGAAATTAGAGAGCTAGCCAGCTGAAGCTAAAAATAATGTAACCATGCTGTGTTGTCAAAATAAGTTATTGCAAGATAAGGTAGATACTTATTACTCTGTCGCCGAAAAGGCAGCGGTCAGAACCGCTCAATACAGGTATCTGAAACATAGGGGTAAAATCAATCAAAAGAAAGTACAGTTAGCTATTGCTAAGGAAGGTTAAAACTGGGACCCCATAAACTGGGACTCAAAAATCTGGGAATCTACTGATTTTTCAAATTCCAGAGATGAAGAAGTTAAAAAAGGTGGGGGCCAGTTTGAGCCAGATGAGCCAAAAGCAGTTTGTGCACAACCAATACTTAGACAGAAATTTACAGGGAACTCCACAGACTCTGGCAGGAATTAAGATGCACTCCCTAGAAGATTACACCCAGCAAGAATGTTATGATATTATAGACAGATTCAAGCAGAGGTCTGCAGAAACATTACCCACATGGATCGTGTGATTATTTGACACAGGAGCCTCTGGAGTAATGCTAGGTATAGGAGACGTTCCTAAGTTTTATACTGTTAGCATAGAGCCCATAATTCAGGAGCAGTTCAGGTGTTATCAGGGTAACCAACAGATCACCCTACTGCAGCTAGCAGTCGTGGGGTGCAACCATAAGTATCCTACTTTTAGACTTGGCATCATTGGTGTGGTCTCCCCTAACTTTTTGCCTTTTCTTCCCAGGTTGTTGAGGTGTGTTGGACTCTGTTTTTGCTGTTTTTGATACTCTGGGCACTTTACCACTGCTAACCAGTGCTAAAGTGCAAGTGCTCCTATGTAAAATGAATGTATAATTGGCTTATCCATGATTGGCATATTTGATTTACTAGTAAGTCCCTAGTAAAGTGCACTATAGGTGTCCTGGTCCTGTAAATCAAATGCTACTAGTGGGCCTGCAGCACTGGTTGTGCCACCCAAATTAGTAGCCCTGTAAACATGGCTCAGACCTGCCTACACACAATTATCGAGGGCCTTTGAATTTTCTGCAAAGGTGCAAAATTCAAGATGTTACATTCTTTGTGCATATTAACTCCTTAGTACAATCCATATTGTTTTCCAGGGAATGTTTCAGATTACCTTTTGTCCTCCTGTAAAGATGCAATGTTTGTTCTGAAACATTATTCTAGAAGGTTTTCATATTCCTAGACAGTATGTGACATTTCATGAAAAGTTCATATGAAACATTGTATTAACCATTCTTGATTCCTTTCCAGGTACCCAGACTTCTTGAGGTCTAGTTATAGTCTTTTCTTAAGTTATCCATGATTCCAGTTTGACAACGATTAGAATCATAATCTAGTGAAAATCAATGTGATATTATCTTGATATTGTGTTGTTTAACCATTTGCTTCCTACAGGTCTCCTTCACAGCTGTTCCCTTCCTAATCCTCTTTTACCCCGCTTGGACCCTCGCAGGCTCTGTGATATTTCTATCAGAGTTTTGGAGCTGTTTAGTGGTGGGCATGTTGGGAACGTACGCAGGCCCCGAGGATCTGGTCTCCCTGACACACTTCGACTTGGCAAGTGTACTCGCTTGCCAGGCCTAAACCTTCCCTTTTTCTACATGTAAGGCACCTCTAAAGTAGGCCTTAGGTAGCCCCTGTAGGAGGCTGGACTGGCTTGTAGTGGGTACCAAGAGGTACTTACACCTTGCACCAGGCCCAGGTATCCCTTATTAGTGTAGAGGGGTGTCTAGCAGCATAGGCTGATAGAAAAGGGTAGCTTAGCAGAGCAGCTTAGTCTGAACTAGGAGACGAGTGAAGCTCCTACAGTACCACTAGTGTCACATGCACAATATCATAAGAAAACACAATACACAGATATACTAAAAATAAAGGTACTTTATTTTTATGACAATATGCCAAAGTATCTCAGTGAGTACCCTCAGTATGAGGATAGCAAATATACACAAGATATATGTACACAATACCAAAATGTGCAGTAATAGCAATAGAAAACAGTGCAAACAATGTATAGTCACAATAGAATGCAATGGGGGCACATAGGGATCGGGGCAACACAAACCATATGCTCTAGAAGTGGAATGCGAACCACGAATGGACCCCAAACCTATGTGACCTTGTAGAGGGTCACTGGGACTGTAAGAAAACAGTGAGGCTTAGAAAAATAGCCCACCCCAAGACCCTGAAAAGTGGGTGCAAAGTGCACCTAAGTTCCCCAAAGAGCACAGAAGTCATGATAGGGAATATCTGCAAGGAAGACCAACACCCGCAATGCAACAACGATGGATTTCCTGACGAGAGTACCTGTAGAACAAGGGGACCAAGTCCAAGAGTCACGATCAAGTCGGGAGTGGGCAGATGCCCAGGAAATGACAGCTGTGGGTGCAAAGAAGCTGCCACCGGATGGTAGAAGCTGTGGATTTTGCAAGAACGACAAGGGCTAGAAACTTCCCCTTTGGAGGATGGATGTCCCACGTCGTGGAGAGTCGTGCAGAGGTGTTTCCGTGCAGAAAGACCGCAAACAAGCCTTGCTAGCTGCAAGGGTCGCAGTATGCTGCTGTGGCCCAGGAGGGACCAGGATGTCGCCAATTGCGTGAGGAGACAGAGGGGGCATCCAGCAAGACAAAGAGCCCACTCAGAAGCAAGCAGCACCCTCAGAAGTGCCGGAACAGGCACTGTGAAGTGGAGTGAACCGGAGCTCACCCGAAGTCACAAAGGAGGGTCCCACGACGCCGGAGGACAACTCAGGAGGTCGTGCACTGTAGGTTAGAGTGCTGGGGACCCAGGCTTGGCTGTGCACAAAGGAAATCCTGGAAGAGTGCACAGGAGCCGGAGCAGCAGCAAAACACGTGGTTCCCAGCAATGCAGTCTAGCGTGGGGAGGCAAGGACTTACCTCCACTAAACTTGGACTGAAGAGTCACTGGACTGTGGGAGTCACCTGGATAGAGTTGCTGAGTTCAAGGGACCTCGTTCGTCGTGCTGAGAGGAGACCCAGAGGACCGGTGATGCAGTTCTTTGGTGCCTGCGGTTGCAGGGGGAAGATTCCGTCGACCCCCGGGAGATTTCTTCGGAGCTTCTAGTGCAGAGAGGAGGCAGACTACCCCCACAGCATGCACCACCAGGAAAACAGTCGAGAAGGCGGCAGGATCAGCGTTACAAGGTCGCAGTAGTCGTCTTTGCTACTTTGTTGCAGTTTTGCAGGCTTCCAGCGCGGTCAGCAGTCGATTCTCTGGCAGAAGGTGAAGAGAGAGATGCAGACGAACTCTGATGAGCTCTTGCATTCGTTATCTAAGAAATTCCCCAAAGCAGAGACCCTAAATAGCCAGAAAAGGAGGTTTGGCTACCTAGGAGAGAGGATAGGCTAGCAACACCTGAAGGAGCCTATCAGAAGGAGTCTCTAAAGTCACCTGCTGGCCCTGGCCACTCAGAGCAGTCCAGTGTGCCAGCAGCACCTCTGTTTCCAAGATGGCAGAGGTCTGGAGCACACTGGAGGAGCTCTGGGCACCTCCCAGGGGAGGTGCAGGTCAGGGGAGTGGTCACTCCCCTTTCCTTTGTCCAGTTTCACGCCAGAGCAGGGCTGGGGGATCCCTGAACCGGTGTAGACTGGCTTATTCAGAGATGGATCAAAGCATTTCCAGAGGCTGGGGGAGGCTACTCCTCCCCAGCCCTGACACCTTTTTCCAAAGGGAGAGGGTGTAACACCCTCTCTCTGAGGAAGTCCTTTGTTCTGCCTTCCTGGGCCAAGCCTGACTGGACCCCAGGAGGGCAGAAACCTGTCTGAGGGGTTGGCAGCAGCAGCTGCAGTGAAACCCCGGGAAAGGTAGTTTGGCAGTACCCGGGTCTGTGCTAGAGACTCGGGGGATCATGGAATTGTCTCCCCAATTCCAGAATGGGATTGGGGTGACAATTCCATGATCTTAGACATGTTACATGGCCATGTTTGGAGTTACCATTGTGACGCTATACATATGTCGTGACATATGTATAGTGCACACGTGTAATGGTGTCCCCGCACTCACAAAGTCCGGGGAATTTGCCCTGAACAATGTGGGGGCACCTTGGCTAGTGCCAGGGTGCCCACACACTAAGTAACTTAGCACCCAACCTTTACCAGGTAAAGGTTAGACATATAGGTGACTTATAAGTTACTTAAGTGCAGTGGTAAATGGCTGTGAAATAACGTGGATGTTATTTCACTCAGGCTGCAAGGGCAGGCCTGTGTAAGAATTGTCAGTGCTCACTATGGGTGGCAAAAGAAATGCTGCAGCCCATAGGGATCTCCTGGAACCCCAATACCCTGGGTACCTCAGTACCATATACTAGGGAATTATAAGGGTGTTCCAGTATGCCAATGTAAATTGGTGAAATTGGTCACTAGCCTGTTAGTGACAATTTGGAAAGAAATGAGAGAGCATAACCACTGAGGTTCTGGATAGCAGAGCCTCAGTGAGACAGTTAGTCATAAAACAGGTAACACATACAGGGCACACTTATGAGCACTGGGGCCCTGGCTGGCAGGGTCCCAGTGACACATACAACTAAAACAACATATATACAGTGAAATATGGGGGTAACATGCCAGGCAAGATGGTACTTAACTACACAGCCCCCCCCCCCCAAACGAAGGACAATAAGACTAGCCATGACCTGATGAGTCTTCGTTGTCTAAGTGGAAATATCTGGAGAGTCCATCTGCATTGGAGTGGGTACTCCCAGGTCTATGTTCCACTGTATAGTCCATTCCCTGTAGGGATATGGACCACCTCAACAATTTAGGATTTTCACCTTTCATTTGTTTTAGCCAAAGTAGAGGTTTGTGGTCTGTCTGAACAATGAAGTGAGTGCCAAACAGGTATGGCCTCAACCTCTTCAGTGCCCAGACCACAGCAAAGGCCTCCCTCTCTATGGCAGACCAACGCTTTTCTCTAGGGGTCAACCTCCTGCTGATAAAAGCAACAGGTTGATCCTGGCCCTCAGAATCAAGTTGTGATAAGACTGCCACTACCCCTAATTCAGATGCATCAGTTTGGACAATGGATTTTTGGGAGTAACAGGGGCTTTTCAGGACAGGTGCAGAGCACATGGCCTGCTTCAGCTCCTCAAAAGCTTTCTGACAGTTTGCTGTCCATAATACCTTTTTAGGCATTTTCTTAGAAGTGAGGTCATTAAGAGGGGCTGCAATGGAGCCATAGTTCTTTATGAACCTCCTGTAGTACCCAGTGAGGCCTAAAAAGGCTCTCACCTGAGTCTGAGTTGTAGGGGGAACCCAATCTATAATAGTTTGGATTTTCCCTTGAAGTGGTGCAATCTGTTCTCCACCTACCAGGTGTCCCAGATAAACCACTTTCCCCTGCCCTATCTGGCACTTTGAAGCCTTGATAGTGAGGCCTACCTTCTGCAGGGCCTCCAAAACTTTCCATAGGTGGACCAGGTGATCATCCCAGCTGGAGCTAAAGACAGCTATATCATCTAGATATGCTGCACTAAAAGCCTCCAGCCCTTGCAGGACTGTATTCACCAACCTCTGAAAAGTGGCAGGTGAATTTTTCAATCCAAAAGGCATTACTGTGAATTGGTAGTGCCCTCCAATGGTTGACAATGCAGTTTTTGCGTTTGCATCCTCTGATAACTTGATCTGCCAATACCCTGCAGTCAAATCAAAGGTGCTTAGATACTTGGCAGATGCCAGTGTATCTATTAGCTCATCTGCCCTGGGTATAGGGTGAGCATCAGTTTTAGTTACCTGGTTGAGACCTCTGTAGTCAACACAAAATCTCATTTCCCTTTTCCCATCTTTGGAATGAGGCTTTGGTACAAGTACCACAGGAGAGGCCCATGGACTTTCAGAGTGCTCAACCACTCCCAGTTCAAGCATTTTCTGCACCTCTTGTTTTATGCAGTCTCTGACATGGTCAGGCTGCCTATAGATCTTACTTTTGACAGGCAAGTTGTCTCCAGTATCTATAGTGTGCTCACACCAAGAAGTGGTGCCTGGCACAGTAGAAATGAGTTCAGAAAACTGACCCAGGAGATTTATGCAGTGGTCTTTCTGCTCAGCAGTAAGACAATGTGCCAAAACTACACCTTCCACTAGAGCATCTTGTTCTGTGGAAGAGAAGAGATCAGGGAGAGGGTCACTCTCTTCTTCCTGTCCCTCATCTGTTGCCATGAGCAGGGTGAGATCAGCCCTGTCATATTAGGGTTTCATGTGATTGACATGGAGCACCCTAAGGGGACTCCTGGCAGTGCCTAAGTCAACTAAGTAGGTGACTTCACCCTTTTTCTCAACAATAATGTGGGGTCCACTCCATTTGTCTTGGAGTGCTCTTGGGGCCACAGGCTCCAAGACCCACACTTTCTGCCCTGGTTGGTACTGAATCAGAACAGCCTTCTGGTCATGCCATTGCTTTTGGAGCTCTTGGCTAGCCTGAAGGTTTTTACTGGCCTTTTTCATGTACTCAGCCATCCTAGATCTTAGGCCAAGTACATAGTCCACTGTGTCTTGCTTTGGAGCTTTTAAGGGTTGTTCCCAACCCTCCTTCACAAGTGTTAGAGGACCTCTTACAGGGTGTCCAAATAGGAGTTCAAAGGGGCTGAAGCCCACTCCTTTTTGGGGTACCTCCCTGTAAGCAAAAAGGAGGCAAGGTAACAGGACATCCCATCTCCTGCGGAGTTTTTCAGGGAGTCCCATTATCATTCCTTTGAGAGTTTTATTAAACCTCTCAACCAGTCCATTTGTTTGTAGATGATAGGGTGTGGTGAACTTGTATGTAACACCGCATTCCTTCCACATGGCCTTTAAGTAAGCAGACATGAAATTGCTTCCCCTGTCTGATACCACCTCTTTTGGGAAGCCCACCCTGGAAACGATTCCCAGGAGGGCCTTTGCCACTGCAGGAGCTGTAGTGGTCCTTAGAGGAATTGCTTCAGGATATCTGGTGGCATGGTCCACTACCACCAAGATAAACCTATTGCCTGAAGCAGTAGGAGGGTCAAGGGGGCCAACTATGTCAACCCCTACCCTTTCAAAGGGAACCCCAACCACAGGCAGTGGAATAAGGGGTGCCTTTGGAGTGCCACCTGTCTTGCCACTGGCTTGACAGGTTTCACAGGACTTACAAAATTCCTTTGTGTCCTCTGACATTCTAGGCCAATGAAACAAGGGGACAAGCCTGTCCCAAGTTTTCATTTGCCCCAAATGTCCAGCTAAGGGAATGTCGTGGGCTAGAGTTAGGAGGAACTTTCTGTATTGCTGAGGAATCACCAATCTCCTGGCAGCTCCAGGTTTTGGATCCCTTGTCTCAGTATACAAGAGGTTGTCCTCCCAGTAAACTCTGTGAGAGTCACTGACATCCCCATTTGCTTGTTTGACAGCTTGCTGCCTTAGACCCTCTAGTGTGGGACAGGTATGCTGTGCCACACTCAGCTCCTCCCTGGCAGGCCCCCTTCACCCAAAAGCTCAGCAGTGTCTGCTTCCAGCTCCTCTGGTGTAGGTTCTGCACAGGGTGGAAATTCTTCTTCCTCAGAAGTTGAATCCACTGTAGAGGGAGGGATAGTAGGTAGTGTTTTAGCTTTACTAACCCTAGCTTTAGGGAGCACTTGGTCCATTCTTCCAGGATCCAAGTCACCCTGTCCTTTTTGCTTTTTGGCCTGAGCCCTGGTTAAAGCAAAAATATGCCCTGGAATGCCCAGCATTGCTGCATGAGCCTCCAACTCCACTTCTGCCCAAGCTGATGTCTCTAAATCGTTCCCTAGTAGACAGTCTACAGGTAAATCTGAGGCAACCACAACTTTCTTTGGACCAGTAACCCCCCCCCCCCAGTTGAGATTCACAACAGCCATGGGGTGGCTAAGAATGTTGTTATGAGCATCAGTCACTTGGTACTGGTGACCAAGTAGGTGTTGTTAAGGGTGGACCAGTTTCTCTATTACCATGGTAACACTGGCACCTGTGTCCCTGTAGGCCTGAACCTCAACACCATTTATTAGGGGAAGTTGCTTGTACTTATCCATATTAAGGGGACTAGCAACCAAGGTGGCCAAATCAATGGCCCCCTCAGAGACTAACACAGCCTCTGTGGTCTCCCTAACAAGACCAACCCCAACTAAATTACCAAAAGTGAGACCAGCTACTCCCTTGGATTGGCTATTAGTAGGTTTGCTCCTACCACCACTGCTATTACTAGGGGCACTAGGTGTGGCAGCAGGGGTTGTAGTGGTAGGAGGCTTGGTGCTTTTCTTTGGGCAACTGGGATCAGTTGTCCAATGGCCTTTTATTTTACATAAATAGCACCATGGTTTCTTTTCTTTGTTTTGATTTGAAGAGGATTTTGGCCCACCACCCCCACCAGAGTGTTTTTGTGGGCCTGATGAAGACTCATTTTTAGATTTGTCCCCACCCTTGTCAGAAGACTTACCATCCTTCTTCTTGCCATCCCTGTCACCCCCTGTATGAACTTTTGTGTTCACCCTTGTTCTGACCCATTTGTCTGCCTTCTTTCCCAATTCTTGGGGAGAGGTCAGATCAGAGTCTACCAGGTACTGGTGTAACAAATCAGACACACAATTATTAAGAATAGGCTCTCTCAGGATTAAGTTATACAGGCTTTCATAGTCAGAAACTTTACTATCATTTAACCACCCCTCCAAGGCCTTCACTGAATGGTCAACAAAGTCTACCCAGTCTTGTGAAGACTCCTTTTTGGTTTCTCTGAACTTGATCTTGTACTGTTCAGTGGTTAAGCCATAACCATCAAGGATTGCATTCTTAAGAACTGTAAAATTATTGGCATCACTTTCCTTAACAGTAAGGAGCCTATCCCTACCCTTTCCACTGAAAGATAGCCATAGGAGAGCAGCCCACTGCCTTTGAGGGACCTCCTGTACAACACAGGCCCTTTCAAGTGCAGCAAACCACTTGTTAATGTCATCCCCCTCCTTGTAAGGGGGAACTATCTTGTGCAGATTCCTAGAATCATGCTCTTTTACAGGATGACTATTTGGAATACTGCTGTTGCCACCATGGGGTCCAAACCCCAACCTCTGTCTTTCTTTTTCTAAGTCAAATGCTTCCCTGTCTAGATCCAGCTGTTGCTTCTTGAGCTTCAGCCTGGATTCTTCCACTCTCAATCTATTGAGTTCCCTTTCTAACACTCTGTCTTCAGGGAGGGTGGGTTGGGCATGCCTTGACACAGAAGAATGGTGTGAATGAACAGAGGGAGACCTGTCCCTAACAGATGGCACTCTAACATTCTGGCCTACAGAAGTAACACTCCTACTGTGATGGGAACTCACATTAGTACCAGCCATGCTAGGTGGCTTGCTAGGGGGCAGGCTGGGAAGGTTCCCTTCTAACTCTCTTACTGGGGGTGCCCCAGAGTCAGAGTGTGAACCATCAGCTAACTTCTCAACAGATGTGCCAACTAAGGTCTTATCCTGTTCAATGAGCATATTAACTAACAGTTCTCTTGAGGGATTCTTCCCTACCCCTAAACCTCTTTCAATGCATAGACTCCTTGCTCCTTTCCAGCTAAGGTGATCATAAGCAAGTTTGGTCAGATCAACAGTTTGGCCTGTACCAGACATTTTAGAAAAGGTTTAAGGGACAGAAAAAGAAAGAAAAAGTTTCAGAACTTTTTAAAGAACAGAAAAAAAAACTTTAAAAACTTTTAAAGAACTTTTTGAAAGTTTTAGAGGTACTTTTCAGCTTTTAGCAAAGAAGTAAGAGGAGAAAAGCAAAACTTTTTGGTTAGGTGTACATAAACTGAACTTGTTTTGTATATTTTTCTTTTATGAAAAGTACAATATGACAAAGTGGTAAGTAGTTGCAAGTACTTATCCCACTGCTGCACAACCAATGTAGGAGGCTGGACTGGCTTGTAGTGGGTACTAAGAGGTACTTACACCTTGCACCAGGCCCAGGTATCCCTTATTAGTGTAGAGGGGTGTCTAGCAGCATAGGCTGATAGAAAAGGGTAGCTTAGCAGAGCAGCTTAGGCTGAACTAGGAGAAGAGTGAAACTCCTACAGTACCACTAGTGTCACATGCACAATATCATAAGAAAACACAATACACAGATATACTAAAAATAAAGGTACTTTATTTTTATGACAATATGCCAAAGTATCTCAGTGAGTACCCTCAGTATGAGGATAGAAAATATACACAAGATATATGTACACAATACCAAAATATGCAGTAATAGCAATAGAAAACAGTGCAAACAATGTATAGTCACAATAGAATGCAATGGGGGCACATAGGGATAGGGGCAACACAAACCATATACTCTAGAAGTGGAATGCGAACCACGAATGGACCCCAAACCTATGTGACCTTGTAGAGGGTCGCTGGGACTGTAAGAAAACAGTGAGGGTTAGAAAAATAGCCCAGCCCAAGACCCTGAAAAGTGGGTGCAAAGTGCACCTAAGTTCCCCAAAGAGCACAGAAGTCGTGATAGGGGATTTCTGCAAGGAAGACCAACACCAGCAATGCAACAACTATGGATTTCCTGACGAGAGTACCTGTGGAACAAGGGGACCAAGTCCAAGAGTCACGATCAAGTCGGGAGTGGGCAGATGCCCAGGAAATGCCAGCTGTGGGTGCAAAGAAGCTGCCACCGGATGGTAGAAGCTGTGGATTCTGCAAGAACAACAAGGGCTAGAAACTTCCCCTTTGGAGGATGGATGTCCCACGTCGTGAAGAGTCGTACAGAGGTATTTCTGTGCAGAAAGACCGCAAACAAGCCTTGCTAGCTGCAAGGGTCGCGGTTAGGGTTTTTGGATGCTGCTGTGGCCCAGGAGGGACCAGGATGTCGCCAATTAAGTGAGGAGACAGAGGGGGCGTCCAGCAAGACAAAGAGCCCACTCAGAAGCGAGCAGCACCCGCAGAAGTGCCGGAACAGGCACTACAAAGTGGAGTGAACTGGAGCTCACCCGAAGTCACAAAGCAGGGTCCCGCGACGCCGGAGGACAACTCAGGAGGTCGTGCACTGTAGGTTAGAGTGTCGGGGACCCAGGCTTGGCTGTGCACAAAGGAAATCCTGGAAGAGTGCACAGGAGCCGGAGCAGCTGCAAAACACGCGGTTCCCAGCAATGCAGTCTAGCGTGGGGAGGCAAGGACTTACCTCCACCAAACTTGGACTGAAGAGTCACTGGACTGTGCGAGTCACTTGGACAGAGTTGCTGAGTTCAAGGGACCTCGTTCGTCGTGCTGAGAGGAGACCCAGAGGACCGGTGATGCAGTTCTTTGGTGCCTGCGGTTGCAGGGGGAAGATTCCGTCGACCCCCGGGAGATTTCTTCGGAGCTTCTAGTGCAGAGAGGAGGCAGACTACCCCCACAGCATGCACCACCAGGAAAACAGTCGAGAAGGCGGCAGGATCAGCGTTACAAGGTCGCAGTAGTCGTCTTTGCTACTTTGTTGCAGTTTTGCAGGCTTCCAGCGCGGTCAGCAGTCGATTCCTTTGGCAGAAGGTGAAGAGAGAGATGCAGAGGAACTCTGATGAGCTCTTCCATTCTTTATCTAAGGAATTCCCCAAAGCAGAGACCCTAAATAGCCAGAAAAGGAGGTTTGGCTACCTAGGAGAGAGGATAGTCTAGCAACACCTGAAGGAGCCTATCAGAAGGAGTCTCTGACGTCACCTGCTGGCCCTGGCCACTCAGAGCAGTCCAGTGTGCCAGCAGCACTTCTGTTTCCAAGATGGCAGAGGTCTGGAGCACACTGGAGGAGCTCTGGGCACCTCCCAGGGGAGGTGCAGGTCAGGGGAGTAGTCACTCCCCTTTCCTTTGTCCAGTTTCGCGCCAGAGCAGGGCTGGGGGATCCCTGAACCGGTGTAGACTGGCTTATGCAGAGATGGGCACCATCTGTGCCCATCAAAGCATTTCCAGAGGCTGGGGGAGGCTACTCCTCCCCAGCCCTGACACCTTTTTCCAAAGGGAGAGGGAGTAACACCCTCTCTCTGAGGAATTCCTTTGTTCTGCCTTCCTGGGCCAAGCCTGGCTGGACCCCAGGAGGGCAGAAACCTGTCTGAGGGGTTGGCAGCAGCAGCAGCTGCAGTGAAACCCCGGGAAAGGTAGTTTGGCAGTACCTGGGTCTGTGCTAGAGACTCGGGGGATCATGGAATTGTCTCCCCAATGCCAGCATGGCATTGGGGTGACAATTCCATGATCTTAGACATGTTACATGGCCATGTTTGGAGTTACCATTGTGACGCTATACATATGTCGTGACATATGTATAGTGCACGTGTGTAATGGTGTCCCCGCACACTCACAAAGTCCGGGGAATTTGCCCTGAACAATGTGGGGGCACCTTGGCTAGTGCCAGGGTGCCCACACACTAAGTAACTTAGCACCCAACCTTTACCAGGTAAAGGTTAGACATATAGGTCACTTATAAGTTACTTAAGTGCAGTGGTAAATGGCTGTGAAATAACGTGGACGTTATTTCACTCAGGCTGCAAGGGCAGGCCTGTGTTAGAATTGTCAGAGCTCCCTATGGGTGGCAAAAGAAATGCTGCAGCCCATAGGGATCTCCTGGAACCCCAATACCCTGGGTACCTGAGTACCATATACTAGGGAATTATAAGGGTGTTCCAGTATGCCAATGTAAATTGGTGAAATTGGTCACTAGCCTGTTAGTGACAATTTGGAAAGAAATGAGAGAGCATAACCACTGAGGTTCTGGATAGCAGAGCCTCAGTGAGACAGTTAGTCATAACACAGGTAACACATACAGGGCACACTTATGAGCACTGGGGCCCTGGCTGGCAGGGTCCCAGTGACACATACAACTAAAACAACATATATACAGTGAAATATGGGGGTAACATGCCAGGCAAGATGGTACTTTCCTACAGTCCCATGGGCAGGGTGCAGTGTATGTTAAAGGTGGGACATGTACTGATGTGTTTACATGTCCTAACAGGGAAATACTGTTAAATTCAGTCTTCACTGTTGCAAGGCCTATCTCTCTCATAGATTAACATGGGGGCTGCCTTTAAATATTATTAAAGTACAGATTCCCTTTGAGAGAAGATAGAAATATGGAGCCTAGGGTCTCTGAACTCACAATTTAAAAATACATCTTTTAGTGAAGTTGATTTTTAGATTGTTAGTTTTAAAATGCTACTTTTAGATAGTAGACATTTTCTTGCTTAAACCATTCTGTGACTCTGCCTGTTTCTGGATTGCCTGTCTTGGTCAGTTTGACAGTTGGGCTGTGAAACCTCTCTAGACAGTGAGACAAAGGGAGTTGTTGTGTAGCCTGCATATCCTGATGAGCTAGAGTGGACGGAGGAGTGATCACTTATACCTGAATGGGCTGTACCTGCCCTCTCACAATGCAGTCTTCAACCCCCTGGTGTGTGTCTGGAGCCTGGCCAGGGCAAGGCAGGATCTTGTGAACAACAGACACTTTCTTTTGAAGTAGGCCTACTTCAAGAAGAGAAAGGGGTATAATATTGGACCCAAAACCCCTGAAAATTAGATTTCTTCAAGATCACTTCTGAAACTTAGAGGAAACTCTGCCAAGGAGAAGAGCTGAAGAGCTGAGGAGAAGTGCTGCCTCTGCCTGTGACTGTGCTTTGTTGGGCTATCCTGCAGTTGCTGCTTCTGCCTGTGAAAGGGGACAAATACTGGACTTTGTTGTGCATTCCTGCTTGTGAAGAAATCGCCAAGAGCTTGAGTTGAGCTTGTCTCCTGTTTTGAATTCTTAGGGCCGTCAAAGACTTCCTCTGCCAGCACCTGGACTCTGATGGGACGCCTGCCCTGCTAAGTGGTATCCTATCCAGTCCCTGGGCCCATGAAAGGTGAATTTAGCAGACAAGAGATGAAAATCCACACACTGAACGCCGTGCAGGGAACTTTTGGATGAACCATCTGCAAAGCGGCTGATAAACAATGTGTCGCAGGCTTTGCAGCTAAAATCGACGTGCCACCTGCATCGCGGCTGGGAGATTGACGCATTGCGGCTAGAAAAACGATGCAGAACACCTGTTTGTGGCTGCTGATAATGACGTAAATCCCAGGCAGCATGTTGTTCTAACACAGTGCGACAGGATTTTCCACACATCGTCCCTAGGCATAAAAGTCAATCCGACTCAGTGCAGATCTGAGGTACCCCGTCCAGATCAACGAGGGAGAAAAACAATGCATCGCCAACCCGACCGGAGAAGAAACTATGCACAGCTCTCTTACAATGAATGAATCAACGCATTGCTGCCTTTTCCAACGCACGCTCACCCGTGCAGCTTTATTTTTTATGCTAACCAGGTACTTTGTGAAAAATCATAGTTTCCATTGTTTTCTATGGAGTAAGACTCTTATTCTTTTGAAAATTCATATTTTAACTTGTATATCTTGGATTTGTGTCACTTTGGTCTGATTTAGATAAATATTGCCTATTTTTCTAAAACTGGTGTAGTGTCCATTTTGTAGTGTTTTCACTATATTGCTGTGTGTGTTGGTACAAATACTTTACACGTTGCTTCTGACGCTAAGCCTGCCTGCTCGTGCCAAGCTAACAAGGGCGTGAGCGAGGGTTAACTGAGTGCGATTCTCCCTTACTCTGACTACAGTGAGGGTCCTTGCTTGGACAGGGGGTAACCTGACTGCCAACCAAAGACACAATTTCTAACACTTATAGAAATAGATTAGCCACATAATGACAAACCCTGGTACACCTTGAGAGATGAAATTCTGAGAATTAAGGAGGAGGGAATGAAAACTTCTATTTTCCTGGGTGATGTTCACTGTATGTTAGATGGACAGCTGTCTGTGCGAAATAAAACCATTTGCCTTGCTCCTCCAGCTTACAAGCAAGTAATAATGACTCTCTTAATTAACCAGACTGGGCAGGCAATGAAAGGTGTGCTGTAGGCAGTTCACGAGTTGGGAGAGCTTGGAGACTGGACAAAACCTGAGAGAACTTCCAGGTCTGAGGGTTGCACAGATAATAACAGAGTATCTAGGGAAGACATATTTATGGCATTACTGAAGGATGGTGTCAACAAGGAGCAGATTGATGGGATTGATACTAAAAGCTTGTGGGAGATGTACCGCAAGAGAGGGTGTCGTAGTTAGACTCTTGCTCTAGCAAGACTGCTGGTTTAAGGGTGACAGTACTTATGTTTGTAGGTGCTTATGCCAGTCCTACAACAAGTCGTAACTGTCGTCCCAACCCTCCCGGCTCACAATCAGCACCTCACCAAAAACCCAAACAGTAGAAGGTGATTTGTGGCAGCCTTTATGCATGGACTCAAGAGTGCGACATCTCAGGGAGTGTCGTGGTTAAACTGAGATTACCCCTTTCTCACATTAACAAAGTCTCAGTCAAGCACACAGGCAATTAAGGTGATGCAGTAAAGTTTTCAATGGGCTTTATTAACAAAACTGCAATCAACGCTAAGTTGCATGGGCTACAATGATAAGGATAATGAATAATGCAATAAATAATGCAAGGAAGTCATGAATACAAAGACCCCCACTATCTTGCAATAACATGACATGCAATATGAAATATGTCCTAATACCCTAGCATAATGAACCTAATCTCTAACCTAAAGAGAGCTAGGTGTGTTAAACCTAGTCTGCCAATGCCATGTCCATGCGAAGAGCCCCCCAACCCTTGTTACCTTGGAATGAGGTGTCTAGATCAGACTCCGTGGGGACAAGCTGACTGGGTCAGCGTCAAGGCGACGTGTACTATGGATAGCATTGATGGCATCTGGTAGGAATCCCTCTACCTGTCTATGTGAGATGCATTTATACAGATCTACTCAGACGCCTGACTGAGGCTTGTTCCCAAACAATAGATAAAAAGACATGCTTCAGGCAGCAATTACATAAACAATTCCTAGAAAGAACAAAGTGGGAAAGTACCTAATGTGAATACCTAGATCTTATCTATCTCCTGGCATTGATAGCGACGCCTTAGCAGAGTGGCACTGGTAGGAGGAAACTAAAACATTGTCCTAACTAAAAACAATGCAGCCACCTTTAAAATATATAATTAAATAACTGCGCTAAAACAGAGCAAGTAAGATAAAAGTCACTGGGTGACAGGTCTGCAAGCCAGAAGGCTTAGCTAATTCCTGCTTCCCATTAAAACAAGATAGGACTCACTACAAGGGCTGGACAGAAAGGAAGGCAGCAGGAAAATTAACACGCAAAATAATAAACAAGTGAATCAGGGCCAGCCATAGATACAGGAAAATGGAAAAGAAAGGGGGAAAAAACATTCATTTAAGAGGGAAAGAGGAGGAAGATTTGCACAGAGAGTGGTTAACTGCTGAGAACAGGGAATCTGCTCGCAGATATGAAAACATATATCCAGACCTGACTTGGGCAAAAGTTGACAGGTTTAAATCAGATTAGGAAATAGGCTAAGATGTGGTACAGGGATGAGCTCGTAAAGATAACAGACCCCAAAGGGTCTGAGCATTAGTTGAAACCGGAGCAAAGCCCTCTTTAATCTTCGGAAATCCAAAAAAGTTTACCAGTCAGCACTACACCATCACAGGGTTGGGTGGAAAACAAACAACCTCTGCCGTGCAGACTACTGTTCAGATGAAAATAGGAAGAACAAAAGAAAGAGAACATACTGCTATGATTGTTCCCCTCCTAGAATATATACTGGGAATTGACATTCTAAAGGGGTGACTTTGTATTTGGATGATGGTTGTTATTAACTTGGATAAAGAGATACATTTCAGTGGCAGCAACTGGGCTGGGTCATCTGAAGATAAGTGGCAAAAACAGGGCAGAACAAGGGTGTCCCTGGGTTTCTGGACTAAGACGTTACCTGATGCTGGAGAGCGATACACTCCCTTTGAGAAACAGTTACTTGCTTGTTACTGGGCTCTAGTGGATACTGAGCAAATTACCCTAGGTCACAATGTGATTTTGAGACCTGAGATTCCAATAATGCAGTGGGTGATGAGTTCCCCTAAAACTCATTGCATAGGACATGCACAAGAAGCTAGTGTCATATGTTGGAAATCGTACATACAGGACAGGGCCCGAGTGGGACCAGCAGGGACAGCAGCTCTACATCAACAGGTGTCACAAGCTCCCGTTCAGGATGATGAGTGGGTGAAGAGGTGCCACAGATAAAAGAGTCACCAGTAAGATGAGGTGAGCCATCTGAATCCTTGTCTCCTAGGGATAGGAAACATATATGGTTTATCAATGGTTCAGCCAAGTATGTGGGGGCCAAATGACATTGGAAAGCAGTGTCACATAGCCCAGTCCCCATGAAGTTGTTATCTACCACAGGAGAAGGGAAGAGCATTCAATTTTCCGAATTGTATGCTGCGTATCAGGCACTAAAACAAGAATTACCTGGGACTTGTCACAATTATACTTATTCTCGGTCTTTCGCCAAAGGGTTAGCCACCTGGCATCCCACATGGCATGTGCATAACTGGCAAATACATTCTAAAGAGGTGTGGGGCAAAGAGTTGTGTCAAGAACTTTAGGAAATATTAGAGCAAAGTACCGTTACTGTGTATCATGTAGAGGCCCACTGTCCCACCGACTCACTAGAACGATGGTTTAATTCCCTTGTAGAGGATAAAGCCAAAATCTCAGAGGCAGAAATGGCGACACCAGATTATGACTTAGTGGGATGGATAAGTGGGCGCACCAAAATTGTGGACAACTGGGAGAGAAAGCCTCTTATAGGTGGGCAGAGATTAGAGGGATTCACGTTTCCATAGACTTGATGAAAACCGTGATCATGCAATGTCCTATTTGCCAACACACAAAACAGAGATGTGTCCCACAAACAGTCAAAGGTCATTTGGGGAGAGGGAAGTTGCCGAGACAGATATGGCAAATTGATTACAATGGGCCACTACTGACTAGTTGTGGGTGTCAATAAGTTTGCACAGTAGTGGACACTTATTCTAATTACCTGATTGCCCTCCCTTGTAAATGTGCCACCAAGTACAACACTATCAATACTCTGGACTTGTTAATGTTATATTACGGAGTCCCACTCCAGGTCCAGAGTGACAACAGGTCACATTTCAAAGAAAAATTGGTACAAGATTATTGATGACAACACAATATTGAGTGGATTTAGCACATTCCATATTATCCACAAGCTGCAGGGCTGATTGAGAGAATGAACAACTTGCTAAAAGCCCAATTACAAAAAAAATCGGATGGAACCTTGAAAAACTGGAGAGCGTTTAAATGAAGCCCTACAAATTTTGAATACCAGACCACTAAAAAATGGTGAGACTCCGCTAATGCGGATGTTAACCCCAGCATTACAGATACAACCCCATGTAGTGACTAACAGCATCATGTATTGGGAAATAAAACCAGGAGTCTTAGCTCCTTACCAAGCCACACCATAATATGCAGGTCTTGATCTCCATGCCTTAAAGGCTTACACATTGAAACCAAGAGACATGGCACTCTGTTCGACTGGTGTTAGAGTACAGATTCCATGGAGCATTTCAGATTGATTGCTCCCAGATCTGTTTTGGCACACAAAGGTATTCAGGTGTGTGATCGATGTAGACTACCAAGGAGAAATCAAAACCATTCTCCTGAATAGTGGAGACCCTGACTTGATAATACAATCTGGAGACAGAATTGTGCAGATTGCGATTATCTCTGTGTATAGAGGAATAGTGAAAAGGGGGACTGTGTCAGGAATAAGGTCATGCACGGTCCAGATCTCACCCGAAACTCCGCTGCGCAGCTCTGCAGCACTTTCTGCGCACCACGTGTCATCCCCTCTTGCTCCAAAGGTGGCCATCAGCGTCGTCTGCCCTGTGGCAAAGCACATGAAGCTGCAGGTTCAGGACATTGGTGGACAAGATGCACTTATCAGTGCTATTCCATGAAGGGACTACAATTCCCATGTTTTTTGAGGCAGCAGCCATCTTGGGGTGTGGCAGGCCTATAAAGCCCAGCCACACCTAAGCACGTTGCTCAATATTTTGAAGACTTCGATGCAGTCAGACCTCGTGGGGGTTTCTCTGAAGAAGAGCAGAGTTCCTGAATGGCAGAGTGGCATCCAACCAAAGTATCCTTGTTTCCATGGTGCTTTTAAAAACGAGTAGGTCGTACCTGTAGCGGTAAGGCCTTGATGAATCCAATTTTAGAGGAAGTCGTTATTTCCAAAGGTAAAGCACCCCTTAGCACAACGAGCAAAGCGTTTTCAGTTTTCAGAGTACAGTGGCCTTGACGCAACAATCAAAGGCGTTTCGGAGCACAGGTGTAAAGCGCTCTCTGCACAGCAATTCAAGCGTTTCATTTCACAGATGTAAAGCCCTCTAGGCACAGCAATTCAAGCGCTTTTGTTCACAGATGTAAAGCGATCTAGGCACGGCAATTCAAGCGCTTCAGTTCACAGATGTAAAACGCCCTTGGCACGGCAATTCAAGTGCTTCAGTTCATAGAGGCAAAGCGGTCTTGGCACGGCAATTCATGAGCTTCAGTTCACAGATTATGCGCTCTTGGCACGGTAATTCAAGCGCTTCAGTTCACAGATGCAAAGCACCCTTGGCACGGCAATTCAAGCGCTTCAGTTCACAGAGGTAAAGCGCTCTTGGCACGACAATTCAAGCGCTTCAATTCACAGATGTAAAGCGCCCTTGGCACAGCAATTCAAGCGCTCCAGTTCACAGATGTAAAGCTCTCTTGGCACAACAATTCAAGCGCTTCAGTTCACAGATGTAAAGCGCTCTTGGCACGGCAATTCAAGTGCTTCAGTCCACAGGTTTAAAGCGCTCTTGGCACGACAATCAAAGCGCTTCAATTCACAGGAGTGAAAGGTTCTTGGCACAACAATCAAAGCGATTTAGGCCACTTGAGTAAAAGCGCTCCCTTAGCATAATGAGCATAGTGCTTTAAGGCAAGACACGTAAAAACGCTTCCTGGTATTATTAAGTAAAGCGATTCAAGTTCAATGAGTATAAACTTTTTGGCCTTTATTGTTGTGAATGTGAAAGTATTTCTGGAGATAAGCAAATCACAGTTTTCATTGTTCTTTGAAAAGCTTAAGATATGAAAAGCATATTTAACTTTTTTAGATTTTCTAAGTCATGATCAAAGATTTATGTTGTGAATGCATAGATGTTACAGGATTTATATTTTTAGCATAATCATAGTCCAAAGCTCTTGCCATCTCTTAATTCTGAGATTGTAGTTTACTCTTGTTCCATGTTTCAAAGTAGGGGCTTTGCCCTCATTTCAAAAGGGGTCTCCATCTGATATCTCAGAGACGCATTTAGTCAAGAGTCTATTGATGAGTTACATTTCTATGAATGAATAAATGCATATTTGTTCTAACCTTTACTTTTCAGATCTCTCTCCCTGCTGTTCCCTACCCTAATTCCCTTCTTCCCAACTGCCTTCATCATAACTCTGTGCTATAATAGCTTTCTGTGTTGGTATTGCCGGAAGGTGGGCATTTTGTTCAGCGACGTGCAGATCCAGAGGAAAGGACAGTGTGACAGACTGCCCCAGTCCTTCTTACTGTGCGTGGAGAGGGAGGTTTTCGTTCAACTGACAAAACCCTGGTGTTAAGGTGTGGGACGAATCCCCAAATCATCCTCCAGAACCAGCAAGGGCAATGATCATATACTGTTAATCATGAAACGTGGGAAGGAGAGGTGCTAGCATATTCTAGCTGATAAATGTTATTTGTGAGAATTATCATATTTGTCTCTTTTACAGATCATACAACGAGGTGTCTGTGTGATAACTGTGCTACATGGTCTCCCTTTGGGTGTGTGCATGTGGGGTCGGGAGGAACCAAAAGCCCCAAACTCCAAAATAATTGATCAACCACACCGATCAACACCTTTACCGCACATGACCGAAAATGTTTGGTCCCAGAAGGGTCTGCCACCACCAGGGAGTGTCCACTGGAGGAGGATTCCATGATGAAGTGGATGATCCGGTCTCGCCCTTGGCACTCCCCTCGCCCTCCGAGCCACTGGTTCCCTCGCTGTCACTGGTAGCAGCACTCCGGGTCCTGAGGCCTGCAGCATCCCCACTCGCCTGTGCTCCTTCTCCTGCCGATGCTGATGCACACAAATAGACAGATAGAGGGAGGGAGAGAGAGAGAGAGAGAGAGAGGTAGAGAGAGAGATGGTTAACATATACCTCGCATACACACATTTAAACATGCACATCTGTGAGTATACAAATCCTGGCTAGGCTATCTCAGGTGCCAATGCAAATTTCCTACATCATGTCACAACATGTCACCACTACCCACCCCTGTATGCAACCCTCACACTTACATCTACATCCAAGTAAGTCAGCATAACTGGAGTCATCCACATGACCACCACCATAGCCATGTCTGCATGGACATCGTGTCCTGGGTGAAGTACAAATGTCTCCCTGATTTCAAATGATACCTCTCCATACTCCTATCACCCATTGGAAGTGCAGCTGACTGAACAAAACACATCAGGCCTGTACAGTTACAACAGCTGATCATTCCATGTCCTTTGTTAAACATCCATAAAAGTGAATACTACTCCACTCACACACCACACAGCATCTGCCTGTCATATTACATGGCTGGCATAACACTCTGTATCGTAATGCCAATATAGATGTAAGAACTGATGAAGCCACTACAAGTTATACACCCATACAGGTGACATCAGACCTGTATGGGGGTATAACTTTTAGTGGCTTAATCAGTTCTTACATCTGATGTGTACAATGTAAGTGTGGGGTACAGGCATGTGATTAGTCTGGCCCAATCACAGAGGAAGATCTGATGATATGAAACAAATATGTATTACATACATCTGAGTGTATATACAATGACCCATATTGCACATATTACACATCCATTCGCAGTCACTGAATGCAGTGTCACAACTGATGAATCTCAGGAACACACATATGACATCATGGTCCACATACAATACCACCACAATGCAGTTTCACCAGTAGGACTTCACAACATGATAACACCACCCTCACTCACACCATTCCAGATTTGTGAATACCTGTACCTAAGGCCAGAGAACACACATCTCAGATGGTAAATACATGTAAGAAATATGCATACATGGACCAACACCACTGTCTTTGCACTGGCAACACATCCCACCACTACATAGGTCATCCTACCACTACATAGGGCAGCCTCAGGAGAGTAAATACAACAATCATTTAACATCAACATCTCATAAGTGATACAATACCCAATCCTGTCCTAATCACCCACTTCAGCTAGGCCATGGGTAGCAGACATTGTCCCACTCCATCAAATGTGCCCCCAAGTAACCACTGAGACATGATGTAGGCAGCATATAAGCTATGTTGCACTGTAATTGCTAGGGCATTGGCATACATGGCATTTGCATTATATTTTGACAATGACAAGGTCTGCCTAGGCACTTACCACCTCTAGTACAATCTCATTGGTTTATATGCTTCATCCCCACAAGTCTAGCACTTAGAAATGTATGATGATTGCAATCAGACCAAATCAAAGGTACAATTCAAATGAGCCTACTTTAGCAACCTTCACATACCCACCAGATAGCAGATTACCAATATATGGGGATACAACTATCAAGCGATTAGTCCAGCCCTATACAGGCCATATCTGTGCAGGAAATATTATTGCTGCCTCGCATGGAGTCAATATCATAGCCAGTATTTGATGTATATAGTCCAGTGATAAAAGGTGAGTCACACAGTCGCTTCTACAGGTGTGCTATACAGATGAGAATGGTCTGACCCCTTAGAGCCACAAATGTCCAAATGCAGATGGATGGAGCAGGTCATACTCAATGGGTAGGGTGATACACAAGCTCACATCCATAGTAAAGGCAGAATGGAGTCACACATGTGCCAATGTGATTAGACAATCTCCACAATGCAGACATGGAGAAGTCTGGATATGGGGAATGTACATCCACTGACAGCTAACCATCAAAACACATCTACAAGTAATACTCAAGGCGGGTGGTTACTACCCATTCCCCCCCAGTCTACATACATATTGCATTGACTACATTGTCACATAAGCTACAGTGAGGCAGCTAATCCCACAGAACCCGAGCCAGGTCCAGGATACAGTCAGTACTTACCCCCTTCTGGCTGCTGTGCTGCCCTCAAACGCCCATCCACCTCAGGGTAGGCCACTGCCAAAATGCGGCCCATTAGAGGGGTCAGGGTCCGACAGGTACCCCTCCCTCATTGGAAGGACATCCGCAGCTGGGCCTCCACAGTCTTCCTGGCTCAGCGTCTCAAGTCCTCCCACCCCTTGCGACAATGGGTGCTCTGCCAGCTGTGGACCACCAGGGTCCGCACTTCCTTGGAGATGGCATGCCAGAACCCTTTCTTCTGATGGGCGTTCAACTGCATGGATAAGACAAACAAAAGGAGAAAGTCATGTACACTGGCACAATACCAACAGGAGCGGTCTATACACATCTGACTCACTGAGGGGCATATTTATACTCCGTTTGCGCCGAATTTGCGTCGTTTTTTTCGACGCAAATTCGACGCAAAACTAACTCCATATTTATACTTTGGCGTTAGACGCGTCT
Source organism: Pleurodeles waltl (assembly GCF_031143425.1). NCBI lineage: Eukaryota > Metazoa > Chordata > Amphibia > Caudata > Salamandridae > Pleurodeles > Pleurodeles waltl. The sequence continues at coordinate 1,083,709,321 of NC_090437.1, read as the reverse complement.
AGCGCCAAAGTTCATGGAGTTAGCGTCATTTTTTGAACACCTTCCTTGCGTTAATGATATGCAAGGTAGGCGTTCCCGTCTTAAAAAATGACTCCGATGCATATGCGTCGTATTTATACTCCCGGGCAAAAATGACGCCCGGGAGTGGGCGGGTCTAAAAAACCTGCATTAGCGCCGGATTTTAGCGCCTGGGTCAGGGCAGGCGTTAAGGGACCTGTGGGCTCAGAATGAGACCAGAGGTGCCCTCCCCTGCCCCCAGGGACAGACCCTGCCACCCTTGCCCACCCCAGGAGGACACCCAAGGATGGAGGGACCCACCCCAGGGACATTAAGGTAAGTTCAGGTAAGTATTTTTTTTAAAAAAAAATTGTGGCATAGGGGGGCCTGATTTGTGCCCCCCTACATGCCACTATGCCCAATGACCATGCCCAGGGGACAGAAGTCCCCTGGGCATGGCCATTGGGCAAGGGGGCATGACTCCTGTCTTTGCTAAGACAGGAGTCATTTCAATGGGGGTTGGGCGTCGTAAAAAAATGGCGCAAATCGGGTTGAGGCGATTTTTTTGCCTCAGCCTGACTTGCACCATTTGTGGACGCCCATACGCCATTTTCCCCCTACGCTGGCGCTGCCTGGTGTACGTCGTTTTTTTTAACGCACACCAGACAGCGCCGGCGGCTAACGCCGGATAACGTCATTCAATAAATACGGCGCCCGCATGGTGCTTCAGAATGGCGTTAGCCGGCGCAAATTTTTATAGTATAAATATGGCCCTGAATACCCACACACAACCATCCTCTCTGCCCACATGCCTTCACTTTATGCCCTCTGCATGTATATACTCCCTCACCTTACACTTACTTCTTTCACCCTGACATGCACCCCTATCACACATGGCTATGTGCTATGTGCTACCTGCTCCTCTGGTTCCCCAAATAGCAATCCCTACAGAGTCAGGACCCCTTCCACAAGCTTCTCTAGCTCTTCTGGGGTGAAGGCTGGGCCCTATCACCTGCAGGGTGTAGCATGATAGCTCCCAGAGACAGCAGTTCAGGTTGTGAAGGTCTTGCTAGCATAAGTGTCAGGTGTCAAGTGAGGAAGGCTGCAAAAATTGGCGGTCACGTCCCCCACGTACAGGACCGTCACTGCCAGTGGTCCTCGCCGTTGGCCCCAGTCCCCCACAGGCATTAATGGGCCCTAGTCCCCATAGGCATTAATGTTAACCAATGACAAGTTGCACGGTGGTTGCAACCGCCTTCCACCATGATGACATACAACGGCGGACTAAGGTCACTTCCAACTGTCCAGTGCTGCAGGACAGGCGCCTGCCGTTTTGTACCCATATCATGTATTGATGTGCCAATATAAGTGCACCATACACATATTTGGCCATATTGGGGATTGACCCTATGTTGTGCCATAATGGTAGTGCAAAGACCTGTGACATGCATGACACAGTGACGTGATGTGGCAGTATTCTGTTGATGAGCGTGCTTAGATAATCAGAGGCACATAGGTGGTGGCACGATATAGGCACATCCCATTACTTTTGTAAAGATCAGTGCAGGACGCTCAGTCTCCCACATATGCTACATTACACATGTGATATGTGTCCTATACAATGTACAGGTTCAACATTGTGGTGCAAGGCTGGTGTCCAACGCGATTCAGCATGCCCATTATATTATATGTCAGCAGTACTATGCATGACCTACAGTGTTAGGTGTGTGCCATTTTGACATGTTCTGCTTATATGTGTCAGGTGCATTTCTCACTCTACATTCTCTCCTCTCTACATATAGATCCTGCCATGAGGCGAATGAGACAACCAGCAGTGTACCGTCCACTAGTTGGCCTTGCACCCACGGAGGACAGGCATATCATCCAGACCTATCATCTGAATCGTCAGACTATCATGGATCTAGGTACACAGTTGGAGCCTGATCTCTTACCAGCCATAAGCAATCCCTATGCCATCCCTCCCACAGTACAAGTCCTGTCACTGCTACACCTTCATGCTACAGGCTTCTTTCAGAATACAGTGGGGTTGACAGCAGGGATGTCATAGCCCATGTTTACTCTTGTATTGAAGGATGTACTGTGTGCATTGTTGAAAAACCTGGACAGCTACATCAGGTTCCTCCAATGTGTGTGTTTTGCCTATGTTAAGGCAGACTTTTATGATATGGGAGACATCTCTCATGTGACATGGGCCATTCATGGTACCAATATAGCCCTGGTCCCTCCTAGTGCCAATGAACAGGTGTATAGGAAAAGGAAGAACTACCACTCCATTAATTTTCAGGTGGTAGGTCTGGCAGACCAGTACATTTCACAGTTAACAGCCAAGATTCCTGGATCTGTGCATGACTCCTTCATTTTGAGGAACAGCAATGTCTGGCACATGATGGCCTGACTACACACAGAGAAAATGTATGCATTTGAAGGTGTTTCACTGTTATGGCACCTTTCATCACATTCTACCCTGTACCTGTTATTTCACTGGTCCTACATCTTATTAACACAGGTGGCTATGGCTATGCTAACCTTCCCTGGCTGTTGACACCAGTGAGGTACCCTGCCACGGATGGGGAAGTCCGTTTCAATGAGGCCCACGGGAGGACGAGGCGTGTGATAGAAAGAACATTTGACCTCCTGAAGGCCAGATTCAGGTGCCTCGACCGATCTGGAGGTACCCTACTCTACTCATCCCAAAAGGTATGGCAGATAATAGTAGCCTGCTCCATGCTCCACAATCTAGGTCTGAGACGTCAGATACCATTGCTAGCTGAAGAGAGTTGACCAGTGGCTGGTAATGCTGACATGGCAAGTGATGAGGAGGCAGAGGAGGACAATGCAGCTGACTATAGGACTGAGCTCATCAAGCAGTACTTCCAGTGACACACAGGTATGGTGAGTATTGGTTAACAAGTGTTGTGCATCTACATGATTTGCTGACAATAGCGTCCTGAGTTGATTTGTCAAAGGGGGTGTAATGTGGACATATCCCTATGTGTGTGTAGGGGGAGCAGAGTGATTGAATGCAAGGTGCACAGTAAAAGTTTCTAAAATCTAACAAGTGTACTCACTGAAGTTTCCTAGATTCACATTTCCAATGTACAGACCAGTATTGAGCTATGTTTGCTGTATTCTCCGGTTCTCATGTCATTCCACCCACTGACTGTGGTAAGGTAATATGTGCCTCTGCTACCTATGGCTTGAGACATTCATAGTCACTAGCCATTGCTGAATGATTTGAGAATTAAGGGTTGTAAATGAAAGATGGCAGCTACAGTGATTTATGATGAACATTCTGTGACTGGTGTTGTATGTCAACTCTAGGGGGGCCTGGTTAGGAGGTATTCTACACTGTGTACGACATCTATGTGCTTCATATATGCTTTGAGTGGCTCCATGCCTTCCATCCTGACAGTACTCTCTGTCAATGTCTTCTTGAAGTTTGGAATACTGACTATACTCTTGTGTGGACCAGAATTTTGGACTGTCTGACATCTGTCCTGGGACATATCTGTTGTACTGTGTCTTCTGCTGAGGATGCCTTCCTCTGCTGTCCATCATACTGCCTGTTGGATGCAGGGGTGCATAACAATATCACATTTAGCAATCATGGCCTTTGTTGATGTTGTAATGAAGATACATATACAGTAGCTGTGTTCCATTGGTGTTTATTGTGCATATACTGAAAAAATATATGCTTCATACATGGTCCAAGAGGTGATGAGTGAGGTTATGGCAGATGGACTCATCAGAGTAGGTGGAACAGCTGTTGGTTGCACAGGTCAAGTGTCTATATGTCAATGGAAAGATGGTGTTATGTCATTGAACAGTCAACAGGGTGTCTCAGTGACACACAAGGGGGATAAATCAGATGAGGGTCACTTCCTGGCAGTGGGTGTGGTCTTGGCACATGCACCAGGTGGAAGTCTGGGTGGACATCTACGTTTGTGGGGGGATTATTCAGCTACAGAGGGAGGGGGGTCTGAGGGCTGTAGTTCCCCTGGCAGGGCCTCCATTCTACTAGCTGCCACTGATGTGGATGGCTCAGGTGTTATGTTGCTAGTGGAAGGGGCCTGCTGGTGGGTGGAGGAAGCATGCAGTGTGGTGTTGATATCCCTCAGCACCCTTGCAATGATGTTCATGGTGGCATTGTGGGCCTGCCACTGCTGCATGACCACCTGGTGGTATTACCTCTGCAGCCTTTGGTTTTCCCTCAGCATGGTGATTATCTGGCCCATCCTGTCCTGGCATTATTGCTATGCTCCCAGGATTTGGGAGATGGTTTCCTGGTCAGTGGAGTCCCTTGGGGGCCTCATCATCTGGCCCACAGCTTCCCTCCATGCCCTCTGCCCCCATGTGCCTGTGCTCCTGGCATGGTATGCCCTCTCCCATTGTTTGCAGAACCTTCATTGTCTGGGATATGAGGGGTTGACTCAGGTCCCTGTACTGTGGGGCACACAATCGATTGATCTATCCTTGGGACACAAGTTTGGGGACAAAGGGTTGGCTGTGATGTAGAAACCACAGGGTTGGGGGGGATTGATGTGGGCAGGGTGAGGCAGGGAGTCGTAGACTGACCAGGTGTCACATATGGGCCAGGTAGGTCATCAGTGTCCCGACATCCCGGCATGTTTTCCTCACTGGGGCTTTAATCCTGAGGTGGGCTGGCAGTCTCTGGTATCCTCTCCATGGTGGCACTGGCATGGGTACCTGTGGATGGAGTGAGAGAGGGAGTCACATATTAAAGGTATGGTTGATTATCTCTTTATCATATGCATACAGTGGCTTGAAATGATTCCCAGCAGTGACAATGACAGATGCTGCACAGCATACCATTGGTGGTAGATAGTGATCTGTGACATGTGGACATAGCAGCATGGTGTCCCAGTGGTAATAGGGTATGGGAATCTGCAAGGTTATTTTTCCTGTCTGTGCATGTTGTGCATGTAGTCTGCCATCTTACATTCCATACCATGGTGGGTGACTTTCTGGGTTGTGGATCCTGATTAGTGGCCAATTGGATTAGTTACAGAGCTGTAGCTGTGTTTATCCTTGGCTGCCATTGTGCTGTGCCATTGCATTACTATAATTGCCATGTAGTGGTCCTCAGACGTAGCATCTAGTTGCTATAGCTAGTCCAATAATCATGCATGCAAGAGGTGTGATGTGCACATTCCATGTATTCACGTAAATGGCCCAGTGCATTGTGGGAGTCGTAGTGATGGCATTAGCCAATGCTATCTGTTCCTTTGCCAAGGACTGTGTGGGCAGTTGGGCTGGGTGGAGGTAGGGCATGCAGGAGAGGGGCATTTGGTGGATGAGGGGAATGTGTAGTGAGACATGCAGTACAGAGGGGAGTATTTGGGTGGAAAGGAAGCATGCAGGACACGACAATTGTGTGACATGGTAGTTGTGTGTACCTACCAGAGTCCAGACTGTCAGGTATTCCAGTTAGGCCCTCTGGATGCAGTATGTCCAAGACCTTCTCCTCCCAAGATGTGAACTGTGAGGGAGACAGTGGGGGCCCACCGCCAGTCTTGTGCACGGTGATCTGCTGTTGTGATGTCATAGAATGCACCGTCCCCCCCAAGGTTGTTCCACCTCTTCCTGATGTCCTCCTGTGTGCATGGTTGACTGCCTTCTGAGTTGACCCTGTCGACTATTCTCTGTCATAACTCTATTTTCCTGGCTATGGAGGTTTGCTGAAACTGTGCTCCAAACAGTTGTGGCTTTACCCTGATGATTTCATCCACCATTACCCTCAACTCGTCGTCTGTGAACCATGGGTGCTTTTGTGGGAACATGGTAGTGGTTGTGTTGTGGGTGGAGGGGGTGGTATGTGTAAGGGTGTTGTGTAGGGTGATTGATAGGGTGTAAGTGGTGTGTAGTGGGTGATGGACGCTTCTGGTGTGTGTGTGTGTGGTCGTTATGTGTGTTTTGTGTTGGTAGTGCAGTTATGTTGTGTGTGCTGGGTGAGATGTGTATCTGTACGTGTGGTGTATGGTGTTATATGAGTGTATTTGCCTGCTCTCTCTGAATGTATAAATCGATTTAGTTGCAAAGGATTATGGGATGTGGGGGGGTGTTATAGGCTGCAGTGAGTAGGTGTGTCTGGTGTGTGCATGTGTGTCAGATGTGGGATATTCAAATTGTCCGATGTGGTGGTGTGTTCTGACAGTAGTGGTTTCTGAGCACAGAGGTTCACACTGCCAATGGTTTTCCACCGTGAAAGAACCGCTGTGGTGAATTGTGTCTTGTAATCTGGTGGGAGGAATTGTGTGAGGCTGGCGATGCTGGTGGTAGAATCACCTTTTTCCCACACTCCTGTCTCTTGGCGGTGTCGGATTTGTGGCTGTTTTTTGCCAGTCTTCACAGTGTGAGTTGTAATACAGCAGCCGGATTACCGCCAACATGGCGTTTTTTTGCCGCCCGCTACTGCAGCAGTCTTCCGAAAAGACTGCCAAACTCTTAATGAGGCCCTATGTCAATACGGGAACAATCAACAGTGTAAAGCAATGAACAACAAAATGTCCTGTCTTCACATTGCGACTACTACTAGTCACATCAAACTGGTAGTTTGCAGTGGGATGGTTGTTCTCTTGTGGAAATGACCACTTTTACATACATGCTTTAGATGCTGCTAATATAACTGGTGGACTGTGTGCCTTTACATGATTAGCACTCATGATGTTTCCATTTCACTCCGTACATACTCGCTATTCGAGGGAAACATTTCATTTAGGCAAACACTGTGACTCTGAAATTCAATTATTATCTAAGTCAGAATATGTAAGTTTAAGCATTTCTATAGTTGGAGTTTCAAGATTAGCTGTTTACAATACTGGAGTTGTTAACAAGTTAGAGTGTTTAATGGTTAAGAGCATCAACCATGCTTTCATTGCTTTAGCTGAATTATTGCTAGATATATGAGGTACTAGGAAAGCTGCATTGCAAAGCAGGGCTGCTATTGATTATTTACTGTTGAAGCACGATCATAATTGCTCAGAATTTGAAGGCCTCTGCTGTTTTCATCTATCAAAACTCCCTAAATCCATTCAGTCCCATATTGACACTTTACATGAATTGGTGAAAGGAGTAAAACAAGATGTGGACAAAGGGTGGTGAGACTTGTTATTTAGTTGGTTGCTCGATTTTGGGCAATTATGCAATATTTTAGGCGGGATACTTGTAGTGATTTGTATTATAGCAATGCTATGTTGCTGTGTTCAATACATATCGAACCTGCTTACAATGTTTAAACCAAAAAGGGTTAATTTTAGACCAGTATATTATGAGGGTCACTAGTCAAAGGGTGGAGTGTAATTCTATCTGTATTCAACCACCGGCTCCATCTTAACCACTGACTCCATTTTGTGCTTAGCCTAGCTTCAAACGCCGTCACATTGGTGGCGCAGGTATTTTTCCACGCACAGCTAAGAGAACGTAACATGGGGGAGGAATACAGATAAGGATGTACCAGGCTGAGAATGTTTATGGTAGTGCAGGGTACAGCTCAGTCTTGGAAATACACTATGAGATCTGGTTAGTCTTTATCATGTTTTCTCAACACTGACCTTATAAGGCCAGCGCTTGAATTTCCCAACTTACCAAAAGGGAGAGGGGTTTCTAGAACCTTCCTCTTAAGTTTGTTTACAATATATAAGGTGGTGAAGCTTGGCAACTGGGAGAGAAGGAACTCATCTCTGGGGACAGACTCATTGCTCAGAGAGTAATCCTATTGAGGTTGTTCTCTTTTGTCTCAGTTGTCACGGGTTCCGCAACTTGAAGTTGGCAGACAAAGGATGATGTTGGATTCAAGCCCCATGGTGATGCATTTTTAATTCTGAATAGCTAGCTTTGCTGTGTGTATGCATGAATACGTAGTCACTGCATATATATCTATATCTATATATATATATATATATATATATATATATATATATATATATATATATATAGATATATAGATATATATATCTCTCTCTCTCGCTATATATATATATATATATATATAGATAGATAGATATCTCTCTCTCTATATATATAAATATATATATATATCTATTATATTCATTGTTGATGTATTGCATTTTCTTTGATTATTATTATTCCACTGCTGTGATTATTTTATGAGTTTCACATGTGCTGCTGCGTTCAAATTAAGTGCTCACGTTATTATCTTCATGTAACCTGGTAAGTGCCTAAATAAATTCATTACTCAGACTAAGAGTGCTGAATTATTTGCATCCTCTTGGTCTGATTTAAAGCAGAACAAATGGGTGGTTACCTCTGTGACAGTGACATAGGCTACTGCTATATTTTTTTTATTTCAAAGGCAAATTGGCTATTTGTAGAATAGTCTACACATAGTGCAGATATTGGTAGGTGCTTCCATATACTTTGATTGCAATAATAGTAACAGCCTTGCATGGTTGTGTGAGGGTACATTTTTTAGAATGGTTTGGATATTGGCTTGCTCAAAATCTATGGTTATTTTTTGTAGGTAGTAAATATTTGTTTTGTGTTTCATATGGGTTAGGAGCTCGTAGTATGCAGGTATACTCGCCAGTCTTCACTTTAGTGGCATGTACTGTCTATTGTGGCTCCATCTTTACATTTTCTCCCTTTATCTTCCTTCCCTCCTTCTCCCTCATTACATCTTCCCTTTTCCTACCCATACTCCTCTCCCTATTTCTTTGTTTTTACTGTATTATTGTTTTTACCTCATTATACCTACCTGTTATTTCAGACTCATTGTTGATCAGTTTATTACTCGATTGAGTACAATTGTACAAATACAGAGCTATCACTTGGAATGTTAGAAGTTTGAACCATCCTATTGAGAGACAGAGAATTGTTTCTCACCAGGGAAAATATATATAAACATGTTTTAATTCTTCTCCAAGCCACCCATTTTACTGACATAGAAGCAAAGAATCTGAAAAAATCCTTGTTTGTTAAGGTTCTTGTCTCTCCCATGCAAAATAAAAAGAATGATGTTGCTCTTTGTGATAAACATCTTTCCCAGGAAGCAGACTCTTATGGTAGATGGATTGTTACTAATCTATTAATAAAATATGCCGTACTGTATTTTTAATGTGTACTGTATGCTCCAACTCCAAATTATTTTTTTGCTCTTGATAGGTAAAAAATGTCTCCAAATCAAAGATTAATATTTCATTTTGGGTGGGGACTGTAATCAAGTTTGTAACCCTTTTCTTGACAGACAATCCACAGTCAAGTTTATTCCACATAGTTTATGATAAACTATTGCTTTTTAATTTGATTTCCTTCCCATGCTATTTCTAGGCATGGGAGGTTTCTTTTTTTAAAAAGCACTGTTTCTTTTTTCGGTGGTTTCTACATACTTTGGATTGCTTTGAGGGATTTGTATTGGATTTGTTTCATTTAGTTTTTTCTTGGGCTGTTTGGACAATATTTTTCTATTTTTGGTGGATTACTAATTTTGTATGGTGTGGATAAAGAGGAAGATCTGCAGCTACAGAACAGTAGGTTTTCTTTGTTTCATTTTATTTTGGGTGGGGAATGTCTTTTTATAATGTTTATGCAAATATTGTGCAATTGTTCTGTGGCATTGTTAGGTTTATGGCTTGTAATTAATTTATGGGATGGACTGAGCTTTTTTTTTTACTTCCTTTGTTGGTAGCAATAACATTTTATTTGAATAACTTATATATAGTTTTATTATATCAGTCTTTATTCAAATTGGAATTGTAAGCAATTCATTATAATAATATTTAGGGCCTCATTACGAGGCTGGCGGTCTTGAGACTGCCAGCCTCGCAGTGGCAGTGAGGATCACCACTGCTTTGGCAGTCCGACCGCCACATTAATACCCTGGCGGTTAGACCGCCAGGGTACTGCCGTCTCCGCTTGGATCAGTGCTCCTGATGGGCTGAGGGTGGCGGAGGTCGGAATCAGTCAGGGTGGCGCTGCATGCAGCACCGCCCTGCTGATTATGACCTGGTTTTAGCACCACGAAAAGGCTGGCGGTGAACAGGTGAGACATTAAAAATTGAGAGGGAGCTGGTGCACCCTGCAGGTGACAGCATTGCCACAAGCTGGAGACAATGCTGCTGCCTCTTTCCCGCTAGGCTGAATGGCGAAATCTCAGTTTCTGCCAGTCAGCCTAGCGGGAAAGTCCTAATCAGTCGGGCGCGGAGGTAGCCAGTGTGGCGGGAACCTCCCCGTCAGATGTTCGGCAGACGGGTCTTCCCATCCACCAAACTCTGAATTAGGCCCTTAGTGCATTTTCAGTTTATAGTTTCTGCTGATGCAGTCTCTTGGTGGTAAGTGTAGCCCATGTGATTTTATGACTGCTTTCCTTTCTGTAAACTGATGCACTTTTCAGCTTCTGTCAGTGTATCTGAAAATATTTTAATAATATAAACACATAAAGGGGGTTATTCCAACTTTGGAGGAGGTGTTAATCCGTCCCAAAAGTGATGGTAAAGTGACGGATATACCACCAGCCGTATTACAAGTCCATTATATCCTATGGAACTCGTAATACGGCTGGTGGTAAATCCGTCACATTTGGGACGGATTACCACCTCCTCCAAAGTTGGAATAACCCCCAAAGTATTTTAACATGAGTACATTTATTATTTACATAAAAAATTATGCAATCACTTCTATTTTGTATACTTACAGGTATGTTGTGTAGAGATGTTTCTCACAGTTTTGCAGCTGTTCCGTTGGGGGGGTGCTTTTCTTCGGAGCAGGTGATTTCTTTTATGTCGGATGGAAATGTTGATCTGTTGTTGGTTTGTAGAATGGAGGTTGTTAGGTTTATTTTTGCTTGGTGTTTGGGTGAGTTTATACTTTTGTATTAATTTATATATACTTGCTTTCTCATATATTTTTGATGGTTTTATAGTTGTTATTTTCAGGCAGTGTATTGCTGTTTCTAGGCATGGGAGTTTCTTTAGGAAGCCTATGCAAAAAGCTAGAATGTGGATAGTATTTGATGAATTATTTCATTTTTAAGTTTAATAACAATTACATTTTTGTGTAAATATAACTTTTACTTACTTGGTTAGGTTGTTGTAATGTATATATTTTATCTGTAATGGTTTGGTGATAAAATCTGTCAGTTTCCTCATCTTGCAGTGTTTGTCATTTTTGAAGTAGTTAGTTGTTTAAACTAGTAATAGTTAATTACTTGTTTGTTTGAGTTTATTGGTTAAAGTTTATAGTCTTTTGATTGGTCGGTTTAGGTTTAGTTAGATGTTTTTTATTTACTTTGTTCTTATATGGTTAATGCTAATTTAGGTATTATTTTTGATGTCTAATATATAGTTTGCTACTTTTATACTTTTATGTAAATTCATATTTAGGTTGTAGTATAAATATTTGCAGTTTATGCCTATACTTTTTGGGGTTGTGTGGTAGGGGTACCATAAGGAAGACACGTAAGCAGCAGTACTATACAAATGTCTCTTTATTGTATGGTATCAATGAAGCATAGGAAGTAGTCTTTATGGGTTTCCTTGGTTTGATATTTGATATTCACAGGGTTTTCCTTGTCTCTCGTTTTCTTCTTCACAGGTGGTGTCTCAGGAGGCGCATGTGAGAATAAGAAGAAAAAACATAGTTGTTGGAGTACAGGTAAGTGTTTTTTTTCTCTTTTGTTTTATTGTCTCTACTGGTTTCTCTATTCCTCTGCCTCTCTCTGTTTTCTAATCATCTGGCCCTTGTTCCTCTGCTCTAGATCTTAGAGTACTTGCTGTTCTTGTTTGTAGCTAGCTTCTTCTATCCCATGACTTTTCTCTCCTTGTTCTTCTTTCTCTATTATCTCTGGTTGTTGTTCTTGCTCTCCTTTTGGCTAGATTTTCCCCTTTTCTCTGTCCCTATCCCTTCCTTGATTGCCGATCTTTTCTATAAATACTTGAGGATTTTCTCAAAATGGGTACATACTTGAAAAATAATCTTCAGCTAATCCAGAACTAAAAGAGAAAAAAAAACGAAGGCCTTCTATCACCTTAGCAATGCCTTTGCTTGTTGTCTTTAGAAGGGAAAAAGAAAAGAAAAAACAAAGACTCAATACTGTCTTGCGCACGCTGCAATCTCCTGTCGGTTACTTTCTGCCCTTTTCTTTTTCTCCCCTCTTCACCTCCTGCCTAATCTCTTTTACTTGGTAGCACTGTCCTCTGTGGGACTGTCCCTGCAAAGGCCACGCTATTCCCAGAGCGTGGCCGGACTGGTGCTGTCTCCACCTCCTGGTCCTCCGATCCTGGGGTCACGGAGATTCCGCCGGTATCGTCTCCTTTGGGCCGCTGCTGGTGGCTGCATCCACAGGAGTCATCCGCTGGCGAAAAGGGGTTGCGCTGGTCTTCCTCGTCCTCCTCTGCTGCGCCTGGACCCCAGAATGCGTCCCCATGCATACTATGGAGCCCAGAGTGCTCTGGAAGGCGTTCCTCATTGGTCTGCTCCGCAAGAGCTTCTGGGTGAAGCCAAGCGGAGTCGTCAGTGCCCCTGGGGCACCGGGGACGGGATGCTGTGATCGGCCCGTCACACTCACCACCCCTAGAATGTGGCTGATGGAGCCATACAGCAGAAGGATAATGGGACAAGAAGTCCGCATTGGTGAGCTGGGAGCCAGGGGAATGCTGGACCTGAAAAGAAAAAGATTGCAATGACAAAAACCAGTGGAGGACTCATGCCTTCGTGTCCTTATGACGAGCCAACCAGGTTAAAGGGGTGTGATCTGTAAGTAAACGGTCGACCCGCCAAGTAGTAATGGAGGGACTCAACCGGCCATTTGATGGCCAAACATTCCTTCTCCAAAGTGCGATAACGCTGTTCGCGGGGCAGCACTTTGCGGCTTAAATACACAATGGGGTGATAGAAGCCATCCTGTTGTGATAAGAAGGCCCCCAACTCCAGAGCAGAAGCATCAGTCTGCATTTGAAAAGGTTTACTGAAATCGGGACAACAGAGCACAGGTTCCAAGACCAAAAGGGTTTTGAGCCATTCAAAACTGTGTAATTCAGCAGCAGAGAGGGAGGGAATCTGATTGGACTTAGTCTTTCCTAACAAGTCAGTGAGAGGAGCAGCAATATCTGAGAAATGGGGAATAAATCTTCGGTAACAGCCTACCATACCAAGGAAAGCTCTAATGTCCTTTTTTCAGCAGGGAAGGGGAATGTGTGTGATGGCTTGAACCTTCTCAATTTGCGGTCAGACTTTCCCATAGCCTATTACATATCCCAGATATCTAATGGAATCATGCTCTAGCTTGCATTTTTCAGGGTTAGCAGTGAGGTTGGCCGTGCATAGGGCTTGTATGATATCTTGTAGATGGGAGATATGCTCTTCCCAGGTATTGTTATAGACCACTATATCATTGAAATAAGCGGCGGCATAGGCCTGAAAAAACCTTAAGACCATGTCTATAAGTCTTTGGAATCTGGCTGGTGCCCCATGAAGGCCGGAGGGTAGGACAGTAAATTGGAAGAGACCTGAGGGTGTGGCAAAGGCAGTTTTTTTCCTATCCTCCTCCTTAAGGGGAATCTGCCAGTACCCTTTAGTTAAATCCAATGTTGTCATATAGGCCGCCTCTCCTAATTTTTCTAATAACTCATCTATCCGGGGCATTGGGTAGGAGTCAAAATGGGACAGAGCATTCACCTGTTCGAAAGTCAATTCAGAATCTAGTAGATCCGTACGGTTTTGGTACTAGGACTATGGGGGAACACCAGGGACTGGAGGAAGATTCAATGATTCCTGCATATAGCATGTCTCTAACTTCCTGTTCCACTACGTGTCGTTTGGCCTCCGGTATTCTATATGGGCGTTGTCGAGCTACTCTATCTCCTATGGTACGTATGTGGTGCTGAATCAAATGGGTACGATCAGGTTTCTTTGAGAAAACATCACAACTAGCCATGATTATCTGTTTTAGTTGGATTTGCTGATCTAGGGGGAGCGTTTCACTGATTTGGGGCATTAATATTTCAGTTTGGGTGATTTCTTTTTTGGGATATACAGGAATATCACTGTCAGGACTACTGGTTATCTACAGATTGGGGACGGTCTCCTTCTCTGTCGGGTCATACCATGTTTTCAGTAGATTAATTTGATAGATTTGATCACGACCGGACCCATCGGGTATTTCCAGCTTATATGTGGTAGGAGTTATTTTGTCTAGAATAGTGTATGGTCCCTGCCATTGTGCGAGAAGTTTATTCTCGGTAGTTGGTAATAAGACCAACACTTTCTGTCCTATTGTCCTATTGTTAGACTGCGGGGGCTACTATGTGCTTCATTATGACTTTTCTGTTTTTCTTGGGCTTCTCTCGGTGTCTGATGAGCTTCTTCCCATACTTTGTGTAGTTGTTCTTTGATGTCGTTTGTATAAGTGAGAATATCTTTCAAATCATCCTCTGTTTCCTCCCATTGCTCAGTCAACATTTCTAGCAGAGTGCGTGGTTGTCTACCAAACAATAAGTCAAAGGGCCTATGTCCCGTGGACGACTGTATATGGGTTCGAAGTGCACAGAGTACGAGTGGTACCTTTTTCTCCCAATCTTTTCCTGACTCATTTATGATTTTTCTCAACAGGGTTTTAATTGATTTATTGTAGCTTTCCACAAGACCATTGGTTTGTGGGTGATATACTGATGTCCAAATTTGTTTTACCTCAAAAGATTGACAGATTTCGGACATTAGTCGAGACATGAAAGGAGTGCCTTGGTCAGTGAGTATCTCTTTGGGAAAACCTACTCGAGAGAACACCTCTATCATGGCCTGGGCAACAGTTTTGGTGGTCATGCTGACTAGCGGAATGGCCTCAGGATACCGTGTAGCATAATCCACTATAACTAATAGATACTGATGGCCCCTGATAGAGGGGGTTAAGGGACCCACTAAATCCACCCCTACCCGGGAATATGGGACATCTACTATAGGTAGTGGTTGAAGGGGAACAGGACGATTGGGGACGGGTTGCTAAGTTGGCACTTTGGACATTCTTGGCAATGTCTCCTAATATCTCGGTACACTCCAGGCCAGTAAAGCCGTTTTAGGATAGCCTCCTCAGTTTTTTCCCTTCCTAAATGACCTTCCCCATTGTCCCCGTGGGCTAGATGTAGAACCTGTTCCTGGTAGTGTTGTGGGACCACCAAGTGTGGCTTCTTATCTGGGTTGTCTGGGCTTTTTCTATACAATAACTCATTGGCAAGTATAAAAGTGGGACCTACCGAAGGGGAATCGAGTGCTAAGGCTAGGTGCCGGGCATTCTTCAGAGTAGGATCATCTCTTTGGGCCTGATGGAATTGTCCTGAGATAGACATTATTGCTGTGGGGCTGACACAGAGAAGGGTTGTGGTACAGGCAGTCTCCTTCTGGTAGGAAGGTTTTTGGGCGCGTTTTTGATTTTTACTGAGTTTTCTTCGGGGTGTGCTGTCCTCTATGGTGGAGGAGACGAAAGGAGCCTCCTTCCACCACATTGACGCTATGTTTTCCTGATTTGCCATGTTCAGTAACTGGGAAAAATCCTCATAATCCGTCCCTAGGATCATCTCTTCTCCCTAGTCCGGGATTACCCCTACGGAGAGGTCCTCCTCTCGTCCTCTCCATTTTAGCTGTATCGTGGCGACCGGGTGTATTTTCCAGTCTCCATGTACGCACGTAATTAGTACTTGAGCATTGGGAACCTATTGATCTGATTGCACTTATGCCTGTTTTACCACACTCTGGCTGCACCCGGAGTCGATCAGTACCTTTCTCTCTTCGTTATTTATCCACATGGGGTGATATATTTTTCCATATTATGTCCAAGCCATAAAACACAACCCTTTGTCATTCCTATCTCCATAGGCTCCTCTGGTTCCCTTTTTAAAGGGCAATGTCTAGCTATGTGGCCCCATTCGCCACAATGGAAACATTGTGGCCCTGCCAGGAAAATCTCGGGAGGGGGGTCAGACGAGGGCTATTAGATCTGTTATTACTGGGACCAGCTATTGGTTTTGGGAAAAGAGGTTTGGGAGTAGGGGTTCACGGAGCTGCTTCCTGGGTTGGTCCCTCCTCTAAAGTCAGGCTCACGTTGAAATGTGCAGGCCAAATCTATTGCTGAGTGATTACTGAGGTCCGGATGTTGTCTCATCCAATTTTTGGAGGGAGGGCTTCTAAATATTAAGCATCATCCCCTGGCATGGTGTACCCTATAATACAGAGTACAGGGATTTTCTTGGGGCATCCATTTTGTTTGTCAGAACCGCACGTGATAACTTTCCTGATCCAGCCCATTTAATTGTAAGGTGTCACCCCTCCCAGATTGACGGCCTGATAAGCCGCCTGCAAGGTCCCTGTTAATAGTGGGGCTATATACTGGCCCCATTTTTCTGAGGGCCAATTGGCTGAACTCGCACTCTCTCAAACATAGTAAAGAACGAGTCTGGGTACTCATTATCCTGATACTTTTGAAGGACACTACTCAGAACGTTAGGATGCACCCTAGTATGGGCTATGGTGTCAGGTAATTTCCCCAGGGCAGTTTCATGTACCAGTTGGTTATTTGCTGTAATTGTGGCTTGGCTTTTTAAAGCAGTCTGTAACACTTCTAGTTCTTCTTTCGCTTCTCTTAAATTGCTCCTCCCATACCAACTGGAGATGTCTCTGCCCTTCCGCTAGTTGGGCTCTCATATCAGCAAGGGAGGGTTTCTCTTCCATTACGGCCCCTGGTCTGTTGGGAAATTGTCTTGAGATATCCCACTTCTGACACCACTGTGGTAGGGGTACCGTCAGGAGGACACGTAAGCAGCAGTACTATACAAATGTATCTTTATTGTATGGTATCAATGAAGCATAGGAAGTAGTCTTTATGGGTTTCCGTGGTTTGGTATTTGATATTCACAGGGTTTTCCTCGTCTCTCATTTTCTTCTTTACAGGTGGAGTCTCAGGAGGCACATGTGGGAATAAGAAGAAAAATCACAGTTGTTGGAGAACAGGTAAGTGTTTTTTTCTTTTTTGTTTTATTCTCTCTACTGGTTTCTCTTTTCCTCTGCCTCTCTCTGTTTTTTAATCCTCTGGCCCTTGTTCCTCTGCTCTAGATCTTATAATACTTGATGTTCTTGTTTGTAGCTAGCTTCTGCTATCCCACAACTTTTCTCTCCTTGTTCTTCTTTCTCTATTATCTCTGGTTGTTGTTCTTGCTCTCTTTTCAGCAAAATTTTCCCCTTTTCTCTGTCCCTATCCCTTCCTTCATTGCCGATCTTTTCTTTAAATACTTGAGGATTTTCTCAAAATGGGTGCATACTTGAAAAATAATCTTCAGCTAAACTAGAACTAATGGGGAAAAGAAAAAAAAAACAAGGCCTACTATCACCTTAGAAATGCCTTTGCTTGTTGTCTTTAGAAGGGAAAAATAAAATAAAAAACAAATACTCAAAACTGTCTTGCACACGCTGTAATCTCCTGTTGGTTACTTTCTGCCCTTTTCTTTTTCTTCCTTCTTCACCTCCCGCCTCCCGCCTAATCCCTTTTACTCAGTAGCACTGTCCTCTGTGGGACTGTACCTCCGAAGGCCACGCTCTTCCCAAAGCATGGCCACATTGGTGCTGTCTCTGCCTCCTGGTCCTCCGATCCTGGGGTCGCAGAGATTCCGCCAGTATCGTCTCCTTTGGGCTGCTGCTGATGGCTGCATCCACAGGAGTCGTCTGCTGCTGAAAATGGGTCCGGTCGGTCTTCCTCGTCCTCCTCTGCTGCGCCCGGATGCCATAATGCATCCCTGTGCATACTATGGAGCCCAGAGTGCTCCAGAAGGCGTTCCTCATTGGTCTGCTCTGCAAAGGCTTCCGGGTGAAGCCAAGCGGAGTCTTCAGTGCCCTTCGGGCACTGGGCATGGGATGCTGTGATCGGCCTGTCAAATGTTGCATTTGTATACTTTTTGTTGAATATTTTGTGGGGGTGAAAAGTAATAATATTATATTTTTCTTTAACTTATGTATGTAAAACATTACAAATGTATTTAAATTAATTGTTTTATTTTAGAAGTGCCTATATTTCTTAGTAATTATTTAATTATTTTGGTGAAATTGTATTGGATATTGTATTTATCAATATTTTTTATATATTATACATTTATTTACATGTAGTCATATTTTGGATCTCCTATTTTTGTTTTCAATATAGTTAATAATGTATATTTTTAACAATGATGTTTTAATTTTTGACATTTGTGGTTTTACTAGTTAGGTATAGGAAGTCAAAGTTTTTGTGATCGATATTTCATCCCAATATTTTTGTGACTTTTCCAGTTTAGATAAGAAAATTTATCTTAAGGAAACAATTTCTGTCCTGCATTTGTTGAAAGATAAAACACATGGTCCTGATTTTCTGTTGAATTGTACTCTCAAGTCTCTTCTATTATATTACCAAAATTGCTCACTTTGTTCTCATTCTTCCACATTATCCCAAAGGAACCTTTTTGGAAAGTAGCGATTTGCCTTATTCCCAACCCAGTAAAACCATACTTTATGTAAAAATTACAGACACATCCCCTCGGGCAATGTTGACTATAATAAAATTGTTGCTGAAATTCCTGTTTTATGTATTGCATCTTCTTTACCCCACTTAATCTGTCCTAAACTGGTCAGTTTCGTAAAAGGCCACCTGGGCTTGGATAAGTCTAGATTATTCTTTAATATCTTGAGTACGGCATCAACCCTGGATTATACTCTTACAGCCTATATTATTTATGATGAGAAAGCCTTTGATAGTCTTCATCATCATGGGGGTCATTATGAGTTTGGCGGATGTTTTTCACCATCTGGCGAACTTCCGACGAGGAGGATGCTGCCACACATGCTACCTCCCCGCCGGCCCCACTATGAGTTTTGTGCTAGGCTAGCATGTGGAAACTGAGGTTTCCACCCACCATCCTAGTGGGAAACAGGCTACAGCATTGTCTCCACTTCGTAATCGAGCCATCCGCAATGCTGTAGCCCGCAGGGTGCACAAACACCCTTTCAATGGTCACTGCCTGCAAAGCACACAGTGAACATTGTGATGGTGCTGGGCAGGGAGGCCTCTGCACTGCCCATGCCCATGCATGCCTTGTGTCCCCCTGTTCTCTGCCAGCCTTTTCTTGGTGGTGTTACTGCCATGAAAAGGATGATGGAGAACAAAGTCGTAATCCCCAGGGCAGCACTGCCCTGGCGGATTAGGGTCTCTGCACCTCCAGGGTCGAAGATCCTGGCAGAGCTGATGGTTCCCTGGTGGTCAGACCACCAAGGTTTTAATGTGGTGGTCGGACTGCCACATTGGCGGAAGTCCAGACCATCACCGAGAGTTTGGCGATCTATAGACCGCCAAACTCGTAATGAGCCCTTATATCTCTTTATTTTGGCTAAGAGCTACAGAAGCAAGCATAACAACAACAAAAACATCATCAAGACAAAATAACCTAAAATCTATGTACAGATGATAAAATACTTTTAGTTGTACATAAAATTCATCAATAATATAAATACCTTCTTCAACAAAATTAACTTCAGCAATCAAATCAAACAGGAGGCAATTTAACAATGTAAATTACAAACAATTAAAACCATTTCAGAGAACAGACAACTGGTTGCCAGGACATCATGAACTATAATCACCTAGATAGAGAGCTCCTTCATCTCAAATTTTAAGCCCATAGTAAATACCAGGAGACTGCAAACAAAATCTTTTTACTTGTATGACTAATTAGAATGCTAAGCATCTCCCAGTAATTCTGAGCACCAAGAAACCTACACAAGGGAACAACCCACTTGCTCCGGGGCTTCAAATATTTGTAGCAGAAAGAAACAAAACGTGCCATAGTCTCATTATCCAATGAGCGACCTATATAGATACCGCTCTTTGGACCACCATTCTTACATTTTACTGTAACAGAATTCGGTGAAAGAATGTCCAGCCTAAATGTTATATACAGGTATTTAGCATGGGCTGGATGTATTTTATCCAGACATTGGTTGTACTTCAGAGAGCACTTATGATTTAATAATTGGCCCTTTATACTGCCCACTGTCTGCTCTCTCCAGATCTGCAATATTACAGCTTCTCAATATAATAGCTTTATACAATGTAATACACCTTTAGTTATTGTCTGAGGGAATACACATATCTCATCCATTTTAATCTGGCACAGATTCTTAACATGCTAGAGGCATGGAGTGGAGAGATCTTTAGCTAACATGAGAAACTCTGACAAAGCATTCCCATATGAGCTCAAATCCTTGGATGTCCATAGTTGTACCCAGTACAGTAACGGCTTTAATGATGGTAAACAATGAATTTGATTAAGGGCCAAATCAAATCTAAGGGGTATAAGTGGAGTACTTGTGGGCAAACGTAACAATGATTGAATAAACTTTTTGTCAATCAGGGTTAACCTTTGGCAATTATGATACCCCGAGCTCAGCACCATATGTCACCACTGTCACTGCTGTAGCCTTATACACCCTAAGGGCAGGTAAAAGTGACCCTCCCCTTGTATTTCCTCTCAATTACCATTGTCCTTTGCTGAAGGATAGTAGTACTTTTCTCAGTTTGGGAGGCCCACGTTAAGTTATTCACCAACTGTATTCCCAAGTAGTCAAACTGCCTAACCTGTTCAATAGGAACTCCCCCTATGGCCATTTTCCCCCTAAATGATTTGTGCAGGTTTAGCACATAAAACCCCTGCTCCCACAAAACACTGCAAATGTGTCTAATTCAGTTTGAAGGCCCATCGCAATCCTTGAAATGAGAAGGGTGTCATCATTGAACATAAAAATGGGAACAGGGAGTCCAACGAACTTGGGAGCATCATGATTACACTGAGCTAGCGAGTCTGCTGCACCATTACTATAGAGGCTAAACTGGGTGGGTGCTAAAACGCAGCACTGTCTAATCCCTTGCATTGTGGGAATCGGTGTAGTAAGATCACTCCCCGGGTTCCACCTCACCCTTGCATAGGTATACTTGTACAGGAATCTTAATATCCCAAGTAAATCATAATCTAAACCATAAGAATCCAAGACCCTCCAAAGCTGCTCCCTTGGGACCAAGTCAAATGCCACCCTCAAATCAATGAAGACGACTTGGAGATGGTCCTGTTTAAGGGTTATGCATTTCCAGCACAATATTTTAATCCTAAATGCTTGATCAACAGGACTGACGCCTTTCTTAAATACTGCCTGTCAGTGTACGAGAATCTGATGTTCAGTAATCCAAGAGTTCAGCCTAGCCAGGACTTGTCTACAAAAGATATTTTGACTAATATCAATTAAACTTATAGTTCTGTAATTGTCAGGCAGGTCTCTGTCGCCCTTTTTATATATCTGCACTATTACTTCTCCCTGACAGGTAGGATAGATGCCATCTCCCCTCACAATGGCATTACTTAGGCATTTAGATACGGTACCCAAACTTCGGGGTGAGACAAAAACAAATCTCCTGGGATACCATCAATGCCAAATGCTTTACCTTTTTGGGATAGTTTTAGGGCCTGGGTAGTTTCCTCTAAAGTAAAGTTGCCCATCTCAGTTCTGTGATCCCCATCTTCCTTGTCCACAAGATGCTATGTGTCACATCTTCCCTTGTAAATTAGGGGCTGCACTATATCAATGGTTCTATGTAAAGCTCGTCAATATGCCTTATCCACCTCTCATGCTGAATTACTGAAGCCAAACTGCTATTAGTAGTGTGCTTACCAAATGCCACTAAGGCCCAAATTGAAGAAAAGTGGCACTGCATATGCTGTGCCACTTTTCTTGTGCCCCTTAGCGCCCCCTAATGCCACCATGTGTGCACCGTCTTAAATATACAGCGCACCATGGTGCAGGTTAGGGGCAATAACGACATCATTTTTGATGCTATTGTTGAACATTGCAGGATTAGTGCCACAAATGTTGGCGCTAATCCTGCAAAGTACATAGGAGCCCATTAAGAATAATGGTGTGCCCCCTTTAGACACCTGCTGGGTGCAGGCTTTCAAAATAGCCATTAAAAATGGTGTAGTGGAATCTCATCGATTTCACTGTGCCATTTTTGCAGTCCCCCTGACTGTGGAATGCCCCCTTGCATACATTATGCCTGGGGCAGGCATAATGTGGCGCAAAGGGGTACAAAGTGGTGCAATCCATGCACCACTTTGTAAATCTGTTGTAGCAAATTTAGCCTTGTTGAGCCACATTAGCATAATGAAAAATGACGCTAATGTGGCACAAGAAGGCACTGGGCCTTTTTTAATCTGGGCCTAAGTTACAAAATAATTTGGTGTGCCCCTCTTGCAGGGCATCAGTTAGACCTGCCTATTTCTGAGCCTCCTAATACATTTTTGTGTCATTTGTATTGAACCGACTTGCTGCTCTTATTTCTTTTTATATAGACTTGATTGGCCCGTTATGTTTCAAGACTTAAATTGACATAGTTTTGCCCCAAAAATTCTCCCTTTCATCTCTCTTCTATATGTTTCTATGAAGGCACCTGTAACAGTCAATTGTATATCGTCTTCTTACTTTACTGTTCACAGAGGTGAGCAGCAGGGATGTATCTTATTTCCATTAGTATTTAGTCTATTGTGGAACCATTTTGTTCTAGGATTAGACAAAACCTATTGATATCTGGCTTTCAATATGACTCACATCATTTAAATCGTGTAGCCTATACAGATGACATTCTTCTTTTTATTTCCATCCCTGAGACCTCACTATCAACTCTGTCCCAGGATACTTTTACGGTTTTACGGGTTTCTAGCTATAAAATCAATATTGGTAAAACTGGTATACCTCCCCCCCCCCAACCTCCTGAAACACCTCTTGGCACTTCCTGGTGGACACAGAATCCCCAGCAGGTGTCCCAAAAGGAAAGGGGGAGTAGACAAACAACATGTCTTGCAGGTCCAGCCAGGCACCCTGCATCTTTGGGGGGGGCAGGTTGTTGTTGGCAGAGTGATAGTAGAGTTAGTTAATTCAGCTTCCTTGAAACTGAATCTCTCTTTCTGATATGGGCACGGGACTGGTAGAAGAACACCGGGATGCTCCAGCACTTTTCTTGGATAATAAGAACTGTTGGCACAATTACTAATACTGCATTACCAAAAACCCAAACTGAGTACCATAACAATAAGTACTGCAACACTAGGGCTGGCTTCACAGAGATTTACTGTTGTACACTACAATTAGAACTGTGGTTGCACTTATCATGCACAAGAAAGACAAACAAGGGCATTAATTATATCACATATAACTTTCCTGCATGCATGGGGTTAAACTAAAAGGAACAAAAAAATCCAAGAAATACAAATGTCCAATCTGGGTTCAAATAGTTAGGGTGGCACAGTTTGGTTTGGTTTCACTCTGTGAGTGAAAAACCATTCAAAAAGCAAATTCCTCAAACCTGAAACACAGGCTTGAATCACAATTTAAATCCAAGAGTTATGCTATTAGAGAAAGAAAAGTCATGTGAATGCTCTTTTAAAATTGAACTGTCACTTTTTGTAGTACTTGAGCTCAAGCAGATTTCCTGAAGCACATTTAGGCAAGTAACTACAATAATAATGTAGAATGTTCGGAAATGCATTTGTCTCTTTAAGATAAGCACTCTGCCAAAACACGAAGTCTGAAATACACCAGCTGTTCTAGGAAAGCGCGGCGCTCAAAGAACAAACTCCCTGGAGAATACTAGTCACTTAGTTGCAGTCTTTTCCGGAGTGATGGAGGAATGCCTGGTGTCAGCTGGTACAGGAAAGAAGAAAAGAATTGCCTCAAAAGTCCTGAATACGAGCGTGACAGCAGGGCTGGGCTGTCAAATCAGATGCTGAGACCAGGAAGCAAAACAAAGCCAAGCAGGGAAGCATGAATCACTCTGCTATTTATAGCCAATCAGGAAAGCAGTGGAGTTCCCACATGTGGATGAGTCACCACACCCAATTAGAAGCTCATGTCTACACCACACCCAATTAGAAGCACATGTCTACACCTGCTCACGTTAGCAAACAAGCATTGGTAAGACAAGCATTGATAAAACCAATTGTGTAACACAGCACATTATGTTTACTTAGAAACATGAAAGTTTAACCAAGAACAGAGATGTGATTTAACGCAAGCTTGTTCAGTTATTTTTTACTATTGCGTTTCTACTTGTTCTCCTGTGCGCATTGTGTTCCTTAATAACACTTTTCAAACAGGAAAAAAATCTTCAGCAGAGCAAAGGAGCAGACTGTGCCCAAGGAGGTCAGTTAGTCATCGGATGCAGTAGCTGTGAAGCCGTGGGTTGTAGGAGAGAAAGCTCAGAGCAAGAGAAATTTGAATTTTGCTCCCAAGGAAGGTCCCTCGCACTTTCACCCTGTCAAGATTTCCTTGTTCTCACTTAGTTACATTTTTGAAGCTAGGAATACTTTGTTGGGGGCACCACTGCTCACTGTAGCTGAAGAGGACTCCTTGAGACAGATACCTTCTCTGTGCGGTCCAGCAGAATTGGATTTGCTGCTGCAGAAAATGTCTGAGTGGGAGGAACTTCAATCCCTAGCCCAGCAGCAATGCACCCGACTTGTATTGGGTTGGCAGGTTTGTCCCTGCCATACAGAGGTTGTTCGAGCAAAAAGTTTCTACGTTTTGGGTTTTCAGAGGTGATAGTCCAGCCAGACAGAGGCAAATGTTTCAGGAATTCAGGAATAGCCCTGGGGGTAACCTCACTCTAGCAGAGGTCGATAGTGGAGTCCAGGACAGGTCCAGTTAGAATTGGTCAGATTGGAACTTGCAGGAATGACATCTTGTTGCTGATTGTGTCTATGTAGCTTGAAAGGGAGGGCACCCTTATTACCCTTGGAGTCTATTACTTTGTCCTGGGTACAAGAGGAAAAGCAGATCCAGTCTTTCAGGAATCTTCACAGTCTCAGACAGCAGGTTCAGCTGTCTTCTGATCTTCCACAGGTCCAGTTGTGTTCTGAGGAAGGGAATGT
The DNA here is from genome assembly GCF_031143425.1 of Pleurodeles waltl. NCBI lineage: Eukaryota > Metazoa > Chordata > Amphibia > Caudata > Salamandridae > Pleurodeles > Pleurodeles waltl. The sequence continues at coordinate 1,083,684,350 of NC_090437.1, read as the reverse complement.
GGATGCAACATTTATGCCTGGAGACAACCTGCCTAACCAATGTGGAAAGCTTTCCAGGCTTTACCCTAACCTGTATGCCCTACTGCAAACACACTTACAAAGCCCCTTTCTGCCTAAATCCAAGCTGATGAAACCCTTCTCCCCTTATGTGAAGTCTGTCATGCATCCCAGAGGAGTGGCCAGGGAAGTGACCAGCCCATCCTCTGTGGTCACTTCAAACCAGTTCTGGGAGCAGACATTGCAGCCTGGTTAACCTCAGGAACAAAGGGCCTGGGTAGGTTTCATCTGACATTTGCCAGTGACAGGTGAGGCCCATTTGAAGTAATTACGTATCTAGGCAATGCCCAAATGGTCTTCCTCTCAGACCATCTGCCCACACCCAAGCCTTTGTCTCTGCTCGGGGAGTAGTTTTTCACATATCGTTGAGGGTTAGGCACTCAGAGGCAGGAGCTGAATGCTATAGCATATTAGGCTCCAGAGCAGCTTCCTCCAACATTTCCTGTAGTGAGAGCTACTTCTAATCAGTGAAAATCATCATGCGCCACTGATGCTGAGTAATTTGTGCATTTTTAGCAGATGCTCCCATGTCCACCTTAGTTGACCATAAGCCTAATGTCCATAGAGTCAGATACTATGGTTTGAGCAAATTACTTTGACTAGGGTCACTGTGGCAAGGCTGCCATATGCGTCAGTGACAGCATGGTCTTTGGGGATGGATGAACATGTGTGCGTATGAATAGGACATATGTGTACAGATGACTGAGAGCTTGTATCCCGTATGAACTAGTGGCACAGTACGTACCTTCCACCATATGTGGCATTGTTACATGTATAACACACACATACAACTATTTTTTTTGATGGGAGCGATTTAAACTGCAGAAAAATACTTCAAAGAAATCAGAATATGGAACATTTTTCTGTACTTTAAATTTCTTACACTTAAAATGATAATCAGAAAACTCATCATTTAAGTTTTCTCCCATTTTCAACTGTCACATTTACAAACACCGGGCATCTTGCTTCCAGTGACCTGTAGACATGGTGCATATTTATAAAAGAAAAATACATTTCTCTAAAGGGGGGAATTTTAAGTTAAGAAACAGGCTTCATAAAACATGAAGTTATAATTGGCATAATTAAGAATGGAGAAAGACATTAAGACAGTGTTCCATAGAATATGTTTTCTTCACTGTAAATTTCTTCCATTTAAAAAGAAATGAATATTGTTCACTTGTAAACAAGGCTTGCGGCTTGAAAATGTCGCACTTTGAAATGGGAGAAAATTTAAATGAAGAGTTAGGACCTGATTAAGAACTCTGCAGATGCGTTACTCCATCCAACTGTGACCAATAGCCCACACTATGAAATCTGAATCCCATAGCATATAATGGGATTTAGATTTAGGAGGACGAGATATCTGTCAAAGTTGTGACGGAGTACCCGTCAGCCAGATTCTAAATCAGGCCCTCAATCATTAAGTAGCATTTTCTTTTAATGTTCTCCTATTTAAAAGCATTTAGAAGCACAATGTTGTTCTAATGCTCCAAACAAGAACTTTAATTTAATAGTTAAATACTTCAGTGCTTCCGTTCTTCACCTCTGTACCCCAGCTTGGCCCATTAATCTGACTGAGCACTGCTCATTATCTGGCTCTGCTAAACACAGCCTTCTCTTAACTTTAAAAGAAAAATGTGGCCCTTTGCTTGTTTAACTGCTTGTGTGCCATGTACGAGGTGGTCTCGTCCTCAGAACCGGTTCCCCAGTGCTGAGGACGAGACCACCTCGTCCTGCTATGGGCCCCCTCGATGGCCAGGCACACCCCTCCCCCAGGCAGGGATGGAAGGGGAAGCCCCCTTGTGGCGTCTGATGACGTCAGCACGCTTTGACGAGCTGACCTCATCAGAGGCCTTCCACCGGCGCTGGAAGCTCAGCTTCCAGTGCCGGATCGGAAGAGAAATGCAAAGCATTTCTCCTCCGATCACGTGGAGGGGGTCAGAGAAGCCTGGAAGGAGAGGAAAGGCCTTTCCTCTCCTTCCAGGCTTCTCTGAACATTTCTGCTGCCCGATCGCGATACGATCGGGCAGCAGAAATGCCACTAGACACCAGGGATTTTTTTGTTGTTTTGTTACATGAATGAGGAGAGCGGCCCCTTGGGCAAGGGCCGCTCACCAGGGGGGCAAATTATTTTTTGGCAGTTTCTGCACTCCCTGGGGGCAGACCGGCCTAATACAATTAGGCCGATCTGCCCCCAGGGGGGGCAGAAACCCCCCTAGACACCAGGGATTTATTTTTTTTTGTCAAGGGTCGCTCCCCTGGGGGCAAACATTTTTCTAGGCCATTTCTGCCCCCCTAGGGGGCAGATCGGCCTATTTTTATTAGGCCAATCTGCCCCAAGGTGGGCAGATACCACTAGACACCAGGGATTTTTTTTGTGGGCTATTTCAAGTAAGGGGAGCGGCCCCTTGGGCAAGGGCCGCTCCTCGGGGGCAAATTATTTCTAGGCTATTTCTGGCCCCCCCGGGGGCAGAAAACCACTAGACACTATATAGAATTTTTTTTTGCTTAGGCAAGGGTCGCTCCTGGGGGGGCAAATTATCATTAGGTCATTTCTGGGCCCCCGGGGGCAGATTGTCCTAGTATAATTAGGCCGATTTACCCCCGGAGGGAAGAAAACTCTAGACACCAGGGATATATATATATATTTTTTTTACTTTATGTTTTTATGTATGGGGAGCGACCCCTTAGACAAGGGTCACTCCCCTGGGGGGGAAATTGTATTTAGGCCATTTATGCCCCCCTTGGGAGCAGATCAGCCTATTTTCATAAGGCCAATCTGCCCCCTTTGGGCAGAAACCTCTAGACACCATGGATTGGTGTGTGTATATGTGTGTGTTTTGTTTGGAGGGGCAGCCCCCTGGGCAAGAGTCTCTCCCCATGGGGGCACATTACTGTTGGCCATAACTCCCTATTTTGGAAGGCCCATCTGCCCACAAGGGGGGCAGAAAGCCCACAAAAGACCGGGGAAGATTTGTTTTTCAAAATAAGAGGTATGGCCATACCCGCACCCCAAATAAATGGGGCCAAAGTTGTTCTGCCCACCATTGGGCAGATTGGGCACCATTGGGCAGATTGGGCAATTAGCCCCGATCCACACATCGGGGGAACAGAAAGTCTACTAGATGCCATGGAATTAAAAAAAGAAAAGAAAAAAGTGGGTGGTGGCTACCAACCAGTATGGGCCTGGTTATGCCCCACCCAAACTGAAGGGGCTAACAGTCTTTCAGCTCTCCCCCGCACACTAAAACATCTTATCCCATGTCAAGCAAGAGGACATTTGATTATTTTTGGTTTTTGTTTTAAATTTGGGCCATGCGAGCTTGGTAACTCTCAGAATCATCCCACTTGGAATGGTGAGGGCTGCACTTTTTTTTACTTTGGGATGCTGCCATGTAGAAAAATCCACAAGACCTAGACACATCTGAAAACTAAACATCTAGTTGATTCCAGGGCGGTGTGCTTCACATGCACCCCGCACCATTTCCTTACCCACAATGACCTGCAAACCTGCAACTTTGCTGGAAAGCACACATTTCTCCCACATTTTTGTGATGGAACCTTCCGGAATCTGCAGTAATCGACAAAATTCCTACCACCCAGCATTGTCTCATCTGTACCGATAAAACTTCTGCTGCACTTGTCAGCCTAAAAATGTTTTTTTTCAAACTGCCCTTTTGGACCCACTTTGGTTCCTCCTCAATTTCAACGTGTTTTTGGCTCTTCCCTGTCACAAACACTTGGCCCACCTACACAAGTGAGGTACCATTTTTATCGAGAGACTTGGGGGAAAGCTGGGTGGAAAGAAATTTGTGGCTCCTCTCAGATTCCAGAACTTTCTGTCACTGAAATGTGAGGAAAAAGTGTTTTTTTAGCCACATTTTGAGGTTTGCAAAGGATTCTGGGTAGCAGAACTTGGTTAGAGCCCCACAAGTCACCCCATCTTGAATTCCCCTATGTCTCTAGTTTTCAGAAATGCACAGGTTTTGTAGGTTTCCCTAGGTGGCGGCTGAGCTAGAGGCCAAAATCTACAGGTAGGCACTTTGCAAAAAACATCTCTGTTTTCTTTGAAAAAATGTGATGTGTCCACTTTGTGTTTTGGGGCATTTCCTGTCGCGCTGTCGCGGACACTAGGCCTACCCACACAAGTGAGGTATCATTTGTATCGGGAGACTTGGGGGAACGCTGGGTGGAAGGAAATTTGTGGCTCCTCTCAGATTCCATAACTTTCTGTCACCGAAATGTGAGGAAAATTTGTTTTTTTTGCCAAATTTTGAGGTTTACAAAGGATTCTGGGTAACAGAACCTGGTCAGAGCCCCACAAGTCACCCCATCTGAATTCCCCTAGGTCTCTAGTTTTCAGAAATGCACAGGTTTGGTAGGTTTCCCTAGGTGCCGGCTGAGCTAGAGGCCAAAATCTACAGGTAGGCACTTTGCAAAAAACACCTCTGTTTTCTGTCAAAAAATGGGATGTGTCCACGTTGTGTTTTGGGGCATTTCCTGTTGCGGGCCCTAGGCCTACCCACACAAGTGAGGTATCATTTTTATCAGGAGACTTGGGGGAACACTGGGTGGAAGGAAATTTGTGGCTCCTCTCAGATTCCAGAACTTTCTGTCACCAAAATGTGAGGAAAACATGTTTTTTAGCCAAATTTTGAGGTTTGCAAAGGTTTCTGGGTAACAGAACCTGGTCAGAGCCCCACAAGTCACCCTATCTTGGATTCCCCTATTATTTTTTTTCAGTTGTTATTTTCTGTAGGAAACCCTTGTAGGATCTACACAAATTACCCCTTGCTGAATTCAGAATTCTGTCTACTTTTCAGAAATGTATATGTTTCTGGGATCCAGCATTGGTTTCACGCCCATTTCTGTCACTGACTGGAAGGAGGCTGAAAGCACAAAAAATCGTAAAAATGGGGTATGTCCCAGTAAAATACCAAAATTGTGTTGAAAAATTGGGTTTTCTAATTCAAGTCTGCCTGTTCCTGAAAGCTGGGAAGCTAGTGATTTTAGCACTGCAAACCCTTTGTTGATGTCATTTTCAGGGAAAAAACCACAAGCCTTCTTCTGCAGCCGCTTTTTCCCTTTTTAAAAAACAAAAACAAATTTTCACTGTATTTTGGCTTATTTCTTGGCCTCCTTCAGGGGAACCCACAAAGTCTGGGTACCTCTAGAATCCCTAGGATGTTGGAAAAAGGGACACAAATTTGGCGTGGGCAGCTTATGTGGACAAAAAGGTATGAGGGCCTAAGCGAGAACTATTCCAAATAGGCAAAAAAAGGCCTGGCACAGGAGGGGGAAAAGGCCTGGTTAAAAATGAACACAAGGCTGGGAGCTGCTCTGAAGATTTGTGGGAGCTACTGGTAGCTCGCGATTGACTGGTTGGAGATCCCTGCTCCAGTGGCTTTTCACTGGGAAAGCATACATTTCTGAATACATTCTTTCCTTAATATTTATTGAATATCTGATCTCACCACTGAATGGGCTTTTAATAAATATTACAAAGAGTCCAATAATGAAATTTCTATCTGTTTCTTAGCTGTAGATGGACTTATTAAATTTAATATGCATCCCAGTCTTTCCCCAATAGCAATCCTTGCTGAACATTACATTTCTACAGGTCCTTTTGTTAAATAACAATGCACCCTGCCATATGGGCGGTAAGACCTATATATGGGTGCCATTAATATTTAAAAGGAAGGATCTGTCAAAAGATTTTATTTTGACAGGTCAAATTGCAGTTCAAAGGTTGCTTTACTCATGCTACACTGGTTGGTCTGAAGCCATATTTTCCACTGCCACTGTAGTGGGTGGCACAATGAGTGCTGCAGTTCACTAGTGAGTTTTAATTAATAGGTTCAGGTTTCATTTTCTAACATATCCTAGTGTTGAACAAGTAAGTTAAGTATGCCAGGGTCGATGCCGACTAGGGGAGTACAAATCTCATCATGTTGAAAGAAGGAACTCAGCACTTTACCTCAGGTTAACAGGGATAAGGTGCGCAGAGGTCTACACTCAGCAAAAACAGAAAGGGCAACATTCTGGGGTACACCACTCAAAGATGGTAATTTTCTAAAGGGGAATATTGATTGATTACCTATCCTGTGTCATGTCACACCATGTCAAGTGTGTTTGGCACTCTGAACCCTTATAAAAACTGCTGTGTTTTGGGGATGAGCCAGAGCTTTCCTTGTTTTTATAACTAAGCTGGCTCTATGTCAGTCTCTCTATTTGATTTATACTTAGTTCTTTCTTTGTGCATTCTTCAAAGACTCACCTTAAGTTAGTCTTCTTGTACAGTGATAATGTGACTATTTTGTTGATGATGTTTCCTAACTGATTATTAAATTACTTTTTTGCTTTATGTAGTGATTATATTTTGAATAAACCTATGCAGTTTAACCTGTAATCCTGTCTTGCACAGGTTTGCGTTCATTACCCTTGGACTAAATGGCACAAAGACTCACAAGATCTTATGAAGACTCATACAGTCCCGATCTTGCACCTGGACCATCTTAATTAGCTAATGATAGCGCCAACGCCATAATCACTCTCTGAATTTGCGAAGAGCAGATTATTATTTTATTTTAAACTCTAAAAATATATGCATGGACTATGCTTAAAACTTTAAATCAAGAAAGCAAAAGACACCATGATTCAAACAGTACATTAATCCCACCCCTTCACACCTGACCAGACCAGGTAATATCAGACTGTAGTCCAGAAGTCAAAATAAAGAAAACTCATCAGGACCAAAAAAGGCAAGTCTGAGTGAGAAAGGTGCATGCTGCACCTTAACACTCCTGCAAGTTCAAGAAACAGCAAGGAATCCTAGAGGGAAATAGTAAACACCCCAAATCCTAGAAGAAACTAAAAGAATGACAGGGATGGCCTACTTCCCAATTACTACAACCTGATCTCCTAAAAAGCACATAGGGACCAGGCACCTAAGCTTCAATGGAAAGAAGTATACCAGAAGAGCCAGCAGTGCAGACCACTGACCATAAACCTGACAGCCAAGGCACTGAAAACCATATAAAAAAACAGGCCTGCAGAAATTAGAAATTCATAAGAACAACTAGCAGTAAACATACCTCAATGGCTACACAAGGAGGCCAGAACACCCAAAGGGGAAGCACCATGGAAGACCTGTGCAGAAATGACTGGAAAATAGGGCACACAGGCCATCCCAACAGTACTCATGGCTAACTAACAACTTTAGCGTAGGAGAATGGTAGATAACAAGGCAATGAGGGTGTGGACATGCCCCGAAAGAGAGGACCAAACTCAGGCCCATGACAGAGAAAACTTCTTATGGCCAGGGATTTTGGGGAATGGACAAAACCAACATATCTACAAAGCAGGCCCCAGAAGACAACATGCAATCTGACTTCTATACTGGATGGACAGGCCCACATAAACATCCCGTTATTGTGAGAACCAAGGGTTGGCATGATAAATTTGCTGTAGACAGCCTACCAAAAATATAGGAAGTGTGTGTTAGCCTGTCCTTATGGGACATTCAGGGGTGGAGAATGCAAGCTGCCAACAACCTCAGATGCAACAACTGCTTTATCAGTCAATCCTTAGGTCTTCCTGGGAATAGTTGTAACACACTCACCTGGTTCCAACCGAGTAGACAACACTGGAGCTGATGCTAGGCCCCCACTCACAAATCTAGAACAAGCTGGGCCCAAGGATTGTACTCCTAGTACCTGCAGACTTCTAGAAGGGGGAAGGGGCAAAAAAGAAACAAAAATTTGCAGTAATGTTTTTACTCTGTGAAGGTGCTACTCTGCTTAACAAGGTCATCACTTATTGATCTTCTGATTTAACCAAAGATGGGATTTGTGGGTCAGTACTTCTGGTTATTGTGAAAACGCAATGCACTGGAAACAACAAGAAGAGGCAATTCCCATCAGTGGAAAAATTTGCTAAACAGTTTACAATACAATGCTTTCGATTTCCTTACACTTACAGGTTTCTTAAATAATCAGCACATGGGTGAAGATGAAACAGATCTTCTGGAACTCTTGAAGAAGAACTTGAGATACTAGGTAGGGTTAAGCCACTCCACAGATGAAATCAGGTCACAGATCGAAGTTAATGGCACTGCAAAACCAACATTTAATACATATTTTTGAACCAGAGACACTCACAAGCGAATAGAAAACCAGGGGGCAGATTTAAGGAAAGTGGTGCTGCACTCAGTGCAGCATCGCTTTCCTTGCACCCCTTAGCGCCCTCATGTGTGCGCTGTATTTAAAATACGGCGCACCATGGCGCAAGGTAGGGAGGAGTAGCATCATTTTATTTACTCTATTGATGTACTCTGTAGGAGTAGAGTCAACATTTTGGCCCTACTCCTGCAGAGTACATAGGGGCCCATTATAAATAAAAAACACTAAGGTGGCGCTAGGGGCTCTTAAATATGCCCCCATGTTTCTCTGGGTACATAAGATGCAAGTTAAACAACTCTCAAGATATGTTTGAGACCAGGTTACTCTAAGAAATGGATTGTATTCAGAATTACATGAGCTTGAAGCAAGGCTAGACATGACACAATGCTGGGATACTGACTCTCCCAAGGTTGTGCTCTATAAATGGATCAAAACTCGATAATATAAATTCTCATAAAACAGAATTGTTCTTGTTACAAGACTGGAGTTATTAACAGTTCCAGGATTACACTCTGTACATTGAATTACACTTGCAAACACAGTAATACATGAAACACAGTTACTTCACTTCATGACACGGTTTTAATTACTGATACTTCCAAGGTTATGCCGGAAATATGGATTGGAGTTAAGAGGCACTCCCAAGGCAATCCAGAAACAAGGTTACTTTTGATACACAGGTTGGAGTTGAGGGCATTCCCAAGATATACTAGAAAACATAATAACACTTGGTTCAAGGATGGAGTCATAAATACTCCCAAGGTATTCTAGAAAACATGGTGACAATCGGTTCAAGGTTGGCGATGTAAAAACTCCCAAGGTATGTTAGAAAACATGATTACACTCAGTGCATAAATTGCAGGTATAGGTTGGTTCAGTAGACAGTCTCTAGTCCATCAGACACACAGTTCAAAAAACAACTACTTGGGGAAATAGTCCACAGACAGATGCAAGGAGGTAACAGGCAGGCCTGCACATTAACTTGGGGGCAAGTACTTGTTTTGGATAGCACTTTACAGGAGCTCGGCGGTAGCAGGCGTGTTGTTGCTGGAAGTTAGAGAAAATGTGGAATCATAGCTCAGGAAGGGAGACACTAAAGGGGTCACAGGAGTCAGGATCTCGGAGTCATTAGAAAGGGCCTAGAAAACTGGAATGCTGGTTGGTTTCCTGAAGACCTGGCAGATGGTGCTGGAACAAGGTTGCACAGGAAGGAAGCAAGAAATGTCTGGGCGACTCAGGAGATGAGTGGAGGGACAAAGCTTGAGTTTAACAGGAACTCGAGAGATCCATGTGACTCATGAGGAGAGTTCAGGGAAGCTGCTTGCACATGATCTGATGGAAACTTTTGCGGGTCTGGATACAGGTATCAGGCCACGCTTGAGGCAGGTTCAGAGGGTCTATTTATCAGGAAGCCAAGAGTGTTCCAGAAGGGCACATGCCTCACATAGAGGCTGCCAAAGGAACCTGCAAAAAGTCAGTTGTTACATACAAATGGGCATGGCTTAACAGGCAGCAGGTGCAAATGTAATTGACTACAAGTAAAACGGAGTGCATGATGGTACAACCTAATGGTTCACAGTGGAAACATGACTATCATAGCAACACACAGAGGAGGGTCGGTGGTTCAGCCCTAGCAGGAGGGGGAAGTCATGAAACATTTGAGGTGGAAAGGCGACTCAGTAGAAGGAATGACATGAGGTCGCAAGCAATAACCACTGCACATAGCGCACAAGATTGAGTTGTGACAATAATGATATTCATGTTTACACATATGTAAAGTCGGAAAAAGCATCTGCAAAGTTCAGTGTTGTTTTTAAAAAGTAAACTGCTTTTGTACAGCGTATTGTAGTGAGGAGGTAGATCCTTTTCACTCATGATGAAACTAGAAGAGGAAGGGAATAATGAGGTGAATATATGAGTAGCGTGGAGCAGTCTCCGATTTTCAGATTAGCCAGTTATCGTTACTACATGTCCCCCTCTATTTAAACACATGTTCTCCCTTCTCTGCCAGCAATGTGCGCTCTGAGAAGCAATATGGAATACATTTCACGTCTTCTGTCTTATAAATGATGTGTTGGACTTCATGAGCCCCAGAGTTCTGAATAGATTTACACCAAAGAACCATAATAAACAGAGTCCAAAGTCCAAGAGAGATTTGACTCCAAACTGGGTTCAGCCATCTAACAATGTTTGTATGGGGAGGGACGTACAGATACTTCTCACAGTCTCCATCCTTCTAAGCGACGATGCCCTAATAAACTGCAATTTGTAATGATATTGGTTTTGGTGATCAATGTGTGAATCTGGGATTAAATAATCAGATTAATTTTGGGTGACCAGTCTTCGGGTGGACAGCTTCAGGATCCTGTTCTTTTTATTATTTTTTTCAAAACGCATGCATTATTTCTTTTAGGAATTCCCAATATTCCCATTTCAATTATTTGTAACGGTGGGAGACCTCGGTACACCCATTTCCCAGTGGTATTGAGACTGTGGGATGCTGCATCTCTGCAACCCCGACGGGCACGAATGCATGTCAAGCCAGCGCTTTCTCAGTGTCCGGTAATCCGTACACACATCACCCTGAAAATTGCTGATGTGATTTATTGACAGAAAACAGAAAGACTGGGAGCCGCTTAGTAAGGCTGTGTTTGAAATATTAAATATATTCGTAGCAGGCAAGTATCACTGGATCTTATGAATCAACACATTTCCCTATAGACACAAAATGGGAGCAACCAGTTGATACATCTGCCCCCTACGTCTTCTGCAAGAGATCACTTAGGGCCATATGTACGAAAGCTTTTTCCCATAGACACAGAATGGGTCAAATCCTTTCGTACATCTGGCCCTTAATTCTCTAAGTCAGTAGTGGATTGCATGATGGCCCTCATTATAAATATTGCAAGTATGGACTCAAAATACCTGGCCTGCTAAGGGTTTTTGACCAAACAGTCTATACTGGCAGATGGTGTCACATTTAAAATAGGGACAATTAGTAGCGAAGTACAATTATGAAATAAAATGAAATGGATGACTGAAATTATTTTTTCTCAAAATGTTTTACGCACTCGGCCCCGTGCTTACAATTTATTTTTAATTCTGTATGTGGGATTTATTGTTAGAAAAAAGTAACACTAGTCATTGCTTTCATAGCATTGCAAAGTCACTTTAGTAATAGTATCTATCTTGGATTGGATATAAGGCCATTTATTGGTTCAGCTCTTAAAATACCTACAACTTTCTCAAATAAACTATTTATGGCTTTCTTGTAATCCATGAGTACAATTTCTGAGTACAGTGCAACTATGAACAATGTTGAGTAGATATGAACAGGCATATAAATGGAAGATGCCCGGTGCGAGGCCCTTCCCTCCTGCTACTTGGCATGACTTTTCTACTATCGCTCTCTAGCTTTCCACATACCATCCTGTCCTGTTCCACTTGAGTTACGTGCTGTTAGAGCTCTTTCAACGCATTCTCACGAGATACAACCATTCTTCATTAGTGCAATAAAGAACCTCTTAAGCCTCAGTCTCTTCATCCACTTATTGAAAGGCCAGAGTGTATCCACATCCAGTGTTACAGAATATATCTGTTTGACATTTCCAGAATCACCCTTATCGTGACTGTCTAAGTTTTCTGTAAGGCAGAGATATTAACCACAAAATGGAGTCTGAGCCAAGCAAAAACGTGGACCATAGCCAAGGTTCTTCATGCGGAGGCAGCTCATAGCATGAGACAAAATCTACAGTCAGAACAAGATCATAGGCCCTAATGTATATTTACACCTGTTTGCATATGATAATTCTGAAGTGATACTCCTTCAAACTGGAAGAGTGTTAAATGAAGTGGGACAAATGTTTCCAGTGAATGAAGAGGACACCCTAACCGCTGTTCTGTGGTATAAAAACAAGGCTGAGAGATCCTGAGCAAGACTGGAGTGGGAAACCTGGCAGCTCTAGTGAACATTTCCAACCAGTCTTGCATGACAGAGTATAGTGAGTGAACACCACGGTCTCCAGGCGAGTTTTGGGTGCCACTATCACAAGAAAGTATTTGCCTCTCACTATGAGTACCAGTAGCACTTCTTTAGAGATCCTAGAGCTAACCCTCAATAAACATCATATTGAGACTTGTTTATATAGAATGATCCTCCTACACTTGTTAGTTTTCAACTATGCAGCAGCTCCTGGTGATGGGGTCCCAGAGGGACCCCCTCCCTGGGATAAAACATTTTTTTTTTTGTAATGATGCACATTGGATCCACTGAAAATTATTTAAAAGTGCGGGCGCCTGTGCTTCTGTTTATGCCCCCCGGGTGGGCCAAGGGGACCACCACCTCCTTGGAGCAAAATGGAAACTGTGTGCAGGGGGCATTGCCCACTGTCCCCCCAGGATCACCACCTTCCTGGGGCAAAATTGTTTATTGGCATGGGATGGGCTTCCCCCTCAGCCCCGGGGACCGCCACCTCCCCAGGTCTTCAATTACTTAATAGTTGGAGGGCCACATGGACCCCCCACTCCCCACAGGATTACCACCTCCCCATGGTAAAATCCCCCTCAGCACCAGGGACTGCCACCTCCCAAGGGCTATATAAAATATATATAGGGGGTACCTGGCCCCTCACCTGCCCTGGGGACCACCACCTCCCAGGGGATTCAGTAGTATTTGCTATAGGGGGGCTGCAGTGGCTCCCTGCTGCCCCGAGGAGCACTACCTCCCTGGCGCAATGATTAAAAACATAGCAAAGGAAGTCCCTTTTGGACCCCCAAGCCCTGGGGATCACCACCTCCCAGGGGTTATGATTGGAGAGGGGCTGTGCGGCCCCTCCTCATGGAACCACATATGGCCTTGGGGACTGCCCCCCCCCCCCCGGGCCGGCTCCTGCTAAATCGTGGGGTGACATAGCTGTTTGCAGTGGCTTTGCAGCTGCAGCAAAGCCAAAGCGAATACTTTGTTTTTTGACAGGGGGACTGAAGCTTTCATCTCTGTCCCCTGCATACGTGCAGGGAACAGAGATGAAATGCTTCAGCAAGGAGGGAGCCACTGTTACAAGCAGCTCCCTGCTTGCTGAAGCAATGGCATTGCTAGATAAGCCTTGAGACTTATCCCCACGGTGCCAGATAGCCCATAAAGGGCATTGTGCAAAATTAAATAAAAATAAATAAATAAATATCTAGGGACCACGGGGGAGCCCTTGAGGGCTTAGCCGCAGTCCCTGCAAGCCCATAAAGGGCTAAAAATAATATTTAAAAAAACAAAACAAATGAATAGCTCAGTGTGAAGGCCACAGGCCTTCACACTTAGGCCCTGATTTATACTTTTTGGTGCAAAACTGCACCAATGTAGTTTTGCACCAAAAAGTTTAGCACCGGCTTGCACCATTTCTGAGCACCAGCCAGGCACCATATTTATGGGTGGGGCTGGCGGTATGGAAGAAGAGTGTTTTGCACCAAAAATGACGTTAGGAAAGTAAAAAATAATGACTCTAACCAGCCTAGCTTCATTTTCTGAGGCAAAACCATCCATACCATCCATACCACATGACTCTTGTCTTAGAAAAGACAGGAGTTGTGCCCACCACCCCAATGGCTAGCACAGGGGACCAGGGTCACCTGGGCATTGCCATCGCACTGAGTGCCATGTAGGGGGGCCCAATTCAGGGCCCCCAATGGTACTTAAAAAAAATACTTACCTATACTTACCTGGGATGGGGTCCCCCATCCTCCGCTGTCCCTCTGATGTGGGTAGGGGTGTCCATAGGGCCTGGGGAAGGCACCTGTGGTCTTACTCCATGGTGTTCCACCATGGAAATAGGCCCACAGGCCCCGTAACGCTTGCCCTGACCCAGGTGTTAAATAATGGTGCAAAGCTGGCTTTGCACCATTATTTGACCCCTCTTTCCCCCAGTGCGTGATTATAAACGGGGGGATAAATATGGCGCTAAGTCCATAGAGTCATTTTTTGGGAACGCCTACTTTGCATCTCATTGCACCACTTTGTAAATATGGCTTTTGGCCAATGCCACATTAGCATAAAAAAATGGCGCTAGGCCCACATAAATCTGGACCTTGCTATCTCTCTCCCTCACGCTTTCTTTCTCTCTCTCTCTCTATCTCTCTTTCAATCAATTTCTCCCACTCACACACCTACTCACAGACACACTCAGACACTAAAACACCCACTGACAGACAAAATCACAGCCTTAGTCAGACCCTCACACACCCACTCAGTCATGCACCCATTTACAGACCCACTCAGACTCTCACACACCCATTCCCAGACCCACTTAACAGCCTCATGCACCCACTCACAGACCTGCACACACACTAACGCTCACACTAAAACACCAATGTACGCAATCTTACACCAACACACTCTCACAGCCACTCTCACCCCCAGATACATCTTCTCAACCTATTCTGACACCCAGAGAGGCTGCGACCAACTTCCACTGCCCACTGCCAAAGGGCTGTGCACAGCATGGGGTTCGGTGGTAAAGGGGGTTGGATGCAGAGTCTGCCTGCAAGCCAGGTCTTGCGGGCAACCTCCGCTGCGCACAGGCAAAGGCTGTGCATGGTGCAAGGTTGGGTTCTTATACAGTTTTGGCCTAAGGACCTGTCCTGTGGCCAGGCCCCCTAAGCACCCAACCCATATGCTGTGCACAGTCCTTTGGCCTGTGGCCAACATCCGTACATACATGGTCTTCTGCCATGCGTGGCGATGATTTGTTTAATATATAGTAATGAAAATTACTATATGTTAAAAAAACATAGAAATTCACTGAAAGAACCAAAGGTCATAGGGATGTTAAAGTTAGGGCAAAGAATTTTAAAAAAACTTAGAAATTTACTTACAAAAACAAAGATTATAGAGACATTATAGTTAGGCTCACATTTTAAACGTACATAACCGTAGAAATTCAGCAGTTATAGTTACAGTTACCTCAAGTAACTATAACTCATGCCCCCTTGGTAACTATAACTTGTGCCCTTGCCATGCACTGCTAATTACCCCACAAATGACGGCACTAATGACATCTTTGACAATAACATTGATAATATTGGTAAAAATGGAACATTATGGAGAGGGTCCGCGAGGAACCCTGGCCCCAGACCACCACCTCCACGGGGCTGGCCAATGCAAAAATGAGATGGGGGGCTACGCAGCCCTCTTCCTGGAGCCATTTATGGTTCTGGGGACTACCACATCCCCGGGCCGGCTCCTGCTATCTCCCAAGGTGTCCACCCTCTGACAGCTCCTCCCAAGCAAAAGCAAACAACTCAGCTTCCAGTGAGGGGGAGCTGTCAAAATGTTCCAGCGTGCTGGAAGCAGAGTTCTCATCTCTTTCCCTACCCACAGACACGTGGGCAGGGAAAGAGGTGAAAGTATTGCTCCTGCACACAGGGAGCTGCATTTCCGGAAGCTTCCTGTGTGTGGGCACAATGTCGGCTCCCCCAGGAGGTGGGGAGCTGGCTGGAACAGCAAGGGCCTTGAGGGTCCCCTAGCAGTCCATGTGCATGGAGAAGACAACGCAAGTGTTTTTTTCTGATTTTGCAGCATGAAACGTGATCTGGAATCCTTGATGGAGGTGTGTGCAATTCTTGCTTTTTTCAAGCGCAATATCTCATGTAGTGACTGTGACGAGTGGGTTCTTTCTAGTAATCTGCTGCTGAGACCAGAGATTGTGTTCTCCCTTTTAAAAACTAACTACAAGTATGTAAAATGGCCTAAAACCTTACATGTTTACCACCCCTCCATGAACAATAGTGGAATGCAACGTCTTCCAGCCCTTTTCCTAAGATGATGGACAGCTTACTAAAAGGCCCGTCAAGCAAGTTTCCCTCTGTTTTTGGAGACACATTCTTGATGCAGAGGAATATGATAACATCTCCGCCAAACAAAGAAGCACTTACTTCTGTAAAGTACAAATCATCCAAGTGAGTTTATTCTGCAGTTACACCTTGAAACGTTATCAGCTAAAGATGCTCAAGGAACAATCACATTAGTAAAGTTACAGAAACACAACGTCAATGGAGACATTCCTTCATAGGGTGACCAGATGTTCGGAACAAAAAAACAGGACAGCAGGTGACATAGTAGTAGGACTAAATGTTGACACTGCACTGATCAGTGCCAACATTTAGTCCTATTTTCATGTCATGTCAACGGCTTTTCCGATGTATATATATATATATAATGTGTATGTGTATTAGGAGATTTATGTTATCAATTAAAGAGGGGCCGGGACGATAAGGCCTAGTTAACTTACGGTAGGAGCCACCGTCATTCTTCCTGCGCCATCCGGCGCCTTATAGCTGACTGAACCTTCCCGCTGTGCGGGACACGAGGGGCTGCAACCACAAGGTCCAGGTAACTTGCAGCAGGAGTCGCTGTCCTTTTTCCTGCACCATTGGGCGCCTTATAGCTGACTGGACCTTCCCACTGCGGGGGACGCGAAGGGCCGGTACCACAAGACCCGGGTAACTTGCGGCAGGAGCAGCCGTCATTCTTTCTGCGCCATCCAGTACCTTATAGCTGACTGAACCTTCCCGCTGCGTGGGATGCGAGGGGTTGGGACCACAAGGCCCAGGTAACTTGTGGCAGGAGCCGCCATCATTTTTCCTGCGCCATCAGGTGT
This sequence comes from Pleurodeles waltl, assembly GCF_031143425.1. NCBI lineage: Eukaryota > Metazoa > Chordata > Amphibia > Caudata > Salamandridae > Pleurodeles > Pleurodeles waltl. The sequence continues at coordinate 1,083,667,468 of NC_090437.1, read as the reverse complement.
CTTATAGCTGACTGAACCTTCTCACTGCGCTGGAGGCACCCGGTTCTGTCCAGTGCCCGTCCCGTGCCAGGAAGAGGCAGGGCAGGGCCACCACTCTTGGCTCCTCTTCTTACCATCATCGACTCTTGATTACTCAAATATAAGAGACACCTACAGTGGCCATGTTTGATAATAAATAACTTATACTGGTGACTGTAACTTAGCCTGTGTTTCTGTTTCCACCAAATCCTGTTTAGGCGGAGCAATTACTTGAGAAGCCTAGGGCTGATCGAGAGTTGATACCATGGTGAAGCGGAAGGCAAAAGATGGCCCTCGGGGAACAGGGGGGCACCAAAAAGAAGATCTCAAGACATTCAGCAGAGAATTATATGTTAGCAGAAACTGACTAATTGATTGAGGAACTTGAAGGGCTCCTTGTATATACAGATAAATGTCCAGATAAGGCGGCCAATGGGCTGGTACAGAAAAAGATGGTAAAAGAACATTCTTATAAGAGCATTAGACCATTTCTTAAACAATTTAAAGATGAAAGAGTTACACCCTGTACGACCAAACATGGGTTAACTGCTACCCAGCCCTCCTCTGCACTCAAAATAACATCTAAGGAACAACCTGAACTATCCCAAAATATTCCCACTGGGGAGCAAGAAATAGTAATAATTTCATCTACACCTAGCATAGACTGCTCAAATACATATGAGGTATTGGGTACCTCAGCAATAGAACATATTGGCTTAGGGACTTCAGACACATCTAATGCCCCGTCTACCATAGGTAGTAAGTCCATAGATGAACAACTACATTTCCTTAAGGGAGAAATAGTAAGCCTTCAGGAGTGTATGCGGCTACTGGCAAAAGACATACCAAACTGGATAAGCTAAATGCATTGGCAGGGGTAATAAATGCTAAATTAGAACAAATACATAAAAGACCTGACCCAGGAGGGATGCAACTGTATATTGCCCCAAGTCAACCTCTTTATGCAACTGCAATTAATACTACTAATGAACCCAGTCAGAAAAGAGTAGGAACGTCCTCCTTTAGCTCTCTGACAGATGACACCAAGATCATTGTGTACCATCAGTTCCACAGCCATAATCAAATACCCTGAAGACTCATAGAGTAGGATCCCCAACTAGTCAGGATGTTAAAAATAGAGGAAGAGGTTCAAATGTCATGCATGGAAAGACACATGATAGCTTTATGGTTAATGTCCCTAGACGAACAACTGCTAGAAGGGAAAAGGAAGAAATGCTTATCAATAAAGCAATACATTAGATAAGACATACAAAAGGTTGTAGGTCGGTCATTAGGGAAGTCATTATTTTTGCCATTTCCCTCAATAGTAATAACAATTGGGATACAATAAGACTAGGGTTAAGATCAAAACATCTAGTGGAAGGCTTACTATCTCTTGACCAAAGATCCTGACCTACTATACTCTCTCCTATAACCCTCAAACTATATGACCCAAATGTGAATGGTCGACCGTCTAATGCCACAAATTGTGTGCCCTCATCTTCCCATCGAATGAATCCCCTTCGGATGGGCCAGGAAGCTCACCTGGACAAGGTTGATTGACTAAGGGCATATGGGAGGAAGATAGTGCCCTTAAACATGAGGCCGACTGAAATAGAGTAAAGGCTTTAATTTACAACATCACTTTTTCTTTTTGAGAGGTGATCTAAAGCTGTTACGTTTTGGAAAGCTTCATTTTAATTGACATAAAAACGTTTGCACTAGGTACACTGTAATTATCTATTTCTAAAAGGTATTCGTTGAAAGCACTTGTTTTATCTTTAATGCTAAATCATTTTGTGGCAACCTAACTTATACTCAAGAACAGTGGAACTATGTAATTTTGTGGCTGCAGCATTTTCCACACAATTATGGAGTTGCTGCATTTGCCACCCAATCCACTATCTGCTGCATATTCTACAGATTTTTACAAAGAAAATGTTTCTAGCTCAAAGGGATCGAAGTTTAATAAATAAAGAGGAAACAACACATGTTGACACACAGGGGAAGGTCCATCACAAAGGTTGACGGTCACCTTTCTGTTGCTTATTGCTGAATTCCGGTGTTAAACTGGCACTAATGAGGTGAACAGTTTGCCCACACAGAGGTAACTTGTGAAACTGATAAAAAATTGAAGTAAAACTATCACAAAAAGTGCTGCAGTAAGCCCCTCATTTTTGTCTTTCTTTTGCCACATAACTTAGTCAACCCTACCACATAATTTGGTCCTTCCCACTGCCTAATTCTAACATCTTATACAGTGTAAAATACAATTATTAAAATGATGCCTATTCACAGTGCATTTTTACAGTCTGGGACTTCACAGAATTATAAATACACTACTCAAGATTCCTCACTGTACAAACCAGTATTCAACTTTGTGACTCACTGGTCCCACAAACAACAGCTGAAGTCATCCCATTAATGAACTGAGGTTTGATAACATACAAGAAATCATTCCCCAGGATCAGTTTAATTTGCAATTATTTTTCATTCACGGTATGTGTATTTTTTTTATGTGCAGCTGGCTAAATATGAAAAAACAAGATACTTATCACAAATGTGGTCTTTTTTTAAACCACGTCTTTGACCCTTCCACCACGGCTCCAAGAATCACAGTTGCTATACTTTGATATGCACTTTACCTGCTGGATGTAAATGAAGACAGTACTTACAAAGGCATTGGCTCCCCTCTGGAAACAAATCCAGGACCCACTAGGGGGGCACACCTCACAGTCTGAAGACCTCTGCTTTAAAGAGATTATTGACCTTTGGGCAAACATATCTTGCACATTATGCAGAGAGAGTAAATCCTTAAACAAGTTGATTACCCCTACATTCACAGGCCTTGAAAGAGGAAGACACAAACATATTGAAATAATTGTAAACGACATGACTGCTACAGCATACTTGCAAATGCAAGACAAGACATACAGTGCCAATTTTAAGAAAAGTGGTGCTGTACCCAGTTCAGCGGTACTTTTTTTGCGCTCCTTAGGGCCCCCTAACGCCAGCATGTGTGCACAGTATCTAAGATACGACACACCATGGCGGTAGTTAGGGAACTAGCGTCAACATTTTTGATGCTAGTTCAGAGCTTTGCAGGATTAGCGTCAAAAATGTTGACGCTAATCCTGCAAAGTCCATTGAGGCCCATTGTAAACAATGGTGTGCCTCCTTTTAATGCCTTTTAATGAGCATGTTTTAAAAGTGCTGAAAAAAAATGATGCAAAGAAATCTCTCAGATTTCTTTGCACCATATTTTCGCTTCCCCCCCAACTAGGGAACGCCCCCTTTGCATACATTATGCCTGATGCGGGCATAATGTAGCACAAAGGGTTACAAAGTGGCACAATCCATGCAGTGTGCCACTTATTAAATTTGGCGCAGCAATTTTGGCCTCGTTGGGCAACCCTGGCGTAAAAAAAGACACAAATGTGACGCAAGGAGGTGCTAGGGTCTCTTAACTCAGTCCCACAATCTATTGAAACAAATATTTCCAAGACGGACATGATAGACATATATCAGGTATAATAATTAGGTTCAGATTTTACCAGTTGCATACAAATAACATTTACATTTTGCAGCCAACGAGCACTTCTCTTCATAACAGAGAAAGATCTCACAGCAGTAGAAAAAGCAATTAGTTTTGCACTTTTTGCATTTGAGTTGCTTCATTAGTTGCATCATTAGTTCAGTAATATGTGCATTTTGTTGGACATAGGTTTTAGAGTGTTGTTGCAATGGTGATAGTCCAGAACTCACCTTCTAGCATTTTCCAGCTCCAAAACTGACAATCTCAGGATTCTCATGGTTAATGATTAGGGAATGATCATTGCTGAGATTTCAATTATCTGTAACACCCATTTTGTTGCATAATGATCCTCACATTGCTGGGGCACTAAAGATGAAAAAGCTCTCAATATAATTGCCTCTCCTAGTGGAGCATTGATTATAATTTGTGAGGGTCATTCCTCCTCCACAAGTATTACATCATGAAGATCAGTCGACTGCGTCATGACAATCAATGAGCCTGTCTCCTTCAATTTTGACACCATTAGACATGAAGTAAGAAATATGGACCGGAATATACTGTTGAATACTTCCAAAAAAACCAATAAGAACAACTTGATTCGGTTTATTACCACCTTCCACAATGGTCACAACTATATACGTAAATCACATAGGAAATTCTGGTTTTTACTTTTGAACAACATTTCAATTAACCAATATATTACTAACTACCCTCAAATAGGCTTCAGGAGGGCACCTAACCTTCGGAATAAACTCTGTCCTTCTTTTCTTCAACCAAGACCTTCTACTACTTTCCTACCCTCAAAACCAAAAGGCTTCTTTACCTGCAGCAAATGCTCTGTATGTAAATTGGGTCGTTCTAAATCTACATCAGTCAATATCAACAATTATACTCATCGGATTTCTGACTTTATTAACTGTGCTAGCACCTATGTTATCTATGCCATTTGGTGTCCTTGTAATTTAACCTATATTGGCAGTACGACTCGCCCATTAAAAACTAGAATCCAGGAACATTTTCGGAATATACAAAAATCTGACATCCAAGCACCACTGGTTGAACATTTTAATAACTGTCACTCACAACAATGCACCTTCACTTTCAGTGGTCTACAACGCATCTTACCCTCCCCACGTGGCGGTAATAGGGCATTGAGACTACGTCAAGAAGAAAGTCGTCTTATTATCAAATATGATACAGTTAACAAGGGTCTTAACAAAGACTATGAATGGCATTTCTGGTTACTGTAGAATAAAAGGCAGTTTTTTGGTTTCATAATTATATATTGTCTTATTTTCAGTCCTCTGTTACTATCATGTACATAAAACAGTCTGTGTTCTCATCCTATCAGACAGATGTTTCATAGAATCTAATGTATGCTCCAATATTGTCTTAGATATAATTTCTCTTAGTCATTTCCTTTCACTTTACTTTTATCTTTTCTGTTTTTCATTTTCACTCTTTCTTTTCCACATATTTATAAGTTGGTCATCAGTCTCCATTTAGATTTTCTCATTCAAGCAATTGACGTTTTGACTTTCCTTTCTATTCTGTTCTATATTCTCTTTTCTCCTTTTTCTTTTTCTTTTTCAATTTTGCTTCATTTTCTTTACGTCCACTTAACTTCAGGTGGTGTGCCTGCTATTAAATATGGCATAGTAACGATGTATATATTTTCTGGGTTTACAAAAAGATGTTCTAACGTCTGTTTCTTTGACCGTGACAAAATGGCGGCTATCTTTTTCCTCTTTCTCTCCTAATGTCCAAAACGTCAACAGTCCGTCGTTTGTTTCTATTTTGAAACAGAACGACGCTAGGAATTTCCTAGCCGATAAAGGTTTGCCCATTGCGAGCGCGACGCTTAATGCGCTCGTTCTGGCTGCTTATGGCTCCACGCCGATGCAAGTCGGCGTTTCCGACACCAATATAACTCTAAGGTAAGGCAAAGGGGTGGTCTCTGCAACAGACGGAGATTCCGTCTTTTTGAATTAGCGTACCTTTCAGTTGACAAACATAATTTATATCACAGTTAGTAAGGTAGTATCTATGAGCCATGAACCTCATTAACATCGAAGATCTGTTCTGATGACTCAAATACAATTTGTGTGTTTGCCCAAACTAATTATATTATAATTGATAATATGAGTATTACGACTATTTTTTCTAAAATTAGAAATGCCTCAATACCTGTTAGATAGCTGTCATAAAATGTAATTGATTCATATTATATAATGAATGTTCATCTTTACGATATACCTTATTACTCTCTCACTAGTGTCTTATCAATTAGCTTCACTTGTATTTTCCTTAAAACAATGTTTCTAGTACTGGTTTATTTTCTCTTCTAATTGGGATTCAAGTACTGGATACTTTACCTCTCTGTACTTTACCAACTATTCAAGTGATCATGAAATCATTCGCAAAGTGACTGTGCTTTTGTATTGGTGCCAGCTGTCGCACAATACTGGTGACTCTTTTCGCAGATAATTCTGCTCTTTTGCTCACATTTCGATGACTTCTGGACTTTTCTCGATATTTCTCTTCACCAATACTATCAACAGGTTTTTTCTTTGTCTTCCAGCCTTGAGAAAGCCCCGGCTTATAATGCCAGAGGGGGCGAAACACGTGTTGGCTGTTTTCCTTCTTTCCTTCTCGTGCCATTACTTTGGATGTTGTTTTTCGCTAAAGGATATGAAGTGACTTTTTTTGAACGTTTGGAAGCAATATAATGATTGAAAAGATAATGCAATAAACTTTGAATTTGATTGCTTCAAGAATCTTGAGTGGGACTTTACCTCTCTTTGACGATGTATCCTTCAATTTAAACCCAACTTTATAAAGTAAATCCAATTCATGTAATTGCCTATCCAATGATCAAAGTTATTAGTCCCCTCCAAGTTGAGGCGGCACGTAAGCTTCAGGGGGCCATTGTTAATTCTGTTGCATGTCTAGAAAGGCTACTGTTCACTACTCACTCTTCAAAATAACTCTCTCTCTGCAAGGCATGCTGTCTCCTGGTCGATGTCAACTTTCTTCTTTTAAAAGTGCTGCATTGTTGGTACTGACTGTATATTTTTTTCTTTTGTCAGATCCATGGGAAGACTGCATCCCTCACCTAGGATCTGGTATCCTATCACCGCAATCATGTGAGAAATGGGAATACTGCTCATCAGAGGATCGAAATCGTGTTGGAGCCTTAATTTTTCTCCTATCTTTTAAGTTACCCACCCCCCCCAGTCTTCATCCCTAAAATAGCCTGGGCTTTTTTTCCTAAATCCACTTTGGATTACCGCACCTTTCCTGTGGGATGTGTCACCTGTTTCTTATCCTTACGATTGTTTTCGCTCTCTAATCTGGATTTTTACTAATGTTATTGCAACTTGGTGTCAAGGTTGTATCTTCCCATGGATACATACATTTGAGGCATAATCCTTGGTAAATCCATCTCCTTTCGATCCTGTGAAGTCACAGCATACTTTTGGCTACTGGCCAAGAGGAATGCTCTGCTCCTTATATTTTCAAGAACAATTTTAGCTACAGTATTGATATTACCTATGCACCATGCTCCCCCTTTATTTGCTTTATGTCCTCAGGCAACACAACCACTGAAAGTGTCTCATGTGTGGTGGTATATAAGGGAGCAAATATACTTTCCCATGATTGGAATTGCTGTGGATACTGCAGCATACCCCTTGGGAGGGGCATAGGCATTATTCAGTGTTGTGTTATGTGAAGTTGAAAGAGGATACAAGGCTTCTAGCTGTTTGGGTTGATTGGCTATCCAAAATAGGATTTCATTCCATCTATTTGAGAAATGCTATATTATTGCATTTATAGTTTGTGGGGTAAAGGCAGTTTCTTTTGTGTGAGTACCTGAAATGTAAACGCCTTGCTGCTTTAGCGTTAATTGTCTCAATTGTCAATATATTTATTATTTTTTTCAACGTTTTTCTTGTCTTCACAACAGGAAGCTTGTTTCCATATGGATGTGTATGAAGCTAGTATGGCTCATGTTTGCTCTTGCAGTGCCTGAGGGCCCAAGCTAACATTCTACGTCAGAGGTAATACTGTTCCAGAAAAATGGTCATGTGCATTGTAGTATATGGTCATCTTTTATGTGGTGTCTCCCCAGATTGATGCCCTATCTTCTTTCCTGGCTTTAGAACTCTGGGCACTTTACCCCTGTTAACCAGCAGTAGAAGTGCCCATGCTCCCCCTTTAAACATGGTTACATTTACTTATTCCTGCCTGGTACTTTTAAATTGCCTATCAGTCCCTAGTTTATGGTATAAATAGTGCACCCAGGCCTGTAATTTAAATGCTAATTATGGACTGCAGCATCAATTGTGCCATCCACTATAGTGGCACAGCAGACATGACTTGAGGTCAACCCAGTGCATCCTGAATGCTGCAATATGAAACCTGCACTGTGACCTGTTAAAACAACTCTTTCTGATATGGAAATATCAGTAAGTCAACCATATGTAATGTTTGTACCCTACAACGTAGGTTTTTTGGTATTTCAAAGTGGGACATGTGGAAAATAAAATTACCCAGGCCCCTTCAGTGACAAGGCCCAAAAACCTATTTTCACTGTGGCAGGCATAGTTGTCCTAGGTAGAAAACCAGAGTGCAGATTACAATACCAATATTGCTAAGTCTGGAAAGTGACCAGCCAGTAAAATAATTAAACCACAATCTTTAATAGTTGTTACAAATTCAAATCAATAGTGAAGTTGGATTTTGATTACATATTAAGGAAAATAACTTAGAAAATTATCTTTTACCTGTCTGGGTTTTCAGGATGCTAATTTACACTAACATCTGGCAGCTCCCAGCTTGTGATTAGCCTTGAATAGGTGTGAACAAGGTGTGAAATGCCTCCCAGGAGCAAACAATACACTGACCTGAATGGGCGGAAATGACTCCTCTGAGCTTACCATAATATGCAAGTTCGGAGCTGTGGGCATCCTATTGACACCACAGTTTAAATCCTGTTTGACAGGTTTGTTGAGCCACACATCATCCTTTGGCACACTTGAAAGTGAGAGATCAGGATGCCAAGTTAAGTCTTATGTATCTCCTGTCTGGTCGGTGAAGTATCCTGTTTTGTTCAACCAGACTTTTGTCTAGGGTTGTTGTGGGTAAAGTATCTGCTTCAGACTGGATTTTAGTGTTAGAAGTGTAGGAAACCTGTGATTTTACACACACTCACAGCCCTCAGAGCCAAAGCCCTGACACATGGCATTTTGGGCCTGTTTGCAATACGACAAACAGGAACTGCTGATTGGTAGGGAACCTTTACTCTATATTGTTTAGGGAGGAGCTAGACGTCACACCAACCCACTAGCTGGTGCCAGGAATAAACGTGACACCCTCCAAGCATCCCTTCAGAACACTTTCAGGACAAGCACCAGGGCACAAGTAGTCTGGACCTGCTGTCTGTGACCCGGGGAAGATTCTTGAAAGACTGGACTCGCACCTCTTTGCACCCAAGATAGTGTACTGGCCACCTTTGAAGCTACAGGGGCACAGCAAGCTAAAAAAGGCATCCTCTTTCAAGTGCCCAGCTGACCAGTAGCAACTGGACCTTGCTGGTGGCCTCTGCTGTACAGGGCCCTGGCCTCTAAGTATTGCCCTGAGGGCTTGGGAGCCTTAGAAGTAACCCAGAGGCGATTCTACTGAAACACTGAAAAGTTGAGACTTAAAAGCTTTAGGGCCAATTTAGAACTCGGCAGACAGGATACCCCGTCCACTGAAATGTAAATCCCATAGAATAAAATGTGATTTAGATTTTGGGAGACGTGATATCTGTCACCGTTGTTATGGAGTAACCCATCCTCCTAGTTCTACATCAGGCACTAAGTCAGGAGTTAAAATGTTTTACCAGAAAGAACCTGGTTGTTGTATCCGACCTGTGCTCTATCATGGACAGCCTGAAAACCCTCTTAGCTCCCGTTCTACGTGACCACAGCCTATCATTGTCACCTACCGCTTTTTGGAGCTATTGCTACTTAAACTTTAAAAAAAACATATCTCCAATTCCCCTTATTGGATTTTTGTCATTTAGGTGTGATTTTGTTTATTAAATTGTACTTTCTTTCTAGTACAGATTGGGATCTTTTGTTTTTCATTTTGACTTTATTACTTTTTGTTACTGCAAATACTTTACAGATTTCCCTCTCTGGTTTATGTCATAGCTACCAGTTAGCTGAGCTCAAGGTAATTTAGTGACTTAGAAGGTTCACCCTGATAAGGGTTGCAATTATTCCTTTAAGTTGGGAGTAGCTCACATCAAAGAATAATCCAATTTCTTACAAGATCTATATAAGTCGAAGACACGTCAATAAAAACCTATGGGTCATAGCAGTTTGAAGTATCCTTTACAGTATATAGTTTATCGCAATTCATGAGTACAATGCTCCAGTAGTACAGTGTACAGAGTCTGTTCCAAACAACACTGTGACCTCTCCCCCAGTTCCTTGCACTCCAATTGATAGTAACGGCAGCTGCATGTTGTCTGGTAGATCTGTTGCCTCCAGCTCTTCCTCCTCTGTTTCTCCTGCCACTGCTCACAAACCGTCAGAAATCAATATTAGAGATACAAGCAAGTGCTTTGTAACTCTTAAGAACTCAATAAACCTCAGGTGTACAAAGGGGTGCCTTTGTTCCTACTGAGGAGGATTGTAAGTTACCTCAGGAGTCTAGCTAAGTTTGTGTATGCAACTTTGTTTTGGGCTCCAAGGTCCCCACTGGACACCATGCCATGTTCATCCCAACATTATCGGGGTGACATCTGGTAGTGTCCCATAGCCCCAAAAGGGAACACTCCCTTTTGTCAGAAAAGGAGAATAGGAAGTTGTCTCTCTATTTATTCTAGTAAGTTATGCTCTATTAGCTGGGGAGGGTTAGGAGGTAGAAAAACCTCTCAGAGAATATCTTATCTTACATGAAGGCAAATATAAATAGAGCTGCACCCTTGTACTTCACAACAGTAAACACAGAATGGCCTAGGATTTTACTATGATATGATTATTTTTGTTGCGGTACTTATCTATAATCATGGGTATCAGAATGATCCTTATTATTATAAACAACTCAACACAAAATATTCAAATTAAGGCCAATGTTAAAAACGTCTCAACCAAATTTCATCGCATATCATTGACCTGCTAGTCTATTCCCTACCCAAAATGTTGAGAAATTGTCAACCTTCTAGTTTATATGATTGTAGAGTTTAAGCATCTAATTTATATGGATGTGTTTAGTTACAAAGCCTTGTATGGGAAGCTATGTATAATTGTGCCGCAAACAATATGCTGTCATGAGCTTAGCAGTCAGAATTCCCTCATCTAGCACCTCCCCTGCAACCCACCCCTGCACTCATATGTTATATTACTTCATCACCAAATATGCCTTGTGGAGCAAGGACGGGGTCACTTGTGCTCAGCTCCTGCATTGCTACAAAAATGTGAAGAAAATGCTCCTTTACTGAAACACATGGAAGATAATGCAACTTTTCTGTTCTTCTTTCCAAGATGGGTCTGTGCAAGGTCCTCTCCTTTGTAGCCATGCTTACAATGTGTGCACCAGAGAAGTGAAAACTTTCTATTGTCTGTCTTATTAGTTTGAACTGTGAGAAACAATGTAGAGTTTGTAAACTGAAAACATTGCAATTAAGCACAGATTTGTCATCATCACACCTCACCATTCAAACTGCTTGCTTCTCTAGCCATACTCCAGTGACACTAATCCTTTAATAACAGGCCAGTCTTGCATGTAGCATAAAATATTATCAAACGCCCTGCCATGCACGATACCATCATGGCTGGTATAGTCTCTTACGGCCAGATGTATGATCATTTTATTTTGCAAGTCTCTAATTAAAATAGGCTGATCTGCCCCCAAGAGGGGCAGAAATGGCCTAAAATAAATCTGCCCCCCATGGGAGTAACCCTTGCCCAAGTGGCCGCTCCCCTTGTTCATAAATATATATATTCCTTTCCTTTCATACCTCTGCCTGCCCCCAGCACCAGAAATGCTTTGCATTTCTCTTCCATTTAGGAGGGGACCTCAGATGAGGTCAGTGCGCGATTTGTGCACTGATGTCATCAGACGTCACTGGGGGGGTGGGGTCGGAGTTGAAAGGGGATGCGATTCCCATGAGCCGGATGCAGGTTGACACACAACGACCGTGGACGAAGACGAGACCAGCTCATACCGGGCACCCAAGGGGTTAAAGGAAAACAGGATGCATTTTAAACAAAAAAATGAAAAGTTTTCTTTTCATTTTTTCAGCATACGCAGTGGGCCACGCGGCCACCACCTCTTCTGAAAAAATATTTTTGCTTGCTTACACAAAGAGGAAGGGTCCAGTGGGAACTCTTTCCTGTTTGTGAATGGGATACCACTAACTTGAAGTTGGTGGCAACTGCAATAGTTTTGCGTCTGCATTCACAGTCGCAAAATAATCTTACATGGTCCTGCGACTCGCTTTTAGGAAGGGATGCCCTTGGCACGCCCCTTCCTAATAGCAACTTGCAAAAACATTACCTGGTTCAGTAATGGATTTACCGAATTGTAAAATGGGGTCTGTACATCCAGAAATGCTTTTTTCTGGTTGCAAACGGCCTGATTCTGCGAATCAGGAAAATCAGATGTACAATCATTTCATTTTGCCAGTCTTTAATTGCGATTCGTTGTGATGCGCAATTACAGACTCGCAGAACTAAATGTACAAATGTGTCTGAGACACATTTAGCAATTCCCAATGGGTTCGGAAATTACCTATCTCATTAATATTCATGAGGTAGGTCACAATTTGCGACCCCATTGGGAATGACCAACACTCACATGGATGGTGGCCTGCTGGGGACAGTAGACCACCATGTCTGTTACTGCTTTTTAAATAAAGCAGCTTTTTTTGTAATGCAGCCCATTTTCCTTAAAGAAAAATGGGATGCATTACAAACCAAAAAATGAAAAGTTTCCTTTTAATTTTTTCAGAGTATGCATTGGTCCATGGGACCACTGCCTGCTCAGACTTTTTTTTGGCATCCCAACTCACAAAGAGGAAAGGGCCCCTTCAACTCTTCCCAATTGGGAATGGGTTACCTCTTAAATTTGTGGTAACTGTGATTGTTTCGTGACTGCATTCACAGTCTCAAAACAATCATACATGCCATTGTGACTCGCTGTTTGGAAGGGACGCCCTCGTGACAGCCCTTCAAAATAGCGATTTGCAGATCTATTTTACGATTCTGTAAATAGATTATCAAATCGCAAAATAGCATTGGTACATACCAAAATGCTAGTTTCTGGTCGCAAATGTCCCGATTCGCAGAATCAAGCTATTAAATAGCTACCTACATCTGGCACTTAGGGCCATATGCATGAAGCCCCACATTTGCGAATTCCAAATAGCGATTTTTAGTGAATCGCTTTTTGGGATTTGCAAAATGTGATGTAACAAGGCAATCACAAAATATAAGCCTGTTTGCAATACAACATACAGGAAGTGAGTCAGTGCATGCTGTTTCCAGAAGCCACAGGAGCAGGCAGACATACCTAGCACAGCACCAGAGAGGCACTCAGGAGAGTCAGACAGGACCATAAGACACAATGGCCACTGAAGGGAATGGCAAGGACACCGGAGGAAGAAAGAGAAAACTCAAGTTCAGTGAGCAGGAATTGGAAGTGCTCACGAAAGAGATTGTCAAGAACCATGATAAATTATTTGGTAAAAACTCACTCCGTGTTCTGGAAAGTGAGAAGAGAAAAATGTGGAGTGACATCCGGCTAAAATCAGCATGGTGGGTGTTGCACAGCGTACGACTGAGGTGACTAAGGAGATTCGCAAGCACTGGTACAACTTACGGTCACGTGCCAAGGAGAGGGTAGCAAGCATGCTGAAAGAGGCAAGGAGCAATGGTGGAGAACCATCCACCCAGACACCGTCCACCGCCTTGGAGGACATGTTGGAGTCAACACTGCAGCCTGAAGCAGTAGTTGATGTTACTGACATTGACACCTCATGCAAAGCAGGACCCAGCAAAGTTAAGGGCAGTAATGAATCGAACCACCACATGTCCTTGTACAATTGTCTCTTAGATTAATGCAATGTTACCATGCATTGTGAAAAATATTCCATGCCACATTTTCCATCCTACCCAACAATGCCATATGGGAGTGAAAGTCCATACTCCAACAGTGCACCTAGAACAAACATTGCAGTTTTGTGTATAACCAAAGAGAGAGACAATACAAAAGACAATTAGACACTGTCAGGGAAAATGTTTACAAAAAATTGGAACTGAGGAATGAAAAAAGTACTTTATAACTGACATGCTGCGCATTGATGTTGAAGATGTTCCTGCACCAGATGCAGTGGAAACAGAAACAGGGGGGAATGAGGAAAGCCAGCCACGGTCTGAGACTGAAATTATTGCGTTCATTACTCCAGCACGCCCCAGATGCAGGACAACAGTGGAACTACTCCCTCAATTCACTCAGGACTCTGATGACTTGAAAGAAAACGTACACACACCACCTTCTGATGGTAGATGCACCCACAGATGTCAGTCCCTTTTCCAGCATCAGCACACTGCCCTCAGGAGGTGTAGAGCAGATGTCAGACAGAGCTCAGAGGAAGGTGGGGGCCCATCTCTGTTTGGTGGTCTGGAGGCATACATGTTAAAGGTACAGTGCCTACAATGTAAGCAGTTGGTGTCTATCAATCACAACATGTGCCAGCTGAATGCAACAGTGTAGGAAGGACAGAAATATACAGCAGAAAATCTAAGAGAGATGGCAAATACAATTTAGGAACTTTCCACTGTAATGCAGCAGGACCATGTCACCCACCGTAGGCGCCATCACCAATTGATGGGTAGGTTGGATGAGTTCAGCAGATCTGTAAATAGCCTCACCAATGCAACTGCTTTGCTGTCACAACGTGCTGTGAGCATGCAAGTGGAAATGGCACATTGCAGTGGGGAAGTTGCAAGGGGATTGGTGCCCGTTAGCAAAGCATTGGAGACCATGCAGACAGCCGGAGTGCTGCAAACAGCGAGCTGGGTGGTGTGGATAGTGAGAAGTTCTCTAGCCCAAGTAGTGTCACAGCCCCTGTGGTGGATCCTAGGCATTGCAGTTTCAGACACAGTACTGTCTCAGAACCCGCAACAAGATATCCCGCTGAACCTACTGAGCGTACTAGTGAACTAGTGAAGTGTGTGGATGCAAAAAGTAATGTGGACATGTGCTGGGCCTTGCATATTTTGTGACAGTGCATTGATAATATGATGTTAATGGCATAACCTTTAATTTCAGTACAGATAGTGCTTTTGGACTACCTATGTTCCATGCCCACATACTTGTCCTGAAGTTAAGGCAATAAACATGATACCTGTAACAAAAAAGAAACAAGACGTGGTGTTATCATTACTTACATCAAAAATAGTTGTGTATAATCTCAGCATGTCTTTGCTTGCCATCTGCTGCCCAGGATCGGTCTGCTGGGTGAGGGGGTGGCAATGGGTCATCATCCTCATCTGAGTCTGTATCTGTGGTTTCCATTGGTATGCCTCTTGTTGTTGCAATGTTGTGCAACATAGTACATGTGTCCACAATCTTACAGCAGGTTTTTTGGACTGTATTGTAGTGTGCCCCCACCTTTGTGCAGGCACCGGAAGCAGCTCTTCAACTGGCCAAAGGTCCTTTTAATAACACTTCGCATTGTCCTATGTGCCGCATTGTAACACTGTTCACTTCATGAGGCTTGATTGAGGTATGGTGTTAAGATGAAGGACTACACTGCATATACACTGTCTCTTGCAATGACAGGAGTGAAAATTGAGTCATTAGAATCTCTGACCTCACCTGTATGATATGCTACATTGTCCTCTGTTAAATCACCAAGTAGGTATCCTTCTCCAAACTCTCCAGCAAGAACCCGTGTGTACATTCCACTATGTCCGAAGATGTACGAATCATGCGTGCTACCAGGGAATCTAGCCACTAAATTAGTAATGATGTGTGAGGCTTTGCAGATGACCTGTATGTTTACGGAATGGCTATTTTTTCTATCCCTGTATATGTACTCAGTATCAGATGTTGGACAGATTGTCACATGTGTCCCATCAATGCAGCCAATGACGTGGGCATTCGGCTACCTGGTAAAACGTTTATTGTGTGACCTGCAAGTCCTGTGGGGTGTTGGGAAACTTAGGCCCTCATTCTGACCCTGGCGGTCGGCGGAGAGACGGCGGTCGGACCGCGAACAGACCGGCGGTATTAAAAATGGCATTCTGACCGCGGCGGTCCCCGCCGCGACCGACCGCTACTTCTCCACTCCGACCGCCGCGGCGGTCATGACCGCGGGGCTGGAGTTTGCGCACTCCGGCCCGGCGGTCGTCCCAAGACCGCCAAGGGTATTATGACCCTGCCTACCGCCGCGGTTTCTTGCGGGCGGGAACCGCTGTGCGAACCATGGCGGTAAGCACTATCGGGGCCAGGGAATTCCTTCCCTGGCACTGATAGGGGTCTCCCCCACCCCCCACTACCCACCCGAGTCCTCCCCCCACACCCTCCACCCCCCTGCCACCCCCCAGAGGTGGTACGAACCCCCTCCCCACCCCCACCCCGACATGCACATACATGTACCCCGACATGCACACACCCCCAACATGCACATATACACACCCCCTACACACACATACACAACGGGGACACATACCCGCACACATACATGCCGACATGCGCACCTGCCGAACAGCACACATTACCCATAGACACAGCAGCACCCCCCGCCCGCATACACGCACTCACACACCCCCTCTACACACTCACACGCACACCCCCATGCACGCCCACATCACACAACACCCCCCCACCCCCTCCCCTCACGGACGATCAACTTACCTTGTGCGTTGGTCCTCCGGGAGGCGACGGGAGCCATAGGGACGTGACCGCCAACAGAAGACCGCCAACAGAAGACCGCCACACGGAAATGTGGGTCGTAATTCTGTGGGCGGTGTTCTGCTGGCGTGGCGGTGGAGGTTGACCAGTCTCCACTTTCCCGCCGACCGCCAGTGTGGCTGTTGGCGGTTTTCCGGCGGAACGCTCCCAGCGGTCAGAATGCGCACAGCGGCACACCGCCGCGGTCGGCGGTCTTCACCGCGGCGGTAACTCAGCGGTCTTGCGAAAAGACCGCCAAGGTCAGAATGAGGGCCTTAATGTGCTGATTTATTTTAAATAACATTGCATTGCGGAATGTATTGAAGTAGCGTTAGAGAGCACTTTGAGACACACCTCCAGCAACTGCTATAACCCCCTGATAGCTTACTGAGGCTAAGAGGTACAGGGAGCATAATATCTGCACATGAGTGGGTGTGTCATTGGTTCTGTGTATGTGTGGCTGTAGTTGTGGCTGTAAATCTGCTGTGAGGTCTAGTATCATGCAGAATTCAACCTATACTTATCAAATATCTCCTCCTCTGTTTCATCAAACCGAGTAATGCGCACTCTGAAAATGCGCTCTTGTCTCCTCCTCTCTCTCCTCAAACCTGCCAAGATCCTCATCCTACTCGTCATGACATAGTGCAGCCATTGTTGAAAAGGGCTGATGCACTCTGGGCCTCTTTTTATAGGTTGCACCTATATTTGAGTTGGTAGTAAATTGCACACTAAAAATCCCAGTTTTGAGACCATTCGCAATTTGCGATTGGTTCACACATTTAAATTGCAATTCCTTATTTGTGAATCGCATTTTGCGGTTCGCAAAATTGAGTCACAATGTTAGGCAATCGCTATTTTAGTGATTCCTTAAAATTGCACTGCAAATGCTCTTCATAAGTCATGAAAGGCTATTTTGAATTTGCAAATGGTGGAATTTTGTGATTTGCACTGTTTGCGAATGACATCTGGCCCCTAGCCTCTTATTCATTGCTGAATTGGAAAGACAGTCCCTTTTTTAATGCCTTGTTCTTGACTGGCCTGTGTCCACGATTTTAGAAACGTGTAAGGCTTTCAGACTAACATTCCTATGACACATGACCTTCAAGACGGCTAAGTGAGAGGAGCTGGTATAACATGAGCTCAAATTAGCAGCATAGAAACAGAGGTTAATAGAAGTTTTCACAAATGTCAGCAAGAAAGTTATTACCTCAAATATATGCCAAACGAACTGGCAAACTTAGTTACAAAAATAAGCAAGAAATGCTCACCTGCAAACAATGTTTATGAATTAATCAATTTACACTAAAGTAAAAAAACAAGAAGAACATTATGACCCCAATTTTTTTTTAGTATTAGTATTTGGGAAAGGAAAATGCCTATGTATCTCTCCCAAAAATCATTTTAACACAACACTGAACGTGACAAATATGTAAGCTTACTAACACAAAGCCCTAGCGCCAGCCAATTTCTTATTCTCCCTATTACTGCCTTCGAAAGGTAAAAGAGTCAATTAAACACCAGACGGCTATTCAATCTAGGCCAACGGTGAAGAAAGACCACAGCATATTGTTCACTGTGGCATAATGGATTTCTTATTGCATATGCTCTTATGACTTATGCTTCCTCTGTAGCTAAATGATTGTTCAATTTTATTTTAATGTTTGTGTATTGTGAGCAGCACACAAATACACACGCAGACCAAACTGTGCTTCCTTCAGGCGTTTCCAAAAGACAGGGAAATTGAAGAACAGTGGAAAAGAGCGAGGCATTGATGGAGCCATAAAGGGGATGGGTATGGGAGATGTGACACCTGAGTTAGAGGTCGGAAGACAGGCTACCGTGTCACAACAGTGACGAATATCCCGTCTGCCGAAATCTAAATCCTGTAGAAGTTAATGAGATTTAGATTTCGGCAGACGGGATATGTGTCACCACTGTGATGTATTAACCTGTCCACTGAGTTCTAAATCAGACACCATGGGGCATATTTATACTCCGTTTGCGCCGAATTTGCGTCGTTTTTTTCGGCGCAAATTCGACGCAAAACTAACTCCATATTTATACTTTGGCGTTAGACGCGTCTAGCGCCAAAGTTCATGGAGTTAGCATCATTTTTTTGCGTGAACACCTTCCTTGCGTTAATGATATGCAAGGTAGGCGTTCCCGTCTTAAAAAATGACTGTGATGCATATGCGTCATATTTATACTCCCGGGCAAAAATGACGCCCGGGAGTGGGCGGGTCTAAAAAACCCGCATTTGCGCTGGATTTTAGCGTCTGGGTCAGGGCAGGCGTTAAGGGACCAGTGGGCTCAGAATGAGCCCAGAGGTGCCCTCCCCTGCCCCCAGGGACACCCCCTGCCACCCTTGCCCACCCCAGGAGGACACCCATGGATGGAGGGACCCACCCCAGGGACATTAAGGTAAGTCCAGGTAAGTGTTTTTTTTTATTTTTTTTTGTGGCATAGGGGGGCCTGATTTGTGCCCCCCTACATGCCACTATGCCCAATGACCATGCCCAGGGAACAGAAGTCCCCTGGGCATGGCCATTGGGCAAGGGGGCATGACTCCTGTCTTTGCTAAGAAAGGAGTCATTTCAATGGGGGATGGGCGTCGTAAAAAAATGGCGCAAATCGGGTTGTGGCGATTTTTTTGCCTCAGCCTGACTTGCACCATTTGTGGACGCCCATACGCCATTTTCCCCCTACGCCGGCGCTGCCTGGTGTACGTCGTTTTTTTAAACGCACACCAGACAGCGCCGGCTAACGTCATTGAATAAATACGGCGCCCGCATGGTGCTTCAGAATGGCGTTAGCCGGCGCTAATTTTTAGCGCAGTTTTGCGTCAAAAAGTATAAATATGGCCCCATATATCCTTCTTGTTCCAATCGAGAAACAGCGATTACAACACGGTCATAACCACGCACTATCCCAAATCCTTTACCACGCATATGCCTTTGCCACGCATGCCTTTACCAAACATGCCTTTACCAGGAATATGCCTTTACCACACATGCCTTTAGAACTAAATTTCGTTATATAGGCATGAATGGCAAAGGCAGATGTGTGGTAAAAGTTTTAAAGGTCAGTGTTTAGGCCCAGATTTACAAGAATCTGGCACAGCAGTACTGATGCATCAGATTTCTTGAGCACCCCACCACCACCTAATAACACCATGGGTGCGTTGTATTTCCAATATGGCGCACCATCGTGCACGTTAGGCCAATAGTGCTGGTTTGCTGCACTAACTTCAAATAATTTTATGTTAGTGCATCAAAGTGCAAAGAGGCCCATTGACTCCAATGGGTGCGTCCTTTTAACGCTTTGAGCAGGCATAAAAAATGACGTAAAAAATGGCGCAATGAAATCTTGTAGATTTAATTGCGCCTTTTTTGCAGCCTCCTAATGCCGGAATGTAAAGTTAAAGGCATATGCATAGTAAAAGTTTTACAGGTAAGTACAGGTGAGTATCAACTGTGTTTTATATATATATATATATATATATATATATATATATATATGTTTTCACTGAAAAAAACAAAGGTTAAAATGATGTTATAGTCCTATAGGCTCACATTTTAAACATACGAAACCACAGAAATTCACCAGTTATTAGTTATGACAAGTTACTTTAACTCATGCCCTAAGGTAACATGCCATGCACTGTTTTTTCATCAAAATTTTTACTGCAAGTATTATAGTGATATTATCAGTAATGTTATGAAAGATGTCACGAGTGCCGTAATTTGTGGTGCAATTAGCAGTGCATGGTGAGGGAACAAGAATAACTCTAGCCCACTTTTAAGCCCACCATCAGAACTAAGGGGTCATGTTGTCTATAACCTGGTCCCTTTTCTCTTTTTTTTCAAGTTTTTGTCTGAAGCCGAGTCCCAACATCGCTCCAAACACTTTCTTGTTGAAGTGTTGACAGCCAATCACATCTCAGCACAAGATCGGCAGGGGTTGAAAATCCTTTGCTTCCCTAGATGTACAAATTCGGATTTTCTTTAATTTCTTATAAAACTACTAAACAGATTTACACCAAATAACAAATAAGGCTCTTTCTGGACCAAGAGCTACCTTTCTGCCAAATGTGGTGTAATTCCACCCAGTGGTTTTGGCACTATGACTGTTCAACTTTTCCTGTGGGAATTAACATTGAAAATGCTCTAAATTTCACCCCTCCCTTAATCTCAGCACCTCTTAACGGATCTCCCTGAAACTTTCCAGACAGCAGTTCACATGACTGTCAAATTTTTTGGGAAATTTTGGTGAAGATTCGTCAAGCATCACCCAAGATATAGGCAAGTAAAAAACTGCTTTTTCTATAGAAACTAGATCCTAACTGTAACTTCCTAAGTGACAGCGTCTAGGTGTATATATATATATGGGAAAGGTAATTTTTGGGATTTCGGATGGGTAAAGGTATATGGGTTTTTGGGGGGTAAGGAGTCTTTAGGGTTTAGGGTGGCTATGGGTTTTTGGGTGGGAAGGGTGGGTTTAGGGTTTAAGGTGAGCATGGGTTTTTGGGTGATAAGGGCATTTTTAGGGGGTAGGGTGGCTATGGGTTTTTGGGTGGCAAGGGTATTTTTAGGGTTTTGGGAGGGTATGGGTGGCAAGGAGATTATAGATATATGTATATATACACAAACCCATACATATACATATAAATGTATGCATCTGTGTATATAAATATATATAGATATATATATATACATATCTTGTGGTAAAGGCATGCATGATAAAGGCATATGTGTGGTAAAATATTTCATTCTAAATGCATATGTGATAAAGATAAATGTGTTGTAATGACGACATTGTAAAGGGATGCTTGGTAATTGCATGTGTGGTTCTGTCATACAACCATATGAGGGAAACTATAACTCATGACCTAAGGTTACTTTCTGGTACGAGCTATGGTTGTGTATGAGTAAAATATCAACCTAACCTTAACATCCCTGTAACCTTTGATTTTTTCAGTGAATTGCTATGCTTTAACACACACGTTAATATTTGTGTCAGGTTGCTGCAAGCCAATCAGGGCCTTGCCTTTCCCTAGGATCCAAGAAGGATCCTTAAATCTGCAGATCGGCCAAAAAAAGGGCAATTTTTTGCCCAAGGGGGTCCCCTACATGTGTCCTTGTCCGTAACTTTTCTGTCATGCGGAGGATCCACATCCCTATACATACAAATTTGGTTTTCATTTTATAACTAGAAAACAACTGAACGGATTCACACCAAATAACAAAAAGACCTCTTTCTGGACCAAGAGCTACCTTTCTGCCAAATTTGGTTTAATTCTGTCCAGTGCTTTCAGCACTATTGCTGTTCAAAATCCCTATGGAAAAATGAATAGGGAAAACACGTGTGATCCCCCCTTTTTGTCAGCCCCCACCTGACGGATAAACCCTAAACTTTCTAGACAGTAGCTGAAGTGATCATTGTTTTTTGCAATATTTTGTGAAGATTCATCAAACGGCCCCAAAGTTATTAGCCAAACAAAAAACACTTTTTTTATAGATACTAGGTCCTAACCATAACTACCTAGTGGTTACCACCACTAGGTTACGTTTTACATATAAATATATGTGTGTGTATATATATATATATATATATATATATTTATATATATATTTATATAAATTACATATTACAACTCCTCTGTAAATCGTCGTGGAGCTCTGACCAAATGCCCAGATCATGTCTCTGAGGCTATGAAGAGAGGACAGAAGCGTCCATGACTGGCACTAGTGATGTAGGGACAGATGTACTCAGGGGGCTCTATACAGTCTCAATCAAACCAGCCTCATCTCTGACATCAGGAACTGGTGAATGATAAAGCAGACACCTAAAGTGCAAAGAATCTCAGGTAATGGGCTTTCCTGGATGGTAAGCAGCCACCATGCGTCCTTTGCTAGTCAGAACTTCGAAGGGTTCAGTATCAAAGGGAGCATCAGATTTTCGTTTTCTCTGCAGTCACACAAATACTTGATCTCTTTTATTGAAAATAATGTTCTTGGCACATCAACACTTGTCGGCATATACTTTCATTTTTTGTTTACAGCACAAATCTGTTCGACAAAGATCACCATCTTTGTAGATCTCCTGTTGGTCCATAATGTTAACTTGGATGTCATGGTTCTTCTGAACATCAGAGTGGCGGGGCTTTTGCCTGTTGTTGAATGAGGAGTTGACAGGTAAGCTCAAAGAGTAGCATGGATAGCTGACTTCAGACCAAGCTTCTCCAATTTAGCACACTGGGCAGCCTTCTGAAGTGTGTTCATAAAGCGTTCAACAACACCATTTGCGTGTGGCCAAAGAGATATGAATTTCTGATTAAGTCTCTGAATTCTCAACTATTGAAAGGTAGGCCATTGTCAGACTTTAGCATTGAAGGAACATCCCAAATTGCAAAAATGCCATTTAACCTCTTGATGACCCTTTCTTGCGAAATCGATAAGAGATCTTCTACTAATAGAAAATGAGAGTGTCCATCAATAATCAACTTCAAGTGATGTCCATTGTCAAGAGGACCAAAGAAATTAACAGAGATTCTTTCCCATACATGTTTTGGTAAATCCAACTTGTTGAAGGTATGCTGAGTGATTATGGGAGAAAAGCAAATGCACAAATTACATGCCTTCAACTATGTTTCAACTCTCCCATCAAGATGAGAAAATGAAACTTGGTCTCGGAGAGCTTGTTTAGCGGCAACTGTTCCATGATATCCTTCATGGGCCACTTCAATTACGTGCTGTCCCATGCTCTGTGGTATGACAGTTCTCGAACCTTGTAAGACGATGTCTGTCAGAATGAACCAACCTGTGCCATAGAATTCCACATGAGCTGATGTACTTACCCCAATTCCTCCCTAGTCTTAAGTCCACAGAATGATTGCAATCCTGTACACTGTACAAGCGAGGTAAAAAAGGGAGAATGGGAGAAAAAGAGACTACCTCCTGAGTTAGGTGCCCTTCTAGCTCTTCTATTTCTGTTCTTCTCAGTTCTTAGCAAGGTATTTTCTTCATAAGAGCCTCAACGGAACCTACATAGGATGACTATAACAAGCTCAATATAATCTAAACATTTGTCTACAATTATAAATCTCAAACTCACACTCTTTCAACAATTATTCATCTAACCTTGTTCTCTCTTTTGGCTAGCTCCTCTCTTGTTACAACTATTAAATATTCTATCTTTACTTTAGAGAACTTCTGATATGTCTTTTCAAAGTCTTTCTTAATGTAATTATTTTGTCTCTATGTATGACAGGTTCCAGGAAATTAGACAGGAGAAACGTCTTCTTAGATTAAAGTCCTTTCACTGGAGATAGCTCACTAGTAATATTTTCAATGTCACTCTCAATAAATATCTCTTACTGTAATTCTTCCATAAAGATGAAGCGCAGTCATTTTCCCTCAGGAATAAAGCTTGTGAAGAATCCTTTCCTCAGAAAACAGTACTGGTAACCCTTCGTGAGAACACCTTAGAGGCAGAGTTCAAAAATAAGGAATGACTAACTGAAAACCCTTTACTGAGCAGGCACACCAAAACCTTAATGGTCCTCAGTGAAGAAGGCAGTTAAGGTGCTCATTTTTGGGGCGCACATGCGGAAAAGAGAGACAAGCACAAGGCTACAGAAAAGACTAGAATGCTCAATTCCTGTGATTGCTGGTGGCTATCATCTTCAGTCTTTAGTCTTTTGTAAAGCGTGAGCGTGAAAACATCAGGAACAGTCTTTTAAGCAGCAGCATGAGTTGGGGTCTACATGATATCCATGCAGGGATACAGGGAAAGTTCAAATTTCTTCATAACTGGCGAGTCATTTCCAATGCTGGATATCATGTTCCTGACAGTACACAGTTCCAAAGAGGATTTCTCCGAAAAAGGTTTTCTAGGAAAAAGGAGATAAATTGCTTGACTAATTGTGGGGATGATCATTCTGGGACAGTTCCCAAGACCTTTCTTCAGGGCCAAAACATTCCCATTCAATCAGGTGGCACTGCCCTCCCTTTTTGATTCCTGAATCAATTCTTGAATCTAAGATTCTACTGACTTCATATTCTATCTCTGAACCCACCATAATTAGATTTGGAGGAGCAGTCACTCTTAATTTTGGAGGGTTCCTTTTTAACAGGAAACATGGAATACTAAATGAATCTTGCCCTGGCAGGGGAACTTGACTTTAACTGTTAATAGGTTTATTATTTTGTCCACTTTAAAGGGGCCTTGAAACCTAGGTTGGAATTTGTTGTTCCCCTTCAAGTACAAATGTCGAGTGGATAGCCAGACCTTATCTCTTTTTTTATAGTTTGGGTTTCTTTTTCTCTTTTTGTTAGCATGTTTTTTACAAGATGCCTTAGCTTTAGCAGATTGATAGGCCCTCTGAATTATTTTGCTAAAATCATTGACTGCTGGAACTGTATCTAAAGAGTTCCCTACAAGGACATTTGAGTGTCTGCCGGAGTTTAAGTAAAAGGGAGAGTGTCCGGTGGAAGCATGAACTGCATTATTATACACAAACTCTGCAGTCCAAATTAGATCCAGCCACTGTCTTTCTTGGTCTAATAGGTATAGGTTCATGTATTGTTCAAGCTCCTGATTAGCCCTTTGAGTTTGACCACCTGTCTTAGGATGATAACTAGTAGAGCACATAGAATGTATCCCAGGCGGTTTCATAAATGCCTTCTAAAAGAGTAAAATGAACTGAGCCCCTTGATCTGAAATTACAACCATTAGGATACAAGGTGCTCTAACAATGTGCTGTGAAAAGAGGTGGGATAGTTGAGGAGCACTGGGAATCTTTTTAAGTAGAACAAAATGACAAATTTTCTTTAGGATGTGTCTACAAACACTAGGATGGTATTATAACCCTGGCTAGAGGACAAATCTACCTTTAGATCCATTGTGACTGTGTGCCAAGGGTACGGGCCGTAAAGAGTGGTAGAAGTTGCCCTTCTGGTGCATGCTGGGTTGCCTTACCCCAAGACATTTATCATAAGTTTGAATGTCGTCTGATTCATGGATTCATTGCAGGCCACCAAAAACTCCTTTGCGACCTGCCAAAACTCCTTTGTGACCTGCCAGCTGGACATCATGACAAATCTGTAAAGCTGATTCTTGTAACTCTTTAGAAGAAAGTATAGATTTTCCTTGAAGTAAGGGAGATTCTCCAGTGTTTTCCTTTCAGCATCCTCCTGTCATGCACTCACCTGGTTCCAACCATGGAGAAGATGATGGACCTCCAATCTGGCCCGAGAAAGGGAATGAAATCAGGTAACATCAACTCTAATCCACCCACTGCCTCCAGGGGGCAAGAGGGATGGGATAAAACAAGAAAAGATGAACTTGCATCACCGGATCTTCTCCGCTGCCCAGCAATACTACCTAGTAGGGTATGTACTCCCCAGAGCTCGTTAGTTTTGATACAGGAGGGAGCACTAGAAACAACAAGCAGCAATGTTTACCAATAGATCTCGGCTCATAATGTTTTAGTAATTGTTTATAAATAATATAACCAAATATAGGCGTCATCATAAATATTGCATTAGAGAGCAGGAACAATTTAAAAAATAAACTGGAGTTTTCAGACACTCCTAAGAAAGTCATAACATACAAAACTCGAATGGAAGTTTGTGTGATTAAAAGATCCCCAATTGCTCCATACAACTAGTCAAGGAATACTGTAGAAACACTTTCAGTTCAGATACAATAAAGTTTGGAGCACTCCCAAGAAAAGAGTCTGGCGCACTGGGCCACTCTTTGTTTTAGAGAATCATAGAATGTCTGATTTCCAAGGATAAACTCATGCCTTCAAGAAACTCAGTCTTGGTATAAATAACTTAACAAAGGATTAGTGTCCACTAATCTGAGGATCAAGAACTTAGCCTTGTCTTAGTTTTTTAACTGAAATCCAAAGGAAGGCAGGAGGCTGTGCTGTAAGAAGCTCAGGAGGAGGCAGAATTGTAGCCCATGAATGAAGGGATCACAGAATGGATCACAGCATCGCCAGGGAGGCTTGGAAGACTAGATCACTGAAAGTTCTGTGCAACTCAGGAGGTGAGTGCACTGAAGATGCTTTCACAGGACTGGAATGACTCCAAACGGCGATTCAGGTTCAGATGGGTTATTAAAGCTGCAGGGGAGAGACTGCTCCAGAAAGGCATGTGTGTCATATGGAAGAGTGGAAAGTTCCAAGAAAGCTGGGGGAAGAGCACGTTACAAAAAATTAATATGACCCATGGCAGGTGTAATTGGCAGTTGGAAAAATTAACCATGTTTAACGGAACCCAAGAGCACTAGGGTAAAAGTCAACAGGTCAGGACGGACACTTAATTTCTCAGAAAATATGTGGTTCTTCTTGAAGGTGCAAGACTAACTAGCTACAGTACAGACGGTTCAAAGGTTCAAGAGCTCAGAGAGGGAGGCATGGATTGCATGAGACAGAGAGGAGCCACAGGCAAAGAGTTACATGAGCCCTGTGTGTAAAACCCACAATAGCGGGTTGTGACACTTCCTTTGCCCACTCTAGCATTTCTTCCTTTGACATTGATTCTTGCACTTTTTTTTTAATTCAGGAAATTGTAGAGCACAAGCAAATCCTTCAGCAGGAATTATCGGGGTTGTTTCTGTATTATCGGTCTTTGGTTGGATGTCCATTCTAGAAAGGCCATCTAATTTTCCATTTCTCGAGCCAGGTTGTTAGATGATTGCAAAAATAAAGTCTGTGAAACATAACCATCTCAACTGTCGGAAGTTAGAGTTTGGCTGGATTTTAGAAACTGGAGATTTTTATGGTCTGTGAACACTGTAACTACATGAGAAGCTCCAAGAAGTTAATGGTGTCATTCCTGAACAGCATCCTTAATGGTCACTGTTTCTTTGTCAGCAATTGAGTAATTCACCTCAGGACGAGTTAGTTTTCGAAAATCTAAGGCCGCAGGATGTATTTAGCACCGGCTTGCACCATTTGTGAGCACCAGCCAGGCACCATATTTATGGAATGCTGCAAGCCGGTGCAAAGGGTAGGCTAGCGTAAAAAGAAATGACGTTAGCCGGGTGGGGCTGGTGGTATGGTTAAAGGGGGTTTTTGCACCAAAAAATGACGTTTGGCAGGTTAGAGTAAATGACTCTAGCCAGCCTAGCATCATTTTCTGATGCAAAATCATCCATACCACATAACTCCTGTCTTAGAAAATACAGGAGCAATGGCCACCACCCCATTAGCCAGCACAGGGGACCAGGGTCCTCTGGGCATGGCCTCTGCACCCACTGCCATTTAGGGGGGCCCATTTCAGAGCCCCCATTGGCACTTTAAAAAACAATTACTTCCCTGTACTTACCTATACTTACCTGGGATTAGGTCCCCATCCTCTGCTGTCCCTCTGGTGTGGGTAGGGGTGTCCCTGGGGCCTGGGGAGGGCACCTGTGGGCTTAATTCATGGTGGAACAATAGTCTCACAGGTCCCCTAATGCCTGTCCTGACCCAGGCATTAAATAATGGTGAAAAGCAACCTTTGCACCATTAGTTGACCCCTCCTCCCCCGTGTGTGATTTTATCACGGGGTGATAAATATGGCGCTAAGGCCTAGAGTCATTTTTTGCACAGGAACGCCTACCTTGCATCTCATTGACACAAGGTAGGTTTCCATGTCCAAAAAATGACTTTAACTCCATAACTTTGGAGCTAGACGGGTTTATCGCCAAAGTATAAATATGGAGTTATTTTTGCACCAAATTTTGTGGAAAAAAATTACGCAAATTTGGCGCAAAACAAGTTTATATATGCCCCTCAGAGCTTTATCATGTTCCTTTTGAGTAGCTCCAAAAACCAATGTCATCACTGTAATTGAAAGCATTCATGGAAGGTTGTATGATACATCAAATGGCAGCTTGAAAAAGTTATTTTCCTGTCGACACACCAAAACTTAATTGTTTATATCTGAACAAATCAATTTGGATAGAAAAGGTGGCAATGTGCATGTAATTTTCTTCAAGTTCCAACTGATGATAACCTTTGCTTAGATTAAATCGAGAGAAGGCTTTGTCACCATTTAGCTGTATGATTATGTCAGCTATGTGCGGACCCGGATGTTGTTCTCTTTCAATTTACTTGTTAGCTTGACGCATATCTACACAGATGTGTACATCTCCTTCACTGTCCTTTTTAGGCACTATCACTATGGGCAAAACCCACTTATTTGAACCAGTAGATTATGCTTTAGTAATATCTCAAGCTCTTTTTCAACAGCTTCTTGTAGATGAAATGCAATTCGTCTATGTGTTTGAGCAGCAGGATGAACGTCCTCATTGATACGATGTTTCACTTTGATGGTCCTAAGTTGACCTAATCAATGAACAACAGGAGCTGACTTACTCATTCATGTTGTAGTTCACTGATATCAGTTCCATAACAGCAGCAATATTGAAACTGAGTAAGCAGGCACTACCTTGAAGTACGTTAATGGGAGCCTGTACCTTTGTCTTTTCGTATGTCGTGGTTGCTACAAATGAACCTTGATTCTTTAATGGTGTTGATGCAGCCCAGCTATATTTAGTCTCCAACAACATGAGATGGCTCAATAGAAACAGTTCATTGTATTTCTCCTCAGGCATAATATTTATTGATGCACCACTGTCAATAATAAGGTATGGAGTAGCTGTTTACCTTTAGTGTCATTTTTAGACCATGTTTGAATTACTTTTGTGATTTTACTCATTTACTTTTCTTAGACTCATACTCTTCTTTGCATGCATGACAGACATGCGCACATTTTTCCGAGGTAAACATTGATATCACACATTTGTCTTCCTCACTGTCCCTTGACAATCAAACTGAAGGACTCTTGGGCAAAGATTTAGATGACAAACGATTTCTTTTATTGTTGATTTACCTCAACTGATGTTGCCGCTTGGCCTTGTGGACATGCATAGAACATTTCTTCTGTAACATTTGAGCATCCATTTTGTTTTCTCAGTCTGACACACTTAGATATTACTTTATATTGCAAATCATTACAAATGGTTCTCCTTCCCACAGCCTTTGAATACTGGTCCAATGGCGAGACATTTACCTTTGTGTGGAAACAAAAATCCATATCTAAAGCACAGTTTATTTTTCTTTAGAGACATCACTTTGTGTCCTCCAGCTTTGTGTTTCTGTTTACTTTTCACAATCATGTTTGACCCATACCGGGCACCTCCAGCCTCCATGTCAGCAGCTTGTCAATCAGCATGATCCTCAGCTATGCAGCCATGAGAACTCACTCCAGAATAAGGGTTTCTCTCAGCATTCGTCATCTGAATGAATCTGAGAGACATCCAACGATAACTCAGAGACGTTTGGCTTCTTCATCATTGAACTTACAGTGCTTGATAAGGACAGCAAGTCTATCAACAATTGTTTTGATTGTTTCACCAGCATTCTGTTATTCCTGACTGAAAATATAGATTTCAAATTGACATTTGGCATTGAATTGAACTTGAGATTTAACTCTTCTTTAATTTGATAATATGTGACTTTGTCAGTTCACTGCAGTTTTCTATTACCTATTTTTCTTCTGCACCAACAAGATTTTTGAGGTATTTGACAATCTTTTTGTTATCTGTTTCTTCTAGTGCATCAATTAAATCATCAAACATTTCTTTCCAGGCAGTCCATCTGTCATCATTATTTTGTTTTTTGGTGGTATTGAAGGGAGGCGGTGGTTTCAAGAAGGCGGCAGTGCCATATTTTGTGCTCTTTCCAAGAGCCATTGAAAAGTTCACTATTCTGACTGTCACCCACAGCATTTCAGTCAGTCCGACGTGATTCACCAGTCTCATAAGCATGATTGTATTTTCCATACATGTGATTATCACCACCTCTAATGTTTGTCTTCATTTATCTGCTTCTACTCCCAGTATTCTCTTGCACCTGGCTGTCAGTGCTCATTATATTCTCCATATACGGTCGTTACTGCCTTTAGCGTTGCTTTGCAACAGAAATGTTTCCTGTTTTAGCGATCGTTGCACTCAATTATCACTGTCTTTGGCGCTTTTTGATACCTGATTGTTGTACAGTATGGTTTCTAGCTCAATATTGCAAATGCAATAGGTTGTGCTCCTTATTTAGAGACTCCTCAAGGAATAATATTTTCAGTTCCCTTCAAACTCAGATAAGGCACTCTTTCTCCATTTCAGCTGGAAATGCCTTATAAAAGGGCATTTACACATTCTACTTCCTCCTCTGTCTCACTGACTCTTTCACAAATCAATGAGAATGCCTCTATTATATTAAATATGGTACATTTCTGCTAAAGCTCTCTACAGCTTACCTTGGCACTTCGGCTTAAATTATGTTCTGCACGTATCATGGGACAGAGTTTCAAAACGCCACTTGCATTTATAAATCTACATTACAAGCACAGATGGTTGTATTTACAATGCAATAATGGCTGAATTTACAAAGACAAGATATTCACAAAAGGATACCTTTTACTTCTGTTGTATATCACTCAGAGTTGCGTAATATTGTGTTGGAGTAAATTCCATGCAAAAGATGAGTAGTGGGTTTTTAAATGTATTGTACACCTTGAAAGGTTACCTGAAGTCTGTGAACACCTGCAAACATGCCAGTTTGTGGCCATTTACAATCTCCTCTCTGACTCATTCCCATCCTGTACATGGTTGGAGATTTGCTCTCGTCAAGGACTGGAGTATATCAGTTTTCAGGTTTGGAAAGGGAACATAATACCTAAAACCTTATGAGAGTGTATGGGAAGAATTGTTGTTAGGCCTGGCATCTTTGGTGTGGTTTCCCTAGCTTTTTGCTTTAAGACCTCCTGTTTTTGCTGACTTTGTTTTTGCTGGCATTACAACTGTGCTCAGTTTACCACTGCATTTCCAGTGCTAAAGTGCCTGTGCTCTGTCCCTAAAACCTGGTTACTGTCATCTTCCCAATTGGCACATTTAATTTGCTTGTTACTTATAAGGCCCTAGTAAAGTGCACTACCTCTGCCCACGACCTATAAATTAAATGCTACCAGTGGATCTGCACCACTGATTGTGCCACCCATTTAAACATGTCTCAGGCCTGCCACTGCAGTGTCTGTGTGCAGTTTTAAACTGCCATGTCAACCTGTTAGGTAAACCTTTTGCTACACCCAAACCTTCCTTTTTTAATACACGTCACCCCTAAAGTAGGCCCTAGACTGCCTCAAGGGCAGGGTGCAGTGGATTTAAAATGTTGGACGTGTACTTTTAAGTTTTATATGTCCTGACGGTGAAAAGGTCTTAAATTTGGTTTTCCCTCCTGCATGGCCTATCTGTGCCATAGGATAACATTGAAGCTACCTAATAACCTTTTATTAATAACTTCCAATTGGAAAGGGATACATTTTCCAAGTTTGGTGGCTCTCAAATCGAAGTTTAAAATCACAATGTATGGTAAAGTCAGATTTTAAATTGCAATTCTGAAAATGCCACTTTTAGAAAGTTGCCATTTTCTTATTTTAACAATCAGGTGCCTACTGCCTATCTCTGCTCTGTTCAAATGTCTCGGGTGGCATCACAGCTGGGCTTTGTTTATCATTCCTACACAGCCACACACATTGAGAGCTTAGGTGTGACCTGATGGGCCTTGGTTGGCCACCCTGGGCAGGATGAGAGAAAGGAGCTGGGCACACCCTCACTTACACTTGAATAGGCTATGTCCTGTCCACACACACAAAGGGCTGCATAACCCCCTGTAGTTAGTCTGGGGCCAAGGCAGGGTAGTAAGGGACTCTGTGAACTATAGAGGCATGTCTTTGAAGTCTCCCCCACTTCAAAGGCACAACTGGGTATGAGCCCTGGACCTCTGACACCACCACTTCAGTATCCTTCTGGATCTGTAGATACTCTGCCAGGAAGAAGGACTGCTGCGCTGCTGAAGGACTGCCACTTTGCCAGGCTGCTACTCTTCTGGACTTCTGCTTTGCTGTGCTGACCTGCTACCTGCTGCCCTCTTGCCTGGGAGTGAGAAGGACTGGAACTGCATCTCTCCAACCCAGAGCCCAGAGTGACTCAAAGGCTGGTCTACTGATCTGAAGTCTCAGGGACATAAAAGACTTCCAACCACCCTGCTCCTGCATCTGGGTTCCACCAGCTGTGAGTCTACCCTGCCAAATGGTGCCATGGCAGTTTTTGGTTCTTGAAAGTGGGTCTAAGGTTCTTGCTCCAGCGGAACCAGTGCATCTACTGCTGCATGAGCAGAACAATCTCTTTCCTCCTACTATACTGAGAACTGAAAAAAAACAATGTGGCTTGGATGACAATACACACAAGGAGGATGAGCAGTAGATGGCTTCAGTAATGAGAAAGAACACATCGTGTAATTACAAATGTGACTGAGTGGTGAAACTGCATTGCCGGGAGGAACTTTTCAAGAACAATCCAGGCCAATTGTCTTGTTAAAAGCATTCACCTACCAACAAAAAAAAAGTACACTTCCCTTGTTCCAAGAGGAGTTCGGTCTTCATCCAGGTAGATGAATAGCGTCACTTGAATCTGCTTGGTTATGCCTTTAAAATACCTCACCTTTCTGGTGGATAACTGATCTCCTCACCTCTGTGTAAATGTCTTCTATTCCAAGAGTGACCTCGAGCATCACTCTGGCAATGCTAAATTCGACATAGCAATAAAAAATAAAATACTTTGGCACCCAAGCAAACTAAATAAATAAATACTTTGGTAGACTGTAAAAAAAACAGTGTAAGATTATAGGAAGAGAGGTCAAGCTGGGGTTACACTCCAACAATGTAAAAACAAAATAATATGTGTGTAGCCTAAGCGGCACCTTGTAAAAGAAACAATGATGTAAGGAAAAAAACTGAATTAAAAAGAATCAGAATATATGTGTAAATTGTAAACAATATAATATAATGTAACTGATATAAACATGATCAAATTTGTAAATATATTGTAAGTTATTAGAAATATAGCAATATATATATATTGTTATATCACATTAAACAGAATAGGTATAGGTAAATGACAATGAGACATGCAGTTCATGATTACATGTAGATTTTATGGTTAATTGGTTATAATTAAATAAATAAATCCTCATGTGAGATCCTAATTACTTAAACTTATCTAGTGTCTCATCTCTGATGTTGCCTCAGAGCTGTCCTCCATAACTCATGTTGGGGCCCGGGCCGCAGTCATCCACCAAGACTCCATCTCTCCTACGGGCTAAAACAGTCCTTCTAAAACACTGTCCTACATGGAAGGCAGATTTGTTATTCTAAAACAGTTGGCGGTGTGTGCATGTACCGTAAGATGTGTGCAACACAAATAAAGACAAAGTTAACTTACCTTATCTTCTCTCCTGAATCTACAGGTTCTCCAAATAGACTAAAAAAGCAGAGTATTAATTTACTTTGCCCCACACCCAATATCACAGCATATTTTTTATGTGGCTTACACAAAACTGTATTGTACCAATATAAAAGTAATTCCCCAAAGCTACAAATCTACCTGATTGTAAGAAGCACACAATCACATAATAGTAGTCCTGGCAACTTTATGAGCAGTCGTGCTCCTTGTGAAACTCAGTCCTATCACATGGGTCAATGGAATATATGCAGCACATGAGCACCAAATTATGCAACAGGATTGACTACATTTTGCAGAATGAAAAGGCAAATTACTATAGTATAGTATCATTAGTTTATGATTTGCAACCATGGTAATACTGTCAGGGGAAATATTTCACCTCATTAGTACCAGTTTATCAACCAAATGCAACCAAATGCAGATATAAACAAACTGAACGAACTAATAAACCTGTGCGCAGGCCCTTCCACTGCATGAAAACGTCTTGCCACATCCATTAGTACAGACTGTATACTCCACGTAAATCCACCCTCTACTGCGTGATCTGCAGATGGTACACATGTGGCATATGCAAGATATAGATATAGATATAGATAAAAATATAGATATAGCTATATATGTCCCGCACAAAGTAATCAACCCATTCCCTGGGGGTAGATGGATAGATATGTTCCTACTAGAGAGAGAGAGATCATATGTCTAGTAGCAGTTCTGACTTCACATAAAGTAGAGCAGAGGGTTAATATGCCTGCTGCAAAGAACAGATCTCTCTTTTTGTGGATTACTGACTGGATTAGTAAAGACTACCTTTACCAGTCTTTACCAATGCGTTAACACAAATTAAATTCATGTGAGCGAGGGGCTATGGAGAGATGAGGGGCACTTTTGCTGGGTGTTGGTGAGGGAATTCAGAGAGAATATAATGGGGGACACACACCAAAAAAGATTGTGGCACTGGATGCCACCAGTTACTTTACTTTTTGTTTAAATGTGTGGTTTCTCTGGGTGCCAATCTCAGCCCCCAGGGGAACCACATATGTCCCAAAAAAATTAGAGGCCCACAAGCAGTCAGACCTTGTCCAAGAGGGCCCGCCCCTGACAATTTCGTTTTTTTAACATTATTATTAAATATTTTTGTTTAATTCCCCTGGGGGTGCTATTCCCCCCCCCCCCTGGAAAAAACACACCTTTTAAAAAAAATGTATGCCCCTGGAGTGAGTGTCGCCCGATGGCATGAAGGCCAACCTCAACTAGTAATCCTTGGTGCCTAGCTGGGTTTCCTGATTGTGGCTAGTGGCATGGCAGCAATCTGCAGCCAGGAAACAGTTTCAGGAGGGCTTCATTCGAAAGGGGAGACTCTCTGCTTTCAAACGAGGCCTCCCTGAGAACTGGGGAGGCCTTTGTTTGGCCATTTTGTAACCCACCAGAGTGGGAGAGGAAGCTTACCTGCTCCTCCATTTCCACTCTGGTGGGGAAAACTGTGATGTCAACGGGCCTCATGGAGGTAGCAGGGACGAATGTGGAAGTGATTCTGCGTTTCCCCCAGCTTAAAAGACAAGCATTGTCCATGCCAAAAGGTCTTGGCAATACAAGAGCTATAAGCGTTGGCTCTGTTAATGCATTTGTGTATATCAGTCAAAACAGCCCCACAGCCACACACAAATGCATTTGCAGTTACAACGCCTAAGCATGTTATTTAAAATGTCAGCTTTTCAATAAGGTTATTGGTATATTGGTACGGGTAATGGCTTGCAATTAAATGTCTCCGCATACCATTATGCTTATTAGCATGTCGTTAAAAATAACGACAATAACGATATGAACAAACACAAGTTATAATGCATTGCATGATAATGGAGATGGAGAAGGACAGGCATCTAAGCAGTAACCCTTGAGTCCCCAAAGCAGAGGCTATTTCAGGAGAAACACTCAGGTCAGGAAAACTGCTTTCGAAGGTCTACACACATTCTAAATCTTGTAAGGAGAGATGGTCCTTACTGGCCTCAGCTGCTTACAAATGTACTGGGCTCACACTTCTTTGCTGGTTCAAGTGTGCTCTAGTCTACATGTTCTTTGGGCACCTGTTGGGGAGAAACATTGCACACATATAGTGATAGTTGGCCGAGATAATCATCATTAAAATAATGCCAGTGACTGTATAAGGATCATGTGCCTCGTACATGTTGTTAGTAGCATTCAGCTGCCTCAAGTTCTTTCCATACACCATTAATGGCACAACTTGTTGATATACATTTTAAATTATTGCAGTGGAGTAGTGGGAATTTCAGTGGGCTGCCGGTTTTCTGTTTTAGTAACGGTGAACTAAAAACCAAACGGGCAGCCAATCTGATCATGTGCAATTCATCATTCCATTTATTGGACCTGTCCCACCTCAGTTCCTAGATGTGGAACTGACACAGGAAGCAGGAAGCGGATGCGACAGCCAACATATGACTACAGAGAACGCAGGAGCAAGAGGAGCTGTATTAAGCTAACATAAAGGCAGACGTCTCTGTGCACTTTCCTTCAGATGTTATTGCTGTCTCCTAGGTTTCTTGCTTAGTGCCAGAAAGCAACCATTGAATCACTCTCCAAGAGTGCCAGAGTGGCGTAAGAGGAGGGGTAGGGAATTCCTATCTGTGCCCTCAAATGCACGATTACTCACATTATAGACTATAGCTTTGCGACTCTGTCGTCCCATCTCTGGGGAGCGCTATAAATGGACTATCTGCAGCCTGAGAATCACCATTAACACTCATCCAGACTCTCTTTCTGACCTCTGCTTGCTTCCCATGTCGATATGGTATGCTATTGAAGAACTACATTTGCTTCCATGGACTTCAGGTCCCATTATGCACTGCCTGGTAGTCAGTAAGACCTGTAATCTGCAGTCCATTGCTTCCTATGGGAATAGTCCTGCTGTTCCTTTCTACTGGATTATCTCCCCTGGGACTTGTGAGAGACTAGAACTGCAAATACCTGTGACCACTTTTGTGCAGCCTAGCCTTGTGACCCCCCCCGAGCTTGCTGCTGCCTGGAACTGCTTATAAGCTGCCATTTCCTGAGGTTCCCTGTCATGCATTGGAGTTTGTTTCCTTTGTTTACCGGGCCTCTTGTTTGCTTGTTGTCCAGTGCTGTTCCTGCTTTCTTCAGCAGGGACTGCTCCCTGTTTCCCAGCCCTGTTACTGCATGCTTCAGCCAGAGCCTGCTCCCTGGTTCCCAGCCCTGTTGCTGCATGCTTCACCCAGAGCCTTCTCCCTGTTTCACAGCCTTGTTCCAGCCTGCTTTAGCCAGAGCTTCCTCCCTGTTTCCCAGCCCTATTCCTGCTTGCTTCAGTCAGAGCTTGCTCTCTGTTTTCTAGTCCAGTTCCTGCTTTGCTTCAGCCTGGGCATGTTCTCTGTTCCCTGTCCTGTTCCTGCTTTGCTTCAGCCTGAAACTGTTCTCTGTTTCCAGTCCTGTTCCTGTTTTGCTTCATTGTTTGTTCCTTCAGTTCCTGGTATTATTTTCCTTTTACTTATTCCTTTGCTTTTTCATTAGTGCCTGTAACCTCTCTTCTGTGTCTCACACATGACCCTTAGTTTCTGTCCCCTTACTGTTTAATTTCCTCTTGGGCTACTGTGTCTGGTAAGTGTACTATTAGTCCTCATCTGTGTATAAGTGATTTCCTTTGTACAGAGGTTGGCTCCTGGTTTCCAGGAGGCAATTACTGCTCCATCCTTGGTCTAGTGTTATATGTAGTCTTAAATTCCTAACTGTGACAGTGTGCCATTGCTGTTTTCCAGGAATTGTCACTGTGTCTCCAGCTGGACCCACAAGGGTTTGTCTTATGTATGTAAGTACCATCTTTGTCTGTTCTGCTGCCTCCTTTCTATGGGGCTTGCGGAGTGACTATCTGTAAGAGTAATCTGATGTCCCCTGTTGTGGTGGGAAGTTCCGAGCCTTACCTGTGTACAACCTTAGTGGTAACCCCAGTGTGGTTGTCCTTTACTGATCTGTTCCCTGTTTAATCACACTAAGGTTGCTCTGCCTTCACTATCATGTTTCTGGGCCTTACTATAGCTGTTCATTCTCGGTGTGTGCCTTTATCTGCTCTTCTGCTTCGGTACACTACCTCCATAGTGAGATATTCTGCAACCTCAAGGGGTAATCTGTCAAGAGCCCTGACAGAATCGCCCAGAACCGTGATAAAAGCATTATCAGTAAACATGCATCAATTAACCAATTTACGGACAAATTTAGACCCTATAAGTTAGTGCTAATATTGTACATGATATTATAATCATCGGTATAAAAGAAGGGCAAAATGGTAGCATATCTCCAATTGCCCTGGGGGCGTACACACCTACACCTTCACTCCCACAAGCAGTCACGTATCATGTGCTGTAACTCCTCCCCAAGCAGAACATTTACACATTAGTTTATTACTATAAAAGTAGTCTTTAGAATTTAATGCACTGCTTCTTTCATTTGGTCACTGAATTATCTGAAATCTCGCCAAAACATCTGTCATTCTAAAGTGGTTTTCTTACCTGTTTGCCTTCAGCCGCATGCACCCGCCCTTGATCCCTTGTGCAGCCTGGTGTTCTTACCGCAATGAAAAAGATAAAAATGAATGTTTAGTGATTAGCTAATGGCCCTCCCTCCCATGTGACGTCACTAAGCCTGTTTATGGTGCTACAGGATAGGAGAGCTTGACTTTGATGACGCAGAAATGAAGGTTTTACATTTATTAGCGCATAAACGTAGTGCTGCTTTATATACAAGTGTGACTTTAATCGAACGAATAAAGATTGTACGGGGACAAAATGTGCCCTCAGAGTAGTTTGCCAACATTTATAAGCGTGCTTTATATAACGTGATGTATTAGAAGTGCACTAATCCGACATAATCGTAAACGTGTGCTATGATTTGCTTGTTTGAAATGTTTTAGCTTAGCATAACTTTAGTGGAGGCTTTGGCCTAGTTGCCATGTCTCACGGTTTAGATGCTTGTATTTTTCCAATGTGCTAATAAACGTGTATTTCTGCTTGAAGCTGTACTTTTCCACTGAGATCGTTCACATGCTTATCTTAAGGTTTCGTGCCAGCCTGGCATCTTCTTCTTTGCTCCAAGGTCAATCTGCAGGTGCGGACAATGGAAGCTCTGAAAGTGAGTTAATTGGTATAAAATGTTGCAACTTACGTAACCGTCTCCAAGGATAATGTATGCTTAAGTAAAAGCTTGAGAACTGTTGTTTTTGATTGGACAATTTGAAGCCAACCTATGAACCCTCCAATGGAAGACCCTACTGGATTTGAACTGTTGTCTATTTAAACCAGGTGCACAAGGAGAAAGCAGCCATTATTGCCGTTACCAGCCATTTTTTATAGCCATTTTTGCTATTACAGCCATTACCCGGACATCATTGCCATTACTCGCCATTACCCGCCATTTTGCAGGACATTGGCCATTATGGCCCATCTTGCTGACTTCTTCATTTTGCCGTCTTCTAGAGACTTTTAAGAAATTCTCGCCCTAGAGACTTTAACTTTGATTTACCCTTTGCATGAAGTAGTAGTTTTATCTTGCCGCCGTGAGGCAACTGCCCCGTCCACCCTGCCCCTTTGCCCCGTCCCATGCTGATTGAAAACCGGTACCTGTGAG
Organism: Pleurodeles waltl; assembly: GCF_031143425.1. NCBI lineage: Eukaryota > Metazoa > Chordata > Amphibia > Caudata > Salamandridae > Pleurodeles > Pleurodeles waltl. Next base: position 1,083,627,963 of record NC_090437.1, on the reverse strand, counting down.
ATGAAGACTTCCTTGAATGCTGATTGAATTTGGTAAATATGAAAGACAAATGTACAATTGCATTGTGTTTTCCTTTTAGGTAACCAACTGCTGATTTTTTTATAAGAGCCCTAGTTAGGAGTTTTACAAATTAATGTTGCTAAATTGTTTTTTGCATGAAGTCCCACATGCCGATGCTAATTTGAGGTTAGATGAGGATTCCTTTTGTTGCACGATGCAATTTGCGACCTTGTTATGCTGACCAATGTATGCAATTAGCTCATTACAGATTATAGTTTTAGTAGTTTGCGTTGCCATTATCGAAGGCATTGTTATTCAAATGCTGCATAGATTGCAACTTTTCCGCCGTTATGGACAGCTATTAATGTTCATTTACATATATCATTTGGTGTTGAGACACATCTACATTGTGCTAGCTTTGTTAATATAGGGAAATAAATTCATTAACTTTGAATAAATTGGTGTGGTTATTCATGACCGAAAGGTCATGGTTCGCCGAAATGTATTCTGGATTAATTGTGAAATGTTATGTTGATCAGGGTATTGCTTATGTTCGTTATTGATTATTGATTAGATTAATTTGACTGATCTCGGGTGAAGAGAGTCCCACTTGGTCAAAAGATTCATCGGCCCAAGAGCGTCCAAAACCCAGGTAAATTATTAGGCCGGAACGCTCTATCAGTAGATGGTAGCAGAGGACGGTTTCGACTTTTGGGACCCCACTCGAGACATGCATGGTGTTGAATTAAACGGTTTCGACTTTTGAGATCCCACTCGAGAAGTTGAATTAGATTTTTCTTGGGTAAAACAGATTGACAGAATGATGATGGGCTAAGTCCCTCGCGACTTTCCCGGGATCTCGGAGCTTGCGAATGGAGAGAACGGAGGTGTGAGATCAGCGTTGGTGGTACTAGTGACGGTATGAGTGAAGTTAGGATTTTGCGCTTGCACAGCTTATTGCCGCAGATTGTGTGAAAAGGTTGCGAGGATTTTAGAGAATAGCGGAGGTGCGACTCCGAGTGTAGAAGTAGGGAAGTCGTCGAACTTCATAGAAATAGCGGAGGTGCGACTCCGAGTGTGAGAGTAGGGAAGTCGTCGAACTTCACGTGTATGTGGCGCTTTGTGCAGAAAAAGGTCCACGTGGTTGTTATTGTTGAGACGGGCCCGACGAGGTCAAGAGACTCCGGAGTATGTTGAAAAGTGTATGAGACACTTGTTTTATGTTGTGGTCTGGTCGGTTTAATAGGTTGATCGGGCGTGGTCAACGAGTCGGTACGTGTGTTAAGGGAGTGAAAGAAACTTCGACTTCGGGCTTTGACAAAATTCTAAGTGCACTAGAATAGATCATTGACAAGTTGAGAGCAGAGTCTGCAGGTCAGATTTGCTTGCGAAAGTGGGGACCGAGAAAGATGGAATAACTGCCGAGGCTAGTGAAAAATCCCTAAGGTCCTAAAGCGATTGTGTTACCCCTCCTGCAGTAAACCGACAGATCTGTTTTATTATTTTTGGTTGCTCGCGATATATGCTAGAAGTTGTTACGAGAGGAGCTGAGTGAAGGAGGACAAGCCGCGAGGCTTTGTCAGCCGCAGTGTGTGGGAGTGTGACGTCACTAGGAGCCGCGCTGGGATAGGTTGGTAGCAGAGAAGGGTCGCGCACGGATTGGACGCAGTCCGTGGGGCTCGATTGGAAAGGGGAAAGGCAGGCAAAGAGTATTCCGGGAATTAAAGTCACCTATTGATTACAAATTTTGGGAAATAAAAGACGAGAAAATGAAATTTTTTAAAGCATTAAAGAGTGCGATGAAGGGGGAGTCTTACATTAAAGCGAGCATAGGAGAGGAGACGCCACCCGAAGGTACACCAGCTTACATTGTAATGGAGGAAAAAGGGGTCGCTCCGTGCCTTTGGCTAAAGCAATGGCACAAGCTGACAGAGAAACATGGGAGCGTAGCATTCCCGATCCATGGGACATTCAATATAAGGATCCTAGAGAATTTGAGATTCGCGATGTACGACATGAAGGTACCTCCAAGGCCAGCACAGTTTGAGGCTCTAGCGATTTGGGAACTAATGGCTAGACAGCAACAGCAAAAGAAGTTCGAGACCAGGATGAGAAAGGTAGAAAAGACACTAGCGGACGCTAGGTGGGATAATGCACAGAAGGTGTGGAGGTCAGATATATTGCAGGGGATAAAATTGTTCCCCGCAATTGCTAAGGAAGAAGAGGAGACAGGCAAGAAAGCTACCTGTAAGACAAACAGGAGGTGTTCCAAAGATAGAGAAGACGAGTCAGAGGATGAGGAGTTCATCATCCAATTGCTGAACGACCGTCCACCACCCTATGCAGCGAGTGGGCAAGGTCCAAGTACCAGTTTTGCCCCTCCGGCACCGGTACAGAATAATGAAACTCCGAATTCAGAAACGCCATCGGGATCTAAGGACCCGAGTTTACTGTTCACCCCGCAGATACCGCAGGTTAGGAGAATATATCCAGATGTGCCTATATTGAAACCAGCAGAAAATTACCAGCCGCAGGTCCCAAGGTACTACAGCAGTGACAACAGTGCAGGAATGATTTTAGATCCAACCGTAATAGGAGTACAGAATGGTTGCAACCCAACATTGGCACAAGCGGAATCAACTCAGCTTTTGATGCCTCAAAAGCAAATGCAGGGGGGAACCGCACATGCTCAGATGACGGGGAGTCAGATGGGCATGCCGGCAATGATGACCCATAGTGTGGGAATGAACATGCCTCAGAACATGGGAAATGGACAGAACCCAGATGCGATAACCCTACCCATTACTGTAGGTCCACCGGTACCTTTGTACACTCAGCCTAACATAGGTATGAGCGGTCAAGGATCAATGGTGCAGAGTGGGACGGAGAGGAGGTGCATAGAAAACACTCCAGAGACAACTCCGATAACGGCTCTGCCAACTGGATCTGGGTCCTTGATGGAGTTTAGTCCCATATGTGCTCAGTCGACAGTGGTGAGGTCGAGTCCCCCACTGATGATACCGCTAACATTGAACACTGAAAAGTTGCCGCAACCATCAATGGCAGTCGATGCGAATGCTACACTGATGGGGTTGAATGCGCAACAGCTGACACAGTGGTTCAACAGTCTGAATTCCACACAAAGCTCAACCAGTGGGAAGGGAGAAGACTATCTGAATAGGGTCAGGTTGAACATGGAAGCACAAGAATTGGTGGAAGGGACTATGGGTTTGAATAGGTTAGAGTCCTACTCGGAAGAAGAGCTGAGGTATCTATGTCCCAGGATTACGAGAGAAGTGAACAAGGTACACAGAAGGTTGCAAGAAATAGCTGACAAAAACGCGATTGAGATAGATAAGACAAAACACTTGAGCAGGAGCTATAGATTGGATTTCGGGACCACAGACTTTGAACACATGAGGTCAGCAGACATGAAAACGCACCTTAGAGAATTGCTGCAGAGTGCACAAGTGTGGGGTTGCCTAGACAAATGGGAGAGCAGATGGGCAAAGAAAAAGGAAAAGAAGAAAGACAGTGTCCCAGAGCATAAGGAGAAAAGACCACAGAGTAGTGATGCAATAGCCATGTTACCAATGAGGGAGACAGCAGGGGGAAAATTAGTACATGTACCGTGGCACAGGAGCGACATTCAGTCTTTTACGGATGATTTTCCCAAACTGAGAGAGAAACCGATTGAATGGTATCAGCAGACTGATAGGTTTGTGAAGCTTGCGAAATGTCTTTGGGAAGACCTGAACACCCTCTTTGAGATTGTGGTTCCGGCAGATTTGTGGGAGGATTGCAAAAGAGCTGTAGGTTGGCCGACAAGTGAACCAGAGAGGGACAGGGATACGGGTGCACCATCACCTATGGTGATGAGCTTGTACTATAAGGTGATTGAGCACTTGAAGACGAAGGTTGCAGCGAAAAATGTGGATTGGCAGAAGATTGATCGAACTGCCCAAGAGGCTAAAGAGTCGATTCATGGTTACTATGAGAGGTTGTTGAAGGCGTTCAAGAACTACAGTGGCACGGAAACTATAGAGGCGAAGGACATGCTTCATTTTGTGTTTAGATTTGTGGAAGGGCTGAGACCAGAGATAAGTCAGATGATAAAGACGCATTTGATTTGTTGGCAGTCGAAACCTATTGATGAGGTGTTGAATTATGCGAAATACTGTAGCGACGAAATTGAAGTGAAACAGAAAAAGTTGAAAGAGAAAGTGATGATGATGCAGCTTAAAGCAGCTCAGACAGGTCTGCAAGGTTTACAAGGGTTGCAAGGGTTCCAACAGCAGGTACCGCAGCCGCAGCCGCAGCCGCAGGGAAACATGGTGTTTCAGCCACAGGCGAGAGGCAGAGGCAGAGGAGGTTTTGTAAATAATGGTCCGGATTTGAACACTGTTGTAACTCCGAATGGTGTGCAGGCAATGAAAAGGGTGACGCCGTGTCACGTGTGCGGAATTGTTGGACATGGGAAACGCGAGTGCCCAATGATGGTGCAGGAAGGTGCAGGTGTTGGTCAGCAAAGCAACGACGTCAATGCATTCCAGACAATGAGGGGACCGAAAATGAGAGGTCCAAACCCAAATTTTCAGACCATAAATCAGCTGCAGGGATTACAGCCTATGCAGCCGCAGCAGATGCAGATGCCCCGTGTGCAGGTGACGCAAATGCAGCCAATGCAACAGCAGTTTCCCATGGTACCTAATCAGCAAATGCAAATACCTTTGGCACCAATGAATCAGCAGCAAGTGATGGTTCCTCCACAGGTCTCAAGTCAGGTGATGAATACAAATGGCACAGTACAACAGTTTCCATTACACAGTGAGAGTGGAATAAACAATGTATGGGAGAGTGAAAGTTCAGATGAGGAGGGAAATTGTGTGCTTGCAGCATCCTTGGAAGTTGATCAAAAGGGTCCATATGTAGAGGGAAGAGTCATGGGTCATCGTGTTTCATTCTTAGTTGACACAGGAGCCACACGTTCAACTGTTAGGAGCATTGAAGTACCAAATTTGCCACTCTCAGGGAGGACAGTTCAAGTAGTGGGAGTAGCAAACAGGTACCTGACGAACCCAATAACAGATCCAGTACCAGTCAGCATTGGTAACTATCAAGGGTCACATAAATTTGTGGTATGTGACTCGAGCCCGATAGCACTATTAGGGAGAGACCTATTGTGCAAATTGGGATGCTCGATTAGGTGTTCGGACGATGGAATTAGAATTCAGACGAGCAGTGATGGGGAAGAAGAGGAAAGTGTAGAAGGGGACGAGATGGAAACTGTCGATGAGGAATATCCTCTGATTACACTTTTTCCGATAATAACTGAAGAAGATATTCCAGTTGAATTGCGAGAAACAGTCGGAAAAGAAGTGTGGGATATGACAGGAAAGGAAGTGGGATTGGTGAAAGGAGTGGAACCAGTGAAAGTGACAGTAAAACCCAATGCAACCTTTCCCCAAACCCCACAATACCACATGGCACAAGATACCCTCATAAAAGTCGCCCAACTCATTGACGAGTTTGTAAAACAGGGAGTACTGAAAGAAGTGTTAAGCAGTCCATGTAATTCCCCAATCATGGGACTAATAAAGCCGAGTGGAAAGGTCCGAATTGTGCAGGACTTGAGGAAAATAAATGACATCATAATTAAATGCTGCCCTGTAGTACCAAATCCAGCTGTGATAATGTTTCAAATCCCTTGCGATGCCGAGTGGTTCTCAGTCATCGACTTGTCACAAGCATTCTTTTCGGTGCCTCTTCATGAGGACAGCCAATTTCTCTTTTGTTTCAAATTCTTAGACAGAGTCTACAGTTGGTGTCGAATTCCTCAAGGGTTTTCTGAGTCACCGTCAATTTTCAATCAGATTCTAAAGAAAGACTGGAAGCGTTAGAATTGCCATTCGAGTCAACCCTAGTACAGTACATTGATGACTTACTGATTGCATCTAAGACAGAAAGTGACTGCACAGCTGACACTATTGCCCTACTGAACCACTTGGGAAGGAATGGACACAAGGTGTCTCCTTCAAAATTGCAGTTCTGTCAGAAGGAAGTGAAATACTTGGGTCACCAAATAGAGAAAGGGTCACGGAGAATAATGAAGGAAAGAATAACAAGTGTACTTCAAATGAGTCCACCAAAGACAAGGAGAGAGGTGAGGAAGTTTTTGGGGATGGTGAGCTACTGTCGCCAGTGGATTCCCAACTTCTCGACTCTAGCAAAGCCTTTACTGAAACTGACCCAGAAGGATGCCTTGGATGAAATTGAGCTGAAGGGAGATGAGATGGATGCTTTTATTGAATTGAAAGAATGCATGTGCGGGGCTCCAGCTTTAGGTATGCCTGATTACACAAAGCCTTTCACATTATTTTGTCATGAACGTGATGCATGTTCTTTGTCTGTCTTGACCCAAGCCCATGGTGGCGTAAACAGACCAGTAGCGTATTTTTCAGCTACTTTGGATCCGGTCGCAGCAGCACTTCCAGGGTGTTTGCGCGCCGTAGCAGCAGTTGGTATCAGCCTCACTCAGAGTGAAGGAATAGTGATGGGACACCCATTAACAGTCATGGTCCCTCACTCAGTTGAGATACTTTTGACCCGCTCCCGAACTCAACACATGACTGGAGCAAGACTCACAAGGTATGAAACAATAATTCTGGGCTCACCGAATGTGCAGCTGAAAAGGTGCACTACGTTGAATCCAGCAACCTTGCTTCCCGGTGAAAATGCTGAAATTGAGAACGCTGAGGACGTCGAACATGACTGCCTCCAGGTGACTGAATTTTGCACAAAACCCCGACCTGACATCAAGGATACTAAACTTGATGAAAATGACCAAATTATTTTTGTTGACGGGTCATGTTTAAGAGATGCAATGGGAATTTTGAAAGCAGGATATGCTGTATGTACTGTAACAGGTGTCTAGGAAGGGTCCTGGCTTCAAGGAGTCTATTCTGCACAAGTAGCAGAGCTTGTAGCCCTTACCAGAGCATGTCAACTGTCTACATTGATGAAGGTTACCATTTACACTGATAGTCAGTATGGGTTTGGAATTGTGCACGACTTTGGGCAATTATGGTCACAGAGAGGTTTCCTGACTTCTTCAGGGTCCCCAGTGAAAAACGGGGAGAGAATAAGGGAATTGTTACACGCCATTCAAATGCCAGCCGAAATTGCAGTGGTAAAGTGTAGTGCTCATACAAAAGGACAGGACTATGTTTCTCTGGGAAATGCATATGCGGATCAAGTCGCAAGATTTTGTGCCTTGAACTGTATATTGCTCAGGGATGAATGGAATTCGATAAGTGAGCCAGAACTCGAACCAGCTGAAGCATTTGCCTTGAAGGTCGTGGATACAATGGATGAACTAAAAGCATTGCAGAATAGCGTCAGGGAGGAGGAAAGAGTTTCCTGGATTAAATCACAATGTACAAAGAGACCAGATGAGTTATGGGTTTCAAATGAGGGAAAATTTGTTTTACCAAATTGTCTCTTATCGCAGCTAGCGCGGTTCTATCATGGGCAAGCTCACCTAGGGAGAGATGCCATGATAAGGTTGTTCAAAACTGATTGGTTTAACCCCAGATTTCATCAAGCTGCAGAAGCAGTTTGCCATCGTTGTGTCATTTGTCAGCAGATGAACCCGAGGAAGGGAACAGTTGTGAACGCGAGCCACATTGGCAGGGCGAGTGGCCCGTTCAGCAGAATGCAGATGGACTTCATTGAGATGCCTGTGCATGGAGGTCTGAAGTATGTGTTGGTGATTGTGTGCATTTTTAGTCACTGGATTGAAGCATACCCTACAGGTAGAAATGACAGCCTTACAGTTGCAAAACTATTGTTGAGGGAGTTGATACCACGTTTCGGATTCCCAATCTCTTTAGAATCAGATAGGGGAAGTCACTTCAATAACGAGGTGATAAAGTTACTTTGCGCAGCGCTGAACATTGAGCAAAAACTGCATTGTAGCTATCGCCCAGAAGCCTCAGGACTGGTGGAGCAAATGAATGGTACACTGAAATCAAGAATGGCGAAAATATGTGCATCGACAAATTTGAAATGGCCTGACGCATTGCCCTTGGTGTTAATGTCAATGAGAAACACCCCTGACAGAAAGACTGGATTGTCTCCGCATGAAATTCTCATGGGCAGGGCCATGAGACTTCCTGCAGTCCCCGCAAACGCGCTTTTGAATATTACAGATGATATGGTGTTAGACTACTGCAAAGGTCTGGCTGACGTGGTTCGCTCTTTCTCTCACCAGGTGGAATCAACCACCTTGCCACTGATCCAAGGTCCAGGACACACACTGAAAGCAGGTGACTGGGTCGTGATAAAGAAGCACGTGAGGAAGTCGTGTCTAGAACCCCGTTGGAAAGGCCCTTTCCAAGTGATCCTGACGACAACTACCGCTGTGAAGTGTGCGGGGGTTCCCAACTGGATTCACGCCAGTCATACAAAGAAAGTGTTGTGTCCCACAGATGAGGAAGTTGAAGCGCTGAAACTGCCAGTCCCTGATAATAAAGTGCTGAGCGCTGAGACAGAGCAAAACCGAACTGAAAGCGAACAGGCAGGAACAGGAGAGAGAGAAATATTCTCTGAGGACGAAACAACTGATTCTCTTGGGGAAGACCAAGGAGAAACCTCAGACAGCGACGAAGCAGCTGAAGGTGACAAAGAGCCTGAAGCAGCTGAAAGTGATAAAGAGCCTGAAGAAAGTAACGGTGACAAAGGGCTCGAAAGAGGTGAAAAAGCAGGAGAGCCTGATCAGAGGAGGGCTTTCCCAGAAGCAGACGGTACAGAAAAAGAAAAGGAAAACGTGATTGACTCCCCAGAACAAGGGGACAAGGCAGAACAGAACGAAACTGCTCAAACTTCTTCAGAAGAGGTCGCAGGTCCATCAAATGGACACAGTGCAAAGAAAAGACAAAGTATATCGCCAGTAAAACTAAGAACTAGAGAAAATTTGAATGATGAAGGGCCAAAAGTGAAAGAGAAAAGAAAGGAGGTGTCTGTCGTGGTACCAACCTCAAGTGAAGAAAAGGACTTGGCCAAAGAGGAGAGTACCAGCGAGGCAGAATCAAAGAGAGAGGCAAAATTGAAAAGGAAAAGGATACCAAACAGGAGATATTCCGGTCCAGAATGGGCATATGTAGTCAATGACGATTGGACCGACGAATTTGTATCTCTTAGCCTCGAGAACGAAGAAGAAGAGATACCAATAGAAAAGAAAAGTTTTATGGACACTGTTGATTGAAAGGGTGATAAATGACATTGCTTGCTATAATCTAACGTCATACAACCAGCTGAGACATTGCTAAACCGGATGAGACATTTGCTAACCTGATAAGACTTTGATAACCTGATTGACTCTTAAACCCGATTTGAGACAACATTGCTATCTGAAAGAGACTGAGTTCTGGGTTATTGCCGAATTGAGACAAATGCTGCTAACCGATAAGTGACTGGGCTTCTGAAGAAAACTGTCTGAACATTGCGCTCGTTCAGCTTTGTAACTGAATTGCTAAATCGTTTTCTTTTTACAGGTGCTTCTAGCTCTCTGATTCTATACAGATCATGGCTACACAAAACAGTAGAGTGAAATATTGTAAATATGCGTGTATAGGCTTGATAACTGCATGTGTACTAATAATAATGATAATAATGCTTGCAATGCATGGTAAGAGTGAGAATGAAAGAATTGATGCTTCTACCTATGCTCCTGTTACTGTCACTGAACTAACTGCACTGAAAAGACTAGAATTAGATTAGAGACACTTGCATGATAAGAAAGAGCTTTCGTATAATGTTTTCTATCGCTTGCTAACAGAATATGTTGAGACTATGGATGCGAAAGATTGTTATGTGTGTACACAGATACCGACATCGGTAACGGAAGGGGTGACTTATCACCACATGCCTCTTACATACGGGATTACATGTAGTATAGTAACTTCTAGATTTTATGGTCAAACAAACATACAGTATTTTTACTCAAATTATGATGTTACCTTTGCATATGTTCCTATAATCACGCAGCTAAGCCAGATTGCTAAAGATTGGGATGCAAAAATAATGAGGGAATTTTTCGAGCCAATGCTACCTTTTGAAACAGCTCACGCACATAGGGAAAATCTTACCTGCTCGCTATCTGCAGTAGAAATAAGCTTTTTAGATCGCACAGATGATAGAAGGGCACAAATGAATGCGAAATTAGAAAAAGAGCTACATAAGAGGACTTCAGTAGATAATTATGCTTTTGCTGCAATAAAAACACAAGGGAGAATAGCTTTAGATGCTTGGCATGTAGGGAAATTTTGTATATATCGAGGTGAATCTTATTATGATAACATTTTTGTGGGAGCGAGTGAATGTAAACATACGTTTATTTTTAAGGCCAAATGGACATTCATGCTGAACGGACTTGATCCTGTCATACCAGGTGTATATTACATTTGTGGGCATAATGCCTATTATCGTCTTCCAAAGGGATGGTGGGGGAGATGTTATTTGGGTATAGTGTTCCCAAAGGTTTATCAACTGGATGACCTATCGATGATTCCAAAGACATCTGGATCCCATCGTATCCAGAAAAGAGAGACCGCAGCTGCTGTGGTAGGAGATATATTTGGAGCCATGATTCCTTCATTGGGAGTTGTGTTGAATTCCATCAAAATAAGAAAGTTGTCTACTATAGTGGATAACATGTTGACAAAGTTTTCAGGTGCTATAATCCTGATAGATGCTGAACTTGCAGCGGAAAGAGCTATGACTCTTCAAAACAGGCTTGCCTTAGACATTCTTTTAGCAAAGGATGGCGGCGTTTGCAAAATGCTTGGTGCGCGCCACTGTTGCACGTATATTCCAGACAACAGTGCAAAGATTAAAACAATGCTTGCTAATCTAACAAAAGAGAGTGCAGATTTGAAGGAATTGAAAGAACCAGGAGTGTGGGAGAAGGTTGGAAAGGGACTTGCTTCAGTGGGAAATTGACTTGGTGGCATTTGGAATGGAATATTGCTAAAAATAATACAGGGAATTCTAATAGTTCTAATTTGCATCTTTGGAATTTGGGGAATAAAAAGGGGAATATTAATGATCATGGCAAGAATTAAAAGAAGGAAGGAAGAGAAAATGATGAAAAGAATGGCAGAAGAATACAAAGCAAGGACAAGGGGAACTAAAAGGCAAAGAGAACTGACAGAATTTTAATGGAATAAAATTTGTGGGAATAGTTTTGTGTGATGACAAGTAGTCATCAGAGGAGGGATTGATGACGCAGAAATGAAGGTTTTACATTTATTAGCGCATAAATGTAGTGCTGCTTTATATACAAGTGTGACTTTAATCGAACGAATAAAGATTGTACGGGGACAAAATGTGCCCTCAGAGTAGTTTGCCAACATTTATAAGCGTGCTTTATATAACGTGATGTATTAGAAATGCACTAATCCGACATAATCGTAAACATGTGCTATGATTTGCTTGTTTGAAATGTTTTAGCTTAGCATAACTTTAGTGGAGGCTTTGGCCTAGTTGCCATGTCTCACGGTTTAGATGCTCGTATTTTTCCAATGTGCTAATAAACGTGTATTTCTGCTTGAAGCTGTACTTTTCCACTGAGATCGTTCACATGCTTATCTTAAGGTTTCGTGCCAGCCTGGCATCTTCTTCTTTGCTCCAAGGTCAATCTGCAGGTGCGGACAATGGAAGCTCTGAAAGTGAGTTAATTGGTATAAAATGTTGCAACTTACGTAACCGTCTCCAAGGATAATGTATGCTTAAGTAAAAGCTTGAGAACTGTTGTTTTTGATTGGACAATTTGAAGCCAACCTATGAACCCTCCAATGGAAGACCCTACTGGATTTGAACTGTTGTCTATTTAAACCAGGTGCACAAGGAGAAAGCAGCCATTATTGCCGTTACCAGCCATTTTTTATAGCCATTTTTGCTATTACAGCCATTACCCGGACATCATTGCCATTACTCGCCATTACCCGCCATTTTGCAGGACATTGGCCATTATGGCCCATCTTGCTGACTTCTTCATTTTGCCGTCTTCTAGAGACTTTTAAGAAATTCTCGCCCTAGAGACTTTAACTTTGATTTACCCTTTGCATGAAGTAGTAGTTTTATCTTGCCGCCGTGAGGCAACTGCCCCGTCCACCCTGCCCCTTTGCCCCGTCCCATGCTGATTGAAAACCGGTACCTGTGAGACGAAGACTTCCTTGAATGCTGATTGAATTTGGTAAATATGAAAGACAAATGTACAATTGCATTGTGTTTTCCTTTTAGGTAACCAACTGCTGATTTTTTGATAAGAGCCCTAGTTAGGAGTTTTCCAAATTAATGTTGCTAAATTGTTTTTTGCATGAAGTCCCACATGCCGATGCTAATTTGAGGTTAGATGAGGATTCCTTTTGTTGCACGATGCAATTTGCGACCTTGTTATGCTGACCAATGTATGCAATTAGCTCATTACAGATTATAGTTTTAGTAGTTTGCGTTGCCATTATCGAAGGCATTGTTATTCAAATGCTGCATAGATTGCAACTTTTCCGCCGTTATGGACAGCTATTAATGTTCATTTACATATATCATTTGGTGTTGAGACACATCTACATTGTGCTAGCTTTGTTAATATAGGGAAATAAATTCATTAACTTTGAATAAATTGGTGTGGTTATTCATGACCGAAAGGTCATGGTTCGCCGAAATGTATTCTGGATTAATTGTGAAATGTTATGTTGATCAGGGTATTGCTTATGTTCGTTATTGATTATTGATTAGATTAATTTGACTGATCTCGGGTGAAGAGAGTCCCACTTGGTCAAAAGATTCATCGGCCCAAGAGCGTCCAAAACCCACGAAAATTATTAGGCCGGAACGCTCTATCAACTTCACAACATGCAAAGCAGGCCGCAGCTTGCTCTGACGCCTTTGATCCTCGCGCTTTAACACTTGTTAGTGAATTTGCGCGATTCTGGGAAATTACTTAAACTCCCTATGTCAAACATTGTAAATACACATGCAAATATGTGAAATACACTGTTCCCTGCCCAACCCCTGCTTGTCCGTGCTCTGACTGGGTTTAACACTATATAATTCCAACATAAGTATAACCAAAAATCCGCACTATAGCAATGGGCAGCGAATGTTAATTGTAATAAAAACTACTGCCAATATTAATGGGTCTGCTCTCCACCTCTTGGTCTATTAGGTTTTCATAATGCCATATCAGCAGAATTTCAAAGTAGCTCCTCTTGTACGTTGCCTGCAAGTTCCACGGAACATGAGAGAACATGTGCAGCTGGTGCACAGAGGGAAGGCAAACAAAAACAGTGCGCATGAGATATTGGTGTGGGCGGGACACACACTGTTCGACCTTGGCCAATGGAAGTGTATGACGAACATTTAGGGCACATGTGGGGTATGGATTGCATGCCCTATATGGGATGCCCACATCTAGCATGGCTGCATTCTAACTATCTCATAATGCACTAAAATTAGAAAATAAAGTTTGCGGTTTAGTGTTTGTTCTGGCTTAGATATGCGAAGGCAGAGTATTTTCAAGCACATTCTCCTCTGTGTTTTTATCGGTGAGAATACCTGGGTGTTGCCAAGTGAGTGCGTCCCGATACAATCTCTGTTTCAGTTTCTTTACCCTTGAGAGGCTGTGATCGGGGCTTGCCTGCTGACCTGATGACAAAAATGTGTGAAAGTCGGCCATGTTAGCAGTAGCTGAACAATAAAGGGAAAGTCGTGTGGGGCAGCACAGGGCAAGCAGCCACAGGGGGTGGGACAGTATAAGAAAATGGCACTCACTGAGAATGAAAACAACAGTGCTTCTGAGGGCTCATAAACAAAGAAAACTAAGTTCCCAAATTGCTCATAAAATGAGCTAGAGTGGAGGGTTACTGCACTTGGGCCCTGCTTTTGGGGAGTGATAAAAATAGGAAGAGGCATGACGCATGCATGCCATTGACAAATGAGGATAAAGAATAATTGAGCGACGTGGGAGCCATCAAATGGCAAACCTATAGGCGGGATGAAGCCCACAAGCAGATACAGCATGTCTTAGTTCGAGACAGCGCATGCATGCTGTCTAGAGCCGAGACCTAAAAGGAAATCTACCAGTACAAAGCACTGGAGGATCCTTTTCAGCCCTCCCAGTTGTCGGCCAATGGAAAACAGATACACCAGGAGGGTGTGCGTGTGTCACCCATTGACCAACACACCCACCAAAAGGGTTAAGGAACACATTGCCAAAAAAGTAAGTAAAGAAAGCAATTTCACAAATTTTAAACACTAATATTCTTGCATCTGGATAGTTTAAATCCCTTCTTCACACTGAGACCCCTTAGGGGTATCCTACATGTTGAGTCGTGTCATCCAGGGCTAGAAGAAACATGATCACATAATCCTGATGAAAGCCCATTGGTTCCCCTTGCAGACACACACAATTTTCAAAAAAAGCTGCTTCTTTGAGTAAACATCATGACCAGCACCCCCGTTTATCTAGCATCCCACAGCCAGGGTACCAACTGAATGGACATAAAGAAGTGTAAAGAAGAAAAATCAGGCCTTTCAGGCTCAGGAACAGCAGCCCATATCCATAAGGACAGTCCCAGTGCTCCTTGAATGTAGAGCAATACATCAAAATGCAGTCAAAATCAAATAACTAGCTATCTATCCTAGTACTCATTGCATTGACTGTATGCATGCCTTTGAACATATTCAGTGATCTTCTGCCTTTTTTGGATAGCTTTGTGCTGCACAAATACTAGATACATACATTACTGTGGGGCTATACACCCAGATCATCTTAATAAGGAAATGTCTGATGTCACATCACTTCTAATATAGGAACTTTAAGTTAGAATGATGTTCACCATGAGTTGCAAATAAAATGTAACATATTATGTATTTTTCTTTCTATGTTATTTTTTTACAAAATGAAGATTAAAGAAAGAAAAAAAGCAGCTCATGCTATCCAAAGATATTAATGAAGAATGGAGAAACAAAAATACATTCCTGCAGAACGATGCTATCATCTCAAAGAAGGTAAAAAAGAGCATGTTCACTTTTGTTACTAAAGACTATGGCCCTCATTACAACTTCGGCGGTCTTTGTGAAAGTCCGCCGAAGCTGCGGACGCCAGTAAACCGCCAGTGCTGGCGGTATATCTGGCTCCCTATTTCGACTTTTCCGCTGGGCCAGCGGACGGTAACAGTGTTACCGTCCGCTGGCCCAGTGGAAAAGTCACATCAACATTGCAGCCAGCTCGAAATAGAGCCGGCGGCAATGCTGATGTGCAGCGGGTGCAGTAGCACCTGTCGTGCATTTCATTGCCCGAAATTCGGGCAGTAAAATGCACGATGGGGCTGTGCCTGAGGGCCCCTGCACTGCCCATGCCAAGTGCATGGGCAGTGCAGGGGCCCTGAGGGCACCCTGAATCCCCCTTACCACCAGCCTTTCCGTGGCCAGGCTGGCGATCAGGGACTCATAATCCCCAGGGCAGCGGTGCTTGCACCACTGCCCTGGTGAATATGACTGCCAGACGGAAGCCTGGCGGTATGTTGGAGGGGCCGGCGGTATGGCCGTGGCTATTGCGCCACGGTCATAATAGCTGGCAGAACACCACCAGCCTATTGGCGATGTTACCGCTGGCTTACCGCCGGCCGCCAGGGACATAATGAGGCCCTATATGATGATATGTTCATGCGATGATGCTTTGTGAAGGTTTCATTTGAAATCTTCACATTATTACATCATATTATATATTAAAGTATTCAAAATAAATCTATTTCAAACAGTATTGTCCTCCAATTAATTGAAGACCCTGAGAAAGCTCCTCATTCACAGGAACAGAATGCATGGAGGATGACAGTCCTATAGTGTGCATCAATACCTGAGGGGAGTGCAGTGTCTGTAATTGCTAATGCACGAGAGAATGTGGAAAATTGTGAGTACCATTGCAATGTACTGAGTACCACAGTCCAGTGGTTCTTGCACAGCACTGATAAAAGATGTGCCAGAATATATTTTGACATAATCTGAGATTTAACATATATACAGTAATTTTCGTAATATAATTTTACAAAAATGTGAAAATGTATACCATGATAACATTTTCAATTTATAAAGGACGAGGCTCAAGATTTAGTACTAACAGTTTTAGACGGGGGCTGCTTGATATGAACATCCCTTTGTTAGGTCACAGTTCTACAGATATATTGAAAATGACTTTCAGTTGGTGTTTAGTAAACCTTCCAAAATCTTCGCACTCGACTACCATTCTTCAGGTGTTGTGTCCCTGTTTTTATGATACTAACACAAAAAAAGAAACAGATCACAAACCTTTATTTCGACTAAGTGGACACTTGTATTAGGGCGCACCTTCTTGTGATGAGTACCCGTTTTTTGCCCGAGTATGAAAGCTAAGTGAAAGTAGGTCCCACAGCCCCGAACGTCTGTAATTTTTTCGGTGTCCTCTGAGGTTGTTGAGAAGATGTGAATGTATCAAATCATATAAAACAAAAGTATAACTGCCCCACCACCACACTTCCCAACAGATAACCAATCACTAGGAAGAGGGAACATTGTGGACATAAAGTGATTTCTTTTTATCAATAAATAATATCCTGTGCTGAAGGAAGGGAAAGGTGCAAATGGATCAACGAGCCTTGAAAACCATGAGTAAGAAGACAGCGGAGTGAACAACTTATTTTCCAACATGATACTCTTATATTTGCACATGCTTCAAATTTGCATTTGCCATATCATGCCATCAAGGTAAGCACCAATGAACAGAACCAAAGTCAGGGTGTGTGCTGGAGAACCTCGGGGAAAATTCAAGAATCAAAAAGGATGGGCCAGTAATTCAGAATCTCAAATTAGCTATACTTAATACCGGCTTTGCTGCTTAGTGAACTGGGGCTTCATTAATGAGTAGGAAGAGTAATGATTGTCTTTGAATGTTAACGTTTACATTTGAGAAATGTGCACCTTTATCTGATGGAGCATGGGGTCAGACTGGAAAAAATGTCAATCAAAAAACGACCATAATTAATTAATAATCCAAAACATTTTCAGCAAAAAGTTTTTTTAAACGTAATTTTTTAAAGTCCAGCTTTCATTCCGTTAGGAACTACAGGTCAAGGTGAGGAGAATAAGGGCTGAATTGGGGAGACATCTGACTTACATACTGTAGTCTATCAACCAGGCCCCTAATTGTACTTCCCGTGAGCATACACACATGGCGGGTGGTGAACTAAAATCTCAGGAAGCACTAATTATTGTTATTCTTCCAGCATGTGAACACACACTGAGCATTTAAACCTTAAGGCAACAACAATAAATCACTTGCTGGACTCCGAAGGAAATCAATAGAAAAATCGTTCTTCATTGTCACTCTCTATCATTTGTAATAATTATGTGTGAGAAGCAAAGAAAGGTGTTTCTATTTATGGCGATTGAATTATTTTCTCTGAAGCTAGCAACAACAGCTATGTTTCATCAGCAGAGTGGTGACATACTTAAAGACAGAATTCAGGACTTTATTAGAAACAAAGAAGAGTCTACAGGACCTCCCCCTCACAGGTTTTGCGATTGGACTTATAAAAAAATTGGATTTTGAACGCACACAGAGGATTGTTCATAAATGCTTAGGCTATATTTTGTTACGGCTGATAGATCATTCAAGGTCAATGTATGATTTATAGACAATAGATATTTGCTTGTACTATCATATTGTACCAATTCACATGATAAAATTCGCTTTTTAGCCTCCTGACAGCCATAAAACGTAGCTATCTGGTACAAACTCAGCCCCATGAATTTATGAGCCAATAAATGTACCCAAAAGCCTTTGGGCTAAAGCCCCGGGGAGGAACCAAACTACCACCTATTGTGGAAAAGGCCCAAACACTGAATTTGTCCAGCATGCATTCAACTAAAACTCAAAATCCAGGTGCAGCCGGGATTCTCCTGCCTCCAAATGATCTTTCTCTCTTTCACCCTTTCTGTTCCATCTAGCTCTCTAAAGTAACCAGAAACTCTAAATCGATACAAGGTACTCCCAAGACTTTTGGTTGAGTCCTCCCTGGTATCATTATCTTACCATGGTGGGGATAGACTGCCTGTGATGAAGCATGCCACAATCTGTGGGTGAGGCATCTATTCCAATTCTTGGATGAATCAGTAGGCATATTTTAGGGTAGTTTTACAACGAAAAACATTTGGTTCCTCTCTCTCTTGACAATATAAGTTTGGTGGCTTAGCTACTTTGATAGAGCCTTTCCCCTAGGAATGTACACAGCCCTGTCTATGAGCCAAAGAGCTTACCGCCCTTGAAACTCGGCCTCTCCAACCCTGCTGCTAGCAGCAGATAGCCCCCGTTGCATACCCCCACTTTTGGCGGGAGCAACGTTGGGAAAATGCACAAAGGACAGGAGGATTGGCCACCCCAGCTTGCACCACCCCTAAGGTGTTGCATGCAAGCTGACAGCTCCATTCAACTTTCCTCCATCTTACATGGTAGGAAAATAGCTGATAAAAATTGGGTCTCTAGTTTTCAGAGGTACACACCCTTGTCAAAGTAGGGACCACAATCCTAGATGGGGTAAGTCACAACACAATCCAAATTATCCTGTGCTCATCCTCTGGTAGCTTGGCACAAACAGGCAGGCTTAACTTCGAAGGCAATGTGTAAAGTACTTATGCAATAACTCAGAGTAACACATTGAAAACACCACAAAAAGTACTCAATACCAGTCTAGGAAAATAGATAATATTTATCTGAATAAGATAGGACCAAAACGACAAAAAAACAATATGAACAAGTCAAGATATCACTTTTTGAAGGTTTAACTGAGTCTCAATCCTTAAGAATCAGTGGTTGTATCCTTTTAACACACAGTACCTGGGATGTGTCAAAAATAACTGAGCACTGGGACCGTAGAGGAGATGCATTGAAAAATAAGGCTATGCATTGGATTTTTTTGGGGCGGCACAGATGATGCGTCATTTCTTTCCACAATGCAAGATGATGCATCAATTTCCAGGAGCACAGCATTGGTTCCTCACTGTGATGTGGGGATATTTTGATGCACAGGGACGATGTTTTGAAAATCCTTGACGAGTTGGTAAGAAGGAGCAGGCCCTCTGTTGATCCAGTAGGTGATGTGTTAATTTTCCAGCAGCAAGGCAGGCCCTGCAACAATTTCAGCAGGCGTTGTGTAAAGTTTCCAACACACAGGGATTTTCTTCTCTTTGGTGAAGCCTTTGTGGCCATGAAACTTCAGAACAGGAGGCAAGCTCAATACAAGCCCTTGGAGAGCACTTGTGGGGAAAGCTGAGTCTTTCCAGCAGAGTAAGGGGGCAGCAGGCAGCAGTTCAACAAGCAGGGCAGAAGTCCTTTTCAGCTAAGCAGTCCAAAGGAGTTCTTTGGGCAGCCAGCCAGTCCCTCTAGAGTCCAGGTGTAGATGCAGAAGTGTCTAATTTTGTAATGTCACAAACATAGTGACCTATATAAATATATATAGTGACCTAGTGACCTATATATATATATATATATATATATATATATATATATATATATATGAAGACAGTACCTTAAACATCAATAAGGCAAGCAGCACTCAGTGAATGTGAAAATTAGGTTAAATTCAAACAAAAACAGGAACGCGTTTCGGCGTCACCACCTTTCTCAACCTGCAGGCCGCCATTTTGGCCCCCTTTTATATATCATATGTGACGTGTTACAATTGGTTCACTTAAAGCAACATGGTGAATATAAAATGTTGTGAATATGATATGTAATGTGTGAAAAAACACCCATAAATAAAGTATATATGTGAAAAACCCAAAATATTAAATCACATTTATGCAGTATATTTGTCATCTATTTGGAACCTAATCCAAAAATAATTATAATCAATACTGTCAGCAATGGAGAGTGATCATAGAACTGCAATGAACCAAAATAATTATATTTGATGTTAAATTTTTATCAAATATTTACAAACATATTACAGACTTAGTGTGTAAAAAACATATCAATATAGCATGTCCGTGATCTCACACATAATTAAATTATGTATTATCATTTACTGTTGTACGCCTGTTATATTGCGGGTGAGAGACACATATTAACTTAAATGTATATATAGTTCCTCACTCGAATTCAACCCCACTGGTTCTCTTGAATCTAATGTCAAAATGTATCTGGACTCTAACTTTCTCAAATTTTTCTCCCTGTCACCTCCACGAACATCTTTTCTTATCCCGTCAATTACACAGTATTTAACATCTTCTATTCGTCCACCATGGAACTCGTGTACATGTCTAGCAACCGGATAAGAATCATCTTTATTGGCAATGGCCATGAGGTGTTGTAGTATCCATTTGTGTACTTGCAGTTTGGTGCTGCCGACATATATTTTGGGGTAGCTGCATTTTAAAATGTAAATAACATATTCGCTCTTGCAGTCATATCTGCCTTTTATGGTATGTATAGTTCTGTCTCCTTGCCTGATGGTTTTGATGTTTTCCCTATTTTTACATGCTTTGCATTTTGTGCATTTGAAAAATCAATTTTGTGATTTAAGCCAACTGATTTGAGGAATTTTACATTGCCACACGTCACTCTTCACTAGTACGTCTCTCATGGATGTCCCTTTTCTATATGTTATCGTTGGTCTATTCTTCAGATTTGTACCTATAACAGGATCACTTTTCAACATGTGCCAATGTTTCTGTAACAATTTTCTTACTGATTCATGTGCAGTATTAAAGGTGGTTATAAATCTCACATTGGCAGTGTCCTTATGTGTATCACTTTTCTTATTCACAGTGTTATCCCTCTGATCTAAGGTGAATAACAATTGGTCCCTGGGACGGGATTTAACTCTTGCGGCACTCTGTTGTAATATCTCACTGGAGTATCCCCTCTGTTTTAATCTCTCTATCATGTTTTCTTGCACATTTAAATAATCTTGTTCTCTGCTACAAATCCTTTTGGCTCTCAACAACTCTCCAAAAGGGATGTTATTTTTCAATGCCTGGGGATGGTAACTTTTGGCATGTAGGATTCTATTCCCTGGTGTAGCTTTCCTAAATAATGTTGTCTCTATTTTGTTATCTTCTATGCTTACTTTGATATCGAGAAATTAAATTTTTTGTTTATCAACTTTCCCAGTGAATTTCAGGTTACATTCATTCATGGTAATTTCTTTGATGAAATTGCTAGCAGTAACAGAGTCACCTTTCCAAATTACGAAAATATCATCAATGTATCTGAGCCACATGATGATGTTGTCACTCCATTTGTCTAACGGGAAGTTACTTAAAATCTGTTCTTCCCACCAACCCATAAATAAGTTTGCGTAGCTAGGAGCAAAGCAGGTTCCCATCGCCGTACCACATACCTGCTCAAATAACTCATTGTTGAAATAGAACATATTATGTTGTACACACCATCGTATCAGCTGGCTCAGCATTTTACTGTGATGGTAAAAGTTGATAGATCTCGTTCTTAAAAAATACTCTACCGCCTGTACTCCTAAGTCATGTGGTATACTTGTATACAATGCTGTTACATCGAGTGTCATCAAGAGAAATTCACTTTCCCAGCCTACATCAAAAATTATTTTTAAAAAATCACCACTATCCTGCAAATAAGAAGATAAATTTCTGACTAGCGGTTGTAAAAACGTGTCTATGTACTGTGATACAAATTCAAACAAACTTCCTTTTATGGACACTATTGGTCTCCCAGGAGGTTTGAGTACACCCTTATGAATCTTTGGTATCAGGTAAAACACTGGTAATTTGGGAAACTCTACTTTAAGAAAACTATACTCTTGTTGACTGATAAGACCTCTGTCTCTCCATTGTGTTAGTTCTAAATCGAATTGTCTTTTGATATTCTCAACATGCTCTAAATCAATTATTTTGTACCATTTTGTGTCATTTAACTGTTTGTATGCCTCTTCCATATATTGCTGTGTGGACCAGATTACGATATTTCCTCCTTTATCAGAGCCTCTCACTACAATTTCTGGATTATTAGACAGTTTGTTCAATGTTTTATAATATCCACTGTTCTTTGTTTTAAGTTTATTTAGCGAGTGGGCTCTCAGGGTCTTTAGTCCTTTAATCAAAGTTTCCGAAAATTGATCAATCATATCTCCACTGGGTGATGGGACAGTTTTAGACTTAGGTTTAAGGCCTGATGCCAAATGAGAGATCTATGGGAACTGGAAGACAGTTCAACAGAGAATTGGGAGACTGGAGTCTGAAGGCGTTTGGTTAGACAAGGAAGGGGCATCAGGCCTTGAGTACATCCAATCCTACAACCAGTGCCGGTTGCCTTATTGATGTTTAAGGTACTGTCTTCATGTTAGATGTGGTGGCGCGCGTCCTATCCAGGCACCATTGGCGGACAGGAGCGGCGAGGGAATTGCCGAATCAAGTGTTGTTGATATATATATATATATATATATATATATATATATATATATATACCCAAAAATGCCTTTAAGGTGTGGAAAACCTCAAAGAGTAGTTTTGAAATGCACAGGTTCTCCTTTCAACCAAGCCCTGTTTGCCAGGATCCTGTGGGGGGTTATTAGTCCTTTGTGTGGGGGTAGGCCACTAGCCTTTGAGGTCTAAAAGAGAGCCCCTCCACCCTTCCTGCCCGGGGAGACTCATTCGGTATGCAGATGAATTCAGATGTGTCTGAGTGTCCTGTGTTTATGGCTATCTGGGTGGAATGCACAAGGGGACCTGTCAGCCAGCACAGACCAGACGTGGATTAGAGACAGGCTGTAAGGCACAGATGGCAGTAAGTACAGAGAAATGTCCACTTTCTAAAAGTGGCTGTTCTTAAATAGTAATATTAAATCCATCTTCACCAGTAAACAGGATTTTCTATTAACATTCTGCCCATACAAAAAATGACAGGACTACTCCTTTCAGATCAGAATCTACCACTTACAAGTATATAAGGGCTGTTCTAATGATGGCCTGTGAGAGTAGCAGGCCTCACAGTATTAAGAAACAAATTTGTGAGTTTTACACTACCAGGACATGTAAAACACATAGATACATGTCCTGTCTTTTCCTTACATGGCACCCTGCCCTACGGGATACCCAGGACCTACCTTAGGGGTGACATATGTAGAAAAAGGGGGAATTTAAGACTTGGCAAGTGGTTTTAAATGCCAAGTCAAAGTGGCAGTATAACTGCACACACAGGCCTTGCAAAGGCAGACCCAAGATATGGTTATTGGTCTACTTATGTGGGTGGCACAATCAATGCTGCAGGTCCATGAATAGCATTTAATTTACAGGCCCTGGGCACCTCTAGTGCACGTTACTAGGGACTTACAGGTAAATTAAATATACCAGTTGGGTAGGAGCCAATGTTACCATGTTTAGGGGAGAGAGAACATGCACTTTAGCATTGGTTAGCAATGGTAAAGTGCCCAGAATTCTAAAGCCAACAAAAACGAGGTCAGAAAAAGAGGAGGAGGAAGGCAAAAAGTTTGGGGTGACCCTTTATAGAGGGCCATTTTCCAACAATAGACTATCAGGATTAGGGAAGTGACCTCTGCCCACAGGAACTGGTGACTTAGTAGGTGTAGCCACCCAAAGGTGGATGACCCATTACCCACGACTAGGTACTTCCTTAAATGCCCTTTAAATGATATCTAAGTGGGCAACTTTAGACCAGCAGATCAGATTCCAAAGACACCCGAAGACCAGTAACAGACCAGTAACAAAGAAGACCCACAACTCGAGAACTGCATTCCTGATGCACAAAGAAAAAGGCACCAAACCCTGCCTGCTGCACCCAGGACTCAATAATCGCTGCTGGGGAGTTGCTCAAACATCAGACGGACTCTAAAAATCCCCAGAGGACCTTAACTCTTCTGCAAATTGCCAAAGATCTCCCTCCCTAGTGAAGGCATCACTCTTTTGCAACAAAGACCCAAAGACCAGTGATTCAGCTCACTGACAGGCTGCTGACCAAGAAACCAGATGCCACAGCCAGACCAATTTTCACCGGACAGGCTCGTAGGACAGACCCTGCCAGTGTGCCAAGTTTGGTGACACTGTGCCCTCCAGTGGCTTAACCGTGCAATAGCCCAGGGTGCTGGTCACTCAACATCAGACACCAAGAAGAAAAAGCCCACACCGGACTCCAAAAGGACCAGGAGGAAGCCCCAGTCAAGGGACCATCAGAACTACCCACCAGAGTGGCCCTGCTAACCTGCAAGCAACCCTTAAAGTAATCTCCCTCCTGCTTCCATGGGCACCTTTGTGCACAGCTCTTGGCTCACCTATCTGCCCTGCTCCCGGCCTCTCTGAGCCCTGCACCAGAGAGCTAGCTGTGCTCTAAGGGTTCCCCACCCCTTGCAACCTCTACACTCCAAGGGGACACACCGGACTCACCTTGAAATCCACCTGTGCATTGCTTTTCCAAGTGGTCCCCTGCAAAGGTCCTGCACCAACTCCAAGGACTTTTCAGTAGGTCTTCCCATCAAAACCGAGAACTGCCTGAACTCCTCTGTCTGGCTCATAAGACTTCTTGATGGCCTCAACCTAAGAACAAAATGAGACATTGGTATACGCATTGCCTGATTTTATATGCCTTTTTAAAGTTTTCTCCCATGGATTCCTGTGTTGCCTATTACACACAAAGAGACTATTTTTGCAAAGCTTTGAAAAATCATAACCTAAAAAGTACTTACCTGATTTTAATGATCTTGGTCTTAAATTTTTTCAAAGAATCTGAAGTATTGTTATAAATTGGTCCTCAGTTATTCTTTTGAGTGTGTCTTCCCTTATTGATACTGTAAGTACAACAAATACTTTGCACTTCTCCAAGATTGTCCCAACTGCTCGACCAAGCTACCATAAAAAGTTGTAGCATAAGGTGATCTAGTCCCTCCCTCTGTAAACCAATGTGTGGTTGCTCGAACTCTCTGCACAGTGTGCCTGGTTTTGCACACTACATAGAGAGTCAGCCTCCTATTCAGTCTTTGATTATCAACCTTTTTCCACCTTAACAAAATGCATTACTCCCCTCAGCCACCCAGAGGAGGGGATTAGCACTGGGTTGTGTGATCATAGGGTCCCCACAATAAGTAATAGATTATAGGTTATAGTCACTAAATACAGTGTTCAGTACTGCACAATCGGTAACGCACCCATACATTTTGAGTGAAAAAATGTAATGTCAATACTACAATTCCCTCTGCTAGTAAAAGTTTGCTTTAAAACTGGTGGAGTTAAATACGAATCAAAAGTAAATTGCAAACAATATTTAATCAATAACAAATTTTGGGCTTGACCAGAATGATTATGTCGGATATGGGTAATGGGCTCCCATAAAGCATGTAAGATACCACGGGTGTTGCTGCTTGAGAGATGGAAATAGTGAATAATAAAATTCCCCATCAACAATATTGGG
The DNA here is from genome assembly GCF_031143425.1 of Pleurodeles waltl. Lineage (NCBI taxonomy): Eukaryota > Metazoa > Chordata > Amphibia > Caudata > Salamandridae > Pleurodeles > Pleurodeles waltl. The sequence goes on along the minus strand of NC_090437.1, from coordinate 1,083,602,474 downwards.
AATAGGCCATTCTCAGTATCAGCAATAGCATGTGGGTCAAGTTTTGTGTCACCCTCCCACTGTTGCATGGGCTCTCATTATCCTAAATGAGACTACTGGATTTCTAGGCCACAGGATCGTTCACGGTGTGGGGGACTGAGTCTGACCCACTTGGAAGGACCTCTGTCACCCTAAACCCGGTTTTGCTCCGGCTAACTAGCAGTGCCTCATTTCTCCAACAAGGAAGAGATGATTGGGCAGCCGAGCGCATGACATCTTTGGAACTTCTCAGGGAAGTCGTGGTCACTCAGATCCAAACCAACTCTCTCATTTACAGTATGATCTCATATACAAATGACAAAGGCAGTATAAGTTTTATATAATGTTTTTATAAAACAACTGCATTTTAGATAATAAGGTGTGAGCCGCAATAACCAGAACCATGCAACACAGTAGGATTGAAAGAGTCACGAGGAGAGTGAAACATAAGAACAAAGCTATCATGGTGTTTAATAATTTCTACTCTCCCTCAGCTAGTTCTATTTTGAGCACAGCATGTTAAGCTTCTAACTTGCATTTCAGATTCCCTGGGAAGACATCAACCCTCATACCTCAGCAAAGGCCTGTGATCTGGTTCAGCATCTGCAACGAGGCAGTCAGCGTCTAGTTGTGGTTCCCTGGTCGGAATCTCCCTCTTTCTCGTATTGGGACAAGGAAGTGTTTTTATAACTAACATGTCAGCGTGATCACAAAATGTCCCTAAGCAGGAATGCCAAAGACTAAACTCCTACCACGTCTATCGGCAATGTACCAGACTGTATCCTTGACTGAAGCACAGAGTGAACAGGAATGTGTTATGGAGAACTTCAGTGCTGAAGTAGGCTAAACAGTGTGATATGAAATATAAAACAAGACCGTAGAACTGGCTATTTGAAAAATAACAGTACGAAGACGAATAAAAAGCATTTAGAGCAAAGTGCACAGAGGCTCTAAGCTGCGGGCAAAGGAATAAAATACATCCAGGGCAAAATGCACAAAGGCCTAAAGCCTGAAGCTAATGCGCAAAGGATACGTAAAACTGACCACACTACACCACCAAGCAAGGGTGATGGAAGTCAGATTTATCAAGCCACACAAAGCCACCTTGCGTGGCCCTGCATTGCTAAAATAATCCACAGTAACATCAGAGCAAATCGCTGTGTTGCATTACTCTGCCCCTGGCATCCCTTGGTGGAGTGTGGATGTTCTCATACATCCAGCCATGGATTAGGGCACATTCCCAGATGTACTATTACTGGTAGACCTGGGAATGTGTCAAAATGCTAAGCCTCCTCAGGGGAGATGTACCGTGGAGTGATACGCTGATTTCTCCTCGTTATTTCCTCATTCTATGTGTGCTGCATTATACAGCACACATAGAAAGAGGAAAAAGCCTCAGGGGATTGTTTTTATGCAGGAAAAAGTCCTTTCCTGCACAAAAATAATTATTTCTACAATGCAGGCACTCTTACACTGTGGTGCAAAGGTGCCTGCATTGGCGCTAAGCAGGACATTGAGTGTCAACGCAGCACAGAGACTGGAGTGCTCCGTATAGTGTAAAATACAGCACATTCCTGCCCTTTCTCTTTCATACAGCACAGCAGGGTGGCTTGCTGCACTGTGCTGCGTTAAAGATTGATAAATATGCACCTCAATCTCTCCAATCAAAGTTAATTATTTCACTGTTGCCAGGGTCAAAACTGTTATTTCATCGTGTGGATCATGCCTAATTACTACACTGTGTGACAAATATCAATATTCATTTCAGTGAATGAGTTTTCCAATGGGTACATCAGGCGTATAGCACAATATGCTGTTGCATGATTGCACTGAATAATTCAATGCATTTGGTAATGCCAGATCTGGATGCTGACCCAGCAACTGCAATGTGACCACCTTTCTCTGCTTCCAGAAAGATCATCTTGGATTTTTTAATTAAGGGAGTTTGTTAAATTTTTGATGCTAGACCTTGTTTAAAGTATTGATTCCATTGGTCATGACAACAATCTTCTCAGATCATTACATAACACAAAGAGCATTGCTTTAACTACTTTTTCATCAGCTGCAAGTTTGTCCGGGGATGTCCTTGTCCCTACACCTATTTATTTAGAAACTGTGTATAGTGATATGCATCTGTTAAGCCACCTCACAGCGCTGATCAAAAAGAATACAAGAACACAAAGCCAGAGTCATAGTCTAAGAGAATTAGGCGCATAAGAGGAACCTAAATTAGGCATTCTGCAGTTACCCCATGAAGATGTGGGCCTTAGTTAAAGGTCTGTCTCTTAGCCATTTATTTGGACAGTCTACACAATACATTGTATTGTATACAATATCCACATTAATGACAGCAAGATCTAGTTCAGCCTTACCTGCCAGCAGGATGACTGCCTCTTTTAGGTATTGGGAATGTCCAATCCTGTCTGCAAATTAGCTCTATAAAGTCTATTTAAGACAAGCCAGAGATTGTGGTTTGGGATAAAATGAAATGAAAATGTTTCCTCTTGCTACTGATTTGAGCCCTTTAAGACCCAGGTAGGAATATTAGCTGGGGCAAGAGATAAAACCATATACACAATACCTTAGTTTAAACGTGGAGTTGAATAAAGTTTTATTGGCTCAGGCTGGGTATTTTTTGTTTGAAGGCAGTGTGTCTTTTTGAATCTCTTGGTACAATCTGGTCTACCATAGTAACAGGTGAACCACACCAGGTAGTGGGACCCTATTAAACAAGGTGTGTGGAAAATTGCCCCCAAGTGAATGTCACAGTCAGAGGTAATAAGTCTTCTACTCTGCATTTCAACCAGGGTATTGTTGTGTATACAGATAGATAGTCTTTAATACACAATAATTTAAATCATTCCAATCGAGTCCTGAATTTTTAAATCAGTTTTAGGCTTAAATAAAGGCAGGAAACAGTTCAGCATGATAATTAAAAGTGACTGTTTGGGATAAAAGGACTAAAAACAACACGATTTAAAGAAACCATCTGTTCCCGACACCTTGAAGTGCTGACTTGGCCTCTGAGGAAAAGTTCAGTACTCAGATCTCAGATGTAAGAAGAGCCCAACATTTTTTAGCAGCATGTTAGACCTAAAGGCCTACATTAGCAGTATTATTGTTAGACCTCCAGGTCCACAAAGTGCTCTGCTCGCCTCTGGTAGAAAAGACCAGGTCTGAGGGCTAAATAAACTGCAAAGTTCTGTAGCAGTGTATTAAATTAAAAGGCCTGTGTTGGCAATGTTACTTTCAGGGCTCTTGAAGATCATAAAAGTTCTCAGTTCTCCTTATGTTCTTTAGCGTACTGGACCTTTTGACCAAAGTCAGCTTTACATTAGGGTGAAGTCCAAATAGTAGTCAGTGGACGACCCATTCAAATGCCTAGAGGTCCAGAACTCGATAGGGCATACAACGGCGATGCTATTATCTTGTTTCAAGCAGCATCCATCGCATCTGCTGAGTAGCTAAAGCATGTTTGATAAATTCACAAATCGAGCCACTAACTGCAATGACTCACTTTTTAAACATGCTTGCACTGCACCTTGACAAGTCCTGATGATTAAAGTACGCCATAGTGGGCACAGCCAAAACGTTCTTAGCTGGAGCAGCTTTTCACAAATACAGAGGATATGAACCAATGATTCCTCTCCCTTTGCACAAAAACGTCTCTGCCTATCGGAATCATTGAAATCCCTTTGACCATACCAGTATACTTGTAAGTGGATTAACCCAAATCTTAATCTCAACATCTGTTTTTTTATATCCTTACGTAGGGGTAATGAAAGATAGGTCGGGAGAACCCCTGAGTCATATGTTACTGCCTAGTTTACATGTGTCTGTTTCTTCATGGCCTGCACATCATGGCCTGCACATCCTGTTCCCTCGAAATTAGTTTTGCGTGTTTAACCAGCAGCTTCAGGACTTGAGTCACAGGGAGTTGACTTGACAAAATCTCTCTAGCCTCCAGAACATCCAATGCAAAATTTAGATAGTTATGACAGCTTGTCAGGGGTTTGTTTATTACCTCCAAAATAGTGTATTTTAGCATGTCATTTTTTGCCTGCTTGTCTTTGGAACTGATAACGCGTCCCTTTATGATAATTTATTACACATCAGGACTCGTTTTTAGGCCAATGAATCTTTTGACCCAGTTGAGAGACACCTTAGGACGAGATAGCTAATCAATATGTCAATCAATACATCAATAAGTTCATCAATATTTATCACGACAATGCATTTCACTTTAGTCAAAGTCATTAATCAATTCAAAACTCTACCATGGCCTTGCAGCCATGAATAACCACACCAGTTTAGTAGAATTTTATGAGTTTTATTCCCTATTAATTACAATCTAAGAGCAGATGCGTTAACCTCAAAACCAAGAAACATAATAGCATAGACACGATATGGCAACTTTGATATGATTTCATTAAAGCAAGAATCACAAACATTAGAACATAACACGGCGTGAACATAGATCAAGATTGGCAGAGTGTCAATATTGCGTCAGTTCAACAAAGCATAGTTTCGGTCGTTTGTCTATTTGCGTCAGTTTAGGTGAACACCTGTCCTAACCACTGATTAGCATTAGCATGTTGGGCTTCATGCAAAACAATTTAGAACACTAATTTGAAAAACATCTATGTAAGGTCTCTGTCAAAAGTAAGCAGTTGGTACCTAGAAAGGAAAAGCAAACAGACAAATCACAATTGCATTGTCATAATTACCCTCCAAAGTTTAGATCAGAGCACAGGTTCAGTCTTCGTCCTCAGGACATCAGTCAAATCTCCATCAGTCAGGATTCAGCTCCGGGGCAAAAAGGGCACTTCCCTCATAAAGAGGTAAAGTGTAAAAATGTACAATCTAAGGGCAAGGATGGTTTTAGCAAAGTAACAAGTCACCAAACAGAGTGACAGAGTTTCTGGATAAAATCAATAGCATTCCCTAACCCACCTAAATGACTCCCTGTGACATGGGTTTTTATCCCTTTTCCATTGTACATTCCCCCAAAATTCTATTGGTCATCTGTTATACCCCACTATATTTAACCTATCAGAAAATACATCAGGAAACCTAACTCTTCACCCCATATTATTTTAAAAGTCTTTGATTGGTCTACATAATTGACGTCTTCAGAGGTGGCACGTCCGGTATGATTTCATCCTTCTGCAATTCTTTGCTCATCTTTTGGTCAGCAGTTCCATTGTCTTCACCAGTTTGAATGACCTTGTACAATACATTAATCTACACTGTTTCAATTTACTTTTAACATTTATTCTGCAAAGGCTGTGTGAACGGATCTAACATGGTTACATTTGTCCTCTAATTTGAAGAAAAAGAACACGCAGGGTCACGTCCCTTTGTGAGTTAGCATACTGAAAAATAGAAAAATGCCTTTAATATGAGAGCCAAGGCAGCTAAGCTTCGGCTCATGCTAACTTAAGGCCTATGAGGACTTCAGTACAGATTCAATAACACAATCATTAGTATAAACTTATTTAAACATAATATAAACATTTTGGTCATTATTACTAGTCTACGTATACATTGGTGGCCACTCCCCGTGGTTACAATTCAAGTGCACGTCTAAGCAAAATTACTATCATTATATTTTCTATGCAGCATTATCACACATTGATTCATAAACATTTCATGTTAATATGGATTATAAAGTTAGACTCTCTCAGTCCCTCCTCTGATGACATTCATCATCACACAAACCTTTCCCTTTGTCCTTTCACTTTAATTTTTCACTTTACGCATAAAGCGCATTTCAACATCTTGTCCCTTGTGTGAACTCTCCCAAATTTCATTAAACATTTTCTCCCTTTCACTTTCCTCATTTCTCTTGTTTCTCTTTGTCCAATTTCTTTTAATTTCATTATTAATTTTGCATGCTCCCCATAATCCTAATAGACAGACCAGAACAATTAATAAACCCCCTATTATTTTTGAAAGTACCCCATTCCAAATATTGCTAAACCAGCTCCCTACTCTGGCAATTCCTTTTCCTAATTTCTCCCACACTCCAGGTTCTTTCAAATCTTTCAAATCTGCACTATCTTTAGTTAGGTTAGTAAGCATACCTCTAATCTTTTTACTATTATCTGGTATATATGAGCGACAATGACACTCGTTGAGCATCTTGCAGACTCTTTTTTTGCTAAAAGAATGTCTAAAGCAAGCCGATTTTGAAGAGTCATAGCTTTTTCCGCAGCAAGTTCAGTATCCATCAGGAGTATAGCCCCTGTAAAATTTGTTAGCATGTTATCCACAATTGTAGACAACTTTTGAATCTTTATGGAGTTTAAAATAACCCCTACTGAAGGAATTATGGCTCCAAATATGTCTCCAACGACAGCAGCCGCTGTCTCTCGTTTTTGTCTACCATTTGTAATTCAGACGTTTTAGGTATCTGCTTTAAGTCATCAATCTGGTAAATCTTTGGGAAAACTCTTCCCAAATAACATGTCCCATACCATCCCTTAGGAAGACGGTAATAAGGATTAAGTCCACAGATATAATAGATCCCGGGGATCGCTGGATCCTGTCTATTTATCATGAATGTCCATTTACTCTGAAACAAAAACACATGCCTGCATTCACTCGTTCCCACAAATAAAGTGTCATGTTCAGATTTCGGCCTATATATACACAAAGCCTTCCTACATGTAAAGCATCTATAGCTAATTTGCCTTGCGTTTTTATTGCTGTATAAGCATAATAATTTGCATATGTGCGTTTCTCTAACCCTCTTACTAATCTTTCATTCAATGCTTTGCGTCTATCATCAGTGTGATCTAAAAAGCTTTTCTCTACAGGTGTCAATAAGCAAGTCAGATTGTTGCGGTGTGCATAAGCTGCCCCAAATGTAAGCGTCGGTTCAAAGAAACCTCTAACTAATTTTATACTATGCTCCTTAGCTAGCTTGTTCAGAAACTCAATCACAGGCACAAAAGAAAACACTACATCCAAATTTGAATAGAAATATTGCACATGCTCTTGATTATAGAATCTTGTTAATAGCAAGCTACAACTTATCCCGCAAGTAAGAGGAAGACTATGGTAAGTGACCCCCTCTTACACTGATGAAGGAATTTTGGCACCAACATAACAGTTTTTCATATCCATTGTCTCAACATACTCATTCAGCAAGCGATAGAAGACATTAGTGGAAAGTTCCCTTTTTGAGTTAGTTCCCTCATGCAAGTGTCTTGCATCCTGCTCAAACTTTTCCCACAGTGTTAGTGTTGTAGTCTCAGGTTTTGAAGCATTGTTAGTTGCCTTCTTATCTAACCACGGCATTCCCACTATCACTCCTACAATTATTACTGAACACACAATACCTAATATGAGACTCAACCAACCAAACACCTTACCCTTTTGGTTACTACCTCTATTATAAGCCATGTCTGTAAAGAATCAGATAGTAGAACAATAATCAACTTGAGGACAATATAAACTCTCTTTCTCTTTTTTTTTTTTTTCTCTAATGCAAAAATCTCTTTTCTCTCTCTGCGTGTATTTACAGCGTTTCACTCACTCCAGGACCCTTTATCAAATCAGGTTAGCAGCTTGTCATAATCGGGGTTTCAAACACAATTCAGGTTATCAGTGTCACATCCAGTAGTTTATAAGTCTCTTTCTCAACCTTCCAATTTCAATATTTTAGGGCCAGATGTAGCAAAGGGTTTGCGCCTCGCAAACAGCGAAAAACGCCATTTGCGAGGCACAAAAGCCTCTTTGCTATGCAGAAATGCATTTTGCGAGTCGGATCCGGGGGTATTCCCTTCCTATTTGCGACTCGCAATGCGATTCAATTTTCATTTGCGACTGCGAAAGCGGTCGCAAATGGAATCGCAGTTACCATCCACTTGAAGTGGATGGTAACCCAGTCGCAAATGGGAAGGGGTCTCCATGGGACCCCTTCCCCTTTGTGATTGGAAACAAAAATATTTTTCCAATGGACCACTGCCTGCCCTGAAAAAAACCGAAACTAAAGGTTTCGTTTTTTTTTCCAAGTGCAGCTCGTTTTCCTTTAAGGAAAACGGGCTGCAGATGGCAAAAAAAAAAACTGCTTTATTAAAAAGCAGTCACGGACATGGTGGTCTGCTGACTCCAGCAGGCCACCATCCCCGTGAGTGCCTATACTCGCAATGGGGTCACAAACTGCGACCCACCTCATTAATATTAATGAGGTGGGTCTTTGCGACCCCATTGCGAGTTGCAGAAGGTGTCTGAGACACCTTTCTGCATACCAAATTGCGACTTGCAATTTGCGAGTCGCACGGACTCGCAAATTGCAAGTCGCAATTTGTTTTCTTGCTACATCTGGCCCTTAGTTCCAACACAGTCTCTTTCCCTGATTTATTTCAGGTACCATAATATTGGCCTGGTACTTCTCGTTCAAAACAGAACGCTAAGAATTCTTGTTGCCATTCGGATGTTGTTGCATATGCCCATTTAGGACCTGTGTACCTTCTATTTGCAGTTCTTTTCCTTTTCAATCTGCGTTCGCCTTGCAATTCTCCTTCACTTAGATCCTCTATTCGGGATGTATCAGTTTCTTCTGTTATTGTTTCACCTGGTGCAACCCTTTCTTTCGCAGCCTGCTTTTCTTGCCAATTATATCCCATATGCGTCTTTATCCTACTTGTCTTTTCAGGACGCTGAACAGCACCCTCCTCTTGTACTATGGTGTTTTCTCTTGATGGACCTGCAACTGGCTCAGGGGATGCCGGTGTACTTTGATCTCTTTCTATTATTTCCCCTTCTTCTTCTTCTTCTGGATCTGTAACGGGTTCAAGCTCTAACCAGTATCCGTCTGCTTCTGGGAGAACCTCTCCTTGATTTAGTTCTCCTGCTGCCTCTACTGAGATAGGCACACTGTCATCTCTCTCGAACTCGTTTACTGTTTGAGGGACAAGGCCGTTCTCAGTAGGCTCTCCTGCAGTCTCAGTTCTCTCTTGGCTATTTTCAGGCCCTGAGACTTCCCTCTCTGGAACTGTTGAGTCAGAAACTTCAAGTTTCTCGTCAGTTGGACATGTTACCTTCTTTGTGTGACTGGCATGTATCCAGTTTGGAACGCATACACATTTCACAGCAGTGGTTGTTGTAAATATTTCTTGATATGGCCCCTTCCAGCGTGGCTCCAAACACGATTTTCTCACGTGCTTCTTGACAACCACCCAGTCACTGGCTTGCAGGGTATGACCTGAATCACTGATCGGTGGCAATGTGTTAGCTTCAACCTGGTGAGAAAAAAAGCGAACCACATCAGCCAAACCTTTGCAGTAGTCCAACACCATATCATCCGTGATATTTACAAGAGCATTTGCAGGTACTGCGGGCAGCCTCCTAGCTCTACCCATTAGGATCTCGTGGGGTGATAGTCCTGTCTTCTTATCATATCATCGACATCAGCACTAAGGGCAATGCATCTGGCCATTTCATATTGGTAGCTGCGCACATCTTCGCCATTCTCGATTTTAAGGTACCATTCATTTGTTCTACTAGTCCTGATGCTTCAGGGCGGTAGCTACAATGCAGCTTCTGTTCAATGTCTAGTGTGGCCTCATTGTCGAAGTGTCTGCTCCTATCTGATTCTATAGAGACCAGAAACCCGAACCTACGTGTGGGGTAAGCTTCACAAACAGGCATCTCAATGAAATCCATTTGCATCTTGCTAAATGGACCACCAGCTCTCCCTATGTGGCTCAATGTTACCACAGTCCCTTTCCCGGCATTCATCATTTGACAGATGATGCACCTGTGACAGGTAACCTCTGCAGCATGTCTGAATTTTGGGTTCAACCAGTCAATCTTGAATGACCTGATCATTGCATCTCTCCCAAGATGTGCCTGCCCATGGTAGAGCCTCGCAAATTGTGACAGAAGACTGTTTGGCAAAACCAGTTTCCCCTCCTCTGAGACCCATAAGTCGTCAGCTCTTTGTACACATTGCATTCTCTTCCAGGAGCGTTTTAACTCCTTACTAGCACCACCCTGTAGTGTCTTTAGCTCGTCTAATGTATCAACTACACTTAATGCAAGGTTCAAACATGTGTCATTTTCGGTTTGCGGTAACAATTCCCACTGGTCCTTGAACGATATACAGTTCAATGCGCAAACTCTTGCGACTTGATCTGCATAACCATTTCCCATGGACACAAAGGGGGCCATTACAACTTTGGCGGGCGGCTCCCGCGTGCGCATTTTGACATTAAACCAAGTTTCCGCCCAGCGGGGATGTGGCCGGCCCAGCGGGGATTCTAAGTCTTTTTTCAATATCTGATTGAAGATGGACGGTGATTCAGAAAAACCTTGAGGAATTCTGCACCAACTGTGCATCTTGTCCAAGAATTTGAAACTGAATAAAAACTGGCTGTCCTCATGAAGAGGTATCGAAATGAAAGCCTGTGACAGGTCTACAACGGTGAACCATTCAGCATCACACGGGATCTGAAACATAATCACTGCTGGATTGGGCACTATGGGGCAACACTTCACCACAATCTTGTTTATTTTTCTCAAGTCCTGTACAATTCGAGCCTTCCCACAAGGCTTTTTCAGACCCATTATTGGTGAATTTCATGGACTGCTCAATACTTCCTTCAGAACCCCTTGTTTTACAAAGTCCGCAATTATTTGCGACACCTGGATAAGAACATCTTGTGCCATATGGTACTGCGGCACCTGGGGAAACACTGCATTTGGCTTCACTTGTACTCTAACTGGTTCCACTCCTTTTATCAGTCCCACTTCTTTTCCTGTCAAATCCCACACTTTCTCTGTCACTGTTCCCTGTAAATCAGCCGGTAAGTCAGTCACTGTAAGCATCAGGAATAATGTTATCAAAGGGTAATCTTAATTTGCAGTTTCTGCTTCCGACTCTGAGAACTGACCATCATCCCCTTCATCATCACTGGTTGTCTGCACCTCAATCCCATCATTGGAACATGTAATCGAACATTTCGTTTTGCACAGTAAGTCTCTTCCCAGTAGGGATACCAAACTTGAATCGCAGACTACAAACTTATTGCCAATCTCAACTTGCACCGGATCTGTAATTGGATTCGTCATGTACTGGTTAGCTACTCCGACCACTCGTATAGTACGCCCCGAAAGTGGCAATTTTGGAACCTCTGCACTCCTGACCGTAGAGCGTGTAGCTCCGGTATCAACCAAGAATGAAACCTTATGACCCATTACCTTTCCCTCTACATAGGGTCCCCTCTGATCTACCTCTAGGGACGCTGCAAGCCTGCACTCTTCACTGTCTGAACTGTCATCCGACCATTCCTCATTCATTCCATTTTCACCACGCAATGAGAATTGCTGTACTGTATTATTTTGGCTCATCACCTGACCTGTGACCTGCTGAGGAAGCATCACCTGTTGCTGTCCCATTGGAGCCATTGGTAGTTGCATTTGCTGTCTAGGTACCATGGGAACCTGCTGTTGTACCTGCTGTATTTGCGCTGGTTGAACACGCAGCATTTGCATTTGCTGCATGGGCTGTAACCCCTGCATCTGTATCATGTTATTTTGAAAATTCTGGTTTTGATTTCTCAATTTTGGACCTCTCATATTTTGTAATGTACCGGCATTAGTGCTTTGTTGAACGACACCATCCTGCACCACATTTGGGCATTCCAGCTTCCAATGCCCCATGCCCCCGCACGCGTGACATAGTGACATCTTTTTTAGCCCTTGCACATCATTTTGAACCACAACAGTATTCAAATCTGGTCCGCGATTCACAAAACCTCGACCTCGACCTCTCGGTTGTGCCTGAAACTCACCATTCCCTTGCGGTTGCTGCTGTATCATCTGCTGAATTCCACTTCCCTGCATTCCTGCCTGTGCAGCCCTTATCTGCATCACCATCACTTTCTCCTTCAACTTTTTCTGCTTCAGCTCAATCTCATCACTACAGTATTTCGCTTACTGCAATACCTCGTCAATCGGCTTCACTTGCCAACAGATCAAATGATTCTTAATCATCTGGCTAACCTCTGGTCTCAACCCTTCAACAAATCTGAACACAAGATAGTTCATGTCTTTCGTTTCAATGGTCTCAGTACCACTGTAATGTTTGAATGCCTTCAACAAACTCTCATAGTAAGCATGTATTGATTCTTTAACCTCCTGCGAGGTCCGGTCGATTTTCTGCCAATCAGTCACTTTCGGCAACACTTTCTGCTTCAAAAACTCAATCACTTTATGATAGTACTTCATCACCTCCTCAGAGGGTGCTCCGGTCACCTTATCCCTTGCCGGTTCCTGTGTCGGCCAGTCTACCCCTCTCTTGCACTCAAGCCATAAATCGGGCGGAACAATGATTTCAAACAAGGTATTCAAGTCTTCCAAGAGACACTTCGCAAGCTTCACAAAACTATCTGTTTGTTGGTACCACTCGATCGGTTTCTCCCTCAACCTGGGATAATCATTTGTAAAAGATAGGATGTCTCCCATGGACCATGGTACATGAATTAAAACCCCACCAGCTGTCTCTCTCATTGGTAGTATTTTTACCGATTCCGTATCTGGTGTAGTTTTAGCTTTACTTGATCCTGGACTGTCACCTTTTTCCTTGTCTATTTTCTTAGCCCATCTACCTTCCCATTTTTCTAATGCTCCCCAGATTTGCGCACTTTTGTAATATTTCTTTTAAATGCACTTTCATTCCGGCAGTCCTCATATGCTTGAAGTCCTTTGAGTCACAGTCTAACCTATAACTTCTTTTCAAATGTTTAGTATTCTCAGTATCAATATTGTATTTGTCTGCTAGATTTGCTAATTTCTGATGTACCTTGGCTACTTCTTTAGTAATCTTAGGGCACAGGTATCTCAGTTCTGCTTCTGTGTATGACTCTAATCTGTTTACCCCTTTTGTTCCGTCCACTAATTCAGCAGCTTCCATGCGCAGTCTCACAAAGTTCAGGTACTCATCTTTCCCCAACCACTGCAGTTAAGGTAGTCTTTTGCGTAGTAAAGGTCTTTTCTAACCACTCATTCAACTGTTGTACTGTAAAACCTTGTAAGGAAATGTTTCCTGCATGCATCATCGGCGACTGTGAAGCATTCGTACTTATTGTTTGTGGGGTTAACACTCCTAGCCCTGCCTGTCTCATTGCTTCCAACGGGGCTTCAATTGGGCTAAGGTCTATCAAAGACCTTGGTTTTTCAACCGCTTGCTCTCCTGGGGCCATTAACTGAGGGGTTCCTTGGACCCTCCTCTTATTACATCTTGGGTCATTACTCCCTGATCACATACACCAGGCTTACCTTGTGCATACAATGGCACCGGTGGACCAACAGTTATAGGCAATGATATTGCAGCTGGTGTCTAACCTGGTCCCAAACCTCGTGGAGCAGCAACTCCAAAGGTCTGATTTTCTGAAGCCGGGGCAGGTATTAATGGAGGTCCTGCTGCTGGATTATATTCCTGTATCAGTTGTGGCTGGGGCAGCAATTGCGGAGTTGACTCAATCTGCACTAACCTCGATTTTGTATATATCGGGTCTGGCGGCACTCTCAGGTTTGTAGTAGTCTTTAGTACCGGGACGTCTGGGTAGATTCTCTGTATCTGCGGTGGAGGTTGCAACTGTATCTGCATGTCTGGTGCAGTGGGTACACTGACACCATTCTGTATCGAACCAGTATCACTAGTCTGTGCTGTATCAGTAACTCCCTTCTCCTGCATCTGTTTCCCAAGACCTGCACTAGTGCTCGGGACATTGTCGCTTACTGCATAAGGTGGCGGGCGATCATGTAATATCTGATTCAGGAATTCTTCATCGTCTGAATCATCTTCTTCTTCCCAAGGTCTCTTAGTTTCTTTAGGCTTACTAGAGTCTTTGTCTGTTTTACAGGTGGCTTTTTTTCCCTGCGTCTCATCTACCTGTGTTATAGCTGGGAACAATTTTAATCCATCAACTATTCCTCGTCTCCACATTTTGCTTTCATTATCCCACCTAGCTTCCGCATAAGTCTTTTCTGCCCTTTTTATTCTTCTTTGGAATTTCTCTTGTCTATGTTTAAGAGCCATTAAATCCCAAATCGCTAAAGCCTCATACTGAGCTGGCCTCGGAGGTGGTTTCTGTACACTTAACATCCACCTTAAATTCTCTAGAACTCTCATATTGAACGTCCCGTGTTCTGGGAATGCCAAACATCCCTCTTTTTCTGTCAATTTGTGCCACTGTTTCATCCACAAACAAGGCGCGACACCTTTTTCCTCCATGACTATGTAAGCTGGAGGTCCCTCAGGCGGTGTAGGCTCCCCTTCACTCGCCATAATGTATGCGTCTCCTGTCAGAGCACTCTTAAAAGCTTTGACAAAATTCATCTTTTGCGTCTTTTCTTTTGTTTGTATTTAATCAAAAAGTGACTTTAATTCCCAGGACACTCTTCACCCACCTTTCTCAACCTATTGCCTCTCACGGACGGCAGCCAATTCGTGCGCGACCCCTCTCGACAACTGACCTATCTCAGCGCGGCACCACTGACGTCACACTAACACACTGCAACTGACAAAGTCTTGCGGCTCGTTCGCCCCTCACTGGATTCACACCAACCTAATGCAAAATTACGGCAAGCACCTTTAACAACAACACAAATTTGCAGATTTACTACAGGAAGGGTAACACATTCGCTTCAGAACTTTACAGAGATTTCACTTGAAGCCTCGGCCGCTACTCTCTCCTTCTCAGGTCCTGCACCCGCAAGCAGAATTCGACCCGCAAATGCTACTCTCGACTTGTCAATGGTTCGTCCTAGTGCACTTTAGAACTTGCCAAATCTCCATTGAAGGTTTCATACATACAATTTGACTCAAACTCGACTGTCAACCACGCCTGATTGACCTACTTAAATCGCACAAATTACAACATAAATCCAAGTGTCTCCTACACTTGTCAATATACTCCGGAGTCTTAGACCATGACGGGTCCGTACGTGAACAACCAACCACGTGGATAATTTTGAGAACAAAGCACCACACTCATATGAAGTGCGCCGACTTCCCTACTCTCATACTGCGGAGTACGCCCACTCCTACTAAAACAACATTTACCTGGCCTAAATACACACAAACTTCACAAATCACCTGCAAAAAATGCATAAGCTGAGCAAGCGCAAACCCTACACCATACATGCTATGATGCCGAGAACATTCCAAACTCACTCAGGCTCCGAGATCCCGGGAAAGTCATGGTGAATTTAGAAACACATCATACCTCCAATTTGCATTATCTCAGAAAAACAATTTAAACAATGATTCTCCGTCCTAGGGCCCCAAAGGGCCAAACCGTCGCTCTGCTACCAGAACTGATAACGTGTCCCTTTATGATAATTTATTACACATCAGGACTCGTTTTTAGGCCAATGAATTTTTTGACCCAGTTGAGAGACACCTTAGGACGAGATAGCTAATCAATATGTCAATCAATAAATCAATAATGTCATCAATATTTATCACGACAATGCATTTCACTTTAGTCAAAGTCATTAATCAATTCAAAACTCTACCATGACCTTGCAGCCATGAATAACCACACCAGTTTAGTAGAATTTTATGAGTTTTATTCCCTATTAGTTACAATCTAAGAGCAGATGCGTTAACCTCAAAACCAAGAAACATAATAGCATAGGCATACTATGGCAACTTTGATAAGATTTCATTAAAGCAAGAATCCCAAACATTAGAACATAACACGGCGTGAACATAGATCAAGATTGGCAGTGTCAATATTGCGTCAGTTCAAAAAAGCATAGTTTCGGTCGTTTGTCTATTTGCGTCAGTTTAGGTGAACACCTGTCCTAACCACTGATTAGCATTAGCATGTTGGGCTTCATGCAAAACAATTTAGAACACTAATTTGGAAAACATCTATCTAAGGTCTCTGTCAAAAGTAAGCAGTTGGCACCTAGAAAGGAAAAGCAAACAGACAAATCACAATTGTATTGTCATAATTACCCTCCAAAGTTTAGGTCAGCGCACAGGTTCAGTCTTCTTCCTCAGGACATCAGTCAAATCGCCATCAGTCAGGATTCACCTCCGAGGCAAAAAGGGCACTTCCCTCATAAAGAGGTAAAGTGTAAAAATGTACAATCTAAGGGCAAGGATGGTTTTAGCAAAGTAACAAGTCACAAAACAGAGGGACAGAGTTTCTGGATAAAATCAATAGCATTCTCTAACCCACCTAAATGACTCCCGGTGACATGGGTTTTTATCCCTTTTCCATTGTACATTCCCCCAAAATTCTATTGGTCATCTGTTATACCCCACTATATTTAACCTATCAGAAAATACATTAGGTAACCTAACTCTTCACCCAATATTATTTTACAAGTCTTTGATTGGTCTTCATAATTGACGTCTTCAGAGGTGGCACGTCCGGTATGATTTCATCCTTCTGTAATTCTTTGCACATCTTTTTGTCAGCAGTTCCATTGTCTTCACCAGTTTGAATGACCTTGTACGTTACATCAATCTACACTGTTTCAATTTACTTTTAACATTTATTCTGCAAAGGCTGTGTGAACGGATCTAAGATGGTTACATTCGTCCTCTAATTTGAAGAAAAAGAACACGCAGGGTCACGTCCTTTTGTGAGTTAGCATACTGAAAAATAGAAAAATGCATTTAATATGAGAGCCAAGGCAGCTAAGCTTCGGCTCATGCTAACTTAAGGCCTATGAGGATTTCAGTACAGATTCAATAACACAATCATTAGTATAAACTTATTTAAACATAATATAAACGTTTTGGTCATTATTATTAGTCCACGTATACATTGGTGGCCACTCCCCGTGGTCACAATTCAAGTGCACGTCTAAGCAAAATTACTATCATTATAGTTTCTATGCAGCATTATCACACATTGATTCATAAACATTTCATGTTAATATGGATTATAAAGTTACGCTCTCTCAAAACAATGCCAAGAATTTTGCCTTTCATATCAGATGCTACGAGAACAAGCTAAATTCTAGCCAAAGTTGGGCATGTGAGGTGCAGTCAGGAAGGGAAATGACTCTTCTATAACAAATGGATTGTGCCCTGTCCAACCAGTTTGCCAGCTTCTATCTGAATATTATTGCTCCATAGGCAATGGTGGGTAAAAGTTTGCAGCCCATTAGCATTAGGAGGGGTCGGAGGTCAGTCTATGCAGAAGTTGAGAATAGGATTTCCTGGTTTTATTCCTCACACTCTTTTTTTAGACAGATACACAAGAATAGCCCCCCACGTGCCTGACATGGACTCCTGTCTTTTCCTCCAGTGTGACACTTGTCAGTTGTGTTAATGCACATTGTACTGTGGTGCAAATATACACTTTTGGTCCCAAGGACCTCTCTCAAACATTGGTGGTCATACCACTCTGTTAATGTGTACATGAGGGCATCCATATGGTAAGATGGAACCCCTTACCTCCAGGTCTTCCATTAAATCACAGATCCTGGGATGCCCTAAGTCCAATTGTGACGGCATAGCTGTGACTGTGCTCTCTGTACTCAAATGCCTCAACCCTTTGTTTAGAAGGAATGGACAGGCCATCTACCATGAATGGGAGGGGAAGGTTTGCTTTTTTATAAAGCAGTCCTATCCCCCTCTATTGAGACCCCGTTAAGATTCAAGTGTAGATCAAGTTTGGCTCCAAACCTAGAAGGGGTATATTGGGTAATGGATAGAATAAGTCAAGCCAAAAGGAGAATGCTTCATTTGCACTGGTGGCAGCTCCACATTCATAAGTTAAACCCCTATTGCTGCAGCATCATCTACATCAACATCTGATATTACAGCAGACAGGTTTATAGGCCCATTCTGCTACAATATTTGTTAGTGCAAGCAGTGTCACATGTGGTCCATGTTGAGAAAACTGCACTATTTTAAAAGCAGAATAGATTATGTGACACTGTCCCAGACAAATACCAAATTCTCTATTAGTACTCCACATGGAAATGTACAGTTGTTTGCTCCTGTAGTGACCTGTGAGCTAGTGATGACTTGTTAGTGATGACAAGATCTTTTTGGTTCCTGGTGGACTCTGTAGAGTTGTGACGTAAGAATTTGGTGTAGTGAATAGATTTCATGTTTAGAATGTTGAGTTTGCAGTGACACACAAAACAATAAAGATGTGTAAGACCAAGCCCAGTGTGTGGTGTATTCATTTGTGAGTACACAGGCTGGGGAGGATGATAGAGCTCCCACTTCTTTTTCTGACAGGTCAATGAGAGGTATGGTTGGAGCCATAGAAGTATCAACAAACCATGCTCATAGAAGGGTATAGGTCTTCATTTTTTCTAGAGAGTCATCTATTAGGATTATAAACTCTATTTTACGCTTTGCCGGAGGAGACAGCAGAATCACATCTAATTGTACAAGTATGATATTAAGGTATTGAATAAGAACAGTTATATGATTACCTACACGCCGCTCTCCTCAACACCGCCAACTGGATGACCACTAACCACCTCAAGCTCAACTCGAATAAAACCGAGATCATCATCTTCGGCCCCAACAAAACCACATGGCCAACCGCCCTAGGCCCCGCACCCACCCCCGCAAACCACGCACGCAACCTCAGCATCATCCTCAACCCCTCCCTCTCCATGGCACAGCAAATCAATGCTCTAACCTCCTCCTGCTTCCACACACTCCGCACTCTAAAAAAATCCTTCAAATGGATTCCCCCAGAAACCAGGAAGACAGTCACTCATGCACTCATTAGCAGCAGACTGGACTACGGTAACGACCTCTATGCCAGCACCACACTCAAACTCAAACGCAAACTCCAGAGAATCCAGAACACAGCCGCACGCCTCGTCCTTGGCCTCCCCCACCACGAACGAATATCACCACACCTCAAATCCCTTCACTGGCTCCCCATAGACAAGAGAATCACATTCAAGATCCTCATCCACGCACAAAAATCCCTCCACAACACCGGCCCAACCTACCTCAATGAAAGAGTTAACTTCCACACTCCCACACGCAACGTCCGATCAGCTGGCCTCGCCCTAGCCACAGTCCCCCGCATCCAACGCACCACCACAGGAGGCAGGTCTTTCTCCTACCTCGCCCCCAAAACCTGGAACTCCCTCCCCACTGACCTTCGCAAAACCAAAGACCTTCTGGTCTTCAGAAAGAACCTCAAGACATGGTTGTTCGATCAGTGACCCTCCCTGCCCCCCCCGTTTCCCCTCCCCCCAGCACCTTGAGACCCTCATGGGTGAGTAGCACGCTCTACAATTTTTTTGATTGATTGATTGATTACTGAATGTGTTAGCGAACAGCATGATTTTCACAAATTATTTTCATAACCCAGTTATAAGCCTGTTATTTTGAATGTAATCAGAACCACAGTAGGTTTATTGCATAATATTGAAAACAGTGTTCATTTGCAAACAATCTACAATAATTCAGAGCATTGTTCAAAGCCATATCAACTTTAATTTTATTAGGTCTCAGGTCAAATGTTAAAAGGTCCTTTCCAGAATAGAGAAAGGTAAATATGCCATTATGCCAGCGAGTGTATAACATATGAAATTGGAGAGCAGACACCAAATTCTACACAATAGCCTTACTAAACTTCTTTATATATCAATGCTATTGCAGTGCTGGCAAAGCCCAGCTGTGCATCCAGGCAGTGTGGCAATATACTGGGTCTCTCTTTCTCTCTCCTGTCCCCTTCCCCTATCCTGGGTCTACTTCTAACATTCATTTTTTGAGTGTATTGTTGGTTGTGGGTTTAGAGAGGTGTGAATGCTCACACTGCACTAATTGAATCTGGATTGCAGGCTTAATGCATATTGATATGCGTCAAGAACATGCTTTGGAAGAGAAGCCAAAGGTGCCAGAATCACAATTAAAATGCTTCTTTAAGAGAGAGTGCCGTCGGGGCACAACAAGATGGCCGCCGGATATTATTCTCTTGCCAGTTCAGTTCTCCTTCAGGGCTTTGGGGAGCGCAAATGGCTTAATGATGGAAAACTACCAGTCACTGCGATGTCTGAACATCTGGGGCACATCGAGATTAGTTTTCAGATCTCTTTATTCTTTCACCAGCTTAGCTGTTCCCCTCATGGGCCCGCCACGTATGCCATGTTATCAATGTACAGCTCCCCACAAGCTTCAGGACACATGGGCTCTCATTACAACCCTGGCGGTAAATACCGCCTACTACCGTGCAAAAGACCACCAACATACCGCTGCGGCCGCGGAATTCCGCTACAGCTATTACGACCCACAGCTCGGAATCCGCCATAATCCAGACACCCACACAAGTCTGCCACACCAAAGGTCAGTGATAAATTGGGGATAAAAAAAACTCCACCGTCACGCCAACAGGAATACGCCCACACTATCACGACCCACTAATCCATGCGGCGGTCTTTGAACTGCAGTATTCCATTGGCAGTACACACCGCTGTGCTCAAAATACACACACATTTACAAAACACAACCACATTGGACAATTCAAAATACACACACCTGACACACATACACACACCACACCCACACACCCAATCCAATATAAAGCACACACCCACATCACCCACAAACCCTTACTACCAGATTTCTGAAACCACGCCAGAGAGAGACACCACCATAAACAACACCAGCATCCACAGACACACAACACCATCATTTACACAACATCCACGCACCTCAAACAACACACACCAACACATCCCCTCACACATCACAACACACACCACCTCACACATCACCCTCACCACATTATGGCACCTCAACGACACCCCAGGTTCTCTGAGGAGGAGCTCAGGGTCATGGTGGAGGAAATCGTCCAGGTAGAGCCACAGCTATTCGGATCACAGGTGCAGCACACTTCCATTGCAAGGAAGATGGAGCCATGGCGCAGAATTGTCGACAGGGTCAACGCAGTGGGACAGCATCCCAGAACTAGGGATGACATCAGGAAGAGGTGAAACGACCTATGGGGGAAGGTGCGTTCCGTGGTCTCCAGACACCAGATTGCTGTACAGAGGACTGGCGGTGGACCCCCACCTTCTCCCCCACAACTAATAACATGGGAGGAGCAGGTCTTGGCAATACTGTATCCTGAAGGCCTTGCAGGAGTAGCAGGAGGACTGGACTCTGGTAAATCAAATCTTTACTACCTCATCCCCCCACCCTACCTGCATGCCATCACATACTCACACTCTCACCCTCACTCCCATCACTCCAAAACCTCACATATGCCCCACTATCACAACCCACCCATCTCAATACCAAGCCCTGCATGCAACACCAAAGCATGAACACCCATCACCAAAGCATGTGTACTACACATACCCACACAGACCCCAAACCAAATATCACACAAGGACCAAGCCAAGAATGCAAGCACTGGAGTACAGGGTCACTCACCCTTAGCACACAATGGCACACACAGATGCAATAATCATGCCTTTACACCCCTGCAGGACCCCAACCCAACGTCACTGGACAGGAGGTACCAGACATATCCAGTCCCCCACAGAAGAGACCCACAGTGATGACAGCAGTTCTGCCCAACTGGATCAAGATGACCAGCCCGGCCCATCAGGGACCTCGCAACAGTTGGTTCCCCTGACACTGTCACAAGCCACCACAGAGCCTCCCACCTCAGGAAACACCAGCACAGCACCCACCCAGCGGGCCCATCCCTCTGTCCCCAGGACACGTCAATCAGCAGTGTGTCCACCACTACAGGGAACCCAGGCAAACCCACCAACCCAAGAAAATCAGGGACCTGGGGGCAGTGGCAGTGGGCACAGGGTTCAGGGGACAGAGGCTCAGGAAAACAGGGAAGCTGGGAGGACTGCTGTGCGACAGGGGGAGGACAGGCCCAGGGAACCCACTCTCCACGAGGCCCTCTCCAACATCATGGGAGCTTACCATCATTCCCAGGAGACAATGGCAACGGTACTGGCCAAGTTTCAGGTGACCCAGCGGCTGCAGGAGGAACACTATCTGGGGATCAGGGAGGGCCTGAAGTCCACAAACAACACCCTGGTCACCATTGCAGGGGTGCGGCAAGACCTTGTCAACACCAGGAGGGACACTGTGGCACAACAAGGGGCCCCTGACACTAGCCTGGACAATGAACAGCCCTCCACCTCTGCTGGCGCTAGTGGACAGGAGGCACCGCCACAGAAACACGACACCAGCACCCCACACCCTGCAGATGGAGAACCACCCTGCAAACGGTCACTGAGATCCAGGAACAAGACAGAGAACATTGCCAAGACCCCCGCCAGGAAATGAGACCCCGCTGAATGTCACCCTTCTGTCCCACTTTGTCACCCTGTCCATCCTTCAACTGCCATTGCTCCACTTCCTATGCCCCTTTGGACAATGCACCTGTGAAACAAATAGACTGGACTCTGCCATGGACATTCCTCCACCATCCCCCCTGCCCATTTTACAACCCCCTCCACTTATTTCCACAGAAATAAATACATTTCAATTACAAAACAATCTGGAGTCAGTCTGTGATTTCACAAACGTCTAATTGCAATAACCATGGAATAAAGCAATGTCAATTTACTTGTGCACATACCGATGTAACACAGCTGTAGGCCAGGAGGAAATATAGCAGAGGGCACAAAGTGGGACCCACATCTGTGAAATGGAAAGGCAAAGTGACAAGTCAGGGTCCATACACTGAGTGAAAATGAAAGACTCATGCTAGCTCCAATAATAGTATGAGATATGGGAGGCAGTGACATCTTCTTACCTGTGTCTCACTGGAAGTATTGCATGATTATGTTGTTCCTGTTGTCGATATCCTCTTCTTCTGCCTCCTCTTCTTCACTGTCCACAGGCTCCACAGCTGCCACAAGACCATCAGCTGGCCCATCCTCTTGCAGAAAAGGCACCTGATATTGCAAAGCCAGGTTGTGAAGCCTACAGCAGGCCACGATGATCTGGCACACCTTCTTTGGTGAGTAGTAGAGAGAATCACCTGTCATATGGAGGCACCGGAATCTGGCCTTCAGGAGGCCGAAGGTGCGTTCAATCACCCTCCTACTTCATCCATGTGCCTCATGGTAGCGGTCCCCTGCCCTTGTCCTGGGATTTCTCACTGGGGTCAGTAGCCATGGCAGGTTGGGGTAACCAGAGTCACCTGCAAATATGGAGGGACAACTGTTAGACACACACTAACCCGTAGGGACAACCCCATACCCAGACAACTATTCACACGGTATAGGGTCTTTGTCCTCACCTATTAGCCACACACAGTGCCTCTGGATTTGCCCCATCACATAAGGGATTCTGCAATTCCTCAAAATGTAAGCATCTGAGCCAGGAAATTTGGCATTCACATGCAAGATGTACTGGTCTGACAAACACACCATCTGCACATTCATAGAATGGTAGCTCTTCCGGTTTCTGTACACCTGTTCACTCCTGCGGGGGGTACCAAGGCCACATGTGTCCCATCAATGGCACCAATGATGTTGGGGATATGTCCCAGGGTATAGAAGTCACCTTTCACTGTTGGCAAATCCTCCACCTGAGGGAACACGATGTAGCTGCGCATGTGTTTCAGCAGGGCAGACAACACTCTGGACAACACGTTAGAGAACATTGGCTGGGACATCCCTGATGCAAAGGCCACTGTTGTTTGAAAGGAACCGCTTGCCAGGAAATGGAGGACTGACAGGACCTGCACTAGAGGGGGGATTCCTGTGGGATGGCAGATAGCTGACATCAGGTCTGGCTCCAACTGGGCACACAGTTCATGGATTGTTGCCCGATCAAGTCTGTAGGTGACTATTAGATGTCCCTCTACCATTGTGGACAGGTCCACCAGTGGTCTGTACACCGGAGGATGCCGCCATCTCATCACCTGCCTCAGCAGACGTGCCCTATGGATGAGAACAGCGAGCAGAGAGTCAGCCAACACTGAGGTATCACAAAATGTCATTTGCACACATTTAATAATCCGCAATGTGCCTGTAACTGTGTGTATTCAAGGCCTTGGTGTGACGCAGTTAATATTAATACCATGTGGCCCCCTGAAATGGCGGCTGCCTGACCTGTAAGGTGGGACAAGGGGATATGAGGTAACTGAGCTGGTGTTGTACACCGTCGCGGTGGGCGGTCGAAGACCGTGGCGCAATCCAGCATTGGTTAACATGGGACGCTATGGGCCCGAGGAGCTAATGACGATGTAAGCCTGCGGTGACGGTACGCACCGTCGCGGATGTGACCGCCATTTTCTGTCTGTTCACTCACTTGATACCTGACTGTCTTATCCAGGTGGCTGTTGACACCTGTTCGGTATAAGTCAATAAGGACACTCAATGAAGGACCACACACCAATTATGAATACAATTTAGCTTTACTATAATTTCAGGTAAATGCAGGCATTTAGCACATCAACAATAGTGGAATAAGAATAGCAATTTAAAGCATCTATTCATATATATGTACACTACAAAGAGTATCTATGTGTACGTATGAGCAAAGAGTTCATTGACAGAATAAGAATAGCAATTAAAAAAGCATATATATATATATATATATATATATATATCATCTATGTATACATCTGAGCAAAGAGTTCATTGACAGATATGAACTTGGAATAACTGTATACCAAAATGTGATACACTAAGATGTTCATGGAGCAGAATATAAACTAGTTGAATACTTCAGATAAGCTTTGATTTACTGCATACTAAAATGCCTATTTCAATTACTGTGGCAGACTCACACTACGATGTTCAGTAAGGAAGAAAAACTATAAACGAGCTGAATTTCTCTCAGATTATAAACACAGTGCAAGCATAATAATCAATCATAATAATAGAGCAGAGAAACAAAAAGCCTTTCATCCCTGGGTGGAACTTAACTTAGTCCACGAATACTGGGAAGCCCTCTACCGCCCGCTTGGACCTCTCTCCCCCTCGAGCGTCACGGTCTTGGAACAGCAAAACAGGGAGGCAGCTCTGGGTCTGAAGATGACAGTTTCATAACTCCATCTGCGAGCTTCAATTCCCTCACCCACTTTTCAGTGTTTAAATAACCTGAAGCTTGGATTCTACCCCCCTCCAGTATTTTCTAGCTATGTTATCAGTACATGTCTCTTGGCTGCCTTGCCATTCCCTGGCCATTGTTTTCATTCCATCTTTTACTGTGGTCTCGTTCTCAAGGTTGAGACTGAATCTCCTTCACAGCCTGTTTCTCACACATGCAGCTGCGAATAAGTTTATCTACGGAATGTCAAAAGAAAAGAAGCTTGAAAGCGAATATCGTGAATTTCTTCCACGTTGCTCTGGCTTCGGCAGGCATCACACTCATCTACACTGTTCAAGCTAATTAACCCTTCGCGTCACAATGTCTTCCGCACCTTTCCCTATACTGAACACTGACCTTCAACAGGAGAGGACCTACACTGCAAGTGATGCTGTGACCTGTGTCTGGAAGCGACGATGGTTCATGTGTCTGGGGAAAGGGCCACTGCCTTCACTTCGGAGGAGTTGGAGAAACTACTGGATAGGGTCCTCCCCCAGTACACACAACTGTACGGTCCTCCAGACAAACAGGTGAGTACACTGTGAGCATGCTGCATGGGCAGTGCTGGTTTGGAGTGGTGTGGATGGAAGATAAATGGTGGGGGCTGAGGCCTGCATGTGCGGATGGTGAGTGTATGTGCGTCAGGGCAAGGGTGAGAATGTGGGTCAATGAGTATGATGGTCCGGACGGGTAACGATTTTCCTGTCCCCCTGTACTATTCCTCTAGGTCAGCGTCCACCAGAAGAAGGCTCTTTGGCATGCCATCGCCAAGGACGTCCGGACCCTGGGGGTCCACCACAGACGGAGCACCCACTGCTGGAAAAGATGGGAGGACCTGCGCCGCTGGAGCAAGAAGACGGCGGAGGCCCAGCTGGGGATGGCCTCTCAACGTGGGAGGGGTGCCCATCGCACCATGACCCCCCTGATGTTCTGGATCTTGGCAGTGGTGTGTCCGGAGTTGGATGGGTGCTTGAGGGCATCACAGCAGCCACAAGGGGGTGAGTACACTCTCATTCAGCTGACTCTGTGTGCATTACGAGGTGTCTGGGTGGGGGAGGTGGGCAGTGGGTTCCCCTAGGCCAGGGCGACCTTGGTAGGCAAGGTCCCTTGTGAGGCAGGCTCTGTGGCACCCCAACCACGTTAGTGGTTAGTGCCATCTACACCTAGTCAGGCTCCTGTGACTTCCAGATGTGCAGCAATCGGGCTTAGGCCTTGTACCCCATGGGCATGTGATTAATCTAGGAACCATAAGTGCATGGCATAGTGCAGAGGGCTGCTGTGTCTGTTGTGTCCCCCAACGGTAGTGGTGTTGCATGCACTGAACATGTCTTTCTCCCGTCTCCCCCCCCCTTTTGTGGTCTCCCTGTTCTTGTGTGCGATAGCATCATCAGGCGGAGGAGCATTGGCACCGGAGCAGGAGGGAGCTGCATCCCACTTGGCCCTGGAGGGCGAAACAACAGAGTCTGAAGCCACCAGTGGGGCGGAGGGCAAGGGGAGCTCCACAGTGGGGACAGGAGCAGAGACCAGCGACAGCGACTCCTCCTCTGACGGGAGCTCCCTTGTGGTGGCGGACACCTTTGTGCCCACCTCATCAATAGGTACAGCCACCACCCCCTCTACCAGCACCGCCCTCCCAGCAGCCCCTCAGCGGGTGTCCCGTGGCCGCTCACCCACGAGGCTGGGCATCTCCTTCGCCCCAGGTACCTCAGGCCCTGCTGCCCTCAGTGAGGAGGCTATTGACTCCTGAGATCCCTCACTGTTGGGCAGTCTACCATTCTGAATGCCATCCAGGGTGTTGAGAGACATTTGCAACAATCACATTCATACCTAGAGGGCATTCATTCTGGCCAGGCAGTCCAACAGAGAGCATTTCAGGCTCTGGTCTCAGCACTGATGGCAGCCATTGTCCCTGTGTCCAGCCTCCCCCCTCCAACTTCCTCCACCCAGACCCAATCCCCTGTACCTCAGCCTATCCCAAGCACACCATGAGACCAGCATGCACACACATCAACACACAAGAGTGGCTCAGGCAAACATAAGCACCAGACATCTCATAGGCACTCACACAACCATCATACCCATGCACACATACCAACATCCACTGCCTCCACTGTGTCCCCCTCCTCCACGTCTCCCTCCTCCCTCCCAGTCTCGTCTCCACTCACACCTGCATGCACTACATCCTCAGCCACTACCTCCATCACCAGCACCCACATCACCACACACCGCTCACGTGCACTCACCACCCCCATTACCATTCACACATCCCCAGTGTCCTCTCCCAGTGTGTCTGTGAGCCCTCCACCCAAAGTACACAAACGCAGGCACACACCCACCCAACAGCCATCCACCTCACAACAGCCTCCAGCCCATGCACCTTCACCCAAATTCAGCAGACGTACACCTCCTACAACCACTACCTCTACCTCCACTCCCAAACCCCCTCCATCTACCCATCCCTACCGTTTTCCTGGCTAACATTGATCTCTTCCCTACACCTCCCCCCTGTCCTTTCCCTAGGGCCAGGCTTTCCAGGTCCCAGCTCAGCACCTCAGTCACCACATCCCCAGGCACAGTGGTGCCAGCAACTGCGGGGTCATGGAGTGCGCCAACCATCAGGGCTGCCAGTGTGCCACGGAGCGAGGACAAGGACATTCCACCACCTGCCAAGCTGAAAAAGGTGCCCACATCCCGGAGGGAGAAGCCGAAAACAGCTGCCACCAAGGGGTCAGGGAAAACGAAAGGGGATGGTGGAAAGACAGCTGCGCCACCATCAAAGGTGGGGAAGGGCCAAAAACTGAAGGGCAGGTCAGGCGAGGGCATGGTGGCACCGACTGAGGGACCAGTGTCACACCTTCTGTCCACGTCGACGCCAACCTGTACGGCGGAGAACACCGCCACCTGCACCGCCATAGACCCCGCCGCCAGCACCGCTGCCACCGACCCCGCAGCCGCACCGCCGCCACAGACCCCGCCGCCAGCACTGCCGCCACAGAACCCGCAGCCAGCACCGCCGCCACAGACCCCACCGCCAGCACCGCCGCCACCTACCCCGCAGCCAGCACTGCCATCACAGACCCCACTGCCAGCACCGCCGCCAAAGACCCTGCCGCAAGTACCGCCGCGACTGATACCACCGCAAGAACTGACACCACTGACACCGCTGCAAGCACCGCCAGCGGCCCCGCGACGTCCACAGACAGTGGCACCACCACTGACATGGCAACCATCCCCAGTGGTCAGTCGTCCGAGGCTGGTGGTAAGTTCCAGGACCTTGGGCAGCTTCCATGAAGCATCACTGTCATCACAGTTGTCACCTGCATATGGAATGCGAAGCCGCAGCAGTGTGGAGTATGTCTCTGCCTCCATGGCGTATCATGCTACCTGTACCTCGGCAATCTCGTGACACACACACCCAGGCGAGTGTATTGTTCCGGCCACACTGCACGTGGAGCACTCTGGGCACCAAGCCCTCTCCGGAACCAGTGGAGAGATACATCCACTACCTCAGTCCTTGGCAGGATGAAGCACTCTGGGCACCATGCCCCCTCCAGAACCAGTGGAGTATCACATCCACTACCTCAGTCCTTGGCAGGATGAAGCACTCTGGGCACCATGCCCCCTCCAGAACCAGTGGAGAGATACATCCACTACCTCAGTCCTTGGCAGGATGAAGCATTCTGGGCACCATGCCCCCTCCAGAACTAGTGGACAGATGCATCCACTACATCAGACCTTGGCAGGATGAAGCACTCCGGGCACCATGCCCCCTCCAAACCACCCAATGGAAAGACTTGAGAGACTGTGGCTTTGCACTCCCCAGGATAAAACAGTGGGCAAACCACCCACTGGAAAGACTTGAGAGACTGTGGCTTTGCACTCCCGAGGATAAAGCAGTGGGCAACCCACCCACGGGAAAGACTTGAGAGACTATTGCTTTTCACTCCCTAGGATAAAGCAGTGGGCCAACCACCCACTGGAAAGACTTGAGAGACTGTGGCTTTGCACTCCCCAGGATAAAGCAGTGGGCAAACCACCCACTGGAAAGACTTGAGAGACTGTGGCTTTGCACTCCCCAGGACCAAACTGTGGGCATGGAGCCCCCTCGTGGAGCAGTGATGTCGTGCGGTCATCAGGCTGTGGTGCCCCCCTCCCCCTGAGGTGCCTGTATATTTTCTATGTGATGCCCCTCCAGTGTTCTCTCCGTTTGGAGTCAGGATACTAGTGAGGGATTCGCCCATGCATTTTGGGCCCAGTGGTCCATGGACAATGATTGGTGCACTATCCGGACTTGTGTATTTGGTGTACATAATTGGATATACTGGATTTTGCATTTTGATAATGATATTTCACATGATTACATCCGTTCAAATCATTTCCTTTTGTCCTTGCGTTCTTCCAGGGGTTTGGGGAGGTGTATATGTAATGTTGCAGCATGTGTTTGTGTGTATGGTGTTGTAGGTGAGGGTGAGGGTGGGGGTGGGGGTGTTGCGTGTGTGTGTGTCACTCTCTTTTCCCTCCCCCTCCCCTGTGTTGTAGGTGCAGTACTCACCGTGGTCATCGTCACTGTCGTTGGAGCTCCTGATAGAAGAGCAGGAAGACCATCGCCGACAGTATCTGCAATTCGGGCGTCCTGGTTTCTCGTGGGGTGTGGAGAGGTGAGTGTTTTCCCTTCTGTGTAGTGGTTCCGCTGTGTTTTTATTCATGTTGGTTCTGCCCCGGAAAAGGTGGCGGATAGGCCTGTTGTGATAGGGTGGGCGGTACATTGTCTCCCACCTGTCTGTTAGCGGTGTCCTCCGCGATGTTTGTTTGTACCGCCGTGGCGGTCGGAGTGTTAAAGTTGCTGTCTATGTTGGCGGTTTCCGCCATGTTCATAATCCGTTTTTTTTTACGCCGGCCTGTTGGAGGTATTACATCCACTTTATCACCGACCGCCAGGGTTGTAATGAGGGCCATAGTTTATAGGAGGTGCATCAGATATCTGGCACAACGTCATGGTTGGGAAATTGTTTGATTTATTGATTGCTACTGCATTACAAATTATTTTGTCTAGGTGGAAAGACACTAGCAACATTACCTCGATTAAATGGTGAAATAGGTTATGTCATATGCCTCATTTAGATAGAGCAAATATACACACCACTCAACAACTTATCAAAAGACGTTTGTTCTGGTTGCTATTTTCTAATTTCCTATCTAATCAACATGTGAAACCTAATGATGCTAATGTATTGTGTAAACCACTTTCATTTTCCTTATTCTATATATACAAGTTCAGCATTTTATTACGCATTTTGCAATTACTTCTTATTCTCTAAGGGGCACATTTTTTAGCCCCTTGCGCCACCGGAGCATTTGTTTTTGCGATGCTCTGGTGGGGAAAAGTACAAAATCATATGATGAGGCCACACAAAGCCACTTTGCGTGACACTGAATGGCCTCATAGATATGGAGCAAGGGAGAGCAAGTCACTGCATTACCTTTCTCTGCACTCAATAGATGTTCCATGGGTGTTGCAGTGGGTGTTCCCATGCAACACCCATGGATTTCGAGGATGTGCCAAAACTTTGCACATCCTGAGGCCCAACATAGAGAAATAACTTTGGGCCTCATTACGACCCTGGCCACCAGTGAATTATGACCGTGGCGCATTAGCCATGGCCATACCACCGGCCCCCCCAACATACCGCCAGGCTTCCGCCTGGCGATCATAATCCGCAACCGCCAGCCTGTCCATGGCAGTAATCACCGCCATGGAAAGGCTGGCGATAAGGGGGACTCGGGGTGCCCCTGGGGGCCCCTGCACTTGGCATGGGCAGTGCAGGGGCCCCCAGGCACAGCCCCATCGCGCATTTCACTGCATATCAACATTGCCGCAGGCTCTAATATGAGCCAGCTGCAATGCTGATGTGACTTTTCCGCTGGTCCGGCAGACGGAAACACCCCCGGCCCAGTGGAAAAGTCATAATAGGAAGCCACATGTACTGCCAGCACTGCGGTATAGTGGCGCCCCCGGCTTCAGCGGTCTTCTAGTAGAACCGCCGAAGTCGTAATGAAGGCCTTTATTTCTCCTTGTTTTTTCCTCTTTTCATGCATGCTGCATTCTTCAGCATGCATAGAAAGAGAAAAATGCCACTCAGGATAGTTTTTGTGAGGGAAGGTGCCCCTTCTTGATCAGAACAATCCTGCCATCAACACAGACTCCATTGCACCATGGTCCAAGGGTGCCTGTGTTGGCATCAGGCTGCTGTAATGGCACCAGCGCAGGTGGAAAAGACAGGAACACACTGTATTGTGTAAATACGGTGCATTTCTGCCCTTCCACTTTAACATAGGGCAGCTCAGCAGGGTGACTTGCTGTGCTGCCCTATGCCAAATCCCCAAAAATGAGGGCCTAATTTAGTAAGCTACACCTTCTCTTTCACCTCTCCTCTTCTTCTTTCCTTTCCACTCTCTTCCTCTTCTTTCCTATGCCATTGTTTTCTTTTCCTTTCTTCATAAGTAAACTTATTTCAGCACAAACCTTACTGTAATTGGTTAAAATTACTATAGATGTATCGCTTAATGTAATCAAATACAATATTATTATTCATTTCTATACTGTTATGACACATTTTACTATAATACTCAGTAAAGTATTTTTAAACTTTAAAATGCTTCTCCAATATTGCCTATTGCAATTTATAGAGGTGTGCAGCGGGGGCTCCTCCATTAAGGCGGAAGAGCCCACTGCTCTCTCAGCAATGCAAAAAATGAAAAATAAAATGATAATAAAAGCAATGTTATTATCATTTTATTTTTCCTAACTGAGCCAAGTTTGGATAGGAGCGAGGCAATCCTGATAGACAGCAGCTGCCGCAGAAAGGAGTGGTGGGCACTGTAAGTGCGCATGTAGGTTTGGCCAACTGTCTTAGGATGGCCAGACCGACATGAGCAATTACATCTCTCAAACCCGAGCTGTGTTGCACAGCCAGGTGGAGATCAAGCACAGTCTCCCTAAGTGAGCACCAAACCAGACCACTCACACCAATCCTAGCGCTGCTCTCATGCTAGGTAATAGTATTACCAGCATGAAAGCAGCGTCTGGATTAGCCATGGGATGTCTGGGAGCCTGTGCATTCGTGCATTGGCTGCTGGGAATCAAGAGGAGCAGAGGAGAGCAAAAGCACAAAGGTGGAGGCTGGCAAGTAAGTAATTTTTTTCTTCTTATTCCTCCCAAACCCCTGCATTGCCCCCCAGCACTACCCCCATGCTGCCCCACCAGTTTTACTTCACAGTACCCACCACTGGAGGTGTGTGCAGCTCCTGACTGGCTGTAGCAATGCAGGTTACTAGAAAGTTGTTTCTAGAAAGTTGTATGACAGCCTGCTTCCAACCTCCTTACTTTAGGGTGTTCAAGTAAACATCCTGGTGAAACGTAGCTCTCTGAACCCAAAACAGCAGCTAAGAGTGCAGTTCTTACAAGACTCATCCTACTTTGAGTCTACTGTAACAGCCTTGGATGCACAACTGATATCTATGCCACTAGACTCAAACTACATATTTGGTTAATGACACATGCTTGTTTTATGCAAATTCAAACGTGCTTTCTGGAAATAAAAGAAGGATGAGCAAATGGAAGCCCTGGCACAGGAGAACCTCTGAGCAAAACATTGTGCCTATTTCTGTATAGCAGTAAACTTTATTAATTGCAATAGACATTATTTGACAGTCCTTTTAAATAATATTCTAATACTTTTCTTTTCTCTTTCAAATACTCTTTGTAAAACATTACAACAAAATTGACAAAGGTAGAGTATGTAAGGTGAAGCTTGTCTGAAGATACGGGTAGAGCACTGTTCCCTCTCAATGGATGACCCCATGTGGACCCAACATTAATGGTGTGACTACACGTTAAACATATTGCGCACACCGATATACTGATCATGTCCTGAGTCCCTCATAATCTGGTCCAGCACAAGCAACATGGAACACTTCCTCAAGCTTTTGGACCATGGGGTGAAAGGGGCTATGTTTGTTTCTGTGGAGCTGGACTCCTTAGGGGCAGATTTACTAACCTTTGACGCAGTGCAACGCAGCAAGACAACTTGCTGCCCTCTGCTGCTTCAAATGGAGAGGGCAGGAATGCTCCATATCTAATAAGATTTGGTGCATTCCTGCTTTCTCTCTGCACACTACTAGCTGCCAATCGCCAATGCAGGCACCATGCCTGCATTGCACGCAGCATTGTTTTTGTGCAGGAGGGAACACCTTCCTGTACAAAAACATCCTCTGAAACTTTGCCCTCTTTATACTTGTACTGCAGAATGCAGCACATGTAGAAAGAGAAACCAATTAGACAAATTAAATATATTTCCCCTTATTTCATCTCCCCTGGGAAGGCGTCACATTTTGACACATGCCCAGGCTTACTATTGTCAGTAAATGTGGGATTGCTTCTAAAACCATGGGTGGATGCATGGGAAAACTCACGCTCAACCAATGGTACGCCTTCCCAGGGCAGAATAATGCAAGGCAGCAACTTGCTTTGCCTTGCACTTCTCCAGATTTACAATGCCACACAGAGCCATGCAAGGTGTCATAGTAAATCTCACTTAAAGGTTTGCTTGCCCTTGCACCACCTTGCGTGACCCAAGGCAATGCAATCCCTTATTAAATCTGGGCCTTCGTTCCTTCTTCATAGTGTCTTCTCCAAGTGTGAATAGAGTAATAAAGAGGCACAATGCTGTCATTCAGAATGACTAATGCATTATTCACGTAATGCATGTCCTGTGGGCTCATCCAAAAGTTTTCTTGATGCCAGGGGCAAAGCATTGACTGAAGAAGGTTGGGCGTGTCCCATTATAAGCATGCTGCCTGTGGGCAATCCTCCATGCATATGGCATTCAGGCCCAGATTCTGATAGGTGTCACAGAATGCAGCACAGCAGTCAAAAATGCTGTGCTGCATTGAGCGACAAGGAGAGAGCAGGAGAGCTCCATGTACACATAGATATGGCTCTCGTTTCCTCTCTCCCTAGCTCTGGAGCTGATTTTAGCTGCCATGCGCCACACACACACCTTAGTGCCATAGTGCTAAGGTGTGTGCGTGAGTCTAGCATAGGTTTTGTACAGGAAGGTGTCCTTCCTTTACAAAATACTATGCCTAGTCAACTGAAAAAACGTTTTCTAACTTATTTATGTGTTGTTCAGTGCAGCACACATGCAAAGTCAGAAAAGCACAGAGAAATAAAAACATTTCTCCGTTTAACGCCTGCTTTTCAGTGGTGTTAGTTTTGGCACTTAAACCTGTCTACTAATGTTAGTGAATGGGGTGTTGCTTCAAAAAGCATGGGTAATTGCAAGGGAACACCCATGTACCACACATGTAACTCCCCATTGATGCAAAGTAAGGCAAAGCAGCGTCTTGCGCTGCTTTGTGTTACATTTATATGCAAACCACTGTGAATACCAATTTACGCTGTTTTGTTAAACCCCAAAAATGTTCAGTGTTGGTTTAGCATTAAAAAAGTGATGCTAACCAGACGCGAAACCTTTGTGAATCTGGCCCTCAGACTGATCAATTGCTGAAGGGGGCTGAACCAAAGCCCTTCTATGTGAATTTATTTTATATTATTTAAAATGTATTGTTCAGTGCTAAATCTGGAGAAACAACTCAAGCCATGTAACCCAGACCTTAAAAAGTGTTGTCTTCCATTACGGAAATTGATACAGTCTTTAAAAAAAGTACCACGTCCGAGTGTGGCCCTGCTGGTTGACAACCTCTCCTCTGCTTAAACCATAAAAAAGAAGCCATTCTCTTTTCATTAATAGCAGGAACTGGTGGTCCCTGTCTGACAAAGAGTGAAAAGTCTTCTAGCTATTGCTCCAAGAATTTTAGATTCTATTAAGGACACAGAGGCAGGGATTATGCTTCTTTTTACTTTACTCAACAAACAGCAGCCAATCTAAATACATAAAACTTTATGCTATATATCTCATGAGTCTTTGACACGGCCTCAACCAATTCCATGCCTATATAAGTCCATTACATGACACTGAAGTCCTCCGTCTTTCTTTTCAAATGTAAGCAACCATAACAGAAGTCCAACATTGTGTATAACATTACCATGAACCGCCCACCATCTGCAGAATTGTGCCACAACTGTATCTGTAGCACTCCAGTGACAGCATCCACATCGAGATGAACACCTGAAACTCAGAAGAATCAAACACACCGATTCCTCAACGAACTTCAGGTAGATGAAGTATTCGCACTTGATGGAAACAAGAAAGGAAATAAGCCACATTCTAAAAATAAAAAATCCAAACACTTGGGAGGGTAATT
This sequence comes from Pleurodeles waltl, assembly GCF_031143425.1. NCBI lineage: Eukaryota > Metazoa > Chordata > Amphibia > Caudata > Salamandridae > Pleurodeles > Pleurodeles waltl. Next base: position 1,083,567,091 of record NC_090437.1, on the reverse strand, counting down.
TCTAACCAACAGTCAACAATAATCATCAAGTGATATTATCCATGACATGAAGAACATAACCTGAAAGTTTGTATGGGTGGATTAATCCTCACCTCTGTGTCCATAATCTAAAATTCTTCATGCAGTAGCTAGAATTTTCTTTGCATGACAAAGCCATTTGCAAAGGGAACCAGGGCTGAGCCTTTTAACAGGGTGTCACCAAAACAACCTCTGCTTACCGATGCTGTGACTGGATGAGAACTCTCTGTATCAAAAAGAGAATGGAGGAAACGCATACAGCATACCTCGTGACCACGATTGAAGGAATGCATCTGACCCCACCACCTGAGGGTCCGGCCTCCAACTGAAAAATGTTGGAAGTTGTGTATTAAGTTGAGAGGCAAATAGATCTATCATGCAGGGGCCCACCAATGATCCAAGACATGAAATACCCAGGGGAACTAGTTTCCAATCACTGGAATTATGCAGGAGGCATGAATTCCAGTCATCCGTCACATTTGATCGAGCTGAATGTATTCTGCTGCAACCGAAATCTGATGCTTGAGGCAATCATGCCAGAAGTCCTTCGCTATTTCCGCTAACATGCAAGACCTCATACCTCCCAGCCGATTTATGTATCTGACTGCAGACACATTGTCCATCCTTAGGCAGATACAGTGATTAATTTTGCAGGGGATAGGGACCGAATTGCAAACGCCTCCGCTAAAAGTTCCAGGCAATCAATGTTATAACTCAATTCCTCCTGTGACCATCGATACCTCGTCTCCACTGGACTGCAACGCGCTCCCCAGCCCCAAAGGCTTGCATCTGATTCTATGGTCACCTCTAGAACAGATGTAGAAATTGCCCTGTCATTCCATCCATCCATGTGGGACAACCACCAGGAGAAGTTCTGAATATTGAAGGCCCTTCTGAAGGTGTCTGATTTTTAAGAGTGCAATAATGTAGGGTACCCGGAAAAATGGCTTGTATCGTAGAGGATAAAAGATCCACTAGTCAGGCGAAAATCCTCAACGATATAATTGAAAAGGCAAGAGCTCTCCTCAACTCTTTCTTTATGGAGTGTCATTTGGACATTGGTAAAAGGAGTTGAGCTTTGATGGAATCTATCTGAAAATCTCAGAATTCAACAGTTTGGAAAGGCAACATACTTGATTTCTTGAGAGTTGATGATAAAATGAGATCCTGGAGCAAATGAATCATTAAAGAGAGGTGCCAAATCATGGTCTCTTTGTCCTGTGCTATATTTAGAATATCGGCAAGGTAAATGATCAAGTGCACCACCCGTTCCCTGAAGTGTTGCACCACTGGTCAAATCAACTTGGTGAAGCACCAATGCACTTAGGACAGACCGAATGGAAGGGTGGTGAACTTGTACCAGGAAGGGCCCCATTTAAACTGAAGAAACCTCCTGTGAGGGGCGTAAATGGGGACCAAAAGGTAGGCTTCCATGAGGTCTAGAGGCACTAACCAATCGTCATTTCTTAAAGGGTCTCTTAGCAAGTGGACGCCTTCAATTTGAAATGATGATGCACTATCCAGGAATTGAATTGTTTGAGAATCAAAACGAATTGGGAACCTCCCCCTTACTTTTGCACTAAAGATTTAGGCGGTCATTCTGACTGCGGCGGGCGGTGGTCGCCGCCCGCCATGCGGTCACCGCCGAATGACCGCCCCGCGGTCAAAAGACCACGGCAGCCATTCCAACTTTCCCGCTGGCCCGGCGGGCGCCCTCCAAAAGAGCGCCCCCTGGCCCAGCGGGAAAGCCCCTGCAACAATGAAGCCGGCTTCGAATGGAGCCGGCGGAGTTGCAGGGGTGCGACGGGTGCAGTGGCAACCGTCGCGATTTTCACTGTTTGCTAAGCAGACAGTGAAAATCTTTGTGGGGCCCTGTTAGGGGGCCCCATGACACCTGTTCCCGCCAACCTGGTTCTGGCAGTGAAAACCGCCAGAAACAGGCTGGCGGGAAGGGGGTCGGAATCCCCATGGCGGCGCTGAAAGCAGCGCCACCATGGAGGATTCCCTGGGCCAGGGGAAAACCGGCGGGAAACCGCTGGTTCCCCTTTTCTGACCACGGCATTACCGCTGCGGTCAGAATAGCCCAGGAAGCACCGCCAGCCTGTTGGCGGTGCTTCCACTGCCCTCCGCCCTGGCGGTCAGAGTCCGCCAGGGTTGGAATGAGGGCCTTAGTGCTGGTGAACTCTCCTTGGTGGGGTAAGATTTCCACTATAGCCCCGTTCTACAGGAGAAAGCGAATTTCTTACCCTATGAAAGAGCGTTCTGCTTGGGAAAAAAGGAGAGGATGGGGAGGGGTTGTGTGATGTGGCGAGGAATAGAACTCCAGCTTAAAACCCTACACCATCTGCAAGACCCATTGACCTTGTGTGATATTCTTCCACATATGGAGAAAATACTGTATTCTTACCTCTGAAGAGGGAGTGCCTGCAAGATCGAGACCAGGAACGTTGTTGCCTCCACAGTAGTCTCCTCTGGAGGTGCGACCTGGCCTCGTCTGTATCGTGACCGATAGAAGCTTGAGGTAGCGTAAGCTCCTCTGACTCTCTGCATGGCAACTCTTGAACCCTGCTGGTATCCTCGGCCTGATGTCCAACACCTTTTTGATGGATGGCTGAGCTTTGTCTAGCGCTGAAGAGGTGGCTACATATTTACTCAGATCCTTGACAAACTTAAAGCCAAACAGCAACCTGTTGGCCAGTGTACCTGGTTCATTGAAGACTAGTTCCGCCAGTTTAAGATCCAGGCACATCAGAAAAGACCATCTATGTTCCATAGACATGGCGCAATTAGCATTGCATTGCAGACAGATAGCCCTTTGCACCCATTCCAGGATGACGTCCAGGTCCGGGGGGAGCTAGATTCCTTAGCTTGAACAGCTAGCTTGAGAATTTTTGTCAAAATGCCCGAGAGGTTTAGGAGTTTATCTTGGAAACCGCACCAGGCGCGGTCCAGACCCTCCTTAAGATCCTTTGCATATTTTTTCAAAATGGTCACTATGCTTCGGTCCAAATTTAGAGTGTCAGCTACCTTTCCCAAGAGTGAAGGGTGTGCTGATCTCAGAGTGCTCCTAACGTCTTTTTCAAAACCTTTGCGTGGTCTATCTTGCACATAGTGCACAACCCCCATGCAAGGAACCCACTCTGTTGTGGCTGAATAATGTTTTCTGGAGTGAACAAGAGATGTCACCCACTCTGGCCTGGAAGATAAGAGGATAGATGATCGGCGTTGCCCTTTTTCTTACATGGGGAAAGAGAACCCCTCTGTAAATCTCTCTGAGTCCTCTGAATCAAAGGAGGATGATGAAGGTTCATGTGAGACTTGCTATGGGTGCAGTGGTATTGCAAATGTTTCTGTTGAAACTTGAGGGGTTGAATCCCAATATTCTAGGTCATGCAGGACAGAAGCTGCCTTCTGCGCCAGTATGTCAGCTGATAATAGACCCCCCAAGGATTGTCAAATGGGAATGGGACACCAGCTGTTGCGGCAGGCTTGCCTGATTGGAGTTGTCTATGAATTCTCTTCTGCCAAAATTGACCAGAGGCTGAGTCAATGGCTTAAGAGCCTTAATCAGGACCTGCTCACGAGGCACCTCATTAATGTCCTGATATTGATCCTGTTCATCCGTGTAGTACACCATAGCTGCTAGGCTAAATGGTAGTGACGAGGTTCGGGGGAGGGGGAGAGGGGACACACTGAAGCAGATGAACACAGATGCTAAATGAAGGCAGTACCAGAACTGCCTTGCCAGAATTTGGTAATTGTGGAGGGAACCACCTGCTATTGTAAAACAATATCCCCTGGGCCAGGCCTCAAAACAATTATTACAACCCTGTTGGGAGCTCTCTGGGACCAATGCTCGTGCTGAAGCATGTAGGTGCGTTGAGCCAATCGAGAAAGATAAAATCCTCTGATGTGGCTCAACACGGACGCGGGTGGTGTGCTGAAGCATGTCGGGTTCATTGAGCCAATCGAAAAAGATAAAATCTTCTGATGCGGCTCAACGCGCAGATGAGCGGTGTGCAATAAAAAGAGGACAGCGACCTCAATGAATTACGGATCCAAAGGCCTGCGATGGTCCCTCTCCCGCTCCACTTCTGGCATGCGCTGGGAAGAGTGAAATCTCTAAAATAGCACAAAAATACAAACTCAGTACGCGTGCAAGATTTTTTACTCAAGCAAACAAACAGCATTGGCAGTGAAACAAATGAGTACTTAGCTTTGACTGCTGCAGCATCAAATAAAGAAGAAGGACTTCAGTGTCATGGACTTATATAGGCAAGGAATGGACACCATTGGTCAAGGCCATGTTAAAGGGTCATGGGATATGCAGTTTAAAGTTTTATTAATTTTGATTGGCTGCTGTTTGCTCAGTAAAGAAAAGCATAATCCGAAGCCTCCGGCCCTGAAATAGAATGAGAGAAACGTTATAGCTTGCATCCCTCCTTTTAGTCATCAGTGCCCAGAACCAGTATTCAGTGCCATGTAGTAGTGAAGTAAATCACACATGAGCAGCAGCATGGTGTTTTCTAAACACCATGTAGTAATATAATATCAGAAAACTACTTATAAAGTTTTCATTAGAAAACAGCAACCAGCTAAATAAACCAATATGATTATTCCATATGTTACGCACAGAAATACCTTGCGCCTGATAAAAACTTCGTAAATTATGAAGAACATAGCTTACTAACACGTTATTATATTTCACATAGGATGTGTGTATCTACAAAATTGATCAACGCATTAGGTAAGAATATTGTACTAAAATAATGCTTCTGCAAAAGAAACTGCTCAAAGCTTCAATAACGTGACATGCTTACATTGTGTTTGACACTAAAAACTAATGTAATCAATCCCTTTAAGAAGGACTCATTTACTTAGTGACTCTTCAAATCTAATGCTGCCTACTAGCTAACAAATTACCAGACATGCACAGTCTTCTGTCTGCGAATGCTCCTTTGGCACTTTTCTTACAACAGATGATAAATAAAGCAAAGTAAATTAGAGCTCCTTCAAATTTAAAAATATTTCAGAATTACATTCTTAAATTGCATTAGGGCCTAAAATATCATCTCAGCACAGATAATGTAAACATCCAACCTTTTGCGTCCCACAGTTTTTCAGGATATTGCATATACAAAAATGCATTACAGGCAGCGCTGATAACAATGTCAGCTAGTGACAAGTCCTGTTGATTTGAAATCCTAGCAAGTCTTATCCTTTGTGAGTGAATTCAGAGGTTTGGTGTTGACCTAATATGGAAGAACCATGGAAAGCTATTGTCGCTATTTATTTTTGTCAGACGCTATCCCTACAGTCGATTTGGCTGCTGTATGTTTTAAGGAATGGGCTGTATTTAACCTTCAACCCCAGGCCGATTTGTTAAGTATATTTTATTTGTATGCCGTCATTTATGTAGGCACATGTTGGCAGTGCTGCTCTAAATGTAAAGGTACACGAATTTTATAATGAGAACTTTTTCGGAATTATTATCCTAACGTGTTTTCTTTAGTGCCTGGCTGTAATCTCCCAAATAAGAAGGTTAGAAGTAAAGAAAAGTCTATGTGGAGAGAGTGGCAAATCCACCGGTGGAGTATTCGCTTCAGGTAGATAATGCTCCAAAAGCATTATACATTATACAGGAATAATACAGGAGAGTTAACACCATTGAAGGTTTCTTTACTAGCATAAAATCCAGCAAGAGAGGATGTACTACTTCCTCAAAAAACTGAAGTATTTTTATCTTACCGCTGAACTATAAACCACAGTCAAAGTTATGAACTGGCTCACCTCTTCCCCTGACTGTCCATCAGGATAGCATAATATCCTCAATGACATTGTTCTTTTTAGATGATTTTTGTTAGATTTTAACAAACAATGAGAAATGCAACATAGTATAGTGTCCTCTGGAAGCTGGGTCCACTGACAGTCCTCACATGAATATGGTCACGTTGGCATCACTGTCTAAGCATCACCCCACCACAGGCTTCCAACTCTGCTTCTACTTTCCCCCAGATAGTGACATTATAAGGTGCTTTGTTAGACTCGGCCCTCTCTGCAGGGTCACCTCAAAACCTTTTGCCTTTTTCTTTCCCTTTTTTCTGAAATTCACTTTTGTTGGCCTTAGGGCTCTTTGCACTTTACCACTGCTAACCAGTGCTAAAGTGATTGTGCTATCTCCTTTAACATAATATTAGCTCACACCACTTTAATGTACTTATATGTCCCTTGTAGAGTCATATACCATATACCCAGAGCCTGTAAATGAAATGCTACTAGTGGGCCTGCAGCACTTATTATGCCACCCATCTAAGTAGCCCCTAAAAAATTTCCCAATTCAGCCATTGTAGCTTGAATGCTATTTAAAACACCCAATTCGACTTGGCAATACAGAACTCTTGAAAAGCTTTAAACTCTCCATTTATTGTATATATGTCAATCCATAAGGTAGGCTCTAGGTCACCCATAGAGCAGGGTGCATTGCAATTAAAAGGTTAGGCATGTATTTTTTAGTTTTACATGTCTCAATACTGAAAAACTCCTAAATGTGTTTTTCATGACTGTGGGGCCTACCTGTCCCATAGAATAACATTGGGTTATGATATTTAATAAGTGATAATATTTGCATGGAAACATGTAAGCCTTTTATGTTTGGTGCCTGAGTAATATTAATTAAAACATTTATGTAATGATAACGTTGGATTTTACGTTACACATTTAAAAATTCCACTTTTAGAAAGATGGTATTTCCTGCTCTATTTGGTCCTGCAGCCTCCCCTTGGTCACGTGCCTAGGTGTAGTTAGCAGTTAATATTTGTGAATTCTACCCAGGCAGTCACACACAAGAGGGATTATGTGTACCAGAATGGGCCTTCTGCTAGCTGTGTGTTGGTGAAGCTGGGCACAGCCCCACATGCAACCGAATAGGCTGTGCTCTGCTTTCACACAAAGGGCTTGTCACCACTGCATTGTCCCTGCAGCCAGCCTGAGGCCAGGGCAGGGGAGTCAGCATATTCCAAGCACGTCAAAGACAAACCTCTAGAAACTGCTCCTACTCTAAGAAGGCACCATATTTAAAAAATGGGCCCTCAAAGCCACTCTTTTGTTCATTTTCTGGACCTGTGGAAGGACTCTCAGAGGACTGCCTTCTGCTGTGGCCTGCTGTGTACTCCCCAAGACTGCCTATCTGAACCCTAATGGACTGCTTGCTGCCTGAAGCTTGCCTTGAACCCTCAGAGGCCCATCCTGCTGCTTGAGCCCTGCTCCTTCACGCAAACCCAGGACTACAAGAGTGATCGCAAGGGCAAGTTTGCTGGCCTCCTGTACATAGCCTCAGTGATATAACAGGCTTCCACCATCTTGAACCCACACCTCAACCCAGTCCTAGCCCCTCAAGTGGTGTCTCTTCAATCCTCAGTCTTTGGTGGTGGTGCTAAAAGTGCCCAGATAGCCAAAATCAAAAATTTGGAAGTTGGAAGATTTTTGGCTATAAACTGCTCTAGGCACTGAGAGAAGATCAGGACCAACCTGCATGACTATCCACTCAAGTTGCATTGCCAGTCGGCCTCACTTCATGCCAGTTCCCACAATGTTCTTCCCTGCAGCAGCAAATCCTGTTTAGCCGTCCTTAATCAAGGGGTATTGGGTCTCCTGGAATTTTCATTGGCTACAGCTCCTTCCTCATACCCCTGGAGATTTTCAACTTCTACAAAAATCCAAATGTAGACATCTTCACAACTTTGTCCAATGGCTCTGCGACGACGACATTCCCTCCTCAGACACCACCTGCAGCTTTGTCCCACTGAACTATAATTGAACTGAACTGAATTTCTTCTAAGTCTGACGGTGAGCACCGACCAAGCCCAATCTACTTCTTGTATCCAAATCGCACTCCATTGTTGTCGGACACATTTTTCAACTTTGACCCAGTCTTGCATGACTACCCAGTTTCTCGAAGGACAACACGCAGAAAGACAATCTTCGCACAGCACAATGATCCAGGACTAGGTCTCAAAGTGTGTGGTGAGTTTTAGACCTGACAGCCTTAGGGTGGTCTTCCCTCCAACGTTTTGCCTACATCTTCCACTTTTGAGAACTTGTTTTGCTGGCTTTAGGATTTTACCACTACTAGCCTGTATAAAGTGCTTGTGCTCTCTCCCCGAACATGATAATATTAGCTTATCCCCAATTAGCATATTTAATTTACTTATACGTCCCTAGTAAAGTGCACTATATTTGTACAGGGCCTGTAAATCAAATGCTACTTTTGGGCATTCAGCACTGATTGTGCCACCCACTTAAGTAGCCACTTAATCATGTCTCAGACCTGCGAGTGCAAAGCCTGTGTGTGCAGTTTTACACTGCCAGGTTGGCCTGGCCAAATAACCCTTTGCTAGGCCCAAACCTTCCCTTTTTATATATAAGATAGACCGTAGACAGCCCAGAAGACATGGTGCAATGTATTTAAAAGGCAAGACATGTACTTTTATGATTTACATGTCCTGGCAGTGAAAAAATCCCAAATGTGTTTTTCACTACAGCAGGGCCTATCTCTCCCATAGGATATCACTGGGATTGCCTTATTATTACATCTGTGTAACTCACAATCTGAAAGAAACATGTTTTTCGAGTTTGGTGTCTCTGAAATCACAATTTAAAATCACAATTTATGGTGAAGGTGGATTTTAAATTATAATCCTAAAAAATCCACCTTTAGAAAGTTGGAATTTTTTTACTTTAGCCATTTGGTGCCTGCTGCCTGCCTTTGATCACTTGCCTGGGGTGGGTGGGAGCTGTCCTTGTGTATTCCCCTAAACAGCCACATACAATGGGAGCTTAGGTGTCACTTATTGGGCCTTGATGGGCCATCCTGGTAGGACGGGTAGGGGGAGCTGGCTACAGCCTCACTTACACCTGAGTAGAATGTGGCCTGCACCCACACAAAGGGCTGCATAACCCCCTGTAGTCTAGAGCTAGGGCAGGAAGGGCATGACCTCTGTGCACTTCAAATGTCTGTTTTTTAAGTCTCTTCAAGGGTAAAACAGGGTATAAGTCCTGGACCTCTGACACCAATAACTCAATACACTTCTGGACCTTTAACTACTCTGCCAGGAATAAGGACTGCTGTGTTGCTGAAGGACTACCACTCTACTAGACTGCTGCTTTGCTGACTGCTGCTTTGCTGGACTTCTGTTTTGCTGTGCTTCTCTGCTGCCTGTTCTCCTGCCTAGGTGAGAAGGACAGGACCTACATCGCTTGAAATTTGAGTGGCTCCAACGGTCAGCTGGCTCGTCTTTTGATTTGAAGTCTCAGAGACAAAAGACTTTCAACCAGCCTTCTTCTGCATATAGGCTCTGCCATCTATGAGGCTGCCCTGCCAATTCGTGCCACATCAGTCCTACATCTTTGGAAGTGAGGCCTAAGGTGCTTGCTCCAGCAGAACCAGTGCATCCCCTGTCAACCTGATGCATCGCTGCCACTGCATGGTTCAAAACCGGTGCATTGCTCCTGTTGTGGGGATCGTAACTAGTGCATCGCTCCTGTGTTAGGGATAAGAACAGACGCAGCACTTTGTTCAGCGGACCTCACTGGATCCCTGTATCCGACCCTCACTCCATCGTGATCAGCCTGAACTTTTGGCTTGGATCCAGTGCAAAGTGACCAGATATTGCCGATTGGAGCTTCTTGCTTCTAAATCACTGTTTCATAGTTTAATAATTAAAATTCAGTACTCAAGTTTCATTTATTGGATTTTTGTAATTTTGGTCTTATTTTGTTTATTAAATTAAGCTCTATTATTCTAACCCCGTGTGGAAACATTGTGCGGTGATTTCACCATTTTACAATTTGAAGTGTTGAAAATATACTTCACACATTGCCTCTTAAGTTAAGCCTGACTCCTCTGCCAAGCTACCAGAGGGAGAGCGTAGGTGAATGTAGGGTGTATATGTGCCTTACCCTGACTAGGATTTGTGGTTCCTGCTTGATCAGGGTGCATACCTCTGACAACCAGGAACACAGTTTCTGACATTTAGTCTATACTTTACCATTCACCTCACCACAAAAGAGGGCATAGATCATTTCAGAAAATGCACTTTCAGGTAAAAGCTGGCTTGTTTGTTTGCCATTGCGCCCTCTATCAGGCGAGTGGGAAGGGGAGCATGACTAGGTATGTGGGGTGATCATTTATTTGTTCTTGGCAAGTCTGAAAGGTGAAAAATGTCAGGAAGTTATTCTTGATCCGAAGGACTGTTCACAAAGTGGAACGGGTAAGATGGAGGAAGTGCAAATGATAGAGAAGATGTGACAGTGTGAAGAACACAAGACAGTAGTGCTAAGGAGGAAATAAGCTGTGGTACCACTGAGGATGTGGTAGAGACTGAAAATGGGCAGTGAATAGGCATCATACCATGGACAAAGTGGAGGAGTTGACAAAAAATAAAGAAGGTGTGAAAGTACACACTGCTGAGAAGCAGCATATCCTTCATAATTATGAAAGTAAGATAAGACTTGGAGAAGCCAAAATTACATATTTAAAAACAAAAGAGCTTGGGGAAGTGCAGGAATGATTATTAGTGGGGAAAAGAAAGGGATCTGATAATAATTAATTTAAAAAGTTGATTATCCACAGTTTAACCTAAATTAAGAGAAGCAGGAAGACGATCCAGTGGATAGGGGGTGATTCTGACCCCGGCGGTCTTAGACCGCCGGGGCCAGGGTCAGCGGGAGCACCGCCGACAGGCCGGCGGTGCCCCGCAGGGCATTCTGACCGCGGCTTTAGGCAACACTGGCGGTCTCCCGCCAGTGTACCGCCGCCCTATTGAATCCTCCAAGGCGGCGCAGCTAGCTGCGCCGCCGAGGGGATTCCGACCCCCCCTACCGCCATCCAGTTCCCGGCGGTCCGCCCGCCGGGAACCGGATGGCGGTAGGGGGGGTCGCGGGGCCCCTGGGGGCCCCTGCAGTGCCCATGCCACTGGCATGGGCACTGCAGGGGCCCCCGTAAGAGGGCCCCTACAAGTATTTCACTGTCTGCTTGGCAGACAGTGAAATACGCGACGGGTGCAACAGCACCCGTCGCACCTTCCCACTCCGCCGGCTCGATTACGAGCCGGCATCCTTGTGGGAAGGGAGTTTTTCCCTGGGCTGGCGGGCGGTCTTTTGGCGACCGCCCGCCAGCCCAGGGAAAAACTTAGAATACCCTCCGCGGTCTTTCGACCGCGGAGCGGTATTTCGGAGGGGGAAGTCTGGCGGGCGGCCTCCGCCGCCCGCCAGACTTAGAATGACCCCCATAGTCAGCTACTCAAGAAAATGTTAAACATATTCCTCTCATATAATTGAGAAGTTGCGTAGAAACAGACTATTATACAAAGTACACTTTGTAGCAATATCATGTGAGAAATCAGGGGCCACTCTGAACATATGCATGGTTTCTGTTCCCCCAAATTATTGGCGACACACACATTCGATTTCCGTAAGCCACATAAGGAAGCTGTGGTCTTTTTGCAGAAAAGAAAAAACTGTCAGGTGTCTCTTGCTCTCCTCTCCTACTGAGTTATTTTCAAGCAGGTGGGAGGGCTAGGATTTTGACAAACCTTTTCAGAGAATATCTCATCTGCAGGTAGCTGTGATGGGGTTTGTTAATGGAAGACTCAGAAATAACTATAACCCGGATTATTTTCCTGGATTAATTTATTTGAAGTGCTGTATCAGACAAAAAAAATCTTAGTTTATTGCCTTATATCTTCTTATAGTCTCTCTTTTTCTCTCTCTCTCTATCTCTCTCTCTCTCTCTCTCTCTCTCTCTGAGTGTTTTTATCCTTTCGTCTTTTTGTTCATTGGGTTTCCTCTATTTGTTGTTTCTATTAATCTTCCATTTTCTTCTCTTCTTCTTAGGTATATCTCATCCGGAGTTCAGCTCCCAGATTGGCAGGACCATGCAGGAAGAGAAAACCACGGAAAGAAAAGGTAAGTGGATCTCGTTTGTGTTCATTGTCTTTCTATAGAAAATAATAGAGTGGGGAAGGAGTGGTCAAAATAGGGTGAGGAGAGAAAGAAAGGGGAAAAAAAACACAACAAAGGGAGAAAAATATCCTGTGTGAATATGGGAGGGACCCCGTATAGTCAGTGCTTTAACAGGAAAAATAGAAGTGCAGGTACTCTGTAATAGAGTACCTGCTTGTTTCTGAGAAGTGCCGGTACTCTCCAATTAAAAGTATTACGTTTTTCTTGAGATGTGCCGGTACTCTCCCTCTCAAAATAAAAAAGTGTCGGTACTCAGTACCGGCCCATTTAAAGCACTGCGTATAGTCACCGTATAGTGTGCGCGTATGAATCAATTCCTTAAAGCATAGCAGTGCTGTTCGCGCAAACTCAGGTGTGCAGGAATTTTCCCCGTCTGCTGCTCCTCGTCTCACAAGTTATTCCTCCTGTCTCCCCACTTTCATAAAAATTGCCTGGTGCTGGGAATATATGCATGCACCTGTATGAGCCACGTCCCTCCAGGGATGTGGCTGGGTTCTCGGTTCTGCCCTGCTCTGGTATCACCACAACGCGCCTCGGGTTCCTTGCTCTGTACATCGTTTTCTGTTCCTCCTCCATACTCCTGCCCTCCGGCATCTTCTTTTCCGTCTTTTCCGTCTCCTGATGAGCCCGCCCTCTCTTCCTGCTCCGTCGCGGACCTTTCGGTCTCCGAGGTATTCCCTTCTGTCCCTCTTCCCGTCGCTGGCGTCTCCTCCTTCTCCTTATCTCCTCCCGCCCTTGCGCCTTCTTCAGTATCCTGGATATCCGGGATTCCAAAAACAATCCGGTCCTCTTTTCCCTTGCTGGGACCCCCGGGGTACGATTATATCGTCCCTGTTTTACTATTTTGTGACAGGGTTGCCGGAACCCTGTTACAGTAGCATATACCTGTTCCCACCCGTACCTGATAAATCAGTATGCACACACAACGATTGGTATTTTATACTGAACAATTACTTATTATACACTGTTTTTCTGTGTCAGAATTTGAGGTCAATAACTTGGGCATGTTGTACACCTACCAACTTCAAAAATCTATTCTGGTTGGGTCAAATCACTGTTCTGAGGGAATCTCTCCTCAAACGCTTGTAGATGTGTCCCCAGATAAGTGCATTTTGAGAGAACAGTTAATGAGTAAAAAGTTGCCAAGTTCTTCAAAAAATAAGTAAACCAGAGATATGAATGTTTAAAATTTTAAGGGAAAAACCACCAAGAAAAAGTAAAGCATCCATCAAAGTCATTGTTTATGGTTGAGATCAAATATGCCAAGCGGGTCATTCCAATCAAATATATTACCTTCTGACATAAGGGACTCATTTAGAGTTTGGCAGACTGTTACTCCATCACAACTTACACTCTGCCATACTCTAAATTAGGCTCTTAGGCCCTGATTTATACTTTCTTTGTGCCGCATTACCGTCATTTTTAGTTGCAATAAGAACTTGATGGTATAATGGTATCACAGAATGGCACAGCACCAAAAGAGGCGATGCATTTACTCAAAATGAGATTTTGAACCTAAAAAACACTATCTGTTGACATGCTAAAATGGCCGTGGTTAACTCAGTCGTACAGAAATACTTTTGTAAATTGGTCCTTTGTTTATTTTCACTATTTAGCACTATGTAAATGACCTTAATGCTTGCTGCTGAGTAACATCTGGTGCACCCGTGAACAAGAGGAGGGGTTCCCCGAAACACGATGGGCATTTTTCTGCTGCAGCTAAAATAAATCACCTGCAAGAGTTATTCAGGCTGGTGTGTGGTATGGAGAATGCTGGAGGTATACATTTGATATATATATGTATATATATATGTATATATATATATATATATATATATATATATATATATATATATATATATATATAAATAATAGTTAGGACCTAGTTTCTAAGAATTTTTTTTGTTGTTGTCCTAATACTTTTGGCGCCGTTTGATGAATCTTCATAAAACTTTCTAAAAAATACAGCACTCACTTCAACTGCTGTCTGGAAAGTTTCAGGGTGATCCATCAAGGAGGGGTTCTAAAATTCTTCTTCCCCATCTTTTTATATAGGGATTTTGAACAGGAATAGCACCCGAACCACTGAACGGAATTACACCAAATTTGGCAGAAAGGTAGCTCTTGGTCCAGAAAGCATCTTTGGTGTAAATCTGTTCAGTAGTTTTTGAGAAATTAAAGAAAAGCTGAGTCCCAGAAAAAATAATAATAATAAAGGGGCCCGGGTATGTGCACCCTGACCCCTTAGCTCTGCTACTGGGAACCCAAAGCAAAAAAAGCTTTTTTTTTAAAAAAACAATTGGCAGGAGTCACAGCGGATTCGAGGATCTGTAAATTTTTTTTTTTTTAAAACAAGCGTGAACACACACAGTTGTTTTGTAAATAGCCCCCGGGTGGGCCAGGTCCCTGGGGCATTGAAATTTTGAGTGGGGGGGGCGTGTGGCCACCCTTGCAGTACTGGGGAGCGCTACTTCCCTGGGGCTAACATCTAATTAAATACAGGGGCTGCCAATTCCCCCCCCCCACAACCCAGGGGACCACCACCTAAATGGGGAAGAAGATATAATCAAATGCAGGGGGGGCACCCAGCCCTCCCTCAGCCCCAGGGCCTCCTGCCTCCTCAGAGTTAACATCTAATTAAATTCAGGGGGGGCACCACCTCCCAGAGGCAGAATATATAATAAAATACAATGGGGCTGCCCGTCCACCCTGCAGTCCTAGGGCCCTGGGGACCACCACCTGTGAGGGCTAACATCTAACTAAATGCAGGGGGCTACTGGCCCCCTCTTGCAGTTCCAGGACCACCACCTCCTCAGGGCAGAAGATATAATGAAATGCTGGGGGGGTACCTGAACCCTACACAGCCCCAGGGATGACCTCCCTAGGGCTAAATATAAATACGATAGGAGGTCCCCTGGCCTCAGGGACCGCCGCCTCCCAGGGGCTAATTGAAATGTTGGAGGGGGTTCACGTAGCCCCCCTCGTGGAGCCAAAAATGGCCCTTATGCCACAACCCCCCAAGTCAGAGCAAATACTCTGGTTCCAGCAAGTGAGAGCCGTCAAACTGCTCTCACTTGCTGTAAGCAGATGTTTCCTCTGTTTCCCTACCTGCAGAGATGCAAGCAATGAAACAAAGGAAACTATTGCTCTCACAGACAGGGAGCTGCATGTTTAGCAGCTCCCTGTCTGTGACAACAATGCCTGCTCTCCCAGTAGGGGGGGAGACACTTGGGACTCTGGGGGCCTTCAGGCTCTCCCCACAGACCCCAATGGTGGTGACTGGGTGCCCTGGGGGTCACTCAGGTGAAGTCCCCGGGGCCAAGATCAGCCTGGGTAAGGGTGCCTCACGGTCCCCCTACCTCCCAAAAAAATTTAAATGTTTAGGCTGAGCCACAGGGGATGGATTCCCCAGGCCAAGATCAGCCTGGGGAGGGGGGCCATGTGCCCCCCAAGACAATATTTTAGAAGGCTGGCCCAGGAGGATGGGGTCCCCGGGGCCAAGATCAGCCTTGGGGAGGCCCTTTTCCCCCACAAAAATACATGTATTAATGTTGGGCCCTGGGGGGATGCGGCCTCCAAAGAATTTAGAAGGCTAAGCCCTGGGGATGGAGTCACTGGAGCCACAATTGACCGGAGGAAGGTGTCATGCTGACCTGCAGCCAACTCTTGCTGTTCATGGCCAAAGGCAGTGCACAGCGTGGGGTGGGGTGGTTGGCCACAGGGCCTGGCCGCAGTAACTATATCTCATGTCCTAAAGTAACTATAACCATGCGCTGTCAATTACCCAACAAATTACGGCACTCATGACATCTTTGATGACATCATTGATAATGTCAATGTAATATTTTCAGTAAGGTTTGTGACAAAAAAACTGTGCATGTTGGGGGCGCGAGTTATGCCCTTAGGGCATGAGTTATAGTTACTTGAGAACGATAACAGGTGAATTTCTATGGTTTTGTATATTTTAAACTATGACGTCCCTATAACCTTTGGTTTTTTAAGTGAATTTTCATGTTTGTTTTTAATTCTATTACTTATTTATAACGTCCCTGTAATCTTTGTTTTTTTCAGTGAATATATATATACACACACACACACACACACACACAAACACACACACATATATAAGTATATATTCACTGAAAAAAGGTTACAAGGATGTTATAGTTAGGCTCTGAATTTAGTCACACAAAATAATAGAAGTTCAGCAGTTATTTAAAGTAACTATAACTCGCACCCTAAGGTAACTATAACTCGTGCCCCCACCATGCACAGTTTTCTCGTCAATAATTTGACTGCTAATGTTTCTTTAATATTTTTAATGAATTTTTAAAAGTTTTCATGAGTGCTGTAATATTTCAGGTAAATAGCAGCACATGGCGAGAAACTGTTTTTAATGTGTTTTTTACAGGTGCTAACGATCGTGGTGTAATACTACTGCAATAATGGAGTCAAGATTTTGGACTTGGTTTTGATCTGATAGCATGCTTTGCTTGCGTAATTTTGGATACATGAGACTCAGTTGGGGGGCTAGGATTTTTCAAATGATAGAGTATTTAGACCAACGGAGGAGTGCACCAAAACTGGGAAACAGGGGGAATGCCTCCTTGAGCTATATTGGTGTGCACCACATAGCATTATATGATTACTAAATGCGAGAGAGTAGGGCCATATGCTAGAGCAGCAACTAACCATACCTCAATTGTCCACTGCATGCGCCATATTGTATAAGGTACCACGAGGCAACTTATCCAGATCCTGTTTGTATTCCAGATCTCAAATTCCCATTCTATTAATTAGGACCCCATGGCTGA
This sequence comes from Pleurodeles waltl, assembly GCF_031143425.1. Taxonomy (NCBI): domain Eukaryota; kingdom Metazoa; phylum Chordata; class Amphibia; order Caudata; family Salamandridae; genus Pleurodeles; species Pleurodeles waltl. The sequence continues at coordinate 1,083,550,238 of NC_090437.1, read as the reverse complement.
CACCAAAGCAGTTTTGCTAGATTGCAGAGACTTTCAAATGGAATCTTGACTAAAAAGCTGTATTGTTGAAAAACAACAGGTGCCATATCTTCATCTCTCATAGCCGACGCCATGTTGGGACTAATGACCAAATAATAACATATTCGTCATAGTTAAAAGCATCATAAAATAGTGAGATTTTTGTCAATAAAAGAAAACTCGAAAAGAAGATTTTACAATACTTGAGCTTAAGAAAGCCTGTCCATCATAGTTAAGATTATAAATTGATTCTCCAAGATTGTTTTCACTAATTCTATCCTAGTACAATTTCCATACATCAAACACTCAAAGATCAGATTTCACTATACATAAACATGTGAGAATATCTCTCATGTCATTGACACTTGCCTAAGAAGCATCCAACCGGCCTGAGCAGACCTGCAAAGTTGACACCAATGCCTTACTATACAATCACCTCAAGTGCAGGTACCAGCGCCATATTGGGGGAAATATTAGCACACCTTTGTTGAAATCCAAAGACTAATACCCATGCTTATTATGTCCTTCACCACCACACCCTTTCTTATATTTACTACCTCCTCTCAGGAGTTAGAGATGTATCTTATACTGACAGGTTGAATCTTTCATGAAAACAAGGCATGTACCTTTCCTTGAGAAAGGAAGTCTCTTAAACAGCCACCTCCAAACTCCCTGACCGCTTAACATTACAATGGTTATCCTACAGTGGGAGAAAGAAATAACCTATCCTAACTTGTCTAATATTTCATAGTGCTTTAGAACAGAAGTCTTAAGAAACATTCTCTTATTCCGGACCCAAACCACAACATTTCTTCTTCAGGCCATGTTTTGTCATGCTGAGGGAAAGAAATCCAAAACATTTCTCTTTCCTTTCTTGCCTTTATTTCTGGGTATCCTAGTCTCCATTTGATCTTTTCCAGTATGAGCCATGTAAGCTCACCTTCTGTGTTTCGGGTCTCCTGACAATGTTGAACTAGCAGGGTCTCAAATGACATCATTGATTGAATAACTGAGTACTCCATCCCCTGGGGCCTGGCAAAATTTAAATGGGGAGGAGGGAATGCGCCCTCCCTTCTCAGGCCAATTTCAGCCCGGGGAATCCCCCGCAGCCTGACATATTTTTTCATAGGGAAGGTGTTGCGCCACAGCACGGCAAACCGAACATTCGGCTCGGGCTGTGGTGCACAGCACAGAGACATGCCGTGCCCCCAGCCTCTCGTGCAGCACATGAGGCCTTGGGCATAGGGCCTCGTTTCTTCCTAGCGGGGCACACTTTCGGGCATATTTAACCCTTCCCCACTCACCTGCTATTGTTGTCCTTTTCTTTCTGTTGCCCTCATTTGTGCCTCCCTTTATGTTTTTCCTTCTTTCCCATTATTCCCCTCTCTTCCCAGCATGCTTTGGTTCCCTACTTTCTATGGCTCCTTGTCCATTACTTTCTATGTGTTTTTTCCCTATCTTCCCTTGCACTTCCTGTTGGTCGCTTCCTGTTTTTGGGTATTTAAGGGCTGTGATTCCTTCCCTCCTTGCGCTGCAACACTTTCTGTTTGGATGGTGTCTTTGCTCCTTCTTCCTTTGTGTCAGATACTGGTTCACGTCAGTTCCAGTGTTTTTCCTGTTCTTTTTTGATCTTGTATTTACTTTTTGACTTTTGCTCCTGTTCCAGGAAATTTTCCTTTTTGGAGGTTTTTTCCCCGTATATTCCCTCTGGCACTAATTCTGTAGGACACGGCCTGCTCTTGGCGTTCCTATCGCCTGCAGCACCATGGCTACCAGAAAGAGTCGCCCCTACCTGGGCCAAGGCCGAACATTCAGGAACAAGAACCTCGCCACTCGTTCAGTGGACTCCAGGTTAAAGCAGCGCGTAAGTCGTGACAGGAGGCTATCTCCCAGGGCTGTATTTTTTTTTAAGGAGGGGACCCTCTTGAGCAGGTAGCAGTTATCAGCCCTGGTGGGCCCCATGGACTGGTGCTCCCTATTAAAATAAAGGCCCCCCTCCCAAGCCTTGTTAGGCCCTGAAAGCCCATTCCCCAGGACAACTCTCCAATAAAGGAGAGGAGGCAAGAGTGCCCCCCCACCTGAATTCAGCCATTGGGACCACATCACCTGGGCCCCAGTGTCCTTTTGAGGGTGAGGGAGCAAGCGGCCCCCTATCCCCACAGGCAATTTCAGTCCTAGGAACCCCATCCCTCAAGCCCGGTGTTCTTGTGAGTGAGAGGTGGGCACACCTATGCCCCTCCTCAGGCCAATTTTGGCCCTAAAGACCCCATCTCCCTGGTCTCAACATTCTTAAGGGGTGAGGAGGCACATGTGACCCCTTCTCTAGGCTAATTCCGGCCATGAGGGCCGCATCCTCAGGCCTGACATCATTTTAATGGGGAGGGGGAATACAGTTCCACCCTCTGGCCGATTTCAGCATGAGTACCACATCCTCCAGGGTCTGCCATAATTTTTAAGGGAAAGGGTCATGAGGGAGCACACAGCACCCCTCCCCAGGCCGACTTCGGCCCTAGGGACCCCATCCCCTGGAGACAGATAACATTTTGTATGGTGGCAAATGGACCCTCGGGCCAAAACTGACTCTGGAGAACCATCACCTGGGCCCCTCTAACAAAGGTGAATGCCAATGTGCCCACCCAGGTCACTCACAATAGTCTTATTTGGGGCCACAGGAGGAGCCCCAAGGCCCCTAAGGCCCTAGATGGCTCCTCAAATACAGCAGGAGCCGGCAGTGCTCCCACCCATAGGGAACAGCTCCTAATGCTAATGCTGCTCACTGTAGGCAGGAGCACATTTTGATCTGTTTCCCTGCCCACATTACTGCAAGCAGGGAAACAGATCAAAAGTCTGCTCCCAGCGGGAGGGAGCAGTTTTGAAATTGGGAGCAGGAGCAGACTGTTTGTTCCAGCTTGGCAGGAGTTATGAAATGCCCTGAACAAGCAAAAGCAAACACAGGTTTCCCTGTCTGCACCGCTGCAGGCAGGGAAACCTCTGAGTCCTGGGGTGGTCCTCCCGGGACGTAGCTTATGAGTCGGCCCTGGGAGATGCGGTTCCCGGGGCCACTTATGGCTCAGGAAGGGGGTAGTGTGGCACCTGAGTGGGCTCCCTAGAGCCTTTTATGGCTCAGGAAGGGGAGCCATCCAGCCCCCTCCCTTTTAAGTTAAATTTCGGCCCTGTGGGTGGGCGTTCCTGGGCCTTTAGAGGCTCAGGTAAAGGTGGCACCTCTCCCCATATAAAGAAAGTTTAGCCCTGAGAGTGAGCTACCCAGGGCCTGAAAGGCTCAGGGAGGGGGACAGCGTGGCTCCCTGTCCCCATGTGAGGACATTTTGGTAAGAGTCTTGCAAAACAGAGCATTGTTTGGCTTTTTTTCTCTTTTTGGCCACAGGGGGTCTCTCTGGGTCCACCTCATAGGGCGTAGGGTCTCAGGGTCCTAACTATAACTACCTACTGGTGACTGCCAGTAGGTAATTTATATATATATATGTATATATATATATGTAGTTACAGTTAGGACCAAGGTTTACCTAGAAAACGTTTTTTTCCCAAAAAAGTGTGCCAGTGATTCTTGTTGCACATAAGAGGTTTCGGGGTGATCTGTCAAGTGGGGGCCAAAAAAATGGGGGTAAAAAAACATTAATTTCCCATGTTAATTCCCATTAACACGATTACAGCCCAAACTGCTTGACGGAATTACACCACATTTGGGAGAAAGGTAGCTTTCCGTATGCAGATTATGCTTTCTGTTATTTGGTGTAAATCAATTTAGTAGTTTTTGAGATATTAAAGGGAAAAAACATGTGTATATGGAAGGTCGTAGATCCTCCTCGACAACTTTGCAAACAATGAGAGCTCCTGCACAGAGCTGCAGAGCTCTGATTGGTTGCCAACACTTCAAACCAGGAAGTGTTGGCAGCCATTCTGGAACTTTGCTTCAGCTGAATCCCAGAAAGAAGTGAGAAAAAATGAAAAGGGGCCAGGTACACCCTGACCCCTTAGCTCTGGTGCTGGGGTCCCAGAGAGACTTTCAACTTTCCTGCCACAACTTTTCAGCAAAATTTGTTAAAAAAACAAGTGTGGGCTCCCATGCTTGTTTAATGAAGCTTAGGGGCAGAAGAGGTCCCAGGGTCATTTTGAAATGGAGAGGGGTGCACAGAGCCCCCTCCAAGGATATTTTGATGCCCTAGGGACCGCCACCTCCCCAGGGCTTTATTTATAATGAATGCAGGGGGGGGTGCTACACTGCCGCCCGCAGTCCTGGTGACTGCGACCTTTCCGTGATTTGATGAAATACAATGCAGGGGGACCAGGCAGCCCAGGACCACCACTTCCCTGGGGCTTTAATGAAATATAATGTGGGCCACACTGTCCCCGCAGCTCCGGGAACCACCACCTCCCCAGGGCTTTAATCAAATATAATGTGGGGTGCAGTGAGCCACCCCCATCCCCTAGCAGTCCCCGGTGCCACCACCTCCCCAGGGCTATTTTAAATTGGGGAGCCATTGATGGTACTAATAACTGCCACCTCGCAGGCCTGGCTTCTGCTATGTCCTGGTGTGCCCACCCCGGGACATAGCTGTTTGCTCTGACTTGGTGGGGGCTTTGTCAGCTCCCGCCAAGTCAGAGCAAACACTTCACTTGCATAAAGTGAAGTTTTCATCTGTTTCCCTGCATGCAAATATGCATTCAGAGAAACAGATGAAAGCATTGCTGCCACAAGCAGAGGGCTGCTACTTAAAACTTGTGGGAGCAATGCCCACTCCCACAGGACGTGAAGAGGTGACTAGTACTGTGGGGGCCTTCAGGCTCCCCCGCGGTCTTGTCACTCTTTCTCTTTCATCCCATAAAGTGATGGAAGGGCAAGATTGTTATTGCAATGGTCTCTCCATACAATGACTTCAAAGAGTCAGACTAGCAAGATGTTTTGTAAGAATGTTATAGTTACCTTTGGATGCAGAGCAAAATAGTCACTTCTGACCTAGTGATCAAGGTCTCGTGCTACCACTCAGTAGACTGAAGGTTCAAATCCTAGTATCGCTTAACAGTGTCTATTTATTTTCTAGTGTTTTCACTGTTAAACATTCCTAGTGATGGAACATTGAAGTCTTTTCCCCCCTCTAATCTGCGGGTTGAATGTCATAGCTAAGTCTGGACACTGCATAATAAAGAGTCACCTCTGGCCTAGTGGTTGAGGTCTCAGACATGCACACTAAAGGTTAAAGGTACTAGCGTAGGTGAGTCTGTTTCCATTTCCTCCTTTAGATTCTTTTCAACTATAAATATTTAAGTTACATACTGAAAGGCAATCTCACTCTAATTTCCAAAAACATTTTTCTTTTCAATTTGTCTAGAAATATATAATTGAGCCTAAATCACTCCCAATCTCTCACTTTCCCTCTCTTTCTCTCTCTCTCTCTCTCTATCTCTCTCTCTCTCAGGGATGGGTGGTTATAGGGGGTTGGCCACATTGAAAAAAACAAAGGTTACAGGGACTTTATAGTTAGGCTCACATTTTAAACGTACAATACCATAGACATTCACATGTTAGAGTTGTCTCAAGTGTCAATTAGTGCCCTAAGGTAAATACAACTCGCACACCTGCCATGCACTGCTAATTACCCCACAAATTACGGCACTCATGACGTCTTTGATAATATCATTGATAATATAAACGTAATATATGCAGTAGAAAATGTGGGGGGAAATGGTGCATGGTGGAGGTGTGAGTTATAGTTACTTGAGATAAATCTAACTATAACCAGTGAGTTCCTATGGTTTTGTACATTTAAAATGTGAGCCTGTAACCTTTGGTTTTTTAAGTGTGTATATATAAATCTATATATATATATATATATATATATATATATATATATATATATATATATATATATATATATATATATATATATGTATATATATATTTATATATATTTCCTAGTGGTGGTCGCCATTGGGTAGTTATAGTTAGGACCTAGTTTCTAGTTTCCATGAACTGAGCGTTTTTTGTTTTGCCTATAACTTTTGTGCTGCTTGATGAATCTTCACAAACTTTTTAAAACATATTTTGGTCAGTTTAGCTTCTGCGTTGATTGTTTTGGGGTGGTCTGTCATGCAGGGGAAAAGAAGACAGGGGAATCCCAAAACAAATTTTTCCCATTTATTTTTCCATGGGGTCTTTAGACACGCCTACAGCCAAACCACTGAATGGAATTACACCAATTTGCCACAAAGCTAGACCCTGTTCCATAGATTACGCTTTGTCATTTGGTGTGAATTGGTCCAGTAATTTGGGGGTAATTTAAGGCCAAAAAATATAGACATCTAAGGGCATGGATCCTCCTGGGTCCAACTGTCCCCGTGCTGATATCTGATTGGCTGCCAAGACTTCACTCACCCTGACCCCTTAGATCTGGGGCTTGGCTCCGTAAGGGACCCCACCAGGGCTAAAAAGCATATTATTTTTAAATCTGTTGATCCAGGCTTTTTCCACAATTTCTTTTTTAAAGAGCAGTCTCCTGTCCTTTTCTTTTTTTAGCCCCTGGCTGGGCCAGGTCCCATGGGCAGTGGGGAATGCACTAAGGATGGGAGCACATGTGCCCCCCCCTCCCCCTCCTAGGGCTTCCATTAGCCCCAGGGGTCAACCACATCAGTGGGGCAATTAGTAATTAGAATGCAGGGATCACACTGCCCCGGCACCCCAGGGACCACCACCTCCCCAGGGCAAATTGCACTGTTTGTGTGGGAGAGGCCCAATGGCCTCCCCCATAGCTGTGGGGACCACCACCTCCCTATGGCACTTCTTATACTAAATGTGAGGGTGTATCTGGGGGTGAGAGTGGCTGTGAGACTCTCTGTATGGGTATGAGAGTGCATACATCAGTGTTTCAGTGGGTGCATCAGTGTGCGCGCAGGTCTGTGAGTGGGTGCATAAGGGTGTCAGTTGGCGCGTGAGAGTCTGAGTGGGTGCATAGGGGTCTGAGTGGGTGTGTCAGTGGGGAAAAGATTGAGATAGGGTGAAAGAGTGAGAGGGAGAGAGTTTTTTAGGCTTTGATGTATGATATACTCATAATGAGATATTTCTGCACAATTTAAAAAGAAAAATGTATTTGTCATTTAAATAGAGTAAAATCACCTTAAAGTATGAGCCTTAAACATTTGTAGTAAAAAAAAAAAAAGAAAGGAGGGAAATGACCAGGAACACACCTGGTCTAGTACCCCCAATATGAAGGTCTGTGACCTATACTCTTAAGCTATTTAGGTTTTTAACATATTTTTTTAATTATTAGCACTGGATGGATGGTCCTTGGGCAGACTAGGCTACATGGTAAAATAAATTTATAATGCAACTTTAACAAACATGGAAAAAATGCACTTGACTGTACAAAGTTTTTTCCCTTACAAAAGCTAACAAATTAAAGCAAAAAATACTAGGCCCCTACTCCAAGCCTCCCAGCACAACCACAATCAAATAAAAAAATTAAATAAAAGTACAAATATATACTGGGGCATGTCCTCTATCAAACATCCTTATCCAAATGCTTTTTTTTATTTTTTTTTATCCAATAGTATATATACAGCAAGAATTGAAGACAAAGCGAGTGATCTTTTTATCTCTAAGTCCAAATGAAAAATGACCAGGAGATGGACAAAGCAATGAGGGTAACCTTCCAGGCAGGAAGAGGAAGTTAGAGTTTCTGTGGCACTTCCTTCCTGTTGAAAAACGTTTTTAAAATGCTTTTTGCACTAATAAATGGCCTGAGCTGTCCATTCGAGTAGAACATTCAATCAAAAGGGTATTTGTGAGTTGATTTAGCTGCTTCTGGACTAGAAAATCTACTTGAGAGCAGCTGTGATCACCTGTGCCACAATACGGGGTCGGAAGGCTCTGTGGTAACAGGAAAGCGCGCTAGCAGGTGCCAAATTTCACTTGTGTTCCCATACTTGTTACAGAGAATCACGTTGTTCCTGTGAACACCACAAGACTCGAATGGCAGAATAATTCTGCCACACGTCAGTCAGTTGGCAGAAGTTGGCAGGAACGCCACATTACACATGTAACACAGAGTTCCGCATTGCACACATAATGCAGAGATACCAAATTCCGCCAACTCCCAAGTGGAATTATAACTTCAGCCAGACCTAATTTTAAGCCAGTTTTGGCTCAAGCATCACAAAGTACATTTTTGTAAACTTACCTTTTCATTTAAGTTATTAAAATTCTGAATTCACCATCAGATCTTTAAAAAATTACGTGAGAACCAACTTTAAAGCATTTTATAGCATTTCCCTAAACTGAGGTATAAAATTAAGATTTAATTCTATCTAGGCCTTGTTCAGGAAAAAACCTAGCAAAGCCTACACAGTAAAATAGGTTTTGGGTTTTATTTCACCATGAGAACATGCTAGCCTCAATATGCAGTGTGTTTAATTTTTATATATAAACACCATATCATGTCATACAGATTTGTAGAGTGCGCTGTCACCTGGGAGGGTATCCCAGTGCTAAGCAGATGTGTCTAGACACCAATGGCCGTGTGTTGCTTCTCAAAAACAGGTCTTCAGCTTCTTGCAGAATTCATGAAATGAGTAAAGTGCTCTTATCTGTAGCAGTAGGGTGTTCTGCGATTTACGTCTAATGTAGGAGAAGGCTCAACTGCCTGATCTGGTTTTCTGTAAGTGTGGGATTTGTGCAAGAAAGAGTCTGGATCAGCTGGTGTGGCTGGAAGGTTTGTGAAAGCAGATGTGATTGTTGAGGAATGCTGGGCCAGGCTTATGTAGTGGCTTAAAAGTGTGGGTAAGGAGATTGCAGTTTGTTCGATTGTGAATGCAGAGCCAGTGGAGCTTCTTCGGTGTGATGTAAGTGTGGCATGGGAGGTTGAGAGTGATTCTGACCACTGAGTTCTGACTGGTCTGCAGCCTTCTGCTGAGTTTCTTGTTGTTCCTGGCACAGAGGGTGTTCCCATAGTTCAGCTTACTTGTGATTAGGGCATTTGTGACGGTTTTCCAGGTGCTGATAGGGAGTCACATGAAAATGTTCATCAGCATCTTCAGGACAAATAAAAACAAGAGGCAGTGACAGCGTTCGCATGGGCGGTTACATTGAGTTTGCTGGCGTGGATGATCTTGTGCTTCTTGGTGTGGGAGGTGGGTGTCCTAGTTAGCTCTCTTGACCACCAGGGAAAGTCCGATGGTAATGTGCTCTTTCAGAAGATCACCATTTCATTATTACCGGTGTTCAGCTTTAGACACTGGGTCTTCATCCAGTGGGCGATCTCAGTCATGCAGGCATTGAAGTTGATCCAAGTACTGGGCGTCTAGTCCACGAGGGAAAGAATGAGTTTTGTTACCAGCATAGGAGAGAATGTTGATATAGTGAGAGTGGATGACGTAAGCTAGAGGGATCATGTATGCATTGAAGAGGGTCAACCTCAGAGAGATTCTTTGCAGAACTCTGCAAATGAGGTTGGGGTGTCTGAGGGAAATGGTACCAGGCTGACAGACTGGGTCCTTCCAGTCAGGAAAAAGCAGATCCACTGGATTGCGTCCTCTGATTCTGATGTTGTATAGGGGTGTCAGAAGACAGAATGGGAGATTGTCTCAACTGCAGGAGAGGTCAAGGAAGATGAGCGCCTCCATGCCTCCTCTATCCAGAGTCAAGCAACATCATCCGTGGCAATGATGAGGCAAGTTTCTCTGCTGTGGTTTGGTCTGAAACCAGACTGAGTGGTGTCAAATAGTTGGTGGACATTGAGGTATTTGGTGAGGGTTCTGTTGATTTTCTCCAAGACCGTGGCTGGAAACGGTATCAGGGAGACCAGTCTGTAATTGGAAAGCGCTGAAGGGTCCTCTGAGGATTTTTTCAGCAATGAGAGGACTGTTGCGTCTTATAAAGTACCTGGAAAGCCTCAGAAGAGGTGTAGGCATTCAGAATGGGTAGTGAATATGTTGCAGATGGGTTGCAGTCCTCTGGAGAAGGTGTGGTGGAAGCAGGTGTCCGATGGGGCCCATGAGTAAATTGACTTCATGGTGGTAGTGTATTTTTCTGTGGAGATGTTAGGCCATGTAGTGCGCTGAAGTTGCTGTAAATGGTGGTGATTTTGTTGTTGAAGTATTGAGATAGATTGTTGTAGAGGTCCTGCAAGAGAGAGATTGAGTTGCACGCAGCCGATGGTGAGGTGAAATCTTTCACAATGGTGAAGATTTATTTGCTCCTGTTGATGCTGGCCTCAATGCAGTCTGCCAGAGTGGCCCGTTTGGTGTTACGGATCACTTAGTGGTAGAGTCTTAGGGTAGATTTAAATGTGCACCTGTCTGCATTGCCCTGGCTCATTCTACTTTTATGCTCCAGTTGTTTTTCCGTGATGTTTCATAAGTCTGAGTTCCTTCAAATACCAACTGGCCTGGGGTCTGGATCTTGATGTATTGCTGTATTTCGGGGGGGCAGTGAGGTGGAGCAGGTGGTAATCTAATTATTGGAATTCTAAATGACTTTGGGGAGTCTGTTGCTGTGTTTGGGTCAGTGGGTGTTGAGAGCAGTGTTCCAGCCCTTGTCAGTGATGCCCTTCCAGTGTCAGCAGGCTTGACTGATAGTGGTGCATGTGCATTGGACTGGGATGAAGATGCTGAACTTGAAAAGGGCGTGGTCTGTCCAGGAGACTGGTGTGGGCTTGTCGGCTTGGATGTTGCTGAAGTTGGTGAAAATAGGGTCTATTTGGGGTCTATAGATGTCGGTAGGTCACTCTACTCCTCGGGTGAGGCCCAAGTTTTCAAGGGCTTCAGTGATTGCTCTGGAGTTAAGATGAGTATGGTCTTCTACCTAGAAGCTCAGTTTTCCAAATAGGATGTAGTTGCTATCATCAAGGGTGTGTGGTGCAACAAAGTCTGTGATGGTGTTAAAGATGGTGCATGGTCCTTGTAATCTGTCGATAAGAGTGCCTCTTAGGGTGAAGTTGGCTGTGATGTGGGCTTGAACAGTAAGTTTTCCATGCTGGAAGATGAAGTGTCTGTGGATGTGGTGCAGCTGATAGTGCTTTTCTAAATGATGTCTTGCCTGGCAATATTGCAGCAGAGGTGAATGGCGTGATGTCAGGTGCTGATGCGTAGTTCAGCTAGGTTTTCATGACAAAAAGCAGGTCAGGGGCATTGTTGTACAACAGGTCCCTGATCTCTGAAGCATGTTTGATGAGTAGGCAGGTGTTGAGGAGCATGCATGCAAGTGTGGGGTATTGTGTGGGTGGTTGCAGAACTTTATGAGTGTGATAGTGGGATGTTGGGTGCTGTTGATGCAGTGAGTGTGTTTGTGGGTAAGGGCATGAAAACTTGCAGGAAGCATAGAACAATGCTCCCTCAGTGTTGTGCGGTACAGCGAGGTAGAGGTGTGTGTAACAATGGCCAGGTATGAGGGTGTGGAGGTTTGGGTTCCTGGCATTGGGTACCGTCCACTCATGGATCGGTATAGATGAGTTGCATGTCCACGCTATGGCATCTATTAAGGAGGTCCCAGGAGGGGACAGGAGTGATGACACTTCCTGTGCAGATGGATGATGGGGATTCTAGTGATATCACTGCCTTTCCAGAGGAATTATGTAAAATCCACTGATGTCTCATCCTGTGCAGGTGAATAATGGAAAGCCCTGTGATCTTACAAGGAACACTTTAGGGGTGATTTGTAAATATATAAAAATAGGCTGTTTGTACATTCTGTTACTGCAGTGCACTTAAACTGTGGTCGAGCCAGAGCCTAGTGCTGCTCCTGGCCAATATATATGGTGGGAGATGACATCATTAACCAAATATTTTAATACTACCCACTTTAGGTGACATGGATCCAGATTTGCTGAAGGAGTGGAGAATGCAAACAGTAGACTGCTCGACCAAACTCATGGGAACTCTAATTACCCAAGCTAAAAGACGAATGGATGAACAAATCACTAAAGATTTAGAAAAGATAGCTAATCAACAAGAAGTTTCCAACCAGTTAGCTAAAATGGAAGAACGGATTAAAAATAAGGAAGAAGAAATCAAATTACGTAAAGCACATAAGTTTAATAGAGAAAATTGGATTATGAGCATGGAAGAATTTATACGTTTGCTCGGAAATATGACATTGTAAGAACAAAGGATGTGTCCAAGAGTGGAGTAGACGTTGCCACACATCATATATCTGCTGATGACAGCTCAGAGATAGGGTCTTCTGCAGATGAGGCACCACGAAATAAGTTGGATTTTCAGGGGGAAATGCGTCTTATGCAAATGGTCACGCCACCCCCTGGTCAAAATCGCAGACGTGGCCGAGGGAGCGGAAGACGAGGCGGGGTAAGACAAAGAACAATAGAAACAGATTTGAACCCCCAACTCGCCAGCAGTCCGAATCACTCGAGCACTGTTGTTAACATCTCCCACAGTACATTTACAGATAATCAACTACGCATACTTGACCTAGAATTAAGCTTTTGTCCGAATGTCCAGTGGGACTATGTTGGTACACGAATTGAGCTCTATAACTTTGTTCGCAAACTACATTTAATTAAACATTTCTCTAATAAGGATAAAAACCTATCTGTAGATAATGTGAACAGAAGGGCTCCAGTCTCCGGATTTAATATTGCGGACAGTTCACAATTGATGGCCGTTAATGATCTAGCCAATGAGAGTAATGAACTTGGATGCTTAACACATGATGACACTAAAACCAATACTTCTACACTTAATGAGATGGGATTTGTCACAAATTTTCATGATAATAGCCATTTGAAATTGTCGAGCAGATTTAATCCCCCACTACCTAGTGGTAATTTGATTGATATATTCCATAAACTAGTAATTAGCGATATTGACAAATTCCGCACTAAAGGTCCATCTAAAACAACAAATAGATCCAACTTTACTCAACAAGACTGGAAAGATTTAAACATACTGAGATCCAACACGTCCATTATCATGAAGCCCTCCGATAAGGGCGGTAACATCATTATCATGGACACGTGTGATTACACCAAAGAAGCTTACCGACAACTGATGAATACAGAACATTATGACAAGTTGCGGATTAACCCTATAACTCAATATCAAATGACATATCATGGGATGCTTAATGAGTGGTACACTAAACAACTTATGGACTATGATGAGCTTATGTATTTAAAGATTGACCAGCCCAAAATTCCATGCATTTACTTTCTGCCAAAAATCCACAAGAACAAATCACATCCCCCAGGCAGACCTATAGTCAGCATGAATCAGTCTCTGCTTGAAAATACCTCGCGATATTTAGACCTGTTTCTGTGCATCTTTGTTACTGAATTACCATCATATCTACATGACACTAATGACTTTCTGGCTAAGATACACAACATTCCATGGCACAAAGACTATCTAATGGTTACCATGGATGTGGCCTCCTTGTATACCTCTATTAAACATCAATATGGGTTACAAGCATGTAGATATTTTTTACAAACACAACCGATTGAATTTCTTGAGCACACTAATATGCTTTTATCCATGCTACAATTCTGTTTAACCCATAACCTGTTTCTATTTGACAATGACTGTTTTTTACAAAAACAAGGGACGGCTATGGGGGATTCTTTTGCTCCCACGTACGCCAACCTTTATATGGGCTGGTGGGAGAAGGAGGTGGCATGGTCTGAAAATAACAACATCTATATGGATAGAGTCGTATTGTGGGTGCGTTATATTGATGATCTGTTTATCATTTGGGATGGCACTGATCAATTATTGTTCGAATATATAAACATACTAAACAATAACCAATTTAACATTCATTTGGAAGCCACTTCTAGCAGAGAGACTATCGAATTCTTAGATGTCTTATTAGAAGTGAGAAATGATCATCTAGAGACCACCATATATCGCAAACCCACGGCATGTAACTCCATACTACATGCTAATAGTGGGCATCCCACAGCATTGAAATGGAGCATAACATACAGCCAGTTTCTGCAGGCTCGCACAATATGTTCAGATGAGAGTAGATATGATTTGGAAATCAGGACTATGATTGAAAGATTTTTAAATAGAGGTTATCCTCTTAAAATTTTGGTGGATGCATAGAATAGAGTCAAAAACAAAAGTAGAGATGAGTTACTTTTCAATAACACATCAAATAACAGTGATCTGAAACAATCATCTCCTAGAATATTTTTGCAAGATAATCAACAACATGATTCATTGAAAACCATACTTCAGAAAAACTGGCACATTCTACAGAATGATCCCATTATCAGGGACAGCATTGGTCCACATCCGTCCATAAGGCTTGCTCATTAGGGGATCATTTAACTTGCAATGGCCACATTTCCAAAATCCCAAACTTTTTTGACTCAACCAAGATGTACTAGCTTTCGTAGAGAAAAAACTTCGGGATTTTGGAAATGTGGCCATTGCAAGGCTTGCAAGTATGCAAAACACATGCAAAAATATCACATTTTTGATGGTCGCTATTGTGATATCAAAGATTGCATTACGTGCGACACGGAATTTGTGATTTATGTTGTCGAATGTGGTTGTCACAAAAACTACATTGGCAGTACTATCCACTAGTTAAAAGTCAGATTTTTACAACACTTTAGAGCCATTAAAAATCAAGATAGAACATATCCACTGGCCAAACATTTTTGGGATATACACAAAGGGAATTCCAGCACATTGTCATTTTATGGCATCAAATCCATTAAAAATAACCCCAGAGCCGGCGATAGAACATTGGAGCTTAGACAAATGGAATTGTAGATAATTCTACTATTAGGTTCTGAATCTCCTTGGGGACATAATCTTGTTGCTGAACTACATGTCCATCTTAGATGAAAACTGCATTTATTCCATATTTATAGAGAGATCTTGAGTGTTGTGAAATTTTGCTTATATATAACTGTGGATATAACATTATTCTCACTACTGCCAAAAAGTGATTTTGCAGACATTCAGGAAAACACATTTGTCTCCAACTGATGTTTAAAGAATTTTTCAGAAAAAACTATTCATCTTTATATCTTTCTGTAACTTTTCTTTTCTTAGAATGTAATATTTACAGAAGAGTGTAAATAGATATGTGAATCTTTTATCATAAACAATTCTTTTAGCACTGTTTTGCACTAGTTATAGACACTTTATTTAATATAGAAGTATGTTTGTCTTATTAGCACTATGCACTTTAGTCCGTGGCCTCTTCTCAACTCTATTTTGAAAACATGCACAAATCAGGAAACCTACAATATAGATCAAAATAGATAAGACTTAATCCATAAATAATATGTATTTACTTCTGGATATTTATTCAATATATCATGATATAAAAAGACATAATTTTGCTCCATGAACTTACTGATCACACATAGAGGACGAAGCGTAGGTTGATAGTGAAGTGGTAAATTATACAAAAGATCAAATTCCACTGGGGTTTAGCTTGATATTGCAATTAGTTATGTATATATGATTGATTTGATATTGTATAACTTGTTTCAAATTTTGAATTCAATAATGAATAAGAATTGTAGAAATTGTAAATTATAATCAAATTGGATATTATTCTGTTTTGAACCATAGGATAATAATTATTTTGCTGATTGGTTTATATGTACTGATTATTTTTTATATTTTTTATAACAAACTATTTATTATATTTCTTGGCATTTTGCAATATTTACAATATTTCTGATAATTATATTTGAAACATTTAGAATTATCCATATATAAAAACCCACATTGACAAACATATCCTACTGATATTTGATTAAATTAGATTGATGGAGGTTGATCAGAAAGATTGATAATACTGGTTCAAACCATGTATTAACATTTAATTTCATGCTTATAATATTTAATCAATGATTTTTATTACATTCAATTAATGATATGTATTATGTATTTATGATATTTATGTGGTATTGGATTGATGTCCAAACTATCAATAGCAATTCATGTAAAGATTGTAGAGTTAAAACTTCAGCTTCTTGCATGTGTTAAGATGGCCGCTGTAGTAGATCACACTAGAATGTCATGAAAATAAATGATAGAGTTTAACTTGTATATATGGTGCCGGCTTGTTGGCCGGATTTGTCCAGTAGAAGGCGTTCTGCCGAAACACGTTGACATTTCTCTCCAGGACTCTGTGAAACCTTTATAAGTAATAAATTCGATGAATTGACTACGGCTTTGTTGAATACGACTCTGTTCCAATGGTCGGGATCCAATTAACGGGATTGGTGCAGCCGTCAGCTGGTTATCGTTCCATCTGTTGAAGATTATTATATATATATATATATATATATATATATATATATATATATATATATATCCTCCATCAACCAGTCCACCTAGTGGCGCGCACTTTACACTGTGGCGTGTTACTTTACACTGAGGTTTTAGAACATTTTATGCTGACTCATGAGAAACTGGTTAATGATAGCAGTGCTGTAGTGTACTCTTCTCATCTGCACAACTGAACATAATCCAGACTATCACTCATACTATTGGCCACTTTACAGTTGGTTATGCAAGCAGTCATTGTGTACCATCCCAGTTGTTGCAAAACATTGTGTCTGAACATCTAGACACTTTAGTAGTGGACAGCTATAATTGCCCAGTTACATGTATCTTGACTACTGACCCACCTTTCCTAATACAGGACATTCATACCTTATCCATTACCACCTAGAAGCCTTTTGTGATCTTCACTAGTTAATGACTGGGTTTATGATTAAAGGCATCTATAACAGTAAATGTAAGCCTCTCCATCCCTAACTTGAAATATTGTTGTTGCAATTCGAACAAGGGGTCACCTATGATCTCACAAGAACAGTTAATCAACCTATCAATTCACTGTTTTTAAACAATAGAAGCGCACTCAGATGACATAATTAGATTAGCAAGGAGGCCTTCATGGATGAAAAATTGTTGCAAACATCCACCATTACTGCATCAGGCATGCAAATTTAGTACCATCTAATTAATTAATGAATTATCCAGAGTCTACCACCAGTTAATTATCTTTGATGAGAACTCCTAAATATGAAGTCTTCCCTATTGACTTCTTTTTTTCAACATCCATAACCTAATTGGATATAACTCCTCACATCTCGCAGAAATCACATAGGTGGGGTTTACAGACACTTCCTCCTCAAATTTTCTTGACCTCTTTCCAGTTAAAATTTGCATCTCACCTTAAACTGTGTAAAAATCACCCTGTGAGAAACTGTGTTGTTGGATGACTGGGGTGCGAGTCCTGTCCAAGCAACAGCTGCAATCGCTTGAGGAGCGAATCACAAAAAAAACATTTAATTAGCCTGTGTTTAACCCTGTGTAGCTTAGCACAAAAAGCAGTCAGGCTTCAATTAGAGGCAATGTGTAAAGTATTTATACAGCACACAAACAGTAATAGAGTGAAAACACAACCCAAGAAAAATCCCAAACCAATTTCGAAAAATATAGTACATTTTAATAAGCTGACACCACAAAAAACAAAAATCCAATCAGTAGAACCGGAGTTATATATTTTAAATGATTTTAGTGAACACTAGCATCTAAAGGATCAAAGTGCTAATCATAGAAATATAGCTACCTGAGATGGGGCCAAAGTCGAAAAATATGGCTGATGGCAAAGAACCACAGTTCGAATACAGAAAGTAGATTGGGCCTGGTCAGTGACTACTTTCGGACTTACAAGAAATTCTGAGATAAAGAGTCTGAGATGGTAAAGGTCAGGGGAGTAAGGCTGCAGGTGGTGTCGGAGAAGGAAGCATCATCGTCTGATGGAATTGGGTCAAAGCGGCGGTGAAGATTTCTACATTTGCACTTAGTTGACAAAATGGAAGTCAGAAATCTCCAGCAGGATGAGGCAGAGGGCTGCAGCTGAAGAGAGAGCCATGAGATTGGATATCCTTTGGTGAGGGGCCACTGAAAAGGATTTGTGGCATTTTCAAAATTGTAATGAAAATTCGGACTTTACCATTAAAGATAGTTTATCATTACGGTTTCATAGGAACCAAACATGACATATGTACCTGCTCCCAATTAGGAGTTACAGCTTCTTAAATGTAATGAGGAATCCACAATGTTATTCTATGGGAGGAGTATGCCTCACAGTGTGAAAAAAATAGGATGTTTTCGCTCCCAGGAGATGTAAAACTTAGACATACATGTCCAACCTTTTAATTACACAGCACCCTGCCCTATGGGCTACCTATGGCCTACCTTAGGAGTGACATTTGCAATAAAAAGAGAGTTTGACGCTTGGCAAGGAGGGGTTTAATGGCAACTCAACATGGTAGTTTAAAACTGCATTCAGATTGCAATGGCAGGCCTGCAATATGTTTTTAAGTGCTACTTAAGTGGGTGGCACAATATGTGCTGCAGGCCCACTGGTAGCATTTAACTTAGAGGCCCTGGGTATAAAGTATATCACTCTACTAGTGTCAGAAAAGTTAATGAAATATGCCAATTAGGTGTGGGCCAACCAAACCATGCTAATGGGACTGAGCACAAGCACTGGTTAGCAGTGGCAAGGTGCACAAAGTCATGGGGCCAACAACAACAAATTCAGCACAAAGTGGAGGAAAAAGGAAAAAAGGTTTGGAGGTGATCCTGCAGAAAGGGCCAGGTTCAACACACCTTTGTAATGAAACCCTTGAGTATGGCTAGGTAGTGCCTTATGAACTAGGCACAGTATCGCATAATGTTAAGCTTTCAGAGCAGCTGTTTCTTGGTCTTTCTTCCAAGGTCCGTGAAGGTTGGAAATTAGCCAGGTGACATGATTCTGAATACTGTGGAACTAGGAGAGGTACTTTTTTGACAGAGCCTTCAAGAAAAGTGGCACAAGCATTAGGAGTATATGGGGGAGGGACTGGTTTGCAAGATGGGAGGCCTAAACAAAGTGTTTCCTGCACTTAAAACCATATAGGAAAATCAATCAAGGTCCAAGCACCTGTGTGCCTCTCCAGATTTCAGAGTACCACGGGGCCAGTGCGAGTTACAGAGAATCTGAATACATCAGGAATTTAGAGGAGAAAATAACATTCAGGGCCCCATTATATAACTGGACTGAAATTCGTGGTAAAACCTCAGATGCCATGTTTCTCACCGAAACAGTTCCCCTGCTAAAAGCAGATTAAATATCTTGGTGAAAAGCAGACTGTGAATGAGGAATCGCATGTAAGAATCGATGCAGCGTCACCTAATCCATCATATAATTTTCAGTTTCTTTGGGTCAATTTTGCAACCGCAACCCGGAAGTTCCAAAACGCATTGTACGAGTACTTCATGGTACTGGATTATCCCATGTAATGGGGGCCTAAGTGGTGTGCTGACAAAAAGCATTGCTCCAGTTGGCCACACTATTTTTGCGGCAACGTTTTTTGAATAAAATACTTGAGACAAAATCGTCTAGTAACATGTTATATTCAAGGTAGCATTCGCGTAATTATTCCAAACAATCACAAAATGGATATGGTTGTTTTTTTTTTTATCAAAAAGCATTTCATTCCGCTCATAAGAGGAAAATTGTCCTTTGGTTGATGTGCAAGTGAATATACCTGCAGGTAGTTCGTAATTAAGTGTCTGTCAAGCATATGTCAAAAAACTGAAAGAGGATCATACCTAAACTAAACCATAAACATAATTTGATTAGCCATTATCATTCATTGTTCGAGATGTAAACATCATGCAATTAAATAAATTAAGCTCTCCTGAATATTTTAAAATTTCAAAATTTCAAATATCCAGGTCTGAGACGGATGGCAAACTACACCTTTAATTTCCTATATTTTAAAAAACACAAGTACATTTTTCAACAAGGTAGATCACAACTAGAGGATTGTATGTGTAAGCCACAGCAAGGTGTGAGGTCACTGAAATAAACGTGACTTGTCCAATTATATTCTGTGATAGTGGTGTCAGAAGCAGTGGCGACTGACAAATTAAAAGTGGTGGGGAAGGTAGCAGGGGCGCTGGGGGGAAGTGTGCGCGGGGAGATTTAACATAAAAAAAACCAATAAAATGTATCTTGTGCTGCTGGCCTCCTTGCGTTCCTCAGCTTCCAGGTCCCAGCAGTCTATGGGACAGCATCAGAGACTCTCTGTGCAATCCTGGCACCGCTCTCATGCTCTTACCAAGCATGAGAGCAGTGCCGGGATTGGCCTGAATAGGCTGGTTTCCTACTCGCTCTGAGCTATTTCTAAAACCAGGCTGTGCAAAACAGCTGGGTTGGAGAAATCTTCCCCTTCCCATTGCCCAACCCAGCCCCTCCCTGCACACGCTGGCTCAGCCAGCAGCTGAAAAATAAAACACTAACAAATATTGTTTTATTTTTCAGCTGTTGGCTCTGAGTCTGTAGGGTGACACTCCTTCGCCACTGTGGAGGAGCCTCCTCCAGTCAGAAGGGGCCAGTCTGATGTGCATAGTATTCCAGAATGCAAGGTTCCAATGAATTGAGCATGATGAGTGTTCTTGTGAAGAAAACATGTTCAGTCTTTCACAATCTTCTCTTAATTGTTGTGAAGAATTCTAGTGCTGAATAGTATCTGATGTCTTGTTAGCTGGTGTTAGACCTGGCATCCTTGGCATAGTCTCCCCTATCTCTTGTGCCTCTGCTTCCCATGTTTTGACTGTGTGCTAGACTGTTTTTGGTACTCTGTGCACATTTACCACTGCTGACCAGTGCTAAAGTGCAAATGTTTCCTGTCTAAATTGTATGTGTAATTGGCTTTTCCATGACTGGCATATTTGATTTACTAGTAAGTCCCTAGTAAAGTACACTAGAGGTGCCCAGGGCCTGTCAATCAAATGCTACTAGTGGGCCTGCAGCACTGGTTGTGCCACCCACATGAGTAGCCCTGTAAACATGTCTCAGACCTGCCACTGCAGTGTATGTGTGTGCAGTTTTAAATTGCCAATTCGACCTGGCATGTGAACCTACTTGCCAGGCCCAAACCTTCCCTTTTTATACATGTGAGGCACCTCTGAGGTAGGCCCTAGGTAGCCCCATGGGCAAGGTGCAGTGTATGTTAAAGGTAGGACATGTACTGCGAAATTCAGTTTTCACTGTTGCAAGGCCCATCTCTCTCATAGGCTAACACGGGGGCTGCCTTTATATATCTATTACGTGTAGTTTCTCTTTGGGAGCAGATAGAGATTTGGAGTTTGGAGTCTCTGAACTCACAATTTAAAAATACATATTTTGGTAAAGTTGTTTTTAAATTGTCAGTCTGAAAATGCCACTTTTAGAAAGTGGACATTTTCTTCCTTAAACCATTCTGTGACTCTGTCTGCTTGTTTATTTTCTGTCTGGGTCAGACTGACAGTTGGGCTGTTTGTGAATGCCCTATAGACAGTGACACAAAGGGAGTTGGACTGTAGCCTGCATATCCTGATGGGCCATCTGGGCTAGAGTGGAGGGAGGAGTGGTCACCTACACCTGAATGGGCTATGCCTGTCCTCACACAATACAGTCTTCAACCCCCTGGTGCCTGGCCTGGGCAAGGCAGGATCATGTAAACACTAGATATTTTCCTCTGATGTTTGCCTACTTCAAAGGGAGAAAGGGGTATAAGTAGTGGACCCAAAACCCAGATTTTTAGATTACTTCTGGAATCAAGAGGAACCTCTGCCAAGGAGAAGAGCTGAAGAGCTGCAGGAGGAGTACTGCCCCTTTGCCAGTGATTGTGCTTTGCTGGGCTGTCCTGCAGTTGCTGCTTCTGCCTGAAAGAGGACAAAGACTGGACTTTGTGGTATATTCCTGAAAGTGAAGTGTCTCCAAGGGGCTTGGACTGGGCTTGCCTGCTGTTTTGAAATCTTAGGGCCATCAAAGACTTCTTCTTCCATCACCTGGACTCCCTGCTGAGAATCCTGCCCTGCCAAGTGGTGCCTTATCCAGTCCCTGGGCCCTTGAAAGGTAAATCTGGTAGAACAAGGCAGAAATCCATGCACAGGAAGCCGTGCAGGGAAAAGTTTGATGCACCACCTGCACCATGGCTGTAAAAATGACGCGCAACCCGCTTTGTGGCTGGGAAATCAACACATCACCTGCTTCGCGGCTGGAGAAACGCCTCAACACCCACTTGCGGCTTCTGAAAATGACGCAAGCCCCTTGCAGCACAGTTTTTCCATCACTGTACGGCCGGATTCCTCACACAACATTGCTGGGCATCAAAGTCATTGTGAACCTGGGTGGATTTGAGGTGCCCTGTCCGGAAATCAACTCATTGCTTTCTTGCGGGAGAGAAAAACGATGCATCACCTACCCGACCGGAGAAGAAAGGATGCACGGGCTCACTTGAAGTAAGGAATGGATGCATCTCTGACTTTTCCGCCGCACGCTCGCCTGTGCGGCTTTATGTTTGACGCAAACCAGGTACTTTGTGTAACAACAAGGTTTCTATTGTTTTCTATGGAGTAAGATTCTTTTTATTTTAAAAATTCATATCTTGACTTGTGTATGTTGGATTCGTGTCATTTTGGTCTTGTTTGCTTTAGATAAATGATGCCTATTTTTCTAAACTGCTGTGGTGTCCATTTTGTAGTGTTTTCACAGTAGTACTGTGTGTTTGGTACAAATACTTTCCACATTGCCTTTGAGATAAGCCTGACTGCTTGTGCCAAGCCACCAAGGGGATACGCAGGGGTTATCTAAGGGTGTATCTCCATTGCCCTGACTAGAGTGAGGGTCCTTGCTTGGACAGAGTCCAAACTGACTGCCAACCAGAGACCCCATTTCTAACAGTGGGTCACGCTAAAATCAGGACCTTTGAGTTTCTTTCAGTTATTTTATGAAAAATATCCTCAATATCCAACCTGGTCCAAAAGTCTAATGTGTTGAATATAATTTTCATTTGCATAACTGTAACATGCTCTTGCCATGTTTTTTTTTGGCCATGCTAAGTAACTGATGCCTAAAGAAAGTGCCAATCTCTGAGGCATAAAGCCTCTTTTTCTTACGATAAGGAGAAAGTGTTTTAGCTTGCTCAAGTAAAATGTTGAAATACCTTGTATTCTGAAAGTCCTCTTTTTCATTTGTCATGATCTCAGTCTTTGGACACCTGTATCCTCCCTTTGTCTGAGTGTAATCCACGTCCCTCATTGCAAAACTGTGTGTACAATTCTCTAAGGTCGTGCTTTGCCTTTGCTTGTTCAGCTTACTCCAACACAGTTTGCTGGGGGACAGTTTTGCCGACTGAATCTGTGACTCACAAACTAATATTTTTTCTTTTGTCGATAAACCTTTTCAGACTTGAAATGAGTAGATTTCTTTTAACACAAGTAAAAAGGGATTTTAGGTTAATTTGTGAGGAAATGTGATGAAATTGTGTCAGTTTGTAGGGAGAAAATGTTCCAGGACTTAAACATAGAAAAGCAGAAATTTCACAACTACGGGCCTGCCACTAATTGGTATCTACGTAAGTTCACATGCCTAAAAAATGTTGCATACCCTAGTTACCACATGCCCATCTTCCTATTTACAATCGTTACCCTTCTGGCTGACAGGCTAACTCCTTTGTTCATAAAGAAAAAGATCCAGCTCATTTATATATCTGTTGGTTGCATTTGTTGTCTTTTGTCTTCTTAACTCTTTGAGTACAGTTCCTTATACAAAATCCATAGGCCTTCCGTCTTTCGGGATTATTTTTTATGCCTCTGCTCTGAAGGCAAGTGACATCGGTGTTCGCTGCAGGTGTAATTCTATTTTCCACCACTAATTCTTGTCAACGCTGAATAACAAACTGTGAACAACACGGAAAGATCTTTCAGGTCCACTCCATTCTTATGAGATATGGTTCACCATCCTCAGCTATGAGAAGCCTATCACAAAGCCATCCTTACCTCATCATTACCTTAGCTCCAGAAGCACTTCCTTTAATGTGCTTAAGCCTTAAGGCCACAGGCGGTCACAGGTATTCTTGCAATGTCCTACTGATAGGCGTGGAGCTAACACAGCTAGGGCCAGGCTGTGATGAGTCACAATTGACAAGAATTAGTGCCAATGCAATGTTGCCAAGCAACCAGTGGTTTCGGGATGTGTGCCATTTTTAAAAAGAAAATGCTGCCCTGCCCAGTGGCATTTGAGATTTAACTGCTGCTGGCAGGCACCATGGAGATGAACAAAAATACTCCTCAATCTATGCACAAAGAGAGCTCTGGATTTAAAGAAGAGCTCGAGCAATTAACCATATCAAAGTATGAATGGTGGGTACTCATTATAAGACAATATCTTCTGCCCTTAATGCAAGGTTCCCAGTGCCACACAGTACAGAGACAGCCTTGGCGATCATATATACGGCCAACAGTTATTGGAGGTGGTAGATCATATCCTGAAAATGTTGGGATTCAAATAGTTAGTGATAGACCTCGAGAAAGGTGCTTGCTACAGCCTGGTCGAGTCATGATCTCTCCTTAATGATCTTGCAATCTGCAACATCCTCGTGATGCAATGGTGAATCTAAGGGAAGCCACAAACTTCCTTCCACCCAGCGTTCACCCACATTTCCCGAAAAAAATAGTACCGAAAAAAAATAGGCCTAGTGTCCGCGACAGGGAAGGGTCCAAAATACAACATGGACACGTCAAAATTATCTAGTACAAAACTACCTGTTTTTGCAAGGTGGGCACCTGTGTTTTTTGGCCCTAGGCTCTGCAGCTATCTTGGGAAATCTATCAAACCCAGACATTTCTGAAAACTAAACACCCGAGGGAGCCAAGTGAGATATGACTTGCATGGATCCCCCACTGTTTTCTTAACCAGAATCCTCAAAAACCTCAAATTTTGCTAAAAAGTCAAATTTTTCTCACATTTCTGTGTGGGATCACTGCAGCGGCACAAATTTCCTACCACCCAATGTTCCCCTCGGTCTCCTGATAAAAATGATACCTCAGTTGTTTTGGTGGGCCAAGTGCCTGTGACAGGGAAGGGCCAAAAACATGTAGAAATTGAGAGGGAACCAAAGCGGGTCCAAAAGGGCAGTTTGAAAAAAAACAAATTAGGCTGACAAGTGGGGCAGAAGTTTTATAGGTATAGATGTGACAAATCTGGAAGGTTCCATCACAAAAATGTAGGGAAAATGCGTAATTTCAAGCAAAGTTGGAGGTTTGCGGGGCATTGTGGGTAAGAAAATGGTGTTGGGTGCATGTGAAGCACACCAATCTAGACTCACCCAGATGTTTAGTTTTCAAATGTGTCTAGTAGATTTTTCTAGGTGGCAAAGTCCCAAAATCCTAAAAGTCCTGCCCCTCACAATTTCCAAGTGGGATGATATTGGGACTTAGCCAAGCTCTCTTGCCCCAACTGTAAAATGAAAACCCAAAATAATCAAATGTCCTCTTGCTTGCCATTGGGATAAGATTCTTTAGTTTGCAGGAAGGGTCTGAAAGACTGTTATCCCCTTCGATTGGGGTGGAGGGCATAACCTTACCCATACTGGGTGGCAACCCCCACCCCTCTATTTTTTTAAATTCCCTGGCATATAGTAGGCTTTCTGGCCAAGGTGGAGTGGATCAGGGGTAATTACCCCATCTGCCCACTGGTGGGCAGAACCACTTTGTCCCTATTTATTCGGGGTTGGGGCATGGCCATACATCTGCCCCCTTTGTGACCAGCTGGGCCTTACAAAAATAGGCTGATCGGCCCCAGGGGTGCAGAGATGGGCATCATTAATGTGTCCGCATGGGGAGAAACCCTTGTCCAAGGGGCCACCCCCAAGCAAAACTCACACACACACACACACACACAAATCCCCGGTGCCTAAGTGGTTTCTGTCCCCAAAGGGGGCAGAAATGATCAACAGTAATGTGCCCCCATGGGGAGCGAGCCTTGTCTAAGGGGCCGCCCCCAAAAATAGACACACACACACACAGATCCCTGGTGCCTGAGTGGTTTCTGCCCCCCCCCCCCCTTGGGGCAGAAGGGCCTAATAAAAATAGGTCGATCCACCTGAAGGGGGGCAGAAATGGCCAACAGTAATGTTCCCCCATGGGGAGCAACCCTTGCCCAGTACTTTGGAGCATCACTCTTGGAGCAATTGGAGTTTGACTGGTCTTTGTCATTCAGACTGGTTTTGCATTGTGTGCAGCCCATGTTTTGGTGCCTCTGGGGCTCGTTTAAACATGCTCTAAAATGTTGTCTTTCTATGTAGCGCTTACTTTCATTGGACGCTGATCTGATGATGTTCTCGCTGAGGGCTCATTACCAGACATGCGCATTGAGGGTGAATTTGCTACAGGAACCTGCTTATGAGTTGCCCTTTGTGGATTATGCAGCTCTAAACTGATTGTTGGGCACACCAGGGAATGCTGCTGCCTTGACTGGAGCTCAGGCTTTGGAACACCACCTGCTGAAGTGGAAGATTTCCTATCTTCAATTATCCCGTATTCAATTGTCAATTTCCAAAATGACTCTGACTTTTGAAATTCAGCTTTTTTGACACCACAATTAAGCGTGCTCAAGTGTCTTTTTAACTTGTCATTATTGATATTCTTATATATATACTTAGGTTGAATTTTTGTAGCTTTTATATACAATTAGGCTTTGAACCACCTTTGAACCGGCAAGGGGAGGGTGTTGTGTAGCCATTTTAGCTACAGTTTCATACACTTTAGTTTAGAAAACTAAGCCTGCAGTTGTGCACTTTAACCTGGATATATTTTGTTCAGCTTCATTTTTATTATTTTAAAAATAGACACATTTGGGGTTTTGTTTTGTTTTATTTTCTCTATCTAGCTGTTCTTCGCCTAGGCCAGCACTGCGCTCTTAAACAAGACATTTCTTTTACTCTGTGCTTCTCCCAAGGCTGCAATAAGATAGCTTGCCGGCAAAAGTGGTACGCTTTGTCTCTAATGTTCAAAGAAACATACACACTCTCACCCTGGGGATCCTTTGTTGGAACATCAGCTGTTTTATTATAAAAACACTACTTTGACCCATGTACCTTAGAGGGAGAGTCCAGCCAGATGACCACAACTGTATGCTGACTGCTGAGCGCTTTGCTGTAGCTGCTTATGTAGACTGCAGGCCTCTTGCTCAGGTTTGAAGGATGATCTCTTCCCAGGGGAACCTGAAGTGTAGAATTAGAGCTTAACATGCTATGCTCTAACATAGCCTAGGTAGGAGCTTTTCTTAACAATCTTAGTGACTCTATGATAGCATTATTTTTATGTTTCACTTTCCTTGTCACAATTTTAATCGTGTCATGCTCCATCAAGCTATTTATTGCAACACATGTTTTATTATCTAAAATGCAATTACTTCGATAAAAACTTACTGAACAATACTCTGCCTCTGATTGTCCTTGCATACGTGAGACTAATATAACTGAGAGAAACGGATGAGATCTGAGTGACCACGATTTCCCTGAGGAGTCATTTGTGACATGCGCTCAGTTGCCCAATCATCCCTGCTGTACGGTGGAGATGAGGCACTGCTAGTTAGCCGGAACAAAACCCGGATTAGGCTGACAGGTGTCACTTGTAGTGGGTTCAGACTCAGTCCCCAACAGTGCAAGTGATTCTGCCAGCGAAGCATAAGAAATATGTAAGTCCTTTTAAGGTACCTGTATTACAATGTAGAAGCACTTCTAGTGCCAAGAGGATTGATGTGGAGGGCCCCCCGGCGCTCCTAAGCATGAAAACGGGGGCCACGTGTTGATCCTGGGTGAGGGGGTGGTACAGACCCCCTTTTGGTTTGCAGGATGGGGCCCCTCCTGGGACCCACGATCCCTCAGGTTCCCCCTATGGGCCACTACAGGCCCTCCAATGAAGGGGGGGAACCGGTTGAACTAAGGTACCCACTATGCAGAAAAAGGGAGAGAGACCGGTCGGTGCAGGGGCCTCCTGGGAGGCTTCCTCCCGCCCCCAATCTCTCTCATGGTGAAGGGGTCCCTGGGGACGGGGAGCCTCCGTTGAGGACTCCCCTCCGGCCTCAAGCTCCTCGAAGAGACTGGAGGCCTGGTTGAGCGGGGGTCTCTGATGAGGCTTCCCACCCACTCTTACCAGTTGCACCTGAGACGGTGCATGAGCCAGTCCTTAGCCCTTCTCCAGGGCCGCAGCAGTGACAAGGCTCACAAACAAGAGCCTGGTGGTGCCCTGGGGGCACTTCTCGTAGTGCTCTGGTCCCCAGAGGGCACGATGTGGAGCGTGCTTCGGTCGTGCTTAGCCAGCCCAGGTCACGGCGGTGGAATATGAGCCCCGATGAGCATTTCTCAGTGCAGGGCAGTTACTTAGTGCTGAGGTTGCAGTGGTGAGATTTCTTCAAAGGCCACACGAGGAGGCACTCCACAGGTGCTACAGGCAGCAAACCGGAGCGCTTCAAGGTGCTAAGCAACACAATGCCAAAGAGCTCGCAGGGCACATTGTAGGTGAGGAAAAGCAGCACTCTTCTGACTGGGTAGTTGCAGGGGTCAGGGGCCATGTCACCCTGCCCCTGGAGCCGGAAGAGGGGAGGGAAGCACAGGGCTAGCAGGCCCAACACCAGGCCAGCACAAGGGATGCAGATGGTGCCAGTTCCTCCTAGTGACCTAATAGGTCACAGGTCAGCACAGCAGCAGCAGTCCAAGGTGAGTCCTGGTGAGTCCATTCAGCAGCGTTCCGTGTCCAGTTCCAGAAGGGTCTCTGGAGACCCAAGAATGTCTCCTCATGTCTCTATTGTGGGGAAAAATCCTCTGTACTTATACTCAGTTTACAGTGTGTTTCACAAAGAGAAGGGAGACGAGGTTCCAACCAGTTATAACTGGTTCTGGGAGTGCCCCCTCTCTCCTCCAGCACAGGGTCCGCACATCAGTTGGGGGTAAACGACCCTATTGTGTTAGGCCAGGGCACAGCCTTCACAAATGCAGGTGTGACCCACCTCTCCTGACACCACTCGGAGTGCAGGACGGTCATGGGGTCACAAGGACCCCAAGTACAGTACCTTGGAAAACGAGGAAACAAAGACATTGAATGGAGTCGGGGAGGTGAGCCGTCGCTAAATCCGGTGCAGCGTCAGTTCCTTACGTCTTCCGGGAATGGGAGGATTCAGTTCCTTACTTCTAGGCAGTGTAGGTGAGGCATTGGTTCCTTACAGTTGCAGGGCAGGTGATGCGGTATTGGTGGTGATGCGTCAGTTCCTTGTGACAAGGCATGGTCAATGAAACCAGCAGGTCAAGACACAAGGCATTTACTTCACTGTATCGTAATCACACCATGGTGCCACAGGTGGTGCAGTGGATTCAGGTGTCACGGACGTCAGCAACACAGCACTCGGGACTCACACTGTGGTGGGACTTCGGAAGTGCTGCAGTGGTGTCAGGCTTGCGGTGTCCGTCACGGTCATTGCAATCAGTAGGGACTACAGCTCCGGCGCAGAAAGCGGCATGGAGTAGGACAGCGGCGCTAGTTCCGAAGTTGCTCTGGAGTCTATGGGGGTCATTCCAACCCTGGCAGTCGGTGTTAAAGCGGCGGCAAAACCGCTAACAGGCTGGCGGTAAAAAAAATGCAATTCCAACCCTGGCGGAAACCGCCAACAGAGACCGCCACTTCAATACACCGCCCGCCACGGCGGGACAAACAAACAGTGCAGCGGTCACCGCCAACAGACAGGCGGGAGACAATGTACCACCCACCCTATCACAACCCACCAATCCGCCACCTTTTCCGGGGCGGTAGCCCCGCCGATAAAAACACGGCGGAAACAGCCATTTCAAATGGAAAACGCTCACCTCCTTACACCCCACGAGGAATCTGGACAGCATGGAACCCGAACTCCACATCCTCCCAGCGATTGTCTTCCTGCTCCTCTACCAGGAGCACGAACGCCGGCGCAGAAGACAACGGTGAGTACTGCACCTACGACACAGGGGAGGGGGGAGGGAAAAAATTACGGGGACACACATATGCGACACACCCACCCTCACCCTCACCCACTACAACACACACATCAATGCATAGCAACACATCACAGTTACCCCCCCAAAACCCCCAGAAGAATGCAAACACAAAAGGAAATGATTATAAACATTGGAATATATTGTATTAATGGCTTTAAAATATATCACACATCTAAAACTTTATATACATAAATTGTCCAGTCCGATGTGTGTATCAGACATTGTCCGTGGACCACTGGGCCCAAATCATATGGGCAAAGCCCACACAGGATACCTGACTCCAACGGAGAGAACACTGCAGGGGCATCAGATCGCAAAACTACAGGCACCTCAGGGGGAAGGGAAGGGGGGGCACCTCAGCCAGATGAGTCCACGACGCCAGATCCACGAGGGGCCTCCATGGCTACTGTTCCATCCTGGGGAGTGCAAAGCCACAGTCTCTCAAGTGTACACAGTGGGTGGGCTGCCCACTGTTCCATCCTGGGGAGTGCAAAGCCACAGTCTCTCAAGTCTCTACAGTGGGTGGCTTGCCCACTGTTCCATCCTGGGGACTGCAAAGCCACAGTCTCTCAAGTCTATACAGTGGGTGGTTTGCCCACTGTTCAATCCTGGGGAGTGCAAAGCCACAGTCTCTCAAGTCTCTACAGTGGGTGGCTTGCCCACTGTTACATCCTGGGGAGTGCAAAGCCACAGTCTCTCAAGTCTATACAGTGGGTGGCTTGCCCACTGTTACATCCTGGGGTGTGCAAAGCCACAGTCTCTCAAGTCAATATCAGTCTCCATTGGTACTGGAGGGGGACTAGTGCCCAGAGTGCTTCGTGCAGCCCTGCCCGACACAGATGCGGGCCTGCCCCTTCCGCCAATGGGCCAGCGGTGCTTGAGATGAAGGGCCCAGTTCAGCGGTGCTTGAGACGGCGGTGCCCAGCGGAGCGGTGCTTGAGATGAAGGGCCCAGCGCAGCGGTGCTTGAGACGGCGGTGCCCAGCGGAGCAGTGCTTGAGATGAAGGGCCCAGTTCAGCGGTGCTTCGGATGAGTGCCCAGTTCAGCGGATCAGCCCATGGCGTGGAGGTCATTCGCCACCTGACCTGTGGCTGGCTGCGCCTTCCTGCCCACCTGGGATGGGCCTGGTGGGGCCCTCCTGGGCTGCAGTACCGGGCCTGTTGGTGTCCTCCTGCCCACCTGGGATGGGGCATGCGGGGCTGCTGGCGGTCTTGTTGGGCGTGCTGCCCTTCCCAGCCTTCCCTGGTCGCCTGTGGCCCTTCCCCACCTTTGGCGGTGTGCCAGGTGGCACCACACTCCCTGCCGGTGCCATGGTAGGGATTTTGGTCCCAGGTGTTTTAGGCCTCTTGCGCCGGGCAATGACAATCTTCCATGTTTTTGCGTCGGTCGGTTGCCCGTGCCTTTGCTCCCTACTGAGCTGGCTGCCCTTGAGGGTGGGGCACTCCACAGTCCATGGCAGACTGTCTTCACAGGGCCCGCTGTTGTGGTGGCTGAGGTGCTGACTCGAGTCTTTTTAGATGGACGGGGTGGGGGAGTTGTTGGGAAGAGGTCAAGTTTGGATAGGAAAATAAGTTTAGGAAGAGAGGGACGGGTAGGTGTAGTAGGTATGGGAGTGGAGGAAGAGGTTGTGGTTGTAGGAGTTTGAAGTCTGGTGTCTTTGGGTGCAGGTGCTTGGGCTGGAGGCTGTCGTGAGGTGGATGGCTGTTGGGTGGTTGGCTGCCTGCGTTTGTGTAGCTTGGAATAGGGGGTGACAGACACACTGGGAGAGGACACAGGGGACGTGTGAATGGTAGTGGGGTGGTGACTGCACGTGTGCGGGGGGTTCTGGTGGGTGTGCTGGTGATGGACATAGTGGCTGAAGATGTTGTGCATGCAGGTGTGAGTGGAGACGTGACAGGGAGTGAGGAGGGAGACGAGGAGGAGGGGGACACAGTGGAGGCAGTGGGTGTTGGTATGTCTGCATGTGGATGTTGCTTGTGTGAATGCCTGTGTGATGTGTGGTGCTTATGTCTGGATGAGCTTCCCTTGGGTGTTTAGGTGTGTGCAGGCTGGTCTGATGGTGTGTCTGGGATAGGCAGAGGTACAGGGGATTGGGTATGGGTGGAGGAAGTTGGAGGGGGGAGGCTAGAGACAGGGACAATTGCTGCCATCAGTGCTGAGGCCAGAGTGTTGAACGATCGCTGATGGGCAGCCTGACCCGATTGAATGCCCTCCAGGTATGCATTACTCTGGTGCACCTCCCTTTCTACACCCTGGATGGCATTCAAAAGGGTAGACTGCTCAACAATGAGCGTCCTCAGGAGGTCAATGACCTCCTCACTGAGGGCAGCAGGGGTGACAGGGGCAGGGCCTGAGGTGCCTGGGGCGAAGGAGATGCCCACCTTCCTGGGTGAGCGGGCACGGGTCAAAGGCTGAGGGGCTGCTGGGAGGGCGGTGCTGGTGCGCTGGGTGGCGGCTGTACCTGTTGTAGCGGGGGGCACGGATGTTGCCGCCACCACAAGGGAGCTCCCTTCAGAGGACGAGTCGCTGTCACTGACATCCGCACGAGTCCCCGCTGTGGAGCTCCCCTCGCCCTCCGTCTCACTGGTGAAATCCGAGTCAGTTGCATGGCCCGCCATGGCCATGTGAGATGCAGCTCCCTCGTGCTCCGATGCCACTTCTCCTCCGCCTGATGATGCTAATGCACAAATGAACAGGAAGACAACAAAAAAGGGGGGTGGGGAAAAATAAAGAAATGTTGAGTGCATGCATTGGCGACACCGTTGGCGGACAGGACAGACACAGAAGCCCCCTGAACTACGCCGCGCACTTGGGGTCGACTACGCAATCCGTGGGACATGGCCTACAAGCCTATGGGCGACCTCTGCTCACATACATGACACAGGGCAATGAATAGCTGTACTTGGCACCCTACAGAGGTGGGGGGCGGGGGCACAGGGCCATGCCTTACGGAGGGGCCTAGCCTACAGATATCGCCCTGGCCAAGGGATACCCACAGCCCTCCTCCCCCACCCAGACACCTCCACTGCGCGCAAAGTCACCAGGATTTGAGTGTACTCACCCCCTTGTGTCTGCTGTGATGTCCTCACACGCCCATCCAACTCGGGGTAGGCCACCGCCAGGATCCGGGACATCAGGGGGGTCAAAGTACGACTGGCACCCCTCCCACGTTGGGAGGCCATCCCCAGCTGAGCCTCCGCCGTCTTCCTGCTCCAGCGTCGGATGTCCTCCCATCTCTTCCTGCATGGGTGCCCCGTCTCTGGTGGACCCCCAGGGTCCGGACGTCCTTGGCCATGGCACGTCAAATACCGATTTTCTGGTGGGCGCTGACCTATGTGACATGTACAGGGAGAGAAGAATAATCATCACCTTCTGCATGCTCGATGTGAGTGGCCCCCCCATCCCCACGCTCCCCTCACCACCATCTTTCATCCACCCGACTCAACACAGGCATTGGCCACAAAGCATGGTCCCAGTGTACTTACCTGTTGGTCTGGAGGACCGTAGAGTAGCTCATACTGGGGGAGGACCCCATCCACGAGTTTCTCCAACTCCTGAGCAGTGAAGGCAGGGGCCCTTTCCCCAGTCGCATGAGCCATTGTCTCTTCCAGACCAAGGTCACAGCAGCACTTGCAGTGTAGGTCCTCTCCTGTGGAAGATCAGGTATCGAGTGATTAAGCAGATAGAAAATGGCGGTCACGCCCGCGGCGGTGCGTACCGCGGCGGTGCGTACCGCGACGGTGCGTACCGCGACCGCCGGCGCACATCGTCATTGGCTCCTGAGACCCATAGGGTTCAATGTTAACCAATGCAGCTTTGCGCCGCGGTCTTCGACCGCCTACCGCCACGGTGTGCCACGGCAGCGCATTGACCTCACATCCCATTGTCGCACTTCACAGGTCAGGCAGCCGCCATTTCAAGGGCCCACATGCCTTATTTTCTACTGCGTCACACATACCTAGGCCTTGCATCGACACTCATACAAGCCATTCAATGCATTGGGAATCGTGTTATGTGCAAGCTGTGGTTACGTACCTGTGGGTTGATTGACTCTGTGCTCGCTCTTGTCCTTCATAGGCACCGTCCGCTGGGACATACGAGGAGATGGAGAAATCTTCCAGTGTACAGACCGCTGGTGGACCTGTCGACAATG
Source organism: Pleurodeles waltl (assembly GCF_031143425.1). NCBI lineage: Eukaryota > Metazoa > Chordata > Amphibia > Caudata > Salamandridae > Pleurodeles > Pleurodeles waltl. Next base: position 1,083,516,209 of record NC_090437.1, on the reverse strand, counting down.
GAGGAAAGACATGTCATACTGACATACAGCGTTGACCGAGCCACTATACAGGAACTGTGTGCCCAGCTGGAGCCAGACCTGATGTCACCAATCCGCCAACCCACAGGGATCCCCCCTCTAGTGCAGGTGCTGTCAGTACTCCATTTCATAGCAAGTGGGTCATTTCAAACAACAGTGGCCATATCATCAGGGATGTCCCAGCCCATGTTTTCCAAGGTGTTGTCCAGAGTGTTGTCTGCCCTGCTCAAACACATGCGGAGCTACATCGTCTTCCCTGAGGTGGGGGATTTGGCTACAGTGAAGGCTGATTTCTATGCCCTTGGACATATACCCAACAACATTGGTACCATTGATGGGACACATGTTGCTTTGGTCCCCCCCCAGCAGGAGTGAACAGGTGTACAGGAACAGGAAGAGTTATCATTCCATGAATGTCCAGATGGTGTGTTTGGTTGACCAGTACATCTCCCATGTTAATGCCAAGTTCCCTGGGTCAGTGCATGACGCGTACATCATGCGGAATAGCAGCATCCCTCACGTGATGGGTCAACTCCAGAGGGTGATCGAACGGACCTTTGGCCTCCTGAAGGCCAGGTTTAGGTGCCTCCATATGACTGGTGGATCCCTAATGTACTCACCAAAGAAGGTGTGCCAGATCATCGTGGCCTGCTGTATGCTTCACAACCTGGCTTTGCGATGCCAGGTGCCTTTTCTGCAGGAGGATGGTCCAGATGGTGGTGTTGTAGCAGCTGTGGAGCCTGTGGAGAGTGAAGAGGAGGAAGGCGAAGAGGACGACATAGAGAACAGGAACACAGTAATACAGCAGTATTTTCAATGACACACAGGTAAGAATCCAGACCGGCATATTACATATACTTAACCCCTACTACCTCTCTACTGTCTGACCTTTTCCCTCAGTGTATGGTAACTGAGTTGTGACTTTCTCTTCCGATTTCAGAGATGTGGGCCCCACTGCGTGACATCTGCTTTATTTCCCCATGGACTACAGCTGTGTGACATTGGTATGTTGGCATCACAATGTGAATATGCCATTTGGCACGGTAATGTCTAATACATTTGTACAAAATCACAGCCAGACTCCAGATTGGTTTATGCAATAAGTGTGTTTATTACACTGCTCTAAATTGGTGGGCGGTTGCAAATCGTTGAGGTGTGATGGTGGAGGATTGTCCATGGCAGAATCCAGACTATCAGTATCACAGGTGCATTGTCCAGATGCCTCTGGAAAGTGGAGCAGGGGCAGTGTAAGGTTGGACAGGGTGTCAATGTGGGACAGTGGGATGACAATCAGGGAGGTATCCTTTGCTGGCGGGGGTCTTGGCATCTTACTCTGTCTTCTTCCTGGATCTCAGGGCCCGCTTGCGGGGTGGTTCTCCTTCTGCAGGGGGTGGGGTTCTGGTGGCCTGTTGGTCTTGTGTCGGGGCCTCCTGTCCACTAGCGCCGGTGGAGGTGGTAGGCAGCTCTTGGTCCATGCTAGTGTCAGGGGCCCTTTGTGGTCCCACAGTGTCCCGCATTGTGGTGACTACCTGATTCAGAGCCACTACGATGGTGCCCATGGCGGTACTGATGTTTCTTAGTTCTTCCCTGAACCCCATATACTGTTGCTCCTGCAGAAGCTGGATCTCCTGAAACCTGGCCAGGACCATTGCCATCGTCTCCTGGGAGTGGTGGTATGCTCCCATGATGGAGGAGAGGGCCTCGTGGAGAGTGGGTTCCCTGGGTCTGTCCCCCCCCTGTCGCACAGCAGCCCTCACAGTTCCCCTGTTTCCCTGTGCCTCTGTCCCCTGGACCGTGTGCCCACTACCACTGCCCCCAGGTCCCTGTTGTTGTTGGGGTGGTGGGTTAACCTGGGTGCCCTGTAGTGGTGGACACACTGCTGATTGACGTGTCCTGGGGACTGAGATATGGGCCCGCTGGGTGGGTGCTGTGCTGGTGTTCCCAGAGGGGGGAAGGTCTGCTGTGGCCTGTGGCTGTCTGAGGGGAACCGACTGTCCAGAGGTCCCCGATGGGCCGGGCTGGTCATCTAGATCCAGGGAGACAGAGGTGCTGTCATCACTGTGAGCCTCTTCTGGGGGTGGAGTGGACATTTGTGGACCCTCCTGCGCGGTGACGTGGCGTTCGGGTCCTGCAGGGGTATAAAAGTATGATTATTGCTTCTGTGTGTGCCATAGCGTGCAATGGGTGGGTGCCCGTGTACCCCTGTGCTTGCATTCCTGTGTGGGGGCTTTTGTGACAGTGGTTTGGGGGGGGGATGGGTATGTGCAGTGGGCATGCTTAGGTGATGGGTGTCCATGCTTTGTGGTCGCATGCAGGGCTTGGTGTTGGGATGGGTGGGTTGTGAGGGTGAGACATTTGCAAGGAGTAGGTGTGATGGGGTGAGGGTGGGGGTATGAGTTGGCATGCTGGTGGGGTGGGGGGGATGAAGTAGTTAAGATTTGACTTACCAGAGTCCATTCCTCCGCCTACTCCTGCGAGGCCCTCAGGATGCAGGATCGCCAAGACCTGCTCCTCCCATGTTGTAAATTCTGGGGGAGGAGGTGGGGGTCCACCGCCAGTCCGCTGCACCGCGATGTTGTGCCTGGATACCATGGAACGCACCTTCTCCCGTAGGTCGTTCCACCGCTTCCTGATGTCGTACCGATTTATTGGGTGCTGTCCCACAGCGTTGACCCTGTCCACTATTCTGCTCCATAGCTCCATCTTCCTGGCAATGGTGGTGTGCTGCGCCTGTGTCCCGAAGAGCTGTCGCTCTACCCGTACAATTTCCTCCACCATGACCCTGAGTTCTGCCTCAGAAAACCTGGGGTGTCTTTGCGGTGCCATGGGGTGGTTTGGGTGATGTGTGGGGTGGATTGTGTGGTGCTAAGTGTGGTGATGTGTATTGGTGTGTAGTTTGAAGTGCGTGGTAATATTGCTGGGTGACCGTGAATTGCGCGTCTGGGTGCTCGGGTCTCTTATCTCTGTGCGTGTTCACGAATCTCTAGGAGTGGGGGTTTGTGGGTGATGTGGGTGTGTGTTTTATATTGTGTTGGGTGTGTGGGAGTATTGTTTGTATGTGTCTCAGGTGTGTGTATTTCGAATTATCCAATGTGGCTGTGTTTTGTAAGTGTGTGTGTATTTTGAGCGCGGCGGTGTGTACCGCCAATGGAATACCGCGGTTGAAAGACCGCCGCGTGGATTCGTGTGTCGTGATCGTGTGGGCGTATTTCTGTTGGCGTGACGGTGGAGGTTTGGTCTACGCCAGTTTCTCGCTGGCCTTTGGTGTGGCGGACTTTTGTGGATGTCTGTATTTTGGCGGTTTGCCTGTTGTGGGTCAGAATGACCGTGGCGGTTTACCACGGCCGCGGCGGTGTTATGGCGGTCTTCTGCACGGCGGTAAGCGCCTTTTACTGCCGAGGTTGGAATGACCCCCTATGTGCTTATTTCTTCTTGGTTACACCACAGTTCACTCTCATGGGCCCAGGAACTGGAATTGGCACCACTTAGCAAGTCAGGACTCTCAGCAAGAGAACCCAGATGCTGGCAGTTGGAGTTTTAATGTACTAAGACTTAACAGGAGGCAAGCTCAGTCCAAGCTCAGTCCAAGCTCTTGGAGAAACTTTGGAAGCAGGATGTAGAAAACAAAGTCCAGTCCTTTCATTCCCAGGACAAAAGCAGCAGGTCAGCACAGCAAAACAACAGGCAGAGTGGTAGTCCCTCCTATAGCATCCATTTCTTCTTCCTGGCAGAATGTCCTCTTTCCAGAAGGATTCTAATTTTGTGTGTCGGAGGTCCAGTATTTATACCCATTTCTGCCTTTGAAATAGGCAAACTTCAAAGAAAAGTCTTTGTAGTGCTCATGACCCTGCCTTTCCTGCCCTTGCCCCAGAGACAATACAAGGGGTTGGAGACTACTTTTTGTAAGGACAGGCACAGCCCTATTCGTGCTCAAGTGTCAGCTCCTTCTACCACCCTTGCTTAGGAAAACCCATCACGATATACAGGGCACACCTCAGCTCCCTTTGTGTAACTGCCTAGAGTGAATTCACAAACAGCCCTGACCCAGACGTGTATTCCACAGACAGGCAGAGGCACGGAATGGTTAAGTAAGAAAATGCCCATTTTCTAAAAGTGTCATTTTCAAACTTACAATTTAAAAACCACCTTCACCAAAAGATTTATTTTTAAATTGTGAGTTCGGAGACCCCCAAACTTCATCTCTCTATCTGCACCCAATGGGAAATTACACTTAAAAGGTATTTCAAGGCAATCCCAACATTACCCTATGGGAGACGTAGACTATTCAATAGTGAAAAAACACATTTATCAGTGTTTCACTATCATGTAAAACACACTAGTACATGTCATACCTTTTAAATACACTTCACCCTACCCATGGGACTACCTTAGGCCTACCTTAGGGTTGACGTACATGCAGTAAAGGGGAAGGTTTGGTCCTGGCAATTGGGTGTGCTTGCCAGGTCGACCTGGAAGTTTAAAACTGCACACACAAGCACTCCAATGGCAGGCCTAAAACGTGTTTGCAGGGCTACTCATGTGGGTGGCACAATCAGTGCTGCAGGCCCACTAGTACCATTTGATTTACAGGCCCTAGGCACACGTGGTGTACTATACTAGGGACTTACTAGTAAATCAAATATGACAATCATGAATAAACCAATCACCAATACCATTTAAACAGAGACCACTTGCACTTTAGCACTGGTTGGCAGGGGTAAAGTGTCCAGAGTCCTAAAACCAGCAAAAATGAAATTTAGCACAGTATAAAAAACAGGAGGTCAGAAGCCAGAAAGACAGGGGAAAACACACAAAGAGCTGACAGGTCTAACAGACTGCTAGGCTTGGCCCACTTCTGAAGAGAACACAAGCAACATCAGACTGGTTTCAGTCAATTTGGACCTCATCACTAGGTGCAGCTTGAGATGCATAGCACAGTGAGCACTAGATAACTAGCTCTGCACCCACGTTTATGGGTTTCAATGGCCAGGAACTGCTCTAATACTCAACTGGTGGTTTGTGATGCTGCATTTGTATGAGAACAGACCAATAAGTTTATTGTCAGCCATGTGAATATGATACACTTCTGAGTCTTTTCTCATTCATATACAGTGTTACAAACCCCCAGTTGGGTCTTGGAGCAGTGCCTGGCCATTGAAACCCCAAAGAAGGGGTGGACAGCTAGTTTTAACTCAGGACAGAGAATATGGGACTCACAGAATGCTACAATTGGAATACAATACAACAAATATGAAAGATACATTTCTCAAGAGGGTGTGCTGTAAGTAGTAGGGATGCTTGTATGCTTAACTGAATTCTGGACCCACATTTGGGCATACCCTTTGCACTTAGGGTGTCAATTGCAACAAACAGCAAAATGATCGGTGGGATGCTTAAATTATTCTGAGCCACTGCTGATCGCTCAGCGCCATACTCATGTCTATTGTTTTTCACCAACTACGCCACTCTAGGCAGAGGCTCATCTTATGCAAATGAGTACTGGCCCTGCTACTCTCAGTAATAGTCCACCCCAAACTGCCAGGTGTGGGCCCCCTCCAGAAGGTAGCTCAAGCATCCACAGACCAATTTCTCCCTATTTGGATCTCATCAGTAGGCAGTAGAGTGCAGGTGAGTTCTATAGTAAATTGATCATGGGACCCACATCTGGGCTTATCTATTGTAATAAACAAGAAAGTGTGTTAATTTAAGGCACAAACTAGCTTTTGACACGCAGATGTTCACAAATTCAAATATGACCGGCACACTGCATTTTATTGCCATATTGGATTTTTCTGGGTGCCAGTGGACTGTGCTGGCCTCATCATCATGGGGTGGGCAAATAGTATCCAGTCCATATAAACTGTGCAACCTAGGGTGATCCATTTGTTGTCCTACTACAGAAATGCAATTTATGAAAATTAGTGTCTGTGTTCCCCAATCATAAGCTGCGGTATTCCACAATAAAGAGGGAGAGGGAACAGCAGATATCAATTGATATGATTAAGGTGGATATATTCAACCAAAGGCAATTGTTTTTTGAACCCCATCCCAAAATTTGCGAGCAATTCATGATTTACAGTGAGTTATCAGAATCAAATTTTGACGAGGGATCTGCAATCGAACCAGAACCCCCCCAAAGATGACACAGAATTTTGCCACTAGATGTTGTGGAATATTGAGAGATAAACTGGAACAAGAATGGATATTCTTGATGCACAAATTATATTACGCCATCCACATCGAGCTATATGACTGAAGAATGAAAGTAAAGATCCTCAATCAATCAACACATTCCCATAGATCCGATGAGAAACTTGCATACACCTGCAGGGACTTCATCACTGGGAAAGGAAGGAAAGTTGAAAGTATATTAGTCTAACGTTTGATGACCTAAGTCCATCCTTGGAACAGCTGATGAGACATGGTCCTGAGACACCCTGAGATTCATCATAGAGAGTATGCGGTGTGTACCTGTGTAAGAAATACATGTGCAGAGACTTTCAACAGGGGCTACACTGAACAGTTTACAGAGAAACCTTTAGACCATGTCAATGAGACTGCCACAGAGTACTTACTGCCAGACCACAGCTTTGAATAAAGAACACCAATATTGCCCTCTCTGTAACTCTGTAACTTTAGTGGAGTATTGAAGAACCCTCTCAATAAATGGAGCCAGTCATGGTTGCTGGGATGCTATAGACCAGCTACCCTGAAACATGTTTCAGGCCAGCAATGAACGACATCATACGTACATTTGGCTCTACTAAACCACATCAACTGAAAGTGATAACTCTGAGCCTAAAACCAGAATAGCAACTGCAGAAATGGGATCACAATGAGCACAGTGGATAAAAGGAACACAAATACTGCTACTTACTTCGTATTATAGTATGGATGTATGTGGGCTGTTCTAAAATGAATCTGCATTGTATGTGCAGAACAGGTGGAAGCTGTTTTTAGAAATGCAGCATCCATTGACTCTTTCTATGTCTCAGACAAACAAAATGTTACTTGTGTTAGCACATCGGACCTTAATAAGTATACTTACAAGGGGACGCGATTAGGTTGATGAACCTTTTGACTCGCAATTAAGAAGTTCTTACCATAGCTCCAGCACACAATCAATAATCAATACACAATAATCAACAATCATTAGTAATTAATAAAATCAATAATCAATGGAGTCAGTAATTGTCACACACCATGACCTTTCAGTCATGAATAACCACACATTTAGTAAAAGTTTAGAATGTTTATTTCCCTATATTAACAATGCTAAAGTCATGTAGATTTATCTCAAAATCAAATGAAACACATACAAAAACAAAACTGGTTGTCCAAAACAGCGGAAGAAATAAAATCGAATCAAAGCTTGGATTACAACACATTCTAAAGTTACAGTGCAAATCAATAGCTGAGTCAGCTGCATTAATGGGATGTAATACATATAGTTAAGCAGAGAAGTCCATCAGACATCAGTCTCTTCGTCAATAGTCAGAATTCTCAACTAACCTCAGATTATCATCTGCATGTTGGGCTTCATGCAAAACAATTTAGAAACACAAATTTGGAAAACATCTAACTATGATTCTATCAAAACAGCGCAGTTGGTACATAGAAAGAAAAAGCAAAATATGCATAATAGTCATATCCTCAGTATGTGTCAGCAAACCAGAATCAGTCTTCGTCCTCAGGTCATCATTCGATCAGCAAGGCATCAGGTCTCGGTCAGGAAAGTATGGGCAAAGTCATTAACATTAAAGATAAGCACATCTCTAGTAAAGACGCACAAGAAGGCAATAACCTTTCGGACCGGAAGAATAAGGGCAATTGGCTGTCTTCTCTCAGTGTCTGGATAAGTCTCTTCCCTCTGCAGCGTTGTTATATCAAAGTTGCCTAAACTATCTCCTAATTCTCCATTGGGCAGTTAATCGTATTTTCATACTTTATCCAATAATATTTCCATGTCAAATCTATGAATTCTAATTTTCTCTGTTCACATACAGTTGATTGGTCCGCCTTACGGTGTTCTCATCATCTGGCTTGTCAGGTAACAATATTGTTGCAGCTTCCACTCCAATCAGTATCTTCATTGTTCTTGTCCTTGGAAAGTCAATATCACACATATTACACATAACATGTTACACTAACAGGAACATCATCTTCTAGCAGTCGATTCTCATGAAAAGCTTCTGTTAAGCACTTTTAACAAGATAATTAACATTTCACAATTTAATTCACCTGGTCAGCATTTCATTAAATGCTCAGAAATACAGCTTCTGCACGAGGCCTGGGAAAATAGGCCAAGACACTCGCTAAATTAAGGCCTGCAATTACTAAAGCTAAAGCATACTTCATAATCTTAATATAACATATTATTCCATTAATCTAACATCTTTTCAATATTTAATATGTATTAATCATTAATTAGTACATTTCATGAACATTGGTGCCTATTCCACGAGGTCACATTATCAAACGTGTGCATTATTTTTTTCATTAGTTATTTCATTTTCTACATATACCCATTATTCAAAATACATAAATATGCATTAATAAATTGTATTAAACACACATCCGCTAGCAATTGTCATCCGAAACCGCGTGCTCTGACCCGTTTCTGACTGAGCTTGACAAGAAGAATGCCTGAAGTTGGCCTTCCAACATGATGACTGTGTTTAAAGAGAGTTGGGAGGTAGGAGACACCTACTTATTATGACGGGTGATTGTTGTGAGAGTTTAAATGAGTAGCGATGCTACGGCATTTGAAATATGGCACTCTGGGCTCATTTTTCTTCTTCAAAATCATTAAAATAGCATTAGGCTGAAAAATATACGGGAAAGTGTTTGTCACTATTGTTCAATAGTCGTAATGGGCCTGGCTAGTATTGATTTCGCGTCTAGATTTCATAACAACAGCACTCGAAAATATCAGAAAATGCATGGTTAAGCAGTCCTTCATTGGTTGACCCATAGGTAAGGGTCAGTTGTAAGAGCCTTGTATGCCTAACTTTGATAGCTAGTCTGTCCAAATCCATCTGAAAGTGTACGTTAGCCTGTGAGAAGGCGTTTAAGAAACTGAGGAAGGAGCTTTTATATTCGATGCGTGCTCTATATTTTATACGTACACAAGATCGTTCTGCTATGGACAAATCATTTTGTCAGTCTCCTCTATGCTTCTCACTAGTCTTTTATTTCAAGGAATCTATTCTATAAAAGAGTTTTGAAAGATGTTGCATTAAATTAGATGCCTAGAAGACATTGCCACCTAGGAGTTTTACAGTACTATATTTAAGTTAATGAACTGTCCTGGGACTGCTGAGAACGTCAGAGTTTATGAAGTTTAACCGTGTGTAAAAAAAAAAATCTGAAAATACAAATTTGTGACTTCAGGAATTGAGTTTTCACCACTAAGTGATACGTTGGAAGTTTGATAACACAGCGCTCTTTTATAATTATAATAATACAATAGGATATTTTAGACTACATAATAACACTATTTTTATATTGCAATTGATACCGTTTCTAAGTTCTTTGAATAGCAGATGTTAATTTATAATACTCAATTAAATCACATTTATGTATGAATGAAACCTGTGCTAAGTTCTGTAATGGGAAAATTTCCTTTGTGTTTTTTTTCCTATAAAGAGCCAGTTTTTCACAAAAAGGCACACAAGGAGACAGAGGTCAAGCAATATGGTCTAATGAGAAAACTATAGATGGAATACAGAACGGCTTTTTTCTATATCTGTAACTTTCCCTTTATGGCACATTTAAGTGTGTAGCCTATGTGAGCTGACGCTGTCTTACCCCAGAGGGTATATCCAATATGTATTGGGTTTCAGTCCAGTTTTCTTACCACCCACAAGTGATCAGCAGTTAACCTGATTTCTTTACAGAAAGGAAAGATGAGTACATTCAACGTGTGATTATCCAAAAACACATTGGTCATTGAGTATGGGAGACGGAAAAGGCCATCCGCCAAACTCCAGCGGTCAGGTTACTGCGAGTGTGGACCCCTTCCTGCGGGCCCCATTAAGAGTTTTCTGCTTGCCCAGCGGGAAACAGCCTACAACATTGACACCGGCTCATAATAAAGCCAACAGCAATGCTGTAGTGCATAGGGTGCTTAAGACTTAAGACTGTCAGGGCGTTATGAGGCCCATAATTTGGTCACATGGTGAATGTAGCATATATATCTACATTTTCTGGTTCTGCTATTTCTACGTTGCTTTTAATTCTATAACTGGATTGGAGGTGGTTCTGATGGGGAGTCTCAGGGAGAGATCGCCCAAGGGAATGCCACCATGTGGTGGACCCTGCCTTGTGACCCTGCCGAGATTGTTAATACGGTGTTTAATAACAGAACATTTTACAAAGTGGTAATGCGAGGATAAGATGTAAATTCTCCTAGGGACGGTGGGGTTGAGGTGGTGGTGTCTACCCAACTCAGTAAACTGCCCGTCATGTTGAGTGTCTTGTCAATGTTTTTATTTAGAGCACTCACTAACTTAATGCTTTTAAAAAACAATCATTAAATCAAGACAATAATAAAATCGCTGTAACTCACCACCTTAATTCAGGGTGTTTGTAAGCACTCCTAATGTTTGCAGACAGGAGACCAAATAGGCAGTAGAAGACTGTGAGGCCTTTTCCCTGGGTCATGGGACTGTAAGCCCTTATTAGACAGCATACCTGGTAGACACTGTTGTTTAACATTGATGCCCACTGCTTTTTAAATACCACTTGGCTAAGAAAGACATTCCCTTTGTACACTTGACTCAAGAAGGTGTGTGATTGCCACTAAGATGATACACTAACTATACTCAATAAACTATATTGCCAAGATTTGATAAAGAATCATGCAGTTCTGCTTTGCATGAAAGAGGTTGGACTCTATTGCTTAACATTTCTTTGACATGCTTCGTGTTGCAGTGAAAAGCTCTAAATTGTAGCACAAAGAGAACTTGCATGGAACAACTTGTTATTGCGTGATGCAAGGCATTTTAAAAGATGATGCAAATATGATGTAATCTTTCTGGACATTTCCTACCAGCAAGATGGCAAGCCAGAAAGGTACTACCACCCACCTAGTCACCATCAAGCAAAAAGGAGGGGGCGCTTAGGAGACTACCAGGAAAGAAAGAGTAAACTTACCCAGGAGGAAAATGAGGTTTTGATTTCTGAATTGGCAAAGCAAGAAACATATCTGGTAGTCACTTCAAAACTGCTACTAGCTAAGAAGGCTTCTTTGTGGAGAGCATCTGTTGGCAAAGTCAATGCAATAGCACCAACATGCAGGATTGTGGAGGAATGTAAGAAAAGGTGGCATGATTACAAATGGAAGACAAAGCAGAAGCTGACATAGAACATGGTGGATGGGATGACAATTTAAAGAGGTCCAGACTTCAAGGAGGACTTCACAATCATTGAGGAGAAAGTGCCAGCAATCATCGGACCTTAGACGGTTGGTGCAACTGAGGACACAACCACATCTCAAAGTAAGTAATTAACAAAATAATTTGAAGTACTTTATATAAACATGTTCCATAATTTATTCACTAATTGTGTTTTTACCTTACAGTATTGCATTTCAATATTATTTAAATGCCTCATGCTGAGATAATGATTACTGTACTTTTGAATTAATTTATGTGTTTTTCAAACATTTGCTTAATGTTTCCTATATAAATAGTTTTAAAATTTGATAGGTTAACAAAACTCCTTCCTTGTGATTATATCTAATATTTCATCATTGAGGTTACTTAGGTGCTCATTAATCAAGTATTTTCAGGCAAACAACTTCACCAAAAAATGAAAATAAGTTTGTAAAAGTAATGCTAATCTCCATGCTGTTTCCATTTCAAACCTATTAAAGTGATACCAACGTTTAACTAATTAAAAAAAAAAGTACATAGTGTGTTTAGTGTTATGTAGCAACAAGAGTGTGTTAAATGTCTTGAATATGTGTTTGTCTACTAAAAGTAATTTTATACATCCAAAATTCTAGAACACATTTCTTACCTGCTTTTTCATCACATGCAAGGATACCGAGGAGTATATTTACTTCAAAACCACCTCGTGCGGGAATCAATGTTGCTGTGCTGTACTGTGAAAGGGAGACAGCAGGACAGTTCCATATCTACTACAGTATGACAATGCTGCTCTATTCCCCTCTGCCCATTCACATCAGGCTGCCTTGTGCCACTTACACATCCTTGCAACGTAGTGCAACTGTGCATAACCAATTTCTAGCACATATATTGTCCTGAAAAGGTACCCTTCCATTACAAAATACTATGCTCAGAGATAGTTTAAAATGCTTACCACTTGACTTCTGTGTTATAGACTGTAGAGCACATGTAACATTTGGAAAAAAAAACCTTTCAGAGATAGTACTCCAGCCTTAAGGAGACATATATATTTTAACAAAGCCCACTCTACATTTTTAAGTGCATTATGCTTTGTGTTTAAATCCATGGATAGTTGCATGGCAATGCTCATGTACCACCTCTGGGATGTTAATTTGACACAATATAGCCTAAAGTACTGCAAAGTGCTATTTTGATTGAGCAACGATATTAATACTTTAAAATGTACTTGTTAATAAATGTATTGGTTATCCATCATACATTTTGCTTTACATTTTTTTCAAAAGTTGTGTGTGTTGCTTTTTACGGCCTGAGAGATCTTCATTGTTTGTGAAAACAGCAGCCTAAATAAAGAAATCATTGTAGCAGTGTCCTACTAGTTCACACTCGAGAAACATAACACATTTATGCTGTGCTTTTTATGTAGCTCTAATGCTGTGCATAAACATAATGTGAATACTATATTTTGATTACTTAAGAAACGAGCCATTGTTTAATTACCAAAATTAATGTTTATTTTTAACATTAGACATGATTTTTTATACAAATTTCTAAACTTTTTGTAGTTTTTGTATGTCAGTCCTTACATCTAATACATCATTAAAAGCGATAATGATATAACTATTAATGTAGGTATTACTATTGCTTGCTTCTAAATTCGTTTATTGCAGCTTTGTCTACACAAATTTCAAGTCTATGGTTACAATCTGAATGGGTGAAGAGGAGGATGTTAGTCTGCTAGTGTAAACAGTCACAGTCAGCAATATGCAAATCTAATGACTATTTTAGATTATCACATTTTTTATATTTGCTTAATATTTGAATTATTTGAAGGGTCAAGTAAATATGATATAATATGTATTAATACCTTTTTATAGTAATTTTATTTTAGACTATTTTAAAATAATTATATATTTTTTTAATGATTGGGTCCCAACAATGTCTCTAATGTACGTCCCACTAATGATGAAATCCTGGAGATATCAGAGACAACCCTGCCTCCTTAGGTGAAGAGACTCTGTTGAATCTCCTGGATGATTTGGACAATGCTTCAATAAACCCAGGAAGAGAAAACAATGTTAGAGTGTCTCCCATTCAATCCTATGACTCTTCTTCACAAAAAAAGAAGTCTATAGTATGCTTCTGTGGACATGGAAAATCCAGAAGTCACTTTTGAGAGATGTCTCTACAAGACACAGGGAAAGATAGTAGAGGAAGGAAAGAAAGGGACTCAGACACTGTTGAACACCCTGGAAGGGGTCCGCAGATATCTAAGCCCAAATAAGACCATGGCTCACAATGGTAATATTCTAATAGCTGAATGGCAGTGATGAATCTTCAGGGGATATTTGTGAAGTCATGAAAGACAAACAACATGGGTCAGATTTTATATCTAATATGTTAATAAATTAAAAGCAATTTGAGAACATTAGTGTCTTAATTAATTATTCTCAACATATCCTTAAGAAAAAAAGACTCATTTTTTACCAGAATAGAACATTGTTTCTTCGATGATGTCTCCATAGCCTGTTGACTGGCAACATGCTGCAGCCTTAAACAGACTCACTTATGTCTGTGAGGCTATGCTGCCTACATCATCAGTCTCTTGTGTATACTCAATGTAAACATTTACACCTGTGTCTAAGCCATCCAACCATATCATGGAGCATGAAAAGGGATCAGAGGATGTTGATAATAATATTGATATTGTGCACCACAAAGTTACAAAATAGGCAATGGTGTGGTTAATTTGTTCAGTTTGCTGCTTAATCCTGAGTTCGTAATAATGCCAGCTTTAACTTCTTCAAAAAGCAGTTCAGTGAAATTTTAAATTCTCTTGACTTTATTCATGTATTACTCTTTTGAAAAATCCCTCTTACCTTTAGAACTTTTATTCTTTTATATTTTACATTTATTAAATTTTTAGTTCATTTTTATTTAATGTGAAAACCTGGGCAAAGTTAAGCTTCTTTAATGTTTAGGCTTTATACTTTAAACAGCTATAAATATAGTAAATATTTTTGTTATAAAAGTGATAACAATTTAAAATAAACAGACAAACATTGTAATGCTTAACTCTTGCTGCCACAATATTGTGATGAAAATGTGTTTTGCCTGGTTACAGTTGTGAGTGCCCAACTGCAAGTATCTGGTATCCTGATTTTTAAAATGTAGGCTCCCGTCTCACACTAAACTAGCATGTGCATGATGGCCTTAGCCTCTCCGTTAGACCCATCAGCCTTAGGGAGGTCTTCCTCCAAACATTTTGCCTGCTTGCTTCCATGGTTCTGGATTTTTGCTCCTGTTGGCCTTCGGATTCTGTGCACTTACCACTGTTAACCAGTGCTTAAGTGTTTGTGCTCACTCCCCTAAACATGGTGTGGCATATGCCTGATTGACATATTTAGTTTACCTATAAGTCACTTATAGAGTGGTATACCGTATACCCAAATTAAATGATACTAGTGTACCTGCAGCACTTATTGCGCCACCCACTTAAGTAGCACTTCAAAACCTGTCCTATTGCATCCTGAATGCAGTGTCACACTGCCATGGCGACTTGGGATTTAAATCCCCTTGTCAAGCCTTAACTTACTATTTTCTTACATATAAGTCCCCCCTAAGGTATGCCTTAGGTAGCCTATAGGGCAGCTGTGTAATTAAAAGGTAGAACATGTATTTTTAAGTTTTACATGTACTGTTTGTAAAAAAGGCTCCTAAATGTGTTTTTCACCACTGTGAGGCCTACCCCTTCCATAGGATAATATTGGGGATTCCGTATTACCTTTATTAAGCTGTAACTTCTAATTTAGAAGAAGTAAATATGTCCTGTTTAGTACCTATGGAATTGTATTAATAGATCCTCTTTAATGGTTAAGTCAGATTTTTCATTACAGTTTTGAAAATGCCACTTTTAGACAGTTGTGATTTTCCTGTCATCAGCCCTTTGCGCCTGCAGCCTGTCTTGGGTCACATGACTGGGTGTAGCTGATAGTTAGAATTTGTGAATTCTTCTCAGACAGTCCCACATTATAGTAGGATTAACTGAGCCTCAATGACCCATCAACTGGCAGGATGGAGAATGGACCTGAGCACAGCCCCTCTTGCACCTAAATAGGCTGTGTCCTGTCTCCTCACAGTAGACCTAATGACCCTGCATTGTCAGTGCAGCCAGCTTGCAGCCAGGGCAGGGGTGGCAGGAAACTCCCAGAACTTCAAAGGATCTTTCCAGAAACACCTCCCACCTTCTAAGAGGAGGGCATCAGCGTGTGAAAATAAGGCTCTCAGACGCACTCTTCATTTCACTACTGGACCTGGGAAAGGACTCTCAAAGGACTGCCTGATGTGCACTCTGCCAGACTGCTGCTGTAGCCGGAAGGACTGTCCTGCTTCCTGGAGCCTGCTTGAACCCTCAGAGGCCAGCCCTGATGTTGAGCCCTGCATTTAAACCAGCACCCAGGGCTCCCAGAAGTGATTCCAAGGGCTAGTTTGCTGGCCTCCTGTTCAGAGCCACAGAGACATAACAGGCTCCCACCATCTTGAACCCACACCTGGACCTAGCCTGCGAGAGTCTTGAACCCCCATCCACTCCCGGACCCTTGTTGTAGTGCTAAAAGTATCAGATGGCCATTTTCCAAAACTGAGGGCTTAAACAAAATTTGGCCAGAAAGTGCCTCAAGAACTAGGGGAGACCGGACTAACCTATTCGTCTATACACCCAGGTGCATCGCCAGTTAGATTAACTTTGTGGCTTCTCCCGCTCCACTCTTCTCTGCAGCAACAAATCCGTTTCAGTGGTCCTTCGCCGAAGGGGTATCCAAACTCTTTGAACTGTCTTCGGCTACAGCCTTCTGCTTAATCCTGCTAGAGATTTTCAACTTCCATTTCGGTGACTAAGTCTAAAGATAAAAATCTTCACCGTGGCTCCTCTCCATCGCTATCTGATGACGAGACTTCCTCCTCGGACATTCCTGCAGCCTTGCCCCTCTGAACTCAATTATGGTCGACCTTAACTTTCAACTTTGACCCGGTCTTGCTTGATCAGATGTCTGCAGTTGAAGCTTTTATCTTTTAGGTGCTATTTTGAAACTTCAACTTTAAAAATTCATAACTCTAGTTCTACTGATTGTATTTTTGTAATTTTGGTGTCAAATAATTTATTACAATTTACTCCATTTTTCTCAATTTTTTTGGGATTTTTCTTGTGTTGTGTTTTCACTTTATTACTGTTTGTGTGCTGCATAAATGCTTTACACCTTACTTCTAAGTTAAGCCTGACGGCCTTTTGTGCCAAGCTACCCAGGGTTAAGCACAGGTTAATTTAGTGACTTTTTGTTGTTCACCATTGTGACTGTTGATTGACCAGGGCTCACACCCCAGTCAACAAACAACCCAAATTCTCATATTCTCCGTTCATGTGAGCCCCGTAATTGACCTGTTCTAAATCTGGAGAGGTGTACCAAGCAAACTCTGCCCAGTGACAGAGGGCTACTGTTTCTATTTCTGCTTCTACCATGTGTCAGGGACCCTTCTTGGATTGGTACTGCAATAAATAACAGGGAGAGTTTGCTCCCTATTGGGACAAGGTAATTGTGGTTGAGAGTTTTAGTATACACAAGGAAATATCTTAAAGTCTGAAAAGAGGAGTACAAGATAGAAGCTGAAGACTGGAAGAGGTTTAAATCAGCTGAGATTTGGATTTTGTACCTGAGTAATGCCTGCAGAAACTAAAGTAAGCAGAAAAGGCATACAATACATAGGAAGGCAGTCCTAAAAGTAAACTATTGGAAATATTAGTTTGTATGCTTCATGGAAAGTTATCTCTCTGTGAATGGAAAAGATTTTACAGTAAGGCAAGGAACAGGTAATCTCCCAGAGCATTGAGAGACATCCAGCATGTTTTATGAAGAAAAGCACTGAATGAGTCTCTGTGCAAGAGGCAGCAAGTCACAGAATCTCGCAGGCACCCTCTGTATCAGTTATCAAGATCTTAACACAAAGACAAGACAGCCCCAAGGGGAACAGTGTAAGACTTAACATAAGCATATAACACTATGACAACACTATGACACTAGAATCAAGTCTAAGAAATCTGCACATAAACAAGATCAGGACATGAGAATGCAAACAACACTAGGTACACAGTTACACAATGGAAGGTGTCTACATACAAGCAAGTAGAAACAATGGGATACAACGGACAGAGAGACAGTAGTAACAAGGAACTGAAAGAGGTAATCTAAAGTAGCAAAACTTGAGAATGGTGATAAAATAAGAAGTAAAACTATGCCACAGAAAATAATGGAACAAACTTAGATTCAGAGCCGCAAGACACCATCAGAATATTTGGAGGCTCAGCAAAAAAAACTGTTGCAAGCCAGTGCACACTTAGGTCACTGGGTAGAAAGTTGCTTGATGCTCAGGGGAAGAGCAGAGGTGCTAGGAGAGAGCAAGGTGCAAATAAATAACCAGATGATGGGAATCAGGGTACCACCAATGAAAGAAAGGCTGCATATGGACCTGGAAAGCAATGACTTAGAAAGGCAGCAGAAGAAGAAGGGAAATAGGGAATCCAGGAATTTGCATGGATTTGAGGTGAGTGCACCAAGTTGAGGAAGCAAGTCAGAATAAGTCAGGATTTTTGTAGGATTTAGGGACAATGATGCTGAACAGAGCTACACCTTTAGGATTTGACATTAGCAAGATAAGGCACCAGAAGGCAATGGGTACACCAAGACTACAGTGTAACATAGAGCAAGTTATGTAATGCTGCAGGGGAGTGTTTTGGCATGTCCAGATCCAAAGGCCCCACTTGGCCTTCATGAGCACTAACTAGTGGCCAGATTGCAAAACCCTAACAGTATGTAGTTTGGTACTGGCAGCATGTCTTTGGGATCCTCGTGCGACCAGAATTTTATGTCTGTGTCACAGGAGTGTTGGGCTACTGCCATACTTGTGTAAAATTCTGCTGATAGAGGTGAACCTAGAACCTTGTGCTGATATCATAAACACCTTTGTGTATGTATATGTTTGTTCTGTGTGTTGCACACATTATGAGTATCTGAGTGTACCAGGGCAAAGGAGGCTGCATGTTACATTATGGAAGTTCTCTTCATGTGTACAAGATGAAGGTGAGGTTACTTTCATAGATAGTGGAAGTCTATTGTTGACCTTCCTAAGACGGAAGAGAGGACACCTATACAGTGAAGTGGGAAAAGAGGAGGGAAACTCCCTTTGGTAGACCATAGAGGTCCCTTTCCTGCACTGCAGGGAGAGCTGTTGATTAGTCTCCCTAAATACTGCCCTTTGGTGAATCGACGAGGTGAAGGGTTGTACTGCATTTCCTGTTGTCAGAGTGTGAAGGAATATTTAGGAATGGATCTGACTTTTGTCTCTCTTTCTGATCACATGGCTGTTGATAGCCTGGAGTAGAATGTTCTCACCTTTTTTTTTCTTTTATAAATGTTCTAAACTGGAGATGACCCTGCTGAGAGTAGTATCATTCTACACAAACAATAAGTTTTGAAGGCAGCCCAGTAAGGATACATGAAAGAACAACCTAATCAAATTGATTCTGAAAGCATCCCCTGTCTCCTCATAGGAATAGGAGCTGCTGACCTATTAATAGTTCAACTTCTGAGATTTCTTTCACTATGGAGATACAGTACTACCAATTATTCAGAGAATTACTGTGTAACAATAGCAGGTGTTTACCTGACAGCCAACTTCCTAGATATTAAGGGATACCATCTGTGGTCTGATTTGAGTGACCATAAGCAACTACATTGCTGCCGCTGAATTGTTGACTCATCAAGTCTATGAGGAGGCAGGCCTGCTGCAATCTGAGAACCCAATCCTCAGCCAACCGTATGTGCCTAGAAGAGGGCTGTCAACTGAAGCCAGCTACACGCCTACCACTGCCTGAGGATACTGCTGTGTATCCCATGAATGCTCTGATATAGCAAATCAGCCAGCAGGTACAATTGTGACCTGCTAATTTCCACTCACTACGAGAGGGCCTGGACTGAAGTGCAGGAGGCAAGAGTGAGGCCCACTGTGTACTTGAACTGTGGGCCTGTGGGCCATAAGAAAAGAGAATGCACACCATCTCATGCCTAATAATCTGCTTCTCAGCTGTAAATGTAATTTGTAATATTTATAAAAAAACACAATGGTTTAAGAAGTAGTAAAATGAGGCAATCCACACTCTTGGATACATTTTTTAAAAAGATATTCATTGTAAATTTCTCTAAGCTATTTAAAATAATTTATGTTTATCTGTTCAATTATTTAAAAATAATTAGATTCAAAATGGTAAATATTTTTTTAACAATCTCATTACTTTTTAAATATTGTTTATAAAAATAGATGTAGTATATTTACACATTTTCAAATTATACATTATTTTCATGTTTTAAACAAGCAAATGTTTAATACATGCTGAAATATAAGTACAAAATTATATAGTCAGGTTCCTTACAGCATGCTTAAATGTATAAAGCAGAACTGTGTTCTTCTGGTACAACTGCATGGAAAACATCATATAATGCATCACTAAACATCATTACACTGTCAAAAAACATGCAAAGGGAATAGAAATCTATGTTTCACAGAGGGAGAGTGATCTGTCATGGTGGATGAAATCAATAGAATACAGCCACAATTGTTAGGAGCACAAGTATAAAATACAACCATGTTAGAAATGGGATTTCTGGTCGGCTAGGGTAGGCACCTACCCCAGGCAGAACCCATCCACTCTAGTCAGGGCGAGGGAGTTACACACACAAGATAACACCTGCTCATCCCCTTGGTAGCTTGTCACGAGCAGTCAGGCCTACCCCAAAGGCAATGTGTAAAGCAATTGCACAATACACACAACACATGTGACACACTATCCTCATCACAAAGGAAACACACCACCAAATTTATATATAAAAATAAACTATATTGTACACAGCATTATTAGACCAAACACCACATGTCAGTAATACCCTGATACTCAAGCAGTTGTAAGAACTTACACAGTACTTTTACTCTGCAAAAGCCAGCAGTAGTCACATAGAACATATAGGTTACTGGCTATCCTGCAACATAAGCAGTAGTCAGGTAAACATTACTAAAAAGAATGTACATGTCATGAAAAACTCAGAAATGCCCATAACAGGAACACTAGAGAACACATGGAAAGTCATGAAAACATACCACCATAAATGCATGGGTTGTAGTGAACCCATTCCCAGGAATGCACATGTCCTAGTACACACATTACCAAAAGTGCCAGAACATTATTGTGAATTCATTCTCACCTACATCCTACAAAAAAGGCAGTAAATCCTAGCCCCATAGATGTCATGTAGGCCCTCATGTGTTTCTATGATCAGGGATCTGGTAAATACAGCGATGCAGGGTTAATGTTAGCAGGACCTCCGTCGAGGGTCACCACCCAGGCCTGCTATATGCGCCACAAAACACGTGAATCCTGGCAAGATTCAGTGGTGCGCTCTGCCCCTCGCACTTGAGAAGACCACACATCTCCTACAACAGGGGTCATTCCTCCCTTCACAGGGTCCTCGGGGGGGCCGGCTCTTCTCCTCTGCGGGAGGGACCTTACCTTCTGGGTCCCCGCGCAAAAGCTACACTCTCCATCCGCGGCCACCTGGGTCCTCAAAGTGGCTGTAGAGGCTAACAGCTCCCTAGTAAGCTGCACTCCTCCTGGAGGCTGCAGCTTCACCAGGTCTCCCACGTCGTTGGGCCAGCCCCCTCCTTTTTTTTCTCCTGTGTTTCCGGGTTGTACCTCCTCCTCCATCTGAGGCGCTCCTCCCGAGCCCTCTGAGGATTCTGGGCCGCTCTGGTCAGCTTCCCAGGCCATTGCGGTGATTTATATTGGAGGAAGTTCCTGCTGGTGCCCCAGGGGCACTCTCCTACGCTCTCTTATGCTCTGGGGGCACCGATCACAGAGAGTGCTTTGGACGTGCTGGATTTTCTCCTCCGGCACCCAAACTAAAATGTTTTTCACGCACTTCAATCAAATAAAGCACAGCGCTTCAGAGCTTAACCACAAAAGTGCTCTTCCTGCACCACGGCCATCAGCAGGAGCAACAGATGTAATTCTGTCCTTGTGCTCAGAGAGATGAAATCGCTCTTCCAACGCTTTAAGAAATAAAATGGCTGGGGAACAGGGGGCACAGCACCCAGCACCTAGAAACAGCAAGTGAGAGAACAGGGCAGTAGGGCCCAACAAGCAGGCCAGCACAAAGACTTGCAGTCAGTGGCAATTCCTCCTAGTGACCTAGCAGGTCACATATCAGCACAATAGCAGCAGTCCAAGCGGGTTCCTAGTCCCTCCAGTAGCATTCTGTGCCCACGTTAGTAGTCCAAAGATGCCTCTAAACATGGGGAAAACCCCTCTTCTTATACTCAGTTTTGCACAACACGTACAAAGAGGGGGAGAAGAGGTTCCAACCAGTTTCAACTAGTTATAGGAGTGTCCCCTCTCTTCTCCACAACTGGCTCCAGACATCAATTGAGGGTAAACAATCCCTTTGTGTGAGGCCAGGGCACAGCCTTTACAAATGCTGGTGTGCCACACCTCCCCTTCTCTCAGCCCAGGAAGACCATTCAATAAGCAGAGGCACCTCTGTGATACCTCCATCCTCCCTGTGTACAGGCTGTCTGAAATGTATGCACAAAACCCAGCTGCCGCTCTGCCCCAGACGTGGATTGGAGTCAAGCTGCAAAACACCTGAGTCATAAGCACAGAGAAATGCTCTCTTTCTAGAAGTGGCATTTCTATAACGGTAATAAAAAATTCACCTACACCAGTAAGCAGCATTTTTCTCTACCACACAAACATACCAAACATGCCTATGCTAACCCTCATAGATCAGACAATTCCCCCTATACATGAGGCAGGGCATTTCCAATACAATCCTATGAGTAAGGCAACACTCACAGCAGTAAAAAACCAAATAGGCTGTTTGTCACTATCAGGACAGGCCACACAAGCAGGCACATGTCCTGCCTACATAGCACCCTGCCCATAGGGCTAGCTAGGGCCTACCTTAGGGGTGATGTACATGTAGTAAAAGGGGAGGTCCAGGCCTGGCAAGTAACTTTGGATGCCAGGTCCCTGTGGCAGTAAACTGCGCATGCACGCCATGCGCTAACAGGCCTTTGACAGGTTTAAAAGGCTACTTCTGTGGGTGGCGCAAGCAGCGCTGCAGGCTCACTAGTAGCATTTCATTTACAGACCCTGGGCATAGGGATACCAGTGTACAAGGGACTTACAGGTAAATTAAATATGCCAAATAGGTGTATGACAATCATACCAACTTTAGAAGGGAGAGCACCTGCACTTTAGAACTGATCAGCAGTGATAAAGTGCTCAGAGTCCTAGAGCCAGCAACAAGAGGTCAGAATAAATAGGTGGAGGAATGCAAAAAGTTTGGGGATGACCCTGCAAAAAGTGCCAAGTCCAACAAATCATATCTCAGAAAGACAAAAGGACAGAGTGAATGCTGTATACAACAATCAGTGCACACATGAGGAAATTAGGGAGAGGTGGAACGACCTGGGGTGGAGAGTGCGCTCACTGGCCTCCAAGCATCACCTGGAGGATCAGAGGACTGGTGATGATTCTCCCAGCTCCCCTTGGAGCCTCCCCTTACAACTCTTTCCCTGGGAGGAGAGGTTCTTGCAGATCCTACATCCTGAAGGCTTGACTGTAATCCTTGATGGGGTGGAGAGTGGTAAGTTGCAAATGGAGTTCTGCCCTTATGTTAGCTGGTTCAACACCCTTATCAAAACAGATACATCTAAACCTTAATATCTTGTTTCCTCCCAATTACTAGCATCATGGTTGTATCTCTCTTTTTACCAATGTGCAATATGTTTAGTCAGATTGGTTATTGTTCCCCATGGATCATCCTTTGCATTTGCTTAGTCCCTTGCTTTCTATCAAGGTACGTTGTTGTTCTCCAAAAAAAACAACAGGACTAAAACCCCATCCATTTGCACATGAAGGTATACTGCTTGTAAGTGGTACATTCACCTATTCTCATCATACCCTTATATGTGTACATGTTGTAAATGTGTGTTCATCGCCACTATAGTCATGAAAGTAGATATGTGTAACTCACTTTTTAACAAATATTGTCTCTGGTGTCAACAGATTACTTCAACTACCATGATGTCCTGTTTTGTGTCTGCAAAACAATAGTGCAATGCAATGTGGCTCCACCTTCCTTTACTTCCATATGTGCACGCAACCTGTGCATTTGACAGTCACCATGTCATGCTATATGTGAAAATGTAAGTTGTTCTGTACATCAAGCATGTTGACACCTTCTCATAACTACATTCAATTGATGTAAATACTTACATAATTCATAGTCTGTTGAATCCAAGATTTCTACCATGTTATGTGGCATTCTGAAACGATGTAGTATTTACACACAATTTACTTTGCACTGGCCAAATGACGACCGATGCCACTTATTCTATTAAGTTGAACTACAGTTTGTCTAATGTTTTTGGCAATGAAATGGTCAAGTATTCCAATCTACTAACCACTGTGTTGGGTTGAATGTCTGGTACACATAATGTGCATTTCAGAAATAACATTTTGCACTTCAGGTCATCTTTACAATATCATCCCTGGTGTTTGTATATGTGTAAATCAGCCTGCATGTGTAAAACAATCAACATTACACAAAGGCCTAATCATTCTATCAGTCTGATTTTATTTTATTAGGTTGCCCCATTGCTAGCTAAAGACACATATGAGGTACAAACCAGATTTTAATATTTTATTGCCTGCATTCTTCTGAGGTCCAATACCCTGGGCCAGTAGACCACAGTCTGCTAATCACAACACCTCCACTCCAGACCAGGATCAAGCCTTCAGTGAAGACTCTACTTCTGCAAGTCCAGATGCTGGGGAGCAGCCTGGGCCATT
This sequence comes from Pleurodeles waltl, assembly GCF_031143425.1. NCBI lineage: Eukaryota > Metazoa > Chordata > Amphibia > Caudata > Salamandridae > Pleurodeles > Pleurodeles waltl. The sequence goes on along the minus strand of NC_090437.1, from coordinate 1,083,491,864 downwards.
TGGTCTGTCTGGGCAGACAGCTCCATTGAGTTGCACTCGGCCCTCACCTACACCTCCCACCCTAGCTGCAACCACATCTCAGCCTATGGATACCTCCACTTCCTGAGTACAAAATAACTTTACACCGGTCTTGTGCCCACCAGTCCTGGATTCTACTGATATAACACTAATACTGCCTTCAGTTGTGCCAGGACACAGTGGAAGGAGGCACACTGCCTTCAGGGAACAGGGTAGTGGGGATAGGGATCATGGAAGGGAATCTGTTGGCTAGCAAAGTGAGGCCACTGGCGTCATTGTCAGCCAGATCACTACTGACCGAGTCTTGGGAGCATGTACAAGAGTCCCAAGATGTGATGGGCCAGGTTGTAGCTCCGCTCTGGGAGATAAAGGAGGTGCAGAGGGAGCTCATGTTAGAAGTCTGCAACCATAATGACAAAATGAGCTCCCTGACTAGAGTGCTTTTCGATATCTATCACCACATGTACAGGGTGTTTCCCATACAATCTGCCCCTATCTGTGATCCATCTACATCTAGACCAAGTACACCAATGTCAGCCACATACAGGGAGGCCCTCCACATAAAAAGCCTGCTTTTCCCTTCACAGTCCTTGCACCTGTGCCCCCACCATCCCCATAGGGGGTGGTCATCCGGACCACCAGGAGAGGATGGCAAGACCTTCACCACCACCTCCAAGAGGCACAGATCCTAATTTCCTCCAGTGTGTCTAACATTCACTCTGTGGACTATTTCAGGGACACAGTTACCTTTTTCGAGGACAGTTTTTGTACATTGAGCTCCAAACCTTTTTGCCTCTACTACTATACTTTAATCCACCATGGTAGACTATTTTTCTGTTCATAGTTTTATTGTTTGAAACACTTTTCAGTTCCTTTGTGTCATATAAATAAGGACACAAACTCCAAGACTGTTATTGCATTTTTTTGTGGCATCTCATTCTTCATGTCTGTCATCCACCATCATTGTGTCAAATCTTTTGAACAGTTAATTGCAAAGGAAAATTAGATATGACAAAGAGGTAATGTGTCATCCATTTCATGCAAACCAAACAAATCAAAATCCCAATGTATTGGTGTTATACATATGTAGATAACAAGTCTTAGATGAAATCAGAGCTGGGCTTCACAAACCATGCATCACCCCAATAGTCTGTGCCATTTAGAGGCACTCCACGATCTTGACACCATGGAAGAAAGGGAATATTTCATGGGCTAAAATTAAATAGGCAAAATATCATTGATGCATGACCTCAGTTGGAGCCAGACATCCTACCCTCACAATAGGATCAATAACACCAACAGTCTACATCATGGCAGTAACACAATTTGAGGCCATATGACAATTTCAGTACACTGTGGCAGTATCTGGTGCAATGTCACAACCACCTTTTAGCGATGTGCTAAACGAAGTACTTCAACTATGAGGAGACACATCAACAGCTACCTACATTGAACACAAATTGAAGATTTAGCAATTGTGAAGGAAGAACTGTATGCTATGGCCTGACATACACATGTGGTTTGAGCAAGTTAAGTAGCACACATTGTCTTGATGGCAACATCCCATGGAAAACAGGTCTGATACAATCTCAAGAACTTCCATTCAATCACAGTGCAAGTAGTTGCCTCTGTACAAGATCTGTCCATCCCAAGTGGGTGTCTTTCCCAGGATCAACCCATGTTCACATTGTACTTTCCAACAGCAACATATCACTGCAAATGTGCCAACTTTGAAATGTCCAAATGAAGATGACATGTTGAAGGACCCTGCAAAAGAATAACAAGGGAAAATTCATGGTTTCACATATTCAATTTGACTCAATTGATGAGTTAGGAAGACACATATATAGCACTACCAAAGTTGATCTATGTCAATAACCACAGTAGTCAATGTAAGGAAACTCAGATCCACAAACATCTTTGTCTTGGACTTTCCTGAAGTTACCATTCACCATTGAAGACTGATATGTTCACTATGTCACAAGTTGTTCTGATATTGGAGGTTACAACATGTAAAGGTACACTTACACTCAGGTGAAGAACTGGTCAATAACATCTTGGCTTAGGTCAATTCCTTCGTCTTCACCACTGTTATCTTCATTGGGCAGTTTAACATCCTCACCCAGTGGCTCTTCAGGGTCTCCATCCTCTGCAATGATTGGGATGTTCTGTCACAGGGCGATGTTGTAGAGCATGCAGCAGGTAACCATGATTTGGCACACCTTATCACGTGAATAGAGGAAGGCTCCACCGGTCTTGTCCCAACACCTAATCCTGGCCTTTAGGATCCTGAAAACCCACTCCACTGGCCTCTGTGTTCTTCCATGGGCCTCACTGAGGCAGACTTCCCCTGGCGTTGTTGGATTCCTGAGCGGTGCTTACAACCATGGTCTGTTAGAATAAGCTGAGTCACCTACATTGAAGCAACATATCAATAGATTATTATCATATCAATTTATTGTACCTTCCTACAACAGGATTCAAGCAAATTATCCTCAAGTCATATTGTACTTACCAACAAGCCAGGCCCTCTCAGGTCCAAGTTGTGACATTTACAAGGGTATGGTGCTGTACTGTAGTGCAAATGAATCATGTGTTGACCCGAGAAAGCCGACACACACACTTAAGACATACAAATCCGCTAAGCTGACAACTCACACATTGATGGAATGGAAGTTCTTCCAATTGCAGTAGACCTGTTCCCTTGTGTGTGGTAGCACCAAGAAAATATGCGTGTCATCTACTGTTCCACCCACATGTGGTAACCCATTAAAAACATAAAATTCTCCCTTCACAGTGGCCAAATCCTGTTGTGGTTACTGGATGTAGCTGTTGATATGTCTCAGCATTGACGAAAGGACTTCTTGAAGCACACCAGTGAAAGTTGGTTGGGAATTGCCTCCAAATACTGTAACAGTGTATTGAAAAGAGCCAGTGGCCACAAAATTGAGTACTGCAATGAACTTCACTACTGTGTTGTTGTTCTATTCTTATTGTGATGCAGGAGATCAGGCTCGAGCTGCTGATACAAATCTAGGATAGTTTGCCTATTTAACCAAAACTTCTTAACAACATCCCTTTCCTCCATGGTGGCAAGGTCTGGAAATGGCCTGAAGACCTCAGGTCCTCATCTCCTACCCCATGCCTGGGTTCAAATGTCAGTATGTATGGGGAAATAATATCAGCTTAAATGGTCACACCATACTTTGATAATCAACACACAACTTAAGTCTTGGTAATATTAGGAATCTCATGGTGTCATACATGTACACACATTATCAAAAATGTATATTTTTGCATACATTCTTTTTTTCAAAATACCCTAATCAGACTAATTACGTCCTCCTACGGCACTATTGATGTCAAACAAAGTCATGGTTCACATTTTAATGTGTCATATCTTTCCAACAACAGTGTTTTTCATATCTGACATTTGTATAGACAGTAGCCTCCATTTTGAGTGCTGGTGATGTACTAACAATTTAAAGGTACACAGCTTCACACTCTAAAATAGCAGCTGCCTGACCTTGCCGTCAGGACATTGGCTACCCGACAACCATCGGCAGAAATTGACAACATGTCTGAATGTTATGCCTGAAAGCCAATGGCTGTGTCCATCTCTGCCACGGATCGCATCTGCTGTGTATGGGGTATACTGAAAAAAAGCTCACTTGCCTCCCAACAATAAAGCCAATAGGACATCCTCATTTTTCACTGCTGTTACTGACCTCTGGGAGCCAGAATGATGAGCAAAGCAGGTGACAGGGCCCCTGCGTCTTCCCTGAGGAGCTGGAGCTCCTTACCATGGAGGTTCCCAGCTATATGGAACCCCGGGGGAACAGATACATGTCTGAGTGGGAAATGTTTGCCAAATGAACTTGATCCCTCTTAGTCCACAGGCTATTAGGTCCCTTTTTGGGTATGACTGAAGTGTTGTGATTGGAGTGTAGTGAACTGAATGATTTAGCTGTGTATAGGGTGTTGTTTGACGATGTTAGAAATGCCTGTGCATTGAAATGAAGAGTCACCTGTAAGAATTAGCTGAGTTTTCAGTGCATGTTGCTCACAATTTCAGGTTTAATGAGACAAATTACAGGTCCCTTACCTCCAGTGGCTAGTAGGAATTTTCAAAGTTATGTAGTTGTCTGATGCTGTTTTGACAAGTGAATGTACAGGCCATTTTTGGGTGCTGGGGTATCCTTTTTTCAAACATGTCATGGTGCCACATATGGGGAAAGGTATTTCCTGTGCTGCCAGTCTAAATGACACAGGCTCACAATCATCCATACACATATGTCCCATTACTACACATACTTGTTCATACATCATTCAAAACCATGTTCTCACTGACATATGACAGCCATCCCATACTGCCCTTTATCAGTCTATGCGGTGCAAACCATAAAATGTAACTCTTGGAAGGTTAGACATGAAGAAAATGTAGATGTGCATGTGGTTATGTGCAAATTCTGTACAGGTTATTTGGCCTTCAGAAGCTCACAATTGTTGAACTAATCTGGAGTAGGTCTCACTACATGACAAGTTCCCTATCCCTGGCTTAGATGGTGTCTCTGTGCTGTATTGGCAATATGAGGAAAGAAATGTTGAGGCTAATCCACAGATAACTGCAAATTTGTGATTCTTAGGAAAATGTATATATTCTGACTGTTCTGGGAATGCAAGTAAGAGCTGCTACTAAATTGTGTGACTTCACTACAGACAACCAAAATCACTCAAAACCTCTTTTGTTATTTGTTCTCATCCATACAGGTCAATGCCCATCAGAAGCAGAAGCTGTGAAAGACCATCGCAAAGAAGGTGCGGAACCTGGGGGTCTTTAAGCAGCACAGCTTGCATTGAAGAAAGGGATGGAAGGCCCTCCAACGTTAGACCAGGAAGTCAGCGGACGTCCAGCTCGGCCAGGCCTCCCAATGAGGCAAGCACGTGCATCGTAGCCTGACCTCCTAATGGCCTGCATCCTTTCGGTGGCCTGCCCGTAGCTTGATGGGCAATTGAGGGCCCAACAGCGCCATCAAGGGAGTGAGTTATTCTATGTAGCTAAATTGTTGTTTAAGCTTGTTTAAGGTGTTTGGAATGTATTTTTGTGCTAAGGTTTGTCCCTGGATACCTCATAAAAAACCAAGTACTGTTTACAGTGACACGTTGCAGCATGCAAAAAAGGTAGTACCTGCATTCTCTCCACGTTGTGAGGGACATTTGTGCCAAACATGCTCCATTTGTGGTTTGGGTCAGGTTTGATGGTCCATCACATATGTGAGTAGGTAATGTAGGCCCTATTACTGGTGACATGGCATAGTAAGCAATTGTGAGACAGTTGCAGTTTCAGACTTTACACTGATAAGTTGGTACAATTAAAATATTATCATGAGCATCTGCACCAAAAGGACTGGAACATTTACAATGACATCATTCCATATCTAAAATAAGTTTGAGAAATGTTTCAATAGCAAAATTTAGTTCATTTAATGTACACAGTAGCAGGTTGCCATGAAACCACAGTCCTTTCCAAATGTGCATGTAAGCCAATCTGTGTCAAAAAGCATGAATTTGCATGCCAGAATGTATTGATTGAAACAGACAAGAATGTGTACACGTTGATGACGGAGTAACATGCACTCCAAATGATACGTAAGTGTCCTTAGTTATGTCCAGATGGGAAAGCAATGATGGTGAGCAAAGTGATACCTGAAATTACAATTATAGATGGACTATCCCATCTTGATGAGTCAAAATCTGGCGCAAAACTCTTTTGGATATGTTAAAAAGTTTTTTTCTCCTCACTGAAGTGGTTTATGAATGTATCCTGGCCTATTTATTTACTAATGCTCCCATAGCCATTTGTCATGCAGAGAAATAAAAGTGGATAAGAGACAAAAGGCATACATGGTGATAACGCGTACCAATCTAGATAATTTATTCACTCTGGGACTCGTTTTAGACCGATGAATCTTTTGACCCTGATTGAAGTCTCCTTAGGACGCGATAGCTACTCAACATGTCAATCGATAGATCAATAACCTCATCAATAATCACCATAGCAAATCAATCAAATTAATCAATGACATTAATAATATTGCAACACACCATGACCCTTCAGTCATGAATAACCACACCAGATTTAGTAAGATTTATGATATTTATTCCCTATTGGTTACAATTCTATCAGTAAGTTTATTCATCGCAATACCAGGACACACATCAGCAATGTCATAATATGGCAACTCCAATAAGACTTCAGCAATGCAAAAATCATAAACATTAGAACAAAGCACAACGTCAACATGGATTAATCTTAGCAGAGTATCATTAGTGCATTATTCAACAAAGCATTGGTTCAGTCATTTGTCTATTTGCGTCAATTTCAGTGAACTCCTTATCTAACCTCGAATTAGCATTAGCATGTTGGGCTTCATGCAAAACAATTTAGCAACACAAATTTAGAAAAACATCTAACTATGGTCTCTATCAAATTTCGCAGTTGGTACCTAGAAGAAAAGTCATACAGATAATTACAATTTCATCACTATATAGTTCCCCTCCGTAATGGGTCAGCATACAGAGTCAGTCTTCGTCCTCAGGACATCAGTTGATTCGCCATCAGCCAGGAAACACAGCAAAGTTCAGCAAGACGGGCAATAAGGAACACTTCCTTCATAAGGAGGAAAAGTATAGAACGGGCTAGGCAATGTAAGGTGAGGATGGTTTGCGAAGTCAATGAACAAAGTCAGAGTGACAAAGGCCCTCATTACAACATTAGCGGTAAAAGCCGCTTACCGCCGTGCAGAAGACCGCCAACACACCGCCGCGGCTGCGGAATTCCGCCACAGCTATTATGACCCACATCTCGGAATCAGCCAAAATTCAGACACCCACACAAGTCCGCCACACCAAAGGCCAGTGATAAACTGGCGAAAACAAAACCTCCACTGTCACGCCAACAGAAATACGCCCACACTATCAAGACACACGAATCCACGCGGCGGTCTTTCAACCACGGTACTCCATTGGCGGTACACACCGCCGCGCTCAAAATACACACACTCTTACAAAACATCCCCACATTGGACAATTCAAAATACACACACCTGACACACATACACACACCACTCCCACACACCCATTACAATATAAAACACCCACCCACATCACCCACAAACCCCCACGACAAAAAATACAGAAAGAAGGCCAGAGAGAGACACCACCAGCAAGTACAACAGCATCCACAGGCACATAACACCATCACCCACACAACTTCCACGCACCTCACACAACACCCACTACATATCACCACACTTATCACCACACACCCCACCCCACACATCACCTACACCACCCCATGGCACGGCAAAGACACCCCAGGTTCTCGGAGAAGGAGCTCAGGGTCATGGTGGAGGAAATCGTCCAGGTAGAGCCACAGCTATTCGGAGCACAGGTGCAGCACACCTCAATTGCAAGGAAGATGGAGCTATGGCGAAGAATAGTGGACAGGGTCAACGCAGTGGGACAACACCCAAGAAATCAGGAGGACATCAGGAAAAGGTGGAACGACCTACGGGGGAAGGTGCGTTCCGTGGTCTCAAGACACCACCTGGTGGTTCAGCGGACTGACGGCGGACCCCCACCTCCTCCCCCACAACTAACAACATGGGAGGAGCAGGTCTTGGCGATTCTGCATCCTGAGGGCCTCGCTGGAGTAGCTGGAGGAATGGACTCTTGTAAGTCAAAGCTTTACTATTACATCCCCCACCCTACCTGCATGCTATCACATACCCCCATCCTCGCCCTCACCCCCATCACACCAACTCCTCACAAATGTACCAATATCACAAACCACCCATCCCAAACCCAAGCTCTGCATGCAACAACAAAGCATGGACACCCATCACCAAAGCATGCACACTGCACATAGCCATACACCCCCCTAAACCATCATCACACAAGCTCCCACACAGGAATGCCAGCACTGGGGTACACGGTCACCCACCCATTGCACAACATGGCACACACAGAGGCAATAATCATGCCTTTCCACCCCTGCAGGACCCCTACCCAACGTCACCAGACAGGAGGGTCCAGACATGTCCACTCCACCCACAGAAGAGGCCCACAGTGATGACAGCAGCTCTGTCCAACTGGATCTAGATGACCAGCCCGGACCATCGGGGACCTCTGGACAGTCGGTTCTCCTCACACAGGCACAGGCCACCACAGACCTTCCCCCCTCTGGAAACACCAGCACAGCACCCACCCAGCAGGCCAATACCTCCATCCCCAGGACACATCAATCAGCTGTGTGTCCACCACTACAGGGAACCCAGGATAACCCACCACCCCAACAACAACAGGGACCTGGGGGCAGTGGCTCTCCTCCATCATGGGAGCATACCACCACTCCCAGGAGACGATGGCAATGGTACTGGCCAAGTTTCAGGAGACCCAGAGCATGCAGGAGGAACAGTATTTGGGCTTCAGGGAGGAACTCAGAACATCAGCTCCACCCTGGGCCCCATCGTAGGGGTGCTGAAGGAAGTACTCAACACCAGGAGGGACACTGTGGCACTACAAGGGGCCCCTGACACTAGCATGGACGATGAACTGTCCACCACCTCCGCCGGCGCTAGTGGACAGGACGCCCCGCCACAGGACCACCACACCAGCACCCCACCCCCTGCAGACGGAGAACCACCCCGCAAACGGTCCCTGAGATCCAGGAACAAGACAGAGAACGATGCCAAGACCCCCGCCAAGAAATGAGACCACCCTGATTGTCATCCTACTGTCCCACTTTGTCACCCTGTCCATAATTAAACTGCCCCAGCTCCACTTCCTATGCCCATATGGGCAATGCACCTGTGAGACTAATAGACTGGACTCTGCCATGGACACTCCTCCGCCATCACCCCTCAACATTTAACTTCCCCCTCCAATATTTTGCATTTAAATAAACACACCTAAAGCACAAAATGATCTGGAGTCTGTCTGTGATTTCAAAATAGTGTATTTGCAATTACAGTGACAAAATGTTTTTGAAATAGTAATGTCAACATACCTATGTCACACAGCTCTAGTCCATGAGGAATTTAAGCAGATGACACACAGTGGGACCCACATCTGTGAAACCGTAAGGGAAAGTGACACCTCAGTGACCTTACACTGGGTGAAAACGACAGACAGGATAGAGGTAGTAGTGTAAAAGTACATGTAGTAGGCAGGATTGTATTCTCACCTGTGTTTCACTGGGAATATTGCTGAATCACTGAGTTCCTGTTCTGCATGTCTTCTTCCTCTGCTTCATCCTCATCACTGTCCACAGGCTCCACAGCTGCCACAACACCGCCATCTGGACCATCCTCCTGCAGAAAAGGCACCTGTCGTTGCAAAGCCAAGTTGTGAAGCATACAACAGGCCACGATGATCTGGCACACCTTCTTTGGTGAGTAGAATAGGGATCCACCTGTCATGTGGAGGCACCTGAACCTGGCCTTCAGGAGGCCGAAGGTCCGCTCAATCACCCTCCTAGTTCGCCCATGGGCCTCATTGTAGCGTTCCTCTACCCTTGTCCTGGGATTCCTCACTGGGGTCAGTAGCCATGACAGGGTGGGGTAACCAGAGTCACCTGCAAATGGCGAGGGACAACTGTTAGACACACACTAACCTGTAGGGATAACCCCTGACAACCATTCCCACTGTCTTGCTTCCAGGGGCTTACCTAATAGCCACACACGGTGCCTCTAGAGTTGACCCATCACATAAGGGATGCTGCTATTACACAAGATGTAGGCGTCATGCACTGAGCCAGGGAACATGACATTCACATGGGAGATGTACTGGTCGGCCAAACATACCATCTGTACATTCATAGAATGATAACTCTTCCGGTTTCTGTACACCTGTTCACTCCTGTGGGGGGGAACCAAAGCCAAATGGGTCCCATCAATGGCACCTATGATGTTGGGGATATGTCCCAGGGCATAGAAATCACCTTTCACTGTAGGCAAATCCTCCACCTGAGGGAAAACGATGTAGCTCCGCATGTGTTTAAGAAGGGCAGACAAGACTCTGGACAATACGTTGGAAAACATAGGCTGGCCATGGCCACAGTTGTTTGAAAAGACCCACTTGCAAGGAAATGGAGCACTGACAGCACCTGCACTTGAGGGGGGATTCCTGTGGGATGACGGATTGCTGACATCAGGTCTGTCTTCAACTGGGTACAGAGTTCCTGGATTGTGGCACGGTCAAACCTGTAGGTGATTATCAAATGTCACTCCTCCATTGTCGACAGATCCACCAACGGTCGGTACACCGGAGGATGCCGCCATCTCCTCACATGTCCCAGCGGACGGTGCCTATGAAGGACAACAGCGAGCACAGAGTCAAACAACTCAGAGGTACGTACCCACAGTTTACACAGAACACCAATCATACACAAAAGGTGGCCTGTATGTGTGTTGAGACTAGGCCTAGGTATGTGTGACGCAGTTGAAAATGAGGCCATGTGGGCCCCTGAAATGGCGGCTGCCTGACCTCTAAAATGGGACAATGGGATGTGAGGTAACTGCGCTGGCGTTGTACACCGTCGCGGTAAGCGGTCGGAGACCGCAGCGCAATGCTGCATTGGTTAACATTGGACCCTATGGGTCCCAGGAGCCAATGACGATGTACGCTGGCGGTGATGGTACGCACCGCCGCGGACGTGACCGCCACGGACGTGACTGCCATTTTCTATCACTTCAATCACTCGATACCTGATCTTCAACAGGAGAGGACCTACACTGCAAGTGCTGCTGTGACCTCAGTCTGGAAGAGACAATGGCTCGTGCCCCTGCCTTCACATCGGAGGAGTTGGAGAAGCTCGTTGATGGGGTCCTCCCCCAGTACACACTACTCTACGGTCCTCCAGACAAACAGGTAAGTACACAGGGAGCATGTTGTATGGACTATGCCTGTGTGGAGAGGGCTGGATGTAAGAAGGAAGGGGACAGAGTGCTGCGTGCATGTAAGACGGTGAGTGCATGTGCCACATGGCAAGGGTAGAGATGGGGGCCACTCACTTTGACGGTGCAGTTGGTAATGACTTCTCTTCTTCCCCTGTACATTTCATGTAGGTCAGCGCCCACCAGAAGAAAGATATTTGGCGTGCCTTCGCCAAGGACGTCCGGACCCTGGGAGTCTACCACAGACGGAGCACCCACTGCCGGAAAAGATGGGAGGACATTCACCGCTAGAGCAAGAAGACGGCGGAGGCTCAGCTGGGGATGGCCTCCCGACGTGGGAGGGGTGCCCGTCGAACCATGACCCCCCAGGATCCTGGCGGTGGCCTACCCAGAGTTGGATGGGCGTTTGAGGGCATCACAGCAGACACAAGGGGGTGAGTACACTCTCATTCTGCTGACTGTGCACGCAGTGGAGTTGTCTGGGTGGGGGAGGAGGGCTGTGGTTTTCCCTAGGCCTGGGCGAGTTCCGTAGGCTAGGCCCCTCCGTAAGGCATGGCCCTGTGGCCCCCCCACCCCACCTCTGTAGAGTGCCAAGTACAGCTATTCAGGAATTGCACTGTGGAGCACAAGAGCGCGGCATAGTGCAGGGGGCCTCTGTGTCTGTCTTGTCCGTCAACGGTAGTGGTAATCCATGCACTGAACATGTCTTTCTTCTGTCTCCCCCTCCTTTTTGTGGTCTTCCTGTTCTTGTGTGCATTAGCATCATCAGGCGGAGGAGCAGTGGCACCGGAGCACGAGGGAGCTGCATCCCACATGGCCCTGGAGGGCTAGACTATGGACTCGGAATTCACCAGTGGGACGGAGGGCGAGGGGAGCTCCACGGCGGGGACAGGAGCTGACACCAGCGACACAGACTCGTCCTCTGATGGGAGCTCCATTGTGGTGGTGGCAACATCTGTGCCCCCCGCATCTACAGGTACAGCCACCACCCCCCCCCTACCAGCACCACCCTCCCAGCAGCCCCTCAGCCTTCGCCCCGTGCCCGCTCACCCAGGAGGGTGGGCATCACCTTCGCCCCAGGCACCTCAGGCCCTGCCCCAGTCACCCCTGCTGCCCTCAGTGAGGAGGCCATTGACCTCCTCAGGTCACTCACTGTTGGGCAGTCTACCATTTTGAATGCCATCCAGGGTGTAGAAAGGCAGTTGCAACAAAATGCATTCCTGGAGGGCATTCATTCTGGTCATGCAGCGCTTCACCGAGCTTTTCAAACTCTGGCCTCAGCACTGATGGCAGCCATTGTCCCCGTCTCTAGCCTCCCCCCTCCAACTTCCTCCACCCAGACCCAATGCCCTGTACCTCTGCCTATCCCAAAAACACCATCAGACCAGCCTGCACACACCTCACCACACAAGGGAAGCTCAGGCAAACATAAGCACCACACATCCCACAGGCACTCATGCAAGCATCACACACATGCAGACACACCAACATCCACTGCCTCCACTGTGTCCCCCTCCTCGTCGTCTCCCTCCTCCCTCCCAGTCTCGTCTACACTCACACCTGCATGCACTACCTTTACAGCCACTACAGCCCTCACCAGCACACCCACCAGCACACCCCACTCACGTGCAGTCACCACCCCCACTACCATTCACACGTCCCCTGTGTCCTCTCCCAGTGTGTCTGTGAAGCCCCCTCCGAAGATACACAAACACAGGCACACACCCACCCAACAGCCATCCACCTCATGACAGCCTCCAGCGCATGCACCTGCACCCAAAGTCACCAAACGTACACCTCCTACTACCACCACCTCTTCCTCCACTCCCAAACCCCTCGAGCTACCCGTCCCAGTGTGTCCAAAAGAATTTTCCTGTCCAGCCTTGACCTTTTTCCCACACCTCCCCCACCCCATCCATCTCATAGGTCCCGAAGTAGCACCTCAGCCACAACATCTACGGGACCAGCGGTACCTGTTGTCACAGGTATGTGGAGTGCACCGGCCACCAGGACAGCCAGTGTGGCACGGAGCCACAGCACAGCCAGCCCCCCGTGAAGCATCAGAAGTTGGCCAGTGCCCGGCGGGAGAGGGGGAAGACTCCAGCCACCAAAGCCACTCCCAGGGGTCCCGGTGGGAGTGTGGAGTCAGCTGTTACACCTCCCAAGGTGGGGAAGGGCCACAAGAAACCCGGCAAGTCTGGGAAGAGCTGCACGGCGGGGAAAACCGCCATCATCCCAGCTGCCCAGGAGGGCCCCGCCAGCCCCAGCCCAGCTGCCCAGGAGTGCCCCGCCAGCCCCAGCCCAGCTGCCCAGGAGGGCCCCGCCAGCCCCAGCCCTGCTGCCCAGGAGGGGCCCGCCAGCCCCATCCCAGGAGGCCACTGCCAGCCTCAGCCCAGCTGCCCAGGAGGCCACCGCCAGCACAAGCCCTGCTGGGCCATGAAGGACCGCCAGCACAAGCCCTGCTGGGCCATGAAGGACCGCCAGCACAGGCTCCGCTGGGCCATGAAGGACCACCAGCACAAGCACCGCTGGGCCATGAAGGACCGCCAGCACAGGCACCGCTGGGCCATGAAGGACCGCCAGCACAGGCACCGCTGGGCAATGAAGGACCGCCAGCACAAGCACCGCTGGGCCATGAAGGACCGCCAGCACAGGCACTGCTGTGCCGAGCACTGCCGAATCAAGCACCGCTGAACAGGGCACCGCCAACTCAAGCACCGCTGGGCCGGGCACCGCCAACTCAAGCATCGCTGAACAGGGCACCGCCAACTCAAGCACCGCTGAACAGGGCACCGCCAGCTCAAGTACCGCTGGGCCGGGCACCGCCAACTCAAGCACCGCTGGGCCGGGCACCGCCAACTCAAGCACCGCTGAACAGGGCACTGCCAACTCAAGCACCGCTGAACAGGGCACTGCGAACTCAAGCACCGCTGCACAGGGCACCGCCAACTCAAGCACCGCTGAACAGGGCACGCCAACTCAAGCACCGCTGAACAGGGCACCGCCATCACAAGCACCGCTGAACAGGGCACCGCCATCACATGCACCGCTGAACAGGGCACCGCCATCTGAAGCACCGCTGAACAGGGCACCACCAACTCAAGCACCGCTGAACAGGGCACCGCCAACTCAAGCACCGCTGCACAGGGCACCGCCAACTCAAGCACCGCTGAGCATGGCACCGCCAACTCAAGCACCGCTGCACAGGGCACCGCCATCACAAGCACCGCTGAACAGGGCACCGCCATCACAGGCACCGCTGAACAGGGCACCGCCAACTCAAGCACCGCTGCACAGGGCACCGCCATCACAATGCACCGCTGAACAGGGCACTGCCATCACATGCACCGCTGAACAGGGCACCGCCATCTGAAGCACCGCTGAACAGGGTACCGCCAACTCAAGCGCCTCTGAACAGGGCACCACCAACTCAAGCACCGCTGCACAGGGCACCGCCAACTCAAACACCGCTGAACCGGGCACCGCCAACTCAAGCACCGCTGAACAGGGCACTGTCAACTCAAGCACCGCTGAACAGGGCACCGCCAACTCAAGCACCGCAGCACAGGGCATCGCCAACTCAAGCACTGCTGAACAGGGCACCGCCATCCCAAGCACCGCTGAACAGGGCACCGCCATCACAGGCACCGCTGAACAGGGCACCGCCAACTCAAGCACCGCTGAACAGGGCACCGCCATCACAAGCACCGCTGAACAGGGCACCGCCATCACATGCACCGCTGAACAGGGCACCGCCATCTGAAGCACCGCTAGCCCATGAGCAGCAGGGGCACTGACGCAACTGGGTCTGCCACGGGGTGAGTGATGCACTCTGGGCACCAGTCCCCCTCCAGCACCAGTGGAGACTGTTATCCACTTGAGAGACTGTGGCTTTGCACTCCCCAGGATATGGCAGTGGGCAAACCACCCACTGTAGAGACTTGAGAGACTGTGGCTTTGCACTCCCCAGGATAAAGCAGTGGGCAACCCACCCACTGGAGAGACTTGAGAGACTGTGGCTTTGCACTCCCCAGGATATGGCAGGGGGCAAACCACCCACTGTAGAGACTTGAGAGACTGTGGGTTTGCACTCCCCAGGATTGAACAGTGGGCATTGAGTCCCCTTGTGGATATGGCATTGTGCACTCATCCGGCTGAGGTGCTCCCCCTTCCCTTCCCCCTGAGGTGCCTGTTGTATTTCTATCAGATGCCCCTGCAGTGTTTTCTCTGTTTTGATCGGGTATTGAGTGTGGGCCTCGCCCATGCATTTTGGGCCCAGTGGTCCATGGACTATAAATGGTGCAATACCTGGACTTGTATTATTGGTATATATATTTGTTTATAGTGTATATGTATTTTGGAGTACTGGATTTTAATGGATTACAATCGTTACAATCATTTCCTTTTGTCTTTGCATTCTTCCGAGGGGCTTGGGGGGTGTAACTGTAATGTATCAACATGTATTAGTGTGTGTTTTGTAGTGGGTGAGGGTGGGGGTGGGGGTGCTGCGTGTGTGTGTCCCTATTTTTTCCCTCCCCCTCCCCTGTGTCGTAAGTGCAGTACTCACCGTGGTCTTCGCCGCCGGCGTTCTTGCTCCTGGTAGAGAAGCAGGAACACTATCGCAGGTAGAATTTGGAGTTCCCGTTCCATGGTGTCCTCGTTCCTCGTGGGGTGTGTAGAGGTGAGCGTTTTCCCTTCGGAATTCCTGTTTCCGTCGTGTTTTTATCCAGGGTGAATCCGCCCCGGAAAAGGTGGCGGATTGGCCTGTCATAATAGTATGGGCGGTACATTGTCTCCCGCCTGTCTGTTGGCGGTGACCGCCAAGCTATTTGTTCGTACCGCCGTGGCGGCCGGAGTGTTAAAGTGGCTGTTTTTGTTAGCGGTTTCCGCCACGGTCGTAGTTGCTATTTTTTTACCACCGGCCTGTTGGCGGTCTTACTGCCACTTTAACACCGTCCGCCAGGGTTTTAATGGCCACCAAAGTGTCTAGGCAGTAGCAAAGGCACATTATAGCTATATCAAAAGGCAGCATGGAACGGCAAGGATAACAGGAAGGAATGGCATCTAATGGCTAGAGAGGGCCAGAACGGCTGGAATGACAAGTAATGTCTAATTTCTCCTCGTGACATCTGGTTATATCAAATTGGTTTTACAGTCCCCTAATTTCCAATTGGACAAGTTTTGGTGCCTCCTTATCTCCATCCAATAGTCCATTTGTCGTCTCATTAAGATTGTCACCCCATCACAGTTCTCACGTAGTTTATTGGCTCCTGTGATTGACGTCTCCATCGGGTAGAATGTCAGGTAAAAAACTTTAGTCTCTCAGGCTCAGTCAGTAGTTCCATTGTCGAAACCAGTTTAGGCGACCTTGTACCGATTGTCTACACTGTTGCATTCAGCAAGAATGTCTCCTTGAGCAAGTTGAGTCTCATGAGAACGGATTTACTACAATAACACACATCTCCTGGCTTCTGGAAAAGTACGATTACATGTTCTTCAGCAAGTTAACACAATGCATGTTAGAAAAACACATTTAATGTGAAACCGGACAGCTAGGCCCGACTCATGCTAACTAAGGCCTAGTGATTAATTTGCAAAACTTTAACATATAATCCTTAATACTAATAGAAATCATACATTAATACATTATTAATATTTCATTATTCTTCAATTTCATTAGTCATCGTGTAAATTGATGGCCACTCCCCGTGGGCACATTTCGACCATTTTCTATGCAGCATCATTACATATTAATTTGCAAACATTTCATGTTAATTTTTATCATAAAAGCTACACTCCAACAATGGTATGGGAGCTAGCATGAGTAATTTCTGGACTTTGAGCAAAGGCTGGTACATGGACATTAACATGCAACCACCCATGGATTTTGTCACACAGCTCTCTCTACAAAATAGGCATAAAAGGTTTAGCACCAAACATTTAAGCTTCCTCAAGGCAGGTGTACCGTTGAGAAAAAGTTTGTTCTTCCTGTAATATACAGCACACACACAAATTTAGACAGCCCTTAAATTATGTCTAAACAAGTAATCTTCCAGTTTCAAACTTACAATAAACATCACACACACTCTTGGTCTAAGGTACAACAGTGTGTATGTGGTGCAGGATGGGCAAAAGTGCACCAGTGCAAGGTGAGAGATTAACTTTTGTTAAAGCACTGCACTGCGTCAAATGGATTTCTGTCCCACTAAAGTGTGATCATTCTGCACTTGAGTAACAATAGGCACAATTGATAATGACAAAATGCAAAAAGGATGGCATTAAGTAAAATAAAAATGACATTCTGAAAAAAATGAAATTATTTACCACCCATCACCCACACTAAACAAAATGACAGTTCTGATCTGAAGATCATGTTAGCCCATATACATACATATTTTTGAAAATATCATTTAGGGGTTTGGAAATAATTTACTAGCCAAGGTACCTTTCAAAGGGCTTCCTAAATAACAATAGTACAATTCCAGGATTCTAAAAAATTTAACAAGGACCTTGGTTAGTATACACCATTGGGACTTTAAACAAGTAGCCAGTATGCCTTCACTCCTTCTAAATAAAAAATAGTGTGATCACAACTTTAGATTCACAAAACATGTAACACTTCCAACACTGCGATATATAGTAAACCTAAGGCAGGGACACTGCTTAGATAACCTTGTGTGATCCTTCATGTTTAGGACAGGTCCAGGTCCAGGACTACTCTCTTGTAAAAGGACAGGGGTCGGCATTTGCATACATTCAAGATTAGGTTGAAGGTTGAAAACAAATAAGATTGTTGCATTTATGCTGTCATTGCAGGTGGAGACAACTGCAAAACATGCATTAGTTATTCAGTTAAACATATATTTATTTTTTACTAATAATTTAGAGTACAGATATGTGCAATATGTTTATTCAATCTTTGCTTCTAAATTATTTAAACATTGACCGAATTTTTTTTTTATAATACATAAATAACTGTTGAGATAGGCCTGATGATGTTATAAAAATCATAAAGTGTAACTAAGGTGTTGGTATTACACAGTGTACTGCATCTTCACATGGCACCGAAGCTAATTATTTGCAAAATAAAACTTAATAGAAAAATTATTGCAGTCAACAAATCTTTTTTTTTCCAAATGAGTGCAGTATGAATGTTGCAATTTTTACTTATTTTATTTTAAAAATTATACAATTAATATGATGTGTAATGTTTTGTTTTTACTTTTATGTGACAAGTTTGTATGGTAAGCAAATAATGCAACAATCAATTAGATATCTGTGGTACAATTGCATAAAGGCAATCCCTCAAGGCTTCATGAGGATGGGTAGTAAAGAGCCAGGGAACAACAAAGGGGAACGTGATCATCTAGAGCTGTAATACTACAACCACTCCCAGCAGCAACACCAGCACAATGACAAGTACAACAAATTATAAGTAGTTGAAAATGACTGTTTTATTACAGACTGATCTGGAAAAACTCTCTAAGACTCAAAAATCTGGAATGTCCCACATGATAGTCATTTTGCAAGGGTGCCAAGAAGCTATTTATATAATTTCCCAATGTGCGAAAATCCCTTTTTTTGCATGATCACCCCCATTTCTTTGCTGACTATTATTGCTAGTTTTTGAACTGCTCATACTAGGGCACTGCTATCTAGTCCCTTATGTATGTGCTGTGTATGTGGAAGGATGAGGAACTACATTAACTTGAAAAGGACCAGTGCAAAGCCTGCCCATTTACAGTATAGTCAAGTGTAAAGTGAGAACTTGAGAAAGACATCTGTTATGAGGGAGAGCTGGCCCCAGAATCTGTTTGGGTTGAATGAGGAGGAGACTGTTTACAACTCTAGACACACCCTTGGCTGAGCCTTTTTCATGGTAGGAAGAGTCTTACCATGCTGTATTCCCCAACAGAAGGTAAACAGGATGTACTACAAAAGGGGGAAGTTTGCCTTTGGGATTTTTTTTGCCTTGTTCAAAGAGAGTCCAGGAGGCATATCCACCAACTAATTATAGATTTCTAGAAAAGTGCCACCTCACGCTTAGCTCATCAGAACACATTCTGCAACAATGGAGGAACTGAAGCAGACTAGACTTGCTGGATAACCTGTCAGACCTGCTGTGTTTGACCTGTGTGACTAGAACTACTCCCACTTGTACAGGCAAACTCAAAGGGTCAGTTGGCTGGCCTCTTGTTTGGTTTGGTTGTTTGGTTAGCTATACAAGGTCTTTTTTGTGAAGTGACCAGCTGGCTAATTGAAACCAGACCTGGAGTGGATGCTGCTGGTGGCCTCTGCTGAAAGGAGTCCTGGCCCCTCTACTGTACCTGAAGTCCTGGCAGCCTTAGGAGTGACCAAGAGGAACTGCAAAAAAATTATGAAATGTTGGGACTTGGACATTTTTGGACTTCCAAGGCCTCCATAACTTTCGTGGGACCTTGCAGCAAATGTATCTGATTTTGTTCAGGGCTTTGGCGAATATAGTTTCAGGCTTACTCCGCTAGAGGATTTGGAGCTTCAAATGTAAAACAGGATTCATATTGGTGCTGATTTAAGGTGCCCAGCATATTGCATCATGAAAATTGATCGTGCAAACATGCCGGCAGGGGACCGCCGTTCCCAACAGGAACATTTTTCCCGATGGGGTGATGGCGGTCGGCGTTGTAACTAGCCAGTGCGGTGTTGAACTCAGCGTCGTCAGACTGATTACAACCCCATTTTCTGCCAACCTTTTCATGGCGGGGACCCCGCTGTGAAAAGGCTGGTGGGAAGCCAGAGACAGGGCCACAGGGAGGCTCCTGCACTGCGCATGGCATGGGCAATGAAGGAATCCCCCTGCCCAGCACCGTCAGAATGCATACTCTGCACTGGAGACATTGCACATTCCATGGGTGCTGGAGTGCTAGAATATTGGCTTCGGCTTTCTAATAGGTGCTGAGGCCACCATCCTAGCACTGTTCCCACCGGTCAGTCCACCAGGAACACGTATTACAATGTTCCCGTGGGTCAGCCTGGCTGGAACATTGTAACACACTCCAGGGGTGCCACCGGTATGACGGTGGCGTCCTCCCCACAGCTTTGGCAGTACATTTTTAGGACCACCAAAGTCGTAATGAGGTGCATAATATTTTGCATGCTTGGGATATCCTGGTGGAGAAGCTTAAGTCTGTGAATGCTGATAATGAATGCCTTTTAAAGATTTTCCCCCAATTGTAAATATAATTATTGGTGGAACTGAGAGTAAGACACATTTTCATTTTTTAGGGATAATAATTGATTGCTTTCACATTAGTAAAAGTGATTTATCTTTCACTGTTAGTTGAAGTTATAAATTATCCATGCTGGGATTATGGTTTTGGAATCTCTTTAAGGGCATTTCCATGTGACTGCTGTACTATTAGGTTCTCTAGAGGGGAGTGGCATCACGGGGTCGCAGTAGTTCTTTTTATGTTTACATAGTATGCACATTAGTGCTCTTGGTACACATTGACTGGACAACATGGTTATCTCTGTTGATTGTACATACTGTCACCTTACACTGTAACTTGTGCTAATAAAAATATTTGTGAAATGTGTAAATATTAAAAACAGAAGGTGCAAAAGGTATCTGGTCAATGAGAGAACTTCTCTTGACCCATGAATTGAATGTTCCCATTCAGAGCTTTTCCTCCCGAAACCAACAGCTTAAACAGGATCTCAGCCATTTGGTATCAGACTTCCAGTGGACTTCATAGATTACAGCCTTTAACCTTGCCCCGCTGAAGGATTTTGTCTTTCAAAAAGTAGACCAAATGTAAAGTTTTTGACTGGTACAACCTGCTTACTGCATCCAACCTCAGCTCCATAGCAGTGAGCTCAAATTCGAGCCTAAGTCCTGGTCAGATGTGAACAGTGCCCTCTGATAGGCCCTTTATTTTTTCTGTCCTAAAAAGTTAACCATTCATATGTCTTTGTTTCCCCTATTCCATTTTTTACCATTTTTGTGTCAATTTTCTTATCTAATATTTCTTGATTTTTAAAAATCAGTTCGGGGATTTTGTATTGTATTGTGTTGTGACTTTTTAATTGTGTGGTACTGCTAAATGCTTTACAAATATTTACTGAGCTAAGCCTGTCTTTTCTGTGCCATAGTAGCAGGGTTTGAACCCAGTTTTAAATTAATGAAACTGTGTGCTTATGATTTCGGGAATGTATTACTTGCAGTGGATGCACAGCCACCTCCACTACTAACATATTTTCGTACTCCAACAAATCTGAATGCGCAATTAATATTAATTTGCACCTGCAAAGATCTTCTTTGCAATGAGGTGAGATATTTTTTAAGTGCTCGTTTATTTGTAGAAATAATAGAATACATTAAGGGGGTCATTCCAACCCTGGCGGTCATCGACCGCCAGGGTGGAGGACCACGGAAGCACCGCCAACAGGCTGGCGCTACTTCCCTACCCATTCTGACTGCGGCGGTAAAGCCGTGGTCAGAAAAGGGGATCCAGCGGTTTCCCGCCGGATTTCCCCTGTCTGGGCTGAATCTCCAAGGCGGCGCTGCAAGCAGCGCCGCCATGGAGATTCCGACCCCCTTCCCGCCACCCTGTTTCTGGCGGTTTTTACCGCCAGGAACAGGATGGCGGAAACGGGTGTTGTGGGGCCCCTGGGGGCCCCTGCACTGCCCATGCCATTGGCATGGGCAGTGCAGGGGCCCCCTAACAGGGCCCCAGCATGATTTTCACTCTCTGCATAGCAGACAGTGAAAATCGCGACGGGTGCAACTGCACCCGTCGCACCCCTGCAACACCGCCGGCTCCATTCGGAGCCGGCTTCTATGTTGCAGGGCCTTTCCCGCTGGGCCGGCGGGTGCTCCTTTGGCGGGCGCCCGCCGGCCCAGCGGGAAAGCCAGAATGGCCTCCGCGGTCTTTTGACCGCGGAGCGGCCATATGGCGGTGACCGCATGGCGGGCGGCTACCGCCGCCCGCCGCGGTCAGAATGACCGCCTAAGTCTAGTTTTGGATAGCTAGACCAGTGTTTTGTAGTAACTTTAGGAATACAATAGATGTGTTTTGATAAGAGAGAAGTTAAATGCAATAGTGTTTGTTAAATGTTCTATTTAATGCATTAGGAATAATGTGGTTTTAGATATTAAGATTATTGTTTGTGTGTGATTGTAGATTCAGGTATGGGTTTGATGTTTGAGGATGTGGAAGTGAATATTTATGTGTATAGTATACTTTTTTAGTATATTAGAATAATTATAGCATAAATGATGACCCTAGATACATTTTTCCATTTGCTAAAAAGTCTCATATTATTGGTCTTTGGATGTGCATTTGTTGTTGATGTAGAATTTATTGTTAAAAATGTTTGTGACAATTTTGATTCCATGTTTTTCTTGATACAAAAAATTTAAAACTATGGTACAAAATTATTTATATTTAGGATCTTTGAAAACGCATTTACCAATAAAAAAGAGTCAACAAAAATACAGTTAGAACTAATATTTAAAACAAATCATCGAATGATTTTAAAAGTATTATTTATGTGATTACATTAAATTGATAATTGTAGATTATTAAAATGTATCATTCAGTTTGGTGATAAATATTATCATGACTCAATCTTGTGCTCTATGTGTGGTGGGTATTGCTCGCTGGCCACATGTTATTACTTCCCTTGTGGCACCTTGCCATCTCAAGTGCTCCACGGCTTCCACTTCCCCTAAGGCCTGTACTATTGGCCCTTTAGTTCTGTTGCTATGCAAGTTTAGGCTAGTTAGCACACTGAAGATATCACATGTCTATTTAGGATAGTCACATTTCCACTGTGAAACACTGGATTGTACCATTATGCACTTGGATTCCGTTGTACTTCTTGTTGTCAAATACCATTTGCACCTGCTGCCTGTTAGGCCTCATATCCGTTGTAAGTCACACATGGTTTTCACCAGGTCATTTGGAAGATTCCACATGGTACACATGCCTTTTTGGAATACTCCTGGCTTCCTGTATAAATAACTCGTTGGGACCTGCATCGGGGCTTGGCCTCGTACCCGTACCCAGATCTGTACCTGCACCTGTCACAGTCCTGCACCACCAGCTTCCCTGCACTCACCTCTTGAGTTGCCTGGATATTCCTGCATTCCTGTCCAGCACAAGCACCATTCCTGCACTCATCTCCAGAGTTGCCCGGACCTTCTTCATTTCCGTCTTGCATAACCTCCCCTCTGCACTTATCACTTGAGTTATTGATAATCTTCCAGCACTCTTATCTTCCAAGTCTTCCTGATGACTCTGAGATCCTGATTTCGGGAAAGCTTCCAGTGTCTCTCTCCATGAGTTATGATTTTGCGTCTTCTTTAACTTCTTAAACCAACCACCCTGCTGTCTTTGAGCTCCAGTTAAAAGTACTAGTCCAGGCTAAGTACTTGCCTGCAGGTTAGTGAGCATGAATCAGTACTAGTAGTTGCAAGCCAGTCAGTAATTCTCTTCAGGGCAGTAGCTTTAAGCGCTCCTTGTTTGTGCTGACTCCGGACCCTCTTTCCAAACTTTGGCTCCTGAACTTTGTTGCTATGTTCTGAGTTTACCCTTGGAGTGCCTTAGACACCAACCAGTATTTTAAGTTCTTCTTTGAGAGTTCCAGAAAATATCCTCCAAGTATCTGTTGTTCTGATCTTATATTATGTTTACGAAGACTCCTGTAAGTGTGAATAATTGAAGCATTGTATTGTAACTTGCATAGGAAAGAAATGTATAGATGGTAATTGACTCTTCTTGTTGTTCCCAATGTATTGCATCTTCACAAAAACCATATGTTCTGGTCTCATAAACATCCACCTTCACATAGTAAGAAGGTCCCAGGAGTGACAACCCTGTTCAGCACTGGCACTGTAGTACTGTGGCGGAGCAGAACCTGAACCACAAGTGTTCTTTTATTTATTTGGCCCTTCCCCCCGGAAGTCACCTGGAATCTAAGAGTGCTGTCCCTGGGTCCAGCTTCTTCCTGGGAGGGAGTTGTGGTTCAGCATTGGCTCCAGTGTCGTCACCGCTGTTGGAACCAGGAGAGTGTGTGACAATTATGATATGCAATACTGATGTAATATTACTGATGTAATAATTAGAAAACACATTGTTTGATGACTAATATAACTTATTTAGTTTGGGCAAATAATATTTATAAATTAATTTCTTCTTATTTGAGTCACCTGTGATCTGAATCTATTTGAGGGGACTTTTGATCTGTCCTCATTAACATTGTCAAATTGTTTCTCACAAATGATGGAAGCACATACAGAAATGCTATGAAGAGTTGTACAAATAACTATCATTTTGCACGCCATCTCAGGTGTGTGTAGCCATCATTCTCTAGTCTGGTCTATACAAAGAAATCTGGATTTAAATATTACAAACGTCCTTTGAGCAATACTTCAAAGCAGAATTTAATGTATTTTTTGTTTTGCTAATAACCTAGGCACCATTTGACAAATCTTCATGAAATTTTACAAACTTGTATGCTAATTCATTTAGGTGCTGCCTGTAAAGTTTCAAGGTGATTCGTCAAGCATGGGCTGAGAAAAAGGGGGATCCTAAAACAGTTGTTCCCCATGTTAAGTCTATGGGGATATAACAATTTATGAACACAACTACAGCCCTAACCTCTGAATGGATTTACACCAAAGTTTGCAGAAAGATAGATCTTGGTTCAGAGAGATCTCTTTTTGTTTTTTCCCTGTAAATCTGTTCAGTAGTTTCAGAGTAAGTAAAGGTAATATAACATAGACGATGTAGGGATGTAGATTGTAGGAAGTTGGCTCTGTATATACTATCTCAAAGTGAGAGATAGTGTGCACAGAGTCCAAGGGTTCCCCTTGGAGGTTGATAGTTGCAAAATTAGATAATACTAATGCTCTATTTTGTGGTAGTGTGGTCGAGCAGTAGGCTTATTAGAGGGTAGTGTTGAGCATTTGTTGTACACACACAGGCAATAAATGAGGAACACACACTCAAAGACTTAACTTCAGGCCAATAGGTTTTTTATACAGAAAAAAATATTTTCTTGATTTATTTTTAGAACCACAAGATTCAAATTTGAGGTAAGAACATAAAATGCAAGATACTTCACACAGGTAAGTATAGAACTTTGATTTAAAACAGTAGTACACACAGTTTTGGTTAAATTGGCAAATCGTTTTTTTTAAAGTGGCCATAGTGCAAAAATCAACAGTTCTGGGGGGAAGTAAGTTAAGCACTTACACAGTCACTCTCCTGGGCATTGGCAGCCCACCGTTGGGGGTTCAAGGCAACCCCAAAGCCACCGCACCAGCAACACAGGGCCGGTCAGGTGCAGAGGTCAAAGGAGGGCCCAAAA
This sequence comes from Pleurodeles waltl, assembly GCF_031143425.1. Taxonomy (NCBI): domain Eukaryota; kingdom Metazoa; phylum Chordata; class Amphibia; order Caudata; family Salamandridae; genus Pleurodeles; species Pleurodeles waltl. Next base: position 1,083,466,533 of record NC_090437.1, on the reverse strand, counting down.
CACATAGGTGCCTATGAAGAACAGGGGTGCTCTGGTTCCAGTCTGCTAGCAGGTAAGTACCTGCGTCCTCAAGAAGCAGACCAGGGCGGTTCATGGAGCACTGGGGGGACACACAAAAGCACAAAAAACACACCCTCAGCGGCACAGGCACGGCCGGGTGCAGTGTGCAAAGTAGGTGTCGGGTTTGCTGTAGAAATCAATGGAGGGACCCGGGGGTCACTCTGGCGATGCAGGCAGGGCACAGACGGGCTTCTCGGGCCAGCCACCATCTGGGCTAGGATGAGGACCGCCTGCTGGTCACTCCTGCACTGGTTAGTGGTTCCTCTCGGTCCTGGGGCTGCGGGAGCAGTGCTTGGTCCAAGCAGTTGCAGTCAGGGGGAGCCTCTGGATCCTCTATGCAGGCACCGCCGTGGGGGTGCAGGGAGGTCAACTCAGGGTGTCCACATCGTTGGAGTCGCCTGGGAGTCCTCTCTGCGGTGTTGGTTTCTCCAAACTCGAGCCGGGGGCGTTTGATGCAGAGATGAAAACTCTTCTGAAGTGAGAGTCTGTTTAAAGTTGCTTCTTTGTTGCTGTTTCTGGACAGAGCCGCTGTCCTTGGGAGTTTCTTGGTCCTTTAGGTACAGTTCAGTCCTCTGAGTCCTCAGAGGTCACTGGTCCCGCTGGATGCGTTGCTGTGCAGGTTCTTTGAGTCTGGAGCCAGGCCGGTAGGGCTGGGGCCATGTCAGTTGTCGTCTCTATCGTCTATGCAGGGCTTTCAGGTCAGCAGTCTTTCTTCTTGTTGTAGGTTGCAGGAATCTGATTTCCTGGGTTCCGGGTCACCCCTAAAGACTAAATTTAGGGGGGTGTTTAGCTCTGGGGGCAGTAGCCAATGGCTACTGTCCTTGAGGGTGGCTGCACCCTCCTTGTGCCTCCTACCTGAGGGGAGGAGGGCCCATCCCTATTTCTATTGGGGGAATCCTCCAAAACCAAGATGAAGGACTTTTAAAGGCAGGGGTCACCTGTTAGGGTTTGTGTGCACAGCAAAGAGCATGTCCCCTCTCACTGCACTAGTGAGTTCTGTAATAGCTCCCTTTTAAACTTACTATTGAAAGCCTTTCTTGTTATCTCACCTTCCCCCCCCCCTAGGCTTTTGTGTATGTTGTTTAATGTGCTGTTTTGTTTACACATTGGGCCTTGCTTTTACCAAGGCTTCTTTAAAACACTCCGCTCTAGGCCATGTGTTAATTTAACTCATTTGCATAATAACTGAAACTCTGCACACCTTTCAAGAACATGTGCAGCATGTGAGGACCACACCCAGCTCTTCAAACCACACCCAGCTCTGCACACCTTTCAAGAACATGTGCAGCATGTGAGGACCACACCCAGCCCTATCTATAAAAGGCAGCCCCCGAGCCTCACCCAGTGCTTGCGCTCGTCTACCTCCCGCCTACCTGAGGACAGATCCCTCGGCGCTGGCACTCCTGCTCTCTACAGACTTTCATTGGCTTCAATGGGCGCAGCTGCTGACTCTTCCTTCTTCCGGTTTCCGGTTCCTCCTTGCCTCAGCCTCTCTCCTACAAGCAACCTGCAAAAGAGAAAGAAGACAAGGTTAGACTGATCAGTATCTCTTGCCAGCAACAAGTAAGTGCAAAACTTTTATTACCTGAAAGAACTTTGACAACTATTTCTGGATTCGTGTATAGACAATTTGAAACAAGATACCTTCCACGAACATTGTGATTCAAACTCTTTGTTACAAGAATACTTTGCGGAACTTTGTGAGGCAAACAGTAAATCAAGGACTTGCACAAATTACATGCTGTATTTTGACGTAAAAGTACAGTATTTGTTTTATAAAAGATTCTGGAAATATGGGAAAAGTGAGTCTGCTATTGGGAATTTAGGTTTTAGTTATATTAAGATGAATGTTTGATATTGGTAATTCTGATAACGGTATTAGTTTAATGTTTTAGAAGCTTTAGAGTAATAGAAAGCACATCCCAGAGCAGTAACACATTCCAAACCTGGAAACTAGAGACCAGGATCCAAGAGGTACTTTTAGAAGAACATTTTTAATGAATAAAGGGATAGTCAGGAACCCAGTTAGGAATAGGTTGTACTTATCTGTTCTTTGTTTATGTTTCATTAGGCACTAGTTTCTACAGAAGTCAGAGAGGGACGCAGATTTGTGCAGCACTTCAACAGTGGAAACGCAAGAACGGTGTTGTCTCTTTATTTTATTTTATCCACTTCCCCCCTTCCCTTGAGCTTCTGTTCTTAGTGCACTGTTTTTAAAAACTAGTGTGCTGGAACAAGCAGTTTCAGGGTGGGGTCGGATTGTCTTCAACCTCCATCAGAACTGAACAAGGACTCAGGTGAGCTGGGCTTTGACTGAAGCACAAGCCTTAAAAAAAAAAAAAAAATCAGTTCTGGTGGACGATGAATATCGGGGAAGAAATAGAGGGCATTGACGTCACGGATATGGCGCAGGCCCTAAATGAGGATTTGGTTCATAATGAATCAGTGTCTGGCATCTTGCAACATATGCAAGAGGAAATCGAGAGATTAAAGATGGAGAATACCTCTTTAAAACAGGATTTAAGCAGGTATAAATTTAGGGTATCTCAGTGGAACACAGCTTTTACGCCTTTGTTTAAAACCTCCTCAGAGACAGGGGCGCCATCAAAACATACAACTTTGCCTCCCCCAGTTGAGGTCGCTGTTAATCTTCCTAATGCTGTGCCCTTAGCAGCACCTGAACGTTTTCATGGAGATAGTAACAAATTCCATGTTTTTATCAATCAATGTCAATTACACTTCGTTTGTAAGCCACAACAGTTCCCTACTGATGCTACGAAAGTGGCATTCGTCTTGTCTTATTTGGGTGGCACAGCAGCCAATTGGTCAATTCCTTTCGTGGAGAGAGATGATCCCATCCTCCATAATTGGAATCAATTTAAACGTACCATGACCAGCCTTTTTGCAAAACACACTTTCATGCAGGCAAGTGATAATGAGCTTTTAAATCTTAAACAAGGTAACAAGGATTTATTGACCTATCTCACTAGTTTTAATCGTTTACTCACCGAGACACAGTGGCCAGAAGAAAAGCGTGTCTCCCTTTTCTATAAAGGTTTGAGAGACGAGTTAAAAGACGCGCTGGCTCATATCGTTGATTTGCCAGAAGACTATTCGGACTTTGTAGATTTAGTTGTGAAATTAGAACATAGACTAGGAGAAAGAAAGGGAGATAAATACAAACTGGAATCACGGTTAACTTTTATTAGACACGAGAAGAAAGACCCAGATAATAAACTCCCTGAACCTGAGCCTATGCAAATAGGGACACTCAGAGGTCCACTCACATCAGAGGAAAAAGAAAGAAGGAGAAAACTTCAATTATGTTTATATTGTGGAAGGGCAGGTCACTTCGCCAGAGAATGTCCAGTAAAGCCTAAAAATCCACGAAAGGGTGCTGTTTCCTTCACCTCCTTAACTGAATCGGGAAACGATTAAGCTCGACAAGGGGAGAGGTTACTTGTTCGAGAAAACATCTTAATCAAACCTCTAATGCTGCAGCCTTCATGGTACCGCACATACCTAGACATTTCATAATTCAGGTCGTTTTAATTGTTACTACCCAAGTGAGGCATTCTCTCCCTGTCCTACTAGACTCAGGCGCGACAGGAAATTTTGTGGATAATAAGTTAGCTGAAAACTTAGGACTTCCTATGTGCCTAAAGCCTTGTCCAGAAGCAGTATGTGCAGTGGATGAGTCAGAATTGACCTCTGGATTAATCACAAAACAAACAAGTCCACTTGTTATGGTCTGTCAGAACGGGCACACAGAGGTGATTAGCTTTGATCTGATAGATACTCCTAATTTTGGTTTGATTCTCGGGGTACCCTGGTTAACAACTCATAACCCAAAAATTGATTGGGTGAATAGAACTGTTACTTTGGATTCCTCTTTCTGTAGAACCAATTGCTATCAAGAAGCAGGTACAGAACAGAGCACAGTATTACACTGTGCTAGTGTTACACAAGATGAACCAAGTCTCCCTCCTGAATATTCTGACTTCAAAGACGTCTTTGATCCAGTAAAGGCTAGTGCGCTGCCCCCACATAGGTCTTATGACTGTCGTATAGATCTTATCCCAGGGGCCCCTTTACCTAATAACAGAGTATATGCTTTGACTGACGAAGAAACCAAATACTTAAGAACCTACCTAGATGACCTACTACAGTCTGGGTTCATCCGTCATTCCACATCTCCGGTGTCATCTCCACTCTTTTTTATCCCGAAGCCGGATAAATCACTGCGCGCGTGTATCGATTATAGAGGACTAAATAAGGCTACAATAAAGAATAAATATCCTCTTCCTCTAATACCTGTGTTGTTGGATCAATTAAGACATTCTACTGTATACACTAAACTAGATCTGCGGGGAGCTTACCACCTGGTCCGAGTAAAAGAGGGGGATGAGTGGAAGACAGCTTTCAAGACAAAGTTTGGTTTATTTGAGTACACAGTAATGCCCTTTGGGTTATGTAATGCCCCTGCGGCCTTTCAGTTCTTTATAAATGAGGTCCTACACGAATTCCTGGACGTTTGTGTCATAGTATACATAGACGACATCCTCATTTACTCTAAGAACTCAGAAGAACATACCCAACATGTTCGTGCAGTATTATCAAAGTTAAAAGAAAATCATCTTTTTGCTAAGTTAGAAAAGTGTACTTTTAATGTCAGCAAGGTGGACTTTTTAGGATACTGCCTGTCACCTCAAGGAATAACTATGGATGTAAAGAAAATCAGTGCTATTGCTGATTGGCCAGAACCATCCTCTGTAAAAGATATTCAGAAATTTCTGGGTTTCGCCAATTTTTATAGGAGGTTTATTGCACATTTTCCAGACATTGCGGCCCCAATAACTACCTTGTTGCGGAAAGGGCAACGATTTCTTTGGACTGATGAGGCGGCACACGCCTTTCAACTCCTAAAACAAAAGTTCACTTCAGCCCCAATTCTGAAACATCCTGATCCTGACTTGCCTTTTTTTGTTGAAGCGGATGCTTCACAAGTAGCTTTAGGAGGAGTTCTCTCTCAACGAGATGCAGTAGATGGCCAGTTACATCCTATAGCCTTCTATTCCAAAAAGTTATTACCAGCTGAACAAAATTACACTGTGGCTGAAAGGGAACTACTAGCTATGAAAGTAGCCTTTTCAGAATGGAGGCACCATTTAATGGGAGCCAAGTACCCAGTTACAATCTTTTCTGACCATAGGAACCTACAGTTTTTTGGATCACTTAAAGCACTAACACCACGTCAGATGCGCTGGTTAATTTTTTTTAGCACATTTGACTTTGTAATAACCTATAGACCAGGTGCACAACAAATTCAATCTGATGTGTTATCTAGATACGGACATACCTCAGACATGAAACAAGATAAAATAGGAGAACCCATTATTCCTCCCCAAAAGTTTTTGGCACCAGTACAACAGAAGGATTTCATCACAGATCTATATAATGCACACATGCAAATAGCACCTCAGAATTGGTTAAAGGATTCCCATAACACAATACAACGAGGTTTATTGTATCACGACAACATGCTGTTAGTGCCCACCTCTGAATTACAAACACAGGTGATAATTTGGCATCACGCCTCACCGTTGGCAGGTCATCCTGGTTGGGTAAAAACCCTGGAAAATGTGCAAAAACACTTTTGGTGGGACACTATAAGAAAGGACATTAAGCAATTTGTCACTACCTGTCCAATTTGTGCAAGACATAAATCTTCTCATAAGGCCCCTGACGGCTTGTTAATACCAATGCCAACACCCAAACAACCTTGGCACACTGTGAGCGTAGACTTTATTGTAGGTTTACCACCTGTAAAATCTTTCACAACAGTGTTGGTTATAGTGGATTTTTTATCTAAAATGGCACATTTGTACCATTACGGAAATTACCCACGGCGGCAGAATTTGCAGATATTTTTATAAGGGAAATTGTGCGTTTACATGGTTTGCCAAGCAAAGTGGTGTCAGACCGAGGGAGCCAGTTCAACTCTAAATTTTTGAAAAAATTATGTAAAAAAATGAAAATAGATGTAGCATTATCCACTGCTTTCCACCCAGAGACAGATGGACAGACTGAACGACTGAACCAAACCTTACTTCAAATGCTACGTTGTTTATTGGCTGATTATTCTAGTGAATGGTTGGAAGCTCTCCCTGTAGCGGAGTTTGTTTATAATAATACTGAGCATTCAGCTCTACTTTGCTCACCATTCTATTTCTTGCAGGGGTATCATCCAAGAGCTATACCCATTTTGTTAGAAGATTCTCTGTTACCTACAGTAACGGATAGACTAACGAGGTTAGGTGACATACAAGACAAAGCCAGGAAACATTTATTAAAGTACAAGGAAAGCATGAAAAGACAAGCAGACAAACACAGATCTGAGGCCCCAATGTATAAAATCGGTGACAAGGTATGGCTCTCCACAAAGAACCTAAACATAGAGGGATCCCGAAAGCTGCAACCACGTTTCATTGGACCCTTTAGTATAACTGCCATAGTAAACCCGGTAACAGTAAAATTAGATTTACCAAAAGAATATCCAGTACATACTACATTCCATGTGTCCTTGCTTAAGCCGTACAATCCAAAAACCCGACCTGAACCACCACCTCCACCCATACCAATTAAGGGAAATCTAGAATATGAAGTGAAAAGCATAAAAGACTCAAAAAGAATTAGTGGACGTCTGTTTTATTTAGTAGAATGGAAAGGATATGATGAATCTGAGAATTCATGGGAACCAGCATCATATGTACATGCCCCACAGCTGATTAGACGGTTTTATTTAAAAAATCCAGGAAAACCCCGTCCTGTAGGAGGGCCTTTGAGGGGGGCAACTGTTAGGGTTTGTGCACAGCAAAGAGCATGTCCCCTCTCACTGCACTAGTGGGTTCTGTAATAGCTCCCTTTTAAACTTACTATTGAAAGCCTTTCTTGTTATCTCACCTTCCCCCCCCCCTAGGCTTCTGTGTATGTTGTTTAATGTGCTGTTTTGTTTACACATTGGGCCTTGCTTTTACCAAGGCTTCTTTAAAACACTCCGCTCTAGGCCATGTGTTAATTTAACTCATTTGCATAATAACTGAAACTCTGCACACCTTTCAAGAACATGTGCAGCATGTGAGGACCACACCCAGCTCTTCAAACCACACCCAGCTCTGCACTCCTTTCAAGAACATGTGCAGCATGTGAGGACCACACCCAGCCCTATCTATAAAAGGCAGCCCCCGAGCCTCACCCAGTGCTTGTGCTCGTCTACCTCCCGCTTACCTGAGGACAGATCCCTCGGCGCTGGCACTCCTGCTCTCTACAGACTTTCATTGGCTTCAATGGGCGCAGCTGCTGGCTCTTCCTTCTTCCGGTTTCCGGTTCCTCCTTGCCTCAGCCTCTCTCCTACAAGCAACCTGCAAAAGAGAAAGAAGACAAGGTTAGACTGATCAGTATCTCTTGCCAGCAACAAGTAAGTGCAAAACTTTTATTACCTGAAAGAACTTTGACAACTATTTCTGGATTCGTGTATAGACAATTTGAAACAAGATACCTTCCACGAACATTGTGATTCAAACTCTTTGTTACAAGAATACTTTGCGGAACTTTGTGAGGCAAACAGTAAATCAAGGACTTGCACAAATTACATGCTGTATTTTGACGTAAAAGTACAGTATTTGTTTTATAAAAGATTCTGGAAATATGGGAGTCTGCTATTGGGAATTTAGGTTTTAGTTATATTAAGATGAATGTTTGATATTGGTAATTCTGATAACGGTATTTGTTTAATGTTTTAGAAGCTTTAGAGTAATAGAAAGCACATCCCAGAGCAGTAACACATTCCAAACCTGGAAACTAGAGACCAGGATCCAAGAGGTACTTTTAGAAGAAATGTTTTAATAAATAAAGGGATAGTCAGGAACCCAGTTAGGAATAGGTTGTACTTATCTGTTCTTTGTTTATGTTTCATTAGGCAATAGTTTCTACAGAAGTCAGAGAGGGCCGCAGATTTGTGCAGCACTTCAACAGTGGAAACGCAAGAACGGTGTTGTCTCTTTATTTTATTTTATCCACTTCCCCCCTTCCCTTGAGCTTCTGTTCTTAGTGCACTGTTTTTAAAAACTAGTGTGCTGGAACAAGCAGTTTCAGGGTGGGGTCGGATTGTCTTCAACCTCCATCAGAACTGAACAAGAACTCAGGTGAGCTGGGCTTTGACATCACCTCAGCTCAGCACACCTTAGGGGCTGTCCTGACTGGTAGGCGACTCCTCCTTGTTTTTCTCATTATTTCCTCCGGACTTGCCGCCAAAAGTGGGGGCTGTGTCCGGAGGGGCGGGCATCTCCACTAGCTGTGATGCCCGGGGGTGCTGTAACAAAAGGCATGAGCCTTTGAGGCTCACTGCCAGGTGTTACAGTTACTGCAGGGGGAGGTGAGAAGCACCACCAACCAGTGCAGGCTTTGTTCCTGGCCACAGAGTGACAAAGGCACTCACCCCAAGTGGCCAGAAACTCGTCTGATTGTGGAAGGCTGGCAGAAACTGGTCAGCCTAACACCAGGAGTCGGACTGGTCTACAGGAGGCATCTCTAAGATGCCCTTTGTGTGCATTTTCAATAAATCCTACACTGGCATCAGTGTGGATTTATTGTGGTGAGAAGTTTGATACCAAATCCACTGTGGCACTCAGCGTGACCCTCAGTGTAAAATCAGAAAGGATCCACAGATCCAAAGCAGGCTAAAAAAAAAAAAACATTCACACACAAAACCCTTGGGCAGCAAGAGGTTGGATGTAGGCGGAGGGGTTGGCCACCCCCGCCATGCACAGTTTTCTCATCAATAATTTTATTGCAAATTTTGCAGTGATAATATCAATGATGCCAAAGAAGATGTCATCAAAGATGTTATATGTGGGGTAATTAGCTGTGCATTATAGGGGTGCAAGTTATAGTCATCTTAGAGCACAAGTTATAGTTACTTGAAATAACATTATCTATAACAGCTTAATTTCTATGGTTTTGTGCATGTAAATCTAAGCCTAACTAGAACATCCCTGTAACCTTAGGGTTTTTAGTTAATTTCTAAGGTTTTTTAAATTCTGTTTCCTAACTGTAACGTCCCTGTAACCTTTGTTTTATTCTGTGAATTTCTCAGGTTTTTTTGTACGTTAAGTTAGGTGCCCATCACAATGCTTATTGGGGGGTGGGGGAGGCTGGTCGCAGGGCCTGTTCTGGCATTTTGCTGCCCCGACCCAAATTTGCTGCTCCTACCCCCCTCCTCCTTTCCATCCATTGTCCAAGTCAATGCCCCCACTCCCTCATTACAGCCTGTGTGACAGTTGTTCCTCCACTGCCGTTCCTGTGTGCCCTGAACATTTAGTATGCTCCCCCATCCACCTCCTGCTTACCGTCAGTTGTCTGAGTCCATGCACCAATCCCCACCCTTCTGCCTTGCATGGGTCGATGTTCTGACACTGCCCTTCATTTAGCTTGATGTCCCTGCACACTTCTTCTGCCCTCCATTGCGCAATTCTATGTCCCATCACTGCCTTTCTGCTTAGCTTCTGCAGTTAGAATGCTGCTCCTAACCCTCCTCCCCACTGCCCTCCCATCTCTGTGTGCATGCCCCTGTTCCCCCCTGTTTATCTACGATGTCCTATGGACCTGACTCTCCTATCTACTCTGAGTGTTCTGTTGAGCTGCAACTGCCCCTCCCACCTACCTAGAATTGTCAGATGGGTGCGGCCTGTCCCTCCCACCTCCTTACTGTCTGCCTTAGTTCCATACCCCTATCCACTCCCTCCTGTGCTTCAGGGTCCATTTTGTTACCACTCCCTTTAGCCCTCCATGCTCTGTTGTGCTGCACTGCTTCTCCTGCCTGCCCTGTGTGGTCTGCTGTGAAGCCTGTTCCCCTGCCCTCTCTTGTCTGTATCCAGCCCAAACTCCTCCCTTATGTCCTCCGTGGCCCTTTGTGCATGCCCCTTCCCCATCCCTCTTGCCCATCATGACCGTTGTTCTGCCACTAACCCTCCCGTTTGTAATGCATGCTCCTCTCTGCTGCCACAGCCCCTCCCAACCTGTGTGGTCAGCTTGCTGCCTCTGATCCCCCTCCCATCTTCCCTCCATCGTCTGTGTGTATCCCATTATACTCTCCCTGTTGCCCTCCATGGTGTGTTGTGCTTCCAGTGCCCTTCCCAGCTGCCCTCCATGGTCAGCTTGCTGCTCCTGCCCTGCTCCCTTATCCCCTGCCCTCAATTTTCCATGTGCAGGCCCCTATCCCCTTATTCCTGCCTTGTCTGGTCTGTTGTCATACCCCTGCCTTCTCACTCTTGCCCTTCGTGGTCCGTTATGCTGCAACTGTCCTTCCACTCTGTTCGTAAGGCCAGCTTGCTGACCCTTCCTCTTTCCCCTCTACTCTCTGTTGTCCATGTGCATGGCCCTGTCCCCTCTCTGTTGCTTCCCATGCTCCATTGTGCTGGACTGCCATTCCGCTTGCACTGTCTGGTGTATTGTGCTGCTGTTGCTGCAACCCCTAAAGCCTGCCCTATAATGTCAGTTTGGTGCTTCTGCCCCTCTCCCTCCTGCCCTCTGTTATCTGAGTCCATGTCTCTACCCCATTCCTCCTGCCCTCCGTGATACAATGTCCCATACTTGCCAGCATTTTGCACTTGGTAAGAGGGAGATTTGGGGAAAACAATTGTGGAATTGATTTTCCCCATTGACCTACTTTGAAAAAGAGGAGATTTTGGGCAGGAGACAGATAAAATAAAGCCCTTTTGGGCTTAAAAACATTGGGGGTCTCCTGCCTCAAAGGTGTGTTGACATGTATGGTTGTACTGCCACTGCCTCTTCCTTCTGCCCTCAATAGTCTGTTATATTGTCACAGCTTCTCTTGCCTACCCTACATGGTTGGTTTAGTGCCCCTGCACCGATTTCCCCTGCCCTCCATGGTCTGATGTGCTGCCATTGTCCCTCTCGCTCACCCACGTGGCCAACTTGTTGCCTCTGCACCCTCCTCCCTGCCCTCAACTATCCGAGTCCATGGTCATGACCTCGGCTTCACCACAGCATTCTATTGAACAACTAGATTGCTAACATTTTATTTTTATCACAAATTTTGGCACGCTCAATGTCAACTTGATGTAATCAAAACTATAATACCTAAAGCATATACTTTAGAAATTCTAAAAATGAGATGGTCTTATTCCCACATACTTTATTGTTATTGCTCGAAAAAACTAAAATGAGGACACATTCTCAAATAGCGACAAAGCACTTTAAAATTATCTGCTATCTTTATATTTTTTTTACCCAGTTTAACACTTGATTTTATGCCACACTTAGGGAAAGGTATAACGCATTACGGCCGGAGCTGCAGACTTTGCAACTGGTGAACCAGGTTTGAGCTTTGGTGTCAGCTCAACAGCCTGTGATTCTGGGCAAATCACTTAGGGGGTCATTCCAACCTCGGCGGTAAAAGGCGCTTACCGCCGTGCAGAAGACCGCCATAACACCACCGTGGCCGCGGTAAACCGCCACGGTCATTCTGACCCACAACAGGCAAACCGCCAAAATACAGACATCCACAAAAGTCAGCCACACCAAAGGGCAGCGAGAAACTGGCGATGACCAAACCTCCACAGTCACGGCAACAGAAATACGCCCACACTATCACGAAACACGAATCCACGCGGTGGTCTTTCAACCGCGGTAGTCCATTGGCGGTACACACTGCCGCGCTCAAAATACACACACTGTTACAAAACACAGCCACATTGGATAATTCAAAATACACACACCTGATACACATACAAACAATACTCCCACACACCCAACACAATATAAAACACACACCCACATCACCCACAAACCACTACTCCTAGAGATTCGTGAACACGCACAGAGATAAGAGACCCGAGCACCCAGGCGCGCAATTCACTGTCACCCAGCAATATTACCACGCACTTCAAACTACACACCAATACACATCACCACACTTAGCACCACACAATCCACCCCACACATCACCCAAACCACCCCATGGCACCGCAAAGACACCCCAGGTTTTCTGACGCTGAACTCAGGGTCATGGTGGAGGAAATTGTACGGGTAGAGCCACAGCTCTTCGGGACACAGGTGCAGCACACCACCATTGCCAGGAAGATGGAGCTATGGAGCAGAATAGTGGACAGGGTCAACGCTGTGGGACAGCACCCAAGAAATCGGGACGACATCAGGAAGCGGTGGAACGACCTACGTGGGAAGGTGCGTTCCATGGTATCCAGGCACAACATCGCGGTGCAGCGGACTGGCGGCGGACCCCCACCTCCTCCCCCAGAATTTACAACATGGGAGGAGCAGGTCTTGGCGATCCTGCATCCTGAGGGCCTCGCAGGAGTAGGGGGATGAATGGACTCTGGTAAGTCAAATCTTAACTACTTCATCCCCCCCACCCCACCAGCATGCCAACTCATACCCCCACCCTCACCCCCACCCCCATCACACCTACTCCTTGCAAATGTCTCACCATCACAACCCACCAATCCCAACACCAAGCCCTGCATGCGACCACAAAGCATTGACACCCATCACCTAAGCATGCCCACTGCACATACCCATCCCCCCCCCAAACCACCATCACAAAAGCCCCCACACAGGAATGCAAGCACAGGGGTACACGGGCACCCACCCATTGCACGCCATGGCACACACAGAAGCAATAATCATACTTTTATACCCCTGCAGGACCCGAATGCCACGTCACTGCGCAGGAGGGTCCACAAATGTCCACTCCACCCCCAGAAGAGGCCCACAGTGATGACAGCAGCTCTGTCTCCCTGGATCTAGATGACCAGCCCGGCCCATCGGGGACCTCTGAACAGTCGGTTCCCCTCAGACAGCCACAGGCCACAGCAGACCTTCCCCCCTCTGGGAACACCAGCACAGCACCCACCCAGCGGGCCCATATCTCTGTCCCCAGGACACGTCAATCAGGGGTGTGTCCACCACTACAGGGCACCCAGGTTAACGCACCACCCCAACAACAACAGGGACCTGGGGGCAGTGGTAGTGGGCACACGGTCCAGGGGACAGAGGCACAGGGAAACAGGGGAACTGGGAGGGCTGCTGTGCGACAGGGGGGCCAGGTTTCAGGAGATCCAGCTTCTGCAGGAGCAACAGTATATGGGGTTCAGGGAAGAACTAAGAAACATCAGTACCGCCATGGGCACCATCGTAGTGGCTCTGAATCAGGTAGTCACCACATTGCGGGACACTGTTGCACCACAAAGGGCCCCTGACACTAGCATGGACCAAGAACTGCCTACCACCTCCGCCGGCGCTAGTGGAAAGGAGGCCCCGACACAAGACCAACAGGCCACCAGAACCCCACCCCCTGCAGAAGGAGAACCACCCCGCAAGCGGACCCTGAGATCCAGGAAGAAGACAGAGTAAGATGCCAAGACCGCCGCCAGCAAAGGATACCTCCCTGATTGTCATCCCACTGTCCCACATTGACACCCTGTCCAACCTTACACTGCCCCTGCTCCACTTTCCACAGGCATCTGGACAATGCACCTGTGATACTGATAGTCTGGACTCTGCCATGGACAATCCTCCACCATCACACCTCAACGATTTGCAACCACCCACCAATTTAGAGCACTGTAATAAACACACTTATTGCATAAAACAATCTGGAGTCTGGCTGTGATTTTGTACAAATGTATTAGACATTACCGTGCCAAATGGCATATTCACATTGTGATGCCAACATACCAATGTCACACAGCTGTAGTCCATGGGGAAATAAAGCAGATGTCACGCAGCGGGGCCCACATCTCTGAAATCGGAAGGGAAAGTCACAACTCAGTTACCATACACTGGGGGGAAAGGACAGACAGTAGAGAGGTAGTAGGGGTTAAGTATATGTAATATGCCGGTGTGTATTCTTACCTGTGTGTCATTGAAAATACTGCTGTATTACAGTGTTCCTGTTCTCTATGTCGTCCTCCTCGCCTTCCTCCTCTTCACTCTCCACAGGCTCCACAGCTGCTACAACACCACCATCTGGACCATCCTCCTGCAGAAAAGGCACCTGGCGTCGCAAAGCCAGGTTGTGAAGCATACAGCAGGCCACGATGATCTGGCACACCTTCTTTGGTGAGTACATTAGGGATCCACCAGTCATATGGAGGCACCTAAACCTGGCCTTCAGGAGGCCGAAGGTCCGCTCGATCACCCTCCTAGTTCTCCCATGGGCCTCATTGTACCGTTCCTCTGCCCTTGTCCTGGGATTCCTCACTGGGGTCAGTAGCCATGACAGGTTGGGGTAACCAGAGTCTCCTAATAGCCACACACGGTGCCTCTGGAGTTGACCCATCACGTAAGGGATGCTGCTATTCCGCATGATGTACGCGTAATGCACTGACCCAGGGAACTTGGCATTAACATGGGAGATTTACTGGTCAACCAAACACACCATCTGGACATTCATGGAATGATAACTCTTCCTGTTCCTGTACACCTGTTCACTCCTGCTGGGGGGGACCAAAGCAACATGTGTCCCATCAATGGCACCAATGATGTTGGGGATATGTCCAAGGGCATAGAAATCAGCCTTCACTGTAGCCAAATCCCCCACCTCAGGGAAGACGTAGTAGCTCCGCATGTGTTTGAGCAGGGCAGACAACACTCTGGACAACACCTTGGAAAACATGGGCTGGGACATCCCTGATGATATGGCCACTGTTGTTTGAAATGACCCACTTGCTAGGAAATGGAGTACTGACAGCACCTGCACTAGAGGGGGGATCCCTGTGGGTTGGCGGATTGGTGACATCAGGTCTGGCTCCAACTGGGTACATAGTTCCTGTATAGTGGCTCAGTCAAGCCTGTATGTCAGTATGACATGTCTTTCCTCCATTGTCGACAGGTCCATCGGCGGTCTGTACACGGGAAGATTTCTCCATCTCCTCGCATGTCCCAGCGGACGGTGCCTATGAAGGACAACAGCGACCACAGAGTCAATCAACCCACAGGTACGTAACCACAGCTTGCACATAACACGATTCCCAATGCATTGAATGGCTTGTATGAGTGTCGATGCAAGGCCTAGGTATGTGTGACGCAGTAGAAAATAAGGCATGTGGGCCCTTGAAATGGCGGCTGCCTGACCTGTGAAGTACGACAATGGGATGTGAGGTCAATGCGCTGGCATGGCACACCGTGGCGGTAGGCGGTCGAAGACCGCGGCGCAAAGCTGCAATGGTTAACATTGAACCCTATGGGTCTCAGGAGCCAATGACGATGTGCGCCGGCGGTCGCGGTACGCACCGCCGCGGGCGTGACCGCCATTTTCTATCTGCTTAATCACACGATACCTGATCTTCCACAGGAGAGGACCTACACTGCAAGTGCTGCTGTGACCACGGTCTGGAAGAGACAATGGCTCATGCGACTGGGGAAAGGGCCCCTGCCTTCACTGCTCGAGAGTTGGAGAAACTCGTGGATGGGGTCCTCCCCCAGTATGCGCTACTCTACGGTCCTCCAGACCAACAGGTAAGTACACTGGGACCATGCTTTGTGGCCAATGCCTGTGTTGAGTCGGGTGGATGAAAGATGGTGGTGAGGTGAGCGATTGAGGCATGCATCAAACGACAGATGAGAGCATGTGCCACATGGCAAGGGTGGGTATGGGGGGGCCACTCACATCGAGCATGCAGAAGGTGATGATTATTCTTCTCTCCCTGTACATGTCACATAGGTCAGCGCCCACCAGAAAATCGGTATTTGGCGTGCCATCGCCAAGGATGTCCGGACCCTGGGGGTCCACCAGAGACGGGGCACCCACTGCAGGAAGAGATGGGAGGACATCCGACGCTGGAGCAGGAAGACGGCGGAGGCTCAGCTGGGGATGGCCTCCCAACGTGGGAGGGGTGCCAGTCGTACTTTGACCCCCCCTGATGTCCCGGATCCTGGCGGTGGCCTACCCCGAGTTGGATGGGTGCGTGAGGACATCACAGCAGACACAAGGGGGTGAGTACACTCAAATCCTAGTGACTTTGCGCGCAGTGGAGGTGTCTGGGTGGGGGAGGAGGGCTGTGGGTATCCCTAGGCCAGGGCGATATCTGTAGGCTAGGCCCCTCCGTAAGGCATGGCCCTGTGCCCCCCCCCCACCTCTGTAGGGTGCCAAGTACAGCTATTCATTGCCATGTGTCATGTATGTGAGCAGAGGTCGCCCATAGGCTTGTAGGCCATGTCCCACAGATTGCGTAGTCGACCCCAAGTGCGCGGCGTAGTGCAGGGGGCTTCTGTGTCTGTCCTGTCCGCCAACGGTGTCACCAATGCATGCACTCAACATTTCTTTATTTTTCCCCACCGCCCCTTTTTGTTGTCTTCCTGTTCATTTGTGCATTAGCATCATCAGGCGGAGCAGAAGTGGCATCAGAGCACGAGGGAGCTGCATCTCACATGGCCATGGCGAGCCATGCAACTGACTCGGATTTCACCAATGAGACGGAGGGCGAGGGGAGCTCCACAGCGGGGACTCGTGCGGATGTCAGTGACAGCGACTCGTCCTCTGAAGGGAGCTCCCTTGTGGTGGCGGCAACATCCGTGCCCCCCGCTACAACAGGTACAGCCGCCACCCAGCGCACCAGCACCTCCCTCCTAGCAGCCCCTCAGCGTTTGCCCCGTGCCCGCTCACCCAGGAAGGTGGGCATCTCCTTCGCCCCAGGCACCTCAGGCCCTGCCCCTGTCACCCCTGCTGCCCTCAGTGAGGAGGTCATTGATCTCCTGAGGACGCTCATTGTTGGGCAGTCTACCCTTTTGAATGCCATCCAGGGTGTAGAAAGGGAGGTGCACCAGAGTAATGCATACCTGGAGGGCATTCATTCGGGTCAGGCTACCCATCAGCGATCGTTCAACACTCTGGCCTCAGCACTGATGGCAGCAATTGTCCCTGTCTCTAGCCTCCCCCCTCCAACTTCCTCCAACCATACCCAATCCCCTGTACCTCTGCCTATCCCAGACACACCATCAGACCAGCCTGCACACACCTGAACACCCAAGGGAAGCTCATCCAGACATAAGCACCACACATCACACAGGCATTCACCCAAGCAACATCCACATGCAGACATACCATCACCCACTGCCTCCACTGTGTCCCCCTCCTCCTCGTCTCCCTCCTCCCTCCCTGTCATGTCTCCACTCACACCTGAATGCACAACATCTTCAGCCACTACGTCCATCACCAGCACACCCACCAGAACCCCCCGCACACGTGCAGTCACCACCCCCACTACCATTCACACGTCCCCTATGTCCTCTCCCAGTGTGTCTGCCACCCCCTCTTCCAAGCTACACAAACGCAGGCAGCCACCCACCCAACAGCCATCCACCTCACGACAGCCTCCAGCCCAAGCACCTGCACCCAAAGACACCAGACTTCAAACTCCTACAACCACAACCTCTTCCTCCACTCCCATACCTACTACACCTACCCGTCCCTCTCTTCCTAAACTTATTTTCCTTTCCAAACTTGACCTCTTCCCAACAACTCCCCCACCTCGTCCATCTAAAAAGACTCGAGTCAGCACCTCAGCCACCACAACAGCGGGCCCTGTGAAGACAGTCTGCCATGGACTGTGGAGTCCCCCACCCTCAAGGGCAGCCAGCTCAGTAGGGACCCAAGGCACGGGCAGCCCACCGCCGCAAAAACATGTCAAGATTATCAGTGCCCGGCGCGAGAGGCCTAAAACACCTGGGACCAAAATCCCTACCATGGCTCCGGCAGTGAGTGTGGTGCCACCTGGCACACCGCCAAAGGTGGGGAAGGGCCACAGGCGACCAGGGAAGGGTGGGAAGGGCAGCACGCCCGACAAGACTGCCAGCAGCCCAGCTGTGCAGGAGGGCACCGCATGCCCCATCCCAGGTGGGCAGGAGGACACCAACAGGCCCGGTACTGCAGCCCAGGAGGGCCCCACCAGGCCCATCCCAGGTGGGCAGGAAGGCGCAGCCAGCCACAAGTCAGGTGGCGAATGACCTCCACGCCATGGGCTAATCCGCTGAACTGAGCACTCATCTCAAGCACTGCTCCGCTGGGCCCTTCATCTCAAGCACTGCTCCGTTGGGCCCTTCATCTCAAGCACTGCTCTGCTGGGCCCTTCATCTCAAGCACCGCTCCGCTGGGCACCGCCGTCTCAAGCACCGCTGAACTGGGCCCTTCATCTCAAGCACCGCTCCGCTGGGCACCGCCGTCTCAAGCACCGCTGCGCTGGGCACCGCCGTCTCAAGCACTGCTCCGCTGGGCCCTTCATCTCAAGCACTGCTCCGCTGGGCCCTTCATCTCAAGCACTGCTCCGCTGAGCCCTTCATCTCAAGCACCGCTCCGCTGGGCACTGCCGTCTTAAGCACCACTGCGCTGGGCCCTTCATCTCAAGCACTGCTCCGCTGGGCCCTTCATCTCAAGCACTGCTCCGCTGGGCCCTTCATCTCAAGCACCGCTCCGCTGGGCACCGCCGTCTCAAGCACCGCTGCGCTGGGCCCTTCATCTCAAGCACTGCTCCGCTGGGCGCCGCCGTCTCAAGCACCGCTGCGCTGGGCACCGCCATCTCAACCACTGCTCTGCTGCGCCCTTCATCTCAAGCACTGCTCCGCTGGGCCCTTCATCTCAAGGACTGCTCCGCTGGGCCCTTCCTCTCAAGCACCGCCCTGCTGGGCACCGCCGTCTCAAGCACCGCTGCGTGGGCACCGCCTTCTCAAGCACTGCTCCGCTGGGCCCTTCATCTCAAGCACTGCTCCGCTGGGCCCTTCATCTCAAGCGCTGCTCCGCTGGGCCCTTCATCTCAAGCACCGCTCCGCTGGGCACCGCCGTCTCAAGCACCGCTGCGCTGGGCCCTTCATCTCAAGCACCGCTCCGCTGGGCACCGCCGTCTCAAGCACCGCTGCGCTGGGCACCGCCGTCTCAAGCACTGCTCCGCTGGGCCCTTCATCTCAAGCACTGCTCCGGTTGGGCACCGCCGTCTCAAGCACCGCTGCGCTGGGCACCGCCGTCTCAAGCACCGCTGCGCTGGGCCCTTCATCTCAAGCACCGCTCCACTGGGCACCGCCGTCTCAAGCACCGCTGCGCTGGGCACCGCCGTCTCAAGCACTGCTCCGCTGGGCCCTTCATCTCAAGCACTACTCCGCTGGGCCCTTCATCTCAAGCACCGCTCCACTGGGCACTGCCGTCTCAAGCACCGCTCCGCTGGGCACCGCCGTCTCAAGCACCGCTGAACTGGGCCCTTCATCTCAAGCACCGCTCCGCTGGGCACCGCCGTCTCAAGCACCGCTGAACTGGGCCCTTCATCTCAAGCACTGCTCCGCTGGGCCCTTCTTCTCAAGCACTGCTCCGCTGGGCCCTTCATCTCAAGCACTGCTCCGCTGGGCACCGCCGTCTCAAACACCGCTGCGCTGGACACCGCCGTCTCAAGCACCGCTGCGCTGGGCCCTTCATCTCAAGCACCGCTCCGCTGGGCACCGCCGTCTCAAGCACCGCTGCGCTGGGCACCGCCGTCTCAAGCCCTGCTCCGCTGGGCCCTTCATCTCAAGCACTATTCCGCTGGGCCCTTCATCTCAAGCACCGCTCCACTGGGCACCGCCGTCTCAAGCACCGCTCCGCTGGGCACCGCCGTCTCAAGCACCGCTGAACTGGGCCCTTCATCTCAAGCACCGCTCCGCTGGGCACTGCCGTCTCATGCACCGCTGCGCTGGTCCCTTCATCTCAAGCACCGCTCCGCTGGGCACCGCCGTCTCAAGCACCGCTGCGCTGGGCACCGCCGTCTCAAGCACTGCTCCGCTGGGCCCTTCATCTCAAGCACTACTCCGCTGGGCCCTTCATCTCAAGCACCGCTCCACTGGGCACCGCCGTCTCAAGCACCGCTCCGCTGGGCACCGCCGTCTCAAGCACCGCTGCGCTGGGCCCTTCATCTCAAGCACCGCTCCGTTGGGCACCGCCGTCTCAAGCACCGCTGCGCTGGGCACCGCCGTCTCAAGCACTGCTCCGCTAGGCCCTTCATCTCAAGCACTGCTCCGCTGGGCCCTTCATCTCAAGCACTGCTCCGCTGGGCCCTTCATCTCAAGCACTGCTCCGCTGGGCCCTTCATCTTAAGCACCGCTCCGCTGCGCAACGCCGTCTCAAGCACCGCTGCGCTGGGCACCGCCCCCTCAAGCACTGCTCCGCTGGGCCCTTCATCTCAAGCACTGCTCCGCTGGGCACCGCCGTCTCAAGCACCGCTGCGCTG
The DNA here is from genome assembly GCF_031143425.1 of Pleurodeles waltl. NCBI lineage: Eukaryota > Metazoa > Chordata > Amphibia > Caudata > Salamandridae > Pleurodeles > Pleurodeles waltl. The sequence goes on along the minus strand of NC_090437.1, from coordinate 1,083,446,188 downwards.
GGCACCGCCATCTCAAGCACCGCTGCGCTGGGCCCTTCATCTCAAGCACCGCTCCGCTGGGCACCGCCGTCTCAAGCACCGCTGCGCTGGGCACCGCCGTCTCAAGCACTGCTCCGCTGGGCCCTAAATCTCAAGCACTACTCTGAACTGGGCCCTTCATCTCAAGCACTGCTCCGCTGGGCCCTTCTTCTCAAGCACTGCTCCGCTGGGCCCTTCATCTCAAGGACCGCTCCGCTGGGCACTGCCGTCTCAAGCACCGCTGCGCTGGGCACCGGCGTCTCAAGCACTGCTCCGCTGGGCCCTTCATCTCAAGCACTGCTCCGCTGGGCACCGCCGTCTCAAGCACCGCTGCGCTGGGCCCTTCATCTCAAGCACCGCTCCGCTGGGCACCGCCGTCTCAAGCACCGCTGCGCTGGGCACCGCCGTCTCAAGCACTGCTCCACTGGGCCCTTCATCTCAAGCACTGCTCCGCTGGGCACCGCCGTCTCAAGCACCGCTGCGCTGGGCACCGGCGTCTCAAGCACCGCTGCGCTGGGCCCTTCATCTCAAGCACCGCTCCGCTGGGCACCGGCGTCTCAAGCACCGCTCCCCTGGGCCCTTCATCTCAAGCACCGCTCCGCTGGGCACCGCCGTCTCAAGCACCGCTGCGCTGGGCACCGCCGTCTCAAGCACTGCTCCGCTGGGCCCTTCATCTCAAGCACTGCTCCGCTGGGCCCTTCATCTCAAGCACCGCTCCGCTGGGCACTGCCGTCTCAAGCACCGCTGCGCTGGGCACTGCCATCTCAAGCACTGCTCCGCTGGCCCCTTCATCTCAAGCACTGTTCCGCTGGGCCCTTCATCTCAAGCACTGCTCCGCTGGGCCCTTCATCTCAAGCACCGCTCCGCTGGGCACCGCCGTCTCAAGCACCGCTGCGCTGGGTACCGCCGTCTCAAACACTGCTCCGCTGGGCCCTTCATCTCAAGCACTGCTCCGCTGGGCCCTTCATCTCAAGCACTGCTCCGCTGGGCCCTTCATCTCAAGCACCGCTCCGCTGGGCACTGCCGTCTCAAGCACCGCTGCGCTGGGCACCGCCATCTCAAGCACTGCTCCACTGGGCCCTTCATCTCAAGCACTGCTCCGCTGGGCCCTTCATCTCAAGCACTGCTCCGCTGGGCCCTTCATCTCAAGCACCGCTCCGCTGGGCACTGCCGTCTCAAGCACCGCTGCGCTGGGCCCTTCATCTCAAGCACCGCTCCGCTGGGCACCGCCGTCTCAAGAACCGCTGCGCTGGGCACCGCCGTCTCAAGCACTGCTCCGCTGGGCCCTTCATCTCAAGCACTGCTCTGCTGGGCCCTTAATCTCAAGCACCGCTCCGCTGGGCACTGCCGTCTCAAGCACCGCTGCGCTGGGCACCGCCGTCTCAAGCACAGCTCCGCTGGGCCCTTCATCTCAAGCACTGCTCCGCTGGGCACCGCCGTCTCAAGCACCGCTGCACTGGGCACCGCCGTCTCAAGCACTACTCCGCTGGGCCCTTCATCTCAAGCACTGCTCCGCTGGGCCCTTCATCTCAAGCACTGCTCCGCTGGGCCCTTCATCTCAAGCACTGCTCCGCTGGGCCCTTCATCTCAAGCATCGCTCCGCTGGGCACCGCCGTCTCAAGCACCGCTGCGCTGGGCACCGCCGTCTCAAGCACTGCTCCGCTGGGCCCTTCATCTCAAGCACTGCTCCGCTGGGCACCGCCGTCTCAAGCACCGCTGTGCTGGGCACCGCCGTCTCAAGCACCGCTGCGCTGGGCCCTTCATCTCAAGCACCGCTCCGCTGGGCACCGCCATCTCAAGCACCGCTGCGCTGGGCACCGCCGTCTCAAGCACCGCTCCGCTGGGCCCTTCATCTCAAGCACCGCTCCGCTGGGCACCGCCGTCTCAAGCACCGCTGCGCTGGGCACCGCCGTCTCAAGCACTGCTCCGCTGGGCCCTTCATCTCAAGCACCACTCCGCTGGGCCCTTCATCTCAAGCACTGCTCCGCTGGGACCTTCATCTCAAGCACTGCTCCGCTGGGCCCTTCATCTCAAGCACCGCTCCGCTGGGCACCGCCGTCTCAAGCACCGCTGAACTGGGCCCTTCATCTCAAGCACCGCTCCGCTGGGCACCGCCGTCTCAAGCACCGCTGCGCTGGGCCCTTCATCTCAAGCATCGCTCCGCTGGGCACCGCCGTCTCAAGCACCGCTGCGCTGGGCACCGCCGTCTCAAGCACTGCTCCGCTGGGCCTTTCATCTCAAGCACTGCTCCGCTGGGCCCTTCATCTCAAGCACCGCTGCGCTGGGCCCTTCATCTCAAGCACCACTCCGCTGGGCCGTTCATCTCAAGCACTGCTCCGCTGGGCCCTTCATCTCAAGCACTGCTCCGCTGGGCCCTTCATCTCAAGCACCGCTCCGCTGGGCCCTTCATCTCAAGCACCGCTCCGCTGGGCACCGCCGTCTCATGCACTGCTGCGCTGGGCACCGCCGTCTCAAGCACTGCTCCGGTGGGCCCTTCATCTCAAGCACTGCTCCGCTGGGCCCTTCATCTCAAGCACCGCTGGCCCATTGGCGGAAGGGGCAGGCCCACATCGGTGTTGGGCAGGGCTGCACAAAGCACTCTGGGCACTAGTCCCTCTCCAGTACCAGTGGAGACTGATATTGACTTGAGAGACTGTGGCTTTGCACTCCCCAGGATGGCACCGTGGGAAAGCCACCCACTGTAGAGACTTGAGAGACTGTGGCTTTGCACTCCCCAGGATGGCACAGTGGGCAAGCCACCCACTGTAGAGACTTGAGAGACTGTGGCTTTGCACTCCCCAGGATGCCACAGTGGGCAAGCCACCCACTGTAGAGACTTGAGAGACTGTGGCTTTGCACTCCCCAGGATGGTACAGTGGGCAAGCCACCCACTGTAGAGACTTGAGAGACTGTGGCTTTGCACTCCCCAGGATGGCACAGTGGGCAACCCACCCACTGTAGAGATTTGAGAGACTGTGGCTTTGCACTCCCCAGGATGGAACAGTGGCCATGGAGGCCCCTCGTGGATCTGGCGTCGTGGACTCATCTGGCTGAGGTGCCCCCCCTTCCCTCCCCCCTGAGGTGCCTGTAGTTTTCCTATCTGATGCCCCTGCAGTGTTCTCTCCGTTGGAGTCAGGTATCCTGTGTGGGCTTTGCCCATGTGATTTGGGCCCAGTGGCCCACGAACAATGCCTGATACACATATCGGACTGGACAATTTATGTATATAAAGTTTTAGATGTGTGATATATTTTATACTCAGTTATACAATATATTCCAAAGTGTATAATCATTTCCTTTTGTCTTTGCATTCTTCCGGGGGGTTTGGGGGAGTAACTGTGATGAGTTGCTATGCATTGATGTGTGTGTTGTAGTGGGTGAGGGTGAGGGTGGGTGTGTCGCATATGTGTGTCCCCGTAATTTTTTGCCTCCCCCCTCCCCTGTGTCGTAGGTGCAGTACTCACCGTTCTCTTCTGCGCCGGCGTTCGTGCTCCTGGCAGAGGAGCAGGAAGACAATCGCTGGGAGGATGTGGAGTTCGGGTTCCATGCTGTCCAGATTCCTCGTGGGGTGTATGGAGGTGAGCGTTTTCCGTTTGTAATGGCTGTTTCCGCCGTGTTTTTATCGGCGGGGCTACCGCCCCGGAAAAGGTGGCGGATTGGTGGGTTGTGATAGGGTGGGCGGTACATTGTCTCCCGCCTGTCTGTTGGCGGTGACCGCCGCACTGTTTGTTTGTCCCGCCGTGGCGGGCGGTGTGTTAAAGTGGCGGTCTCTGTTGCCGGTTTCCGGCAGGGTCAGAATTGCATTTTCTTTATCGCCAGCCTGTTAGCGGTTTTGCCGCCGCTTTAACACCGACCGCCAGGGTTGGAATGACCCCCTTAATCTCCCCATGTTAAAACCAAAACGAATATGTCCTTGTGTAATGTAACTGATGCTCATGTAAAGCACTCAAACACCTTCGGGTCAAGTATGCGCTATTTAATACTGCAAAAACACAAAAAAGTAAGTGTTTTGCACATTTCTGTCTTATGGCTATACTTGGGTTACATTTGGGTGAAATTAGTGCTACATTTGGGCTCTTTTCCTATGGTGGCCATCTTTGGAGACTTATTTGCTATGAATCTCCCTAATTTCCTCATTTACTGCAGTATCCTCAGTAGAAAATGCTTTCAGTTTTCCACTTCAATTCCATCAATTTGGTGTTCAGATGTGCCACACTTTTGGGCGTAAATTCGGAATGTTAGCACTCTAGTAGCTCATTAGAACACTGTGGCACAACTGCTGATCACAAGGGAGTTAAGGGGAAGTCTGCTAATGGTGTTGAAAGTACACGTTTCAGTCTGCATGTCAGAATGTTTTAATGAAATAGAAGAGGAGGATATTTGATAACTCACTTAAAACGCATCCTAATTTTTCTTTCTACAGCACTAACCATAATTTCTATGACAAAATATACCCCCTCATTTTGTTCCCTTCTAAATTACATGTTTTAGGTTTTACTGGTTTGATTCACCTGGCTTCAGGTGTGCCACTCTTTTGTCATGACTAAGACTGTTCACACTCTAGTTGTTCTTTAGAACACTCTGGGAGGCTGCAGTCACAAGCAGTGTTGCAGATTGAGCAAGTTCCCACCCAAGCGGTGATATTTTTCCCATTTGTGCGAGAAAAAATAAAAAAGGCAGGTCCCTACTTTTTGGTTGTATATTAGCCCGTTGTGTGCATTTTTAAAGCTGGGGCAGCACCTCAGGATTGTCAGCAATCCTGGCCCTCCCCCTTGTTTGTTTTAGTGGTCACTGGGCCAACAGCCACGCTCTCACTGAGAGTGACGCCAGAACACATTATGTGACGTCACGTGATACTACAAACAAGTTTCCGTCCCCTGACTTCAGCTGCCTGCTCTTTAGCCTGCACCCTCGCCCCCAGGCTAGCTCTTACTACCAGCTCTGAGGCAGTCTGAGGCAGCAGCCTACTAGAAGCTTATAGAATTATGATACAGGTAGTTACATTAAGGCACAAAGACATGTGTGCATTAATAAAACTACTTTTGTGATTATTGACAATCACCCCTCTAGTGGTGAGTGGTTGTAGGGTCATCAATCTCATTCACAGCGCGGTAGTGCTTCTAATGATGGCCCTGTTTAAAAAGAATTGTGGATCCTTGCCCAGGCTGAATGTGGATCCAGTCCTCCACTGAGTGGGGTGGCAGAGGGGAATGAAGATTCAAGCTTGGCAGCAACTAAGTGACCAAGCCTGACAGAGAAAGTCTCCTCATATCTCGCTGGTCGTACTTGAGAATCCATCTGATGTGAAAGGTGATTAAGAGTTGCACTCAGCACTGCAAATCAAAGTGGCAAAACACTAGCAATATATCTGGGGCTGTAAGTGAAGGTTGGGGCTGACTGTACTAGTACACAACACGTACTGGCTCCGTGCTGCTGTTCATTGTCAGCATAAACCTTCTAGTGGGACATTTTCCAAAATACATTGCAGCTGCAGAGACAAAGGAGGTGAGTGTTGTGTGTGTGCATGGGGCTGGTAAGCAACTACCTTGCATCAGATTGGGTTGTGAATCAGTTGCTTTGTTGGGCATGGCTTGGTGGAATGCGTATTACACACTGGAGATGGGTGGATTTTGGAAAAAGTAGTACTCCAAGACATCTTGAGACCATTTATATTCGAGCTGTACTAATTTTCATAATCAATCACCAAATCTATTGTAGCCATGCTTTAAGCCAAAATTCTGAAGTGCTGGGTTTCCCTATACCAGAGTAGTTATTGGTACTTACAAATGCTGGTACTCTCCCATTTAAAGACTTGCACCAGGCTGGAACACTAAATGTTCTCTCCCTTTCAAATTAAAGAAGTGAAGCTTCTCCGTATCTGACTATACCTGACAATTGCAAGAATTGTAGGAAAGTGTATTAAACTCAGGGTCACTGGAATTGTGTGGGAGGGAAGGACCAAATTATGCTGAAGGGTAGACTAAATTATGTGGAAAGAAAAGTACATTTTGCGATATTATTACTTCATCATTTTCTCCTTTTTTTACACTTGATAACACTGTCTGGACATAGGTTGCACCTCATTAGAACCGGTTTAACACCCAAATATAGCAGTAAGCAACAGAAAGGTGACCAGTCAACCTTTGCAAAGGGCGTTTCACTGCACAGCAACATGTGTTGAACATTTTGAGCTAGAAACTAAGGCCCTCATTACAACCCTGGCGGTAAATCCTGCTTTCCCGCCGTGCAGAAGACCGCCAACATACCGTTGCGGCAGTGGAATTCCGCTACAGGTATTACGTCCCACAGCTCGGAATCCGCCACAATAGAGACACCCACACAAGTCCGCCACACCAAAGGTCAGTGATAAACTGGCGATACCAAAACCCACACCGTCACGCCAACTGGAATACGCCCACAGTATCATGACCCACGAATCAACGCGGCGGTCTTTCAACCGCGGTGAACCATTTGCGGGACACACTGCCGCACTCAAAATAAACACACACTTACAAAACACAACCACATTGGAAAATTCAAAATACACACACCTGATACACATACACACACCACACCCACACACCCAATCCAATATAAAGCACCCACCCACATCACCTACAAACCCTTACAACCAAAAATTTGAAAGAAGGCCAGAGAGAGAGACTACCTAACACAACACCAGCATCCACAGACACACAACATCATCACTTATACAACATCCACACACCTCAAACAACACACACCAACACATCCCCCCACACATCACAACAGACACCACCTCACACATCACCCACACCACATCATGGCACCTCAAAGACACCCCAGGTTTTCTGAGGAGGAGCTCAGGGTTATGGTGGAGGAAATCGTCCGGGTAGAGCCACAGTTATTCGGATCACCGGTGCAGCAGACATCCATTGCAAGGAAGATGGAGCTATGGCGCAGAACTGTCGACAGGGTTAACGCAGTGGGACAGCATCCAAGAACACGGGATAACATCAGGAAGAGGTGGAACGACCTACAGGGAAGGTAAGTTCCGTGGTATCCAGACACCAGATTGCTGTCCAGAGGACTGGCGGTGGACCCCCACCTCCTCCCCCACAACTAACAACATGGGAGGAGCAAGTCTTGGTGATCATGCATCCTGAGTGCCTCGCAGGAGTAGCAGGATGACTGGACTCTGGTAAGGCAAATATGTACTACTTTACCCCCCCACCCCACCTGCATCCCATCACATACTCCCACCCTCACAGATGCCCCACTAACACAACCCACACATCCCAAAACCAAGCCCTGCATGTAGCACCAATGCATGGACAACCATCACCAAAGCATGTCCAGTAGAGAGACTCACTCATGCCCCAAAATCACCAATCTCACAAGGGCCAAGCCAATAATGCAAGCACACAAGTAGAGGGTAACTCACCCATTGCACAAGATGGCACACACAAATACTATAACTATGCATTTACACCCCAACAGGACCCCTACCCAACGTCACCGGACAGGAGGAGACAGACATATCCAGTCCCCCAACAGGAGAGGCCCACAGTGACGACAGCAGCTCTGCACGCCTGGATCAAGATGACCAGCCCGGCCCATCAGGGACCTCGGGACAGTCGGTTCCCCTGACACAGTCACAAACCACCACTGAACCTCCATCCTCAGGAAACACCACCACAGCACCCACCCAGCGGGCCCATCCCCCTGTCCCCAGGACACGTCAATCAGCAGTGTGTCCACAACTACAGGGAACCCAGGCAACCCCACTAACACAGGACGATCAGGGACCTGGGGGCAGTGGCAGTGGGCACACAGTTTAGGGGACAGAGACACAGGATAATAGGGAAGGTGGGAGGACTGCTGTGCGACAGGGGGAGGACAGGCCCAGGGAACCGACACTCCACGAGGCACTCTCCAACATCATGGGAGCTTACACTATTCCCAGGAGACTATGGGCACGGTACTGGCCATGTTTCAGGAGACCCAGCGGATGCAGGAGTAACACTACCTGGGGATCAGGGAGGACTTGAAGTCCATCAACACCACCCTAGTCACCATTGCAGAGGTGCTGGCAGACCTTCTCAACGCCAGGAGGGACACAGTGGCACACCAACGGGCCCCTGACACTAGCCTGGACGATGAACAGCCCTCCACCTCTGCCGGCGCTAGTGGACAGGAGGCACCGCCACAGGAACACAGGCCACCAGCACCCCACCCCACTGCAGATGGAGAACTACCCCGCAAACGGTCCCTGAGATCCAGGAACAAGAGAGAGATCATTGCCAAGACCCTGCCAGGAAATAAGACCCCCCTGAATGTCACCCTTTTGTTCCACTTTTACACTCTGTCCACCTTAAGCTGCCATTGCTCCACTTCCTGTGCCCCATTGGACAATGCACATATGAAACAAATAGACTGGACTCTGCCATGGACATTCCTCCACCAGCACCCCAGCCCATTTTACAACCCCCTCCACTTATTTGCACAGAAATAAACACACTGGAATCACAAAACAATCTGGAGTCAGTCTGTGCTTTCACAAATGTGTAATTGCAATATCTCTGGAATATAGCAATGTCAAAGTACTTGTTCACATACGAATGTAACACAGCTGTTGGCCAGCAGTAAACCTAGCAGAGGGCACAAAGTGGGACCCAGATCTGTGAACTGGTAAGGCAAAGTAACAAGTCAGGGTCCATACACTGAGTGAAAATGACAGACTTATGCTAGCTCCAACAATAGTATGAGATGTGGGAAGCAGCTACGTCTTCTTACCTGTGTCTCACTGGAAGTATTGGATGATGATGATGTTTCGGTTGTCAACATCTTCTTCTTCTGCCTCCTCTTCTTCACTGTCCACAGGCTCTACAGCTGCCACAAGACCACCATTTGGCCCATTCTTCTGCAGAAAAGGCACCTGGCGTCACAAAGCCAGGTTGTGCAGCATACAGCAGGCCACGATTATCTGGCACACCTTCTTCGGTGAGTAGTGTAGGGAGCCACCTGTCAGATGGAGGCACCGAAATCTTGCCTTCAGGAGGCCGAAGGTGCGTTCTATAATCCTCCTAGTTCGCCCATGTGCCTCATTGTAGCGTTCCTCTGCCCTTGTCCTGGGATTCCTCACTGTGGTCAGTAGCCACTTCAGGTTGGGGTAACCAGAGTCACCTGCAAATGTCGAGGGACAACTGTTAGACACACACTAACCCTTAGGGACAACCCCATACCCAGACACCTATGTCAACTGTGCTGGGACCTTGGCCTCATCTATTAGCCACACCTAGTGCCTCAGGAGTTGCCCATCACATAAGGGATGCTGCTATTCCTCAAAATGTAAGCATCATACACTGAGCCAGGATACTTGGCATTCACATGGGAGATGTGCTAGTCTGCCAAACACACCATCTGCACATTCATCGAATGGTAGCTTTTCCGGTTTCTGTACACCTGCTCATTCCTGCGGGGGGACAAATGCCACATGTGTACCATCAATGGCACCAATGATGTTGGGGATATGTCCCAGGGCATAGAAGTCACCTTTCACTTGAGTGGAAATCCTCCACTTGAGGGAAAACGATGTAGCTGCGCATGTGTTTCAGCACGGCAGATCACACTCTGGACAACATGTTAGAGAACATTGGCTGGGACATCCCTGATGCCATCTCCACTGTTGTTTGAAAAGACCCACTGGCCAGGAAATGGAGTACAGACCTGCACTAGAGGGGGGATTCCGGTGGGATGGCGGATAGCTGAGATCAGGTCTGGCTCCAACTGGGCACACAGTTCCAGGATTGTTGCACGATCAAGTCTATATGTGATTATGATGTGTCTCCCTTCCATTGTCAATAGGTCTACCAGGGGTCTGTACACCAGAGGATACCGCCATCTCATCACCTGCCCCAGCAGACATGCCCTATGGAGGAGAACAGTGAGCAGAGAGTGATCCAACACTGAGGTATCACAATGTGTTATTTGCAGAAACGTTGGTAATTCGCAAAGTGCCGGTATCTATCTGTATTCTCGGCCTAGATAGGTGTGACACAGTTTTTATCTATCCCATGTGGCCCCCTGAAATGGCAGCTGCCTGACCTGTAAGGTGGGGCAAGGGGAAATGAGGCAACTGCGCTGGTGTTGTACACCGTCGCGGTGGGCGGTCGAAGACCGCGGCGCAATTCTTCAATGGTTAACATTGGGCCCTATGGGTCCCAGGAGCCAATGACGATGTACGCCGGCGGTGACCATATGCACCGCCGCGGATGTGACTGCCATTTTCTGTCTGTTCACTCACTTGATACCTGACCTTCAACAGGAGAGGACCTACACTGCAAGTGCTGCTGTGACCTGTGTCTGGAAGTGACGTTGGCTACAGTGTCTGGGGAAAGGGCCCCTGCCTTCACTTTGGAGGAGTTGGAGAAACTAGTGGATGGGGTCCTCCCCCAGTACATGCAACTGTACGGTACTCCAGACAAACAGGTGAGTACACTGTGAGCGCTGCATGGGCAATGCCTTTTTTGAGTGATGTGGATGGAAGATACATGGGGGGGGCTGAGGCCTGCATGTGCGGATGGTGAGTGTATGTGCGTCAGGGCATGGGTGGGAACTGGTGGGCAATGAGTTTGACGGTCCGGACGGGTGAGTAATTTCCTTTCCTCCTATACCATTCCTCTAGGTCAGCGCCCATCAGAAGAAGGGTATTTGGCGTGCCATCGCCAAGGACGTCTGGACCCTGGGGGTCTACCACAGACGGAGCACCCACTGCCGTAAAAGATGGAGGACCTGTGCCGCTGGAGCAAGAAGACGGCGGAGGCCCAGCTGGGGATGGCCTCCCAATGTGGAAGGGGTGCCCATTGCACCATGACCCCCCTGATGTACCGGATCCTGGCATTGGCCTATTCGGAGTTCGATTGGCACTTGAGGGCATCACAGCAGCCACAAGGGGGTGAGTATACTCTCATTCAGCTGATTCTGCGCGCATTACGAGGTGTCTGGGTGGGGAGGTGGCCAGTGGGTTTCCCTAGGCCAGGGCGAACTTGGTAGGCAAGGTCCCTTGTTAGGCAGGCTCTGTGGCACCCCAACCCCACTAGTGGTAAAAGCCATCTAACCCTAGTCAGGATCCTGTGACTTCCATGTGTGCAGCAATTGGGCTTAGGCCTCGTACCCCATGGGCATGTGAATTTGCTAGGAACTGTTAGTGCATGGCGTAGTACAGAGGGCTGCTCCCTGTGTGTTGTGTCCACCAACGGTAGTGGTGTTGCATGCACTGAACATGTTTTTCTTCTGTCTTCCCCCCCCCTTTTTGTTTTGTCTCCCTGTTCTTGTGTGCAATAGCATCATCTGGCAGAGGAGCAGTGGCACCGGAGCAGGAGGGAGCTGCAACCCACTTGGCCCTGGAGCGTGAAGCAACGGAGTCTGAAGCCACCAGTGGGACTGAGGGCGAGGGGAGCTCCACGACGGGGACAGGAGCATACACCAGTAACAGCAACTCCTCCTCTGATGGGAGCTCCCTTGCGGTGGCAGGCACCTCTGTGCCCACTGCATCAACAGGTACAGCTGCCATCCCCACTACCAGCACCGCCCTCCCAGCAGCCCCTCAGCGTGTGTCCTGTGCCCACTCACCCAGGAGGGTGGGCATCTCCTTTACCCCAGGCACCTCAGCCCCTGCCCCAGCCAGCCCTGCTGCCCTCAGTGAGAAGGCTATTGACCTCCTGAGATCCCTCACTGTTGGGCAATCTACCATTTTGAATGCCATCCAGGGTGTTGAGAGGCATTTGCAACAAACAAATGCATACCTGGAGGGCATTCATTCTGGGCAGGCGGCCCAACAGAGAGCATTTCAGGCTCTGGCCTCAGCACTGATGGCAGCCATTGTCCCTGTGTCCAGCCTCCCCCCTCCAACTTCCTCCACCCTGACCCAACCCCCTGTACCTCAGCCTATCCCAAGCACACCATCAGACCAGCATGCACACTCATCAACATACAAGAGTGGACATGGCAAACATAAGCACGACACATCCCACAAGCACTCACACAAGCACCATCCCCATTCAGACACAGCAACATCCACTGCCTCCACTGTGTCCCCCTCCTCTACGTCATCCTTCTCCCTCCCTGTCTCCTCTCCACTCACACCTGCATGCACTACATCCTCAGCCACTACCTCCATCACCAGCATGCCCATCACCACACACCGCTCACGTGCAATCACCACCCCCACTGCCATGCACACATCCCCAGTGTCCTCTCCCAGGGTGTCTGTGATCCCTCCTCCCAAAGTACACAAACACAGGCACACACCCACCCAACAGCCATCCACCTCACAACAACCTCCGGCCCATGCACCTTCACCCAAATTCAGCAGACGTACACCTCCTACAACCACTACCTCTTCCTCCACTCCCAAACCCACTCCATCGTCCCGTCCCAGTGTGTCTAAAAAACTTTTCCTGGCAAACCTTGACCTCTTCCCTTCACCTCCCCCCCCCGTCCTTCCCCTAAGGCCAGGCTTTCCAAGTCCCAGCTCAGCACCTCAGCCACCACATCCCCAGGCACAGTGGCGCCAGCAACTGGGGGGTCATAGAGTGGGTCACCCATCAGGGCTGCCAGTGTGCCACGTAGCGAGGGCAAGGACATTCCACCACCTACCAAGGTGAAGAAGGTGTCCACATCCCAGAGGGAGAAGTCGAACCGACCAGCCACCAAGGGCTCCACCAAAACAAAAGGGGATAGTGGCAAGACACCTGTGGCACCATCAAAGGTGGGGAAGAGACAAAAGCAGAAGAGCAGGTCAGGGCACGGTGGCACCGACTGAGGGACTAGTGTCACCCCTTCTGTCCACGACTACACCAACCTGTACGGCGGCGAACACCGCAAGCTGCCCCGCCACCAGCACCGCCACCTGCACCGCCACCTGCACAGCCACCTGCACCGCCACCGGCACATCTGCAGCCTCAGCGACAGTCCCCAGCATCTTCCCCAGTGTGAAGCCGTCCAAGGCTGCAGGAGACGTCCTGCTGTGTCCCTCAACAGGTGCTGACCCATGCACCCCTGCCAGCACCGCCGCCACAGACACCGCCGCAAGCACCGCCACCAGCCCCGCGACGTGCTCGGACAGTGGCACCACCGCTGACATGGCTACCATCCCCAGTGATCAGTCGTCGGAGGCTGGAGGAGACTTCCTGGACCCTGCCCAGCTTCCATGAGGCATGACTTCCATCACTGTTTGCACCTGCAGGTGGAAGGCAAAGCCGCAGCAGTGTGGGGTATGTCTCTGCCTCCATGGCGTATCATGCTACCTGTTCCTAGGCAATCTCTTGGCACACACACCCAGGTGAGAGAATGGGACCAGCCATACTGCATGTGGAACACTCTGGGCATCAGGCCCACTCCAGAACCAGTGGAGAATCACATCCACTACCTCAGTCCTTGGCAGGATGAAGCACTCTGGGCACCAGGCCCACTCCATAACCAGTGGAGAATCACATCCACTACCTCAGTCCTTGGCAGGATGAAGCACTCTGGGCACCATGCCCCCTCCAGAACCAGTGGAGAATGACATCCACTACCTCAGTCATTGGCAGGATGAAGCACACTGGGCACCAGGCCCCCTCCAGAGCCAGTGGAGAATGACATCCACTACCTCAGTCCTTGGCAGGATGAAGCACTCTGGGCACCAGGGCCCCCTCCAGAAGCAGTGGAGAATCACATCCACTACTTCAGTCCTTGGCAGGATGAAGCATTCACTACCTCAGTCCTTGGCAGGATGGAGCACCCTGGGGACCAGGCCCCCTCCAGAACCAGTGGAGACTGTTATCCACTTGTGGCTTTGCACTCCAAAGGATAAAAGAGGTGGGCAAACCACCCACTGGAGAGGCTTGAGAGACTGTGGCTTTGCACTCCCCAGGATAAAGTAGTGGACAAACCACCCACTGGAGAAACTTGAGAGACTGTGGCTTTGCACTCCCCAGGATAAAGCAGTGGGAAAACCACCCACTGGAGAGACTTGAGAGACCGTGGCTTTGCACTCCCCAGGATAAAGCAGTGGGCAAACCACCCAGTGTGAAGACGAGAGAGTGTAGCTTTTCACTCCCCAGGATAAAGCAGTGGGCAAACCACCCACTGGAGAGACTTGTGAGACTGTGGCTTTGCACTCCCCAGGATACAGTAATGGGCATGGAGCCCCCTCATACAGCAGTGGCGTCCGGCTGAGGTGCCCCTCTTTCCCTTCCCTCTGAGGTGCCTGTTTATTTTGGATCTGATGCCCCTGCAGTGTTCTCTCCATTTCGAGTCAGGTATCTTGTGTTGGCTTCGCCCATGCATTTTTTTTGGGACCACTGGTCCACGGACAATGATTGGTACACTATCTGGACTTGTGTAGTTGGTGTACATATTTGTATATACTGAATTTTGAACTTTCACTATATGATTTTTCATGATTACAATTGTTACAATCATTTAATTTTGTCCTTGCGTTCTTTCAGTGGGTGGGGGGTGTATATGTAATGTTGCTGCATGTATTTGTGTGTATGTTGTTGTGGGTGAGAGTGGGGGTGGGGGCATTGTGTGTTGCATGTGTGTGTCACTCTCTTTTCCCGTACCCCCTCCCCTGTGTTGTAGGTGCAGTACTCACCGTGGTCGTCAACCCCGTCTGTCCTGCTCCTGATAGAGCAGGAGGAAGACCAGCATAGGCAGTACGTGTAGTTCGGGCTCCATGGCGTCCTGGTTCCTCATTGGGTGTCGAGAGGTGAGTGGTTTCCCTTCTCTGTACTGTTTCTGTCGTGCTTTGGATAGCGTTGGTTCTGCCCCGGAAAAGGTGGCGGATAGGCCTGTTGTAATTCGGTGGTTTGTTTCTACCGTGGCAGTCCGAGTGTTAAAGTGGCTGTCTATGTTGCCCGTTTCCGCCATGGTCGTGATTCCATTTTTTTTCCCGCCGGCCTGTTGGCAGTATTACCGGCGCTTTAACACCGACCGCCAGGGTTGTAATGAGGGCCTAAGTTTTTTTTTTTTTATCTGCAGTTTATGCAGCAGATGATGGATTAAATGGCAAATACAGCAAAACCATAATTATGTAAAAGTGCTGCTGCTGCACAGTTGCACAATTGCAGTGGCCCCGATTAAAGTACTGTAAAGACTTCCTTTGGATAGTTATAATATCTTTTTTGTTGTATAGACAAGCCCTAATACTGCATAATATGTTCAGTTCAGACTTTAGTATTTCTCCAGGCCAAGCACTTTAAACCTATAACGCATACCAGTATGGATGATATGTGATCCCAACACCCTGTAACCCTCTTTGTCTTATGTTACATTCCATGTGATGTACACACTTCCACGGTTTATTCTATAATATATGTGTGTGACATATAGCACTTTGACAGCCTACCTTTTACCCTGAGATGAGTCGCACTACAAAAGAAATTAAATTAAAAGTATTATTCAAATGATTGCTTGTGTCGTTACTCATACAGAGATATAGATCTGATATTCTAAAAGCACATTAACATCTTCTACATACAAGTGTGTACAAAGTAAAAAACTTGCTTTCAAATCATAGTTTCTGTTAAACACTTATGAAGTGAAAACAAGGTATGTGATTTTTTTTCCCTTCATTGCATTAGCAGCTGGATTTTAGGCTCTAGGTAGCTCCCAGTCAGGGTGAGATGCCAGCAAAAGGAAGGCTGTTGGCCTTTTAATTGACCTTTATGTTAGTCCCAGCTGGAAGTGAAAATAAGAGCCACTCCAATTTGCTACAGGTTGATGTTTTGAAAGGAAAGCATTCAATTTGCAGGCGCTTCTGAGTGAGTCCTAGTGTCAGCAAATTACACTGGGACAAATTGAGCATATTTCACTGATGCTGGCCCAGAACCTGGTCAAAATTTGCTATCGGAACTGGCTGAGTCCCCATCATATCTTGCACTAATGAAAGGGTATATATAAAGGACCGAGTGAAAAGCTGGCCCTTAAGTGTTAGATTTGCAAATGGAGGATTTCAGATAGATGTATTGAAAACAAGCGAATAATGAACAAGGGGGATGGGGAGGAATTTTGGTCCAGTGTATAACCTCCTGATCAATATGTCGATATATACAGTACACTGTTCCAGCTGGAAGAAGAGAAAGGATACAAAAGGGGGGTCCTAAATTTTAGGAGCAAGAAATCTCACACACCCATATGGGTGTCATGCTTCATCATCGGAGTTGCTCCTCGTCAGACCGGCACTGCAGTGTCTGACGGGCACCACCCCAAAAGGGGGGGCTTCTTTGCCGGAGATCTTTTTAGTGATGATGCCGCGACCCCCAAGTGTGAGTAAGAAAAACAGAAATATAGGAGAATAAAGCTAGAGATTAAAATTGGCTCTCAAACCTAAACACCGGGTAATCAGTTTATTAGTCCATACAAAGGATGGAGGCCAAGATTAAAAGATAGTCACAGAGTGAAACAGAGGTAATGGTCAATCACTCTATACCACAAGAAAAGCAGGGTGGGGAATTTCCAAACCATCCCTAGCAAGGATAGGATCCCTATCCCTATCATTGAAAACAAGCTCCAGAGCCCTAGCCTCACTATGCCCAGAAAGATGGGCATCTAAAACTCGCAGTGACCCAGCTTCCAGCTGCACCAGTGCAATTTACATGTGACCACCATTGTGTGTACTTTGCAGAGAGGGCAAGGATTGAATGTGCATGTAGAGTAACCCCTTTAATGCACACTGGTCAGCACAGTGGGAAACTCATACTGTTTTCAGCTGCAGCACTCAGTCGTGCCCCCTCATAAATACCCACCTCTTATCTGAACTCACCTAGATACCTGGACTATGTTCACAATTGCACTTTACAAGACTCAAATGTTGCATGAAAATATACTTACAGATGCGCATCTAAAAAAACAAAAAAAAATAACTCCAGGAAATGAATCATGGAATAAAAATGAAGGCATTAGTAAACAGACTCTGTTTTGTTGACATAGATTACCTTATGGTTATTCACATGCATTACTGAGAAATAAATCCATGCTTATGCCTCACAATTTAAGCATATGAACTTAGGTCCCCGTAGGGATCACATTTCAAAGTTAGTTTTAGGACCTACCACAATGGCTGATAGGTGTAAGGAGTTAGGCAGCCTAATGAGACTTCAGGGGGTCAGTGGTAAAAAGTGAGTTGGACAGAGCAAATAATGAAGTGGGATGGAATGGGATGGGAAAGGGAAAGGGATGACAGTGTCAGCAGATTTGAAGGAGTGTTAACATTGAGATGTTGGGAGATGGTATCACTAAAGGTATTGGGAAAGTTTTTTTTTTTATTTCTGCTCCAATTTGGCCTCAAACCCACCTTTCTTTCTGGCACTGGGGGCTTTAGTGTAGTCTGTGCTGCCACACAAAAGTGTAGGTGCTGTATGACATTTAGGTCCTAATTTAAGAAGGGCCTAGCGCCATATATTGCCACATTAGTGTAATTTTCTTTTACTCTAATGTGGCAAAATTATTGCAAAAACGTCATGCCATATTTACAAAGTGGCACAATACATGCATTGAGCCACTGTATAACCCCAGGCACCACATTTTGCCTGTGCAATTTTTATTTTTAGCTGCATTTTAAAGCCTGCACAGAACAGGCGTTAAAAGGAGGCACACCATTGTTTTTAATGGGCCTCAATGTGCTTTGCAGGATTAGATTTAACATTTTTGGTGCTAATCCTGCAAAGCACCTAGCGTTTAACTTTTTGACATTAGTTCCCTAACCACGGCCATGGTGCGCCGTATGTTAAATACGGTGCACACATGGTGTCATTAAGGGGGCGCTAATGGACACAAGAAAAGTGGTGCTGCCTTGGATTCAGTGCAACGTTTTTTAACTTCGGCTCTGAGTGCCAGAGTAAGTTTTAATGGTGAAGGACTATGGAGTGGAGGTAGGGGACTCATCGTAGTAAGTGACTCTCTCATATCTGCCCTTTTTACATTTTAACAAGAAGGACTGGGCCTCTTGTCGTACTGTGATGATCCTTCCAGTTTGCCAAACCAGTTGTGCTAGAATTGCTTTAACCCCAGGGTGATTTCTTAATATGTGTACTATTGTGTGGTAATCCTGCGAGATCCATTAAATATACTGTATTAGGAGCCACATTACTTAAAGAATTTCAAAATTTCCAGACTTGAATTTAATCGAGATGGGTTATAGTCTACTCTTGTAAAATTAATTCATCTGTGGACCACCCAGGACCACTCCGCTTTCCGGAGACTCCTAAAGACTTGGCTGTTCGAGCAGCGATAACCCCCCCTTTCCCCCCTAGCGCCTTGAGACCCGCACGGGTGAGTAGCGCGCTTTATAAATGTTAATGATTTGATTTGATTTGATTTGTGCCAGGTTTAGATTTGTGGTTACAGAAGTGCCAATTAGAAGGTCACAAAGGGGGACCAAATTATAAAATTATTGATCATTGATAGAATTTGAACATGACTGCAGAAGTGCATAGGTGCCCATTCAAACTTGCCCCAATATACACATAGTGAAAATAATTAGAAATATGGTCAGAATGTTTCCTGAAGGCTTTCTTTGCATACTTTGAGAGTTGCAACTTTGGGATGGGTTTGGACTGATGCTAGTCTGCGTTCGGCTGAATTTGGACTTCGACAGCTTTGGGCTTGGGACGGACCTCAAAATCTAACACCGAACACAAGGAAATCAACTGATAGGCTGCTACTGTTGGAAGTATATGTTTTACTGAGAATGTCAGACTTCTTTCTCATATGGCTAGGAAAGACAGTGTAAATTTGCAGAAAGTATGCTCTAATTTTAGTTTCTGGAGCACCTTCCTTAACCGCCAGTAGGTAACACATATGCGGTTGGGAGAGGCAGTGGAGACAAAGATTGGGAGACTGGGAGAGAATACAGAAAGCCTAAAAGAACATAATTGGAGCTAGGTACACATACAGAAATGGTGACTGGAATTTTTAAGTGGAATTTATAAATCAATGTTTTCGCCAATACACCTAGTCCAATGTGATTTCAAAGCACAATTTGCACTTTATTTTGTAAAAGGCATCTTAATGTAAGATGCAAAAATGACCTTGCATAGTAGTCTTTAAAATCCTAAAGAGGTCTAACCATTGTTACTTGAGCCACATGGCTTTTGACACATTGCTTAGCAATGGCACCCCCTTGGTATATGTTACTATATGTTCTTGGAGAGACTTGCTGACACCTTCTATTTGCATGCATATCAGACATGTTTACATTTGCTGGTATACTTGCTGGAAAGTACAACTACATGCTGAGAAATCCAAGTTCTATTAAGGTGGTGACTTGCCTTTCTGGCGTACATTTAAATATGGCAGTCTCCTAACTGTTTAATAACATGAAGCTTAACGTTTTATCTGTACCTGCAGTAATGCTGAACAATCCCTCTGTACGCAAATATTTTCAATTTCTAGCACACAGGACAGGCATCCATGCTTTTTACATTCACCTCTCAGAAAAGTTCATGCTCATCCAAGCAAGGTTAGCCACATAGAGGATGTCGCATTGAGGATTCTAAGCAAGGAATCTACTGCATGTGAAAGGGTAGAGAATACCCATAATTCTGGAAGTGGGCAACTCTATAGCAGCCAATTGGAAGGTACCATGCAAGATGCAACACATATAGATGTTATCACAGAACAGGATCAGGATCCTAGATGCAAATCTTAAAACCACCATTCAAAGCCTGCCCATCTACTGCTCCTCTAACTGGAGATGGAACTAGTGTCCTCAGTCAGGACACAGGCCTCAAATGGACGCCCTCACCAAGCACAGTTTTTTCCTAAAAAATTGTACTGCAAATATTACATTGATATTGTCAATGATGTTATCAAAGATGTCATGAGTGCCGTAATTTGGGGAGGTCATTAGCAGTGTATGGAGAGGGCACGAGTTATAATTACCTTAGGGCACAAGGTATAGTTACTTCAGAAAACTATAACTATAACTGGTAAATTTGCATGGTTTGGTATCATTAAAATGTGAGCCTAACTATAACGTCCCTGTAACCTTTGGTGTTTTAAGTGAATTTCTATGTTTTTGTTTAATTTTATTTCCTAACTATGATGCCTCTGTAACCTTTGTTCTTTTCAGTGAAATTCAAAGGTTTTTAATGTATAGTAATTTTTATTACTATACGTTAATCCAACCACCGCCACTGCCTGTGCACGGTGGCGGTGCGCCAGGCCCTGAGGCCAATCCCCTATAAGCACCCAACCTTGCAATGTGCACAGCTATCACCCATGTGCAGGGGAGGTTGGCCACTAGACCTGGCCTGCAGCCAGACTCTGTAACCAATCCCCCCACCACCCAACCCATGCTGTGCACAACCCTTTGTCTGTGCGCGACAGGAGTTGGGTGGGGCCTCTCTGGGTGTGGGAATAGGTGTGAGAGGGTATATCTGGGGTTGAGAGTGGCTGTGCGCGTGTCTGTATGGGGGTGAGAGTGCGTAGATCAGTGTTTTAGTGTGTAGGTCAGTGTGTGCACAGGTTTGTGAGTGGGTGTTTGAGGCTGTCAATGGGTCTGTGAGTGGGTGTCTAACAGTCTGAGTGGGTCTGTAAATGGGTGCATAACTGTCTGAGTGGGTCTGTGAGTGGGTGTGTCAGGGTCTGACTGGGGCTGTAAGTAGGTACAACAGGGTCTGAGTGGGTCTGTGAGTGGGTGCGTAAGTGACTGAGTGGATCTGTGAGTGCGTGCGTAAGTGTCTGAGTGGCTGTCTGAGGGGGAAACATTGATTCAAATAGAGTCAGAGAGAGAGAGAGAAAGAAAGTGAGAGGGAGAGATCATTTTTTTAGGCTGTGATGTATGGTATACTTAGAATTAGATATTTCTCTAGAATTTAAAATTTAAAAAATCTGTCATTTTTAAAAATAAAACTCATTTGTGATTTAAAAATAAATAAAGAAGAAAGCGAGTCCTGCTGGACTCGAACACTGAGTGCTCAGTGTAAAGGTCTGCGAATGGGCTATCTGGAACTGCGAAGGAGCCCTCAAGTCTTCCCCTGTAGTCCCTCCTTATTTATTAAATGCTTTATTATTATACAAAAATGCCTTTACGGGCTATCTGGCACCACGGAGGAAGCCTTAAGGCGTCCCTTGCAGTGCCAATGCCTCAGCAAGCATGGATCTGCTTTAAGAGCTCCGTGCTTGCTGAAGCATTTCATTCGTGCAGGGGACAGTGACGAAAGCTTTGATTTTTGACAGTGGAACCTGCCTTACAAGTGTTTGCTGTGGCTTGGCTGCTGCAAAGCTGAAGCCAAGCCACAGCAAACAGCTATGTCCTGGGGTGGGCACCCCGGGACATGGCATGAGCCGGCACTGGGGGGTAGCACTCCCCAGGGCCACCAGAGGCTCCTCAAGGGGGGCCACACAGCCCCCCTCCAACAATCATAACCCCCGGAGGTGGTGATCCTCGGGGCTAAAAGGGGTCCGAAAAGGACCCCCTTCACTATTTTTTATATATGTCCAAGGGAGGTGGTGATCCCCAGGGCAGCGGGGGGCACACGCCCTCCCAGCCTAAATACTATTTAAACCCTGGGGAGGTGGTGATCCCCAGGGTGTGAGGAGCTGTGCGACCCCCCGCAAATCAGTATAATGAAGCCCCGCAGAGGTGGTGGGCCCCGGGGCTATGGGGGAGGCCAGGGCCACTCCAAGAAAGCAAATTCCCCCTATACTTAGCCCACCCAGGAGCTTAAAAAAACAAAGCGCAGAAGTCTGCGCTTCGTTATTTGTTAATTTTATGCAGATCTGCAGTCCCACTATGACTATGGCTGTACATTTTTTTAAATGCTTTTAGCCCTGGGCTGGGTCTCTTTGGGACCCCACCACCAGAGCTAAGCGGTCAGGGTATTCATACCCTGGCCCCTTTTTTTATTTTTTTTCTTGGACTCAGCTTTGGCCAAGTCCTAAGATGGCTGACAACACTTCAATGGCTTCTGTTGTTGAAGTGTTGTCAGCCAATAAGATCTCAGCACACTAATCTTTTGCATCCCTATATACAAATTTGTTTTCCCCTTAATTTCGCAAAAACTACTGAACAGAATTACACCAAGACAAAAAAAGTCGCTTTCTGGACCAGGACCTACCTTTCTACCAAATTTGTTGTATTCCGTCCAGTAGTTTTGATGCTAACGCTGCTCAAAATCCTTATGGAAAAATAAATGGAGAAAACATGTTTTGGGAGCCCCCCTTTTTCTCAGCCCTCCTTAGACGGATCACCCCCCAACTTTCCAGATAGCAGCTGATGTGACTGGCAATTTTTTGGGAAAAACGCTTTTTATATAGAAACAAGGTTCTAACTATAACTATCTAGTGGTAACTGCTGCTAGGTATTTTATCTATCTATCTATATATATATATATATATATATATATATATATATATATATATATGCATATATATATATATATAATGCCCCTCCATGTTAATCTCTTCCTGCCGCCAAAACTACAGAGGCAGCTACCACAGTAAAGAGATATAGAGGTGCAAGAGTTTGGAAGGTGAATGAGCAGTAAAAAATTGTTTGTTTCTTGTTACATTAGCTTAGCTGGTTATTTTGTGGCAGATTTCTTTACATTTCAAGCACTGCAACGCAGCAAGACAACTTGCTGTACTGCATTTAGTGAAATAGAGAAAGTAGAAATGCACCATATTCACAAAGATATGCTGCATTTCTACTGTCTCCAATGCAGGCACACCCTGTTCTGCCTAGTACCAATGCAGAAGTCTGTGGCATGGTGCAAGGATGCCAGCATTACAAACAGGATTGCTTTTGTGTAGGAAGGGATACTTTCCTGCACAAAACCCTGGTGAAACATAGGTCATCGTCACTAGGTAATAATAGTTAGGATCATGTTTCCATAGAAAAGGCGTTTTTTGACTTGCCTACATCATTGACGCAGTTTGATGAATCTTCACAAAAGTTTCCAAAAAAGTTTCCAAGTGATTCTAATTGCACACAGAATGTTTTGGGGCGGTCTGTCAAGTGTGGGCCGAGAAA
The DNA here is from genome assembly GCF_031143425.1 of Pleurodeles waltl. Lineage (NCBI taxonomy): Eukaryota > Metazoa > Chordata > Amphibia > Caudata > Salamandridae > Pleurodeles > Pleurodeles waltl. The sequence continues at coordinate 1,083,423,165 of NC_090437.1, read as the reverse complement.
AAGGGGGTGTTAGAAAAGTTGCGTTTCCCATGTTACTTCTTATAGGACCTTTAGACATGACTACAGCCCGAACCACTGGACAGAATTACACCAAATTTAGCAGAAAGCTAGATTTAGGTACACAGATTTTGTTTTAAGTTATTTTGGTGTAAATTCATTCAGTAGTATTTAAGAAATTGAAGGGAATATACATTTGTAAATCTCTGGCCATGAAATTTGCGTGATGATCGCTGCAAATTCGCAAATGAGAGTGACAACAGGAATGCTGTGATTGGCTGGCCGAAACCTGACTAGAAAGTTGTGGCCACCATTTTATGTATGGGAAAGGGTCCCCGGGGCTGAAAATAGAAATGATAAATAGCATAAGGGGTCAGGGTGATCCCAGGGGTGTGATATAGGGTTATTTGAGGGTTAAATTATGGGTTTAAAATGCTTTTTCTTCACCATTCGTGATATTTGCGAATATTCATACATTCAACATTCAGACTCATTCATACACTAATTCATTCACTCATACATGCGCTCGGGGACTCATGCAACCACTCACACACCCACTCAGACACTCATACACCCACTAAGACCCACTCTTAGACTCACACACCCACTTTGTGGGTATACAGGCTTGGTTACAGGGTGGGGTCACAGGCCAGGCCCTGCGGCTAACCCCCTCCATGCATGGCCTTCAGTGGTTGTTGGATTATTGTAAAGTAATTAAAATTACTTTATGTTAAAAAACCATAAAGATTCACTGAAAAAAACAAAGTTTACAGGGGTGTATTAATTCAGCAGTTATAGAGTTATTTCAAGTAACTATAACTCACGCCCAAAGGTAACTATAACTCGGACCTTCACCATCCAGAGCTAATTACTCCTCATATTATATTATTAATGACATCTTCTTTGGCATCTTTGATAGTATCCCTGCAGCATTTGCAATAAAATTATTGATAAGAAAACTGTGCATGGCAAGGGCAAGAGTTATAGTTACCTTAAGGAGTGACTTATAGTTACTTGAAATAGCTCTAACACTTACTTCTGAATTTCTATGGTTTTGTATGAGTAAATTCAGAACCTAACTCCCTGTAACCTTTGCTTTTTCATTGAATATATGTATGCTAGTGTGCCTGGTCCTTAATAAGTAAACTTACAAGGGGACGCGGATAGGCCGATGAACCTTTCAGATTGCATGGAGTATCCTGATCACGTAGCGACCAGTGGCATCAATAATCAAAGTAATCAATCAGTAACCACCAAGAGAATCATTAGTTAATCAACAATTATAACAAACAAATTCATGAATTGCCACGCCTCAATAAAGCGTTTAACAATTTTTATTTCTCTATTAATTACAATTCTAATGCATTTGGTTAACTCAAACTTTATTTAGTCACTTCAAAGTTAGTTTATTAACAACCACCAATAACACAATCTAATTAAGACTTGAGAAAACATATGATCGAATGGTTCTACATAAGCCAATAAAGATGTATATAACAGCATTAATAGCAGAGTTCAGCAAACCAGTCCATCAATCATTTGTCACTGTCAAGTCACCCGAAGACCCTTAGCTAACCCTGATTGGCATTAGCATGTGGGACTTCATGCAAAACAATTTAGAAAAAAACGTGAATTTGGAAAAACATCTAGCTGAGAGAAAAACTATAAGACAGCGCAGTTCGTACGTAGAAGAAAAGGCACAAACTTAGTCAGTCACATTTTCATAGCTACCTATAAACAGAATGGATCGGCAACAAAGTCAGTCTTCGTCTTCAGATCATCGATAGATCAGCAACGCATCAGGATATCAAAAGTATGAGCCAACGGCAGAATCTCGAACCGCGTCTCCTGACGTCATCAGCATTCACCCCTTGCATCTCAAGTTTTAGCCCCTTGTCATGACTTTTTATTAGAGTTTTTCAGTCCATCCCCCTAATTCCTAATTGGTCAGTCAATCTGCAGATATTACTCTAACCTATAATATTAATTTTTGAAATCTTTGAGTTCTAATATTTCTTCTTTCACAGTACACGGATTGGTCCACTGTACGATGTCTTCATCATCCGGCTCTTCAGGTATCAAAAATGTTGCATGTTCCTCTTCAGTCAGTTCTCTTGCTAACGCGTCCCTTTATGATAATTTATTACACATCAGGACTCGTTTTAGGCCAATGACTCTTTTGACCCAGTTGAGAGACACCTTAGGACGAGATAGCTAATCAACATGTCAATCAATAAGTCAACAATGTCATCAATATTTATCACGACAATACATTTGACTTTAGTCAGAGTCATTAATCAATTCAAGACACCACCATGACCTTGCAGTCATGCATAACCACACCAGTTTAGTAAGGTTTTATGAGATTTATTCTCTATTGATTACAATTCTAAGAGCATATGGGTTAATTTCATTAGCAAAACACTCAATAACATTGTCATAATTTGGCAACTCGAATAAGACTTAAACAACATGAGAAACGCAATTATTAGAACATAACACAACGTCAACATAAGTCAATTATAGCAGAGTGTCATTAACGCGTCAGTTCAACAAATCATAGCTTCAGTTGTTTGTCTATTTGCGTCAGATTAGTGAACTCCTGTCCTAACCACTGATTAGCATTGGCATGTTGGGCTTCATGCAAAACAATTTAAAACACCGATTTGGAAAACATCTAGCTACGGTCTCTGTCAAAAGTAAGCAGTTGGTACCTAGAAAGGAAAAGCAAACAGACAAATCACAATTGTATTGTCATAGTTACCCTCCAAGGTTTAGATCAGCACTCAGGTTCAGTCTTCGTCTTCAGGACATCAGTCTAATCGCCATCAGTCAGAATTCAGCTCCAGGGCAAAAAAGGGGCACTTCCCTCTTATGGAGGTAAAGTGTAAAAGGGGCAATCTAAGGACGAGGATGGTTCTAAGCAAACCAATAAGTCACCAAATAGAGTGACAAAGTTTCTGGATAAAATCAATAGCATACCCTACCCAATTCCCAATGGCTCCCCTTGTCATGGGTTTTTATCCCTTTTTCGTTGTACCTTCCCCTAAAATCCTATTGGATCTTAGTTATACCCCACTATCTTTATCCAATTGGAAGATGGATTATGTCATTAATCTTTCACCCCATATTATTTTACAAGCTTTCATTGGTCCACATGATTGGCGTCTTCGGAGGTAGCAAGTCCGGTATGATTTCATCCTTCTGTAATTCTTTTGCACATCTTTTGGTCAGTAGCTCCATTGTCTTCACCGGTTTGAACGACCTTGTACATCACATTAATCTACACTGTTTCATTTTGTCTAATATTTTCTATAAGCAGTGTGGATTTCATGGGAACGGATCCACTATGGTTACATTCAGCTTCTAGTTTGAAGAAAACAAGGGGTCATGTCCTTTTGCAAGTCAGCACACTGCAAGATAGGAAAAATACATTTAATATGAGAGCCAAGCAGCTAAGCTCCGGCTCATGCTAACTTAAGGCCTACAAGAATTTTAGCACAAATTCAATAACACGATCATTAATAAATTAGTACAAAACCACACTTTAATATTATATTTTATCAATATTAGTCATTTCTATTAGTTCTCGTATACATTGATGGCCACTCCCCGTGGTCACATTTCAGGTGCACGTTTAAACAAAATACATTAATACAATTACTTAAGTAGCATTATCACACACTAGTTCATAAGCATTTCATGTTAATATAGATTATATAAGCTATGCTCTCTCAGTCCCTCCTCTGATGACGTTTGTCATCACACAAACCTTTCCGTTTCGACCTTTCACTTTTAATTTTTCACCTTGCGCATAATGCGCATTTCAACATCTTGTCCCTTATGTGAACTTTCCCAAATTTAATTGAACATTTTCTCCCTTTCACTTTCCTCATTTCTCTTATTTCTCTTTGTCCAATTTCTTTTAATTTTGTCATTAATTTTACAAGCTCCCCATAATCCTAATAAACCACCAGAACGATTAATATACCCCCTAGTATTTTTGCAAGAACCCCATTCCAAATATTGCTAAACCAGCTCCCTACTCTGGCAATTCCTTTTCCCACTTTCTCCCACACTCCAGGTTCCTTCAGTTCCTTCAAATCTGTACTATCTCTAGTTAGGTTAGTAAGCATACCTCTAATCTTTTTACTATTGTCCGGTATGAATGAGCAACAATGACGCTCGTTGAGCATCTTGCAGACTCCGCCGCTCTTTGCTAAAAGAATGTCTAATGCAAGCCGATTTTGAAGAGTCATCGCTCTTTCCGCCGCAAGTTCAGTATCCATCAGGAGTATAGCCCCTTTAAAATTTGTCAGCATGTTATCCACAATAGTAGACAACTTTCGAATCTTTATGGAGTTTAAGATAACCCCTACTGAAGGAATTATGGCTCCAAATATGTCACCAACGACAGCAGCCGCTGTCTCTCGTTTTTATCTAGCATGTTGTATTTCAGACGCTTTAGGTATTTGCTTTAAGTCATCAATCTGGTAGATCTTTGGGAAAACTATCCCCAAATAACATGTCCCATAACATCCCTTAGGGAGACGGTAATATGCATTTAATCCTCAAATATAATAGATCCCAGGGATCGCTGGATCCTGTCCATTTAACATGAATGTCCATTTACTCTGAAACAAAAACACATTCACTCGTTCCCACAAATAAAGTGTCATGTTCAGATTTTGGCCTATATATACAAAGCCTTCCTACATGTAGTGCATCTATAGCTAATTTGCCTTGCGTCTTTATTGCAGTGTAAGCATAATCATTTGCATATGTGCGTTTTTCTAGCCCTTTTTCTAATCTCTCTTTGCGTCTATCATCAGTGTGATCTAAGAAGCTTTTTTTCTACATGTGTTAATAAGCAAGTCAGATTTTTGCGGTATGCATAAGCTGTCCCAAATATGTCGGTTCAAAGAAGCCTCTAACTATTTTTATATTATGTTCCTTAGCTAATTTGTTCAGAAACTCAATCACTGGCACAAAAGAAAACACCACATCCAAATTTGAGTAAAAATATTGCACATGCTCCTGGTCATAAAATCTTGTTAATAGCAAGCTACAACTTATCCCGTATGTTAGTGGAAGACTATGATATGTGATCCCCTCCTGCACTGATGAAGGAATCTTTGTGCACACATAACAGTTTCTCGCATGCATGGTTTCAACATACTCATTTAGCAAGCGATAGAAGACGCTAGTCGAGAGTTCCCCTTTTGAATTAGTTCCCTCATGCAAGCGTTTTGTATCCTGCTCAAACCTTTCCCACGGTGTTAGTGTTGTAGTCCCAGGTTTTGAAGCATTGTTAATCGCTTTCTTATCCAACCACGGCATTCCCACAATCACACCTACAATTATTATTGCACATATAATACCTAATATAATACTTAACCAAACAAACACTTTACCCTTCTTGCTACTACCTCTATTATGAGCCATGATCTGTAAAGAATCAGATAGCAAATAACTAAAAGCAAAACAATCAACTTGAGGATAATTTAAAAGCTCTTTTTTTTAATGCAAAAGTCTCTCTCTGCGTGTTTTTACAGCGTTTCACTCACTCCAGGATCCTTTTGTCAAATCAGGTTAGCAGCTTGTCATAATCGGGTTTTCAAAGTCAAATCAGTGTCACATCCGGTAGTTTATAAGTCTCTTTCTCAGTTCTTCAGCTTTCAATTTAAATTTCAGTTTTAACACAGTCTCTTTCTCTGATTGATTTCAGGTACTGTAGTATTGGCCTGGTACTTCTCGATTAAAACAGAATGCTAAGAATTCTTGTTGCCATTCAGATATTGTTGCATATGCCCATTCAGGTCGTGCGTACCTTCTATTTGCGGTTCTTTTTCTTTTCAACCTGCGTTCACTTTGCAATTCTCCTTCACTTAGATCCTCTACTCGGGTTGTATCGATTTCTTCTGCTATTGTTTCGCCTGGTATGACCTTTTCTTTCATAGCCTGTTTCTCTAGCCAGTTATCACCTTTGTGCGTCTTCTTCTTGCTTGGTCTTTCAGGATGCTGAACAGCACCCTCCTCTTGTGCTATGGTGTTTTCTCTTGACGGACCTGCAACTGGTTCCGGGGATGCCGGTGTGCTTTAACATCTCTCTACTATTTCCCCTTCTTCTTCTGGGCCTGTAACAGGCTCAAGCTCTAGCCCGTACCCGTCTACTTCTGGGAGAACCTCTCCTTGTTTTAGTTCTCCTGCTGCCTCTACTGAAATAGGCTCACTGTCACCTCTCTCGGATTCGTTTACTGTTTGAGGGACTAGGCCATCCTCAGTGGGCTCTCCGGTAGTCTCAGTTCCCCCTTGACTGTTTTCTGGCCCTGAGACTTCCCTCTCTGGACTTGCTGAGATGGAAACTTCAAGTTCCTCATCAGTCGGACATGTTACCTTCTTTGTGTGACTGGCATGTATCCAGTTTGGAACGCCTGCACATTTCACAGTAGTGGTTGTTGTCAGTATGACTTGATATGGCCCCTTCCAGCGCGGCTCCAAATACGACTTTCTCATGTGCTTCTTGACAACCACCCAGTCACCGGTTTGCAGGGTGTGACCTGGATCACTGATCGGTGGCAATGTGTTGGCTTCCACCTGGTGGGAGAAAGAGCGAACCACATCAGCCAAACCTTTGCAGTAGACCAACACCATATCATCCGTGATATTCACAAGAGCATTTGTACGTACTGCGGGTAGCCTCATAGCTCTGCCCATCAATGTCTCGTGGGGAGATAGTCCTGTCTTCTTATTGGGGGTGTTTCTCATTGACATTAGCACTAAAGGCAATGCATCTGGCCATTTCATATTGCTAGCTGTGCACATTTTTGCCATTCTCTACATCAAGGTACCATTCATCTGTTCTGCTAGTCCTGATGCTTCAGGGCGGTAGCTACAATGCAGCTTCTGTTCAATGTCCGATGCAGCACACAAGAGCTTAATCACCTCACTGTCAAAGTGTCTGCCCCTATCTGATTCTAAAGAGACCAGAAAACCGAACCTTGGTATTAATTCTCTGAGCAACAGCTTTGCGACTGTGAGACTGTCATTTCTATGTGTGGGGTAAGCTTCAATCCAGTGGCTGAAAACACACACAATCACCAACACGTACCTCAATCCTCCACAAACAGGCATTTCAATGAAATACATTTGCATCTTGCTAAATGGACCACCTGCTCTCCCTATGTGGCTCAAAGTTACCACAGTTCCTTTTCCTGCATTCATCTGTTGACAGATGATGCACCTGTGACAAGTAACCTCTGCGGCTTGTCTGAATTTCAGGTTAAACCAGTCAATTTTGAATAACCTGATCATTGTATTTCTCCCAAGATGTGCCTGTCCATGATAAAGCCTTGCAAATTGTGACAGGAGACTGTTTGGTTTGGTAAAACCAGTTTCCCCTCCTCTGAGACCCACAAGTCATCAGCCCTCTGTACACATTACATTCTCTGCCAGGAGCGTTGTTCCTCTCTGCTAGCACGGCCCTGCAGTGATTTTAACTCATCTAAGGTATCAACTACTCTTAAGGCAAAGTTCAAACATGTTTCATTTTCAGTCTGCGGTAACAATTCCCACTGATCCTTGAACGATATACACTTCAATGCGCAAATTCTTGCGACTTGATCTGCATAGCCGTTTCCCATTGACACAAAGTCTTGTGATTTAACATGAGCATTGCATTTCACCACAGCAATTTCAAGAGGCAACTGAATTGCATGTAACAAATCCTTAATTTGTTCGCCATTTTTCACTGGAGAACCAGAAGAGGTCATGAAACCTCTCTGTGACCACAATTGGCCCAAATCTTGTACAATGCCAAATCCGTATCTGCTGTCAGTATAGATAGTGACTTTCAGGTTTTCAGCTGTGTGACATGCTTTAGTAAGGGCAATTAATTCTGTCACTTGTGCGGAATACACTATCTCGAGCCAGGAAGCTTCAATAATACCAACTATTGTACATACCGCCTAACCGGCTCTCAGTATTCCAACTGAATCTCTCAAACAGGATCCATCAACAAACATAATGCAGTCATTTTCTTTTAACTGCTTATCTTGAATGTCAGGTCGGGGCTTGGTACATAATTCTGTTACCTCAAGACAATCATGCTCCACTTCCTCTTCATTATTAATCTCAGTACTTTCAACAGGAAGTAGAGTTGCCGGGTTCAATATAGTACATCTCTTTAAGGAGACATTTGGCAACCCCAAAATAATTGTCTCATATCGGGTAAGTCGGGCATTTGTCATGTGCTGAGTTTTAGTTCTAGTTAACAGAATTTCAACTGAATGTGGAACCATTACTGTTAAAGGATGTCCCATCACTATGCCTTCACACTGCGTGAGGCTCTGACCAACTGCTGCAACTGCACGCAAACAGCCCGGTAAGGCCGCTGCGACTGGGTCCAGGGTAGCTGAAAAGTATGCTACAGGACGGTTTGCACCTCCATGGACCTGTGTCAAGACAGACAAAGAACAAGCATCACGTTCATGACAAAACAATAGAAAAGGCTTTGTGTAATCAGGCATACCTAAAGCTGGTGCCCTACACATGCACTCTCTCAATTCCATGAATGACTCAAGCTCTTCCTTTGACAAAGCTATGGTATACGGTTTATCCTTAGTTTCCTTGCCTGTCAGTTTTATCAATGGTTTAGAGATAATTGAAAAGTTGGGAATCCACCGACGACAGTAGCCCACCATTCCCAAAAACATTCTGACATCTCTCTTTGTTGTCAGGGGATTCATCTGCAGTATGGCTGTCACCCTCTCCTTTGATATTCTCCTGGACCCTTTCTCAATCAAGTGCCCTAAGTAGTTCACCTCTTTTTGACAATACTGCAGCTTCTTTGGGGATAACTTTATGTCCATTCTTTCCCAAGTGGTTCAGTAAGGCAATTGTGTCATACCTACAGTCATCTTTTGTTCTGGAGGCAATCAGCAAGTCATCAATGTATTGTACTAGAGTCGAACTGAAAGGCAGTTCTAATGACTCCAAGTCCTTCTTCAATATCTGATTGAAGATGGACGGTGACTCAGAAAACCCTTGAGAAATTCTGCACCAGCTGTACACCTTGTCCAGGAAGTTGAAATTGAATAAAAATTGTCTGTCCTCATGAAGAGGCACCGAAAAGAAAGCTTGTGACAAGTCTACAACGGTGAACACTTCTGCATCACATGGGACCTGAAACATAATTACTGCCGGGTTCGGCACTATAGGGCAATATTTTACCACAATCTCGTTTATTTTCCTCAAGTCCTGCACAATTCGAACCTTCCCACAAGGCTTTTTCAGACCCATTATTGGTGAATTACATTGACTGCTCAATACCTCCTTCAGAACTCCTTGCTTTATAAAGTCTGCAATTATCTGCAACACCTGAATAAGGACATCTTATGCCATGTGGTACTGCTGCACCTGGGGAAACACAGCATTTGGCTTCACTTGTACTTTAACTGGTTCCACTCCTTTTATCAGTCCCACTTCCTTTCCTGTCAACGCTCACACCTTTTCTGTCACTGTTACTTATAACTCAGCAGGTAAGTCAGTTATTGTAAGCCTCGGGAATAAGGTTCTCAGAAGGTAATCCTCATTCGCGGTCTTTGTCCCTAACTCTGAGAACTGACCATCATCCCCTTCATCATCACTGTTTGTCTGCACCTCAATTCCATCATTGGAACAGGTAATCGAACATTTCGTTTTGCACAGTATGTCTCTTCCCAGTAGGGACAGAGGACTTGAATCGCAGACTACAAACTTATGCAGTCCCTGGAAGTTGCCAATTTCAACTTGCACTGGATCTGTGATCGGGTTTGTCAAGTACTGGTTTGCTACTCCTCCCACTCTTATGGTACGCCCTACAAGTGGCAATTTTGGAACCTCTGCAGTTCTGACTGTAGAGCGTGTAGCTCCGGTGTCAACCAAGAATGAAACCTTGTGACCCATCACTTTCCCCTCTACATAGGGTCCTCTCTCGTCTATTTCTAAGGGCGCTGCAAGCCTGCACTCTTCACTGTCTGAACTCTCATCCGACCATTCATCATTCATTCCATCTTCACCACGTAATGGAAATTGCTCTACTGTATTATTTTGACTCACTACTTGGCCTGTGACCTGCTGAGGAAGCATCACCTGTTGCTGTCCCATTGGAGCTAAGGGTAATTGCATTTGCTGTCTAGGTACCATGGGAACCTGCTGTTGTACTCGCTGCATTTGTGCTGGTTGAACACGCAGCATTTGCATTTGCTGCATCGGCTGTAACCCCTGCATCTGAACCATGTTATTTTGGAGGTTCTGGTTTTGACCCCTCAGTTTTGGACCCCTCATATTTTGAAATGTACTGACATCAGTGCTTTGTTGAACAAAACCATCATGCACCACATTCGGGCATTCCCGCTTCCAATGCCCCACGCCCCCGCACGTGTGACATGGTGACATCTTTTTCATCCCTTGTACGTCATTTTGAACCACCACAGTATTCAAATCTGGACTGCAATTCATAAAACCTCTGCCTCTCTGTTGCGCCTGAAACACGCCATTGCGGTTGTTGCTGTACCATCTGCTGGATTCCATTCCCTTGCATACCTGCCTGCGCTGCCCTTATCTGCATCACCATCACCTTCTCCTTCAGTTTTCTCTGCTTCAGCTCAATCTCGTCACTACAGTATTTCACGTACTGCAACACCTCATCAATCGGCTTTGCTTGCCAAGAGATCAAATGATTCTGAATCATCTGGCTAACCTCTGGTCTCAGCCCTTCGACGAACCTAAACACAAGATGGTTCATCTCTTTCGGCTCAATAGTCTCAGTACCACTATAATGTTTGAAAGCTTTCAATAACCTCTCATAGTAAGCATAGATTGACTCTTTAACCTCCTGTGAGGTCCAGTCGATTTTCTGCCAATCAGTCACTTTCGGCGACACCTTTTGCTTAAAAAATTCAATCACTTTATGATAGTACTTCATCACCTCCTCAGATGGTGCTCCGGTCGCCTTATCCCTTGCCGGCTCCTGTGTCAGCCAGTCTACACCTCTCTTGCACTCAAGCCATAAGTCGGGTGGAACAATGATCTCAAACAGGGTATTCAAGTCTTCCCAGAGACACTTCGCAAGCTTCAGAAACCTATCTGTCTGCTGATACCACTCTATTGGTTTCTCCCTCAATCTGGGGTAATCATTTGTGAAAGACAGAATGTCTCCCCTGGACCACGGTACATGGACTAGAACCCCTCCAGCAGTTTCCCTCATTGGTAATATTTTTACTGTCCCGGTATCCGGTGAAGCTTTAGTCGGACTTGATCCCGGACTGTCGCTTTTCTCCTTATCTCTTTTCTTCGCCCATCTGCCTTCCCACTTTTCTAAGGCCCCCCAGATCTGCGCACTCTGCAGTATTGCCTTAAGATGTGCTTTTATTTCGGCCGACCTCATGTGATCAAAATCTTTGGAGTCGAAGTCTAGTCTGTAACTTCTTTTCAAATGTTTAGTATTCTCAATGTCAATATTGTATTTGTCTGCTAGGTTCGCCAACCTCTGATGCACCTTGCCCACTTCTTTAGTAATCTTGGGGCACAGATACCTTAGCTCTGCTTCTGTGTACAATTCTAATCTGTTTACCCCTATTGTCCCTTCCACTAGTTCAGCAGCTTCCACGCCCAGTCTCACAAAATTCAGGTACTCATCTCTCTCCGACCTTTCTGGCTTCTCTGTAGTTACTGCAGTCTTTTGTGAAGCATAAGTCTTTTCTAACCACTGATTTAACTGTTGTACCGAAAAACCTTGCAGCGAAATATTCACTGCATGCATCATTGGCAACTGTGAAGCATTCGTACTTATTGTCTGTGGGGTTAGCACACCTAACCCTGCCTTTCTCATTGCCTCCAATGGGGCTTCAACCGGGCTAAGGTCTAACAAAGACCTTGGTTTTTCGACTGATTGCTCTCCCGGGGCCAGTAACTGGGGAGTTCTTATGGACCCTCCTCTTATTGTATCTCTGATCACACATACCAGGCTTACCTTGTGCATACAATGGCACCGGTGGACCAACAGTAATTGGTAACGATATGGCAGCCGGTGTCTGGCCTGGTCCAAACCACCGCGGAGCAGCGACTCCCAGAGTTTGATTCTCTGAAGCCGGGGCAGGTACTAATGGAGGTCCTGCTGCTGGATTATACCCTTGTATTAGCTGTTGCTGCGGCTGGGGCAGCAATTGTGGAGTTGGCTCAATCTGCACTAACCTTGATTTTGTATATATCGGTCAGGCGGCACTATCAGATTTGTAGTAGTCTCTAGTACTGGGACGTCTGGATAGATTCTCTGTATCTGCGGTGGAGGTTGCAACTGTATCTGCATGTCTGGCGCAGTGGGTACACTGACACCATTCGGAATCAAACCTGTATCACTAGTCTGTACTGTATCGGTAACTCCCTTCTCCTGCGTCTGGTTCCCAGGACCCGCACTAGTGCTCGGGGCATTGTCGTCTACTGCATAAGGTGGCGGGCAATCATGCAACAATTGATTGAGAAACTCTTCATCGTCTGAGTCATCTTCCTCTATCCAAGACTTCTTAGTCTCTTTAGGCTTATTAGAGTCCTTGTCTGTCTTACAGGTGGCTTTCTTCCCCTGCGTCTCGTCTCCCTGTGCTATTGCTGGAAACAATTTGAGTCCGTCAACTATTCCCCGTCTCCACATTTTGCTCTCATTGTCCCATCTATGCTCAGCTAAAGTCTTTTCTGCTCTTTTCATTCTCCTCTCAAATTTCTGCTGTTTTTGCTTAATAGCCATTAAATCCCAGACTGCTAATGCCTCGTACTGAGCTGGCCTCGGAGGTGGCTTTTGTAAACTTAACATCCACCTCAAATTCTCTAGAATTCTCATATTGAATGTTCCGTGCTCCGGAAACGCCAAGCATCCCTCCTTCTCTGTCAATTTGCGCCATTGTTTCATCCATAAGCAAGGCGCGACACCCTTTTCCTCCATGACTATATAAGCTGGAGTACCCTCAGGCGGTGTAGGCTCCCCTTCACTCGCCATAATGTATGTGTCTCCTTTCAGAGCGCTCCTAAAAGCTTTGATAAAGTTCATCTTTGCGTCTTTTCTTTTGTTTGTATTTAATCAGAAAGTGACTTTAATTCCCAGGACACTCTTCACCCACCTTTCTCAACCTATTGCCTCTCACGGACAGCAGCCAATCCGTGCGCGACCCCTCTCGGCAACTGACCTATCCCAGCGCCGCACAACTGATGTCACACTCACACACACTGCAGCTGACAAAGTCTTGCGGCTTGTCCGCCCCTCACCGGATTCACACCAAACTAATGCAACATTTTGTGAGCACCTTTAACAATAACAACAATTCAAATTTGCTGGTTTACTACAGGAAGGGTACACAATTGCTTCAGAACTTTACAGAGATTTCACTTGAAGCTACTCTCTCCTTCTCAGTTCCCGCACCCACAAGCAGAATTCAACCTGCAAATCCTACTCTCGACTTGTCAATGGTTTGTTCTAGTGCACTTTAGAACTTGCCAAATCTCCATCGAAGGTTTCACTCACACAATTGACTCAAACTCGACTTGTCAACCACGCCCGATTGACCTACTAAACCGCAAAAATTACAACATAAACCCAAGTGTATTCTACACTTTATCAATATACTCTGGAGTCTTGGACCGCGACGGGTCCCTACATTAACAACCAACCACGTGGATAATTTTGAGCCCAAAGCGCCACACTCATATGAAGTACGCCGACTTCCCTACTCTCATACTGTGGAATACGCCCACTCCTACCAAAACAAAATTACCTGGCCTAAACGTACACAAACTTCACAAATCACCTGCAAGATGCATAAGCTGAGCAAGCGCAAATCCTACACCACACATGCTAAGACGCCGAGAACATCCCCAACTCACTTAGGCAGGCTCCGAGATCCCGGGAAAGTCATGGTGAATTTAGAAACACATCATACCTCCAATTTGCATTATCTCAGAAAAACTATCTAAACAATAATTCTCCGTCCTAGGGCCCCAAAGGGCCAAACCGTCGCTCTGCTACCAGAACTGGTAACGCATCCCTTTATGATAATTTATTACACATCAGGACTCGTTTTAGGCCAATGAATCTTTTGACCCAGTAGAGAGACACCTTAAGACGAGATAGCTAATCAACATGTCAGTCAATAAGTCAACAATGTCATCAATATTTATCACGACAATACATTTTACTTTAGTCAGAGTCATTAATCAATTCAAGACACCACCATGACCTTGCAGTCATGAATAACCACACCAGTTTAATAAAGTTTTATGAGATTTATTTCCTATTGATTACAATTCTAAGAGCATGTGGGTTAATTTCATTAGCAAAACACTCAATAACATTGTCATAATTTGGCAACTCGAATAAGACTTAAACAACGCGAGAAACACAATTATTAGAACATAACACAACGTCAACATATGTCAATTATAGCACAGAGTCATTAACGCGTCAGTTCAACAAATCATAGATTCAATTGTTTGTTTATTTGCGTCAGATTAGTGAACTCCTGTCCTAACCACTGATTAGCATTGGCATGTTGGGCTTCATGCAAAACAATTTAGAACACCAATTTGGAAAACATCTAGCTACGGTCTCTGTCAAAAGTAAGCAGTTGGTACTTAGAAAGGAAAAGCAAACAGACAAATCACAATTGCATTGTCATAGTTACCCTCCAAGGTTTAGGTCAGCACTCAGGTTCAGTCTTCGTCTTCAGGACATCAGTCTAATCGCCATCAGTCAGAATTCAGCTCCAGGGCAAAAAAGGGGCACTTCCCTCTTAAGGAGGTAAAGTGTAAAAGGGGCAATCTAAGGACGAGGATGGTTCTAAGCAAACCAATAAGTCACCAAATAGAGTGACAAAGTTTCTGGATAAAATCAATAGCATTCCCTACCCAATTCCCAATGGCTCCCCTTGTCATGGGTTTGTACCTTCCCCTAAAATCCTATTGGATCTTAGTTATACCCCACTATCTTTATCCAATTGGAAGATGGATTTATGTCATTAATCCTTCACCCCATATTATTTTACAAGCTTTTCATTGGTCCACATGATTGGCGTCTTCGGAGGTAGCACGTCCGGTATGATTTCATCCTTCTGTAATTCTTTTGCACATCTTTTGGTCAGTAGCTCCATTGTCTTCACCAGTTTGAACGACCTTGTACATTGCATTAATCTACACTGTTTCATTTTGTCTAATATTTTCTACAAGCAATGTGGATTTCATGGGAACGGATCTACTATGGTAACATTCAGCTTCTAGTTTGAAGAAAACAAGGGGTCATGTCCTTTTGCGAGTCAGAACACTGCAAGATAGGAAAAATACATTTAATATGAGAGCCAAGCAGCTAAGCTCCGGCTCATGCTAACTTAAGGCCTACAAGAATTTCAGCACAAATTCAATAACACGATCATTAATAAATTAGTACAAATCCACACTTTAATATTATATTTTATCAATACTAGTCATTTCTATTAGTTCTCGTAAATATTGATGGCCACTCCCCACGGTCACATTTCAGGTGCACGTTTAAACAAAATACATTAATACAATTACTTAAGCGGCATTATCACACACTAGTTCATAAGAATTTCATGTTAATATAGATTTTATAAGCTACGCTCTCTCACTCTCATTGTTCCAGTCCTGGAAAAAGTACATTTAGCCTACTCTACATATAATTGTATCAAATTGACTTTATGCACTGACATCTCTGCCACTGACAAATTGATGCAAACATAGGTTATACATTTCAATATGACATATTACTTCATTATTCTTATACATTTTCATTATTTCACACATTTTGTTATTTCAGTACAACTTTCACATAGGTGGCTGCCATACCCCGTGGGCACATTTTCAAACGTGCACATTATTTTCTCTACGATTAATTTCTCTACGAACTTTTCATTAATCAAAACACATAAACATTTATTAATAATTTCTAATTAGCATATCTGCGTCAACAGTATATATATATATATATATATAAAACAGAGGTTAATGATATGTTTTAGTTAGGAAGACATTGTTCATGTTTGATAGAATAATCAACTTAAACTAAACCAACAGTCAGGCTTCTAATGTTATAATTATAGTTTAATTGTATCACTTATGCACGGCTTTCAAAAGAACATAAGTCATACTGATAACTCACATTTATACTTATGCACTGTCATCATGTAATGATGTAAGCTTTGGAACACACTGCGCTCATCCATTGCGTCATGATAGAACATGTCGAGCAGGAGTAGAACGTAGAGGCAGTAGAGCCTGAGGAGAGGAACTAGAAGGAAGCTCAATGTGTTTCTCCTCCGATGTACCATGGTTGTATTAGTTCAATAAAGCTCTTAACAATCTTTACAATTATAGCGACGATCAACCGTGGCACTGAACCTGCGCAGCAATCACTTCAACACTACCTTGATTTACGACTTTGCAACAACTCTACAGCTGCTGAGTGCAATTGGTCAGTATTTGAGGAAAGAATAAGAAAAGGCAAAACCTTCACACCAATTTAAGGGAACACGCCAAAGGGAAAAACATTCTCACCACTTTTATATGAATGCGCCGACCAATGCCCGTTACTAAGGGCCAGATGTAGAAAGCTTTATGCATGGTGCAAACTGCAAAAATTGCAGGTTGCGCCATGCAAAAAGCCTTTTGCGATGTACATTCAAATTGTGAATGCGACTCGCAAATAGGAAGGGGTGTTCCCTTCCTATTTGCGATTTGCATCGCTATGCTAAATTGCTTTGTGACTGCAAATGCGGTTGCAAAGCAATTTGCAGTTACCACCAGTGTCAGACTGGTGGTAACCCATTCGCAAAAGGGAAGGGGTCCCCATGGGACCCCTTCCCCTTTGTGAATGTTGCCAATAAGGGTTTTTCAGAGCAGGCAGTGGTCCAATGGACCACTGCCTGCTCTGAAAAACCGAAACCAAAAGGTTTCGTTAATTTTTTTATTTTGTAACTCGTTTTCCTTTAAGGAAAACGGGCTGCAAAATTTTTAAAAAACTGCTTTATTTAAAAAGCAGTCACAGACAAGGAGGTCTGCTGACTTCAGCAGGCCACCATCCCTGTGAGTGCAGGGACTTGCTATGGGGTCGCTAAATGCGACCCACCTCATTAATATTAAAGAGGTGGGTCTTTGCGACCCCATAGCGACTCGCAGTAGGTGTCTGAGACACCGTACTGCATCCGATTTTGCGAATCGGAAATTGCGAGTCCCACCGACTTGCAATTTCCGATTCACAAAATCGAACTTTGCTACATCTGGCCCTAAGAGTGTTTATGTGAACACCCCTCTTCACGCGCTCCACACTCGGATGTTGCCGTAGAGCATTAGTTCTACCTTCCGCACACAGAGCATCTCGACCTATGGGCCTACGTGAACATAGAACGTCAGGACCAATGCAATGCAATGTTTTGTCTCGCAGCAGCAGCACACACATTTCACCTCTTACCTAGTTAACTTGGGGCGCGCACATTTCTTACTTGTGTATCAGGTCAGTTTCCCGCAATGCGTATGCTTTAGCATTAGTAACTTTAATGCACATGCTTTTTCTGACTGTGTGTATACTTTTCATCAGTGACAGACTGTGTGTATACTTTTCATCAGTGACACACACGCTTTACTTCCAGCTATATGCTTGCAACGATGTGCACGCTTCTGCTTAAATAACGTTGAAGGCCCACAGTTCAACCAGGTCAATTAACAAAAACTTCAGAGTGCACGCTTATTTCACTATTGCAAAGTCCTTCCACGCATTCTATCTTCCAGCGATGTATATAATTTTCATCGGCAACACATGCTTTAATTACATCTGTGCGTGCATCTTCTCAAGCATATTCAGCGATTCACCCGCTTACATTGATAAACAGCTAATTAAAAGTATTATGTGCGTCTCTCTGCAGCAATGTGCAAGCTTTAACACTGTCTACCAATCTTGCAGGCAAAATTGAGTCAAATTTCATAGGCTCAGTGTGTTCGAATGCTTACATCATTACATCATGACACATTTCTCCCCTTAAAACATATTAATGAACAATTACCCGATTAACAAACAATTAATACAATTAATACATACTAGCTATAAACAAAACTTGGCACTTTTCAGAACATCAAATATTGAACACATTAATACTTAAAATGATTAATAATACAAAGAAATTATAATAGGTTGTTTGAGCTTTGTTTTAAGTATACATGAACTCCTTGTGTTTTGTTGGTCTGATAATTATTTTATCAAACCTGGCTGATTTATTGATATCATGGCTTTGGGAAAGAATTTGAGATGAACATGGCTTGTGGCATCCACATCATTCATATCTGCATACCTGGAGATATTATTCATATTTGCATTCATATTTACGATTCTGGACTACTGTCCCAGAATGCATTAATTATCCAATAGCCAGTTCTTTGAATATGACATCATATTAGTCATCATTTTATCACACACTGCCCTTATCCATTGGGTCTTGATAGAGTTTATTGATCAGGGGTAGAATGTAGAGGCAGTAGAGCCTGAGGAGAGGAACTGGAAGGAATCTCAACGTGTTTTCTCCTCCAGTGTACCAGGGTATATTACTTCAATAAAGCTATAGACATTACCTCCCGTCCCTCCCTCACCTTCCTTTCCACCAATGAGGCTCCCTGCCTCCCCCTAGAGCCCTCCCTTCCCCTTAAAAAAGCCCCCCCACCCCCTCACCTCCTGTTCTTTTTGTCTAGCCCGCTAGACTTACCTTTTCCTTCTCCTCCACGGCGTGGCCTGAGGGGGCGTCATCTTGACTCTAGACGAGCGCGGAGCACCTCGCTGGGAGTTTCCCGGCGGTCGCTTCTACCTGTGCAGGCGGCACTGCCTTGGAGATGTGTCCTTGGAGTCGGCTAACGGAGTCGGTCGGCTCTACGGTGGCTGGGGCTGTGCTTCCGGATCTTCGGCTTGCGTTTGCTGGGCTGATGTGCCGGTTGGGAATATTTGCACTTGACGGCTTGGAAGTTGAACAGGGGGGATTGACGAGCTTAGAGGTTCCGGTCACTTTGAGTTCTACTTTGCTGGCTTTGCGGCGTCGTTCCACGTTGCTGTCTTATGGTCGGCAGTGGAAGGTTTTTTCTTCCTGGTGTTTGCGGCATAGGTTGGATCCTACGGCAGCTTCTCTGTTTGAGGTGATGCAGTTTCTGCAGGCTGGGGCGCAGTTGGGTTTGTCTGTGGCTTCACTGCGTGTGCAGTGGGCTGCGATTCAGGCTTTTAGGGGTCCATGGCGTAATCTATCTGATGAGAGTCATTGGATGCCTCTGTTTTTCCAGGGCCTGCCTAACTTGTTTACTCGTTCAGTGCGGGCTTTTCCTTCCTGGGATCTTTCTTTGGTGTTGGATGCTTTTACGGTTCCACCCTTTGAACCTCTGGATTCCTGTGACTTACATCATCTATCTTTGAAGACTTTTTTTCTGGTGGCCGTTACTTCAGCCCGTCGTTTGGGGGAGTTGGGGGTGTTGGCCTGCTCTTTTTCCTGATCGGGTTGTGCTTGTTCCGGCTCCTTCGTTTGTTCCCAAAGTGAATTCGGCTTTCCATGCTCGACAGGAGGTTAGCCTTCCTGCTTTTTGTCCCGATCCTTCCTCGGTGGAGGAGGTTCCGTTGCATTCTTTGGATGTACGTCGGTCTTTGTTGGAATATCTACGGGTGGTTGCTCCTTTCCGGAAGGGTGATTCCCTGTTTGTTAATTTCGGTCTGGCTCGGAAGGGGGAGAAGCCATCCACTGCCTCCTTGAGACGTTGGGTTCGCTTTCTGATTTTGATGGCTTATTCTTTGAAAGGGGTTGTCTCACCACAGGGGATACAGGGCCGTTCTACCAGGGGTATGGCTGCTAGGGTGGCGGAGCTGCAAGGTGCTTCTGTGGTGGAAATTTGCAGGGCCGCTACCTGGGCCTCACCTCCTACCTTTGTTCGTCATTACAGACTGGCGGACTTGGGCAGTTTGGAGTCAGTATTGGGTCACCGTGTCTTGTCCTCTATGATGTAATAGGGGGTGGTTGTCCAGTGTCTTTTTTTGGTTGTGATTAAACTTGTTGCAACTCAGTGTCCGTCTCCTGTTTTTCTCTTGCTATGTCTCATTGGTGGAAAGGAAGGCGAGGGCCGGACGGGAGGTAATGCGTCCATTACTTACGATAATGGCATTACTCCTAGTCCTACTCCCTCGTCTTCCTTTCCGTTCCCTCCCGCCCTCCCGGTACAGACCGCCGGAGTTGCTGTTTGGGCTTGTTTCTGTACAGGAGGTGGTGGGGATGGGGGGGAGTTTAAGGGGAAGGGAGGGGTCTAGGGGGAGGTAGGGAGCCTCATTGGTGGAAAGGAAGGCGAGGGAGAACGACTAGGAGTAATGCCATTATTGTAAGTAATGGACGCAATATCTACCCGTTAGCTCATCTTTACATGCAGCACCTTAAAATTCGTATAACTCGTGCACCTCCATAGGCAGTTGTTTTGAACAGTTTAACACTTGGAGAGACAGGCAGGTACTGTTTGTGACTTTTTTCACATTTTGAAGAACCTTGCATTCTCCCTTGGTGCTTGTTGAACCAAATTCTGATTATCATAAGTGATTAACAGTTGGGTGACTGTCTTCATGCTGATTATTTGTTTTTGTTTGTGAATGAAGAAAGTTTAGGGTCAACGAAAATCAAGATGAGTTCGTGAGGGGGTCGCACTTCTACTAAATCTGCAAGATAAGCTGAGCTTGCGGATGTGGTGCGCTCCAAATGCACTATAGGGTGATTTGAAGCTGCAAGATAAGCTGAGTTTGAGGAGGCATTGCACACTGAGCACATTATAAATATGGAAAGATATGGTCAAATTAACCTAGAAAGACCTAGCAATATACTTGGAAACATGTTGGCGTAGGTCACAGTGCAAGGCAATTACTTGGAGCAGGAGGAGCAGCTGATTGCAGAAACGGAAGGAGGACTGCACTGTATTCTCAGCAAAAAAAGAAAGAATTAACTAATTAAAAAGCATTACATGTCAATCTGCATGGAAATAGAGGAAGGATTAGTCCTTTTACAAGACAAATATTCAGCTATCTTGGAAGATTAGGAATATTGGATACTTAATTGATTTATAAAAGGGCCATTCATATTTTGCCTTGACAGAGATGTCTACTTTAGCTATTTTGGCTTATTATATTGTTGTTAATATTTGAACCATGGATGTATCATCTATTAATGTACCTCCCAAAGTTTTGAAAAATTCTGGTCTTCCAATAATGCCTTGGAACGATTGGAGGGAGTCATTTGAGACCCACTTAGAGGCCATTGAAGGTGACATGTTTGTGGCTAAAGGTTAATTTGCCAAGTTGAAACATGATTTAGAAATTGAAGGTATTTGAGTTGATAACGCGTCCCAACCTTGATAATTTAACTTACACAGGGACTTGTTTCAGGCCAAAGGATCTTTTGACCACGTTTGGAGACTTCCCAGGACGAGATATCTGTTCAGCATTGCAATCAATAGATCAATAACCTCAACAATATTCACAATAACTAATCAATCAAACTAATCAATAACATTTAATAAGAATCGCACACACCTTGACCTCGCGGCCATGAATAACCACACCAATCTAGTAAGAGTTAGGATATTTATTCCCTATTAGTTACAATCTAGTAGCATGTTTATTAGTCTCAATATCAGTAAGCACATCAAAACCACTATAATATAGCAACTTGAGAAAAACTTTAGCAGAGCATAGATCATGAACATTAGAACAAAGCACGACGTTAACATGAATCAAGTTTAGCAGAGTATCATTAGCACGTTATTCTACAAAGCAAGAATTCAGTCATTTGTCTATTTGCGTCCAGTATTAGTGAACTCCTCAACTAACCTCGAATTAACATCAGCATGTTGGGCTTCATGCAAAACAATTTAGTAACATGAATTTAGAAAACATCTCACTATGGCCTCTATCAAAAGAGCAGTTGGTACCTAGAAAGAAAAGACAAACAGACAATTACAATTAATAATCTGATAGTAACCCATCCAATTGGGTCAGCATACAACGTCAGTCTTCGTCCTCAGGACATCAGTCAATTCGCCATCAGCCAGGATAGAACAGCTAAGTCTCAGCAGGGCATAGCAAGAAGGAACTCTTCCCTCATAAGGAGGAGAAGTAAGTATCGGGCAAGGAAAAAGGTGAGGATGGTTTAAGGTATAAGACAGCTAAAGACAAAGCCTCTCAGAATAGCAAAGAATGGCAAGTAATGGCATCAAAGTGGCAAGGAGGAATGGCTAAGAATGGCTGATTTCTTCTTGTGTCACGCCGTTATATCAAAGTTGTCAAACAAGTCTCTAATTTCCCATTGGGCAATATTTGGTGCATTGTTATCTCTGTCCAATGATCCATCACACACCTTGCTAGAATTTTCATCTAACACAGTTCTCACGTAGTTTATTGGTTCCTGTGATTGACGTCTTCATCGGGTAGAATGTCAGGTAAGAAAAGTTACACCTGTCGCTCCAGTCAGTAGTTCCACTGTCTTCTCCGAGTCCAGGTGACCTTGCACATGTTGCGAATCACACTGTTGCATTTGGCAAGAATGTCTCCTTGAGCAAGTCGAGTCCCATGAGAAAGAATTCACTACAGCTACACACATATCTCTAGCTTCTGGAAAAGTACAGCTTTGTGTCCTTCAGGAAAACTGCACATTGCACGTTAGAAAAACACTGTTTAATATGAGACCAGGCAGCTAGGCCCAGACCCTTGCTAACTAAGGCCTAGTGATTAATTTAGCAAAACCTTAATACATAATTCTTAATGCTGATATAAAGTCACACATTAGTACATTATTAATTTATTATTAGTCAGTTTCATTAATCATCGTATACAATGGTGGCCACTCCCCTTGGGCACATTTCAAACACGTGCATTAGTACTATTTTAACACATTCTATGCGGCTTCATTATACATTAATTTGCAAGTATTTCATGTTAATTTTAATTTTAAAGATTACGCTCCAGCAATCCCTCCTCTGATGACTCTTGTCATCACACAAATCTTTACTCTCACAATTTCATTTTTTTAAATTCCCTCATCTCAATTTCTTCCCTCGACTTTGTCTTTCCATATTTTGCTCTGATCATTTTCTCCCTTTTCTTTTCATCCCTCCTCTTATTATTTTTCGCCATTTTCAATTTAATTCTTTTGCTAATTTTGCATGACAACCATAATCCAAATATGCAAGCTAAAACAATCAATATTCCCTGTATGATTTTTGCCAATATCCCATGCCAAATATTACTAAACCAGCTTCCTACTTTAGCAAGTCCCTTTCGAACCTTTTCCCAAACACCTGGCTCCTTCAGTTCTTTCAAATCTGTACTATCTCTTGTTAAGTTAGTAAGCATACTTCTAATCTCATTTTCGCTAAAATAATGTCTAAAGCAAGCCTGTTTTGAAGAGTCATAGCCCTCTCCGCAGCAAGTTCAGTATCCATCAGGAGTATAGCTCCTGTGAAATTTGTCAGCATGTTATCCACAATAGTAGACAACTTTTGAATCTTTATCAAATTCAAGATAACTCCCACTGAAGGAATTATCGCCCCAAATATGTTCCTACTACACCAGCAGCAGTCTCTCTCCTTTGTCTAGTACGATGTAATTCAGACAATTTCGGAAACTTCTTCAAGTCCTTTAACTGATATATCTTTGGGAAAACTATCACAATCACCAACACGTATCTCAACCCTCCACACACAGGTATCTCAATAAAATCCAATTGCATTCTGCTAAATGGACCTCCTGCTTTCCCAATGTGGCTCAAATTCACCACTGTCCCTTTCCCCGCATTCATCTGTTGACAGATGATGCACCTGTAACAAATCACTTCTGAAGCTTGCCTAAATTTCGGGTTAAACCAGTCGATCTTGAACAACCTGATCATGGCATCTCTCCCAATATGTGCTTGCCCATGATAAAACCTTGCAAACTGTGACAAAAGACTGTTCGGCAAAACCATTTTCCCCTCGTCTGCAACCCACAAATCATCTGGTCTTTGTACACATTGCATCTTAAGCCAAGAACGTTTCTCATCTTTGCGGGCACGTCTCTGCAACAATTTTAGGTCTTCTAATGTGTCAACCACCCTTAATGCGTAACCTGTGCATGTCTCATTTTCAGTTTCAGGTAACGTTTCCCACTGATCCTTAAACGATATACAGTTCAATGCGCAAAACCTTGCGACTTGATCCGCATATCCATTTCCCATTGAAACAAAGTCTTGTGATTTCACATGAGCGCTACATTTTACCACAGCAATTTCATGAGGTAACTGAATCGTGTGCAACAACTTCTTAATTCTTTCACCATTTTTCACTGGAGAACCAGAAGAGGTCAGGAAACCCCTCTGTGACCATAGCTGGCCAAAATCATGAACAATTCAAAATCCATAACTGCTGTTAGTATAGATGATTACCTTCAATTCGGCAGCGGCACGGCATGCCCTAGTAAGAGCAACCAATTCAGCCACTTGAGCAGGGCATACTCTTTCAAGCCAAGATGCTTCTAGGATACCAGTGATTGTACACACAGCGTATCCGGCTCTCAGCACTCCTACTGAGTCTCTCAAACATGAGCCATCAACAAAGATAATGTAGTCATTTTCTTCCAATTGGGTATCTTTAATATCAGGCCTCGGTTTGGTGCACATTTCTGTTACCTCAAGACAATCATGTTCTACATCATCAGCATCTTCAACTTCTGTATTTTTATTTGGAAGCAAAGTTACCGGGTTCAGCACTGTACATCTTTTCAACGTTACCTTTGGTGACCCCAATATAATAGTTTCATATTTTATCAGTCTTGCGTTTGTCATGTGCTGCGTTTTGGTCCGGGTTAACAAAATCTCAACGGAGTGTGGGACCATTACTGTTAAAGGATGTCCCATCACTATGCCTTCGCATTGTGCAAGGCTTTAACCAACTGCTGCTACTGCACACAGACAACCCGGTAAGGCTACTGCAACTGGGTCCAAAGTAGCTGAAAAATATGCTACAGGTTGGTTTGCACCTCCATGGACCTGTGTCAAGACAGACAAGGAACAAGCATCATGTTCATGACAAAACAGGACAAAAGGCTTTGTGTAATAAGGCATACCTAAAGCTGGAGCCCTACACATACACTCTCTTAGCTCAGTGAACGCCTAATTTCTTTCTCAGACAAAGTTATGACATATGTCCCATCTTTAACCTCCTTAACAGTCAGCCTCACCAATGGCTTGGAGATGACTGAGAAATTCGGGATCCATTGACGACAGTAGCCCACCATTCCCAGAAACATCCTAACATCTCTCCGTGTTGTTGGGGGATTCATCTGCAATAAGAAAGTTGCGCTCTCCTTGGATATTTTCCTCAACACCTTTTCAATTAGATGACCTGAGTATTTCACCTCTTTCTGACAGTATTGCAGCTCCTTTGGGGACACTTTATGCCCATTCTTTCCCAAGTGGTTCAGTAACGCAATAGTATCATACTTGCAATCATCTCTCGTTTTGGATGCAATCAACAAATCGTCAATGTACTGCACTAGAGTCGATTGAAAAGGCAATTCCAATGTCTCCAAATCCTTCTTTAATATCTGATTGAAGATGGAAGGTGATTCCGAAAACCCTTGAGGAATTCAACACCAACTGTAGATCTTTTCCAAGAATTTGAAACTGAAAAGAAATTGGCTGTCCTCATGAAGAGGCACAGAAAAGAACGCTTGGGACAAGTCTACAACTGTGAACCATTCTGCATCACATGGAACTTGGAACATTATTACAGCTGGATTTGGCACCACTAGGCAACATTTCACCACTATGTCATTGATCTTTCTCAAGTCTTGGACAATTGAAACCTTCCCACAAGGCTTTCTCAGTCCCAATATTGGTGAATTACATGGACTGCTCATCACCCCCTTCTAAACTCCTTGCTTCACAAAGTCTGCAATTATCTGCGTTACCTGTATAAGGACATTTTGCACCATATGATACTGCGGCACTTGGGGAAACACAGCATTAGGCTTCACACTGACTTTAACTTGTTCTCCTCCTTTTATCAGACCCACTTCCTTTCCTGTCAAGTCCCACACTTTCTCTTTGACTGTCCCCTGCAAATCTGCTGGCAGATCAGTCACTATGAACATTGGGAAGAAGCTCATCAAGGGGTACTCCTCATCTGTTGTCTCCGTCTCAGGCTCTGAGATCTGTCCGTCATCCCCTTCATGGTCACTGTTTGTCTGCACCTCAATTCCCTCATTGGAACAGGTGATAGAACACCTTGTCTTGCACAGTAAGTATCTTCCCAGTAGGGACACTTGAGTCACAGACTACAAATCTGTGCAATCCCTGGAAAGTACCAATCTCAACCTGAACCGAATCTGTGATCAGGTTAGTCAGGAGCTGGTTTGCCACTCCTACTACCTTTATTGTACGTCCCGTTAGAGGCAACTTCGGAACCTCTGCACTTCTGACTGTAGAGCGTGTAGCTCCTGTGTCAACCAAGAATGAGACCTTGTGACCCATTACCTTCCCTTGCACATAGGGTCCTCTCTGATCTACTTCTAGGGACGCTGCAAGCCTACACTCCTCACCATCTGCGCTCTCATCTGATCATTCATCGTTTATTCCATTCTCACCACGCAATGGGAACTGTTGTACTGCATTATTTTGACTCATTACTTGACTTGTGACCTGTTGAGGAAGCATCACCTGTTGCTGTTCCATTGGTGCTAAGGGCAACTGCATTTGCTGTCTAGGTACCACGGGAATCTGCTGTTGCACTTGCTGCATCTGCACTGATTGTACATGTGGCATCTGCACTTGTTGCATGGGTTGAAGACCCTGCATCTGAACCATGTTATTTTGGAAGTTCGGATTCGGACCCCTCATTCTTAGTCCTTTAACATTTTGGAATGCATTAACATCATTGCTTTGTTGAACAACACCCTCCTGCACCATCATCGGGCATTCCCGCATCCAGTGTCCGATGCCACCACAAGCATGACAAGGTAACACTTTCTTCATCCCCTGCACATCATTTTAAACCACTACTGGGTTCAAATCTGGACCACGGTTCACAAAACCTCCTCGACCTCTGCCTCTCACTTGCGCCTGAAACATCCCGTTTCCTTGCGGCTGTTGCACCATCTGCTGTAAACCATTTACCTGCATCCCTGCTTGTGCTGCCTTAATTTGCATCACCATCACCTTCTCCTTCAACTTTCTCTGCTTCAAATCAATTTCATCACTACAGTATTTTGCATACTGCAACATCTCATCAATCGGCTTCACTTGCCAACAGATCAAATGATTCTTAATCATCTGGCTAATCTCAGGTCTCAATCCCTCAACAAACCTGAACACAAGGTGATTCATGTCCTTCGCCTCTATAACCTCTGTACCACTGTAGTGTTTGAACGCCTTCAACAACCTCCTGCACCGTTCGATCAATCTTTTGCCAATCAATATTCTGCGGAGACACCTTCTGTTTCAAAAACTCAATCACCTTATAGTAGTACCTCATCACCTCAGGAGACGGTGCTCCTGTGACTCTGTCTCTTGCCGGTTCTGCGGTTGGCCAATCCACACTCCTCTTGCACTCGAGCCACAAATTAGATGGAACTATGATCTCAAAGAGAGTATTCAGGTCTTCCCAAAGACACTTCGCAAGCTTCACAAACCTGTCCGTCTGCTGATACTACTCTATCGGCTTCTCCCTCAGCCTGGGGAAGTCATTTGTGAAAGACAAAATGTCACCTCTCGACCCTGGAACATGGACAAGAACTCCTCCAGCCATTTCTCTCATGGGTAACATCTTTATTGTACCAGTATCCGGCACAGCTTTCGTCTGCTGCTGTTCCAAGCGGTCACTTTTCCTTTTATCTCTTTTCTTCACCCATCTGCCTTCCCACTTTTCTAATGCTCCCCAAACTTGTGCACTCTGCAATATTTCTTTAAGGTGTGCCTCCATCCCAGTAGACCTCATGTGATCAAAATCCTTAGGCTCAAAGTCTAACCTGTAACTCCTTTTCAGATGTTTAGTGTTGTCTAAGTCTATGTAGTATTTGTCTGCCAGGTTCGCCAACCTCTGGTGCACCTTGCTCACTTCCTTAGTTATCTTTGGGCACAGATACCTCAATTCTGCTTCAGTATATGATTCTAGCCTGTTCACTCCCATGCTCCCTTCAACTACCTCAGCTGCTTCCATGCCCAACCTCACAAAATTCAGGTACTCCTCGCTTTCCGACCGCTCTGCTGTCGCAGGAGTAGTCTGTGGTGAATTTAACCTGTCTAACCATTCGTTCAATTGTTGCACAGTCAACCCTTGCAACAAGATATTTCCCGTCTGCATCATCGGTGTTTGCGGCACATTCGCACTTGTGATCTGCGGAGTCAGCAGTCCCAAACCTGATTGTCTCATGGTATCTGGAGTAACCCCAATCGGACTGAAGTCTAACAGGGACCTAGATCTCTCTATTGTCTGTTCCACTGGAGTCATCCTTTGAGAGCTCCCTACGAACCCTCCTCTTGTCATCTCTTGGGTCATTACTCCCTGATCACATGCACTAGGCTTTGACTGTGCATACAATGGTACTGGCGGACCAACTGTAATAGGTAGTGATATGGCAGCTGGCGGCTGCCTGCTTCCCAAACCCTGTGGAGCATTAGCTCCCATATTCTGATTCATTACGTGTGCTGTGGCTGACTGTGGTCCAGTGACCGGAGTGCAATTCGGTATCAATTGTTGCTGTGCCTGAGGCAGTAAAAGTGGATCAGTTTGTATCAGCTTTGGTCTTGTGTATTGTCGGATCTGAAGGCACCATCAAACTTGTAGTGGTCTCTAATATTGGGACATCAGGGTAGAGCCTATGAACCGGTGGTGGCTGTAACTGTGTCTGCATCTCTGGGGCAGTAGACACACTGACACTATTCTGTATAGGAACTGGTGTTGCAACAGTGTTTACCTGTACCTGGTTTGTTATTCCCTGGTTTTGCGTCGAATTTACAGGACCCGCACTAGTACTTGGTCTATTGTCATCTATGGCATATGGTGGTAGTTGATCATGTAAAAACTGATTGAGGAACTCATCATCAGCTGAGTCATCTGCATCTGTCCAGTACTTCTTAGTCTCCTTTTGTTTGCTAGAACCCTTGTCAGTCTTACAAGTAGCTTTTCCTCCTTGGGATCCACCTTCTTGAGTTATTGCTGGAAACATCCTAACTCCATCTATTATCTCCCTTCTCTACATCCTGTGCTCGCTATCCCACCTAGCCTCCGCTAGTGTCTTTTCTGCTTTCCTCATTCTCCTCTCACACTTTTTTTGCCGATGTCGTATGGCCATCAGTTCCCAAATTGCTAATGCCTCAAACTGTGCTGGCCTCGGAGGTGGCTTTTGTTCATTTAACGCCTTCCGCAAATTCTCTAAAACCATTATATTGAATGTTCCGTGCCCTGGAAACGCTAAACACCCGTCTTTCTCTGTCATTTTGCAGCATTGCTTTAGCCAAAGACATGGCGCGACTCCCCTCTCCTACATTATGGCGTAAGCCGGTGTATCCTCTGGCAGTGTAGGCTTTCCCACACTTGCGGTAATGTACACATCTCCCTTCAAAACGCTCTTTAAAGCCTGGAAAAACTTCATCTTTGCATCTTTTATTTTTCTAACAATTGAATCAGGAAGTGACTTTAATTCCCAAAACTCTCTTCTCAACCAATTGCCTCTCACGGACGGCTGCCAATCCGTGCGCGACCCTTCTCACTAACCGACCTATCCCAGCGCGGCTCCAATGACATCACACTCACACACACTGCAGCTGACAAAGTCTTGCGGCTTGTCTTCCCCACTCTCTATTCACACAAAATCTAAAGCAATATATTGCGAGCACTAACAAAAACTCAAATTTGCCGGTTTACTACAGGAAAGGGTAACACAATTGCTTCAGAACATTACAGAGATTTTGCTTTTAGCCTCGGCCGCTACTCTCTCCTTCTCAGATCCAGCACTCGCAAGCAAAATTTGACCAGCAAATTCTGCTCTTGACTTGTCAATCTCCATCGAAGTTTTCATTCACTCACATAGACTCAAACTCGACTTGTCAACCACGCCCGATTGACCTACTAAACCGAGCAAATTACAACATAAACCATCAATATACTCCGGAGTCTTAGACCACGCAGGGTCCGTACATCACCAACAACCACATGGACAATTTTTTAGCACAAAGCGCCACACTCACATGAAGTTCGCCGACTTCCCTACTGTTATACTGCGGAGTACACACACTCCTACTAAAACATTACCTGGCCTATAATTCTCACAAAACCTCACAATTCACCTGCGGTATGCATAAGCTGTGCAAGCGCAAACCCTACGTCACTCACTCTATCACTAGAATGCCGAGAACATACCCAACTCACTTTGGCAAGCTCCGAGATTCCGGGAAAGTCATTTGGGACTTAGATGCACATCATCTCTCCAATTTGCATTATTCCAAGAACAATTTTCAAACAATGGTCCCTCGTCCGAGGGCCCCAAAGGGCCTAAACCATCCTCTGCTACCAGAACTGATAACGCGTCCCAACCTTGATAACTTAACTTACACGGGAACTCATTTTAGGCCAATGAATCTTTTGACCACGTTTGGAGACTTCCCAGGACGAGATATCTGTTCAGCATTGCAATCAATAGATCAATAACCTCAACAATATTCACAATAACTAATCAATCAAACTAATCAATAACATTTAATAAGAATCGCACACACCTTGACCTCGCGGCCATGAATAACCACACCAATCTAGTAAGAGTTAGGATATTTATTCCCTATTAGTTACAATCTAGTAGCATGTTTATTAGTCTCAATATCAGTAAGCACATCAAAACCACTATAATATAGCAACTTGAGAAAAACTTTAGCAGAGCATAGATCATGAACATTAGAACAAAGCACGACGTTAACATGAATCAAGTTTAGCAGAGTATCATTAGCACGTTATTCAACAAAGCAAGAATTCAGTCATTTGTCTATTTGCGTCCAGTATTAGTGAACTCCTTAACTAACCTCGAATTAGCATCAGCATGTTGGGCTTCATGCAAAACAATTTAGCAACATGAATTTAGAAAACATCTACCTATGGCCTCTATCAAAAGAGCAGTTGGTACCCAGAAAGAAAAGGCAAACAGACAATTACAATTAATTATCCAATAGTTACCCATCCAAATGGGTCACCATACAACGTCAGTCTTCGTCCTCAGGACATCAGTCGATTCGCCATCAGCCAGGATAGAACAGCTAAGTCTCAGCAGGGCATAGCAAGAAGAAACTCTTCCCTCATAAGGAGGAGAAGTAAGTATCGGGCAAGGAAGAAGGTGAGGATGGTTTAATGTATAAGAAAGCTAAAGACAAAGTCTCTCAGAATAGCATAGAATGTCAAGTAATGGCATCAAAGTGGCAAGGAGGAATGGCTAAGAACGGCTGATTTCTTCTTGTGTCACGCCGTTATATCAAAGTTGTCAAACAAGTCTCTAATTTCCCATTGGGCAATATTTAGTGCATCATTATCTCTGTCCAATGATCCATCACACACCTTACTAGAATTTTCACCTAACACAGTTCTCACATAGTTTATTGGTTCCTGTGACTGACGTCTTCATCGGGTAGAATGTCAGGTAAGAAAAGTTACACTTGTCGCGCCAGTCAGTAGTTCCATTGCCTTCTCCTTGTCCAGGCGACCTTGCACCTGTTGCAAATTATACTGTTGCATTTGGCAAGAATGTCACCTTGAGCAAATCGAGTCCCATGAGAAAGAATTTACTACAGCTACACACATATCTCTAGCTTTTGGAAAAGTACAGCTTCGTGTCCTTCAGGAAAACAGCACATTGCATGTTAGAAAAACACTGTTTAATATGAGACCAGGCAGCTAGGCCCAGACCCTTGCTAACTAAGGCCTAGTGATTAATTTAGCAAAACCTTAATACATAATTCTTAATGCTAATATAAAGTCACACATTAACACATTATTAATTCATTATTAGTCAGTTTCATTAATCATTGTATACATTGGTGGCCACTCCCCGTGGGCATATTTCAAACGTGTGCATTAGTACTATTTTAACACATTTTCTATGCGTCTTCATTATACATTAATTTGCAAGTATTTCATGTTAATTTTAATTTTAAAGTTTTACGCTCCAACAGAGTTAATTATGATGGTGGTGAAGATTAAATGTCAGACTTGGATGATGTGTAGGTTGATGAGTATAAGGATGCCTTAAACGATTTAGAGGAAAAAATTAGCATTGTAGTAGAAAGACACAAATTCTTCTTGCATGCTCAGTTGCCTTGTGAAATCATTGAGCAATATTTTGCGGTTCTTAGAACGTTAACGGTATTGTGCAAATTTAGAGAGTTACATGAAGGGATAATATGAGATCAATGATAGAACCAGTAACATGAGAATCCAGGAAAAATTATTAAAGTTAAAGCATCCATCATTAGACAAGACAATTTGCATAGCACATCGTTTAGAAAATACCGCAGAGTATGTTAAAGATCTTAGCGAAGGTCAACAAAAGGATAGAGGTGAAGTGGTGCACGTAAGGCATAAAGCTTCCAAGGGATCCAAAACAGTTGTCAAAACACATAGGGTGAGGGAGAAATGAACGTGTTTTAGGTGTGGGAGAACAAGGCACACTGCTGACTCCGGCAAATGCCCTGCCATTAAAAAGTGTAAGAAAATTTGACACTTTTCCCGAGTGTGCAAACGAGATGGGTAGAAAAGAAACAAGCGAGATGTCAATGCATGAACTGATGTTTCCAAGGAGTACTATGAGGAAGGAAGTACTGTAGATAAAGGTGATGTGGAAGTGTTAGTTGTAACTGAGAGCATGATAGGTGAAGTGCGGGAGGTGTAACATTCCTTCAAGGTGCATCATAAAGATTAACAGAGAGGACATTTCCATATGGGGCAAATTATGCTTGCTCGCCATACACCATAATAGATAGCTCTGCTTGGGATAGGTTGGAGTTCTACCTACGAACTTTGAGCCTTGGGGATATTGTGGTGGAAGACTTCCTATCAAGGGATATTTTGGGAGCACAATTGAACAGAAAGGCCGGGCAGTCATGGCTAACGTGTACACAGTAGAGGAAGGAAAAGCATTAGTGGGGTGGAAGGAACAAATGTTTTGGGGTATAATACTTAATCCTAATCACCCAGAGCAGGGTCTATTTATGGAAGATGCCAACAGGACAAAGTAGGCTGCTGGATATCCCAAGTTGTTTGCCGAACGGTTGGGGTGTTTGGAAAAATTTGAGCACCACATCCTATTCAAATCAGGAAGTAGTCCTAAGGTGCATAAGGTGAAACACATTCCCCTGGCTCCAAGTGAACAACTTTAGGAGGAACTAGATCAATTGTGCAAAACAGGAGTGATCCAACTGATCGAGGCATTAGAATTGCTCAGTCCTATGGTGTTAGCATGTACATTTAATGAGAACTGATGAATGTGTGTGGATGTCAGAGACCTTAATGAGTGCATTTGGGCTGATCACCATCTGCTACCACACATAAATGAGATGATGATGAGTGTAAAAATGGCAAATGTTTTTTGTCATTAGAGCTTTCAAGTGCATACCACCAGGTTTGGTGTCAACCTGAGTTGAAACACCTCACATCTTTCATAAGCCAAGAAGGTGCCTTTCAATTTGTGTGGATGCCATTCAGGCTAGCATCAGCATCTGCTGTGTTTCAGAGGGTGATGGGCAGTGGAATATCAAAAGAACTTTTTTCCAGGATGATATCCTGGTTTGGGAGGTGATGTCAAGGAGCATGATGACATTTTAACCGAAGTATTGGCTGGATTTACTGTTAAAATTGATAAATGCAAATTTGGTGTGTCAGAAGTAGAATACCTTTGACACATACTGTCTGCTGATGGCATGAAACCTAAAATGAAATTTGAAGAAGCCATTAAGCAACACCTTCTCTGCATGATAAGGAACAGCTTCATTCCTTTCTCGGCTTGGCCGAGTATTATTCTGAGTTTGTGCAACACTTTGCCGATAAAGTTCCTGTGTTGTGAGTATTAATGAAGAAGGGTGTACATTATGAGTGGACAAGCAAATGTCAAGCGGCATTCAACAATATCAAACAGTTTATTGTAAAAACTATAGTTCTAAAACTATTTGATCCCCTAGATAAAAGTGTAATTGTTGTGTAGTTGGCTGTGGAAGAGGGTGTATATTGTAAAAAAGCTGTCAAAAACATGATAGAGTTATAGGAATACTCCACACTTAGTAATTGGTGAGACACCATATTTTTTACTCAAAGGCAGAAAAGCATGTACTGAAATAACTCCAGTGTGGATGGACAGAACAAAGCATACTGATGTAAAGAAAGTTAAATCAGAGGAAAAGGTATTGAATTATTCAAGAAAATATGAACCTAGGCACAATGAGGGCATAAGGAAGGAAAGACGCATATTCAGGAGTGGAGATTGGGTGAGAATACACTTAGGTTCCAATACCGGAAAGGACTGCTCTAAATGGTCTTATCCTAAAGAAATAAAAGAGGTGAAGGGCCACACTGATTGGCTGAGTGATGGTAAGAAATGGAATGTAAGGGCTTGGGCACAAAACCATGTAAAACACAGTATGGCCCAAAGCAACCTGAGAGAATTGAGTACTAAAAGTGTCAATGTAATGAGAAAAGCTGTCTGGCACAAAGATTATGTGTGGGGGTTAACCTTCTAAGTCCTCACTGGACTGTGGAAAATAGCTGTGTCCTATATGAACTGTACTGTGTGCCTTAATAGGCTGTCTAGATGCATTTAATAAGAAAGCAAGAATTACTGTACTTTGTTATTTGTATCTGATGTTTTTGTTTAATTCTTTTAAGTTATGAAGATATGTTGTATCGTAATGGTAATATGTAAGCAGGATTTGGTTTGGATTGTGTTATTGTTTTACAAATGTAGTCTGGTGGGATTCCATTATGAGTAGGAGGTTCTAGAATACCTACACTCACTCTTGGATGAAGGCCTGCCAGGGTTGGATGTACTATGCTTGTGCTTAATTAATATTAAGCCTGAAAAGATCACTTTCCTGTGGTGCTTATCTTAGAATCTGCCCCCATTGGATCCATAACTCATTCCTTGCACCAACGCACTCATCTTTTCCAGGAAGCAGAATACTGCTTATGTGTGGTACTGGAACAAGCCGGTTTGATGTAGACAAAAGGTTGTTGTAAATTACCTATCTCTTGCCAATGTTGCCTGAAGCTTTCAAGGCAATACATCTCAGCAGGCCCATTTATTATCAAGGGATGTAGATCTCCCACTGGATCCTTCAGAATCTCTGGAAACATCAGCAAAAAGAGCAGTAGAGCCCAGGACTTTTCCAGTAGTTTTGGAAACCATGGTTGTGCTCTTCTCTCGCTAGGATCAGGTTTGCGTTCTGCCTCGTCACTATGCCACTATTTGAGTAATCATGGAAAACACTGGAAAAGTGTCCTAACGGGTCAAGCTTGAATCTTGAAGAAAAGCATCTGTTGCATTTGCCATAAGATCTGGCTTCCATTTTCAGAACCCTTTGATTTGTTTGTTCAGACGAGAATCAAAATGTTCTATTGTGCATGGACCCAACTTCTCATACTGTTCAAAAAACCTTGGTGATGCAGAATCTAATCACTGGAATCCATTGATTCTACAACAACCTTTCGGTGAGATCCAAAAATGTCTCTGCCCTTCCAGGCCTCTATGTGTTCCTATCCCAAGATAACTCTACTCTGCCCTCCCTTGATAGTTGATCTGATCTACATATGCAAAGCATTTGTGTAGATGCTGGACTTACAACCTTTGTAGGATTCTGTAGTGCAGAGAACCAGGAATAATTGCCTGTATCGACAACGCCAAGAGCTGCCCTATTCGAGCTACTAGTCTCACAGATATAGGTGGTCATTCCAACCTCAGCAGTAAAAGGCGCTTACCGCCGTGCAGAAGACCGCCATAACACCGCCGCGGTCGCGGTACACCGCCACAGTCATTCTGACCCACAACAGGCAAACCGCCAATATACAGACATCCACAAAACTCCGCCACACCAAAGGCCAGCGAGAAACTGGCGATGACCAAACCTCCCCCGTTACGCCAACAGAAAAAAACACCCATGCCATTACGACCCACGAATCCACGCGGCGGTCTTTCAACCGCGGTATTCCATTGGCGGTACACACCGCCGCGCTCAAAATACACACACAGGTACAAAACACAGCCACATTGGACAAATCGAAATACACACACCTGATACACATACACACACCACTCCCACACACCCAATACATTATAAAACACACACCCACATCACCCACAAAACCCCACTCCTCGAGATTCGTGAACACGCACTGAGAAAAGAGAACCGAGCACCCAGATGCGCAATTCACTGTCACCCTGCAATATTACCACGCACTTCAAACAACACACCAATACACAGCACCACACTTAGCACCACACAATCCACCCCACACATCACCCACACCACCCCATGGCACCGCAAAGACACCCCAGGTTTACTGACGATGAACTCAGGGTCATGGTGGAGGAAATTGTACGGGTAGAGCCACAGCTCTTCGGGACACAGGTGCAGCACACCATCATTGCCAGGAAGATGGAGCTATGGAGCAGAATAGTCGACAGGGTCAACGCTGTGGGACAGCACCCAAGAAATAGGGACGACATCAGGAAGCGGTGGAACGACCTACGGGGGAAGGTGCGTTCCATGGTATCCAGGCACAACATTGCGGTGCAGAAGACTGGCGGCGGACCCCCACCTCCTCCCCCGGACTTTACAACATGGGAGGAGCAGGTCTTGGCGATCCTGCAGCCTGACGGCCTCGCAGGAGTAGGCGGAGGAATGAACTCTGGTAAGTCTAATCTTAACTACTTCATCCCCCCCACCCCACCAGCATGGAAACTCATACCCCCACCCTCACCCTCATCACACCTACTCCTTGCAAATGTCTCACCATCATAACCCACCCATCCCAACACCAAGCCCTGCATGCGACCACAAAGCATGGACACCCATCACCTAAGCATGCCCACTGCACCCCCCCCCCAAACCACCGTCACAAAAGCCCCCACAAGGGAATGCCAGCACTGGGGTACACGGGCACCCACCCATTGCACGCTATGGCACACACAGAAGCAATAACCATACCTTTATACCCCTGCAGGACCCGAACACCACGTCACCACGCAGGAGGGTCCACAAATGTCCACTCCACCCCCAGAAGAGGCCCACAGTGATGACAGCAGCTCTGTCTCCCTGGATCTAGATGACCAGCCCGGCCAATCGGGGACCTCTGGACAGTCGGTTCCCCTCAGACAGCCACAGCCCACAGCAGACCTTCCCCCCACTGGGAACACCAGCACAGCACCCACCCAGCGGGCCCATACCTCTGTCCCCAGGACACGTCAATCAGCGGTGTGTCCACCACTACAGGGAACCCAGGTTAACCCACCACCCCAACAACAACAGGGACCTGGGGGCAGTGGTAGTGGGCACACGGTCCAGGGGACAGAGGCCCAGGGAAACAGGGGAACTGGGAGGGCTGCTGTGCGACGGGGGGGGACAGGCCCAGGGAACCCACTCTCCACGAGGCCCTCTCCTCCATCATGGGAGCATACCACCACTCCCAGGAGACGATGTCCACGGTCCTGGCCAGGTTTCAGGAGATCCAGCTTCTGCAGGAGCAACAGTATATGGGGTTCAGGGAGGAACTAAGAAACATCTGTTCCGCCATGGGCATCATCGTAGTGGCACTGAATCAGGTAGTCACCACATTGCGGGACACTCTGGCACCACAAAGGGCCCCTGTCACTAGCATGGACCAAGAACTGCCTACCACCTCCGCTGGCGCTAGCGGACAGGAGGCCCCGACACAAGACCAACAGGCCACCAGAACCCCACCTCCTGCAGAAGGAGAACCACCCCGCAAGCGGGCCCTGAGATCCAGGAAGAAGACAGAGTAAGATGCCAAGACCCCCGCCACGAAAGGATACCTCCCTGATTGTCATCCCACTGTCCCACATTGACACCCTGTCCAACCTTAAACTGCCCCTGCTCCACTTTCCACAGGCATTTGGACATTGCACCTGTGATACTGATAGTCTGGACTCTGCCATGGACAATCCTCCACCATCACCACTCACCGATTTGCAACCACCCACCAATTTAGAGCACTGTAATAAACACACTTATTGCACAAAACAATCAGGAGTCTGGCTGTTATTTGGAACAAATGTATTAGATATGACCGTGCCAAAATGCTTATTTTCATTGTGATGCCATCATACCAATGTCACACAGCTGTAGTCCATGGGGAAACAAAGCAGATGTCACGCAGTGGGGCCCACAGCTCTGAAATCTGAAGGGAAAGTCACAACTCAGTTACCATACACTGGGGGAAAAGGACAGACAGTAGAGAGGTAGTAGGGGTTAAGTAAATGTTATATGCCGGGGGGATTCTTACCTGTGTGTCATTGGAAATACTGCAGTATTACTGTGTTCCTGTTGTCTATGTCGTCCTCTTCGCCTTCCTCCTCTTCACTCTCCACAGGCTCCACAGCTGCTACAACACCACCATCTGGACCATCCTCCTGCAGAAAAGGCACCTGGCGTCACAAAGCTAGGTTGTGAAGCATACAGCAGGCCACGATGATCTGGCACACCTTCTTTGGTGAGTACATTAGGGATCCACCTGTCATATGGAGGCACCTAAACCTGGCCTTTAGGAGGCCGAAGGTCCGCTCTATCACCCTCCTAGTACGTCCATGGGCCTCATTGTACCGTTCCTCTGCCCTTGTCCGGGGATTCCTCACTGGAGTCAGTAGCCATGACAGGTTGGGGTAACCAGAGTCACCAATTAGCCACACACGGTGCCTCTGGAGTTGATCCATCACGTAAGGGATGCTGCTATTCCGCATGATGTACGCATCATGCACTGAGCCAGGGAACTTGACATTAACATGGAAGATGTACTGGTCAGCCAAACACACCATCTGGACATTCATGGAATGATAACTCTTCCTGTTCCTGTACACCTGTTCACTCCTGCAGGGGGGGACCAAAGCAACATGGGTCCCATCAATGGCACCAATGATGTTGGGAATATGTCCAAGGGCATAGAAATCACCTTTCACTGTAGCCAAATCCCCCACCTCAGGGAAGACGATGTAGCTCCGCATGTGTTTGAGCAGGGCAGACAACACTCTGGACAACACCTTGGAAAACATGGGCTGGGACATCCCTGATGCAATGGCCACAGTTGTTTGAAATGACCCACTTGCTAAGAAATGAAGTACTGACAGAACCTGCACTAGAGGGGGGATCCCTGTGGGTTGGCGGATAGGTGACATCAGGTCTGGCTCCAGCCGGGCACACAGTTCCTGTATAGTGGCTCGGTCAAGCCTGTATGTCAGTATGACATGTCTTTCCTCCATTGTCGACAGGTCCACCAGCGGTCTGTACACGGGAAGATTCCTCCATCTCCTTGCATGTCCCAGTGGACGGTGCCTATGAAGGACAACAGCGAGCACAGAGTCAATCAAACACAGGTACGTTCCCACAGCTTGCACATAACACGAATCCCTATGCATTGTTTGGCTTGTATGAGTGTCGATGCAAGGCCTAGGTATGTGTGTCGCAGTACAAATTCAGCCATGTGGGCCCTTGAAATGGCAGCTGCCTGACCTGTGAAGTGCGACAATGGGATGTGAGGTCAATGCGCTGGCGTGGGACACCATGGTGGTAGGCGATAGAAGACCGCGACGCAAAGCAGCATTTGTTAACATTGAACCCTGCGGGTTTCAGGAGCCAATGACGATGTGCGCCGGCGGTCACGGTACGCACCGCCGCGTGCGTAACCGCCATTTTCTATCAGCTTAATCACTCGATACCTGATCTTCCACAGGAGAGGACCTACACTGCAAGTGCTGCTGTGACCTCGGTCTGGAAGAGACAATGGCTCATGCGACTGGGAAAGGGCCCCTGCCTTCACTGCGGAGGAGTTGGAGAAACTTGTGGATGGGGTCCTCCCCCAGTATGCGCTACTCTACGGTCCTCCAGACCAACAGGTAAGTACACTGGGACCATGCTTTGTGGGCTATGCCTGTGTTGAGTGGGGTAGATGAGAGATGGTGGGGAGGGGAGCGATTGAGGCATGCATCAAACGACAGATGGGAGCATGTGCCACATGGCAAGGGTGGGGATGGGGGCCACTCACATGGAGCATGCAGAAGGTGATGATTATACTTCTCTCCCTGTACATGTCACATAGGTCAGCGCCCACCAGAAAATCGACATTTGGCGTGCCATCGCCAAGGACGTCCGCACCCCGAGTTGAATGGGCGCGTGAGGACATCACAGCAGACACAAGGGGGTGAGTACACTCAAATCCTAGTGACTTTGCGCGCAGTGGAGGTGTCTGGGTGGGGGAGGAGGGCTGTGGGTATCCCTTGGCCAGGGCGATATCTGTAGGCTAGGCCCCTCCGTAAGGCATGGCCCCGTGCCCCCGCCCCCCACCTCTGTAGGATGCCAAGTACAGGTATCCATGGCCCTGTGTCATCTATGTGTGCAGTTGTCGTACATAGGCTTGTAGGCCATGTCCCACGGATTGCGTAGTGGACCCCAAGTGCGCGGCGTACTGCAGGGGGCTTCTGTGTCTGTCCTCTCCGCCAACTGTGTCACCAATGCATGCACTCAACATGTCTTTATTTCCCCCCCCCTTTTTTGTGGTCTTCCTGTTCATGTGTGCATTAGCATCATCAGGCGGAGGAGAAGTGGCATCGGAGCACGAGGGAGCTGCATCCCACATGGCCCTGGAGGGCCATGCAACGGAGTCCGAATACACCAGTGGGACGGAGGGC
Source organism: Pleurodeles waltl (assembly GCF_031143425.1). Taxonomy (NCBI): domain Eukaryota; kingdom Metazoa; phylum Chordata; class Amphibia; order Caudata; family Salamandridae; genus Pleurodeles; species Pleurodeles waltl. Next base: position 1,083,382,166 of record NC_090437.1, on the reverse strand, counting down.
GAGGGGAGCTCCACAGCGGGGACTCGTGCTGATGTCAGTGACAGCGACTCGTCCTCTGAAGGGAGCTCCCTTGTGGTGGTGGCAACATCCGTGCCCCCCGCAACAACAGGTACAGCCACCACCCAGCGCACCAGCACCGCCCTCCCAGCAGACCCTCAGCGTTTGCCCCGTGCCTGCTCACCCAGGAAGGTGGGCATCTCCTTCGCTACAGGCACCTCAGGTCCTGCCCCTGTCACCCCTGCTGCCCTCAGTGAGGAGGTCATTGACCTCCTGAGGACCATCATTGTTGGGCAGTCTACCCTTTTGAATGCCATCCAGGGTGTAGAAAGGGAGGTGCACCAGAGTAATGCATACCTGGAGGGCATTCATTCTGGTCAGGCTGCCCATCAGCGATCGTTCAACGCTCTGGCCTCAGCACTGACGGCAGCCATTGTCCCTGTCTCTAGCCTCCCCCCTCCAACTTCCTCCACCCAGAGCCAATCCCCTGTACCTCTGCCTATCCCAGACACACCATCAGACCAGCCTGCACACACCTCAACACCCAAGGGAAGCTCAGCCAAACATAAGCACCACACATCACACAAGCATTCACACAAGCAACATCCACATGCAGACATAACAACACCCACTGCCTCCACTGTGTCCCCCTCCTCCTCGTCTCCCTCCCTGTGACATCTCCACTCACACTTGCATGCACAACATCTTCAGCCACTACGTCCATCACCAGCACACCCACCAGAACACTCCGCACACGTGCAGTCACCACCCCCACTACCATTTACACGTCCCCTGTGTCCTCTCCCAGTGTGTCTGTCACCCCCTTTTCCAAACTACACAAACGCAGGCAGCCACACACCCAACAGCCATCCACCTCACGACAGCCTCCAGCCAAAGCACCTGCACCCAAAGACACCAGACTTCACACTCCTACAACCACATCCTCTTCCTCCACTCCCATACCCACTACACCTACCCGTCCCTCTCTTTCGAAATTGCTTTTCCTTGCCAACCTTAACCTCTTTCCAACAACTCCCCCACCCCGTCCATCTCATAAGACTCCAATCAGCACCTCAGCCACCACAAAACCGGGACCTATAAAGACTCTCACCCTCAAGGGCAGGCAGTTCAGCTAGGAGCCAAGGCACGGCCAGCCCACCCCCGGAAAAGCATCCGAAGATTGCCAGTGCCCGCCGCGAGAGGCCAAAGACACCAGGGACCAAAATCCCTACCATGGCTCCTGCAGGAAGTGGGGTGCCACCTGGCACACCGCCAAAGGTGGGAAAGGGCCACAGGCGAACAGGGAAGGGTGGGAAGGGCAGCACGCCCGACAAGTCCGGCAGCAGGCCAGCTGCCTAGGAGGGCCCCACCAGCCCCATCCCAGGTGTGCAGGAGGACACCCACAGGCCCGGTACTGCAGCCCAGGAGGGCCCCGCAAGCCACGTCCCAGGTGTGCAGGAGGACACCCACAGGCCCGGTACTGCAGCCCAGGAGGGCCCCGCAAGCCAACAGACAGATGGCCAGGAAGGCCCCGCCAGCCACATGTCAGGTGGCGAGTGACATCCATGCCATGGCCGGATCCGCTGACCTGGACACTCATCTCAAGCACCGCTGAACTGGGCACCGTCGTCTCAAGCACCGCTGAACTGGGCCCTTCATCTCAAGCACCGCTGCACTGGGCACCGCCGTCTCAAGCACTGCTGCACTGGGCACCGCCGTCTCAAGCACTGCTGAACTGGGCCCTATATCTCAAGCACCGCTGAACTGGGCACCGCTGTCTGAAGCACCGCTGAACTGGGCCCTTCATCTCAAACACCGCTGCACTGGGCACCGCCGTCTCAAGCACCACTGAACTGGGCCCTTCATCTCAAGCACCGCTGCACTGGGCACCGCCGTCTCAAGCACCGCTGAACTGGGCCCTTCATCTCAAGCACCGCTGAACTGGGCACCGCCGTCTCAAGCACCGCTGCACTGGGCACCGCCGTCTCAAGCACCGCTGCACTGGGCACCGCCGTCTCAAGCACCGCTGCACTGGGCACCGCCGTCTCAAGCACCGCTGAACTGGGCCCTTCATCTCAAGCACCGCTGCACTGGGCACCGCCATCTCAAGCACCGCTGAACTGGGCCCTTCATCTCAAGCACCGCTGAACTGGGCACTGCCGTCTCAAGCACCGCTGAACTGGGCCCTTCATCTCAAGCACCGCTGCACTGGGCACCGCCATCTCAAGCACCGCTGGCCCATTGGCAGAAGGGGCAGGCCCTCATCTGTGTCGGGCATGGCTGCACGAAGCACTCTGGGCACCAGTCCCCCTCCAGAAGCAGTGGAGACTGTCATCCACTTGTGAGACTGTGGCTTTGCACTCCCCAGGATGGCACAGTGGGCAACCCACCCACTGCAGAGACTTGAAAGACTGTGGCTTTGCACTCCCCAGGATGGCACAGTGGGCAACCCACCCACTATATAGACTTGAGAGACTGTGGCTTTGCACTCCCCAGGATGGCACAGTGGGCAACCCACCCACTGAAGAGACTTGAGAGACTGTGGCTTTGCACTCCCCAGGATGGAACAGTGGGCATGGAGGCCCCTTGTGGATCTGGCGTCGTGGACTCATCTGGCTGAGGTGCCCCCCCCTTCCCTTCCCCCTGAGGTGCCTGTAGTTTTGCTATCTGATGCCCCTGCAGTGTTCTCTCCGTTGGTGTCAGGTATCCTGTGTGGGCTTTATGTATATAATAGTTTTAGATGTGTGATATATTTATAAGCCAGTGATACAATATATTCGACAGTTGATGATCATTTCCTTTTGTCTTTGCATTCTTCCAGGGGGTTTGGGGGTGTAACTGTGATGTATTGCTATGCATTGATGTGTGTGTTGTAGTGGGTGAGGGTGGGGGTGGGTGTGTCGCGTATGTGTGTCCCCGTAATTTTTTCCCTCCCCCCTCCCCTGTGTCGTAGGTGCAGTACTCACCGTTGTCTTCTGCGCCGGCGTTCGTGCTCCTGGTAGAGGAGCAGGAAGACAATAGCTGGGAGGATGTGGAGTTCGGGTTCCATGCTGTCCAGATTCCTCGTGGGGTGGATGGAGGTGAGTGTTTTCCATTTGAAATGTCTGTTTCCGCTGTGTTTTTATCGGCGGGGCTACCGCCCCGGAAAAGGTGGCAGATTGGTGGGTTGTGATAGGGTGGGCGGTACTTTGTCTCCCGCCTGTCTGTTGGCGGTGACCGCCGCGCTGTTTGTTTGTCCCGCCGTGGCGGTCGGAGTGTTGAAGTGGCGGTCTCTGTTGGCGGTTTCCGCCAGGGTCGGAATTCCATTTTTTTAACCGCCAGCCTGTTGGCGGGTAGGCCGCCGCTTTAACACCGACCGCCAGGGTTGGAATGACCCCCATAGTCTGTTTAGAAAAAGATGATCTGAACTTCCTATTGGTGTCCTTTACCTTCTGTGTGAGTAACTGTAAGTGGGCCCTGAGAGAATTTATTTGGAACCCCAGGACTCTGAGTTGGAAGCAACACTGACTTCTTCTCATTGATTACAAAGCCCAGCTCCTGCAAGAGATCGATTGATCATGACAGATGAAGAATACCTTTTGTCTGATCTTGTGCCAGGATAATAAGGTCATCCACAAATACTATTATCTGGACCCCTTTACTCTCTACATTCCCACTACTGGTTGGTAAAGCACCAAGGCACTGAAGAGAGTCCCAAAGGCAACACCAAGATTGTGTACCATTGTTCTTTCCATTGAAATTGTAGAAACCTCTTGTGAAGAGGAAACATAAGGATCATTAAATAGGCATCTTTGAGGTCCAAAATGGACCATCTACTTTTACTCCTGGAGGAGTTCCCTCAATGGATGGAAACACTCCATCTTGAAGTGCCTGTAATGAATCCAGCTGTTGGAAGCCTGGCAAACGTTGCCTGACTTGCCAGGCCCTGCCAAAAAGATCAGGGTGAAAAAACTTTTTCAGGGACAATTGCACCCTGTCTTTGAGAAATCCTGCCTGTTTTCAATGAAGCCAGGTCTGTGAGTTTAGGATCAATCCAAACTAAGATGGACCTGTGCGTCTCGGCCAAGATTGCACAATTAATATTACCCAACTGCCAAACGGCCTGGTGGGCCCACCCTACTAATACATCTGTGTTAGACCTGACATGCCTTAGGGTGGTCACCCCTAACCTTTTGCCTGCCTCCCTCCACTTTTTGGACACTGTTTTTGCTGGCTTTTAGACTCTGCACACTTTACCACTGCTAACCAGTGCTAAAGTGCATATGCTCTCTCCCTTTAAACATGGTAACTTTGGATCATGCCCAATTGGACTATTTAATTTACTTATAAGTCCCTAGTAATGTGCACTATATGTGCCCAGGGCCTGTAAATTAAATCCTACTAGTGGGCCTGCAGCACTGATTGTGCCACCCACTTTAGTAGCCCCTTTACCTTGTCTCAGGCCTGCCATTGCAAGGCCTGTGTGTGCAGTTTCACTGCCACTTTGACTTGGCATTTAAAAGTACTTGCCAAGCCTAAACCTCCCCTTTCTCTACATATAAGCCCCCTCTAATGTGTGTGCTAGGTAACCCCTAGAGCAGGGTGCTGTGTGGGTAAAAGGAAGGACATGTACTTGTGTAGTTAACATGTCCTGGTAGTGTAAAACTCCTAAATCGTTTTTACACTACTGTGAGGCCTGCTCCCTTCATAGGCTAAAATTGGGGCTGCCCTCATACATTATTGAAGTGGTAGCTGCTGATCTGAAAGGAGTAGGAAGATCATATTTAGTATGGCCAGAATGGTAATACAAAGTCCTGCTGACTGGTGAAGTTGGATTTAATATTACTATTCTAGAAATGCCACTTTTAGAAAGTGAGCATTTCTTTGCACTTAAATCTTTCTGTGTCTTACAATCCACATCTGGCTGGGCTTAGTTGACAGCTCCTTGTGCATTCACTCAGACACACCCCAAATACAGGGTACTCAGCCTCACTTGCATACATCTGCATTTTGAATGGGTCTTCCTGGGCTGGGAGGGTGGAGGGCCTGCCCTCACACAAAGGACTGCCAAACGCCCTACTGGGACCCTGGCAGACAGGATTTAACAGAAAGGGGACCTGGTGCACTTCTATGCCACTCTTTGAAGTCTCCCCCACTTCAAAGGCAGATTTGGGTATAAAACAGGGCCTCTGCCCTACCACCTCAAATACTTGCTGGAGAAGAAACCTGGGCCAGAACCTGCATCCTGCCAAGAAGAACTGCCTGGCTGCTCAAAGGACTCACCTGACTGATTTCTACAAAGGACTGCTGCCTTGCTGTTGGCCTGCTGCCTTGCTGAACTCTTGCCTTGCTGCAGAAGTGCTCTCCAAGGGCTTGGATAGAGCTTGCCTCCTGTTCCCTGAAGTCTCAGGACCAAAAAGGGAGAAAATTCCATGCACAACCCACCGGAATGACGCGCAGCCGGATAACAAGCCCAGGATTCCATGCACAGACCCCGGGACATCTGGGAATCCCGCAACCCACAGAGGAGACTGTCGGCACGCCAGAAATCGACGCACATCTTCCCCGCGTGAAAAATAACAACGCAAGTCCGTGTGTGAAGGGGCGAAACCGACGCACACACCATTTCTCCACGCATCTCTTCCTCTGTGGCGATTTTCCACTCCAAACCAGGTACTTTGTGCTTGAAAGAGACTTTTTTTGCTTTTTAAAGACATAAGACACTTTATATCACTTTTCAGTCATAACTCTACAATTTCATATTGCATCTTTTATCGTTTTGACCTACAAATATCCAGATAATTATTATATATTTTTCTAAGCACTGTGTGGTGTATTTTTGTTGTGCTATCTTGTGTTATTGTATGATTTATTGCACAAATACTTTACACAGTGCCTTCTAAATTAAGCCTGACTGCTCAGTGCCAAGCTACCAGAGGGTGGGCACAGGATAATTTGGATTGTGTGTGACTTACCCTGACTAGAGTGAGGGTCCTTGCTTGGACAGGGGGTAACCTGACTGCCAACCAAAGACCCCATTTCTAACAATCTGGATCTATTATTGACTTAAACTCTTTAGCCAGATAACGCAATTCGAGAATCTCCATGTGTGGGCTTGAATTGTCCAATAACTTATCAAGGCATGCTTGCCAAGATGTGTTGATTACTTTTTTCAGGTCTCACAAGTATATTTTGAGGAAGTTAATCATATTTGGATTAAGATTTTTACCACCATCCCGGAAAGCATCTTGGACATTCCACCCAAAGGGGACTGCAGATGTCTGTCTCAAAACCTATATGTAAATGGGAGGGAACGTTGTCTGCTACCACTGGTCACAAATTCCGATGATATTGGGAAGATTATATTATTTGGAAGATAACGGGTTTGGTCAGTTTTAGGCTTTATCGTACTCAGTACTTTTTCATTTTCTTGCCTTAATTAGGAGGCGCTCTTGCAGTAGGTATGATTGATCTCAATTATCAAATTGTTGTCTGAGTCAGTGATAAAGCAGTAGTGGCAGAAGGATTTCTCCGTTGACCTGGTTGCATGGCTCTGTAGCCATGGTCCTGAAGAACCTTTGCCACAATTGTTCCATAGTTTCTGAGTATGGCCCTTTATTGGACTTGGCTTTGGCCTTCTTTGGTTTTCCCTCTATGTCTGCCTACATTGAGGCTGATGTGGCTGAGGGCTGGACATCTCCATGGTGCTGCACAGAGTTGTAGTTGCCTAGTAAAGAGTTTGAGGGCTAACGGCAAGGTTCTGTTGACAGATTGATGTACCAAGTTTCAAGTGCCTCAACCATCCCATCTTCTAAATAGTACTCCACAGAGTCCTCTACATCATACTGCTCATACCAGTGTGATAAAATGGTTCACACAAAGAGATCTTTGCTATGACATGTGCAAGTCTTGTTTAACCTCAAAGGTTTCCCACTTGGGGCAAGAAAGGGGGAGCAATCCGTAAGTGTATTGTTCCAGCAAATGTGCAAGCACCTCAGGGCAAACATAGTCAATGGCTGGCTTCTGCTCCTCAGGACAACACTGTAGTTTAATTATTGCAACCCCAACCTACTCTGTGGACAGATGCGTACTCAGGGAGCAATTTGTCAGGGGCTTGCTACCTGTCTATATCACAATGGTATTATTAAGTGCTCCAAATAGCCACCACTGATCACTAATTTAAGGGTCTTTAATTTCCTCTTAAATGTTATTATTATTTAATCAGGTGTGTGGTGGGGTGGGGTGATGCAGCCGTGAACAACAGTGCTAAATCACCTCTGTGTTTGAATAACGTGGGTCCACTGAGCTCGTTGGTGCACTTCTGGGCATGGGGATTTGAAAGAGGACTGCAGCCGTCGGCCAAGCAGGGCTCTTATTGAGGTACTTACTTCTTTCAGCTTCGCTAAACTAACTGTGGTGAAATGATTTGCCTGGAAATCAAAATTCTGTGTGCTCTGTGCCACATTAATCAGACATGTGCCAGACTCACTCTCTGATACCTACTCTGGCACACCTGCTGACAAAACCATCATGCTGAAAGTGTGCTTCAATAAAACACCTCCACATATTCAGTCATTAAGTTTAAATGCAATAATTGCTCCATTACATAACAGAATTTACTGAAAGACTCTTATCTTGACTGCCGAGCAGCAAAGAAAGAGGCAGCAAGATGGTGCCGCTCGGATTTGGGACGTTGAGTCCGCAGTGTTTGGTGGACAGACGGATGATGTTAAGTATATGCATATCCACTGGAATTATGCAACAGGTGAGGACCAAATTATGTGGCATGGTGGCTACATTAAGGCAAATTATGCAACCTAATGCAGCATATTGTTTGGCAGCATTATGTTGGGTATGGGTATGGGTATGGGTATGGGTGTAGTTTGATGGTGTGTACCAGTCTTTTCCTTGGCTGCTGTAAAAATTTAGTAAAGAGAGAGTAACATAATCTGAGGTTCCGGTCCTGCCACAGAATTATATTCTAATGTTGAGGATTTGCAACCCTGGAACGATTTGCACTAGGTTTTGAGTAATGTTTATTTTGCCTTACAAAATTGTTAAATAGAGCAACGGGTCTTTGTAATGTTTGTTTTTCAGGCTAAATATGATGGTCATCTGTAAAAAGAGATTACCATGTAAATCATCGCTCCTCTTTTACAGTTGTTCTTCAGTAAATTCTCCCTATTTAGACAGCTGAGTTTATTCTGAATATATCTCATTTTAACATTTTCCCTCCACAGGAACACGCTCGCACGGCATATTTTGAAGCTTTCTGATTTCAAGTGATTTGGCAACAGCCGTTTGTGAAAAGCAAATACTAACCACTTTGAGGTCTGCAGATCATATCCAAAAGCTAACTGCAAGCCTGTGAGAGCTGGTACTCAAGGCTAAAATGTCCTCGGCGAAATGAACAGGTGTGAAGGAAATAGGGTGTAAAATTGATCCTCTGCTGTCATACACAAACACACAAGCTGATCGGTGCACTGTAGTTAGATATCAGTAATTTATACTACAGGGAGGCCAGTACAAGTACTCACATCCTAGAAGAAAAGACCTTCCAGCATGACGATAAATACGATAAATGTGTTTATTCTTTTTGTCTAACAAACTATCAAATCTCTTTCTTTCCTGACCGATCACAACATTACTATACACATTAAGACATACAAGGAGGTGGAGGGCAGCCCTAAGTGATCTGTATTTGCTTATTCTTTGATCAAATGCACAGCCTTTGTGTCTTTGTACCCTATTTTATGGTAGCATGACAATAAGTAAGTGCAATCAAAACACCAGCATTAGTGAAGTAATAGAAGAATATAAAAAAGAGTAGCAAGGTAGTGCGTGTGATTTCCCTCTTAAAGAAATAATGATGACCCAGCAGCTTGGAACCTGCAGCAGTTCAAACAACTGTCATCTGTGCCACTATTTTAGGTCTGAGCACTTATTTGTGGTTATGCATGACATAACAGCAGCATTTTAGGCACATCAGAAACGCTCCTGTAATAAATGTAAATGAACCCATGTCGTTCAACATTTTAGAATGAGAGATCACAGCTCAGATTGCTTCTTTAGCTCAACTTAATCCTCCTGAAATAACCTTTACTTCTATTGCAGGTCAGTGCACTAGCAAAATCTCCGTCTTTTGGCTGCAAATTTCCTAAATAGTGAATAAGGTGAATGATGTGTTATGTAACAGAACTTCTTTTTGAAAATTACTGAGAAGGGTATGGTGTGCTACAGACAATGCTGCTACTTCAACTGTTCTCCCTTCAGCCGAAATGTAATGCAGTTTAACCATAGTAACTTAATGCATGGTAAAGAGATCGAGCATAGTCACATAGCACCCCTTCTACACTCAGCTGCATACTCTCTTGCTCACGTATGCACTCACTTGCGTACTCAGTTATCTTACTCATGAAGGCACTCATACACTGTCACACTCACATAGTCACTCACTTGCTCATTCGAGCAAAGCCTTATCATTCACATATTTTCGTTCATGCAGTCACTCACATATTCTCTCACTCAGGCACTTACATGCTCACTCAGTCACACAGACAATCATTGATACACTGGCCCACACAGCCATTCCATGGTACTCATATTATATTATACCTTCCATATTCTCTTGACTTCAGAAACTCCACTTATTACACCCCTGTGAATTTCACCTTATACTTCTGCAGATCACATTTTGTTTATTAGTACTGAACTGCAAAGTGCATTGTTAAAGAGCTCTGTCTTGAGGTGTATAGATGAAGGCACTACAGGAAACATCCTAAAATCTTCGCAGATGAACATAAAACTTCAGAAGGGGATCCCAGACACCATTCTGCACAAAGATTCTGTCAGGACCAGATTTTATCAGATAGGAGACGGATGGAAGATGCAAATTGTTGGATGTGGGACTTTCTCCAGGGTCACCCCCAAACGTTTTGCGCTCACTATTTTCAAAACCTGTTTTGTTGGCTTATAGGACTCTGTGCACTTCACCATTGCTAACCAAAGCTAAAGTGTGTGTGTTCTCCCTCAAAACATGGTATAATTGGCTTACACCTCATCCTTACAATTGATTTACTTGGACATCTCTGGTATATGGTACCACAGGAGCCCGGGTACTATATATTAAATGCTACTAGTGGGCAGCAGAACTCATTGTGCCACTCACTAAAAGCATTCTTTTAAACCATGTCTCAAACCTGCCATTGCAGCCTATATTGCACTTTTAAACAGTCTATTTGACCTGGAAAAACAAACCTTTGCCAGGCATACATTTTCCTTTTTAATACATGTACACCATGCCTAAATTAGGCCCTAAACAGGCGGTAGGGTAAAATGCATGTATTTAAAAAGTTGGGTATGTGTTTATAAGACTTGCATGTTGTGGTAGTGAAAAGCTCCTAAATTCATTTTTCACTACTGTAAGGCCTACCTCGCCTATAAGATAACATTGGGTTACCTTATTACATCTAATAGGTGCTAACTTCTGTTTGGGAGCAAGAACAACTTTCATGTTTGGACTCAAATGAATTTAATTTAAAATCCTCTTTAATGGTAAAGTCAGAATTTTGATTACAATTTCGAAAATGCCACTTTTAGAAAGTTGGCAGTTTCCTGCCATAAACATTCTGAGGCATTCTAGGAGTTTCTAGCTGCCGGGGCCAGGAATGTGTATTGGGCCCAGACCATAAGCAATAGGATCTTGGTGTAAAAGGGAGTGGGGCATTCTGAAAGGATGGGAGAGGCAGAGCTGTTCCCTTCCACACTTACATTTCAAATAGCTGCCTTGAGCACACTTGCAAAGGAACTCAACATTAGCCTTTGTTATCCTAGGCCTCTTGGAGCCTGGGCAGAGGAAGAAAGGGGAAGAAAGAAACTTTCCAAAACCAGATGTAGGGGTGGATTGAAGTTTATCCCACTTGAAAGGGTGGCACCAGGTGTAAATATTGGACCTTCTGAGCCACTCATCAGGTAACTCCTGGAACGGCGGAGGAACTCCAGAAAGACTGTCTTGTACTCTAGACTACTGCCCTGATTGCCATCTGCTTTGTACCATCAGAGGACTGCCCTCCTGCTTAAGGCACATCTTGCTGCTTGATCCCAGGACTATCAGAGTAATTCAAAGGGTCAGCTGGCTAGACTCCTGTTCTGAGCTACAGGGACACACCAAACTGCAGAGGACTCTCTCAGCTGCAACAGGCCCTACCTGGACTTCTGCCTGGCCCTGATGGCCTCTGCTGGAATTAGTTTCTGATCCCAAAGAGGTGCCTCCCTAGCTCCTTAGCTGCCTACAGTTGAGCTTCTCTTGTGAAATCCTGAGTTTTTGAACTCTGCACGCAGGACTTTGAGAAGGCTACTTTTTCAGTGAGACAAACCTAGTCCCTGTATCCAGCCGGCACTCCAGACTACTGCCCTGCTGCTTGCAGCCTGCTTTGTGCCATCAGAGGACTGCCCTCCTGCTTAAGGCATGTCTTGCTGCTTGATCCCAGGACTATCAGAGTAATTCCAAGGGTCAGCTGGCTGGACTCCTGTTCTGAGCTACAGGGACACACCAAACTTCAGAGGTCTATCTCAGCTGCAACTGGCCCTGCCTGAACCCCTGACTGGCCCTGATGGCTTCTGCTGGAATTGGTTCTTGATTCCCAAGGGGTGCCTCCCTAGCTCCTTAGCTGACTACAGTTGAGCTCCTCTTGTGAAATCCTGGGTTTTTTAACTCTGCACTCAGGACTTTCAGAAGGCTACTTTTTCACTGAGACAAACCTGCTCCCTGTATCCAGCTGGCACTCCATTGTATCCAGGCTACCTTGTGTCTTTCTCCTGGCCTTCCACAACCAGATACCCACAGGTATTGCTTTCTGCTTCTTGGTGCTATTTTAACTTAAACCTTTAAAAATGCATACCTCCAGCTCTCCTCCTTGGATTTTTGTCATGTTGGTCTCATTTTATTTATCAAATTTTACTTTATTCTTTCTAAATTGGTGTAGGATATATCTTGTATTGTTTTTCACTTTACTGCAGTTTGTATGCTTTACAAATACTTAACACAATGCCTCTAAGTTAAGTCTGACTGTTTTAGTGCTTAGTGTTTAGATACCAGAGGATTAAGCACAGATTAATATTGTGACTTTTGTGGTTCACCCTGACAAGGACTGTGGTTGTTACCTGAGAAAAGTGATCACCCCCTCAATCAAAAACTCAATTTATTACACAAATCAATACCCATTAAAAGAAATTATAACTGAGCATAATATTATCTCAGCAAGTGTCACTGTTGTGTGGGATTCTTAGATGCTCAGATAGAAGTTTGACATATGTGCAGTTACATATAAAGACTCCCAGGCCTTGAGGGTTAGGGCTAAACTCCAACAAGCAACTAGGGGCCAGATGTAGGAAAGGAAAATTTTGCGACTTGCAAATTGCGAGTCTGACCGACTCGCAAATTGCAACTCGCAAAATGGGATGCAGAAAGGTGTCTCAGACACCTTCTGCGACTCGCTATGGGGTCGCAAAGACCCACCTCATTAATATTCATGAGGTGGGTCGCAGTTTGCAACCCCATAGCGAGTCCCTGCACTCACAGGGATGGTGGCCTGCTGTAGTCAGCAGACCTCCATGTCTGTGACTGCTTGTTAAATAAAGCAGCTTTTTTTTCTTTTTGCAGCCCGTTTTCCTTCAAGGAAAACGAGTTGCAAAAAGAAAAAACTTCTGAAACCATTTGGTTTTGGTTTTTTCGCCATTCACAAATGGGAAGGGGTTCCATGGCGACCCCTTCGCATTTGGCGAATGAGTTACCACCAGTGCATTCGCGGTCACAAAGCAACTCAGCATGGCAATGCGGTCGCAAATAGGAAGGGAACACCCCTTCCTATTTGCGAGTCGCATCGTCAAATTGCGAGTCGGTACGGACTCGCAATTTGAGGATGAGCATCGCGTTCGGCCTTTTGCATGCCGCAAACTGCGTTTTTCGCAGTTTGCGACATGCAAAAGGATTCCTACATCTGGCCCTAAATCCTAATACAGGCCTCTGAGAATCTAGCCAGTCTTTTGTTATTTCTATTCTTGCTTTCTGTCACACATTGAAATACACATTTACACATATCCTCAAACACTCTCTTTATAACTCCTCTTTTCTATCTCTCAAATTTCAATATAATTTCTCTCCTTATTGTCTCTGTCGCTTACCCTTTTCTCTAGTACTACTTTTTCTCACTATCTCTCACCCACTGCGTATCTCCTGATCCTCTCCCTTCTTTCTCCTTCCTCACTGTTTCCATTTCTCATTTTTTCCCTTTTCAGTCTCTCTTATTTATTTCAAGCTTAGTCTTCCTCCTGCCTGTTCATTCTTTCCTTTCATAGTCTCTCTTACTTTTCAACTCTTCAACTTTTTTCTGTTTCTCTCCTTTATCTCTAACTGTATACATTTGTTACTAATACGCAACTAGGCATATTTGTCTCTAACTCACAGCAGCATATTACTACACAAGGCTGTCTTATTAGGATACAAATGTGTGACCTGAGGTTTACACAAAGTGTTGTGCAGCAAATGCATGAATCAACTGGGCCACATTGTGAGACATACAGCGATGAACAGCACTTCCGGCTAATTATTAGTTTAATGTGTTATAAACTTTATTTCAACAAGCTCACATTGATGCATACATGCCCTAAAGCAATATGTCCATGCAGACGTGCATCTGAGCACTTACCAATTTCTAAAATAAACACAAATCATCATGCATACAGAAAGAAATACACACTGACCAAAAGACATACCAACATACATATGCACACACCACTTGAACGCATATGCTGTATAACATTTGCATATACTCACAAACAGGCAACCACAGGCACACAGGAACACTTACAAATACTGGGGTACTAGGGCACACACAAACACACCAATTTTATTACAAGCACCATGGATGGTCATCTTTGAAAGGTCATATCTCTAATTAGTTATTTAAAGAGGTCCAGATAATTCATCTGAGTATGAATGAAGTTCTGTAGCAATGTTGATGCCTGATTACTTTACAAGTGACTTAGCCAATTAGAGTTTTAGATTGCTAGTGAAGGATTTTAAATCCTAAAGCTGCAATTAATGTTGCATATGTTTTACAATAATTGCATAAGAGGTCTCTCTGCCACTTGAATGGAGTAGTTTGTCGTGAATGATGTATGGGATAGAGTACCCTTGCTCTACATTATAAGGATTTAGCAAGTCCCTGAGTAGTTCCCTTTTAAGGTCATGGAACTCCTAGGTGACTTGCAATATTCTCATAACATGGAAGAGAGTATTTTATTCTTTATAATACACTGTCACACGAGTCCATAGTATATGGTACTGCCTGTAGCAAGGCATTGTAAATTAAATGCTACCAGTGGGCTACAGCACATATTGTAACATTGTGCCATCCACCAAAGTAATGCCCTAAAGCATGTCTCAGACATGGCATATCAGCCAGCAGTTTAGTTTTAAACTGCCATTTGGACTTGGCCAAATATCCCCTTTGACAACCATAAACCTTCCTTTTTAATACTGATAGGTCACCCCTAAGGTAGGCCTTGGAGGCTCATAGGGCAGGATGCAGAGTATTTAATAACTACAAAATGTATATTTCACCTTTTAAATGTTCTGGCAGTGAAAAACCTCCAAAGTGTTTTTTTGCTGAGGCAAGGCTGGCCTAGTCTAACACTTGTTTACCTTATTACTCTTAATAAGCACTACATTCAGTTTTGGAACAGCTAGAAAAATTCTTCTTACACTCATTTGCACCGTGATTTAATGTAAAATCCACTTTAATGGTAAAGACAGTTTTTAAATTACTATTTTGGAAAAGTCCCTTTTGGGAAGTTGGTATTTTCCTGCTTAAGTCAAATGTGCCTTTCTGCCAGTGTCCATGTTCTCCTGGCTGTTGATAGCTCCCCTACTGGGAATTGTATATTGGACCCAGACAGTGGACAAAGGATTTGGGTGTAGAGTGGAGTGGGGCTTCCAGACAGGATAGATAGGAAGTGGATGTGCCTCTGCCCTGATTTCATTTCAAAGGGTCGCCTGTGGGCTGTACCCAGCCCTTCTTGACTTCAGAAGAAGCCTACACTGTCGCTGGAAGATGTAGCTCACAGCTGGGCTTGTCTGTCATTTGTTTCACTTGCTAGGCTGAAGCCAAACCTAGAAAAAGGGAAAGAACTGACCACCCTATCCACAGGCTGACAATGGGCATTAATGTGGCATCCCCAGAACCAGAGGCGCAAACCCTTTGCTACATCTGGCCCTTGGTCTTTTACCTCCTGTTTTGTTGCTGTATCTTTTTGTTGGCCTTAGGACTCTGAGCACTTTACCACTGCTAACTGGTACTAAAGCGCGTGTGCATCTCCCCTAAAAAGGGGTAACATTGATGTACCCACAATTTGCATATTTAATGTACTTGCAAGTCCCTTGTAGCGATCTATAGTTTATACCCAGGGTCTGTAAATTAAATGCTACTAGTGGGCCTGCAGAACTGATTGTGCCACCCACTTAAGTAGCCATGTAAACATGTCTCAGGCCTGACACTGCAGAGCCTGTGTGTGCAGTTCACCACTAATATGACTTGGCTTTTAAAACCTCTTGCCATGCCCTAATCTCCCCCTTTCTTACATATAAGCCACTTCTAAGGTAGACCCTCGGTAGCCTATATGCCATGTAAGTTAAATGCAGAACATGTACTTTTAAGTTTTAAATGTCCTGGTAATGAAAAACTCCCAAAGTTGTGTTTCATTACTGAAAGGTCTGCTCCTCTGATAGGCCAGCATTAGGAATTCCTTGAAATACTTTTAAGCTGTAATTCCTGATCAGAAAGGAGTAGCTACAGCATGTTTGCTATTATTGGAATGATAATGATAAATCCTCTTTACTGGCAAAGTCAGATTTATTTATTATTATTTTAGTAATGCCACTTTCAGGTACTTTTAGGTATAAGTACTGGGTCTCTGACCCCTGAAATGAGATGACCACTAGACTTGGGAAGAACTCTGCTGGAGTAAAGATTGATGTGCTGTAAAGATTGCCATTCCACTTGGACTAACTGTTCCAAAGACTGCTTATCTGCATTGCTGAGCTGTCCTGCTGCCTGTAAATCTCTGCCCTGTTGAGGACAAGGACTGGATCCATCTTGGTGACCAGAGGATCTCCAAAGGCTTGCTGTCTTGCCCCCTGTTCTTCTGCCATCTCAGGGACATCAAAGACTGCTTGCAACTCTCCTGGTGCTGCCATTTCTGAGTCCTAGCCTTGCCTGAGGTGCCTCATCCACTCCTGGGCCTCAGAAGTGGATTTTGCAGCTGAAAACTCCAAAGTGTGGCACCTGAAGTGTGGCAGACAAATTGACCTACCACCCCACAGAATCAATGCAGCAGCCAGAGTGCAGCAGAAAAATTAACACATCCCATCAATGTTGTCGACCCAGCCGCTACCCAACGACAGAGTCTTCACCACTGTGTGACCCAATGACGATGCTCTACACAGCCCGTCGACTATGCATCACATCCACTTCCACAGGAGCCTGATGACAACAAATTGCCAAAGTGCGGGAGAAATATTGACGCATCGTGTCCTCACTGATGATGCATTGCTACTCTGGAGGAACTATTTAAGCAGACCCTGCCTGGGTTCTGTAGCCGGCCTACCCTCCATCGCAGTTGGCCTGGATTTAGACTTTGCGCCGGTCGCTTGCGTCCTCCAGTAAACGTTTAACTGCTATAGCCTTCTAGGCATTGCTTTCACATTTAGGCCGTCATTATGTTTACCGCCGAGATCAACGCTGGTGGTCAACAGAAGACTGCCAGCGGGACGCCCCCCCTGCCGGCCGTATAATGTTTTCCCTGCTGGGTCAGTGGGCGGAAACAGTGTTTCCGGCCGCAGGCCAAGCAGGGAACAGGGCCTTAACATTGGAGCCTCCGCCAATGTTGGTGTGCGGTGGGTGCAGCAGCACCTGTCACGCAGATCACTGCCCGTAAATCGGGCAGTGACCTGCGCTATGGGGCACTGCACAGGGGCCCCGGCACTGCCCATGCCAAGAGGGGCCCCAAATCACCCCAAGACACCCATTCTGCCAGTCTTGGCTGGCAGAATGGGTATTATTATCCAGAGGGCAGCGCTACTTGCAGCACTGCCCTGGTGGATAGGAAAACACCGCCACAGCCAGGCTTACCGCTGGTGGTGGTGGTGTTTTCTGCCGTGGGGTTTAGGCTGCATCATTATATGGCGGTCTGGACCGCCATGCCGGTGACGGTAATTATCGCCACCGCCGGCATGACGGTCCAGACCGCCATGTTCATAATGACCCCCTTAATCTTTAAAATATTAATATCTCACATCACTACTTTGATTGTATTTGTATTGTTTAGTCTTGTTTATTTAATCAGATAAAGGGAAAAAAGGGAGACAATATAAAGAAGTGAGCAAGGCACAATAAAAAAGTAGTATAAAAGTGGGGAGAGGTAATAGTTAGGGGAATAATAATAATAATAAATAATAGGACTTACTGGAATGAGCAGAGCCATCAGCATCGACACTGGTAATAGGCGCCTTCCCAGCTCTTGCCAGACCCGCTGGTGCAGTGCCCCTCTTCTTGCCCCTGGGTGCTGATGTAAGATTAGAAAAAATATTTTAAAAATACATTAGTGGTACCCTTAATCTCCACAAAATAACTATGTAGCAGGCAAATGCAATAACATGGGATTTAAATCAGATGGCCTATGGTACCATACTAGTAAGATCAACTATTTGGCTATGCTCCTAATATCCCTATTTCAAAATCCCTTAACACAACTACATTTGGAACTAATGTATTGCATGTGCAATGAGTGATCTTTCATTCTATTACCATTTCTCAAGTCTCTTGATGGACCAACTCAGTCTCCCCCATTTTTGCAATGCATGCATACTTGCATCACTGTGAAATTTCTTGGAACTGTATGAGCTACATAAAGTCACAGAATTCGCTAACTCATTGATATCACTAATTCCCTATGGAGACAGGAGGACGAGGAGTCTGCGAAGCAATGGCTTCTTAAATAATCAGCCAAAGTGAGTGCATACCTATGAGTTCCATGATGTAGCACCGAGCACCTGCCTAGCTCTAACTGGATAACATAATAAGTAATATTCTTAATGTAAACTAAAAGTAACTTACCTCTGAGTGGAAGCTGCATGCTCTTCAGAAAAAGGAATGATAGCAGAAATAATGTTTTTGTAGCGTGGATCAAGTAGGCAGGAAAACATGTACTCTTTGGATGAGATGATGTCATTTTGCAGCCTTGCATTACAAGTCAATCGATAGGTTATGCTACTAACCAAAGCATGCACTTCTAGGTTTTCGTTCGCATCCACAAATGCAGACGTTTTGGACACCTTCTTTAGCAGTTCCTGTAGCAGATACAATAACAGGATAGCTTGGCCTATTGTACTGTCCTTCTTCCTAACTTCCAGTGTGAAAACCTCAAAAGGGAGCATTATCTGTGTGAGGCATTTGACTAGGCCCCATTTTTCCGCATCCATGGAGATAGCTTTCCCAATTGCATCAGCTCTTCTTTGAATGACATAGTCATTGATCTGTTTGTACTGCTCAAACAGACATTGCAACAGACAATAGGTTGAGTTCCAACGTGTTGGCACTTCCTGCATCAGGGCTTTAATTGGTACTCTGTTATCACACTAAATAATCTGCAACTGTTTCTGGAATTTAAAAGAATGACTGAAATTAGTGCAGGTGTTCTGCAGGTAGTCAGTATGTTACTGATTATGTCTTTTTTTTAAGAAAGTCTTGCACAACCTGGTTGATAAGTGTTCCAAACACAAGATCCTGAAATAGCCACTGTCTGCCATGGCCTTGATTATAATACTGCCATTGTCTGTGGCAACAAATCCAACTTGAAGACCTCTGGGTCGCAGCCATTCAGACATCTTGCTATTAAATTCCTCTAAGATGCTTGCAGTTGTGTGTGATTTCTCCATGGCGAACATAGCTGCTGTTGCATGCCCCCAAACTCTCTTAAAAATTTCTTCAGGGCCAAGACCAGTTGATAGCTTTTGCTTTACCCCCAGAAAAGAGATCCAGTGTGCAGTGATACACATGTAATCAGTTGCCTGACAACTGGTTCATATGTGTGTCATCAAGTGGATAGTGTGGACAACACTTTGCTGCAAAGCTTGTCTAACCCGTTGCAGCACATCGTGGTGCAGAGCTGGAACAGCAACGCAGACAAAATAGGTCCATCTTGGAACCTCCTATTTCAGGCACAGGGCTGCCAAAAGCTCTAAGAAACCCACTCCTTCCACAAAAGAAAACGGAAGCAGGTCCAGTGCTAACACTTTTGTCAGCTTCCCATTGTACAGACATGTCATTGGGTGGTTGCAGTGGTAAGGCCCCCCGCCTAAACATGCCCATAATTGTAACCTGGATTTTCTTCTTTTGGGGGGGCACTGACACAGGCAACCTCTGAGATGTAGGTGGTGATAGACTCAATACGTGCGATGGTGTTGGTGTCTCCATCTGACTCTGAGTCTTCCTGTGCCATTGTGAGGTCGCTTAGGCGGGTGATTCTGGCGCACTGCTGGGGGCAGGGCTGTTTTGCTCACCCTCACCTTTCACCATGATTTGACCAGTTGTAGCTGATGTTTCCTGGTTCTCCTCACTTTCACCACCACAATGAGGTTGAAATATTTTTTTAAGTTGCTCCTCCACTGGATTGCGTGATGTTTTTTCATATGGGTTGTCTAGCCTCCAGTACCATAATGTGAACCAGGCTCACCTCAACAAACACTCGCATGGCAAATGTGCTCTTCCTGCTGCTCTCACGTTCCTCCCCGGAGGCTGGTGTGTTTCCCGAAAAAGGTTGCAGTTGGCACGCCACTGGCAGAAAGTTGCTTCTCGCTGGCCACTTTCTTGGGAGGAACTTTCTTTGGGGCCATTTTAAGCTCTAGGTTGGCAGTGGAACTAAGATGCATAAGTGAAAGAGTTTGGTGCCTGTGGACCGAAGTAACTGCAAGGAATGGATCGAATGGATATAAATGTGGATGAATGGAGCAAGGCAAAATTCAGAATTAAATAAAAACTAAAACCAAAATAAAAAAATTGAAAAAAATAAAGTAAAATAAATAAGAAATAAAAAAATTAAAATGAAAAAAAATAAAATAAAAATAAAGTAAAACATATATAAAAACGGATAAAGAAACGAAAATATAAAAAAAAATGAAAAAATAATTTTTTTCAATGAAATAAAAAATGGTGTTTAAAATTAAAAATAAAATGTAAAAATAGAAATAGAAAAAAATGAAAAAACTTAAAAAACAAATGATCAATAATCACGATGTTCGTATGTAGGCCTATGCCATAGAAACACTGGCTGCATGGACAAAATGGCTGCCAGCCAGCCACATGATCAAACAACAACAAGGAGCAACGAGCATGGCAAACAAAGAACAAATGCAAGACTATGTCAAGGGACACTGGCTAGATGGGCAAAATGGCTGCCAGCCGGCCACATGGTCAAACAACAACAACAAGGAGCAACAAGGCATGACATTCAAAGAACACATGCAAGCCTATGGCAAGGGGCGCTGACTGGATGGACAAAATGTCTGCCAGCCACCACATGGTCAACACTAACAACAAGGAGTAAGGAGGCATGGCAAACAAAGAACACGTGCAAGCCTATGGCAAAAGAAGGGACGTTGGCTGCATGCACAAAATGTGTGCCAGCCACATGATCAAACAACAAGGAGGCATAGCGAACAAAGAACACATGCAAGCCTATGGCAAAGGGACACTGCTGCATGCACAAAATGGCTGTCAGCCACATGGCCAATCAACAACAAGGAGCAAGGAGAACAATGAAAAACACATGTAATCCAATGACAAAAGGACACTGGCTGCACGCACAAAATGGCTGCTAACCACAGGGTCAAACAACATAATCCTGTGCCATTAAATATTATTACCCTACATTATATACACTTTTTGCAAATAAAAAATGAAATGCAAACAATAGCCAAAATTTTAAATTGAATCCAATGCCATCCCTGCCCTAACTGAAGTTTTAAAAACATATATCCTCTGAAGCATTTATTTCAATCACTGATGACGACTACTAGTACTGGGCAGACTGGCTAAATGCTCCTTTGGAAATCTAGGCCACATACAAAAATAATATTGCAAACGTTGCAAACATGTAAAAAGGGTACTGAGCTGTGCAACAACTTTCCTCTACAAAAGGTGAAAAATCAATGAAATGCAAAATAAATAATAACTAGGTCCGTACTTAAACTCTAGCCCACCCAACACTATAAAATGTTAAAATCAAATATCAAATTAAAGTAAAAAGAAATACTGGTTCATGTCCAAGCAAACAAACACAACTCCCTTATACAATAGCTTTTTAACTTACTTGTGTGATTCAACTAAAACAAAGTCCTTTACCCAAGGTATATCCAGGAGACAACAAGAGTGATCCTTCCACATTGAAATTCAAGTTAAAAGTGACCAGGAGGTTGGCAAAGCACTGGAAAGAGTCTGCTGGACAATAACAGGAAGTTGGAGTGTCTGACACACTTCTTTCCTGTTTGAAGAAAAATTGCTTCTCAATCTGAAAAATGAATTGCAGGGTCCATTGGAGAAGAAAATCTAGTCAAAATCTCTTTATGACTAGATGTAGTGGCTCTGGAGTAGAAAATCTACATCAGAAGTAAGTTTGTACTCGCGAGCAGCCCTGTTTTGTCCGCTCAAATGGCAGGAAGCATCATGCAAAAATGCAAAGTTTCACAACTCAAGCGGCCTGGGGGTATTGTCGCACTCGCAAGAGAGCACCAAAACCCAATCTCAAGAACGCAAACAAACACTGCTGCATGCTGCAGTGTGGAATTTGGGAACTCCATGCCATTCTGTGTAGTGTGAAGTGCCCAAATTCTGAAAACTCTGCTGGCGGAGCAGAGTTCGAGGCCTAATTGCAACACTTTACCTCCCTGTCTCATTGAGATACTTTGCTCAGTCCATGAGATCACCATTTTAAGTTGCATTCTTTAGTGGTGCAACTTCTCTGAAGTTGGCCATATTTCCATCCTTTCAATGAACTATATACTGCTACCATTTTATTTTATTGGTCTCTTTTTTTAATTATTGATTCCCTGCTGACATACTTTGGTACTTTGATTGGCTAACACCCCTGCTTTCAATAAATAGGCAAAGTTAAATCTACACATACTGAAAAGCATTACGCTAACATGGCTAGTAAATTTCTCATCAGAGCTAAGACTGCTTCACCCAGTAGTCCTATTTTAGATACCTTTCTGGATGAATCCAGGGTTATACAACCTTTAATGAGTGTTACCAATGTGAAACTACATCAGACTGAAGGTTGGTGAATCATCATGGAAGGCAGGATGGTTGAGATGGAACAGCATATTAGTTTTCTCCAAGATATATTTGTGAAGATTCCATTACTTGAACAAGAGATTTCAAGGCTTAAACATCATACAGAGGATATTGGAAATAGGAGCCTTCAAAATGATCTTTGTTTATATGATCCACCAGAGACTGCGAAAGGCACCAATCTTCTTCAGCTTTTAAAAAAAATTCTTCTTGATTTGCTTGGTTTTTCTGGAACTCCTTCTTTTAACTTGCAACATGCCCATCGGTTGTGGAAACTCTACCCTCAATCTTGAAACGTCGAGGCATAATAATGCTTTTTTGGAATTTACCAATCTTCTCCATGTTTTGAAAGCAGTAAAAAGAAAGAAAAGACTCATATGTTCTGATCATAACTTATTCATATCACAAGATCCCTCTACTGCAACTAATGCTTGACTAAAGGAATTCCTTGAATTGAGACCTCAAATGAGACATTTGAACATTCGTTATGGCATTCTCCACCCATGCTCAAGCAGGATCACCCATGAGAGAACTACTAAATCCTTTGATGATCCTGCTAGACTTCAAGCATTTCTTCAAACCATTGTTTCACATCATATGGCAACCAATGTTTTCAAATGTTAATGTGATGTATATTGTATTTTCCTGTAAAAGTGGCTTTTATCTTCATGATATACTGTTTCTTTTTGCTCATGGTATTGACGTGTCACTTTTGCTACTTCACTGTTTATTCCTTCACATTTGGATGTTTATCATTGATCTGCTTTCTCTTCTCTTGTGTATTTCTTTCCCCCATAGTTTTCTTTCTTTTTTATCTTTTTTCCCCAGAGTGCTTTACTGATACTTGACAATTATTACGTTCCTATTGTCTTTATCCTGATTTACCTAGCCATTGTTGTTTTCGTGTCCCTGTACCCTTTTATTATCATCCTGCATTTCTCTCCTTATGTGTCAAGTATGTATAAGTGTGTCTTCTGGAATGTTTGAGGGCTTTGACACCTGATAAAAAACAAAAGAGACTTTCACATCTTGCTAAAATTGACTCTAAGATTGCCTTTTTACAAGAAACACACTGAGGCGGTGATTCTAACCGCGGCGGGCGGCAGTCGCCGCCCGCCATGCGGTTACCGCCAAATGACCGCACCGCGGTCACAAGACCGCGGCGGCCATTCTGGCTTTCCCGCTGTGCTGGCGGGCGACCGCCAAAAGGCCGCCCGCCAGCACAGCGGGAAAGACCCAGCAACGATGAAGCCGGCTCCGAATGGAGCCGGCGGTGTTGCTGGAGTGCGACGGGTGCAGTAGCACCCGTCGCGAATTTCAGTGTCTGCTAGGCAGACACTGAAATTCCTTTTGGGGCCCTCTTACGGGGGCCCCGTGGCACCCCCTACCGCCATCCTGTTCCTGGCGGGAGACCCGCCAGGAACAGGATGTCGGTAGGGGGTGTCAGAATCCCCATGGCGGCGGAGCGCGCTCCGCCGCCATGGATGATTCTCAAGGGCAGCGGAAAGTCGGCGGGACACCGCCGCCTTTCCGTTTCTGGCCGCGGCTGAACCGCCGCGGTCAGAATGCCCAGCGGTGCACCGCCAGCCTGTTGGCGGTGCTACCGCGGTCATTCGCCCTGGCGGTTTTTACCGCCAGGGTTAGAATGACCCCCTGAATTTTTTAAACCGAAGTGACAATGGGTTGGTCACGTTTGTTTTTTCCAGCGGTTGACCGAAAGGGTGGAGTTGCTATTTTGCATCATAAAGCTGTGTTTTTAGATGTTCTTTCCACAAAATGTAATAATGCTGATAGATGGGTTTGAGTAAATGTTATTTTGGATAATCAACTCTTGACGTTTGTCAACATTTATGGCCCTGTTAAATCTTAGCCTTAATCCTGGCATACTATTAAGGTTAAACTTGCAAATTTTTCCAACTCCAATGATATTCTTGCTGGCTATTTTAACCAACTGTTAGATCATATTACATATAGGTAATACAAATACCAATTTTAACCAGGCTCATCCCATAAAGCTTTCAAGTCTTCAATCTCTTCTAGATGATGTTTGGCGAACATGAAACCCTGAGAATTATCTTTTTTGTCAATGTTCATAATACAATGTCTGTACCTGACTATATTTCCAAGTGGGAAGAGATAACTAGTTCATGTCTGGAGTCTCTAGAACCATAATTTAAAATCCTAACTTACATAAAGTTGGATTATTAATTCCAATTCTGAAAATGCCACTTTTAGAAAGTTGGCATTCCTTGCCTCACCCCTTTGGTGCTTGCATCCTGTCTCTGGGACACATCACTTGATGTAGCTAACAGTTGGGCTTTGTGTATTCCTCCTAGAAAGTAACATATAATGGGGAGCTTAAGTGTAACTGGATGGACCATCGCTGGCAGGATAGTTGGAAGGAACTGGGCTCAGCCCTACATATACTTGAATAGGCTGTGTCCTGTCACCACAGAAAGGGCTGCATATCCCCCTGTTATTTAGGGCCAGAATGGCAGGGCATCTGTGCACTTGAAAGGCTTTCCTGTGGAAGTTTTTACCCACTTCAAAGACACAACTGTATAAAATAAGGACCTCAGACACCAACTCTTCAGTACATTTCTGAACCTGTGGATACTCTGCCAGTTAGAAGGACTGCTGTGCTGCCACAAGGACTGCCACTCAGCTGGGCTGCTGCTCTAAAGGAACTGCTGAACTGTTGTGCTAACCTGCTGCCTTCTTGCCTATGGAAGAAAAACTGGATCTGCAAATTTATTCTGAACCCAGGAACCAAGAGTGCCTCAAAGTGCGAGCCTGCTGTTCTCCTGATCTGAGCATCAGGGACATAAAAGGCTCCCCAACCTAGTCCTGGACCCAGTTGTAGCGAGTACCTGGCCCCCAGTGGTGCCCTTCAGGTCCTGGACCCTTGGCGCGGCTCACAGGCTCTTAAAATCAAGCTTTTGGGATCTTAATGACCGCAAACAGACCCATTTGTACCGAGATGGTACCGCTCAGACTGCAGTTCAGCACAAGCCTCTGTCAGATCGTCTCTTCACACAGCTTCGACCACAGAGGACTGCTAGCTCAAAGCACCAGCCTGCCCACCTGCAAAACCTGGCCTGCTCTTAGCACCATTCTAAGCAGTGCCCATGACACTGCTTTTGTTCTCCTCGACCCTCACCAACACGAAAGCACAACACTTCAGAAGGTAAAACTTCAGCAGGACAGATATGGGACTGTTTTGTGCCTGCACCCCACAGTGGTTGGCTTGAACTTTTGACTTTGACCTGGTCTAGCATGACCAGATAACCCAAGTTGGCACTTTGTGCTTTTTGGTGCTATATTCATTTCATATCTCTGGTTCTACTGATTGGATTTTTGTCATTGTAGCCTTGTTTTGTTTATTATATTGTCCTCTGTTTACTAACATGATGTGGGATCTTTTTGTGAGGTGTTTTCACTGTTTTATTGTTTTAAGTATTGCACAAATACTCCACATATTCTCTCCAAGGTAAGCATGACTTCTCTGTGCCAAGTACATGGATGACAAGTTTGTGCTCTACAATTCCATGTGACATTACATTACAAGCTGCCTGAGGGTTGAGCACAGGTTAATTTAGGTATGGCTTCTGCCTCACCCTGACAAGGACTGTGGTTGCTGGTGGACCAGAGCACACACCCTAGTCAACCCTAATCCAATTTCTTATAATGGAGATACAATAATTCCATTGTGTCAAACCACAATTTAAATATTAAAGCTAATATTTTTAAATAGCAATTCTTCCAGTTTAATAAACCTGCTGATACATCAATTGTATTTTTAAGATGCTTCTAATGCCTCTTTTCAAGCCTTAACCATTGCGTTTTTCATCAAATCAAAAAAATAAATAAACATTCAATATACCCTTTTGTTACACAAAATTAAAGCACTTGAACAATTTTCAAAATCGTCTTCTGTGGTGCATGAGTTAATCAAGGCTAAATCTGACTTCGATATTTTACTTAAAGTCAAATCTAAACTTGTTAGAGGTCTGAATAAGGCTAATAGAATACTTGCTAATTATCTAAAAATGATGGCCCTCTTTACGACTTCTGCGGTCCTTGCTAAAGACCGCCGAAGCCGCGGGCGCGACAATACCGCCAGTGTTGGCAGTATGCATGGCGCCTTATTATGACTTTTCCACTGGGCCAGAGGAAAAGTCACATCAAAATTTAAGCCGGCTCGTAATAGAGCCGGCGGCAATGTTGATGTGCAGGGGGAGCAGCACCCGTCGCGCATTTCACTGCCCGTAATTTGGGCAGTGAAATGCGCGATGGGGCTGTGCCTGGGGGCCCCTGCACTGCCCATGCCAAGTGCAAGTGCATGGGCAGTGCAGGGGCCCCCAGGGGCACCCCGAGTCCCCCTTACCACCAGCCTTTCCATGGCGGTGTTTACCACCATGGACAGGCTGACGGATGAGGACTTGTTGAAATGGGGTCTTTGGTTGACAGTCAGGTTACCCCCTGTTCAAGCAAGGACCCTCCCTCTAGTCAGGCTAAAAGAGGATCACCCTCAGCTAACCCCTGCTTGCCCCCTTGGTAGCTTGGCAGAGCAGTAGGCTTAACTTCAGAGTGCTTGGTGTAAAGTATTTGTACCAACACACACAGTAACTTAATGAAAACACTACAAAATGACACAACACCAGTTTAGAAAAATAGGAAATATTTACCTAAACAAAACAAGACCAAAACAACAAATATCCACAATATACAAGTCAAGTTATCAATAAAAAATCAAAAAAGAGTCTTTAAATAGTTTTAAACACACACTAACGTTGTCAGCGTGAAAAAGTACCTTGGGCGCGTCAAAAATAACCCTGCACGGGCGGGTGAGCGTCAAAAAGGGCTTGCGAGGCATTAATTCCACTCACAAGCTGGACTGTGCGTTGTTTCTCCTTTCGCCGGGTCGGGCGTGTCGTTTCTTTTCTCCACAGGAGAGCGATGCGTCGATCCAATCAGCACTCTTGGGTCCAGGCAGGCCTTGCGTTGTTTTTCCACGCACAACGGTACTTGAGTCGGAAATCCAGCCATCGCGGGTTGTGATCTCCTAGCCTCCGTCAGCTGCACGTCGTTTCTCCTGCTCCGTGCATCGATTCTTTGGTAGCATTCCCTGCGAGCGTTGTTTCTCAGCTGCGGAGCCTGCGGCGCGCTGTTTCTTCAGCCGCAGATCAGAGTCGCGTCGATCTTTTTTCCCACACGGCGCTCTGTGCGTGGAATTCCTTGTCTTTAGGCTGCCAGCTTCTCCTTTCAGGGTCCCAGGAACTGGATGGGCACCACAGGGCAGAGTAGGAGTCTCTCCTGAGACTCCAGGTGCTGGCAGAGAGAAGTCTTTGCTGTCCCTGAGACTTCAAACAACAGGAGGCAAGCTCTAAATCAAGCACTTGGAGATTTCTTCTCAAGATGGAAGGCACACAAAGTCCAGTCTTTGCCCTCCTACTCTGGCAGAAGCAGCAACTGCAGGATAGCTCCACAAAGCACAGTCACAAGCAGGGCAGCTCTTCTTCCTCAGCTCAGCTCTTCTCCAGGCAGAGGTTCCTCTTGTTTCCAGAAGTGTTTCTAAAGTCTGTGGTTTTGGGTACCCTTCTTATTCCCAATTTCTCCTTTGAAGTAGGCCTACTTCAAATTAAAGTATCTTCTGAATGTGAAATCCTGCCTTGCCCAGGCCAGGCCCTCACCAGGGGGTTGGAGACTACATAGTGTGAGGGCAGGCACAGCCCTTTCAGGTGTGAGTGACCACTCCTCCCCTCCCTCCTAGCACAGATGTCTCATCAGGATATGCAGGCTACACCCCAGCTCCCTTTGTGTCACTGTCTAGTGTGAGGTGCACCAGCCCAACTGTCAAACTGACCCAGACAAGGAATCCACAAACAGGCAGAGTCACAGAAATGGTATAAGCAAGAAAATGCTCACTTTCTAAAAGTGGCATTTTCAAACACACAATCTCAAAATCAACTTTGATAAAAGATGTATTTTTAAATTGTGAGCTCAGAGACCCCAAACTCCACATGTCCATTGGCTACCAAAGGGAATCTACACTTTAATCAGATTTAAAGGTAGCGCCCATGTTAACCTATGAGAGCGACAGGCCTTGCAACAGTGAAAAACGAATTTAGCAATATTTCACTGTCAGTACATATAAAACACATTACTATGGGGGTGATTCTGAGCTTGCCAAGCGGGAACCGCCAGAAGACCGTACCGCGGTCAAAAGACCGCGGCGGTCATTCTGGGTTTCCCACTGGGCTGGCGGGCGACCGCCAAAAAGCCGCCCGCCAGCCCAGAGGGAAACACCCTTCCACGAGGAAGCCGGCTCCGAATGGAGCCGGCGGAGTGGAAGGGGTGCGACGGGTGCAGTAGCACCCGTCGCAAATTTCTCTTACGGGGGCCCCTGCAGTGCCCATGCCATTGGCATGGGCACTGCAGGGGCCCCCAGGGGCCCCACGACACCCCATACCGCCATCCTGTTCCTGGCGGCTGAAACCGACAGGAACAGGATGGCGGTATGGGGGTCGGAATCCCCATGGCGGCGCAGCAAGCTGCGCCGCCATGGAGGATTCCCCTGGGCAGCGGAAAGCCGGCGGGAGACCGCCGACTTTCCGTTTCCGGCCGCGGCTGTACCGCCGCTGTCAGAATGCCCAAAGGAGCACCGCCAGCCTGTTGGCAGGGCTCCCGCGGACCACGGCCCTGGCGGTTTTTACCGCCAGGGTCATAATGACCGCCTATATGTCCTACCTTAACCATACACTGCACCCTGCCCTTGGGGCTACCTAGGGCCTACCTTAGGGGTGTCTGACATGTAAGAAAAGGGAAGGTTTAGGCCTGGCAAGTGGGTACACTTGCCAAGTCGATTTTACAGTTAAAACTGCACACACAGACACTGCAGTGGCAGGTCTAAGGCATGATTACAGAGCTACTTATGTGGGTGGCACAACCAGTGCTGCAGGCCCACTAGTAGTATTTGATTTACAGGCCCTGGGCACCTCTAGTGCACTGTACTAGGGACTTACTAATAAATCAAATATGCCAATCATGGATAAGCCAATTACATACACATTTTGTAAAGGAGCGCTTGCACTTTAGCACTGGTTAGCAGTGGTAAAGTGCCCAGAGTCCAGCACACATCAACAACCTGGGGAACAGAGGCAAAATGTTAAGGGGGACCACGCCAAGGATGAAAACTCTAACAGGACCCATAATCCCAGGGCAGCGCTCCCTTTAGCGCTGCCCTTGCGGATTACAACCGCCTGGCGGTAGGCTGGCGATACCGGCGGTATGACCGTGGTGAATGTACCACGGTCATAATATGCATGGTAGACACCGCCAACCTGTTGGCGGTACTACCACCACCGCCGGCAGGGCGGTCAGGGACTACCGGGGTCGCAATGACCCCCTATGTCAGAATGTAAAGCTATTGGATCCATCATTAATGAACTGGATGATACTGTAACAGTTTCTAATGCTGGCATTTCTAAATCTTTTCAAACATTTTATGAGTAGCTGTATGCTCTGGTTTCATTAAAGAGAGACTTGTTGCTGATAATGGCAGAATGTTTTCTAATATTATTTGACAGGCTGGAAGAAAAAAAGTACCAGCTAGTGGAATTGTCACTGGATGCAAATAAAAAAAAAACTTTTGATCGCATCAACTGGCACAATATGTATAAACCTGTTTAACGGTTTCGCTGTGGTCCTCAATTTCTTTCATTTGTGAAATTATTATACTCCAATTTGCATGTAAGACTATTTGTGAACGGCAATGTTTCCGCTTATTTTGATTTACACAGAGGTACCAAGGTTGTCCTTCTTTCCTTTATTGTTTGTCTTAAGTTCGGAACACTTTCTGTAACAATTTGTCTGTAACCCTACATCTTCTGGTTTTAAACATAGTACTCAGGAAATAAAATGATCTGCCTATGCAGATGATATTCTGCTATATATGTCCAAATTATCTGCCTATGCAGATGATATTCTGTCCAACCACCTTACATCCTTAACCCCTTTTATCAGGACATTTCCTAATATTGTACTGTTTCAGGTTATAAACTTAATTTTATTAAAACAGAAATCTTCCCATTAAATGCACTCTACTATCAGTACGTTTACTAATTGCAATTTTGTGTGGTGTCCTTCCAGGATTAAATATCTTGGTGTTTGCTTCTCCCCCACTATTCGAGAAAAACGTAATCATAATTTTGTTATTTTAAAATCCAAAATCCCAAAACACCCTTCACCTTGGTCGCTACTATTCCTATCATAGTGAGGAAGACTAGATTCTATTAAAATGAAGATTGTACCAATTATTTTATACACTATTATCATGCTAATTTGTAAAAAACGTAATAATTATTTTAAAACTTTTTTAGGTTCTCCAATTTTAATTATACCACTCTTCTTTTATACTTAGACATGTTTTAGCTCTGACATATGATTATCAAAGTCAGCCTCCACCCTCCTGGATCATTTTTGAACTATCCTTATTTAAAGATCTTTTCTTTGCAGATGTTCTTTTTATGCCAAATTGTGCCTTTATTTCTGAAAATCATTTTTCAAAAATACTCACACTTTTTATTAAACAGATTACATTTTGATACATTTTGTTTCCAACAATGTTTTCTACATTCTTCTGTTTGATACAATAAAAATCTTCATATACACAATACATCCTTTTACTTCAAGTACTGGAAAGAATAAAATATTTTTTATGTTCATCAATGTATAAATAATAAATGTATTATACCAGTTGAGTACTTGCAGACTAATGGCCTCATTATGACCCTGACTGCCAGGGCTGCGGTGGCACCGCCAATGTGGAGGTCTGACATCCACAATTGCGACCGTGGCATTAAGGCTATTATGTAAAGGCTGGCAGAGATGGGGAGCAGGTGCACCCATGGCCAGCCCTGTCATGCTTTTCACTGTCTGCTTTGCTGGTGCACCCTATGCACTGCAACATTGCCTCCGGCTCAATTATGAGCCGGCGTCAATGTTGTGGGTTGTTTCTCACTGGGCCACTCCACCCGCTGGCCCAGTGGGAAACTCGTAGTAGGGGCTGCGGGAAGGGGACTGCTCTGGCTGTACCCTGATTGCAGGGATTTCCGCCGACGGCCTTTTCTGCATGCCGGAGTCCTAATTAGGGCATAAATATCACTTCCCGATTCCTTTTTAAATAAACATAATTGAGTTGCCGCCTATTGGCCTTTTTTCCTTATGTAGGGTCATCCCCAATCTTTTTCCCTCCTGCCTCCTATTTTTTCTGATCTGTTTTTGTTGGCTTTTGAACTCTGAGCACTTTAACAGTGCTAAAGTTATAAGCCGGCAGCGTGTCGGTTAGCAGTGGTAAAGTGCTCAGAGTTCAAAAGCTAACACAAACAGGTCAGAAAAAAATAGGAGACAGGAAACAAAAAGATTGGGGATGACCCCGCATAAGGAAAAAAGTCCAACACAACCCCCTACCAGCCTAAAGCCAGGGGAGACCAATCAATACCGTGATGGATTTCCCTAATTGGGACGATAGAACAGGGACCCAGGCCCACAACAGCAGGGGCATGTTCCAGTTCCACGCCTTCCTGACTCCAGTTGGGTCCCTCTGTTCATACTCTCAGGGCCCACTAAGCTAACCCATGAGGAACCCTTCTCCTCATCTGCAGATACCATCTGGGCAGCGCCTAACTTTACTTTGCTCACAGAGGTATCCCAGGGGATAGATAGTACCACCAGGGCTAACACAGTGGTGTGGCCCACTCCACCCCGGGGTGTGACTCTTGTCCCCCCCAGGGTCAACTCTGTCCACTAGGACAGCAAGCCACAGTGGCCACTGACACCTGTCAGGGATGAGAGCCAGGCCCCAGGCTCTCCAACCACTGTGACTCTGGAGAGTGGGGGATGGTAGCCCCAGGTGCGTGGCACCCTTTGACCACTCTCCCTTCCACCAGGTCAGGGATGACTGCCTGACCCTGGTCATCCCCTCTGGGGCTCCGTACCCTCCCTCTAGGAGCAGCACCCCAGAGTCCTGAATTGTCAGGGTGCTTGTAGAAGCAGTCCTGCACAATTCTCCCACCAGTGCAGGGATGTTAACCTGCAACTGATTTTCCAACCTGGGGTCTGTACCTTCAGGTTGGACCAGGGCCAGGGGTGAGGCTTCCCTCCCCCTGCCCTTCCTTCTGGGGTCCTGCACCCCCGAACTAAGAGTGGCCCCCCAGAATGCAGCATGGTAGGGGAACTGTTAGCAGAAGCCCCTCTCTCCAGGTCAGGGGGGACACCCTGAAACTGGCCTTTCAATCCAGGGTCTGTACCCTTAGATTGAACTGGGTCGGGGTGAGTCTCTCCCTCCCCTGCCCCTACTCCCAGGGTTCTGCACCCCTCCACCCTGGAGAGTACCTCTAGAAGTCACACCAGGGGGGTGATTGGGCAAACAGACCCCCCTTCAAGTCAGGGTTTACCCCTGAACCTGACCATCCAACCCAGAGTCACCACCCTGAGGTTGAACCATTGCCTGGCGCACCAGGACTTCCCGGGGGGCAGATCTACCCCCCAAAAAGGGAAACACCATCCCCGAGGTCCACACAAGAGTCTGGCTGGCTCAGGTCTCCTGACCTCGGCCAATCTTGCAGAGTCTGGATTCCCCCAACCCAGAAATGGTCTCACCAAGGTCATCCCTGGGGGGCTTCGACCGCAGAGCTAACCCCTGACCTTCCAGGTTCTCCACTGGTTTCTGCAGCCCCTCTCAACCCTCTGTCTGGACTTTTGCACCCCCTCACTAGGAGTGGTACTGCCAGACTCCAGAACTGGTGGGACGCTGGCTACAGCCACGCCCCCAAATTCCCCTGACACTGTGGAGTTTCCCTCAGCAGATGGCCCTACGGTACAGGTTAGGCTCCCCTTGTGGCATTCCCTCGTGGAACTCTCCAGGACCTCGGACTGGATCTCAGGCACCGTGGGCCTCAGTCCAACCCCATTCCCTCCCCTCTAAGACAGGACATGGGATCCCTCACCCATCCCACTACACTGGGACCTACTTGGGACCCTGCAATCCTTGCCCACCTCCCCTGGTTGGGAAATACCTAAACCCCTCCCCTCAGGAGCACCCCCAAATGCCTCTTCAGTCTCTCTAGTGCTCATCCAGAGGTCTGCCTCCAGTGTAAGTTCCCTGGGGTCAGAGAACTCACACTCCACCTGGTGTTGGCGTAGCTCTGGAAAATAAGGCCTAGACATATGCTCTCCAGCAATTATATCACTCAGTCCCTCACATGAATTAACCAAACTACCCTTCACCCAACCAACCTGTGACTCAGCCTAGACAAAGTACCCCACATCACCCTCCTGAGTCTGGTGAGACAATACCTCACTGTCCCTGACACTCAACCCACACTCTTTTGAGATGTCTCCATACTCCATAACCTGGACCTCTGCCTGGGGGGAACCCCTCTCCCTGTCACTCTCACCTAGAGCCAGTAGATTGTCCCTCCCACTACAAGGAATATGACTCCCCATGCCAGTTCCCCAATCCACCCCAAGGACCCTGTGCATCACTGGAGCTACCTCATACCCCTGAAACTCCTGGTGTGTGTTGACCCCCTCCTTCAAGTAGGGCACCATGTCTCTGGGAATGTGTACTTCTGCAGTACTGAATATAGAATTGTTGCTGCCATCATTTAAGCCGGACTCTGCCCTCATGACTTCCAGCTTCCGCAATCTTAGCTCATAAGCCAATTATCCTATTCTCTTATAAGGCCATCCTCAGCTTCTCTAACTCCAACTGGTGAGCCCTCTCCTCCTGTCTGTCCTGCAACTCTTCAGGACTCAGACCTCTGGATGACACGCTGCTACCTATCCTGGAAACCCTCCCACCTGGCGTAACAGATACATCCACTACACCCTTATGAACCCTCTGCTCCTCCTCACCCTCTATCCTCCTTCTCTGTGTGCCCTCCAGCCTCCTTGGCTGCCACCCAGGCCCTCAATGTCCTTTGAAGCTCCTCCTTCCCGGTGGAGCACCTGATGGGGCAGGCAAGATCCTTAGAAAACAGTTTCAGTTTAGCAACTGTGTAACTTCCTAGCTTCTACAACTCAAAAACAGCCTTTGCAGACACAGCTGGTGCATCCCCAGATTGAGGCATGTTGGTAAGGTTTCACTTCAAATGCAAAGTTCCAAAATTAACAAAGAGGCCACAGAAAATATGGAAGCAGTAAAAGGTCCAAAAAGAGAAAAAGCTAAAATTATAAGACAAGTAGTATGTGGGCACGTAATGGTCTGCACTGAAAACAGTAGTGTACACTTAATCACTGTATGTCAAGTACAAATACAAGTCCAATCCCAACTGCTAATGACCAATGTTAGAAATTGTGTCTTTGGTTGGTAGTCAGGTCACCCCCTGTCCAAATAAGGACCCTCACTCTAGGCAGGGTAAAAGAGAATCACCCTCAGTTAACCCCTGTTGACCCCCTTGGTTGCTTGGCCCATCAGGCAGGCTTAACTTCAGAGTCTAGGTGTAAAGTATTTGTATCAACACACACAGTAACTCAGTGAAAACACTACAAAATGACAAAACACAGGCTTGGAAAAATAGGTAATATTTATCTAAACAAAACAAGACCAAAACGACAAAAATCCAACAGACACAAGTCAAGTTAGGAATTAAAAAGCAAAAAGAGTCTTAAATCCTTGAGAAAACAGCAAAATAACACTGTTAGCGTTGAAAAGTACCTGGGTAGAGTCAAAATAACACGCACGGGCGAGTGTGCGTCAGAAAATGCTAGCTGTGAACACCCAGATCGTAGCTTTCATCTAGGGTCAAAGTCGAAGACGTGTAGCCCTGTCCACTGTGCAGCACCCAACCACACAGGGAGGCTTGTCAGTCCTTGACTTTGAGTTGTACTACTTTGTGGTCCAACTCCAGTGGTACACACAATGGCTGGCAGACAGGCAAACACCTGGAACAGAGATGGCCCCCTTTGTCCCACACTTAGAGAAAGTCAATAGGACACTACTGAGAGTGGGTCACCCCTCGCCAAATAGAACAAGGAAGTTTACTGCATACAGAAGTGATGGGCCCAGAGTCTGCAGAAGACACACACACTGATCCCCTTTTCACCAGACTTACAACTTAAAATGCTAAAAACACTGCCACATGGGGGCCACTGCGAGGGACTAGACAAATAGGCACCAGAGGGAGCCGGCAAGGTGGGGGACCTGTTCTATGAGTCAGTACACCTCCCATTTGGTGAGTTTCACACAGACTTTGACTTACCACAATGACATTTTCTGTTCCATCGGGTGGTTACGGTGGCCCTTCATCAACATTGGAGGTTGGGCTACAATGAACCTAAGCATCACCACTGCTGTCAATATTTGGCACTTTCAGCTGGTACATACAAAGCAGTCACATGGTTATACAGAGAACTGCAAATGGACACACTTCAGCCACTTGAGACCCTGATGGGAAGAGGACTTGGGGATCTCTTTCACAGAAAAGGCCTGGGAGACTATTTAAGAATTAATCCCCAGGGTCTTGAGAAATGCAAGATTTAAGTTGATTAGTGTAGGAAAGTAGCCTCTTTCTAACATGGTTACCACCACATTTGGCCTATTTGTGAGCGTGTGTCAGTGTGTTTTTACTGTGTTTCTGGGATCCTGCTAGCCCGGACCCCAGTGCTCATAGTTTGTGGCCTAAAGTGTATGCCTGTGTAGTGCCTAACTGTGTCACTGAGGCTCTGCTAACCAGAACCTCATTGCTTATGCTCTCTCTCCTTTTAAATTTGTCACTGTAGGCCAGTGACTTCATCTCCCAATATCAATTGGCATACTGGACCCCCCTTATAAGTCCCTAGTATATGGTACCTAGGTATCCAGGGCATTGGGGTTTCAGGAGATCCATATGGGCTGCAGCATTTCTTTTGCCACCCATAGGGAGCTCAGACAAACCCTTATACAGGACTGCCACTGCAGCCTGCGTGAAATAGCCATTTTCACTGCACTTAAGTAACTAATAAGTCACCTATATGTCTAACCTTCACTTGCTGAAGGTTAGGTGCAAAGTTACTAAGTGTGAGGGCACCCTTGCCACATAGTTCTTGGCTATTTCCCCAGACTTTGTGAGTGCGGGGACACCATTACATGCGTGCACTACATATAGGTCAGTACCTATATGTAGCTTCACAATGGTAACTCCGAATATGGCCATGTAATATGTCTAAGAAGTGTCTCCCCATTCCAAATCTGGTATTGGGGAGCCAATTCCATGCACCCTGGGGTCTCCACCATGGACCCCCAGTACTGCCAAACCAGCTCTCTGAGGCTTGCACTGCAGCTACAGCTGCTGCCACCTCACAGACAGGGTTCTGCCCTCCTGGGGTCTGGGCAGCCCAGTCCCAGGGAGGCAGTACAAAGCATTTCCTTTGGGAGCCGGGTGTTACACCCTCTCCCTTTGGAAATAGATGTTAAAGGCTGGGGAGGGGTAGCCTCCCCCAGCCTCTGGAAATGCTTTGAAGGGCACAGATGGTGCCCTCCTTGCATAAACCAGTCTACACAGGTTCAGTGACCCCTTCTCCCCTGCTCTGGTGGAAAACTGGACAAAGGAAAGGGAAATGAAAACTCCCCTGTCCATCACCACCCCAGGGGTAGTGCCCAGAGCTCCTCCAGTGTGTCCCAGAATTCAGCCATCTTGCTTTGCAAGGTGTGAGGGCACTCTGGAGGGCTCCTAGTGGCCAGTACCAGCAGGTGACATCAGAGACCCCTCCTGATAAGTCCATACCTGATTAGGCAGCCAACCCCCCTCTCAGGGCTATTTAGGGTCTTTCCTGTGGGTTCTCTTCAGATTCTGCTTGTAAGTTTCCTTCAGGAATCCTCTGCAACAAATTCAGACTCTTCTGACCTCGGATCAACCGCAGCCTGCTCTAAGAAATGCTGTAACTGCAACAAAGTGTCTACAAGAGACACTTTTCTTCAGCAACCTCAGCTCCAAGTTTTGCAACTGCAACAGTTTCCATGGTGTGCATGCTCTGGGGACTCCTTGTCTTCGTCCTACGCCAGAAGGACCGAAGAAATCTTCTGTAGAGTGACAGAGTCACTCCCCTGCTCCAAGCAGGCACCTTCCAAGGCAACAAGTATAAAGTCTGATAGTGGAAAAGTCCCTCTAATAAAATATTATGAGAGTCAGACAAAAGTATTATTGTTTCCGGGTTAATCCTCAAAAGGTCCCGTTCTGTTTCTGGGAGACGGACGCGTTCTCCCGAGATGCGCCTTTTTCTTCACAAGAGCCTTGAGAAAGCCCCGGCTTACGTGCCGTAAGGGGGCGAAACACGTGTTGGCTGACGGTCTTGTGTCGTTGCTTTAGACTCACCAACGATGTTAGGACGATGTTCCTAGGCTACTGTAAATAGACTCACAACTGACGGCATTTACATTGGATTGACGTTGTTCACAATAAACCTGAAATAAGAAGACTAGACTGACTCTTTATACAACCACTACGGATTCACCTTGTGTGTTTGGCCGGATGTTTTGTTTC
Source organism: Pleurodeles waltl (assembly GCF_031143425.1). NCBI lineage: Eukaryota > Metazoa > Chordata > Amphibia > Caudata > Salamandridae > Pleurodeles > Pleurodeles waltl. Next base: position 1,083,344,260 of record NC_090437.1, on the reverse strand, counting down.
GGACTCATTCTTCTATATTAATAATGTTGGAATCAAATTGCTCACAATGAACAAGGCATTTTGAGGATTAACCCGGAAACAATAATACTTTTGTCTGACTCTCATAATATTTTATTAGAGGGACTTTTCCACTATCAGACTTTATACTTGTTACTTTAGGAGGGCTAGGGTCCAATGTCCTCCGGTTAAGTCCCTTCAGTTACCTCATTTAGGCATTTTATACAGAGAGCTAGTGTACTGGACCCCCTCCTTTTTTGGAGCTTTGTTTTTGCATGTAACCTTCCAAGGCAACGACTGGTACCCTGGTACTCCTCTCACGGCAACGAGCCTGCTCCTAAGGACACAGAGGGTAGACATCATCAACATAGACTGTCCTGAGGTCCTGCTGACGGAATTTGGAGGAGGTAAGACCTTGTCTTCTCCAAGAACGATGGTACCCCTGTGAACTGTGTCTTCTTCGCCTCCTGAGGCCTCTGTGCACTCTTTGCAAAATCCCTTTGTGCCTGGCCCAGGTCCCCAGCACTCCACCCTGTGATGCTCAACTTGCTGAGTTGTTCTCCGGCGGCGTGGGACCTTCTTTTGTTGTGCTGCATCAACCACATTTTGCACCTCCTTTGAACCCAGATCCTGTGGCTTCTGGGGTTGCTGGGTGGCATCCGCAGGGCTCTCTAATGTGCTGAGAGCCCCTTGTTCCTCCTCACACAGAGTTGAGGCCCCCAGGTCCCTCCTGGGTCCATCCAGCGCCACTTTGATGAAAAATGCACTTTTGTTGTAGCCAAGGCTTGTTGGTGCCTTCCAACACGAACTCTCGTCTGTAACAATCTTCACGCCGTGGGACATCTTTTGCATTACGCAGTAACCTGCTGGCATCTTCTTAGGGTGCATTTCTGCAGTCTTTGACTAACCAGGGACTCTTCTTTTGCACCCTCTTCTGGGTTGGCAGCGGCTCCTGTCCTTCCTGGAACGTCTTTCGACTTCTGGACTTGGTCCCCTTCCTTTGCAGGTCTTCAGGTCAAATAATCCAGCAGTTGTTCTTTGCAGACTTGGTTGGCTGCTGCAAAATACCAACAACGAAGTGTAGTGTGTCCTAAGGAAACTTGCAGTACCTTACTCCTGCTTTTCTGGGTTCTGGGGTGGGGTAATTTACTTACCTTTACTGTATTCTTACTCTCCCAGCGATTCTGCACACTCTACACTTGTCTAGGGGGGAATTCGTGATTCACATTCCACTTTTTTAATATATAGTTTTTGTTGCCCCTAGACCTATTTTCTCCCATTACATTCTATAGGATTTTCTACTGTTTGCATTGTTCTATGACTATTTACTTGTCTAATTTTGGTGTCTAGTATATATATTGTGTATCATACTTACCTCCAAAAGGAGTATTGTCTCTCAGATATTTTTGGTACTGTGTCACCCAAATAAATACCTTTATTTTTGGTAACACTGAGTATTGTCTTTACTTGTGTATAAGTACTGTGTAACTATAAGTGGTATTACAGGAGCTTTGCATGTCTCCTAGTTCAGCCTAAGCTGCTCTGCTATAGCTACCTCTATCAGCCTAAACTGCTAGAACACCACTACATTCACTAATAAGTGATAACTGGGCCTGGTGTAAGGTGTAAGTACCCAAAGTACCCACTACAAACCAGGCCAGCCTCCTACAATTAGCTTTTATCTTCTACACAGGGCATAGCTTACCCCACGACATATTAACAAATACTTTGGTTGATGCCTCTTGTCCTAGATGTGGTAAGGTGGGAACCCGAATTCCTGCATATGACATGGACTTGTCCTCACCTGCACTCATACTGGGAGGAGGTCACACGGACAGTTACTAATATAGTGGACAGGGAGCTTCCCACTACACGTGGTCATTGCCTACTCCATTGGTTCCCTCATCCCTCTAAAACCAAGGTTACTAGCAAGTTCCAGGATTTGGCGTTGATCTTAGCTTAAGGTTAGATCACATGCCATTATGAGGACCCTTATGGACCCCGTGTACTTACATGGCACAGAGAGCTGGAAAATGAGCAGACTATTAGGGGGCTATGCTGCTGGGGAAATTAGAATGGGGTATATGGATGTTGGAGACTGCCCGTGCATTGGAGGCACTGATTGACAGTTTAAAGAATCCAGATCAACCCTCACAGGAGACCTCGCCAGAGGCCTCGCCTGCCCAGGTGCACTCACCCCTGGGCACTAATTGATGTCTCCCCCCCCGGGCTTATCCCCCATTCATCTGATATAGTGAATATAGATACTCCCCCTCACCCCCGGGACCAAAAAATGTAACTTGACACTAGGCCCCAAACCAACAGGTTCACAATCCAACAATTGATAGTCATCCTTTTATAATGTAGTATTCTCACTCGGGGTGGGGGGGCTGGGAGTGATATGGGGTTTAAGGAGGGTTTGTGGCACTAGCTATAGCTCATTGAAACCTCTGCATCTAACACAATATTCAGACCATTGGAATTTTACAACTGGGTAAACTGTGCTGTAACTGTTTTTTGTTATTTTATTACCTTGATTAAAATCAATAAAAAAATGTAAAAAGATATTGGGACGCCAGCCACTTAAACCAAGGGGACAGAAAAAAGGAGGGTTACCATATTAGCAGCCAGCTGGAGCTTCATGAACAGCCCTGAGATGTGGGTAAGTAGCTCAAGAATACTATCACTGACAGAACAAACTGCCACCCAGAGGAACTAAGAAGTGGCTGCAGCATCTGCAAGGTCAGAGCAAATGAGTAAGAGACCATACTTTGGGCCTCATTTACAAGGAGCTTGGACCGCCGTTGCATCATTTTGTTTACGCAGTGGCAACGCATTCCCTGATCTATATTTACACAAGTGATACTAGAGACCTTCTTTGCGTCAATTTTCCTTACATCAGATCCGGCTGCGTCAGTTAACCACAATGATATTCCAGGTAGGCATTCCTTCTTAAAACACGCAGCACTGACAAAGCCATATTTACAAAGAAATTAAAAAAATTATGCTTCTTTGGCAAAAGACGTGCAGAGTCTTGAATGCATAACGTTTCGTCAGACCAGGCATAAAATTGACGCAGTGGCACTAGTACATAAGGAGAACATACCCAAATCACTCTGGCAAGCTTTAGCACACTTTGGACCTCCTCCTACTGCAGCTTGGATCCCCAAGAAGCACACAACCATCCAACATTATCACCACTATCACCACCAGCTGCACGACGGAGGCAGAGCAGGAGAAGGAAGCGCATATATCAACAGTGTATGTCACTAATTGAACTCAGGGAGAAAGCGGTAATTACCCATTAAAGTCTGATGATGGAGTCCACTGTACTGCTACATCGGATTGCGCCAAGACTCCAGGCATCAGTGGACAGGGTTACCAACATCCCTCCACATACAAATGTCTGTACTTCACATGCGGGCCTTAGGGTCCTTTAAGATAACGTCACCCCGAGTGGCCTGAATCTCCCAGGCATCATTCCCCTCATTCCTACCCTCCGTCCTGGATGCCATCATCTATCTGACACCCCGCTATATCCTCTTCCCCAAAACCCAGCAACTGCAGCAGGAGATCAAACAAGGACTTTATGCCATCATTGGGTCCCCACATGTGCTGGGTGGCATGATCTGCACCCAGGTGCAAGTGGTTCCTCCTGCTGCAACTGCAACACACCCACTCCATCAATGTCCAGGCCATTGTCGATCGTCTTCACAAATGTGGTAGCAAAATACCCTGGCAGTATGCATGAAGTGTACATTTTCTGACACTCAAACATAAATTACCAATTCCAGGATGGACAATATGGGAATGGCCTACTTGTAGGTAAGCAAATTACAAGTACCTAACAGACCCACTAACAATTAGAAATGGGTGACACAATACACATTTCAGTGTCTACACAGATATGGACTTCAGTATGAGGTCTGTTCCACATACATGTCCTCTGAATCATGTTACATATGCAATGAAAATCCCCAGCCACACATGTGAATACATCTAAAGCCAGTTTTTCAGACTGTTACAGAGGTTATATGGTGTGAAGACACAGAGCAATGCATGGCAGGCAGAAATTCTAGCTACCATCACTGTGTGCAAGGGAGGTATTCAAGATCTATTGTGGGAGTTTTGCCATGCGACTCCCACAGTCCATCAGGCGTGTCATAGATCGCACACCAGTAACTAGGTGCATGGTGACAAACCATGGCTCATGGGCAGGTGACGTATAACTGTCCGAGTGAATGGTAATTACCATAATCATTCCCACGTCCTATGTGTGGTGCGTAATGCAGCATATATCCATCACTCACCATGCCTCTGAGGCAGTAGCCTTAGCTGGAAGGTGCTCCCGCACACAGAAATACAATCCTGCATGCAATGAAGATCCCCCATAACCTCTGATGCAAGTGTGAATGTGTCCCTGCTGGGCAAGTGGTGTGCAAGTGTACTTGGAAGGAACTTTAAAGTACAGGATGCCCCAAATATTGTGTACTAATTTCCCTTCTCAGAGACATCATGCAGTGGAGGAAGTTGTGTAGGTGAACTGTTGAGGACCACTCCCAAGTCTTCAGGATCCATGTGTTGTTTGCACATATTGGGTACAATACTGCCACACATGTACATAATGTCCCCCCACCATGACATGTACTCATAGATCTGCCAATGGCAGTTGTGACACCGTGTCACTCAGTTGGTATGTGTGAGTCCATACTGTGTGGATAGTATCACATCAATTTCCCTGGATAATAGTTTACACTCAAAGGCCTATACCAATGTAAAGTAGGCCACTAACAACATCTGTGGATGACCATGGGCCCATGCATGTGTTTTTGTAAGCCATGTCTGGTATGTTACCACCTACCTAGGGAGGGCCGCCAAGAACTAAATCTCTCCCACATTCCGTCTCTTCATACATGTAGTATGAACACATAACATCGAGTGGACTAGAGCAGTGGCAAATAGCCACCACTAAATTCTGCTGCATTAACATGACAGTCAGGATGTAAAATTGTATGATGTATCTGCCCATGCACTGCATTTGACATCACATAGATTGTATGAAGAGTCCCCTGTAAAAATTAGCACACCAGTATGAGTGACACATCATGTGTTTACACTTGGAGAAGTGCATGACATAACGACTACACATAACACACATGGACCCAATGCAGTTATCCCAAACATTGACATTGTCGCTTTTTTTCAATTTCGGCTGATAAAGGACATGGGATTTATTATGGGTAATGACCCCGTATGCAAACCCCCAGACAGATCCAGAGAAGGCATACACCCAGGCGCACATCAGGACTCATAATGGTGTGACGTGGACCTTTGGCCTGCTCAAGGGCAGGTTATGCTGCTTGGATGTATCTGGGGTAGATTGCTCTATTTCCCCCGGCCTGCAAAATGATATTAGTGTGTGCTACACTGCACAACATATGTGTGTGCACTAATGTCCCCAGGGATGGAGGTCTACCTCAGGAAGACACAATGGTGGAGGAGGAGGCAGCTGCGGATGCGGACAACCAAAACATAGCTGCAGGCACTTGCAGACACACTCATATTGTGCAAAATTTCTTCACCTGAATCACATGTCTGTGAATGTGTTAGGAAACCATATATGATAGTGCTTTCACGTGATAATAAAGCATCATTTGTATTTCCACGGACTTCACGGCAGCGTTATCACGCGCTTCCCTTTACTCCTCGCACCGTTTCCGTCCTACAAGACGTGCGGTAATTTGAAGAATCAAGATTCAAAGGTATACCTAAGGGGCTACAGAAGCCCAATTGGAACTAATCTTCATCCAAACTTGAATCTATGAGCCTTGAAAAAGTCCGAAAGGACGAAACACGTGTTGGCTGTTTTCTGATCTCTCACATGACTTGTTTTCACACAAAGACACGTTCACCATTGGAATACTGTGTCTTCTTTTGCAATATCATGGATTAAAATATCTTTTGCAACTCTACTCATCTTGGACTGCATATTTACTATACAGACTTCGAGTGCCCTGGTCCTTTGTTCTTTTTCATTTGTATTTGTGTTTATGTCAGAGTTCCAGAAAACAACAACTCCACACATCTTGGAAACTGTAAGTAGGCCACAACAGTTGTCTATCAGGTTTGAACTCTGTCAACATCCTCAAAGCGCCAGACACAATGCACTGATCTTTGTAAAGTGTTATATGTAGTGTGTGCATTGCCCATCGAACAATCATGTTGTATTCAAAACACACATATCAGCAAAATATGTGTTGGATCATAATAAAATCAGACAATTGTAATTGCCAATGTGATGCTTTAGGCCCAGATGTGATGATTTTGTATGAAAATAGTAGTCATAAACTGAGACAATAGACAAGTGTGAGAGATTTGATTCCTCAGTGGCTAACTCATTCTTATTACTGGTGACAAATCATCACCTTCATAGCATTTGCACTCAAAAGTATGACAAAAAGTAAGTGTATCACAGAGAACAGTACATCTGTATGTGTGGTACAGTGTCAGTCAAATCTGAAATCAACTTGCATGTATGCCAACAATGTCATAGCATGTCTCATAATGTTGTCAAATTGTATGAGGCAAGCAAACACATAACAGAATTTATATGAATGTGGGGCCACCATTTGTCATGACTATTTACTAGTTTTACCCCTCCTTTCAGTGCAGCTGACCAAAGATATTGCCTTCAGCGGTGGGTGATGACTCAATATAAACACCCCCATACCCAGTGGAGCTTTAATTATGCCCTAAGCAGGACCAAGTCCATCATAGAGAGGACTTTCGGAGTCTTCAGGTCCCACTTCAGGAGCATCAATATGTCTTGGGACAGATAACTCTACCTACCACCAATGGCCTGCAAAATAATACTAGTGTGCTGCATATTGCATATTAGTTGTGTGTGGACAAATGTACCATGGCCAGATGACAATGAGGAGCATGACGTTCCGGACGATGAGGAAGATAAGAAGCAAGCCCAAAATTCTCCATCAGAAGCAGCAACATGGCGGAGGGACCATATAGTACAAAAAAGTTTTGCAAATGTGTGAATGACTTTCACAATGTCACAAAATTATGATTGAATAAAATGGTATACCTACATGGAAATAAACATATAAGTACTACCTGTGTTAACGTCATGGTCACAGTAAACATTTGAACACTCACATCACATTTGCTACTAACTGCCACACAGAAAATGTATGCAGCTATGTATGAGAAACAGCGCTGAACAACATCTAGTATATCCAAAATAGTCTGCATTGCAACAACCTGTACCAAACAGTTCTCCATTGCCAACCACAATGAACATGGTGTGCTAAAGTAGATAGTACCCAATTACTGTGTGTGTGTCTCTTGTATAGCTAGTTATTTGTATGTCCTCTTACTTGTGGAGTATAGTAGAGTGCACTTATAGTATGATGACTGTGAAGTCATCCACATAGTATGGACATAGAAACACAGTCCAACCCTTACAGTCTACCTATGCAACATACAAATCTGCAACCACATATCATATCAATTAGGAGATCTCATATCACACATTCAAATGATAAATACTGAACTTTGCTAGTGCAAGAGTGTCTACCTACTAACAATGTGCCCACATTTTCCCCACTAGGCCAAGATGTCAATGGAAAAAGCATTGATGTAGCCTACCATATTGGTGTGTTTCACTCAGATACAGACAATGGTTTCACTTCTATGAGTACAGCCAGTGCAAATGTGAAGACACAATACCAATATTCTGAGTATGAAACAATTGTCCATTGGATATCACAAAAAGCAAGGTTCATCCACCCAAGGTGCCAGTCACTGATGAATACCAAGATATGGTGTTTGAACGTGGCTAGAAATTTGCAGGTTACACATTATGAATGCATACCTATCACCCATCTTCAAGTGATCACACATTGTTATTGTGATGGGTGTCAATGGCAAACATATTTCTGATTTGACTACACCTGACTAGTTGTGGCTAGACAAGCTGGCCTTGTGATCGACAAATTAGAGCATAAGCCTATGGGTAAAGAGAGGGAGCGGTTGCAATATGAATGTGCAACACATATCCTCCAAAACATACGGCCATACAGCCAATGTTTATGTAGAACAATATGTTATACTATGGGCCTGATTACAACTTTGGAGGAGGTGTTAATCCGTCCCAAATGTGACGGATATACCACCAGCCGTATTACGAGTTCCATAGGATATAATGGACTCATAATACGGCTGGTGGTATATCCGTCACTTTACCTTCACTTTTGGGACAGATTAACACCTCCTCCAAAGTTGTAATCAGGCCCTATGTGTTTCTGGTACCACACACCTGTGACGCTGGTGTCACACCATTCTTGGCCCATCTGGTGGCACAAGCCTCTCAACAATATCTATGAGGCCATGCAAAATCTGGCTGTGTGGTTCATCCTGGACTCATAGCTATGAAGTAAATGAACACACCCAAAGAGGCTCCCTAGTGTTACTCTGTGTGATGTGTGTATTGCAGGGATCTTGTTGGTGCATTATTGCTGGACAACCCCCAAGGACAATCAGGATGATTCATGTTAACTTATGGATTCCAACTTGGGGCTGTGGAAAAGGCCCATACCACCACCCAATCAACTGTCAAAATGCATTGCAGTTCAACACTTTCCTGCACATATACCATTCATGAATAGTCCTTCATGACCAATGCTCAGCAACACAATGCAGGAAACATGGCAACTGATGAGCCAAGGTCACATCAATTTATACATCCTTGTTCAGGCTCTACTGGGAATGTTTAACAAGTTTAGGACTATGCCAGATCCACCTTAGTCTCATAGCACAGTGTCAAACTACATGGGTGTTTCATGTGAACACCCATAAGCAACACCGCTTTGAATCAAAGTGGAGTAATGGTGTGATGCATGGTGCCTTGCTGTCCTCAATATTTGGGGGGACACGCAAAGGCATGCATGGTGATCTAGCATTACACCATCAGCATGAATGAGAATCATGTGCCCCCCAAATGATGAAAATTTGACTATCATGGGCACCTTCACGTACATGCTAGCCAGTTTGAAAATGGCACTTTAAGTGCCACAGTATTCACACAAAGTGCTGTTTGGTAGAAGTGCAGCAGATGCACAATGGGGTTTTGCATACACGTTGTGGTCCCCCAGAGCCCCATGCTTGTGCCAACATTTGTGACAAAGATATGGGTAGGGACACTTATACTGGCTGTGGCATCAACAGAGGGTGCACCCTTTTGTGCAGGGGTGCGTGGGCCCATGCTAATGTGAAAATCACTTTGATTTGGACTGCACCTCGTATGTAAGATGTGGGGCTAGAGAAGAAGTCAATCTCCAGAAGTGCACTGCGTTCCCTGAAGTGGGGAATGAGGGCATATGGCCCTATCTATACATCCTCTTCCAGGTAGGCCCAGCCAATCACATCACTTGCCTGCAAGGGAAACTGTAACTCCCGCCCTCAAGTTGCCTGACAGCCTGCTGCCTGCACCGTGGTACATGGCACAGATTGGCAGAAGGCTGAGCTGTCTTAGATGTGGGTGCGCTAACCGCTGGGCAGTGCAAATTTGGGGCATCCCCGGGGGTCTCTCAAGCAATGTCATTGAGTGCCAATACTTATTTGGCACATCGGGGCACCTCTTGTAAGGTGTGCCGTTGCACTAATAGAGGGATTGGTCCCTATGCGTGGAATGATCCCAGTAATGCTTGCACTGTCATATATGTACAATGTCAACACACACTTTATACCCATACAAAGACAGTAAGCAGTCACCTCAACTTTTCACAGGCAACGCAGCAATTTACATGCATTGGACATCACAATATTCAGAAAAACACACCTTTGCATCATTCCATCAAAAATAAAGCCACATTAGCCTAATGCGTGTTTTTTACAGCCATAGCATCAGCCGAAAATGACGAATCCCACCTGGAGCGTCTGAATTACTGCATGGTACTTTGTCAGGCCTTGTGTGAAATTTACGCTTTGGCTGGAAGCGTCAAAATAATCAACGCTTCAGCTTAAAACGTGACACATCCACACAGTAAGTGATGCAGTGGTCAGCCATGCTGCAAACCAGGAACTTTGAAGTTACTTCAATGTTCTCTTTTACTCACAGTCCATTTGTCTGTGCTTATCATAGGGTGTGTTTTAGTTGTGCTGGAGAGAGGAGTGGTGTTTTGGGAGTTTGTTGTACTGTCTGCTGGCCCTGTAGTGTCCTAACGTGTACATTGCTCTTTGTAATTGTATATTCCCTTAGACTGAAAATCCATATGTAACATAAGATTTGGACAAAATGTAGATGTTTATTGCTGGATGTGCAGTAGCCTCTAACTAATGTCAAGGTGGTTATAATTGCTATCACTGAGGGACCACAAGATTGATGGTCTAACTGAAGAGCAATGACCATAATGCCATAGTCTGTGAACTTATGTGGTAGTGGGTTCATAGGTGAACATGACTGGGGATGGGATACCTAACAAATGCATTTCAGATCTACTGTTGTTTCTCACATTGCAATCTCTGTCTGATGTGTATGGCTACTCGACACACGAGGGGAGATTCACACCACAGTAATGACAGAAAGACTGTGCCATATTTACAGGGTCACAACAAGTCACGCAGGGTGGCATTAAGCAGTCTTTTAAATATGGCCTGCTGTGCGCATCACATGACCCTCACAAAAAGTGAGTTTCTGACGGGACTGAGGGACTTGTGAATAAGCCCTTAAATGTAGGAAGGATAGATGTAAACATTACACACATGGTAATGCACTTGAAGGACTCACTCATGTTGCGTAATGTCCCATACTCTATGGTGGGTGGATCAACATTTCTATCCCCTGTCATCTTCACAGATATGGCAAGATGTGTTAGACAAGAGGGATGTCTGCACAGCATAGTCATCCAACATGCCAATACCTAATCCATCTTCAGATTGTGTTGGCCATGATAGTCTCCAAAATGTATCACAAACAGGATCACATTTTGGACTGCAATAGCTATTACATCACAAGGTACCTGTGCAGATGAGATGTAGGACATGCAAGCACACACCCATGCACACATTCACCAAATGGATGTGCTGAGTGCTAGTGTGCAGCAAGGTGACATTAATATTTGACACATAGGGACAGAAACTAGGCTGTGTAGTGGGACACATGCTATTACACTGGGAGTGTGTAAAGAGTTGTGGCATGGTCCACCATGGACTTACAGGAGTTCATATAGGAGATGTTTCATACATCTTTCTGTGATGTGAGTGAGTTATTCACCCTCCACTCTTGCATCTAATACCTGGCTCTTGTTAAGTCTAGGTAGTAATGTGTCCAGCTAGGTGTCCTTGAAATATCAGGCACCCAATATTGTGACACAATACATGTACTTTGCAGACCTTGTTCATCTTACTTTGGCTAATGCCAATGGAATCAAGGCCACTGCAGGATACAGAAGGGACACTAATGATCAGCAAATCATGAAATGGGTACCATACCATGGGTACAAAACAGCACTGTTCCTAAGCATAGTGACATGATCATACCTAGATGTGCCAAGATGGTGCATTTGCATTAAGCAACATTTGTTTAGCCTGAGTACTTTGGCGGTAGTAAAATAACATGATAGATATTAGGCAGATGTATGCTCACTTTGACCTTCATAACATAATGTTGGAGTATAGGAAGTGCAACATGTGATGTCTGAAGCTATAATTCAAGTACTGTGATTATTGTATCAGTTCCTAGTTACCCTCTGTGTGACAGATTTGTTTTCTGATTAAACAGACAACATGACCCCGGAGCAGAAGAGGCAGCACTTGATCTGGGAGGAAAGGTACTGCCCCATCTGGCAAATCAACAAAGCTTATTGCGCTATGGCCAAAACATTTGAACAGGAAAAGGCATCTGGGAAATGGGGCACCTTCCCACAAGGAGCACCAGAAGTTGGCAGGCCTACCGAAGGCAAGGCAGGAGTAGCAGGCCAGGATGGGTCTGCAGGAACAGTTCCAAGCACCTGAGCTGGAAGCCACTCCAGACAACATGTTCACTAAGCTCCACCAGCAGGGCCAACTGGCACCTTTGAACAAGACATTCGTAAAGAAATTTCTGATCTGAAATTCAGATTGGCAGGCCTAGAACACAAAATGGATAATGTTATACTGCTACTGACTGAAATCAAGCCATCTGTGCATAGACTATCACACCCAAAATCAGCCACAGGGACCCTTTTTTCCCTTTCCGTTTGCATGTAGTGTTTTTTAGTGTAGGATGTTTTTTATAGCTTAGTTTAGGTTAGTTGTTGTAGAATAGGGTAGGTATAGTAGTTTATATGTTTTAGTAGAGGTGGGTAAATTTTTAGGGATTTGGGGTATTTAGGATTTTTGTGGGTAGGGGGTTGATGTGTTATATATGTGTTTATAAAAACATACAAAACAATATAAAAGTTTCAAAAAATAATGATTTGAAAAATATATATGTTTAGGCCTAAATGTGTAATGTGTAAATAGTTAATGTATAGATGTAGTATATATTGCCTTTGTCTGAAGATGTGTTTAAGAGGGGTGGGGCGGTTGATGTTTGTCATGTGGTGTTAAACGTATAGAGTAAATTAGGTTAAGGTAGCTGTAGTTATTATTTAGGATAAGGTAGTATAGGTTAGAATAGTTAGGTTTTGTAGGTTAGGTAGTTTTAGTCATATATCTTTTTAAGGTTTCATTAAATATTATTGTTTGCTATATACAAGTCTTCATCATGATGTACTGTCTAAGAGTTAGCATGTCTGCTCAGGTAATGTTAAGTACATGCCTTTGTCTTTGCTAGTCGTGTTTGGCAATGTGTGACTTACCTATGAACAGGGACCTGTCAGGTTGGCCATAGAATCACATGAGCTATCTACAAACATTGTTGAGCAGTGTACATGGCAATCTAGATGTGGATGGATACACAGCCCAACAAAGGTATTCACATACAGTTGCTCAGTGTGAGTAAGTCTGAAGAGATGCATTGGACGGATGTTGGTTTTAAAGCATTCTCCCTAAGGACTTTTAACTGACACACTGATGCCTACTCTTTACACACTTACACATGCATCATTTGCTTGTCACAGCAATATTGTTTGTTTGCTACTATCCATGGTTAGACCAGTCACCTGTGGTATGACCTAAATCACCATTGGCTGCATGATACCTGTTGCACTTCATGCTTGTGAGCCTGAGTAACTGCTTTCTAGTCATCATACACATCATATTAGACCAATATGCTTCACTCTGTCTGTGTAGCTTTGTCCCCGGCTCTAATCCACATATGTCCGTTTGGTAAGTAGTAGTAGTAGTATTTGCCTCACATGTTCAACTTAGACCTGACTCAAGCACACATACAACACACAGGTTGTACTAAGTGGTTTTATTTACATGTGCAAATAATTAGCAGGTTCAGAGGAACAGTTCATAAGACAACAACCCAAAAAGATGAATAGAGCCAGTGGATGTCCATATAGAGTCCATGGGAGGAACATGTCATGGAACATGTGGAAGAGAGGAGTGCTTAAGTGATAAGGAGGACCACATTACCATTAGGGTAGGTTGGCCACAATGACAGTCCACAAATGTGTGAGATCACCATGGGGTAGAATGAAATTGAGGACAGTGGCAGTTGATTGTACACTGGCATGTCGTAAGCACAGGGCAAAGAATAAAGTGGGTAAGTGGCACAAGGAAATGCTACCGGACACTTTTGTGGGTGAAAGAAATGCAGTCCAGATGTTCCTCCTGTGATGTATCCGGTGCCTCCCATGAGAAGGGTGTGGCAGGTGTTGAAGTAGAGGGAAGCACACACACACGTCAGTGGCTAAGGATGTGGATCCTGTATTCACAGCAGCTTTCATCTATGGCAACACATAAGGCAGCACAGCAGCAAGGATGATCTGCTGGTTTTGCAGCACAGCAGCAACGTCACAGTGGTAGGCACAAATGGTAGCAGTGAAGGAGTCTTGCTTCTGCTCCATGGACTCCATGGACTCCAAGATGTTTCTGATTTCTCCAAGCTTATTGGCAACCTCGCTGGAGCCAATTTGGCAAGGCATTTGCTCATGCCTCTTCCTCATGACACCAGTGATGTCAGCCAGGGTCTGCCGGAGGCCATGGAATGGAGGGTTAGTTGTCCTTATTTGGACTGAGGCACCTATGGACTGCGTCTAGGGTGCCCACCATGGTTTCCATCCCCACCCGCACCTAATCTACCAGCTCCAGCTGTCACGGTTTTGGGCGGGTCTGATCAGGACTCTGGTTGGGACACCCCTTGAGGGCACTGAATATCCGAAAGAGGTAGTGTACTGGGGCAGAAGAGCAGCTAAAGGCATACACGGAAAGGACAGCTATGGACAGACACAGGAAACAGGAAAGTAAAAGCAGAGCAACCCTTGTGTGAACAAATAGGAAACGGATTACTAGTGGACAAACACGCTGGGGTTGTACACAGAGTAAGGTGCAGAACCTCCCACAGTGACAGGGTATCTCAATGCCTCTGTGCAGTTTGCTCTTACAGATAGTCACCCTGCCAGCCCCATAGAAAGGACGCAGCAGAAGTGATTCTGTCTCTGGACCCTAGAGCAGAAACAAGGATAGTACTTACATACACAGGACACGCTCTTGTGGGGCCAGCTGGAAACACAGTGGCGATTCCTGAGAAAACAGCAATAGCACACTGTCACTGTTATGCACGAAAGACAACGTATAACACTAGACAAGGATGGGGGCTGGAATTACCTCCTGGAAACCAGGAGCCAACCCCAGTACAAAGAAGGACACTTATACACTGGTGAAGACTGATAGAACACTTACCAGACACAAAGAACCAAGAAGAAACAGAAACAGAAGGGAACAAACAAAGAGGCAGAGGCAAGAACTGGGAACAGGCTCAGGCTGAAGTAAAGGCGGGACTAGGACTTGAAAACAGGGCGCAAACTTCTGGCTGGGACAAACAGAGTCAGGACTGGGAAACTGAGAGCAGGCTCTGGCTGGAACAGGCAAGGATAGGGCTGGAATACAGGGAGTAGGAAATGAGCAGTAAACAGGATTGGGAAACAGAGAGAAGGTTCAGGCTGAAACAAGGCAGGAGCAGGGCAGAGAAACAGGGAGCAGGCTCTGGAAGAAACAAACAGGTACAAGGCTAAGCGATAGGGAGCAGTCTCTGGCTGGAACAATCAGGAGCAGGGCAGAGAAACAGGAAACAGGATCAGGCTGGAACAGAACAGGAACAAAACTGGAACACCATCCGACAAAGGGTCTGTAACACAAAGGAATCGAACTCCAATGCATGACTGGGATCTTGTGGAAATGGCTGCTTATAAGCAGTTCCAAGCTGAGCTGCACAGGAGAGGTCTCAGGTGTGTGTAGTTTCAGACACTTGCAAGTCCTGGAGGAGAGGATCCGCTGAAAAGGAGCAACAGGACTTCTCCCATAGAAAACAATGGGAAACAGAATCCGTGCTTTCCTGACTACCAGGCTGTGCATTATGGGATTTGCAGTCCCAGGAATCAAATGTAGTACTACACAAGTGTACAATGGAGAAAAGAGAAACAAACAGGAGTCAGCAAGGGACTCTAGATAACTGTTTAAGGTGATTCCCAGGCTTCTGACAGTCCCCTCACAGCGCCCCCTAGAAATGGGACGACAGAGTCGTAACACCCGCTGGACTCATATCGCAGTCTGATGGAATCTTATTTGTAGGTCTTGGGTGTTCAGGGCTCTGGGTGGGCTGGCAAGATTTGCTGAAGGGTGTCTGTGTTTATGGTTTGCAGCATGTCATCCACATCATCATTGAAGTCCGGGACAGTCTGCTGGCCAGAAGGTATGGGTCCATCATCTGCAATGAGATAGAAAAATGGCAATGGCGATCTCTGTTAGATATTGGCATGAGTAAGCAGGTTGACAATCAAGGTTCAGATTAAGCACTTTCAGTTCAACAGTGATGTGTAGGACACCTGTTACAGATGGGTATTGATGGAAAATTGCACTGCAGTTACCTTACAGATGGCAGTATTGATGCATTGTTCTTGCAAGCACTGTGTAGCTACCCTGAGGGGATGGGCCCTGTCCTACTGGGTAGATTATGATCACTGACATTCACCCCATTTCATCATGCTCAGAGTTGGTTATCTGTAGAGTGTCACAAGTCATGTAACTACGGCCCACACCATTGTATGTGTACATGCCTCTTCTTGTTACATACTTTTGGGTCCTGGGACACAGGTAAATGTCCCACAGTGATGCTACCAAGATCATACCTTCACTCTCATGTGCCTAGTACACATAGATTAGGCGGGATCATATCCAATGGAACTACAAGTTGGTTTGTTATTAAGGGCTATGAGTCAGGCATCACCCTACATGGAAGTAATGCTGGAAATAGTCCCACGATCCTACCTCTGTTTTCCATATCACTAGGCCCACCCACTTCAGCCTGGGACCTTCCATGACTCCTGTCATTTGTGGTGGTGAAGTATTTCTTACTATCCCTGTAGTGAAAATAAGGATGTTTGACCATTGACTTTGTGTTTCACCACTGTGCATATTAGTTGTTCAATGTTCACCAGTTGCAGATTACATTTTGTATTCAGTTTAGCTGCCTATTGGCTTTATCATGGCATTACACATTACATTTTGTATTCAGTTTAGCTGCCTATTGGCTTTATCGTTGCATTAGACATTGCAGTTGAGACATTGCAGATGAGCTGTGTTTTTCCACATGGTAAACTAAGCTTGTGTTTTTCGTTTTTTCTCTTACCGAACACGATAGCATGATAAGGAAGCGCATATTTTGTGTTTTTCTTTAGTGCAGAAAACAGTTTGATCTTGTAGGGTGTGTCTCGAAACGATGGCCAGCTTTCGACACATTCCTGTCAAGGTTTACCTAAACAAGCCAGCATTTTTGAATAATTCACATCTGAGAGGAAAGGGTCTTTCAGAATGCTTTTTCCCATGAATATTTAACCTATAAAAGGTGTCCCTGGGCAGCAGCGAGGGGAATTTTTTGAGACTTCAGTCAGGATTGGACGTCAAATGGCTGACACAGACACTTCTCCCACGAGGATGGCAAACTCTTTCTCGCAGTTGAACAGGGGTCATCAACTTGCTGGCATGAGAAAGATGAAGAGCATTGGCAGGCCCTACGGTTATGAATTTTGACTTTATTCTTTGCTTTGCAATTATGCTATGGTATAATCACATATATTTGATGTGTACATTGCAGTTGAGAATCACTTTGATATATTTTCCTTTCATTGCTGTGACTATTTTCAAACGTATGCCTCCAACCTACTAATCTCCTTTCTCAGGAACCTCGTGGTGAAGTAATAATAAATGTCTTCTTTAAACTAAGAAGTGCATTCCAGAGATTTTTGTCAGCTCGGTCATTAGTGAAAGCAAAACATTTTGAGTCTGAGAGTGGAATTGGAGATTGGAAGTGCACGATTTAAAAGTGTAAATTTTTTTTGTTTTTGTTTAGAGAATTAAAGGAAGCACCGCAAACCATGTTTGAAGATGCATGTGAAGTTAAACTTCCTAATGGTGTTGTGATAAATGTGTTTTCTTGTTTATCAGGACTTTCTACGTTTTGGGATGAGTGGTTGGATAAAACTAAAATGTTTTCATATTTAGAAAAGGTGCTTTTTGAACTGAATGATGTCCCATTTGTTCTTGACCGAAGGGTTTGGATACTTTTGTCTGCTTACAGAAAAATACATGAGAGATGTAAACAGTTAGAACATGAAAATAAAAATTTACGTGAGCAAATTAGCCAGAACAAATTATTGCAAGATAAAGCTGAAATCTACCAAGCTGTTACAGGAGAATCGGTCTTTTCACATTCCAGTAATGAGGAGGTTAAAAAAGGTGGGGGCCAGTGTGAGCCTCTTGAGCAGAGCATAGATCTTCGTGGGCAGAGCAGCCCACAGTTTCTGGCAGGAGTTGAAGTGCATTCTTTAAAAGATTACACTGAGCAAGAAGTTGACAATGTTACCGGTATACCGGAAGAGTACGATGTGTAAAATTAATTCAGACAAGACAGAGGTACTGTCGCAAAATGTGCAGGCTCTGAGAATTCAGTGGAATCCAGAACATAGAGAGATGTTGTTACAAGTAAAACAAAAGATTTTGGAGTTTGCCACTATTTGCACTAAGCCTGAGACACAGAGTTTCATGAGATTGTTCGATTTTTGGAAACAGTAGAGCCCTCATCTGAACAAAATCTTAACGCTTTGGTACAAAGTAACTAGGAAAAAACATGAGTTTGAATGGAGTGAGGAGCAGCTGTGTGCTTTTGATTTGGCAATGGAATAATTCAACAGACTTAAGATTTGTGTGCAGTGCAAGAGGGAAACATTGATGTCCATGTAAATGTTTAAGGACAATATGAAAACTGGAGTATGTGGCAGAAACAGGGGAGGACAAGGGTGTCAGAGTCACCAGATCCTCAGGGTCTGTGCACGTTCCCAACACTTCCACCACAAGACAACTCCAATACTCTGATTAGATTTATCACAGAGTCTAAGAGAGTCCAAGTGGGGAAAAGGGGATTAGGAGGGGAACAGCTGGGAAGGAGACCTGTAGGAAGCAAAGGTTAAAACACAACATCAAAATTACATCTCATGAAATCAGTACCATGCTACAACTCTAAGCTTCGTCTTTTCCGAAAACAAAATATGAACAACCCTAGAATAGTCCTAAAACTGACATAGCTTTAGATGACCGAATACCTGAGGAGGAAACAGGAAAAGTTAAATAGGACTTTTAGATTCAAGTACTTTCTTTAGCATGAGAATCAGGAAACACTCTGAGCAATTTCTAAACAACCATATGAATCTCCTTTAACACACAGCATTACATCTAGAACTCTGGTATTGTTGTGTTCATCTCAGAAAAAACATTGGAAAGTGAATTGCGCACATTGCAGATTTTTATATGAGTGTTAAACACCATAAAGGATTGTGCACCATGAAATCACACAACGTAGATTCAAGGAATAAATCACGCGACGTGTCAACTTGAAATGCTACCAAGAAAATGTCTTAGAATGGTAGCGCACAGTAATTTATTTATACACGAGGAAAGAATTGCGTGTCTTGCCGATTCAAATGCCACCATACAAATGCCAAGAAATGGTAGCGCACAATGAACAACATGAAAAGCACTCGGGGAAAAAATTGCGCGTCGTGTCAATTCAAATGCCACCATGCAAATGCCAAGAAATGGTAGCGCACAATGAATAACTTGAAAAAACACTCAAGGAAAGAATCGCGCGTGTTGCCGATTCGAATGCCACCATGTAAATGCCAGAAAATGGTAGCGCACAATGAACAGCATGAATTACACACGAGAAGTGAATCGCATGTTTCGCAGATTCGAATGCCACCATGTAAATGTCAAGAAAAGGTAGCGCGCAATGAACAACAAAATTAAATGCTCATGAAAAGAGTTGCACGTCTTGCCAACTCGTAAAACATAATGTAAATGTCAAGAAATATCAGCGCGCAATGAACAACAATGTAATAACGAAGTCAAATCTTTATGGAATAAATTGCGCGTCTTCCCTATTTGCAAACCACCATACAAATGTCATAAAATGGCAGCGCACAAGTAATCTGGTATTCATTTAAGAATTAAAATCAAGAATATGAAAATTCTTAATTACGGTGTTGGTAAAATGTCCAAACACCGTCTTACCGCCTGGAAACAGTGATCACCAATGAGAGATGAGTGCAGAAGACTTGAAAATCCAAATAGGCCGCCTGGACAGGAGCTCAGGAAGAAGCTGCTGCTCTGCACCGGGACCTCTGAATAGTGAGCACTGGAAGTTGGGCTGACTCTCTTTTATAGAGTCTTGGCCCAGCCTAGAACCACGCCCAGGCATGTTGCAGGGAAAGTCTCTAGAAGGCCCTGGAAAGGGACCACACCCTAACACACTCTGAATGTCTGCAGCAATACATTGCAAATGTACAGTATTTATAAGCACCTTAAAAATGAATCTTTTGGATGGAATTCTGCAATGCAAAAGGTTAAACAATAACATGTCATCACAATGCATAAATTACATTATCTTGCGAGTGTTATGTTTTTGCATTCTAGATGCCCGTAGAGCGCGCACTGTCCTGGTGTTGACAAAGGGCACCCCTGATGTTTTGAACTAGGAGGAGCGCTATACTCCTTTTGAAAAACAGCTTTTGACTTGTTATTGGGCTCTAGTGAATACTGAGCAAATCACACTAAATGATAATGTAATTCTGAGACCCAAACTACCAATCATGCAGTGGGTGATGAGTTCACCTAAATCTCGCTGTATAGGACATGCACAAGAGGCTAGAATCATACACTGGATCTGGTACATACAAGACAGGGCTCGAGTAGGACCGACAGGCACTGCAGCCCTACATGAACATGTGTCACAAGCCCCTTTACAGGATGAGGAGAGAGTGCAGAAGGTACCACAGGTAAAAGAGTCACTAGTGAAATTGAGTGCACCATTTGAATTCTTGTCCCCTGAGGATAGAAAGTGTGGTTGTTTCACTAATGATTCACTGAAATATGTGGGTACTAAAAGACATTGGAAAGCAGTGTTATACAATCCAGTTACTGAAAAGTCATTGTCTACCACAGGAGAAGGAACAAGTAGCCAATATGCAGAGTTGTACACTGTGTGTGAGACTTTAAAGCAAGAGCTTCCTGAGACGTGTCATTTTCACACTGATTCTTGGTTCACTGCCTATGGATTAGCCGTTTGGCTTTCCACATGGCTTGCACATAACTGGTTCATTCATTCAAACGAGGTGAGGAGCAAAGAGTTGTGGCAGGAAATTTGGGAAATGTTAGAACAGAGTAAAGTCATAGATGCTCATTGTCCGATTGACTCATTAGAACGCTGGTTCAATTCCCTTGCAGATGTTAAAGACAAAAGTGCAGAGGCAGAAGTGTCAACCCAGAATTCTGACTTGGTGGGGATGGATAAGTGGGCGCACCAGAAATGTGGACACCTGGGACAAAAAGCCACTTACAGGTGGGCAGAGATTAGAGAGATGCACATTCCCCTAGATTTGATAAAAACTGTGATTTTGCAATGTCCTATTTGTCAGCACACACAACAGAGATCTGTCACACAAACAGTCAAAGATCAGTTGGGGAGAGGAAAGTTACCAGTACAGATATGGCAAATTGATTACATTGGGCCACTACCGATTAGTAGCGGGTGTCAATATGCCTGCACCGTAGTGGACACTTATTCTGGATACTTGATTGCTGTCCTTTGCAAATGTGCTACTCAGCACAATACTATCAGAACTCTGGACTTGTTAATGTTTTACTATGGAGTACCACTCCAGATCCAGAGTGACAATGGGTCCCACTTCAAAGGCAAATTGGTTCAAGATTACTGTTCCCAGCACAATATTGAGAGGATATATCATATTCCTTATTATCCAACGGCCTCAGGACTGATTGAGAGAATGAATGGTTTACTGAAAGCTCAATTGCAAAAATTATCTGATGAAACTTTGAAAAACTGTAGAGAGCATTTAAATGAAGCCTTCCAGATTCTGAACAATAGACCATTGACAAATGCTGAAACACCTCTGATGCGAATGTTAACTCCAGATTTGCAAATACAACCACATGTGGCCACCAATACCACCACATACTGGAAAATAAAACCTGGAGCGCTGTCGCCTTACAGAGCCACACCTGAATCTGCAGGTCTTGACTTACATGCTTTACAAGCTTACAGACTAAAACCCCGAGACATAGCATTGTGTGAAACAGGTATTGGAATACAGATTCCCCCAGAGCATTTTGGATTGATTGCTACCAGATCTATGTTGGCCCTTAAAGGTATTCAGGTTTTAGGGGGGTGATTGATGCAGACTACCAAGGAGAAATCAAAGTTATTCTGATAAATAGTGGAGAATTTAATTAATTCATACAGATTGGAGACAGAATTGCCGAACTTGTCATAAGTGCAGTGAATGGAGATGCAGTAAGGAAGGTGTCTGCCCCAGCCCTTCTGACAGTGCAAGGAAAGGGAAGCTGTGGTACAGAAGATACAAATCTCAGTGCTAAGGTGTGGGTTGAATCCCCAAATGGCCCTCCAGGACCTGCAGAAATTATAGCAAAATACCCCAATAATGTCCTGCTGATTATAAAACAAGGAAAGAAAAAAGGAGAGCACATTTCAGGTGACAAATGTTATTTGCAAGAAAAGTCATACTTGTTTCTTTTGCAGATCCTACTACGACTCGCCACTGACCATGAGTGTGCTGTGTGGTCTCCCTTCAGGTGTTTGTGTGTGGGGTCAGGGGAGGGACCGCACCCCCAGCCTGAACCTGATTGATAACCTTTGTGCAACGCTCCTGGTGCCTTTAAAGTACAAAAAACTATGGATATATTTTGCGCAATTTGCGTCTCCGGTTCATGTTCTGCATAGGATCAATACAGAGTACCATGGATGTTCTGTCAACTTGTTTGATTACATTCCTCCACTGGAACTAACTCATGGCTTGTTATCTTTTGATGACTGCTGCCAGTCTCATTAAGCAACATTGCCTGTTAGCTGTCTGTTTTTCGTGTGGAAACCTGACTTTCACTTACATTCCAGCAAACCTTTCAGGTGGACCGTGTACCTTTTCATGATTAGAACTAATGGGTGGTCATTACAACCCTGGCTGATGGTGTTAAAGCGGCGGTAAGACCGCCAACAGGCCGGCGGTAAAAAAATTGGAATTACGACCGTGGCGGAAACCGCCAACAAAGACAGCCACTTTAACACTCCGACAGCCACGGCGGTACAGACAAACAGCTTGGCGGTCACCGCCAACAGACAGGCGGAAGACAAAGTACCGCCCACAGTATCACAACCTAACAATCCACCACCTTTTCCAGGGTGGATTCACTGCGGACAAAAACACGGCGGAAACAGGACTTCGAAGGGAAAACGCTCACCTCTACACACTCCACGAGGAATCCAGACGCCATGGAACCAGAGCTGCACATCCTGCCAGCCCTTATCTTCTTGCTCCCCTACCAGGAGCACGAACGCCGGCGGTGAAGACAACGGTGAGTACTGCACCTACGACACAGGTGAGGGGGGAGGCAACCAACAGGGGGACACACACGCAACACCCCCACCCCCACCCTCACCCACTACAACACACACACCAATACAGCATGATACATTACAGTTACAGCCCCCAACCCCCCCGGAAGAATGCAAAGGCAAAAGGAAATGAGGTGAAAGATTCTAATATATTAAAATCAAGTATGCAAAAATATATATATACACCATAAACAAAATATACACCAAGCTTAGTAGTCCAGGTAGTGCTCCAATGAAGTCCGTGCTCCAATGAAGTCCGTGGAACACTGGGCCCACACGGTATGGGCGAGGCCCACACAAGATCCCCGACCATGATGGAGAGAACACTGCAGGGGCATCAGAGAGCAAGAAAACAGGCACCTCAGGGGGAGGGAAGGGGGGGCACCTCAGCCGGTTGAGTGCACAATGCCAGATCCACGAGAGGGCCACATGCCCACTGTTCAATCCTGGGGAGTGCAAAGCCACAGTCTCTCAAGTCTATACAGTGGGTGGGTTGCCCACTGTTCCATCCTGGGGAGTGCAAAGCCACAGTCTCTCAAGTCTATACAGTGGGTGGGTTGCCCACTGTTCCATCCTGGGGAGTGCAAAGCCACAGTCTCTAAAGTCTCTACAGTGGGTGGGTTGCCCTCTGTTCCATCCTGGGGACTGCAAAGCCACAGTCTCTCAAGTCTCTACAGTCGGTGGGTTGCCCACTGTTCCATCCTGGGGAGTGCAAAGCCACAGTCTCTCAAGTCTATACATTGGGTGGGTTGCCCACTGTTCCATCCTTGGGAGTGCAAAGCCACAGTCTTTCAAGTGGATAACAGTCTCCACTGGTTCTGGAGGGGGCTCTGTGCCCAGAGTGCCTCATCCTGCTAAGGACAGAGGTAGTGGATGTCTTTCTCCACTGGTTCTGGGGGGGGGGCAAGGTGCCCAGAGTGCTTCATCCTGCTAAGGACAGAGGTAGTGGATGTCTTTCTCCACTGGTTCTGGAGGGGGCATGGTGCCCAGAGTGCTTCATCCTGCTAAGGACAGAGGTAGTGGATGACAGTCTCCACTGGTTTCTCGAGGGGGCTCTGTGCCCAGAATGCTTCATCCTGCTCATGACGGACTCAGTAGCGTCAGTGCCCTTGGCGCTCATGGGCCAGCGGTGCTTGTAGCGGCGGTACCCTGTTCAGCGCTGCTTGAGGCGGCGGTGCCCTGTTCAGCGGTGCTTGTAGC
Organism: Pleurodeles waltl; assembly: GCF_031143425.1. Taxonomy (NCBI): domain Eukaryota; kingdom Metazoa; phylum Chordata; class Amphibia; order Caudata; family Salamandridae; genus Pleurodeles; species Pleurodeles waltl. Next base: position 1,083,319,920 of record NC_090437.1, on the reverse strand, counting down.
GGCGGTGCCCTGTTCAGCGGTGCTTGTAGCAGCGGTGCCCTGTCCAGCGGTGTTTGAGGCGGCAGTGCCCTGTTCAGCGGTGCTTGAGGCCGCGGGCTCCTTTGCAGTGACTCAGCTGCTGGCGGTCCTCTCTAGCCCAGCGGGGCTTGTGCTGGCGGTCCTCTCTAGCCCAGCGGGGCTTGTGCTGGCGGTCCTCTCTAGCCCAGCGGGGCTTGTGCTGGCGGTCCTCTCTAGCCCAGCGGGGCTTGTGCTGGCGGTCGTGTCTGGCCCAGTGGGGCTTGTGCTGGCGGTCGTGTCTGGCCCAGCGGGGCTGGTGCTGGCGGTCCGGTCTGGCCCAGCGGGGCTGGTCCTGGTGGTCCTGTCTGGCCCAGCGAGGCTGGTGCTGGCGGTCCTTCATGGCCCAGCGGGGCTGGTGCTGGCGGTCCTCTCTAGCCCAGCAGGGCTTGTGCTGGCGGTCGTGTCTGGCCCAGCGGGGCTTGTGCTGGCGGTCGTGTCTGGCCCAGCGGGGCTGGTGCTGGCGGTGGCCTCCTGGGCAGCAGGGCAGGTGCTGGCGGTGGCCTCTTGGGCAGCAGGGCAGGTGCTGGCGGTGGCCTCCTGGGCAGCGGGGATGATGGCGGTGGCCTCTTGGGCAGCAGGGCAGGTGCTGGCGGTGGCCTCCTGGGCAGCGGGGATGATGGCGGTGGCCTCCTGGGCAGCGGGGATGATGGCGCTGGCCTCCTGGGAAGCGGGGATGATGGTGGTGGCCTCTTGGGCAGCAGGGCAGGTGCTGGCGGTGGCCTCCCGGGCAGCGGGAATGATGGCGGTCTTCTCTGCCGTGCTGCTCTTCCCAGACTTGCCGGGTTTCTTGTGGCCCTTACCCACCTTGGAAGGTGTCGCAGGTGACTCCACACTCCTACCGGGACCCCTGGGAGCGGCTTTGGTGGCTGGAGTCTTCCACCTCTCCCGCCGGGCACTGGCCAACTTTTGATGCTTGACAGGTGGGGGACTGTCCGTGCTGTGGCTCCGTGCCACACTGGCTGCCCTGGTGGCCGGTGCACTCCAGATTCCGGTGACTACAGGCACCACTGGTCCCAGAGATGCTGTGGCTGAGGTGTTAGGCTGGGACCTGGAGAATCGGTCCCTAGGAGACGGACGGGGTGGGGGAGGTGTGGGAAAGAGGTCAAGGTTGGACAGAAAAGGTTTTTTGGAGACACTGGGACGGGTAGCTGGAGGGGGTTTGGGAGTGGAGGAAGAGGTTGTGGTTGTAGGAGGTGTTCATTTGGTGACTTTGGGTAAAGGTGCATGCGCTGGAGGCTGTTGTGAGGTGGATGGCTGTTGGGTGGGTGTGTGTCTGCGTTTGTGTATCTTGGGAGGTGGCATCACAGACACACTGGGAGAGAACACAGGGGACGTGTGAATGGTAGTGGGGGTGGTGACTGCACGTGAGCGGGGTGTGGTGGTGGGTGTGCTGGTGATGGCAGTAGTGGCTGTAGATGTAGTGCATGCAGGTGTGAGTGTAGACGGGACTGGGAGGGAGGAGGGAGACGAGGAGGAGGGGCACACAGTGGAGGCAGTGGATGTTGGTGTGTCTGCATGTGTGTGATGTTTGCGTAAGTGCCTGTGGTATGTGTGGTGCTTATGCTTGCCTGAGCTTCCCTTGTGTGTTGACGTGTGTGCATGCTGGTCTGAAGGTGTGCTTGGGATAGGCTGGGGCACAGTGGATTGGGTCTGGGTGGAGGAAGTTGGAGGGGGGAGGCTAGAGACGGGGACAATGGCTACCATCAGTTCTGAGGCCAGAGTCTGAAAAGCTTGCTGAAGGGCCGCCTGACCAGAATGAATGACCTCCAGGAATGCATTTGTCTGTTGCAACTGCTTTTCTACACCCTGGATGGCATTCAAAATGGTAGACCGCCCAAAAGTGAGGGACCTGAGGAGGTCAATGGCCTCCTCACTGAGGGCAGCAGGGGTGACTGGGGCAGGGCCTGAGGTGCCTGGGGTGAAGGTGAAGCCCACCCTCCTGGGTGAGCGGGCACGGGGCAAAGGCTGAGGGGCTGCTGGGAGGGCGGTGGTGGAAGGGGGGGGTGGCGGCTGTACCTGTAGATGCGTGGGGCACAGATGATGCCGCCACCACAAGGGAGCTCACATCAGAGGACGAGTCAGTGTCGCTAGTGTCAGCTCCTGTCCCCGCCGTGGAGCTCCCCTCACCCTCCGTCCCACTGGTGAACTACGAGTCCGTAGTGTTGCCCTCCAGGGCCATGTGGGATGCTGGTCCCTAGTGCTCCGGTGCCACTGCTCCTCCGCCTGATGATGCTAATGCACACAAGAACAGGGAGACCACAAAAAGGAGGTACGACGACAGAAGAAAGACATGTTGAGTGCATGCATTACCACTACATGACGGCAGACACAGAAGCCCCCTGCACTACGCCGCGCTCTTGGGCTCCACTGTTCAATCCCTGGAAGATGCCCTACAAGGCTATGGACGACATCTGCACACATGGATGACACAGGGGCATGAATAGGTGTACTTGGCACTCTACAGAGGTGGGGTGGGGTGCCACATGGCCTGCCTTACGGAGGGACCTTGTCTACTAAAGTCACCCTGGCCTAGGGAAACCCACAGCCCACCTGCCCCACCCAGACACCTCCACTGCGCTCAAAATCAGCAGGATGAGAGTGTACTCACCCCCTTGTGGCTGCTATGATGCCCTCAAGTGCCCATTCAACTACGGGTATGCCACCGCCAGGATCCTGAACATCAGGGGGGTCATGGTGCAACGGGCACCCATTCCACGTTGGGAGGCCATCCCCAGCTGAGCCTCTGCCATCTTCTTGCTCCAGCGGCGAATGTCCTCCCATCTTTTCAGGCAGTGGGTGCTCCGTCTGTGGTAGACCCCAAGGGCCTGGACGTCCTTGGCGATGGCACGCCAAATATCTTTTTTCTGGTGGGCGCTGACCTACATGAATTGTACAGGGGGAAGAGAAATTGTATTACCAACTGCACCGTTACAGTCATTGGCCCCCATCCCTACCCTTGCCATGTGGCACATGCATTCATCGTCGTTTCATGCACGCCTCAATCTCCCCCCCCATCTTTCATCCACCCCACTCCACACAGGCATAGCCCATACCTCATGCTCCCAGTGTACTTACCTGTTTGTCTGGAGGATCGTAGAGTAGCGTGTACTGGGGGAGGACCCCATCCACGAGTTTCTCCAACTCCTCCGATGTGAAGGCAGGGGCCCTTTCCCCAGACACTCGAGCCATTGTCTCTTCTAGACCAAGGTCACAGCAGCACTTGCAGTGTAGGTCCTCTCCTGTCGAAGATCAGGTATCGAGTGATTGAACAGATAGAAAATGGCGGTCACGTCCGCGGCGGTGCGTACCGTCACCGCCGGCGTACATCGTCATTGGCTCCTGGGACCCATAGTGTTCAATGTTAACCAATGCAGCATTGCGCCGCGGTCTTTGACCGCCTACCGCGACGGTGTACAATGCCAGCGCAGTTACCTCAAATCCCATTGTCCCACTTTAGAGGTCAGGCAGCTGCCATTTCAGGGGCCCACATGGCTTAATTTTAACTGCGTCACACATACCTAGGGCTAGACTCAACACACTGCCAGGCCACTTTTCGGATTAGGATTCGTGTTCTGTGTAAGCTGTGGGTACGTACCTCTGAGTTGGTTGACTCTGTGCTTGCTTTTGTCCTTCATAGGCACCGTCAGCTGGGACATGTGAGGAGATGGCGGCATCCTCCGGTGTACAGACCGCTGGTGGACCTGTCGACAATGGAGGAAAGACATGTGATCATCACCTACAGGCTTGACTGTGCCACGATCCATGAACTGTGTACCCAGCTGGAGCCAGACCTGATGTCAGCTATCCGCCATCCCACAAGAATCCCCCCTCAAGTGCAGGTGCTGTCAGTACTCCATTTCCTTGCAAGTGGGTCATTTCAAACAACAGTGGCCATAGCATCAGGGATGTCCCAGCCTATGTTTTCCAACGTGTTGTCCAGAGTGTTGTCTGCCCTGCTGAAACACATGCGGAGCTACATCGTTTTCCCTCAGGTGGAGGATTTGCCTACAGTGAAAGGTGACTTCCATGCCCTGGGACATATCCCCAACATCATAGGTGCCATTGATGGGACACTTGTAGCTTTGGTCCTCCCCGCAGGAGTGAAGAGGTGTACAGAAACCGGAAGAGTTATCATTCCATGAATGTGCAGATGGTGTGTTTGGCCGACCAGACCAGTACATCTCCCATGTGAATGCCAAGTTTCCTGGCTCAGTGCATGACGCTTACATCCTGCGGAATAGCAGCATCCCTTATGTGATGGGTCAACTCCAGAGGCACCGTGTGTGGCTATTAGGTGAGCACCTGGAAGCAAGACAGTGAGAATGGTTGTCTGGGTCTGGGGATCTCCCTACAGGTTAATGTGTGTCTAACAGTAGTCCCTCGCCATTTGCAGGTGACTCTGGTTACCCCAACCTGTCATGGCTACTGACTCCAGTGAGGAATCCCAGGACAAGGGCAGAGGAACGCTACAATGAGGCCCATGGGCGAACTCGGCGGATTATAGAACGGACCTTCGGCCTCCTGAAGGCCAGGTTCAGGTGCCTCCATATGACAGGTGGATCCCTATTCTACTCACCAAAGAAGGTGTGCCAGATCATTGTGGCCTGCTGTATGCTTCACAACTTGGCTTTGCGACGACAGGTGCCTTTTCTGCAGGAGGATGGTCCAGATGGTGGTGTTGTTGCAGCTGTGGAGCCTGTGGACAGTGAAGACGAGGAAGCAGAAGAAGAGGACATGGACAACAGGAACTCGGTGATCCTGCAATATTTCCAGTGAGACACAGGTAAGAGTACAGACCTGCCTACAACATGTACTTTAACACTACTACCTCTCCACTGTCTGTCGTTTTCACCCAGTGTATGGTCACTGAGTTGTCACTTTCCCTTACGATTTCACAGATGTGGGTCCCACTGTGTGACATCTGCTTTGTTTCCTCAAGGACTAGAGCTTTGTGACATAGGTATGTTGACATTACAATTGAAAGAGCATTTTGCCACTGTAATTGCTAATACACTATTTCGAAATCACAGACTGACTCCAGATTGTTTTGTGCTTCAAAGGTGTTTATTTAAGTGCTCAATATTGGAGGGGGTTGTGAAATGGTGAGGGGTGATGGTGGAGGAATGTCCATGGCAGAGTCCAGTCTATTAGTCTCACAGGTGCATTGCCCAAATGGGCAGAGGAAGTGGAGCTGGGGCAGTTTGAGGATGGACAGGGTGACAAAGTGGGACAGAAGGATGACATTCAGGGTGGTCTCATTTCTTGGCGGGGGTCTTGGCATTGTTCTTTGTCTTTGTCCTGGATCTCAGGGACCGTTTGCGGTGTGGTTTTCCCTCTGCAGGGGTGGGGTGCTGGTGTGGTGGTCCTGTGGCGGGGCGTCCTGTCCACTAGGGCCGGTGGAGGTGGTGGGCCGTTCATCATCCATGCTAGTGTCAGGGGCCCCTTGTTGTGCCACAGTGTCCCTCCTGGTGTTGAGTACTTCCTTCTGCAGCCCTACGATGGTGCCCAGGGTGGAATTGATGGTTCTGAGTTCCTCCCTGAAGCCCAAATACTGTTCCTCCTGCAGGCGCTGGGTCTCCTGAAACTTGGCCAGTACCATTGCCATCGTCTCCTGGGAGTGGTGGTAGGCTCCCATGATGGAGGAGAGGGCCTCGTGAAGAGTGGGCTCCCTTGGCCTGTCCTCCCCCTGTCGCACATCAGCCCTCCCAGTTCCCCTGTGTTCCTGGGCCTCCGTCCCCTGGACCGTGTGCCCACTACCACTGCCCCCAGGTCCCTGTTGTTGTTGGGGTTGTGGGTTAGCCTGGGTTCCCTGTAGTGGTGGACACACTGCTGCTTGACGTGTCTTAGGGACAGAGGCATGGGCCCGCTGGGTGGGTGCTGTGCTGGTGTTTCCAGAGGGAGGAAGCTCTGTAGTGGCCTGTTATTGGGTGAGGGGAACCGACTGTCCAGAAGTCCCCGATGGGCCTGGCTGGTCATCTAGATCCAGTTGGACAGAGGTGCTGTCATCACTGTGGGCCTCTTCTGTTGGTGGTGTGGACATGTGTGTACCCTCCTGTCCGGTGACATTGGGTAGGGGTCCTGCAGGGGTATAAAAGGATGTTTATTACATCTGTGTGTGGCATGGTGTGCAATGGGTGGGTGACCGTGTACCCCAGTGCTTGCATTTCTGTGTGGGACCTTGTGTGATGATGGTTTAGGGGGGTGTATGGGTATGTGCAGTGGCCATGCTTTGGTGATAGGTGTCCATGCTTTTTTGTTGCATGCAGGGCTTGGTGTTGGGATGGGTGGTTTGTGATATTTGGACATTTGTGAGAAGTTGGAGTGATGGGGGTGAGAGTGAGGGTGGGGGTATGTTATGGCATGCAGGTAGGGTGGGGGATGCAATAGTGAAGCTTTGACTTACCAAAGTCCATTCCTCCATCTACTCCTGCGAGGCCCTCAGGATGCAGAATCGCCAAGACCTGCTCCTCCCATGTTGTTAGTTGTGGGGGAGGAGGTGGGGGTCCGCCGCCAGTCCGCTGAACCGCAAGGTGGTGTCTTGATACCACGGAACGCACCTTCCCCCGTAGGTCGTTCCACCTCTTCCTGATGTCATCCCTATTTCTTGGGTGCTGTCCCACTGCGTTGACCCTGTCCACTATTCTTCGCCATAGCTCCATCTTCCTAGCTATGGAGGTGTGCTGCACCTGTAATCCAAATAGCTGTGGCTCTACCCGGAGGATTTCCTCCACCATGACCCTGAGCTCCTCCTCCGAGAACCTGGGGTGTCATTGCTGTGCCATGGGGTGGTGTGGGTGATGTGTGGGGTGGTGTGTGTGGTGATAAGTGTGCTGATATGAAGTGGTGTGTTGTGTGAGGTGTGTGGAAGTTCTGTGGGTGATGGTATTTTGTGCCTGTGGATGCTTGCTAGTAGTTTGTGGCGTCTCTCTCTGGCCTTCTCTCGGTAATTGTGGTCGTAGGGGTTTGTGGGTGATGTGGGTGTGTGTTTTATATAGTATTGGGTGTGTGGGAGTGGTGTGCGTATGTGTATCAGGTGTGTGTATTTCGATTTGTCCAATGTGGCTATGTTTTGTAAGAGTGTGTGTATTTTGAGCGCGGCGGTGTGTACCGCCAATGGAATACCGTGGTTGAAAGACCGCCGCGTGGATTCGTGTGTCGTGATAGTGTGGGCGTATTTCTGTTGGCGTGACGGTGGAGGTTTTGTTTTCGCCAGTTTCTCACTGACCTTTGGTGTGGCGGACTTCTGTGGGTGTCTGAATTTTGGCAGATTCCGTGCTGTGGGTCAAAATAGCTGTGGCGGATTTCCGCAGCTGCCGCAGTGTGTTGGCGGTCTTCTGCATGGCGGTAAGCGGCTTTTACCGCCAATGTTGTAATGACCGCCATGATGTTTCCATCTAATCTACGTGCTATATTAGAGACACTATTCAATCAGTTATTACCCCAATTAGAATATATATAAACTTCAGTCTTTTCATTATAGGTGTTTCTGATTTTAAAGTTTATGAGATCAATACGTTAATCCACTTCCACTGCTTTACAGTGATTGCTTTTATCATTACATTATGTTGCTGTATATAATGCAAACCTGATTTGCTTATAATGTTTTTGTTTTTTCTTTGAAATAAGAGAAAAGTAAATAAAAGTCATTGGTCAGAGGGCGGAGATGTAGTGAAAATAAGTATGTTTGACCATTGACTTTGTGTTTCACCACTGTGCATGTTAGTTGTTCAATGTTCATCAGTTGCAGATTACATTTTGTATTCAGTTTAGCTGCCAATTGGCTTTATTGTGGCGTTACGCATTACATTTTGTATTCAGTTTAGCTGCCTATTGGCTTTATCATGGCGTTAGACGTTGCAGTTGAGACATTACAGATGAGCTGTGTTTTTCCACATGGTAAACTAAGCTTGTGTTTTTTGTATTTTCTCTTACCGAACACAATAGCATGATAAGGAAACACATATTTTGTGTTTTTCTTTAGTGCAGAAAACAGTTTGACCTTGAAGGGCATGTCTCGAAACGATGGCCAGCTTTCGACACATTCCTGTCAAGGTTTACCTAAACAAGCCAGCATTTTTTAATAATTCACATCTGAGAGGGAAGGGCCTTTCAGAAGGCTTTTTCCCATGATTATTTAACCTATAAAAGGTGTCCCTAGGCAGCAGGGAGGGGAATTTTCTGAGACTTCAGTCAGGATTGGACATCAAATGCCTGACAAAGACACTTGTCCCGTGGGGGTGGAAAACTCTTTCTTGCAGTTGAACAGGGGTCATCAACTTGCTGGCATGAGAAAGATGAAGAGCATTTGCAGGACCTACGGTGATGAATTTTGACTTTATTCTTTGCTTTGCAATTATGGTATAATATAATCACATATATTTGCTATGTACATTGCAGTTGAGAATCACTTTGCTATATTTTCCTTTTATTGCTGTGACTATTTTTAAACGTGTGCCTCCAACCTACTAATCTCCTTTCTTAGGAACCTCGTGGTGAAGTAATAATAAATGTCTTCTTTAACCTAAGAAATGCATTCCAGAGATTTTTGTCAGCTTGGTCATTAGTGAAAGCAAAACAATCCATTGTCAGGTCCCTGTTTGACATCTTTCAACTTATACATGTGGCACTGTGAGACAATGTTGCATCAGACTCGCTCCTGGCATGTGCTACATCTTCATCCAGGTCCACATGACATGTAGGATGTAGTACCCAAATGGACTGTACTCTGCCATCCCTCCCCAGCTGTGACACAAGTGTGGCACAGTCAGCAGTGCATGTGTATTGATGAGGCTACCTTGCAGTACACAAGTCTATTCTCACCTCCCAGCTATGCACATCTTCCCATTCAGACCGAGTGGCAGTTTTACATACACAGCAAGCGCCTACAATGCAGAGCACTACCAGTGGCACACCAATCCCACGTATCATTATGATTTGGACATACATGGTCCTTTGGTGTGCATCTCTTCTATTCCCCCATCCGATTTAGTAGATGAGAGGAGTTCAGGTGATCCCTTCCATGGCAGCTGACACCTGGGTGCTCTCACCCCGTATGCCAGGTCAGCTGGGTGCAACATAGTTTCATGAAGGGTACTATAGACGAGTCTCTTGCCATGTCCCTATCTGTAGACACTTCTCATGGCCCACACCTGACCCCCCTCTCATATGAGGAGTTTCTCCTCTGACATACCCATTTCATTCCGAAAATTTACAGTCTAGATTTGTGTGCATGGGCCCAAGTGAGACTAAGTAGTAAGGTGGCCTGCATTGTCACAGTCAGGTTGTGCAGGGTAGCAGTGTGCATGCATGATGTATTGTTCCAGTCCATGTTTTATGCTTTGCATTCTGGGAGGTGTAGTTGTGGTGCGTGATGTACATTCCACTGCTAATGGAAGTATAGAAAGAAAGGTAAATGTGGACTGATGATTCACTTCACACATTGAAGGGAGGAAGGTGACGGATCTGGACTAAACTGTGCAAATTGTAACTGGTCAGTCTGAATTACATTTATTTGATGTTTAACCAAAGATGAACCAGCATACTACTCTTTGGCCTCCAGACAATACATTGGAGTGTTGAGACATAGCTGCCTGCACCTTAAGACATGACATAGTTGAAACATTGCCCTTCATTGAAATTTACCATGTGGGTCTTGTTGTTTATTATAGGCCGCACTGTCCTGTCCCGGGACTCCTGCCACCAACTCCTCTGGGATGATGGCTACCACCATCTTCTCCAATTTCTCGACCTGCTCCTGGGGCACTGGACTTCCACCTCCGGTCTGCAATGCTGCCTTGAGATTGCTGGCCAGTTTCTCCTTTGTCCTGCACTTGTAATGATGCCATCGTTTCTTACAGTCGGTCATCGTTCTGTTGACTTCTGCCACATTCTTGACCTTGTCCAAAATGGACTTCCATATAGCCTCTTTCCTCCCTAATAACAATCTTGTGGTGATGGATAGCTGGTGTTGGTGCTCCGTCACCTCAGTGATCAGGATGTTATTTTCCTCCTCACTAAACTTGTACATCCATTTCCTCTTCCCCTTCTCCTGGGAGTCTGTCTGGACGTCCTGGCTGGCACTGGGATTGTTGGGGTTGTCCTGCTCTCTGTGGTCTCCTCTATCCTCCATGGCTGCTTCCGGAGAGTGTTCCTTTTTTTAGTCCAATGCAGCATTTTTTACCTCTTTTTTGATGCATTTGGTGCACAAAAGTGCCACTAGGACAGCTCACGTTTCCTTATGTGATGCAAATTAGCCTAGCATTACTTTTGCAGCAGTAGCGTCAGTTCTCCTAAAGACACGGCGTACATGTTAGCTTCACTTTTTTTGAGGCAACCAGGATCCTTACACTATGATGCGCCATATTGTAACTATGACTCAACCATGGCATTAGAATCTGTTATACCGTGGCATTACAATTTTTGATGCAATGCCTCCTCTTCTAATATTTTTAGGCGCATTTGTCATCATGTAGGAATGCACACTCATGGTAATAACTCCAAAGTTTGAAAAATGTATGTATTCAGTAACTAATTTGTGTTATAGCCATTAAATTGCAATCCTTTCTGCTTAATGTAAACTCAATTTAATTCCAGAGTGAAATACATATTTGTTCGGTTCCACTGTGCATCAACTTTTGCTTCCAAAGTTCAAATGTAAGAACTGAATCTAATGAATATTTACAAGAGCTAAGGGGCATATTTATACTCTCTTTGCGCCGATTGTGCGTCAAACTTTTTGACGCACAATCGGCGCAAACACTGCCCCATATTTATACTTTGACGTCCGACCCCGCTGGCGTCAAAGTTCCACCATGTGCGTCATTTTTTAGAAGGGGGAACCAGCCTTGCGTTAATTATATGCAAGGTAGGAGTTCCCTTCCAAAAAATGACTTTAAGGCCTGTGCGCCTTATTTATACTGTGACGTCATTTTGACGCACAGGAGGGGGCAGGCCTTAAAAAACGGCGCCCAGCCTGATGGGCGCTGTTTTTTAACGCCTGGGTCAGGGCAGGCTTTAAGGGACCTGTGGGCTCAGAAGGAGCCCAGAGGTGCCCTCCCATGTCCCCAGGGACACCCCCTGCCACCCTTGCCCACCCCAGGAGGACACCCAAGGATGGAGGGACCCATCCCAGAGAAGGAAAGGTAAGTTCAGGTAAGTATTTTTTTTGTAATTTCTTTGTGGCATAGGGGGGCCTGATTTGGGCCCCCCTACATGCCACTATGCCCAATGACCATGCCCAGGGGACCTAAGTCCCCTGGGCATGGCCATTGGGCAAGGGGGCATGACTCCTGTCTTTGCTAAGACAGGAGTCATTTCAATGGGGGTTGGGCGTCAAAAGAAATGGCGCAAATCGGGTTGAGGCCAAAATTTTGCCTCAGACCTGACTTGCCCCATTTTTTGACGCCCAAGCTCCATTTTCCCCTACGCCGGCGCTGCCTGGTGTGAGTCATTTTTTTATTACGCACACCAGTCAGCTGCGCCGGCTAAAGTCATTCAATAAATAAGGCACCCGCATGGCGCTTTGGAATGGCGTTAGCCGGCATTAAAATTTTTGACGCACAACTGCGTTGGCGCAGTTGTGCGTCAAAAAGTATAAATATGGGCCTAAGTGACTGAAAAGTATCCAATCACTATATTATATTTGGTGCCGTCCTCAATATGAAACAGGAAATTTACTAAATTACATTTATATTCAATTATTTCTACAGACATTTGAAAATTTGAAGGAGTAATAAGTATTTCTCCTGATGAACGAATGAACTGTTCTGACTGCTTGTAGTCATGTTGGTAGAGATTATGCTTGCGTTGTGTTTTGGCACACAGAGTGAGAGATTTTCAGAGGCTTTGTGAACTTTTCTGTAGGGACAATGTCTAAGTTTGATATTTCGTTTACATTACATGGACAGGTGTTGCTGTTGAGTTCATTTCAAAAGGTCGATTTCACATGAAAGCGATTCTTTATTCTTCATTTTGTTTTTAAAACATTCCTTTTTTTCTTCTCTGATTCTGCTGCAGCCTGGAGACTACAGTTGGGCGCAGCCCGGTAACTGTGCACAGGTAGCCTGGTGCAATAGGGACTCTGCAGGATAACTATTAAGCTGAGGTAGGCCTTGGAATGTTAGTGTACACTAATAGGGAAAGTCAGTATGATTTACTGTTTTGTCTGTAGTGACACTGTTATAATCATAGAGAGAGAATAGTCTTAGAGTGCAGTTTCGCCTCCCCTTGGCTTACAGAGACCATTGACATATCGAAAAGGGGCATAACTTGTGCAGGAATATCAATCTTGCAATTTCCAAAATGATATCTGTACACATTATTAGGTTATCTAGAATTGCCATATTTCCATGGCTCAGCTCAGGAGAAGAGCCTAGGCCTTTTGTCACTCTGCAGTGTCCAGTTAGTTGCATTTCCCTCCAGGAACAAAGGACTCCTATCATAAAAGGAGCAATTAACATTACTTCACTCAGCTCCTGAAAAAGAAAAAAGTGGGACAGAATGATTAGCATCAATTAATCGACTGTCACACTGAACCAAGAATGGGCCTGCCCAAGCCCCCTGAACAAAGGAGGGAGCCCAGATAACCAGTTTCCAGCCCAGGAGGAGACTGTCTTTAAACCTTTGGTGTTCGGTGTTTGGTGTTTGGTGTGCAAGACCCTGGCAGTGATGTCAGCAAGGGGAGGAGCTGAGCTCCAGGAGTAGATGTGACCAGTGACTCCTGGATGATGCCATTTTGAACTGTCCCAGCATGCTGTGAAGGAAGTTTGGATGGGTGGAGAGGTGACATGGTACCCTAGGATTGGCCAGGGATTCCTGGCTTCTAGAAGCGTCCTCTCCCCTTTAAAAACTCTTGCACAAGGGGGAGACTCTTGTTTGCCTGGTGATTTCTCTGTGCTTCACTGCTGGACCCTGGGACTACCAAAGAGAAGTGGAAAAGGACTAATGGCTCTGCCTGGTTGACCCCAGGACCAGTGGGTCACCCCAACGGCCAGTGAGGCTGCCCCCCTAAACTCCCTGAGGACCAGTTCGGGGAAAGCCCTGGAGTGTGATCCTAGAAACCAAGACCAGAAGTAGGGCTGGTTCAGCAACCCAGGAGAACCAGGGATGCACTGCATTGGAGGTGGGGAGAACTGCAGCTGCCCTCCTGGCTAGAGCTTACTCCCAGGAGTGAAATGAGCCAGGGATTGTAGAATTCACCCCAATGGGGCATGAGTTATGGCATTTGAAAGTTTGGTGACCTTTTGTTTGGTGATGAAGCACGTGGGGCTGTGCAGGCATTTCCCCTCTTATCCCCGGGGTGGGCGGGGACCCAGGAGTCGGTGCAGGCTTCAATTGTTGATTTTAGGCAGCAGGGTGGCATGCACGGGGTCCCCCCCTGTACTGTCTCCTCACCTGGGGACCCCATCCCCTGGGCTGTTGTTATTGCAAAAGGAGACCAGGACCACATCCCCAGCCACCAAAAGCAGAGGAGATCAGAAGGAGCGCTGTTGTGCCCCCAGTCAATGTGAGCCTGCCCGCTACCCGTGCCCATGTCTGGGGGAGGTGGGCAGCCACTGCACAAAAGGGGCAGGGAGAAGAGCTGCTGGCTCCCATGTGCAGCAAAGGAGATGCTGCCAGTGTGGTGAGCCAGCAGGGTCGGACAGTGGTGGACTCCCTGGTCTACCTCCATCCAAGGAGGCACACTGGGGTGTTCGGGTGGGACTGAGTACCCTCTCAACCATTCAAAACCAAGAAAAAGCTATGGGGCTTTTCCTGGGGCAGTGGGAGAACTGTCACTCAAATATACACGGCTCTCAGAGGATTGACCCATAATGCCCTGCTTGTTTGTAGTGCCCCCCAAATTGGACAGGGGGCACAACCAACATTACAAAAGAGGCCTGAAAGGGCTGCAGGAAAGCAACAGCTCTCCCCAAGGAATTTTAAATGAAGTACTGACCCTATGTTTACAGGGTCATAGAATCCTGGACTTCTCCAGGATGTTGTTAATGTTTTTGATCACTCCCGTGATTGGCGCTTTGCCTCTAGAGTTGGGAGTGCTGTGCTCTCTAGGAGTTGTGTTTATAGTTGTGGTTATTGTGTCCTGAAAGTGATTAAAGGGGATAGATGTTTTGAAGTCCCCCTAGGGTCCAAGTCTATGGTCACAATGCAATGTAATTAAAATGTGATGTTCTCTAGGGGCTGCTTTTATAATTGCATTCTTATGGTTGGAAAACATATACAAAATACACAGACATGTTTTGTTCATTTTAAATGCTTTATTGATTTAATAATGTTGCCCATGATTAGTGATCAAAGTGAAAACGCTTTATTAACATTAATAAGTGCATTTAAACAGAATTGTTATACTTGATGACTGCATTGAAGTATTAAATGATGATTTTAACATGTGGTTTGTTACTCTTGACCCTTGACTAAACCAATAGACTTACTTGATATGTTTGTATGACCCCTTTATGGGGTCAAAGATGATTATGTAATGTCATCTATGGTGTTTTCCATCTGCCAATGTGTATATCTGTAAATGTACAGTGTAGTATTTAATACCGTGTGTATAATAAATGTACTTCTCCTTTTTCTAAAGAAAAAGTAATGACTGGACAATCATTTATTGAGTGTTTTTATTGTGTGACAATGAATGGTGATTACTGGCCCACATCACCACTGAGTAGGTCTTGGACTGCTCTGCCTCATTACCCTGAGAGAGTCAAGTACTACAATGTGGTGCTTGGTTTCCAGTGAGGAGGTTTGTGGACCTATTATTTGTGCAGGCCACACAACCAATAACCCAACAGGTATGATCTGATGTGGCCCTAGCTCAATTTTTTTGTCATTTAATAAACTGCGGTCCCTCTTTCAAACAATTTTCTGACATGAAGATCAACATTAAAAAAAGAAAGAGAAAATATCAAATTAAAGTGCTGCACTCGTCCACTAATTTTTAGAGTGAGATTTATTTATTTTTAAACTAGAGAAATCAAAAATAAATAGTCCACATAGCTATTTATAAACTACAACAAAAACTAGCTATAAATATATGAAAAAAACCTCTAGTTGTTTTGTTGTAGATCTGAACTTTTATACTCAAATAAACTAGTCCCCCTTCTACCTAAGTAAACAGGAGAAGCGGCAGCAAAATGATACAGTGATATTTCACTTCAGTAAAAATATTATTCAATACATTACTCACTTACAGGTAAATGTGACCAAACGTATATTTAATGCAGTCTGTGATACATATTATTAAAAGGTATGTCTAAATGACTACTAACTTTTAAGGACATGGTTTTTCTTTACAAACTGTTTGCTGCCAGAGAGATTTTTGTCACAATGTGTGTGACAACGCGGCTAATGTGCGAAGCACACACAGCACGCGTTTTTTCGCACATTCAAAAGTCGCGAAAAACATATCTGTATTTGCTGGAAACTCCCTGCTTAAAGTCTTGTTTTTAAGGGATTACTTTTGTTTGAGTTGTCTTTTGACACATGGAATGATAGATTTCATGAAGGTTAATGCATTAACTTTTCTGTAGTGCCAATTCTTATCTTTAATAATGACAAGCCGTAACTAAATTCAGTTCTTCCAAAAAAAGCCTGTTCGTGGGAAATTCGTTATTTTAGAGTAATATGCTAACCAGAATATAAACTTCCATACAGAAATGAGGATAAAGATAACAACAATCTACAGGCATCTGAAGGCAGCCCTCCCTCCGCCCTTGTCCTTCAGAGCATGTCCTAAACGATTCTGATATACAGCGTGTCACAAGCTTTGGCACAGTAGATGGAGTCTTTTGTCAGGGTGCCTGTCCCGGAAAGTGAAAGTGTCCCTAATGGATTTGACACAAACAGCAAATGGTTTTAGATAGCAAAAGTCCATATTTTTTATGGCAGTGACTTAAGTGCTGACAACCGTGCCTAACCCTAATATGGGCATCTCAGTGGTTCGGGGCTGCATGTGATGGAAGCAGTAACCAAGCAACCTTGTGGTGAGCAGTTGGGCAAGTGGAATGATCCCCAATTTCTAGCCCTGTCGTCATCTCCGCTGCCCCAACATCTTGCACACACTGACTGTCGCTGGGCAGTGAATGATGAATTCAGAGGCCAGTTTGAGCTAATAGGTGTGGAAACAGTACGTGTCCTCCCCGTCCACCAGTGGTAAGCTGCTCCACAGTACAACCATACTCACACAATTCTGTTGAAAACTGCATGGTGCCACATGATGCTGAGCGTGCTGAGACCAGTCGGGTGCACGGCCACCATGTTAGTATGTGTGTTTTTGTGATATATTTATAGTGAAACCTAGCCAAAGTGCAGCAGATTGCTGTGCAGGATCCAAGACAAAGATACAGTCACTGAGTGGTGGGAGGTGAACTGTTACTGCTAGAGACGTTTTAAGGCATGGACTAAGTGGGAAAAAGTCTTTACAATGGGATGTTTACATCGCAGTGCCTTTACCACGCATTTACCACACAAGTTTTTACCAGTATAGACCTTTACCACACGTGCCTTTACCACGAATTTAAGGTGATATTTGGAGGGCTAGGGGGGTCTCAATATATATAACCATACATACAGTTAAACTTACCTTACAAATACTTACCTTAGGTAGACTAATAATGTGTGGTAGTGGCATGCGAGGTAAAAGCATATGCGCGCTAAAAATTTGTGGGGTAAAAAATGTGTTGTAAAGACATGCAGTGTGTTTTCCTGCGTTGTTCCGTCATACAGCCGGACAAAGTGAGCGCTGGCCGAGAGCCCCAGCCTTTCAGGGGCACGCTGAAAGAGCCATCACTGTTCTGGAGAGAATCTTGCCCTGATGGCCATAATCAATTCTTAAACAGGTTGTTTTAAACATCGTTTTCCTTTATTATAGTTTTAATGCGTCTGAACTGTGAGAGTCTAATACAATTTGCAGAGAAATGTTGTTTATGTTTCATGCTACATCCATAAAAAAGTGTTGTTTAGACCAAAACAGGACCTCACTTTTGAGAAATGGGAGGGTGTCACACAGGCTATTTGCAGTAATGTTAATGAGCTGCTGCTATGTTACAATATTGAAAACTCACATCACTATCCCTGAACATTAGATATAAGCATTTTCAGAATTTGGACGTGTGCCTGTGCACTGTTAGTGACCTGGCCAGAGAGGGCACTAAAGGGCTCAAATTGAATCATAAATACCAAACTGTTTCGAACACGGCCCCCCAAAATACATTTGGCCCATGCCCTCAAAATCCTTAAGATGTCCCTGGTTACTGTGTTGTGATGTGGTGTTCTTTGAAGAGGTGTTCCTTTAGCTATTTTCTAAATTGGAGTGGGTTTGGGTGGTACTGATAAACAGAGGAATGCAACTTCAGATAAACGGTGGATAACTGAGAAGGCAATAGGCATTCTCCATTGATGAACCCATGATCAAGAGTCAGGACCCAAGATACTGAGCAAGAGCCTCTGCCACTCTGCCCTGTCCATCCTAGTAAAATGGGGTGCACCTGAAGGTAGCCGAGTGAAAATTGATGAGCAGCAGTGGGTGATCGCATATTATCGTCATTCTTGGCAGAATGTTTATTCTTGATTAGTTGCTTCGTTTATGGGCATGTTTGTGGGTGTGTGGGGGTGTTTTACGATGTGTATCATTGTCAGTGTGTGCGTCTCTGCGTGCATGTTTTTGTATGGGTCTACGGGGCGGGGCATGCTTGTATGTCTGAGAGCATGATAGTTTGAGTGTGCTTATGTCGTTTTTATTCCAGGTATTTATTTGGATAATCTAGCACTTTCGCAAAAGCACTTTACATTATTCTGTTACGGTACAAAAGTTCATGGTAAAAAAGCAAAACAACGACAGGCAATAGAAGAATGTGCAGGAAACTGATAACACGTCCAGCCCTTATAAATTTCCTGTACCTGGACACGTTGGAGGTCGGTGAATCTTTTAACCGAGTCGGGCTCTCCTCATCCTCAATAGTCGAGTCACTCAGATCAATAATCAATAACTGTTGTAATCGGTAATCAATACTCAATTAATAGATCAATATAACACATCAGAAATCAATAACAGTTGGTATTTCGGCGCACCATGACCTTTCAGTCATGAATAACCACACCAGTTTATTAAAAGTTAGTGAATTTATTTCCCTATATTAACAAAGCTAGCACGATATATATATGTCTCAAGACCAATTGATATATGTATATGAACATTACTAGCTGTCCATAACGGCGAAAGAAATGCAATCTACGTAAAATCTGAATGATGATACACTCTGTTATAGCAATGCAAATCACCAATGTGACTAACTGTATTTGACTAATTGCATACATTCGGTCAGCATAACAAGATTTCAATTCTTCATGATACATTGAATGAAAACCTCGACTAACCTCTAATTAGCATTGGCATGTGGGACTTCATGCAAAACTAATTTAGTCAACACAAATTTGGAAAACTTCTAGCTAGGACTCTATCAAAATAGCAGTTGGTACCTAAAAGGAAAAAAAACACAATGCATAATACATTTATCCTTTCATATTTACCAAATACAATCAGCATTCAAGAAAAGTCTTCGTCCTTCAGGTACCGGTTGATCAGCATGGGGCAAATTTCAAAGGGGGCAAAGTTAAGGGCAAGCTTCCTTGCAACGGCAAGGAGAATGGGGCAAAGTTACTGCATGGGCAAGACGGGGCAAATCAAAGTTAAAGTCTCTAGGGTGAGAATTCTTAAAGTCTCTTTCTCTCAGATAGAGAAAAGGGCATCAGGGTGTCGTCCAAAATGGAGTCTGGCATCAGGCTTCAAACTGGCATCGAGGAAAATGGCTGACTTCTCTTTGTCCTGTGGGTTTAAGTAAGAAACATTCCAAATTCTGCAGGGTCTTCCATTGGAGGGTTCATAGGTTGGCTTCAAATTGTCCAATCAAAAATTGTCTTTTACTAGCGCCCATTTATGCATACACTGTCCTTGGCGCCTTGGGACACAAATTGTATCATGGTTTGCCAATTATTTTACTATCTGTACCTTCATTGTCCGCACCTGCAGAGACTGACCTTGTATCAAAGGGGATGTAACCGGCCTAGCACGAAACCTTGGAGATAAGTGTACCAGCCAGTTTCTACTGGAAAAATACAACTTCAAGCAAGAATATATGTTTCATTAGTTCAAGGAAAAAAATCACGCAGTTAGAATTTGAAACCAAGCAACCAGGCCAAAGCCTGTACTAAATTTAAGCTAAGCAAAACAGTTTTCAAACAAGAAATCATGGCATACAATTGCGATTATGACGGATTACTAAATTTTTAATACTTCATGATTAATAAAGCTTGTTTAGAATGATGGCGAACTACCACGAGGGCACAATTTCCCTCGTACATATTTTTCTTTACTAAAATCACACTTCATTATGTGTATCGATTACACGGTATACATGAATATATGTCGGACCTTCTTTTTCTGCGTCATCAAAACGTAATTGAAAAAACATGCCTGTAGATTGGGAAAAGAAAAAGAGCGAGACTCGAGGACAAAAAACAGTGAAATAACTCCAGTCTTTTAGTAGTTAGAGAAGAGTCATGGAATGAAGAATTAGCAGAAGGAGGAGATGATGCTTTAAGGAAATTTTGCGACGCGGAGCTTAAAGGATGACTACGTCCATAAACAGTACTCAAAGAAGGCAAACAGTGTGGCTACAGTTATGTATACATTTAAAGAAATTACAGTTGGAAATGGAAGGGGCCATCTTAGCAAGACGAGAGGAGGCACAATCAGTGTTAACAACCAGTTTAACGGAATAGTGCAAGAAATAATTGCCTGTGTGGATACATACAAGTGCCATCATGCACAGGAAATAGATGGGAGCATCTGGCTATGTAAAAGCAATATTTGGCAACTGGTGAAGTACCCAGATATGTCATGACCGTACATAATCATATGCTAATGATACCTGCCATTAGAGAGACATGCATGGATATGTTATTGCACTTACCTGCACATCGCGTATCACTTCTTCTCACCCCACTGTACACGCCACTCATTATTAGTGCGCTCACTTCCTCCCATTACACTTTTCACGTGCCTAGTCATTTGGATACGTCTAACAATGATACTCAACGCAGAAATGTATTACACTAGTTTTGGAAATCATCCATCTAGGCACATTTAGCACCACAACCAAGGTTCCAGGACTGGAGGGACACCTCTTGGTGGTTCGGGACTCACTCAGGCTGGATCCAGGTGCAGGTTCAAGGTGGTGGGAGCCTTTTATGTCCCTATAGCTCTGAACAGGCTCAATAGCACGCCTGGACATGTTTTGAAGAGCGGCTCAATAGGTGCTGCAGGCACACTGGTAGCATTCAATTTCCAGGCCCTGGCTACAGTGTGTGGCATTCTACAAGGGGCTTATAAGTACATTAAATATGCCAATTAGAGATATGCCATTCAAAACATGTGTAGGTGTTGGAGCCCAAGCACCTTAGCACTGGTTAGCAGAGGCAAAGTGCACAGGGTCCTAAAGCCAACAAAAAACAAGTTCTGCAAAAATTTGAGGTAAGTAGACAAAATGTTTCGGGGGAAACCACCCTAAAACTGACAGATCTAACAAGTGTGCTGAAATATTACATTTAGTGCCAGATGTATAAAAGGTTTTCAGTGATTCCCTAAATCAAAGGGTTTGTGAATGCTAAAACCCTTTCTCAAATGTATTAAGCCCATTTAACGATCAAGAAATAGTTTTACTAGTAGTTAAATTGATCACAACACATACCTTAGGACAAAACACCAACTGTAACTCTTATAATGTGGTCTATTCCATCTGGTGTCCTTGTAACCTTACTCATATTCCAATATAATTCACTGCAAAACTGAAAGCACCCCACTATTTGACATTACCATTGCTGTACTGAGTGTGAATTAAAACAGCAAGCCACAGAACAAGCCAAACTACCACCAACAACAGGCAATCTCCAAAGCCTACTAAACAGAATGTGAGTGTCCCTGGGTCAGTAGGTCTGAATACAATACATAAATGGAGCACAATGATTTGCTTATAATGCCTTGACTTGTGAGCCTTTATTAAGACAGTTGAATTGGTTGTTTTTTATTCTTAAGGCAATGTATCATATAACTTTGATGATTTTACTTTGTTAACCTCTTATTGTAAATTTAACGTATTCCTGTTCACTACTTTTACTTACACTCTATATTTATTCCGATTACCACATAGACAGTTTCTACTTCCTGTCAACACAGTGATGGAGTACGTTCTATTTTTAGTCCGTCTCTGATCTTCGCACCATTCCGTTAGCATGTACTCCTGCTAGATGCAACAATCTTAGACCTATCGCTTATCCTCCTTGTTGTACATCTAGGTCCTCACGTATATTACATTCTGGAGCATTGTACTACTCTTCACAAAACTATTTGGCTCTGACCTGGGTATTGATTTCTTTCATTTCTGTACTGCTGGACATTTATGCACTTGAAACTAGGCTCTTATGTTAGTAGTTTAACAAATTCCAGGTTATGAGAATTTTATGGAGTTACATGTATGTAATATTATGTGCATTATTAACAATGTGCAAAATACATTTACACACACAATTTCACATTTGCAAACCGATTTAATACAATTGTTTTTCAAAACAGGTTTTCTACAATGAGTAGAAATGTATTTTCTAATGTGTTTTAGTGAGGCCAGATATCCGTATAAAACACCATTCAAACTGAGACAGAAGTCATTTCTGTCACTCACACTGCGCTCCCCACTGCACCCATTGATTCTCCTCAAGCTCCAGAGTACACTGCCAAGCTACTATATCTTAGGGTATTTCCATTGTAGGGGACCAAGTCCAAGGTCTCCTTCCTTTGCAGGTCCAGGAATCCGTCTTCAGAATGGCCTCCATAGGCTAGAATGGGGAGACTTTATTTTAATTTTAAAAGTCCCCTTAAGTAACAGATACCAGAAGTTTGGTATCAAATTAATTGTTATAATAAACCCCACACTTTCCAGTTGTTGGATTTAATATAACTTGTTCAGGTAAAGAGTTTTAAACTTTACCTGAAAAGTTGCCAACTTCAGCCCTGCAGTGTTTTTGCTGCTGTGCTCTGATTGGCCGGCCTCTGGCAGCCTGGCCAGGCTGCATTGATGAGGTGTGAAGTAGCCTGGCTCCACACAAAGAGATGTGCCTGGGGGAGGAGATCTCCCCCCAGCAGATGGTGAAGCAGGAAGGGGAGGGTTGCCAAACTGGTCTTCAAAGGCAGAGAAGGACATTTGGAGCAACCCAGCAACACCCTCACATCCTGCAAACCCAGACAATTAGGCACCCCCTTGATTAGATAAGGAGAGGGCAGGAGAGGGTGTGTTTAGGATTTTTAGCCACACCAGTGAGTGGTCTCAGCCAGATGTAACTTCCAAAAATCACTTTCAGCCATGATGGATTTTTGAGGAATGTTGCTCCCTGGGATTGATTTTTGCCACACTTCCCAGGAAGTGGTCATCACAGGGTGAAGGACCCTGCAACTGATTGGAGAACCAGGACCCCCTGTTTTTCACCCAGGAGCAGGGATAAAACTGGCAGACCTGCACCCACACCTCAGATCCCTATCAGATTCCAACAAGGAAGAACTACAGGAGAAGAAGGACTGCCCTGCTGGACCCCTGACCTGCACCTGGACACTGCACTCTGGCGGACTGCACCAGCTGCACACTTGGGCTTCACCACTAAAAGGACTTTACCTGTCTTCTACTGCTTCAAGAAGGGACTCCCTGTTTGCTACAGGCACAAAGGAGCTGCCCAGAGTCCCCTGCATCAAGTCCTGCAAGTAGAACCCAGCTGACCAGCGTCCAGTGGCCATTTGAGGATTCTGACCAGGTGCATTCTGGGAATTGTAGTCCCAACTCCCAAGGAGCAACTCAGAGCTTCTGGAACCTTGGATCAAGTTGTGGACACTTCAAGGGCAGAAAAAGGACCTCTGGAAGAAGATCCAGAAGTTTGGAGATGTTTGGAGCAACTCCATAAGTTGAAGAGGTGCACTGTGGGAGTTATAGTCCCAGACCCCAAGAGGCACACCAGAGCCTCTGAACCCTTGGCTGGTGCTGTGGGCCACTTTCCTGAATCAAACACTTCTGAAAGTAAGTGTGACAGTGTTACCTCGTGGGTGGCCTGAACTCTGGACTTTGTTCCTTTCCATTGTGACCTTTTTAACCCTTTGAGCGCTAGTTGCTTCTATGCACTAGAAAGCATTAATTCTTTACAAATTCATATCTCCGGTTCCCCTTATCCAATTGTATTCGTTTTGTTGTCATTTTAAAGATACAAATATTTCCTATTTTTATAAATTGATTTTTAATTTTTAAACTGTTTCCTGTGTTTTATTTAATTACTGTTTTGTGATATTTGAATGCTTTATGCTTTGTCTCCCAAGTTAAGCCTTGTCGCTTGTTGCCAAGCTACCAAGGGTTGAACTAGGTTTAATTTACTGAGACCTAACTGGACCTAAGTGGAGGTTAGTGGCCTATTGCTAAGTGTAGGTACTTACCTGCCCTTACCAATAACCCATTTTCCAACACCCTGAAATAGACACTGATGCAGGGGTGGCTCTCAAGGCAGGTATCAGGTGAGCAGAGAGGGCAGCGTGCAGAACCTGTAAGGGCCGGGTGCCCGCAAGGCCACATCAAAGCAGTTCACTATAGGTCGGCGATAAGGGCCCTGTCACTTAGTTTTTTGGGAGGGTTAATCCACCTCCCAGGTTGGCTGGTGAGGCTCAGGAGGAAAGGGCAGTCAGACCCAGCGCAGCACTCGCCCCCCTCCACTCCACTCAGCCCACGTGGCTCAGCATCAAGGGGTTCCTGCGCCATTAAGCTCTACTGTGGAGTCTGCAGTAGCAGCAGCAGGTGCCCAGAGTCAGCGGATGGCGGAGCGAGTCATACAGCAGTAATATGTGCCCCTCAGTGGTCCCGATGCAGGTTTTCCAGACAGGGGAGGCAACGATTTGCAGGTCAGCATATGGACCCTCAGCAGGTGGCACTGGCCACCTTAACTGGTCTGGCCACGCCATTTCCTCTTTTCTTTCAAATGTCATATTGTCTACATATTTTATGTTTTTCCTCTAATGTAGGAGCTTTGTCGGGCATTGTTTTTATCTACTCGTTATATAGAGGCAGTGTTGAAGACGCAATACACCCAGTGCAAAACGACAGCTCCTGTATAAAGAGGACTCTGGCCTTTCTGGCCTGTAATGCCGCTCATTATTGTGTGGTGTACCGGACGCAGGGAGCTTGAGGCCTCACTTAGTTGTTATTCACTGTATTCAAGAGTTCACAAACCTCACAACAAAAATGTAAACTAGTTTCCATTTGTCAAAAAGGCATACGTCCTTGATAATTATTCTTGTGGCCTTACTGTCTATTTTCATCTCAGAGTACACTTGATTACCTTTCCACAAGAACATTCTCACTTCTGTAATCACAAATACCCTGGGAAACAATGATGGTCCTCTAATCCCATCTAGTCTCATTTCAGTAGACGGTCATACTGGTTTCACAAATGAGAATCCTGCATTAGAGGAATACCATGTTGTCGTTTTAATAACTGGTAATACCTTTCTTCTAAAATAATTGTTTCTAAGGATTGCATTTAAATGAGGCTTACATCAATTGTCTTAGCAAAGAGGTAATACAGTAGTTTTGTTCTGTTACCAATTTAAAAATGCTAATAACTCAATAATTATATATGTCTAAAAACAAAGTGAGTGGTAGATCTTTTTGTCTCAAAATACCCAGCGACATTCTGAACAGTCCTTTTCTTACAAAATAAGTATTTAGGCACACTATACAGAACAACTTGGACCAAAAGCATTTGCTGCATGCCATGGCTCGAAAACAAGTTAGAAGCTGCATTACGATTGCCCAAAGAGGATAAAATTCAACCAACCTTCCAATGACATAACACAAAATTATGTGACACCACTTTAGGATAAGGGCCCCATATCTCACAGATAGTCATACGGCCTGGGTTGAGTTGAATGGGGGCACTCTTCAGTTATGGGAGCCCTGCTGTACCAATGGGGCTGCAGGGACTTTTTTTTACATTCCTGTTACCCTCCCTGAATCTTCCTAGAGTGAACAATTTGGTCAACTGACATCAGTGGATAACGTTCCCTCAACAAATATTGATCCTCATCAAGTTATATAACACACCAATAGGCAACTGGTAAATTTGATTGCTATTGCACCTACTTTCTAATAAAAAAAACAATATAAAAATAAAAAAACCGAAAAATCTATCTTGCGACTTTAGAGAAATGTACGCCTCTTCGTGTAATCAGCAATCCTCTATTCTACATCATCAGGGCTGAGAAGTAAATTATATCATTAGCACATAAAAATTCCTTTATCGCAGATAATTTTTATAATATGAACTACCCTGCAAACGTTATATTAGACCAGGCTCTTTTTACGTCGAGCCTACAAGACTATGCAAGCTGTGTGTTTGCAAAAATTCTATTGTGAACTTAAAGTGGATTTACAGATCACCCCCTGCTTACCATTGGTTGGCTTTATTGTCACTCTCATTTGTTTGCTTCTTATTCAACAGCTTGTTTATTTTGTGTTTGTCCCTATCGTGGACCACATCCTTCGTTTTCCCGCCCTCTGGGTGCTTTCCGCCCCAATGCAATACGCTCTGTTACATTCTCCATAGCTTGGAGTTCACTTTTCATGGGAGCTGAGTTGCTGTGACACATTTTCTCATGAGCAGTGTTACTTTGCATGGCAAGAGGACATCAGACTGTGAAATGGAATGAAGCTCACTGTAGGAGATTGCAGCATTCATAAGAACCATACCATGACAATCCCCGACACACGTTCTTTAGAAGTGCAATTCTTTCATCAGTTTTTTTGGAAAATCGAGTACAAATATTCTAGCGCCATTTCTCCCATATTATGTTTCTCAGTAAATAGCTGAATGCCTAGAGGAGGTGTGTGAGCTCATGAACGTCAATTCACCAAAATGCCAGGGGTAGCAGAAGTGACGTCACATACCCATTTTAACCTTCAATTACACTCACACACACATGTTTACACATACACACATTCACACTTACACGCACTCGCTCATCTAAACATACCCTCAAGCATGCACACAGCATATATTTAAAACATTTTTTTTTGCTTACCTCACCTGTGAGGGAGGGTCTAATCCAGCTAATTGTACTCCGTTTTTTTATTACACTAATAGTGAATAAGTAACTGAAAAAAATGAGAGAAAATAAAGTGAAAGAAGCCCCAACCAACCTCCACAAGGACAAGCTGCCACTGTGTTTCTGGCAAGGCTTTTGCCCCCTCTGAAGCTAGGTGTTGCAAAGACAGTGCCAGGGGTCGCAAGTGGCAAGCCAGGGGTCACAGCTGCCTAACAGCTGTCCGTGTATTTCAACAGTTGAAGGCTGAAAGGCTGAGTTAGCTGTTTTTCAAACGTAAAATTTTGAGGCCTCTCATTGGGTGTTCACCTCACAAATGTGTGAATTTCAGGAAGTGTTTATTCCCAGCTTCCGTTTTCTGCTCTCACAAGGCAAAACACCCACAATATCGACTGAACTTCACCCGCCCCTCAAATTAAAACATTACACAGTTCAAAACCTGGCACGCCACATAAACAGAGCACACCACAGGGGGTGCATATCTCCAACCCCTGAAAAGAAAGCAGTTTTCCATGGGAAAACTGAAAATCCAAAAGCAGATTGGGGCTCAATCACAAATAAATTCTACTGGAACAGACACAAGGAACAGAAGTACTGAAGCAGTCAGGGTGAAGCTGCGGACCTGAAATGAACTGTGTCACAAGTAGGCATGGGTCCAGCAGCCGCAACAGTGTGGCATCGTAGCATCCCTCCTCTGCCATCACACTGTGTGCTTTTGTTTCTTGATGTACTGTACTGATGTACTGATGTTCCAGTTCTAGAGATATGTTCTGTTGTTGGCAAGTGTGTAGGGTAGAACCTGCCATTGGTCAGGCATCAAAGCAATTTTGATGGTTTATGGAGGGAAACCTCATGGATCATATAAGGAATACTTTTGCAACACAAAAAGATGATGGACGGAGTGCTGAACAATGCAAACACTCCCCCCCAGTCACAGATCTGGGTTTAATCCATCGTTCTTTTGCTCACCATGCCACCCCAGTTTGGACCCAGCCATATGCAAATCAGTCTTGACCCTGTTGCCATGGGAATGGTCCAGCCCGAACTGCCAGGCTAGATTAAACCCAGATCTGTGACTTGGGGTGAGTGTTTGAAAAGTTTCAACACTCCATCCATCATTTTATTTTGTTTTGTGATGTTGCTTTGTGCGCCCTAAGTGGCAGGGGTATGCCCAGATGTGGGTCCCTTGCTCGCTGCGCCACTGTATTCAAGCTAGCCTGGCTGATGAAGGGTGATACCCTGAAACCGGTCCCAGGATGCTTGTTTCCTGTCCAGGGAGGACCTGACCTAGCAGTTCGGGCTGGACTGTTCCCATGGGGAACAGGGTCAAGACTGATTTGCATATGGCTGGGTCCAAACTGGGGTGACGAGGCAAGAAAAAAATAACGAGGGATTAAATCCAGATCTGTGACTGGGTGTGAGTGTTTGAAAACTTTCAACACTTCGTCCATCATTTTATTTTGTTTTATGATGTCATATAAGGAATAGCCATACTTTTGATTAATAGCTTTAATCAGCGTTTTCACATAATTTCTAAGTGCAGTAAATAAAAGGTGCTCCAGTGTTTATTTGTTCTCAAATTATAATCTCTGAACGGATGAGTGGCTGAGTTTGCTCTGTAATAATTCTAATTTGTGATCTACAGTTCACACCAGATGTTAGCAGCGAGTGGGTAACTCAAGAGCCATCTAGCTGCTTTTAAGTGGTGGCCCGGCAGTGAGTATAATGCTGCTCAATGGATATATGCTTTCTTTAGAAGTTTCTCTGTCTATCTCTTGGTTTCGTCCTCTTCCAGCACACACGACTAGCAGATCTTCTATCTAAAGGTTTGTGCTTCGATCTGTGTCGGCTAGCCTCTTCTTCTAGCCTGTAGTGGGTTCGCGCTTGCATAATGCATCACTGTGTTCAGTAACCCGAAACACAGACAAAATTTTATCCAAGTGATTAATTACATTATAGCTGGTTGTGTTGCCTAGGTCTATCACACAGTGCTTCTTTAGAGTATTTCCTGCATCCTATGACCATTCCCCCACCAACTGTCCTTGTTCATGTTATAATTATGTGGGCTGATGATGCATTGGGTGTTGCAGGACAGTGACATGGTATTTTAGTGATTATCCTGAGACCTGAAGTATTTAATTTTTGAGTATCTGGTGATCAAAGGTGCCTCCTTTCTTGATAGGACTCCGTGATGTAACCCCACTCATGGGCATTAAGCAGCTACAGATTCTTCCCAGTTCTGCTCTACGTGTAGGACTAGTGCCCACACAGTTTGCAGAACTAACAGTTCAGAGTTTCTTTTAAAGATTTATCCCATTATGAACCATTATAAGTTACAACTGCAGGCAGTTTTAGCTGCCTGCTGGTGAAAGACCTATTGGACGCAATACAAATACTTAGAACGGACTTTGGGTCATAACAGTGCCCATGATTGGTAGGCTTTTTTTGTCTTTTCAGGTCTTGTCTACCAGGCAGCGCAAGCTGTCTGGTTTTGAAAGACCTATTGTGAGTTACTAAAAACTTACAGTGGGTTTACTGCCTGCCCCCTCCTTACCTTACTCATGAGCTTGCCTCCTATTCCATGCTTTCCCTTCTCTTCTTTTAATTGTCCCTCACAAGGAGCATAAACTATTTACCATCCTTTTGAATGGATGGCTTGTATCCTTCCACACATTTAGGAAACCGTGTTTTTTCTTTTAGCACGCAAAGAACGTGTAAGTGTTTACTAGCTCCTTCTATCATATGCTTCTTTCATCCCCCAAACATCCGTCACCTCCACAAGTGCTTTATGTTTCTCTCCCTCAAGTGCTTCTCTCCCTCCCCCCAATAATCTGTGTTGCTTTCTCCCTCATGTGCTGCTTTGTTCCTCTTCCCAATTATTCAAATTATTTTTATTTTATCCCCACCCATTGGCTGCCCTCACCCACTCCTCTGTTGGTCCCTCATCCCTCACAGGCATTTCATTTTTTTAGTGCTCGTTTTTTGGCGTGTACAGCTAAAAGTTGCTGCCAGGCCCTCTGCAAAATCAAAAGTGATTTAACGCACATAGGCCCATAATTATAATTTTTTTGCGCCGTATTTGTGCCGCTTTTTGATGCAAAAGCGGCGCAAACTTACAAAATACAATTGTATTTTGTAAGTTTGTGCTTTTTTTGCATCTAAAAAAAATGACGCAAATGCAGTGCTAAAAAAGTATAAATATGGGCCTTAGCTTTTCCTTTTATGGCCTAACCTGACAGCAGGAGTGAATATCACTAGAGGGGATTTGGCTCTGCCTACATGTTGGGAGCCAGGAGTACATGCTTTGATAAGGCAAATGTTGCCTTCCATGCAGTGGCCTAAGCTTGAACTTTCAGGGGCACACATATGACATTGAAATGCTATTAAAGTATCCTAGATAACTTTTTCTCAGACAGAAGGGCAGTCATTAACCTACATGAATTTTTAGGTCTGACTTTGTAGTGCAAATGTGACCTGACCTTTTAACCTACACCAATATTATTCTACAACTCTTTGCTTCCACACAAATGCACAATCTTTTATCATGCTATTTACTTGTAATGCTTCACATTTCCACACATTCTTTTAAAGCCAGGCCCACTGGCATTGCCAATGCATGCTTTTTAATTTACCACTCTAAGAGGCATCCGCATCTTAAATCGATCAGTAAAGAAAAAGGAGAATGACACCTGCATTATTTCGTAGGAGTGCATTGAAGCATAGGCATGCATACAGCATGACCTGGTCAGCAACAGATGCCATATAATCATGCCTTTTTTCTTATTTTGACTGATTCTTTTCAGCATGAGAAAACGGCGCTGGCAACGTTAATAGGTCCAAAAGGCGACACCTGTTGGCTTTGCCAATGCTTATTTTAACCACACTAGCCTCCACTCTATCTGTTCCCACAACAGCGTCTTGCAAGGAAAAGTATATATAAACATGAGAATGAGCATTTCCTGCAACGTACATCCACTGCACACTCTAACAGTTGCTATTAACGTCTGAGGTGTAGCTTTTCATATTAATCTGCAAATATTTGCACGTATGATCGATCACTCGATGAGCAGGAGCCTCACAATGCCACCTTTGATCACAAAACAATTCAGTCTCTAGCCAAGAGCAAACGCATTTGCCGCATTAAAGAAAACCTCATGCAAAATGAGACGAATAAAGTAAAATTACTTAAGCTTAAAGACAACCATCGTAGCAAGATAGATAACCTAATAGGATGTAAAGGAAAATTCTACCAGTACCTCGCCTAAGAACACCGACAATGCTGCTCACGGATCATAGAGCAGTCCTACTTTGATCTACACGTCTGAGCCAAATCAATGAGCTGATTTAACGGGTCCTGAATCTTTAATTTCCGCTTGTGCTAGGTCTTTCATGGAATCATTTTGCTCTTCGGAAATGTCAGGATTAAATTCAAGTATTTATTGTTGGCGTTGTTCTCAGGGTGGAGGTTGGGTTAATTATTACTCCTCTTGACGTGGTTACACGTCACGCAGAACAGACTCCAGGAAAGATTTTACTTAGAATTTGAAAACAAAACAGTAGCCAATTTTCAGTTCAGGATCATGAGTGATCAGATGAAAGTAACACTGAAATTCAAAAACAGCCGAGGTGCACCACAGCAGCCCATGATGTAACAAAAGAAAGTTTGCTGTTCAATAAATTAACAAAGCCCTCCCCCTAACCCCCGCAGTCCAATCACTACGGGGACCCCCTCAGCACTCAGCACTAGTACCCTGGCTTCAGAGCTCCTGATTGAGTTCGGGGAGGGGAGGGGGTGTTTAAAAACAAGGACTTTGAGAGATAGGTTGCACTTTCCTTTTCTTGACTCTTAAAGCAGATACAAGGCATCTCATTGTGTGGTTCGTGATTACTCACAGGGCC
The DNA here is from genome assembly GCF_031143425.1 of Pleurodeles waltl. Taxonomy (NCBI): domain Eukaryota; kingdom Metazoa; phylum Chordata; class Amphibia; order Caudata; family Salamandridae; genus Pleurodeles; species Pleurodeles waltl. The sequence continues at coordinate 1,083,288,785 of NC_090437.1, read as the reverse complement.
GGCTTTAGAGAGCTGCGAGCGGTTGCTGACCTGGATTGGGGGGCACTGACCGCAGGGGGGCACTGTGTTAGCAATGACTTACGAAACTTGCGATTTAAAAGAACCTGGCAAAAAGTTCCTTGTGCATCCAGCCTTCAGGAAACAATTAAAATGTTAAGATACTTCTTGTGATTAATGGTCTTTGTAAAGTAGTGTAGAGGGTTAATATGCCTGCTGCAAAGAACAGAACTATATTTTATGTGGATAGCTGAGTGGATTAGTAAAGCAATCCTTTGCAAGCGCTTTAAAACAAATGAATGTATGTGAAAAGGGGGCTATGGACAGTTGATGGGCACATTTGTCAGATGGTAGTGAGTGAATCCGAGGAGGTCGTCATGGGGTGGATGTGTCAAAAAAGACTGTCGCACAGGGTGCCAACAGCGCTAAAGCCGGCCCTGATTACTCATTTTCTCTCTAGTGTGGTATGAAAAATGTTTACACTATTTCCTTTACTTATATGATATCTATGATTAATAGAACCTGAAGCGCATCGTCTGCAAAATCTTAAAAAGTATACAATATGCCCTGATTGAGAAGCATCCTGTTTTACTTTTTTTCTATTCTTTAGTTGATTTCTATAATAACATAACTCTTCCCTCTTTGACGAATCGATTCACTTATTGAAGTGGCCATTCATTTGCTCAGTTACACTATTGGCTTCACTTTTCTAAGGCATTTGGTGAAATCTTTCGGGGAAATTTACTAAAATGTAATGTAGGAAAGCAACCAAAGTTGCTGTGCTGCTCTGTGTCAATGGAAGAGTGAAAAACAGCGCCATATCTGCTAAGAAATGGTGCTGTTTTTCTCTCCCCCACTACAAGTAAATACCACCCGGGTTTGTGTTAACAAAAATAAGGCTGCAAAGTGTTAATAAATCTGGGCATGTGTTTTGAATGTGGCAATGCAGGTTTTCTACCCTCGGATCATTATGAGCCGTAAGACTGTTTTAAAGTTATTTAGTGCAGAACATTGTTTTTTTTTTAAATGTGTCTACTTTGATGGCCATCAGTATATTTTTCTTTTCTAACACTTTTAAAGATGACTCGCTTCATTCACCTCATTCACAAGTTGGGTTTGATGTTTATTATTGTCACTAAACCCCAATTTATTAAAAAACCCAGAAGTTTCCTTATCGAAAATCTTAGGTTTTTTCTGAATTCGTAGACAAAGAACTGAACTACATGTATGTCCAGAGTATCAACTCATATCTATCAGGACTGTGTAAAGTACATACAATGACAATTGTATCATGAGCTAGGCAGTTTTGAAACTCAGTCTTACGGACTGAGTTCTGACCCATTTAGCCCCTCTACATTTTTTGTTGTTGAACTACCCAATTTTGGAATCTATGTTGCAATGCAAATAAATCTCATTTAGTCTCATCCACTGCAAGTTCTTGTAAAATGGGTTTGAGTGCTAATCATCAGTATCAGGCTTTTAAGTTAAGATCTGTTGCTGGACAGCTCATAAGAGGGTATGGTATGGTCAGATGTAATCATTTGCAGACACACGCATGTGCAAAAGTTTACGGGCTGAGCAAGTGAGACTACTGTCCTACTCAATCCAGTGCAGAAGAAGTTTGTCACAGATGGGACCTTTAATACATTGATGATGTTCACTGCAGAACGTATAATTTAATTGGGCATTCAAAAAGAAATGTTCCAATTTATGTTTGACTATAATGTGAGTCAGTAATGCTTCAGTAAGCTTGCTAGTGTGTAGACCATTAGAGCTGCTTCTAGTACAGGGTGTACAGGATACATTTAGGGCATTATCTGATCTGCTGGACCTTCCTTCAGAGTGAATACTCTGTTGGTTATGAAGCCCTTTTGAGGATAGCATCATAGGCAATTCTATCCTCCTTTTTGGTAAATATTTGTACATTTGTACTTAGTATTTAATAGTTTAAGTAATAAAGTAGTGTTAGACTTGATAGCCTTAGAGTGGTCACCCTTAACGTTATGCCTGCCTCCCTCCACTTTATGGACACTGTTTTTGTGAGTTTTAGGACCGCGCACTTTATCACTGCTCACCAGTGCTAAAGTGCATATGATCTCTCCCTTAAAACATGGTGACATTGGATGAAGGAGTGGTATGACCAGAAGGCCACTCTGGCAGAATTTTCACCTGGAGACAAAGTATGGGTGATGGAGCGAGTAGAGCGTACTGCTCTCCAGGACCGCTGGACTGGCCTATTTGAAATCAAGGAGCGAACAGGGAGGCCACTTACCTCAAGACCCCTAGAAACATCCTGAGGGTTCTCCACCACAACAGACTGAATCCTCATTTTGAGAGGACTGATGTCAGTATGCTCCTTGTGGCAGATGGGGGCATGGAAGAGGAGAGCGAGCCACTCCCCGACCTCCTCCATGCCAAAGAAGGTGATGGGTCAGTGGAGCGTATTAATCTCTCTGACTCCCTGACTCTAGACCAGAGGGGAGACTGCTACGAGTTGTTGGAGCAGTTCTCTTCCCTGTTCTCCCTCACTCCTGGACTCACACACTTGTGTGTCCACGACATTGACACAGGAGACACTCCACCTGTAAAAAATACAATTTACAGGGTATTAGACAAAGTGAGGTCCAGAATCAAGGATGAAGTTCCCAAGATTCTGGCTCTTGGGGTGATAGAGAAGTCCAGCAGTGCCTGGTCCAGGCCAGTGGTGTTGGTTCCCAAGGCTGCTTCCCCCGGTGCCAAGCCAGAACTCAGGTTCTGGGTGGACTACTGGGGTTTCAACTCTTTCACGAAGACGTATGCTGACCCCATCCCCAGAGCTGAGGAGCTCATAGACAGGCTCGGTGATGCCAAGTTCCTTAGTACCTTTGACCTCACGTCAGGGTAATGGCAGATCACCTTGACTAAAGGGGCTCAAAAGAGATCTGCTTTCTCTACTCCTGAGGAACATTACCAGTTCAGAGTAATGCTCTTTGGATTGAAAAATGCCCCGCTACCTTCCAACGGTTGGTTAACGGGGACCTCGCTGGCAAGGATGCCTTCTGCGCAGCCTACCTAGACAACATTGCTGTCTATAGTTCCAGCTGGGAGGAACACCTGCTCCACCTCAAGGAGGTGCTTCAGGCCCTACAACAGGCAGGCCTGACCATCAAGGCCAGTAAGTGCCAGATTCGGCAGGGTTCCGTGGTGTACTTGGGACACCTAGTAGGTGGTGGCAAGGCACAGCTCCTCCAGGCCAAGATTGAAACTATCAAGGCCTGGCAACCACCTAGAACCCAAACCGAGGTGAGGGCCTTCCTGGGCCTCACTTATTATTACCATAGGTTTGTCAAAAGCTATGGAACCATTGTGTCACCCTTGACAGAACTCACATCCAAAAAGCAACCTAGGTTGGTGAATTGGACAGAGACTTGTCAGAAAGCCTTTGACTCCCTAAAGGAAGCAATGTGCACGGCCCATGCTCAAGACACCTGACTACTCCCAGGAATTTTTTGTGCAGACAGATGCTTCAGAGCATGGCATAGGTACGGTTCTACCACAGCTAAATGAGGAGGGCCTATACCAACCAGTAGTCTTTATTAGCAGAAAGCTATTACCACGGGAACAGAGGTGGAGTGCTATTGAGAGAGAAGCATTTGTTGTGGTCTGGGCACTGAAGAAGTTGAGACCATACCTGTTTGGGACTCACTTCTGGGTTCAGATAGACCACAGGCCCCTCAGATGAGGGGTAAGAATCCTAAACTCTTCAGGTGGTCCATTTCCCTACAGGGGATGGACTTTACGGTGGAGAATCACCCAGGGATTGATCACGCCAACGCTGATGGTCTCTCCAGATACTTCAGCCTTAGCGATAAGAGCTCCCAGGAGGTTGGGTAGCTCTCCCCACTTTCAGTTGGGTGGGACACACGTTAGACCTGACAGCCTTAGGGTGGCCACCCATAACTTTTTGACTGCCACCCTCCACTTTTTGGACACTGTTTTTGCTGGTTTTAGGACTCCTCGCACTTTACCACTGCTAACCAGTGCTAAAGTGCATATGTTCTCTACCTTAAAACATGGTGACATTGGCTAATACCCAATTGGCTTATTTAATCTACTTGTAAATCCCCAGTAAAGTGCACTACATGTGCCCTGGGCCTTTAGATTAAATGCTACTAGTGGGCCTGCAGCACTGATTGTGCCACCCACCTAAGTAGCCCCTTAACCATGCCTCAGGCCTGCCATTGCAAGGCTTGTGTGTGCAGTTTCACTGCCACTTCAACTTGGTATTTTAAAGTACTTGCCAAGTCTTAATCTCTCCTTTTTCTACATATAAGTCACCCCTAAGGTAGCCCCTAGGTAACCCATAGGGCAGGGTGTTATGTAGATAAAAGGCAGAACTTATACCTGTGTAGTTTATATGCCCTGGTAGTGTAAAACCCCTAAATTCATTTGACACTGCTGTGAGGCCTGCTCCTTTCATAGGCTAACATTGGGGCTACATTCATATACTGTTTGAGTGGTAGGTTCTGATCTGAGAGTAGTAACAAGGTCATATTTAGAATGACCAGAATGATAATACAAAATCCTGCTGACTGGTGAAGTTCCAAGAGGAACTGCCTGGCTGCCCAAAGGACTCACCTGACTGCTTTTCTGCAAAGGACTGCTGCCCTGCTGTTGCCCTGCTGCCTTTCTGCCCTCTGGCTTTGCTGAGAAGTGCTCTTCAAGGGCTTGGATAGAGCTTGCCTCTTGTTCCTTGAAGTCTCAGGACCAAAAAGACTTCCTCCTGCAAAGAACTCCTTGTGCGATGAAAATTTTACGCACAGCCTGCATCGTTGTGAGAAAATCACCACACGCCAAACAGGAACAATGCAGGCCAGCTCCCCAAGAGGAGATCAACACAGCACCAGCGTTGCGACGGGATCTTCGACGCACGGCCCACTGGATTGACGCATAGTCAAGCCGGAATGAGGCAGCCCGACTTCCTGCAAGAAGAATCGACGCAGCGCCTACCATGCGACAGAAACTTCCCCGCAAACGCCCACCAGATCAACGTAGCTCCTGTGACTTCGTCCTGCACGCCCAGGATTTCTCCGCATCATCCCCGGGGCATCCGAAAACCCCGCAACCCGAAGAAGATCAAAGTCAGCGCACTGTAAATCAATGCAAAGCCTTCCCTGCGTGGAAAATTATCGACGCATCGTCTCTGTGCGCCCGGAGAAACCAATGCACACCTTCCCATTTTCCACGCATCTCCTCCTCTGCGGTCCCTTGTGGAGAACTAAAACGCAAACCAGGTACTTCGTGCTTGCCAGAGACACTTGTTGCTTTTTAAGAACAAAACACTGTGTGGTGGATTTGTGTGGTGTTATACTGTGTTATTGCATGATTTATTGCACAAATACTTTACACATTGCCTTCTAAGTTAAGCCTGACTGTTCAGTGCCAGGCTACCAGAGGGTGGGCACAGGATAATTTGGATTGTGTGTGACTTACCCTGACTAGAGTGAGGGTCCTTGCTTGGACAGGGGGTAACCTGACTGCCAACCAAAGTCCCCATTTCTAACAAGTACTTTTCCTTTTTACAAGAAAAAGTACTGAATGGAGAGTGATTATGTGTTGTTCATTTCTTTGCCGGGTTTCTAGACCACCGCACCCCCTCCTCCACCTTAGGTGAAAGACTTGGACTGCTCTGCCTCTCTACCCTGAGCTTCAAGTGCTAAAAAAGCATACTTGGTTTTAGTTAAGCGCACTGCAGAATGGAGGCCCAGACAACAATGGTGAAAAGTCCTAGTTGTTACAACTGGTGCAGGTTAAACCCTGTTATCCCTGGAATTTTCCTATCTGGATTGATTAAATCTAGGATAAATTGTCATGTCTTAACTAGCTACCCTATTACCTCTACATTAGACTCTCTATCCCTAATCGCTGAGACTGCAGCACTAAGGGGCATATTTATACTCCGTTTGCGCCGGAATTGCGTCGTTTTTTTTGACGCAATTTCGACGCAAAACTAACACCATATTTATACTTTGGCGTTAGACGCGTCTAGCGCCAAAGTCCATGGAGTTAGCATAATTTTTTAGCATGGACACCTACTTTGCGTTAATTATATGCAAGGTAGGCATTCCCGTCTAAAAAATCGACTCCGAGGCATGTGCGTCGGATTTATACTCCCGGGCAAAAATCACGCCCGGGAGTGGGCGGGTCAAAAAAAAATGACGTACGGCCGCTTTTGCGCCGTTCTTTAGCGCCTGCAAAAGGCAGGCGTTAAGGGACCTGTGGACTCTGAAGGAGCCCAGAGGTGCCCTCCCATGCCCCCAGGGACCCCCCCTGTCACCCTTACCCACCCCAGGAGGACACCCAAGGATGGAGGGACCCATCCCAGGGACATTAAGGTAAGTTCAGGTAAGTGTTTTTTTTCATTTTTTTTTGTGGCATAGGGGGGCCTGATTTGTGCCCCCCCTACATGCCACTATGCCCAATGACCATGCCCAGGGGACCTAAGTCCCCTGGGCATGGCCATTGGGCAAGGGGGCATGACTCCTGTCTTTGCTATGGGGGTTGGGAGTCAAAAGAAATGGCGCAAATCGGGTTGAGGCGAAAGAATTGCCTCAACCTGACTTGCCCCATTTCTTGACGCCCAAGCTCCATTTTCCCCTAACGCACACCAGACGGCGCCGGCGGCTAACACCGGCTAACGTTATTCAATAAATACGGCGCCCGCATGGCGCTTCAGAATGGCGTTAGCCGGCGCTAATTGTTTTGACGCAAAACTGCGTTAGCGCAGTTTTGCGTCAAAAAGTATAAATATGGGCCTAAGTATCAGAAAAAGAAAATGGGCAGCTGTATGTAACCAGGCTCATAGCTTAGAAAAATATTAGGTGAGTGTGAGACTGAGGTTTTCAAACAAGCAATGTAGTGTACCCAACTAAAAAGGACAGTAAATAGTCTGTGGCATGGTATGGTTTGGGACAGAGTTAAGGAATGAGTTTACAGTATGTAAAAGTAAGGAACGTTGTAGGAATCAATAATAAAAATGCATAGAACCATAAGTTGGCAAAATAACTTTGCACATTCCTAACCAAGATCATACTATAAAAATCAGATGAATAATACAAAATGCTAGACAACTGTGCAAGCCAAGCACATGGCACAGTTCCTCCTTGGTAATATGCTGTGTGCTTGGATTAGGTGATTACATTTTGTATTTTTTAACTGGGTTCTTTAAAGTAGGTCATTGTTAAAAAATGCCTAATACAAGATCACAGTGGGGTATTTCTGGGATCCAGATGTGTACTGAGGTAAATGTAAAGAAATACAACTGTCACCTTATTTATGATAACTGGACACTAGGACCGCCATCCTGCATAGAAGCTTGATATTTAACTAGACATTTAATCCTGTTTCAAAATATGACAGAAGTATTGCAGGCTAGACAGTTGGCTCTTCTCTTGTATGGACTCAATGGCAACCCACCCCCAAGGTAGCAGTCTGATAGTAGGACAGTCAGTCAGCATATGGCCCCACTAAAACAGTCTAAGTGTTTGATAGTGGTGTTGATTGCAATCCAGTTCCTCAGGAGAGCAATCTAGGGGAGCGAAGTGGAGAAGAGTAAACCAACCACCAGCTTAGGCTGAGCAACAGTTGATCCAGCAGTGGGACAGCAGCAAGAGCATACATTTAGGCAGTCCACGGATTATAGTTTATTTTTTAGTAAAGTTTCCTCATGAGCTGGGCATCTCATGGATGGTTCCAGAACCTTTAACTTTATAATTTGTCCCTCTGGTACTTAGATTTTCCTGGATTCATATTTCGAAAATGTCTGGTGTTGGTCAAAATATTTTGGAACCCTAGGAGTCTAGCAGCCCCAGTTGTTATTGGTGGGTCTGCTGGTGAATCATCAAAGTCCAATATTTAGGGAACCAATGTTCATGGGCAAACAATTATTCTGTCTGTACCTCAGTAGGGATTCATGGCACGGTTATGTAAAGGTTTAGTGAATTCCAAGGCAGGAGAACCTGGACTTGCCAGAGTGGAATCATACATCTCTTATTTGAGGTTCTCAGAGGGCCAATAGTGTGCTTTCTACATTTCTTAAGTGGCAGGAGAAAGGGGCTGGTTTAGAGTTTAACAGATGATGGATATCTGTAAAAATTCACAGACGTTCTATCCAACCTATTTAGACTGTGCACTCTAAATATTCATGGGTAGAACTGCATTCCATCCCCTTACATGTAGGATTTCCTAATATGCTAGTCTGGATTGACATACACAAGGAAACACAGGTGTCACTGCACCTAGTGCTGGATGTATGTATCACTGGTCAAAAATATACTACCAGTACGTTTGCTACCAGTGTGAACAAACTTATGTACTAATTGGTCTGTTTGCAAATGACCTATTCCTAGTGAGTCACAAATCAACCTAACTCCTGAATATTAATGAGGTAGGCCACAAATTGCGATCCATTAAAAATCACGGTTATCAAAGGGATGGTGGCTTGCTGATTTCAGCAGACTAACATGTCAGTGGTTGCTTTTAAACAAATAAATAAAATTATTTTTTGTTTACGTCTTACCTGTTTTTCCTAAAGGAAAACAAAATGCATTTAAAAAAAAAAGTTCCACTAACATTTTCAAAGAGTAGGCACTGATACATGGGACTACTGCTTACTCTTAAAACATTCTGTCAACATTTGCAAAGGGGAAGATTTTCTTGGGGACCCCTTGCTGTTTGCCAATGGGTTAGCACTACATGTTTGTATTGGGTTAAGTGTTAATGTTTTGTGACTACATTTCAGTCACAAAGCACTAATATGTACGATTCCGATTAGGTATTTGGAAGGGATGCCCTAAACAGCCCCCTTCCAAAAACCTAATCGAAATTTGGTCACAAAGACAAATTGATATTCCATAATGTGTTACACAATCTCAATTTGGGTTTTATACATCCCTTAATTCCTTTTTGCAGTGGCAAACAGTCCAATTCTGTGAATCGGGCAGTTTGCCAATGCAAAAGCCTTTGATACATCTAGGCCCATGCTCTCTAGTTAGAGAAGCCATTCATATTGTAATGAATGAATGGCAAACAAATGGTTTTCCCAGTGTACTGAACTCTGAACTGCTGGGTGCTGACCCAGCCATTGTGACAGACACAGACACCCACATGCACACAAACACATACACACACACACACACACACACACTGAAACATATGCACTAACTGTCACATGCTCGTACACATCAAATATTGAGTATATTTGTAGACCATAGTTTCCCTTTGGAAGTATCTTGCAGATGAATGACACGTTTGTTGTTACCCAATTCAGTGGTGCTCATTTCATTGACCTCTGAAGGGTGAAAGGCTCAGTCAACCCACCAGGATTCAAACACAGATTCCTTCACACTCTCATGCATTTTCCTGTGCTCTCACATGTGCAGACACTTATATGCACATACAAATACTTGTGCGCACACAATCATGTGTACACCAACTCATCTACACACATGCATGTGTACACATGCATGTATACACACATGCATGAACACACACTGATTCATGTGCCCATACTCACACTCTCATGTGCACATGGAGGCTCGCATGCATATACACACATATACACACAGACTAAAACACCCATGCACATGCACTCACATATTCAAATACATCTACACATACTCCTGTGCACATTCACAAGCACACTTGCACATGTGCACACATATTCATGAGAACAGACAAAAAAATAGACAAAATCACATGCACACACACACTCATGCACACATGTGCACAGAGACTAACATACACACACATGTCTGTGCAAATATTCACATACATACATATATGCACACAATCATGTGCATTTGCACATACACATTCATATGCACACACACTCATATGCACACACTGACAGGTACGTACTCTCACATGTACTCACAAACAACATTTAAACCTTTTAGCTTGCTGTAGCTGCTATACTTTTTATGCTTTGGCTTCACAGTAGAGCTGTCGCCAGACAATTATGTGAGAAACTCCAGGAGAGGGGCTTTGGCTTGATGGGAGTCAGCAGTACATGTATCGATTGGGCAGAAGTTGTGTGATTCCACAAAAAAAGTGCTTGCCCTTCGTGCAGCTGTGATCATTTTGTTTATTTATCAAGCTGCCTGAGATTGAACTCAGAAATGCCACTATAATGCTAGTAAAGTTTCTTAGATAGCTAGATAATTTATGGCGTTTTTATCTGGCAGCAGAACTGATCGGCGGAGGCATTCATTAATGCCCGTGGATGTTGGAAATGGCTGCTCTGCAGGGTCACCCCGAAACTTTTTTGCCTTCCTCCTTCTCTTTTTTTCTGACCTCATTTTTGCTGGCTTTAGGACTCTGTGCACTTTACCACTGCTAATCAGTGCTAAAGTGCATATGCTCTCTCACTAAAAACATGGTAACATTGGCTCATACCCAATTGGCATATTTAATTTACTTGCAAGTCCCTAGTAAAATGCACTACATGTGCCCAGGGCCTGTAAATTAAATGCTACTAGTGGGCCTGAAGCACTGATTGTGCCATCCACATAAGTAGGCCCTTAACCATGCCTCAGGCCTGCCATTCCAAGGCCTGTGTGTGCAGTTTCACTGCCACTTTGACTTGGCATTTAAAATTACTTGCCAAGCCTTAAACTTCATATACGTCACCACTAAGGTAGGCCCTAGGTAACCCATAGGGCAGGGTGCTATGTAGGTAAAAGGAAGGACATGTAGGGATGTGTTTTATATGTCCTTGTAGTTTGAAAACCCCTCAATTAGTTTTCCACTACTTTGCTACCCTCATAAACTGTTTGAGTGGTAGATTCTGATCAGAAAGGGGTAAACAGGTCATTTTTAGTATGGCCAGAATTTTAATGAAAAATCTGGTTATTGGTGAGGTTGGAATTTATATTATTATTTGAAAAATGCCATTTTTAGAAATTGCAATTTCTCTGCACTTAAAATTCATCTGTGCCCTTCAGCCTGTCTGCAAGCCACATCTGGGCTGGGTTGGTTGACAGCTTCCTTTTGCATTTCACCCAGACAACCACAAACACAGGATACTCAGTCACACCAGCATTCATCTGCATACTGAAAGGGTCTTTCTGGGCTGGAAGGGTGGAGGGCTTGACACTTATATTTCAAAGGCTAATGGACTGCCCTCACATGATGAACTGCCAACCCCCTACTGGGACCCTGGCAGACAGACCTGTACTGAAAGGGGACCTTGTACACTTCAAAAACACTCTTTGAATTCTCCCCCACTTCAAAGGCATTTTTGGATATATAAACTGGCACCCTGACCCCACAAATCAGACACTTCTGGACCAGATCCTGCAACCTGTCAAGAGGAGCTGCATGGCTGCCCAAAGGACTCACCTGGACTGCTTTGCTGTGAAGGACTGCTGCCTGGCTGTTGCCCTTCTGCCTCGCTCACCTCTGACTTTGCTGAGAAGTACTCTCCAAGGGCTTGGATTGAGCTTGACTCCTGTTCCTGAAGTCTCAGGGCCACAAAGACTTCCTCTCTTCAAGGAAACTCCTTGTGCAGTGAAAATTGATGTACAGTCTGCTGGAAACAATGCACTGTCTGGCCAGCAACGAGAAAATTGCTGCATTGCCGAACCGGAACAACGCAACCCGATTCCCCAAGTGGAGATCGACGCAGCTCCTGCATTGCGACCGGACCTTCGACGCACAGCCTTACCGGACCAAAGAACAGCCGAGCCAGAACGATGAAGTCTGACTTCCTGAGTGAAGAATCGATGCAGCACCTGCTGTGCGACAGAAACTCTGACGCATCGCCCACTGGATCGATGTAGCACCTGTGACTTTGTCCCGCATGCCTAGGATTTCTACGCATCATCCCTGGGCGTCAAAAGAACCCCACATCACAGTGAGGATCCAAGACTGCGTGCTGGAAATCAACGCAAAGCCCTTGCAGCGCCAGAAGAAATGACGCATCATCTGTGCTGTGTCAGAGAATCCGACACACACCTTCCTTTTTCCACACATCTCCTCCTCTGTGGTCTCCGTGCGTGTAATTTTGACGCAAACAAGGTACTTCGTGCACACAAGAAACAATTGCTGTTTTTTAAAGACTTAAGACTCTTCTTAACATTGCTTGTGCTTATCTACCTGTGTGGTGTATTTTTGTGGTGTCTTCACTGTGTTATTGCATGATGTATTGCACAAATACTTTACACGTTGCCTTCTAAGTTAAGCCTGGCTGCTCAGTGGCAAGCTATCAAGAGGTGGGCACAGGATGAATTGGATTGTGTGTGACTTACCCTGACTAGGGTTGTGCTCCCTACTTGGACAAGGGTGTATACCTCTGCCAACTAGAGACCCCATTTTTAACAGTGGATTTTTCGGTTTGGCTTGACACTGCATTCCGAAGTCAAACCTACTGGCATTTCCAATGCTTGTTTCTGTGGGAGCAGAGCAGCAGCCTCCCCTGTTGTACCCAGGCACCACCAGGCACGCCTTGTACCCCAGTGCTTCAAAGCAGCAGGGAAATCTGTGATGCAGAGATCCTACTGAATGCTGGACTACGATGCTGCACAAAGATTGAAGCTCTGTCAACTGCCTGACTCTCATCTACTTCATCATGAGAGTAAACTATTGTGGTGAGCGGGAGAAGAAACCTGATCTTGCATGCGACTCTGACCATTGCTGTCTGAGATGCACTGTGCGGGATCACTATGACAGAGGCCTGTCTGATTTCAGATTTCAGACTACGCTTTCCTCTGTCACCCACAACATCATACATCTTGGAGAACAGTCACCCTGCACATATAAGACTTCATGCCTGATTAATGAGCCCAACCAGCCAGTCACCTGGGATGTTACTGAACTGACAATAAATTCTGGGGAAATCTCCACCGGCCTGGTGGGTAACTCTTAGCTTGGCATAGGCAGAGGTTATGTGTTTGCCAGCATAGCTGATGTAAATCTGCTGACCAAAATCAAATAAGAACAATATTTTTCTCTCTGTTGCCCTGTACTCTTGTTATGCCTGTGTAACTAAAGTGCTGCTCGCAGCAAACAAGATGCTGCATAAAACATTTTTGGAGAGCAGGATTATGGATACAATGAGGATGGAATGTTCAGTAGGTTATGTGATGCATTCATTGAAAGTACAGAATGTGCATTGAAAATATAACAAATTGTACAACTAATATACATACATATATTGTTGCAGAAATTCAGTTTAAGGAATTGAGTTGTTGTTCAATGTAAAGTTAGAACATTTGAAAATGGCAGGAAATGTTGATTGTATGGTCTTTCAAGACCAACATAGCTCAAGAACCAATGTTAGCAGACGGATCTGACCACCTACGGATTCCTTTTTTATCGATTCTTCATAAGCAATGGATTACTAGACAGCCCAAAAGACTGCAGTTCTGGGTTCGAGACACATAGTGCATTCATCTCAGTGATCTGATGAACCTTGCATTGACTACCATTCCCGCGTATATTGGTGAGTACAACAAAACTATGACAGAATAGGTTGGCACCGCTAAAGAGAAATCGAGTGAAGCCATGGAAATTGGCCCTATATTTATTAATCGTCTGACCTTAATGTAGAAAAGAATGCCCTTTTGTCAGCTTGGTTGAAACCACACCCAAATCCCTCAGTCATTGTTCTACAAAATCTACTCACTGCTAGAGGAAGGTAGAAACAGTACAAGTACAAACCCAAGATCAACTCTGCCCATCAGTACTCTAGAAATGACACGTAAAGATCTTACCCAGTTTTTCATAGACAAAGAAAATAACTTGAGTTCTCTATCCGACTCAATTCACTGACCGGTGCGAGATGATCTCCTTCTAACTGACTTAACTTTATTGGTGTATCTTATTTTGACAAGACCAACCTTGATGCATATCTTAAACCTTCAAAATCATGCCAGTGACTCCTTCCCTGCATCCCTGTTAAAAGAGATAAAATCCTCCATTGTCCACTACCAGACAAACCAAATAAATACCTCACCAAGCAGGGTGAATTTCTTAGTTGTCTTAGGACTAGTACAGTTACGTTATATTGATTTTTATAGCGCACTAATCACCCAAGAGGGCATCTGGGTACTTGGGCTTGTACAAAGAGCCATGTCTTCAGCTTCTTGTGGAACTCATGGAGTGAGGGGGAGACACTGATGTGCTGTGGGAGATCAATGCATGTCTTGTGTGCCATGTCAGAGAATGAGCGACTTGCAGTTTTACTTTTGCGGATGTGGGGAACGTGCGCAAGTGTGAGTGAGACAGAGCATAGGTGTCTGGTGGGTTGGTGAAAGTGTTCAGGTATTCTGGTCATGTGTAGTATTGGGCTTCATTTGAATTGGCTGCACTAGTGAATGGGGAGCCAGTGAAGCTTCTTGAGGTGCGATGTGATGTGGGTGAGGAGTGGGAGGTTGAGCATGAGTCTTGCAGCGGTGTTCTGGATGGTCTGGAGTCTCTGTCTTCTCAAAACCCTTCTGCAGACAGAGAAATTCTTCATAGTTTTAACTTATATCAGGTGTCTGTTTCTAGCTAAGGTCTTGAAGCATTGTGTTGTTTCACAACTAAAATGATTACCTCTAGAAAACAACTCCCTAGATTAATTCCAGATAACAATTGACTAATCACTCTCTCAACAGGTCCTCCTCCTGCAAGGTCTGTTCATGGTTCCATCCTTTTTCCACCTCTCTTCAATCTGTATTTTTGAACTGACCCAAAACCTTTTCCACGGATGGGAAATGTTGTGTTACCTGTACACAGATGACATCATCCTATAACAGAAAGTCTCCTTTGGTGCTAACATCATTCAGCTTTTCATGAACCAGGGAAACATTCATGCCTTGTCGACCCACCTTAATTTGCATATTAACCTTCACAAAACCGTTCTTGCTCAACCCCGTCCTCTTATGCGAACCTCTCCTCGCATACATGCCTAGACTCTCTCATATTGTTTGATTGAAAACTACATATAATGGCATGAAATTATATAGTTCATCCTCATCAAATAATATGAATTTCCATGCCCATAGAAACAACACAGCTAATAACAAATCTTGCATGGTGGAACAAGAGCTCAGATCCTTAGTTCAATCATTAGTACTATCAAGGCTAAATTATTGCATTTATCATTGCTTCTCCCTTTTTTCCAAAGTGCCCCCAGTATGCTGCATCATAGTTTGTATCTAGCAGTTGTTATGCATTTACGAATTGTCTTGTTTGGTTCATGGACTATCTCACATTGGATCTCCCCATTACCTCTGCAGAAATTTACCATCAAGAAATACGGCACTATAATACAGTTGTTCTCGGATATGCCCAACAAGCTTCAAACTGATGACTGCCTCCCGAAAATTCAATATCTTCTTCTCAATCTGCCTTCACAACTTTCTCCACTGGACACATCTCCACTGGAAACATCTCTTATCTGGGCCATCTTAACTTCCCTATCACCTTGCTGAACCTCTTCATTGTTGCAACATTTCAGCCTTTGCCATTGTTCTTAAACTGCAAGCCACCTTATTTGTCCTCTTCAGACAAATACATTATGTATATTATTAATTAATATCTTAGTTTCTCTGTGGTCCCTCTGTTTTTTACATATGTACATGTTAGCACAGGGTTATTTTCAGTTTTCTGCCTATATCAACTTGTAGTTGTAGATATTGCTGTGTGTATAGGACTCTTTCTGTACCAGTACTACATTACAATTGAATGTTCATCTTTACCATGTGAAGTGTTCAAACACCACTGGGAGATTGTTCCTTTCACTATAAAACACTAATAAACAAAAATAAATAAATAAACAAGATGAGATTTTAGACGTTTCATCCCCACAAAAAGAGGCAGAAGCTCAGATGTGGCAAAGCCTGTCTGAAAGATATTTGCTTTGTCGCAGTTCGAAGACCAAACTTCCAAACCACCATTTGCTGTAACACCGCAATTCTTTGCAGGATTCCTAAACCACATCCTAATACCTTAAGTAGCCCATGAAATGTGTTTGTTAACGGGCCTATTGTATGATAATTTGTCCTGTATAAAATATTTTTAAGTAAAATTTCAGTTTGCTTCCAAGGTCTGGAGTTACCAATGACTGTTTGAAGTTGCTATATTTGTACAGTATATATTCATAGGGCCTTTCTGCCAGCCTTCTTCATCTAGCGGTCTGTTGTGTCATTCACATTTTTCTTCTGACCACTTCAGCATACAGCATGTGGCAATGGGTCAGTCCACTTTAGCCACTGGCTAAATTCAATGTGAGTGATGGCATACTGCTCTTTCAAAAGAGCACATCTGCACAGTTCCTATTAGTGTCAGGTAATACTATGGCAGAATGTCTTTTTGGAGACCAAAAAGTATTTTTGCTTTTATTCAGTGTTTTTGCGAGACTCTGTTGTGTATAGTAAAGGGCTTGGAGCCCACCTGTCGCTTATCATTTGCTGGCTTGCATGGCACTCTTATTTAAAGCCTTGTAATTTGTCACTGCAGGTCTGGCATCACTTCTGTTCCACTGTGGGGAGCAGTGACCAAGCACTGATTGATTCAACTTAATCAGTACCCGTTCGCTGCCCCCAACATAATTGAGGAACTATTTTGTTCTTATTAACTTCTGAGGCCCTGCAGTCAGAAGGTGTGTGGCCATCAAAAAAGTGCCCAGCAGGACAAACATATTTGCAAAGTTTTATTTTTGACAGCTAACTTTCTAAAAACATGCCCAGGACAAACACAATTGCAAAGTTTTATTTTTTATGACTAACTTTCTTTTATTTTGCCAAGTCATCTTCTATACCTTTGCATACATGTTTTTTTTTGTTTTTGCTCGTTCTAAATATTGCAAAGCAAAATAGTTTTTTTGTTACGTGTAATTTCTGAAATGAAGCTTTAACACATAATCTTGCAGTACACCCCAATCCACCCCCTACAATCTGCCCCACTAAAATCTACCCTGCCTCACCCCACACCAATCCACCCCACTCCAATCCAAACCACTCACCCGAAACCAATCCTCTCCAACCCACCCACTTCAGTCCTCCCAACGCACCTCAATCTAATCCGCCCCACTGCAGTTTGCCCCACACCAATTCAAAAGAATCTGCACAAATCCAAAACAATCTGCCCTACTCCAGTCCAAATAATCTACCCCACCCCATCTACTCCACTCCAATAAAAAACAATCTGCCCCACTCCAATCCAAAACAATCTTCCCGCCGCAATCCACTGCACTTCAATCCAAAATATTTTGTCCCATTCAATGGGCCACACTGATTGTCCAAAACAATCTGCCCCACTCCAATCTGCTGCACTCCAATCCAAAGTAATCTGTCCCACTACAATGGGCCACACTGCAATCAAAAACAATATGCCCCACTCCAATCCAAAACAACATGCCTCACTCGTATCTACCCCACTCCAATCTACCCCACTCTAATCCAAGAAATCTGCCCTAGTCCAGAATAATCTTCCCGCTGCAATCAGCTGCACTACAATCCAAGACAATCAGCCCCACTACCATCCAAAACAATCTGCCCCACTCCAATCCACCTCACTCTAATCTGCCTCACTTTAATCCAAAATAATCTTTCCCACTCCAATCCGCCCCACTCCAATCCAAAACAATCTGCCCCACTCCAATCTGCCTCACTGCAATCCAAAAGAATATGCCCCACTCCAATCCAAAATAATATGCCCTGTTCCAGTCCAATACAATCTGCCCCACTGCAATCCAAAACAGTGTGCCCTACTGCAATCTGCTACTCTCCAATACAAAACTGTATGCCCCACTTCAATCTGCCCCAGCCTAAAACAATATGCCCCACACCAATCCAAAACAATCTGCCCGCTCCAATCCAAAACAGTCTGCCCTGCTGCATCATGCTGCACTCCAATCCAAAACAATCTGCCCCACTCCAACCTGCCCCACTGCAATCCAAAACAATCTGCCCCTCTCCAGTCTGCCCCACTTCAATCGAAAACAATCTGTCCCACTCCAATTGGCCCACCTCCAATCTTCACCCCTCCAGTCCAAAACAACATGCCCGACTCAAATCCAATACACCCCACTCTATCCCAATTCACCCCGCTCCAATCAAATCCAACCCACAGTGACTCAATCCATCCCACTCCAATCCAATCTACTGCACTCCAGTCCAATCCACCACAATCTAATCCACCCCTCTCCAATACAATCCTTCCCACTGCAGCCCACCACACCCCAATCCAATTCAATCCACCCCATTTAAGTCCACTCCACTCCAATCTAACCCACCCCACTCAAATCCACCCCACTCACTCAATCTACCACACTCTATTCCAAGCAACCAACCCATCCCAATTTAATCCACCTCATTCCACCCCATTCCAATCCAATCATCCATCTACTCCAATCACTCCACTCCAATCTACCCCACCCCACTCTAATCCAATCCACCTCACTCTAATCCAATCCACCCCATTCCACACCACCCCACTTAAATCCACCCTACTCACTCCAATCCACCACACTCTATCCCCGTCCAATCCACCCACAGCATCCCAGTTTAGTCAACCCCACTCCAATCCATCCAGTGCATCCCTCTCCAATCCACTCCACCATACTTCTCTCGCATAGGCGAGATCTATTGGCTTTGCCATTGCTTGTTTTATAATTGCGAAGGCTCAGCAACTATTCTGCTAGTAAAGATTTACAAGAATCAGGACAATACAAAACTGCCATTGACAAAGTCAAAGGGCTCGCAGTCGACGTAAGACCTCATTACTGTTTACATTTTGCTGTGGATGCCTGTTTTGCACTACCCTGCTTGCAGAATGTTTAGCATGAAAAGGCAATCCCTGCAGTGCACCATATTACAGAAGCATCTCCTTGCCTCCTAAATCACATTGCGTGTAAACAAACCAGCTGGAAGGGCCATGGGGAATTTTAAACCGCTGGTTGCAAAGCTATTTTTGTACTGTGCCAAATTGTTAAGAGCAACAAGAGGGACTTGGCAGTCCTTCTAATCCGGTATTTATGTATTTTTTGAAAAATGTGGACAGTTATAACTACTCCCTGTGACTTTTTGCTTTTCGACATACTTTAAGAAAAAAAGGACCCATGTCAGATACATGAGAGAAATGACATATCTGGAAAAACATTCAAGCGGGTCCATCCGCCACCATAAAGGGCGCAGCTCTGGAGTGAAGGGAGAACAAAAGTGTAAAATACATTAAGAAAGCATTTTCTCTCTCCTGTTAAATGTGATTGCAAAGCTGCAATGTGAAAAAAAGAAAACTGAAATAATAATAACACTAATATTAATTATAATAATTATCACTGTGCTGATTTTAGAGCTGATGAACAGCATATTGAACAGCATGTTTTTTCTTTTCACGTTTGTCGACTTGACATATCAGAAATTTGGTTTTAACGTCATAATTGGCAGTTGCTACTCCAATACATTTAATGTCAAAAGAATATTTGAGACAAAACCTACTGTAAAATATGATTATAGTGACAGCCAGAAGCCTTACTGACAACGACATTTTCATTTTTACATTTTGTGTCACTGCAATTGCAGCAGGTTTATTAACGATGTTGCTTTGCGATATATTTAAATATGACATATGGAAATCTAAATGCACCTTTGTATAGACCAACTTCCACCATTATATTACCTCGGCCTGGCAAAGGAGCCCTCACTCAGAGCTTTACCTGACATGACCAATGCTGGACCTTGTTTAAGGGTGACAGGGAAACCCCAGTGAACCGGGAAGAGTACCAAAAGGGCAAACAGTGAGTCAGTATGATTTGCTGCTGGAGACACATTGTTCTCCTAAGCATACTACTAGGCCCCTGAAGTATTTGAATACTTCATTAAATTAGTTTCAAAAATACCTTTAAACTCTATGGCTTTTGTTAGGACAGAAAAGTCTTTCACATGGTGATAGATGTGCACCCCCGCCCTGATTGCCCCAACTGTACTGATGTATGGATCACTAATGCTGATTGTTGTTGTCATGAGCGAACATGAATCATGCATGTGGGCCATGACATAGGTTTGTCTCATGAATTGCATGCTTTTTGGACTGGGAGAGGCAACCATAGCAATACTCTCATAGCCGTGAAAGGCTACTGCCTTTGCCAGGAGTTAAGCAGCACGAATAGCAGCCTACTGTGTAGTGATCAGTAGAAGTGAACAGGTCCATTTTACCTGTGTTACTGGAGTGAGGCCTACATGCTGTCTCATTTGAATTTTCACTGCTGTGTCACTCTTGACCTACATTGTTGGGTGTGTAGTACTACACAGTGTGTCTGTGGTATACATATGCTATGTGTATGTGAATTCTACAATACAGCATAAAGCAGTGGTTTAAAGCAAGAGTCAAGGTAGACACCAGAGCTTTCCAGTGGTAATATCATTGATCTTTTTAACAAAGCTTTTGTTGCAGAGACAGACAAGTGGGAAACGAGTTCTAGCTTTAAATATTGTAGCAGTCACAGGTACAATCGAACTAGTAGAGATCGTGCTGCTATGAATCATTTATCACAAGATAAGGATTTAATTATCAGAGAGTCTGAAAATGGAGGAAATATAGTAGTGATGGATAGTATTTATAATGAAAATGAAATTAACAATCAGCTTAGTGATACATCATGTTACTTGAAATCGAGTCATATTCCTGTATCTGATATCACCATATTGATTAACACTAAACTGAAATATTGGGATGGGCAAAGCTTACTGAATGATGATGAGTACTGCCTGTTGTTTGACTGCCAGAGAGATCCCTGTCTGTCCACTTTACTGAAGGTACATAAAGCCTAGGCATTTCCTCCTGGTAGACCAATAACTGTGGGTATTGGGGGTCCAACAGAGAGTATTTCAGTGTTTCTGGATTTGTTTTTGTGTCCATTTGTCTCTAATCTTCCATCATATGTAAGGGACACCAAACTCATTTTGAACATGCTTAATGATGTAACATTGGAGCCAGGTATGAAGTTAGTAACTATGGATTTAGTCTCCTTATATACGAACATCACACATGAATATGGAATTACAGCATTACATCACTACCTGAGTAAGAGACCTACTGAGTTGTTGGAACACACAGAGGTGTTACTCACTATGTCCAAACTGATACTTAAGAACAATGCTTTTCTTTACAATAGTAGCTGGTATAAACAACTGTGCCATACAGTAATGGCCTCCAGATTTGCACCTCCTTTTGCCAACAAATTTAAAGGGGTGGTTTAAAGGGGTCATATCTCGGGTCAGAGTGGTGCCAAGTGGAATAGCCACATTTACTATTGGGGACGCTCATTGATGACTGTATAATGATCTGGACTGGTGATTAAGCTGAATTGGAACAGATTTTTTAATTTTTTAATTCTAATACATACAACATGTCTTTTACATTTGAATACAGTTACGATCAGATAGTGTTCTTGGATGTGGAACTATATATATGTAACAATCGGATACACAGTAGGATGTATAGAAAGAAGACATTCTGTAATGCTCTACTTCATGTGACAGCCTTAGGGTGGTCACCCCTAACTTTTTGCCTGCCTCACTCCACTTTTTGGTCACTGTTTTTGCTGGTTTTTAGACTCTGCGCACTTTACCACTGCTAACCAGTGCTAAAGTGCATATGCTCTCTCCCTTTAAACATGGTAACATTGGATCATACCCAATTGGACTATTTAATTTACTTATAAGTCCCTAGTAGAAGGCACTATATGTGCCAAGGGCTTGTAGATTAAATGCCACTAGTGGGCCTGCAGCACTGATTGTGCCACCCACTTAAGTAGCCCATTAACCTTGTCTCAGGCCTGCCATTGCAAGGCCTGTGTGTGCAGTTTCACTGCCAGTTTGACTTGGCATTTAAAAGTACTTGCCAATCCTAAAACTCCCCTTTTTCTACATATAAGTCACCCCTAAGGTGTGCCCTAGGTAACCACTAGGGCAGGGTGCTGTGTGGGTAAAAGGCAGGACATGTACCTGTTTACCTGTCCTGGTAGTGTAAAACTCCTAAATTCATTTTTACACTACTGTGAGGTCTGCTCCCTTCATAGGCTAACATTGGGGCTGCCCTCATACATTGTTGGAGTGGTAGCTGATGAAAGGAGTAGGAAGGTCATACTTAGTATGGCCAGAATGGTAATACAAAATCCTGCTGACTGGTCAAGTTGGATTTAATATTACTATTTTCGAAATGCCACTTTTAGAAAGTGAGCATTTCTCTGCACTTAAATCTTTCTGTGCCTTACAATCCACGTCTGGCTGGGTTTAGTTGACAGCTCCTTGTGCATTCACTCAGACACACCCCAAACACAGGATACTCAGCCTCACTTGCATACATCTGCATTTTAAATGGGTCTTCCTGGGCAGGGAGGGTGGAGGGCCTGCTCTCACACAAAAGACTGCCACACCCCCTACTGGGACCGGATTGAACTGAAAGGGGACCTGGTGCACTTCTAAGCCACTCCTTGAAGTCTCCCCCACTTCAAAGCACATTTGGGTATAAAAACAGGGCCTCTGCCCTACCACCTCAGACACTTCCTGGAGAAGAAACCTGTATCCAGAACCTGCATCCTGCCCAGAAGAACTGTCTGGCTGCCCAAAGGACTCACCTGGCTGCTTTCTTGGCACCCTTGGCAGGTAATATACATTCTCAAGCTATTCAAGTATATCCATATCTTGACGATTCACTTATTGTATCTTCTTCTCCTCCTAAGGCAATGGATCATGTGCAACAGGTCTGCAAGCTTCTGATGCAGTCTCAGAATTACAAGGCTCTAGTCCCTATCATGCCTCACATCTCTCAATGTCTACAATCATGGATTTGTCCTCAGAATCTAGACAGGGGAATACTTCTGAAGCCTCCTCCAATCTCTATCCTCACCACAGATTCCAGTGGAGTGGGGAGCAACTTGGATGGTCGGCAGGCAAAGAGCAAATAGAACTCATTAGAATGGCTTCAATCTCCCAACTGGAAGGAAGTAGCAGGTGTGTGGAAGGCTCTCCTTTAGTTTTCTCCGCTTCTTTACTCCAAATCTGTCAGACAGACAATCAGGTTGTCTGGACATATGTCAATCAGCAGTGGGTTCCCCATCTTTATCCCCTTTCTCAGTAAACAGGCCTTTGGCTAAGAGACATCTTTTTTTTATCTCTCAGCAGTTTAGCTTCCAGGGAGGGAGAAGGGGTCTGGCAACTGCCTGAACAGGACATTCTCCTCCTCAATTCCTCTCTGCCTTTGTCCAAATATTTTCAATCAGATTACCCAGAATCTTATCCCATCATAGTTAGGTATTTTCACCACAGAAAAGATCTCTTCTGCAGTTTGACTCCCTCCAGGAGGGCCTGGGCTCTGGATGACTTGTCCATCACCTGGCCTCAGGTCTTCTCTACACATTTCCTCCCTTCCTGTTGATCTTGTGTGTGTTGGGAAAGATTCAGCAGGATCAGATGGAGGTTCTGTTGGTGATGTCAGAGTGACCCAAAAGACCCTGGTTTCTTCGGCTCCTGGATCTTCAGGTTCAGTCTCACTGGAGTTTCCCAATTTATCCCTCTCCAATGACACGTCTTCGGTTCAATTGGACTCCCTCAGATGTCTTTGTCTGGGGGTATGGCACTAGGGAGGTTAAACCTTCTGCCTCAAGGTTTTCTTCCTAGCCACCATTTGTTCAGGTAGGAGGATCAGGGAAATAGGCACACTTCTCTATTTCTACTACTTTATGAGGACAAGGTTATCTAAGGCCCAGTCACCTTTTTCTTTTGAATGTTTCTTCTCAGTTCCACTGTGAAGAGGACATTGTCTTACCAGTTTTTTAATCCCAGTCCATCCTCATCTTCATTCTCTAGATGCATGCCAGGTCTTGGCAGAGGTGGTAATTTGCATCCGAGGCACCCAGCTTAGGCAATGAATTGCTCATTATAGCACCCTAAACACTCTCATTTCTTCATAGTAAAGAAGTGCGAAATTAAAAGCAAGAGCCCATGTACTCATTTATATCTCCTTAAATAAAGGTTTCTATTGTTTGGATTTGGTTGGGTGAGTGGTCCATAAGCAAACAGGTGTTTTTATCTAAATCACCCAAATACTAGTATTTTTTTTATTAACCCACTCATTTCAACAAGTGAGATCCTCATATTGCTTTTCTGTGATTTTCGTGATGATTCGACTGCTAAGGTTCAGAATTCGCCATTCACTGATCATCTGTTTCTGACTAAATAACCACATACTCAAACGTATCTATTTAAGGGTTAATTCATACCAGTAATCTAAGGTTTAATGATGTTGGAAGGTGCTGCCAACTAGCCTGATGGTTGTAATGATCCCATTCCAGGCTTTTATTTCCAGCAAAGAAGCAATTATTAATCACTTTCTAAAATAAAGTGCCTTATCTTATCGCATAAACTTGCAAGACAATAGATGCCCATTTGTTAATAAAAATCTTTTATTGTCAGTTCGAATTTAGCAATTCATTGATGTATACAAATGTAAAACATATTACAGAACAATACAAATTCAAGTACTAAAATAGACGGTGAGTAAAGACTAATCATCAACAAAAATAAAAATCTAGAACAATAAAATATTGAAATTAAAAATTCGAAGCAACCATGACCTTCTAGCAATGATCATTTGTCTAATCCAGCAACGGACAATAATGAATAAATCGGTGCAATCATTGCTGCAACGTAACAGTAAAGTCTGTGCAGATGCTGTAGACTTCAGGCACCGCAACTACGCGGACATAATACATTTGGCCATTGTAAACACCACAGTTGCCCTAGTGTCGCTTTTGCAAATTCTTAGTGAGTTGATGCAGTCAGACAACCCCATCTAGATCACGATCTGCACTAAATCCTGCAGAAGAATAAAACATGCTCTTCTGTTTCGTCTGCAGAGCAACAGTCCGGACGGAGCTTCGACCTGTCAGTCGACTAGTGTCGAGAGGACATTTATTTGGTCAAGGGAAACACCATATCGAAACAGCAGAAAAAGAGAACATGCCACAGTAGGGTGGATGTAATCCAGGACGTCCTCAAATTTAAATACATTTGAGTGCACAAAAAAACATTGGTCCTGCTGCCTGCGGAATCGGAGGGCTTTGTGTGACACAATTTGCTCAATATAGCCGTTTAATGGTACCTTTAGTGGTGTTATTCATAGCTAGGGGATTATTGAAAACGTTTTCCAGCCTTAACCTGAGGAAGGACTGTTTAATATGCGCTAACCAAGGATTTTGGATTCAAAGCCTCAATGGACCATACTTGAAGCCTAAACAATAGGGATAGCAATCTTGCCACTTCTATGATAGCCTTAAGGACAAGGTCCACTCTGTGGAGCAGAGTCCTGTGCCTGAGGCTTGCAATGGGCCTTAGAAAGTTGTTTTCAGCCACACTGATTAGACGGAAATTAAAGTGGTCCCACAATTAGGGCACCGACAGAGCGGCACTCATAACCTGGGTATTAAAGATCAGGATCACTGAGGAAATCGGGAGGGGTGGTGCTCTTTTGCCAAGCCTCACCATAGCGGATTCTCTGTGATTAATTATTGAACTAATCAATCAATCATAGCATTTGTAAAGTGCAGCACTATCACCCATAAGAGTATCTGGGCGCTAAGGGTGCTGTGGTTCAGTCGAAAAGCCACATCTTGAGTTTCCTTCTGAAGTCCGCCAGGGAGGAAGCTGTTCAGAGGTAGAGGAGCAGGCTGTTCTAGGACTTGACTGCTGTGAAGGAGATGGAGCAGCCTCCGCTGCGGCTGCAATGGATGCAGATGCGAGGTTTAGTGAGGCGAAGCGTAATTTTCTTGCTGGGACGTGTAAGCTTAGTCAATGGTTGATGTAGGACGGCCATAGGCTGTGGAGACCCTTGTATGCCAGTGTGAGGATTTTGAATTGGCATCTCTTCTAGACAGGGAGCCAGTGGAGGTTTCTGAGGTGGGGGGTGATGCTTGAGTGCTTGGGGAGGTTGAGGATGAGTCTGGCTGCAGTGGTCTGTAGAGTCTGGTGGCTTTTAAGTAGCTGGGAGGACACTCAGCATACAGAGCATTGCCATAGTTGAGGCAGCTGGTGACCAGGGCATGCATGACTTTGTTGTGTCAGTAGGGATACATATGAAGACTCGGTTGAGCATACAGGGGATGTCGAAAAAGGAGGAGATGACTAGGTTTACTTGTCGATTCATGGATAGTTGGCAGATGAGGATGATGCCAAGGTTTTTTGCATGGTCTGATGGAGAGGGCATTGGTCCGAGTTCTGCTGGCCACCAGCTGTGGTCCCATGGGGAGGTGGTCTTCCCGAAGGTCAGGGCTTCCATTTTGTTGGTGTTTAGTTTGAGGTATGTTTCACATCCATGTTGCTATTTTGGTCATGGCATTGCGGAAGTTGGCTTTGGCGTTATGTGGGAGGATCCTTGGGGTACGCAGCAGGTGATGTTCTTGGGTGTAGAAGTAAAGGGAGGAAGGCAGATGCTTTGCGTTTGGCCTAAGAGGAAATGGGCAACCCATTTAAAGGTGTTTTATTCAACGCCTATGTTGTGGAGTCTGTTGAAGAGAGTGTGGTTGGAGACTGTATCAAACGCTGTGGAGAGGTCCAGAAGGATCAGAGCTGCCAACTCTACTCGGTCGAGGAGGGTCCTGATGTCATCCGTGGCTGTGATCAGTGCAGTCTCCATGCTGTGGTTGGCCCGGAATCCTGATTGTGAGGTGTTGAGAAAGTGGTTTTGATCGAGGCAGTCGGTAAGATGTTGGTTGATGGTCTGTTGGTTGATTAATGAATGTCTCTTCTGGATTCGAGGGACCAAAACTCATTGTTTTACAATTGAATCCCCAGGTAACAGGAATCAGTTACTTTCTCTCATGGAGTGCCTCCTAGACTAATGGTGCCATACAGTTTCTTATGGTAGAATAAACCATAAAATTGGTCTTTGAGCATTTATCTCTAGCGTATAGATGTTACAAATGACCTGGCGCCTTTCAAAAGTGTCTGAAGGCCAGAGCGTGTGAGGAAATTCGATTTTTAATACGATCGTATCGACCCGCCATTTTGTGGCCCGCCGCCATTTTATGTTGCCTTCACTCAGGCAGCACAGCGAACGAAGTCCATTCTGCCTTTTCTGCTTATTCTGCAACATGGTGTTCAAAACAGCCTTCTGCCTCTATCTTTACAAGGCTGGTATTAAGGTCTGACCGAGTACACTAATCCCTGTCTGGTTTTCTAATCCTTGTTTCAACTATCTGTAGGCTCACACTATTTTCCGCCGATCTTATCTTATCGTCTGGCCTTCGCTGTCCTTTGCTAGTATTCTCTCATTTCACAACTGTCCTCCAAACGCACACAAACTTATCACACCACATGCAACTTCGTTGTGGATCGGTTAATGAATTAGTTCAAGGGAGGGGTGACAAACACAGCTGGAGGGGAGGCAACCTTAAGTCACTTGATACTTTGTTTTCCAATTCCTTCTGTTGGTGCTGTCTTGTTTTCCGACATTTCTATTGGCTCTGTTCTATCTTTACATTATTCTTACTGGCTCCTTTCTATGTGTTCTGGGAGTGTATGTAGTTAATAAATGGTTTTTATACGGTATATAAGATTGTGCGCCACAAAGTAAAGTGGCAGTCTCCTGAGAACATACCTTGTGTACTTCTTGGACAACTGTACTAGCTGCAGCTAATAAAATCTGATCTTTTACGCCTGACAGAGTGTCCCGTGTCTCTGTTAGTTGAGGCAGGTGAATCCAAGGAGATTTCAGGCGTACCCTGCGCTGCCAGGCCCATAAGGTTCTGGTTCTTCAACTGGCGCCCAACGTGGGGCGGCTTCAGCGGTACCGGTTCTGCCTGAAGGTCGTGAGGAACCCCGCAAGAAAATTCTGGAGGAATCGCGAGCCACGTCAAGCGACCCCTGTATGTCGAAGTGGTCCGAAGGTCTTTTTCAGCGCGGTTACTCCTTCCTGACGGCTACTGACGACTGCTGCCCTGACTGCCGCCCTGCCTTGGCCCTTTCTTTGATGATGTATGGTAAAGCGAGACGATAGACGGGCCTCTGTTGGTGTAAGAAGACATCCTTAGTTAAGTATTTGGTGGGTCGCGCCCACAAATTTTGGTCTTTGTTTTGTCCTTAGGTCCTTAGATTTGGCCATTGCAGTGGCCAAAGCTGAGGGGTAAGTGCATTTGTGCTGTGTAAACTGAAAGTTTTACCCCCTTGATGTTTGTGAACAGCCAGTAAAAATCGTGAGATGTCTGGTCTGACTAAGTTTGGAAAACTTTGTTGCTTTGGTTGTATTAGGGACTCCCAGCTTGAGGACTCCTGTCCGATTCCTTCGGTTGGAACTCCCACATATGAGCTCTATTCTAAACATGGTGTTGGTCCTATTGCCTTTAATAAGACATGGACCCGATATACAAAGAAAGATGGTGTTTTAAAATGGCCAGAAAATGGTAGTTTCGAAACTGATGTGCTAGATAATTTAGAAGCAACGTTATTTAAAAGAAAAGCCCGGCCGGCAATGTTTGACTCTTTTCGCCTTTGGCGTAAGGAAGCCAAACAGAGAGAAATTAAACAAGCGAAACGAGATAGGAAAACACAGGGAATGACGATTATACAGGCTGCTCAGCAATTCAAAGATGATGAAATAGATAATGCAATGGAAATTTCAGACAGACAGCATCGAATGGCAATAGATAAATGCTATCCGACGTTGCCTATCTCTTCCCTTGATAAGAGAAAAGATTTTGAGGAAGATTCCTTAATGTCCCACTTATTGAAATTGTCTCCGCCCTATGTACAAGGTGCTAATGCACCCCCGATGTTACAGCCTGTTCAGCCGCCAGTTGTGCTTCCGCCTGCTCCAGCTTTTCCACATTTGCCTCCTCAAGTATTGCCTATGCCAGCTTTGCCTTTAACTCCTTTGCCTTCTGCTCCTTTGGCGATTCCTAATGCTCCTTTAGTTAATTCACCTAATACCTTGTCCCCTATCCTTATGTCAAATTCTCCATCTACACGTAAGCAATTTGCAGATACTGTCTCTGGTCTCTTATCACCTTTCTTTGAAGCTTTAAATGTGTCTCCAGCTTTTTCTCGAAGACAGTCTCGTAGTCAATTCCCAGACTCCGAAGAGCGAGAAAAATTGGACTCACTTGCTTGTAGATGGATCAAGAAGGGTCCCCAATATAGTACGTCTGATATTATGTCCACCTTTCTGCAATGGAATGCACCTACGCAGAGATATGTTTTTAAAGTTATGTGCGATACTCTCGCTAAAGAATGGGAGGATATGAATTTGGGTTCGGTCCCACAGGATCTGTTAGATGTTCAGGCTGACTTTGACAAAGGACTTATTGTGGGTCCTAAGGTTGAAAACGCTGTCAGAACACTTATTTCTTTCAGATCCCTATTGTTCTCACAGACTTTTCCTGATTCTGATCCTTCAGTTAGGACAGCACTGAAAAACTATCCCATGAGAGAGGTTTCTCCAATATGGAAGGAAGAAGTTGCAGCAGCAGGTGCTAATCCAGCTATTCCTGCGCATTTTCAGCGCATATGGATACATGTCCCCTGGAAAAGGTCTGAAGTTTTAGCACTTAAACAGTCACTACCAGATTCACGCAAAAATCCTGCTGGTTACTATAAAGAGTTGTCGCAAACAGTTGATGCATGTACTATGAATCTAGCAGATATTGACATGTTGATGGGAAATGTAGTTCCACAGACAATATGGGCTAAAATTCGTAGAGAGGATCACGCTCAAGAATTAGGCGGCGATTGGAACGCTATTATTGCCGCAGATAGAGGTCAAGTAGGTGGTGCAAAGCCCGACGCTTTGATCTCAGAACTCCCTGGTAGGATTATTACATTAATGAAAACAATGATGCCTGCTTTGAGAGTTAATTGGGATAAGCTAGCAGCATGTAAACAAAAGAAAGATGAAAGTGTTTCCGATTTCTTTACCCGATTCGAGGAGACATTCATTGATCACAGTGGTCAAGATATGGCTACAGAAGGGGGACAGCGATTATTTGTGGATAAGTTCGTATATAACTTGCTTCCTGAACTATCACACAAGCTAAAAGACTCCGAGAGTTCATGGGCAGTTTCTTCTTCCGCCCAGATATTGGCTACTGCACAATATTATGAAAATAGAGACAAAGAAGAAAGGGAAAAACAAGAGAAAAAGACGAAAGAATTAAAAACTAAAGTTCTCTTGCAACAGGCTTATCCTCCTCGTTATGTTCAGCCTCAGTTTCAACAGCCTCCGCAGTTTCAGAGGTTGTATCAAAAGCCTGAACCATTAATTCCAAGACCTTTGCTAGGTCCCAATCAATGTGCTTATTGTAGGGAGGAAGGTCATTTTAAGAACAATTGTCCGGCATTGTTGCAGCGTAATGGAGCAACATCTGCTTCACGAGGTCGTGGTGGTCTTCAGTCAGCAAATAGAGGTAGAGGTCGAGGTGTGTTAACCCGAGAGCAGCGTTCTTTTGTTCCTCCAAATTCCGGAAATTACTTTGACCAGCAAAATGTTAGGTCTACACAGTATTACAGTGAGGATCAGTATATTGAAGGAGGGAATGAAAGTCTTCATTTTGAATAGGACAGCCATGGACAAAGTAAGGGGGTTACGTCAATTCCAGTGGATCAGAATGGACCTTATGTTAATGTCACTACAATGGGTGTTTCAGAGCCATTTCTTTTAGATACTGGTGCCATGAGAAGCTCTATCATTCATTCTAAACTCCCTGGCGCACCTTTGTCTGGCTTAACGAATGTATCTGTAGGATTTTCTGGCGCCCCTGTTCGCAATCCAGTTTCTTGCCCTTTGCCTGTTTCAATAGGCCCTTATGATTTAGAAGCTCCGCTTCTTCTGACGAATGGTTGTGGTGAAAATCTGTTGGGTTTAGATCTATTAAAAAGAATGCATGCTACGATATATTGTTCACCTTCTGGTGTATACCTCACTCTAGGACAGAAAATGACTAGTCCAATGTACTTATCAAAAGATCAATTCCCACCTGAATTGCTTTCTCTTCCCGAAACGCTTTGGGCTACGGGTCCGAATGACGTTGGTTGTCTTGAGATCCCACCTTATGTTGTTACTCTTAAGCCCAATGCTGAAATGCCACGTATTCCGCAATACAGAATCTCTACTGAAGGTGAGAAAGCACTTTTGGAAATTGTCCATGATTTGATTCAGAAGGGTGTGGTTGAGGAAACGAGAGGAAATACATGTAACAGTCCTGTTCTTCCGGTTCTTAAACGCACTGATCCTTCTCAGCCTCCTGTTTATCGTTTTGTAATTGATCTTCGGGAGGTAAACAAGATTGTCGTACCGCAGTTTCCTGTAGTCCCAGATATCACTGCTCTGTTGACGATGATACCTTCTACAGCGACTTGGTTTTCAGTTATTGATCTAAAGAATGCTTTCTTTAGTATTCCCATCGCCGAAGAGAGTAGAGATATTTTTGGTTTTTCCCTCGGAGGCCGAAGCTTCCGGTTTAAACGCGCACCTCAAGGTTATTGTGAAAGTCCCTCTATTTACAGTCAAGCTCTAAAATGTCATCTTGATGCCTTTTCCTTACCGTCCGGTGCCGCTCTCATTCAGTACATGGATGACTTATTAGTTGCAGCTGATTCAGAGGAGATTTGCAAAAACGTGACCGTTGCACTGTTGCATCATTTGTTTGATCTGAATCACAAGGTTTCTCCTTCTAAATTACAATATGTCTGTCGCGAGGTGACTTATTTGGGTCATCTCTTGTCAAAGGAGGGACGACGATTGACCCCCGAACGAATTCAGGCAATTGCACAAATGTCAGTGCCATCCACACAAAGAGAGGTACGTGCCTTTTTGGGCATTACTTCTTATTGTAGACAGTGGATTCCGAGTTTCTCTTTATTGGCTAAACCGCTGTTGGCGCTAACTTTAAAAGATACGCCTCAGCCTCTTCCGTGGACTGACGAGTGTCAGAAGAGTTTTACTGATTTGCGTATTGCTTTGTGTTCTGCTCCTGTATTGGGTACTCCTGATTACAGTAAGCCCTTTACGCTCTATGTCCACGAAAGAGAGGGTTGTGCATTGTCAGTCTTAACGCAGCGTTTTGGAGATCAACAGCGACCATGCGCATATTTCTCAGCTACGTTAGATCCAGTAGCTAAAGCATTGCCTAGTTGTCTTAAGGCGACAGCGGCAGCAGCAATTTCTATTCGACAGTCTGCTGGAGTAGTGCTAGATAATACTCTCATTGTTATGGTGCCACATGCAGTGGATACTTTACTAAATAGGACAAAAACGCAGCATCTTACGAGTGCTCGGTTGTCCGGATATGAGCTGACGCTTTTGGCTAGTCACATACACATCAAACGATGTAATACCCTGAATCCAGCTACTTTGTTGCCTCTTCCAGAAGAGAGAGATGTCTCTGAACAGCATGATTGTTTTCTCCGTACTGAAGAAGAGACTAAGGGTAGAATTGACCTAAAAGACACGCCATTAGTGAATCCAGATGGAACACTATGGGTAGATGGTTCTTGTTTCAAGCTCCCGAATGGAGATACAGTTTCAGCCTACGCTATTACTACTTTGCATACGATTGTGGAGACAGCACGCATTAGACATAATTCAGCTCAGGCAGCTGAATTGATAGCCTTAACTAGAGCGTGTGTGTTATCCAAAGGAAAAAGAGTAAACGTGTACACTGATAGCCAATACGCTTTTGGTGTAGCGTTTAACTTTGGGCGCTTATGGAAGGAAAGAGGATTCTTTACTTCCCATGGTACTAAGATACAACATGGTCAATTAGTGACTGAACTTCTTGAGTCACTTACAATGCCTACTCAGATAGCGATCGTGAAGTGTAGTGCACACAAAAAGATTGTGGACGATGTTGGTCGAGGAAATGCATTTGCAGATGAGGTAGCGAAAAAGACAGCCAGAGACAACGCAAGTCGAATGTATGTTGCAAGTCCCGCAAACTGCGTAAGAGAAGAGGGAATGTGTGAAGATACAGTAGAGAGTGTGAAATCAATTCAAGGAGAGGCTACGGAGAATGAGTTGAGAAAGTGGAAGGAAAGTACAGGAATGTTAGATGAGATGGGATGTTGGGTTGAATTATCAGAACATCAACGTTGGCTGTTACCAGATGCTTATGTACTACCTGTAGTTACTATGGCACATGGTCCAGCTCACCTAAGTGCAAAAGGAATATGTAAACTTCTGGCTCCAGTGTGGCAAAATGAGGGGATCCCAAAGTGTGCAAATAATGTAGTAAAACATTGTATTGTTTGCTTGATGTACAATCCGGGAAAGGGAACCCCAACTCCAGCAGGTCATTTTGCTCCTCCAACATATCCATTTGAGGTGTTGCAGATCGATTATATTCACATGGAACGATGCAACAACCTCAAATATGTTCTGGTGGTAGTATGTGCTTTTTCTAGATGGGTAGAAGCCTACCCTCTGAAGGACAATACTGCTTTATCAACTGCCAAAATACTTTTGAAAGAATTCTTCCCTAGGTTTGGTTTGCCGCGCATTGTCTGGAGTGACAATGGGAGCGAATTTGTGGGTCAAGTCATGCAAAAAGTTTGTGCAGGTCTTGGCATAAAACAGAAGTTCCACGCGGCGAATCACCCACAGTCGGCTGGTTTAGTAGAATGCTACAATGGAACCTTGAAGCTTAAAATTGCTAAGGTGCAAGCTAGCACAGGACTTAATTGGCCTGATGCTTTACCATTGGCTCTTCTGTCCACCAGAACAGCAGTACACTCTCGTTTGGGGCTTAGCCCTTACGAAGTGATATTTGGTCGCCCAGCTAATGTATGGGGAGTTCCTCGCCCTAAGAAATACTCAGACTTGCCATACCCGATGTTGATTGACTACTTGCATGACCTTACAACTAAATTGCGTGTTCTTCATCAACAGGTTCAGAGTGCTCTACCAGAGGCTTCCACAGACCCAGGTCATTCCATCCGACCAGGTGACTGGGTCTGCACGAAAAATTTCCAACGACAGAGAAATTTGGAGCCCAGATGGAGAGAGCCACGCCTGGTTCTTTTGACCACAAGAACAGCAGTTAAAGTCGAAGGAAAGAAAAACTGGGTGCATGCCGTGCACTGCAAGAAAGTGCCTTTGCCCTTGCCTTTCGATCAGTGGGTCCGTAGAGGCATCAGTGACTCTGAAAGTGAGAAAGTTCCGCAATTTGTACCATTCAGTGATGCGCGTCTAATTGGAACACTTTCTGAGAAAGAGGACGACGACATCCTTCTAGAAGTAATACCATCGCATCGTCGCTTGAACACGACAAATCCAGGAACATTGTTTCAAAACCAGACTGCCTCTGGACAGGAACGCTATAATTTGAGACCAAGACCAAAGAACTTGTAAATTTCTCTCCTATGTAGTACTCTATCCCGGTTGCAGGGTCACGGTAGGAGTCTTAGTTACGACCTGAGTAAGTGGCAATAGGCCTGCAGGACCTCACAGTGTCATAGGACGGTAGATAATCGTGACTACAGTGATTGAGGAAGATTGCCGTGAGCATCCACTTAGAAAGATGGAGGCTACATTAGATAAAAGAGAAAGTAAAAATTTAAAGAATAATTGTAAAGAAATATGTAGTCGTTGTAGTATTGCTCTATACGTCATTATATTGTCGTGTATTCTTTTGGCATCTGTAAACTGGATCATTATTACTCTGCAGCAAAAAGTTGTCTCTTCTCCTACCTCTACATCTTCTTCTACTATCTCTCCGCACCTATTTCACACTCTTCCCCAGCATGAACTCATCAGAAGAACTGAATACTTTAACAATTCCTTCGTCCAGTTGTTACATCAACATCAGTTAGTGATCAATACAACTGACTGTTGGGTGTGTGGACTCATACCACATACGGTAGAAAAAGGAATGCCATATTTAGTTCTTCCATTCTCCTATGAAGGTTCCGCTTGGGCTTATTTTGTCATTTTCAATAATGCATATCAAAGTAAAATTAAACAACCTGTCAGTTCACATAGTGTTGGTTCAGATTTCAGTCATAGTTTATTGATAAAGGGAATGGTAGCTATGGCTAAAATCATGGAAAAAAATGAAGCTTCCATAGATGAAAGAAAAGCATATACCAATTGGAACATAACTAATTACATTTCCAGCCTCAATGATAAGGTTAAGCAAGGAAAATCTCCTCCGATACGGGTCATACCCCAACAAGGAAATTTCTGTCTGCAAATAAATGGTAGAACTCCAAACACCGGACAAAGAGAAAGTTTATGTTCCCATACATATGTTTATTCAGCCCTGAATCCACTGCCGTTAGTACCATCTCAAGGTACATACTTCGTTTGCCACGATAGGGCTTATACATGGTTGCCAGCTGATTTCTCTGGTACTTGTTATATAGCCTTTCTTCTTCCCCCTACATACACCGCTCCTGCGAACCATCATAAAAATAGATATGGCAGAGGGATTGTGGATTCGAAAGACACAGCAGGACAAGAGGGAGGAGATTTCCTCAAAGGATTTCTTCCCTTCTGGGGTCCAATGGCCAACAGCAGAAATATAAGGCAATTGGTTCGTGTCGTAGAAACCACCATAGACATCACTGTAGGAGCTTTAAGTAACATTACAGCTGAACTACAGGCTGATCGTCTTATGACCTTGCAGAACCGTGTTGCCTTAGACTTTGTTCTTGCGGACCGTGGTGGAGTATGCAAATTGATCGGATCAAGTTGCTGTATTTTCATACCTAATGACGCTCCGACAGTATACCAAGCTATCTCTAAGTTACACATAATCTCCGAGTCGATTCATCAGGACGAAGGAGATTGGTCCTTTTCAGAGTGGTTTTGGGGATTACTGTCCAAATGGGGTTGGAAGGTATTGACATTCTTTGGAGTAATTTTAGCTTTTATATTCTCTTGTTGTCTTTGTATGCACTGCGGTCCTGCCATCTGCAACCTATGTGCTACTGCATGTATTCCCAAACCCAAGTCACAAAGAGCAGAGAATATCAAAATGATGGTACAGCAACAGCTTGATGACCTCATGGCCATAGACATCGACTCAGATTAACATGAGTTTGTGTATCTTGCCTGAGTTCTGGCAAAAGGAGGGTCTGAGGAAATTCGATTTTTAATACGATCGTATCGACCCGCCATTTTGTGGCCCGCCGCCATTTTATGTTGCCTTCACTCAGGCAGCACAGCGAACAAAGTCCATTCTGCCTTTTCTGCTTATTCTGCAACATGGTGTTCAAAACAGCCTTCTGCCTCTATCTTTACAAGGCTGGTATTAAGGTCTGACCGAGTACACTAATCCCTGTCTGGTTTTCTAATCCTTGTTTCAACTATCTGTAGGCTCACACTATTTTCCGCCGATCTTATCTTATCGTCTGGCCTTCGCTGTCCTTTGCTAGTATTCTCTCATTTCACAACTGTCCTCCAAACGCACACAAACTTATCACACCACATGCAACTTCGTTGTGGATCGGTTAATGAATTAGTTCAAGGGAGGGGTGACAAACACAGCTGGAGGGGAGGCAACCTTAAGTCACTTGATACTTTGTTTTCCAATTCCTTCTATTGGTGCTGTCTTGTTTTCCGACATTTCTATTGGCTCTGTTCTATCTTTACATTATTCTTACTGGCTCCTTTCTATGTGTTCTGGGAGTGTATGTAGTTAATAAATGGTTTTTATACGGTATATAAGATTTTGCGCCACAAAGTAAAGTGGCAGTCTCCTGAGAACATACCTTGTGTACTTCTTGGACAACTGTACTAGCTGCAGCTAATAAAATCTGATCTTTTACGCCTGACAGAGTGTCCCGTGTCTCTGTTAGTTGAGGCAGGTGAATCCAAGGAGATTTCAGGCGTACCCTGCGCCGCCAGGCCCATAAGGTTCTGGTTCTTCACGTGTTTTAAAAAGCAATGCGGTGTAATCGGCAAAAATTAAATCTAGCACCTCTTTACATTCCAGAGATGAGACTCATTCACACAATTCCACAAGTAGTCTATACATTTTGTTTATAAACAGAAGGAAAAGGGCGGGGGCTGGAACATAGACATGGCAAACTCTTTTGGCTACATCAATCTTGTCCCTTAGTTCACTATTTGGGCCCCTCCTAATGCTAGCATAAGTCCCCTCATGCAGCATCATAGTTATTTTTAACTAGTTAGCCAGGAGGTTAATATTGACAAGAACCTTCCACAGTTTTGTCCTTGGAACTTGATTGAATGCCGCTCATTAATCAATGAAGGCAACATAAAGTGTGCCACGTCCTCTGTCTTCCATTTGTCTAAAGGCCTGGTCGATGGTTCCAGGATTTGGCCTACATTCTGATTGGAGATGGGAATGGCATTGTAACCCTCTATCCAAGATGTAAAATGCCCTAGGAGTTGTTTCTGTAAATGTTGAGTAGACTAATAGGGTGGTTACTTATTAGGGTTATTACAACACCCTTTTTTATGGATTGGAAACATTTCTGTGCCTTTCCAGTTAGATGTCATTTGTGCACCTGCAGCTATGACATTTGATATGGCATTCATATATAGCACTGAGATTTATAGATTAAACCAGAACATGTCAGAAGAAATCTTGTCGAGCCCTGGGACCTTTCCCTGCCAGTGAGTGAGTAGTTGTATCCTCAAGGGAGAAGCTAAGTGGTGGGCTCATTATAGTGATCAATGAGGGGAGACCAACTCTTGGGTAACTGGCCAGAATTACAGTGGAGCGATTTAAAGTGGTCTTCCCAATCCCTTGACTGAATCGTTGACTCAGGATGTTTGACTCAGTCTTTAGCACCTATGCTCACTATCTGCCACAGTGCCTTTGCGTCTTTCTTTAATGAGGCATCTAGAAGATCTCCCCAAATTGCCTTCTCCCAGTTTGCCTTGGTAAGTCTCATGGTCTAGATAACATAGGCCCTCATTACAACATTGGCGGTAAGCGCCGCTTACCGCCATGCTGACTGCAGCCAACATACCGTGACCGTGGCGGTATACCTCTATGGGTTTTATGACCCACACATAGAAATCCGCCACTATACAGACACCCACAAAAGTCCACCAGCCCAAAGGTCAGTGATAAACTGGGAGTACCAAAACCCGCACCGTTACGCCAACAGAAATACGCCCACAGCATCATGACCCACGAATCACCGCAGTGGACATTCAACTGCAGTAAACCATTGGCGGTACATACCGCCGCGCTCAAAATACACACACACCAACAAAACAGCACCACATTGGAAAATTCAAACAACACACACCTGACACACATACACACACCCATAACACTATAAAACACACACCCACAATACCCACAACCCTTTACGACTCAAACATATTGGCAAGTGAGAGAGAGACAAGGCAGGAGCACCCACTGAATCTGAGCCACAAAACACCATCACCCATACACCATCCACACACCTCACAGCACACACCCCAACACATCACCCCACACACCCTCACACATTCCACTCACACTACACCCATGGCACCACAAAGACACTCCATGTTCTCTGAGGAGGAGCTAAGGGTCATGGTGGAGGAAATCATCCGGGTAGAGCCACAGCTATTCGGATCACAGGTGCAGCAGACATCTATTGCAAGGAAGATGGAGCTATGGCGGAGAGTCGTGGACAGGGTCAACGCCGTGGGACAGCACCCAAGAACAAGG
Organism: Pleurodeles waltl; assembly: GCF_031143425.1. NCBI lineage: Eukaryota > Metazoa > Chordata > Amphibia > Caudata > Salamandridae > Pleurodeles > Pleurodeles waltl. Next base: position 1,083,250,138 of record NC_090437.1, on the reverse strand, counting down.
GATGATATCAGGAAGAGGTGGAACGACCTACGGGGGAAGGTGTGTTCCGTGGTTGCAAGATACCAGGTAGCTGTACTGAGGTGGTTGACCCCGACCTCCTCCCCCACAACTAACAACATGGGAGGAGCAAGTCTTGGCGATCATGCATCCTGAGGGCCTGGCAGGAGTAGCAGGAGGACTGGACTCTGGTAAGTCAAATCTTTACTACTTTATCCCCCACCCTACCTGCATGCCATCACAAACAACAACCCCTACCCTCACCCCCATCGTCCCACCACCTCACATATCACCCACCATCACAACCCACCCATCCCAAAACCAAGCCCTGCATGCAACAACAATGCATGGACCCCATCACAGACCTACATGGACACCCATCACCACAGCATGCACACTAGTGACAATCACTTAGCCAAACCAAGCACAACTGTCACAAGCCAAAGCTGCCTTTGCTAATAACAACCATAGAGGGAAACATATCCATGCACAAGATGACACACGCAGATATAATAACACTGCATTTACATCCCCACAGGACCCCCACTCAACGTCACCAGAGAGGAGGTGCCAGCCACATCCAGTTCCCCCCTGAAGAGGCCCACAGTGATGACAGCAGCTCTGCACGCCTGGATCACGATGACCAACCTGGCCCATCAGGTTCCTCTGGACAGTCGGTGACCCAGCCACAGTCCCAACCCACCACAGAGCCTCCCCCCTCAGGAAACACCAGCACAGCACCCACCCAGCGGGCCCATACCTCTGTCCCCAGGACACGTCAATCAGCAGAGTGTCCACCACTACAGGGACCCAAGGCAACCCCAAAAACACAGGACAATCAGGGACCTGGGGTCAGTGGCATTGGGCACACGGTTCAGGGGACAGAGGCACAGGACAACAGGGAAGCTGGGAGGACTGCTGTGCGACAGGGGGAGGACAGGCCCAGGGAAGCGACTCTCCACGAGGCACTCATCAACATCCTGGGAGCATACCACCATTCCCAGGAGACCATGGGCCAGATACTGGCCAAGCTGCAGGAGACCCAGCAGCTGCAGGAGGGACTGTACCTGGGGATCAGGGAGGACCTGAGGGACATCCACACCACCTTGGTCACCATTGCAGGGGTGCTGGCAGACATGGCCAACACCATCAGGGAGGCAGTGGCACACCAATGGTCCCCTGACACTAGCCAAACCAAATAACAGCCCTCAACCTCCACTAGCGCTAGTGGACAGGAGGCCCCGCCAAGAACCAATAGGCCACCAGCACCCCACCCCCTGCAGAAGGAGAACCACCCCGCAAACGGTCCCTGTGATCAAGGCAGAAGCCAGAGAACATTGCCAAGACCCTGCCAGGAAATAAGACTCTCCTGATTGTCACCCTTCTGTCCCACTCTGTCACCCTGTCCACCTTGAACTGCTATTGCTCCCCTTCCTATGCCCCTTTGGACAATGCATCTGTGATACAAATAGATTGGACTCTACCCTGGACTTGCAATACCCCCTACACTTATTAGCACATAAATAAACACCCTTGGAACAAATTCAAGTATGGAGTCCGTGAATTCTATGACAAATGTATTAGTTTCACAAACTGTAAACACTGAAATTCAAATGTACTGTAATATTTACATAGGTATGGCCTGCAGTGGGCAGCAGTAAACACACTGGGAGCCAGAGTGGGGCACAGAGATCTGAAAATAGAGATGCCAAAGCGTACAGTAAGTGGCCATAGAAATAGGGAAATCAGGCTGCCATGTTCAATGTCAAACACAAAACTGCAATGGAAGGTGAAGTTACAGTGTCTTACCTGTGTGTCACTGGAAGTATTGTTGAATTAGTGTACTTCTGTTGTCCACATCTTCGTCTTCTGCCTCCTCTTCGTCACTGTCCACAGACTCCACCGCTGCCACACAACCATCCCCAGGCTCATCCTCCTACAGAAAAGGCACCTGGCGTCTCAAGGCCAGGTTGTGCAACATGCAATGATGATCTGGCACACCTTCTTGGGTGAGTAGTACAGGGATCCATCTGTCAGATGGAGGCAATGGAATCTGGCCTTCATGAGGCCAAAGGTTCTCTCAATGATCCTCCTTGTTCCAGGAGCCACTGGAGATATGCGCCGGAAGTGGCAGTATGCTCTGCCACGGACGTGACCGCCATTTTCTATCTGTGCACTCACTTGCTACCTGACCTTCAACAGGAGAGGACCTACACTGCAAGTGCTGCTGTGACCTGTGTCTGGAAGCGACAATGGCTCGAGTGTCTGGGGAAAGGGCCCATGCCTTCATTTCGGAGGAGTTGGAGAGGCTAGTGGATGGGTTCCTACCCCAGTACACTTTACTCTATGGTCCTCCAGACAAACAGGTGAGTACACTGTGTGCATGATGCGTGGGCCATGAATGTATTGAGTGTTGTGTGTGTGTAAGCCCTGTGTAGGGTGGGGTCTGAGGGGTCCTGGGCAGAGTGCTGCATGTATGGTGGTCAATGTATGTGTGTAAGGTTTTTGGTGGGCCATGAGTATGACAGTCCGGACGGTATGACTAATCCCTTTTCTGCTGTATTTTTTATGCAGGTCAGCGGCCATCACAAAAAGGCGTGCATCGCCAAGGAGGTGCGGACCCTGGGGGTCTTTGACAAGCGGAGCACCCACTGCTGCAAACGGTGGGAGGACCTGCACCGCTGGGCAAGGAAGACGGCGGAGGCCCAGCAGGGGCTGGCCTCCAAACGAGGAAGGGGTGCCCGTCGTACCCTGACCCCCCTGATGTTCCGCATCCTGGTGGTGGCCCATCCGGAGTTGGATGGGTGCTTGAACGCATCACAGCAGCCGCAAGGCGGTGAGTGCAGAATCAGAATCATGACTTTGCATGCATTAAGGTTTTACCTGGGAGGGGGATGTGGGCTGTGGGTGCCCCTAGGCCAAGGTGAACATGGCAGGGTAGGTTCAATGATGGGCAAGCTCAGATGCACTCCAACCCCAATAGTGTTAGTGGGCATCTACTACTGGGAAGGGTCCTGTGGGTTTCAGGTGTGCAGCTAATAGCGTTAGGCATTGTACCCCATGGGCTGGTTACTAGCATTGTAACTAGTAGTGCTTGGCCTAGTGCATAGGGCTGTTCCCTGTGTGTTGTGTACGCCAACTGTAGTGTTGTTGCTGGCATTGACCAAGTGTATTCTCTGTCTCTCCCCCCCTTTTTGTTTTGTCACCCGGTCCTTGTGTGCAATAGCATCATCTGGTGGAGGAGCAGAGACACCGGTGATGGAGGGAGCTGCATCCCACATGGGCCTGGAGGCCGAGCCACCAATGGTGAGGACACCAGTGGGACGGAGGGCGAGGGGAGCACCATGACGGAGACAGGAGGGGACACTACCGAAAGCAACTCCTCCTCCGGTGGAAGCTCCCTGGCGGTGGCAGACACCTCTGTGCCCACCCCAAAAACATGTACAGCTGCCCTCCCGTGCCCGCTCACCCAGAAGGGTGGGCATCTCCTTCGACTCATGCACCTCAGGCTCTTCCCTCAGTCAGCCCTGCTGCCCTCAGTGATGAGGCTATTGACCTCCTGAGATCCCTCTCTGTTGGGCAGTCAACCATACTGAATGCCATCCAGGGGGTAGCAGGGCATTTGCAACAAACAAATGCGTACCTGGAGGGCATTCACTCTGGCGTGGCAGCCCAACAAAGAGCATTCCAGGCTCTGGCCTCCGCACTGATGGCAGCAATTGTCCCTGTCTCCAGCTTCCCCCCTCCAACTTCCTCTACCCAGTCCCAATCCCCTCAACCCCAGCCTATCCCAAGCACACCTTCAGACCAGCAATCACCCAAATCAACACACAGAAGTGGCTCAGGCAAACACAAGCACCACACTTCATCTCACAGGCACTCACACAAGCACCATCCCCATGCGGACCCACCAACATTCACTGCCTCCACTGTGTCCCCCTCTTCCTCGTCGTCCACCTCCCTCACACCTGCATGCACTACATCCTCATCCACTACCTCCATCACCAGCACGCCTATCACTACAAGGCCCTCACTGGCAGTCACCACCCACACATCCATGCACACATCTCCTGTGTCCTCTCCCACTGTGTCTGTGACCCCCTCTTCCCAAAGTACACAAACGTAAGCATACACACACCCAAAAGCCATCCACCTCACAACAGCATCCAGCCCATGCACCTGCACCCAAACACAGCAGTCTGACACCTCCTACAACCACTCCCTCTTCCTCCAATCCCAAACCTTCACCCTCTTCCTGCCCCAGTGTCCCTAAGAAACCTTTCCTCGCCAACATTGACCTCTTCCCTACACCTCCCCACCGTCCTTCACCTCGGGCCAGGGTGGCCAGAACCCAGCCCAGCGCCTCAGCCACCCAGTCCATGGCCACTGTGTTTTCTGAAGCTGTGAGAGGCTCCAAGGAGGCATCCGTCAGCCCAGCCAGTGTGTGCCAGCACCACCTGCCAAGGCCAAGAAGAGTCCGCCACCTGGCAAGGGCAAGAAGGGGACACAAGCCAGCAAGCGGAAGGAGGCACAACCAGCCAGCAAGGGCAAGACAAAGACTCCCGCTGGCAGAAGCAAGGAGGCACCACCATCTGCCAAGGGCAGGAAGGGGCACAGAACACCAGCCATGGCACTTCAGCTGTCCAAGGCTCCAGGTGAAGGCCTGGAGGCTACCACCACCGCAGCCAGCACAGCCACCTGCACCGTGGCCAGCACTGCCACCTGCACTGCGGCCAGCACCGTCACCTGCCCCTCCACCAGCAGCACCACTGCCAGCAGCAGCAGCCCCAGTGGGCAGCCGTCCGAGGCTGTAGGTGAAAGCCTTCAGGCTACATCCACCACTGCCTGCACCGTGGCCAGCACCGCCACCTGCACCTCGGCCAGCACCGCCACCTGCCCCGCCACTAGCAGCACCAGTGCCAGCAGCAGCAGCCCCAGTGAGCAGCCGTCTGAGGCTGCAGGTGATGACCTGGAGGCTACCACTGCTTGAACCGCCACCTGCAGCACAACTGGCATCCACTGAGCAGCCGTCACCACCGAAGAGCAGTGTGTAGTGGTGACTACATGGGCTGCAGTGCATCCTGGACCCTGCAACACCTGTCGGTGTGACACACAGATGAGAGACTGTGACCTTGCACCAGCCAGGATGAAGCACACTGGGCACCATGCCCCCTCCAGAACCAGTAGAAGAAGCCATCCACTCAGCCCCTCCTTGCCAGGATGAAGCACACTGGGCACAAAGCCCACTCCAGAACCAGTAGAAGAAGCTATCCACTCAGCCCCTACTTGCGAGGATGAAGCACACTGGGCACAAAGCCCCCTCCAGAACCAGTGGAAGAAGCCATCCATTCAGCCACTCCTTGCCAGGATGAAGTACACTGGGCACCATGCCCCCTCCAGAACCAGTGGAAGAAGCCATCCACTCAGCCCCTCCTTGCCAGGATGAAGCACACTGAGCACCAAGCCCCCTGCAGAACCAGTGGAAGAGGCCATCCACTCAACCCCTCTTTGTCAGGATGAAGCACAATGGGCACCATACCCCCTCCAGAACCAGTGGAAAGCTGGCACCCACTTGAGAGACTGGGGCCTTGCACTCCCCAGGACCAAGCAGTGGGCAAAGCACCGACTTGAGAGACTGTGGCTTTCCACTCCCCAGGACCAAGCAGTAGGGAAACCACCCACTTGAGAGACTGTGGCTTTGCACTCCCCAGGACAAAGCAATGGGCATGGGGCCCCCTTCAGGACAGTGGCGTTATTCAATCTTCCGGCTGAGGTGCCCCCCTATTCCCTGTCCCCCTGAGGTGCCAGTGTGTTTTCAACCTGATGCCCCTGCAGTGTTCTCTCCGTATTGAGGCAGGAGTCAAGTGTGGCCTTGGCCTATGTGCTTTGGGCGAGTGGGCCACGGACATTTTGGAGTGGGCATTGTCCCTCCTTTTTTATATATTGTATATATTGTACATACTGTTTATCTCTTTATGAACGTATACTCATTTTACTCCATTCCTTTTGTCCTTGTGTTATTCCTGAGGGTTACAGGGTGTATGTCTAATGTTGTTGCATGTGTTTGTGTGTATGGTGTTGGGGGTAAGGGTGGGGGTGGGGGTGTTGCGTGTTGCATGTGCGTGTCACTCTCTTTTTCCTCCCCCCTTCCCTGTGTGCTAGGTGTAGTACTCACTGTGGTCGTCTTCGCCGGCGGTCATGCTCCTGGTGATGAGAAGATACACCAGCATGGGGAACACCTGCAGCTCGGGCTCCATGACGTCCTGGTTCTTCCTTGAGTGTCGAGAGGTAAGTCATTTCCTTTTTGTGTTCTGTTTCCACTGTGCTTTTGATGGCGTTTGTACTGCCCCAGAAAAGCTGGTGGATAGGCCTGTTGTAATGCTGTGGGCGGTACATTATCTTCCGCCTGGCTGTTGGTGGTTACCGCCACGGTGTTTGTTGCTACCACCGTGGCAGTCGGAGTGTTAAAGTGGCTGTATGTGTTGCCGGTTTCCACCGTGGTCGTGATTCCAATTTTTTACTGCCGCTTTATCACCGACCGCCAGGGTTGTAATGAGGGCCATAATTTTATGTTCTTGTGCCTACTGTGATAAAACTGCAAATAAAATAATAATTTGTATGTACTTTAACGCATGCATTGTCCCAAATAAGAGCTTCTTGTGTTTTATTCAGGATTCCGCCAACTGGCGCATGAGCTTCCTAAAAGTAGATTTGACAAAAACACATGCTATCCAGTGATAGAATTTGTAATTTACATTTAATACCACAAACAATACATATATAAAATACTATACAAACTCATGTGACTCTTCTGCAGCTAGAAAAGTTATTGTTTGAAAAAAAATTATCCACCTTTTTTACAGCAGAATTGAGCAAGAGATAACTAAAATGTAAATTATTGAATCAATTAACCAAAGGAAGATAGGGAAATCACTGTGACCATACGATTTAACAGTAGATGGTATTAACCTTGCAAACTGGAATTGGTAGATACTTTCACTTCTTTTCAATGACTCTACAGTATAAAAAATTGAAGATTGCCTGAATATATGCAAAAATCACTTCTGATGGTAATTTCCAAGCCCAAAAAAGATCAGCGAAATTGTGCCCATTATAAACCAGTTTCTTTTAATTATGTTGATGTGAACATTCTAATCAAGATGTGGGTTAATAGAGCGAATAAAATTTTATTGAAAACAGTCGACATAGGTCATGAAGGGTTTCATCCAAGGCAGTTCCGGTAGTAACAATATAAGGCAAAATAGAACATTTGAAACACTTCACAAAGGCAAATTGTTATCCATCATATTACTTTACGTTTGGATAATGACAAGACAATTGACTAGACAATTCCATTCCTTTGGAATATTAGGAGGTTGTTTCTTATCTCCCTGGGCAAAATAAAATGTAGAGTTTAACACATTACATCCGGGTATCTAAATTAGTGCTGTAAGCAGGGTTCAGAAACTGATCACTCAAATAATACACTAAACCGGTTACTTTCTTGTCATCCCAGTGGTAAATAATTGCACCTAATTAATGTGAAATTACCTATTTGCTGTTATAACGGGAGTCTGCTGATATTATGAATGTCAAAAAGCAGCTGTCACTGTAACATATTGGCTGATCCTGAGCTTTGGAAGCAATCTACAAGATAAAAGACATAGGTGGTCATTACAACCCTGGCGGTCGGTGTTAAAGCGGCGGTAAGACCGCCAACAGGCCAGCGGTAAAAAATATGGAATTATGACCGTGGCGAAAACATAGACAGCCACTTTAACACTCCGACCCCCATGGCGGTACAAACAAACAGCGCAGCGGTCACCGCCAACAGACAGGCGGAGGACAATGTACCGCCCACAGAATTACAACCTACCAATCCGCCACCTTTTCTGGGGCGGATTCACTGCGAACAAAAACACGACGGAAACAGGACTTCGAAAGGAAAACGCTCACCTCTGCACACCCCACGAGGAACCAGGATGCCATGGAACCAGAGCTCCACATTTTTCCAGCCTTTATCTTCTTGCTCCTCTACCAGGAGCACGAACGCCAGCGGAGAAGACCACAGTGAGTACTGCACCTACGACACAGGGGAGGGGGGAGGGAAAAAACTGTGACACAAACACACACGCAACACCCTCACTCTCACCCACCACAACACACACACTAATACAGCATGATACATTACAGTTACACCCCCTAACCCCCCCCGGAAGAATGCAAAGACAAAAGGAAATGAGGTGAATGATCGTAATATAATCAAATTCAGTATTAAAAAAATATACATACTCTATTTACAAATATATACACCAATAATATTAGTCCAAGGTATTCCACCATTAAAGTCCGTGGACTGGGGGGCATGGCTAAGTGCCTAAGATGGTGGTCGCATAGACGAGGGGCTCCCGACCGGGCCCGCCGTAAAATTGAAATACGACGCATATCGGGGACGGGGGCACGGCTGTAACCCAAACGCTGATCCGGGGGAGGTGTTGCGAGTCAGACGGTGCAATCCAGGGCCCCCAATGAGGTCTGAATACGATCTAATAAGAAGAAAGATGAATAGGCCTGTGTTAGAAGCGCAAAGACGTGCAGTGACGAGACCAGCTACGGCCGAGGGGCGCTGAGCGTAGGTGACTAGAGGTACGACCAGGGCCGGGATGGCCGGGCACGCCAGGTGTGCCAACCCGGCTGCCAGGGGCCCTTCCCTGCCCGTGGTCATGCTAGAGGTCGGGCGGCGGCGCGCAAGAGGACCCGCAACACCAACGGATGCAGAGAGCGGAATAGGCCTAGGGACGAGGCACGAGGATTGACATGGCTGAGAAGCGGTGAGTGGGGGTGGTGAGGATGCGGCCGAGGGCGGAAAATTGGCCGAATAACAGACCTGTTTGCCGATCGGGCCGCCGGCGGCCCTCCCCCCCTGCCCTTGAAAGCCCCGGCAACCGTGCACACCATGCCGAAAGGCCTGCGGCACTTGCAGCCGCAGAACTAAGGGAAAACAGTCTATTGCTGAGGAGGCGCTTTGGACTGGGCTGGAACCTGGGCCTTGTTACGGTTTCATTTGAGGGCATGGCGATATCGTTCCGCTAAGCAGAGGACCAACCACAGAGGAACTGCCCCACCGGAGAGTACAGACTACCGCTGGGACAGTCAGGGTGGCACGGGGGAGAGGGTGGAAAACTAGATTGCGCAGTGACAAGTGTTACTGCAGTGCACACGAAAGGAATAACTCACGAAACCCCTTCCAGGACCTTCCCCCCCCTGCTATGTTCCGCAAAGCGGAAATAGGATTGTGACAACTTGATAAAATGTTATAAGAACAATAGGACCCGAGGGTCCGCCAGGACTGAACGCATGAAAATCTGACCTGAGGTGTAAGGCAAAAAGAACATTACAGAGAAGTCCGGTAATGGGCCGCACAAACGGCAAATCAATGGAAAACAGTGTAACCCAGACACCCCAGGCGAAAGAAAATATGGATAAGCTGGACACTATACTAAAAGAAATCAGAGACTCTCGACAAGCCATAGAGAACAGATTGGATTAGATCACAACGGACATGAATATAATGAAAGATGATCAAGCAAAACTCTCAGACAGGTTAAAACAAACGGAATCAACAGTGGCAGACATCCTCCCGACACATAATGACAATAAAAATGCCATTGTGAAGCTCCAACAACAGATGGAAGCCCTACAGGAAAGGATGGAAGACGCAGAGGGGCGCTCACAGCGCAATAATATACGCATAATTGGGCTCCCCGAAGGCAAAGAAGGAAGCGACCCCACACAATACATTGAGTCATGGCTACAATCCATAGCCAAGGACAGACTGTCGGTTCACTTTGAGGTGGAGAGAGCACACCGTATCCCTGGCAGAAAACCCATACCAGGAGCCCCAGCAAGACCTGTAATAGCATGAATACTGAACTATAGAGATAGAGATGTCGCCTTACAGGTTGCGAGGGAGTCAGATCCCATTATGATAGACAATGCCAAGATCTCACTATATCCAGACTATACCCTGGCAGTCCAGAAGCGCAGAGCTTTTCCCAGCAAAACTCTGCATCACACATAATCAGAAAGCGCACTTCTTTGACTCACCCGCCCTGGTGTGTACCTGGCTCGACAAAAACTTCCCATACTCATGAGTAGAGGAACAGAACAGCGGCCTCCACGCAGGGCAACTTCCTCAACATCGTAGAGACAAATGGAATAAAGTCCAAACGTTACGGAAAAGAACAGGCCCAACACTGGGTCAGGCCCTGGAGGGACAAAACAATGCATTACAAACTGTGGGCTCCCTACGAGAGATGAACTCCTCTCCCTGCAGAACTGCTTCTTCAGTAGATAGCATAGCGGCATCAGACTCAGAGGGGAGCATGGCTCTATTTCCAGACATTACTCCACAACTAGCTAGAGACTTTTAACAGATGTAACCCCATAATAACATTGACAAAATACCCATTATGTTTTCTGGTCAGCCCCTGCCCCCCTATAATTGTGGTGGGCCCGGTTGGTAGAGCTCCTTGACATACGTTGATTTTTCTCTCACATTATCACTAACAAACCCGCTGGCAGCGGGACATATTCTTGATCCACGCCCCATTGCGCAGGCCCCTTCCAGCACGAATTGGCTGCTTCGTTGTAGCACCTAGGTTATGTATTACGTAATTGTTTGGCAAAGCAAGTTTAGCCTTTGCCTGGTATTTCTACTAGAGTATAAGTATGTTTATTTTCTATTAAGACAGATATCTACATTTACGCCAGGTACACTATTCTGCAGAAACTATAGACTAGCATGGGGCCACAAACAACTATGGATGCACATAATCAGACTCAACTATGCATACACAACGTGAATATAATATTATCACTTGGAATGTGAGGGGGATGGGAGCTATCCAAAAAAGACACAGAATCCTAGCACAATTAAATCGCCCCAAAGCACATATTGTTTATTTACAGGAAACTCATCTTACTGCACATGGAGTGGTAAAACTTCGTAAAAAATGGCGAGGCCAGATCTTCCACACTTCATACTCGGCATTTGCACAAGGAACAGCCTTGTGGATAAGAGCTGGTGTGCCCTTAGAAGTGATTGATACTAGGATTGATGTGGAGGGCAGATTTGTTTTGATGAAGGGTAACTTGGGTGGGAAACCAGTGGTACTGGGCAGCATATACGCACCAAATACTGGTCAAGACGCCTTCCTAGAACGCCTATCAAGAGTGTTAACACTATGGGCACATATTCCCTGGGTAATTGGGGGGGACTTTAATGCGGTGTTAGATGTTACCATGGACCGGAACACCCCTCCAATGTCAGGAACAAATGCACGGAGACAAGCAGATGCACTAAAGAGATGGTTACAGGGATGGTCCTTAGCAGATGTATGGCGGGCAAGAAACACTAACATGAAGGAATATTCTGGGCACCAAATGCATGGGCGAGGCCCACACAAGATACCTGAACAAGACGGAGAGAACACTGCAGGGGCATCAGATAGAAATAAGACAGGCACCTCAGGGGGAAGGGAAAGGTGGGGCACCGCAGCCGGTTGAGTGCACGATGCCAAATCCATGAGGGGGCCCCATGCCCACTATTCAATCCTGGGGAGTTCAAAGCCACAGTCTCTCAAGTTTCTACAGTGGGTGGTTTGCCCACTGCTACATACTGGGGAGTACAAAGCCACAGTATCTCAAGTCTCTACAGTGGGTGGTTTGCCCACTGCTTCATCCTGGGGAGTGCAAAGCCACAGTCTCTCAAGTGGATGCCTTTCTCCACTGATTCTGGAGGGGGCCTTGTGCCCAGAGTGCTTCATCCTGCCAAGGACTGAGGTAGTGGATGTAACTCTCCACTGGTTCTGGAGGGGGCCTTGTGCCCAGAGTGCTTCATCCTGCTCGTGGCGGCCTCAGTAGCGTCAGAGCTTTTGGCACTCATGGGCCTGCGGTGATTGTTGCGGCGGTGTCCTTGGCAGCGGTGCTTGTGGCGGCGGTGTCCTTGGCAGCGGTGCTTGTGGCGGCGGTGTTTTTGGCAGTGGTGCTTGTGGCGGCAATGTCCTTGGTGTCCTTGGCAGCGGTGCTTGTGGCGGCGGTGTCTTTTGGCAGCGGTGCTTGTGGCGGTGGTGTCCTTGGCAGCGGTGCTTGTGGCGGCGGTGTCTTTGGCAGCGGTTCAGCTGCTGGCGGTCCTGTCTTAGGCAGCGGTTCAGATGCTGGTGGTCCTGTCTTGGGCAGCGGTTCAGCTGCTGGCGGTCCTGTCTTGGGCAGCGGTTCAGCTGCTAGCCGTCCTGTCTGGGGCACGGTTCAGCTGCTGGCGGTCCTGTCTTGGGAAGCGGTTCAGCTGCTGGCGGTCCTGTCTGGGGCAGCGGGCTGCTGCTGGCGGTTCTGTCTGGGGCAGTGGGGCTGATGGCGGTCGGCTCCTTGGCAGCGGGGCTGCTGCTGGCGGTCCTGTCTGGGGCAGTGGGGCTTCTGCTTGCTGGCTCCTTGGCAGCAGGGCTGCTGCTGGCGGTCCTGTCTGGGGCAGTGGGGCTGATGGCGTTCGGCTCCTGGGCAGCGGAGCTGATGGCGGTCTTCTCCGCTGTGCTGATCTTCCCAGACTTGCTGGTTTTCTTGTGCTCCTTCCCCACCCTGGAAGGTGTCGCAGCTGACTCCACACTCCCACCTGTACCCTTGGGAGCGGCTTTGGTGGCTGGTGTCTTCCCCCTTTCCCACTGGGCACTGGCCAAATTTTGATGCTTGACAGGTGGGGGACTGTCCGTGCTGTGGCTCCTTGCCACACTGCCTGCCCTGCTGCCTGGTGCACTCCATAATCCAGTGACGACTGGCACCACTGGTCCCGCCGATGCTGTGGCTGAGGTGCTAGGTTGGAACCTGGAGAGTCGGGCCCTAGGAGATTGAAGGGTGGGGGAGGTGAGGGAAAGAGGTCAAGGCTGGCCAGGAAAAGTTTCTTAGGAACACTGGGACGGGTAGATGGAGGGGGTTTGAGAGTGGAGGAAGAGGTAGTGGTCGTAGGAGGTGTACGTTTGGTGACTTTGGGTGAAGGTGCATGCCCAGGAGGCTGTCGTGAGGTGGATGGCTGTTGGGTGGGTGTGTGGCTGCGTTTGTGTACCTTGGGAGGTGGGCTCACAGACACACTGGGAGAGGACACAGGGGATGTGTGAATGGTAGTGGGGGTGGTGACTGCACGTGAGCGGGGTGTGGCGGTGGGTGTGCTGGTGATGGACATAGTGGCTGAAGATGTAGTGCATGCAGGTGTGAGTGGTGATGAGACTGGGAGAGATGAGGGAGACGAGGAGGAGGGGGACACAGTGGAGGCAGTGGATGTTGGTATGTCTGCATGTGTGTGATGCTTGCGTGAGTGCCTGTGGGATGTGTGGTGCTTATGTTTGCCTGAGCTTTCTTTGTGTGTTGAGGTGTGTGCATGTTGGTCTGATGGTGTGCTTGAGATAGGCTGAGGTACCGGGGTGTGGGTCTGGGTGGAGGAAGTTGGAGGGGGGAGGCTAGATACAGGGACAATGGCTGCCATCAGTGCTGAGGCCAGAGTCTGAAAAGCTCGCTGAAGGGCTGCCTGACCAGAATGAATGCCCTCCAGCAATGCATTGGTTTGTTGCAACTGCCTCTCCACACCTTGGATGGCATTCAAAATGGTAGACTGCCCATCAGTGAGGGACCTGAGGAGGTCAATGGCCTCCTCACTGAGGGCAGCAGGGGTGTCTGGGGCAGGGCCTGAGGTGCCTGGGGCGAAGGTGATGCCCACCCTCGTGGGTGAGCGGGCACGGGGCAAAGGCTGAGGGGCTGCTGGGAGGGCGGTGCTGGAGGGGGTGGTGGCGGCTGTACCTGTAGATGCCGGGGGCACAGATGGGCCCGCCACCGCAGGGGAGCTCCCATCAGAGGACGAGTCCGTTTCACTGGTTTCAGCTCCTGTCCCCGCCGTGGAGCTCCCCTCGCCCTCCGTCCCACTGGTGACATGTTGAGTGCATGCATTACCGCTACCGTTGGTGGACACGACAGACACAGAAGCCCCCTGCACTACGCCGCGCACTTGGGGTCCACTATTCAATCCCTCGGACATGGCCTACAAGGCTATGGCCGATATCTGCACACATGGATGTCACAGGAGCCTGACTAGGTGTAGTTGGCACTGTACCCAGGTGCGGTGCCACAGGGTCTGCCTGTAAAAGGGGACTTAACTAGCACACTCGCCCTGGCCTAGGGGAACCCACAGCCCACCTCCCCCACCCAGACACCTACACTGCACGCTGAATCAGCAGAATGAGAGTGTACTCACTCCCTTGTTGCTGCTGTGATGCCCTCAAGCGCCCATCAAACTCCGGATACGCCACCGCCAGGATCCTGAACATCAAGGGGGTCATGGTGCGACGGGCATCCCTCCCACGTTGGGAGGCCATGCCCAGCTGGGCCTCCGCCGTCTTCTTGCTGCAGCGGCGAATGTCCTCCCATCTTTTCCGGCAGTGGGTGCTCCGTCTGTGGTAGACACCCAGGGTCCGGACATCCTTGGCGATGGCACGCCAAAATCCTTCTTCTGGTAGGCGCTGACCTACAGGAATTGTACAGGGGAAAAAGAAAAGTTATTTCCAACTGCACGTCACAGTCATTGGTCCGCATCCCTACCCTTGCCATGTGGCACATGCACTCACCGTCGTTTCATGCACGCCTCATTCTCCCCCCCCCCTATCTTTCATCCACCCCACTCCACACAGGCATTGCCCATACAGCATGCTCCCAGTGTACTTACCTGTTTGTCTGGAGGACAGTAGAGTAGCGTGTACTGGGGGAGGACCCCATCCACGAGTTTCTCCAACTCCTCCGTGCTGAAGGCAGGGGCCCTTTCCCCAGACGCACGAGCCATTGTGTCTTCCAGACTGAGGTCACAGCAGCACTTGCAGTGTAGGTCCTCTCCTGTCGAAGATCAGGTATCGAGTGATTGAACAGATAGAAAATGGCGGTCACGTCCGCGGCGGTGTGTACCGTCACCAACAGCGTACATCGTCATTGGCTCCTGGGACCCATAGGGTCCAATGTTAACCAATGTAGAATTGCGCCGCAGTCTTCGACCGCCTACTGCAACGGTGTACAACACCAGCGCAGTTACCTCATATCCCATTGTCCCACTTTACAGGTCAGGCAGCCGCCATTTCAGGGACCCACACGGCTTTATTTTTAACTGCGTCACACATACCTAGGCCTTGGCTCAACACTCATACAGGCAACTTTCAGGTTATGAATAGTTTTCTGAATAAGCTGTGTTTACGTACCTCTGAGGTGGTTGACTCTGTGCTCGCTGTTGTCCTCCATAGGCACCGTCCGCTGGGACATGTGAGGAGATGGCGGCATCCTCCGGTGTACAGACCGCTGGTGGACCTGTCAACAATGGAGGAAAGACATGTAATCATCACCTACAGGCTTGATCGTGCCACAATCCTGGAACTGTGTGCCCAGTTGGAGCCAGACCTGATGTCAGCTATCCGCCATCCCACAGGGATCCCCCCTCAAGTGCAGGTGCTGTCAGTACTCCAATTCCTTGCAAGTGGGTCATTTCAAACTACAGTGGCCATAGCATCAGGGATGTACCAGGCTATGTTTTCCAACATGTTGTCCAGAGTGTTGTCTGCCCTGCTGAAACACATGCGGAGCTACATCGCTTTCCCTTAGGTGGAGGATTTGCCTACAGTGAAAGGTGACTTCTATGCCCTGGGACATATCCCCAACATCATAGGCGCCATTGATGGGACACATGTGGCCTTGGTCCCCCCGCAGGAGTGAACAGGTGTACAGAAACCGGAAGAGTTACCATTCGATGAATGTGCAGATGGTGTGTTTGGCAGACCAGTACATCTCCCATGTTAATGCCAAATTCCTTGGATAGCAGCATCCCTTATATGATGGACCAACTCCAGAGGCACAGTGTGTGGCCACTAGGTGAGCACCTGGAACCAATTCAGTGGGAATAGGTTGTCTGGGTCTGGGGATATCCCTAAGAGTTAGTGTGTGTCTAACAGTTGTCCCTCGCCCTTTGCAGGTGACTCTGGTTACCCCAACCTGTCATGGCTACTGACCCCAGTGAGAAATCCCAGGACAAGGGCAGGGGAGCGCTACAATGAGGGCCATGGGCGAACTAGGAGGATTATAGAGCGGACCTTCGGCCTCCTGAAGGCCAGATTCTGGTGCCTCCCTATTCTACTCACCAAAGAAGGTGTACCAGATCATCGTGGCCTGCTGTATGCTTCACAACTTGGCTTTGTGATGACAGGTGCCTTTTCTGCAGGAGGATGGTCCGGATGGAGGTGTTGTGGCAGCTGTGGAGCCTGTGGACAGTGAAAACGAGGAAGCAGAAGAAGAGGACATCGACAACAGGAACTCTGTGATCCTGCAATACTTCCAGTGAGACACAGGTAAGAAGACAAACCTGCCTACTACATGTACTTTAACACTACTACCTCCCTACTGTCTGTACTTTTCACCCAGTGTATGGTCACTGAGTTGTCACTTTCTCTTACGATTTCACAGATGTGGGTCCCACTGTGTGACATCTGCTTTGTTTCCTCATGGACTAGAGCTGTGTGACATAGGTATGTTGACATTACCATTGAAAGAGCATTTTGTCACTGTAATTGCTAATACACTAATTCGAAATCACAGACCGACTCCAGATTGTTTTGTGCTTTAAGGGTGTTTATTTATGTGCTCAATATTGGAGGGGGTTGTTAAATGGTGAGGGGTGATGGTGGAGGAATGTCCATGGCAGAGTCCAAGCTATTAGTCTCCCAGGTGCATTGTCCAAAGGGTCATGGGAGTTGGAGCTAAGGCAGTTTAAGTATGGACAGAGTGACAAGGTGGGACAAAAGGATGACAATCAGGGTGGTCTCATTTCTTGGCTGGGGTCTTGGCATCGTTCTCTGTCTTTGTCCTGGATCTCAGGGACCGTTTCCGGGGTGGTTCTCCATCTGCAGGGGGCGGGGTGCTGATGTGGTGGTCCTGTGGCGGTACCACCTGTCCACTAGCGCCAGCGGAGGTGGTGGGCAGTTCATCGTCCAGGCTAGTGTCAGGGGCCCCTTGTTGTGCCACAGTGTCCCTCCTGGTGTTGAGGACTTCCTTCAGCACCCCTACAATGGTGTCCAGGGTGGAACTGATGGATCTGAGTTCCTCCCTGAAGCCCAAATACTGTTCCTCCTGCAGCCGCTAGGTCTCTTGAAACTTGGCCAGTACCGTTGCCATCGTCTCCTGGGAATGGCGGTAGGCTCCCATGATGTTGGAGAGGGCCTTGTGGAGAGTGGGTTCCCTGGGCCTGTCCTCCCCCTGTCGCACAACAGCCCTCCCAGTTCCCCTGTTTCCCTGGGCCTCTGTCCCCTGAACTGTGTGCCCACTGCCACTGCCCCAGGTCCCTGTTGTTGTTGGGGTGGTGGGTTAGCCTGGGTTCCCTGTAGTGGTGGACACACTGCTGATTGACGTGTCCTGGGGACAGAGGTATGGGCCCGCTGGGTGGGCGCTGTGCTTGTGTTTCCAGAGGGGGGAAGTTCTGTAGTGGCCTGTGACTGTGTGAGGGGAACCGACTGTCCCGAGGTCCCCGATGGGCCGGGCTGGTCGTCTAGATCCAGTTGGACAGAGCTGCTGTCATCACTGTGGGCCTCTTCTGTTGGTGGAGTGGACATGTCTGGACCCTCCTGTCCGGTGATGTTGGGTAGAGGTCCTGCAGGGGTGTAAAAGCATGATTATTGCATCTGTGTGTGCCATGGTGTGCAATGGGTGGGTGACCGTGTACCCCAGTGCTTGCATTCCTGTGTAGGACCTTGTGTGATAATGGTTTAGGGGGGTGTATGGGTATGTGCAGTGGCCATGCATTGGTGATGGGTGTCCATGCTTTGGTGTTGCATGCAGGGCTTGGTGTTGGGATGGGTGGTTTGTGATATTGGGACATTTGTGGGGAGGTGGAGTGATGGGGGTGAGGGCGAGGGTGGGTGTGTGTGATAGCATGCAGGTAGGGTGGGGGATGTAATAGTTAAGATTTGACTTACCAGAGTTTATTCCTCCAGCTACTCCTGCGAGGCCCTCAGGATGCAGAATAGCCAAGACTTGCTCTTCTCATGTTGTTATTTGTGGGGGAGGAGGTGGGGGTCCGCCGCCAGTCCTTTGAACCGCAAGGTGGTGTCTTGAGACCACGGAACGCATCTTCCCCCGTAGGTCGTTTCACCTCTTCCTGATGTCATCTCTATTTCTTCGGTGTTGTCCCACTGCATTGACCCTGTCCACTATTCTTCGCCATAGCTCCATCTTCCTAGCTATGGAGGTGTGCTGCACCTGTGATCCGAATAGCTGTGGCTCTACCCGGATGATTTCCTCCACCATGACCCTGAGCTCCTCCTCAGAGAACCTGGGGTGTCTTGCCATGCCATGGGGTGGTGTGGGTGATGTGTGGGGTGTTGTGTGTTGTGATGTGTGGGGTGTGTACCGCCAATGGAATACCACGGGTTGAAAGACCCCCCCGTGGATTCGTGGGTCGTGATAGTGTGGGCGTATTTCTGTTGGCGTGACGGTGGAGGTTTTGTTTTCGCCAGTTTATTACTGACCTTTGGTGTGGCGGACTTGTGTGGGTGTCTCAATTTTGGCAAATTCCGAGAAGTGGGTCATAATGACCGTGGCGGAATTCCGCTGCCGCGCAGTGTGTTGGCGGTCTTCTGCACGGCGGTAAGCGGCTTTTACCGCCAATGTTGTAATGACCCCCATAATGATCTAACTTACCTTCTATAATGGGGAAAATATTGTTAAAAGAAAAATAGAAAGTAAGAGAAAATTAACTCTGCCAAATGTTGCATGCACTGTGTTTTAGTAATATGGACAACTAGTGACATCAGCACTGACCCACCACAATAAGGCCCTTTAATCTTCACATAAAAATATTTTCTTCATATACAATGCATTTCCCATAGTTTAAAATTAGAATTATACTGTTAAATATCAGAAATGAGAATTATGTTGTTACTCCAAGCTTCTAAAATTAGCTGGGAGATTGTCAACATTTCAAAACCATATTCGGAACCCTAATTTGAACCTTTATGAACTTCAAGATGGCCTCTTGCCTTCTTCATTAATGTGCGGGGTCAGAAAATGTGTGCCAGGAATAGGCTTAACCTTACTTCAAGACCTGAGTTGCTCTCAACTGTCACAGGCACATTGGTGTACCCTGCATGTGCTTCATTCACGTTTATGTAATCTGTCTGTCAGTAAATAAACATATTTATGTTAATTGGACGGTTGCCACTGTCAATAATATTTTATATAGTGCTGGATTTTGACCAAAAGCAAATTCGCAGCCCTAGCATCTTGAGATAACTTCAGCCCGTACTTCACATACCTTCTTGTCTTGATGGATGAAGGGAGATGTGAAAAAGAGATGTCTATGTTGCCTTAGTGATGGACTGATGTGAGGGTTGGATTACATTTGGAGACAGCAGTAGGTGTATTACTGACAGGGTGCACTCTGACTCTGCGCCACTATGCACAATTCTGTCCGTGCGCTGGGTGCAGACTGGCATAGTCTTTGCTCTTTCCAGTTCAGGCACAAACAGGAACCTGTTTGGGGAACAGTGCCTTAAAGAAAGATGAACCAGCAGTTTGAAATGTTTCACTCTGCAGGCAGAAACTGGCATGATTTTACAAGGAACGCAGCAAACCCCTGCAATGTCTACACCTGCCTGTCTAATGATGCCTGTGGGGATTCTGGCATCCTCTTTCTCTCCTTTTAATAGGTGCCGGGGACGTAAAATTACTGTGTGCCACTTCTTTGTGGTACACATACAGTGCACCTCCTGACAGCCTCTTTGCTGTTGCACCCATGTATGTAATATGCAACAACCCTTTGTGATTGCATGGCGCACATGTAGCACCTCTGTGATCGTCAGCGGCCCCATCTGTAATGCTAATGTGAACCTGGGCCACAAAAAGAGGGTGAACATGCCCAATGCGCGTCAGGGGGCATATCACGAAGGGATTTGCTGGTGCAGTGCAGAGCCAACTGCCTGTTTTATGTGCTTCTCTACTTACTTTTACGTTTTTTTTCCCTGGGTGTGTAGAGTTTAGTGTGGTGTCAACTTCAGCACATGCCTTGACCAAATCATGTGTTGGCAGAGTTCTTTGAGGGCGAAGACGCTGTGTGATAGTTTTATTCAGCTAGATGGTTAGATGGCTGCATGGTTTTTTAGGGTCGAGCCTGCGCTGCATGCGCTCGCGCATGCGTTTAGCAGGGAGACACTTTTGTATTTAGAAAAGGGCTCAGAGCCCTGTCAACTTCACGTCAGTGTTTTTTATTGGTTGGTGGGCTTCCCTAATAAAATCTGCTTGCTTTCATTAGTCGAAGGGACGCATATGTCATGCCTTTTCCGCTGGCTAGCTCTCCTCCAGCGCAGCGGTCAAGTACAGAAAACACGCGAGGCTCCCTGTTTTCCATCGGGCTTGTGGACTTTTTTTTCTCTAATTTACGAGCCCGATCTCGCTTGGCAGAAGTCGAGCGCTTTACATACTTGATTTCACTTTTTCGGGTTATGTACATAAATGCACTTTTGCCCGATAGGTGAAAAGTCGGGTTAGGAGTTTACAACGCGATCAGCTCTAACATGAGCAAACGCGAGACCCGATGCATTGTAAATGCTTGTAATTACTTTGTCTTTCTTAGGAACTCGGCGTGGCTATGTTGCAATATTTGAGCATTGGCAGCCGTAGAGCCCTAATACGTTCAAGATGATGTCTTATCTGAAGAAGAGGTAGAATCCTTCTTAACATCATATTCTAGTGTCCAGTGTTTTATACAGCTACTAAAATCTGATGTTCAAAAAGATTTCTTTGTTGAACCAGACACGGTTTGAAACTGCTTTAAATGGCATGTATTAGTTCCTAGATACTCATGCAACATCAGTGGAATACTGCTTGCCGGAGAGTCTACAAATATAAAATGTTGGCCTTCTAAGCCATTGAGGTGTAGGTAGCTCTTCTTCATTCAGAAATTCGTTTCTAATAAATCGAAATGTTGGATTACAGGAACATGGAGTTTGATATCATCCACACTGTAGGAAAATGGGTTACTGGATGGAGGGGTTTAAACTCTATTCAAGCATCAACCAGAATTGCTGTCAGGGTGAAGTCATAAGCAAACCCCAAATTAATCTGTGCTTAACCTCTGGTAGCTTGGCACAAAGCCAGGCTTAACTTAGAGTTAATGAGTAAATTATTTATGCAGCACTTCAAACAGTAATAAAGTGAAAACACAACACAAGAAAAATCTCACATCAATTTAGAAAAGAAACAAAGAGTTAACTTTATTAAAATAGTTTAGACCAGGAGATATGCAGTTTTAAAGATTTAGGTAAGAATAGCACCGAAAAGCACAAAGAGCCACTCTCAGTTATCCAGTCATTCAAGACCGGGTGAAAGTCACAAGTTCAGGCCAACCATGATGAAGGACAGGCCGGGCACTAGGTTAGCCCTGCTGAAAAGTTATCTTCAAAGGTCCAGTGCAAATAATTCAGTTCCTGTTGGGGGGACCACAAAGAGCATCAAAAGCGTCCCGGATGATCTTCGATGTAGTGCAAAGAGCAGGTCGGGCATCACACATGGTCATGGCTCTAGCACGAAGATCCTATCAGGTATCACTGATGGTCATTACTGGAGTTTCACGTTGGCAGTCACCAAGAACTGTCAAAGCTGTAGGCGAAGCGCCCACCTTGCATTGTTGGTCGTCACTGTTGGTTGCTGTGGCACAATGAGTCGGGTTCTACAGATCTTTGTGTCTGTGGCAAGCACGTGCAGCAAAATCTTGGAATAAACTGGCCCGTTCGCGGTCACAAAGAGCCCAAAGTTTCAGGATTTCTCATTTCTTTGGGAAGAGAGCTCAAACAATGCTATATCAAGGGTCCAGGACCCGTGGGGCACCTCTTGGGGATCAGGAACTCACAGCAGCAGAAGCCAGCGGGGCCTAGGCAGATCCAGTTTCAGGTCAAGGCAGCAGGTCAGCTGGGCAGATGTAGGGAGGCCTCTGTCCCTGTAGCTCAGAGCAAAAAGTCAATCAGCTGACCCTTGGAGTCACTTCTGCCTGGGATGAAGGATGCAGGTCCACTCTTGCTTCTCAGTAAGCAAGGCCACAGGCAGCAGTGCAGCAGAGTAGCAGTCCTTCTGATAGCAGATCAGCACAGCAGTCCTGCTTGTGTAGTATCCATATGTCCAGAAGTGTAATGAGTATATTTATACTTGGTGTCAGCTTTGAAGTAGGTTTCCACCCCCAGCGGTATTTGGAATTTCCTGCTTCCTTGCCTTCTGGGGCACAAATGCTAGTGTCATGCCCTTTGTGAGTGTGCTCAGGCAGAGGCTCTGTGATGTGCAAGTGTGGTATGTGACTGCTCCTCCTCCCTATCAAGTCAGAGATGGCCCATCCTGCCAAAACCTATTCCTGGTTTGTCTAGCTGTCTTGGAGCAATACACAAAGACCAACTGCCAGTTACAACTAGTCATGTGACCCAGAGTACAGGCTGCAGGCACCAGGTGTTTAGGACACAGAAATACCAACTTTCTAAAGGTGGCATTTTCAGAAGTGTGACTTTAAATTCAACAGTACCATTAAAGAGGATTTTACATTACAATTCTTTATGACACAAAACAAGATATTCCCACCTGTTCCCAATCAAAAGTTATCACTTATTAAATGTAATGAAGTAACCCAATGCTATCTAAGAGAGGTAGGCCTTGCAGTAGTGAAAAACAAATGTAAGAGTTTTTTACTACCAGGACATGTAAAAGTTAAAAGCACATTTTAAGTAGACTCCACCATGCCCTATGTGTTGTTTAGGACGTACCCTAGGGGTGACTTATATGTATTAAAAAGGAAGGTTTGGGCCTGGCTAGAAGTTTATTTTGCCAGGTTGAAATAGCAGTTTAAAACTGCATACACAGGCTGCAATGACAGGCCTGAAACATGTTTGCAAGGCTACAGGGCCGCAGGTCCACAGTAGCATTTCATTTAAAGGCCCTGGGTAAATGTTGTACTGCTTTACTGGGGACTTATAAGTAAATTAAAAATGCCAAAAGGGTGTACGCCAAGCACAAGCATTTTAGCACTGGTTAGTAGTGGTAAAGTGCGTTGAGCCTTAAGGCATGCAAAACTAAATTCAGCTAAATCTGGGGGAGGAGGGGCTTGGGGTGACCTGGCAGATAGGGCCAGGTCCAAAAATTATCAGTTAATCTCGAGAAATGACCATTAATATAACACAACAGGTAATCCTAAAACCCTAGACAGCCCCCAGGGCAGGGTGCAATGCATTTAAAAAGTGGGACATGTAATTTTAAGTTTAACATGCCCTGTAATAAACAAAATCTTAAATTTCTTTTTCAGTACTGCAAGGCCTATCACTCCCATAGACTAACATTGAAGTTTCCTTATTACATTTAATAAGCTGTAATTTTCAAATATGAATAGGTAACCAGTTCCTATTTGGTGTCTTGGAATTGTAAAGAAATATTCTAACTCATGATAAAGTCGGATTTTAAATTACAGTTCTGAAAATGCCACTTTAGAAAGTTGGTGTTTTCCTACCTTAGCCATTTAGTGCTTGTAGCCTGTCTCTGGGTCACATGACTGGGTGTAGTTTACAGGTGGGCTTTGTGTATTCCTTCTCGACAGTCACACACAATAGACAGCTTAAGTGTGCCTGGATGAGCCGTCACTGGCAGGATGGGAGGTTGGAGCTAAGCACATCCCTACTTACATTTGAATAGACTGTGACTGTCTCCACGCAAAGGGCTGCCTATCCCATGTAGTTGGTACAGAGACAGGACAGGGAAGGCAGGATGCCTGGGGACCTCAATGGGAAACCTCTAGAAGCATCCCCTCCACTTCACAACTGGGTGTAAATAGTTGATCTCAAACCCCACAACTTCAGTACACTTCTGCACCTGTGGATACTCTGCCAGGGAGAAAGACTGCTTTGCTGTTAAAGGACCGCCATTCTTCTGGACTGCTGCTCTTCTGCACTGGACTGCTGCTGTTCTAACCCTGCTGCCCTCATGCCTGGGTGGGAAAAAATGGGCCTGTATCTCTTGAACACAGAACAGTAGAGTGACTCTAAAGGCTGGTTGGTTGGCCTCCTGATTTGAAGTCTCAGGGACACAACAGGCTATCAACTTTGAACCTGTACTCTGCTATCTGTGAGTCTACCCTGCTAAGTGGTGTCACCCCAGTACTGGGTCCTTGGAAGTGGGCCTAAAGTACTCTGTCAGCCTCTGTGGATCCAGCTGAACTGATGCATCTCTTCTGCAGCGCAACTCCGAGCAGAACCAATGCATCTCTAATGCTACATGGATTGAAACCATCACAAAGACATGCATAACACCACAGCCAATCTCTGCATCGGAACCACCGCTGTTCAAAACAACCTTGGTGCAGGACCTCGCATCCCTCATCAACATCAGCCTCTGCATCGCAGCTTCTTTGAACTGATGCATCACCCTGACTGCGTGATGCATCCTTGACACAGGACATGCCATCACAACATTGACGCCACAGGACCTAGCACCAGAGCCTTGCAGCATCTCAGAACTGACACATCACTTTGGTTGCGCCACGCATCTGTGATCCTCCCACCATTCTGCAAACCAGGATAAAAGCCACTCTGTTCAGCTGTCCTAATTGGGTCCTAGTAGCCTGCCTGCACTCCATTGCAGTCACCTTGAACTTATGACTATGCTCCTGTCCAGTATGACCAGATATCCACAGCTGGCACTTTATGCCTTTTGGTACTATTTTTACTAAAATCTTTGAAATTGAATGTCTCTGTTTCTACTGATTGTATTTTTGTCATTTTGGTCTTGTTTTATTTATGAGAAATAATCTATTTTTTAAATCAGATGTTAAGCCAGAGTGCTCTGGGTGGACTCGGAGTAGCTTAGTAATTCATGCCATTTCATGCCTTAAGCAGGATCTCTGTAAAGGTTTTTGAGACCTCTTATCGTGCCAGACTTGAGCT
This sequence comes from Pleurodeles waltl, assembly GCF_031143425.1. Lineage (NCBI taxonomy): Eukaryota > Metazoa > Chordata > Amphibia > Caudata > Salamandridae > Pleurodeles > Pleurodeles waltl. Next base: position 1,083,225,113 of record NC_090437.1, on the reverse strand, counting down.
GGACCACTGACCTCTGTGTTGCCCAAGTGGAGTCCTAAACAACAGTGGTACTTTGGGGTTTCACTGATGGCAATATCCGTATGGAATGCAGCTGTAGAGCTTCATGTCCAAACCTGTGGTACTTTGAGACTAGGCTGGGATATACTGCCTCAGCAATCTCTTTCAAGATGGAACATTGATTACATTTGACACATTGACTGAACAAAATGTTACCTGTAGACCATTTCTTGGTACATTGGTGAATCCTAGTTGAGCTGCCCAAATGGCCCATCACTGACACAGAGTCACTAGTTCACACCCCAACAAAAACATTTTTAAAAATTGGATCCTGCAGTAAACTAATGCCATGGCTGGTTAGAGAAATTCCGAAATATACAGTGGCTTCTTTGCTGAATTACTGCTGTGAATGGGATACAGACCTTGGTCCCCCCCCTCACCCAACAGGAATGGGAAAAAGCCCTCTCTAGTCCAATTAAATTTCAGAGAATGCTAGGTTTCAATACATACAGTTCAGAGGGTAAACTTGTAAACTTGATGCCTGCAAGATTTCATTTTTTTTTTTTTAGAAAATCTGATTGTTGAGTTTTTATGACTTCAATGTACATCAAAGTGACATGACATTAAAACCGAAGATGAAGATCAAACGTTTGTTCAACCCTGATGATATCAGTTTCACCTGAAAATGTTGTCTCACTGGACGCTCGCTCATCATTTTCTACCCCATACCCACTCAATATCTCTCCCCCACCAGACTCTGTTGTGCGTCTATGCATCCCCGGACTTTATATATCGTTTTTTCCTCAGACGCAACACAGGTCCATATGTGCCCTCCAAGACTCTATAAAAAGCAATCAGCTGTCGCCAGTGACACACAATGTCTTGTTTCCCTATCATTGAACCCAACAGGATTAACATTCATTCAGCATGAGTAAATCCCTCGTCATCTACGATATAAAGGAGTGCCATCTTAGGTATAAGGGTCATGGTCTGCACAAGGGTAGCCCCCAGTCCCTCCTCAATTGGGTAATGGCATGAGCAGAGGACCGGGAAACTCCAAACAAAGGGGAAGAAGTTCCCAACCCCCTCCTGGCAGTGCCGGCATGCCGGTTCATCTGATCTATTTCACACATTTTTTAATACAGCCAGTGCTGATTGCCTGCGTTGCCTCAATCCCAACATGAATGTCAACAATATGTTCTGGACCGGCCCCTTTATATCCTCCTATTGAAGTTAAATATGCTCCATATTGACCTTGGTTACAGACCAACAAGGTCTCCTTTCCCTAGCGGGATGCCTCCTAGACTTATTCAAGTACCCACGACTGGGCAAGGTTGCCATCAGGTTTATTGACCTTTCTATGGCTAGACACTTTATAACTATGAACTGGAAATACTTATCCCCGGTCCAAACTCCCCTCTGGTGCACGGTTGCCCTAAAGGCTGCAGCATGTATTATGCCACACTAAGGGAATCGTCACTAAAAACATGCACACTGCCACTGCAGCTTGTGTGTGCTGGTGAGGAGAAAAAGGTAAAGTTGACATGGCTTCCATCTCTGCGTGCCATGCCTACAAACCTTTGCCTCTGGCATAGATACGCCACCCCTCTCGTAGGCCTTACAGCCCTAAGGCATGGTGCACTATAGCACAGTTGAGGGCATAGCTGTATGGACAATATGCCCCCTACAGTGTCTAAGTCCATTCTTAGACATTGTAAGTGCAATGCGGCCATATTAAGTACATGGGCTGGGAGTTTGTCATTACAAACTCCACAGCTCCAGAATGGCTTCACTGAAGACTGGGAAGTTTGGTATCAAACTTCTCAGTACAATAAACCTACACTGATGCCAGTGTTGGATTTATTATAAAATGCACACAGAGGGCATTTTAGAAATGCTGCCGGTATTTCACCCAACCCTCTAGTGTAGAACTGACTGGTCTGTGCCAGCCTGCCACTAACAGACAAGTTTCTGACCCCAAGGGATGAGAGCCTTTGTGCTCTCTGGAGTCAGTAACAATGCCTGCACTGGGTGGAGGTGCTTCACACCTCCCTCTACAGGAACTGCAACACTTGGCAGTGAGCCTCAAAGGTCCAGGCCTCCTGTTACAGTACCCTAAGGCACTCCAGCTAGTGGAAACGCCTGCTCCTCCCCCTACGCCAAGCCCCAGTTTTGGCGGCAGGTCCAGCGGAAAATTAGGAAAAACAATGAGGAGTGTCCACCGCAGCTCGGATCACCCCTAAGGTGTCCAGAGCTGAAGTGACCCCATCCTTGCAGAATCCTCCATCTTGTTTTGGAGGAGAATACGGATAAGGATAGGAATGTGCCCACTCCCCAAATGGAGTCGAAACAGGAAGGATGTAGCCACCCTCAGGGACAGTAGCAATTGGCTACTGCCCTCTGACCACTGTAACACCCCTAAATCTGGTATTTAGGGACACCCCTGAACCTTCCTCTTCAGATTCCTGGTGACCTTAAGAAAGAAGAAGCATCGAAGAACCGACCCCAGCAGTGAAGTCTCCTGACGACAACTGACTTGGCCCCAGTCCTAATGGCCTTTATGCAGCTTCAAGATTCCTGCTTCTAAAAGGAGACACATCCTGCAGGTAAAATGACCTCTACAAACCCCCCACGGGACTGCCTGCCCTGCAGAGGACCAAAAACTCCCAAGGACAGCAGGCCTGTCCAGAAGAAACCCTCCAAAAATGACTCCAGAACTGCCCCAGATCCACGAGCCCTGTCCACTCTGCACCTGACACTCACAGCCCAAGTCCAGGTGGCCCACCAGTCTAGAGAAGGTCCCCAGGCAATTCTGCCCTCAAATCCACCTAGGGTTGACCCCTCCTGGCCAACACGACTACGCCTGCAGCCTGAATCCAGAAGACCCCCCTGACCGTGTCTGGATCCGATGAAGATTCCTGACCCCCAAAGGTACCCCTGCACCTGCAGCCCCCAGGCCTGGAGGAGTCTGGCCGACGGTCCAGCAACATCCAGCGGACACCTCTCCTTCCTGTCCAGCCTTTGGTTTTTCAGAACAGACTCCCTGGACCCAGCCTGAAGCATCTTAATGAGCACCATTGAAATGCATAGCTGTGTTTGCATTCTGCACCCGGCTGCCCCTGTGCCATTGAGGTTGTGTGTTTGATGCTGATCTGTGTTCTCCTTGGTGCTGACCGCAGATACTGACCTGCAACCTGTTCTCTTCCAATTGGCCCCAGTCCTCAAAGGATTCCATGGAAAACTCAACACCAACTTTGACCTTTGCACCCACCTGGCCCTGTGTTGCTGGTGGTGCACCTTTGGGGTCAACCTGAACTTTGACCTGTGGACATCCTAACCCCTAAGACTGGGATCGTAAGTAGAGTACTTACCTAGTAACCGTGCTAACACTTTTCCTCCCCTAAGACTGCATTGGTTCCTATTGGAAATTGCACTGTGTCAACTTTTAAAATTGAAAAGTGTTACTTACTTGTAAGCTGTTTTATCAGCAAATCCTACACAAAGTACATTTGATACATATGCTTGATACCTAATTACAACTGTACTTACCTGCAACAAAGAAATGTTTGTTCTAGTAATAAAGTAACAAAATATATTTTTTGCTATATAAAAACATTGGCCTGGAGTTAGTCATTGAGTGTGTGTTTTATTTCTTGACTGTGTGTTTACAACAAATGCTTTGCACTACCCTCTGATAAGCCTAACTGCTCGACCACACTACCCCAAAAGAGAGCATTAATATTACTCACTTTAGCCTCTGTTAAGTCTCTGGGGAACCCCTGGACTCTGTGCACATTATACCTCATTTTGGTATGGTATATACAGAGCCAGTTTCCTAAACTGCTTTCCTGGAATACTCCAAAGATGACACCAGACCACCTTGAGTGACTCTGTCAAAATATGTATGGTCTTACCTGTCCTCGACTCACCCTTGCTTTGTCATTCCGGACTTGATCATGTGCTATATATATCCTCGCCACTCATGGGTTACCTACATGACCCAGCCACACTGTATGGAGCCTTTGTGCAACATTGTGGCAGGTGGGGAGGTTGGGGGAGAAGATGACCTCAAAGATATCTTGCTTGCTTTCCTCCTTCTATACTCTACTCATATTATCACAAGACCAGTCCTTTTTTTGTTTTAGTTTCATGCTATTCATTTTTATATCGATGTTGAGCATAATTATACATTCCATGGGAGAGTTACACCTACTTTTCACCATGATGCAAACCAAGAGATACGACAATTTAGTGTCAGACACATGGAGACTGTGTGGCTGATGTGACTAACCTTAAATTGTTTTCTTTTTGTGCCTGCATGTGGGGCACTTCTTCTTCCCTTAGTATTTCCTTTTATGTGATTAGTGTCCAGGAATTGCCGGCTTCCTTTTAAGGTCCAGCGTAAGCATATGGCCTCTTGTATACTTTTAAGTATACTTATACTGTGGGCTTAAAGCCATTTAATTTGTTCATGTCTGTGTCATTAAAAATCTTGGCTTGCTAGTGGTCAGGCATGCCTATTTGTCCCTCCTTTTTCTCTTTGGGAGCAGGTACCAACTACTGTATAATTACACTTTGTCGTCTTCATCTGTTCTTTGCGGGACTTTCTTTCTCTTCATTTCTTGCTCCTGTTCCGTGAAGATTCCCTTTTCATTGTCGAGCATTCTTGCTTTCAGCTTAGCTTTGCTGTAAACAAGGCTTCAAATCAGGCTATCTTGGTCACATTTGCTTTTTCTCGCTCTGCACCCTTCGCTGTTCTCTCTCAGCTTTCTGGCTCCCACCTTTTCTTGGATTGGATTCTCTTTGCAGAGTGTGCCTGCCCAGCGTGTTTATTTAATTGCTTGTTTGCTAAGTGGCCCAAACATCCAAAGGTATTGGAGGCTTTACATAAGTACCAGCTACACTACACAAGGACATATTCATTTGTTGTAGGCACTGCAAGTTTAAGTGATGTTGCGGCAACGCCATGACTCGAACAAGGGTCCTCAGTTCCAAAGTCGGCAGCTCTAGCTGTTGTACCGCACCTATTCCCTGTTTTACCACCTTTTCATGGAGCGCATGAGGCATTCCAGTTCCTTTCATTGTGGCAGTGCGGCACACTGCGCTTTATGTTTACCTCCTCCATTTTTTATTTAATTACTTGTTCAAAACTGTTATTGTTTAACAGTAAGAAACCAGGACTTTGCATGCGTGAGCCTCCTATGTTACATGACCACCACAGATACTTGCATAAAACTGCACACACATTTGCAGGTCGCACTTTTAAAGTAGACGCATTAAGCAAATGACACACACAAACTCCCCTGTAGGCATTGGAGGCTTAACAGAAGGGCCAGCTATAGTACACAAAGACATAGTCCTTTTTTGTAGTTATGGCAAAATCAAGTGATGTTGAGCCAATGCCGTGACTTGAATCCTGGTCCTCTGTTCCAAAGTCAGCAGCTCTAGTCATTGTGCCACACCTTCTTCCTGTTCTACGACATTTCCATGGAGCACAGGAGGCATTTTTGTTCCTTTCATTGTTACAGCATGGCACGCCGCACTTTATGTTTACTGCCTCCATTTTTTATTTAATTACTTTTTTTAACCTGTTATTGTTTAATGGTAGGGAACGAGGACTTTGCACGCATGAGCGTCCTGTCACATGACCACCGCAGATGTTTGCACAAAACTACACACACACTCACAGGTCACATTTTTAAAGTAGAAGCATCAAGCAACAGACAAGCAATTTGGTGTGTTAATAGATATAGGCCCTCATTACAACCCTGGCGGTCGGTGATAAAGCGGCGGTAATATCGCCAACAGGCCGGCAGTAACCAAAATGGAATTATGACGACAGCGGAAACCGCTCAGACAGCCACTTTAACACACCGACCACCATGGCGGAATCAACAAGAACCACGGCGGTAACCGCCAACAGCCAGGCAGAAGACAATGTACTACCCACACTATAACGACCGGCCTGTCCGTCACCTTTTCCGGGGCACTACTAACAACATCAAAAGTATGGCAGATGCAGAGCTCAGATGTCAAAGTACTCACCTGTGGAGATTCAGGTTACATCCACAACACCATACAGCCCGATTATGCTGCATTATGAACAGCAATCCGGCAAAGACGACCACAGAGAGTACTGCCGTCTAGCACACAAGGGAGGGGGAGGAAAAAGAGAGTGACACAAACACACATGCAACAGCCCCACCCCCTGCACCATACACACAACCAGAAGCGGTAACCTTACATATTCTCCCCGTACCACTCAGGAATAATGCAAGGACAAAAAGATTTGAAGAAAGTGAGTATAATATGATAAAATAACATGAATAAGTACATCAAAATACAAATGTATATACATATTTATAAATGGAGGGACACTGCCCAGTCCTCAATGTCCGTGGGCCACAGGGCCACAACACATAGGCCAAGGCCCCACCTCACTCCTGCAACAATACGGAGAGAACACTGCAGGGGCATCAGGTTGAAAATACACGGGCACCTCAGGGGGATGGGGAATGGGGGGCACCTCAGCCAGAAGATGGTACAACGTCACAGGTCTTGGAGGAGGCAACATGCCCTCTGCGCTGACCTGGGGAGTGCAAGGCCACAGTCTCTCAAGTGTGTGGTATGCCCACTGCTTGGTCCTGGGGAGTGCAAGGCCACAGTCTCTCAAGTGGGTGGTTTGTCAACTGCTTGGTCCTGGGGAGTGCAAGGCCACAGTCTCTTTAGTGGATAGCTTCTCCACTGGTTCTGGAGGCGGCATTGTGCCCAGTGTGCTTCATCCCCTGGGAAGGATGGGGTGAGTGGATGGCTTCTTCCACTGGTTCTGGAGGCGGCATTGTGCCAAGTGTGCTCCATCCCCTGGGAAGGATGGGGTGAGTGGATGGCTTCTTACACTGGTTCTGGAGGGGGCATTGTGCCCAGTGTGCTTCATTCTGGGAAGGATGGGGTGAGTGAATGGCTTCTTCCACTGGTTCTGGAGCATTGTACCCTTTGATGCAGATCTTAGGTAGTGCAAGGTCACAGTCTCTCATCTGGGTGTCAGACCCACAGGATTTGCAGGGGCAAGGACGCACAACAGCCCATGAATGCAGGACTACACACTGTCCACCGGCGGTGACGGCTGCTCAGTGGTGGCAGTGGTGGTGCTGGTGTAGGGGCTGGCAGAGGTGGGGGGAGGCTCCAGTCCATCCCCTGCAGCCTCAGACGGCTGCCCACTGGGGCTGCTGCTGCTGGCAGTAGTGCTGGTGGCGGTGCTGGCGGATGTGCTGGTGGCGGTGCTGGCAGTGGCGGGGGGAGGCTCCAGCCCATCCCCTGCAGCCTTAGGCAGCTGCCCACTGGGGCTGCTGCTGATGGCAGAGGTGCTGATGGCTGTGCTGGTGGCGGTGCTGGTAGCAGTGCTGGCAGTGGTGGGGAGAGGCTCCAGCCCATCCCCTGCAGCCTCGGACAGCTGCCCACTGGGGCTGCTGCTGCTGGCAGTGGTGCTTGTGGCAGTGCTGGTGGTGGTGCTGGCAGTGGTGGGGGGAGGCTCCAGCCCTTCCCTTGCAGCCTCGGACGGTTGAACCACCATGGTTGGTGGCGGGGGCTCTGAATGAGTCCCAGCACCAGGCCTCCTGTCCTTCCTGCCTGCTGGTGCAGGCCTCCTGTCATTCCTGGCTGCTGGTGCAGGCCCCTTGCCCTTCCTGTCAGCGGCCGGGGATTTCTCCTTGCCCTTCCCTGTCGCAGCTGGTGGTGCCTACCTGCTCTTCCTAGACGCTGCTGGTGGTGCCGCCATGCCCTTCCCTGTCGCAGCTGGTAGTGTCTCCTTGCCCTTCCTAGACGCTTGTGGTGGTGCCTCCTTGCCCTTCTTAGATGGTGCTGGTGCAGGCACCCTTTCAGTGTTGCTGCCTGGTGCCCGGGATCCTCTCCCACCTCCAGTAGCTGTCAACACTACTGTGGCCCTGGACCAGGTGGCTGAGGTGCTTGCCTGGGTTCTGACCACCCAGGCCTGACATGAAGGACAGGGTGGGGGAGTGGTAGGGAAGAGGTCAACGGTGGAGAGGAAAAGCTTCTTAGGGACATTGGGGCAGGAAGAGGGTGAAGGTTTGGGAGTGGAGGAAGAGGAAGTGGTTGTAGGAGGTGTCTGCTGATTTTGGGTGCAGGTGCATGGGCTGGATGCTGTTGTGAGGTGGATGGCTGGTGGGTGTCTGAGTGCTTACGTTTGTGTAATTTGGGAGGAGGGGGGACAGACACAGCGGGAGAGGACAAAGGGGACGTGTGCATGGATGTGGGGGTGGTGACTGCCAGTGAGGGGTGTGTAGTGATAGGCGTGATGGAGATGGTTGGAGTGGATGAGTATGTAGTGCATGCAGGTATGAGTGTAGACGCAACTGGAAGAGAGGTGGACGACAAGGAGGAGGGGGACACAGTGGAGGCAGTGGAGGTTTTAATGTCTGTATCTGGATGGTGTTTATGTGAGTGCCTGTGGGATGATGTGTGGTGCTTGTGTTTGCCTGACCCAATCCTCTGTGTTGTCTTGTGTGCATGCTGGTCTGCCTGTGTTCCTTGGAATAGGTTGGGGTTGAGGGGAATGGGATTGGGATTGGGTAGAGGAAGTTGGAGAGGGGAGGCTAGAAACATGCACAGTGCCATCAGGGACAGGCCAGAGCCTGGATTGATCTCTTTTGGGCTGCCATGCCAGATTGAATGCCCTCCAGGAATGCATTTGTTTGTTGCAAATGGGCTGCCAGTCACTGGATGGCAATCACAATGGTTGACTGTCCAACAGAGATGGATCTCAGGAGGTCAATAGCCTCCTTACTCAGGGCAGCAGGGATAACTGGGGCAGGGCCTGAGGTGCCTAGGGCGAAGGAGATGCCCACCCTCCTGGGTGAGCGGGCACGGGAAACATGCTGAGGGGCTGCTGGGAGGGCAGTGCTGGTATGTGGGTGGCGGCTGTACCTGTAGTTGGGGTGGGCACAGAGGTGTCCACCACCAACAGGGAGCTTCCATCGGAGGAGGTATCACTGTCAGAATTGTCCCCTTCAGTCTCCGCTGTGGTGCTCCCCTCGCCCTCTGTCCCACTGGTACACTCACTATCGCTGGATTCGGCCTCCTGGGCCCTGTGGGATGCAGCTCTCTCGTCGCCGGTGCCTCTGCGCCTCTGCCAGATGATGCTAATGCACATAAGGACAGGGTGACAAAACAAAAAGGGGAGAAGAGACAAAGGATACCCTTGGTCAATGGTGGCAACAACACCACCGTTGGCGTACACAACAGACAGATACACACACACACACACACACACACACAGGGAACAGCCCTACGCACTCGTCAATGCACTAACAGTCACAATGCTAGTCACCAGCCAATTGACAGGGATACCTAATACCAATTGCAGCATACCAGAGATCCAAAGACCCCTGCCCAGTAGTGGATGCCTACTACCTTGGTTGGAGGAGGTTTACATCAGACCCTGCAGAACATGGGACCTACCATGCAATGTCTGGCCTGGCCTAGGGGCACCCACACACCCACATACCCCACCCGGATGCCACCCCACCACACGCAGGTAGTATATTGGGAGACTGTACTCACCCCCTTGTGGCTGCTGTGATGCCCCCAAGCGCCCATCCAGCTCCGGATAGGCCACCGCCAGTATAAGGGCCATCAGGGGCATCAGGGTTCAATGGGCACCCCTTCCTCTTTGGGAGGCAATCCCCGGCTGGTCCTCCCCTGTATTCAGGGCCCAGCGTCTCAGGTCCACCCACCGTTTCCGACAGTGGGTGCTCCATCTGCCGTAGACCCCCAGGGTCTACACGTCCTTGGCGATGGCACGCCATATACCCTTTTTCTGATGGGTGCTGACCTGCAGAGAAATACACATAGGAAAAGGTATCAGTCAGACCGTCCTGCATGTTACACTCATGGCCCACCATAGACCTCACATCCCCTCATGCACAGACATTGGCCACCATATATGCAGGATGCTGCCCAGGGCCCTTCAATCCCCCCCCACACAAGGCCCTCACACACAGCACTCCATGTATTCATGCCCCATGCATCGTGCTCACAGTGTACTCACTTGTTGGTCTGGAGGCCCATACAGCATTCGGTACTGGGGTAGGACCCCATCCACCAGTCTCTCCAAATCCACAGCAGTGAAGGCGGGGCCCTTTCCCCAGTGGCATGAAACATGGTCGGTTCCAGACACAGGTCACAGCAGCACTTGCAATGTAGGTCCTCTTCTGTTGAAGATCAGGTAGCAAGTGAGTGAACAGATAGAAAATGCCGGTCACGTCCGCGGTGGTGCGTACCGTCACCGCCGGCGTACATCACCATTGGCCACTGTAACCCATAGGGCACAATGGTATCCAATGAGGAGTTGCACAGCGGTTCTCGATCGCCTCCTGCAATGGCGCACAACGTCAATGGAATTACCTCATTTCCACACGTCCCTCCATACAGGACAGGCGGACGCCATTTCAGGGGGGGCAGGCCATAACACCTAACTGCATCACAGTACACAGAGGCACCATTTGGGCCTATCCAACAATATACTGTTACAGTCACAACATGCAATGCAGTGTAGTGTTTGTAAATATGGAATACTGACCAGCTGCTCACTACTTTGCCCCCTAGATTTCAACTGCTGCAGATGAATAGGAGAAGGAGACATCCCCCCGTGTACAGGCCCCTGATGGACTTGGCAACAATGGAGGTCAGGCACATTATCCTCACCTATAGACTGGATAGACTGGACAGGGCCACAATCACAAAGCTGTGTGCCCAATTGGAGCCTGACATAATCTCTGCTATCCGTCAGCCCACCGGGATGCCCCCTCTTGTGCAAGTCCTATCTGTGCTCCATTTACTGACAACTGGCTCCTTCCGAGTGACAGTGGGCTTGGCAGCAGGAATGTCTCAGCCAATGTTCTCAATAGTGCTGACCAGAATGTTGTCTGCCCTGATTAAACACATGTGCAGCTACATCGTTTTCCCCCAGGTGGAGGATTTGGCCACAGTGAAAGCTGATTTCTAAGCACATATCCCCAACATTATTGGGGCTACCAATGGTACACATATTGCATTTGTTTCCCCCGGAGAAATGAACAGGTGTTCAGAAATCGAAAGAGCTTTCACTCCACTCCATGAATGTGCAGATAGTGTGCTTGGAGGACCAGTACATCTCCCACATTAATGCAAAGTATCCTGAGTCTGTGCATGATGCCTTTATCCTGAGGAATAGCAGCATCCCATAAGTGATGCTTCAAATCCAGAGGCACCGTGTGTGGCTAATATGTGAGCCCTGGTTCCCACCCAGTTGGTGTTGGTGTATGGGTATGGTGTGGGCCCTAAGGGTAAGTGGGTGGCTAACAGTTGTCCCTCGATATTTTGTGACTCTGGTTACCCCAACCTCTCATGGCTCCTGAACCCTGTGAGGAATCCCAGGACGAGGGCACAGGAATGTTACAATGAGGCACATGGGCAAACAAGAAGAATCATAGAGTGTTCAAGTACTTCTGCGGGTGCTGCCTGCTTCTGCGTGGGCTCTCTGTGTTGCTGAGCACCCCCTCTGTCCCCTCTTCCAAGTAACGACCTCCTGGTCCTTCCAGGGCCCGGGCAGCACCCTTTTTTTCAACTGCGACTCTTGCAGCTAGCAAGACTTGTTTGCAGTCTTTCTGCATGGAAACAACTCTGCATCCTCCAGCACACAGTGGGACATCTTCTGACCAAAGGAGAAGTCCCTGGCACCTTCCGTTGTTGCAGAATCTTCAGCTTATTCCACCCGGAGGCAGCCCTTTTGCACCTTTATCCGGGGTTTAGTGGGCTCCTGCCCCCCCTGGACATTTGCATGACTCTTGGACGTGGTCCCCTTCCTTTGCAGGTCCTCAGGTACAGGAATCCGTCTTCAGTGCTTTGCAGTCAGTTGTTGTCCTTTCAGAATCCCCTATCTCAACTTTTTCTGTCTTTCTGGGGAAGTAGGGTAACTTTACTCCTACTTTTCAGGGTCTTGGGGTGGGGTATCTTGGACACCCTTAGTGTTTTCTTACACTCCCAGCAACCCTCTACACACTACACTAGGCCTGGGGTCCCTAAGTGGTTGGCATTCCACTTTCTTAGTATATGGTTTGTGTTGCCCCCAGGCCTATTGCATCCTATTGTATTCTACAGTGTTTGCACTACTTTTCTAACTGTTCACTTACCTGATTTTGGTTTGTGTGTATATTTTGTGTATTTTACTTACCTCCTAAGAGAGTATATCCTCTGAGATATTTTTGGCACATTGTCACTAAAACAAAGCACCTTTACTTTTTAGTAACTCTGAGTATTGTGATTCTTATGATATAGTGCTATATGATATAAGTGGTACAGTAGGAGCTTTGCATGTCTCCTAGTTCAGCCTAAGCTGCTCTGCTATAGCTACCTCTATCAGCCTAAGCTGCTAGAACCCTACTAATCTACTAATAAGGGATAACTGGACCTGGCACAAGGTGTAAGTACCATCATGTACCCACTATGAGCCAGGCCAGCCTCCTACACAGGTTTTACCAGAACTATTTTTAAATATGAAAGCAACGCTTAAGTGAAACCAAACCTGACAGTATGCACTTTCCGGAACTGGTTAAATTCCAGGTTATGATGCACTGACAAAGGAAGATTATTTATATCTTTATCAGATCCTTCCCATTTAAGCTGTACTTAATACTTACGTGCAATCATAAGTGCAAACTGTGGACCGACTAGGTACCGTAAGCAGAGTGTGAGGTAATTATTGGGGGCACAATCTGCCTGATTCTGATTGGCAGATCTGCGTGCAAAGTTTTACCTTCGTCAAAATTGGAGTGCAAAAATTCATTGTTAGACATAATTTATTTCCAGTTTGTAATCGGATGTTTGTGGCCAAAATGTGATTGTAATGGGAATTTACTATTGGTAATATACACTTTGATTATGTGTATAATCTGTAAATTCCCTCTGAGGTGGTTATATTTTACATTTGCACTTAAGAAAAATGATGTTTGGCGTGGGTTGGTGTCTTCCATGAGTGGAGAGTTCTGTTCTAACCAATTGGTTTAGTCTAAATCAGAATTCGGAACTTAGGGCAAGATGTAGGTAGGTATTAAATTACGACTTGCAATTTGTGAGTCATAGCGACTTGCAAATTGCAGCTCGCAATCCGAGATGCAGCAAGGTGTCTCAGACACCTTCTGCGACTTGCTATGGGGTCGCAAAGACCCACCTCATGAATATTAATGAGGTGGGTCGCTGTTTGCGACCCCATAGCGAGTCTAGGCACTCACAGGGATGGTGGCCTGCTGGAGACAGCAGACCACCATGTCCGTGACTGCTTTTTCAATAAAGCAGTTTTTTTTCTTTTTGCAGCCCGTTTTCCTTAAAGAAAAACGAGCTGCAAAAAGAAAAAATTCCGAAACCATTTGGTTTCGGTTTTTTCAGAGTAGACAGTGGTCCATAGGACCACTGCCTGCTCTGAAAAAATATTTTTGTGGGCATTCACAAAGGGGAAGGGGTCCCATGGGGACCCCTTCCTGTAGGAAAGTACCATCTTGCCTGGCATGTTACCCCCATTTTTTCACTGTATATATGTTGTTTTAGTTGTATATGTCACTGGGACCCTGTTCACCAGGGCCCCAGTGCTCATAAGTGTGCCTGAATGTGTTACCTGTGTAGTGACTAACTGTCTCACTGAGGCTCTGCTAATCAGAACCTCAGTGGTTATGCTCTCTCATTTCTTTCAAAATTGTCACTAACAGGCTAGTGACCAATTTTACCAATTTACATTGGCTTACTGGAACACCCTTATAATTCCCTAGTATATCGTACTGAGGTAACCAGGGTATTGGGGTTCCAGGAGATCCCTATGGGCTGCAGCATTTCTTTTGCCACCCATAGGGAGCTCTGACAATTCTTACACAGGCCTGCCACTGCAGCCTGAGTGAAATAACATCCACGTTATTTCACAGCCATTTTACACTGCACTTAAGTAACTTATAAGTCACCTATATGTCTAACCTTTACCTGGTAAAGGTTAGGTGCAAAGTTACTTAGTGTGAGGGCACCCTGGCACTAGCCAAGGTGCCCCCCCATTGTTCAGAGCCAATTCCCTGAACTTTGTGAGTGCGGGGACACCATTACACGCGTGCACTACATATAGGTCAATACCTATATGTAGCTTCACAATGGTAACTCCGAATATGGCCATGTAACATGTCTAAGATCATGGAATTGCCCCCTCTATGCCATCCTGGCATTGTTGGCACAATTCGATGATCCCAGTGGTCTGTAGCACAGACCCTGGCACTGCCAAACTGCCTTTCCTGGGGTTTCACTGCAGCTGCTGCTGCTGCCAACCCCTCAGACAGGTTTCTGCCCTCCTGGGGTCAAGCCAGGCTTGTCCCAGGATGGCAGAACAAAGGACTTCCTCTAAGAGAGGGTGTTACACCCTCTCCCTTTGGAAAATGGTGTGAAGGCAGGGGAAGGGTAGCCTCCCCCAGCCTCTGGAAATGCTTTCTTGGGCACAGATGTGCCCAATTCTGCATAAGCCAGTCTACACCGGTTCAGGGACCCCTTAGCCCCTGCTCTGGCGCGAAACTGGACAAAGGAAAGGGGAGTGACCACTCCCCTGACCTGCACCTCCCATGGGAGGTGTCCAGAGCTCCTCCAGTGTGCTCCAGACCTCTGCCATCTTGGAAACAGAGGTGCTGCTGGCACACTGGACTGCTCTGAGTGGCCAGTGCCACCAGGTGACGTCAGAGACTCCTTCTGATAGGCTCCTTCAGGTGTTAGTAGCCTATCCTCTCTCCTAAGTAGCCAAACCCTCTTTTCTGGCTATTTAGGGTCTCTGTCTCTGGGGAAATTTTAGATAACGAATGCAAGAGCTCAGCCGAGTTCCTCTGCATCTCTCTCTTCACCTTCTGATAAGGAATCGACTGCTGACCGCGCTGGAAGCCTGCAAAACTGCAACAAAGTAGCTAAGACGACTACTGCAACTCTGTAACGCTGATCCTGCCGCCTTCTCGACTGTTTTCCTGTTTGTGCATGCTGTGGGGGTAGTCTGCCTCCTCTCTGCACCAGAAGCTCCGAAGAAATCTCCCGTGGGTCGACGGAATCTTCCCCCTGCAACCGCAGGCACCAAAAAGCTGCATTACCGGTCCCTTGGGTCTCCTCTCAGCACGACGAGCGAGGTCCCTCGAATCCAGCAACTCTGTCCAAGTGACCCCCACAGTCCAGTGACTCTTCAGTCCAAGTTTGGTGGAGGTAAGTCCTTGCCTCACCTCGCTGGGCTGCATTGCTGGGAACCGCGACTTTTGCAGCTACTCCGGCCCCTGTGCACTTCCGGCGGAAATCCTTCGTGCACAGCCAAGCCTGGGTCCACGGCACTCTAACCTGCATTGCACGACTTTCTAAGTTGGTCTCCGGCGACGTGGGACTCCTTTGTGTAACTTCGGGTGAGCACCGTTTCACGCATCCTCGTAGTGCCTGTTTCTGGCACTTCTCCGGGTGCTACCTGCTGCTGAGAGAGCTCCTTGTCTTGCTCGACGTCCCCTCTCTCTCCTGGTCCAATTTGCGACCTCCTGGTCCCTCCAGGGCCACAGCAGCGTCCAAAAACGCTAACCGCACAATTTGCAGCTAGTAAAGCTTGTTGGCGTTCTTTTGGCGGGAAAACACTTCTGCACGACTCTCCACGGCGAGAGGGATCCGTCCACCAAAGGGGAAGTCTCTAGCCCTTTTCGTTCCTGCAGAAACCTCAGCTTCTTCTGTCCAGTAGAAGCTTCTTTGCACCCACAGCTGGCATTTCCTGGGCATATGCCCATCTCCGACTTGCTTGTGACTTTTGGACTTGGTCCCCTTGTTCCACAGGTACCCTAGATTGGAAATCCACAGTTGTTGCATTGTTGGTTTGTGTCTTTCCTGCATTATTCCTCTATCACGACTTCTTTGTCTTTTGGGGAACTTTAGTGCACTTTGCACTCACTTTTCAGGGTCTTGGGGAGGGCTAATTTTCTAACTCTCACTATTTTCTAATAGTCCCAGCGACCCTCTACAAGGTCACATAGGTTTGGGGTCCATTCGTGGTTCGCATTCCACTTTTGGAGTATATGGTTTGTGTTGCCCCTATCCCTATGTGTCCCCATTGCATCCTATTGTAACTATACATTGTTTGCACTGTTTTCTAAGACTATACTGCATATTTTTGCTATTGTGTATATATATCTTGTGTATATTTCCTATCCTCTCACTGAGGGTACACTCTAAGATACTTTGGCATATTGTCATAAAAATAAAGTACCTTTATTCTTAGTATAACTGTGTATTGTGTTTTCTTATGATATTGTGCAAGTGACACTTGTGGTACTGTAGTAGCTTCACACGTCTCCTAGTTCAGCCTAAGCTGCTCTGCTAAGCTACCATTATCTATCAGCCTAAGCTGCTAGACACCCTATACACTAATAAGGGATAACTGGGCCTGGTGCAAGGTGCAAGTACCCTTTGGTACTCACTACAAGCCAGTCCAGCCTCCTACACTTCCCTTTTGCGATTGGGTTACCCTCCACTTCAAGTGGATGGTAACTGCGAGTTGGTTTGCGACCGCTTTCGCGGTCACAAAGCAACTCAGCATCGCGATGCGGTCGCAAATAGGAAGGGAACACCCCTTCCTATTTGCGAGTCGGTATCACATTTTGCGAGTCGGTACCGACTTGCAAAATGTGACTCTGCATCGCGTCCAGCCTTTTGAGCCTCGCAAACTGCGTTTTTCACCGTTTGCGAGGCGCAAAAGGCTTCCTACATCTGGCCCTTAGACTCCAACACCCTTGTTTTAGTGTAAAAGGCCATTTATTAGGACAGGTTTGCTTATCATAATAACACATCAAAGTAACCGGAACTTAAATGTCAACTTTTCTCTTTAACCTTGTAACTCCCCTTCGTACATCCTCACTTCAATCCACCACTTATCCTTCACTCACCCAATTTCCACTTCCATTCCCACACATCGCCCTTTTCTTCGTATCCCCTGCCTGACTCGGGCTTTCCCAGTCTGTCATCCTTCACCTGCTTCTTTTTCCCCCAGAAGGGTGGACAAGCCTGCATCTGACTCACCACCCTCCCCCATCTACTGCCCGCACCAAGCAACCTGCCCTAAAACTGGCATGAAAGTCCACCCCCATCCCTGACCTACAGCCTCACACTGGACCCATCCTTCTCAACTTCTTACGTGCAGAGCGGGTGGGTGGCTAACCTCTGCACAGCGTGACTTGCTAGCGCCGAAGAGGCCGATCCTCCAGTCCCCACCCCTCTATATGCCATCCCTGAAGACCCACCCCCCAGCCTATCCCTGTCCTGGCCGTCTCCATCCAGCCCGGGAGCTCCCGCAAAAAGACTGGACTGCATCCAGCTCTTCGCAGGGCCCATATTCCCACGCATGGGCGCAAATTAAAGTCTCTGAGAAAATTAAAAAATCGGGTTAAATCTTTGGCTCAGTCCTCTCATTTGCGAACCAAATCAACACGGGAGCCCCGGGTATCAGTATGCAACTGCCTATGCTTCAGAGGCCTCCCTTCCTTTTACAGACCTCCAACTGAAGTCAGTAGGCATGAAGTCTGATAGGGGCATACCTTGATTTCTGTATCACGATGTAGCTGGCTTGCTGAATACTTTGGAAAATTCCAAAATCAGTGGCCTAGGTGCGACCTTAACCTGCAGAAAAAGGACAAAATCAGACAAGCCAGTCCAGACAATCTTGTTAAGGTGGAGTCAAAGATCAAGAGCTTTATGATTGCACCCCTATGCAAAAATCTGTGTGTACAGGAGCCAAAATGTCTCGCAAAATAATTAGTTAAAAATTCTTTTGATTCAAGTCCTACCCTGGGGCAGGGTTTTGCCATGGCCCAGTCCTGGCAGGTCCTGACTCCCTTAGAGCCTTCCCAGCTTCCTTACTGTGTATTTTACCCTCTGTTATGCTGCATCGAATTACAGAATCCTCCAAAACACCATCCATAACATTAACACCTTGTGCACCTCAGTATTATGATCCTCCTAACATCCTTTCAAGCTTAAGAGTGGCCAAGGCGTCCAAATTGGGGCATTTCTTCACTTACAAAGTAAAACCCAAGAGAAACTGTTCCAAAATGTGAACAACTGTAAACTCAATGTCACTTTTGGGTGCAAAGTTCTCCTACTGCTAAAATCATGAGAAATGCTCATAACAGATCAAATGACAAACATTATACTTTGGGGCCTGAGTTAGATCTTGACGGTAACGGTCCTGCTGTTGGTTATTCATCTGAAAACCCATCTGCTGCAATGACGGGCTGCTTGCTGTAGTTAGATATTAGATGGAACATAGGCAAAACACCGCTGACAGACCACCTTCACCTCTGAGAATCTCCACCTGTGTCAACAGCGGCATAGGCAAAAGTAGCTAAGGGTGGAACTCCAGGCCCTTTTGTTGCTGAGCCAATCACAATGTGCATTCCCTCTGACGCAACTGTGGTGACTAAACCTCCACATCTGAGTTGGAGGATTGGGAGGGATAAAAGGACGAAAACTTACCTTTTTATCTGCTTTTTCCATTTGCTGCTGACATGAATCCAATACTACAAGTCCTACTGTTGCTGCTGCTCCTGGACCAAGACAAAAATCAACCCTATTGTTGCCCGGAACAGAAGGTAAATCACTATTTTACATGTCATCCTCATAGCACTAGACTCAAGCATGTTGAACACATGTTCGCAAGGAATACTATATTGATGTACAATGCATATGTGTGTAATATCATGCTTAGAAAATTGTATCATAACACACCTTGAGATATTAGTAGCGCCCACCAATCTGGTACTAACTGCCTTCATGGCAATGGACACCTACACAAAAAGTCACAGCAATCCCAAATAGAAATGTGTCCATTCAGGTGTGTGCAATAATTTCCCCATTAATTCTAGATCATAAACAGTATACTCAATAGGAACTACTCAATCCTTTAGTGATGTAGCAATTTCACTACAATATGTTACAAGTGGGTGTCACAGAATGTACTACCAATCTTACTTCTAAACTGCAAACATGGCAGAGATATATGAAGATCACATGTCCCCTTGATTTGGGCAATATATGACAAACGTTAGATGTCATTTAACTGTAAAGTGACAGGTTCCCTGTGTAATATATATGTGCATATTAATGACACATTGGGGGTCATTACAACCCTGGCGGACGGTGTTAAAGCGGCGGTAATACCGCAAACAGGCCGGCGGAAAAAAAAAAGGGAATTATGACCGTGGCGCAAACCGCCAACAGACAAGCGGAAGACAAAGTACCGCCCACAGTATTACAACAGGCCAATCCGCCACCTTTTCCGGGGCGGATTTACCGTGGATAAAAACACGGCGGAAACAGCCATTTCAATGGGAAAACGCTCACCTCAACACACTCCACGAGGAAGGAGGGCACCATGGAGCCAGAACTGCAAATACTCCCTGAAATAGTCTTCCTGCTCCTCTACGATCATCAGCAACGCCGGCGCTGAAGACAACGGTGAGTACTGCACCTACGACATAGGGGAGGCAAAAGTCAGGGACCCACACACGCAACACCCCCACCCCATCCTGACCCTCACCCACTACAACACACACACCAATGCATATCCAAACATCACAGTAACAACCCCCAACCCCCCCGGAAAAATGCAAAGACAAAAGGAAGTGAGTTCAGCCATTGTAATGTATCAAAATACAGTAAGCTAATATATACATATATATACACATTCAAAAAATTATACATCACGATTAGTAGTGCAGGTATGCACCATTCAATGTCCGTGGACCACTGGGCCTAAAATGCATGGGCTAGGCCCACACACGATACCTGTCCAGAAACGGAGAGAACACTGCTGGGGCATCAGATCGAAATACAACAGGCCCCTCAGGGGGAAGGGAAGGGGGGCACCTCAGCTGGATGACAGCACCACGCCAGATCCACGAGGGGGCTCCATGCCCATTGATGTATCCTGGGGAGTGCTTGAGTTGGCGGTCTTTGCCCTGCTCAGCGGTGCTTGCCCTGTTCAGCGGTGCTTGACTTAGCAGTTTCTGACCTGTTCAGCAGTACTTGCCATGGCGGTCTTTGCCCTGTTCAGCGGTGCTTGCCCTGTTCAGCGGTGCTTGCCATGGCGGTCTTTGCCCTGTTCAGCGGTGCTTGCCCTGTTCAGCGGTGCTTGACTTAGCAGTTTCTGACCTGTTCAGCGGTGCTTGCCATGGCGGTCTTTCCCCTGTTCACCGGTGCTTGCCCTGTTCAGCGGTGCTTGACTTTGCTGTCTCTGACCTGTGCAGCGGTGTTTCCCATGGCGGTCCCTCATTGCCCAGCAGGGCTGTGGCTGCCGGGGCCCTCCTGGGCACTGACTCTGGCGGTGGTCTCCTGACCAGTGATGATTGGGCTGCCCTCCTGGGCACTGACTCTGGCGGTGGCCTCCAGACCAGTGACGATTGGGCTGCCTTCCTGGGCACTGACTCTGGCGGTGGTCTCCTGACCAGTGACGATTGGACTGCCCTCCTGGGCACTGACTCTGGCGGTGGTCTCCTGACCAGTGACGATTGGACTGCCCTCCTGGGTACTGACTCTGGCGGTGGTCTCCTGACCAGTGACAATTGGGCAGCCCTGCTAGGCACTGACTCTGGCGGTGGTCTCCTGACCAGTGACGATGGGGCTGGCGGTGGCGTCCTGGGCAGCGGGGATGATGGCGGCCTTCTCTGCCGTGCTGCTCTTCCCAGACTTTGGCACTTTCTTCTGCCCCTTCCCCACCTTGGGAGGCACCACTGGTACCGGAGATTTTTTGGCTGAGGTGCTAGTACGGGACCTATGAATTGGAGGGGGGGGTGGTGAGAAAGAGGTCAACGTTGCTCAGGAAAAGTTTCTGACGAACACTGGGACGGGTAGCTGGAGGGGGTCTGGGAGTGGAGGAAGAGGAGGTGGTTGTAGGAGGTGTAACTTTTGATGATTTGGGTGCAGGTGCATGTTCTGGAGGCTGCCGTGAGGTGGATGGATGTTGGGTGTGTGTGTGCCCGCGTTTGTGTCCTTTGGGAGGAGGCGTCACAGACACACTGGGAGAGGACACAGGGGACGTGTAAATGGAAGTGGGGGTGGTGAGTGCAGGTGAGCGGGGTGTGGTGGTGGGTGTTCTGGTGCGAGTCCTAGTGGCTGTAGTGGTAGTGTATGCAGGTGAGAGTGTAGACGACACTGGGAGGGAGGAGGGAGACGACGAGGAGGGGGACACAGTGGAGGCAGTGGATGTTGCTGTTTCTGTATGTGGGTGATGCTTGTGTGAGTGCCTGTGGGATGTGTGGTGCCTATGTTTGCCTGAGCTGCCCTTGTGTGTTGAGGTGTGTGCAGGGTGGTTTGATGGTGTGCTTGGGATAGGCAGAGGTACAGGGGATAGGGTCTGGGTGGAGGAAGTTGGAGGGGGGAGGATAGACACAGGGACAATGGCTGCCATCAGTGCTGAGGCCAGAGATTGCAGGGTTCGATGATGGGCAGCCTGACCAGAATGAATGCCCTCCAGGAATGCATTAGTGTGTTGCAACTCCCTTTCTACACCCTGGATGGCATTCACAATGGTAGACTGCCCAACAGTGAGTGACCTGAGGAGGTCAACGGCCTCCTCACTGAGGGCAGCAGAGGTGACAGGGGCAGGGCCTGAGGTGCCTGGGGCGAAGGTGATGCCCACCCTCCTGGGTGAGCGGGCACGGGGCGAAGGCTGAGGGGCTGCTGGGAGGGCGGTGCTGGTAGGGGGGGTGGCAGCTGTACCTGTAGAAGTGGGGGGCACAGATGTTGCCGCCACCACAAGGGAGCTCCCATTGGAGGACGAGTCTGTGTCGCTGGTTGCTGAGCCGGTGACCGCCGTGAAGCTCCCCTCGCCCTCCGTCCCACTGGTTTATTCTGAGTCTGTGGTGTGGCCCTCCATGGCCATGTGTGATGCAGCCCGCTCGTGCTCCGGTGCCACTGTACCTCCGCCTGATGAGGCTGATGCACAAAAGAACAGGGAGAGCACAAAAAGGGGGGGGGAACAGAAGAAAGACAGGTTGAGTGCATGGCTTACAGCTACTGTTGGCGGACAATACAGACACAGCAGCCCCCTGCACTACGCCGCGCTGTTGGGTTCTACAGATGCAGTTCCTGGGATATGGCCTACATGGCAATGGTGGACAGCTGCACACATAGATGATACAGGGGCATGTATACCTGTACTTGGCACTCTACAGAGGTGGGGTGGAGTGGCACATGGCCTGCCTTACGGAGGGGCCTAGCCTACGGAACTCGCCCTGGCCTAGGGAAACCCACAGCCCTCCTCCCCCACCCAAGACCCCGACACTGTGCGCAAAGTCAGCTGAATGAGAGTGTACTCACCCCCTTGTGGTCTCATGCGCCCATCCAACTCAGGGTAGGCCACCGCCAGGATCCGGAACATCAGGGGGGTCATGGTGTGACGGGCACCCCTCCCACGTTGGGAGGCCATCCCCAGCTGAGCCTCCGCCGTCTTCTTGCTCCAGCGGCGAATGTCTTCCCATCCTTTACGACAGTGGGTGCTCCATCTCTGGTGGACCCCCAGGGTCCGGACGTCCTTGGCGATGGCACGCCAAATATCCTTCTTCTGGTGGGCACTGACCTACATGACATGTACAGGGGAAGAAGAGAAGTCATTACCAACTGCACCGTCGAAGTGAGTGGCCCACATCCCTACCCTTGCCATGTGGCACATGCATTCACAGTCCTTCATGCTCGCAGAACTCTGCCCCCTTCCTTCTTACATCCAGCCCTCGCCACCCAGGCATAGCCCATACAACTTGCACCCTATGTACTCACCTGTTGGTCTGGAGGACCGTAGAGTAGCGTGTACTGTGGGAGAGCCCCGTCCACGAGCTTCTCCAACTCCTGTGCAGTAAAGGCAGGGGCCCTTTCCCCAGACGCACGTGCCATTGTCTCTTCTAGATGGAGGTCAGAGCAGCACTTGCAGTATAGGTCCTCTCCTGTCGAAGATCAGGTATTGAGTGATTGAACAGATAGAAAATGGCGGTGACGTTCGCGGCGATGCGTTTCATCACCGCCAGCGCACTTCGTCATGGGCTCCTGGGACCCATAGGGTCCAATGTTAACCAATGCAGCATTGCGCAGCGGTCTTCGATCGCCTACCGCGACTGTGTACAACGCCAGCGCAGTTACCTCACATCCCATTTTCCCAGTTTAGAGGTCAGGCAGCCGCCATTTCAGGGGCCCACATGGCTTCATTTTCACCTCTGTCACACATACCTAGGTCTGGACTCAACACACATACAGACAACTTTTTGGATTTTGTTTTGTATTCTGTGTAGCTGTGGGTACATACCTCTGAGTTGCTTGACTCTGTGGTCGCTGTTGTCCTTCCTAGGCACCGTCAGCTGGGACATGTGAGGAGAATCCTCCGGTGTACCGACCGCTGGTGGACCTGTTGACAATGGAGGAGCGACATTTAATCATCACCTACAGGTTTGACCGTGCCACAATCCAGGAACTGTGTACCCAGTTGGAGCCAGACCTTATGTCACCAATCCGCCATCCAACAGGAATCCCCCCTCAAGTGCAGGTGCTATCAGTGCTCCATTTCCTAGCAAGTGGGTCATTTCAAACAACAGTGGCCATGGCATCAGGGATGTCCCAGCCTATGTTTTCCAACGTGTTGTCCAGAGTGTTGTCTGCCCTGCTTGAACACATGAGGAGCTACATCGTTTTCCCTCAGGTGGAGGATTTGGCTACTGTTAAAGGTGACTTCTATGCCCTGGGACATATCCCTAACATCATAGGTGCCATTGATGGGACCCATGTAGCTCTGGTCCCCCCCACAGGAGTGAACAGGTGTACAGGAACCGGAAGAGTTATCATTCCATGAATGAACAGATGGTATGTTTGGCAGACCAGTACATCTCGCAGGTAAATGCTATGTTCCCTGGCTCAGTGCATGATGCCTACATCCTGCGGAATAGCAGCATCCCTTATGTGATGGGTCAACTCCAGAGGCACCGAGAGTGGCTATTAGGGGACTCTGGTTACCCCAACCTGTCATGGCTATTGACCCCAGTGAGGAATCCCAGAACCAGGGCAGAGGAACGCTACAATGAGGCCCATGGGTGGACTAGGAGGGTGATCGAACGCACCTTCGGCCTCCTGAAGGCCAGGTTCAGGTGCCTCCATATGACAGGTGGTTCCCTATTCTACTCACCAAGGAAGGTGTGCCAGATCATCATCGCTTGCTCTATGCTTCACAATCTTGCTTTGCGACGCCAGGTGCCTTTTCTGCAGGAGGATGGTCCAGATGACGGTGTTGTGGCAGCTATGGAGCCTGTGGACAGTGATGAGGAGGAAGCAGAGGAAGAAGACATTGACAACAGGGACTCAGTCATACAACAATATTTCCAGTGACACACAGGTGAGAACACTTTCTTTACAAATACATTTACTTTCACACATCTACCTCTATCCTGTCTGTCAATTTCAAGCAGTATTTGGTAACTGAGTTGTACATTTCCATTACGGTTTCACAGGTGTGGTTACCAACGTGTGTCATCTGCTTGCATCCTTCATGGACTTGTGATGTGTGACATAGGTATGTTGACATTACATTTTCGAACGGATTGTGTCATTGTCATAGCTAATACACATTTTCAAAATCACAGACTGACTCCAGATTGTTTTGTGCTTCAAGGGTGTTTATTGAAGTGCTAATTATTGGAGGGGGTGGTAAAATGGTGATGGGTGATGGTGGAGGAATGTCCATGGCAGAGTCTAGTCTATTAGTCTCACAGGTGCATTGCCCATATGGGCATAGGAAGTGGAGCTGGGGCAGTTCCAATATGGACAGGGTTACAAAGTGGGACAGTGGGATGACAATCAGGGTGGTCTCATTTCTTGGCGGGGGTCTTGCCATCGTGCTCTGTCCTGTTCCTGGATCTCAGGGACAGCTTGCGGGTGGTTCTCCGTCTGCAGGGGGTGGGGTGCTGGTGTGGTGGTCCTGTGGCGGGGCGTCCTGTCCACTAGCGCCGGCGGAGGTGGTGGGCAGTTCATCGTCTAGGCTAGTGTCAGGGGCCCCTTGTAGTGCCACGGTGTCCCTCATGGTGTTCTGTATGTCCTTCAGCACCCCTACGATGGTGCCCAGGGCGGAGCAGATGGTTCTGAGTTCCTCCCTGAAGCCCAAATACTGTTCCTCCTGCAGGCGCTGGGTCTCCTGAAACTTGGCCAGGACCGTAGCCATCGTCTCCTGGGAGTGGTGGTATGCTCCCCTGATGGAGGAGAGGGCCTCGTGGAGAGTGGGTTCCCTTGGCCTGTCCGCCCCCTGTCGCACAGCAGCCCTCCCAGTTCCCCTGTGTTCCTGGGCCTCCGTCCCCTGGACCGTGTGCCCACTACCACTGCCCCCAGGTCCCTGTTGTTGTTGGGGTGGTGTGTCATCCTGGGTTCCCTGTAGTGGTGGACAGACAGCTGATTGACGTGTCCTGGGGACGGAGGTATGGGCCCGCTGGGTGGGTGCTGTACTGGTGTTTCCAGAGGGTGGAAGGTCAGTGTTGGGCTGTGCCTGTGTGAGGGGAACCGACTGTCCCGAGGCCCACAGTGATCCGGGCTGGTCATCTGGATCGAGTTGGCCAGAGCTGCTGTCATCACTGTGGGCCTCTTCTGTGGGTGGGGTAGAGATGTCTGGACCCTCCTGTCTGGTGATGTTAGGTAGTGGTCCTGCAGGGGTGTAAAAGCATGATTATTGCATCTGTGTGTGTCATGGTGTGCAATGGGTGGGTGACCGTGTACCCCAGTGCTAGCATTCCTGTGTGGGGGCTTGTGTGATGATGGTTGGGGGGGTGTTATGGGTATGTGCAGTGGGCATGCTTTAGTGATGGGTGTCCATGCTTTGTTGTGTCATGCAGGGCTTGGTGTTGGGATGGGTGGTTTGTGTTATTAGTACATTAGTGAGGAGTTGGAGTGATAGGGGAGGGGGTGAGGGTGGGGGGGTGTGATAGCATGCAGGTAGGGTGGGGGATATGATAGTTAAGATTTGACTTACCAGTGTCCATTCCTCCACCGACTCCTCCGAGGCCCTCTGGATGCATAATGGTCAAGACCTGCTCCTCCCATGTTGTTAGTTGTGGGGGAGGAGGTGGGGGTCCACCGCCAGTCCGCTGAACCTCGATGTTGTGCCTGGAGACCACGGAACGCACCTTCCTCCGTAGGTCGTTCCACCTCTTCCTGATGTCCTCCCGATTTCTTGGGTGTTGTCCCACTGCATTGACCCTGTCGACTATTCTTCGCCATAACTCCATCTTCCTTGCAATGGAGGTGTGCTGCACCTGTGATCCAAATAGCTGTGGCTCTACCCGTACGATTTCCTCCACCATGACCCTGAGCTCCTCCTCCGAAAACCTGGGGTGTCTTTGCCGTGCCATGGAGTGGTGTAGGTGATGTGTGGGGTGGTGTATGTGGTGATGAGTGTGGTGATGTGTAGTTGTGTGTGGTGTTTTGTGTGTGGATGTTGTGTGGGTGATGGTGTTGTGTGCCTCTGTGTGGTGGGGTTGTCGATGCTGTGCTCTCTCTCTCGCCTTCGTCTATAATTTTTGGTCGTAGGGGTTTGTGGGTGATGTGGGTGTGTGTTTTATATTGTGTTGGGTGTGTGGGAGTGGTGTTTGTATGTGTATCAGGTGTGTGTATTTTGAATTGTCCAATGTGGCAGTGTTTTGGAGATGTGTGTGTGTTTTGAGCGCGGCGGTGTGTACCGCCAATGGAATACCGTGGTTGAAAGAACGCCGCGTGGATTCGTGGGTCGTAATAGCATGGGCGTGTTTCTGTTGGCGTGACGGTGGAGGTTTTGTTTTCGCCAGTTTATCACTGACCTTTGGTGTGGCGGACTTGTGTGGGTGTCTGAATTTCAGCGGATTCCGAGATGTGGGTCATAATAGCTGTGGCGGAATTCCGCGGCCGCTGCAGTGTATTGGCGGTCTTCTGCACAGCGGTAAGCGGCTTTTACCGCCAATGTTGTAATGACTCCCATTATTGTGTCAAAGCAAACACACATGCATACTCCAGTCACAATAACAGAAAGACATATTATTTTGCTGTAAGTGTCTGTTGGACTTTTTTGCTTATGCAGGGTCATCCTCAATCTTTTTGCCTCCTGCCTCCTATTTTTTCTGACCTGTTGCTGTTGGCTTTTGAACTCTGGGCACTTTACCACTGCTAACCAGTGCTAAAGTGCATATGCTCTCTCTGTAAAATGTGTAGGTGATTGGTTTATCCGTGATTGGCTTATTTGATTTACTAGTAAGTCCCTAGTAAAGTGCACTAGAGGTGCCAGGGCCTGTAAATCAAATGCTACTAGTGGGCCTGCAGCACTGGTTGTGCCACCCACATAAGTAGCTCTGTAATCATGTCTCAGACCTGCCACTTCAGTGTCTGTGTGTGCAGTTTTAACTGTAAATTCGACTTGGCAGGTGTACCCACTTGCCAGGCCTAAACCGTCCCTTTTCTTACATGTAAGACACCCCTAAGGGAGGCCCTAGGTAGCCCCAAGGGCAGAGTGCAGTGTATGGATAAGGTAGGACATATAGTAATGTGGTTTATATCTCCTGACAGTGAAATACTGCCAACTTTGTTTTTCACTGTTGCAAGGCCTGTCTCTCTCATAGGATACCATGAGGGCTACCTTTAAATATGATTAAAGTGTAGATTCCCCTAGAGAGTAGATGGACATGTGGAGTTTGTGGTCCCTGAACTCACAATTTAAAAATACATCTTTTAGTAAAGTTGATTTTAAGATTGTGCGTATGAAAATGCCACTTTTAGAAAGTGAGCATTTTCTTGCTTAAACCATTCTGTTACTCTGCCTTGTTTGTGGATTCCCTGTCTGGGTCGGTTTGACAGTTGGGTTGTTTTTCACCTGGCACTAGACAGTGACACAAAGGGAGCTGGGGTGTAACCTGCATTTCATGATTAGCCATCTCTACTAGGAGGGAGGGGTGGAGTGGTCACTCTCATCTGAAAGGACTGTGCCTGCCTCTGACAATGCAGACTCCAACCCCCTGGTGTGTGTCTGAGGCCTTGCCTGGGCAAGGCAGGATTTCACAAGTAGGTGTGAGTCCCCTTTGAAGAAAGGTGACTTCAAAGACCAAAATGGGTATAAGAAGGGCACCCAAATCTACAGACTTGAGAAACACTTCTGGAACCAAGAGGAACCTCTGCCTGGAGAAGAGCTGATATCTGAGGAAGAAGTGCTGCCCTGCCTGTGACTGTGCTTTGTGGAGCTTTCCTGCAGTGCTGCTTCTGCCAGAGTAAGAGGGCAAAGACTGGACTTTGTGTGCCTTCCATCTTGTGAAGAAATCTCCAAGGGCTTGAATCAGAACTTGCCTCCTGTTGTTTGAAGTCTCAGGGACAGCAAAGACTTCTCTCTGCCAGCACCTGGAGTCTCTGGAGAGACTCCTGCTCCGCCAAGTTGTGCCCGATCCAGTCCCTGGGCCCTTGAAAGAAAAGCTGGTGGAAATCCAAGAAAATCGACTTTGGACGACTCCGGACCGACGCCGCTGCTGAATCCGTTAACGCCGCCTGCACCCGACGCCGTGACCTTCGCTGGAGCACGCCGGTCTTCGCAGGCCCGATGCCGCAGCAGCCCCGCTGAAGTCCGCGACTTCGTGGAAGCCGCCGCACCACATCGTGACTGACGCCGCTCGAAGTGCACGGATTCAACGTTTTGCACAGTCGCCGTGATCCCCGACTTCGCGCATCAGCTTGTTTTCACTCTTCACCAAAGGTACTGTACTTGGGGGTCTACACGACTCCGTGTCCGGCGCCGCTGGTGTCGGCTTGTTGGGAACGACTCTGTCACGACGCCGTGTTAACATCTCATCAAAGCATTTTTGTTTCTAAGCGCTATTTTTGAGTTTAATCTCTAAAAATTCATAACTTGACTTGTGTATGTCGGATTTTTGTCGTTTTGGTCTTGTTTTGTTTAGATTAATATTTCCTATTGTTCTAAACTGGTGTTGTGTCATTTTGTAGTGTTTTCATTGAGTTACTGTGTGTGTTGGTACAAATACTTTACACCTAGCGCTCTGAAGTTAAGCCTACTGCTCAGCCAAGCTACCAAGGGGGTAAGCAGGGGTTAGCTGAGGGTGATTCTCTTTTACCCTGACTAGAGTGAGGGTCCTTGCTTGAACAGGGGGTAACCTGACTGTCAACCAAAGACCCCATTTCTAACATTGGTGATCAGCGGTTGGGATTTGGACTTGTATTTGTACTTGACATGCAGTGATTTAGTGTACACTATTATTTTGAGTGCAGACCACTGCGTTACCAAATACTGCTTGTCTTAAAATTTTTGCTTTTTCTCTAAAGGACTCTTTTTTGTTCTACTTCCATGATTTTGCTGATCCCTTGACGGATTCTTTTTACTTCATTGGGAACTTATTTTCTGCCTTTGGAACTTTGCACTTGTGAGCATCATGTCTCAATCTGGAGATGCAACAGCTGGAGCTGTGTTTGAAATAGAGAAACTGAAGGAGTACTCAGTTGCTCAATTAAAACAGTTCCTTAAATATCTTGACTGTCCCACTGAGAGCTCCACCAGGGAGGGGGAGCTGCAAAAGGCACAGAGGGCCTGGGAGACAGTCAAGGAGGCTGGAGGGCACACAGAGGAGGAGAATGTGGGTGGGGAAGTGCAGAGGATACACAGTGGTGTAGTGGAGGTACCTGTTACGCCTGGGGGGAGGGTCCCCAGGAGGGGTAGCAGGGTGTCAACCAAGGGTCTGACTCCTGAAGAGTTACAGGACAGACAGGCAGAGAAGGCTCACCGGTTGAGGTTCAAGGAGTTGAGGATGCAAAGGGAGAAGGAGTTGGAAGAAATGAGGAGGGACTTAGCGATCAAAAAGAGGATTTGGGCTTATGAGCTCAAAATGAAAGAGCTGGAAGTCATAAGGGCTGAGTCCAGCTGGAATGGTGGCAGCAACAATTTTATATCTAGTGCTGCTGAAGAAGTGCACGTGCCCAGAGATATGGTGCCCTACTTGAAGGAGGGAGTTAACACACACCAGGAGGTTCAGGGGTATGAGGTAGCTCCAGTGATGCACAGGGTCCCTGAGATGGATTGGGGAACGGGCATGGGGAGTCATATTCCTACTGGTGGGAGGGACACTCTACTGACTCTAGGTGAGAGTGACAGGGAGAGGGGTTCCCCCCAAGTAGAAGTCCTGGTTATGGAGTGTGAAGACATCCCAGAAGAGTGTGGGTTGAGTGTCAGGGACAGTCAGGTACTGTCTCATCAGTATCAGGAGGGTAATGTGGGGTGCTTTTTCAAAGCAGAGTCACTGGATGGTTGGGTGAAGGGTACTTTGGTTAATTCATGTGAGAGGCTGAGTGATGTAATTGCTGGAGAGCATATGTCTAGTCCTTATTTTCCAGAGCTATGCCAACACCAGGTGGAGTGTGAGTTTTCTGACCCCAGGGAGCTTACAATGGAGGCAGACTTCTGGGTGAGTACCAGAGAGTCTGAAGAGGCATTTGGGGGTGCTCCTGAGAGGAGTGGTCTAGGTAGTTCCCAACCAGGTGAGGTAGGGAAGGATTGTAGTGTCCCAGGTAGGTCACAGTGTAGTGGGATGGGTGAGGGACCCCATGTCCAGTCTCAGAGGAGAGGGAATGGGGATGGGTTGAGGCCCAAGGTGCCTGAGATCCGGTCCCAGGTCCTGGAGGGTTCCATGAGGGAACACCAGGAGGGGAGCCTAGCCTGTACCATAGGACCATCTGTTGAGGGAGATCCCACAGTGTCAGGAGAACTTGGGGGGGGGGCAGCTGTAGACAGCGTCTCACCAGTTCAGGCGTCTGGCAGTACCACTCCCAGTGAGGGGGTGAAGAAGTCCAGACAGAGGGTTGAGAGGGGGTTGCGGACCCCAGTGGAGAACCTGGAGGGTCAGGGGTCAGCTCTGAGAGCAGAGCCCCCCATGAATGACCTTGGTGAGACCATTTCTGGGTTGGGGGGAATCCAGACTCTGTCAGATGGGCAGAGGTCATGAGACCTGCGCCAGCCAGACTCTTGTGTGGCCCTTGGGGATGGTGTGGCCCTTAAGGGGGGTAAGTGTGCCCCCCTAGAAGTCCTGGTGTGCCAGGCAATGGTTCAACTGCAGGGTGGTGACTCTGGGTTGAATGATCAGGTTCAGGGGGTAAACTCTGACCTGATGGGTGGTAGGTGTGCTCCCAAGGACGTCCTGGTGTGCCAGGCAGTGGTTCAACTGCAGGGTGGTGACTCTGGGTTAGATGACCAGGTTCAGAGGGTAAACTCTGACCTGGTGGGGGGTAGGTATGCCCCCCAGAAAGTCCTGGGTTGCCAGGCGGTGGGCCAGTCTGTGGGTACAGACCCTGGACTGGAGGATCAGGTTCAGGTTGTCCCCTCTGACCTGGAGGAAGGGGCTACTGCTAACAGTACCCATCCCATGTTGTCTTCTGAGGGGGCCACTCCTAGTTGGGGGGTGCAGGACCCCAGAAGGGATGGCAGGGGGAGGCAAGCCTCACCCCTGGCCCTGGTCCAACCTGAAGGTACAGACCCCAGGTTGGCGGACCAGTTGCAGGTTAACAGCCCTGCACTGGTGGAAGAATTGTACAGGACTGCTTCTACAAGTACCCTGACAGTGTTTGACTCTGGGGGTGCCGCTTCTGCAGGGAGGGTACAGAGCCCCAGAGGGGAGGACCAGGGTCAGGTTCTCATCCCCGACCTGGTGGAAGAGAGAGTGGTCAAAGGGTGCCAGGCACCTAGGGCTACCGCCCCCCCACTCTCTGCAGTCACAGTGGTTGGAGAGGCCTGTGGTCGGGCTCTCATCCCTGACAGTTGTCCAGGGCCACTGTGGCTTGCTGTCCTGGTGGACAGAGTTGCCCCTGGGGGGGGGGGAACGAGAGTCACACCCCAGGGGTGGAGTGGGCAACAACACTGTGTTGGCCCTGGTGGTGCTATCTGCCCATTGGGATACATCTGTGAGCAAAGTAAAGTTAAGTGCTGCACAGATGGTGTCTGCAGATGTGGAGAAGGATTCTCCATGGGTTAGCTTAGTGGACACTGAGAGTATGGACAGAGGAATCCAACTGGAGTCAGGAAGGCATAGAACTGGAACATGCCCCTACTGTTGTGGGCCTGGGTCCTTGTTCTATCGCCCCAATCAGGGAAGTACATCAAGGTATTGATTGTTCTCCCCTGGCTTTAGGCTGGTAGGGGGTCGTGTTGGACTTTTTTGCTTATGCAGGGTCATCCTCAATATTTTTGCCTCCTGCCTCCTATTTTTTCTGACCTGTTGCTGTTGGCTTTTGAACTCTGAGCACTTTACCACTGCTAACCAGTGCTAAAGTGCATATGCTCTCGCTGTAAAATGTGTATGTGATTGGTTTATCCGTGATTGGCTTATTTGATTTACTAGTAAGTCCCTAGTAAAGTGCACTAGAGGTGCCAGGGCCTGTAAATCAAATGCTACTAGTGGGCCTGCAGCACTGGTTGTGCCACCCACATAAGTAGCTCTGTAATCATGTCTCAGACCTGCCACTACAGTGTCTGTGTGTGCAGTTTTAACTGTAAATTCGACTTGGCAAGTGTAACCACTTGCCAGGCCTAAACCGTCCCTTTTCTTACATGTAAGACACCCCTAAGGTAGGCCCTAGGTAGCCCCAAGGGCAGGGTGCAGTGTATGGATAAGGTAGGACATATAGGCCCTCATTACGACCCTGGCGGTTTGTAACCGCCAGGGCCGCTGGATGCGGAGGCACCGCCGACAGGCCGGCGGTGCCCCGCGGGGCATTCTGACCGCGGCGGCTTAGCCGCGGTCAGAGAAGGGAAACCGGCGGTCTCCCGCCGGTTTCCCGCTGCCCCCAAGGAATCCTCCAAGCCGGCGCAGCTTGCTGTGCCGGCTTGGGGATTCCGACTCCCCCTCCCGCCATCCAGTTCCTGGCGGTTCTCCCGCCGGGAACCGGATGGCGGGAGGGGGAGTCGCGGGGCCCCTGGGGGCCCCTGCAGTGCCCATGCCAACGGCATGGGCACTGCAGGGGCCCCCGTAAGAGGGCCCCAAAATGTATTTCACTGTCTGCCTTGCAGACAGTGAAATACCCGACGGGTGCAACAGCACCCGTCGCACCTTCCCACTCCGCCGGCTCTATTACGAGCCGGCATCCTCGTGGAAGGGAGTTTTTGCCTGGGCTGGCGGGCGGTCTTTTGGAGACCGCCGCCAGCCCAGGGAAAAACTCATAATACCCTCCGCGGTCTTCTGACCGCGGAGCGGTATTACGGAGGGCGGAATTCTGGCGGGCGGCCTCCGCCGCCCGCCGGAGTCATAATGAGGGCCATAGTAATGTGGTTTATATGTCCTGACAGTGAAATACTGCCAACTTCGTTTTTCACTGTTGCAAGGCCTGTCTCTCTCATAGGATAACATGGGGGCTACCTTTAAATATGATTAAAGTGTAGATTCCCCTAGAGAGTAGATGGACATGTGGAGTTTGGGGTCCCTGAACTCACAATTTAAAAATACATCTTTTAGTAAAGTTGATTTTGAGATTGTGCGTTTGAAAATGCCACTTTTAGAAAGTGAGCATTTTCTTGCTTAAACCATTCTGTTACTCTGCCTTGCTTGTGGATTGCCTGTCTGGGTCGGTTTGACAGTTGGGTTGTTTTTCACCTCGCACTAGACAGTGACACAAAGAGAGCTGGGGTGTAACCTGCATTTCCTGATTAGCCATCTCTGCTAGGAGGGAGGGGTGGAGTGGTCACTCTCATCTGAAAGGACTGTGCCTGCCTCTGACAATGCAGACTCCAAACCCCTGGTGTGTGTCTGAGGCCTTGCCTGGGCAAGGCAGGATTTCACAAGTAGGTGTGAGTCCCCTTTGAAGAAAGGTGACTTCAAAGACTAAAATGGGTATAAGAAGGGCACCCACATCTACAGACTTGAGAAACACTTCTGGAACCAAGAGGAACCTCTGCCTGGAGAAGAGCTGATATCTGAGGAAGAAGTGCTGCCCTGTCTGTGACTGTGCTTTGTGGAGCTTTCCTGCAGTGCTGCTTCTGCCAGAGTAAGAGGGCAAAGACTGGACTTTGTGTGCCTTCCATCTTGTGAAGAAATCTCCAAGGGCTTGAATCAGAACTTGCCTCCTGTTGTTTGAAGTCTCAGGGACAGCAAAGACTTCTCTCTGCCAGCACCTGGGGTCTCTGGAGAGACTCCTGCTCCGCCAAGTGGTGCCCGATCCTGTCCCTGGGCCCTTGAAAGAAAAGCTGGTGGAAATCCAAGAAAATCGACTTCGGACGACTTCGGACCGACGCCGCTGCTAAATCCGGTAACGCCGCCTGCACCCGACGCCATGACCTTCACTGGAACACAACGCTCTTCGCAGGCCCGATGCCGCAGCAGCCCCGCTGAAGTCCGTGACTCCGTGGAAGCCGCCGCACCACGTTGTGACCGACGCCGCTCGAACTGCACGAATTCAACGTTTCGCACAGTCGCCGCGATCCCCGACTTCGCACATCGGCTTGTTTTCACTCTTCACCAAAGGTACTGTACTTGGGGGTCTACACGACTCCGTGTCCGGCGCCGCTGGTGTCGGCTTGTTGGGAACGACTCCGTCACGACACCGTGTTAACATCTCATCGAAGCATTTTTGTTTCTAAGCGCTATTTTTGTGTTTAATCTCTAAAAATTCATAACATGACTTGTGTATGTCGGATTTTTGTCGTTTTGGTCTTGTTTTGTTTAGATAAATATTTTCTATTGTTCTAAACTGGTGTCGTGTCATATTGTAGTGTTTTCATTGAGTTACTGTGTGTTTTGGTACAAATACTTTACACCTAGCGCTCTGAAGTGAAGCCTACTGCTCTGCCAAGCTACCAAGGGGGTAAGCAGGGGTTAGCTGAGGGTGATTCTCTTTTACCCTGACTAGAGTGAGGGTCCTTGCTTGAACAGGGGGTAACCTGACTGTCAACCAAAGTCCCCATTTCTAACAGTGTCCATTAACATGAGGGATGCTTGCACCAAAATTAAAAATGCCATCACAAACGTACAACACTAATGTATGCATTTAACAAAATAACTAAGATATACAACCTGTGCTTGTCACTGTCACAAATAAGAGTAAATGCATGGGCCAAATATTAGCAGACATAAGCAAACAATTAGGAACAATACAAAAATAAGGCCAGGACAAAGATATACTCAGATTGGTGCAGATTGGTGTTGGGCCCTCAACTGGCCATCGAACTCCGGCTAGGCCACTGCAAGGATGCAGGCCATTAGGGGATTCAGGCTGCGGTGCACGGACAAGTGTGTGTAGTAATAGGACATACCTATAGAGATAGACTGGCAGCACAGGAAATACTATTGCACATATGTGGGGCCATGACATGTTTAAAACAAAAAGATACTCCAATGCCCAAATATGGTCTGTACCTTCACTTGACAGAACAGCATCAGACAACTCTATAATTTTGAAGATTCTACTTGGAAGTTAGATTTCTAGCATTTCGACCTGGGTTGTATGTTTCCACTTAAACTAGTGGTACAGTGCCTACAAACCACTGGAAATAAGGATCCTGCATTACATCTCATTAAAGCTGGAATTGTGAGCAACATGTACTAAAAACTGAGCTAATTTCTACAGGTGAATTCTCATTTCAATGCACAGACATTTCTAGCATCCTTAAACAATACCCTGTACCAGCTAAATCATTCAGTTCACTATCCTCCAATCACAACACTTCCGTCATGAACAAAAAGGGACCAAATAGCCTGTGGACAAAGAGGGAAGAAGTTACTTGACAAACATTTCCACTCAAACATGTACTTATTCCTCTGGGGTCCCATACAGCTGGCTGTATAGGGACAGGACATCTCTGGTGAGGAGCTCCAGCTCTTCAGGTCTGAAGGCAGGGTTCCTATCATCTGTTTTGCCCAGCATCCTGGCTCCCAGAGGTCAGTAACAGCAGCACAAAATAAGGAGGTTGTCTTGGCTGCTAGGAGGCAAGTGAGCTTTTTTCAATAGGCGTCGTACAAGTACATGTTGGACGCGATCTGTGAATGAGAAGCACACAGCCATTGGCTTTTGTGCATAGCCATCACCCACGTTAGCCTATGGCAGTGTTCATCACAAATTGTTCTATCTACTACCCTGTCAACGTCTGCCAATGGCCGGAGGGTACCCAAAGTCCTGATGGCAAGATCAGGCAACCTCCATTTTAGAGTGTGAAGCTGTGTATTTTTAAATTGTTAGTGAGTCACCAGCACTCAAAACGGAGGCTACTGTCTAATCAAATGTCAGATATGAACAACACTGTTTTTGGCAAGATATGACACATTAAAAAGTGAACCGTGTCTGTGTTTGACATCCATGGTACAGCCATCCAATGGCCAGCAGTCACAGAAAAAGGAAATGACAGTTGTCCAAGGAACGCATCTCGCCTCAGTGGGAGGTAACAATCACTGAAAAGAAGTCTTCAATCCCACAGTTCGAAATTCCAACAATCACTCCTTAAAAGATACAGTTGATGCGTTTCGGCCTTAACAAATCCGGCCTCCTCAGGACAATGGAAACAGTGCCTGTATATAAATCATACAAAAATTACCTAAACCATTATGGCTCATAACGACTATGTACACTACCAGGTGAGGGAATACCACACCTGTTCACCATAAAAACACCCCTTGGTGCACAAAAGAATAATAAGTGAATAATGACCAAATTAATAAATTAATAAGGATACTGCCCAGAGCAAGGCAATTAAATTGTAGAGATGTGGTTAGAAACCAAATCCAGTCCCTGAGATGTGCCAAACGCAAACATTTAAAAGAATTGCACAATATCCTATAGCAAATATGAAAAACTACATATAAACAAAGCCTATGAAGAAAGAAAATAAGAAAAGCGTAGCCAGATGGACTGACCTGCATGGCAGTGGAAAAGCGGTCAATAAATGGTTATCGCAAAAGGACTAATGCTCTGGAAAAAAACGAGAAAGCAGAGTTAAAGAAATATATATGAACAACCATTTGTTAAAGCAACAGCAGAGAAACTAAAACGCTACAAAGAACGAGCCCAAAGAACAGCGCATACCTATTATTTAGGCGTGGAGCCGGCCAAATGGTTTCCAAGAATCGCAGCTCTTAAGCATAACGCGCTCGCAAGATGCACGTTTAAATCAATAAACAAAGCCCCGGCAAAGCTCTCTGGCTACGCGTGTAAAAAATAAACAGCGAAGAGGTGAATTAAAAAGTAACACACTTCCTCATTGAAATATGGACGCCATTTTGAAACATCCAAATAATCTGCAACTGTAAAACAAAACGAATGAAATCGCATCTAACCAACCCTACATGTGAACATTTCTTTGGCAACACATAACAGACAAAAACCTTATTAGCATATTTTTAACAATATAAAAAATAACAAAGGCACACAGTGTGAATTTGAAAAAATACATAAGAACCATTAACAAAAAATGCAGCAAAGAAGTATCATAAATGAAAAAAATGAAAAAAATACAAACCTATACATATATTTACAATACATGACCACGCGATATCTACACAACTGTAATATAAATATTTACACTACTTACAAAGCTTATAGTAAATACAAAGTGATGACAGACAGCCTCTATTATTGACAGTACCTGTACACAGTATAACAAATATACTTTGTATACTCATAATTGCCACATATATAATATCAAAATGAACACCAACACTAAATAATTGCAATGCCACATCATAGTAAAATTAAACAAGAACTTAAATACATCTCTAGGACTGGAAACAACCACATCTACTACTAAAAGGTACTTGACAGAACAGGCTGGTACTAGACCAGTCACAATTATATTAGGGACCACATTTCAGACAGATCATTTAGACCCCTCCTAGCCATTCCAAATCTTTCAATCAGGCGTGCTTCCATTCTATCCAGAACGGAAGCACTCAAACTACCTGTTTTTATTTTGTCAACTACATACAGGATCGACCATCTGATGTCTTCTGGATGATGATCCTGTTCAATGTAATGGTCAACCATTGGGGCATCACGAACAGCACATCTAATCCTGGACATGTGTTGAAGAATGCGTGTTTTCACGGGTTGTGTCGTCTGACCAATATAGGTCAGTGGACAAGGGCAAGTGATACAATAAATCACGTTCCGAGTATTACAATTTGAAAAACAATGTTGATGATATATTTTGCCATTCAACTCCACCTGGCTACTCTTCTCTGCGTACTGGCACGCAAGGCAATTCATACATTGAAAATGTCCGATGATTGGGGGAAGGGCTAGCATACTTCTCAAGTCAGCCTTCATTTAAATATTAGAACTAAACGGGGCATGCACTAGAGAGTCATAGATATTGTGACCTCTCTTAAAGGCAAACAAGGGTTAATCTAGCCCTACGGGAAGGAGTAACTTCCCATTTTTTTCGATAATGGCTCGAATGCGGTTTGCTTTGGGGTTATATGTCAGTACACACGTAAGAGGACATGCTGTCTTTTTTGACTTGGGGACTAACAGATCTTCACGTGGAGTGTACCATGCACGTTTAGAGGCCCCTTTAACAATTTTCTTAGGGTAACCCCTATTGATCAATCTGGAAGTCAATGATTCAGCATTTTGAAAGTAGTCTTCTTTGATAGTGCAATTACGGCGAATCCAGAGAAATTAACCATACGGCAAGTTCTCTCTGAGAGGCCGAGGGTGATTACTTGAAAAATGTAGTAGGGTGTTTCTATCGGTAGGTTTTTTATAAAGACTCACCGAAATAAACCCTTCAGTCGATTGAATCCATAGATCTAAAAAGTTGATCCGTTTACAGTCAGATGACAGCATAAACTTCAGATCAGGTGTTAAATGATTGATCCATTGATGAAAAACAGTGAGAGCCTCCAAACCACCTTCCCAAATCATAAAAATGTCATCGATGTAATGCAACCACATTTTAATATGGGTATGAAAAGGGTTATTTGTCTCAAAAATCCATTTATCTTCGAAAAATGCCATAACAAGATTCGCGATCTCTTAATTTGCAGGTACAGCTCATTGTCAAATGTGAACAAATTGTTTTTTAGACACACCGTAGCTAAAGCAAGCAAAAAAGAAGAAGGGACCTTATGCGGAAGAGGCCTCTGATCTAGATAGACATTCATGATTTGTAATGCCTCATCTTGGGGGATGTTAGTGTAGAGAGCCTCAATATCTAAGGTGACCAATAGTTGTGTGCTCTCATCAAAAGCGTTACCTTCAAGTTTATTGATCATATGCATAGAATCACGCACATGTGCTTTAGTAATATTCTTCCGAAGATCCACAAAAATGCCACTAACCGTCCGGGGAGACCTATTATTGTGGCCTGTGGTTCCTTACTTGAACCTTTGGCTCAATATGTAGATTTCTTCCTTAAACCTTTAGTGAATAGTACTAAAGCATACGTGCGTGATTCTATGCATATGATCAATAAACTTGAAGGTAACGCTAAGAAAAACGATAGAACACACAATATGAAAATTATTTCTCCTGAAATCAATACTAGACTATAATTCTAAGCATAGTCATTCTGAAAACATGAACAATCTAAGAATTAAGTTTAAAATGACTAAGTTTCAAGATGGCCGAATACCTGTAAGGGAATCAAGATGGATTAAATGAAAACTTTCTTATTCAAGTACTTTCCTTTACATGAGAATCAGAAAAACATTCTGACTAAATTTTAAACCAGTCATATAAATCCTTTTTTGGGAATGCATACTAGGACCATACAACATTGCATCTAGAAACTCTGATCTTCTGTGTACTCTTAAAATGTTTCAACACAAATTGTGCATATTGTAGATTTATCTATATATATATATATATGTATATATATATATATATATATATATATATTAAACACCATAAAAGGATTGTGCACCATGAATAACACAATATGGATTCAGGAAAAACAAATCACATAACTTGTCAACTTGAATATTACATGATAAATATCTAAGAACAGTGGCATACAATAAAGAAGATGAATTAAACTCGAGGAGAGAATCGTGTGTCTTGCCGATTCGAGTATCACCATGTAAAAAGCCAAGAAATGGTAGTATGCAATGAATATCAAAGTCAAATCATCATTAAACGAATTGCGCATCTTGCCGATTCGTAAACCACGATGTAAATGCCAAGAAATAACAGCTCACAATGAATAACAAGATCAAAGTACAATGAAACGAATTGCGCGTCTTTTGCCAATTCTTAAGCCACCATGTAAATGTCAAGAAATGGTAGCGCGCAATGAACAACAAAGTTAAAACACCATAAAACGAATCGCACGTCTTGCCAATTCTTAAGCCACCATGCAACTCTCACAAACACTCAAGCGCATATTTCACACGCACAAAGTACTCGGTCAAATCATAAAAGAAATAGGCCCAAGAACATGAGAGTTCTCGATAACGGCGTCGGGAGGCCAGCCCAACCACCGTCTTACCGCCCAGAACAAGGATCTCCAAATGAAGAATGAAAGTCAGAAGTCTGGAATGTCAAATAGGCCACCGGGACAGGAGCATAGGAAGTAGCTGCTGCTCTGCAGCACCGCCCTCCCAGGAGCCCCTCAGCGTGTTTCCTGTGCCCGCTTACCCAGGAGGGTGGGCATCTCCTTCGCCTTAGGCACCTCAGGCCCTGTCCCAGTCAGCCCTCAGTTAGAAGGCTATTGACCTCCTGAGATCCCTCACTGTTGGGCAGTCAACCATTCTGAATGCCATCCAGGATGTCGAGAGTCATTTGTAACAAACAAATGCATACCTGGCGTGGCGGTCCAACAGAGAACATTTCAGGCTCTGGCCTCAGCACTGATGGCAGCCATTGTCCCTGTGTCCTGCCTCCCCCCTCCAACTTCCACTATCCAGACCCAATCCCCTCTACCTCACCCTATCCCAAGCACACCTTCAGACCAGCATGCATACACATCAACACACAAAAGTGGCTCAGGAAAACATAAGCACCACACATCATCACACAGGCAGTCACACAAGCACCATACCCATGCACACATACCAACATCCACTTCCTCCACTGTGTCGCCCTCTTCCTCTTCGTCCACTCCTTCCCAGTAGCGTCTCCACTCACACTTGCATGCACTACATCATCAGCCACGGCCTCCATCACCAGCATGCCCATCACAACACACCCCACACGAGCAATCCCCACCCCCCCAATCCTTGGCAGGATGAAGCAGACTGGGCACAATGCCCCCTCCAGAATCAGTGGAGAGATGCATCCACTCACCCAATCCTTGGCAGGATGAAGCAGACTGGGCACAATGTCCCCTCCAGAACCAGTGGCGAGATGCATCTACTCACCCAGTCCTTGGCAGGATGAAGCGGACTGGGCACAAGGCCCCCTCCAGAACCAGTGGAGAGATGCATCAACTCACCCAATCCGTGGCAGGATGAAGCAGACTGGGCACAAGACCCCCTCCAGAACCAGTGAAACATGTCACCCACTTGAGAGACTGTAGCTTTGCACTCCACAGGACCAAGCAGTGGGCAACCTACCCACTTGAGAGACTTGAGAGACTGTGGCTTTGCATTCCCCAGGACCAAGCAGTGGGCAAACCACCCACCTGAGAGACTGTGGCTTTGCACTTCCCAGGACCAAGCATTGGGCAAAACACCCGCTTGAGAGACTTGAGAGACTGTGGCTTAGCATTCCCCAGGTCCACGCAATGGGCAAACCACCCACTTGAGAGACTGTGGCTTTGCACTCCCCAGGACCAGGCAGTGGGCAAACCACCCACTTGAGATACTGTGGCTTTGCACTCCCCAGGACCAAGCAGTGGGCAAACCACCCACTTGAGAGACTGTGGCTTTGCACTCCCCAGGACATCGCTGTGGGCATGTTGCCCCCTCGAGGAGCAGTGGCGTAGTACCATCTTCTGGCTGAGGTGCCCCCCCTCCCCTTCCCCCTGAGGTGCCTGTGTTTTTTCGACCTGATGCCCCTGCAGTGTTCTCTCCATTTTGAGGCAGGAGTCAAGTGTGGGCTTTGCCCATACTTTTTTGTGCTACTGGTCCACGGACATTTACAAAGGACTGTGTACGGCCTTCTATACATATTGTAAATATTTGTATATACTACTTTTTTATATTCGTTAGCTATATCTGCATGTTCCAAAATATCACTGATTGAACTCAATTCCTTTTGTCCTTGCGTTCTTCCAGGGGGTAATGGGGTGTATCTGTAATGTTGTTGCATGTGTTAGTGTGTATGGTGTTGTGGGTGAGGGTGGGGGGTGGGGGTGTTGCATGTTGCATGTGTGTGTCACTCTCTTCCCCCCCTCCCCTATGTGCTAGGTGCAGTACTCACCGTCGTCGCCGCCGCCACCTTCTTTCAAATTCCTGGTGTATTAATAGATACACCAACATGGGGAGGATCTGCAGTTCGGGCTCCATGGCCTCCTGGTTCTTCGTTGAGTGTTGAAAGGTGAGTGGTTCCCCTTCAGTGTGCTGTTTCCGCTATGCTTTTGATGTCATTGGTACAGCCCCGGAAAAGGTGGCGGATTGGCCTCTCAAAATACAGTGGGCGGTACATTGTCTTCCGCCTGTCTGTTGGCGGTGACCTCCGGGGTGTTTGTTGCTAACGCCCTGGTGGTTGGAGTGTCAAAGTGGCTGTCTATGACGGCAGTTTCCGCTGTGGTCATGATCCCATTTTTTTGTCACCAGTCTGTTGGCGGTATTACCGCCACTTTATCTCCAACCACCAGGGTTGTAATGAGGGCATATATGTTCTACCTTAACCATACACTGCACCCTGACCATAGGGCTACCTAGGGCCTACCTTAGGAGTGTCTGACATGTAAGAAAAGGGAAGGTTTAGGCCTGGCGAGTGGGCACACTTGCCAAGTCGAATTTACATTTAAAACTGCACACAAAAACACTGCAATGGCAGGTCTGAGACATGATT
Organism: Pleurodeles waltl; assembly: GCF_031143425.1. Lineage (NCBI taxonomy): Eukaryota > Metazoa > Chordata > Amphibia > Caudata > Salamandridae > Pleurodeles > Pleurodeles waltl. The sequence goes on along the minus strand of NC_090437.1, from coordinate 1,083,182,132 downwards.
ACAGAGCTACTTATGTGGGTGGCACAACCAGTGCTGCAGGCCCACTAGTAGCATTGGATCTATAGGCCCGGGGCATCTCTAGTGCACTGTACAAGGGACTTACTAATAAATCAAATATGCCAATCATAGATAAACCAATTACATACACAGTTTGCACTTTAGCACTGGTTAGCAGTGGTACAGTGCCCAGAGTAACAAAAACAGCAACATCAGAGTCCAGTACACATCAACAACCTGGGAAACAGAGGCAAAAAGTTAAGGGAGACCACGGCAAGGATGAAAAGTCTAACAGGTGGTATGCTAGTTGGATAACTAATAGCTGGCATCAGGTCTGGCTCAAACTGACGGCATATGTCCACTATTGTTTGCCTATTCAGACAGTACAGCAGGATTATGCGGCATTCTTCCATGGTCTGAAGGTCTGGCAGTGGATGGTAGACAGGAAGTTGTTGCATCCTCCCCCTCACTGGGTACATATGAATGACAAAACATGATTCCTAACATTAGTCATTGTGTTCACAGCAACATACATGATGCTTGTCAGTGATATCATGTGACAAGGAATTTCTGAATAGTTAGACGTGGCAACCAGTAAACATCACAGCTGCAAATAACACCAGGGTCACATGTGGCCAGCATGGTTTTCCACACGTCGTCACAACTTGTATATGGGCCATACTCAAAGATATGCAACACAATTGCCCCTCGAAATGTGACTGGATATTCCAACCACCGAAATGACCGTCGGCGGTGGTGGACTGTGACCCACTATTAAATCCCATCTGTGCCCTGCAACATACTACAATGCTACAATTGTGTTTGAGTATTAGGACCTACATGACAAGACAGGATAAGCCTGTTTGTGAGGTCAAAAATACATTTTCGCAGGTGTGATGCTATTAATATAGCCCAATACACCATTTCAGGCCACCAAAATGGCCTGCCTGACCTATTCCACAGGACATTAGGAACTGCCAGTGACCACAGGGGGAAGTCTTCATGGCGGTAGGTGGTTGCAACTGCAGTAGACACAGCCATAGGCTAACATTCTAGCCAGTGGCGGTCACGGGCCAATGGCTGTGTCCGCCAGCAATGACGACCACGGATGTGGCAGACATGACTGCCATGTTCTGCAGATTCACTCACTTGACTCCTGATGCTGCTTCCAGAAACACCTCCATAATCTGAACTGCTATGTGCCGCCTCTGGGAGCAATCATATAATGTCCAGTAGGCGATGGGGCTCCTGCTTTCTCTGCAGAAGAGCTGGAGAGGCTAGTGACTGAGGTCCTACCCCTGTATAGACAAGTCTATGACTCACCAGAGGAGCAGGTAAGTCCTTCAAGTGCACAATCTTCTCTCTATTCACCATCCTTTCCCTCCTCACTGCCTAGATTGTACCCATATGTGCCAGCTTGACTACTCGTGGACTGTTGTTGCAGTCTGAGTGGCATCAATCGGAGGGACAATGTGCAGGTATTGGTAGCCAGTGACTATGTTAAGTTCAGTCACATTGTGTTGTGTGGGGATTTAGGGGTCTTAGATCCTTCTTATGTTGGATGCACATAACTAGATGAGGAGACATTACTGCCATCCACTGGCATCTCTTTTCTCATGATTGTTGTAAATGTCAGACATCATGTATATGCGTGACAGCATGAGCTGTGTATGCATTTTGTATGTGTCAGTTGAGAGTCATGGGAGCAATGTGTATAGTGCCACAGATATTGCAAACCACACCTGTCCTTGCTAAACTGTTGTTTGGAAGGCATATCATGACTCACTGTGCCCTTCAGGTTGCCACACACACCACATGACCAATTGCTGTTGGCTACATGATGACCTGTCATGCTTGGAAGTGATGGGAATGGAGTGTCGTAGGTTCTGTCAGCTCAGCCTGCAGAGACCAGGGCCTGTCACATATATCTCCCAATATGGACCTACTCCAGGCTGTGGGAGAGTCACTGTGGCTATGCAACTGTGGCACTTTGCCCACTCCCTGTACCCCAGCTGATCCTATCATGTGGCCAATATGAGGCTCTGATGGCAAAAACCTTACCTGAATGCTTCATTCCTTAGACTAGATTAGGAATGTGTACAGGGCTATTCCATATGTGAACTTAGTATTGTTGTCACTCTGTGCCGTGCACTCATGACAGGTCCCTTACTCCCACAGCTATGTTGTCACCTTCCCACAGGTCATATTTCTCCTGTACATGCTTATTGCATACCTGGCAATCCCAAAGTGTAGACAATGTGTTGATATCTAGAACACCATGATATGTGACTCAGTAGCTTGGTCAGATAGCATAAACTGTACAATGCATGCCTTTGTTTGTTGGATACAATCTCTGTAGGATGGGCACATATGTCCAAAGGAGTGTTTTGTTGTTTAGGTACATAGCACATAACCCCAACCTATAAAGTGGCATGAGTGTGCATCTGTTATTCCACATATCCACACATGGACAGGGAGTTCACTTTCTGTACCCACCTTGCCAGCCCCTTCATTTTACTGATGTGTAATGTTTGAGTTTGTACTCTGGCAGTGTGAATGTGTTGGTCCAGTCATGCCTAAGGAGTTTACCCTTCAGAAGCCACATAGGTGTGTAGTCGCTCATACTGGCTCAAATCACAGTACAGAACATGGGCTACCTGATGTCAGTAAGCTTGCTAAGCCATTGTAGGCCATAAGCAGGGTAGTGAGTTAGTCTGCAGATAGAAATATATGTGTGTGTAGCCACATACATATTGACATGTGAGTGTCACACCTGGGTCTATTGACAAATAAAAATGTAATAGCTTGATGTTACTCACATGTATGTGACTCAACCATTTGTGATGAAACTTGTGATCATGATCTCTTGATTTGTCGTTTCCACCCATGCAGGTCAACATGATGTTACTCACATGTATGTGACTCAACCATTTGTGATGAAACTTGTGATCATGATCTCTTGATTTGTCGTTTGCACCCATGCAGGTCAACACCCATCAAAAGAAGTAGATGAGGCATGTGTTGTATAGTGATGTGCCTTGCCTATTGGCCCAGGGCCCTAGGACACAACTGTGTACAATCCACAAACCACTTGCTCCCCAGGCACGACATATGGCTGTGTACAGTGATCAACCAAGTACTGACTGTTCTTGTAGTGTTTGTAAATTCTATGCAACAGACTACTACTCCTCAATGGTCAGGCCAGAGTTAAGTAAGTGATGGATCACTGTCCTCAGCCATGTATATGGGTAAATGAGTATATTGGCATCTTCCACCCAGAGGCTAATTGTCTTCAGCATAAGATGGGTGCTGGTGCCTCACTGCAGTCTGTATTGTGAAGATGGCAATCAAACATGTGACAGAACCTACATTGTACTCTGTGTGCAGCTATATATCAATACTTTCCCTTGGTAAGTGGGGAATGCCTATTAATATGATGTATGTGCCATCACTGTTGCCATCACTGGTGCCATCACATGTCAGCATGTGACACATTCCCTCATTGCTTCATAGCATGTCATTTGGCATGTACAACTGCAGTAACAATGAGGGACGACAGGTAAGCCTAAAATTTATAGCCGCAATATACATTTCTACGCCATTAATGTGGCAGCATGTAGCAAAGTGCTATGAACGTGTGTGATGGGTAAGATTTGTGACCTGACTGTTGGCATGCATCAGGCGTGACTTGCAGTTATGTTGAAATCACCTGTGTTTGGGTACAAACATTCACCCACAGACAGATATCTGGGTCTGCATGACCATAAAGGAGACAATGATGTAGCTTTCAAATGGGCAAATCTCTGGGCCTCTCCAATATCCAAGGGACTTATGGTGTCTACTGATGCACTCAGAGTATGTCATTGTAAGTGGTGCCAGGCATTAGTGGTAATTACCCTAGGGCTTGCTGATTCATTGTGTTGTGGATTTGGGGGACATCTCTCCCTGACATATTGCACATGATGTATACAGTGTCTATTTCTAAGCCACATGTGTGGCCTATGTGAGCAACCTCTATGACACTACTGGGACAGATATCACTTAGTGAAGCATGCATTGTTGATATATTTCCAGTATGACATGAGTATTTCCATGTCACCTTCTCCAGGCTATTCTTTTTTGTCAGCAACATGGCAGGACTATGGAGCATCATTTCTTATTGTTGGGTCATTATGTATGTGACAAATAGATGAGTGCATGACCTTGTGTGTGATCTGTGCAAAATCATTTGAAATTGGCCTACTATTGTATGACAACAGGTAAGTGAGGTCTGCTCCATGGGGTGAAGCTTTGAGGGTGATGAGGTTTCCTGCTTGCTAAATGGTTACTGTGATTGCACAAATTCAGCCATGCAATGGTAGTTATATGAGATCCTGATTTTCCTGTGGGCAACTGTTGACAGTTCAGATGGCATGGATGCATATGGTATGACACATGTATGGGCCACTTAGGTGGAGTTTGTTGCTGGGGCCTACTTGATATAATGGTAATGTTGGTTAATCACAGCTGCCGTTCAAGTGTGATCATGGACATGTGATGCCCATATTTCTATTTGTATTTGCAGCACCGGCAGCAGCAAGCAAAAGAGACGGGGTACAACTGAGTAGGGAAGCATCTGGCCACGGGACATCAAGTCAAGACACCACAGACACAGAGGGAGGCAGTGGACCAGAGGGTGAGGTGAGTGCCACAGTGGAGACCAGAACATCCTCTTCATCATCAGATTCCTCCAGTGGGGACCCTAGTGGTGGCAGACCTATCGGGGCATCCCCCGTACCACGTCTGTCCACCACCACCATTCTATCACCGCCCTCCCTGTTTCTCCCCACCAGTTGTCTATGCCCGCTCACCAAAGAGGTTGGGTGCCTCCTTTGCAGCAGACACCTACACTTCAGCCCCTGGTACTCCTGCTGCCCTCAGTGAGGAGGCAATTGACCTCCTAAGGATTATCTCTGTGGGTCAGACAGCCATTGTGAATGCCATCCAGGGACTGGCAGCCCAACTGCAGTAAAGCAATGCATTCCTGGAAGGCATTCATTGTGCAATGGCTGGCCTACAGAGATCTTTTGATGGCAGCCAGTCACCCCACACCTTCTGTCCCCCTTCACCTCCCTCTTCCCAATCCAAAACCCCCTTCCCCTACCTACCCAAAGCACAAAGACCAATCCGCACATATCCACCTAAATCCACCTAAACACACAAGAGCAGCAAGCATAGACACAAGCACCACAAAACACACTGGCACACAAGCAAACAACAGACACCCATAGACACAACAACAGTCACAACTTCCCCAGGCACTCAACCACACCCAACGTAACACACAGGACTACCAGCATACCCACAGACACCACCCCAAGAGGCACCCAGACATCTACCACAACCACCATACCCACAGACACAACACAGACAAATAGACATCCACCACTACCACAATACCTGCAGGCATGACCCCAACAGACACATACACATCCACCACTCCATCCCCCAGCAGCTCCACCTCCCAAATCCCTAAGGCACACAAACACAGTCACTCACCCACGCAACAGACACCAAACACAAGCATATCTCCCAGAAGCACGTACCCACAACATCCACACTGAAACATCAGACAACCAATCCCTCAACCTCCAAATTCCCAACCCCTACTGCTGACCGTCCTTGTGTCCCTAAGAAAGTTTTTTGGTTTGACCTTGACCTTTCCCCTGTTCCCTCCACCCCATCTCAAACCCAAGAGGCCCCTACCCACCTCTCAACCCCTCCCTTTCACCTCCAAGGACTTCCCTGTCTCACCACTGCAAGCACCCATACACCTTCCCCCCCAAAAAAGCCCACCCCTCCTAAAAAGCAGTCCACCCCTCCAAAACACAAGACCAAACTCCCCTCCAAAATCCAACCCCCACACTCTCTAAAGATGATCCCTGGGGGGCTTCCCTGCCCACTTGATGCCCCTTCCAGTGGAGGTTCCCTGGCAGTTAGGACTCAAGTGACGGTGCCATGGTGTGCCTGTGTCAACGCATATGGCCTAGCCAGTGGCCTTGGACTACTGAAATTTGGTTTAAATTAACCCAAACAGTTGGTTTTGTTGGGGTGTACAACTGTCCTGCAATTCCTTTTCTACCTAAATGTTGTTCATGTGTGACTTATGTTGCCTGCCTATCATTGTGTGTGTTTCAGCCTGCTTGCTAATACATTTGCTGTTGTTTGCAGTGTCTGACTTTGAGGGCAGTGCTGGTATCCACCAAGACAAGAGTATATGTAGACTGTATGGATATGTGGGTGTAAATGCAATGGTGGTGTCATGGCATTGTATATTGCTTGTTATGGTAAGTATTTCATCTTGTGTTGGCCAATGTGAGCATGCACGGTGTTAGACTTGTCCCTGTCATATGGTTTTTGATTCATCTAATGTGTGGAAGCCTGAATTTTGCTTGTGCAGACATGGGGTGTGTTCAATTGTGTTAGCTTTGTTTTCAGTTGCCTGTGCATGTGTCCCTTTAGCTGTGTGTACCTTGCAGCTAATTCATGTAGAGCTATGTCCCATGCAGTTGGAGTAGTATGTGCTTTGTTGGCTTGCACTTCCACATTGTTCAGATGGGCATGTCATTTGGGTCTAGTATTGTTTGTCCCAAAGATACCTGGAGGGCCAATTCCTGTTCAAATGTTATTTTAGGGGTGTGTGCAAAGCGATGTGTGTCCCAGTTCGGCCTCCTTCCCTGAGTGTTCCTGCTGGCCCCATCCCTATTCTGCAGGTGTTGTTTTCATAATGAGCTTTGGATATTTGTCTTTCTAACTATTGTGCAGCCCATTCTCCTTCAATTCTGTTGCAACTTGTGTCCATTGAAGGGCTGTTTACTGGTAGAAGTGTTTGTATTCCATGCCACAACCATACATATGTGTGTTGAATGTGATGACAGTCCATGGCTTATGTGCAATGTGAGTGTGTGAGTTGTATATGTAGATGTGATGCTGGTGTGTTGTTGGTGTTGTGTGAGACAATGCTGTGAACACTTCACTGTCCCTGTGCCTGAGGTGAGCAAACTGGTGTTTTTGTGTAGTGTTGGGGTGCACTGTGAGTAAGGTGTCAAAGATGGCGTATTGTGACTGCACGTGTCCTTTGTGTCTGATTCTGACACGAGACACAATGACAAGTGTACTTTGCGCCCGTAGCGTGACCCCAATATGATGTGGCTGACAGTGCAACGACCTCCTGTCAGTGTTGGTAACACAGGCAGTTGTGTGTACTTACAGTCGGTGGCACCCACAGTGGCGTGGATTTAGTGCACTTTCGATGATTATGAGCAGCGACAGGATGTGCGTGATGGGCTCCATGGCAGCCCCGAATGTGTGAGGCTCCCTGCAGGGGAGTGTCTCACTTTATAGTCCCCATTTCTGCCTGCTGAGATGTGGTGGTTGCAACGCCACAGTCACATTGGCCGTGTGCAACATCATAATGTGTCCGGAAGAAGTACTGTCTCTGCCCGCTTGTTTGTGCTGCCTTGTGACTGTGGCGGTCTGTGCTGCCTGGTGGTGCAGGTGGAACTGCGACGGTCTTTGCTCCATAGGCCCCAATGACTCGTAATATGGTGGTCCGGCAGCCAACCTGATGGTGGTTGGACTGCCAACGTCCCCATGGCGGTCCACGGACTGCCAAACTCGTCATAAGGTCCTAAATCCGACATAGAAATCTTCACTGCAGCTTCAACCCAAGGCAGTCCGATGATGATGTTCCCTCCTCAGAAACCTCCTGCAGCCTTGCCCCACTGAACCTTACCTTCTCAGAACATTTTTCTCAAGAAATGTTCTAAGTCTGAACAAAAGCAATGATTTGGCCCAATCCACTTCTTGCATCCGAGCTGCACTCCATCACAGTCAGCCATATTTTCCACGTTTGACAAGGTCTTACATGCCTATATGTCCACAGCTGGCATTTTGATCTTGTAGGTGCTAGTTGTCACTAAAAGGTTTAAAAACTCATAATGCTAATTCTACTGTTTGGATTTTTTCATTTTTAAAGTGAAATATTTTTTTTTAAATGTACTCTTTTCTAAATTGGTTTGGGACTTTTCTTGTGTTGTGTTTTCACCTTATTAGGTATTAAGAATGGATTAATTTAATGGCTTTTTGTGGTTTACCCTGAAAGGGATTATGGCAGTTCCTTGACCAGAGCCTACACCCCAGTAAATACCACTTTCTAACAGTGGGAGATCACTGCCACGGGCATCTAACACCTACCATTATTCAGGGATTAATATTTATCATTCACAAGTGGACTTACTGAAGGGGGATCTGGGCAGGGTCCTCCAAGCCCCGAAGGCTCCGGTCACCTTCTGGACATCACTGCCTCTCACGGTCCCAGGGCGAATTTTGAGTGCGAAAATGGAGATGCTCAACTGTCTGCTTTATCATTTTGCTAACATTTCACTTTTGATAGTGTTTGAATTGTCAGTATAAGGGTGGTCTTCAACTTTTTGCCTTCCTCCTCCATTTTATCTGATCTTGTTTTTGCTGGTATCGGGACTCTGCACACTTTACCATTGCTAACCAGTGTTAAAGTGCTTGTGCTCTGTCCTCTAAACATGGCAATTTGGGATTATGCCCAATTGGCATATTTAATTTACCTAGAAATCCCTAGTAACGTGCACTACATGTGCCCAGGACCCGTAAATTAAATGCTACTGCAGCACTGATTGTGTCACACACTTAAGTAGCCCTTTCAACATGTCTCAGATCTGCCATTGTGGGGCCTGTTTGTGCAGTTTAAACTGCCATTTCGACCCAGCAAAACAAACGTTTTGTCATGCCCAAACCTTCCATTTTAATGAATATGTCACCCGTAGAGTAGGTCCGGGACAGCCCAGAGGGCAGGGTGCAATGTACTTAAGGAGTAGGAAAAGTTTACCTAAGCATTTACCTCTTTCTCTCCTATCACAGCCAGAGCGGTTTTAACCATAGATGAAGCAAAATATACAATTAAAGCACCCCATGCTCATAAACAGTTGAAACCCAGGAGAAAAGAAGGTATTCTTTATTGTTATGCAGACTAACTAAGCAGAAGAACTCAGAGAGGTCAGGGAGAGGCACAGAAATGGGTGCAGGGTGGTGCCGAGGAGAGCACAGAGGCTGTGGATTGGAGAGGAGAGGGGCACGCCACAACCAGAGCGATCATCAGGAGGCCAACAAGGGGCCAACAGGGGACCATGCTGCCACATCGCTACTCCGTTGCACGGATCACCCGGAGCCCATGGACCCTCACAACAGAGTGCCCAGAAGAATAGTGAGCAAACATTCACCTGCGTTTTCACACAGAGTGCACCTTCTGCAAAGTCTCCACTCACATCTTCCCTGACTCTTGCTGCTGTGGTGCACTTCTGCCTACATTATTTGCCATTGCATTGTGCAGCCCGGTTGTGTGCATCACCTGCTCTTTGAATAGTCAAGTTGCCTGCATTGCTTCTCAGTGCCCCCAACCTTTGGATCTTTCTGGTACCTGTCGCCATCTTAAACCAGATTGTGCCTTCATAGTGACCCACTGATCGTACTGAGAAATGAGGCGTACTGAGTGGCATAGAATGCTGATAGCTAAGGTATGACAGGTAGCGATAACAGTGTTAGCGTGGTGTCAGAGAGGTTGTGCCCAGTGGACGAGGAGGCGGACAGCCTAGGCCTGATTTAGCTTGCATCCTACTGGTGTGCTACCACATTCTGCCTGCACAGTGACCTACTGATCACACTAAGTAATGAGTCATAGTTAGTCACATGGAGTGGTGATAGTTGAAGTATGTGGTAGGGTCAGAGAGGTTAAGCCCGGTGAACGTGAAGCAGAATGTCTAGGCCTAGTGTGTCTTGTATCCTACGGGTGTGTTCCCCCTGCTTGCCTAGCCACATTTTAACCACACCAAGGTCCACACAAGGGCTGCACAGAAAAAAGTCTCAATCAGGAAGTGGTGCAAAAGCACAGAGCAGATACATTTGTTGATCTTACTGCTAGCTTTTACACTACTAGCACCAGCCTTTAATGTGGAAAAGAAGGCTAAGTTTTTGTAACAACAACACATCATTTAAAATTACTTTATTTATCCAACATGCATCAAGGGACTCACTTTCGAAAGCAGAAAAGGCTGTCCACCACCCCACAAGATTCCTATTTAGTAAACAAGCAGGAGTCTCTAAAAAATCCTGACAAGAATAAGATGCGCTCACCAAGAATGAAGCAAAACAGAAAAGGAGAGCGCTCAATAAGGGACTTCAGCATCACAACTGACCAAAGAACAAATATGGCAATTTTAGAAATCACTGAACAACAACAAATTAAGAGGCCAGAGGGTGGCAAATTGAGGTCAGTGAGTGAAGCATGTTTAAATAAGAACTATGTGAATGTGAACAATGAGGCTGTCATTGCCCAAGTGAGCCAGGTGCACTTATCATATTATCAAATATCAACATTAGCTGAGGGGATGGTCCTTCCAGTGGGGGGCCAGGAGAATATTGAAAATACTGGTAACACTTTAGGTGAAAATGGAAAAGAAAGAGCAGCAGTGCACAAAGAAACTGAACAGAGTGCTGAACATGAGGAGTGGCAAAGATGGAGTCAATCACCTTCAGGCCCATGACTCTTTCCCAGGAGAATTATTGAGCCAACATACAAGCAGCTCCGGAACTTGAGTCCCCCAGTGTGTGCGTGTATGAGGGTTGGGAGATCGGAAGGCAGGGAGCGTGGCTGGAGGGAGTTGGGGGGCATTAGGGGAGTGTTTTGTGCGGTGGGTGAGCCACCTACCAGTGACAGTGAAGGAATTCCCTGTCACCGGTAGGGCCTAAAAGCCACAAAAGCCATGGTGGTAGGCTGGCTCATAATGCCGCTGCTACCGCCATGGCGGTCTGAGTCGAGAAGTGGCGGGTTGGCTGCAGCCAACCCGCTGTTCTCATAATGTAGCGGTGTGTACTGCCAGCCTGTTGGCCGTACTGCCACTACATTACCACTCACCGCCGGGGTCATAATGACCCCCTAAATCCCAATAAAGTGCTTTGAAACACAAAAGCTCCAAATGGGCTATCACATCGGGGACAGAGTAGTTTCCAACAGTCGGACGTCACTCGCGAGGGAGTGTGGTGCTGGTCATGGAGTCACACGGACCCCCCAGGTCCAGTACTTTTGAAAACGATGAAACAAAGATGCTTCCCAGAGTCAGTGAGGAGAAGCGTCACAGGTGTGGCATTGGTTCCTTATGGCTACTGTAGGAAGGTAGCCTCTTTCTAGCTTTGTTACCCCCACTTTTGGCCTGGTTGTGAGTATATGTCAGGGTGTTTTTACTGTCTCACTGGGATCCTGCTAGCAAGGGCCCCAGTGCTCATAGTGGAAACCCTATGTTGTCAGTGTGTTTGATATGTGTCACTGGGATCCTGCCAGCCAGGACCCCAGTGCTCATATGTTTGTGGCCTATATGTGTTCCCTGTGTGGTGCCTAACTGAATCACTGAGGCTCTGCTAACCAGAACCTCAGTGTTTATGCTCTCTCTGCTTTTAAAATTGTCACTGCAGGCTAGTGACTAATTTTACCATTTCTGACTGGCACACTGGAACACCCTTATAATTCCCTAGTATATGGTACCTAGGTACCCAGGGTATTGGGGTTCCAGGAGATCCCTACGGGCTGTAGCATTTCTTTTGCCACCCATAGGGAGCTCAGACAATTCTTACAGAGGACTGCCACTGCAGCCTGAGTGAAATAACGTCCACGTTATTTCACAGCCATTTTACACTGCACTTAAGTAACTTATAAGTCACCTATATGTCTAACCCTCACTTACTGAAGGTTAGGTGCAAAGTTACTAAGTGTGAGGGCACCCTGGCACTAGCCAAGGTGCCCCCACATTGTTCAGGGCAATTTCCCCGGACTTTGTGAGTGCAGGGACACCATTACATGTGTGAACTACATATAGGTCAATACCTACGTGTAGCTTCACAATGATAACTCCGAACATGGCCATGTAACATGTCTAAGATCATGGAATTGTCCCCCCAAGCCAAATCTGGTATTGGGGTGCCAATCCCATGCATCCCCGGGGCTCCAGCATGGACCTCGGGTACTGCCAAACTAGCTCTCTGGGGTTCTTTCTGCAGCTACCGCTGCTGCCAACCCTCAGACAGGTTTCTGCCCACCTGGGGCCTGGGCAGACCAGTCCCAGGAAGGCAGAAAAAAGGATTTCCTCTGAGAGAGGGTGTTACACCCTCTCCCTTTGGAAATAGGTGTTAAGGGCCTGAGAGGAGTAGCCGCTCCTGGCCTTTGGAAATGCTTTTAAGGGCACAGATGGTGCCCTCCTTGCATAAACCAGTCTACACCAGTTCAGGGATCCCCCAGCCCCTGCTCTGGTGCGAAACTGGACAAAGGAAAGGGGAGTGACCACTCCCCTGTCCATCACTACCCCAGGGGTGGTGCCCAGAGCTCCTCCAGTGTGTCCCAGACCTCTCCCATCTTGAATGCATAGGTGTGAGGGCACAATGGAGACCTCTGAGTGGCCAGTGCCAGCAGGGGACGTCGGACACCTCTCCTGATAGGTGCTTACCTGGTTAGGTAGCCAATCCTCCCCTGAGGGCTATGTAGGGTCCCTCCTGTGGGTTTCTCTTCAGATAACGAATGCAAGAGCTCACCAGAGTTCCTCTGCACTTCTCTCTTCGACTTCTGCCAAGGATCAACCGCTGACTGCTCCAGGACGTGTGCAAAACCGCAACAAAGTAGCAAGAAGACTACCAGCAACATTGTAACGCCTAATCCTGCCGGCTTTCTCAACTGTTTCCTGGTGGTGCATGCTCTGAGGGCTGTCTGCCTTCACTCTACACTGGGAGCCAAGAAGAAATCTCCTGCGGGTCGACGGAATCTTCCCCCTGCCAACGCAGGCGCCAAATTTCTGCATCACCGGTCCTCTGGGTCCCCTCTCATCTTGACAAGCGTGGTCCATGGAACACAGGAGCTGGATCCAAGTGACAGTCCAGTGGTCCTTCTGTCCAAATTTGGTGGAGGTAAGTCCTTGCCTCCTCACGCCAGACAGTAATCCTGTGTACTGCATGATATGCAGCTGCTAGGGCTTCTGTGCACTTTTGCAAGACTTCCTACGTGCACAGCACAGCTCAGGTCCCCAGCACTCCATCCTGCATTGCCCAACTTGCTGAGTTGGCCTCTGACTTCATGGGACCCTCTTTTGTTGTGCTCAGATTTTCTGAACGCCTTCTCAGGTGCTTCTGTGGGTGCTGCCTGCTTCTGTGTGGGCTCTCTCTGTTGCTGAGCGCCCCTCTGCCCCCTCCTCCAAGGGGCGACCTCCTGGTCCTTCTTGGGCCCTGGCAGCACCCAAAATCATCAACCGCGACTCTTGCAGCTAGCAAGACTTGTTTGCAGTCTTTCTGCATGGAAACAACTCTGCATCCTCCAGCACGCCGTGGGACATCTTCTGACCAAAGGAGAGTCCCTGGCACCTTCCGTTGTTGCAGAATCTTCAGCTTCTTCCACCCGGAAGTAGCCCTTTTGCACCTTTATCCGGGGTTTAGTGGGCTCCTGCCCCCCCTGGACATTTGCGTGACTCTTGGACTTGGTCCCCTTCCTTTGCAGATCCTCAGGTCCAGGAATCTGTCTTCAGTGCTTTGAAGTCAGTTGTTGTCCTTGCAGAATCCCCTATCTCAACTTTACTGTCTTTCTGGGGCAGTAGGGTAACTTTACTCCTACTTTGCAGGGTCTTGGGGTGGGGTATCTTGGACACCCTTAGTGTTTTCTTACACTCCCAGCGACCCTCTACACACTACATTAGGCATGTGGTCTATTCGTGGTTCGCATTTCACTTTTGGTGCTATATGATATAAGTGGTATAGTAGGAGCTTTGCATGTCTCTTAGCTCAGCCTAAGCTGCTCTGCTATAGCTACCTCTATCAGCCTAAGCTGCTAGAACACTACTAATCTACTAATAAGGGATAATTGGACATGGCACAAGGTATAAGTACCATTAGGTACCCACTATAAGCCAGGCCAGCCTCCTACAGCTACCCTGGAGGTGAGGCGTCAATTCCATCTGATTGTAGGGGGGATGATGCTAGGCGTCAGTTCCTTGTGAACCGGTGGGGTTGATTAATCTAGCCGGGCTTTAGCATTTTCACAGGGATGTCGGACTTATGTTGTAGGCCGTAGTCATTGCGTTCAGCGAGGACCACGGAGCCAGAGCAGACAGCGGTGTGGTGTCGGACAGAGGTACCGGTAATGGAGTCGCCGAAGTCGGTGAAATAGCTAGGAGATAGTAGATGAAGTCTTTGTTGGCCCGAGACTTCGGAACAGGAGGTAATCTCAATCCAAGCCCTTGGAGAGCACTTCTGGGGAAGACAGAGTCCTTCCAGCAGAGTCAGAGGCCAGCAGCCGGCAGGGAAACAAGCAGGGCAGCAGTCCTTCCAGCAAAGCAGTCCAGATAAGCCCTTTGGGCAGCCAGGCAGTCCTTCTGACTGACAGAGTCCAGTTGTAAATCCAGAAGTGTCTGATTTGGTGGGGTCAGAGACCCAGTATATATACACCCAGAAGTGCCTTTGAAGTGTGAAAAACTTCAAAGAGTGGATTTGAAGTGTACAAGTTTCCCTTTCAACCCAGCCCTCTCTGCCAGGATCCCTGTGGGGGGTTATCAGTCCTTTGACTGGCCTTCGAAGTGTACTTTGAGAGCCCCTCCACCCTTCCGGCCCAGGTAGATCCATTCAGTATGCAGATGAATGAAGATGTGTCTGAGTGTCCTGTGTTTATGGCTGTCTGGGTAGAATGCACAAGGGGAGCTGTCAACCAGCACAGCCCTGACAAGGATGTAAGGCACAAATGGCAGTAAATGCAGAGAAATGGCCACTTTATAAAAGTGGTATTTCTGAAATAGTAATATTAAATCCAACTTCACCAGTAAGCAGGATTTTCTATTGCCATTAAGGTCATACTAAACATGGCAAAGCTACTACATTCAGATCATAAGCTACCACTTAAAAGTATATAAGGGCAGTCCTAATTCTGGCTTATGAGAGGAGCAGGCCTCACGGTAGTGAAATGAATTTGTGAGTTTTTCACTAACTCCCGCACTTCGAACACTCCAGTCCCCTTAAGGTGCATCAATATTATCTTAATATTAAAAACTCTTAAATACTTACGGGCTGTACAAAGGCCGCAATTTTATTTAAGCATGGATGATCACTACCGCAAATGTTAGTTATCAACTTTGGTGAGTATCAAAGTAAAATGAGTAACATGAAACACACAAGTCATAAATCATTGCCAACATGGTCATAAATCAATCACAAGTGACAGGCCATCAAAATGATACATTTGCTGTTAGGTCATAACTCTTAAGGTGACATATCTCAGTCCAGCCCTAACTTCTGCTTGGCCTGTTTTCTGTCTCTTTCCTTGTTAGGTAATCATACATGCGCTTGTTTGTGATAGGGGGGTTGCCTCATATTTTGTTTAGGCCCAATTCGCTACCATGTTTTGTGTCTGTGCCCTGCCGTCCATCCGGCGGGTCTGGGCTGCGAGCGCTGTGCTCCGCTTACTCCCCCTGCCGGCCACGTTCACCCTGCCGTAAGGCATCCCCAGGTGAGTGACACCTGTTTTGTCCCACCGCCTTACTAGGTGAGCCTTAATACCAATAATTCTTTCCCTTTCTTTTTGCCACGCCACCTGTGTGGCTCACGTCACCAGGCGGCTCTGCCAAGTGTTCCTCATTTCTCCTTTCCCCTTTTCCCTTTCCCCTTATTATTATTTTTGATTTATTTTTTATATGCAGCCAGCATGGACCATGGCGGCCCATGGATTCTCTCAGAAAATCTCCATGCCTTTCTTTGATAGATGCACCCTATCTGAAGTGTATAGCTCTGGGAACCTTGGGTGAATGAGGCTGTGTCTGATGCTCTCCAACCCATTGCCTTTGCAGTATTTGCTGACTGCAATATTCAGCTTTCGCCTGGAATTATCCACTGAGCTGCTGGATCCAGCCCCTCACCACCTGATCCTGGGTATGGTCTCAGACCACATTATGATGACCTGGCCAAAAGTCCACGCTGTCTCTGTTAGACCCAACTGTATGTCATTGAGGAGGTCTTTTCTGCCCAGTTGGGCCAGATCATTGCCCCCTAAGTGAATGATCAACACCTCTGGGCGTGTATTTAATGCCACCCCTAGCCGTTTAAGTGTTGCCGACAGCTGAGCCCATTTCGTGCCTGGGTACCCCCACCATTTAATGTCTGTTGCCTTTGGGCCCTTCCTTCGACCAGCACCTTGGTTCCACTATGCCCCCATTCTGTGGATGAATGAATGCCTGACCACCCACAACATTCTGGGCCGGGTTCCTGTCAACAAAACAAAAATGCTGTCATTTGTCAAGGCAGGCCCGTGCTCTGTTCCTAGCCATTGGGTGCGTATATATCATTTGTAGGAGGAGAAGCGCCATCTGCCCAGTGCCATGATGTCTTTATCTGGCAGCCCATGATGGGCCGCTGTAGTGGGGGCATAGCCTGCATGACTTAGAGCTTGTTGCAGTAATTATTCTTTAGTTTCTCAAAATCTAAAGGGTGCCTTGTGTCCTGTTTCTTTCCTTCAAGCCGTTTCCATCCTTTCATGACAGTCTTGGTGTAATGAGAAGCGGTAGGGTCCCTACCTATTGCTAATTTTGAAAAATGGGCTATTGCTGCTAGCTGCCCTTTGGCCAATGACTTGCTCTTTTTCTGAAGGTATGCCTACTTAAGAAATCTCTCAACTGCCCGTGCCGCGGATTCTGGGTCACCAAGAGACTGTAACCCTCCTAATTGCATCACTCTATTGGTGTAAGTGTTGTAGCATTTGGCAGTGTCAGGTGCGAGGGCGTTCTCCACTAGTATAGTATAGGTCTGCTCAGCAAGTTCACATAGCTCCTCTGGAAAGGGTGTCATTTTCATCCCGGCCCCGGGAGCTAACCATCAAACTTGTCCATCTGGGAACGAGAGAGAGCATCTGCTGTTCAGTTCTTTATGCCCGGCCCTAATATTGCATGATATGGAACAACCCTATGACATTGCTTTGTCAAAGTACACCTGGCCTTTATGTTGGAAACCCAGTAAATGGAAACTGTCCGGGTGGATCAGCAGGAGGCGGAAAGCAGACTCAATCTCCACCTTTGCCATGAACGCCCCCTTGTCTGCCGCTTTTACCATGTCAATAGCGTAGTATACTGTAGCGTAGCCCACCGAGCATGCCTCTGGATCTAGACCGTCATTGTCAGATGCCCCGTATGGGAAGGAGAGGTGATGAATCAGTCTGAACTGCCCTGGTTCTTTTTAGGGACAGCCCCCAAAGGGGGAAAATAATTTTTTAAATAGTTGTATGGTTTCCCTGGTGGCCACTAAGCCCCCAAGGAAACCATACAGCTATTAAAAAAATATATATATATATATATATATATATATATATATATTTAATCCAAAGCGGTCTAAGAAGGATTGTTCGTTGCATGCATTCTACTGCCGGTGCCGATGACGAAGGAGACCATCCTCCGTTTACATTGATATCGAAAATATTCACTGCACTCCAGGAGCTTTGCCGTGAGCAAGACATGTTAGAAGTCGAAAGACGTTGGTGGTTGCTGGAACAATTAAATAGAGTGTTCAAAAACCTGCAGTGCGTTGAATATTTTCAATATTTATATTGTGTCGGGACAAACCTATACCCCTCTGAAGAGCTCTAATGAGAGCGAAACACGTGTCAGGGGTTGCTTTACTCATTCCAGGTTGGCTTGGACGTTATTTGACCAGTCCAAAGCTGTAATACTGTGCCTGGAGTGGTAAATGGCTTTAGTCATTTTACAGCTCGGCAAGGATGACACTATGTCAATCCTATGCTTAAAGATTTTGCTGTACAAATGGCAAAAGACTTTGTCACTATCTAGCTCGGCGAGGATAGCACTGTGCTAATCCTATGCTTCAAGACTTTGCTAGATAAGCAGACGTTTGAGGTGAGCAAATCTAGAGTGTCGCTGGTGTTGCAGGGTGCTCCTTACTAGAGCAGCTCTCCACCTAAAATTGGGAACTTCCCAGAGTTCTCCTTTGTTTTTTGCATAATTTATGCGTCACTCAATCCCTGAAAGGGTTTTGGTTTGACTTATACTGGGTGCTCTCTTGTGTCTGGACAAAGCTATACCCCTCTGAAGAGCTCTAATGAGAGCGAAACACGTGTCAGGGGTTGCTTTACTCATTCCAGGTTGGCTTGGACAGTATTTGACCAGTCCAAAGCTGTAATACTATGCCTGGAGTGGTAAATGGCTTTTGTCATTTTACAGCTCGGCAAGGATGACACTATGTCAATCCTATGCTTAAAGATTTTGCTGTACAAATGGCAAAAGACTTTGTCACTATCTAGCTCGGCGAGGATAGCACTGTGCTAATCCTATGCTTCAAGACTTTGCTAGATAAGCAGACGTTTGAGGTGAGCAAATCTAGAGTGTCGCTGGTGTTGCAGGGTGCTCCTTACTAGAGCAGCTCTCCACCTAAAATTGGGAACTTCCCAGAGTTCTCCTTTTTTTTTTTGCATAATTTATGCGTCACTCAATCCCTGAAAGGGTTTTGGTTTGACTTATACTGGATGCTCCCTTGTGTCTGGACAAAGCTATACCCCTCTGAAGAGCTCTAATGAGAGCGAAATACGTGTCAGGGGTTGCTTTACTCATTCCAGGTTGGCTTGGACGGTATTTGACCAGTCCAAAGCTGTAATACTGTGCCTGGAGTGGTAAATGGCTTTTGTCATTTTACAGCTCGGCAAGGATGACACTATGTCAATCCTATGCTTAAAGATTTTGCTGTACAAATGGCAAAAGACTTTGTCACTATCTAGCTCGGCGAGGATAGCACTGTGCTAATCCTATGCTTCAAGACTTTGTTAGATAAGCAGACGTTTGAGGTGAGCAAATCTAGAGTGTCGCTGGTGTTGCAGGGTGCTCCTTACTAGAGCAGCTCTCCACCTAGAATTGGGAACTTCCCAGAGTTCTCCTTTGTTTTTTGCATAATTTATGCGTCACTCAATCCCTGAAAGGGTTTTGGTTTGACTTATACTGGGTGCTCTCTTGTGTCTGGACAAAGCTATACCCCTCTGAAGAGCTCTAATGAGAGCGAAACACGTGTCAGGGGTTGCTTTACTCATTCCAGGTTGGCTTGGACAGTATTTGACCAGTCCAAAGCTGTAATACTATGCCTGGAGTGGTAAATGGCTTTTGTCATTTTACAGCTCGGCAAGGATGACACTATGTCAATCCTATGCTTAAAGATTTTGCTGTACAAATGGCAAAAAACTTTGTCACTATCTAGCTCGGCGAGGATAGCACTGTGCTAATCCTATGCTTCAAGACTTTGCTAGATAAGCAGACGTTTGAGGTGAGCAAATCTAGAGTGTCGCTGGTGTTGCAGGGTGCTCCTTACTAGAGCAGCTCTCCACCTAAAATTGGGAACTTCCCAGAGTTCTCCTTTTTTTTGTGCATAATTTATGCGTCACTCAATCCCTGAAAGGGTTTTGGTTTGACTTATACTGGATGCTCCCTTGTGTCTGGACAAAGCTATACCCCTCTGAAGAGCTCTAATGAGAGCGAAACACGTGTCAGGGGTTGCTTCACTCATTCCAGGTTGGCTTGGACGGTATTTGACCAGTCCAAAGCTGTAATACTCTGCCTGGAGTGGTAAATGGCTTTTGTCATTTTATAGCTCGGCAAGGATGACACTATGTCAATCCTATGCTTAAAGATTTTGCTGTGCAAATGGCAAAAGACTTTGTCACTATCTAGCTCGGAGAGGATAGCACTGTGCTAATCCTATGCTTAAAGACGTTGCTAGATAAGCAGACGTTTGAGGTGAGCAAATCTAGAGTGTCGCTGGTGTTGCAGGGTGCTCCTTACTAGAGCAGCTCTCCACCTAAAATTGGGAACTTCCCAGATTTCTCCTTTGTTTTTTTGCATAATTTATGTGTCACTCAATCCCTGAAAGGGTTTTGGTTTGATATATATATATATATATATATATATATATATATACACACACATATATATACATATCTATGTAGGTATATCTATCTATATAGATATATATATATATATATATATATATATATATATATAGTATATAACTTTTATCAACGCGTCTGTAGTTTCCCTGGGGGCTATATTCGCCACCAGTTCTCTTACAGTTGCAGCTTGCGTCTTCAAAGCAATGCACATACTTCAACTGACGCTTTTCAACTGTAGCTTTTAGGCAGCAATAAAAAAGTCAACTAAGTCTAGTGATAATGTTTCTGCTACAAAAGGATCTGACTTTTATCTACTGGCAGTTTTGATATAATAAAGTAGCACAGAAGGTTAATATGCCTACTGCAAAGAAAAAATCTATTTTTTATGTAAATAGCTGAGTAGATTAGTAAAGTCAGCCATTACCTGCGCTATAATACAAATGAAAAGTATGGTGGGGGGCTATGGAGAGATGAAGGGCACTTTTGCTGGGTGGTAGTGAGGGAATCCGAGGAGGAGGTCCTGGGAATGGGAGCACCAATAAAGATTGTTGGGCTGGGCGCTAAAGGCGCTAAAGACTGTGATGATTGTTATGTGACAAGGTGAGGTAATAGTGTGTCTTTTTTTGAGTGTCTTGAAAGAACATGCTGATTGAGGGAAGAAGCGAAGGTAAGGTGACCTCTACTGTTGCACGTATCACCCACACACCCACCAGCAATTTTGTGACTGTCTACATAGGCTAGTGTTTTAAAGCGACAGTTTAGCCAGTAGCAGAGATCTCATTGGATGACTGCTGCTCAAGCCCTCACTCATGTTATAGAGGACAGCTCTGACATAGGATCAGAGACTGAGACAGCAGATACTGAGACAGCATCTGAGGGATTGCACAATGGTGCAGGCTCTGGGATAGATTTTTCAGTCGGAGGAGTCCCATTCGATAACCCCTCTTCCATGGATTATGAGGGAGGTGATGAGGACAGTCCTACTGTCCCTTTGCAAGCACAGTCTGTGCAGCGGGAGAATAACGGTTTAGCCCAACCCAGGGAGCAGGTGCATGCGGCGGCAAGCACAGAGAGAGTGCTCTCTTGGGAGCTCCCCAAATTAGTTCAGCCCTAAATTCCATCACCCAAATCATACTGTGGAGACATCAAAATTATCTATCAAAAAACAACCTGGTTTTGTAAGGCTGGCACCTGCATTTTTTGGTCCTGGGCTCGGCGGCCATATAGGGAAACCTACCAAACCCAGACATTTCTGGCAACTAGACATCAGGGGGAGTCCACAGAGGTGTGACTTGTGTGGATTGCCCAAAGTTATATTACCCAGAATACCCTGCAAAGGCGAAATGTTGAATAAAAACTCAATCAATTTTTTCTTGCATTTCTGTCACAGGAATATGCTGGGATCCACAAACTTCCTACCACCCAGTGTTTCCCCACCTGTCCTGATAAAAACGCTACCCCACTTGAGTTCCTGTACCTAGTCCCTGTGTCAGGAATAGATCACCCCAGATTCAACAGTTGCCCTCATGTAAGGACCAACATTGACTGTTGTGTGATCGATTCCTGTCATGGGCACTAGGCCTACCCACACAACTGAGGTACCATTTTTATAGGGAGACTTGGAGGACTACAGGGTTGAAGGAAATGTGTGGCTCCTCTCAGATTCCAGAACTTTCTATCACCGAAATGTGAGGAAAAGGTGTTTTTTGCCAAATATTGAGGTTGCACGAGGCCTACCCACACCAGTGAGGTACCATTTTTATCAGGAGACTTGGGGAAATGCTGGGTGAAAGGAAATTTGTGGCTCCTCTCTGATTCCAGAACTTTCCATCACCGAAATGTGAGGAAAAGGTGTTTTTTGTCAAATTTTGAGGTTTGCAAAGGATTCTGTGTAACAGAACCTGGTGACAGCCCCACAAGTCACCCCATTCTTAATTCCCCTAGATGTCTAGTTTAAAAAAAGTATAGGTTTGCTAGGTTTCCATAGGTGCTGGGAGTTACCCCAAGTCTCTATCAAGTGAGCTAAAGGCCAAAGACCACAGCTAGGCACTTTGCAAAAAACAGGTTAGTTTTCTTTGTGAAAATGTGATGAGTCCATGTTGTGTTCTGGGGCATTTCCTGTTGCCAAATTTTGAGGTTTGCAAAGTATTCTTGGTAACAGAACCTGGTGAGAGCCCCACAAGTTACCCCATCCTCGATTCCCCTAGGTTTCTAGTTTTCAAACATGCACAGGTTTGGCTGTTCCCCTAGGTGTCGGCTGAGCTAGAGGCCAAAATCCACAGCTAGGCACTTTCCAAAAAACACATCAGATTTCAATGTAAAAATGTAATGTGTCCATGTTAGTTTCTTTTTTTTATTTATTTTTAAATTCTTTATTAACACTGCAAGATGATACTGAACCAAGTAGGAACAAGGTCCCTTCATGAATGAGAAATGACACATAATGGGTCGCTTAGAAAATAGATTGAGTAAGACACAGTGAACCACAAATCAGATCGCAATAAAGGGACAATTGCAATAAAACAGAAGAAGAAAGAAAAATAAAAATCTCACAAATAATAGGAGAAAGAGAGAAAGGGAGCTCAAAGAGGGAGAAAAAGGAGGGAAGGTGATAGGGCGAGGGTGATACATGGTAGCCTGATGACGTTGTGTCGAAAATGTCTAGTCTCGCTAGGATGAGGCGCAGGACTGCATCTTACTGTACCTTCTGTTCAACCTATGGCGCCAAAGTAAATCGTATTCCTTCATGTCAACGGTCAGAATATCCAAATATCAGTATGTCGAAATAACATAATGTCACATTATCAAAATTACAAAATAACTGAGACCATTTACACTGAGACCTTTACCCGTCGTATGTGATAGTTGGGGCCTGGTACAACAGCTGCGACTCAGTAAGAGGCAACTATGAGGGGATCTTGCAGGGAGGGGAGTAGAGGGCCGAGGACCAATCTCCTAAACTAAGAGTGTTGATAAGGCCTGTGACGGCCTGCACAGGCTTCCCTGCGCTGCCTCCTAGCATTGATAGAAAAGGGTGACGTAGGAGGAGAAGAGAGGGCAGTGAGAAAGAGAGATAGAGAAAGAGAAAAAAGAAAAGAAAAGAGAGATAGAAGGAGAAGGAAGGAGAAGGAATAGATGGGGAGAAAAGGGAAAATAGAGAAAGGAGTGGTACTGGCAGGAGGACAGCGGAGAATTCTGTGTGGAAGAGAGAGCGAAAGGGAGGATAAGGGAGGGAGAGGCCGACAGACAGAGAGGCGGTGGAGGGGGGGACGGGGAAGGTAGGCATGTCAAGGTGAAGCAATTGGATGGGAGGGAGAGGAGGGGACAGAAAGCTAGAGGCTCGGGGGGAGCAAGAATATAGTATCTAAGGCTTCAGCTTTGATCACAGGTCTGATGTGACTTACAGGTGTGAACTCAGTGAGGAGCTGGTAGGGACAGAAGTGCAAATGAGAAACAGGGGATGGCCTGCAGCTAGTATGGGTGGGGTCGGATAGCCTACGGCGGTCCGGCAGTCAGGAAGGGGGTCCACACTTGACTAAATATCTGAGCCTGATCCTGTAAGTTGTAAATGACTCTCTCATGCGTGGCTATGAGGCATATTGCCACAATCCATTCCTGCGGGGTCAACCCACAGTGCGGCAGACGCAGGAGGGCAGGCGGGCGATGCAAGAAAGGAAGAGAAGAAGGAGGGGGGAGGTGTGTCGTCTCTCAAGCAGTGGCCAGATCCCAGCTATGTTCAGAGAGCGTTCACCGGGGCTTCAGTGATCAATGGGCCAAAATCGCAATCAGTGGGAAAGATGCTGGGCCCTGTCGTTTATGTTCCACCAGGGAGAGGAGAGGAGCGACAGGACAGAGAGCCCTCCGTTGGGCCAGCACCGGGAAGGCCAGTCAAGTATTGTTGGCGCTCCAACCCGATAGTTCAGAGTGATACAGGGGTAGTAGCAATAGTAGTACGGGGGCCTCGCACTGCAGCAAACGTCGTTGTGAATGTTTCCTTCCGGACAGTCCAACTAGGGAACCCCGGCATTGCCAACAGGGCGCATGATAAAGAGTCTCATTGTTCGCACAGGCCTACTGTATGGAACAGCCTGGTATCGCCCCACTATGTGCCCCTCCTCACTTCGTAAGCCTTGATTTCTGTGATCTTGTCATGTGGCCCTCCTCCGTCACCATCAGTCAAGGGTCATCCCCCGTCGCGTCTCTCCACCGTGCTCCTGGTGTGTTTGTGGTGACCACTCTCAGACGCCACCTCCCTCCGCCACAGTTTCAATAAGTGCTCCCCAGCAACTGCCCGGGTGGGCGGGGTGGGAACTGGCGGTTATGCGAGGGCAGGGCAGACCGCCGTCCTTCTCTCCTCCGTCAGGGTCCAGGTGGCGGGCACGCCAAAGCCGGGACTCCAAACACTGCCCCAGGCGCCACCCGCGTTGCAGCCACGAGGAGGGAAGGCAGTATTGGAGGGCAAAATAAAATAAAGCAGGGCGAAGGCACATGAGGATGCGGCCACTGTCCAGGCCCTCCCTTGCCCGACAAGCCTATAGCTGCCACACACGGCCTTTTTCAGGGTTTCCCAGGCCCCCCAGTTATCTGCGCGCTCCAAGCTGGGCCTCCAGATCAAGCAAGGCCGCGGCTTCTCATCCGATCAAAGGCCGCCAGGCCGCCATTTCCTCTGCATCCTTCCAGCATGCGATGTGGGGCACTTCTGCGCACACCTAGCGCTGCCGCCCCGTCACTCCACGGAATCCGTTCCCTAGGCGGCCATCTCGACTCGTGGCCAGACCACGCCCCCATGTTGCGTTTCTTGTTGTGGGCATTAGGCCTACCCACGCAAGTGAGGTACCATTTTTATAGGGAGACTTGGGGAAAAACTGAATAGCAGAATAAGTTTTATTGCCCCTTGTCTTTCTCTACATTCTTTCCTTCCAAATGTAAGCCAGTATGTAAAAAAGACGTCTATTGGAGAAATGCCCTGTAATTCACATGCTAGAATGGGCACCCCGGAATTCAGAGATGTGCAAATAACCACTGCTTCTCAATACCTTATCTTGTGCCCATTTTGGAAATAAAAAGGCTTCCTTGACACCTATTTTTCACTCTTTATATTTCACCAAATGAATTGCTGTACTCCCGGTATACAATGAAAACCTATTGCAAGGTGCAGCTCCTTTATTGGCTCCGGGTACCTATGGTTCTTGATGAACCTACAAGCCCTAAATATCCAAGCAATCAGAAGAGTCCAGCAGACGTAACGGTATATTACTTTTGAAAATATGACATTGCAGGAAAAAGTTACAGAGTAAAACGTGGAGAAAAATGGCTGGGTTTTTTTCACCTCAATTTCAATATTTTTTTATTTCAGGTGTTATTTTCTGTAGGAAACTGACCCCTTGTTGAATTCAGAATTTTGTCTACTTTTCAGAAATGTTTAGCTGCCCGGGATCCAGCATTGGTTTCACACCCATTTCTGTCACTAACTGGAGGGAGGCTAAAATCACAAAAAATAGTAAAAATGGGGTATGTCCTGGTAAAATGCCAAAATTGTGTTGGAAAATTTAGCTTTCTGATTCAAGACTGCCTGTTCCTGAAAGCTGGGAAGATGATGATTTTAGCACTGCAAACTCTTTGTTGATGCCATTTTCAGGGAAAAAATCACATGCTTTCTTCTGCAGCCCTTTTTTCCCATTTTTTTGAATTTGTTTTTAGCTGTAATTTGGCTAATTTCTTGGTTTCCTCAAGGGGATCACACCCTAGTCAACCAACAACCCAATTTCTTACAGATGCCATCACAGTACACCTGGCACATGGATACTTTGCTCATAAATCTTATTTGGGGTAGTGACCGACGTCAACTGAGCATGGACAAGATGGGCTTTCCGAGGGAAGATGGGAAGCCTCGGTGTTCCTGACTTTCATGGATATTACTTTGCAGCCCAGCTACAGTGGGTGTTGGGCTTGATGACAGGGCACTATATACCTGAGACTACACTCCAAGAAAAGCAACTCTGTAGTGGTGTCCTCCATGACCTGATGTTTTCAGGGACAAAACTCTCTAAAACGTTGCCAGCATTGGTACAAACGGTGACCCAGGTGCTGCGCAGATGCCTACAATATACACAGACAATTGCACCCTACTCCCGGACACTCCCACTGTAGTGTCTGTCTACATCCCCTGCCCTGTTGACTGCCAGGGACTTAACTCTGTGGGAGACGGTGATATTTCAGATAATGGGGGACCCATACTCCGACTGAGCTATCACAGCGTTTTCTACCCTAGTTATGGAGCGTGGGCTGGGTGAGGGTCAATTCCCAACACATGGTAGGATCACAAATGCACTAAAGAGGCAATGGAATGCTGACTTTATGTAACCCAGTACACAAGCAGTGCAGTACACTATACACATGATGGGGCGTGAACGTAGATTGATCACATGGCTCTACATGGCAATTTGAGACCACACTGGGATATCGAGGTGCAAGCTGAAAAATCAATGAGATTCACAACACGTCTTTAATGAAGCGGAATGGGGGCGGGCTCTGGTGTATCCTAGAAAGGTCTTGAAGAATGTTAAATTCCAATTTATACAAAATAAAATTTTAAACACACTCCCCAGTATCTCACTCCCCAGAGGCTGCATCGCATGATTTATGGCACTCCCGCTGGGTGCCTCAGATGTTGGACTGATCAAGCAAATCTTTACCTCATGTCAGGCGTTGCAGGGACGTCAAGGAGTGCATTGCCACAATTACGGTTCAACTGCAACTAGAATCTATTGAGGCTTGCCTACTGAGTAGCCATCCACACTCTCTAAATGCACAGGCTACTACAAAAGTCACCAATCTAACACTCATACTCACTAAAAGAATGATCACTGTGCTTTGGAGGTTCACTCTCTCCGCTGCGGTGGGTGCGTGGTGAGTGGATCTAAAATACTGGGCTTCAGTCGAGGGCAGCGCACTGAAGAGGAAGGAGGCACAGAGTCTTTGTAGGTATCTCATAGCAGACTACTGGGACAAAATGCTACAGTGCCTTCAGGACTTGGAGAAGAAAGATGAATGTCCGCCATGACCTGCATTTCTCCTTACTGGGATTGGTGCACCTTATGGGAATCCTCCTCCTTACCCCAAAAAGTCCCCCGTCATTCCTTTTTTCTTCTGCAGGCATGCTTATGTTCAACAAATGGGGCTCACCTAAACTGCCTCTGCACAGAATTGCCCTGGGTTGCTTCACTGTTGCTCATAAGACATTTGAGACATGCTTAGTGTGGAAAAGCCTGCTTTAATGAGGCAGGTGTAACTTTAAATTATAACAAACCTTGGCAGCTAGCCATACATACTATACAAACCCAGCCTTTACTAATACAATGTAAAACCCATCCATCCATCTCCCCTAATATATCATCTCAACATTCCCTTGTCACTCACACTGCACCATTCTCTGTTCACACCAAACTTCAGCCATGAAAATATTCAATGTCAATCAAACATTTGGCTTCCTGTAGCATTTCAAGATTGATCCTCTCTCATCCCTATTTCATCTCTAAACTGTATTAACCTGTTCAACTTTGGTACAATAACTTCCAAACTGTCCAAGCTACCCGCCACCAGAAGAAAAAAAATAGGAGTTTTTATGCCCCCCTCAATCTTCCCCATTATTCCAGCTCTCTCAACAAAGTGAACAACTTCGACCTCAACTTTAACAAGTACAAATCCATTCCTAGTTCTGACAAATGTACATCGTCCTTTCTGAAAAAATGCCTCTCTACTCAAACTTAATACAGCTATTTACTAACACCATAACCCGTTCTTCTTCTTTGCAAAACCTTCTGGTATCCTGATTGCACTTTTTCTTGGCCCTGTCAATCACTCCAGGCCTCCAGGCATCTCTACAACACCTCCTAGGCACAAATGATGTACAAACCACAGTTGTGCCAGACCACATTCTCTTAATCTCACCCAGGTGTTACTTAACACTCTGTGTAAGAGCCAAACCTTTCATCTGCACAAGATAATTTTCTCCTAAATGCAAAGCCAGTACATCCGGACAATGACAATTTTTTCACAACTTTTTCCCATCTCCTCCTATCCTTCCCAAATCATTTTATATGAGCTCTTGAACCCTTAAAACCTAGATGTCTGCTGAATTTTCCAGCCTCAGTCTGGTGAGCTGCCCACTACATAGGAGTGCCTGGAAATCCAGACATTGATGTGCTCCTGTTGTGGCCCCGCAATGCACACTACAAGACAGAGAAATTGCATTAAAGAGGACCCTTCCTCAGCAAGACCAGCTCTCATGTAACATTTACAATAATCTGATTTCCACCTTTCTATAGTTTGAATCTCCTGTCTTCCCCAACCTCCCATTTCAGCTTCAGTTGCTGTTCCTATTCTAAAATAATGCATTCCATATTCCTTACCAGGCATACCCACACTGCTCAATGCCTTGCACAACACCCTTAGTACCAGAGACTGAAATACCCTTTCCCCAGACACATGCTAAAACACAGATTCCAACTGCTTCCTGTAAGTATGCCACCAATGGACTGGACATACCATCTTGTCAGGATAACTTCTGAGGGTCATGCATTTACCCCTGCCTTTTTGATCTATCTTTGATTTTGGCATCCATACTTGTATCTCACCCTGCTTTTTTATCTATCTTTGATTTTGACATCCACATCTGTATCTCACTCAGCCATTCTCCCATGTCTTTCAGTTGTATGCCCCCAACCTTTCTGGTCCCAAACACTTCTCCCACTCAGAATGCACCAAAAAGAACACACCATTACCACAGCAAACAAGATACTCTCTTGTACGCTCAAACACACATGCAGCAGTGCCCTAACCAATCTGTTTTTTAGCAGCTGAAGCATTATCACCCTCTGTAATCTTTCAATCAGGCCCCATTCTCTTTCCCATCCTTCCAACAATCTCCTTCTCATCTCACCTGCAGATGGCTTATAGCCCTAGTACATCTTCCCAAAAAATGCTAAACTTTCTAACTTGCCGACAATCATCACAAATGACAAGCCTTTTTCACTCATGGACATAATAAATGTTACCACATCCTCTCTGTGGAAATGCTCTCCATCTTCTAAGTTTCTTTTCCAAGCTCCTGACTCCCTAAACTCATTACATACTTGTCTGTATGCTGGCCACGTGGAACCCTTAATTAGCTGGATCAACCTCTCTCTCCAACGGTCCACATCACCTTCTTCTCTGCATTGGCCCCAGGGGCTACCCCACAGAACTTCTGTCACTGAGAACGAGAAAGAGCATCAGCAATGCTGTTGTCTATTCCCGCAATGTGTCATGCCTTGAAAACCACATTCAATCTCAAACATTTCAAAACTAAAACTCTCAGCAACTTAAGAACTCACAGACTCCTCACTGACTGTATGTTCTCAATGTGCACTACTGACCGACTTTCCAAATGAAAGTTACTTTTTGTTGAAAAAACTCACTGCCCCATACATATACTGACACCACCAATGGAAAAATTTCAAAAATACAATGCTACGACCTCCATTATTCCAATGATTGGGCCATTCTTCTGTACACCACCTTCCCTGTCAAAACAATCCAAAACCTGCACTGCACGCCACTTATGAAAACAGCTCCAGAGGCCACTCAACCTCTTCTCCTATTCCCTCCATCAAGAATCTCTTAAAATCCTGCAACAGTGTTTCCCACACTCTCAAATCCTCTTTTACATCTGCTTTTGGCCTTATTCTATGATGTGGAAAAACTGCCGCAGATAGTGCCAAGCCCTGCTTTGACCACTCTATGAGCAAAATGGAGATGTTCCAACAACATTTGCATATCCTTCACTTTTGCTTTGTCTTTCGCCAGCAT
Source organism: Pleurodeles waltl (assembly GCF_031143425.1). Classification (NCBI taxonomy): domain Eukaryota; kingdom Metazoa; phylum Chordata; class Amphibia; order Caudata; family Salamandridae; genus Pleurodeles; species Pleurodeles waltl. The sequence goes on along the minus strand of NC_090437.1, from coordinate 1,083,152,269 downwards.
CTCACTCAACAATCTCAACAAAGTTACTCTCTTGTCCTCAGACAACCGCACCTCCATCTTCAATGCATCCACTTGCAGCCCCAAGAAAGTCAAAACGTCCACTGGTCCACATGTTTTTTCCGGGGTGATTGAGACTCCTATTGCCTGTAATAGAAACTGTTGCAAACTGTTGCAAGTGTTTGCACTCCAAAGAATTTGGTGCATCGACCGTGAAAAAAATCATCAAGAAAATGTGTCATAGCTGCTGAACCTGTAATACACATAAACAGTTGCCTCAACAGAGTACTGAAGGCTTCAAAAAACGAACAAGAAACAGAACAACCCATTGGTAAAGCCCTGTCTACAAATATGGAGCCAGCAAACTTAATCCCCAGGAATTCAAAATCCTCTGGGTAAACTGGCAACAGCTGAAAAGCTAATTTGATATCACATATTGGCATCATTGCATCTCTGTCATCATTCTGCACCAAAGCTATTGTTAAATCCACTGAAGTGCAATGCACCCTCGTCCTCTCCTCAGATATGAACTTGTTTACAGATAAATCTTCTGATCATGAAATATGTTGAATCATCCTGAACTTATCTGGTTCCTTTTTTGAAACAACACCTATTGGAGAGATAATGAGATTTGACAATGGCCAATTGTAAAAAGGGCCGGCCATCCTTCCTTCATCCACCTCTTTCCTTAATTTTTTTCACAAAAGTGCTTCTTGCTGCTGGATGGAACACAAATTCTCAGCCCAGCAACGTACTTGGGGACCTTCACAACCAAATCTAAAACCATATTCAAAACTTCTTAACAATTGCTCAGCTGCCTCTGTCAGTGAGCAGTAATCCACCCAATACCACAAGCCATGTTGTGCTGTTCATCCCTCCTTCTACCCCTATCACTCCCCGACTGCCACTGTCTGCCAGTATTGTCCTGCCACTGATCCCCTTGTGGGCTCCTTGATTGCTACCCTTCTGAGGGCTGCATTTGAGACCTGGATGTCTCTTCCCACCTTGGGAACATTTGTGCTTAAAACAGCAATGCTCCCTGTTGCATGTCCCTTTTTAAATGCCCAACATGTGCTGGCTGTGCTTGTCTTTCATCTCCCATATGACTCTAACTCCCCAGTGGGAGGCACTCTCAAAAAGGCTTATAAATCACTGGCCAACCACCAGCCATGTATGTTGTAGGCACCGGCCTTTCTGGAGTCATTCTCTGTAGGAAGCGTTCATAATCAAGTTGTCACCACACACCATCTGCATCATCTGCAACTCTTGCCTTAAATTCCTCATCATATCTTACCCATACCCAGCCATCAAATATAATCTGCGCCTTCCGCATTACATTCAAGTACTTAAATAAAGCCACACCCTCTAGAAACGTATCACAACGTACGCTTGCATATATTAAAAATGCTGCTGTCCAATGTTCAATATTCACCGGCATGTCCAGATGCTTGGATAACCCGCACTCCACCTTTTGTTTACCCTCTTTAGTACTCACTTTTCTGTGTAAAAGCTTGAACATCTCATTATACTCACCTTTCCAAATTCTTTTCTTTGTGTCCATGGTAAGACCTGCTGTCTACGTCGGGACACGCCCCGTGGACCGGTGAGCCACTGCCATGCCATGCCCAGTTTGAGCTCCAGTGTCTCTTGACCTTGCATTATTTTTTTGTTACCTGAAAGACACTTGGAGGTGCATCATTAACCATCTCCTGCCACCCATGATGTGAATCATTGGGTGCCAACCACCATGCCACTTCTTCCTGTGCAGCCTCACGTAGTTCATCCTCCTCCAATTCATCCTCTTCATAGTCCAGAAGCTCATTCATTCCCTCAACCACATCTCCAAACCTATCAACGTGAGCCCAGTATGTCCCTGACCTCACCAACCTCCAAAACCAAATCTCATTTGGATAAACTGTCTCACCATTCCTGTAGCTGCAGGGAGACAACTGAAAGCCTACCCTTAATGTCAGTATTGCGGTCCCTCTGACATCCCTGAGCAGACCACATAGGCCTTCAGTGTGTGGTCTTTGAGCCGTATCCAGCTTTCCCTGCTGCATTCATGCCATGGACAGCAAAGAATCAATATCTCCTAATATACTCCCCCAGTCTGGATTCACTACTGCTGTCCCTGCTCTGTCCATCACACTACCCGCATCGTCAGCAATCCACTGTTACATGACCCCCAATGCTGGCAGAGTGCTAGAAGGGGCCCCTCCACTGAGTACTGCACACACAGGTCCACTTGTCCCCAGCCCCATCAGGCTTGCATTCCCTAAAACCCTCTGCCGACTATCAATGCCAAGCACCATCGACCTCTGCACTGCTAGAAGAACACTGTGCCCCAGCCTTTCAGTCCTGTCGCTGTACTGACTAGACACATTTTGATCGCACCTGTAGGAAAGTGCCCCTTTTAACATGGTTACCACCCACGTTTTGCCTGGTTTCTGGTGCAATTTTGACTGAAAGTGCACTGGGTACCTGCTAAACAGGTCCCCAGTGCCAAATCTCTTTTTCCAATTGGCAAACCCTTTAGTTGCCACTGTTTAAAGTCCCTAGTAAATGGTACCCTTGGTACCTAGGCCGTGTGGCACTGAAGAAGGCCCCTGAAGGCCGCAGCACAGACTGTGCCACACTCAAGGAGCCTCTCACCAACTGCGCACAATGCTGCCATTGCAGACTGTGGGGGTCATTCCGACCCTGGCGGTCATGGACCACCAGGGCCGGGGTTGGAGGAAGCACCGCCAACAGGCTGGCGGTGCTTCCGTGGGCATTACCGCCGCGGTCAGATACGGGAAACCGGCGGTGTCCCGCCGGTTTCCCGCTGCCCCAGGGAATCCTCCACGGCGGCGCTGCAAGCAGCGCCGCCATGGGGATTCCGACCCCCTTACCGCCATCCTGTTCCTGGCGGTTTTCACCGCCAGGAACAGGATGTCGGTAACGGGTGTCGCGGGGCCCCCTAACAGGGCCCCACATTGATTTTCAGTGTCTGCTTGGCAGACACTGAAAATCGCGACGGGTGCAACTGCACCCGTCGCACACCAGCAACTCCGCCGGCTCCATTCGGAGCCGGCTTCCTCGTTGCTGGTGCTTTCCCGCTGGGTAGGCGGGCGGCCTTTTGGCGGTCGCCCGCCAGCCCAACGGGAAAGTCTGAATGACCGCCGCGGTCTTTTGACCGCGGTACGGTCTTCTGGCGGTTCCCGCCAGACGGGCGGCGACCGCCGCCGGCGGGGGTCAGAATGACCCCCTATGTGTCTTGGTGCAGAGATAACATGAAAACATGACGTGGCCCACAGCCTGTGTGCCATGTTCCCTAAGGCAGGGTGCACTATATTACATGTGTGGGCACAGCGGCATCAGAAGCTATGCCACTTTTATGTCTTTGTCAATTCGCAGACATAGCAAGCGATCAGTGAGGCCATTCTAAGTACATGTGCTGGACACTGGTCATTGCAAATTCTCCAGCTACATGATGGCTTCACTGAAGATAGGGATGTTTGATATCAAACAGCTTGCATTAATAAACTCTCACTGAATCCAGTGATGGATTTATTAATGCATGCACACAGAAGGCACCTGAGAGGTGCCCCCTGAAAACCTACCAACCCCTAGCGTGGTCACTGACTGGTGCAAACCAGTGTAGCCACCTTAGACAGTGTTCTGGCCCCCTGAGGTGACAGCCAACGCTCTTGAGGGCTCAGAACAAAGGCCTGCTCTGGGTGGATGTGATAACACCTCATCCATGCAGGATGGACATTCCAGGGAGCAAGCTTCAAAGTCCTTGCCACCTTTGAAATGCGACCCAGGCCTCTGTAAATAGTAGAGAAGGCTAGAAGTAGTTAAATTAGGAGGAGTGCCCACTTCATGCCAGTCCTATCCCTAAGGTGGATGAGCTGAAGTGGACACTACTTTTTAAATTCATCCATCTTATTTGGAAGGAATTAGGCCAATAGGGTTAGGCCCACTTCCCATCAGAAGTGGTCATAAGAAGGGTGTAGTCACCCTAAAGGTGGGTGGGTAGCCAATTGGCCACCACCTGACAACCCTTTAATGCCCTTAAATTCAGTATTTAGGTCGCACCCCTGAACCCTAGAACTCAGATTCCTGATGATCTAAGAAGAGCCGTATTCTACAGGGTCACACATGTAGAGAAGACTGCAGACACCAACTGACTTGGCCCCAGCCCTACTGCCTGTCTGCAGCCGTCAACGATTCTGCATCAAAAGATGACCTGTCCTGCAGCCTAGGGACCTCCAAAGCCCTGGGAGGACTGCCTGTTTTGACAAAGACCAAGATCCCCCATGGACAGTGGACCTTTTCAGAAGAAATCAACGTAAAAAACAAGAACGCTGCTGTAAGGAGCTGTGAAAATGCTCTGTACATGACGCCCATGGCCAGAGTCTGAATGGCCCACAGGTCCTGTGAAGGTTCCCCAGCAATTCTGAGCCCGAGCCTACCATGGGTTGACCCCTGCCAGACTCTGCCTTGAAGACTGCACCCTCAATCCAAAGATATCCCCTGACCATGACCCCCAGTAAGCTGACATCAAAGGACACCCCTGCATCCGGAGCCCCTGGACCTTGGGGATCTGGACTGACGATGTGCCTGGGTCCCTCAACATCTGAACTTACTTGGGCAGCTGTGGGTTTTCTTCATTCAGTCTCCTGGCCCGAGCCTGCAGCCTTTTTCCAAAACCGACCTCCTCCATTGACTTGAGTTGGGAACCTGAAGCTGTTTTGGCACTCTGCACCCGGCCGCCCCTGTGCTGCTGAGGGTGTATGTTTAGTGCTGCCTTGTGACCCCCTGGTGCTTGGCTCAAAGCCAGGATATCAGCCCCTGACGCCACTTTACTCACCTTTGTTCACTGCTAGTCTCCATTGGTTGACATTGGGCACCCGATCCTGAATTTGACCTCTGCACCCAGCCTCCCATGTGCCGCTGCGGGTGCCCTCTTGGTGCTGATTTGAACCTTGTGTGGTGTTGACCAACGCCGAAGAATAGATTTTTAAGTCAAGTAGTTACCTGCAAAACTGCATTCTTGTTTCCCTCTCATAGGGTAACATTGAAGGCTCTGAAAATTGCAATGTTGATTTTTGAAACTGAAAAGTATTTGTAATTTAAAGACTGCTTACCTTATAATGAAGTTCTTTGGTTCAAAGCATATGTAATAGTAAAGGTTATTTTTATAATTTGGTCCCAGATTTATCCTTTAAGTGTGTGTCTCATTTATTGCCTCTGTGAGTACAACAAATGCTTAATACAACTCCTTTATAAGACTAACTGCTCACCCACACTGCCACAAATAGAGCATTAAACATATCTATTTCTGCCTCTACAAGCCTATGGGGATCCACTGGACTCTCTGCATGGTGTGCTTCATTTTAATGCACCATATAGAGAGCCAGCTTTCCACAGCACCCCACAAAAAACCTCGTGGCACCATCCTGGTAAGATGCTGCTGTTTTTTGTATGTTCTCAGCAGCAACAAGAACATTTTTGACCGGCCCTCAGCTAGCCATTCTGAGAGTATCTAAAGATGTTTTTCCCCTTTGTGCCGCCTCTGATGCTGAACTCATGCCCAGGGAAGGAGCCCCAGCGCCACTATCCATAGTGGCCAGGCCAAAGCTAGCCACTTTGTTCCCCCTCGCCACTCCAGCCCCACCTGTAGGAAGCTCAAAACTTGTCTGCCTGTCTTTTGCCGTCTGCACATGTTCTTCATCGTAGGCCTGTGCAGGCCCAACAGCCTCTTCCCTTTGTGTGGCAGATGACCTTTCCTGATCCGCTTGTCTACTGCCAGCTCAAGGCTCTCTCCTTTTCCCACACTTGCCCCGTCGCAGGAGCAGGTAGGCTATCTTTCTGTTGTTTCAGCCTGTGCTTTAAGGGCAGCACCTGTGCCGCTTGAGCATGTGTTCATAGTTAACACCGTCTACATCTGGCAAGGCTTCTCTGCTCACGAAGGCTGACCCACCGTAGGGTCTGCCCCACTCACCTCTCGAACCATCTTGTCTGACTTCTCTATTTTCTCTTTGGGCAGCAAGCAGGCCATCACTGCTGCAACCCCTCTCGCCGCTCTCTGCTGTGGCTGAGGCTTTCTCCATGGGCGGAGGAAGTGTGTGGGACACGGGGGATGTATCCACACCCCCAGATTTTAGAGGGTGAGGGATACAGGGGACAAGGGTAGGAAGGACAAGGGGACAAAAGAGTTTCCCCTATCACTTCAATGATTTGCGGGGTCATTAGCGCACAAGAGCGCTACTTAGAATGGCCCAGTTTGCTGACTGCTGTCTGCATCCTACCATCCTCAGCCCTACCTTCACCTACCACCTTGAAGACAACCCCTGCAGGATAATGAGGAAGGCTCCTGCAGGCTAGTAAGGAGTCTACCTTGCCAAGAAGGTGGGACCCAGTAAAAAATGACAACTGTAGCAGGACATTTTTAGTAGCCCCTGCACACACTTTCAAAAGCGCTTTCATTCCTGCTGGGCAGCAAGGGAGAGGGCTTTCTGATTTTAAATTCCTGCTGGCCCAGGACAAAGGACAACATTGAGGGGCCATCAGGCCTCCTTTTGTTTTATTACTCTAGCTGGAAGCTGTCTGGAGCCTCACACCTAGCTGCTATGGAGGAAACAAAAGCACACAGTTTGCTATCAATTCACAGATACCTAAGAGAGACATGGTATTCATTTTGTAGAGTCCCTGCATATAAGAGATATGTATGCACTGTAAGAATCTCAAATGTGTTGGTCTGCCCCAGTATTTTCATGAATAACAATTTAAATCCAGCTATTGTGCTTTATTTCTTTTATAGCGATACTCATCCCAATGAAGGGTGTCCAAGCGCTTTACATCATACATACACATCATTATTATTCCCTGATATATACTTGGCATGCAAAGATCGCTTCAGCAGATGTCTTAACCCCCACAAAATATTTTAAAGTGCAGACTTTGCAACCAATTAAGCAGAACTGCCACATTTCTTCTTTATGCCAATTTCTTAGCGGCAGAGGCTCTAAAAAAAATAATTTATGAATTGAGGCCCAGATTTTGTGTTGGGGCTGCTTAACTTTTTTGGCACAACCCCAAAGCAAAATTTCATTTGTTAAATATAGTAATGCACTTAAATGTACTCATGATAGACCTGCTAAACATATGTCTTGAGGAGTTAAGATCGGATGTCACCTCCTGGGAGATCATGGGTTGTGATGCCAAGTGCAATGTCAGGTGCCATGATGTCATGCGTTGTGATGTCTCTTGCATCTTGCCTAACTCGGTTAGTCCCCCTACTTTTTTTTTAAGACTTGCCCCCTGAGTATTTGTAGTTGCCTAGGATCACACCATTTAGTGAAAGAGGGAAGGTGAGATTTTACCTTCTCACACTATACAATTTAACTACTATAAGGCTATCTATTGTCTTTTTTATCTAAGTAATGAAGGGTTGGATTACAGTGTGGCTAACAGGGAGAAGCCATGTTTCATTTTGGGCAGTTTTGTCTAGCGTTATTAGTTATGCTGCTGATATCATCACATACTTAAGCATATTGAAGTACATTATCTTTTCTGTTTTTAACATTTTTGTTTGACTTGTATTTTGATTTATTTATTAATTTTCAATGTTACCTTCAATGGTAAACACTATTTGCAGATACAAGGGACATCCATGAGCACTTGGATGGCTCCTTCCTGTGCAAATATATTCATGGGCAAACTGGAGGACTATATACTTGCTAGTTCTATCATCAAACCACTGGAATGGCTACAATACTTTGATGACATATTTATAATATTGAATGCAGGAAGCAGAACATTGGAGCAATTTACAGCTTTTATCAACAGTATCCATCCTACCAACAGAAGAGCCATCTCCCTTTTCTGGATGTGTTACTCACCATTCATGAACAACAAATTATAACTGATCTGTACCACAAGCCTACAGATGCTCATTTGTATCTAAACTGGACTTCATGTCACCCATGCCACACTAAACTCAGCATTATCTACAGCCAAGCACTCAGAATAAGATGGATCTGCAGCAATGAAGACACTTGTAAAGACCATCTACAGGAGCTTGTTAGATTATTTAAAAAGCGAGGCTATCCTCTGCATATCATTCTGCAACAAATTGACAAGTCTTTGCAGTTACCCAGGGAAGCACTTATTTGGAATACCAGCAGAAGAAACAAAAGTGACAGAATCCCATTTGTAGTTGACTATCATCCATCAGCTCCCAACTACAGAAATATAATACAAACAACTTTTCCCTTACTATCCACTTGTGAAAATTTGCAAAAGCTTTTTCCAAAACCGCCAGGCATTGTTTACCGCAAAGCTCCCAATTTACGATCACTTACAGTGACAGCTGAACTTAAGCAAGCTCTAACAAATGCAGGAGTTCACTGCTGTGATTCCAAAAGGTGCATCACATGTGAATACCTTTTACAAACATCATCAGTAACTAGCTCTGTTACAAGAAGGACCTATGGAATAAGACAGCATCTTACATGTCACTCAACATGCATTATTTATGTGATTCAGTGCCAACGTCAAAGCTGTAAAAAAATAAAAGTATGCCAAACAGTGAATGAACTCTGTACACGATTGAGGAACCACAAATCAGCAATAATTAACAAGAAACCTGACCAGCCTGTAGCCAATCATTTTAACCTTGTGGACCATGTACTAACAGATTTGAAGATTCTCCCAGTGGGATATGTTTTAAAGAAAGAACTACTGGACATCAGAGAAGATTTCTGGATGTACTGTTTACAATTACTGGACTGCATTGATTCCACATTCCAATTGGAATCTTCACTCATGATGCTTTTTGAAAATCCAGCAGTGTCAGCCGTGCAGCCGTTAAGCAAACAATCTTGTTCTTCCTGATGAAGGAGGAAGCTGAAACATTGTAGAAATATATTTTTGTTCTTTGGTGAGATCATCTGTTTAAGTCACTTCTTACTTGGATTTACCATTTGTGTTCTGTATGCTTTTATCAGTAAAATTGTATGTCTTTGCAAATGTAATGGCCATATCAACTGAAGATGTGTTGCCTGTAATGGCAGTGTGCTAGCACACTATGCATACTCCACTTAATGTCACTACTCTTCCCTGCAGCACTTCATGCCACTTCAATCTACTCTGCACCTGTCTGCTCTACTCTATGCCATATCACTCTACCCCACTTCACTCTACACCACTGTACTATACACCACTGTACTTTACTGCAGCACTCAATGCCACTGCACTGAACTCTACTTGCCACCGCTCAACTCTGTGCCACACAACTGCACTCTGCACAATGCAGTCTATGCCACTACACTCTATGCCACTCTACTCTGCATCACTGGACTGTACGCCACTCTATCTTGCACCACTCCATTCTACCATGCACCACAACACCCTACAAGACAGCACTCTGCACCACTGTACTCCGCGTCACGGCAATCTATGCTGTACCACTCCACTTTGTGGCCCTCTGCTCTTCACCACTAGAGTAGTGCACTCTACTCTAAACCAGTGCACTCTACACCAATGCACTCACCAACACTTTAGTAAAAACCAATGCACTCTATTATATTCTACTCTGCACCACTTCACTCTAGAGTACTCTACAATCCTTCACTCTACATTACACTCGATGATGATCCACTCTGAAACTCTACTCCATTAAACTTTACTCCACTGTGTTCCACTATACAACACTTTACTTCACTCTGTGACTCTCTACACAACTGCCTCTACACCACTCCATGTCACTTTACTCAACTCTATTCTATGACACACTACTTCACTCTATGCCACTCATGACATTCTATCTGCCACTTCAATCTACTTTATTGTACTCCACTCAACTTTATGCCACTGCACTATATGACTATGTACTATGCTTAACAACACCCAATTCAATGCTCTCTACACCACCCAATGTTACTTTACTCCACTCTATGCCATTCCACTCTTCTTTATGCCTCTCTATGCCATTCCACTCTTCTCTATGACACTACTCAACTCTATGACAACACTTTACTTCACTCTGTGACTCTCTACACAACTGCCTCTACACCACTCCATGTCACTTTACTCAACTCTATTCTATGACACACTACTTCACTCTATGCCACTCATGACATTCTATCTGCCACTTCAATCTACTTTATTGTAATCCTCTCAACTTTATGCCACTGCACTATATGACTATGTACTATGCTTAACAACACCCAATTCAATGCTCTCTACACCACCCAATGTTACTTTACTCCACTCTATGCCATTCCACTCTTCTTTATGCCTCTCTATGCCATTCCACTCTTCTCTATGACACTACTCAACTCTATGACACTCTACTCACTCCTTGACACTCTATGCCACACCAATTGACAACACTCTATGACACATCTTTCTACTTTGTGCCATTAACTTATAGCCATGCTAGTTTACAACATGGCTAAAGACACATTGGCAAAGATATAGCCCTGCATAGATGCAATCTATTGGTTTTGACAATGCTTGTTTGTAAAGTATGGAACTCCGAGGTGACTTGCAGTATCCTTATCATCTATGCCAAGGGGTAGAATAGCCAATATAATACATGGCCACACCATCAACTTACCCACAAACCATTTAAAACTTTAGTGCAGCGGTTCCCAACTTGTGGCCTGAGGCCCACCAGGGGTCCATGACACAATCACAGGGGATCCTCAGGCCTGGGCCAGCAGGAAGGCATTCTCCAGCTGTGGCCTCTAGAAACATGTGCATTTTTATGTGTTTTAAAAGCACTGCAAAGTTCCTTGTACATCCAGCAGCTTTCGGCAGCAGCAGCTCCTCCGCTAAGCCTGTGGAGTGTCGCCCCACTACTCTGAGCAGTGCAGAAAAGGAAAAATAAAAAGATAAGAACACAATCATTTTTTTTTCAGTGCAGAGCCAGGTTAGGGTGGGACGGGGCTGGGCTTTGTCAGAGGGAGGAGGAGTGGTATGTGCACCATAAGTGCGCATGGCGGTTTGGTCAGCCGCACAGCCTGGGGGAGAACATGCACAGGCTCTCACTCCCTGTCTGAGCACCGAATCAGGCTGCTCAGACCAATCACGATGCTGCTGTCATGCTGGTGACAACAACGTTGTGATTGGCTTAGGGGAGTGTGGGAGCTTCTGTGCTGCCGGGAGTCAGGAAGGGACAAGGAGAGAGGACGGAGGACAGATGACAGCCATACACTGATAAGTGTTCTTTTCTTTTCACTCCCCTGCCCCACCACCCCCATTCCGTTGCAGCCATCACTGGCTTTCGAGCAAAAGTAAAAGCATCAAGATAACTCTGTACCTGCTGGAGAGAGGTAGGGGTTTTGTCTAGTGTCAGTTTTGACTCATCTAAGGTAGCAGAGATGGTTAATATGCCTGCTGCACAGAACATGTATCATGCAAGGAACAGTAATTTATGTGCATAGCACATTGGGTTACTACTTTTGTCACAGAGATTCTTTTGCTGCTGTGCAGTTCATAAGTTACAATCGTAATCTAGCAGAGTGAGCTATGAACTGCCATCAAAGAGGTGCATGAAAACCGCATGGCACAAATTAGAAAATTATGTTTTGTTTTCCCAGTCTTTCATTTTCTTTATGCTGCTAATAAAGGTTTGCTTGTGTAAAAATCTATTCTTATTATTAAAGTTGTTGTATCTTAGCAACACGATGCCACTGCTGCTGCATTCTAGAATGTGGAGACAGTAGTCAGAAGGCAACCGGTTGCTGTGGAGGCTGGACATGAGATGGGGTTGTTCCTTATATCTTAATAAACTGTGGTTTACAAGTTATCTCAAGACACCGCCTTTTTTTTATGGGTATATGGCGATGTGACAGGGTCAGAAACAATGGAGGCTTGAAATCATTGTAGTAGATTATGCTTTTATTTCTTTTTCGCACACATATGTCACAGTCTGCCGAAACGAGTTTCTTGGTTTTCTTTTACTTTTTCTCTCTCTCTCTCTCTCTGCTTGTAAGTCTTTGGGGTCTTGCCTCTGATCCGTCTTTCTTTTCTCTTTCTTTTCAGGTGTAATCTCCGGTACTATCCAGGAGGGTCATAGGAGGAAAGAAGAACACAGAAGACCTTTAAGAGGTGGATATTGTTTAATTTGTTCTCTCTCTCTCTGTCTTTTCTGACTTTTATTTCTTTCTCTCCTATCTTTCTTTTATACTGGGTGTTCTTTTTTTCTCTTTCTTTTCTGTCTTTCTTTTTCTGGCTGATTGCTTCACTATTTCTATACTCATGGTGTTCTCTTTCCTTTCCTTTTACTTTCTCTCTCTCTCTGCTGGTCAGTCTTTAGGGTCTTGCCTCTGATCCGTCTTTCTTTTCTCTTTCTTTTCAGGTGGAATCTCTGGTACCATCCAGGACGGTCATAGGAGGAAAGAAGAACACAGAAGACCTTTAGGAGGTGGATATTGTTTAATTTTTTCTCTCTCTCTCTGTCTTCTCTGACCTTTATTTATTTCTCTCCTATCTTTCTTTTATACTGGGTGTTCTTTTTTTTCCTCTTTCTTTTCTGTCTTTCTTTTTCTGGCTGATTGCTTCACTATTTCTATACTCTTGGTTTTCTCTTTCCTTTCCATTGGACTTTTTTTTTTCTTTCTTTTCCCAGGGCTCTTTATAACTCCCTGTCTGTGATATCTAGTCTGTCTGCACTTCTCCTCAGTCTTCCTCTCTGTTTCTGACTAGGCTACATGTAAATGAGCCTTCAGAATCATAACATTTTTCTGTGCCCCGTGTCAACGTGATGTTTCCAAAACCTTGTTTTCTAAGCCCGCCCTGTTTCCCTGTGATGAATCCTTGCGTTACCTACTTCCCCCCCTTCTGTGCAATTATAAAACCTAAAACCAAATTCCCGCCTCCCAACTCCCGTTTTGTAGCAATATCCCGTACCTGACTAGGCCACGTCCTTCCTAGAATGTGGCCAGTCTGTTCGCTCCTGCTCTCCTCCAAGACATCCTCCGCTGTCCCCACGTCGGTGTTGAGAAGCGCCTCCTCTCCTCGTCCTCTTCTTTCGTCTTCCACTCTGTAGCAGGTCCGTCCATCCCTTCCTCTGCCTGCGACACCTCTTCACCTCCTGGGGAAAGGATCTCCATCCTCCTTCGCCTTGCTCAGGTTTTAAAACCCCGCTAGTTTCCGCATCCTTCTCGCGGATGCACTGCTTTGTCACACCCTCCTCTGCCGGGTCAGCATGCATACCATCAAAAAGTTCCCCCGGGGCACTTCCTCCCTGGATCCGGGTTCCGCAGCCCCTCACAGGCGACGAGGATGGTATATTGATCAAGGTGGACTCTGAGTGAAAGAGAAAGAGAAAGGAATGGAAACTAAAGCAAGAAGACGACCCCTGACTCATGCATGCTAAATTGGGAAGGCTAATGCTACAGCTTGTCTCAAGTTTTGAACAGCGGTGAGTGAATTCCGAAAAAAAAACTTGTTACATTATTCTGATCGGGAGTTGGGATCGCGGTTCATTAGTTTAACACTATTCTTACTGTTGCTGTTGGCGAGCGTGCCTCGTGCATGCCAGGTGCACAATTTTGCAAGTCTGGAACGCGCGCACCTGGAACTTGCCATTGTGTTGCACCGGCAAGCGAGTTTGGAAGTAAACAGAAGCACAGCAACGCCACGGGACAACGAAGGCATTAGGACAATGTGTGTCAGGACGCAATGTACAGGATGATGGCACAGCGTAGTTGCTAAGGAACAGTAACGCCATGGCATATTGGAAGATGTCAGAATAACTAGCATCGTACGGGATGACGGCACAGCGTGGTTGTTAGGTACTGGGAAACAAAGCGTAGGAGGAAGGAAACAGCGTGCGATCAGCCTGATCTTATGAAAGGAGGTTTGTCAAGCGTTGAGGAGATCGTCTATGAACAACTAACGAGCAGGAAGGAGTTGAGATGGTGGTGACAACGTTTTTTTATATTAATTTGTTATTTTAAAAGAAACCTCTGTACAGTACCAAGTACTGTTTTAGTTATTTCAGGAGTAAGAAAGAGACAGCCTAAACTGCCATTATAGTTATAAAGTCGCATATCTGGGTTAGTTGTTACAGTTGTGTCTGGTAAAACACGGAAAGAGTAACAACAAACAAAATTTGTATATTTAGGAAAATAGATACCTCATCTGTAATGGCACCTCCAAAGTTTTTACAAAATGCAGGTTTATCAGCCGTGGTGTGAGAAGATTGGAGAGAATCCTTTGAAGCCTATCTTGAGGCGATTGGTGGGGAGGTATTTCCTTCAGCAAGAAAGTTAGCATTTCTGAAGCACAACTTAGGCAGAGAAGGAAGAAAGGTGTTAAAAACTTTACCTAAACTGTCACGAACAGTGACCACGAACCATGACGGGGATGGCGAAGACGTTTCAGACTCTGAAGAAGTAGAAAATGATGAATATTTACTTGCCATGAAAGCCTTGGGGGAAATTATGGCAAAAAGTTAAGTGTTGTTGTTGAACAGCACAAGTTTTTTTCGAGGTCACAACAGGCAGTGGAAAGTGTGGAGCAATACGTTGCAGTTTTAAGAACATTACCTGCCACATGCAAATTTAAAGATGTGCATGAAGAAATTATAAGAGACCAGTTCATAAACAGGACCAGCAGTGTAAAGGTACAGGAGAAACTATTAGAATTAAAAGATCCCTCTTTGCAGAAAGTAATATATATTGCGAGACTCATGGAGAATACATCACGACTAGTGAAGGAACTTAGTAGTGGAAATAGTCCAAATGAATAAACTAATGTAAATGTGGCACAAAGATCAAAAAAGGGACCAGTACTAATGGCTAAATTATTCACAAATAAAGAGAAGGCAAGCTATAGATCTGGGAGTTTTATACACACTGCAGATGCAGACAGAGGTCCTGCTTTAAAAGCAATGTGTTTTAACTGTAAAAAGGTTGGCCATTTTTCACGTGTTTGCAGGTCAAACTGCCAAACCAAGGGGAAGAAAGCTGTAAATGTGGTATGTGATGACCAAGAGGAATACACAGATGAGGAGGTAGAACAGAGTACTAATGAGGTGTTGGTTGTACAGTAGGATGTAGCCGGTGAAATACAGGAGAGCTATCATCCTCCCAAGTGTGTCATAAAAATAAATGAGCAGGATGTGGTGGTGAGGGCAGACTTGTGTTCGCCTTACACCATAGTGGACAAGGCAACATAGCAGAAATTGGGTTAATGCAAGTTAGAGATGCCTGACATACAACCAGAAAGGTATTGCGGAGTGAAATTATCAATCATTGCTAGGATATTTCAGAAGCAAAATTGAATACATGAACAGAAACACTATAGGGAACATTTCTATAGTGGAAAGTGGGAAGGCCCTTTTAGGGTGGAAGGATCAAAAAGATTTAGGCATTATTCTCAGTCCTAATCATCCTGAACAGGTATTGCTTACAGAGGAAGTAAGTAAGAATCAGTGGCACGAGAAATACCAAAATTATTCAGTGAGGGTTTAGAATTTTCAACACCATATTGCTCAAAGCTAACAACATTCCCAAGGTTCACAAAGTGAGAAATGTTCCTTTTACCTTGAGGGGTTCGCTGAATGAAGAATTGAGTAGGGTATGTGAGGCTGGGGTGATTGAACTTATAGAATCATCGGAACGGTTAAGTCCAATAGTTTTAGAACAGAAGGCTAACAGCAAAATACGCATGTGTGTTGATCTAAGAGATCTCAATCAACAGGTTTGGGTGGATCGACATCCTTTGCCTCATATAAATGAGATGGTCTCAAGTGTAAGAAGTGCAAATTATTTTTCACCAATAGACTTGTCTAGAGCGTATCACCAAGTGAGCTTACACCCAGAGTCGAGACACCTTACGTCATTCATAACGCCTGAAGGAGCTTTCCGGTACATACACATGCCTTTCGGGTTAGCATCAGCTTCAGCAGTCTTCCAAAGGCTCATGAGTAAGATGCTAAAGGGTATTTCAAATGTATTGGTTTTCCAGGGTGACATTTTGGTGTGGTCCGTTGACAAAGAAAAACATGATGAAGTGTTGAAGAGTGTTTTGGAAAGGTTACAAAAGGCTGAACTTACAGTAGGGATGGACAAATGTGTGTTTGGGAAGACACAGGTGGAATACTTAGGACATCTCTTATCTGGGGAGAGTGTCAAACTGAAAAGAAAATTGTTGGAAGCCCTTGTTGGAAGCCATTGAACGCTCTTTCCTTGGTTAAGCGGAGTATTATTCGAAGTTTGTAAGGAATTTTGCTGGCAAGGTGCTTGTATTAAGTTTGATGAAGAAAGGTACAGTGTTTGTAGGGTCAGGGGATTGCCAAAAAGCACTTGAGTACATCAAGAACGAGATTGTGACTGCGGTATCTTTGAAACCATATGACCCACAAGAAGGAACAATAGTAGTAGTGGATGCTAGTGCTTATGTGCTTGGAGCTGTGTTAATACAAAGGAAAAAAGATCAAGAGAGAATTGTAGCATTTGCATCACATACTTTAAAAGGAACAGAACACATATTCCGTCAGAGAAGGAAGCGTTGGTGTGCTGGTGGGGTATGAGCTATTTAAAAACATATGTATGGGGAACCACCTTTGAGGCGAGAACGGACCACAAGCCATTGGTGGATATATTTTTAACAAAGGGTGCAGGGAAGCTACCCCAGGAATAGTTAAGTGGTTGTATTGTCTACAAGAATCCGATTTTATTTTAAAGTATGTTCTAGGTATCAAGGATGTGAATGTGAATTGTTTTTCGAGTTTACCTTTGTGTGACTCTGAGGAAGATAAAGGAAATCAAAACGATGAGCAATGGTTAGTTGCTAGTGTGGATGAAGCATGTGGAGGAAGTATAACTGAGGAGGAGTGGAACAAAGCCACTGATGCAGATGACATATTGAAGCTGATAAAGAGTTGTATTACTGATAAGGTTAGTCAAGATCGTATGATCAAAGAAACTTTAAGTGACTACAAGATGGTGTGGAAGGAGTTGTCGTACGTTGAGGGAATAATAAGGAGGAATGACAAATTAGTTGTGCCTGTTGGGTTGAGGAAAAGATTAATGGAGTTGTCATGGTGGTATGACAGGAATGAAAAGAAGGGCTTGCATGGATTTCTGGTGGCCCAGAAGGGATAGAGAAATTGAAAGATTTGTGTGTCATTGTATGGCATGTATGTGCAGTGACAAAACTCATAGGGTGGAGGAATCTCCTATTGTGTCTACCAAGCTGCCAGAGAAGCCGTGGCAAAGGTTAGCAATGGATGGGTGTGGACCATTCAGCTACAGAGGAATTGAGGGTTTATATGCTGTGGTGGATTATTACTCAAAGTGGCCAGAGGTAGCCTTTATGAGAGAATCAAAGGATTCCAATTTCATAACTTTTTGTGAGGAGATTTTCAGAAGGGAGGCATATCCGGAAAGTGTTGTGACCGATAATGGCCCGCAATTCACAGGAATGGAGTTTAAGGATTTTGTAAAGGAAAATGGTATAAATCACCACAAGACAGCAGTATGCAATCCAGAGAGAATGGCTTTGTACAGAGTTTTAATAGGGTTCTAATGGATGCATACAATTTGCCTATGAGGCTGGATTGGACTGTAAGAAAACAGTCAAGGAAATGTTGTGGAACCACCGTAACACAACCCACACAGCAACTGGAGAAACACCGTTTATTCTCCTTAAGGGAAGGCAAGCTTGTTCACAGGTTACTCCGGGTGGATGAAGAGGTCAGAGAAAGGAATGGTGGACAGAGGTGAGATGGTGCAGAGGGTAACAAGATACCAAGATAAATACGTGGAAAGGCACAACAGCAGACTGAAGGAAATGAGGCGTCAGTTTAAGGAAGATGATTGGGTAAGAGCACTTCAAACGGGACAGCAGAAGGTCGAATTTTCTAAATGGTCCAAACCCAAGTTGATAAACAAATCAGAGGAAGTTGTGTATGGTTGGATGATGGGAAGAAATGGAATATCAAAAAGGTGACATTGTGCAATGAGTTAGAGATTAAAATGTGGTTGAAGGAAAAAGGCAGGGAAGGATTAGAGGTTGATGATGGAAAAAAAAAGATGGATCAAAATAAAATAGAACAATTTGGTGCCAAGAAGCAACTGAGGAAGAAACCTGTATGGCATGAGTATTATATATGCACGTAGTTTTAGAGATGTGTTCTGAAGAAGAATGTATAACACAGCGCTATTGATAAAGAATGTATAATACTGTGTTATTGATAAGGAAGTTTCCTTAAGTAAAATAATAATTTATGTTGTATATTGTTAATGTGGGAAAGGGAGATTTGTTGTATCTTAGCAGCAGGATGCCACTGCTGCTACATTCTAGAGTGTGGAGGCAGCAGTCAGAAGGCAACTGGTTGCTGTGGAGGCTTGACATGAGGAGGGGTTGTTCCTTATAGAAATGAATAAACTGCGGTTTACAAGTTGACTCAAGCTACTGCCTTTTTGTCATGAGAAATGTCAATGCTAACCACTGTATTAATTTTTGAATCTAGAGTTTGTGCTTGTCCAAACCAAGCACTATTAGAAAATTCCTGCCAGTGTGGATGACATGTGAATCTTACACCTTGTAGTTTCTTGTAAGGTACTCCAACAACCTACACTGGTATGGGAGATGCTATAACACAAATTAATTGCGTGTGACAGAGAGGCTATAGAGACATGAGAGGCCCTTATGGTTTTACTTCCTTTCCCCACTACATATTTATGTGAAAAACCTTTCTCAGATCATTTTTACCTAAAAAATAAAGACAGAAATTACTTGGGAAATGTAGAATCTGACCTAAGGATTCAGCTTTCCTAAATAAGACCAAACATTGAAATGTTAGTCTCCTGAGATGCAGCGCCAACCTTCCCATTAACATTTTTCGATTCTTGCTTATTTTTTCAATATAAAATAATTACATCTTTAGTAATTCAAGTATTTGTTTGGTGCGTACTTGTTTGTGTATTTTTTGTGAATTACTGTTTTAATGTTTGAAATTTAAATCATACAAATTGCTTGGGGGTCCACGGCTTCCATTAGTGATTCAATGAGGGTCCTCAGGAGTCAAAAGTTTGGAAACCACTGCCTTATTACGTAGCTTTTGTCACTTTAAGCTATTAAAATAGAGCAGAAAACAGAAAAGCAACATTCCATTTGTTGCTTTAAACAGCCACTTTGATTATGTGGCATGACCTGACCTGCCTTTCACCTTGGCTGCTGGCAGAAGGCATTGTGAGTCAGAACTCGACTGTAATAAGCTTATAATAGTTGAGTTTTTATGTCTTTTCTTCAAGTGGGTGACTTGATGCATCAGAAGTATCCGATTATATAGACATGAATGACTGCCTTTTATACAGAGATCACAGAATCCCATGTATTAAATATCCCATACCACCAAGAGCTTCTCCAGTGTAAATACTCCCAGTTTTGACTGATGTGGAGCTGACCTGCCCAAGATCGTACAGGAGTAGCAGTGTTATTAGAACTAGTTTCAGAGCACAGTTTACGATTATTGTATCTGGTTGCTTTTGATCTCTCCAGTGTGGTCTCAATATGCATGAGGTGAGGGGCATGATCGGTGTGGGGCACAAAGGGTATGTTCTACCTTTTCTTCTTTCTAACTTTGCTTGGTGCATGAAGATGCAAGGTTAATCAGCATATCATTTTCACATTTGGTCTAAATTCTTTGTGAATGTGAATAATGATAAAACATACTTTCAAACTGTGACAACATGCCTTCCTGTCTCCCTCTTTCATGTCCAAACTATATGACTGTTTACATAGTTTGGAGCCTGAATTTAACAAACAACGGGCAATTTGCATAGGGTCAATTGAAAAGTCAACACTAACTTGAGGGGAGAAGGGGCAGTGGGTTATATGTTTCACAGGGGTGGTTTGGTTAAAAAGGGGTGTTGGGAGTGGTAACTGTGCTTCTATCAGTGGCAGGCACACAAGGAGTGATACTAGGGAGTTCACTTTGGTCCTGAAGGGGAGTATAGGGGTAGAAGTTGAAACATGTAGACCACCTAAGAGGACAGGTACTTAATATACCCACCCTCCCAACACCCTTTTTTAACTATACCTCCACTGTGAAACATATTAAATTGGTAACATCATCCAGAGTGTAGTTTTTTAACTCCCCAAGACCCCACCACTCCTATCCCTTTCTAGTATTCACATTGTTGCAGCCAACAGTGCTCCCACGTATTCCGTTGGTCGCAGCATGCCTCGTTCTGCAGCAGAACAGGAAGAAACCCAATGATGAAGCATGCCACCAAGGGGTAACCCTGGTGGGTGAGGGTTTTTCAAACAAAAAAAAAAGTTCTCCCTGTGGAAGTTTATTTTTCCGGGCTGGGTCTTTATGTACGTTCAATTGGAAAGTCCCCAAGGCTATTGCTGTCCCCCCACCCTAGAAATGTATTGTCTCCTTCGCCCCTGGCCTTCTCTGCACCCAGGCCTGGTCCAAAACACATGGCTACAGTAAGTCGGCCCATCCTTCTGCTTCTAAAGTTGAAAGGTCCTCAATTACCCCTTACTTTGTGATTTCATCTTGCGATCGTATAAGGAGAAAAGCAGACACTACAATATCTACAATATTAAACCGTTACCTCCTTTGAAAACTTTCACTGCCTACTGTTGGAAAATGGGTTATTGGTAGGGCAGGTAGGTACCTACACCTAGCAACAAGCCACAAACCTCCACAAAAGTACAGTTAGGTCTCAGTAAATTAATCCCAGCTCTACCCTTGGTAGCTTGGCATCGAGCGTCAAGGCTTAACTTAGGAGACAAAGTGTAAAGCATTCAAATATCACAAAACAGTAATTAAATAAAACACAGGAAACAGTTTAAAAATCCAAAACCAATTTATAAAAATAGCTTATATTTTTATCTTTAAAATGACACAAAAACGATTAAAATCGGTTCAGGGGAACCGGAGATATGAATTTTTAAAGTATTATTATTTTCTAGCGCATAGAAACAAAAAGCGCCAATCGGGTCATCTGGTTGCACCAGGACCGGGACAAAGTCAAACTTTCAGGCCGACCGCGATGGAGCCCTGCTCGGATACAGGTCGCGGGAAGCCTCGGTTAAAAAGTTACCTTCTGACTTAGTCTTTATTTTGAAGTTTTTCTTCACCGGGACGAACCTGCCAGTTGGATCCGACCTCCTGGAGCCCTTGTCCGGATACGCGAAGTCGGTTTCCTCGGTGGTGATTTTTACCTTCGGACTTAGTCGTTTTTTCGAGATGAAAATCCTTCGACCGGGGTAAACCTGGATCTTGATCCGACGTCCGTGGAGCCCTTCTCGGATACGATGGCTGGAAGGTCCCGGTCAACTTTTTACGTTCGGACTTAGTCTCTTTTTCGGATGTTTTTCTTGACCGGGACGAACCACGAAGTCAGGCCGGGTCGCGGTTGAGGCAAGCCGGCTAGAATTTCCGCGTCGAGTCGGTCACTTTATGGAGCTTTTTTCTAAAATTTCTCCAATCTTTTCCAAACTTCTGGGGCTTCACCCAGATGTTCTTTTAAGGTTCTTTTGGGGTCCACAGCTCACCCCAAGGGTCCAGAAGTTCTGTGATGGTCCTTGGGAAGTGCGGACTTCAACTCCCAGAGTGCACCTGGCGCAAACTCCTTTTTGGCCACTGGGCAGTGGTCAGCTGGTCACTTTTTCAGGAGTTGGTGCAGGGGACTCTGGTTAGCAATTTTTCACCTGTAGCAAACAGGGAGTCCCTCCTTGAACCAGTGGAAGCCAGGCAAAGTCCTTCTTGTGGTGAAGCCCAAGTGTGCAGCTGGTGCAGTCTTTCTGAGTGCAGGGTCCAGGTGCAGGCCAGGGGTCCAGCAGGGCAGTCCTTCTTCTCCTTGTAGTTCTTTCTTCTTGAAATTTGGTGGGGATCTGAGGCGTGGGTGCAGGTCTGCCAGTTTTATCCTTGCTCCTGGGTGAAAAGCAGGGGGGCCCTGGTCCTCCAATCAGGGACAGGGTCGTCCCCCTGTGATGACCACTTCCTGGGAAGTGTGGCAAAAATCCATCCCAGAAGGCAATAGTCTCTAAAAATCCAAAATGGATGAATCTGATTTTTAGAGGAGAGATCTGGCTGAGCCCACCCACTGGTGTGGCTAAAAATCATAAACACACCCCTCTCCTGCCCTCTCCTAATCTAATCAAGGGGGCACCTAGCTGTCTGGGGTTGCAGGATGTGGGGGTGTTGCTGGGTGCTCCAGATGTCCTTCTCTGCCTTTGAAGACCAGTTTGGCAGCCCTCCCCCTTCCTGCTTCCCCATCTGCTGAGGGGAGATTCTCTCCCCCAAGCACATTCCTTTGTGTGAAGTCAGGCCACTTCACACCTCATTAAAGTAGCCTGGCAGAAGCTGCTGCAGGCTGGCCAATCAGAGCACAGGAGCAAAAACAATGCAGAGCTGAAATTGGCAACTTTTTAGGTAAAGTCTAAACTTTTTACCTGCACTAGTTATATTAAATCCAACAACTGGAAGTTGTGGGATTTATTATAACAATCAATTTGATACCAAATTCTTGGTATGTAACATTTAAGGAGACTTTAAAATTTAAAATAAAGTCTGCCCATTCTAGCCTATGAAGGCCATTTACTTCAATGAGGGAAAAACGAATTTGGCTGTTTTTACCTCACCAGGGCTTATAAATCTATTTTTATAAAGTCCCTGCTTATAGTTACATGGCACCCAGCCCTAGGGGCACATAGGGCACACCTTAGGGGTGACTTATATGTAAAAATAAGGTAGTTTAAGACTTTGGAAGTACCTTTAATTCCAAAGTCGAATTTGCATATAACTTTAATTTAAAAGCAGCCAGCAAGGCAGGCTTGCTTTTAAAATGACACTGGGCACCTCAGCAATGCACCTAGGTGTGCACCACCTATGCTGTGGTCCCTAAACCTACATGCCCTACCATATACTAGGGACTTATAGGTAGGTTAACTTAGCCAATTATAATTAGCCTAATTTGCATATCCATTTTACACAGAGCACAGGCCCTGGGACTGGTTAGCAGTACCCAGGGCACCATCAGAGTCAGGAAAACACCAGCATAAAGTGGAAAATGGGGGCAAAAAGTTAGGGGGCCTCTGCAATCAGCCCCAGTTTCTCACACAACCCCCCCCCAGCCCACACGCCCAGGAGACTCAGCCCAACCCTGGGAGAGTCTTCCTGGCTTGTTAGGCGAGGAAGACAGTGAAGAAAACTGGCTGTCTCTTTGCAGGGCCTACTCTGCCTTACATCCTCCTGTCAGGGTCTCTCCCTCTGGGTAGTGAACCCACCCCAACAATGAAAGGACCCATTTCAAACTGAAACTTCCCTCTAGGGGGGTCTTCCTCCTCTCTCTCTGCCAACTTGGGTAGTGAGGTGCCCACCTCCCCTACTCCTAACTTTGCTAGGGCAACACCTAGCTTACCCAAAGAGGTCACCCAACACTTGAGCAACCCCACCATGACCAATAGGGTCAGGGGGCCTACTTTGCTATTGGCCCTGGGGTCTGCCTCCCAGGCCAAGTACAGTGCTGCCAGGAAGGCTAGCACCCAGCAGAGGCTACTGACAGCTGTCAGTACCCAGAACCACACCCTAAGCTCTCCACTGACAGGTGGCTGAGCTGCTTTAGGGGCATCTTTGGGGTCCTGGTACCCCTCTTGCTGTCTAGAGTGGGGGGCTACCACCTCCTGTGGCAGACACCCTCCTTCCACTCTCCCTTCTGTCAGTGCAGGGGCAACACCTTGCATCTGGACAGCTGCCTGACTACTCAGGACTTCCTTGGGGTCAGGTGAGGCCTCACCAGTGCCAACTCTGGGCTCCCCCCCTACTGGGGCAGAAGGCCTTTGGCTCCTTGGAACTCTCTTTAAGAGTGGCCTACCCTTCCTTTTCTTCTTTCCTTTTCTTGGGGACCCCTGTCTCCTAACTGTAGGGACTGACTCCCCAGGACTTTGCGTAGGGGGGGCGCCCTGGGCGACCACCCCATCTGTGACCAGACTCACCTCTGGGAGGTCATTGCCCAGGATACAATCTAGGGGAAGGTCAGCACTGACTACCACCCTAATCCAGTCAAGGATACCCTCCCTCTCTAGGGGCACTATGGCTACAGGTTTGGAGGTGACCTCCCCTGTGGCTATCCTGACTTTCTTTGTCTTTCCTGGGACATACATGTCTGGGGTCACTAACCGGTCACTCACTACAGTGTGACTGGCACAGGTGTCTCTCAGGCCAGTGGTAGGGATCCCATTCACTTGAATGTGGTGGAAGTGCCTACTCCCACCCTCAGGGATCACCAGCTTACCATCTGGTCCTGTCTCCCAGCACAATGCTAGGAGGACTTCATCATCTGAGGAATCCTCCTCTATGGCTACACTGGACAGCCCAGTGCTAACCACCTTCTTTGGACAGGCTGCATCTCCTCTGAAGTGACCTGTCTGATGACAGTCAAAGCAAGCCCTACTGTCCAAGAGCTTTTTTAACCCTGGGTCTCCCTGTCTCTGCATGTCAGAGTGGGAGTGGGATTTACTCTCCTCCTTCTTAGGGTTCTGGGGTACAGAGGGAGTCTCTGTGGTGGGCTTACCACCTCCCTCCTTAGGTTTTTGGGGACCTGTCCCCCCCTTCTTGGAGTCTCCCCCCTGGGACTTGACAACCACCCTGGTTCTCAACCACTCATCAGCTGCCTCCCCTAGCTCTCTAGGGTTGGTCAGCTTAGAGTCCACTAGATGCTGGCGTAACCTTTCTTGGATACAATTGGTCAAGATGTGCTCTCTCATGATCAGATTGTATAACCCCTCATAAGTATTTACTTTGTTGCCAATAATCCAGCCCTCTAGTGCCTTTAGTGAGGTGTCCACAAAGTCAACCCAAGACTGGGTACTGACCTTCTGGGTGTCCCTGAACTTCATTCTATATTGCTCTGGGGTCAGACCAAACTTCTTGACTAAGCACCTCTTCATACTAGGGTATGAATCTGCCTCCTCCCCCCTTAAGGTCAGAAGCCTATCCCTCCCTGAGTTGGGGACCAACTCCCACAAAAGGGAACCCCAGTATTGAGGCTTAACCCTTCTCATTTGGAGTGCCCTCTCAAAGGCCCCTAGCCACTTATCTATGTCATCCCCCTCTATATAAGTAGGAACTACCCCCTTGGGTAATCTGGGGCAAACTCCCCCACCCATGGACACCTCAGCTTCTTTATCGCTGCTTCCATCTCTTTTTTCTTTGTATGCCCACTTTTTCTTCTCTAGGGCCAGCTTCTCTGCTTCCAAAGCTATGTAGGCTAGCTGGGCTTGCAGCTCTCTTTCCCTGATGGATGGGTTCTCTCCTCCTGAAAGGACCCTCTTCCTACCACTAGCTTTGGGTCTGCCCCTAGTGACTGTATCCAGTGAGGACCGTTCCTCCTCTTCCTCACTTGGGGTCTGATGCCTTTCCTCCCCTGAGTGGTTAGAGTTAGCATCTTCCTCTTTTTCTTCCCCCTCTGGAGCTTCCTCTGTCTCTACCTCTTGGGCCTCAGCCCATGCTGTCAGGGATGTGATCAGGATTTGCTTCCTGAGATCAGTGGTTGCAGGCAACCCTCTTTCAGTACACAACCCCCTAAGCTGGACTACTGTCAGTGTGGGTAGGCTAGCCAGATCAAGCTCCATGGTTCCCTAGTTTTGTGTCACAAAAACTTTTTGCAAAAATTGGAAACAATAATTTAGAAAAATTACAAAAATTCAATAATTGAAATTAATCCAAATTTAAAAATTAAAAACAATTTTTGCACTAGGACAATTTAAAGGATTTTTAATTTGTTTTACCTAAAACTGTAACGTGATATTGAACACAAGTACAGGATCCCGTCGCTGCTTCCAATTATGTTGGAAAATGGGTTATTGGTAGGGCAGGTAGGTACCTACACCTAGCAACAAGCCACAAACCTCCACAAAAGTACAGTTAGGTCTCAGTAAATTAATCCCAGCTCTACCCTTGGTAGCTTGGCATCGAGCGTCAAGGCTTAACTTAGGAGACAAAGTGTAAAGCATTCAAATATCACAAAACAGTAATTAAATAAAACACAGGAAACAGTTTAAAAATCCAAAACCAATTTATAAAAATAGCTTATATTTTTATCTTTAAAATGACACAAAAACGATTAAAATCGGTTCAGGGGAACCGGAGATATGAATTTTTAAAGTATTATTATTTTCTAGCGCATAGAAACAAAAAGCGCCAATCGGGTCATCTGGTTGCACCAGGACCGGGACAAAGTCAAACTTTCAGGCCGACCGCGATGGAGCCCTGCTCGGATACAGGTCGCGGGAAGCCTCGGTTAAAAAGTTACCTTCTGACTTAGTCTTTATTTTGAAGTTTTTCTTCACCGGGACGAACCTGCCAGTTGGATCCGACCTCCTGGAGCCCTTGTCCGGATACGCGAAGTCGGTTTCCTCGGTGGTGATTTTTACCTTCGGACTTAGTCGTTTTTTCGAGATGAAAATCCTTCGACCGGGGTAAACCTGGATCTTGATCCGACGTCCGTGGAGCCCTTCTCGGATACGATGGCTGGAAGGTCCCGGTCAACTTTTTACGTTCGGACTTAGTCTCTTTTTCGGATGTTTTTCTTGACCGGGACGAACCACGAAGTCAGGCCGGGTCGCGGTTGAGGCAAGCCGGCTAGAATTTCCGCGTCGAGTCGGTCACTTTATGGAGCTTTTTTCTAAAATTTCTCCAATCTTTTCCAAACTTCTGGGGCTTCACCCAGATGTTCTTTTAAGGTTCTTTTGGGGTCCACAGCTCACCCCAAGGGTCCAGAAGTTCTGTGATGGTCCTTGGGAAGTGCGGACTTCAACTCCCAGAGTGCACCTGGCGCAAACTCCTTTTTGGCCACTGGGCAGTGGTCAGCTGGTCACTTTTTCAGGAGTTGGTGCAGGGGACTCTGGTTAGCAATTTTTCACCTGTAGCAAACAGGGAGTCCCTCCTTGAACCAGTGGAAGCCAGGCAAAGTCCTTCTTGTGGTGAAGCCCAAGTGTGCAGCTGGTGCAGTCTTTCTGAGTGCAGGGTCCAGGTGCAGGCCAGGGGTCCAGCAGGGCAGTCCTTCTTCTCCTTGTAGTTCTTTCTTCTTGAAATTTGGTGGGGATCTGAGGCGTGGGTGCAGGTCTGCCAGTTTTATCCTTGCTCCTGGGTGAAAAGCAGGGGGGCCCTGGTCCTCCAATCAGGGACAGGGTCGTCCCCCTGTGATGACCACTTCCTGGGAAGTGTGGCAAAAATCCATCCCAGAAGGCAATAGTCTCTAAAAATCCAAAATGGATGAATCTGATTTTTAGAGGAGAGATCTGGCTGAGCCCACCCACTGGTGTGGCTAAAAATCATAAACACACCCCTCTCCTGCCCTCTCCTAATCTAATCAAGGGGGCACCTAGCTGTCTGGGGTTGCAGGATGTGGGGGTGTTGCTGGGTGCTCCAGATGTCCTTCTCTGCCTTTGAAGACCAGTTTGGCAGCCCTCCCCCTTCCTGCTTCCCCATCTGCTGAGGGGAGATTCTCTCCCCCAAGCACATTCCTTTGTGTGAAGTCAGGCCACTTCACACCTCATTAAAGTAGCCTGGCAGAAGCTGCTGCAGGCTGGCCAATCAGAGCACAGGAGCAAAAACAATGCAGAGCTGAAATTGGCAACTTTTTAGGTAAAGTCTAAACTTTTTACCTGCACTAGTTATATTAAATCCAACAACTGGAAGTTGTGGGATTTATTATAACAATCAATTTGATACCAAATTCTTGGTATGTAACATTTAAGGAGACTTTAAAATTTAAAATAAAGTCTGCCCATTCTAGCCTATGAAGGCCATTTACTTCAATGAGGGAAAAACGAATTTGGCTGTTTTTACCTCACCAGGGCTTATAAATCTATTTTTATAAAGTCCCTGCTTATAGTTACATGGCACCCAGCCCTAGGGGCACATAGGGCACACCTTAGGGGTGACTTATATGTAAAAATAAGGTAGTTTAAGACTTTGGAAGTACCTTTAATTCCAAAGTCGAATTTGCATATAACTTTAATTTAAAAGCAGCCAGCAAGGCAGGCTTGCTTTTAAAATGACACTGGGCACCTCAGCAATGCACCTAGGTGTGCACCACCTATGCTGTGGTCCCTAAACCTACATGCCCTACCATATACTAGGGACTTATAGGTAGGTTAACTTAGCCAATTATAATTAGCCTAATTTGCATATCCATTTTACACAGAGCACAGGCCCTGGGACTGGTTAGCAGTACCCAGGGCACCATCAGAGTCAGGAAAACACCAGCATAAAGTGGAAAATGGGGGCAAAAAGTTAGGGGGCCTCTGCAATCAGCCCCAGTTTCTCACACCTACACCCTGCCCCTCTATCCCCCCAAGCTCCACCCCCTCGCTAAACCTACCAATTCTGTCTCCTTCTATCACCGGGCCGCACCACCTACCCGAAAACCACAGGAATGCCAGCTTAGGCCTAATCACCCCCAACACCCGATTCTGCTACGTGTCACGTTTGCGTTAGTTTGACACTAACCTTGATGAGTATAAGAGCATGCAGCTGTCCCTTGGTGGGTCACGATACTTTCTATGTCCATAAGACGCTGTTGAGCGCTGCTTCCCTGGGTTGTTCCTGAATGGGTGAGTAGGGGGAGAGAATTTTGGGAGAATGTTGATAATTTTTCCAATGTCACTGTCGATAGGACCGGCCCTGCCCCTTCGGTCTGGAGCCCAGTCAACCACTATGAGAAAATACAGCTTTGCACTCTCTATCATTGCTATGGCCCCTGTGAGGGTACTGCGTGTGATTGTTATAATGAAATGCAAATAAACTGATTTCTTTTTTAATGTAGCCACGAAGGCCAGTCAATGTTCACTGTATAGGCAGTGAACCTATCACATGGAGCTCTTTGTATATATTTTTTTCAAACAGGTATAATTTCGCCCTCCATAACAGTTCTGAGAGTTATATTGTATCGGGTACAACCTTTGGGTCGTGGCACAGGTATGGGTCTGCTGTGCATCCGATCGGATGGTCATGCATGATTTAGTGCTGCACTTGCAGTTCCTGTGACAGAAACCTAAGTATTGAAATATCTTGAGCTTCATTTCAGGACTGGTTGAAAAGCATATGGTATTTTGGCAGAGAGCGTTAGAAAACCGTACTGTAAACCAACCCCTTTGGCCATATTTCGTAAATATTTTCTTTGTGTAAGAAGTTGGATTGCTGCAGCATGCCATTTACACAACACTTCTTACAAAGTTCACCAGCTGCGCGAGCTGGGAGGTAAGACCCAGAGGGAGCTCTCGGGTCAAGGAAGAAGGAAAGGCGCATTTTTTCTTTTTTTTTCTTCTTGCACGCAAGCAGGAGGGACAGGTACGACACTACTCACATTTAACACAAATACACAAAATATTGTTTCAGTTGTTCATTTTCATATTTTTATAAACTTTTATTTTGGGGTTCCAGATGGAAATTTGACACCAGGTCTAGCCAAAATTAGTGTCTGCAAAACTGACTATTTATCACGAACGTGTAGTCACTTTCCAGAATGTGACATGTGAATGTCACATAGTTCTTGTAAAGAGCTTCATCCACTGTTTCAAGTACCTTGGTGCTGTTCGGTGATAGTTGCTGAGCAATGAGAGCTCAGTAGGAGAGTCTTCACAAGGGGGAAAATATTGTGTGACCCTCTGACTTCAAAAACAAGCTTCCCTATTTGTACTGCCCTTTACTAAAAGCATCGATTTTTACTGCTATTCTTATTATTTTTTACACTTCTCGAGGTTGTATATGTGGTTCTATGTTCCTGACCTCGAAGGCCCCTGTCGGCTAATTTCTGTGGACTAGCATCATCCAAATGTCGACCATTAGCTGATTTTGCAACTTATTATCCCAACCTCTCATAGTTTGCCTGTGCAACTTGTGGGCTCTCATTGGCTGCGGAATTCATATCAGTATCTTCAGATTCCAAGATGGTAGAATATTCGTGGTACTGAGTAATGAAGAGATGCTAAGAGCCTCTTACTAGAGGGCCGTTTAATAGTCTTAGTGTTGCTGTTGTGTAAGTAGACTCATCTTGTAACTTGATTTCTTTTTCCCCACCTTTCCTCCACCCATCCTTTTAGCTGAAGTGTCTATGAGTAAGTAAAGGAGCCTGGATATTGTTTATTGTCCCAGGACATGCAGATGGAAGCAGAAACCCTTGAAGTGATGACTCAGTATAATATTAGGTGCTCAATCCCACGGACATCTAGTTGGTATGAACTACTTTCACTGTCACATTTTCTTCTAACATCTGAGTGTACCTACTGCCTAGAGTGATAATGCCAGGCAGTCACTCTAATGGCACCTGTTAATACATACTTCCCCGGTGACATTTTGAGCTGACCAGTCGTAAATAGATTCTGATATATTTGAACATAGCCATATATGTTACTGGAATCTCCGTCCAGAAAAAACCCGAGGAATATTCAATAACATACCAAGTGAATACAGTATGAATCAGAAAACACAGAACTCTAGTGCAATGCGTTACTAATTCATTAATTCCATGTTTTTCCTTTCCACAGCCATGATTTTGTAATCGGATTAACAGAACTATAAATTTAGCAGCGTAAGGAAGAAAACTTGGTGGTATGTGGTACTCACGCATTTCATCCTAAAACTTGAGAGATCAAACAGCCAACTCAAACATTAAATATATTCTTAACAGTTAATTATATGTATAAAAGTCGTTGTGATATGTAGCAATCATTAGGTATCAAACATTTCCTGCATTTTTCCTTACGTCCCCTTGAATGTCCAGGGAACAAATTTAATGGACAGCCGGTTGCTGCTGGCTGGTCTGGGAACATCACCCTCCTGAAACTTCATCCAGTAAAGACTTAGGGGCATATTTATACCCCATTTGCGCTGAATTTGCGTCATTTTGTTTGCAAATTTGGCACAAAACGAACTCCATATTTATATTTTGACGTTAGACACGTCTAACGTCAATATTGGAGTTTGCACCATTTTTTAGATGCGTGAACCTACCTTGCATCAATGAGATGCAAGTTAGGCGTTCCCATCTAAAAAATGGTGCCAACCCCATAGCCCCATATTTATCCCTCCGTGCTAAAATGATGCACGAGGGGCTAAATAATGTTGCAAAGCTTGCTTTGCAACATTATTTAACGCATGGGTCTGACCAGGCGTTAAGGAACCTGTGGGCCCATTTCATGTTTAAACACCATGGAATGGGTCCACAGGTGCCCTCCTCAAGTCCCAGGAACATCCCCACCCACACCAGAGGGACACCAGAGGATGGGGACCCCATCCCAGGTAAGTAGGGTAAGTATAGGTATGTAATTTATTTTTAATTAAAGTGCCATCGGGGGCCCAACTTGGGGTCCCCTGCATGGCACAGGGAGCTATGGCCATGCCCAGGAGACCCTGGTCTCTTGTGCTGGCAGTTGGGATAGTGGGCATGATTCCTGTCTTTTCTAAGACAAGAGTCATGTGGTGTGGATGGTTTTGCATCAGAAAAATACGCTAGGCTGGTTAGAGTCATCTTTTTTTACTCAAACCAGCCTAACTTTGCTTTTGGGTGCAAAACCCCCTTCTCCCATACTGGCAGCCCCACCTGGCTAAAGTCATTTTTTTTGTTACACTAGCCCAACCTTTGCACCGGCTTGCGCCATTTGATAAATATGGTGCCCGGCTGGTGCTCAGGAATGGTGCAAGCCGGTGCTAAACGTTTTGGTGCAAGACTGTGTTAGTGCAGTTTTACACCAAAAAGTATAAATAGACCCCGTAGAACTTTATTTAGAGTTTAGCGGATGGAAAGCTCCATCAAAACGTGGCAGATATCCCACCCGCTGTATTACAAATGCAATAGGATATAACACACTGTAGTATGGCGGATGGGACTTCCACCACGTTTGTGACAGAGTATCCTGTCTGTCCGACTCTAAACAAGGACTTCATTTTTTACTAAGAAGGCCCCAGAGTTTACTTCAAATTGACAATGAGTTACCAGCCACATTCAGACAATTATCTTCAAGGATATTAATAAAAACCCTTTCGAAACTAAAGAAAACTTGCCCAAGCGGCACATAACTGGGGAACCGTTTTTCCATGAGATTTTGATGCAGCTTCCACAGGATATCAAATACAAAATGAGAAGTTATTTGCTGCAAGAATTTGAAGTGCAAAAAGATGATTTTAAATATTTTGTTTCACTGCTTCGAGGGAATACGCTTTCTTCTGCACACTTTCTAAAATATACCTGTGTCTGTGAAGGGTAAGTAGTTTTATCAGAGCCTTGATCCAGCTGGGAGCTTCCTGGATCGAGGTTCTAATTGTTTTACTGCCCTAGCGTACTGCCCTTTTCCAACCCACTTACAAGATTTAGCACCATGAGCACAGTGTAATCTTTTGCTTGGCTGTTTTGAGCATACCAAGCTTCTGCACAAGCACTTTCAAAAACATACCTGTGACTGTTTGAAAGCTGTGTCACTAAGGTATGTGTATTTGCAGTGGAGCCTGATCCTACTAGTAGTGTTAGCGCGTCTGACCTTAATAAGTAAATTTACAAGGCGACGCGAATAGGTCGATGAACCTTTTGACTCGCAATTAAGATGTTCTTACCATAGCTCAGTACATAATCAAAAACAAATACACAATACCAATAATCAACAACAATCAATAACCATAATAATCAATAGAGTCAGTAATTGTCACACACCATGACCTTTCAGTCATTAATGACCACACCATTTAGTAAAAGTTAGAATATTTATTTCCCTATACTAACAATGCTAGGGTCATGTAGATTAATCTCAAAATCAAATGAAACACATATAGAAACAATACTGTCTGTCCAAAGCGGCGGAAGAAACGTAATCTAATCAAAGCTAGAACTACAACACATTCTAAGGTTACAGTGCAAATTATTAGAAAAGTCAACTGTGTCAAAGTAATTACGTACATTCAAATTCAGCAGAGAAAATCATCAAGCATTATTCCCTCTTAGCATAGTTTCATTAGTGAGGATCCTTAACTAACATCAGATTAGCATCAGCATGTTGGGCTTCATGCAAAACAATTTAGTAACACAAATTTGGAAAAACTATGGCTCTCTCAAAACAGTGCAGTTGGTACCTAGCAAGAAAAAGCAAATATGTATTATAATCAACAGTCTGATTCATTATACTTATCCTCAGCGTGGATCAGCAAGGAGATTCAGTTTTCGTCCTCAGGACATTAGTGGAGCAGCAAGGCATCAGAATTCAGCATCAAAGTTCAGAAAACGCAAAGTCACTAAGTAATAAAGTTAAGCACGTCTCTTGTCAAGATGCACAAGGAATATTGATCTTTTGGCCAGCAAGAAAATGGGCAATTAATCTAATGGCAAAATGCAAAATGCTAGGTTTTTCTCAGTGCAGTGTCATTAAATCAAAACTAGTAAAACTACTTCCCAAATCCCTATTAGTCAGTTATACGCATGTTCACACTTTGTCCAATAAAACAAAAACTCCAAATCTATGAATTCTACTATTACTCCATTCACATGTCGTTGATTCATTGTCCTGCAATGTCCTCATCACCCGGCTTGTCAGCTAACAATATTGTTGCAGCTTCTACTCCAGTCAGTATCTCCATTGTTCTTCTCCTGAGAAAGTCAGTCTCACATGCATTACACACAAAATGTTACATTTAAAAGAACAGCATCTTCTAGCAGTCGGTTCTCATGAGAAAGCTTCTTTTATGAGCACATTTAAACAATACAATAGAAATCACAGTTTAACTCGCTAGGACAGCCATTTATTAAACGTTATGAAGTACAGCTTTAAAATGACGTCTGGCAAGTAGGCCAAGACACTCGCTAAGTTAAGGCCTACAAATAATAGAGCTAGAGCATAATGTATAACTCTAAACATTACATATTACTACAATTAGTCAAACATATATTCAACATTTCACAACATTAATTTCACTAGTAAGTACACTTTGTGAACATAAGCGGCCAATCTTTGTAATTGCATTTACAAATGTGTGCGTTATTTTTCTATGTTATTATATTTTCTGCACAGACCCCATATTCAGAATACATGAACACACATTAATATTTTTTATTAATACACATGCGCTAGCAATCCCTCCTCTCATGAGTAAATGTGTCATTACACTAACTACTACCCACAATTTTATTTGCATCAGCTAAAATTCTGTCAATTCAATCCCTTCATACTTTTGTTTCCCTTTTGAATTTTCTTCTCTATATCATTTTTCCCTTTTATTTTCTTCCCTCCTCTCATTATTCTTTGACCTTTTCAATGTAGTCCTTTTGCATAATTTACACAATCCCCATATTCCAATTAGACAAACCACAATAATTAATGTCCCTTGCAATATTTTCAATAGAATCCTATTTCAAATATTGCTGAGCCAATTTCCCACCGAAGCAAAACCTTTGCCAACCTTTTCCCAAACACCTGGTTCTTTCAATTCTTTCAAATCAGCACTCTCATTAGTCAGTTTAGTAATTAAGCCTCTAATTTCTTTACTATTATCAGGAATATACAAGCAACAATGCCTAGCATTAATCATTCTACAGACTCCACCAACCTTTGCTCAAAGAATGTCTAAAGCAAGATGATTTTGAAGATTCACAGCTCTATCAGCAGCTAACTCAGTATCTATCAGGAGTATGGCTCCTGAAAATGTAGACAACTTTCAAATCTTTATCGAATTCAGAATGACTCCCACTGAAGAAATCACTGCTATAAAAATATCTCCCACTATACCAGAAGAGGTCTCCCTCCTGTCTCTTATGATGTAATTCTGTCATTTTCGGAAACTTCTTCAAATCATCCATTTGATAAATATTTGGGAAAACTATCCCCAAATAGCATGTCCCATACCATCCTCTTGGAAGATGGAAATAAGCATTAAGACCACAGATATAATAAATTTTGGGAATCGCTGGGTCCTGTCCATTCAATATAAACTTACATTTACTCTGAAACAAAAACACAAGCCTGTGTTTACTCATTTCCACAAACAAAGTGTCAGTGCATCATTTAGGTCTATATACACAAAGTTTCCCTACGTGTTGCGCATCTAAAGCTAATTTCCCCTGTGTTTTAATTTCACTATAAGCATAATCATTCCTGTAATTCCTTTTCTCAATGCTGTTTTCTAACTTCTCCTTTAATGCCTTTCTCCTGTCATCTGTGTGATCTAAGAAGCTTTTCTCTAAAGGTGTAAGCAAGCATGCCAGATTATTTCTGTGTGCATAAGCTGTGCCAAATGTCAATGTAGGCTATAGGAAACCTCTAACTATCACTATATCATTATCCTTAACTACTCTACTCCAATATCTAATCATAGGAACAAATGAAAACACATCATAATTTGAGTAAAAGTACTGTATGTACTCCTGGTTATAAAATCTTGTTAGTAACAGACTACAACTTATTCCATAAGTTAATGGCTAGCTATGGTAGGTAACTCCTTCCTCAATTGATGAAGGAATTTGCTTACACACATAACAATTCCTCGCATCCATTGTCTCAACATACTCACTCAACAAGCGATAGAAAACATTAGAAGAAAGTTGTCCCTGCGCATTAGTATCCCCATGCAAATATTTCTCATCTAACCTAAACTTCTCTATTGCCGTTAGTGCAGTAGTCATTTCAAAAGCAGAAGGATGGTTGGCTTCACTCTTATCAAGAACAGACATACCCACAAACAACACCACAAACAATATCCCACACATAATCGCCAAACCAATACTCATATATTTACAGTGCCTAGTATTTCTACTCTGCTGGCTAATGTTACTCATGATCTGTAAAGAATCAGAAAGCGGAAGAAAATTTAAAGAAAAAAAAAACGCAGCACAAGTAAAAAATAGACAACTCTTCTTTCAGCAGTTATGTAAAGCTTTTAGTCTCATTTCCAGGATCCCTCATCAAAATCGTTAAGCTGATTTGTCAAAATCAGGTTTCAAAGTCAAATCAGGTTATCAATGTCTCTTCTGGTTACTTTCAACAGTCTCTTTCTCAGAAATGTCTCTCCGTTTGTTTCAACAGTTCAGTTCATCAGCTTCCTTCAAGTGCCAAAATACTGACCCTAAATGTCTCTATCAAAACAAAAAGATGGAAACTCTTGCTGCCATTCACTTGTAGTTCAATATGCCCATTCAGGACCTGCGTATCTTCGACTTGCTGTTCTCTTGCTTTTCAACTTTCGATCACTATTCAATTCTCCTTCACTCAGATCTTCTCTCATTGTTGTATCTATTTCCTCCTTGATTGTTGTCTCAACAACCACTTCTTTTCCTCTTTCTACTTGTGATGCGACTCTGGCCACTTATCTTCTTTCAGTGGACCTTTTGTCAGTGTTCTCTTCCGAGTCGAACGTGAACCTTCTCCTTGTTGTGCGGTGCTTTCTCTTGACGGACCTGCAATCGGTTCAGGAGGAGACAGATCACAATGACTTTGATCCACCTCAACTCCTTTCCCCTCAGGATCTGACAATTGCTCTGTTCGTCGCTCAAGATCGTCTGCTTCTGGGAAAGCCCTCCCCTGACTAGGTTCTGTGCTGCCTCAATTGAGATAGGCTCTCTTTCACCCTCCTGGAGGTCTTCTCCTCCGTCTCACAGGTGTGACTGAACTGCCCTCAGTTGTCTCAGATCCGGTCTCAGTTCCCCTTTGTTCTCTTTCCAGCCCTGAGACTTGTTTCGCTGTTGTTGATATTCTCAACAACTCCTCTTCCTCATGATCCAGTGGGCATGCCACTTTCTTCGTATGACTCGCATTAATCCAGTTTGGAATTCCAGCATACTTCACAGCTGTGGTAGTTGTCAGAACTACCTGATACGGTCCCTTCCAACAAGCCTAAAAACACGTCTTCCTCACGTGTTTCTGGACCACAGCCCAGTCTCCAGCTCTCAGATTGTGCTCTGGGTCATGGATCAGTGGCAGTGTGGTGGCTTCCACCTGCTGAGAAAAAGAGCGAACCACATCTGCCAGACTTTTGCAGTAGTCCAACACCATATCATCTGTAATGTTGACAAGTGCATTTGCAGGCACCGCTGGCAACCTCACGGCTCGGCCCATAAGAATTTCATGCAGCGACAATCCTGTCTTCCTATCAGGTGTATTTCTCATTGACATCAACACTAAAGGCAATGCATCAGGCCATTTCAAATTAGTGGACGCACACATCTTTGTAACTCTTGACTTCAATGTACCATTCATCTGTTCCACTAGTCTTGGTGCTTCGGGGCGGTAACTACAATGCAACTTCTGCTCAATGTTCAATGCTGCACACAGTAATTTAATTACTTCATTGTTGAAGTGACTTCCCCTATCTGATTCTAAAGAGATCGGAAACCCAAAACGCGATATCAGTTCCCTAAGCAGTAGTTTCGCTACTGTGAGACTATCATTCCTTCGTGTGGGTTAAGCTTCAATCCAGTGACTAAAAATGCAAACATATCTCAAACCTCCACACACAGGCATCTCACTAAAATCCATCTGCATTCTGCTGACTGGACCTCCCGCTCTTCCAATGTGGCTCAAATTAACCACTGTCCCTTTTCCCGTGTTTAGTTGTTGACAAATGAAACAACGATGGCAAACTGCTTCAGCAACTTGTCTAAACTTTGGGTTAAACCAATCATTTTTGAACAATCGAATCATTACATCCCTCCCAATATGTGCTTGAGCATGATAATATCTCACCATTTGAGACGACAGACTAGTTGGCAAAACCAATTGACCTTCTTTTAAAACCCACAATTCATCTTGTCTTTGCACACACTTCATTTTGATCCATGAATGTTTTTCCTCGCTGTCAGCATTATTTTGTAACATTTTCAATTACTCCAATGTGCCAGTTAATTTCAATGCATAGCTTGGACATGTTTCATCTTCTTCAGGTAACAGTTCCCACTTGTCTTTGAGTGATATACAGTTCAATGTGCAAAACCTTGCAACTTGATCCGCATATCCATTTCCCAATGACACAAAGCCCTGCAACTTCAGATGTGCACTGCATTTCACCACCGGATTCTTTTCAGGCATTTGAATAGCATGTAACAATTCTTTAATCCTCTCATCATTTCTCACTGGTGAACCAGAAGAGGTCATGAAACCTCTCTGTGACAACAACTGGCCAAAATCACGGACTATTCCAAATCCATACTGGCTATCCGTATAGATTGTAACTTTCAGCTGAGCAGAAACATGGCACGCTCTAGTAAGGGCTACCAGTTCCGCTACTTGGGCAGAATATACTCCTCGAAGCCAAGAAGCTTCCAAAATACCAGTAATTGTACACACAGCATATCCTACTCTCAGTGTCCTTGTATTGTCTCTTAGACAAGAACCATCAACAAAGATACTTTGGTAATCTTCTTCCAATCGGGTGTCTCTACTGTCAGGTCTTGGTTTTGTACACAAGTCAGTTACTTCAAGACAATCTTGCTCAACATATTCCATCTTTTCAATTTCAAAATTTTCATTTGGAGTAAGGTTGCCGGGTTCAGCACTGTACATCTTTTCAATGACACATTTGGTGACCCTAGAATACTCGTTTCATATCTGGTCTACCTTGCACCAGTCAAATATTGGGTTTTCGTCCTTGTAAGTAAAATCTCAATAGAGTGGGGGACCATTATAGTCAGGGGATGTCCCATCACAATGCCTTCACGCTGTATAAGGCTTTGACCAACTGCTGCAACTGCATGCAAACAACCTGGTAAGGTTGCTGCAACTGCGTCCAAAGTAGCTGAAAAATATGCTACTGGGCAATTTACATCTCAATGGACCTGTTTCAAGACAGACAAAGAACATGCAGAATGCTTATGACAAAACAATGTGAAAGGTTTAGTGTAATCAGACATAACCAACGCTGGAGCCTTGAACAGACTCTCTCTCTCAATTCAGTGAACGCTTTCATTCCAGTCTGGTCTAATACTATAGGATCAGTGACCCCCTTATGAGTCAGCTTCAGTAATGGTCTCGAAATTACTGAAGAATTTGGGATCCATTGGTGACAATAGCCTACCATCCCTAAAAACATCCTGACATCTCTCTGTGTGGTCAGGGGATTTATCTGCAATATGGTTGTAATCCTTTCTCTGGATATATTTCTTAAACCCTTCTCAATCTGGTGACCCAAATATTTCACTACTTTCTAACAGTATTTCAATTTAAGCTGAGACACTTTGTGACCATTCTTTCCCAAATGGTCCAACAGCGCAATCGTATCATACTTGCACTCGTCCCTTGTTTTGGACGCAATCAGCAAGTCATCAATGTACTGAACCAAGGTTGAGTGGAAAGGCAATTCCAATGACTCCAAATTCTTTTTCAAGATCTGATTGAATATGGAAGGTGACTCTGAAAATCTTTGAGGAATTCTGCACCAGCAATAAACTCGATCCAGAAATTTGAAACAAAAGAGAAATTGACTATCCTCATGAAGAGGCACAGAAAAGAAGGCTTGTGATAAATCAATGACAGTGAACCACTCAGCATCACATGGAATCTGAAACATTATCACAGCTGGAGTTGGCACCACAGGACAACATTTGACCACAATCTCATTTATTTTTCTCAAATCCTGAACAATTCGAACTTTCCCACAGGGCTTTTGCAAACCCACTATCAGTGAATTACATGGACTGCTCAATACTTCCTTCAAAACCCCTTGCTTTACAAAGTCTTCAATTATCTGGGCAACCCTCATAAGGACATCTTGCAGCATGTGGTGCTGCAGAAGTTGAGGAAAAACTGTATTTGGCTTCACAGTAACTTTAACTGGCTCAACACCCTTTATCAGACCTACTTCTTTCCCTGTCAAATCCCACACTTTCTCTTTAACCATTCCCTGCAAATAAGGATGAAGCTCTTTCACTGTGAACATTGGGAAAAATTAAATCAGAGGGTATTCCTCACTGGTAGTTTCACACTCTGTCTCTGGGGCTTATCATCTTCATCATCACTATTCGTCTGAACCTCAACTCGATCATTTGAACAAGTAAGCAACACTTTGTTTTACACAGCAAGTCTCTGCCCAGTAGGAATACCGGACTTGAATCGCAGACTATGAATTTGTGCAATCCCTGAAAGTTGCCAGTCTCAACTTGAACTGGATCTGTAATCAGGTTTGTCAAATACTGGTTCGCTACTCCCACAACCTGAACTGTTCCACCTGAACGGGGCAAATTTGGAACTTCTGCACTTCTCGCTGTAGAGCGTGTAGCTCCTGTGTCAACGAAGAATGAAACTCTGTGACCAATAACCTTTCCCTTCACATAGGGCCCTCTTTGATCTGCTTCTAAGGAAGTTGCAAGCACACATGGCTCCTCATCTGAACTATCACTCGTCCAATCATCATTTATTCTATTCTCACTGTGTAACGGGAATTGGTGCACTGTGTTACTACTTTGGTTAAGCCTCTGACCTGTGACCTGTTGAGAAAGCATACTCTGTTGCTGTTCCATCGGGGGTTACGTTATTTGAATTTGCTGTCTAGGTACCATGGGAACCTAATGTATTGGCTGCAACTGTGTCATTTGTACACGTGGCATTTGCACCTGTTGCATGGGCTGAAAATTCTGCATTTGATTCACATTATTCTGAAAATTTGGATTAGGATGTCTCCCTCTCAGTCCTCTCACATTCTGGAATGAGTTGATGTCATTGCTCTGCTGAACTACACCTTCCTGCACCATCACTGGACACTCCCATTTCCAATGTCCAACAGCTCCGCAAACATAACATGGCAATAACGTCTTCATTCCCTGCACATCATTCTGAACCCCTACAGTACTCAAGTCTGGACCACGAGTCATGTTTTCTCCATGACCTCTACCTCTCATC
Source organism: Pleurodeles waltl (assembly GCF_031143425.1). Lineage (NCBI taxonomy): Eukaryota > Metazoa > Chordata > Amphibia > Caudata > Salamandridae > Pleurodeles > Pleurodeles waltl. The sequence goes on along the minus strand of NC_090437.1, from coordinate 1,083,111,433 downwards.
TGGGGCTGAAACATCATGTTCCCCTGGTGCTGCTACGGCAACTGCTGCGGAAAATTCCCTTGCACCCCTGTCTGAGCTGCTTTAATCTGCATCACCATTGCCTTCTCTTTCAGCTTTTTCTGCTTCAACTCAATCTCATTACTACAATATTTTGCATACTGCAACACCTCATCGATCGGTTTTGCTTGCCAGCAAATCAAATGACTCTTAATCACCTGGCTAATTTCAGGTCTCAACCCTTCCACAAATCTGAACACAAAATGGAGCATGTCTTTTGCCTCAATTGTCTCTGTACCACTGTAATGCTTGAACGCCTGCAACAATCTCTCATAATATGCATTTATTGACTCCTTTGCCTCCTGAGCTGTCCTGTCAATCCTCTGCCAATCAATATTCTTAGGCAAAATTCTCGTTTTCAAGAATTCAATCACCTTATAATAATATTTCATTACCTCGGGAGATAGTGCACCTGTATTTTTGTATCTCTCTATTTCGCTTGTTGGCCAATCTATACTCCTTTTACACTTGATCCACAAATTAGCTGGAACTACTCTCTCTAGTAATGTGTTCAAGTCTTCCCATAGGCACTTTGTGAGGTTCACAAACATGTCCATCTGCTGATTCCACTCTACTGGTTTATCTCTCAATTTTGGATAGAAATGATAGAATGTCACTTCTGCTCCACTGGACATGAACAAAATTCCCACCTGGAACCTCCCTCATTGGTAAACGTTTCACTGGATCTTTGTCCTGAGGCACATGTGGGGTCGTCTCCAAAAAATCCCTTTTTCTTGTGCCTCTCTTCTTTACCCATCTGCCTTCCCCTTTGTCTAATGCTCTACAGGTCTGATCACTTTGAAGCGATTTCTTAAGGTGTGTTTTCATTCCAGCAGATCTCATGTGTTCAAAATCTTTAGCCTCAAAATCTAATCTGCAACTCCTTTTCAAGTGCTTTGTTTTCTCTATTTCTATGCCGTACTTCTCTGTCAAGTCCACTAGTTTCTGATGCACATTGCTTACTTCTCTCATCATCTTCGGGCACAAATATCTTAATTCTGCCTCTGTGTAGGATTCTAACCTATTCACAACTATAGTTCCCTCAATGAGTTCACCTGCTTCCATGTTTAACCTAGCACAATTCAAATACTCCTCTCCCTTGGGAGCACTCTGTGGGGTATTCAGCTTGTCTAACCATTCGGTCAACTGCTGAGCTGTCAATCCTTGTGACACAATGTTACTCGCTTGGACTGGTGGCACCTGCTGTGCAACTACATTTGGGGTCTGCAGTATCAATAATTTCAAACTCTGACTAACATTTGACCCTGCCATATTATCAGAAGTGCTACAAATGGACTAAGGTCTAACAATGATCTTGATTTGTCAAAAGTCTGTCCCACCGGAAAGACTATCTGAGCATTATCATTATGTCCTTCCCTCATTATATGCTGCAACATTGCTCCCTGGTCACCTACAGTAGGTTTCTTCTGTGCAAAAAAAGGGTACAGCTGGATCAACAGTAATAGGCATCTGGGGCTGTTCTGTCACTTACGCTCTGTGGGAGAGTAACTCCCATATTCTGATTCATTATCGGAGTCATATCTGACTGTGTCCCTGTTACTAGAGTAAATCTAGGCATTACCTGCGGCTGCATTTGGGGCAGTAAAAGTGGAGTTGGTTCTGTCTGAGCCAATATCGGTCTCGGGTAAACCTGTTCCGTAGGCACCATTAAGTTCGAAGTCTTTTCCATAATGGGCACATCAGGATAAATTCTCCGATCCTGTGGTGGATGCATTTGATTTTGCACTACAGGAGTAGTAGGCACATGGACAGCACTCTGCATCGCATTTTGTGCCCGGTTAGCATTAACCTGCATCGGACTCATTGTCCCATTAACCTGTGTTGGGGCTGTCGGATCAACACTGGTACTTGGACCACTCTCATGTGCTGTATATGATGGTGGGCGATTTCTCAATGACTGTGTAATAAACTCACCATCATCTGATTCCTCCTCTACTGTTGAAGTCTTTCTTGCCTCCCTACTTTTAGACGGACTTCTGTTAGTCTTTCTAGTAGCTTTCCTTCCTTCCTTCTCACTGTCCTGCGTAATTGCAGTAAACAACTTAATTCCATGCAAAGTCTCAATCCTCCAAACTCTCTGAGCACTGTCCCACCTAGCCTCTGTTAAAGTCTTTTCTGCATTTCTCATCCTCCTCTCAAATTTCTGTTGTTGCTGCTGTCTGGCTACTAGCTCCCAAATCACTAATGTCTCAAACAGAACGCTAAGTTCCTATCCTTCTCTGTCAATTTGCACCATTGCTTTAGCCAAAGACATGGCGCAACACCTTTCTCTTCCATTACAATGTAAGCTGGTGTACCTTCTGGGGGTGTGGCCTCGCCTACACTCGTTCTAATGTACATGTCTACCTTTAAGGCACTCTTTAACGCTTTGAAAAATGTCATCTTTCATCCTTTTTTGTTATTCAAAATCAAAATCAAATCAGGAAGTGACTTTTAATCCCAAGATTCCTTTCACCCACTTTCTCAACCAATTGCTTCTCACGGACTATGCCAATCCATGAGCGACCCTTCTCACTGACCGACCAATCCCAGCGTGGCTCCAATGATGTCACACTCACACGTACTGCGGCTGACAAAGTCTTGTGGGTTGTCCTCCCAAACTCTGATTCACACAAACGAATGCAAAAAATGCGAGCACTAATCAATGACCAAAAAACAAATCTGCTGGTTTACTACAGGAAAGGTAACACAATCGCTTCAGAAACCTTAGGGATTTTTCACTGACGGCTCTTCCCATACTTACAGCTACTACTCCTTTCTCTGTCTCCGAGATTCAAAGCAAAAATCGACCCACAAATTTTACTCTCAACTGGTCAATGGGTCTGTCCTGGTGCACATAGGACTCGCCAAACCTCAGTCGAAATTTTCATTCACTCACTTTAACTCACACTATTACTTGTTGACCAGGCCAGATGAACCTGCTAAACCAAACAGATTACAACATAACCCAAGTGTCTCATACACTTTTTAATATACTTCGGAGTCTTAAACCACGCAGGGTCCGTACATCAACAACCACGTGGACAATTTTTGAGCACAAAGTGCCACATACATGTGAAGTTTGACGACTTCCCTACTCTCACACTGTAGAGTACACACACTCCTTCTACAACTTCATTTAGAGTATGCAAACTCCCTAAACCCTCACAAACCACACACTTCACCTGCGATTTGCATAAGCTGTGCAAGCGCAACGTACTTCATTCACACCATCACTAGAACTCCGGGATAGCAGGATCCAGGAATCTGGGAGAGTCATTTCTGGGCTTAAGGGAACATTTTCTCTCCAATTAGCATCATTGAAAAACAAAATCCAAATTTCAATAATAATGAACCTTCACCTCTGTAACTATCTCTGGACATCTATTATGGGCTCTTGAGGAGACAAACCTTCACCTCTCTCTACCAACACTGTTAACGCCTGATACCCGGCACTGGACATCTATGATAAGCTCTTAAGGAGACTAACTCTCAGCCTCTCTTACCATCTCTGTTAACACTTGTTACTCTGTACCGAAAGTCTTTGATAAGCTCTTAAGGAGACACAACCATCAGTCTGTTACCATCTCTGTTAGTGTGTCTGACCTTAATAAGTAAACTTAGAAGGGGACGCAAATAGGTCAATGAACCTTTTGACTCGCAATTAAGATGTTCTTACCATAGCACCAGTGCATAATCAATAACCAACACACAATATCAATAATCAACAACAATCATTAACCATAACAATCAATAGTCAGTAATTTTCACACACCATGACCTTCACTTATGAATGACCACACCATTTAGTAAAAGTTAGAATATTTATTTCCCTATATTAACAATGCTAGGGTCATGTAGATTAATCTCAAAATCAAATGAAATACATACAGAAACAATACTGTCTGCCCAAAGTGGCGGAAGAAACGTAATCTAATCAAAGCATGAACCACTCACATTCTAAGGTTACAGTGCAAATTAATAGCAAAGTCAAATGCGTTAAAGTAATTATGTACATTCAAATTCAGCAGAGAAATTCATCAAACATTATTCCCTCTTAGCATAATTTCATTAGTGAGGATCCTTAACTAACATCAGATTAGCATCAGCATGTTGGGCTTCATGCAAAACAATTTAGTAACACAAATTTGGAAAAACTTCTAACTATGGCTCTATCAAAACAGTGCAGTTGGTATCTAGAAAGAAAAAGCAAATATGCATAATAATCAACAATCTAATTCATTATACCTACCCTCAGTGTGGATCAGCAAGCAGAATCAGTCTTGGTCCTCGGGACATCAGTCGATCAGCAAGGCATCAGGTCAAAGTCTCTAAGCAATAAAGTTAAGTATGTCTCTTGTCAAGACGCTCAAAAAATATTGACCTGTTGGCCAGCAAGAAAATGGGCAATTAATTTAATGGCAAAATGCAGAATGCTCGTTTTTTCTCTGTGCAGTGTTGTTAAATCAAAACTAGTAAAACTACTTCCCAAATCCTTATTGGTCAGTTAATCGCATGTTTACACTTTGGCCAATAAAACTAAAACACTAAATTCATCAATTCTACTATTACTCCATTCATATGTCGTTGATTCATTGTCCTGCAATGTCCTCATCATCTGGCTTGTCAGGTAACAATATTGTTGCAGCTTCCACTCCAGTCAGTATCTCCATTGTTCTTCTCCTGAGAAAGTCAGTCTCACGTGTATTACACACAAAATTTTACATTAACAAGAACAGCATCTTCTAGCAGTCGGTTCCACATGAGAAAGCTTCCCTTATGAGCACATTTAAACAATACAATAGAAATCACAGTTTAACTCTCTAGGACAGCCATTTATTAAACGTTAAGAAATACAGCTTTAACATGAGACCTGGCAAGTAGGCCAAGATACTCGCTAAGTTAAGGCCTACAATTAATACAGCTAGACCAAAATGCATAACCACAAATATGACATTTTACTACAATTAGTCAAGCATATTCTACATTTCACAATATTAATTTCACTAGTAAGTACACTTCGTGAACATTGGAAGCCACTCTTCGTAATCACATTTTCAAATGCGTGCATTATTTTTCTACGTTATTATATTGTCTACACAAACCCCTTATTCAGACTACATGAACACTCATTAATAAGTTTTATTAATACACCTGCGCTAGCAGTAGCTTTATGTGGTTTCCCAAAGGTTGCAGTCCTTGTACACGATTTACCACTGCAAGCTCACATGGAACATGATGGTCCAGAACTGCAGGCCGTTTTTGCACAAGCCCTGATTATTGGCAACATTCTAGCATGAGAGTCCATGTGAGGGCAGCCGTCTCTCAAAGTGCTCTTTCTCCACATTTTCATCTATTAAGAGCTGGGAAAAATAATGGGGCTCTTTCAACAGTAAATCCAACACAAATGTGAACAAATGAAATGTAGATTGCTCCTCAGATGTTGGTCAGTCTCTTTTGACTACATCAATAAGCGTTTTTGTTAAACAAAATCCACAGGTTTAAGTACTTTATTGGAGGAAGTTTGCAATCTGGAACTATTGAGTGATTTTACTAGGAGAGGCCGTTGTCTCTCTTCTTCCCAATGGTAAATTAAATGTATATGCCCTACTCAATTGTCTGTCATTCTCCTCCCCAAGTGACATAAAGATATCCACAGTGAAATACAGATGTCCATAGAACTAGCACACACTTTTAAGCATGAGCCCTTTCTACTGTATGATAACAGCAACCCTCAAAAATGCATAGTAACATTTGGTACTCATCATAATACTGTAACACAGGAAAACAGTGAAATTAGTATTATGAATGGCACCATTAAAATGACACACCACTTCATCCAAATGTACACTATACATGCTCAAATAAATAGTGTTAACAAGCTTCTGCTTTATGGTTTACTAACAATCTTCTCCATATAAAAACATTTTAACAGTTGCCAAAGAAAAAACAAGCAACAAGACATGGAAAATAATAAATGACTTTGAAAGGGCAATGATTTCTGTAATTACAAAGAAATAACCTAATACACAAATTCAGGGATGACTTTTTCACTTTACACAGGCAATCTAGTGAAAAAAACTGTTGCTGGAAACTGCAAGACTGACAGTAAACTAAAACTTGTAATTAAAAAACGGTGTGCATTAGCTTTTGCTCCTCCTGAGCTGGTGGATGACATCTACATTCCAACAATTCAATCACAATAGTGTTCACAAAATAAAAAAAATATTTTGAAGAAACATGGATAGACCATCTAAACTGGTTAGGTCTCAGTAGGATGCCACAATTCCACATTAACTGGTGGTACTGCTGCATGACCTGTCTAGAGGGGAAACAAACTAACAATACAATTAAGGGATGTCATAATGCTTTCTCATCCACTAATGGTAAAGCACACTCCACTTTCTACCATAGTCTGTAACTCAGGGCCTAGCAATAAACACAAAAAAAGAGATGAATGGATGTCTCCTTTCAAAGGTTCAACAAGTTGCCATGCTCAGGGGACCTAACTACCTGGAAACTAATGCTTACACACTTCACTATTAACATCAAACTGCACTTTGCTACCAAACATATGTCCATAGTAACACTCCTTACTCCTATCCAATTGGCTAAATAATGTAAACATTCTTATTGCATTATACATTCCAAAAACCTACACAGGATTCAGTATACTGTATGTTTTGAAAAAGTCTTGCCTGTAGTGGTCTTCTTTTTTCAAATTAAATCAGTATACACTCCTTCCACCTCCAATGGAAAGTGAGCCAAATCAGAAGATCAGAAGTTCACAATCCATAGACCAAACCGTTCAAAACCTGAAAACTGCTAAGCAGTTTGCCTTCAAAAATAGCTCCAAGAAAGTCTGACCAAAAAACACCAAATGAAAACAGATGCTTGTTTTTGGTTTAACTTACCAACATTTTTACCTCTATTTCCTGGAAAAGGATTTAGAAAAAAACCTATCCATCCATTGACATCCAATCCACATAGGTAACCCTTCAAAAACCCAAAAAGCATTTCAACCCAATAACATTTTTAAAAATCGATCCATGAAATTTGGAGAACAGAAGGTAGGAGGGAATTTAAGTCAGGTATGGACTTAAGTTGGATTCTTAGGGCCTCATTAGGAGTTTGGCAGTCAGACCGAGGCACCGCCAAACGTGCGGGGAGGATGCCACCACCATGGTGGTTACGTCCCCCCCTGCCCTACTACAATGTTGCCACCAGTCTGACCGGTGGGAACATTGCCATAGAGCGTTCCTGCCAGTCGAACCAGCAGGAACAGTGCTACGAGATAGCACTCAGCTCCCTTAAAGGAGCCAAGTGCTATCTCGTAGCACAGAGGGGGCTCACCAGCGCTCTTGGAATGCTCACTGTTTGTCTGTCGATGGTGCTGGGCAGAGGGGGCCCCCAGCACACCGTCACCGAAAGCCTTCCCATGCCAGTCAGACCGCCATAGAATGGCTGACGGTGAGGGTAGTTGTAATTAGCCAGGTGGCGACCAGTTTAGCACCATCCTGGCTGAGTACAACTCTGACCGCTGTCATGCCGTCAGAAACCATGTTTCAGGTGGGGAAAAAATAATTAAAAAGCATATAAACAAAAGATTTACCTTACTAAAGTGACCTTACTTACTATCCCCATACAATAAACGCACCAATACTAGTTAGTAATATTTTTTTAAAACAGGTTGCTACCTGTATGATGCTGCTGCATGCCTCCGTCCTCAACCATAACGTCACAGCAACTAAAGAAACAAATGCAGCAACTGGGAAAATGTCAGAACACTAGCAACAGTGAAAATGAAAAAAAATGACAATCTCTCCCCATGAAAACAGTGAGACACTTTGGGAAAAAAGGAGAAAAGCATAAATAAATGCTGCAATGAAATATATTACAGAAAAGTTATTAAAATGTTTAAGATGAAGGCATATTTTTTACAACCCTACAAAACAGTTTAAAAAATGTAAACTATTTAAACTAAAGTAAGTTAAAAATTTAAATAAAATGAATTCGTTTTTTATAAAGAAATGTAATTGTTAAAGTGAAGTGCATTTGATATGCGCTGTGATATTTGACTGTATTTGTACTTGAAAAATTCGAGGAAGAAAGCATATATTTGTTTACAAAAATAACATTTAAAAAATAAAACCAATATCTATTTTTATAAAACTACTGACCCCAACAAAAATAACCCTGTAGCACAGCTAAAATCCCCACTCCAAGAATTGCTCCTCAAAAAGAAATTGCTCCCCACTGCATTCCTCTCCTAAGAGATAATGTGCATATTTAAATACTTTACAAAAAATCTAAATAAATATCCACTCCACAAAACATAAATACCCATGCTTTAACCACTAAATTAAATTACCTTTAGCACAAATAAACCCCCACTCTAATATTCTGCTGGTAAAAGTTAACATACATATTTAAATAAAATATACAAAAAATATAAATACACACATTTCTAAAAATAAATATCCACCACTGAAACCTTAAATTAAATTACCCTATACCACAAATAAAAACCAGCACCTCAATGTTAGTTAAATGAAAATGAATTAACCACCACCCAGGGCCCCTATAACCTTGGCATCCACTTCTAAAAGTTAATGTACATGATTCATTAAAATAAAAAACATACCCAGAGCTTCAACACCCCTGACTCCCTGGACATCAATTTTAATTATCACATAACACAAATAAAACCCCCAACCCAAGATAAGATACCTAAAAACAAACTACTCCCCACCAACCCACCAAGGGCCACATCACACATGCATCAAGCTCCTAAAAGCTAATGTACAGATTTAAATAAAAAATTAAATAAGTACCCCCCAAGAAACTATCCACCTCTGAACCACCAAATTAAATTGACCCACAAAAAATAAAAACTCCATTCCATGCTTTCTTTTGGGGGCAAACACCCCTTGAACCACCCCTATCCTTTTCGTTTCATTTTCGGTGGTAAACCCCCAGTCCTCCTTTATAATCATGGATGCAACCCATTAATGAGCCTTGAAATGCCCTTTCTACAGATCTACCTAATGGTATTACTGCAGGATCATGTCAGTACAGTATAGAGTTGGTCTGTCTTGCTGAGGCTCTAGGTTGCCAGAGTCCAATGCAAAGCTTGCCTTGCTGTGTTGACTAACCTTTTGACAACAGTCTTGGAGGGACTTGGAAGCTTGTCGGCGAACTTCTGAAGACTTCCTCTAGGTGGACTCTGGCAGCCTTCAATTGAGTAGTGCCAACTCAATTTCTCATATGTGGCAGCTCTTTAGATGTGTTTGCAACAGGACTGCATGTGGACTGTGTTGGGAAAGCATGTGTGCCACACGTGGGCTGCTGCAAGACCACCAGTTAGTCACTGCCTACTCCTTCGTGTACATGGGTGATGGTCAACAAGTTCTGAAGAATGGACCAGGACCCTGATGCTTTGACTCCAGTCAGGTGGTAAGATGCTGTACAGGGGGTTGCAGTGAAGCACTTTAACAGGACCTGACAGGAAAATTTTGGTGCTTCAAGTATGTGAATGGTGGTGTTCAGCAGCATGGGCGGCATTGCGGAGCGGAAGAGTGAACCAGTATCAATGTAGGTATGATTGAACTAGGTCCCAATGGGATATGGTTACACTGTTGTCTGAAATATGGTGCTAGTGCGGATGCTGCTCTGTTTTTCTGGTACAGTCAGACAGGTTTGAGGACTTTTTCTGTTTAGTCCTTCCCAAAGATCTGTTTACAAAGTTCATAGGCTAGACAGGTTATGCAAACATTAATTCGCAGATCTGGGAAAACATGCAGTTTCCAAAGTCAAATGCCTGTCGGGATCCTCGAAGGTATGTGGGAGATGAACATCTGGTAAATTTGTGCAATCTTATGGTCACCCAGATCATCCATAAGGAGTTTCCCTCCAAAGGATTACATTTGTTGAAGTCTGGTAGATCTGCAATATATGAGGTTAATGTGTGGCGGAGCTGAAAATAGCGATGGAACTGGCTTCAGTGGAGCTGGTAGTCTGTTTACAAACTCTGAAATGAATGAAGGACTGTGCCAGTCATGATATCACCCAATGTAGAAATGCCTAATAAATCAAATTTTCGAAATCCCTCAAGCGCGACCACCTGTGGTAGTCAATAGCCTTGCTGTAGTGGTGTCCACTGTGTCCGTCTCCTCCACCACCCCATCAGTAAATGGGAGCACCACCACTGTGTATTAACAACTCGCGTTGCTGGTGAAAGACTCCTACAATCACCTTTGGAATACAAATACAAGAAAATATGAATGCTCCCCATTACCCACTTTTCAGACGCATGCGTAGGGTCTTTCCACACACCATACCACCAATCATTAGTAACCAGAAGGTGGGACGCCAGATAATAAGATTCAAAGTCCACAGCAGGTATGCCCCCATGCTATGTAGATTGAATGCATTTCCCAAGGGCGATGCGAGGGACGCTGCCCGCCTAAAGGAAGCTAGTAAGAATAGAATGGAAGGATCAAAACCATTGTTGTGGGATTTCACATGGTATAAAATCCTGGGTAGTGACACCAATTAGAAATTGCAGACCTACCCATTAGGGAAAGAGGCAGAACCAACCACACGCATATGTCTTCTTCGGCATGAGCCAGGACAGGGTCCAGGTTATGCGCTCATGCCAATGTTGCGTGAGTGGAAAAAAAAAACCATATACTTAAAACCACCCATGGCGATTTGTAGTCCCAATGCCCAACCGATTCCCTGTGGATTCATGCCCACCGGGAGCACAGATGACTTTGTGATGTTTAGCCATAGAACCGAGGATTCGCCAAAAATGAACATGATTTGTAAAATGCACAGTCCAGAGGCAGCAGGAGAGGTCAGAAAGAAAAGGACATCATCTGCATATAATGCTGTTTGATCCAAAGGACCATCTACCCACTCAAATCTGCAGACCTGGGCATCCTTCCTCACCCACACCTCCAGGGGCTTTATGGCAAGAGCAAACAACAGAGGAGACAAAGGGCACCCCTGCCTTGTCCCCTGCCTGATCGGAAAAGGGTCAGAGATAGCCCTGGCACCCGCACTGTTACTGTCAGATCAGTGTTCAATTATTTGACATAAAATATAAATCTGGGGCCAAAATTAAGGCAATCGTGAAGTGCAAACAAGTAGACCCAGCAGACAGAGTCAAAGGCCTTGTCAATGTTGGCAAGAAGAACCACTGTGGGCCCCTCCAGCCTGTCCACTAAGGCATTTTATATGCATTAAATAATGTACTGGGTGGCACAATTGGGCAGAAAACCAGGTTGGTCTGAATTGACCAAGTCTTGGAAGACACGTATCAGCCACTTCACCAATACCTTCATGAGGATCTTCACCTCGAGATTCAAGAGGGAGATTGGGCGATAGGAAGCGTTCATCTACCGGCCGACCAGGCTTGGGGAACACCACAATGTTGGCGTGGTGTCAGTCAGGAGGCAGGGTAGCGACATCAACTGCCACCTGAATCACCCCTAGCATATGTTTCTGGAATTTTGGCATGAAGACCTTAAAAAATTCACAAGGGAAGCCACATGGCTCTGGATTTTCTCTGAGCTTAGCCTCACCAAGGCTGACAAAAGCTCCTCCCCAGTGAGAGCATTAAGGCATGGCGGTCCACAGGGGAAAGAGTTTTAAGAGGGATTTCCATCACAAAGTCCTCCATTTGGTCCCCAGATAGTACCTCCCACTGAGCATAAACATTCCGAAAGTGTGCAGTAAAACTATACTCCACTTCCCCAGGGTCAGTGAGTAGCACACCCACTGAATTACACAGGAGAGGGATAGAGCTGGGAGTTGGGAACCCTGGCACAGCCTATGTAACCTATTACTGGACTTATCACCTCATTGATAGATGCAGCTTTGGGACACCCGCCACAACAGCCTAGCCTCCTCCAGAAAAGTCTGTTGGTATTGTTGCTGCAGAAGGCCTAGCTGTCTATGTACCTGCTGCCCATCTGGCAGGCGACCCCTCACCTCTAAGTCTGCAATCTGAGCCTCCAGATCTACCAAGTCCTGTGCTCCGGTTCGCCGCTGCCCAGTAGTGAAACTGATATCAGCCCCCGCATCGTGGGGGGCAGAGCCTCCCACAGCGTCACTCTCGACCTAACTGTGTCGATATTAACTGCAACATTTTCGACTACAGAGCTCTCCATATTAAGTCTGTAGTCTGGGCTCTGCATACGCGAAGGTGCCATCAGAAACCCATACGCTGATGACCCACAAGGAGACAAATACTCACCGGGGAGTGATCTGAAAGCGTCTGCGCCAGAACAGAAATATTGAAACTCTATGTAAGTATGTATGTGGGATAAGGAAGTAGTCTAGGTGGAAGTCATGTTTCAATCAGAAACAGATTAAACCCCCCCACACACACATGGGTGGTGAGCCCTCCAGACATCCACCAGGCCTAGAGCTGACACAAATGAAGGCAGGGGAGTTTTACTTTGGCCATGTGATGGGCTGTGCTGACGCCACCTATTGGGCAAGTGGTCCATAACACCATTCCAGTCGCCCCCACGCTCTATGACCCTCAGGGTGTTCTCCCCAAATCCCAGTAACCAATTCTAGGATGGACTTGTTGAGTGGGGGAGGGGAGTACATACACAGGAATGTGAAGGGTTCACCATATAGCGTGCCTGTAACTGTTGTATACCGACCCTGATGATCCACCCAGGTCCTAAAGGGCTAAAATGGGACTTGGTTTCTAATTATGATACAAGCACCCCTGGATCCCCTCATGAAACCGGGCTGAAACACCTGTGTGAACCTAAAGCAGGTAAGACAATAGACTTTATTATCTCCAAGGTCGGTCTCTTCCAATGAGAGGACATCTGCCCCCACCAAGGATACTCCCTTCCACCATACTTCGATAACCAAGAAGTATCTGTTGCAGGAGTGACAACAACCAGGCCCCAATGGGATCCCCAAACCCAACAAAGTAATTTTACTGGAGAAAGGTATTGCTCTCATAGTTTGGCGGTTGCTTATCAATCTAGCAACATCGGAAATTTAGGTGGTAGGTGAAGAGGCCACCCCCAGAGCCTCTGAGGGCACCCCCCATGTGCCAGGGCCTTTTCTTCGATAGAGTTTTGGTAGGCTTGTTCCATCGGTCAGCGAGTAAAGAGTCAGAGACCATACGCGAAGGAGTGTGCAACTTCAGATGAACATGTTCAGCAGTCCACTGGAAGACCTCCTCTGGTGTTTCAAAAAAGAAAGTCTGTGAACTGTAGATGACCTTCAACTTTGCTGGGTAGAGCAACATATACTGGACACTCAGTTCACAGGGGCGTTGTTTTGCATCTAAATATGAGTGTTGTTGTTGCACAATCCTGGTATAGTCTTGCAATATCATCATGTGTGTGACTGGTAGGAGATCTTATCCTGAAGCCTGGCATGTGGGAGACCAGCATCCCTGTCATGATATTTTAGGAGCCTTGTGATGACCGGGCAGGGACGAATCCCAGGCGGATGGCGCTGCACCAGCACCCTATGGGCCTGTTCAATAATGAAGCATGATGGCAGGGCCTCCCGAGACATGAGGGAGTGAAGCCATTGGTCAAGAAAATGTTCCATCAAGGGGCTCTCATAGCCCTCCAGAAATCCCCCAAACCTTAGGCTGTTTCAGTGAGCCCTGCTCTCAGCGTTGTCACAGCAGTAAGTGTGGTCACTGTCTGTTGCAGGGTATAGCCTGGCTGATGAAGGGTGATACCCTGAAACTGATCCTAGGATGCTTGTTTCTGGTCCAGAGAGGACCTGGCTTGGCAGTTTGGGCTGGACTGTTCCTATGGGGAACAGGGTCAAGAGTGATTTGCATATGGCTGGTCCAAACTGGGATGGCATGGTGAACAAAGGAACGATGGAATAAACTCAGATCTGTGACTGGGAGTGAGTGTTTGAAAAGTTTCAACACTCTGTCCTTCAACTTTTTTGTGTTGCTAAAGTTGCCCTAAGTGGGAAGGGTATGCCCAGACATGGTTCCCTTGCTCAATGTGCAATTTGATTCAAGCTAGCCTGGCTGATTAAGGGTGATACCCTGAAACAGGTCCTAGGATGCTTGTTTCTGGTCCAGCAAAGGCCTGGCTTGGCAGTTTGGGCTGGACTGTTCCCATGGGGAACTGGGTCAAGGCTGATTTGCATATGGCTGGGTCCAAACTGGGGTGGCATGGTGAGCAAAAGAACGATGGATTAAACCCAGATCTGTGACTTGGGGTGAGTGTTTGAAAAGTTTCAACACTCCGTCCATCATCCTTTTGTGTTGCTATAGTTGCCCTAAGTTGGAAGGGTATGCCCAGACGTGGGTCCCTTCCTCACTGTGCCACTGGGTTCAAGCTAGCCCAGTGGATGAAGGGTGATACCCTGAAACCGGTCCTAGAATGCTTGTTTCTGGTCCAGCGAGTCCTTGGCTTGGCAGTTCGGGCTGGACTGTTCCCATGGAGAATAGGGTCAGGACTGATTTGCATATGACTGGGTCCAAACTGGAGTGGCATGGTGAGCAAAAGAACAATTGATTGAACCCAGATCTGTGAATGGGGGTGAGTGTTTGAAAAGTTTCAACTCTCCATCCATCATCCCTTTGTAATGCTATAGACCAAGTTGTCCAACCTGGACAGCCTATCCTCTGCCTCCATTATCCGCTAGACCGCTTTTCAGAGGTCCTGGCAAAGTAGACTGACATCCGCGCCTACTGCTGCAATCTTAGCACCCATCATGTCTCTCGGATATGTGATGGGCAGCATTGTCTGGTATTGCACCCTCTTGTTCCCATGCCCCTGTAATAGAGGCAGACCCTCTGGGCTGCACATATTTGTTGAAAGTACTCTGTTTGGTGCCCTTGGGGGCCTTGTCTTTAGCCATGTTGATAGGTACGACCAAAGACAACACTATTCACCCTCTGGGGTGTGCAAGCCACCACTGGCCAATCTATCTCCCACTGTGATCTGGTGTGTGGAGTTGTACAAACATTCAGCCCCCACAGCTCTTCCCAAGCAGCAGCCAGACAGATGCACTGTGTAGGCCCCAACATGCAGACCATCGACCTCTTGGGCGATGCGGTAGGAAAGCACCACCACAAGCTGCCCACTGCCTTTGCAATGGATGCTCCCTCTCCGGTGGGGTTCCTTGTTGAGGCTATCCTCTGGTGGGTGCAGGTCTCCTGGTACCTCAGCAGACAGACGTGATAATGCCTGGGTGTCAGTTTAGATGCCTGCAAAGAGGCAGGAGCAATGTGGGCCTTGTGTGGGTGAAGTTAGCCCCAGGACAATATC
The DNA here is from genome assembly GCF_031143425.1 of Pleurodeles waltl. NCBI lineage: Eukaryota > Metazoa > Chordata > Amphibia > Caudata > Salamandridae > Pleurodeles > Pleurodeles waltl. The sequence continues at coordinate 1,083,096,089 of NC_090437.1, read as the reverse complement.
CAATACTCTTCCAAGGCTGTGGCCTGCATTGATAGTACAGTCTCCTACTGTGGTGGCAACAGTAGACCCCAGCTACACAGGAGAGGGGAAGGAAGGAAGAGATGCAGAGGATGATGATAGGTAGATGGAGGGGGTTGTCCAAACCCACAGTACATCACAGTTCCGACTCCTGGCACCAGCACACTCCAGGCTCCATGGACACAAGCCACCCAGCTGGGAGCCCAACTTCCAGCAATTATTTTGGTAGGTCCCACTCATCCACAATCATTGTTGCCCAGCTCCCAAGGCACTGCGCGTGATCTTCACTACCTGCTGCAGGGCAACATCTGCACCAGGGTGACCTCCTCCAATTGGCCAAGTCAGGGCCTCTGTGCCCACTCCAGCCCCTGGCCTCAGCATGATAATCGGAGGTGCCCCTCACACCCCGTTGCACATCCAACTGTCATCCAGCAGGAGATGCAGGGCATACAATTAGAACAACTGTTATTTGAAAAGGGGAAAAGCAGGGGGTCCACATGGCACACACACAACACTCACCCATGCCACTCCCAACAAGCCCAGCAGTGCTCTCTCCTTAGTCCCTCAGGGGCCAGCAGGTCTGACTATATCCGAATGTCATAGGCCTCTTACAACCACGGTGTTCAACTATGGTTCAGCGGGCTCGCTCGCCACCGTTCTGCCATTCTCGGACCCCTTGACTGGAGGGCCAGACCGGCGATGTTGCTGGGCTGGGATGCAGTCAGGTGGGGGGAGACAGCACACTGTGAGGGGTGATCCTCTGTGTGCTATATGTATACCTGGCCCCTGGAAGCAGGAGCCCCAGCCACGCCAGCTGCGGCATCTCCAAGGCCGCACCCTCTGCCACTGCTCAACTTGCTCATCTCCAGCCATGCACCCAGCGGCTCCAACTCTGGCCCCAGCACACTCCAGTCACTGCAGCCACAAGCCATCCAGGTGGGAGCCCAACTGCCAGCAATTATTTTAGGGGGGCACCACTCACCGCTAATCACTGTCACCCAGCTCCCAAAGCACTGTGTGTGATCTTCACTGCCCGCTGATGGGCCACATATGCACCACGGCAACCTGCTCCAATTGGCCATGTCAGGGCTGTCATGCCCGCTGCAGCCCCAGGCCTCAGCATGATAATCGGGGGCACCTCTCACACCCGCTGCTCCTCCAACCGTCATTCAACAGGTGAAGTAAGGCATATAGGTAGGATGATTGCAGTGTGAAATGAGGGAAAAGTGGAACGGCCATGCAGCACCCCCTACCACACACCCCTGTCACCCTCAACAAGACCAGCAGCGCTGCCTCCTTGGTCCCTCAGGTGCCAGTACGTGGTGCCGAAATCAGCGTCTCATAGGCCTCTCACGGCCACAGCATTCCATTTTGGTCCAGCAGGCTCGCTCTCTGCCAGCCTGCCATTCTCAGCCCCCTTAACTAGAGGGCCAGTTCGTTGATGTTGTGGGGCCAGGATGCAGTTGGGAGGGAGGGACGTAGGGAGGGAGCACTCCACGAGGGATCATCCTCTCTGTGCTATAGGGACTTACTGGGCCCTAGCAGCAGGAGACTCTGCCCCACCGGCCACTGCATTTACAAGGATGCTGCTGCTCTCTTCGCCTCACTTGACTCGCTCCTTTCTGGCCACATACCCAGAAGTCGTGATCCGGGAAAGGGCCTGCTCCCCCAACTCAGTAGTCCGGGGGGGACCCAATCATGTAGCTTTCAGCCATTCTAGCCTGATGCCGCAGAGGGTATTTGTAGGAATCGCAGCAACTACACAGAACTTAGGGCCAGATGTAGCAATTTCAGAATTTGCGATTCGGAAATTGCGAGTCGGTGCGACTCGCAATTTCCGAATCGCAAATTCTGATGCAGAACGGTGTCTCAGACACCGTCTGCGAATCGCTATGGGGTCGCAAAGACCCACCTCATTAATATTAATGAGGTGGGTCGCATTTTGCGACCCCATAGCGATTCCCTGCACTCACAGGGATGGTGGCTTGCTGGAGACAGCAGACCTCCATGTCTGTGACTGCTTTTTAAATAAAGCAGTTTTTTTTTGTATTGCAGCCCGTTTTGCTTAAAGGCAAACGAGTTGCAATACAAAAAAAATAACGAAACCATTTAGTTTCGTTTTTTCAGAGTAGGCAGTGGTCCATTGGACCACTGCCTGCTCTGAAAAAAAAATTTGGGCAACATTCACAAAGGGGAAGGGGTCCCATGGGGACCCCTTCCCTTTTGCGAATGGGTTACCACCAGTGTGACACTGGTGATAACTGCGAATTGCTTTGCGACCTCGTTCGTGGTCACAAAGCAATTTAGCATCGCGTGCGAGTCGCAAATAGGAAGGGGACACCCCTTCCTATTTGCGAGTCGCATTCACATTTTGCGAGTCGATACCGACTCGCAAAATGTGAATGAGCATCGCGATGCGCATTTTGCATGGCGCAAACTGCGATTTTCGCAGTTTGCACCATGCAAAATGCTACGTACATCTGGCCCAAAGTTATTGTGCTGCTGCCAAGCCACACCCCTGTCAATGGGAGTCTTAATATGGTCAGTGCAGGCCTTCAGTGTTTTTATGAATCATCATTCCGTTACTGGTGCTGAGTGTGCACCTTGAGGCTTGACTGCTCTGCCCTCTAGATGTGGCTTTCTCCATTAGGGACATGCATGGGCTTGATCTGGTGTGATCTTGCCTCTACGATTCTCCTACTGGAACTGCGCTTCAGCAGCGGAGGAGACAGAGGCCTGGTACAGCATGTGCTAAATGAATAACCCTGATGACAGCTGCGCCTGGGGTGCAGGATTATTTGTACATTTTTTTTCTAGTTAATGGAAGGGCGGGAAGGTGTAGCTTCCAGGCAGTCAAACCTCCATTTTTCTTCTGCCATCTTTAATGCAACAATCTTTTAATATGTTCAACATTAGCCAAGTGTCACATAGTACATATACAACCTGGAACAGCTGAGATAAAATAAATACCGTAAAATTACAAAAGTACATAACAAACTGGATTTTAAACTGGTTAAAAAGCTTTCGATAATGAAGCTCATCACCGCATAAAATCTCCTTTTAATCTCAGTTAATGGCACCCCCGCTGACTTTTCAAAATGAGCCATGAAGACCAAGTATATTCAGCTACAGAGAAATAAATTATAGGATCATCCATTCTAAGCAAACAGCAGAAGCACTGATGCATGTTGGTATATTAAAAATATAATATAGACACTGCTTAATTTGTGCTTGTTGTTTCCGGTGCTGAGCACCGGCACTTATTTTTGAGGGCCTGGGCTTATTCTTCTGCCTCAAGCATTTGCTGCGAGCAAAAGACAGAGATGGGAAAGACGGAGGAAGAGTAAAACGAAAAAGCTTCACAAAGGGAGAAAGTAGAAAGCTGCAAGAGTGAGCTGAAGGGGCAGTGAGTGGCATTATATGGATTGAAGAGGCCCGAGATGGCTTCAGGATTAAGCCACCTCAGTATTCCGTGTTCCTACATTTAATTGCAGCAGCCGCGTGTTTAAAAGGAGTCCTTTGGGCACCGGCATGTTTTTATTTACAAATTATCATCTCATTGATGCAAAGTAGATTTCCACATCCAAAAAATGACTTTAACTCCATAAATTTGGCGCTAGAATGGTCTAGCGCCAAAGTATAAATATGGAGTTAGTTTTGCAGCAAATTTGCGTATGCCCCTATGTGACTATAAAAAAGAATTGTTTTTGCATATAGTGTGCCTTTGTAGTGACTTGAAGGACATAAGGCGCTATTGGCTAAAGCCAGTATTTCTCCAATTAGGAATAAGGCAATGTAAAACAGCGATAAAAATGTGTTTGAGTTGGAACAATGTACAGTTAACATCCAGGCTTTTGAGGTTTATGAATGATGTTCACAAGATCATTATTAAGAGTGCTCTTGTTTTCACTGGTATTTTAAGAATAGTATTATTTAATGCATATTGCACGTTATCAAACTAGCTCCAACTGATGTTTACTGATCAGGCTCTTACTAAACAATGCATTTTTATGGGGAAAATGTACAGTTAACATCTATGTTTCTGAAGTTTATGAAGGATGTTTACAAGATCATTAATAAGAGTGATATTCCTGGGTAAAGTTGCAATATTTTGTTTTTGATTGAATCAAGAATATTATTAGTATTTGATGCATATTGCACTTCACGAAACTGGCTCTAACTGACACTGTTGATGAGGTTCTTAGTATTAACTGCACTTTACGCATATGTTAGCGAATTTATTTTAGTTTGTACAAAACAACAAAAATATGCTTCTTTTATGATTAAACTACTTGCACTTTACAATGAAATCATACACTGTTTTATATGTTTCGAAAACTGTTATTATTTAAATAACTGAAAACAATAAACACATTCTTACCTTTGAGGCAGGAAATACCTATGGAGTCCCATGCTTTAAATGCTGAGGCCAAATTACCAGTCTGCATTAGGTTGCTTTGCCAAAGAGGGGCTTCCAGGGTAATCCACCAGTACCAGGCCATATGCATCGATACTTTGCGCCAAGCCATGAAGACCAATGTGCTGACGTCAGGAAGATGTCTGGGAGTGGTGGTTTGGCATAGGAGGTGCATTGGATTGGTATCGCGAAAAGTATTGCAGTCGTAGATTATATGCTGGATCGTCCCTGTCCTCCAACATCCAGTCATTAATGGTGGTGAGATGCGAGGCTCAGTAGGGCTGGTGAATGTCGGCCGTGCCTAATGCACTATCAAACATAGCTTGTGTGAATGTTGCCCAGGCCACTCTGGGTTGTTTGCTCAGCTATAGGTATCATTGTACAGTAGCTTTAAGGTTATCAAAGAAAGATTGTTGGCTGGAGCGTGTAGAATTTTGGAGTCCATATAATAATTTGGGGAGGGCTATCATTTTGAACAAGGTGATCCTTCCTGTTATGTAGAGCAGCAAGGTGGTCTATCTACGGATGCTATCATCCAATTACGTCAACAAGGGAGAGATATTATCCTTTTAGGTCCGTAGGGGCAGATAATGTGGATTCCCAAATATTTAAAGGTGCCCTCACAGATAAAAAGATGTGACTGCCATGGCATTATTCTGTCTGACTTATCCAGAGGGACTAGGGGAGGCTTGCCCCAATCTACCAGAAGCCCTTTGGCATCAGAATGTAAGTGCAAGAATTGAATTATATGGTTTCCAGCTATCTGCAGATCGCACATGAACAATAGAATGTCATCTGCTTATAAGCATTTACACTCTTCTGGCTGGTCCACCCACTGAAAGGTATCCACCCTGTATTTATCCTGAGCCATTCAGCTAAGGGCTCGACTGCCAGTGTGAACAATAGAGGGGACAGGGGCATCACTAATTGGTGCCCTGCTCGATCAGGAATGGTTGCGAGAGAACCATGTTAACTCGCACCCAGGCCCAAAATGATGAGTATACTATATGTAAATAGTTCAGAAACCAGGAGTGGGGGCTATATTCAGTTTCTGCGGACATGGAATAAAAACCTCCATCTAAGACAGTCAAAGGCCTTATCACAGCCTAGCAGCAATAAAGCTTGTGGACCAAGCAATTCCCTTCTCCTGTCCAAGATCAAGTGCAGTCTCCTCAACCCGTGTTTAGTACTGCGAACGGGCATGTAGCCATGTTGGTCTTGGTGCTCAATTGATGTGATAACATTAGCTCAGTGATTACCACGCATATTAGCTAGAATTTTGGTCACCACATTTATAAGTGAGCTCGTCAGGTAAGAGGAGTAAGCTCAGGCAGCCCTCCAAAGAACTCCAGTCTTTGCCCCTAGCAAGTCCAATGGCAACTCACCCAGTTTCCTCGCCTCCTCCAACTGAGAGCCTAGGTGTGGGCATACTAACAAGAGATATTGTTTTATAAAATTCCATCGTGAAGCCATGTGGGCCTGGAGTTTTTCCCAACTGTACACCAGTGAGGGCCTCCGACCTTTTCTGCAAGCATTATAGGCTTGTCTATGTCCTGTTGTGACGTCAGTAGCAAGAGCTTAACCTTGAGGTTCTCAATAAGAGAGCATGCCTCTTCTGCTGCAGGAGTAGTTCAGAGAGCACACAGGGCCTGGTAGTAGGCCACAAAGGTGTCAGCTATATCTCTGGTGTCAGTGTGTCTAACGCCATTGTAATCTTCTGTACACAGGATTACCCTGGTGCGCAGCTCTTGTGTGGCCAACCAATATAGCAACTTTCCAGTTTTATCTCTAGATTCTATACTTTTTGATGGCCAGCCATTTAGATTGCACATTGTCCGTGGTGGACAAATCCCTGAGTTGGGCCATGGAGTGTTCAAGCTGATGGGTATAAAGGTAAAAAGAGCTGGGATGGTGATCACTCTTAGGAGTGCAAGAGTACGTACCTTTGTCTGAAGTACAAAAATCTAAAGCATTTGTTTCCTCTTATGGGACCTATGGGATAGCTTTATCCCTCAGCACAGCCTTGACGACCTACCAGATTGTAATCAAGAAGGTAACAAAATGTCGGTTAATTTTGAAGTATTCTTTGGTGCGGAATGGAGGGAGGCCATGAAATCCCCGTTCGTAAGCTACCAAGGGTTGAATCTCCAATTACCTTTGGCCTTAGGGTCCATGCTACAGAGGGACAGCAGGATAGGGGAGTGATCTGTAATACCTCCCAGAGGATTGGTAATGCCCTTCAATCAATCAATCAATCAATCAGTTTTTGCAAAGCGCAGTTACTCACCAGTGAGGATCTCAAGGCGCTGGGGGTGGGGGGAGCATCATCCGCAGAGCCACATTTTGCGGTTCTTCCTGATGATGGTGAGCGATGGGCTTTGTCTGAGGTCTAGGGGCAGGTTGTTCCAGCTCTTTGCTGTGATGTAGGTTAAGGATTGTCCTCTGGCAGTGGTTTTTCGAATGTGAGGGAGAGTGTCCAGACCCATTTGAGTGGAGCGGAGGGATGTGGCGGGGGTATGGAAGGAGACACGGTGGTTCAGGTATGCCGGTCCAATGTTGTGTGTGGCTTTGTAGGTGTCGGTGAGTAGCTTGAAGGTGATTCGTTTTTCTATCGGGAGCCAGTGGAGGGTCCTCAGGTGCTGGGAGATATGTTCTTGGCATGGAAGGTTAAGGACAAGTCTGCCGGCGGCGATCTGGATGAGTTGCAGCTTTTTGATGTTTTTCGTTGTGGTGCCGGCATAGAGAGCATTGCTGTAGTCAAGCTTGCTTGTGATAAGGCGTGGGTGACTTTCCTGCAGCAGTCTGCTGGGATCCATGTGAAAAAATTTCGGAGTTGGCGGAGGGTGTACCAGCCAGAGGAGGTGACTGAGTTTACCTGTTGGGTCATAGATAGGGAGGAGTCGAACATACTGCCTAGGTTGCAGGTGTGCTCAATTGGTGAAGACGGGGTGCTGAGAGATGTGGGCCACCAGGAGTTGTCACATTCTGAGGTGGGGTTTCCGTAGATGATGAGCTCTGTCTTGTCAGAGTTGAGCTTGAGGCAGCTTTCTCTCATCCAGGTGGCTGTATTTGATGGCATCAATGTCTAGGGAAAAAAATAATATAATATCTAATCGGAAGAAATAGTTGTGTGGCGAGGAGTAGAAGGTGTAAGGAGTTTGTCGGGGTGCCTGACCCTTCAGACATCACAATATGCCAAGGAAATCTACCTAGTCTCTAAATTAGAGGATCTCCTTAATGTGGAAGGATGAAGTTTCCAAACATCCAGGTTTTGTCTAGTACTGTATTAAAGTCACCACCAATCAGATGTTTACTAGGTGTACGAGTAGGTCTGCCAGAGGCTGTAGTGTGGCATCAAAAAAGGCTGGGGGGGACATAAATGCTCAGAATTGCCCACAACTAACCATGTAAATGGCCCTTTATCATCACATATCTGCCTGGGGTTCCTCAAGTGAGCAGTCAACAACCATACGGAGTGACCAGTGCAGTAGGATCCCACTCCCCAGGAGTCTGAGGAAAAGGTAGCATGATAGACCCTGATGAACCCGTGGCATCCTAAGCGTTTACAGTTAGTGCTCATTAAGTGAGTCACCTGAAGGAGAAGAATGTGGGGGCGTGGTGTCCTGAATTGTAGTACTACTCCCCTTTTTATTTTATTATTAAGCCATTAAAGTTCCACAACATAATTTTGCATAAATTGGGATTCACAGCCATTCCTAGCCATTAGTTTGCACTAGTGGAGCATTGTTGGTCAGTTTTGCTTGCCCTCTATAGCCTAAATAATCAACTATAACAAGTAACAATACCTTCTCACCACCCCATTGCAACTCCTACCCGAACTTAACTTCCAAACATAAGCATCTGCTTCCTAAACATCTGAAGCTGAAGAAAAAGGAAAAATACATCACATAAGAAGAAAGAGAACATTTGGAACTTTTATCCACTTCCAGGTACCCTTGATGGAGGATGGTTTTGCATAGTGATAGGAGGGGACGTAGAGGGATGTTCATGCCCTATATGCAAAGTTCTGTCAAGATAGTATGAGAGCATGCCTCCAGTGCTCGGAGTATTGCAAGACATGGCACCAGGGGGAAGGTATGAGGCCATCAGTGCCAGCACACTGGTGAACCCCTTCATTCCAGAGCATGGAGAACCCCTTTCTCCAATGTCCAGGTGCAGTGGTGGTTCCCAGACTTTGGGCAGCCTCATGTCCCACAAGTTTGATTGTTGAGCACCTCCTCGGCCATGTCATCATTACAGTCTGATTGAGGGACCCCCTTCCATTGAGTGCCAAGGTCCAACTCCTCGCAAGATCCAACTCCTCAGATGTTTTGCTGGTACCTTCCTCCCACAACTAGCTCCTCTACGTCTTCAAGCAGCTGTCACAAATTGTGTAGCAAGGATGCCATGGGGCAGCCTCAGGTGATGAGGGCCGTTTGACATTCTGGTAGATCTCCAACCATTCCCAAACATACTTTGGGCTATCAGAAAGTGAGCTGTACCATTGTATATGACCTTGACCTTGAAACAGGCTTGGAACAGCAGCATGTAGGAAGGTTTCATGGTGTTAGCCTTCTGTTTGACTACTGTGATGTATCAATCTGCTGGTGAACTTCAGTGGTGTAATCCGGGAAGATCATGGTGGGCTGGCCCTAATAAAGGGAATTCCTTTACCTCTGGCTGTTTGTAGGATATCACCTTGATCCCTGTAGTTGAGGAGTCACAGAGTGAGGACTCCAAGTTGGGCCTCAGGTGGGGGCCTAGCTGCAAGTGAGCGATGCACCCTCTACATCACAAAGCACTGGGATGATTTTTCTGTTGGAATCCAGGACACGAGCAATGAGGCCATGAATTGACTCACCTTTGCTCCCACCGTGCTGTTGCCACCCCCACAATGCAGAGACACTGTAGCACTGTGAGCGTCCCTCAGCATCTTCCACCAGGCCGTCCAGTTCCCTGGTAGCTTTAAGAAGGTGTGAAACCTGATGTTGGAGCAGGTTTATAGTATCTTGTCTTTTGTCTCCATCACTCTAGTTGTGACATTATGAAGATCTTGTCAAAGGAGGCCGAGATCTGTACTGACCTCACCGTGTTTGGTCTCTAGGGTAGAGCGAGTGTCACCTATGGCTTGGCAGATGGCCGAGGTGGTATCTGCTGACGGGCTCGCCCTCACAGAAGGGGCCACTGTGATGGGGAGTTTGACAAATTTGTCTATAATAGCTTGCCCACAAAACTAGCCCAGTTTGTCCTGTACTATGGTTGCCTTGGGGAACGAGGATTCAGTCCAGGTCCCTCAGATATGATAATGTGGGGGTGAGAGACCACTGCGTTGTCTAATCCAGGTCCAAGGAGCAGCATGTATCGAGTAGGGGGTATCAAAGATCAGCAGATCTCATCGAGCCGACCTTAGTTGGAAGGGCATGAGCAGCTCCACAATGGCTCCTGTGAGAAATTGGGTTGTTGGTGGACTGGGGTGTGAGCCCTGGTCAAGCAACAGCCACAATCTCTTGCAGGGTGAACAACAAAAAATCACTAAATTAACCTGTGTTTAACCCTGGGTAGCATGGCAGAAAAAGTAGCCAGGCTTAATTTAGAGGCTATGTGTAAAGCATTTATGCAGTAAAGTGAAAACACAATGCAAGAAAAATTCCAAACCAATTTAGAAAAACAGAGTAAATTTGAATAAATGATTTAACATTAAAAAAAATCCAAGCAGTTGAATTGGAGTTATGATTTTTTTAAGTTTAAAGTTCAAAATAGCACAAAAAGATAAAGGCGCCAAACACAGATATCTAGTCATTTAGTACCACAACCAAGGGCCCAGGAGTGTATGGACACTTCTTGTAGGCTCAGGACTCTTTCAGGCTGGGTCCAGGTGCAGTTTCAAGATGGTAAGAGTCTGTTATGTCCCTGTGGCTCTGAACAGGAGACCAGCACACTAGCCCTTGGAGTCACTTCTGGAAGTCTTGGGTGCTAATGTAAATGCAGGGCTCAACAACAGGTCTGGCCTCTGAGGGTATAAGGGAGGCTCAATGCAGCATAGCAGTCCTTCCAGGTAGTCTGGCAGAGTGCAGAGCAGGTCAGGGCAGCAAGCAGTCCTCTGAGAGTCTTTCTGCAGATCCAGTAGTGAACTAAAGAGTGGATCTGAGAGCCCTATTTTTATACCCTGGTGCACTGCTCCTACAAGGTGAGAGAGGTTTCTAGAAAGGTTCTTTGAAGTTCAGGGAGTTTCCCGCATCCCCTGCCCTGGCTCCAAGCTGGCTACACTGACAATGCAGGGTTGTTATGCCTATTGTGAGGAGCCAGGGCACAGCCTATTCAAGTGGAAGTGGGACTATGCTCAGCTCTGCCTCCCCCCATCCTGCCAGTTCATGGGCCATTCAGGATGCTAATCCCACTAATGTATGACTGTCTGTAGGGAATTCACAAAGTCCTAACTGTCAGTTACAGCAGTCATGTGACCTAGGACAGGCTGCAGGCTCAGAGGACTAAGGGCAGGAAAATGTAAACTTTCTAAAAGTGATATTTTCAAACTTGTAATGATAAATGTAACTTTAGCATTAAAGAGAGTTTATAATTCCCGGTTCATAGATAGCAAGCCTGGCATCTCGATCTTCTCTCATTTAGGAATTATAGCTGATTAAATGTAATAAGGAAACTCCAATGTTATTCTATGGGACAGGTAGGCCTCACAGTTTTGAAGAACGAATTTGGGAGTTTGTCACTACCAGGACCTGTAAAACTTAAAAGTACATGCACTACCTTTTAGTTACACAGCACCCTGCACTATGGGCTTCATAGGGCCTTCCTTAGAGGTGCATTATATGTAATAAAAGGGGAATCTAGCTTGGCAAGGGGTTTTAAATGCCATGTCGGTATAGCAGTGGACACTACATTCAGGCTGCAATGCAGGCCTGGGGCATGTTTTAAGGTGCTACTTAAGTGGGTGGCTCAAAAGGTGCTGCAGGCCACTGGCAGTATTTAATTTACAGGCCCTCAGCGTATAGTATACCATTCTACAAGGGACTTACAGATATATTAAATATGCCTATCAGGTATATGCCAATCAAACCATATTTTGGGTAGTAAGCACAAGCAATTTAGCACTGGTCAGTAGTGGTAAAGTGCACAGAGTCCTAAGGCCAACAGAAAATCCATGAAAATGTAGGTAAGCAAGCAAAATGTTTGGGGGAAGACTACCCTAGAGCTGACAGGCCTAACATCTCCCAGACTTGGTGATGTGCCCCTAATCCAAGTCAGAGGCCTTCAGTTTTGGGGGCCCACTGCTACAGGGCTCCCAGCTAACACAGGGTCGAGCAAGCCGGGGGCTCTACCCCCAGCAGAGAAACAATGAGTGTAATGCAGCACAGTACTTTGGGGCCCTTACTCTGCTAAACCCTGTGTTGCTGTCTCTCCCAAGACACCTCACGCCACTTCATAGGAGTGTCTCATCTGCAGCTCCGTGGTCAGTCGGATCTGCATCCTCAGCACCTGGATAGGTTCTCGCTAGCCTACAACATCCAGGCCAAACAATGCTGTGGCCAGGGTGAGCAGCCAGGTCCAGAGGAGGGGGGTGCATTCACACCACTGTTCACCCAGCGTTCACAGCTGCCAGCCCCACAAGGCTGGACAGCAGCATCACAGGTCAGGCACGGGGGAGGGGACAGTAATGTCTCAGCCTAGGTGCCATGCCAGGTTGGTTTCTGTTGTCCCTCGTGAGTGGGAGCCCCCACAGCAGCTATGACAGACAAGGGGATGATGGTTTGTGCGCCACTTCCCCAGAAGCCAGTCTTCAGCAGCAGGGTCTGTGGTCTTCTAGTGAGGCTGCAATTCCATATGGAGTGTTGACTCCATGGCCTGTGCCCATCCCTGGTGTTCGAATCACCACATTGCAGCTCTCTTGATGAACCAGAACCAGAATGGCATGTTCAAAGTGGAATAAGGTGCAGATGATGAACAGATTTAGAACCTTTTCAGAGCTGCGGGTGGGAGGCTTGAAAAGCACAGCTGCCATCGTCAGTGGCCAAGCCCCCCTGAAACTAACCTTACCAGGTCTCTCGATTTCCACCTCTATAGTTCCTGGGTACTGAGTCAATAACATAATAATTGAGATTCTCAACTTGGCAGTTGTGATGTTCCTCAAAATGCCTAGCTACTGGGTAGCCTCCGTGAAGCCGTTGACTTTTGGTTGGAAAGCTCAGAGCAGGATAAATTTGAATTTCACACCCAAGGAAGGTTTTTTACCAGCCAGATACCTTTGGTGACTTTGCCTAGTAAAGAGCTGTACCTTCAGACTCAGTCACTTTTTTAGAGCACAGATTTGTCCAGTGTGACAAGACTACAGGCTGTAGCCAAAGAGAGCTCCGCAAGGCTGAATACATTCTCTGTGAGGTGCCATTGAATCGGATTTGCTCTGAGCAGAGAAGTCTGGATCTTAGGCCTAGCGGCAACACACTTTCATTGGACTGGCTTGGCAGGTTGGTCCCAGTTCTATGGAGGTCTTTGGAGCCAAAACATTTCTAAGTCCCAGGTTTCAGAGAAAGTTAGGAGGCGTATACTTTGACAACAGTCAAGGGACCAGGACCTCACAGACAGTACTTGGGGGTCTATACTCACCCCATTAGAGGTCAGCAGCAGGGATTAGGGCAGGTCCAGCTGGAACTGGTCTGCTGGCAGTTGCAAAAAAGGTCTCCTGTAGCTTGATGTGTCCCTGTAGCTTGAACAGGTCAGCCGTATGACCCTTCCACTCCACTTGCTTGTCATGGATATAAGAGGGACTGCTGTCCCTCTTCTCCAGACTTCTAGGGTCTTCGTAGGACACAGACAGCAGACCCAGTTATCTTCTGATCTTCCACTTGCCCAGAAAGTGTACTGGGAATGCCAAATTTAAGCCTAGCACCTATGGGTGGGGGGTACTCCTTTCCACTCCCTAACCAATGCGATAAAGGTTCCCAAAGTTGAATGTACCCGCTTTTGCAGCAATTTCTATGTGCTCTGCTGCAGACAATTCCATAGTGCCCCTCTCTACCTAAAACCAAGATGGCAGAACCTTTCCTCCCCTGTGCAAAGCTTCAATGCCCACTCCAGAGGTGTGAGCAGGAAAATGAGCAACCCGTCCTCTGTGATCATTCAAAGCCAGTTCTGAGGGCAGCGCTTCTCCCACTGGAATTAGGGCCTGACTGGGGGAACAAAGAAAGGACCTGCCCAGGTGCAAGATAACATTTGCATGGGTTGGCCTCTTTCATGGTAATCAAGTACATGGGTACAGACCAAACGGCCCTCATGACAGAGGAACATCAAACACCTCATCAAGGGGCCTATTCAGCTGCAAGGAGATGGTTAAAATGCATGCAAATGGTCCTGCAGAGGCTTCAGACACTGTAAAAGTTACTTTTCCAAATGGTTTATGACAAATCTAACCTCACCAGTGAATTGCCTTGTAATATAAATTTCAAAAAGTCCAAGAATGAAATTAGTAGGTGTTTCCTAGCCAAATACAACACATTTCAATTTAATATTGTATATCTTTGCTTTCCTAAGGACATGTGGACTATTAAACTTGTCCTACCTTTAAATTCCAAGCACCCTGCCTTATGGGCAGTAAGGCCTGCTTAAGTTTGGCTGTTTAATATTTAAAAGGAAGGTTTAGGCCTGTCAAAGGGGTTTATTTTGACAACTTTACAGCCAGGCTATGATGGTAGGCTTGTCATCTTATTTACGTGGTTACTGCAGTGGGTGGCACAATGGGGGCAGCAGCCCATTGGTGACACTTAACTTACAGGTGCTGGGCATAATTTTTACACCACAAACTAGGGACTTATAGGTAAGTTAAATATGTCAATTAGGGGTACACTAATTTCCTCATTGTTGAAAATTTGGTCCTTAGTTGTGTGGCCAGCACACGTAATAGTTCAGTTGTCCTCAGTAGGAACCAAAAACCCTGTTATAGCACTCGACTCTCACAGAGTAGCGAGGCGGAGCAGCCTGAGGCCTACTCAAAGGAGGTGTTGTGGGCTAGTAATCATCAATGACTGGCACACAATGACAACACTCAATAAATGATTGTCCAGTCAGTACTTTTTCTTTAGAAAAAGAAGTACATTTATCATGCACACACTACTAAATACTACACAGTAATTTACAAATATTCATTGGTAGATGGCACATACCATAGATTACATTATGTAATCACTATTGACCCCCTAGAGGGGTCACCCAAACATATCAAGCGAGTTTCAACAGTCATTGTGTAATAGCTATATTACTTTGGCATGAATTATTGTCATAATTATGATAATGATGAACCAATAAAACATAGGCAGCCATTGTGAAAACCCAATAAAACATTTATCTGGACCAACTTTGTGTTTGTGCATTCTTTCATATGCTTGGCATCAGACTGTAATGATCAAAACAACCCCTAGAGAATGTCACAGTGAAATAGAATGGTGAAAAATTATTGCAATGTAACCATACAGTCAGACCCTAGAGAGAGTAACCATGTGAACAATGCATTACAAATTTTTAAGCTTCCTGGCATCCTACCATAAACCAGGCCCCTAGAGAATGAACCACTCCTAGCTGTAGAGCACAAGCTCCAGTCATGGAAGAGCATGAAAAAAAGGGAAGGTGGTGATTTTGCCCCTCCCCTACTTAGAGTGAGGACCTAGAAGATGTCATGAAGAGCAGGAGCATGTCATACTGATCGATTTGGAACAATTTGGTGGGGATCCCATCATCCTGGGATCACCACAGACTGAGATATGGGGGAAAATGCATTGTAGATGGAGGGCCTGAAAAGAATTATGGGGCCTGTTAGAAATTGGGTCTCTAGTTGGCAGTAGTATACACTCTTGGCCAAGTAGGGATCACAGTCCTAGTCGGGGTAAGTCACTACACTAGGACTGTGGCTAAATTATCCTGCTCACCCGCTGGTAGCTTGGTACAGAACAGGCAGGCCTAACTTAGGAGGTAACGTGTAAAGTATTTGTGCAATACCTCATATAGTAACACAGTGCAAACACAACAGAAAGTACTCCATGCCAGTTTAGCAAAATAGATAATATGTATCTGCATAAAATAAGACCAACATGACAAAAATCCAATATGCACCAGTGGTTGTATAATTGTAACACACAGTACCAGGGATACGTCACAAAGAAACGAAGCACGGGTATTACAGAAGAGGAGATGCGTTGAAAAATAAGCTGCTGCAGTAGATTTCTCAGTGCGGGATAGACGATGCATTGTTTCTTTCCACACGGCAAGATGATGTGTCAATTTCCAGGAGGGCAACATTGGTTCCTCACTGCGATGCACAGATATTTTGATGCCCCGGGACAATGCGTTGAAAATCCTTGACGGGCTGGTAAGAAAGAGAAGTCACTGCGTCGATCTGGACGGTGATTTTTCAGCCACAAAGCAGGTGCTGTGGTGATTCCTGCAGACGTTGCATCGATTTTCTGAAGTTTGGATTTTCTTCTCTTTGGTGAAGTCTTTGTGGCCCTGAGACTTACGAACAGGAGGCAAGCTCAATCCAAGCCCTTGGAGAGCAAAGTAGTCCAGATGAATCCTTTGGGCAGCCAGGCAGTCCTTCCGACAGAGTCCGGTTGTAAATCCACAGGTGTCTGATTTGATGGGGTCAGAGATCCATTATATATACCCAAAAATGCCTTAGAAGTGGGGGAAACTTCAAAGAGTGGTTTTGAAGTGCACAAATCCTTCCTTCAGGACAGTTCTATCTGCCAGTGTCCCAGTAGGGGGTTTGGTAGTCCATTGTGTGAGGGCAGGCCACTAGACTTTGAAATGTAAGTTTTACGCCCTCCACCCCTCCAGCCCAGGAAGACCCATTCAGGTTGCAGATAAGGTGTGACTGAGTGTCCTGTGTTTGTGGTTGCCTGGGTAAAATGCACAAGGAAGCTGTCAACAAGCCCAGCCCAGACATTGATTATAGACAGGCTGTAAGGCACAGATGGTTTTTTAGTGCAGAGAAATGCTGACTTTCTAAAAGTGGACTTCTAAAATAGTACTATAAAATCCAACCTCACCACTAAGTAGGATTTCTATTACCATTCTGCCCATACTAAATATGACCTGGTTACCCCTTTCTGATCAGAATCTACCACTCAAACAATATATGAGGGCAGTCCTAATGCTAGCCTACAAAAGGAGCAGGCCTCACAGTAGTGGAAAACGAATTTAGGAGTTTTTTACTACCAGGACATATAACCACACATTACCTGCCTTTTACCTGCATAGCACCTTCACCTATGGGTTACCTAGGGCCTACGTTAGGGGTGACATGTATGCAGAAAAAAGGGGGTTTCAGGCTTGGCAAGTACTTTTAAATGCCAAGTCGAAGTGGCAGTGAAACTGCACACACAGGCATTGTGTGCAGACATGGTTAAGGGGTTACTTATTTGGATGGCACAATCAGTGCTGCAGGCCCACTAGTAGCATTGAATTTACAGGCCCTGGGCACATGTAGTACACTTTATTAGGGACTTACAATTAGATAAAACATGCCAATTGGGAATTAACCAATGTTACCACGTTTAAGGGAGAGAACATATGCACTTTAACACTGGTTAGCAGTGGTAGAGTGCGCAGAGTCCTAAAACCAGCCAAAACAGTGTCAGAAAAGTAGAGGGAGGCAGGCAAAAAGTTGGGGGATGACCACCCTAGGGCTGTCAGGTCTAACAGCCATCTACCATGGCTCTGGTTCTCCTTGAGAGGGGCGGGTCTCAGGTGCCCTGAAAATTGCTGTGAGGGCCCTGCCATGCCTGTAGATTGTATGTTAGCCAATGACCCGGAGCACACTACCTGGAAGGTAGGGCTCAGATCTCACTTGGAGATGAAGGGATTGCCTGAGGTGGTTTGTATGACCACACAGTACATGGCTGCCCAGGAAGGATGTCAAGGGCATCTGGAGCCTGGAAAAATGACCCACACAGCTGCCACAGAGAGGGGCAGGGGACACTGGTAGCCAGTCCCTGAAGTTCCCGTGGTAGAGGTTGACGGGGTCCCTGAGGAGGAGGCCCCTGAGCAAACCAAGTAGGACATTGCCACCCTAGGTGACCTACCTGAGCTTGCTGGCTGGCAAGTTGAGGGTGGGCCCACCAGGGAGGAATGCTGCCAAGCCCAGAAGTAGTGTCTGTTAGAAATAGGGGTTTTGGTTGGCAGTCAGATTACCCACTGTCCAAGCAAGAACCCTCACTCTAGTCAGGGTAAGTCACACACAATCCAAATTATCCTGTGCCCACCCTCTGGTAGCTTGGCACGAGCAGTCAGGCTTAACTTAGAAGGCAATGTGTAAAGTATTTGTGCAATAAATCATACAATAACACAATATAGCACCACAAAAATACACCACACAGGGCCTCATTCTGACTTTGGCGGGCGGCGGAGGCCGCCCGCCAAAGTACCGCCGTCAGAATGCCGCTGCGCGGTCAAAAGACCGCCGCGGTAATTCTGAGTTTCCCGCTGGGCTGGCGGGCGACCTCCAGAAGGCCGCCTCCCAGCCCAGCGGGAAACCCCCTTCCATGAGGATGCCGGCTCCGAATGGAGCCGGCGGAGTGGAAGGGGTGCGACGGGTGCAGTTGCACCCGTCGCTATTTTCAGTGTCTGCTTGGCAGACACTGAAAATCTTGGTGGGGCCCTGTTAGGGGGCCCCTGCAGTGCCCATGCCAGTGGCATTGGCACTGCAGAGGCCCCCAGGGGCCCCGCGACACCCGTTACCGCCAGCCAGGTTCTGGCGGTCAAAACCGCCAGAGCCAGGCTGGCGGTAAGGGGGTCGGAATCCCCATGGCGGCGCTGCCTGCAGCGCCGCCATGGAGGATTCCTCAGGGCAGCGGGAAACCGGCGGGACACCGCCGGTTTTCCGTTTCTGACCGTGGCGGTACCGCCGCGGTCAGAATGCCCATGGATGCACCGCCAGCCTGTTGGCGGTGTATCCGCGGTCGTTGGCCTGGCGGTAGTCTACCGCCAGGGTCAGAATGACCCCCACAGTGTTTAGAAAAATATATAATATTTATCTGGATATTTGCAGGTCAAAACGAAAAAAGATGCAATATGAAATCGTAGAGATATCACTGAAAAGTGATACAAAGGGGGTCATTCTGACCCTGGCGGTCTTGGACCGCCAGGGCCACGAATGACGTAAGCACCGCCAACAGGCTGGCGGTACTTCAATCCCCATTCCAACCGCGGCGGTAAAGCCGCGGTCGGATTGCCGGGGCCGGCGGTCATCCGCCGTTTTTGCCCCGGCTGGGAGAATCCGCCAGGGCAGCGCTGCAAGCAGCGCTGCCCTGGGGATTCTGACCCCGTACCGCCAGCCTGTTTCTGGCGGTTTTCACCGCCAGGAAGAGGCTGGCGGTAACGGGTGTCCTGGGGCCCCTGGGGGCCCCAGCACTGCCCATGCCACTGGCATGGGCAGTGCAGGGGCCCCCTAACAGGGCCCCGGCCTGCTTTTCACTGTCTGCATGGCAGACAGTGAAAAGCACGACGGGTGCAACTGCACCCGTCGCACCGCCGCAACACCGCCAGCCCCATTCGGAGCCGGCTCCCTGGAATGGGAGCTGCGGAATTTTGGCCGTGTGGCGGCCAAATGGCGGTTTCCGCCTGGCGGGCGGCAGTAGCCGCCCGCCAGATTTGGAATCACCCCCAGAGTGTCTTAAGTCTTTAAAAAGTAAACAAAGTCTCTTTCAAGCACAAAGTACCTGGTTTGGAGTGGAAAATCTCTGCAGAGGGCCGCAGAAGAGGAGATGCGTGGAAAAATGGTGTGCACGTCGGTTACGCCCCTTCACACACGGACTTGCGTTGTTATTTTTCATGCGGGGAGACGTGCGTCGTTTTAAGGGAGGAGAAATGGTGTGTGCGTCGGTTTCGCCCCTTCACACACGGACTTGCGTCGTTATTTTTCACTCGGGGAAGACGTGCGTTGTTTTCTGGCACGTGGACCGTCTCCTTCTATGGATCGCGGGATTACCAGATGTCCCAGGGTCTGTGCGTGGATTCCTCGGCTTGTTATCCGGCTGCGTGTCGTTCCGGGAGGCTGTGCGTGGAATTTTCTTTCTCACAGCAGGCGTCGATTTCCTCTCTGGAAGTCGGGTGGCGTTGTCCATGCGAGGCTGTGCGTCGAAGTTCCGGTCGCACCGCAGGCGTCGCGTCAAGCGGCGTCTTTCTGGATTGGCGTGCAGTGATTTTTCACCGAGGAACAAGCTGTGCGTCGAAATTTTCGGTGCACGAGGAGTCCAAATGGAAAAGAGAAGTCTTTTTGGTCCTGAGACTTCAGGGAACAGGAGGCAAGCTCTATCCAAGCCCTTGGAGAGCACTTTTACAGCCAGACAAGAGTTCAGCAAGGCAGCAGGCCAACAGCAAGGCATCAGTCCTTTGTAGAAAGCAGACAGGTGAGTCCTTCGAGCAGCCAGGCAGTTCTTCTTGGCAGGATGTAGGTTCTGGTTCAGGTTTCTTCTCCAGCAAGTGTCTGATGTGGTAGGGCAGAGGCCCTGTTTTATACTAAATTGTGCCTTTGCAGTGGGGGTGACTTCAAAGAGTGGCTAAGAAGTGCACCAGGACCCCTTTCAGTTCAATCCTGTCTGCCAGGGTCCCAGTAGGGGGTGTGGGAGTCCTTTGTGTCAGAGCAGGCCCTCCACCCTCCCAGCCCAGGAAGACCCATTCAAAATGCGGATGTATGTAAGTGAGGCAGAGTACCCTGTGTTTGGGGTGTGTCTGAGTGAATGCACAAGGAGCTGTCAACTAAACCTAGCCAGACGTGGATTGTAAGGCACAGAAAGATTTAAGTGCAAAGAAATGCTCACTTTCTAAAAGTGGCATTTCTAGAATAGTAATATTAAATCCGACTTCACCAGTCAGCAGGATTTTGTATTACCATTCTGTCCATACTAAATATGACCTTCCTGCTCCTTTCAGATCAGCAGCTGCCACTTCAACAATGTATGAGGGCAGCCCCAATGTTAGCCTATGAAGGGAGCAGGCCTCACAGTAGTGTAAAAACAAATTTAGGAGTTTTACACTATCAGGACATATAAACTACATGTCCTGCCTTTTACCCACACAGCACCCTGCTCTAGGGGTTACCTAGGGCACACATTAGGGGTGACTTATATGTAGAAAAGGGGGAGTTTTAGGCTTGGCAAGTACTTTTAAATGCCAAGTCGAAGTGGCAGTGAAACTGCACACACAGGCCTTGCAATGGCAGGCCTGAGACAAGGTGAAGGGGCTATTTAAGTGGGTGGCACAACCAGTGCGGCAGGCCCACTAGTAGCATTTAATCTACAGGCACTAGGCACACATAGTGCACTCTACTAGGGTCTTACAAGTAAATCAAATAGCCAATCATGGATAAACCAATCAACAGTACAATTTACACAGAGAGCATATGCACTTTAGCACTGGTTAGCAGTGGTAAAGTGCCTAGAGTTCATAAGCCAACAACAACAGGTCAGAAAAAATAGGAGGAAGGAGGCAAAAAGTTTGGGGATGACCCTGTCAAAAAGCCAGGTCCAACAGTGTCCCACTCTTGAGGGCTTGAGGGAAGGAGTCTCAGCCCATGCAGCACGTAAAGCTTCTGGGGATCACCTAATCTACTGGGAGAATTATCTCCTATATAGTGAGCCTAAGGTTCCAGGTGCTGAGACAGCACATGTGCTGGTGGTCCCCCAGAGTTACCGGGCCTTCCAACTGGGTTGTGCTCACAAGACACCTCTAGCAGGGCATTTAGGGCAAGACAGGATCTTCGCCAGGCTTGCCGCCCACTTCAATTGGCCTGAATGAAGACAGCCTCAGATACATTCTGCAGGTCCTGTCCCACCTGCCAGGCCTGTGGGAAGTCAAGGAAAAAGCTAAAAGCTCCCCTGATACCACTCCCCATCATTGGCATCCCATTTGAAAAGGTGGGCATTGACATCATTGGTCTATTGGACCCCAAGACAGTCCTAGGCAACAGGTTCATCCTGGTCTTAGTGGACCATGCTACATGCTAACCAGAGGCAATCCCTCTGAGGACAGTTACTGCACCTGTGGTGACCAGAACTCTGATGGAGATCTTTACCCGTGTGGGGCTCCCCAAGGACATAGGTGGTTATTCCAACCTTGGCGGTAAAATCAGCTTACCGCTGTCAGAAGACTGCCAACATACCGCCGCGGCCGCGGTAAACCGCCACGGTCATTCTGACCCACAACAGGCAAACCGCCAAAATACAGACATCCACAAAAGTCCGCCACACCAAAGGGCAGCGAGAAACTGGCGATGACCAAACCTCCACCGTCACGCCAACAGAAATACGCCTACACTATCACGACACACGAATCCACGCGGCGGTCTTTCAAACGCGGTATTCTATTGGCGGTACACACCGCCGCGCTCAAAATACACACACACTTACAAAATACAACCACATTGGACAAATCAAAATACACACACCTGATACACATACAAACACCACTCCCACACAGCCAAGACAATATAAAACACACACCCACATCACCCTCAAACCCCCACTCCTCCAGAATCGGGACCACGCACAGAGAAATAGAGATCCGAGCACCCAGACGCGCATTTTACTTTCACCCAGCAATATTACCACGCACTTCACACAACACACCAATACACATCACCACACTTAGCACCACACAATCCACCCCACACATCACCCACACCACCCCATGGCACCGCAAAGACACCCCAGGTTTTCTGAGGATGAACTCAGGGTCATGGTGGAGGAAATCGCACGGGTAGAGCCACAGCTCTTCGGAACACAGGTGTAGCACACCTCCATTGCCAGGAAGATGGAGCTATGGAGCAGAATAGTCGACAGGGTAAATGCAGTGGGACAGCACCCAAGAAATAGGGACGACATCAGGAAGCGATGGAACGACCTACGGGGGAAGGTGCGTTCAATGGTATCCAGGCACAACATCGCGGTGCAGCGGACTGGCGGCGGACCCCCACCTCCTCCCCCAGAATTTACAACATGGGAGGAGCAGGTCTTGGCGATCCTGCATCCTGAGGGCCTCGCAGGAGTATCTGGAGGAATGGACTCTGGTAAGTCTCATCTTCACAACTTCATCCCCCCCACCCCACCAGCATGCCAACTCATACCCCCACCCTCACCCTCACCCCCATCACACCTACTCCTTGCAAATGTCTCACCATCACAACCCACCCATCCCAACCCCAAGCCCTGCATGCGACCACAAAGCATGGACACCCATCACCAAAGCATGCCCACTGCACATCCCCATCCCCCCCCAAACCACCTTCACAAAAGCCCCCACACAGGAATGCCAGCACTGGGGTACACGGGCACCCACCCATTGCACGCTATGGCACACACAGATGCAATAACCATCCATTTATACCCCTGCAGGACCCGAACGCCACGTCACCGCGCAGGAGGGTCCACAAATGTCCACTCCACCCCCAGAAGAGGCCCACAGTGATGACAGCACCTCTGTCGACCTGGATCTAGATGACCAGCCCGGCCCATCGGGGACCTCGGTTCCCCTCAGACAGCCACAGGCCACAGCAGACCTTCCCCCCTCTGGGAACACCAGCACAGCACCCACCCAGCGGGCCCATACCTCTGTCCCCAGGACACGTCAATCAGCGGTGTGTCCACCACTACAAGGCACCCAGGATAACCCACCACCCCAACAACAACAGGGACCAGGGGGCAGTGGTAGTGGGCACACGGTCCAGGGGACAGAGGCCCAGGGAAACAGGGGAACTGGGAGGGCTGCTGTGCGACAGGGGGGGACAGGCCCAGGGAACCCACTCTCCATGAGGCCCTCTCCTCCATCATGGGAGCCTACCATCATTCCCAGGAGACGATGGCGACGGTCCTGGCCAGGTTTCAGGAGATCCAGCTCCTGCAGGAGGAACAGTATTTGGGGTTCAGGGAGGAACTACGAACCATCAGTTCCGCCCTGGGCACCATTGTAGGGGCTCTGAATCAGGTAGTCACCACATTGCGGGACACTGTGGCACCACAAAGGTCCCCTGACACTAGCATGGACCAAGAACTGCCTACCACCTCTGCCGGCGCTAGTGGACAGGAGGCCCCGCCACAGGACCAACAGGCCACCAGCACCCCACCCCCTGCAGAAGGAAAACCACCCCGCAAGCGGGCCCTGAGATCCAGGAAGAAGACAGAGTAAGATGCCAAGACCCCCGCCAGCAAAGGATACCTCCCTGATTGTCATCCCACTGACCCACATTGTCACCCTGTCCATCCTTAAACTGCCCCTGCTCCACTTCCCACAGCCATTTGGACAATGCACCTGCGATAATACTAGTCTGGACTCTGCCATGGACAATCCTCCACCATCACCCCTCACCGATTTGCAACCACCCACCAATATAGAGCACAGAAATAAACACAGTTATTGCACAAAACATTCTGGAGTCTGGCTGTGATTTAGTACAAATGTATTAGAGATTACTGTGCCAAAATGCATATTTACATTGTGATGCCAACATACCACTGTCACACAGCTGTAGTCCATGGGGAAACAAAGCAGATGTCACGCAGTGGGGCCCACATCTCTGAAATCGGAAGGGAAAGTCACAACTCAGTTACCATACACTGGGGGGAAAGGACAGACAGTAGAGACGTAGTAGTGGTTAAGTATATGTAATATGCCGGTGTGGATTCTTACCTGTGTGTCACTGAAAATACTGCTGTATTATTGTGTTCCTGTTGTCTATGTCGTCCTCTTCGGCTTCCTCGGCTTCACTCTCCACAGGCTCCACAGCTGCTACAATACCACCATCTGGACCATCCTCCTGCAGAAAAGGCACCTGGCGTCGCAAAGCCAGGTTGTGAAGCATACAGCAGGCCACGATGATCTGGCACACTTTCTTTGGTGAGTAGTAGAGAGAACCACCTGTCATATGGAGGCACCGGAACCTGGCCTTCAGGAGGCCGAAGGTCCGCTCGATCACCCTCCTAGTTCGCCCATGGGCCTCATTGTAGCATTCCTCTGCCCTTGTCCTGGGATTCCTCACTGGGGTCATTAGCCATGACAGGTTGGGGTAACCAGAGTCACCAATTAGCCACACACGGTGCCTTTGGAGTTGACCCATCACGTAAGGGATGCTGCTATTCCGCATGATGTACGCGTCATGCACTGAGCCAGGGAACTTGGCATTCACATGGGAGATGTACTGGTCTGCCAAACACACCATCTGTACATTCATCGAATGATACCTCTTCCTGTTTCTGTACACCTGTTCACTCCTGCTGGGGGGTACCAAAGCCACATGTGTCCCATCAATGGCACCTATGATGTTGGGGATATGTCCAAGGGCATAGAAGTCACCTTTCACTGTAGGCAAATCCCCCACCTCAGGGAAAACGATGTAGCTGCGCATGTGTTTCAGCAGGGCAGACAACACTCTGGACAACACCTTGGAAAACATAGGCTGAGACATCCCTGATGATATGGCCACTGTTGTTTGAAATGACCCACTTGCTAAGAAATGGAGCACTGACAGCACCTGCACTAGAGGGGGGATCCCTGTGGGTTGGCGGATTGGTGACATCAGGTCTGGCTCCAGCTGGGCACACAGTTCATGGATAGTGGCTCGGTCAAGCCTGTATGTCAGTATGACATGTCTTTCCTCCATTGTCGACAGGTCCACCAGCGGTCTGTACACGGGAAGATTCCTCCATCTCCTCGCATGTCCCAGCGGACGGTGCCTATGAAGCGGCGCTAAGCACCATTGGTTAACATTGAACCCTATGGGTCTCAGGAGCCAATGAAGATGTGCGCCGGCGGTCGCGGTACGCACCGCCGCGGTACGCACCGCCGCGGGCGTGACCGCCATTTTCTATCAGCTTAATCACTCGATACCTGATCTTCGACAGGAGAGGACCTACACTGCAAGTGCTGCTGTGACCTCGGTCTGGAAGAGACAATGGCTCATGCGACTGGGGAAAGGGCCCCTGCCTTTACTGCTCAGGAATTGGAGAAACTTGTGGATGGGGTCCTCCCCCAGTATGCGTTACTCTACGGTCCTCCAGACCAACAGGTAAGTACACTGGGACCATGCTTTGTGGGCAATGCCTGTGTTGAGTGGGGTGGATGAATGATGGTGGGGAGGGGAGCGATTGAGGCATGCATCAAATGACGGTGAGAGCATGTGCCACATGGCAAGGGTAGGGATGGGGGGGCCACTCACATTGAGCATGCAGATGGTGATGACTATTTTCCCCCCCTGTACATTTCACATAGGTCAGCGCCCACCAGAAGATCGATATTTGGCGTGCCATCGCCAAGGACGTCCGGACCCTGGGGGTCCACCAGAGACGGGGCACCCACTGCCGGAAGAGATGGGAGGACATCCGACGCTGGAGCAGGAAGACGGCGGAGGCTCAGCTGGGGATGGCCTCCCAACGTGGGAGGGGTGCCAGTCGGACTTTGACCCCCCTGATGTCCCGGATCCTGGCGGTGGCCTACTCCGATTTGGATGGGCGCGTGAGGACATCACAGCAGACACAAGGGGGTGAGTACACTCTCATTCTGTTGACTTTGCGCGCAGTGGAGGTGTTTGGGTGGGGGAGGAGGGCTGTGGGTATCCCTAGGCCAGGGCGATTTCTGCAGGCTAGGCCCCTCCGTAAGGCATGGCCCTGTGCCCCCGCCCCCCACCTCTGTAGGGTGCCAAGTACAGCTAATCAAGGCCCTGTGTCATCTATGTGTGCAGATGTCGTCCATAGGCTTGCAGGCCATGTTCCACGGATTGAGTAGTCGACCCCAAGTGCGCGGCGTAGTGCAGGGGGCTTCTGTGTCTGTCCTGTCCGCCAATGGTGTCGCCAATGCATGCACTCAATATGTCTTTATTTTCTCCCCCCCCCTTTTTTGTGGTCTTCCTGTTCATGTGTGCATTAGCATCATCAGGCGGAGGAGAAGTGGCATCGGAGCACGAGGAACTGCATCCCACATGGCCATAGAGGGCCATGCAACGGACTCCGAATTCACCAGTGGGACGGAGGGCGAGGGGAGCTCCACAGCGGGGACTCGGGCAGACATCAGCGACACGGACTCGTCCTCTGAAGGGAGCTCCCTTGTGGTGGCGGCAACATCTGTGCCCCCCGCATCAACAGGTACAGCCGCCACCCACCGCACCAGCACCGCCCTCCCAGCAGCCCCTCAGCGTTTTCCCCGTGCCCGCTCACCCAGGAAGGTGGACATCTCCTTCGCCCCAGGCACCTCAGGCCCTGCCCCAGTCACCCCTGCTGCCCTCAGTGAGGAGGTCATTGACCTCCTGAGGACGCTCACTGTTGGGCAGTCTACCATTTTGAATGCCTTCCAGGGTGTAGAAAGAGAGGTGCACCAGAGTAATGCATACCTGGAGGGCATTCATTCTGGTCAGGCTGCCCTACAGCGATCGTTCAACACTCTGGCCTCAGCACTGATGGCAGCCATTGTCCCTGTTTCTAGCCTCCCACCTCCAACTTCCTCCACCCAGACCCTATCACCTGTACCTCTGCCTATCCCTGACACACCATCAGACCAGCCTGCACACACCTCAACACCCAAGGGAAGCTCAGGCAGACATAAGCACCACACATCACACAGGCATTCACACAAGCAACATCCACATACAGACATACCAACACCCACTACCTCCACTGTGTCCCCCTCCTCCTCGTCTCCCTCCTCCCTCCCTGTCACATATCCACTCACACCTGCATGCACAACATCTTCAGCCACTACGTCCATCACCAGCACACACACCAGAACCCCCCGCACACGTGCAGTCACCACCCCCACTACCATTTACACGTCCCCTGTGTCCTCTCCCAGTGTGTCTGTGACCCCCTCTTCCAAGATACACAAACGCAGGCAGCCACCCGCCCAACAGCCATCCACCTCATGACAGCCTCCAGCCCAAGCACCTGCACCCAAAGACACCAGACTTCATACTCCTTCAACCACAACCTCTTCCTCCACTCCCATACCCACTACACCTACCCGTCCCACTGCTCCTAAGAAGCTTTTCCTGTCCAAACTCAACCTCTTTCCACCAACTCCCCCACTCCGTCCATGTCATAGGACTATAGTCAGCATCTCAGCCACAACAAAACCGGGCCCTGTCATGAAAGTCTGCCATGGACTGTGGAGTCCCCCACCCTCCAGGGCAGCAAGTTCAGTACGGAGCCACCCCCGGAGAAACATCCAAAGATAGGCAGGGGCCGGCGCGAGAGGGTGAAAACAGCAGGGTC
Source organism: Pleurodeles waltl (assembly GCF_031143425.1). NCBI lineage: Eukaryota > Metazoa > Chordata > Amphibia > Caudata > Salamandridae > Pleurodeles > Pleurodeles waltl. The sequence goes on along the minus strand of NC_090437.1, from coordinate 1,083,068,405 downwards.
TAAAACCCCTACCATGGCTCCGGCAGGAAGTGTGGAGACAGCTGGCACACCGCCCAAGGTGGGGAAGGGACACAGGTGATCAGGGAAGGCTGGGAAGGGCAGCACGCCCGACAACACCGCCATCAGCCCAGCTGGCCCGGAGGGCCCCGCCAGCCCCATCCCAGGTGGGCAGGAGGCCACCAACAGGCCCGGCACTGCAGCCCAGGAGGGCCCCGCCAGCCACAGGACAGATGGGCAGGAAGGCTCCGCCAGCCACAGGACAGGTGGCAAATGACCTCCACGCCATGGCCAGATCCGCTGCACTGGGCACCGCCATCTCAAGCACTGCTGAACTGGGCACCGCCGTCTCAAGCACCGCTGAACTGGGCACCGCCGTCTCAAGCACCGCTGAACTGGGCACCGCCGTCTCAAGCACCGCTGAACTGGGCCCTTCATCTCAAGCACCGTTGAACTGGGCCCTTCATCTCAAGCACCGCTGAACTGGGCACCGCCGTCTCAAGCACCGCTGCACTGGGCCCTTCATCTCAAGCACCGCTGAACTGGGCCCTTCATCTCAAGCACCGCTGAACTGGGCCCTTCATCTCAAGCACCGCTGAACTGGGCCCTTCATCTCAAGCATCGCTGAACTGGGCACCGCCGTCTCAAGCACCGCTGAACTGGGCCCTTCATCTCAAGCACCGCTGAACTGGGCACCGCCGTCTCAAGCACCGCTGAACTGGGCACCGCCGTCTCAAGCACCGCTGCACTGGGCCCTTCATCTCAAGCACCGCTGAACTGTGCACCGCCGTCTCAAGTACCGCTGCACTGGGCCCTTCATCTCAAGCACCGCTGAACTGGGCACCGCCGTCTCAAGCACCGCTGAACTGGGCACCGCCGTCTCAAGCACCGCTGAACTGGGCCCTTCATCTCAAGCACCGCTGAACTGGGCACCGCTGTCTCAAGCACCGCTGCCCCATGAGCGGCAGGGGCTGGCCCGCATCTGTGTTGGGCAGGGCTGCACAAAGCACTCTGGGCACAAAGCCCCCTCCAGAACCAGTGGAGACTGTTATCCACTTGTGAGACTGTGGCTTTGCACTCCCCAGGATGGTCCAGTGGGCAAACCACCCACTGCAGAGACTTGTGAGACTGTGGCTTTGCACTCCCCAGGATGGTCCAGTGGGCAAACCACCCACTGCAGAGACTTGTGAGACTGTGGCTTTGCACTCCCCAGGATGGTCCAGTGGGCAAACCACCCACTGCAGAGACTTGTGAGACTGTGACTTTGCACTCCCCAGAATTGAACAGTGGCCATGGAGGCCCCTCGTGGATCTGGCGTCGTTCACTCATCTGGCTGAGGTGCCCCCCCTTCCCTTCCCCCTGAGGTGCCTGTAGTTTTGCTATCTGATGCCCCTGCAGTGTTCTCTCCGTTGGAGTCAGGTATCTTGTGTGGGCTTTGCCCATGTGATTTGTGCCCAGTGGTCCACGGACAATGCATGCTACAATGCTCGGACTTGTACATTTATGTATATCAGATTTTTTGATGTGTAGATATATTTTTAAGCCAGTTATACAATATATTCCAATGTTTAGAATCATTTCCTTTTGTATTTGCATTCTTCCAGGGGGCTTGGGGGGTGTCACTCTGATGTGCTGCTATGCATTGATGTGTGTGTTGTAGTGGGTGAGAGTGAGGGTGGGTGTGTTGCGTATGTGTGTACCCGTAATATGTTCCTCTCCCCCCTCCCCTGTGTCGTAGGTGCAGTACTCACCGTTGTCTTCTGCGCCGGCGTTCGTGCTCCTGGTAGAGGAGTAGGAACACTATCGCCGGGAGTATGTGGAGTTCGGGTTCCATGCTGTCCTGATTCCGCGTGGGGTATATGGAGGTGGGCGTTTTCCCTTCGAAATGGCTGTTTCCCCCGTGTTTTTATCGGCGGGGCTACCGCCCCGGAAAAGGTGGCGGATTGGTAGCTTGTGATACAGTGGGCGGTACATTGTCTCCCGCCTGTCTGTTGGCGGTGACCGCATCGCTGTTTGTTTGTGCCGCCGTGGCGGGCGGTGTGGTAATGTGGCGGTCTCTGTTGGCGGTTTCCGGCAGGGTCGGAATTCCATTTTTTATCCTGCCAGCCTGTTTGCGGTTTGGCCGCAGGTTTAACACCGACCGCCAGGGTTGGAATGACCCCCATAGTGTCTGACAGAGGCACTAACTTCATGTCTGCATACATGAAGTCCATGTGGAATGTATATGGTGTAACATAAGTTCACCACGCCCTATCAGACCCAATTCAGTGGTCTATTTGGGAGATTCAAGACATTGTAGGGCATGTTTGCAGGCCTCCCTGTGGCCATGAGGCATAAGTGGGATGTCCACTTGCCATGCCTTCTCTTTGCCTACAGCGAGGTGCCACAGAAAGGAGTAGGGTTCAGCCCCTTTGAACCACCTGTTAGGGGACGTCTAAGCATTGTCAAAGAGGGGTGGGAGAAAGCTTCCAGGACACTCCCCCCCCCCAGGATGTCGTCAGCTCCATGTTGGCCCTCCGCAACCAGAATACCCGCTGCTGGAACAAGGCCAAGAACAACCTTGAGGCCAGCCAGCAGGTAATGTAATGCTGGTATGACCTGAAGGCCACTCTGGTGGGGTTTCAGCCTGGCCAAAAATTATGGGTCATGGAGCCAGTGGAGCCCAGAGCTCTCCAGGATCGCTGGACTGGCATATATGAAATAAAGGAGACTAAGGGGGGGGGGGTCACTTACTCAGTGGACCTCCAAACCCCTAGATATCCCCTAAGGGTGTTCCATGTGCTCACTCAAGCCTCACTTTGGAAGTTGGAAGTGAGAATGCTCCTTGCAACAGATGAGGGTATGTAGGAGAAGATTGAACTTCTCCCTGACCTCCTCTCTGCACAGAAGAATGATGGGTCAGGGGAGGGTGTCAACCTCTCTGACTCCCTGACCCTAGAACACTAAGGTGACTGTTACAAGTTACTGGGACAGTTTTCCTCCCTGCTTTCCCTCACCCCTGGACTCACACATCTGTGCATCTTGACATTGACACAGGAGACAGCCCCCCTGTAAAGAACACAATTTACAGGTTGTCAGACAGGGTCACAGAGCCAGCATCAAGGAGGAAGGTGCCAAGATAGTAGCTTTAGGGGTGATTGAAACCTCTAACAGTCCTTGATCAAGCCCACTGGTATTGGTACCAAAGGCTGCCCCACCGGGCACCAAACCAGAGCTTTGTTTCTGTGTGGACTATAGAGGCCTCAATTCCATCAACAAGATTAATGCACACCCCACCTAAACAACTTGAGAGCTCACTGACAGGCTAAGTGCTGCCAAATTCCTCAGAACCTTTGATTTAGCATCAGGGCACTGGCGGATTGCCTTGACTGAGGGGGCAAACGAGAGGTCAGCGTTCTCAACCCCTGAGGGACATTACCAATTCTGGGTGATGCCCTTTGGCTTGAAGAATGTGCCTGCTACCTTCCAAGGGTAGGTTAATAGGGTCCTGGGTGGTAAAGAGGCGCTCTGTGCCACCTACTTAGATGACATTGCTGTCTACAGTGCCAGCTGGGAGGAACATCTACATCACCTCCAAGAGATGTTCCAGGCCCTGCACCAGGCAGGACTGACAATCAAGGCCAGTAAGTGCCAGATTGGGCAGAGTTCAGTGGTGAATTTGTGATACCTGGTAGGTGGTGGCAAGGTTCAGCGCCTTCAGGCCAAGATTGAAACAATCATGGTTTAGCAACCACCGAAGATCCAAAATTAGGTTAGAGCCTTCCTAGACCTCTCTGGTACTACAGAAGATTTGTTAAGGGATATGGCACCATTGTTGTCCCCTTAACTGAGCTGACTTTTAAGAAGCAGCCCCGATTGGTGAACTGGACAGAGGCTTATCAGAAAGCCTTTCACTCCCTCAAGGAAGCCATATGCACAGCACCTAGCAGGAGGTTACTTCCACGGAAGCAGAGGTGGAGTGCCATTGAAAGGGAAGCATTTGCTGTGGTCTGGGCATTGAAGGAACTGAGACTGTCGAAGTAAGCCTCAGCAAGGCCTACTAGTGCAAGAGGTTCACCCTTCTCTGCACAAAGTCCTCAGACCATATAGGAAGAAGTTGGCACAGAAACTGAAATAAAAGACAAAGTTTATTAAACCTCATGAGGTGGTACTACAGTTCAAACAACACCCTTCGGTAATGTTTGAAGTAGCACACTGAACTAAGAGAGCATGGTCCTTTTATACCCACGCAGGGGCTAAAAGAAGGTGGTACAATTATAGAAGCAAGACTTATATACATATAAGGTCATATGGAAACGCACAGTCGACAGGTAGGAGGGGATAACAGTTTTCAAGGACTAGTTGACACATTACTGTCTGTTACTGATTACTAACAGCTGCAGATCTCACTGGGCATGTGCGAAAGTGGGAGATGCTAAATATAACTTGTCACTAGACAGATTTTCAAGAGTAGTTAACAGAAAGGTAGGACAGAGCACATGGCAGAGAAAATGGCTGCCATGAATACAAAATGGATTCTGTGAAATGTTCACAATAGTTGCTAAATACAAGATGTCTTCTGCTAATGCTTAATCTAATCGCTACTGATTTACAACAGACGACCCTTTCAGCATTAGCTGAAGACATTCGTCTTTCTGGGATAATCTAAATATTCATCTTGTATATTTTTGCTCATCATTTCAGCTATTTCCTTATCTAACATGTGTTGTGCTTTCATTTCTGTAATATTTATTTTGTTAGGCATACAAGCAGTAATACACATGGAGCAGAACATTGGACCACACTGAATACAGATACAGCATGTGAAAAATATTGCAATCATTACACACAGGATAGTCAGTAGTTTCCAGCCCCAAGCGGAAACAAGAGCCCAAAACCATCCAGAAAAAGTCCAAGTACCAGTCTCTGTGTGGATTTCTGCAGCAATTTTATGCAATTTAGATATTGCATCATATACTGAAGGTAAGCGATCTGGAATGAAAACGCAGCAACTACTACCGATGATGCGACATGCACCTCCTCGATCAGCTAATATCACATCTAGTACCATACAATTTTGGAGCACTACAATCCTCGCAATTTGGAGCTCCTCTGTAATATTCCCAAGTGCCAGAGCTGCCTGATTGGTAACAGCTTCCACAACCCTACTCAATCGTCTCACTTTCCTACTGTTTAACGCACCATCCACAAAGGAGAACAACCCTAAATTAAAATCAACATATTGTTGCAGGCTAGTGTCCGTTTGGTCTACCTCATTTGTACTTATTGTCCTTTTATAACTATTTTTAATGATGTCATTCAACAGTTTAAAATCTCGGTGATATGATGCAGGGGCCAAAAACACAGGGGGTAATAGAAAAGATACATAACACACACCTGACCACCCAACAGGTAGTTGGTAATATCCATAGTTACCACAAACAAAATATGTATTATGTGAAGCTGTAAAACTACTATTATTAACACCCTCAATAGTTAAAATCAAGGTACAATCGCTTATCCCCACTGGAATTCACCCAATGCTATGTATACATAAATCTGCTTTAGTTTTTGTAACAGAAATCACAAATTGGTCTTTCTTGTCAGAGTCTCTTATATTTGTGAAGACATATGGTATTGAAACATTGTCCGGTTGATACTCTTCCCATTCCCATTTAGTTCCTTTGGCTTGGGGATACCCATCTTTGTCTTGGTAGCATACTTTATTAAGGCGAAAAAAGAAGTCCGCCCTCTGTACGTTTTCCAGATGCAAACAAAAGCGTATACCAAGCTTGACAAGAACCATTGTGTGAAAAAGGAAGAGGAATTAAATCTGTTCCTCCTTTCTTTTGATGCGCAGGTATCATTCCACATACCCAACAGTTAGTAGTATTTGTAGCATTATGAGTATGATGCAACATCTGGATGAAAGTATTATTGAAGTACGATTGACGGTGCTTCTGCTCCTGATAGGGAAGCGTAAAGTAATAGTGATCCTCTGGTACTGGAGTAGTGGCAACAAAAAACTCACAAGCAGGAGCCTTCTTTTCAACAAACCAGGTGATTATTGCTATAACCACCAAAACAACAACAAACCCCATAGTACTAATGATCAGTTTGTTATTCATTTTAGCAACAGTGATAATCGACCCTTTCAGAAATTAATTAAAAACAATCGTTGGAGCTCTTATCCCTGGGCAACCGCTGATTTCTTCACCACGGGCCAAGACAGGTGTCACTACTCTAATGCATGGCTGATCGCCCCCCCCTTGCCACATTGGCTCTCCGTTTCACTAACCCAAGGGCGGTAGCTCAACCAGTTTTCTCCAGCACTACGGGGTCTTTCCTCGGTCTCAAATGATATCGCAACACTCCAGAAATCGCATGGTCAGGTAAGAACTCTGCAGATTCGTCAGGTGATATAGCACGTCCTTTCTCCGTAGTCAAAATCTCTTGATGATCGGTCAGCACAGCAGGTTCCACCAAGGTAGGTAGCACTCTCTTGCAGTGAGTACTATGGACCCAATTCTTTCGGTTCGTCACTCGAACTTCTGTCCTTGTCGCAAGGAGCACCTGCTCTGGGCCTCGTCACCTTGGTTCCAAGCTGCTTGATCTTTCAAAGGACTTAATCATCACCTGGTCACCAGGTCGGAGTTCATGGCCTTCACCTGTAGATCTGTCAGGAAGTGCTTCTCGAACCTGTTGGTGAATAGAAACCAAATTGTCAGTTAACTGTGCCAAATAATCATTCATCAGGACACAAGGTACATCACATACAGAATTTGGCTTAGGAACTCTCCAAATGTTAATTGGCCTTCCAAATACTATTTCATAGGGGGTCATGCCTGTTCGAGAGTGTGGCACTGACCTAATAGACAATAATGCCAACGGTAATGTATGCGGCCAAGTTAAAGATGTGGAAGCCTGTATATTCGCTAACTTCAGCTTCAAAGTAGCATTATACCTTTCCACCAACCCTGCTGATTGTGGGTAGAAAACCGCATGGAACTTCTGTTTGATCCCTAATCCTTTCAGGACATACTTAATAACTTCCTCAACAGAATGAGGTCCGTTATCATTCCATAAAAGTCTGCAAACACCAAACCTAGGGAACAATTCTTTCAAAAGCACCTTTGCTGTGGTAATGGCAGTATTATCCTTTGTGGGGTACGCCTCTATCCATTTACTGAAGGCACATACCACCACCAAGACATACTTTAAATTGTTGCAGCGTTCAAGCTGAATATAATCAATTTGTAGAACTTCGAAAGGTGCAGTTGGTGTAGCAAATCCTCCCGCAGGAGTTCGTGTCCCTTTTCCAGGATTGTATTGTAAACAGATCAAACAAGACTGTACTACTCTCTTAGCTGTACTGGAAATTTCTGGATGCTCCCAAACTTGCGTAAGCAACTTCGTTATTGTTGAAGCTCCAACATGTGCCAGCCCATGTGCCATCTGAACCATAGGTTGTACAAAAGCTATAGGCAATTTCCATTTATCTATCTGCTTATTCCGCCAACAGCCCTCATCATCCAATTCTCCTTCTTCAGACCACTGCTCACGTTATTTCACAGAAGCAGATTTCTGTATATCTAATAGGTCTTGTCTAGCATTATGCCAACGTTCAGCTTGTGACTTCACTACATACATAGAAGTAGTACTTCGCTGCTTCGCAGTCTCACGTGCTACGCGGTCCGCAAGGGCATTACCTTACCCTATCTTATTGGTCACTTTCTTGTGTGCACTACATTTCACAATAGCTAGTTTCTTTGGATATGTCAATGCAGTCAAGAGGTTATGCACTAATTCTCCGTGCATTATCTGCATCCCGTGGGATGTGAGAAAGCCTCTCTCCTTCCAAAGCAAACCAAAATCATGAGGCACTCCAAAAGCATAGTGGCTGTCTGTATAAATGTTCACACATAAGTCAGTACTAAGCTCACGTGCTTGTGTCAAAGCTATTAGTTCAGCTGCTTGAGCTGACTTCTGTGGTATACGAGCTGTCTCCACTACCGTGTGTATTGTGGTGATTGCATATGCAGCTGAGGTCGTACCGTCTGGCAACTTCAAACAAGACCCATCAACCCACAATTCCCCATCTACATCTGGAAGGGGCGTATCTTGTAAATCAATACGACCCTTTGTCTGTTCTTCGGTAAGGAATATACAATCATGTGTTTCTTGTGACTGAGGCTGAGTCACTGGATGTGGCAACAAAGGGGCTGGATTTAGTGTTGCACATCTCTTCAGTGTAATGTGAGGAGCCAGCAATGTCAATTGATATCCTGTCAGGCGAGCGCTAGTTAAATGTTGCGTCTTTGTTTGATTTAAAAGTGCATCAACCGCATGGGGTACTAACACCAACAAATGTGACAAAACTATCCCTTCACTCTGACGTATTGACACAGCTGTTGCGGCAACTGAACGAAAATACCCAGGCAACGGTCGAGCGACAGGATCAAGTACTGCTGAAAAATATGCACAGGGACGCTGCTTATCGCCATGTGTCTGTACTAAAACTGACAATGCACATCCATCTTGGAGTACCTAATCCTGGTGCTGAACAAAGGGCTTGTCGTAGCTGCCGGAAAGCAGTCTCACATTCATCTGTCCATGGGAGGGGCATTGGAGTATCTTTAGTCAAAAGTGCTAGCAAAGGTTTGACAATGTGTGAAAACCCTAATATCCATTGCTTACAAAAAGAAGTAAGACCAAGGAATGCACAAACATCTTTCTGAGTAGAGGGTACTAGTGTGTCTAAAATTGCTTGAATACAATCTGATGTAAGTGCACGGCCCTCCTTAGACAAAAGGTGACCTAAATAGGTTACCTTTGGTCTACAATATTGCAATTTCTTTCGTGACACTTTATGATGGTGTGAAGCAAGAAAAGAAAGTAAGGACAAAGTGCACTTTTCACATTGCTCAGGGGTACCAGCTGCCAACAAAATATCAACATATTGTATGAGAGCCACACCTTCAGGCAAAACAAAAGAATCAAGTTGTCGTTTTAATGCTTGACTATAAATACTAGGACTCTCAGTATATCCTTGAGGAACTCTGCAAAATCTATATGATTGTTTATTCAAAGTAAAACCAAACAAATATCGGCTGTCAGGATGAATAGGGATCGAAAAGAAATAATTCTTCAAGTCTATCACAGAGAACGTTGTTGCTGTCGGGGGAACCAAAGTAAGAAGTGTTGTGATGTCAGATACCACAGGATATTGTGGTACCACAATCTTATTGACTTCTCGTAAATCAATAATGAATCGGTAAATCCTGGTATCAGTATTCTTTTTCAGAATAGGAAGAATCGGACTGTTACAAACATTATACGGAACTTCCTCAACACTTCCAACTGCAATAAGATTATGCACAATTCGTGTGAGTGCTTCTTTCCCCTCCTGTGAAATGTTGTATTGAGGCAAACGTGGCAATACAGCTCCCTCCTTGACACTTATATGTACCGGTGGAATAATCATTTGTCCCACATCAGTATCTGAAGTAGCCCACAAAGTACTAGGGAGGGAAGCTAATGCAATATCCTCTTTAACAAGACAAACTCTTTCCATCACAGGATGATTATCATTCAAAATAACACGCACCCCTTCAGGAGAGCATCGTATTGTAGCCCTGAAATACTTGAGCATATCAAGACCCACAATATTGTCTGGTGTATTTGGAGAAAGCAAAAATGGACATGGAGCAGTAAATTTATCAACATGGAATGCAAGTGGTTGTGACAATGGGCTAGGGGAACGTGTTCCATTGAAACCTATCGATGTAATGGTTAAGCCAGACAGGGGAGCCCTTGGAATCAATTGTTTAGGCAAGGCGCTGCGAGTAGCTCCTGTATCAACCAGAAACTGATCAGTAGAACCCAAAACATGTGCTGTAACATAGGGACCCCTCGGATCTACTGGAACTTCAACTGATTCCTTACCCCATCCTAGGCAATCCTATGCATAAGCAGTATCTTGGAAATCAGGCTGCACATAGTTAGACATCTGGTATTGGTTCAGTCTATCAAAAGTGTTAAACCCATCCTGCCCTCGTCCATTAGTATCAGCCCTAGCATGATCATTAGTGCTTCTTCTAGGTCCTGAATATCCTGAGCGATTTCTCATTTGTCCCCGACCACGTGAACACTGCTGAACACGTAGTGCTGGACAATCGGCAGCCCAATGCCCAAATTTCTTACAATACGCACACTGATCAACAGACAAATTCAAACGAGTGTAAGAAGAACCATATGATCCACGTCCACCTCTATCACTACCTCTAAAAGGTGGACCATAAGCTTGATCCAACATAACCTTAGTCTTTAATTCTTTAATCTGTTTATCCTCGCTACCTTTTGCTTCTAATTCCTGACGTTCATAATACTGAGCCATAGTCAAAAGAGAAACCGGAGTAGAGGTAGTCCATGAACTTTCACTAGCTTTTAGACGACTAGCTATTCCTGGTAACAGATTTGCGACATATTTATCGACAAACAAATGTCTGCCCGTATCATCTGACAATAACTGGCCGCTAAAATCATGAAATGCTTCTTCAAAGCATGTAAAGAAATCAGAGACCGATTCATCTGCCTTTTGCTTACAAGACGCTAAAACAGTCCAATCTATCTTTTTAGGGGGAATAATAGTTTTTAACTTAACTAATATGGCTGCGGGAAGATCTAGAATCAACTGATATGGCTTTTTCGCAGGTTCCCTATCCCCGTCCATCTGTTCTAATTCTTTCCATGATGCTCCAAAAACTACACGATCATCAACTTTACGAACAGTTCTCCACATATCGAGCTGTAATATCAATCCGAAAAATAAATCAATGCCAGCCAAAGTCATAGTACAGGAACTAATTGCTCCCTCAACTTCCTCATAAAAGGCGGCTGGATTTTTCCACGGGTCAGGTAATGCTGTTTTAAGTGCCATTACATCTGCCTTATTCCAAGGAGTATACACCCACTTATAAATAAAATAACCCTTAGCATCAACAGAAGTTTTATCATCACCTGTACCCAATCCTTCAGAAGGAACATACAAAGGCGCGGCCTCCCGCATTGGTTTCGCATGAACTATCATAGTCTTATCTGTTCCGAAGATGGAAGCTTGCACCCCGCCGGTCTGAGATGTCCATGCAACTACGTCCACAGCCCTTTTCTCCTCTTGCAATCGGACTGCCACAACACATAATTTCACCAAATGCCTGATTGCATCAGCCACCTGGGAGAAAACAAAAAGACCATCACGCATTTGCTTATGATCAGCTGCTACATCATCGGGCTCTAACTATTTCCGAAATAGTTCAATAACTTCTGTGCCAAATGCCTCAGTAAAATATAGCTGCTCCTTTTCCGTCCACCCTTTCATGTTGTCTAAAAGTTCAGAAGCATAGACAACGCTATGAATTGTTTTACGAGCAATAGATCTAAGCTCAGACGCACGGTCAGCAGGCAACATAGAGCGGCTGTCTCGTATCTTCTGTTGCTCTGAACCGGAGACCTCAGCTAACTCATGAGGGGCAGAAGGAACGACATACGGAGGTGGAGGGCGATCTAGTAACAAAAAATCATCATGTGGTTTATTAAGGATAGGATAGAGAGGTTGCCTGAAAGTGTATTGGCCAGTTACCTGTAATTTATGTTCTTTCTCTTCTAGCTCCTTTAAGTCATTTATTTATTTCTTTCTCATTCCCAATGCTTTCACATATACATTCTTCCACTGCTCTTTCTCAAGCAAGGCTTGCTCACACTTCACTCGTCCACGCACTTCTTTCTCCCACATTCGTACACAGTCAAACATATCTTGCCTAGACCTTCGCTTACACATACGTTGTTCCACATACTCAATCTTTTGCAAATCAAATGACCCATTCAAAGGCCAACGTAACTCAGGATCCGCACAAGTGTATTTATTCCATAATGTGCTGTGCATTATAGAAGAAAGACCATGTTTAACATACATATCTCTATTGGACGTCCCCTCTGGGGGTGCCAGTTGCGATTCTTCCAGTCTCAAATTGGTACCATTACAAAAGCAACACATCCTACGAAGTGTGCTAAAAACAGGCATGCCAAAAATAGTGCAGAATATGCAATATTATAATCAAAGTAGTACTTAAGGTGCCGTTCAAATCAAAATTAAATTGGAGAAAATTCTCCTCATTACTTGCCTATATAAATTGCAATTTATATATCAATTCAAATGACACAAATTGACTAGTCACCCAAAACACGAGAGCCATGGTAAGTGGTGCTAAACTTCATTACCAAACAAAGGCATCAAAACCCACAGCAAGTGCCGTAAAACGGCTCTTACCAATCACAGGGCGTCCAGGTTCCATCTGCCAAGTTCTAAAATCGACCAAATGGTCACTGCATGACGAATGAACAAAAAGGATCTCAGTCGAGGACCAGCGCCACCTGGGTGGTCAAATCAGAAAGAACGGAAAAACGCTGTGGTTTCCAAGACTCGGGTCTCCTCAGGCATTGATCGTCCGCAGCGAGATCCCAATCCTTCGTCGCGACCAATCCGTCGGGCGTCCGAGTCACCGATGAGTCCCTGTTCGGGCGCCAATTTGTCGAAGTAAGCCTCAGCAAGGCCTACTAGTTCAAGGGGTTCACCCTCCTCTGCACAAAGTCCTCAGACCATATAGGAAGAAGTTGGCACAGAAACTGAAATAAAAGACAAAGTTTATTAAACCTCATGAGGTGGTACTACAGTTCAAACAGCACCCTTCGGTAATGTTTGAAGTAGCACACTGAACTAAGAGAGCATGGTCCTTTTATACCCACGCAGGGGCTAAAAGAAGGTGGTACAATTATAGAAGCAAGACTTATATACATATAAGGTCATATGGAAATGCACAGTTGACAGGTAGGAGGGGCTAACAGTTTTCAAACACTAGTTGACACATTACTGTCTGTTACTGATTACTAACAGCTGCAGATCTTACTGGGCATGTGTGAAAGTGAGAGATGCTAAATATAACTTGTCACTAGACAGGTTTTCAAGAGTAGTTAACAGAAAGGTAGGACAGAGCACATGGCGAGCACATGGCAGAGAAAATGGCTGCCATGAATACAAAATGGATTCCGCGAAATGTTCACAATAGTTGCTAAATACAAGATGTCTTCTGCTAAGGCTTAATCTAATCGCTACTGATTTGCAACAAGACCATACCTGTTTGGGACTCACTTCCAGGTTCAGACAGACCACAGGCATCTCAGAGGGCTCGTGCAGATGGAGGATGAAAATCTCAAACTCTTGAGGTGGTCCATCCCCTATAGGGAATGGACTTTACAGTGGAGCATCGCCCGGGGACTGACCACACCAATGCTGATGGTCTCTCCAGATTCTTCCACCTTAGGTTGGGTACCTCTCCCCACTTTCAGCTCAGGAGGGACACATGTTAGATCTGATCATTTTCCCCAACCTTTTTCCTTGCCTCCCTTCAATCTTCTGACCCTGATTTTGCTAGTTTTAGGACTCTGCACACTTTACCACTGCTGACAAGTGCTAAAGTGCATGTGCTCTCTCCCCTAAATATGGTAACATTGGCTCCTACCCAATTGGGATATTTAATTTACCTGTATGTCCCTAGCAATGTGCACTAGAGGTACCTGCCAATTAAATTCTACTAGTGGGTCTACTGATTGTTCGGCCCACATAAGTAGCCCCTTAACCATGTCCAGGGCTGCAATTGCAAAGCCTGTGTGTGCTGTTTCATTGCCACTTTGACTTGACATTTAAAACTACTTGCCAAGCCTTAAAACTTCCCTTTTTCTACATATAAGTCACCCCTAAGGTAGGCCTTAGGTAACCCATGGGGCAGGGAGCCATGTAAGTAAAATGCAGGACATGTACTTATTTGTTTTACATGTCCTGGTAGTGAAAAGTTCACAAATTCATTTTTTACTACTGTGAGGCCGGCTCCTCTCATAGGCCAGCATTAGAACTGACCTTATATACTTTTAAGTGGTAGATTCCAATCTGAAAGGAGTAGCCCTGTCATGTTTAGTGTGGCCAGAACGGTAATAGAAAATCCTGCTTACTGATGAAGTTAGATTTCATATCATTATTTTAGAAATGCCACTTTTAGAAAGTGGGTATTTCTCTGCACATACTACATTCTGTGCTGTACAACCTGTCTCCAATCCATGTCTGGGCGGCACTGGTTGACAGCTTTCCACCCAAACAGCCATAAATGCAGGACACTCTGCATTCAGCTGCATACTGAATGGGTCTCCCTGGGCAGGAAGGGTCGAGAGGCTTACTTACACTTCAAGGGCCAGTGGCCTGACCCCACACAAAGGATTCATAACCCTCCACAGGGATCCTGGCAAACAAGGCTGGGTTGATAATCTGGGTCTCTGACCCCACCAACTCAGATACTTCTGTACCTAAACCTGCAACCTGTCAAGAGGAACTGCCTGGCTGCCCAAAGGACTCATCTGGACTGCTTTGCTGAGAAAGACTGTTGCCCTGTTGTTGCCCTGCTGTTGCCCTGCTGTTGCCCTGCTGTTGCCCTGCTGCCCTGCTGACCTCTGACTTTGCTGAGAAGTGTTGTCCAAGGACTTGGATTGAGCTTGCCTCTGTTTTTCTGAAGTCTCAGGGCCAAAAAGACTTCATCTCTTCAGGAAACTCCTTGTGTGCTGAAAATCGACACACAGCCTGCCTTGTGACCAAAAAATCAGTGCACAGGAACTGGAACGAAGCAGCCCGACTTCCTGAGTGGAAATTCGAGACAGCGCCTATCTTGCAACAGAAAATTAAGCGCACCGTCTTACCGGATCGCCGAACAGCCGAACTGGAATGACGCAGCCGATTCCCCGAGTGGAAAATCAACGCAGTGCCTGCCATGCAACAGAAAATTTGACGCATCGCCCTACCACATCGATGCAACGCCTGTGACTTCTTCAAGCGGGTCCAGGATTTCCATGCATCATCCTTGGGTGTCAAAAAGATCCCCACATTGCAGTGAGGAACCAAGACTGCACGCAGAAAAAAGACGCAAGCCCCTTGCAGCGTGGAGAGAAACAACGCCTAGCCTGTGTTGCAGCGGAAAATCCGACGCACACCATATTTTTCCCTGCATCTTTTCCTTTGCGGTCTCTGTGCTTGTTGTTTTTGACACAAACCAGGTACTTTGTGTGATCAAGAGACAAATGGTGATTTTTAAGATTTAAGACTCTTTTCAGCTTGCTAAAGTGATATTATAACTTGTGCTTATTGAATCTTTATCGTTTTGACGGTATTTTAACCAGATAAATACTATCTATTTTTCTAATCCTGTGTGGTGTATTTTTGTGGGGTTCGCACTGTGTTACTGCATGATTTATTGCACAAGTACTTCACACATTGCCTTCTAAATTAAGCCTGAATGCTCAATGTCAAGCTACCAGAGGGTGGGCACAGGATAATTTGGATTGTGTGTGACTTACCCTGACTAGGATTGTGGTCCCTACTTGGACAAGGGTGTATACCTCTGCCAACTAGATATCCCATTTCTAACAATGGCTCTCGCGATTGTTGATGACAATGACTTGGGGGAATGAGTTTGGTAGGACCTCCTCCGCTGACAGTTGTCATGCTGGCTCCTGTGTCACGCAGAGCCTCCACCCGTTTCCCATTAATGGTGACCCACTGCCTACACCTGGAAGTATTGGAAGGCATGTGGGCTTTTGGCAGCATATCTGCATCCCCCAGGGACATTAGGGTTACCTCTGTCTGTTCCCCAAAACTATCTGGGACTACCTCCTCCCTGAGCGCTACATTAGCCAACCCAGAAATCTTTCCATCAGTGGTCCTCTTTGGACCTTTGTAGTCATACTTAGAGTGACCATATTTGGGGCATTCTGCACATTGGGGAACACATCTGCCTATCGTTGGGGTCAAAGAACCCTTTCTTCTTAGGATCAGACTTGGACTGCTTACCACAACTCCCTTGTGAATTATTTTGGGGGCCTTTAGAGAAGTATTTATTTTTAAGTTTTTCTCTACCTCTTTCTTCTGTTAGGAACCCTGACCACCTTTGTGGGTTCCCCCCAGATACCTTTTTGGACACTCTGGTGCTAGCCCAGAGGTCCATCTCCTCAGCAAGCTTTCTAGGATCAGTCAGTTTACTGTCAACTGTGTGCTTGCGCAACTCTGTAAAGCAAGTACTGAGCATGTGCTCGCTCAGGATTAAATTGTACAACCCAACATAATCACTGACTTTACTGCCTGCACCCATTCATTCAGTGTCTTACTGGAGAAGTTAATGAAGTCTACTCAGGATTGGTTGTGGAGCTTCTGACTGTCCCTGAATCTTTGGCGATACTTCTCAGGAGTCAGTCAAAATTTGGCAATCAAAATGGCTTTCATGGCAGTGTACTTGGTCTGGTCCCCAACTTCTAATGTTAGAACTGTGTTCCTCCCAAGTGCTGGCATGTGTTTCCACAGGCCCGCCCCCCCCAGTGCTCTTCAGGAACGCCATGTGCCCTTGTAACTTCATAAGCAGATAACCACTTGTCAATGTAATTATCCAAAACATAACTGGGCACCAAATCCTTGGTTATACAAACCTTCTTGGCTCCATCAGGTACTGTACGTATCCAGCCACCATCACTGCTGGAATCTGCCTGCCTGGCCTTGAGTTCCAGCTCCTTTAAACTCAGTTCCATAGCCAGTAGTAGTTTCTTCTCAGATAAGACTAGGGAAAACAGGGGGGAGTGACCACCCCAGCCACCACCACCCCTAAGGTGTCCAGAGCTGAGGTGACCCCCCTCCCTGCAGAATCCTCCATCTTGGTTTGGAGGACAGGGACCAATAGGATTAGCTTTGTGCTCCCCTCCCCAAAGGGAGTGGGCACAAAGAGGGTGTAGCCACCCTCAGGGACAGTAGCTATTGGCTACTGCCCTCTGACCCCTAAAACGCCCCTAAATCTACGAATTAAGGGCCTCTCTGAACCTAGCTCACCATATTCCTGGCAACCCAAGAAGAAGGAGAAGGGCTGCTTAGCTGAAACCCCCTAGCAGAAAAGAAGGAAGATGACAACTGATTTGGCCCCAGCCATACTGGCCTGTCTCCTGCTTCAAAGAACCTGCAAAAGATCAGAGACGCATCCAGCGGGACCAGCGACCTCTGACAAGCTCCAGAGGACTGCCTTGCACCCACAAGGACCAAGAACTCCCGTGGACAGCAGCCCTTTCCAAGAAGAAACCAACGACTAAGGACTCCCACCTCACTCCAAATGCGTGAGTCCTAACCACTCTGCACCTGACGCCCATGGCCCATGCCCAGGTGGCCCAACCAGATAGAGAGGATCTTCAGGCGGTTCTGAGCACGTGTCCACTCTGGGTTGACCTCACCCCCCACGACGATGCCTGCAGAGGGAATCCCAAGGACCCCCCTGACCGCGAAAGCTCCGGACAAAGATATCCGACACCGACCCACTGCACCCATAGCCCCAGGCCTTGGAGAAACCAACACCCACTGCAGCAACGTTCAGCAGTCAGTGCTCCTCACTGTCCAGCCTGTGGTTTGCCTGAGACGACCCCCTGGACCTCGCCTGCAGCCTCTGAGTGACCCCTGGGGTCCCCTCATAGAGAATCATTGGGGACCCGACATCTAGTTTGCACCCTGCATCCGGCCGCACCAGTGCCGCTGAGGGTGTATGTCTGGTGCCTACTTGTGGGCCCCCCAGTGCTCCTCTAAACCCCCCAGGTCTGCCCTCGGAAGATGCAGGTACTTACCTATCTGCAGATCTGATACCAAGTGCCCCTAGTCTCCAGAGGACCCCATGTTAATTTTGCCTACACTTTGACCTCTGCACCCGGCCGGCCCAGTGTTGCTGGTGGTGGGTGTTTGGGGTTATCTTGAACCCCAACCTGTGGACTTCCTAACCACCAGAGACTAGAATTGTAAGTATTGTACTTACCTGTAAAACAATCTAAACCTTTCTTCTCCCCAGGAACTGTTTCTGAAAATTTCACTGTGTCCATTTTTAAAACAGATTATTGCCAATCTTTCAAAAACGGTATGACTTATCGATTACAAAGTATTGTTGATACAGTCAGCTTCCTACAAGAAGGCAGTGTGTAAAGTACTTGTGCAATAACACATACAGTAACACAGTGAAAACACCACAAAAAGTATTCCATACCAGTTTATACTATGTAAAGGTTTAAATGAGTGTCAATCCTTAAGAATTAGTGATTGTATCCTAGTAACACACAGTACCTGGGATGCATCAAAAATAATGATGCACGGGCCGCAGAGGAGGAAAGGGGTTGAAATACATGGTGCTGCATCAGATTTTCCAGTGCAGCACAGACGATGCATTGTTTCTTTCCATGCAGCAAGGTGATGTGTTAATTTCCAGGAGGGCAGCCTTGCCTACTCACTGGTATGTGAAGATATCTTGACACCCGGGACGATGCGATGAAAATCCTTGATGTGCTGGTAAGAAGGAGCAGGCACTGCGCCGAACTGGTCACTGATGTGGCAATTCTTCAACCACGAGGCAGACGCTGCGTCGATTTCTGGTGGGGCTGTATCGATTTTCCAATGCACGGGAATTTTCTTCTCTTTGGTGAAGTCTTTTTGGCCCTGTGACTTCAGCACAGGAGGCAAGCTCAATCTAAACCCTTGGAGAGCACTTGTGGGGAAGGTGGAGTCCTTCCAGCAGAGTCAGGGGCCAGCAGGCAGCAAGGCAACAAGCAGGGCAGCATTCCTTCCAGCAAAGCTGTCCAGATGAGTCCTTTGGTCAGCCAGGCAGTCCCTCTGACAGAGTCCAGTTGTAGATCCAGAAGTATCTGTTTTGGTAGGGTCACTTGCCAGGTATATATACCTCAAAAGGCCTTTGAAGTGGGGTAAACTTCAAAGAGTAGTTTTGAAGTGCACAAGGTCCCCTTTCAACCCAGCCCTGTCTGCCAGGAACCCTGCGGGGGGGTTATCAGTCCTTTGTGTGGCATCAGGCCACTGGCCTTTGAAGTGGAAGTGAGAGACCCTCCATGCTTCCTACCCAGGGAGACCCATTCAGTATGCAGATGTGTCTGAGTGTCCTGTGTTTATGGCTGTCTGGGTGGAATTCACAAGGATTGGAGACAGGCTGTAAGCACAGAAGGCAGTAAGTGCAGAGAGATGCCCACTTTCTAAGTAAGCAGGATTTCCTATTACAATTCTGGCCATACTAAACATGACAGGGCTACTCCTTTCAGATCAGAATCTACCACTTAAAAGTATATAAGGGCAGTTCTAATGCAGGATAATGAGAGGAGCAGGTCTCAGAGTAGTAAAAAACAAATTTGTGAGTTTTTCACTACCAGGGCATATAAAACACATAGGTACATGTCCTGCCTTTTACTTACATACCACTCTGACCTATGGGTTGCCTAGGGCATACCTTAGGGGTGACTTATATGTAGAAAAAGGGATGGTTTAAGGCTTGGCAAGTAGTTTTAAATGCCAAGTCGAAGTGCTCGTGAAACTGCACACACAGGCCTTGCAATGGCAGGTGAGACATGGTTAAGGGGCTACTTATATGGGTGGCATAAACAGTGCTGTAAGCCAACTAGTAGCATTTAATTTACAGGCCCTGGCCACCTCTAGTGCACTTTGCTAAGGGCTTACAGGTAAATTAAATATGCCAATTGGGTAGGAGCCAATGTTACCATGTTTAGGGGAGAAAGCACATGCACTTTAGCACTGGTCATCAGTGGTAAAGTGCGCAGAGTCCTAAAACCAGAAGAAACAGGGTCAGAAAAATGGAGGGAGGGAGGCAAAAGGTTGGGGGATGACCACCATAAGGCTATCAGGTCTAACAGGGCCAGTTTGCTGTAAAGGGTGAATATTATAACAGCAGCTCTCCCGCTGCGCCAGGGACAGCCGCAGTGATGCTTTTTCTTTCTCTTTTAGGATTCAGCTTCACACTGCATTTCTCCTTTTCTGGATGGGGGCATCCGGTCCCACCCATTGGAGGGCAGCTCCAGAGCCCACCCCCAGCTCCCCTTGTCGGCTCCCTGTGCCGGCAGCACGATCGCATGCCGACGGAGCCGGCAGTGCTCCTTTCTGTGTGCCTGTTCCAGTGGGCAGGCATGTGCTGCTGTGACTGCCTTCCACTCCCCCAGACACAGGAAGAGGGAGTGGGAAGAGTGGACCATGTGGGGGGGAGGGTGAAAAGAGGTCCTGGGCCCCTTCCACCTCGTAGGGGGGAGCGTGATGGTACTCCACCCATCCTTAGAATTTCAGGGAAGCACGAGGGCACTTCCCCGTATGTGGAAGTATTCAGGGGTCAGAGATGGGGTCCTGGTCCCTGCAGCATAAATCCGCCCAGGAGGTGGGGTATTTGGGCAAAGTAGTAAAACAGGGAGAGTGCCCCATGCACACCCTCTCCCCCAACTTTGTCAACACAGCTTCCTTGCACAATCCCTTAGGCCTTGGTCCACCGGCGAGGTTTGATCAATATGGCAGCAGAGCTCCACATGCTTTGAGAGAGGAAACACTAAGTCAAAAGTCGCCAAACCTTAGAATGCCATAACATGGGTCCCGTTGGTCCGATTTGGACAATTCTGGGCTCATTTTATTCCTGGTGGCAAGCTCTATCCACCAGGGGCAGTTTCAACAATACTCCTCATCTCTAAAGTGGTACTGGCCTCCAAAAGCTGGTTCTCCTGGCTCCCTGTGCCAGTTCTCCTTTGTGGCTTTGATGGTGGGTACAGAAAAGACCAGGGCTTCCCCCAACTCATCTTCAGGGGGAACAAGGGGGCCAACCTCACTGGCTCTTGGGGAGACCTCCTGGTCCTGGGGTCAATTGGACAGAGTCCTGGGTCCTGAATGGGGTCTGGATGTTCTCCCTTCCCATTCTTCATGACAGTCCCAGGAACCAGCAGCGATGTGGTAGAAAATCAGCACCAAGAGTGAGTCTTCCCCTTGTGCAACAGTGCTAATTGCTCCTAGTGTGTGGGGCAAGCCTTTGTTCCTGCTGCTGGAGAAAATGTAATTACTGAGAACAGCAGGGCACCACGTGGCCTGGGTCTGAACCTGAGCTGAGCCACAAAAACATAGAAACTCTGAATGACCCACAAGATGTATAGTTATCATTTTGGAAGTTACAAATTTAGGGGGTCATTACGACCCAGGCGGTCGCCGATATTAATTTGGCGGTAAGTACAGCCAACAGGCTGGTGGTACTTACCGCCACATTATGACATTGGCGGGTTGGCTGAAACCAACCCGCTAATGTTCCACTCCGACTGCCACGGCCGTAACAGCCTCCGCCGGAGATATCCATCTCCATCCCGGCGGCCGCCATTGTTCCTCCTATGGGATTATGACCCCGCCTACCGCCATGGTTTTCGTGGTGTTCGTAGCACCGCGAAAAATATGGCAGTAGGCCATGTCAGTGACAGGGAATTCCTTCCCTGTCACTGATAGGGGTCTCCCCCCTACCACTCCTGTTACCCCTCTCCACCTCTCCAGTTACCCCCACAGCCCCCCTACATCCACGCCCCTCCCTACACACACATGCATGCACACACTCATCCACACATACATACACGCATGCATACATCCAATCACACACACAGCTGCACACACTTCCAAACATACACACAGCTGCACACACTTCCAAACATACACGCAGACACTCATTTACATTTCACAGCATACACGCACTAACACTTCCATACATGCACACACACATTTAACACTCAACACACACCCGCATTCACACACACACATACATTCACACCCCACACACACACACACACCCATCCCCTCCGCTGTCGGAGACCCGACTTACCTGGATCCAGGGGGTCCTCCGACAGGAGACGGGACGGGGCGCTGCTCCCGCCAGCAGCGCCTGCCAGCAGAACACCACCAGGCCATATTATTTTTCAGAATGCGGCTGGCGGCGGTCTATTGGTGGGGCGCTGCTGCTGGTAGCAGCTCCATCTTGCCGCCATCCGCCGGCATGGACACAGATGGATTTCTGCCATTCTTGTGGTGGAAATCCGGCTGTGGTCATAATATGGCAGACGGCTGGTAGCCGCGGCAATGGTCTTTTGGCAGCCGTCGCTGCGGTGGTAGGCGGTTTTTATCGCCAAAGTTAAAATGAGGGCCTTAGTTTTCCCACACAGGTTACGCTCCAGTTCAAGATGTCAATGGTCACAGTAGGATAAGGGGAAATGAAACTGGATTCTAAGGCAGTTCCCACCCTACATGTATAATGGAGTAAAACAGTAAAGTACACGGACTTTCTCTAATAGTATACACCACACTCATGAGGCCTATCCCATGTGAATAGATTCCCCACTGCGCCAGGTTACCTGTGCACTTTTACTGGGCTGAACATAACAGTAGTCTCCCATTTGCAGTCCAAACAAGTGTGCACACATGTTCATATTTAACTAGCCAAGTGCTTTGTCTTAAAAGGTGGATAATTTGCCATGTGATTACTGTGGGTGAGACATCGGTAATGAGACTTACCCCCAGTAAAAAGTCCAAAAACTGGGGGATCAGCAAATCAAAAAAGCCAGGTGTACTGCAGGGGCAGAACCCAGAGCACCAATCATGTTTAAAGTTTGGGGTAGATGAACATTACCCCCGGGTAGCAAGGGTAAAGTGCACATATTTCTATAGTCAGCAAAAACAGTTGAAGCCAAATGGGGGCCTCCCAGGAGTTCTGAGGTTGATGGGGATGACACACACCCCCTTGGGATTAAGGATGGGGCCGTGATCACTGGGAACACCCCCCGGCCTCAACAGGCCCTCACGAGGGGGGGCAAAGTCGAGCAAGCAATTAGGGAGGAGGGGGGCGCCACGCACCCCCTCCGATTTGTAACGGCTCCTCCTGGGGCTCACGATCTACATGGCTCTCCTACCGGGGGGGACCCAAAGCCAATCACAATCCGTGGGGCCACCGGTGGGGGGCATCAGCCGACTCTTGCGGGGGCCCCCAAGAAAGACCTGTGGCGCGGGGGCCTCCGATGAGGTTTCTGCCCCGAAGGCAGTCTCAAAGGACAGGCCAAGGGTTTCATTGGGGCAGGGGGAGCCTCCGATGAGGCCGCCTTTCCCACGCCCGGCTTCTGATTCACACAATAGCCCACCCCGCCGTCAGAGAGGGCAGGCACTAGAGTAGGTACATGCCTGTGCCCAGAGGATGCTCCTTGGAGCGTGCTTCACCCCGGGGGCACGATAGGAGCGCGCTCCCTCCTTTCTTCGTCTTGCAGCAGTTTCCTTGTGCCCCGGGGGCACAAAGAGTAGCGCAACTCTGGCGCTTCACTAAATACAGCCCTGGTCGCGGCGGTGATCATTCTACAGCACCAGCGCTTCACAAAGTGCTTTACACTCTTGATAAGCCCGGGCCGCGGCGGTGTTTATGGGCTGCAAGGAGCGCTCTCACAGCTCTTGAAGAATTAACAGGTGCAGCGCTTTCCCAAGCGCTAGTTTTGTCAAATATTGGAGCACCCCTCGTGCCTCACATGGTTGCAAGGGTCAGGGGCCACCGCACCCTGCCCCTGGGGAGCAGAGTTCAGGAAAAAGAAGCACAGGGGAGAGTGCCCAGCAGCAGGCCAGTGTAAGGGGGATGCAGGCAGTTCCTTACAGTGACCAAGCAGGTCACAGGTCAGCACATCAGCAGCAGTCCATAGCGGTTCCTGGTGAGTCCTTCCAGCCTTCTGTGTCCAGTTCCAAAATGTCTCCAAATTGTGGGGAAAACTCCCCTGTATATATACTCAGTTTTTACAGTGTTTTACAATGGAAGGGGAGAGGAGGTTCCAAACAGTTACAATTGGTTCTAGGAGTGTCCTCTCTCTCCTCCAGCACAGACTCCAAACATCAATTGGGGGTAAACAACCGTTTTGTGTGAGGCCAGGGCACAGCCTTTACAAATGTAGGTGTGCCCCGCCTCTCCCTTCTCTCAGCCCAGGAAGACTATTCAGCATGCAGATGCACCTCTGTGACACCTCCACCCTCCCTGTGTACAGGCTGTCTGAAAAGTATGCACAAAGCCCAACTGTCACTCTGCCCAAATGTGGATTGGATTCAAGATGCAAAACACCAGAGTCATAGGTACAGAGAAAGGCTCACTTTCTAGAAGTGGCATTTCTGTAATAGTAATCAAAAATACTCCTCCACAACCATACCAAACATGCCTACACTACCCCTCATAAATCAGACAATACCCCCTACATACAAAGCAGGGCATTTCTAATGCAATCCTATGAGAAGGCAGCACTCACAGCAGGGAGACACCAAGTTAGGCTGTTTGTCACTACCAGGACAGACCACGCAACCTGGCACATGCCCTGCCTTCTACATACATAGTGTTGCGTAGGCTCTCATTATTCTAATGAGACTACTGGATTAGGAGCAGCAAGATCGCCCACATGTGGGAGACTGAGTCTGACCCACTGCGGGTGAAACCTGTTGCTCTAAATCTGGGTTTTGCTCTGGCTAACTAGCAGTGCTTCATCTCCACCAAGAGATAGAGATGATTGGGCAGCCGAGTGCATGACATATTATACAATTCAAAGAAGCTTTATTGCGGCTACAAGAGCCAAAAAAGCGCGAGCAGTAATAAATACAAATAAATGCACATGATAAAATAAAATTGCAGGTAAATATGGTGATAAAAGGGAATGAAATATAAATAAAAATTAAAATGGAATAAAAATGAGATAGAATAAAATGGAATGAAATTAGAAAAAATGAAATGAAGTGAAATGCACTCTGCAGGATGTTGGGACAGTCTTATTTGGAGTCTTTGTCCAGGAGAGTTTTCCCTCTAATAAGCCAACTAGCTCCGAGGAATTTGGCGATAGCGATCACTAGCGTTGGTCTGGTGTCTGATCTGAGGATTCGCAGAGCTAGCGCAGAGCAGCGTGCTCCCAGTAGTCTGCATGCCGGGGCCAGCCATTTCCTACGGGGGGCAGTATACGCGGGGCATGCAAAAAGGAGGTGAGGGAGATTCTCCACGGGGGCTTTGCAAGCAGGGCATGCGGTGGATTCGTTGTTTGACCAGCTGCTGGTGAAAAGTCTTAATGGGAGTGTTCCAATGCGGAGCTGGAAGTACAGTTTCCTTTCCCTTGGGGCCGTGATTAGGTCCCAAAAAATTTCGTACTTGCATGACTCTTTTAGGTTGGCAAAGTCACAAGATAATGTAGTGTGGAGTGCAGCCCGAGTGTCTTCGTTGTTGGCCCTTTGCCAGTAAAGTTTCTTTAGTTCGCTTTTCGAGGGAAAGACTGACGTGGCTGGTGAGTTCCAGAGATCATCGAGCCCGATAGAGTGGAGTAAATCCTTGATGGATCGTAGCCAGGGGATTCTGTGCAGGTGGTCGGCTTTTAGGATGACCTGTAGAGCTTCGGTGAAGATGACAAGTTCCGGAGTGGTCCAGAGACGCCGCCAGTACAGCAGAGGTCGCAGGCGGGCTTTGTGACCAATGCGTTTGATGCCGAGGTCCTTGAAAAGAGGGAACAGTGGGGTGCTTAGCGGAAGGGACACAAGGTTTCTTAAGAAGTTGTTTTCAGCGGTGGTTAGGTCTTGGGTTTTGGTATAACCCCAAAGTTCAGCCCCGTAGAGCGCTGAGGAAACTGCCTGGGCTTCGTATAATTGTAATGCTGGGCGAATTGGTTTTGTGTGTGAGAGGTGGAAGTTTTTTAGTAGAGCCCCAGTTGTTTGTCTTAATTTAAGGGCTTGTTTTCCTATGTGTGGCTTCCAGGACATGTTGTCAGTGAGTGTTATGCCCAGGTAGCTGAAAATGCCCACCTTCTCGAGTGAGGAGCCCTCTAGAGTAAATTTCCCTTTGAAAGATCTGTGGGGATTAAGGGTCATTAGTTTGGTTTTCGTTGCGTTGATTTCGAGTCCCTGGGATGAACAGAAATGCTCGAAGCACGCAAGGAGTTTCCTTAGACCACTAGGGGTCTTAGATATCAAGAGAGTGTCATCGGCAAAGAGTAAGACTGGGATTTTTTGTGTGCCAAGTGAAGGTGCGTCAGCCTGCAGTCTGAGGAGGGAGGGGACAATTTCGTTGATGTACAGGGAAAAGAGGGTCGGGGCAAGTACGCAACCTTGCCGCACACCCCTAGAGACGTGGATTCTATCGGTAAGTTGGCCCTTGTTGCCCCACCTGACTTGTGCGTAGTTGTCCTCGTGGAGTCGTATCAAAATGGCAAGGATGTGTTCCGGGATTCCCATCCGAGAGAGAGTGACCCACAGTTTGTTGCGAGGTACTAGGTCAAAAGCAGATTTGAGATCCACGAAAGCTACATAAAGGCTGCCTTTACCGATGAACACTGTTTTCCAATATAATAATAGGAATCTGAGGGCTTGATCAGTGGTGGAAATCTTCTTTCGGAAACCGGCTTGGAGGGGGCTAAGGATATCGTGGTCAATTATCCATTCTTCTATCTTCCCTAGGAGGCAGTGGCAGAAGACTTTTTGGACACAGTCAATTAGACTAATGGGTCTATAGTTACAGGGAAGAGATCTGTCGCCCTTTTTAAAGATTGGAATAACAATGGCCGCTTTCCAAGAGTCGGGAATTGGCGCCCCAGATGCTATTGCGTTAGCTAGAATGGTGAGATATCTTGACCAGGATGCTAGGTCTGTTGAGAATAGGTCTGCTGGGACGCAGTCTGAACCAGGGGCCCTGCCGCGTTTTAGAGTGCTTAGAGAGTAAGTTATATCACTTTGGGAGAACAACAGGGGTGCTGCGGTGGTTGGTGCTAACGAGTGAAATAGGAGGGGGCCCGTACAAACAGAGGTGGGGCTATCATGATCAGGGGAGTACAGACTACTAAAGTGGGCTATCCAGTCTCTTGGGGCAATATTGGTTGTGATGTCCAAACCACTGGTTTCTGGGCCTCGCGCTGCCAGGGACCAGAACAGACTATAATTTCTCTCGCGCACAGCGTCGCTGAGTGATGTCCACCATTTGCTATCTTGATCACGCTTGGCTATGCATATTGCAGATTTATAGGACTTCCTAGCTACGCGGATGGCGATGGGGTCCTTGGATTTAATGGCTTGAACTAGGCGCTTGTTTAGGGACCGGCACGTTTTGTTGAACCAGCGGTGCCTGGCTTTGGGTCGTTTGTCGTCGTGGGCTGGGGGTGCTGAGAAGTGGGTTGCGATATCCCTAAAGCAGGAGGTGTGGATTGAGCTAATTTCCTGGTGGGGTGTTGCTGAACCTGCCTCTAGGTCCCTTAGTGTGGATTTTAGGGTGTTGTTGGCAGCATTGATGAGTGCGGGCCGGGCCACAATATTGACCCATTTTAGGTGTCTTTTGTTGTTGGCCAGGTTAATACCCTCGGGTGCTACTGCTGCGGGGTTAGACGTGGCTGGGAGGTTACCTAGGGCTAATGTGTGGACAGAAAGAGGGTTGTGATCACTTTCGGTCCTTTCGATGATTGTCATATCGATGACTAGAGGCCATAATCTTATATCGAATAGGCAATAATCGATTCTGCTGGTGTGGTTCGTTTTGTTGTATGTGTGACTACCGTTGGTGTCTGAATTAGTTCTGCCATTTAGCGCCCTGAGTCCAAACTCCATGGTCAATGATTTTACCTGAATCGCAACCGACGGTCACCTTTTGATGGGTGCAATGGACAGGGCGGGGATAGACCAGACTTGATCTTCCTCGCGGGTGGACCTGAGATCGTCCCAGTCAAGGGGTTCGAATGTGACGTTGAAGTCCCCAGCCACAATGGTTTTATGATGGCGGGGATAATTTTGTAAGAGGGCTACGAGGGCGCAGAGGGTTTTGGAGACTTGACCCCCCCTGACCCCTCGAGCGTAGATATTAAAGATGTTCACCACAGAGTCAGGCCCAAAGGATAGACGAAGGCCTAACAGGTCGGGAGAGGCGGTAGGTAGCTGTGATATATGGCAGCTAAGTGATGTTTTGATCCAGATGGTCAGACCCCCTGAGGGCCTGCCTCTCGTGCTGGCCACAGCGGGGATGTGGAAATTTGAGTAGCCTGTTCGGAAGAGTGGGTCGAGTGACCATGTTTCCTGTAGGAGACATATGTCATGTTCGTCAATAAATGAGGAGAAGGACGGAAGGGGAAGAATAGGTTTCAGACCTGCCACGTTCCATGAGACAAGTCGTACCCCAGATTGTGACTGAGTTGTCCTACCTAAGTGCCCGGGGTTTTTGAGGTTGGCTGTCAGGGGTTGGTTTGGCAGATGTGGCTGGGGGAGCAGGGATGGGTTGATGCCAATGTTTGCCCGTGAGGTTTGTGGTGGTTGGTGATGTTCCTCCGTTGGAACAGGCCTGGTCCTGATCAAGGAGATGCTTGCGGGCCTAGACAGCAGCTCTAGGTTTGGTGGGCAATGTGCCTGCAAGATGGGTGGAGCATCATTGTCATGATTGCTCGGTGAGCCGGAAATGGTCGCGGTATCATGGGTAGGGGGGTGAATACATGGACATATTATACTTCTCAAGGAAGTCGTGGTCACTCAGGTCGCATCTGGTTCTCTCATTCACAATTTGGTCTCATATATAAATGACAATAAGAAGCAGTATGAGTTTTAAAGACTGGTTTAATAAAAATGCATTGTAGATAGGAAAGCGTGAGCTGCAGTAACCAGGACGATACAACATGACAATATTAAAATGGTGACGAGGAGAGAGAAGCATAAGAATAACACTATCATATTGTCACTAGAATCTATGGACTATTTCCTATCTAAGTCATAATCTGAGCACAGCATGTTAAGCTCTAATTCTGCCTTTCAGGTTCCCCCGGGAGGACATCAACCCTCATACCTGAGCAAAGGCCTGTAGTCTGTGTTAGCATCTGTAGCGAAGCATTCAGCAACCATCATACAGTCATGGTTCTCTGGCTGGAATCTCCCTCTTAACGTCTAATGGGACCAGGAAGTGTTTTTATAATAACACAGCTGATGTTCTAAGAAAATGCCCCTACGTAAGGATGTGTATTTTCTATGAATGGAGACTAAACTTCTACCACATTCACCGGCAATGTACCAAACTGTCTCCTTGACTGAAGCACAGAGTGATCAAGAATGTCTTGTTTGAGAACACAGTGCTGGGCTAACCAAAAACAGTTAGATAAATGAAATATATCTAGGTCAAAGTGCACAGCGGCCTAGTGTGTTAAACTAACGTGCATGGAGCTATAACTAAAATGGCTACACAACACCCTCCCCTTGACGGTTAAAGTGGTTCAAAGCCAAAACTAAAATTGAATTGCTAAAAGCTCAACCTAAGTTATATATAAAAAACCAGGTCAATTTTGACAAGTTAAAAGGACACACAAGCATACTACATGGTAATTTAGAACATGAGCATGTGGCTTATAACCAAATTCAACGGGCATGTCAATTTAGAAAAGTTCCAAACTAAGGGGGTTATTCCAACTTTGGAGGAGGTGTTAATCCATCCCAAAAGTGACGGTAAAGTGACGGATTTACCACCAGCCGTATTACGAGTCCATTATATCCTATGTAACTCGTAATACGGCTGGTGGTATATCCGTCACTTTACCGTCACTTTTGGGACGGATTAACACCTCCTCCAAAGTTGGAATAACCCCCTAAGTACTAGCCATGGAGAACAGGAGAAATTCCACTTCGGCAGGTGTCAGAACCGGAAAGTCCAAGCCTAAAATGATCAAGGAGCAAGTGTGTTCCATAGCCCCAGTGTCAATCAAGGCGGCATCCCGTGGAGTGCCCATTGATGAATTGTTGGCAACTTCCTCCAGGAAGGGTAACTCATAATTAGCTTCACGTAGCAAACGCAACCTCAGTGTGCATGTCTGGTAATGAACCCTCAGCGAGAACATCAACAGATCGGCATCTCCTGATGGGGGGCGCTGCTGTGAAAGACAAACTTCCAGTGCATGTTCGAAAGAGCACCAGAGGCACTGAAACACAGGCTGCACACAATACAGAACCGGTCTGAATGACAAAGACCAGTCACACTCCAATTGCTCCAGGAGTGTTGCTCCAAAATGCTGCATCATACGCTGCTGATGGGTGCGCCGTAATTTCTCCTCGTTGCAGCGGGACAGCCATTGCGCATAAACAACAGCAACAGCAGGATGCCAGCTAATAAAGCCAAAGTTATTGTAAATCCCCCAAAAAACGCTACAGAAAATTGAGTGTATAGCTGAAGGTATCAAACCGAATATGGAGGAGAAGGTGTGAACGAAACCAGAACCAACAGATTTGAAAAAATATGCGATTCCAGTCGTGCTGGACGCATTAAATATTCGTCACCAAAGTGTCTCGGAAAGTTCGTATTTAACAGGGACTGTATTTCTGCTGATGACCTTGCCACTTGAAGTGCGTAGGTCTCACGCGCAGATGTAAGGGCCACATGCTTTTGAAACAGTAAAGCCTTGAGTTTACTCAACTTGTCAAAATTCAAGTTTGAAGTAGTAATGTAAGGCCAAATATCAGCTAACTCCTTAAATTTAGTGGGGGGAAACAATACATTCCCACAGCATTTAACGACCTTAGAGACTGAAACACCGTAAACTATTCCGGTCCGCATGCCACAACAGCTTTCACTATTTAGAAGGACGTAGCTGCCGTTGGAAAGCACCTGGAACGTAGGTCTAATCAAAGGGACTGGGACTTCCTTAAGATAACAAGCCAAGTTTGCAGCCGAGGCATTACACGCCCCATGCAAGGACAGCTGTTTACAAATCATCGAAAGGCTGACTGAAGTCTCCCATTCACTGCCGCTAAGAAAGACCTCTTTCATGCCATTGAAGCATTTGTATGAGAAGGGAAGCTCCCACACATCATGGATGTAACTATCTCCCAGCTTTTCATATCTGCCTACTGGAATGTGTTCTAAACAGGAGGTGAATTGTAGTGTGGAAATAGGCAGATTAATAACCCCATGTATTAACCACTCAGCCGATAGTATTTCGGCCACAGTAAAAGGCAACTTTTCTAATTTCTTGATGTTGAGAATGACATAAGTCGCTTCCTTTTTAGCCATTAGTTGTGTTTGTCGCGTTAGATTAAAAGAAGAAAATATCTCCCTTGCACTGACGTGCTGCCATGGAATGCGACCCGCCTTCAATGTTTGAAGCGTCCAACCCAACTGCATAATGGACCTGATCTGACTCTGTCCATGGTATAAAGAAGACATATCGGATTGTATAATGTCTATAGCAGAAGAGACAATGTTGTTAATTGTATATATCCGGTCGGACAAGGTGTTAATCCCATTAACCACAACAGCTAATGCTTTTTTTAGATTTTCCTGATCTATTTGCCTTAACCATGCAGCAGCATCTTGTTGGGAAAGTTTCCATATTTAATTGTATACTGCATCTAAGAAACGCTTCCTACGTGGTGTTCTGGGGTCTGACAAGAAATCTTGTAAATCAGTGGAGTTAGACAGGAGGTTGAGGTGTTCTCTAAATGCGTTCAGGTAGGATGATTTTAGCCACTGCTGGCATCATTTTCCCACACTATGGGCCAGATGTAGCAAAGGTTTTTACCCATTCTGTGTCTATGGGAAAAAGTGTTCGTACATATGGCCCTATATGTTGTAATTATATCTGCATGCTCTGGTGATATATAGCGAGGGTCTGGCCTACTCGTCCTAAAACCCCCCGAGGAGTTAATAAAACATTGATGACACCCATTGGTTTCCATTGGCCATAATAACCACCCGCCAGGACGTGTCAGTGAAGCATTAAACGTACCATTCTGGACCCACTCATCGAGCTCATCTTCAGTGGCATGCGTATATTTTTGTAATTTGTAAAATTTTGCAGGGGCAGGTATACTGGGCGTGTTTTGTTCCCCAGACACTTTTCAGATCAATTAATTTGGACCAATATTCATAGCCTTCTATCGATAGCCGGGAAACAAAGGATTCCGAATATATAAATTTCGTATTGGTCAATAACATGTGTATATCCTTAGTAGGTGGTACCTTAAAATAATATGACGCAGCATTCTTTTGATTATGCCCAGAAAAATATGCAAACTTTTCAGAATATGTTTTTGAACTCCCTTGCAGTGGAGTTGGGCAATGTTTCCAATGCGTGTAATTAAATACAGTTTTGGGACTGCTCGCTCTATGTATGAAATGGTGCCCATAGTAATTATAGCAAAACATATCACCATCATTTTCTTTAAATTGGTAAACATCTTCGTTTTCAAAAACAGTATAATATTGCAATTCAGTCATCATAGAATCAACTGTTTTCACATCCCAGTCATCAGAAACAATGCCTGGTATCACTATATCATTCATTGATCATTTGAACACATACAGTATTTGAATAACTTCCGTGGGACCATATATATCAAACATTACTTTGTCCCAAACAATCCCATCAGGAATTGGCAATGCGGAAATGTTCACAAAGGATAAATATCTTCGGACTTTATGTGATGAAAAATGTGGTTTCAAAACCTACTCCACCAGTTCAACTGTTGATCTTTCCAGAAGAAAATGACCATGTATTAATAGAAAAAGGTAATGACAAAACCAATCCAAAGTAGAAAGGCTAGGATAGTCCAAAGGAGCCATAGATAGTTCCATCGAAAAATAAAATACGTTTCTTTAAGCCAATTTGTTAGCTTACGTGTACTTGGCAATCAGCTGTCGAAGAGGCTGAGAAATCATTGTTGAAGTCGGCAAAATAACCAGAGGCAGTTCGTGCAAATGGCGGAGCCGTTGTCAGTGGTGGTGTTGGTGTTTCCTGCAGTGGCACACTATAGACAGCACCATCCATTTGGCTTGAAGTTGAGTTGACTTGGTCAAATGGTTCTAAGTTAGTTGACGTTAGTGGAACTAATGCAAGATTATCTTCCACCCTCCCCAAGCTCGGAGAGGCGTCGGTATTGGTGTAAACAACTTTTAGAGGAACTTCTTTGCCAGTAGTGAGAGGGATTCAGGAACTACTGGACATTCCTCTTGTTCAGCTGTGCAGGATCGGCCACATGGTGTAGTTTGACATTGTCAATAGAGACAAAATGATTTTCTTTGGCACCAGCCAATGGTGGTAGAATAACAGTTCTAGTACAGTGTATCCCTAGTACGGGGACTGGTGCTCGATAAGAAGGGCCAAATTCATTTTTCACTGCGACTTTTTCACGTACAAGATCCCCCACTTTGGGAATCCAGCCGGTAGATGTTACAGGCACATCCTTAATTCCTGTGGAGGCAGCACTTTTGGAAGAATTATCATCACAGAAGTGTTGCAATTCCAATAAGAGAGTGACACGTTCATTTATGTCAAAAGGTGTTTCTGCTGCCTCCACGCCAGGCCCATCAAGATCTGGAACATACATTTGAGTTCCAAACAGGCACTCATATGAAGTACGACCCCCCAGGGACCTTCTAGGCAGATTATTTAGTGCTCTCTGGACTCCATACAGGTGATTAAGCCAACTACGATCCGTACCTAAGACTCTGGCTGTTAAGGATTGCTTTAAGTCACGGTTTAATCGCTCCACAACACTATTTCCCTTGGGATGAAATGGAGACGAGTACTGGAGTTGGACCCCCAACTAAGCCATGTCGTCCCTGAATGCCCTTGAGCCGAAAGCAGGGCCCTGGTCCGAATGGAAAGCCGCAACAGCATATGTACCGATAAAGATTTGCAAATCTTTAATAACAATCCGAGCGTCAGCTGAGCGTTGTGGCCACACCCATACAAATCTGGAGCATGAATCCACAGTGACTAAGATATATTTGTATGCACTATCAGGTGTTAAGAGACCACAATGGTCCAAGTACACGCATTGTAATGGTTTGCTTGAAATTAAGAGGGGTGTCTGCGGTGGGCGTCTGGCGGTGGAAACCTTGATTTGTTGACAGATGTCACAACAAAGGACATACTGCTTAGTCTCTTTGTAGAGACCTGGCTACCAATAGCGGGCCTGCAAGATCGAAATTGTGGCCACCACACCAGCATGGGCAGATGCCACCCCCTCATGCGCTGCTTTAATCAATTGTGATCTTATGTCTTTGTTAGGGATGTCTCGTACACCTACGCCTGGTATCTTAACTTCAGCGTTCAGCATACTTCCCATATGATAATGATATTTAGTAGGAAATCCTTTAGGATGGGGCTTACCATCAGCCGTAGCTTTCATGGCAGCCCAAATGTCTGCGTCCGGTTTAGAACTCGAGCGAGTCACTGCAGCTACAGTGGCTACTGCCACTGCTGACTTTGCCGCTTCATCGGCCAGTGTATTTCCAGCAACGTGTATTCCAAAATGCTGGTGTGTGTACAACATGGACATTCGGTAGCGTCTCTTTCAGGTCAGCTACTTTCCCCCACAGTACTCTGTGTTTAATGGTGTTGCCTTTGGAATCTCTGAACCCATTCTGGCACCAATAATGCAGGTATTCATTAAAGGACTGGACACAGTAATAGGAATCACAAACAATCAGCGTCAGCTGTGCAGAGTCTGTGTGTTCCAGTGCCATCAGCAGAGCTTTTAGCTCAGCCAATTGTGCTGTACAATCCCCTTGAGTCTGTGTAAAGGTAGGTAGAAGACAAAATGTATCCCCCTCCATATAGCCACTTACGACTTCGCAAGCAGCAGAATATTGATGTTTAGTTCCAATTGCAGGTTGTGCAGAGCCATCGGTGTACATGACTCTATGATACTGATCAATAGGCAAAGTATTTGCTGGAACTGGATATTCTACTTCATAATGTAGGAATTCCTGAGTTTGTAGCTTTGGGTCAAAAATGTAGTCTACATCAGTGGCTGTCATAGACGTAGCCCATTGTATCCAACGTGGATGTAATGCTTTTGCGTTTGGAACGCTAGCTTTTTTAACACCCTCTAGGGCTGGGATTGGAGAAACAACAATAATGCGTTTTCCTTGGGCAAGAGGTCTTTCTTTAATGACAGCCATCTGTACAGCAGTGAGAATTTTCTCTGTGGGAGCAAAGCGTTGTTCTGCTGCTGAGTACAAATGCGATTTATATGCAATTGGGACTATCTCACCTTCATTAAATGTCACATAGGTGAAACCGATGGACTCAGCTATTACTCTGATGACCAAATGTATTTTGTTGTCCCTTGTGTGTAAATGTAGTGCTGCAAGCATGTTTGTCTGCAATTCTCGAAGGATACGTGTATGTTCAATTGTCCAGAATTTACTTGAAAAATCGGGACGCATTAAGTCATTTAGAGGTTTTATGCGTGTAGCATAATCTGGAATTTAGGTTCTGCCAAAATTTAAGGAACCCAATAATGATTGGAGTTTTTTAATCGTATTCGGTGGTTGTAATCGTGTGCACTTTTCTAAGAATTGTGGCGCTAGGCTCTTCCCTTCACTTGACAGCTCATATCCTAGAAACAGGATGCTGAGGAAGGCTATTTTTGTTTGTTTTAAGTTAAATTTGTAGCCAAATTCGGCAAACCCTACAACAATGCAGGCTACCCATCTTAAATGTTATGGTAGTTCATCATCCGTGAGATATATATCATCTACATAGGACAATGTTTCAGGGTCAATCTTGTGCAATATAGCAGTGACACGAGCTGCGAACAGTACTGGGCTGTTCTTATACCCTTGAGGTAAACGACAGAATTTTTCTGGGAGCCTAGTGTGCTAAAACTTGTTAAGTCTCTACTCTCAGGTGCTATATTCTGGCAGAAAAACCCATTGGAAATGTCTTGTGTCATTTTGTGTTTTTTACGCACTATGTTGCTCATTAGTGCTGTGCTATGCGAATTTTGGATAGCATAGGTGCGTCTATGACTGTTTAAATGTCTGTAGTCTAAGACTATTCTGTATGAATGGTCTGGTTTAGCTACTGGGAATAATGGGTTATTCATTGGTGAGACGCAGGGTTCAATCACACCCTGGTACTCTAATTGCGTGAGTATTTCTCTCATTGGTGCTTTTGCTTCATGTTTCATAGGATACTGTGGTTGTGGCTGAGGTTCACTTTTAATTGGAATTACATAGTAGGGGGATTCCTTATCCCATCCTACGTGATTTCTGTATAATGCGGGTGCTTGTACTAGAGCCCATTTAATGGAATAGGATTCAGCGAGCTCCTCTGGAACAAGGGGCGAGAAAGAAGGCTTAATGACATCTTCTCCATATGGGCAGGTACGGACAAAGTCAGGCGGCCAATCTTGTTTGGCCAACAAGACATCAAATACTTTTACTATGCGATCCCAAAATATTGCGTCTATTGTGCGTTCAATGTCTCCTTCTAACTGTAGCGTTACTTTGTAATCCTTTCAGGCTTGGAGACACGCATGTCCGCAGTTTCAACTTGTATAAAGTCATCAGTTGCTTTCACCTCCAGATGCTCTAGAAGATTCCGGCGAACTATTGTGACCTCTGCCGCGCTGTCTAGCAAGGCTAGAGCCCAATTCTTGTTCTTCAAGAGGACCCTCTTTCTGTGTGGCATGTTGGACTATGACTGCTGCCACTTTCTTCTTTTTAAATTGTTGTTTTTGTTGGGTGGGTTTCTATTCCTTTTTAACAGAAACCTCTGAAGAGCGTTGTGATTCCTGTCTTGGTTTCACGTACTCTGTTCTTCGCTCTGATCGCCCACCTCTCTCATTTCTATTTTCCGATGAGTCCTGAAAGGAATGAGATTAGCGTGTATCATTATATTGATATCTATCATGCGTTTTAATATTATCTCTGTTTCTGAGATTATACCTATTTTGTGGGGTCTCCATATGCGGAGATTCTCCCCTTTCTTTCTCAGGAGTTTGTTGTTTTTTATCCCAGCGTTTCTTATTACCCTCAGGTGCTTGCTTGGGGGTATCTTTGTTTGATTTACCTGAAATTGAGGTTTTTGTGGTCTGCCCCCTAGGCTATCTCGACCGATACTTGAATAGGTTTCTGGAACGTCACGAAGCCACATGCGCACTGCAAGTGCGACTGCTTCCCCTTTAAGATTACTTAAAATGATTGAGGACACTGTGGCAAAATTGCCCATCAATTGCATCCCCAAATCTAGGGCCGGGCAGCCCCATATTCATCTTGAATTTGTTTCAGCACTTCCGGTAAATTGGCAAGTGTCAGTGTACTGTGTGCGGTTGTGTAGAGCGCGGCAAATACCGTGCCCCAGGTACTACAGTTTTCTACTGTAGGGACCATCCCAAAGGGCAAACACATCGTTAATATTCTATGTTTATCCTGAGGTCCCGTATGGGGAAATACTGCCTCCAGCGTATTACTTTTCTGTGCTAACCAAAACGGAGTTTCCTCTCCTTTGGCGGGTACTTTACCCATAATGGAATGTACAGTCGCAGGATTTATACCTGGCATTACTGCATGTGGATGAGCTGGAGCAGCACGAGCTGGGTTTGTATTTAGTGTTTGCATCACGAATTGTACTAATCGTCTATATATTGCTATTAACTCAATATATAAGCGACGAACCTCAGCTACTGCTAAATTTGCTACCGCAGGATGTGGTGTATAGGTGGCCAATAAAGGCCAGGTAGGACCGTCATTACTTAGTGGACCTAACCTTACTGGTAATATTGTGTGGGGTAGGGCACCATCAAGCCAATTATTATGTTCTTGATAAGATAGAGGTATCTTTAAATATGTGTACGCTCTGTATTGTCCAGGCACGTTTGCAGGGGTATATTGATGAAATGTATTTGTGTTCCCATCAACTGCTGGAAATGTGACCTAAGAGTAAAAAAGTTCTGATCTATAAGCTGCATGG
This sequence comes from Pleurodeles waltl, assembly GCF_031143425.1. NCBI lineage: Eukaryota > Metazoa > Chordata > Amphibia > Caudata > Salamandridae > Pleurodeles > Pleurodeles waltl. The sequence goes on along the minus strand of NC_090437.1, from coordinate 1,083,030,764 downwards.
GCATCTACCACGAATGTGACTGGACCTCCCTGGGCCGTTAGGCCATTTACTAGTAAGTGTGCTGTTAGAGGTTGTCTCATGTTAACAGCTATTTGTACCTGTTGGGGATTCGCCATGTTAGTAACACAATGAGTTCAGAGAAGGCACACAAAAATGATTTTTTTTTTCCTTTTAAAGTTCAAGATTGAACAACCGCCAGTTGTAGTAGGCTTACCTACACAGCTGTGGTGGAAATCCTCATCACCACGCACGTCTCCCCATACGGCATTGAGGTGCCATTATATATAATGAGACAGAGATACTCCGGAGGACATGAAAATTAGAGCCTGACCAAACGTTGAGCGCCATGTCGCGTAGGCTCTCATTATTCTAATGAGACTACTGGATTTGGAGCAGCAAGATCACCCACGGTGTGGGAGACTGAGTCTGACCCACTGCGGGTGACACCTGTCACTCTAAATCCGGGTTTTGCTCCGGCTTACTAGCAATGCTTCATCTCCACCAAAAGATAGAGATGATTGGGCAGCCGTGCCCATGACATATTATACTTCTCAGGGAAGTCGTGGGCACTCAGGTCACATCCGGTTCTCTCATTCACAATTCGGCCTCATATATAAATGACAATAAGAAGCAGTATGAGTTTTAAAGACTGGTTTAACAAAATGACTGCATTTGAGATAGCAAAGCGTGAGCTGCAATAACCAGGAAGATACAACATGACAATATTAAAATGGTGACGAGGAGAGGGAAGCATAAGAATAACACTATCATATTGTCACTAGAATCTATGGGCTACTTCCTATCTAAGTCATAATCTGAGCACAGCATGTTAAGCTCTAATTCTGCCTTTCAGGTTCCCCCCGGGGAGGGCATCAACCCTCATACCTGAGCAAAGGCCTGTAGTCTGCGTTAGCATCTGCAATGAAGCTTTCAGCAACCAGCATACAGCTGTGGTTCCCTAGCTGGAATCTCCCTCTTAACGTGTAATTGGACTAGGAAGTGTTTTTATAATAACACAGCAATGTTCTAAGAAAATGTCCCTACGTAAGGATGTGTATTTTCTATGAATGTTGGAGACTAAACTTCTACCACGTTCACCGGCAATGTACCAAACTGTAGCCTTGACTGAAGCACAAAGTGATCAAGAATGTCTTGTTTGAGAACACAGTGCTGAGCTAACCAAAAACAGTTAGATAGATGAAAATAAAACAAGACCGTAAAACTGGTTATTGTAATAATAACAATGCAAAGCCGAATAAAATATATCTAGGTCAAAGTGCACAGCGGCCTAGTGTGTTAAACTAACGTACATGGAGCTATAACTAAAATGGCTACACAATAGCGCCCTGCCCATAGGGCTAGCTAGGGCCTACCTTAGGGGTGACTTACATGTAGTAAAAGGGGAGTTCTGGGCCTGGTATTTTGTGCTAAAACAACACATCCATTGATTTCTATGTATTAAGGTTCTTTTTAGTTTAGAAATTCATATCTCTTCTTATGTATGTTGGATTTTTGCCGTTTTGGTCCAGTTTTATTAAGCCAAATATTGATTATTTTTCAAAAGAGTCCTTTTGTTGTGTTCTCACTGTGTTACTGGATGTGTTGGTGCAAATACTTTACACATTTCTTCTGAGATAATCCCGGCTGCTTGTGTCAAGCTGCCAAGGGGGGGGGGGGTGCTGACCCCCTGACTAGAGTGAGGGTCCCTACTTAGACTGGGTGTAAACTAATTGCCAACTAGAGACCCCATTTCTAACAGTATCCGTGTCAGACGAGGGAAGGGCAAATTTGCTGGTGGCTCCCCGACATGGAGGTGTGGAACTGGAGGACGATCTGTGGATCCAACCCAGACCTGGTCACCAAATCGGATGCCTGATCGGGCAGAGGTGCCTGTTGTGGGGAACTCTCTACAGGAGGAAGTTGGTCACCGGAAGAGCAACATTTGCACATCAACTGTTTTGAACTCCTGGCGGGGTTCTTTGCGGTCAAGAGCAGGACTAAAGACAGAATCCAGTCTTGCATCCTCCTCAAGAGGGGCAATGTATGGGCGGTGCAACATATCAACTATTTGGTGGGGACTAAGTCGAAAACCCTGTCGAACCTCACAAAGGACTTTTTGGCAATTCTGCCTGGACCACCATGTTTCGGTCACAGCCGAACACCTTCCCGGTCACGCGAATCAGGTAACGGATTTGGCAGTCCCATCATCTCCATGATTCGAATTTCTGGAAACTGGATCCAGGGGTTATCTTTTTGCTCATGGACGTGTGGGGTCCTTTTTCAGTGGACCTGTTTGCCTCTCATCTAGATCATCAGTTGAGCCGGTTCTCCAGTTGGAGACGGGACCCTCTGGTGGCAGCAACCAATGCATTCCTTGCACATTGGACGCAAGAGAAGTGTTATGCTTTTCCCCAATTTTTGATGATCACAGGGGTTTCGGCACATGTGTGGAGGCATTAGGCGGAAGCGGGCTAGGTGACCCGGGTTTGGAGGTTGCAAGTCTGGTTCCCTGTTGTGATGGGACTTTCTTGGGATTCTCTAATCCTTCTACCCCTTTCAGTCTCTCCTCCTCAATGAGAATCAGTTGCCGCACTGCGTGATAATGGAAGGGTCTCTCCGTCTCATGGCATTGCAGATTACTGGCAACTTTGGAAAATCCCAGGGCTTTCAAGCCAGGCTGAAAGCCTCTTCTCCAAGGTCTGTGCAGACAGCACCAATAAACAGTACAGATCGGCTTGGAACAGATGTCTGGGTGTAAGTTCATCACTCTAAGAGGCTTGGATACCATGGAGGCAGATATAGTCCAGATTCTTAACTGGTGAACTATCCACCAAGCTGGTCATGCTACTGTGTCTGGTGTCTTTTAGGAGGGTTTCTGACGTTCGAGCTCTGGACATTACAAGTAAAGTTTTTCCCCTACTGGGGTTTTTTATGGTCAGTAGCCAAACTACATTCAACACTCGCATCATTTTGATTGCCCAGCTGGTATACTGGGTTATGCAAGAGGCAGGTATTAACATGGGCAAGTTTGTGGCAAATTCTGCAAGAGGGGCAATGGCCTCCAAAGCTGTTCACTTAGGTGCCTATCTGCAATATATCTTGAATGCCACAGACTGGTCCTCAAACTCTACCTTCAATAGGTTATACTTCAAGCCAGTGGTGGATGTGGCACAGCTGGTGGTCAAGAAGGTTTGAATTAGCATAATCCTCGTCTTCCGTCCTGACACAGAATGAAAAAATTTACTAGCAATTGTAACAATCAAGTTTCAATTCCGTTATTAATAAGTAACTGACTATTCTGCTTTGCCTTGCAACCAACTGTGTTGTTATTGAGCATAATAACTGTTTTTGACAATCACCCTTTGTCTGCTCATGTTGCCTTTGACAATTGCAGCACTGTTTTTCAATAAAATGTGATGTACTGTGGAATCCAGTCGGATTGACACTATGGTTCTTTGACTCCTTAGGAAATGATGGATCCAAACTGGATTAGTAAGCAACCGAAGATGATGTGATTCACATGAAGAAAAGAATCAGCACAGAAATGGATGAAGGACTTTATTGATAGAGCGTTGCTATGATTGGTTAAGTTTTTAGACCAAAAGGACCCTTGGGATTGTTAGCTTTTTCATACAAGCTAATGTAAATGCCTGCTGTTCAAACTTATAATCAGCGAAGTAAAGGTTATAAGCATAATATTCATCTCAGAGTCCTTAATAGAATTGAAACTTTCTGTTATGTTTGCTAGGAAATTTGTCATTCATGGCACATCTCCTCTTTTGGCGGTGAGGTGCAGGGAGGACAAGATGGCTCACAAAGTAAATAAACCCGCAGGCACGGACATCAGCTTGAGCAGAGCTTTCCTCACTTCAGGGTCTTAGATGTAGGCAGTAGTCACTTTCAACACATATAGTGCCTCTAATACTGAGAAGTGCTGTGCTGGTCAGTCTGGACTAGGGCTTCATTCCATGTACAAAAATGGTCTCTGTTTCTGTAGGTTAATGATAAGGAGTGGGTAAGGTCTGCAAAGCATTGTGTCCTTATTTGTTACTTACTGGGACAGTCAATTGCTTTCATCATTGTGGTGTGAGAAGCAAAACAGGGACAGTCCTCTCATCATGCATGCTTGAATGATGGTGTGCATACAGGCCGAGGACTGAATGGTGGGGTTTTCTGTGGCAGATGGGATAACAGGTGCCTCTCTCTGCTGCTAGAGCTGGGTCAGTGATGCAGTTGTAGGTGCCAGGCTTGATTAGTGGTACAGCCCATTCGGCCTTATGGTTTCCAATCAAGGACAGCTCTTGTACCCCCCCATCATCCCCTATTAACATGGGGACAGCATAGTTAGAACCCTAAAAGGGGAACATGACAGGGCCAGATTGGCAGCACCACAGGTGGAGTTGGGAGTCCTCAGGCCAGTGCTGTGGTGGCAAGATAAGTACGGTTAACCTTGTCGCCACTGCTATGTAGTGTGCCGTGGGTCCGCAGTTATGTGAAGGATGAAACAGAGATCCGGAGATGGGATAACTGGAATGGCATGTGTGCCCAATTACCTTTCATTAGTCCAGTCACCTGACCTAGTAATATCGGTGTAGGGATAGGTGTGGGGCTTGTGTTGGAATGAAAAGACTTCTGCATGGCTCTGAAGAGCGTTCTTACCTGCCTTATGTTTATCTTCACGCAAGTCACTGAAAAACAGCTACAGTTTGGTTTTATCTAAATGAACATAACATTATTGTGGGTCCACTGAGGGTCTTCCTGTTTACATGGATTAAGACACTAGAGATTGTCCCTCGGGCCAATGAGGCATGCACACTGCAATGCTTTTTTACAGAGTGTAGCTACTGCTCTCTACCTAGGGCGTGATAGACTGACAGTGGTGGTGCATTAATCTCTACTCTGGGGTACCTGCACCTCTTGGGAAGGGTTCTTATCAGCTCCCTCCTGGTAAAATTTGTGCAGTCTCTCTTGCCTGGGTTTCCCTGTTTTTTTTGCCAGTATCAGTTAGTGGTATGTGTCTTTAGAGTAAGCGTGTCCATTGGGAGAGGATGCATTGTGAGTCATTGTGTTTAATGTAAACCAAGCTGGTAACTGTTCTTTTGGAGATTCCAGCTCTCCCACATCCTACCTTAGCCCTTGCAGGAACTCGGTGGGTTGAAGAAGGAACCAGTCCATATCTGTGTTTAGCTCAGGCATTCCTTTTTCTAGGTGATGGTAAGAGCCTCCTGGTCTAAGGTTTGTTTACGTTTCTCCCTCGGGATAGACAGTACATGTACCAAGACTCAGAGAAGGAGGACAGCAGACTCTCTTGAGATACTGATCACACAGTGAACATGCAGATAATATGCCCAGTGATTGTGGGAGCTCCCAGGACTCAAATGTAGTAGACCTCCTGATTAGAGCAGCCTGTCCAACTGGAAATAATTAAAGATTGGCCTCATCAGCCAGTTGGTTGTTTTACACTTCCCGCAATTTTGGAGAAGATTGTACACCAGCATGGCTGACAGGGCATACATCCAAGAGTGTGATCCCTTGGTTGTTCATGCTCACTTCCAGACATGGGAACAGGATCTGGGACTGAAAAGGTGTCTCTATGATGGACTACTTATGGGAAGGAATTTATTAATTTGAAGAAGGAGCTGGGTTTCAGGTTACCAGAAAAAAAATCAGCATCCCAGCAGAAAACAAACTATCTGTGCAGATTATGGAGGCAGCTGGTGCTTTGAAGCCCAAGGAGACTCAGGGCAGCTGCTTAAGACAAGGGAACTTGATGCATAGCAACAAAAAGGGAGACTTGTGATGCTTATTAATGTCACTACAGGTAGAGACTGTAATCCTTTTCCCATCCCCTTTCTTGTGAGAGTCTGTGGGCTCTTTAAGTTACCATCTGCAGCTGGGAAAAAGTGTCCTATCAAAGAACTTACCATTTGAACCTTGGTCTCTATCCCAGGACTTGCATAGTCCCTGGCTTTGTCCTTGCTTGTCCTGCACCAGTAGCATGCAAGATGCCCCCATGAGTGCCCTGATATTATAAACTCTAGACTGTAACCAGTAGGCTCTATGGTGCAGTCCCTCAGTCCTTTTTAAGTGATCCCAGGATGGTGTTCCAACACTTTGAACAGCCAAGACTCTCTCCTAGTTGTCCCAATGGCTACTAGACTAGAGGTAGTCCACTAACTGTGCTAAGACACCAGACGCCCCTATATGGACCTTGCCACCACTAGAGCAGTGTTCTTTCCAAGAAATGGAGGGCACTTCTATTCTTTTTGGGTGGTGCAACAGTACGTGACCCAGGAATATTTTACTTCATATCAACACCTGAAGCTAAATCAATGCAATACAAGCATTGATAGCATTGCCATAACTATAAGCAACATGGTCTGTGTAGTCCAATGCTAGGTGTTTATACTGAACTGTTTATATTGTGCTTTGTGTGTAGGCGCTATTATACTGTTTGGTGCCAGAGACTCGTAAAGATGTGTATATTTTTCTATTGTGCATTGAAGTACTTTATGAAGTGAAGAAGCACTCACTGGATGTTGAACTTATTAGTTTGTATTATGGTGCTCAGTGTATAACCCACCCACTTCCTTGAGCAAGCCTTGGACTTCTCTACCTCGCTATGCTGAGACAGTCAAGTGCTGGAGAGAAGCACTTTGGTTCCAGACTTCAGTAGGGAACAACTCCAATTGACCCCAATAACCCCTACCCGTATTGGTGCCAGAGGAAACCCATTGTCACAGCTGGTGCATAGCAGGGGCGTAGGAAACAATACATTTCTGGGGGGGACAGGGACAGCCTTGGGGACTTTCAATCAACCCTATACAAATCGCTTGTTGTTTGCGAACTGCAGGCTCCGATAAATATACACAATCATATATATTGGAAGTGAAATAGGGAGAAAGGAAGGCATGTTTTCACAGTCTGAAAGTATATTTTATTGTTATTTACATTCACAAAGTAATTAGCTCAAATGTGAAAATAAAATGTTGATTAACCTTGGATCTTCATGCACCAAGCAAATAAAGGTAGGAGGGTAAAAAGAAAGAACATACCCTTTGCGCCCCACACCCATCATGCCCCTCACCTCATGCCAATTGGAACTGCACTGGAGATATCAAAACCGATTAGGTACAACAGCTGTAAACTGTGCTCGGAAGCCATAGTTCTAATAACACTTCTACTCCTGTGTGTGATCTTGGGAAGCTCAGCTCCACATCAGTCATAAATAGAAGCATTTCAACTGAAGACGCTCTTGGAGGTACAGGCTATATAAACATGGATTCTTTAATCTCTGTATAAACTGCAGTCACTAATTTCTTTAGAATCAGCTGTTTGTGATGCACCAAGTCACTGATTATAAAGAAAATACATCAGAAAATGACTATGATAGGGTTATTACAGCCGAGTTCTGACATTACAATGCCTTCTGCCACAGCTAGTAGCCAAGGTGAAAGGCAGATCAGGTCACAGAGCATAATTAATGCAGCTGTTTAAAGCAAAAAATTGAATGTTGCTTTTCTTTCTTCTGCTCTACTTTAATAGCTTGGAATGACAGAAGCTATGCACAAAGGTTTTAAGTGGTTTGTGGGAAAGTTGGTGGTGTGAGCATGTGTTATATGGGGTTAAATACCCCCTGCGTACATAAGGATATTGCAAGTCACCTTGAAATTGATACCTTATAAACAAGCATTGGCAAAGCCAATAGGTCTCGCCTATGCAAGTTCTATTGCCCTTGCCAATGTGTTTTTGCCATGCTGTACACTAGTGAGACTACTATTCAGTATGGCTCAAAGTTAATGGCATAAAGGAGAATGATGTGTCATCGACTGGTGTGGCGTAGTGTCATGGAGTAAGTAGAGTGTCCTAGAATGGAGCAGTAAACTAACTTTAAAGGAACAGGGGTCCCTTGAATAAAATGCAACACCACTCCCATAAAAAATGATATTAAAGTAGTATGCAAATGGAATGTGTCATGCATTTATTCAATCAAAATATAAAAGATCAAATTTAGTGGGAAAACATCAACAGGGGAAATCGAGCAAGACTGGTATTCCGGCATTACACAAGTTATCTGTAAATGTCACCAATTACAAGAAAAATGTAAAAAGTAACCTATATAGTACAGTGGTTTGGAGGAGGCTGGCCTGGTTTGTAGTGGGTACCTATGGTACTTACACCTTATACCAGGTCCAGTTATCCCTTATTAGTAAAATGCAGGCAGTGTCTAGAAGCCAGGCTCTCTAGAGGTAGCTGTAGCTGAGCAACCAAGGCTTATCTAGGAGACATGCAAAGCTCAGGCAATACCACTGTAGTCACACAATACTCACACACATGAAAGAAAATACTCAGTGTTACAAAAATAAAGGTACTTTATTTTAGTGACACAAATGTCAAAAATACCATAGAGACTATACTCCCTTAAGAGATAAGTAATCCACCAATTATATACACTAGTATGCAGCAATAGCAATAAAAACAGTTAGAAAACAGTGCAATTAGTGAAAATCACAATGGTTAGAAATGGGCCTAGGGGAAACACAAAACATATACTAAGAACGTGGAATGCGAATGTCGGTTTCCCACCTAGGCAAGTGTAGTGTGTAGAGGGGCGCTGGGGGTATTAGAAAACACCAAAGGTAAGTAATAGAACCCACCTCAGAGCCCAAGAAAGGAGCAGTAAATCACAGTAACTTTCCTAGAACACACAAGAACACGAGAAAGAAGATATTGCAAGAACCAGAAGAGACTTCAAGACACAAAGGGTGGATTCCTGGACCTAAAGACCTGTGGAAGAATGGGACTAAGTCCAAGAAGCACAGAAGAGTCCAGGGAGGACAAGAGCCCCTGCTAACCCGGATGAAGGTGCAAACGAAGAACCACTGGTGAAGAACAACAGTCAGTACTGCACCCAAGAAGATGGATGCGGGTTCCTGGTTGGTTCAGATGATATCCCACACAGGATGGATGACTGCAGTCTGGTTTGCCTCGCTGGATTCCGCCAACAAGCCTTGGCACACGCAAAGCTCACGGTTAGCGGAAAATGGCACTGCCCAGGACCAGGAGGGACCTGGTGGACTCTGCCCAGGAGGGGAAGTCAGAGGGCTCTCAGCAACTCAGAGAGCCCACAGAAGACCAGGCAGTGCACACAGGAGTCTCCCAGCACGGGGACAAAGGAGTTGCAAAAGGAGGCCCATGCAGCACAAAATCAAAGGATCCCACGCCACCAAAGAACCACTCAGGAAGTTGTGCATCGCAGCAAAGAGTGCTGTGGGCCGGAGCTACATTGTGCACAAAGAATTTCGTAGAAGGATGCCAACAAGCCTTGGCAATTGAAAAACATGTGGTGCACAGGGGTACTGTCTTGCGTGGGAAGGCAAACTCTTACCTCCACCAAAGTTGGACAGTGGGACGTCAGAACCATCGGGACCACTTCAGTCCGCCACCCGTGATGCAGAATCCATGCAACTCGTCAGGAGAGGGGCCCCACGCAGATGGTTGTCATTACAGAGAGGTGCCTGCTGAAGCAGGGGAGTGACTCCTTCACTCCAAGGGAGATTCCTTCATTCTTTTAGTGCAGGCTGAAGGCAGGCTGTCCTCTGAGGATGCACGACCGGGAAACAGTTGCATTTGCTAGCCAGAGCTGAAGATACAATGTTGCAGAAGTCGTCTTTGCTTCTTTTTTGCAGTTTGTGGAGTTCCTGGAAGGTCCAGGTGCATTTCTTCGGTGAGAAGGTGAAGTAAAGGATGCAGAGGATTGCTGCTGGAATCTTGCAATCCGAATCTGAAGAACCTCCCAAAGGACAGACCCTAAATAGCCCTGAAAGGGGGATTGGTCAGCTAAACAGGTAACCTATCAGGGGACGGCTCTGACGCCACCTGCTGGCACTGGCCACTCAGATGCTTCCAGAGTTCGCTGCCAACTTGTAATCCAAGATGGCAAAATCCAGGGACCCTCTGGGCGAGCTCTGAGCACCACACCTGGGGTGGTGATGGACAGGGGAGTGGTCACTCCCCTTTCCTTTGTCCAGTTTCGTGCCAGAGCAGGGACTGGGGGTACCTGAACCGGTGTAGACTGGATTATGCAAGGAGGGCACCAAATGTGCAGTTCAAAGCATTTCCAGTGGCCTGGGGAAGGAAGCTACCTCTCCCAAGCCTGTAACACCTATTTGCAAAGGAAGTGGGTGTAACAGTTCTCTCCCAAAGGAAATCCTTTGTTCTGCATTCCTGGGCTTGAGCTTCTCAAGCAACAGGAGGGCAGAAACCTGTCTGAGAGTTGGCAGCAGCTGGGGCTGCCTGGAAAACCTCAGAAGGCTGGAATGGCAATACTGGGGGTCCTCTGGGGAACCCCCGGAGTGCATGAAATCATACAACCAATGCTTGCAAAAGCCTTGGGGTATGATTCCAACATCTTTGATACCAAACATACCTATATTTAGGAGTTACCATTATGTAGTTGGACATAGGTAGTGACCTATTTCCAGTACACGTGTAAAATGGCATCCCCGCACTCACGAAGTCTGGGAAAATGGTCCTGGAGGTCGTGGGGGCACCTCTGCTAGTGCAGGGGTGCCCTCACACACAGGTACTCTGCACCCTGCCCTCAGTGCTGGAGGGCCTTCTATTGGGGTGACTTATAAGTGACCCGGTGCAGTGTAACTGGCAGTGAAAGAGTGCATGTACCTTTTCACGCAGGCTGCAATGGCAGTCCTGCAGAAGCATTTTGCATGGGCTCCCTATGGGTGGCAAAATAAATGCTGCAGCCCATAGGGATCCCCTGGAGCCCCAATGCCCTGTGTACCTAATTACCATATACTAGGGACTTATAAGGGGGCACCAGTATGCCAATTTTGGGTGAAATACTGGGTTACCAGTATGCAACAACCATAATTTAAGGGAGAGAGCATACCTACTGGGGTCCTGATTAGCAGGATCCCAGTAGACACACTCAAACACACTGGCAAACAGGCCAAAAGTGTGGGTAACCAAGCTAGAAAGAGGCTACTTTCCTACAAGGTTAGCATCCACAATAATGATTTACAAGCTTTTATACACCGACTTTTACATGAATGACTCAAATAGTGAATCTAGAAGTCATTAGCTCATAGTGCCTATGCTTATGCCAACTTATGTACAATATCACAAATTCAAGTCAAGGTACTTTGGCCGTCGATATTTTGATCCCCTAGGCAAGTATCAGGTTCATCCTAAGCCTTCGTTAAGCTTGAGTTAAAAGGGTTACAGAGTGTTTGTAACCAAAACGGCGAAGATAAATCTGACTCATGTCTCATATGAGTGAGAAGGCAATCAACGGAGATCTGAATCTCTAATCAAGCGCCAATGCCATAAAGTAGTTGTAAAGTGGAGTATTGTCACAGTGTAATAGAGTGTCGTGGAGTGGCAGAGTGTCATAGAGTGGAAAGGCATAAAGAAGAGTGAAATGGCATAGAATGAAGTAAAGTAACGTGAAGCGGCATAGAGAAAGTTGGGTAGAGTTTTGTTGAGCATAGTACATTGTTGTATAGTAGAGTGGCATACAGGGTTGTGCAGTGCCGTAGAGTAGAGTATCATAGATTGAAGTGGCATAGAGTGGCGTGAAGTGGTATAGAGTGGAGTAAAGTGGAATGGAGTGGCGTATAAGGAGTTGTGTAGGGAGTTACAGAGTGGAGAAAGTGTTAGAGTTTCATGGAATAGAGTTTCAGAGTCTAGTATCATGGAGTGTAATGTCAGAGTGAAGTTGGGTGGTCTAGAGTGAAGTGGCATAGAGTACAGTGGTCCAAAGTAGATTGGCGTAGAGTGTAGTGGTATAGAGTGCATTGGTTTTGAGTAAAGTGGTGTAGAGTGCATTGGCGAAGACTGCACTTGTTTAGCGTACAGTGCATTAGTGTAGAGTGGTGAAGAGTAGAGGGGAGCAGAGTGGAGTGGCACATCATAGATTGCAGTGGTGCGGAGTGCAGTGGGGCAAAGTGCTGTGTCATAGAATGATGCAGTGCATGGTAGAGTGGTGTGGCACATCATAGATTGCAGTGGTTCAGAGTGCTGTGTCATAGAGTGATGCGGTGCATCGTAGAGTGGAGTGGTGCAAGGTAGAGTAGACTGATGTAGAGTGTAGTGGTGGTGTGCAGTGATGCAGAGTAGAGTGGCATAGAGTGTAGTGGCATATAGTACATTGGTGTAGAGTGCAGTAGAGTGGCATATAGTTGAGCAGTGCAGAGTAGAGAGGAGTATAGTTCAGTGGCAGAATGTAGTGTTGCAGAGTAGAGTGTCATAAAGGGCAGTGGTGTAGAGTAGAGTGACACAGAATGCATTGGCGTAGAGTGCAGCGATGTAGAGTGATGCAGAGTAGAGAAGAGTGGCGTAGAGTACAGTGGAGCAGAGTAGAATAGAGTTGCATAAAGTGCTGTGGCATAGAGTAGACTGCTGCAGAGTACAGTATAGTGGTGAAGAGTAGATTGTTGCAGAGAGGAGCATAGTGATGTAGAGTGCAGTAGCATATAGCGGTGCAGAGCAGATTGGAGTGGCACAGGGTACATTGGAGTGGTGCAGGGTAGATTGGACTGGCATAGCATAGAGTGGAGTTGCGTAGATTGCAGTGGCATAGAGGAGATTATTTCAAAGTAGAATGAAGTGCCCTACAGTGGAGTGGTGTAGAGTAGATTAGAATGCAGTGGTGTAGAAAAGAGTGCAGTGGGACAGAGTGCAGTGGCATTGAGTGCAGTGGTGCAGAGTAGAGTGGCATGGAGTTCAGTGGCAGAGAGCGCAATGTTGCAGATTAGAGGGTCGCAGAGTACAGTGGTGTATTGTAGAGTGGCATAGAGTGCTGTGGCGCAGAGTACAGGGGCATTGAAAGCAGTGGAATAGAGTGCTGTGGTGCAGAGTAGATTGGCATAGAGTGCAGTGGCATAGAGTTAATTGGTTTTGAGTAAAGCAGTGAAGAGTGCACTGGCAGAGTGCAGGGGTGTAGTGTACTATGGTTAGAGTAGAATAGCATAGATTGCAGTGGCGTAGTGTAGAGTGGAGTGGTACTGCATAGATTGCAGTGGCGTAGAGTAGCACAGAGTGGAGAAAAGTGGTGTAGGGTGCAGTGGTATAGGGTAGATTGTTTCAGAGTGGAGTGAAGAAAAGATAGAGAAAAGATAATATACTTCAATATGCTTAAGTATGTAACGATAACAACAACATAAATAATAACTCTAGGCATAATGGTCCAAAATGAAATATGGCTTCTCCCTGTTAGCCAAGCTATAATCAAGCTCTTCATTACCTAGATAACAAAACATTAAACATAAATGTTAGAAAAACATACCCTTCTAATAGCTAAATTGTTGTGTGAAAAGATAAAATCGGGGCTCAATCTCGACTTCACTGTTTCACCAACTGGTGTGATCTTAGGCAAATACAAATATTGTGTTTCACAGAGTCTCCTTTCTAGCCTGCAGGCATCAGGGTGAGTGGGACTGTTTCCTCTTTAGATCTTCCTCATTGTCTTGCAGTTCCTCTTGAAGGCGTCCTGCAGTGCTCCTCTTCAAGGCGCCAGCAGGTGATTCAGACAGTAATCATCAAAAGCTATTTTCTCCTCCTCCTGCCCTTTGTTCTTATGAGCACCCTTAATGCCCACAGCTGTGAACAGGACAAACAAAAGGGCAGAGGGCGCAGGGGGCCTCCGGACTCACCTTCATTCTGTTACCATCAGATTGGAGGATGGTTGGTACAGGGTTTTTATAAGTAGCGCTTTTGTGCGCTAATGGCCCTCTGAACAATAGAAGTGAGAGGGGACTTTTTTTGTCACCCACCCTCCAAAATCTGGGGGGGGATACATCCCCTGCGTCCCCCACACTTCCTACGCCCATGGTGCATAAGACAGCCAGAGAAAACAAGAACCTGCTTTCTTTAGTAAGACTCAAAAGGCACCAGTTGTAGGTAAGGGAGGTGTTTAATCAACCTCAGCCAATGACATAACTCACCAACTGAGACAGAACCCTGAGGTCATTTGTGAGTTAATAGGGTTCCACAATACTGCAGGAGATTTTAAGTGAGAAGAAACAAGGAGGCACTAGAAGATACTACACTGCCCTCTGGGAGGGGTTTGCACTATAACGCGTCCTCACGACACTACATTGATGAGGTATGTTAGCAGAACAAGAATTGCTTTTATCAGGAAAATGTAAAGTTTGATACTGAACAAACACACCTCGATTGCCCACTATTTATGTAATCAAGGTTTTCTTCGTTTTATACGTTTAAACTATTCTATTTTACCTACTGCAATTGTTAAAAAGCTGCATTGTGCTATAAATGGAAGTCAATTGTTATGTATGAATAAGAAAATTATACTTTCATTATTTGTTATCTAAGCTTTACACCGTTACGTTAATTGTCTCACTTGTTTTATAACGTTTTAGTTGTTAACTGTCTATATGTTGAGTTAAGTATTGTTTATTAGACAACCGCCATACGGTTTGGTTCGGACATATTAATATAATTTTTCCCAACGTGTGACTTCTTGAAACCGTTTGGTAGACTAACATTTGGCGGGCGGAACCTTGAGAACGCAGGAACGTAGGAAACGCGGTGATGTTCCTGGTCGGAGCGGCCAGTTTTAGATTCGCAGTTGCCTGGTAACTGGTGCTTGAGGGCACTCCCCGCACGTACTGCGGCGGAATAAATAACATAAAGGGGCTACTGGCCCCACCATCTCAGAAGAGAAGATGCTGGACCAGGACACTGCGCTTTCGGTAACCATTGCACAGATTGTGCAAAGACTGCAGGGCACTGGCCTTTGCAGCCGACTGGAGAGACAAGCACAGGTGAGTTCAAGGAACATAACTGGCGGAGTGGCCATGTTGAGCAGAGTCGGACATGGCAATAAAAAGAGGACTATTACGCGAGGCTTCAGACGGATGTCGCTAAATTGGCGGCCATCTTGGGAGCGAAAATGTAGCTAATGTTTGAATGAAATTTCAGCAGTTCTTTTTCCGTTTTGGTCACCCCACCGTTGCCTTTCTCCCTCGTTTTCTTTGTGCTCGGAGATATATTTGGTTACCCAACATTCTATGGTGTCTTCAAGTAAATAGTGATTGTACAAATACAATGTCTCACACGACCACGTAGTTCGTTGACAAGTTTGTTTGAGAATACAGATTGCCTGGTTTTGTTTTGTGGAGTTACAGTTATCATGCTGTTTACTTAGTAACCGATTGCTTTTCAAAAATGTTGAAAATACTCATTTTCAAAATGGTGGCACCAAATGGCTCGTGTAGGACAAGTCACATTTTTGTCCCCGCTGTGTTGAAAACGAACCCCGCCCTCCTCCTCAGTAGACCATTGTCTTCTCTAAACTTGGCTTGTTTGCTTATGTGAAGGTTCTTCTCGCATCATCGTTTGACAGGGTCTGGGGTTTAACAAGTATTTTATGGTGCGAATCTCGGGTCATATGGCTATTTAAATCTGTGCTAGAGGACGTGTTTGGTGTCCAGAATACCCGTTTCGATGACCCTATGTTGCACTGAAAAGACAAGGACGTGAATGTACTCTCCACCCAGATTTGCCACGTTTTCAGTATGTCCATGTCACATTCTCATATTTTCAGCATGCTTGTGACATTTTCCACATTATCTGTGACACTTTAATGCATAAAACATTTTACATGGGAAAAGTGGGAGGTTTAAAAAAATAATCGGGAGAATCTTTTTCCCCATTGACTTCTGTTGAAGAAGAGTCAATTTCAGACGAGAGGCAGCCAAAATAAAGCAATTTTTGGTTTTAAAATATCGGGAGCCCCCAGCCTGAATCTGGTATAATAGCTATTAGCATGTATGATAACAGCGTAACACACGAGTGTGTATCTAGCAAAGACCGAGTGACAGGCACATACAGCACAAAGGCAGAGAAGAGATGGCACAGATCGAGGTGTGCAAAGATATAGGGACAGGGCCACCAAAGGCGTAAAATGACATTGAGCAAGAGCAGGATGGGGCCAGAGAGCAAGGGTAGTATAGAGGATGAGGGCATACTAAATTGAGTCAGGTAAGTCACAGGAAGAGACTACATGGGGCAGAAACAACGGAGGTTGAGTGCATGGAGCAGAGCTATCTAACTTACTCTTGAGATTGAGATGCCTGGTGTCATTACGGCTCTTCATTTTAGTGCGGTGATGCAGGCACTGCACTAGACTGCAACAAACCTTACCCCTGATGCGTGGTACTTGGCAAAGCTGCCCGTCCCTAAACCATGCATAAACAATATATTACCCCAAGTCAAAAAGGAAGATCGTCCTAGAGTCATTCTAGGGTAATCAGATTACTTCAGATGGGCTATTCCTGTAATTATCTGAGGAAGTCATCACAAGCCATCCTGAAGAATGTGTATAGGGCGAAATATTTAAATGAGATGACTCCAGAGTCATCACAAAAACTACTCCAGGATGGTGTCCTGATTACTTCAATTGAAAATACGTGATGATCTTTGTAGGAAGTTGGCTCTGTATGCACTATTTCAAAGTAAGGAATAGTATGCACAGAGTCCAAGGGTTCCCCTTAGAGGTAAGATAGTGGCAAAAAGAGATAATACTAATGCTCTATTTTGTGGTAGTGTGGTCGAGCAGTAGGCTTATCAAAGGAGTAGTGTTAAGCATTTGTTGTACATACACACAGGCAATACATGAGGAACACACACTCAGAGACAAATCCAGCCAATAGGTTTTGTTATAGAAAAATATCTTTTCTTAGTTTATTTTAAGAACCACAGGTTCAATTTCTACATGTAATATCTCATTTGAAAGGTATTGCAGGTAAGTACTTTAGGAACTTTGAATCATTACATTAGCATGTATACTTTTTACATAAAACACAATAAGCTGTTTTAAAAGTGGACACAGTGCAATTTTCACAGTTCCTGGGGGAGGTAAGTTTTTGTTAGTTTTGTCAGGTAAGTAAATCACTTACAAGTCTCAGGTTTGGGTCCAAGGTAGCCCACCATTGGGGGTTCAGAGCAACCCCAAAGTTACCACACCAGCAGCTCAGGGCCGGTCAGGTGCAGAGGTCAAAGAGGTGCCCAAAACGCATAGGCTTCAATGGAGAGAAGGGGGTGCCCCGGTTCCGGTCTGCCAGCAGGTAAGTACCCGCGTCTTCGGAGGGCAGACCAGGGGGGTTTTGTAGGGCACCGGGGGGGACACAAGTCCACACAAAAAGTACACCCTCAGCGGCACTGGGGCGGCCGGGTGCAGTGTAGAAACAAGCGTCGGGTTTTCAATGGAAATCAATGAGAGATCAAGGGATCTCTTCAGCGTTGCAGGCAGGCAAGGGGGGGGCTCCTCGGGGTAGCCACCACCTGGGCACGGGAGAGGGCCTCCTGGGGGTCACTCCTGCACAGAAGTTCCGTTCCTTCAGGTGCTGGGGGATGCGGGTGCAGGGTCTTTTCCAGCCGTCGGGACGTTAGGTTCAGGCAGTCGCGGTCAGGGGGAGCCTCGGGATTCCCTCTGCAGGTGTCGCTGTGGGGACTCAGGGGGGACAACTTTGGTTACTCACGGTCTTGGAGTCGCCGGAGGGTCCTCCCTGAGGTGTTGGTTCTCCACCAGTCGAGTCGGGGTCGCCGGGTGCAGTGTTGCAAGTCTCACGCTTCTTGCGGGGAGTTGCAGGGGTCTTTAAATCTGCTCCTTTGAAACAAAGTTGCAGTTCTTTTGGAGCAGTGCCGCTGTCCTCTGGAGTTTCTTGTCTTTCTTGAAGCAGGGCAGTCCTAAGAGGATTCAGAGGTCGCTGGTCCCTTGGAAAGCGTCGCTGGAGCAGGTTTCTTTGGAAGGCAGGAGACAGGCCGGTAAGTCTGGGGCCAAAGCAGTTGGTGTCTTCTGATCTTCCTCTGCAGGGGTTTTTCAGCTCAGCAGTCCTCTTCTTCTTGTAGTTTCAGGAATCTAAATTCTTAGGTTCAGGGGAGCCCATAAATACTAAATGTAAGGGCGTGTTTAGGTCTGGGGGGTTAGTAGCCAATGGCTACTAGCCCTGAGGGTAGGTACACCCTCTCTGTGCCTCCTCCCAAGGGGAGGGGGTCACATCCCTAATCCTATTGGGGAATCCTCCATCTGCAAGATGGAGGATTTCTAAAAGTTAGAGTCTCTTCAGCTCAGGACACCTTAGGGGCTGTCCTGACTGGCCAGTGACTCCTCCTTGTTATTCTCATTATTTTCTCCGGCCTTGCCGCCAAAAGTGGGGGCCGTGGCCGGAGGGGGGCGGGCAACTCCACTAGCTGGAGTGTCCTGCGGTGCTGGCACAAAGGGGTGAGCCTTTGAGGCTCACCGCCAGGTGTGACAGCTCCTGCCTGGGGGAGGTGTTAGCATCTCCACCCAGTACAGGCTTTGTTACTGGCCTCAGAGTGACAAAGGCACTCTCCCTATGGAGCCAGCAACATGTCTCGGTTGTGGCAGGCTGCTGGAACCAGTCAGCCTACACAGATAGTCGGTTAAGGTTTCAGGGGGCACCTCTAAGGTGCCCTCTGGGGTGTATTTTACAATAAAATGTACACTGACATCAGTGTGCATTTATTGTGCTGAGAAGTTTGATACCAAACTTCCCAGTTTTCAGTGTAGCCATTATGGTGCTGTGGAGTTCGTGTAAAACAGACTCCCAGACCATATACTCTTATGGCTACCCTGCACTTACAATGTCTAAGGTTTTGTTTAGACACTGTAGGGGCACAGTGCTCATGCACTGGTGCCCTCACCTATGGTATAGTGCACCCTGCCTTAGGGCTGTAAGGCCTGCTAGAGGGGTGACTTATCTATACCTGCATAGGCAGTGAGAGGCTGGCATGGCACCCTGAGGGGAGTGCCATGTCGACTTACTCGTTTTGTTCTCACCAGCACACACAAGCTGGCAAGCAGTGTGTCTGTGCTGAGTGAGGGTTCTCCAGGGTGGCATAAGACATGCTGCAGCCCTTAGAGACCTTCCTTGGCATCAGGGCCCTTGGTACCAAGGGTACCATTTACAAGGGACTTATCTGGATACCAGGGTGTGCCAATTGTGGATACAAAGATACAGGTTAGGGAAAGAACACTGGTGCTGGGGCCTGGTTAGCAGGCCTCAGCACACTTTCAATTCAAAACATAGCATCAGCAAAGGCAAAAAGTCAGGGGGTAACCATGCCAAGGAGGCATTTCCTTACAATCTTGTACTACTCCAGGAATACTAATTGACAACTTCAGGATGAGTGTGAATTACTCCAGGATGATTTCAGGACAATGTCACGATTACTGTGGATAACTCATGGATGATTTCTTAACATCTTCAGAATGAGTGTGGATTACTCCAGAATGATTTTATGACAACTTCAGAATGAGTGTGGATTATTCAAGGATGATTTCAGGGCAATGTCAGGATTACTATGGATAACTCATGGATGATTTCTTAACATCTTCAGAATGAGTGTGGATTACACCAGAATTATTTTATAACAGCTTTATAATGAGTGTGGATTACTTTTAGAGGGGTTCATGACTACTGCAGGATGAACAGAGATTACAGTTATTAAACACAAGGAGAGTGGGGAAAACACACTATGGTACATCGCCTAATCAACACATGGAATTATTTAGAAGTACTCCCTATCCGTAATAACCAAGAGTATCCACTGAGTGAGTACTCTAGGTTATTATGAATGAGGAGTACTTCTGAATGATTCCATAAAATGCTCTGGATGTTTGTGGATCACTCCTAACTGTTTAAATAGTGACTTACGGTTGAATAATTTCTTTTAGAATCTGTGACACAAGTACATTCTCAGAATGACATTTCTTCAATCCAGAATTCATCAAGTCTAATTTAAAAACGCAAATCTTGGGAGAAACACTATGTCCCTGTAAAAAAGAAAACTGTTGGGGTTTAAAACATGTTTCTTCTTTAAACAAGGCAGAGAGTGATATAAAATGAATTTGTGAGGAAAGTGCCAAAATGCATTTAGTAGCAGCCTTTATGACATTACCTCATACTCACTGTGCATTATCTTCATTTGAGCTAAACAACATTACTCTAAGTTTTGATATGGTGGCCTGTGGCAATATACCGAACAATGTAGTGGATGAAATTAAATGAATCTGAAATGGCTTGCCACTGTTAGCTTTCATTTAGCCAAAGCCTCAAAGAGAAATAGGACACTGTACAAGATAACATTAAAGGTAAGCAAAAATAATTGTAAAATATCAACAAAATAAGCAACTCTGTTGTGTGCTTCCAGATTCAGAGTATTTTGTCCTCTTTTGCAATTGCAGATCATTATGGCAAGATTCCTTCTCGCAGGTCAGTTGTTGAGAGGTAGCCAGCTTGCACGGAGATGTCAAAACATTCTAAAAAGATAAAAGCATACGTTAGTACCTTTTCTTCAACCAAGTTACTTTAGCTTTTCTTTTAGACTGGCTGCTTTCATAAATCACTGGATCCCCCTCCAGCATAAAGGGTGCCTTAAGAGATGTTTTTAACCTTGCTTTGTTTATGGTGCTTGTTTCAAAGGTGCACAAGTGAAATTAGGACATTGTTCAGATGGAAGGTGGAGAAAGAAAGTGTCCCTTTCTGGTCTGTAGGAGCAAAGGGATAAGTTAGATTCAGAATATCAGTCCCAGAGTTTTAATATAACATAACAATAGAAAATCCTATTGTTTTTCCTCAACAGACAAGGGAATCTGTGGTTTCAATCTCTGCCATACATTGACACCATAGTTTGACAACATAGGCCCTCATTACAAGATTGGCGGTAATGACCGCCTACCGCCACGGCGACGTCCGCCAACATACCGCTGCCGTGGCTACCAGCCGGCAACGCGTATTATGACCGCCGGCGGTATACCACCAGAAATCCGGCGGAATACCGCCGACCGTATCATGAGCAATGATACGGCCTGGCGGTGTTCTGCTGGCGGACGCTGCTGCTGCCAGCAGCGCCGCGGACCCTCTCCAGCTGGAGGACCCCCACAAAGCAGGTAAGTCGGGTTCTCTGACCGGAGAGGGGGGAGGGGGTGTTGTGTGTATGGGGGGGTGTATGTTTTGGGATGCGTGCATGCGGGTGTGAGTCGTGGTGGATGCAGGCATTAATGAGTGAATGTGTGTGTTGTTGATGCATGTGTGTGTCAAGGTCTGTTGGTGTATGTTGTGGGATGTGGGTATGTATGTGTGCATGCATGGGTGGTGGTGGGTATGCGTGTGTGCATGTGTGTATATGGGTGCACGTGTCGGTGTGTATATGTGCGGGGGCAGGAGCGGGTGGGGGATGGTGGGGGAGGACTCTGGGCAGGGGGTGGGGTGCGGGGGATGCCCCTATCAGTGCCAGGGAACGAATTCCCTGGCACTGATAGTGCCTACCGCCATGGTTTTCGTGGCGGTACAGAAACCATGGAAAAACCATGGCGGTAGGCTGGGTCGTAATCCCGAGGGCGGGAATGTGATGGCCGCCAGGCTGGAGACCGAATTCTCCAGCCCAGCAGCCGTTACCACCCTGGCGGTCGGTGTGTTAATAGGGCGGTTTTGGATGGGGGTAACCACCATGGTCCAAATCCTGATTTTTTTTTTTTTTACCACCGGCCTGTTGGCGGTATTACCGCTGCTATAACACCGACCGCCAGGGTTGTAATGAGGGCCATAGTGTCTTTACACATAGCCCCTCTAACATACAGGATAAATCACAGATGTACAAAGGTTGAAAGCAGCAAGTGCCCTCCAGATGAATATTGGAGGGAGCTCCATTGAACTATGCTTGCAGCATGTCCATCTGAAAATAAAATAAAATGAGTTAAGAGATTTCCATAGCGACAAGTACAGGACTGTAGGAAAGTACCCTCTTTTTGACATGGTTACCCCCACTTTTTGCCTGTTGTCAGCATGTTTTGAATGTGTGCACTGGGATTCTGCTAACTAGGACCCCAGTGACTGCTCTCTCCCTTTAAATTTGGTTGCTTGGACCACAAGCATCCCATAGTTGTCATACTGGTGCCCCCTTATAAGTCCCTAGTAAATGGTACCCAGGCACCCAAGGCATTGGGGCACCAGGGGTTCCCCATGGGCTGCAGCATGTATTATGCCACCCATGCGAGCCTATGTAAAATGTGTCTACAGGCCTGTCATTGCAGCCTGCATGAAAAGGTGCATGCACCCTTTCACTTTAGGTCACTACACCATGTCGCTATAAGT
Source organism: Pleurodeles waltl (assembly GCF_031143425.1). Classification (NCBI taxonomy): domain Eukaryota; kingdom Metazoa; phylum Chordata; class Amphibia; order Caudata; family Salamandridae; genus Pleurodeles; species Pleurodeles waltl. The sequence continues at coordinate 1,083,008,601 of NC_090437.1, read as the reverse complement.
CACCCCTATGGTAGGCCCTTCTAGCCCAGAAGGCAAGGTTCAGGTACCTGTGTGAGAGGGCACCCCTGCCTGAGCAGAGGTGCCCCCACAAACTCCAGCTCCATTTTCCTGGACTTCGTGAATGCGGGGGCGGCATTTTACGCATGTACTGGACACAGGTCACTACCTATGTCCAGCTACATAATGGTAACTCTGAACCTGGGCATGTTTGGTATCAAACATGTCGGAATCATACCCCAATACTGTTGCCAGTATTGGTTATATGATTCCATGCACTCAGTGGGCTCTTTAGAGGACCCCCAGCATTGCTCTTAACAGTTTGCAGGGTTCTTTCAGGCAGCCCGCGTTGCTGCCATCCTACAGACTGGTTTCTGCTCTCCTGCTGCTTGACCAGCTCAAGCCCAGGAAGGCAGAACAAAGGATTTCCTTTGGGAGAGGGAGGCAACACCCTCTCCCTTTGGATATAGTTGTTACATGGCTTGGGAGGAGTAGCCTCCCCAAGCCACTGGTATGCTTTGAAGGGCACACTTTCTTAGTATATGGTTTGGTTCCCACGGGCCTTCAATATCGCCTATCGCTTTTCACTGTTTTTGGCAATTTCAGATTGCTACTGTACATATAATAGTGTGTTTACTTACCTCCTATTGTAGTATTGCCTATTTAGTATTTGTGTCACTAATATAAAGTACCTTTATTTTTGTAACACTGTGTGGTTCTTTCATGTGTGTAAGTGCTATGTGACGAAGGGCCATATGTACGAAAGCTTTTTCCCGTAGACACAGAATGGGTAAAATCATTTGGTACATCTGGCCCTATAAGTGGTATTGCATAAGCTTTGCATGTCTCCTAGATAAGCCTTGGCTGCTCACCCACAGCTACATCTAGAGAGCCCTGGCTTCCTCGACACTGACTACACCTCACTAATAGGGGATACCTGGTAGAAGGTGATAATGTCATAGGTACTCAACACACACCAGGCCAGCTTCCTACATTGACGGCCTACAAGCAAGTGTTTATACCACAGATGAAAGTCCAAAGTAGAGCTGGAAGCAATGTGTGCTGTCACCAGGATTTCTGGTTTAAGTCCTGTATGGCTTGCCTATTTGGGTAGAAGTGACTGCAGGAGTGGAAAGGCAATACAAATCATTAAAAGAACCCTCCTGCAACAACGTGACCTGCTAGGGGACTACTTAAACCTAAAGGTTTTATCACTAAAAACAAATGTTTAATGTCAATTACGTTTTTACACAAACAATTTGCAGCTTTGACCTGAATGTTAGTTATCACAAGGGTAATTAAGTTAACTTAAATATCTTACCAAATGACGCATACATTTTCAGTTGATCCTTGTCCAATACTCGCATCAGCACACAATCATTTGAAAATGAATAGATCCCAATAAAACCTTCACAAGCTGCTGCATCTCAACCTGAAGATAACAATAGGAAGCATTATTATACATGACATCAAATATACATGCTTTGAAAAAAGGTTTCATTTCTAGATGGCTATTTGACATTTATAAGCACCATGTGTAATAGTGAAAAAACTGGTGAATTAGTGCCAGAAATACACAGTAGCCATGTCAAAAATGCTCTCCAATGCGGATTTCTTTTTGCAGGGAATCTAGAATGTTTGTCAAAGCACAGTGCTGTCTGCATATGCAAGGATTGGGCATCATGCAATGGATGCCTAGTTGCCAAGGAATACTGCTGTTATTTGAGGGTCAGCTTGTCACCAGTGTGGGCAATAGGCGCAACACTTCCCACTCATGAACTCACAGAACATCAAATGTTTTTCTAACTTACCCTCTACTGCTGTCAAGACGCCAAATGGTGCTCCAGGCTGCTTTCCTTCTCCCTCACATAGACAGCTCCAGATCCTCGGTCAGTACTCCTGGGAGAAGTGGATGGGAGTCCTCTGGGCAGACTGCATGAAGAGGCAACTGGGAGTGAATGGCACAGCCTAGTGGAGAGTTTCAAACAGAAGAGCATGGGAAGCAGCAAGCATGAGAGAGCATGAGCATGTGACCATCGATGTGCATGGGCAACTGGATGTTGCAGAGGTGAGAGTCCTTGTTATGTGAAAAATGTAGGTGTGGATAGAAAAGCATGAGTGACTCCACTCCTGTGTAAACGTTTGCCAACATGTTCTGATAGGAGCATCAGGAAGAATGAAGTATATAAGAATGCTAGCAGCTGAGGGACGGTATGAATCAACATCCACAAATATTTTATTGATTCATCCATTTAAACTCAATATTTGGTATCAGAACTTTCTATCTAGAAGCCTCTACTCTCTCTACCCTTCAATCCCACCACCTTCAAAAGTTACCAGAAGAAAAGACAGGCTTAAAGACTAAGTAGTGTTTGAGAGATAGAGGCAGCCAGGGAGTCTGGATGGTTCTGTCAGGTTTCTTTGGCCTTGAATATTTATTTAGTTGTGCCTCTATATATTATCTAAGCTTAGGGTAAAACCAAAGACAGAGCTGGTGGCAGAGAATATAGTTGGAGATGGGATAGGAAATGGGAGAGAGAAGAAGAGTGAAAACAGTGGGTCAGATGGATGTTTCTTTTGGGATGCAGTATTGGAGGAAGGGGAGCCTGGCCAGGGTTTTTGTGGATGGGCATAAGCGTTTCAGCTATGCCCTTCTTCCAAGGTGTATTTGGAGCTGTTTTTGAGAGAAATTTGAGTAAGTCTTTTCAGGTAGGGGCTGAGCAGCTGGATCCCCTGGTGAGTGGCTCTTGATGGTTGCACCCCCCTTGTACAAACATGAACTGGTTCTAGAGAACAAACGTATGTGAAGTAAAAGTTTACTGCAACTTATGCAAAAGTTGCACAACAGGACATACCTCATGAATCAAAGTCTTGTGAGATACAGGTAGACAAGGGGACAGGTTTGTGGAGAAAATATCTCCTTCAATGTATTTTCTGCTTGAACCAGCCTCATACAGAACAGAATTGCCCACACTTTAGCACTGTGAAATTCACATTATTTTGCATAAATTGAAATTTTCAAATTCCCCAAGTGTTATGAAAATTTTGGTAAGGGATAGGCATATGTTTGCTGTGGTGCTGGGAGAAGTTCTAATAGGGAAGCTAGGTCAGTATCATCTGGTTTGAGAGTGAAGTTGATGCGGGCGCCTCTGGCTTTGTTGCACTGAATGGAATGAGGATGTAAGGATTGTTTTGGACTGTGAGTACGTCTCGCTGCAATCTAAATATACACTGTAGCCATTCTCAATTGGGGCACCTTTCCTTTCAATCCTCTACCATTGCCAGGGTTTTCCTTGGATTACCTTAATGGGGAAACTGTGTTTTTTTAAAAATGTTACCTGCCATTGCAGCTGGACCAAATGCTCTCCATTACAGTACAGGATACAGGTTTAATGTCAAATAGTATTAGAAACTCTAACAATATGAACACAGTAGGTTAATGTGCCTGCTGCAAATAGCCTCATGAAACATTCAAATTAGGGTTTGTACTCTGCCATAATTAATTCAGACATTCACCTACCCATTTTAGATAAAATTTGGAACCTTTATATTTGATATTTCTGGCATAATGATGAGTGAAATGGCTTACAGTATATTTTGGAGGGAAAAAAAAGAGGCCAAGAATTATGATAGCAGAACAAACATGGTAACTGTCCATATAGCTACAAATATTTTTAGACCGTTTCACATAGAACAAACTCGACCAGAAGGAATTGGAGTTGTTTACATGAGCACCAGTTACAATCCACAAGGTCACATTCATTTCTATTTTATGCATGGGAAGATTATGTGATTTGCCCAAAATCACAGGATGCTGAGCCAGCGACAGGACTCGAACCTGGCTCAGGTTCGAGTCGGCAGCTCAGACCAAAACTCCTCAATTCTTTTCCCAAGTACCTTCCCTGAAGCACACCAAAAAAATGAAGTAGAGAAATGCGTTTTAAAAAAGCAAACTAAAACAAGAAAAAGCAATTATTTATACATGTTTTATGATTTCCCCAGTGCATTTTACTAAGTCAGCTATTTAATATGCAAGCCCACAAAGTCACTGCAAATAAACTGAGCAACAAGAATTACATAATCCACACAAACATAAATCTTTAACAGGACATTTCAGAAAGCCGAGATAGCTTTTGCTTCAAAACACACAAACATTTTTTTTTTCTTATTAGGCATATTTGAATGGTGTGATACGAACCTCCAAACTGCGAGAAAGAAATGCCCCTGTACATATCTGCGAATTGGTGTCACCATTATCTTATTTTCGTTTTATGCTTGCACAATGCAAATAATCCCCATTACAAATCTGTGTGCATTTCTTGCCTACTCTGCTTTACCGAAACACAGTTAAAACATTAGCCAGTCCTTGTTTTATCATTTGCTGGCTGGTACCTATGGTTTAATATTTGCCACTTGAAAACCAAGACTACATGTCCTACAGTACAACTACATCAGACAGTGAGCTATTAATGCGTGACATCACCATCAGTTCTTTCTTTGGCTATAAACAATTTCTGAAAGGGCAGAGTTTGTGAAATTCATGTTAATCATTAATCATTAATCATTAACATTTATAAAGCGCGCTACTCACCCGTGCGGGTCTCAAGGCGCTAGGGGAAAAAGGAGGGGTTATCGCTGCTCGAACAGCCAGGTCTTTAGGAGTCTCCGGAAAGCGGAGTGGTCCTGGGTGGTCCTGAGGCTGGTGGGGAGGGAGTTCCAGGTCTTGGCCGCCAGGAAGGAGAAAGATCTCCCACCCGCCGTGGAGCGCTCAGAGCAGATGTTAAAAGGGGGCTTCCATTATTTATGCTGTTTTCCTCCATTCCATTGGCATCTAGGTGTTAGGCTCCAGATAGACCCCAAACAAGATGAGACTTCAGCAAAAAGAAAAAGGGCTGATGGCCCTTTAGGTGAGGGCTTTGTGTGGCGCCTAGCCTGATTTGCTTTATTAATATTAAATGTTGAACTTATTAAGATTTTAATTGTTTATTTTAACAATTATAATAAATAAGAATGATTTATAAGTAACAAAAGCCAGTAAACATACTAACCTCTGACTTAATTAAAGCATTGTCTGATGTATATCAGATTCTGATCAATAGATATTACATGAAGTAATTGAACAATAATCAGCAAATACTCCAGAAAACACCCAGCCGGTTACATTTTAAAACAAAACTGAAATAAAAATGGCAAACTTGCTCTTGAAATAATCAGTAAATCATCCACAAACATTAGTAAACATTATCATCTTTTTGAATGCAAACAATCCTTGTGAAGTAATCAGCTACCAGTTTTGAAATCATCCTCAAATCATCAAGAGCAAACTCATCTTCTGAAGTCATCACTCACTTTCAAGTCATCCTCAAATCATCAGGAACTACCACCTCTAGAGGAGTCATCAGGTACTCATTTTCATGTCCTTCTCAAATCATCGGGCACAAGTTTCTAAGCATTGCTGATGACTTCAAGAGCTTGATGATGTATGATGATGTGAAAATGACTTCTAATGTAGTTGGATGATCATCCAAAGACTCTGGGATGGCTTCTAAAGTAAATTCAACTAATGGGGTGTATCGATGAGGAAATCAGGCGCTCAGGATACAAGTTTAGCCCTTATGTACTACTGAAAGGGGCACCCTCATAAGGGAAACACCCAACCCTTAAAGGTTTAGAACAAACCCCATACAATGAGAAAAAACAATATGAGGCACCCCACTTATATAACAATTGTAAATTAGTATATGTGTAAAGTAAATTAAATATTAGTTCATTCCAATCAGATAAAATTCCAAAGCCGTCCGGTAAATCCAGTGATTTATTTAATTGAATCTTCACATTGAGCAGCCACTAATCCAAAGAAAAATGCAATTCCAGCCAACACGTGTTTCGTCTTGGGAAATTTTGCATCCCAAATGACTTCTTCAGGGCTTATTCAACCATCAAGATTCAACGTAAATGGGTCTTTTAATCCACCCAGATGTATCCGTTAACACACTGTGTTAAATATCAATCAGATTAACCATATCCCGTATGAAAAGCTCGTATCCGAAACAAACCGGCGTCTCCGTGGCTTCTAAAGTAATCCTGTTTGACCTGGGACGTTTGTATAGCACCACCCGATCCAGAGATCACAAGTTTCCCAGTTCCATGTGTACTACAGCTAGCCTAGGTGTTTTTTCTTTGCATTTTGGGTTTGTAGTCATATTTATATAGTTACAAAAAGTTCAGGACTAATAGTCCTCAAATATAAAGAAAAAGCCTGCACTGGATGAGCTACCGATGCATTTTCATGGCAAGCTTGAGAGGTGTGCCAAACAACACCAGTCTCGAAGACTGTGCTGTCCGATACTGGAAATTGACCTTTGTAAATGGTGTACTGGCTTTTTCCCCACATTTTTTAACATTGTAGCTGGTGAACTGGATTTTTCCACCACAGGTTGTCTTGAAATCATTTGGAGAGTATAGTTTTGCGGCCAGAACCTTGAGAACATAGAATTGTGAAGAACTTTACACTGTGTGAGGAAGAGACAGGGCCTTGTAGTTCCACTGTACAGTATCAGGTCGTCCCTGGGAGACCAGATAAAGGGAGACAATGTAGTGTGACACACACAAGCATGCCACAGTTTGGAAACTAGAAAGAGGGAGTTTTTTTGTTTTTTTTTAAAATCACGTGGCCTCATTTTTCTCATTGATGTACATCGAAGCAAAGACAGTTTTAGGTGGGAGACAGCTAAAATAAAGCAATTTTTGGTTTAAAAACTTGGGAGTCTGTTTCCTGAATCAGGTCTGTTGGCAAGTATGCACACAGTGGCACTCTGTGACTGAAGTGGCTGTGTGTAAGAGGGAATATGGCCTAAAGAGTTAGATGATAATTAGCTGATAAGCAACTATATTGCTTCCTGATTGGAAGAGATGGCACAGCACTAGTTGCTATTGGTACCTCAAAGAGGGGCTTGGTGCATTGATGTGTAATTCACAAATAGAACATACATTTTTTCCAATGGAAATAAGGCTATTTTCCATTATAAGATTAAATGATAAACATACCTGTTTGCATAAAAATCAACATTTTTGTCTGCCAGTGCAAAGCAGTAGTGAAACAAAATGGAATAGTGGAGCATACCATTTGTAATAATCACACGAGTAATTACATTAGCTACACAGATTTAACAAGAGAATGAAAAAAAAATCAATACCTAGATATATGGGTGTATATTGTCTTCGTACTTACTATCTTTTCTGATTCCATTAGCAAACGTATTTATAAATATTCACATTCATGCTTTATATAATTTCATACATTTACATAATTATGGACAATTAAAAAAAACAAATTCACATAGAATCTCATTCAACGAAGGTTGCAATTGCAGATATTTCAATCTTTGTATATTTTCAGCAAATAGATGTAGACTTCAGCCGACACATGTTTCGTCCCATTCCAGGACTTTCTCAAGGCTGGTGGGATGTCAACATAAAAGAATAGTATTGCACAACCTGTTCTATATATACATAAATTCTCAAATTGTTACAAAAAATTACAATGATAAAAACACCAAGTGTAAAAAACTTTGTTCAAACCATTATCCAGAGAACACCATATGTTCCAAAAACACAATTTTCTAAATTCCTATAAATGACACTGCGTAACAAATAGTGTTCCAACACCCAAAATCCACTCCAAACATAAATACAGAATTAAAGAATAAACCCCCAGTAATCCCATATTCCATAAAACACTCTTTGTTATTATACAGGAGTGAGAAATAAAAATTAGGAAGAGAAAATAGTGTCCCATGCAATAAAAACTCTAGTAGTGGATGTACTTTATTCCCGTTCCTAGGTACATCTTAGTTCAAAAAAATTCAACACTAAGAAAGGAAGCAGAGAGTTCATTAGAAGACCACATATCTCTAACCATATACATTAGAAAATGAATGCCTGCAGACTACAAATAGACCAACCTTAAGTTTTTTTCTCAGAATGTATTTTGTAAAGTTTTAATCAGACGCAACGTTCAGTTCTGTCCATCCAAGATGGAGTCCCCAAATTTCAATAACCAATACTCTGTAAGTGCTTTGTTTAAGCATATCTGGACGGGACAGAAAAAGGATTCCAAATCCACATTACGGCGAAATACTAAAGGTTGTAAGTATTAACTCAATTTATATTAATACATTCATCCATTATATATTTAGCCCAACCATGTCTATCACATATAAATTGGCCCAATATATTTAGATGTCACAAACCAAAAAATTAAAGATCATATATATAAATCAATATCCTGTGTGAGTCCCGACTATATCTCACAGTTGCAATATAAACTTATCCCTGTAGCGTAGTACATATCTATAGATATGTAACTATGTATAAAAAGGGATACTTAATTTACCCAACACCCACAAACAAACATAAATAGTCGTACCAGCCCCATCCAAAAGTGCAGAAAACACATCATAAACGAAAAACCATTCTAAGAACGATCCCGTACAATACGCATTAATGCACTTGTGTCTTAAATAGCAACTCTTTAATCAAACTGGAAGGAGGATAGACACTCTTGCCCATCCATTTATATTCACTAATGGTATTCTTACCTGTGTTTTCGCAATTCTATTCGGGACCCCCACATAGTGTGTAAACTAAACGCGATCAAACCTGGATCCATTGTGTCAAACCCATTTAAAGGGTATACCGTCCAATCAGAGCGCAGCTCATATAATTTCCGTTTGACAAAAAACTCAGACAATTTTAACGTTAAGACAGTGGCCATCTTGAAAGAGGAACAAGTTCATTGCAAAATCATTTATCCATTTGATTGATACGATAAAGATCAAGAACCTTCATTTAGTTTAATTTAAAATTCATATCCAAATTGAAAATAATACCATGATATTTGATCCGAGCGATCACAAGCAATCCATTTATATTCGTACCTGTGTATTAGTGAAGCTACTCGGGACCCCACATAGTATATTAAATGCCCGTAAGCAAACCCGGATCATATCAAGCCCATTTAAAGTGTGTGCCATCTGATCGTAACACAACTCATATAATTTCCATTCAGCACAAAAAAACAAAACAATTTCAGAGTCAAAGCGGTGACCATCTTGGAAGAGGCACAAACTCATTGTCAAAATCATCTATCCATTTGATTGGTATAATAAGCATCAAGGCCATTTGTTCAATAGTTTAACAATCAGTTTCCAAATTTAAATAATACCATAATGTTCAATCCGAGCGGTCCATAAGATGGACACTACAATTTATGTGAAAATATTTGTTTCTTAAATATCCATTATACTGCATACTTGCCAAAAAGACAATAACATCAATGCGCCACATGTTAAACCTATTCCCTAAAATTGAAGCTAATATAATGCTTCAGTGCCTTCTATTTCAATTAAAATCAAGCTGTACTACCGCTCAAAACATCACCATATTGTAAAAGCCAGATCTGATAATAATCACAGAATCTACCAGCTATCCTTTTGGAATGTCCACCCATTTCTCAAAATAGTATTATTTATCATTATGTTACATATCCTGCAAACCAATTACCCCTTCTGTAGTGGTCAGTATACATAGAATTAAGTTGTACTTAATCTCATTCATAGTTAGTAATTGAAAAAGAAAAGATGAGTTAGAAATTCACCCATGTGTATATAAAAGAGATGGTAACCTTTAAAGATTGCTAATTAGTAAATATAAGAGAGTAATAATATTATTCAAACTTGTTTCACATATCATATTATCTCTATATAAATATAAGTTACTCTGAACATCCCAAATTACTGTCGATCATTCAAGTATAATCTCTTATATGTATTATGGGCCTCCACTTGTTGATCGTATCGATCATATTTTACTGAGAAAAGTCATCTACCCTATGATACATCTGTGTTTTATGATATACAATTACAGAAAGTGGTACATTTCATCATCTATGTTCATACTTAATTCCATAGATTTTAGTCTGATTATCCATCTTGGCTCATTTTTTTCACAACTGAGTCATTCTATTCCCACCTCTCGGATGTACAGGAGTTTGACTAATGCCCCTATATTTGATCACTGGAATCTCCAGTGCGGGATGTATTTTGCTAATGTGGCATACTATGGGGGAAGATAAGTCATTGTTCCTTAATAAACATATGTGCTCCTGAATCCTCTCTTTAAGGGGCCTGATGGTACTACCCACATATATTTTGCCACATTCACATAATAATATATACACAACATATTTGGTGTTCCAATTTATAAACGTCTCAATCGTATATGTATTACTTCCATTGAAGCTAAAATTGTGAGCAGTAGTGAATGTTAGAGCCTTTGCGAAAGGCAATATTTAAATACAATGCATGCATTCATAAATAATCAATCAAACCTGAAATGCATTAAAACCGAGGAAGCCAAAGATTGTAGTCATTGTCGAATTAATATAATTGAAGAGGTATCACATTAAGTGTATGCATTTTTGATACAGTAAGAACAGCGTGTCATGGAGCACAAGTTCAGCTATCTATCCAGAGAAGCAGGAGTGTGTGATAATGTTCAATTTTATTATCTATGAAGTGGCCTCTTGATTTGGTAAGCAGGGAGATTGATATTCCCGGCATACTACACTCAGTGTGATGTGCACACATGTACTGTAAGTAACTTCCAAGGCCCTGTCTTAGCAACAAGAGGGTGCTTCACTGGCCAGGATTGTATTAAAGGGAGGTGAAATCTGCTTACTATGCTTGATCTATTAGGCAAGGGTGGCTTCATAAGACAAATATCACAGTGTCTTTCCAGTGTGCCAGTCAGTTTTTGATAATTTTGCATCAAAAGAGTAACACTAAATTACCTAAATGTTCATTGTTGTTGGTTTTAATATCTTTAGTTGTAGAAATAGGACTGCATGGGGGGGGCTCTGCGACAATGAGAGATATCCACAGACGTACAGTCACAAATATTTAGGCCACCAACAGCGGGCAGGAAAGGTTCATGAAGGAGGCAATTACAGAGGTGCTGCACAGGTCAGAGGGCGATGTCATTATAGATAGAAACCTAAACTTACTTATGTATAACAAAATGGATCAGTTGCCAACACGCATGGGCATGTTGGCTCGTGCTTGAGGAAAGGGAAAGACTGATTGACAAGTTTGGGAGTGCCAAACACCTGGTGGTCACCACAGCCAGACCACTTAGAGTACACATTCTGTTCCGCTGTACTGAAATCGTATGCCAGGTTGGATCACTTCCATTTCTCACTGTGAGTGTTACCATGCATATCAGACTCTGATATTGTCCCATCTCCCTGTTGAAAAATGCATCTGTAGCACCTACCCTAGGTAGCTCCTTATTCCCTGGGACAGATTAAAGATTTTGATATGACCTATACTGGGATAAAATAACTGGTGTAAGCACCTGAGAATAATTCTGCCTGTTTCCCAACAGAAACAATAATTGTGATTGTCAGAACCTTGTTCAGAGGGCCATGGGGTAAGCAGGAGCTACTGGGCCCAACCGTGGGGGTTTATGCCTTTTACACCTGATGTCCCGGGGCCCGACCTACCATAGCTCCTGAGCAACTGGGCCACGTACTCCTTCAGCACCTAACTTTTAGTAATAGCGTGGTCAAGCAGTCCAAGGCTCCCTCGGGGAAGGGCGGAGGTAGATACAGGGTGTGAACATAGGTGCATAACTCATAATATGCACAGTAGTAGTAATAAATTATCTACCAAAATACCTCTCATTTATGATAAAAGAAGTATTTTATTTTACTGCTATTAGCACAAAGGGAAATAGAAAATTCACAAACACCTACATAGTCCCGCAGAGGTTGAGGCTGAATGGTTTCATAGGTAGTTCCCTGTGTCCCACTTTCTCCTCGCTCCAGCGATAGTAGTTTTCCCCATTTACTATAGGCAACATCCAGGATAAGCCCCACTAGCAGAGTCTCTGTATTAAAGTCAAATGTGTTCCAGTGCCAAATATCTGTGTAGCAAGCACGCCTCCCCCCCCCCCAACTCCAGGGCCAAAATCAGTCTTACTCAGACCTGTAGGATTGGAGCGACGGGAATGCCTGCGCGCGCCCTTTCTGCAGGTGCTGCAGTGGCAGCAACTGTTCAGGTAAGTTTACTGCACGCAGCCCAGGCATACTGCACTCGCCAGTTTTTTAGTTCCTTACACGGGGTCCTACAACCGCAACGACCAGAGGCTACCTGGGCAGGAAAAAAACAAGTATAAGCCTTCGTAACACAGTGAAATATCACCAAAGCGGTCCAACTCCGATACATAGTTGAACTGGGGTGGATTGAATCAGAGAAACAGTTTTGTTTTGTAGATCATATCATATGATGCATGTGAATCTCGATTATTTGCTGGCTTTCCGAGAAACATCAATCCTGTGCACGATATTCCTTCCCTATCAATAAAACACACTGGGAATCTGGCATTACGCTCATGCAACCTTGGGTTAATCATCTCTTCCATTACCACTGACACTTTTTGTAGACCATCATGTATTCACCTCTTTACTGGATGTAATTTTGTATGGGATCTGGAAAAACAGATGTGTCAGAATGGGAAAACTGTTTGGTACAGTGGGCATTACAACTTTTGAGGAAAATTATATACCCCAAACTGTGTGACTTCACTAGTATGAAGTACAACACTGCGTCCTACAACATACAATAAGACAATATGCCAGCCGACCTTTAGCCAATTTTGAGCTTTGGATGTAAACAATATAAATTAAGAAGATATGTACCAACAAGTGTACTAAACTCACACAGTAATGTGAAGGAGAGCTAGTGTGCCAGATAAAGAATGACATTTTGCTTAGAATGCATTCCTCTTTCACCTGTACAGCGGACAAAGAGGCGCAAATTGGTAAATCTGCCATTATTAGTCGTGGCAAACTGGTGCTGGTATGCTAAGCAGTGTGTTTCCCACCTTATTTGACTGTGAGCTCCTCCCGGGAGTTATTCGGCTGACGAGCCTGTGTGGATGCTCTATCTCTCTGGAGTTGTACTTATCTGAGCGGCACTGAACAGTCTTACAAGCACCCACTCTTTGCTGATGACAGAGAAAAATCCAGAAACACATGTCCAGAGATACAACTTGCAACCCTGTTTGTGATTAAATTAAAGTGACTTAGGGCCAGATGTAGCAAAGGATTTGCGCGTCGCAAACTGCGAAAATCGCCGTTTGCGAGGCGCAAACGCCTCTTTGCCATGCAGAAATGCATATTGCGAGTCAGGACCGACTCGCAATATGCATTTCAGAATCGCAAATAGGAAGGGGTGTTCCCTTCCTATTTGCGATTCGCAGTGGTATGCAATACCATTTGCGACCGCATATGTTGTCGCAAATGGTGTCGCAGTTACCATCCACTTCAAGTGGATGGTAACCCACTCGCAAATTGGAAGGGGTCCCCATGGGACCCCTTCCAGTTTGTGAATGGACCCAAAACAATTTTTTCAGGGCAGGTAGTGGTCCAAGGGACCACTGCCTGCCCTGAAAAAATACCGAAACTAAAGGTTTCGTTTTTTTTTTTTTAAGTGCAGCTCGTTTTCCTTTAAGGAAAACGGGCTACACTTAAAAAAAAAAAAAAAAAATGCTTTATTTACAAGCAGTCAAGAACATGGAGGTCTGCTGACTACAGCAGGCCTCCATGTTTGCGAGTGCCTAGACTCGCTATGGGGCCGCAATTTGCGACCCACCTCATGAATATTAATGAGGTGGGTCATTGCGACCCCATAGCGAGTCGCAGACGGTGTCTGAGACACCATTCTGCATTGCAAATTGCGACTTGCAATTTGCGAGTCGGAAGGACTCGCAAATTGCAAGTCGCAATTTGCAATTTTCCTGCATCGGGCCCTTATTCTCCTGCTTTGCACCTACCATAATGCAAATGTTATGTCATGTTATGTTGATTTGTAGAGCACACTATAACCCGGGAGGGTATCCTGGTGCTGGGCAAACTGGTGCAGTTATGCCAACCAGTGCACTCCCTTCCCTGATGATTGATGACATATTCAATAGAGCCATACCTAGATTCCTTGCTGTACATTTTTAGGCCTTTCGAACAAAAAGGCATAAACACTACACTCTAGTAAGGGCGTGATAATTTTGTTAACCCTGTGTGCTGCTGGGGCAGAGCTATGATTCCAGAGCATAAATACTTGCCTTATAGCATATGGGAACTATTGGGGACAGAAATAAATCAGCGCAATTAACCAGGAAATGGACACTATTGAACCCAACTAGGTACCCTTTATAGTTCACCTGTTGAATGAATTCAGAGAAATACCTGCCCTCGGTATCTGAGAGTGCTTAGAAGAATCCTGAGAGACCGCTCTCGGATGCTATTTAGGGTTGGGTTTTCATATGAGACCTGGTGAGTCACCTTTGGAAGTATTGCAAAAGCAGTTGCTGTTGTAAATGCAGCAGAGGGGCCTGGGAGGGACACTAATAATTAACTATTTGCAAACAATTGTCGATTGAGCAGGGCTAAAAGAAAGTGGTAGGTTCTCTAAAACGGCCATGGCCTGTGTATTTAACGGTGTGGCTTAAATAAGTAAACTAAATGTTCGTGATTCCTAGAGTGTACTACTTGATGAGTATATTCTGTCTTCTCTGAGCTTTCTGTTACTGCCTCCAGATATATAACACATCAGCTGCCATAAACCTAAAGCTAGCCAGAACTGTTGACTTTATCAATGGTTGTTAGCTGTTTATGATCAATGAGTAACATCAATGATTTTGTTGTAAATAGTATTGACAGTGTTTGAGTTATGCAATTGTGAGACTGATAAACATTTTAAGGCCTGTGGTAGAGGTAGTGGTCTTGAGTGTCTTAATCACTCAAGTTTTGTTCAGTATAAATTAGAAATGTATGCCTTTTTTTTTCTGCACATTTCTTTTTCCTCTTCAGCACCCTCTATTCACTGTCTCCTGAGTGTACTTCCATGCTTCTCCTTTACTTCACCACCGCCAAATACATAACACACCCACTCACCTCAAGCACTGCAGTTTCTTTTACTTTCGCCTTGTCCATATTTTGACTACTGTGTACCATTGTCACACAAATTTGCATAGAATCATAATTGCAAATGGAGTATGTGACAATTGCTCTGTGTGTTTTGCAGAGAGGCCAAGGACTGGAGGACCATTTATTTTGAATACTTTTTTTGACCCACTGAGAGGCATATTGAGAAAGAAACTGGAACTGTCTTCAGCCACAACTCCAGAGCAATTGTGGTCTGTTATAAATACCTGGAGGCATCCTAGTTCAAAGTATTCACTATACAAAGGTTACACTAAAAATACAGAATCACAAGCTAAAAATAGCTTACTTAATCTTGCATTTCTTAAGAGTGTTAATATGTGAAATATATCCAGAAACTAAAGCGCTGACAAGGATTACTTTAAAGTTTTATACACTCATTGCTCAGAAATGTATCAGTGTTTTTGCCAGTTAGGTTAAGGACATGAACCTAGGGCAGATAGGGCAATGTGTGTTTTTTATTGCTACCAGATCTGAGACCTGGATAGACCCAGCCCACTTAAAGTTCTGAGGTGAGGATTGTGGAGGTTTGAAGAGGGGGAAGGTTTGATAGTTGAGGTAGGAAATATTGTGAAATCATTTGCATAGAGAGATAAGAAAGGTGTATTCTAGATGGTTTATTCTTAGTAATAAGATAAACTCCAGCCACAGCATAGAAGGGAGACCACCCTACAACTGTCCTTCACATCTTCCTTTCAAATCCTAACATTCTTACACTCTAAATGGAATACATTCATAACAAATAGACGTAGTGGAGGTACTAAGAGAATGACACATTACCACAAACCCTCCCACTCAAATAGTAAAGAAAATAACATTATAATAAATTACAAAATAAAAACAATTCAAGTTTTTCACATTTCTGCACCATACAAAATAAGAACAGTTCATAAGCTATTCACATTCATGCACCACAACTCTGTTGAGATTCCGTTTATGACCATCATCCAAATTCACTGCATTGCCAAAAATTTTGATGACTATAATTTTTACTAAATTTTGAAATATCACTCACATTCTTTGGCTGTTTAATCTTAACAACATCTCCTAGCTTTATCTCAAATTCTTTCACTGATTTGCATTGCTCCTACCTCTTCCTAATTTTGCCTTTTCAAATCTCTTTTTCTCTGCTATCCCCCATTCATCA
Source organism: Pleurodeles waltl (assembly GCF_031143425.1). Lineage (NCBI taxonomy): Eukaryota > Metazoa > Chordata > Amphibia > Caudata > Salamandridae > Pleurodeles > Pleurodeles waltl. The sequence goes on along the minus strand of NC_090437.1, from coordinate 1,082,992,396 downwards.
AATACTCCATGAAAACACTTCTTGATTTTAGGCAACCACTCATGCAATATTTATCTTTCTGCTTGGCTTAGGTTTTTCGACCAATTCAAAAGGACTCGCCCAAGTCATGGAATGAGGAGTAAACCTGTACTCCTCCACCCTATTCATCACCGTCATAATCCACTCCATTTCATTATAGTTGGCAATTTGTATAGTCTCCTTCAATATTCTATTAAATCTATCCACCATACCATTTGATTATGGTGGTATAAAGCACACCTTTTGTGTACAATGCCCCTTCTCTTGACAAATACTCCACTAAGACTTTAGTGACAAAAGAAGTTTCGATGTCACTCACAATCTTCACTTCTAGCCACCTAGACAACACGTCTATCAAGGCAAACTAATACTTTGACGCATTCTGGGTAGTAAGAGCTATATAAATACAATTACAATTACCACAAGATATTGCCTACAAGGTCCATTGCAGTTTCATCCCACACTCCTTTTGGAATATCATTACATACCATAGGAGGTGTCCTGAGTTTCTGAGATTTGTCACTCTCTGACAAATCTTTCTACCATCCCTGGCCACAAATATATGCCTCTCAATCTTTACTTGGTTTTATTTATTGCTTATTGTTTATGACCTTTCTGTGCAAGACGTATCAGATGATTTCTGACACCCTGAGGGTGAACTAATCTATTACCTCTCACCAATAACTCACCAACTGATAATTTGCGTGCAACTTTTTTAAAACTTGAAATATGCCTGACATATCTCACCAACCCCTGACAAATGGCCAGATAATACCAAGTCTATCACTCTTTCCAACACACTGTCCTTCTCAACTTCTTCATGTCATTCCTCCTCAGTAACTCAAACATTAGTGATTAAACACACTTTAAACTCCTCATCTTTCCACCAACCCACTTCCTGCTGCTGTCCATCACAAGTCTCATTAACTAATTGTGACAATCTGCCACTTTATTCTCTACACCATGGAAGTACAAAATGTTAAAGTGATTATCCTGTTATGCAACTGGCCATTTACACATTCTAGATGAAATACTATCCAACCCTTTTCCCTAAACACCTCTTGAAGTGGCTTGTGATTAGACCACACTGTAAATTTTACTCCCCATAAAAATTGTTTAAACTTTCTTATCGCCCAGTACAGAGCTAGAGCCTCCTTTTCAATTGCGGAATAATTTACTTTTGCCGCTTCAAAGACCTATAAACAAAAGCAACGGTTACTTCTGGTCTTTGCTGTTGGTGTTTCATTACAGCAACAAGGCCTTTTTTACTCGCATGTGTTACAAACCAACATGACTTACCTGGAATTTGTAGTTCTACATTTATAAAGGTAAAGACATAAATGAAAGTGCCAGAAAGCAAATTATAAATCCAGTGATTGAGAAGAGTAAATATGTGCGTACAAGATAAAAGGGATGGAGGTAGAGTGATGCACAACGATCGATTAAAACAACCACAGCATGGCACTAAAAAGAAAACATCCAGGACCTTTTTTGAAATGTGATGCAGTATTAAAATTTGTGTTGGCTTTTTATCCATTTACAATGAAAAGAGTGTCTCTTCAGATGATAATTTGTCTCTCTTTACATCCTGCTGTGCTGCTTGACTAAGATGCGTTAGCACAGAAGGGGAGTCTTTGAAACAACTGTAAAATAAATTTCTTCTGTTCCTGCAGTGAAATTATAGGAGAGGGCTAGTGTGAGCCTGCACTTGTTTTTAGAGTCAGCGGTAATGTACGCTTTCTCCCGACCCTCTCCTCAAAACCAAGACATGCATTAGTTTTAATTCAAAATATCAGGTGTTAGATCTGGCATCCTTGGTGTGGTTCCCCCTAACTTTATTTCCCTCTAACCTCCTATTTTTCTGAATTAATTTTTGTTGGCTTTAGGATTTTGTGCACTTTACCACTACTGACCAGTGCTAAAGTGCAAGTGCTCTGTACTCTAAACATGGTAACAATGGCTTATTCACAATTGACGTATTTAATTTAGTTGTACTTCCCTAGTAAAGTTCACTGTATGTGTTCAGGGCCTGCAAATTACATGCTACTAGTGGGCCTGTAGCACCAGTTGTGCCACCCACCACAGTAGCTCTTCAAACATGTCTCAGACCTGCCACTACAGAGCCTGTGTGTCCAGTTTTGAACTGCCATTTTGACCTGGCAGGTACACCCACTTACCAGGCCGAAACCTTCCTTTTGATTACATATAAAGCACCCTAAGGTAGGCCCTGGTTAGCCCCAAGGGAAGGGTGGAGTGTATTTAAAAAGTTGGATATGTACTTTTAAGTAAACATGTCCAGGTAGTGAAAAAATATTACATTAGTTTTTCACTACTGCAAGGCTTATCTCCCCATAGGTTAACATTGGAGTTACCTTGAAGCAACCTTTATATGTAACTTACAATTGGAAAAAGAGAGAAATTTGGAGTTTGGTATCTCTGGAATCACAATTTAAGATCACAGCTTATGGTGAAATAGTTTTAAATTGTAAAGATGACAATGCCACTTTTAGAAAGTTGGCATTGTCTTACTTAAACCATTCTGTGCCTCTGCCGGCCTCTAAATACACGTTTGGGGAGGATGGCAGCTGGACTTTGTTCATTCCCTCTAGATGGTCCCACTAAGAGGGAGCTTGGGTGTGACATTTGCATCCTGATGGCCCATTACCAGGCTGATAGGTCTTCCTGGGCTAGATTGGAGGTAGGAGGTGGCACACCTGAATAGGACTGTACCTCTCTTCACACAAAAGGCTGCATAGCCCCCTATAGAGTGTCTGGAGCCAGGAAAGGAAGGCAAGGGACCTTGTGCACTCCAGAGGCCTCTCATTGAAGTCTCCCCCACTCCAGAGGCCCAACTCTGTATAAGTACTGGACCTCAAACCCCACCAAATTATAACTTTGCTGGAACCAAGGACATTCTGCCTGGAAGAAGATTGCTGTATTGCAGGAGGGACTGCCACTTTACTAACTGCTCTGCTGTGTTGGCCTGCTGATTGCTGTGCTTTAGGAGGGACTGCCACTATGCTACCTGCATTGCTGCCTTAACCTTGCTGCCTGCTGCTTCTTGCCTGTGAGTGAGAAGGACTGGACCTGCACTCTACATCCTTGAACCCAAGTTTCTCCAAGGGCTTGCTGGCTTGCCCCCTGTTCTCCTGCAGTCTCAGGGACATCAAAGACTGCCTGGAACTCTCCTGGTGCTACTAGGCTCTGCCATTTGTGAGTCCTACCCTTGTTTGAGGTGCCCCCATCGGTCGTGGGCCTCAGAAGTGGGTTTTGCAGCTGTTTTCTGCAAAAACCAGAGCATTGACCCGACTGGGTAAGAAAAATCGGCGCATTGCTCTTCTGACACATCGGCTGCTCGACGACAGCTGATCCACAGCCTGCCTGGTTTGACGATGTGCTTCTGGGCAGCTTGAGGACGACGCATCACATTCATCTCAGCAGAGTTCGGTGCTGATGTGGGACCCAACTGCGAGGCTCGGCGACGATGCAGTGATCCATCTGTGTGGACAGTATCGACACATCACCTTCGCATTTGCTTCTCAACGTCAACACTTGCTCCATCCAAGGTACTGTTTCAGTGTACCCTATGTGGGTTCTGTAGCAGGCCTACCCTACATCGTGGTCTGCCTGAGTTTTGGATTTGCACTGGTCCCCTGCGACCTCAAGTATCCTTTTGACGGCTAGTGATTTCTAAGCACTATCTTTAAAAATTCATATCTCGACTTACAGTGATTGAATTTTTGCCGTTTTGGTCTTGTTTTTCTCAGACAAATTTTCTAAATGGTGTTGTTTTGAGGTGTCTTTCACTGTATTAATGTAATTTAAGTGTTGCACAAATACTTCACACATTAACTCTTAAGTTAAGCCTGACTGCTCTTTTCAAAGCTACTAGAGGTTGAGGATATGTTAATATAGGTTGTGTATCTCACTTACCCTGACTGCCAATTGGAGACTCAATTTCTAACATTGGGACAATGGGGGAAATCATGAAAAACCAACGCTGTCTGGGGACATCTGGGAAGTCTTGTCAATGTAGGACAGGTAGGGGAGGTCTTGGGGGGAAGAGTGTTTTAATGCCATGATACAGTAATTCAGGGGCTTAAGGCAGCACAAATTATCATTGAAGGTTAGAAACAGCAAAGTCTGAGGCAAGAGAGGGCTCCTGTGAGTGTTAGGTAAGATGGGCAGAACTTTCTTTTGTAACGTCAGAATAGATGGGGCCTGGAGATTAGGAGGTATTCTAAGTGTGCAATTTAAAGATATTCATGAGAGTAGCAGATGCCAGCTCAATTCAGAACACTACATCTAGTATGTCACATTTTACTAAGGAACCCATGGTAAACCACTAAATAGAAACCACTTCAGTATAGGCATTACTTGAGTCCCTAAACATGTGTAACTAACTGAAGAACAGTGTGCTTTAGTGAACAGTTTAATCCCTTCTTCACCCCAGACCTCAGTAAAGGAGTTACCCTAGTGATGTAGTTGTTTACTTATGGCTGATGTATGTTAAGCCAGTATGCTTCTATAAACAGTCCTGTCTGCATAAATGGCCATTAACGTAAAACCCATGAGACTTTGTATGTGGATATAGTGCTGCAATATCCTCTCCAAATCCCAAGTTGCAAGACATGAAACTTCCCCAACAAGACAAGAGTGCTTCACAAGCATCGCTTGACCAATTATAGAAAATTGTTTACAATGTATAGAATCCTTTTCACCCTTTCAAGAAAGGGAAGCAAAAGAGATGCATTCCTAAACACCCTCCTTAATAAGATTCTGTGCATGGAGTTTCTAGAAAGCAATAATTTGAGCAGTTTCTAACTTACATTAGAACATTGTATTATTGAGAGCTCCATTGAAGACAATTGTATAGCTCTGGGCTTATAATGGCTAGTATAAGCCTGGAGTGCCAACATTCTAATGTTTGTCTTCTTGTTTCTCCTTTTTTAATTAGAAAATTCTACCCTAAGTGGGTGGAATGTTCTAATAGCCGTGTAGCCCTTGTGCCTCGGGCTATACAGGTTCTTAAAGCCCCTCTGCCTTGTTATGTGCTCTGTTCTGCCACTTGGGCCTATAACTCGGTTTCAGACCCTTTAACAACCCACATAGCCCTCAGCAGTCAGAGATGACACCAGGCCCTGGTTAAGTTGAATTGCCTTATGGCCTGATTTAGAGTTTGTGGACTGGTTATTCTACACAAATATTACAAATATCCCTTAATACAAGTGCATTATCTCACATGGCAATTGTAATATGGCAGAGGAGATCTCTTTTACATTTGTGACTGAGTAACCTGTCCACCATAGTCTAAACATTTAATCGTACGGCCCAGAGAAGATTGGGTCTAGTGGCTAAAGTGCTGGCAATTGAATCAGAAGTCCCAATTTTTAATCTTTGTTGCTGATATTTTTTCCAGAGTTTGGAAGATATGAAAAGACACCGAACACAACCATTGAATGCTATATAAAAAAGCTTTCGTATTAAAAAAACAAAAGTACTGAACACATTGTCAGTGGTTCAATTTCTCTTCTTTCTAAGCAGTTTATTAAAAGAAACTGAGTGCTTAGAAGTAATATGAGTCTCTCCTAGAATGACTATTATCGTGGGATTTCAGTCATTTATTTTGAGATGTTATTTACTGATCCCAGTACCCAGTGTGTGAACATCTGTCTTGATTCAGCTTCTGTTTACTGACGTTCCGGGTGCAATTGTGTTTCTGTGAGTGTGGGAGACATTGGGTCTAAGCCGCCTTTAATAGTTGCTGATACCCCAAAACACAAGTTGAGAGAGGACACCGCCATGTTCATTTAAATCAGGATATCTCTGTTGTTTTCACATGTCACTTTCTTCATGTATGTGAAAAGGACAAGGAAACTAGTGATTTGATCATCCTTTTTTGAAGTTATTGCTAAGTCTGGAAGCACTGAAGGACCAAAACAAACAGCTCTATGCTCAGAATCGGGCTCTGTCATGTGTGATGAAATGTGACCCATGCATTTGAAAGAGGGAAGCTTCAGGCATGGATGTGGAATTCCTGTAGCCCAGTGCCCAGGACATATTGTTTGGGGTCTAGGACAACATGTTTTCATGTTTATTTTGTCCTTAGAACAAGTAGGCCCAACCCTCTGCAGTACAAACCCTCTGACTGCCAGTTTACAGTACCATATTATGGAGCAGGAAAGGGAATTGTCTGCAGTTGAGGTAATATTTGTGTCCGTATGGTTATACTTTTTGAGCTTGTATTTATGGTTCATTAATGCAAAACCTTTATTATTAGGGTGAGTGCTCTAAATACATATTGTAAGCTTGTACTGCAGTACTAACAGTGGTTCCAGTAAAAAAATGTGTAGAAATGTTTGCAAAGTTGAACAATATGAGGCTACAGGTAATGCTCCCAGAATGCTAACTGATTAAATGCAAATATTTGGTGAAGCTTGAAAGCAAGATTGAAAATTCTTTGCTCTCAAAATAAAATGTTCACCAAAAATGCAACTACGAAAGAAAATGTTTTTCTAAATGACTGAAATTTTAGGTACCATTTCTTTAAAGTATCATTCAGTGAAATGTTTTGATGCACGCTAGTATTCTTAAAAATGTTCACAATGGAAAATCAGTGAAACTAGTTTTAAAAAGATTTTGAGAAACATGAAAATAAGCACTGGTGAAGCCAACAGGTCTGACATTGGTGGTCAGTCTTTTGGTTTTGTCAATGCGTGTCTTATTTTGACATGGCTTTGGTAAACCTTTCTTGTGGGAGCAGCCAGGCCCTTACTATTATAACAAATATTGGCAAAAATATTTTTTGGTCTCAAAAAACACACATTGCCTAAGTTTCTGGCACAGAGCAAAACTACTTTGTGTGGCAATATTCTCCTTTTAAAAGAGAAGATTGCTGTCACTCTCGGTGAAGCCAGCCGATAGCTGGATAGAGAGAAATAATTACTTTTAATAAAAACAAACGGTCTTGGTTAACTCCAGACCTAATCAAAGGTCTAATGGGTAAAGAAAGTCACAGAAGGTATTCTAAGTATTCTGATTACAATCAATCAGCACTCTCATCTTTTCTTTATAAAAAAAGAGATGCAATTTAGTTGCCTTACCTTACAATCACTAATTAAGGCAGAGTTATAGAATATGTTTTCCACCTTCAATGGCTGAAAAAATCCTGTCACTTTTCTTGCACAAACCAGATTTTTGATCTTCACCAAGCCTCTGTGTTCATTTGTTTGCAGTTATATTTATGATCATAGCATTTTTATAATTCTTTTGTGCCCTAGTTAAAGTTTCCTTCTCCCCTGTAGGTGACCGTTTAACTTTTCTGGATTTTGACCTCCATCTCAAATTGTCTTTCATGAAGGATGTTCTACCTCTCATTAGTTCAAATAAACTGTGTCTAATAGATGAGCAAGGAGTTAACCTGTACGCCCTCACAATCTGCCAAACTTCCTTATTGCAACACGTTTGCATTACTACCTGAATGATACACATATGTAGTTTTGGGTAAGATACCATTTATTTTTACATTTGCCTTGAAGAGTTTTTAAGTAAACTATGGACCAGGATAGACTTTAGTAGACCCTCCTTCAAGAGAGTCTGATCAGGGAAATTCACAACTGCCAGAGAATCTCCCTTAGAAACAATAACATTAGCTGGCCAGTTTAAAAAGAGGTTGAAAATGACTACAATATACTTAGGTCCCCCATTTTCGTAAACAGCACCGTTTATGTTTAAACCAATCCTTTCTCACAGCTTCTCCTGAATGTTAACGTAACAGGGGATTAAAATTCACCAAGTTTTTATCAGAATAACTACAATTCACGTTTTCCCTCACCTTTTTAGTAGCTAAATCCATCCATGGCCATGGACTTCGAGATATATTTCCAGCAGTTTTTCTCATCGAATTTTAGGCTGAATTACTCTGCCACTGTGTCATACATTACCTTCCTCTGCAGAAAGCTCGTGTTTCAATTCCCAATTCTCAATACAAATGTATATTTTTGTGTAGATCTTTTTTTAATTTGGCCACCCTTTCGGTATCATTTCATATACCCTTAGTACAGTTCGATATTCTCCTGGAACATCTTTCCATTTATAATTACTAATATAATGATGAATTCCTTCATTCCCCTCAGCCACACAGCATTTCTCATATTCATCATCTAGTGAACGCTTCAAAGGTAAATGACAATAAATAGGCATTTGTGTTCTGAACTAAAGGCACATACTGTACCTCATAATTATAATCCAAAAATGTAATTGGCATGCAAACTAGTCATGGAAGAGCATTGAATACACCTTTTATGGTAAGACCGTTAGTAAATGGTTTATGATTACTACAATTTAACAATATACGTGATCCCCAAATGTAAGGCCAGAGTTTCCCGCTCAATTACAGAATACTTTTCTTCAATTGAGGTTAATGAACATGAAGCAAAAGCAACTACACATTAAGTTCCATTACTACCAATCTGAGTTAAAACAGCTCAAATAGCATTACAGCTACAGCATCTGTAGTGCAAGCAGAATATGGTGCTCAACATAGGACATTTACTATACACCAGAACAATAGATGCCCCTTGTAGGTATTGACCTCTGAAAGCAGCCCTGTATTTCAGCTGACAGAACCATTTACATAGGGACCTACTATACTACTAATAAATTCTACATATGGTAGATCATGGCTGTCCCAATTAATGACTGTGATTTTCAGTTCTGGAAACATGCAAGGACATGTACTACAAAACAACTCTGCTCTAATAGCAGTGCTGGAATATCTGGACTCTCTTACTTTTACTGTATCATTTTTCTCTTGCTTCTTTCTTGTTCCTAATGTACCCTCCATTGTGACTCTGTGATTAAAAGCATGGTAAAGTGCCAAAGACTGTTTCGGGGGATGCAGAAAAAGACATTAATTCCTCGCCTTTGTTGTTGGGCAACTCCATCCAGACTGTTGTAGTGGAGCTGACTCGAGCACTGTGGTCTCACAGACGTGCTTCACTGGCAATGAGACAGGAAGATCCGAGGAGCTCTGTCTGACAGCCATTCTAAGTTAAGATAAGACTTTGTGCCCTGAACGGTGCCCACATTCTGGCAGGGCGCTAGTGCACTGCTTATCAGGGTTGTTACTTATAGAGACCATAGTGCATAAAATACCGAGGCATTAAAATGCAGGCCTAAATTTTCTGCTTTGAATGCTGCCGCTTTACAGATACTTGGTTGAGGGGTTGCACATGAAGTGCTGGGAATAGTACTTTAAAATTGATACACTGAAAATGGTGGCATAGTTTTGTTGCTTTACATGCGGGGCCAATATTGATGTTGGTGTGGAAATAGTGCTTTTCAAGCTGCAGCTTTACACATCTGGCTTTGTTTGGTTGATGCACATGTTGGGGCTTTACATACTGTTATAAAGTGGAGACCTAAGCAAGTGTAGAGACATCAGTTTAAGAAGTCTGGCACAAATATGTGAGTGGAGGTTGGCTCGGAATATAGGACCCATGCCATAATAGGCCCAGTACCCAAACACAGTACTTTTTATAAAATTAATGCACTAGCTAAATGTAGGAAGTAATACAGAGAATAGTGCACCATTAAGACATGTTCAAAGTATTGAGGGATTACACAAACTGGCCTGGGATTAGTGCATTACATGCTAAATCACTATACATACTGGCCCGGGGATTGTCCATACTGCAGCATTGCAAATACTGGCCTTGTCTTGTTGCTATGCGTATTGTACATAACAGTTACAATTCTGGCATGAATCCAGTTATGTATTGGGTGTTGCAGATATGGGCCTAACGATAGTGTTATAGGTACTGGTGCATTCAAGATACTGACTGAGAAATATTATACTACATACTGGAACTTTAAACTAACTGACCTCGGTATGGTGCTTTACATACGGAAACATTGAAGATACTGACTTAGCAATGTTGCTGATCACTGTTGTTGTTTTAAATCCTGGGGCGTCATACATACTGGGCTTTCAATACTAACATATTGCAGGTACTGGCATAGTGTTGCTAATTTACATGATGGAGCATTATGGCAACTGGCCCTCGGATAGTGTTGTAGATGATGAATGTGACATATTGCGCACAGCTGCTCCGCTGAGTGTCCCGGCGCATTGCACAAGCCAGAAGGAGGTACGTTCCGGCATTGAATCCTGATTAAAAAGCCAGGTTTTCAACCTTTTTTTAAAATTCTGCTGGATCACTAACCGCACGGATTTCCAGAGGAAGCTTGTTCCACGCTGTGGCACCCAAATAAGATCTGCCTCCCGCTTTGGCCTTCCAGATTCTGAGTGTCACTGCCAATAATTCATTGGCAGACCTCAGGTTTATTGCTGGAGTGTGAAAGCTACACCTTGATCTGAGATATTCTGCACCCGACAAATATAATGCTCCATGCACTAACACTAAAGCCTTAAACCGGATTCTATTCCTGATCGAAAGCTAGTGCAGAACACGCAAATGAGAGAATACATGCTCTCTCACAGGCAGTTTCAGGAGGAGACGGGCTGCAGCCTTCTGAGCCACCTGCAGTTTCTTCATCAGGTACTACAGCATGCCAAAATAGAGAGGATTACCATAATCCACTGAGGTGACATACTGGGGCTTTGCTGATACTATTATGCACATTTTGTTTCTAACATACTAGAGTTTTATGAATTTCACCTTAGGAAATGATTTGTGCTTCAACAACGTTTAAAAAGACAATCTTTGTGGCATTTCTAAAAAAACATCAAGTTCACCAGTAAATAGTAAATTACATTGTTGATATTAAGACAACTGCAGCAAAAATGGATTATCTAACTGTGGACAAATGCCCAAAAACACATTTATAGGTTTCAAACAAAACATTTTTTTATCAGTGGAGAAAGCTGCATTTAGCCTGTGCAGTGTTTCTCATGTCCCAGTCTTTTTCTCTCTCCCTTTCTTTCACTCTCCCTCCCAGTGTTTGTATATCAGTGCTGCTGGCCACCCCTGAGTGATATTTGCCTGCTTGGTGGTCTTTTTCCGATGCACAGTGTAGGAAAGTGCCACAGTTGGCATGGTTCCCGCCCCCCACACTTTTTGCTTGATATTGATGCAAACTTTGAAAGTGTGCTGGGATCCTGCTAACCAGGCCCCAGCACCAGTGTTCTTTCCCAAATTCTGTACATTTGTATTAACTGTGTGCCATGGGTGTGCCAGCTGTGAAGTCCCTTGTAAAAGGTTCCCATGGTACCAAGGGCCCTGTGGCCAGGGAAGGTCCCCAAGGGCTGCAGCATGTATTATGCCACCCTGGCGGACCTCTAACAGAGTATATGGTCTGTGACTTTGTCATTACGAACTCCACAGCTTCCTAATGGCTTCACTGAATACTGGGAAGTTTGATATAAAACTTCTCAGCACAATAAGCTCACATTGATGCCAGTGTGGGATTTATTGAAAAATGCGCCTAAAGAGCATCGTAGAGATTCCCCTGTATGTTAGCCAAATTGCTACTGCAGGACTAACCGGTCTTTGATAGCCTGCCACTTTCAGACAAGTTTCTGACCACATAGTGTGAGAGCCTTTGTGCTCTCTGTGGTCAGAAACAAAGCCTGTCTTGGGTGGAGGTGCTTCACACGTCCCCCCTGTAGGAACTATAACACCTGCCGGTGATCCTCAAAGGCTCAAACCTCGGGTTACAGTGCCCCAGGGCACTCCAGCTAGTGGATTTGCCCGTCCCCCGGAAAAAGGCCCACTTTTTGGCGGCAAGTCTGGCTGGAAAATTAGGGAAAACAGGGAGGAGTGACCACCCCAGCTAGGAACACCCCCAAGTTGTCCAGAGCTGAGGTGACTCCCTCCCTGCAGAATACTCCATCTTGGTTTGGAAGACAAGGACCAGTAGGGTTAGGTTTGTGTCCTCCTCCCAAAAGGGTGTGGACATAAGAAGGGTGTAGCCACCCTCAGAGACAGTAGCCATTGGCTACCTCCCTCTGACCCTTGAAACACCCTTAAATCCAGGATTTAAGGGCCTTCTGGTGACCTGACAAGAAAGAAGGGACTGCTAAGCTGAACCCCAGCAGAGAAGAAGGAAGACGACAACTGACTTGGCCCCAGCCCTACCGGCCTGTCTCCTGTTTCAGAGAACCTGCACAAGAACAGCGGCGCATCCAGCAGGACCAGCGACCTCTGCCAAGCTCCAGAGGACTGCCCGGTACCCAAAAGGACCAAGAACTCCCATGTGGAGGGGCCCTGTCCAAGAAGAAACAACAACCAAGGATTCAAACTCCACTCCGGATGCATGAGTCCTGACTACTCTGCACCCGACGCCCACAGCACGTGTCCAGGCAGCCCAACCAACTAGAGAGGATCCCCAGGCGATTCCGAGCATGTGCCCACCCTCGGTTGACCACTCCAGCCCTCCACTATCACTCCTGCAGAGGGAATCCCGAGGACCCTCCTGACCGCAAAAGCTCCAGACGAAGATATCCAACTCCTAAAAGACTGCTGCACTCGCAGCCCCAGGCCTTGGAGAACCCGACCTCCGGTGCAGCTACATTCAGCAGGCAGCCCTCCTCCCTGTCCAGCCTATGGTTTGCCCAAGAAGACCCCCTTGACCTCACCTGCAGCATCTGAGTGACCCCCTGACCTCTGAACCCTGAAACTCGACCTCCGGTGCAGCAATGTTCAGCAGGCGGCCCTCCTCCCTGTCCATCCTGTTGTTTGCCCAAGGCGACCCCCTGGACCTCGCCTGCAGCATCTGAGCGACCCCCTGTGTCCCCTCATAGAGAATCATTGGAAACCCAACGGCTTGTTTGCAGCCTGTACCTGGCTGCCTCAAGGCCGATGAGGGTAATTGTTTGGTGCCTACGTGTGCCACCCCCCCCCCAGTGCTCCTCTAAACCCTCCAGGTCTGCCCTCTGAAGTCGCGGGTACTTACCTGCAGGCAGGCCAGATTCCGGGTGCCCCCAGTCTCCATAGGAGCCCATGTTAATTTTGCCTCAACTTTGACCTCTGCACCTGTCTGGCCCCATGTTGCTGGTGGTGGGTGTTTGGGGTTGACTTGAACACCAACCTGTGGACCTCCTAACCCCCAGAGACTGAAACTGTAAATCATTTTACATTTTCTTCCCCCCAGAAACTGTTTCTGAAAACTGCAGTGTCAACTTTTAAAACAGGCAATTGCCATATTTCAAAAACTGTATAACTTATTGATTTCAAACAAAGTACCATTAATATATGTGTGAAATACAGATCTATTGAATTACTTACTTGCAACTTGAATCTTGTGGTTCTAGAAATAAATTAAGAAAAATATATTTTTTAAATAAAACCATTGGTCTGATGTTGTCATTAAGTGTGTGCTTCTTCTTCGTCTGTGTGTGTACAACAAATGCTTTACACTACACTCTGATAAGCCTAACTGCTCGGCTACACTACCACAAAAAAGAGCATTCGTATTATGTACTTTAGCCTCTGTGTGGCTTCTAGAGAACCCCTGGACACTGTGAACACTATATCTCATTTTGATATAGCATTTACAGAGCCAGCTTCCTAGACACAAGCAACAGCCACTGACAAAAAAGTGTTCAGTTCTCTCTGTGAACTTTTGCTGTATGCATCATGAGCATCTAACAGCTGCTCACAATCCAATTCTTTTTTTTACCTGTCCTCCTTGTTATTGTGGCTGGCAGCAGTCTCTACTGATTTTATTCTTTTACATTCATGATGCACTGCATGCACTTCTCTCGTCTCTACTTGGGTGCAGGGCTTTACCAGAGGCTGACAGCTCTCAGGGATTGAAGAATAAGTGGTGGGGTGCACACCAGGTTCATATTGGGACAGAATGTGGCCCATAAGTGGCCCACATTTTTTGAATTGGTTAGTTAAAAACAAGTGACTGACATTTAGAAATTGAGGAACTCTGAACCTATGAACAGGGTGTCTTGGTGGTCTCTGAGGAATGTGGAACTGCAAATGTAAGAAATTGGAAATATTAGTTGAGGTGGGCAAGAACCCACGCCAAATAATAATTGCAGTCCTTTTTAGGGAAAACCACTATAGTCACTAAATAAACTGTACTAACCCTGTGGTTGGTTGGCAGAAAGCAGTCTGGCTTAACTGAGACAATGTGTAAAGTATTTATGCAATACTCAACAGAAGAAAAAATCCAAACCAATTAAAAAAAATAGAGTACCTTTTAATGAATAAAATGACAAAAATCCAATAAATAGAACCAAAGATATTAATTTTTAACTTTTGAATTAAAATTAGCAGTAAAAAGCAAAGACCTTGCTTTAGCGACTGCATCGATTTCCTCCCCCCCTCAGCCCCCGTCCCATTGTGCGACGTATGTTCTAATTAATTCCAGTAGATCCTTCGCCCAGCATTTATCTTACTTCAAAGTATCCTTACAATTCCCTTGACTGAGTAAGTCTCCTGGTATTCTATTCGGCTAATTAAGATATCGCAATCTATTCTTGGTACACCAGTACCAGAAAGCTATTATTGTGCTCCAGTAGTTACTGGGCCCAGATCTCCTTGTCTGTATATGTCAAGACCCCTGTGAGTATTCTTTTTGGATCACACAATTGGTGTTTTCACCTGTGTGTTGGTTTCCTCCTTATTAGGTGTCCTTTCTGTCTGTTGGTCCTGATGAGACCCCTTACCCTATAGAGGGTCGAAATGTCGTTGACTTTTATTGGTGAACCTAATCACATAACCATTTGAAATGAATTGGGTTATTAAATAGGGACGATTGATGACTTTAGGTCACTTATGTTGAGGGTATTGGAAACCTTAAATGTGAATGCACTGAATTAACTTGATTGTTCATAATGTGTTTTTTTGGGGTTCCTGGTTTTGGACACCGCTTTGAAGTTTTGATAATTATCACACTTGGTTGTCTTGATGGAAATTATATACAAATTCTTTCCTTTTTTTAAATTCTGGAAGACTTTGTGTCTCTTTAAATATAATGAGGCTTCCTTCAGTCATCTTAGAATGTATTATTCAGGTATGTAAATTATTTCATTGAATATTCGTACATTGTTGGACAAGAACCAGTGTTTTTTGACATATGTTGTTTGGTCCAGATTCTTTGTTGCTAGGGTTGCCTTTGTAGTGCTTTACTCAAACTGAAATTAAACACTATAAGTTGTAGTGTAACAGTATTTTCATATGGGAGAATCAGCCTTGCCACAGTGAAAAATGATTTTAGAGGTTTTTCACTGTCGCAGAATGTAAAAGGTTAAATGTACACTGCCTATTTTTTTTAACCCATATGCAGCCTGCATGATGGCCATTTAGGACCTACTTTTAGTGGTGACTTACAGGTATTAAAAAGGAAAGGTCTGAGCCTGGCAAAAGTTTGTTTAGCCAGGTCGAAATACCAGTTTAAAACTGCACACCCATGGTGCAGTGGTGGGCCAGGAGACTTTTGTTACAGTGCTATTTAGTGGATGGCACATGGAGTGCTACAGCCCGCTAAACACATTTAATTTACAGGACCTGGGTACAGCTAGTACCATATACTAGGGACTTATAAATAAATTAAACAAGTCAGTGAGGTAAATGTCGGTTTTACCAGGTTTCAATGGAAGCGCTTAAGAACTATACAACTTATTAACAGGAATAAAGTGTGCAGAGTCCTATGGTCAGCAAAAACAGGTTCAGCAAAAGAAGGCAAAAATCAGAGGGAATACCCTGCAAAAGATGGTTATTTCAAATAGCAAGCATTTCTACTTTCTGCAGACAATGTTTGTTGTAATATTATGGAAATGCACCTGTGGTAATATCGGGGATATCCAGCAGTGAATTTCAGTCTTCCTCTCCTATTAGAAAGATAAAAACAAAGTGCTATTGGTCTATCAACACTACCTTCAATGAGGTAAAAGCATCTGTAGCACACTTACTTCATTACCTTAGCCTGTCTACCGGTTCCACTTTTATACCACTTCTGTCACCCACAGCTCTTTAGGTTACTGTGCCATCTTATTCTGGGTTTGAAAATGTGAACAGCAGCAGGCATATAAACTCTACAAGATGTTTTATAATCATTCAAATGTCCTAGACATAGATTACACTGAGATCTCAAGTGAATTAACAACTTAAGCTAGTGCTTCCCAAACTTTTTAGAAACAAAACCCAGTTTTAAGAACCACAAACTTTTGCGACCCACCTAGCTCAAATGAGCATGAGGTAGATGATTTTATTAATGTAACATTGTGTGGTAACCCACTGTCATTTACAGACCACATTTTCCATTGAAATGAGCACTACATTTGTGCAGGCTTACGGTTTTACTGACAAAATTACATAGCACACTAATGATGTGTGGGAATCGTGTTTCAGTGAATATTTATAATTTGTGCATCACCAAGTAAAGTGTCCTCATTTGTTTTGACCGTATTAAAATATTTCTTTAATCGTAGGTCAGAATTACAAAAGAAGGTGCTTCATTTTTGTTTTTCTAATTGCTGAATATGTACAGTTTATTTGCAAGTATTAACATTTTGGTGTGTTACAAAAACAGCTTCGTACAGCCTTTGCTTTCCCAGTTCCCCAGCACGATTATCACATAATTCACTTTACTTTTCTTTCTCTGCAAAGTGAGAGGGTTTTCTACAGAAATCTCCGTGTTAAAATAAATAAGCAGCTATTTGTCAAAAGAGACAGTCTGACTTTTGACCCCTGTATTTAAAGCACAGAATATGTGACAAGATGCAGATTGTAAATGTGTCTTTATTTATTGCTTCAACTTTCGCCACCTACCACTGAGTAACAACCCACAGTTTGGGAAACACCCACCTGAGCAATATTTTGAAAGTTTTATGTCAGTAGTGCTGGATACACATGGATCATCAAATGCCTGAACCCCGTAAGTCAGCTTGCCAGTAGGTACACTTGCCTAACAGATACGGCTGGTAAAATGTACTGGTGGTCAGAGTTCCTATTGTGGTTAACTGGAGTCATGCAGGAGGAGAAGTGTTCGAATCATGTTGCTGCAAACTGAGCCTTTCATTTTTCTACGATCAATAGAATAAGCACTACTGAGCTGGGTACTAGTGACTCCCAGTAGCCCTTCTGCCTTTTCCTGGGATGGCAGGTCCAGACAGGAGCCGGCCGTCTGAAAGAGGCAACTGTGAGCTCAGGGCAGTGTCAAGAGTCACGGGCAACAGTGCACAACAGAAAATAATTGTTGGAATTTACGATTATACTTGGGATGATGCCCACTGTCTAACATGGTAAAAATGGTGGCCTATACATAATGGTGGTAATTCCTGAGAATTTGTGGGACTCCCATGACAGATTTGTTTTTAAATAGGTTTTCATTTTTATTAGCTGTATTGACTGTTAACTGCTGTTTTCTTTGAACCACTTTTCTTCCAACGTGCACCACACGCTCCAAAAGGGTGGTTACGATAAAGAGACCTTGTTTAACCGTTGAGTGAACTAACCCAAAACGATTTGAACATGAGCACTGATTTCCGGTTTCTTCGAGTCCCTCACAGTGCTTGGCAATATCAGACTTGTATCTGTAAGCCATAATTAAAAATAAATCCTTCAAAAGCAGGCACATCTCGTGATACTGCCTTTTTGCATAGATTAATTTTAATTAGGGAACCCTAATTAAAAAAAACAATGCAAGATTAATTTATGTTCCACCTCAATTCATTTATTATGCCTGCTTTGCTTCAAGTAAAAAAACAAGCAGTGACATGTCCGGTTACAGAATATGTGGAATCCACATGTTTACTCTGGGCACCTTGATAATAGCTTGGAATTCTAAGCAAAGATAGACTAATAATACAACAACGTGGCCGCCTACAGCGTCTCCTATCCTTATTTGGAACCCAGAGTACATTGCAGACCAAAATGGGCGTGCCTTTATCTTTTTTTAACAATGTTTAACGTTTAGTTTAGAAAAAAAATGTTAAGACTGAGTTACACTAAAGGGAAGTTAATACTTAAGCATAAAGTATCTTTCTTTGAATAGTTTCATGGACAGGACAAAAAAACAGTCGCACCATTTTCTTTCACACTGAAAACAAAAGTAAGGAATATCCATGTAAAAAAGTACAACGTTTAAAAGTCAGCATGGCAAGGAGCAGTTTAAAATGTGTGTTTAGTATTACCACCTACATTACTTGAGTAGTTCTGTAAATCCTCTCTAGATTTCTGGCTAATAACTGGCAGAAAGTGGTGGAGTACTTCCAAACAAGGAAGGGGACAAGATATGGGAGTGGACCAATCCGCTGGTGGAATGCCTGGTCTGCAGCACCTAATTCGAAAGATCCCTTTCATCTGTGGTAAAAGACCAGATACAGCTAAAATGACATTACTATAAGAGGACCGACGACTACCTTTTGAGTTCCTTGCATCTGGAGTAAGATAGCATCCAACATAGCTTATTGGACTTAGGCCCTATCCAGAGACCTGTAGGTCACAGGTCACAAATTAAAACCTCCGCGCTGCCAGTCCAGCTTTTCTTGTTCCTCCAAGTTCAATGTATTGGGTTCTATGAGACAAGTATTAAAATTGCCCATTCATCATGCGCCCACAGAAAATTTAATTTACCTTTCCCAATTCTTCAATGCCAAGACTTCATTGGCAGGCAAGGCTCTCAGTTAAATACATTGATGAAGGCTGGGCTTCCCTACTAAACGGACAGAACAGGCTTGCATGAGCACAAACTTCAAATTGGTTACAAAAATGTTACACAACTAGTAGTTGACTAGGCTTAAATTGTGTTGTGCAAAATATAAGATGGACAATTTATTTTGTAAATGTAAAGGCCAAAACTGTGACTTGATACATGTTTTATGGTCGTGTCCTAATTTGACCCGATGCTAGAAGGGTGCAAGGGATACATTAGCTTCAATTACTACCTATGCATTTCAGCCAAATTGGGGCATCTACTTGACACGTCAAATGTCAATGACCCCCGTTGCACTGGTAGAGCTGAAGAGCCACGGCATTTCCCTTGGCTACTGTTTGTATGCTTCGATATTGGAGAGAGCCTGCAGTGCCATTTCATTCATAGTGGTCCCCTAAATGTATAGGTTCAGCCTCACATGACCATACACGTTACAGGTCACAATGTCAGGAACCTGGTTTAACAGGATCTGAGGTTTCTACTTGGAGGCTGTGAATTCATAAAGTCCTGGAGACTGGTTGGTTTCTTCCCCCTTACCTTTTTTCTGGTATAGTGAGATTCTCCTCGCTTTTACTTGGAGGCTGTGAGTTCATAAAGCCCTGCAAACTGGTTGGTCCCCCCCTCCCCTTTACCTTTTCTCTGGTATAGTGAGATTCTCCTATCCTAACCCATACCAGATTTGGATGCAGTGCATACCTGGCTTCACTCCATGCCCCTTCAGTGTCTCCCCTCAATGTTTCTGATAATACTTATTCAGACATGTGACAGAAGTTTCCTTATTGCCACCCAGAGGCAAACTTACAAAGGTATTCTATCCCCCTTTCTCTTTTTCATAGGGCTTCTTCTCATTCTTTTCTTTAATATGGAAAGTGTACATTTTGCCTATAATTAAGATTTTTGAGTTCTGCCATTGCAGTTTATGATGCTTAAAAAAACGAATACAGAACTGTTAAATAAAAACAATTCTGTGTAAGCTGGTATCCATTGGGAGCTGGAAAAAATATATATATTATAATGGACAGTACCATCTATTTTGAGCTGAAAAGGAGAAGAGGATGTTTTATTTGTTCATCTATTTTCGGATATACTCAGTTGGAAGTTTTGTAAAGGGCAGCAAGCATCATTTTTTCCAGAGTGTCAATGTTTGATGGTCCATAGTGGTGGTGAGTGATGTCTCTTTCACTGTGTTGCACACATACAAAAAGTGTCCTAATCTAAGTATCATCATGTCAGCACAGATGGCTGCTGTCAGGCAAAGTATGAGTAGTGAAATGAAGGACTGGGTCTGGTCACTGTGCAGTGTTGGAGATGGTCCTGTTGTGACTAGTTTGCAGATGAAGGGTAGATTGCAGAGAAATATCTGTAGGTCTTTCTTAAACACACTATGGTTCTTATGAGAATTTAGGAAGACTTCAAATGTGTTGCATCACATGGGGCCAGCATGCTGATGGAGCTCCCTCTTTGTTTATTCATGTTATTTGGTTGTCTCAGATAGGTCTGGCTGGAGAACATGATTTGTGCGGTGATGTAGTGAGGTGCTTTGTCGGTGTTTTCCAGGCCTCCTGCATTGGAAGGCTTTTTGTTCCATTAACAGGGCGTTGATTTTATTCTTGCTAGATCAGTAGCCAAATCACTGTTTTAAAGGCTGATAATAAATGTATTTTTTAGAGGATTAGGTACAGTTTTGCTAACTTGTTAATATGTCTCTACAATTTCTGCATTTGAGATTGGAGATTTGGGGAGGTGTAGCTGTAAAATACTGCAAAAAATCGATCTCAGTAAGAGATGTTGCTACTTTCACTTGATGGTCAGAGTTTAGCGGAGCCAGTGCCTTCCTTGGTGTATTCAGTTAACCATTCACATGCCTTTGACCCCTATTGTGAGCCAGGATATAAAAGAAGTGTTCTGTAATGAACAAGTTACCTGGGTTCTTGACCTTTTCTACACACGATGATGCAGTACTCAGTATTTTTAACCATGAAAAGACATGGGCCCTGATTACGAGTTTGGTGTACTGGAGCAACCGTCTGCCAAACTCCCGACAGGATGGCTGCAGCAGGGCGGACCTGGCTGATAGCAAACCTGCACCTGCTGTCAGCCTGTCAGGACCACCGTTCCTGGCTGAAATGAAGGTACCCTGGTGGTCGGACCGCCAGGGTCATAAAGTGGCGGTCAAACCGCTACAACAGTGGCGGTCCAGGTCTAGTGACCGCCAGAATCGTAACTAGGCCATAGCGTTTTGTGTTGTGGCTGCTCAGCATCAACACCTCTGTTTGATCCCTTGTAGCTACACAAGTTGCTGTCCGTCATCCGGAAATGGACGTGTGATAGGTGTTCAGAGAACAGAGGTTGACTTAGAATCATGGACTGGTTTTCTGTTTTGCAGCCATGCAGACACTGGTATTCTCCATCAACTAGTGTACTAAGACAATTAGCAATTGACTGCCCTGGCCGCCACTCTTTATGTATGTCCAGCAAATGAGTGTCTGCATTTTAACATCCCAGACAAAACTAACTTTTGCCACTCTTAAAGAGCTTCACTGTATGCATCTTGACAAGATACTTTATTGAGTGGATCTGTTCGAAATGCAGTCTGTGCAATAGCTGCTGGCCTGGGTTTTTTAGTAAACCTGCCATTTGCATTTACTCACTTATACTCATCTCCCACTTGTTACCCCCACCCCATTTAATTAAAGGAAGCCGTGTTACTTCCTCATTTCGTATTTTATAAAAGCTCGCACCCTGTGTGTTCTTCTCAGTAGACCCCCACCTTTTATGGAATATAAGCATTATCTTTTATAAACCAAGCACATGACCTAGGTATTCTCACTAGCTATACTGGTTGCTGCTGTTTACAGTGTTGTGCGCCTACAAATTAATCTGACAACTCTATAAAGGAAGTTAGCTTTGAATTAGGGCTAATTTGCAGCACATCACAGCCTGCCAATGTTCGTATTCTGAATGTGGAGACTGGGCAGAACACAGCATCCCACAGTGTAACATTTTTTCCTCCTCGCAGTGTGCCTAACGCCTAATTAGAAGGTCTTGTGGGTTATGAAGCGTTGAAGAGATGCAGATCGGGGGTTAACTAGCTTTGTTTCATGCTCTGCCACCTGCTTTTACAGGGTGTCCTTTCTTTTGATCAATAAAACTGCTTGGTTAATTTGAAACTGCCTCTGTTATTTCTTAAAACATAACTTGCCTACCCAGCTTCACCATTACTCTTGCATAATATGTTCAAGCATATACTGATTTTTCTGTGCTTATTTATACGAATGCACTTGATATCTTTGTTTTCTCCAGTTCTAGTTCATAAAGGTTCTAATGTGAAAAAGAATACATGACTTCCTACTAGGTAGTTACTCAATGGTGAAGAAGGAGGAGGTCTGCCATTTACAGTGTAAAGGGGTTGGAACATCTGTCTAATGCAGTATATTAAAAAATTATAAAAATTCACTTGTTTTTTTATATAGCATTTCGTACAAAACCTTATTTGTTTCCAAGAGCTGCAAATAACAAGTGTTACTTTTTACTTAATATACTAATCTCAGATGGATAGAATGCTGAGATGATGTTGCCGAGATAGAAACTTGTGACCACCAAACCACAGCAGGTCATAGTCCAGAGATGAGCATTTTATCTCACAGCCATCTTGCCGGCTGTAAAGGTTTTAGTTGCGAGTGCTGGTACTTTCACTGGAAGCAGTTATTAGGTTTATTGCTGTTTAAACTTTGGAACAGAGAACCTAGTGTACCACAAAATAAACTAACATTATCTTGGTAACTTCGGTGCCAACCAGATCTGAGTGTATGGAGTGTACAAGGAAGGGAAATGAACAGTGCAAAGGGTCTTTCCATAGCTCCTACTTTAAAAAAGACCCTTGCTAGATTTAGAGAATACCACCATCATGACATCCAAAAAGGAACGGAATTATCTCACTTAGACTGGTATGCTTAAAAAAAGTAATAATATTAGTGTTTCTGTACACTAATTGCATTACTGCATTTATGTTTCCCCGTACTGCCATTTGTAGGAAATTTGGATGCAAGGTACTGCGTCATGCTGCATCGAGATGCGTTGCATTGCGTTGCATCTGTTCTGAGGGAGCCCACAGTTGGGCCAGGAGGAGTACACTCTAATACCATCCAAGGGTCTACATCCTGGGGGACACCTCTTAGAGATCAGGACTTGCTCCAGCAGAGGTCAGCAACAGGGCACAGGAAGGTGCAGTTGAGGCTGCACAGATGCAGGGCAGGTCTCTGGAGCTTGTTATGTCCCTGAAGTTTAGAACAGGAGGCCAGTGAGCTAGGCCCTAGAGTCTCTATGGTGATTCTGAACTCAAAGAAGAGGTCCAGTCGTCCTTTCTCATGCAGCAGGGAAGTCCTTCTTGTAGCAGGGCAGCAAAGCAGTTCTTCTTCTGAGTCTTTCTCAGGTCCAGAAGTGATCTTAAGAGTTGGTCAGTGGTGTATGTATATATATATATATATATATATATATATATATTCCGAGATCTGTTTCTGGAATTACCTTTTTCCCCCTGTCCTGGTCCCTGGATGGATGTCTGGAGTGTGGTAGGTGACAGCTCTACCCCTTCCATCAGGTCAGGATGGCCCATCCTGCCAACACACAGGCCTCCCATTGTGATAGTGTCTGGAATCTGGCAGGAACCAATCCTGCCAATGTCCAGGCCTCCCATTGTGATAGTGTCTGGAAGGAATACACAAACGCCACCTACAACTATTCATCAGACCCAGGAAACAGCCTGCAGGCAACAAGTAGGGCAAGAAAATGCCAACTTTCTAAAGTGGCATTTTCAGAATTGTAACTTAGAATTTGACTTTACCTTTAAAGAGGGTTTTAAGTTAGCATTCACTAGAGACTAAACATGACATTTCTACCTTTTCCTAAACAACATTTCCACTTATTCAGTGGAATTAGGTAACCCAATGTTATCCTATATGAGAGGTAGGCCTTATAGTAGCGAAAAACAAATGTAACCGTTTCTTACTACCAGGACATGTAAAAGGTAAAAGTGCATGTACATCATTTTAAATACATAGCACCCTGCCCTATGTGGTATGTTTAGGGCCTACCCCTGGGAGCCTTATATATAGTAAAAAGGATGGTTTATACCTGCAAAAGATTTATTTTTGCAAGGTCAAAATGGCCGTTTGACAGTACACAGGCTGCAATCGTAGGCCTGACAAATATTTTGAAGGGCTACTAAAGTGAGTGGCACAAAGAGTGCTGTAGGACTGTTAGTAGCATTTAATTTACAGGCCATGGGTACATGTAATACCCCTTCACCTATAAGTAAATTAAAAGTGCCAATTGTATGTAAGCAAATATTACCATGTTTAAAGGATAGAGCATAAGCACTTTAGCACTGGTTAGCAGTAGTAAAGTGCAGAGAGTCCCAACAAAGCCAACAAAAACAGGTTCAGAAAACAGGAGAGGTGAAGAGAAAAGATTTGGGCCTCACCCCGCAGAGAGAGCCAAGTCCAACACGACCCTTCTCTAGACAAAAGCCTGGGTAGACTAATCACTACCTTATGGGCATTCCTGCTTAAGCGATAGAACGTGGGCAGTGGGCCTCTTCGGCAGTGCACTAGTCAGTTCTGTGGCTCTCTGATCTCAGTTGAATCCCTCTGTCTACACTCTTCAAAGCCTCTGAACTGACCCATGGGCAAATCTTTTCCTCACTTGTTGACCCCATTTGTAAAGCACCTAACCTTAACCTGCTCACATATGCATCCTAGTAGGCAGCTAGTGCCACCATGACCAACAAAGTGATATGGCCCAATGGTTCTCCCACTGTGGACTGTCTCCATCTCCTGCCCCTCCATCTGGACCTCAATACTCCCCTGTTGGGAGTAGTGCCTCAGAAATCAGAGCTTCCATGGCACCCTGGGTGACCGCTCCTCCTAGTTCGTTTGACATAGATGGTAATTCATTTCCATGAATGAAGTCCATGGGCCCTGAGGATTAACCATGACTCTCCTCTGGGGCACTTCCCCACCCCCATTCAGGGGCACCAGAGCCATAGGGCAGAAGAAGTCATGCACATGGGCCTGAGTTACTTTAATCACCTGTCCGTAGTACTACTCTGTGGAAACCAGTCTTTTCACCATCATGATTGGACTGGCATAGGTATCCCTTAGGGAAGTGACAGGTATCCCATTAACTGTTACTTGATGACAGTGATGACTCCCAACCTCAGGGATCACAAGTTTACCGTTGGAATCAACCTCCCAGCTAAGGGACTCTAGGGCATGGTCTATCCTCTGCTGTAGGGAACTACCTACCCCTAAGGCCACACTGGCTAGACCTGTAGAGTTCTTACCAGTGGGTGGTTTCTTGGGACAGACAGAGTCCCCCCGCCTGTGTTCTAACTGAGGACACTAAAAGCAACAGGGTTGGAAATGGGGTGACTGGGGCCACCATCTATCAGAACCTCCTCCCTGTTTCTCAGAAGGGGCATGGGAGCCCTTTCCCACCACCTTACTCTGGGACCTGTCTGTGGTGCCTTGGACCTCTCCCTCACTCTGCTGGGGGGAACCTGAACATCCCCCTTCTTGGAGTCACTTCCAGGTACCTTCTTTTGGACCCTGGTGCTAAGTGAGTGGTTTCTCTCCACAGTAGGTTCCCTAGGGCTAGTGAGCTTTCTGTCTGTCAGGTGTTGATGTGTCTCTAGAAGACAATGGTTGAACATATGCTGTCTAGAAAACAGATTGTACAGCTCCTCATAAGTGTTTACTTTACTAACCTTCACTCACCCATTCAATGACTTTCTGAAATACTCACAAAATCTACCCAAGACTGGTGGGGCAGTTTCTGACTGTCCCTGAACTTTAACCTGCACTTTTCAGGGGAGAGTTCACACTTTCAGATGAGGGCAGCCCTCATGGGGCGTATTTCATCCTGTCACCATTCGCTAGGGCCCAGAAAGAATCCCTCTTTTCTGTAGGTATGTGTCTTTGCAGACTGGCACCCCAATCTCCCCGGCGTATTTCTGAGGTTACTTCGAAGGCCTCAAACCACTTATCTGTATCTTCCCCACTATAAAGCTAGGAAGCAGGTCTTTAAGTATGTGGACTCATGAGACACTGTGGTTTCACTGCACAGTATGTTGCTGGACCTTGTGCTTTGTTTAGCCTTCAGGTCCAGCTCTTGTTTACTCATTCCATGAGTCGGTAGATGTTGTCTTTCCTCCAGGGCCAGTTTCTTTTCTTCTAGGGCCCTGTCAACTTCTGTCTTCTCCCTTGCCCAGGCTCTCTCTTCCTCAGCCTTTCATTCCTCTATCGCCATCTTTACCTTGCAGCTTGAACTCCCTCTCTGCTTTCTTGTTTTTCAGCTCCTCCGGGACAGGTTGTGGGCAGAGATGCTGCTGCTTGCTCTGGATTTGTCAGCTTTGTGGGCCCTCCTCTGGTCTCTGGGGCCACAAACAGTGGGTTGTTATCCTCCCCTTCCATTTCCCTATTCTACTCCTTAACGTCCACTTCTCCATCTTCCTTCTGTGCTGTAGCCTGAAACAGATGGGTGCCTCCACCAGGCACTGATTTTACAGGTCCTGGGTACATGTAGCGCCAATTTACTAGGGACTTATAAGTAAATTAAATGTGCCAATTGGATATAAGCCAATTTTACCTTGTTGAAAGGAGAGAGCACACGCACTTTAGCACTGGTTAGCAGTGGTAAATTGCAAAGAATCCTGAAAAGCCTACAAAAATAAGTTCAGAAAACAGGAGGGCTGCCGGCAAAATGTTTGGGGGTGACCCTGCAGAAATGGTCAAGTCCAACACCATTCATTTGGGGTTTTTCCACGAATAAATTATTAATAATGTAAATTAGCATTCAGAGTGGAAAGTTGTGAGCTGGGCAGCCATTCAGAATGCTTCCTTTGCTGACTAATGTTTGGATGAACAAAACTACTCCACCCTCCCATCATGCTCCCGCAGCCTCGTCTCTATCAGCTGCTGGTCCACATATGGCTCTCTAGGTTCTTCCCCATGCTTTTTGTGAGAGGGAAGCCCAGTTAGCCAGAGAAAAGTAAAAAAACACAAACAAGTCTTTTCTACATTTGTTTTGCTGATTGGGGTTCCCTTCAGGAAATGCAAGGGAGAAGCCCAGACAGCCATTTGTGAAGCAGCAGCAACCAGATAGAAGGCGGAGGGAGCAGACGCAAGGATTAATCCTGTTTTTTTTTTATCCAAGCATTCAGGCGAGAGGCTGGCCCGGCAGAGACATCTTAAGGACTTTGGGAGCCCAGGACCAAATGTATTTTGGGGGGGCCCTGTTTGGAACAACTTTGAAATATGATCCAGTTTCAGCTTTTTCATGCCCTCTTTGCCGAGGTCACGGACACTGCACAGGCAAAATGGTCCAAATTCTAAATGTGTTTCCACCTAATTTTCAGGGATAGTGATATGTGTTTTGAATATTGTAACACAGCAGTATCCCACTAATAGTACTGCAAATAATATCTGTGACCGACTGCCATTTCTCAGATGTAAGGTCCTGTTTAGATCTCAAAGGAACGTTTTTATGGATGTTGCATGGTGTTGAAAAACAAACAACATTTGTCTGCAAAATGTCTGAAATAGAGTCCCACACATCACTCAGATTAAAATTAAATGAAAGGAAAATGGTATTTAAAACAATTTATGTTTAAGAATCATTCAACGTCATCAGGGCAGAACTGTGTGGATAACAGAGCCCACTTTGCACATGCTTTAAAACGTCTCTGTGGCCTGGCTCCCGCAGTACTCTCTATTTTAAGAGGGAGATAGATCCTAATAGCCGTATTGCCCTCACCTGCAGTGCAGTAACGGCTGTTAATGATCCCTCCTGCCTCCCACCTAAGTGCTCCTGTCTGTGGCGGCCTGGGCCTATAATCACAGGGAGGGTAATTAACAGCCACTGACTTTAAGGTAATCATGTTTACTGCCCACTGTTTGCATTTATACTTCATTAGGAGCATCAGTGATCGTAGGTCTGTCTAAGCACTCCACAAAACCCCTTAGTTCATCACCGTAATGGGTGACCCTAGAAGTATAAAGTTATTTTGTTTCAGCTCTGTCTGGTTTTATTTCAAATGGATGTTTTTGTTTTCCAGGGTGTCCTCTAGCAATTTTTGTCTACTAGATGAAGAACTAGCTGGTAGCTTGTTAATTTTGCATCACAAGATATAATCCTTTATTACTGATTACAACTCTACTGAACAGGAGAGTTGCATATAGTGTACATAGCCACCTTCGGTCCAGAGATTTATTTCCTGTCCGTAATCTGGAAATATCTTTAGTAACCGTTTTATGTTCAGAACCCTATAAAAAGTAAATCGCCCCTCAGGGATACTTATAAGGTATTTTATATGCTTACCATGCATGAAGGTATCCTGTGGAGAGTTAATTGCCTAAAAGACTAATGCATGTCAATTTCTCTTACTAGGCAGCTGCCGTCCTGCAGACTCAGGATATTGCTGGTCTACAAAAATAATTCTGATTTTCATCAAATGCAGAGTTAGCTATCCTGTGTTTTTCTTTTTGATGCTCATTTCTCAGCAGCAAATTACCACAACATCTTCATCATAAAGGTCAGCTGTACCTGCAAATGGAAACAGGCTCTTCCAGCTTGAAAGAGAGAAACCATCCAACATGAATCAAAAATCAAATTGGGAGCCAGTCGGTTGAGGAAATTAAGGCATGGCTGAGAAAACTGAGTGAGGGATCCAAAAGACTTGGATGATTCTGTCTCCTCCTTCGTAAATAGGTACCAAGCCAATCCCTTCATGTGCCTAAATAGAAAAGAACTAGATTGTCTCTTAAAAGAAGTCGCTGAGATTGTTCCTTAGTGAAGAACCGCAGCAAAGGGCAAGCAAGATCAAAGGCGAACTTCAAAAAATGTAATGGAAGTCACCTATAGGTGAATATTGAAAAGAGCCTTAAAGATGCTATCTTAGTGTACACTCCTGGGTATGTATGGGACTGGTGTATAATGTAACCTGTCACTGACATTGACAAAGGAAAAACAATTTTATGTAGCTAGGATGTGTGTATAAGCCTCATGTTTAAAGCCACTCCATTTTTCACATCATGGCATCATCAATAGACTTTAAAGTGGAACAACGACCCTGTAGGTTAAATCATAAGATCAATCTGCAGCCTTTAAAATATTGTGCAGTCATGTCAAATTAATGACTTTAGAAATAAATGCACTAGGTAGTGAATATGCTATAAAATGAGGATTATCAATTACAACTTGTTGCCTCATTTAGCGGGCCCAAAGTGCATATGGGGGGGGGGTAGAGATAGGGGGCAGAATTTCGTGTTTCTTACCAGTGAAAACGCCCTCTCCGACAAGATGTATCTGCTGTAACTGGCAATGGGATTGTAACTGAACTCTATTCTCATGGTGACCAAATAAAAAACCATACTTAAACATCTTTGCAGACACTTCATCGAAAAGCTGGCATTATTTGGTTACCTGTTCAGACCCAACTCATCAGCTGTTTCAGTACATTTGACCATGATTTCCAGGCCAGGGGTTCCCTCCACTGGCTTCCAGTTAAGTTCCGGATTCATCTCAAAATACTTTGTCTCGCTTACAGATCCCTGAACCAGTCAGGCAGTGGTTTCCTTTCCCGCTTGGCGACCCTCTACCAGCCCTACTGTGTGTTGCTTCCCAGCACAACCTCTCTGCTCTGCTTGGCTCGATTTAAACAGGGACATTTGGGTGGTAGAACTTTCCGCACCCTAGGACCTAAACTATGGAACACCCTTAAGCATTCAATGAAAGCATTTTGTCTTCCCAAAGTTTTAACTTGCCTTCATGGTCTCTGTTGTTTTAGGCTGTGTTTTGTTTTACAGTCCTAGCTCCAAAATGCGCTGGCGGATGTGTGCTTCTATAATAATAATAATGATGATAATAATACAAATAATTACATTAGTCACGCCCCGCGCAAACGTGCAAATAAAGAAAGCAGTTTTGTCCATTAATGACAGTACAGCAATTGAAGAATACTGATGATCTTTTTGCTGCAAGTATCAAGCAATCCTATAATAATATGAGGATTTGAGGATATTGCTGTTGACTCCACTACTGATATACATACCAAACTGAAAGCAATTGAGGAACCTTTTGTGAATGAATGGCAAATATATCAGTCTTTCATTACTCATATTCAGTGCTGACCGCAGCACAGGTCTAATGCAGATACCAGGTAGTTGCCAAGGAATGTATTTTACCTATTTGTATTGCTCGTGAGCATCTATATTGTTTTTATTGAAACGTGTATCCTGAAGCAGGTGTGTTGTTTCCTTATCAAACACTGTGTGCCAATCTTCTCATTTTTGGGATGTTGAAAGATTTGCCCTAAATAATTTGCGTGTTTTTTTTCAAAACAGAGTTTTTTTTTTCTTTCTGCTATTGAGTAGTATATGCCAGCATTTTAAAGTGACGTATTTAAGCAGAGTTCACGATTAAGGAAGCGAATTTACATTCGTGTGTCATGCCACTCCCAAGGAATACTTCCATTGCTGAGCTTTCTGCATTGTTTCACCATTCCTGTTCCTTCCAGATAAAGGACTGTTTGCATATGTCCATCATTCTCTCCACTCATAGTAGTCTACAAGCAAAGTGCATTTTTTAATGTAAAGTCAGAAAATAGAGATACAAAACAAAGTTAGGTTCCCTCTGAAATGAGTTATCGTGTTCTACGAGAAAATGAACATGTTGAACTATGAGTAAGAAGTTCAAGCTTTTTAGTCTGTCGTTGTTCTAAGACGTTATGTATTTATTCTGTTGCACATGATGTTCGTGTGATATACATATGTGGTGTACGTTAAAATGGCACAGGAGATTTTTGGTGCCTGTCCGGTATGATAACGTGGCTTTAATGAAAATACGTTAGTTAATAGTGCTAAAAATGTATTTCCATTTCAAATCGAAATAAATCTTCAATATTACAGGAAGTATTTCATACATAAAAGTTTATTATTGTACAATCTGCATTGCTTTACTCTAAAGATAAAGCATCATGGGTTTTTTCTACACCTAATCATGAAGCAAGGAAAGGAGTACGCATTAAAGATTAATGCGTTTACCTCCTAAATCTTAAATGAGAAAGGTCCGCATGTGAAGGGAGTAGGTTACGGATCGTCTGGGAAGACGCTAAATCTGTAGTCTTCTACGTAACTCCCCCTTCTTGGGCCAAATGACAGAGTGGAGATGGAGAGCAGGTCACTGAAGGTCTCTGTAGGTGCACCCGCAATACAAAACTGGGTTCCTCATTGTCCGTGACTGATGGTGCAACGAAGAATTGCACCTTTTGACCTGCACCGGGGCGTGATGGGCGGTGCAGCAATGGATGTACCGCATTCCGTGACCAATGTATCAGTCTGTGCTCCATATCAGGCTGTGCTCCAGATCTTCATGGTTTGCGCTCCACTTGTCTTCTGGGCTGTGGCAGGGAAGGCAGACCATATGGGGTTGATGGAGTGTCCTCCATGCGATAGAGAGCTGTCAGTGGGAAGAGGATCCTACTCAGGCTATCCTGGGTTCCTGGAGGTTTATGAAGGACAACAAAGCAATGGTGCATGATTGATTGCGGCTCTAGAGTAGAGGACGCTTTCAGTATCTCTTTGAATTCTTCATGTTTAGTGGTGCAGTGCTTCACGGGATGGGATTCTATGCTGGACAGTATAGTAAAAATTTCTATGAGCGAAGTTCTCCTGCTCCCATTGGAGTGAGAAATGTAGTTTGTGATGTCGCTGCACAAGACAGTGAATAGCTTTCTTCTCTAGCATTCATAGCTCAACACACTAGCTGACATCACGGCATTGATTCACTTTCACATTGTGCCACAGAAAGGAATGCAAATATCACTACGCCTTACATACTTCTAGGACATCTATCAAAGGACATCATCCAATTAAATTAGTGTTGTTAGATTTTTTAAAAAAGTTTTTCGAGTTTGTGAGAGTTTGTGAGAGCAGACCTGAGCCTCCTTCTTTTGATCTTCTCTAAGAATGTGGTATGCGGTAAAAGAGTCATCACCTTTTGCTAGAATAAATGAGTGGTGCCCTATCTATATTTATAATAATAATAATAGAGTATATATAGTATAGAGAATATAGTAGAGTCATACATAGTGTTGATAGAATGTGTAGTGTTCTAGAAGCATTTTGTATGTGCTTGACTACTTGTCGATTGTAGGCCAAGTTATTGTTGACTGTTTTAGTGCTTCTGTATGACATGATCTCTCTGGAAGTAAACTAAGCAGTTCACAAGCAGTATTGGAGCCTCATCTCTCAACAAAAAGGCCAGCTCGCAGGGATAATTTGTTGCCTCGATTTGCCATCCCTATTGCCAGATTAACTGCTAAAATGCTGCTAAATGCCCTATACCTACTAAGTTTACTCTGCAATTAAATAATTTAATTGACAGCAATGACCGACACTTGCTATTATGAAAACTCCTACATAATTGTAAATAACATACTGCCTTCATATCAAGGTATTTGTAATAGCTATAGGGGCAAGAAGTGTGTGTGTGTTGGGGGGGGGGGTTGTCGTAGCTTATTTTTATTCAAAATAGCTTTTGATGCTGACAACAGGTAATGGAATATCTTCTTTCTTTGAGCATTGGCTACTAAATGCTCACCAGGGGTAGATCTTCTCTTTATTGTTGCAATTGTTTATTCTTTACCCCTACACAATTCAGTGATGATTTGGTAGTAAGTTCCAAGCATTAGGGAATTTCGTTTTTATTTTATGAGACGTGTTAGGGTAGATACACATTAATTGTTAACTAGAGATTTATTACATACAGGATACCTTGCGTTTTGTATCAAAAACATGTTCAGCACAAAAAGTATCACCATCGGTAGCTTTCTAATGAATGGTTACTATACAAAAGCAAAGAGGTTGTCAGCTTGAACGACTGTCTGATAACCTAGCTTGTAAAACACATCCACGAAGAAAACACTATTGCAGCAAAATGCTACTGTTACTATTAGTTTATTGATGGGGCTCAAAACGGAGTGAAAGAATTGCATTAAACACTGCTGCCAAAACTGCAATTCCAAACTTGTTTAAATCTTCCCCTTTAGAATTTTGGAGTTTGACCTTGAGTCCTAAGGCAAAGTAAGGCAGTGAGTGGGTGGCCACTTAAAGGCCTACAGACTGGAGAGGTTACAGTTTCACTGCTGACATGGTCAAAAAGAACATTTCATTCCTATCTGAGGATATTTCTACCCTAATTAATGTTTTCTTGCACCGAGATATAGACCTTTAAAACAACAATGACGCCTTTAGTACAAAAGTTCACAATAGAGCCTAAGTTTCCAGTAAATTACAAGTCCATATGAAATCGTCCATTCTTTAGTGAAGATAACAGAATATATAGTGATAGGACAATGGCAGAGTTATCTAAAAAATATTAGATATTTTCTTATTTTCAGCGTTATTCTCCAGTGCAACGAAGTAGCTGTTCTGGGCATTCAGGAGCAGATCCCGTGGCTATGAATCTAGGGTCAATCCACAGCCCCACTTTCTGTTAGGTCTCTCTACGGCATTTGATATTGTAGACCTTACGCTGCTTTGCAGAGGGTTGGAATCTGATGTGGGAGACGGAGACAGAGCCCTGCACTGCATCAGTTACCTTTTTTTTTTTCTTTTTTTAAATAAACCAGTTTGTTGGCCTATTGATGTGGGCATACAACACATCCAAAACAAAGCAGTGCAGCAAGGTATCCTCAACCAATCCAAGGACAATGAGTAACCAAGCGTTACAAGCACATAACATATTTCCATGTAGCCCAGTTTGGTCAAGATTATATGGCCCTGAAAGGGGTTCTTATTCAACAATACAATGGTTTTCTGTCCATAGCCTGTGCTGCAAAGTTCCCCAGGGCTGTGCTCTTTCACCCCTACTATTTAACATCTATTTGACTCCTCTTGTTTGTTTGATTGCAGCCTGTGGCCTGCGGTTTCACTCAAAACTGGATTTTGCTCTGACGCAATGGGATTGAGTCCTTCACCGTCACTATCTCTCTAAAGTGGCAACACTACCAACTGCTTCACATCTTATCCTTCTTTATTACATGATTCGCCTATATATTTAAATGTGGAGCAAAATTACCTGATTAAGTTACAAGCGGTGCAAAACTGTGCAATCCGAATTGTGTTTGGTGTTTTCAAAATATGACCATCTACTGTAACAACTAAGGGCTTTTGGATGGAACTAAAAAAGCGCAAGCCGAGAAATAACCTATTCAGGGTCTGGTCCTGGTTGTTTGAAAGATGTATTACTATGTAAGAAACATTAATGGGTTCTACCAGTGATCCCGCATTGGCCTCTTAGATGCAAATAGCCAAATTCGGTGGTAGATTGCTCAGTGCCGGTAAATTGTTGTGTGTTTTTGCCTGTAACTCTTTTAAATTCAAGCTGAAATAATATCAATTGTGTCTGACAATCGGATTCACTGCAATTTATGTACTTCTTACTTTTATGTTTTTCACTTTCATTTTTAGTATCTCCTACATGTATACCTTGAAGTTTGATTTGTCTGGCCTGTACGTGCCTTATACATATTATAAATACAATTTAATGAACTGGTGGTGACAAGAAATTCGGCAAATATTTACTTGTGAGGCATGTCTAATTTTTAGGTCTTGCCTACCAGACAGCACACAATATACTGTGTTCTTATGAAGAAATTACAGTGGGCTTAGAGTCCACTCATTGCTTATCTTTGGTTGAGCCTTATTGTCCCTCTCATTCCCCTGCTTCTTGTTCAATGGCTTCACTATTGCTATCCCCCTCCCACTCACTCCTTATTGCTTCCCCTTCCTGCCCACTCTCTATTGCTGCTGCCTCCCACCTGCTTCATATTGCTTCCCCTCTTGCCCACTCCCAGTTGATTGACTTCCCTTTGCTTTCACCCTTTTTCTCACTCTCCATCACTTCCCACCCTCCTGCACAGTCCAAAGTTACTTTCCATCCTTCTGTCCACTCACTGGTGCTTAAATCCCTGTGGCTTCCACCACCCGCTCCCAACTCGCTTACCACTGTCCTGCCCACTCTCCGTTGCTTAACCCCCTGTTGCTTCCCAACCATCCACCCACTTTCTGCCGCTTGCCTTTTCACTGCTTCATTCCTGGTTGCTTAACTCCCCGTTGCGTCTAACCCACCCGCCCATTCCCCATTGCCTTACTCACCATTTCTAACCCCCTGCTGTCCACTCCTTGTTTCTTCCATTCTGCTCTCCAACTAACTGTTTCTTCCACCCCTCCTGGCCACTTACGGTTTCTTCCCCGCCTCCCACCCACTCACCGTTTCTTTCCCCTCCTGCCCACTTACGGTTTCTTCCCCACCTCTCGCCCACTCATTGTTTCTTCCATCATTCCCACCCACTCACTGTTTCTTCCATCCATCCCAACCACTCACTGTTTCTTACCACCCTCCCGCCCATTCACTGTTTTATATACTCGCTGTTTTTAACTCAGTTTCTTTCCACCCTTACACTTGCTCACTGTTGTAGGAAAGTACCATCTTGCCTGGCATGTTACCCCCATTTTTCACTGTATATATGTTGTTTTAGTTGTATGTGTCACTGGGACCCTGT
This sequence comes from Pleurodeles waltl, assembly GCF_031143425.1. Classification (NCBI taxonomy): domain Eukaryota; kingdom Metazoa; phylum Chordata; class Amphibia; order Caudata; family Salamandridae; genus Pleurodeles; species Pleurodeles waltl. Next base: position 1,082,957,118 of record NC_090437.1, on the reverse strand, counting down.
TCTCCAGGGCCCCAGTGCTCATAAGTGTGCCTGAATGTGTTACCTGTGTAGTGACTAACTGTCTCACTGAGGCTCTGCTAATCAGAACCTCAGTGGTTATGCTCTCATTTCTTTCAAATTGTCACTGACAGGCTAGTGACCAATTTTACCAATTTACATTGGCTTACTGGAACACCCTTATAATTCCCTAGTATATGGTACTGAGGTACCCAGGGTATTGGGGTTCCAGGAGATCCCTATGGGCTGCAGCATTTCTTTTGCCACCCATAGGGAGCTCTGACAAATCTTACACAGGCCTGCCACTGCAGCCTGAGTGAAATAACGTCCACGTTATTTCACAGCCATTTTACACTGCACTTAAGTAACTTATAAGTCACCTATATATCTAACCTTTACCTGGTAAAGGTTGGGTGCTAAGTTACTTAGTGTGTGGGCACCCTGGCACTAGCCAAGGTGCCCCCACATTGTTCAGGGCCAATTCCCCGGACTTTGTGAGTGCGGGGACACCATTACACGCGTGCACTACATATAGGTCACTACCTATATGTAGCTTCACAATGGTAACTCCGAATATGGCCATGTAATATGTCTATGATCATGGATGGAATTGCCCCCTCTATACCATCCTGGCATAGTTGGCACAATCCCATGATCCCAGTGGTCTGTAGCACAGACCCTGGTACTGCCAAACTGCCTTTCCCGGGGTTTCACTGCAGCTGCTGCTGCTGCCAACCCCTCAGACAGGCATCTGCCCTCCTGGGGTCCAGCCAGGCCTGGCCCAGGATGGCAGAACAAAGGACTTCCTCTGAGAGAGGGTGTTACACCCTCTCCCTTTGGAAAATGGTGTGAAGGCAGGGGAGGAGTAGCCTCCCCCAGCCTCTGGAAATACTTTCATGGGCACATTTGGTGCCCATTTCTGCATAAGCCAGTCTACACCGGTTCAGGGACCCCTTAGCCCTGCTCTGGCGCGAAACTGGACAAAGGAAAGGGGAGTGACCACTCCCCTGACCTGTACCTCCCCTGGGAGGTGCCCAGAGCTCCTCCAGTGTGCTCCAGACCTCTGCCATCTTGGAAACAGAGGTGCTGCTGGCACACTGGACTGCTCTGAGTGGCCAGTGCCACCAGGTAACGTCAGAGACTCCTTGTGATAGGCTCCTTCAGGTGTTGCTAGCCTATCCTCTCTCCTAGGTAGCCAAACCCTCTTTTCTGGCTATTTAGGGTCTCTGTCTCTTGGGATTCCTTAGATAACGAATGCAAGAGCTCATCCGAGTTCCTCTGCATCTCTCTCTTCACCTTCTGCCAAGGAATCGACTGCTGACCGCGCTGGAAGCCTGCAAAACTGCAACATAGTAGCAAAGACGACTACTGCAACTCTGTAACGCTGATCCTGCCGCCTTCTCGACTGTTTTCCTGGTGGTGCATGCTGTGGGGGTAGTCTGCCTCCTCTCTGCACTAGACCGTGGGTCGACGGAATCTTCCCCCTGCAACCGCAGGCACCAAAAAGCTGCATTACCGGTCCCTTGGGTCTCCTCTCAGCACGACGAGCGAGGTACCTCGAATCCAGCAACTCTGTCCAACTGACTCCCACAGTCCAGTGACTCTTCAGTCCAAGTTTGGTGGAGGTAAGTCCTTGCCTCACTTCGCTAGACTGCATTGCTGGGAACCGCGACTTTTGCAGCTACTCCGGCCCCTGTGCACTTCCGGCGGAAATCCTTTGTGCACAGCCAAGCCTGGGTCCACGGCACTCTAACCTGCATTGCACGACTATCTAAGTTGGTCTCCGGCGACGTGGGACTCCTTTGTGTAACTTCGGGTGAGCACCGTTTCACGCATCCTCGTAGTGCCTGTTTCTGGCACTTCTCCGGGTGCTACCTGCTGCTAAGAGGGCTCCTTGTCTTGCTCGACGTCCCCTCTACCTCCTGGTCCAATTTGCGACCTCCTGGTCCCTCCTGGGCCACAGCAGCGTCCAAAAACGCTAACCGCACGATTTGCAGCTAGCAAGGCTTGTTGGCGTTCTTTCGGCGGGAAAACACTTCTGCACGACTCTACAGGGCGAGAGGGATCCGTCCTCCAAAGGGGAAGTCTCTAGCCCTTTGCGTTCCTGCAGAAACCGCAGCTTCTTCTGTCCAGTAGAAGCTTCTTTGCACCCGCAGCTGGCATTTCCTGGGCATCTGCCCATCTCCGACTTGCTTGTGACTTTTGGACTTGGTCCCCTTGTTCCACAGGTACCCCAGATTGGAAATCCAGCGTTGTTGTATTGTTGGTTTGTGTCTTTCCTGCCTTATTCCCCTATCACGACTTCTTTGTCCTTTGGGGAACTTTAGTGCACTTTGCACTCACTTTTCAGGGTCTTGGGGAGGGTTATTTTCCTAACTCTCACTATTTTCTAATAGTCCCAGCGACCCTCTACAAGGTCACATAGGTTTGGGGTCCATTCGTGGTTCACATTCCACTTTTGGAGTATATGGTTTGTGTTGCCCCTATCCCTATGTGTCCCCATTGCATCCTATTGTAACTATACATTGTTTGCACTGTTTTCTAAGACTATACTGCATATTTTTGCTATTGTGTATATATATCTTGTGTATATTTCCTATCCTCTCACTGAGGGTACACTCTAAGATACTTTGGCATATTGTCATAAAAATAAAGTACCTTTATTTTTAGTATAACTGTGTATTGTGTTTTCTTATGATATTGTGCATATGACACTAAGTGGTACTGTAGTAGCTTCACACGTCTCCTAGTTCAGCCTAAGCTGCTCTGCTAAGCTACCATTATCTATCAGCCTAAGCTGCTAGACACCCTATACACTAATAAGGGATAACTGGGCCTGGTGCAAGGTGCAAGTACCCCTTGGTACTCACTACAAGCCAGTCCAGCCTCCTACAACTGTTTCTTAAGCTGACTCTCATGTCTGCTCACTGTTAAACTCAGTTTCTCAGCTCACTGTTTCTACCCCCAACCTGCTCCCTGTTTCTTCCCACCCACTCGCTGTTTCGTAACGCACCGGTTATTACATCACCAGTTATTCCTACCCCCCTCACCGGTTATTCCCACCCTCCCACCAACTCACTGATTATTCTCACCATCCCACCCACTCACTGCTTCTTCCTACCCTCCCTCCCACTCACTGTTTCTTCCTACCCTCCTGCCCTCTCAGTGGTTCTTCCCCCCTCACGCCACTCATTGTTTCTTCCACATCTGCCCACTTTCTGTTTCTTTCCTTCCTCCCACCCACTCACTGTTTCTTCCATTCCTCCCACCCACTCATTGTTTCTTTCATCCCTCCCACCCACTCATTATTTCTTTCATACCTCCCGCCCAGTTCCTGTTTCTTAACTCACTGTTTCTTAAACTGTTTTTAACTCACTGTCTCTTCCCACCCTCCCACTTGCTCACTCTTCCTTAAGCTCACACTCCTGCCCACTCAGTGTTGAACTCACTGTTTCTTAGCTCACTGTTTCTTCTCACCCTCCCACCTGCTCACTGTTTCTTCCCGCCTGCTGTTCCTTCCCATCCTCCCGTCCTCTCACTAGTTATTCCTGCCAACTCTCCCACCCACTCACTGGTTATTCCTACCCTCCCATCCACTCACTGTTTATTCCTACCCTACCGTCCACTCACTGTTTATTCCTATCCTTCTGCCCACTCACTGGTTCTTCCTCCCTCCCACCCACTCACTGTTTCTTCCACACTAGTACCCAATCGCTGCTTTTCCTCCCTCTTGCCCACTCACTGTTTCTGTCCCCCTCTCACCCACTCACTGTTTCTTCACCATTCCTGCCCACACATTGCGTTTCCTCTCTCCTGCCCACTCACTATTTCTTTCCCCCTCCCATCCACTCAGTGTTTCTTCCCTCCCCATGCCCACTCATGGTTTCTTCCCCTCTTCCACCCACAAACTATTGCTTTCTCCTTCCTGTCCTCTTAATGTTTCTTCCCACCTTCCTGCCCACTCACTGTTTCTCCCCCCCACCCACTCACTAGTTCTTTTCACAGCTAGCCCACTCACTATTTTTTCCCTCTTCTGCCTGTACACGGTTTATTCCTGCCGGCTCACTGTTTCTTCCCCTCCAGCTCACTCACTGTTTCTTCACTCCTCCCACCTGGTCACTGTTTCTTCCCCCCTGACGGCTCCCTGTTTCTTCCCTCCTTCCACCAGCTCACTGCTTCTTCCTCCCCCTGCCTGGTAACTGTTTCTTTCCCTGATCCGTCCAATCTATATTTCTCACTCACCATTTTTCCCACCTCCCGCCTATTCACTGTTGCTAACCCCCTCCTGTCCACTCACCATTTCTTATCCCTGCCCGTCACTCACCATTTCTTCAACCCTCCTGTCCACTCACCTTTTCTTCACCCCTCCGCCCACTCACCATTTCTTTCTCTCACCCACTCAGTTTCTTCCCCTTCCTGACAACTTATTGCTTCTTCCCCCTCCCACCAACTTACTGTTTCTTACTCCCTTCACACCTGCTCCCCATTTCTTCCACCCTCCTTCCTGCTCCCTGTTTCTCCCCCCTCCCACATATACCCCATTTCTTCCCTACTCAGATTGACTCCCTGGTTCTACACCCTCCTGCCCAGTCCATGTTTCTTCCCCCTTACGCGTGCTACCAGTTTCTCCTCCTCTCGCATGCTACCTGTTTCTGCTTCCCTCTCACCTGCTACCTGTTTCTTTTACCCCGTCCCACCTGCTACCCGTTTCTCCCGCTAAATATTTATTTCCCCCTCCCACCTGCTACCCATTTCATCCCCCTTTCACCCACTACCGGTTTCTGCCTCCCTACATCCCACTTATAGTTTCTTTCCCCACTCCCAGTCACTCACCATTTCTTCCACCCCTCCCACACACTCACCATTTCTCCCCACGCCCACTTATTCATCAGTTCCTGCCCTCGCCCACTCACCAGTTCTCCCATCCCACTCCCTGTTGCTTCCCTTGCCTACTCCTTGTTTCTTCCCCATTTTGCCATCTCCCTATTGCTTCACTCCCCTCATGTCCGCACCGTTTCTTCCCCCTCATGCCAGCTCTCCCTTTCTTCTCTCCACCGCCCACTCCCCTTTGCTTCACTCCCTTCATGTCCGCACACTGTTTCTTCCCTTCATGCCTGCTCTCGCTTTCTTCTCTCCACCACCCACTCCCCATTTCTTCCTCCCCTCCAGCGCAGTCTCAGTTTCTTCCCCCTAATTCCTGCTCCCTGTTTCTTCCCTTCCTTCCACCCACTCCCCATTTCTTGCCTCCCTCCCACCCGCTCCCCATTTCTTGTCCCTTCCCACCTGCACTGTTGTTTCTCACTCTCCCGCTCCCTACCTGTTGCTTTCCACACACCCTCCCATCCCCCACCTGTTGTTTTCCATCCAACCTCCCGCCACTACATGTTGCTTTCCACCCTCCTGCTACCTGTTGTTTTCAATCTTCCTACCCGCTCCCTTTTGCTTTTCACCCTCGCACACACTCCCCATTGCTTTCCACCCTCTTTCCTTCTCCTTGTTGATTGCCATCCTCCCTCCTCCTTCCCATTGCTTGCCACTCTTCCTCCTGCTTCACGTTGCTTGACACCCTCCCACCCGCTCGCTCTTTCTTGCCTCTGTCCCACACACTCCCTATTGTATTGCTCCATCCTGCCCGTTCCATGTTGCTTTCCGTCCCTCCTACTCGCTCCCTGTTGCTTATCTCCTCACCCTCCCAACCGTTCTCTGTTACTTGTCTCCCCACTCTTCCACTGGTTCCCCGTTGCTTAACTCACATTCTCCTCCCACCCATTCCCCGTTGCTTAACTCCCCACTCTCGCACCCATTTCCGTTTGCTTTGCTCCCCATTACTTTCCACTCTCCTGCCTTCTCCCTGTTGCTTCCCACCCTGCCGCTCCCTATTGCTTCCCAGCATTCTGCCCGCTCACCATTTATTACCACCTTCTTGTCTGTACCCCCATGCTTACCTCCCTCCTGCCCATTCCGCTTAGCTTCCTGTTATTTGAATCCTCACTGTTTTACACCCTCCTTCCCACTTCTTGTTGCTTCTCCCTCCCGCTTCTCCTTTACACTAACCATCTTTTAGTTTTCTTTTTTTTTTTTTCTTTTTTGAAGGGCCTGCTAGCTGTCATTAGCTGCAGGGTAGCTCCACAATCCACAAAGCAATGTGGCATCTGCAATTTTGAAGCTGTAATGTCGTCAAGCATGCACATGTCAGTCCAATGCCGCAAGTGGACGTTTCACACATATATTAGCAGAAAACTCTTTATTGATACTGGTGCATTCTAATAGTGTGCCTGATGCTGGACACAAGATCGTATGACTGTATCTTCCTGGTTCTTTTGAGATGGTGGTAGTGATATCTGTCACTCTTGTACTTAGCTGAGGGGCTAAAAGGGGACTCGTTTTACATACTGTGCATTATTAGTATACATGGGGTCCCTCTTGGTGCCATACCTCCCTCTATGCTCACCTACTCTCTAGGCACCCCGAGCCCTACTCACTTTGAGTTCAGTGGTGCTGTTGGCTTCTGGTGATGGACTGGACTTGGGTTTCAAAGTGAGCAAACACTCACACGATAGAAAATGGAAACAATAGTTTTAAAATCAGGCGTCCATATGACTTGATTAATTTTAGTTGTGACTTTATTCCTGTGAAAAGGTGTTGCCTCTGTAAAAGTGGGTTAAAAAAGGAAATGTGGACGCAACTGTGTAGTTTAATACTAAATGAATGCTGACAGGTAACCGAGTGACTCTATTCCCACCCCCAGCAAACCAATTAGGAATTACGCCACTGTGACCGCTGCCATTTCTCATTTATACTAAACCTACAGATTTCCGGTAGGAAAGGGTAAGGACCTGGAGACATTGGTGGCTGACTCTACAACCTCGCTAAATTGAGCTTTAATTCACAGGAATAAGGCTGTATTTGCATCTGTCCACTTGAGACTTGTTTCCCCCTTTAGCCATTTCCTGGGTGAAGTCCAGCTTGGCAGGTCAGCCTTGTAGATATCATGTGTATCTTTTTTAATTAGGTAGAAAATTATATATGTGCGTATGTATTTGAAACGTCCTGAGATTTGATCATAAAACAACTTCATGCAAATGAAAAATGATTCATAAATAAATTAGGTAACAGCATAAGGTATCCACCGCTCCTAATACCGCGAAGCGAAAAAGGGGAGAAAACTGAAATGCTTAAAGAAGATACTCCGAATTAGTGTGGTGGCCTACAGTACCCACCTTGTCTCATGCTATCCTCAAGGTAATATAAGCATTGCGGCAAGTGCATTAAAGGTGACAAAAGACGTAATGATTCGCGCTCTCTTCGGTTACTTCCCTTACTTCCCTTAATATGCATGTTCACATGCAGGAACATTTTGAACAGAAAAAGGCAATTACGGCTAAACCCTCTCATGAATTCAATAGGCTTATTTAATTGGGACATCCAGGAGATTAAAAACAGCAGTTCCCGCTATGGATAAGATCTTATTTTCAAAACGTCCGTTTTTCGCAGTACATCTTTTATCTTTCAACTAGTTTGCCTTTTTCTTACTATTATGTTCTCTTTATTATTCATAGTATTTCTGTACCGAGTTCTGTACAGTTTTTCATCACATAGCTGTTTCTCTTTTTATTTGATATCTTTTCACAGCATCAGAATTTCAGATTTTTTTTTTTTAACTGCAAATTCCATTTTTCACTGGGTAAAATATGCTACTATTATATATTTTTATCAACTGTAATAGGTGTAAGGAGTAAGTGTGCGTAAATCTGTCGAAGGGTGAACAAGTTTTTGGTCGTCTGCAATATTGGAACTTTTTGCATATTCACCACCACTTTCCCTAGTCATCCACATCCTGGAAACACATGTATATGTAGTCCTACAAAATGTAGTAGTACGTCTTTTCACCAATGGAATGAGTGTACAATACATCCCTGTGTTTACTGAGGTCTTAGGTCAAGGATTAACCTGCTTGGTAAATAATTTGCAGATGATGAAATTAAAAATGTACATTGTCAAATAACATTTCAGCCCTACTTGTCCTATGCTCATTGCGTAGAATTAAACATAGGGAAGTAGTTCTCCTAGATGTCTATGGCTTTGGTTACATTGAGATGGTGGAGCGGAGCAGGGCATAACCCTGCCTACACTTGCATAGGCTGTGTTGTGCTGCCATGCAAAATGCCTTCAATACTCCCTGTAGTTAGTCTGGAGCCAGGGCAGGGAAGGCAGGATAACTGGGGACTTCCCATCTAGAAGCGTCTCCCACCTTCCAGAGGAAGGGCACAGGTATAAAAAGTGGACCTCCGACACCACCTGCTTTCTGCGGCTCTATTGCCTGGTTGAGAAGGACTAGGCCTGCATCTGTTGAAACCAAGACCCGAGAGTGACTGCAAGGTCTAATTGGCTGGCCTTCTGACTACACCCTCAGGGACAGCAGGTTCCAACAACTTGGAACCCAGCACCTGGACTCTTCTATCTGTGCGTCTACCCTGCCAAGTGGTGCCATCCCTGTCTTGGGCCCTTGGAAGTGAGCCTAAGGCGCTCTACTACCTTCTGTGGATCCATCGAAACAGAAACATCTTATCTGCTGCTCAACGCAACCCCCAGCAGAGCCGACGCATTGCTGCTGCTGCGTGGATCGGTTCCATCGCAAAGAAGACCTAGTCACTGGTAGACTAATACATATTTTGCAAAAGGTACTTCTAAAAAGTTTCCTCTTACCTGCCTAAAGCCTCTAGAGGCCTGAATTAATGAGCTCCCAACTGTCACAGAGTAGCTGAAAAGCCCCTTGATTAGGTGTGAACTTGCTCCCACAGCTGAGACAAAGACATTGGGTGCAGTAGAGAGATGCTCTGTTCCTCTGACAGGCTGGCATCTGGGCTGTGCCCTGCAACTTAAATATTTTCAAAAAGGGCTACACTATATGTAGCTAACACCTGGTGCTGCCCCATCCTTTCTCCCCCCTAGTCAGCCTAGCACCACTCCCAGTGGAAGAGGTGCTGCCACAGAGACAATATTAAGTGACCACAGAGTGACCACAGATAAGGGGTTGCTTATTTCAATGGCCAGACCTCTAGGATGGCTAAGGTGGAAGAAAGGTTCTGCCAGTTGGATCTGGCTAGAGAAGGGCACTGTAGGATTGTTTGATGTAGGGTTCACAGGAGCCACTGCAACATTTAGTAAGTTTACCTGTAGGGAACTTTTTTCTCTTTTGGTTAGGGAGAGGCCAGGAGTCACTCCCTCCCACAGGCTGGTACTAGGCATAAATGTGGCACCCCTGGACGCCCTCTTCAGAACACTACTGGACCTGTAGAAGGCAGCAGGAAAAACTGCACCAATTTTTGAGACCTGTGAGGAGGCCTGAAAGGCTGGACGTGCTGGCACTTGTCCCAGGACAGAGAAGTGAACTGCAATGGTCAGTAGGCTTGCTGACATCCAGTTAAGCTACAGGAACAAAACAAGCTGCTAGAAGCACTTTTACTGAAGAGCCCAACTGATCAGCTCCCAGTGGACCTGCCCTGGACCGTGCTGGTGACTCCTGCTGGAGTGAGTCTTGACCGTCAAAGTGCTGTTCCTCAGGTTCTTGGACCCTTGGCTGTGTCAAAATGTACTCCTCCTAACATCCTGAAAAACCTGGGACTTTGAAACGTTTTGGCTCCAAAAACCTCTGGTGAACAGGGACGAATCTGACAAGTCAACACAAAAGTGTGTTGCATCTGAGCCACAGATTCAGGTTAGTCCTGCTTTACAATTTTCTGCAGCAGTAAATCCATTTCAGTGGGACTCCATGGAAAGAGTATCTGGCCTTGCAGGGTCCTGTTTAGCTACAGTCCAAACGTAGAAATCGTCACCGACAAAAGTGCCAAAAATACCTGGCCAGACAGGGACCTTACTTGGGTGGGAATTTTGAATTTCTCCTTCTCCAAGCTTCCCACCAAAAGTTAATGGCTTTCAGGGAACTCATCCAACTGCTACCTAGCGTTGTGGAGCCCTTCTTGGCCACAGCCTGCTGCCTTGCCCCAGTGAGGGTTTTAGACTTCCATTTCATGGAGTAGGTCAGAAGGTAACACTTCTTCTGACTGGGACGAACCTGGTTTTTGTATCCAACCCAAGCTCCATGGTGGTCGGCCTTAAATCATGCCAAGGTCCCGGTTAAGTGCAACCAAAAGATTGTGATTGGCACTTCACTCTGTTTGGCACTGTTTTATTTTAAAACTTTAAAATTCATACCTCCAGTTACACTTATTGTATTTTTGTCATTCTGGTGTCATTTTGTTTATTCGATCATTCTCTACTTTTATAATTTGGAGTTGGATTTTTATTGTATTGAATGTTTTACTGTTTTGGTACTTATATATGCCTTACACATTTTCTTAAATTAAACTATCTTCTCTGTGCCATAGCTGCATGGGGTTGAGTTCAAGTTTAAATTACTGAAACCCTTCCTGCACCTAACACAAATAGTGACATTATTACTTGTGGCGAACCACCAACCACCACAACTAATTATCCACTTTTGTCACATTTATGAAGGATGATATGAAAAGATTTACAATAGTACTTAGTGCCGCTATGTAGTCTCACCCTCAATACCTTCTCTAGTGGTAAGAATTCAGGAAGTCCAGATTCAATTCAGTTTGAATTTGTAAAACAGATATGCATGTACAATGTGTTTGTTAATTGTCTTGGAAAAGATAGTGAACAAGAGAAATGGCATAATATATCCCCTAAATTGAAAAAGGACAAATAGTTGCATAATAACTCGGGTACCATTGTTTGTATCTTTTTATTTAGAATGGTGACAATACCAAGAACATTAGTGCCAAAGCAGACGTTTTGGTGACATTGGCATTAATTATTGTAACTATATGCTTAGGCATGTCAAATCGGGTGTCCGGAATTATATTTTATAGATGATTTACATTTTAAACGTGCTCAGATTAACAGGGATATATGTGAACGAAAATAATAAGCCATAGAGCACCTTGATTGTACTCACACAATCTTGCTTGTACTCAAGAAGGCAAACCAGTTATAAGTGTGATTGAACATAAATTAAAATATGGAGCACCATATTTGTTCTAACAAAAAATCAAACAAGCAAAAAAATAAATACAAATTAAGGCTGTCTGTCTTTACCAATGTTCTAGTGTTGCAGATATGTTAAAATACGCATCAAACAGTGATTTGTACACCAACTTTGTAGAACACCGTGGTCAGAAAATGAAAGATAAAGAACTCAAGTATATCGTAATGCCTAATTATTATGATTGGTATGATATAATTAAAATTTACCTAGTATAAAATGATACTTGTTCTAATGGTTTAGTATATGCGCCACATACGGACATGTGATGATACTGCTAAGCAAGAAAAATGAGATAAGAAATGAAAGAGGGAAAGAAAGAAGACAAGGAAGATAGAAGGGAAGAAGCGAGTAAGAAATAAGACAAGAAATAATGAAGGCAAGAAAGAAGATAAAAGAACACAAGAAGGAAGGCACAACAAATGAAAGGAAGAAGGCAAGAACGAGAAAAAAGAAGAAAAGAAAGAGAACGGAAGCTAGAAAGAAAGCAGGAAAGAGGGAATTAAAGCAGGAAAGAAAGAAAAAGAGAAAGAAGATACCAAGGAAAAAGGGGAGAGAAAGAGAAAGCAGAAAAGAGAAAAGAGAAAACGAAAGCAAATAAAGGCAAGGGATGAAAAAAGGAAAATGTAAGGAAAGCAAGAAGGAAGGGGAATGAAAGCAAAAATGAAGGTAAGAAGAAATGAAAGAAAGTAGATGAAAGCAAAAAGGGAAGAAGGAGAGACTAAGGAAACAGAAGAAGGGAGAGAAAGAAACAAAAAGAAGGAAGGAAGGAAAGAAAGAAGACAAAGATCAAAAGAGAGAAGGCAAGAATTAGGCAAGGAAAAAGGAAATAAAAAAGGCATTACAGAAGTAAAGAAGGAACACGAGAAAGAAAGATGGACATCAAGAAAGGAGAAAGGAAGGAAGGCAAGAAAGAGAAAGAAGGATAGAAAGAGACAGAATAAAGGATACAAAGACAGAAAGAAGGAATAACACCAAAAAAGGAATGAAAGTAGGAAAGAGAAAGACAAAGAAAGAGAGAAACAGAAAAAGGAGGGGAGAGAGAAAGAAAGCTGGAAAGAAGGAAAGTAAGAAAGACAAGAGAGAAGGAAATCAAAGAACGAATAAAAACAAGAAAAGAGGAATGATGAAGGCAAGAGAGAAAGAAAGCAAGAAAAAAGAAGGAATGAAAGAAAAAAGATAGCAAGAAGGAATGGACGGATGAAAGAAAAAACAAAAGCAAGAAAAACTGAAGTGGTATGAAAGATAAAAGGAAAGAGAGAATAAAAAACAAAGAAAAAAGGAATTAAAGAAAAAGGACATAAGGAATAAAAGAAAAAGGAAAGCAAGAAAGGAGGAAGAAGGAATGAAAGAGTAACAGAAAAAGGAAAGCAATAGAGAATGAATGAAACAAAATGAAAAAAATTAATGAAAGGAAATAAAGGATTGAAAGAATGAAGGAAAAAGAACTAAAAGGAAGAAACAAACAACCACAGAAGAAAGAAGGAAAGAAAGAAGAAAGGAAAGAAGGACATTTAAAAGTGGTACAAGTGCTGGTTTTCTTCCCAGGCAAAGTTTATTACAGAACGATTGATAAAATTAAGTCCTGAATAAACGTGTTCTGAGGAATTGTCTAATTATGCATTCAGAAGCATAACATTGCACCACTGAATTATTTAATACAGAACAATTTCAAATGGGCACAATCTGTTATGCTGTGAAATACAAGAAGGGAAGAGAAACTGACCCCAGGATGCTTGTTTCCGGTCCAGGGAGGACTTGGCAAGGCAGTTCAGGCTGGACTGTCCCCATGGGGAGCAGGGTCAAGACTGATTTGCATATGGGTGGGTCCAAACTGGGGTGGTGTGGTAAGCAAAAAAAAAAAAAACAATGGATTAAAACCAGATCTTTGTGACTGGGACTGAATGTTTGCAGTGTTCAGCATTCCTTCCACCATCTGTTAGTTTTGCTTTTGTCGCCCTAAGAGGGAAGGGTATGCCCAGACGGGGTCCTGTGCTTACTGCGCCACTGTATTCAAGCTAGCCTGGCTGATGAAAGGTGATACCCCTACTCTGTAACCGGCCTCAGGATGCTTGTTTCCAGTCCAGGGAGGATCTGGCATGGGAGTTTGGTCTGGACTGCTCCCATGGGGAGCAGGGTCTAGACTGATTTCCATATGGCTGGGTCCGAACTGGTGTGCAAAAAAATGATGGATTACACCCAGAACTTTGTAACTGGGGGTGAATGATTGCATTGTTCAGCGTTCAGTCCATCATCTGTTCTTTTTGCATGTGAAATACCAGAAGTCAAATACTAAGCAAAGGGCACTCCAAAAGGTGTGCATTGGCAGGAGACAAGGGCTGATAAAGTGTGGAACGTGGCCTGTGCTTACACCTGGTATAGTGTCATGCTGTTGCATCAGACTATAAACACAAAGGCAACATCAAAGTAATAATTGAAAAATAAAACTGGTGCAGAATGGAACTAGCTTGTGCGCTGATGTACTCCTTGTGAAAGGGCAAAATGCAGTCACTCAAAGTGAAGTTTTCCAGTGGCTTAAGTGGGCTGACCCCCTTCCGATGCTGCATGCTGTACTGAGTGGAAGAAAAATGTAAATGAAACACCCACAGACCAATGAATGATAAAAGGTGGTTGAAAGACCATTGAAATAAGTATATATCGTTGTTAGAAAACCAAAGGTCTTAGCTAACCCCAGAACTAAAAAAATAAATAAGTAAGAGAAAGAGTCATAAATATCCATTAGTTATTATTAAGAGCACTTTCTGTTCCGCAGTTTGCATACTATAAAGTAATTCAAATTGCAAAAAATATGAATAGCGAACTTTGTTGTGGTATAGTTCATGCCATATTGAATATGAATGTTGACGTTAAAGACCCACTCCTGTTGCTCTTCAAAGTATAGTGAAATAAATGCCATGCTAGTAGGGTGAGATAGACCTAAACAACGTTGAATAATCATGTATGGTAAATGTGCCAACATATACATTGGCATAAGTGTGGCGAGAGGCTATTGGAGTTTAAAATAGAAATATTCCTAAATTATTGTAGTGAAAACCACATTGTGGGAGCTGTTACTAACAGCCACTCACCACAAAGTCTCTCCAAAAAGATGGATTGTGTCTCCCTGTTGAATGCTGCTGAGAAATATACAAGGACGAGGGCCGCAGAGTTGCCCTCTTGCCCTCTTCCATGATGTATCTTAAGTTGTCAGTGGTGGATATCTCTGAGAATTCAGTGCTTTGATTGACCCGATCTGCTATGAGCTATGGATCAGAGAGGAATCGTGGGGGAAGGATGGGGAGGTGTAGCAGAAATTATGCATTGGTTGGTGGTATACATTTACAACCAATAAGCATTGGCAACCTATTTGATTTAGTAGTGTTTCGTTGCTGTTTCCATTTGTAGCGAAAATAATTGAAAGATGTCCACCTTTTGTTGTGTGCATGTATGTGTCTGGGTGCGTGGGTGTGGTGAAGCGAGTGCACACATGAGCCCTCACTGTATTTTTTTTTTTCATGAAGCAAAAGAAAAGCATTTCACGATGGCCCAACTGATCTTTTCTGTCTTTAAATACTTGAAGTAGTCTGTATTAGAGGGTGGCCATTTTTAAGTGGTCCAAGTGAGCTGCCTTTGCATGTGTGCACATGAACTGAGGCTATCATAGAATAGTTTTTCTTAAAACAAAATAAAAGTCATTCTAAGATGGCCACAGTGCATGCCCACATGCACCATCTCGGAAATGTTTATAGATGGCCATTCACTGATATAATGCTAGCTGGTGGGTGAAGTGCAGGTGGCAAGCAGATGCTGGAGGAGAGCTACTTTTTTTAATGATGAGAAAGAAATGCTCCTTGAGCGAGACAAATGCAAGAATAGGGAGGAAAGCCTTCGAACTAAAATAGGCAATGAAGTCATTGAATTATGTGCAGAGGGTGCATTCAAAGCCCAGTCGAAGTATACATTGCATATAATAGGTCTGTTTCCTATAGACAGCCAAAGGTGTTTGTGAGACTTAAAAACATGCAAAGAGTAGATGAATAATCAGGTCTTCTCCTCTTGTGAGCCAGAAACTGTGAATTGATCTCACCTGAGACTCTAACCTTTCCTTTAGCCTTTAGAGACGATCTCAAGACCCTTAATCCCCCCAATCTGTATTGTACCTTGCCCACCACATACCATGTAACTGTCCATGCATATATTATGTGACCCCACATGAGGACCACATAACCCTATTGCTGTATACAGCCCTCTGCTGTACCTTTGGACCGGATAGTGCTCTATAAATACTTAAACTAAAATATATAATATAGAGCTCAAAAGTTGTGAAGAAAAGGGGGGAAAATTATAGGGATAGGCGCTAACAGAATATCACCAAAACATTTCTTTAACAATAGATAGTAAATACAGTGCTCCTGAACGGAGGGTCCTCCCAGCACCTCCAGTGTTTCTCCAATAGGAAAAACCAAACTGATTCAGAAGGCCAGGGCACTCGTATGAAGTAAGATAAGAGTCTTTGCAGTTTGGTTCTTGGTCTTCGGAGAATCAATATATAATCGAAACAGAGTTAAAGTTCAGTGTCTTTATTCTTGTGCAAGGTTTTCATACATGTTCATCACATCAGAAAGATTTCATATGTGGTCATCACAACAACATCCAACAGCCAACACGTTGACTGTCATTGACTTGTCATTTTGAACTATTTCCAAGGCCTAAACTCCCCTTTTACTATACCTAAGTCAGCCTACGTTAGGCCCTAGGTAGCCCTAGGGGCAGGGTGCTGTGTATTTAAAAGTTAGGACATGTACTTCTATGTTTTACATGCCCTGGTAGTGACAAACAGCCTATTTCATTTTTCACTACTGTGAGGGATGCTCCTCTAATAGGTTATCATTGTTAAATCCCTTATATGTATTTAAGTGGTAATTTCTGATCTGAAAGGACTAATGTGGCCATGTTTGGTATGTTTGTAATGGGATTGACAAATTCTGCTTACTGGTGTAGTTGGATTTTACATTGCTATTTTAGAAATGCTAATTTTAGAAAGTGGGCGTTTCTCAGTGCTTTTGACTCTAGTGTTTTGCAGCCTGACTCCAATCCATTTATAGGAGACAGAGTAACAGTTACAGTTTGTGCATACATTCCAGACAGCCAGCGCACAGGAGGGGCTGTATGTAATAGGAAAGGCATCTGCATCCATCTGCATACTGATAGTCTTCCTGGGAGAAAGGGAGGTTGAGTACACTCACATTTCTATAGGCTGTGTCCTGCCCTCACAGAAAGGGCTGATGTCTGGAGTCATGGCTGGGTTGAAAGGGGTTGTGTTACACTTAAAAGGGTCCCTTTGAAGTCAACCCTTCAACAAAGACATTTTGAGTATAGACTTCTGTGGAGCCCCATTTTATCAGTACTGGAACACAGGGACCCTCCAATGAATCATTATTGGAATCCGGAGACCCCTCATTGAGTCATTATTGGAAGCCAGGACCCCAGCCTAAACATTGTTAATGATTTGAAGCGCAAAACAATATACAGAAAATGCACACACAAGCATTCATCAAACACATACACAAATGAAAACACATTTTATTTAAATTACAAACAAATATAAATAAAAAATCATGTAAATATGAAGGTTGGACCTTTTCTAAATTCAATTCAAGCCACACATCGTCCATACTATATTCTGTTTGATGCACCTGCACTGCTCCCACAAATTAATCATGAGGATACTAATTTAAATTTTAGCCTCCAATTTAATATTTTTTGTCATTTACAGTACATTGTAAAATGTTCAATTGTACATTTAGCCACTTTATTTATTAATCTGTTAATATTATTTAGGTTTTGAAGCAGTCGTGGACCCCCTGAGGAGGCTTCGCGGACTCCCAGGGGTCCCTGGACCACAGGTTGGGAACCACTGCACTGCATGGAACAGCCCTGTCGCTGCTAACATAGATCTCCTCCATTCTGGTCACACAAAACCCTACACTAAATAAGGATGACTTCTCTAGGTTCCAGAAACCAAGCCCTCTTCGGTGCTGGGAAATCCAAATGCATTAAAATGCTTTGAATAGACGTAGGACTGCCAAGAAGCCAACTTTATCCTAATGGATTCCCTGACTTTGAGTGCCTGCTTCAGTCTGATCTTTCTTCTTGGCAGCAGCATTGCCATTTAGCGAGTCCTTCGTTGCACGTGAACATGGCTGTTGCGTATTGAGGTGTCGACTCCACTCACTGCATACTGCTCTTTCCCTGCCACTGTTCTGAACTAGGGTCTAGTGTAGGCACCACGTAGGAAGCTGACTTCACACACAGTGGCGTAACATAGGCCCCGCACCCCCACGGTGCAAGTGGGAGCCAAAGCTCCATGGGCCCCCTCTGCATAGCATCCAACCTGAGTGAGTCCGGAGGGGGGCCCTCCATGCCCTTTGTAGGCTGGTCGTCTCCAGTTTTGTTACACCACTGGTCACACATCAGGACAGGGTTCCTCCACTGGGACTCAGTATGAGGTAAAAGGAAGTGGTTAAAAACAAAATATAACACACAAGGTTTGCAAGTGACAACCGGCAAGCTGCTTGAGCCCTAGGAATGCTCTGTTTGTGTCCTACAGGTCTACTGTTGTTTTCAGAGCTGGGTGGCCTCATCAAGTTCATCTAGATAGTACACGTATTGTCACACATTGTGCTACAACAGGGATCAGCTTAAAACGCTGGCAGGGGTACAGGTAGGCTCTGCAACCCTATTTCCAAGTAAGACTTTAACTCTCAGAAGCCGATATGAACATCATCCATAAACATATAATCATGCATTAGTCCGTCTGAGGAAGGAACAGTTAGTACATTTTATGTAATGCGCTTAGAACAACTCACACTTTTTTAACGGTCAGAAAACTACTCCCCTCTTGATTATACTGTATATTGCTGGTCTCAATATTCCGAGTCCGCAGTTAATTAAATGACTCTAAACATAACTGATGTGTGTACCATGTTGTTCAGCACGGAAGAGCATGAATACAAGTGTTAATTTTGGTTAGGGTATATGATCTTAGGGGCGTCATGGGGTTAGGTTGAATCTTGTAGGTCTTAGTAATAGATTGCTGAAGCAGTAGAGCTGGTTTAGTCATTAGGGAGACGTTGCTTGGGGTGGTACTCTGATGTAGATATTTGGAGGTCATGATCCCTTCTTTATATTAGTCCCTTTGACCAGTTTCAGCAACAGAACGGATAATAAGCTGCAGCCCACTAGAAACTGTACAGGAGATAGTCAGCATAAGTAGCTAAACAAGGGAACATTTATTTTTTATGTAAGCAAGGACAATAGTTTCACTCCCCACTTGTAGAGTAGTAAGACAGCATATATGGGCTGCAGTGGGCCCTCACACCCATGCCCCAAGAGCCACTGCACCTGCTGCACTAATAATAGCCTCCTTCTGCATACAGAAGTATCACTCTGACGCTGTGGCATGACGTGGGCAAAGGGCATAGAGTGAACTGTTGGAGAGAGAGCCAATACAACTACTTGCAAAAGGTATTTTTTAAACACACTTGGTGCTTTTAGATATGTCAACAGCTAGCTTTCTGTTTGTGATAAGATTCATCTGTCTCGCTGCCCTAGCCAATACTGTGTGCTGTCCTGAACGTTAATGTAGGCTCAAAGAAACCTCAAAGGAACCGCTCACTATTTTTTATGTTATCTTCCTTAGCTACCCTGCTCAGGTACTTAATTATAGGAACAAAAGAGAACACCATGTCATACTTAGAGTAGAAGTATTGGATATACTCCTGGTTATAAAACCTTGTATGCCATAGGTTAAAGGCAAACTATGATAGGTTACTCCCTCCTCAACAGAGGCTGGAATGTGTGTACAAACATAACACTCTCACATCCTTCGTATCAACATAATCACTCAATAAGCAATAGGAATTCATTTTCTAAGCAGTACGTTTGTTACTGTGAGACTATCATTTCTTCGTGTGGGATAAGCCTCAATCCAGTGACTTAAAAAGCACACAATCACCAACACATATTTCAAGCCTCCATACACAGGCAGCTCAATGAAATCCATTTGCATTCTGCTAAATGGTCCTCCAGCCATGCCAATACGTCCCATATGGACCACTGTTACTTTTCTCACATTCATCTGCTGGCATATGATGCACCTGTGGCAAATTGCTTTGGCAACCTGTCTAAATTGTTTTTAAATTGTCTATCCTCCAGCCATGCCAAAACGTCCCATATGGACCACTGTTACTTTTCTCACATTCATCTGCTGGCATATGATGCACCTGTGGCAAATTGCTTTGGCAACCTGTCTAAATTTCGGAATAAACCAGAATTGTTTATAAGTTCTGACCATCGCATCCCTTCCCATATGAGTCTGACCATGATAGTATCTAGCAATTTGAGTCAACAGGCTGTTAGGCAGCACCACTTTCTCTTCACTAGACACCCAAACGTCCTCATTTCTTTGCGTGCATTTCAATTTTTGACAGTCTCTACGCTCTTCCTTTGCGACATTATCCTGTAACGTTTTTAACTGTTCTAATGTGCCTTGCATACATTTAATCATTCTCGGGTAACAATTCCCACTTATCCTTGAATGATATGCCGTTCAAGGCACAAAACCTTGCAACTTGATCCACATATTCATTTCCTAATGACACCTAATCTTGTGATCTCTGATGTACACTGCATTTCACCACATCAACTTTCTTGGGCAACTGAATTGCATGTAACAGTTCATGTATTCTTTCACCGTTTCTTACTGGTGAGCCAGATGAGGTCAAGTGCCCACAACTGACCAAAATCATGCACAATGCCGAATCCATATTGGCTATCTGTGTAAATGGTAACTCTCAGATAGGTTGAAATATGGCATGCTATAGTGAGAGCCACCAATTCTGCCACTTGTGCAGAAAACACTCTTTGAAGCCATGAAGCTTCCAGTATCCCAGAGGTGGTACATACTTCCTGCTCTCAGTGTGCCCATATTATCTCTCAAGCATGAACCAACAACAAAGACAATTTGATCATTTTCTTCCAAACAAGTATATTTAACATCGGCTCTTCGTTTTGTGCACAATTCAGTTATTTCTCGACAATCATGCTCAATGTCGTTCATTTTATCAATATTAACAATTTCATTTGGAAGCAAAGTTGCTGGATTAAGCACCGTATATCTCTTAATTGTCACATTAGGAGATCCCAGGATTGCGAGTAAGTCTGACGCTGGTCAAGTACTGTGTCTTGGACTTAGTGAGCAAGACTTCGATTGAATGGGGAACCAAGATGGTGAGGGGATGACCCATCACAATACTCTCGTTCTGAGTGAGGCTCTGCTCAACTGCTGCAACGGATCGCAAACAACCTGGTAAGGCTGCTGCAACTGGGTCCAAAGTGGCTGAAAAATACACCAATGTGCAATTCACACTGCCATGAGTTTGACTGAAGACAGACAAAGAACATGCATCATGTTCATGACAAAACAACAGAAAGGGTTTTGTGTAATCAAACATACCCAAAGCTGGAGCTTGGCACAAACTCTCTTTCAAATTGGTAAATGCTTTCATTTAGTCCTGACCTAGCACTTAAGGACCGGAAACATCCTTGTGAGTCAGCTTCTGCAAAGGCTTTGAAATTACTGAAAAATGTGGGATCCATTGGCACAGCAGCTCACCATTCCCAAAACCATCCTCACATATTTCTGGGTAGTTGGGGCTGGCATCTGCAATATGTTTGCAACTCTTTCTTCAGATTTTCCTAATTCCTTTCTCAATCAATTGACCCAAATATTTCACTTCTTTCTGACAATACTGCAATTTAGCCGGGGACACTTTATGACCATTACCTCCCAAGAAGTTCAGTAATGCAGTTGTATCATAGTTACATTCTTCTCTCGTTTTGGAAGCGACCAGTAGACCATCAATATATCACACCAGTGTTAACTGGTTTTGCATCACTAATGATTCCATATTCCTTTTCAAGATCTGGTTGAAAATGGACGGTGACTCTGAGAACCGTTATGGAATCCTACACCAACAGTAGACCCTGTTAAAGAATCTTAAACAAAGGAGATATCTGCTATCCTCACGAAGAGGCACAGAAAAGAATGCTTGACACACATCCACTACAGTGAACCATGCAGCATCGCATTGAACTCAAAACTTAATCACAGCTGGATTTGGCACAACTGGGCAACATTTGACCACAATGTCATTTATTTTTCTCAAATCTTGAACAATTCGAATATTCACACAAAGCCTGCGCAGTTCCATTATTGGCAAATTACACGGGCTGCTCAACACTTCCTTTAAAATTCCTTTCTCCACGAATTCTGCTATTATTTGTTTCACACTTTTAATTGCATCTTTTGTCATGTGGAATTGTGAAGTCTGGGGGAAAACTGTATTAATTTTAACTGCGACTCTGAATCGTTCAACCCTTTTTCCTAAACCAATGTCTTTCCCTGAAAGATCCCATACCTTTGACACAACATATTTCTGTAAATCAGAAGGAAGATCTTTTCAATTGAAACTGGAACAAAACTGATCAGAGGAAATTATTCATTCACTGTATCATTGTGAACATTCATTATCGGATCATCTTCATCATCACTATTTGTCTGTATCTCAGTACCATCCTTTGAACAATAAATCAGGCATTTTGTTTTGCACAATAAATCTCTTCCCAGTAAAGACACAGGGCTTGAATCACAGACTACGAATTTGTGCTATCCTTTAAAATTGCCAATTTTAACTCTAACTGGTTCTGTAATTGGGTTCGTCAAACATTGATTTGCAACTCCTACAATCTGAACTGTCTTCCCTGATAGGGGAAGGTCTGTAACTTCTTCAGTTCTCACTGTAGAACATGTGGCTCCAGTGTTGACCAAAAAGGAGACTTTGTGACCATTCAACTTTCCCTTAACATAGGGACCTTTCTGATCTACTTCTAATGAAGCAGCTAACACACCTTCTTCTTCATCCGAACTCTCATTCACCCAATCATTGTTTATTCCATTCTCACTGTGTAGAGGGTATTGGTGTACAGTACTATTACTTCGGTTCAATCTTTGACCTATGACCACCTAAGAAAGCATCACCTGCTGCTGATCCATAGTGGCTTGAGGTATTTGAATTTGTTGTCGAGGTACCATTTGCACCTGAGATTGCATCTGCTGTATCTGGGGCACTTGTACTTGCAAAGGCTGTATAGGTTGCATGGGCTGCATAGGCTGGAAACCTTACATCGGATTCACATTATTCTGAAAATTTGGATTTGGACCTCTCTTTCTTGGCCCTTGCACGTTCTGGAAAGAATTGACATAATTCGCTTGCTGAACAACACCTCCCTGATTTACCATTGGACACTCCCGTTTCCAATGCCGAGGCCTCCGCAAGTGTGACATAGTAACATCCTTTTCATCCCTTGTGCTTCACCTTGCACCACCACTGTATTCAAATCATGACCGTGATTTACACTTCCCATTCCACCAAGGTCCTCTACCTCTGCCTACGTTCTGAAACGTAGGCAGAGGTAGAGGACATGGGGAGTGCAAAGCCACAGTCTCTCAAGTCTCTCCAGTGCTGCTGTTGCTGAAACGGAAAACTTCCCTTAGTCCCTGACTGTGCAGCCTTGATCTGCATCACCATCACCTTCGTCTTCAACTTTCTTTGTTTCAACTCATTCTCATCACTACAGTATTTCGTATACTGCAAAACTTCATCAGTCAGCTTTGGTTGCCAGAAAATCAAATGGCTCTTAATCATCTGAATAATTTCTGGTCTGAGTCCTTCAACAAATCTGAACCCAAAATGAATTATGTCTTCCGGCTCAAATGTTTCCGTACCACTGTAATGCTTAAATGCCTGCAACAATCTCTCATTGTATGTGTGAATTGACTTTTTTGCTTCCTGAGATGACCTATATATGCACTGCTAATCTATGTTCTTGGGTGAAATTGTGGTTTTAAAAAATTCATTCACGTTATAGTAATATTTCATTACTTCAGGAGACGGTGCACCTGTTGCTGGATCTCTTGGCAGCTTCCTTGTTGCCCAATGTACGCTCCTTTTGCATTCAGTCCATAAATCTGTTGGAAATACTATCTCTAAAAGAGTGTTCAAATACTCCCACAGGCATTTTGCAAGTTTTACAAACCTATTTGTCTGCTGATACCATTCTACACGTTTCTCCCTCAGCTTGAGGTAATCATTTGTGAAGGACAAAATATCACTTCTGCTCCAGGGGACATGTACAAAATTCCCTTCTGGAGTCTCCCTCATTGGTAGAATTTCCACTGGATCCCCAACCTGTGCCATGTTTGAGGGGGGAATATTAGAATCCTTCTTACCTTTTTCCTGTTTCTTTACCCATCTGCCTTCCCATTTGTCTAATGCTTTCCATGTCTGAATGCTTTGAAGTAACTCTTTAAGATGCATTTTTATTCCAGCAGTTCTCATGTGTTCAAAATCTTTTGCATTGAATTCTAGCCTGTAATTCCTCTTCAAATATTTCATTTTCTCGTTGTCTAAGTCGTATTTCTCTGTTAAGTCTGCTAACCTTCGCTATAACTCATGTGCTTCTTTTGTAGTCTTTGGAGACAAGTATCTCTCAATTCTGCTTCTGTATAGGATTCAAGGCGATTTACCCTCAACAAGCTCACCTGTTTCCATTGACAGCCTAGTATGGTTCAAGTATTTGTCTCCATTGGAAGCACACAGTGGGCTGTTCAGCTTATGTAACCATTCAGTCAATTGCTGAGCTGTCAAACCTTGTACTGAAATTTTATTAGGATGAGTGCCTGATAACTGTTGTACAGTCAAGTTCGGAAGTTGGGGTGTCATTAACTTCAAGTTGGGACCAATATGTGACCCTGCTTCAGTATTCAGAGGATCTCTGAAAGGACTTAAATCTAACAAAGACACTGTTCTATCAAAAGTCTGTCCCACCTGGCATTTCAATTGAGTACTTTTCCCACTTGACTCCGACTCAAGATTCCCTGACCATTTGTACCATCGTAATCCTGAGTAAATAATGGTATAATTGGACCAATAGTGATAGGTACAGACAGCGTCTGGACTTGGTCTACCACTTGCATTTTGAGGGTGCATCACTCCTGTATTCTGACTCATCAGTACAGATGTATCTGTCTGAGTCTGTTACAGGAGTGTAATTCGGAATCACTTGTGGCTGCATTTGAGGAAGCAAGAGCATAGTTGGTTCTGGCTGGACCAATATTGGTTTCTGATAAGCCGGTCCTGTCAGCATTATTAGATTTGTTGCTGCATCTACAATAGGCACATCTGGGTAAATCCTAGGAATATTCATTTGTGGAATCTGATTTTGTACTTGCAGACAAAGTAGGCAGGTTAAAACTGCTCTGCATTGGTGCCTGCACTAAATGAGGACTAGTCTGTACTGTGCTCTGTGTTATATTATGAGTAACCTGTACACAACTCTCAGTCATGTTAAGATTACTCTGTATAGAACTCTGTGACATGTTAACCGGTGTCGGTGCAGAAGGATTCACATTAGTGCTTGGATCGTTCTCTTGTGCCATATATGGTGGTGGACGACTTCTCAAAAACTATAAAATGAACTCATCATCGTCCGACTCTTCAGGTGTCAAACACTTCCTGGTTTTCCTTCGATTTCTGCTGTTCGTCCTCAGATGGGCTCCTGTTTGATTTTCTAGAAGCTTTCTTTGCTTCTTTCTCACTGTCCTGTGAAATTGCAGGAAGCATTCTAATTCCCTGTAGGGTATCTAATCTCCAATGTGTCTGCTCATTATCCCACCTAGCTTCCGCTAGTGTTTTCTCTGCTCTTCTCTTTTTTATTTCAAATTTCAACACTTGGCTACTAGCTCCCAGAATGCTAATGCTTCAAACTGAGCTGGTCTTGCCGGAAGTTTTAGGCCATACATTACTTGTCTTAAATTCTCAAATGACCATTTTCAGGAAACGCTAGACTCCCTTTCTTTTCTATGATTTTGCACCAATGTTTTAACCAAAGGCATGCTCTGGTACCTTTCTCCAGAATTACCATAAATGCAGGAGTACCTTTTGGCAGGCAAACTTTTCCTACCGTAGATGGAATATATTTATCTCCCCTACGTGCCCTTTTTAGAGTTTTGAAAACTTTATTTTCACAAATTTATGTCAAAAATTGATAATCAGGAAATTACTTTTAATCCCACAATCCTCTTTGTCTACCTTCTCAACTAATTACACTTCACAATTGTCCACCAATCCGTGCGCAACCCTTCTCACTAACTAATCTATCCCAGCACGGCTCTAATGATGTCACACTTACACACAGCGGCTGACAAAATCCTGCGGCTTGTCCTCCTAAACTCAGATTTACACTAAACTAATGCAAAGTTATTGCGAGCACTGTAAAAAACCAATAAAACAAATCTGTCCGTTTACTGTAGGTAGGGAATCACAATCGCTTCAGGAACCTTACCTATTTTTCACTAACGGCTTTTGCTCTAGCAGCTATTCTTTCTTGCTCACTTCCACAGATTCACAAGCAAAATTTACTCTCAATCTGATCAATGGGACTGGCCTGGTGAATATAGGACTCGCCAAATCTAAGTCGAAAAAATTTCTTACACTTACTTTGACTCTCACACTGGCTTGTTGACCACGCCCAATCGAACTACTAAACTGACAGATTACAACAAAAACCAAGTGTCTCATACACTTTTCATTATACTCAATATACTCTGGAGTCTTAGACCTCACAGGGCCCGTATACCAACAACCACATAGACAATTGTTTTTTAGCACAAATCGCCACTCACATGTGAAGTTCGCCGACAATTAGGTAGATGGATTAGTGAGTTTGTTAGTGGGGATGAGTTAATGAGTGGATGGATAGGTGAGTAGGTAATGATTGGATATTGATGAATGAATGAGTGAACAAGTAGGTGAGAGTGTGTGGTGATGAAAAAGTTAGAGTGTGGTTGGATGAGAGAGAAGATCGATATATAGCGCTATAGAGAGAAATTGAACACATTACAAATGTTTGCATTGAAAAGTAACGCTGTGTGCAGGTGACAGTTGACAATTTGTATCCATTATGTTCCACCCAAGTTCTTAGGCTCTGCAGAAAAAGTTTGCAAAAGGGAGAAAATCGTAGTTTTTTTCTGTGAATTTCTAAGGCTTCCTTTTTTTTTTTTTTACAAAAACAGATCGTTTTTATCACCTCTAACTATAACATTTATGTAACCTTTGTTTTTTCTAGTGAATTTTTTTTTTCTTTTTTTTCGGAAAGTAATATTTGATTACCATACGTAAATCGAACCTCCCAGCAATGCATGGCCAAAGGCAGTGGGGTTGACCACAAGGCCTGCGTCCAGGCCCTGTGGCCAACCGCCCATAAAAGCAGCCAACCCCACATGGCTTAGGGCCGGGCAAGGCCCTGCAGCCAAGCCCCTCCCCATGGAGCCCACCCTATGCTGCACACCACTTTCGTCAGTCTGTTTTTAGCCACACGGCAGCCAAAACACACAGCACAATGCCTTTGGCTATGCGCAGTGGGCAGTTAGCCACAGAGCCTGGCCTTGGGAACCCCAGGCTCTTTTTAAGTGGAGGGCTTCACATGTATGTGAGTTGCAAGCTGATCATGTTTCAGGTTCATCTATATAAAAAGACTGAAAATACATTTTGTAAGATTGTATATGTGCCATACAAATGTCAATGTACAAGAATGCATCACAAGTTATTAGGAAATTCTTGTTCTTGAGTGGAAAGAAAATCAAAAGAATGGGGAAGAATCTCAAAGGTAAATGAAAATATAAATTAAGAGGTAGCAGATATAGTACTTGTCAGCAAAGGCACATGTTTAATATCTTTATTGCCCATTTGGCCCACCTGATTGGATAATTCAGCTTTACATTTATGACATGCAGACAATTCTCATATGACATGACGGGGGCCACCAAAGGGATGTTTAAAACCTTTTTGGCTGCCATGGCCTCAGGGATGACAGCACTTGGAGATGTTAATTTTATTACAAGACCAGAGGTTACCATTATGCATACAACCTTTATTGCTGCCCCAACATGCAGCTTTTTAAAGAACATTATATACATCATAAACAAGTCCATGTCACATAAGCACATTCCTTTTGTATTGGTTGCCCTTTACCAGATAAGCACTATGTGGCTACTTTTTATGTTTTGCTTTATATTTAAATATTTAAATGTTTATCACCATTACTTACTTCTACACCTAGGTAAATGTCATTTTGTCACCCCTCCGATTTATGTCTGGGTCTTCTATTTCTTTTTACTTCTGTCTTGATGTGCATTCCTTGTTATTACACCTGCTTTTGAGTGATGTTATCCTTTGGCGATTGACAGGTAATTGTTTTGGTCTTGTATAATGGCCTACAAACGGCCTAGTGAGTACTTCTTTAGTGACCACAGCGTCTTTTGAATGGCACGCAGTCCCAGGAGAGAAATCCGCCTCACAGGCTTTGAAAGACGGGCTCCTTCACTCTTTGGGAGAGCGAGTCTGCCTGCGGCGGAAGCCCAGTGTAATCCTGGGCTTCGGGTGCGCCGCTCTGCATTTCATGAGAGTGTGTCTGCATATTAACACGCTACACTGCTGAATCCTCAATAGTAATAGAAAGTGGACTCAGCATTTTGTCAATAACCCGTTTTGATGGCCATTTCTGATTGGCCTTTTCAAACCCTTTGTATAACGCGCCTGGCATGATATGGGCATTGCCATAGCAACGTGATTCTTGAAACTGTTGCAGTTACTAAAAACGAAGTGGCAGGAATTAAAGAGCTGATTTCTAGGTGTCTATTTTCAAATAACAACAAAGAAAGAAGGGGAACAAAAGTTTTTAACTTTGGTATTTCAAGAAAAAGGTTTGAAAAGACCTTGTGTATTATGGCAGTGGAATCAACTTCTCGAATTCCCCCTGTCCCTGCCCTCAATGAGGATATCCTTAAGAGATACTTTGACAGGAGCTTAAATCTACCCTAAAAGGGGCTGTAGAAGCTGTTTTTACCAAGAGGAAGAGAGACTCTCCCTCTGAGGAGGACTTTTTCTCCTTTTCTGAGGAGGAGTCGCCTATTATTGTTAAGAAAGGAGGGACGGTCTGTTAAAATCTAAACATGTGACAAGAGTCGATAAAGACCTAAGACAAGGTAGCCTAAGTTCTATGACAGACCATGGTGTCCAGGGTTGCAAAATTAGCAGGAGCGACGATGTTGGAGCAGTGGAGTTGGGTGTCCCTCCCAGCACAAGTAGAACGAGTGGCCTTCATGGCACAAAAGATGCTAAATACTCCTGCAATAGAGATACTGACTATTTCATATATGACAGTGATTTAAATCAAGTGGACGGATATGTATTTGATCCAAACAAGATTTGGGAAACTGACTTCCTGGATGAGGAATTGAAACAACCTTCGACATCGAAAGCTAGCAAAGACTCACCAGGTGCGGATATTTTTAACCCTGCATGTTAGAAATGGGCTCTCTAGTTGGCAGAGGCATTCACCTTTATCCAAATAGGGACAACAATCCTAGTCAGGGTAAGTCACACACAATCCAAATTATCCTGTGCCCACCCTCTGGTAGCTTGGCACTGAGCAGTCAGGCTTAACTTAGAGGGCAATGTGTAAAGTATTTATGCAATAAACCATACAGTAACACAGTGAAAACACCACAAAAATACACCACACGTTTGGAAAAATATAAGATATATTTCTGATGGATACAACTACCTGTGGATTCCTCACCTAATGAATACTCCCATGGCGCCAGCATTCGACGGAAATCTTCTTCCTAGTCTCTGCACGTCGACGAGGACGTCACTCTAGCCCACGCGACGCCGTCTGATGTCATACAGGCAATAAGAGGTCCTCGCCGACGTGCCGACGTCAGTTCCCTTTTTTCCGTGCATTCGAAACGGTTATCTTCGAGGGAGCTACTGTTGCTTTAGTGGTTACAGTGTGTTTTCTGCTGCGTAGTTCTTCTCTGCGGTAACAATGTCTCAGAGAAAGTCGGGTTTCAAGCCCTGTCGAGAGTGTGGGGGCAAGATGTCCGTTACAGATCCTCACTCCGACTGTCTCTGGTGTTTGAGCTCCAACCACGACGTTGTGACTTGCGATTCATGTCAGCACATGAATCCGAAGGCCCTCAAGGAACGTGAGGCTAAACTATTCCTGGCGAAGTCGAAGAGAAAGGAAAAACATCACAAAAAGTCTTCCTCGCCAAGGTCTCATCAGCGTCATCGAGATTCCCGGCGCCGTAGAGATTCACGGCGTCATTCCAGCAAGGAGACTCGTTCGAGGTCGCCTTCGGCTCGGCGTCAGAGGACTTGGGAGGTCAGCCCCACGGTCACGCCGCATCCATCGACGCCGTTGCCCTCTCCGGCGTCACCGACTTCGCCTGGACAAGCCTCTGTGGTTGAGGTGATGCAGCCTATTGTGATGTCTCCGGCGTCGCGGACGTCGAGGCTGGCGTTGGGGTCGCCTTCGATCCAGGCACCTCAGTATCCGGCTTTTCCAGCCCCTGGAGCCGATAGTACCGCATTTCTGAATGCGATGTATACCATCTTTCAGCAGATGGCTCCAGGAGGTGCTCCGGCTGGTCCTTCGGGGCCTTTGGCCTTTTCATTGGGTGATCCTGCGCCTCTTCGGCCGGCACCCTTTATGCCCTTTCTCCCTTTTGGGAATGTGGGCTCGGCGCCGGTGTCGGCGCCGGTGGCCGCTCCTGTGGCTTCAGAGGGATTGCCTCCGGAGGTTTCCATCCCGTCGACGTCGGGATTTCGTCCTGTGACTCCGGTGGGTCCATCGGCTCCAAGATCTCTTTGTCCTGCTCCTTCATCGGCGCCGAAGCTACCTGTGGCGCCGGATGCGGCGTCGGATGCTTCTGGAGATCTTCGACTTCGGTAGAGGCCATGTCGACTCCGCGTATTGAGCAGAGACTACATTCAAGGAGGTGTGCTCTCCGTCTTTTGGAAGAGCAGGAGTACCAGCGAGTCCTGGAGGAAGGAGAGGTTGAGGACTCTGGTGATGGACTGCATGGTCTGGATACGGCCAGTGGGCTGGATACTTCCCCTGAGTGGGACCTTTCATCTCCAGGGGAGTATACGGAGGAGGCTGCTACCTTTCACGCGGTGGTGAGGAAGGCGGCTAACTTTCTGGACCTGCCTTTGCCGGTGGCAGAGGCGAAGCAGAATTTATTGACGGAGGTGCTGCATCCGGCCTCTGCTGCAGCGGAGCCTCTCTTGCCATTTAATGAGGCTTTGCTTGATCCGGTGTTGGAGGTATGGAAGAATCCTGTATCTTCCTCGGCAGTTCATAGGGCTGTGGCCAGGAGATATGGGGCTGCACCATCTGACCCTGGTTTTCTTTCAAGACACCCTACGCCGGAGAGCTTGGTGGTGCAAGCCTCCTGTTCATCAAAATCAGTGCCTGGATCTTTCCCGACGGTACCAGGAGACAGGGACTCCAAAAAACTGGATGCGCAATCCAAGAAAATATTTTCATCTTGCAGTTTGGCGTTGAAGGCCACCAACGCAACTTGCATTCTGGGGAGATATATTCATGCTCTTATGGATGATATTTCATCTTCTTTTACGGAGCTTCCCCAGGGACTCTTAGATGTTGTCTCAGACGCCCAGGCTGCCGCAACCCAGATTATCCAGTCTGGGCTGGACACGACCGACTCAGTGGCTAGGGCGATGGGCACGGCTGTGGTGGCAAGCAGACAGGCCTGGCTCCGTAATTCAGGGTTTTCTGCGGATGTACAGTCGACCCTATTAGACCTCCCATTTGATGGGGACAAATTGTTTGGAGCAAAGGCAGATTCGGCCTTGGAGCGATTTAAAGAGAGCAGGGCCACAGCCAAATCGTTAGGGCTGCAAGCTCCTTCTTCCTCTGCCTCTTCCAGGTTTTTCAGGAGGTTTCGTGGATTTGGGCGTGGCTCTTCCTCCTCTTCCTTTCGGGGGAGGTTCCAGCAACCCGCCTCTTCTCACCCCTATAGATCATTTAGAGGGAGAGGTAGGGCCCCCACCAGAGGAGCCTCTCAACAGCACTCTGCCTCTTCCTCGTCCTCTGGAGGGGTGCAGCAGGGAAAGCAGCCTTAGGCTTCCACCATTTCCCACTCATTCCTCTCCTGTAGGGGGAAGATTACAGCATTTTCTCCACAAGTTGGAGACTATTACAACGGACACTTGGGTTATCAGTATTGTGGAGAAAGGCTACACCCTTCCCTTTCGGGAGTTTCCGCCCCCCCTACCGCCTCGCCCATCTTATTGTTCAGAAGAACACCTCCTGTTGCTAGAACAGGAGGTTCAAGTCCTCCTTTCAAAGGGCGCAGTGGAGTTGGTTCCAGAGCAGGAAAGGGGTCGAGGTTGTTACTCAAGGTACTTCCTGATTCCCAAGAAAGATGGTCGGTTGAGACCGATCCTGGATCTGAGGATCTTGAATTGGTTCTTCAATCAGGAAAAGTTCAAGATGCTGACCCTAGCACAGGTGCTTTTGGCGTTGAACAAAGAAGATTGGATGGTGTCTGTCAACTTGCAGGATGCTTATTTTCATATCCCGATACTCAAGTCGCACAGAAAGTATCTCCGGTTTGTGGTAGGGTCGCAGCACTATCAGTTTGCGGTCCTCCTGTTTGGTCTTACTTCAGCACCTCGAGTCTTCACGAAGGTGATGTCAGTGGTTGCGGCAGAGCTCAGAAGGAAGGGGATAGCAGTATTCCCTTACTTGGACGACTGGTTGATCAAAGCCAAGTCCCCGGAGCTTGTGTCGTATCATCTGCAGTCAACAACCCAGTTGTTATTCGACCTGGGCTTTTCGGTGAACGTGCCAAATCTCACCTGGAGCCCTCTCACCGCCTCCTGTTCATAGGGGCAGTACTGGATACAACATTGAATCAAGCCTTTCCTCCGCCTCAGCGGGTTCAAGATATTCAGGAATTGGTTCCAATGTTTCGAAATGGAGCAGTAGTTCCAGTCCTCAAGGTCCTTCGTCTGCTCGGTCTGTTTGCCTCCTGCATACTGTTGGTCACGCATGCTCGCTGGCACATGAGGGCTCTTCAGGGGTGCCTCCGAAGGCAGTGGTCTCAACACAAGGGAGATCTAGAAGGTGCGGTCAAGATCTCCAGAGATGCTGCTGTGGACTTGAAGTGGTGGATTGCGAGCAACAATCTTTCGCAAGGAAAGCCGTTCGCGCTGTCGCCACCAGTGGCCACGGTCATAACGGATGCTTCCACTCTAGGGTGGGGAGCTCATCTGGGGGATCTGGAGATCAAAGGACTTTGGTCTCCAGAGGAACAGATGTTTCATATCAATCTGTTAGAGTTATGGGCTGTACGTCTGGCTCTCAAGGCCTTCCTCCCTTCCCTTCGTGGTCAGTCGGTACAGGTCCTGACGGACAATACTACCACGATGTGCTACATAAACAAACAGGGAGGAGTAGGGTCGTACCTTCTCTGCAGAGAAGCTCTTCGACTATGGTCCTGGGCAAAGGACCATCAGATTTGCTTGGTAGCAAATCATTTGGCCGGGGTCTTGAATGTACGTGCGGACAGTCTCAGTCGCCAATTCTCGTCCGACCACGAGTGGCGTCTCCATCCAGATCAAGTCCGTTTAATCTTTCAGATGTGGGGGTTTCCTCGGGTAGATCTGTTTGCCACTCGGGAGAACGCGCATTGTCTGTTATTCTGCAGCCTCCAGTATCCGGTGCAGGGAGCATTGGGGGACGCGTTTCTGATAACCTGGTGCGACCAGTTGCTTTACACGTTTCCCCCCATACCCTTGATTCCTCGAGTGTTGAGGAAGATTCGCCAAGACCGGGCCCAAGTCATCTTAATAGCTCCGGATTGGCCAAGGAGGGTGTGGTACTCCGACCTTCTCCAACTCTCGCTGTGCCCTCCGCTCCGTCTCCCTCTCAGGGCAGACCTCCTCTCGCAGTCGCAGGGGCAGGTTTTACACCCCAACCTCCAGAGTCTACACCTACATGCCTGGAGATTGAACGGGGCAACCTGAGTTCCTTCTCTCTCCCGCCTGATGTAGTGGATGTTATATTAGCGGCCAGGCGACACTCCACTAAATCTATCTACGCTAATAGGTGGTCTAAATTTGTTATGTGGTGTGGAGAGAGACAGATTGACCCCTTACATGCTCATCTGTCGGACGTTTTGTCTTTTGACCTGTCTCTAGCGCAGAAAGGTTGTGCAGTGGCTACCATTAAAGGTTATTTGTCTGCCCTGTCAGCCTTCATCTGTCTTCCAGACCAACCATCGTCATTTAAGTCCCCTATTGTTCTCAGATTCTTGAAAGGTCTTCTAAATAAATATCCTCCAAAACCATTCGTTATGCCTCAATGGGATTTGTCCTTGGTCCTCACTTTCCTTATGGGGTCCCCTTTTGAGCCTATGCATTCTTGCCCCTTAAGGTATTTGGTTATTAAAACAGTCTTCCTGGTGGCTATAACATCTGCAAGGTGAGTGAGTGAGTTGCAAGCCTTATCGGTAAGACCCCCTTATACAACTTTTTATGGGGATAAGGTGGTGTTGAGGACCAAGGCTGCTTTCCTCCCGAAGGTTGTTTCACCCTTCCATTTGGCCCAGACAATTACTTTTTCCACGTTCTATCCTCCGCCTCATCCTTCAAAGGAGGAAGAGAGACTACATCGATTGGACCCAAAGAGGGCGTTAAGCTTCTACATTGATAGAACGAAGGACTTCAGGCTGGAGGATCAGCTGTTCGTCGGATATGTGGGCAAGAGGAGAGGAAAGGCAGTCCACAAGAGAACACTCTCCAGGTGGGTTGTTCTTTGCATTAAAATCTGTTACTCTTTGGCAAAGAAGGATCCTCCTAATGGCATTAGAGCTCATTCCACCAGAGCTAAGTCGGCCACTTCGGCCTTGGCCAGGGGTGTTCCTGTGGTCAACATCTGCAAGGCCGCAACTTGGTCGTCCCTTCACACTTTTGCGAAACATTACTGTTTGGACTCTGAGGTCAGAAGGGACGGCCATTTTGCACGGTCAGTGCTGCAGGATTTCTTGGTTTGACCATTTCGGCACCCACCACCGGGAGTGGTACTGCTTTGGGACTCTATTCATTAGGTGAGGAATCCACAGGTAGTTGTATCCATCAGAAGAACGAGTTACTTACCTTCGGTAACGACTTTTCTGGTGGATACATTAGCTACCTGTGGATTCCTCACGGTCCCACCCGCCTCCCCGTTGCCTTTCTGGTCTTACCAAGTGATCCTTGAGTGCGCTCCTCTTGGTCTTCAAGGTTGCAATAGATGTTGTATATATGGATACTTGTATATATTTATATGTATATATATATATATATGTATATATCTTTGTGTATATACATGATTTGCATATATTTGTTGTTTAAAAAAAAAAAAAAGAGTTAGATTAAATCTACAGCCATTTTATTGCAATGTTGTGTATTTTACAGTGTTATGGGATGTTGCCTTGCTCTTTCATTGCATTGGGTTGTTGTTCTCATGCACGTAAAAAATGTTGGTACTGACGTCGGCGAGGACCTCTTATTGCCTGTATGACGTCAGACGGCGTTGCGTGGGCTAGAGTGACGTCCTCGTCGACATGCAGAGACTAGGAAGAAGATTTCCGTCGAATGCTGGCGCCATGGGAGTATTCATTAGGTGAGGAATCCACAGGTAGCTAATGTATCCACCAGAAAAGTCATTACCGAAGGTAAGTAACTCGTTCATCTGGTTAAATTAAGGTCAAAACGATAAAGATTCAATAAGCACAAGTTGAGAAATCACTTTTGCAAGATTAAAATGGGTCTTAAATCTTAGAAATCAACAGTTGTCTATTGGTTTCACAAAGTACCTGGTTGCTGTCAAAATTACCACGCACAGAGACCGCAGAGGAGGAGATGCATGGAAAAATAAGGTGTGCATTGTTTTCTGATGCGGCACAGCTGATACTTTCTTTCTACACTTCAAGGGGCTTTGCATTGATTTCTGGCACACAGTCTTGGTTCCTCACTGCGATGCAGGGATCTTTTGATGCCCAGGGATGACTGATGTGGGATGAGTGTTACTAACTAGTATTTAGTGGGTTTATGTACAGAAACACAAGTCTATGGGGTGTTTAAAAGCCTGGCATTAGCCGTGGAACAGAGTGAAATACAAATAATGTTGCATTTTAGAAAGTCTATGCATATGCATGTCTTTACTTTGTGAACAAAAAAGCCTTAACTGCAGCAGCCTGTCATCATGACTGCAAAGTAAAACACATAAATGAGCGAGGACTTTATGATAGGCTGAGGCATTTAAATAGTACACAGTTCCTAAACAAAATGGCTGTTAGTTGGTACTTAAATTGTTGTTTCAAGGAAAGTAAATACACAGGCTCTTAATAACAAGCTACAGGTGATGTCACATCTGAAGTCTAACAAAATACTGCTTAGTGCTCCAAAACCTAATGGGAACTAAATTTGGGACAATGCAGCCAATCATAAAATGCCATTGCCTTATTAAGCGGCCCATCCAAGCATAGGTGAACTATGCATTACACATAAACCCAACCCAGTAGCTGAAAGTGGTTGACCCAAAGCTTGCTTCTTATGTGTACACTTTCTTTGTACTTTTTTGAAGAATTGATCGCATGAGTGCCTTTAGACAACCAAGTCTGTTTGTAGCCAGACCTAAAAAAGTTGAAATGGAGAAAGGCATACTAACTAACTAACTAGAGGGGTGTTTTCAGACTCACTATATTCAAACGGGGAAGTCACCTCTACCAAGAAGATACTGAGCTATATTGTAATACAAAGATGCAGTAGTATATCCTAAAAATGAAGACCTAGAGGCACGCTTCCGGAGAAACAACATGCGTGTTATTGGCCAAATATGGGGAGGATTGACCTATATGTAGAACAAATGCTCAGGTACATTTTTGGAGGTGCAGAATTCTCCAACATGCTGACTGTGGAGCGCCCCCATAGATCCTTGGCACCGCGACCCCCTCCAGGGGCCCCTCCACACCCTGTTTTCATGTGATTACTCAATTACTGTGACATGGTTCTTCAATTGTCCATGTTCATGAAAACGATCCATCACCAGGACAATGAACTAGCTTTTTTCCCTGACTTCACTACAGTGGTTCAGGCTGCACAACACAAGTTTATGCCAGTGAAGAAGCTACAACAGGCTAGTGTAGGCTACTCCATGTTCTAACTGGCTCGGCTGCGCATCGACTTGAGGGAGGAGCAGAAGATATTCACGACACCTCAAGCAGCCACAAACTTTATAAAGAAAGCAAGAATTGGCCGGCCCACCTCAACAGACCATGCTGACTGACTGGTATTGTGGCATTCTGGTGCAGAGTTGGGGGTGGAGCTGTAATTTGTGGAGTTGTCCCTTTCTATATGGTGCACTGGTATGTTACCTACAGGGATTTCTGTCCAGCATAGTTACATAAATTAGCTTCCATGGGGAGGAATGGGTCCAATACCTGTCCACCTGGAAGTTTACCAGATCACTGTCAGACTCCTGACTGGAGCACCCCACATTACTATGTTAGCACTCTGTGATTGTTTTTTTTTGGGGGGGGGGGAATGTTTGGCCTACTTTGGCAATGAGATGTTTGTATGTTGGGGAATGTGCCTTTAGCGAGTTTGGGACGCTGAAGTTGGTGGTGGGTGGGAAGTGTAGTTGGCTTACAATTGCCTGCATAATTTGCTATAGGAGTGCTCTGTAGAATTATAATCTGCACAGATGTCGCATTATAGTACTGTCAAACTGGAGATATGAGCGAGAACCCTGACCCCCCTGTGGCCTCGCTTGCTCTTTTATCTTGGGACATGGGAGGTCTGAACAACCTGAAGAAAAAAAACTAGATGTACTGGCTTATTTAGACTGGTAACAGATGGACATTGCTTTTCTTCAGGAAACGCATCTGTCAGACAGGTTTCCTAAAGGATATACGGGTGCAGTTGAGAAGTACAGAAAAGACACTTGCAGGTTGGAATATACATATTATGCACACCCAGATAATGGCATTCTGACTGCCATTTAGGAACAGATCTCTGCATGTAATGAAATGGCGGGATGGGATGTATACCACCTGTCTCGCAGGCATGTGGCCCGTGTGTACAGTGAAAGTGGTAGGCCAGGCTGAGGTCTGGCTGCGCAGCTTAAACGTCCTGATGCATGCTTCCATATAGTGGGTATTCTTTTATCAGATGGAGACCTGTGCTTGGACTTCCCCTTCGTAATGGCGGCATTCTCTGATTTCCATGCTGACTTGTACGGCTCCTGCCTGTCAGCGGAGGAGGATGAAATAACACAATATCTTGAAGATGTCACCCTGGTCTTGCTGTCCCCTGGGCAGTTGGAATACCTTAGTTAGCCCTTTACTGTTGAAAGCATTTGGGGGCTACTCACGGCCTGCCGAGTACTAAAACTCTGGGACTGGATGGACTCCCCAGTGAGTTTATAAGGAATATGCTGACTTGCTTGCACCCCATCCGCCAACAATGTTTGAGGAGGCCTACATGACATATATTCTGCCCCCTACACTTAAAGAAGCGCTACTCATCATGCTCCTGAAGTCTGATAAGCCCGGTAGGGCTGTGACTCTTATCATCCCTTATCCCTCATCAATACTGACACCAAAACCTTAGCTAAATGATTGGCCACTAGTCTCCAACCTCCTACATCCTGATATGGTATTGCATGATCAGGTGGGATTTATCCCAGCACGATCCACTGCTCAAAACCTTTGCACGCTCTTTGCTGTTATGCATCATCTAGACCCTTCTAGAAAGCCGTCGCAATCCTCCTGGATGCCGCCAAGGCTTTTACCTCTCTTGCCTGGACATACATTTTCACAATATTGCAGACAAGGGGTATCCCCCCTGTTTTTCTCAGCTGGATATGCTGAGTTGGTGGCCAGGGTGTGTGTTAATGGTCTCATATCCACCGCTATCCGGATCCATTGAGGGACAAGGCAGGGCTGTCCCTTATCACCAATCCTCTTTGCCCTCGCGCTGGAGCCATTGGCCTGCATAATCAGGCAATGACACACAGAAGCGGCCCTGCGGTTCCATCTTCGCCCATTAGCAATGTAGCTATTCACTGATGATATGATGTTATATGTTAATGATCTGGAGGTTCGCTTGGCTCAGCTCAGACGTGAATAAGTGTGATTTGAGTGGCACTCTGGCTGAGTATAAATTGGGGGAAATCATATGTCCTGCCCTTGACCGTTAATACTGCTCAATACCCTATAAATTTCCCACTGCAATAGTGCTTGGATCTGATTAGATACCTCGGAGTTTGGGTAGATAGAGATCCAAATCGGGTAGTGCGCTACAATTACAGTAGGACGATCTCCAATCTGGAGGAGCGGACAAAGAAGTGATCGTGACTACCCCTGTCCCTGGCCGATCGGGTGGCTGTGATAAAAATGGTTATACTACCACAGCGTCTGTACCTGTTCATTAACATACCTGTCCCCCTCACCAAGGCATTCTTCAAAACGGTACAATCCCTTCTCACACCGCTGGTCTGGACTGGGAGACAACCGTGCATAGCATGACGTCAGCTTGCCCTCCCCTTTGAGTGAGGGGGATATAACATTTTCTAGTGTAGCGTTAATAATTTTAGATTCTATTAAGGACACAGAGGCGAGGATTATGCTTCTCAATGCTTTACTACTTAAAATAGCAGCCAGTGAAAAAACAGTAACATAAAAGATGCTTTGAACCCTGCCTCCCATAACCACCAATAGTAGACCAACGTGGTCTATAAAGAGGGGAGGCACCAACTGACATCCTCTTTCTTTGAAAAAATCAGAAAACCAAAAAGTGCTCAAGTCCAACCAAAGTCTCTGGGAAGAAGAACGATCCACCAAAATCCAGATCTCCAAGAACGACCAAGCGACAGCTCATCACAGGTTCATCCTTGTTTACTATCCGTGTCTGAAAGAAAAATCCATGATAAGACTCGAGACTTAAGACAATTAAATTTCCAAACAAAAAACTATAATACAATCATTGAATAAGGACATTCAATTCAAATTACATACTGGGTGGGATAGTCCTTGCCTCCATGTCCTTAATAGAATCTAAAATTCTTAACGCTACACTAGAAAATGTTGTATTCTGTGTCAGGACCGGAAGCTCCGATTAAGCTGCTTCAAAGCTGATCCACCACCAAATTAGACACATGTACTATAGGTTTATAGTAAAACATTTTAAACATAGAATCAGTAGAACAATCGGCTGCTCTAAGAACATCTTCCAGACTGGAACCCAAAATAAACGCTTTTGATGCCATGGCCCCCCTGGTAGAATGGGCCCCATATAGAGACATATTAATACCTGCTTCAGACATCACTCAGTGTGCTAAAGAAGCCGCTGAAACTGGTTTGAAGCGTTTCATGGTGGAAATAAGAAGAGAACCCAAAGGATCCACCCTGTAACTTGCAGTGCGAACTACATAAACCTTTAAACATTTGACAACACACAGATTGGCATTATGTGGAAAAGCTGAATACTCAACAGAAGAAGATATCAAAGAAACCCCAGAAGGCGAAAACAACCTTCCTGCTAAATCAAGGGCTTTCACGTCTGACACCCTGCAACAGGAGAGTAGACAGAGTAACATAGTTAACTTAGCGGATAATTGTTTCATGGATAACAAATGATTCTCTGTCCAATTAGACAAAAAAGATAAAACAACATTCACATCCCACAGCTGAGAATAGTGCGGTCTAGGTGGATTGGCCACTCTGATACCTATCAGCAATTTACAAACGAAAGGGTGTTGCCCCACCGGTTTATTATTGATCTAAGAATGTCCAGCTGAAATAGCTGATCTAAAATTATTTACCGACTTATAACATAGACCAGAGTCTGCACACTTGGACAGGAAATTTTAATGTCTTTGACCTCGGATCCCACTGGATCCATGTCTCCTTGAATGCACCAACCCACCCACTTCTTCATGTCAGGGAATATCGTTGGTGGGTGGAAGGAGCCCAAGCTTGTCGTATAAACGAGGAAGCTGAAGCCAAAAGGCCCTGCACCTGTAATTGTCCCTCAATATCTTCCAAGCCATGAGACACAGTTGACATGGTAAGAGAAGAGGATGCGGGGAACCCGCCGGGTCCAAAAGGAGCTGCGGAAACACTGGGAGCCGAAGAGGAAGGGCAATCGAGAGTTCCAGAAGGGATGGAAACTAAGGTTGGCTCTTCCAAAAGGAGGTTATGAGTACTGCAGACGCTGCTTGGCGTCACAAGCACGTTGCTACTCGAGGAATCATGGCAAACGGAGTGAATGCGTAATTCATCTGAGATGACCAAACCTGCAGAAACGCATCCGTCGCCATGGCCAGAGGGTCTGGCCTCCAACTGAAAAATTTGGAGATCTGGAAATTGAGGCGAGACACAAACAGATCCACCTGGCAAGGCTCCAATAACCCCATGACCTTCTGAATAACAGAAGGTAGAAGTTTCCGGTCACTGGCATCCCTCAGGAATCGAGAGTTCCAATCTGCCACTAGGTTGTCTTTGCCAGGGTGGAATCCCGCCATCACCATGATCTTCCGATCCAGACAAAGATGCCAGAATTCCCTGGCAATATTTGCCAGGAGGCAAGACCTCGTTCCCCCCAGACGGTTGATATACCGGACTGCGGACACATTGTCCATTTTCAGAAGAATACAACAATTGCTCCTGAGGGGGGACAGAGATCGGATGGCAAAATGAACCCGCTAAGAGTTCTAGACAATTGATGTGGAGATGCAATTCCTCTGAGGACCACCTCCCCCCTGTGGAAAACAGACCGCATCTCGCTCCCCAGCCCCAACGACTGGCATCTGATTGTATCACCACCTCGGGAATGTCCCCCAAAAATGGCCCTGCCATTCCATGTCTCCGTGTGAGAGAGCCACCACTGAAGCTCTTCTTGGGCTTGTAGAGATATGGGAACCAGGGGATCGTAAGAGAAACCCAGTTGAAGGAAATGGATATTCAATGTCTGCAAGGCTCTGTAATGTAGAGGACCTGAAAAAACTGCCTGGATTGAAGAGAACAAAAGGCATACAATCCGAGCTAGGGACCTCAAAGAAACCATCTGTTTTGATAATGCCAGCTTCAACTCTCTTTCCTTTTCTGAGGAGCAAGAAGCAACTGGGCTTGTACAGAATCCACCTGTAACCCCAGGAACACCAATCAATGGGATAGGGTCATGCATGATTTCTTGTGATTGTTCACAAACCCTAGATCCTGAAGAAGAGAAATCACCCAAAACAGGTGTGTCAGTAATAGCAATTGGTCTTGAGCCATGATAATCATGTCATCTAGATAGATTATCAATTGAATGCCCCGCTAGCGAAGGTTTTCCACTACTGGTTTTTAGGAGTTTGGTAAACACCCACGGAGCTGAAGACAGCCCGAAAAGGAGAGTCAGGTACTCGTACCGACTGTCTTTCCACCGAAATTGAAGAAACCGTTTTTGCGAAAGCGCTATGGGGACTGATGAGTAAGCGTCTTTCAGATCTAGACAAACCATCCAGTCTCCTTTTTGAAGAAGATCTCTTAACAGATGGATGCCTTCCATCTTGAAATGACGATATACCACAAAGGGGTTGAAATGCCTTAAATTGAGCACTA
This sequence comes from Pleurodeles waltl, assembly GCF_031143425.1. Taxonomy (NCBI): domain Eukaryota; kingdom Metazoa; phylum Chordata; class Amphibia; order Caudata; family Salamandridae; genus Pleurodeles; species Pleurodeles waltl. Next base: position 1,082,915,401 of record NC_090437.1, on the reverse strand, counting down.
GTCTCTGACCACCTCCCTTCTTTTTCACCAGAAAAACATTGCTGCAGAAACCTTGTGGATGACAGGAGGTTAAGACAATGGCCTTCTTTGTTAACAATTCCTGAATTTCGCCATCTATAAAGGATTTGTCTAGTTGGGGGGAAAAAAGGATAGGATGAGGCAATGCGTGTTGTAGAGGCACTGAAAACAGCTCTATGGAATAACCTCGAACCGTATCTAGAACCCATGCATCTGAGGAAATGGAAGCCCATTTTTGAAAGAAGAATTTCAGTCTGCCTCCTAAGGGGATAGAAGGAAGAGGAAGATTCATTACCTGTGGGGGCATTATCGATGGCTCTGTAACCTCTATTCGCACCTCGATTGTTGCGGTTGGGCGCTCCTCTATATCTGGAGGGGTAGAAACCTGCTTTGGGAAGGATCTTGGGTGTAACCCCTGGGTCTTGAATAAGTACCTCTGGCAGGACCTTGCTGAAAGCCCCGGCCGGTCAGGCGTCCTCAAAATTGACCAGCCCATCCAAAAAGTGGGTTAAACATTCTTTTAAGGGAAGACTGAGATTTATCCAATGAGGTGAAAGTGTTAACAAATTTAGCAATGTCTTTAACAAACTTGTCCCCAAAACGTTGTCCCTCGTCTAGAGGGCCTGCTTCAGCCGAAGCCAAGTCTGCCAACTGAGGGTCAATACTCAGTAAAACAGATTTTCTACATTCAGACGCTAATGCGCAACTTGCGTTGCCAAGGAAACACATAGCACATTGCGTCCACCCAACCAGCACCTCCAGATGGATGGCCGCCCCGGTCTTCTGAGCCGAGAGAGCTAATTCGAGAATTTTTGCAGAGGGCCAGATACGTCCAGCAATTTATCTTGACAAGCATAGAGGGCTCTGTCAATTCCTTTCTTTGGATCCTTGGTATATTTTTTTAAGGAATGTGACCATAGTGTTGTCAATCTCAGGAGTGATTGCCGTTTTATGAGGTAAATCTGGTCGTGGACACTCTGATCTCAGTCTGGATCTGACCTCTTTCTCAAACCCCTTTCGAATATGCAGATGCATATAATCCGCTAAAGCAGGGGCCCAGTCTGACGATTTAGGATGAATAATATCAGACGTATCGAAAGGAAAAGGAGAGGGGAGAAGGAAGAAGAAAGTTTACGCTTCTTAGTGCGTTTCTTAGGGGGAGCGGAATCCTGAGAGGAAACAGAATCAGAATCAGAGACAGTTGTAGGCAAAGTAATAGGCGTGGAAGGGTCTGAAGCATAAGTGTGCTCCGAGGTAGAAGGAAAAGAAATATTGGCCAATTTACTCCTGTGAGGCCACTGTTGGTCAGTAGAAGGGACAGTCAGAGATTAAGTATCTCCAGAAGGAAGAGAAGATGAAGGGCCAGCTAGATCATCAATTTTGTTTGATAAGGGTACAAGAGCAGATGAAATTGCTTTATCCAATGACTTCTGAATGGAAGAGTCAATAACCTGTTAAAAACAGGGGTCAAAATAGTAATCTTCGTCTTCATAAGGGCCATACACCTCCAGGCCCTGGCCATAATACTCTTAATCAGACATAATAATGTCGTTGTCAAAACTTCAAAGCTTGAAGAGCTCACCAAATGCTGAAAATAGCAAGTTTTTAAAATTGTTACAGCCCCAGCCAGCACAGGTCAGGTGCGTCAGAAAACTCAGCAAGCCAAATTAATCAGAATTAATGATTAAATGATTGTAGCTGCAATAGGAGACAAGTGCCTGCACAGAACAAAAGCCACTGCTTATGAGAAATAATAGAAACGAGGTACTGTAGGGTTAATATTGCTGAAAATCACTGCCCCTGTTAGATCAGCCTGGGGCCGGGGTCCATAGTCCAACGAGAGAGGGAAGTTGACACGCGTCACTTCCCTCCCTCGTGGGATGTAAACCACGAAAATAGCCCAATTGGGCTATAAACGCGCGTCTCCTAGCACGATATGTAGCGCGACCCGGAAGTCAGGCAAGCCCTGTCTGACCTTCCGGACACAGCAGCGTAATAAGAAGGGGCGCACACACGCATCGAGAAAACAAAGCCACAGTGCGGTAGAAAATTGCTGCGGTGCGGCGAAACCAAATAGTAAACCTCAAAGGCCCCAGGGGGCTGCCAGCCAAGGCATGGCCATGCGCGATCAAAGGCGCGTCGGAAAATAAAATAAAAGGAAAAGGAAGCACGTATACCGAGTGCAAGAAAGTTATTTAACAAGACTAAAATAAATGAAATACGGGCGCAACACGCACCCTCGCGCTCTTGAAGGAGCAAAGCACCGATTTCAGAACAACATAAAATACTCAAAAATCAATATAAAATAAGCACAAATGGGAAGGCACTTAACTGACTCTGAAGCAGCAAAGAAAGAGGACGTCAGTTAGTGCCTCCCCTGTTTATAGACCAAGTTGCTCTACTATTGGTGGTTATGGGAGGCGGGGTTCAAAGCCTCTTTAATGTTACTGTTTTTTCATTGGCTGCTATTTTAAGTAGTAAAGAATTGAGAAGCATAATCGGAGCCTGACATAGAATTAAGTACCCCTGACCTCCGCTTTTACAATCTGTGTGCTCAGTCCCAGCTCGCACATTACTGCTACACACCGCATCTGGCGATCGAACATAATGACGCCTACCCTCTGCCGCTCTCATCATTACTTACACAGGCGCAGGTGAAGGTATTACTGGGTGTGGAAACTGGCTAAGGAATCCATTTTATTATCCCCCAAGCCTGACCTCATCCTGTGATACTCAATGATGTACAGGCCTGAAAAACATATGCAGACGGTTGAATGACCTTTAGTACATTAACCCTGACAGGCAGCTTGTAATGCAAGGCTTGCCTTAAAGAGACAGCTCATGTGACATGCATTGCTTCATTCGCCCAGCAACAGACAGACATCTCGATGTCCACATAGGTCTGAGGAGAGGTTATGAGGAAGCTGGATTGGTGATGCCTTGGAAAGTCCCAAATGTCTGAGAAATGCGAAGGTCACGCTTGTGGTCATCTTGTATCACGCTGCCACCATGAAATGTTATTCTACTGTGATTGGATAGATGCCTAATATATGTGTAATACCATGCATCTCCTGATCAACATCACACCATGTACTTGATGAAAAAATTATCTTTCAGTTGTTCTGATTGGATGATGTATTTTCACCCTTTTGTGATTTTCATGCATAAAAGATTGTATTGGAGTTCCGCACTTCAGATTGCTTGGCCTTGTGCTTTCAAGCCACAGTCTCTGTGCACATATTATTAAATATTTCTACTTGTACCTTAAGGCTGGCTGGTCTCTGGTTTGTTCCTGAGGCCAGATAGAAAAGGACGCTTCGACATGGGTAGCATTAATACTATCAACTATGCTAAGGGCATGGCAGGCGCTTGGTAAACATGTGGGTAAACGACCAATATATGCCCCGGCACTTCCATTAGCCCATCACCCAGATCTGTTGGTTACAAAGGAGTTGAAAGCACCGCCCCTCCTGACACTGGCTGGCCTCAAGGTGATGAAGGATGTATATCAAAATGACCACTTTGTTGAACTCGCGGATCTCCCGCAACAATGTCACCACTCACCTCTTTTGCACTTCACTTATCTGAGATTGAGAGCAGCCATGTGCAAACATTACCCGAACTTCCCACAGACCCCTCCTAGATTACTGTTTCTTAAGACTTTATTGACTAGACCCACCTGCACAGGTTTAATCACGGTCTTATGTGAGGTGGCACAGTCTGATACGGCACAAACCAATGGCGCACCACTAGAAGGAGTGAATGCGGTGCTTGACACGCTGCTTGCGGTGTCGGAGTGGACCTTTTGCTGTACACTAACGGGGCAGCTTACTGCAAATGGGAACTTACCTATTATTCAGTTCAAATTCTTGCAGCAGATATATTACACCCCTACACAGCTGGCTGGATTTGGACTCCAGCATACAGATAAATGTGAAAGCTATGGTGGGGCCGGGTACAGATTTCTTACATTTAGCCTGGTGTTGCCCTACGATCTAACAATACTGGGTGCACATGACACAGACATTGACAGCTGTGACACTGGATCATATCCCCTGTGATCCCTGCATTTGTGTATTGGGATATGTTAAGCCCCTTCAATTTGTTAATCGCCAACTGGTTGCTATTAATCCTTTGCTAGCTAAGCAGCGGGTGGCTATTACCTGGGGTAAAAAAAACGTACCCGACATTATTATAGTGGTTTAAATATGTTGCATATTGACGGGAACAACTGGAGACCTACGCAGAAGAGCTGCCGAGGGCATCTCGCCCTAAAAACACATGGGTACCCAGGACAGCATATCTTTTGTCATTAAATGTGGAATCATAACTGGGGTACCTTCTTAGATAAGATGTATGACTCTCTTAATGTTAACAGTATACATGAATATCCTGTGACACTTTTTGAATATCTTTCTGTTATTCATAGAGCTGACTTGCGATTGTGGAATTAGGTCTTGATTTTTCTGTAAGTTTATTTTCTTGAAAACTTGGAATAAAAATAATATTAAAAGCTGCAGTAGTATGTACTGAACCTTAGAAAGTCACTGCGAGGTCAGAAGCAGGATGCAGAAGTTGGAGTCTTTAGCATGTGCTCATGACATAAATATATACAAAACCCATTCATAAGGAACTCGTTTAGATATTTGCTTCTTATCCCAGCAGTGTGGCTTGAATCTGCCCTTCGTGGATCCAAATTGGAAATCTGTTCAGCAGCCCTGCCAAGTTTCTCAGGTAAGTGCGTGATTTGCTGCTCCAGTCCAGATTTTTCGTTGAAATCTGGGACTTGTAGTCTTATTTATTCCATTATAAAGTAGGACTAAAAGCCTCAGAATTCAACGTAAAAAACCTGGACTGGGGCAGCACAACAAGGACGGTCCTGTGAAACGTGGCAACTGTGCTGCAGTAGCCTGCGAATCCCCTCAACGTGAAGGTTCGTCATGTGTTTCCGGTTGTACTGACCCTGTCCACACAAATGCAGCGCGCGGCAATAGTCCACTCGGGTGACATCCTGTGCACCTCCTTTATAGTTTTATTTCTCTGGAATTCCTCAGTGTTGTATTCACCTTGCCTTCTGTATATTTCACATAGCCAAATAAAAGAAATATTTTAACTAGGCAAGTACAGTTCTGGATACAGACCAGTTTAGGATTACCGAAATTAAGATTCTACAGAAATTGGCAGTGTCTTGAAGTGGCTTTTTCCTAGCAACATAAATCACGCAGACGGACATAATAAATTAGTTTGGTTTACATGTGACAGTTTAGTTTAACCAAGCACTGGAGAGGCATCATTATGGGAGGAGCAGGAATAAAAACATGAAGTATTTGGCAGAGTTTTTAAATAACCAGATGTATAAATAATAAACAGAGACCAAAAACTCCTGATAGTCAATCTGAACAGACTGTAAAAGGAAATAGTGGCTGATTCTTCTTTAAAAATATTTACTTAGTGTAAAGAAACAATATATATTGTGTGCTCATTGCTATTATACACAATTTCACAGCCAACCCCGACAAAGATACGACTCAAAAACAGAGGAGACTATAAAGGAAGACCTCCCGCTTAGACCATAATCTAGTTTCTTTTCAAGTGTTTGAAAATATATTTAAAATGTGGCATTATATGCTTAAAATTAAGCCCATATTTGTTACAGAGTTAAGTAGCAAATGAAATTGAATGGTCTATGTTGTTGTATTCCATGGACCGCAATTGCAAGAAAACAAACCATTATTATGCGATAGTATTGGCTTCAAACAGTACTAAATGTTTTGCTTTAGGTCTTTAACTGTATGTTATGTTTTAGGAGTAGTCAGTGCTATGAAAAGTGCAGCAATTTAATCATTCTAAAGTACGTTTTAAGGAAGGCTGAAGCCATGCCTGTTTTGGCAGAATTGCGTGTTTGTTTATGCTTCACATCAGTTCTTTTGGGAGCTGATTTCACGTGCCACTGTATTGACCTTATGCTTACTGCTTCGCAGAAGAAGCCTTGGAAAAGCCAACAGGTCTTCCATGCTGTTGTAGCATGGCAGTATGATGCTGTATGTCTGGAAGCACAAGCAGAAAACACAAACTAAGGCATCCATATGGTCACTGTGAAAATCCATACACGCACACACACGCACTCCTTCTCTCTCTGTCACGCGCGTGGGCGCGCGCGCACACACACACACACACACACACACAGACACACACACACTCCCTCTCTCTCTCTCTCGCACATACACATTCCACGACGCATGCAGACACAACTGGATGGATTGATGGCTCTGTGGGTGGTTAAATGAGTGGATATGTTTACCTAGCTTGATGGATGAAAATCTGGGTGGATTGATGAATGAATGGTTGGTTGTTGTTTGATTGATAAATGAGAGTATGTGGGTCGATGGATATGTGCTTGGCTTAATTCATAGCTGTTGGCAGATGTATGAGTAGAGACATGGTGGATGTCTGTGGATGGATGGATACATTGAAGAGTGCTTGGGTGGATAAATGTGAGTAGAAGAATGGATGGTAAGATGATATTGGTTGGGTAGATGGGAACATATGGGTGATGTTTGAGAAGCATGGAATATATGTTATTCCATGAAATAATTTATTCCAATTGCAATGTTCTGCTAGTGAAGACTGTTTTTTGTCTTTTTTTTTTAATGAACAAGAATGTCAAATCACCTCTGACACTGGCTTTGAAAAACACATGGTTATCTCGTCCACAACTACCTTATCTCCTGAATTCTAAGCCTTATTGCACATGGACTGGCTGCTTGGGCTATCGGTCATGCTGTGTGCACACACTTGCACCACTTCCAATGTCCTCAGATTGTAGTGACCTCTTGAAAAGCACTTGAACTTGCACAGTCAGCCAACAGGACTTCACTTCATAAGTTTACAAAGTCCGATTTAAAAAAATTTAATTTCATTCAGAGATCTAGTGGCCCTTTGCAAAATAATATACATCTGCACAATGCTTTCTGGGACAAATGAGCCCTATACTGCAATGACGATGGTGCCCAACATTATCTTGGTTAGGACATTCTGACCTAGCAAACCTGAAGTAATCCACCCGACAGAAAGTAAGTCAGACAAAAACATGTTGGAAGAACGCTTGGAACCTGAGGAGACCATCTATGAAACAAGCACTCAGTTTCCAAATAACCAACCACAGATTCAAGACAGAACCAGAGGCTCTGCTTTTTGCGCTTTTTTTGGACAATATTTTAGCCAAGAAATCAAACTTCAAACAAAGCCCCACATTTCCAGCATTGATCAAACCAATGTAGCAAGCATAGCACAGGCAAAAGGCCCTAAAATCAGGTCCTAGACCTCTGAACTTATATGTCATTCAAAATGATTACTACTCAGTAATGCAGATGTCATGGAAGATAACACAGCTCTGGGTCACAAGATATAGTATGCGTAGTAAGTCTATCGAGCAGGAGTACACTTGGAAAGTTTCAATGAACTCAGATTTGATCAGCCATTTGTTGGAATTTTGTGAAACATTGCCAGCAATGCAGCAGCTGAATAAAGATGGCGATTGGGAGAGATACAACTTCAAGGGGAATCTAGATAGGATGAAGGCTCACATTCCTTTCTCTATAGATGGCCCCTGTTCACAAATAATCTGTTTTGAAGTTGGACATTTAGGATTCCTAAATTTACGACTCCCGAATCCACATCTTTCCCCACTTGATACTTCTTAAGCAAACTCCTGGTTCCTTCTCTGAAAAAAGAACCCAGACACTCAACAGCCTCTAATGTGGCTCATAAGTGAGAATAATGACTCTTGATAACTCTGGACTAAAACTAAATGAAGCAACAGGTCCACGTGTTGTTGAAGAGTAACAAACCTCTTCAGCTATTGGGTCATTCTCGAGGTAGTAGAGATGTTTATGCAGTAGCATGGCGGCATTATGCATCTGAAGAAAAGGAACCACTTTTTTCACATGAAGCAGATGAGAGCCTGCATAAGATCACAAAATATAGAAGAGCAGATTTTGCATCTTTACAGTGGCATGCAGAAGACACCCTTCACGCCATCAAATCAATAAATGGCACAAAAGCATACCGTGCTGAAGAGCAGATCCTGCATATGCATAGGACAAACCTTAACTATGTATATCAACATTACTTATGAAGAAATGTCAAATGAACTGAATAACGGTACCAGTATTTTGTCTGGTAGATGTAGTACTGTTATATACGCACACCCAAACAAGTAAAGCAGCCTACGGCAGCATGTATTACCAAAAAAATGCTAACAAAAAAATACAAAGAGATAAACTGAAGCATTAATCTGCATTTAAAGATGTTAAGAGCTCGAAAGCTTTCTTTTAATGATACATGCGTGTAAAATAATTTAAAGCTTTGAAGCTGTCACCATACAGTACTGGTCTCTGACTGAGGGGGAGGCATGGGGACTTTAAGGCTGTGCATCCCCTTGTACGGTAGGTATATTGTTAACAGCAGTTCTCCCTTGTGGGATGCGCCTGTTTAGTTAAAAGATATTTTGATTTATGGCTACAAACGCACATGATTGGTGTCATGGAATGTGTGGTTTTCCAGGAAATTGAGATGCTCACCCTCCCATTGTTGAGAGTGTCACCTGTAGGGGTTTCCACACACCAATTCATATCTATAGTCGAACTAAAACAACTGACAAGAGTGCGTCTGACTGAAGGACAACGGAAGTCTTTGAGCATGTTTTAGTTTACGTTTTAAACCTGATGCCCTCTGACGTGTTGCTACCTTCATAAGTTTGCATTGGGAATTCCTTATATATGCCTAACTGGTCATTTCTGATCTGTGAGATGTCTGGTGTGTTTGGAGTGGTAGTGAGAAATCCTGCTTACTGGTGTAGTTGGTTTTTATAATACTATTTTAGATACACCACTTATAGAAAGTGGGCTTTTCTCTGTCCTTATAACTCTAGTGCTATGCAGCCTATCTCCAATCCATATCTGGAGCACAGTGACAGCTCCACTTGGTGCATACTTTCCATACAGCCATAACACAGGAGAGGCTGGGTGTGTCAGAAGAAGCATCTGCATACTGATAGTCATCCTTAGCTGGGGAGAGGGAGGGTCGTTCACACCTTACATGTCAATAGACTGTATCGTACCCTCACACAATGGGCTGATTACCCTCTGCTGATGCCTGGAGACAGGGATGGGTTAAAAGGGTGTTGTGCTTCACTTGAAAGGGTCCCTTTGAAGTTACCTCCTGAGCAAAGTCATTGTTGAAGTATACGTACAGGGGCTCTGACCCCATGATTTTTAGAGCACTTTTGGGAAAAGAGACTGAACCTCTTTCAGAACTGTCAGGAGTGCTGGACTCCACAAAAGACTCATCTGGACTGCTCTCCTGCTGTTGGTCTCCTGCCTGCTGCTGTTGGATGGCATAAAGAACTCACTGAATTTCTTTTCTGCTTGTTGCCCTACTGCCAGCTGCTTCCTGACTTTGGATGACCCAGGCACTACCAGGACTACCAGGAGGACCCGCCACCCATCTAGTTGAGCTGGCTTGCCTGCCTCTGTTATGCCCCCCTTTAGTGCCTCCCAAGGAGTCCAGCGCAGAGAGAGCACTGTTTTTCCATTCCTGGGCCTTGTCCAACCACCAGCATTTGGGGAGCGCTTTATTGTCCACTTGCTGACCACTTTCACCTGGGGAGTGCTTTATGCAATTACATCCTCACCAAAAAGGTTAGTGCGTGGTGGGTGCTCTGTGTTCATCCAGCGCGGCTAAAGTATGAGAGGGGCTGGAGTGCTTCTTGGCCTGTACCTTGCGCAAGTCGAGCGCTGGTTGTTACCCCTCTGGGCTTCAGGAGCCGCCCCCGATTAGTAGAGACCATTCTGTGAAGGAATTCACAACTGCTCCTCACTTATGGAGGGCTGGACTCCGCGGACAGCACATAGTGAGGGAACTCATACCCGCCTTGAACCCTGTGAGCCTAGTGCGGGTGCCCGGCTGTGAACATCGTGCCACCCACCCTGGGGCCAGGATCTCTGCTTAGCCCTTGCATTTCCCCCACCCTCCCCTGTGAAGATTAACTCACTGTCCTCGTTACCTTGGGCAGGCCAGGCACCTGAGGCTCATCTACCTGGCCCGCTTCTGGACCAGTGTGTGTTCTGGCACTGCCCGATGGGTTGGACCCCTCAAGATCAGCCTGAGCATGAGGAAGGCACATTGCAACGCCGTCCTACTTTGGCTGGTGGCATTGTGCTTTTCAAACTATAGAAGTGACTTCGCAGCCACAGAGGGCTGTGGTTTGCCGACAATGAAGAGGTACGAATCCGTCCTCCTGCCGCAGGAGCTTGGTTTTCAGAGAAGCCCTCCGGGTTCCCTGGAGTTACCATATACCACTAAATAGGTGTGCTGGTGTCCCTGGTCCCTTTGTGCTCGTAAGCATGATCCCAGAATCTCTTATTACCGAAAAATACCTAACCGGAGTGTGGATGAGCCGTACCCTTTTTTCTAATGGTGAATGTTGTGGGAATTACATGTGTATGATATACTGTAATGTCTTAGGATTAGCCAAATCTGCAAAGTATTGGTGATTTATATAGTTTTGGCCCAATTATATATATGTATCTGCACAGTATTTGTGATTTATACTGTTATGGCCAATGATATATATGTCTACACAGTATTTGAGATTCATACTGTGTGGCCCAATGCAATCTATGTATAATGTATTTATTTTTTATATAATCCTGTGTGGTGTTTCATTTGTTGTGTACTTATTATGTCACTGCTGCGGGGGGTGTTGCACAAATGCTTTATACATGACCTCTGGGGATAAGCCAGGCTTCTCTGTGCCAAGCTGCCAGGGGGTGAGCACAGGTTATCTTTGGTGTGTAACGTACTCATCCTGACTAGAGTGGTGGGTTCTGCGGCTTAGGTGCATACCCTAGCCAACCAGAAACCCCATTTCTAACACAAGGTGAGCGCAGTAATAGTTTATTCAGTATTGCTGTGGCATCTTCAGGATGGAGTGGGTGTCTCCTCAGACATCAGCCTAGAGAACGCAGCTAAGAGTCCAGTGTAGCTAGAGGAAAAGCACTGTGATGTCCCCTGTGAAGAGGGAACATGTCAGAGCAGCCCAGAGCCCGTGACACACTGCAGGAAAATAAACAGTTCGGGAATCAGTCCATAGCTGTATTTCAGTAGGTAGATCTGGTGTGGTCTTGATTCTTTGAGTCAAAGAAGCTCCCAGACGAAAGTGCAGATGCCAACTGCATTCTGGAGTCCACCAATCCAACGTGTCACATGGAGTGGGTGCTCCCTATAAGTTGATAAAGAAGCATCAAGTTTGCAGGTTGGAGAGCAGTGCCAAAGAACACCCTGCTGCTGTACCTACTCTAGGTAACATATGTCTCATTACAGGAGCACCCCCATATTTATCCATATCTTTACCACCTCGAATGCTAAGGCCTTGTTTTGAAATTTTGGACAACAGTTCACACTTAAGGCTTCATAGATTTTTTTCACAAGCGCTTCCCAGTCCACAAATTTACATCCTCTTTCCCTCATGTTAGCAATTGTAAAGGTGTCAACGGTTTGTGATTTACCTTTAAGGAGCCCATGAATATAGCCAGAATATGGCAACATTTTATTTTACGTGCCATCATTGTTGCCAGTGTTATTTGAGTCTAAGGAGCTCAAATGTGAAATTGCAAATTACTGCTGCATTCCAGAAGTAAAGGAAGGTGGGGAACGTTCCAGTGTGTGTGGTATTAAATGGTTACCTTATTCAAGCTGGTAAGGATCTGGCTTGTCTGCAATCCATGGAGTGGTGCCAGAGAGCTCTTTCCTCTTGTGTCTGCTCTGGGTACCGTCCATTGCATTGGAGGAATGCCCCCTCGAATGTTAAGCCCTTTTTAGGTCTAGCCTGTGAGAACATGCGCTAGCGCATCTGCTCTCATCTGCTAGACGTGTTCAATTATGGGGTTGGAACCCACCCATAGCTTCCTGTTCATTCTCATCATGTCGCTCTTTGCTGCCTTCTCATTAGACAGCGCTTGACATGTGTCACTTCCTTGTCATTCCGTGGCGCACAGACCAAGTACAGATTAATTCGCTTTGATTAGTGCCCTTCCGCTGACCGTCTGTGGCTCACGCTGTGATTCAGGTAGAAAGTGCACTCCTGTCAATGCCGAGTAGTGCGCAGGTGGTTCTCGTCGGTGGAAGGGTCCTCACCTCCAGCAATATTCTACCTGCCTCAGACTCGAATATCGCTCACTAAATGGAGCAGGTAAGAGTCGGAACCCCTCAAATAGATGGAAAGCAATGTTTTATTACAGGTACCTGCGACAACAGGAATCTGACGTTCTCGATAGATCACATGAATATGGCAAACTGTGCTCTGACCCTCCTTCTCTGACCGACACTGCAGCAGGCCTGACCCCGTCAGCAGCTGTGAAGCTGTGCAAAAAATGCGCTCCATTTTTTAAGTTGCACAAAAATCCTCTCGATGCACTTTTAAAGAATGACATGAGAGCTATTTGTTGCAACACGAAACCGTAGCCAGAATCTTCTGCTTTTAGACATGGGCTGCAGGTCGAACACTGTCATTGACACTGCAAATATTTGTGGTGCTCGCTTCCATAGTGTACGAGCGCCTTATGTCAGGCTTGCTTAGAATAAATGCTTTTGTGGCACACGACCTCCCTGTTTTTCAACGGCCTGCATCTACCCTCCGAAGCACCGCGATTCAGCCAGTAAGACTAATGGGCTGTTTTCAGTAAAGCGAGCTTGAGAATAAAAAAAATTCTAGCTGACACCACAAGAATTTTCAATTCTATTAAGGACACGGAGGCGAGGATTATGCCTTCTCTTTCTTTTACTAACTTTCACAGCAGTCAATTACAAAGCCAATACTAGTAACCACAAGTCACATGTACCAATCATCATACGTGACCTCCACACATAAGAGTCCTGAACCCCAACGTCACTTCCTCTTTCTTTGTATCACAGATAATCAGACCATTTGACCACGAATTCCTTCCGAAACCGAATAAAACTGGAACTTCTCTCATGAAAACGAGACTGCTGATTTAAACCGAGCTGGCAACAGGCTCCAAGCGAATTCTGCGCAGAAGTAGAAACTCAACGATAACCACACCAACAGTGCTCTTCAACAAGATTTCACAAATTCTTCTGATCAGAACCTGGAAAAATAAGGATACATAATAATACCATTCCTAAGAATGATAAAAACAGAGCTCAAAACCAGCATCTCATCAACAATTCAAGGGTGGGTATAAATCTTTTATATACAATTATACAATTGAATTAACTTTCCAAAACCATATTGGGCGGGATAATCCTCGCCTCCGTGTCCTTAATAGAATTGAAAATTCTTGTTGCGTCAGCTAGAATTTTTTTTATTCTATGTCAGGACCGGAGGCTCGGATTATGCTCATTTAAAGCTGATCCATGACAATAGATGCAACATCAACAACAGGTTTAAAGTAAAATTTACGAAATGTATTCTCAGAAGACCAGTCAGCTGTCTTCATGATATCCTGTAAACTAGAACCAAGACCAAAAGATCTGGAAGCCATAGCTCCTCTCACTGAATGAGCACCAAAATGTTCGGTATTAATACCTGCCTCACTCATTAACCATTTAATCCACCTTGCTAAAGTGGCAGAGGCTACAGGTCTAAACGGTTTCTGAATAGAAATTAGCAATTGACCATTCATATCCTGTCTGAATTCTTCAGTGGCTGATTCATAATCTTTCAAGCATTGTACCACACATAACTTTGAATTATTCGGATACCAAGGATAAGATACTGACCTGCAATTGGTTTTAGTCCTCCTGGAAATTGAAAAGGAAACCCCCTCAGGAGAATATAACCTGCCAGATAAATCTAAGGCTTTCACATCAGAAACTCTCTTACAGGAGACCAAGCAAAGTAACATAGTTAATTTTGCTGACAGTTGTTTTCGAGATAGAAATTTATTACTAGGCCAGGATTCAATAAATTTTAATACCACATTTACATCCCATAGAGTATTATACTTTGAATGGGAGGGTTGGAAAACCTAATACCTCTCAACAATTTGCAAACCAGAGGATGTTCTCCCACTGGCTTACCCTCAGTAGGCTTATGACCGGCCGAGATGGCTGACCTGAAATTGTTAATAGTTCTATAAGCTAGTCCCGTGGATGCTAAACTTGCCAAGAAATTGATCACTAAATCAATACTTGATTCCACAGGATTGATACTTCTTCCATCACACGAACTATTCCATCTGCGCCAAGCAGAAGCATATCTCTTGTGGGTGCTAGACGCCCAGGCCTGCTTGATAAAGTCTCTAGCTTGTTGCGAAATGCCTGGGGTTTCCCAATTTTTCCTGAAACCATCCATGCCATTAACGTAAGAGTCCCCGAGGAAATCAGAGGATGTTGAAGGCCTTCCGGGCTCAACAATAAGTCCTGCTGAGGGGGAATGAGCAACGACAGAGCACAAGCTAACTGGAGCGCAATAGGGAACCAAGGCTGAGATCTCCAAACAGGAGTCACTAGTATCAGGTCTGCTTTCTGTCTCCGGATTTGAGACAGTACTCTGGGAATCAACAGGAATGGGGGGAATGCATACCCCCGAAAGGTGGACCAATCCTGAAGGAACGCATCCGTTGCCAAGGCCAGCGGATCCGGTCTCCAGCTGAAGAATTTGAGAATCTGGGTGTTGAGGCGAGAGGCAAAAAGGTCAACCTCGCAAGGGCCCCATATCTGGATTATTTGCTGAAAAATACTCTGATTCAACCTCCAATCGCTGGCATCCCTCAGGTACCTGGAGTTCCAATCTGCCACCGTGTTCTGGGCCCCCGGCAGATATTCTGCTACAATCACTAATCTGTGATTCAGGCAATAATGCCAAAAGTCCTTGGCTATTTCCGCTAAAATTCTGGACCTCGTGCCCCCCAATTTGTTGACATACCGTACTGCAGACACATTGTCCACCCTTAGCAGATTGCAACAATCTGTCTTGAGGGGGGATAAACTCTTTATTGCAAACGAACCAGCAAGTAGTTCCAAGCAATTGATGTAAAGGGATTGTTCTGTCGGAGACCAACGCCCCCCTGTCACTACCGATCCGCAGCGGGCTCCCCATCCCCACTGTCTGGCATCGGATTCTATCACCACTTCCGGATGAGATCCGAAGATGGCTCTGCCATTCCAGGCTTCCATGTGGTGCAACCACCATTGAATCTCTACTCTGACTTCCTCGGACAGAGGGATTAAGGTTGAGTAACTCCAACCCTGGCTCACATATCTGATCTTTAACCTCTGTAAAGCCCGATAATGCAGAGGGGCTGGGAAGAGTGCTTGAATAGATGAAGCCAGCAGGCCCACTAGACGAGCAATGCTCCTCAAGGAAATACTCGGGCTTGCTAAAGCCGCTCTCATCTCCCTCTTTATGTTTCGAATCTTTAGAGATGGAAGAACTAGTTGAGCTTCAATTGAATCTATCTTGAAGCCCAAGAACTCTATTATTTGAGTCGGATTCAACAATGACTTCTGCGCATTGATAAGAAATCCCAAGTCCTGCAAAAGATTGATCATCCAATTCAAATGTTTTTGGACTGTTGTTGGATCCTGGGCCATCAAAAGGATGTCGTCCAGGTAAATTATTAACCGAACCCCCTTGGTTCTCAAATACTCTACCACTGGCCTCAACAACTTCGTGAAGCACCATGGTGCTGAGGACAGACCGAAGGGGAGGGCTGTGAACTCCAAACAACGACCCTTCCAATGGAATTGAAGGAATTTTCTGTGAGGAGGAAAAATCGGAATCGAGAGATATGCGTATTTCAGATCCAATCTTACCATCCAGTCTCCCTCTATTAAAATGTCTCTTAACATATGGATTCCTTCCATTTTGAAGTGTCTGTATACTAGCCAGGAATTGAAATCCTTCAAATTCAAGACCAGGGGATGACCTCCTCCCTTTTTGTCGATGACAAAAATGGGGTTGCAAAACCCTTCCGGGTGAGGGGTTGAAAATACGACAGCTCCTTTGTTTAACAGCGCTTGAACTTCTGTATCTATAAACCTCTGATTTTCTAGGGAAAAATACATTTGAGTCGGAGGGGTAACTTGGATGGGAGTGCTGAGGAATTCCAAATGAAAACCTGAAACTGTCTGAAGTACCCAAGGATCCCCGGAAATCTTTCTCCAACTGTGAGTGCATAAACCCACTCTTCCCCCAAGAAGAACCTGAGACGGTTGAATGAGGCTTACCAGAATAGGAGGCGTCCTGGATCGCACCTTGCTGTCCCCTGCGATGTCCTCTGCGGAACCTGGGCCTGCCACCTCTGTTTCTGGTGGGATAGAAGGTGTTATCTGACTGATCCCCGGACCAGTTACCCCTTCCTCTCGGGTAATAGTTTTGGGGACTGTTATAGGAACCCCGGCCGGACATTCGTCCACCATAACGTCCGGCCCTCACAAAAAGGCCTCTTCTGAAAACCTTTTTGAGAGACAATTGGGCCTTATCCAGCGTAGAAAAGGTGGAGCAAAATTTTGCGAGTTCCTTAATAAAGGAAGATCCGAATAGGAGACCTTCTGCAGAAGGATCATCCTCAGAAACCGCGAGGTCTACTAACTTTGGGTCCATGCGAATAAGTATTGATTTTCTGCACTCCGCTGATATAGCACAATTAGTGTTGCCCAGTTGGCAGATTGCGCGTTGAGCCCAACCCAGTAATACGTCGATATCCACTGGAATGCCCGACTCCTTGGAGTTAGCAGCCAAATCCAGAATCTTAGTAAGAGGTCCTGACATATCTAAGAGTTTGTCCTGACAAGAGCGCCATGATCTGTCCAAACCTTTCTTTGGATCTTTAGAAAACTTTTTTTAAAAGGTAACCATTGTTGGGTCAACTTCTGGGGTCTCGGCCACATTGTTATCTAAGTCTGGCCTGGGACATTTGGTTTTGAGGCGAGTGCGCACCTCTTTATCATAACCCTTTCTCAGGTTGTCGTGAACATATTGCGCCACCTCTGAGGATGGAAGCCAGTTAGAGGATCTGGGATGTACTATATCAGAGGGGTCGAAGTCTAAAAGTTGCGAAGTGGGACGCCTCTTAGCTTTTTTACAAGAAGTTGGCGTGGATTGATCATCCGAGCCTTGATCTGAAGAATCATCAGAAGCGGAAGAATTTTCCAAATTACTATAGTTATGTTCTTCAATATGCCTTTTGCGTAGCTTAGCAAATGCGGCTGCATGAATATCATCAGGGTCTCCTTCAATAATCATATTTTTTGTTTTCGCCTTGGATTTGGAGGCGTTTAGAGGGGTGACTCCTTTGGGATTATCGGAGGATGGACCCGGCACCCAGCCTTGAGAGTGAGCGTATTCTAGAAGTTGCCCGGAGAAGGGGCCTAACGCTCTCACCAAGGCATCATTCACAGATTGCTGCACTCTAGAGTCAAGTGCCTCCACCAAATTAACTTCCATCTGATCTACAGTATCATCAGAGAAGTATTCTGTCTCATCCTCATTCCATTGTGCCATGGTGAAATAGACACTGTTTAAATCTCAGGGGGAGTGAAGAAACCCCTTTACAGGCAGATTAAATACACAATAAACTGATTTATATGCAATAAAAGGGAGCCGGCTGTAACACACTCTAGGCTGAGCCTATATGGATTTTACAACCCAGCAGCACACTGACTGGGCGTGAGTGATACACCTTTTCAGCCTGTCCTGTCGATAATTAATTGTCCTCAGGAGCGCTGCAGTTTACGAGCCGATCCGAGAGAAAATGCCCGAGGGAATGGATCGGCACGTAAAAAGGCGCGCGCTGGCCAAAAATCGATATCAACAGGGAAAACAGACTGCGCGCAGTGTTCCCGCTCCGCTTTTTGAAATAATCACAAATTACCTCGTAAACAGATTTTACAATTCAAATACCAGCGCGCGAAATCGCGACGCTAAATATAATGAAATAAAGTGAAAACGCATACAAATTACATCGAAAATGCAGAGAATAATAAAATGTCACTTATCTGCTGCGAAGCAGCAAAGAAAGAGAGAGGAAGTGACGTTGGGGTTCAGGACTCTTATGTGTGGAGGTCACGTATGATGATTGGTACATGTGACTTGTGGTTACTAGTATTGGGAAATGTAGTTTTTTCTTTAAACGCTTTGTAATTGGCTGCTGTGAAAGTTAGTAAAAGAAAGAGAAAGCATAATCTGAGCCTCTGGTCCTGACATAGAATCGGTGTGTGATCTTGACAACTTTCCCCCAATTGGTGGCGTAGTGTCTGCAGCTTATGGCAAATTAGTCCCTGCTCCTTCATAATTGTCAAGTACAGGCGGTACAGATAGCTGGCTGGCAGAGTAAAGCTGAAGTCCTTCAACTGAAACCTGAGACCACGATCGGCCACTGCATCAACACCAGATAACAGCAGTGCAGCCGATGGAGCAGCACAACGGATCTAACGCAGACTGCTTGCGCGTTCCTGTTTACGGGCCTCTTTTTGGGGAGCGGGGAGTTCCACTGGCCGCTTTCATTGGAATTCTGTGACAATTTCTTAATTTGGAAATCAGAAGGCATTCTTAAGAGGTTAGCTCTGGATACCTGGTGCGCTCTGGGAGCTGGAGGCTTGGGATGACAGTGCGTAATCAAAGCACTCAGACAACAGTTGTTCAGCCCTAAATAATCCTTAAATAGTTCTCCTGCATAACCTGTGCCTCCATCGGAGGGCCACTGCTTGACAACATCTCAGTGCCTGTTGCGTCATGTATATTACAGACACTAACCTGTGCCTCCAGCTTGAGAAATGGCAGAAAAGTTGTTAAAGTCTTTAAAAATGCGCTTTCAAAACCCAGAATGAGACCTGTGGCCATAATCGGCCTATGACAGCATCCTCAAGATCAGAGCGTGAAGGTCCCCGAACAGTGTTACAACGTCATACTAATGGCAGCACAATGAAATACAAGTCTTCGCCATTTAACGTAATACAGTGACAGTTTATCATGGCTGTTGGAAAATATTTGGTGACAAAGTAGCTCACAAATGTGTTATGCTGTCACAGCCACACCATTTTCCATTATCCTGCAAAACTATTTACATATGAAACAAATTCTACCTCCACCAAAAATGCTGAATCTGGCACTTTAAACTTAAAGAAGGATGCCATTGTCATAAATCAAAAGACACAGGTCACTGCAAACATTTACTATTTGCTTAACATAAAGGTATTTCCTTAAGTGGTAATGAAGTTGCGGAGTGAGGAATATTACAACACAGATATTTCTTTTAACAGGTTGGCTACCCTGATTGTCATAGGTTTGGGGTCAAAGATGTAGTCCACTGTTCATGCAGTTTTTTGCTGTCCCCATTTTACATTCCTACAATTAGCAAATCAATTAGATCTGGTGTTATGGTGCTAACCGTACCAGCGACATTTTGCCTTCCATTTTGTGTACATGGATTAGCACATTGAAGCCAGAACGAGAAATAAAAAGTAAAGAAAATAGTTCCAACCTTTTTATAGATTCACTGCGTGAATAAGAACCACTCACTTTTGGAAGTGCAGACAATTTAAAATTAAACACAACCTTTTATCTACATTTATATTTTGAATTAGTTTTAGTGCATTGGTCCCTCTATGTAGGCAGTAGCCATGGAGGCAAACATCATAGCCTTTGGAGCTGTCTGTTGTTGAGTGACTCTGCTCTATAAAAGGACCCAAATTAAAACAAATCAACTACATTTTAATACATCTTCTATGACAAGGCCGATTAACTTACACATAGTTATTCAAAAGCATGCCAGTCAGTGAGCCAGATAATTGTGTTTAAAGGACATTCAGTACTAATAAAGGAACAAGCATGCACCTGTCATGCAGGTCTCAAAATGCACAGCTTTCATTTCTACAGAAGCATAACTTCAGGAGGATAACATCAGGATAATTGCAGCCTGATAAAGAAAAGTCGTGTACTATTGAATCTGATCTTGCACTTCCAGCCCATTCATTTAGAAACTTGCAATTAGAGGCTGGTTGTCACATTTTTCTCTTTATTTTCATTTTTTTAAAGATCAAGTTCCTGTCATCGCATACACTTTTGTCACTTCTATTTTTCATTCTTTTTAACATTAATTAGTTTACTTTGGAAGTAAAACAAGTTAAAATATTATTCTGTGTAAGGTCGTGCTAGGTCAGGGTTCTGCGGAGTCGGGTCCGTGCCAGATTTTTTGCATATCCACATTTAGAAAAATGTAGAATTCTGAAACATCTTGTTTCTGAATGTGGATATGCTAAAAATCTGGCATGGACCCGGCTCTCCAGGACCGACTTTGCAGAACCCTGTGCTAGGTTTGGGATTAAAAGCAGTTTACCTTCGTATGTTACACAAAACGTGAAGAAAAACGACAGAAACATAACCTTGACAACTTTTCAATTTAAAGTGAAACGAAGGAAGTTAGAGGCTATAAATGTAGGGTCCGCGCATTTTCCAATGCTGGAAGAAGATAGTGTAAAATAACGTGAGGGATTTAGAGACAAAAGCCATTTTTTATAGTTGTTAGTAATCTCTTTTACCCACACAACCAATGATTCTTTCGTTTTATCCCTTTTACAACCTTATTTTTCCAGGCGTAAAGAAACAAACTTCCAATTCAGTGCAGATTTTTGCAGCTGGACTACAGTCGGACTGTTTTTTTTTTTGTTTAGTTTTTTTTAAAATTTAGGACTGTTTAGTATTTTTGTGGCCTGGTTTTGGTTTAGAACTTCTGGTGGCTCAAGCTACCTTCTTTCAAAATATATTGCTGGTGTTTTAACATTGACTGGCTGTAATTCCGCATTTTCGTTAGTGTGTGCGTTAGTGTGTTGCAATGCCATAGCTTCTTAGCTGAAGACCTGCCGTGGTGATGTTTTCCCAGACAGAGCTGTAACGCAGCGGCCATCATAATGTATTACATTTTGAGGATTTGTTGATTCATCTATTGTAATGAGTTTGTTTTCCTGTTGCAGTGGTCAGTAATCTAATTCTTCACTGCAGCCCTTAAAGACTACTTTCCAAATACACGGTCATCTGTTTCACAACACCCTTTATTGGACACGAGGTGTCGAGGCATAGTCAGCCTTTGGGGGGGAGGGGGGTATTTTATAGCAGGAGAAGTGTTCAGTATGGTCCCAGGATCGCTTCTACAGCCGTACTCTCTTATTTTGTTTGACTTACTTATCGAGGACTTAAAAGCTTGCATGTTGGAAAAGAAAACCCAACAATCGGTCTTTTTCAGTGAGATAACCTAAAAGGATGGAAACATTCCTTGTTGTGAATTAAAATCGTATTGGATTTTTTTTTATTTAGCTATATAAAACATTATTGTGTTCAATTTAGTTATGTTGCGTCTCTGGTGTAAAATATTCCCTTCTCTTTCTGACACCTAACTGACTTGGCTGCAGCCCCACCTGCCTTCCAAGATCACTGATCTGACGATTGACTCATTCAAAGCGCGCCCAGTATTCAAAATGTAGTGCTGAGTGATTAGCAATTCCCTGGCCTGCTCATCTTCCACGAACACTACATTTAATAAAAATAAAAATAGTGACTGACCCAGCCCGACTTGCCTTCAAACATTACCTGCTTATTCTATGACTGGACATGCGCTACGGTCTTTTGTGAGATACTCATATATGCTTCTTAATTTGTGCTTGTGTTTGCTGGTGCTCAGACCCGACCCTTATTTACACACACAAGCATTTTTTTTAATAACAGTCGACCATGTGGAGGTGCACTCTGACTTGGTTATTAAGGCTAGCAAATTGTTTCAAAGTTCCAAAAAGGTAAAAACATCATGAACTAGCATCTCCTTGCCTTTCTTACAACTAGAGGTGGCTTGGAATTGAGCAAAATGTCACACTTGTATCAGTGTGATGGTTAGTAGTACGCAGTGGAACTGGCTTTTGCCAGACTTAGCAGCAGTAAGCTCCATTGACTTCCTGATAAATAGGTTGGGCTCTAGCACTTACTTTTTTACGATTTGTTTTACAGATCCACCACTGGATACACAGTGTTCCTAGGGGCTTAACCTGATTTCGACTCTCCCCCACTAATACAATCTTTCATGGACAGTGGTTGTGCCTGACTACAGCACAACATAATTTATGTACTTCCAGAGAAATAAGTCGAACAGTTGATTGACTATGCCCTAACACCTCCCTACACCAGAAACACTGGTGATAAAAATTGAGTCTTTAGCTGGCAGAGGTATGCACACTGTCCAAGTAGGGACCACAATCTCAGTCAGGGTAAATCGGATACATACCCTAAATTAACCTGTGCTCATCCTCTAGTAACTTGGCAAAGAACAGTCAGACTAAACTTGAGAGGCCATGTGTAAAATATTTATGCCTCACTAAAGTTACAGTAACACAGTGAAAACATCAGAAAAAACTCAACACCAGTTTGAAAAAATAATGAATATTTATCTGAGTAAAACAAGACTAAAACAATATGAATCCAATAATTAGAACTCAAGATAGGAATTAAAAACAAACAAACTGCAATGTGATGCTTTAAAGCCAATAGCGCTTAAAGGTTACTTGAGGTCACACTACACTGGGGTAAATCCAAAATTCAGGCCAACCGTGATGGAGGACCACGCAGGGCCTGCTGAAAAAGTACTTAGGATGGAGGAAGTGTCGGATCAAAGTCAATGTATCGGTTCTGATCTATGCAGTTGGGTAGATGCGCCTCGTTGAGCCTTGCAGTCGGGTCCTGCATCAGCATCGAACCCCTCTCAATGTAAGTGATGCGTCATCGTTGAGACTTGCAGCGATGTCCTTGGATCGACGCTGTGTCATCGTCGAACCTCCCAGTTGGGTCCCACGTCCTCATCAAATCGGCACTGCATCAGCATTGAAGGGCACTGCAGCGGTTCAGTGCGGCACAACAGCCTCAGTGCTTCAGTGTTTCAAGAAAAGCAGCTGCAGAGTCCCCACTCAAGGCCCAGGACTGGATTGACACCTCTTGGCATGGCAGGACTCACAGTGGCAGAGTCCAGCAGCAGCAGAAGAGTTGAGGGAAGACTTTGCTGGCAATGAGACTTCCAGAACAGGAGGCAAGCCTCAAGACCTTGGAGTCACACGGTTCTGCTGAGGATTTATAGAGAAAAGTCCAGTCCATTTCACTGCCAGGCAGCAAGTGGCAGAAAGCCAACACAGCTGTGCAGTTTAGCAGAGTGGCAGTCCCTCCTGGCATCACAGCAGTCTTTCCTGGCAGAATGTCCTTCAGATCCAGAAGTGTACTGATTTGGTGGGGTTTGGGTCCAGTACTTATACCCAGTTGAACCTTTGAAGTGGGGCACAGCCTTATTCCGGTGTGTCAGCTCCTCCCTCCTATCTAGCTCAGGAATGTCGGTCAGTCCAATGATGGGCTATCAGGATGCAAATGTCCCCCCACTGCTCCCTTTGTGTGTCATTGTATAGATGGAATGCACTGCACCCAGCTGTAACCTACCCCAGACCTGTATTCAGAGACAGGCAGAGGCACAGAATGGTTAAAGTAAGACATACACTTTAAAGTCCGACTTCACCATAAGCTGTCAGTTTAAATTGTGAGTCCAGAGACACCAAACTCCAAAATTCTATCCTTTCCAATTGGAAGTCACACTTAAAGGCTGCGTCAAGGTAATCTTGATGTTAACCTATGGGAGGGATAGGCCTTGCATTAGTGAAAAACACATTTAATAGTTTTTCGCTACCAGGACATGTTAAACTTAAAAGTGCATGTCAAACATTTTAAATATACTGCACCCTGCGCTTGGGGCCAACTGGGCCCTACCTTAGGGGAGACTTATATGTAAAAAAAAGGAAGGTTTGGGCCTGTCAAGTGGTGCACTTGCCAGGTCAAAATGGCGGTTTAAAACTGCACACACAGGCTCTGCAGTGGCAGGCCTAAGACATGTTTAAAGGGCTACAGTATTGAGTGGAACAATCAGTGATGCAGGCCCTCTTGTAGCATTTGATTTACATGCCCTGGGCACATACAGTGAACCTTACTAGGGACTTACAAGTAAATGCCTTTTGTTCCTGCAGACATCTCAAACCAGTGTTGGAACTGCTTTTCCCGTGGGTGTGTAGCCCACTGGTAGCCACACCCTGAGGGTAGACTACTGTGCTTTCTCAGGACTGAGGAATGGTTGTCCCATCTTGAAAGGGGCAAGCCAGGTATCATCACATCAAAGGAGCTTCGTCACTAGGAAGGAGGGGACCCAGTAGCCCATTAGCTAGTGACCATGTGGTCCCCTCGGGCATGTTTCTGGGATTAAATGGTCACTCCTGGTAACCTCAGTTCACGTTTGGAGAAGAAGAAAGGACTGGAGAAGGCTTGTCCTGCTGGCCTTGTATTGCACAAAGAGAGGCTGCACCACTGAGAGGACTGCACCTGCCGCACTTTTGGGCTAGTGAGCTGGGACACTGTCTTTGGATCCTGAGATCAGGAAAACTTGATTTTTTTTGCTTCCTCAATGCCACTGACTCAGAGGATCAGGTAGCTGGTCCCCAGAACTCGCTACAGAGACACAAGACTGGAAAGAGCCAAACTCAACAAAGTGGTAGCCCCAGTGGAAATTTCCCTGCTACCAGTCACCAGATGCACCATCAAAGGAATCAGAAATAGCCAATGTCGGCACCTGAGTCTGCTAGACCCGGGAGAGCTGTCAGTGACCGGATTCATTGGGCTACAAGGGCACAAGCCCCAACCAAAGGTTTTGCTTTCAACTGCATTGCATCCTTACCAGTGGCACAGCCACAGCTGTGCAACCACTGCAACACAGAGGACTTCGAAGGACGTTGATCCATGTGACCAGATTTGCCCCACATCACCAAAGGAACCACCACAAAGACACCCCTGTCGACCGCACAACCGGAGCATCCTTGTGAGCTTCTTTGCCTGTATCTCTCAGCATCAGGACCCCTCCATTGTTTCCTAAGGTGGTTGGATGTTAAAGTTGGAAACTTGCTTAAAAATCACTCTGGTAGCCAGTTAATGCAAAGTATCCTTTCTGGCCCCCTAGACCTTTTCTCTGTCAGATTTGGTCACCCAAATCGGGTCGGAATACTCCAACTAACTTTTTCGAACTTTCTATAAGTCTTCAAACTTTACGTTTACCAGTGCTTGTTTGTGGTTGCATATAAAAGTATTTAAAAGTTCTAAAATCTGTAACTCCGGAACCCTCTGGACGATTCCGATGATCAAGGACTCTAAACATTCATAAATATAAGCTCTGTGTTTATAAATTATTGATATGTCTCTTTGTTGGTGTGTGATTTTCTTATTCTGCTATATGGTGCTGTTAAATGTTTCACACAAAGATCCTTTACTGAGCCATACTGTTCGCAGACGCAGCTACCCGGGGTTGAGCAAAAGGTTAATTAAATGAGATTGTTCTTTCCCTAAAGGGTCTCTGCGAGTGTACTCGATGATAAGGCTACCAAGCCCTATCATATATTACACCCAGATCCTCACAAGCAGGTTCAGGAAATGGATACAACATGAACTGTTAACTGTACTGTTAGAAAATGTCCCTCTCTGAAGGGTCACCCCAAACTTTTTGCCTTTCCCCTCCTCTTTTTCTGACCTTGTTTTTGTTGGCTTTAGGACTCTGGGCACTTTGGCACTGCTAACCAGTGCTAAAGTGCATGTGCTTTCTCCCTAAAACATGGTAACATAGGTACATACCCAATTGGCATATTTAATTTACTTGAAAGTCCCTAGTAAAGCGCACTACATGTGCCTAGTACCTGTAAATTAAATGCTACTAGTGGGTCTGCAGAACTGATTGTGCCACACACAAAAGTCCCCCTTAACCATGTCTCAGGCCTGCCATTGCAGATCCTGTGTGTGCAGTTTCATTGCCACTTCAACTTGGCATTTAAAACTACTTACCAAGCCTTAAACTCCCCTTCTATTGCATATAAGTCACCCCTAAGTTAGGCCCTAGGTAACCCAGAGGGCAGGGTGCTTAGGAAGTAAAAGGCATGATATGCACTTGTAGGTTTTACATGTCCTGGTAGTGAAAAGCTCCCAAACTAATTTTTCACTATTGTGAAGCCTGCTCCTCTC
This sequence comes from Pleurodeles waltl, assembly GCF_031143425.1. NCBI lineage: Eukaryota > Metazoa > Chordata > Amphibia > Caudata > Salamandridae > Pleurodeles > Pleurodeles waltl. Next base: position 1,082,889,288 of record NC_090437.1, on the reverse strand, counting down.
ATAGTCCAGCAGTAGAAATTCCCTTATATACTTTTAAGTGGTAACGTCTGTTCTGAAAGGAGTGGTGTTGTCATGTTTGGAATGGTGGTGAGATATCCTGCTAACTGGTGACGTTGGATTTAACATTATTTTAGATATGCCACTTTTACAAAGTAGACATTTCTCTGCTCTGTCTGCTCTTTGTGCCTTACAGCCTGTCTCCAATCCACCACTCGTCTGTACTGGGTGACAGCTTCCGTTGTGCATTTTATCCAGACAGCCATAAACATATGACACAGCGGCATTCATCTACATACTGATGGGTCTTCCTGGGCAGGAAGGGTGGAGGAGCTCTCACATCCACTTCAAAAGGAAAGTGGGCCGACCCCACACAAAGGACTGACAACCCCCCACAGCTCTCCTGGCAGACAAGACTGGGTTGAAAGGGGAACTAGTGCACTTCAAAACCACTCTTCGAAGTCTCCCCCACTTCAAAGGCACATTTGGGTATAAGTACTGGGGCTCTGACCCCCTCAAATTCAGACATTTCTGGACCTACAACTGGAGTCTGTCAGAAGGACTGCGGTGCTGCTCAAAGGATCAACTAGACTGCTTTTCTGGAAGGACTGCCTTTCTGCTTGTTGCCCTGCTGCTTCCTGACTCTGCTGGAAGGATTCTGCCCTGTTAGCTTGCCACCTGTTGCCAAGTCTCTGAGACATCAAAGACGTGAACCATCTGCACCTGGATTCTACAAACTATGAGCCTGCCCTGCCTACGAAGTGGGCCTAAGGTGCTCTACCTTCTGTGGTGTTCATCAGATCTGCTGCGAAGCCTCACAAAGCTTCGCTGTGCAGGTGCCAGCCTCACCAGACTCAGTACCGGGTGGCGCAAAGCTTTGCCGTACAGCTACCAGCCCATCAGAACTGATCCACAGTGATGCCAAGCCCTGCAAAGCCTCGCAGCACAACTCCCCAGGATTGACGCAAAACGATGCCTAGCCCCGCAAAGCCTCTTGCACAGCTTCTCAGAACCGATGCCAGACGATGCAAAGTCTCACAATGTGATGCCGCACAGTCCGCGCACCAGGATTTAAGGTACTGTGTTCAGCGGGCCCAAGTGGGTCCCTGTAGCTGGCACGTGCTACACTGCGGTCAACCAGAACTTGTGACTTTGTCCTGGTCCAGAGCAACCAGAAAACCACAGTTGGCGTTTTGCACTTCTATGTGCTATTTTCACCTTAATCTTTAAAGTTGCATATCTCAGGAACTACGTATTGAAATTTTGTTCTTTTGGTCTTGTTTTATTTATGGTGTTTTCACTGTGTTACTATATGAGTTATTTCACAAATACTTTACACACTACCATCTATGTTAAGCCTGCCTGCTCTGTGCCAAGCTACAGAAGGGTGAGCACAAGATAATTTAGGTTATGTTGTAACTTACCCTGACTAGGATTGTGGCCCCACCTTGGACAGTGTGCATTCCCCCTCCAACTAGAGACCCAATTTCTAGCATGTACTGCGTTAGTTAATGTATATTTGATACCTAATCCTCTCCATATATCTGACATGGCCTTGTTTAAAAAGATTGATGTAATTTGTGCCAATCCTAATTTACACTATTCCTATTCACAAAGCTTTCCTACCAATGCAAGTCTACTTATGGCAAAAACATTATATTAGATCACAAACGGGAATATTGTGTTTTGGTTGAGGCGTTATGGGTGAGATTTCCCTTTCAAAACCTTAAACTGTACCTTTTTGAAACTGTATCTGTTACGTATTAATGTAGAGGAAAGCACATAGCACCAGCAATTAACATAGCATATGTTTTTGTAAAGTCAACGTTCATCCCCTGGGGAATCTTGGCACTAAATACCAGATGTTTATTGTTCCCCAGCTCAACGGTACTCCTTTTATCAACCCCAGGGGGATTAAAGGCTAAGTGTAACTGCCAGAGTTTGAGCATATCACCTACTGGTCACTTAGTCCTCGAGTGGATGTAGAGGCAAGACAATCTAGTACATGTCCCACTTTCAAGTAGGTTACAGGAGTCATATCATCATTCATAACACTTGTTAATATGCACTTAGACCAATGGTGTGTATACTGAACAATACAGATTTAAGCTGGATGATCATTTCTAGCCAGTACTGAACACTATTCACTCCAGATATCTCTCCATTTTGTTACAAAATTATAGCTTAGTCAGCCAGTCATCCTGTAATGTGCATGGGCTCGTCATCAAATGTGGCTGTGCTTCTGGCCAACTGCAAACTGAATACCCGGCTTCCCTCTTCCTTCCTTCATGGCTCTGTTATGTGCTTTCAGGTAAAGAATGCTGCCAACACAACTTCTTCAGCGGACTAACACCGAAAACATTGCTACTTTTATTTCCTTTTGATTGTGCGTAACGTGCTTGCTGATCTTTTCACTTTCCACATCTCCAGACCTTGCAGGAGTTCGGGCAGTTTGCCTTAAAAGTAGTTCCATATCTCATAACTAATACAGACATTACTAACGTAGACTCTTTGCTAAATGCAGTGTAGAAGGGGCTTCTCATGCTGTCGCCCTGTGGCAAAGAGCAAAAAGGGACTTAACATAGTGAATTCTGCTAATTGCAGTAGGAAGATAATTTATGGTTGTGACCTGTCTGACAAATATTTAAAGGAGAGGATTTACACTGTGAACTGTAAGACAAATCCCAATGGAAACAGGCTTTGCATGGTTTATCACTTAAGAGATGTGAGGAAGGAAGTACGGAATAACCACGGAGAGGGGCTGTGTGCTAGAATTCTGATTAACAAAACATCTGATTTAAATATTGTGGTCTAAATATGTGTGGAGCGTCTATTAATAACTACAAAATAAGTGATATCTTTCTAAACGCTATTTAGGACACCTTATTCTTTTCAGACGAAATATTTAGGCCATGGTATTCTGATACCATACCCCTGAACAAAGGAGTAGTGTCTGCGAAAACTAAGAGATGGGGGGGACGTGTTGAGACTCTGACCACTAGTGTAACTGGTGCTTGATGATGCCAATAAACAGATCAGGCAGGGCACATGATGTTGTGGATAACTTACCCTTTCAGGGGACTTGGTGACTAGGGACAGTCTGTCAACTGTCACTGGGTAAAGTCTATTGAAGGTAAAGGACAGCATGCATCATTAATGAATCCACGGTCTCCAATCTTTGGACACCCTCATTAAGGAAAGAAGATTGTCTAGGATGACTAGCAGACGAAGAGGAATGAATGGTTGCTGCAGCAATGTTTCAAAAGTAAGATTAATCCTTGCTGAATATATGCACAGCGTATTGTCAGCCATGGTCTCAACCAAAACACAAAGGACAGTTTTAAAGCCCTTATGATAAAGAACGACACATCCTAAATAGCAGCAGCACTTCCACACCCCTCACACAGTTCCAGTCACACACTACTGGAAGTATAATTATGCCACTCACATGCTAGCAATCTTGCTTTACTAATGGTCCTACCTTACTCATTATAGCATCACTTGAATACTACCAGAGACACTATAATGCCGCTCACATTAGTTTTCTATCCAGACTTAGAACTGCTTGGTTTGAGTGACTGCAAGCAGACATGGCAGATCTTTCCTACACTCAGGCAGTAGTTACATTCCACAACAGACACTCACATTGGCAAAGCCACTTGGTCAGGCCCGCATTTTCACTTATAAGATTTATTGACATTATCAATGATTCCCATTTTTATAACATTTATTTATTAGTTTCCAAGAAAACAGACATCACCGCCTGTTAGATGGGATTCTCTTCAACTTTTGGCCTTCCTCCTCCATTTTTCTAACCTCGTTTTTGCTGGTATTAGGATTCTGTGCACTTTACCACTGCAAACCAGTGCTAAAGTGCTTGTGCTGTCTCCTCTAAACATGGTAATATTGGCTTATCCCCAACTCGCATATTAAATTTACTTATATGTCCCTGGTAAAGTGAACTACATGTGTTCAGGTCCTGTATATTAAAGGCTACTAGTGGGCCTGCAGTGCGGATTGTGCTACCCACTTAAGTAGCCCTTTAAACATGACTCAGGCCTGCTGTTGCAGAGCATGTGTGTGCAGCTCTAGACTACTATTTCCTCCTGGCCAGGTAAACTTCTTTCTAGGCCTAAACCTTCCTTTATAATAAATATAGGTCACCACTAGGGTAGGCCCTGGACAGCCTAGCGGGCAGGGTGCAATGTATTTAAAAAGTAGGACTTTTACTTTTAAGTTTTACGTGTCCTGGTAGTGAAAAACACATACATTTGTTTTTCACTAGTGCAAGGCCTACCTCCCACATAGGATGACATTGGAGTTGCCTTGTTAAATCCTATTAGTGTAATTTTCAAATGGAAATTAATAATTCCTTCAAGTTGTTGCCTCTAGAATCACAATTTAAAATCCTAACTTATGGTGATTTCAGATTTTAAATTGCAATTCTGAAAATAGCACTTTTTAGAAAATTGTCCTTTTCTTGCCTTAGCAATTTGGTGCCTGCAGCCTGTCTCTGGTCGGTGTAGTTGGCAGGTGGGCTTTGTGTATTCCTTCTAGACAGCCATACACAATGGGAGCTTAGGTGTGACTTGATGGGTCATCTAGGGCAGGACGAGGAGTGGGGCGGGACACATCCTCACACCTGAATAGGCCGTGTCCTTTCCCCCTAGTCAGTCTGGAGCCAGGGCAGGAAGGGCAGAACCTCTGTGCACTTCAAAGACCTGTCTTTTAAGCCCCCCACTTCAAAACCCCAATTGGGTATAAGTACTGGATCTCAGACACCACCAACTCAGTACACTTCTTGACCTGTGACTACTCTGCCAGGACAAAGGACTACTCTCCTGCTGAAGGACTGCCACTCTGCTGCTTTGCTGACTGTTGCTTCGCTGGACCCATGCTTTGCTGTGTTGCTCTGCTGTTCCTCTTCTTGTGTGAAAGGGACTGGACTTGTGCATTAGTTGAACCCAGAGTGACTCCAAAGGCTAGTTGGCTGGCCTCCTGATCTGAAGTCTCTGGGACATAACAGCCTTCCAACAACCTTGCTTTTGCACCTGGACTCTGCCATCTGTGAGTCTACCCTGCCAAGTGGCGCCACCCAGTCCTGGACCCTTGGAAGTGGGCCTAAGGTGCTTGCCAGCAGAACTGATACGTCCTCTCTGCTGAGTGACGCATCCTTAAGCAGAACCAACATATTGCTGCTGCTGTGTGGATTGGACCTATTGCAAAATGCTTGCATTGATGCCACCCATTCCCCTGGCTCCCCTTCTGTCTAATCTAAAGCTCAGAAGAGCAGAAAACTATTTCAAATCTCCTCAAATTTATGCATATTCTAATTAAGTCTGTAGATTAATTGTTCCAATTTCACTACTTCATATTTATCCTCAAGCCATTGCCTATAGGACAAAGGGGGTCATTCTGACCCTGGCGGTCACCGACCGCCAGGGCCAACGACCGCGGAAGCACCGCCAACAGGCTGGCGGTGCTTCCATGGGCATTCTGACCGCGGCGGTACAGCCGCGGTCAGAAACGGGAAACCGGCGGTGTCCCGCCGGTTTCCCGCTGCCCCAGGGAATCCTCCACGGCGGCGCTGCTTGCAGCGCCGCCATGGGGATCCCGACCCCCTTACCGCCATCCTGTTCCTGGCGGTTTTCACCGCCAGGAACAGGATGGCGGTAACGGGTGTCGTGGGGCCCCTGGGGGCCCCACTTTGATTTTCAGTGTCTGCCAAGCAGACACTGAAAATCGCGACGGGTGCCACTGCACCCGTCGCACGCCTTCAACTCCGCCGGCTCCATTCGGAGCCGGCTTCCTCGTGGAAGGCGCTTTCCCGCTGGGCCGGCGGGCGGCCTTCTGGCGGTTGCCCGCCAGCCCAGCGGGAAAGCCAGAATGGCCGCCGCGGTCATTTGACCGCGGTGCGGTCATTCGGCGGCACCCGCCGGGCGTGCGGTTACCGCCGCCGGCGGGAGTCGGAATGACCCCCAAAGTCTTTACAGTTTTCCACAATCTCAATATTCCCAACTTCGCCCATGCCAGTGCTGTTGAATGCCAGCTCTTCATGTGTAACAGGTTAGGCAACTAAGAGAAATCATGAAGAAACTACAATTGTGCCTGAAACGGTAGGAGACCCTAAGTTCTGTGTCCAGAGTGGATATCACCTGTCAGCAGATGTCACAACTCAGCAGCAATCCCATAAAATATGTAAAATGTCCCCCTCGACCATCCCACACCTCCAGTGCCTCAGTATTGGACACAATTTAGCTATGAAGAGTTTCACAGAGGTCCAATGCTGTCTTTATTAGATCTTAAAATGACTAAACTTCAATCTTGCCTCCCTCAGACCTATGCCCTGATCTGCCATCAATTCCTTCCAGTCCTCATCATCAAATTCAACAGCCAAATGGGTTTCTCACCACCTCATCAGCCCCTTCTCGGTCCCTGAGTAAAAGGGAAATTTGAAAAGGATTGTGTATAGACCTGAGATGGTGCCTCCAAAATTGTTCCTTTTATGGTTATATGTGTGCAGTTGACAGGACTGAATCTCATTCAGCACCCTTCCAAGTGTTGCCTGCAAAACACTACTCAACTGGGCATATGTCTAAACCTGTATAGCTGGAAGATCAAATTGAGATTGCAGAACCCTAAAGGATTTGGTCTCTCCTCTCACAAAAATATGTTGGCCATGCTCTGAATTTGTCACCTCCTTCCAATCGACTAGTTAATTTCCACATCTCCCACCTGAAGCACCGTGTTGCACCATAAGGGAGCCCTCTCATGGAGCATGACCAAGTCCCTCACCAGGACATGTACCCTTTTCCAAACTACCTTGGAGGACTGTATGATGGAGTTTCTCCCCCTGGCGCCTTCCCCTGCCCCTGTATAGTATATTGCCAGGTCTCCTCCACCCCAGAAGCTGCCATTACTGGTAGGTACTTGACGGTGTTGCCCTGGTTGTCTTCAACATATGGATCGAGTGGACGAGTTCGTAGGCGAGCCAGTAACATTCCACATTTGGCAAACCTAAACCTCCCACTTTTGTGGTGGCATATAATTTTGAGTTACTTATTTGAGGTCTCCTCTCCACTAGGGCATGTATACTTTTGTGTATTTGCTTCGAAAGTGTCACAGGGACCGGCATAGGCAGCATCCTGAAAATGTAGTTAAATCTGGGTGGGATATTCATCTTAATCACCTGTAATCTCCCCCAGAGGAAAAAGTTCAGCTGATCCCACCGGTCAAAGTCGGCCTTCATCATGAGCATGAGTGGAGTGAGATTATCCTGGGCCATGTTCTCCAGGCCAAGGTTGACCAACACTCCAGGGTATGTGGGATGTTGGTGTTTCCATTCAAAAGGTAGGCCCTCTATCAGTGCTGGGGTAGAAGACTGTGTAAGAGGGAGGGCCAAGCATTTGGCCCAATTAATGCAATGTCCTGAGAATCCAGAGAATTGATCTATCAGGGCCAGTACCCTCTCCGTTAACTGCTGAAGCTGGGTCAGCATTAAGAGGATATCATCCATTTTAAGGCATGCCTTAGTTTCACCCGCCGCCATCCGAATACCCACAATCTCCCAGTCATGCTTGATAACTATTGCCAATGGCTCAAGGTCCAAGGGAAAGAGTAGTAAGGACAGAGAGCATCCTTGCCTGGTACTCTGCTCCACTGAGAGTCAAGGCAATGTGAAGCCTCCTGTTGTTATCACTGCCACAGAGGCTCTATACATATATGATATCCAGCCCAAGAATTTCTCCACAAATCCCTTCTGTTCCATGGTGCAAAGAAGGTACCCCCATTGCACTCTGTCAGACGTCTTTTCAGCACCAAGGGAGAGGAGCACCTTCTCAACACCACATCCTATACTTGTCAGATAATATGCAATAGGAGCTGTAAATAATTAGTTGAGCATCTTCCAGGCACAAACCCCACTTGGTTGGGGTGAATCAGAGTAGTAATATATTGTTTAAGGTGTCCCACCAGGATTTTCTCCAGAATCTTAGCATCTGTATTAAGCAGGTAAATGGGTCAATAGTTAACGCAGTGTATGGGGCCCCTACTTAGTTTGGGACTGAGAACTATTTTGGCCTTTGAAAAATCCAGCAGCAGTATACCAGTGGTAATCAATTCCTACAACACCCAACACTGGAGAGGGGCAAGCAGCGACTTTGTCGCCTTATAATATTTGTGTGGGAAAACGTCCTCCCCGGGGCCTTTCCTTTCATCACATCATCTGTGTCCTTCACTACTTTCTCCTCTGGGATGGCAACATCTAGCAGGGCTGCTTGTACTGCCGATAGATGGGGAAGAGACAGAGCATCCAGAAATCTGTCCTCCTCTGCAGGGCATTCTGGCTTGTACTATTGGGAATAGAAAGTGCGGAATTCCCTTAAAATCTCACATGGGTGGGTGAGAACACCTGCTGATGCATTATGGATGGCCAGAATAGTCCGAGCTGCCTTCTCCCCTCTCTCCTACTGTCTGTAACATAGAAAGAAGAGGGCTGTTTCAGCCTGGGAGGTGTATAGACCGTTCAAATCATATTTGGCCTTCACAAAGTCGTGGAGGATGTCAGGTGTAGGATGGCATGTGTAATCTGTGGAGAGATTTTTAATCTCCTCTTCTAGATGATCGCAATCCAATGCAGCTTGCTTCTTGGCCATTGCTGCCTTTCTCATTAACTCGCACCTTATGTAAGCTTTCCCAGCCCCCCAGAGTATCGAAAGCAAGGTCCCGGAGTATCGAAAGCAAGGTCCCAGAGTTCCCATTCTCATCCATAAAATGTTGTACCACCCACAAAAGATAATGTTTATCCACGGGGTCTTTGTACCTGATGGTGTTCATGCACCATTCCCCCGAGGAGGGGACGCCATCTCCAGGTTTAACTGTGAGCATCACCATATATGGTCTGAGACTCCCCCTGGCATGATCCCTGACTCCTCCACACAACGAATGTCGCGCCGCGTGGTGCGGCGCGAGCCGAGTGTTCGGCGCAAGCCGGGCGTTCGGCTCGGGCCGCGCATCGCGTTTTTAAAACGCGGCGCACCCCTAGCCTTTCCTGCACTTTACGAGGCCCCAGAATGGGCATGGGGCCTCGCTCTGCTTTCTCCCTCTGTATTTTTGGGGTCTCCTGACCCCTCTTACCTGTTCTTGCTCCTTCTTTTTCTTTTCTTCTTTCTTGGGTCTTTTTTGTTGCACCTTCCTTTATGTCTTTTCCCCCTCCCCAGGTTACCTTTTTCTTCCCAGCATTCCTTATTCCCTATTCTCTATGGTTCCTACTCTATTCTGTTCTATGTACTTTTCCCTATCTAAGATGGTGTCCTTTTTCTTCCTGTGGGTCACTTCCTGTTTTTTGGTATTTAAGGGATGTGTTTTCTTCTTTTCTTTGCGCTGCAACACTTTCTGTTCGGATGGTGTCCTCGCTCCTGATTTCCTTGCCTTTTGGTTCTGGAATTCGCCAATTCTGTGTTATTTTAATTTAGTTCTTTTGATTCATGTTCTTTTGTTCTTGTTTTCAGGAATCATTCTGTTTGGAGGTTTTTTCCCCTTTTTATAAGGTTTTTTTTTCCCTCTGGCACTATTTTCTGAAGGTCACGGTCTGTTCTTGGCGTATCCATTGCCTACAGCACCGTGGCTACCAGAAAGAGTCGCCCCTTTTTGGGTCAAAGCCGACACTCAAGACCCACGCCACTAGATCTGCAGATTCCAGGCGCAAGCAGCACGTGAGTCGTGACAGATTGCAGCGCCTGACCATTCCGACGTCTTCAAACACCATGGATGACACAGTGGTGGCTGCTGCAGATCCGGATCAATCTCTTCTGACAACGATTCAGCAACAAGCTCAAGAATTGCAACAACTACGCAATGAGAATGCTGCGTTACGACAGGCTTTGGCTTTCCGCAGTAGTGATGTTCCGACTATTTCCGCTTCTACCCCTCGCTTCTCCGGTGAACCAACCAAATTGCATGAGTTCCTTGATGCATTGACGGTATACTTCGCCTTCCGACCTACCCAATTCTCCCATGACAGGACAAAGGTGGGTTATCTTATCAGTGCCTTATCCGGTCCTGCCTTGGCCTGGGTAACCCGGATGGTATCATCCAACGATCCGGTATTGTCGGACTATTCCGCCTTCGTGAATCGCTTCAAACAAATGTTTAGTCGTCCAGGATTGGAAGCCTCTGCGGAAGAAGCCTTGTGCGACATCCAACAAGGCTCTCAAGATGTCCTCCAATATATAACACGTTTTCGTCAGCTAGCGGCAGAGACCACCTGGGTGGAACGTACTCTGGTGACTCTGTTTCGTAGAGGACTCAAAGAAGAAATAAAGGATGAATTAGTACATTCCACCAGAATGGAAGATCTTCGTGGCCTGATGGATCAAGCACTTTCCATCGAGTATCGTCTTCAGGAACGGAGATCGGAGAAGAGAAGGAGTAGAGGATCTTCCCAGCGAAGCACTTCACGAGCTTATCCGCATCGTTCTGAGGAACCTCGCCCTCCTGCTAGAGACATCGAAGGAGAACCCATGAAGGTGGATACTACTCGAGGCCCGCTCTCTGCTAGCGAGCGGGAAGACAGACGAAAGAAAGGGTTGTGCCTGTACTGTGGTTCTGCTGGTCACATGCTTCGTACCTGTCCTGTACGTCCGCCAAGGCCATCGGGAAACGCCACTTCCCGTCCTCTGTAAGAAGGGAGGGGATGGGATCATCGGCTATACCTTCCATCAGTTCCTTTAATGACAATACGACATCCTTGTTCATATTACCAGTCATGTTACAATTTCCTGACGGCCGTCAAGAAAAGACTATGGCATTACTAGATTGTGGTGCTAGTGGTATTTACACGGATAAGACGTGGGCCACTACTCAACAAGTTCCTACACAACCCAAAGAAATTCCCGAACAAGTGCACACAGTGGACGGATCCTTGATATCCTCTGGTCCAGTTGATACTACTACCCTGATGTTGAGTTTACAGATCGGTAACCATCAAGAACACATCTCCTTTGATCTCATAACATCCCCCAACCATACCATCATTCTTGGAATTCCGTGGTTCATCAGACATAATCCGTATGTGAATTGGGTAACCCGGACTGTTTCCTTGTCTTCACAGTTTTGTCATGAGCACTGTTTTGCTTCCGACAAGTACTGGTCACCGAAAAGAGCAATAATTACTGAAGGTACTACCGGTTATTCCATTAATACAGTCCAAGGAGTCCCTGAACACTATTTGGAGTTTCAAGATTTGTTCCAAAAACCATCCAGACCTGTGTTACCTCCACATCGAGACTACGATTGTGCTATTCCCTTGGAACCTGGCACTATCGTTCCTTTTGGGAGGATGTATTCCCTCACGGAACCCGAAAAGGAAGTTCTAAAAGAGTATCTGGAAGAAAATGTACAGAGTGGTCTTATTGTTACATCGTCTTCTCCGGCCGGGGCTCCTCTTTTTTTTGTACCCAAGAAGACAAAGGATCTTCGTCCTTGCCTGGATTTTCGAGGCCTGAATAAGATAACTATTAAAGATCGTTATCCTTTGCCTCTCATCAGGGATATTCTAGAAGCAGTCAGAGGGGCTCAACGTTTTACCAAACTAGATCTACGGGGAGCCTACCACCTTTTACGCATCAAAGAAGGAGACGAGTGGAAAACAGCTTTCAGGACCCCATTTGGTCACTTTGAATACAAAGTTATGCCTTTTGGTCTCACTAATGCCCCCGCAATCTTCCAGAGATTTATGGACTCAGTGTTTTCTGACCTTCTAAACCAGACAGTTGTAATTTACTTAGATGATATTCTTATTTATTCTAGAAATCCCGAACTCCATTCTTCCCATGTGAAACAAGTCCTTCAAAGACTCCGGGCACATCAACTATTTTGCAAACCAGAAAAGTGTGAGTTCGACAAAACGGAAGTCAAATATCTGGGTCATCATTTAAGTCCCACTGGCATAGTTATGGATCAAGAAAAAGTACAAGCTATTCTAGATTGTCCTTCCCCATCTTCTATTAAAGAAACACAATGTTTTCTAGGATTAGCAAACTTTTATCGGCAATTCATCTTAGACTTTGCGAAACAGACTAGCCACATAACTCACACTTTAAAGAAGGAAAATTTAACGAAAGGGTTTGTCTGGACTAAGGCGGCTGAAACAGCTTTTCAAGATTTAAAGAGGGCTTTCACTCAAGCTCCCATCTTAAGACATCCAGATTCCAACAAACAATTTATTGTAGTTACCAATGCTTCCGAAAGAGCCATTGGAGCTGTCTTACTCCAACAACAAGAGGATGTTGGTCTTGAACATCCTGTTTTCTATTTGTCTCATATACTCTCTACAGCAGAACAACATTACTCAGTACTTGAAAGGGAATTATTGGCTCTGAAAACAGCCTGCCTAGAATGGAGACAGTTTCTAATGGGTTCCAAGGAGCCTTTTGAGGTTAGAACAGACCACCGTAATTTACAATGTTTACGAAATTTTGTATGCCAGAATAGTCGCCAGGCTCGTTGGGCCTTTTTCTTCAGTCAGTATGATTTTTACATTACTTATATTCCTGGATCCCAAAACATTCTGGCTGATGCTCTGTCTCGCCGTTATCCAGATTGTACTCCTTCCCCATCTCAGTATCTACTGGAACCTAGTAAGATCATTGGAGTAGCTCAGTCTTTTCTGGAGGAGGTACAACTGGAATACTCCAGCCTATCTGATCACGAAGTAGAGAAACTAAGACCTTTACTACATAAGAGACAAGGATATTATTATTATCGGAACCTGTTATTCCTCCCTACTAACAGAGTTAGAGAAAAAGCATTACAAATGTGCCATGATTCACCGGTTGCTGGTCATAGAGGCATCAAGGCCACACAAGAACTTCTTTCGCAATATTTCTGGTGGCCTACCTGGAAGCTGGATGTTGAAAGATACGTTCAGGCATGTCCCATATGTGCTCAAGTCAAGATTCCCCGTACCAGACCTGCAGGATTGCTCCAGCCTTTGCCTGTTCCGCCAGCTCCATGGCACACCATCTCTACTGATTTCATGTGTTCGCTTCCACCATCAGCAGGAAACCGGGTTATCATGGTCACTGTGGATTCCTTTACTAAGATGGCTCACTTCACTGCCCTGAAAAAGCTACCTACATCCCAAGAACTAAGCCAGATATTTATCGATCATATCTTCCGTCTCCATGGACTTCCACATACCATTGTATCTGATAGAGGACCTCAGTACATTTCCCGGTTTTGGAGATATTTTTGTAAAACACTTAATATCAATAGAGCCCTGTCATCGGGGTTCCATCCTCAGACCAATGGACAGACCGAGCGTCTGAACCAAGGATTAGAGCAATACCTTCGCTGTTTTTGCAATTCTACCCAAAGCAACTGGAACACTTATCTCCCTATTGCTGAATTTTCCTACAATAATACTGTCCATAGTGCCTCCAAGGTCACTCCTTTTTTCTGTTCTTATGGCTTTCATCCTACCTCTTTCCCTACTTCCCCTCGGTCTACCTCTCCTCTGCCCGCTATTACTTATCTCTCCAAACGACTTCTACAAATCCATAGACTAATTCGATCCAATCTATTACACACCAAGAGATATATGAAGAAAGTAGCAGACAAGAAACGTAGGACCACTCCAGACTACCATCTGCAAGATAAAGTCTGGCTTTCTTCCAAATTCTTACCCTCACGTCTTTCTCAGAACAAGTTCACACCTCGCTACTACGGGCCTTTCCGTATTCTTCAGTTGATTAATCCTGTCACTGTCCGTCTTCACTTGCCTCATATATGGAAGATTCATCCAGTCTTTCATGTTTCTCAGCTCAAACCTTACGTACCTGACCCTTACTCTCGTCAGTTTCCTTGTCCTCCTCCTCTATTAGTGGATGATGTTCAGGTACAGGAAATTTGTGACTCTCGTCTTTTTCACAAACGTCTTCAGTATCTGATTCATTGGAAGGGTTATCCTCTCAGTGAATGCTCTTGGGAAGATGCATCTTCTGTTCACGCACCTCTTCTGATTCAGCGCTTTCACCGTTTATTTCCTCTCAAACCTGGGCCTTCGGGAGGGGGACCTACTGTCGCGCCGCGTGGTGCGGCGTGAGCCGAGTGTTCGGCGCAAGCCGGGCGTTCGGCTCGGGCCGCGCATCGCGTTTTTAAAACGTGGCGCGCCCCTAGCCTTTCCTGATTCCTATTCTTTTGTTCTTGTTTTCAGGAATCATTCTGTTTGGAGGTTTTTTCCCCTTTTTATAAGGTTTTTTTTCCCTCTGGCGCTATTTTCTGAAGGTAACGGTCTGTTCTTGGCGTATCCATTGCCTACAGCACCGTGGCTACCAGAAAGAGTTGCCCCTTTTTGGGTCAAAGCCGAACACTCAAGACCCACGCCACTAGATCTGCAGATTCCAGACGCAAGCAGCACGTGAGTCGTGACAACGAAGGGCATTGATGTCAGAAAATTATCAGTATGGGGGCACGTACCATGAACACTGAAGGTGAAGGTTTAGCCCCTTTCCCTCGGGTGCAACAACCTCCAGGGATCTACCAAAGCAAAGTCTGATAATAAGTCATAATGGTGCCCCCTGCCCCCCACACACAGGTTCAGGGCAACCAGACCTGTCTAAGACTGGGTCCATCAACAGATTCCAATCTCTTCTCATCATTACTTCTGTTTTCCCAAATGACGGTAGCTGCCTGACCAATTTGAAAAAGAATGCAGTTTTATCCTCCAGGGGCATATATGGATCCCACAATCAAAAAAGCATCCTGAATTTGTAGTTTCAAAAAGACATACCTCCCCTCCTCATTTATCCAAGTGTTGTGCAAGTGGTAGGGGAGACTTTTTTGTGAAGCAGTATCTCCACTGAGCTGGAGAACCGTTTGTTTTTCAGCCCAGCAAAGTAGACTGCTAGGCATTGTTGGGAGTGGCCCATCAAGTCCCGCCTGAGTTTATCACCCTCCAGAGGCATCAAGTATGTTTGTTTGGATCAGGGTTATAGGCTGCAGAGGAAGGATAGTAATTTTTACCTCTTGAGATATTGGTTTAAACCATTAACAGAGAGAGAGAGCAATGTGAGAGATCTTGTGGAGCCTGACATCCCTTCACCACCCTGAGCCCTCTTCTGAGCGGTGCAGGGTCCGCAACCTGGTGAGGCGGCAAATGGGGGTAACAGTGGAGGCTCTGATTGTGAAACCCAGGAGCAGGCCTAGAAGGTAAAACCTTCTGCAAGATCCATTGGAAGTGAAAATGAGAACCCCAGGGCTGGTAGCACCTAGCTCCCCTAGCAAAACACAAAAGCAGGGAGAGACATTGTAGGACACCTCCGGCCTTCCTAATCCAAACCAACCAACTGTAACTTTGGGGACTCCTGCCAACTCACCAGCGACCGACCGGACCTCAGCCACAACAACAGTAGATTAACAGTAAGCAACAAACTGCTAAGGTAATGTTCAACAGCAAATCCTTTGCCCGGAGGTCTGCCTGCACCCCAAGGCAGTCCCCTCCCTCCGTCCTCCTTTCAAAAGTAGTCCCCTCCCAACAGGTAAATGAACAACTGGGGCTTGGAACAGAGACCATAAACATTGTCGTTTCTGCACTCCTCCTACCTCCACAAGATGGGTTGTCCACGACAGTAAGCACCTATGGTACTCAAGGCCAGGGACCTTCCATCAAAAGTCGGTTGTAGGCCCCAAAAGTCCAGCATGCCCTCGCAGACATACCCCCAACCCACAGTGCCCACACCAAAACAGTCTTACCCTCCATCACAATTTAGTGCCAGGAGCAGGCGACACAGCTTGCCTCTGATGTCTCAAGCCACCAAGGATGCCCTGCCCTCCCCCGTTTCTGCCAGACCATAATCGACAAAAAAAAAAAAAGGGCAAAGAAAAGTTCCACCCTTCATCACCAGCAGGGTCCAACGACGCCAAAGTCAAGAACCATCTGATGGACATTCCTCAAGTGCCACCAGCTAGGTCACCCCTTCCCCTTCAAAAATTAGGTCAACCTAAGAGGAATACGTAAGTCATGGCTTAAGAGGTGGTGAGTGTGATTTGTCCCTTCCATTCCGGGGGTCCCGGCACGGAGCTTTAAGTTCTTTGTCCCATTTCCTTGTCACCTCCAGTCATCAGCGGTCGTCCGAGGTGCCCCCTGGCTAGTCCACCTCCACTGGCCAGTCCCTGCCCAAGGGCAGTAGGGGTTGTCTGCATTCATGGTCTTTTTCTCAGTACTTTCCAGGCATTCCAGAGCATCAAGCCACGTCTGCAGGGTCAGTATACTTGTGAGTCTAACTGTCATGAGTGATTAACATGAATGTCGGCTCCAACAGTCTGAATTTCAGCTCTTCTTTTCTAGGTGATATCTGAGTGCCAGGAAACACTTTCGCATTTGACTGATTTCAAAGGAAAAATCTGGTGCATGAGGAATTTACTCTTCTTGTACAAGTATGGGCTGTGACCTTTGGCTACCTCAGTGATCCACTGGACATGCTGATGTCTGAGGCATAGGGCAAGGATCTGTCACAGAGAGTCCAGCGAGGGAGGCAGCTGCGAGCTGACACTATGAGCCTTTTGAAATTCAGTTGTGAGTCAGAAGTCACACTCTCAAGGGTTGAGAGGAGACGCCCAAGGAATCCCACCATGTCTCCTTTTGCAATTCCCTCCGGACGTCCTGATACACGTGCATTATTCCAGTGGTTTCTGTCCTCCAAGTCAATGGTCCTCCTGTGGAGTTTTATCAGTTCTCGGTCCCAGTCATGCATACTCTCCCACTGGATTTTCAAGTCCATCATTCACTGTTTGGCGTTGGACCTTCTGGTCTGGAAGAATTGATGTCCCCCCCTCAAGGATTGGACCACTGTGGAAGTGACTATGACAGTGGCATTCTCCCCTCCTATTGACAGTTCAATTTCTGCCAGTTCCTTGAAGATCGCCATCAAGGAAGATTCCAGAGAGGCCAGTGCCTGTTAGAGTGGGTTAGTTGTCTGTCACTTATCCTCACCCGGCACCTCACTGCTGCCTCGAGGCTTTGTGCTTATGTTCCAGCAACATGTGTATAAGCTAAACCAGCAGCAATGGAGCTCACCTGCCAGCACTCTCCATCGCCCTCGCCCAGGGCAGGGGTTGGGGTCAGTGTGTTGTCCAAGGGGAGTTGTGAGTGCTCTTGCAGAGGTAAGGGGCCCTGCTAGCGATAATAGATAGCAGCTCCATGAGTCCAGCACCCCAAGGGCCACAGATGGCCATTGGGTACGTCCCTCAGCAGGCCATAAGGATTTGTGAATATTCCTGGGGTGACTAGTGGCTCCATCCATGGAAACAGTCAGCCATGCCAAATGACCAGTGCCTGAAGGGCTGCAGGTTGCAGAAGAAAATTTCACATACGAAAAGCTGGCGCCTCTCTCCCCTAAAGCATCCGGTCCCAACCAATGCAGTGCAGAAGTCGTAGGAATCGGGGCCCGTGATGGCACCCAAGGCCTTTGACTTGCCCTAGAGCAGTGAACACTTTGCCCGAAAGCACAGCAGTCTCTCGCAACAGCAGCCAAGCCCCCAGCACTTTCTCTATATTGTATGCCCGCTTCTGCCATCCCTGGATAGAAAGTCAGGAGTTGGGCCAGAAAGTGCTGCTGGAGCTTCAACACCTAGCCCCTTCTCAAGATCTTCTCCGGCAGCTAGCCACGTCCCCCAATGCTTGTCTTTTTAGGTTGAGCGTAAGCGTTCGACCTCTTGTTTACTTTTAAGTATACTTCTTCTGTGGGCTTCCAGCTATTTAATTTGTTAGTTTCAGTGTAATTTAAAAATCTTTGCTTGCTAGTGGTCAGTCATGCCTCTTTGTCCCTTCTTCTTCTGTGTGGGAGCAGGGACCAACTACTGTATAATTACGCTTTGTCCTGTTTATCTGGTCTGTAGGGGACTTTTTGTTTTGCTTTGTTTTGTTCTTCTGTCCAGGGAAGCTTCCCTTTTCATTTGCAGAACATTCCTCCTCTGAGCTCAGCTGCAAACAATGCTATAAATCAGGTTGTTATATTGGTCACATTTGGTCTTTATGGAGTCTCTGCACCCTCACTCAGCTGCCTGGCTCCCACCCTTCCTGGTTTGGAATTTCCTTACCAAGTGTGCCTGCCTGTGTGCTGAGAGCTTGTAATTGCTTATAGCTTTTTACCCAGCTCTACCAGGGCTCCGCGATACTTAGGGACAGTGCCCACTTCTGTTCCATACTGGGATCCCACTTGCAGCTCCATCAGTGCACCTCAGTTGACACAGTCCAAGCCCTCAGCTGTGCCAGTGCAAGTAACTCCATACACGCAGTGTGCCAGAGCACCTCAGTTCTTGCAGTCAGTACACTCTAGTGCTCCAGTACTGGAACCTCGGGTGCAACTACATCAGTGCATCGCTTTTCACACACTCCAAGCCGTGCCAGTGCCAGTGCCAGGAACCCCACACACACTGTCTGCCGGAGCACCTCAGTTCTTGCAGTCAGTACACTCTGCTGCTCCAGTATTGGGACCTCAGGCGCAGCTCCATGAGTGAACCGCAGTTCCACCCCAGCGAGGTCACTTCCTTTCCTATACTGGGATCCCGCTCACATACAGTTCAATTACAGCAGTTCAATTCTAATAGTCAGTCCCACTGACAAGCCAATACTGGACCAAAAAGAGCAAAAAATACAGCTCAGTCAGTGCACCTTAAGTCCAACATCCAATGGCACTGTTTATGTGAACCAATCAATTCTAACATCCACTGCACATTTCTTCTCACACACACGCCCTTCAGGACTCCTCGCTTCTGTGGTTCAGAGGCAATGCCACTCCAATACTGGGCCCCACTGGCAACTTCACCAGGCATCTCCAGGCTAACACTCGGCAACACTGGCACATAGCTTCATTAATATACCTCACTTCTGACTTTGTGTGCCCGTTACTATTCCAGAACTGCAGCCCACATACAACTGTCAGTGCACCTCAGCCCTAACCTGCAGCGCCCCATTATTCCAACACCAGGAATTACACGGTGCTCCGTTTCTCATTCCACACCCGCTGCCTTTCTGTTATTCCAACACTGGGCCGGGAGACAGCTCTGCCTATACTCCCAATCCTGATTTGAAGCACTCCAATATTGCTGTATTGGGGTTCACATAGAAATCTGCTAATGCACCTCCTGCTGTTCTGCAGTGCCCCCTGCTGTTCCACAGTCAGACTTACGTTTGAGGACGTGGAGGAGCTAATTAAGTATATTCTTAGCTGTCATCTTTATTTGACAGGGTCTGTTTCTCCTATCTCACTCCGTTCTTTCCTTTACACTGTTTGCTCTCAATGTTTTCTTTCTCCCGCACTTTTCTCTGTCCAGCTTAAAATTCACTTTTTAACAGTTTCGCTCTTTCTTTCAACTGTTTACTTCTACTGCTCTCCCTTTTTTTAAAATTTCCCTCTTCCTCTTGCTACCTCCTCTTTCAAACTTGCAAAAACTTAGTTATTTCCTTCCTTGTTTTATTCCTCTCTTTTTTCTTCACAAGGAGTTCATTCTTTCACTATTTTGTCTCTGCCCTTCATTTCATTCTTTGTATTTTTTATTTGCTCTTTCCTTTGACTCTGTATGTGTCCTTTCACTTTGTTTTTTTAGATCTTTCTTCCTTATTTTCTCCGTAGTTTTTCTTATCTTTATCTATCAATTCACGCTTCACCATAAATCCCTCTTTTTTCCATCTGTTTGTGGAAGCCACAAATCACTTGTCGGGATCTGAAGTATCAAAGTGGTTTTCCCATTCTTTGTCTGTGGGAAATGTGTCAGTACATACATGCCCTGGTTCTTTCTCTGCTTGTTTCTCTCACCATCTCTCTTTTTTCCTCTAATGTTCATTTTTCTTTTGATTTTCACACTTCTTTAATTATCTTTTCCTCTTTATCTTTCGTTTGCGATCTTCCTTCCCTTTTTTCTTGTGCCTCACACGTTTGCTCCATTTCTTCTCTCAGTTGTGTTTTCATTTTCTCGTTCTTTCTTTCCCTTCTTTCTTTTATTTCTATGCGACTCCTTCTCTTTCTTCGTTTTGTGTGTTGTACTCCTTCCGCTTCACTTTTTCTGCCCCATCCACTTTCTGTCCTGAGGCCTAGTTATCAATGGAGCAACAGGTGCAGTGGCGCTGTGGCCCAGAGACCTATGGACCTCACTCAACTCTAATTACTGCTGTATTTTCCTACAGAAATTGCAGTCAAACAATTTAATTTCTTACTCCAGGGCACATGACACCGTTACTACGCCACTTGTCCTCTC
The DNA here is from genome assembly GCF_031143425.1 of Pleurodeles waltl. Lineage (NCBI taxonomy): Eukaryota > Metazoa > Chordata > Amphibia > Caudata > Salamandridae > Pleurodeles > Pleurodeles waltl. The sequence goes on along the minus strand of NC_090437.1, from coordinate 1,082,869,035 downwards.
CATCTTTACTCCTGACTAATACTTTCCTTTCACCCCCAATCCGTCCCAAATAATATTTTTCTTATGGTGTTTTACACTCACATGCCAAAAGTGTATTTCTGATAAAGGTTTATGTGATAATTGTATGTTTTAATATTCTCTCTTTGTTACAATTGTGACCATGATTCAGGCCAACTTAACATCCTTATATACTATTACTGTTTGAACACTCTTGATATGTTTGGGTGACCCTTCTAGTTTATTTCTCCTCTGTGGGTGTCTTGGGGAATTGTGTTAGCCAGCAAGCAACTCTGATGGTGAGGTGGTGAAAGAGGTATTCTACTGGAATTATCAGTATGGCAGATTCAAATTATGATGCTAAATGGCAATATTTTCATTTTTGCTGCAGATAGAGGAAGAAGGTGAATGGAATTGCTTTAGTTATATGCAGGGCCACTGAAATTATATGGCAGGAAAAGACGAAATTATGAGGCAGGGTTGACCAATTTATGTGGCAAGAAAAGTCTCATTATCAATTTATAATGCCAATAGCTCTAACTCAAGCAAATACGAGACCTATTGCATCGCAAATGCTTGTTAATGTTGATACTGCTTGTACTGGCCATGCAATCTATTCATCGTGCTGTCTCATAAAAAACACCATTATCTTACTTAATAGAAACAAATCCGTTTTATAGACTGCACCATTAAGGCGTACCTCATTTGTAATCAAAAATTAAAATACTCATTGGAAAATGCCAGCCCTTTTATGAAAAAGAAAGAACTATTTTTCATTTTTACAAAGTAAGAGGTGTGTTCAGATATTAACATGCATACATGTTGCTCATTTCGGTTTCTGAATAATGTTTTGATTATCATATGCTTTTTTTTGTTCTAGTTAAGCCTACACAGATCAGACATTAAAACTGAGTCTCTTAAAGAAGACGTCAAGGAGTTCTTAAAAACCGCAGGTATGTATAAATTTAATTATTCTGCTGTGGTTCTATAACAAGTATTATGTGCAAATGCAGCTAAAATTGTTATCTTAACTAATCCTACATTAACATTTAGTTAGCAAACTAGAAGATCTCTTCCATCCATGTCTCAAAACCCAAAGTCACGTTCAGATTGATCCCAGCCATGTTGTACTTAGATTTGGGTGAAATATAATTATGCTAGAAAAATCTGCCAATTTAGCATTGTGAAAAAATTGAAAAATGTCCTGAAATTTAGCTTTGCGCAGTTTTTGTGTAATGTTTTGCTCTTGGAGACCGGTTCAAGCAGAAAATGTCTGGCTTGAGAGACATTTACTGATAAACTAGTGTGTTGCCAGTATCTCATATGTTACTTAGTTTTACACAAGATATTCTCTGGCATGACATTGTCACTCAAGGAAAACGTCATATGGAAAACAAAAGGCAGGCAGAAGTGACAGGGACAGCACACAGACAAGGGAGAGCAGGCAAGAGCGGCAGGGGCAGCAACGGTCCACAGAGGGCTCGCAGGAGGGGCAAGGACAGCACATGGACAACGGAGGGCGCTTGGGAGGCTCTAGTTGTTAAAAGGAGATAAAAGCAATGTTTAAAAAACAAAAAAGCACTGACATTCTCTAGTTATATTTTAGTGAGATAACAGCAATGTGTGCTCCTGCCAAGCACTGTTTATGACTTTGCATATTACATCACTCATGGCATGTAAAATGGCATTATCGATGACATCCCTTATATGTCTCTTATGACATCACTAATGACATCATCCAATGAATGTGACTTTGGTTATACACTTTCCATGCTGACCCAGTTTATCATCTCTGTAATGCTAACGGGTATAACCTTTCACAACATGCAAGAAATTAAGCTTATCTGTGAAATCAGCCACATTTGGTAGAAATTATGATTTTTTTTATTGGTGTTTAGTTGCGTAAGATACGTAATATCTCTATAGATGTTAATGCGATCAGCAATTTATTTAACCTTGAATGTCATTCAAAAGAATGTTTGTTAATTATTAACCTTAATGAGATGAACCTGTTAAATACCTCATCTGACATAGAGTTTTAAGTCAAGGGCTTCACGTCTATACATTATCCATGAACAGGTCCTATGCGCAACCCTCCAAAATTTGTAAAACTTGCTTACATATGTTTATGAATGGAGCAGGATGGCGTACACCACTAAAACAATGCTTAACATCATACTGTGTCTTGACCCATTTGTAAATGAGTCCCCTAAATATTATACATTCTTCAACAATGTACAATGTCTAGGAATTTTCACTCAGCTTTTACCTTGTTTAAAAGTACTGTTTGAACTTAACATTCTACAGGTAGATAAACAGTACACTGTGTAACTTTTACCATAGTAAATACATGCACATATATACATGTAGTCAGTCTTTTGTATGTTTGTGGTCCTTTTACTACTTACTGTGTTTTCTAAAACGATCTAACGTTTTTTAGAGCAAACTGACGAGCAGTAGCTTGTATTATGGCATCAGTTATGTCATTAATGATGTCATTAAATTTGTCATGAGTGATGTAATGTGTGCATGGTGGATGAGTAATTTATAGTTAGCTCACTGACCTACAACTGGTGAACTTCAGTGGTTTCTTGGTTTTTAACTATTAGTTGTTATCTTGTTCAACACCTAAGTAAAATGTCTCTTTAACCTTTGTTGTTTTTTTCAGCAATATATATATATAGTTTCTTCAGATAAGAATAACTACAAGTGCTGAATTTCTATGTTTTTAGGGGTAAAATGTCAACCTAACTTTTAGGTCCCTGTAACCTTTGCTTTTTTCCGTGAATGTGTGTGTTTTTTTTTAACGTAAAGTAATATACAATTACCGTACGTTAATACAACCACAGGTGCGCATTGCTTTTGGCCGTATGCAGCAGGGGTTGGCAGCAGGACCTGACCTGCAGCCTGACCCTGCTGCTAACCCACTTCATGCACCCAGCCCCATGCCATGGACAGCCTTTGGCTGTGCACAGCAGGTTTTGGACTGTGTATTTGTTTTTCATTGGATGCTGGATCCGTGGATCCCTCACAGATTTACACTGGTTGTCATGCTGAGCACTGCTGTGGATCGCCAGATCATCCAAAAAAAATGTGTGCAATTTTTTCCAATAAGAGTCCCTCAGAGATCCCTCCATCTGTCCTATGGGATCAGGATATATGTATCCTGACCCCTTATGTCAGTTATTCATTGTCTCTCCCTCACCCTCTAAGGGCCTGATACGAGAAAGAAAATGCATTTCCCTGTGTTCAGCGGGTCCCCAGGGGTGGATCCGCAAAGGATTTGTGTCCCTAGATGTACAAATGTCTTTATTTTTTAATAATAATACTAAAACTACTGAACTGATTCCCAACAAATCACAAAATCAGATCTTTCTCGACCAGACCTAGCTTTCTGCTAAATTTGGTGTAATTCCGTTGAATAGTTCGGTTTGTAGTAGTGTCTAAAATCCCTATTATAAATTGCATGGGGAAAATACATTTTGGGACAATTCTCCCCCTGCCCCTTTTTTTGACCCCCACTTGACAGATCACCTGGAAACTTTCCAGATCGCAAGCTGAACTGACCAGAACACTGTTTTTTTAAAAATCCATGAAGATTCATCAAAAGGCATCAAAGTTATTGGAAAGAAAATGCTTTTCCTATGGAAACTAAGCTCAAAGTGACCGCATGTAGGTGATATATATGTATATACACACATATACATTATTTTGTAATATATCTATACGTGTGTGTGTGTATATATATGTAATGTACATATATATGTGTGTCTGTGTTACATAATTTCAGTTATCACCTTACATGCAATGGAAAAAGGTACTCCAGATGTAATGACTCCAATGTAATGACTGCCAATCTCAAGACCTGTGAAGTAAGAACTTAGATTTCTCCCTGAAGCCAACATAAAAATACTCTCTGCTTCTAGATCTTCTCAGCACAGTGAGATGACACTAGGGCTCATATGTGATTATTGTGCCCTTAGATGGAAAATAATAAAACTACAAAGACATGGTGTAAGGGGAACTCATGGCAAGGGACACTCTACTAAGCCATGCAGGGGGACATTTATGTTCAAACGTGCTGAGTTTGGATGGATTCCAATAAATACTGCTCCAGAATGAGGATAGGGATGGCAGCACCCATTTTAAGGGACACATAACTGTTCAGGGTGAGCTATTCAAGTTGAAGCAGGACAAGGCTGATTTGCACATGGCCGAGTTTAATCAGAGGTAGCACATTGGTTAAAAAATAAAAACCAATGAATTGGAATGCTACCCTGAACAACTGCCAGTGGTTACCCTATTTGAAAGCATCACACAAGCTAAAAAGGAGTAAGTGTGGCTCACATTGATGTGTAAGGAGATAAGGAGTGTGTGCTGCTATTTATTATGCATTTTATTCTACTGATTAAAATATTTCTTTTACTTGGATGTTCTGGGTGTTTTGGCTCGGTGTAGCTAAAGTTTGTATGTATCTAGAATTTAATGATTCAGGGCTTTTATTGCATGAACATGGCTATCCCAATTTAGCTTTGTTGGAGAAACTTAGAAAAGATCTACTTCAAATCTCTGACTTGCTTATAATCAGTTGGGCCTTTCCCTTGTCTGTGCACCCTCTGGTCCGCTACACTTTATGAAGAGAATGTGTGTTAGCTACTGGTGGCCATTTCTTCTCTCTTGGGATTTATAGAGGTGCCATTGTGAGTGCGTGTGCACTCTAGTTGTTCTATTGGATCCCTTTCATGGGCTGTTTGAGATAAGTCGCTGCGCAGATGTGCAGCGGATGCAAAGGCAGGCCCGTCTCCACCTGTTAGTGTCTGTTCCATGTTCGTTCCTCGTCCAGTGCCAGCCATACTGAACAACTTAAGGTAAATCCACCAGAGCAGATTACCAACGCTAGAGAGGCTCTGTTAGCACTTAGCACACCATCTTTGAACTGTGACCATTTCTCTCTTGACAAATCTCTCTCTTCATACATATATAATAAATGTAGTTTCTCCATGGGGTTTGGAGTTTATTGTGGTGAGGCTCTCTCCTTTTACACTTTCCCTCCTGGTAATGTGTTGCAATATTCTTGTGGGTTAGCACTGCAGTCTTCAGCTGTTCCAACTAGAAATGTTAATGTTTGCATATTAAATGCTCGATTGTTACCTAAACGTGCCTCCCACATTCTTCCAATTTAATCGACTAATATTCTCTGGATTCCAACGCAGACATTACCTTAGCACTTCCTCTGGCTCTGACATCTTCAGTAAGGTCAGGTTGACCAGGCCTTGAGGTGGTATTGCACTTTTTATTGGTGGCAATTTTAAATGTACAATGTTCACGTTGGGCAATCTGGAGGGAGTAGAGAATTTGGGATTTTGTATTTCCCTTTCACCTAATTTCTCCTTTGCGGTTTGTTGGTTTATTGACCCCATGCAAATTCCTCTAATTTCTTGAATTCCCGGGAGAAGGCTGCTTTAGAGGTAGCATTGCGATATTCTAATAGCACAGTTTTTGGGGACTTTAACATGGACGTATTGACAGATGTAAAGGGGCAGCTTTTTGTTTAATGATATAAGGTCCTTAATGTTAATTCCTTGATTTTGACTGCCGCTCATCAAGCCGGACATACATTTGACCTTATTTTGTCCAGTCTTCCTTTAACGGTTACTTCCCCACTGGAATTAAGTTGGTTGAATTATTTTCTCATACTTTTCAGCTGGGTCTATAATGATGGTATCCGTGAAGTGCACTTGAAACATGGATTCGAATACCAAGCTTGGAATAAAGTCACCCTTTCGGGGCTCACAGGAGCACTATCCGCAGCCAAGCTCCATTTTAAAGGAGACGTTAATTTGGACTCTGGTTGTAGAACCTTTTATTAGGGGAGGTGTTAATGATCTAGCTCCCACTAAAGTCTGTTTTTTGCCACAAGTAGAGGACCATCTGTACCCTGGATTTCCCAGGACCTTTTGGACTAAAATAGGTATGTAAGAAGTTAGAGCACCAATGGCATATATATATTTTAACCCAGAAAAGCTAAAGCAGTGTAAACGGTATCTAAAAGGACTACCTAGAAGATGTATTTTGCAGATCACATTAGTTCAGCAACTGATTCTGCACAGGAAATTTTTTAAATCAATAAATCTTTCCTGAATGTTCTTGTCTGCCACTCTATTCGATCTGCTTCGCACACGTTTTGCAATAAACTGTCAGCATTTCTTGAGGAAAAGATTGTTAAAATAATTTCTCTTTGGCTGGGCCTCTGGTGATATATCTGGCAGCATTACCTTGAAAGCAGTTTCTTGTGCTAAGAGTATGCCTTCTCCGCAGTCTAATGCAACAGCCTGTAATTTGACTCAATTTGGTCCTCCTCCCTTGGAACTAGTCTCTCAGGCCAGGCCATCTCCCTTTGTAAATCAGGTTTCCCAGATGATCCATATCCTCCGGATGACGAGTGAAGTGATTGCACCAATGTTTCTGCAATATTTTCATAGCTTAGTGTCTTCAGTTTGTTGCTAGAAAAGAGAAAAAGTTGTCCCTTTGCTAAAAAAAACCCCTCTGCCAATCCAGACCAGATATTTTAGTTAACGTCCATCCTATACCCCTTCCACCAGATCCTTTAAACTTTTTGGAAAAGTTAGTTAATACCCAGCTGACAGCATATTTGGAAGCAACTCTTTTCTGCACTAAATGCAGTCTGGCTTCCTTCAAGACCGTCGTACTGAGATGGCTCTTCTAGAGATCCCAGTAACCTCACACTAGATAAAGAGGATAGTGCTATTCTCATCCTGTTGGATCTGACTGCTGTATTTTCTCCCATGTATCCTACTGCAACATAATTTGGATGTCAGTATCTGCGATAAGGCTTGGGGAGGGCTCAAATCATTCCTTGAAGAAAGCGAACAACAAGTATAGCAGCTGCCCCTACCAGTCGACATCAATGAAACTGTCAATCAGAGTTCCAAGGGTCCTCACTTAGTCCTACATTATTTAATATTTGCATGGGTCGTCTCTGCAATTTGATTGAATCATTTGATCTTAGGGCTGTTTCATATGCCAATGACACGCAGCTTCTTTTAACTATAGATTCCTTTGCCCCTTTTCCAGTGGAGGCACTGAAATCTGGACTCACTGCCACCCTGCGTTGGCTGAAAGAGATTCGACTGTTATGTAATGCAGACAAAACAGAGATCCTCTTGTTTGGCCACAGAAAACAAGAATGGTTGCTTATCTGCTGACCCCAGGATCTACCACCCCCTCAGAAGCCTGCTTCTTCAGTGAGGATTATGGGAGTAAATATAGATAAAGTGTCCTTTATTCCACAAAGTAATTCTGTTGCTACCTTCTGCTCCTTCCTCTTGAAATCATTACAGAAATTTCTGGATCTCTTGCCCATAATGTCTCGTATAACCATGGTGCAACGCTGATCACATCAAGATTGTACTATGACAATGAACTGTATCTTGGTCTTCCTGATAGGTTGATGCCCATCTGACCCTTTGTATTCCTCTAAGAGCCCATATCCCTCTCTATCTGCCGGAGCTACATTGGCTCTCAATGAAGAAGAGGATTGTGTTTCCAATCTCTGATCATCCTTTATTGAGCCTCCCATCAACAGGGTCAGCAATATCTCATTTACGGATTTTAGCAATATGCGCCTCAGAGAAACTTGCTTTCCACCTCTGCCTTCCAGATTTCACGGAGTAAGATGGGTAGGTCTCTTTTTTATGGTGTTAGCTGGCAGTGCATGGATCTGGCTCTGGCTCTCGCTTTGTAGAATTCCTCAAGAGTTGTCTTTTAGCAAGGCTCTTAAAACCCACCTTTTCACATCGTGGTTTGTGGCCTTCTTGAAGAGAGACCGTTCTTCTTGCCTTTTAGTTTTTAGTGCTTGGGCTCTCTTCCAAGTAGCCGTACGCTTTATAAGTGTCCATCATTCATTCATTCAGTCATCCAAACACTGCATCCAGCGCGTTGCTGAGGATTCATGTTTATGCCATGTGTGCCATGCTGGTGTTTTCATGCTCCCGGCCACCTGGAGGTTATTACATGAGCAAGTCAGAGTACTAGGCAAGAAGGGTGGTGGCATAGTAGCAGAGCACAGGATGCTTCACTGGTTAAAGAATGTCATACTTAGGCTTTTACCTCATCTATCTGGTAAACATAATGGAATCAAAGAAAAGGGGGCATGGCTGAGCTTCTCATACCAGCCCAATCCAAGATGGTGGTTAACCAATGGAATGTTAACAGAGGTTACCACTCTAAGATGAAGCTGAATTGTTCCTGTGATATCAGTTCCTATCAGCCACAACACCTTTGTTTTTTATTTTTCATTTCTTTCTTCACTCCTTTGCTTATATTTTTGTCACAAGCCTTTGCTCCTGTCTTCTCAGGCATCTCTTGAAATCCTTAGCGTGGATTTGTTGCTTGGATCTTTCCTTCTCTCTGAGGATTTTGGTGTCATGGTTTTATTCTTCAAATTCAATTTCAATCAATCAATCAGTTTTTTATAGCGCACCGACTCACCCGTGAGGGTTTCAAGGTGCTGGGGGGGTAGGGGAGGAGTGCAGACAGAGCCTCATTCGAAGAGCCATGTCTTGAGGTTCTTACTGAAGATGGTGAGCGATGGGCTTTGACTGAGGTGCAGGGGTAGGTTGTTCCACCTCTTTGCCGTGAGGTAGGTGAAGGACCTTCCTCTGGGGGTGGCTTTCCATATGTGTGGCCAGTGCTCGCTGGACAGAGCGGTGGAATCTGGCGGAGTGTGGAAGGAGACGCGGTGGTTCAGGTAGGCCGGTCCGACGTTGTGTATGGCTTCGTACGTGTGAGTGAGTAGCTTGAAATGTGATTTGTTTTCCTTTCGGGAGCCAGTGGAGGGCTCTCAGGTGCTGGGAGATATATTCTTGGAGTGGGAGGTTGAGGACAAGTCTGGCGGTGGAGTTCTGGATGAGTTGCAGCTTTTTAATGCTTCTTGTGGTGCCAGCATAGAGAGCATTGCCATAGTCAAGCTTGCTTGTGACTAAGGCGTGGGTGACTGTCCTGCGACAGTCTGGTGGGATCCATTTGAAAATTTTCCAGAGATTGCGGAGGGTGTGCCTGCAGGAGGAGGTGACTGAGTTTACCTGTCGGGTCATAGATAGGGAGGAGTCGAGGATGATGCCTAGGTTGCGAGCATGCTCAGTCGGTGAGGGCAGGGTGCTAAGAGATGTGGGTCACCAGGAGTCATCCCATACTGAGGTGGCGTTTCCGAAGATGATGAGCTCTGTCTTCTCAGAGTAGAGCTTGAGGTGGCTTTCTCTCATCCAGGTGGCGAGGGCTTCCATTCCCACGTGGAAATTCCTTTAGCCCGTGTCCGGATCTTCGGTGAGGGAAATGATGAGTTGTGTGTTATCAGCATATGACATGATGTTCATTCCGTGGCTTCTGAGGATGGCTGCGAGTGGGGTCACGTATATGTTGAAAAGAGGTGGACTCAGAGAGGATCCTTGGGGAACTCTGCAGCTGACTCCTGTGTGTTTAGATGTGTAGGGAGGGAGCCTGACCCTCTGAGTTCTTCCAGAGAGGAAGGAGTGGATCCATTTCAGGGCTGATCTGCAGATTCCTACGTCGTGGAGTCTGGTCCAAAGTGTGCTGTGGGAGACCGTGTCGAATGCCGCTGAGAAGTCGAGGAGTATGAATGCTGCAGTGTGGCCATAGTCTAGAAGTGATTGGATGTTGTCGGTGGCTGCAAGAAGAGCTGTCTCCATGCTGTGATAGCTGCGGAATCTGGACTGGGAGCTGTCCAAAGAGTTGTTGACCTCGATGAAATTCTGTAGTTGTGTGTTGATGGCTTTCTCCAGTACTTTGGCCGTGTAGGGTAGCAGCGAGATGGGCTGGAAGTTCTTTACTTCTAATGGGTCGGCTGAGGGTTTCTCCAGGAGGGGGCGTACTTTGGCATGTTTGCAGTCCACGGGGAAGGTACCTGTGTTGATGGAACGGTTTATTGTGTTCCAGAGCTTGGGGCGATGGATGTACTGGCTCTGACCCAGATGTGGTGCAGGAAAGGATCTATGGGAGCTCTGGAGTGGGTGCTATTCATGATGCTTTCTGTTTCCTCTGTGGTGAGTGTGGACCAGCTGTGGATGGTCTGGGTGGGTTCTGGGGGGCTGGGTCTGTCGTAGGTTCTGGTGCTGGGTTGGTTTTCCGGGAGGAAGCTGTCATAGATGTCTTGGATCTTGCGGTAGAAGAAGAAGGTGAGTTTGTCGTAGAGGTCTTGCGGCAGGGGGGAATGCAGTTGGCTTTGGAGGAGGAATTTGTGAACTTGTTGATTACTGAGAAAAGTTCCTTTGTGTTATGTGTGGAGGAGTTGATGCGTTCCCGATTGCATTCTTTCTTGCGTTCTTGATGTGTCTGCGATGGATGGCAGATGCGGCTCTGAAGGAGGTGAGGTCTTCACTGGTTTGGCTATTCCTCCATTTTTTTTCTAGATGCCTGCGGGTGCGTTTGGATTCTTGGAGTTCGGTGGTGAACCAGCTGGCTTTCTTAGGTATGCGCTTGGTCGATGTCAGGTGGAGGGGGGCTAGGGTGTCAGCTCATTTGGTGATCCATGCGTTGAGATTGTGAGCTGTGGCGTTGGTGTCATCGGAGGGAGGCAGGAGGGATTTGGAGAGAGTTGTGCTGAGCTGCTCGTTGGTTATTTTATTCCATTTCCTGTGGGGTGTACTGGGGGCACTGATGCAGCTACTGGGCAGCAATGGTCGGTCCAGTCTGGGGTGGAGATGGTCTTGATGGTAATCCAGTTGCTTGAGGTGAAGATGGGGTCCAGTGTGTGTCCTGCGATGTGCGTGGGCGTGGTGATCAGCTGTCTGAGGCCAAGGGTGGTGAGGTTGTCGAGCAGAGCAGTGGTGTTTGGATTGTTGCAGTCCTCGAGGTGGAAATTCAGGTCACCGAGGAGGAGGTAGTCGTCGGACGCCAGGGCCTGGGGGGTGGCGATGTCTACAATGTTGTCGATGAATGCTGGATGGGGGCTGGGTGGTCTGTATGGTGGAGTTGTGATCAGTGTGGACCAGGAAGTGAAGGTGTTCCTTGGTGGTGAACTGCTCCTGTGAGTTGGCCTTGATATGTAGTGCGAACTTGTGTACAATGGTGAGTCCTCCGCCTGGCGGGAGGGCCGGTCCCTCCTTAGGGTTTTGTATCCATCCGGGATGGCGATGCCCGGTCCCGAGTTGGGGTTGGTCCAGGTCTCGGTAAGGAAGGCGATGTCCGGTCAGGTGGTGTCGATCAGACTGGATGTTCAGGAGGAGGCAGTTGAGAGGGGTGTGGTGGGTGTTGGTGTTTCTGGGTGTGAGGTGCACTTCAGCTTGTTGTGGTAGGCACTGAAGTTGCAGTTCCTGCACAAAAAATGTCAGTGGGTGTCCTTGGGGGATGTGGTGCAGCAGTTGCTTAGACTTCCGGTGTTAAGGCAGTGGAGGGTCACGGCATTGTAATGGATGCTGGCCAGGGGGTGACCTGACGGAGATCTCGGATTCCTGGCGCTGGGTGACATCCAGCTGCGGACGGGCAGCTCAGACGAGCTTGCCTTTGGCATGCCCTTGGTGCGCCATTGGCACACCCGCTCCATGGCTACACTGTGGTCGCCATTAATAAGGGGAGGGAGACGGGGTCTGGTCATTTGGGAGGTCAGGAAAGGCGCTTTGCGGGGGCGGGCCGGAGGGGCAGAAAGGACAGGAAATAATAAAAAGTGGAAAAACAAGTGAAAGAAGAAAAAAGGCAGAAGTATTGAAGCAAGAGTAAAGGAGAGATAGAGAGAGATTCTTACTTGTTGATGGCCACTAGACCAACAGGGATTAGGCGCAGGCAGGGGCCTGCGCGGGAGGAGGGCCTCGAACTCCAGCTGAGAGTCAGGGAGACTCTCAGTTTGCCCCAGGCAAGGTAGAGGCAGCAGCAGCCAGAGGAGCTGGAGAGGGCAGCAGACACTGACTAGGAGGTCAGTGTAGTTGCCCTCTCACCGCGCTGCGGCTACCATTAAGGGGGGCAGGGGTTCGGTCAGCTGTTAAAGGCACTTTGCTGAGGGAGGTGGGGGGGCCACAGTTAGAGGGACAGAAAGGACAGAGAAAGAAAAAAGAAAAAGTGGAAAAATGAGTGAAAGAAGAAAAAAGGCAGGTGTATCGAAGCAGGAGTAAAGGACAGAGTAAAGGATAGAGAGAGATACTTTCTTGTGAAAGCCACTAGACCACCTGTTATGAGGTGCAGGCAGGAGGCTGCGGGTGGAGGAGGGCCTTGAACTCGAGCTGAGAGTCAGGCAGACTCTCAGTTCGTCCCAGCTGGAGAGGGCAGCAGACGCTGACCATGGGTGAATTTCCATCGTCAGCCGAGTACTGAAGATTGCATTGTTTTCCCTTTATGGGTTTTCACTCCTAACTGTGACCTATTCAGCAGACACTTGACACCATTCTTGACTACTAGTCTGTGCAGGGTAGCACCATGACTACTGGGAGAAGTTGCTGTTTCCTCAGGCAGTCTGTAGTATCGAAGCTTGCCTCAATAAACATCCAGTTGAGGCAAGTATTTATAATTTATAGCATTTAATGTAGAAAGAAGGAGAATACACGTCTTGCTCCTAGGCCAGCATTTACAACGGTTCCCACCATTCCAATCTAGAATTCCGCCCACCCTTCACATAGAACAATAACAACTTAATAACTCTAGCTCTAATTACAATACGTCACTACACAACTCCCCTTTTCTTTTTAAAACAGGAAAGAAAGAAGAAAACAAAAAAAACATACAAAAAATATATATCATTCACAAACAAACATTTCGAGTTTCCTATGCTTCTTAATAATTCTTCCTCTTGTGGTTTTCACATTTTTTTTTTCCATGACAGGGTTTTTATTTTCAAGAAATTGTTCTCTACTACAACTCTGGTCTGGATAAGAATTTTCATCTGATTCAATTTCATCTGAGAAATAGGTTGGATTACAACTTCCCTGATCCATCCACCAATAATTATCCATTAGTCTGTGTTCATTAACCATTTCCATGTTTTCTTTAGCTAATGAAAGTTGGCTTAAATGCCATACTTCTCCATTCTATAATTCAGCAGTATTATTACTAACCTTAATCACTTTTTTTGGTTCACTGAATTTGCTTTCCCCTTTTGCAACTAGCATATTTAATACGCACCCACTGACCAGGCTCTAATCTCACCTACTTAACACCATGTTTACAATCATAATACAGTTTGTTTTTCCATTGTGAATCCTTGATATTGTCTCTAATTTGCTGGATATCACACGTTACCATTGCACTTTTCTTTATCCACGGGGTTTGCTTTTAAAAAATGGAATTCTTCCTCTCATGATAGAAAATGGGCTTTTACCAATAGAAACATGACTTGTTGTTCTATATGCCCATAACATTTTCTTTACTTCACCCTCCCATGAAATATTACTCTTATTAGAGAGTTGCAAAACACCTTTAACACATTTATTCACTCTTTCTACTACAGGGAGTGCAGAATTATTAGGCAAATGAGTATTTTGACCACATCATCCTCTTTATGCATGTTGTCTTACTCCAAGCTGTATAGGCTCGAAAGCCTACTACCAATTAAGCATATTAGGTGATGTGCATCTCTGTAATGAGAAGGGGTGTGGTCTAATGACATCAACACCCTATATCAGGTGTGCATAATTATTAGGCAACTTCCTTTCCTTTGGCAAAATGGGTCAAAAGAAGGACTTGACAGGCTCAGAAAAGTCACAAATAGTGAGATATCTTGCAGAGGGATGCAGCACTCTTAAAATTGCAAAGCTTCTGAAGCGTGATCATCGAACAATCAAGCGTTTCATTCAAAATAGTCAACAGGGTCGCAAGAAGCGTGTGGAAAAACCAAGGCGCAAAATAACTGCCCATGAACTGAGAAAAGTCAAGCGTGCAGCTGCCACGATGCCACTTGCCACCAGTTTGGCCATATTTCAGAGCTGCAACATCACTGGAGTGCCCAAAAGCACAAGGTGTGCAATACTCAGAGACATGGCCAAGGTAAGAAAGGCTGAAAGACGACCACCACTGAACAAGACACACAAGCTGAAACGTCAAGACTGGGCCAATAAATATCTCAAGACTGATTTTTCTAAGGTTTTATGGACTGATGAAATGAGAGTGAGTCTTGATGGGCCAGATGGATGGGCCCGTGGCTGGATTGGTAAAGGGCAGAGAGCTCCAGTCCGACTCAGACGCCAGCAAGGTGGAGGTGGAGTACTGGTTTGGGCTGGTATCATCAAAGATGAGCTTGTGGGGCCTTTTCGGGTTGAGGATGGAGTCAAGCTCAACTCCCAGTCCTACTGCCAGTTCCTGGAAGACACCTTCTTCAAGCAGTGGTACAGGAAGAAGTCTGCATCCTTCAAGAAAAACATGATTTTCATGCAGTACAATGCTCCATCACACGCGTCCAAGTACTCCACAGCTTGGCTGGCAAGAAAGGGTATAAAAGAAGGAAATCTAATGACATGGCCTCCTTGTTCACCTGATCTGAACCCCATTGAGAACCTGTGGTCCATCATCAAATGTGAGATTTACAAGGAGGGAAAACAGTACACCTCTCTGAACAGTGTCTGGGAGGCTGTGTTTGCTGCTGCACGCAATGTTGGTGGTGAACAGATCAAAACACTGACAGAATCCATGGATGGCAGGCTTTTGAGTGTCCTTGCAAAGAAAGGTGGCTATATTGGTCACTGATTTGTTTTTGTTTTGTTTTTGAATGTCAGAAATGTATATTTGTGAATGTTGAGATGTTATATTGGTTTCACTGGTAATAATAAATAATTGAAATGGGTATATATTTTTTTTTTGTTAAGTTGCCTAATAATTATGCACAGTAATAGTCACCTGCACACACAGATATCCCCCTAACATAGCTAAAACTAAAAACAAACTAAAAACTACTTCCGAAAATATTCAGCTTTGATATTAATGGGTTTTTTGGGTTCATTGAGAACATGGTTGTTGTTCAATAATAAAATTAATCCTCAAAAATACAACTTGCCTAATAATTCTGCACTCCCTGTATACCATTGCCACTAGATGGTAAAGAGCTGTAAACTTTTGTTTGATGCCTGATACTCTTGAATATTCTTGCATTTTTACTGATTTAAATTGTACACCATTATCAGATAGTATTACAGCAGGAAACCCTTCCTGTAGAAATATTCAATCCAAAAATGATATCACTGTCTTGGTATTGACTTTATCCACAATTCCTACTTCCAACCAACAGGAAAACATATCCACTAGAACCAAAATACTCTTACACGACCCATCTTGCCACATGATAGGTCCCATGATATCTAAAGCAACTTCTTCCCATGGTAAATTTGGACACCCCAAGGAACTCAAAGGTGGGTTGAAAGTTTTTTTAAACTTTATCAGACATTTCACAACTAGTACAACATCTAACAAATGTTTCTATTTTAATATCCACTTTAGGCCACCAATACAACTCTTTTATTCTCTACGCACGTGTAATACCAGAATGGCCTTCATGGCATAATTTGATTATTCGCTCACATAAGCCCCTTGGTGTAATTATTTGTTCACCATGCAATACCAAAATGTCATCTACACTTAACTCCTCTCTGACTTCCCAAAATCCCCTGATTTCATCTTCCAAACTTCTTTTTACAACACACTTCCACCCCTTAAAAGTTCTCTCCTTGATTTCCTTCAAAGTGTCATCTTTGCTTTCAGCATCCAACCATTCATCTCTACTAAAGGTGTGCTGAGGAATGAGCTATGGTGGAACACCATTTGGCATTCCTAGTTGCTTAAAGCATTTAATCTATTCTTGGTATGGGACACTGATCCACTATAATACTGTCGTTATTATAACTAAGGTACACACAGAGTCTAATTTATCTAATTTTTCCATTGGCTCGCCTAGCAATAACCAATGGAGAATCCACTCTGAGGATTCAATTGGCTCTATAATACCAGCATCCTCAAATGTTTTGAATTCCATTTTAACCTCATCCTTAACTATTTAGGGTATAATCTGTGTAAGGTTTCAGCTTACTTTTGTGAGTAAACCCATCCAGTTTACCCACTTTACTATTGAATATATTATGATACTGTTTCAAAACCCAATTTCCTGTTTCATCACCATCAGAAGTTAGTAGTACTTGCTCTAGACTGTTGGGGTCCAGCACTATGTGCTGTGCTTTTTGGTCTTTCCAACCTAAAATTGACTAGCCATCATCTGCTACATATGATTTACATGTGGCATTTCTTCCTTTAAACTCAAATACTAGCAGAAAAAATCCTAAAATGTTAATATTTTCCCCAGTGAAACTTTTTGGGTTTTTGTCATTTGGTTCTAAATGTGATCCTATAACATTTACAACATTTTTCATCCCACACTGAACGTGAAATTATTGTAATAGGAGAACATGAATCAGCTGCAACCTGTACAGGTACCGCCCCAAATTTTATTACACACATTGGTTTGTTGTATCCATGACTTCCAAAATTCAAAACAATCTTCTTATTAGTACTATCAGTCAAAATCATCATCTCAAGATTCAAAACCACTTTCAATGAAACCAGCCACGTGACTTTTTTTCTATTTTTTTCCTATACACTTTAGCAAAATGCCCAACTATCCCACATTCAAGGCACTTTTCGTTTTTTGCAGGACACTTATCTGATCTGGCCAAATGTGCAGAACTTCCACACTGAAAACACTTAGGGGGTCATTCCAACCCTGGCGGTCGGTGTTAAACCTGCGGCCAAACCGCAAACAGGCTGGCGGGGTAAAAAATGGAATTCTGACCCTGGCGGAAACCGCCAACAGAGACCGCCACATTACCACACCGCCCGCCACGGCGGCACAAACAAACAGCGCAGCGGTCACCGCCAACAGAGAGGCGGGAGACAATGTACCGCCCACTGTATCACAACCTACCAATCCGCCACCTTTTCCGGGGCGGTAGCCCTGCCGATAAAAACACGGCGGAAACAGCCATTTCAAAGGGAAAACGCCCACCTCCACATACCCCACGAGGAATCAGGACAGCATGGAACCCGAACTCCACATACTCCCAGCGATAGTGTTCCTACTCCTCTACCAGGAGCACGAACGCAGGCGCAGAAGACAACGGTGAGTACAGCACCTACGACACAGGGGAGGGGGGAGAAGAACATATTACGGGTACACACATACGCGACACACCCACCCTCACCCTCACCCTCACCCACTACAACACACACATCAATGCATAGCAACACATCAGAGTGACACCCTCCAAACCCCCCGGAATAATGCAAATACAAAAGGAAATGATTCTAAACATTGGAATATATTGTATAACTGGCTTAAAAATATATCTACACATCAAAAAATCTTATATACATAAATGTACAAGTCCGAGCATTGTAGCATGCATTGTCCGTGGACCACTGGGCCCAAATCACATGGGCAAAGCCCACACAAGATACCTGACTCTAACGGAGAGAACAGTGCAGGGGCATCAGATAACAAAACTACAGGCACCTCAGGGGGAAGGGAAGGGGGTCACCACAGCCAGATGAGTGAACGACGCCAGATCCACGAGGGGCCTCCATGGCCACTGTTCAATCCAGGGGAGTGCAAAGCCACAGTCTCACAAGTCTCTGCAGTGGGTGGTTTGCCCATTGGACCATCCTGGGGAGTGCAAAGCCACAGTCTCACAAGTCTCTGCAGTGGGTGGTTTGCCCACTGGACCATCCTGGGGAGTGCAAAGCCACAGTCTCACAAGTGGATAACAGTCTCCACTGGTTCTGGAGGGGGCTTTGTGCCCAGAGTGCTTCGTGCAGCCCTGCCCAACACAGATGGGGGGCCAGCCCCGGCCACTCATGGGGCAGCGGTGCTTGAGACGGCGGTGCCCAGTTCAGTGGTGCTTGAGACGGCTGTGCCCAGTTCAGCGGTGCTTGAGATGAAGGGCCCAGTTCAGCGGTGCTTGAGATGAAGGGCCCAGTTCAGCGGTGCTTGAGATGAAGGGCCCTGTTCAGCGGTGCTTGAGATGAAGGGCCCAGTTCAGCGGTGGTTGAGACGGCGGTGCCCAGTTCAGCGGTGCTTGAGATGAAGGGCCCAGTTCAGCGGTGCTTGAGATGAAGGGCCCAGTTCAGCGGTGCTTGAGATGAAGTTCACCGGTGCTTGAGACGGCAGTGCCCTGTTCAGCGGTGCTTGAGACGGCGGTGCCCTGTTCAGCGGTGCTTGAGATGGCGGTGCCCTGGTCAGCGGTGCTTGAGATGGCGGTGCCCTGGTCAGCGGTGCTTGAGACGGCGGTGCCCAGTTCAGCGGTGCTTGAGACGGTGGTGCCCAGTTCAGCGGTGCTTGAGATGAAGGGCCCTGTTCAGCGGTGCTTGAGATGAAGGGCCCAGTTCAGCGGTGCTTGAGACGGCGGAGCCCAGTTCAGCGGTGCTTGAGACAGCGGTGCCCAGTTCAGCGGTGCTTGAGACGGCGGTGCCCTGTTCAGCGGTGCTTGAGAAGGCGGTGCCAAGTTCAGCGGTGCTTGAGATGAAGGGCCCAGTTCAGCGGTTCTTGAGATGAAGGGCCCAGTTCAGCGGTGCTTGAGACGGCGGTGCCCAGTTCAGCGGTGCTTGAGATGAAGGGCCCTGTTCAGCGGTGCTTGAGACAGCGGTGCCCAGTTCAGCGGTGCTTGAGACGGCGGTGCCCAGTTCAGCGGTGCTTGAGACGGCGGTGCCCTGTTCAGCGGTGCTTGAGACGGCGGTGCCCAGTTCAGCGGTGCTTGAGATGAAGGGCCCAGTTCAGCGGTGCTTGAGATGAGGGGCCCAGTTCAGCAGTGCTTGAGATGAAGGGCCCTGTTCAGCGGTGCTTGAGATGAAGGGCCCAGTCCAGCGGTGCTTGAGACGGTGGTGCCCAGTTCAGCGGTGCTTGAGATGGCGGTGCCCTGTTCAGCGGTGCTTGAGACGGCGGTGCCCTGTTCAGCGGTGCTTGAGACGGCGGTGCCCAGTTCAGCGGTGCTTGAGACGGCGGTGCCCAGTTCAGCGGTGCTTGAGACCTCTCTTTCTACACCCTGGATGGCATTCAAAATGGTAGACTGCCCAACAGTGAGCGTCCTCAGGAGGTCAATGACCTCCTCACTGAGGGCAGCAGGGGTGACTGGGGCAGGGCCTGAGGTGCCTGGGGCGAAGGAGATGCCAACCTTCCTGGGTAAGCGTGCATAGGGCAAACACTGAGGGGCTGCTGGGAGGGCGGTGCTGGTGCGGTGGGTGGCGGCTGTACCTGTTGTTGCGGGGGGCACAGATGTTGCCGCCACCACAAGGGAGCTTCCTTCAGAGGACGAGTCCGTGTCGCTGATGTCTGCCCGAGTCCCCGCTGTGGAGCTCCCCTCGCCCTCTGTCCCACTGGTGAATTCGGAGTCCGTTGCATGGCCCTCCATGGCCATGTGGGATGCAGCTCCCTCGTGCTCTGATGCCACTTCTCCTCCGCCTGATGATGCTAATGCACACATGAACAGGAAGGCAACAAAAAAGGGGGGGGGGAGAGAAAATAAAGACATGTTGAGTGCATGCATTGGCGACACCGTTGGTGGACAGGACAGACACAGAAGCCCCCTGCACTACGCCGCGCACTTGGGGTCGACTACTCAATCCGTGGAACATGGCCTGCAAGCCTATGGACGACATCTGCACACATAGATGACACAGGGCCTTGATTAGCTGTACTTGGCACCCTACAGAGGTGGGGGGCGGGGGCACAGGGCCATGCCTTACGGAGGGGCCTAGCCTACAGAAATCGCCCTGGCCTAGGGATACCCACAGCCCTCCTCCCCCACCCAGACACCTCCACTGCGCGCAAAGTCAACAGAATGAGAGTGTACTCACCCCCTTGTGTCTGCTGTGATGTCCTCACGCGCCCATCCAAATCTGGGTAGGCCACCGCCAGGATCCGGGACATCAGGCGGGTCAAAGTCCAACTGGTACCCCTCCCACGTTGGGAGGCCATCCCCAGCTGAGCCTCCGCCGTCTTCCTGCTCCAGCGTCGGATGTCCTCCTATCTCTTCCGGCAGTGGGTGCCCCGTCTCTGGTGGACCCCCAGGGTCCGGACGTCCTTGGCGATGGCACGCCAAATATCGATCTTCTGGTGGTCGCTGACCTATGTGAAATGTAGAGGGGAGGAAAAATAGTCATCACCATCTGCATGCTCAATGTGAGTGGCCCCCCATCCCTACCCTTGGCATGTGGCACATGCTCTCATCCGTCGTTTGATGCATGCCTCAATCGCTCCCCTCCCCACCATCATTCATCCACCCCACTCAACACAGGCATTGCCCACAAAGCATGATCCCAGTGTACTTACCTGTTGGTCTGGAGGACCGTAGAGTAGCGCATACTGGGGGAGGACACCATCCACAAGTTTCTCCAATTCCTGAGCAGTGAAGGCAGGGGCCCTTCCCAAGTCGCATGAGCCATTGTCTCTTCCAGACCGAGGTCACAGCAGCACTTGCAGTGTAGGTCCTCTCCTGTCGAAGATCAGGTATCGAGTGATTAAGCTGATAGAAAATGGCGGTCACGCCCGCGGCGGTGCGTACCGCGGCGGTGCGTACCGCGACCGCCGGCGCACATCTTCCTTGGCTCCTGAGACCCATAGGGTTCAATGTTAACCAATGGTGCTTAGCGCCGCGGTCTTCGACCGCCTACCGCCACGGTGTGCCACGCCAGCGCATTTACCTCACATCCCATTGTCGCACTTCACAGGTCAGGCAGCCGCCATTTCAGGGGCCCACATGGCTTTCTTTCTACTGCATCACACATACCTAGGCCTTGCATCAACACTCATACAAGCCATTCAATGCATTGGGAATCATGTTATGTGCAAGCTGTGGTTACGTACCTGTGGGTTGATTGACTCTGTGCTCGCTGTTGTCCTTCATAGGCACCGTCCGCTGGGACATGCGAGGAGATGGAGGAATCTTCCCGTGTACAGACCGCTGGTGGACCTGTCGACAATGGAGGAAAGACATGTCATACTGACATACAGGCTTGACCGAGCCACTATCCATGAACTGTGTGCCCAGCTGGAGCCAGACCTGATGTCACCAATCCGCCAACCCACAGGGATCCCCCCTCTAGTGCAGGTGCTGTCAGTGCTCCATTTCTTTGCAAGTGGGTCATTTCAAACAACAGTGGCCATATCATCAGGGATGTCTCAGCCTATGTTTTCCAAGGTGTTGTCCAGAGTGTTGTCTGCCCTGCTGAAACACATGCGCAGCTACATCTTTTTCCCTGAGGTGGGGGATTTGCCTACAGTGAAAGGTGACTTCTATGCCCTTGGACATATCCCCAACATCATAGGTACCATTGATGGGACACATGTGGCTTTGGTACCCCCCAGCAGGAGTGAACATGTGAATGCCAAGTTCCCTGGCTCAGTTCATGACGCGTACATCATGCGGAATAGCAGCATCCCTTACGTGATGGGTCAACTCCAGAGGCACCGTGTGTGGCTAATTGGTGACTCTGGTTACCCCAACCTGTCATGGCTACTGACCCCAGTGAGGAATCCCAGGACAAGGGCAGAGGAACGCTACAATGAGGCCCATGGGCGAACTAGGAGGGTGATCGAGCGGACCTTCGGCCTCCTGAAGGCCAGGTTCCGGTGCCTCCATATGACAGGTGGTTCTCTCTACTACTCACCAAAGAAGGTGTGCCAGATCATCGTGTCCTGCTGTATGCTTCACAACCTGGCTTTGCGACGCCAGGTGCCTTTTCTGCAGGAGGATGGTCCAGATGGTGGTATTGTAGCAGCTGTGGAGCCGGTGGAGAGTGAAGACGAGGAAGCCGAAGAGGATGACATAGACAACAGGAACACAGTAATACAGCAGTATTTTCAGTGACACACAGGTAAGAATCCACACCGGCATATTACATATACTTAACCACTACTACGTCTCTACTGTCTGTCTTTTTCCCCCAGTGTATGGTAACTGAGTTGTGACTTTCCCTTCCGATTTCAGAGATGTGGGCCCCACTGCGTGACATCTGCTTTGTTTCCCCATGGACTACAGCTGTGTGACAGTGGTATGTTGGCATCACAATGTAAATATGCATTTTGGCACAGTAATCTCTAATACATTTGTACTAAATCACAGCCAGACTCCAGAATGTTTTGTGCAATAACTGTGCTTATTTCTGTGCTCTATATTGGTGAGTGGTTGCAAATCGGTGAGGGGTGATGGTGGAGGATTGTCCATGGCAGAGTCCAGACTAGTATTATCGCAGGTGCATTGTCCAAATGGCTGTGGGAAGTGGAGCAGGGGCAGTTTAAGGATGGACAGGGTGACAATGTGGGTCAGTGGGATGACAATCAGGGAGGTATCCTTTGCTGGCGGGGGTCTTGGCATCTTACTCTGTCTTCTTCCTGGATCTCAGGGACCGCTTGCGGGGTGGTTCTCCTTCTGCAGGGGGTGGGGTGCTGGTGGCCTGTTGGTCCTGTGGCGGGGCCTCCTGTCCACTAGCGCCGGCAGAGGTGGTAGGCAGTTCTTGGTCCATGCTAGTGTCAGGGGCCCTTTGTGGTGCCACAGTGTCCCGCAATGTGGTGACTACCTGATTCAGAGCCCCTACAATGGTGCCCAGGGCGGAACTGATGGTTCGTAGTTCCTCCCTGAACCCCAAATACTGTTCCTCCTGCAGGAGCTGGATCTCCTGAAACCTGGCCAGGACCGTCGCCATCGTCTCCTGGGAATGATGGCAGGCTCCCATGATGTAGGAGAGGGCCTCGTGGAGAGTTGGTTCCCTGGGCCTGTCCCCCCCCCGTCGCACAGCAGCCCTCCCAGTTCCCCTGTTTCCCTGGGCCTCTGTCCCCTGGACCGTGTGCCCACTACCACTGCCCCCAGGTCCCTGTTGTTGTTGGGGTGGTGGGTTAACCTGGGTGCCCTGTAGTGGTGGACACACCGCTGATTGACGTGTCCTGGGGACAAAGGTATGGGCCCGCTGGGTGGGTGCTGTGCTGGTGTTCCCAGAGGGGGGAAGGTCTGCTGTGGCCTGTGGCTGTCTGAGGGGAACTGACTGTCCCGAGGTCCCCGATGGGCCGGGCTGGTCATCTAGATCTAGGTCGACAGAGGTGCTGTCATCACTGTGGGCCTCTTCTGGGGGGTGGAGTGGACATTTGTGGACCCTCCTGCGCGGTGACGTGGCGTTCGGGTCCTGCAGGGGTATAAATGGATGGTTATTGCATCTGTGTGTGCCATAGCGTGCAATGGGTGGATGCCCGTGTACCCCAGTGCTGGCATTCCTGTGTGGGGGCGTTTGTGACGGTGGTTTGGGGGGGGATGGGGATGTGCAGTGGGCATGCTTTGGTGATGGGTGTCCATGCTTTGTGGTCGCATGCAGGGGTTGGGATGGGTGGGTTGTGATGGTGAAACATTTGCAAGGAGTAGGTGTGATGGGGGTGAGGGTGAGGGTGGGGGTATGAGTTGGCATGCTGGTGGGGTGGGGGGGATGAAGTAGTGAAGATGAGACTTACCAGAGTCCATTCCTCCAAATACTCCTGCGAGGCCCTCAGGATGCAGGATCGCCAAGACCTGCTCCTCCCATGTTGTAAATTCTGGGGGAGGAGGTGGGGGTCCGCTGCCAGTCCGCTGCACCGCGATGTTGTGCCTGGATACCATTGAACGCACCTTCCCCCGTAGGTCGTTCCACCGCTTCCTGATGTCGTCCCTAATTCTTGGGTGCTGTCCCACTGCATTTACCCTGTCGACTATTCTGCTCCATAGCTCCATCTTCCTGGCAATGGTGGTGTGCTGCACCTGTGTCCCGAAGAGCTGAGGCTCTACCCGTACAATTTCCTCCACCATGACCCTGAGTTCATCCTCAGAAAACCTGGGGTGTCTTTGTGGTGCCATGGGGTGGTGTGGGTGATGTGTGGGGTGGATTGTGTGGTGCTAAGTGTGGTGATGTCTTGTGTGAAGTGCGTGGTAATATTGCTGGGTGAAAGTAAAATGCGCGTCTGGGTGCTCGGATCTCTATTTCTCTGTGCGTGGTCCCGATTCTGGAGGAGTGGGGGTTTGAGGGTGATGTGGGTGTGTGTTTTATATTTAATTGGGTGTGTGGGAGTGGTGTTTGTATGTGTAGCAGGTGTGTGTATTTTGATTTGTCCAATGTGGTTGTATTTTGTAAGTGTGTGTGTATTTTGAGCGCAGCGGTGTGTACCGCCAATAGAATACCGCGGTTGAAAGACCTCCGCATGGATTCGTGTGTCGTGATAGTGTGGGCGTATTTCTGTTGGCGTGGCGGTGGAGGTTTGGTCATCGCCAGTTTCTCGCTGGCCTTTGGTGTGGCGGACTTTTGTGGATGTCTGTATTTTGGCGGTTTGCCTGTTGTGGGTCAGAATGACCGTGGCGGTTTACCGCGGCCGCAGCGGTATGTTGGCGGTCTTCTGACAGCGGTAAGCTGATTTTACCGCCAAGGTTGGAATGACCACCTTAATGTTCGACAATTTCTTTTGATAAGTTTTAATAGCCAACTTCTTATACGTTGCACCAGTTTTTTTATACGGTGCTTTTACTTTACTGCTTCCGTCTGAAATTTTATTCGCCAGCAAGTTGTCACTAAAAGGAGTTATAGCTTTAGCACATCTTTTTGAGAGTTCACCATTTTTTATTAAAACCATAATATCTTTCAGATTGGATTCACCTTCAATCCATAGTCTTTCTTGGATGTTTTTGTTTTTAGAACACATTACAATCTGGTCTCTAATTAGTTCAACATGTAAATTACCAAATCAACATTTAACCACAGAGACATGGGCCCTCATTATGACTTCGACGGTCTTACAAAAAGACCGCCGAAGCCGTTGGCGCCACTATACCGCCAGTGTGGGCGGTATTTGTGGCTCCCTATTTTGACAGTTCCGCTGGGCTAGCGGACGGAAATAGCATTTCCGTCCGCTGCCCCAGCGGAAAAGTCACATCAACATTGTAGCCGGCTCATAATAGAGCTGGCGGCAATGTTGATGTGAATCGGGTGCAGCTGCACCCGTTGCGCATTAGGGCAGTGAAATGCGCGATAGGGCTGTGCCTGGGGTCCCTGCACTGCCCATGCCACGTGCATGGGCAGTGCAGGGGCCCCCATGGGCACCCGGAGTCCCCCTTACCACCAGCCATTCCATGGCGGTGTTTACCGCCATGGACAGGTTGGCGGCAGCGCTGCCCTGGGGATTATGACTGCCTGGCAGAAGCCTGGCGGTCAAGTGGAGGGGCTGGCGGTATGGCCATGGCTAATGCACCACGGTCATAATATACTGGCGGTACACCGCCAACCTGTTGGCGGTGTTTCCGCCAGTGTACCGCCGGCCACCAGGCTTGTAATGGGGCCCATAGTCTTCAAGAGATTCATTGCACTCCTGTTTACATTGAAAGAAAGCACGTCTAGTAACAGCAACACACACAACTGGTGAATAATGCTCATCCAAGTCTAAAATAGCTGATTTAACCCCCTGGGTGCTGCGGGCGAGCTGGTTTCGTCCAGGCACATGGTTGCCGTGTGCCTGGGACGAGACCAGCTCGTCCTGCACCAGGCCCACACCACCCAGTCGGGGATGGAAGGGGAATCAGAGGTCACCTCGGATCGCGCTGGAAGCATGGTTCCAGCGCGATCCCAGAAGAGAAATGCAAAAGTATTTATCTTCCGACCGAGATGTGGGGCGGGAGAGACATGAAAGGAAAGGAAAGACTTTTCCTTTCCTTTCATGTCTCTCGAAGCATTTCTTCTGCCTGATCGTGATGTGATCGGGCAGCAGAAATGCCCACTAGACACCAGTTTTTTTTTTTCTTTTATGTATTTCAATAAAGGGAGCGGCCCCTTGGGCAAGGGTCGCTCCCTACGGGCCCATATTATTTTTAGGCCATTACTAATTAGATAACCCCTAGGCACCAGGGGTAATTTTTTTGTTAGTTTATTTTTAACTTTTATGTGTGGGGAGTGACCCCTTAGGCAAGGGTTGCTCCCCGGGGGAGAGAGGGAGGCAAATTATTTTTAGGCCTTTTCTGCCCCCCTGGTGGCAGATCGGCCTACTTTTGTTAGGCCAATGAAACCACTGAACACCAGGGATTGGTGTGTGTGTATGTGTGTGTTTTGTTTGGGGGTGCAGCCCCTTGGGCAAGGGTCGCTCCCCATGGTGGCACATTACTGTTGGCCATATCTGCCCCCCTTGGCGGCCAATTGGCCTATTTTTGGAAGGCCCATCTGCCCCCAAGGTGGTCAGAAAGCCCACCAGAGATCAGGGAAGATTTATTTTTCAAAATAAGAGGGTGAGGGTATGGCCATACTCCCACCCCAAATAAATGGGGCCAATGTTGTTCTGCCCACCAGTGGGCAGATTGGGCAATTACCCCTGATCCACACCCCGGGAAGGGGGCAGAAAGTCTATTAGATGCCAGGGAATTAAAAAAAGAAATGTGGGTTGGTGGCTACCAACCAGTATGGGCCTGGTTATGCCCCCAGCCCAACTGAAGGGGGTAACAGTCTTTCAGCTCTCCCCCGCACACTAAAACATCTCATCCCACGGCAAGCAATAGGACATTTGATTATTTTGGGTTCTGGTTTTACATTTGGGTCATGAGAGCTTGGTAACTTTCAAAATCGTCCTACTTGGAATGATGAGGGCTGCACTTTTTTGACTTTGGGACACCTCCATGTAGGAAAATCCACAAGACCGAGACACATCTGAAAACTAAACATCTGGTTGATTCCAGGGTGGTGTGCTTCACATGCACCGCCCCATTTTCTTACCCACAATACCCTTCAAACCTCCAACTTTGCTGGAAATCACACATTTTCCCCACATTTTTGTGATGGAACCTTCCGATATCTGTAGGAATCCACAAAATTCCTACCACCCAACATTGGCTCATCTATACCGATAAAAATTCTGCTGCACTTGTCAGCCTAAACATTTTTTTGTTCAAACTGCCCTTTTGGACCCGCTTTGGTTCCCCCTCAATTTTGACATGTTTTTGGCTCTTCCCTGTCACAGGCACTTGGCCCACCTATACAAGTGAGGTATCATTTTTACCGGGAGACTGAGGGGAACACTGGGTGAATTTGTCCCGGTTCGGTGATCCCACACAGAAATGTGGGAAAAATGTGTTTTGGTTTTTTTTAGCTAAATTTGAGGTTTGCTGAGGATTCTGGGTGAGAAAACATTGGGGTTCCACGCAAGTCACACCTCCTTGGACTTCCTCAGGTGTCTAGTTTTCAGAAATGTCTGGGTTTGGTAGGTTTCCCTAGATGGCTGCTGAGCCCAGGACCAAAAACTCAATTGCACCCCGCGCAAAAACAGTTAGTTTTGTATTTGATCATTTTGATGTGTCCAGATAGTGTTTTGGGGCATTTCCTGTTGCGAGCACTAGGCCTACCCACACAAGTGAGGTACCATTTTTATCGGGATACTTAGGGGAACACTGGGTGGAAGGAAATTTGTGGCTCCTCTCAGATTCCAGAATTTCCTGTCACCGAAATGTGCGGAAAATATGTTTTTTTTGGCCACATCTTGAGGTTTGCAAAGGATTATCGGTAAGAGAACCTGGTGAGAGCCCCACAAGGCACCCCATCTTGGATTCCCCTAGGTGTCTAGGTTTTAAAAATGCGCAGGTTTGCTAGGTTTCCCTAGGTGCCGGCTGAGCAAGAGGCCAAAATCCACAGCTAGGCACTTTGCAAAAAACAGCTCTGTTTTCTTTGGGAAAATTTGATGTGTCCACATTGTGTTTTGGGGCATTTCCTGTCACGGGCGCTAGGCCTATCCACACAAGTGAGGTACCATTTTTATTGTGAGACTTGGGGGAACGCTGGGTGGAAGGACATTTGTGGCCTCTCAGATTCCAGAACTTTCTGTCACTGAAATGTGAGGAAAAAGTGTTTTTTTGGCCACATTTTGAAGGTTACAAAGGATTCTGGGTAAGAGTACCTGGTGAGTGCCCAACACGTCACCCCATCTTGGATTCCCCTAGGTGTCTAGTTTTCAAAAATGCGCAAGTTTGGTAGGTTTCCCTAGGTGTCGGCTGAGCTAGAGGCCAAAATCTACAGCTAGGCACTTTGCAAAAAACAGCTCTGTTTTCGTCAGATTTCAATGTAAAAATGTGATGTGTCCATGTTGCATTTCCTGTCGCGAGCATTAGGCATACCCATGCAAGTGAGGTACCATTTTTATCAGAAGACTTGGGGGAACACAGAATAGCAAAACAAGTGTCATTGTCCCTTGTCTTTCTCTACATTTTTTCCTTCCAAATGTAAGACGGTGTGTAAAAAAGATGTATATTTGAGAAATGCCCTGTAATTCACATGCTAGTATGGGCATCCCGGAATTCAGAGATGTGCAAATAACCACTGCTTCTCAACACCTTATCTTGTGCCCATTTTGGAAATACAAAGGTTTTCTTGATACCTATTTTTCACTCTTTATATTTCAGCAAATTAATTGCTGTACCCGGTATAGAATAAAAACCCATTGCAAGGTGCAGCTCATTTATTAACTCTGGGTACCTAGGGTTCTTGATGAACCTACAAGCCCTATATATCCCCGCAACCAGAAGAGTCCAGCAGACGTAACAGTATATTGCTTTCAGAAATCTGAGATCGCAGGAAAAAGTTAGCGTTAAACGTGGAGTAGAATGGCTGTTTTTTTCACCTCAATTGCAATATTTTTTTCATTTCAGTTGTTATTTTCTGTAGGAAACCCTTGTAGGATCTACACTAATTACCCCTTGCTGAATTCAGAATTTTGTCTACTTTTCAGAAATGTTTAGCTGTCCGGGATCCAGCATTGGTTTCACAACCTATTTCTGTTACTGACTGGAAGGAGGCAGAAAGAACAAAAAATAGTAAAAATGGGGTATGTCCCAGTAAAATGCCAAAATTGTGTTGAAAAATGTGTTTTTCTGATTCAAGTCTACCTGTGCCGGAAAGCAGGGAATATGGTGATTTCAGCACTGCAAACCTTTTGTTGATGCCGTTTTCAGGGAAAAAAACACAAGCCTCCGTCTGCAGCCCTTTTAAAAAAAAAAAAACACGAACGTTTCACTGTCTTTTGGCTAATTTCTTGTTCTCCTTCCAGGGAACCCACAAACTCTGGGTACCTCTAGAATCACTAGGATCTTGGGGGAAAAAAGACGCATATTTGGCGTGGGTAGCTTATGTGGACAAAAAGTTATGAGGGCCTAAGCGCAAACTGCCCCAAATAGCCAAAAAAAGGCCCGGCACCTGATTGGGAAAAGGCCTGGCAGCGAAAGGGGTTAAATACATCAGCATCACCTTCTCTCTCAGACTTCTGCATCTGATTGTAAACTCTAGGACCCTCTGGAACCAAACAGTGTAAAAGTATTATTTTCTTCCTCTCAGGATGAAGAACATAACCATTATCTTCTAATGTTGCAATGTAATTTAAGAAATACCCTTTCAGTTCTTGCCGTTTAATATTTGGTTCTCCAGGATGGATCAAAAATTCTTTGGGTGTATTGAAAGTTAGTCCAATTTTCATAGTGCTGTTTAGTCTTTCTTCCATGTTTATATCATAGTCACTAAAGCTTAACTCTTTATAGGTCACGTAGTGTGACCTACCCAGTGAATGCGTTGTGTTGAAGGAGCCTAATTAAACTGTCCACCAACGGCACTTGATGCTGAATTTCCTTTCACTCGATGCGCCATGTGAAATAAACACTGTGCTCGAGGTAAGAGAACCTCAGTGTTGTGCTCACACGTTAGTTGCGGGAAGTGAGCGAACAAATACAGCACTTGAGATAAGCAATGGTTACAAGTTCAAAATACACAAGCAGCCAGCGCTGGAAATAAATCAAAACAACAGTACATTACAGCACAAGCATCACTGTATTTTTTATAGTCTCTCTTTATAGAATCCTCCGAGTGAGAGAAGGGAAGAGAGAAAAAACATTAATATTAAATCCCACGACGATTAAAAATGTTTTCCTTCCAATGTGAATCTTCCAATTTAACTGTGAATCCATATCCAGTCATCTTCAATTCTGTAGTATCGAAGCTTGCCTCAATAAACATCCAGTCGAGGCAAGTATTTATAATCCATAGCATTTAATGTAGCGAGAAGGAGAATACACATCTTGCTCCTAGGCCCGCATTTACAGCGGTTCCCACCACTCCATTCTAGAATTCCCCCCTCCTTACATAGAACGATAACAACTTAATAACTGTAACTCTTAATTACAATACATCACTACACAGTTCATAAGGCCACTGAACAGGCCTTCTCAGCATTTAGGCCCTCATTATGACATTGGTGGTAAGTCCCGCTTACTGCCATGCCAACCACCAACATACCGGCGCCGCAGCAGATTACCGCTACCCATATTATGACACACACATACCAATCCGTCACTATACAGACACACACAAGCCCAAAGGACAGTGATAAATTGGTGGTACCAAAACCCACACCGTTATGCCAACTGAACTACCCCCACAGCAATATGACCCACAAATCACCGCAGCGGACATTCAACCGCGGTAAACCATTGGCGGCACATACCGCCGTTCTCAAAATACACACAACCTAACAAATTAACACCACATTGGACAATTCAAACTACATACTTAAACACACCACCGGAGAGGAGATGCCAGTAACATCCAGTCCCCCCCACAGAAGAGGCCCACAGTGATGACAGCAGCTCTGGATGCCTGGATGTGGATGATCAACCTTGCCCATCAGGGTCCCCCGGACAGTTGGTAACCCAGGCACAGTCCCATACCACCACCCAGCCCCCCCCTCAGGAAACACCACCACAGCACCAACCCAGCGGGCCCATACCACAGTCCCCAGAACACGTCAATCAGCAGTGTGTGCACTGCTACAGGGACCCCCAGGCCACCCCACAAACACAGGACGATCAGGGATCTGGGGTCAGTGGCAGTGGGCACACGGTTCAGGGGACAGAGGCACAGGACAACAGGTAAGCTGGGAGGACTGCTGTGTGACGGGGGAGGACAGGCCCAGGGAACCGACTCTCCACGAGGCACACACCAACATCCTGGAAGCATACCACCATTCCCAGGAGATGATGTGCCAGATACTGGACAAGTTGCAGGAGACCCAGCGGCTGCAGGAGGAACAGTACCTGGGTATCAGGGAGGACTTGAAGGACATCCACACCACCCTGGTCACCATTGCAGGGGTGCTGGCAGACATGGCCAACACCATGAGGGAGGCAGTGGCACACCGACGGGCCCCTGACACTAGCCAAAATGATGAACAGCCTTCCACTTCTGCTGCCGCTAGTGGACAGGAGGCCCCGCCACAGGAACAACAGGCCACAAGCACCCCTCCTCCTGCAGAAGGAGAAGCACCCCTCAAACGATCCCTGCGATCCAGGCAGAAGCCAGAGAACATTGCCAAAATCCCCACCAGGAAATAAGACTCTCCTGAATGTCACCCTTGTGTCCCATTCAGTCACCCTGTCCACCTTGAACTGCCATTGCTCCACTTCCTATGCCCCCTTGGACAATGCACCTGTGATACCAATAGACTGGACTCTACCCTCGTCTTTCCTCCATCAGCAACCCAGACCATTGCAATACCGCCTCTATTTATTAGCACCTAAATAAACACCCTTGAAACAAATACAAGTATGGAGTCTGTCAATTGATTGAAATATGTATTCGTTTAACAAGCTGTAAGCATTGCAATTCAACTGTACAGTAATGTATACATAGGTATGACCTGTAGTTGGCAGCAGTCAACACACCAGGAGCCAGAGTGGGGCACAGATATCTGAATATAGAGATGCCAAAGGGTACAGTAAGTTGTCATCATAGTGGGAAAATCAGCTTGCCATGTATAATGTCCAACACAAAACTGTCAATGGAAGGTGAAGTTACAGTGTCTTACCTGTGTGTCACTGGAAGTACTGTCGTATGATTGATGTTCTGTTGTCCTCATCCTCTGCCTCCTCTTCGTCACTGTCCACAGGGTCTACTGCTGCCACACGTCCATCTCCAGCCTCATCCTCCTGCAGAAAAGGCACCTGGCGTCTCAAGGCAAGGTTATGCAACATACAGCATGCCACGATGATCTGGCACACCTTCTTGGGTGAGCAGCACAGAGAACCAGCTGTAGATGGAGGCAACAAAACCTGGGCCGAATGTCCTCTCGATTCTTCTTCTTGTTCGACCATGTGCCTCATTGTAATGTTCCTCTGTCCTTGTCCTGGGATTCCTCACTGGGGTCAGTAGTCATGAGAGGTTAGGGTAACCAGAGTCACCTGCAAATATTGATGGATACCTGTTAGCCAAACACTATCCCTTAGGGCCAACACCATACTCATACACCAACATATACTGGGTTGGAACCATGGGCTCACCTATTAGCCACACCCGATGCCTCTGGAGTTGAGCCATCACATATGGGATGCTGCTATTCCTCAGGATAAAGGCATCATGCACAGACCCAGGATACTTAACATTGACATGGGAGATGTACTGGTCCGCCATGCACACTATCTGCACATTCATGGAGTGAAAGCTCTTTCGATTTCTGAACACATTTCTCTGGGGGGTGGAGGGGGGGCAAATGCAATACGTGTACCATCAATAGACCCAATAATGTTGGGAATATGTCCCATTGCATAGAAATCAGCTTTCACTGTGGCCAAATCCTCCACCTGGGGGAAAACGATGTAGCTGTGCATGTGTTTAATCAGGGCAGACAACATTCCGGGCAGCACTATTGAGAACATTGGTTAAGACATTCCTGCTGCCAAGCCCACTGTCACTTGGAAAGAACCAGTTGCCAAGAAATGGAGCACAGATAGGACTTGCACAAGAGGGGGGATCCCAGTGGGGTGACGGATAGCAGATATCAGGTCTGGCTCCAATTGGGTACACAGCTCTGTTATTGTGGCTCTGTCCAGCCTATAGGTGAGGATAATGTGCCTGTCCTCCATTGTTGCCAAGTCCACCAGGGGTCTGTACACGGGGATGTCTCCATCTCCTATTCATCTGCAGTGGTTGTACTTTAGGGGTCAAAAGAGTGAGCAGCTGGTCAGTATTCCACATTTCCAAACTGTACACTGTATTGCATATTGTGATAGTAACAGTATGTTTTTGGATAGGCCCAAATGTTGCCTATGTGTACTGTGACATAGTTAGGTGCCATGGCCAGCCCCCCTGAAATGGCGCCCGCCCGTCTTATGTGGATGGACATGTGGAAATGAGGTAATGCCGCTGACTTTGTGTGCCGTTGCGGGAGGCGGTCGAGTACCGCCGTGCAACTCCTCATTAGTTGTCATTGGGCCCTATGATTTACAGTGGCCAATGGTGAAGTACACCGGCGGTGACGGTAAAACACCGCCGCTGACGTGACACCATTATCTATCTGTTCTCACTTGCTACCTGACATTCAACAGGAGAGGACCTACACTGCAAGTGCTGCTGTGACCTGTGTCTGGAACCGACCATGGCTCAAGTCACTGGGGAAAGGGCCCCTGCCTTCACCGCTGCGGAGTTGGAGAGACTGGTGGATGGGGTCCTACCCTAGTACCGAATGCTGTATGGGCCTCCAGACCAACAGGTGAGTACACTGAGCACGATGCATGGGGCATGAATGAATGTAGTGCTGTGTGTGACGGCCTCGTGTAAGGGGGGGTTGGTGGAAGGGTCCTGGGTAGCGTGCAGGATGTATGGTGGGCAATGTCTGTGCGTAAGGGGATGGGAGGGCTATGGTGGTTCATGAGTGTAACAGGCCGGACGGTATGGCTGATATCTTTTTCTATGTGTATTTTTCTGCAGGTCAGCGCCCATCAGAAAAAGGGTATATAGCGTGCCATCGTCAAGGATGTGCAGACCCTGGGGGTCTACAGCAGCTGGAGCACCCAGTGTCGCAAACGGTGGGAGGACCTGAGACACTGGGCACGGAAGACGGCAGAGGCCCACCTGGGGATGGCCTCCCAACAAGGAAGGGGTGCCCATTTTACCCTGACACCCCTGATGTTCCACATGCTGGCGGTGGCCTATCCGGAGCTGGATGGGTGCTTGAAGACATCACAGCAGCCACAAGAGGGTGAGTACAGTTTCCAAATCTACTACTTGTGCGTGGGGGGGGTGGTCTACGGGCGGGGGATATGGGCCTGTGGGTGCCCATAGGCCAGGCCGGACATTGCAGGGTAGGTCCCATATTGGGCAGGGGCTAATGAACACCACCTCCTACAAAGCTAGTAGGCATCCACTACTGGGCAGGGGTCTGTGGGTGTCAGGTATGCTGCTATTGGCGTTGGGTATTCCTGTCCTGGGGCTGGTGACTAGCATTGTGACTGGTAGTGCATTGCATAGTGCGTAGGCCTGTTCCCTGTGTGAGGGTGCTGTGTATGCCAACGGTGTTGTTGGAGCAGCCATTGACCAAGTGTATCCTTTGTCTCTCCCCCTCCCCCTTTTTGTTTTGCCACCCTGTCCTTATGTGCATTAGCATCATCTGGCGGAGGATCCGTGGCACCGGCGATGGAGGGAGCTGCATCCCACATGGCCCATGAGGCCGAATCCACCGACAGTGAGGGCACCAGTGGAACGGAGGGCGAGGCTAGCACCAGGGCGGAGACATGAGGGGACAGTTCTGACAGTGATACCTTCTCCGATGGAAGCTCTGTGCTGGTGGCGGACACCTCTGTGCCCACCCCAACTACAGGTACAGACACCACCCCCGTTCCAAGCACCACCCTCCCAGCAGCCCCTCACCAAGCTTCCCGTGCCCGCTCACCCAGGAGGCTGGGCATCTCTTTTGGCCCAGGCACCTCAGGCCCTGCCCCAGTCAGCCCTGCTGCCCTGAGTGAGGAGGCTATTGACCTCCTGCGATCCATCTCTGTTGGGCAATCAGCCATAGTGAATGCCATCCAGGGGGTGGCAGGCCATTTGCAAGAAACAAACACATTCCTGGAGGGCATTCACTCTGGCGGCCCAACCGAGATCAATCCAGGCTCTGGCCTCCTCCCTGATGGCAGCCATTGTCCCTGTCTCTAGCCTCCCCCCTCCAACTTCCTCGACCCAGTCCCATTTCCCTCAACCCCAACCTATCCCAAGCACACATTCAGACCAGCATGCACTGAAGACAACACATATGAGTGGCTCAGGCAAACACAAGCACCACACATCATCCCACAGGCACTCACACAAACACCATCCAGATGCAGACTCACCAACATCCACTGCCTTCACTGTGTCCCCCTCCTCCTCCTCATCCACCACCCTCCCCGTAGCGTCTACACTCACACCTGTATGCACTACATCCTCATTCACTACCACCATCACGCCTATCACTACACACCCTTCACTGGCAGTCACCACCCCCACATCCATGCAGACATCCCCTGTGTCCTCTCCCACTGTGTCTGTGTCCCCTCCTCCCAAAGTACACAAACGCAAGCACTCAGACACCCAACAGCCATCCACCTCACAACAGCATCCAGCCCATGCACCTGCACCCGCACACAGCAGACAGACCCCTCCTACAACCACTCCCTCTTCCTCCACTCCCAAACCTTCACCCTCTTCCTGCCCCAGTGTCCCTAAGAAGCTTTTCCTCTGCACTGTTGACCTCTTTCCTACCTCTCTCCCACCTCGTCCTTCACGTTGGGCCAGGGAGGTCAGAACCCAGCCGAGCACCTCAGCCACCCAGTCCACGGCCACAGTAGTGTCAGCAGCTACTGTAGGTGTGAGAGGCTCCAGGGAACCAGCCATCAGCACTGACAGTGTGCCTGCTGCAGCTGCTAAGGGGAAAGGCAAGGAGGCACCACCAGCTGCTAAGTGGAATGGCTAGGAGGCACCACCAGCTGGCAAGGGCAAGGAGGCACCACCAGCTGCCAAGGGCAAGGGCAAGGGGCCTGCCCCTGCAGGTAGGAAGGACAGGAGGCCTGGTGCTGGGACTGATTCTGAGCACCCAACACCATCTATGGCGGTTCAGCCTCCCGAGGCTGCAGGGGACGTGCCTGAGCCTCTCCCCACCACTGGCATTCCTGACACCAGCACCGCCACCATCACCACTGCCAACACCACTGCCAGCAGCAGCAGCCCTAATGGGCAGCCGTCTGAGGCTGCAAGGGATTGGCTGGAGCCTCCCACCACCACTGCCAGCACCGCCACCAGCACCACTGCCAGCAGCAGCAGCCCCAGTGGGCAGCCGTCCGAGGCTGCAGGGGAAGGACTGGAGCCCCCACCACCACTGCCAGCACCGATATCAGCTCCGCCACTGCCACCACTGAGCAGCCATCACCGCCGGCGGGCAGTGTGTAGTCCTGCCTCCATGGACTGTAGTGCGTCCTGGACCCTGCAAATCCTGTGGATGGGACACCCAGCTGAGAGACTGTGACCTTGCACTCCCCAAGTGCTGCATCACAGGGCACCAGGCCCCCTCCAGAACCAGTGGAGGAATCCATCCACTCACCCCATCTCAGCCAGGATGAAGCACACTGGGCACAAGGCCCCCTCCAGAACCAGTGGAAGAAGCCATCCACTCACCACATCCTTGCCAGGATGAAGCACACTGGGCACCAGGCCCCCTCCAGAACCAGTGAAAGAAGCCATCCACTCACCCCATCCTTGCCAGGATGAAGCACACTCAGCACAAGGTCCCCTCCAGAACCAGTGGAAGAAGCCATCCACTCACCCCATCCTTGCCAGGATGAAGCACACTGGGCACAAGGAACCCTCCAGAGCCAGTGGAGAAGCCATCCACTTGAGAGACTGTGGCCTTGCAGTCCCCAGGACCAAGCAGTGGGCAAACCACCCACTTGAGAGACTGTGACTTTGCACTCCCCAGGACCAAGCAGTGGGCAAACCACCCACTTGAGAGACTGCAGCCTTGCACTCCCCAGGACCAAGCAGTGGGCAAACCACCCACTTGAGAGACTGTGTTCTTGCACTCCCCAGGACCAAGCTGTGGGCAAACCACCCACTTGAGAGACTGTGACTTTGCACTCCCCAGGACCAAGCAATGGGCAAACCACCCACTTGAGAGACTGTGGCCTTGCACTCCCCAGGACATCGCACAGGGCATGTAGCCCCGTCCAGGACTAGTGGTGTTGTACCATCTTCCGGCTGAGGTGCCCCCACTGTTCCCCGACCCCCTGAGGTGTCTGTGTATTTTCAACCTGATGCTCCTGCGGTGTTCTCTCTGTGTTGTTGCAGGAGTCAAGTGGGGCCTTGACCTATGTGATGTGGCCCTGTGGCCCACAGACATTGTGGACTGGGCAGTGTCCCTCCATTTGTATATATGTATATACTGTTTTGATTCTGAAGCATGATTTTCTACACTTTTAACTTATTACACTCACTTTAATCACTTCCTTTTGTCCTGAGGGGTACGGGGTGAATATGTAATGTTACTGCATCTGGTTATGTGTATGGTGTTGGGGTGGGGGTGTAGCGGGTTGCGTGTATGTGTGTGTGTGTGTCACTCTCTTTTTCCTTCCCCACTCCCCTGTGTGCTAGGCGGCAGTACTCACCGTGGTCATCTTCGCCGGCGTTGGTGTTCTTAGTGAAGAAGGAGATAAACGAGCATGGGGAACACCTGCAACTCAGGCACCATGGCGGCGTGGTTCTTCCTTGTGTCTCCAGGGGAGAGACCTTTGCCTTCTGTGTACTGTTTCCGCTGTGCTTTTGATGTTGTTGGTACCGCCCCGAAAAAGGTGGCGGATAGGCGTTTCATGAAAGTGTGGGCAGTACACTGTCTTCCACCTGGCTGTTGGCGGTTACCGCCACGGTGCTTGTTGCTACTGCGTCGCGGTCCGTGTGTTAAAGTGGCTGTCTGTCTGAGCGGTTTCCTCCGTAGTCATAATTCCATTTTTGTTACCGCCGGCCTGTTGACAGTATTACCGCCGCTTTATCACCGACCACCAGGCCTGTAATGAGGGCCAAAGGGCCATATGTATGAAAACTGGGGTCTGCTAATCGCAAAATGCGATTATTAAGAAATCGCTATTTCCGAGTCGCAATTGGCTATGTAACAAAATTGCGATTCAGAATTAGCGATTTCTTAAAAATCGCTATTTGTGCTTTGCAAGGCCCATTTACCGAATCGCAATTTGCATTCTCGCAATTTGCTATTTTTTTGCGATTCGGTAAAAAATCGCAAAATGCGAGAAAGTTCGAGAATGCACACCTGGAGGAGCCTGATGACATCACCAGCAGGAAATGAGTCATCCCAGGCAGTTTCAGATGCCACACCCAAACCAGCATCCTGAGTGAGAGCAGCCCAGCCACATAGAGCAGCACTCTGAAGGAGCAGCAACACCTGAGCCAGAATGGAGCCCCATGGTACTTCACAGGAGAAGCAGTCGAGGAAGCGCAAACTCAAGTTCAGTGAACAGGAGCTGGAGGTACTGACAGAAGAGGTTGTGAGGAGCCATGACCGCCTGTTTGGTAAATTATCATTCCAGGTTCCTCAGAGCGAGAAAAGAAGGCTATGGCATAACATCCAGGGTAAAATCTGCGCCATTGGAGTGGCACAGCGCTCCATTGAGGAGATTAAGAAAAGGTGGTACGACCTGCGGTCTCGGGCAAAGGAGAGGGTGGCAAGGAGACTTGCAGAGGCCGGGGGCACAGGTGGCGAACCACCAACCGAACCACCTGCCACACCACTGGAGGACCTGGTGGAATCCACACTCTTCCCTGAAGCAGTGACAGGGGTCACAGATATCGACACCTCCGCTCAACCGAGTATCAGCCAAGGTAAGTGCAATGTTGTTGTGTGAACCCAATATGTGCATGCATAAAAGCCCCTTAGGAATTAGCATGTAATGTGAAGTAGTGTGTGAAGTAGTCCAGTCCACATCTGAGAAGCAGCACAACAATGCATTATGGGAGTTGCGGTCCACAAACTAGTACAGACAGTAGCATGAAAATGTAAGGAAGCATAGTGACACCCAAGGTAACACAACACACACAACACCATGTAGAGCAGTACCTGTACCTTTATTGCCATTTTCGGACAGATAATGTAACATACAGAACTGACATGCTGTATATTGTTGTTGCAGGTGGGCTTGGCCCAGCAGCCACACACAGTCCTTGTGTAGGGGAGACGAACACACAGCAGCCCTCTGACACCAACACCAGTGGGTCCCTCAACATCTCCATTCTGTCAGGTCAAAAAGTGTAATGCGCACTCTGAAAATGTGCTCCTGTCTCCTCCTCCCTCTCCTCAAATCTGCCAGGATCCTCATCCTCCTCGCCATGACGTAGAGTGCAGCCATTGTGGAACAGAGTCTGAGGCATTCTGGGCCTCTTTATATAGGTTGCACCTGGTTACCACCTGCTTTCACTTAGTGGTATTTTGCATGTGCAAAATGCCATTCTGCGAAAAATCGCTATTTGCGATTTTTTGATGCATCTTTTTGCAATTTGGATTTTGCGATTCGCATTTTGCACCTCGCAATTTCCTACTGGAAATACCGAATCGCAAAATGCAACTTGCAAAACCAGGTCGCACCGCAAGAATTTGCTAATTTTGCGATTTCTTATTTTTGGTCTGCGAATGTCTTTCATGCATCGCAGAACACGTTTTTGCACTCGCAAACGGCCGAATTTACCGATTCGCACCGTTTGCGAGTGCAAAAATATTTCATACATCTGGCCCTTAGTCTTTGATCGATTGCACCACCAGCAACTCATTAGGTTTGACAATTATAGGGCTCCTACTCAAGACCTAACAAAAGAATTTCAACAGTTGCCCCTCACATTTGTCTCTGAAATAGATCCTGGTGTCACCGTTTATTGATATCCCAGTGGTATCTTCTAGTCCCCATGTTTTTCTGGGGATCCAGTTAATTTTTTAGGATTCTCCTACGTTGCTTTTGCCTCTTCTCCCAGAAAAGTTTTCTCAAGATCAAGTCAAGGTAGGTTACCTTATTACTTACCGTACTGGTTCAGCATTAGCTTGCCTGAGAGAATACGAGAAAGGAATAGAGAGTTTGAGAAATAATATTGGTCAATTGCTACTCTTTTACATATGGCCTCATAAGGTGGTTTCACCTCCAACTTTGGAAAGATGGGTAAATTAGGTGATGAGTGAAGCAGGTGTGGATGTATCTAGATTTGGTGCTCATTCCCTTAGATGTGCATCTGCATGAAAGGCTCTTGTAATGGGTGGCGGTTTGCAGGATATTTTAAGAGCTGCAGATTGGTCAAATGAAAACGTTGCGTATGGACTTGATAATGTACTGTATTATCTGCACTTTAAACTTGCATAATGTTAGCCTCCACTTCCTGCCATAAAATGTAGATTCTCCCCAGCCTGTTGGGCAGAAAATCTGGATTTTATTAATAACATGGAGGCTAAGATTATCCCACCTCTATATGAATCCACCCTGATGGATTTGTTTTCCTTCAGACTAAGGACCTGATTTAAGATCTTGTGGAAGAGAAAACTCTGTCACAAATGTGACGGATATCTTGCCCACCTTATTATAATCTCATGATATCCTATGGAGATCATAATAAGGCTTACGCGATGTCCATCATGTTTGTGACAGAGTATTCCTTCCGCCAAGAACTAAGTCAGGTCCTGAGAACCCTTCTAAGGTAGAACTTGACAGTGACGGAGTTAGAAACTTTGGATTCAGAGTTTTACTCTTCTGTGTTTTCGGTTTATCTTGTTTGCAGCTTTGAATAAGGAAGATGGTTGCACGTTGCTGAACTGTATAGTCTATTGGAATGTTTTAAAGGTTCTACGTTCTTTCTATTGTTGCTGCTGTGAGCGGGCTATAAAAGGAGATTTGCATAATCTTAGCCTGCATGTCCAGATTTTCTGCCCACCAGGCTGTGGAAAATCTAAGTTTTACTTCAGTGCACAAGGCCTGCAGTCAGAGGACAAATAACTTATTTCAGCAAAGATTTATATTACTTCAGTATTTTCAGGCCTTTGTATGGTAAGCTAGTAAGTAAAGTTGTGTTCAATTTATTCTTGCACAGTGTGGACTGTACCAACTTGTTTAAAAAGAACTGTATGCTCTATGATGCTTGCCCTACCACCGGGGACCACAATTCCTATCTGGAGTGTTCCTTATCTTCAATAAGGCGTGCTTAATTTGCACCCGTTCCCGAGGCATATAGTTATTCGAAATCTCAAAATCAGTGAAATTTGCCACAGTGAACTTCCTACCCCTGAACATAACCCCCTCCTTGTTTCCCAGTGAACACTCTTGCAATCTACAGGCACTCATAACTATGGGCCAGATGTAGCAAGCATTTAGCATGGCGCAAACTGCGAAAATCGCAGTTTGCGCCATGCAAAATGCCCATTGCGATGCACATTCACAATTTGCGAGTCGGTACTGCGACTCACAAATAGGAAGGCGTGTCCCCTTCCTATTTGCGACTCGCATCACTATGCTAAATTGCTTTGTGACTGCGAATGCGGTCGCAAAGCAATTCGCAGTTACCACCAGTGTCACACTGGTGGTAACCCATTCGCAAAAGGGAAAGGATCCCCATGGGACCCCTTCCCCTTTGTGAATGTTGCCCAAAATGTTTTTTCAGAGCAGGCAGTGGTCCAATGGACCACTGCCTGCTCTGAAAAAACGAAACCAAATGGTTTTGGTATTTTTTTTATTTTGCAACTCGTTTTCCTTTAAGGAAAATGGGCTGCAAAATAAAAAAAACTGCTTTATTGAAAAAGCAGTCACAGGCATGGAGGTCTGCTGTCTTCAGCAGCCATCCCTGTGAGTGCAGGGACTCGCTATGGGGTCCCAAAATGCGACCCACCTCATTAATATTAATGAGGTGGGTCTTTGTGACCCCATAGCGAATCGCAGACGGTGTCTGAGACACCGTTCTGCATCCGATTTTGCGAATTGCACCGACTTGCAATTTCCGATTCGCAAAATCGGAACTACCTACATCTGGCCCTATGTTCAAACCTTGCGCACTAGTAAAACAGGAACATAGAAATTATGTTTGTGTGATTCCCCTGTTTCTTTTTCACTAATGTAGCATGCTGAGTGAAACATCAAGATAGATTATGGCATTTCCCTCATCATGCTACTATAGTAAAGTTTCTTAATGCTGCCACCACCTCAGCTGGCCATGAATCCACCTAAACACTCTTATTGAAAAGGTGAGGGTGATCATTTCTCTGTCCTACATGGATCAATTATATTATTTCAAAATATCCATTTTATATATGTGCTAAAATGCATAGATTACTTACTTAAATAAACACTTTTTTTGATAAGGATGGGTGTAAATAAATAGTGTATAATGCTAAAATGTAAAGAATCACAAGTAGCCTCAGTTTACACTAATGCTACCCATGTTTAATTTTTGTAACAGGATGGGAGAAAAAACTTCAAAATGCAGTTTATCGAGAGCTTAGCGTGTAAGTATTTTGTCATTTACAAGTAAATTGTACTGTACCGTAAAATTCTATATAGATCCTGTGAAATGTGATCTGCATTGTTATTTGTCAGTAATTTGATTAGCGAGCCATAATGTGACTTTTTTCATTTGTATACAGGACCATATACAATAGATTTTGTACCCCACCCACTATTTCAGACTGCTTTGGGCCCTATCCATAAAGATACATTTATATGTGTAGATCAACTCATGGTTTGGGATGCTCCTACACCTAGGCGTAACTCTCCACATTTTTGCTAATCACCATTTCCTTGTTGAGATTTACACATATATGCAGATTTACTTTTCTTAACTCCCTCCTTTGAGAGGTGTATTCTACAATGAATGATTTACAAGTGCAAAGTTACTACTAGTAATTTTTCTTTCCTATTGGTGGGGATCTCCCTTGGGAAAGTATGGAGATACATACAGACACACACACATTTGTGTGTGTGTGTGTTTGTGTGTGTAATAATTTAATTAATTTAGAATTCTTTCCTTTGCAGTGTTATATTAATTGCATGTTTCCATTGTTTTTTATTGGGGCATGATACAATACCAGTAGTTAACCATGTATGGTGCCATGTATGGTGCTTCACTTACTCCTAGACTGGTTTGGAGTGCATTTAATCCTGTTTTGACACCATTAAGACACTAGGAACTTTAGAAGATTATTTTGTGAATTGTCTTTTTTTGGTGTGTGTTTTATATTATCATGTCTATCCCAAACCCCTCCTAACTTTTCCTTACCCCCGGCCATTTTTGAGTAATCATTTCCCATCACTTTCCCACCACTCACCCTGGTCCCGCCCACATTTACTACAAAATAGTATATTGATGTGTGTGGATACCTCCGATACCTGGGAGTAGATCACTGTACAGAAAATAGAGTGGAGGCAAAGGTAGAAATCTACACCTTATGTTTGTGAATTGCATTTTGTAGTAAATACTTAACATACCACGATATGCAGATTGTGAATATGGACCTTTTATCTCCCAGTCAGTCAGAGCAAAGACAATCTTTCTCCAACCCTAAAGTCCTTTTTTGGTCTGACTTGGTGGCACTGCGAATGTCAACAGATACATGTTGGTCTTCCTTTCTACAAGCCCTAGTATTGGACTTTACTGAGAAAGAGTGGAAGGCACGTTTTACCTTGTAAAAAATGTTATGATCAGTACAGTAGGCATGGAATGGTTATTATGAAAGGCCAATAAGCAGGGTTGATGTGTCTCATTATGAAATGTTATGACGAAGCTGCAGCCTGAGAACTGAGATATTGCCCACCTCCAAGCTGTCCAGCCGACCCCAAGGTGAGGTGGACCTGGTGCCGGTGGGAGCTGGCAGGGAGCTGCCAACTGTGAGATGGGGCCTGCTGCTTAGGTTTGCGGCCTTTGTCCCCGCCAGCGTAGCCGAGCCTTAGTATCCCTGAACTGACTTGCGGACTCTGCCTATCGGGCCGCGAGCCCCCTGACCCCATGAGGAAAAAGAGAGGCCGGTGGTGTACCGCTGCCCACTCTGTCTCACCCCTTGACACAGCAACGCAGCCAGAGGATACATTAGGCCCTGCTCTCGAGTGCGAGGCAGAGGCCGTGGTGTGGACCAGGGGCCCTGGACTGGTGAGTGCCTAGGGGCGAGGTGCACTCCTCCCTTCTAAATGAGCTGCCTGCTGGGGGGACACCTGAATGTTGATTGAGGGGTTCCTGGTGTCTGTTCCTCCCCACAGACAGTAATTGACATCTGGGTTTGGCCCCAACTTATCTACACTACGATCCAGACTGCAGTGAGGGGTTGGTGGCCCACCTGTTCGACTTGACCTCCCCTGCAGCCTGGTACTGCTAATACCACACTGGAGGAGATAGAACCTGTTAAGAGCCTCTGCAAATCTGAGGTCCTGATGACTGA
This sequence comes from Pleurodeles waltl, assembly GCF_031143425.1. Taxonomy (NCBI): domain Eukaryota; kingdom Metazoa; phylum Chordata; class Amphibia; order Caudata; family Salamandridae; genus Pleurodeles; species Pleurodeles waltl. The sequence continues at coordinate 1,082,824,769 of NC_090437.1, read as the reverse complement.
GTCCTCTGGGGAGGCCCACGATTCCATTTGTAGCTGCTAAGGTTGGGAGGGGCCCTTCCTCAGAATCGACTATCCACTAACCTTGGAGACTGGCTCCGAACCTGGGATCAACTGTTCACTGCCTCCTCTACGAGCCCTCTGGAAATGGGCTGGTGTGACCTGACTTAGTGAGGTGAGGGTGTTCTGGACACCCATGTCGCCTTGGCCCCATACCTGTCTGTTAGGCGAGCTGCATTAAAACCTACTGCAGTCCTCTGCGATGGACCATACTGCGGAGACGTGGCTAACCTCCTGAGATCCAACGGACCTGCTTCAGAGGAGAGCCCTGAAGTGATACCTGGCCACTGATCTGTATTTGCACCACAGTGTTGCCCAGTGCGAGGACCACTCATTGGCCCCAAAGATCCAGCTGCTTGTGCTGCTGTGATCCAGTGGCAAGCAGGCTGACTCCTTCCTAAGGCAACCATCGACCACCTCGAGATCCCGCTGAGAAAGACAAGGATAGACCTGCCCGCTCTGCCACTTCACAGACCCGCATGGACCAATACACTCCTGGGCTAAAGGGCCCTCCTGACGGAGATTAATCTGCCTCACCTTCTAGTGAGCTTACCATTATCCTCCAAGCCATCCAGAAATCGCAGGCAGCAGTGGAGGTGAAAATCAGAGAAGTGAGGATGGACATGGCGCTGCTTGGCCAAGATCCCTGGAACACCACAGTACGCATAATGGAAGCTGTGTCCCGGATCTCCACAGTTAAGGACGACGTCTCCACCTTTAAGACCTAGGTCTCTACACTCCTCTCTTGGACGGCCGAGCTCCACAGAGGCGCTGAAGATGTGAAAAACAGCTCCAGGCATAATAGCGTGCATATAATAGGATCCCCTAAGGGCACGGAGGGTTCTGGACCCGAATTGGTGGTGGATTTTATAGAGAGGTGGATCAAATCCTGGATGTCCCCGGTGTGTCTGTCCTCTTGGTTTGTCGTGGAGAGGGCACACCAGGTGCTGACAGCCAGACCTCCTCCCGGAGCCTCTTCTGGACCTTTAATGGCTTGAATCCTTAAGAACAGGGACACGGATACTATCCTCCAGGGAGCTCGGAGGCGGCCAGATCTCTGATGTGAAGATACCATGTTCTTCTTTTCCCGGTCTACACTTGTGAGGTGCAGCAATGTCTCCGCTGCTACACGGAAGTCAAGCAGAAACTCAGGGCCATGGGGCTTCAATATCGCTTGCTATTTCTGGCCAAGCTCCACATCCTCCATGCTGATAAATCAAATTTCTAGAGACTGTGTGGCAGTGGCTGACTGAGGACTAAAAACTTTGTGGCCCAGTGACCACCTCTTCGCACGATTGAATTCCAGTGATCCAAAGGAGCCAATGTTGTTGCCTAAACCACGTAGGAGATGCACTCGCTTCTGAGGGCTGAGCAAGACTGCTCGATCAGAAACTCCTTCTTCATCCCCCTCCGGTCGCGGCAGGCATCGCCATCTGGTCGCACTTCGAGCCCCGCGGCTGAAAGGGTGAAGGGAAGACTAGACTTAGGCAGATCTCCTGACCCAATGTCTCTCACACCGGCTACTCCCCATACATCTCTCTCCAAGCCCCACAACGTGACTGGCCCTGGACCCCTGAGTATCATACAACTTTGAACTTCGCAGGTTGCCCTGCCTGGGGTCCCACAACGAAATTCATTCACTTACATGACTTGCTGTTCATATGTTCTCCTTCTGGGCAACTAAATCACAACAAAAGTCAGCTAATAATTCCATGATGCAATCTTTAACTTGAGGGGGTTCTTTCCATTGATGTTTCTATAATGTTCTGGTTGTCTTTTTTTTCCAACAAGCTTTCTTCCTAGGGCGACAGATGCTTCTAGGAGAGGGGAGGGAGTTGAGGGGCAGGGATTCATTTGTAAACTGTTGGACTTTCAGTGTTTTATGGTAAAGTGTAAAGATGTTTACTGTTTCTTCTCTCCTCTAGGTTTTTACACACAAGTCCCCAATAGATATGGCGGAGGTCTTCTGACCGCGCCCTCCCATAGTGGCTTATCAATGCTTTTCCACCCAGACATAGGACTGTGTTAGGCCCCATCTTTGCACTTTGTATAAACCATTACAATGCCCACTCAGTGATGACCTTTTGAATATTGTCTTGGAATCTTAATGGTCTCCTAGATTGAGTAAAACATTCTGCAATCTTCAATTTCACCCATCGCCACTCCTCTGAGGTTTAACTACTGCAAGAAACACCCCTTATTGGGGAACATTGTCCCTTCTTGACGTCAAGCGGCTTCAATAGGGTCTTCCATGCAGGGTACTCCTGATGCACCCAGGGTATTGCGATCTTGCTACGGTGCTTCTTCCCCCTCTCTGTGGGAATGAGTGTCCCACAGGGCCACTTCATCGCCCTCACAGGTATGCTAGAGGTTCAGATGATCACTCTAAGATGTGTCTATGCCCTGCAGGCTTCCTTTAACACTTGGCAGACTCACCTCTCCAAACCTCTTCTTACCCTCCCTCAGGGCCTTACCATAATAGGAGGTGATTTCAATGCTGTGCCAGACTCAGCGTTTGCTACAATGGGGCCCCCTACTGGCACCAGACAAACCGGGCACGCCTTCTCACTGACTGGACTGCTACCCTTGGCCTCTGCAATGCCTGGAGGGTATGGCATCCTAGGTTATGCCAATTCACACATACCTTGGCGGCCCATCACACTCACTGGCGAATAGACCTAGCCTTTTTGCCCGCTGACGACTGTCAGGCACATGCTTAAATCTAAACACTACTGTGTTGGATTTTGGACCACTCCCCTCTATTCCTTCATTTGGGACCCCCCACAGCTGGCCTACATCCTACGTGGTGTCTCAATGCCTGGTACTTCCAGGACAAACACGTCTTCCAAGCACTGCATGCGGAACTTCAGCCCTATTTCGACCATGCGGGGCTTCACAAGGGAACATATTAGGGCCGGGGAACAAGCCCGCTCTCCACTTGGAGCAGCACCTAATGGCTGATCCTCAGCACGACTTTTCCCGGGAATTGGAACTCATCCGTAAAGATATCCATCAGCCCTCCCTTGATGCCGCCAGACACCTTTGGCAAGGCACAAATGCAAAGATCTATGGCTGGAGAGACAAAAAGGGGAAGTTATGATACTGGATAGCATCTCATCAGCAGGTGACGAGAATCATACCTGAAATTATAGATGATAATGGATTCTCAGGGCACCCTCTTCCTGAAATTGAACAAACATTCACCCACTACTATGGGAAACTGTACACGGCCTCCGTTATGAGTGACACGGATGACTCTAGTGGTTTCCTTAATGCAGTTCCTCTCCCCTGCCTGTCCTGGATGGAAAGGCAAGTGATGAGCCCCTCACAGCAAAGGAGGTAGGAGAGGCGTTATCCAGATTGGTGCCCGGAAAGACTCCTGGCCCAGGTGGTTTCCCCACACAGTACAATACCACATAACATGAGCTCTTAGTACCCCACTTTCTGGCCCTGTACACAGAAGTGTGCCATACTGGTGCCTTTCCCCCAGAATTATATGTGGCCACAATAGTGGTAATCCCTAAGACGCAACCTCCCTCTACATCCTGCACGGACTACTGCCCAATATCCCCCCTTAACGGAGAGGTAAAAATGTTCACTACTGTCCTGGCTAACTGATTCAAACACGTCCTCGGTGCACTGATACACCCGGATCACGAGGGGCACGAGGCATTGTCTCTTTTGACTCCATGTCACCCTGGCCCACTGTCATCAAATGCCTCAAGACTTGGCCCTATATTTTATCGATTTTGAAAAAGCTTTTGGCGCTGTGGACTGGGGCTACCTCCACCTGGTGCTACCTCCACCTGGTAATGTCTTGAGCCAACTTTGGACCCCGATTCCGAGGTGTGATTCGTGCCCTGTATTCCAATCCCATGGCCCGGGTCCAGATCAAAGGGGTCCTATCTGAAGCCTTCCCTATAGGCCAGAAGACGAGACAGGGCTGTCCCCTCTCTCCAGTTCTCTGCGCATTAGCAATTGAGCCACTGGCTCAGCTTGTCTGGATGGACGCCCAGTTTAGGGGATGGAAGTGGAGAGACAGTCAGGAGGACTGCAATGCACTGTACGCAGATGATGTCCTCCTGTACCTGGTGAACTCCACTACAAGTGGTCCCCGTGTCTTCATTTGCTGAAATGCTTCAAATTTGCCTTGGGTCTTAGGATTAATCCCTCTGTCAGTTTTGGTTCCCTTGGCTCCTTCTAATGCTATGATTAGCAGAGAAGTATTCCCCTTCATTGGCTCAGCTTTGAATACCTGGGTATGTAGGTTGCCCTCCATCTGGAACTCGCCTGGACCCTCGATCTCCTGCCTTTGGTCTGGAAAGTCAAGGCTGACCTCGCCAGATGGCAGCCCCTACCACAAAATGTTATGGGGTTCATTGCACTGTTCAAAATGATGTTTCTGCCATGGTTTCTGTATGTCTTTCAAAACCTACCGCTCCACCTACATAAGAAGTGGTTTCTAAACCTCTACCAGTTGGGGACAACATTTATGTGGTACAGATCTCGGCCACGACTGGCCTTCACATACTGCAAATACGGGGCCCTTATGATGGTGGCTTGGGGATATCCAATCTTTATATTTACAATCTGGCATCCCACCTGCTTGCCATTCATGTAGGAAAGTGCCCCTTTTGGCATGATAACCCCCCACTTTTTGCCTGATATTGATGCTAACTTGACTGAGTGTGTGCTGGGATCCTGCTAACCAGGCCCGAGCACCAGTGTTCATTTCCTAAACTGTACCATTGTTTCCACAATTGGTACACACTGGCACACACCTAAGTCCCTTGTAAAAGATTCCTGTGGTACCAAGGGCTCTGTGGCTAGGGAGGGTCCCTTAGGGCTGCAGCATGTATTGTACCACCCTAGGGGACCTCTCATAAAAGACATGTACACTACCATTGCAGATTGTGTGTGTTGGTGAGGAGAAAAAGGTAAAGTGGACATGGCATCCCTCCATGTCCACAAACCTCTGCCTGTGGCATAGGTAAGTCACCCCTGTAGCAGGCCTTACAGCCCTAAGGCAGGGTGCAGTATACCACAGGTGAGAGCATAGCTGCATGAGCAATATGCCCCTACAGTGCCTAAGTCCATTCTTAGACATTGTAAGTGCAGTGTGGCCATACTAAGTACTTGGGCTGGGAGTTTGTCACTATGATCTCCACAGCTCCAAGGTGGCTTCACTGCAGACTGAGACGTTTGGTATCACGTCTCAGCACAATAAATCACACTGATGCCAGTGTTGGATATATTGTAAAATGCACATAGAGGGCATCGTAAAGATGCCCCCAGTATTTTATCCAATCCTCTAGTATAGGGCAGACTGGTCTGTGCCAGCCTGCCACTAACAGACAGGTTTCTGACCCCATGGGGTGAGAGCTTCTGTTCTCTCTGGGGTCAGAAACAAAGCCTGCTCTGGGTGAAGGTGCTTCACACCTTCCCCGACTGCTGGAACTGCAACACATGGCGGTGAGCCTCAAAGGCTCAGGCCTCCTGTTACAGTGCTCCAGAGAACTCCAGCTAGTGGAGATGTGTGCCCCTAGGACCAAGCCCCACTATTGGCAGCCGATCCAGCGGGAAAATTAGGCAAAACAAGGAGGAGTGACCACTACATCTAAGACCACCTGTAAGGTGTTCAAAGCTGAAGTGACCCCCTCCTTGTAGAATCCTCTATCTTGTTTTGGAGGAGAGGGACCAATATGGATAGGAATGTGCCCCTCTCCCCAAAGGGAGTGGGCACAGGAAGGGTGTAGCAACCCTCGGGGAAGGCAGCCGTTGGCTACTACACCCTGGCCCCTTTAACACTCCTAAATCTAGTATTTAGGGGCCCACCTGAACCGTACTTACTAGATTCCTGGTGACCTCAAGAAGGAAGAAAGAAGGAATGAAGAGCCAACCTCAGCAGTGAAGACTCCAGCCGACAACTGACTTGGCCCCAGCCCTATTGGCCTGTCTGCAGCTTCAACACTCCTGCTACAAAAAGGTGATGCATCCTCCAGGACCAGCAACCTCTACAAACCCCCGGAGGACTGCCTGCCCAGCAGAGGACCAAGAACTCCAAAATACAGCGGCCCTGTTCAGAAGAAACCCTTCAAAAGGACTCAAGAACCTCCCGGATACGTGAGCCCCGTCCACTCTGCACCCAATGCCCATGGCCCAAGTCAAGGTGGCCCATCTGTCAAAAGGAGGTCCCCAGGCAATTCCAACTTCGAGTCCACCCTGGCTTGACCCAACGACAACGCCTGCAGCCTGAATCCGGAGGACCCCCCTGACCATGACCTTATCCGGCAAAGATTCCCGACACCCAATGGTACCTCTGCACCTGCATGCCTTGGGAAATCAGACCAGTGGTCCAGCAACATCCAGTGGGCGCCTCGCCTACTTGTCCATCCTCTGGTTTTCTGGAACTGACCACTTGGGCCCTGCCTGTAGCATCTTTGTGACTCCTGGGCTTCTCCTATTGAAAAGCATCAGCCAGTCTGTGCCGCTGAGGGTTTGTGTTTGGTGCAGACCTGTTGCCCCCCAGGTGCTGACCTAAACCCCCAGGCCTGTGTCCTGAAATGATGGGTACTTACCTGCAACCTGTTCTCTTCCGAGTGCCCCCAGTCCTCATAGGATTCAATTGAAAACCCGACACCAACTTTGGCCTCTGAACCCTGCCAGCCCTGTGTTACTGGTACACTTTTGGAGTCAACTTAAACTTTGAACTGTTGACATCCTAACCCCTGAAGACTGGGATCTCAAGTCCAGTACTTGTTAATTGTGCTTACATTTTTTCTCCCCTAGGACTGCATTGGTACTTATGAGAAATTGCACTGCCTACTTTTAAAAATTTAAAGTGTTAATTACTTGTAAACTGTTTTATGTGCAAAACCTAAACAAAGTACATTTGATACATATGCTTGATACCTACTTAAAACTGTATTTACCTGCAGCAAAGACATTTTGGTTCCAGTAATAAAGTAACAAAATATATTTTTGCTATAGAAAAACATTGGCCTTGAGTTAGTCATTGAGTGTCGGCCTCACTTCTTGACTGTGTGTATACCTGCCAAGGTTAAGCTCCAGGAGCTCTTGGCAGAATATACAAAGGAACACCATATTGAGGAGGAAGATATCCCCTCAGATGGGGACGAAGTTAGGGATCAGGAGGATGACCTTCCCCCTCCTAACCTAACTAGGCAGGACAGGGCCTCAGTGCCCTTCACTCCAAGGATAGTACTCAAAGGATCTGAGTCTCGCACAGGAGGGTCTGTTCCTGTGGGAAAACTGCGGGCAGTCTCTGTGAAGACCTCCTTTTAGCAAGGATGGACAAAAGATTAGCTTTGGAGAGACAGCTCCTTTCTATGGAAAAAAAGTGATCGATCAGAAATGGGCCTAGCACTCATTAATGGTGGCAGCAACTTAGTACCTAGGCACAGAGAGCATTCTGATTCCCCTAAAATCCCCAAAGGGATTATCCCCAAATATGAGGAGGGTGGTGACATCACCAAGTGGTTCACAGCCTTTGAGAGAGCATATGGGACCAGAAGATTGAAAAAGTCTCACTGGGGAGCTCTCCTTTGGAACTGTTCACTGGTAAGTGTAGGGATGGGCTCCTTGCACTCACTGGTGCAGATGCTGAGTCCTATGACGACATGAAGACTACCCTGATTGAGGGCTTTGGATTCACCACTGAGTACAGAATTAGGTCAGAGGGGCTCACAAAACCTTGAGCCAGTCCTGGGTTGATTTTGTAGTCTACTTAGTGAAAATACTAGATGGTTGGTTAACTGGAAGTAAAGTGCATGACTATGATGGGCTTCATAACTTGTTTATGAAAGAACACATTTTGAGTAACTGCTTCAATGACAAGTTGCATCACTAGGTAGTAGACCTAGATCCACTTTCCCACCAAGAATTGAAAAAAGAAGGCAGACCATTGGGTCAAGACTAGGGTGACCAAGACTTCTACTGGGGGTGACTAAAAGATAGGGGTTACAAAGCCTCCCCAAGGGAAGGGTGGTGAGACACCTTATGATAAACGTAAAGAGTCTCTAAAGGCCCCCATAAACCTGAGCAGGAGGGTGGGCCCCAACCTCTTCACAATCTTCCCATGGGTGCAAAGGTAAAAACTGTTATCCCAAATAGGCCTGGTGTTTCAACTATAGTTAGAATGGACCCCAAACTGGAGACTTGGCCTGTCCCAAAAATAATTCCCCATGTACTGTACCAGCTAGCTCTGATATAGCCAGTCTCCAGGTGGGATGAACAGTGTGCCCAGGGCAAATCAAGGTACTGAAGATACTTTCTTTTCTGAGGGTGGTATAGGTGTTGCCACTCTTGCTGTCTGCCCCTTAATATGAAGAAATATAGACAGCATCCCCTCATTAATGGGACTAAGGTAGAATCCCTGAGGGTTACAGGTGCCAGTGTCACTATGGTGACAGACAAACTGGTTTCCCCAGGACAGTATCTGGCTGGACAGACCTACTCAGTCACCAATGGTGACAATATGACTAAGGTCCGTCCCATGGCTATGATGACCTTATAATGGGGAGGGATTACTGGCCTGAAACAGGTAGTAGTCTCTTCTGCAATCCCAGTTGAATGTCTGCTTGGGAATGACCTGGAGTCCACAGCTTGGGCTGAGGTAGAACTCAAAACCCATGCAGCCATGCTGGGAATCTCTGAGATGGTGTGCATGAAGACTAGAGCGCAAAGCCAAGCACAGGGTGAAAAAGAACTGTTGGAGTCTGGAGTAATAGCCCAACCTTCCAAGAGAAAGGGCAAGAGGACTGGTGGACCAGCTTCTGTACATCAGAAAGCACAAGGCTCATCTTCTCAAGAAGAAGTCTTAACATCTTCTGAGGGAACTGAGCCCATGGAACTTGATTCTTGCCAGCTAGAGCTCTTGGAACCAGGGGGACCCTCTATGGACCAGCTCTGCCAGGGCAGATAGCCTATCCCAGTCTTGAAGTCCTGCACAGGAAAAAGGAGATGCCAATGCCTCCCACAGGGTCTATTGGGAAGAGGGACTCTTGTACACTAAGGCCAGATACCACAAACCTGGTGCCACCAGGCGAGTGGTAATATCTCAGCAGTTGAGGGAATTCCTCCTCACTCTAGCACATGACATCCTCCTAGCTGGGCATCTGGGCCAAACTAAAACTGTCGCGTTGGCTCTCGTTATCCTAAATGAGACTACTGGATTTCTAGGTAGCAGCATTGTTCACGGTGTGGGGGACTGAGTCTGACCCACTGGTAAGGACCTCTGTCACCCTAAATCCGGTTTTGCTCCGGCTTACTAGCAGTGCCTCATCTCTCCCAAGGGGAAGGGATGATTGGGCAGCTGAGCGCATGACATCTTGGGAACTTCTCAGGGAAGTCGTGGTCACTCAGATCCAAACCAGCTCTCTCATTTACAGTATGATCTCATACACAAATGACAAAGGCAGTTTAAGTTTTATATATTGTTTCAATAAAAATACTGCATTTTAGATATTAAGGCGTGAGCTGCAATAACCAGAACCATACAACACAGTAGGATTGAAATAGTCTCGAGGAGAGTGAAACATAAGAATAACGCTATCATGGTGTTAACAATTTCTACTCTCTCTCAGCTAGTTCTATTTTGAGCACAGCATGTTAAGCTTCTAACTTGCCTTTCAGATTCCCTGGGAAGCCATCAACCCTCATACCTGAGCAAAGGCCTGTGATCTGGTTCAGCATCTGCGAGGCAGTCAGCGTCTAGTTGTGGTTCCCTGGTCGGAATCTCCCTCTTGCGTGTATTGGGACGAGGAAGTGTTTTTATAACTAACATGTCAGTGTGATCACAAAATGTCCCTACGCAAGAATGCCAAAGACTAAACTCCTACCACGTCTATCGGCAATGTACCAGACTGTATCCTTGACTGAAGAACAGAGTGAACAAGAATGTGTTATTGAGAACTCCAGTGCTGAAGTAGGCTAAACAGTGTGATATAAAAAAATAAAACAAGACCGTAGAACTGGTTATTTGGAAAATAACAGTACGAAGCCGAATAAAAAGCATTTAGAGCAAAGTGCACAGAGGCTCTAAGCTGCGAGCAAAGGAATAAAATACATCCAGGGCAAAATGCACAAAGGCCTAAAGCCTGAAGCTAACGCGCAAAGGATACATAAAACTGACCACACTACACCCTCCCCTTGTCGGTAGCAAGTGGTTCTAATAATATAAAAATATGCCCCAGATACAAAAAATACATCAAATATATTTCGACAAGTTCAGAGGACAGCAAAGCAGAAAACTAACTTAAATTGGGAAGCATGTGACTTTAAAGCCAAATTTGATACAATGTCAATTTAACAAAAAAAAATTCCAATTCTTAGACGGAAGCCACGGAAAGCAGGAGATCCTCTACTTCGACAGATGTCAATATCGGAAAATCCACGCCAAAAACTATCATGGAGCAGGTGTGTTCCAAAGCCCCAGAACCATCCAGGGCGGCACCCCGTGTAGGGCCTATGAATGAGACAATACCATCTTCCTCCAGGAAGGGAATCTCATAAACTGCCTCATGAAGCAAACGCAACCGTAGTGCACAAGTCTGGGAATGAGCCCTAATCTGGAACATCAACAGATCAGTATCGACCACTTGGGGGCGCTGCAGTGAGAGACAGAGAGCCAGTGCATGTTCAAAAGAGCACCAAAGGCACCGAAACATGGGATGCACACAATCCAAAACCGGTCGGAATGACAGAGACCAGTCACACTCCAACTGTCCCAGGAGTATTGCTCCAAAATGCTGCATCATGCGTTCACGACACAGCTGTGCTGACGGGAGCGCCAACATGGGATCTCGTCGCGGTGGGACAGCCATTGCGGAAGAGCAACAGCAAAACCCCAGCCAACAAAGCCAAAGTAATCGGAAATCCCCCAAAAATGGTTCCGAAAATAGAATGAATAGCCGAAGGTATTAAACCGAATATGGAGGAGAAGGTATGAGCAAACCCAACACCAACGGCTTTGAAAAATGTGCAATTCCAGCAGTGCTGGCCCACGAGTTCACCAAAGTGACTCGTAAAGTTAGTATTTAAAAGGGACTGTATTTCCGCTGATGACCTTGCCACCTGAAGTGCGTAGGTCTCGCTAGCAGATGTAAGGGCCACATGCTTTTGAAACAATAGAGCTTTCAGTCGACTCAACTTGTCGAAATTCACCTTGGAAGTAGCAATATGAGGCCAGATGTCCGCTACCTCCCTAATTTGAGTGGGGGAAACAACACATTCCCGCAGCACGTAACGGCTTTGGTGACAACAACCACGTAAACTATTCCGGCATGCATGCCACAACAGGGTTCACTGTTAAGAAGGACGTAGCTGCCGTTTGAAAGCACCTGAAAAGTGTTTTTAATTACCAGGACTGGAACTCCCTTAAGATAACAAGCTAAGTTAGCAATCGAGGCATTACATGCCCCGTGCAAAGACAGCTGTTTACAAACCATTGAATGGCTGACAGAAGTTTCGCATTCGCTACCGCTAAGAAAAACCTCCCTCATACCATTAAGACATCTGTATCGAAAGGGAAGCTCCCACACCTCATGTATGTAACTGTCTCCCAACTGTTCATATCTACCCACCGGAATGTGATTTAAACAAGAAGTAAATTGCAGAGTGGAGATAGGCAAATTAATAACCCCGTGAATCAACCACTCAGCTGACGGAATCTCAGCCACAGTAAAAGGCAATTTCTCCAACTTTTCAATATGTAACATAACATATGTCGCTTCCTTCTTAGCCATCAATTGTTGTTGACGTGTCAAATTAAAGGAAATAAATATCTCCCTGGCACGAATGTGCTGCCACGGAACGCGACCTGCCTTCAAGGCCTGTAGAGTCCAACCCAACTGCATGATGGACCGTGTTTGACTCTGCCCATGATATAAAGAAGACATATCAGATTTAATAATGTCTATAGCAGAGGAAACAATGTTGTCAATTGTATATACACTGTCTGAAAGGGTATGCATCCCATTATCCACAACACACAAAGCCTGTATCAAATTATCCTGATCAATTTGCCTCAACCGGGCCGCTGCCTCTTGTTGTGAAAGTTTCCAAATCTCAATATATACCTCATACAAAAAACGTTTCTTCCGTGGTACTCTTGGTCCTGACAAAAAATCTTGCAAGTCAGTATCATTAGACAGTAACGTGAGATGTGTCTTAACTGCATCCAGCGTGGATGACTTCAACCATTGTTGACAAAGTTTCCCCACGCTGTATGTAGTAATGATGTCAGCATGTTCTGGTGATATGTAGCGAGGGTCTGCCCTACTAGTCCTGAACCCCCCCGAAGAGGTGACAAAACGCTGATGACACCCATTAGTGTCTATGGGCCACAATAACCACCCGCCCGGACGTATCAATGAAGTGTTATGCGTACCATTCTAGACCCAGTCTGTAAGCTCACTAAACGTGGCATTAAGATATTGCTGCCAATTTTTCCATTTGGAAGGGACAGGTATGCTAGGCAAATTCAAGTTTCTAATTGTTGCTAAGCCCAAACAGCTAGTCTGCTGTACAGTGTCATTTAGGAAAATCATTTGGACAGGAATAATACATGCCCTAAACAATGTGTCCCTACCCCGCATTTGCCAATTTTTCGTTCCCCAGACACTTTTCAAATCAACAGTTTTGGACCAGTATTCATACCCCTCAACTGAAAGTTTGGATACAAACAAATTTGAATACAGTAATTTAGTATCAGTCAATAACATTTGCTTATTAGTATGCGGAGTAACCTTATAATAGTAAGACTTAGCACACTGTTGATTATGCCCAGAAAAATATGCAAATTTATCAGAATAAGTTTTAGAACTCCCCTGTGGAGGAGTCGGGCAATGTTCCCATTGCATATATTCAAATATTGATTTAGGGCTACTAGCTTTATGAATAAAGTGGTGTCCATAATAATTGTAGCAAAACATGTCACCATAATTATCTCTAAATTGGTAAGCATCTTCATTTTCATAGACAGTATAATATTGCAATTCTGTCAACATAGAATCCACTGTTTTTACGTCCCAATCATCAGAAACAATGCCTGGTATAACGATATCATTCATTGACAATTTGAGAACATACGGTATCCGAATCATCTCAGTGGGACCATATATATCAAACATCACTCTATCCCACACAATCCCATCCGGAATTGGTACAGCAGAAATGTTCACAAAGGACAAGTCTCTTCGAACCATATGTGACGAAAAATGTGGTTTCAAGACCGTCTCCACGTGCTCAATGTCAGATCGTTCAGGAAGAAAATGGCCATGTATTACCAGAAAAAAGGTAACTACAAACCCCAGCCATAGGAAAAGAGTCATCACAGTCATAAAAAGCCACAGGTAGTTCCAAGGAACAACAAAATATGTATGTTTGAGCCAACATAGCAGCTTACGTGAAACCCAGGGCTGATGTTGAAGAGGACGAGGAGTCCGATACGGTATCATCAGTGGTGTTGAAGCAGCCGGAGGCAGTTCTCGCAAAAGGTGCAACCGTAAACAAAGAAGTGGATGGTGGCTCTCGCCTTGGCACGCTATAAACCACAAGTTCAGTAATACCAGTAGAACTTACAGCAACTTGATCAAAAGATTCCAAAGTATTCGCCGTCAGTGGAACAATCGCAAGATCAGCTTCCACCCTCCCCAAGCTCGGAAAGGAAATAGCGTTGGTGCAAATCACCTGCAGCTGGACTTCTTCCCCAGTAGCGAGAGGGATTCTGGAACTACTGGGTGTCCCTCTTGGTCTGCTGTGCAGAATCGGCCACACGTTGCAACTTAACATTGTCAATGGAAACAAAGTGATTTCCTTTTGCCCCTTGCAACGGTGGCAATATTACAGTTCTTGTGCCTTGGATCCCTAGCACAGAGACAGGCACCCGATAAGAAGGACCAAACTCTTTTTTCACTGCGACCTTTTCAAGCACAAGATCCCCAATCCTGGGAATCCAACCAGTAGGCGTTACTGGTTCATCCTTAATTCCTGTGGAGGCAGCACTGGCAGAAGAGTTATCTTCACGGAATTGTTGTAAATCCTGCAAAACAGTGACACGATCATTTATGTCAAAGGGCGTAACTGCTGTCTTCACACCAGGACCATCCAGATCAGGAACATACATTTGTGTTCCAAACAGGCACTCATATGAAGTACGACCCCCCAGGGACCTTCTAGGCAAGTTATTAAGTGCTCTCTGTACTCCATATAGGTGGGCTAGCCAACTACGACCCGTACCTATAACTCTGGCCATTAAGGATTGCTTTAAATCGTGATTCAAACGCTCCACGACAGAATTTCCAGCGGGATGAAATGGAGACGAGAACTGGAGCTGGACCCCCAACGAAGCCATGGTGTCCCTGAACGCCTTAGAGGCAAAAGCAGGGCCCTGGTCCGAATGAAAAGCCGCAACTGCATATGTATCGACAAAGATGCGCAGATCTTTAATAACAGTTCGAGCGTCAGCCGAGCGCTGTGGCTAGACCCACACAAATCTGGAGCACGAATCTACAGCAACCAATATATATTTGTATGCACTATCTGGTGACAATGGACCACAATGATCCAAGTACACACACTTTAAAGGTTTATTTGATATCAGAAGGGGCATCTGCTGCGGGCGTCTAGCCGTGGAAACTTTAATTTGTTGGCAGACATCACAACAAAGGACATACTGCTTTGTCTCCTTATAGAGACAAGGCCACCAATAACGAGCCTGTAAGAGTGAAATGGTGGCAGCCACGCCTGCATGTGCAGAAGCCGCCCCCTCATGTGCTGCAGTAATTAATCGAGGTCGCTCAATTTTATTGGGCATTTCACGTATACCAACGCCTGGAATTTTAACTACAGCGTTCAGCATACCACCCATATAGTAACTATATTTAGAAGGGAATCCTTTAGGAAATGGCGTGCCATCAGCCGTAGCTTTTATGGCAGCCAAAATCTCTGCGTCTGGTTTGGAACTCGAACGAGTTACTGCGGCCACAGTGGCAACTGCCACTGCCGATTTTGCGGCTTCATCAGCCAATGTATTCCCAGCAACGTGTATTCCAACGCGCTGGTGTCCAAGTGTATGCACAAAATGGACTTTAGGAAGCATTTCCTTCAGATCCACAACCTTCCCCCACAGCAATTTGTGTTTAATGGTGTTACCTTTGGAATCTCTGAACCCATTCAACCTCCAGTAGTGCAAATATTCATTGAAAGACTGAACACAGTAATAGGAGTCTCAAACCAGCAATGTAAATATTGCCGGATCCGTGTGTTCCAAGGCTAACAATAGAGCTTTAAGCTCAGCCAACTGTGCCGTACAGTCTCCCAAGGTCTGTGTATAAGTATGTTGGGGGCAGAACTCTTCCCCCTCCATATAGCCGCTCACCACCGCACATGCAGCAGAATACTGTTGTTTAGTCCCAACCGCTGGTTGCGCAGAGCCATCGGTATACATGACCACCTGATATTGGTCAATAGGCAATGTGCCAGCGGGAACTGGGTACTCCATTTCATACTGAAGAAATTCCTGAGTCTGCAGTTTAGGGTCAAATATGTAATCTACATCAGTGGCTGTCAAAGACGCTGCCCATTGTATCCATCGTGGGTGTAAAGCTTTCGAATTAGGAACACTCGCTTTTGTAACAGCCTCTAAGGCTGGAATCGGGGAAACGACAATGATGCGTTGGCCCTGGGCAAGAGGTCGTTCTTTAATCACAGCCATCTGTACAGCAGTGAGAATTTTCTCAGTTTGTGCAAAACGTCGTTCTGCAGCAGAATACAAGTGCGACTTGTATGCCATTGGGACTGTCTCACCCTCATTAAAGGTGACATATGTAAACCCAACGGCACCAGGTATAACCCTGATGACCAGATGCGTTTTATTGTCCCGAGTGTGTAAATGCTTTACTGCTAAGAGATCAGTTTGCAAATCTCGAAGAATATGTGTATGTTCATTCGTCCAAAATCTACTTGAAAAATTCGGGCGAATCAACTCGTATAATGGTTTTATACGTGTAGCGTAATCAGGAATGTAAGTTCTGCCAAAATTTAGAAACCCCAGTAACGACTGGAGTTTCCGAACCGTATTAGGAGGTTGCAAATGAGCACATTTCTCCAAAAAGTGTGGCGCTAAGCTCTTGCCCTCATTCGACAACTCATATCCCAGGAAAATGACGCTGAGGATGGCAATCTTCGATTTCTTAAAATTAAATTTGTAGTTGATTTCAGCAAATCCCACAGCAATGCGCGCTACCTGCCTTAAATGTTGCAGTAACTCGTCGTCTGTCAGATAGATATCATCAACATATGATCAAGCTTCAGGGTCCAACTTGTGCAGAATTTCAGTTACACAAGCCGAAAATAGTCCTGGGCTATTCTTATACCCCTGAGGCAGACAACAAAACTTTTTTTGAGAGCCAAACGCACTAAAGCTCGTATAGTCCCTACTTTCGGGCGCTATATTTTGGCAGAAGAATCCATTCGAGATATCTAATGTCGTTTTGTATTTCTTACGCACTATATTATTCATGAGCGCTGTGCTGTGTGAATTTTGTATTGCTTACGTGCGTGTATGTCCATTTAAATGTCTGTAATCCACTACTATCCTATAAGAATGGTCCGGTTTAGCTACTGGAAATAAGGGATTATTCATCGGCGAGACACAGGATTCAATTACTCCCTGGTACTCCAATTGTGTAAGTATTTTCCTTACCGATGCCTTCGCTTCAAATTTTATAGGATATTGCGGTTGCGGCTAAGGTTCGCCCTTTATCGGAATTAC
This sequence comes from Pleurodeles waltl, assembly GCF_031143425.1. Lineage (NCBI taxonomy): Eukaryota > Metazoa > Chordata > Amphibia > Caudata > Salamandridae > Pleurodeles > Pleurodeles waltl. Next base: position 1,082,807,917 of record NC_090437.1, on the reverse strand, counting down.
ATGATAAGGTGAATCCCTATTCCACCCCACATTATTTCTATATAAGGCGGGTGCCTGCGCCAGAGCCCATGTTTTACTATAGGACCCTGCTAGTTCTCCCGGAACAAGTGGTGAGAATGAAGGCGTAATAACCTCCTCCCCTACTGGACAGTCACGAAGAAAGTCAGGGGGCCAATCCTGTTTGGCCAGCAGAATGTCATACAATTTGACCACACGGTCCCAAAAGATGGCGCTTATAGTGTGCTCAATGTCCCCTTCTAATTGTAAAGTTACTGTATATACTCTATCGGGATCAGAGACACGCATATCTGCTGTTTCGACTTGTATGAAGTCATCAGTTGCTTTCACCTCCAGATGCTCTAGAAGATTCCGGCGAACTATTGTGACCTCTGCCGTGCTGTCTAACAGTGCTAACGCCCATGTCTTGTTCTTCAAGAGAACTCTCTTCTTGAGTGGCATGTCTAACTGAGACTGCCGCCACCTTCTTCTTTTTAAACTGCTGTTTTTGTTGGATCGGTTTCTCTTCTTTCTTGACAGAAACCTCTGTCGAGCGTTGTGATTCCTGTCTCGGTTTCACGTACTCTGTTCTCCGCTCTGACCGCCCACCTCTCTCATTTCTCTTTTCCGATGAGTCCTGAAAGGAACGAGATTGGCGTGTATCAGTATATTGATATCTATCAGGCACCTTCAAATTATCCCTATTCCTGAGATTATACCTAGTCTGTAGCGGAGATTGTCCCCTGTCTTTTTTAGGTGTTTGTTGTTTTTTCTCCCAGCGCTTTTTAGTACCCGCAGGTTGCTGTTGTTTAGTAGTATCTTTACTACTCTTACACTGTAACTGTGTTTTTTGCGGTCTAGCCCCAAGGCTATCACGACCGATACTCGAATATGTTTCTGCTATTATTCTCGGCAGCTCCCGCTCCTGATTAAGTTGCGGGATGTCTTGAAGACGCATACACACCGCTAGTGCCACTGCCTCTCCTTTGAGATTACTCAAAATAATAGAAGAAACTGCGGCAAAATTGCCCATCAGCTGCATCCCTAAATCTAAGGCCGGGGCAGCCCCATATTCATCTTGAATTTGTTTCAGCACTTCCGGTAGATTAGCCAATGTCGGTGTACCGTGTGCTGTAGTGTAGAGCGCGGCAAACACCGTGCCACATGCATTACAATGATCCACCGTAGGAACCATTCCATACGGCAAACACATTGTCAATATTCTATGTTTATCCTGAGGTCCCGTATGGGGAAATACTGCTTCCAGCGTATTAATTTTTTGCCCCAGCCAAAATGGAGTTTCCTCACGTTTAGCCGGTACTTTGCCCATAACTGAATGTACAGTGGCCGGATTGATACCCGGAACCACCGCATGTGGTTGCGCCGGAGCAGCACGCGCTGCGTTAGTATTTAGTGTCTGCATTACAAACTGAACTAATCTTCTATATGTAGTCGCTAAGTCGATATATAAACGACGAACTTCAGCCACTGCCAAGTTAGCAACCGCAGGATATGGTGTGTATGTAGCCAATAAAGGCCAGGTAGGACCATCATTACTCAGTGGACCTAACCTAACTTGTGCTACTGTGTGTGAGAGGGCACCATCAAGCCAATTATGGTGTTCTTGGAAATGTGTCCAGGTAATTAGATCATTGATTGCATCAGATTGTGCCAAGATGGGGATACCAGTAAAATCATGAAACTGTCTTGGTGCTTCCATAATATACCAGAGCACTGCTCAGAGCGGCATTGTGCTGCTTTGCTATGTAGGTAAGTGCTCTGTGTGACTGGGCGCTACCATCATATGCTCAATGGCTGACCGATTTGTCTGGAGGCTGCCCTTATACGCCAAGAGACTGATTAGTATGCCTTGATGGCACACTCATATGGAAACCATTCTTTGAGTGCTACGATCACAGACTGGGGTGCTACCTAGCAGGTCTCGCCTGTTTTCATCACATGCCTATGAGCTGCCTAAGTGTTCTGGGCGATGCCATTATTTGCCTTGATTCTGCTCATAGCTCATTGGGAGCAGCACCACATTATTCAATGCTGCTCTGTGTACATTTGGCATTCCTAACAAGTGCCTGGATGCTGCCATCAAATATCTTGGGTGATGCCATCATATCCGCGACTATTGCTCAATTTGTCTTAAGCTCTGGAATCGTGTGCCTGTCCACCGTTCTTTGTACCATGGGCTGTATTGTCATGTGTGTTGATGCTGTAGAAATTTGATGTTTCATGCTCAGGGTCGAGTCTCTGCTGCATTGCATGTGTGGCCAGGGCCGGCTTTGGCGGGGTACGACTGGTGAGGCTGCATTGGGCGCTGACCTGGAAAGGGGGAGGGGGCGCTGACCTCAGGGTAGAGGGCGCTGTGTTTAGCAAAAAGCACCTGAAGCAAAGTTCCTTGTGCGTCCAGCTTTCGGGCAGCAAGAAAAGTGTCAAGATAACTTCTTTGATTAATGTTCCTGACCGAGATCGACTGGAGTTTTGTCCATTGGCAGTTTTGACTCGCCATAAATTAGCGCAGATGGTTAATAAACCTGCTGCAAAGAACAGATCTATATTTTATGTGGCTAGCTGAGTGAATTAGTACAGCTAGCCTTTGCCAGAGCTTTAAAACAAATACATTCTATGTGAGGGAGGGACTATGAAGAGATGCGGAACACTTTTGCGGGGTGGCAGTACGGGAATCCAAGGAGGGGGGAGGGGGACGGCAAAGAATATTGTTGTACAGGGCGTCACCAGTGCTAAAGCCGGCCCTGTGTGTGGGATTGTACCTTCGGAGTTCTCATCACATGCCTGTGTGCTGGAAGTGTCAGAGGTGATTCAGTAATATGCTTTGGGTGCTGGGAGCTCTATGTAGTCCCACAAAATGTGAGGGAGCATTCCAAGGGACAGCTCAATGGATCACTGCTCCGACTGTGGTTCGTCTGTTCTTATGTGATGTATCGACTGTTCACAGGTGTCTGGGAGAATGTCAAACTATTCTGGAGCGCAAACATTTTGAGCCAAGAGAAGCAAGGAAATATAGGGCCGTTTCGAGGGGAAGGAGAGGAGCAATTACCCGATTCATGATGGTGGCAGGTTGTTTTTGGTGCAAATACTCGACTCCTTCCCGGCTTCAGGGCACGTCCAAGTGTTCCAGATAAAAAATACAAAGGGCCTCTCACCCACAATCATTTTCACCACGTCAGTCGATTTTTATTCAGTCCCCATGCATTCCTTAAAGAGCGCAACACTACAGCTTACACGTATTTCACGCTCTTAAGCTTTTCCAAGATTTGTGGCTTAACGTTTTGAGTCCCATGAGCGTCAAACTTGTTTCCTTTTTCTTCTGCTTCGCGCTCTGTCTTTATATATGGAGCAGTGCACTGATTTTAGGCGCCCCAGCCTGGGCAAGGCAGCATTATATTTTACCGTTTGGGCGCTCCCGCTTCACTCATCAGGAGCAACAAGACCGTTTTTAGGTCGTTTATTGAAAACTGAGGGCAGTTTGTGGTACTACTGTAAGGCAGCCGTTTCCAGTGGCTTTAGTGCACCACCGGCCTTGATTGACGGATAAAGAAATAAGCTTGCTCTACCCTGCTGTGCTGCCGAGAATTGAGGATTAGTGTGTTGTACAATCCACTTGTCATCACATTCCTGGTGTGATGGTTTTGGGGCTCTCACCCATCTGCCCCCCCCCCTTAAAGTCTCTAAATTGCCAATACAGGGCTGCGGGGGTAGGAATCTTGGAAAGGAAAGGTGACTGGGGCTGCAGGTCTGCGAGTCAGGGGTCGCACTGGCAGCTTTAATGGCCCAAAACTAAATTATAGAGGTCTCTGTTGCATTATTTTCGAATGTCGAAATTGTACCCGTCAGATATACTATTTTCTCCCAAACTGGCTCATAACCGTACTTTAGCTTCTATCGTATATTATTGCATAGATGAAGGGAAAAGATGCATCCCAATAATACATATAATATATATGTGTCTTTTACTTTAGGCTTCCTTCTCCCAGCCATCCAGCTGCCCCAGCCGAACACATTAAAGAGCCTTTGGCATATATGAGAAGAGCGCAGGTGAGTTCATGTTACCTATTGTGTTCTTACCTTTTACATGACCTGGAGTTTAAAGACCGGGCCCAGATGTAAACAACTGATTAGAAATGTGCATTTCTCCTTCTGTTTTCTTAGCAGTGTGTGCTATTTTTAGCCAGTTAGTGATACAATAACAACATTCAAGATGAACAGCTTAGCAGCTAATTGTTAATTGGAAGGTAATGCTGGTATTTCAGGAATCACCTTTTCTTTCAGTATCATCCTTATTAGAACGAAGTAAGAAAATAACATTTTAACTAAACATCATATCATATATATATATATATCAAAAAGGATAAACATATAATGTCCTGCTACCAGTCCCACCATTTATGCACAGTTCTGTAAGGGACAGCACATTGTTTCAACCTAAGATTTATCCAACAAATTGACATATAACTATATTTAAAGTACTCAATGGAGACACACAACAGTTGTAGAAAGTGTTTAGGAAAAATTGAGTGGCGTTTGATAATGTGTGAATTAATGGTTGGATAGACGTATGTTGCTTGGGTGAGGGTATAGATGAATGGATGCATTTTTGAGTGAATTAAACTATGAATGGCTTTATGGTTTGATGCTAATTGACACCTGGAAACCACCATAAGTGCACTGGAATAGTTAGTCAGGACCTGTCTCTTCATTCATTATAAAGCGGATATAAACACGTTTGATGTTCTTTAGTTAAAAAAATAATAATCTACTTATGTTAGAAATGGGGTCCTTTGATTGGCAGTCAGATTACCCCCTGTCCAAGCAAGGACCCTCACTCCTGTCAGGGTAATTCTCACACAATCCAAATGATCCTGTGCCCACCCTCTGGTAGCTTGGCACTGAGCAGTCAGGCTTAAATTAGAAGGCAATGTGTAAAGTATTTGTACAATACATCATGCAATAACACAGTGAAAATACCACAGAAAAACACCAGACAGGTTTAGAAAAATATAAGATATTTATCTGAATAAACTGAGGTCAAAACGAGCAAGATTGGATAATCTCTAGTTGAAAAAATCACTTTGATATCAATAAGAATAGTCTTAAGTCCTTAAAAGCAATAAATTTCTCTTGCAAGCACAAAGTACCTGGTTTGCGCCAAAATTGCATGCACGGAGACTGCAGAGGAGGAGATGCGTGTAAAACGAAGGGTGTGCATCAGATTTCTGGGCGCACACAGATGATGCGTCGATTCTTTTCCAAGCGACAAGGGCTTTGCATCGAATTCCGGTGCACAGGCTTGAATCCACTTTGTGATGCGGGGTCTTTTGACGCCCAGGGACGATGGAGAGAAATCCTGGGCACGCGGGATGAATTCGATCTGGTGGGTGATGCGTCAGAGTTTTCTGTTGCCCGGCAGGTGCTGCGTCAATTCCTCACTCAGGAAGTCAGGCTGCGTTGTTCCGGTTCGGCAATGCATCGATCTGGTGGGCTGTGTGTCAAAGTTCCGGTCACAATGCAGGCACTGCGTCGATCTCCACTTGGAGAGCTGGGCTGCGTAGTTCCAGGTCAGTGATGCAGTGATTATCTTACTGCAAAGCAGGATGTGCGTCGATTCCGGCAGGCTGTGCATCGATTTTCGCCACACAAGGAGTTTCTTTACAGAGATGAAGTCTTTTTGGCCTCGAGACTTCAGGAACAGGAGGCAAGCTCAAGTTAAGCCCTTGGAGAGCACTTCTCCGCATAACCAGAGGCCAGCAAGGCAGCAGGGCAACAGCGAGGCAGCAGTCCTTCTCAGAAAAGCAGTCTGGGAGAGTCCTTTGGGCAGCCAGGCATTTCCTCTTGGAAGGTTGCAGGTTCTGGGGCAGAGTGTCTGTCCTAAGGAGCATCCTGAAGTGTCCAGAAGTGTCTAAATTGGTAGGGTCAGGGACCCAGTTTATATACCCAAAAGTGCCTTTAAAGTGGGGGAGACTTCAAAGAGTGTTTTTGAAGTGCACAAGGTCCCCTTTCAGTAAAACCCTGTATGCCAGGGTCCCAGTAGGTGGTTTGGCAGTCCCGTGTGTGAGGGAAAGCCACTGTCCTTTAAAATGTAAGTGTCAGGCACCCCACCCTTCCACCCTAGGAAGACCCATTCAGTATGCAGATGTGTGACTGAGCATCCTGTGTTTGTGGTTGTCTGGGGGAAATGCACAGCCCAGCCCAGACGTGGATTGTAAGGCACAGAAAGATTTAAGTGCAGAGAAATGCTCACTTTCTAATAGTGACATTTCTAAAATAGTAACATAAAATCCAACCACACCAGTAAGCTGGATGTTGTATTACCATTTTGGCCATACTAAATATGACCTGCCTACCCCTTTCTGATCAGAATCTACCACTCAAACAGTGTTTGAGGGTAGCCCTAATGTTAGCCTAGGAAAGGAGCAGGCATCACAGCAGTGGAAAACAAATTTAGGACTTTACCACTACCAGGACATATAAAACACACAGATATATGTCTTGCATTTTACCTACACAGCACCCTGCCCTCTGGGTTACCTAGGCCCTACATTAGGGGTAACTTATATGTAGAAAAGGGGAGGTTTAAGGCTTGGCAAGTACTTTTAAATGCCAAGTCGAAGTGGCAGTGAAACTGCACACCCAGGCCTTGCAATGGAGTCCTGAGACACGGTTAAGGGGCTAATTATGTGGGTGGCACAATCAGTGCTGCAGGCCCACTAGTAGTATTTAATTTACAGACCCTGGGCACATGCAGTGCCCTTTAATAGGGACTTACAAGTAAATTAAATATGCCAATCGGGTATGAACCAATATCGCCATGTTTTAAGAGAGAGAGCATATGCACTTTAGCACTGGTTAGCCGTGGTAAAATGTGCAGAGTCCTAAAACCAGCAAAAACAGTGTCGCAAAGTGGAGGGAGGCAGGCATAAAAGTTGGGGGTGACCACCCTAAGGCTGTCAGGTCTAACAACTTACTTTTTGCTTCCTGTCCTAACATAATCTCTAGTTAGGACATAAATCTAACACATTTTGTTATTAACCATTTCTTGTGAGCAAAATGCCTCAAATAGTGTCTATATATAAAGTTATTTATCACAATAAATGATAGAGAAAAACGAAATCATCTCTGGTATAAAAAAAAAATATTGTATAATAGATTAAGATCTATATACCAATTGACATTTATTTTTTAAAATATGTAGCCGTTTATCCATATGTCTTCAACCACATACTACTTGTGTATATAGACCTCTGTGAAGGCAGTCATAGAAAACTATCTATTCATGTAAGGCCAGAGCAATATGCGTGTTGTGTGTCAATTCCCCACAAGAGCCCGTGCAGTTCAACAGGAACAATGTCAAATTGCTGTGTTGTTCATCTGTTATCATACACATGCCATATGGCAGACCAAACAGTCTGATTTTTGTATAATTACTGGCCACATAGAACTAAAGTTACCTCCAACATATTTCTTCTGATTGAATAATCTATTAATATTGTTTCTCTATGCATTTCTTATTGGTGCTATTCACCTGGAGTTGGTAGATGCCTGCTTTCTTCTGTTTGAATGCTATGATCTTCTATTAGTGTTTCTCTGCACACATTGTCCGAACACCCTGCATGAAAGGTTTCCAAAGCTTGTATTTGCCTTTTACTTCTTCCCTTCAAATCGGACCCAAAGTGCATTTTCATGAACAAGATCAGTACAGGAATAAACTACTTTCAAGTTAAAAATGCACGTCCAATCTGATAATTCTGAATGTTCAAATGTCTAGATCACTGTCCTATCAGAGCATAACACATAAGTGAAGATAATATTTTAATTTAGCAAATATGTCTGTTCCACTCTCCATTGGCCACGCAGTCACTAAGCACTTGAAACTGTTTGTCAAACAGGTCACTTTGCTGAAAGGTTTAAAAACCATTGTTTTTTAAAATGCAGCCCTGAATCTTCTCCTCTGTGTCTCGGATCAGATCACTATTCTTGCCCCTTAACAGCAAAAAAGCAGTGATTTCAGGTTTGATTTTTTTAAAATTATGAATGAATAAATATATAATGTTCATGATAACTTCACAGACTTCGCATCTACCACTTATCTAGTCCTGTAAAACAGGGCTCTGTTTACGAAATGAGTGTTGATAAACCAGATAATGAATATTCGAGGAGTAGCCTCTTTGTTGATCTTAACTTATTGCCACAAAGACGATCAGATTTTTGGACACAGGATTCAATGTTTGGTTCATATAACTTAGTCATACTATACGTGTTGAAAAGTATATTCTTACACTCCAAAGCCAGGTTTCAAATGAAGCGTTTTTATGAGAACCGTTGGTTGGATGATGGAGTGTACTCACATTGCAGTTACTTTTCATTAAGGGCTGACCTGTTCTCTTTAAGGGGGAAGCAAATCTATCAAACCCTGAGGGACGTAAACATACTGGGTCCGATTCACAAAGGTAAACTTAGACCAAAAGTCTAAGTTTAGACCAAAAGTCAAAACTTAAACCAAAAGTGTAACTTTATTATGAGTAAAGTTAGACTTTTGGTCCAAGTTTAGACCAAAAGTGTAAAGTTAGACCAAAAGTATAACTTTACTATGATTAAAGTTGGAGTTTTGGTTTAAGTTTAGACTTTTGATCTAAACTTACACCAAAAGTCGAAACTTGAACCACAAGTGTAACTTAATTACAAGTAAAGTTAGACTTTAGGTCTAAACTTAGACTTTTGTTCTAAACTTAGACTTTCGGTCTAAGTTTACCCTTGTAAATTGGGCCCACTGTGAGGACTGCCCCAGGCAGTAAGAGGTTGCTGGGCGCGTGGCTCTTGGCTCACAGCTGTAGCGTACAATTGTTCATTGAAACTACATGGCTGTGGATACAAAATGACTCAGAGCATGTGGAGGAATGAGGGAAGTTATTTTTTTAACTTTAGTGGTGATTGCAGAGGGTATAGTGCAGTTATATCACGTCATGACAAGCAAAACAATATAGTATATATTGTATGTGTAAGTTCTGTAGTGTAAGTTAGCTGGTGCCAACCCCACTAAATGCGTTTCTTGGAGTAGTGCAATGTAGATGCCTCTCCGTTTTAGGTAGGAGTATATCTGGTGACGTTTGATGGCAGAGTGCATACCAGGTGAAGTACAGTCCAGGTGAAGATGGTATGGTTAGGTACCCAGGATGTCATTATGGGGATTGTGCGGTCGTCAAGACTCTGCCAGCCAGCCCCACAATGCACCCAGGTCTAAGGCCAGCACCTGCATGAGAGTTGACATTGAATCTTGCTTTGCATGTGTAGGTGACCCCCCTGATATGTGCTAGTATGGACAACGTATGCCATCTAAACATGAACAAACAATCCCTAACCCTCACCAACCAGGAGACACAGAAGAACGGTCAGGTGTCCAGACTCCATCGAACCATTAACCTGAATACAACAGTGCGCCATTGGCAAAAATGCTCAGAGGAGCTTCAGTGAGGAGGGGCCAATCCGCATGCACCCACATATGCACAGCCCGCCTGTTTCTTGCCATCCCAATGCTTAGTGCAGAATACGGCGCACTGTCCTTCTGTTGTGAGCACCAAGGAACTAGTCAAGGGGGCCTGCGGACTGTCCTCTCTCCCCTGGGCTTCATCTGGCAATGACAAATGATGACAACAATAGGTGAGTTAAAGATCATCAGCCGTGCATGGGGTCAAGAGTGGGCCCTGGGTGGGTCCCTCCATGGCTGGTACCGAGTCAATGCCAGCATAGGATGAGTCCAAAAGGCAATACTTTGATGTGCTTGTCAGGCTACTTAGGTGGCTCGCGGACTACAGAGCAGCCTCTCTGTCAAGATCCATGTGCCTCTTGGTTGGACAGCCCTCTGCAAGCATACTCTTCGGTGTTGACTATGCTTCTGTGGCCAGGGCGGGTGACGGGGTAGGACTGTCCAGACCATTACGGTGTCTCTCAATCCAGTCCCACAGGTCCACTGGTGTGTCGCAGAAGTGTGAACGCTCATCCACCATGACTTCAAGCAGGCAGAAAACAGCAGCATATACTGGAGGCCCAGCCCTCGGAGTGCACATTTTGCTTTCAGAAATGAAGTCCTTTTGCGTTGGATCACCAGCGTGTAGTTTGGGAAGATAACGATTGTACTATTGCCAACTCACGAGGGAACATATGATCAGGCTGCGTGCAGTATGGTGTTTTTGTCCCAATAGTTGAGTAGCCTGGCTGGTATGTGGTGGTGCTCCCAGCGGGTGGGCTCTCACTGTTACGTGGTCTGCTCTCTCCACGCCGCGAGATAGGTCACTATGTTGTTGCCCTTCACCCCTTCAGGGAGTTCCACAGCTCAGACATTTTTGTGTCTGCTGCGGCCTTCTATGTCTTCTTCTCTTTTATCAGACAGACAATCTTTCTTTGTGGTTCATCTATGATTGGGTTCACGGTGTGGGGGAACGTTTCTTTGGATTGCACTTTATCCACAAGTTTGCAGTGGTCTTGCTGCAAGATAGTCAAATCTATCACCACACAGTCTGTTTTGGCCTCCAGAGTCTTCCTGGTGGCAATAATGGTCCAGCTTGTCGGGGGTGCACTCTGCATGCAGGGCCTCTCGTCATCTACTTGTGTCTGTTCCATGTAGGGAGGTCTGGTGTCTGGGCCTGCTTGGGTTTTCCCTCTTAAGTCCTTGGTCAATCCGGTACAACACATACAGTAGCACGTCTAAGGCAATGGACAGTGGTGCACTCCGGATGAATGTCCTAATGAGGGGCTTAGGGATGTCGCACTGCTCCTGATCACAGCAGCCTGTGGGTCCACCAGTGTCCAGCTTCTGGGGTTGTCATTGCAGCTGCAAGGCATACAGTGTAAGAGTAAGGGGGCCAGTATAGCCCTCTTGGACCCAGTGGAGCAACCTGTTGGGTTCCCCCGGCATTAGTTTGTGTCCACCGGCATTAGTTTGTGTCCGGGCTCCTCAAGTGCTGCCATTATGCTACCCCTAGTGTCTTTATTTGCTGGGCCATGGATGTGACATTATGCTGCACAGCTGGATGGACTCCCCCCACATCTCGCAATAACTGGAGAGGCCCCTAGGGGGAGGGATCTATGCTTCGATTCCCCTCAGCCTCGTTGTTTCAGCATGGCGCACAGATGCAGTTGGTTGTGTTTGCGGTCGTCGCTGATCACCTCCTAGCTTTGGATGGTTGCCGCTGGGGTGCCTGAGGCTCAAGAGTCGACTGGTCTCGCTGGTCGTGCAGGGATGCGGAGTCTTTCAGCTTCGGGCTCCGTGGAGTGCGCTAGTCATCCCAGGCCCCTTAGCAGCACCACCAGATGCCATCTTGTTCTTTCCACGAGGTTATATGGCCTCCAGCTCTGTTGCCATGCCTTGGCTTCCCAAATCGGCAAAGTCTGCCCCGGAGTCCTTACACTCATTGTCTTGGCAGCATGGAGCGTAAGAACTGCGGATGGGTGCCAATCACTGCAGGATTTCTGGTGGTTGCGGCAAAGGCGGATGGAGCGCTCTAATGCACGTCCATTCATTTGGGATGTGTGGCCCTGCCCCCTATGAATGAGAGAACTTTACATGCTGTATTACAGAGTTGGTGCTAGAGTTCTCTATCTATGTGTTGTGATTGAAACTTTCTGTGTCTTTATCTTGCATAGAAGCTCAGATTTGTCTACGTGTATCATTTATATGTTTGGACATACATGTGTATATATGTGTGTAGGAAATGACCATCCTTTGTGTAACATCCTCCCACTTATTTGCCCTATTGTTTGGTGGCTTTAGAACCATGAACAATTTACCCCTGCTAACCATGAGTAAAGTGCTTTTACTGGTTAAATTTGCTTATTCCATATTGGTACCTTTAACTTGCCTGTATGTCCCTACTATATGGTGTAAGAAATGCATCCTAGGGCTTGGAAGCTACATGTCACTTGTGGACTGCAGCACCTACTGTGCCATGCACAGAGTGGGCCTACAAAACATGGCTTTAGGTCTAACAGTGTAGCCTAAGTGCTACAGTTTAAAACCTGCAGTGTGAGCTGTCAAAATAACACTTTATGACAGGCAACACTCTCCCTTCTTAACTTTAGTGAGCCACCTCTATGTAGGTCTTGTAACCCACAAGGGACAGCGAATTGTATTTAAAAATAGGGCATGTAGAAAATCAATGTTAGCATGTCCCTACTGTGACAAGGCCCCAGAAGCGATTTCCACTATGGCAGGCCTAGTTGTCTGTAAGAAATTGGTTTATCGGTTCAGAGGGGTGGAAGCCCTACTCAGGCAACAGCCACAATCCGTGTCAGGGTAAACTACAAAAGTCACTCCACACCACCCTCAGAGGAACCCTTGTCTACAGGCCCCCGACCACAATTCAGTGACTCCATCGCCAACATAATAAGCACCCAGGCCCTTGCCTCTACAGACTACATTCTACTTGGTGACTTGAATTTTCACCTTGAGAACGCCAACAACAGCAACTCCACCGCTCTGATCGACAACCTCGCCAATCTCGGTCTCAAACAACTGGTCACGACCCCCATCCACTCCGCCGGCCACACGCTTGACCCAGTCTTCTCTGCCAGCAGCCACGTAACCTTCAGCCATACCACCAAACTCCAATGGACCGACCACCGCTGTATCCACTTCACCTTCCAGAAACCCGCCACTCACCACCGCCCACAACAGATCCCTCACTGCAGCTGGAACAAGATCTCGGAAGACCAGCTGACCTCCTGGGCCTCGCCATCCAGCAGCACCCACCCCAACACAGCCGCCCTCAACCTCAGACATTGGCTAGACGAATGCGCCAACACCCTTGCTCCGCTCAGGAAATCCTCCAACAACCGTACCAGCACCAAGGCTATCAGGTTCGCCGCCGACCTTAAGGCCTCCAAGTGGAAGTGCCGGAAAATTGAGAAGAAGTGGCGACATGAACCAACAGAGAGCAACCGCGCTGCCCTCAAGACAGCCATCCGCAAGCACCACCAGCTCATCCGGACCACCAAAAGATCCTTCTACAAAGATCGCATCGACAACAAAGCCCACGACAGCAAAGAGCTCTTCAGCATTGTCAAAGAACTCACCAACCCCAGGTCATGCTCCATCGACCCCCCCCCCCCCATCGCAAGACCTCTGCGACTCCCTCACCACCTTTTTCCATCGCAAGATCACAGACATCCACGACAGCTTCAACTCCTCCCCCCCCACTACCACCACGGCCACCACCAACCCTGACGCACCCAGCCACACCAACCTCCTGCTCTCCTGGACCCACATCAACGACGAGGACACCATCAAAACCATGAGCACCATCCACTCCGGATCTCCCTCCGACCCCTGCCCCCACCACGTCTTCAACAAAGCGAGCCCCATCATCGCCCCCTCAACTCTGTATGATCATCAATAGCTCCTTTGAGACGCCACCTTCTTGGAGAGCTGGAAGCACACCAAAGTCAACGCCCTGCTGAAGAAACCCAAAGTGGAACCCAAGGCCTCAAGAATTACTGACTCCTCTCCTTCCTCCCCTTCCTGGCGAAGGTCATCGAGAAGATCGTTAACGGCTAACTGACCCGCTTCCTGGAGGACAACAACACACTGGACATCTCCCAATCTGGATTCCGTAGGAACCACAGCACTGAGACCGCCCTCAACGCCTCAACCCACGACATCTGGACCATACTTGTAGGAAGCTGGCCTGGCTTATAGTGGGTACCTGAGGGTACTTACACCTTGTGCCAGGTCCAGTTATCCCTTATTAGTAGATTAGTAGTGTTCTAGCAGTTTAGGCTGATAGAGGTAGCTGGAGCAGAGCAGCTTAGGCTGAACTAGGAGACATGCAAAGCTCCTACTAAACCACTTATATCATACAGCACTATATCATAAGAATCACAATACTCAGAGTTACTAAAAATAAAGGTACTTTATTTTAATGACAATGTGCCAAAAATATCTCAGAGGATATACTCCCTTAAGAGGTAAGTTAAATACACAAAATATACACACAAACGAAAATCAGGTAAGTAAATAGTTAGAAAAGTAGTGCAAATACTGTAGAATACAATAGGATGCAATAGGCCTAGGGGCAACACAAACCATATACTCCAAAAGTGGAATGCTAACCACAAATGGACCCCAGGCCTAGTGTAGTGTATAGAGGGTCTCTGGGAGTGTAGGAAAACACTAAGGGTGTCCAAGATACCCCACCCCAAGACCCTGAAAAACAGGACTAAAGTTACCCTACTTCCCCAGAGACACACTAAAGTTGTGATAGGAGATTCTGCAAAGACAACAACTGACTGCAAAGCACTGAAGACGGATTCCTGGACCTGAGGACCTGCAAAGGAAGAGGACCAAGTCCAAGAGTCTTGGAAGTGTCCAGGGGGGCAGGAGCCCACTAAACCCCGGATGAAGGTGCAAAATGGCTGCCTCCTGGTGGAAGAAGCTGAAAATTCTGCAACAACGGAAGATGCCAGGAACTTCTCCTTTACACAGAAGATGTCCCACCGCATGCTGGAGGATGCAGAGTTGTTTCCACACAGAAAGACCGCAAACAAGCCTTGCTAGCTGCAAAGGTCGCGGTTGAAGAAAATGGGTGCTGCCCGGGCCCCGGAAGGACCAGAAGGTCGCCCCTTGGAGGAGCTGTCCGAGGGGGTGCTCAGCAGCACAGAGAACTGATGCAGAAGCAGGCAACACCCGCAGAAGTACTTGAACAGGTGTTCAAGAAATCTGAGCCCGGCGGTCGTCTCAACACTACAAAGGAGGGTCCCACAAAGCCGGTGGTCAACTCAGCGAGTTGAGCAATGCAGGATGGAGTACTGGGGACCTGGGTTGTGCTGTGCATGAAGGATTTCTTGCAAAAGTGCACAGAAGCCCTAGCAACTGCAGATCATGCAGTACACAGGATTACTGTCTGGCGTGGGGAGGCAAGGACTTACCTCCACCAAATTCGGACAGATGGACCACTGGACTGTTGGGGTCACTTGGATCCAGCTCCTGTGTTCCAGGGACCATGCTCGTCAAGATGAGAGGGGACCCAGAGGACCGGTGATGCAGAGGTTTGGTGCCTGCGTTAGCAAGGGGAAGATTCCGTCGACCCACTGGAGATTTCTTCTTGGCTTCCTGTGCAGAGTGAAGGCAGACAGCCCTCAGAGCATGCACCACCAGGAAGCAGTCTAGAAAGCCGGCAGGATTAGGCGCTACAATGTTGCTGGTAGTTGTCTTGCAACTTTGTTGCGGTTTTGCAGGCATCCTGGAGCAGTCAGCAGTCGATCCTTGGCAGAAGTCGAAGAGGGAGATGCAGAGGAACTCTGATGAGCTCTTGCATTCGTTATCTGACGAGAAACCCACAGGAGAGACCCTAAATAGCCCTCAGAGGAGGATTGGCCACCTAACCAGGTAAGCACCTATCAGGAGGGGTCTCTGACGTCACCTGCTGGTACTGGCCACTAAGAGGCCTCCATTGTGCCGTCACACCTCTGCATTCAAGATGGCAGAGGTCTGGGACACACTGGAGGAGTTCTGGGCACCACCCCTGGGGTGGTGATGGACAGAGGAGTGGTCACTCCTGTTTCATTTGTCCAGTTTCGTGCCAGAGCAGGGGCTGGGGGATGCCTGAACCGGTGTAGACTGGCTTATGCAAAGAGGGCACCATCTGTGCCCTTCAAAGCATTTCCAGAGGCTGGGGGAGGCTACTCCTCCCAGCCCTTAACACCTATTTCCAAAGGGAGAGGTTATAACACCCGCTCTCAGAGGAAATCCTTTGTTCTGCCTTCCTGGGACTGGGCTGCCCAGACCCCAGGAGGGCAAAAGCCTGTCTGTGGGTTGGCAGCAGCGGTAGCTGCGGTGAAAACCCCAGAGAGCTAGTTTGGCAGTACCCGGGGTCAATGCTGGAGCCCCAGTGATGCATGGGATTGGCACCCCAATACCAAATCTGGCATGGGGGGACAATTCCATGATCTTAGACATGTCACATGGCCATATTCAGAGTTACCATTGTGAAGCTACATATAGGTATTGACCTATATGTAGTGCACACGTGTAATGGTGTCCCCGCACTCACAAAGTTTGGGGAAATTGCCCTGAACAATGTGGGGGCACCTTGGCTAGTGCCAGGGTGCCCTCACACTTAGTAACTTTGCACCTAACCTTCACTGAGTGAGGGTTAGACATATAGGTGACTTACATGTTACTTAAGTGCAGTGTAAAATGGCTGTGAAATAACATGGACGTTATTTCACTCAGGCTGTAGTGGCAGTCCTGTGTAAGAATTGACTGAGCTCCCTATGGGTGGCAAAAGAAATGCTGCAGCCCATAGGGATCTCCTGGAACCCCAATGCCCTGGGTACCTAGGTACCATATACTAGGGAATTGTAAGGGTGTTCCAGTGTGCCATTCAGAATTGGTAAAAATGGTCACTATCCTGAAGTGACAATTTCAAAAGCAGAGAGAGCATAAGCACTGAGATTCTGGTTAGCAGAGTCTCAGTGACACAGTTAGGCACCACACAGGGAACACATTTAGGCCACAAACTATGAGCACTCGGGCCCTGGCTAGCAGGGTCCCAATGAGACATATAAAACACACTGACAAATAGGGTTTTCACTATGAGCACTGGGGTCCTGGCTAGCAGGATCTCAGTGAGACAGTAAAAACACCCTGACATACACTCACAAACAGGCCAAAAGTGGGGGTGACAAGGCTAGAAAGAGGCTACCTTCCTACAATGCTCGACAAAGGCGAAACCATGGCCCTCATCCTCCTGGACCTTTCGGCTGCTTTTGACACCATCTGCCACCACACCCACTGCACTCACCTCTACGACGCCGGGATCCGCCACAAGGCTCTGTACTGGATCACATCCTCCTCTCTGGCAGAACTCAGAGTCCTCCTCCCTCCCTTCCTGTCAGAAGCCACCAAAACCATCTGCGGCGTTCCCCAAGGGTCTTCTCTCAGCCCTTCTCTTTTCAACATCTACATGGCACCGCTTGCCAACATCATCCGATTCCACAACCTCAACATCGTCTTCTATGCCGACGACACCCAGCTGATCCTTTCACTCACCAAGGACCCCATCACCGCCATAACCAACCTCCCGACAGACTGCATGCCATCGGCACTGGATGGAGAAGAGCCACCTCAAACTTATCTCGGACAAGACAGAGATCCTCATCCTCGGCTCCAACCGCTCCGCATGGGATGACTCCTGGTGGCCAGCCACCGTAGGAACCGCACCAAAACCCACCACCCACGCACGCAACCTAGGTTTCTTCCTAGACTCATCACTCACCATGACCCAGCAAGTCAACGCCGTCTCATCTTCCTGCTTCAACACCCTCCGCATGCTTTGGCAAGATCTTCAGATGGATCCCCACCGAAACAAAGGTGGTCACCCATGCTCTCATCAGCAGCAGACTGGACTATGGCAACGCGCTCTATGCAGGAACCACAGCCAAGCTCCAAAAGAAATTACAACGTATACAGAACACCTCTGTTTGATTGATTCATTTACTCTAACCTGCCCCTAACCCTCTAGTAGCTTTGCACAAAAGCAGTCAGGCTTAATTAGAGGCAATGTTTAAACTATACATGTAGCACACAAACATTAATCAAGTAAAAACACAACAAAAGAAAATTCCAAACCAGTTTAGAAAAATAGAATAGAGAAGCTCTGAGTTGTGTAATGATGCTTTGTATTGGTTGACGTCCGTTCTGATGAAGCTGTGCCTCGAAGCTTCGCAGGTCTTCGGGTCGCTTTGCGCCAGATTTGGTGGAACCTTCAGTGAGGCAAGGATGAGTTCTCTCTGCTGCCAGCCAAGGGTCCAGGACCTGGGAGTACCTCTTGGTGGTCAGGTCTCACTCCAGCAGAACTCAGGAAGGTCCATTTGCAGCTCAGGGCAGGTCCAGGTGCAGGACGGACAGTTGCTTGGAGGCCTCTGAAACTTGTTGTGTCCCTGTAGCTCACACAGGAGTTCAGTCAGCTGACCCTTAGACTTATTCCTGGTAGCCTGGAATGAAGGCAAACAGTTCCAGTCTTCTTTTCAGACAGCAAGGCAGCCCTTCAACCAACAGGGCAGTCCTCTGGCAGTAGGGCAGTTCTTCTATAACCATTTTACACATATAGAGAGACTAGGAAGGTTCTAGCCCCCCATACTACCTCCCAGAATCAAAAGCCATATACACGAAAGGTATGAGAGGGTCTAGCGAACAAACCGACAGGGCCTGTTCAACTTATGATAAGATCACTCTTTTCTGTGAGCTAGTTAAGGAAAACTTTGTGAAGATTCATCAAATGGCGCCAAAGTCACTAGCAAAATAAAAATGCCTTTTCTATGGGAACTAGGTCCTAACTATGACTACTTAGTGGCGTCTGCCACTAGGTAATATATATATATGTGTGTGTATATATATATTTTTTGATTGATTGAGGGACACTTCATTGTATCAGAACCTCTAAGGGTTCTAAAAGTTTAACAAATTCTGCTGAACTAAATTATGGTAAGGTTTGGCACAGGATGTAGTTGGCCAAATACAGAGACACACATCATTGATTTCATACTAGGTCAGGAAGTGGCAAAGAGTATGTGGTGGTTGCATGGAGGTGCAGAACAGGATGGTGTGGTTGTATAGGATGCAAAAAGCAAAGGTAGAAACGGACTTATAAGTGCCCAAACTCACACAGACCAGCTAGCCAGAGTCAGATATATTTTTGGGTGATGATAAAGTGTGGGCAAATTATAGTTTGGCTGTGGAGCAGCTAGGTTGTTTGTTTGATCAGGGTCCGAATGATAGAGAAATTGGTGTTTACAATTAGTTTGTTGGAAAATATTATGTTGATGCTGATGTAGCTGATGTAGCTTTTCTGTAAGGATTCAGCGTAGGTGCAAGTGTGCATTCAGAATGAATACTGGGATGACCCATTGTTGCACCTAGCAAACTCAAGAAGAGTGTAGTGTGCAAGTATTTATTCCCCTGCACATTTCCCATGATTCATCTGTTATACTGCAACCAATCTGTTACACTGCAACCATCCCCTGTTTAATGAGAGTTTTGGTTATGTAAACATAGTATTATGCTTATTAGTTTTTACTTATTTTCATATTTTTTGCACTCTGTTAAGGAAATGGGATGTGTGTGTTGTTGGTAGTGTTCTTTATTTGCATGGTTTAAGATAGAGGATTTGGAACACCCAAAGTAACTAAATCAACCGAGCTCAGCCTTGTGGTAGCTATGGCATAGAGCAGACAGGCTTGTTTTAAGGCAATGTATAAAGTATTTATGAAATAATTTATGAGTATTTATGAAATGCCAAATCAGTAGTAAAGCCAAAAAAAAGTGCAATAAGGGAAAATGATGATCTGATTTTTTTTAATTTTATGTGAAAATATCACCAAAAAGCACTAAGAGTGTTAATGAAATCTGAATTTGATTTCAAGCTGCTGGCGTCCAACTGTCACCCGGATACTTTTGTTTTGTACCTTCAGCCTGTCAACATTTTCTCCAATGGATTTAGTAGCTGAAATGGAGGTCCTCTTCTTCCAGCAGGCAAGGCAGCAGCCTGTGTCAGACAAGAGCTCCTTGAGGTCTGATACATTCTCGTCGAGGGTCCACTGCCACAGATTTGCTACTGTGGAGAATCTCCAAGCTGCACAGGCCTATTTCTTCAGCCCAGCAAAGTGCGCCATTGCTCAGTCGGCTCTGGTGGTTAATCCCAGTCATCTGGCTGCTAAAAGTCAATCTTTTTAAGTCCCAAAACTTTGCAGAAGTAATTCCTTTTTTCCCAAGATCTTCACTTATGGTTCACAGACTTCAAGGGGGCTTCTTAGGTCGTTAATGCTTGATGCAGCAAAGGCCTTGCGCAGGGTCCAGTGCATGTCCGGTTGGAACTGGGCATCTGGAAATCCAGGGAAAAGTGTTTTTTCAGAATTTTGTGCCCCTGTAGCCATGCAGGAAGTCAGTCCATTGATCTTAGAGTCCACCTCTGTGTCTTGAGAACAAGAGGGAGTAGATCCAGTCCTTGAGGACTTCTTTTAGGTTACAGCAAGCAGGGTCCAGTCCTCTTCTGACTTTCCACAGGTTTAAAAGGTGTTCTGAAGAGGGTTCCTTTAGATGCCACATTCATGGATTGCAGTAATCTGTGAATAGGGTTGACTACTGGCTCCTCCCTATCCAATAGGGTAAAACGACCTAAGGGTTACCCTACCCACTTTTCCAACAGTTGTTGTTTGCCCTACTGCAAGCAATGTCACAGTGCACCTTACTCTTTAAATTCTTTCCTCCGTTGTGCAGTTGTTGTGTCCACCCAGAGGTGTCGCCAAGGAAATGAACAGCCCTCTCCTCTGTGTCCACTTAAACTGGCTTTTGAGGCAGGTTCCATCCCCCTAGCTTTGGACCCAGCCTGGCTACTTTGGACCGGGGAGCAATGGCTTGCTTCTTTAAGGTCTCACATTACATCTGCTCGTAAAAGGGCAGGCATCACCTTGGTCCATTTCGAACTAATGAAGTACCTGGGCCAACCCCAATTGCACTTCATGCAAGGGGAAGACAAACGCCAGTGTCTCATCATTTGATACTGGGCTGCACCTTCAGGATGAGCCTACAAGCTGTCAGCTGTCTGTCTCTGCTGGTCAGAAGTGCATATGCACAGGGTGCATGTTGTTGATTCTGCTACCCACCCAGGTAACAGGAGTCAACCATTGCCTTCACTGGGCACATTTCTGCCACATCTCTCCCACTACTTAGCATTGGGATGTGGGAATCCTCCATGTGTGTCAACTAGGGAGGACTTGAAGGTTAATTAACCAGCCACCCAAAAGATTTAAGATCCCACCTCAAGAAATCAGGTATCCAAGTTAGCTTAAGTGTGAAGTCTTATAAGAGTGTGATGGAGGACTGGAGTTTTCATAAGATGACCAAGAAAAAGATCCTCAGGCTGTGATGGTGAATACATCCTTAATAAGAAAGGAGGGTGATCCAACCATGCCCCATGTCCATGATGGTTAAGTTCTTCCTGCACAGCTCCTTCTCTTGTTTAGGCAGCTGGGCCATGGGTCACTTTTCAAGCCAGCTCCTCCCTGTAGGAAAACCTCACATTCCTCAGTGATAGCTTCTTTCCTCTGACCTCTTCTCAAACACTTTTAGCTGGATTGTTGCAAGACATTATGGTTTGTTTCTGACTTGAGAAGTCAACCAACTGCCAATGAGACTAGCCCTATAATTCTGAAATTATCCTCAGTCTGCTGTATTGATTGGTTTGGCAATTGTCAGTGAGCAATCCGTAGAAACCTGATCTGGGGATGCCAGTCTCTTTTTAGGTGGGCTAGCAGATTACTGTGTGGATCCAATAGTCCCTGTATGTTGTGGTTATGCCTGGGTTCAGGCGTAACTCACACCAGCTACTTGCTTTTGTTCTGTAGATTTGGCAGTTGCTTGTGAGACTGTGGCACATAGCACAGTCAAAGCTGGGATGCACTGCCCTCACCTGGCACCTGGCTAATATGTAGACACCTCTGGAGACTAATGAAACCGGAAGAAAGCAGAAACTGTCCTTATATTTCAGAGGAACTTACACCTTCCTTCATAGGATTCTGATCCTCTTTAAAGGACTCTTGCATTTTCTCGGGGCTACCTATAATTCATATCTTAGTCAGTCAGGCTTTTTCAACCCTCTATTGTGTTAACTAATCTTACACAGGATATCAAAAATGGGTTCAGAAAAACATGAACAACGGCCCTGGTGGGGTAAACAACCTTTACCACGCAGTCTTTACCACACAATACACTTACCACGCAATCATTGCCACACATATGCTTTCATCAGGCATGTCACTACCATGCATATGCCTTTACCACACAGCTGTTACTACGTGTGCCTTTACCATGCATTATATAGGTACGTATATGTAAGTATGGAGTGGTGTTTGTGTTTTTATGGTGTTGTATGTTGGCTGTGTGTGTGTGTATATATATATATATATATATATATGTGTGTGTGTGTTAATTTATGTATATATATATTGAAGCCATCTCCACTCGTTCCCCACTGCTTTCTCCATCCAACTTTTTTGTAGCGCATGCTCGGGTGTGAGAACCTGATATAAATTCTCAGAAAACTTCCACCAGTTACAGAAAAAGGCATGCTCATCCAGGTCAAGATTAAATTCAGCCATTCTCATTACAGGGAGTGCAGAATTATTAGGCAAATGAGTATTTTGACCACATCATCCTCTTTATGCATGTTGTCTTACTCCAAGCTGTATAGGCTCGAAAGCCTACTACCAATTAAGCATATTAGGTGATGTGCATCTCTGTAATGAGAAGGGGTGTGGTCTAATGACATCAACACCCTATATCAGGTGTGCATACTTATTAGGCAACTTCCTTTCCTTTGGCAAAATGGGTCAAAAGAAGGACTTGACAGGCTCAGAAAAGTAAAAAATAGTGAGATATCTTGCAGAGGGATGCAGCACTCTTAAAATTGCAAAGCTTCTGAAGCGTGATCATCGAACAATCAAGCGTTTCATTCAAAATAGTCAACAGGGTCGCAAGAAGCGTGTGGAAAAACCAAGGCGCAAAATAACTGCCCATGAACTGAGAAAAGTCAAGCGTGCAGCTGCCACGATGCCACTTGCCACCAGTTTGGCCATATTTCAGAGCTGCAACATCACTGGAGTGCCCAAAAGCACAAGGTGTGCAATACTCAGAGACATGGCCAAGGTAAGAAAGGCTGAAAGACGACCACCACTGAACAAGACACACAAGCTGAAACGTCAAGACTGGGCCAAGAAATATCTCAAGACTGATTTTTCTAAGGTTTTATGGACTGATGAAATGAGAGTGAGTCTTGATGGGCCAGATGGATGGGCCCGTGGCTGGATTGGTAAAGGGCAGAGAGCTCCAGTCCGACTCAGACGCCAGCAAGGTGGAGGTGGAGGTGGAGTACTGGTTTGGGCTGGTATCATCAAAGATGAGCTTGTGGGGCCTTTTCGGGTTGAGGATGGAGTCAAGCTCAACTCCCAGTCCTACTGCCAGTTCCTGGAAGACACCTTCTTCAAGCAGTGGTACAGGAAGAAGTCTGCATCCTTCAAGAAAAACATGATTTTCATGCAGGACAATGCTCCATCACACGCGTCCAAGTACTCCACAGCGTGGCTGGCAAGAAAGGGTATAAAAGAAGGAAATCTAATGACATGGCCTCCTTGTTCACCTGATCTGAACCCCATTGAGAACCTGTGGTCCATCATCAAATGTGAGATTTACAAGGAGGGAAAACAGTACACCTCTCTGAACAGTGTCTGGGAGGCTGTGGTTGCTGCTGCACGCAATGTTGATGGTGAACAGATCAAAACACTGACAGAATCCATGGATGGCAGGCTTTTGAGTGTCCTTGCAAAGAAAGGTGGCTATATTGGTCACTGATTTGTTTTTGTTTTGTTTTTGAATGTCAGAAATGTATATTTGTGAATGTTGAGATGTTATATTGGTTTCACTCGTAATAATAAATAATTGAAATGGGTATATATTTTTTTTTGTTAAGTTGCCTAATAATTATGCACAGTAATAGTCACCTGCACACACAGATATCCCCCTAACATAGCTAAAACTAAAAACAAACTAAAAACTACTTCCAAAAATATTCAGCTTTGATATTAATGAGTTTTTTGGGTTCATTGAGAACATGGTTGTTGTTCAATAATAAAATTAATCCTCAAAAATACAACTTGCCTAATAATTCTGCACTCCCTGTATTCTTGGCTAGCTAACTCAACATGTTTCGACAACTATGTATCTTGATCATGAGATGGCACCCGTAAGTGAAAATAGGCAATGTAAATATTTAGCATGCAAGTGAAATCAACAAAGGACTGCAAATTACACTTTGGTCTACAAACAGCGCCATATTGGAAGGTTCAGATAACACAATACTTAGGATAAATGAAAAACATAAAGGTGCATAAATGCATAAACCACACTCCTTGTTGTTTCAGTAACATTATTAGAATCAGCATCTAAGACAGTAATCAACCTGTACACAGGTCAATCAACATAACAAAAATAATAATGAAAAAAAACCGAATACAATGTACATTCCTAATAAATCAGCATCATCTTGCTAGGTTTAGACTCTAAGCAGGTCGAGTAACAGTTCCACCAGTCAATAGGGAACCTTGGCTTCCTCCCGTGACCCGATCTGCTGAACTTGCCAATCCAAGTGTCTGCAAAATAATTTAGTAGTGGAGCCAACTTTTCCTCATTTTGTGAAAAATATTTTGATTGTATAATTCATCTGTAGAACTCATCCACACACTCAGGAGGCGCAAAACTGTTAGTTTTTTTTAATTCAAACTGTAGTTTGCTGTTTGACATGTAATGCCCTAATGTTTTTGACCTTCTTCATGGTATACGACAGCCATCTTAGTTGGGGACAAGGGACATTGCTTCAGTGGAAATAAAGGGCAGACTATTTTTTTTATATATATATATATATATATATATATATATATATATATATATGTGTGTGTGTGTGTGTTTATTTTGTAAAATTTAAAAAGTTTCTTAATGTTGAATTAGGTTTTCTTATTTTTCTTTATTATTACATATTTCAGGAATTATGTGTATACTATAGCCATGCCTTGCATTGTGCTGGCACAATCTCTTGTAGAGTTGTGCAGTATTGCGTAGTTTACACACAGTTTGCATGGCCATTTGGTGTTATAAGGGTTTTGGATCATGCATCAATGTACTGCGTGGTTTTTCGGTGCGTTGCGTCAGCATGTAGTATGTTGTGTGGACATGTGCTGTGCAACACAAAATTAATAACAAAATTTTAAATAAATGATTGCCTGTTACACATTATAATGTTAGATTTAAACTGTGCCAAATATATATGTCTGCAGCATTTTACTATCTGTATTTAATACATTTTTTAAAATATATACTTTAGCTATATTTACAACTGTTTTCCTATACCAACAAAAAATGTGTAGTAAAGGTTTCTATTATAGTAGTATGTGTTGTAAGGGTATGCGTAGTAACAATATTTATAATGTACCCCTATGTATGTTTGTGGTAATAACGTGTGGTAAGGACGTGCGTGGTAGTGGTATATAAGTGGTGAAGACTGCGTGGTAAGGGCATGGGTGGTAAGGGCATTTGTTGTTCCATAATACATCCCACTGGCTGTCAGGGAGTTTTCTCCCTATGCATTAGGGATATTTTGTTTACTTTTGACTGCCTGAGACAGCAGTGTCGGCTGAGACTCCACGGGCTGAAACCCAGTGGGCTGAAACCCAGTGGTTCGCCCACTCCCAAATTAAATGTGACTTTGGTATTTAGGGCACCTGCAGCTTATTTGCAGATCCTTTAAGTCATTAAATAAACTTACTATTAAATAAACATGCCATTACACAGATAGGGACTATTCCATATGCCTGACATGTGTGAAGATGTTTTCTGAAATTAAAGGTGTGTTACACCTGTAAATGCAACATGTAAATTGCAATTTCTTTATAAACTCTGTACCAATGGTTGAGGACGCTGAAAAAGTTGATTGGAAAATAATGATCCTCCTGTTTAATGTTAAACCTGTCATTCGTTCAAAGCAAAAGTATGTTATTAAATATTTACTCCATTTTACTTGGAACGGTTTTATGTAAAATATTCATTTCTGTAGTCTGAAGGCTCCACAAGTACCATTTATTAATCTGAATTAATGTTAAATGTATATGATGTCAGCTTCCGCAAGGTGGGAAAGGCTGACTCGTACGGCCACATCCAATTTATTAACTCTTCACCCACTAGTCTGTGGCAATACAACTCAGAGATGAGATAATAAATAGATGGAAGTTCGCTTTTGATTCACAGCAGCGGTCTGTATTTGTGTGTGTTTAGGTGCTATGCAATAAAAAACATGCACGCAGATATAGTCATAGAATGTTTTGATTTATATATATTTCTGCAGGCCAGCTGGGAGAAACGAGTTTTGAAGAGTCTAAATAGTATGTGCACAGAAATCAGCATTCCATTAGCACGGAAGGTACTGTATTGTTAACTTATTTTCTTACTTGTAAATTGCAAAAGAAGCAGAAGTTCTTGAAACGATGAAATAATTTCAAATTAGTAGTTTACCCAATTGATGAAAGAATTGTAAATAAATAGTTTACACACTTGACTACCCCATTATGTTCTACTTTTGTATAGAATGTGCACACAGAGATTTGCCCAGGTTATGTTCCGTTGACTGCATTGTGATGATTTGTATGGATGCCATATGTGTAAGTATTTTAAGCATGCTCACAGTGGCAGCTGCCACTCAACGGGTGTGGTGTGGTGGGATGGGGGTGGGGGGAGTTTGGAAAAAAAAATGTATATAAAGCTTACCTTCAGGGCGGACATGTTCGTCCCCCCTCCGTCCTCTTCCTGACTGCTCACAGGCTCCCAGCCAATCACGACGCTGCTGTCACCAGCATGACAGCAGCATAGTGAGTGGTCTGAGCACACTGGGGGTGGGAGCCTGGGCATGTTCTCCACTCGGCTGTGCAATATAGCTAGGTAGAGAACATGCAAAGTGCGCATGTCTGTTTGGCTGGCCCAAGACGGCTGGCCAAGCGGATATGAAATTTTTCTGCAGCAAAAGCCCTCCTGCGGCCCCCTCCCTCCAGCCCAGTCCCGCCTCTTGCTCCCAGGAAAAAAAAATGATAATAACATCATGTTATCCTAATTTTATGTTTCCTTTCCCTACCATCCAGTGGGGAGACACTCCTCTGCCTTAGCAGAGGAGCCGCTCCTGCATGTGCAGGACTAAGGGTGGGCGAAATAATTCACTGAAAAGTGAACTAGATGAACATGGGATGAAAAAATGCTTAAATAAACATGGTAGGTGATTTAAAGAAAGAGGTGGATTTCTTGTGTGAACCTAGCAAACCGCTACTGTGGATTGGTAAACTCAGATAAGGAAGGTGTGGGCTGCCCATAGCAATCATGTTATCTGTCAGCAAGTATTCAGAATAGTGCTAAACATAGGAAACTAGTCTGACTGGTAAAGAGGACTGTCAGTCATATTACTGTTCGTTCAGGAATCTGTTTGACCATCAATCTCTGCAGAGCAAGTGCTAGGCCCATTCTAATTGGGTGCTAGTAGAACAGCCTTTACTCGCCCATCCAGCCCTGTAAAGATTCCTGGGTCTATGCAAGATATGCTGCTCCAGTCCAGGTTCTTACTTTGAATTATGGGCATTGTAGTCCTGTTTATTTTTTTATAAAACAGGACTACAAATCCCATAATTCAAAGGAAAAAAACCTTGATTGCACCAACACATCAGGTAAACCTGGCAGCTATGAACCTTGTGAACTATCAGTGACTTTGCTTAGGATGGCAGTTTCACAGTGGTTTTTGGACTGCTGCAAAATTGCATCCTGCAGTTCACCTTGGTTTTTAGTCTGTAGGAAGCAGATACATTTCCTTTGAGAATGGCAGAATCTCACTGTGATTCAAGTTGTGGTACAGAGGACTAAGAAGATGTTACCCCTCCCTCCTTTATACCATTTCTATTTGCACGGACAAGGATCTTTTATGTACCTTTTCAGCCCTGCCAAGTTCCATGTTTTAGCAGGCGCTGCTCCTCCATTAGGGCGGAGGAGCATCTTCCCCCCCTGTCAGCAGCAGCTGTTGCTAATCACCTTTAATAAAAGAAATGATAATAAACCATGTTTCTTATTGTTTCTTTTGTTAAAGGGGCGGAGCATTGGGAATGACGACGATGAGGGGAGTGCACTGTTTACGCCCCTCAGGTCGCATGTGTGTTTGGCCGGCCATCTCGGGCCGCCCAAACATACATGCGCAGTAGGGTATCTCCAGCCTGCTTTGAGCAGCGTCAGGATTGGCCGCAGGGCAGGCTGGGAGCCTGCGCCTGCAGCGACCGGAGAAAGAGGAGCGGCAGAGAAGCAGGTATGTGATTTTTAATTTTAATTTTGTATTAATTCCTCCCCCCGCACCCACTAGCACCAACAAAGCCCTGTGAGCTGCTCCTGTGTTTTAGGAGTTAGTCTAACGCATTTTAGTGCTAGTGTCCCCATCACTGAACTAAAATGCATTAGTCACACAGATATAGTGCCCCAGGGTTCACCCGAGGCACTCTGTAATGGAGGGAGACTGGGAGGCATTTAAGCAGCAGGCACGATGTGCTGCTCAGCTGCATGCTCATTGTGCTCACACCAGTGGCCGTGTCAAACTTTATTGTCACCTTGGGAACTTTAAGAACATTGCACTATGCTGTGGTCAGGGATATCACCCAGTTACTGAAACAGTTTTATGATGCAACCCGCCCTGGCTGGCTAAAGAGAGTACCACATGGTCTCTCAGTCATGAATACAGACAATCCAGCCTTGCTGGCAGAGACACTGCTTTGGTCCCTCATGTAGCTCCAGGGGTGGTGCATTGCCTGACGATATTTTACCAATACGCAAGGCGTCTGCCTCAATGTGACCAAGGTGCTGGACTGGCAAAGAGCAGACACTGAGGTAGCAGGCAGCTATTTTGTTTTTCTTGTCGTACCTGAGTGGTGCCTCCTCCTTGCACAACCCAGGAGGTTAGCTCACACTGCCACTGAGCACACATGTGGCCTATTTTTCACTAATCACTGCCATCTTTCCTTCTGGCCTGAAATGGGAGGTTCAGTAACAGAGAGCACCAATCCGTCTGAAGCCAGGCAATGCTGGGCCCTCTCATATTCAATACTTCAGCACTCAAGAACATTGCACGATCACCCCCAGAACCAGTTGGCTGTATGAAAACACCCTGGCTCAGCCTGGCAGAGAGTCACTGGGACAGAACTTGTGACCTTTGGCACTTGTGTTTCTTGCCACAGGTGAGTGAAATGGCTGTGAATAGCTAGGCCAGTAGAGTTGCCAGTACCAGGATTTATATAAAATCGTCCCTGTTCATTATTAAAACTGCTTTTCTGATTTTGTTTACTTGAACTCCAGTTACTGATCATTAAGGCAGCTCATGAAGACTTTTTATAGTTCAGTTTTCTTATGTTTGCCATTTTAAATATGTACTGATTAGAGAAAAAATCGTGACTTAAGATTATTTTCTCTTTTGGGCAGGCACGGACATTAAAATATCGATCAAGCCAGATGGAAATCCTATGTAAGGCTGGTTCTAGTTGATGTACATGGGGGTAGAATGATTGGAACTGGCTGGGTTTGATGGCTTTTTATAGTGGTTGAATGCCCTGAGCAGGGCAAGGCTGGTTCTACTGGATGTTATTGGGGCTACAATGGATTTATCTGATAGAGACTTCTAGTTGCAGGTTCCTTTCCTTAGAATTTCCCCCAGGCATCAGTCTGGATCCGAAGATTGTTCTCCAGGCAGTACCCTTGTGTGCCTTTAGGTGGCATTGGTCGACTCTGCGTCCTTTGTTGGTGTAGTGGTCATCAGATATGACATTGTGGGTCGTATATAGGTGCCACCCCGGCGCGTTGGCATCAGTTCTTTTCTTTCTGCCTCAGCCTACGTGCAGATCAGGAGAGAGCTACCCTTACAGATGCTTTTTGACTGGCCTTTTGACTATTTGTCAAAGTTTTTGGACTCCTGGTGTGTCAAGGTGTTGTCAAGGAAGACTGGCTTTAAGCCCTGTGACTCCTGTCACCGCATGATGTCCCTGTTGGATCCACACCGGTTGTGTCTGTGGTGCTTGGAGCGCAACCACTACGGAAAGTCGTGCTCAGACTAGCAAGCTATGAACCCAAAGGCTTTGATGGGGCGGTCCCTAAAGCTTATCGTGGCCCGACCTGGTGGCCCGTGGCCTCGATTGGGAGGAAGGTCCTGAGACCGCTGGCAGAGCACTCATAATCATCTGGACATTCGGGTAAGCACAAGAAAAAGTCGAAGAAGCACAAGCTATGGCCCGGTCCCTTGGCCTGGCTGCTGTTACTCGCCCCACTCAGTCTGCCGTTCGCCCCTGTCTTGGCTACGGAAGGGGTGCCCAGCCACATCCGTTCTTCGCCAGTCACAGGGCTGCTCATGCTGCTCAGCATATGTTTGGAAGGGAACGTGGGATCCAGTGTCCACATGGATCAGGGAGCCAGTCCACTGCACCCCACTCCTGCTGTAGTCTCTAAACCTTCTTAATCTGGTGCTTCCCCACCAGGGACCAGTCAGTCGCAGGATTTGCCATCACCTGCCCTGCTGGAACACGATCACGTCAGACAGGTGGGTTTCGCGAATAGTCCAAAGGGGCTACTGCCTCCCCTTTGACACTACCCCTCCCTCCATGCCCCATCCTACGATCGGATGATGGAGGGTCACCTGGCACTTCTCAGCAATGAGGTTATGGCTCTCTTGGCCAAGGGAGCCATAGAGAGGGTCCCTGTGCCAGAAGTAGGTTGTGGTTGTTATTCGTGCTACTTTCTGGTGCCCAGAAAGGACAAGGGCCTCTGCCCTATTCTCGACCTCTGACCCTTCAGTCTCTTCCTCAGGCAGGGGAAGTTCAAAATGCTCACTCTGGTTCAGGTCCTATCTGCCTGACTCAGGAGACTGGTTGGTAGAGTTGGACTTGCTGGACGCTTATTTCCATATTCCTGTCATGCCTGCCCACAAACAGTACTTGCAGTTTGTGGTAGGTCATGAGCCTTTTCAATACTCCCTTTTGGCTTTACCAGCTGTCCTCGGGTATTAATCAAGGTGATGGCAGTGGTCACAGCTCATCTGCGCAGGTTAGTGGTTTGATTCTTTCCCTTCCTCAATGACTAGCTGTTGAAGGCGAGCTCACCTCAGGCTGTCGTCTCCCACCTCCAGACTACGGGGGACCACCTGCCTTCTCTGGGTTCACTATAAATGTGCTGAAGTCACACCTGACTTCCTCTCAGATGCTCACTTTCATCGGAGCTGTTCTGGACACAGTGCAGTTTTGGGCCTATCCTCCCAAGAATCAAGTCCAGGATATTCAGGCTATGATACCAATGTTTCAGCCCCCATCCTGGATTTTGGTGAGAATGACACTGAGGCTGCTGGGTCTCCTGCATCCTGCTGGTGACTCATGCCAGATGGCAAATGCAGGCTCTCTAGTGGCACCTAAAGTTCAGGGTAATCTCTTGGACATGGTCCAGATCTCGGAGGGGACTGTGCAAAATCTGCAGTGGTGCCTTTTGAACCATGATTGCATCAGAGGCAGATCCCTCTCCCTTCCCCAACCAGCTGCGACTGTAGTGACAGATGCGTCACTCCTGGGATGGGGGTTACCACATGGGAGCAGTGGAGATCAGAGGCGTCTGGTCTCCTGCAGCATCTGAGCTCCATATCAACCTTTTGGGAGCTTAGGCGATCAGCTAGCATTGAAAGCATTCCTTCCCTCTCACAAAGGGAAAATGGTGCAGGTGTTCACAGACAACACCACCGCCATGTGGTACTGCGTCAAACAGGGTGAGGTGGGGTTGTGGACCCTTTGTCAGGAGGCTTTCCACCTCTGGACATGGCTGGAACATCAGAGCATACGCCTGGTGGTTCAACATCTGGCGGGCTCTCTGAACGTTAGAGCGGACAAGATCAGCCGTCAATGTCTGGTTGATCACGAGTAGCATCTCCAAGCAGAGGTGGCACAAGGTCTCTTTTATCAGTGCAGAGACCCTTAGTTAGATCTGTTCGCTTCCACAGAGAATGCGCAGTGTCAGCTGTTGTGCACGTTGGAGTTTCCAAGGTGGCACTCACTCAGCAACTCTTTTCGCCTTGAGTGGAACTCAGGCCTCCTTTACGCCTTTCGGCAAATACCACTTCTGCCCAGAGTTCTCAAGAAGATCAAGAACGTCCGTGCCCAAGTCATTCTTGTGGCTCTGGACTGGGCACAAAGAGTATGGTGTCCCGAGCTCTTCCACATGGCCATCTATCCTCCGATCAGACTGCCCCTTTGGGAGGATCTTCTGTCGCAGCAGCAGGGGACAGTTCTCCACCTGAACCTGTCCAGTCTCGGCCTTCTTGCATGGAGACTGAGTGGCGGCAATTGACAGCTTTTGACCTTCCGCCCGAAGTCTGTAACGTTATCTTGGCAGCCTGGCGTCCTTCAACCAAAATGGTGTACGGTTGTTGTTGGAACAGATATTGGGCATGGTGTACAGGCAAGTCTATTGACTTCCTCTCTGCTCTTCTTTCTGTGGTTATTTTGTTTATTCTTTTGTCGGCCCAACAGGGCTCTGCTCTGGCCTAAAGTGTTATTTGTCTGCCATCTCAGCTTTTCTCCCATTGCCAGACCAACCCTCCTTGTTTAAATCTCCTATTGTTGGATTATTTCTTAAGGGCCTTACCCATCTCTTTCCTATTTCCCTGTTCATGCTGCCCCAATGGGATTTGAACTTAGTTCTTACCTCTCTAATGTGCTCTCCCTTTGAGCCACTTCACAACTACCCATTTCGCCTGCTTACTCTGAAAACAGAGTGAGCTGCAGGCTGTTTCTTCAAAGCCACCTTTCATCGCCAGCCACCTTGACAAGGTGATGCTTCGTACTCTGGCTTATTTTCTGGCTAAAGTGGTCACGCCCTTTCATGTAGACCATTCAGTCACCTTGCCTACTTTTTACGTGCCCCCACACCCTTCTAAGGAAGAGGAGCGACTCCACCAGCTGAACCCAAAAAGAGCATTTGTGTTCTATCTTGATCATTCAAAAGGGTTCCGGGTGGATGATCAACTCTTGGTGAGTTATGTGGGTGCAAAAAAAGGTCGGGCAGTGCAGCAGAGAACCACCTCTAGATGGGTGGTCCTCTGCATTAAAATTTGCTACGCATTCACTAAAAAAGCAACCCTCGGAGGGCTTTCGCTCTCATTCTATTACAGCAACAGCTGCAACCATTGCGTTAGCATGCAGAGTTCCAGACTTGGACATCTGCCAGCAAGCAACGTGGGGGTCTTTGCACACGTTCACTGAACACTACTGCCTGGACAGTCAGGTCCGAAGGGATGGGCACTCTGCCCATTTTGTCCTGCAGGACTTCCTAGTATGAGCTTAGTTCACAGACCCGCTTCGGGGATAGTGTTGCTAGGCTATTTATTCTAAGGTAAGGAATCTGCAATTAGAAGTCTCTATCAGATGAAAAGTTATTTACCTTAGGTAACACCTTATCTGCTAGGGACATATTCTAGTTGCATATTCCTTACTGACCCACCCATCCTTCTTGCTCTGCGAACTGACAGGGACTCCCCTTTCAAGGTCTTAGTTTTGAGACACCAATGGTCAGTGCTCTTCATGGTTCTGCGCTTCTGGTGTGGAATGTTGTGAAAAGAGGCTGACGTTGGTGTGCCAGGGTGGCACCTATATAGGACCCACAATGTCATATCCGGCATGAATGATTCTGACAATGGACGCAGAACCGATCGACACCCCCTAACGGCGCACAGGGGTACTGCTCAAGAAAAATTTCCAGATCCAGACTGACACCTGGGGAAAATTCAAAAGGTAAGGAATCTGCAACTAGAACATGTACCTGATCATTCGTTACCTAAGGGAAGTAACTTGTTCTACAGGGCCACCCTGACTCTGGTGGATGGGAATGGGGCTAGAATGGCTCTGAAATGACTGGGATGATTGATTTAAACAGGGTTAGAGCATGTTGAGTTTGGATAGATCTGCTGGATGTGTACAAGGCTTGAACTCACTGGGTAGGCTGCCTGTTACTGATGCTGTTAATGGAGTTAGGATGCACTGGGGTTAAGTAGTGCTACTACGTGTTAATGATATGTAGTTAGGCTAGTGCTTTGCACTGCTCTAAATGTGGAAATTTATGATATTTAGTACTTCATATGGACTTTATTGCTTGGGTTTGCTGGTAAGAAAGTGTCACTCGAGAAGTCACACATATTAGCCAAGTAGTAGAATGTCACTCATAACAATACTGAAATGATGGAAATGTCACTCATAGACAATCTGAAAACTTACCAGATATGCCTTTTTAGGTTTGGCGTTGCACAAGACCTTTTGATTTTACTAAATCTATATGAATAATATACTTATTATAGGGTCATTCAGCCAACTTCTTCATCTATTTGTCTGTTATTGTGTCATTCGTGTTTTTCTTTCACCCACTACAGCATACAGCATGGGACAGTGAGTCAGTTGACTTCGACTATTGGCTAACTTTATTGTGACTGATAGCAATCTGTCCTTTCACAAAGAGCACATCAACACACAAAGGAGCATATACACATCTAAAGTAGTACTCTTCAGTGCCGCAATGTGTGCTTTATAAGACTAAAATCATTTTCTTTTTTACTTTTAGTAATTGTTTTCTAATTGTAAGGGGGAAGGTGGCTATGTCCTAAAAGACTGAAATCTGGTCAGTATATCACAGAACTGTTTTATGTTCTCCCCTTATCACAACTATTGAAAAAAACTTTTTTGATGTAATTTTGTGCAGACAGAAGTCTATTGATGCTCGTTAATTGGGGCCACTAGAAACAAATACATTGCTATCTTTGCTCTCAACACTATTTTCATAAAAGTCCCTCTGATTTTGCATTTCAAATAGCTTATTACATTGATAAATTCATTTTTTGTTTGTATCCATTCGCTTTACGTTATATTTTCTTTATGCACCAGATATGTTCTCTATCAGGGCGGAGCCTTTGCCATCGTTACGAAACAACAAAAATACAGATTACAGTTTCCTTAGTGTGAAAAACGAAATTATATGATTGTTCGTTGTAGCAGGCTGGCCCGGTGTGTGGTGGGTACCTATGGTACTTACACCTTATTCCATGTCCAGGTATACCTTATTAGTGTGTGTAGTCAGTTTCTCGTAGCCAGACTCTCAAGATGTAGTTGTGGATGAGCAGCCAAGGCTTACCTAGGAGACATTCAAAGCTCATGCAATACCACTGTAGTCACACTTAGTACTTACATACATGAAAGAAAACACTCAGTGTTACAAAAATAAAGGTACTTTATTTTGGTGACACAAATACCAAAAATACCATAAAGATTATACTCCCTTAGGAGGTAAGTAATACACAAATTATATACACTAGCATGCAGAAATAGACATAAAAACAGTTAAAAAACAATGCAATTAGTGAAAATCACAAAGGTTAGAAATGGGGCTTGGGGAGCACAAACCATATACTAATAAAGTGGAATGCGAAAGTCAGTCACCCACCTAGGCAAGTGTAGTGTGTCGAGGGGAGCTGAGATTACTAGAAAAACCCAGAGGTACGTACCACAACCCCCCCTACTGACCAGGAAAGCAGTAGTAAAGCGCAGTAACTTTCCCAGAACACACGTAGAAACGAGAAGAAGAATTATGCAAAACCCAGAAGAGTCTGCAAGACACCAACAGTGGATTCTTGGACAAGAAGGGGGCCAAGTCCAAGAAGCACAGAAGAGTCCAGGGAGAGCAGGAAACCCTGCTAACCCTGATGAAGGTGCAAAAGGTGAACCGCCGGTGAAGAAAAAAAGTCAACTCTGCACCCAAGAAGACGAAGTCGGATTCCTGGAGGATGCAAGTGATGTCCCACGTCAGATGGAGGATTGCAGTCAGGTTTGCGTCGTCGGAGTCCGCCAACAAGCCTCAGCATATGCAAAGCTCGCGGTTAGCAGAAAATGTTGCTGCCGGGGACCAGGAAGGACCAGGTGAACTCTACCTCAAGGGAGACCCTCAGCAATTCAGAGAGCCCGCAGAAGACCAGGCAGTGCACACTGGAGTTCCATAGGACGGGGACAAGAAAGTTGCAGAAGAGGCCCAGGCAACACTATGACAAAGGCTCCCATGCTGCTGGAGAACCACTCAGGAAGCTGTGCGTCGTAGGAAAGAGTGCTGGGGGCCGGAGCTTCAAGATGCATGAAGATATTGGAGGAAGGATGCCAACAAGCCTTAGCAGCTGCAAAAGATGCAGTGCATGGGGGTTATGTCTTGCGTGGGGAGGCATGGTCTTACCTCCACCAAACCTGGACAGCTGCAAGAGAGGACTGTCGGGACCACTTCAGTTCACCACCCATGATGCAGGATCCATGCAGCTCAGCAGGAGAGGGGATCCACGCAGCCGGTCCTCGTTGTAGTTGGTGCCTGCAGAAGCAGGGGAGTGACTCTTTCACCCCAAGGGAGATTCCTTCTTTCTCCTGATGCAGGCTGAAGACGGGCCGTCCTCAGAGGATGTACGACCGGGAAATTGTTGCACTTGCTGGAAGGAGCCGGAGATGCAATGTTGCAGGAGGCTTCTTGCTTCTTTGTTGCAACTTGTAGGGTCCTGGAGAGTCCAGATGCAGTTTCTTCAGTCAGAAGTTGAAGTGGAGGATGCTTTGCTTAGGATTCCTGCTTGAGTCTTGCAATCCGAATCAGAGGAACCACCCAAAGGAGAGACCCCAAATAGCCCTGAAAGGGGGATTGGTCACCTAACCAGGTAAACACCTATCAGGGGAGGGCTCTAATGTAACCTACTGGCACTGGCCACTCAGATGCTCCCAAAGTTCACTGCCAACCTTGAATCCAAAGCCCGAGGACCCTCTGGAGGAGCTCTGAGCACCACCACTGGGGTGATGATGAACAGGGGATGGTTACTCCCCTTTCCTTTGTCCAGTTTTGTGCTAGAGCAGCAACTGGAGGTCCCTGAACCGGTGTAAACTGGTTTATGCAAGGAGGGCACCAAATGTGCCCTTCAAAGCATTTCCAGTGGCTTGGGGAGGCTACCCCTCCCAAACCTGTAACACCTATTTCCAAAGGGAGAGGGTGTAACACCCCTCTCCCAAAGGAAACCCTTTGTTCTGCTTTCCTGGGTTCGAGCTTTTCAAGCAACAGGAGGGCAGAAATCTGTCTGGGAGGTGGCAGCAGCTTGGGCTGCCTGGAAACCCTCAGAAGGCTGTAATGGCAATACTGGGGTCCTCTAAAGAGCCCCCAGAGTGCATGACATCATACAACCAATGCTTGCAAAAGCCTTGGGGTATGATTCCAACTTATTTGATACCAAACATGCCTATGTTCGGAGTTACCATTATGTAGCTGGACATAGGTAGTGACCTATATCCAGTACACGTGTAAAATGGCGTCCACGCACTCACTAAGTCCGGGAAAATGGGCCTGGAGTTCGAGGGGGCACATCTGCTAGTGCAGGGGTGCCCTCACACACAGGTACTTTGCAACCTACCTTCTAGCCTGGAAGGCGTGCCACAAGGGTGACTTATAAGTGACCTGGTGTAGTAAAAATGGCAGTGAAAGGGTGCTTGCACCTTTTCACACAGGCTGCAATGGCAGACCTGCAGAAGCCTTTGCATGGGCTCCCTAGGCGTGGCAAAATATATGCTGCAGCCCATAGAGATTCCCTGGAACCTTAATGCCCTGGGTACCTAGGTACCATATACTAGGGACTTATAAGGGGGCACCAGTATGCCAATTGTGGGTGAAATACAGAGTTTTGGGAAAGAGAGTATAATCACTTGGGTCGTGGTTAGCAGGATCCCAGTGAACACAGTCAAGCACACTGACATCAGGCAGGAAAAGGGGTTAACCATGCCAAGAATGAGGGTGCTTTCTTACATTTGTTATGTAATCAGAAACAACACTTGTGGCTATGCTGCATGATATGCACTTTTGGTGTAGTTTAAACATGCATATTGGGGAAACAGTCCAACTGCTACTATAGATTCTTTGTACAAATAACTGAATCCTCAATTCATTAACTTATCTAGGAGACATGCAAAGCTTCTGCAATACCACTATAGTCACACAACACTTACAGACATGAAACAACCACACAGTGTTACAAAAATAAAGGTACTTTATTATAGTAACACTAATACTACAATACTGACTAGGCAATTCCCCCAACTGGAGTTAAGTAAACACGTTATTTTACACACATTAGCAACCAGTAAGCAGCATAGAAAGCAACAGGCATTAGTAAAAGCAATAGTAAATAGTGAGGGCCTGAGAGGAGGGCCAAACCATATGCTAAAATATTGGAAAGTGAAGGGCAGTCCCCCACCCAAGGAAGTGAAATCAGTAGAAGGGAGCTGGAGGAACTAAGAACCCAAGAGGTGAGTACCAGGGTGACCCCCACGACCAGGCGAAGCAGAGATAAGTACCTGTTTTTCCCCAAAACCAACAGGAGGACTTTGGAAAAGGATTGTGCAAGACCCAACCAAGCCTGAAAGAACCCAAAATGGATCCTGACAGAAAAGGACCTGCAAAGGAAGGGGACCAAGTCCAGTTCAAGTTGGAGTGTCCGGTTGTGGCACTACCCACTACCCACCCTTCTGTGGATGCAGGACCAGGTCGATGGTGGACGAAGAATGTCAGCAGTGCAGCACAGGAGCCGAAGAGGAGTCCCAGAAGTGATGCACTCAATGCCCACATCAGTCGAGATGCAGTTGGTCAGTGTCGCTGGAAAACCACCAACAAGCCTTGGCAATTGCAAGAATCAGAGAATGCTCAGAGTTTGCAATGCTGAAGAGGACCAGCAAGGTCCAGGGAACTCGACTCAAGAAGGGGAGTCCGGGGTGACCCTCAGCAACTGGGAGAAGCACAAGAAGAGAAGGCAGCTTCCACAGGCAACCCACTGGCAGCAGGCACAGGAGTTGCAGTGAGGCCCACTGAGCACACCTGGAGGAGTATCCCACAGTGCTGGAGCAGCAGGCAGGACACTGTGCTTTGCAGCAAGAAGTGCTGGGGGCTGGGGCTACACAGAGCCTTATGATCCCTAGGAGGAGGAATAAACAAGCTTTGGTAGCTGCAAGAGTCGCGGTGCACAGGGGTTCTGTCCTGTAAGGAGAGGCAAGGGCTTACCATTTTCCAAATTGAACAGCTGGTAGAGAGAAACAAGGGGACCACTCCAGATCACCACCTGTAATGCAGGATCCACACAGCTCCGGAGGAGAGAAAATCCATGCAGCCAGTCGTCTTTGCAGTTGGTGTCTGCCGATGGAGGGGAGTGACTCCTTCACTCCAAGGGAGAGTCCTTCTTACTTATTGTGCAAGCTAAAGAGTCATCACTCTCAGAGGATGCACAGCTCAGGAAATGTTGCAGTTGCTGGAAGGAGCCGGAGAAACAATGTTGCAGAGGGCAGTCATCACTGAAGTTTCAGACCTGGAGGGTTCAGTTGCAGTCCCAATGGCCAGAAGATATGGAAACAATGCAGAGGAGTCCTCCTGGAATCTTGTTCGTCGAATCTGAGAACCCACCTAAGAGGGAGACCCTAAATATCACAGGAAGGGGGATTGGTCACCTAGCAGGGTAACCACCTATCAGGAGGGGGCTGTGATGTCACCTACCTGACCTAGCCACTCAGTTGCTCTCAGGGGCCTCAGCCCACCTTGGATTCAAGATGGCAGAATTGAGTAGTCACCTGGAGGAGCTCTGGGCACCACCCCTAGAGTGGTTATGGACAGGGGAGTGGCCACTCCCCTTTCCTTTCTCTAGTTTGCATCAGAGCGGGATCGGGGGGCCCTGTACTGGTGCAAACAGGTTTATGCAAGGAGGGCACCAAATGTGCCCTTCAAAGCATACTGGTGGCTTGGGGAGGCTACCACTCCCAAGCCATGTTACACCTATTTCCAAGGGAGAGGGTGTTACCTACTTCTCCCACAGGAAATCCTTTGTCCTGCCTTCCTCTGCCTGCGCTGGTGCAGGAGGAGGGCAGAAACCTGTCTGAGGGGTGGCAGCAGTGTGGGCTGCCCGGAAAACCCCTGAAGAGTAGTAGAAACAGTGCTGGGGGTCTTATAAGGAGTCCCCAGAGTGCATGGAATCATACCACCAATATTGGCAACAGTAGTGGGGCATAATTTTGACATGTTTGATAGCAAACATGCCCAGATTCTGAGTTACCATTATGTAGCTGTACCTCTGTCCGGTAAGTGGGTAAAACGGCTTTGCCGCACTTATGAAGTCTACTGTAATGGAGCTGAAGTTTGTAGGGGCACCTCTGCTCATTCAAGGGTGCCCTCGCACAGGTACCTGCACTCTGTCCTCTGGACTAGGAAGGCCTACCATAGGGGTGATTTACAGTGACCTAGTGCACTGACCTGTAGTGAAAGGGTGCATGCACCTTTCCACACAGGCTGCAACAGCAGGCTTGCAGACACATTTTGCAAGGGGTACCATTGGTGGCACAATACATGCTGCAGCCCATGGGGAACCCCTGGTGCCCCATTGCCCTGGGTACCTAGGTACCATATACCAGGGATTTTTATGGGGGCCCCAGTATGCCAATTGTAGGGTGTGCAAAGTCCTAAGAAACCAAATTTAGAGGGAGAGAGCACAATCACTGGGGTCCTGATTAGCAGGATCCCAGTGAAAACAGTCAAAATACACTGACCATAGGCAAAAAGTTGAAGTGACCATGCCAAAAAGAGGGTACTTTACTACACTAGGGACTGGAATTAGTTGGTCATATGTCAAGTCACAATACCATAAAATATTGCCTGGAGTGAATATTGTGTCCTAAGTATCGCTTACAAAAATGTCATTCGTTGAGTGTACATTTTTGTAACTTTAATTAGGACACAATATGAAGGTCAGACAACCTTTCTGAAAGCTGACATTTTTAATGAGGGGGTCCGTGCCCAATGATTGACTTTGGCCACCTTGTCAGTTTATGGGCTAGATAGACTGGGAGCCAGAGTGAAGATTCTCGTAAGTAATGCAGGCTAGCTTACAGCGCCTTCTTGGCTCTATGGGGAGCCACTTCAGTGTGGTCTGAATTGGAAATATGTGATCAAACTTTGTGCCCTACATCACAGAACAATAAATCTAACAAAAATATGCGGAGCTTCCTACAGGATTACAGTGTTTTGAAGCATTTAAAACTAAATCACCCACTCATGAGAGAAACACACATATTCTTCAGTGTTTGAAGAGCCTAGCCCCATCCAGAGGAGCCTGTCAGAGATGTCAAATCAGGACAAAAGCTCAACAAAGCAACAACGAATTTTAAGAGCATATTGTAAAAGAAGAAAAATACCCCCACAATAAACATTATGGGGGTCATTCTGACCCCGGCGGTCTCAGACCGCCGGGGCCAGGGTCGGCGGGAGCACCGCCGACAGACCGGCGGTGCCCCGCAGGGCATTCTGACCGCGGCGGTTCGGCCGCGGTCAGACTAGGAAAACCGGCGGTCTCCCGCCGGTTTTCCGCTGCCCTACAGAATCCTCCATGGCGGCGGAGCGCGCTCCGCCGCCATGGGGATTCTGACACCCCCTACCGCCATCCTGTTCCTGGCGGGTCTCCCGCCAGGAACAGGATGGCGGTAGGGGGTGCCGCGGGGCCCCTGGGGGCCCCTGCATGGCATGGGCACTGCAGGGGCCCCCGTAAGAGGGCCCCACTATGTATTTCAGTGTCTGCTATGCAGACACTGAAATACGCGACGGGTGCCACTGCACCCGTCGCACATACCCACTCCGCCGGCTCAATTCTGAGCCGGCTTCCTCGTGGGGAGGGGTTTCCCGCTGGGCTGGCGGGCGGCCTTCTGGCGGTCGCCCGCCAGCCCAGCGGGAAAGCCTGAATGGCCTCCGCGGTCTTTCGACCGCGGAGCGGCCATATGGCGGTTCCCGCGAGGCGGGCGGCTACCGCCGCCCGCCTCACTCAGAATCAGGCCCTATATGTTGGCATACGGACCAAAAGCAGACTGAGGGTTGAAGATCGCAGAACATCCT
Source organism: Pleurodeles waltl (assembly GCF_031143425.1). Taxonomy (NCBI): domain Eukaryota; kingdom Metazoa; phylum Chordata; class Amphibia; order Caudata; family Salamandridae; genus Pleurodeles; species Pleurodeles waltl. The sequence goes on along the minus strand of NC_090437.1, from coordinate 1,082,766,294 downwards.
GATATACACACATTAGATCAGAGAAACCTACAGGTTAATTAATTTATTAATTGTTCTTTGTACGTTTCAAATATTGTTAGATTATTTACACCTTCTTGTGGTGTGAGTGATGGGTTTCTGTGATCAGAATCAGGAGAGTCGCAGTCAGGTTCTGAATTCATGGATAAGGGTGATAGATTTTTCTACTAAAGTGGTGGCTGTCTTATATCACGGAAGGGGTACTTTTGCTGCCGAATATCCTAGTGGAAGTTCTCCATTGCCAGTGTTGGATGGTGGAATTTCAACCATTGACTGAGGACACTGGAAGTATGCGCCATGTTAAGTGTTCCAAACAGGTTGATTTGGCCGCTGCATGTGTGAATGGTGACTTATTTACTGATTTAGGGCATTGACAATAATTACATTATTAATGGTAAGTCTGCAATTTTAAAGGTACTTTCAGTCAATCCTCTAAATCGCTCCATAATTACTTGTTCTCTAAAATAGCGTTTTCAATACAAACCTATTTTTTAACGATCGGGTTTATTATTTTGTATCTCTGGATTTAACTTTTCTCTGGTGATGGCGAACATTGAAGTAAAGAAATCCAAAGCTGAGTTTTGGCTTTTGGAAAAGATTATGTGAAATGCACCAGCTTTGAAGGATGGCTGACACATATTTAGTCATACACTGTGAGACAAGATGCTGCTTAGGAATTACAAAAATCGATTCATTTTTAGATTTTACAAACTTTAGGTTAAATGTTTAAATTTAATAAATCCAACTGTTTTTGTAGCGTCCTGTAGATGAGCAGAAGGAACTTCTCAGCAAGTGGAATGAGATGGGAACTGATGAACCAGGTATTATTATTTTTTACTTAAAAACCAGTATAACTCGTCATATCCAGGAATTGTTTTGTATTGCAGCTTTTACCTCTATGTTGGGCACTCAAGTGCTTGCCTACATGAGTAACATGCAACACTGTGTAGGGGTATGGTTTCAAGGATATTGTTTTTGTTGTGATCCCGTGTGGGAAGTGTTTCCATGTTGTGCGTTATGACCTTGAGGTGCGGTTATTGTGTATTGAGACACCTGCGCATAGCAGTACGTTGCATGATAAAGTGCAAGGGACAGATGCACAGTTGTGTGGTTTTAATTATACTGGTAGCTTTAAACAGCTCTCCAAGACCCCTTATGGTATTTCATATGATATACTATGCTTAGCTCGTTACTGCACTGGGTTGTCCAATCTGAGATTTTGTGTATGGCTGTGGTCCTGAGCTGGCATGGTTGAGGGAGAGAGATGTGGAGAAATCTGTTGAGATGGACGTTTTAATTATGATCTCATATCTTTTTCTTTGTAACATGTAACGAAATTGTCAGTTTTTTTTATATTTACAGGACCTGCAGTGAATGGACTACATTAAAGTCCTCCAAATTTCCAGTAGTGTATGTCAGGTCAATTCCATGCCTATTCATTTGGTGATGTTTACTTTTTTGGCTGTGCAGTTCTAGTGATAGACAACCCTCATAGCATATATGTTGTATGTGAATTGAAGAGGTCTGAGTTATAATTGTTTGCTGACTGCTGATTATTATGGGGTTTGGTATTATTGTGGGCCATAATTGTTATATATGGAAGTACATATAATGCCACAGGGAACCATAGGGCAGCCCTTTTTTACTTACCTGCATAATGAACTTATTTACAGCAAACTTGCCATGAAAGTGTAACTACACTCAGAAAGCATGCTTTCATTGGTTTAGTGTAAATTAATTCAGTATTTCTTGAGAAATTGACATTTAAAAAGTTGTTGCAGTGGCTTTGTATGGTTAACACTTTTATGTGTCTCTAGTCGTGACTGGAAACTCCTGTAAATCACATTTTTTTTTTTTTTAATCACGTGAAGAACTCTGAAAGAAGAATTCCAACCATCCTTAAAATTGGCGACTACAATGTAGGTAAACATTTCCACAGCCATGAAGGGCAACCCTAATAGGTGTCAGGCCCCAGAGGCATACTGAGGGAAACTCAAATACATGGAATGCCTGATCACTACACCAGGAAAAAGCACAGAAAAGAGCACATGGCTCTCCTATCAAGTAGTGGATTACTCCCCTATTTGTTTGGAAAAAAATAGCAATGTGCATATCCTTTGCAAGTTTCACAAAGGGTTAAAAAAAAAAGAAAGACAGAGGGTGTGTAAGTCAAATAGAAAGAGGGAAAGATTTGCAAATATCACAAAGGGTTAAAAAAGAAAGACAGTGAATGTTTAAAGCAGTGACAAAAAAAGAGGCAGAGAAATAAATGCAAAGGGGACGGGCCAATGGGTGTGATCTGCGGTAGATATAGATAGTAAGTAGTGGTTCACTGTGCATGCCGAAAGACCGTCCATGGTGAGAGTAGCTGCCTCAGAGAGTGGGGAGAAGGCCTGCCTAAGTCCATGGCCACGGGCCACGCCCTTCACTCAATTCAAAATGTGCATGGCTGAAAGCTAGGGTAAGAAGCCCCCGTGTGTTGCATGAATAACCTGGATGAAAGACAGGCCATGCAGTCCACCTGCACTAGGCGCAGCAAAAGTCTGTTCCACTGGGGTTGGTTGCCTGGAAAGTGATTAATAAAATTATAAAACAAAACTTTAAAATGTACTGAAAAACTCATAGTATAAAATGCCCAAAACACCTATTTGTTAAAGGCACTGACAGAAATCTAATCAAGAATATATATATATAGATATTTTTTTTAATAAAAAAAAAACAAATGTGACATGGACATTATAGTTAGGTTCTGAATTTACTGCCACTAAACCACAGAAATTCAGCAGTTATAGTTATGGTTGTCTCAAATAACTATAACTTGTGCCCTAAGGCAACTCAAGCCCTCGCCATGCACAATGTTCTTAACAGTATTTTGACTGTTAACTTTACATTGATATTATTAATGATTTTATAAAAGATGTAACAAGTGCTGTAATATCCGGTAATTAGCAGTGCCAGTGGGCACCAGTGAATTTCTTTGGTTTTTTTTAAACATAAAGTAGTTTTTATTACTTTACGTTACGTAAAAACCACAGTCACGCATGGCCTTTGGATGTGCACTGCCCGGGTTGGCCACAGAGCCTGACTGCGGCCAGGCCCTGTGGCCTACCCCTATATGTACCTAACTCCACTCAATGAAGGGCCTTTGGCTGTGTGTGTGCGGGGGTTTGGCCACAGTCCCTGGTCTGCGGTAAGGCCCTGCAGATGACCCCATATAGCCACCCAACCCCGCCTTTATGTGATAGAAAAGAGAGAGAGAGTGAGATTTTGAGAAAGAGATTAACAGAGATAAATTAAGAGAGAGAGTTTTAGACTTTGATGCATGATATACTTAAAATAAATATTATCTGACAAATTCTAAAGAAAAATGCATTTGTCACATAAATAGAGTGAGATCACCATTCAGCATGTACTTAAAATATTTGAAGTTAAAAAAAATAAAAACAAGGGAATGAACACTGACAAACTTAGACTTGAACCCTCAACCTTCATTGTGAAGGTTTAAGATGTTAACCACTTGGATACAGGTGACTCCTTACGCTGTGGTGTCCAGACATAACTATGACACAAAGGTATTCATTGGAAAATTATGTCAATGTTACATCACCGGGAATGTTTAGCATTTAAAACACAAGTAAATATACGGAAGCACTACCGTGAGATACAAGGCTTTGAAACTTCAACTTGCTGAGTGTCAATCCAAGTGCTTTACCAGAAGGCCATACTGTTCTGTTGTGCATCAAAACGTATCTATAACATTATAATCAATCATCTTGCTAGTGTGACACTTTGAAGTCGTATGGAGAGACCGTTGCAAAAACAGTCTCTCTCTCCCTCTGTCTCTCTCTCTCTATCTTCTTGCTGGAGCTTGCATTGTTCCCACACACAGGGAGCTGCTAGAAATACAGCTCCCTGCGTGTGGGAGCAATCCTTTCATCCCTTTCCCTGCCCGCATGTCAGTGGACAGGGAAAGAGATAAAAACTCCGCTCCCAGCAAGCAGGAGCCACTTACAAGTTCAGTCTCCGGGACAAAGGCAGCCCACCGTTAGGGGTTCAAGTCAACCCCAAACACCCAGCACCAGCAACACAGGGCCGGTCAGGTGCTGAGGTCAAAGAGGGGCCCAAATATCATAGGCGCCTATGGAGACTAGGGGTGCTCCGGTTCCAGTCTGTTAGCAGGTAAGTACCTGCGTCCTCAGGGAGCAGACCAGGGGGGGGGGGGTTTGTAGAGCACTGGAGGGGGGTGGTTCCAAACAGGTACACAAAATACACCCTCAGCGGCACAGGGGCGGCCGGGTGCAGTGTGTAAAGTAGATGTCGGGTCTTGCATTGGTTTCATTATAGGGGGCCCGGGGATCACTCTGGCGATGCAGGTAGGGCACAGAGGGGCTTCTCGGGCCAGCCACCGTCTGGGCAAAGATGAGGGCCGCCTGCTGGTCATTCCTGCACTGGTAGTTGGTTTCTCTCGGGCTTGAGGGCTGCGGGCACGGTGCTTCTTCCAGGCATCGGGTTCTTTGTTACCGGGCAGTCGCAGGCAGGGGGAACCTCTGGATTTTCTCTGCAGGCATCGCCATGGGGGTGCAGGGAGGTCGTCTCAGGGTGGCCATGTTGTGGGGGTCGCCTGGGGTCCTCACTGCAGTGTTGGTTTCTCTGGACACGGGCCGGGGGCTTGGTCCTTTGGGTTGCAGGGCAGCCCTCTGAGTGGGCAGAGGTCACTGGTCCTGCTGGATATGTTGCTGTTGCAGGTTCTCTGAATCTGGAGACAGGCCGGTAGGGCTGCAGCCAAAGCAGTTGTCGTCTCCGTCTTCTCTGCGGGGTTTTCAGGTCAGCGATCCTTCTTGTTCAGGTCGTCAGAAATCTGATTTCCTGGGTTCAGGCTCACCCCTAAATACTAAATTTAGGGGTGTGTTTTAGGGCTGGTGGGCAGTAGCCGATAGCCACTGTCCTTGAGAGTGGCTACACCCTCCATGTGCTCCCTCCTCTCCTATCTTATTAGGCTAAATCCTCCAAAACAAGATGGAGCATTTTCCAAGGAGGGGGTCACTTCAGCTCTGGTCCCCTTAGAGGTGGACCTGGCAGAGAGGGGTGACTCCTCATTGTTTTCCTCATTATCTCCCCAGACTTGCCGCCAAAAGTGTGGGCTGTGTCCGGGGGGGGGGGGTAGCAGGCATCTCCACTAGCTGAAGTGCCCTGGGGCATTGTAACACGAAGCCTGGGCCTTTGAGGGTCACTGCTAGGTGTTACAGTTCCTGCAGGGGGGAGGTGTGAAGCACCTCCACCCAGTGCAGTGTTAGTTTTTGGCCCCAGAGAGCAAAAAGGCTCTCACCCCAGGGGGTCAGAAACTTGTCTCTCAGTGGAATGCTGGCACAGACCAATCAGACTTGCACTGAAGTATTGGGTAAAATACAGGGGGCATCTCTGAGATGCCCTCTGTGTGCGTTTTTTAAATAAATCCAACGCTGGCATCAGTGAGGTAGTTAAGGCCGCCCTGTTGAGGAAGAATCATCTATATGTGATACATAGAGCCTATATCACCCCAGTGAAACTTACAAAGATAAAGAAAGGGGAAGTGGTGAAGTGTCTCAAATTTGGAGCTCCGAAGGCCGCAGATGTTCATTTGTTCATGGAGTGCCCGGGAGTTATCTCCTTTTGCTCGGAAGTGGTGGGTGTGCTATTACAGATTGTAGGAAAGGAACTAACTGTAAGTCTCCCCCTAATTATTTTTGGCAAAACCGGTGATTCGGTAGGGTGGTGTAGAAATAATAGGAATTTCGTGTTCTTTGCTATTTTGTTAGCTAGAAGGGAGATATGTTTAAAGTGGGTGATGGCTGCCCCTCCACTGTATAGGAGCTGGCTGGACATGTTTGTGAAAACAGCTAAACTAGATCTTAAGGTGGGCAGTCCTGATCAGAGGAGGAAAAAAAGTGAACTATGGGCTCCGCTTTTGGAATGCCCCCCCCATAGGGGCACACTGTCCAATGATTTAAATCCTCCCCCCTTCTTACATCTGGGTCAGCCACTGGGGGTACCCCAGGTGGGCTGAGCAGGTGATACAGGGTCCTCCTTGAGCGGCATGTCCACCTTTTGGTTTCGGATACAGTAAGAACTTGCTGGAAATAAGGTGTGACTTATCGGTGAGGTGTATGAGGACAAAAAAAAAACAAAAAACACTGTCACCAGTGTGGGTTTATTTTTCTGAGAAGTTTGATACCAAACTTCCCAGTATTCAGTGTAGCCATTATGGAACTGTGGAGTTTGTTTTGACAAACTCCAAGACCATATACTTAATATAGTCACATTGTACTTAAAATGTCTAAGAATGGACTTAGACAGTGTAGGGGCATATTGCTCATGCAGCTATTCCCTCACCTGTGGTATAGTGCACCCTGCCTCAGGGCTTTAAGGCCTGCTAGAGGGGTTACTTACCTATGCCACAGGCAGTATTTTGTGTGCATGGCATCCTGAGGGGGATGCCCTGTCGACTTTGCCTTTTTCTCCCACCAACACACACAATCTGCAATGGCAGTGTGCGTGTGTTAGGTGTGGGGTCCCTTAGGGTGGCACAACACATGCTGCAGCCCTTAGGGACCTTCTCTGGTCACAGGGCCCTTGGTACCACTGGTACATTTTACAAGGGACTTATCTGTGTGCCAGGGGTGTGCCAATTGTGGAAACAATGGTACATTTTTAGGCAAAGAACACTGGTGCTGGGGCCTGGTTAGCAGGATCCCAGCACACTCTTAAGTGAAGTCAGCATCAGTATCAGGCAAACAGTGGGGGGTAACTGCAACTAGGAGCCATTTTCCTACACAAGCCCCTCCAGCCCACAGGCCAGGGGACACAGCCAAAGCTGGGATAGTCTTCCTAGTCTGTCAGACGAGGAAGTGTAGGGAAAACAGGATGGTTTGTTGCAGGGCCTACTCTGCCTTATATCCTCCTGTTCAGGTCATTCCCTCTGGGGAACTAAACTACTTCCACAGTGATAGGACCTTGGGCCTGATTACATCTTTGTCGGAGGGGGTTAATCTGTCCCAAATGTGACGGATATCCCGCCCGCCGTATTACGAGTCCATTATATCCTATGGAACTCGTAATACAGCGGGCGGGATAGCTGTCACATTTGGGACGGATTAACCCCCTCCACCAAGGTTGTAATCAGGCCCCTAATCTAAATTGCCTCTTGTGTGTATTTTTAGTGTCTTCACCCATTCTTTCTATTTTGGGTTAGAGGTATCATCTCTGTTAATCTTATCTTAGCCAGGGTCACCCCTAGCTTACCCAAAGAGGTTACCCATAGCTTGAGTAGCCCCACCATGACCAACAGGGTTAGGGGGCTTAACTTGCTATTTGGCATAGGGTCAGACCACTATGCCAAGGACAGTGTAGCCATAAATGCTAACACCAAGCAGAGGCCACTGACAGCTGTCAGTGCACAGAACCACACCTTTAGCTCTTCACCAACAAGGGAAGGGACTAAGTTACAGGCTTCTTTGGATTTAGGGTCCCTGCCTGCTGTGATAGAGTTGGGGGTTGCTACATGTTATAGTAAACACCCTTCTTCCACTCTTTCTTCTATTAGCTGAGGAGCCACCCACTCATGCTTAACAGTTGCCTGACTAGCCAGGACTTCTTGTGGGTCAGGTTGGACTTTACAGTGCCACTTTTGGAGTTCTCCCCCACTGGAGCAGAATCTCCTTGGCTTGCTGGAACCTTAGCTAAATGTTGTCCACATTTCCTGCACTGTTTTCTTTTCTTTTTCTTCTGGGGCCTACTTGAAGTTACTGTAGGGGCAGCACCTCCAGAATCCTTGGGAGGGGACTGGCACTGGACCAGTTCCTCTCTTGGGCTCTGACCAACCTGTGGGTGGTCATTTCCAAGGAGACAATCAAGGGGGAGGTCTGCACTGACTACCACCCTTCTCCAGCTAAAAGTCCCACCCACTTCTAGGGGCACTGAAGCCACAGGCCTTATTAGTGACCTTGTCTGGGCTAACCCCTACTCTGGCAGTCTCACCTGGGATGTACTGGTTTGAGAGCACCAGCCTGTCATGCACAATAGTATGACTGGCACAAGTGTCTCTCAGCGCAGTGGCTGGGATTCCATTCACTAGTAGGTGCTGGAAGTGTCTACTTCCCTCTGGAATCTCCAACTCACCTGTTGGGCCCTTTCTCCAGTTGAAGGCTATGAGGACCTCCTCATCTGAGGAGCCATCCCCAGTGGCTACACTGGTTACACCTGGGGTTTTGCTAGGGGTTTTATTTTTGGGACAAGAATTGTCCTTGGTGTGGTACCCTGTCTGTCTACAGTTGTGGCACTGTGCCTTAGTGGTATCCCAGTTCTTACCCTGGACAGGTTTTTGGGGGCCCACAGAGGACTATTTTTCTTTAGTTCTAGGAGTGTCACCCACTTTCTCCTGGGGAGGCTTGGTAACATCACCCCAGTGGAAGTTTTGGTCACCCTAGTCTTGACCCAGTGGTCTTCCTTCTTTACCAATTCTTGGGGAGAAATTAGACCTAGGTCTACCAGATGTTGATGCAACTTTTCATTGAAGCAGTTACTTAAAATGTGTTCTTTCATAGAAAAATTATAAAGCTCATCATAGTCATGCACTTCATTTCCAGTTACTCAACCTTCCAGTGTTTTCACTGAGTAGTCTACAAAATCAACACAGCGCTGGCTCGAGGTTTTGTGAGCCCCCCTGAACCTAATTCTATATTCCTCAGTGGTGAATCCAAAGCCCTCAATCAGGGTAGGCTTTATGAGGTCATAGGATTCAGCATCTGCATCAGTGAGTGTGAGGAGCCTATCCTTACACTTACCAGACTGCTTTAATCTTCTTGTTCCGCAGGCCCTCTCAAAGGCTACGAACCACTTGGTGATGCCATCACCATCGTCATATTTGGGGACAATCTCTTTAGGGATTTTAGGGGTGTCAGAATACTCTCTGTCCCTAGTTATTTTGTTGCTGCTACCATTTATGGGTTCTAAACCCATTTCATTTCTCTCTCTTTCTATAGCCAGGAGCTGTTTCTCCAAGGCTAAAAGGATGTCCTCTTCTTTGAGGCTGTCCTCAGTGCTTACAGAGGGACTCCACTGTGGAAGAACCAGGCTCTCTGACTATGATTTGTGGAGACTGGGTCTTACACTAGGCCCTAGCAGGACTTTTACAAATTTAGAAAAATAGTAAAAAATAAAAAAATCAGTTTCTAATGACAATTTTTGGAATTTTAGTTGTGTGATCAGGTATTGGCTGAGTAGACCAGCAAATGCAAAGTCTTAGACCTCACCGCTGATCCACCAATGTAGGAAGCTGGCTCTGTATTTACTATCTCAAAGTGAGAGATAATGTGCACAGAGCCCAAGGGTTCCCTTTAGAGGTTGATAGTGGCAATAATAGATAATATTAATGCTCTATTTGTGGTAGTGTGGTCGAGCAGTAGGCTTATCAGAGGGTAGTGTTAAGCATTTGTTGTACACACACAGGCACTTAATGGGAACACACACTCAAAGACTTAACTCCAGGCCAATAGGTTTTTATATAGAAAAATATTATTTTCTTAAGTTTTTTTAGAACTACGAGATTCAGATTTCAAGTAAATACATAACTTGTAAGGTCCTTGGCATAGGTAAATATAGAACTTTGAATCAAAACAGTAATGTTCACAGTTTAGCAGAAAATGGCAATAAGCCATTTTAAAAGTGAACACAGTGCAAAATTCACCGGTTCCTGGTGGAGGTAAGTACAAGTTAGTTTTTCAGGTAAGTAAAGCAATTACAAGTTCAGACTCTGGGACACAGGCAGCTCACCATTGGGGGTTTAAGTCAACCCCAAACACCCAGCACCAGCAACATAGGGCCGGTCAGGTGCAGAGGTCAAAGAGGGGCCCAAATATCATAGGTGCTGGGGGGGGTCCCAAACAGGTACACAAAATACACCCTCAGCCGTACAGGGGCGGCCTGGTACAGTGTGCAAAGTAGGTGTCGGGTTTTGCATTGGTTTCAATGGAGGGACCCGGAGGTCACTCTGGCGATGCAGGCAGGGCACAGTGCGGCTTCTCGGGCCAGCCACCGACTGGGCAAAGATGAGGGCTGCCTGCTGGTCACTCCTGCCCTCGTAGTTGGTTCCTCTCTAAGCCTGGGGTCTGCGGGTGTGGTGCTTCTTCCAGGTGTTGGGTTCTTTGTTACTGGGCAGTCCCGGTCAGGGGGAGCCTCTGGATTCTCTCTGCAGGCGTCGCTATTGTGGTGCAGGGAGGTGCAAGGGACGTATCTGTTTGCCAGGGGTGTGCCAATTGTGGAAACAATGGTACATTTTTAGGGAAAGACACACAGGTGCTGGGGCCTGGCTAGCAGGATCCCAGCACACTCAAGCCAAGTCAGCATCAATATCAGGCAAAAAGTGGGGGGTAACTGCAACAAGGAGCCATTTTCCTACAAATATATATATATATATGTATATGTATATTTTTTCACTTCCTCCTCATACTATATCCAAGGAGGGCAGCACTCCAAATGCAGAATAGAACTATTTATTTAAAGAGCGAAATTACAGGGATGCATTCAGCACTGAATGCCCTCCTCAATTGTCGTTTGGAGTGCTGTCCTCCTTGGATATAGTATGAGGAGAAAGTGAAAATAGACATTGCAGTGATGAGGCAGCAGGATGGCACAACCGGCGCTTAGGTGCTACACGGCATCTCCGTCAAACAGTAGTAAGGATATATATGTAGGTTGCCACTAAGTAGTTATAGTTAGTATCATGTTTCCATAGAAAAAGTTTTTTTTTTTTAGTTGCCTATATATTTGGCACCGTTTTACGAAACTTCATGAAACTTTCCCCAAAAAAGTGCCCCGTGATTCTTGTTGCACACAGAAAGTTTCGGGGTGATCCATCAAGCAGGGGCCAAGAAAGAGGATGGGCCAAAAAAGTTGTTGTCTAATGTTAATTCCCATAGGACCTTTAGACGCAACTACAGACTAAACCACTGGATGGAATTACACCAAATTTGTCAGAGAGCTAGCATTCCGGACGCAGATTATGCTTTCGCTTATTGGTTTAAATCCGTCCAGCAGTTTTTGAGACATTAAAGGGAAAATAAATTTGTATATCTAGAGATGGTGATCCTTTGCAATGTATTCGCCTATAATGACAAGCTTCTGCCAGGAAATGCACAGCTCTGATTGGCTGCCAACACTTCAAACCAGGAAGTAAAAACAAAAAAAGGTGAGGGTAGAGTCCCCCTGATCCTTTAGATCTGGTGCTGCGGTCCTAGAGGGCCTTCCCCAGGACTAAAAAACACTTTTAAAAAAAATGTTTGCTGCGATTTTGCAACGATGTTGCAATTTCGCAGAAACAATTAAAAAAAAACAAGCACAGACTCCGGTGCTTGTTTTTTACAAGCCCCCAGGTGGGCCTGGTCCCAGAGGCATTCACATTTTCTATGCAGAGGAGGTACCCCCCAGTAGGAGTACCCCCCCAGTACCTCCCCCTTCGTACCCTGGGATCAACACCTTCTTGGGACAGTTTTCAAATATAATGCGGGGACCACCGCCTCCCTGGGGCTAATAAATAACAAAATGTGGTAGGGGCACGACCCCCGCAGCCCCGGAGACCACCACCTCCCCGGGGCACTTGTCAAATATAATGCGGGGGTCCAAGCGTCCCCCTCTCCAGGCCTGGGGACCACCACCTCCCCAGGGCAAACAAAATAAAGTGAAGGGGGTCTATTGCAGGACCCCAGGGACCACCACCTCCCTGGGGCTGTTGATTGTTGGGGGGAGCATGCATGGTGAGGCACAAGTTATAGTTTCCTTAGGGCATGAGTTATAGTTACTTGAAAGAACTGTAACTATAACAGCAGAATTTCTGTGGTTTTGTACGAGTATATTCAAAAGCTAACTATAATGTCCCTGTAACTTTTGTTATATATATATATATATATATATATATATATATATATATATATATATATATATATATATATATATATATTGAATGAGTTATGACTGATCTCAGACATGTTTACTAATTAAACAATGGGCAAGGATGCCACTTTGCAGAGGGTTTCATTATTGCGCCACATCTGAGAAACATGGAAAATATTGCACAGTTCTCAGAAAAACTCAGGCTTTCAATGCATTTTGTTTGTGAAATAAAATAATAAAAGCATGCACAAATGATAGATAGATAGATAAATAGATAGATAGAATGATTTATTCATTCATTCTACACAGGTAAGTGGATGATACCATGCATTTACCTAGGCCAGTGGTTCCCAACCTTATGGTCAGGGGACCCCTAGGGATCCCCGAAGCATCCTCAGGGGGTCCTCAGGGGGTCCGTGATTGCTTAGAAAATTAAATAATATTAACAAATTAGGTCCTCAGCTTTCATTAATGACTTAGTGGGGGGGGGGGAATCTCCAGATTCCAATAAAGATTCATTAGGGGTCCCAAGGCTATAGTTATGATAAAGTGGGGGTACACAGAAGTCAAAAGGTTGGTGAACCACTGACCTAGGCTAATATAATGCTTAACCTAGGTTTATTCCAAATCTTTTGATCTCTTTTTGCCCAGAAAGGAATCTAGGTTTTCTTCTATCTGCCATCTCATTCCAGGAGTCCATAAGACCAGGACTGGAAGTAGTTTCTCTCTCTGCTCATTTCTAAGGCCTGGAATACTTTACCACCTGACAATAGGTTTACATTCAGTCACATGAGTTCAGACTCAAGAAACTCAAGACCTCGCTATTCCACATCACCAAATGGATTAGTTAGGTTCTGATCTCCGGGACAGGGCCAGGATTTTTTTTATAGTGCTAAATAAAATAAGCAATAATATTTTCCAATTTTTCAATGAAGCTGCACATATTTCATAATGCTCAATATCAGGTATGGCTCCTCCGCTAGGCTGAGGTGCGTCACCCCCTGCCAGCAGCTGCAAACCTTTTATTGTTTTGTATTAAAAGGGGCGGGCCACAGACTGTGACAAGCTTAGCCAGGAGCTGGCTGGACATGTTTGTGAAAACAGCTAAACTAGATCTTAAGGTGGGCAGTCCTGATCAGAGGAGGAAAAAAAGTGAACTATGGGCTCCGCTTTTGGAATGCCCCCCCCATAGGGGCACACTGTCCAATGATTTAAATCCTCCCCCCTTCTTACATCTGGGTCAGCCACTGGGGGTACCCCAGGTGGGCTGAGCAGGTGATACAGGGTCCTCCTTGAGCGGCATGTCCACCTTTTGGTTTCGGATACAGTAAGAACTTGCTGGAAATAAGGTGTGACTTATCGGTGAGGTGTATGAGGACAAAAAAAAACAAAAAACACTGTCACCAGTGTGGGTTTATTTTTCTGAGAAGTTTGATACCAAACTTCCCAGTATTCAGTGTAGCCATTATGGAACTGTGGAGTTTGTTTTGACAAACTCCAAGACCATATACTTAATATAGTCACATTGTACTTAAAATGTCTAAGAATGGACTTAGACAGTGTAGGGGCATATTGCTCATGCAGCTATTCCCTCACCTGTGGTATAGTGCACCCTGCCTCAGGGCTTTAAGGCCTGCTAGAGGGGTTACTTACCTATGCCACAGGCAGTATTTTGTGTGCATGGCATCCTGAGGGGGATGCCCTGTCGACTTTGCCTTTTTCTCCCACCAACACACACAATCTGCAATGGCAGTGTGCGTGTGTTAGGTGTGGGGTCCCTTAGGGTGGCACAACACATGCTGCAGCCCTTAGGGACCTTCTCTGGTCACAGGGCCCTTGGTACCACTGGTACATTTTACAAGGGACTTATCTGTGTGCCAGGGGTGTGCCAATTGTGGAAACAATGGTACATTTTTAGGCAAAGAACACTGGTGCTGGGGCCTGGTTAGCAGGATCCCAGCACACTCTTAAGTGAAGTCAGCATCAGTATCAGGCAAACAGTGGGGGGTAACTGCAACTAGGAGCCATTTTCCTACACAAGCCCCTCCAGCCCACAGGCCAGGGGACACAGCCAAAGCTGGGATAGTCTTCCTAGTCTGTCAGACGAGGAAGTGTAGGGAAAACAGGATGGTTTGTTGCAGGGCCTACTCTGCCTTATATCCTCCTGTTCAGGTCATTCCCTCTGGGGAACTAAACTACTTCCACAGTGATAGGACCTTGGGCCTGATTACATCTTTGTCGGAGGGGGTTAATCTGTCCCAAATGTGACGGATATCCCGCCCGCCGTATTACGAGTCCATTATATCCTATGGAACTCGTAATACAGCGGGCGGGATAGCTGTCACATTTGGGACGGATTAACCCCCTCCACCAAGGTTGTAATCAGGCCCCTAATCTAAATTGCCTCTTGTGTGTATTTTTAGTGTCTTCACCCATTCTTTCTATTTTGGGTTAGAGGTATCATCTCTGTTAATCTTATCTTAGCCAGGGTCACCCCTAGCTTACCCAAAGAGGTTACGCATAGCTTGAGTAGCCCCACCATGACCAACAGGGTTAGGGGGCTTAACTTGCTATTTGGCATAGGGTCAGACCACTATGCCAAGGACAGTGTAGCCATAAATGCTAACACCAAGCAGAGGCCACTGACAGCTGTCAGTGCACAGAACCACACCTTTAGCTCTTCACCAACAAGGGAAGGGACTAAGTTACAGGCTTCTTTGGATTTAGGGTCCCTGCCTGCTGTGATAGAGTTGGGGGTTGCTACATGTTATAGTAAACACCCTTCTTCCACTCTTTCTTCTATTAGCTGAGGAGCCACCCACTCATGCTTAACAGTTGCCTGACTAGCCAGGACTTCTTGTGGGTCAGGTTGGACTTTACAGTGCCACTTTTGGAGTTCTCCCCCACTGGAGCAGAATCTCCTTGGCTTGCTGGAACCTTAGCTAAATGTTGTCCACATTTCCTGCACTGTTTTCTTTTCTTTTTCTTCTGGGGCCTACTTGAAGTTACTGTAGGGGCAGCACCTCCAGAATCCTTGGGAGGGGACTGGCACTGGACCAGTTCCTCTCTTGGGCTCTGACCAACCTGTGGGTGGTCATTTCCAAGGAGACAATCAAGGGGGAGGTCTGCACTGACTACCACCCTTCTCCAGCTAAAAGTCCCACCCACTTCTAGGGGCACTGAAGCCACAGGCCTTATTAGTGACCTTGTCTGGGCTAACCCCTACTCTGGCAGTCTCACCTGGGATGTACTGGTTTGAGAGCACCAGCCTGTCATGCACAATAGTATGACTGGCACAAGTGTCTCTCAGCGCAGTGGCTGGGATTCCATTCACTAGTAGGTGCTGGAAGTGTCTACTTCCCTCTGGAATCTCCAACTCACCTGTTGGGCCCTTTCTCCAGTTGAAGGCTATGAGGACCTCCTCATCTGAGGAGCCATCCCCAGTGGCTACACTGGTTACACCTGGGGTTTTGCTAGGGGTTTTATTTTTGGGACAAGAATTGTCCTTGGTGTGGTACCCTGTCTGTCTACAGTTGTGGCACTGTGCCTTAGTGGTATCCCAGTTCTTACCCTGGACAGGTTTTTGGGGGCCCACAGAGGACTATTTTTCTTTAGTTCTAGGAGTGTCACCCACTTTCTCCTGGGGAGGCTTGGTAACATCACCCCAGTGGAAGTTTTGGTCACCCTAGTCTTGACCCAGTGGTCTGCCTTCTTTACCAATTCTTGGGGAGAAATTAGACCTAGGTCTACCAGATGTTGATGCAACTTTTCATTGAAGCAGTTACTTAAAATGTGTTCTTTCATAGAAAAATTATAAAGCTCATCATAGTCATGCACTTCATTTCCAGTTACTCAACCTTCCAGTGTTTTCACTGAGTAGTCTACAAAATCAACACAGCGCTGGCTCGAGGTTTTGTGAGCTCCCCTGAACCTAATTCTATATTCCTCAGTGGTGAATCCAAAGCCCTCAATCAGGGTAGGCTTTATGAGGTCATAGGATTCAGCATCTGCACCAGTGAGTGTGAGGAGCCTATCCTTACACTTACCAGACTGCTTTAATCTTCTTGTTCCGCAGGCCCTCTCAAAGGCTACGAACCACTTGGTGATGTCATCACCATCGTCATATTTGGGGACAATCTCTTTAGGGATTTTAGGGGTGTCAGAATACTCTCTGTCCCTAGTTATTTTGTTGCTGCTACCATTTATGGGTTCTAAACCCATTTCATTTCTCTCTCTTTCTATAGCCAGGAGCTGTTTCTCCAAGGCTAAAAGGATGTCCTCTTCTTTGAGGCTGTCCTCAGTGCTTACAGAGGGACTCCACTGTGGAAGAACCAGGCTCTCTGACTATGATTTGTGGAGACTGGGTCTTACACTAGGCCCTAGCAGGACTTTTACAAATTTAGAAAAATAGTAAAAAATAAAAAAATCAGTTTCTAATGACAATTTTTGGAATTTTAGTTGTGTGATCAGGTATTGGCTGAGTAGACCAGCAAATGCAAAGTCTTAGACCTCACCGCTGATCCACCAATGTAGGAAGCTGGCTCTGTATTTACTATCTCAAAGTGAGAGATAATGTGCACAGAGCCCAAGGGTTCCCTTTAGAGGTTGATAGTGGCAATAATAGATAATATTAATGCTCTATTTGTGGTAGTGTGGTCGAGCAGTAGGCTTATCAGAGGGTAGTGTTAAGCATTTGTTGTACACACACAGGCACTTAATGGGAACACACACTCAAAGACTTAACTCCAGGCCAATAGGTTTTTATATAGAAAAATATTATTTTCTTAAGTTTTTTTAGAACTACGAGATTCAGATTTCAAGTAAATACATAACTTGTAAGGTCCTTGGCATAGGTAAATATAGAACTTTGAATCAAAACAGTAATGTTCACAGTTTAGCAGAAAATGGCAATAAGCCATTTTAAAAGTGAACACAGTGCAAAATTCACCGGTTCCTGGTGGAGGTAAGTACAAGTTAGTTTTTCAGGTAAGTAAAGCAATTACAAGTTCAGACTCTGGGACACAGGCAGCTCACCATTGGGGGTTTAAGTCAACCCCAAACACCCAGCACCAGCAACATAGGGCCGGTCAGGTGCAGAGGTCAAAGAGGGGCCCAAATATCATAGGTGCTGGGGGGGGTCCCAAACAGGTACACAAAATACACCCTCAGCCGTACAGGGGCGGCCTGGTACAGTGTGCAAAGTAGGTGTCGGGTTTTGCATTGGTTTCAATGGAGGGACCCGGAGGTCACTCTGGCGATGCAGGCAGGGCACAGTGCGGCTTCTCGGGCCAGCCACCGACTGGGCAAAGATGAGGGCTGCCTGCTGGTCAATCCTGCCCTCGTAGTTGGTTCCTCTCTAAGCCTGGGGTCTGCGGGTGTGGTGCTTCTTCCAGGTGTTGGGTTCTTTGTTACTGGGCAGTCCCGGTCAGGGGGAGCCTCTGGATTCTCTCTGCAGGCGTCGCTATTGTGGTGCAGGGAGGTGCAAGGGACGTATCTGTTTGCCAGGGGTGTGCCAATTGTGGAAACAATGGTACATTTTTAGGGAAAGACACACAGGTGCTGGGGCCTGGCTAGCAGGATCCCAGCACACTCAAGCCAAGTCAGCATCAATATCAGGCAAAAAGTGGGGGGTAACTGCAACAAGGAGCCATTTTCCTACAAATATATATATATATATATATATATATATATATATGTATATTTTTTCACTTCCTCCTCATACTATATCCAAGGAGGGCAGCACTCCAAATGCAGAATAGAACTATTTATTTAAAGAGCGAAATCACAGGGATGCATTCAGCACTGAATGCCCTCCTCAATTGTCGTTTGGAGTGCTGTCCTCCTTGGATATAGTATGAGGAGAAAGTGAAAATAGACATTGCAGTGATGAGGCAGCAGGATGGCACAACCGGCGCTTAGGTGCTACACGGCATCTCCGTCAAACAGTAGTAAGGATATATATGTAGGTTGCCACTAAGTAGTTATAGTTAGTATCATGTTTCCATAGAAAAAGTTTTTTTTTTTTTAGTTGCCTATATATTTGGCACCGTTTTACGAAACTTCATGAAACTTTCCCCAAAAAAGTGCCCCGTGATTCTTGTTGCACACAGAAAGTTTCGGGGTGATCCATCAAGCAGGGGCCAAGAAAGAGGATGGGCCAAAAAAGTTGTTGTCTAATGTTAATTCCCATAGGACCTTTAGACGCAACTACAGACTAAACCACTGGATGGAATTACACCAAATTTGTCAGAGAGCTAGCATTCCGGACGCAGATTATGCTTTCGCTTATTGGTTTAAATCCGTCCAGCAGTTTTTGAGACATTAAAGGGAAAATAAATTTGTATATCTAGAGATGGTGATCCTTTGCAATGTATTCGCCTATAATGACAAGCTTCTGCCAGGAAATGCACAGCTCTGATTGGCTGCCAACACTTCAAACCAGGAAGTAAAAACAAAAAAAGGTGAGGGTAGAGTCCCCCTGATCCTTTAGATCTGGTGCTGCGGTCCTAGAGGGCCTTCCCCAGGACTAAAAAACACTTTTAAAAAAAATGTTTGCTGCGATTTTGCAACGATGTTGCGATTTCGCAGAAACAATTAAAAAAAAACAAGCACAGACTCCGGTGCTTGTTTTTTACAAGCCCCCAGGTGGGCCTGGTCCCAGAGGCATTCACATTTTCTATGCAGAGGAGGTACCCCCCAGTAGGAGTACCCCCCCAGTACCTCCCCCTTCGTACCCTGGGATCAACACCTTCTTGGGACAGTTTTCAAATATAATGCGGGGACCACCGCCTCCCTGGGGCTAATAAATAACAAAATGTGGTAGGGGCACGACCCCCGCAGCCCCGGAGACCACCACCTCCCCGGGGCACTTGTCAAATATAATGCGGGGGTCCAAGCGTCCCCCTCTCCAGGCCTGGGGACCACCACCTCCCCAGGGCAAACAAAATAAAGTGAAGGGGGTCTATTGCAGGACCCCAGGGACCACCACCTCCCTGGGGCTGTTGATTGTTGGGGGGAGCATGCATGGTGAGGCACAAGTTATAGTTTCCTTAGGGCATGAGTTATAGTTACTTGAAAGAACTGTAACTATAACAGCAGAATTTCTGTGGTTTTGTACGAGTATATTCAAAAGCTAACTATAATGTCCCTGTAACTTTTGTTTTTATATATATATATATATATATATATATATATATATATATATATATATATTGAATGAGTTATGACTGATCTCAGACATGTTTACTAATTAAACAATGGGCAAGGATGCCACTTTGCAGAGGGTTTCATTATTGCGCCACATCTGAGAAACATGGAAAATATTGCACAGTTCTCAGAAAAACTCAGGCTTTCAATGCATTTTGTTTGTGAAATAAAATAATAAAAGCATGCACAAATGATAGATAGATAGATAAATAGATAGATAGAATGATTTATTCATTCATTCTACACAGGTAAGTGGATGATACCATGCATTTACCTAGGCCAGTGGTTCCCAACCTTATGGTCAGGGGACCCCTAGGGATCCCCGAAGCATCCTCAGGGGGTCCTCAGGGGGTCCGTGATTGCTTAGAAAATTAAATAATATTAACAAATTAGGTCCTCAGCTTTCACTAATGACTTAGTGGGGGGGGGGGGAATCTCCAGATTCCAATAAAGATTCATTAGGGGTCCCAAGGCTATAGTTATGATAAAGTGGGGGTACACAGAAGTCAAAAGGTTGGTGAACCACTGACCTAGGCTAATATAATGCTTAACCTAGGTTTATTCCAAATCTTTTTATCTCTTTTTGCCCAGAAAGGAATCTAGGTTTTCTTCTATCTGCCATCTCATTCCAGGAGTCCATAAGACCAGGACTGGAAGTAGTTTCTCTCTCTGCTCATTTCTAAGGCCTGGAATACTTTACCACCTGACAATAGGTTTACATTCAGTCACATGAGTTCAGACTCAAGAAACTCAAGACCTCGCTATTCCACATCACCAAATGGATTAGTTAGGTTCTGATCTCCGGGACAGGGCCAGGATTTTTTTTATAGTGCTAAATAAAATAAGCAATAATATTTTCCAATTTTTCAATGAAGCTGCACATATTTCATAATGCTCAATATCAGGTATGGCTCCTCCGCTAGGCTGAGGTGCGTCACCCCCTGCCAGCAGCTGCAAACCTTTTATTGTTTTGTATTAAAAGGGGCGGGCCACAGACTGTGACAAGCACTGAGGGGGAGTGATCCAGCCCAGCACTGTGTTGCTGGGCTGGAGAGAGCAGGCACAGGCTCCCAGTCTACCTGGGAGCGCCCTTGCTGGGAGCTCCCAGCCAATCTTAATACTGCTCTGAGCAGTGTCAGAATTGACCGCAGGGCAGGCTGGGAGCCTTTTACTGCAGTTGAGGTAGGAGGAGCGGAGCAGTGCAGCGTGGAATTAAGCTAAGTTTAAAAAAAAAAATTAGATTTAATTTTCTTCCCCTCTCCCCCTGCCACTTACTGCCCTGCCCCTTTTCCCTCCCACAAGCCGCCATTGCTCAATACCGCATTGTTTGTCGGAAGATGCTTTCACTGCACGTCTGCTCAGAAACAATTTAAGTCAACCTTTGCCTTTGCTCTGTGTCCAAAGCGACATTTCCTTTTGCAGTGCTTACATTTGTTTTCTTAGCAGACTTTAAAAGTACTAAATACTATTTTCTATACTAGTTTTTATTTACTGTTTTAATCTGATGGAAACTTCTAGTTGCAGATTCCTTACCTTAGAATTTCCCCCAGGCGTCAGACTGGATCCGGAGATTTTTCTTCGAGCAATACCCTTGTGCGTCGGTAGGAGGCGTTGGTCGACTCCGTAGGTGTCGTGGTCGCCGTGATGATGTCGGGAGTAGTACATAGACGCCGCCCTCGCGCAGTGACGTCATTTCATTTCTTTCCGCGCCACGCGCTGATCCAGAGAGAGCTACCCTAGACTATTTTTTGGCCGAATGCTACCGTTTTGTCTAGTTTTTTGTGTGCAACTTTGGTGCGTTGATGATGTCCCCGAAGACTGGGTTCAAGTCTTGTGAGGACTGCCATCGGACGATGTCAGTGATGGATCCTCATGTGGTGGCTCGAGCGCGACCACGACCCGAAGTCGTGCTCCGAGTGTCGGGCCATTCACCCGAAGGCTTTGAGGGAGCGGTCCCTAAAGCTAATGGCGGCCCGGCACTCGACTCCGCGTAGGTCCTGGTCTTGCTCGAGATGAAGGTCTCGAGATCAGTCGCGGAGTCATCACCACTCGTCTTCTTCTAAATCTTCGGGTCAAGGTAAGAAAAGAAGAAGTCGAAGAAGTCCCATCACTCTCTGACTTCGCCCCGTCGCTTGGCCGACGCGATGCAGGAAGAGCGTCCATGCACTAGGCCTCCGTCCTTGGAGACTGTGTCTGGGTTGGCTCCGCGCTTCTCCGAGTTTCCCGGAGCCAGAGCGACTCCCGCCCAACTAAAAGAGTTTCACGAGGCCATGCGCCTTCGGGCCCAAGGGGTTCGGCTGAGGGGCCTTTGCGTTCCGCGCCGGCGGATTCAGCCCCAGCCACCAAGGTCACCTCCGGATCCATGCGCGGATCTGCACTGGCGCCGGTCTCACCCTCGAGACCTTCCCTGGCGCTGGGTCGATTATCGACGCTCCCGACGTCGGTGGTGCCCACTATCGACGTCAACCCGATTCTTATCCCTGACGACTCGGTGTTGGAGGGGCGTCAGCCAACGCCTCCTTTGGCTTCGGTGGGACCTATTCGCCACAGGTCAGATTCAGACCCTTTTTCCTATGGGTCCGAATATCGGGAGGAATTGGAGGGGTCCCTGGACCCTTATGAATACCAGGACGACCCTGCTATGGACTGGGCACAGGAATTGGGTGAAGCCAGTGGTCTGGATACTTCTCCTGACGCTGGCATGCTGTCTCCTCCTACCATGAACTACAAGAGGCACTCATACATGCGTAACATCCAGTATTGTAGAATCAATGTATAAGATTTGTTACGAAATCGAATAAAACAGTACTCATAAGTAAGTATTCATTATTTACATGTATTATATATTTCTACAAAAAGAAAATGAGATAATATAAATCATATATATCAATGTCCTTCAATTAAGTATCAATGTCCAAATCCAATGTAATAAAATAATCAAAATTGATGCTCCAAACTTGTGATATAATTCAAAGTCAAAATCCCAAATCCTTCAATCCAAATTAAGTCATGTTCTTCAAAGGTATCTCGTAGTCAGTGTTGATTTCAGATTCACAGCCAACACGTGTTTCGTACGGGTATCTCCCAAGGACTTCATCAGGGCTGTAATCGTATAAGTATCTGTTATTATAGTATCGATTTGCATTTATTAAAAATGGAAGCCACCACCAATGTGATACACACGGTGGTATAAGTATCTGTTATTGTAGTCTCGATTCACATTAATTAAAAATGAAAGCCACCACCAATGTGATACAAACGGTGGGATAAAGAGTCATGCAGAATCTTAGAGCATCTTTGTTCCCATATGTAAAGATATCAATGTTGTGTCATCATGCATTGTTGTTATCAAATCCTATGCCACTGTATCAAGAATGGAATCGTAAAATTAGTACTGAAATATAGAGATAAGTCAGTATGTGTATCATAAGGGGATAAGACATATTAAGTCACTTATCTTGTGTAACCTCACTCCCTAGTGGTGCCCCTGGTTTTTAATATAGCATACATGCGAACCCAAATTCTTACCTATAGTAAATAGGTCCAAAATTAGTATCTTAGATATATCTTATTGTCGTATCCAAAGCAATCATATGTGAATATCTATTATAAGGAAATACAGAGACTAGATAAACATCCAGACAATACACACACCAAAAATTAACCAATAAAATTCAGCTTTCTGAGACCACGCGTCTGTACGTATTATATTAAATAACTATTCGCATAAGTATGAATAATGCGAATGGACCATTCTAACTAACCAACCAAACCATCTCTACTCTACTATCAGTTCTGAACACCTCTATGCATATAATATTCAGGTTATCTCACATATATATGGGCACAAATAAAAACTAAAATTACTGAGAATAAGCCGTATTAAGTCAAGCATATATCAATAATATATATCCTGATAGAAAAAAATAATTGTGACTTTTAGTTACACCTCCACTTCGAGATATATATAAAGATGTTTTCTGGCCCTTGATGCAACTCGAAAATACCATTGCCGTCAAGGAACTCACCTAATAGTTAATTAATATTCACGTGCATCGAATCCTGTTATCGGCAGTCCAGCGCAAGTACGCGTGGGGCTGTGATTCAATCAAACGCTCTAAGTAGCGTCTTCACGCCCTAAATATAATCAAGGGGCTGGATGCTGAAAACGAAGCTTAAGATCTTGCGCGGTTAATTTTGAGCAGTCAACATAAATAAAGGACAAAACGTCCCGACCGCCATCTTAATAGTAAAATAGTGCCATTAAGCAGAGATGTACTACATAATAATAAAGAAAGGACTACTACCAACCGCCATCTTACTAGTAAAATAATACCATTGGATAAAGATATTCATAACGATAATAGAGAAAGGACTACTCAGCTGGTGGCCATATTGGAAATGAAACAATGTTCATATTGTCGATCAAATAAATATGAAAGAAAGATGTCAATCGCCACTTGCTCATCAATTGGAAACAGAAAATGTATATACCTTATGATAAAAGATTATTTAAGAATCTACACATAGGGAAAGCCTATGGCTACGGCGGAGGGAGCAACTTATGGTATGGTGGTCAGTAGGGCAGCTGAGGTCCTCGGCCTTGAGCTTCCTACTGTAGAGGTCAGGTCTAATCTCCTGACGGAGGTGCTTCAGCCTGAGGCTTCTACTTCAGAGACCCTTTTACCATTTAATGAAGCCCTCACAGATGTCCTTTTGGTTACATGGTCCTAACTTAACACAGGGGCTCCTGTGAATAGGACTATCGCACGCCACCATCGGTCTGCTCCGAACAACCCTAAATTCCTGTCCCAACACCCTACACTTGAGAGTCTTGTTATCCAGGCTTCCTCTTCTTCAGGCACGTTCCCTTCCACACCCCCGGATAGGGAATCCAAAAGGCTGGAACAATTTGGCAAGAAGTTGTTTTCTTCCTCCAGCCTAGCGCTGCAGTCTGTGAACACCGCATGCCTTTTGGGCCGTTATACCCACTCCTTGTGGGATACGGTTGCACAAGTCCTGCTGCAGATACCGGAGGAGGCCCGTCCTATCGTCTCCCAAGCAGTGAATGATGGGAGGGACGCGGCAAAGTTCACAATCCGTTGTGGGCTGAACACGACTGACTCTCTGGGCAGATTGGTTGCAACGACAGTGGCCTTATGGCGCCACGCCTGGTTACGCACATCTGGTTTCTCGGGGGATGTCCAACAGTCACTCATGGACATGCCCTTTGATGGCACCCGTCACTTCCGAGACAAAGCGGACTCGGCCTTGGAGAGATTCCAGGATTCCCACGCTAGGGCTTGGTCCCTCGGTCTTTCCTCAGCCTCTCACCCACCAAAGTCTGCTTTTCGCCCCTTTTGTGGACACGGAAGGGGTGCCCTGTCGCGTCCTCTACACAGCCACCATGCCACGCATGCTGGCCAGCCTATACATGGCCGAGGACGCGGAATTCCACGTGGCTGTGGGACAGGGAACCAGAGGTCTGTCCAGTCCACCTCTGCCCCCGCTGCAGCCTCCAAACCCTCCTTGTCCGTCCCCTCACTCCCGCCCAGTTGGTGGCAGGATTTGCCATCACCTGCCCCACTGGGAACATATCACCACGGACGGGTGGGTTTTGCGATCGTTCGAAAGGGCTACTCCCTCTCTTTTGAATCTGCTCCACCACACATGCCACCATCCTTTAATCACCTTCGGGGGAATCATTTGGCGCTTCTCCGCCAGGAAGTCACGGCTCTCTTGGCCAAGGGAGCTATAGAAAAGGTCCCTGTGCCAGAAGTAGGTCGTGGTTGTTATTCCCGCTACTTTCTGATACCAAAGAAGGACAAGGGCTTACGTCCTATCCTAGACCTTCGGGACCTGAACTACTTCCTCAAGAAAGAGAAATTCAAAATGCTCACCCTGGCTCAGGTTCTGTCTGCCTTAGACCCAGGAGACTGGATGGTAGAGTTGGACTTGCAGGACGCTTATTTCCACATCCCCATCCTGCCGGCCCACAGACACTACCTACGATTCGTGGTAGGTCACGAGCACTTTCAGTTTACCGTGCTCCCCTTTGGCATTACCAGCGCCCCTCAGCCTTGATCTTGGGTTTTCGGTGAGATTGACTCTGAGGCTGCTGGGCCTCATGGCCTCCTGCATCCTGCTAGTAACCCATGCCAGATGGCATATGCGGGCTCAGCAGTGGGACCTGAAGTTCCAGTGGGCGCAGCATCAGAGGAATATATCCGACCTGGTCCAGATTTTGGAGGGAACTGCGAAAGACCTGCAGTGGTGGCTTTTGAATCCAAATTGGGTCCACTGAAGATCCCTCTCCCTCCCCCAACCAGATCTCTCTATAGTGACAGATGCATCACTTCTGGGTTGGTGTGGCCACATGGGAGAGGTGGAGATCAGAGGCCTATGGTCTCTGACGGAGTCTGGACTCCATATAAATCTGCCGGAGCTCCGGGCGATCAGGCTTACATTGAAATCATTTCTTCCCTCTCTCAAAGGGAAAGTAGTGCAGGTGTTCATGAACAATACTACCGCCATGTGGTACTCCAACAAACAGGGCGGAGTAGGGTCCTGGACCCTTTGTTAGGAGGCACTATGCCTCTGGACATGGCTGGTACATCAGGGCATTACCCTGATGGTTCAACATCCGGCGGGATCCCTCAGCGCCAGAGCAGACGAACTTAGCCGTTGATGCACAGCCGATCACGAATGGCATCTCCATCCGGAGGTGGTGCAAGGTCTCCTTCAGCGGTGAGGAGAGCCTTGGTTAGATCTGTTCGCCTCCGCAGAGAATGCGCAATGTCAGCTGTTTGCGCATTGGAGTTTCCAAGGCAGCACTCGCTCTGAGACGCTTTTCGTCTCGAGTGAAGCTTCGGCCTCCTTTACGCCTTCCCGCCTATCGCTCTTCTGCCCAGAATTCTCAAGAAAATCAAGAACAACCAGGTCCAAGTCATCTTGGTGGCGAGCTATTGAGCATGTCCATCGATCCTCCACTCAGACTGCCTCTTCGGGCGGATCTTCTGTCGCAGAAACAGGGGACGGCTCTTCACCCGAACCTGTCCAACCTCCGCCTTCATGCATGGAGATTGAGCTGCAACAGTTGACGGCTTTTACCCTTCCACCCTAAGTCTGCAATGTTATCTTGGCAGCCAGGCGTCCATGGACTAAAACTGTATACGCCTGTCATTGGAATACATTTGTGGCATGGTGTACCAACAAATCTGTTGATTCCCTTTCTGCCCCTCTGTCAGAGGTTCTTCTGTTCATTCTTTCTTTAGCCCAGCAGGGTTCTGCTTTGGGCACCCTTAAAGGGTATTTATCTGCCATTTCCGCCCTTCTTAGGCTACCTGATCAGCCCTCACTCTTTAAATCTCCTATTGTGAGTAGGTTCCTAAAAGGGCTCGCCCACTTATTTCCTCCCACTCCATTTATCATGCCTGAGTGGGACCTTAATCTTTTACTTACTTATTTGATGTGTACCCCCTTTGAGCCAATGCATAATTGTCCCTTGCGGCTCCTCACCTTCAAAACTGTCTTTCTGGTCGCTATCACCTCTGCTCGCAGGGTAAGTGAGCTTCAGGCCCTTTCCTCGAAACCTCCATACTTGTCTGTACATCCTGACAAAGTAGTGTTACGCACTAGAGCTTCCTTCCTTCCTAAGGTGGTTACACCATTTCATTTAGGCCAGTCCATCACTTTGCCTACCTTCTACGCACCCCCACATCCTTCCCATGAGGAGGAGAGACTCCACCGTCTGGACCCAAAAAGAGCGGTGGCTCTTCTACTCAATCGTACTAAAGATTTCTGGGTGGACGATCAACTCTTCGTTGGCTATGTGGGTGTGAAAAAAGGGAAGACTGTGCAAAAGCGTACCATCTCTTGATGGGTGCTTCTTTGCATCAAAATGTGCTACGCTTTGGCCAAAAAGCAACCTCCTGAAGGCTTGCATGCTCATTCCACCAGAGCAACTGCTGCTTCCACTGCGTTAGCACGCAGAGTTCCTGTCCTAGATATGTGCCAGACAGCTACGTTGGCATCCCTGCACACGATTGATAAGCATTACTGCCTGGATATTCAGGTCCGTCGAGACGGCTATTTTGGTTGTATGGTCCTGCAAGACTTTCTAGTATGATCTTGGTTCGCAGCCCACCACCAAGGATGGCATTGCTTGGGTATCTATTCTAATCTAAGGAATCTGCAACTAGAAATGTACAAGTTACT
The DNA here is from genome assembly GCF_031143425.1 of Pleurodeles waltl. Taxonomy (NCBI): domain Eukaryota; kingdom Metazoa; phylum Chordata; class Amphibia; order Caudata; family Salamandridae; genus Pleurodeles; species Pleurodeles waltl. The sequence goes on along the minus strand of NC_090437.1, from coordinate 1,082,738,931 downwards.
TACCTTCGGTAACAAAATATCTGGTAGAGACATATTCTAGTTGCAGATTCCTTACCGCCCACCCATCCTCCCCACTTGCGAACTGATTTCTAGGGACAGGGATTCCCCCTTTCAGGTCCTTAGCTCTGGCGCACCAATCTCACTGTTCTTAGCAGCTCTGCGCTATGGCGTGGAAAGTCGTTAAAAGAAACTGACATTACTGCGTGAGGGTGGCATCTATGTACTACTCCCAACGCCTACGACGCCTGTGGAGTCAACCAACGCCACCTACTGACGCGCAAGAGTACTGACGCCTGGGGAAAAATTCTAAGGTTAAGTAATCTGCAACTAGAATATTTCTCTACCAGATATTTTGTTACCGAAGGTAAGTAACTTGTACTTTACTGCTTCTTTCCATGGTCGGGTGACCTGAATTTAAAAAAGAAAGTTATGGTTAGGGTAACTAGGTTTCTCTGCAGTGATCATCTGCTGCTCCGTGTCCAACGAATGCTGTTTAAGGCAAAGGGATGCTAACTTTCACTGGAGTATTTTTCTTCCGAACCAGATATTTTAAAATGTTTCCTAAGTGTCCTCGGAAGTCTATTCTAAAAAAAAATATAATTACCATCACATCGAACACATGCTTTTATACTCCATTTGTTAAGTGGGCATTAATATCAATGTAAAAAACGAAGTGCAAAATTGTTTACTGTATCTTTCTTTCCTCCATAGATTTGTTAAAAAAAAAAAATGGAAACAGGACAGATGCCTTTTCCCTTTCTTTTTATTCCTTCTTTCTTAGATCATGCACTTTTTTCATCAACATGCTATTATAGCACCCCATTATAGTGAAATGCATTTTGAACTAAAAGAAAAGTTGTTTATATGTTATATATGCATTACATGTTTAAAGTATTTTATTGCACAAAATGCTATGGTATAAAAACCCATATTTCGCAGAGACCTGTGAAATCTGGAAAATATTTAATGTGTCCCTTTGAAATATGGGATCATCATCGGAAGGGTATCCCCAAACCACTCTACACAACTTTACCTTTTTGTTTAATTGTTTGATCAATATTCTGTTCATGAAAGGTAAACAAAATGTGAACATTTTAAATCTAATTTGCTGTAGCTTTCAGAGAGCAGCTTCAATACCATTTCCCCTCAGAAGACAGAATTTGTTTTTCAACAGACTAAAGAATGTTCTAAAATTCTATATTCTTAATGTCTCTACTACTTACCATTTTCTTCATTACCCCTAGTCCGATTCTTCCTTATACCAGTCCTAACAATCTGAAAGTGAGTCAGTAGATATCCCATTCTATCGCTCTGTGCAATGAAAAATATAGATATTAGATTTTTTTGTCTTTCTTTTATTTTTAATATTTTGATTCCACCCCTTCTCCCTCATAACCTTCCTTGGAAAAAAGCCCTGAAAAAGCCAGGCAAAAGCTGGCAGCAGAATGGTGATGAGAGAGGATTGTAGGACTGTGATGAGGATGAACTGGAACCGAAGTAATGAAGATTGTCAGTAAGTAAGAAGGGCATTACCTCTATGTCCTATCATCCTATTCCCGTCCTATGTATTTGAGGAAGCATCAGTCTTCTTTTCTGCTAACATCCAGAAAACAAAATTCTCCCACGCTTTTCTCAATGATAATGAGATTGAAAAAAATGTGTAGCACAAGTTCTGGCTCTAGATGAAATGTAGACTAAACCTTTAGACAAAAACTAGTGTTAGAGCGTAAGATTACTCAAAATAGGAGAACTTGTATATAAGAAGGATCGATTATCCAAGCCCCATTTTCTCTCAGGCATCTAGTTGAGGTAATGGCCAATAGGGACATGCCTAGTTAAAAAGGACAAAAGAACAGACTCTATTGTTTCAGCAGGAGACTGCCACATCCCATCTGGCACTTCTAGCTGCAGACTCCCTACCTTTAAATTGTCCCCAGGCATTAGAATGGATCCGGAAGATTTTTGCAAGCAGTAGCACTGCTTGGCTGTAGTTGGTATCGATCAGCTCAACGTCCATCGTCTGCATCATTCGCACCAGAAATGACATTGAGGGCCCTGTATAGACACCACTCAGGTGTGCCAACTTCATTTCTTTTCTTTTCATGCCAGGCAGCACCGATCCAAAGAGAGCCACCCCTCAGACAGTTTTTGATGGGCCTTTTTTGACTTTTTGTCGAGTCTTTTTCAAGAGTTTTCTCCTGGTGTTTCAGGGATGTCTCCTAGGAAGACAGGATTCAAGCCCTGTGGATCCTGTCATCAGGCAATGTCAATGATGGATTCGCACCTCGTGTGTCATTGGTGTCTGGACTGCGACTACCACTCAAAGTCGTGGTCCAAGTGCTGGGCCTTGCATACAAAGGCTTTGAGAGAGTGGTCTCTAAAGCTGATGACAGAGCGGGACGCGACTACCTGCAACTTGAGGTCTTGGTCGAGAGGAAAGTCCTGGGACCAGTCGCAGTGTCTAAAGTCGTTGTTGTCCAGTTCCAAATCATCGGAGCCATTGGGTAAGTCGAGGCATAAGAAAAAATCCAAGAAGTTGCAGAGCTCTCTGACTTCTTGTCCATCGTCCGATGGGAAGAGGAAGCATCAGCCCTCTAGGCTTTGTTCTGCGGAATCTGAGCCTGGGCCAACCCTGTGTCACCCTGAGTTTCCGGGAGCTGTTGCAACCTCTGCTCAACTCTGAGAATTTTATGAGGCCATGTCCCTCATTTCCAGGCAGTCCAGCCCTGCTGGAGTGCCTTCAGGCCCTGTGGCCTTGGAAGGACGCCCTCGGGTTCCAAGCTGATGGCTCCGGCTCCAGCACTGAGAGGGTCCCAGGGATCCAGTCCTGCATCCGGACTGGCACCAGGTGTACCACCTAAACTTTCCCCAACCCAGGTCCCGAGGCCAATGCTCCCAGAGCTTTCCACACCTATGGGCGTCGTTGTCCCCATTGTAATTCTCGCCTCCGATATGAAACCGAATGGGCGTCCTATGACGCTGACTCCAGCTGGGGCCTTGTTCGGATCTTGAGCCCTATTCCTGTGGGTGCGGGAAACTTCACAATTCTTTGCGGTCTTGACACAACCGACTCACTAGGGAGCGGTTTCTTTGACAGTGACCCGTGAGGCGTCATGCCTTTGTGAGGACATCTGGCACTTCGGGGGATGTTCAGGCTTCTCTGATGCACATGCCCTTTGATGGCACCCATCCCTTTGGAGACGAAGCAGACTTGGCGCTCAGGGGCTTCAAGGGTTCTCAGACTACGGCCAGGTCCTTGGGCCATAGAGAGGGTTCCAGTGCCAGAAGTAGGCTGGCACTGGAACCCTATTCATGCTACTTATCAGTCCCTAAAAGGACAAGTGTCTTCACCCTATCCTAGACCTTCGATCCCTCAGTCACTTACTCAAAAAAGAGAAGTTCAAGATGCTCACGTTGGCTTAGGTCTTGTCTGCCCTGACCCAGGACTTTGGTTGATAGTGCTGGACTTGCGGGACGCTTATTTCATGTCCCTGTCCTGCCTGCCCACAGATGTTTCTTGGGGTGTAGACCATGAGCACTTTCAGTTCACTGTGTTCCCCTTTGGCCTTACCAGCGCCCCTCTGGTGTTCACTATGGTTATGGTGGTGGTTGCAGCTTGTCTGCGCAGATCAGGGGCTTAAGTCTTCCCCTATCTCAACGACTAGCTGTTGAAGGCGAGTTTGTCCCTGGCTATTTTCTCCCACCTCCAGACTACAGTGGACCTCCGGCATTAGCTGGGGTCCTCTAGAAACGTGCTGAAGTGACACCTGACTCCCTCTTGGATGCTCCCTTTCATCATAGCTGTTCTGGACACAGTGCTGATTTGGGCCTATTCTCCCAAGTGGTGAGTCCAGGATATTCAGGCTATGATACCGATGTTTCAGCCTCTATCCTGGATTTAGGTGAGAATTACTAAGGCTGCTGAGCCTCATGGCCTCCTGCATCCTGCTGGTGACACATGCCAGATGGCATGTGCAGGCTCTGCAGTGGGGCCTGAAGTTCCAGGGGGTGCAGCATCAGGGGAATCTCTCTGACAGGGTCCAGATCCCAGAGGGAACTGCAAAAGAACTGCAGCGGTGGTTAACAAACTGCAGTGGGGTCAGAGCCAGATCCCTCTCTCTCTCTTCCCCAACCAGATCTGGCAGTAGTGACAGATGCATCACTCCTGAGATGGGGTGGGCGTATGGGAGAGGTGGAGATCAGAGGCATCTGGTCTCCGGCAGAAATAGGACTGCAGCATCAACAAGCTGGAGCTCTTTGCGATCCCTTACAGCCTTTCCTCCCTGTATCAAGGGAAAGATGGTGCAGGTTTTCACAGACAACACCCCCGCCATGTGGTACTGCAACAAGCAGGACAGGGTGGGGGTCCTTTGTCAAGAGGCTCTGCACCTGTGGACAAAACTAGTACAGCAGGGCATAACCCTGGTGGTTCAACATTTGGCGGACTCTCTGAATGCCAGGGCAGAGAAGCTACGCTGAAAATGCATAGTGGATCACAAATGGCATTTCCATCCAGAGATGGAGTAAGGTCTCTTTCAGCATTGGGGAGAGCCTTGGTTAGATCTGTTAGTCTCCTCAGAAAATGCACAATGTCAGCAGATTTGCACGTTGGAGTTTCCAAGGCAGCAATTGCTCAGAGACGATTTTTGTCCCAAGTGGAGTTCAGGCTTCCTCTTTACCTTTCCATCCATACCACTCCTGCCCAGAGATCTCAAGAAGATCAAAAAGGACCGGCCCAAGAAATCCTTGTGGCTCCAGACTGGGCATGAAGAGTCTTATATCCCGAGCTGCTGAGCATATTGATTAATCTTCCAATCAGACTGCCCCTTCGGGAGGATCTTTTGTTGTAACAACAGGTGAGGGTTCTGCGCCCAAACCTGTCCCATCTCTGCCTTCTTGTGTGGAGATTGAGCAGCAGCAGTTGACAGCTTTTGACCTTCCGCCTGGAGACTGTAACCTTATCTTGGCAGCCAGGCGTCACTCCACCAAAATGGTATATGTCTGTCATTGGAAGATTTGTGGCATGGTGCACAGACAGATCTGTTGAGCCCCCTCCCCCCCCCCTTCTGCCCCTCTCTCTGAGGTCTTATTGTTCATACTGTCACTTGTCCAGCTGGGCTCTGCTCTGGGAACTCTTAAGGGATATTTGTGTGCTATTTTTGCTTTTTTGCGGTTTCCTGATTAACCTTCTTTGTTAAAGTCTCGTATTTTACATAGGTTTCTCAAAGGCCTTGCACATCATCTTCCTCCATCTCACTTCATTATGCCCCAATGGACTCTGTATTTGGTTCTGACTTTTTTATGTGTGCTCCTTTTGAGCCTCTTAACAATTGTCCTCTCAGGCTTCTCACATTGAAAATTGCCTTCCTTATGGCAATTATATCTGCCCACACAGTGAATGAGCTGCAGGCATTGTCATCTAAGCTGTCCTACCGTTCTATCTAGCCTGACAAAGTGGTGCTTTCCACCACGGCCTCTTTTCTGCCAAATGTGGGCATGCCCTTTCATGTAGGCCAATCCATCACCTTGCCTACTTTTTACACAACCCCCCACATCCTTCTAAGGAAGAGAGGAGACTCCACCGCGTTGACCCAAAAAGAGCTTTGGCGTTCTACCTTCTCATACAAAAGTTCATGGGTGGATGACCAACTCTTTTTAGGGTATGTGGGTGTGAAGAAAGGTTGGGCAGTACAGAAGCAGACCATCTCTAGATGGGTCATACTCTGCATTAAGATCTGCCACACACTGGCGGAAAAGTAATGCCCAAGGGGTTGCAAGTTCATTGTACCCGAGCTAAAGCTGTGCCACTACATTGGCACGCAGAGTTCCAGTTTTGGACATCTGGCAAACAGCAATATGGGCTTCTCTTCACACATTTACCAAACACTACTGCCTGGACAGTCAGGTCTGTACGGACAGGCACTTTATCCGTTCAGTCCTGCAGTACTTTCTAGTTTGAACTTGGTTCACAGACCCATCTCCAGGGATGGTATTGCTTGGGTATCTATTCAAAGGTAGGGAATGAGGAGCTAGAAGTCTCTATCAGATGGACGAGTTACTTACCTTCCGTAGCAGCTTATCTGGTTGAGACTATTTCTAGCTGCAGATTCCTTACTGACCCACCCATCCTTCTTTGAATTGATTTCTAAGGGCAGGGACTCCCCTTCCAGGACATTAGTTTTGAATTGGCAGTAGTCCGTGTTCTTCGTGGCTCTGCGCTTCTAGCATGAAAAGCCATGAAAATAAACTGATGTTGGCACGGCTGGGTGGTGCGTATATAGGACCCGCAACATCATTTCTGACACAGGCGACACCAACGGTTGACGTGGAGCCAATTGACGCCCCCTACTGGCAAGCAGGGGTGCTGCTCGCAGAAATCTTCTGGATCCAGCCTGGCACCTGGGGAGAATTCAAAGGTAGGGGATCTGCAGCTAAATATAGGGCCTAATTTAGATATTGGCAGATGGGTTACTCCGTCACAACGGTGACAGATATCTTGTCTGTCAATATCTAAATCAGGCCCATAGTCTCTACCAGATAAGGCATTACTGAAGTTAAGTAACTTGTCCTACAAAATCAATGGCAGATACCATGCTGTTAATGGAAAATTAGTAACTGGTCTTTTGAGTTAAAAAAGTTTTCAAAAGTCAATTAAACAAGGATTCAGTGGTTGCCAGGGAATTCTCAACTTCTTTGCAAGCACTGATAGTGGACCCCTACTTGATTCAAAACAGCGTAATCCTGGCCCCCTGATGTACCTCCATAAAAAAGTGTTGGCCAGAGATTTTCATTTTTGATCTGTGCCTTTGGATCATTTGAGAAGTAACTTAGCTTCAGTAGACAATGCTGATCCGGGGAAACATTTTCTGGACAACATTTTTGAAAATGGCGGATCTGTTGCAGTGATGATGTAATATTTCAGGAACCATGAGACCTATATACTTCATTTTGTTGTCTAAACATAGGTTTTGGGGGTCATGTAGTCGTACAGGGACAGAAAATAACTCCTCAGAACAACCCTTCCACCATTTTCCAAAATGGCAGCTATAATAGAGGAAGAAGAGACATATATAGAAATAAAAAGTATAATAATGGTCTTTAATCATTTTATGTATTCATCAATGTTTATGGTCTGAATATAAAAAATAATAATGATTATCACTCCTGCTTTAGACACATTTTCATAGTTCACTTTATTTGTATCAGCAGTCGCTCGTGGTACATTTGCAGAATGTTGAACATTTGAGAAGAGCATATCAACAGGGACAACTTTTTGTAGCACAGGTTTCGCAAGTACAGGTACATGTAAGTTTTGTGGGTAGAGGCTTTAGAAATTTCGTAGGTTTTAGCACCCCATCAATATCTTCCCAGAGCAAATTCACATGGATCTTTCTCTACATATGCATGATCCAAAACATTTACACATCTTCTTATCAAGTAGAACACTTTTCTAATATGTCCACACACAGATTATGATGTCGGTTGAAGGTCACTTAGGAGGACTCACTGTACTGAAGATCATCAAATGTGTGACAGTCAGAACTCGCTTTCCACACATGCACAAGTTATTTTTCTACTTCCTTAAACTCTCATTCTTCTTCTGTGTCAGCAAATCTTTCTAGAAACTTCACAGGTTCAACAGTTAAAGCTCCAAGCTTTGTTCCAGTTTTGCTCATAGTGTCATCACCCGTAAGAACATGTGCCTTGATACCAACACTAAGCATCTCTGGGTCATGTTTCTTGTACAGAATATGATGCGGGAGTAGGTGTCTTTTCTCGTCTGTTCCATAAGATATCCATAACTTGGATAATCCTTGACTTAAGAACATTGCAAGAAATCAAAGTAGCCCAATAATATCTGTGTCATTTGACAGTACAGTGACTTGATTGGAACCATTTTGAACAGCTCACTCAACATGTGGCACAACACGAAGGTCAGCTTCCTCCAATTTGCTGTTAAGTTCTTGAACAATATGGCCTGTACCTTTTGAATATATTGCTGCAGGCACCAACTCCTCATTGACAATAATTCCACTTGCAATAAGTGGAAATTCAGTGTTCACTGAAGCATCAGCAATGCTTTGGCGAGTTAACATCTCCAAGTTCATCTTGTTAGATGTTGATGACCAAAATATATGACGTTGCACAGGTATAGGTGTTGAATTTTTGATGCAGGCAAGGTCAATTGTACCACTTGTAGACATTCGTCTGATTGTCTCACATTCTTTGACAGATAGTTCAAGATAACTGCCAAAGCCAATGTGCATTTCTTCTGAAGTTTTTCATGGATAAAATCTTGACCTTTCGCAGTTGTGACATATAGGTGGTCATTCAAAGCCACGGGTGCCAGAAGACAGCTAGTGCTGGCGGTCTTTCGCCCACCATATTATGGGTACTGATGGCTTTCCACCACACTTTGGGTGGAAATCCACAGTATTCATGCTGGCGGACGGAGGCACTGGGCCGGTTCCACCACCGCCCGCCCCGCCAGTAGGACACCACCCACCGTATTATGAGCAATAATACGGCCTGACGGTTTCCTGATGATAGGTTGCTGCAGGAGGTGGACGCAGCACTTCCCTGTTGGACAACCTCCTCCCCAGACCAGGTAAGTTGATTGTCCGATAGTGGAGGAGGGAGGAGAAGGTGGGGGGGGTTTTGTGTGTGTGTGTGTGTGTGTGTGTGTGTTAGGGTCTGTTGTCTGTGTGTGTGAATGAATGTGTGTATGCATGGTTGTGTGTGTGTCTGAATGTAGAAGTGAGTGCATGTATGCATGTAAGTGTGTATGCTTGTGTGTATGTGATTGTTGTGGTGAATGCGAGTATGACTGTTATGGTGAATGCCTGTTTGTGTGTGAGTATGCATGTTTGGATGGGTGTGAGTATGCGTGGTTGAATGCGTATATGAGTGCTGAGGTGAATGCGAGTATGGACGTGTGTGAGTGAATGCGTGTATGTAAGTGTAGGTGAATGAGTGTATGCGTGGTACGTGTGGGTGTCTGTGTGTGTGTGTGTGTGCATGTATGCGGGGTGGGGGACACTGTGTCTGGAAGGGGGTGGGGGCATTGTGCCTGGAGGGGTGCTGGGGGGGGTTCAGTGCTTGCTGGGGGGCTAGTCATCTACCGGTGACAGGGAAGAAATTCCCTGTCACCGGTAGCCTTTCCGCCAGGGTTTTTGTTGCGGTGCTACAGCTGCGGAAATCCTTGTGAAAAGGTGGCTCTTAATACTGCTGGCCATTAATTTTGAATTTGTCAGCTCTCTGAAAACATTGCAAATAGAAAAGACTTCATGGTAAACTAGCTGCCATTGACCAACATATTCACTTTTACTTTTACATGTTTGACCAACAATTCATTTGGGCCTTTTCTGTGATCTCTGGACCATCTGTTCCAATTTCATATCTGCAGCCACAGCACTGAACCTTCCCTTTCTGTCTTTCACCAGAAAATGTTTCCATCTCTAGCTTCTTCACTCTTTCTAAATACCAGGACCCATATCTCAGGTAGTTTATGCAATGGAATTTCCTAAACACAATAATCAGTCACTCCACAGTCTTCATGTGCAGCTCCCAATCACCTTCCCGGTCAGCATGTACCATGCTTTTCACTATACTTATTGAGTAAAACATTTCCCCAGTACTTGCAAAGTTCTGATTTTTTTATGAACTTGGTTTTCAGGTTTTCTGATTTTAAACTCAGTGTATTGAACATTGCCTGGCTTCGCATTATGTCTTTTGGATGAAGTACACCCTGTGCCTTGTTCACTTTTAGGATAAAATATGCCAAACCTAATTTGTCATTCTTGTTCCACAAAGCATTCCAACAAAGTGTTTCTCTAACCTCAGATATGATGAGCATACCTTGTAACAAACCTAATGAGTTCCACTCAATACTGCCTGGACAGTTTTGCTTCCAAAGATTTCAGCCTCATAATTGCATCGTCTGTGCCATCCACTGAGATAACTTCCTGCAAACTGCAAAGCAACTTTTGTCATGTGGAGAACGCCCATCATTGGATAAAAATCATCAAATTCTACTGGATTGCTCATAATAATATCAGCTACAATACGGAAAACACCTTCATCACAGAATATTGACAGGATAGTTGGGTCTTCAAGCTGAGCAAACACACTTTGGATTTTTTTTTAGAGCTGTATATACTGTTGTGTAGTGTGTAACTGGAGATGGTATTGCTAGCAAAGACCCAACCTTCTTCAGTGGGACGGTATTCTGGAAGATCAGATCATCAATTGCAGCCCACGGATGAACTGCCTTTTCTTCATTCTTCAGTCCGCACTGAATAAACAATATGATAAATTCAGTCAAATCAGCTTTGCAGACCGCAGCATCAGGTAGAAGATCCATGTCCTAAGACACTTTGGAACTTTCTGGTAGGCTGGGACATGTTAATGGCTTATAATGATTATGCACAGATTGGCAAGATAGTTGGGTTATAAGTCTGCAACTTTGTTTGTTTATGGCTACAGCTGAAACAGCTTGTTTTCCTGCAGCTACTTCATTGGTACAGTCTAGAAAAAGACTCATGGCAGTATTGTGTGCTGCAGGTTCCAGACACAGGGCCTCATTACGACTTTGGCGGTCTTTTTGGAAGACTGCTACAGTGGTGGCCGCCAAAACACCACAATGTTGGCGGTAATCAGACCACCGTATTAAGATTCACACACTTGAGACCGCCACTAAACAGCCACAAATCTGACACCACCAGGACACAGGTGGGCAGGAAAGCAGTGGTTCCACCACCAGTACTGCTAGCCCGACAACCTTCCACCCACCAGATTACGAACCAGAAATCACCACAGTGGTTCTACAATGGTCGAAAACCACTGGCGGTGCGAACCGCTGCACACAAAAACTCATATCAGAAAGAACACAACACCACATTGGCCAGTTTGAAAACCCCACACCTGACACACCTACTCACTACACTATGTAACACACCACCACACAACCCACAATCCTTTGCAACGCAAACGACAATGGAATACACAGAGCAGGCACAAATTGACAGATACCACCTTTACACAATAGGTACACATACACATCTCACTCAGCACACACCATACAACTGCACGAACAACACAATACACACATACCGAATGCACACAAACACCACAACTGATAAACACACACAATTAAACACCCCCACCCCACCAAGCACCCTACACTGCACCCTTGCACACACAAGACACACCTCCACCCACACAACCACCACTATGCTCCAACAAAAGCACCCATGCTTCACAGACGATGAGTTGAGGGTCATGGTCGATGAAATTGTCATGGTAGAGCAACAACTGTTTGGAGCACAGGTCCAGCAAACATCCATTGCCTGAAAACAGGTGTTATGGCAGAGAGTTGTCGACAGGGTCAACTCAGTAGGCAACCATTCATGCACAAGGGAGGACATCAGGAAGAGGTGGAATGAACTACGGGGGAAGGTGTGTTCCATGACTTCACGCCACCAGCTTGCCATGCAGAATACTGACGGTGGGCCCCCACTTTCTCCCCCAGAGTTCACATCATGGAAGGAGAAGGTCTTGGACATCCTGCAGCCAGAGGGCCTGACTAGAATACCCAGAGGACTGGACTTTTGTAAGTAACGGCCACTTTCCTGGCACACATTTGTCCTGTCCAGCATGCTTCCACACCACCCAAGGAGGGCACCTCCAGAGACATCCAGGCACCTGAACCTGGCTTTCAGAAGGCCAAATGTACCTTTGATTACACGCCTCGCCCTGCCGAGTGCCTTATTGAAACAGAGCACCCCTTCCGTGGCAGGTTACCTCACTGGTTTCAACAGCCAGGGAAGGTTAGGATAGCCAGAGTCACCTGTGTGCGTAAAGGTATGTCCTGTTACAATACAGGTACAGCCACAGGGAAGAATGTGATGACAGGGCCATAACAGAGACACACATCCAAATGGATACATACCAATGACACAAGCCCTCTTTGTGTGTAGTCGTGCCATCATGTGTGGGACATTGCTGTTCCTCAGAATGTAGGAGTCATTTACAGATCCTGGAAACCTGGCTGTCACCTGTGCGATGTACTGGTCTGCCAGACACATCATTTGAACATTGTCGAGTGGTAGTTCTTTCTGTTCCTATACATCTGTGCATTGGCCCTGGGAGGGACCAAGGCTACATGGGTGCCATCTATGGCCCCTGTCACGAGAGGGATGTGTCCCATATCATAGACGTCTGCCTTCACATAGGCCAAATCTTCACGTTGGGGGGAACATGATATAGCTGTCCAGGTTTTTCAATAAAGTACACAGTGCATCCTTCAACACGACTGAACATGGGCTGTGACATCTCTGCTGTCAAGCCCACTGTATTCTGAAAGGACCCAGTGGCAAGAAAGTGTAGCACTGACAGGACTCGTACTGTGGGAGGGATGGCATAGGGATTGCCTATGGCTGGCAATAGATCAGGCGACATAGATCCATTATTGTCTGACGATTCAGACAGTAGATCAGGATAAACTGCCTGTCCTCCATGGTTGCAAGGTCAGCTAGTGGTCGGTACACTGGTGCATGTCTCAATCACCTCATGGCAGGGTATCTAGGATAGAGAGTTTAAAATTTACTACGTTTTATAAGTACTTCACACATGTAAGCAGAACATGTAATCATCGCACACATCTAACACTGTAGATATGCATTGTACTGCTGACACATACCATTGTGGGCATGCTGAAGCGTCACTATGACATGCATGTCACATGGATTAGCTAAACTATGATGGCACAACATAGGCCTACTCCGCAGTTTGGAGATTAATGTGAATGACACCCATATTTAGGGACTGCAAAGCACGATATATGCATATAATGGCAGCCGCCTGGCCTGCTGCACAGGACAATTGGAAGTGACATAAGTACTCCGGTTTATGTAGTCATGGTGGTAGGAGGTCGCAACCGCCGTGCAACTTCTCATTGGTTAACTTGCTGCCTATGGGGGATTGGGGCCAATGGCGATCACCGCAGGCGGTGACAGTCCTGTACGTGGCGGCCGTGACCACCATTTTCTGCCACCTTGCTCAATTAAGTCCTGACACTCTTGCAAGCAAGATCTCCATGACCTGAGCTGCTGTGTACCGTGTCTATGAGCCCTCATGCCACGTCCTTCAGGTGATAGGACCCCAGCCTTCACTCCAGAAGAGCTGGTGAAACTTGTGGACAGGGTCCTACATCTGTAGGGACAGCTGTAGGGGGCACCTGAGGAGGGAGTACATGCATGCACGGGGCATGGAGTTGAGGCGTGTGAGGAAGGGCATGTGGGGGCACTTCCTGAGACGGATGTGTATTGCCCACTGCTGTTGGTATGGTGCCAGTGTACATGACTTTCTCCTTCTGTCTGTGTCATCCATGCAGGTGAACGCCCAGCAGAAGAAAGGGATCTGGAATGCCATCGCCAAGCAAGTGCGGACCCTGGGGGTCCACAGCCGGTGGAGCACCCATTGCAGAAAGTGGTGGGAGGACCTGAGATCCAACTGGGGATGTCCTCCCAACGAGGGAGGGGTGCCCGCTGGACCCTGACCTCCATAATGGCCTGCATTTTGGCTATGACCTACCTTGAGATGGATGGGAATTTGAGGGCAGCACAGCAATCACAAGGGGGTGAGTACTGACTGTATCCTGGCACTTAGCTGGGGCTTAATAAGGAGTAGGTGCCTCACTCGAGGCAAAGTGACATTGTTGTAATGACATCTTGTGTATCGTTTATTGGAAATGGGTAGAATGCACCCTGGCTGACTATAAATAGTAGATGTGTTGGCATGGTTTACTGTGAGTGGATGTACATCTCCCATTTCTAGACCTGTCGATGTCTGGCATGTGTAGATGGTTCTATGACAAAGGCCCATGTCTGAGAACATCCTGCCTATGCAATGGATGTGAGTATTAATATCACTGTAAACAGTAAGTATGACTAGCTCCATTCTTCTGCATTTGTGGCTCTGAGGTGTCAGTCTACTACCATCTGTATAGCATACCTGTATATGCTACTGTGTGACTCTAGTTTTATTACAGGGACTAGATAAATCATGTACTGGTAATGGTATTGACTGAATGTGGGGCTGCCATTACAGTTCCACAACAGATGTGGCCTTCATGGGACTGGATTATTTATTTGATAGCTGTATTGCCATATTGCTGACTGTAGGGTATGTGAAGTTAGGCAAACTGGGATACTGATACAGGTACAATTTATGAGGTCTGTTTGTAGAGATCATGCATTTCTAGGTGCAGTTCTTGTGGGGAGGTTACTGTTAAACCAATGGGATGGTACTAGAGGTGGTAAGTACCTACACCGATCTTGTATATGTCACCATGGTATGTATAGCAATTGATATGCTACATTGCAGAGTTACTGCCTACATCATGACCTAATGGCAAGTTGGGGCATATCAGATGGGCTGAGACTTTTCTCCTTGCCGTGGCCAAGCTGAAGTGGCAGATTTGGAGAGGCTGGGCTATTGCATGGCACATGGCATGTAGATGTGAATCTAATGTTGCATTTAGTCTCCACAGGCTGGCTTATGTAGTAGTGGTATGTGTAAGTGGTGTACAGGCAGTGGTGTTGGTCCATGTGTGCCTCATGCATCCTGACTGGCCTCTGTGACATGCATTGTCATTTCCGGAATTGTGTATGAGGGTGAAGTTGTCATGTTGTGCATCTAAGCGGTGTGCCTGCATAGTCCATTGTAAGCGGACTATGATATAAAATGTATGTTCCTGAAGTACATCTGTTGTGACACTGCACTTAGTGATTGTGTATCGATGTGTAATATCTAATATATGGCCCTTTGTAGATGCACTTAGCAGTATGATCAGTTGTGATATATATGTTTGTCATCTGCTGATCTGGCTCTATGATTGGGTCAGACTATCCAAGTGGCTATACCACAGACTCATATTGTACGCATCAGATGTCAACTGTTTGGGTGTCTAACTTGATATGGCCAAATCAGTGTTCATTTCCATATTGGCATCACTGTATATAGTGTCTGGTCTGGCATTTAATGTGACAGGCAGGTGCTGTTAGGTCTGTGAGTGGCGTTGTCTTCAATGTCATGGATATGTTACAGAGGGGATGATCTGATCAGGTGTTGTAACTGTAGTGGCCAGAAGTGTTTTGTTCAGTCAGCTGGACATCTGGTGGGGGATAGGGGCATGGAGAAGTATGATGTTTATTCAGTCATACACGTGATATTGCGTCCAGGGCATGCTGTGCCAGCAGAAATGGCTTTGGTAGTCATCATGTGGATGACTCCAGTTGTGCTGTCCTACTTAGATATTGATGTAGGTGTGAGGGTTGGCATACAGGTGTGGGTAGTAGTGACATGTTGTGACATGATGTAGGTAATGTGCATTGGCACCTGGGATGGCCTAGCCAGGATAAGCATTGTCACAGATGTGCTTGTTAACTAATGTATATGAGAGCTAAATATTAACCCATTTTTCTCTCTCTCTCACTCTCCCTCCCTCTTTCCTTATTTGTGTGCATCAGCATCATCAGGCAAAAGAGAAGGGGCACAGGTGAGTGGGGAAGCAGCAGCCCACGGGACCCAGGTAGCTGCGAACAGCAAGGGACCCAGAGGGACAGAGGCTGAGGGGAGTGCCACGGGGGAGACTGGATCTACCATCTCTTCTTTGGAATCTTCTTCCAGTGGACACTCCCTGGTGGTGGCAGACCCATCTGGGACCATCCCAACACCATCTTTTTCCGCCAGCCCCTTACTAGCACCGCCCTCCCTGTAGCTCCCAACCCAGTTGCCCGTGCCCTCTCACCCAGGAGGGTGGCATCTTCTTCGCCGCAGGCACCTCTGCCCCTGCCCAAGGTAGCCCTGCTGCCCTCAGTGAGGAGGCTATTGACTGCCTGAGGTCCATCTCTGTGGGTCAGCCCCCTATTGTGAATGCCATCCAGGGACTGACAGCTCAAGTCCAACGGAGATTTGCGTTCCTGGAGGGCATTCACAGTGCCCTGACTGGCCTCCAGAAATCCTTTCAGGCTCTGCTCTCCACACTGACAGCGGCCAGTCTCCCTTTGTCTTCCGTCCCCCCTTCACCTATCTTTTCCCAATCCCAAAACCCTCTCACCAAACCCAACCAAAGCACACATACACACAGGCATGCATCCACCTCAACAGACAAGAGTACGACTGACAAGCACATACACCACAAGACCCACCACCGGCATGCGCACAAACACCCACCTGCAGACACACCTACACTGACTCCCCACCACCCCGTCCTTCACAGACACTACACCAGACACACCTGCAGCCACCGCACCATCATTCACGGATCCAGCCACAACACCTGTCTTACCCACAATCCCCACAATATCAGACCCACAGATATCCACCACAGTCACCACATTCGCACCCACCACAAACCCATCCAGCATGGCGTCTCCCTGCACCTCCTGCCCCTTTCCCCCAAGACACCTAAACGCCCGCACTCACCCACCCAACAGACACACAGCACCCACAAGAAAGACATCCACTCTGACACATCTTACAACCACTCCGTCTCCCTCCACTACCAAACCCTTTTGCCATGACCACCCCTGTGTGTCTGAGAAGCATGTCCTCTCAGAATTTTCCTTGTTCCCTACTCCTCTCCCACCCTGTGATACCCCCAAGCATTCTTCGTCCCTCCCCAAGTCCAGCCCTTCCACCTCCAAGTCCTCCCCTTTCCCTCACTAGTGCCCATGCCCCCCCTTCCAACAAGTGTACCCCTCCCAAGCCCAGACCCAAGGACTCCTCCTAAACCCAAGCCGAAGGACCCCCTCCCAAACCCAAAGACCACCATACCAAACCCAAGCCCAAATCCCCCCTATAATCCCTATCCCTGAGGTGCCTGCCTGCCGCCTTGATGCCGCTACCATGTGGAGATCATTTTGCAGTCAGTTGGGGCACTCTAAGGTGCCATTTGTGCCTTTGGCACTTTGGACTGGCCATTGGCCTTTTAATTGTACATATGTTTGTTTTTATGTTTTTTCTTTATTACTACATCTGGCCCAACATGTGGTTGGATTCGATGTTGACATACTTTTCCTGCCTTTCTTTCAACATGGCTGTTTGGTGTTTGTGGGCTTTGGTTTGTGCGTGACATGTGGGTGTTGGCTGTGCCAGCTGTTGTGCCTGGGCTGAATGCGTGGTTGTGGCCCTGCCATTTGTCCCACTGTCATTGCTGTGTAACCTGTATAAGATATGTTTGTGTTTGTTACATGCATGTATGTAGGAAAATTGTGTATTGTTTGTATAGAGATGTGTCATGGTGGTGTTGTGTGCCCTTGTGTGGTGGTTGTGTGTGCGTCTGTGTGTGTGGTCATGGCTATGTCATATGCGTTGTGTGTGGTGTTAGCGTGTTGGGACGTATGCTTTGTCGTATGGCAGTGTGATTGTGTGTATTGGTTGTTACCTGTTGTTTGTGTTGTCATGTGGTGGTGTGCAATGACATTGCTTGGCCAAACATTTGTGTAGTTGTGATTGTGATGTTGTGTGTATCAGTGCTATTGTGGATGGTTGTGTTAGACAGTGCTGATGATGTGTCTGCGGGTAGGTGTGTGTGTATGCACGTGTGTGTTGGCTGTGGTGTGTGTAGTACGGGTCCTGATGTGTATGGTATGGGTGTGCGTGTGTGTATGTAGGTG
The DNA here is from genome assembly GCF_031143425.1 of Pleurodeles waltl. Lineage (NCBI taxonomy): Eukaryota > Metazoa > Chordata > Amphibia > Caudata > Salamandridae > Pleurodeles > Pleurodeles waltl. The sequence continues at coordinate 1,082,721,250 of NC_090437.1, read as the reverse complement.
TGTTTGTATGTGCGTATGGGCATGTGGTTGCGTGTGTCGCAAGCTATCCTGGATGTGTATGTTGTGTGTGCGTGTCTAGTTTGGGTTTTTCCTCCAGTGTGAGGTAGATATGTGTACTCACTGTTGTTGTCATCGTCGCCGTCACTGGTTCTGGAGTCTTTGTACAAGCAGGAGCAGGGGGAGGTCTTCAAGTTCAGGTCCAATGGCGGCTCCAGTCAGCTATGTGCTCCAGAAGATGGGTGTTTCCTTTAATAGTGTTGATTTCCGCCAGGGTTTTCGTGGTGGTGTGACCGCGGTGGAAACCTTGGCAATGTGCAACCTCGTAATATGGCTGGCAGGAACATGGTCCCTGCCGGCCTGAAAGTGCCTACTGCCGTCTGTGGCGGCATGTCCGCACTGGTAATACTGGCGGAAGTTTGGCTGTGTTCTGTTGGGCAGACCGCCATGTTCATAATTTGGTGGTCTTCACCGACGGCACGTTGTCGGTAACACATTGAGAGAAAACACACATTGTTAGCCAATTTACATTTTTTAAAGCATCCAAACTACAACCAATCAGATTAGAGACCCTGAATCACTCATTCCCTGCAGAGCCACCTTAACTCAGATTTCGACCACAAGTGTAAAATAAAGACGCACATGGCCTCATTACAAGTGTGGCGGTCCAAGGACCGTCACACTCGTGTTGACGGTCGGACCACCGCATTCCGGCGGTCCGACTGCCCAATTACAACCCTGGCAGGTGGACCCACCAGGGGACTGCCATCCCTGTCAGGAATATGGTTCCTAATGGCATGATCATGGTTATAGTTGTACTCAGCCAGGGCGTCACTGAACTCAACGCTGCCTGGCTGATTACAACTCCCCTCACCTTCAGCCTTTCCATGGTGGTTTTGCCAACATAGAAAGGCTGGTGGTGAGGGTGTGCTGTGGCCCCCCTGCCCAGCCCCATTGGAACGCGCACTTTCTGCTTTGCAGACAGTGCGCATTCTGAGGGTGGTGATTGGCCTCCTCTGTGCTACAAGATAGCACTCGGCTCCCTTAAGGGAGCTGAGTGTTATCTCGTAGCACTGTTACTGCTGGTCTGACCGGCAGGAACGCTCTATTGCAGTGTTGTGGCCTGTCAGACTGGTGGGATCATTGTAATATGGCAGGGAGGGACACCTCCTCCATGTGAGTTTGGCGGTCCCGAGGTGGGACCGCCAAACTCATAATGAGGTTGACAGTCTTTTGGAATTATTTGCCTATTTTCAAAATGACTGATGGATCTAAAAAAAGGCTGTTGGAATTCCTACCTATGCCACAAATGTACTATGTTAGAGCACAGCAGTGTTAGCCCTAATCGCCCTTCAGGATCCCTAGGAAGACACCATCCCCCATACCTGGATTTGATAGTAGCGAAGAGGGCTGTTAGTCTACTGAGAGTCCTCTCTCTTATAGGCAGAGAAAGACGTCACGTCTCAGCAGATAGCTGCAATGAAGCAACAGCATGCAGTGGCAATCTTCTGGCTGGAACTCTCTCTCTAACATATAGGGGGCAGAGAGATGTTTTATAATAAAACAGTTAATGTTCAAGGAACACTGCCCTAACGTAAGACATGCATGTTTCCTTGAAGTTACAGAGATTGCGGTGTTTCTTTTTTTTGCCAGCAACATATTTGAGACAGCCTTGAGCAGAGCACATAACGAGAATGTCAGAGTAGAAAGAATGAAAACAGTTTCTGTGCTAATACAAGATGAAGTGAATAAAACATCCCTGTAGAAGAGAGCTTCTGCTAAGAAAATAAAAAATGAATAAACTGAATTGCAACTAGGCTAAAGGGCACAGGCTGCAGGCCTATGACTCAAATAACATACCCCTAAAGCTATTAAGGTACCCTCATGCCACTTCCCCTTGGCAGTTCAAAGTATAGATGCAGACCCAATCAAAACTGCATACAATGAATTAAAATATATGTATAAATGTACAAGTTGACAAACAAGCATACTTGAAGCAGGCCAAATTTTAAACTGTCAATTAAAACAGAACTATTTTGGAAATAAAAACCTGTATGTCAAATGTAAACGTCAGTGTCATTTTGAAAACTGCCAGTTATATCCAGGATAATTAAATTGAGGAAAGATCCCACTTCCGTAGGTGTTAAAGCAACCAAATTGGTGCCAAGGAAAACCAAAGAGCACTTGTGCTCCAAGACTGCAGCTCCAACCGAGGCGGCAGTATTCCATGTAGTGCCAGACGTTGAAGTGCCCAGAGCCACTTGATCCACAAAGGACGGCTCATAAAAGGCTTACCGTTGCAAACGCACACTCAGTGCCCATGTCTGGTACTGAGCCCTTATCAAGAACATCAGCAGATCTGCGTCGAGTGAACGTAAGCCGTGTGTAAAAAGACACAGTTGTAGTGCACGTTCTAAGAGGCATGAAAGACAATGAAACATGGGCATCACATGGTTCAGTACTTGTCTGAATGCAGAGACCAGTTGCACTCCAGTTCCTCAACGAGTGGTGCTCCGAAATACTGCATCATGCATTCACCACACAGTTGCGCTGATGGAAGCGCCATCAGTCCTCCTCGTGGAGATAGGGCAGCGATTGCGAATGAAAAAAAGCAACAGCAGAATGCCACCAATTTAGGCCAAAGTAACTGAGTATCCCACAAATGCACTCAAAAGTATTGAGTGTATGGCTGAAGGTATTTTGCCAAATATAGCTGAAAAGGTGCGAACAAACCCAGAACCAACAGACTTAAAAAGTGTACAATGCCAGCAGTGTTACACACATTAAATATTCATCCCACAAGTTCACCAAAGTGTCTTCTTTAAGTTTGTAGTTAAAAGGAACTGTATCCCGCAGATGACCTTGCTATTTGAAGCATGTAGGTCTCGCGTGAAGATGTCAGCGATAAATTTTTCTGAAGCAATAGAGGTTTAAATCTACTAGCTTGTCAAAATTTCCACTAGAAATAGCAATATGAGGCCAGGTGTATGCTACTTTCTTCTATTGCGTAGAGGGGAAAAAGGATGTTACCACAACAAGCTACAATTTTGGAGGCTGAAATTACGTAGGCAATTCAGCTCGCTTTCCACAGCAGCTCTTGGTTTTCAGACATTCGTAACTTCCATTTGGGTGCACCTGGAACACTGGTCGAATCAAGGGGACAGGATCTCCCTTCAGATACAGTCTGAATTTTCTGCAGAAGCGTTACATGCTCCGTTCAAGGAAAGCTGTTTACAAACCATCAAATGGCTCACAGAAGTCTTGCATTCATTGCCACTAAAAAAGACCTCTTTCATGCAATTTAAACATTTGTACAAAAACGGTAGCTCCCACACCTCTTGACTGTAACTATCTCCCAGCCTTTCATAACTGCTTACAGGAATGTGTTTCATGCAGGATGTGAATTGAAGTGTTGAAATAGGCAGATTGATAACCTCATAAATTAGCCAGATTGCAGATGAAATTTATGCCACAGTAAAATGCAACTTTTCAAATTTTTCAATGTTCATCATAATACATATCACTTCTTTCTTAGACATTATTTGCTGTTGTCGCGTCAAATAAAATGCGGTCCTTGGCTCTGAGATTATGTCATGGAACGCAACAATTTCTCAATGTCTGTAGTGTCCAACCTAACTGCATAATGAACTTAAGTTGACTACTAAGGAGCCCTTTAAATCACTTTCGCGCGTTGCTGCCGGGACCTTGCCGGGACCTTGCCGGGACCTTCATTGAAGGGCAGGAGCCCTTTAAATCACTTTCGCGCTCCCGCTGCGCGGGACGCGCGTTGCTGCCGGGACCTTGCCGGGACCTTCATTGAAGGGCAGGAGCCCTTTAAATCAGTTAAGCGCTCCCGCCGTCGCGGGAAGCGCGTTGCTGCCGGGACCTTGCCGGGACCTTCATTGAAGGGCAGGAGCCCTTTAAATCACTTTCGTGCTCCCGCTGCGTGGGACGCGCGTTGCTGCCGGGACCTTGCCGGGACCTTCATTGAAGGGCAGGAGCCCTTTAAATCACTTTCGCGCTCCTGCCGTCGCGGGAAGCGCGTTGCTGCCGGGACCTTGCCGGGACCTTCATTGAAGGGCAGGAGCCCTTTAAATCACTTTCGCGCTCCCGCTGCGCGGGACGCGCGTTGCTGCCCGGACCTTGCCGGGACCTTCATTGAAGGGCAGGAGCCCTTTAAATCACTTTCGCGCTCCCGCCGTCGCGGGAAGCGCGTTGCTGCCGGGACCTTGCCGGGACCTTCATTGAAGGGCAGGAGCCCTTTAAATCACTTTCGCGCTCCCGCTGCGCGGGACGCGCCCGGGCGAAGCCCGTCCTTGCCCGTCATTGCCAGGAAGAGCCAGGGCAGGGCCACCCCCCTGACATCTTGAACTAGGCAGCTTACAAGTGTAAGGCTGCCTGAAGATACTGTGTCGGGATTTAACAAAGTAAAATAACTTTACCCTTATTGTGCTATTTTTTCAACCTGGGCTTACCGGCTTCTGGAACATACTAGTCACGGCACTTATATTTTTCCCTTCTTTCTTCTCTTATAATGTACCTGAGGACAATATTCTATCAAGATGGGGAAAAGGAAAGCTACTAGCAATCCTACCGAGCAAGGAAGGGCAAAAAGAGCACCTCGACATGCAGCCGAAAACTGCACGCTTACCCAAATTGATGATCTTATAGAGGAAGTGGAGAGTTTGCTAGCCACTAAGCCCTCAAAATCTCGTAGGAAAGATGCTTTTGCCACCTCTAGTGATATAAAATCTTTCTTTGCTCCTGTGAATAGAGATTCGCAGATATCTATATCTCAGGGCATCAGCGCAGAACTTAATAAGTCAGGAATTTTTTATAATCCAATAGAGAGCCCTAAATCAAACCTGCCTAGTCAGCAAGATGGTGTATCCCCCCTGCCAAATTGTAATAACCGCTTCTTACCCCTTGCTCTATTACCGCCACCTGAATTAGAGAGAATTATGCCAAGGGGAACGGAGGAGCCAGCATCAGTTATAATTACTCAGAAGGAACATCCGGCTGACTCACAGTTAGCGCAGATAAGAGCTGAAATTTTAAGTCTTAGAGAGCATCTTACATCTTTTACCCACATGATATATGAGAAGCTGGACGGTATATCTGTGGTAATTGGGGACATAAGGAAGTCATCGCAAAAATCTGACCCTAACTCCTTGGCAAAGCCAGTTTTAACACCTGAGACACTCATGTCACAGAGGCATAGGGGCCAAAGGGTTGAAACAGTAACACAGACCACTCATGGGGGCAATAGTGTACTTCCTGTAGCATGTGCTCATAATAAATGTGATATATTCTTGGACATAGGGGCTAACTGGAAGATGCACAGAGAAGGACACTTAGTTAAAAGATCCAAACACCTCTCGGGAAATAACCCCCAAAGTCAGATTAGACATGGCGGCTACGATATTTACATGATAAATGTTCCTAAGCTGAGCAATGGCCAATTTGAGCAAGGGGATTCTCTCAAAAATAAAGTCATCCATTGGATAAGAGGGACAAAGAAGTGTAGGTCCATTATAAGGGATGACATAGTTTTTGCACAGAGACTCACAAGAATAGGTTTAACATCAGATCTTATAGGGATAAAATTGACCAGTCAGAATCTAGCCAAGGGCCTTTTGGCACTCGATGGAAGAGAAAGACCTGGTGCCTCATCCCAAGTGACACTTGTCCATAAACTTCCCCAATCATTGATAAACCTGTTTCCAGAAGAGAGAAATAATACCACAATGGCCCAGCATCTTTGTGCCCAGAGAAGGGATCAAAAGCACAGCCCAACTTCAGCCATAGACTGACGCGAAGCCCCCGTGACTGAAGTTGGAACTGATGGCATACTCAGCTTCGATTCTCATATGCCAAAAAACTACTTATTTGATACCCTGGGGGCGGAGCCAAAAGCACATTGCTGTGGCTCGCTAAAGGAGAAGGACCAGCGAGCAATAGCTTGCTTAAATGAGACTAGGGAGAAACTGCCAGAAAATGGGGATGATTATGACTTACCGATTAAGATCTTATCTTGGAATGTAGCAGGGCGGACCCAGAAGACAGCTAACCCTGATTGGTGCAGATTTATAGATCAACACCATATTATTTTATTACAGGAGACATGGGCTCCATCCGTAGTAAATAAAGAAGGTTTTTGGACCTTCCAGAAGACTGCACTTCCATCATCATCGGGCAGGGCTTCAGGCGGTCTCATAATTTGGCTAAAACACGACCTGTTCCCAAAGGTAAAGGAGATAGTAACCCCTACGAGGGATTCATTAGCCGTTGCGGTCGAAATTAGTACTGCTAGAGGTCCTGTTAGCATAATAATTGTAAATATATACATTAGACCTGGCACCCAAAGGACCCAGACTGTTCAGATGAGTACATTAGCAGATTTTTTTAACTGCCTTCCTGACGGGCGGGGCTTAATTGTTGCGGGCGATTTCAATATGCAATTGAATTGCAGAGATGTCAATCAGCAAGAAGGATCTCAGCTTGCAGACCCATGGGATAGATCTGGGCCGGTGCAAGCCACATCAAAGAAAAAAGGAGGAGCCTTAGAACTACTCGAAGATTTAATAAAAATAAAGGGATTAAGAATAGTAAATGGGAATACCAGATCAGATAACCCGGCATCGCCTACATATAGGAGAGGCTCATATTCTAGCCACCTGGAGTACGTTTTAGTAGATGACGCCCTCTGGAAATCCCTAATTGACATGATAGTTCTCCCTCGTGTTGACAGTGACCACCTTGCTTTGAGTACCTCCTTCTCTACTATCTTATTCAGTTCTAAGACATTGACAACATGGACTCTAAATAGTGCCCTCACTAGGACCAATGATTGTAAAAATGTGAAATGGGAACGGGTTGAAGGTGATGTAAATTTTCAGCTATCAATTTATAGAATAGTTGCAACAACCCTTTCCCCATTGAAACATACAAGTACCATATTGGTAGATTTGGTCCATCTCCATAGTATCCTGATTACCCGATTAAAACCACATTTCCAGACGGTAAGGAGGCGGACAGAGACTGGGATTAGAACATCAAGGTGGTTTTCCAACCCCTGCCGTCAGGCTAAAATACAGCTATTGGGAGCACTTAAGGAAGGGAACTGTCGAGAGATAAGGAAAAACAGGATTGTATATAAAGATGCACTTAAAAACGCAAAAAAGAGTGGGCAACTAGGCTTTGGAATAGGATGGTTGAGGCGCTCCAGGAGAAGGATTTCAATTTGTTCTGGAAACTAGTGGCAGATAAAAGTAGCACTCAAGGAATGGAAAACTACCCTGTAATCCAGCCAGAAACTTGGGTGATGCATTTTTCAAATGTATACAGAAAACCACATATCAGTAGTACTATTACATCTCTCCTAAAACCTAATGACTTTTTTGCCAATACCTTAACGTGGGGGAGTACAACACCACCCAAATTTGACCTGGACCTTTTTTCCCTAAAAGAAACAACAGAGGCTCTCCAATCAATACGTAAAGGGAAGGCCCCTGGTCTTGATGGTATTCCAGGGGATTTATATCTCTCCCGACCGATAACATGGTCACTGTATCTAAATGCGCTTAGTAACGAGATACTGAGGGGGGGAGGACTTCCTACCACGTGGCAAGGAGCAATTATAGTCCCTATTTATAAGAAAGGGCCAAGGGAACAACCTATCAACTATAGGCCTATCAGTCTTATTGACGTTAGCCAAAAGATATTCACCAAGCAGCTACTGAATAGATTACAGACATGGATAGAGGATTCTCAAATTCTCTCCGATTCTCAGGCAGGCTTCAGAAGAGGGTTGAGTACAATAGACCAGGCATTTAGGTTCAACCTTCTTTGCTGGAAATACCTCTCACTTAATAAAAGCCATTTGTATGTAGCTTTCATCGATTTAAAAGCTGCCTTTGATATGGTACCTCGGGATACATTATGGAAAGTCATGGAGAGTTATCAACCCAACAATGAACTACTAAGACTGATTAGATATCTACATGAAGGGACTTATGCTCATGTGCGCTGGTCAGAAAGCGGCGATCTAACGGAAGCTATACCTGTCGATAGAGGGGTTAGGCAGGGGTGCATTTTGGCACCTACACTGTTTAACCTTTACATCAACAGTGCTGCGGACCAATTGCTACATTGTAATCATGATGCCCCAAGGTTAGCTGGAGCCCCCGTTCTCATTTTAATGTTCGCCGATGACACTTTATTAATTTCAAGAACACCTATGGGCTTACAAAATGAATTGGACACCTTTTATAATTTTTGCTCTAGCAGAGGACTTGAAATTAACCCAACAAAATCAAAGTTCATGGTTTTTAACCCGCATAAACTATTTAGGGGAAAAATGATGATAGCAGGCCAACCATTGGAGAGAGTCAGCCAATTTGATTATTTGGGGATTAGGCTAAGTGACGACCAACGTTGGTCGGCACAGATCAGGAAGAGTCTGACAGTACTTAGGCAAAGGTCAACATTGATAGCGAGGAAAATAGCCAATACTTCGGAAGGGGAGATAACACCTGCCATCACCGTTTACAAAGCAGTGGCAGTAGCAGCCTCAATTTATGGTGCTGAGCTTTGGGGACATACTAACTCTAGGTGTCTGACCACGGTAGAAAACCGCTTTATACGAAACTTCCTGAAGTTGCCGATGAGCACCCCTCTGACCCCGCTCAGATTTGACTTAGCCCTAAATTAAATACATAATGAAATTGCACTAAGACCACTAATGTATTGGATTCGTCTTTGGACCTCAGAGTATCGGTCCACCCTCCATATAGCATTAGATGAATTTCTCGTAAGTGACAGCGTACTAAAGATCCCTTGGTTCAGACACATTAGAGATACGTGTAAATTCCTTAAGATGGAGGAGGTGTGGAGTGCTCCTCACAATTTGACCAAGGAAACAAAGGAGCGTGTAAAAAGGTGTTATTGGGAGAACATTTTGGCCCAAATTTGGTTAAAAAATCATGGCAGTCTGACCCTACAGTTTTTAGACCATAAATGCAGCCCCAAATTTGAGGCCTATATGGATAATGTAAATCCTCCCTATACTAAAACACTATTCATCAAGTTCAGACTAGGGACCCTCCCGCTCAAGACATTTACAGCGCAATGGAGATCGGAGGACTGCAATTTAATATACTGCCATCATTGTCAAAAGACAAAAGAGTCACTTGCGCACTTTATGTTTTTCTGCCCTAGATATCTGGTACCTAGGAAAAAGTGGATTGCTCCGTTATGTAGGGCAGTTGGGATAAGGGAATGGAATACAGCATTATGATTTCTAACAACTGACACAAATGATAAAATAGTTTTTTCTGTTGCGAGATATTTGCGAAGTGCATGGGCCATAAGAACAAGAGAATTATTATAAACATGTATTTTTAACACATTGGTTTTAGATCATATTTATTTTATATAACAGGTCTTAACTGGCTGAAGCTAAAGACACAATGGTTGGGACCTTCAGCTTTTAAGAATAATGATGATTTGCTCTGTTTTTTTTTTTACAACTTTATGATCCCATTATTTTTCTAGGACTCTTAAAGTAAACTAGGGAATTTCCTCCCTTTATACCAAACAACTGAGATAAATGATAAAACTGGTTCCTCAGCAGTGAGGTACTTGTAGAATATAGGGAGATATGAACAAGAGAATTGTTATAATCACGTGTTTTTAATAATTTGGTTTTAGATTATATTTATTTTGATAAGTTTTAATTGATGGGAGTCAAATTACAATGATCTAATATTTTTATTCCTTTTGGGACGTTAAAATTTTAACAATAGTTTATATTTGTGTATCTTTCAGGATTCCCAAAGTAAACTGTGTCATCAATCGACATGTTGCACAATCATGTTATGTTTTGTATTGTCTACTTTTATGGCTTCCAGCCGAAATAAAGTTATAAATTGAATTGAATTGACTACTCTGTCCATGGTGTAAAGATGACATGTCTGGTTGCATAATGTCAGTTGCAGAAATGATGTTGAGAGTGTTAATGCAATTGAACAAGGTGGTAATCCCATTATCTAAAACGGCTAATGCTTTCTGTAAGTTTTCCTGATTTATTTGCCTTAACGGGCTGCGGCTTCTTGTTGTGAAAATTTTCAAATCTCGTTTTAAATTGCATATCAGAAGCTATTTTTATGCTGTCTTCTAGGGCCTAACAGACAATCTTGTAAGTCTGTGTTATTGTACAGGAGACTGAGGTGTTCTTTTACAGCATCTAGTAAGGAACAGTTTAACTATTGCTGGTATAGTTTTTCTACACTGTGTGTTGTCACAATACCCGAATGTTCTGGTGACACATAGTGAGGGTCCGGTCTGTTTGTTCGAAAAACCCCTGCGCGCATGACAACCATTTGTGTTCACTGGCCACAATAACCACCCGCCAGGACTTGAAAGTGATGTGTTAAATGTTCAATTTAAAACCCACCCATTTAGCTAATCTTCAGTTGCATTAATGTGTTTTTGCCATTTGAAATGGTTTTGCAGGAGTGGGGATACTGGGCACATTTAATTCTTAAATTTTTGCCAAGCCTAAACAACTTTTCTGCTGCACTGTGTCATTAACAAATATAATTTGTAAAGGTATCAGGCAAGCTCTAAACAAAGCTTCCCTTTCCTCGGTCTGCAAATGTTTAGTTTCCCAAATGCTCTTTAAGTCAATCGACTTAATCCAATATACATAGCCTTCTATAGCCAACCAGTAAACAACGGAATCAGAATAAATCAATTTTGTATCAGTCAGCAATACATTGTGCATTTCCATTACAAGCAACTTGAAGTAATATGCTGCAGCATCTTTAACAGTGTGCCCAGAAAAATATGTAAACTCCCCACTTGTGGGGTAGGACAATGTTACCATTGTGCATAGCTAAAAATAGTATTTTCGGTTGCTTGCTGTGTGAATAAAATGATGTCCATAATATTTATAACAGAACATATCACAAAACAGGTCTTTTGTCTGTAAATATCTTGGTTTTAGGACCCCATACACCAGTTTAATTGCAGAGCATTCAGGAAGGTAATGACAATGTATCAGTAAGAAAAGAACGTTGACAGACCCAATCCAAAGAAGAAAGGCAAGTAAAAGCCACAGATAGTTCCATGGATGAATGACATTATTTTGTTTGAGCCAATTTATCAGCTTGACGGTGGTTTTGAGGAAGAAGTGGATGAGTCAAAGGAGGAATCATCTTGATTGGCAAAGTATCCAGAAGCAGTTAGTGCAAAATCTGGAGTCGTGTTAGGAGTTGGAGAGCTGACAGAAGTCTCCCTTGGTGGTTCATAGTAGACAATTCCATCTTTTTGAGTTGCATTTGTGTAGGAGCCTTCATTACTTCTCATGTTTGTTGTTGTAGATGAAGATAGATGAAGACTAATGAAAGATCATTTTGCACCCTCCCCAAGCTTCGGAAAGTTTCAGCATTGCTGCTCAAAACATGTAGAGGAACGGCCTGGTCTGTAGTGAGAAGGATTCAGGAACTACCCAGGAGTCCACTCGGTCTGCTGTGGGTGATCGGCCATGTGGTATATGGTGACATTATCAATAAGACAATTTTCTTTTGATCCTGGCAGCGGTGGTAGAATAACAGTTCTGGTACATTGTATTCCCAGGACTGGAACTGGTGCACAATATGATGGACCAAACTCTTTTTTTCACAGCAGTCGTTTCTAGGACTTGATCCCTAGTCTTCGGAATCCGGGCAGTTGATGTTATTGGTGCATCCCTTAGCCCCAAGGAGGCAGCTCAGACAGACACGTTTTCATCTCTGTTGTAATTCCTGCGAGACAGTGACACATTCATATATGTCAAAAGGTGTGTCTGCGGCCTCTCTGCCAGACAGTCAAGATCTGAAACATAGATTTGTGTCCCAAACAGCACCTCAAACGGGGTGTGCCCTCCCAAGGACCTCCTGGGCAGAGCAGATTATTAACAGCTCTCTGGACTCCATGCATGTGACTAGGCCAAATACAATCATGTATAATACTGTCCCTGTTAAGGATTGCTTTAAGCCTCAATGACTGTCTAGTGGGCATGCACAAAGCCCAGCTGGCCTTTACCCCAGATGTGTATTTAGAGACAAGCAGAGGGACAGAATGGATAAAGTAAGAAAATGCCAACTTTAAACATGGTATTTTGAGACTTTCAATTAAAAATCCGACTCCACCATAATTTGTGATTTTAAATTGTGAGTCCAGGGACACAAAATCCCAGGTACCTTTCTATTCCCAATTGGAAATTACACCTAAAAGATGTTTTAGGGTAATACCAACACTATCCCATGGGAGGGATAGCCCTTGCAATAATGAAAAACAAACGTAAGAGTTTTTCACTATCTAGACATGTTAAGTTTAATAGTGCATGTCCAACTTTTGTCACATCACTCTGAAAGTGGAACATGTTCCGGGAACGGATACCCTAAGCAGAACAGAGAAACAATGCCACAAGTGGGAACTGAATCGGAGGCAATTTCTGCAGATGTTTCATTAATGGGTTACTCCAAATCTAGATCTCTTTGCCACCTTTTAAAAGAAAAAATGCAGGACGTAGGCAGCAGATTTCCACAGAAGTAATCCTGGAGAAATGCGTTCCAGTTCGCTTAGACAGGAATGTTCGCTTATGCGTTACCTCCTTTTCCATGGATCCCAAAGGTCATTCACCAGATGAAGCAAGAACCTTGCCGTCTGATTCAGTGTAGCCAAGGCAGTACTGGTTCACAGAGCTTTTTCTCCTTTCATAGTGTCTGCATTTTCCATTCCAGCCGCCGGAAGACCTTCTCTCAATGAACAAAGGTTAGATTGTCCAGCCGCAGATACGTCCACTAAGCTTGCCAGTTTGGCTCCTCATGACAATGAATTTAGAAGCCTACATTTTCTAGAGGATTGCAAGTCTGGTCTCCAGCAGTCTTGTGCGGACACCACATGCAAGTGTTAAGCTGCAAAATGGGAAAGATTTTGTTTGTGGTGTAACTGTAATTCTCTGACCACTTTCCGCTACTCCAAAGCAAATACTCCCTTATCTGTTACACCTAGCGAATCAGATCTTGCACAGATCTCTATAAGGGTTCATGTGGCTGCTTTTTCCCAATTTCCAAGATGAATAAGAAAACTATTGTTATTGTCCAATCAACTAATTAAAGGGTTCATGAAAGGACTGTTTAGAGTATTGCCTCAGGTGAAGTCTCCTGTGGTATGGCAGCTTATCACAGTCTTATCTCAGCTCATGAGGAATCCTTATGAACCAATTCATCAAGCGGACATGAAATACGTTCTCTTGAATGGTGGCCTTTCTCTTGGCACTTTCGTCTGTCAGGAGGATCAGTGAGATTTATGCGTTGACGATTCATGAATCATACTTACAGTTTCGGGCTGACAGAGTTGTATTATAAACTAACCCTGAGTTTATTCCGAAAGTACCAACAGAATTTAAACTGAATGAACATATAATTTTGCGAGTGTTCTTCAGTAAACCATCATCCACAGCAGAGAGTGTTACACTCTCTAGATGTCAAACGCTGTCTCAAGTCCTACCTCCATAAAACCCAGACTAACCAATTTGATCAACTCCATATATAATTTGTCCTCAGAGGAAGTGGTCGTCTTTATCATGGGCAAGTATTGCTCTGTGGGTTTCTGCATCCATCATCTTTTGTCATGAAAAAGCAGGAGAACCATTTGCTGTAGAGGTGAAAGTGCAATGTACAAGGAAGGCTGCTGCTTCTTCAGCCCTGTTTGTGGGAGTATTGTTGCAAGACATCTACAGGGTTTACCAGTTTCATCAAGGTGAAACTGCCATGGAAAAGCTGTCAGAAATTGGAGTTGTGGTCAGCATGGTGGTGATGCCATGGGCACCGCTGTGGCTGACCACGACTCCTAACGCCACCACCACACCTGGATCTGTGACCCCCGGCTGTGGTGGTGGTCTCCTACCGGTCAGAGCGCCAGGAGGGTGGCGGTCCGACCACCACCTTGAGTTTGGTAATCTCAAGACCACCAAACTCGTAATGAGGCCCTTAGAAATTTTTGTCTCGCCACTCACTAACCCCATGTTTAATTTTTTTCCCTTCATCTTTCGGTTCCGGGTGCAGAAGTCCAGAAATACAGAGAGTCCACAATTTGACTTATATTACAATATATGTAAAAAAATAGCTTAGTGTTTGTATTACTTTCATAAAGTTTTTACCTTAATTTGACATTATTGTTAATGGATCGTCTTAAAACCTCAAACATGGGTGATTTGAAATTGACAATTTTGCTATCTAAATGACGTAATATGTGTCTGGGTTTGTGTAATAAACAAGCTAATTGATATTGCCTTTCAATGCTGTTACCTAACAGTTTGACTTTAGCAATGTTTTTTGCTGATGTTGTGCATTGACAAAAAGAAAAAAAAACACTTGTTTGCTGATGTGGGCCCACATCAACAAAATCAACCCATGCAGAGTAATGACAAGTAGATGTGCTTGCATGAACATGCATGTGCACATATGCATCTTAATGCATCTAACATTTCTCACTTTTTTCTTGTTCTAATATTTACTTTACTGCTCCAAGGTAGTGGACACCAATCTTGGGATTGTACATTATAAAAATATGTATAAAGCACATTAACGATATAAAGAAGCAGCCTGGCAGCAAACTGGAGCTGCCGGCCCCTCCAGCAATATTTATTTATTTATTTTCAGAAGTAGGAGCTGTGGGGGATGTTTGAGTAATGGCAGCGTGAGTGGCAGTGTGTTTGTGGGGGAGCAACTGAGGAGCTATGTGGGTTTTAAATATTACAAATAAAATAATTTTGGATGGTTGGGAGAAGCCTCAGAAGAGCTGTGGGGAGCAACACGGAGAGCACTGGGAGCTGGGTTTTGAGGATGAAAGCAGCACACAACGCATAGGGGAAGAAAACACATGCATATGCATGGAGTGCTTAAGAAACATAAACAATTTATTTACTGAATGTAAGCAGTGGAATTCATCCAATCAAAACGATAGTAAAGAAGCTGTGCATCAGGGGAGGGCCAAACATTAGAGAAAGAAAAAAAACTATCCAAATGGAAACAAGAAAATGAGACTGACAAGAAAACCAACCAACAGTAAGCCCAAAGTCCACTGTACGTATAGGTATTGTCTACAAAATCTGCAGGAATTGCTTGCTAGAAGCAGTCTATAGGTAAAAGCTAAAAAAGAGTGCCATTGCTTTTAAAATGCATAAATATGCAACCATCTTATGCAGCTTTTAGTGCGTGGTGGTGAATCCCTGTGGCTTTTAATAGGCTAAGGTATCTGTGAAGGACTGACATTACACATTCAAAGAAAAGAAATGCAATAGTCAAAATAGGAATCAGTATGTCAAATATTTCTTTCAATTTCTTTTGCAGATCTAAGTCTTTTTCGACCAGTATACGCACCTAAGGATTTCCTTGAGGTATGTAATATTGAATGCTTCAGCTGGTGAATATATATCTCATGCACAGTGTTCCTTAAAGAACCTCATTATTTCCACAACTAGAGGATGAACAGAGTTCTAACATTTTGTTATCCATGTTTGATTCTTGGAATAATGTAGCATAACATGTATTAATTAAGCGCACATTCACCAATTGAGCCATAACATATATACATGTACTGTTAGCAAACTAAGCTATGGAGGATGAAAGGCTTAGTTGTCCTGTGGGGATTTAAACCTCTGAACAGGGTGTCAAACACAGATCTCTGTTGTGTGTGCACTGGTACTCAGAGCAATCATACCCATATAGTCAGTTTGCATGGGAAGTCAGTACTGACAATTCTCTGTGGCTCAGATGTACTAAAGGGATAAATACCAGCTTTGCGAGCACAGAACTCCTTGTTAGTATAAACCAAAAACATTTTATGATTCCAAAGTATTTTCCAATTCATAAAATTGATTTGCCACCCATGCCAAATCACAATTTGGAAGGGGCATAAAGGATCCTTCTTTCCAGATTGTGCCTTGGTATTCAATAGGTCAGTGGCCTGCAACCACAATTCTGGTCAAATTCCATTGTTTAGTGACTGATACCCCAAAGGAGGTGATAACTGATTCACAAAGGAGGAGGAATCTTTGGAGATCGTGGTAGCAACCTTATTGGAGGGGAAGCAAGTGGTCCAGAGGACCATTGCCTGCTATTCTTGAAGGTATTCCACAGGAAAAACATTTTTTTAAAGCAACACTGGTTTCTTTAGGGGAACACTGCTGTTTAAAAAAAGTTTAAATTTAGAAATAGAAAAACATGGATAATGGCCTGAATGGGAAAGTAGACCACCATCTCTTGTAGCTAATCACAGGGGGTCACAAATTGTAACCTACTTAATATTTATTATGCATGTCATTTTGTGACCACTGTGAATGGTGATTTTGGAAATCGACCTATGTGATAGAGACTTCTAGCTGCAGCTTCCTTACCTTTATATTCCCTGGCGTCCGCTTCAAATCCGCGGCATCGTTCGGATCCGCGTGCGTCAACCAGATCCGCTTGCATCGTCAGCGTCGGCGCACGTACGTCAGTTCTTTTCCTTCCGGGGCAGTTAAGCGCAGTTCCGGAAAGAGCTACCCTTCTTTGACGGTTTGTCGAGGCTTTTTTGACTGTTTGAAGTCATGTCTTCAAGAAAGACAGGGTTCAAGCCGTCTGTGACGGACCCGCACCGTGTTTGTCTTTGGTGCCTGGAGAAGGACCACAATTTCACCTCGTGCTCCGACTGTTGGGCCATGGCGCCAAAGGCCTTGAGGGAGAGATCCCTCAAGCTTCTTGTGGCCCGACATTCGTCTTCGGTCGGCGCGACTCCGCGGAGGTCACAGTCTCGCAGTAGGAGGAGGTCTTGCACCGCTCCTGGAGCCCCAAGTCCTCTTCCTCGCATTCGAGGTCATCCGAAGGTAAGAGGCACAAGAAGAAGAAGAAGTCCAAGCGGACTTCGTCTTCGCCACACCCGTCGGGCGGCGAGGCGTCTAGGGAACGTCGACGTTCCTAGCGCGGTTCCGCGGAGCCGTCGCCAGGGTCGACTCTGCGTCTTCCCCCCTTTCCAGGGACTGGATCGACCCCGCTCAAATAAAATAATTTTACAAGGCCATGCGTCTCGTTTTTGAGCGGGCTGCACCCTCGGGTGGGTCTTCGGGCCCTGCGGGGTCAGGAGGGGCCCCTTCGGATTCGACGCCGGCGGCTTCGGCCTCGGCGCCGAAGGGGACCCCAGGATCCGATACTGGATCCGGACCGGCGCCGGTCCCTCACAGTCGACCTCCTTCAGCGCCGGGTCCGACGTGGACGATTCCGCCACCGGCGCCCACCGTTGGCAGCCCCATCCTTATTCCGGATGATCCGGAGCCGGAGCGACGTCGTACGACGTCGACTCTGACTTCGACGGAGCCAATTCGGCCCAGATCATTGTCTGAGCATTATTTAGATCAGCCAGACACAGGAGAGGAATGGGAGGGGTCTGAGGGCACTTTAGAATGTGGATTACAACAGGACTGGTATGAGGATCTAGGTGGAGGCCAGTGGACTGGACACGTCTCCAGATACTGGTATGCTCTGTCCTCCTAATGTGGCTACAGAGGAGGGTGCTTCTTTTGCTATGGTGGTGGGTAGGGAAGCTGAAGTCTTGGACCGAGATTTGCCTACGGTGCCAGTCAGGACGAATATCCTGACAGAAGTGCTTCAGCCGGAGGTGACAACATCAGAGCCGATGTTGCCCTTCAATGAGGCTCTTACAGACGTCCTTCTGGGTACGTGGTCCAAATCCAGCACAGGGGCTCCTGTGAATAGGACGGTCGGCGCTGCCATAGACCCGCTCTGAGCGGCCCTAGTTTCCTGACTCAACACCCCACTCCTGAGAACTTGGTTGTCCAAGCCTCTACTTCCCATGGTGCCTTCCCTTCCGCTCCCCCGGATAGGGAATCCAAGAGGCTGGACCAGCTTGGGAAGAAGATGTTTTCTTCCACCAGCCTGCCATTGAGGTCCGTAAACACCTCTTGCCTATTGGGCAGTTATTCCCATACTTTATGGGATACGGTGGCACAGGTGCTGCCCCAGGTCCCGTATGGCGTACGGGACACTCACCCAGGCTGTCAAGGATGGGAGAGATGCAGCCAAGTTTACGATCCGGTGTGGTTTGGACATGACCGACTCGCTGGGCAGAGCGATTTCATCGTCAGTGGCCCTACGTCGCCACGCCTGGCTACGTTCTACTGGTTTCTCAGGGGATGTCCAGTCCAGCTTGATGGACATGCCCTTTGATGGCTCTCGCCTTTTTGGCAAAAAGGCAGACTCCACGCTTGAGAGGTTCAAGAATTCTCGAGCCACGGCCAGATCCTTGGGCCTTTCAGAGCCAGCACGACAGCAGTCTGTCTTTCACCCCTTTCGAGGCTTCGGAAGGGGCGTGGTACCACACCAGCCACAGTTCAGCCACCGTCCTCAGGCTTCACAACATCCCAGAAGAGGATGTGGTCGTGGTACCATCAGACCCAGAGGGTCTGGCCAGAGGTCGGCCGCCACACAGCCCCCCTCCACTGCGCCCAAACCCTCCTAGTATGGTTCTGCAGGATCACATCCGTCCAGTTGGAGGGAGGATTCGTTTTCATCTCCCTCACTGGCTTTCAATCACAATGGACAAGTGGGTCCTGCAGATCATACGGAAGTGCTACTCCCTTCCCTTCCAGTCTTTCCCTCCTTCTGTCCCTCCAACAAAGGAATGGCTGATGGAGGACCATCTGGCTTTGCTCCATGAGGAAGTTACGGCTCTCTTGGCCAAGGGAGCCATAGAAAGAGTCCTGATACCAGAAGTAGGCAGTCGTTGTTATTCCCGCTACTTTCTGATTCCCAAAAAGATCAAAGGCCTTCGCCCTATCTTGGATTTAAGGGACGTCAATCTCTTCCTCAAGAAGGAGAAATTCAAGATGCTCACTCTTGCTCAGGTTTTGTCTGCCCTAGACCAAGGAAATGGATGGTAGCGTTGGAGTTGCAGGATGCGTATTTCCACATTTCTATCCTGCCAGCCCACAGGCGTTACCTGCGGTTCAAGGTGGGCCACGAGCACTTTCAGTTTACCGTGCCTCCTTTCTGTCTCACCAGTGCCCCTCGGGTGTTCACAAAGGTGATGGCGGTGGTGGCAGCTCATCTGCACAGGTCAGGGATTTCAGTCTTCCCCTACCTAGACGATTGGCTGTTGAAGGCTTCTACGCCCCAGGCTCTCGTCACCCACCTCCAGACGACGGCAGACCTCCTGCATTCGCTGGGGTTCACTATGAATGTGCCGAAGTCACACCTGACTCCCTCTCAGAAGCTCACTTTAATCGGAGCTGTTCTGGGCACAGTGCAGTATCGGGCTTATCCTCCATAAGAGCGGGTCCATGATATTCAGGTTATGATACCGATGTTTCGGCCTCTATCCTGGATTTTGGTGAGATAGACTCTGAGGCTGTTGGGACTCATGGCTTCCTGCATCCTATTGGTCAAGCATGCCAGATGGCGCATAAGGGCTCTGCAGTGGGACCTGAAGGTCCAATGGGCACAGCATCAGGGAAATCTTACCGACGTGGTTCAGATCTCGGAGGGGACTGCAAAAGATCTGCAGTGGTGGTTAGTGAACTGCGATTGGGTCAAAGGCAGACTCCTCTCCCTTCCCCAACCAGATCTAACCGTAGTGACAGATGCGTCACTTCTAGGATGGGGCGGCCATCTGGGAGAGGTGGATATCAGAGGTCACTGGTCTCCGGCGGAATCTGGGCTCCACATCAACTTGCTGGAGCTTCGGGCGATCCGGCTAGCATTAAAAGCATTTCTTCCTGTTGTGAAAGGGAAGGTGGTGCAGGTGTTCACGGACAACACTACCGCAATGTGGTACTGCAACAAGCAGGGCGGTGTGGGGTTGTGGACCCTTTGTCAATAGGCTTTACGTCTCTGGACATGGCTGGAACAGCAGGGCATGACCCTGGTGGTTCAACACCTGGCAGGTTCTCTGAACGCCAGGACAGACAAGCTCAGCCGAAAATGCTTAGAGGATCACGAATGGTGTCTCCATCCGGAGGTGGCGCAAGGACTCTTTCAGCAGTGGGGAGAGCCTTGGTTAGATCTGTTCGCCTCCGTAGAGAACGTGCAATGTCAGCAGTTTTGCGCGTTGGAGTTTCCAAGGGAGCTATCTCTAGGCAACGCTTTTCGTCGCGAGTGGAGTTCAGGCCTCCTGTACGCCTTTCCGCCTATACCACTTCTGCCTAGAGTTCTCAAGAAAATCAGGAACGACCTGGCCCAAGTAATCCTAGTGGCTCCAGATTGGGCACGGAGAGTTTGTTATCCAGATCTTCTCAAAATGAGCATCGGTCCTCCAATCAGGCTGCCTCTTCGTGAGGATCTTCTGTAGCAGCAGCAGGGGAAGGTTCTCCACCTGAACCTGTCAACTCTGCGCCTTCATGCGTGGAGATTGAGGGGCGACAGTTGATGGTTTATGACCTCCCTCCCGAGGTCTGTGATGTCATTCTGGCAGCCAGACATCCCTCTACTAAGTCGATCTACCCCTACCGTTGGAAACGTTTTGTTTCGTATTGTACAGAGAGGTCTATTGATCCTCTTTCTTCTTCTCTGTCTAACATCCTTTTGTTTATATTGTCGCTCGCCCAGCAGGTTTCCTCCTTAGGGACTCCCAGGGGCTATCTTGCAGCCTTATCGGCTTTTCTTCAGTTGCCTGATCAACCATCTCTGTTTAAATCACCTATAGTACAGAGGTTTTTGAAAGGACTTGTGCATCTGTTCTCGCCTGTGCCTTTCGTTATGCCCCAGTGAGATCTTAATCTGGTTCTTACCTTCCTTCTGTGTGCTCCCTTCGAGCCCTTACATAACTGTCCTCTCTGGCTGCTCATTATTAAAACAGCTTTTTTGGTGGCAATTACATCTGCCAGGAGAGTGAGTGAGCTGCAGACTTTATCTTCAAAGCCACCATATCTCACAATATATCCAGACAAGGTAGTATTAAGAACTCGTGCCTCTTTCCTCCCTAAGGTGGTGACCCCTTTTCATCTGGGTCAAAATATCACCCTGCCCACCTTCTTTGCACCACCGCATCCCTCTAAGGAAGAGGAGCGTCTCCATCGGCTGGACCC
Source organism: Pleurodeles waltl (assembly GCF_031143425.1). Taxonomy (NCBI): domain Eukaryota; kingdom Metazoa; phylum Chordata; class Amphibia; order Caudata; family Salamandridae; genus Pleurodeles; species Pleurodeles waltl. Next base: position 1,082,700,126 of record NC_090437.1, on the reverse strand, counting down.
CAAAAGAGTGTTATCGTTCTACCTTGACCGCACTAAAGAGTTCCGGGTGGACGACCAACTCTTTGTGGGGTACGTTGGTGCAAAGAAGGGTCGGGCGGTGCAAAAACGATCCATTTTGCGCTGGGTTGTTCTCTGTATAAAGATCTGCTACGCTTTGGCAAAGAAGCAGCCTCCCGAGGGCTTGAGAGCTCATTCTACTAGGGGGAAAGCTGCTACCACTGCGTTAGCACGTGGCGTACCGGTGGTGGACATCTGTCAGGCTGCAACGTGGGCTTCTTTGCACACGTTTGCAAAACACTACTGCCTGGATAGCCAGGTTAGAAGAGAGGGGCATTTTGCCTGGTCTGTTTTGCAGGACTTCCTAGTGTAAAAATCTCCTTCAGACCCACCACCAGGGGTTATAGCTTGGGTAATTATTCTAACGTAAGGAAGCTGCAGCTAGAAGTCTCTATCAGATGAACAAGTTACTTACCTTCGGTAACTAGGTATCTCGTAGAGACTATCTAGCTGCAGATTCCTTACACCCACCCAAGCCTCCCCGCTCTGTGGATATTTTTATACAGATATATATATATATATATATATATATATATTTATATATATATATATATATATATATAGGGAGTGCAGAATTATTAGGCAAATGAATATTTTGACCACATCATCCTCTTTATGCATGTTGTCTTACTCCAAGCTTTATAGGCTCGAAAGCCTACTACCAATTAAGCATATTAGGTGATGTGCATCTCTGTAATGAGAAGGGGTGTGGTCTAATGACATCAACACCCTATATCAGGTGTGCATAATTATTAGGCAACTTCCTTTCCTTTGGCAAAATGGGTCAAAAGAAGGACTTGACAGGCTCAGAAAAGTAAAAAATAGTGAGATATCTTGCAGAGGGATGCAGCACTCTTAAAATTGCAAAGCTTCTGAAGCGTGATCATCGAACAATCAAGCGTTTCATTCAAAATAGTCAACAGGGTCGCAAGAAGCGTGTGGAAAAACCAAGGCGCAAAATAACTGCCCATGAACTGAGAAAAGTCAAGCGTGCAGCTGCCACGATGCCACTTGCCACCAGTTTGGCCATATTTCAGAGCTGCAACATCACTGGAGTGCCCAAAAGCACAAGGTGTGCAATACTCAGAGACATGGCCAAGGTAAGAAAGGCTGAAAGACGACCACCACTGAACAAGACACACAAGCTGAAACGTCAAGACTGGGCCAAGAAATATCTCAAGACTGATTTTTCTAAGGTTTTATGGACTGATGAAATGAGAGTGAGTCTTGATGGGCCAGATGGATGGGCCCGTGGCTGGATTGGTAAAGGGCAGAGAGCTCCAGTCCGACTCAGACGCCAGCAAGGTGGAGGTGGAGTACTGGTTTGGGCTGGTATCATCAAAGATGAGCTTGTGGGGCCTTTTCGGGTTGAGGATGGAGTCAAGCTCAACTCCCAGTCCTACTGGCAGTTCCTGGAAGACACCTTCTTCAAGCAGTGGTACAGGAAGAAGTCTGCATCCTTCAAGAAAAACATGATTTTCATGCAGGACAATGCTCCATCACACGTGTCCAAGTACTCCACAGCGTGGCTGGCAAGAAAGGGTATAAAAGAAGGAAATCTAATGACATGGCCTCCTTGTTCACCTGATCTGAACCCCATTGAGAACCTGTGGTCCATCATCAAATGTGAGATTTACAAGGAGGGAAAACAGTACACCTCTCTGAACAGTGTCTGGGAGGCTGTGGTTGCTGCTGCACGCAATGTTGATGGTGAACAGATCAAAACACTGACAGAATCCATGGATGGCAGGCTTTTGAGTGTCCTTGCAAAGAAAGGTGGCTATATTGGTCACTGATTTGTTTTTGTTTTGTTTTTGAATGTCAGAAATGTATATTTGTGAATGTTGAGATGTTATATTGGTTTCACTGGTAATAATAAATAATTGAAATGGGTATATATTTTTTTTGTTAAGTTGCCTAATAATTATGCACAGTAATAGTCACCTGCACACACAGATATCCCCCTAACATAGCTAAAACTAAAAACAAACTAAAAACTACTTCCAAAAATATTCAGCTTTGATATTAATGAGTTTTTTGGGTTCATTGAGAACATGGTTGTTGTTCAATAATAAAATTAATCCTCAAAAATACAACTTGCCTAATAATTCTGCACTCCCTGTATATGATCTTGGCATTTTTGCCTTTCTGAAAGGCATGTAACAATTTTTACTTCAGACAGTCAAATAAAGAGATAAAATCCATATCTGTTGGTTCTTCCATGACTCTGCGCTTCTGGCGTGGAAAGTTGTGGGCAAAGAACTGACGTACGCGCGCCGAGACGGCGTCTATATAGACAACCGTGACGTCATAGACTGCTCCAGCGATGCATTCGGAGCTGGTCGACGCACGTGAATCCGAACGACGACGCCCGACGGCGCGCGCAGGGTACTTCTCAGCAGAAAGATTCCGGACTCGAAGCTGACGCCAGGGAATTTTAAGGTAAGGAATCTGCAGCTAGATAGAGTCTCTACCAGATACCTCGTTACCAAAGGTAAATAACTTGTTCAATAGCACATAGATCAGTTTGGAAAATCAGATACTGGTCCCAAAAAGTCCTTCCTCAATTTTTGACCAGTCCATTAGTACATCTGAGCGCATTGTATCTATAATATAGTTACTTCAGCATGCCAAAGGAAAGACTTTTTGGAAAGCAGAATGATACACAACATTCAGTCAAAATGCATGAGTGAGAAGAAAGTACTCCTCTCGGTGGAACCAAAACCCACTCTATTGTAAACTTTGTAGAATTCGTGTCAGTATGTCATGGGGACAACTGTGCTGTCAACCCAAACCTAGAACGGAAACCACACCACTTTTAGATATAACGTTTGATGGTTCATAGGCAGTAGAATTTTAGCAAAGGAATGCAGCATCAGTAGTATCTGAAGAAACCACATAGATACCAGGATTGCATACAGTTATATGACTAAATATTGTGAACAACAATATCGACTGACATGAACATTGTGTTAAAAATATAATTTGGAAAATATTGTATTTCTATAAAAATATTGTGTCAAAAATATAGTTGACAGACTACCATCCCAAGAAAGGAAAGACTATCTTTTTTTTATTTTAAATAAATGCAGATATTAACGTAATTGATTTAAAATAGTAAATTAGTTAAAAGATGTAATAAAAAATAAACAGATATTTACATGTAGTATTATATGTATTTGTGTGTGTGTGTATATTAGACATATAGCAACAATAACTAAGCAAAACATTTTAATTGAAATAGTAACTGTAAGGTTCAATTAGTATTCATATATAACTAAAATATATCACCTAATTTAAATATACAAATGAACATATAAAAATAGTTTCAATTAATACCTAATTAATAATATACAAATAATAGATATAGATATAGATATTTTGCAAAAATAATATTTTAACAATTTTAAAAAAATTATAAAAAGAACATTAACATAAAGTCCATTTAAAACTATTTATGAAAAATAAAACTTAAAGTAATATAATCAATATGGCAAAATTACTTTCAAACAAAAATACATGTTTCTTGCAACAATATAAACCTTTCAAAAAACAAAATATTGAAAAATAAAAACAAATGAAAATAAACAACAATATAAAAATATAATTGAAATATGTCTACGTCATGTCTAACCAACATTAGGAGCATGTTGGACTTTGAAGGGCTTAGGTTTACTCTTCCCACTCCAAATAAAGCAACAGAAGGGAAGGCATTGGACTTCCGAGAAGTTAGATTTGCTATTCCCCCTCCAATCTATACAAACATAGGAAAAGTGTTGGACTTTGGAGTGAATACGAATATCATTCCAATTCATAATCATTTTTCATAAAACATTTACCTAAAAACAGAAAACTATTGAAACATATTATAAAAAAATACTATAAAAATAAAAAATAATTTTCCAACAACATAGAACTTTAAATTAGACAAAATTTCTTACAACCTGAAAAAACACAATCACCAAAACATGATAGATAAAACAATATTTAAATGAATATATTTCTTAAAGCAAATGAAATCAAGGAAATAATAATTAAGGTATTCATTTTACAAATATTATTAAAAACATTAACATGCAGCAGTAAATACATAAATGATTGAAATAAATAATTGACAAAATACTTAAAAATACATAATTATTCATCAGTTAATCAATTAAATAAAATTACAAAATAATTAATGCCCTGACCTGGTTCCCTACAAAACAAACAGCCTGCTACTAATCTTTACAGAACTAACAAGTATAAAAATTAAATTAGCCTTTAAAACTAGCAAATCAAACTTAAATACAACTGCAAATAAACATGTACACAATTTACATCATGATTATCAATTAAATATTTAATGTGCAATAAAAGTAACATTTAAGTAAAATTAACTATAATTAATAACTTCGCACCCAATTCCCATGTGAACATAACAACCACTACATGATAAATTCCTAATTAAATTTAAAAAAAAACTTCAATAACACATTTAAAATTGCAAAGTATATTTTAAGAAATGATACCAATTATAGTAACTATACTAACACCTAAAATGAATATACTAACAAATATGGATATTCTGTTCTACATTATTTTAGTAGACATTATATTTTTGAGATGATAATCAAGTTCCACAATATTTCTGCCATTCACAGTTGTGTACACAACCTTAGTGAGGTGTGTCTTGAAATATACATACATTAGAAGAAACACTGGGTTTCCACAAATGCGGGTAAGGAACACATTTTTTGTGGCTCCCAGAAAATCATCTAACAGTGCATTCATCAGTTTAGCAATCTCTTCTAATTTACAAAATGTTTCCTACTGTGGATGCCAACACTTATGTTGCTGACAGTATGATCTATAATTTGATTTGTAAGATCATCTGTGATGTAAATCAGTGCATAGGGAAGTATTATATTGCAGATGTATTTATTGTTAGGTCTAAGTACTTGTGAACATGCAGATTAGTCACTTTAATGATCTCTCGCCTTGCTGTGTGGAAGCACTCTTTGTTGTGGGGTACTAACACTCATAAATGTCCATTCTAATTGTGGAAAGACAGATAGTCCCATAGATGCACTACATTTACTCAGTAATTCATGGATGCAAACACAACCTAATGCTATAGGATGGAATAGGTAGTAAGTCAATGTCTTGTGAATGTTTGGCAGCATGTATAATTTAGTTCATTTGGATGTGAAGTTTGCAAGAATCTCTAGTGTTAACACTGATCCTTTCTAATTCTCCAGCTCTGTTTAATATAATGTCCAGAGGTTTTTGAAATTCCTAAGTGGCATCACCTTGTAACTTCAAGTAAACATCAGTGCCATTCACATGCTCATTCAGTTTTTTTGTACTTTGTGTATATATAGTAAAAAGGGTGCCCCTTGTTCTGCCATCTGTAAGGTGATGTTGTGGTTCTCTGACAATGATTGTAATGTACCTCTGTCTTTTTGACAAAATTTAATGTGGCAATTACTTTCCTTAAACTCTAGTTTCTGCAAATTACTGTTACACATATCTCGAATTCTCCAGTGTTTTGTGGGATATAGGTGTTTCAAAGTACTCTTTTGTTTGAACTCTTATAGAGCCTATCACTGGAGTCCACATAGGTAGCTGAATGATTACTGAAGAACATGCCCCTCTAATTAATTAGTGCATGAATTTCTTTCGTCCCTTTCTGATCACATATTTTCCGTTTCATCACTTTGCATTTTAGAACACTACTGGAGGACTAACAATCCCTGTCTGAAATGCACTGGAGATACAAAATGACAATGAGTATGAGGGGACACATTGAAAACAGAGGTCATGATGAAACACATGTAGGCCATGAAAGTCGTGATAAGTAAATAGAATGCACACCATATTGGGATGATTAGCAAGATGAAGAAGTGAAAATGTTTTTCAGGAAACCACAATCCACAAGAAATAATTTGATTCAGAATTTTGCAAATGAGGTCGTGCGTCTATGGGACCACTTGTCTTATGACTTAGAATGGAAATTTAGAAGTTTTATACCTGCCATAACATTTGTATCATAATTTCATGGTCTTCAGTGAAGCTTGTTCCATGAAAAATGAGGGTTGTATTTTTCTTAGGACAAGGTATGGCAAAGCTTTAGGGTGCGACCTAGTGGTGGTACCAAATTAGTGCTAAAGCAGGGTTATTGATGAGGGCATGAGCATTACATGGTATTTGTTGAGTTACATCTGTAGAGCTGTCATAATTGAAATACTGGTTTTATTCGTAGACACTAGGGGCTTCATTACGAGTCTGGCAGGCCAATGACCGCCAGACCCGTGGTGACGGTTGGACCGCCTCACACTAGGCAGTCCAACTGCCACATTACAACTCTGGTGATCGGACTGCCAGGGGACCGCTGCCCCCGCCAGGAACATGGTTCCCGGCAGCATGACCGCAGTCTGAGTTGAGGTCTGCCACTGCAGCGATGCACTCAGTGCCGCTATGCTGATTACAGCTCAACTTTCCACCAGCCAGTTCATGGCGGGGATCCCACCAAGAACAGGCTAGCAGAAAGCCAGTGCAAGGGGCCACAGGGAGGCCCCTTTACTGCCCATACCCATACCTTTGCCCAGCACCTTCAGAATGTGCACTGTCTGCTGTCTCCCAGGGTGCTGTTGTGCTGCAGTGTTGTCCTTGGTTCCCCTAAGGGAGCCGAGACCAATACCGTAACACTGTTCCTGCTGGTCAGCTCGACTGTGGGAACGTCCTAATACAATGATCTCACCGGTCAGCCTGGCAGAATCATTGTAATACAACGGGAGTGGATGTTCACCGCCATCATGATGGCAGTGTCCTCCCCGCAAGTTTGGCAGTCGGCTTGTCCGACAGCCACACTCATATTGAGACCCTAGGCCATAACGTTTGTTTGATCTTCTTTCAACATAACTTTATCTATAGTGTCTTAGATGGAAAACTACTATTGCTAGCAGCATAGAAGATTTGTCTTTTTTCCATACATGGGTCAATATGTTACTCCCCTCAGAAATGTTATTTAAATTCATATACAGTGTCTAGCTCAACTTCAACAAAAATGATGTGTTGTGGGTAACCAAACTTGGCAAGTCATTCCTTGCTTCATAGCTTTTATCTTTGCTGTCATCATAGGTGTAACTCTTTTCTGTGCATTCAATCATTCCCTCATCTCTACTATTGGGTTCACTAAGAATAACCTCTTTAATAAGTATACAAACTTTAATTAAGTAATTTGTTAAATTAAATCATGTATGCATGTTTGACTCTGCCCCACCACACTTCTCCTGGCATATCAGCTTGCTTGCCAGCTATAACACCCTGCTTCCTGTACCTTCGCAACCTGACTGATGAGGCCCGGCATTTCTTTGCTCAGCAGTAAAATAAATTATTTATTTTAGTGCTCATGTTCTCCAAAGGCAGATGTTTCCCTGAATCAGACACAGAGAAAAATAGGGAAGTTACCTTGATACTTGTAGGGACAATAGATAACGTAATAAGAAGGACTCTGCCACATATGCGTTTCTGTCATGACTCATAGAACACCAACGGCCTCACACATAATCGCTGGTCCCAGAACAGTAGCAGTCTAAGGAAAAGGCTGATCCTTGAACTACGCTCACTGGTGAGTGAAGGGACAGTCTTCTAAATGGACATACTGAAATGGTGTTCGTATTTGGTAGACATCTTGGAATGGTGTGGCTTTGCTTGCCTCTGGACTTTCAATATCTTAGCTGTCTCAGACAATTGTTCACCACAAGTGATTTCAAAATGAAACAAAGGCGCTGTGCTCTATACTACACGCTGCAGCAATAAGAAATAAACACAGATGAATTTGCAAGTTTGAGAACTCAAGGATGCTATTGGCGGGCCCCTCCATCTTAGTTGCCCCCCAGAACTTCCTCACTCAAAAGATTTCTGCCTAAATTAACAGTGTAGGAAAGTAGCACCTTTCTGGTATAGTTACCCCCAACTTTTTGGGTCAGTGTGTTTAGATTGTAGTACACTGGGAGCTTGCTAGCCATGACCCCAGTGTCAGTGCTCTATCATCTAAATTTAGCATTGGTACACCAGTGACCCCACATGGGCTGCAGCATGTATTTTGCCACCGATTGGGGTCCATGCAAATTGCAGCCTGTGTGAAATGGTGCATGCACCTTTCACTCCAGATATAAGGTTTGCCTGATATCATGGTCACTGCACTACAACTCTGTAAGTCACCCCTAAGGTGCGCCCTTCAGCCCAAGGGCAGGGTGCATGGTTCTGAGTGTGAGGGCACCCCTGCATGAGCAGAGGTGTACCTACAAACCCCAGACTACATTTCCTGGGCTTTGTAAGTGCGGGAAAGCCATTTTAAGTTATGTAGTGGACACTGGTCAACACGAGTTGTCGAACTACATAATGACTTCACCGAACATAGGCATGTTTGGTATAAAACATGTTGGGATCATGCAACTACATTGATTCCAGTGCTAGATGCATGAAATAAGGTATTCTGGGGGTTCTATAGGGAATATCCCAAAGTCTGCCTGTACAGCCTTCCAGGGTCTGCCTGCCAGCCCATGCTGCTGCCGACCTTCTGCCCTCCTGCTGTTGAGCCTAACTCAGGCAGGTGAAGGCTTAACAAATGATTTCCTGTAAGATAGAGGTGTGACCACCTCTTCTCTAGAAATAGGAGTTCCTGGCCTGGGGTAGTGGTGCCTCTGAGCGCCACCAGACTGCTTTGAAAGGTACATTTTGTGCTCTTCCTGCATAAACCAGAATACACCAGTGCAGAAAGTCCTCGGTCCCCACTCTGGCACGAAACTACACAAAGGACAGGTGAGTGACCACCCCCTGTCCAGCTCCTCCCCTAGGTAGGTGCACAGAGCTCTGCCAGGTGGCACTTGATTCTGCTATCTTGGAAATAAGATGAGCAGAGGCCCCTGAGAGCATCTGACTGGTTAGTCCAGCTGGGTGACATCTCTGACCACCTCTGATAGGTGGGTCACTGCAGTAAGTGTCCAACACCCTTCCCTGGTTACTTAAGGGCTCCCCTAAGGGAAGGACTCCAGATTTGTCTGCAAGACTTTAGGAACCATCTGCAAGTCTCCTCTGCAACACACCACAATCGTTGCTGTACTTCGCTGGAACGAGAAGCAAAACTGTAACCAGTAGGAGGGCTCCTACTGCAACTTTGTTTCCAAGTTCTGCAAAGACTTCTGCATCCTCTAGAGTCACTGGGACTCTGCCTGCACATAGGAAAGCAAGAAGGAATCTCCCTTTGAGTGAAGGAGTCCCTCCGTTGCGTTCTGCAGGCACCTCAATTATGATGAACGGCTTGTGGATTCTGCTGTCCCAAGGACTCTCCAAGGCTCTGCAACACAGGTGGTGGTTCTGTGGCTTTCCAGAGGTCTGATCTATCTTCCTTGCAGCTGGAAAGTTTGTGGTCCCTCGCCAGAGCTGCTTGGTTGGAACCCCTGTGCACTGCGTCTGCTTGTTGTTGCCAAGGCTTGTTGGCTCTTCAGTCCGAAGACCAAAGACCTAGAAGCTCCGGCCTCCAGCACTCCCCAAGAACGAGGTCCTCTTTGCACTCCTGCGACGTGGGCCTCCCTCTTTGCTGTGCTGCCGAGGCCTCCCTGTGGCTCCCTGTGCCTGCTGCCAGAGGGTCCTGCTACGGGCTCCAATGATTCCTGCTGGCTGTCCTGTGTGCTGAGGGCTGGCCGTAACCTACCTGCAAAGGTTGGGTCACCTGGACCTTACTTGTCCCACAAATCCTGCAAACCATATGCAACGCTTCCCTGCATTTACCAAGGCTTGTTGGTGGTTCCCCTGATCCTTTGGCAACCCGAAGACTGGCGTGGGACAGCTTGTGGACTAGTAGGATCTTCCTACATCACCTGGACTCCATAGCTGTACTTCTTTGTCCACCGTCCTGCAGGAAAGCATCACAGAGAAGGGTGGGCTTTAGCCCTCTTGCACTGACTGGGCACCGCCCGGTGGTCGGGACTCTATCCCCTTTCTCCTTGGGTCCTCTTCTTCCAGAATCCACACCTGGGTTCCACCAACCTGGTCCAGGGGTCTCAACGGCAGCTGGACAACTGAGATCCTCATTGACTCCAGCGAGAGCTTCCAACATGACATCAACCATATGCACCTGGGCTCCCTGGTGTAGGTACTCCACTGTTCTGGGTATCCACAGGTAGTGGTACTATTCCACCTCCCTTGTCCTAACAGGTTTCCTCTGGGTCCTCTGGGAATGGTCCTGAAACGCAAAAACTCCAACCCCAACTTCCCTATTGTTAGAAATGGGGTCTCTACGTGGCAGAGGTATATACCTTTGTTCAAATAGGGATCACAATCCTTGTCAGGGTAAGTCACACACATTCCGAAGTATCCTTTGACCACCCTTTGGTAGCTTGGCACTAAGCAGTCAGGCTTAACTTAGAAGGCAATGTGCAAAGTATTTGTACAATAAATCATGCAATAACACAGTGAGGACACCACAAGAAGACACCACACAGGTTTAGGCAAATATAGGATATTTATCTGTTTAAATTAAGGTCAAAACAATCAAGATATGAAAATCACAAGGTGAAATATCACTTTTGTAATGATAAGAAGAGTCTTAAGTTCTTAAAAGCAACAATGGTCTCTTGCAAGCACAAAGTACCTGGTTTGTGTCAAAATTACACGCACAAAGACCGCAGTGGAGGAGATGCGTGGAAAATGAAGGTTGTGCTTCGGATTTCCAGGCGCACACAGATGATGCGTTGATTCCTTTCCATGCGGCAAGGGCTTTGTGTCGAATTCTGCCACTCAGGCTTGAAACTTCTTTGCAATGCGGCGTCTTTTGACACCCAGGGACAATGCGTGGAAATCCTGGAAGTGCTGGGCGAAGTCACAGGTGCTGCGTCGATCCGGTAGGCGATGCAGGGAAGTTTCTGTTGCAAGCCTGGCGCTGCATCAATTCCACTCGCAGGAAGTCGGGCTACATCGTCCCCTTTCAGTACAATCCTGTCTGCCAGGATCCAAGTAGGGGGGTCAGCAGTCCATTGTGTGAGGCCAGGCCACTGTCCTTTGAAATGTGTCAGCCCTCCACCCTTCCAGCCCAGGAAGACCCATTCAGTATGCAGATGTGTGCAGGTGTGACTGAGCATCCTGTGTTTGTGGTTGTTTGGGTGAAATGCACAAGGGAGCTGTCAAAGATGTGGATTGGAGACGGGCTGTAAGGCACAGAAGGATTTTAAGTGTAGAGAGATGCTCACTTTCTAAAAGTGGCATTTCTAAAATACTAATATTAAATCCAACCTCACCAGTCAGCAGGATTTTGTATTACCATTCAGGCCATACTAAATATGACCTGTTTACCCCTTTTTAATCAGAATCTACCACTCAAACAGTTTATGAGAGTAGCCCTAATGTTAGCCTATGAAAGGAGCAGTTCTCACAGCTGTGGAAAACGAATGTAGGAGTTCTCCACTACCAGGATACATAAAACACAGAGATATATGTCCTGCCTTTTACCTACATAGCACCCTGCCCTCTTGGTTACCTAGGGCCTACCTTAGGGGTGACTTATATGTAGAAAAAGGGGAGTTTAAGGGTTGGAAAGTATTTTTAAATGCCAATTCAAAGTGTCAGTGAAACTGCACACACAGGCCTTGCAATGCCAGGTCTGAGACATGGTTAAGGGGCTACTTATGTGGGTGGCACAACCAATCCTGCAGGCCCACTAGTAGCATTCTCTCTAAAGTCCCTGGGCACGTGTAGTGCACTTTACTAGGGACTTACAAATAGATCAAATATGCCAATTGGGTGTGAACCAATGTTACCATGTTTTAGGGTGAGAGCATATGCACTTTAGCACTGATTAGCAGTGGTAAAATGCGCAGAGTCCTTAAGCCAGCAAAGACAGTGTCAAAAAAATGGAGGGAGACAGGCAAAAAGTTTGGGGTGACCACCCTAAGGCTGTCAGGTCTAACACTTATTTTAGTCTTAGACACTGACTCAAGATTTCTACTCACAGGGGTGCCTGGGGAGTCCTACATGCTTACCTTTTGAGTTTTAGTATTTCCCCAATCTTAAGGGTCCTTGGGTGGTAGTGTGGGTTGGGAGTGAGTTTTGCATTCCATTTGTTAGTTCATAGTTTGCCCACCATAGCCTGCGGTGCACATACACAATCAAGAGGGGATGAGGAGACCCATTCAAATACCCCGACAACACCATTTCCATTCTGTACTGACCTTTTTTAATAGCTAAAGTGTTTCTACATTTGATGTTCAGTGTCACTGAGTTTTATCTTCTTCAATAAATACCTATCAGCCACTACTTGGCAAGTACTTCCCGCCTGTTGCTGTGCACCTTCAATAAAGTACTCGGGCCCCTGCACAGCGCACTTACTAAAAGAACGATAAGCAGTGTAACAATATGCTTTTGGGACTGTATCATGTCTGAATGTATAGTTTCAGTGCTATTCATCAGCAAAGAAATTTGTTATGTTTTTATAAGATCAGATACTATTATTAAATGCACACCTCCTTACCAGCTAAGTACCTGCCCCCTCTTACACCTGGTGCCAGCTGATACCTTGAAATACGCCATCTGTAACTTTACTTAAGCTAGACTTTTGTAGGCTTTGCATGCAGTTGGCCTATGAATTGTTTCTATTTGAGAGGCTGAATTTGACCAAATAAGTTCTGTTGTAGGGGATCTCCGTTGATAGCAATAAACACTGAATAGCCCCACCCATATCTGGGGACCCCGGAGCATTTCTTCACAATATATCTTCTTAAGTGTAATGTTTGCCTTTCTTCAGGAAGGCATGTAGAGTCACTCAAGAAAGAAAACATTATACAGCCTAAAGGAGCAGCCTACAATGGCCCAATTCGGGCCAGAAGAATTATATATGTGGATAATGTCATGATGTTTTGGTAAAACTGCATAAATGCCTTTCACAAACCCTTTTTTGATAGAATAGAGACATGAAGTAAAGTAGGACAGTGTAGCCCATAGGCCAGAGGTTCCCAAACTTTTTCGACCCATGGCTCCCTTGGCATATTGGCCATTGGCCACAGCTCCCCATTTTGTTACTTTTTTGGGGCGGGTTGGTGAATGTAAGCCCGGCCTCAGGAGTACTTCCATTTTTATTCCTGAAAATAATTGGGATGAAGCTGATGAAGGTATTATAATCATTGATGTAACAGAATAAAAATATAATATCAGTTATTTAATTTAAAAAGTTGGTTAAGTGAGGGGTTGTACTATGGAAAGACCTGTGGAGAGTTAAGAGGTACTGCTAGCGCATGATTCCATTGTAGGTAGCAGTAAACATTTCCTAATCATCCTTTATGTGTCTGTGAGGTGTTGACATGTGCAGATGGAGCTGTCCCCCCGGACATCCCCTAATTTGGAGATGCCAATGATGTCCCGGGCTTGGAAGCCCTTCTATTTTACTGTGCCCAAGCCAGTTTCTGTCCCAAAGCAGTGTTTCAAACTTTGGTACACCATGCCTTGATCCACTTTAATGATGCTTGGTGCCAGCTTGATATCGATGTCTGTGTTGCGGGTGAGTGGGCGGTGTGGGTGTATGGGCAATAGAGTAGGTCAAGGGTAATGTGTTGTTCGAGAGCCCAAAGCTCTACAGCTATTGCAGGATCTTTCTTATCTGCAAAGAGTCAGTTGTTAATTAGCACCATCTGACTTGCAGACTACTCACTCACTTCTTGGGTACAAATGATCATTTGCCTTCTTGTTTATGAGGTAAGGTTCATGGGATCTGGAAGTGAATGGACATGGGGAGAAGGGAGTGCTTATTTTTCATTGAACTGTGCATTTCCAAGGGCTCCATTTTTATTTAATTTTTTAAGTTGAACAGTAATGATCTGTGCTGCTGCCTGCATGCCCTGGAAATCCTGCGAGCCTGAAGGGGCATTTGGGTTAAGTAGTAAAGGAGACACTGCAATGAGTAACATGTACCAAACAAAACATTCTCTGCTGTACATAAGTGTATGTTGCAAGCCATGCTGGAGTTCAGTGCACTTATAAAGCAGCCCAATCTTCGGCCACATTTCTTTATAATCCAGGGACTCCTGTGTCTTGCAACAGACCTACAGCATACAGAAAGATGCATTGTTTTGTTGTGGTTATGTTTTTTAGGGCCAATTCGGTAAGGATAACTGTATTTCAGTTAGAAATACCACTGCATAATTGTATTGTGCAAAAGAGCGATAAAACACTGTTACTACACGTAGGCACTGCTACAAATTTAAGTCTATTCCTCATCAGAATTGCACTACAATTTCTGAGCACTTCAGTATGTTTTTCAGTCTAAGTTGGATGTTTAAATAAATCTTCACAGTGTTACTGTTTTTGATACATGAATATTGGTGTTTTGATTCTGAATGCAAAAAAAATAGGCACCGTGCAATGGAACAAGGTGTTGGTGTAGGAGGTTGGCCTGGTTTGTATGGGTACCTTGGGTACTTACACCTTATACCAGATCCAGTTATCCCTTATTTGTGGTGTTCTAAAAAGATTAAGGTATTTATTTGGCTGACACAGTACCAAAAATATCCTAGAGACACTACTCCTTCTGGAGGTAAGTATTATACACAATATATACACTAGACACCAAAATTAGACAAGTAAGTACTCATAGAACAATGCTATAGAATGCAATGGGGGAAAATAGGTCTAGGGGCAACATAATCCATATACTAAGAAAGTGGAATGCGAATCACAAATTCCCCCCTAGACAAGTGTAGTGTGTGCAGAATCACTGGGAGAGTAAGAATACAGTAAAGGTAAGTAAATTACCCCACCCCAGAACCTAGAAAAGCAGGAGTAAAGTACTACAAGTTTCCTTAGACACACTACACCTCGTGATTGCGATGTTGCAGTAACCAACCAAGTCTGCAAACAACAACTGCTAGATTCCTGGACCTGAAGACCTGCAAGAGAAAGGGACCAAGTCCAGAAGTCGAAAGAATTTCCAGGAAGGGCAGGAGCCCCTGCCAACCCCGAAGAGGGTGCAAAAGAAGAGTCCCTGGTTAGTCGAAGACTGCAGGAATGCACCCTAGGAAGATGCCAGCGGGTTCCTGCATGATGCGAAGGATGTCCAACGACGTGAAAATGGATGCAGACATGATTTCGTGTTGGAAGCCGCCAACAAGCCTTGGTTATGACAAAAGTGCGTTTTGCGTCAAAAATGGTACTGGGGGCCTCAACTCAGTGTGAGGAGGAAGAGGGGAGTCTCAGCACTTTAGATAGCCCTCAGGATGCCAGGCAGCACCCACGGGAGTCCCAGGACATGGGGACAAAGGAAGTGCAAAATGCGGTTGGTGCTGCACAACAAAGGAAAGTCCCACGCCGCCGGAGAAAAAGTCAGCGAGTTAAGCGTCGCAGGATGGAGTGCTGGAGACCTGGGCCAGGCTGTGCACAAAGGAATTTTGCAAATAGTGCACAGAGGCCTCAGGAAGTGAAGAAGACTCAGTACACAGGGGTGCCGTCGCTCTCAGGGAAGGCAAGGTCTTACCTCCTCCAAATTGCATCAGCAGGACCTCAGGACAGTCTATGTCGATGATGTCCACCCTCTGTGTCCTTAGGAGCATGCTCGGCGTTGTGAAATGAGTCCAAGAGTACCGATCGTCGTCTTGGAAGGTGCCTGCATGAGCAGGGAAGTGACTCCGTCACCCCACAGGAGATTTCCTCGGTCCTTCTGTTGCAGGGTGAAGACAGGGAGCCCTCAGAGCGTGCACACTGTGTAAAGTGTTGCAGTTGCTGGCTGAAGCTGAAGTTGCAGAGGAAAACTATCCCTTGTGGATACTTTGTGGCTGTTACAGCGGTTCCTGAAGCAGGCTGCGGTTGATCCAAGGTCAAGGGATGAATTAGTAGTTGCAGAGGATGCCTGAAGGAAACTTGCAAGCAGAATCTGAAGAAAATCCACAGGAGAAACCCTAAATAGCCCTGAGAGGGGGATTGGCTACCTTATCAGGAAAGGACCTATCAGGAGGGGTCTCTGATGTCACCTGCTGGCACTGGTCACTCAGAGCCCTCCAGTGTGCCCCCACACCTTGCAAAGCACACTGGAGGAGCTCTGGGCACCACCCTTAGGGTGGTGATGGACAGGGTAGTGGTCACTCCCCTTTCCTTTGTCCAGTTTCACACCAGAGCAGGGGACAAGGGGTCCCTGAACCAGTGTAGATTGGTTTATGCAGGGAGGGCACCATCTGTGCTCTTCAAAGCATTTCCAGAGGCTGGGGAAGGCTACCCCTCCCCAGCCTGTAACACCTATTTCCAAAGGTAGAGGGTGTAACACCCTGCTCTCAGAGGAAATGCTTTGTTCTGCCTTCCTGGAACTGGGCTGCCCAGACCCCAGGAGGGCAGAACCCTGTCTGTGTGGTGGCAGCAGCTGTGTGTTACTGGCATATTGTGTAGTGATGTGGAGTGAAGTGGCATACAATGGAATAGCCTGAGTTACGATGGTATAGAATGTAGTGTTGTACAGTGGAATATGGTATATAGAAGAATACAGTACAGTGAAGTAGCATACAGTAGAATAGCGTAGAGTGCAGTGGCGTACAGTGGAGTGGGGTAGAGTGGAGCATCATAGAGTTGAATAGCACAGAGTTCAGTAGCATACAGTGTAGTTACATACAGAGGAATAATGTACAGTGGAGTGGTGTGCAGTGAAGTGGGGTACAGTGGAATGGCGTTGAGTGGAGTAGCGTAAAGTGGTGTGTTGTAGAGTGCAGCGACAGAGTAGGATGACATACAGAAGAATAGCGCACAGTGGAATAGCGAAGAGTGGAGTGGCACAGAATGGAGTGTTTTACAGTGTAGTAGCACACAGTGGAGTATTGTAGAGTGCAGTGGCATAGAGTGGACTGACCACAGAGCAGTGGCATACAACAGAATAGTATAGAGTGGAGTGTTGTAGTGTGGAGTGGCGTAGAGTGTAATAGCCTATAGTGAAGTGGCATATGGTACAGTGGCTGGGAGTGGTGTAGAGGGGAGTGGCATACAGACGAATAGCATACAGTAGAGTAGCATACATTGGAATAACACACAATGGAGTAGCATACAGTGGAGTGGCATACAGTGGAGTGCCGTAGTTTGGAAAAGCATATAGTGGAGTGGCGTACAGTGGAGTGTGGTAAAGTGAAGTGGCATAGAAGCGAATAGTGCAGAGTGGAATACCGTAGAGTGAAGCAGCATAGAGTGTATTGATGTGGAGTGGAATAGTGTATAGTAGAGAGGTGTACATGGCAGTGGGGTAGAGTGGAATGGCGTACAGTGGTGTGGTGACATTGGAGTTGCGTACAGTGGAATAGCATAGAGTGGACTGCCGTAGATTGGGGCAGCGTACAGTGGACTGGCATACACTAGATTGGCATAGCGTGAAGGAGCCTAGAGTGTAGTGTGGGTGACGTGGTTTATAGTAGGGATAACATAGAGTACTGTGTCACACAGTGGAGTTGCATACAGTAGTGCAGTGTAGAGTGGATTGGTGTACAGTGTAGTGGCAAAGACTGGAATGTTAAACAGCAGAGTGGCATACTGTGGACTAGTATGCAGTAGAGAGGTGTACAGTGCAGTGGCATAGAGTGGAACATGGTAGAGTGGACTTGCGTACCTTGAAATAGCATAGAGTGAAGTGCCATAGAGCGGAGTGGCATATAGTGGAGTGGTGTACAGTAGACTGACATATAGTACAGTGAGTTTGAGTGTAGTGGCGTAAGGCTGAACAGCCTAGATTGGTGTACAGTGGAGTGGCGTAAAGTGGAGTGGGATACAAAGGAATAGCATATAGTAAAGTGGCGTACAGTGAAATGTCATAAAGTAACGTGGTTTACAGTGGGTAATATAGAGTAGTGTTGTACAGTGGAGTTACATACACTGGTACAGTGTGGAGTAGACTGGCATACAGTGGCTATCATACAGTGTAGTGGTGTACAGTGTAGTGGCATAGAGTGATGTGTAGCATAGTGGACTGCTGTACAGTGGAGTAGCATAGAGTTTAGTGGCATAGAGTGGAATGGTATAGAGTGGATTGGTGCAGAGTGGTGTGAAGTACAGTGTAGTGGCGTAAAGTCAAATAGCGTAGAGTGGAGTGGCGTGGAATGGCGTGATGTACAGTGTAGTTTATACAGTGGAATAGCGTATACGGTTGTGGGTAGAGTGGAGTGGCATTAAGTGGATTAACATAGAGTGCAGTGGTGTACAGTTGAGTAGGGTACAGTCGAGTAGCATAGACTGAAATGAGGTACAGTGTAGTGACATATAGTGAAATAGCGTAGACTGGAGTGGCGTACAGTGGAATGGCGTATGGTGGAATACTGTAGGGTGCAGCGTTGTAGAGTCGAGCAGGGTAGAATGTTGTGGTGGTAGAATGTAGTGAGGTACAGTGTTATAGTGTACTGTGAAGTGATGTAGAGTGGAGTGTTGTACATTTGTAGGAAGCTGGCTCTCTATATGGTGCACTAAAATGAAGAACACTGTGCAGAGAGTCCAAAGGCACAGGGCCTCATTGCGATCTTGCTGTTCTTTAGGCAAGACCGATGCTGTGGCAGCCACCAAAACACTACCATTTTGGTGGTCATCCAACTGACGTATTATGACCTAGACCACCAAAAATCAGCCACATTTCCGAAACCGCCAGGACACTGGCATGTGGAAAAGAGCTGGTCCCGCCAACAGCATCCACCACTCCAACACAAATACACCCACCAGATTACAATACAAAATCTGCACAGCGGTTCTTCCATGGCGGTAAAACATTGGCAGTGCGAGCCACTGTGGTCAGAAACCACCACTGACAGAACACAACACCATATTGGAAAGTTTGAATACCACACACCTGACACACATCCACATACCAGACACACCTAAACACTGCACTATATAACATACCCTCACAGAACACACAATCCTTTGAAACTAAAACACCATATAGAGAGACTGAGAGCAGGCACATACACAGAGGTAGCACCGTGACACTATAGGCACACACACATCACACATCTAATAAACACAACACACACAATCACCACACACATTCCGCTACAATCGCCCATCCTTCACAACACACCACCCACACCCCATCATTCACCGAGCACTGCACCCTTTCATACACAACACACCCCGACACCGTAAACACAATCTCAAACATGTCCCCACAAAAGTACACAAGATTCACTGATGATGAGTTGAGGGACACGGTGGATGAAATTGTCAGGGTAGAGCCACAACTGTTTGGAGCACAGGTCCAACTAACATCAATTGGCAGGAAAACTGAGTTATCACAATGAATAGTTGACCAGGTCAACTCAGTGAGCAGCCTTCCACGTACAAGAGACAACATCAGGAGGAGGTAGAACGACCTACGGGGATGTGTGTTCCATTGCATCAAGATTCCAAATAGCCATGCATAAGATTGGTGGTGGGCCCACACCTCCTCCCCCACAGTTCAGATCTTGGAAGGAAAAGGTCTTGGAGATACTGCATCCTGTGAACCTGAGTGGAATACCTGGGGGACTGGAGTCTGGTAAATACCACAACATCAACGTCACACAATTGTTGTGTCCTGCATGCAACCTCACCCACAAGTACCCCATAAGTCACTGATATTTCCACTGCACCTACCTGCCAGTCAACCAATGCCCCTCTCCTGCATGCCTAATCCTATCACTACGACTCCCACAGTGCACCAAACCATTAATGCTAAACCTGCAATGTGCACATTAGGTCACATTTCATGGAGAAATGTCATGCATGTATGACTACTGTACAACCTACACCATCTAGAATGTACGACAAAGGACCAATGCATGGCAATGACAGCAATGGCACACCACAATAGGAAGAAAGGCAAAACACAGCAACAGGCCTGTAACTATTCAAAATGGAAACTGATCCATGAGTTTGGAAAAGTAGAATGCCAGATTCCATGCACACAAACAAAATCCAGAGACAGGAGTAATAGCCTTACATACCCACATACTCTGTTCCCTATGGGACATTATGGGGAAATGTTCAGCCATAATATGAGACTACTACAATACCCGACTACACACCAGGTACCGGAGTCTATTTGTCATGTCAAGTACCGTATTTACAGAAACCCATTTGCAGTGCCATATGTACCAAACATTGATGAAGGAACATAACATGGAGTATGGCACTCCTGTCACAGACTCCTATGTACCACCAAGCTATGTTGTGCAGCAACCAACATTGTCATTGCTGGGAATCATTCTAAGCCATCGTCTGTATCCCACAAAGAGGGTACCAAACACACTTTCTTAACAGAACTCTATGTCTCACTCCATCAACAGGTAACCCTGCCATTGCCACCATGGAGAGGATACCAGACACTGCCAGCCCTCCTCAAGATGAAGGCCCCAATAAGGACAACACCCCTGGATGTCTGGAAAGTGATGACCTACTTTGCCGATTCGGGACATCTGGTCAGTCAACAACTTCTAGTCTCACCCTGCCCACATCAGTTCCCCACACCTCAGTTGCTCAAACATCACCTGTACGTGGTGGTCGTGACCACCATTTTCTGCAGTCTTGCTCACTTGACTCCTGGCACTGTTGCAAGCTGTCATTATAAGATTCAAAATAGACCTCCACTATGTGAGCTGCTGTGTAATGCCTCTGGGAGCCATCATGCCATGTCCTGCAGGTGAAAGGGCCCCTGCCTTCACACATAAAGAGCTGAAAAAGCTTGTGGAGAAGGTCCTATCCCTGTATGGACAGCTATATGGGGCACCAGAGGAACAGGTGAGTCCAATGCCCCAGTAATGTGTGGTTGGTGTTGTGTGTGACAGTGAGTTGACCATGTGAACTGTTCTTGGTGTAGATGCATGCATGTGGCATACCGTACAAGTGTGTGGGCAGGGAGGATGAGTATGTGTGCTCACTAGATGAGACAGTTGTGTTGTGTCAACTACTGTTGGTATGATGCATGTGTACATGACTTTCGCCTTTTATCTGTGTCATCCATGCAGGTGAACGCCCATCAGAAGAAAGAGATCTGGTGTGCCATTGCCAAGCAAGTGCGGACCCTAAGGGTCCACAGCTGGCAGAGCACCCATTGCAAACAAGGGGAGGACCTCAGATGAGGGAGGAACTGAGATGCTGGGCCCTGAAGACCGCAGAGGCCCAGCTGGTGATGTCTTCCCATCGAGGGAGGGGTGTCAGCCTGACCCCCCAACGGCCCACATTTTGGCAGTGTCCTACCCTGAGGTGGATGGGCATTTGAGGGCAGCACAACAGCCACAAGGGGTAAGTACTGGCTGTTACCTGGTATTTGGCTTGGTTTGAATGCTGTTGCTGTCTCACTGCACCTTCAGGGACAATGTAGTGGCTGACAAATTTTTCTACCTTAGTGGTAATCAATTGGTTCCACCTTGCTAGTGTATGACATGTGGAGAAGACATCATGGTATGCTATGTGTGAGTTTTAGAATCATGTTTCACGACATCATTCTGACTGCATATGGAAATGCCGTAATGTCAATGGCATGTGTTGCACACCCTGCCATTCCTAAGCCTGTGACCTGGTGTTTCACAATATCCTTTTAGCCTATCCCAGACCCTCCTTCTGCATATGTCCATCAGTGGCTCTTTGGTGATCACCTTTTGTAGCAACAGGTTGAGTCACTTATTTGGTACAGGCACCGAACATTACTTTTTACTGGTACAGGTCTGAACTCCATGTAAGGCTGCCATCTCCTTGACAACACAGATATGGCCTGTCTAGGCCAGTACATATCTGTGATTGTCGATGTAACTCCATTATCCATTTATCTCCATTCAATGGGGTAAGTGAAGTTAGCAACAAAGGGACATTCTACTTTGGGGGTCTGCTTTCAGTATTCGTAATACCATTGCTTTTCAATATGGACATTTCATCTCTGTCCTAATGGGTGGATAACACAGAATGTTTGTGGTTTGTGTTATATATATGTATCATCTGGTGAAGATGTGAGTTGTGGCGTACTGATGGTGCATTTGAGGTGTTGCAGGTGTAGTTTGCTGGTGTTGTGTGTTGTATTTTTGACAGTGCCGGTGCTGTGTGTCTGCAGCTCGGTATGTGTTTTGGTAGTGTTTGTTTGCTGTGGTGTGTGTCCTGAGTCTGTGCGTGTGTGTATAAGGCTGTGTGTGAATATGCATTAGTGTAGGAGTACGTGTATGTGTTGTTCTCGCCACCCGTTCCGTGTGTGCATGTTGTATGTGCATCGCGAGCTTGCCATTATGCAACAGTGACAGGTAAGTGTGTTTACTCACGTTTGCTGCTGTTGTCATCGCTAGGTCCGGGGGTCGTTGTGCGAGCAGGAGCAGCAGGAAGACATGTAGTTCAGGTTCCATTGCAGCTCCAGACGGGTGTGGCTTCCTGAAGGTGGGTGTCTCCATTTATACTGTTGGTTTCTGCCAGGGTTTCTATGTTGGTCCGACCACGGCGGAAACCTTGGCGGTGTGCAACTTCGTAATATGTCCTGAGGTAACATGATCTCCGCCGGCTTGAAGGTGCCTCCCACCGTCCATGGCAGTATGACCGCACTGGCAGTGGATTGGCTGTATTCTGTTGGGAATACCGCCCTGGCCATAATTTGGCAGTCTTCACCTCCACCCTATTATCAGTACAACCGCCACCGCCCAAAATGGCAGTCATGGAGCCGTTAACATCGTAATGACCCCCACAGTCTCTATTTTGAACTCATAATGACACCCTGTGGCAGGGATTCACAATCTGTGTACCGCGGCACCCCAGTGTGCTGTTAAAACTAGCCTGGGCCACCGTGAACAAATATCCCCTCCTGTCCTCGCCATGTGTCGACTTGAAGTCAAGAAGAGATTGGGACAGTTGGGGTGGGCACGTAATGCACAGAAATTTGGCTAAGTGGCAGGATAATTCCTTGGTTTAAATGTGCTTTATGAAGCTCAGTGGCTTCCGTTCTTTTCTCTCACATCCTAATTCACAAAAGACAGGAACATATATCAGTCAAATTTAAAAGCAGACTGTTTCGACCAGTTTCCGAAGTATGTAAGCTACAGCATTTCTGCAGCACTTTTGGATGGAAAAGAACATCAGGAATAATTTAATTTCCTACAAGAAATGCTATTCCCACACCTAGACAATGTAAGTCAATGTGAAACACTACTTTACAAGGAGTCATGCCTTACTGTTTTCATAATTTCCCTCTAATTAGCAGTCATGACTACAAGCTGATGATTTAGCCAACAGAAAAGGCAAAAACTTGGTGAAAAAGTTGACAGATGGATGCTAGGATCAGCTGTAAATACCCATAATTCTACAACACAACTTAATCATTTTCCAGTCAGTAGGCAAATGGCACAACTTACCAAATGTGCACAGACTTATGATGCACATTTTCATGAATTAGGTTTGTGAAAAGTTGCACATATAGGTTACGTAACGGAGGAAAGAACAATTCACAGTGCAGTGTTCAAAGGTCGCCATGTAATAAACAGGTGTGTTTTTCCTGCACAGCATATGCGGCTTACAGTTTTTCAATTAACCTTTATGTCTCCAATTCATTTCCCAACTGTAGGAAAGTACCATCTTCCTTAGCATGTTACCCCCATTTTTACCTGTATGTCAGTTTGTTTTTGCCTGTCTCACTGGGATCCTGCTGGTCAGGACCCCAGTGCTCATAGTTATGGCCTAATGTGTGTGTCTGTATAGTGCTTGACTGTGTGACTGAGGCTCTTCTGACCAGAACCTCAGTGCTTATGCTCTCTCTGCTTTTAAATTTGTCACGGTAGGCTAGTGACTTCATTTACCAATTTCAATTGGTACAATGGACCCCCCTTATAAGTCCCTAGCATATGGTACCTAGGTACCCAGGGCATTGGGGTTCCAGGAGATCCATATGGGTTGCAGCATTTCTTTTGCCACCCATAAATAGCTCAGAGAAACCCTTACACAGGACTGCCATTGCAGCCTACGTCAAATAGTGCACACACTATTTCACAGCCATTTTCACTGCACTTAAGTAACTTGTAAGTCATCTATATGTCTTACCTTCACTTGCTGAAGGTTAGATGCAACATTACTAAGTGTGAGTGCACCCTTGCACCTACAAATGTGCCCCCACATAGTTCAGGGCCATTTCCCGGGTCTTTGTGAGTGCGGGGATGCCATTACACGCGTCCACTACATATAGGGCAATACCTATATGTAGTTCCACTGTGCATCACTTCAATAAACACTACACTCCATGCCACTCCACAATATGCTATTAGACTGTACGCCGCTACAGTCTACCCCTCTACACTCTTTCCTTCTCCAGTCTACAGTATTCCACTCTAGAACACTCCACCCTGTGCCACTGTAATATAAACCATGCCACTCTACACCATTGCAATCTATGCTATTCCACAGTATGCCACTACATTGTACCTGATTCCACTCTACGTCTCTCTACTGCATGCTACTTCACTGTACTGCACTCCACGCTATTTGATGCCATTCCACTCTAAGCCAATCCACTCTACCCTATTCCAGACTACACTATTCCACTGTGTGACACTCCATTGTACACAACTTCACTCTGTCACTTCACTCTATGCAGTTCCACTGTATGCCACTACAATGTACCTCACTCAACTCTATGCCAGTCCACACTACAACATTCCACTGTCTGTCAGTGCAGTTTATGCCACTGCACTGTCTGCCACTATGCTGTACGCCAACCCACTCTACACTATTTTACTATACACAACTCCAGTGGATGGCACTCCACTGTACGCTGCTGTGATGTACGGTATTCCACTGTACGCCACTCCACTGTACACCACTGCACTCTATGCCACTCAACTGCATGCAAGTTTATTCTATGCCACTCCAGTATATGCTACTCCCCTCTACACTACTCCACTCTACGTTATTCCAGTGTATGGAACTCCGTTCTCTCTACATCACTCTATGCTATTTCACTCTATGCTATTCCACCGCACTCCACCGTACACCACTCCACTATATGCTGTTTCACTCCACACCAGTACACTCTGACACTCCGCTGCACGACACTCCGCTATAAATTATTCCACTCCACTCTGCGACTCTCCACTCTACTCTATTGTGCTGTATGCCACTTCACTGTACCTCATTCCATGCCATTCCACCCTACGCCATTGCACTGTACGCTACTCCCCTATACACTGTTACACTCTACAAAACTACACTCTATGCCACTCCAGTCCTTGCCACTCCACTGTAAACTATTCTACTGTATGCCACTCCACTCTATTCAACTCCACTCTATGCCACTCTGTTGTGTAGCTATTTTAGTTATAGCTCCATGCCCTTTATTTTAGCATACTAGGCCTGCCGCTGTGCACTTTAACATAGATATATTTTATTCAGCTTCATTTTATTATTCTTACAACAGCCACTTTTGCGGTCTTGTTTTATTTTACTCTTTCGAGTTTTTTTTGCCTAGGCCAGCACTGCGTTCTCAAACAAGACATTCTTGCTCACTCTGTGCTTCTTTCAAGGCTGTAGTAAGATAGGTTGACGATAAATGTGGTACAAGTTTTGTCTCTGACATTCGTAGAAAAACACACATCCTTACGTAGGGACATTTTCTCAGAACATCAGTTGTTTTATTATGAAAACATTTCCCTGTCCCTTACACGTTAGAGGGAGATACAGCTGCTTATCCAGATTTCACTCCTTTGCTCAGGTATGGGGGATGATGTCTTCCCAAGGGAACCTGAAGGGCAGAATTAGAGCTTAACACGCTGTGCTCTATTATAGCCTAGGTAGGAATTAGTCTATTGATTCTAGTGACAATATGATAGCGTTATTTCTATGCTTTACTCTCCTTGTCACCATTTTAATCTTGTCATGCTGTATCGTCCTGATTATTGCAGCCCCATGCTTTGCTAAGATGCAGTTGCTTCATTAAAACATTATTGAAACATATACTACCTCTGTTTGTCATTGTGTATGTGAGATTAATGTAATTGAGAGAAACGGATGAGACCTGAGTGACCACGGTTTCCCTGAGAAATCAATTATGTCATGCGCTCGGCTGCCCAATCATCCTTGCCCTTGGGTAGAGATGAGGTACTGCTAGTTAGCCGGAGCAAAACCTGGATTAGAGCGACAGATGTCACCTATAGGGGATCAGATTCAGTCTCCCACAACACAGGCGATTCTGCCGATCAAAATCCAGTAGTCTCATTAGAATAATGAGAGCCTACGCAACAACTCCACTATACGTCACTCCACTGTACCACACTCAACTTTATAACACTCCACTTTACTCCACTCCTCTCCACTGTACCCTATTCCATTCTATGCCACTTCGCTGTATCATAATCCGACTCTACTCCACTCCAGTACACTTTCCAACATTCTCCTCCACTCTACTATACCACACTGTACTTAATGACTGTCCACTCGACAGCTGTAAACTTTACATTTAAGTAAAAATATTAAAAATAATGAACCGTTCAATGTTAGTGGAAGAAACAAAGGTTAAATATATGTTATAGTTATGAAATCTTTATCCTTTCTATACAAACCAAACAAACTATAGAAACATTAGAAATTCTAAAGTTACAGTTAGAACTTATATTTAGAATTTACGTAACACTTTCTATTTAATATAAATCGCACACCTCCATACAGTCTTATGGCCTCACTTGCCACACTACGTTAACCCCTCGGGTGCCTTGGACGAGCTGGTCTCACCCTCGGCCATGGTCGCTGTGTGCCGAGGACGAGACCAGCTCGTCCTGCACCTGGCTCATGGAGGGAGAGCCTCCCGCCCACCCTCCCAGGGCAAGGATGGAAGGGGAAACTCTACCCCCTCCCCCAACCCCCCATTGACGTCTAATAACATCAGGTTGGTCACCTTTGATCGCTGTGGAAGCATGCTCCCAGCACGATGCGGAAGAGAAATGCTAAGCATTTCTCTTCCGACCTGAAGGTGGGGGCAGGCAGAGGCATGAATGGACTGTAATAAAGCTGATCAGCCCCTGGGGGGGGAGTAGAAAGCACTAGGCAGCAAGGATTTTTTTTTTTTACAGATGGGGAGCAACCCCTTAGGCAAGGGTTGCTCCCCTGGGGGGGGGGGGGGAATTTGTTTTAGACCATGTCTGCCCACCTTGGGGGCAGATCGGCCTATTGTAATTAGGCCGATCTGCTCCGGGGGTAGGGCAGAAACTTCTAGGCACCAGAGATCATTTTTTTTAGTTTTAGTTTTTTTTTTTTTAGACGTGGGGAGCTACCCCTTAGGAAAGGGTCGCTCCCCTTAAAGGAAAATCTTTTTAGGCCATTTCTGCCCTTATTGTGGGCAGATCTGCCTATTTTTATTAGGACAATCTGCCCCCAAAGGGGGCAGAAATTACTAGGCACCAGGGATTTAATTTTTTTTGTGTCAGTTTCACGCAAGGGGAGCGACCCCTTAGGCAAGGGTCGTTCCCCTAGGGGGCAAATTTATTTTAGGTCATTTCTGCCCACCTTGGGGGAAGATCGGCCTATGTTTATTAGGCCGATGGCAGAAACCACTAGGCACCAGGGATTTTTTTTGCGCCAATTTCACGCTCCCCTGGGAGACCAAATTTATTTTAGACCATTTCTGCCCCCAAGGTGGGCACAAACCACTAGAAACCAGGGATTGGTGTGTGTGTGTGTGTTTTGTTTGGGGGGGCTGTCCCTTGGGCAAGGGTCGCTCACCATGGGGTGATTATTGTTGGCCATCGGCTTTTTTTTGGAAGGCCCATCTGCCCCCAAGGGGGCAGAAAGCCCACCAAAGACAAGGGAAGATTTATTTTTTTTAAAAAGAGGGTCGGGTATGGCCATACCGCCACCTCAAATAAATGGGGCCAAAGTTATTCTGCCCACCGGTGGGCAGATGGGGCAATTACCCCCGATCTACTCCCGGGGTGACAGAAAGACTACTTGATGCCAGGGAATAAAAAAGAAATAGTGGGGTGGTGACTACCAACTAGTATGGGCATGGTTATGTCCCCACCCCAGCTGAAGGGGGTAACAGTCTTTCAGCTCTCCCCCCACACACTCTAACATCTTATCCCATGGCAAGAAAGAGGACATTTGATTATTTTGGGTTTTGTTTTTACATTTGGGCCATGAGAGCTTGGCTAACTCTCAAAATCGCCCCACTTGGAATGGTGAAGGCTGCTCTTTTTGGACTTTGGGACGCTGCCATGTAGAAAAATCCACAAGACCTAGACACATCTGAAAACTAAATATCTGGGTGAGTCTAGGGTGGTGTGCTTCACATGCACCCTGCACCATTTTCTTAACCATAATGCCCTGCAAACCTCCAACTTTGCTGGAAATCACACATTTTTCCCACATTTTTGTGATGAAACCCTTCCAGAATCTGCAGGAATCCACAAAATTCCTACTACCGAGCATTGTCGCATCTATACCGATAAAAATTCTGCCCCACTGGTCAGCCTAAAATAGTTTTTTTTCAAACTGCCCTTTTAGACCCGCTTTGGTTCCCCCTCAATTTCTACATGTTTTGGCTCTTCCCTGTCACAGGCACTTGGCCCACCTACACAAGTGATGTATAATTTTTACTGGGAGACTCAGGGGATCGTTGGGTGGTAGGAAATTTGTGCCAGTGCGATGATCCCACACAGATATGTGGGGAAAATTTGATTTTTTTTAATCTAAATTTGAGGTTTGCTGAACCCTCGGGTGTCTAGTTTTCAGAAATGTTTGGGTTTGGTAGGTTTCCCTATATAGCTGCTGAGCCCAGGACCAAAAACGCAAATGCCTCCTCCCACCGAAAACCCCCACCCCCTTCACCCTACCCCCCCGCACACACACAAAAACAGGTAATTGTTTATTTGATCATTTTGATGTGTCCACATAGTGTTTTGGGGCATCTCCTTTTGCGGCCACTAGGCCTACCCACACAAGTGAGGTACCATTTTTATCAGGAGACTTGGGGGATTGCTGCGTGGTAGGAAATGTGTAGCTCCTCTTAGATTCCAGAACTTTCTGTCACTGAAATGTGAAGAAAAAGTGTTTTTTTCCCCAAATTTTGAGGTTTGCAAAGGATTCTGGGTAATAAAACCTGATGAGAGCCCCACAAGTCACCCATCTTGGATTCCCCTAGGTATCTAATTTTCAAAACTGAACATGTTTGGTAGGTTTCCCTAGGTGACAGCTAAACTAGAGGCCAAACTCTAGAGCTAGGCACTTCGCAAAAAACAGCTCTGTTTTCTTTGGGAAAATATTATGTGTCCACGTTGTGTTTTGTGGGCATTTCCTGTCATGGGCACTAGGCCTACCCACACAAGTGAGGTACCATTTATATCGGGAGACTTGGGGGAACGCTGGGCGGAAAGAATTTTGTGGCTCCTCTCAGATTCCAGAACTTTCTGTCACCGAAATGTCAGGAAAAAATGTTTTTTTGCCAAATTGTGAGGTTTGCAAAGAATTATGGGTAACAGAACCTGGTGAGAGCCCCACAAGTCACCCCATCCTGGATTCCCCTGGGTGTCTGGTTTTCGAAAATGCAAAGGGTTGGTAGATTTCCCTAGGTGCCGGATGAGCTAGAGGCCAAAACTTACAGCTAGACACTTTGCAAAAAACACGTCAGATTTAAATATAAAAATGTGATGTGTCCATGTTGCATTTCCTGTTGCAGGCACTAGGCCTTACCCACACAAGTGAGGTACCATTTTTATCAGGAGACTTGGGTGAACACAGAATAAAAGAACAAGTGTTATTGCCCCTTGTCTTTCTCAACATTTTTTCCTTCCAAATACAGTATAAGACAGTGTGTAAAAAGGACGTCTATTTGAGAAATGCACTGTAATGCACATGCTAATATGGGGACCCCGGAATTCAAAGATGTGCAAATAACCACTGCTTCTCAACACCTTATCTTGTGCCCATTTTGGAAATACAAAGGTTTCCTTGATACCTATTTTTCACACTTTATATTTCAGCAAATGAATTGCTGTATACCCGGTATAGAATAAAAACCCATTGCAAGGTGCAGCTCATTTATTGGCTCTGGGTATCTAGGGTTCTTGATGAACCTACAAACCCTATATATCCCCGCAACCAGAAGAGTCCAGCAGATGTAACGATGTATTGCTTTAAAAAATATGACATTGCAGGGAAACGTTACAGAGTAAAATGTTGAGAAAAATTGCTTTTTTTCCACTTCAGTTTCAATATTTGTTTATTTCAGCTGTTATTTTCTGTAGGAAAGCCTTTTAGGATCTACACAAATGACCCCTTGGTGAATTCAGAATGCTTGGCTTTCCGGGATCCAGCCTTGGTTTCACACCCATTTCTGTCACTAACTGGAAGGAGGCTACAAGCACAAAAAAATAGTAAAAATGGGGTATGTTCCAGTAAAATGCCAAAATTGTGTTGAAAAATGTGGTTTCCTAATTCAAGTCTGCCAGTTCCTGAAAACTGGGAAGATGGTGTTTTTAGCAAAGCAAACACTTTGTTGATGCCGTTTTCAGGGAAAAAAACACAATTCTTCTTCTGCAGCCCTTTTTTCCCATTTGTTAAAAAAAAAAAAAAAAACAATTGCTGTATTTTGGCTAATTTCTTGGTCTCCTCCAGGGGAACCCACAAACTCTGGGTACCTCTAGAATCCCTAGGATTTTGGAAAAAAGGGTGCAAATTTGGCATGGGTAACTTATGTGGACAAAAAGTTATGAGGACCTAAGCACGAACTGCCCCAAATAGCCCAAAAGAGGCCTGGCACCTGAAGGGGAAAAGGCCTGGCAGCAAAGGGGTTAACAGTAACTTGCCCAGTATCCATGCACTTCTTATACCCTTGCCTAGAACATCACTTATACCATGCGAATCATAGCATTCATAATAACTTTTTATGACATCTCAAACAACATCATTTGTGAGAACACAGTGCCTGGCATGCATGTATATACTTATTTCCCAGATAGCAATCAGGAGAAATGCATTTCATTTGGAAATTATTATTGATATGTCAAAATGAGTTTTATGGCTGGGAATAAACAGTTTCTATTTTGTTTATAAAAGATTTGTCTTACATTAGAGAATGTCGAGAATAGGGAAAACTCGGAGTGATTTGCCACGAGACTAAACATTCTGTAAACAGCAGAATGTAATATAATTCCATCTGTTTGGTTTTAAAGGTATTAATTAATCTCCGCAACCCAAATTATGACAGCAGCGATCAGCCAAGCTTCAGCAGCCACCTTGGTTTAATTCAAATTCCACTTCAAGTAAAAGACATTTCTGAATTGGTGAGTAAATACACTTAGATATATATTAGCAGAAGGAATTAATTTCCACAAGTGTTGTATTGACAGTTCTAATAACAGTGGTATGAAAATATTTAGCTAAAAAGAGTAAAGCGAATCTACACATTTGAAATATTTATATTGTATTTTAGCTTATTGAATATTTGAAAAAACGTTTGCTAGCAAGTGTTAGAATTGATGTGACTACACTTTATTAGTTCGTAGCTCTCTCATTACCGTTATGGTCAGGACAAAAATCTATTTACCTAATATACTGAGTAAGAAATGCATTACTATATACTTCGAGCATAAAATGTAAGATGCTTTCACGTGAAATAACTAATGTATGTGTTGTAAAGTGACTGGAACGTGCTCTGAAGACTGGCTAGGCAATCGGTGATTTTAATGAAATTGTACCAATGTGTTGTTTTTTTCTTCATTGTTGTTATGGGAAAAAAAGTCTAATTAAAATCTGTACTTTAGAAGACTAATTTAAATATGTACTTTTGAGTTATCGGTATGACACTAAGAAGGGGGCTGCCATATTCAGTACTTGAAAATTTATAAACGATTCTTAGAAACGATACTTTATTTTATAATAATATGAACTATGATGCAAATGCTGAGACTTTAAACAATGAAAAGAGATGCGGTGAAAATGCATCTTAAATAGTAAAAATATTTTCTCTGAACTAACAGGCATTCGCAAAGCCAACAGAGATGTATTTAACAGGCATGCGGAGCAACAAGAGAGAACGAAGGGTTACTCAAACAAAAGGAGCTATGGGGCCCGGAAATTATTCACATCTCCAAAATGCCATCGGATATTACGGCGCTGATGGACAACCTCTAAAACCAATTGCGCTGGAAGTAGGGGTGTGGCAGCTGCGGCATCGCGCTCAGAAATCTTGCAGTCATTTTAGCTGGATAATAGGCAGCAATTAAGCCCTTTGAAGTGTCCTTTTCTTTCTGAATGTAGCTCAAATTTAAAGGAGGTCAGAAGTAGCAG
This sequence comes from Pleurodeles waltl, assembly GCF_031143425.1. Classification (NCBI taxonomy): domain Eukaryota; kingdom Metazoa; phylum Chordata; class Amphibia; order Caudata; family Salamandridae; genus Pleurodeles; species Pleurodeles waltl. The sequence goes on along the minus strand of NC_090437.1, from coordinate 1,082,667,819 downwards.
GTAATTGAACCCTGGGTGTAAGTGTTTGTAACAACGAATATTCTGTTTTGAGACTTACTCATTTAATATCAGCCACTTAGGAATCCCTGACTTCATATAATAGTGGATGACCATTTCCAATCAAGTCCTCATAGGCTACCTATCACTACACCAAGGTAAAGGTGGAGGGACTGCTGTACTGTACAAAAACATCTTGCCATTGCCATCTCTAACCCTGCCACTTTACCTAGTCACAGCACCTATACGCACAACATCTTTGCTTATTTGTTGTTGTCTGCTTGAAAGAAATGTGGTGCTGTGAAATAATTAAATTAACCTGATAGGTGCTTTTTCTGCGGTTCTCCTCACTCATTAAACTAGTTGACTTCAAACCAACCATTTTGATGTCTTTGCCACTTTCTTCTTACTGACATGCGTTTACCTCAATCAGTAAAAGGCATTTTCCGTAGCAGAAGGCTACATACTTGATGCAGTGTTCAGTAGAAATATAGATATTATGGTTTACCACATCTGTTTAGTTGTTTGACCAGGTCCGGATCAACTTTCACCTTTCCCTCCCCTCTGCTGCCTCAGCCTTGACTAGCCTTTAGATAAAATGTTCACACAACAGTAGTCATCCGTACTTGACTTAACAAGTGGCAGAGTTTCATGCAACTTTTTCTTCCTAGGATGATGCTTGTAATATAATGTTCTATTTTTTCTCAAGTATGAGCAACATGGTTCCCTTATGTCCAATTTCACCAAATCTAGAGTTCTAATACATTATACAATAGTTTACCGCAACCTCAAAACTATTATACACACTAACCACAAAGGAGATTCAAAATGAAGAAATACCAGAGCAATGCTGACAAATTTACCACTCCATACTGAAAAATATAAAGCTGGCATTAAGGAAAATGGAAAAGGCTCAAAGCCCACTTAGAAGGCTATTATGACAAGTATCTTGAATAACAACCACACATCATTACTAGGGTGTGGTTACATCCCCTAAGTTGAGTGAAAGACTAAAGGCCTAATTTAGAGTTTGGCAGATGGGGTTATTCCATCACAAACTTGACGGATATACCGTCCATTGTATTATGATCCCATTATATCTCATGGGAACTGTAATGAGGCAGACTGGATATCCGTTACTTTTGTGATAGAGTAACCCATCAGTCAAACTCTAAATCAGGCCCTTCATCTTGTTTCATTGAAAAAAGCAATATTATAACTTCCAAGCTGGCTGTAACTGCTCAACAATGTGCCCCGAGTGCTGAGATGCCCAGTCTTCCTTGTACCACTTTATCCCTACATCCGACTTCTGCCAAAAAAATCCATATTTCAGACAATTAACTCAACTGATTCCACCATGGATTCTTCTTCATCATGTCTCTTCAGAGAACAGGCCTCACTACTCTTTCCAGATATTTATAAGCTTATTAGCAGTTCCGTTAACAATATTATCATCCCAGATAGCCTAAAAAGGCATTGTTCATTTTTTTGTATGACATAAATAAATAAACATGACCCCACCATTCTCTCCAATTTAGGCCAATTGTCATCTTGCTTGTACTACGTAAGAGCATGTGAGAATTATGTTTAAAAAACATCATATCAAATTAGATAATATTTGTCTGACCCCCATCAAATCAAGTTTTAGTCCCTAGTACTTTTCAGACGATGCCTTCAGACCTACTGACAATGTGGTTTGCTGCCTCTGGTTATGTCTGCAACAAGTGCACCATTTTATCCTGCTTGATAGACTGTCTATGGTCATGATGAGTACAAATGGCAGTCTCATCAAATGGTTAAGTTCCTTTCTCTCTCAGTACACATAAGTGGTGTCTTTGGGCCTATTCTAAAAACAAAAAATCTGTCCATTTTGCAGCATTGCTAATGCTTTTCCATTATGACCTACTATTTTTAACATCTATCACTGCATGCTATTGAATGTGTTTAACAGTCCGGTAGGGTTACAGTTTTATGTTGATTATACTCAGTTTGTTCATGTAAATCTTCATTCACTAGAGATCTTGAAGGACCTCTAATAAGGGCAAGCTTGGAGGAATGTTAGCTACCTCCTACTCGATTATCTACATTCAAAATTGTATGGTGGTTTCCATGGTGCAACGTGAATGCCGCCTTTGATGCTAATGTGACAATGATTAGTGACATGGGCCCTCATTATGACTTTGGCGGTCAAAACAGTTGACCGCCGAAGTCACGCCATCCAGGAGACTGCCAGATTATGATTCCTGACAGCTCTCCGTCATAAATTGTGCAGAGAGCTGCCAGCAGCCATACTGGCTGTCAGCGGTCTAGTGGAGATTGCTCCGCTGGCACCGCCATGTCATCACAACTCCGCCCGCCACATTACAACTTTGTAATCGGCATGGCAGTGTTGTGGTGACGGGGCGGTGCCGGTGGAGCAGGTCCCATGGACCCCATTCCTTCCCGGACGACCACCGCGAGCAGGTAAGGTGATTGTCTGACAGGGGAGGAAAGGGGGGGGTCTTGAGTGTTGTGTGCGTGTATCTGTGTGAATGCATGTCAGGGGTGGGTGTGTCGTGGATGTGTGGCTGTGTGATTGTGTGTGGTGTGTGCATGCATGGGTGGGGGGATGGGGAATATGTACAGGGTTCGGGGGCAGGGAGGATGGTGTCTACAGGTTCGGGGGTGGGAGGGCGGCAGTGGCTATTTCGGGGGATGGGTGAGTCGCATACTGGCGACAGGAATATTAATTCCTGTCGCCAGTATCCTTTCCGCCAGTGATATCCTGGCCGGTTTGCCGCCAAGCAATCCCTGGAGGAAAGGAGACTCTTAATACCATTTGTGGTATAAGGTGTACCGCAGGATCGAAAGTGGTACACCTTTGGCCCGGTGGTCCCACCGCCCTGGTGGTACAGGCGGTGAACTGTTTGCTTTGCAGCCCATTCCCCGTCGTGGTTATAATTTGGCGGTCCTGCTTCACCACACTGTTGGCAGTGTTACTGCCACCGCCGGCGTGGCGGAGCAGGACTGCCAAACTCATAATGACCACTATGGTGTCTTTAGGCCTATCATGTCTCTACTTTACATCTTTAATGGTCGGTGCAGCCATTAACTCTTTTGTGCAACATCCTCTACGCTGGCTTACTAGCCACCCAGATTAATTACCTACAGAGAGCACAAAATACAGCATTGAGGCTCATCACTGGCCAAAGAAGAAAAGAGCATGCTTTTCCGACCAGACTATCACTCTCTATTGGTCTGTGATGCAATGTGCTTTAAACAGGCCTTCTGGATGCATAAATATGTGAATACCATTGCGTCCATGGACTTGACAGCTGCAACCAGTGTTTCGCTCCGTGCGACCCCTGACACTGCATTTGCCACCACAAACCTCAGAGGTGGCTAAATCAGTACTAAGTACCAACGGCCTTCCCATTTTTTTATTATATTAATAGTTAATAACAGTCTTTCATTCACTATTAGTGTGATAAAAAGTGGCGCACAATAAGACCTGGAACGAGATCTTTGTTAGCAGCGAATGAGACAAAATGAGACAGAGAGAGATTGAGAGAGTTAGTGATAGAGTTTGACTGAGTGTTAAAGTATGAATGAGTTAGAATATGAATTATGAGTGAGAAGGAGTGAGAGTAGAGTGAGATTGAATGAGTGCAAGTGAGTGAGACTGAGAGAAAGTATGAGTGAGAATGGGTATGAGTATATTTAAGTGAGCATGAGTGAGATGTGTTATGCTCTCAAATCTGCCATTGGCTCCAGCATACTGAAGGTAATTCTTGTCTTATAGAGGCACTCATGTCAAAACACACACTAGCATACTTTCTCACTAGCTCCCTTTCAGAGTAGCATTATGCCCCAGTACTTTCAAAGATCGTAATATAGCTGCTATTGAAAATAGATGTTTGTCTGTGTTGTTATATTGATCATGCAGTTGTTATGGAACTTCAGGAATGTAAATTATTGTGATGTTATGAGGGCTAAGGTCATGTGACATGACTTCCTGGGAAGAATGAGAGTCAACAGTCATATGATGTCACTTCCTGTGATGTAATTAGGATCAAAGGGTGTATGATGTCCATTCCTCTACCCCTGGAATTGTGGTGCATTGACTTCCATGCTTGTTCCCTGCATTTGCTTTACCGTTTCTTACTTACCAAGCTGTCCAGAGGCAACTTTACCTCTGCTGACTAAAACTGAATCCAAGGGAGCCTTGAGCCTTTTCTGTCCAAGAGCCAGCACAGAGGAATGTGCTCCCAGAATCTACAGTATAACAGTCTTTCATTCAGAAAACACAGCTGTCCATGATGCAAATCAAAACAAACATTTTCACGGAGGTGCTTCGACCAGGTGTATCCCTGTCAGAACCCTTACTACCCTTCAACAAAGCCCACACTGATGTCCTGCGTAGAGCTTGGGCCAAGCCCTGCACAGGCACTCCTGTGCAGAGGACCATTACTCGCTGTCATCGCTCCGCTCCTGGGGACCCAGCCTTTTTCTCCCACCACCCCACAACTGAGAATCTGGTAGTCCAGGCTGTAAGTTCCAGAATCAATCCTGGTGCGTTCCCTACCACACCTTCAGATGGGGAATCGAAGAGACTTGATACCTATAGAAAGAGGATTTATTTTCTTCCACCAGGCTGGCACTGCAGTCTGTGATTACCAAATGCTTTTTGGGCCATTATTACTGTGCTGTGTGGGAGACTGTTGCGCAAGTGCTGCCTATGGTCCCAGATGAGGGTCGAATCACACTTTCCCAAGCTATCGCAAATAGATGCGATGCAGCAAAGTTCACGATTCAATACAGGTTGGATATGACAACTCACTGGGCAGAGCCATTGCTTTTTCGGTGGCACTGAGACATCACGTGTGGTTGAGAAATACTGGCTTTTTAGGTGATGGCTAAGCCTTGCTCATGAGCTTGTCCTTTGATGGGACTCACCGCTTCAGAGACAAGGCGGATTTGCCCTTGGAGATACTCAAGGATAGTATGGTCAATGCTAGGTCATTGGGGCTTTCCATAGCCCCAACAGCCGCATTCTGCCTTGTGCCCTTTCCGCGGCCACGTCCTTTCCTACCTAGCCACCACAGTCAGCAGGGTCAGTTCTTTTGAGCCCTCGGAGCCCATAGCCAGAGGTCTGCTGAGTTCTCCCCCCCACCCTCAGCAGCAACACAGTCGAAGCCTCTTCAGTTTGCCCTCAATCCAGGATTGCCACCCAGTTGGTGACAGTATCCGACATCATCTGCATCAATCGAAGAACACAATAACAGACAAATGGGTGCTTCAGATTGCCCAACGAGATACACCCTCCCAGTCCAAGACACCCTGCCGCCACTCCCTCCATCCCCTGATCAGTTGAAAGAGGACCACCTTGCGCTTTTGCAAGAGGAAGTACTGGCTCTTCTAGCCAAAGGAGCCATTGGGAGGGTGCACGCATCAGAAGTAGGTTGTGATTTCTATTCCTACTGTGGTTTCTATTGATACTTTCTGGTGCTAAGGAAGAAGGGAGGCATTTGTCCCATCCTAGATCTGTGCCCTCTCAACTACTTCTTTGAAAAGGAAAGATCCAAGCTGCTCACACTAGCTCAGGTGCTATATGCCCTCAACTCTAGAGACTGAATGGTAACATTGGATTTGCATCATGCTTGTTTTCACCTTCCCGTCTTGCCTGCCCACAGACACTACCTGTGGTTTACAGTGGGCCAGGAGCATTATCAGTTTGCAGTGCCCTCCTTTGGCCTTACCAGTGCCCCACAGGTGTTCACCAAAGTGATGGAGGTGGTTGGAGTGCATCTACGGACAGTAAATGTTCCAGTCTTTTCCTACCTCGAGGATTGGCTGTTCAAGATGGGCTCACCCCAGGCAGTGGTCTCCCACCTCCAGACTACTGTGAACCTGCTGCATTCGTTGGGTTCACTATCAAAGTGGCAAAGTCACACATGACCCACCCCCTCTGGCGCTCCCTTTCATTGGAGCTGTTCTGGATACAGTGCAGTTTTGGGCTTAACCTCATGAAGAGCAAGTCCAGGATATTCAGGCTATGATACCCATGTTTCAGCCTCTATCCTGGATTTCGGTGAGACTGACTCTGAGGCTGCTAGGTGTTGAAAATGGCCCTCTTTGCAGGGTTACCCTCAAACGTTTTGTCTTTTACCCTCCACTTTTTGCTGAATTCATTTTTTGTTGATCCTAGGACTCCAAGCACTTTACCACTACTGACCATTGCCTATGTGCATGTGCTCTCTCCCTAAAACATGGTGTGATTAGTATATACCTAATTGGCATGTTGAATTTACTTACAAGTCCCTAGTAAAGTACACTACATGTGCCCAGGACCTGAAATGCTACTAGTGGGTCTCCAGCAGTGCTTGTGTCACCCACTTAAGTAGCACTTTAAAACATGGCTCAGGCCTGCCACTGCAGCCTGAATGCAGTGTTACACTGCCATATTGACTTTAAAAACCCTTGCCAAACCTTAAACCTCCCTTTTTTTTCTTTTTTTTTACATATGTCACTCCTAGGGTAGGCCTTAGGTAGCCCATGGGTCAGGCTGCTATGTAATTAAAAGACAGAATATAAACTTAAGTTTTACATGACCTGGTAGTGAAAAACACTCAAATTAATTTTTCACCCCTCCCATTGGATAATATCGGGGATTTCTTATTACACTTAAGCTGTAATTCTCGATTGGTAAGGGGCAGATATGTTGTGTTTAGTACCTATGGAATTGTAATGATAAATCCTCTTTAATGTTAAAATTGGATTTATTGTTACAAGTTTAAAAAGGGCATTTTTAGAAAGTTGGCGTTTTCCTGCTCTTAGCCTTATGTGCCTGCAGCCTATCTCCAATACACGTCTGGGGTGGGTGACATCTGGGCTTGTGCATTCCCTCTAGACAGCCACACACAAAGGGAGCTTAGATGTGACTGGTGACCCATCAACTTCTGACACTTGCACTTGGATAGACTGTGTCCTGACCCCACACAAAGGACTCCTTAACCCCCTGTAGTGAGTCCGGGGCCAGGGCAGGAAGGGGGGACTTTTGTGCACTTCAGAGACCTTCTTTGAAGTCTCCCCTACTTCAAAAGCTCCACTGGATATAAGAACTGGAATCCTACTAACTCAGTACACTTATGGACCTGTGGATACCTAGCCAGGAAGATGGACTGCTTTGCTGATACCAGAACAGCTACCCTGCTGAACTGCTGCTCTGCAAGAACTGCTTACTTGCAAAGCTGACCTGCTGCCCTCCTTCCCTGGATGAGGAAGACTGGACCCACAACACTTGAAACCAGAACCAGAGTTACTGCAAGGGCATGCTGGCTTGCCTCCTGTTCTTCTGAAGACTTCCAGCTAATCACCTATAGCACCTGGACTCAGAGCCTTTCCCTGCCAATTGGTGCCAAGCCAGACCTTGGCCATTGAAAGTGAGTATAAAATGCTGCAACTGCTAAAATCCACACACTGATGCCATTGCACCATTGAAAACTGGCACATCTCTATTGCTGCTGACCCATCGCTGTTGCTGCAAGGATTGGGGCCATTGCATTGCCGTTGGTGCATCACCTCCAGTTCCAATGTATCTTCAACTTTGTGCGAACTAGAACCAATGCATCGTCTCCATTCCAAGGATTGCTGACAACGCATCGCCTCCTTTGCATCACATCTTGTTCTCGACATCAATGCAACTGCGAACCAATGTACTGTTTCAGCGGACCAAGGCTGGGCCCTGTATTCTACCCACAATCCACTGCAGTCGGCCTGACTTTTCAGATTTGACCCGGTCCAGGGCGACCAGATAGTCCCGGTTGGAGCTTTATGCTTCTTAGCACTACAATTAAGTTTATTCCTTAAAAAGTCATATTTTTGTGCAGTGTTTTCACTGTTTTACTGTTGCATGTTACACAAATACTTAACACATTGCCTCTTAAGTTAATCCTGACTGCTCTTTGCCAAGCTACTAGGGGGTAGCACAGGCTAATTTAGGGTGTGTTTGTGACTTATCCTGACTAAGACTGTGATTCCTGCTTGGACAGGATGCATACCTTTGCCAACCAGAAACCCAATTTCTAACACTGGGTCTCATCCCCTCCTGCACCCTGTGGATAAAACATGCTCGTTGGCATATGTGGGCTCTACAGTATGAGTTGAAGAGCCAGAGACACAGCATCAGGGAATTCTGTCCAAAGTGGTCCAGATATCAGACGGAACTGCAAAAGATCTGCAGTGGTGGCTCATGGACTGCAATTGAATCAACAGCAGACCTCTTGCTCTTCCCCACTTGAGCTCACAGTGATAACAGATGTGTCACTCCTGGATTAGGGCAGCCAGCTGGGACAGGTGGAGATCAGAGGACTGTGGTCTCCGGTGAAGTCTCAGCTCCACATCAATCTGTTTGAACGGAGAGCGATCCGACTGGCACTGAAGCCTTTCTTCCTTCAGTCAGGGTAAGGCTAGTTCAAGTGTTCACAGACAACACCACAACCATATGGTACTGCTACAGACAGGGCAGGGTGGGTTAGTACAACCTTTGTCAGGAGGCCTTGCGCCTCTGAACATTGCTAGAATGTCAGTGCATTTCCTTGGCGGTTCAACACCTGGCGGGCTCTCTGAATGACAGAGTGGATGAACTCAGCTGTCATTGCGTTTTCAGCCAGAGATGGTGTAAGGTCTCTTCTGAGATTGGGGAGAGCCTTGGTGAGATCTTTTCACCATTACCAAAAATGCGCAATGCCTTCACTTCAGCGTGCTGGAGTTTCCAATATGGCTCTCACTAGGAGATGCATTTCATCTGAGGGTGATTTATCTTCCTCGTGAAGTGTGTAATATCATTCTGGCATCCGGGCTTTCCTCTACTAAAACTATTTATGCCTGCCGATGGGATACGTGTGTGGCTTGGGTTACATCTAAATTGTTTGATCCTCTGTCTGCACCTGTGTATAACATTCTCTTGTTTGTTATCTCCCTGGCCCAGCAAGTCATTCCTTTGGGCACAATCAAGAGATATCTGTCTGCCATTTCCACCTTTCTACGGTTGCCGGACCAGCCTTCCATATTCAAGCCATGTATGATGACTAGATCCCTTGAAGGTTTACAGCATCTGTTTTCTTCTACACCTTCATTATGCCCTAATAGGACTTGAATTTAGTTCATACCTTCCTCATGTGTTCCCCCTTGGAGCCAATGCATAGCCACCTTCTGCATAGCCAACTCCTATCTCTAAAAATTGTCTTTGCAGTGATAACATCTGTCAGAAGGGTTAGCAAGTTATAAGCACTCTCAGTTTACCCTCCCTGCACTTCCTTTTTCCCAGACAAACTGGTTCTAAGGACTCAGGCTTCCTTCTTACCAAAGATTGTGACTCCTTTTCACGTCACCCTGGCTACCCTTTTTCCCCACTCCTCATCCTTCTAATGAAGAGGAGAAACTCCATCGCCTGGATTCAAAAAGAATGTTATGCTTCTATATTGATGGTACCAAAGATCGTACCGAAATGTTCTGTGTGGGCAATCAACTCTTTGTTGGAGCTACTTGGGCGTCTCTGCACAGGTTTGCCAGACACTACTGCTTCGACTGTTAGGCCCAATGCGATGGGCCCTTTGACCATTTGGGCTTCTAGGACTTCTTAGTCTGAAACAATCCGCAGACCCACCTCTGGGAAGAGATATTGCTTTGACATCTATTCAGAGGTAAGGAATCTGCAGTAAGACGTGGCTTATCAGATGAACAAGTTACCTTTGGTAACGCTTTATCTGGTAGAGACTACAGCTGCAAATTCCTTTTTGACCCTCCCATCCTCAACGTTCTGTGGACTGTCTCCTCTAAACTAAGAGAGTCTTTTGGACCTCACTCTTCGCACACTGGTCACTCTTCCTCAACTTAGTTCCATGTAGGAAAAATAGGTCAGCATGTTGGGGTGGTGCCTCTGTAGGCACAGCGCTTTTCACTTCCGGCAGCAATGACCCCACCAATAGCATATGGAACAGAACGACCTATCACACTCGAGGGGATTGTTCAAAAAAATTCCAGATCCAGTCTGATGCCTGGGAGTATTCTAAGGTAAGGAATCTGCAGCTAGATAGAGTCTCCACTAGATAAAGCATTACCACAGGTAAGGAACTTGTTCATTTTGTTTTCACTCACGCGTTACAGAGTGGACTCTATTTAATAATGATTGATTCCTGCCTGTAATGGCATAAATGAACAAAAAAAACTGATGTCATGCACCCTGAATAACTGCTAGTGGTTTAGTTTGATTTAAGTATTTCTCCTCCTATCATTTAAGTGCTCACTGTCTGTATTTTGGAGATGTAATTTGCACGGTTATTACGTTTGTTTTCCTAAAAGCTTTTTGAGAGGAACAAAAGTTCTTTGTTTACTCAGTAATTTTTGGGGATAAAATACATTTGCAGATGGTACACGTTTCTTTTAATGTTTTGCTCAAATTCTCTTTTCAGAAGGATTACTTCAGTGAATTAGACCTGAAAACTGGACAGCTGGGAATTGATGATTCTACACATGTACCTCCAGGTATGTGTGAGCTGAACTAGTTTAAGAAAATCAATGAACACACTAGGTTCTCATTTTGTTTTAGCACTTCAGGTGATGTAATTCAATATGCAAATGAAGATGTTTATTACTGTTTTTCATGATAAAGATGTTCTGTACTCTAGTAATTAAAAAAGCTTAATTGTTTATCAATTCACATTGAAGATGATTTTCTTTTACTTGTAAGCCAAGCATACAGCCCAAAACTCCACACTCTTCCTGACAGGAAGCAGTGTAGGGATTTTGAGAGAGCATATGACAGCATTTTAATAGACCTAGGGTGAGATGTATCAACATTAGAAAATATGATTTTCAAATTGCGATTCTTACCAAATCTCAGTTTGGAAATCTCGATTGCTAATGTAGGACAATTTCATTATTTTAAATAGTGATTCATAGTGGGTCGCAAATCGGCCTACTTATTTATGAGATAGGCCACAGTTTGCGACCCACTAGGAATTTCAGATTGCTTTTTAACTAAGCAATCAGTTTTTTCAAATGCTGTCAGTTTTTCTCAAAGGAAAACAAGATGTATTTAAAAAAAGAACATTAAGGGGGTCATTCTAACCCTGGCGGTAAAAACCGCCAGGGCGAATGACCGCGGTAGCACCGCCAACAGGCTGTACCGCCGACTTTCCGCTGCCCTTGAGAATCCTCCATGGCGGCGGAGCGCGCTCCGCCGCCATGGGGATTCTGACACCCCCTACCGCCATCCTGTTCCTGGCTGGTCTCCCGCCAGGAACAGGATGGCGGTAGGGGGTGCCGCGGGGCCCCTGGGGGCCCCTGCAGTGCCCATGCCAATGGCATGGGCACTGCAGGGGCCCCCGTAAGAGGGCCCCAAAAAGAATTTCAGTGTCTGTCTAGCAGACACTGAAATTTGCGACGGGTGCTACTGCACCCGTCGCACTCCAGCAACTCCGCCGGCTCCATTCGGAGCCGGCTTCATCGTTGCTGGGTCTTTCCCGCTGTGCTGGCGGGCGGCCTTTTGGCGGTCGCCCGCCAGCACAGCGGGAAAGCCAGAATGGCCGCCGCGGTCTTGTGACCGCGGTGCGGTCATTTGGCGGTAACCGCATGGCGGGCGGCGACCGCCGCCCGCCGCGGTTAGAATCACCGCCTAAATGTTTAATTTTAATTTTTTTAAGTGTAAGCAGTGGTCCGAGGGACCACTGTCAATTCTTAAAAAATATTTTGTATAACATTCTCAAAAGCCCGACCCCTTGAGCTGCTCACAGCTCCCCAGCCGCTCCACAACCCTCCTGCCTGCCACTGACAACTCTGCTATATTCCTGGGCCTGATTGCATCTGCCTTTGCGCCATGCCTGCCATTCTGCCCCCCCACTCCTGCCCCTCCCACCCCAGGGCATAGAATGGAGGCTGCAGCGCGGTCTCTTGAAGTGCCTGACCCCCTGGACCGGTCACAGATTCCCAGCCACTCCACAGACCTCCTGCCTGATGCTGACAGCTCCACCTCATTCCTGGGCCTGATTGCATCTGCTGATGCCTCTGCTGATGTTTCCTTCACGCCACTGCTGCTCCCACCACCCACCCTGCCCTTCCTACATCCCAGGACATAGCATGGAGGCTGTTGCACTGTCTTGGTGAGAAGTGCCTGACCCCAGCTTTTCCACAGCCCTCTGCCTGCTGCTGACAGCTCTGCCTCATTCCTTGGCCTGATTGCGTCTGCTAATGCCTCCTTCGCACCACTACCGCTCCCCCATCCTGCGTCCCACCCTGCCCCCTTCCATCCCCCAGGACATAAAGTGGAGGGCACAGCGTGGCTGCAAGAGGGCACACACAGTCAGTGTGGCACCAGCACGCCAAAGACGCGCCAAAGTCAAGCCTGTCTGTGCCTCTCTGCGTCTGGACCGCATCCAACGTCAGGAGCCCTGGTCCTCTGGTCGCCCGCTGCACATCCAAGGAGCTCCAGGTCCTGAACATCAGACACCACATCAACAGCTGCTTCACAGCCTCCTCACACTCAACCAAAGACCCTTCACCTGCTGACACTGCCATTTCTCCTGCAACACGGGCCCACCTGCCCACACTGAAGACTACGAACAACCAAGTACCACTTCAATGTATCCTGCTAAATGCCTGTGCCCTATGTAAACACGCCAAGGAAATCTGGGACACCATCACTACCTACCTCCTTGACGTCACCGTCATCACCAAAACATGGCTAACATCCTCCTCAAACACTGACATCACCACAGCCACCCCTGACGCTGCAAGATGATACACGAGACTGCTCCAACAAACACGGTGGGGCAGCAACATCATCTTCAAGGAAACCATCCAATGCACCATCACCGACAATGACCCAATGCCCTGCATGGAGCACCTTAACTTCCGACTCCAGACCGCTGCCAATACCACGATGCGAGGCACCCTCACATACAGTGCCTTCTGCAACATCATTGCCAACTTCATCGCCCCCCTCGCCATCGACTCCCTTCACTACCTCTTAATCGGCGATCTCAATTTTCACCTCAACAACCCCAATGACACCAACTCCACTTCACTTATGAAGAACCTCAGCAACATCAGCTTCACCCATCTGGTCACCAAACCCACGCATAAAACCAGACCCACACTGGATGCCATCTTCCCTTCCAGCGATTGAATCAGTTTCACTCATGTGACTGAACTTATCTGGACCGACCAATAGATGGTCCACTTTCCCATTTCCAATTCCCAACATACCACCTCCAAACACCACAGCACCCCCCACCAAACCTGGGGCAAGGTAACTGAGACCATATGGGCATAGGCCCTAGGCAATGCACAATCCTAGCCCACAGCAGATCTCAACAAGACCATCCAAAACTTCACCACTTGGATCACCAAATCCGCAGACTCAAACCAGCTAAAATCAACAACACTTTCAAGCCAGCAAAATGGTACACTCCAGAGCTTAGAAAGTCCAAATGCGACTGACACCGACTCCAGAAACAATGGCGTGTGACAAAGGACCCCTCTGACAGAACCGCCTACAAGGCAGCCCTCAAAAACTACCACCACCACATCAAGGCAGCAAAAAGAGCAGCAATCACTGCCCGCATCGACACCGCAGCCAACCACATGAAAGAACTATTCAAAATCAGCAAGCAATTCCCTAATCCTATACCCACAGAGACTGTCTGTAGGAAGTTGGCTCTGTATGCACTATTTCAAAGTAAGGAATAGTATGCACAGAGTCCAAGGGTTCCCCTTAGAGGTAAGATAGTGGCAAAAAGAGATAATACTAATGCTCTATTTTGTGGTAGTGTGGTCGAGCAGTAGGCTTATCAAAGGAGTAGTGTTAAGCATTTGTTGTACATACACAAGTAATAAATGAGGAACACACACTCAAAGACAATTCCAGGCCAATAGGTTTTTGTATAGAAAAATATATTTTCTTAGTTTATTTTAAGAACCACAGGTTCAAGATTTACATGTAATACTTCAAATGAAAGGTATTGCAGGTAGGTACTTTAGGAACTTGGAATTAGCAAAATAGCATATATACTTTTCACATAAATCACATATAGCTATTTTAAAACTAGACACAGTGCAATTTTCAACAGTTCCTAGGGGGAGTAAGAGTTTGTTAGTTTTTGCAGGTAAGTAAACCACCTACGGGGTTCAAGTTTGGGTCCAAGGTAGCCCACCGTTGGGGGTTCAGAGCAACCCCAAAGTTACCACACCAGCAGCTCAGGGGCGGTCAGGTGCAGAGGTCAAAGTGGTGCCCAAAACGCATAGGCTTCAATGGAGAAGGGGGTGCCCCGGTTCCAGTCTGCCAGCAGGTAAGTACCCGCGTCTTCGGAGGGCAGACCAGGGGGGATTTGTAGGGCACCGGGGGGGGACACAAGTCCACACAGAAAGTACACCCTCAGCAGCACGGGGGCGGCCGGGTGCAGTGTGCAAACACGCGTTGGGTTTTCAATAGGTTTCAATGGGAGACCAAGGGGTCTCTTCAGCGATGCAGGCAGGCAAGGGGGGGGCTCCTCGGGGTAGTCACCACCTGGGCGAGGGAGAGGGCCTCCTGGGGGTCACTCCTGCACTGGAGGTCGGATCCTTCAGGTCCTGGGGGCCGCGGGTGCAGAGTCTTTACCAGGCGTCGGGATCTGAGGAGCAGGCAGTCACGGTCAGGGGGAGCCTCGGGATTACCTCTGCAGGCGGCGCTGTGCGGGTTCAGGGGGGGCAACTCTGGCTACTCACGGTCTCGCAGTCGCCGGAAAGTCCTCCCTGAAGTGATTGTTCTCCACAAGTCGAGCCGGGGGCATCGGGTGCAGAGTAGCAAGTCTCACGCTTCCGGCGGGAAACGCAAGTTGTTTCAAAGTTGTTGCTTTGTTTCAAAGTTGCAGTCTTGGGTGAACAGGGCCACTGTCCTCGGGAGTTCTTGGTCCTTCTAGAGCAGGGCAGTCCTCTGAGGATTCAGAGGTCGCTGGTCCCTGGGGAAAGCGTCGCTGGAGCAGTGTCTTTAGAAGTGGGGAGACAGGCCAGTAGAGCTGGGGCCAAAGCAGTTGGTGTCTCCGTCTTCTCTGCAGGGTTTTTCATCTTAGCAGTCCTCTTCTTCTTAGGTTGCAGGAATCTAGTTTCCTAGGTTCTGGGGAGCCCCTAAATACTGAATTTAGGGGTGTGTTTAGGTCTGGGAGGGCAGTAGCCAATGGCTACTGTCCTTGAGGGTGGCTACACCCTCTTTGTGCCTCCTCCCTGAGGGGAGGGGGGCACATCCCTATTCCTATTGGGGGAATCCTCCATCTCCAAGATGGAGGATTTCTAAAAGTCAGAGTCAACTCAGCTCAGGACACCTTAGGGGCTGTCCTGACTGGCCAGTGACTCCTCCTTGTTTTTCTCATTATCTCTCCTGGACCTGCCGCCAAAAGTGGAGGCTGTGTCCAGGGGGCGGGCATCTCCACTAGCTGGAGTGCCCTGGGGCATTGTAACATGAAGCCTGAGCCTTTGAGGCTCAATGCTAGGTGTTACAGTTCCTGCAGGGGGGAGGTGTGAAGCACCTCCACCCAGAGCAAGCTTTTGTTTCTGTCCTCAGAGAGCACAAAGGCTCTCACCACATGGGGTCAGAAACTCGTCTCTCAGCAGCAGGCTGGCACAGACCAGTCAGTCCTGCACTGAACAATTGGGTAAAATACAGGGGACATCTCTAAGATGCCCTCTGTGTGCATTTTTGAATAAATCCAACACTGGCATCAGTGTGGGTTTATTATTCTGAGAAGTTTGATACTAAACTTCCCAGTATTCAGTGTAGCCATTATGGAGCTGTGGAGTTCGTTTTTGACAGACTCCCAGACCATATACTCTTATGGCTACCCTGCACTTACAATGTCTAAGGTTTTGCTTAGACACTGTAGGGGCATAGTGCTCATGCACCTCTACCTTCACCTGTGGTATAGTGCACACTGCCTTAGGACCATAAGGCCTGCTAGAGGGGTGACTTACCTATGCCACAGGGGGTGAGGTTGGCATGGCACCCTGAGGGGAGTGCCATGTCGACTTAGTCGTTTTCTCCCCACCAGCACACACAAGCTGGCAAGCAGTGTGTCTGTGCTGAGTGAGGGGTCCCTAGGGTGGCATAAGACACGCTGCAGCCCTTAGAGACCTTCCCTGGCATCAGGGCCCTTGGTACCAGGGGTACCAGTTACAAGGGACTTACCTGGGTGCCAGGGTTATGCCAATTGTGGAGACAATGGTACATTTTAAGTGAAAGAACACTGGTGCTGGGGCCTGATTAGCAGGGTCCCAGCACACTTCTCAGTCAAGTCAGCATTAGTATCAGGCAAAAAGTGGGGGGTAACTGTAACAGGGAGCCATTTCTTTACACTGTCATCCACCCATCCCAGGAACTCTGTGATACCCTCTCAGACTACTTCCACAGCAAGATCACCACCATATACAACAATTTCCACCACCACCCCTCCACCTTCAACCTAGACCACATCTCTCAAACAGTGAACACCAACCACACAATAACCTCCTGGTTCCCGATCACCACACTGACCACTGCAGCCATCATGTCATCCAGCCACTCCGAGGCACCCACCGACACCTACCCCCATGGCTTTTCAACCTCAGAGTCAACGCTAGTAGCAATGAACTAACCCACATCCTCATCACCTCCATCACCATGGCAACCTTCCAGGACAAATGGAAGCATGCAGAGGTCAGACCCCTTCTAAAAAAAAAAAGCTCATCCAACCCCAGTGACCTGAAAAACTACAGACCGAACGCCCTGCTCTTCCTCACCAAACTGCTAGAGAAATCCATCAACCAACAGCTCAATGACTACCTCAAACAAAACCACCTTCTTGACACCTCACAATCAGGATTCTGGGCCAACCACAGCACGGAGACCACAATAATCGCCACCACTGACGACATTAGAACCCTTCTCGACTGAGGGGATTTGGCAGCTGTGATCCTTCTGGACCTCTGTGCAGCGTTCAGTACAGTCTCCCACCATTCTCTCCTCAACAGAGGCATTCAACAGAACACCCTTAAGTGGGCCATCTCTTTACTCTCAGGCCACACACAGATATCCGCCTTCCTCCCTTCACTTCTGCACCCAAGAACATCACCTGCAGTGTACCCCAAGGTCCCTCCCCTATCCCCACTCTGTTTAACATCTACATGACCCCCCACAGACATTGTAAGATCCTAAGGACTCAGTATTGTCTCCTACGCCGACCCACTCAACTAGTCCTCTCGCTCACCAAAGACCACCACAATGCCAAAGCCAACTTCTACAATGTCATGACCAATGTAGCAACATGGATGAAAACCAGCTGCCTCAAACTGAACACCTACAAAACAAACATCCTGATCTTCAGGAAGGACACCTTCATATGGGGCCACAGCTGGTGCTCCGCAGAACTATGACCAACACCCTCTCCATCATACCATGCCCAAAACCTTGGCATCATCCTCTACTGCCAACTATCTATGAATCGACAAGTAAACTCAGTACCTCCTCCTGCTTCTACATCCTCTGTATGCCACTCCGAATCTTCAGATGGATCCCTACCGACACCAGAAAGACCATCACAAATGCCCTGGTCACCAGCCACCAAGACTATGGCAACGCTCTATATACCAGAGTGTCCTCCCTGCTACTCCAAAGACTCCAGACTCTACAGAACATTGCATCCAGACACATCTTCAAGCGTTCAAGCATCATCCCACACCTCAGGAACCTCCACTGGCTCCCTGTCTGGAAGAGATGCCAATTCAACATCCTCACACTTGCAGATAAGGCTGTCCGCAACCTAGGGCTATCCTACATCAACCATCAACTGAGCTTCTACATCCCTGCGAGACAACTACGTTCCCCCTCGCTCAACCTCACCCCTGCACATCCATCACAGCCGCAGCGGAGGCCACTCTTTCTCCTACACAGCAGCCAAGTCCTGGAACAGCCTGCCCTTCCATCTCCGAACAGCTCCCTCCCTGGCAGACTTCGGAAGGAGACTCAAGACGTGGCTTTTCGACTGAGTCACAGCACCCTCAGCGCTTAGATACCCTTAGGGTGATAGTGTTGTGCTATACAAATGCTATGAGTGATTGATTGAAAGGGGAAGGGATCCCTTGGGGACCACTTCCCATTTGAAAATGGGTTACCCCCAATTTTAAATTAGTGGTAAAGTATCATTGTTTTGAAACCAGAATTTGCACGCAAAACATTAATACATACCACTGCGATTCAGTATTTTTAAAGGGACACCTTAATAACTCCCCTTCCAAATTACTGAATCAGAATTGAGTTGCAAATGCGAATTGCGATTCAGTAACAGGTTGCTGAATCTCAGTGTCTCTTTTGTATATTGAAAAATGTTTTTGCAGTTGCAAATTGCCCAATTCTGCGAATCAGAAGATTTGCAATCTCAAAAAAGCTTTGTACATTTGGCCTCTAGTAACTGGTGTATGTAGATGTTGTTACAAAATACTGGCCGCCATTAGTGACCAGTATTTTTGCGCTCATTAAACTGTATTGTTAAGCAATCTATGTAGTAATAGGTTTGATATAGTAAAAGGATTAGGAGTTTGTTGCAATCTGACCTACATCATTACCAAACAAATCTTGTGTTGTGCCGTTGCGAAAGAAGGTCTGAGTTATCTCTTGTGATAAGAGGACCAACTAAAGGTGAAACACAAAATTATTGTTTAGAAGCAAGTACCCTCATTTGGTGATGCATGTCATCATTAAGCATATGCTTCTCGTAGGGCTGGCACTGCATTGCCCAACATGCCTCTTCATAGGGCTCTTTGCTGGAGATCCTTTCTAATCAGCCAAAAACTCCAAATTCATGGGCTCAGGATGTATGCAGAGTAGATTGGCCAAAGTGATGATGGGTGAAGGAGAGCTAAAATTAACTAAAGAGCACCCTGAATATCTTATTTGATCTTTGGGGGCTTTGCTAAGATTAAAAACAATGGTGATCTTGTGGAAATAATTTTTCTTGCCTTTCAGAGTCCCTAAATGGATCAGTGTCATTTAGTCAGGACCGGTAATCTAATGCCTAATTTGCATGTATGCCTTAGCCTAGCTCAGTTAATACTCAAGAGATGCCTGTATGATGGATCCACACATGGCATCAGTAAATTAGGAAAACTACAGTTAACCCTAATCATGAGGGTGATTGTGTGGTGCTGTTGTAGAGCCTAAACTGTAAACAAAAGGAACAAGTCATGCAGCATGGAACACACATATATTCTGTTTTGATGCCAAGCACTGAGCTTTCTCCCTTACATATGCTATGCCGATGCTCACAATTTCAGCTCATACTTGTTGCTGGCTCAGTTGGTAAATGTGGTGGTCTTTTTGTTAAATCATGGACAAAGTCTAATCTAGGATTCAGAGTTAGTCTTGTTACGTCGATACACATGGAGAGAGAGCTTGATATGGAGTACCTGAATGGAAATGTGCTCACCTTAGATAATGTTATCGGGGACAGGCACTACTGGAAGCAACAACTATATTTGAATCACTTACTTGTCTCAGGAAAGATCCCTGCTATTTGCTTACCTGTCTCTGAGCATCTGCTGTAGCAGACTGTCTCTAATTTGTCCACACGCACAACTGAATTTTAAAGGGCCAAACATTAAATCAAACCTGTGCCTCGATTTGCACTATAAAGGTGGGAGCATGAGTCCCACAAGTTATTCAACATTCCTGTTCATCAGGAGAAGGAAGATCTCCAAGACTTGGAGCGGCTGCAACCAGACTGAGGACAAAGGTCTGCACCTAGGAATCCTAGGACACTTGCCCTGTGCCTGGAACATTAACCGTCTGCCTACCTGCCAAGACCAGTGTGCCATAAGAAGAGGAGGAGAAGCTTATAGTTAGTGAGGCCCAGCATATATCCTGGTGAGTGGGGGGACCGGATATCTGCCCTCAAGTCAGTAACCCCTGTTGGGGGCTTCTGCGAAGTTGCTGGCCATTACCCATAGCAAGTGACATTGATGGGGCAGTGTCCGTGACCCCAGTATGCCAGGTGGGGTTACTACAACTGTTGGAGCCTAAGCTTAATATAATCCTCCTCATTATAGCCATCGCCCATGCATTTGACTCCGATGTGCCAGGGGGAGGGCCACTAGAACCGTTCAGGTCTGCACCCTTGTCAGAGAAGTCCCCTCATCCAGCACGGGGACTTGAGGTCAAGATCAGAAGCTGCCCTGCAGCATTGCCACTGCCCATCACCTTACTGGCAGGAGAAGTCACCTGTTGCACTCTGAAGTCATCACCGACTGCAACTGTCTCAGCACGCTGCCCCAATGACCATAGAATTGTGGGAAGATGCAGTGTGGCTTGCTTATCTCTGGAGCATGGGAAGACGTGCCCCAGCTCCCAGACACTCTACCAGACCATGGTTGGGTAAGACTAGAGCAAAGCCAACAGGCCATTCTGGCACTTTTATTAACTTGGCGACTTCCTACCATAGTGAGCTGAACTTTCAGGGTCGAAGCCAGACTTTGTTGTGCAGTTCAAGTGCAGGAGCACCTGTGGGGTCGACAACAGAGAACTAACAGGGACACGTTGGTTAGTGTGGAGGAGTGAGGGAGGGGATTTGTGGGAGGACACTGCCTCTACCAGCGCCAGACCTCTAGTCCTGGGAGACTTTTAGAGGTAATTGTGTGCTGTATTATAATTTGTATGGTTAATCATTTTCTTACCAAGTGTACATATTGGACTGCGCAATCAGATTATTGGGGTCACAGTGGGTATTTTGAGTCTTAACCCTTTGCATACCTTGTACCTGCCTCCCCCTGAAGAGCCATGGACTGTTCAACCTGCGCTGCCACTGAGATTCAAGTGGCACAATAGGTCCAGCTTTTTATCACACACAGTCTGCACATGAAAAAATAAAGGAGAACACAGGCTTGGGTGTAGACCTTAGAACCATGTTTATAGATCAGCTCAAGGGTCTATGGAGGGACAGGAAAGGCCTTGTTGATTTCACTAGGGACCAGTTTGAGAGAACTGGGTGAAAAGCAGTAAGGTGTGGCAGACAATTGAGAGGGAACCATAGCAGGAACCCTGGAGGAGGGTGCGGTGGAGTCAGGCTCTTGTGTCCCCCTAGCAAATATCTATACCAGACACACACTTAATGTGTCCCCTAATACACTTTCCAGAAATTCCCCCAATGTGCACACCACCTTTAATATCTAGGATATGACTGTCACCAATTCCAGGAGTAATTTATGGTGACCCAAATAAATGACATATGACACCACATGAGTCAAACCAACTGGAGAGTGGTGTTTATTATACAACTTACATCAGGTATATCAAACCAGTGGAAGAGTGCTATTTAATAAATATCTCTGCAATACAGAGCAAGTCAAATGGAACTTGATGATGTAATGAAGAACAGTACTATAAAGAGATACCACACCTTTCCCTTCTTTAA
Organism: Pleurodeles waltl; assembly: GCF_031143425.1. NCBI lineage: Eukaryota > Metazoa > Chordata > Amphibia > Caudata > Salamandridae > Pleurodeles > Pleurodeles waltl. Next base: position 1,082,646,376 of record NC_090437.1, on the reverse strand, counting down.
CGTAGAACATGAAAATAATTAACTTGAAAACAAAAGTAAGAAAGCATCCCTAAACATATCTAATGTAATGCACCAAAAATGTGAAATGACTACTTACTGACATTAATCTAGATATACATTTCTTTTATGCAGTCTTGAACTTCAACGACCTAGATCTTATTCAAGATCAAGCCAGAATCAGTTTTTACAGCATTTTTTAACGGTTTTATCACCCTTTTTTTATTGTGAAGTTTGACCATTTAGCACATCCTACTGGAGCCTTTATTTTGACCAAAGCTCCATCTTAAACCTGTACATTACTGGCTTTTTTCACCAAGTCAAAATATATTTTCCTCTTTTATTGCAAACTTAACTTAGGGTTTCTCCACACAGAAAAGCATTGAATTTCACATCTTTTCCCCAGCTCATCCATCTTGGACACAGAGCAGTATTGATGGCTCTCCCTTTAAAAAGTTTAAAAGGGCTTTTTCCTGCAGTGGAATGAACAGTCATACGATAGGCTGTGATTGTTTGTTGTCATTTCGTCTTCTAATCCAGTGTATTGCCTCTAGCTAACTAGATAGACACATTACTTCAATGTTCTATTCCTTCAACAGCTGCATTGGGTGATAAATAGAACGTTTGTTGTGAATCATGCCGCAAGACTTGTAATAAGTTCCCATCTCATTCTAACAGAATTGGCCAGCAAGATTACTCTGAGGCAGGCTTCTCCAATGAGTAGCTTGCGAGGTACTGTTAACTCTCCAGCTGCCTGTAAATAGCTCTCCTGTGTGCACCCTTGCTTACTAAGTAAAACACATTTTCTTTGACTTAATGTATTTATGCCAAAAATTTATATTCAAGACAGAAAATGTGTATATTTTCAGAACTCATGAGCAGATGTTTGGAGAAAAATGGCTTGATTTCCAAATTATATTTAAAACTGGTTTGTGAGTAATAAATTATATGGGAACACATTACTATTATTGTTACTTCCGGGCCAGGGGCATTGCAGCTGTGGCTGTTTTGTATTACCCTTGTAGAGGCATTTCAAATCGACAAAGCCTTACATTACTGCTGGCAACCCTTCCTGATGCACTGAGGTGATTTCTGCTAGTAATTGTACCTGTAGTAGCCACTAATATAAATGTGTCTAATGTGGTCACTATTACAACACTAAAAGTATTAGTAGCTCATAATGATTTTCACTGAACACAAGTAGCTCTTATTAGACAAGAGGTTGGATACTCCATGGGGAAACTTTCCCTCTTAAACACTTCTTCCACAAATGTTGTCACGCCAGATGATGAAATGTCTTGCACACAAGTAACCTCCACCCATTTTGAATACTATCAATCAGCATAATTAGATAAAATGTATGATAGTCCCCTCTTATTGGTCCAACTATGTCTATGGCACCATTTTTCCATGGGTGTTTAGGATGTTCTCTACAAACCATGGGTAATTGTCGTGGGGTTAAAATCTTGTCACTGTTCCTGCATTCCAAGCAATCCCTGACAGATCCCTTTACTTGAGTGTTCATGCCAGGCCACCAGAAATCAGCTCGTAATCTCTCCTTATTTTTGACTACACCCCAATGGCCACGATGAGCCTGAGCCACCAACTTAGTTCTTAAACTAGGAGGTACAAGTCTAGTACCTTTTAGAAAAATGTCCTTGTCAATGGATAGTTCCTCCTTAAATATTCACCATGGTTTGTCTAGTTATTTGCACTAACCTTGCTGAAAGGCTGTCATCACCTCTAACCGCACAGAATCTTTTCTTAACTCTCCTTTCCATGACTGTTCTGTAGGAGCCCCTAACATGACTTCACACACATTTTCACCCATCTCTATAATATTGTCCTGAATATCATAATTTCTTGAAATAGTCACCAACCATGACAAACAATCAGCAGACACTTTACTGACACACCGAATATACTAACTTGAATTCTTGCAAAGCTATGATCCATCTCCTTATTCTTGACAAAATATAGTCAAGACCTTTTTTCATGAACACCTTCTTCAGAGGCTTGTTATATGAACAGACCTTAAAAGATGCCTCCCAACCCAAAGTTTTGGATTTTCTTGTTACCCAAAAAAAGGCTAAAGTTGCTCTCTCAATTGCAGAGTAGTTGATCTCAAGGTCGCACAAGCATCGAGAGGCACAGGCAATTAAACTTTCCACTCTATTTCTTTCTCCATCAATCGTAGTTTCCTCACCTGGTATAAAAGCTTGTAAACAAGGTGTAGTCTTTAATTCAATTTTTTAAACTCTTCATGACAATTCTAATCCCACGGCAATTCAACTTTCTTACCAAGAAGTGCCCTTTGGTGAACTGATTTATCAGCATAATTGTGGATAATTTGTCCATGATATTCTACCACACCTTAGAATTAAATTAACTCTTCCTTAGATCATGGCTCTTTCAAACTAACAATAGTCTCTACCGAATCCTTCTAAGGAGTAACAGCTTTTTCAGATATGTTGTGGCCCAGATAATCTACTTTGGTTACCCTAAACTTACACTTCTTTTTCTTTAGGGTTAACCCTACATCCATAAGTCTACTTAAGACTAAATACACCTGGTTATCATATTATTCCACAGTATTCCAGTATATCAAGACATTGTCTAGATAACACTGCACTCCTTTAATCCCTCTCAAAACGCTGGCCATGACCTGATGGATTACACAGGCTGCAGATACAAGTCCAAATGGTATTCTCTTAAACTTATATGTTCCCATGAGTTACTAAAAGCACTGAACTCCTTATAATATGTATCCACCTTGATCTGACAATATGCTGTAGTCAAATCTAGAGCTGTGAAATACTTTGCCCCCAAGTGGACAAACTGTCATCAATGTTAGGAAATGGAAACTTATCTACTGCAACTTCTCTATTAAGAACTCTCAGCTCAATGCTGAATCTGATATCTCCACTAGGCTTTTTTAGCAGCAACTCTCAGGGCTAACCACTCTGTGGACTCACTTGATTCTATCACCCCCAGGTCCATCATATTTTGCAACTCATCCTTGGATGCTAATTGGTATTCGTTTAACTTAACCCACTACTGGTAGAACATTTTCCTTGAGCCTAATATGAAGTTTAAAGTTATTAAGACATCCCAATTTAACAGAAAATAGCAGTGGATATTCAGATACAAAGTCTTTCATTTGTGTGTCAACTTGAATCAGTACTTGAGGGTTGGCATTGGGATTTAACGTAACAGCTAAATGATTCTGATGCAGCAAACCTATATGGTTATCTCCTTTCACTTACAATGTCACTTTTGAGATGATGGTTAAATGTGAACATCAATCAAACCTCATGTGTATATCCATCTCCCCTCCATCTCCACTTTCATGACGTCACTTAGATGATCGATGTCTTGACATTTGCTTTGGAAAATGATCTCTTCAGAAGCTTCATATATATCTTTTTTCTATTGTACACTTCTCATTTTATTTCCACACTACTCAATGAAGTGACCATTCTTTCTACATAAATTACAAATTGCATTAAATGTGGGACAGCCCCTCCCATTAGCTCTGTGCCCTACTGGAAGATTCTCCCAGAAACTTTACACCACCCTCCTTGTTTCTTTTCTTGTACTTCACCTCACTCACAATCTCTTCAACCTTTTCAATTCGGGCATGATGTTAAATTTTTCCCAACTCCGCTCCTCACAAGGGGCCAGATTTATCAAAGCTTTTTGCATTCGCAAACGGTGCGAATGACCGTTTGCGAATACAAAAAGCCATTTCAGAATGTATCAAAGGCATTCTGAAAGCAATTTTAAGGAATCGCTAAAATAGCGATTCCTTAAAATTGCGACCTTGTTTAGAGAGTCGCAAATTGTGACTCTCTAAATAAGAAATCGCAAATAAGGATTCCTTATTTGCGATTTCTAAAGCACATGTAAGAAGCAATTCCTAAATGCGAATTGGGCATTTAGGAATCGCTATTTACCACCAGGTTGAATCTGGTGGTAACCATGTTTAAATTTTAAAAATGCATTTAAAATGCATTTTTAAAATTTACATGTAAAGCACACATTCCCTTTTGGCATGTGTGCACCTTACATGTTGTAAAAAAATATTTTGGGGTGCAGCAGAGGGGGCCTTGGGCCCCCAGCACCCTGGGGTTTTGCATCTCCAAAATTGCGATTTCCAGTTAAGAAATCGCAATTTTTGAAATGCAACAAATTTGCAGATATGGGCCTACAGGCCCATAGGTGCGAATGGGGCCGGTATCGCAATTTGCGATTTGGTAATAGCATTTGCGATTTTGAAGAAATCGCTATAACCGAATCGCAAATGTGATACATTGCATTTTGCGAATCAGAAATAGCGATTTCTTAAAAATCGCTATTTCCGACTCGCAAAAGGCCTTCTTGATACATCTGGCCCAAGGTCTTTAAGGCACAACCCTTCTCTCATCTTATCACTTTTACACTTAAGTACAAACTGATCTCTTATCCTGTCATCGATTGCAGCACCAAACCTACAAGTGGAAGCCAGTTTTCTGAGACAAGTCATATAGTCCTCCACTGTTTCTTCTTCTACTTGTTCTTTTAGACCAGAATGGTATCTTTCTCAAAAGTACTCACATGTAGAAGGTAATATTAGCTCAATAGAAGTTTGCATATCTAGTACTCCTTGAGATTTTTTTGTTCTTCAATCTTTAACTCTGGGAGACTTCCTAGCACGATCTGACCTGTGCCACTCAAGCAATGCATTGAGTATTGTCATTCCATACTAAAGTTTGTACAACAAACCTTTGAATAATGTCCACAATCGTCTTCCACTTGCTCCATTTTGTAGATGGATCATCAGGGCTAGTTAGGAAAAATGGTGGAGTGTCACATTCTGAAATGTTCATCCTTCAAAAATAGAAAAATAGAGACAAGCACTTTATTTTCTCTAAACAACAAACTTTCACATCAACAAATCCACAACCTTCCTTTTCCTTATGATTTGCCCAATTATCTTAACACAAAAGAAAAATACAGTGCTCCCTTCAAGAAGGCCTTCAAACAAATCTTGAAGAAGAAAGTGTGACTGTCACTGTGAAAAACAGGCCAACATTCCTGACACCCTAAACCTGCCTGTCTCTTGTCAACGAGCATGACAACTTTCCTTTGCTATACTGTTCAGACTGGTGTTCCTGTCACTGTCTATTGGTGTGCTTGTCACCATTCTGGACAGGCTGGGAAATTATAAAATTTCCAGCAACCTTGTTCGGTCTGTTGATAAACTCCTGTATGACATAATACATATCACATCAAACTAGGTTAATTTCCGATCTCCTTCTGAACAAAGAATATGAAATAACATAAAATGTGTTCCCAGCAGGTAAGGCCTTTCCCAAACGCACAAAATGGCTTTCGGAACATCACTTTACCCCAGATTCGTTAGGCAATCAGGCTTGTTTTCCACTCTTAGAGCGTGCTTCCTCTGCCCGCTCTGCCTTCTCCTCTAACAGCGATAGAGATCATAGTGTGGTTGAAGCGCAGATACTTTCCACAACAGTTGCATCCACTTCCTCACCTCGATGTTCTGCCATCTTTTCTAGTGGAGCTGGAGCTCACACTATAGCTGGAACACAGATGTATTTTCCAAACAGCCATGTCTGCTTATTTTCAACAACAGAATTAGGATATCCAAACACTTCGTCATGCAGCCTTCCCAGCATGACAGACATGCTGAGAAGGCTGCATGATGGAGTGTTTGGACACAGGCCCTTCCCTTGATTAGCCCAACACCACCTGGGTGAAACTTTTCCTTTTTACTTTACTTGTCCACAGATGTAGTCGTCAATCTCATCCTCAGACCTCACTGTGTTGAGGTTTTATTTTCACCAAAGCTGGATCCTGTTGCTCGTCGCCAGTGTAATTTGGTGACCCAAATAAATGACCGACAATGACATCAGGTGAGTCAAACAAGCTGGAGAGTGATATTATTAAACACCTCAGCCATAGCTGGGCAGAGCAACTCAAACTCTTAACATTCTCGTCGTTATAACTTTGGATCATCAAGTTCCAGAATGGAACTTAATGATGTAATGACGAGCAATACCACAGAGAGATAAACATAATTCCCTTTGGTGAGCTGAGTTTATTAAAGGCCTGCACCTGCAGTTAGCTCTTCGGAAAGCTAAAGTTGAGCAGGAGGAGAAGGCCAGGGCATCCGAGAGGAGAAGCTGAGGCTAGCTCACCAGGAACAATAAGAGAGGAGTTGGGAGTGAAGGGAGTAATTGTTCCCAGAAGGGAAAGACAGTGGCAAGAGAGAGAAAGGGAAAGAGAGTTTGAGAGGTAAAGGTTTGCTCTGGAGAAGGATAAGCTTAGGATGGCAGCAGGAACATCCTCATCTCCAATATTCCAAGAGTTAGCTTGAAACATGGATTCATTGTGTATTTTGAGACTGGAATCAGTGGGTGACAGGGACGTAGGTCAAGGACTTTAATTCTATTAATCAGCTGATGGTGACGGAGTGACAAAAAAAGGAGTGCTCCACCCCAGTTCCACAATACCTTTCTGTAAGGAAATGCCTCTGCCTTACATGCCCTGGGTACTCATAAATAAGTCAGTCCTTGTCAATTGGGTGCATTCAATTTGGCATGCAGTTTGAATAGGGTCAGAACACAGGCAATGAGTTCTGGTTAGCAGGCCTTGGTGCACTCTCAAAGTAAAAAAAAAAAGCAGCATCAGTCCAAACATGTGGGCGTGAACATGTAAAAATGCTTTACACATAGCTCCTTTGCTAAACCTTACTCCTAACAGCCACTGCTACCCAGGGTTGAGCCTGAAGTTAAGTAAATGACCCTGACTGGACCCAAGACAGTATTTGTGAATGTACTGCACACTAAGACCCCACAACTATATCATATAGTACACCCAAATCCTCACACTTTCAGATCTAAAGGGACTCAGGGAAACTTACAATATTGACTGATGAGTGATTAGCTAATTAGGGATATAGCAGCATGACTCTAAGCCAAAAGAGGAGAGGAACTCTCTCCAGACTATTTACAGATTGAAGGGTAAGTGGTATGACAATTCTCAGGGGACACTATCTGATAGAGACTTCTAGTTGCAGATTCCTTACCATAGAATTTCCCCCAGGCGTCAGACTGGATCCGGAGATTTTTCTTCGAGCAATACCCTTGTCCCTCGGTAGGTGATGTCGGTCGACTCCGCATGCGTTGTTAGTCGCCGTGATGACGTCGGGAGTAGTATATAGATGTCGCCCTCGCACAGTGACGTCAGTTCTTTTATTTCTGCGCCACGCGCTGATCCGGAGAAGAGCTACCCTGGTCTATTTTTGACCGAATTTTACTGTTTTGTTAAGTTTTTGTGTGAAATTTGGTGTGTCGAGGAAGTCCCCGAAGACCAGTTTCAAGTGGTGCGAGGACTGTCATGGTACGATGTCGGTGACGGATCATCATTGGGTTTGTCTATGGTGTATCGAGTGCGATCACGACCTGAAGTCGTGCTCCGAGTGCCGGGCCATGCACCCGAGGGCTTTGAGGGAGCAGTCCCTAAAGCTCATGGCAGCCTGGCACTCGGCTCCGTGTAGGGCCCGGTCTTGCTCGAGAGGAAGGTCTTGAGACCGATCATGGAGCCATCACCACTCGTCTTCTTCCAAATCCTTGGGTCAAGGTAAGAAGAAGAAGTCGAAGAGATCCCATCGCTCTCCGACTTTGCTGCGTCGCTCGGCCGACGCGACCCTGGGAGGAGCATCCACGCACAAGGCCTACCTCCTTGGAGCCTGCGTCTGGGTCAGCTCCGCGCTTCCCCGAGTTTCCCGGAGCCGGAGCGACCCCCGCCCAGCTTAAAGAGTTTTATGAGGCCATGCGCCTCATCTTTGGGCGGTCTGACCCCAATACATTGCGTTCGGGCCCCAGGGGTTCAGCTGAGGGGCCTTCGTGTTCTACGCCGGCGGCTTCGGCTTCGGCTCCGGCCACTGAGGTCGCCTCCGGATCCGCGCGCGGATCCGCACAGGTGCTGGTCACACTCTTGAGACCTTCCCAGGGGTCATTTATCGACACTCCCGACGTCTGTAGTGGGCACTATCAACGTTGACCCAATTCTTATCCCCGACGATTCGGAGTGGCGGCGGCCGATGCCGCCTTCGACTTCAATGGAGCCTATTCGCCCCAGGTCGGATTCAGACCCTTTTTCTTATGGGTATGAATATGGGGAGGGTTTGGAGGGATCCCTGGACCCTTATGAATACCAAGATGACCTTCTGTGGACAGGGCTCAGGAATTGGGCAAAGCCAGTGGTCTGGATACTTCTCCTGACGCTGGCATGCGTCTCCTCCTAACATGGCTTCGGCGGAGGGAGCGACTTATGGTATGGTGGTCAGTAGGGCAGCTGAGGTCCTTGGTCTTGAGCTTCCCACTGCTGAGGTCAGATCTAATCTCCTGACGGTGGTGCTTCAGCCTGTGGCTTCTACTTCAGAACCCTTTTTGCAGTTTAATGAAGCTCTCACCGATGTCCTTTTGGGTACCCTGTCCACACCGCCATCGGCCTGCTCCGAACAACCCTAAATTCCTGTCCCAACACCCCATGCCTGAGAGTCTTGTTATCCAGGCTTCCTTTTCTTCAGGCGCATTCCCTTCCGCACCCCCGGACAGGGAATCCAAAAGGCTGTAACAGTTTGGCATGAAGTTATTTTCTTCCTCCAGTCTCTCGCTGCGGTCTGTGAACACTGCATGCCTTTTGGGCCGCTATACCCACTCTTTGTGGGATACGGTTGCGCAAGTCCTGCTGCAGATACCAGAGGAGGCCCGTGGTGTTGTCTCCCAAGCTGTGAACGATGGGAGAGATGTGGCAACATTAACAATCCGTTCTGGGCTGGACACAACCGACTCTCTGGGCAGATCGGTTGCTACGACGGTGGCATTACGACGCCACACCTGGTTGCGTACTTCTGTTTTTTCTGGGGATGTCACTCATGGACATGCCCTTTGGTGGCTCACGTCTGTTCGGAGACAAAGCGGACTCGGCCTTGCAGAGATTTAAGTATTCCCGGGCTACGGTTCGGTCCCTCGGTCTTTTCTCTGCCCCTCACCCCCCACAGTCCGCTTTTCGCCCCTTTTGTGGCTACGAAAGGGGCTCCCTGTCGCATCCTCCACCCAGCCACCATGCCACCCATGCTGCTCATCCTCTGCGTTGTTGGGGACACAGAATCCCACGTGGCCGTGGGACAGGGAACCAGAGGTCCGCCCAGTCCACCTCTACCCCAGCTGCTGCCTCCATACCCTTCTAGTCCGTCCCCTCACTCCTGTCCAGTTGGTGGCAGGATTCATCATCACCTGCCTCACTGGGAAAACATCACCACAGACAAGTGGGTTTTGCAGATACTTCGAAAGGGCTACTCCCTCCCTTTCGAATTTGCCCCATCAACCATGCCTCCATCCTTCAGTCATCTTCCAGAGGATCATTTGGTGCTTCTCCGCCAGGAAGTCGCAGTTCTCTTGGCCAAGGGAGCTATAGAAAAGGTCCCTATGCTGGAAGTAGGTCATGGTTGTTATTTCCACTACTTTCCAATACCAAAAAAGGACAAGGGCTTACGCCCTATTGTAGACCTTCAAAACCTAATCTACTTCCTCAAGAAGGAGAAATTCAAAATGCTCACCCTGGCACAGGTTCTGTCTGCCTTGGACCCAGGAGACTGGATGGTAGCGTTGGACTTGCAGGACGCTTATTTCCACATCCCCATCCTCCCTGCCCACAGATGTTACCTGCGATTTGTGATAGGTCACGAGCACTTTCAGTTTCCCGGCTCCTCTTCGGCCTTACCAGTGGCCCTTGTATGTTCACGAAAGTGATGGCAGTGGTTGCAGCTCATCTGCGCAGGTTAGGGGTCTCAGTCTTCCCCTACCTTGGCGACTGGCTGTTGAAGGCGGACTCGCCCCAGAAAGTCATCTCCCACCTTCAGACTACGGCGAACCTCCTGCACATGCTGGGGTTCACTATAAATGTGCTGTATTCACACCTGACTCCATCTCTGACGCTCTCTTTCATCAGAGCTTTTTCTGGACACAGTGCAGTTTCTGGCTTATCCTCCCGAAAAGTGAGTCCAAGACATTCAGGCTATGATTCACATCTTTCAGCCTCAGTCTTGGGTTTCGGTGAGACTGACTCTGAGGCTGCTGGGCCTCATGGCCTCCTGCATCCTGCTAGTAACACATGCCTGATGGCATATGCGGGCTCTGCTGTGGGACCTGAAGGTCCAGTGGGCGCAGCATCAGGGGAATCTCTCCGACCTGGTCCAGATCTCAGAGGGGACTGTGAAAGACCTGCAGTGGTGGCTTTCGAATCCGCATTGGGTCCACTGCAGATCCCTCTCCCTTCCCCAACCTGATCTCTCTATAGTAACAGATGTGTCACTTCTGGGTTGCGGCAGCCACATGGGAGAGGCGGAGATCAGAGGACTCTGGTCTCTGGCAGAGTCTATGCTCCATGTCAATCTTCTGGAGCTCCGGGCGATCAGGCTTGCGTTGAAAGCATTCCTTCCCTCTCTCAAAGGGAAAGTGGTGCAGGTGTTCACGTACAATACTACCGCCATGTGGTACTTCAACAAACAGGGCAGAGTAGGGTTCTGGACCCTTTGTCAGGGGGCACTACGCCTCTTGACATGGCTGGAACATCAAGGCATTACCCTGATGGTTCAACATCTTGCGGGTTCCCTCAATGCCAGAGCGGACAAACTCAGCCGTCGAAGCACAGCCGATCATGAATGGCGTCTCTATCCGGAGGTGGTGCAAGGTCTCTTTCAGCAGTGGGGAGAGCCTTGGTTAGATCTGTTCACCTCCACAGAGAACGCGCAATGTCAGCTGTTTTGCGTGTTGGAGTTTCCAAGGCGGCACTCGCTCTGAGACGCTTTTCGTCTTGAGTGGAACTCCGGCCTCCTTTATACCTTTCTGCCTATACCTCTTCTGCCCAGAGTTCTCAAGAAAATCAGGAACGACCTGGCCCAAGTCATCTTGGTAGCGCCGGACTGGGCACGGAGAGTATGGTATCCAGAGCTATTGAGCATGTCCATTGATCCTCCAGAAAGACTGCCTCTTCGGGCGGATCTTCTGTCCCAGCAACAGGGGATGGTTCTTCACCTGAACCTGTCCATCCTCCGCCTTCATGCATGGAGATTAAGCAGCGACAGTTTACGGCTTTTGCACTTCCACCCGAAGTCTGCGATGTTATCTTGGCAGCCAGGCGTCCATCAACCAAAACTGTATACGCCTTTCGGTGGAATAAATTTGTGGCATGGTGTACCAACAAATCTGTTGATCCCCTTTCTGCCCCTCTATCCGAGGTTCTTCTGTTCATTCTTTCTTTGGCCCAGCAGGGCTCTGCTTTGGGCACCCTTAAAGGGTATTTATCTGCCATTTTGGCCTTCCTTAGGCTACCTGATCAGCCCTCACTCTTTAAATCTCCTATTGTGAGTAGATTCCTAAAATGTCTCACCTATTTATTTCCTCCCAGTCCATTTACCATGCCTCAGTGGGACCTCAATCTCGTCCTTACTTATTTGATGTGTACTCCCTTTGAGCCAATGCATAATTGTCCCTTGTGGCTCCTCACCTTCAAAACTGTCTTTCTTGTTGCTATCACCTCTGCTCGCAGGGTGAGTGAGCTTTGGGCCTTTTCCTCAAAACCTCCCTACTTGTCTGTGCAGCCTGACAAAGTAGTGTTGCGCACTAAAACTTCCTTCCTTCCTAAGGTGTTTACACCCTTTCATCTAGGCCAGTCAATCACTCTTCCTACCTTCTACACACGCCCACATCCTTCCCATGAGGAGGAGAGGCTGTTCCATCTGGACCCAAAAAGAGCGTTGGCGTTCTACCTCAATCGTACTAAAGATTTCCAGGTGGACGATCAGCTCTTCATTGTGTGTGTGGGTGCGAAAAAAGGGAAGGCCGTGCAAAAGCGTACCATCTCTCGATGGGTGCTTCTTTGCATCAAAATGTGCTACGCTTTGGCCAAGAGGCAACCTCCTAAGGGCGTGCGTGCTCATTCCACCAGAGCAACTTCTGCTTCCACTGTTAGCACGCGGAGTTCCTGTCCCGATATCTGGCAGGCAGTAATGTGGGCGTCCCTGCACACGTTTGCTAATCACTACTGTCAGGACAGTCAGGTCCGTCGGGACAGCTACTTTGGTCGTTCGGTCCTGCAGGACTTCCTAGTATGATCTTGGTTTGCAGCCCACCACCGAGGTTGAATCTGCAACTGGAAGTCTCTATCAGATGTACAAGTTACTTACTTTCGGTAATGAAATATCTGATAGAGACATATTCTAGTTGCAGATTCCTTACCACCCACCCATCCTCCCCGCTTGCAAACTGATTTCTAGGGACAGCGATTCCCCCTTTCAGGTCCTTAGCTCTGGCGCACCAATCTCAGTGTTCTTAGCGGCTCTGCGCTTTGGCGTGGAAAGTCGTTAAAAGAAACTGGTGACACTGCGCGAGGGCGGCACCTATATACTACTCCCGTCATCACAGCGACTACGACGCCAACAATGCCTGCGGAGTCGACCGACGCCACTTACCGACATGCAAGGGTATTGCTCAAAGAAAAATCTCCGGATCCAGTCTGACGCCTGGGGAAAATTCTAAGGTAAGGAATCTGAAACTAGAATATGTCTCTACCAGATATTTCGTCACCGAAGGTAAGTAACTTGTACTTTAGGGCCAAGGCAAAATGAGAATAGTAATGGTGTGTTCAGTAAAGAGCATCATGAGAAGGGAGGAAAGAAAGTTTCTTCCAAGCCCAATGTAGTGACTTGTTATAAGTTCCACTAGGTGGGCAGTTTAGAAGAGATTGTCAGGTGAAAGAACCTGTAACAGCAGCACCTGTGATAGCTATTATTTTACACATGGGTAAAGGGACCCCAGAGGGCTCGGTTGCGCTCAATATACTGGCTATGTACATCTGATAAAGGCACCCAGATGCTTTTAAGCAGATTTATTCTAGCTCAATAGGGTTTATGTAGGAAGTCAGTATCAATGAGAGGAAGGTACCTGACCTGAGGGGTACTGGAGCTTTTAGGACTGTGGTTGAGAGGAAGTATCGCAGCCTGAGGAGATTCTTCCTAGTACTAATGATGCAGGTTTGGTAGCCAGTGGTGAAGGGATGGAGTACTCGCTTGCCTAAAATGAGGTGGAAATCAATGGCAAGGTGGCCATGCTAGATATGGGGGTGAGTGAGAAACAAGTGCTGGTTGCACCTGGAAATGATTTGATTACCCTTAGCTTAGTGTCAGGAGCAAAAACCTTTATGGCTTGAAATATGCCTGCTGTGTTGACCAGAGCACAGTTTCTGTGGCAGTTTCTGAAGGACAGTGGGACCATTAGCAATTTACAGAGACAAAGACAATGTACTTTGAAGGAAAGGGCAGACTATGGGAAAGGACTTGCTGTGGAGGGCATTGCTGAGGCAGACCAGGTGCTGGGGTCACTTCCAAAGCTGCAGGGATTGCTAGGTGCTGGGTGGCCAACATGGAATGATTTCTTAATGGCACAGTAGGAGAGCCCTACACTTGTTACTTCTCAAGGATGCCCAAGTATAGGTCAGCAAAGGTGTGGTCAGGAAACATTGTGTTGGCTTAGAGATTGGGCTACTTTATAGTGAGCCAGTGAATCCTGAGCCAGGATCTAGCAAGAGGCTAGTGATTCAGTTGGTGTATCAGAACTTTCTGTTGCCACTGACCCATGAGGTGCCCTTGGCAGGACACTTGGGCATTAGAAATAATCATGATAGATTAGATCCTCTGTTCTATTGTGGTACCTGTGAGGAGCACAACTACAAAGGTGACAGCAAGAGCTCTCCTGGAGATGTTTTCTAGGGTTGGATTTCCAAGAACTGCAATCTCTGACTGGGGAGTCAACTTTATCTCCTCCTCCTACATGAGAAAGATGTGTGACCTACCAATTCTCAACGGTGTACTACCCACACTCAGTAGTTTGGTAGAGCCTTTCAACATGCCACTCAAGAGCATGATGGTAGCTCTCTCAGAGAACATAAGTAGGAAGTGGGATCTTTATTTGCAAAGTGTTTTCTTCTATAGACAGATTCCATCAAAGGGAGTTCGATTCAGTTCCTATTAAGTTCTGTGTTGACATGTGGTGGGGGGTCCACTAACTTTAGTCAGAAAAGGGTGGGAAGGAACCTCAGAGTGTCCATGGAAGTAAGTGGTGGACTGTGTGATTGGCCTTAGGAAGCTGATGGTACACAGCATGAGTTAAGTGGAGTAAACCTTCAGGCAAGCCAAGTGCTAATGAAGGACTTGTTTGAAGAGATGAGAAAACTATGCTGATTGGGAATCAGGAAGGTCTTGAGGTGTTAGTGCCTATTTGTCCCAGAGCTTTGGTGTTCAAATGGTGTAGGCCATACAAGGTAGTTCAGAACATTTCCGAGATTAACTACTTGTTTTACACAGACAGCACAAGGAAACTAGGGAGGGTGTTCCAAGTGAAAAGGCTGAAGCCTTAATTTCACGTTTGGCAACTAATTGTGTCCACGACATTGACACCGGTGACAGCCTTCCAGTGTAAGTAAGAAATATACAGAATATCCAACAGGGTTCATGGATGCATTAAGGCAGAAGTTGCCAAGATGCATGACCTGGGAATCATTGAGGGATCTTGAAGAACCAGAACCTTATGGGCCTGGCGGCGCAGGGTACGCCTGAAATCTCCTTGGATTCACCTGCCTCAACTAACAGAGACACGGGACACTCTGTCAGGCGTAAAAGATCAGATTTTATTAGCTGCAGCTAGTACAGTTGTCCAAGAAGTACACAAGGTATGTTCTCAGGAGACTGCCACTTTACTTTGTGGCGCACAATCTTATATACCGTATAAAAACCATTTATTAACTACATACACTCCCAGAACACATAGAAAGGAGCCAGTAAGAATAATGTAAAGATAGAACAGAGCCAATAGAAATGTCGGAAAACAAGACAGCACCAATAGAAGGAATTGGAAAACAAAGTATCAAGTGACTTAAGGTTGCCTCCCCTCCAGCTGTGTTTGTCACCCCTCCCCTGAACTAATTCATTAACCGATCCACAACGAAGTTGCATGTGGTGCGATAAGTTTGTGTGCGTTTGGAGGACAGTTGTGAAATGAGAGAATACTAGCAAAGGACAGCGAAGGCCAGACGATAAGATAAGATCGGCGGAGAATAGTGTGAGCCTACAGATAGTTGAAACAAGGATTAGAAAACCAGACAGGGATTAGTGTACTCGGTCAGACCTTAATACCAGCCTTGTAAAGATAGAGGCAGAAGGCTGTTTTGAACACCATGTTGCAGAATAAGCAGAAAAGGCAGAATGGACTTCGTTCGCTGTGCTGCCTGAGTGAAGGCAACATAAAATGGCGGCGGGCCACAAAATGGCGGGTCGATACGATCGTATTAAAAAATCGAATTTCCTCAGACCCTCCTTTTGCCAGAACTCAGGCAAGATACACAAACCCATGTTAATCTGAGTCGATGTCTATGGCCATGAGGTCATCAAGCTGTTGCTGTACCATCATTTTGATATTCTCTGCTCTTTGTGACTTGGGTTTGGGAATACATGCAGTAGCACATAGGTTGCAGATGGCAGGACCGCAGTGCATACAAAGACAACAAGAGAATATAAAAGCTAAAATTACTCCAAAGAATGTCAATACCTTCCAACCCCATTTGGACAGTAATCCCCAAAACCACTCTGAAAAGGACCAATCTCCTTCGTCCTGATGAATCGACTCGGAGATTATGTGTAACTTAGAGATAGCTTGGTATACTGTCGGAGCGTCATTAGGTATGAAAATACAGCAACTTGATCCGATCAATTTGCATACTCCACCACGGTCCGCAAGAACAAAGTCTAAGGCAACACGGTTCTGCAAGGTCATAAGACGATCAGCCTGTAGTTCAGCTGTAATGTTACTTAAAGCTCCTACAGTGATGTCTATGGTGGTTTCTACGACACGAACCAATTGCCTTATATTTCTGCTGTTGGCCATTGGACCCCAGAAGGGAAGAAATCCTTTGAGGAAATCTCCTCCCTCTTGTCCTGCTGTGTCTTTCGAATCCACAATCCCTCTGCCATATCTATTTTTATGATGGTTCGCAGGAGCGGTGTATGTAGGGGGAAGAAGAAAGGCTATATAACAAGTACCAGAGAAATCAGCTGGCAACCATGTATAAGCCCTATCGTGGCAAACGAAGTATGTACCTTGAGATGGTACTAACGGCAGTGGATTCAGGGCTGAATAAACATATGTATGGGAACATAAACTTTCTCTTTGTCCGGTGTTTGGAGTTCTACCATTTATTTGCAGACAGAAATTTCCTTGTTGGGGTATGACCCGTATCGGAGGAGATTTTCCTTGCTCAACCTTATCATTGAGGCTGGAAATGTAATTAGTTATGTTCCAATTGGTATATGCTTTTCTTTCATCTATGGAAGCTTCACTTTTTTCCATGATTTTAGCCATAGCTACCATTCCCTTTATCAATAAATTATGACTGAAATCTGAACCAACACTATGTGAACTGACAGGTTGTTTAATTTTACTTTGATATGCATTATTGAAAATGACAAAATAAGCCCAAGCGGAACCTTCATAGGAGAATGGAAGAACTAAATATGGCATTCCTTTTTCTACCGTATGTGTTATGAGTCCACACACCCAACAGTCAGTTGTATTGATCACTAACTGATGTTGATGTAACAACTGGACGAAGGAATTGTTAAAGTATTCAGTTCTTCTGATGAGTTCATGCTGGGGAAGAGTGTGAAATAGGTGCGGAGAGATAGTAGAAGAAGATGTAGAGGTAGGAGAAGAGACAACTTTTTGCTGCAGAGTAATAATGATCCAGTTTACAGATGCCAAAAGAATACACGACAATATAATGACGCATAGAGCAATACTACAACGACTACATATTTCTTTACAATTATTCTTTACATTTTTACTTTCTCTTTTATCTAATGTAGCCTCCATCTTTCTAAGTGGATGCTCACGGCAATCTTCCTCAATCACTGTAGTCACGATTATCTACCGTCCTATGACACTGTGAGGTCCTGCAGGCCTATTGCCACTTACTCAGGTCGTAACTAAGACTCCTACCGTGACCCTGCAACCGGGATAGAGTACTACATAGGAGAGAAATTTACAAGTTCTTTGGTCTTGGTCTCAAATTATAGCGTTCCTGTCCAGAGGCAGTCTGGTTTTGAAACAATGTTCCTGGATTTGTCGTGTTCAAGCGACGATGCGATGGTATTGCTTCTTGAAGGATGTCGTCGTCCTCTTTCTCAGAAAGTGTTCCAATTAGACGCGCATCACTGAATGGTACAAATTGCGGAACTTTCTCACTTTCAGAGTCACTGATGCCTCTACGGACCCACTGATCGAAAGGCAAGGGCAAAGGCACTTTCTTGCAGTGCACGGCATGCACCCAGTTTTTCTTTCCTTCGACTTTAACTGCTGTTCTTGTGGTCAAAAGAACCAGGCGTGGCTCTCTCCATCTGGGCTCCAAATTTCTCTGTCGTTGGAAATTTTTCGTGCAGACCCAGTCACCTGGTCGGATGGAATGACCTGGGTCTGTGGAAGCCTCTGGTAGAGCACTTTGAACCTGTTGATGAAGAACACGCAATTTAGTTGTAAGGTCATGCAAGTAGTCAATCAACATCGGGTATGGCAAGTCTGAGTATTTCTTAGGGCGAGGAACTCCCCATACATTAGCTGGGCGACCAAATATCACTTCGTAAGGGCTAAGCCCCAAACGAGAGTGTACTGCTGTTCTGGTGGACAGAAGAGCTAATGGTAAAGCATCAGGCCAATTAAGTCCTGTGCTAGCTTGCACCTTAGCAATTTTAAGCTTCAAGGTTCCATTGTAGCATTCTACTAAACCAGCCGACTGTGGGTGATTCGCCGCGTGGAACTTCTGTTTTATGCCAAGACCTGCACAAACTTTTTGCATGACTTGACCCACAAATTCGCTCCCATTGTCACTCCAGACAATGCGCGGCAAACCAAACCTAGGGAAGAATTCTTTCAAAAGTATTTTGGCAGTTGATAAAGCAGTATTGTCCTTCAGAGGGTAGGCTTCTACCCATCTAGAAAAAGCACATACTACCACCAGAACATATTTGAGGTTGTTGCATCGTTCCATGTGAATATAATCGATCTGCAACACCTCAAATGGATATGTTGGAGGAGCAAAATGACCTGCTGGAGTTGGGGTTCCCTTTCCCGGATTGTACATCAAGCAAACAATACAATGTTTTACTACATTATTTGCACACTTTGGGATCCCCTCATTTCGCCACACTGGAGCCAGAAGTTTACATATTCCTTTTGCACTTAGGTGAGCTGGACCATGTGCCATAGTAACTACAGGTAGTACATAAGCATCTGGTAACAGCCAACGTTGATGTTCTGATAATTCAACCCAACATCCCATCTCATCTAACATTCCTGTACTTTCCTTCCACTTTCTCAACTCATTCTCCGTAGCCTCTCCTTGAATTGATTTCACACTCTCTACTGTATCTTCACACATTCCCTTTTCTCTTACGCAGTTTGCGGGACCTGCAACATACATTCGACTTGTGTCGTCTCTGGCTGTCTTTTTCGCTACCTCATCTGCAAATGCATTTCCTCGACCAACATCGTCCACAATCTTTTTGTGTGCACTACACTTCACGATCGCTATCTGAGTAGGCATTGTAAGTGACTCAAGAAGTTCAGTCACTAATTGACCATGTTGTATCTTAGTACCATGGGAAGTAAAGAATCCTCTTTCCTTCCATAAACGCCCAAAGTTAAACGCTACACCAAAAGCGTATTGGCTATCAGTGTACACGTTTACTCTTTTTCCTTTGGATAACACACACGCTCTAGTTAAGGCTATCAATTCAGCTGCCTGAGCTGAATTATGTCTAATGCGTGCTGTCTCCACAATCGCATGCAAAGTAGTAATAGCGTAGGCTGAAACTGTATCTCCATTCGGGAGCTTGAAACAAGAACCATCTACCCATAGTGTTCCATCTGGATTCACTAATGGCGTGTCTTTTAGGTCAATTCTACCCTTAGTCTCTTCTTCAGTACGGAGAAAACAATCATGCTGTTCAGAGACATCTCTCTCTTCTGGAAGAGGCAACAAAGTAGCTGGATTCAGGGTATTACATCGTTTGATGTGTATGTGACTAGCCAAAAGCGTCAGCTCATATCCGGACAACCGAGCACTCGTAAGATGCTGCGTTTTTGTCCTATTTAGTAAAGTATCCACTGCATGTGGCACCATAACAATGAGAGTATTATCTAGCACTACTCCAGCAGACTGTCGAATAGAAATTGCTGCTGCCGCTGTCGCCTTAAGACAACTAGGCAATGCTTTAGCTACTGGATCTAACGTAGCTGAGAAATATGCGCATGGTCGCTGTTGATCTCCAAAACGCTGCGTTAAGACTGACAATGCACAACCCTCTCTTTCGTGGACATAGAGCGTAAAGGGCTTACTGTAATCAGGAGTACCCAATACAGGAGCAGAACACAAAGCAATACGCAAATCAGTAAAACTCTTCTGACACTCGTCAGTCCACGGAAGAGGCTGAGGCGTATCTTTTAAGGTTAGCGCCAACAGCGGTTTAGCCAATAAAGAGAAACTCGGAATCCACTGTCTACAATAAGAAGTAATGCCCAAAAAGGCACGTACCTCTCTTTGTGTGGATGGCACTGACATTTGTGCAATTGCCTGAATTCGTTCGGGGGTCAATCGTCGTCCCTCCTTTGACAAGAGATGACCCAAATAAGTCACCTCGCGACAGACATATTGTAATTTAGAAGGAGAAACCTTGTGATTTAGATCAAACAAATGACGCAACAGTGCAACGGTCACGTTTTTGCAAATCTCCTCTGAATCAGCGGCAACTAATAAGTCATCCATGTACTGAATGAGAGCGGCACCGGACGGTAAGGAAAAGGCATCAAGATGACATTTTAGAGCTTGACTGTAAATAGAGGGACTTTCACAATAACCTTGAGGTGCGCGTTTAAACCGGAAGCTTCGGCCTCCGAGGGAAAAACCAAAAATATCTCTACTCTCTTCGGCGATGGGAATACTAAAGAAAGCATTCTTTAAATCAACAACTGAAAACCAAGTCGCTGTAGAAGGTATCATCGTCAACAGAGCAGTGATATCTGGGACTACAGGAAACTGCGGTACGACAATTTTGTTTACCTCCCGAAGATCAATTACAAAACGATAAACAGGAGGCTGAGAAGGATCAGTGCGTTTAAGAACCGGAAGAACAGGACTGTTACATGTATTTCCTCTCGTTTCCTCAACCACACCCTTCTGAATCAAATCATGGACAATTTCCAGAAGTGCTTTCTCACCTTCAGTAGAGATTCTGTATTGCGGAATACGTGGCATTTCAGCATTGGGCTTAAGAGTAACAACATAAGGTGGGATCTCAAGACAACCAACGTCATTCGGACCCGTAGCCCAAAGCGTTTCGGGAAGAGAAAGCAATTCAGGTGGGAATTGATCTTTTGATAAGTACATTGGACTAGTCATTTTCTGTCCTAGAGTGAGGTATACACCAGAAGGTGAACAATATATCGTAGCATGCATTCTTTTTAATAGATCTAAACCCAACAGATTTTCACCACAACCATTCGTCAGAAGAAGCGGAGCTTCTAAATCATAAGGGCCTATTGAAACAGGCAAAGGGCAAGAAACTGGATTGCGAACAGGGGCGCCAGAAAATCCTACAGATACATTCGTTAAGCCAGACAAAGGTGCGCCAGGGAGTTTAGAATGAATGATAGAGCTTCTCATGGCACCAGTATCTAAAAGAAATGGCTCTGAAACACCCATTGTAGTGACATTAACATAAGGTCCATTCTGATCCACTGGAATTGACGTAACCCCCTTACTTTGTCCATGGCTGTCCTATTCAAAATGAAGACTTTCATTCCCTCCTTCAATATACTGATCCTCACTGTAATACTGTGTAGACCTAACATTTTGCTGGTCAAAGTAATTTCCGGAATTTGGAGGAACAAAAGAACGCTGCTCTTGGGTTAACACACCTCGACCTCTACCTCTATTTGCTGACTGAGAACCACCACGACCTCGTGAAGCAGATGTTGCTCCATTACGCTGCAACAATGCCGGACAATTGTTCTTAAAATGACCTTCCTCCCTACAATAAGCACATTGATTGGGACCTAGCAAAGGTCTTGGAATGAATGGTTCAGGCTTTTGATACAACCTCTGAAACTGCAGAGGCTGTTGAAACTGAGGCTGAACATAACGAGGAGGATAAGCCTGTTGCAAGAGAACTTTAGTTTTTAATTCTTTCGTCTTTTTCTCTTGTTTTTCCCTTTCTTCTTTGTCTCTATTTTCATAATATTGTGCAGTAGCCAATATCTGGGCGGAAGAAGAAACTGCCCATGAACTCTCGGAGTCTTTTAGCTTGTGTGATAGTTCAGGAAGCAAGTTATATACGAACTTATCCACAAATAATCGCTGTCCCCCTTCTGTAGCCATATCTTGACCACTGTGATCAATGAATGTCTCCTCGAATCGGGTAAAGAAATCGGAAACACTTTCATCTTTCTTTTGTTTACATACTGCTAGCTTATCCCAATTAACTCTCAAAGCAGGCATCATTGTTTTCATTAATGTAATAATCCTACCAGGGAGTTCTGAGATCAAAGCGTCGGGCTTTGCACCACCTACTTGACCTCTATCTGCGGCAATAATAGCGTTCCAATCGCCGCCTAATTCTTGAGCGTGATCCTCTCTACGAATTTTAGCCCATATTGTCTGTGGAACTACATTTCCCATCAACATGTCAATATCTGCTAGATTCATAGTACATGCATCAACTGTTTGCGACAACTCTTTATAGTAACCAGCAGGATTTTTGCGTGAATCTGGTAGTGACTGTTTAAGTGCTAAAACTTCAGACCTTTTCCAGGGGACATGTATCCATATGCGCTGAAAATGCGCAGGAATAGCTGGATTAGCACCTGCTGCTGCAACTTCTTCCTTCCATATTGGAGAAACCTCTCTCATGGGATAGTTTTTCAGTGCTGTCCTAACTGAAGGATCAGAATCAGGAAAAGTCTGTGAGAACAATAGGGATCTGAAAGAAATAAGTGTTCTGACAGCGCTTTCAACCTTAGGACCCACAATAAGTCCTTTGTCAAAGTCAGCCTGAACATCTAACAGATCCTGAGGGACCGAACCCAAATTCATATCCTCCCATTCTTTAGCGAGAGTATCGCACATAACTTTAAAAACATATCTCTGCGTAGGTGCATTCCATTGCAGAAAGGTGGACATAATATCAGACGTACTATATTGGGGACCCTTCTTGATCCATCTACAAGCAAGTGAGTCCAATTTTTCTCGCTCTTCGGAGTCTGGGAATTGACTACGAGACTGTCTTCGAGAAAAAGCTGGAGACACGTTTAAAGCTTCAAAGAAAGGTGATAAGAGACCAGAGACAGTATCGGCAAATCGCTTACGCATAGATGGAGAGTTTGACATAAGGATAGGGGACAAGGTATTAGGTGAATTAACTAAAGGAGCATTAGGAATTGCCAAAGGAGCAGAAGGCAAAGGAGTTAAAGGCAAAGCTGGCATAGGCAATACTTGAGGAGGCAAATGTGGAAAAGCTGGAGCAGGCGGAAGCACAACTGGCGGCTGAACAGGCTGTAACATCGGGGGTGCATTAGCACCTTGTACATAGGGCGGAGGCAATTTCAATAAGTGGGACATTAAGGAATCTTCCTCAAAATCTTTTCTCTTATCAAGGGAAGAGATAGGCAACGTCGGATAGCATTTATCTATTACCATTCGATGCTGTCTGTCTGAAATTTCCATTGCATTATCTATTTCATCATCTTTGAATTGCTGAGCAGCCTGTATAATCGTCATTCCCTGTGTTTTCCTATCTCGTTTCGCTTGTTTAATTTCTCTCTGTTTGGCTTCCTTACGCCAAAGGCGAAAAGAGTCAAACATTGCCGGCCGGGCTTTTCTTTTAAATAACGTTGCTTCTAAATTATCTAGCACATCAGTTTCGAAACTACCATTTTCTGGCCATTTTAAAACACCATCTTTCTTTGTATATCGGGTCCATGTCTTATTAAAGGCAATAGGACCAACACCATGTTTAGAATAGAGCTCATATGTGGGAGTTCCAACCGAAGGAATCGGACAGGAGTCCTCAAGCTGGGAGTCCCTATTACAACCAAAGCAACAAAGTTTTCCAAACTTAGTCAGACCAGACATCTCACGATTTTTACTGGCTGTTCACAAACATCAAGGGGGTAAAACTTTCAGTTTACACAGCACAAATGCACTTACCCCTCGGCTTTGGCCACTGCAATGGCCAAATCTAAGGACCTAAGGACAAGACAAAGACCAAAATTTGTGGGCGCGACCCACCAAATACTTAACTAAGGATGTCTTCTTACACCAACAGAGGCCCGTCTATCGTCTCGCTTTACCATACATCATCAAAGAAAGGGCCAAGGCAGGGCGGCAGTCAGGGCAGCAGTCGTCAGTAGCCGTCAGGAAGGAGTAACCGCGCTGAAAAAGACCTTCGGACCACTTCGACATACAGGGGTCGCTTGACGTGGCTCGCGATTCCTCCAGAATTTTCTTGCGGGGCTCCTCACGACCTTCAGGCAGAACCGGTACCGCTGAAGCCGCCCCACGTTGGGCGCCAGTTGAAGAACCAGAACCTTATGGGCCTGGCGGCGCAGGGTACGCCTGAAATCTCCTTGGATTCACCTGCCTCAACTAACAGAGACACGGGACACTCTGTCAGGCGTAAAAGATCAGATTTTATTAGCTGCAGCTAGTACAGTTGTCCAAGAAGTACACAAGGTATGTTCTCAGGAGACTGCCACTTTACTTTGTGGCGCACAATCTTATATACCGTATAAAAACCATTTATTAACTACATACACTCCCAGAACACATAGAAAGGAGCCAGTAAGAATAATGTAAAGATAGAACAGAGCCAATAGAAATGTCGGAAAACAAGACAGCACCAATAGAAGGAATTGGAAAACAAAGTATCAAGTGACTTAAGGTTGCCTCCCCTCCAGCTGTGTTTGTCACCCCTCCCCTGAACTAATTCATTAACCGATCCACAACGAAGTTGCATGTGGTGCGATAAGTTTGTGTGCGTTTGGAGGACAGTTGTGAAATGAGAGAATACTAGCAAAGGACAGCGAAGGCCAGACGATAAGATAAGATCGGCAGAGAATAGTGTGAGCCTACAGATAGTTGAAACAAGGATTAGAAAACCAGACAGGGATTAGTGTACTCGGTCAGACCTTAATACCAGCCTTGTAAAGATAGAGGCAGAAGGCTGTTTTGAACACCATGTTGCAGAATAAGCAGAAAAGGCAGAATGGACTTCGTTCGCTGTGCTGCCTGAGTGAAGGCAACATAAAATGGCGGCGGGCCACAAAATGGCGGGTCGATACGATCGTATTAAAAAATCGAATTTCCTCAATCTCGTAGTCCTAGGTCTAGTCCTGTGTTACAAGTATGTGGCCCGGTTACTCAGGACCCATAGTAGGTTTTGCCCAGGGACATCAGGAGTACAAGCCCACAACCCCCACTGTTGGACCCAGTAACTCCTGCTTGCCCCTTACCCTCTGATTGTGGTTCTTACATACATTCACAAAGGAGAAGGGTCCCAAGTGGATCCCTTCTCCTTTGTGAATTGTTAGCACCTTATGTGAAAAGTCGGTTACCTACTAATGGTTTGCTATTGAATTTGCAGTTGAAAACCATTGATACATTGCATTCTGAATCACAATTTAAAACTCACACCTTAAACACGCCCCTTCCACAGTGTGAATCAGTATGTATTTGTAAACCTATCTTGCAATCATTTGATAAATATTTAATGAATCCCGAAATAGGTTTAGTACACCCAGAAAAGACATTTAGGTGTCACAAACCATGTGAGTTAGCGAATCACAGTGTTTGCCTGCAGTAAATGTATTCGCACATCTGGGCCCTACTATTATTGGAAGTCATTAGTGAGAAAACCCGACTTAAAAGCATTTATATGAGCACGGTGTAATGATGTAACATGGCTCCATGCCAGAACACTGGGCATGGAACCAGCTTGTTCTGAGGTTCTGTGATGCAGGGTTCTCTGGATGACAGTTGATATGCTGGCTGTTGGTTGAGACTGTAATAAATACCTCCTACCACATATCTTCATCTGGTGTGGATTCACATTATTACACTGGCGACGAGGATGGGATAAAAAGGAACCCAGAGGAAGGGACAGCCTCAACAACAACAAAGAAGGAAGAGCTTGGATTATTTAGGAGAAAAACTGAGATAACTTACAGAGACGTGCTGGGAGAGGATCGAGCGTCTTGCAGCATGTTCTAGCGGAGAAAAGTGTGAAATTGCGGTTGTAGGGGCTTTGTGGAAAGCTGTTTGAGCATTTACTAAGGATCAAAGTGGTCTCTGGATGCTTCACGACGTCAGAAGGTCAGTGAGCAATTGAAAAAGGACTGTAAGCTGTGGGAATTGTTGGCGGCCATCTTGAGTGTGGTGAAAGGAGAAAAACAAGCCAGATTGACTGAAGAAAATAGACTGGATGTTTGGTTGCGCCCATTTTGAGTGAGGAAAACGATCTGAGATTGCTCAAAGAGAAAGCAAGCCCAACTGCCTGAAGAAAACGGACTAAATGTTTCGTGGCGGCCATCTTAGATGAGGAAGAAGGAATTTAAAAAAACATTTTTTTTTTTACAGCGCAATTGTTGGAGGACATCGAAGAAGAACATCGACGGTCTATTGGAAGTTGAAACTTAGACGGAGACTGGATAAGGATCACTATATTGGTTTGTGGTCACGGGAATATACATTTCTTTGGAAACTTTATTGCACTTGTGGAATACAAGTATTGGGCGTTGTAAAATGAAGTAAACTGAAAAGGTCGTCTCTGTGGTGACAAACACACCTGAAGACCCGTGTTTGATATAGCGGCATCGTGCTGGGACATACGGTGACTGGGAAACCTTTTGGACTTTAAGTACTTTTAGCAACTAGTAGGGTTTGGAATATATTGTGGGGAAGAAGTGTTTTACACCTCTTGTGAGTATGCAGAATGTTACGGCGCCGCCGTTTTTCTTGTCAGATCCAGGAGAACCGGTTATTAAGTGGAAGAAATGGAAAAAGATTTTTGAGAATTATGCCAGGGTGTGTGGTACGAATTTGAGTGGTGAAAGGAAGCAGGCACTTTTGTTACATTGTTTAGGGGGTGAAGGACAGGAGGTGTTGGAAAATCTACCTCCATTGTCGCAAGCTGATCAGAGGGGGTTGAATGAATATGAAATATGTGCAAGACAACTAGATTTACATTACTTGCCAAAGATTAGTACTATTATGGAAAGGTACCATTTTGGTTTGCGGGAGCAAGGGAAAGAGGAGAGTGTTGAAGAATATATTACGGCGTTACGGAAGTTGGCTTCAAGTTGTAAATTTGGGGTGTTGGTAGAAGAAAGGATTAGAGATCAGTTTGTGCTGAGGTGTTGCAGTGATAAAGTGAGGGAAGAACTCTGGCTAAAGGACGAGCCACCGTTGGATGAGGTTGTTAGTATTGCAAAAAGGGTAGAGCATATGTTAAAGTGTGTTGGAGAACTAAGTAAAGCACATAAAGAAGACAAGGTCAGTGTAAAAGCACAAGAAGTGGAGTGTCAAGTCATACAAAAAGATGAGAAGAAAAAAAAGTATGAGGGTGTCCGTGAGAAAGGTGTTGTAATTGAAAATAGCGCAGAAAAGACACAAGGGAATAGGAGGTTTGCAACACCTTTTCAAGGAAATTGCTACAGATGTGGAAGATTTGGACACATGGCTAATGCAAGTGAGTGTCCTGCTAATAGGATTACTTGTAATGTTTGCGGAAAAAGAGGACATTTTGGGAAAAATTGTAGGATGAGGAATAGGAGAGATTCTAGATCAGAAATAAAGGAAGTCAGTTTTCAAGTTAGTGAGAGTGAGGTGGAACACCCCTCTGAATGGGTTTTGGTGGGGGATGTTAGAGTCAAAATGAAATTTGATTGGTGCTCTCACATCATGTTTCTCTCAAAGGATCTTTTTATGAAGAATTTTCAAGGAAGGAAGAAACTGTTCAAACCTAATATTGAACCTACGGGTTATGGTGGGTTGCCAATTAAGTTATTAGGTTATTTTGATGACTGCATTGAGTACAATGGTAGGTTCACTGATGCTAGGATTTATGTTGCTGAGAGGGGTGATAATTTGTTGAGCTGGAGTCATCAAGCACGTTTGGGTGTCCTTCTCAATCCTAATGCACATCCTCGTCGCCAGTGTAATAATGTGAATCCACACCAGCACGTCTCTGTAAGTTATCTCAGTTTTTCTCTTAAATAATCCAGGAGAACCGGTTATTAAGTGGAAGAAATGGAAAAAGATTTTTGAGAATTATGCCAGGGTGTGTGGTACGAATTTGAGTGGTGAAAGGAAGCAGGCACTTTTGTTACATTGTTTAGGGGGTGAAGGACAGGAGGTGTTGGGCACGTAAACCAAATAATGAAATCCGTCTATGTGTGGATCTTCGTGCCTTAAATAAAGAAGTGGTGGTTGACAAGTTCCCACTTCCCAATATTGAGGAATTAGTATCAGCGTTGGATGGTGCTTGTTATTTTACCACTCTGGATATGGCATCAGCATACCATCAGGTTCCGTTGAGTAAAGAGTGTCAAGAATTAACAGCTTTTATTACGCCAATGAGGGCCTTCAAGTTTTTGCGTATGCCGTTTGGGCTGGTTTCTGCAGCCTCAGTATTTCAGAGGATTATGGAAGATCTTTTTAAAGGCATTTCAGGCGTAAAGTGCTACCAGGACGATGTATTAATATGTGGGAGAGACGTGAGAGAACATGATGAGAGGTTGCATGCTGTGCTTAAAAGGATGCTTGATGCTGGGTTATCTCTTAGGCGAAGCAAATGTAAATTTGGAGTCACTGAACTGGACTATTTGGGTCATCATATTTCACGGCAGGGGGTGAGTCCTAAAAAGGATTTGGTGGACACTATCGAAATGTTAAAAGAACCGTGTACAAAAGATGAGGTTTCTTCATTCTTAGGTATGGCAGAATTTTATAACAAATTTATACGAAATTTTGCAGATAAGACAGTAAATCTAAGGAAGTTGATGTGTAAGAATGCAGAGTTTGTTTGGACGGAAGAGTGTGGTACAGAATTTAAACAAGTAAAAAATGATCTCAGGAATGCACCAAACTTACAAGCTTTTGTACCTGGGAATCCCACTTTCATTGTTACTGATGCGAGTATAAAGGGGCTGGGTGCTCTTCTTTTTCAGATCAGGAAGGGCCAAGAGGTGCTAATAGCTTGTGCTTCAAGATGCTTGAAAGGGGCAGAGATAGGGTATTCTGTTATAGAGAAGGAAGCGTTGGCAATTTTCTGGGCCATAAACAAGTTCAAAAAATTTGTGTGGGGATCTTCTTTCGTAGTCAGGTCTGATCATAAACCCCTGAAAGAAATTTTTGAGAAGAAGGGTTTGGACTCAATTTCCTCGAGGATCAGGAGATGGGTAATTTCCTTACAGGAGTATAACTTCATGTTTGAATACATTCCGGGAAAGACAAATGTAACGGCAGACTGTCTGTCGAGATTGGTGGAGGTGGTAGGGAATGATAAATCTCAGGATGAAAATGATCAATGTGATGCTGAGTGTGGCATAAGAGTTTGTGATGTTACGCTGGGGGCTGTAAAGGAAGATGAATGGAGGGATGAGTTGCAAAAGGATAGTGAATTGTGTTCTGTGATGTCTCTTTTGGAACAGCATAAGTCTCGAAGTCTGGTTAAACCTTGGTCGTTAGTTGCGAATGAGTTAGCCGTTGTTGATGGTATTCTAATGAGGGGCACAAGAATGATTCCCCCATTGAGTTTGAGAGAAGTCATCGTGAACATGGCTCATGAAGGGCATATGGGCATTTCTAACACCAAAGAGCGCATCCGTCAGGATTTCTGGTGGCCTGGATTAGATTTGATGGTGGAACGTACTGTTAGGGAGTGAACACCTTGTCAAGCTAGTGATAAGGTGCTCAAACCAAGATGTTCACCTATGGTTTGTAGAAGTTTACCAAAAAGTCCATGGGATGAATCAGCTATCGATATTGTGGGGCCATTGCATGGAGAACATCAGACTCCTTACCTGTTGGTGTTGCTGGATTTGTATTCACGATGGGTGGAGGTGAGTTTGGTGAGAGAGATCACTTCTCAATCTGTGATCAGTTTTTTAGAATCTGTGTTCAAACGCGAGAGTTTTCCTAACTCTATTCTTTCTGACAATGGTCCGCAGTTCTGTTCTGCTCAGATGGAGGAGTATTTTGTAAAATGTGGAATTGTACATAAATAAATTGCGTTATATCATCCAGAGGCGAATGGTGCTTTGGAGAGATTTAACAGGACTTTAAAAGAGAGTATACAATTAGCAAAGGTAAACTGTTTAGATTGGAGAAAAGAACTGCAGGGTCGTATAACAGCTTACAGGTACACTCCTCATGCATCAACGGGGAAGACTCCTTTTGAACTGCTCAGGGGAAGGTCTCCAAATACTTGTTTGTGTCCTGGCTGGATGGTTGCTGGGAAGGGTTTGAAAAATAATGGTATTGGGGAATGGAGAGACAAAGAAGTGTCTCTGCAAAGCAAAAGGAAGATTTATGTTGATAAAAGGAATAATGCGAAAGTTACAAATTTTGAGGTTTGAGATAAAGTAAAGGTCAAAGCTCCTGTTGGGTGTCAAAATTGGTCAAAATATACCTCTCCAAAAACTATCATTAAGCTGTTTAAAAATGCTGTCAAGACGGATGATGGTCGCATCTGGAATCATAGTCGTGTAGCACATTTTGGGGGGTGTGGTGTGGCCGACAGGAGAGATGATACTTCTTATCGTTTTCCCTCTGACATTGATTTAAGGTCTGATCATACTCGTAGGAGTGTCAGAACAAGCAGGTTTCCTTTACATTTGCGTGATTTTGTGTAGTTCTTTCTACCCTCTTTTTCTTTCTGTTCAAATGTGTTTTTGTTCTCATGTTACTTCTGTTCTAATGTAAAGAGGAAGAAGTGTAATGATGTAACATGGCTCCATGCCAGAACACTGGGCATGGAACCAGCTTGTTCTGAGGTTCTGTGATGCAGGGTTCTCTGGATGACAGTTGATATGCTGGCTGTTGGTTGAGACTGTAATAAATACCTCCTACCACATATCTTCATCTGGTGTGGAATCACATTATTACACACGGCTGCATTTGAATAAAGCTGTGAGAGTGGTCTTATAGTTCAGCTGATCGAAAATAGTTCAGTCTATGTAACGCCTGGTGTTTAAAGAAAGTTTCTTGAATCATTATGCCTACCAGGCAATACATTCACAGATCAAAATCAACATCACAAATCACCCTCAAGTTTTTTTTTATTGATATGCACAATCTTGTTTGTTCTAGAGTGAACAACGTTCTAGTCTTTGCACACAGATGGACACTCATCTGATAAGAGATTCTTAACCACCATCCTATAAACCTACTTGGCACACAAACATGCAAATATGTGTCCATATGAATGAAAGCAAAGCCACTGGCAATGTTCCCAGTCCCACTGCAGGCCACTTATTGTTGTCTTGTACTACTGAATCTGGGACGAGGGAGTCCCTGGGTAGATTAAGGTAAGACCTAAACAGCCTTTCATTTGTCTTATATCAGGTTTTCTCAGAAGTATAATGCCCTGCTGCGATTTTAAGGATTTTTGGAAAATGCAAGTATTTGATACCGTTTACTAGTGATATGGATAAAGGCATTCAGTGTTTGTTTCACTACGACGTGGTCTTTTTGATGTGTTTTTTTAATATATTTTCAGAGCTTTTTGAAAATGAACATGTGCGCATTGGAAAAAAAGGTGAGTAGCATGTTATAGGGAAGTGCTGGTCATAACACTAAGGCATGCAATACAGTAATTCACTTTCTGTTTAAATATAAAGTTCTGCTACCTGAAAAATAAAAACACGAATATTGTAATCTGTCCATGTTTAAAAACAGTTTCCTGGATCACCTAGGTAGACATGTTGTACATTAACAGTTAAGCTGCACCAAACGTTTGAGTGATGTTATCTATTGTGGTCAAAGAGATTTGTTGAAAGTAAGATAAAGATACCAGTATATCTACACTAGTATTGAGAATGACTTACACCTGGTATTTATCAGTAGTTTAAGTACATTGTAAAACATGTTTATTTTACCAGATGACTACAATTTACACATAAAATTAACTTGCAATTGGTGTTCTTGGAACTCATTTCCATATTCAGTTATTATACTAACAAGATATCCACCTGTAGGGAAAAAAGAGGACAAACCTAATTATTATGAAGCTCTGCTACACTCTCCTCTGTGGAATGTACCAGGCACAAAATACCCACGACCCCCTTTAAAAGTGTGATATGGCCCCTGTCTAATCTGGGCTAAAGAAAGTGGTTATCTGTCTGTACTATCAGTGTTTACTAACCTCAGTCAGGTTTTGTTAGAAGGGATGGTAACTCTCCCTCCATGTCCGGTGGAATACTTCATTGTGGTGTTCCTCCTTTGTTGGTTCATGGTAGGCTGGTTGGTGGAATGGGATTGTGCGGAAATGAGCCCTAGCTCTGTTGGTTATGGGCCACATCATTGTAAACCCCTTTCCCTTTTTTTCAGCAGCAAGGTGTTGCAATATTACGCATCCTTGGAAAGCCATCAATCTCAGTAAACAGCAGCATTATTTCCTTTGTAGTATAGACTTTTAGGTTCATGCCAAGCTGCATCTTTGCACTGAAAAAGTTCAAATATTTGCATCTTGGCTTTATTTATAGCCAACCATCGTTAACACAGTGACTGTTTTTCATTTACTCTCCTCATGGCAGTCTTGGAAGAGGAAGACTAAGGGCTTGATTTAGGTCTCGGCGGAGGGGTCACACCCTTGCAACGGTGACGGATATCCTGTCTGCCAAAATTTAAATACCATAGAAAACAATGGTATTTTGATTCCGGCAGATGGGATATCTGTCACCATTGCAACGGAGTAACGTCTCTGCCAAGATCTAAATCAGGCCCTAAGATTTCTCCTTCTGTGCCCAAGAGTGATCAGTTTGATATTTAGCCTTTTAATTCTAAGGTTATGCCTTGCTGAGCTTCACTTGTTCTGCTAAACTGTTTTCCTTAAGACAAACCAGAGGTTTCATTTGCTTGAGTTTGCTGATAGTCTGTTCTCCAAGGAGCTCTCCGAGAACCTGTTTGTTCTCTCTGTGGTACTTCGGGTCAGCTGGAGACTGGAAGCCTTTCCAGACATACTATCTAATCTGCCCCTACTGACACCGCCAAGTATTGCCTCTGTTAGGGACCCGCTTGTAGCCTCTTAGCTGAGGTCTGCTTCAAGTGTTATGAAGAAAACTCAGTTGTTGGGTCTGAAAAATTGGAGGAAGGGAAAAGCAGGAATATGCCTCTTACTTAAAAAAGTAACTGCTCTGCATAGCTCATTTGGGACTTCTGCTCCTTTGATGATTCAGTCAGCTTCGACGAGATTCTGGAGGAAACAGCACATTAAATGCAGATACCATTGAACAGTGTTTCTTTTTGGAAGCACACATTGGCTTTTTATTTCCTGTAAGAACTAACTGGAGGGCAAATTAATTTGTCATAAGGATTTACCATCTCTATATTTTTATTGCATATACTAAGAAACATGCTTCTTTAGGGTCAGCCAAGCAGAAGCCTTATAGTGTGTACACAGTGCTTAATTTGTGAATAAAAAGGTGCTGGTGCCCAAAGCCCTCCTCTTAAACATGCAGCTGCTGCAATTAAATGTGTAAACATGGAATACTGAGACGGCGTAATCCTGAAGCCATCTCGGGCCTCTTCAATCCATAGAAAGCCACTCCCTGCCCCTTCAGCTCACTCTTGCAGCTTTCTACTTTCTCCCTTTGTGACTCATTTTCGTTTTTCCCATCATCCGTCTTTGCCATATGTGTCTTTGCTTGCAGCAAATGCTTTAAGCCGAAGCACCGGAAACAAGCACAAATTAAGCACTGGGTGTACATAATACTTGACAGGTTGGGATCGCTCCACCGTTCATGCAAGTACCTAATGAGTCTTCTTGCTTTTCCCCTTTAGTAGAGTGTACCCGTGTGCTACTCAACTGGCCTTTAAGTGTTTCTGTAATCGCTTCTCAGTGCACTTCTAAGTTTTCAGCACATGACTCGGAATTCCCTGAACTGACTTGGGAACAGATGAAGCCTAGCTGAGGTTGTGCAGTAACTGAGGGTGTGCAGCACATGCTGAGGCTTGTGGGGGAGGGCTGATGGCATTTAGGGAATGTCCGATGATGTACAGACCATGATTAAGGGTGGATATATCCTGGCTCGGGCAGGGTCATAGTGTTTATGAGGGTCATCTGAGTTTTACTGATGCACTGCAGAGCATGAGAGTGCACTGATGCCAACCAATGATCTGATGAGTCTGACTGATGGCATGTAAAAAGTGGCAACGGGGATGGAGTCTGTGGCTTTGTGTGTGTGTTTCGTATATGTGTGTGTGGAGTGAGGGTGTGCAGTGTGACGACAGTTATAGCATGAGTCAAGAATGTATAGGGCATGGTTGAGCCTGTGTTAAGCTTAGCTGTATTTTTTAGAGTATACAGAGGTTGTGCAGAGCATGCCAGAAGGTGAACAGAGGATAGTTGCAGCTAAGAAGACAATTGTTGATGCTGTGTATAGAATGGCTGGAGGTGTGCAGAGCCTGTCTGACTGAGTTAAGCGCATGGCTCTAGTCATGAAGAGTATGTCTGAGAGAGTACATACGAGGGTGAGCAGAATATTTATTAGAGTGAACAGAAGGGGCAAGAAGATGTGCAGGGTGAGAGAGTAAGATTAAACAAGCATTTGCAATGCAACGGGTCTCGCGTTTGCTCATGTTAGAGCTGATAGCGTTGTAAACTCCTAACCCGACTTTTCACCTATCGGCAAAAGTGCATTTATGTACGTAACCAGAAAAAGTGCAATTAACTGTGTAAAGCACTTGACTTCTGCCAAGCGAAATCGCGCTAGTAAATTAGAGAAAAAGTAGTCCACGAGCTGGACAGAAATCAGCGAGCCTCGTATGTTTTCTGTACTTGGTCGATGCGCTCGAGGAGGGTTAGCCACCGGAAAAGGCATGACTATGCATGCCTTCGACTAATGAAAGCAAGCAGATTTTAATAGGCAAGCCCACGAACCAATGAAAAACACTGGCGTGACATCGACAGCGCTGCGAGCCCTTTTCGAAACACTAAAGCGTCTCGCTGCCATACGCATGCGCGAGCGCATGCAACGCAGGCTCGACCCTAAAAATGTAATTGTGTACAAAGCATGGGTACCAAAGTGTGGCGAAATATTTTAATAAATGCTATAGCTAACCTCCCCCAACAACCATTTCGGGGTACCCTCCGTAGACCACGAAAAGATACCTTAAAACATAATTGTCTTGCCTATTGGGTGCATGTGAAAAGTTCCACACTAACTCCCTGAATATGTTGGGAGAAGTACAAGGA
This sequence comes from Pleurodeles waltl, assembly GCF_031143425.1. Lineage (NCBI taxonomy): Eukaryota > Metazoa > Chordata > Amphibia > Caudata > Salamandridae > Pleurodeles > Pleurodeles waltl. The sequence continues at coordinate 1,082,611,734 of NC_090437.1, read as the reverse complement.
GAACATAAATCACACAGTTAAACGAACAATAATTGCAATCCACTTTCCTAAGCGTAAACTGTTAAACGCTAAGAATTTGAGGAAAAATAATAAAAAGAAAAGTTGCGAAAAACAGCTTTAACATAGTCCAATTAGTGTCAGTGGGAGCAATCTTTACAACTCGTTGGAATCCCAATTTGGTCGCAAATATGAGTTTGCCTCGAATTAGGAGGTCATGTTTTACTCACAATATGTTTTCCTTTCACATTCCCGAGTGATAAAATCTAATGAAATATAAACCTAATACTACTGGAAAAGAAGAAAAATAATGATGTGGTTCTAAAACTAAGGTACCTCGAGTTATGCCTTATTACAAACAGAGAAAAGCAAAATCAAGAAGTAATGCACCAGTGGTACTTATTTGGCCTATGTACTACTACCCTGCGTGCTACAGCAATCATAACCAGCCTTTAGGAGTTCCATTGAGCCCTTTCGATGGGACCCAAAGAGATTAATTGTTCAGTCCAAGCAGCCAGTTTGAGATGATGACGTAGGCTCAGTAAACAAAGTTACGTTTGGACAAAAGCTTGTTGAGTAAAAACATCACCTGCAAGATGAATCCCAGGACTGCAGCTACTGAGGGTGGTAAGTACCCTCCGAAACCCACTGCTCAATGCAGTTCTGTACCATGAACCAGATTTTTTTTTTCAATTAGTTCCCTCTTTGCTGCCTTTACAAAAGTTTCACTCTTATTAATCGACAAGGTTGGCAGGATTCAGGACCCCCACATGCAGCTTGCAGGATCATGCATTTCCGAGTTCCATAAGAATTGAAAAAGCTACAGACAGGGAATTGTGCTAGAACAGGCAGGTGAAATAGCATTTTTATATAATTGATTTACAATCTTCACCTTGGTCCTAGTGGAAGTCAGGAATTTACAATATTTCACAGTGATAATATTCTACTACACGTTGGTACTGGGTATGTCTTTAGGAAATGTGTGGGTAGTTTATGGTCTGTAATTCCTCCAATCTGGTACACATTTTTAGATACAAGCCTTTCACACATCCTGTACTTAAGTGGATTCTGGGCTGAAGTTTGAAGCTTACAGGGCCATCCACTGCATTTTGTGACTTATCACTCCTCCTTAAATGGGTTTGCTGGCACGTTATGCAGATTGTAGACACTTTGATCCAACACATCAGCCAAGCAGGGGAAAGCAACTGGCATTGTACCCTGCTGGTCCCAGGTGTAGTTTGAGAGGCTTGTTCATATCCAACAGAGACAATGAGAAGTTTGAGAGCAGACTCCATTTACTTGCTTTTGGAATCTGAAAAGTCTTTAAGAGTCAGAATAGTATGCCACCATTACTTCTCAGACTGTACTTCAAGGGATTTTACATCCCAGGTAGGCACATCAGAAATGTTTACATCACATGTATGCTTTACTTCATAGGCCTTTACATTGCAGTTAAGTGTATTACATTATATTTACATATGGTATTATAGCTACTGTAAAAAAACCAGACATTTTCAGATAAAATCAATGTTTAAAGGTGACAGCATAGATCACGCCCTGCACCCAACCCACTGAGGGATGGTCAGGCCCTTTGCCGAACCCCACAGAAGTGCCCAGCCACCACAGAAGCACCCAATGCCTGTGTCTTGGCATAGTGGAGGGTGGCCACAGGGCTTGCACCCAACCCCCTAGAGTCTTTGGTCATGCGCAGCAGTGGTTAGCTGTAATAGGCCTGGTCGCCAGGACCTCCCAATCTCCACTGCGCACAGCCGTTTGCTGTACACAGTAGGGTTGGCCTCAGGCCCTGGCCTCTGACCAGGCCTTTTGCCTAAACAGTGGCATTCACCCAAGCCCCATGGGTGCCCAAAACCCTGCTGTGCACAGACTCTAGCAGTGTGCAGTGGTGGGTTGGCCCTGCGTCTGACTCAATGCAGACAATCAACCCCCACTACAGACTGCTTACGATCTGCACAATAGCACTTGGCCACATAGTTTGGTCTTTAACCTTTGTTTTTTTCAGTGTGTATGTATATTATTTTAAACGTAAGTACATTCATTTAAAAAAACGTTGTCAATTTATTCACGCTCAAAAACATATATACATAAATGAGTGCAAATAATTATATTTACAAAGTTTTTAATAAATATAATTAAGTTTAACATAAATACATTAAAAATAGATGTAGTTATTTAATATAGAATATTTATGTATTTAACTTTAAAGTGATATTTTATTTCAAATTAATTTCAGTGATTTGATAAACAGTATTTAAAATAGGAATATTAAATATCAGTAAGTATTAATAATATTGTACTCATATTTATGTGAAATATTTAAAAAGGGAAATATTGTATTAAAATGTAATCTATGGGTTTTAAGGTTCCCAAAGGGATTTTACGGTTTAGGGATGGATATTTTTTAGGAGTGGTATGGCTTTTAGGGTTCAGAGGGTTAGTAGTGGTAAGACGTTTTTAGGGTTCAGTGATAATTAGTGTATATTGAAAGTCATTTGCAAAGATGGAGGGGCTCGGCTTCTGCCCGAGGAAAGTGGCTGCCTAATCAGAGAGCTCTGCCATGCCGAGGGACAAAAGCGGCCTGCTCTGCTGATACACCACCTCGACGGACACTTTAAACAGTGCCCAGCATATAGGAAGGTGTGGTGCTTTCAGCGACCCACTTTTGGAAAAATATCTCTTATAACCAAGTGCTCCAGAAGCTGCCTCACAATGCCTGACTCTAAAATGGCCAACACCAGGACTCCACATGGGTGAATCTCTACTCAACTACCCCAGAGTCACAACAAACCTCTTACCCCTGGAGGCGAGCACTTAGTGGCACTACCCTATTCTACAATGCTCTATAAGGGTAGGATCCCATAATATATAAAACTAACCTACCGACCAGAGCAAATATGGCATCAGCCCTCCCATTCTATGCCTGACCTTAAGATGACCACCTCTATTTAAAACAGTTCTCTCTAAAACTTGCTCCAGGACCTTATTACTTCTAAACTACACACATTTGGATCCTGAATTTCTTCACCTCAATAGCAACCCAAATTGCAGACTAGAGGGGGCTTAGAATAATCCCTTACACTCCATAGTGCTGTACTATGCAATTCAACAATCTATATTGCGGCACCATCTAAACTTATTTAACTGTTACTAACCCAGGAAGGATACCGACTTCTGGACCTCACCCTACCAACAGTTGGTGCGTCTGTCAAACATTTTAAGGACTACCGAAATCCCTCAACGTGCCCCCAACGCTAAATATACACCGCTCCAGACCTAGGCTTGACCACTCGTGGCCTCCACCGCCTCTCCTCAGTTAGATTTTGTTGGATACCTCTCCATGGCATCTTGATTCTCATCCCAAATATTTAATCAATTACTACACTATCATTTTCTTCATTTTCTTTGTACCTTTCATATCTTTCCTCCTGTCCTATGCTACTCTACTATCTCATTTCCCTCCTCTCTACTCCCTCCCCTTCCTCTCTCACCCATTCTGTTTCCCCTCACCATGCCATCCCTTCAAGCACTGCTGCCACTCCCTTCATACCCCTACTAAACCAGCAAACTATAACCGGGATTTAGCTAGTTACAGCGACAAAAAGAACCACCTCCCCAAAAATGCAGAACATAAAAATACTCCCCCTTAAATCACCCATTCAAACAACTTAAAATCCTAGACCATACACACAATCTTAAGGGAAACCTCATTGTCCTTCAAGTAACCAAGGTGGAAATGAAGGAGGCAATCCTCCTAAAAAAAAAAAACATGGGTTAGTGAATTATCATGCGCCCCAGCCACAAACAAAAAAATGGGGTGATCACCCTTATCTCAAAATCCTCTGACCTCATTATCCTGTCCTTAGAAGCAGACACTGAAGGCAGATGGCTTCTTACTAAATTACAGAGGGACAACACTGAAATTATAGTCATGAACATCTATTCCCCCAATAACGAAAACCCTTCCTTTTGGATTCATCTCAATAAAGAACTCTCAACTTTACCTCCAAACTGCAGACTGATTCTAGGAGGAAATTGCAATTTACCCTGGGATGCCACCCTTGACAGTAATTCTGCATGTTAATTTAAACCCAGCAAATCCCATAAATAAATGCTAAATATGTTCACTTCTCCTAAACTTAAAGACGTATGGAGACTATTAAATCCCATGGGGAAAGATTACAAATTGTTCTCCCATCTGCACAATATATTCTCTTGCATTGGTTATATCTTAATTGACAAAACTCACATCCCAGCCACCTCTTCCCCAACCATTGAACCAATCCTAGCTTCAGACCATGCCTCTACTCTACGATATCGCTTGCAATACATCAGGAACAAAAACACAGAGTATGAACGACCTCCTCACGGAGCAACCCTCCTTTAAAGAAATAATCAAAAAAGAGACCAATGAATACATAAAACTCAAAAGGTCTTCCGATTCAAATACACAAATCATCTGAGATGCCCTGAAATGCACTATCCACAGGCACATGATTAAACTTATGTCAAAGAAAAACAAACTAGACAACAAAAACTTAGACCAACTAGAACAAAAAATAAAAACATTAGAGAAAGATCTCAAATGCACCAAAGACAAAACTCAATTAAACAACCTAATTAAATTCAAGCATTAATACTACAAGATTCTGAGTAACAAAGCCCACCTAATAGTCCAAAAATAAAAAGGAATGAAGTTGTGTGGACGTAATAAAGCGGGCAAAATACTTGCATCTTATTTAAAACAGGTTCATCAAAAGAAATGCATAACCTTTATAACCAGAGAACATGGTGTCACATCAACAAACAAGAAGCACATCCTAAATACCTTCAACAAATATTACCATACCTTCTACTCAAAAAGTAAAAACACTTCTTATGACATATGCTTAAACTACCTCAACAAAATTAATGTAATCAACAAAAGAATCACTAGAACAACTGATTTCTTGCACAGAATTAATAAACGCAATGAAAGCCAGGAAGGCTCCGGGCCACACACAGACAACAGAAAAAGCGCACACTCAATAACTTAACTCCAGACCTATGGTTTTTATATAGCAAAAATATCTTCTGTTATGTTTAGAACCATAAGATTCAAGTTTCAGGTAAGTGCATAAATTAGAAAGTATTTCACATATGTATCAATACCACTTTGATTGGAATGGGTAAGTTGTACTGTTTTTGATTAAATGACAATAATCTGTTTTAAAAGTTGACAGTGCAATTTGTAGAAACAGTTCCTGGGGGAAAAAAAGTTAGTATGTTTTACGGGTAAGTACATGACTTACAGTTCCGATCTCTGGGGGTTAGGAAGTCCACAGGCTGGGGTTCAAGTTAACCCCAAACACCCACCCCCAGCAACATGGGGCTGGCCGGGTGCAGAGGTCAAAGTTGAGGAAAATTTAACATGGGCTCCTATTGAGACTGGGGGCACTCTGTATCAGATCTGCTTGCAGGTAAGTACCCGCGTCTTCGGAGGGCAGACCTAGGGGTTTAGAGGAGAACCGGGGGGGCACAAGTAGCCACCAAACTCACACCCTCAGCAGCGCAGGGGCAGCCGGGTGCAGAGTGTAAACAAATCGTCGGGCTCCCAAAGCTTTCATATGAGTGGACCCGGGGGTGGGGTCACTTAGATGCTGCAGGCTGGGTCCAGGGGCTCGGTTTCAGAAAACCACAGGCTGGACAAGTAGAAGGGCCGCCTGTTGAACGTTGCTGCACCGGATGTTGTGTTCTCCAAGGCCTGGGGGTGCAATGTACCTTTTGGCGTCGGGTATCTTCATCCAGAGCTTTTGCTGTCAAGTAGGTCCTTTGGATTCACACTGCAAGCGTCGTCTTGGTGGACAGGAGAGGTCAGCCCAGGGTGGGGAGAATCAGAATCGCCTGGGGATCCTCTTTAGTCGGTTGGGTCACCTGGACACAGCCCGTGGGCGTCGGGTGCAGAGTGGTCAGGACTCGCGGATTAGGGGAGGCTCTGGAGTCCTTATATGTAGTTTCTTCTTAGACAGGGCCGATGTCCATGGGAGTTCTTGGTTCTCTGTGGTGCAGGCAGTCATCTGGAGGCTTGGCAGAGGTCGCTGGACCTGCTGGATGCGCTGTTTTTCTTTTGAAGGTTCTCTGAAGCAGGACACAGGCCGGTAAGTCTGGGGCCAAGTCACTTTTCGTCTTCCTTCTTCTCTGCTGGGGTTTCAGCTTAGCAGTCCTTCTTCTGTCTTCTTTCTTCTTCTGAGGTCGCTAGGAATCTGATGACTTAGGTTCAGGGAAGCCCTTAAATTCAGGATTTAGCTGTGTTACAGGGGTCAGAGGGCAGTAATCAATGGCTACTGACCCTGAGGGTGGCTACACCCTTCTTGTGTCCACTCCCTTTGGGGAAGGGGACACAAACTTAACCCTATTGGTCCCTGTCCTCCAAACTAAGAAGGAGGATTCTGCAGGGAAGGGGGTCACCTCAGCTCTGGACACCTTATGGGTGGTCCTAGCTGCGGTGGTCACTCCTTCCTGCTTTCCCTAATTTTCCCACCGGACTTGCTGCCAAAAGTTGGGCTTTGGGGGGTGGGCAACTCCACTAGCTGGGGTGCACTGTAACAAGAGGCCTGAGCACTTGAGGCTCACCGGCAAGTGTTACATTTCCTGCAGGCTCCCACCCCATGTGGCCAGAAACTTGTCTCTTAGTGTCAGGCTGGCACAGACCAGTCAGTCCTGCACTAAAGGATTGGGTAAAATACAGGAGCATCTCTAAGATGCCGTCTGGGTCCATTGTTCAATAAATCGAACACTGGCATCAGTGTGGGTTTATTGTGCTGAGAAGTTTGATGGAATAATGTCTGATGATGGGGCATCATGGCGCCATTTTTCAGCAAGAAGCAGTGCTTCTGGGGCATTGTCCATTAGAAAGTTATAAAGGTGGAGTAAATGTTTTGGCAAGGAACAGCAATTGATGTTATAGAAAGAATAATTAGTGCCTTTAGTGTAGTATGCGCCTAAGGCTTCTTCCCTAGAGACCTTCAGACAGTAAATATCAGCTTTCCAAAAAGGGTTATGGGAATTAAAGTCACAAGGGATCGGAAAGTTACAATGCTTACATTTCAAAAGACTTTCCAAAGAGTTTAAAGAAGAAATACGGACCCCTGAACAAGTGAGGTGAAGTTTGTAGAGAAAGCCGCTTTTAGAGTTGAAAGGGGCAGTATTTCTGAGCCCATTCGGACATGGATAGGCGCATATGGGCTTGCCTTTGGCACGCCAGCGGCTGCATGTCCGCGCCACAGCTGCTCTTAAATAGTGTCTGTCGGCAGGAAAAATGTAGCTGGAGCACTCACCGCTCTACAAAAACGGGCCGTCCATGATGGCCGCTATACAAGTATGGGCATGGTCAACAAACACTCATTGCACCATGCTCGAAGTTGAAAAATAACCCTAAAGAAGAATAAAAAGGCCCTGGACCCCCAAGAAAATCCCCAGTTTCAGAAGAGATTTTTTTAAAAAGTATCTGGGTGTAGGTGTGCCACAAGACACCCTACCTATAAAATCTTGAACTTGCCTATAACTACACAGCGCTGATATATGTAATATAACTATACATAATTCTATAGAGGGTTAATAATTATACTTCCATACCTACTGACAAAGTAAATGTACTCCAGATGTAATGAGATGCATTGTGAAAAAGCCACTCCCAATGTAGTGACATTGAATGTAACGACACCCCAGTGTAATGATCCTAATGCAATTACTCCTGATATAAAGAAATATGAAGTAACAAGTGACATTTCTCAGAACTGTTACAAAATCATTAGTCTGCTGCCTGGTACTACTAGGCAAATACTGTATTTCTCATGGTGACTTTTTTGTAGCCTAAAGTGTATGGGTGTAGTGAACCCCAATCTGTACACCCCAAAATATTAACCCAGCACCACACCTACAGATGGACGGATGAGTGACAGTGTTAAGCCTCAATTGCATATTGCAGTGTGTCCCAAGATAAGGCACATCAAGGCATATCAAAATACAGTAGTTAACTAAAGATTGAAATTCCAAAGGATTTACCACACAAATTTGAAAGGTAAAATACATAGTTTATAATGTGCAGATGCATAAGTATCAATACCATTGAGGCTGCCTCTGTAACAAGAGAATACAGAAATAGGAGCAAAATCAGTAAAATTAACTGCGATTCAAATGAGATAGCATCTCTAGTAACATCATGAGCCTTCACGAAAGCTGTGGCTCACCCCAAAATCTGGGGTTTATATTCAGTTTTCTTGTAATAGAAAGTACTAGTTTCTACAAAACCATCGTGTTGTGAGCAAAAGAACTGCACCTTTAGCAAATCATAGCAGCAACTTGACTCACTGTAAGCTGCTTTTATCCCCTGAGGGTTTTTGATACTCGCATTCTCAGCTGGAGCTTTCCATGAGGTGGATCATAGACTACTTCTTCCTGCTGCAGCTCATGACTGTGCAACAGTTCTTCACTCTTAACTCCAGGTTGAAATTGGTCACAGGTAACTTCACCAGGAGCTTCACCTTCATTTGATTCAACAACTTCAATAGTTACAGTTTTTTTCGGCACCGCACTCATTATCCACACTACAAACTTGCAGCTGGGAATCAGGGACTGTGTGATCACCACTTCTTCATCCACCGTCTTCATTCATCTCATATGAGCTACCTTGATCACTGTGGAAATCCTGCATGCTTCTTAATCAGGACTCAGTGTCAAAGTTGCATTGGATGGCACTGAATGAATTTCCTTTGTTGGTTCTATTGCAGGACTGCACCAAGGAGGCAATCTTGTAAGAAATTGGGTTATTGTTTGAAAGGAGTGGAAGCCCCACTCAGGCAACAACCAGAGTCCTTGTCTGAGTGAACCACAAAAGTCACTAAATTAACCTATGCTTAACCCTCCGGTAGTCTGCCACAAAAGCAGTCAGCCTTAACTGAGAGCAATGTGAAAAGTATTTATGCAGCACATAAACGTAATAACTCAGTAGAACTAAAGATATTCATGTAAAGGTTGCACTCTTTACCTCCACTGCACTTGATATAAATCTGCATAAGCCTCTAATAATATGCATGCATTGACTCCGTCAGCTCTCATGTATCTCTTATTATTTTTGCCCAGTTTATGTCCCTCTCTGGCACTTTTTTCAAACACTCTTTTACCGCTCTATATTTGTCATCACCCACCTCTGATGGAGCCTTATTAGGGGCGCCTCCAGCTGGTTCCTCTCTCAGCTAAGAAACAACAACCTTACATCAAGTCCATAAATCATTGAAAACAGCAGTCTCAAGTGTATCCAAATCACTCCAAAGCTTTTCTGAAAATTGTCACCAGTCTGTGGACCTCCTCATACCAATTGCCAGCTTCCTTTCTCAGTTTTGGAAAATTTGTTGGAAAGGCATTAAGATCACCCCTACTCCAAGGCACATAATTCCCCTCCATGCACTTCTTTCAAAGGAAATTCTGACACTTTCTCTAATTCTTATTTGTTAATAACCATCTTTGCTTTCTTTCCAGCTTTTATATTGTTGTTTTGTTCCACTTTTCTCAGTATTTAAGACACTTCAACCCTCAGACTTTTCAACTAAGTTTTTAATATTAGCCCGTAAAGTCACTAATCCTGTTTCATTTATGTCTGCTTCATGCAGAACCTTCCTATAGTTTCTCTATAAATCCTTTACTTTGTATATATAGAGTTCATAGCCATAAGCTACATCCTCAAACTTGCTATATGCTTCATTCGAACAACTTGCTGCATCTCTGATGAGGCATTTCATTTCATCTATATAGTATGACATCAATCTATTTCAATCTATTTAAATCAATTATTTCCCATAAACATTCTCCAAATTTGATCTTTTAGAGTCCAATATTAACCTCTCCCTCTTTAGAAAGTACAAAAGGTTTAGGAGAGGCAGGGCAGAAATAGGCACAGTTTCAACAGCAGGCAAATGGATTAATGTATTCTCATATGGAATGCCTTTATTATATGTTATACTTGCATGTGTCCCTTCAAGTGCTGTCAGTCCCTGGACACTCATACTTGGTTCACCCGATGTGCATATATTAGGTGGAAGGGTTGACCCCACTTGTGTCTATGAATATGGAGGAGGTCTAGAAAAATCATCCTCTCCTTCTCAATATTGTTTTTTATATAGGTTCTCCTTGTCACCCTCATCAACTTACTTCTTACAGTTCTTTTATTAACTATTGCATGGAAAACACTCACTTCCTCCATATCCTCTCTTGATTATCCCACTTTGTTTGAAACCACCTCTTCAGTGAACCCTTATACTGCTTCTTCATTTTGTTTTTGTCTTTGGGCTAGCCACTTGATCCCATTTATTCAATGCTTCAAATTGAGTAGGTCTAGGAAGTGGCCCCCACTCATTCATTGTTTGTCTTAAGAAATTTAGCTTTTTAATGGTACAGCTACATTTTAAAAGAAATTGCAAGTCCTTGTCAACACAGGTATAATCATGCCAGTCACCAATCCATGTCCACGTATATAGTCTAACATTTGTCAGCATCTCATAGGCTGTTGTTCCTCCATAGCAGGTATGGTAGGGCTTTTAAACTTTTATCGCCCTGCACCCTTTATTATCCCTCAAAATCCAAAATAATGCACCAAACTAATACACAAACAACATCCAGCCCCAGCTTGGCTTTGCCAAAGTCAACCAATCACAGCGCGACTTTGACAGTAACCAAATAATGACAGCACAACTCTGTGGTGACATATCACCAATCCCAGCCCAAATCCATGGCTGACTAACAAATCATAGCATGTCTTTTCCATGAATGGAAACACAATTACACAGCCTTTTTCAGTAAACCAAATGTTGTCTGCTCAACCTAAGTAGGAGAAAATCAGTAAGATAAAATGAAATAAATTTAGCAAACAATGGACGTGACCAAACCTCTGCAGCACTTGTTAGTTCCAGTTCACACTAGAGCAGACTGGCAGGGGCAGTCCACCTCTAACCATTGTACTGACGTCTGTGCACTGGGGAACAAATAACACCAACCTAATTAGGCACTCAGGCCATGAAAGAAAACACATTAGTTCAAAAAAAATCCCAGTCTTTTCTTTGTGAATGCAGTGCCTCGCAAAACATAATATCTTTCTGCAGACAAGTTCAACAATAGTATCTCGAGATCTTCTATTGCGACAAATCTGATTACCAACTTAACCCATAAAAGCTAAAACTTATTTGATGAAAATCACAAACTAGGCAAATACATCAAAACCCTGGTGGTCAAACTACCGATTGAACCAAGAATCAAAATCGCATAACCAAAAAACTCACATGCAGCATAATAATCCATCACACAGCACAAAATCACACTTCTTCAACACATCAAGAAAATTATTTCTCCTCTTTAACCTTAAAATCCTCTTTGCTTAGGAGCAACACTGCAAGTCAAGACTCTGCAGACAATCCATAAGGAAAATTCACAATGGAGAATCCACAGTGGTCGTAATAAAGATTAGGCAGAAAGGGAATCTCTTGAAGGCGATACTTCCACTTTTATCTCACAACCATTCTTTGCTACCAAAATTTTGTGGATGGGCGGAGGATGCTGTTTAACCTCAATTTCTTGAGGCAATGTGTCCCAAGATAAAGTATTTCACAGCATGTCAAAATACAGATAATAATGGATAGACTCAGTAACTGAGTTCTTAGCAGAAATAGAAATTCAAGAAGATGCATTATACAAATTCAAAAGATACAATATAGAGATTACAAAGTGTATATGAATCAGTGCCACAAAGGCTGTCTAAGTAAGAGGACAAAACAATGGGCAGCAAAGCCATTAAGAAATCGGACAGCATCCCTAGTAGCATGAAGAAATGCCTAGCTCACCCCAAAAAGTAGTTTTTTAAATTCTGTTTAGTACATTTCCAACACAACAAGAATGTATAGTACATGGCAAATGCGATTTACAGAAGTTACAGTTCCACATTTTCATCAGCACAATCAATATTCACTGTTCTGAACCATACAGAAAAGCCATAGTGGACAGGGAAAACAAAGGGAGAGAGAATATTAGCCACTCAACCAGTGAAGGGAGATAGCTGTTGGGCTAGCCTCTGCGGGACTTGCTTTAAAACATGGTGATCAATCATGTTTCGCTTGGGGCATGCAGAGTCAGGGGCAGCCACCACCCCCACTGCATCTGCGGCCCCACATGGGTCTGACTGGGCAGAGAGGTTCCCCTCCAAAGGGGTTCTAGTAAATCCCTATTAGAGGATCTAAGTTGGTCCAGGTATCTCTAATGTATATATAGATTGACATCATCCACAAACAATGACACTACAAGTCTGCGAGGCCTAAATGCTAGACCCCGGTGTGCATGGTGCTGTCTCAGTTGGGCCGTGAACTGCTCCATAGCAACAGCAAATAAAATGTGGTACAAGGGGCAGCCCTGATGAGTTTCCTTTGTCACCGGTAAGAGGGCTGTGATCCTCCCATTGACCAGCAGCCAGGCCATGGGCTGACTATAAAGGAGCCCAATCAGTCGAATAAACCGAGAACTCATACCAAGACGTGACAGCAGAGCACAGAGATTTGGCCACTTGAGCAAATCAAATGCCTTGGTGGCATCTAAAAACAACGCCACTGCACACAGTAAAAAGGTACGCAGATTGTGTGAGGTTGACCTGCCCAGAACGAAACCGGACTGGTACGGTCACACTATATTTAGCAGAAGTGGCAAGGGTCGCGAAACAATGAATTTAACCAGAATTTAATTGTCTATGTTAATCATGGACAGAAGTGCTATGATTCGCAGTGCGGCCGTTATACATGTTCCATTAGTGTTATTTAAGTGCCTGGGGCGCCATAGATCAGTTAGGTCAAACTTTTCCTTTAGCAGGTGCAGCTAGGCTGCCACCCGTGGATGCGGATGCCTGGAGTCACTAGATCTATCCTCTGTAAGGGTCTAAAACAACATTGAAATCACATCCCTGCAGAGTTGCGCCGGGACCCAGCAAACTGGCCAGCCTACACTCCTCTGCGAAAAACCAGGGATCATCGACATTTGATCCATACACAGTGACAAGCTTGATCAGGTGGCCAGGTAATACTCAGGAGAACAGAACATATCGACCTTGTGGGTTTCAAATCGCACTTCGTAGGTGCCACACCACCCCCATGTGAATAATTGTGGCCATACCATGGGCATAGTTGGAATATTATCCCTCATGTCATTCTCCCAGAGAATTCTCGAAGAGAAATCTCCGTGAGATGCAGCTCCTGCATTAAGCAGATGTCCACTAAGTGTCTCTACAGGTAAGTGAGAACATGTTGCGCCTTGCACAGATCATTAAGGTGCTCCAGGTAAAACATTAACTGATTGCATAAGTAGTGAGGCATTGGGACATGGGTTGTGCAAATAAAATTCGCCAAATCATGCAATCTATGTGCTGAATGAATTTAAGGGAAAGGACAAAAAAAACAAAGAGCAGTCAATAGGCTGCAAATAATAGTGTCAAATATACATTCTCCCCTGCTCCCACTTTGGCCAAATTCCACTAACCCTCCCTCTTTACAATGCCCAACAATAGGCAAAAACTGTTCCCCAGTAATTCATCCTGTGGAGGCGATCTAGAGGTTCAGCTTACTCCCAGCCACAGAGTAGCCAGGTGGCTGAAGGACACAAACTCATAGGGGCCAGGCGCATAGGGTAAGTTCATCAGGATCCTAATTGGTCTATTACCACCAGTTATCCCACCGCCCCATCAGAAGTTATAAATGGCAAAGTCAACACGTGTCCCAGGTCTTCTCCCTCTTACCGAATTCATCAGGGCAAGAAGTGTGGTCTACAAGTAAGCCCCCCATACCCAAGATTGCTTGTGTTCGATAGTCATCTTATCTGTGTGGGACTGTACTAGGTCAGGTGCAAGACCGTCCACCACACAACCGGCAGGTCACCTCTCGCAGGAGACTCTTAGGGCTAATCTTTGTCACTGAGGTGTTCAAAGCCAGCTCCGTGGGCAGTCGGCGACGATTCTTCTGTCTTCTCCGGGATGGTCTTTGGAAACTATGCTGGGGTCAGTGAAATAGTGGGCGTTTCCGTGGTGCAATATCCACAGCTTAGCGGGTTGTTGCAGAGTATTGAAAGGTATGCTTGACCAGCAGAAAATCCCTTCTGGCGACCTGTACTGCCATTGTGAAGTCTAGGAGTATGGACACTTTGTTCCCCTGGTACTGTAACTGTTGTTTCTCACTAGCCAGGCCCAAGGACATATTGCGGTCCCTATAGTACAATAGATGAGGTATTATAGGCTGGGCTGGTGTTACAGGTGGGCACTGGGCATGACCCAGACTTTGCGCACTGCAACACCCTCAAATCTTGCTCATTGCCCACCTAATGGTGAGAACCAGGTGCTATGCGGTGGGCCCCAGTTCCATTACAGCGAGCTGCGTTAGGAAACAGGTTGGTTTCAGTTGTCAGTGGCCCTAATTGGCTAGTAGAAAACTGTGGAGGCAAACTGAGGCAGGACCCCCCTGTGTTACAGTGCAGCCACGCCCTACAGCCCTATGTCACTAGGTGAGCTAGCATACTGGCGGTTCAAAAAGACGTAACAGCTGGCATAAATCCAGCGCTGCCTCTAATATACTCTACCACCACACAGTCCTGACCCATGCACAAGCCGCAGGACGTCTCCTGCATGATCAGCACCAAGCAGACAGGCCGCCCCCCTCAAAGCACACTCAGTGCCAGGGACTCTCCAATTTCACCTCATCCAGAACCAGGAGTTGGGGGGAAGACAGCATCAGTCCATGACGCAGAGGTAAGTGCTAAGGGCTTCTGCAGCATTCTCTTTGTCACCTTCAGGCCTGTCTACAGCAGCATCGCTGCAGGCAGAAGCCACAAACTCTGGGGTCCCGAGCACAGACCCCTCCAGCACTGCGAGCGTCAAAGGCAAATCAACATGGAGCCCACTGGGACACCCTTCAGCCACATCACATGGGCTGTAAGAGTGATGTAAGAGTAAACGCACCGCTTATATTTACAATCACCACTAGGCCCCGGAGTGCTTCTTGCTGGCCTTTGCAGTCGTGCGGCTGAATGGGTAGGCAATCTGCTCCACCAATTGCACTCACTTCTGAGGCCCGCCTCTTGCACATTGTTCAGGGCCAACCGAAGGTGGCAATCAGGGCCGATCTTGCTCGCTAGCTGCAGGCATTCCTGCCTCCACAACAGCCCCAAAGTTGCTCGTAGGTCTGCCACCGGCAATGCGGCTATGTGCACAGGCCTCAAATGCCGGCACCGCAAATTATACTTTTCCTTTTTGATCTGGGAGTAAACTCGGTACCTCTGAGCTGTAGGGTGTCAGGGTCACATTTCCAGCATTGTGCGCCTCAATGCCCCCATATATTCAGGATAAAGACCTGTTTAATCACGCCGGCTGGCAGAGCCTCACAGTTTGGCAGCTATTTGGCGACCGGGCTCACTAGTGCTCCAAGTCTGGGGTTTATTTGTAGTTTTCTTGCATATGAAAACATTAATTTCTGCACAATCATCATGGTGATAACAAAAGAATTACACATTTAGCAAATCATGTCCCAGTTCAAATATACGTTATATGTCCTTATTTTCTAAGCACTATCCTGCTACATGAATATTGATTCTACCCACTCTGTTCTAACGGCACAAGAAGATGGCAGGACAAACTAGTTACAAGACCTCAGCAAACTATTGTGAATGAAATACAAAAGACCTTGTGAGCACTCAAAGGATTACACACAGGGTTTGTTCCGACCTTTCTCCAGGTTCAGAGTCTTTTTTTTTCTTCTTTAAACAACAACTAGCCAACACATGCTACATCTGGCCTTACCTCCTTAACTTTGTCAGGACTCCAAAAGATAAATTACAGAAAAATATTCTTGGTCACCGTATCTTCACTGATCTTCTCAAATCCAAAATTGTGCCTTTAAGCAAGGATTTTGGTTGTTTTTTGCTTGCATGGATATCTAGAATATCCACATGAGTTAGGGCTATTGTATGAGCCTAAGTTTCACTCAGCTTGCATAAGTTTCCAAGGAGCAGTTACAACATCATAAGGTAGAATACTCACAGAAACCTTTGTATTTTGTTTTGGGGCAATCCTGAATCTGAAGGACAATAGTGTGGCCACCCCACCCTTAACTTCACACTATGGTGACTGAATGCGGTACAGTGAGCGTTAGGAACCGCAACATTATTTTTCCATGTTGGAAAATCTTTGAGAACAGCATCAGTGGAAATAAACAAACATAACTTTGCTTGGCTGTGTGATGTAGAAATGATGAATAGTAAACATGCAGGAAAAGACATCCATTTTGAACCAGATGGCACTGAGGCCTAATTAAGACCTGGTTAAAATAAAACAAGATAAGGCATTTTAACATGCTATAGCAAATGTTTCTTAAACGCAATAGCATCACGCCTGTATATACATGTAAACTCTAGAATAAATCAGTCTACATATTGTTCATAATGCACAAAAACTCTACGTGCTTTAACTCAAAGCCAATCTTAGAAGTGCATATATTCCAAAAGACCTGATTCAGGCTGGAGACTCCTGATTTTTTAAGTCAAAAATACCTTTAATTTAGTTATCTCCAACCTAAAATTGCTTCTGATTCAGTTTAAGTCAATGGGGAAAATACATTCCCTAGATTCCTTCTTTCAAAATCCTTCACTTTCTGCTTTAAAATGTTGGCATGCATGCAAGTAATCTGACCCAGGGTCTGTGATTGTTGCTTTATGTGACTTCATTGATTTTCAGAATGGTGAAGGAGTTGTTTTCTGCCAAACTCCTGTTAATTTTTTTTTCACCTCCTCCATGCACTTTAAGAGGATCCTAATATACAGAGTAGAGCACTTGATGAGACTCATATACTGGGCTTATTGCGTGGGAGCCTGCCTTGGGGGTATCAAACAGAAAGGCACCTACCTGTGTTGTTAAGGCTAATGGTTCTCCTGGGCCATGCTGAAACATTCCCAGCAGTGTTCGTTGGCTAATATTTACCTAAATTGTATTCCTGAAAGCAGGGCAGTTTCAGAGAGGGCTGTTTTTGTTAAGGAAAATGGCTGTATGCCAAGAAATATGTTTTACTTTCTTGTAAAATAGGAATTGTGAAACTCTCAATAAATAAATGTCCAGTTTGGTTCTCCCTGTGTTGCACATACAAGGGTGTGGAATTCCTGTTGCCCGACACCAAGGACATTTTGTTTGGGGTCAAGGACAACAAGTGTGCATATGTATTTTGTTCTTGGGGCAAGTAGTCCCACCCCCTGCAGCACAATCCTTTTACCTGCCAGTAAAAGCAAACATTCCCACAGTAGTTCCTGGCATTGAACAAAACTATTTTGTATGCCGATATGCTCCTTGTGAAAGAGCACAATGCTGTCACTCATCGTGAAGCCAGCCAATAGTCGGAGAGAGAGAGATAAAGAGCGAGACAGAGAGAGACAAACAGAGTTTTAATAAAAACAAAAAGGTATTGGGTAATGTCAGACCGAATTAGCGGCCTAATTCTTAAAGGAAGTCACAAAAGTGCACCCATGTATATGTACTTGCATTAGTGCAGATTTACAACTCATGAATTACCAACAATTTACAATTGTAGGCCAGGAACGGTACTCCTAGAAAATATTTGTGAACTGCATTTTAGCTCAAGCAAATATGTATGTGTAGATTTCCTCATGTGAAAATCTGTCGAGTATTTACAAGTTCACTTTCCCTCAAATTACTTTTTTCCCCAACTGTCAGGAATATATTTCTAAGATTTCTCAGAATGGGACAAAATACAGAAGAGCTGGTGAAAACCCCTAAAACTTGCAAGTTCGCAGACTTGCACTGACTCAAAATTGCATTCCAACCCTGGAACTATTGCTTACTGCTACCTACAGCCTCAGTATGTGCATCTGTGGAAAGGAGCCACAATAATGGATTTGATAGTATTCAGCCCTTACAATAGTATGAGCCCTGGCATAATCAGATAGGCTATTATCTGAGCCCTTATATAATGGGGTTGCTGCCATAATTTGACACTGCACTACACAGCACTAATGAGACAAGTGGATTTGGTTACACAGCAGGTAGATTTATGAAGCAACCTGTCCCATGGACAAGTAGATACTTTATTGAATTCCACACCCCTCTTAAATGGCATAAAGATATCCATTGCCACCAGGGAAAATGTCAAAATGTGTCATTTCAGACACTGTCCCGACTTGAACATTCGTCATCAGTCAATTTTATTTGTGGGCTTTTCTGGTGTGGGGGAGGTTTGCTGTGCTGCATCAGCTGCATTAAATAAGTGCACTTCTAATTAAAACCAAAGTCTGTATTTACACAAGAGTAATCCTGACCTGTGGTAGTGCTCACTCCTCTTAGTGTGGTATACATGAGTGGTTTACCTATTTTGAGAGATGTATGTGAAATCGGAGACAGATATTCAGGCCTTAGCTCATAGTGAAAATCAAAATCAGTGCTCCAAAAAGAACTATTTAATGGTTACCTACAGTGCAGGGTGGGGACCCTTTAAGCAAGAATAGTCTACATGGGCACAGGAGGAGTAGCCAGATTTTCACCCTTAGTACTGATTATGTAAATTATTTCTATTTAGATTAATTGTTACAACATTTCTCTTATGAGGCCAACCTTAGTTGAGCATCTTTGTTATGCAGCATGGTTGGGCGTGTCCATATAATGGTTGAACATTGGGAGAGCCTGGATAAAGTGGACAAAGTGTGGCTGAGAGTGTGCAGAGCATGACTGATGGTGTGTAGAGCTTGGCTGATGGTGTTCAGTACAGAAAGCGATATAATTAGAGCATGGTTTATATTGCTATGTTCATTGTATGTTCGTTGGTAAGCAGTGCATTTCAGAGTAGTTGGGGGTTACAGATCATTACTGGGTTTGTGTAGATCAAAGCTTGATTGAGAATTCATAAAGTCATTGAGGGCATTTGAGGGGAAGCTGCAAGTAGTTGGGGTGGCTGAAGGTGTGTCAGTCAATTGCACTGTATAAAGAGCATAGTTGACGTACACTGTGAAACGTGTTCATATTTGGTCAGAGGACATGGGAGCCATAGCTGTTACTTCTTTGAAGAAGAGAAGTGGTTCAAACATGAGGTCAAAGGATGTGGTGGGTTGTGTTATTGTGTACCAGTTGTCACAGCATGAACTCTGGTTTACATTGCATTATTGTAATTGAAGGATGTCAAGATCACCCTGAGGACGGGCATTATTCCATGAGTCAACAGGAGGAAGAGTGGAAGTACTATTACAGCCTTGGGTACTATAAGGATGATTTTGTAATGGTGTTGGCTTATGGAACAAATGGCAATTCTGTGGCAGGACCGGAGGCGAGGTTTAGGCTTTTCTTTCCTCACTTTACTCTCATAGCAGCCTTGAGCAATCCTTAGAAACTTAAACAAACTACATTTCCCATGAGTCCATGGAAAAAACAGCTCATCCAATCAAATCCTCCAGCTCTGTGTAAGCACCACTGCAGACTTTCTAACCTCATCTTTTTCGCTACCCACGACACCTTGAGATAAGTACCTTTCTATTTTACTGTTTATTACTGACAATGAGTTTGCCGAGGCATCTTGAGCACTGTGTTTGTGTTCCGTGGTATCCGCCGTGCCTTCGATGCTAATCATTGTTATTTGTTACCGTTTTCTTTCTAGCGGTGCCTGTGGGAGCAGTTCCGCTCTTACAGGGCTACCTTTCTCTCTTTTGCCCGGCTCTTGTGTGCGGTGCGGTTCTCATACCGCTGGGGGGGCCTGCACACATTCCCTGCGTGCCTTGCGCACCTTAACCCCCAGCGGCCGGTGTGTCACTTTCACGCATTGATTGCAGTGAAGTGCATCCGGCCGCTCCTGCTCACAGGGGAAGGATTGACTTGGGCTCATTTTTTTAAATACTTCAGAGCCACCATCTGGAGCTGAACACCCACGACGCGGGTAAGATTAACCCTTGAGTGGGCTTTGTGGGACACACTTTAGGCCCTTACCCTTCCACATTGCTTCCTGTGTACATATATATATATAGATATATATATATATATACATGTATATATATTGTTCCACTCTCCCATACCCTTGAATTACACTGGGGGTTTACCTTTGATTCTGGTGCTCCTACAAGCGTTTAATCTAGTACTATTCTGCCATTATGAAGGAATATGAGGAGTCTGACTCCTAATTTGAGGAAGAAGGAATGACCTATTTCCCAATTGATGACCAGTTTTGTCATATCATGGATGCCTCCGTATTTAAAGTGGTCACTCAACTGGTAGCGTCCCTGGAGAAGAAAATTGTACAGTTATGAAT
Source organism: Pleurodeles waltl (assembly GCF_031143425.1). Taxonomy (NCBI): domain Eukaryota; kingdom Metazoa; phylum Chordata; class Amphibia; order Caudata; family Salamandridae; genus Pleurodeles; species Pleurodeles waltl. Next base: position 1,082,591,383 of record NC_090437.1, on the reverse strand, counting down.
GCAGTGCCAAAAACCCCTTAGTCCAAAGGAAGACGCAAATGGGACCTCGGCCCCACCACCTCCAGGGCAGCCAACTTCAGCCAAATTGAATGCTAAACATAAGCACATAGAGGATCCACGAGTGGACATTGACACCTTTGGACATTTAAAAAAGGCCTTTATGGACTCTCAAATGCCCTCCTTAAATCTGGACATTCCTAGTCCTTCCCCTATCTACCCAGACCCAAATGACCCAGAGGATGATTATGACTCCCCTAACGCTTCAGATAGGGTCATGGATCCCATTAGACCTTGGCGCCTATCCTCCAAACCCTTTTCAGTAGCCAATGACCCAGCAGCGTCCACTAGCTCACCAACCCCCTATTCTGATATGTTTGATCCAGATGATCTGTTGCACCCCCGCTCTGCATAGCGGTGCCCAGCACCGAAGGCGGCCTCCTACATGGCGGGCAGAATGCTCAAACCCTAGACAAGGAGGTACGCAGTTGTCCACCAGTGGAATGCCCCAGACCCTTACTGGAGAGTAAAGTGGCCCTTATGCCAGAACTTTAATCCAAGATGGCTACTTTCCTGGCCACGTTTGTCCTGGACCCCAAAAAAGGTATAGACTGCTCCTGGCAGTCATGCCAGGATAAACTGCTGGATGTCACAGGACCTGTGGCGGAAATCCTGAACATGGCGGAGGACGTTATTTTTTTGGGGAACGCCAACTGTGCAATCTCCGCTGAATGGAGGAGGTCACTGTTAATCAAAATCGACCTCAAGCTTGGGGAGTTATCTACCTCAGAGGCTGACCCAGTGGCCCAGGGTGATTTATTTGGGGACCATTTGTCTGCAAATTGGGTAAATTTGTAAATACATTTAATTTCCTCGACAAAGACCAGTCCTCCATTAAATGTATTTTTGGCCTCTGTGTTTTTGCCACAGCCGGTCGAGGGAGGGGGCATGCGTAACCTCTCATCCAGGCCCTGCTTGAGGTGCAGACACAAGGCAAAGACAGTGGCAAGATAACTCCAGATTCTGGAACTTCTACCCTACAAGATGTTTTTCCCATCATTGAGGTGCCAGAGGTGGTTCCAAGTAGATCCTACAACAACCCCCAAGGTAAGAATACATAATTCAGAGGGGTCAAAGGTCAGGGGCCATTTGGCTCCCTTTTGGCACAAATGGGAGGCTATCATCAGATGCGTGGGCCCTCCAAACCGTTAAAGGTTTCCAGATAGAATTTCACAGGGGTCCCCGTACAATCACAGAAACCAAGACCTATGAAGTTTTCTCAGGAGCAAATGCAACTGATAGATGAGGAAGTTGCTCAACTCTTGGAGAAAGGGACAATTTGTCTGACCACATTACATCCATCGGGCTTCCTCAGCAATCCTTTCCTAGTGGAAAAAAGGGACAGTGGTCATCGTCCTGCTATCAGTCTTAAGGCTTCAATGAGTGGCTGGTCTATTGCCACTTCAAGATGTAAGGAATTCATCTCCTCAGAGACCTTCTACAGACATTCGATTGAATGGTTTGCATGGGCCTAAAGGATGCCTATCTAACAATCCCCATCTCCCCACAGATGATTCTTGTAGTTCCAGTGGGGGATCAAGATTTACGAGTTCACGTCCCTTTCTTTTGGGCTATCAACCCCTTCTTGGTGTTTCACCAAATTGCTGAAGTTGGTGATCGAACACTTAAGGACTCAGGGCGTTCATCTTATTGTTTATTTGAACGACATCCTTCTCATGAAGCAGTGCCCCCCACGGTTGATGCAACACCTTCAATGGACTCTCTCCCTCTTCGAGTCTCTGAGGTTTGTAAAGAATGAGAAGAAATCCTCTCTCCTTCCTTCCCAATTAATGGAATTCTTGGGTTTCCTCATAGACTTGGTAACCGCCACCGTCAGTCTTCCTTCACGCAAAATGGCCAAGATAGGACACGAGTTGAGGAGAACTCTTTCCAAGGCTCAAATTTAGTTGTGCCAACTTGCGTGAATCGTGGGTCTTCTGTCCTCATCTATACAGGACCATCTTTCCCAGCCCCTTGCAGTACCAGGAGCTGCAACGTCTGAAGATTTCTTATCTTCAAATGGTCACACCTACGATCAGTACGTTCCTCTCCTGGCAGAAGCGAAAGAGGAACTCCAATGGTGGATCGCTCATAGGGAGGCCTGGAATGGTCGGACTTTGGCACCCAACCGGATCTGGTAATACAGTTGGATGCCAGCAATTCCAGTTGGGGAGCTTGTTGAGGCGAATATTCTACTGGTGGAAAGTGGCCATCCACAGAGCAATTGCTACACATAAACTGTCTGTATCTTTCCCCACTATTACGAGATGAGTTAGATGGGCCCTTCAAGAGGCTGGTATTGCTATGTCCCGTTTTGGGGCTCATTCCGTAAGGGGAGCCATGGCGTTGAAAGCTTACTGTCTGAGCTAGTTTAGAAGACATACTCAAACCAGCAGTCTGGTTTTCTGATTCTACTTTCAAGAGGTTCTATTTCAAGCCAGTCTCAAACTTGGCAACCTTGGTGGTGGATAAGCTTTAACCTAGCCTAGTGGTTTCCAACCTTTTGATTTCTGTGGACCCCCACTTTAACATTAATGGAACCCAGGGACCCCCACTGAATCATCATTGGAATCCGGGGACCTCCGCCTGAGTCATTACTGGAAGCTGAGGACCTAATTTGTCAATATTTGTTAATATTTTAAATTTTCTAGATTCTCGCGGACCCCCTGAGAAGGCTTCGCGGACCCCCAGGGGTCCCCGGACCACAGGTTGGGAACCACTGACCTAGCCTAATCCTCGCCTCAAGTCCTGCCATAGAATGAAACATTTCCAAGCTTCCGTTAAGGAAAGTTTAAATTCTATTAAGGCACGGAGGCGAGGATTAGCCCACCCTTCAATGGCATGGTTTTGATACCCACCCACTAGATCTGACTTGTTGTTTAGTTGGAATTCTCTGTATTTGTTGACATAATAATTGGTAAATGGTATATATATATATGAATTGTAGAATCATGGCTGTATGTTTATGTAAAGTTCATTCTGATGACGGAAGCTTACACACAGTTCTTCTCAGGTGTTGACTCCAACAAACACGGATGATCCAGTTCATCAGCTGCATTTGCATGAAAGAAGAGGAGGCTAGACAGTCCGCAGTGGTGCTTATACAGCGCTGGAGGATTTGATTGGATGAGTTCTTTTGCCCATGGACTAATGGGAAATGTAGTTTGTTTAAGTTTCTAAGGAATGTTTAAGGCTGCTGTGAAAATAAAGTGAGTAAGGAAAAGCCTAATCCTTCACTCTGTGTCCTTAACAGAATTAAACTTTCAGTTATGGTAGCTAGGAAATTTTTAATTCAAATCAAATCATTAACATTTATAAAGCGCGCTACTCACCCGTGCGGGTCTCAAGGCGCTAGGGGAAAAAGGGGGGGTTATCGCTGCTCGAACAGCCAGGTCTTTAGGAGTCTCCGGAAAGCGGAGTGGTCCTGGGTGGTCCTGAGGCTGGTGGGGAGGGAGTTCCAGGTCTTGGCCGCCAGGAAGGAGAAAGATCTCCCACCCGCCGTGGAGCGGCGGATGCGAGGGACAGCAGCGAGTGCGAGGCCAGAGGAGCGGAGGAGGCGGGTGGGGACGTAGAAGCTGAGGCGTCTGTTGAGGTATTCCGGTCCCTTGTCGTGGAGGGCTTTGTGTGCGTGGGTGAGAAGTCGGAAGGTGATCCTTTTGCTGACTGGGAGCCAGTGCAGGTGTCTCAGGTGTGCGGAGATGTGGCTGCTGCGGGGTATGTCGAGGATGAGGCGGGCCGAGGCGTTTTGAATGCGTTGCAGGCGATTTTGGAGTTTGGCTGTGGTCCCGGCGTAGAGGGTGTTTGCCGTAGTCCAGGCGGCTCGTGACGAGGGCGTGGGTCACGGTTTTTCTGGTGTCGGCAGGTATCCAGCGGAAGATCTTGCGGAGCATGCGGAGGGTGAGGAAGCAGGCGGAGGACACGGCGTTGACTTGATTCATTCTGAATCAAAAGTAACCACCGTGTTGGTGAGACCCATTGGGGAGGACATGCAAATGGGATTAGGACCGGATGTCACTGTGTCCTCTGTGGAGGGTGTGGGAAGCTGTGAGGTTGGTGGTGGTATTGGAATGTCTACTCATTTCAGACACTAAGCTGCAGTGTTTGATTTTCCAAATGTCATTGTTTTGACCTATTTCTGGGCTTTTGCTTTCTTAACATTGACGTCTGCCACCAATTGCAGTACTTGAGACAATGCAACTTGCTGTTTTTAAAGTTTATAATTCAAATTATCTGACTGTGATTTTAAATCAGTTTGGAACCCACCAAACTAACAAGCTGATGAAAGTAAACAGGGACACTGTCGTTTTCCTGCTATGAACTAATTTTTGGACAACCTGTGACTGGGAATAATATGACCTTTTTTCTAGTTTTATCAGAACAAGATAGTGCCGCAGCTCAACAGTATGTGAGACAAGGATGTCCAACTGCACTCCGTGCTGAATTGTGGGCACTTATGTTAAACATCTCTAACCATCCAGAGGTAAGAATATTAGTATTGTAGAGTTCAAAGCAGAAATGTTATTGAGATTTCGAGTACTAGAAATAATCAGTAAAGTTGGGCAGTATTGGTTGTTTCCAATGTAATAAAACTATTGTCTACCTTGGCATGAACCTTATATATATATATTTTTTTATTTCGTGGCAATGAGGAGGTAAACCAATGCAACTCTGGCAAGGAGAGTGGCCTTCTTTCATTGTCAGTCATGTAGTGCTACTATTTACAGCAGCGCGGGAGGGCACAACATGTGCCACTCTTAGATTACAAGAGACTGTGGTTTCATTTATATATGAAGCGTAAGTGAGTTTCCTCCATTAACAGGGCTTTTGTAGGACGCTAAAGACTTATTTTTAGCGCCTTCAAAAATGTGCATTCGTGTGTTATTCTCTGTCGACGCTGGATTTCACGGTGACCTCTTCCTGTCCCAGCTGGGGTGCGTGTGTGATGAGTGTGCCCCTTTACTGCAGAATGTGTGGTACCTTTGGGACATAAACTGCAATATATTTAAACATTTCTTAGCTTAATTTGTTAGAGTGACAGCCATTCTTACTGTTTTGTCAGAACTGTGCTAGGTCCCTGTTGGAGATGTGGCTGTCCTAATCACTTTTAATAATAGAAACGTGGAGGAGACTGGGAAATGCAGAAATATTTCCGGAGTTCACAAACGCAGTACCAGCAACAATAGCACCACGTGGATATTATGTAGAAAACCACGAGAACAAAAAAAAGTCTAAGATATGCATGCATAACGGAACTGTAAACCAGGCACTTGGAATGTTCATACAACATTGTTTACGGTTTCAAAACGCCAGCAGTCGCAGAGTGTTCTCTCTTTTCAGAAGGGGCAGGTGTTTTAAACTGACAGTTTTCTGCTGGGAATGGTTGACCTCAGCACAGCTGTACTGTTGTAATGTATGTTTTGCTATGATCACCGACTTCTGTACTCCAAACATTTTTATCAGCATTGTATCTTAATTGAAATTTCAGTGCCATCGACTAGCTCAGCGAATATTTAACCATGCTAACTCAACTTTCTCACAAATATTAGAGCTGATTGTATCTTTTTAGTACGTTTTTAGCTTTCAGCTTAGGAAAAGAGATATTACAAAGAGTCCATATGACATGTTCATGATATTGTTTACCGGGAATGTAGTTTCCTACTGGCTGATCCAAACTGACACTCACAAAGGTCCCCCATACTGTGGCGTGTTTTCCCCCACATTGAGTGCCCTGGTGGAAGGATTTTGTGCGTTAAGTCATTACAACATAATATGATTTATAAAGCAGGGTGTAGTAGTTGTAGGAAAGTACCATCTTGCCTGGCATATTACCCCCATTTTCACTGTATGCATGTTTGTTTTTGCCTATGTGTCACTGGGATCCTGCCAGGCAGGACCCCAGTGCTCATAATGTATACCCTGTATGTGTTCCCTGTGTGGTGCCTAATTGTATCACTGAGGCTCCGCTAACCAGAACCTCAGTGTTTATGCTCTCGCTCTGCTTTCAAAATTGTCACTGCAGGCTAGTGACTAATTTTACCAGTTCTCATTGGCACACTTGAACACCCTTATAATTCCCTTGTATATGGTACTGGGGTTCCAGGAGATCCCTATGGGCTGCGACATTTCTTTTGCCACTGCAGCCTGAGTGAAATAATGTCCACGTTATTTCACAGCCATTTTTCACTGCACATAAGAAACTTAAAAGTCACCTATATGTCTAACACTCATTTGGTGAAGGTTAGGTGCCAAGCTGCTTAGTGTGTGGGCACCCTGGCACTAGCCAAGGTGCCCCCACATTGTTCAGGGCAAATTCCCCGGACTTTGTGAGTGCGGGGACACCATTACACACGTGCACTACATATAGGTCAATACCTACATGTAGCGTCACCATGGTAACTCTGAACATGGCCATGTAACATGTCTAGGATCATGGAATTGTCACCCCAGTAAAATGTCTGGTATGGGGGGGGGGCAATTCAATGCATCCCTGGGACTCTAGCACAGAACCCGGGTACTGCCAAACTTGCATTCCGGGGTCGCCACTGCAGCTGCTGCTACTGCCAACCCCTCAGATAGGTTTCTGCCCCCCTGGGACCTGGGCAGCCTGGTCCCAGGAAGGCAGAACAATGATTTTCCTCTGAGAGAGGTTGTTACACCCTCTCCCTTTGGAAATAGGTGTGAAGGGCTAGGGAGGAGTAGCCTCCCCCAGCCTCTGGAAATGGTTTGATGGGCACAGATGGTGCCCATCTCTGCCTAAGCCAGTCTACACCGGTTCAGGGATCCCCCAGCCCTACTCTGGCGCGAAACTGGACAAAGGAAAGGGGAGTGACCACTCCCCTGACCAGCACTTCCCAGGGCAGGTGCCCAGAGCTCCTCCAGTGTGTCCCAGACCTCTGCCATCTTGGATTTAGAGGTGCTGGGGCACAATGGACAGCTCTGAGTGGCCAGTGCCAGCAGGTGACGTCAGAGACCCCCTCTGATAGGTGCTTACCTTTCTCAATAGCCAATCCTCCTTTATGGGCTATTTAGGGTCTCTCCTCTGGGCTATTCCTCAAATAACGAATACAAGAGCTCACCAGAGTTCCACTGCACTTCCCTCTTCGACTTCTACCAAGGATCGACCGCTGACTGGTCCAGGCCGCCTGCAAAACCGCAACAAAGTAGCAAGACGACTACCAGCAACATTGTAGCGCCTCATCCTGCCAGCTTTCTCGATTGTTTCCTGGTGGTGCATGCTCTGAGGGCTGTCTGCCTTCACCCTGCACTGGAAGCCAAGAAGAAATCTCCCGTGGGTTGACAGAATCTTCCCCCTGCTAACGCAGGCACCAAACTTCTGCATCACCAGTCCTCTAGGTCCCCTCTCATACTGACGAGCGTGGTCCCTGGAACACAGGAGCTGGGTCCAAGAGTCTCCCACAGTCCAGTGGCCCTTCTGTCCAAATTTGGTGGAGGTAAGTCCTTGCTTCCCCACGCCAGACAGTAATCCTGTGTACTGCGTGATCTGCAGCTGCTCCGGCTTCTGTGCACTTTTCCAAGGATTCCTTTCTCCACAGCCTAGCCTGGGTCTCCAGCACTCCATCCTGAATTGCCCAACTCGCTGAGTTTGACTCCAACGTTGTGGGACCCTCCTTTGTGACTCCGAGTCAACCGCTGTCCTCAGATCTTCTAAGTGCCTGTTCCGGTACTTCTGCGGGTGCTGCCTGCTTCTGTGGGGGCTCTCTGAATTGCTGAGCACCTCCTCTGTCTCCTTCTCCAAGGGGCGACATCCTGGTCCTTCCTGGTCCCCAGCAGCACCCAAAATCCTCAACTGTGACTCTTGCAGCTAGCAAGGCTTGTTTGCGGTATTTCTGCGTGGAAACACTTCTGCATCCTCCAGCACGTCGTGGGACATCTTCTGACCAAAGGAGAAGTTCCTGGCACCTTCCGTTGTTGCAAAATCTTTGGCTTCTTCCACCCAGAGGCAGCTCTTTTACACCTTCATCCGGGGTTTAGTGGGCTCCTGCCCCCCAGGACACTTGCGTGACTCTTGGACTTGGTCTTCTTCCTTTACAGGTCCTCAGGTCCAGGAATCCATCTTCAGTGTTTTGCTGGTGGTTGTGGTTCTTGCAGAATCCCCTATCTCGACTATACTGTCTTTATGGGGAAGTAGGGTAACTTTACTCCTACTTTTCAGGGTCTTGGGGTGGGGTATATTGGACACCCTTACTGTTTTCTTACAGTCCCAGCGACCCTCTACAACCTACCATAGGCCTGGGGTCCATTTGTGATTCGCATTCCACTTTTGGAATATATGGTTTGTGTTGCCCCTAGGCCTATTTCTACCTATTGCATCCTATTGTGATTCTACATTGTTTGCACTACTTTTCTTACTGTTACTTACCTGATTTTTGGTTTGTGTACATATAATTTTTGTATATTACTTACCTCCTAAGTGATGGCATCCTCTGAGATACCTTTGGCATATTGTCACTAAAATAAAGTACCTTTATTTTTAGTAACTCTGAGTATTGTGTTTTCCTGTGATATAGTACTATATGATATAAGTGGTATAGTAGGAGCTCTGCATGTCTCCTAGTTCAGCCTAAGCTGCTTTGCCATAGCTACCTCTATCAGCCTAAGCTGCTAGAAACACCTTTATTCTACTAATAAGGGATAACTGGACGTGGCACAAGGTGTAAGTACCACAAGGTACCCACTATAAGCCAGGCCAGCTTCCTACAGTAGTTTGCTACTTTGGCCCTCATTACAGGTTCATGGCTAAATTCTGAATTTGCACAGGGATTGTCATTACAAGTTGTATGAGTGTCATCACACCCTCATAGTTTCGCCTCTGATAGATCCTAGTAGGTTAAACCTACAGAAATCTACCGGAAGAAAAGGCCTTCAAAAAGGTAAAATATTAAAAATCTGGTGTATTAAACAATTGTGCATGTTGTGCATATGTTTCATGTTGAAAACCTGAAATAGGAGGTATTTACCACACCAGGTAAATAGCGCCCCCTGGGGCAGTGGTACTTACTTGGTGTGGTAAATACCCTAGCTTATTACACCTGGGTTGTAATGAGGGCCTTTGGGGATAGTAACTCTCAAGCTACTCTTACTAAGGGTTGTGTGCATGTTGTAATAATGATATAGTGTAACAAATACATTGTATTCTCATATGTAAACAATGTGCAGATTTCATATTACCATAATAACGATTAGAATTGTTGCAGTGGGATTCATTAGCAATTTGTACACTGCGCTTCTAAGCCAACTCCTTAGCAGTGTCTGGTTGCCTTGCTACCCTATTTAGCAACAGGTCCCTAAGTGACCAACCACAGCAGCAGGTTACAAAGTGTGCCCACCCATCAACAGTTTAACATACATCCACTCATCACAATGGTTTAACATATCATTGCTGCTAGGCAACAATGGTTACTAGGCACAAAGCTATATAACTTATTTCTCCGATGGGGGTTGGAGAGCCATCTGTACTTGTGTAGGAGCAAGACCTGTCTCAAGGACATTTTACTGCCAGTAAGCTACAGCCCAATCATATAGGCAGTACTAAGGTTTTGGCGAGAAGCATTTTGCACACGCTGTCAGATCTAAGAACAAATGTAGGATAGGAGTTTGCTGGTGTTTCCATTTTCTTTATTATTTTGTTCACCTTTGTTGTATTTGAAGGATGTGTTATAATCATGTGATATTGGAAGGGTCAGCAAACTGTGTAAGCCTCTCACAAATCCTACAAGCTCTCTGGCTGTTCTGGGGCCCTATTATGCATAGGTTGTTTGCAACAGATATGTGCATCTGCTTTGTGCAATCAATCAATCAATCAATCACAGATATTTGTATAGCGCGCTACTTACCCGTTAGGGTTCCAAGGCGCTTGGGGGGGGGGGACTACTACTGTTCGAAGAGCCAGGTCTTGAGGAGTCTTCTGAAGGCGAGTAGGTCTTGGGTCTGTCGGAGGTAGGTAGGGAGCGTGTTCCAGGTCATCGCGGCGAGGTAGGAGAAGGATCTGCCGCCGGAGGAGGCTCGTTGGATGCGAGGGACGGTGGCGAGGCTCGCGGATCGCAGTTGGCGGGTCGGGGTGTAGAAGTTGAGTCTGTCATTGAGGTAGGAGGGGCCGGCGTTGTGGAGTGCTTTGTGTGCGTGGGTGAGGAGCTTGAAGGTGACCCTTTTGTTGGCGGGGAGCCAGTGGAGTCCTTTGCGGTGAGGGGTGATGTGGCAGTGGCGGGGTGCGTTGGTGATGAGTCGGGCTGAGGCGTTTTGGATGCGTTGGAGTCGCTGTAGGTGTTTTGCTGGGATTCCTGCATAGAGTGCGTTGCCGTAGTCCAGTCTGCTGCTGACGAGGGCGTGGGTCACTGTCTTCCTGGTGTCGGTCGGGATCCACTTGTAAATCCTGCGGAGGGTGTTGTAGCAGGAGGAGGTGATGGCGCTGACTTGTCTGTCCATGGAGAGTGCGGAGTCGAGGATGAATCCCAAGTTGCGGGCGTGGTCGGTGGGCGTCGGGCAGTTCCGAGGGTGGTGGGCCACCACGAGTCGTCCCAGGCGGAGGGAGATGTCCAGAGGATGAGGATTTCTGTCTTGTCGGTGTTGAGTTTCAGGCGGCTGTTCCTCATCCAGTCGGCGACTGCTTTCATTCCCTCGTGGAGGTTGGCTTTGGCGGTGGCAGGGTCGTTGGTGAGTGTGAGGATGAGCTGGGTGTCATCGGCGTAGGTGATGATGTTGAGGTCGAACCGGCGGGCCACTTGTGCGAGGGGGGCCATGTACATGTTGAACAGCGTTGGGCTCAGGGAGGAGCCCTGGGGGACGCCACAGATGATGTTGTTGGCTTCTGAGCGGAAGGGTGGGAGGCGGACGGTCTGTGTTCTGCCGGAGAGGAAGGATGAGGTCCAGGCTGCCGGAGTGCTGTTGTGCTGCAATGGTATTATAGAAGTCAAAGATGCAAATGTGGCCCCTTTCTATAATACTGATAGCGTTGGAGCACATGTAACGCTAGAGCTATCAGTGCACATCAAAAAGGTGGCACATTGGTAGTATACCGCCTGTCGGAAGCCCTCTGAAGGGGGTAATAGGGGGCCCCTTGAGCCCGTCAGACATCCCTCTGCAGACACATTCAGTCACGGGCCCACCTGCAGGTCGGCTTCTGTCTCCTATTCCCCTATTTAAAGTACAGGCTGCTGCTGCTTTGGGGGCTGCTAATTCAGCACATTTATGATAATTGGGTTTACTGTCCTGGTCTTCAGCAGGCACACCTTTTGAAATGTGTATAGCCCACATGACGGGTGTAAGATACTGTTCTTTTTTCTCTTTCTCTGTGGTAGGATTACTTTACCTGCACCTCTGAGGCTAGGGAAATCTAACCAGATGTACCCCCAAAAATGCAATATGGAGCAATTGAGATTCTCATTATATGACTCGAAGCTATTGTAGGAGGCCGGCTCAGTATATGGTGTACACCTATAGGTGAGGAACCCTGTACTGAGTCCCGGCAACACTTAGTGATTGTGTAAGAGGTTCCAGATAACCAGAGCTCTCCAAGGGTAGCTGTGAAGAGCAACTAAGGCTTATCCAAGAGAGTGTAAAACAGTTGCAGATACCACACAGGTCAGTCAGTGATTTACACACTGTGAAGAACTACAACGTTGTTAGAAAAATAATGTATTATTTATAATAACACAAACACTAAACTAACTTTGGTATATCTCCTATCCGTAGATATGAACATACAAAAATATACTGAGAAAAAGGTAAGTATATGCATAAAATAACATGGGCCTCTATAGGGGGGCCAAACCATATACTAAAAAAATTAAATGGAAAAGTCACTACCAACCCAAACTACCACCCAAGGACCCTTAGGACTGGGGAAGCACTAAAACACCAAAGGTAAGTAGCTAGAATGTCCCAGGCGCCTGTGTGTAGAGTTGTATCCCCAGGTCAGTGTCCATAGGATAACATGGGCAAGTCGCAGCTGGACTTTTAGGACCCCTCCCAGAGGACCCCGGGGAAACCCATTGCGACAAGGGAGGTTCAAGAGTGGCCGCACCCGTGGATACCCAGAGAAGCAGAGTGCCTACACCAGGGAGTCTAGGTGCATAGGGTGAAGTTGTGTTGGTACCTCCCATTGAAGTCAATAGGGACCTTGATTGTCCAGCTGCTATCGCGAGCCGTGGACCAGTTCGGTGGAACCCAGGTGTGGATTCCAGAAGAAGAGGACTTAAGGAAAGAGAGGAAAGAGTCCAGACCACCCAGGGGTGCCCGGGTGGTGCGGGAGGCAATGCCCTCCCTTCTTGGAGATGCTTTCCTGTTGGACAGTAGTCAAAGAAGTGCAGCTGTGGAGTCCAAGCAATGCAAGACGATCCCAAGAGTCATCCACAAGCTGTCCCATGCTGGTTGTCGGTTTGCAGAGGGGTCAGTGGTCAGCAGGACTGCCAACAAGCCTTAGCAGATGCAAGAAAGTGTTGCATGGAGTGTTGCAGAATTTTGGGGACCAGCAGGGCTCAGGATACTTTATCTTTGTAGGTAAGTCAGGGCCAGCCCTCAGGAGCAGGAGACCCAGGAGGAATCGTTGAAGTTCCCAGCAGGACCCCCTGGCAGCAGGCACAGGAAGTCACAGGGAGCACTCTGCAGCACTACAAAGAAGGGTACCCACGTTGAAGGAGTTGTAGAGAGGACATCACTGTTGGATCTGTGCAGTACTGCAGGTTGGAGCTTCTTGGCGCTAGGAGATCTTCAGACTGAAGAGCCAACAAGCCTTGGCAATGACAAACAGACACAGTGCATAGGAGTTCCAGCTAGGCAGCTCCAGCGAGGGACCTCAGACTTCTCAGTTGCAACAAAGACAGGTCCGACCTCTGGAGTGCCACAGAACCACCACCTGTGTAGTAGAGCATTAGAGAACTAATGGGGCAGGAGTATCCACAAACCATTTGTCGACGTTGAGGTGCCAACGGATGCAGGGGAGTGACTCCTTCACTCCAAGGGAGATTCCTTCTTGCTTTCCTAAGTGAAGGCAGAGTCCTTGCGACTCTGGAGAATGCACAGTGTGAGAAATTAGGTTGTTGATTGACTGGGGTGTGAACCCTGCTCAAGCAACAGCCACAATCCATTGCAGGTGAACCACAAAAAGTCACTAAATTAACCTGTGCTTGATCCTGGATAGCTAGGCACAAAAAGCAGTCAGTCTAAACTTAGAGGCAATGTGTTAAGTATTTATGCAGTACACAAACAGTAACATAGTGAAAACACAACACAATAAAAATCCTAAACCAATTTAGAAAAATAGTGAAAATTGTAATAAGTTATTTGACACCAAAACCATGAAAATCCAAATAGTAGAACCAGAGTTCTGAACAAGTCCTCAGTTTTAGAAAGTAGCCACCTGGGCAGCTTTAGCACCACAACCAAGGTTCTAGGAGCAGAGGGAGACCACTTGGGGGTGCAAGTCTCACTCAGACTGGGCCCAGGTGCAGGTTTAACCGGTTCTGTGCCCAGGACGTAATGGTTACGTCCTGAGGCACAGTGCTGCTGTGCCCAGGACGTAACCATTACGTCCTGGTCACAGAGCCCAGAGGGAGCGCTAGCGCTCCCTCTGTGGGGTTTCCCCCACCCCCCCAAGTCAGGGATGGAAGGGGAAGCCCTTACCCTTCCACCCCGACCCCCCTCACCCCCACTGTGACGTCAGCACGCAAGCGCGCACTGATTTGTCACAGGGTCCCCCCCATCAGCATTTCTCTTTCAATCACGTGGGGGAGGCCCGGAGAGGCTTCAAAGGGAAGGAAATGTATTTCCTTCCGTTTGAAGTCTCTCCCAGCGTTTCAAAAGCCGGATTGCTTGCAATCCGGCTTTTGAAACCCCACTAGACACCAGGGATTTTTTTTTTTTTTAATGGACATAAGGGAGCGACCCCTTGGGCAAGGGTCGCTCCCAGGGGGGCATTTTTTTGGGAAGGCCTTTTTCTGCTCCCCCTGGGCACCAGGGATCATTTTTTTTTTTCTTTTTGTTTTGTTTTGGTTCTCTTTTAGGTGGGGAGCGACCCATTAGGCAAGGGTCGCTCCCCTGGGGGGCAAATTGTATTTAGACCATTTCTGCCCCCCTTGGGGGCAGATTGGCCGATTTTAGGTCAATCTGCCCCCAAGGGAGCAGAAACCACTAGGCACCGGGGATTTTTTTTTGGCACCAATGTCACGCAGGGGGAGCGACCCCGTAGGCAAGGATCGCTCCCGGGGGGGGCTTGTGGGGGTGGGGGACAAATTTATTTTAGGCCATTTCTGCCCCCCCTGGGGCCGGCTGAGCTAGAGGCCAAATTCCACAGGTAGGCACTGTTTTCTATAAAAAAATGTGATGTGTCCACGTTGTGTTTTGGGCCATTTCCTGTTGCAGGTGCAAGTGAGGTATCATTTTTATCGGGAGACTTGGGGAAACACTGGTCGAAATGTGAGGAAAATGTGTTTTTTTTGCCAAATTTTGAGGTTTGCAAAGGATTCTGGGTAACAGAACCTGGTCAGAGCCCCACAAGCCACCCAATCTTGCATTCCCCTATGTCTCTAGTTTTCAAAAATGCACAGGTTTGGTACGTTTCCCTAGGTGCCGGCTGAGCTAGAGGCCAAAATCTACAGGTAGGCACTTTGCAAAAAACACCTCTGTTTTCTTTAAAAAAATGTGATGTGTCCACGTTGCGTTTTGGGGCATTTCCTGTTGTGGGCGCTAGGCCTACCCAGACAAGTGAGGTATAATTTTTATCGGGAGACTTGGGGGAACGCTGTTTGAAGGAAATTTGGGGCTCCTCTCAGATTCCAGAACTTTCTGTCACCGAAATATGAGGAAAATGTGTTTTTTAGCCACATTTTGAGGTTTGCAATGGATTCTGGGTAACAGAACCTGGTCAGAGCCCCACAAGTCACCCTATATTGGATTCCCCTGGGTTTCTAGTTTTCAAAAATGCACTGGTTTGCTAGGTTTCCCCAGGTGCCGGCTGAGCTAGAGGCCAAAATCCACAGGTAGGCACTGTTTTCTATGAAAAGATTTGATGTGTCCACTTTGTGTTTTGGGCCATTACCTGTCGCGGGCGCTAGGCCTACCCACACAAGTGAGGTATCATTTTTATCGGGAGACTTGGGGGAACGCTGGATGGAAGGAAATTTGTGGCTCCTCTCCGATTCCAGAACTTTCTGTCACCGAAATGTGAGGAAAATGTGTTTTTTTAGCCAAATTTTGAGGTTTGCAAAGGATTCTGGGTAACAGAACCTGGTCAGAGCCCCACAAGCCACCCCATCTCGCATTCCCCTAGGTCTCTAGTTTTAAAAAATGCACAGTTTTGGTAGGTTTCCCTAGGTGCCGGCTGAGCTAGAGGCCAAAATCTACAGGTAGGCACTTTGCAAAAAACACCTCTGTTTTCTTTCAAAAAATGTGATGTGTCCACATTGCGTTTTGGGGCATTTCCTGTTGTGGGCGCTAGGCCTACCCACACAAGTGAGGTATCATTTGTATCGGGAGACTTGGGGGAACATAGATTAGCAAAACAAGTTTTATTGCCCCTTTTCTTTCTCTACATTTTTTCCTTCCAAACATAAGAGAGTGTGTAAAAAGCCATCTATTTGAGAAATGCCCTGTAATTCACATGCTAGTATGGTCACCCCGGAATTCGGAGATGTGCAAATAACCACTGCTCCTCAACACCTTATCTTGTGCCCTTTTTGGAAATACAAAGGTTTTCTTGATTGCTATTTTTCACTCTTTACATTTCAACAAATGAATTGCTTTATACCCGGTATAGAATGAAAACGCACTGCACGGTGTAGCTCATTTATTGGCTCTGGATACCTAGGGTTCTTGATGAACCTGCAAGCCCTATATATCCCCGCAACCAGAGAAGTCCAGCAGACGTAACGGTATATTGCTTTAGAAAATCTGACATTGCAGGAAAAAGTTACAGATTAAAACGTAGAGAAAAATGTATGTTTTTTTCACCTCAATTTCAATATGTTTCTTTTTCAGTTGTTATTTTCTGTAGGAAACCCTTGTAGGATCTACGCAAGTGACCCCTTGCTGAATTCAGAATTTTGTCTACTTTTCAGAAATGTTTAGGTGTCTGGGCTCCAGCATTGGCTTCACGCCCTTTTTTGTCACTGACTGGAAGGAGGCTGAAAGCACAAAAAATTGTAAAAATGGGCTATGTCCCAGTAAAATGCCAAATTTGTGTTGAAAAATTGTTTTTTCAGATTCAAGTCTGCCTGTTCCTGAAAGCTTGGAAGCTGGTGATTTTAGCACCGCAAACCCTTTGTTGATGCCATTTTCAGGGAAAAAAACACAAGCCTTCTTCTGCAGCCATTTTTCCCCATTTAAAAAAAAAAAAATTCTTGGCCTCCTTCAAGGAACCCACAAAGTCTGGGTACCTATATAATCCCTAGGATGTTGGAAAAAAAGGACGCAAGTTTGGCGTGGGTAGCTTATGTGAACAAAAGGTTATGAGGGCCTAAGCGTGAACTGCCCCAAATAGCCAAAAAAAGGCTCGGCACAGGAGGGGGAAAAGGCCTGGCAGCGAAGGGGTTAAGATGGTGGGAGCCTGTTATGTCCCTGAGGCTCAAAACAGGAGACTAGTTGGACTAGTCCTTGGAGTCACTTCTGGAGTCATGGGTGTAGGTGGTGATGCAGAGCTCTGCAGCAGGATTTGTCTCTGAAGGTCCCAAGCAGGCTCCAGAAAACAAAGCAGTCCTTCCAGGTACACCAGCAGTCTGGCAGAGTGCATAGCAGACCACAGCAGCAGGCAGTCCTCTGAGAGCCTTTCCACAGGTCCAGTAGTGAACTGAGGAGCAGGTCTAAGAGCGCTCTTTTTATACTCTAGTGCCTTGCTCCTAGAAGTTGGGAGAAGTTTCCAGAAGGGTTCTCTAATGTTCCAGGAATTTCTTGCCCCCTGCCCTGGCTCTTAGCTGGCTGCACTGACAATACAGGGTCGTTAAGCTTATTGTGTGGTGGCAGAGCACAGCCTATTCAGTTGCAAGTGGGGCTATGCTTAGCTCCACCCCGCCATCAAGTCAGTTAATCCCCCATTCAGGCTCTGTAAATCCCCATATTGTGTACCTGTCTGGGGTGAATTCACAAAGTCCCAACTGTCAGTTAGACCCAGTCATGTGACCTAAAGCATGGTACAGGCACAGAGGGCTAAGGGCAGGAAAATAAATCTGACTTTACCATTAAAGAGGGTTTATCATTACAAGTTCATAGGTACCAACCATGGCATATCTACTACCTCTGGTTTAGAAATTACAACTTATTCATTTTAATAAGGAATCCCCAGTGTTACCCTAAGGGAGGGGTAGGCCTCGCAGTAGAGAGAAATCAAATTTGGGAGTTTGTTTACTACTTGGACATGTAAAACTAAAAAGTACATGTCCTATTCTTTAATTACACAGCATCCTGCACTATGGGTACTTAGGCCCTACCTTACAGGTGACAAATATATAATAAGGGGAGTTTAAGGCTTGGCAAGTGGTTTAAATGCCAAGTCAACATGGGAGTGGGACACTGCTTTCAGGTTGCAATGCCAGGCATGGGTCAAGTTTTAAGGTGCCACTTAAGTGGGTGGCACAATATGTGCTGCAGGCCCAACGGTTGCATTTAATTTACAGGCCCTGGGTAATGGTATACCACTCTACAAGGGACTAACATGTAAATTAAATATGCCAATCAGGTATAGTATATGCCAATCAAACCATGTTTAGGGGAGTGAGCACATGCACCTTAGCACTGGTTAGCAGTGGTAAAGTGCACAGAGTCCTTAAGCCAACCAAGCAAAAATCCAGACAAAATGGAAGCAAGCAGGCAAACCGTTTGGGGGAAGACCACCCTAAGGCTGAGAGGTCTAACACGCGGCCACTGAGGTTGCAGCGTCCTTGCAATGCACAGGGATAAATTTGTAGTAGGAGCCCTCCTACTATGTCCAGTCTTGTCTTGGGTCCCAGTGAAGTCCAGCAGTAGTTTCAATGTCCAGGTTTCAGAATTGTCTTGCAGAAGAGTCTTCAGACAGTTCCAGAGATGAATCCACAGATGAATCCAGGGTACCACCTGGGGGTTGGACACTTACTGCAGTGACCCACCGATCGAAGGGGAGGGTCAGGGACGTCACCCAGCTGGACTAACCATTCAGAGGCTCCCAGGGGCCTCGGCCCATCCTAGTTCCAAGATGGCAGAATCAAGTGGCCACCTGGCAGATCTATGGGCACCTCCCTAGGGGAGGAACTGGGCAGTGGGTGGCCCCTCTTGTGTTGCTTGTGTGGTTTCACCCCAGAGACGGAGCTGGAGGCTCCTGCAGTGGAGTAAACTGGTTTATGCAAGGAGGGCACCAAATCTGCACTTCAAAGCAGTCTGGTGGTGCTCAGAGGCACCCCCACCCTAGCCCAAAGACACTTATTTAAAGGAGAGGTGTTAACACCACTCCTCTACAGGAAATCCCTTATTCTGCCTTCCCCTGCTTGAGTTAGGCTCTGCAGCAGGAGGGCAGAAGATAGTCTTGGGACAGCAGCAGCACAAGCTGGAACGCAGACCCTGCCAGGCTGTACAGGCAGACATGGGTCCCCTAGGAAACCCCTAGAGTTCATTGTATCATGCAGCTAGCACTGGAATCAGTGTAGTTGCATGATTCCAACATGTTTGATACCAAACATGACTAGGTTTGGTGAAGCCGTTATGTAGTTGGACATCTCGTGTTGACCAGTGTCCACTACATACTTTAAGATGGCTTCCCCACACTTACAAGGCCCAGGAAATTGAGTCTGAGGTTTGTAGGGGCACCTCTGCTGCTCATGCAGGGGTGTCCCCACACTTAGAACTATGCACCCCACCTGAGCTCAAGGACCTACCTTAGGGGGTGACTTACAGGATCAGACTGCAGTGACAGAGATAGAGGGTACACCTTATATCTGGGGTGAAAGGTGCATGCACTATTTCACACAGGCTACAATAGCAGGCCTGTGGTCGCAGTTTGCATGGGCCCCCATGGGTGGCACTATACATGCTACAGCCCATGGGGGACCCCAGGTGTACCAGTGCCCTGGGTACCTAAGTACCATATACTAGGGACTTACATGGGTACACCAGTATGCCAATTGTGGGGTGTAAAAGATACTTACCAACTAAATATAGGGGAGAGAACACTAACACTTGAGTCCTAGTTAGCAAGATCACAGTGTACTAGTCTAAACACACTGACACTAAGCAAAAAGTGGGGGTAACTATGTTAGAAAGATCCTACTTTCCTACAGCTATGTGCTGGAGAGCTCCAGACCAATGTTGATTTAAGGCACTAACAATCACTAAGAAATCACTATGGGTCTTGTTGTGCAAGCAGCTACAGATTCTGTGGACCCTAGTTCCCTTCCTCAAGTCCCACAAAGCACTGAGTCCAGGTGGCTGGAAAATTGTAGTAGAAATATTTTCTCTTTGGTTAGTGCAGCATCACGGTCTTTGAATACTGCATTTGTTTTGAGCAGATTTTCCCATGTGTTGTGGGACTCAGTGGTACACTTGTTGCCTTCTCTTCCATTGGAAGCCAGAGGTGAAATTCTACAGTTGGTGCAGAATGGCAGAGATGCGTCTAAGTTTACCATAAAATGTGGTATGGATACTACAGATTCTGTGAATAGCGCTATGGCCCAATCAGTTGCATTGCAAAGACATGCATCGCTATGTTAACCTGGCTTTTCTGAGGCAGTCCAGAATAGCATAAAAGATATGCCATTTGATGGGTCACATTTATTTGGTGTACATGTATATCCTGCTTTGCAACGATTTAGAGTTGGTCGGTATGACAAAGTTAACTAGACATATCCTTAATTCCTTTCATTCTTTTGAATTTTAAAGAAGGAATTGTTTGTGATTGAATACATTGACATATATTCTTAATTATGGCACACAGTGTAGTGCTTAATTAATCCAGCTGTTAATAGTTATTTACATCTATTTTCATCACTGCTATTTCTGACATGTTTTGATAATAGAGGGTATTATTTAGGCAGTTGTTATCTTTTCAACTGGAGTCATATTCTTCAAAGTCACAATAGGTGACTTTCATTATTTCTGTTTACTGTTAGGGTAGAAGTGGTGACTTTCTACTTTAGGTCTTTTCATATCTTTAGTTCTATTCTGATCCTTAATGGGACTGATGTCTGAAATTGGGTTTTATATATATATATATATATATATATATATATATATATATATAAACACTCCGTACCAGCGTACCCTTCCTGCACCTAAACGCCAGAGGTGGCAGTCGACTGACGCGCGCCACAGCATCTAAATTTTCACACTTTCTTCCTGTAATACGGAAGGACGGCACTCCACGGACAAAGAAAGTTAAGTGATTTATTTACACACAGGAACGCGTTTCGGCGTTGCCGCATTTGTCAACCTGACAGTCGCCATCTTGGCTTTGCTTATATATTATGTGATCCCATTATACAATTATAAAGCACAAATATTTTGAACATAATTCCAAAATTTTATATCGGACAATCGCACTAAATAATACGCTCTATGGTTCGTATTCCTCCCCATGACAGGTTTTATGCACTTTTGGTTATGAGTGTCCTAAAATCAACAAAACGATGACTATCGACCTAGAATAAAATTCAATCTATTCCCTGAAAGGGATAGTAAACATAATTCTTCGGTAATCCAGCCATAGACTCTCAACCCTGAAATTTATTTTGTCAATAATCTATGCTAATTTAGATATATTATCATATAAAACATGTTGTTAGCAATCATATATATTCTTACACAGTAACATACAATATTGTCATGAAATATGCACTTGTAAATCCGTATAATTAATTGCCCAGGAAGAAAGTGTGAAAATTTAGACGCAGTGGCGTGCGTCAGTCGACTGGCACCTCTGACGTTTAGGTGCAGGAAGGATACGCTGGTACGGAGTGTTTATAGATTCACCTTCCTGCCCCTGCTGTGAATTCGGGGAAGTGTAGCGCTGCTGGTTCCGGGTAAAGTCTGCTGCGGAGTCGGAGGACGCCAAAGCCGACAAGACGCTGGGACCAGGTAAGCGTTACTGCTGTGTATTTGTAAGAAGCGGAGCCAAACGTTGTTTTAAGGATTATATTATATAAC
The DNA here is from genome assembly GCF_031143425.1 of Pleurodeles waltl. Lineage (NCBI taxonomy): Eukaryota > Metazoa > Chordata > Amphibia > Caudata > Salamandridae > Pleurodeles > Pleurodeles waltl. The sequence continues at coordinate 1,082,570,212 of NC_090437.1, read as the reverse complement.
GATTGTTCCAAAGCGACGCACGAGGCATTGACGGCAGTGATTTATTTTCATTTAAGAATCAAGATAGTCAGAAAGAAATGGCAAGCAAATCGCAAAGCACATATGACAGCAGAAAATTAAGAGCTGAATTAGCGTTTGCCAAAGCAATAACTGTGGAAACTAATCAACAAGGTCTAGAACGAGTGAGTGGAAGAACAGATTTATGTGGAGCATTCAAAGAATTAGAGAGATTTAAAAAAAAGAGAGTTAAACAAATGGTGGGAATGTGAATCTTTAAATGGATATTTGGAAGCAGACAGAGTCCCCAGAGGGCTGCGGATTTGTGTTATGCCCACATATGATGACCCTAATCCGGATATGTTGAAAGAATGGGCAGCTCATGAAGCTCACAGTTCAGCAAGAATGATGAAAATATTAATTAAATATGCCCAGATAGACAGAGATAAGGTGATGGAAAAAATTGAAAGCATTGTTAAAGAAATTGAAACCTTCACAGACAAAAAGTTAGTTGAATCTTTGAATTCAGCAATAGAGGAGCGAGATCTAACCCTCAAAAATCAGTTTAATCCATGATGGAGTTTTGAAGAATGTTGCTCCCTGGGATTGATTTTTGCCACTCTTCCCAGGAAGTGGTCATCAAAGGGGGAAGGAGCCTGTCTGTGATTAGATAGTCAACCCCCCCCCCCTGCTTTCCACCCCAGGAACAAAAATAAATTTGGCATAGCTGCAACCACACCTCAGATTCCTACGAGGAGAAGAAGGACTGCCCTGCTGGACCACTGACCTGCACCTGGATACTGCACTCTGCAGGACTGCACCAGCTGCACTTTGCTCGTCTCCAACTGCTTCAAGAAGGTACTCCCTGTAAGCTACAGGTAGTAAGGAGCTTCCCAGAGACCCCTGCATCAAGTCCTGCAGAGCAGAGCCCAGCTGGCCAGCGTCCAGTGGCCATTTGAGGATATAGGTGCACTCTGGGAATTGTAGTCCCAACTGCCAAGGAGCAACTCAGAACTTCTGGAACCTTGGATCAAGTTGTGGACACTTCAAGGACCCACAAAGGACCCCTAGAAGAAGGTCCAGAAGTTTGGAGACGTTTGGAGCAACTCCATAAGTTGAAGAGGTGCATTTTGGGATTTGTAGTCCCATACCCTAAGAGGCAAACAAGAGCCTCTGGAACCCTGGCTGGTTCTGTGGACCCCTTTTCGGAATCAAGAAACACTTCTGAAAGTAAGTGTAACAGTGTTAACTCGTGGGTAGCCTGAACTCTGAGCTTTGTCCCTGTCCAGTGTGACCTTTTTTAACCCTTTGAGCCCTAGTTGCTTCTATGTGCTGGAAAATATTAATTCTTTGAAATTTCAAATCTCCGATTCTCCTATCCAATTTTAAGCATTTTGGTGTCATTTTAAAGATAATAATACCATTTATTTTTATAAATTGATGTTGAATTTGTATTGTGTTTTACTTATTTACTGTTTAGTGATTTTTAAATGCTTTACACACTTGTCTCCTAAGTTAAGCCTTGTCGCTCGTTTCCAAGCTATCAAGGGTTGAGCAGGGTTCAATTTATTGAGACCTAACTGGACCTAAGTGGAGGTTAGTATCCTATTGCTAAGTGTAGGTACTTACCTGCCCTTACCACTTTCCAAAATTAGTATTATCTGACTTATTACTCTCTCTCTCTCTCTCTCTATATATATATATATATATATATATATATATACTCACTGAAAAAAACAAAGGTTACAGGGATGTGACCTTATCATGCGCAGTTTGCTGATCAATAATTGTATTGCAAATGTTACAATGATAATATCAAAAATGACAAAGAAGGTGTCATCAGTGAATAAAATCTGTGCATGGCAAAGGCACGAGTTATAGTTACCTTAGGGCGCGAGTTACTATTATTTGAAATAACTCTAACTATAACTCCTGAATTTCTAAGGTTTCGTGCAAGTAAATTCAGAAACTAACTTTAACATCCCTTCAACCTTTATTTTTTTTCAGTGACTTTCTATGTTTTTTAGCATGCACATCATGAGTTTGGATACAGTGGGAGTTTTTTTAAAATTTTTCTCTGGATTTTCGAATCCTCAAGTGGAATCCAGAATCCGGGATCCGTGGATCTATCAGTGAATCTGCAGATCCGTAAATTGGATGAAAAAAGAAAATTGGGCAAGTTTGGCCCACAAGGGGTCCCCCCCCTCCTCTATGTGCCCTATGGGGTCAGGAAACAGTATCCCGATCCCTTATGTGTTTTTTCTCTCTTCTTTTCCCACCCCGAGTCTATGCGACAAACAAAATGTTGGCCGCAACTTTTCTATCAAGTTGCAGCCAGCCAATCATATTATTCTTGTAGCATGTAGATCTGCGGATCGATCCTGAGTGGATCTGCAGAGGATCCGCGTCCCAATATAATCTATATTTTTTGGCCTTAAAGTACTCCAAACCTACTGAATGGATTTACACCAAATCACAAAAACCATGATCTGCGCAATAGAATCTACCTTTGTGCCAAATTTGATGTAATTCTGTTCAGTGGTTCGGGCTGTGGGCATATCTAAAGGTCCTATGGAAAAATGAATGGGGAAAACGCGTTTTGTGACCCACACTTTTTCTCAGCTCCCACTTGACAGATCACTCCGAAACGTTCAAAACAGAAGCTGGGCTTAGCAAAGTATACAATTTTTTATATTTCATGAAGATTCATCAAACCGCGCCAAAGTTATTAGCAAAACAAAAAACACTTTTTCTATAGAAACTAGGTCCTGACTATAATTACCTTGTGGTAATTGCCACTTATTGTATTCAATGTGGTCTTTCACTTCTTGTTTGTAAGAGCATTCTTTATGCCTTATCCATGGGGAGATGCACCTTTCTCAGTTTTTTGCAGTGCAGGTCTTCCTAGGATGGGGCTTTCTGTAGCAAGAAGTATTGCTGAAGGGCATGGCCCGCTGATTTTGGTCCCACTAGTACTGAACAGATTTGAGTTTGGTTCCAAATATGAGGGCAAATATTTTTTTATTTATTTATATGGTCAATTAGCTTCTGACCCATGACAGAAGGGCAATTTTGAATCAAAAGTCAAGCATCCTAGGACCGGTTTCGGTCTTTTTGCGTTTGTTTCCCTAAGTTGGAAGGGTATGCCCCGACATGGGTCCTGCGCTCACTGTGCCACTGGATTCAAGCTAGCCTGGCTGAAAAAGGGTGATACCCTGAAAACAGTCCCAGGATGCTTGTTTTCAGTCCAGGGAGGACCTGGCTTGGCAGTTCGGACTGGACTGTTTCCATGGGGAACAATGTCAAGACTGATTTGAATATGGCTGAGTCCAAACTGGGGTGGGGGGCAAAAAAATGATGGATTAAACCCTGATCTTTGTGACTGAGGGTTAATGTTTACATTGCTCACCATTCCATCCATCATATGTTAATCTTGCTTACATCAGATGTGCAGCAGTTCTTCTTTCCCTGTCTCTGTGTCCGTGATGTGCAGAGCCAAACAAGCAGCATACTGCACTCCTGGCATTTTTGATTGTAAGATAAGAAAATGTCTTTCCTTACAGTTTTATTGTTTAATATGAGTCAGTATTATTTCCAGGAATTTCATTTTCGAAAAGAGGAGTAAGTTATTCACTGCTTCAGGGGTTTGGCAACTGTTTTAATGTCGTTTCTAGAACACTCTATTGTGTAAGAGAGGGCGATTTGTCAAATCAGTCCATTACATGAACATTACTGCTTTGATAAATTTACAGTAAGCTGTCACGTAGAGTGTCATGTATGAGAATTGAAATGTGACACAAAACCTCACAGAAAACATGGAAATGTTACACATAGGCAAACTAAACACTTGTCACATATGGAGATATAAAATAAATGTAATTGAATGAACGCATATTTAGCTACACATTTAGTCCCTCATTATGAACACAGCGGGAAAGACCACTCCGCCGGTGATGGGGGTATCTACCGCCAATAGTCAGGCAGTCTGGGCTGGCAAATTATGAACCACCTGAAAAACAGGCAGCCTGAAAACTACTCACCGCCAGCAGAGGAGTGCCGACAACGATGGCAGAGGCTGCCCACAGGCCGATGGAAAGGCCCTACCCTCCCATCAAATAATGAAGCACTAGTCCGCCGTCAGTTCCGGGGCGAGAACCACCGGCACGCAAAGGCAGGCGGAAACAAACCAAATATAAGGAAACACTCACCGGAGGCTCACACAACACGCCAAAACAGACATGGTTAGAGAGTTGCAAATTAGGCCAGTCAAGCTCCTTGCCATATACCTCCACGACCAAGACCACCGACGAAGACGACAACGGTAAGTACTGCAACCTACTAAACAAGGGAAAAAAGGGCACAGTTAAATACCCACCCACTCCACCCACCCCGCAAAGCACCCACAACCCCTCACAACAGCACAAGCCATACACCCCAGAGCAAGAGGTACTTACCCGACACAAGGCCAAGACAACCTGCCCAAAGTACACACATGCGCACTACACCCCCTCACAAAGAAACAATAAACCACAGATCCAGAGTGTGCCAAAACCAACACTGGCCACACAATCTTTTATTAATCTCCAGAGCAACAGAAGTCCAGTAGAAGGCCAATGGCCAGTCCGTAGTCCAAAGTGTGATGGGCCCAAATGGCCCCAACTTGACTCCCACAAGTGCAAATGGTACTCCACCTTAAAAGGGCAACAATGGTGCATCCAGGCACCTCAGGGAACAGGGGCAGGGGGTGGTGGGGCCGGGAACTTACAACTGGGAGGGAGGGGCTTGGCTTTACGTTTTAGAGGTGGAGTGGGCTTGGGTCTGGTCTTTGAAACTGATGGAACAGCCTTGGACTGGGGTGCGGCAGATGTACCTGGGCCAGCATGGGGTCTCTTGCTCACAGGGGAGGTAGCACGGGAATGGGAAGGGCGGACAGGAGCGGGCTGTGACGTGGGAGGAGTGGACAGGGCAATGAGGTGGGCACGGTTAGGGACGAGACGGGGTCGGCCAGTAGGTTCAAACAGGTCAACACGGGATAGGAAAGGTTTTTTAGGGGCAATAGGGGTGGACCTTGAGGAAGGCGTGGGAGTGGAAGTAGAGGGAGAGGTTGTGACAGGTGTAGGTGTGCGTGATGTGGGTGCAGGTGACTGTACAGTATGCTGAGGTGTGGTGGGTGTGTGTTGGGTGGGTGTTTTGGAGCGTTTGAGTATCTTGGGAGGAGTTGGGGTGGACACAGTGGGACAAGACAGGCTGCCAGTGTAAATGTATGTTGTCTGTGTGTCTGCAAGTTTGATGAGTGTGCTGCATGTGTCAACTAAAGTCATTGTGGTGAGTGCAGGTGTGTATGGGGTGCATGAATGGAAGTCTGATTTCGTGGTGACTGTCAGACTGGGGTCAGCAACAGTGAATGAGGGTGCAGTGCCTATGAGTATGCATGTAGAGGTGACAGACAGGGATGCGGAAGAGTTAGACACACTGGGGGAAGTGAAAGAAGAGTTGCCAGGGCACACCAATAGCATGAATCCTGATCGTGATAATGTTCAAGAATAAATAGAAAGTTCGTTCTTGGAAGATGATGTGTAGATATTTATTATAAGTGCAGGTAGAAAGTAGAAATCTCAATCAAAAGACTGCGTTGTTCAAAATGACCATGTGTCAAGAGCAGCCAGATGGTGATAAATGGTCAAAGTTACAATAGGATGTTCGAATGCAACAATAAGTCCATAGAGCAAAACAGCCAACACGTGTTTTGTCTTCAAGACTTTGTCAAGGCTTCAGATGTATATAAAACATTATATGTAAACACAAAAGGTACATAGATCAAGCTGCTGGTAGTCATGAGTCCTTGGGAGAAATCAAATAGTACAGGCAAATGATGGCCATGATAAGCCTCAAGTATTTGTGGAGCGAATAAACCCGTGCCGTGCGCGTCAGGGTTTTGGCAGAGTGTTTTTGGGAAGTGGAGGTTGGTGTGTGTGCCTTTGTATGTTGGCTATGTGTATGCCTGTGGTGGGAAGTTTGGTGCTTGTGTTTTTCAGTGTTCTTCTTGTGTGTTGAGATGTGTGCATGGCTGTCAGAATGTGTGCTTGGGACGGGTGAAGGGAGTGGGGTGCTGGAAGGGGTAGAGGTGGTTGGAGGGGAGACGGAATGACCAGGGACACTGGCTGTCCTCAAAGAGGAGGCCAGAGCCTGAAAAGATCTCTGTAGGCCAGACACAGCACCGTGAATGCCATCCAGGTAGGCATTGGTCTGCTTCACCTCCGATGCTAGCCCCTGGATGGCATTGGCGATGGTTGTCTGCCCTACAGAGATGGTCGTCAGGAGGTCAATAGCTTCCTCCATGAGGGCAGCAGGGCTGACTGGGGCAGAGGATGAGGTGCCTGGGGCGAAGGAGATGCCCACCCTTCTTGGTGAGCGGGCACGGGCAACTCAGTGGGGAGCAAATGGGAGGGCGGTGATGGTATGGGGGTGGCGAAGATGACACAGAATGGGTGGGCTCACTAGGGTCCGCCAGGGAGCTGCCATTGGAGGAGGTATCAGAGTCACTACCTCCAGTGGTAGTTGCCTCCCCCGTGGTAGTCCCCTCTCCCTCCAACCCACCGGTCCCCTTGGCGTTGCTCAACTCTGCCTCTGTGGAACCGTGGGCCGCTGCATCCCCACTCACTGGTGCCACAGCTCCCTCACCAGATGATGCTGATATACACAGACAACACAAGAGAACATGGATGGGGAGACGAAACAGGAGAGACACTTATAAATGGCTGAATGGAGGTACATAACTGGTTCACACATATACCCACCCAGCAAATATTCCACCATGCAGCACCTACCACTATACACATGGCTATGCCTCTGACTATTGGCCTCAAACCTGCTCTTCAGCCATTTCCTACAGCACAGAGGGACCTGAAGTACTGCAGATCTGTCCCCTACAACCTTTCTACCCATAGGAGCCATATGTAAAATGACATCAGTCAGAGTCCCTGCCAATAGACAGCATGCATACCACAGCACACTCACACATCCATCAAGGAGGCATACAATGGTTTCTGTACTCACCCCCTTGTGTCTTCTGTGCAGCCTTCAAGTGCCCATCCAGGTCTGGATACGCCACCGCCAGAATGCAGCGCATTTGGGGGGTCAGGGCCTGACTGGCACCCCTTCCTCGTTAGGGGGTCTTCTCCAGCTGGGCCTCGCAGGTCTTCCTCGCCCAGTGCCGCAGGTCCTCCCACCACTTCCTGCTGAGGGTGCTCCACCAGTTGTAGACCCCCAGGGTCTGCACCTCCCTGGCGATGGCATGCCAGAGTCCCCTCTTCTGATGGGCGCTGACCTTTTGGGACACACAGAAAAAGTAAGACAGAGGTCAGACAATGCCCATTGGATACAGCTGGCTATACGTCCCCCATGGGACAGACACTCACAACATCATAACAGGACCTCAAACACGCAGCATGTCATGAATCCCGCGACTGTACAGTGTCAAACGTGCACACATGTTTACAGATACACACATCCATGCCCCCAATCCACCTACTCACCTGTACCACTGGTCGACCATAGAGCTTGGCTTACAGTGGTAGGACCCCGTCCACGAGCTTGTCCAGTTCCTCGCTGGTAAAGCTGGGGTCCTTTCCCATGCCACTCCTGCCATTTCCAGGACCGGAGTTAGGACACAGCGGCACACTCAGTGGAGTACTGGCATGCACGTAATCCGAGTGTCAAGTGAAGTTGGGGTGACGAGATGGCATACGCACTGCGGCGGTGTGCTGCGTCACTGCAGACGGCGATCATGATACTCTAATATTCCCCATTGACAACCATGTTAACCAATTAATTGTTGCACGGCAGTGAACAGCGCCTTACGCTATTATGCCATCCGCTAGTGGTATGAGGTCACTTCCAGTACAACATTTCTGGATTACAGGGGGCAGACATTTTGGCCATTACTACGCAGTTATTAATTTCTCATTTGCCCCATGCAGGCCCAATTGTCCCCAATCCCCATAGGCATGAACAAATATACATTTACTCATCAGAACAGTCCTGATGTATCTGAGGACATGTCATTCCAGTTTAACCCCTTCGCTGCCAGGCCTTTTCCCCCTCCTGTGCCAGGCCTTTTTTTGCCTATTTGGGGCAGTTCGCGCTTAGGCCCTCATAACTTTTTGTCCACATAAGCTAACCAAGCCAAATTTGCGTCCTTTTTTTCCAACATCCTAGGGATTCTAGAGGTACCCAGACTTTGTGGGTTCCCCTGAAGGAGGCCAAGAAATTGGCCAAAATACAGTGAAAATTTTGTTTTTTTCAAAAAAATTGGAAAAAGTGGCTGCAGAAGAAGGCTTGTGGTTTTTCCCCTGAAAATGGCATCAACAAAGGGTTTGCGGTGCTAAACTCAGCAGCTTCCCAGCTTTCAGGAACAGGCAGACTTGAATCAGAAAACCCAATTTTTCAACACAATTTTGGCATTTTACTGGGGCATACCCCATTTGTGCAATTTTTTGTGCTTTCAGCCTCCTTCCAGTCAGTGACAGGAATGGTCATGAAACCAATGCTGGATCCCAGAAACCTAAACATTTCTGAAAAGTAGACAAAATTCTGAATTCAGCAAGGGGTCATTTGTGTAGATCCTACAAGGGTTTCCTACAGAAAATAACAGCTGAAAAAGAAAAATATTGAAATTGAGGTGAAAAAACCATCAATTTTTCTCTACGTTTTACTCTGTAACTTTTCCCTGCAATGTCAGATTATCGAAAGCAATATACCGTTACGTCTGCTGGACTCCTCTGGTTGCGGGGATATATAGGGTTTGTAGGTTCATCAAGAACCCGAGGAACCCAGAGCCAATAAATGAGCTGCACCCTGCAGTGCGTTTTCATTCTATACCGGGTATACAGCAATTCATTTGCTGAAATATAAGGAGTAAAAAATTGCTATCAAGAAAACCTTTGCATTTCCAAAAAGGGCACAAGATAAGGTGTTGAGGAGCAGTGGTTATTTGCACATCTCTGAATTCCGGGGTGACCATAGTAGCACGTGAATTACAGGGAATTTCTCAAATAGATGTCTTTTTTACACACACTCCTATATTTGGAAGGAAAAAATGTAGAGAAAGACAAGGGGCAATAGTACTTGTTTTGCTAATCTATGTTCCCCCAAGTCTCCCGATAAAAATGGTACCTCACTTGTGTGGGTAGGCCTAGCACCCGCAACAGGATATGCCCCAAAACACAACGTGGACACATCACAGAAAACAGAGCTGTTTTTAGCAAAGTGACTACCTGTAGATTTTGGCCTCTAGCTCAGCCGCCACCTAGGGAAACCTACCAAACCTGTGCATTTCTGAAAACTAGAGACCTAGGGGAATCCAAGGAGGGGTGACTTGTGTGGCTCGGACCAGGTTCTGTTACCCAGAATCCTTTGCAAACCTCAACATTTGGCTAAAAAAACACATGTTCCTCACATTTCTGTGGCAGAAAGTTCTGGAATCTGAGAGGAGCCACAAATTTCCTTCCACCCAGCGTTCCCCCACATCTCCCGATAAAAATGATACCTCACTTGTGTGGGTAGGCCTAGCGCCCGCGACAGGATATGCCCCAAAACACAACGTGGACACATCACAGAAAACAGAGCTGTTTTTAGCAAAGTGACTACCTGTAGATTTTGGCCTCTAGCTCAGCCGCCACCTAGGGAAACCTACCAAACCTGTGCATTTCTGAAAACTAGAGACCTAGGGGAATCCAAGGAGGGGTGACTTGTGTGGCTCGGACCAGGTTCTGTTACCCAGAATCCTTTGCAAACCTCAAAATTTGGCTAAAAAAACACATGTTCCTCACATTTCTGTGGCAGAAAGTTCTGGAATCTGAGAGGAGCCACAAATTTCCTTCCACCCAGCGTTCCCCCACGTCTCCCGATAAAAATGTAACCTCACTTGTGTGGGTAGGCCTAGCGCCCGCGACAGGATATGCCCCAAAACACAACGTGGACATATCACAGAAAACAGAGCTGTTTTTAGCAAAGTGACTACCTGTAGATTTTGGCCTCTAGCTCAGCCGCCACCTAGGGAAACCTACCAAACCTGTGCATTTCTGAAAACTAGAGACCTAGGGGAATCCAAGGAGGGGTGACTTGCGGGGCTCGGACCAGGTTCTGTTACCCAGAATCCTTTGCAAACCTCAAAATTTGGCTAAAAAAACACATGTTGCTCACATTTCTGTGGCAGAAAGTTCTGGAATCTGAGAGGAGCCACAAATTTCCTTCCATCCAGCGTTCCCCCACGTCTCCCGATAAAAATGATACCTCACTTGTGTGGGTAGGCCTAGCGCCCGCGACAGGATATGCCCCAAAACACAACGTGGACATATCACAGAAAACAGAGCTGTTTTTAGCAAAGTGACTACCTGTAGATTTTGGCCTCTAGCTCAGCCGCCACCTAGGGAAACCTACCAAACCTGTGCATTTCTGAAAACTAGAGATCTAGGGGAATCCAAGGAGGGGTGACTTGCGGGGCTCGGACCAGGTTCTGTTACCCAGAATCCTTTGCAAATCTCAAAATTTGGCTAAAAAAACACATGTTCCTCACATTTCTGTGGCAAAAAGTTCTGGAATCTGAGAGGAGCCACAAATTTCCTTCCACCCAGCGTTCCCCCACGTCTCCCGATAAATATGATACCTCACTTGTGTGGGTAGGCCTAGCGCCCGCGACAGGATATGCCCCAAAACACAACGTGGACATATCACAGAAAACAGAGCTGTTTTTAGCAAAGTGACTACCTGTAGATTTTGGCCTCTAGCTCAGCCGCCACCTAGGGAAACCTACCAAACCTGTGCATTTCTGAAAACTAGAGACCTAGGGGAATCCAAGGAGGGGTGACTTGCGGGGCTCGGACCAGGTTCTGTTACCCAGAATCCTTTGCAAATCTCAAAATTTGGCTAAAAAAACACATGTTCCTCACATTTCTGTGGCAGAAAGTTCTGGAATCTGAGAGGAGCCACAAATTTCCTTCCACCCAGCGTTCCCCCACGTCTCCCGATAAAAATGATACCTCACTTGTGTGGGTAGGCCTAGCGCCCGCGACAGGATATGCCCCAAAACACAACGTGGACATATCACAGAAAACAGAGCTGTTTTTAGCAAAGTGACTACCTGTAGATTTTGGCCTCTAGCTCAGCCGCCACCTAGGGAAACCTACCAAACCTGTGCATTTCTGAAAACTAGAGACCTAGGGGAATCCAAGGAGGGGTGACTTGCGGGGCTCGGACCAGGTTCTGTTACCCAGAATCCTTTGCAAACCTCAAAATTTGGCTAAAAAAACACATGTTCCTCACATTTCTGTGGCAGAAAGTTCTGGAATCTGAGAGGAGCCACAAATTTCCTTCCACCCAGCGTTCCCCCACGTCTCCCGATAAAAATGATACCTCACTTGTGTGGGTAGGCCTAGCGCCCGCGACAGGATATGCCCCAAAACACAACGTGGACATATCACAGAAAACAGAGCTGTTTTTAGCAAAGTGACTACCTGTAGATTTTGGCCTCTATCTCAGCCGCCACCTAGGGAAACCTACCAAACCTGTGCATTTCTGAAAACTAGAGACCTAGGGGAATCCAAGGAGGGGTGACTTGCGGGGCTCGGACCAGGTTCTGTTACCCAGAATCCTTTGCAAATCTCAAAATTTGGCTAAAAAAACACGTGTTCCTCACATTTCTGTGGCAGAAAGTTCTGGAATCTGAGAGGAGCCACAAATTTCCTTCCACCCAGCGTTCCCCCACGTCTCCCGATAAAAATGATACCTCACTTGTGTGGGTAGGCCTAGCGCCCGCGACAGGATATGCCCCAAAACACAACGTGGACATATCACAGAAAACAGAGCTGTTTTTAGCAAAGTGACTACCTGTAGATTTTGGCCTCTAGCTCAGCCGGCACCTAGGGAAACCTACCAAACCTGTGAATTTCTGAAAACTAGAGACCTAGGGGAATCGAATCCAAGGAGGGGTGACTTGTGTGGCTCGGACCAGGTTCTGTTACCCAGAATCCTTTGCAAACCTCAAAATGTGGCTAAAAAAAACACATGTTCCTCACATTTCTGTGGCAGAAAGTTCTGGAATCTGAGAGGAGCCACAAATTTCCTTCCACCCAGCGTTCCCCCACGTCTCCCGATAAAAATGATACCTCACTTGTGTGGGTAGGCCTAGCGCCCGCGACAGGATATGCCCCAAAACACAACGTGGACACATCACAGAAAACAGAGCTGTTTTTAGCAAAGTGACTACCTGGAGATTTTGGCCTCTAGCTCAGCCGCCACCTAGGGAAACCTACCAAACCTGTACATTTCTGAAAACTAGAGACCTAGGGGAATCCAAGGAGGGGTGACTTGTGTGGCTCGGACCAGGTTCTGTTACCCAGAATCCTTTGCAAACCTCAAAATTTGGCTAAAAAAACACATGTCCCTCACATTTCTGTGGCAGAAAGTTCTGGAATCTGAGAGGAGCTACAAATGTCCTTCCACCCAGCGTTCCCCCAAGTCTCCCGATAAAAATGATACCTCACTTGCGTGGGTAGGCCTAGCGCCGGCGACAGGAAACACCCCAAAGCGCAACGTGGACACATCCTAAATTTTGGAAAAAAACAGAGGTGTTTTTTGCGAAGTGCCTACCTGTAGATTTTGGCCTCTAGCTCAGCCGGCACCTAGGGAAACCTACCAAACCTGTGCATTTCTGAAAACTAGAGACCTAGGGGAATCCAAGGAGGGGTGACTTGCGGGGCTCGGACCAGGTTCTGTTACCCAGAATCCTTTGCAAACCTCAAAATTTGGCTAAAAATACACGTTACTCACATTTCTGTGGCAGAAAGTTCTGGAATCTGAGAGGAGCCACAATTTTCCTTCTACACAGCGTTCCCCCAAGTCTCCCGATAAAAATGATACCTCACTTGCGTGGGTAGGCCTAGCGCCGGCGACAGGAAACACCCCAAAGCGCAACGTGGACACATCCTAAATTTTGGAAAAAAACAGAGGTGTTTTTTGCGAAGTGCCTACCTGTAGATTTTGGCCTCTAGCTCAGCCGGCACCTAGGGAAACCTACCAAACCTGTGCATTTCTGAAAACTAGAGACCTAGGGGAATCGAATCCAAGGAGGGGTGACTTGTGTGGCTCGGACCAGGTTCTGTTACCCAGAATCCTTTGCAAACCTCAAAATTTGGCTAAAAAAACACATGTCCCTCACATTTCTGTGGCAGAAAGTTCTGGAATCTGAGAGGAGCCACAAATTTCCTTCTACCCAGCGTTCCCCCAAGTCTCCCGATAAAAATGATACCTCACTTGTGTGGGTAGGACTAGCGCCCACGAAAGGAAAGGGCCCAAAACACAACGTGGACACATCACATTTTTTTATAAAAAGCAGTGCCTACCTGTGGATTTTGGCCTGTAGCTCAGCCGACACCTGAGGAAACCTAGCAAACCAGTGCATTTTTGAAAACTAGAAACCCAGGGGAATCCAAGATGGGGTGACTTGCGGGGCTCTGACCAGGTTATGTTACCCAGAATCCTTTGCAAACATCAAAATTTGGCCCAAAAAACACTTTTTCCTCTCATTTCGGTGACAGAAAGTTCTGGAATCTGAGAGGAGCCACAAATTTCCTTCCACCCAGCGTTCCCCTAAGTCTCTCGATAAAAATGGTACATCACTTCTGTGGGTAGGCCTAGCGCCCACAAAAGGAAATGGCCCAAAACACAACGTGGACACAACATATTTTTTCACAGAAAACAGAGTTGTTTTTTGCAAGGTGCCTACCTGTGGTGTTTGGCCTGTAGCTCAGCCGGCCCCAGGGGGGGGGGGCAGAAATGCCCTAAAATAAATTTGCCCCCCCAACCCCCACCCTCCCCCGCCGGGAGCGACCCTTGCCTACGGGGTCGCTCCCCCTGCGTGACATTGGCACCAAAAAACAAATCCCCGGTGCCTAGTGGTTTCTGCCCCCTTGGGGGCAGGTAAACCTAAACTCAGCCAATCTGCCCCCAAGGGGGGCAGAAATGGCCTAAATACAATTTGTCCCCCAGGGGAGCGACTTTTGCCTGATGGGTCGCTCCCCATCTCTAAAAAAAAAAAAAAAAAAAGACAAAAAAGAAAAATTCCCCTGGCGCCTAGAGGTTTCTGCCCCCCCCCCCCGGGGGCAGATCGGCCTAATAATAGGCCGATCTGCCCCCCGGGTGGGCAGAAATGGCCTAAAATAAATTTGCCCCCCCAGGGGAGCGACCCTTGCCTGATGGGTCGCTCCCCATCTCTAAAAAAATAAACAAAAAAAAAAAAAAAAACACAAAAAAAAAATTGCCCTGGTGCCTAGAGTGTTCTGCCCCCCCCCCCCCCCCGGGGGCAGTTCGGCCTAATAATAGGCCGATCTGTCCCCCGGGGGGGCAGAAATGGCCTAAAATAAATTTGCCCCCCCAACCACCACCCCCCCCCGGGAGCGACCCTTGCCTACGGGGTCGCTCCCCCTGCGTGACATTGGCGCCAAAAAACAAATCCCCGGTGCCTAGTGGTTTCTGCCCCCTTGGGGGCAGATTGACCTAAAATTGGCCAATCTGCCCCCAGGGGGGCAGAAATGGTCTAAATACAATTTGCCCCCCCAGGGGAGCGACCCTTGCCTGATGGGTCGCTCCCCATCTCTAAAAAAAGAAACAACAAAAAAAAAAAAAAAAAAAAAAAAATTGCCCTGGTGCCTAGAGTGTTCTGCCCCCCCCCCCCCCCCGGGGGCAGTTCGGCCTAATAATAGGCCGATCTGTCCCCCGGGGGGGCAGAAATGGCCTAAAATAAATTTGCCCCCCCAACCCCCATCCCCCCCCCGGGAGCGACCCTTGCCTACGGGGTCGCTCCCCCTGCGTGACATTGGCGCCAAAAAACAAATCCCCGGTGCTTAGTGGTTTCTGCCCCCTTGGGGGCAGATTGACCTAAAATTGGCCAATCTGCCCCCAGGGGGGCAGAAATGGTCTAAATACAATTTGCCCCCCCAGGGGAGCGACCCTTGCCTGATGGGTCGCTCCCCATCTCTAAAAAAAGAAACAAAAAAAAAAAAACACAAAAAAAAAATTGCCCTGGCGCCTAGAGTGTTCTGCCCCCCCCCCCGGGGGGCAGTTCGGCCTAATAATAGGCCGATCTGTCCCCCAGGGGGGCAGAAATGGCCTAAAATAAATTTGCCCCCCAACCCCCACCCCCCCCCGGGAGCGACCCTTGCCTACGGGGTCGCTCCCCCTGCGTGACATTGGCGCCAAAAAACAAATCCCCGGTGCCTAGTGATTTCTGCCCCCTTGGGGGCAGATTGACCTAAAATTGGCCAATCTGCCCCCAGGGGGGCAGAAAGGGTCTAAATACAATTTGCCCCCCCAGGGGAGCGACCCTTGCCTGATGGGTCGCTCCCCATCTCTAAAAAAAGAAACAACAAAAAAAAAAAACACACAAAAAAAATTGCCCTGGCGCCTAGGGTGTTCTGTCCCCCCCGGGGGCAGTTCGGCCTAATAATAGGCCGATCTGTCCCCCGGGGGGGCAGAAATGGCCTAAAATAAATTTGCCCCCCCAACCCCCATCCCCCCCCCCGGGAGCGACCCTTGCCTACGGGGTCGCTCCCCCTGCGTGACATTGGCGCCAAAAAACAAATCCCCGGTGCCTAGTGGTTTCTGCCCCCTTGGGGGCAGATTGACCTAAAATTGGCCAATCTGCCCCCAGGGGGGCAGAAATGGTCTAAATACAATTTGCCCCCCCAGGGGAGCGACCCTTGCCTGATGGGTCGCTCCCCGTCTCTAAAAAAAGAAACCACAAAAAAAAAAACACAAAAAAAAAATTGCCCTGGCGCCTAGAGTGTTCTGCCCCCCCCCCCCCCGGGGGCAGTTCGGCCTAATAATAGGCCGATCTGTCCCCCGGGGGGGCAGAAATGGCCTAAAATAAATTTGCCCCCCCAACCCCTACTCCCCCCGGGAGCGACCCTTGCCTACGGCGTCGCTCCCCCTGCGTGACATTGGCGCCAAAAAACAAATCCCCGGTGCCTAGTGATTTCTGCCCCCTTGGGGGCAGATTGACCTAAAATTGGCCAATCTGCCCCCAGGGGGGCAGAAATGGTCTAAATACAATTTGCCCCCCCAGGGGAGCGACCCTTGCCTGATGGGTCGCTCACCATCTCTAAAAAAAGAAACAACAAAAAAAAAAACACAAAAAAAAAATTGCCCTGGCGCCTAGGGTGTTCTGCCCCCCCCCCCGGGGGCAGTTCGGCCTAATAATAGGCCGATCTGTCCCCCGGGGGGGCAGAAATGGCCTAAAATAAATTTGCCCCCCCAACCCCCACCCCCCCCGGGAGCTACCCTTGCCTACGGGGTCGCTCCCCCTGCGTGACATTGGCGCCAAAAAACAAATCCCCGGTGCCTAGTGATTTCTGCCCCCTTGGGGGCAGATTGACCTAAAATTGGCCAATCTGCCCCCAGGGGGGCAGAAATGGTCTAAATACAATTTGCCCCCCCAGGGGAGCGACCCTTGCCTGATGGGTCGCTCCCCATCTCTAAAAAAAGAAACAACAAAAAAAAAAACACAAAAAAAAAATTGCCCTGGCGCCTAGGGTGTTCTGCCCCCCCCCCGGGGGCAGTTCGGCCTAATAATAGGCCGATCTGTCCCCCGGGGGGGCAGAAATGGCCTAAAATAAATTTGCCCCCCCAACCTCCCCCCCCCCCCCGGGAGCGACCCTTGCCTACGGGGTCGCTCCCCCTGCGTGACATTGGCGCCAAAAAACAAATCCCCGGTGCCTAGTGGTTTCTGCCCCCAGGGGGGCAGAAATGGTCTAAATACAATTTGCCCCCTAGGGGAGCGACCCTTGCCTGATGGGTCGCTCCCCATCTCTAAAAAAAAAAAAAAAGAACAAAAAAAAAAAAACACAAAAAAAAAATTTGCCCTGGCGCCTAGAGGTTTCTTCCCCCCCTGGGGGCAGATCGGCCTAATAATAGGCCGATCTGCCCCCAGGGGGGGCAGAAATGGCCTAAAATAAATTCCCCTCCCCCCCAGGGAGCGACCCTTGCCTAAGTGGTCGCTCCCTTTGCGTGAAATTCACGCAAAGAAAAAACTCCCTGGTGTCTAGTGGTTTCTACCCCCCTTGGGGGCAGATTGGCCTCATCAAAATAGGCCAATCTGCCCCCAAGGGGGGCAGAAATGGGCAAAATATAATTTTCCCCCATTGGGAGCGACCCTTGCCTAAGGGGTCGCTCCCCACCCAAAAAAAAAAAAATGAAAAAAAAAAAAAAAAAATGGTCCCTGGTGCCTAGAGGTTTCTGCCCCCCCTGGGGGCAGATCGGCCTAATAGTAGGCCGATCTGCCCCCAGGGGGGGCAGAAAAGGCCTTCCCGAAAATATGCCCCCCTGGGAGCGACCCTTGCCCAAGGGGTCGCTCCCTTTTGTCAATAACAATAAAAAAAAAAAAAAATCCCTGGTGTCTAGTGGTTTCTACCCCCCTTGGGGGCAGATTGGCCTCATCAAAATAGGCCAATCTGCCCCCAGGGGGGGCAGAAATGGCCTAAAATAAATTCCCCTCCCCCCCAGGGAGCGACCCTTGCCTAAGTGGTCGCTCCCTTTGCGTGAAATTCACGCAAAGAAAAAACTCCCTGGTGTCTAGTGGTTTCTACCCCCCTTGGGGGCAGATTGGCCTCATCAAAATAGGCCAATCTGCCCCCAAGGGGGGCAGAAATGGGCAAAATATAATTTTCCCCCATTGGGAGCGACCCTTGCCTAAGGGGTCGCTCCCCACCCAAAAAAAAAAAAATGAAAAAAAAAAATAAATGGTCCCTGGTGCCTAGAGGTTTCTGCCCCCAGGGGGGGCAGAAAAGGCCTTCCCAAAAATATGTCCCCCTGGGAGCGACCCTTGCCCAAGGGGTCGCTCCCTTTTGTCAATTTCTAAGAAAAAAAAAAAAATCCCTGGTGTCTAGTGGGGTTTCAAAAGCCGTATTGCAAGCAATCCGGCTTTTGAAACCCTCGGAGGGACTTCAAAGGGAAGGAAATACTTTTCCTTCCCTTTGAAGCCCCTCCGGGCCTCCCAAGTGATTGAAAAAGAAATGCTTTTGCATTTCTTTTTCAATCGCGCTGGAAGCAGAGCTTCCAGCGCGACGAGGGAGGCCCCTGTGACACATCAGCGTGCGCGCGCGCGCTGACGTCACGGGGGGGGTGGGTGGGGTCGGGGGTGGAAGGGGAAGGTCTTCCCCTTCCATCCCCGACTTGGGGGGGGAAGGGGGGTGCACGGGGGGCGCGCTAGCGCGCCCCCAAGTTCCCCTGTGCCATGGACGAGATGATCTCGTCCAAGGCACAGGGGAACTGTAGCCTTGGACGAGATCATCTCGTCCAAGGCACAGAAGAGGTTAACATCCTACCATGCATATGTGTCATCGACTTGTATGCCAGCAGTGATTAATATTTAACATGTTGGGCAGATGTATGTGTGTTCCTCACATGTGTTCTCAACTCCTCCTAGGTACAGACCCATGTGGTGAGGTAGGGCCCCATCGGTATAGAGACCACTTGTTGATTTGGGGACCATGGTGGAGCGTCACATCATTATCAATTACAGACTCAACCGTGCTACTATTCATGAACTTTTTGCATTACTGGATCCAGCACTGAGCCCGGCTAATCGGAATCAGCATGCCATCCCTACTGAAATTCAAGTGCTCTCTGCACTCCATTTCCTGGCCACAGGCTCATTTCAAGTGACAGCGGGCATGGGTGCAGGTTTTTCACAGCCAATGTTTAGAATTATACTGTCCAGATTCCTGAATGCATTTGTACGACACCTGCAGTCCTATGTGAGGTTTCCCCAAAGTGCTGACCTCCCTGCCATCGAGTCAGACTTCTATGCCTTTGCCAACATTCCCCATGTGAAAGGTGCAATCGATGGAATCCACATAGCTCTCATCCTCCCAAGAGTAAGTAAACAGGTGTACAGAAACAGGAAGAACTTTCACTCCATGAACATTCAATTGGTGTGTACTGCAGACCAGTACATCTCACATGTGAATGCCATGTTCACTGGATCAGTCCATGATTGCTTTGTGCTGAGGAACAGCAGTGTGCCACACATGATAGAACAACTAGAAGGGTACAGAGGATGGATCATAGGTAAGTGTGTCTGACACGTTTTGGCACATAGCGGACAGCCAGGCTGCCTGCAACTGAGGATTGTCAGTGAAAATCCTGTTTTGCCCCCTTTTGCAGGTGATTCTTGCTACACCAACATGCGTTGGCTCCTGACACCAGTGAGGAATCCTAGGACAGATGCAGAGAGGAATTACAATGAGGCCCATGGATGTACTAGGAGGGTGATAAAGCGCACAGTAGGTCTCCTGAAGGCTAGATTATGTTGCCTCCATATCTCTGGGGGATCCCTGGCCTATGAGCCTGAAAAGGTGTGTAGAATAGTGGTGGCCTGCTGCATGCTGCACAACGTGGCTGTGAGGAAATGTATTTCCCTCTTGGAGGAGGAGGGTGCTGTATATCCAGACCAGCTTCCTCACAGAGAGGATGAGAGTGACGGTGATGATCAGGAGGGGGGAGATGTACACTCTAGGAGCCAACTGATCCAACTGTGCTTCCAGTAACTAAGTGGTACTATTTGATGCTGTTGCTGTCTGTTTAGCATACTGTCCGTATGTCTTATCCTCAATGGGGGTGTTGGGTCTACAGACATTGTCCATTGTCACTGTGACCAGGTCTGCATGGGACATGTGACATTATGGACAACTTGTTTGACATTTCTGTTGGCACAACCCCATGTAATGCGTGGGGTGCCATTCCAAAGAAATGATTTCAATAACAATTGCATGCACACTTCCATTTGATTCAACATGATGATAGGGGACATTTACATTGGTGAACAGGTGTTTTATTTGGTGTCAGGTTTGCCATGGTGCGCTTTACAGTGATGGGAGTGGGCTACTAGTGGATGTCCATATTGGCTACATGGTGTCAGTGATTGTTGCCAGTGGTAATATGTCCATCTGTTATTTACAGTTTTTGGGGTTGTTATTGCACAGTGTGGACGGTGGTTCAGTGGCACACTTGGAGGACAGTCCTTGTCATAGTCACTTCTTAGAGGGGGCCATGGTCTTGGCAGGTGTTCCAGTGCCATATCTGGGCCTGAGGGAGCGTTTAGGTGCCTGGTGTTGGCCTGTACGGGTTGAGGTGCAGGTCTCCTGTGTGTCCTCAGATGGAGGCACAAGTCCAGTTGCTGCTGCTGCTGTTGTTGGCTGGGGTGTATTTTGTCCTGTAGTAGGGGCTTCCTGGTCTGTGGGGGTCTCAGGCTGGGTTGGGACAAGGCGCAGCAGTGCACCTAATATGGTGGCCATGGTGGTATTGTGCAGTTTCCACTGCTCCATGGTCTCTTGGTGTTGGGCTCTCTGCAGCCTTTGACTCTGCTCCAGGGTGGCAACAATCCGGGCCAATCTGTCCTGGGTATGGTGGTATGCTCCCAGGACCTCGGAGATCACGTCCTCGGCTGCAGCATCCATCCTGTGGCCTCCCCCCGGGCCACTGATGCCCTCCCACTGGGCCTAGCCCCCTGTGCCTGTGTCCCCTGCACAGGTCTGGTGGTACCACTTGTACTGGGGCCATCATCTTCCTGCCTGTTGGTAGGTGGTGACTGTGGCCTCTGTCCTTGTGTTCCACCAGTCTGTGGCCTGGATACACAGGTGTGGGTCCGGTTGCCCTGGCCTGATGTTGGTGGGTGTTTGGTAGGGGTGTCAGTGGTGTCCTGGGTGGGGCTGCTGGATAATGACAGTCCAGGACTGTGTGAGGGGCCAGGGCATTCCTCACTGTCCAAGGTTCCCTCTCCAGTGTCCTGGGTGGTACCTCTGTCTCCATGTGGGGCACTGCCACTCCTTGTCCTGTCCGTCAGAGTGACATGGGTGGTGATGCCTGTTGGGGGAAATGGACATGTCTGTTACAATTGCATAATCGGCTGGGGTGCACAGGGCTGGGCTGTTGTGTGCAGGTTTTCCACTTTTGGGCCATGGAGGGTGCATTTGTGAGGTTGCCATTGCTTTTTGCTTAGGATGTGGAGGTGCATTGTGGGTGGTGTAGTGCCTTTGTGATTACTTGCAGGGGTAGGTGGCTGTGCACAGGGGAAGGTATGTGGGCCTGTTGGTGGGTTTGTGGGCATGTAGGGTGACTGGATATTGTGATTGTGGCCTGGGTGGGGTAGTGGTCCTGGTAGATGTTGGACGGGTGGGGTGGTGCATGCATCACAGGTGTGATAGATATGGGGTAATTGCAGACGACTTAACCGAGTCCATTCCTCCAGTGAGTCTAATGAGGCCCTCAGGGTGCAGGATGACCACCAGTCCGTGTAGTCGGGTGGTGTTGGTGGAGATCCTTCCCCAGTCTTCTGGACTGCAATGTTGTGCCAGGATGACATGGACCTCACCTTCCCGTGCAGGTCGTTCCATCTCTTGCGGATGTCATCCCTCATGCATTGATGGTGTCCCACAGCATTGACCTTGTTGACAATGGTCTGCCATAACTCCATCTTCCTGGCGATGGGTGTGTGCTGGACCTGTGCCCCGAATAATTGTGGCTCGACGTTCCATATCTCATTCACCAGGGTCCTTAGCTCCTTTCTGTGAAGCGTGGGTGCTTGGGGAGTCCCATGGTGTGTGTTGTGAGTGGTGTGGTGTGTGGATCTAGGTGAAGGTGCTGTTGTGTGGTTGGGTGTGTGATTCGTGTGTTGTGGCATTCAGTGTCTGCTTGTGGAGTTCTCAATCTCAGTTGTCCTATTGGTGATGCAAAGGATTGTGGAGTGTGTCTGTGAGTGTTTTATAGTGTTGTGGATGTGTGTCAGGTGTGAAAGTTTCAAACTTGCCAATGTGTGCAATTCTTACTGTTGGGTTCCATTGCTGGCCGTGGCGGTCTGTACCGCCAATGGTTGTTCGACTTCCACTGACCGCCGTGGTGAATTGTGCATCATTATTTGGAGGGCGGGGAGTTTGTGTGCTCGGCGGTGGCGTGGTGGGATGTCCTGCATTTTCGCCGACAAGGTCCTGGCGGTGACTTCTGGCTGGGAAATTTTTTATGGATTCAGATTTTTTCATCTTTATATGACGGGTTTCTGTTCACAGCCAATGGCGGGTTTCTGTTCTCCATCGTCACGGCGGAGAACGGTGTTTAACGCCATGTTCATAATGACCCCCTTAATGTGTCTAAAATCTCTATTTATAAAATGTTAGCTTAATTTGAAAGAGTCACTGGAAAGCTGTAGAAAGTCATGGGCATCCTACAAATTTTGTCTGCTTCTGTAATGTGTTGTGTTACTTCCATCATGCCACAACATCATAATTCTGAAACTAAGAGCAATGCTCACTTTTTGGTGAGGTAGTGTGCAGGTCAGATGAGCCTTGTTTAATGTCCCACCCGAAATCTCCACCGTGTGGTAGGCATAATGCAACCATAATAACCAAGCAGAAGGGTAATTTATCTTCGTTATATTTCCTCTCTCCGCTCTAATTTTTCTGCTTCACCTTCAGAGTTAAATCTACCAGCCGTTTTTGATTGTCAGGTAAACGGGGTACCTGGAAGGCGGCATCTTCGAAATCCTCCCTTAATCTTTTACAAAGTAGTCTTACACTAACCCATCTCAAAGGTCCCTGCTTGAAATGAATGATGTAATTTAATAGGCTGAAGAAAGTTTGAGTATTTGTCACTCTTATAATCAATCAATCAATCACTCAAAATTTTTATCAGAGTGGGCTACTCACCCGTGAGGGTCTCAAGGCACTGGGGGGGGGACTTAAAGAGGGGGTGCATGGAGGGTCACTGATCGAACAACCATGTTTTGAGGTTCTTTCTGAAGAGCAGGTGGTCTTTGGTTTTGCGAAGGTTGGTGGAGAGGGAGTTCCAGGTTTTGGGGGTGAGGTAGGAGAAGGACCTGCCTCCTGTGGTGGTGCGTTAGATACGGGGGACTGTGGCTAGGACGAGGTCGGCTGATCCGAGGTTGCATGTGGAAGTGTGGAAGTTCACTCTTTCGTTGAGGTAGGTTGGACCAGTTTTGTGGAGGGATTTGTGTGCATGGATGAGGATCTTGAATGTGATTCTCTTGTCTATGGGGAGCCAGTGAAGGGATTTGAGGTGTGGTGAGATTCGTTCTTGGCAGGGGAGGCCAAGGATGAGGTGTGCGGCTGTGTTCTGGATTCTCTGGAGTTTGCGTTTGAGTTTACCATAGTCCAGTCTGCTGTTGATGATTGCGTGGGTGACTGTCTTCCTGGTTTCTGGGGGAATCTATTTCAAGGATTTTTTTTAGTGTGCGGAGTGTGTGGAAGCAGGAGGAGGTTAGAGCATTGATTTGCTGTGTCATGGAGAGGGAGGGGTCCAGGATGATGCCGAGGTTGCGTGTGTGGTTTGCGGGGGTGGGTGCGGGGCCTAGGGCGGTGGGCCACCAGGAGTCGCCCCATGTGTTTTTTTGGGGCCGAAGACGATGATCTCGGTTTTATTTGAGTTGAGCTTGAGGTGGTTAGTGGTCATCCAGTTGGCGGTGTCGAGGAGAGCAGCGTGTAGGTTGGTTTTGGCGGTGGTGGGGTTGCGGTGAGGGAAAGGATGAGTTGGGTGTCATCTAGATAGGAGAGGATAGTGATTCCGTTTGCTCGGAGGATGTTGGCTAGGGGGATCATGTAGATGTTGAAGAGTGTGGGGCTGAGGGAGGACCCTTGGGGGACTCTGCAGGTGATCTTGGTAGTGTTGGAGTGGAAGAGTGGAAGGCGGACTCTCTGGGTCCGGTTGGTGAGGAAGGAGGTGAGCCAGTCTAAGGCTTTGTGGCGAATTCCTATGTTGTGGAGGCGTGTGCGGAGTGTGTGGTGGCAGACGGCGTCAAAGGCTGCGGAGAGGTCTAGGAGGATGAGTGCGAAGGTCTCGCCTTTGTCGACTTTGGTCCGTGCTGTGGTTCTTGCGGAACCTGGATTGTGAGGGATCAAGAGTGTTGTTTGCTTCAAGGAAGTGGGATAGGCGGGCGTTGACTAATTTCTCTGCAACCTTGGCGGGGAAGGGGAGGAGGGAGATAGGGCGGTAGTTGGAGAGGATCTCTGGGTGGGCTTGTTTTTTTTTAGGAGAGCAGTGATTTCTGCATGCTTCCAGGGGTCTGGGTAGGTGGCGGAGTCGAAAGAGGAGTTGATTATGTTGTAGAGTATGGGGGCGATGGTTGGGCTGGCTGTGATGTAGATGCAATGTGGGCAGGGACCGGAGGGGGATCCGGAGTGGATGGAGTACATGTTTTTTTCTGTTTCTTCGTGTGTGGTGGTGGTCCAGGTGGAGAGTGTGGTAGGGGGGTCAAGAGTGGGGGTTGGGTTGGGTGAGTGAGGGGTGTGTGTGGTGGGTGTGTGAGGTATGAAGCTGTTGTGGATGTCCAGGATTTTGTGGAGGAAGTGGTTGGAAAGGGCGTCACATAGGAGCTGTGTGTGTGCGGAGTCTTTGTTGCTGGCTTTGGGTTTGGCAAGTTCATTAATGATGGTGAAGAGTTCTTTGCTGTTTTGAGAGTTGCCGTCAAGGCGTGTCTTGTAGTTATCTTTTTTGGCGGTGCGTATAAGTTGGTGATGGGTGCGAATGGTGGTTTTGAGGGTGGAGAAGTTGGTTGTGGAAGGTTCTAGTCACCATATTTTCTCAGCTTGGCGGCATTTCCGCTTGGAGTCTTGGAGTTCAGGGGTGAACCATGGGGCGTTCTTGATGTTGCGGGTGGCGATGTGTTTTCTGAGGGGGGCTAGTGTGTCTACGCAGGTGGTGATCCATTTGGAGAGGTTGTGTGCTCCTGTGTTGGGGTCGTTGGCGTGGGGGGGGTTATGGGCCAGTTGGGAGTTTAGTGGGAGTTTAGTCGTTCTGTGGGGATCTTGTCCCACATGCGGTAGGGTATGGTGTGTTGATGGTAGTGTGTGGGGGGTTTGGTGAAGGAGAAGTGGACGCAGTGGTGGTCAGTCCAGAGGAGTTCGGTGGCTGGGTGTAGGCAATGCGTCGGCTTGCGGTGAAAATTGCGTTGAGCATGTGTCCTGCTGAGTGGGTGTGTGCTGTGACCAGTTGTTTGAATCCGAGGTTGGTGAGGTTGTCTATGAGGGAGGTAGAGTTGTGGTCTTGTAGGTTTTCTAAGTGAAAGTTGAAATCACTGAGGAGGATGTAGTCTGTGGATTTGAGGGCGTGCTAGCTGATGCTGTTGGCGATGGTGTCGCAAAAGGCGAGGCGTGGTCCTGGTGGTCTGTAGATTAGTGTACCTGTGAGGGTGGAGTTGTTGTTAATATGGATTAGGAAGTGCATGTGTTCTGTGTTGTCGATAGTGTCTTTGGAGCTGGTGGTGACTTTGATGGTGTCTCTATGTAGGATGGCGATGCCACCACCTGGCCTGTTGAGGCAGTCTTTGCGTTGGAGTTTGTATCCCTTGGGGATGGCAATGGCTATGTCTGGTTCTGAGGAGGGGTTGGTCCAGGTTTCCGTGAGGAAGGCGATGTCAGGTGAGTGTGATGTGATGAGGTCCCAGAGTTCTATGGCATGTTTGTGAAGGGAACGGGTGTTGAAGAGCAGGCAGTTGAGGTGGTTGTGGTGGGTGGCGTTGGTGTGGTGCGTGAGGGTGTTGTTGCGGGGTGTGTTCTGTTTGTGGGCTGGTGTACGGCGGGGTTGGTTGGTGGAGGCAGAGCGGGGGAGTCTTGTGTTGGGGGTGTTGTGTTTGTTGAAGGTGGGGTCGCTATGGTTGGTGTGTGGTCTGAGGGATGAGGAGCAGGAGAAATGACAGGTGAAGGGGCCATGACTGTGTGTGTGGGGCTAGATGGGGTGCATGAGGGGCGGGGTCTTGGGTTGAGAGAGTGGAGGGTGAGGGGGGAGTAGGTGTGTCTGAGAGGGCTGGGCGCGGTCTTCGCACGGACGGGTGCAGACGGGCTTGCCTTTGGCGCGCCAGTGGCGCAGCCGCGCCACGGCTGCCATAAAAGGAGGTGAGGGTGGGAGTGGCAGCTGGGAGGAGGGAGGGCTTGTCGAATGAGAGGGCTGGAGGGTGGGGCCGCAGGGGACGCAGCGGCGGCAATAACAATAAAAAAAAAAAAAATCCCTGGTGTCTAGTGGTTTCTACCCCCCTTGGGGGCAGATTGGCCTCATCAAAATAGGCCAATCTGCCCCCAAGGGGGGCAGAAATGGCCAAAATATAATTTTCCCCCAAGGGGAACGACCCTTGCCTAAGGGGTCGCTCCCCACCTCAATAAAAAAAAATTAAACAAAAAAAAAAAAATGGTCCCTGGTGCCTAGAGGTTTCTGCCCCCTGCCCCAGGGGGGGCAGAAAAGGCCTTTTCAAAAAAATGCCCCCCCTGGGAGCGACCCTTGCCCAAGGGGTCGCTCCCTTTTGTCAATTTCTAAGAAAAAAAAAAAATCCCTGGTGTCTAGTGGGGTTTCAAAAGCCGTATTGCAAGCAATCCGGCTTTTGAAACCCTCGGAGGGACTTCAAAGGGAAGGAAATACTTTTCCTTCCCTTTGAAGCCCCTCCGGGCCTCCCAAGTGATTGAAAAAGAAATGCTTTTGCATTTCTTTTTCAATCGCGCTGGAAGCAGAGCTTCCAGCGCGACGAGGGAGGCCCCTGTGACACATCAGCGTGCGCGCGCGCGCTGACGTCACGGGGGGGGTGGGTGGGGTCGGGGGTGGAAGGGGAAGGTCTTCCCCTTCCATCCCCGACTTGGGGGGGGAAGGGGGGTGCACGGGGGGCGCGCTAGCGCGCCCCCAAGTTCCCCTGTGCCATGGACGAGATGATCTCGTCCAAGGCACAGGGGAACTGTAGCCTTGGACGAGATCATCTCGTCCAAGGCACAGAAGAGGTTAACATCCTACCATGCATATGTGTCATCGACTTGTATGCCAGCAGTGATTAATATTTAACATGTTGGGCAGATGTATGTGTGTTCCTCACATGTGTTCTCAACTCCTCCTAGGTACAGACCCA
Organism: Pleurodeles waltl; assembly: GCF_031143425.1. Classification (NCBI taxonomy): domain Eukaryota; kingdom Metazoa; phylum Chordata; class Amphibia; order Caudata; family Salamandridae; genus Pleurodeles; species Pleurodeles waltl. The sequence continues at coordinate 1,082,543,271 of NC_090437.1, read as the reverse complement.
TGTGGTGAGGTAGGGCCCCATCGGTATAGAGACCACTTGTTGATTTGGGGACCATGGTGGAGCGTCACATCATTATCAATTACAGACTCAACCGTGCTACTATTCATGAACTTTTTGCATTACTGGATCCAGCACTGAGCCCGGCTAATCGGAATCAGCATGCCATCCCTACTGAAATTCAAGTGCTCTCTGCACTCCATTTCCTGGCCACAGGCTCATTTCAAGTGACAGCGGGCATGGGTGCAGGTTTTTCACAGCCAATGTTTAGAATTATACTGTCCAGATTCCTGAATGCATTTGTACGACACCTGCAGTCCTATGTGAGGTTTCCCCAAAGTGCTGACCTCCCTGCCATCGAGTCAGACTTCTATGCCTTTGCCAACATTCCCCATGTGAAAGGTGCAATCGATGGAATCCACATAGCTCTCATCCTCCCAAGAGTAAGTAAACAGGTGTACAGAAACAGGAAGAACTTTCACTCCATGAACATTCAATTGGTGTGTACTGCAGACCAGTACATCTCACATGTGAATGCCATGTTCACTGGATCAGTCCATGATTGCTTTGTGCTGAGGAACAGCAGTGTGCCACACATGATAGAACAACTAGAAGGGTACAGAGGATGGATCATAGGTAAGTGTGTCTGACACGTTTTGGCACATAGCGGACAGCCAGGCTGCCTGCAACTGAGGATTGTCAGTGAAAATCCTGTTTTGCCCCCTTTTGCAGGTGATTCTTGCTACACCAACATGCGTTGGCTCCTGACACCAGTGAGGAATCCTAGGACAGATGCAGAGAGGAATTACAATGAGGCCCATGGATGTACTAGGAGGGTGATAAAGCGCACAGTAGGTCTCCTGAAGGCTAGATTATGTTGCCTCCATATCTCTGGGGGATCCCTGGCCTATGAGCCTGAAAAGGTGTGTAGAATAGTGGTGGCCTGCTGCATGCTGCACAACGTGGCTGTGAGGAAATGTATTTCCCTCTTGGAGGAGGAGGGTGCTGTATATCCAGACCAGCTTCCTCACAGAGAGGATGAGAGTGACGGTGATGATCAGGAGGGGGGAGATGTACACTCTAGGAGCCAACTGATCCAACTGTGCTTCCAGTAACTAAGTGGTACTATTTGATGCTGTTGCTGTCTGTTTAGCATACTGTCCGTATGTCTTATCCTCAATGGGGGTGTTGGGTCTACAGACATTGTCCATTGTCACTGTGACCAGGTCTGCATGGGACATGTGACATTATGGACAACTTGTTTGACATTTCTGTTGGCACAACCCCATGTAATGCGTGGGGTGCCATTCCAAAGAAATGATTTCAATAACAATTGCATGCACACTTCCATTTGATTCAACATGATGATAGGGGACATTTACATTGGTGAACAGGTGTTTTATTTGGTGTCAGGTTTGCCATGGTGCGCTTTACAGTGATGGGAGTGGGCTACTAGTGGATGTCCATATTGGCTACATGGTGTCAGTGATTGTTGCCAGTGGTAATATGTCCATCTGTTATTTACAGTTTTTGGGGTTGTTATTGCACAGTGTGGACGGTGGTTCAGTGGCACACTTGGAGGACAGTCCTTGTCATAGTCACTTCTTAGAGGGGGCCATGGTCTTGGCAGGTGTTCCAGTGCCATATCTGGGCCTGAGGGAGCGTTTAGGTGCCTGGTGTTGGCCTGTACGGGTTGAGGTGCAGGTCTCCTGTGTGTCCTCAGATGGAGGCACAAGTCCAGTTGCTGCTGCTGCTGTTGTTGGCTGGGGTGTATTTTGTCCTGTAGTAGGGGCTTCCTGGTCTGTGGGGGTCTCAGGCTGGGTTGGGACAAGGCGCAGCAGTGCACCTAATATGGTGGCCATGGTGGTATTGTGCAGTTTCCACTGCTCCATGGTCTCTTGGTGTTGGGCTCTCTGCAGCCTTTGACTCTGCTCCAGGGTGGCAACAATCCGGGCCAATCTGTCCTGGGTATGGTGGTATGCTCCCAGGACCTCGGAGATCACGTCCTCGGCTGCAGCATCCATCCTGTGGCCTCCCCCCGGGCCACTGATGCCCTCCCACTGGGCCTAGCCCCCTGTGCCTGTGTCCCCTGCACAGGTCTGGTGGTACCACTTGTACTGGGGCCATCATCTTCCTGCCTGTTGGTAGGTGGTGACTGTGGCCTCTGTCCTTGTGTTCCACCAGTCTGTGGCCTGGATACACAGGTGTGGGTCCGGTTGCCCTGGCCTGATGTTGGTGGGTGTTTGGTAGGGGTGTCAGTGGTGTCCTGGGTGGGGCTGCTGGATAATGACAGTCCAGGACTGTGTGAGGGGCCAGGGCATTCCTCACTGTCCAAGGTTCCCTCTCCAGTGTCCTGGGTGGTACCTCTGTCTCCATGTGGGGCACTGCCACTCCTTGTCCTGTCCGTCAGAGTGACATGGGTGGTGATGCCTGTTGGGGGAAATGGACATGTCTGTTACAATTGCATAATCGGCTGGGGTGCACAGGGCTGGGCTGTTTTGTGCAGGTTTTCCACTTTTGGGCCATGGAGGGTGCATTTGTGAGGTTGCCATTGCTTTTTGCTTAGGATGTGGAGGTGCATTGTGGGTGGTGTAGTGCCTTTGTGATTACTTGCAGGGGTAGGTGGCTGTGCACAGGGGAAGGTATGTGGGCCTGTTGGTGGGTTTGTGGGCATGTAGGGTGACTGGATATTGTGATTGTGGCCTGGGTGGGGTAGTGGTCCTGGTAGATGTTGGACGGGTGGGGTGGTGCATGCATCACAGGTGTGATAGATATGGGGTAATTGCAGACGACTTAACCGAGTCCATTCCTCCAGTGAGTCTAATGAGGCCCTCAGGGTGCAGGATGACCACCAGTCCGTGTAGTCGGGTGGTGTTGGTGGAGATCCTTCCCCAGTCTTCTGGACTGCAATGTTGTGCCAGGATGACATGGACCTCACCTTCCCGTGCAGGTCGTTCCATCTCTTGCGGATGTCATCCCTCATGCATTGATGGTGTCCCACAGCATTGACCTTGTTGACAATGGTCTGCCATAACTCCATCTTCCTGGCGATGGGTGTGTGCTGGACCTGTGCCCCGAATAATTGTGGCTCGACGTTCCATATCTCATTCACCAGGGTCCTTAGCTCCTTTCTGTGAAGCGTGGGTGCTTGGGGAGTCCCATGGTGTGTGTTGTGAGTGGTGTGGTGTGTGGATCTAGGTGAAGGTGCTGTTGTGTGGTTGGGTGTGTGATTCGTGTGTTGTGGCATTCAGTGTCTGCTTGTGGAGTTCTCAATCTCAGTTGTCCTATTGGTGATGCAAAGGATTGTGGAGTGTGTCTGTGAGTGTTTTATAGTGTTGTGGATGTGTGTCAGGTGTGAAAGTTTCAAACTTGCCAATGTGTGCAATTCTTACTGTTGGGTTCCATTGCTGGCCGTGGCGGTCTGTACCGCCAATGGTTGTTCGACTTCCACTGACCGCCGTGGTGAATTGTGCATCATTATTTGGAGGGCGGGGAGTTTGTGTGCTCGGCGGTGGCGTGGTGGGATGTCCTGCATTTTCGCCGACAAGGTCCTGGCGGTGACTTCTGGCTGGGAAATTTTTTATGGATTCAGATTTTTTCATCTTTATATGACGGGTTTCTGTTCACAGCCAATGGCGGGTTTCTGTTCTCCATCGTCACGGCGGAGAACGGTGTTTAACGCCATGTTCATAATGACCCCCTTAATGTGTCTAAAATCTCTATTTATAAAATGTTAGCTTAATTTGAAAGAGTCACTGGAAAGCTGTAGAAAGTCATGGGGCATCCTACAAATTTTGTCTGCTTCTGTAATGTGTTGTGTTACTTCCATCATGCCACAACATCATAATTCTGAAACTAAGAGCAATGCTCACTTTTTGGTGAGGTAGTGTGCAGGTCAGATGAGCCTTGTTTAATGTCCCACCCGAAATCTCCACCGTGTGGTAGGCATAATGCAACCATAATAACCAAGCAGAAGGGTAATTTATCTTCGTTATATTTCCTCTCTCCGCTCTAATTTTTCTGCTTCACCTTCAGAGTTAAATCTACCAGCCGTTTTTGATTGTCAGGTAAACGGGGGTACCTGGAAGGCGGCATCTTCGAAATCCTCCCTTAATCTTCTACAAAGTAGTCTTACACTAACCCATCTCAAAGGTCCCTGCTTGAAATGAATGATGTAATTTAATAGGCTGAAGAAAGTTTGAGTATTTGTCACTCTTATAATCAATCAATCAATCACTCAAAATTTTTATCAGAGTGGGCTACTCACCCGTGAGGGTCTCAAGGCACTGGGGGGGGGACTTAAAGAGGGGGTGCATGGAGGGTCACTGATCGAACAACCATGTTTTGAGGTTCTTTCTGAAGAGCAGGTGGTCTTTGGTTTTGCGAAGGTTGGTGGAGAGGGAGTTCCAGGTTTTGGGGGTGAGGTAGGAGAAGGACCTGCCTCCTGTGGTGGTGCGTTAGATACGGGGGACTGTGGCTAGGACGAGGTCGGCTGATCCGAGGTTGCATGTGGGAGTGTGGAAGTTCACTCTTTCGTTGAGGTAGGTTGGACCAGTTTTGTGGAGGGATTTGTGTGCATGGATGAGGATCTTGAATGTGATTCTCTTGTCTATGGGGAGCCAGTGAAGGGATTTGAGGTGTGGTGAGATTCGTTCTTGGCAGGGGAGGCCAAGGATGAGGTGTGCGGCTGTGTTCTGGATTCTCTGGAGTTTGCGTTTGAGTTTACCATAGTCCAGTCTGCTGTTGATGATTGCGTGGGTGACTGTCTTCCTGGTTTCTGGGGGAATCTATTTCAAGGATTTTTTTTAGAGTGCGGAGTGTGTGGAAGCAGGAGGAGGTTAGAGCATTGATTTGCTGTGTCATGGAGAGGGAGGGGTCCAGGATGATGCCGAGGTTGCGTGTGTGGTTTGCGGGGGTGGGTGCGGGGCCTAGGGCGGTGGGCCACCAGGAGTCGCCCCATGTGTTTTTTTGGGGCCGAAGACGATGATCTCGGTTTTATTTGAGTTGAGCTTGAGGTGGTTAGTGGTCATCCAGTTGGCGGTGTCGAGGAGAGCAGCGTGTAGGTTGGTTTTGGCGGTGGTGGGGTTGCGGTGAGGGAAAGGATGAGTTGGGTGTCATCTAGATAGGAGAGGATAGTGATTCCGTTTGCTCGGAGGATGTTGGCTAGGGGGATCATGTAGATGTTGAAGAGTGTGGGGCTGAGGGAGGACCCTTGGGGGACTCTGCAGGTGATCTTGGTAGTGTTGGAGTGGAAGAGTGGAAGGCGGACTCTCTGGGTCCGGTTGGTGAGGAAGGAGGTGAGCCAGTCTAAGGCTTTGTGGCGAATTCCTATGTTGTGGAGGCGTGTGCGGAGTGTGTGGTGGCAGACGGCGTCAAAGGCTGCGGAGAGGTCTAGGAGGATGAGTGCGAAGGTCTCGCCTTTGTCGACTTTGGTCCGTGCTGTGGTTCTTGCGGAACCTGGATTGTGAGGGATCAAGAGTGTTGTTTGCTTCAAGGAAGTGGGATAGGCGGGCGTTGACTAATTTCTCTGCAACCTTGGCGGGGAAGGGGAGGAGGGAGATAGGGCGGTAGTTGGAGAGGATCTCTGGGTGGGCTTGTTTTTTTTTAGGAGAGCAGTGATTTCTGCATGCTTCCAGGGGTCTGGGTAGGTGGCGGAGTCGAAAGAGGAGTTGATTATGTTGTAGAGTATGGGGGCGATGGTTGGGCTGGCTGTGATGTAGATGCAATGTGGGCAGGGACCGGAGGGGGATCCGGAGTGGATGGAGTACATGTTTTTTTCTGTTTCTTCGTGTGTGGTGGTGGTCCAGGTGGAGAGTGTGGTGGGGGGGTCAAGAGTGGGGGTTGGGTTGGGTGAGTGAGGGGTGTGTGTGGTGGGTGTGTGAGGTATGAAGCTGTTGTGGATGTCCAGGATTTTGTGGAGGAAGTGGTTGGAAAGGGCGTCACATAGGAGCTGTGTGTGTGCGGAGTCTTTGTTGCTGGCTTTGGGTTTGGCAAGTTCATTAATGATGGTGAAGAGTTCTTTGCTGTTTTGAGAGTTGCCGTCAAGGCGTGTCTTGTAGTTATCTTTTTTGGCGGTGCGTATAAGTTGGTGATGGGTGCGAATGGTGGTTTTGAGGGTGGAGAAGTTGGTTGTGGAAGGTTCTAGTCACCATATTTTCTCAGCTTGGCGGCATTTCCGCTTGGAGTCTTGGAGTTCAGGGGTGAACCATGGGGCGTTCTTGATGTTGCGGGTGGCGATGTGTTTTCTGAGGGGGGCTAGTGTGTCTACGCAGGTGGTGATCCATTTGGAGAGGTTGTGTGCTCCTGTGTTGGGGTCGTTGGCGTGGGGGGGGGTTATGGGCCAGTTGGGAGTTTAGTGGGAGTTTAGTCGTTCTGTGGGGATCTTGTCCCACATGCGGTAGGGTATGGTGTGTTGATGGTAGTGTGTGGGGGGTTTGGTGAAGGAGAAGTGGACGCAGTGGTGGTCAGTCCAGAGGAGTTCGGTGGCTGGGTGTAGGCAATGCGTCGGCTTGCGGTGAAAATTGCGTTGAGCATGTGTCCTGCTGAGTGGGTGTGTGCTGTGACCAGTTGTTTGAATCCGAGGTTGGTGAGGTTGTCTATGAGGGAGGTAGAGTTGTGGTCTTGTAGGTTTTCTAAGTGAAAGTTGAAATCACTGAGGAGGATGTAGTCTGTGGATTTGAGGGCGTGCTAGCTGATGCTGTTGGCGATGGTGTCGCAAAAGGCGAGGCGTGGTCCTGGTGGTCTGTAGATTAGTGTACCTGTGAGGGTGGAGTTGTTGTTAATATGGATTAGGAAGTGCATGTGTTCTGTGTTGTCGATAGTGTCTTTGGAGCTGGTGGTGACTTTGATGGTGTCTCTATGTAGGATGGCGATGCCACCACCTGGCCTGTTGAGGCAGTCTTTGCGTTGGAGTTTGTATCCCTTGGGGATGGCAATGGCTATGTCTGGTTCTGAGGAGGGGTTGGTCCAGGTTTCCGTGAGGAAGGCGATGTCAGGTGAGTGTGATGTGATGAGGTCCCAGAGTTCTATGGCATGTTTGTGAAGGGAACGGGTGTTGAAGAGCAGGCAGTTGAGGTGGTTGTGGTGGGTGGCGTTGGTGTGGTGCGTGAGGGTGTTGTTGCGGGGTGTGTTCTGTTTGTGGGCTGGTGTACGGCGGGGTTGGTTGGTGGAGGCAGAGCGGGGGAGTCTTGTGTTGGGGGTGTTGTGTTTGTTGAAGGTGGGGTCGCTATGGTTGGTGTGTGGTCTGAGGGATGAGGAGCAGGAGAAATGACAGGTGAAGGGGCCATGACTGTGTGTGTGGGGCTAGATGGGGTGCATGAGGGGCGGGGTCTTGGGTTGAGAGAGTGGAGGGTGAGGGGGGAGTAGGTGTGTCTGAGAGGGCTGGGCGCGGTCTTCGCACGGACGGGTGCAGACGGGCTTGCCTTTGGCGCGCCAGTGGCGCAGCCGCGCCACGGCTGCCATAAAAGGAGGTGAGGGTGGGAGTGGCAGCTGGGAGGAGGGAGGGCTTGTCGAATGAGAGGGCTGGAGGGTGGGGCCGCAGGGGACGCAGCGGCGGCAATAACAATAAAAAAAAAAAAAATCCCTGGTGTCTAGTGGTTTCTACCCCCCTTGGGGGCAGATTGGCCTCATCAAAATAGGCCAATCTGCCCCCAAGGGGGGCAGAAATGGCCAAAATATAATTTTCCCCCAAGGGGAACGACCCTTGCCTAAGGGGTCGCTCCCCACCTCAATAAAAAAAAATTAAACAAAAAAAAAAAAATGGTCCCTGGTGCCTAGAGGTTTCTGCCCCCTGCCCCAGGGGGGGCAGAAAAGGCCTTTTCAAAAAAATGCCCCCCCTGGGAGCGACCCTTGCCCAAGGGGTCGCTCCCTTTTGTCAATTTCTAAGAAAAAAAAAAAATCCCTGGTGTCTAGTGGGGTTTCAAAAGCCGTATTGCAAGCAATCCGGCTTTTGAAACCCTCGGAGGGACTTCAAAGGGAAGGAAATACTTTTCCTTCCCTTTGAAGCCCCTCCGGGCCTCCCAAGTGATTGAAAAAGAAATGCTTTTGCATTTCTTTTTCAATCGCGCTGGAAGCAGAGCTTCCAGCGCGACGAGGGAGGCCCCTGTGACACATCAGCGTGCGCGCGCGCGCTGACGTCACGGGGGGGGTGGGTGGGGTCGGGGGTGGAAGGGGAAGGTCTTCCCCTTCCATCCCCGACTTGGGGGGGGAAGGGGGGTGCACGGGGGGCGCGCTAGCGCGCCCCCAAGTTCCCCTGTGCCATGGACGAGATGATCTCGTCCAAGGCACAGGGGAACTGTAGCCTTGGACGAGATCATCTCGTCCAAGGCACAGAAGAGGTTAACATCCTACCATGCATATGTGTCATCGACTTGTATGCCAGCAGTGATTAATATTTAACATGTTGGGCAGATGTATGTGTGTTCCTCACATGTGTTCTCAACTCCTCCTAGGTACAGACCCATGTGGTGAGGTAGGGCCCCATCGGTATAGAGACCACTTGTTGATTTGGGGACCATGGTGGAGCGTCACATCATTATCAATTACAGACTCAACCGTGCTACTATTCATGAACTTTTTGCATTACTGGATCCAGCACTGAGCCCGGCTAATCGGAATCAGCATGCCATCCCTACTGAAATTCAAGTGCTCTCTGCACTCCATTTCCTGGCCACAGGCTCATTTCAAGTGACAGCGGGCATGGGTGCAGGTTTTTCACAGCCAATGTTTAGAATTATACTGTCCAGATTCCTGAATGCATTTGTACGACACCTGCAGTCCTATGTGAGGTTTCCCCAAAGTGCTGACCTCCCTGCCATCGAGTCAGACTTCTATGCCTTTGCCAACATTCCCCATGTGAAAGGTGCAATCGATGGAATCCACATAGCTCTCATCCTCCCAAGAGTAAGTAAACAGGTGTACAGAAACAGGAAGAACTTTCACTCCATGAACATTCAATTGGTGTGTACTGCAGACCAGTACATCTCACATGTGAATGCCATGTTCACTGGATCAGTCCATGATTGCTTTGTGCTGAGGAACAGCAGTGTGCCACACATGATAGAACAACTAGAAGGGTACAGAGGATGGATCATAGGTAAGTGTGTCTGACACGTTTTGGCACATAGCGGACAGCCAGGCTGCCTGCAACTGAGGATTGTCAGTGAAAATCCTGTTTTGCCCCCTTTTGCAGGTGATTCTTGCTACACCAACATGCGTTGGCTCCTGACACCAGTGAGGAATCCTAGGACAGATGCAGAGAGGAATTACAATGAGGCCCATGGATGTACTAGGAGGGTGATAAAGCGCACAGTAGGTCTCCTGAAGGCTAGATTATGTTGCCTCCATATCTCTGGGGGATCCCTGGCCTATGAGCCTGAAAAGGTGTGTAGAATAGTGGTGGCCTGCTGCATGCTGCACAACGTGGCTGTGAGGAAATGTATTTCCCTCTTGGAGGAGGAGGGTGCTGTATATCCAGACCAGCTTCCTCACAGAGAGGATGAGAGTGACGGTGATGATCAGGAGGGGGGAGATGTACACTCTAGGAGCCAACTGATCCAACTGTGCTTCCAGTAACTAAGTGGTACTATTTGATGCTGTTGCTGTCTGTTTAGCATACTGTCCGTATGTCTTATCCTCAATGGGGGTGTTGGGTCTACAGACATTGTCCATTGTCACTGTGACCAGGTCTGCATGGGACATGTGACATTATGGACAACTTGTTTGACATTTCTGTTGGCACAACCCCATGTAATGCGTGGGGTGCCATTCCAAAGAAATGATTTCAATAACAATTGCATGCACACTTCCATTTGATTCAACATGATGATAGGGGACATTTACATTGGTGAACAGGTGTTTTATTTGGTGTCAGGTTTGCCATGGTGCGCTTTACAGTGATGGGAGTGGGCTACTAGTGGATGTCCATATTGGCTACATGGTGTCAGTGATTGTTGCCAGTGGTAATATGTCCATCTGTTATTTACAGTTTTTGGGGTTGTTATTGCACAGTGTGGACGGTGGTTCAGTGGCACACTTGGAGGACAGTCCTTGTCATAGTCACTTCTTAGAGGGGGCCATGGTCTTGGCAGGTGTTCCAGTGCCATATCTGGGCCTGAGGGAGCGTTTAGGTGCCTGGTGTTGGCCTGTACGGGTTGAGGTGCAGGTCTCCTGTGTGTCCTCAGATGGAGGCACAAGTCCAGTTGCTGCTGCTGCTGTTGTTGGCTGGGGTGTATTTTGTCCTGTAGTAGGGGCTTCCTGGTCTGTGGGGGTCTCAGGCTGGGTTGGGACAAGGCGCAGCAGTGCACCTAATATGGTGGCCATGGTGGTATTGTGCAGTTTCCACTGCTCCATGGTCTCTTGGTGTTGGGCTCTCTGCAGCCTTTGACTCTGCTCCAGGGTGGCAACAATCCGGGCCAATCTGTCCTGGGTATGGTGGTATGCTCCCAGGACCTCGGAGATCACGTCCTCGGCTGCAGCATCCATCCTGTGGCCTCCCCCCGGGCCACTGATGCCCTCCCACTGGGCCTAGCCCCCTGTGCCTGTGTCCCCTGCACAGGTCTGGTGGTACCACTTGTACTGGGGCCATCATCTTCCTGCCTGTTGGTAGGTGGTGACTGTGGCCTCTGTCCTTGTGTTCCACCAGTCTGTGGCCTGGATACACAGGTGTGGGTCCGGTTGCCCTGGCCTGATGTTGGTGGGTGTTTGGTAGGGGTGTCAGTGGTGTCCTGGGTGGGGCTGCTGGATAATGACAGTCCAGGACTGTGTGAGGGGCCAGGGCATTCCTCACTGTCCAAGGTTCCCTCTCCAGTGTCCTGGGTGGTACCTCTGTCTCCATGTGGGGCACTGCCACTCCTTGTCCTGTCCGTCAGAGTGACATGGGTGGTGATGCCTGTTGGGGGAAATGGACATGTCTGTTACAATTGCATAATCGGCTGGGGTGCACAGGGCTGGGCTGTTTTGTGCAGGTTTTCCACTTTTGGGCCATGGAGGGTGCATTTGTGAGGTTGCCATTGCTTTTTGCTTAGGATGTGGAGGTGCATTGTGGGTGGTGTAGTGCCTTTGTGATTACTTGCAGGGGTAGGTGGCTGTGCACAGGGGAAGGTATGTGGGCCTGTTGGTGGGTTTGTGGGCATGTAGGGTGACTGGATATTGTGATTGTGGCCTGGGTGGGGTAGTGGTCCTGGTAGATGTTGGACGGGTGGGGTGGTGCATGCATCACAGGTGTGATAGATATGGGGTAATTGCAGACGACTTAACCGAGTCCATTCCTCCAGTGAGTCTAATGAGGCCCTCAGGGTGCAGGATGACCACCAGTCCGTGTAGTCGGGTGGTGTTGGTGGAGATCCTTCCCCAGTCTTCTGGACTGCAATGTTGTGCCAGGATGACATGGACCTCACCTTCCCGTGCAGGTCGTTCCATCTCTTGCGGATGTCATCCCTCATGCATTGATGGTGTCCCACAGCATTGACCTTGTTGACAATGGTCTGCCATAACTCCATCTTCCTGGCGATGGGTGTGTGCTGGACCTGTGCCCCGAATAATTGTGGCTCGACGTTCCATATCTCATTCACCAGGGTCCTTAGCTCCTTTCTGTGAAGCGTGGGTGCTTGGGGAGTCCCATGGTGTGTGTTGTGAGTGGTGTGGTGTGTGGATCTAGGTGAAGGTGCTGTTGTGTGGTTGGGTGTGTGATTCGTGTGTTGTGGCATTCAGTGTCTGCTTGTGGAGTTCTCAATCTCAGTTGTCCTATTGGTGATGCAAAGGATTGTGGAGTGTGTCTGTGAGTGTTTTATAGTGTTGTGGATGTGTGTCAGGTGTGAAAGTTTCAAACTTGCCAATGTGTGCAATTCTTACTGTTGGGTTCCATTGCTGGCCGTGGCGGTCTGTACCGCCAATGGTTGTTCGACTTCCACTGACCGCCGTGGTGAATTGTGCATCATTATTTGGAGGGCGGGGAGTTTGTGTGCTCGGCGGTGGCGTGGTGGGATGTCCTGCATTTTCGCCGACAAGGTCCTGGCGGTGACTTCTGGCTGGGAAATTTTTTATGGATTCAGATTTTTTCATCTTTATATGACGGGTTTCTGTTCACAGCCAATGGCGGGTTTCTGTTCTCCATCGTCACGGCGGAGAACGGTGTTTAACGCCATGTTCATAATGACCCCCTTAATGTGTCTAAAATCTCTATTTATAAAATGTTAGCTTAATTTGAAAGAGTCACTGGAAAGCTGTAGAAAGTCATGGGGCATCCTACAAATTTTGTCTGCTTCTGTAATGTGTTGTGTTACTTCCATCATGCCACAACATCATAATTCTGAAACTAAGAGCAATGCTCACTTTTTGGTGAGGTAGTGTGCAGGTCAGATGAGCCTTGTTTAATGTCCCACCCGAAATCTCCACCGTGTGGTAGGCATAATGCAACCATAATAACCAAGCAGAAGGGTAATTTATCTTCGTTATATTTCCTCTCTCCGCTCTAATTTTTCTGCTTCACCTTCAGAGTTAAATCTACCAGCCGTTTTTGATTGTCAGGTAAACGGGGTACCTGGAAGGCGGCATCTTCGAAATCCTCCCTTAATCTTCTACAAAGTAGTCTTACACTAACCCATCTCAAAGGTCCCTGCTTGAAATGAATGATGTAATTTAATAGGCTGAAGAAAGTTTGAGTATTTGTCACTCTTATAATCAATCAATCAATCACTCAAAATTTTTATCAGAGTGGGCTACTCACCCGTGAGGGTCTCAAGGCACTGGGGGGGGGACTTAAAGAGGGGGTGCATGGAGGGTCACTGATCGAACAACCATGTTTTGAGGTTCTTTCTGAAGAGCAGGTGGTCTTTGGTTTTGCGAAGGTTGGTGGAGAGGGAGTTCCAGGTTTTGGGGGTGAGGTAGGAGAAGGACCTGCCTCCTGTGGTGGTGCGTTAGATACGGGGGACTGTGGCTAGGACGAGGTCGGCTGATCCGAGGTTGCATGTGGGAGTGTGGAAGTTCACTCTTTCGTTGAGGTAGGTTGGACCAGTTTTGTGGAGGGATTTGTGTGCATGGATGAGGATCTTGAATGTGATTCTCTTGTCTATGGGGAGCCAGTGAAGGGATTTGAGGTGTGGTGAGATTCGTTCTTGGCAGGGGAGGCCAAGGATGAGGTGTGCGGCTGTGTTCTGGATTCTCTGGAGTTTGCGTTTGAGTTTACCGTAGTCCAGTCTGCTGTTGATGATTGCGTGGGTGACTGTCTTCCTGGTTTCTGGGGGAATCTATTTCAAGGATTTTTTTTAGAGTGCGGAGTGTGTGGAAGCAGGAGGAGGTTAGAGCATTGATTTGCTGTGTCATGGAGAGGGAGGGGTCCAGGATGATGCCGAGGTTGCATGTGTGGTTTGCGGGGGTGGGTGCGGGGCCTAGGGCGGTGGGCCACCAGGAGTCGCCCCATGTGTTTTTTTGGGGCCGAAGACGATGATCTCGGTTTTATTTGAGTTGAGCTTGAGGTGGTTAGTGGTCATCCAGTTGGCGGTGTCGAGGAGAGCAGCGTGTAGGTTGGTTTTGGCGGTGGTGGGGTTGCGGTGAGGGAAAGGATGAGTTGGGTGTCATCTAGATAGGAGAGGATAGTGATTCCGTTTGCTCGGAGGATGTTGGCTAGGGGGATCATGTAGATGTTGAAGAGTGTGGGGCTGAGGGAGGACCCTTGGGGGACTCTGCAGGTGATCTTGGTAGTGTTGGAGTGGAAGAGTGGAAGGCGGACTCTCTGGGTCCGGTTGGTGAGGAAGGAGGTGAGCCAGTCTAAGGCTTTGTGGCGAATTCCTATGTTGTGGAGGCGTGTGCGGAGTGTGTGGTGGCAGACGGCGTCAAAGGCTGCGGAGAGGTCTAGGAGGATGAGTGCGAAGGTCTCGCCTTTGTCGACTTTGGTCCGTGCTGTGGTTCTTGCGGAACCTGGATTGTGAGGGATCAAGAGTGTTGTTTGCTTCAAGGAAGTGGGATAGGCGGGCGTTGACTAATTTCTCTGCAACCTTGGCGGGGAAGGGGAGGAGGGAGATAGGGCGGTAGTTGGAGAGGATCTCTGGGTGGGCTTGTTTTTTTTTAGGAGAGCAGTGATTTCTGCATGCTTCCAGGGGTCTGGGTAGGTGGCGGAGTCGAAAGAGGAGTTGATTATGTTGTAGAGTATGGGGGCGATGGTTGGGCTGGCTGTGATGTAGATGCAATGTGGGCAGGGACCGGAGGGGGATCCGGAGTGGATGGAGTACATGTTTTTTTCTGTTTCTTCGTGTGTGGTGGTGGTCCAGGTGGAGAGTGTGGTGGGGGGGTCAAGAGTGGGGGTTGGGTTGGGTGAGTGAGGGGTGTGTGTGGTGGGTGTGTGAGGTATGAAGCTGTTGTGGATGTCCAGGATTTTGTGGAGGAAGTGGTTGGAAAGGGCGTCACATAGGAGCTGTGTGTGTGCGGAGTCTTTGTTGCTGGCTTTGGGTTTGGCAAGTTCATTAATGATGGTGAAGAGTTCTTTGCTGTTTTGAGAGTTGCCGTCAAGGCGTGTCTTGTAGTTATCTTTTTTGGCGGTGCGTATAAGTTGGTGATGGGTGCGAATGGTGGTTTTGAGGGTGGAGAAGTTGGTTGTGGAAGGTTCTAGTCACCATATTTTCTCAGCTTGGCGGCATTTCCGCTTGGAGTCTTGGAGTTCAGGGGTGAACCATGGGGCGTTCTTGATGTTGCGGGTGGCGATGTGTTTTCTGAGGGGGGCTAGTGTGTCTACGCAGGTGGTGATCCATTTGGAGAGGTTGTGTGCTCCTGTGTTGGGGTCGTTGGCGTGGGGGGGGTTATGGGCCAGTTGGGAGTTTAGTCGTTCTGTGGGGATCTTGTCCCACATGCGGTAGGGTATGGTGTGTTGATGGTAGTGTGTGGGGGGTTTGGTGAAGGAGAAGTGGACGCAGTGGTGGTCAGTCCAGAGGAGTTCGGTGGCTGGGTGTAGGCAATGCGTCGGCTTGCTGTGAAAATTGCGTTGAGCATGTGTCCTGCTGAGTGGGTGTGTGCTGTGACCAGTTGTTTGAATCCGAGGTTGGTGAGGTTGTCTATGAGGGAGGTAGAGTTGTGGTCTTGTAGGTTTTCTAAGTGAAAGTTGAAATCACTGAGGAGGATGTAGTCTGTGGATTTGAGGGCGTGCTAGCTGATGCTGTTGGCGATGGTGTCGCAAAAGGCGAGGCGTGGTCCTGGTGGTCTGTAGATTAGTGTACCTGTGAGGGTGGAGTTGTTGTTAATATGGATTAGGAAGTGCATGTGTTCTGTGTTGTCGATAGTGTCTTTGGAGCTGGTGGTGACTTTGATGGTGTCTCTATGTAGGATGGCGATGCCACCACCTGGCCTGTTGAGGCAGTCTTTGCGTTGGAGTTTGTATCCCTTGGGGATGGCAATGGCTATGTCTGGTTCTGAGGAGGGGTTGGTCCAGGTTTCCGTGAGGAAGGCGATGTCAGGTGAGTGTGATGTGATGAGGTCCCAGAGTTCTATGGCATGT
The DNA here is from genome assembly GCF_031143425.1 of Pleurodeles waltl. Classification (NCBI taxonomy): domain Eukaryota; kingdom Metazoa; phylum Chordata; class Amphibia; order Caudata; family Salamandridae; genus Pleurodeles; species Pleurodeles waltl. Next base: position 1,082,527,793 of record NC_090437.1, on the reverse strand, counting down.
TTGTGAAGGGAACGGGTGTTGAAGAGCAGGCAGTTGAGGTGGTTGTGGTGGGTGGCGTTGGTGTGGTGCGTGAGGGTGTTGTTGCGGGGTGTGTTCTGTTTGTGGGCTGGTGTACGGCGGGGTTGGTTGGTGGAGGCAGAGCGGGGGAGTCTTGTGTTGGGGGTGTTGTGTTTGTTGAAGGTGGGGTCGCTATGGTTGGTGTGTGGTCTGAGGGATGAGGAGCAGGAGAAATGACAGGTGAAGGGGCCATGACTGTGTGTGTGGGGCTAGATGGGGTGCATGAGGGGCGGGGTCTTGGGTTGAGAGAGTGGAGGGTGAGGGGGGAGTAGGTGTGTCTGAGAGGGCTGGGCGCGGTCTTCGCACGGACGGGTGCAGACGGGCTTGCCTTTGGCGCGCCAGTGGCGCAGCCGCGCCACGGCTGCCATAAAAGGAGGTGAGGGTGGGAGTGGCAGCTGGGAGGAGGGAGGGCTTGTCGAATGAGAGGGCTGGAGGGTGGGGCCGCAGGGGACGCAGCGGCGGGAAAAAAGGAAAACAAAGACGGTGAGGAGGAGGGAGGAGGCAGGAGGGGCCGCAGGGGACGCAGCAGCGGGAAAAAAGGAAAACAAAGATGGTGAGGAGGAGGGGGGAGGCAGGAGGGGCCGCAGGGGAAGCAGCGGTGGGAAAAAGGAGAGAAAATACAGAGTGGAGGTGGCGCGGATGGCGGAGCGGGAGTGACCTGCCTGCAGAAGCAGGGTCAAAGGTTGCTCCCTGTTACAATGCTGCGGCTGCCATAAGAGGACGGGAGGGTGGGAGTGGCAGCTGGGAGGAGGGAGGGCTTGACGAAAGAGAGGGCTGGGGCTGCAGGGGACGCAGCAGCGGGAAAAAAGGAAAACAAAGACGGTGAGGAGGAGGGGGGAGGCGGGAGGGGACGCAGGGGACGCAGCGGTGGGGGAAAAAAAGGAAAACAAAGACGGTGAGGAGGAGGGGGGAGGCGGGAGGGGCCGGAGGGGACCCAGCGGTGGGGAAAAAGGAAAACAAAGACTGTGAGGAGGAGGGATGAGGCGGGAGAGGCCGCAGGGGATGCAGCGGCGGGGAAAAAGGAAAACAAAGACGGTGAGGAGGAGGGGGAGGCGGAAGGGGCCGCAGGGGATGCAGCGCGGGAAAAAGGAGAGAAAATACGGAGTGGAGGCGCGCTGATGGCGGAGCAGGGAGCGAGCTGCCTGCAGAAGCAGGGTCAAAGGTTGCACCCAAATGTCAAAGGTTATAATGAATATTTTAACATGTTGGCTTGCATGTCGACCTTTACCTTTAGTTAAGCAACTAAATATTTTCTCATCTTCTCCATGACCCTTGATAAAAACAACAAAGGAGCGAAAAAAGTGTCAGTAGTTCGCACCCATTTTTTGTCTCTAAATTCAAACTTCTGTACAGAAAACATTTCTTTAGAGAGGAAAATAAAGAAAGACCTTACATTTCAGTGACCCTGAAGTTATGCATGTGTAACTGAGAATTGTTTTAAGCAGGTCCGTGACAGTCTTTACATTCTTTAAGTTATCTGGCTTTGTTTGGCAGAAAGGCCACTCTTAGACAATCTGAATCATGAGCCGGCTGAACGTTGAAATTCTGCAGCACATTCCATATTTATAAAAACAGCCATTTAAATTAACGCATTCCAATATCATTCACTAGCTGGATGCCTTTTCTAAATATTAATAAATTCATAGTTCAGTAGGTCTTTAGACCTCGGTTGAATTCCCGCCGACACTAAATGTACTGATTGCTTTAATACACAATGCTGTACAGTGCATGGTATTGTGTCTAGGATACAGCTAAACCCAGATTACAGCAACCTGGATGTGATGGGCAATGGTAACACAGAGTGCCGACATTATGACACACATTTACAAATACATATAGAAGGACACAGAGTGATTTCCTCAGAATTATGTGTGGTTCCATGTCAAAAAAAGAAATTAAAACTCAATTCCATGGTGATCAAAGCTAGCAATGTAGCCTTTAGATGGCACCTCCTCACGTTTACATCTAGTCAAATATGCCTGATATTTACAAAAAGTGGACTGTTCGTGTTAAAGGTGTATTGTATTGTTTTAGACCTGACAGGCTTAAGGTGGTCATCCCCCAACTTTTTGCCTGCCTCCCTCCACTTTTCTGGCACTGTTTTTGCTAGTTTTAGCACTTTGTACACTTTACAATTGCTAATCAGTGCTAAGGTGCATATGCTCTCTCCCATAAACCTGGTAACATTGGTTTATACCCTATTGTTTTTTTTGTATGTACTTGTAAGTCTCTAGTAAAGAGAAAAGGGCCTGTAGATTAAATGCTACTAGTGGGCCTGCAGCACTGATTGTGCCACCCACATAAGTAGCCCCTTAACCATGTCACGTCCGCCATTGCAAGGCCTGTGTGAGCAGTTTCACTGCCAGTTCGACTTGGCATTTAAAAGTACTTGCCAAGCCTTAAACTCCCCTTTTCCTACCTATGTCACCCCTAAGGTAGGCTCTATGTAAACCCTAGGGCAGGGCGCCATGTAGCAGGTCATGTACATATGTGTTTTATATGTCCTGGTAGTGAAAAACTCCCAAATTTGTTTTCCAGTAATTGAAGCCTGCTCCATTTATGGACTAGCGTTAGGACTGCCCTCATATACTTTTTTTTTTTGTAAACTTTGTTTATTGGTATTTCTGTAATTGATTAACAGTCGGTTCAGAAGTGGGCGGCGATTCAGAGTTATACCTTGTAATATGAATGGATCATAGACAATAACTTAGACATTTCGCCCCTCTCACGGACTTTATACAGTCAAGCAATATGTACCTTACATTATCCAGGCCATGCGCTGCACTAATACGCAGTGGCTCAGTAGGACTAAGTTATACATTCATAACTAAGGGCCAGATGTATGAAAACTGGGATTTGCGAATCGCAAAAAATCTGATTTTTAAGAAATCGCTATTCCCGAGTCGCAATTGGCCATGTAACAAAATTGCGATTCGGAATTAGCGATTTCTTTAAAATCGCTATATGTGGTTTGCGAGGCCCATTTACTGAATCGCAATTTGCATTTTCGCAATTTGCGATTTTTTTGCGATTCGGTAAAAAATCGCAAAATGCGAGAAAGTTAGAGAATGCACACCTGGAGGAGCCGGATGACTCATCAACAGGAAATGAGTCATCCCAGGCAGTTACAGGTGCCACACCCAAACCAGCATCCTGAGTGAGAGCAGCCCAGCCACTGTGAGCAGCACTGTGAAGGAGCAGCATCACCTAAGTCACAATGGAGCCCCAAGGGCCTGGCTCTGAGAAGCAGGAGAGGAAGCGCAAGCTCAAGTTCAGTGAGCAGGAGCTGGAGGTCTTAACAGAAGAGGTGATGAGGAGTCATGACCACCTGTTTGGCAAATCATCCCTCCAGGTGCCAGAGAGTGAGAAGAGGAGACTTTGGCTGGAGATACAAACTAAAATCTGCGCAATTGGAGTGGCACTGTGCTCCATTGAAGAAATCCAGAAGCGCTGGTTTGACCTGCGGTCCCGGGCAAAGGAGAGGGTGGCAAGGCGACTTGCAGAGGCCAGGAGCACAGGAGGAGGACCACCAACCGAGCCACCTGCCACACCACTGGAGGGCCTGGTGGAATCAACACTCCTACCGGAAGCAGTGACAGGGGTCACAGATATAGACACCTCCGCTCAACCAAGTACCAGCCAAGGTAAGTGCAATGTTGTCGTGTGAACCCAATATGTGCATGCATAAAAGCCCCTTAGGAATTAGCATGTAATGTGTGAAGTAGTCCACTCCACATCTTAGTAGCAGCACAACAATGCATTATGGGAGTCGTGGTGCACAAACTAGTACACACAGGTGAATGATAATGTAAGCAAGCATAGTGACACCCAAGGTAACACAACACACACTACACCATGTAGAGCAGTACCCATAGCTTTATTGCCATTTCTGGACAGAGAATGTAACATACAGAACTGACATGCTGCATATTGTTGTTGCAGGTGGGCCTGGCACAGCAGCCACAGCAAGTGCGTGTGTAGGGGAGACAGACACACAGCTGCCCTCTGACACCAACACCAGTGGGTCCATCAATCTCTCAACTGGGCACCGCAGGCCCAGGCCATTGCCACTTCCAGACCTCAGTGGTGACTCCGATGTGCAGCAGGAGGGGCCAGGCACACCATCTGCATCCGGGAGGCGCAGCCAGGTACCAGAGGACAGGGGTCATTCAGCCCATCGTTGAAGTGTCCCAACAGCAACTGCAGGAGGCAGCTGAGGGTACATCCCTGTTTGGTGGACTTGAGGCTGCTTTGTTGCAGCAACAGCGCCTGCAAAATAGAAGGATACAGAGTCTGGACAGGAACCTTAGAGTCCACAACAGAAATATGGTTGGCCTGCATCGGAGACTTAACACCCTTTACGAAAATATCAACCAGCTGCGTGAGGGACAGGTGCAGGCCTCCCAGGACACTAGGGAGCTGACCACTGCAGTGCGTGACCTGTGTGAGGAGTTGAGACACGAAAGACTGAGTCGACGCAGACATGAGCATCGTTTTCGCACCATGTTTGCAAACTACTGCAGGTCCTCATATCCCATGGCCAACTCCACTGCCCTCATCGCCCATCGGGCTGTGGCGGCCCAGGTTGAGGCTGCACACACCAGCAGGGATGTGGTCCAGGGCCTTGTCCAAATCACCAATGTGATAGGTCGCCTTGGGGGACATGGAGGACACCTCGAGCCTCAGTAGTGTGCACGTACCTGCTTCAGACCACAGACGGCGCAGTGAGGCAACTGGGCACCCCAGTGGAGTGCGAGGGAGGAGGAAGTGACTCTTGCCGCATTGACTCTGGTGTCCCCACTATGAAGTAATAGTGTGGGACTCCGTTCATTTGTTGATTTTCTTTTTTATTATTCAACTTTTTACTTCTTTCATCACAATTGATAACATGACGTAAGGGAATAAATATTTCTATCACTACAGCTACAGTTGTCCGTGGAGTCTGATTGTTCAAAACCAGCTACTTCTTTGCAACAAAGAAGCAACTTTCAACGACTGCCCATTTCCCGCCTGAAGCGTGAGACTTCACACTCTGCACCCAACGCCCCCGGCTTGACCTGCAGAAAACCAACACCTCAGGGAGGGCTCCCCGGCGAATGCGAGCCCGTGAGTAACCAGAGACGACCCCCCTGAAGCCCCACAGCAACGCCTGCAGAGAGAATCCAGAGGCTCCCCCCAACCGCGACTGCCTGTAATAAGGGACCCAACACCTGGAACCAACACTGCACTCGCACCCCCCAGGATCTGAAGGAACCAAACTCCAGTGCAAGAGCAACCCCCGGGCGACCCTCTGCCTAGTCCAGGTGGTGGCTGTCCTGAGATGTCCCCCTGTACCTGCCTGCACCGCTAGAGTGATCCCCGGGTCTCTCCATTGTTTTCAACCAAAAACCCAACACCTGCTTTGCTTATTGCACCCGGCTGCCCCTGTGCCGCTGAGGGTGTACTTTGTGTGCCTTCTCGTGTCCCCCCGGTGCGCTACAAAACCCTCCTGGTCAGCCCCCCAAGGACGCAAGTAATTACCTGCTTGCAGACTGGAACCAGAGCACCCCTGTTCCCCATAGGCGCCTATATGTTTTGGGCACCTCTTTGACCTCTAAGTGAAGTATCTTACATTTAAAGTGTTTGATGTAAATCTTGAGTCTGTGGTTCTTAAAATAAACTAAGAAAATATATTTTTGAATATAAAAACCTATTGGCCTGGAGTAAGTCTTTGAGTGTGTGTTCCTTATTTATTGCCTGTGTGTGTACAACAAATGCTTAACACTACCCTCTGATAAGCCTACTGCTCAACCACACTACCACAAAATAGAGCATTAGAATTATCTACTTTTGCCACTATCTTACCTCTAAATGGAACCCTTGGACTCTGTGCACACTATTTCTTACTTCGAAATAGTATATGCAGAGCCAACTTCCTACAGGGACGTATAGTAGGATTTAAAGACGTCAGTTATCTCAGACGGGTCATGAACGTGCTTCCCTTCCATGCCCCGTACACTCGTGATCATAGTGCTCCCCCCTCTGTTCGCATCAACCAGGCTAGCAGCCTGCCCGATTTGCCCTCTTCCTCTTGTATGGACATCATGTGCTGCCGGTAATCATGGCATCGTAGCCGTTCCAACGTTCGATTGAACAATTCCCGTGTTTGGTGAAGTCTACACTGTGGGGCAAGATCTGGTCCCTGTTTCACCTCTCTATCATGGAGTTCCTTTTCCAGTTGATTTACCTCGCGCACCAGGGTACATCTGACCCCTACTGATTGTCCCAGGCAGTGGCCACGCATCACCACCTTCAAAGTCTCCCACTCCACACAGTGTGATGCAGTGGAGCCTCTGTTAATACTAATATGCTCCAAGAGTTGAGACCTGAGCCCCTCCCTATATACCGGATCTTCCAGGGCCCTCGGCTGAAGCCTCCATGACGGAAGAGGAACTCTCCTTCCTACACCCCGCCAGGTGATAAGCAACGTGCTGTGGTCAGATAAAGTACGACCTAAGTAGTTGGAGCCTACGACCTCGTGAGTGATAGAACCAGTGCACAGCACCCAATCTATTCTTGGGGGTAGTTGGTGTAGTCCAGAATAAAAGGTGTAATCCCTATCCTGGGGATGCTGCACCTCCCAAACGTCCTCTAACCCCCAGTGCGTCAGCCAGTCAATGAGATATTTTACCATCTTGTGCGCTGTTGCCCCTGGCAAGGGTGGAAGGGAACGGTCCATTTCCGTGTCTAGTCCGCAGTTAAAGCCCCCCCCCAGTCAGAAATGGCCCACTTAAGGATTTGGCTAAGTGCCCGGAGAGAGTCTGCAAAAGGGGGTCTGTTCCTGGTTAGGTGAATACACACAGCTCAGTACCGTGAGTCTACCCTGCAGCCAGCCCTCCACCAGAACTTATCTGCCTTCAGGGTCTAAGTCCACAGAGAGGGGCTTGAATGGAAGTCCAGTCCCTACCCAAATCAGAGCGCTCCTTGCAAACGCCTCTGATTCCCCAGCTGTGATTTGCGTCTCCTTGAGCAGCGCACTATGCACCCCGTTCTCTTTAAGTATGCCAGGGTCTTGTGGTGCTTAAAAGGTGACCCCATCCCCCATGTGATCAACTTGTAGTCCATTGCTGGATGTAAACCAGTTCGGGAGAGGGTGGCCGCCTCCTCCGTTGACAAACCTTTCTTATCACCCCCCCATGACCCACACAAACCACTGCAAAGGTTAGGTCTGTGATAAGTACACTCCTGCGCATTCTAAAATAAGGACACTGCAAGCCCCAACTCCCACTTCCCAGGGCAATACTGCAACAGGCGGTTATCCAGTAGAAACAAAGCAAACATGCCATTAACAATGAGTCATATAGAGTTCTCGCCATTCAGTAAACAGCAGTTGAGAATCTGAGCTTGGGACTGTGGCTGCAGTGGGCCCAGAATCAAACATAAGCCCCGAATGAGGAGCCGATGCCCTCCAGTAAGTCTCAGCACAGATCATCTGTCATTCGGGGAGTCACCTGCGGAGCCGCATCTGAGTGATGGGAGGCTGAATCCATGGAATGGGGCTGGTGATCTGACTCACCTCCGCTAGCCTCGTCTGCTGAGGTCGCCCGTTGCAGCGAAGCTGCCGTCTCCAAGGCAGCCTGTCTGTCCAGTTCCTTCTGTGCTGGAGTTGGCCTCGTACGTGGGCGGGATCTGTTTCCGCTTCCTCCTCATTCTCCTGTGGTCCTGTCGGTGTGTTAGCCCCAGCTGGGCACCCGGGTCGCCGTTCGCCATGTGCGCCTCCAGCCGCTCCCAAGCCTCCTCCAGAGTTTGAAGGGAAAGTTGTGTGGCCCTCCAGGTTTATCCTCAGCCTGGCTGGGAATAGGAGCGAGTATTGGATGCCCACTTCCCTCATAGCCTTCTTCACTGCCACGTAGGAAGCACGCTTGGACTGTACTTCCGTAGTGAAGTCCGGGAAGAGGGTCACTAAATTCCATTGTCCACTCTCGAGGGTCCAGACCGCCTGGCTCACTGTAGCAGGATGTCTCTGTCTCTATAGTGGAGCAACTTAGCCACCACAGTACGTGGGGGCTGTCCCTCCGCAACTGGTTTCAAAGGCACCCGATGGGCCCTCTCCAAGGCAAAGAAAGTGGTAAGCAGTCCCGGGGCGACCTCCTGCCGCAGCCATTTTTCTAAGAATGCCACCGTATCAGTCCCCTCAGTTCCTTCGGGCAGCCCAATTATGCGTACATTGTTCCTCCGGTTTTGGCCCTCAGCATCTTCGGCCCAGCGTTCCAGCTGCTGATCACGGTCCGTTAGCTGTGCTACAGTGGCTTGAATCTCCTTATGCGCCAGGCCAGATCTGTAAGCGTTGTCTCAGCACAGCGGACTTTATCTGCGAGCTTCTGATGATCCGCTCTCAACAGGCCCAACTCCACCAATAACTGGCCTATTTCTCACTGAAGTGTAGTTTTAGACTCTTCAATGGCGCCTAAGATCTTGTCCAACGTGTCCTGCAAGGAAGGCAGAGCCGGTGCAGCCATGTCTGTCCGGGTTTGGTCACCTTCCCTGCTTTTCCCCTGCGACTTTCCCTTGGTACGTTGTTTAACAAACATACGGTCAGGCTGAGTGCTCCCCCAACATATGGTCAGCAGCGGCCGCGGAAATCATTTACTGGGTCACCCAGCCACTCCCCCGGGCGGGCACGGCCAGAGGGGAGTCCTATTGCAGTGGGAGGTCCCCACGAGGAAGGAACTTCCGCAGGATACCCTCCTTTCCTCTCCACTACAAACTCCCATATAACGTCATTATGTGGGTAAACCCGGCCAGGGCGCTGCCTCCAAGAATTCAACAGGCGTAGGCCTCAGGCATCCCTTCCCAGGCGGATCGCGTTCAGGCTTCAAGCCCCATAAGGCGCCTCACTGGTCACGAGCAGAACTGGCTCCCCATGGGTCCCCACCGGGACAAGTGTGGTAAGTACATGTCTCAATCTGCACTCCGCAGGGCAGCCACTACTTTTCCCAGGTCGCTTCACACCTCCAACAGTGCACAGAGTCTCACCCACTCACCGCTGCCCAGTGGGGGCTCTCCTGTGGCACCGCAGGGGCCCTTGGCGTTCACTGCAGTGGCACTTCTGCCATCTCCTGAGCCGGCGAGGGGCGCCGCCACCTAGTCCCCGAGCTTCACCGACACATGACAGCCCCTGCATGCCCCTGGGCCGGTCCGTCCCGGGCCGCTGGTCCAATGTAGCCACGTCCGTTTCCCAGAGTCGTCGCGCCGCCGGGGCATCAATTAGGGTAGCCAAGCGACCACTCCAACGTCGCAGCTCCCGGTTTCCCAGCCGATCCGTGAATGGCCTCTTCCAGCCCAGATGCTGCACCCATCCGCCGCGGCCCGGGTACACCTCACAGTGGGCCCGACGTATGCCGCAGCACCAGTCTGGTCTTTGCTTCGCCTTCCGGGCGGTTCCGCAACCCACTGGCACTGCCCGGGCCGGCTAAAACATTCCCTCCGGCGCCCCTTGAACGTCCTCAGTGCTATGGACTGTCACTGGCCCCCACCAGGGCTGTTTATGGAGGATTAAAGACTGGCCCGGACGGAGCAAGGCTATTCCACGTTCGCCATGATTGCTGGTCAGGCAACACCTCCCCATATACTTTTTGAGTGGTACATTGTGATCTGAAAGGGGTAGACAGGTCATATTTAGTATGGCCAGAACAGTAATAAAAATCCTGCTTATTGGTGAGGTTGGATTTAATGTTACTATTTTAGAAATGCCCCTTTTAGAAGCCTGTCTCTAATCAACGTCTGGTCTGTGCAGGTTGACAACTCCCTTGTGCATTTCACCCAGACAACCACAAACACAGGTCACTTAATCACATCTTTATTCATCTGCATACTGAATGGGTCTTCCTGGGCTGGAATGGAGAAGGGCCTACCACTTACATTTCAAAGGCCAGTGGCCTGCCCTCACACAAAGGACTGATAACCCTCCACTGGAACCCTGGCAGACAGGAGTGGCTGAAAGAGGAACTTGTGCACTTCAAAACCACTACTTGAAGTCTCCCCAACTTCAAAGGCATTTTTGGGTATATAAACTGGGCCTCTGACCGCACCAACTCAGACACTTCTGGACCTGTGCCTGAACTCTGTCAGAAGATCTGCCTGGCTGCCCAAAGGACTCTCTGGACTACTTTGCTGAGAAGGACTGCTGCCTTGCTGTTGCCTTGCTGCCCTCTGACTGTGCTGGAAGGACACCAGCGGTGCTGCAGCCTGCTCCTGCTCTGTGGACCTCACTGCCCGTAATGACCTTGGCCTGCAACGCAAGTCCGCCGTTTCCCCGACCCCGCTGATGTCACTCAGGGTCATTGTGACACTGCGAAGTCGACACATAGGGGGTCATTCTGACCCTGGCGGTAAAAACCGCCAGGGCCAACGACCGCGGGAGCACCGCCAACAGGCTGGCGGTGCTCCCTTGGGCATTCTGATAGCGGCGGTACAGCCGCGGTCAGAAACGGAAAACCGGCGGTGTACCGCCGGTTTTCCGCTGCCCTGGGGAATCCTCCATGGTGGCGCAGCTTGCTGCGCCGCCATGGGGATTCCGACCCCCATACCGCCATCCTGTTCCTGGCGGTTTTGGAACAGTATGGGGTGTCGTGGGGCCCCTGGGGGCCCCACCATGATTTTCAGTGTCTGCCATGCAGACACTGAAAATCGCGACGGGTGCAACTGCACCCGTCGCACCCCTTCCACTCCGCCGGCTCCATTCGGAGCCGGCATCCTCATGGAAGGGTGTTTCCCGCTGGGCTGGCGGGCGGCCTTCTGGCGGTCGCCCGCCAGCCCAGCGGGAAACCCAGAATACCCGCGGCGGTCTTTTGACCGCGCAGCGGTATTCTGGCGGTCCCAGCCAGAATGACTCCCATAATGTCCTGATGGACCGGAACCAAGGGACCCGCCTGGTCACAAAGAATTGACGCATCACGGATGATGATGCATCATCCCCCAATGTATCTGGATGGAACGGATGCATCACTTCCACCTGCCTCCCAGCAGGAAACCAACGCCTCTTTCCTCGGAAGGTGTAAAGGACTGACGCCGCACCCACTCCAGCCACACCTCTTTCCAACTCCGTGTGACGTCCTTGTTCTTCGTTTTTAAAAGGTACTGTACCTGGGAGTCCATGTGACTCTGTGACCGGCACGAGTGGTGTTGGGAATGACTCCGTCAACTACGCTTTGATAGCCCCGGTTATTTTGTTTCTAGGTGCTTTAGTTGGATTTCATCTTTAAAAATTCATAACTTTGCTTGTGTACATTGGATTTTCCTTGTTTCAACAGTATTTTATTTAGATAAATATTCTCTATATTTTTAAATCTATGTGGTGTCTTTTTGTGGTGTTTTCACTGTGTTATGGTATTAGTTCTGCACAAATATTTTACACATTGCTTTCTAAATTAAGCCTGACTGCTCAGTGCCAAGCTACCGGAGGGGGGCACAGGATAATTTGGATTATGTTGTGACTTAACCTGACTAGGATTGTGGCCCCTTCTCGGACAGGGGTGTATACCTCTGCCAACTAGAGACCCCATTTCTAACATGTTGTGACCCTTATATAGCATGTACTACTGCTATATCTGGTGCTGCTGTGCTTGCCTACATGCTACACCATGTAGAACATGGGTGCTCACAGACATTTTCTCTGGGACCAATGTAGAGTTTGGAATGTGCCCAAGGGCTGGAACGATGACATGACATCACCAAGGAGTCGGGGGTACGGTGGGGGATTCACAAGACAGAAAAGAAAAACACACCTTTTAAAAGATTACTAGAAAATGCTTTCTTTACAATCTTTTTTGCACATTTTGCAGCAGTCTGTTATACTGTGTATCGCCTTTACATTTTACAAAGTGTCTAAGCTACACAATACTGTGTGTAATATGTTTTTAAACTAATGACTTGCATATTCACAGTGCTTTATGTCATAGGAAAGGACCTTGTAGTAGTATTATTATTATATATATATATAAGTGGTAAATGGCTTTTGTCATTTTACAGCTCGGCGAGGATGACACTGTGTCAATCCTATGCTTAAAGATTTTGCTGTACAAATGGCAAAAGACTTTGTCACTATCTAGCTCGGCGTGGATAGCACTGTGCTGATCCTATGCTTAAAAACTTTGCTAGATAAGCAGACATTTGAGGTGAGCAAATCTAGAGTGTCGCTGTTGTTGCAGGGTGCTCCTTACTAGAGCTGCTCTCCACCTAAATTTGGGAACTTCCCAGAGTTCTCTCTTGTTTTTTGCATAATTTATGCGTCACTCTAACCCTGAAAGGGCCTTGTTTTGACTTATACTGGGTGCTCCCTTGTGTCTGGACAAAGCTAAACCCCTCTGAAGAGCTCTAATGAGAGCGAAACACGTGTCAGGGGTTGCTTTACTCATTTCAGGTTGGCTTGGATGGTATTTGACCAGTCCAAAGCTGTAATACTGTGCCTGAAGTGGTAAATGGCTTTTGTCATTTTACAGCTCGACGAGGATGACACTGTGTCAATCCTATGCTTAAAGATTTTGCTGTACAAATGGCAAAAGACTTTGTCACTATCTAGCTCGGCGTGGATAGCACTGTGCTGATCCTATGCTTAAAAACTTTGCTAGATAAGCAGACATTTGAGGTGAGCAAATCTAGAGTGTCGCTGGTGTTGCAGGGTGCTCCTTACTAGAGCTGCTCTCCACCTAAATTTTGGAACTTCCCAGAGTTCTCTCTTGTTTTTTGCATAATTTATGCGTCACTCTAACCCTGAAAGGGCCTTGTTTTGACTTATACTGGGTGCTCCCTTGTGTCTGGACAAAGCTAAACCCCTCTGAAGAGCTCTAATGAGAGCGAAACACGTGTCAGGGGTTGCTTTACTCATTTCAGGTTGGCTTGGATGGTATTTGACCAGTCCAAAGCTGTAATACTGTGCCTGAAGTGGTAAATGGTTTTTGTCATTTTACAGTTCGGCGAGGATGACACTGTGTCAATCCTATGCTTAAAGATTTTGCTGTACAAATGGCAAAAGACTTTGTCACTATCTAGCTCAGCGTGGATAGCACTGTGCTGATCCTATGCTTAAAAACTTTGCTAGATAAGCAGACATTTGAGGTGAGCAAATCTAGAGTGTCGCTGGTGTTGCAGGGTGCTCCTTACTAGAGCTGCTCTCTACCTAAATTTGGGAACTTCCCAGAGTTCTCTCTTGTTATTTGCATAATTTATGCGTCACTCTAACCCTGAAAGGGCCTTGTTTTGACTTATACTGGGTGCTCCCTTGTGTCTGGACAAAGCTAAACCCCTCTGAAGAGCTCTAATGAGAGCGAAACACGTGTCAGGGGTTGCTTTACTCATTTCAGGTTGGCTTGGATGGTATTTGACCAGTCCAAAGCTGTAATACTGTGCCTGAAGTGGTAAATGGCTTTTGTCATTTTACAGCTCGGCGAGGATGACACTGTGTCAATCCTATGCTTAAAGATTTTGCTGTACAAATGGCAAAAGACTTTGTCACTATCTAGCTCGGCGTGGATAGCACTGTGCTGATCCTATGCTTAAAAACTTTGCTAGATAAGCAGACATTTGAGGTGAGCAAATCTAGAGTGTCGCTGGTGTTGCAGGGTGCTCCTTACTAGAGCTGCTCTCCACCTAAATTTGGGAACTTCCCAGAGTTCTCTCTTGTTTTTTGCATAATTTATGCGTCACTCTAACCCTGAAAGGGCCTTGTTTTGATATATATATATATATATATATATATATATATATATATATATATATATATATATAATATATATATGCACATCACTTTTCTCCAGTTCTCCAGTGCACCAACCAAAATGCATCTCAGTTTCCCTGTAGTTAGCTTTTTTACCAAAACCAGGTATTTCCACGCATTAGTTACACTTGCACTTATCTTTTCAATTAAGGTGTTTGCGTTATATATTTTATATTTCGCTACTTGTAGGGTAAAAGTCCAACACGTTTTTTACAGACTAGTTTGTTCTTGTTAACTAACTCTCTCCTACCCTCCCCCTCCTCACCCTGCCATTGTAATCACGGCCACATGTCCTATATTTTTTAATCACTTTCAGAGTTCTGTAGGGTAAAAGACCAACAAAATTGTTATAGACTATTTTGTTCTTGTTAACTACCTCTCTGCTACTCCCCCTCTACTCACCCTGCCATTGTAATCATGGCCACATGTCCCTTATTTTTGAAGAACTTTCATAGTTCTCTCAAAAAAGTTTTCACCAATGAGCAGGGCAGCATTGTTGAAAGTACAGGCAGCAATGGCTGTAAAAACAAAGCCCATAACCAAAAGTGTACAAAAATGTGCCTTTGCAACATCGTTTTTTTTGTAATATTGATTCTAGGCTTTGTTTCTACAGTCATTTATGCGTGTTCTATGAGCAGGGCAGTCCTGCTCATAAAACATGCTGAACTGGCTATAGAAAAAAGCCCAGAACTACATAACAATGTTGCCAAGCTTCCAGAAAAAGCTAAAAACAGATCTAGAGCAGTTTTCTTTCTCAGTTTATCAGGGGTCCCAGAAGATTGGCGGGCCTCAAGGAAAGGTGTGCCAGGCCGCTGGTAGCCCGCTGTCTATACTTTGAGTACCTCTGATGTAGAATGTCTTGTGTTTTGCCTTTGCCTTGATCCTTTGTGGAAAGTGTTTTCATAACATGCATGATGGCCACTGAGGTGCAGCTATAGTGTTATGGGACACATTGCTTAGCAGTGTAAGTGTAAAAGAGACGCCCGCAGTCCATCATTTTCAGTAATCTGGCAGCTTTGAGCAGCTCTGCAGGTCCCTTTGTAGTATTTGTCTCAATCATAGTCCACTTAAAAAGTTAAATCATAGATTGTCCATATTTTGTTTAAAGTTTATAGTCCAGAGCAGACATAGGTTGGAGCAAGATATGGTGGAGAGATCAGCTGTGATAGACTTTAATATCATCCCATATCTAGCTGTCAATTTTTAATGTCAAGTATTAGTTGTAGTACGCCCCTTGTCTGGACCTGCAGTGGTAGACTAAATTAAAGTTCTGTTGGCCAGCGGCGTGTGGCGGATCTCTTCACTTATTCTATGCCTGTTCAGTTGGTGATGGATGGATGGTATGTTGCTTTGGACTGACATGCTTCTGGGTGATGGAGATATCCTTTAGTACTTTTTTGTCTTATTTGAGTGTAAAAGTGTCAAACTACATACAGTAATTATTATGAAGCCTATATGAACTACAATCAACTGCCCGTTTGCTGAGTGCTATTTTATTAGTATTAGAATGGGCCAAAAGGGAAATATTGTATATTTATATAGCACTGTCTACCCTTGATGAGGCATTAAAGTGATTTACATCAGACAGCACTCTGCTTCAGGGTTAATGGGATTGTTTTTATTTTTTTCCACGTTTTTGGGAATATGCATTTACTCTAGTTTCTATGTAGTACATTAAATTAATGGGAGTTAGGTGTGATCTTTAGTGGGGGGTATGTGAATTAATAGATGAGCAAAAAGAGCTTAGTTATTGGCAGGTGTTAGAGGTGGGGTCTCTAGTTGGCAGAGGTATACACCCTTGTTCAAATAGGGACCACAATCCTAGTCAGGGTAAGTCTCACACAATCCAAACTCTCCTGTGCCACCCCTCTGGTAGCTATGGCACTGAGCAGTCGTGCTTAACTTAGAAGGCAAGGTGTAAAGTATTTGTGCAATAATTCATATTGTAACACAGTGAAAACACCACAAAAATACACCGCAAAGGTTTAGAAAAATATATGATATTTATCTAGTAAAATTAAGGTCAAAACGATAATGATTCAATAAGCACAGGTTGAGCTATCACTTTTGAAAGATTAAAAAGAGTCTTAAATCTTAGAAATCAACAGTTGTCTCTTGTTTGCACGAAGTACCTGGTTTGTGTCAGAATTACCATGCACGGAGACCGCAGAGGAGGAGATGCACGGAAAAAATAAGGTGGGCATCTGATTTTCCGGCACAGCACAGACAATGCGTTGTTTCTTTCCATGCTGCGTCGATTTCCGGTGCACAGAGTTGGCTTCTCACTACAATGCGGGGATCTTTGGACACTCAGGGACGATGCAGGGAAAATCCTGTGCGCGCAGGAAGATGTCACCGGCGTTGCGTCAAATTTTCGTCGCACAGCAGGCGCTGCGTTGATTCTTCACTCAGGAAGTAGGGCAGTGTCATTCCAGTTCGGCTGTGCAGTGATTTTCTCATCACAAGGCAGGCTGTGCATCATTTCCTGCAGGCTGTGCGTCGATTTTTGGCGCACAGGGAGTTTCCTTGAAGAGATTACGTCTTTTTTGGCCCTGAGACTTCAGAAAATAGGAGGCAAGCTCAATCCAAGCCATTGGAGAGCACAACTCAGCAAAGGCAGAGGCCAGCCAGGCAACAGGGCAACAGCAGGGTATCAGTCCTTCACAGCAAATCAGTCCAGATGAGTCCTTTGGGCAGCCAGCCAGTTCCTCTTGCAGGTTGCAGGTTCAGGTACAGAAGTGTCTGATTTGATGGGGTCAGGGACCCATTTTATATACCCAAACATGCCTTTGAAGTGGGGGAGACTTCAAAGAGTGGTTTTGAAGTGCATAAGGCCCTCTTTCAGTACAGGTCTGTCTGCCAGGGCCCCAGTAGGGGGTTTGGCGTCCATTGTGGGAGGTAGGCCACTAGCCTTTGAAATGTAAGTGTCAGGCCTTCCACCCTTCCAGCCCAGGAAGACACATTCATTATGCAGATGAGTGTAGGTGTGACTGAGCATCCTGTGTTTGGGGTTGTCTGAGTGAAATGCACAAAGCTGTCAACCAGCACAGTCCAGACGTGGATTGAAGACAGGCTGTAAGGCACAAACTGATTTTAAGTGTAGAGAAATGCTCACTTTCTGAAAGTGGCATTTCTAAAATAGTAATATGAAATCCATCTTCACCAATAAGCAGGAGTTTGTATTACCATTCTGGCCATACTAAATATGACCTGGTTACCCCTTTCTGGTCAGAATCTACTCTCAAACAGTATATGAGGGTAGCCCTAATGCTACCCTAAGAAGCAGGCCTCACAGTAGAGGGAGACCAATTTGGGAGTTTTCCACTACCAGGGCATCTAAACCAAACGTGTACCTGTCCTGCCTTTTAACTACATAGCACCCTGCCCTATGGGTTACCTAGGGCCTCATTTAGGGGTGACTTATATGCAGAAAAACGATAGTTTAGGGCTTGGCAAGTACTTTTAAATGCCAAGTCGAAGTGGCAGTGACACTGCACACACAGGGCTGGAAGCTCAAAGTTATGGCTGGGCCCATATATAGGGAAATGTGAAGAGCTTTAGGCTGTACTCAAAAGCAGCAGGAACCTTGTGATCATAACAACATGTAAGAGTATACTGGGTAAATAATGCAAACAATGAAGAGGAAAATCTGCAAGTGCTGATGCAGATGTCTTTTGATGTTCACCCTTAACTTTTGGCTCAGAGTATTAATTGGGAAAGCTCAGTGTGATATGTAAGAAATTAGGTTATTGGTTGAGAGGGGGATACTTAGGTATGTGGCACAATCAGTGCTGCAGGCCCAATAGTAGTATTTCATGTATAGGCCCTGTGAACAAGTAGCACCACTTTACTAGGGACTAAATAAATTAAATATGCCAATTGGGAATGCACTACTATTCCCATGCGTTAAGGAGGGAACACATACTTTAGCACTGGGTAGCAGCAGCAACATGTGCAGAGTTCTAAGGCCAGCAAAAACGAGGTCAGCAAAAATGGAGAAGGGAGGCAGATGGGGGTGAGGATCTCTTCCCTGGACAGTGGAAGTGTATTGGCTGCATCTGTGTGCCTTGAGGGTGGAAACACAGTTATTGAAGTGAGGATGGATGTAGGGCAGCTTTTAGCAGTGCCATTAACTTTTTAGCAAGGGGGTGCTAAATACTTCTTTCTGAACACTTCTGGTTGGCAGTTGTTGAGGGTGAGGGGTCAGACTGCAGTTTCTGTTATTGAAGGTGAGGACACTTCTAAGCCAGGCCAGTCCTTTGTCTCTCCCTTATAGCTAATTCTGAAAGGTTAATGTTAGAAATTGCATCTCTAATTGGCAGTAGTGGGCACCTTTTCCAAGTAGAGGCCACAACCCTAGTTAGGGTAAGTCAGATACACTCCTTAAATTAACCTGTGTTCATCCTCTTGTAGCTTGGCACAGAGCAGTCAGCCTTGACTTAAGAGGCAAAGTGTAAAGTTTTTGTGCAACACACAGTAACACACTGAAAACACCACAAAAAGACTCAGCGCAGTTTTAGAAACATAGAGAATATCTAAGTCAAACAAGACCAAAATTACAAAAATTCCGATCAGTAGAAGTCGAGGTACTAAGTTTAAAAGATTACATGTGAAATAGTGCTTAGAAGTCACTGGCGGTCAAAAGATTACTTGAGGTTGCGAGGGGTTGGTGCAAATCCAAAGTTCTGGCTGACTGCAATGGAGGGTAGGCTGTCTACAGAACCCACGCAGGGTGCATTGAAACAGTACCTTTGATGTAGCAAAGCGTTGACTTCAAGGGCACGATGAGTTGGTATTTTCCACAAAGTCAGGTCTCAGTGTCGTCGTTGGGCTCCTTTGAAGTGAATGCAATACATCATTGTCAATCCACTCAGACTGTGAATCTGGTGTCATCTAGCTGCCTCTGCGTCAACATCGAAGGGAGATGCAGCATAATTTTACACACACTCAAGGTCATGCGTCGTTTTTTGCAGGAATCAGCTACTGAACCCATCTATCAGAACCAGGATTGGAGAGGGGCACATCAAACAAGGGTAGAACTCACAAATGGCAGCACCAGGAGAGTTGCAGGCAGTCGTTGATGTCCCTGAGACTGCAGGAGCCCAGAGGGCAAGCCCTTGGAGTCACTCAGGGTCAGCAGAATGGATCCAGTTCTTTTCCTCAGCAGGGCAGAAATCAGCAGGAAGCAGGGCAACAGAGCAAAGCAGAGAAGCAGTTCCTTGGAACAGTCAACCGAGGCAGAGTAGCTGTCCTTACAGCACAGCAGTCTTTACTCTAGTACAGTTCTTCCCAAGTCCAGGAGTGATCTGATTTCAGGGGGTCAGAGCCCCACCTATACCCAAAAGTGTGCCTTTGAAGTGGGCGTGACTTCAAAGTAGCTCCTTGAAGTTCACAGGTCCCTTTTTATCCCAGCCCTCGCTTCAAACTATCAGTTGGGGGTAATCTGCAGTTGTTTTGAGTTTAGGCCACTATAATTTGAAGTGTAAGTGTGAGCGCTTCCCATCCTCCCTGCCCAGGAATACCCATCAGTATACAGGGGAATACAGATACAATTGATTGTCCTGTGTTGTGGCTGTGTTAAGGAAATGCACAAGTGTAGCTGTCACTCAGCCCATTCCAGGTGTGCATTGGAGACAGGCTGTCTGACACAAAGCAGTGAGAGCAGAGAAATTCCCAAAGGGAGATTGGTCACCTGGCTGGTTGACCACCTATAAGGAGGGGGCTCTGATTTCACCATGCCAGCACTGGCCACTCGGATGCTCCCAGAGTTCCCTGCCAACCTTGAGTCCAAGATGGCAAAACGCATGGACCCTCTAGTGGAGCTCTGAGCACAACCCCTGGGGTGGTTCTGGACAGGGGAGTGGTCACTCTCCTTTCCTTTGTCCAGTTTCGCGCCAGGCAGGGACTGGGGGTCCCTGAACCAGTGTAGAATGGTTTATACAAGGAGGGCACCAAATGTGCCCTTCAAAGCATTGCCAGTGGCTTTCAGAGGCTATCCCTCCCAAGTTTGTAACACCTATTTGCAAAGGGAGAGGGTGCAACACCCCTCTCCCAAAGAAAATCTTTTGTTCTGCCTTCCTGGAATTCAAGCTGGAGGATGGCAGGCACCTGTCTGGGAGATGGCAGCAGCTTGGGCTTCCTGGAAACCCTCAGAAGGCTGTCATGGCAATAGTGGGGGGTCCTCTAAGGAGCACCCAGAGTGCATGGAGTCATAGAACCAATGCTTGCAAATGTATTGGGGTATAATTCCAACATGTTTGATACCAAACATGCCTATGTTCAGAGTTACAATTATGTAGCTGGACATAGGTATTCACCTATGTCCAGAAAAACGCGTAAAATGACATCCCCGCACTCACGAAGTCCTGGAAAATGGGCCTGGAGTTCGTGAGGGCACTTCTGCTAGTACAGGGGTGCCCTCACACACAGGTACTTTGCACCCTGCTCTCTGGGCTGGAAGGCCCGCCATTCGGGTGACTTATAAGTGACCTGGTGTAGTGAAAAGTGGCAGTGAAAGGGTGCTTGCATCTTTTCACGCAGGCTGCAATGGCAGTCCCACAGATCCCTTTGTCTAGGCTTCCTATGGGTGGCAAAATATATGCCTCAGCCCATAGGGATCCCTGGAACCCCACTGCCCTGGGTACGTAGGTACTATATATTAGGGACTTATAAGGGGGGTCCAGTGTGCCAATTGTGGATGAAATTCAGAGTTTTGGGAGTGAGAGCATAATCACTGTGGTCCAGATTAGAAGGATCCCAGTGAACACAGTCAAACACACTGACATCAGGCAGAAAAAGGGGGCACCCATGCCAAGAGAGAGTGTACTTTCCTACACAACCCTCCCCCAAATGAGGAACGTGAAGGCTAACCTTGCCTGGATGAGTCTTTCTTGTCTAAGTGGAAATATCTGGAGAGTCCATCTGCATTGGAAAGGTTTATCCCAGGTCTATGTTCCATTGTAAAGTCCATACCTTCTAGGGACATGGACCACCATAGCAATTTGGGGTTTTGTCCTTTTTCATCTATTTAAGCCATAAGAGAGGTTTGTGGTCTGTCTGAACAATGAAGTGAGTACCAAAGAGGCATGGTCTCACCTTCTTCAAGGCACAGACCACAGCAAAGGCCACCCTCCCAATGGCTGAACAGCGCTTTTCTCTGGGAGTTACCCTTTTGCTAATGAAAGCTACTGGTTGAACCTGACCCTCTGTATTAAGTTGAAAGTAAACTGCCCCCATCTTTACTTCTGAAGCATCAGTCTGAACTATGAACTTCTTGGAGTAGTTAAGGCTCTTTAGAACAGGTGCAGAGCACATGGTCTGTTTTAGTTCCTCAAAAGTTTTTTGACAGCTGGCTGTCCATAATACCTTTTTAGGCATTTTTTTTGAGGTGAGGTCATTAAGAGGGGCAACAAGGGAGCCATAGTTTTGAATGAACCTCCTGTAATACCGAGCAAGGCCTAAGAAGGCTCTGACCTGGGTTTATGTAGTTTGGGGGAGTCCAATCCAAAATGGTTTGGATCGTACCCTGTAGTGGCTGAATCTGTTCACCACCTACTAGGTGTCCCAGATAAACCACCTTCCCCTGCCATTTCTGGCACTTTAAAGCCTTGATAGTGAGGCCTGCTTTTTGCAGAGCCTACAAAACATTCCCGAGGTGGACTAGGTGATCATCCGAGGTGCAGGTAAAGAGAGATATATATATCATCTAGATATGCTGCGCTGTAGGCTTCCAAGCCTTGGAGGACTGTGCTCACCAGCCTCTGAAAAGTGGCAGGTGCATTCTTCAAACCAAAGGGCTTTACTGTAAATTGGTAGTGCCCTCCAATGGTAGAGCATCTTCTGACAACTTAATCTGCCAATAGCCAGCAGTAAAGTGCTAAGATACTTGGCAAATGCAAGTGTATCTATGAGCTCATCTCCCCTGGGGATAGGATGAGCATCAGTTTTGGTTACTGTATTGAGCCCTCTATATTCAACACAAAACCTAATCTCTCTTTTCCCAATCTGAGAGTGGGGCTTTGGGACATGCACCACTGGGCTTGCCCAGGGGCTATCAAAGTGCTCAATGACACCTAGGTCCAGCATCTTTTGCACCTCTGCTTTGATGCAGTCCCTTATATGCTCAGCTTGCCTGTAGATGTTACTCTTAACAGGCAGGCTGTCCCCTGTATCAGTGGTGTGTTCACACCATGTGGTTTGTCCAGGTGTAAGGGAACACTGTTCTGAGAACTGATCTAAGTAATTCTGCAGTCTTCCTTTTGGGACTCAGAAAGGCAATCTGCTAACACTACCCCCTCAACTGAGCAATCAGCTGCAGAATTGGAGAAGAGGTCAGGGAGAGGGTCACTATCTTCTTCCTGTCCCTCATAAGTGGCCATGAGCAGGGTTAAGTGAGCCCTGTCATAGGAGGGCTTTAGGCGGTTCACATGAAGTACCCTGAGGGGACTTCTTGGAGTGCCAAGGTCTACTAAATAAGTGATCTCACCCTTTTTCTCCACTATGATGTGTGGTCCACTCCACTTGTCTTGGAGTACTCTGGGTGCCACAGGCTCCAGGACCCATACTTTCTGTCCTGGTTGGTACACAGTCAGGAAAGCTTTCTGGTGTGGCCATCACTTTTGCAATTCTTGGCTTGCCTGAAGGTTCTTCCTGACCTTCTTCATGTACTCAGCTCTTGATCTGAGGCCAAGTACATAATCTACTATATCTTGTTTAGGGGGCTTCAGGGGTTGTTCCCAACCCTCCTTCACAAGAGCAAGTGGACCCCTAACAGGGTGACCAAAGAGGAATTCAAAGGGGCTGTAGCCCACTCCTTTTTGGGGTACCTCCCTGTAGGCAAAAAGTAGGCATGGTAATCGGATATCCCATCTCCTCCTGAGTTTTTCAGAGTCCCATAATCACACCTTTGAGTGTTTTAATAAAACGGTCAACCAACCTGTTTATTTGGGGATGGTAAGGTGTGGTGAATTTATAGGTTACACCACACTCTTTCCACATAGCTTTCAAGTATGCAGACATGAAGTTACTACCCCTGTCTGATACAACCTCTTTTGGAAAAGATTCCCAGGAGGGCCTTGGTCACTGCAGGAGCTATAGTGGTCCTAAGAGGTATGGCTTCTGGATACCTGGTGGCATAGTCCACCACCACCAGAATAAATCTGTTTCCAGAAGATATGGGAGTGTCTAGGGGGCCAACAGTGTCAACCCCTACCCTTTCAAAGGGTACCCCAACCACTGGAAGAGGAATTAAATGGGCCTTTGGAGTGCCACCTGTCTTGCCACTGGCTTGAGAGGTGATACAGGAGTGACAAAACTCGTTTGTGTCTTGTGACATATGGGGCCAGTGAAAGTGAGGGACTAGTCTGTCTCAGGTTTCTCTTTGCCCCAGGTGACCAGCAAGGGCAATGTCATGGGCTGAGGTCAACAAAAACACGCTGTATTGCAGAGGGATTACCAGTCTTCTGGTGGTACCAGGTTTGGGTTCCCTTGGTTCTGAATACAGGAGGTTGTTTTCCAGTACACCCTGTAGGTGCTTCTGACATCCCCGGCTTCCTGTTTGACAGCTTGCTGTCTCAAACCCTCAATTGTGGGACAAGTCTGTTGAGCCACCCTTAACTCCTCCCTGGCAGCCCCCCCCCCCCACCGCACCTTAGAGTTCAGCTGTGTCAGCTTGAAGTTCTTCAGGTGTAGGTCCTGTCAAAGGAGTAGATTCCTCCTCCTTAAGGGGGGAATTATCAGTGGAGGGAGGGGTAGGGGATAATTTCTTACCCTTCCTACCCCTACGTTTGGGAAGCTCTTGGTCCATATTTTCAGTATCCAAGTTTCCCTGTTGACTTTGCTTCTTGGCCTGAACCCTGGTCCAAGCAGAAATATGCCCAGCATGGCTGCATGGGCCTCCAACTCTACTTCAGCCCAAGCTGAAGTCTCCAAGTCATTCCCTAGTAGACACTCTACAGCTAGGTCTATGGACACCACATCTTTTTTAGGACCAGTAACTCCCCCCCCCCTCCCAAGCTGCGATCAACAGCTGCCATGTGGTGGCTCACAGTATTGTTGTGGGCGTCAGTCAGTTGGTACTGATGACCAAATATGTGTTGCTCAGGGGACACCAGTTTTTCAGTCACCATGGTGACACTGGCACCTGTGTTCCTGTGGGCCTCAACCTGAACACCATTTATTAGGGGTTGTTGCTTGTACTTATCCATATGAAGGGAACAAGGGTGGCAATGCCACCATCAGAGACTAAAACAGTCGCAGTGGTTTCCCTAACTAAACCAGCCCCACTACACTTCCCAGAGTGAGCCCTGCTACACCCTTCAATTGACTATTGGTACTATTAGTCTTCCCTCCACCACTGCTATAGCTAGGGGCACTAGTTGTAGGAGTTGGGACAGTCTTGGTGGTAAGTTTGGTGTTTTTCGTAGGGCAGGAGCTGTCTCCTGCCTTATGGCCTTTGTTTCCAAACATATAGCACCAAGGCTTTTTGTTCTGATTGTTTTGGGAAGAGGATATAGACCCACCCCCAGAAGAATTTTGTGGGCCTGATGAAGACTCTTCCTTATCTTTGTCCCCACCTTTGTCATGTGACTTACCACTTTCCTTGTTCTTGTCTTTGTCACCCCCTCTATAAGCTTTTCTGTTCACCCTTGTTCTGACCCATTTGTCTGCCTTCTTCACCAAATCTTGGAGAGAGCTCAGATCTCTCAGTAACAGATTATACAAGCCCTCATAGTCAGACATTTTGCTGCCATATAACCAGCCTTCCAAAGCTTTCACAGAACAGTCCACAAATTCAACCCAATCTTGTGAGGGCTCTTTTCTGGACTTCCTGAACTTAATTATGTATTTTTCAGCGGTGAGACCAAAACCATCTAAGAGTGCAGTTTTTAGAATTGTATAGTGGTCTGCATCTTCTTCTCTGACAATGAGAAGTCTATCCCTATCCTTGTCAGAGAAAGACAACCAGAGAATAGCAGCCCACTGCCTTTGAGGGACCCTCTGAACTTTACAGGCCCTCCCAAGTGCAACAAACCACTTGTAGATATCACCCCCACCTTGTATGGGGGACCAACTTTGTGTAGGTTTCTGGAATCCAAGGAGTCCTCCCTGACTCTGTAATCCCTGAAACCTGAGTTGCTGCTGCCACCATGGGGTGCTAACCCCAACCCCTCTCTCCACTGGCAAGGCCTCCCTGTCTTGTAAGGCTAGCTGTTGCTGCTGCAGTCTCAGCCCTGCCTCCTCCAGTCTCAGTTTCTTGAGCTCTTTATCTATAGAGTCATCCCCTGGAGTTGTGCAGTGTGATCCCTCGGACACTCAAGTGATGTGAGAGTGAGCAGAGGTGGATCTATTCCTAGGTTTTTTTAAACCTTTCTACTTGCGCTCTGGGTGTGAAAAGAGCCCTACCAGTATGACTTCCCTTCCCACTACCAGCTATGCTAGTTGGCCTACTAGAAATGTGGTGATCCTTTGAGGAACCCTCCCCCAAACCTAGAATATCATTTTCTACCTCAGTGGGGTTATAGTCTACTTCTTCCTTCTCCTGCTCCTGGCTACCAGCTTGATCCTGGAGGAGGAGGAGGAGGCCCAAGAGCAGACCCTTGGTAGGGTTCCTCTGCTTGTCCAAAGTCCTCTCTGAAGGTCAGGTTCTTATAGTTAGAATCCATGAACTCAGACCCATGTCCAGCTGCAGACATGGTGTGTGTTAGGATAGTGTAGAATGCACCTAACCAACCTAACTCCTAGTCTCTCAGAAAAAAGTTTAGAGCAAGGGCTATGCCTATACCCTAGCTTACCTAAACTTTAGAGACTAGCTTCCTGCACTAGGTACTATCTATACCTTTGGGTAAAGAGTGGTCTTTCCTCTGGAAAGCACCAGGTGACAGAGTGATAAGGCAATTGAAGTACCTATCCCACCGCTGCACCACCACTGTAGGAGTCTGGCCTGGTGTATAGTGGGTACCTATGGTACTCACACCTTACACCAGATCCAGGTATCCCTTATTAGTGTAGTGCAGTCAGTGCCTATACGTCAGGCTCTCTAGAGGTAGCTATGGATGAGCAGCCAAGGCTTATCTAGGAGACACATAACGCTCATGCAATACCACTGTAGTCACACTTAGTACTTACACACATGAAAGAAAACACTCAGTGTTAAAAAAATAAAGGTACTTTATTTTGGTGACACAATAGCATAGAGGCTGTACTCCCTTAGGACGTAAGTAATACACAAGTTGTATACACTAGTATGCAGAAATAGGCATAAAAACAGAAACCGTGCAATTAGTGAAAATCACAATAGGGAGAAATGGCCCTAGGGGGAGCACAAACCATAAACTAAAAAAAAATTGAATGCGATAGTCAGTCCCCCATCTAGGTAAGTGTGGTATGTAGAGAGGAGCTGGGAGTTCTAGGAAAGCCCAAAGGTAAGTACCACAACCTACTCCAGAGACCAGGAAAGCAGGAGTAAATCACTGTAAATTCCCCAGAGCACACACACAGAAGAGAAGAAGAAGAATGCAAAACCCAGAAGAGACTGCAAGACACCAACAGTGGATTCCTGGACAAGAGGACCTGTGGAAGAGGGGGACCAAGCCCAAGAAGCACAGCAGATTCCAGGAAGGGCAGGAGCCCCTACCCACCAGCCTGAAGGTGCAAGAGGTGAGTCGACGATGTTGAAGAACAGTCAGCACTGCACCCAAGAAGACGAAGTCGAGTTCCTGGAAATTGCAGGTGATGTCCCACGCCGGAAGGAGGATTGCAGTCGGGTTTGCATCTTCGGACAAGCGTTGGCACACATCTTCGGACAAGCGTTGGCACACACAAAACTCGTGGTTAGCAGAAAGTGGAGCTGCTGGGGACCAGGGGAGTCAGAAGGGGCCCTCGGCAGCACAGATAGCCCACAGAAGACCAGTCAGCACCTACAGGTGTCCCACAGATGGGGACACGAAAGTCACAGAAGAGGCCCACACAGCACTACGAAAAGGGCTCTGACGCTGCCAGAGGACCACTCGGGGAGCTGTGCGTCGCAGGATGGAGTGCTGGGGGCTGGAGCTTTAGGATGCCTGAAGATCTCGTTGAAGGGATGCCAACAAGCCTTTGCAGCAAAGCACACGGTGCAAGGGGGTACTGTCCTGCGTGGTCAGGCAGGGGCTTACCTCCACCCAAGTTGGACAACTGGAAGAGAGGACTGTTGGGACCACTTTAGTCTTTACCCGTGTTGCAGGATCCACTTAGCTCAGCAGGAGAGGGGATCCACGCAGCCGATCGTCGTCGCAGTTGGTGCCTGTAGAAGCAGGGGAGTTACTCTTTCACCCCAAGGGAGATTCCTTCTTTCTTCTGATGCAGGCTGAAGACTGGCTGTCCTCAGAAGATGCACAACCGGGGAAATGATGCAGTTGCTGGAAGGAGCCGAAGATACAATGTTGCAGGAGGCGTCTTGCTTCTTTGTTGCAGCTTGTCGGGTCCTGGAGTGTCCAGATCCCGTTTCTTCGGTCAGAAGTCGAAATGGAGGGTGCAGAGGATTCCTGCTAGAGTCTTTCAATCCAAATCTGAGGAACCACTCAAGCGGGAGACCCTAAATAGCCCTGAAAGCGGGATTGGTCACCTACCTGTTTGACCACTTATCAGGAGGGGATTTTGACGTCACTTGCTGGCACTGGCTTATCAGGTTCTCCCAGAGTTCCCTGCAATCCTTGCATCCAAGATGGCAAAACCCAGGGACCCCCTGGAGGAGCTCTGAGCACCACCCCTGGGGTGGTGATGGACAGGGGAGTGTTCACTCCCCTTTCCTTTGTCTGGTTTCATGCCAGAGCAGGGACTGGGGGCCCCTGAACCGGTGTAGACTGGTTTATGCAAAGAGGACACCAAATGTGCCCTTCACAGCATTGCCACCCCTCTTCCAAAGGAAATCTTTTGTTCACCCTTCCTGGGTTTGAGCTTCCCATGCAACAGGAGGGCAGAAACCTGTCTTGGAGGTGGCAGCAGCTTGGGCTGACCTGAAACCCTCAGAAGGCTGTAATGGCAATACTGGGGGCCCTTTAAGGAGCCCCCAGAGTGCATGGAATCATACAACCAATGCTTGATTGCAAAAGCATTGGGGTATGATTCCAACATGTTTGATACCAAACATGCCTATGTTCAGAGTTACAATTACGTAGCTGGATATAGGTATGGACCTATGTCCAGTACATGCGTAAAATGGCATCCTGGCACTCACGAAGTCTGGGAAAATGGGCCTGGAGTTTGTGGGGGCACTTCTGCTAGAGCAGGGGTACCCTCACACACAGGTACTTTTCACACTGCCCTCTGGGCTGGAATGCCTGCCATAGGGGTGACTTATTAGTGATCTAGTGTAGTGAAAAGTGGCAATGAAAGGGTGCTTGCACCTTTTCCGACAGGATGCAATGGCAGTCCTTCAGAACCCTTTGCTTGGGCTCCCTATGGGTGGCAAAATATATGCTGCAAACCATAGGGATCCATATTCTAGGGACTTATAATGGGGCACCAGTGTGCCAATTGTGGATGAAATACAGAGTTTGGGAAAGAGAGCATAATCACTTGGGTCCTGATTAGCAGGATCCAAGTGAAGACAGTCAAACACACTGACATTAGGCCGAAAAAGGGGGTAACCATGCCAAGAAAGAGGGTACTTTCCTACACAGTCCACAAGAGGACATTATCCAGATGGATCATCCTTTGCATAAAGATCTGCTATGCCGTGGTGAAGAAAGACCCATCTGAAGGTATTAAAGCTCATTCCGCCAGAGCTGAGTCTTCTACTTCCGCCTTGGCTCGAGGTTTTTCCTGTTGTTGTTAAATGTATAGCGGCAACTTTGGCTTCCCTCTTCACGTTCGCAAGGCACTATTGCTTGGATTCCGACATGAGGAGGGACAGACATTGTGTCCGTTCTGTTTTGCAGGATTTCCTGGTTTAGTTAGACACGCACCCACCTTCATGTGTGAAACTGCTTGGGGAGTCTATTCAAAAAGGTGAGGAATCCAAAGGTAGATCAAGTTACTCACTTTCCGTAATACTTTTTCTGGTGGATACAGTAGCTACCTGTGGATTCTTCACTGGACCACCCACCTCCCTGTTGCTGGTCTGAATATAAGAAGACGAAGAAATCTGTTGATAATGTTGGTATTTGATGTGTTATATACATGAAGTGTACATATATAAATCTTTGATTTCAGAGTGCACGTTGTATTTGTGATGTTGGTTTCACCCGTTTGCCTCGAAGGCACAGAAAATTGTGGATGAAATCGAGGGAAACACGCTAGCAAGGACTTCTTATGGCTCTGATAATGTCAGACTGAGACACGTGTGGAGTTGTGATATCCTCGTTGACGTGGAGAGCTAAAGAGAAAAAAATTCCGTCAAATGCTGGCACATTGGGATATGCAAAAGGTGAGGAATCTACAGGTAAATACTGTATCCACCAGAAAAAGCGTTACCAAAGGTAAGTAACTTGTTCGTAGTGCACAAGACCCTGCCTTTCCTGTCCTGGCCCCAGACAAACTCTAGGGGTTGGAGACTGCTTTTTGTAAGGGCAGGCACAGCCGTATTCAGGTGCAAGTGTCAATTCCTCCCACCACTCTAGCCCAGGAAGACCCATTGGGATATGGAGGTCACACCTCAGCTCCCTTGTGTGACTGTCTAGAGTAAATTCACAAACAGCCCAACTGTCATCCTGACTGTGGTTCTAAAAATTCTGGACCCATGTAATTTACTTTGCCACAGCAGTACGATTTTAGTATCAAAAGACCGATAATGACTAGTACACTAAGCATGAGCATTTTCGCTCAATTCCAGCAGCGTTTTCACCTTGAAATCGCCATTTTCGTCCTGCACTCGTGGCTCCCATTTTATACACGGCAGCCATTTTTAAAAGTTGCCCTCACATAGGCTTATAATACAGTCAGATTTGATTCCAAGGACACGTACACCTTGATTGACTTTTCTCTGACCTGGGCAAGCTGGAACCATTGCCTCAGGCCAAACCTGTTTGGTCAGTCCCTCTCCCAGTGGCCGAATCAGATAGCATCAAGGCACACCATGCCATAAAACCCTTATCGCTCACACACCCTGCTTAATCTTGCTCACACCTGCACCTGCTCTTTTCTTCTTCTTACTTTACGAGGGGGAGGTGCCTGTTTTTATTGGGGGTCCACACTTATCTGATGTAAAATACTAGGCCTTGCCGGGTAATTTATTATGGGTTGGATGACATGAAATATGAGGTTTCATCATGACACTGTTTTTTCCTTTGTAGTGAAAACATGTGAATGACCAACCAAAATGTCAAGAATGTTTGCCTGAAGCTTAAAAAACTGTATATAAGGAAACCTGACTTTGCATTGAAACACAGTCACCTGAGAACATACAAACTGTGCTGTTGTACTTCTAGGACGCTTGTTACTTGGCTGCAGCCAATAAATTTGATCTTTGACTTCACCTAGAAGACTCTGAGTTTCTGTGGTCTGAATCAGGAAAGTACCCGAGGTCTTTGGGTGTACCCTGGCACCGGTGGGTTACCGGATCAGTACCGGTTCTGAAAAACCCAGTACCTCAGTTGGCGCCCAACATGGGGCGATACCAGCGGTACCGGTCCAAGTCTGAGGTCCGTGGGGAGCTTTGTGTGAAAATTCTGGAGGAAGGCCGCCACTTCATCGACCCCTGCATGTCGACGTGGTCCGAAAGTCTTTGCTGCGAAGTTCCCCGCTTCCCGACGGCTACGAAGGACTGCTGCCCTGGCTATTGCCCTGATTTGGACCCTTGATGTTTGGTAGAGCGAAACTATAAGACGAGTCTTCTGGTGACGTCATCGATATTTTCAGTTAAGTATAAGTGGAGCGTCTCCCAGTCCTTAGTTGGACACTTGGTTTGGTCCTTAGTTGGACATTTGGTTTGGTATCCCTTCGGGATCACTTTGATTTGGAACTTGCAAGTACCAAAGCCGAAGGACTCGTGTATTCACGAGACTATCGTAAACGATAATCCTTTGAAGTTTGAAGCTAGACTAGTGAGCGAAGACGCCTGGTCTTAGCAGACTTGGAAATTTGTTTTGTCTTGGTTGTAAAAGGGACTCCCGGTTGGAGGACTCATGTCCGGTTCCTACGATTGGAATTCCAACCTATGAACTATATGTGAAGTACGGAGTAGGCCCCATCACATTTAATAAAGTATGGGTCCGCTATTCTTGGAAATAATTGAGAAAAGTTTTCTTTTTTTCTTGTAAATATGACTTACAACTAGGATCTGCAAACGGTTCTGTAAGTAAATTGCGACGGTGCTATTTATGAAAAATGGCTAAAGCGCGCTGTATTGTGTGTACTGAGTGTTTTCTGTTTATATCTGAAATGAGCTCAATGTGTGTTTGTGGGTCTTCTTGATGTTTACAGTTTGTTAAGTAAAATGTTGGTTAATTAATATTAAGTAGAAACTTAGAAAAAATGCAGAAATGAACCATGTGATGTGCTAACATAGCTATATGTTGCTCTTTCATTTATAGAATGAGCAATTGTGCACATATACAAAACTGCCGTTAAATGCTTAATAAATTAGAAAACACATTCAATAGATATAAATAGGGCCCCCAAAAAAATAACGAAATTATCTATTTTTGCAAAAAAAAAAAAAAAATTACAGCATTTTTCTTAGATGCATTGTATTAGATGTTCACAGGCAAACTTTTCAGCTGCAGTATATTTGATAGGAATGTTCAATTCAGCCAGCACTTTCCCAGTTAAACATGGGTGGAATTTTGCATAACCTTCCTTTTAAATGAAAGTGGCGCAAAAATGTGATGCATTTCAAGTTAGGCTTATGCGCTTAGGCTTGTGAGTTAATGTATCCCAAATAATAGGCAAGTGATGCAGCTTGCTTTTATATGTGGGATTATCACAAAAAAAAGAATAATTGGGTTTAAAAAAAAAAAAAAAAAAAAAGTATTAATTATGGAAAAATTATTTAAAAAATAAGTGCCTTTCAAAATCGTTTTTTAATATTTATAAAGCTTAATACCTATACTATGACCTCCTAACATTAAAATTTAATTTAAGTTATGTTGCACCGCTAAAATGACATTTGTATGTGCAATTTTCCCTTGGCGCAGGAGCAAACAAGCTCATTTCTATAAAGTATAAGTTAATATTTTCAATCGGTGACTCATGGATTGTGTAATAGACATTCTGGTAATGCATATTATGCAAGAAAATTGTAGGATATTGATTTTTTAATGCCTAAAATATCAAAGTCGATTTTGGGCAAAAGCACTGTTTAAACTGCATTTTCTTTCATTCAGAGTACTTTTTAAAGTGTCTCAGGCTTCAGTAAATGCATACATTTAGGTTTGATATATATTTGCAGGTTGTGCCTTCTTATGATTCAATGAGTCAATGTGCCAGTACAAAGGCTTGTTTTAATATCAAGGTTGAAGGTTCTAACTTCAGCTGGGCCTACTGAGACGTTCATTCATTCGAGGTTGATGAAATATGTACCATTGCATGGGATTGCAACAAGCATTTATTGTAACAACTGGTATGTGTGTTATTAAGGTTTGTGAATTATTCACAGTAAATGTAGTTTAATAATCTGGAAATAGAGATAATTTTTTTTAGCGCCTAAAAAGGAATTTTTTTTTTTTTTTAAATAGAGTGAATTATTGCAGGTTAGAAGGAAAACAGGAAGGCCTACTGTCTTTGACAGATTCAGAGTGGCAGAAGCTAGGAGAGCTACAGAGGCTGGCTCAAGTCACGCTGCTGAGATGCTATCTTTAGTTTTCCCATAAACAATGGAGGAGGCTGTCATGTTGACACTTGTGACCTTTTAAATTAGGGCCTTGTCTCTGTGAAATGCAGAATAACCCTACGGGCCTCTAAAAGTGGGATTTCTGGTTTCTCCAGAAGAATATCAATACAATTAAAGAACTTAATTCCAAAGGGAAAATATAAAAAAAAAGGGGTTTCTTCGAAAGTCCCAACATCATGTTAAATGCTCTGCAGAACTGATACATTTGTGTCTCCGCTCTAAAAAAATAAAATGATGCCTGCTAGTTGCTTTTATTTGACAGAAAACAAAGTGTAGCATTAAGTCTTAGACAGAAAATAAGATGCAGCCCTTTTCTAAAATTTTGAAGGCTACATGCCTTAATGAGAACGATTTACCAATTAAGACTTATTTTTCACAGTGGAAATTGTAGGTGCCAAATTAATATGGAGTGTCAGTGTAACAATTTTTACTTTTAGAAAGGTAAAACTAAGGTGGCTTGATGTTGCGAAGTAACTGACAAGAGGGTAACAGTTAAGTAATGGAAATTTATTTTCATGTATTTGGTCCTATCATGAATTGTTCTTGCTGGTCCTGTATGTTAGAAGAGAAACAGTAAAGTTATATTTGACAGCAGATTTCCATTGCCTGGTGATCTACTGTCAAAAGGAGGGTAAGGATTTTAAACCTGACAAATTAAACAGGCCCAAATATTGGGTTTTGGGCTGCAGGTTTACAGTGCATAAAGTACATGACATGGTGTTGTGTGTCACCGCTTATTCACACATGCTATTGTTTTGTCTATGCTTTTTGTGCTTGATACACAGCAAGTATATCTGATAGCTTGACGTTTTGTGCGTTTTTATTTTTTTTATTTGTTTTTTGCATGTGTGTTGCTGCTTTTGATACTATTACAAGCTCCCCTGTGTTGTGAGGGGATGGTCCTGACGATGCCCATCGCTACGCAACAGTTGGTTGAACTTGTTCTGGTTACTAAATTCTACAGATAATGATATTTCATGCTGTGAACATAAGAGACAACACTTCATAAGTGCATTTCTATTTGGCTATAATGGTATTGAAGGAAAATAAAAAGAGATATACAGGATCAAAGTGTGTCACCTGCAGTTAGTCACGTTACTGCCCCTTCCCTTAAAGGAACAGGCAGCCCTACATTTATGTAGCCTTGATTGGACCTAAGGATGAAATTGTAGATCTGTGAGTCAAGGTGGCCTAATTTCTATATTACATTAGTTAATGATGTTCTGTTTCCTAAGTAGCATATGGCTTTCGTTCCTTAAAAGAAAACCAGGTTTTCATTTTTTCCTGAAGAAGGAACTGAAACATTAGCTAGGAGTACCGTATATGGTGTAGTCACCAACGGTAGAGTTAAAATTTGTGTAACTTTGGCCTTTGTGTATCACCCGTACTCTCGGTGTTGTGTCACATGCCTGACTATCACCCAAATAATTTTTTTTGTTCTTCCTATAGATTTTTTCTTTTGTTACTTCCCCTGACCAATGTTGCATCATGCTTACTTATTGAGATTTTAGCTATGTCCTAGTCCCATTTCTCTTTTTCGAATTCCTTTCACCAGTCAGCCCCTTTATTATTATTGATGTATTGTTCAGGTTCACATTTCCAGACTGCAGTGATGTACCAGGGACCCCCATGTTATGTATAATTCCCTTTGGTATGACCAGACTGGTTTTCAAGAATTTGCCTTAGGCCTGCTTCAATGTTTTCCAGCCTGACTGTCAGGGTAGCGATAGACTGGTTAACTGACTCAATATTATAGTAAGACAAGTTTTCCATTTCAATAGGAGATATCTTATGTTTACCTTTTTGAACATGACGAATTTTCAATGTCTATTTTAATTTGGTTTTCGGTTCCCTTCTGTTCCTGCTACTTTAATTTTTGGTGGGATCAGATGTGTCCTAATCATGCAAATATCAGGACCCTCTAGTTCTTGTCTTTTTGTTTGCACATTTGACTATTAGCCTGTGTATTGCATAGTGCACCTGATGCACAGTATTTAAAGGAAGATTTCTACATGTCCCTGATAATCGGTATCATGTGATTTCTCTATTGAGATGTTCTAAGATAAGGAGGTGAGGTACTGGGTTTTTCAGAACCGGTACTGATCCGGTAACCCAGCGGTGCCAGGGTACACCCAAAGACCTCAGGTACTTTCCTGATTCAGACTACAGAAACTCAGAGTCTTCTAGGTGAAGTCAAAGATCGAATTTATTGGCTGCAGCCAATTGACAAGTGTCCTAGAAGTACAACAGCACGATTTGTATGTTCTCAGGAGACTGTGTTTCAATGCAAAGTCAGGTTTCCTTATATACAGTTTTTTAAGCTTCAGGCAAACATTCTTGACATTTTGGTTGGTCATTCACATGTTTTTACTACAAAGGAAAAAACAGTGTCATGATGAAACCTTATATTTCATGTCATCCAACCCATAATAAATTACCCGGCAAGGCCTAGTATTTTACATCAGATAAGTGTGGACCCCCAATAAAAACGGGCACCTCCCCCTCGTAAAGTAAGAAGAAGAAAAGAGCAGGTGCAGGTCTGAGCAAGATTAGGCAGGGTGTGTGAGCGATAATAAGGGTTTTATGGCATGGTGTGCCTTGATGCTATCTGATTCGGCCACTGGGAGAGGGAGTGACCAAACAGGTTTGGCCTGAGGCAATGGTTCCAGCTTGCCCAGGACAGAGAGAAGTCAATCAAGGTGTACGTGTCCTTGGAATCAAATCTGACTGTATTATAAGCCTATGTGAGGGCAACTTTTAAAAATGGCTGCTGTGTATAAAATGGGAGCCACGAGTGCAGGACGAAAATGGCGATTTCGAGGTGAAAACGCTGCTGGAATTGAGCGAAAATGCTCATGCTTAGTGTACTAGTCATTATCGGTCTTTTGATACTAAAATCGTACTGCTGTGGCAAAGTAAATTACATGGGTCCAGAATTTTTAGAACCACAAACCCTCCTTTTGCCCTTACATAGGCAATAAACCTATTCTCATGCTAATCTGAGTCCAGGTCTATGTTTATAAGGCCATGGAGATGTTGCTGGAGCAAAATTCTAGTACTTGGTAACTCTCTCTGGACAGGTCTCCTCGAACATGAAGTAGCACAAAAAGGCCACATATGGCAGGACAAAATAAGGAATACCTCTATCTGCTGTAGGTGGCATACGATCACACACCCAACAATTAGTGATGTTCACTACTAACTAGTGTTGATGCAGAAGCTGTACAAAATAATTGCTTACGAATTCTGATCTTCTAACCTGCTCATGTTCAGGAAAAGGGTGAAAAGAGTGCAAAGAAACAATAGTAGGAAAAGACATAGGTTGGGAAGTGGGTGCAGAAGTCAATTGAGTAGAGAAAAACAATCCTACCCATAAATGACAACGTCATGTTTAAAAGACACTAGAAAACACGTTATTAAGAACATATAGACAACGGGAGAAAGTAGTGACCACTATGAAATAATAATTTTTCACAACCCTAACCAAAAAGCAAATCCTAAAATTATCTAGTAACATTTTTAGGGCTCCTCTGTATTTCAGTAATTTTTGTATGTTCAGGTGAAACAGTGGTGACTCTCATCAATGCTCTAAGGTGAAAAGGGGGTACTCTTTCCACAGAAAATGGACTTTATTCTGCTTTTTCTAAACAGAATAGTACTTTAAAACAATGCCAGCAAAACAATCAGTCTCCTAACACCTAGTCTATACAATCACACGGAAACCTCTTGTGAAACCAACTATGCCCAGAGTCCGTTCAAAAAGCCTCTCTGGCAGGCTTGTATTGTCCGTCAAATTTTCTTTTGTTGTTTTCTTTCGCATGGGCCTCTCAATTCAGGCCTCTTCGTGAGAAAATACTGCTTAGTTGGAGTGCCCTCCTGGCAAACACCCACAGCTCACTCGAAAGTCTCAATGTCTTAAAGCAATGCACCAGTGTCTCTCCTCTGTGGCAGACACTACAAACAATGTGCTCTTCATTGATCAAGGGCACAAATCATCTCGTGCAGAGGCAAGCACCATTAATTAGGAAATAGCTCAAGCTCAGCAGCACTTTCAGACTCCAACACTCATTATTTAGTGTCAGAGGACGCTCAAACTGCTCTTTCATGGGCACCACAATATAGTGCCTTTTTCCAAACTTGAAATCTCCGGTGCACTGCCCTTCTTCCGTTGGAGCAAAGAAAAGGGGGTGTGTGGCCAAAACTCAGGCCAAGGGGTTCAAGGGATTGCACACTGTCAGAGGTTACCAGCACATGACAGGTAGAGAAATGAAACCTCAAAACAGCTCTGCCATCAACAACAGGAATCCTTCTCTTTAGCTCTTTTACACTGAAACTTTGGTTTTGTGATGTCCAACGCCGTCTGATGGAGCAAGTACGATACCATGCGCTGGCGATCGCTGTCCAGCTTTGCTACTTTCTGGGTGCTGAGACTGTAGGGCCAAGACGTCCGTCTTTCATCTGTAGCTGTCACTGATGGGAATTAGGCTTAAATCAATGTCCTGCAGGTTATTATGACTTGATACCCGCAGAATCTAGTGACGTAGGAAATGTGCCACAGTTGTTAGTTTCCTTCAATTTAGTAAAAAAAACAACAGTTTATGGTTTTTAACAAGGGGACTGCAAGCAGGTGGTCTGCAATCTTCAAAGGAGTAGCCATACACCATGGGCATAAAATACAAAGACAAAGGCAGAAGGGCAAAACAGGGTCTCTAGCATCTTTAATTGGGTTCTCTCCATTATTCTCTGCCATCTATAGCTACATGAGAATTCTATCTGAATGGATTTCCTCACACAGTGGCATTGTCTAATGGGGTAAACACATATTTGCCTCAATGATTAAGTCTAGGTGTTCCTCCTTACCTTAGAACATCTCAATAGAGAAATCACATGATACCGATTATCAGTGACATGTAGAAACCTTCCTTTAAAAACTGTGCATCAGGTGCACTATGCAATACACAGGCTAATAGTCAAATGTGCAAACAAAAAGACAAGAACTTGAGGGTCCTGATATTTGCATGATTAGGACACATCTGATCCCACCAAAAATTAAAGTAGCAGGAACAGAAGGGAACCGAAAACCAAATTAAAATAGACATTGAAAATTCGTCATGTTCAAAAAGGTAAACATAAGATATCTCCTATTGAGATGGAAAATTTGTCTTACTATAATATTGAGTCAGTTAACCAGTCTATCGCTACCCTGACAGTCAGGCTGGAAAACATTGAAGCAGGCCTAAGGCAAATTCTTGAAAACCAGTCTGGTCATACCAAAGGGAATTATACATAACATTGGGGTCCCTGGTACATCACTGCAGTCTGGAAATGTGAACTTGAACAATACATCAATAATAATAAAAGGGCTGACTGGTGAAAGGAATTCGAAAAAGAGAAATGGGACTAGGACATAGCTAAAATCTCAATAACTAAGCATGATGCGACATTGGTCAGGGGAAGTAACAAAAGAAAAAATCTATAGGAAGAACAAAAAAATTATTTGGGTGATAGTCAGGCATGTGACACAACACCGAGAGTACGGGTGATACACAAAGGCCAAAGTTACACAAATTTTAACTCTACCGTTGGCGACTACAACATATACGGTACTCCTAGCTAATGTTTCAGTTCCTTCTTCAGGAAAAAATGAAAACCTGGTTTTCTTTTAAGGAACGAAAGCCATATGCTACTTAGGAAACACAACATCATTAACTAATGTAATATAGAAATTAGGCCACCTTGAGTCACAGATCTATAATTTCATCCTTAGGTCCAATCAAGGATACATAAATGTAGGGCTGCCTGTTCCTTTAAGGGAAGGGGCAGTAACGTGACTAACTGCAGGTGACACACTTTGATCCTGTATATCTCTTTTTATTTTCCTTCAATACCATTATAGCCAAATAGACATTCACTGGTGAAGTGTTGTCTTTTATGTTCACAGCATGAAATATCATTATCTGTGGAATTTAGTAACCAGAACAAGTTCAACCAACTGTTGCGTAGCGATGGGCATCGTCATGACCATCCCCTTACAACACAGGGGAGCTTGTAATAGTATCAAAAGCAGCAACAAACATGCAAAAAACAAATAAAATAATAAAAACGCACAAAACGTCAAGCCATCAGATATACTTGCTGTGTATCAAGCACAAAAAGCATAGACAAAACAATAGCATGTGTGAATAAGCGGTGACACACAACACCATGTCATGTACTTTATGCACTGTAAACCTGCAGCCCAAAACCCAATATTTGGGCCTGTTTAATTTGTCAGGTTTAAAATCCTTACCCTCCTTTTGACAGTAGATCACCAGGCAATGGAAATCTGCTGTCAAATATAACTTTACTGTTTCTCTTCTAACATACAGGACCAGCAAGAACAATTCATGATAGGACCAAATACATGAAAATAAATTTCCATTACTTAACTGTTACCCTCTTGTCAGTTACTTCGCAACATCAAGCCACCTTAGTTTTACCTTTCTAAAAGTAAAAATTGTTACACTGACACTCCATATTAATTTGGCACCTACAATTACCACTGTGAAAAATAAGTCTTAATTAGCAAATCGTTCTCATTAAGGCATGTAGCCTTCAAAATTTGAGAAAAGGGCTGCATCTTATTTTCTGTCTAAGACTTAATGCAACACTTCGTTTTCTGTCAATTAAAAGCAACTAGCAGGCATCATTTTATTTTTTTAGAGCGGAGACACAAATGTATCAGTTCTGCAGAGCATTTAACATGATGTTGGGACTTTCGAAGAAACCCCTTTTTTTTATATTTTCCCTTTGGAATTAAGTTCTTTAATTGTATTGATGTTCTTCTGGAGAAACCAGAAATCCCACTTTTAGAGGCCCGTAGGGTCATTCTGCATTTTACAGAGACAAGGCCCTAATTTAAAAGGTCACAGGTGTCAACACGACAGCCTCCTCCATTGTTTATGGGAAAACTAAAGATAGCATCTCAGCAGCATGACTTGAGCCAGCCTCTGTAGCTCTCCTAGCTTCTGCCACTCTGAATCTGTCAAAGACAGTAGGCCTTTCTATTTTCCTTCTAACCTGCAATAATTCACTCTATTTAAAAAAAAAAAAAATTCCTTTTTAGGCGCTAAAAAAAACTATCTCTATTTCCAGATTATTAAACTACATTTACTGTGAATAATTCACAAACCTTAATAACACACATACCAGTTGTTAGAATAAATGCTTGTTGCAATCCCATGCAATGGTACATATTTCATCAACCTCGAATGAATGAACGTCTCAGTAGGCCCAGCTGAAGTTAGAACCTTCAACCTTGATATTAAAACAAGCCTTTGTAATGGCACATTG
Source organism: Pleurodeles waltl (assembly GCF_031143425.1). Taxonomy (NCBI): domain Eukaryota; kingdom Metazoa; phylum Chordata; class Amphibia; order Caudata; family Salamandridae; genus Pleurodeles; species Pleurodeles waltl. Next base: position 1,082,487,843 of record NC_090437.1, on the reverse strand, counting down.
ACTCATTGAATCATAAGAAGGCACAACCTGCAAATATATATCAAACCTAAATGTATGCATTTACTGAAGCCTGAGACACTTTAAAAAGTACTCTGAATGAAAGAAAATGCAGTTTAAACAGTGCTTTTGCCCAAAATCGACTTTGATATTTTAGGCATTAAAAAATCAATATCCTACAATTTTCTTGCATAATATGCATTACCAGAATGTCTATTACACAATCCATGAGTCAGCCATTGAAAATATTAACTTATACTTTATAGAAATGAGCTTGTTTGCTCCTGCGCCAAGGGAAAATTGCACATACAAATGTCATTTTAGTGGTGCAACATAACTTAAATTAAATTTTAATGTTAGGAGGTCATAGTATAGGTATTAAGCTTTATAAATATTAAAAAACGATTTTGAAAGGCACTAATTTTTTTAAATAATTTTTCCATAATTAATAATTTTCTTTAAAAAAAAATAAAAACCCAATTATTCTTTTTTTTGTGATAATTCCACATATAAAAGCAAGCTGCATCCCTTGCCTATTATTTGGGATACATTAACTCACAAGCCTAAGCGCATAAGCCTAACTTCAAATGCGTCACATTTTTGCGCCACTTTCATTTAAAAGGAAGGTTATGCAAAATTCCACCCATGTTTAACTGGGAAAGTGCTGGCTGAATTGAAAATAGATAATTTCGTTTTTTTTGGGGGGGGGCCCTATTTATATCTATTGAATGTGTTTTCTAATTTATTAAGCATTTAACGGCAGTTTTGTATATGTGCACAATTGCTCATTCTATAAATTAAAGAGCAACATATAGCTATGTTAGCACATCACATGATTCATTTCTGGATTTTTTCTAAGTTTCTACTTCATATTAATTAACCAACATTTTACTTAACAAACTGTAAACATCAAGAAGACCCACAAACACACATTGAGCTAATTTCAGATATAAACAGAAAACACTCAGTACACATAATACAGCGCGCTTTAGCCATTTTTCATAAATAGCGCCGTCGCAATTTACTTACAGAACCGTTTGCAGATCCTAGTTGTAAGTCATATTTACAAGAAAAAAAAAGAAAACTTTTCTCAATTATTTCCAAGAATAGCGGACCCATACTTTATTAAACGTGATGGGGCCCACTCCGTGCTTCACATATAGTTCATAGGTTGGAGTTCCAATCGGAGGAACCGGACATGAGTCCTCCAACCGGGAGTCCCTTTTACAACCAAGACAAAACAAATTTCCAAGTCTGCTAAGACCAGGCATCTTCGCTCACTAGTCTAGCTTCAAACTTCAAAGGATTATCGTTTACGATAGTCTCGTGAATACACGAGTCCTTCGGCTTTGGTACTTGCAAGTTCCAAATCAAAGTGATCCCAAAGGGATACCAAACCAAATGTCCAACTAAGGACCAAACCAAGTGTCCAACTAAGGACCAAACCAAGTGTCCAACTAAGGACCAAACCAAGTGTCCAACTAAGGACTGGGAGACGCTCCACTTATACTTAACTGAAAATATCAATGACGTCACCAGAAGACTCGTCTTATCGTTTAGCTCTACCAAAAATCAAGGGTCCAAATCAGGGCGATAGCCAGGGCAGCAGTCCTTCATAGCCGTCGGGAAGCGGGGAACCTCGCAACAAAGACTTTCGGACCACGTCGACATGCAGGGGTCGATGAAGTGGCGGCCTTCCTCCAGAATTTTCACACGAAGCTCCCCACGGACCTCAGGCTTGGACCGGTACCGCTGGTATCGCCCCACGTTTGGGCGCCAACTGAGGTACTGGGTTTTTCAGAACCGGTACTGATCCGGTAACCCAGCGGTGCCAGGGTACACCCAAAGACCTCGGGTACTTTCCTGATTCAGACTACAGAAACTCAGAGTCTTCTAGGTGAAGTCAAAGATCGAATTTATTGGCTGCAGCCAATTGACAAGTGTCCTAGAAGTACAACAGCACGATTTGTATGTTCTCAGGAGACTGTGTTTCAATGCAAAGTCAGGTTTCCTTATATACAGTTTTTTAAGCTTCAGGCAAACATTCTTGACATTTTGGTTGGTCATTCACATGTTTTTACTACAAAGGAAAAAACAGTGTCATGATGAAACCTTATATTTCATGTCATCCAACCCATAATAAATTACCCGGCAAGGCCTAGTATTTTACATCAGATAAGTGTGGACCCCCAATAAAAACGGGCACCTCCCCCTCGTAAAGTAAGAAGAAGAAAAGAGCAGGTGCAGGTGTGAGCAAGATTAGGCAGGGTGTGTGAGCGATAATAAGGGTTTTATGGCATGGTGTGCCTTGATGCTATCTGATTCGGCCACTGGGAGAGGGACTGACCAAACAGGTTTGGCCTGAGGCAATGGTTCCAGCTTGCCCAGGCCAGAGAGAAGTCAATCAAGGTGTACGTGTCCTTGGAATCAAATCTGACTGTATTATAAGCCTATGTGAGGGCAACTTTTAAAAATGGCTGCTGTGTATAAAATGGGAGCCACGAGTGCAGGACGAAAATGGCGATTTCGAGGTGAAAACGCTGCTGGAATTGAGCGAAAATGCTCATGCTTAGTGTACTAGTCATTATCGGTCTTTTGATACTAAAATCGTACTGCTGTGGCAAAGTAAATTACATGGTATCGTACTTGCTCCATCAGACGGCGTTGGACATCGCAGAGCCAAAGTTTCAGTGTAAAGGAGCTAAAGAGAAGGATTCCTGTTGTTAATGGCAGAGCTGTTTTGAGGTTTCATTTCTCTACCTGTCATGTACTGGTAACCTTTGACAGTGTGCAATCCCTTGAGCCCCTTGGCCTGAGTTTTGGCCACACACCCCCTTTTTTTTGCTCCAACGGAAGAAGGGCAGTGCACCGGAGATTTCAAGTTTGGAAAAAGGCACTATATTGTGGTGCCCATGAAAGAGCAGCTTGAGCGTCCTCTGACACTAAATAATGAGTGTTGGAGTCTGAAAGTGCTGCTGAGCTTGAGCTATTTCCCAATTAATGGTGCTTGGGTCTGCACGAGATGATTTGTGCCCTTGATCAATGAAGAGCACATTGTTTGTAGTGTCTGCCACAGAGGAGAGACACTGGTGCATTGCTTTAAGACATTGAGACTTTCGAGTGAGCTGTGGGTGTTTGCCAGGAGGGCACTCCCACTAAGCAGTACTTTTCTCACGAAGAGGCCTGAATTGAGAGGCCCATGCGAAAGAAAACAACAAAAGAAAATTTGATGGACAATAGAAGCCTGCCAGAGAGGCTTTTTGAACGGACTCTGGGCATAGTTGGTTTCACAAGAGGTTTCCATGTGATTGTATAGACTAGGTGTTAGGAGACTGATTGTTTTGCTGGCATTGTTTTAAAGTACTATTCTGTTTAGTAAAAGCAGAATAAAGTCCATTTTCTGTGGAAAGAGTACCCCCTTTTCACCTTAGAGCATTGATGAGAGTCACCACTGTTCCACCTGAACATACCAAAATTACTGAAATGCAGAAGAGCCCTAAAAATGTTACTAGATAATTTTAGGATTTGCTTTTTGGTTAGGGTTGTGAAAAATTATTATTTCATTTGTAATAGTGGTCACTACTTTCTCCCGTTGTCTATATGTTCTTAATAACGTGTTTTCTAGTGTCTTTTAAACATGACGTTGTCATTTATGGGTGGGATTGTTTTTCTCTACTCAATTGACTTCTGCACCCACTTCCCAACCTATGTCTTTTCCTACTATTGTTTCTATGCACTCTTTTCACCCTTTTCCTGAACATGAGCAGGTTAGAAGATCAGAATTCGTAAGCAATTCTTTTGTACAGCTTCTGCATCAACACTAGTTAGTAGTGAACATCACTAATTGTTGGGTGTGTGATCTTATGCCACCTACTGCAGATAGAGGTATTCCTTATTTTGTCCTGCCATATGTGGCCTTTTGTGCTACTTCATGTTCGAGGAGACCTGTCCAGAGAGAATTACCAAGTACTAGAATTTTGCTCCAGCAACATCTCCATGGCCTTATAAACATAGACCTGGACTGAGATTAGCATGAGAATAGGTTTATTGCCTATGTAAGAGCAAAAGGAGGGTTTGTGGTTCTAAAAATTCTGGACCCATGTAATTTACTTTGCGACAGCAGTACGATTTTAGTATCAAAAGACCGATAATGACTAGTACACTAAGCATGAGCATTTTCGCTCAATTCCAGCAGCGTTTTCACCTCGAAATCGCCATTTTCGTCCTGCACTCGTGGCTCCCATTTTATACACGGCAGCCATTTTTAAAAGTTGCCCTCACATAGGCTTATAATACAGTCAGATTTGATTCCAAGGACACGTACACCTTGATTGACTTTTCTCTGACCTGGGCAAGCTGGAACCATTGCCTCAGGCCAAACCTGTTTGGTCAGTCCCTCTCCCAGTGGCCGAATCAGATAGCATCAAGGCACACCATGCCATAAAACCCTTATTATCGCTCACACACCCTGCTTAATCTTGCTCACACCTGCACCTGCTCTTTTCTTCTTCTTACTTTACGAGGGGGAGGTGCCCGTTTTTATTGGGGGTCCACACTTATCTGATGTAAAATACTAGGCCTTGCCGGGTAATTTATTATGGGTTAGATGACATGAAATATGAGGTTTCATCATGACACTGTTTTTTCCTTTGTAGTGAAAACATGTGAATGACCAACCAAAATGTCAAGAATGTTTGCCTGAAGCTTAAAAAACTGTATATAAGGAAACCTGACTTTGCATTGAAACACAGTCTCCTGAGAACATACAAACCGTGCTGTTGTACTTCTAGGACGCTTGTTACTTGGCTGCAGCCAATAAATTCGATCTTTGACTTCACCTAGAAGACTCTGAGTTTCTGTGGTCTGAATCAGGAAAGTACCCGAGGTCTTTGGGTGTACCCTGGCACCGCTGGGTTACCGGATCAGTACCGGTTCTGAAAAACCCAGTACCTCATGACCCAGACATGTAGTGGCATTTTCAAACTCACAATTTACAAACCAACTTCACCAGAAGACATATTTTTAAATTGTGATTTCAGTGACCCAATGGCAAAATTACACTTCAAATATTTTTCAAGTATATCTCCATGTTACCCTGTGGGAGTGATAGTCCTTGCACTAGTGAAAAACAACTTCAGCAATATTTCGCTATCAGGACATGTGAAACACACCAATACATGTCCTACCTATTCAATACACTGCACCCTGCCCATGGATCTGCCTTTGGCCTACTTTAGGGTTTACCTACATGTAATAAAAGGGACGGTTTAGGCTTTGCAAGTAGGTGCACTTGCCAGGTCGAAGTGGCAGTTTAAAATTGCACACAAAGAAACTGCAATGGCAGGCCTGAAACATGTTTGCAGGGCTACTCAGGTGGTTGGCACAATCAGTTTTGCACGCCCACTGGTAGCATTTGATTTACAGGCCTTGGGAACACTTGTTGCACTATACTAGGGACTTATTGGTAATTCAGATATGCCAATCATGGATAAATCAATCACCAATACCGTTTAGACAGAGAGCACTTGCATTTTAGCGGTAAAGTGTTCCGAGTCTTGAAGCCAGCGAAAACAAAATTCGGCACAGGATCAAAAACAGGCGGTCACAAGCAAAATGTTTGGAGATAACCCAGCCAAAAGGGCCGTTTCCAACAATATGAAGCTTTAAACAATTTCATGCCCTCACATTAATTGTAATTTATTGTTGCCTGAATTTCAAAGAGTAAGACATGCTTACTCATGGAAGAAGGCACTGTGAATGGTGCAACAATAAACTCAAAGACAAGACATCTGTGTTGTGAGGAAACCTGGTTGCTGTCTGGAATAAACTGACTCAGTGCAGGAGCAAAGGTCACCTAGTCTAAAGTCCTCACGGCAGGTGCTCCATCTGACCCTCCTTTTCCGAAAGCTAAATTGTACATTTCATATTTTAAGATTTCCAAAGTTGGTTTACCTTTTTGCATGAACATCCCAGTGCAGTGGTTCTTAACATGTAGTCTGAGGACCTCTGTGGGTCTGTGAGGCTGGCTCAGGGGGTCTGCTTTTGTTTTACAAAATTAAATAATGATAAAATTGATACATTTAAATTAATAAAGTTTATACAATTAAATAAGCACAATTGAAAATTGTACAACAAGCTCATTATTTGATTGTGAATTAAACAAAATATTTCAATTTTTGAGCATATTATTGCAAGCTTGTTTTGAATATATTTGTATAGTTTCGAGTTTCAAATCATAGAAAATTCTTAGGTGTGGGACGCTGGCTTCAATAATGACTTAGTGGGTGTCCCCAAATTCCAGTAACGTTAGAAAGGGTGTCCACAGAAGTCAAAATGTTAAGAAAAGCTGCCGTAATAAGAATCGTCTTTGGTCAGAGCATGTTTGCATTGTATTCAATTATAGCTGTGGAATAAGAGTTTGTTTTAACCGTCTATTGTCCAGGCCTCCTTCTTTTTTAAAGGAAACTATGTGGTCTTTCTGCTGCTCCTAGCAGGAGAGGTATAAGTTGTTAATTGCTATACCTGAAGAACTGGTTATATTCTCCACAGATACTTGAGATGAAAGTCCATCCTAAAATTGAGTCTGTGTGTGCTAATTCAGGTAACAGCTGGAATCGTAACATAGGCTGCTGCTGTAAGAGTTTTTAAATTGTTTTGACAAGCAGGAAATAAATTCACCCTCACAAGGGGATTACAACTTGCTGGAAGGGAAGAAATAAATTACACCTAAATGATTCTTTCAAAGTATGCTTCAGGAAACCTTCAATGTAAGTCATTTGGCACAATTATCCTGTAAAAATCTTTTTTCAGCTGAAATAAAACTGACATTTAAATAAAGTCAACAATTGAAAGGACTGTACATCAGTGTACATTCAAGCAAACTCGTGAATGGATACAATGTCATTGTGAGTCTTCTAACGGAATGAGTGATTTTCAGCTTAAAAGCACAGTCTTTTCTTCTGATTTTACTACTATTCACAAAAGAATATTTAAATATATTTTCTTTGCTGATACAGTGAGCCACACCCAGTATTCTTAGAAAACGGGTTGAGTGGATTTGAATAATTATGGTGAGGACTTGTGGCTGAAGGAGGAGCACCTTTCTGGTTCACCCGTTACACCATGTGTACTGTGGTTTCATGTCAACTATTCGTATTCTTCCTGAGTCATCCTGATGAACAAGTCTCCAAAGCAAAGAATACAATTGGCAGTGCATTCCTCTTCTTCCATGCTCCCTATATGGCAGGTACTCCAGTCCTTCACTGTTCTCCTTACAAGGACATTGCTGTAAGAGTATGCAAGAATCCCATTCTATTGTGGAATGTGGCCTGGCAACAGCCTAGGTCAAGAATCTGATCCTTCATGCGGCAACTCAGGCATGCTGCTTGGCGTCTTGGGAATTGATAACAAATACCACATGCTCCACCAAAAGATGCCAATAAAAAAGCCACCATGAGTAGTGAAGTTGTGCTCCCTTGTGCATCTCAAATGCCCCAGTCATAGAATGGTGACAGTTGTTTCCATTGAGGTCTGCCATCATTTTGAATATTTTGTGATTCATGGCAGAAAAATAATGCTTCAATCAGCAAACAATCAGCAGGAAAATTAGTATTGTAAATGCAATGATTAAAGAATCCAAATGAGAGATCACGATCTTTCAGTAAAAGCATGTTCACTGCTCATGATTATAACTGTGTTAAATTAGACAGTAGGTTCATGTTTGTATTTCCGACTAGACTTATCACAACCACATTCATGGTTTCAGTAATTTGTAGAGTGTAGTACTCTGGTGTTATACATGATGAATGGGTTCAGTCCATTTAAAATATGTGGGAATTATCTTCAGGTAGGCTTTGGTCTTAACTCCATCTTAATGGGTCTGACACCTTTGTCCATCAGTAGGGTTCACCAAAGCTCTACTTACAAGTTGATGGGATGGGTCGAAGAATGGTTCTTTGTAAGATACCACAAGTTATTGAGGTTGTCTCTGAATTAAAATAATTTATCTGGAAGAACATTGCTGCATTTATCAGGTAAGATACAAACCATTCTATAAAGCACCTTTATAGTGCTTCCTGGATGAGTGTGTTGAGGAGGGGTTAGTGGCCACGGGTGTCAAAGGCCACTGAGAAGTCAGGTAGGATGAGTATATGTAGGTATTCACTGTTAAAAGGTTGGAGTACATCATCAGTTAGTTGAAGGGGGTTGGTCTCGTGGCTGTATCTTGACCTGAAGCATGATTGGGAGTCCTCAAGGAAGTTCTTGTCCTTCATTTCTTGTGTAGCTTGGAGAGTGCAGCCTTTTAGATAATCTCCCCTGGGAAGTGGAAGTAGGTGATCAGGGTTTAGTGTTTGAAGGCATCAAAATCCAAGTTAGCTTTATTCAGGTGGGACATGTTTTCTCCAATTTTGAGGGAGACCATGAAGGAACCATTCTGTGAGAAAAGTATTGAGATTGGGCAGCAATGTAAGCACCCCACTGGTAGTGCCTTTCATTGTGGATGCAGGCATGATGCTGCGATTGTAGAGGGTGTCCTTCAAGGATTGGAGGAAGTTGATCATATTATCAGTGGAGAGAGCCTCGAGGTCAGTCCAACTTGTTTGTTTGCGATGGGTGGTACTAGTATTGATTTTTGATGGTTTCATGATTTTTATCTGCTGCCTGATTTTGTGATTTCGTTGATGAAACATTTGTTGATGGCTTAGCATTTGTCTTTGGACTGGATGGGTGGAATTCACACAGTGTTTGATCATCTTGAAGTGAGTCTTGTTTTTGTAGGATCTGAAAAGACAATGAGCATGATGTGCTAACACTGTGATTTGAGATATCAAAATTGTGATTTGTAATGTCACAGTTACTGATTTGTTACACATAATGACAAATGAATGTCAGATTTGTTATTGTGTTTCATATTTCCAAATAGTAGGTTTATTTACCAAATTCATTTTAATGTATTTATTAAATCACAATTAGAAAATCATGAAAATAGCAAACGTTGCACTGTCTGTGAATGATAACCTCACAATGAGGGCATGTGCATTCTCCTACATTTCTGAAAGCAAAACTAAGCTGAGGAAAATGGCTGTGAGCCACAGACTTTTATGGCACACCGGAAATAGCACCCCAACAACCTGGCTATGAGAAATTGGGGATAAAGGATAAACATAAGTTTAATGAGCAGGAATCATAATTTGTAAAGGAACGTGATGCTGATAGTGGCCAGCTTTTTGGAATATCAGCACTCTAAATGCAAATAAGAAAATCAATGTCATAAGTATGACTTTAAGGTGCATTCAAGAAATAAGAAAAAAATGGTATGACCAGCGCTCCCAAACCAAAGAAAAATTGGAAAGTTTGAGAAAAGATGCAAATGCCACTGGATAGATTCAAGTCCTACCACAAGATATTAATAGACCATCTATTGAGTCACCACAGTTCCAGATGGAAGCGGGTGTTGAAAATACGTTATTGCTAGAGGCTCTGTACAGAACATCCAACATAGTCTATTGTCTGCACAACACCCAGCAAGTAAGTGTATGATAGTTATTAGGTTAGTATATTCAAGTGTAAATAAAAGGCAATCAGTGCTGTGACGTGATATATTGCATCTTGAGCATTAAATTGCATTTTGGGATTTATAGTTTATTATATCTGTCACAGAAACCTAAAACGTATTGTAATTTAGTAGTATACAATAAAACATGCACATTCCGTCATAAATCAGTAACAACATAATTTTAATTTTAAAAAACAACATTGAGTAAATACAAACATTTTAAATTATAACATGGTACTAAAACGCTTAAATAAAATTTACCCATGGAAGTACATGCTGAAGACACAGAACATTTAGGAGAAGAGGAGAAAGGGCATTATGGCGCAGAAACAGCTAGAAACGTAAACACAGTCCCCCTCAGCGTTCCAACTAGAGAGTAAGCTGCAAAAAGTACCTTGGTGCAAAAAAACACAACAACCTACAGAAAGCAGTTCACAGACTCCAGGGCAAAACATTCAAAGGGCACACAGCATAAATCAAAGACTTTTATTGTGTGGCAGACTTAAACTTAGGGGAACTTCAGTGCAATTACAAATATTTATGTGTGATGTTAGGGCCGGAATGACAACAACTAGTGATTCTGATTTTCTTGAAGGAGCAATACTGTCAGTACATCACCAATTTGTAAAAGGGGGGACTATAGAGGGTCCAGGGCACGTAAAATGTGGGCTGATGGCTTTGGTATTTACTGAGTGCAGTAAAGGAGCAAGAGTAATATCAACAACTAGCAATTGGCTTTTGGCATGTCATTTAGACTTGTGTGATGATCACTATCCAATTAATAGGTTGCTAGTCGTTAATGTCTATGTAAACCAATGGGTGTCCTAAAAGGACATGTGGGAGGCTTTCAGGTCGGGTTTGCTGACCTACACAAAGCTCCTGGGAGCCCCTCAGATCCTCTTAGTAGGGGACCTTAATCGTCAGCTAGCGCCATCCCAGGTTAAGGTAGGTGTTAGTGACATGCTGGAGAGTTATAGAATCCAGAGTGCAAGCTTTCCAGAATACACTCAAACCAAGTACAATTTACATCTAGTAAAATTTCTACACATGTTAAGCTTTGTTAACTTAAATAGGCAGTTTCCTGGGGATACTCCAGCGACACAAACGTATGTGCATGGCAACCAATAGATTACATGTTCATACAAGCATGTTTTTTTAAACATTTGCTCACGTTTTGAGTTGCAAAGAGTAAGGAGGAGTGATCATTGGGTCGTTGAATGTGGTCCCAGATTTAAAAGAGCGGGTTATTCTGATGGAAGTATCCTTCCCTAAATGCCTGTCGACAAAAATAGATGAGATATATGTCTCTCCTATTGAAAGACCATGATACTCATGACATGGGTCCTGTTGTGGAATTGGCTCTGAATATACTTACTTGGCATTCTGCAACCATCTTAGAGGTAGTCAAATGTTTAATGCCCCTAGTTAGGTTATGCAACTCTGGGGAAAACAGGGGAACTCTAGAAAGTCCAGTGGGTCAAAGCAGCCCTGGTTTGATAATTTCTGTCTAACAGACAGAAAAAAGCTGGGGAAAGCAGTAAGGGTGAAGGGCGTTTAGGGTGAAGGGTGTCTTAGGTGTGAACACGGGGTAAAAAGATCTTAAAAATACAAGAAAAGAGTGTGATGCACTGATTAGGCTTTTCATCAGTCCAATTGGGATTTATTGGTTTGCATTCTCCAGGGAAATTATCTGAAAAAACGTTGGCAGCTACTTCAGAGAAGGTGCACAAGTTTGGCTCCCCTGGTGAGGTGCACGGTCCCAGAAAACACATGGATCACTTACTTAAGTAATATCTATAAAGAAAGAGTGGTAATCGTTAAAGAAACCTGTCCCTGCTAGGGGAAAAGACCCTTAGATCTTCTCAGTTCAGTCCTTAGTAAAACTGATATCTGCCCCAAAATTAACAAAGGCAGCTGGTGTGGGAAACTGGCACCTTGTTGCAGTACCCCCCACTTCTTCCTGGTTTCTGGATGCAACTTCGACTGGAGTTCACTGGGATACTGCTAACAAGTTTCCCAGTGCCAGTGTTCTTTCCCTGAAAATTGCATTGGCACAATTGGATACACCTTTAGCTACCACTATAAGTTCCTAATAAAAGGTACTTAGGTACCAAGGGCATGGGGTACTATGGGTAGGCCCCTGAGGGTAGCAGCACTTATTGTGCCGCCCTCTAGGGCCATGCATCCAGATGCCCCCAGCACTGCCATTGCAGGCTGAGTGTACTGGTGCAAACCTAAAACTCAAACTCGACATGGCACACTGCATGTGTTCCCTGTCCACCATACACTGTATATATTATGATTAAGACACTCCTCTGGAAGGCCTTGCAGCCCTAAGGCAGGGTGCACCATTTCATATGTGAGGGCATAGCAGCATGAGCAATATGCCCCACTGTGTCCTTGCCAACCTGGGACATAGTGAGTTAACAGAGCAGCCATTTTAATACATGTGCTAGTCACTGATCAACACGAGTTTCCCAGCTACATGATGGGCTCTCGGAGTTGTTTGGTATCAAATAACTCAAAATGATGAATCTAAACTGGTACCAGTATTGGATTTATCACTAAATGTACCCAGGGGTCACCTTAGAGGTGCCCCCTGCAAAAGCTAACTGCCCTGGCATGGTTGTTGACTGTTCTATCCAGTCTGCCACCTCCAGACACCCAATTTACAAACCTTGGAGGAGAGGTCTGTCTCTCAGGTTTGTAGAACAATGCCCTTCCTGGGTGGAGGTGCTAACACCCCCATCCCTTTCAGGAATGTACACTACCCTGCTGGTGAGCGTCAAAGGGCTTACATGCCCTTGAAACTCGACGCCCAGGCCTGCTTCTACCAGCAGATGGCCTCCCCTTTACAAACCCTCACTTTTGCCGGGGGCAAAGGCAGGAAAGTACACAAAGAGTAGGAGGAGTGGCCTCACCTGGCATACACTACCTCTAAGGTGTTGCCTGCGAAGTGGACACTCCATTTCATTTTCCTTCATTTTAGATGGAAGGAAAATAGCCAATCAGGGGTAGGAAAGTGACCCTTCCCACAGGAAGTGGTCACTGTAGTGAGTGTAGCCACCCAAAGATATGTGCCCCATTGGACACTACCAGGTTAACCCTAAAACGCCCACTAAATTCAGTATTTAGTGGGCATCCCTGGGCCAGGTAACCAGATTTGAAAGACACAAAGAAGACCATCACCAGGAAGATACAAGGCACCAGAACCTTTGACCTTCTGCACAAAGAAAAGGCTCCAAGCCCTGCCTGCTGCACCCAGGGCCCAGCAATTGCCGCTGCAGAGCTGCTGGACAACTGGACTGACCTCAAGAACCCCAGAGGACCTCCAGGCTTTGCCAGTCGCCCAAAAATATCCCTTCAGAGTAGAGGTACTACTCTACAACGAAGAAGAAACCAACAAACTCCTGAACCGGAAGTCGCAGCCGGACCTGATGACTCACCAGAAACCACAACGAGGACAACCCCTGCAAGTGTGCCAAGTTTGGTGTCACTGTGGCCTACAGTGGCCGAGGCGTACCAATACCCTGGGTACTGGCCAGCTGATGTCAGACACCAAGAAAACCAGCCCACCCAGGGCTGAAAAAGGACCAGGAAGAAGCCCCAGTCAAGGGACTTCAGGATACCCCGGACCTCTCGCCAAAGTGCCTCCGTTGTCCTGCAAACGACCCTTGAAGTGACTTGCCTCCAGATCCAGATGGTATCTTTGCACACAGCTCCTGACTTACCAGTTTGCTCTGCACCCGGCCGTCCTGTACCCTGCAACGAAGAACCTGCTGTGCACTAAGGGTCCCTCACCCTTGCTACCTCAACACTCCAAGGAGACCCCAAGGAACACCTCTAAAGGGAGGATTCAATTTCATCTGCCTCACTTGCGGTCCATAACATCGGACAAATGGGTCCTGCAGATCATACAGAAGGGCTATTACCTCCCCTTCCAGTCTTTCCCTCCCTCTATTCCTCCAGTAAAAGAACGGCTGATGGAGGATCATTTGATCTTACTCCGCAAGGAAGTTACGGCTCTCTTGGCCAAGGGAGCCATCAAAAGGGTCCCGATGTCAGAAGTAGGCAGTGGTTGATATTCCTGCTACTTTCTGATTCCCAAAAAGAACAAGGGCCTTCGCCCTATCCTGGATTTAAGGGACGTCAATCTCTTCCTCAAGAAAGAGAAATTCAAGATGCTCACTCTTGCTGAGGTCTTTTCTGCCTTATTCCAAGGAGACTGGATGGTAGCGTTGGACTTGCAGGATGCATATTTTCACATCCCCATTCTGCCCGCTCACAGGCATTACTTGTGGTTCAAGGTGGGCACTTTCAGTTTACCGTGCTCCCGTTCGGTCTCACCAGTGCCCAAAGTAATGGCAGTGGTGGCAGCTCATCTGCACAGGTTAGGGATTTCAGTCTTCCCCTACCTAGACGACTGGCTGTTGAAGGCTCCAACGCCCCAGGATCTCGTCATCCACCTTCAGGATATGGCGGACTCTAGCATTCACTGGGGTTCACTATAAACGTGCCGAAGTCACACCTGATTCCCTCTCAGAAGCTCCCTTTCATTGGCGCTGTTATGGATACGCTGCAGTTTCGGCCTATCCTCCCGAGCAGCGAGTCCAGGATATTCAGATTATGGTACCGATGTTTCGGCCTCTATCCTGGATTTCAGTGCGACAGACTCTGAGGCTGTTGGGACTCATGGCTTAATGCATCCTATTAGTCAAACGTACCAGATGGCATATGAGGGCTCTGCAGTGGGACCTGAAGTTCCAGTGGGCACGGAATCAGGGAAATCTTACCGACATGGTTCAGATCTCAGTGGGAACTGCAAAGGATTTGCAGTGGTGGTTAGTGAACTGCGATTGGGTCAAAGGCAGACTACTCTCCCTTCCCCAACCAGATCATACAGTAGTGACAGATGTGTCACTTCTGGGATGGGGCGGCCATCTGGGAGAGGTGGAGCTCAGGAGCCTCTGGTCTTCAGCAGGATCCGGGCTCCATATCAACTTATTGGTGCTCCGGGCGATCCGGCTAGCATTAAAGGCATTTCTTCTTGTTGTGAAAGGGAAGATAATGCAGGTGTTCACGGACAACACTACCGAAATGAGGTACTGCAACAAGCAGGACGGGGTGGGGTTGGGTTGTGGACCCTTTGTCAGGAGGTTTTACGTCTCTGGACATGGCTGGAACAGCAGGGCATAACCCTGGTGGTTCAACTCCTGGCATGTTCTCTGAATGGACAAACACAGCCTGGCGATGCTTAGCGGATCATGAATGGTGTCTCCATTCAAAGGTGGCTCAAGGACTCTTTCAGCAGTGGGGAGAGTCTTGGTTAGATCTGTTCGCTTCCGAAGAGAATACGCAATGTTAGTAGTATTGCACGTTGGGGTTTCCTAGGTGACTATCGCTAGGCGACGCTTTTCGTCGCAAGTGGAATTCAGGCCTCCTACACGCCTTTCCACCCATACCACTTCTGCCCAGAGTTTAAAGAAAAATCAAGAAAGACTGGGCCCAAGTAATCCTAGTGGCTCCAGATTGGGCACGAAGAGTCTGGTATCTAGAGCTTCTCAAAATGAGCATCAATCCTCCAATCAGGTTGCCTCTTTGGGAGGATCTTCTGTCTCAGCAGCAGGGGAAGGATCTCGACCCGAACCTGTCAAATCTGCGGCTTCATGCGTGGAGATTGAGCTGTTGATGGTTTATGACCTCCCTCCCGAAGTCTGTAATGTCGCAGCTAGGCGTCTCTACTAAGACGGTTTATGCCTGCCATTGGAAACTTTTTATATTATATTGTACAGAGAGGTCTATTGATCCTCTTTCTTCTTTTCTTTCTAATATCCTCCTTTTCATTCTGTCATTCGCCCAAAAGGGTTCCTCCTTAGGGACTCTTAAGGGCTATCTCTCTGCCTTATCGGCTTTTCCTTGATTGCCGGATCGACAGTCTTTGTTTAAGTCTCCTATTGTACAAAGATTCTTAAAAGGGCTTGTACATATGTTTCCATCTATGCCTTTTGTTATGCCCCAGTGGGACCTTAACCTGGTGCTCACTTTTCTTATGTGTGCCCCTTTTGAGCCTTTAAATAATTGTCCTCTCCGGCTGCTCTCTATCAAAACAGCCTTCTTAGTGGCGATCACATCTGCCAGGAGAGTAGGTGAGATGCAGGCTTCAAAACCGCGGTATCGCAGGATATATACTGATAAGGTAGTCCTCAGAATTCGTGCCTCTTTCCTCCCCACTGTGGTGACCCCCTTCCATCTGGGTCAGAACATCACCCTGCCCACCTTCTTTGCTCCACCGCATCCCTCTAAAGAAGAGGAGCGTCTCCACCGTCTGGACCCAAAAAGAGTGTTGTCGTTCTACCTAGACTGCACCAAAGAGTTCTGGGTGGATGACCAACTCTTTGTGGGGTACCTTGGAGCAAAGAAGTGCCGGGTGGTCCAGAAACAAACCATTTCGCGCTGGGTCGTTCTCTGTATTAAAATCTGCTACACATTGGCTAAGAAGCAGCCTCATGAGGGCTTGAGAGGTCACTCTACAAGCTGGAAGGCTGCTACCATGGCATTAGCTTGAGGTGTCCAGGTTCTAGACATCTGCCAGGCGGCAATGTGGGCTTCCTTGCACACGTTTGCAAGACACTAGTGCCTGGATAGCCAGGCGAGAAGAGAGGGGCATTTTGCTTGCTCGGTCCTACAGGACTTCCTTGTGTAGAGTATATGTTCGCAGCCCACCGCCAGGAAGTTATGGTGTGGGTATCTATTCAAAGGTAAGGAATCTGCAGCTAGAAGTCTCTATCAGATGAATAAGTTACTTACCTTCGGTAACGAATTATCTGGTAGAGACCCTATCTAGCTGCAGATTCCTTACACCCACTCAGGCCTCCCCGATCTGTGTATATATACTATGGGGGTTATTCTAACTTTGGAGGAGGTGTTAATCCGTCCCAAAAGTGAGGGAAAAGTGACGGATTTACCACCAGCCGTATTACGAATCCATTATATCCTATGGAACTCATAATACGGCTGGTGGTATATCCGTCACTTTACCGTCACTTTTGGGACGGAATAACACTCCTCCAAAGTTAGAATAACCCCCAATGTCTTTTCAGATTTTTACCATTTCTCCAGGGCATGTCATGTTGCTCAGACAATCAGAAAAAAGTTGGTTCTTCAATGACTGCGCTTCTGGCATGGGAAGTTGTGGAAAAGAACTGACGTACGTGCCCGAGGTGGTGCCTTTATAAAAGGCCGTGATGTCACTGACGGCTTCAGTGACGTTGATGATGCCACGCGGAGCTGGACGACGCACGTGGATCCGAACAACGCCACAAGACGGAGCGCGCAGGGTACTGCTCAGCAGAAAAATTCCAGATTCTAAGCTGATGCTAGGAAATGCTAAGGCAAGGAATCTGCAGCTAGATAGAGTCTTTACCAGATAATTTGTTACCGAAGGTAAGTAACTTGTTCATCAGGACTCGTTTTGAATAGACTTGAATTTAGTTGGCTGTACCTGGATTATTTTTGTGACCTGCAGATCACAGTAGATTACAGTGGTGAGCGTAAACTCATTGCACGATTTTATCAGATGATGGAGACAATTCACGTAGAACTAAAATATATGGATTGAGTCAGAAGTGGGAGGATAAAGAATTATGTGGAAGGTGCAGCAGAAAACTGCATCGCCTTTTAGGCAAGTTATGGTTGTTATGCTATGCTACCTTCTTTAGATGTTGTACTTAAACCTGCATTTTTGTGACATGATACGAATATAAAATACAAAATTGTTTCTCTTTGTTTAAGAATGTTTGATACTTCATGACTGATATTAAATATGTCAGTTCATCTTGATAAAGAAACATGGTTAACCTACCAACTGCAAAGTTTGTAAAAAATGTGTAGCCGCTGAAAAAATATAAATGTGCTTGTTTGGTCTTTAGTGCACCAAATTGAACTAATTGACTTTTTATAAGACGTGCATTCCACTTCTGCATAGGGTTCGCAGACCTTACTATATAATTATGTTTCGCCTGATTTTGTAGTAAAGCAACGTGTTACAAGCATTCTGTGTGTGAAAACGCTTCAACCTCGGCTGTTTAAAGTTGGACAATTCATCGTTTGCCTGTTCCCAAGTAGGGATGTGTAATTTTGCTGAAATATTACTCTGCGACAAAAGAAAAACATTCTATTTTACTGAACAACAGGGAAGCATTACATTTCGTTTTTGTACAAGCACAATGCTTTTTCATGTTTGTTGCTGCAGGCAATTTTGCAATTACATGCAGATATATTTCTATTTCTATCATTCCTTCAATTTATTTTCAGACTGCAGTGCATTTTGAGCACAAATATCATTTTTAGTGTGTGGTTCATTAGTCTTTTACTTTGCCTCGTCCAAGTGAATCCTTTTGTGGTTAATGTTATGTGTATGACATTTTTTCTTAAACGATGTATCAAGCGCCTTCTTACCTATTTGCTTTAATGATATATGAATGTGGTCTCGTGCAGCATCACTTGCTCCGGTTCCACCCAACGTGTCATGGAAGCCTGAGGTGCCTCCTGTGGGTAATTGAGTCCCTTTTGATCAAACAGTCTCAGCGGTCAATGCCAGAGATAGGTCAGGAATTTGAGAACAATACAGTTCTATAGTTTAACAAGCCAGGTCTTGAACCTGTATTGGCAGGCTGTTAAGGTTTTAGCTTTGGCTTGACAGCACCACTGTCGCCAAACATTATGTGGTCAACAGAAAAATAGCTATTAAAAACACTAATGAAAAAGAGCTTTGGCTCCATCCAAATGTTGGGCGCCATGAGAAGTAGTAGTAAGGAACGAACACCGCACCGGCTCTAGTGATGCCTTTCCTCCCCAAATCCGTGCAACATCTTTACTTCCTCGATTTTCAAGGTACTGTACCTAGGGTCCACGCTACTCTGTGACCGGCCCGCACTCCCTTGCGAGTGGTGTCGGACTGTTGGGAATGACTCTGTCAAAACATCGTGATAGCCCCAATTAGAGCTATTATGTTTCCAAGCCCTATACTAAAATTTAATCTTCGAAAATTCGTATCTTTGCTTGTGTATGTTTGCTTTTTGTCTTGTTTTACTCCAATAAATACTGGCTATGTTTCTGAACTGGTATGGAGTACTTTTGTGCTATTTTCACTGTGCTACTGTGTGTGTTTGTGTTTACAAATACTCTACACTTTGCCTCTGAGATAAGCCAGACTGCTCATGTCAAATTACCAAGGGGACGAACAGGGGTTATCTTAGCTGTGTGACTCCCTTACCCTGACTTGAGTAAGGGGCCCTACTTGGACAGGGTGCAAACCCCTGCCAAATAGAGATCACACTTCTGACAGTTCTGAAGAAGATCAAGAATGACTGGGCTTAATTAATCCTTATGGCTCCGACTGGGTGAGGAGAGTGTAGTATCCTTAGCTGTTGAACATGTGCATCGATTATCCGATCAGACTGCCTCTTCGGGAGGGTCTATGTTCTGCACCCAAACCTGCCCACACTTTGCCTTCTCGCTGGAGATTGAGCAGCAATAGTTGACAGCTTTTGACTTTCCTTCCAAAGTCTGTCATGTTATCTTGGCAGCCAGGCGTTCCTCCACCTAAATAGTATATACCTGTCGTTGGAATATTTTGTGATATGACGCACAGACAAGTCTGTTGACCCCATTTCTGCGCTTCTGTCAGAGGTACTGTTGTTCATACTTTCTCTGACCAGCTGGGCTCTGCTATGGGCACTCTCAAATGTTACTTGTCTTCATTTTTATTTTTTTTGAGGTTGTCTGATCAACCTTCCTTGTTTAACTCCCCTATTGTAAATAGGTTCCTTCAAGGCCTTACACATATGCTCCCTCCATCCTCATTCATTATGCCCCAATGGGATTTGAATTTGGTGTTGACCATTTTGATGTGCGCTCCTTTCAAGCCTCTCCATAGTTTTCCTCTCAGGCTTCTCTCTTTGAAAACAGCCTTCCTTTTGGCCATTACATCTGCCCACAGGGTGCATGAGCTGCAGGCATTGTCATCTTAGCCACCTTACCTTTCCATCTATCCTGATAAAGTGGTACTTTGCACTAGGGCTTCCTTTCTGCCAAAAGTTGTTACACCTTTTCATGTAGGCCAATCTATCACCTTGCCTACTTTTTACGCACCTCCTTCTAAGGCAGAGGAGAGATTCCACGGCCTGGATCCAAAAAGAGTGGAGGTGTTCTATATTGATCGTACAAAATAATTATGGATGGACGGTCAACTCAGTGGGTTATGTGGGTGTGAAGAAAGGTTGGGCATTGCTGAAGTGGACCATCTCCTGATGGGTTATTCTCTATATAAAGATCTGCTGCGCAATGGCCAAGAAGCAACCCCCTGAAGATCTGTTCACTCATTCTACCAGAGCCAAAGCAGTGACCACTGCATTAGCATGCAGAGTTCTGTTCTTGATATCTGCCAGACGGCCATGTGGGCATCCCTGCACACGTGTACCAAACACTACTGCCTGTTTGGTTCTGCACAACTTTCTAGTATGAACTTGGTTTCAGACCCACCTCCGGGGGTGGTATTGCTTGGGTATCTATTCAAAGGTAAGGAATCTGCACCTAGAAGTCTCTATCAGATTAACAAGTTACTTACCTGGTAATGCCTTATGTAGTAGAGTCCAAACCTGATCTGGTTAATCGCTTCCTATCAAATGTTAGCAATTAATAAATGTAATAAGGTAACCCATTATTATCCAATAGCAGAGATAGGCTAAGACTTGCAGTTGTGAAAAACAAGTTTAGGAGTTTTTCACTACCAAGACACGTAAAACCTAAAAGTACATGTCCAACCTTTTAATTACAGTGCACCCAGCCCCATAGGCAGTCAGTGGGCTGCTTAGGGCCTTCCTTATGGGTGACCTTTATGTATTAAAAAGGAATGTTTAGGGTTAGCAAGAGATTTATTTTGCCAAGTTCAATTGTCAGTTTAAACTGCATTACGGGCTGCAATAGCAGGCCTGATACATGCTGTACATGGCAACTTTAGTGGGTGGCCCATGTAGTACCAAATACTACGGAATTAAAAGTAAATTAAATGTGCCAATCAGGTGCAAGCCAATATTACCAGGTTTTAGGGAGCAAGCATAAGCACTTTAGCACTAGTTAGCAGTGGTAGAGTGTACAGAGTCCTAATACCAACAGAAATATTTTTCAGAAACACAGGAATGATGAAGGCAAAATGTTTGGGGATGACCCTGCAGAGAAGGCCAAGACCAACAGCTACCATATCAAGATGCGTAATGTTGATCACCTTGAATCAGTACAACAATGAGGCGCCGTAAACATTAGCATTCCAAGGTGGATCCCCAAAGTGATCTTTGCTCAGTAGCTGTCTCTGAATTGCATTTTGCATTGTGTGCTTTGTGTAGGAAAGTAGGTTATTAGCAGGTGCAGGTATGTACCTTCAGCTAGTAATAACACCACAATTACTAATAAGGTCCAGTCAAGTCTCAGTAGATTAATCGTTTGCTCAATCCTTGGTAGCTTATCATCCAGCAGTCAGGCTTAATTTAGGAGACAGGTAAATGTAAAGCATTTATTATTACCAAACAGTAAGTAAGTAAAAGACACAATGCAATAAAAACCCCAAACCACTTTAGAGCAATAGAGAATATTTATATCTTTAAAATGACACCAGTACAACAAATATCTAACGTAGGGAACCAGAGATATGAATTTTCAAAGATTAAATAAAAAAATGTGCATTCTAGTGCCAAAAAGCATAATGCATCAACCGTGGCTATCTGGTCTCAATGGACCGGTACAAAGACTAAGGTGGTCATTATGAACATGGCGGTAATTACTGCCATGCCTGCGGAGGTGGTCATTACCGTCAACAGCATAGCAGTCTAAACCGCCATCTTCTGAACACAGTCAAGCAGCCAGTTCAGCGGTCCAGACCGCCATCTTCTGAACACAGTCAAGCAGCCAGTTCACTACCATCCACCGTCAACCCACGGTTCCATGTAGACTTCCCAGCTCCCCCCCACCATCTACCACCCACCCCCCATACAGGTCCTCCCAAACCCCCACATCCTCATGCACCCATACACCTACATGCACACACACATTCATACACTCAGACACATATCCCCTCCTTCACAAACACTCACACACACACCCATGCACTCACACACACACCCACCTCTACCCTTCCCTCTCAGGCAGCACTTACCTGTTCCGTTGCGCTGCTCCGGGAGGGAACGGGCCCCTTGGATGCTGCTCCACCAGCATTGCCGCCTCTCCATACACCGCCACACCTATAGCTGCATCATTATAGGTGTGGCGGGGTATGGACTGCATCCACCCCTGCCACCGACCGCCAGCATGGCACATGGCGGGCCTCACCACCATCAATGGCAGTGGGGCTCCGTGCGTCGCCCGTCAACCGAATAGGTAAAGTGGTAGGTCCCTGTCAAGATTTTACTTTTGCACTTAGTCACTTTTTTGCAGCTTTTTTTCTTGACGTCAAGCAATCGGTCCTCGAACGCCGAGTTTGCTTCGATGATGGCGGCATGCCTCAGCCAATGCTTTGGTGGGTTTCAGGAGGTCTTTGGTCTCTGCATCGACGACAGGGAGCTCCGAAGCCTTCAGCAAGGCAGACCATCATGGTCAGCCTGACTCGCAGTTCAATGTCGTCTCGCATCATCGAGCTGGTCTTCTGGAGCTTTTTCTCAAAAACTTGGTAAAAAGTTCCCAAACTTTCAGATCTTATTTTGAAAGGTTTCTTGAGAGTCATAAATGGTCCAGAGCACTGTGCAAGGGCTCAGAAGCTCTAGTTTGCCTCTTGGCAGTCTGTGACTACAACTCCCGTAATGCATCTGATCGGTACAAGAAAATCCAGGTGAAGCTAGTCAGCTGGAGTTGTCCTCTTAGCTGGTGTTGCCGATAGCTTCTTCCGGCACTTTTCTATCCGTTGCTGCTCAAGGAATCCTCTAATCTTTGAAGACAGGCAAAGTCCCTGTGTGGAGTCTTTAAAGTGCATCAGGTGCAGTCCTCTGTTGTGCAGTTCGTGGGTCTAGCAGGGCAGTCCTTCTTCAGATGTTTCAAACAGGGATTTTAGGGGCTCCTGCAGGTCTCCCATATTTACTTCGCATTCTTGGCTTGGAGGTGGGGGGTGACCCCCAACCAATAGGATTCAAGTTGCCACTCTTTTTTATTTTTGACCAAAAATGTGCAGTTCTTTCAAAAATGAAATGGAGAAATTCTTTCCTTGGAGTGAAGGTCTAGCTAGCCCAACCCAGGTGAGGCTAATGTTTCTCTACAATCCCCTTCCAACTCCTCTACTAATCTACATGGGGGGGCTCCCATCTGGCTGGGGATAAAAGTAATGGGGACTGGCCTGGTCCTGTGGCATCTGTGCATCTACCTTTGAAATCCTGCTTGTCTTTGGAAGGTGACAGGGGCATTCTTTAAACCAAAGGGCACACAGTGGACCCTGCGGAATCCATTGACATCTCCCTGCTCTTGCCTAAAGACAGTCTGCCTCAGGCCCCCTAGAGTGGGACACTCTCTTTGTCCCTGACAAAACTCTTTGGTGGGTCCACCGGATCCTTTCAATTCTGCCAAGTCAGACAGATCTTGCCGGGGGACTCCCTACCTCAGACGCCAGATCCTCCCCCTCAGGGTTGGATTCCTCCTGGAACTCTGGAGCTTCTTGGGCTGGCTCACCAAACCCTGTGCCCTTTCTCTCGTTCTTGGAGTCTTGGCCTATTGTTCCAGGGTCCAAGTATACAGCACTTCCCTGGTGTGCAGTCCGTACCCTAGTCACAGCACATACCCATTCAGGAAGGTCCAGCATCTGCACATGGACCTTACTTTCCGCCCTTGACCATTCAGAAGCTTCAAGATCATTTCCCAGAAGACATTTTACTTGGAGGGTAGGAAACACAACTACTTTCTTAGGGCCAGACATACCCCCCCATTCCAAACTCACCATTGCTATGGGATGGAGCTTGGATCTGCTGTCTACAGTGGTTACCTGGTGAAATACATCAGGTAGGATTTGCTCTGGAGAAACCAGTTTGTCCACACTGGCTCCTGTATTTCTCATCCTCAGTACCTATGATTTTAGTCCTCTGCAACTTCCCCTGCTCATGGAAACTAAGGTTACCTCTTTATACCCCTTCCCCATCTCTGGCCTACCTTCCCCCTCACATACATTAGCAATCCCTTGGGACTGCCCACCAGTAGTTGGGGGCCTTCTTTGTGCAGACATCATATCCTCTTTTGTGTCTTGGCCGCATGCAGTCAAAACACTTCCCTGCCTTTGTATGGTCACAGAACATCCCCTGATGCCTCTTCCCCTTGAAAGTGCAATGGCTCAGGGACCCCCCCTCCTTGTGCAGGTGTTTGTGGATCTGTAGAGAACTCATTTGCTTTTTTATCTTGGTACCCATGACTTTCCCAGGGAAGGGGACCTGTCCTCCTTTCTTTTGATCACCTCCCATTGACACCAAAACAACAAAAGCTAATGTAGGTAACCAGAGATATGTATTTTCAAAGATTGAATGAAAAATTTGCATTCTAGTGCCAAAAAGCAAAAAGCACCAACCGCTGCTATCTGGTCTCACTGGACCAGGACAAAGTCAAAGTTTTAGGCCCACCCAGAGACTTCTAGCAGCAGATTCCTTACCTTAAAATTTCCTGGCGACAGCTTGGAATCCGGAACGTTTGCTGAGCAATACTCTTTCATCCATCCACCCCTCGCGGAGGTATGTCAGTTCTTTCCCTTCTGCGCCGTTTACAGTGCAGATCCGGAACAGAGCTGTCCTCTGTCTTTTTTTAACTTTTTGTCAAGATTTTTTGTGTCTGTGTGAGGATGACCTCAAGAAAGAACAGATTCAAGCCATGTGTCATCTGACATCGAGTCATGTCGGTGATGGATCCATGCAAGGTATGTCTCTGGTGCTTAGATCAAGACCATTACTCGAAGTCATGCTCCGACTGCCGGGCCATGGCTCTGAAAGCTTTGAGGGAGTGGTCTCTGATGCTCATGGCGGCCCAGCAGTCGCCATCGGCTGGCGCGATTCCTTAGAGGTCACAGCCCCGGTCAAGGAGGAGTCACGTGACCACTCCAGGAGCCCCAAGTCCTCTTCGTTCCACTCGAAGTCCTTCGGGCATTCTGGAAAGGGGCACAAAAAGAAGAAGTCCAAGCGGACTTAGACTTCACCTCACCTGTTGGCCGTGAGGCGAGTCGGGAACATCGACGTTCCAGGCACTGTTCAGTGGAACCGTTGCCATGCCCGACTCCGAGCTTCCCCCTTTCCGGGAGCCAGAACGACCTCTGCTCATCTGAAAGAGTTTTTCGAGGCCATGCATCTTGTATTGGAGCTGGCTGGCTCCGCCGGCACACCTTCAGGCCCTGCGAGGTTGGCATGGGCCCATTCAGAGATCTCAGAGGGAACTGCAAAAGGTCTGCAATGGTGGTTAGTGAACCGCGATTGTGTCAAAGGCAGACTCCTCTCCCTTCCCCAACCAGGGTTTAGAGTAGTGACAGATGCGTCACTTTTGGGATGGGACGGCCATCTGGGAGAGGTGGAGATCAGATTCCTCTGATCTATGGCAGAAAATCGGACTTCATATAAAAAGCATTCCTTCCTGTTGCCAAAGGGAAGATAGTGCAGGTGTTCACCGAGAACACCACTGTAATGTGGTACTGCAACAAGAAGGGCAGTGTTGGGTTATGGGCTCTTGGTCAAGAGGCCCTTCTCCTCTGGACTTGGCTAGAACAACAGGACATAACCCTGGTGGTTCAACACCTGGCAGGTTCTCTGAATGTAAGGGCTAACGTTACTATGCCCAACGGGTCACGAGTGGAGTCTTCATTCGGGAGTGGCTCAAGGTCTCTTCCATCAATGAGGAGAGCCTTGATTAGATCTGTTTGCCTCTGAAGAGAACATGCAATGTCAGCAGTATTGCTCATTGAAGTTTTCAAGGCGGCACTCGCTCGGTGATGCTTTTCATCATGAATGGAGTTCAGGCCTCCTGTACGCCTTTCCACCCATACCACTCTTGCCCAGAGTTCTCAAGAAGATCAAGAATGACCGGGCCCATGTAATCCTGGTGGCTCCTGACTGGGCATGAAGCATCGATCGTCTGATCCGGCTGCCCCTTCAGGAAGATCATCTGTTGCAGCAGCAGGGGGAGGTTCACTACCTGAACCTGTCAACTCTAAGCCTTCATATGTGGAGATTGAGCTGCAACATTTGAGACAGCCTTTGACCTTTCTCCCAAAGTCTGTAAAGTTATTTTGGCAGCCGGGCGTCTCTCCACTAAGATGGTATATGCCTGTTGTTGGAAACGTTTTGTAAATTATTGTACAGAAAGATCTATTGATCCTCTTTCTCCTTCTCTCTCTGACATTCCTCTCTTTGTCTTATCCCTTGAGCAAAAGAGCTCTGCCTTGGGCACTCTCAAAGGTAATCTGTCCACCTTATCTGCGTTCCTTCAGCTGCCTGATCAGCCTTCATTATTCAAATCACCCATTGTACATAGATTTCTCAAAGGGCTTGTATATATGTTTTCCCCTTCGTCCTTTGTTATGCCTCAATGGTACTTAAATTAGGGGTCAGAGGGCAGTAGCCGGTGGTTACTGTTCTCACATTTCTTATGTGTGCTGCCTTTGAGCCACTGCATAATTGTACCTTCCGGCAGCTTACCATCAGGACAGCCTTTTTAGTGGAAATAACATCTGCCAGGAGGGTGAGTAAGATGCAGGCTCTTTCATCTAAGCCGCTGTATCTCACCATGTTTCCGGACAAGGTGGTACTCCGAACTCATGCCTCTATCCTCCCTAAGGTGGTGATCCCTTTTCACCTGGGTCAGAACATCACCCTGCCCACTTTTTTTGCTCCACTGCATTCTTCAAAAGAAGAGGAACAACTCCACCGACTGCACCCAAACAGAGCATTTTAGTTCTATCTTGACCGGGTGGATAGCCAACTCTTTGAAGGGTACGTGGGCCAAAGAAAGGTCAGGCAGTGCAGAAATGGACCATTTCACGCTGGGTTGTTCTCTGCATTAAGAGAACTGGCCAAGAAGCAGGCTGAGAGCTAAAGATGCGCTTGAGAGCTCATTCCACCAGGGGCAAGGCTGCTACCACTGCACTAGCACGAGGTGTTCCAGTCTGGCTTTCTGTGAGGCAGTAACGTGGGCATCCTTGCACACATTCACAAGACATTACTGCCTAGACAACCAGGTCCGTAGAGACCGGTACTTTGCTTATATTGTCCTACGGGACTTTCTAGCATAAAGAGATCTGTCCACAGCCCTCTGCCAGGAGGTTATGGCTTGAGTATCTATTCTAACGTTAGGAATTTCCAGCTAGAAGTCTCTATCAGAGTCCCATATTTATTCCACATCCTTGGCTTGCAAAGGGGGGCACCGAAAACCAATTAGGTTCATGTTACCACCCTCTGGTATGACCATTTCCTGGGAAATGTGGCATACTTTTAACAAAGAATGCACAGTTCCCTCAAAAATGAAAATTCTCTCCCTGGAGTGCAGGTATGGTTATCCCAACCCACAGTTGTGGAGAATAGTGTGCACAGAGTCCAGGGGTTCCCCAGAAGCTTGACAGAGGCTAAAGTAGATAATACTAATGCTCTGTTTTGTGGTAGTGTGGTCAGGCAGTTAGGCTTATCAGAAGGTAGTGCAAAGCATTTGTTGTACATCTACAGGCAAAAGAAGAACACACTGTGACTTAACTCCAGACCAATGGTTTTTATATAGCAAAAATATGTTTCCTTACTTTATTTTTAGAACCACAAGATTCAAGTTGCAGTTAAGTACTTCAATAGATTTGTATTTCACACATGTATCAACAGTACTTTCTTTGAAATCGATAAGTTATACAGTTTTTGAAATATTAACAATAATCTGTTTTAAAAATTGACAGTGCAATTTTCAGAAACAGTTCCTTGGGGGAAGAAAAGTTAGATTGTTTTACAGGTAAGTACAGCACTTACAGTTCCAGTCTCCGGTGGTTAGGAAGTCCACAGGTTGGGGTTCAAGTTAACCCCAAACACCCACCACCAGCAACATGGGCCCGGCCAGGTGAAGAGGTCAAAGTGTAGGCAAAATTAAAATGAGCTCCTATGGAGACTGGGGGCACTCAGTTTCAGATCTGCAGACAGGTAAGTACCCGCGACTTTAGAGGGCATACCTGGGGGGTTTAGAGTAGCACAAGGGGCACAAGTGGGCACCAAACACACACCCTCAGTGGCACTGGGGCGACTGGGTGCAGGGAGCAAACAAGCTGTCAAGTTTCCAATGATTCTCTATGAGGGGACTCTGGGGTCACTCAGAGGCTGCAGGCGAGGTCCAGTGGGTTGTCTTGGGCAAACCACAGGCTGGAAAGGGAGGAGGGCCCCCTGCTGAACTTTGCTGCACCGGGGGTTGGTTTCTCCAAGGCCTGGGGGCTGCAGGTGCTGTGGGTCTTTAGGCATTGGATATCTTCGTCCGGAGTGTTGGCGGTCAGCGGGGTCCTTGGGATTCCCTCTGCAGGTGTCGTCGTGGAGGGGTGGAGAGGTCAACCCAGGGTGGGCGTTTACTGAGAAACGCCTTGGGATCCTCTCTAGCTGCTTGGGCCACCGGGACACGGGCCGTAGGCATCTGGTGCAGAGTGATTAGGACTCACACATTCGCAGTGAGGTGGGAGTCTTTAGTTGTTGGTTTCTTCTTAGACAGGGCTGCTGTTCACTGGAGTTCTTGGTCCCTTTGGGTGCAGGGCAGTCCTCCGGAGCTTGACAGAGGTCGCTGCTTCAGCTCGATGTGTTGCTGCTCTTTTGCAGGTTCTTTGAAGCAGGAGACAGGTTGGTAGGGCTGGGACCAAATCATTTGTCATCTTCCTTCTTCTCTGCTGGGGTTTCAGCTTAGCATTCCTTCTTCTTCTCTGGGAGGCCCTTAAACCCTGGATTTAGGGGCATTTTAGGGATCTGAGGGCAGTAGCCGGTGGTTACTCTCCCTGAGGGTGGCTACATCATCCTTCTGCCTACTCTATTTGAGGAGGGGGGCAGAAACCTAATCCTATTGGTCCCTGCCCTCCAAACCAACATGGAGGATTCTGCAGGGAGGGGGGTCACCTCAGCTCTGGACACCTTAGGGGTGGTCCTGGCTGGGGTGGTCACTCCTCCCTGTTTTCCCTAATTTTCGTGCTGTACTTGCTGCCAAAAGTGGGGCTTTGTCCGGAGGCGGGCAGCTCCACTAGCTAGAGTGCCCTGGGGCCCTGTAATCCAAGGTTTAAGCCTTTGAGGCTCACCGCCAGGTGTTACAGTTCCTGTAGAGTGGAGGTGTGAAGCACCTCCACCCAGGACAGGCTTTGCTTCTGACCACAGAGTGCACAAAGGATGTTACACCATGTGGTCAGAAACTTGTCTGAAAGTGGCAGGCCGGCACAGACCGGTCACTCCTACACTAGCAGTTTGGCTAACATACAGGAGGGCATCTCTAAGATGCCCTCTGTGTGCATTTTTCAATAAATCCCACACTGGCATCATTGGGTTTTATTGTGCTGAGAAGCTTGATACCAAACTTCCCAGTATTCAGTGAAGACATTATGGAGCTGTGAAGTTCGTAATGAGAAACTCCCGGATGATATACTCAGTATGGCTACACTGCACTTACAATGTCTAAGGTGTGGCTTAGACATTGTAGGGGCATAGTGCACCCTGCCTTAGGGCTGTAAGGCCTTCTAGAATGGTGTCTTACCTATGGCACAGGCAGTGGTTTGTGGGCATGGCACCCTGAGAGGGGTGCCATGTCGACTTTGCCATTTTCTCCCCAACAGCACACACAAGCTGCAAGGGCAGTGTACATTTGCTTTGTGAGGGGTCCCCTAGGGTGACATGCTGCAGCCCTGGGGGACATTCCTTGGCCACAGGGCCCTTGGTACCATGGGTTTTCGGGTAAGAACACTGGTGCTGGGGCTTGGTTAGCAGGAACCCAGGACACTTTCAATAAAAGTTGGCATCAACACTAGGCAAAAAGTGGGGGGGGGGGGTAACCATGCCAACAGTGGCACTTTCCTACAGGGGGGCTCCCATCTGGCTGGGGATCAAAAGAATGGGGGCGAGCCTAGGTCCTGTGGCAACTGTGCTTCTGTCTTTTAAGTCCAACTTTTCTCCCCAGCCCCTTCCTGTCCTGGCTGCTCCAGAAAACAGATCACCTCCCACCAATAATTCCTGCCCCCTGATATACCTCCGTAAAAATAATTGTTGTCCAGAGATTTTTATTTTTAATTTGTGCTGTACGATCATTAGAGAAGTAATTTAGCTTGGGTAGACATTGCTGATCAGCTGAATTTTTCTGGACAACATTTTTAAAAATGGCAGATGTGTTGCAGTGATGATGTAACATTTCAGGAACCATGAGACCTGTATACTTCATTTTGGTGTCAAAACATAGGTTTTGGGGGCAGGTAGTTCTATAGAGACAGAAATCAACTCCTCAGAGCAACCCTTCTGCCATTTTCCTAAATAGCGGCTAATATAAAGGAAAGGAAGCAGAGACATTTATAGAAATGAAACAAGTAATAATGTTTTTTAATCCTTTTATGCATACACCAAACCATGTTTATGATCGGAATATGAAAAAAAATGTTTAGCACTCTTGTTTTAGACACATTTTCGTAGTTCACTTTATTTATTTGTTTCAGCAATTGCTCATGATATTTTTGCAGAATGTTGAATATTTGAGAAGAACATATCGACAGGGACCTCTCTTTGTAGCACAGATTTTGCAAGCACATGTACGTGTAAGTTCTTTGGGTAGAAGCTTTAGAAATTTTGTAGGTTTTAGCACCCCATCAATATCTTTCCAACCAGATTCTCACAGATTTTTCTCTACATATGCATGATCCAAAACATTTACACATCATCTGATCAAGTAGTCTGCTCTTTTAATGTGTCCACGCACAGAATATGATGTCAGTGAAAGGTCACTTAGTGGGACTTATCTCTTGAACTTACTGTACCGAAGATTGTCAAATGTGTCACAGTCTGAACTCATTTTCCACACACACAGAAGGTATTTTTTAACTTCTTTAAAGTCATATTCTTCTTCTGTCTCACCAAATCTTTTAGAAACTTCACAGTTTCAGCAGTTAAAGCTCCAAGCTGTGTTCCAGTTTTGATCATAGTATCATCACCTGTAAGAATATGCCCTTAATAAGAACACTGGCATCTCAGGTCAGGTTTCTTGAACAGAATATAACGCCGGATTAAGTGTATTTTCTTGCCTTTTCCATAACGTATCCCTAACTCTGACAATGCTTGACTTATGAACATTTCAACAAATCTAATTAGCACAGTGATAATATTTTTGTCATTTGACAGTACAACGACTCGATTGGAACCATTTCAAACAGCCCACTCAAAAAGTGGCAAAACATGAAGGTCAGCTTCCTCCCATTTTCTGTTAACTTCTTGAATAATATTGCCTGTACCTTTTGAATATTTCGGCAGGATCCAAGTCCTCATTGACAATCATTCCACTTGCAATAATTGGAACTTCAGTGTTCACTGAAACATCAGCAATGTTTTGGCGAGTAAACATCTCCAAGTTCATCTTGTTCGATGTTGATGACCAGATTTTATCAAGTTGCACAGGTATAGGTGTCGAATTTGTGATGCAGGCAAGGTCAATTGTTCCACTTGTAGACATTCATCTGATTCTCTCACATTCTTTGAAAGAAAGTTCAAGATAACTGTCATAGAAAATTTACAGTTCCTACAAGGTGCACACTTCCTTTCATATCTGTAGAAAAGTCTGAACGACCTCTCTGGATTTGCATGGATGGAATCTTGACCATTCGCAATTGTGACATACTGTCCATAAAAACAGCAGTTTTCATTGAGGACACTTTTTTAAATTGAAATTCTTCAGGTGAAAGTTTATTTTTGATCTCTTTTACGAGTTTGTACTACACTAGTTTGGTTGCAGCATCTCCATTATATAATGCGTTTGTTGGAAGAAGATCATGCCCCAGAATGCCCTTGGTAAATTCACCCCTTTTACTTGCTACATCCACCTCTCTATGCGCTTGCGAAAGTTGTATTTTTGTAACCTGTTTTGTAGTAGCCGGTTGGATAAAACTCTTACTATGTCATTTAAAGTGTGGAAGTTTAGCTTTAGTGAATATGTCTAACTGCTTTTTCTCTTTCAATACAAATCTCTCCTGCCTCAGTTCTGCCTATAGTTTCGATCCATATTCCAGGACATCCAGTAGATGTGTAGTTAATTCATTATTCACATATTGTTTGGTCACAAAGTTGTGTAGTCGCACAGGTTCAGTCATTTCAAAGGAGTTTCCTTGCTGTCGCATGAAATGATGAAGGCTGCCAATATGTTTATTCAGACTTTCCCCTTCTTTCCAACAAGTTTGTTGTGAGGAACAGTTTCATGATGGTCCACTAATGTTGAATTTGTATTCTCTTTGAAAACATTGCTAATAGAAAGGACATCATGATAAACTAGCTGCCTTAGAGCAACCTATTCACTTTTATATGTCTGCCCAACAGTTCCTCATGGAGCTTTTCGGTGGTCTCTGTATCGTATGTTCCAGTTTCATATCTGGAGCCACAGCATTGGACCTTGCCTCTCTGTCTTTCACCTCATTCGGCTGACCATCAAACCTTGTGCATTCATGAAAGCGTTGGCAGTTTTGGTGGCTTCCCTGACACCTTAGGGACACCAGACGTTTTGATACTTGTGTGACTGACTGATGAAGAAAGAAACAGTGGTTCTGGTTGAAGAACATATTTGGCACAATGAATCTTCTCCGTGTCTTGGGCTTTAGATCAACCACGCTCCAACGCAGAGGTTGGTCTTCATAGATTTCTGATTCTAATGAGTCTTCTAGCCCTGCATTTCTTAGGTCTGCTTGGCTTCATGGTATTGCGCGTCCTCTTGATTCTGCACACTATATGACAGATAACAAACAGCCCTACAGTGTTTCGTGCAACAGCAGTGGTTCCAAGACTAACGGAGTGTCTCGACTCAGATGCACATATTATTGAGGATTCACCCAGACCTGTACTGTTGAATGAACATCTCCAGTCTTGAATTGGGTCATTCTTTCAGTCATCTGGAAATGCAGATGACTATGGTCCCACACACTTGTTTGCTCGGTCGTCCTTCCTGATGACATCACTGTGTCTGTACGGCATCTGAAAATAAGTATGCCTGAACAGCATGATCCACATTTGATTATTTTGCAAAGATTACAACTACAAACATTTTAAGGATAGGAATATGCCATCTGTTTGTTTTATTTTAATAAGGACTATGCATCTAATTTTGAGCTAAATGTGTGGTCTTGCTGGTTTTGATTTACATATTTGATTTCAAATTCAGATTTTTATTTACTTTTAAGAGGGACCAGTTTTTATTAATGATGTTCCAGATCTTAAAATGTTAGGTGTTAAATTGGATGAATAGTCACATGTTGATTATTTGGTGTCTATGATTATAAACTCAAACACTGTTTTGTCTTGCAAAGCCTTCTTAACTTTAATAGCAGCTTATCACACATTCCATATAATTCTAGAACAGATTGTGTTACATTCCTGTTCAAATATTTTAGTACAGTTGAATGCTGTATTTGTTAATTTAACTGGATGACAAGAATTAACATTTGTTTTTGTGTTTTTCCCGAAATTATGGTGGTAGGTGATTATTCCTTACTTGTATTATCACATCCAAATACACAATTTGTCTGGCTGGCTATCAGAGTGAGTTGACAATTTAAGTTGTTCCAATTGAGTTTACAAACACATTGTGCTCTCCTTTTCAAAGAGCCAAAATCCCATCAACAAACATGTATTAATTATTTAAAGTTTTTTATAGAGGACTACTTAACCCCAAATGGTGTTGCATGCGTTACAGAGAACAGAAAAAACAAAGAACAGGGTACCAGAAATACATATTGTAAGAGCATCTTTGCCAGAAGTAAAGTTGAAACTTTGGAAAGTAATTATAAGAGTACCTTATCCATTAATGTCACTTTTTCATTCAACCATGCATGCATAGTTTTTCACCATCCCATAATTTGGTTGGCATATGATGGTGCATATTTGCAACACATTACACTGACACACGTTAGTAGGAATTCCCATCAAACACCAATCAATTATGTATTAATGCAAAATGAACTGTAAGATATGGCTGTGTGATCTGTGAGGCTGGCCACTGTGCTATTCTTTGTTTCCCAGGGCAACGTAAAGAGCGCCACGGCGAAAGAATTTGAGACCAAGGCATTTTATAATCTAGTAAGATGATTCAATTATAAAAAATATCTCATGTGGTAGTTTACAGCAGGGACAGCAACATCCTTTCACCCCTGTGGAGGAGCTGCTGCTGGTAGTTCATCCAGTGCACACTTTTTCTTTATATTCCTGGGCTCATAGTCCTATTTTCACAATGGGATAAGGGTGGAACTGAGGTACATGAGAGCTCTGATATATAATGTTTCTCTCCTTCAGCAGAGGGAGCTAATCAGTTAAGCCTTTCCATCCCAGACAATCCTGCCATGTTATCAATCACTTTCCTCCCACTTGGCAAGCTCAGAATCTAAAGGGTATAAGCACAGAATAATACATTTGTTAATTTCAACATTAAACACCCTGTTGTGTGCCTTTCCTTTTCACTCCCAGAAGAATGGGTACTATCTTGTCTTCATTTGGGTGGCTGATGTCTTAAAATCATAGCAGAAAATATTTTTTATTTGAGGTTGTGTCAACTGAGGTTCTTATCTGGACAACGTTTGCCTAAGATATTCTGATTCATGAAATAGTATTTGCACTTCTGTGCTTCTTTATGTTACTTTCTGGGGAGAAGTTTTTGTTCTCAGTGCTGGAAGATTCTCTGATTCTTGCCCAGTGTATTAAGGACAAAATCACCTTTACTTAATATTTCACTATCGTAGAGTTTCATTTTGAGATATTGAGAGAAGAGAAAGATGAGGCTGTCCTTTTTGAGGGAAAATCTGTTATGTCCTTTAGTAATATCATAGCAGATGAAGGTGTGTCGGATATCCAGCTGTTCCTATTTCTTTCTCAACAGGAAAGCTCTTCAAAGGAAGGGGTAAACAAATGTCGGAGTTAAAACTCCATTATATGGTGTTGTGTTTTTTACAGACAAAGAGAGCATTAGAACAGTATTTCATGTGTGATAACACTAGTTTGAATATTTAGCCTATTGCATCTGGTTTTCATAAAAGGTGAACTTTGTCAGACGCATTATTATTAAGCTAACGTTTAAGGAAATCCCTTAAAACCTTTTGTTTATTCAAGACAGGAAAGTGGTTTAGACCTTTAGTCCGATGTGCAGCTTCAATAAAAAGATACATCTGAAAACATCCTTCCGAGTAAAAGAGTGAAGCAGTGTCCATTGTCTGTAACTGTGTTAACTCTGGAGCACTGTAAATTAATGTGGAATTGGCGTTCAAAACATATTGTGGTCATAAATAATAATATTCTGCTATCCATACCTGAGAAACAATTAACAGATCCAAAAGCCCAGGCATTGCACTTTACATTAACGTTTGTAGAATTGTGATTATTTGTAACATGTGGATTACACTTCAGTGCAATTGATTTTCTTTTGTAAATTACATTTATTTTTAACTGTCACATATGAATATTTTGGTATGGTACATTGTGTACAGTGAATTCATCTTTACACTTAGTTTAATTAGCAATAAAGTGCCAGTGTGAGCCTCTATTACCCAAGAACGTGTATGTTTACTAACATCATCTGTACAATAAATGTATAGAGATGTTCAGCCATCCCCATGTAGCCATTGTTCTGTTATTATGCAACACATAACTTAAGAAGGATTGAGAAGTCAAAAAGGGGGGGACCCTCAACTTCCTAATATCTTAAACACGTACTACAACAAGGGAGGGTAAGCCCAAGAAAGCAAGGATAATTTTACTTGAGGAAGCGTGCCCTTCTAAAAACATTACCAGTGGTAATAGGATGCACCTCGGTAAATTGGTGCTCACTTTATGTCCAGTATGATGTTCTTTGATATATTTGTGGGGTTCTCACCCACAGGTACCACCCAGGGCCTACTTCATCACTGGACCTCCACTCGGGTCACCTGATGTGATCAAAGTGGGCTCTAGGCACTTCTAGACTACACATTCAAAGGGCTGGGGGGGGTAGACTGGGCTAAAAATGCCTCAAAGAACTTATAAAATACCTTTACTAAACTAGGTCTAAGGCAAGATTAAAATCAATGAGATGCCATAAGGAAAGCAATGATCCTCAACATCCATAAGGTTGACATGTTTCAGCCATTTCATAGCTCAAAAAGGTGAATCGGCTTTCTTCAGGACCAAAATAATAAGTTCCCACTTTGTATTGGATGAAAATTCAAACCACTGCAATACTGTTGCACCAAACAAATAGGAAGCATGCATGCAATACCATACTGTCGGACGATTCGCCTCAATATGGATGTAGCTGAAAAAAGAAAGACTCGATCAGCAGACATAGTAAACGGACATAATAACTGGGAACACCACAACTTTGAGTGTTTGCCTTTCAGGGCCCACTGTCCCTAGAGAATAGGTAACTTGTAAACATGCAGTCACTCGTGAGTCACCCCTACCAATTACTACAAGTGTGTACAAATTAACACATACATATACATTTAAAAGACCCAAGACACCAAATTCAAATTAATAAGATTTAAATCACACATGCACAAACATGGTGTATCTAAAAGCTTGTGTCAAAAAAGTATCGAGATACATACATGGCCTGTACTCTATACAGGCCTTATAGGGAATTGCAGGAGAACTGTCCCTGTAGTCACATACTAAAAAAGAATACAAAGGAAAAAAGTAATGCGAGAATCATACAAAAGCTCCTGACAAGCCAGGGCACAAAAAGGAACAACAATGGATTTTTAAATTGTCCATAATGCCCTTCATAATGCCCTTCAAGGACTTGATTTCATATTTCTGGCTCCTGTGGTGTTCCACAGAAGGGCTGTAGCAACACCAAAGTTACTTTCCTCTGTTGTGGGGTCTGCATGGGATGCAGCAGCACCCTTTAAAGTAACTAAGTGCTACCCATAAGTCTTGTGGGTCATTGAATTTAATGACCCCTGCAGAGCATTTGATTGTGTTAAAAGCATTCCAGAGCTGGAGTGTTTGCTCCATGGCTTAGGAGTGCAGGGATTCCTTATGGTTTGTCTGATGGCTGCCTTATATGACCTCAGAAATGCAAATGAAAGAGTTTTGTTATACGGTATTAGGACAACAGAACTTTACAGTGTGGGAGACTCAGTCCATCCACACCTTCAGAAACTGTTGGCCCAATTCCTAGATAGCTCACAGTGCCTGACCTGAACCCCAATCCAACCTGGGTAGAAGATGATTGTGATAACCTGAAGATGACACTGACTACTCAGGGAAATCATGGAAACAGATCTTACCCTTTTGCTGTATTACTCATGCATGCCCAGGCGAGTCACAAAGAGATGCAAGATAAGTTTTCAATACATTGAAACAATCGCTATTGAGAATAAAATGAATGAACTGCAATAATTAGGCAGATAAAATAAAGCAAATTAATGAGCATTATAAACATGGTGAAGCAGATAAACAATCCAACCATGGTGAATGTGATTATAGATGTTCTGGTAGTTCCTACCTAACCCTAAAACTATACTGAAGAGCGTAGCGGGTGTACCCTTCTGCCTGGCCCGATCTAAGGGATTAGCCCCATACCTGAAGGTTGGAGGAGTCACCCTGCTGTAGAGGTGGCAATCCTTTCAGGGGCCGGTAGATTAGCACCATCTGAACAGCATGTCAAATATCACTTGTTCCAGGATGGTTGTGATGCACTGACCTCCCAGGTCAGTGCATCAGTTATATAATAAAATCATACTGTATTGGAAGCACAGTCCTGATGTAATGCTGTGTCTAGATTTTAGATGCTGTTGCATGAACGGGCAACACAAACTAGCATATTGTGTAAAGTGTTCTTAGCCTTGGACTTAGAGTACTGGTTACATATAGTGCAAAGGCTAACTAAACAAGCAGCTTGTGCTTTACATTTCCTAGAATAAAACTTAGTTGATAAAATGTGTAAAAAGGTATTGCTAAAAGCTGCTTACTTAAAGGAATAAAATATAAAATGTAAAATGAAGCTAAATGAAACTAAAACAGGGGAACCAACACAGGTCTAAGAGGCCCTCATGACACTTTGACACAAGTTTTATGTTGATTTAATTACACATATTTTACTAACAATGTTATTAATCAACAGGCATATATTTCTAATGAATGCATTTGAAAGTGATTATTCGGACTGATGGTTTTAAGGATGACTGCTACCATGTGACTACTGTTTTTATTGATGTGGTGACATCTTTGCAAAGCCAGTAGGCTTGCCTCATTTTATGGCTTGCCTTATATATTGTTGTGATAACCCCTTGACAAAGCCTTGTGCCAACCCATTGACGAAACTAAAAGGCATGCCTTGTATATTGTTGTGATAATCCTTTGACAGACCCAATAGTGTTGCCATATATTTTAATGTTGTGACCAGTTGACAAAGCCAGTAGGCCTACTTTATATATAATGACACCCTCTCATATTGTGATGTTCACTCTGTTATTGGTGGGGTGTATTGTCGCTGTGGATTTCATGATCTCTTTGGGCTCAAATGTGTTGCAATGATGTCACCAAAGGTATTTTCCATCTGCCTGATTTGTACATTTGAAAATGTATGGGTAGTATTTAGTGCTGTGTTTACA
This sequence comes from Pleurodeles waltl, assembly GCF_031143425.1. NCBI lineage: Eukaryota > Metazoa > Chordata > Amphibia > Caudata > Salamandridae > Pleurodeles > Pleurodeles waltl. The sequence continues at coordinate 1,082,449,483 of NC_090437.1, read as the reverse complement.
ATAGATGTATTTTTCCTTTTTCAATGAAAAAGCACTGACTGGCCCATCATTTATTTAGTGTTATCACATGCTAGTGAATGGCGATTACTTCTCCCCTGAGAGACTTGGACTGCTCTGCTTAGCTACCCTAAAAGAGTAAAGTGGTACAACAGACCTGGTTCCCAGTAAGAAGACAATTGTGAACCTATTACTTGCGGAGGGCTCATGTCTGCAAAACTAATAACCCAAGTTCTTACGATAAATTATTGATTTAACTTAATGTGAGAGATTTGATATTTTGTTGTATATTAAATTTGAGCATGTAAATGTAAGTTTGTGTATACGAAGCTGAAGAGTTCACCCCTTAATTTAGCAGATATGGTCAGTACCACTCAGGAACATGATCAATCTGCATTTTAAAGTGAAAATTGAATCAGCCTCATTTTCGCTTAAATCAAAGTCACAACCCTCAGATTATGGGTTTGAGGTTTGGAGGCGACGAGCATCTAATATCATTATACGCGGATGACGTCATCCTTACTTTGGCGGACCTCACTGCCGGCGCTAATGGATGGCTTAGAGGAATTTGGTCGAGTCTCGGGGTTCCGAATGAACATGCTAAAATCGCAGGCTATGGGCAAGTTTATCAGTCCTGAGCATGAATGGGACCTGAGTCCCGATTCCATTTCACGTGGTCTCCCTCAGGGCTCCCATACCTGGGCGTGGAGCTGGGTTCCACAGTTGCCCGCACAGCGTCGTTTAATTACGTGAAATTGACCCGGGAGGTGCAGCGCGACCTAGAGACATGGGGGAGGCTTAAATTGTCCTGGCTGGGCAGAGTGTCAGCAGTTAAAATGACCGCGTATATTGTACTTGTTTCAATCGCTTCCTCAGCGGTTCCAAGATTCATATGGGAGGGGAAGGCGGCGCGACTACAATGATAGGTATTGTATCGTCCTAAGCGGCAGGGTGGGTTAGCGGTCCCTTGCCTCCTACGGTATTTTCAAGCCTCACAATTGCATTTCCTCTTGGAATGGAGCCGTCAGTCTTCCAAGAAACATTGGTGTTTCATGGATCAGGCGGTGGCCGGATCACACATATGGAAGGAACCCTGGCTTAGGCGTCGGCATAGAGCACGGGGGCTGTACATATCCCCGGTCACGGAGGTTTCGATGAGGGTGTGGGACTGGGTCGCTGGCAGAGGTGGCCTGACGATCTTTCCGTCCCCAATGAATCCTGATTTTGTTCCGGGTGTACAGCCGGAAGCATTACGTCAATGGTGTGAGGGGGGTTGTAAAAGGGTGGGATACTTAGTCGACGAGCAGGGAGTTATTCCCTTTGACCAGCTTAGGGAGACATATGGTTTGACTGAGGCGGATAGGATGATGTACTATCAAATTCGACATTGGGCCCTGCAACCTGCCAATAGAGCATTAATTGACAGGCCGTTAACACCTTTTAAAAAATGGATCCTCACGAAAAAGGATGACAAGCAAGTGGTTTCTGAGCTCTATGCCCTCTTGCAGGAGGAGGCCCCTCTATCCAAAACGAAGGGTCAACTGAGATGGGAGAAGGAGTTGGGGAGAGAGTTATCGGAGGATGAGTGGGAGAGTTTTTTATAGAGCACACCACACAGCTTATAACGCAGCAGGTACAGAGACAGCTTATAAAGTGACCTCCTCCTGGTATTACACCCCAACAAGGATTCATGCCTGGGATCACACTAAATCTAGTCTCTGTTGGAGGGGATGTGGGGGGGGAGGGTCGCTTGTGCATTTATTATGGCATTGTCCCAAGTTACACCGGTTCTGGGAATACATACTGGACACTGTTGACATGGCTTTTGACACTCGGATTCCCCGATTCCCTGCATATATTTTGCAAGGCCTTCCCAACCCTGTCTCCTTCCCTTTGAGGTCACTGAGGGGACGACAGATGGCTTTAGCTTTAAATGCCGAAATACAATTGTTGCTCTCCGGGTGGGGCTCTGAGCAGATCCTGACAACGACTTCATGGTTACATAGACTCTGGTTTATTCTCGCTATGGAAAAGCTTACCCTGGCCTCGCTGCATCGGAGTGGGGACTTTAAAGAACTATGGCAACCATACTTGCGTATTCTATCTGGGGAGTTTTCTGAATTGACATGCCCTACCTATTTGAGAGTCCTGAATTTGACTTGAGTATAGAGGGCGAATTTTCAGGGGGAGACCCACACATGACCAGGATTATATTATAAAGGAGCCTGAGATTATCTGATTTTTGCACTATTAGCCAGTCGCGGGGAAATGATGTTGTATTTTGTATTTAATTTTTCTTGTTTTTTCTTATTTCACATGAAGTAAGCTAAGTATGAGCCCAATTGCACACTGAGATGTGGTTTGTATGCAATGTTTTATACTTTGAAATTAATAAACAGATTTGATCTATAAATCAAAGTCACCCCCGGTATACCCATTCTGTGGTGTACCCCTTTTCTGCCCTTCGGCCCATTTCATTTGCCTTCCTAAAGCTTATCCCCACCCTCATCCAGGCCCCTTTTCTGTCCAAGGCAGGGTCACGATCATGGCTTTGTAAATATCTAGATGCTATTTCTCACCATATCCTGTAGAAGATACAAACTCAAGACCAAAGATGTGGTTTAACCTCTAATGTGAGGATGCAGTCTTCAAAGTTTACACCACTCGTACTACAGGCAGGAATATCAACACAATGCATGTCATTTTATCAAGGTGAAGATAGTAATCCCTTATCTTTGTGAGGTATCGGTCATAAGGACAGACCCATGGTAGTCTGTTACTGTCTGAGGTTGTACATGGAATAGGCTGAAGTATAACCTTTTGGAAACTCATTATCATGATGCCACACATTGAGATGCTCTTTTGAGCCTGCTATTATCTTATGCAATATAGGGACATATACAGGGGCCCTATGCTTTAAAAGTTTTAAAGCACATAAGGGACAACCCACAGGTGCTAAGGGATCCGGGGCAAGTATCTTATAGAGGAACAACAAGGGTCTCTTAAATAAAAGAACTATAAATCTAGATGTCACATATGCAATAAATCAGTATATTTATTCCAAAATTGAAAGTAAGGAACCAGTGTAGTGGAGAACAAAATTGTCTTGGAAACCATAAATCATAATTGCCCAGACATACCACATGTGACAGAAAGCACAATTAAAGTAACAATTTCATAGTACTCTTGCTCATGTCAAAACGTATATTATTGTACAGAGTCCAAGTACTAAATGTCAACGATGTTTCGATCCCTTATGTAATTATTGGGATTATCATCAGGACATAAAAATTATGCCTGAGATGCACTTAAGAAGTCACTGACTAAATGAGACAGATTTCTATGAAAAGCCCTGAGGAAGTTCAAGTGAAGCGAACGAAACGCGTTAGCTGCCTTTGTGTTGAGATGATGAAATAAAGGAATTGAACCTTTTACATAAAATCTTGCACATTGAACATTTTTTGGGATATGGGTGCACCATTCCACTTCGCATACTAACAGAAATCAGGTGAAGTTTAGGGGATGTTCCTTAGGTTTGAAGTTTGAACACTGTGTTATGAATATGCTGAGTTCATCCACTGCCAGTTGAACTGGACTTGACTGGTACTCTTGTGAAGAACAAATTGGGGCCAGCTCACAGAGGCGTATATAACTGATTCTTGTACTTAGATATGTCTTTGTGAATTGAGAAATACATACAAATTGTTTTCATTATACTCACTCAAAACTAAACATGTACCTATCACAGATGCAAACACAACTCAAAACAACAAATTGCACATACACCAAACAAATAACACACAGCCCAAAATGCTGTCTTTCATGTATGAAACTCCCAGCATCAAACTACAAAACTTTGGGAAAGTGAATTATTAGTTGGGGTGGATGGTAGTGGAAGTAATAATGTCACTGTTCTTGCTAGGTCCAGTTTAATTTAAACTTGAGCTGAACTCCTCATAGTTAAAGCACAGAGAAGTAAGGCTTAACGTAAGAAAATGTGTAAAACACAACCCCAAAAAATTCCCACTCCAATTTATAAAAATAGAGAATAATTTATTGAAAAAAATAAAACCAAAACAAGAAAACATTATGCTGAGATGCGCATAAGTAGTCACTGACTAAATAACCAAGACCTGTTAAAGGCAATGGGAGAAAAGAAAAGCGAAAAAGGAAAAAGAAAAAAGGGTTAAGGGGGGAAAAAGAAAAAGAAAAAAAATAATAGATTAGATATTGATATATGTCAAAAATAAAATAAAAATGTACTGCCACACCAGCATTCACATTTGGTAGAATTTCGCCATGTAGGGTATCATGCTGTGCCAACACTCAGATCAAGATGATAATTGAAGCTAGTGAATCTTGGAATGTGTCCTAGAGCAATCAGGACCAATGTATGTAGTACTGATGTCACAACAATAGTGAGCCCAATCCATGCTTACACAAACTAATCACTCTCAGTTCTGTTAGTGCACAAATGCAAGGTTATTTGCCATAAAGCTGTGATGTGGTTCCATGCTTAAGCAAACTAACTACTCAGTGAGTAAGTAGCAGAAGGGTTATATTGATATAAGCAACTAGGATAAACCTTTCTAGGGGCATCTGTCAATTATATAATCCTCAATAAATCGTAGTTATGATCCCCAATTAAGGCCCTCAATGGACAATTAGCAAAGTTCAATAAGGCGAATACAAGATATGAATTAGAACCAAAAAGCGTTAAGTACCAACCATAGTAACCAGCTGGCACTTGACTGGTACCTAAGCGTGAAGTAAGGTGGCTCATGATGTAGCACAGGTCAGACACAGAAACCAGTTTGTTCCTGTCAGCCATTTTGCCTTCTGACTTTGGGCCTGATTTAGATCTCGGCACAACGGTGACTGATATCCCGTCCATTGAAATATAAACCCCATAGCATATAATTGGATTTATAGTTTGGTGGACGGGATATCCGTCACCGTTATGACAGAGTAACCCGTCTGCCAAGATCTAAATCAGGCCCGTTGTCTCTGAATTGGAAGACAAGGCAGCAGAACGTGGAGGGCAAGGCAGCCATCTGTGTCCAAGAGGGAGTTCAAAATTGTAGCCCAGGAGGGTCCATCTTTGGCCGGATACTTTTGGCTCCATCGTCCGGTAAACATTTGTGTGTTTGGACTTATTCACATTTTTTAGAGCTCAGATTTCCCAGTGGCACAAGACTGAAAGCTGTAACTAAACATACCTCCACAAGGCAGATACGTTCTCTGCAGTGTCCCGATGCTGCAGTTGAAAAGCTCTGAGCAGGAGCAACCTGAATCTGTGGCCTAGAAGAAACACACCTTTGTAGGATTGACTTGGCAGGTTTGTCCCTGTCCGCTGGAGGTCTTTGGAGCTAAAACATTTTTATGTCCCAAGTTTTCTGGAGGTTAGTATGAGTATACTTTGACACGACCAAGGGTTTCAGGATCTCAGAAACAGCACTTGGAGGTCAAGACTCACTCTGAAGTTAATTAGGTTCCTGGGCAAAGCCCAGATGGTCCTCCTTCCAGAGGTAGAGAACAGCTCCCCAAACCCAAGGCCCTTGTCTCAACTCTAGGAACAATTTCACACCTCATCATGGGAGCTAATCAGCTCCTCGATGAAAGTTGGAAGCTCATGCAAATAGTCTTCTAGAGCCCTTAGACAGGGAAAAGGTACCCTTTTAAAAGTTTATTTTCCAAAATGTTTATTACAAATCCGACTTTAGCTCTAAATTGGGCATGTAATCAATATTTTAAAAAGTCCAAGAATTAGCTGTGTAGCTGTTTTCTAAGCGGAGATAACATGATTTATTGTAATAATAATTCTCTGTGCTCTCCTAGGGAATACCTCACACAATTACAGTAAAAGTAGGTTTTGAGGCATTTTCAAAGTAAGGACATGTTTTACATTAACCTTTTGCATGTTCTATGCCTAAATACCCGGCCTGCATTATGAACATTAAGGCCTACATATTAAAATGTAAAAAGAGGGTTTAGGCCTGTCAAGAGGTGCAATTTTGACAGGTCAAATCTGTAACTTTAAAACTGCACAGACAGGCTACAGTGGTAGGCCTGTAGTTATGTTTTCACTGTGACTGTAGTGGTTTGGCACAATAGGTGCCTTAGTCCACTAGTGACATTTAACTTACTGCCCTGCTAACACTTTGCACCACACACTGGGGCAAACAGGTAAGTTAAATATGGCAATTAGGAGAATAACCAATTTTGACTTGTTTTGCTGGTCTGAGCACTTGCACATGGACCTGGATAGCAGAGTCCCAGTGCACAAAGTCAAACAGTCAGTAGCATTGGTCCAAAAAATGGAGGTGCTCACATAAAAAGAGACTCACCCCCGTACATAAAATGTGTTGTTGAAGGGTTCACGTCTATTTTAATTTGCTGGTGAGCAAGGACACCGGTATTTTTTTACTTAAGGATTTTTTTTTTTCTGCCAACCTTGTAGTAAATTGGACTCTCGAAATCAAAATTACTATGTGACAGTCCTTAATGCTACGCAGACGTTTAGGGAAATCTCTTAAACCTGTTATTTATGTTACACCGGAAAGTGAGGTTTTGTTCTAAACTGATTTCTGCTTGTGGAAACAAAGACATCTCAAAATATATTTGTATCAAGTGATTTCATTAAATTATGTTGATAGCTGGAAATAGCATGCATTTTACAAACAAAATTGTTTAATTACAGTGATTGTTGATGCACAGTGTGGTAACATGTTTGGATCCATCCTGGGTATTTGCATTGTTAAAATGTGCATTTAGGGTTTGTGCGTATATTTTAAAGCATATGTTTCACCCAACAGATGAAAATGAGTATGTTGTGTACATTTTAGTGTTCGCTTCGAGACAAATTATGGGGGTCATTCCGACCCCGGCGGGCGGCGGGTGCCGCCCGCCTGGCGGGAACTGCCACTTGCCCGCTGACTTTCCCGCTGGGCCGGCGGGCGCCCGCCAAGGGAGCGCCCGCCGGCCCAGCGGGAAAGGCCCTGCAACACAGAAGCCGGCTCCGTATGGAGCTGGCGGTGTTGCAGGGGTGCGACGGGTGCAGTTGCACCCGTCGCGATTTTCACTGTCTGCTATGCAGACAGTAAAAATCATGCTGGGGCCCTGTTAGGGGGCCCCTGCACTGCCCATGCCAGTGGCATGGGCAGTGCAGGGGCCCCCAGGGGCCCCACGACACCCGTTCCCTCCATCCTGTTCCTGGCGGTAAAAACCGCCAGAAACAGGCTGGCGGGAAGGGGGTCGGAATCCCCATGGCGGCGCTGCTTGCAGCGCCGCCATGGAGGTTCAGCCCAGCCAGGGGAAATCCGGCGGAAAACCGCTGGATCCCCTTTTCTGACCGCGGCTTTACCGCCACGATCAGAATGGGCAGGAAAGCACTGCCAGCCTTTTGGCGGTGCTTTCCGTCGTTCACGGCCCTGGCGGGTTTTACCGCCAGGGTCGGAATGACCCCCTATATTCTGCAATAATTTGCTATATGTTCTGTAGAGCACTTCTATTGATCTGTTCGACACTAATGATGTCACTTGATTTCCAGTTTGCAAATTATGCTGATAGAAGGTGTATTACTCCTGCTAACCTTTTACACATTTTACTTTTTGGGAGGGTCACAGACCCAAAACCATCTTCTACATTTGTTAATATGGACTAATAAGGCAAAAGCTGTTCTTCCTTTTCCCCAGAGATTGGATCTCGGAACAAATGAGCTAGTTTTTTCAGCTGTGCCAGCTTTTTCTCCTGACAGGTTTGTGGCACATCCGCATATCTAAGCACACAGTATACCATCAGGCCCTCTCTTTGTCCAAGGTTGTCCTTGTCGGTTATGCACTTTCGATTGTTATAGAGTTACTACTTCCAAATATCTGGTGTTTGGGTGTTGTGGCCCCTGTCAGCTCTAGTGGTTAGGGGATGCATTCGGGATGTTCCTAGGCCCAGAAGTAACAAACTGCAACACTATCTGTCTTGTGTTCATATTGTCATAAAAGAGAGGAGTAAAAACTACAAATTCCAGCACAATAGTATCAGTCGGTGCAGGATTTGGACCTTGATTGAGCATGCCGGCTATACAGGCAAGCTACAAATACAGAAACAACTGGTCAAAAGTCAACGTGAGGAATCTTTATTATCATTGCACTTTTAGTTTTATATCCCCAAAAGTGCACTGATCTACTGGATTTCTCCTTTGCCTTCCTCAACCTGCCATTTTGTGTGTCTCAGCCATCAACATTCATTTATGCCTTCTTAAGTACTTTGGATTTCTTTTGAAACGAGGTTTTTATTCAGTTCTTGAGACTTAGGACATGTTCGGGAGTCACGGTTTGTTGTTGATCAGGACGGGCTGACTGCAAACTAATGGATGTTGGATACACTAAGCAGGTCATCCCGGTCAAAGTTTTTAACTTGTGACTTAAGACCTGATTTAGAGTTAGGAGGACAGGTTACTCATCACAACTGCGACAGGTATTCTGTGCCCTGTACTGAAAGAACATTAGATCCAATGGCACATATAATGCAGTGGGTGGGATATCCATCACATTTGTGACAGAGTAACCTGTCTGACGAACTCTAAAGGCCCTTTGTTTTTATCCGATTTTCCTTGGATATTATAAGCTTTGCCACGGAACTGCAGGATTCATTGATTTTGTGGTTCTAGTGTATCCATTAGTACATTTTATTTTTTGTTGTTGCTTTTTATTTCCTTTTCATTTTGTTTTTCATATAGCAATTAATGCTGCATGAGGTTGCATAGGTACTTTTCACAGGTTTGGAAATGTACACTTACTGAGAGATGGTAGTCAGATCATTGCATGCCTGGAGACCATTTGTTCCAGCAGATGGCCACTGCCTACCAAACAGTCAGCTGTGATGTTGTCTATAACAGGTGTATTTTGAGTGTGCTAGGTGGCTGCCTGGAGCCAAATGGTTAGAGGAAGCAGGATCCACAGCTGGTTTCTTGTACATGTAGAATTCTGTTACTGAAAGTTTCTGTCTCTTGGGCAAGGATGGAAAATGTTTTTACATGGACAGTTCAAGGTGTGTGATTGGTGTGTGATTTGCTGGTGTGGCACCATTTGGTTGAAGAGATAAGAGGTTAATAACCAGTTGAAGAACATCAACGTGTATAACTATTAATATGTATGCTTCAAGACAAGGATAATGCAAGTCATAAAATTGTGTGCTCACTTCAGGAGCTGCTCTAAGTCATGAGCACTACAAGAACAAGTGACCTGGTGGGCTGATGGTTTCTTGAGCAGGGGCATGGCAGTGGCATGTTTCCAGATATCCAGGAATGCGGCTCAGTTGATAGAGGCATTGCAGATGGATGCCACTGCTTTGCTGATCGGTAATAGTCTTTTGACAAGGGGAGGCAAGACTCATTTGGGACCCCTGAGGAGATGGTCATCATGGTAGCAGTGATTTAAAAGTGATGATGGTGGGTCATTAGGTTAAGATGTGTTCTTTGGCTCTGATGCGAAATTGAGTTGTGGTGGTGACGAGGCCCAGTTGAGGCTCGAAGTTGCTGTATATGGAGGTGATTCTGAGAGCTCATTGCATAGGTCTTGTGAGGGGGTGATGTTAATGGAGGCGGTAGAAGGTGCCGTGTGGACATGATAATCTGGTGATTACATTGCTTGTTCCACAATCCATTTGCCACTTCAAATGATACTGGAACGTCCCAGGCATAAAGAATTTTATGCTGACTGTATGGTTCCAAATTATTAAATTACCATGATCACTGTAGTCTTTCACGGAGGGGATCCCATGAATCATGTTTTTATCTTTTCAGACTACAAACAACATGTTTGAGGTTTTAACCACCATAGGTTATCAGGGGCCAATTTCTGTAGGGATCGAATGTAGTTGCATATGCAAGCTTATCACTGTTATTTATGAAGTGAGGTTCTAGAATAGCACCTCTTTACTAAAGCCGGGCTCATTTACTTCCACTTTTCACTTTCCTGCAAATCTTTCCCTTGTTAATCAGTCTATAGCAATTGTGTTCAAATGTTTTAATGCCGTGCCCCCACCCTTTTGTGTTTTAAAATAAAAATCATTGGACACCCTCCAGAGTGACAAACATATTTTCTCACAATTATTCTATAAAATTGGCAGCTGTGAACATATTTAACAAGTCAAACATTGCAGTTATGCTCAATCATCCCTTTTAAAAATGCTGCCAAATACCTGATTGCCAACATTCTATTGGCCGTCAGGTCTACTTAAAACTGTAAAAGTATCCACACGCTAATCATTTATCACAAATAGGGGGCACACATACACTCTACCATCCACTCCCATCCATGACATGAGTTAAAAAGGAAATTACTGATGACCAATTAAAGAGTACCTCACTTCCCTCTTTTTTTGTTTCACTGTTTCTATTCCTGTCAGAACTTGGGTTTCTGGTGGGCAGAGGTATGCATCCTTTCTAAGCAGGATCCACAGTCCTATTCACAAGTGAGTCACAAATACACTCTAATTTAACCTGTGATTACCCTCTGATAGCTTGGCACAGAGCAGTCAGACTTAACGTAAGAGGCAATGTGTAAAGTATTTGTGAAACCCTTCGAACAGTAAAACAGTGAAAACACTGCACAAAAAGATACCACACCTGGTTAGACAAAACAACAAAAATGCAAAGAATAGAACTTGAGTTATGAATTCCTAAAGAATTCACTAAAATGTAGTGCTTAAAAGAATAAAGCGCTGGGTCAAATCTCAAAGTTCAGGCCGACTGCAATGGAGCACAGGTCAGATACAGACACCAGCCTTGGCCCACTAAAAAAAAGTACCTTGTTTGCGTCGAGGTCGAAGAAAATGCGGGAAGCAGAGGAGGCGATGCATCATCGCCGATTTTTGGGGTGGAGGGTATGCGTCGGCTGTGAACCGTGCAAAGTCAGTGATGCATCAGAAATGGAGGTGATGCACTGCGCATTTGGTGATGCATTGCACTTTATTCTTGATGCAGCACTGATGCCGTGGCATTGATGGACATACATCAGTTCCAAGCGGCACAACTGCTTCAATACTGGGTTTCCGGTTGAAGCAGCACTTTATACCCACTTCCAAGGCCCCAGGCCTGGATTGGCACTGCTTGGAAGGGCAAGACTCACAGATGGCATCGTCCAGGTGCTGTAGCAAGTGAGTTGGAAGGCGTTTGTGTCCCTGAGACTCCAGAAAACTGGAAACCAGCCAGCTGGCCCTTGGAGTCACTCTGTTGGGTTTGGGTGATGTGGGTTCAGTCCTTCTCACTAAAGCAAGGAGGGCAGCAGGTCAGCAGAGCAAGAAAGCAGTTCTTCGAGAGCAGTCATCCAGCAGAGTGGCAAACGTTGTAGCAGCACAGCAGTCCTTCTTTCTGGCAGAGTATGCATGGGTCCAGAAGTGTACTGAGTTGGTAGGGGCAGAAATCCAGTTATAATGCCCAGTGCTGCCTTTGCAGTGGAGGAGACTTCAAAGAAGGGCTGTTAATTGTACAGATGTCCGCCCTTCCTGCCCTGGCTCCAGACTCACTATATAGGGCTAAGCAGTCCTTTGTGTGTGAGCAGGACACAGCCTATTCAGGTATAAGTGTGAGGCTGTGGCCAGCTCCTCCATCCCATCTTGCCTAGGATGGCCCATCAAAGTTCCCTTTGTTTGTGGCTGTCTACAATGCCCAAAGCCGAGCTGTCACCCCACCCCAGACGTGTATTGGTGACAGGCAAGATTGCCAATAAATTATTCAGTACAATTTGTTTCTTCATTACAACTTGTTCCACAATAAACTCATAAATCCAGTTGTTTTTTTACTTGTTTTGTCTTTATTCTGATTATTAGTTTTTCAGTTATCATACAAACTGTAAACATTCCCTACTTGTGCTTCGTAGTTTTTATCCTTATTAGTGAGAGGGTGCAATGTAGCGCACATAAATGTGCCCATCCCTTTATTCATGAATGTATGGTATTCTGTCATAATTACATTACTGCTTTGAGATTACTGTAGTGTATGTAGGTCCTTTTGCTTGTGTTATTACAAATTAGTGTTTACAAAAAGTCCTCATAGAGAATAGGTATATTACTATTATTTATGAGGTGAATTGAAATGGACTTCCAAAAGGATTAATTAGTAGTATTTCCCTAGGTATGATAAATCAAATGATGTTGAGTGCTCTATATTAAATTTCTATATACACTTATAGCACCATTGTTGGGTCTGATTCTTTTTGCAGGATCATCCTTAAACCTTTGGCCTCCTTCCTCCTATTTTGTCTGACCAGTTTTTGTTGGCTTTAGGACTCTGGGCACTTTAGCACTGCTAACCAGTGCTAAAGTGCATATGCTCTCTGTGTAAATTGTATTGGTGATTGGTTTATCCCTGACTGGCATATTTGATTCACTAGTAAGTCCCTAGTAAAGTGCACTAATTTGCCTGCAGCACTGGTTGTGCAACCCACATGAATAGCCCTGTAAACATGGCTCAAACCTGCCACTGCAGTGTCTGTGTGTGCAGTCTTGCACTGCCAAGTCGACTTGGCAAGTGTACGCACTTGCCAGGCCCAAACCGTCCCTTTTTATACATGTAAGGCACCCCTAAGGTAGGCCCTAGGTAGCCCCATGGGCAGGGTGCAGTGTATGTTAAAGGTGGTATGTGTACTGAGGTGTTTTACATGTCCTAGCAGTGAAATACTGGCAAATTCGGTTTTCAATGTTGCAAGGCCTATCCCTCTCATAGTTTAACATGGGGGCTGCCTTTACATATCTTGTAAGTCCAGTTTCCCTTTGAGAGCTGAGAGAGATATGGAATTTAGGGTATCTTGATAAAGTTGGTTTTTAGATTGTCAGTTTGAAAAGGCCACTTTTAGAAAGTGGGCATTTTCTTTTTTAAACCATTCTGTGACTGCCTACTTGTGTATTCCCTGCCTGGGTCAGACTGGCAGTTGGACTGTTTGTGAATCATCACTAGACAGTGACACAAAGGGAGCTGGGGTGTAGCCTGCATATCCTGATAAGCTATCTGGGCTAGAGTGGAGGGAGGAGTGGTCACTTATACCTGAATGGGCTATGCCTGCCCTCACACAGTGCTGTCTCCAACCCCCTTGTGTGTGTGTCTGGGGCCCTTGAAAGATGAAACTGGTAGAACAAGGACTGAAATCCACACAGAGGAAGCCATGAGGGGAAACTTTTGACACACCACCTGCAGCGTGGCTGAAAAACAATGTGCTGTTCTGGTCTTTTTTTATTTAGGTAAATACTGCCTATTTTTCTAAACTGGTGTGGTGTCCATTTTGTAGTGTTTTCACTGTATGCCTGACTTGAATATAATTTTGGCTCATCTCCTTGACTGTCAATATTAGTAGATAAGGATTTAGCTCAAAACGTGTGGGTGGTTGCATGGGAACACCCATGTACCACCCATTCTATGTTCCCTTGATGCAGAGGTGCAAGGTATGGCATGCTGCTTCTTTGTGATAGGGAATCCAAGAAGCTAGACCATCTTGGAAAGAAGTTGTTTTCTTCCACCAGCCTGGCACTGACGTTGGTAAACACCTCATGCTTATTGAGACATTTTTTCCTTACCATTTGGAACATGGCTGCACAAGTGCTACCTCGGGTCCTGGAGGAGGACCTGGCCATACCCTTGCAAGCGGTGAAAGATGGTGTAGATGCAGCTATGTTCACAATATGGTGTGGACTAGACATGACTGACTCGCTGGGCATAGTGGCTGCTTTGACAGTGGCCTTAAGGCGCCAGGACTGGCTGAGGACATCTGTTTTTTCGGGGGATGTCCAAGCAAATCTGATGGGCATGCCCTTTGATGGCACTTGCTTGTTTGGCGAGAATGCAGACTCAGTGATGGAGAGCTTTAAGGACTCTTTGGATATGGGCAAGTTCTAGGGCCTCTCAGCAAACCCTCATCCACAGTCCGCCTCTCGCCCCTTCTATGGCTACAGAAGGGGTGCGTCAGTGCGCTAGCCCTATGTCTGCTGTGGTCCCACACACCCAACCGAGGGTATGCGAGGATGTGGACGCAGTGTCTTCAGATATAGAGGATCTGCAGGCCAGAAGTCATCTACCACACAGCTTCCGGCAGCTCCAGCCTCTAAGACCTGCTAGTTTGCATCTGCTTGCCCATTTGGAGGGATAATATACCATCAACTTATCCACTGCAAGTCAATAACAGCAGACACATGGGTACTGCATGTAGAAAAGTACCCCTTTTGGCATGGTTACTCCACCCCACACTTTGCCTGATATTGATGCTGACTTGACTGAGAGTGTGCTGGAATCCTGCTAACTAGGCCGCAGCACCAATGTTCTTTCCCTAAACTGTACCATTGTTCCCACAATTGGCACACCCCTGGCACACAGCTAAGTCCCTTCTAAAAGGTACCAATGGTGCCAAGGGATCTGTGACCAGAGATGGTTCGTAAGGGCTGCAGCTTGTATTGTGCCACCATAAGCGACCCCTCACCAAGCACATACACACTGCCATTGTAGATATTGTGTGTAGGTGGGGGAGAAAAAGATAAAGTCAACATGGCATCCCTTTCAGGATGCCATGTCCACCAACCACTGCATGTGGCATAGGTAATTTACCCCTATGAAGACTCTCTTGGGTAAGGGTAGTCCCATCTTCTTTTGTTTGGGGTTGGGGGCCCCCCTGTAGGAAAGTGCTACTGTTGGCATGGTTAGCTCCCACTTTTTGCCAAGTGTTGATGCCAACTTTGATTGAAAGTGTGCTGGGTTCCTGCTAACAAGCCCCAGCACCAGTGTTCTTTCCCAAAATCTGTACCTTTGTTTCCACATTTGGCACAGTTAAGACCCTTTTAAAAGATACCCATGGTACCAAGGGCTCTGTGGCCAAGGATACATTATGCCACCCAAGGGGACCCCTCACCAAGCAAATGTACACTGCCCTTGCAGCGACGCTGAAGACGCACGCGGAGCTGGTCGACGCATGCGGATCTGAATGACGCCGCCCGACGGCGCACGCAGGGTACTGCTCAGCAGAAAAATTCCAGATTCAAAACTGACGCCAGGGAATTCTAAGGTAAGGAATCGGCAGCTAGATAGAGTCTACCAGATACCTCGTTACTGAAGGTAAGTAACTTGTTCTTTAGTGTAATACCCCATGGGGTTTGGGCCTTTGTGCCCTCTGGAGTCAGAAACGAAGCCTGCTCTGGGTGAGGGGCTTCACACCTATTCCCCGCAGGAACTGCAACACTTGGCTGTGAGCCTCAAAGGCTCAGGCCTCCTGTTACAGTGCCCCAGGGTACTCCAGCTAGTGGAGATGCCCGTCTCCTGGACGAAGCCCCACTTTTGGCGGCAAGTTTGGCAGGAAAATTAGGTAAAACAGGGAGGAGGGACCACTCCAGCTAGGACCACTCCTAAGATGTCCAGAGCTGAAGTGACCCCCTCCCCTTGCAGAATCCTCCATCTTGGTTTGGAGGACAAGAAAAAATAGGGTTAGGAAAGTGCCCTCTCCGATAAGGGAGTGGGCACAGGAAGGATGTAGCCACCCTCAGGGACAGTAGCCATTGGCTACTGCCCTCTGACCCCTGTGACACCCCTAAATCTAGGATTTAAGGACACCCCTGAACCTAGGTCACCAGATTCTTGGTGTCCTCAAGAAGACAAGGAAAAAGAATCAAGAAGAAGGGCTGCTAAGCTGACCCAAGCAGAGAAGACTCCAGACACCAACCGGCAATAAATCCTGCAGAACCAGCGACATCTACAAATTCCCAGAGGACTGGCTGCCCAGCAGAGGACCAAGAACTCCTGAGGACAGAGGGCCTGGCCACAAGAAACTCCAAGAAGGGCTCCAGAACCTCCCTGAATCTGCGAGTCCTGCTTACTCTGCACCCAGCGCTGATGGCCCCAGTCCAGGTGGTCCACCGGTCCAGAGCCTGTCCCCAGGCGATTCAGACCTTGTGTCCACCCATGGATTGATACCTCCTGGCCAGCACAACAACACCTGCAGCCTAAATCCAGAGGACCCCCCAACCCGATTGCAAGAAAATTGGACAGAGATACCTGATGCCTAAAGGTACCCCTGCACTCTCAACCCCCTGGCCTTGGGGAATCTGACTGATGGTCCAGCAACGTTCATGAGGCAGTCCTCCTCCTTGTCCAGCCTGTAGTTTTCCAAAACCGATCCCCTGGACCCAGCCTGCAGCATCTTTGTGACCCACTGGTGTCCCCCTATTAAAAAGTATTGGGAGCCCGATGCTGTGTTTTCTCCCTGCATCTGGCCACCCCTGTGCCGCTGAGGGTGTTTGGTGCTAACCTGTGCCCCTCCCCCATCCTCACCAAAAAAAAACAGGCTTGCCCTCCAAAGTTGCGAGTACTTACCTGCCAGCAGATCTGTTTCCGTGTGCCCCCAGTCTAAATAGGATCCCATTCTAACAACAACTTTGATCTCTGCACCCGACCAGCCTCATGTTGCTGGTGGTGAGTTTGGAGTATTCTTGAACCTTGACCAGTGGACATCCTAACCCCCGGAGACTGGAACTGTAAGTCAAGTACTTACCTCAAAACTGCACTAAGACCCCCCAGACTGTTCTGAAAATTGCACTGTCAACTTCTGAAAGTGAAAAGTGTTACTTACCTGTAAACTGTTTTATTTGCCAAACCTCAACAAAGTACATTTCATACATATGCTTGATACATTTTTACAACTGCAGTTATCTGCAATGAGAATCTCTTGGTTCTAGAAATAAAGTAACAAATATATTTGTTTCTATATGAATACATTGGCCTGGAGTTAGTCATTGAGTGTGCGCCTCATTTCTTGGCTGTGTGTGTACAACAAATGCTTTGCTCTACCCTCTGATAAGCCTAACTCCTCAACCGCACTACCACAAAAGAGAGCATTAGTATTATCTACTTTAGCCTCTGTTAAGCCTTTGGGGAACCCCTGGACTCTGTGCACACTATATCTCATTTTGATATAGTATACACAGAGGCAGCTTCCTACATTGGTGGATCAGTGGTGGTGTTCTGCTTGCTTCAGACTGAGAGGGAACTAAGCGAAAGGAATGCAGCACTCCTAGTCTGAGTAATTAATTTATTAAGGAACGTCCCAGGTTACACAATGCTAATAATGTGAGCACTTAATATGAATGCAGCAACACATGTTCAACTTTTAAAATATTCACAGCAGTGGAATAGTTATAATCAAGGAAAACACAATACATCAGCCATGGATATATATAAATAGTTACTTTGTAAATTCATCCATGCACACAGTAAAGCTAGATATAAAGAATTAAAACTGCATCACATTATGACCTATGGACATTTGCTTAGTATCCACTAGAGCCTAGTAAAAAGCAAGTAACTGTTTCTCAAAGGGAGTTTATCGCTCTTGAATCCAATATCATTCTTTGTCTGCCAACATCAAGCTGTGGAACCCATGACCACTGAGACAAAAGAGAACGACCCCAATAGGAGTTCTCTGAGCAATGCGTCCACCATCAGAGATAAGTTCATTCTCCCTCAGTGTCAAACTTGCCCACCTTATACACTTTAAACAAATGTAAGAGGAAGGTTCTAGAAAACCCCCTCCCTTTCAGTAAATTGTGATATTCAAGTGCTGGCTTTACGAGGTCAGTGTTGAGAAAACACGCTAGAGACTGGCCAGATCTCACAGTATATTTCCAAGACTGAGCTGTTCCCTTCCTACCATAAACATTCTCAGCCTGGTACATTCTTATCATGTTTCTTCGCCCATATTCTGTTCCCTTCTGTGGTGAGAACATGTTAACAGGCTGTGCGCGGAAAAATACATGCACCACCAATGTGACGGCGTTTGAAGCTAAGCTAAGCACAAAATGGAGTCAGTGGTCAAGATGGAGTAGGTGGTTAAATACAGATGACCTCTATGAGGAGTCTATGACTTTGCATTTCCTGGACTACTCAGCCAATATCTGATCACACGATTAAGTTACAATATTGCCTTTAGATTCAATTCATTTTTGAATTTACAATTTTTTTCAACATTTTTTAAAGTGTTGCTAGGCCTTGGTTAAGTCCCCTTTAGCATTTCTTTTTAAGTTTTAAAAGTTACTATATATAGGGTTAAGTAGTTTGAAGTGGTTTTTAGTTCCTAAAAGTAATCCCCCTTATTAGTAACAAAATGAGCAGCTCAGAGGACATAGTGGTGGAACTCAACCTTACCCCTTACCTTCATCTTGGGATGAGAGAGTTAAGGTCCCTTTGCAGACTGCAAGAAATCAAACTGGTTTCAAAACTTCAAAGACCAAGCTCCAGGAGCTCTTGGCAAAGTACACTAAGGAACACTCTACTGAGGAGGAAAACCTCCCCTCTGATGGTTGAAGAAGATAGGGGTCAGGAGGATAAACTCCTCCCCCCTCCCTCTTAACCTAACTTTGGAAGACAGGGCCCAAAGGTCCCTGTCTCCAAGGATAGTGCTCACAGGATCTGGATCTCCCACAGGGGATTCCAGCTCCTCTGGAAACATTGAGGGCAGCCTCAATGACGAAGAGATCTTTTTTTAGCAAGAATGGACAAAAGGTTAACCTTGGAGAGACAGCTCCTGGCTTTAGAAAGAGAGAGAGCAGAAATGGGCTTAGAACTCATCAATATTGGCAGCAATACAACAGCTAGGAACAGAGAGCACTTTCATACCCTTAAAATCCCTGAAGGGATTCTGTCAAAGTAGGAGGAAGGTGATGAGATCACCAAGTGGTTCACAGACTTTGAAAGGGCTTGTGCGACCAGAAAATTGAACACGTCTCATTGGGGAGCTCTCCTTTGTGAACTATTCACTGATAAGTGTACGTATAGCCTCCTCAAGCTCACTGGTGCAGATGCTGAATCCTATGACCACACAAAGGCTAACATAATGGAGGGTTTTGGATTCGCCACTGAGAAGTATAGAATTAGGTTCAGGGGGGCTCACAAAACGTCATGCCAGTCCTGGTACCCACTTGCCAAGCCTAAACCTTCCCTTTTCTTACATGTAAGGCACCCTTAAGGTAGGCCCCAGGTAGCCCCAAGGGCAGGGTGCAGTCTATGGTTAAGGTAGGACATATAGTAATGTGTTTTGTATGTCCTGACAGTAAAATACTGCTAAATTTGTTTTTCCCTGTTGCAAGGCCTGTCCCTCTCATAGGTTAACATGGGGGCTAACTTTAAATATGATTAAAATATAGATTCCCTTTGGGAGCGGATAGTCATGTGGAGTTTGGGGTCTGAGCTCACAATTTAACAATAGATCTTTTAGTAAAGTTGATTTTAAGATTGTGTGTTTGAAAATGCCACTTTTAGAAAGTGAGCATTTTCTTGCTTAAATCATTTCTGTGGCACTGCCTGTTTGTGGATTCCCTGTCTGGGTCAGTTTGACAGTTGGGCTGGTTGCGCCTATCACTAGACAGTGACACAAAGGGAGCTGGGGTGTAGCCTGCATATCCTGATGAGCTATCTGTGCTAGGAGGGAGGGGAGGAGTAGTCACTCACACCTGAAAGGGCTGTGCCTGCCCTCACACAATGCAGTCTCCAACCCCCTGGTATGTGTCTGGGGCCAGGACTGGGCAAGGAGGATTTCACAAACAAGAGAGACTTTTCTTTGAAGTAAGACTACTTCAAAGGGCAAAATGGGTATAAGAAGGGCACCCAAAACCACAGGCTTCAGAACACTTCTGGAAACCAAGAGGAACCTCTGCCTGGAGAAGAGCTGAAGAACTGAGGAAGAAGAGCTGACCTGCCTGTGACTGTGCTTTGTGGAGCTGTCCTACAGTTGCTGTTCTGCCTATGCTAGTGGAGAAAGACTGGACTTTGTGTTGCCTTCCTTCTTGTTGTTTGAAGTCTCCAGGACAGCAAAGGCTTCTCTCTGCCAGCACCTGGAGCCTCTGCTGAGAGTCCTACTCTGCCAAGTGGTGGCAATCGAGTTCCTGGGACCCTGAAAGGAGAAATTGGCAGGCCAAAGGTGAGAAATCCAAGCACCGACCGCCATGCGAGGAAAAGATCGACGCAACTCCGATCTGCGGCTGAAAAATTGATGAACCGCCGGCTTTGCGGCTGAAAATCAATGCTCGCCTGCAACACAACCGGAAGTTCGACGCCCGCGGCTGGAGAAATGATGTGCAGCTTCGCTGACGGAGGCTGGTGAGATCGCAACCTGTGCTGTGTGATTTTCGGATCATCGTGCAGCAGGATTTCTGATGCAAACATCGCTGGGCATGTAAAACCGACGCAAGACCTGCCCAGCCCCGAGAGTGCGGTCCAAATTGACGCATCGCTCTCCTGTGGAGAGAAGAAACAACGCACGCTGACTTGACTGAAGGAGAAATGACGCACAGTCTCGCTTGTGCGTAAAATCGACGCATCGCAAGCCCTTTTTAGTTCACACTCGCCTGTGCGTGCTTATTTTTGATGCACCCAGGTACATTTCCATGCTAACAGCGTTAACGTTGTGTTTAAAATTAAACGAAGACTCTTTTTGGTTTTTAATTGATAATTTGACTTGTGTATTGTGGATTTTTGTTGTTTTGGTCTTGTTTTGTTTTGATAAATATTTTCTATTTTTCTAAACTTGTGTTGTGTCATTTTGTAGTGTTTTCATTAAGTTACTGTGTGTGTTGGTACAAATACTTTACACCTAGCACTCTGAAGTTAAGCCTGCTGCTCGTGCCAAGCTACCAAGGGGGTGAGCAGGGGTTAGCTGAGGGTGATTCTCTTCTACCCTGACTAGAGTGAGGGTCCTTGCGTGCACATGGGTAACCTGACTGACAACCAAAGACCCCATTTCTAACACTATTATTATACCTATTGTAGAAAGCTGGCACTGTACATAGTATATGAAAGTGAGATATAGTGTGCACAGTGTCCAGGGGTTCCATAGAGGCTACAGTAGATAACTGTAATGCTCTCTTTGTGGTAGTGTGGTCAAGCAGCTAGGCTTATCAGAGGGTAGTGCAAAGCATTTGTTGTACACACCCAGACAATATAAGAAGCACACACTCAATGACTTAACTCCAGACCAATGGTTTTTATATAGCAAAAATAAATTTTCTTAATTTATTTTTAGAACCACAACATTCAAGTTGCAGGTAAGTACTTCAAAAGATTTGTATTTCACACAGGTATCAACAGTACTTTGAAATAGGTAAGCAATGCAGTTTTTGAATTATTGACAATAATCTGTTTAAAAAATGGACACAGTTAAATTTTCAGAACAGTTTCTTGGGGAAGAAATGGTAGATCGTTTCACAGGTAAGTACAACACTTACAGTTTCAGTCTCCGGGTTTAAGGAAGTGCACTGGTTGGGGTTCAAGTTAACCCCAAACACCTACCACCAGCAACACGGGGCCGGTCGGGTGTAGAGGTCAAAGCTGAGCAAATTTAACGTGGGCTCCTATGGAGACAGGGAGTACTCGGAATCGGGCCTGCCTACAGGTAAGTACCCGTGGCTCGGGTGACAGACTAGGGGGGTTTGAAGGAACACTGGTGGGGCCACAAGTAGGCACCAAACACACAACCTCAGCGGCACAGGGACAGCCAGGTGCAAACAGGACGTTGGATTTCCAATGCTGGTCTACGAGGAGACCCCAGGGGTCACTCAGAGGCTGCAGCCGAGGTCCACCACCGGTCGGGCACACCACCAGTCGAACAGGGAGGAGGACTGCCTGCTGGAGATTGATGCACCGGGGTCAGTTTCTCTAGGGCCTGGGGGCAGCGGGTGCAGTGTGTTCTTCGCAGTTGGGGGGTCCTCGGGATTCCCTTTGCAGGCGTTGTCGTGGAGGAGTGGAGAGGTCAACGCAGACAGGGCACTTGTTAGCAATCGCCTGGGGACCCTCTCTTGCTGGATGGACTACCTGGACACGGGCTGTGGGCATTGGGTACACAGGGGTCAAGGCTCACGCATCCAGAGTGAGGTGAGTCCTTGGTTGTAGGTTTTCTTTAGACAGAGCCGCTGTCCTCATGAGTTCTTGGTCCTTTTAGGTGCAGGGCAGTCCTCTGTAGTTGGCAGAGGTAGCTGGTCCCAGTGAACGCGTCACTGTTCTTTTTGCAGGTTGTTTGAAGCAGGAGACAGGCCGGTAGGGCTGGGGCCAAAGCAGTTGTCATCTTCCTTCTTCTCTGCTAGGGGTTTCAGCTTAGCGCAGTCCTTCTTCTTGTACGTAGCCAGGAATCTGGTGAGCTGTTTTCAGGGAGGACCTTAAATCCTAGATTTTGGGGCGTTTTAGGGTTCAGAGGGCAGTAGCCAATGGTTACTGTCCCTGAGGGTGGCTACACCCTCCTTGTGTCCCCTCCCTTTGGGGGGAGGGGCACATTCCTATTCCTATTGGCCCCGTCCTCCAAACCAAGATGAAGGATTCTGCAGGAAGGGGGTCGTCTCAGCTCTGGACACCTTAGGGGTGGTCCTGGCTGGGGAGGTCACTCTTCCATGTATTCCCTAATTTTCTCACTGGACTTGCCACCAAGAGTGGGGCTTTGTCCGGGGGGGGGAGCGGCGGGCATCTCCACTAGGTGGAGTGCCCTGGGGCACTTTAACCCGAGGCTTGAACCTTTGAGGCTCACCACCAGGTGTTACAGTTCCTGTAGGGAGAAGGTGTGAAGCACCTCCACCCAGGTCAGGCTTTGTTTCTGACCACAGAGTGCACAAAGGCACTCACCCCATGTGGTCCAAAACTTGTCTAAAAATGGCAGCCTGGCACAGACTGGTCAGTCCTGCACTAGCAGTACGGCTAATATACAGGGGGCATCTTTAAGATGCCCTCTATGTGCATTTTTCAATAAATCCCACACTGGGGTCATTGTGGGTTTATTGTGCTGAGAAGTTTGATACCAAACTTCCCAGTATTCAGTGAAGCCATTATGGTGCTGTGAAGTTCATGATGACAAACTCCCAGACCATATACTCAATATGGCTACACTGCACTTACAATGTCTAAGGATGGACTTAGACACTGTAGGGACATATTGCTCATGAAGCTATGCCCTCACCTTTGGTATACTGCACCCTGCCTTAAGGCTGTAAGGCCTGCTAGAGGGGTGACTTACCTATGCCACAGGCAGTGATTTGTGGGCATAGCATCCTGAGAGGGGTGCCATGTCGACTGTCTTTTTCTCTTCACCAGCACACTCAAGCTGCAGGGGCAGTATATATGTGTTTGGTGAGGTTTCCCTTAGGGCGACATAATATGTGCTACAGCCCTTAGAGACCTTCCCCTGGCCACAGGGCCCTTGGGTACCTTTAACAAAGGACTTAACTGTGTGTCAGCGTTGTGCCAATTGTGGAAACAAAGGTGCAGTTTTAGGGAAAGAATACTGGGGCTGGGGCCTGGTTAGCAGGGCCGTTTTTTTAATTCCCACCCTTCAGGCACTTTTGGTCATGATTTCCATGACAGGTGAGCGCTCAATGGAATGTGGTTGCATCTACAAGCCCATTGTCTTGACACTCTCTGCAGTAGCTCTCCACAACCAAGAGTTCACAAGGTATAATACACTGAAGGACCACGTTGTGTCCTCTTGGTGCTGCAAAATGAATGCTACATAAATAGCCTCCTCCCCCAAAAGCAGTGAGCAGTGGCTATCTATCCATGCATTACCACTCTGGTCTGTTTATTCTGGCCTGTCCCAGCAACCAGTCTTCCTTTTACTTTCTATTGGTTTCAAGAATGGTAGCATCTATACGGTAGATACATCAATCTGATGGCAGCTTTTAGTTTCTAAAGTTGTGGAGAGTCCTGGAGTAAGTCACCATTAAAGTAACATTTCTCAAAATCCTACTTTTGTGGGTCATTTGTGGCAGAAATAAATTATGGCCGAGCTTTTTCGTGTAAGGAAAAGCATGCATTTCCATTTGCTTGTAATATGAATTTATTAATGTAATGTACATGTCATGGCCAAAACTGATAAGGCTCTTTGTTTCTTGTAGGACATATTGTACTACGAACAGCTCAAATCTAACGTGATACAGCATGACCTCTTAGCTGACAGCCTGATTTACAAAGTAAGTACTTCAATAAATTGCCAATTGGGCTGATGTTTGTCCAGCCAATACAGGGTTTATGAGGATATCTTGAATGCCTAGGACATGATTACGAGTAGGTCGATTAATTCCGATCGGTGCGGAAACTCCGGTTTACACACGGATTGGAATTATGAGTTTGGCTATTTTTAACACATAGTTATCAGATGCATTAAATACTTAAACTGTCATTATTTAAGCAGGTCAAAACTGCCGAAATTTAACGTGGGAACATCATGCAGTAATTACTGTACCATGTGGATTTTGGTACGTTAAACACCAAATTCTGCATGTTAATCCCCACAAATTTGTAATAGATGTTATTTAATGCATCCGATAAATATCGTACCCTGTGGTATTATTTATCAGGTGCGATAAATAACACATAAATTCGGAATCGGAAAGCAAGGAGCCAAAGTAATAAATTTTCAATGAATATACAATATTGTTGCTCAAGTAGTCCCTCTCTATTACACGAGTATTATTGATTTAGAAGGGGAAATAAAATGTCTGCATGGTTTTTGCATACTCCTCCCATAGCAGTAGGAAAACTGTATCTCTACCTAAAAAATGATTTTTTTTTGTCATTTTGCATGTTACTTCATACACAAATTGTGAATGGGTGCCTTAATCCTATTTCCAGATATCTCCGCTAAATATGTAATATAACCTATTTTCATATGTGATCATTTGAAGTATCTGTTCACTGTAGAGTAAGTGGCAATAGCAGACTATTTCAGTCGGTATTCAGTGAAACTGCTGACTGTGTATATAGCATACATTGGGCTCATAAAGGAATAGGAGCTATAAATCTCTCTTAGCCAAAGCCCCTGCACTTGCTTCTAACCGCTAGCTTGGTAACGCAGCCTACCTTTACGTTTTTACATTGATCCAACCCTAAGGTTTCTTTTTAGTGGGTAGACCAAAATGATTACGAACAATATACACATTATAAAACGTACTGCTCATAGGAATGGGCTTTAATTGTATTAAAAAAATTATGACCACAATTACAAAAAAATTATCTCCAGTGTAAACATGCATTTGCAATGCAATGGGTCTCTTGCATTTGCTTGAGTTAGAGCTATTAGCATTGTAAATTCCTAACTGGACCTTTATTGTCACATAAATTGCAATGGAAAACTAAAACAGTTGAGATAAGAAAACTGATTCAAGCCATGAGCGTGAGTACGAAGGAGAGACAAAAAAAGAAAAAAGTTTGCTTGCAGTCAAACGTATCCTCAAATATGCAATTATCCATGTAACCGGGGTAGTCTGCAAGGCGGTAACAAAACGGCCAAAAGGACAAAAGTAAAACATTTACCAATTATGATAAAGGATTTTGAAAGGCAAGCCCACAAACGAGTGAAAGTGATGGGCGTGCAGTGGGCGTGGTTAAAAGCCCACAGTACTTAAAACAGGTCAAAGTGTTTGCGCACTAAAAAGGGCAAACGAGCGAGTCCCTTTCAGGCTGTATAATTAGCCCCTTAATTTACTCAGCTGAAAAAGGCATAATACAGCAGGTGGAGCAAACAAACAAAACCTGTCCCTGACTGACTGGCGGCAGTTACCCAGCACACAATTGCACTTCCCGGGGCTTGCACCAAATAGAAATCACAACAGAAGTGAGAAGGCCCACATTTTTTATTTTCTGTTTATTTTTTGTTGAGGACGAATATCTTCTCCATGCACAGTGCAGTGGTAAATGGTGAGCCATGGAGGCTGCTGGCAATCCGACTGATAGTAAATAGCCTCTATTTATTTGAAGCTGCGCAGGGGCATTGCTTCCATTGGTGCTGCAAAACCAGTGGTACCGAGAGCTGGAGGGGCCCACTAAACATGATTATTGCTGTATTTTACAAATCAATCAGCAGCCACAGTGCCCATTTCCTTCCTAGCCATGACTCAAGGTCCGATACAAAGATGCAACAATGGAAAGCAATGTAATTTTTTTTCTTTTTATGATTTCTTCTACTACAGTCTGAAGCAGGACTGTGCCTGAGTCTCAAATAGAAAGAGCAAAATGTGAATCTGGTCCTTCTCATGTAGGACAGGGCATTTTTCCCCTCTGATCCCTAGCAGTATTTTTTTCAGCCTTATCTTAAGTGTGTTCAATTTCTGAAGTGCGCCATGGTGTCCTATCATTGCCATACATTGCAGCAACATACACATTTTTTTAATTTGTGAGACACAGTAGTCTAGATTCAATTGACTTAGGCCACATCCTTCAGTACATAGGCCACACCTCTTGTAAAGAACTTATGGCCAAGCCTCTCTAGCCATGCTGCATTTAGAGAACCCCCTCCCCCACACACATTTTTTTTTTTACCCCACTTAAAGACCTGGCTCTGTTTTGCCCGTGGAGTCTTGCTCGCTTGCACCCTGGTCCCTGCCTCAAAAGCCTCAGTGTCCCTAGTCCCCCCCCCCAATTCTTAAAAGCCTCAGTGTCCACTGTCCTTACCTCTCACCTCTTAAAAGCACTGTGTCCCATGCCCTCCCTCCTCCTCTTGTTATGTTTTAAAAATTTGATGCATTTGCTGCACTACATGTGGCCTCAGACATCTCAATCCGCCCAAGGCGACAACATCTGATCTAGGAGGGTACCAGCCTGAAAGGAGAGAACTGAAAGGCCTTTCTGAGTCAGTCTGTTTTGAAATACATCTTCCATTTGAGACAGCTGAAGCTGTAGGGTCCAGTGGTGGTATGTCACGTGAC
The DNA here is from genome assembly GCF_031143425.1 of Pleurodeles waltl. Taxonomy (NCBI): domain Eukaryota; kingdom Metazoa; phylum Chordata; class Amphibia; order Caudata; family Salamandridae; genus Pleurodeles; species Pleurodeles waltl. The sequence goes on along the minus strand of NC_090437.1, from coordinate 1,082,422,786 downwards.
AGAGGCCTACTCCTAACTTCAAAGCACCCTCTGTTTAAACTTTTGGTCAAAGTAGGTATATGAATCCATACATTTTTCAGTAGTACTCCTCCTGCTGTACCGTCGATGTGCCACATGTATGAATTTCTGAAAACGGTGAGGCATTGTTATAACCCATGTATCATACAGGGCATGCAGAGAAGCTGAAATAATGTGTCTAATTCACTTCAAACAACACCTTGTTGTTCCCAGGCATGTCTGACGTGTGTGTAGACTGGGAGCCTCACCTCACGCAATGGTAAAAAAACAGTATGTCTACATCACTCAAAAAAAGGATCTTTTACTACAAATAATTTGAAATGTTAGATAAACGCCCAATGAAAATTCCTGATGATGCGCCAGGGTAGAGATGATACAATGTGTGTACGATCAGCCGGTAATCACATCTCTTGGCTCACAGACTGTGGAAACCACATACGCATTGAGTGGCTCCGCCACAGTGACTGATCTGCCTGCAAAATCGCGCTGCCTGCGAAATAAAGAGAAAAAGTAGTCCAGAAACCATATGGAAAACATGGAGCCTCGTATGTTTTCAGTAGTTGGCCGGTGCGCTTGAGGAGGGCTAAACGGCAGAAAAGGCAAGGTGTATGCACGACTTTCACAAATGAAATGAAGCGAATTTTAAAAGGCAAGCCCACAAACAAACCAAATTGATGGGTGTGGTTAAAAGCCCATAGAGATATTAAATCAGGGACAGAGTGCTTTGCGCTCGACCCTAACACTGATGGGCGTCGTTAAAAGCCCATAGAATGATTACATCAGGGACAGAGCTCTTTGCGCTCGACCCTAAAAAGGCTACTTTCTACACTGGACACTGTTTTTGGTATTGAAGTGTTTACATTTGTGACATTCGCTAGCTTTAAGACACAATCTTGATGGAAACAATTGAGGAAGCGTTTAATTTTTTTATATGTAATTATTTCATGCTTAATAGTTTGTGTGGTTATAATTTTATTAGTGCAAGTAACACCAAGCAGTTGAAAACCCCATACCTGTGAGCTGTATTGTTTCTGATGTGAGCATTCTGATTCATTTTGAGCTCCTCACTAAAAAAGACTCTTAGGATGAGAAGTAGTCAAATGATCTGAAGAGTCTACCTTATTTTGTATATTTTGGGTTCAAAGAGCTGGTAGTATAGTGAGTGCGCCTTTTTTGTTATCACTGTGGCGCCGATTTCTGTTTCAAGTGATATACTAAAATGAGATTTTACCAGCATCGAAATATTGAATTGTTCGTACGGTTTACGCCATGTCTTCTTTTTTGTTATTGACTACAGGATGTTAAACTGACAGCAAGTAATGATGACTACTATTTTGTGTTTGAAGATTATTTATATCAGGTACCTAACTCAAATTTCCTCGGGCATTATAAAAAATAATTGTATTTTATGTGGGTTTAATCGTCATATAAACAGATTTACTCCCAGTCAGTTGTATGAGTGGTAAACTGTGTTATTCCGGAGCACTAGGTGACTGTCTTGTTTCCTCTAGAACAGTGGTTCCCTACCTGTGGTCCAGGGACCCCGGGGGGTCCGCAAAGCCTTCTCAGGGGGTCCTCGACTGCTTAGAAAATTAAAAAATATTAACAAATATTGACAAATTAGGTCCCCAGCTCCCAGTAATGACTCAGGCGGGGGTCCCCGGATTTCAATGATGATTCAGTTGGGGTCCCTGGGTTCCATTAATGTTAAAATGGGGGTCAACATAAATCAAAAGGTTGGGAACCACTGCTCTAGAAAAACAACATTTTAGGAACCCTTTGAAGTCATGCTACTGTATGTGGTTGGTATAAATTAAGATATGAAGAAAGCATGAAGTTATTCTCTCCTATTATAAATCGCGTTTTGGTTGTGGAGGTTATTTAGAATTGCAGTGGCTTCAGTAACTTGTGTCAAGGGACAGAAATTGCTTTATTGTCAAATAAAATGAAATATATATTTTTGCCCCATCTTTTTTCCCGCAAACTTGTGCTGTAAATGATATTACATTATATTAAAAAAATCTTCTCCCTGTTTGTACATCATGCGTAAGTTACGCTAACGCAACAAAGAGGGACTTCTAAAGAGTGTCTGAACAGAAATGTAGTGCATGATAAAACACTTCTAATCTACATGATTGAAACTGTTTAGCCAGAAGTGGGTCATCCATAGATTCACAAGCATGTTTAAATCATACCCACAGCATTAAATTACGTTTGCAAAACGCATTAAAAAGAGTTGTAAACGATAAATAGTGACTCCATTTGGATAATTTATATAGCAATGTGCAGCCTTGATGAAGACATAGAGGCGCTCCAATTTTTCATTGGTTTCCTGGGTGCCTTTTGGGTGCATGGTTGAACATGTGTTAGTTGTAGGCTGGCTCTGTGGAAGACGTTTGGGTGCCGTGTTTGAGGTTTGGAAGCAGGACAGAAGTGTTTTTTGGACTTGTGTGGTGCCTCACATGGCAAGTGGTTGCCATGTGGCCCTCCAGCACTTGTTTGTGGATTCCAGCACTTATTTTTCCTCATCTTACATTTCCTAAGAGCAAGAGAGGGAAAACACCATAAAGGGGAAAGAAGAAGAAAGAGAGAAAAATTGTCACAAAGAGATAAAGCAGAAACTTGCAGGAGTGAGATAATATGGCAGTGAGTATCTGGTAGTTGATTAAAGATGCATGAGATGGTTTCCAGACTATGCAACCTTGGCATTTGGAGCTCTGACATGTCATAGCCCCAGTCCCAAGCTTCTGAACACAGCTTTGGGCACCAGCACTTATTCTGTTATAAACTAAGCACTGGGCTAAAGCACATAAATGTGGGTGTTTTGCAGAGAGTGTGAGATTTGGATGCACATGCAGTTTCTTACCATACACAGGTTCCTATTTTTCTGCAGGGAGTTTTCTGTTTATGATAGCTTTGTAGTCTGTAGTTAGAATGTCATATTATTCCACGTGCAATTGTGAGACAGAATCAGAACCTAGCCAATAACGTTCTGCTTATTCTGTGGAGATGTGGGCAGTACTCCGTAGGATGATTATTGAGCCATTCAGCAGTGTTTTGATTAATTTAGTGTGACAATAGTGTGGTCTTCTGGAGATTGAGTAATGTTTTGGGAAAAGTTAAAGTTTTATTGTTTTTCTGATTTCTAGTTGATGGTTGCATATTCTTAATTTATTAGGTCAGCTTCCAGAGCCTGCATGCTTGAACAGAGAAGGATCTTCAACCTTTGCTGTTTCTTCTGAAAGGAGTGATGAGTAGTAATGTTGCCATTTTTAATGTAAGACTTCCCCGTTGGGTGTAGACCTTGAATCTAGACTGGAGAAAAATCAGTCCACTGGTGTGGGTAACCCTGGGGTCTTGCAGAGGGCTTTGAATACTATTATTCTTGCAGTTGGTAGCCACTGTAGAATCCTGGGAGTAGTGGTGATTTGGTGATGCATATGCAGACTGAGAACTAGGATTCTTGATGCTGCACTTCACAGCCCCAATGAGGGCACAACACGTTGATCTTTCATTGGTTTCCTGGGAGTCCTTTGGGTGCATGATTGAACACATTTGTTGTAGGGTGTCTAAAAACTAGGATTCTGGATATGTTGAAGTTTGTTGATTAGACATTGTGTGAGTCAAATGTGGGGCCTGTTGGGATAGTCTGTCTAGGCATGACAGTATTGGAGCTTTTTGGCATAGTCTAAGTGTGACAGTACTAGAAAGCTTTGATCCTGTGGGTGTGATCTCTAAATGTTCTCATGCTTTTGAAGGCACTTATTGTCATGTTGCTGACCTGTCTTTTGAGAGAGAGAGTTTGAAGTGTTTGATCGTCTCCAAATTCTTTGCTTCTGTTGATGTAGTAGGAAGGTATCAAATCCAAGCTGGAGTCCAGTGAAACCTTTTCCATAATCCACATGGCAAGATCTCAGCTTTACAGAGAATGAGAATAAGTTCCAAAGGATTTGTAGCAACCAGTTGTTAACTGCCTGTAGTCATGTTGTGAATCCAGATCCCTCAAGGTCTAACAGGTGTTCCAGTTTAAAGATAATCTGGATGTCACTTTGTTGTAATGAGTGAGTTTAAGGAAGTTTACAAGCTCAGGAACTGGAGTCAGGCATATTTTGAATATGCGAGGGGCAGTCATATCTAGGGGAACACCTAGTTTTTGAAAAAATGGTGCTGATAGGTATGGAGGTAGAAATAATACTTGTATTCTAGCTGTCAGGTAGGACTGAATCCATTTACAGACGATCCTCTGTATTCTTCTATCATTTTGTCGCTTAGGTAACAGTTTGTGGTCCACAGTATCAAAAGCTGCTGAGCGTAGCAGGACTGTGGCCACATAGTTAACATTTGCAGTGTTCTAGGATTCATCCCAAATTGCAATCAATGCTAATTCATGCCTGTAGCAAATGGCTTTAGCCCTTAGAGTCCCTGATGATTTTTCACTTGTGACTACCTGGTTTATGGATTTTACTGTGTGAGTCTTACTACCTGAGTCTCACTCACAGTAAATTCGCAGTAATTGGGCTGACTGTGGCAGCTGTCAGGGTCCACCTTTTAAGATAAGGCTGCTGCTGTGAAGCTAAGGTACGAGACTCTGGGCTGGTTACATATGAACACGAGAGGCCACTTATGTGCAGGCTGCACATGTGCTAGTTTTTTGCACAGCTTCGAATCTGTGCACAGATAATCTTTCGTAGAAGGGACTCTTCAGGGATTGATGCTGACCTGGGGTAGGCCTTACATTCATTCATAGTGTTGGTCTGTGGTGCTTACACTGTTTAGACATTATTGGTGAAATGTTCCCTAAATTAGAGTTCCAGACTACTTTGGCTTAAAGGGTCCAGCAAGGTACCGTCTATGGTAAAACATGCACTCCGAGAATTAATTTCAAGCCCCTAAAATCCCACATATATACTGTTAGAAATGGGGTCTCTAGCTGGCAGAGGTATACACCCTTGTCCAAGTAGGGACCACAATCCTATTCAGGATAAGTCTCACACACAATCCAAATTATCCTGTGCCCACCCTCTGGTAGTTTGGCACTGAGCAGTCAGGCTTAACTTAGAAGGCAATGTGTAAAGTAGTTGTGCAATACATCATGCAATAGCACAGTGAAAACAACACAAAAATACACCACACAGGTTTAGAAAAATATATGATATTTATCTATTTAATAATTAAGGTCAAAACTGTAATAAGCACAAGTTGTAATATCACTATTCTTGCAAGATTAAAAAGAGTCTTAGATCTTAAAAATCAACATTTGCCTGTCATGTGCACAAAGTACCATGGTTTGTGTCAAAATTACACACACGGATACCGCAGAGGAGAAGATACATGGAAAAATAAGTTGTGCATCGGATTTTTTGACGAGAGATAGACCATGCATCGTTTCTTTCCATACTGCAAGGGTATTTGCGTAAATTTCCTCACTGCTATGCGGGGTTCTTTTGATGCCCAGGGACAATGCGTAGAAATCCTGGGCATGCGGGACGAAGTAAAAGGCGTTGCGTCGATCCGGTAGGCTTTGCAACAAATGTTCTGTTGCATGACAGGCACTGCGTTGATTCTTCAGTCAGGAAGTTGGGCTGCGTCATTCCGGCTTCCGGCCACTGGCATGGGCAGTGCAGGGGCCCCCTAACAGGGCTCCAGCATGATTTTCACTGTCTGCTTAGCAGACAGTGAAAATCGCGACGGGTGCAACTGCACCCGTCGCACCCCTGCAACCCCGCCGGCTCCATTCGGAGCCGGCTTCTGGGTTGCAGGGCCTTTCCCGCTGGGCCGGTGGGCACTCCCTTGGCGGGCGCCCGCCGGCCCAGCAGGAAAGCCAGAATGGCCTCCGCGGTCTTTTGACCGCGGAGCGGCCAAGTGGCGGTTCCTGCTTGGCGGGCGGCGACCGTCACCCGCCAAGGTAGGAATGAGGCCCTAAGTCTTTTTTGCCCCGAGACGCCAGAAAACAGGAAACACGCTCAATCCATGCCCTTGGAGAGCACTTCTAAACAAAGTCAGAGGCCAGCAAGGCAGCAGTCCTTCACAGCAAAGCAGTCCAGGTGAGTCCTTTTGGCAGCCGGGCAGTTCCTCTTGACAGGATGCAGGATCTGGTCCAGAAGTATCTGATTTGGTGGGGTCAGAGACCCAGTTTATATGCCCAAAAATGCCTTTGAAGTGGGGGAGACTTCAAAAAGTGGTTTTGAAGTGCACAAGGTCCCCTTTCAGTACAGTTCTGTCTGCCAGGGTCCCAGTAGGGAGTTTGGCAGTCCACTGTGTGAGGACAGGCCACTAGCCTTTGAAATGTAAGGGGGTCATTCTGACCCCCAACGACCACGGGAGTACCGCCAACAGGCTGGCGGTGCTCCCATGGGCATTCTGACCGCGGTACCGCCGCGGTCAGAAACGGAAAACCGGCGGTGTACCGCCGGTTTCCCGCTGCCCTGGGGAATCCTCCATGGCGGCGCAGCTTGCTGCGCCGCCATGGGGATTCCGACCCCCATACCGCCATCCTGTTCCTGGCGGTATTGGCCGCCAGGAACAGGATGGTGGTATGGGGTGTCGTGGGGCCCCCGTAACAGGGCCCCACCAAGATTTTCAGTGTCTGCCATGCAGACACTGAAAATCGCGACGGGTGCAACTGCACCCGTCACACCCCTTCCACTCCGCCGGCTCCATTCGGAGCCGGCATCCTCATGGAAGGGTGTTTCCCGCTGGGCTGGCGGGCGGCCTTCTGGCGGTCGCCCGCCATCCCAGCGGGAAACCCAGAATACCCGCGGCGGTCTTTTGACCGCACAGCGGTATTCTGGCGGTTCCAGCCAGGCCGGCGGCGTCCGCCGCCGGTCGGGTTCAGAATGACCCCCTAAGTGTCAGGTCCTCCACCCTTCCAGCCTAGGAAGGCCCATTCAGTATGCAGATGAGAGCAGGTGTGACTGGGCATCCTGTGCTTGTGGCTGTCTGGGTGAAATCCACAAGGAAGCTGTCAGCCAGCCCAGCCCAAACGTTGATTAGAGACACGCTGTAAGGCACAGACGGATTTTAAGTGCAGAGAAATGCTCACTTTCTAAAAAGGGGCATTTCTTAACTAGCCATATAAATTGGGGCCATACTAAATATGGCCCGTCTACCCCTTTCTGATCACAATCTACCACTCAAACAGTATATGAGGATAGCCCTAATACTAATGTATGAAAGGAGCAGCCCTCACAGTAGTGGAAAGTACATTTAGGAGTTTTCCACTACCAGGACATACAAAACACATTGGTATATGTTCGCCTTTTACCTATGTAGCACACTGCCCTATGGATTACCTAGGGGGGTTTAAAGCTTGGCACGTACTTTTAAATGCCAAGTGGAAGTGGAAGTGGAAGTGGCAGTGAACTAAACACACATTTCCTAGGAAGGAAGGGATGGGGACAAAATCTGCATCTGTTAATTAGCTTGTCACACTGCACCCAGGCTCACTGTAATAAGAAGGACTGACAAATCTCATGAGCCAACACAGGAGCGGCACAGCTTTGAAGTTTCGGTGGGAATTGATCAAGCAGCTACGTGATCAAGGAGTGGATCTGAGTCCTTCCGCAGACAACTTGAAGTCACCATACTGATGTGTTCCAGAATGCTGTGCAGGAGGCTTGGGACGGGGTGGAGAGATGATGTGGCAGCCTAGGATTAGGTAGTGGTGTCTGGCTCCTAAAACATTCCACACCCACCTAAAAATTGCTTGCGCAAGGCAGAGGCAGATGAAAAGACCCTGGTCCTGGAAGCAGCACTGGCGAAAAAATGGCCATCTGAAAGGAGAAGTTACCTGATGCCCTGCCAGGATGGACTAAAGACTTCGACTGCAGCCCCAGCCGGCTCCTTGCATGGTGCAGGAGCCTGCACACTCCCTCCGGGCGGGAGCAATATGTGTTTTGTTTCCCTGCCTATAAAAGTCCGGGCAGGGAAGAAAAACACAAGTCTGCCCCCAGCCAGTGGGAACATTTTTAAATCTCCCACCAGCTGGGAGCAGACTCCCATATGTGCTCTTGTTTTCAGGGAGATAAAAAAATGCTCCCGCCAGACCACAGCAAGCATATGTTTCTCTGCCTCCACTAGTGCTGACTGGGAAACTACTGTGTCCTGGAGGTGGGCTTGTCAGGACACAGTAACTGAGCCAGCCCCTGGGAATGGGGTCCGTGGGGCCTTTAAGGGTTCATAGAGGTGAGCCAAGTGGCCTTCCCTCCCTTTTAAAGACTCTCACAGCCCTAGGGGATGGCATGCTCCCCCTTCCATTTAATTAACATTTTGGGTCTGGGAAGGGGAACACTGGCACCTAATTAGGCTCAGGTAGGGGGTCTCTGTGCCCCCCTCCCTTCATTAATTACTTGGCCCCAGGGGATGGGGTGCCTGGGACCTTTTTTAGGCCCCATGAGGGGGTTGAGCGCCCCTCTCTCATTTTTGGACCTGCACCCCATGGGATGGGGTCCCTGGGGCCTCTCAGAGTCTTGTGAGGGGAGACCATGCACACACCTCCCCAAAAAATACCATGCTTTGCCCCACCCTCCTGGGCCCTGGCCCACTCTGGGAGGTTGTAATAATACAAGTGCAGAGTCCACTGTTGTATTTTTTATGTTTTATTATTATTTTATCTTGCTACAGATTCACGGACCTTCCAAGATTTTGCAGTAAAAAAATTTACAAAAAAAAAAACGGCCTAGGGGATCAGGGGATCCATACCCTTCCCCCTTATGTCTTTTTGTGTTTTTTTTAGAACTCTGGACTGAGTCCCGAATCCTAAGATGGCTGCCCCCACTTCCTGGTTGATGTGGTGGCAGCCAGTCAGATCTCAGCAGGAGATCTGTCAAATCTGCAGCTCCTCCATGGCATGATAAATACAATTTTTTTTAACTTTAATTTCTCCATAACTACTGGATGGTTTTACAGCAAAAATGCTCTTTCTGGACCAAGATCTACCTTTCAACTAAATTTGATTTATATCCGTTCAGCAGTTTGGGCTGTAACTGTGTCTAAAGTTCATATCGAAAAATGAATAGGGAAACTGCGTTTTGGGACCACCTTTTTCTTGCCCTATCACCACCCTCCCCCCCAGTGGATCACCCCAAAACTTGTCAGAACCCTTTTTGGAAATTTTGGAAAGTTTTGGGGTGATTCATAAAACGGCACCAAAGTTGTTAGCAAAACAAATAAGATATGGATAAATATATGAAGTGGATGCTACATCGATGTTATGTTATCTCAACAGATACTCTCGGTCTCTCAAACAGTGTGTTGTTGTTTTTAAAACTGTTACCCTGCATTTTTCCTCAAACTCATTACAGTGCAGTTTTGTTCTTTAAAAGTTGTTTTGATTATTCTTTTCTGTTGTTTGGTTAAAAATTTGTATCTGAGTGAGACTTCTAGTTGGAGATTACTTCCCTTAGAATTTCCCGCAGGCGTCAGACTGAATCTGGAGATTTTTCTTCGAGCAATAACCTTGTACATGGGTGGTGTTTGTCGACTCCGCGGGTGTTGTTGGCGTCTTAGTCGCCGTGATGATGTTGGGAGTAGTACATAGATGCCACCTTTGCGCAGTGACGTCAGTTCTTTTCTTTCCACGCCACGCGCTGATCCAGAGAGAGCTACCCTGGTCTCTTTTTGACCGGCTTTGACCGTTTCGTTGAGTTTTCTAGTGAGATATTTGATGCGTCAAGGATGGTCCCAAAGGCTGGTTTCAAGCCTTGCGAGAACTGGCACCGCAGGATGTCGGTGACGGATCCGCATCGGCTTTGTTTGTGGTGTCTTGAGCGCGACCACGACCCGAAGTAGTGCTCCGAGCTGAACCCGAAGGCCTTGAGGGAGCGGCCCTTCAAACTCATGGCGGCCCGGCACTTGACTCTGCATAAGTCCCGATCTCGATCGAGAGGAAGGTCTCGAGACCGTTCGTGGAGCCATCACCACTCGTCATCTTCAAAATCTTCAGGTGCAGGTAAGAAAAAGAAGAAATCGAAGAGGTCCCATCGCTCTCCGACTTCGCCCCATCGCTCTGCTGGCGCAAGGTGGGAGGAGGGTCGACTCTCAAGGCCTCTGTCCTCGGAGCCTGCGTCTGGGTCCGCTCTGCGCTTCCCAGAGTTTCCCGGAGCCAGAGCGACCCCGCCCAACTTAAAGAATTCTATGAGGCATATGTCTCTACCAGATATTTCGTTACTGAAGTTAAGTAACTTGTACTTTAGGAACATTGATTTCCTGTGATTGTTTTGATAACTCAATTTAGTATATTAAGGCCAAGTTGTTTATATCATTGTATTTCTGTGTAATTGTTCGACTTTCCAGTGAGAACTGTGATTTCCAGAGATTATTTGAGATTCGAGTTTAGTTTATTAAGGCCTTCTTTTTTATATCAAGCTAGCCAGGGATAATTGTGATTTCCAGAGATTATTTGAGAGCCCGAGTTTGATCTATTAAGGCCTGTTTGTTTATATCAAGATAGCAGGAGGTCTTAACACATGTATCAGTTATAGAGTAATGGACGCAAGAGGTTGTGAGGGCTGATGAGATGTGAGAAGCAGGTCTGTTTGAAACTGCTTATCAACATGGAGGACCTGCCAGTATGGATAGAGGGAAAATATGGGTTGCAATCGAAGCACCACTGATATCGTGCTTCCCAGATCTTTGTAAACAACCTGGAGAGTTACCTTATGTAGGTGAGCTTGGGCAGAGAGATCACATTTAGCAATGGCATATGGCAGAAAGGGACACATGGACAAACCCCCTTTTGGGGTTGCATACTCTTCGATTTGCAAAATCAGACAGTTTGCAATCTCAGAGTTTTTTCCAATGTACAGAAGCCCTTTGTACGAATCTTAAAATTCTTTCTGACTTTTTAAAGGGGTTTTGTGCACCCTTCTGAATCGCAAATTGGTAGTGGTGTAAAGTTGGCACTCCATTCTATTTAGGATTCAGCAAGGTGTACATTGATGGTTTAGGACCAATGCTGTGAATCATGTAGGCAGCAATTGGGTACTATTTCAGCAGCTTTGTAGGCAGCAGATAGTGCCTGCTCCTGTGACGTCTTTCTAAACAATAAGCATTTTTTTAAGCACCACATATCCCTTTCATCTTCCATGACTTCTTTAAAATAATTATCATTTGGTATGCAAATACAGGGATGGAGGGCTGCTGTCCCTTGCATGCCTCAATCTCTTTGTTCTCAGCTTATCACAAGGAGTTGCAAATTGCAACCTGTCTAATAATATTTATTTCAATAAAAAAATGAGGGACAGGGAGATTAATGGTCCAGTATACAGCCTCCCTAGTCAACAGATAGTCAGGAGCGTGACCAACTGCAAACTTAAAAGTGGAGCGCCCTGGCCACCAATCGCGGAAGACGCAATCTGGTTGGACATCCCGGGTCATGTGAGTACTGCTGCCAAAACTAAAGACGGACTACTGGAGGAGAAACCTTCGCCCAACCGGCAGTCAACATAGAAGATGGACAAATACGGAATAATTGACTATCTGTTCGGGAGCACGGCCATGGGTAGGTCCCATACAGGGGAGCAGCGACGAAGATTTGAGTAACTAGATTCTCGCTAGAGAGAGCGAGCAGTTTGACGGTTTGGATCTGAATTATTGTTGAACTTCAAAGCCACAGTGTTATTCAGTCACGCTCATTTGGGGGGGCCCGTGTAAACCATCTTACGCCTCTATTAAGCACGTACTGCCTTACATGAAGATTTTTCCTATTAGCTAATTGTTTGTGAGCTTAACAGTGGCACTCCCTTTACTTTATAGTGAGTGTGCTCTCCCCCGGATTTGCAATTACTTGCACGTGTTTTGTGTGTCTTGACATTCGACTCCTGAGTTTTGAGCCTCCATTACTCGCTGAGTGTCCTGCATAGAGGATATCTTTACACTTGATTACCTGTACCCTTGCCAGCATTATTATATTCTTGTAACTATGTGCTAAATTATTGTAGTGACTGCACTTTCCCTCTGGCTTGTGTTTACCAATGGAGCCAGATCCTCGTTGTGGGACGGTAAGCTATTATACTTCTGTTCCAGACACTACCACTGAGCATGATTACATCGCTTGTTCACTGTGTGCCACTTTCATTACGTTTGAGCACCTATTGTTATGACATACAACAGAGTTCAGTTGTGTGCCTTTCTTTCCCTTCACTGGTCGACCCTTGAGATAGACTAGCCTGATGTTCAGTTTGTTGTTAGTAAGTGACTAGAGTCTAATCAGATTGACAGTTGTTGACATATTGAGGTCTTGTAATTGAATTAATAGGAGAAATGTTCAATTTAGTGTTTTGGTCCTGTTGAAGTGTCGCTGGATCCATATGGACCTTTTGAGACACAAAACATGTTGACCCTGTCCACAGGGGTGTGAGATAGCTTCCTACCCCCTGACGTTACCTGTATTAAGAGAGTGTCTGAGCATTATCTCATTCCCCACTCTCCCCTTTGTGTTTTTATCGCTTTGGCCACTACCCCTTTATTGATCATTAAACTTAAGGTGTCCTGTCCGGGTTTTGAGCCAATTTTAACTTCCCTCCGCTCTCCTTCTTTCTGCAGTGCCTGTAGATGGGCATTGACTCTTTTGTATCTCTTTCACCACGGCACAGAGAAAAGATCTCCGGCAAAAAGCCCCCTTGCAGGGGTGCCCGTCAGACATTGCAGCGCTGGTCTGACGAGGAGCTTGCCCGATGATGAAGCATGACACCCAATTGGGTGTGTGAGGGCACTTGCTTCTAACACAAGGGTTACCCTGTGCTTTTTCCTTTTTCTGGGAACAGTGTACTTATATTTACAATAATAACATTTATTTGACAGTGAGTTTTGTGAACCCTATGAATGTAAAATTTGCAAAGTGATCTACCAGGTCAGATTATATACACTACAGAAGCAGCTCATATACCCAAGAGGACAGTAGTATAAATAGCTTCAGGACAACCGAGTTCCAGTAGGTATCATAGTACTAAACAATCCAAGTGAGTCAATAAAATACTGAAATAATAGTTTGTAATATGCTGTTAAATGCAAAAAGAAGCATATAATGAAATTGCTTTGTATAATAAAAGTTTATCCACTTAATGTTTATCGAAAAGTGCTCAGTGTAGCAAGTGAACACACAGTGCTTGAAAATGAAAAAACAGGTCAGGAAGGTTATCATAAAACAAAAATGGCCGGAAGACTGAGTTAATCCATTTTACACAAAGAGATGAGTTTGAAATATATAAAGACACAGAAACAATCCTCTCTGTTTGGAAGTAATCAATCTCCCCTTTCCAATGGTACCCCTCCCTAGTGGATCACCGCGTGAGGGCAATACCCAAGCAGGGATCCGCCCACTAGGCACCAGGGAAGGGGGAGCAGCCCTTTGGCCAAGGGTTTTGGCTCCCTCCATTTTTGGGGGATTTTCAGTCTTTTTGTGTGGCCTGGGGGCAGGTGGGGCATAAGCCCCTGATTTGCCCCCCGAGGGGCCAGAAAGAGCACCCGGCGCTAGGCATTTTTTATATATTTGTATAGTGGTGGGGGCTTCCCAAAATGGGCCTGTCAATTCCCCACATCAACCCCACCTTAATATGTAAAGTCTTTCTACCCTCCTTGGGGGCAGATGGTGGGCAGTAACCCTCGATTTCCCCCCCCCCCCACCCCCGGAGGTGGGGGGCAGTAGAAAGCCCATTAGGCACCAGGGATTACTTTTTTCACAATTTGGAGTGGGAGGCTGCCCAAAATGGCCATGCCTATGCCCCCCCACAATGTAAAAAGTCTTTCTGCGCCCTGGGGGGCAGATGGGGGTAATAGTCTCTAATCTGTCCCCCTGGGTGTGGCAGAAAGCCCACTAGGCACCCTAGGATTACTTTTTTTTTCAAACTTTGGGGGCGGGCTGCCCAACATGAGCATACTAATGCCCCTACCAGCCCCCCAGATATGTAAACAGTCTGCCCCCGATCGCCCCCCCCATGGGGCAGAAAGCCCACTAGGCACCAAGAATTATTTTCTTTCTTTCAAACTTTGGGGTGGGGGACTGCCAAAATGGGCTAGCCAATGCCTCCACCTGCGCCAAACATGTAAACAGTCTTTCTCTCGTAGGGGATTTCCATGTATAGTCATAAGCACTGAATAGTTCCGCACGCCTGCGGGGACCCTGGAGCACTGATGTGAAGTATATTCTTAAGTGCAAATACCAACCCTTTGAAAAAAAGGTTTGTCAAAAAAAACACTTAAGAATAACACTGTGCAGCCTATGTGAACAGCTACACAGGCCAAATTGTTGAAAAGAAAAATCAATATTAGTGTAAATTCAAGTTCAAACACCTATTTATTCTAGAAATGTAATACCAAGTACATTCTCATACTTTATTTACACCTCTGATGGGAATAAAACAATGCAGGTCAGTGTAGCCCATAGGCTGCCATTATACAGAATGTAAATAGAGCTGTGCCTTTAAGAAAGTAAAGTCTTCCTGTATCCCATCATGCACAGCAAAAGGCAGTTGCCTCAGTTCTTTTTTCCGGCTCCTTCTGACAGGACCCTGAAGCATTGAGCTCTACCTCACAAAGTTTTTTGTGACAGAAATTCATTTAAAATCTTTTGAATTTCAATTTCACTCGACGTTTTTAACATTGAGTGATCATTTCCTACTATTTTCTGTTAATTTCTGACAGAATTTTGAGGTTTTTCTAGTTTAGAAATGCCTTCACTTTTTGACAAATGTCCTTCTTGTGGCAGAAAAAAGGCTAAAACAGATCCACATAGGGTCTGCATAATCTGTCTTCCATCCAGCCACAAACCGGAGTCGTGTGACATCTGTAAAACCTTCTCTAGAAGAACTCTTCATGATAGAGAGAAAATCCGACTTCAGGCGAAAGAGGACAGGAGAAAAAGTGGCCATTCCACCACAGAGCGAGGAGGAGGTCAGGCTTCTACCAGGGCTCAACCTGTTTCCTCTATAACTCCTACCAGACCTGCTGAAAAACGGCACAGGTCTCCGACGACGTCGAGGGCGTCGACGTCGAGACAGGGAACGGCGCCAACATGTTCGCCGTCGAGGAGTGGTTCGCCGGCGAGGAAAAGACATAGTTCGCCGTCGACAACCATTTCGCCGTCGAGACGGCGTGGACACCCGACGTCGAAAGGATCTGGGTCGCCGTCGACACGGCGAGGACGTTCCACGTCGAGGAGATCCGAGTCAGGCTCGCCGTCGACACGGCGAGGGCGATCGACGTCGAGAGAGAGTGCTCGCCGTCGGAGACTTTCGCCGTCATTACAACGAAGTCGAGGGTCGTCGTCGAGAGGTTCTCAACGGCGAGAGGAATCGACGTCCAGAGGCACTCGCCGTCACCGCACTTCGACGTCGAGGAGTGTGTCGACGTTGAGATGACAATCAAAGAGGCCTAGAAGGGTTTATACAATGTCGGAATCCTCGGCCTCACTTATCCTGCTTCCAGCGTCTCCACAGCTCTCGCCTCGGCAGTCGCCGTTGCCGCAGACACCGGTAACACCTACAGCTCCTCTTCCGGCTCCTCCTTCAGAGTCTGTTCCGAGGACTCCAACGCGATCTGTAAGGCGTTCTGGACATTCTTCTAGACATTCATCTTCCTCTCGGCACCATCGTCATGAATCACGACAGAGATCTCAGCATTCACATCATAGACATTCTTCTTCGTCTACACGGGACTACTCTCCAACCCTATCGGACTCACCGTCCCCGAGAGTGTCCCCCATAGATGATGTGAATACTTTCCAGGAGGTCTTAGTGCGAGGGGCAACCAAACTGAATATCCCGCTGGCGGTGCCGGCCCCATCGACGTCAGTAATCTTCGAGACCTTGCATCACAGGACATCTTCGAGACCTTTGCTTCCACTGGTTCCGGGTCTTATTGAGCCGGCAATGGACATTTTCTTACACCGGCTGCAACAAAGTCTGCTCCTTCCAGACTTGTTAAAAAATACCGTCCACCAGAACAAGATCCTCTATTCTTGAGGTCGGACCCAGCACCGGACTCGGTGGTTATAGTGGCAGCAAAGAAGTTGCATTCTATGTCACCGTCTTCCTCTTCACCTCCAGATAAAGAGAGCAGAAAGATCGATGCTGCAGGAAGAAAAGTATGCTCTACTGCATCCATCACCATGAAAGCAGCCAGTGCCATTGCTTTATTAGGGAGATACGATCGAGCCCTTTGGGACTCTGTACTGCAGTTTGCGGAGCATCTTCCTAAGGACAAAAGGGAAGATTTCCTGGAGGTCGTGGGCGAGGGAGCTATGGTTTCTAACCAAGTTATAAGTGCTGCGGCGGATTCTTCGATACTATCCGCACATAACTATGCTCACGGAATAGCGCTCAGGGGACATGCATGGCTGCGACTTACATCTCTTAAACCTGAAGCACAGCAGAGAATACAAAATTTACCTTTCTCAGGCTCCACTTTGTTCGGCTCTCATGCCGATGACGAGATGGCCAGAATGAAATCTGAGCTGGATACCCTGAAAGCGGTAGGCATGGAACGACCGAAAGAACAGCGAAAGGTATTCCGCCCATATCAACGAAGACTGTTCACCCACAGGTATCAGACTCCACATTGGATGTCTTCACGCCCCCAGCAACAGCAACAGCAGCAGCATCATAGGGGTTTCTCCACACAACGAAGGTCGACAAGGGGTCGTTCAACACCTCAAACCCAGACAACTCGACAGGCTCCCGCGTCTAAGCCCTGAATCTTCGCTTCCCCCTCCTCCGTTATCCACTCCGGTAGGGGGAAGTATCTCAAATCATCTGGACGAGTGGCTACGCATCACATCAGACGCCTGGGTATTGAATATTGTGAGACATGGTTACGTTCTCAGATTCACCAGTCCTCCACCATCTGTTCCACCCAAAACACCCAGCCGACACCTCGAAGCTCTTCAGTTAGAAGTCACCATTCTATTACAAAAAAGAGCCATAGAACCCGTCCCGATCAGCCAGCAAGGGAAGGGGATTTATTCGAGGTATTTCCTTGTGCCCAAAAAAGACAAGCAAGAGTTTCGTCCCATTTTAGATCTAAGGACAGCAAACAAGTGGATTCGCAAAGAGAAATTCAGGATGCTATCCTTGCACCAAATTTACCCACATCTTCGTCAGGGCGACTGGCTCTGTGCAATAGACCTTTGCGACGCTTACTTTCATATTCCGGTGACCAAGAAACATCGAAAATTCCTAAGGTTCACCGTCGGAAAACATCATTACCAATTTGCGGTTCTGCCCTTCGGCCTCAAATCAGCGCCGAGGACTTTTTCCAAATGCATGGCGGTGGTAGCCGCCCACTTGAGGAAACATCGAATATTTGTCTACCCCTATCTAGACGATTGGATCATAAAGGCCTCCAGTTATCTAGAGGCACAACAACATTTCAAATGGACTCTACAGCTGTTGCAGAAGCTCGGTCTTCAAGTAAATCTCCTGAAATCCACAGCAACACCTGTTCAGAGGTTGAATTACTTAGGGGCCATTATAGATACCAATCTAGGAAAGGTGTTTCCTTCGGAGGAACGACGATTATCGATTCTCCAAAAGTGCAAACATCTGCAAGAGACTCCACAGACCACGGCAAGAGTAATAGCTTCTCTACTGGGCTCGATGGCGTCTTGTATCCATCTCGTTCCCAATGCTCGCCTCCATATGAGACCATTACAGGAAAACCTGGAGGATCAATGGAGTCAACTAATGAACGAATGGGAGAGCAAAGTCCTCCTTTCTCCCCACGCCCTACAGTCCCTCAAGTGGTGGTGTCTACCCGACAATCTCTTGGTGGGGATTCCGTTCCAACAACAGCCTCCAGCTCAAACCATCGTAACAGATGCGTCACTGCTCGGATGGGGAGCGCACATGGAACATCTTCGAGTCCAAGGCAAGTGATCACAGAAAGAGAGTCTCTATCATATCAACCTGCTGGAGCTTCGCGCAGTCCACCTTGCGCTTAAAGCTTTCCTTCCCTCTCTGAGAGCGGAAACTCTCCTTCTCCAGACGGACAACGTGGCCACTATGTACTATGTAAACGAACAAGGAGGCACCAGGTCCAGGATTTTATCCAGAGAGGCTCAGACAATCTGGCATTGGCTTCTGGCCAGGAACATGTCGCTAGTAGCAACTCACCTGCCTGGCATCCAGAATGTTCAAGCGTATGCTCTCAGCCGCGTAATGGACGAGAACCACGAGTGGGTTCTACACGACGACGTCGTTCATTCAATTTTCGCACTATGGGGTACCCCCTCTATAGACCTATTCGCAACCCCAGAAAACAAAAAATGCCAAAACTTCGCCTCCAGATATTACCATCCAGGGACACTGGGGAATGCCCGGTGGATAGGCTGGTCAGGAGCATTTCTTTACGCCTTTCCACCGCTTCCCCTGATTCCGGCGGTTCTCCAGAAGTTATCCAATGCTCAGTCCAAAATGATCCTGATTGCTCCGGAATGGCCACGTTAATGGTGGTTCCCAGACCTTCTTCACCGGTCACTCAAACCACACATCAGGCTCCCTTATCGTCCGGACCTGCTTACGAAGTTCAGAGGGCCGATATCCCATCCCATCCCAACCTCTCATCTTTGAGTTTGGCAGCATGGCTCCTGAGCTAGTGCAATATGGACACTTGAACTTACCTCAGGATTGTATGGAAATCCTGAAAGAAGCAAAGCGCCCTTCCACACGATCGACTTATGCAAGCAAGTGGAAGAGATTCTGCGTGTGGTGTTTAGACAACAACATTGACCCGATATCCTGCGGAGAGGAGTCTATTCTGCCATACTTGCTAAGTTTGGCAAAATCGGGCTTACAATTGTCATCAATAAAGGTACATTTGGCGGCTCTAACAGCATACAGAAAGAGCCCCTCACAAATTTCCTTTTTTCAAATCCCAATTATTAAGGACTTCCTGGAGGGTTTAAAAAAGGTTTTTCCTCCCTTTAGAAGACCATCTCCTCCATGGGAACTGAATGTTGTCCTATCGCGTCTGATGCTACCTCCATTCAAGCCAATACATAAGGCATCACTTCAACATCTCACATGGAAAACTGCTTTTCTGGTGGCAATCACTTCAGCGCGTAGGGTCAGCTAAATCCAGGCCCTTTGCGCTCAAGAACCCTACACGGTTTTTCATTCTGCGAAAGTGGTAATGAGGACTCATCCAAAATTTTTACCGAAAGTCGTCTCCGATTTTCATGTGAACCAAACCATTTCACTACCAAATTTCTTTCAAAATCCAGCTACTCCTGCTGAGAGAACTCTGCACTCTCTGGATGTAAAGAGGGTTTTGAAATTCTACTTGGACAGGACAAAATGCTTACGTAAATCACAACAGCTTTTTGTTAACTATGGCCCAGTTAGAACAGGGTTGGGCACGTCTAAGCAATCATTATCCAGGTGGATTGTTTCATGTATAATGTTATGTTATCAGTTAGCGAACAAGTCCCTCGGTGGTAGGCCAAAAGCCCACTCTACTAGAGGGAAGGCAGCTACTACAGCCTTGATGAGAAATATCCCTTTGGCAGAAATATGCAAGGCTGCCACTTGGAAGTCTGTCCATACCTTTACTCAACATTACTGCCTTGATACAGACGCTAGGGCAGATGCGCAGGTTGGACAGGCCTTGCTTAAGAACTTATTTGCATAACTTTTGTGTTTTGGCAGTATTTTCTGTCTACTCCACCGCGGTTATGGGGATGGGCTTGCTAGTCTATTCAGTGCTTATGACTATACATGGAAATCCCCTACGAGAGAAGGAATGGTTTCTTACCTGTAACTCCAGTTCTCTCGTAGAGGTATTTCCATGATAGTCATAAGCAACCCTCCCTCCTCCCCGGTGGAGTTCACATAGAAAAGGTTGCCATAAATATTGTTGATGTTGGTACTCCAACGAAGGTTGTTCCAGGTTAAAAGCCTTCAAAAAGAACTGGGGCAACTGCCTTTTGCTGTGCATGATGGGATACAGGAAGACTACTTTCTTAAAGGCACAGCTCTATTTACATTCTGTATAATGGCAGCCTATGGGCTACACTGCCCTGCATTGTTTTATTCTCATCAGAGGTGTAAATAAAGTATGAGAATGTACTTGGTATTACATTTCTAGAATAAATAGGTGTTTGAACTTGAATTTACACTAATATTGATTTTTCTTTTCAACAATTTGGCCTGTGTAGCTGTTCACATAGGCTTCACAGTGTTATTCTTAAGTGGTTTTTTTGACAAACCTTTTTTTCAAAGGGTTGGTATTTGCACTTAAGAATATACTTCACATCAGTGCTCCGGGGTCCCCGCAGGCGCGCGGAACTATTCAGTGCTTATGACTATCATGGAAATACCCCTACAAGAGAACTGGAGTTACAGGTAAGAAACCATTCCTTCTGCCACCCCCGGGGCAGCAGATGGGGATTATTACCCACAATCTGTACCCGGGGGAGGCAGAATGCCCACTAAGCATCAGGAAATGTAAAAAAATTAGAGGGGTGGGGGCTGCCCAACCACTATGGGCATGGTTATGCACACCCACTCCATCTTAAGGGGGTAACAGTCTTTTAGCCCACCCTGCCTCTCCCCGCAAAAAAACTAAAGCTCATCTTATCACAATGGCAACAAGAGGACATTTTACTATTTGGGGTTTTGATTTTACATATGGGCCAATAGAGCTTGGGTAACTCCCAATATCGTTCCACTTGAAATGGTGAGCGGCTGCACTTTTCGGACTTTGGTACGCTGCCACCTGGAAAAACCTACCAGACCCAGAAACTTCTGAAAAATAAACATCCAGGGGAGTCCAGGGTGGTGTGCTTACATGTACCCCACACCATTTTCTTACCCGCAATGCCCTGCAGACCTCTAACTATTCCTCAAATCATGCAATTTCCCTACATTTCTGTGATGGTATCTTCTGGAATCCACAACATTGCTACCGCTCACCATTGCCCCATCTGTATCAATAAAAATTCTTCCCCACTTGTGGGGTGCCTAAAGCAGAATGAACCTAAAAACATTTTTTTTAAAACTGCCCTTTTCGACCCGCTATGGTTCTCCCTCAATTTCTAAACATTTTGGCCCTTCCCTGTCACAGCACTTGGCCCACCTACACAAGTGATCCCTCACAGAAATGTGAAGAAAAGTGTTTTTTTTTAGCTAAATTTAAAGTTTGCAGGGGATTCTGGGTAAGAAACCTCTGACGGATTCACGCAAGTCACACCTCCTTGGACTATCCCTGGTGTCTAGTTTTCAGAAGTATCAGGGTGTGGAAGGTTTCCCTAGACGGCTCTTGAGCCCGGGATCAAAAACGCAGGTGCTCCCTTGAAAAACAGGTCATTTTGTGAGAAATAATTTTGATGTCTCCACGATACATTTTGGGCCCTTCCCTGTTGTGAGCACTAGGCCTATCCACACAAATGAGTTACCAGTCTTATCGGGAGACTTGGGGGAATGTTGGGTGGAAGGAAATGTGTGGCTTCCCTCAGATTTCAGAACTTTACATCACAGAAATGTAAGGAAAATATATTTTGAGAGAACCACACAAGTCACCCCATCCTGAATTTCTCATGCTGTCTAGTTTTAAAAAATGTACAGGTTTGCTAAGTTTCCCTACATGTCGGCTGAGCTGGAGCCCAAAATCCACAGCTAGGAACTTTGTAAAAAACAAGTCAGTTTTCAATGGAAAATATGTGCTGTGTACACACTACATTTTGAGTTGTTTCCTGTCGTTGGCACTAGGCCTACCCACACAAGTGAGTTAGCAGTTTTATCAGGAGACTTAGGGGATTGATGGGTGGAAGGAAATTTGTGGCTCCCCTCAGATTCAATAACTTTGCATCACCAAAATGTGAGGAAAATTTATTTTTTAGGCAAATTTTAAGGTTTGCAAAGGATTCTGGGTGACAAATCTGGTGAGAGCCCCACAGGCCATCCCACCCTGGATTCCCCTAGCTATTTAGTTTTAAACAAATACAGGTTTGCTAGGTTTTCCTAAGTGCCGGCTGAGCTAGAGCCCAAAATCTCCAGCTAGGCACTTTGCAAAAAACACATCCGCTTTCAGTGGAAAGATGGGATGTGCCCATGCTGCATTTTGAGGCATTTCCTGTCCGGGTCACCTCGCCTACCCACACAAGTGAGGTACCATTTTTATCCTGAGACTTTGGGAAACACAGACTAGCAGAGCAAGTGTTATTAACAATTGTCTTTCTCTGCATTTGCACCTTCCAAATGTAAGGCAGTGTGTAAGAAAGAAGTAATTTTGAGAAATGCCCTGTAATTCACATGCTAGCATGGTTACCTCCAAATTCAGTGATGTGCACATGACCACTGCTTCTAAACTCCATATCTTGTGCCCATTTCAGAAATACATAGGTTCCCTTGATACATATTTTTCACTCTGTATTTTACCAAATGAATTACTGTATACCTGTTACACAATAAACATTCATTGCAAGGTGCAGCTCATTTGTAGGCTCCGGGAACCTTAGGTTCTTGGTGAACCAACAAGCCCTATATATTTCCGCAACCAGAAGGGTCCAGCGGATGTAACAGTATACTGCTTCTGAAAATCTGCCATGGCTGGAAAATTT
Source organism: Pleurodeles waltl (assembly GCF_031143425.1). Lineage (NCBI taxonomy): Eukaryota > Metazoa > Chordata > Amphibia > Caudata > Salamandridae > Pleurodeles > Pleurodeles waltl. The sequence goes on along the minus strand of NC_090437.1, from coordinate 1,082,400,216 downwards.
TACAGATGAAATGGCGTTTTTTTTAACTCAATTTCATTTTTTTTTTTTTATTTCAACTGTGACTTTCTTTGGGAAAACCTTGAAGGATCTACACAAATGACCCTTTGCTGAATTCAGAATTGTATCTACTTTTCGGAAATTGTATAGCTTTCTGGGATCACCCATTGGTTTCACACCTATTTCTATCACTTGCTGGAAGGAGGTTGGAAGCACAAAAAATAGGAAAAATGGGGTATGTCCCAGTAAAATGCCAACACTGAGTTGACAAATGTGTTGCTCTCATTCTATTCAACCTGCTCCGGAAAGCTGGAAAGATGATGAGTTTAGCACCACAAGGCCTTTATTGATGGCATTTGCAAAGAAAAAAACAGAAGTTTTTGTCTGCTGCACTTTTTTCCCAAAAAAACGAAATCTCAGCTGTATTGTGGCCGATTTCCCAGTCCAAACCATGGTAATCCACAAACCAGGGGTACCTTTAAATCCCTAGGATGTTGGAAAATAAGGATGCAAATTTGGCATGGGTAGCTTATGTGGACAAAGTGTTATAGGGCCCTACACACAAACTACCCCAAATAGCCAAAAAAAGGCTTAGCGAAGGAGGGGGAAAAGGCTTTGCAGGAAAGGTGTTAAACAGACATAGTGGCCATTACATAAGTAACGTAAACAGGAGCAACACTATAGCGCAAATTGTTAGGCAGGGCGCCAACACCAGAAGAGAACTGCATGCTGGTGTGGTAAAAGAGAATAATGTTGCATAGAGTGTGTGCCATCTTTGTGCAAGTAGAAATACATCACAAATAAAAAATAAATAACAGGCATAAGTAGAGAGGTACTTTATTCCTGCCAAATCAGGGCTCACAATGTGAAGGAACAAAACAAATCAGGCAATGCAAAATAATCTGGGCAAGACATAGGTGGTCATTCTGACCTCGGCGGTAAAAGGCGCCTACCGCCGGTCAGAAATCCTCCATAATCCCGCCGCGGTCGCGGAAACCCGCCACGGTCATTCTGACCCGCAGAAGGCAAACCTCCGAAAATCCGACCGCCACAACAGACCGCCAGACCAGCGGTCGGCGGAAAGGTGGAGGTGACCAAACCTCCACCGTCACGCCAACAGAAATACGCCCATGCCATTACGACCCACGAATCCACGCGGCGGTCATTCAAACGCGGTATTCCATTGGCGGGACACACCGGCGCGGTCAGAATACACACAAACGAACAAAACTCAGCCACATTGGACGATTTGAATCCCACACACCTGATACACATACACACACCACTCCCACACACACAATACAATATAAAACACACACCCACATCACCCACAAACCCCTACGCTTAAAAATTCGTAAAGAAGACAAGAGCGAGACACCAGCATCCAAAACATACCAGCCACAGCCACTCAACACCATCACCCACACACTATCCACACACAAAACAACACACACCACCACACTCAACTCACTTAAATACACATACTCCACCCCACACATCATACACACCACCCCATGGCACCCCAAAGACAACCCCGCTTCACAGACGAAGAACTCAGGGTCATGGTGGAGGAAATCGTTCGGGTAGAGCCCCAGCTGTTCGGCACACAGATACAATACACCAGCATTGCCCGGAGGACGGAGCTATGGCAGAGGATTGTCGACAGGGTGAACGCAGTGGGACAGCACCCCAGAAATCGGGAAGACATCAGGAAGCGATGGAACGACCTACGGGGGAAGGTGCGTTCCATGGTATCCAGGCACAACATCGCCGTGCAGAAGACTGGCGGAGGACCCCCACCTCAACCCCCACAATTCACATCATGGGAGGAGGAAGTCTTGAACATCCTGTATCCTGACGGCCTCGCAGGAGTCGGCGGAGGAATGGATACTGGTAAGTTGAAGCTTCAATACTGCTTCCCCCCCACCTGCATGCCAAATCAGACCCCAACCCTCACCCCCATCCACGAACTCCACCCTCACCCCACCCCCATCCTCACCCCCACCCTCACCACCATCCTCACCCCCACCACCATCCTCACCCCCACCACCATCCTCACCCCCACCCCCAGCACACCTATTCCCCGCCAATGTCTCACCATCACAACCCACACATCCCAAAACCTAGGCCTGCATGCGTCCACTAAGCATGGACACCCATCACCAAAGCATGCCCAATGCATATACACATCCCCCCCACAAGCCACCCTCACCAAAGCCCCCACACACGAATGCCAGCACTTGGGGACACGAGAACCCACAGATACACCCATATGCCACACATTGAAACTATAACCATACCTCTATACCCCTGCAGGACCCGACCGTCAACACACCGCGGCGGAGGGGCCAGAATTATCCACACCCCCCACCCAAGAGGCCGTCAGCGATGACAGCAGCTCTGTCGATCTGGACACCGATGACCAGCCCGGACCATCGGGGACCTCTGGACAGTCGGTTCCCCTCACACAGGCACAGGCCACTACAGACCCTAACCCCTCTGGGAACACCAGCACAGCTCCCACCCAGCGGGCCCATGCCTCTGTCTCCAGGGCGCGTCAATCTGCGGTGTGTCTACCACTACAGGGCACCCAGGATAACCCACCACCCCAACAACAACAGGGACCTGGGGGCAGTGGTAGTGGGCACACCGGCCAGGGGGCAGAGGCCCAGGGAAACAGGGCAACTCGGCGGGCAGCTGTGCGACAGGGGGGGGAGGAGAGGCCCAGGGAACCCACTCTCCACGAGGTCCTCACCACCATCATGGGAGCATACAACCGCTCCCAGGAGACGATGGCGACGGTACTGGCCCGGTTCCAGGAGATCCAGGTGCTGCAGGAGGAACACTATCGGGGGTACAGGGAGGACATCAGAGCCATCAACACCACCCTGGTTACCATGGTAGGGCTGCTGCAGGACCTCGTAAACAGCAGGGCGGACACTGAACAACACCCAAGGGCCCCTGCCACTAGCCTGGACCAAGAACAGCCATCCACCTCCGCCGGCGCTAGTGGACAGGAGGCCCCCGCACAGCAGCAGCCCACCAGACCCCCACCTCCTGCAGGAGAAGAACCACCCCGCAAGAGGGCCCTGAGATCTCGCAAGAAGACAGAGTAGGATGTCAAGACCCCCGCCAGCAAAGGATACCACCTGATGTCATCCCACTGTCCCACATTGTCACCCTGTCCATCCTTGAACTGCCCATGCTCCATCTCTCCACAGGCCTCTGGACAATGCACCTGTGTGACTGTTACTCTGGACTCTGCCATGGACATTCCTTCACCATAGCCCCCACCCACTTGAAACCACCCATCCCATTTTGAGCACTTCAATAAACACCTATTTTGCACCAAAATATCAGGAGTCTGGCTGTGATTTCAATAGATTGTAATTGACATGACAGTGCAAATATGTCCTTGTACATGGTGAAGTCAACAAACAGCTGCCACAAAGCTGTAGTCCATGGGGAAACGAAGCACAGGACTCGTAGTGGGGACCCCAGATCTGAAATCGGGAGGGAAAAGCCAAAACTCAGTCATCATACACTGGGGCAAATAGACAGGCAGCAGAGATGCTGCAGAGTAGTTAACATTTACTAAATTATCTTTGAAATGTTACCTGTGTCCTATTGGAAGTACTGTTCAATGATTCTGTCCCTGTTGTCTGTTTCAGCCCCGTCGTCTTCCTCCTCGTCACTCTCCTCAGGTTCCACCGCTGCCACAACACCACCGTCTCGACCATCCTCCTGCAGGAAAGGCACCTGGCGGCGCAAAGCCAGGTTGTGAAGCATGCAGCAGGCCACGATGATGTGACACACCTTCTTAGGTGAGTACATTAGGGATCCACCGGTCATATGCAGGCACCTAAACCTGGCCTTTAGGAGGCCAAAGGTGCGTTCGATCACCCTCCTAGTACGCCCATGGGCCTCATTGTACCGTTCCTCTGCCCTGGTCCGGGGATTCCTTACTGGGGTCAGTAGCCACGACAGGTTGGGGTACCCAGAGTCCCCCAATAGCCATACACGGTGTCTCTGTAGCTGTTCCATCACGTAAGGGATGCTGCTATTCCTGAGGATGTAGGCGTCATGCACTGACCCTGGGAATTTGGCATTTACATGCGAGATGTACTGGTCAGCCAAACACACCACCTGGATGTTCATTGAATGGTAATTTTTTCTGTTCCTGTACACCTGCTCCCTGTCTCTTGGGGGAACCAAAGCCACATGGGTCCCATCAATGGCACCAATTACGTTGGGAATATGTCCAAGGGCGTAGAAATCACCCTTCACTGTAGCCAATTCGCCCACCTCAGGGAAAATGATGTAGTTCCTCACGGATTTCATCAGGGCAGACAACACTCTGGATAACACCTTCGAAAACATGGGCTGAGACATCCCGGAAGCAATTCCCACGGTTGTCTGAAATGACCCACTTGCCAAGAAATGTAGTACTGACATGACCTGCACCAGAGGGGGAATCCCTGTGGGTTGGCGGATGGGGGACATCAGGTCGGGCTCCAGCTGGGCACACAGTTCATGGATAGTGGCACGGTTAAGACGGTAGGTCAGGATAATGTGGCGTTCTTCCATTGTCGACAGGTCCACCAGCGGTCGGTACACGGGAGGATTCATCCGTCTCCTCGCCCAACCCAGCGGACGGTGCCTAGGAAGGACAACATGGAGCACACAGTCAGGCAACCCACAGGTACGTACTCACAGCTAGCACAGTATACGATTCTCTATGCAGTGAATGGCGTGTCTGAGTGGCTATGCAAGGCCTAGGCCTGTGTGACGCAGTTGAAATTGAGCCATGTGGGCCCTGGAAATGGCGGCTGCTTGACCTGTGAAGTGTGACAATGGGATGTGAGGTCAATGCGCTGGCGTGGCACACCGCGGCGGGCGGCGGGCGAAGACCGCGGCGCGAAGCCGCATTGGTTAACATTGAAGCCTATGGGTTTCAGGAGGCAATGGCGAAGGGCGCCGGCGGTGGCGGGACGCACCGCCGCGGTACGCACCGCCGCGGACGTGACCGCCATTTTCTATCTACTTATCCACTTGCGACTTGAACTTTCACAGGAGAGGACCTATACTGCAAGTGTTGCTGTGACCTCGGTCTGGAAGGGACAATGGCTGCTGCGACTGGGGAAAGGGCCCCTGCCTTCACTGGAGAGGAGTTGGAGAAACTTGTGGATGGGGTCCTCCCCCAGTATGCGCTACTCTACGGTCCTCCAGACCAACAAGTGAGTTTAATTCAATATGGATTTGGGGCCACTGGCTGGCTTGGGGGCCTGGCGGGGATGGGGGGCATGTTGGGCATGGCGGGGGGCATGGCGGGGGGCCTGGCGGGGATGGGGGGCATGTTGGGCATGGCGGGGGGCCTGGCGGGGATGGGGGGCATGTTGGGCATGGCGGGGGGCATGGCGGGGGGCCTGGCGGGGATGGGGGGCATGTTGGGCATGGCGGGGGGCATGGCGGGGGGCCTGGCGGGGATGGGGGGCATGTTGGGCATGGCGGGGGGCCTGGCGGGGATGGGGGGCATGTTGGGCATGGCGGGGGCATGGCGGGGGGCCTGGCGGGGATGGGGGGCATGTTGGGCATGGCGGGGGGCATGGCGGGGGGCCTGGCGGGGATGGGGGGCATGTTGGGCATGGCGGGGGGCCTGGCGGGGATGGGGGGCGTTGGGCCACTGGAAAGGAAAATGCTGAGAAACTTGAACGTGGTATTTCTCCCTCCCTTTACGTGTCACATAGGTCCGCGCCCATGAGAAGATCGGGATTTGGCGTGCCATCGCCAAGGAAGTCCGGGCCCTGGGGGTCCACCATCGACGGGGCACCCACTGCCGCAAGAGGTGGGAGGACATCCGCCGCGGGACCAAGAAGACCGCCAAGTCTCTGCTGGGGATGGCCTCCCAACGTAGGCGGGGTGCCTGCCGTCAACTGAGCCCCCTGATGTTCCGGATCCTGGCGGTGGCCTACCCTGAATTGGATGGGCGCGTGAGGGCAGCACAGCAGACACAAGGGGGTGAGTACAAGCATTATCTACTCTGTTGTCGCGCAGTGGAGGTGTCTGGGTGGGGGAGGAGGGCTGGGGGTCCCCCTAGGCCAGGGCGATATCTGTAGGCTGGGCACCCCCGTAAGCCCCTGTGTCCCCAGCCACCACCCTCAGTAGTTTGTCAGTACAGCCATCCCTGGGCCGTGTCATCCATGGGTGCAGTTGTCAACTCTAGGCGTGTAGGCCATGTTCCACGGAATGCGTAGCGTACCCCAAGTGCGCAACTTAGTGCAGGGGGCATCTGTGTCTGTCATGTCCGCTAACTGTACCGGAGATCCATGTACTCAATATGCCTTTATTTCTCTCTCCCCCCCCCTTTTTGTTTGTCTTTCTGTGCTTGTGTGCATCAGCATCATCAGGCGGAGGAGAAGTGGCATCGGGGCAGGAGGGAGCTGCATCTCACATGGCCCAGGAGGGCCATGCCACAGAGTCAGACTGGACCAGTGAGACGGAGGGCGAGGGGAGCTCCACGACGGGGACGACTGGACCCTGCAGCGACACGGACACGTCCTCGGAAGGGGGCTCCCTTGCGGGGGTGGCACCATCCGTGCCCCCCGCCATTACAGGTACAGCCGCCACCCAGCGCACCATCTCCGCCCTCCCAGCAGCCCCTCCGCGTTCGCCCCGTGCCCGCTCTGCCAGGAAGCCGGGCATCTCCTTCGCCCCAGGCACCTCAGGCCCTGCCCCTGTTACCCCCGCTGCCCTCAGTGAGGAGGTCATTGACCTCCTCCGAACGCTCATTGTTGGGCAGACTACCCTTTTGAATGCCATCCAGGGGGTGGAGAGGGAGGTTCATCGCAGCAATGCGTACCTGGAGGGCATTCATTCGGGTCAGGCTGCCCATCAGCGATCGTTCCAGGCTCTGGCCTCAGCACTGACGGCAGCCATTGTCCCTGTCTCCTGCCTGCCTCTACTAACTCCCTCCTCCCAGTCTCCTGTTCCTCTGCCTGTCCCACCCACACCATCAGACCAGCCTGCACACACCTCAACACCCAAGAGAAGCTCATCCAAACATAAGCACCACAGATCACGCAGACATTCACACACGCAACATTCCGATGCAGACATGCCAACAGTCACTACCACCTCTGTGACCCCCACCTCCTCGTCTCCCTCCTCCCTCCCTGTGACGTCTACACTCACACCTCCATTCACCTCACCATCAGCCAGTGTTTCCATCACCAGCACACCCTCCACTCCAGTCCGCACACGTGCAGTCACCACCCCCACTGCCATTTACACGTCCCCTGTGTCCTCTCCCACTGTGTCTGTCACCCCCTCTTCCACACCACACAAACGCAGCCACCCACCCACCCAACAGCCATCCACCTCACGACAGCCTATCCCTCCTGCACCTGCACCCAAAGACAGCAAACGTGACTCACCTACAACCACATCCTCTCCCTCCACTCCCATTCCCACTGTACCTACCACTCTCCATTGTCCCAAGAAGCTCTTCCTCGCCACTACTAACTTCTTTCCTGACCCTGAGCCCCCCCCCTCCTTCTCGTCGGGGTAAGAAGAGCACCTCAGCCACCACCAGCCCTGCAGCCCCCTTGACAAGGGTGCAGGGGTATTGGAGCCCGCCAGCCCGCATGTCTGGATCTTCGCCCAGCAGCAAGGGGACAGCCAGCCCACCCCCTGGGAAGAGGAGCAGAAGGCGGAAAGGGCGCCGCAGGAGCCCGCCTTCTACATCCCCCCCGGACACCACCCAGAGACAGTCACCAGCCACAGCTCCAAAGGGAGGAAAGGGCCACAGGCCGACGACTAAGGAGGGCAAGGGCAGCAAGTTGGAGAGGTCAGGCAGCAGGCCTGCTGCCCAGGAGGAGCCCACAACCCCCATAGCCGCTGCCCCGGGAGGAACCGGCACAGCTGCCCCGGGAGAGCCCACCACCCCCATAGCCGCTGCCCAGGGAGGACCCAGCCCAGCTGGCCAGGAGAGCCCCACCACCCACAGCCCAGGTGGGCAGTGAAGGAGCACCATCCCCGCTGCCCAGGAGGGCACCACCAGGCAATTAGCAGTTGGCCATAGACCGTCCGCCGTCTCAAGAACCGCTGAACTGGGCCCCGCCGTCTCAAGAACCGCTGAACTGGGCCCCGCCGTCTCAAGAACCGCTGAACTGCGCCCCGCCATCTCAAGAACCGCTGAACTGGGCCCCGCCGTCTCAAGAACCGCTGAACTGGGCCCTTCAAGGCAAGAAGCGCTGAACTGGGCCCCGCCGTCTCAAGAACCGCTGAACTGCGCCCCGCCGTCTCAAGAACCGCTGAACTGGGCCCCGCTGTCTCAAGAACCGCTGAACTGGGCCCCGCCGTCTCAAGAACCGCTGAACTGGGCCCTTCAAGGCAAGAAGCGCTGATCTGGGCCCCGCCGTCTCAAGAACCGCTGAACTGGGCCCCGCCGTCTCAAGAACCGCTGAACTGGGCCCTTCAGGGCAAGAACCGCTGGCCCTTTGGCAGACGTGGCAGGGCAGGATCTATCTCGGGCAGGGCTGCAGGATGTCCTCTGGCCAACTTGCCTCCTCCAGTGGCAGTGGGGTCTGTTATGGACTGTATGGACTGTGGCTTTGCTCTCCCCAGGATGGCCCAGTGGGCAGGCCACCCACTGTATGGACTGTATGGACTGTGGCTTTGCTCTCCCCAGGATGGCCCAGTGGGCAGGCCACCCACTGTATGGACTGTATGGACTGTGGCTTTGCTCTCCCCAGGATGGCCCAGTGGGCAGGCCACCCACTGTATGGACTGTTTGGACTGTGGCTTTGCTCTCCCCAGGATGGCCCAGTGGGCAGGCCACCCACTGTATGGACTGTTTGGACTGTGGCTTTGCTCTCCCCAGGATGGCCCAGTGGGCAGGCCACCCACTGTATGGACTGTATGGACTGTGGCTTTGCTCTTCCCAGGATGGCCCAGTGGGCAGGCCACCCACTGTATGGACTGTTTGGACTGTGGCTTTGCTCTCCCCAGGATGGCCCAGTGGGCAGGCCACCCACTGTATGGACTGTATGGACTGTGGCTTTGCTCTCCCCAGGATGGCCCAGTGGGCAGGCCACCCACTGTATGGACTGTTTGGACTGTGGCTTTGCTCTCCCCAGGATGGCCCAGTGGGCAGGCCACCCACTGTATGGACTGTTTGGACTGTGGCTTTGCTCTCCCCAGGATGGCCCAGTGGGCAGGCCACCCACTGTATGGACTGTATGGACTGTGGCTTTGTTCTCCCCAGGATGGCCCAGTGGGCAGGCCACCCACTGTATGGACTGTTTGGACTGTGGCTTTGCTCTCCCCAGGATGGGCCAGTGGTCATGGAGTCCCCTCGTGGATCTGGCGTCGTGTACTCAAGTGGCTGAGGTGCCCCCCCTTCCCTTCCCCCTGAGGTGCCTGTCCTATTTTCTTTCTGATGCCCCTGCAGTGTTCTCTCCGTGGAGTTCTTGTCGTGGGACTGGGCCTTGCCCCTTTGCACAGGACCCCTGTGATCCACGGACAGTGGTTGGACTACATTTAGTAGCTGTATATATTTTGTACATAGTTTATTTATTTATTGGGATTAATGGTGTACATATTTCAATATATCTGCCCGTTTATGATCTCTTCTTTTGGTCTTTGCATTATTTCGGAGGGGGGTGGTTTGTGGGTTGTGACAGTGATCTGTGGGAATGCATTGATGTGTGTGTTGTAGTGGGTGTGGGTGGGTGGGTGTGTGCCGGTAATCTTTTCCCTCCCCTGTGTCGTAGGTGCCGTACTCACCGATGTCTTCCGCGCCGCCGGGCGTGCTCCTGGTATATGAGGAGGAATAGGAGTGCGGGGATGACCTGCAACTCTGGCTCCATACTGCCAGAATCTCGCGTGGAGTGCGTAGAGGTGAGCGTTTTCCCGTTCTTAGTCTGTTTCCGCCGTGTTCTTATCGGCGGTGCTCCCGCCCCGGAAAAGGTGGCAGATTGGTGGGTCGTAATAGGGTGGGCGGTACTTTGTCTGCCGCCGGGCTGTTTGCGGGAACCGCCGCGCTGTTTGTTTGTACCGCTGTGGCGGTCGGAGTGTTAAGTTGGCGGGCTGTGTTGGCGGTTCCCGCCAGGGTCAGAATTGCATATTTTAGACCGCCGGCCTGTTGGCGGCTTGGCCGCCGCTTTATCACCGACCGCCAGGGTCAGAATGAGGGCCATAGTCATAATGTAATCAATGGTAAAATGTAGTGCATTAGGAAGGAAATGCAGTGTCACTAAGTTAATAACAAGGCATTAAATCACACTACTCCACTAGTCAAGAGTGTAAAGACCATTACTGAGAGAATCATATTCCATGATCCAGCAGCATTTACTCTTGATCATTATTTTTTTTTAAATGCCCCCTCTTGGAGGTAATTTGACCAGTTCTGTTACTTGCCAGTCAGTCTGTATGTGGCTACGTGTTCTAAAATGTGACACAAAGGTTGCATTCTGCATTCCAAATTGAATTCTTCTTTTCTGCTAAATGATGCATGTTTTTATCCTGCATGTTTTGACCAATATGTACAAGATCACATGGGCACCAACTACCATACACCACACTGGAGGAGGTGCAGTTAGTAAACTGCCCTAGTGTGTGGTATAGGCCCAGGCTTGGATTCCTTTGTGTGAAGGGTACGTTCACATACACAACAATGTTGGCATCTGAAGTGTCCGATAATAGCTGGGAAACCCCAAGAGGCAGTTATAGATAGTGTATCTGATTTCTCTTTGGGATCCCATGACATGGCACATACTAAATGGTCCTTGAGTCTGCGTCCTCGTTTGTATGAGAATAATGGAGACTAAGAAAATTAATTAAATCTTAGAATGTGCCGAATTTGGAAAATATTGTACTCATTTGGGGCCATATGTACGAACACATTTTCCCATAGACACAGAATGGGCAAAACTGCTTGCTACATCTGGCCGTTGTTACTGCAGCGACTAGATGTCATGACGCATGAGATGCAACTATTTTCTTCTCACAAGGGGTGAGTATGAGTGACCAGGGACGTACCAAGCACACTTGAGAGCTGTAGATACAAAACTTTTAAAATAGCCTCTTTCTTGTAATATTTTGGCAAGACAGCTGCTTCTCCGCCCTGCTTCGGTCATTTTACAGAAGGGGATAGGGAGTCAGTCAACAATACTCTGTCTTCCTGCTAGCAACTCTAGGCCTTAACTAGAAAGGATCCCTCCATCTGTGTTTCTACCCTGGGTTAGAACTAAATAGCTCTGTAAGGCGATGGGTCAACAAAGGGTGATGATAGCTATTCTTGTGAAATGGGTGATGTATGACCACGTGTTGTAATCTGCAGAAGATGCGCAGTATGTTAGTCATATGGGGAATGGGATTCCGTTTCATAAGCTCATCCTTTTTGCACGTGTTGCCGTTTCAAGACCAAAGCCTACATTATTATACACAAAATACTCTGATGCGCTTACTCGGAATACTTGATCAGTAGATTAAGGTTCAGCAAGATAGTACCAGGCAAACATTAAAGTCTGCCCAAAATGCCTGTCCGTGACAGGGTAAAGAGACCTTTCCTTCTCGGCACGGGTTAAGACTTTGGATTGCTTGGTGGAAGCTAAGAGTAGAGAAGATTTGGGCATAAACTTCTTTGAGCAGGCACCTCCATACAATAATACCAGCCCCCCAGCCCCGCCTCCCCAATTTCCTCAAGTCCGTCACCGTAACCGGAATTTAAAACCTGGAATTCAAATATACCAATCGAGGAGTGAATGGAGAGGTATGCCTGTGGAAACCACACCCTGAGGCCAGACCAATCGCTTCTCCAATTCAAAATTTAAAAAATGTTAGAAACATTCACATCAACAATATTTGAGTAATGATGGCTCAAATGTGGGTAGTGGCAGCAGAAACATGGAAACGTACACAAGGCCACTCCTGAGGCTAATTCCCTGACTCAGGCCAGAAATAAAATGTTGCTCATCGCCCTTTCCAAGATGTAAATCCGCCTATAGGATGCGGTGTTAATTGGTGGTCAATGGGGACCTGCATGGAAGGTCACAGGAGCGTCCGAATAGAGAATAGTTGAGAGCAGTCTCCTGTTCAGGGCACGTTCTGCTTCTCCTTCACGCTGCAGCACCAGATTAATGCGTCATGGCAATTGAAAGTAATTTTCCTCTAATCAAAGCGAAGGTGAAAGGCACATGTTAATTGTCTTCCGTGACATTCATTTTGACATCACAATCAAATTCGTCTTTTTCATGAACAGAAGAATGCAATGAACGCGCTGAGACTGAAAGCAATGCGTTGTGGGACTTATTTGCTTTCTCAATTACTGCACAGTAGAGCAGTAGCTATAGAGAAAGGGCCGCAAATATATTTACAGTTCTTTACATGACACGTTGTGCGACTCAGCTACACATCACTCTGACTTTTGTAGCACTCACGGGGATTTCAAATAGGCGTTACATCCACTGAGAACAAACAGAATATGCAGTTTTGAGGTCATGAGGTGAGTAAAGGACAAAACATTTTTAAGCTCTTCTATGTTTCTTCCTTTGGTAGAAGTAAATTACCATTTTTTTTTTTAATAATTTAAAAAAGGGGTCCGAGATACTTTTGTAAGCTACAGCAGTCGCGGTTCCCTGGAGTACTGCCGAAAAACGTTTGCGAATTATTTACTGAAACAAGGAAGCAATGGTTTTCTATGAGAGTTTTGTCATTTGCGAAGACAGGCTGCAGTCTCTGGCTTGGGAGCCAGTCAGGGACAACAAGCAGGTAGGTCAAAGATTTTGCGATATCAAGTAAGGTAGGTGCACCATTGGTCCTTGTCTCCAGGGCCTAGGGGCGACGGATGCAGGGGTGTCCCTTGGCATCGAGGTTCACCGTACTTGCGGTCCAGGGGTTCTGCATGTTGAGGATGCAGGAATTGTCAGAGAGTCCAGCAGGTGGTTAACCAAGGTGAACGAGAGCTCGGGGGAGCAGGGGGATATTGTTGGCACTGGTGGCCCTCCTAAGTTCGCATCGGGTGTGACGGGTGCAGTCGTTGCTCTAGGTGTTGTGTTTCCTCTCACTAGGCTGTGCGAGAAAGGACCTGCATGCAGGGGCTGCTGGTGACTTGGATAAGTCCTGGAGGGCTGACACTCAGGTGGACTCGGGCCCAGGACAGCTGAGGAGCTCTGCTGGCACTGTTGGTGGGCTTCTCACGGGGTCTAGGTCATCGGGTGCAGAGGTCACTTTAGGTGTTGGGTTTCCAGGCTGCAGAGTACTTCTTGTATAATTTGTTGCTGAGCAGTTCTGCTGCTCATGGGAGTCTGGGTCTTTTTAGAAGGCAGGCAGGCTTCCAGGGTTTCTTGAAGCTGCAGCTGCAGGACAAGTCTTTTTGTGCAGAGTGTTGTGAGGTTAGCAGGCAGGCCGGAAGGGCTGGTATTAGATAAGCAGCTTTTTCTTCCTCTCCTTCTGTGAGGTCGACTGTTCTTTGTCCTTCTTCTTTGTAGCTAGTCAGGATCTGAGTTCTAGGGTTCAGAGATGCCACCTAAATACTCAATTTAGGGGCGTTCTAGGGAGTGCCAGGTGGTAGCCAGTACGCTGACCACCTTTAGGGTGACTACACCCTTCTTATGACCACTTCTGCTTTACCAACACATGCAGTCTGCAATAGCAGCACTGTGTGGTTTAGATTGGAGGTTGCTGAGTGTAGCCGGGCGATCCCGGCTACGAGCACAGCAAATGACGTATCGGCCGCGGCCGATACGTCATTTCCGCGTCTTCCCGTTGCCGGGGAGACGCGGCCCGAGAGCGGCAGGCAGGACGGCGTTGCCCGGGAAACGACGTGTGTTTCCCGGGCTAGAGAGGAACATAAAGGAGACGCGCTGGAGAGGGAGAGAGACGCGGAGAGCAAGAGGAAAGCGGAGAGAGACAGAAACACGGAGAGACCGAGGTAAGAGCAGAGCGAGGAGGAACAGAGGACCAGGCAAGAAGCAGACGAGGAACTGGAGGAAGGAGAGAGAGGAGAAGAGCTCCAGAACCTGGAAACAGGAGACCAGCAGGAGGAACACTACCAAGCCAGCCACGGCCCTGGAGGGTCGTGGCTTAACAAGGTACGGTCCTTTTGGACAGGAAGAAGGGAAATTGGGGAGAAGGGACTGGGGAGGGGTCATAGAGGAGGGTTGGAAAGGGAGGTAGCAGGAAGGGCACTATAAGTAACTCACCAGTGTCACTTAATCCTACACTAAAGAATAGAAGTGTGCACACTTGTCCCTTAAGCACTCCTCACTGGCACCAACCCCCTCCTTTTGTGTGTACCACCTCCCAGTCCAAAGCTAAGAAAGAAAGGAAGGACCCTATTAAAAACCCAATACTTACCTTAGCGTTCTCCCTTCTATTTCCGGCACCACCCTGGACTCCGACGAGCGAGGGAGGCAGCTGGGTTACCTGTAAAACAAGAAGCAAGAACATACCATCACGAACCTGGGAAAAAGGGACGAAAGAAGAACAAAGTGACTAAGAAAGACGATACCACTTGTGATTTTGTTCAACATTCTCTACACCCCCCTGTATCATTAACAATAAACCACTTACCACTACCTAAATAACACCTCAGTGGTCTTCATACTGTTCGACCTGCGACACTGAGGTTTGCACAATTGATGCTGCAGCCCTCAGAGACCTTCCTCAGTGCCCCAGACCCAAGGTAACAGGGGTACCATTCACTAGGGACTTACAGTGGTAGCTAAAGAGTTTTTCAGTTGTGCAAAACAACTGTGAAGTTTTGGGGGAAGAAATCTGGCACCGGAGACCTGTACAGTCACACCACATCAGAAACCAGACAAAAAGTGGGGGCTAACTATGTCAAAAAGGTTGCTTTCCTATAGGCGTGTCTAATTTGACTGCAAGAAAATGCATTGCGCTGCGTCAGTTCTGTTCACAGGACACAGCTAGGCTGGCAGAGCACCTTCAGGCCCACTTCCAAGGGTCTAGGACTGGAGTGGCACCACTTGGTGGTCAAGACTGACAGTAGACAGAGTGCAAGTGCTGGGTTCAGGGTAGTTGCAGCCTTTTCTGTCCCTGAGGCTCTGATGAGGAACCTAGCCAATTAGCCCTCAGAGTCACTTGGGTGGTCATAGGTTTAAAATACAGGTCCAGTCCTTTTCACTCAGGTAGTAGGGCAGCAGAGTAGCAGTCCTTCTTGCAGCAGAGCGGCACAGCAGTCCTTCGGAGTCTTCCACAGGTCTAGAGGTGTACTGACGAGTTAGGTCTGAGGGTCCAGTATTTGTGCCTGGTGCCAGCTTTGAAGTAGGAAAAGGTTCTAGAGGTTTCCACAGTGAGAAGAATTTGGAATTACCTGCTATGCTTCTCAGTTCCCAACTTGTCTGGTGGCACAAAAAACAACTGTCAAACCTTTTGTGAGGGCTCTCAGGCAAAACCTTTGTGATGTGCCAGTGGGGTAGGTGATAGTTCCGCCACCTCACCAAGTTAAAGATGGCCCATCCTGTCAACACCTATTCCCTTTTTATCTTACTGTCTGGGAGCAATACGCAAAGACTAATTGCCAGCTACACCTAGTTATGTGACCCAGGATACAGACTGCAGGCACCAAATAGTTGGGACAAGAAAATGGCAACTTTCTAAAAGTGGCATTTTCAGAATTATGACTAAAAAACTGATCTTAATATTAAAGAGGGCCTAAAGTTTAGACACCAAACTTAAACTTCTTCACCCTTCCTCCCATTTCAAAGTTATCACATATTAAATGTAATAAGGTAACCCAATGCTATCCTATAAGAGAGGTAGGTTTTGCAGTAGTGAAAAATTAATTTAAGAGTTTTTCATTACCACGACATGTAAAAGTCAAAGGTACATGTCCAACTTTTTAAATATACTGCACTGCAATATCACAGGGGTGATATTATATCATACAGGGAGATATAGGTACGGCTGGCCTCACCATTCCCCTGACGAACTTGTGACCGTAGGGAATGCGCCTCTCCCGGCCATGAGAGCCACAGTAACTCAGTGATTGGGAGTCAGTAAACCAGATCCTGTAGGACAGGTATGAGAGCCTTATACCTCATTTACATGCATGTAGAGAATTAAAAAGTTAAGCTGGGATTGATGTGCCCCTGAAGTAGACAGTTGAGCTTTTGGCTTGAATATCAAAACATGTTGGCAAGAAAATATTGGGTTGGATATGTGAGTCATTGCCCTTTACTTACTATCCATCATAACTTTTTCTTTATTTTACCAATATGAAGGATTGCCACTATAAAAGGTAATGCCTGGAATACCCTCAGTTATTTTTACTTAGAAATCTGGATCCCTGTGTAAAATCCACATTGACTAACATATAAGAACTCCTGTAAAGGTCAAGTCTGCAGGAGTGGCACTCATCTACTCCAGTGTGGGGGCCACCAATAATGAAGCACGCCTAGATAAGTTGAAATTGAGGGACCTCTCTAACATTTGTTTGGATCCCTTCAGTTGCAGCTATTAGTGAATTGGTACAACAATTCTGTGTAGTGGTTTAGTACTTTAGACATGCTTGGGTACCTTTCTCTTTAAATGTGAAGACAAGAATTTAGAGTCTACAACTTAGGCCATGGCTTCTTTTGAGTCATGCATGGCTTTTTGATTGTATAGTAGTAGCTAGCTTCAAATGTTTATGTGAATAATTATTTAGCTTACTATGGCCCTTTTCAGGAGTTTGGTGGGTGGAAAAGGCTGCCGCCAAAGGCTGCCGGCAAACTCCCGCAGGACAGGAGACCGCCAGTGCAGCCGCCTTCCCGCTGCACCTATTATGCTATTTCCCACTGGCTCAGCGGGAAATGCACAACAACATTGACGCTGGCTAGTGATAGTACATTGGAGTGAGGAGTGATATATATATATATATATATATATATCACTTAAGAGCAGTCCTGTGTTTCTTCCAGCGCTTGCCTAACGAGGTTGGTGCTCAGTAAATGGGCACAGGACCCATTTTGTATCCACTCCAAAAAACTATACCAAACTGTTCAGAAAGAGTACATCTGGAAACAGCATTCTACATGCCTCAAGTCACCACCCACCTAATGTTAAATGGAGTATACCCTATGGGGAATTGTTAAGAGCTAAGAGAAATTGTAGTACCCCGCAAGTTTTGAGAAAGAACAATTAACAATGATACAGAGATTTAGATCTAGGGGATATCCACACAAAATAGTGAAGAATGCATGTCGCAAGACAGAAGAAGTTCAAAGAGCTGAATTATTGATCCCTAGAAAGAGAGGAGAAGGTATCAATGCCCCGAGATTTGTGACAGTATTTAATGCATATTCTTCAGAAGTTAGAAAAATCCTCATGAAACATTGGCATCTTATCAAGGCTGACAGAACAGTTGGTCGGCTAGTGAGTCGTACTGCAATGATAACTTATAAAAGAAGCGGCTCTTTGAGAGATATTCTCGTACACAGTTATGCAAGAAAGACAAAAGGAACTTTCCTAGACAAACATCAAGGTTTCTACAAATGTGCCAAATGCAAAGCGTGTAGATATAGTTCTAATCGTAAGCAATATGAGCTACCCACGGGTAGGCGAGTAAACATTAAGAAATACATAAATTGTAATTCAGATTTCGCTATTTATGTAATAGAATGCCCATGTGGATTGCAATATGTTGGAAGTACAATCTTTCCTCTGAAAAAACGTATTCTTGAGCACTGGAGAGCAATATTGAATAAGGATGCTGCTTATCCAATAGCGCGACACTGTAATCTTAAACATGACAGTAAAGTAGAGAAGATGAAATTCTTTGGTATTGACAGGGTCCTGGGTACTCTGAGAGGAGGGGACAGAGAAAAACAATTAAGGAGATTGGAGTCTGAATACATTATTCAGCTGAATAGCTGTTATCCTTGGGGATTGAACAAGGACAAATAACTTTCTGTTCATATTGGTTAGTCTGATGGTGGAAAGGCAGGGAAAATTGTAATAATCCCACATTAGGTTATCTTTTATTTTAAAAGGCCTAAATGAATATTATTTTGATGATTGATTGGTTTATAGAGTGGCTCTTCCAATTATTTGCATTACTGTTTACTACATATTAGTATCACTCTAATAGAGTATGTTGTATGTAATAGATAATTAGAAATATAACATTAGAATTTGGAATTTTGCTATTTCACGGAGGGGAGAAAGCACACAAACAAAAAAAAACAAAAAAATGTTTTTTTCTATGTCTATGGATGAGTGGATATATAGTAAGTAGGAGGGGCCACATCTCTGTTATTTGTTTGTAAAAAAAGGGCCAAGTAAGAAGACCGTGACGGTTGAAACGCGTTGCCCTATGTTTTGTTTAATGGAATTTTTTTAATAAATCAAGGCCAGTGATTTGCATGGAGTGCCAAAGTTTGATTTTTTTTTTGGGAGTGGATATATATATATATATATATATATATATATATATATATATATAATATATCACTCCTCCCTCCAATGTATATATATATATATATATATATATAAGCAATTTCTCTACATGATCAAGTTGAGGGATAGCATAATTGAAAGGAATAGTGGGTGCAATATCCTCATGTAACCAAGTTTCCATTAAAAAGATGGGAAGGTAGTGGTGAGCAGAAATTAATTCCAAAATGTCCACCTTGTGCTTGGATAAAGACCTAACATTAATGAGTAGTTAGTGAGGGGGTAGTGAACAAGAGGTCAGGATAGATAGAGGTGAATTCACCAGACCTGCAAGAAATAGGTCGTTCCAGATTGTAATAGGCAAGTGGGCAGTTGGGACACCCCTTACTTGAGGGACTCAGGATTGGGTGTTCTTTGGAAGACTTTAGCTAGTCAACTTTAACTCGAGAACCAGGGTTCCTTGTGCTGGGCGCAGTCTGGGCATTGATAGGCACAGATGGGCTTGCCTTTGGTGTGCCACTGAGTCTGACAGCTACTATCTCAACTGCTAAACTACCTTGGCATTGAGACTACACCGGAAAACAAATTAAGTTAAAATAAACATGAGAAAGGAAAAACATAAAACTTAGTGAAGCAGCTTCCTACCACAATAAAACTATTTTTTGGGGGGGATATTACTAACTTACTCCATGCCTCACAATCTGGATTCCAGCCCGAACATACCTCAGAAACTGCAGTTTAATTAGGCTCCTCAGGCTGTAGCTCGACAGAGGGGGAACAGCTGCTCTAATCCTTTTGGACTTGAGCACCACATTTGATACTGTGCCCCATCATGTGCTCCATCAAAAGTTGTCTGACTTTGGCATCCAAGGCCTTGCCCACTCCTGGTTTCAATTTGTTTTTGAAAGACCACTCCATTCATTTATCTCGAAACTCCACTAATCTTTATTTCGCATATTACCCTATGGAGGTCCACAGGGGCCTTGAGCTCTGCTTTGTTTAAAATATATGTCCGCCCTCTAGCGGACACAGTGGAAGCACACAGCATGACACTATTCTCCAAGTTAACGCCACACAAGTGAGTGTATCACTCTGCTAAGGATGACCTTACATTACCTCATCTTGTTCTTTGTTTTGAAGAGGTTGCGAACTGGATGAGGAACATCTGTTTAAAACTAACTGGTAACAGGACTGAGGTTTTACTGGTGGGCAATCAACCCTATTTTTGGGGCCCCCATTGCTGGCCGGATGAGTTGGGCTTTCCTATGATCCTCAGTCGGATGATTAAAGATCTCAGTTTCTGGTTGGATGATAAGCTTATTATGGACCAGCAAATATTCAAGGTGGTGGTCTGTTGTTTTGGCATTCTTAAGATGTTTTAGGAAAATACTGTGGCTTTTACCTTCCTCTACTCAAAGGATGATTTTTCAAGCCTTTGTTATCTCCAGGCTTGATTCTGGCAATGCTTTTTACCTTGACACTACTAAATCTTTAACCAAGAGGCTCCATATCTTTCATAATGCAGCATCTCACCTTTAAAGTCACATTCTAAAATCTGCATCAGATTCCTCCTATCTTCAGCAAATGCACTGACCCCCGATTGCTAAACATATGCACTATGCTCTATGCACAAAGCTATAACTCACTCTAGACCTACTTATTTAGGGTCCCTTGTGCTTCCTAACACTCCTAGTAGGGTGCTACGTTCCAGCAAGCACAGTCTTGCAGTAATTTCTTGAGTAAAATTGGCAAGGTAGTGAGGATGCTTCTTTGCCTTCCTGGTTTCTAAATTATGGAACTCCGTTCCTACAAAACTTCACTTATGCAACACACTTGAGATGTTTTGAAAACTGTGGAAGATATGGCTTTTCTAATTTTCGATTCTGGGGTTTTATCTGTTTATGTCAGCACTGGTAAGCCCTGGTGAGGTAGCCATGTGCTCTGTACATCAGAATAGAATAAAATATAATGCTTGTTAGATGGAGACAGGCACCTCCATACAATGATACAAGGAAAATAAACCTGGCACATTACACAAGGAGTCGATGTCCTAGAAGCCTGCTGTAAAAACGAAGAATCAGTAAGGATCAGGTCATTTTTCTTCTACCCTCACAACTTTCCTTTCTCTTATGCTTTTGTAATGTTATGTTATATGTTATTTTATGTTATGTTAGGCCATACAAGATTAGCAAGAAGAAGAATGCATGACTTCTGGATCTGGTTCTACTTATGCACGGTTGCTTAGTAGTAGTAGTTTGGCTTAATGGAGGTGCCTGGTAGGTTTATGGAAGTTTATGCGGTTGTTGAGGTAGTGGGGCCACTGTTTAAGGTTTTGTATGTGTGCATGAGGAGGTTGAAGAGTGCCAGTCTTTGGTCTGGGAACCAGTGGAACTGTTTGAGGTGCGGATTGATGGGATCACTGACACAGTGTTGTGGTATACTTGACAAAAATATTATATCGAAAATATTGCTTACCACAATCTCGGAACAAATATTGTTGATGCTAATATCATCCCTAACTAGACAAAAATATAAATTTTTCGGTATACATAGAGTTCAAAGTAGTACATGTTAAAAATGATAATCTATAAATGTAATATAGTGTAAATTAAAAATATTGCACTAATATTTAACCGCTACACTGCTAGACCTTTTCCTCTCCAGTGCTGAACCCTTTTTTGGCTATTTGGGGTATTTTGTGCTTAGCGCTCCATAACTTTTTTCTAGATAAGATACCCTTGCCAAATTTGTGTCCTTTTTTCCCCAGCATCCTGGGGATTCTAAAGATACCCAGGGTTTGTGGATTCTCTGAAGGGGACAAAATATATAGACGAAATATAGAAAAATGTTGAGTTTTTTAAACAGAATTGGGAAACAGTGCTCCAGATAAGTGTCTACTTTTTTCCTAAAAATGGGATTTACAAACGGTTTACTGTATTAAACTGTACCATCTTCCCAGCTTTCAGGATCATGCAGAGCTTAATAAAAAAAACAAATGTTGTACCACAGTTCTGTCATTTTTCTAAGAGGTAGCCTGTGATAGAAAGTGCTAGAATCCATGGGGAGCCACAAACGTCCTTCCACCAGGCACTCCTCCAAGTATCGGATAAAATGGCACCTCACTTGTGTGGGTGGAATTACTGCCCGCAACAGGAAAAGGCCCAAAACACAACATGGATGCAGTGAGATTTTTCCACCCAATGCTAACCCTCTTTTTCCAATGTAGATGGCTTTGGACCCTAGCTCAGCTGGCTTCTAGGGAAATATAGCCAACCTGTACATTTTTTACAACTAAACACCTAGAGGTATCCAGGGTGGGCTGATTGGGTGGCTCCCGCCACATTTTCTTACCCAGAACCCCTTGTAAACATCAAACTTTGACTAAAAACGCAATTTCCTCACATTTCTGTTAGGGAAAGTACTAGAATCCATGGGGAGCCACTACCTCCCTTCCAACCGAAATTCCCCAAAGTCTCCCGATGAAAATGGCACCTCATTTGTGTGTGTAGACCTAGACCAGCAACAAGAAAGGGCCCAAAACGCAACATGGATGCAGCACATTTTCCACCCAAAACTGACCCTCTTTTTCCAATGTGGGTAGCTCTAGATTTTAGACACATTTCCCTCATATTCTGTGGTGGAAAGTTCTAGAATCAGCAGGGAGCCTCAATGTTTTTTTTAGCTGACATTCCCCCAAGTCTCCTGAAAAAAATGATACCTTACTTGTGTGGGTGGACCTAGTGCCCGTTACAGGAAGCAGCCCAAAACTCATCATGGTTGCAGCTCACTTTTCCACCCAAAATTGACCCTCTTTTTCCAGGACAGGTAGCTCTGGATGTTGGATCCTAGCTCAGCTGGCACATAAGGAAACCTAGCGAAACTGTAAATGTTTAAAAACTAGACACCTAGAGGTATCCAGGGTGGACTGACTTGTGTAGCTCTCACTACATTTTCTTACAGACAATCCCTTGCAAACCTCAAACTTTGACAAAAAATCACATTTTCCTCACATTTTGGTGATGGAAAGTTCTAGATTTTGTGGGGAGGCACTACTTCCTTCCAACCAGCATTCTCCAAAGTTTCTCGATAAAATGGCACCTCATTTCTGTGGGTAGACCTGGGCCAGCGACAGGAAAGGGCCCAAAATGTATATGGATGCAACACATTTTTCCACCCAAAACTGACCCTCTTCTCCCAATGTGGGTAGCTCTAGATTTAGGACTCTAGCTCAGCTGCTCCTAGGGAAACCTAGCCGCCCTGTGCATT
The DNA here is from genome assembly GCF_031143425.1 of Pleurodeles waltl. Classification (NCBI taxonomy): domain Eukaryota; kingdom Metazoa; phylum Chordata; class Amphibia; order Caudata; family Salamandridae; genus Pleurodeles; species Pleurodeles waltl. The sequence goes on along the minus strand of NC_090437.1, from coordinate 1,082,377,554 downwards.
TTTGAAAATAAGCCACAAGGGGAATTTAGGGTAGTCTGACTTGCGGGGCTGTCACCACATTTTGTTACCCAGAATGCCTTGAAAACCTCAAACGTTGACCAAAAAATTGATTTTCCTCACATTTCTGTGATGAAAAGCTCTAGAATCCCCAGGGAGCTAAAACTTTCTTTCACCCAGCATTCCCCCAAGTCTCCCAATAAAAGTGATACATCACTTGAGTGGCTATACCTAATACCCGCATAAGAAAATGGCCCAAAACGCAACATGAAAGCTGCACATTTTTCCAGCCAAAACTGACCCTCTTTTTTCCAGTGTGGGTATCTCTAAATAACTTTCATATGCCCACAGGGCCCACACAGCAATCACATCGTCTGGCAGCTGACGGAGCATGTGGACTGGTGTTTGGAGAGCAGTTTGTGTAGTGACAAGTCTACTCACACACTGCCTGCCAAATGCCACACACAGCCAGCCAAGCTCCACCTCACATACACTACCAGCCAAGTTCCAGTCCACACATAACGCCAGCCAATCACCAGTCCACACGCACTGCCAGCCAAGTGCCAGTCCACGCACACAGCTAGCCAAATGCCAGTCCATGCACACCACCAGCCAAGCGCCAGTCCATACACACCACCAGCTAAGTGCCAGTCCATGCACACCGCCAGGTAAAACGCCAGTTCACACACACTGCCATAACATGTTTTTTTTAACAAAAAAAGAAAACACAAACCAATTAGAAGTAATTGCAAAACTATAGCTACAATTACAACCGCACTAGCTAAATACTTTACACTAATGCTAACCGTGAAATCTGAACAAAAAATATAAAACAATACTGCTCAGTCAGGGCACTTTCACGCTCACTGTTGCTCCCATTAACTTCTTTACGTATGGTACAATTTAAAACATGAGGGCACACACAGCCCAGGTTTAGAAGGACACTTGGGCAGTACATACCACTGTCGATCTGCACGCCACTTCCGATACAGATTCTACATCTTCTACAGGGATTGTTTTTTGGGGGTGGGAGGAATGTAATCGGAAAAGTAGCAATCTTTTAATTTAGCAACATCGTCCACCACTCCAACTCTTGGAACACTTGCCTTTTCTACTACAACATGGCTGCCTATCACAGACTTCTGAAACTGTACAAATGTCATCTTTGACTCTGGAGAACAGTCTTTGAATATAACAAAAGCATTGAAGGTTGCTAGAGTACACAAATGGCTAGACAAATTCTTATACCAAGTGTAAGCCTTACGAACAGCAGTGTAAGGTTCCAACCTGTGATCTATTCTAGCTACAACACCTATGTGCTGTAGTCTAAAATGCACACAGGTTAATGCACATCAGCAACCTGACCCCAAACAGTCACAAGTGAAGTACTTTCTTCATGGATGGTAGTGAGCATGTAGACATCTCTCCTGTCTGCAAATTTCACAGCTAGAAGTTTATCAATACTCAAGTCACTACACTGTCCCCTCTCAAGTTTTCCACAAACAAGCTCTTTTGGGTAGCCTTTACTGTTAGAACGGACTGTGCCAAGAGCAACAGTGTCCACTTTGAACAATTACCTGAACAATTGCACACAAGTTCTGAAAGTGGATGGACAACCTGGGGGGTCAGTAGTAGAATCCTTACCAGTGAAATCATAGGCATATCCATTACTATTCCCAGACAGCATATATATGTTTAATTCCAGAACGTGCCCTCTTGCTATGAATGTGCTGCTTGAAAACCAAACAGACCTTGAACAGGACCAAAGACTCATTTACAACTACTTCTTTCCCTAGAGCATATATGTCTGAAAATCGATCTACAAAGTGATCAATAACAGGTCGAATCTTAAAAAGACAGTCACAGTCAAGGTGATCTTGTGGCAGTGCTGAAGGATTATCAACAAAATGCAGCATCCAAAACAGAAGCAAATATCGATCACAATTCATTGTTGCAGGAAATATAGTCGTTGCCATCAAGGGACTGGTAGACCAATATGAAGACAGCTTTCTTAGTAAGCCCATCAACAAAGTTAAATCAAAGAACGTCTTCAACTCATCCAGATTTGTAGGAGTCCACAAGGTAGCTCTAGAGTGGGGCTTAAGTCTGGCACTGTTGTCCCTCAAATACTGTTCAGCATAAAAATTAGTCTGGTCAACAATCCCATTCAAAGATGCATTGTTCGTAAACAACTGAAAGAAATTTATAGCCAAAAAGATTTCAGTATTTACACTATGCCCTGCAACACCAGTAAAGGCAGGCAACGCCAGCAACATGTATGGGGCAGCCCAGAGCTCTGCTGTTCCCAATGGGAAGCCTTTCAGCCCCGGGCTGCATTCCAGATACCTCTAGCTGCACCATCAGCACATCAGTATCCTCCTCTAAAAGAGTCACTTCCCCCACACTTAGAGTGGCTTCATCATCAGATGATTCCTCTTGGAAAGGAAGTTCACTGTAGAATCTTGCACTTCCTCCTCTGCCTCAGATGCAGAGTCAGTCCCATAATCATGGTCAGAGGTCATAATCATTACACCAAATAAAATCATTCATGCATGGCAATGATACTCATTTGCAGTAAACACTACAAAAGGTTTTTCTTACCAAGCACATGCAACTACACAAACTGCAGATCTACCATTACTGAAACCACAAGCACGAGTCACAGCAAAGGAAATCAAATGTTTTGCACTACAATTAAAAGGAGAAATAAAACATGGCAATTACAAATAATGCCCCAGTCCACACACACCACCAGGCAAATGTCAGTCTACATTGACTGCCAGGCAGGTGCCAGTCCACACACACCACCAGGCAAATGTCAGTCTACATTGACTGCCAGGCAGGTGCCAGTCTACACGCACCGCCAGCCAAGCTCAAGTCCACACACACTGCCAGCCAAGTGCCAGTCCACACACACACTGCCAGCCAAATGCCAGTACACTTAGGCAATCAGCCAGACTCCAGTTTACCACACACAGAAACTCTCCCTGGGGGAGAAATGGGTTTATATAGCCAGTCTACCCCCAAGTGGGGCAGAAACAGCCAAAACATCCATCCCCAAAAGAGAAGCGACCCTTGCCTAAGGCATCCCTCCCCAAAAGAACACAATCGCTTTGTAAAAAATCCCTGGTGTGTAGTGGCTTCTCCCTCTCTTGGGAGCAGATGAGCCTAATAATATAGCTGATCTGCCCCCAAGGGGGACAGAAATGGCCAAAATATTCACCACCAAAAGGGGAGTGGCCTTTGCCCAAGGGGCAGCTCCCCAAACAAAAACATATGCCAAAGGAAAATCCCTGGTACCCAGTGGCTTCGGGCAGTGGGCCTAATAACATACGGCTGAGCTGCCCCCAAAAGGGGCAGAAATGGCCAAAATATTAACCCCCAGAAGGGGCGTGACACTTGCACAAGGGGCTGCTCCCCAAACAACAAAAATGAACAGGCCCAAAGAAAATCCCTTGTGTCTAGTGACTTCAGATGGGCCTAATAACATATGGCGATCTGCCCTTAAGAGGAGCAGAAAAAGCCAAAATATTAACCTCCAAAAGGGGAGTGACCCTTTTCCAAGGGGCTGCTCCCCAAAGTAAAGAAAAATGCCCAAAGAAAATCCCTGATGTCTAGTGGGCATTTCTGCCACACGATTGCGGCCCATTGCGTGATCATATAGCAGAAATGGGCTCCAAAGAGACATCGGGGAAAGGAAAACCCTTCCCTTTCCTTTCTTCTGATGTCTCTTTGTTCTCCCTGAGCCCGTTACCCAAGGAGAAAATCACCTCTTTCTCCTCCGACTCACTGTAAGCAAATGGCTCGCAGTGCATCCCTGGCAACTTAAAATGATGTTGGCGCGCTGTATGTGCTGATGTCATCAGATGCTGTGGTGGGTTGGAGGTGACAGCCCTACCACTGCCATCCCTGGTGGGGCTATTCAGAGGGCTGCCCCAGGGGGGAGAGACACCCCTTTCCCAGGGGGTGTATGCAAGGATGGCTGGTAGTCATCCTACGCACACCCCCGCTGCAGCAGCGGATGGTTCACAGCCGTGCGACACATGTAAAGGGTTTTTACATGTATAAATATATACCTATAGTGTAACAAAATATTTTGTTTACATTATATTAATCTTTTACATTTTAAATGTATTATTATGAATAAATATATATGATGAATAATAACATTTATTTTATATTATTTTTTAAATTCTTCAAAGTTATTATAAATGTATATATATTCATACTAATACATTTAAAATATCAATAAAATTAATAAAAATGTAAAATACATATTCCCATTAATTATATCCATATATTGCTCCTTCCTTCTCTGCTGCTTCTGCCGAGCTACCTGTATTACCTGCAGACGGAGTGGGACTTTGTGACCGGCACGGCCACAGAGATATAAATCCCATAATAAACTCATATGAGTAAAACACGCAATCAGGAACGATCCAGCTTGGTTTTATTAAAGTATTTTTTATTCAAATGTTTTAAATGCTGTCAATATACGACCCCTCCCCCTGTTATGATATCATGTTATTATACTCTGTATCCCTCTTCGGCAACATAGCCCACTGGGGCTTTATCTCTGAAATAAGTAAAATCACATACAAAAATTACACCCCATGAAAAGTTGATTGCATACATACGTGTATAGGGCGGTGTGGTGTGGTATGCGAAAAGACTTTCATTGCAGGGTCAAGATAATTTCATACATGATAGTTCTATATACGTTGGTACACAAGTACAAGGTATATAGCTGGACCTCTGTACTGACTTATCAGGATCGTGGGATTCCACTTGGGTCATGACTAGCTGTCCCCTATGAACAAATTATTTACATTATTTACATTATGTTTACCTCCTATACACTATAGGGAATAGTAAAAAGATAAACCAGTCCTTCTCATATGTATTGCACATTATAGAAGCCATAGATCATATATTTTATTATGTTATCATTTTCATCATTACTTTGTTATTTGAAGCTCCATCATGATACTTGTAATCTTACAATGACTGACTCCATTCCAAAATGACAGGTCTTATGCAACTGTAAAATAATGACACCTTCTAGTCCTTTCACAGTGTTTTGTTTTGTGTTTGTATATGTGGGTTGTTGTGCACCGCCACTCGCGCATGAACAAGGCTGTTTAGCCGAAACACGTTGCTGGGGCTGAATAAAAACATTTGAAAAAATACTTGAATAAAACCACGTTGGATCATTCCTGAGTGCTCATTTTACTCATATGAGTTTATTTTGGCATATATATATATATATATATATATATATATATATATATATATATATATATATATATATATATACATACATACACACAATGCAACAGTAGGCAAAGTGTTGGCCTTCGGGAGGGTACAATTTGCTACTCCCACTCCAGTCAGTGCAACAGTATTAAAAGTGTTTAACTTTGGAGGGGTAAAAGTTACTGTTACCACCCCAGCCTGTGCAACAGACTGGAAAGCGTTGGATTTCGGAGGGGTGAAATATATTATTGCCACTCCAGTCAGCGCAACAGTAGGGAAAGGGTTAGACTTTGGAGTGGTAAAATGTACTATCCCCATTCCAGTCTCTGCAACAGTAAGGAAAGAGTTGGATTTCAGAGGGGTGAATTGTACTATTTCCACTCCAATCCAAACAGTGCAACATTAGGGAATGTGAACTGTGAAGAAGTTAATTTTACTGTTTCTGCAGTCTAAGCAAGAGTAGAAAAAATACTTCACTTCAAACACAAAATATGAGTAACCCCATGAATGTAGAAATAATATTAAACGCTTAATAAAAACTTAATTAACAGAAAACTATATATATATATATTTAAAAAATGTAAAGCAATTTACATGATTACTATTATATAAAAATACCAATAAAAAATATTTTTTATTCAATTATTAATTAACTTCCCACTGTGTACCCCAATGACCTTAGCAGTCCACACCTAAGATATAAGTGGAAAAATAAAAATTTCATAACTTACATATTTAAAATAAACTAAATAATTACTTAACAATTAATGATTATTCGTTACTTATTACATAACCTCCCACCCTAGACCACGATAAACCTAGCATCTCACACCTAAAATAAAATGAAATTAAATAAATATTCCAGAATTTGCATATTTAAAATTAAATAATTGATTTACAGATAAGGAACAGTTAATTAATTATTACTTAATTAACTTCACAACCTAAAATGAATCAGTATTCCATATGTTAAACAAATAAATTAAAATTCACTCAAATAATTAACATTTAATAAATTGACCTACCACCCTTTACCCCTACAAACCTAACAGCCCGCAAATAACATATAGCAAAAATAAATCAATATCACATAAATTACATAATACATCTCAATTATATAATTATATAAGATGTGTTAAATAATTCTCAATTATTTATCTAATTCCCATCCTATCCCACTTCAAACCCAACAACCTGCTACAACAATTTAAATTTAAATTAAATATTTATATTTATAAAAAATTCACAAATCTCTTAAAGTTACAGGCTATATTTTAGGAATGATTAATAACATTTATTTAAACAATAGTGACACTTAAAATTAATATATCAACCAAAAACAAATACAATATTGGAAAAAACAATATTTAAACCACTATATTAGTGATAACGATATTAAAAACATCAATATTTTTTACAACAGTATTACTTACGTCGAAAAAACGAAATTCTTGTCAGCGATATTTCTTCATCACGATATGTCTGTGTCAGAATATTTAATTTATGATATTTCTATCTCCTAATATTTTTAAAACAATATTTTATCCAAATACCAGTTAATTTGAGTGCTGGATGTGAGGTTAAGGGTGAGCCTGGTTGGCACAAGGTGTCTTTGCCAGAGTTTACTGTTTCTGCCTTGTCTGTATTTAGCCGTAGGCCGCTGGTTTTCACCCATTTTGCGACTTTGCTCATGCAAGCAGAGAAAGTGGTCCTGGTGTTTGACATCTTATTGGAGAAGAAGAGTACGACCTGGGAGTCATTAGCGTTGGACATGATATTGATTCCATGGTTGCAGATAATGCTGGCAAGTATGGTAATGTAGGCGTTGAACAGAGTGGGGTGGAGAGAGAATCCTTGTGGAAATCCGCAGATAAAGGTGAAGGGGTCCAGGCTGACTGACTGGGTGTGGCCTGTCAGGTAGGCACAAAACCAGCAAAGTGCAGGTGTTAAGATGGCAGCTTTGTGCAGTCACTGGATAAGGATAGGGTGGGAGATTCTGTCATAGGCTGTGGAATGGTTCAGTAGGATGAGGGCTGTTGTGTCACCTCTGTCCATGATCATTCGGATGTCGCCTGTGGCGGTGATAAGGATAGTCTCCGTTCTGTTGTTGGGTCTGAATCCAGATTGAGTGGTATTGAGTAAATGGCTGTCATTGAGATGGGTGGCTAGGCATTTGCTTATCATCATTTCCATGTCTTTCCAGTATGGCAGCAGGGAGATAGGCATGTAGTTGTCAAGCATCTTTGCGGCTGCTGGGAAATTCTTGAGCAGGGAAGTACTGCGGCATGTTTCCAAGTGTGCGGGTAGGTGGCTGTAATGATTGAGTCATTCAGGATCAGGTTGAGACCTGCTCTGATAGGGTTCTGTTCTTTGAGGGTGGTCCTCTGGGCCTTGGCTGACATGAGCAGGGGGGCTGCGAGGATGGAATGGTCCAATGGAATGGTCCAGTTGAAGCTTGAAGTTGTTGGAAAGTCTGGTGATCTTGTTGCTGACGAATAGGGGACAGCTGTGTGCAGAGGTCCTGAGAGGTGGTGATCTTGTTGCTGAAGAATAGGGGACAGCTGTGTGCAGAGGTAGTTATGCTGGTGAAGCTTGCTGCCAAGCAAGTCTTTCACTATGCAATGATTTCCTTGGCACTGTTAGTGCTCCTTTCAATGCGGTCAGTGAGCACAATGCGTTTGGTGGTTCCGAATTGCTGATGGATGCGTCTGTAGGTCCTCATGTCAGAGTCATCCTAATTTTGCCTCCATCTGCTTTCAAGTTGCTTGCAGTGAAGTTTGGTGAGCCTGAGCTCTTCTGTGTACCAGCTTGCTTGTGGTATTTTTCTTGTGGCCTGTGAGAAGAGCCAGGCTTTCTGCGCAGTTGGTGATCCAGTCGTTAAATGTGGAGATTGATTCCACAAGGTTGTTCTTGTATCAAATCCTGTTTTGTAGGAGTTTGGAAGACCAGAATGTTTCTGAGGTCTTGTTCCAGCCCTGTCATAAAGATTTAGGGATGGTGTTTCTCCGATGGTGTAGGGTGAGTATGAAGAGGTTAATATAGATGTGTTCAAACCAGGTGATCAATGTGGCGTGTCTACTGTGATGTTGCTGAAGCTGGTGAAGACGGGTTCCAGGAGGTGTCCAGTGGCATGTGTGGTGTGTGTGTGTGAGGCCTTCCAATCTCTGGGTATGTCTGAAGTTGGACAGGTCCCCAAGGAGGTTTGTCGTGTTGGGATCTATAAGGTTCTCCAAGTGATATCTCAGAGGAGAATGAAGGCACTGTAGTTGAACATAAGGGGGTTGAAAAAGTCTCTGATGATGCTGCTGAAGTTGGCAAATGGTCCGGGTTGTGAGCTTTTATATAGAAAGGACACTTGATCTCCGGCTGGACGTTCAGCTGTTTATTGGCTTTGTGGGCAAGATGAGGGGAAAGGCTGTGCATAAGAGGACATTGTCCAGATAGCTCATCCTATCTTCTACCCAATGGCTAACAAAGAGCCTCCTGAAGCTATTAGATCTCATTCCACTGGTGCTAAGTCTTCTACTTCCTCTCTAGTAATAGGTGTGCCGGTAGTTGACATTTGTAAAGTGGCAATTTGGGCCTCCCACCCCACTTTTGCAAAGCATTATTGCTTAGACTCCGAGGTGAGGAGGGACGGTCACTTTGTCCTTCTGTGTTGCAAGATTTTTTGGTATAGGCATACAAGCACCCACCTCTGAGTGCTGGACAGTTTGGGATTCTATTCAAAGGTGAGGATTCCACAGTTAGAGGTATCCATCAGAAGAACACCTTCCTACCTTCAGGAACACTTTTTCTGATGGATAATGTAACTACCTGTGGAATCCTCACTGACCCACCCACCTCCCCGTTGCTTGTCTGCACATGCTAAGAAGAAATCTGTTTATATGTTACTTATGTTTTTCTTATTTCATATAAATATTTGTATATATGTATCTGGATTGTGACATGTTGTTGCATTTTTGATGTTGGTTTCACCCGTTTGCCTCAAAGGCATGAAAAATGTAGGTGGAAACTGATGTCCTCGTCGATGTGGAGAGCTATGAAGAAAGGTTTGTGTGGGATGCTGGCGCATTGTGGAAATTCAAAAGATGAGGAATCCACACATAGATACTGTATCAAGCAGAAAAAGCTTTACTGAATGTAATTTACTTGTTGGTGCTGGTGACTTATGTGAAAAACCCATGGGTTTAGACAATTTGCACACTGATACTCATTATTAGGTTCTTTTACAAGGGATTTCATATTGTTTTGACAACTGCATTTGTGCATATGTTTAGTTTTATTACAGTATACCTGATTGTCGCCTTATTGGAAGACTTATAAACCAGCACAGTAGTTCTGATTTGCGTGTAGGGTCAAGCCAGAGATAAATGTTATAGGCTTGATTGTTTATAATCCAAAGTTATTAAAAAGTCAGAAGGCCTGACATATTGATTGCTAAAAACATAATTTAAAATCAATGCACATTTAATAGTAGATTGTTATTACTCTGTTTTAAAGTCTATAGATATCATACACTATCACAGTAGGCAAGCATTTTGGTGCTGCCTACCCCCTCTGGCAAACTGTGGTTATAGAAGATTTGTAATGTCAGAATCCTTGTGCATGCCTGATGGTTGCCTTGTAGGAAAGCTTATGCTTTGTATAGGAGGCCTCTGTTGTTTAGGGTGTGGTCATTAATAATAGCAGCAGGCCTAGTTGGTACACTAGGAAAAATATTTCTGTTGCCATAGGGCTTATCGGTTTATTGTGAAATGTAATGATAAACATATTAGTCTTGACATATTGATTGTGGAAAACATTTGAAAATCAGAAGGCATTTAAGAGGGGGTTATTATTTCTCTGTAATAAAGCCAACAGTTATGTATTTTGTTACACAAAATACCTCTATAGGGAGTGATTTTGGTGTTAGTTACTGCCTCTGGCGAACCCTATGGGTAGTGATAATTTAATTCATGCTAGAATCTCTTCTTAGATGTATAAAAATTGTTTTATATCAGAATCTAATAGATAGATAGATAGATAGATAGATAGATAGATAGATAGATAGATAGATAGATAGATAGATAGATAGATAGATAGATAGATAGCCATTGGGTCCTCTCAGTTCTGCCATTGGTCTGTCTGAGTGTCATTTACACTGCTTCTATCCATGACAGGGGACTGCCCTCCTGAAAATGAGCGTGCTTTAGTAGTTGGCCTGGTTGGACAAATCTTTAGTTTTGAGGTTTATCCTTTTATGGTACCCTTACATTCCCTTGCTTCTCTTATTTTTATTTTACTGTTTCTAAAGAGGATACTACAGGGCACCAGGCAGTGCTAACGGGTTTCTTCGTTGCTGGCTCATTTCATCTGCAGTGTGCCGTATTCCACTTGGCCTCTTCTTCTAAACAAATAGATCATATGGAATGCTGCTGTACATAGTTTAGCATTGTTTTACCATTCCAATATGGCCAATACATAAGTTCAAAATGTGGTGGCCGTGCTTGATCTTTAAAATAATGATAAATTATATACAATACCTTTGCAAGACTGACACCCGCTGCTATGTTTAGTTTTGTTAAACAAAGCTCGTCATGTTTAGAAGGCAGCATGTTTTCTTTTTTCTACTTGTAGTCTTTTAATTTATCCTGCATATCTTGTTGAATTCATATCGGTTTTATTGTGGTTGTGTCAGAAAGTGAATGGTATCATGAGTCAGTTGATTGGTGAAGGGAACCATACGTGCAAAAGTACATATATAATTACTTTTGCATGTTTACACACATCAGTGACACAACAGCCACGTTCATGTATAAGACAGACCTACTGGCATTGTCAATTCTTCTTAAGCTTGAATCCAACTCCGACCCTTCTGAATTGCAAAACATACACCAGCGTTCAGTCCCTTCCATCTGTCGCAAAGGCAGATCCTCCCCATCGAGCAGCTGATTTCGCACACACTACTCGGGTAGTATTATCCTCCTCCAGTTTAGTAATCCAGAATGCAACCCTGACTCCCCTATGGAATCTGTGTGGGTTTATACAATAAAACAGAGAGGTGCCTACCAGTAAATTTTTATTCAGTTTACTTTTATTATTTCAAATATTGTGGGTCATGCATGTATCACAAAACATGTAAGCACTTAATGCTACTATGACATAACTCAATTAATAAAAAAAAATACTGAAAAAATAAGAGTTATTCCTTTGTTCATGGTTCACATATCGGAATGGACTACACACTGAAGTAACCTAACTAATGTATGTAGATAAGGTGAGATCTCCAAAGCTGGCTGTCTCAAAACCTGGGCAGTGTATTCCATTCTGATTCTTCTCCTAAAAGATGATAGTTTTTTTCCATTAATAGAATTCCAGTGACAAAGTTAATGTTTGGGTCAGTTGCAGAAGTGGACGCCAGCAGGCTGTCATTAGGACAAGGGCATAGGAAGGTATGCGAACCTATATAATCAACCCTAAAAAATAACGTATAACATAGTTAATTAATTAGAACGTTATAGTTACTGATTTATAGTCAGCAGTTAGGTCTTCTCATAATGCAGAATGGTAATATATTGGTTATAATAATATAAAAATTCAAGGTTTCAATCAGTCATCTTTCTTGTGGATGGACGTAATCTCTGCTTCCATCTAGGATTCTGTCAACCGGTTTAGTGTTTTGTTTTGTTCCTGGTGCTTTTGAATTCTTGAACTTTGTTTACTGGATCTTGGCATTATAGTAGCATTAAGCACAGCTATTGTAACACCTACATTGCAGTATATCAACGGGAATAGGCACGTATGTTGTGGGGGTACTTAATGCAAAGGATCAACGACACCATTTCGTTGTGTGAAGCAGTGGAGTGCGAAGTATGGTTGGAGGAGTGCGTAGGTAAGAGTGGCCCAGGGTCCACATGGCTCTGGGACAGGGGGCAATGTGTATAATTTCTGCCTATTGTTCCGACATGTCCTGACAGTAAGTGGCGTCTTGTTACCTGGTCTTCATTTTAGGGGTCCTCTTCTGCATCCAGATCACTGCTATTCGTGTCTCGACTAGTAAAAGTAAAATGGAGGCCAAATGTAGGCCCTTGGTGGGTATAGCCGAGGTGTCTCTCATTACAGCAACTTGGGGTGAAGGGTCAAGGGGAATATCTGAGAGCTCAGAGATGGTTAGAAATGCTTCTCGCAAATAAACTGAGAGCAGGCACCCCTAAAACATATGTAGAAAATGCATACCAATTAAATTGCACCTGAACGTACTCCACCAAATTTTACGATTCGTTCAGAAGTGAATTAGTATTGACGCAAGACATTAAAGTGTATCAGTTTATGCTCGTAAGCAGCAGTCCGCAAACATTTTGTCAGGTATCTGGTAACCCAGGGATTCCTTCTATCTGCATCTGGCCTTCGGGAATGTACCTGCTGGATATGAAAGTAGTGTTCGAATATGAAATGGATTGTCCGACGTCACCTCGTTCAATGTAGGGTGTGAGGAGAGTCTTGTCTAGTGGTGCCTCAGGTAAAGTGGGGAGCCCCACTTTGGTTGCTGAACGAGATAACGGAATGGTGACAGCGACCTTGCACCATGTTGACTGCAAAAGCTGTGCCTAAAACAGAAACTGCCATTTCCGAATAGATCGCCCATGATAATAAGGCCTAACTGTCTCAATAGCCCATTAAGACTTTTTCCCTAGAGGGAGGAAGCATATTATTGGCGAATATAGATTTTTGAGCTGCAGACCCTATGCCAGACCCCACCATGATCGACCGTGCTCAACTTGTCATGGCATTCACATCAACATCTCGATGAGTCCCCCTTAGTGGCACACAGGCCCAACCCAGTTACGAATGTGTGCGGGTAAGAGCTTGCCCAACATGGGCGTGCATTGGCATGCAATGGGTTGAAACCCAGTATTTTACGTGATGAGCTTGACTGACTAAATAGTATATGTAGAAATAAGGTAATCCCAGGCCTCCAGCTTGCAATGGTTTAGTCAGTGCATCCCAGTGTTTTCTGGGCTGGCCTCCTTGCCAAACCAGAAATGGAGCATTAGTATGACAGGTACGTTAGAAAATAAGTACAAAAACTTGGACAGGACCACCATCTTAAGGTATTCTACCCATAAAGGGTAGCGGTAACTGGATCCAGTGTTCTAAACACATTTTCACCTTATCAAGTGCATTGCTGAAGTTGCTTTGCATCAACTCGTCATGATCTTGGGAGACCCAGACACCTAAATAGCACACATCATCTAGGTTCTATTGCAAAGGGATTCAAACGAAGACGTACTTTTAAAGTCAGTGAGTGGGAGCACTTTCGACTTGGACCAATTTTTTTTTTCTAGCATCTCATTATTGGTTTTTGTTACATCAAGCCAGGCAAAAATAGAAAAAGGTAAAGTGTGCAAAGGACCACAGACATGGTTATGATTATTTGCCAAAACTTACTCAGGATATAGCAACTACTGTACACTCTTGTTACATATTAATCAACATCTGGTGAAGAATTGAAAGTGTGGAACACAGTCTGCATATCTCATAGCAATAACTGTTGGGAGAGAGAGGAAATTTAACAAGCTTAAAAGCCATAAACATGAGAACTTGATGGATACTCCTGGCCTCATGAATACAAATTGCATTAGTGTGCCCTCCATATGGGGGTGCCTTCTTACGTGGGTGCATATCCCGTACCCTCTTGCACCCACTGTGATCACAAAATATGGCAGTTCCTGCCCCCCTACACGTGGTGATGTGATCTCTGTGCCTTGTGAGGGCTGGTTCCCCAATAAGTTGCTACCTGTGTACCCAGCATGCCTCTGATCAGAGAGGTGTGCTTATGTCCATGTGTCAGGGGGATTTGTCATCCATTTTGGATGCAAGCGATGTGAGATATGTATCCCATATGTCAGTCGGAAGCCCCCTATGACCGTGTGTGTGCAGTGTTCCGACTTGGACCAGTTAATCTGTAGTCCAGAATATCTCTCTTAACTGATGTTATCACGGATGATTGGACCACGATAGACCTCCGGATATTGAACATACAGTATAACATCATCTGCATAGAAGGAGATTATTAAGGACCTACTGCCAAGGCACAGTCCACGGTGTGGGTGTAAATTCTGCATGTAGCAGGCCAAAGGTTCTATGGCCAGAGAAAAGATTTGGGGGAGAAAGGATATCCTTGTTGCATACTAAGCCAATATCAAACACTTGTGACTGAATTTTTCACACATCTGCTTTTAAGGATGTGTTTAATCGTTAAATTAGCAATCTAAAATATTTACCAAGTCCAAGCCTGCAAATAGTCTCCATCATGGATGTCCAGGCAAGGAAGTCAAACACTTTCTCTGAGTCGAGGAGGACCGCGACCGAAGGAAGGAAGAAGAGTGTCCACCCTGTGTAAGTTGACCATTAGTGTTCAAAGGTTAAATAAGGTTTAACATTGAGGGATACATCGGGATTGGGTGGCATATAATTTGCCTAATAGGTAGTCAGAGCCTGGAATATATTACTATTTGAACTGAAATGCTAGACTAATCTGCTGAAGTTGAGGAAACAATTTAAGACTTGACTGTTCATAAAGTGGATGTTAGGTAGTCATGTTTGTATCTCCAGGATGCCTATATAGGCAATCGCACACACTACAAAAAGCCTAAATAAATAAATAACCATGTCAATAATTTCAGAGCTCTGGAATTTGCATGAACCAATGTCTGGGCTTCTTGTTAGAATGCCGGCCTGCAGTTATGATCACTGGTAGCTTATTTCACAATCATATGTTTTGCTTACAATAATATAAGGAAGCAGTTTTACTGACATTTGCAATTGCTAGTATGTTATTGTATCTGATTTGGGTCCTTTGAAATTATATTTTTGAAGGCTGGTATTTGTCTACCACTCATTAGTCTATGGCCATGTTCATGGGATATTTAATCCGGTTTTTGTAGCACGTTCCTGATTTTACATCCAGGGAACTTACTGTATGAGTTATTGTTGCATCTCTTGTAATGCAGAAACACTTAAAATACTCTGATTCACTACGACGCTGTGGTGTATATATATATATATATATATATATATATATATATATATATATTTTAGATTGCATTGATTTTTAAAATTTTGACTGCTTGCAAAGGGGGCTGGATGATCTTGTGGTTTGTAAAAGTTTACAGGCCTAAGGAAGCTATTGGCTTACAATGTTCATTTAGATACATTGATTAATTGACAGCTCTTCATCAATAAACAGCGGCATACTATCAATATCAGGGCCGCCCTGGTGAAAATCCCCTGTTTGGAAACATTCAATACATTATGATGAGATCATGAAGCCCCGTTTTAACCTACAAGCGGCTCAATGCATTACACAACCCTTGCTAAAATTTGCAGAGGCCTCCAGGCCATGAGCTGCCTCATCCTCGCATGTTTCAGAGGTTGATCATTAACTGTGGTCAAAAGCGTTGTACAAAAGCACATTTTCATCGTCCCCATTTTTCATTAAATTCTGCTTTCAGCTTAGTACCATCGCAGATGAAAAGTATATATTCAGCAGAGAAACCACATGTACTTGTCTCATTATATAATTGTTTGGGTTTTTATAATGATATTAAAGAAGTGACCAGAGAGATTAGCTTCTTGAGGCTAACTACACTGGTGGACGGTGCATGTACTGTTCCTGTCAGTGAATCTTATAACGTAGGCGTCTGAATATTTCCATACAGCAGTTTTGTGATGTGTTTTCTTTACGTAATGCTTTCTTTTCACAGGTGTTACTCTGCTTTTCCAGGGACACATCAGTATTGGAACATTTTGCCTACAACAGTGCATCTCCACCAAAATCCTACATTCGAGGTAATTCGAGGGACTTAATTTAGAGGTTGGAGGAGTCTGAAAATCCTCTCCTTTAGGTGAAAACACTACATAGTAAATAGAATACAACGAATGACCTTCCTTCACCCTACGAATATCACTGCAGAGGAAATTCAGCCATTGGATGCTCCATATTTAGCTTTTCTCCAGACTCTAATTAAGGCCGTGGGTTATTTTAAATATTTCCCTTCGTGGGATTTAACTGTACTAATATGTTGTGCTTCAGACATGTGATTAATGATATTTCGCAGCTGAACACTTTTTTAAAATTGTGATCATAATTACTGCTCCCTGTTTTATGGTATTTACTTTGTTAACACTTTCGTCAGTATTTATCCATATTTACTTTTTACCATCATGCTGATATTTATCCATATTAGTTTGTGTTTTGAGATTAAATGGAGTCGTAAGATGGTACATTTCCAAATTTATTTAACTGATGACACACACTCATACTTAGATGTCTGTCGTGTTTTAGCAAATTAAGCAACCAAATACAACACACTTTATACCCAGAGGTAAATAATATCATTATAAGTCATCTATACGTTGACTTATGCTTTATATTTAAGGAATTTTCATCCTGTCTTTAACTTCCCATGCGTTCTACCCGCACAACTGAATTCACGAAAGACAGCATGGCGAGTTACTCACACGAAGCACAATGTCCAGTATTTTTTCACTTTTGAAAATGAATACAGACGGGAAAAACTGATTTCTGTCTATATTGGTCTGTAATAATCAGTAAAAATGGGAAATTGGGAGCCTTAATTATAATCTAAACTTATTAAAAATGATGATTTCACCTAAGGGATAGCTTTGTTATAGAGGTGTTCACAGAACAACCTACTAAAGATCCTCCTAATATTGAATCCTAACATTTCTTTTTTGGTAGTGCTTTATACAAAATACATTTCCTTTACTAAGCAACATAATACCAACAGGCTTTTTTTGACTTTTTGATGAGTATTTTTGTAAAGTGTGTTGAAATGACATCGAGGAAGATAGGTTTCAAGCCGTGTGGAGCCCTTCCCTGTGACATGTAGGGCATGGACCCCTCACCTTGTCTTCCTATGGTGTCTTGAGAGTGACCACAACTCAAAGTTGTGCTCAGACTACCAGGTCAGGGCACCGAAGGGTTTGAGGGAGTGGTCCCTGAAGCTGCTTATGGCCCGGCAGTCAATGCCATCCAGTGCAACTCCTAGGAGGTCACGGTCCATGTCGAGGAGGTGATTGCGGGACCGTTCCAGGACCCCTAAGTCCTCTTCCTTCCACTCGAGGTTCTTGGGACACTCGTGGAAGAGGCACAAGAAGAAGAGGTTTAAATGGACTTTGCCTCGTCCGTTGGCCAACATGACGAGTTTGGAACTGTAGCGTTCCAGGCACAGTTCCGCAGAATAGATGCCCAGTCTGACTGCACGCCTCCCTCCATTTCCAGGAGTGACCTCTGCTCAAGTGAAAGATTTTGACATACCCATGTGCCACATCTTCGAGTGGGCCAACCCAGCTGAAGTGCCTTCAGGTCCCACGGGGTCGGAGGAGACCCCATCAGGTTCCGCACCGGCAGCTTCAGCCTCGGCTCCGTTGGGGCTTCATGGATCCAAATCTGGACTCCCAGTGGTTGTATCCATGCAACCGTCTCCAGGCACCCGTCACAACGCCAATGCTCATAGCGCCACTGGTGCCCACCAACAGCGCCAGCCCCATTCCAATTCCAGACTATCCCAAGCCAGAATGGCACAGGGTGACCCTAGTTACCTCTGCCAACACCCCACCCCTGAGAGCTTGGTATTCCAAGCCTCAACTTCCCATGGAGCTTTCCCTCCCTCTCCCCCCGGACAGGGAATCTTAAGAGGCTGAACCACCTTGGGAAGAAGATGTTTTCTTCCACCAGCCTAGCGTATAAGTCGGTGAACACCTCATGCCTATTGAGCTGTTTCTTGCACACCTTATGAGATACGTTTGCGCAAGTGCTGCCACAGGTCCCAGAGAAGGCCCAGGCATCATCTCCCAAGCAGTGGAAGATGGGAGGGGTGCAGCTAAGTTCACCATAAGGTGTGGTCTGGACACGACTGACTCGCTGGGCAGTCCACGTCTGGTTGAGAATATCTGGCTTTCTGCAGGATGTCCAGGCAAACCTTATGGATATGCCCTTTGATGGAATTCGCTTGTTTACCGAAAAGGCAGACTCGCCGCTGGAGCGCTTTAAGGACTCTTGTGCTACGGATAAGTCCTTGGGCCTCTCAGCAACTCCTTGTCCACCGTCTGCCTTTCACCTCTTTCGTGACCACGGAAGGAGCATACCACCATGCCAGTCCTTTGCCAACTACCATCCGTCGCAAGCTTCCCAAACTATGCGAGGATGTGGATGCGGTGTCTTCAGACCTAGAGGGTTCTGGGAGCCAGAAGTCATCTGCCTCCCACTCCCCGGCAGCTGCAGCTTCCAAGCTCTTCTAGTTTGATTCTACAGGACCATGCTCATCCAGTTGGAGGGGGGAATTCAACATCATCTACTATACTGGCAGTCCATTACATCAAACGCTTGCGCTCTGCAGATCATTAGAAAGGGCTGTGCCCTGCTCTTCCAATCCTTTTCTCCCCTAATACTGCCATCATTCGAACAACTAACAGAGGATCATTTGTCTGTGCCCCAAGAGGATGTTACGTCTCTCTTGGCCAAGGGAGCCATAGAAAGGGTCCTGATACCAGAAGTAGACAGTGATTGTTATTCTCGCTACTTACTGACACCCAAAAAGGACAAGGGTCTTCTCCCTATTCTTACACCTATGGACTGTCAATCTCTTCCTAAAGAAGGAGACATTCAAGGTGTTTACAATGACTCAGGTCTTGTTTGCACTACACCAAGAAGAATGGTTTGTTGTGGTGAACTTACAGGATGTGTATTTTCACATTCCCATCCTGCCTGCCCACAGGCGTTACCTGCGGTTGAAGGTAGGCCACAAGCACTTTTAGTTCACTGTGCTCCCATTTCGTTTTACCAGAGCCCCTCGAGTGTTCACCAATGTGATGGTGGCAGTCGCAGCTCATCTGCACAGGTTAGGAGTTTCAGTCTTCCCCTACCTCAACGATTGGGTGTTAAAGGCGAGCTCGCCCTAGACAGTCATCTCCCACCTCCAATCTACAGCAAAATTATGCATTTGCTGGGAGTCACACCTGACTCCCTCTCAGATGCTCTGTTTCAGAGTAGCTGTTCTAGACACAGTGCAGTTTCAGGCTTATCCTCCCGAGCAGCAGGTCCAGGATATTCAGGTTATGACACCAGTGTTTCAGCATCTAGCCTGCGATCTGGTGAGACTGACTCTGAGGCTGCTGGGCCTTATGGCCTCCTGCATCCTGCTGGTAAATCTTGCCAGATGGCATATGCGGGCTCTGCATTGGGACCTGAAGTTCCAGTGGGTGCAGCATCAGGGAAATCTCTCCGACATAGTTCATATCTCCAGGGGAACAGCAAAAGACCTGCAGTGGTGGATTACAAACTACGATTGGGTCAGAGGCTTGCTCCTTTTCCTTCCCCAACCATATCTCACAGTAGTGACAGATGCATCACTTCTGGGATGGGGTAGCCATTTGGGAGAGGTGGAGTTCAAGGGCCTCAAGCCTCTGGCTGAATCCGAACCCCACATCAATTTGCTGTATCTACGGGTGATCCAGCTAGCTTTGAAAACATTTCTTCTCTCTGCTAAGGGGAAGTTAGTGCAGGTGTTCATAGACGGCACCACTGCCATGTGCTACTGCAACAAGCTGGATGGTGTGGGGTCATGGACCCTTTGTCAAAAGGCCCTGCGTCTCTGGACATGGCTGGGGCAGCAGGGGATAACCTTGGTGGTTCATCACCTGGCAGGTTCTCTGAACGCCAGGACGGATGAACTCCACCAGTGATGCCTAGCGCATCATGAATGGTATTTCCACTTGGGGTAGTGCAAGGACTCTTTCAGCAGTGGGGAGAGCCCTGGTTAGATCTGTTTGCCTCTGAAACAAAGCGCAATGTCAGTGGTGTTGCGTGTTGGAGTTTCCAAGGCTGCAATCGCTCAGCAACGCTTTCCGTCATGAGTGAAGCTCAGGCCTGCTGTACTCATTTCTGCCCCTACCACTCCTGGGCAAAGTTCTCAATAATATTCAGAACAACTGGGGCCTATGTAATACTTGTAGCTCCGGAGTGGGCACGGAGAGTCTGGTATTCAGAGCTTCTGAAGATGAGGTTCGATCCTCCGATCAGGCTGCCACTTCGGGACTGGGCACTCCTAAGGGCTATCTATCCACTTTATACGCTGTCTGACCAACCTTCTTTGTTCAAGTTCTCTATTGTAAATAGGTTTACAAAAGGGCTTGTACATATGTTTCCCCCATCGCCCTTCATTATGCCTCTGTGGGACCTGAACCTGGTTCTCACATACCTCATGTGTGCTCCATTTGAGCCACTCACAACTGTCCTCTCAGGCTGCTCACCATCAAAACAGACTTTCTTGTGACCATAACATTTGCCCGGATGGTGAGTGAGCTGCAGCCCTTGTCATCTAAGCCTTCATATCTCACAGTGTTCCCTGATAAAGTGGAGCTTCGCACCCAGGCCCCTTTCCTCCCAAAGTTGGTGACTTCATTTTACTTGGGACAGACTGTCACCCTCCCCACCTTCTTTGCTCACCGGCATCCCTCTAAGGAAAAGGAGCAACTCCAATGGCTGGACCCAAAAAAGTGTTGTTGTTCTACCTTGACAGCACAAAAGAGTTCCGGTTGGACTACCAAATCTTTGTGGGATATGTGGGAGCTAAGAAGGGTACAACAGTACAGAAACAAACCATGTTGCACTGGGTTGTTCTCAGTATAAAAATCTGCTATGCTCTAAGAACTTGCCTCCTGAGGGCTTATGAGCCCATTCCACCGGAGGAAAAGCTGCAACCATAGCGTGAGCTTGTGGAGTCCCGGTCCTGGACATCTGTCAGGTAGCAACATGGGTGTCCTTGTACACATTTGCCAAACATTACTGCCTGGACAGTCAGGTCTGCAGGGATGGGCATTTTGCCCATTCCGTCCTGCAGGACTTTGTAGTTTAGAAAACTTGTATGCAGCCCACGGCCAGGAGAATATTGCTTGGTATGTATTCAAAGGTAAGGAATCTGCAGTTACAATTCTCTATCAGATGAACAAGTTACTTACCTTGGTTAACACATTATCTGGTAGGGAATGTAACTAGCTGCAGATTCCTTACACCCACCCATGCCTTCCTGCTCTAAGGACTTGTTTGTTAGGGTCAGGGTGCTCCTTCTTCAGGGCCCTAGATTGGACACACAAATGTTGGTTAATTTCATGGCTTTGCGCTCCTGGCGTGGAAAGTGATGAAAAAAGTAACTGACATCCGCGCCCCTGGGTGGCACCTATATAGGTGACTGCGACGTCCCAATCAGTGCCAACGAGACCACACATAACTGAACTGAGCTACCTGATGGCACGTGCAGGGGTATTGCTCAAGCAAACATTTCCTGATCCAGTCTGACTCTTGGGAAATTCAAGGGTAAGGAATCTGCAGTTAGATACAGTATCTACTAGATAATGCGTTACCAATGATAGGTAACTTGTTCATCACTTAGTAGAATCTGGAACTCAGCCACTGTCTTTCCATCGTTAAATCTTGCTTTTTTGCATTAAGATAGCGTTAACACAAAAATGAGCCCAGACACAACATATCTGCTGCTGTCTACCAAGAATAAGGTTGTGTCACAAAGGGCTATATCTATGTTTCTTTTGGAACCTACCACCTGGTCAAGGGTTGAATTCTTGCTATAGTAGCAATAGTGACATTAATAGTGTGTGGCATGGCTTCTGTGTAATACTAATACATTACATGCATGACAGGCCTCATTGCATTTAACACTAAAGAATAAGTGTAATAGGTATAGGGCTTAGAAAATCAGATTATTTATTTGACTACTGATACTAACAATATTTGCTTGATCACCATATTTTCTGTTTTAGAATTCCATATCTTTAGCACTGTTCATATTAGCATGATATTGAATGAAAACAGCTGCAAGGGAGATTACCTTATCGAGGGCTATCTTAGAAAAAAGAAGAACAAAGTAACATTTGCTTCTATAGCTTCCGTATTCTTCTGCAAAGGAGCATTGTTTTCTTATTTTTGTAGCAAAACAGGAACCAAGCACAAGTGACCTCTACTCACTCCCTACGACATCCTGGATGATTAAGGTTTAAAGTACCAGTGAAGGGGTAGGGTTAGACACATTGACCAGTTGCTTTGGGGAGATGCTAATGGGCTGAATTCCTACTGCTGGCCAATGACAGCATAAAGTCTGTGGGGAAAATGTGCATCAACTGGCATAAGTAATGGTTAATAAAATTACACAGCCATACCCAGGTTTGTGGCTGAATGCTACTTATAACAGGTATAACATCCATTTATCCTTTCGCAGGTAACTAAGAAATAAAACCATTTGCCATTATATCCTGGTTATTTGAGCCTGTACATGCACCAACGAGGGAAAAAATAAAAAAAAAATTGCAATATTCCTTTTTAGTGATAGCAGTGATCCTAAAACATTAAGGCCCTCATTATGGCATTGGCGGTACGTGCCGCTTACCGCCATGCTGACTGCCGCCAACATACCGCAGCGGTATACGGCTACCCGTATTATGACTCACATATAGAAATCCGCCACTATACAGACACACTTACAAGTCCACCAGACCAAAGGTCAGTGATAAACTGGCAGCAGCAAAACCCACACAGTTACGTCAACAGAATTACGCCCACAGCATTATGACCCACGAATCACCGTAGCGGACATTCAACCGCGGTAAACCATTGGCGATACATACTGCTGCGCTCAAAATACACACACACATGCAAAACACCACCACATTGGACAATTCAAACTACACACACCTGACACCTATACACACACCACACCCACACCACTATAAAACACACACACACACATTACCCACAACCCTTACCTCTACAAACAATTTACAACAGAGAGACACACCAGGAGTACCCACAGAACCAGAGCCATAGAGCACCATCTCCCATACACCATCCACGCACCTCACAGCACACACCCCAACACATCACCCCACACACCCTCACTCACACCACTCACACTACACCCATGGCACCACAAAGAAAACCCAGGTTCTCAGAGGAGGAGCTAAGGGTCATAGTGGAGGAAATCATCTAGGTAGAGCCACAACTATTCGGATCACAGGTGCAGCAGACACCCATTGCAAGAAAGATGGAGCCATGGCGGACGATCGTGGACAGGGTCAACGCCGTGGGACAGCACCCCAGAACAAGGGATGACATCAGGAAGAGGTGGAATGACCTACAGGGGAAGGTACGTTCCGTGGTTGCATGCCATCACATACCCACACCTCTTCCCTCACCCCCATAACCCCACCACCTCACATACACCCCACCATCACAACCCAGCCGTCCCAGTACCCAGCACTGCATGCAACAACAATGCATGGACATCACCCACAGCCCTGCATGGACACCCATCACCACAGCATGCACACTAGAGAGAATCACCTAGCCCACAAAAGAACTACTCACACAAGGCAAAGCTGACAGGGCACTCACAACCATGGAGGCCAACACTCCCATGCACATGTTGTCACACACAGAAACATTAACACTGCAATTACATCCCCACAGGACTCCCACAAAACGTTACCGGAGAGGAGGTGCCAACAACATCCGGTCCCCCCACAGAAGAGGCCCACAGTGATGACAGCAGCTCTGCACTCCTTGATCAGGATGACCAACCTGGCCCATCAGGGACCTCTGGACAGTTGGTTACCCAGCCACAGTCCCTTCCCACCACAGAGCCTCCCCACTCAGGATACACCAGCACAGCACCCACCCAACGGGCCCATACCACTGTCCCCAGGACTCCTCAATCAGACGTGTGTCCACCACTACATGGATCCCAGGCAACCCCACAAACACAGGACAATCAAGGACCTGGGGTCAGTGGCAGTGGGCACACGTTTCAGGGGACAAAGGCACAGGACAACAAGGAAGCTTGGAGGACTGCTGTGCGACAGGAGGAGGACAGGCCCAGGAAACCGACTCTCCATGAGGCACTCACCAAAATCCTGGGAGCGTACCACCATTCCCAGGAGACCATGGGCCAGATACTGGCCAAGTTGCAGGAGACCCAGCGGCTGCAGGAGGGACAGTACTTGGGGATCAGGGAGGACCTGAAGGACATCCACACCACCCAGGTCACCATTGCAGGGGTGCTGGCAGACATGGCACAACAACAGGCCCCTGACACTAGCCACACCGATGAACAGCCTTCCACCTCTGCTGAGACTAGTGGACAGGAGGCCCCGCCACAGGAACAACAGGCCACCAGCACCCCTCCCCCTGCAGAACGAGAACCACCCTGCAAACGGTCCCTGTGATCCGGGCAGAAGCCAGAGAACATTGCCAAGACCCCGCCAGGAAATAAGACTCTCCTGATTGTCACCCTTGTGTCCCACTCTGTCACCCTGCCCACCTCCAACTGCCATTGCTCTCCTTCCTATGCCCCCTTGGACAATGCACCTGTGATACAAATAGACTGGAGTCTATCCTGGACGTTCCTCCACCATCACCCAAGCCCATTGCACATCCCCATTTACATCTCAGCACTGAAATAAACACCCTTGGAAAAAATAAGTATGGAGTATGTCAAATGATTTAAGGATGTTGGGCCAGATGTAGCAAAGTTTTGCGAGTCGCAAACGGGCAGAATCGCTATTTGCGACAGTGCAAAATCGGAAATGGGATGCAAAAAGCCCATTTCCGACTTGCAAAAAGCGATGGGACCCGTTTGCGACTCACATCAGTTGCGACCCCATTTTGCGACCCGCAAATAGCAAGTCACAATTTGCGAGTCGCAAACCTTATGCAATTGCAACTCACAAATTGCGACCAGTCGCAAAAAGCCAATTTTGCACGTCCCATTTACCACTAACTCAGAGCAGGTGGTAACCATTACCAAAGTATAAAAGGAGACCCAGAGGCATCTGGGTTCACCAAGATGGCGGAGATGCACCTGATAGCAGTGAGAAGGAGAGTCCACGCAGCCCAGCAGAGGAGGAGGAGGGGCCACAGACAGGAGAAGATATATAGAACAAGGCAGACTCTTTTTCAGCAAACTGAGGATGAGATATATGATAAATACCGCCTTAGCAGTGCAGCCATCCTAGAATTAATTGATTTACTCAAACCACAGCTAGAACACCAGACTCTGCGTGGCTGCGCCATCCCTACGCATGTGCAAGTGCTATGCTCACTGCACCTCTTGGCCTCAGGGAGCTATCAGGGGGTCATTGCTGTGGCAGGTGGGGTATCCCAAAGTGCAGTGTCAAGGTTCCTCAGGGCCTTCCTAGATGCCTTAGTCACGCACATGTCTCACTTCATATACCTACCAAGGAATGAGGCAGAAATGAACAGCACTAAGCTGGACTTTTACCGCATTGCCCACTTTCCCCATGTCATAGGGTGTGTAGATGGGACACACATTCAAATATGCCCCCCTGCAAATCTTGAACACATTTTCCGCAACAGAAAGTGTACCCACTCACTCAATATTCAGGTTGTTTGTGACGCCCATTATGTCATCACGGACATTGTAGCTAAGTTTCCAGGCAGTACCCATGACTCCTACATGTTTAGGCATAGTGGGATACATCAACGCCTGGAACGTGGGGAATTCGGAGACGGTTACCTCCTAGGTAGAGCTACAGACACTTGCAGACATACACACAGGTCACTGTGCACGACAATATGGACTTCCTAACAGTTTACTTTTTGTGCCCAACAGGTGACAGTGCATATGCTCTTAGGCCTTGGATCATGACTTCGTTTTTAACACCCAGCAATGATTCAGAGAGGCAATACGACAATGCACATAAGAGGACCAGGAACCTCATTGAGCGCACCTTCGGACTCCTGAAAGCAAGATTCAGATGCCACCACCGCAGTGGAGGTGCCCTCCAATATACCCCCATTACCGCATTCAAAATTGTGGTCGCATGCGCCATCCTCCACAACATAACCACCCGACGTGGGCTACCTCTCACCCCTGCAGACCCAGATCCTGATGATGAAGAGCAAGAACAACCACATCGCCATCATGGGGATAGGAGTATCGCTAATCAAGGCAGACTGAGACGGGAACACATTGCAACACAATATTTTGGAAGGTACGTGTCAACTCCAACCATACTCACCTATTGACCAAAAACACCATTTGTTAAGTGGAACAAAAATAACTGTTTTATTTGTGCATTAATTAAACTATTTACAATTACTGATTGTCCATGGGCATGAAAATGCAAACCAGGCATGTGGCACATCTTATGGTCCAGGGTGATCTCTAAGACCTTCTGCCCCTCCTGCCAGCCTGGCTGCTCCCTGGTGCTTCCGTCGTGCTCTGCCTGCTACTCCTGAGCACCCTGCTGTCAGTTACAGAGACACTGCTCACTGTCGAGCCCTCCTCACTGTCCTGGGGTGTTTCCCCTGTGCCCCTCGACATATTCCGTGTCTCCATCATGTCTATGATGTGGGTCAGACGTCCCAGGCCCCTGGCCACATCCCCAGCAAAATGGCCCATTTCCACCTGCAGCCCAACTGTCCTCCTCGACAGGCCTGTGGTGTTCATGGCGAGCCTGCCGATGGATGTGGCCATCCTGTCCAGTCTGTGCAGGAGCTGACGGTCCCTGCGCCGCCCACCCTCAGCCTGGGCCAGTAGTCCTCCCGCCAGTTCCCTCATGGCAAGGGCAAGGTCCCCAGTGTTATTGCAAATCATGTCCATCCTTGAGTTCAGGTGCTGCATGCTGGCATGGTTATTGCGCACGAAGCGGTGCAGCACACCACTAATCCTCCCTAAAATCCGATTTTGTAGGCGCTGACCATGCAGCAGATGTGCCTCACTGGTGCTGGGAGGAAGTAGCCCGGATGCAGACTGCAGCCCTGATGTGATGGATCTGCGACGCCTGCGCAGCGGTGGCTGCCCTGTGCTTTCACCTGTCTCATCCCTGCCTGTTGCTGGGGCAGCCTCTTGGGATACTGTTGCAGCAGGTGTGGCTACTGCAGGGATGCTGTTGACCGTGCAGGTGGGGGTGCTGGTGGGTCCTGAGGTGTCCTCATGGGGCTGGCTGCTTTGAGTAGTGCTGGTGTCTTTTTGGAGACCTGTGGGACATGGGGAACAGACTGTCAGTGTCTACTATCTATTGCACACTTCACAATAAACATTTGCCTATGAACTGCCTACTTGACTACATTTCCCATAATGCATCATTCTGGTGTTTGCTACCCTGAAATGGAGCTATCTTGGTTGTGCATGCCCCTGTGTACATGGTGGGTGGGGGTATGGCATTGATAGGGGTACAGGCATATCACATGGTACTCACCGGTTGATGTGGTGGGCTCTGAGGTGTCCAGGTCCCCAAATCCAGACACTGCCTCCTGCTCCAAGGTTTCCTCCACCCTTCCTTCCAGGGGTGTGGGTGGTGGCACAGACAATGGTCCCCCTCCTGTGCCTCTCATCTCCCGGAGCCTTTCAGCCACCCTCTCCTTGGTCCGGGAGCGGAGGTCATACCACCTTTTCTTGATGTCGTCTATGGTCCTATGGCTCACCCCCAGGGAATTAATCTTGACCTGTATGTCCTGCCACAGCTGTTTCTTGGTGGCTTCAGGAACATTGAGGGCTGATCTACCAAACAAGTCATCATAGTGCTGACAGCATTCCTCTGTCAGCACCTCCAGCTCCCTCTTAGAGAATTTCAGCTTCCTCTTCCTTGGTGTTCCCTCCATGGCAGCTGCTGTTTGTCCTGTGTGTAGTTCGGCAGTTATAAAAGGGTGTGGTCCTCCCTCCTCCCAGGTGTATTAGTAAACTTCCTGGCTGTGATGTCATCATCATGTGCCAGGAAGTGTTTCCAGAGTGTTCTGGAGTGGTTTCTGGAGTGTTCTGCTGCACCTGAAAGCAATTTACAAGTTAATCGCAAATTGCGACATGTACTCGCTAATTGCGAGTTCGTTTTTTGTACACTCGCAAAAAGCGACCTCGCAATCGGCAGACTCGCACACTGCGTTGCGAGTCCGGGTGCGAGTCGCTATTTCTGCACGTTTTTTTTCCCTGCATTCCAATTTGTGACTTGCATTTTGCGAGTCGCATCAACTCGCAAAATGCGAGTCGCTAAATTTGTGTTTGCTACATCTGCCCCGTAGTTGTTTAACAATCTGTAGACATTGCAAGTAGACAGTACAGTGATGTATACATAGTTATGACCTGTAATGTGCTGCAGTCAGTACACCAGGAGCCACAAGTGGGCACAAATATCTGCAAATAGACATGTTAAAGGGTACAATAAGTGGCCTTTGTAGTGGGAACAACAGCCAGCCAGAGAAAACTCACTTCACAAAACAGCAATGGAAGGTGAGGTTACAGTGTCTTACCTGTGTGTCACTGGAAGTACTGTTGTATTATATTTGTCCTGTTGTCCACATACTCTTCCTCTGCCTCCTCTTCATCACTGTCCACAGGCTCCACTGCTGCCACATGCCCATCTCCAGCCTCATCCTCCTGCAGAAAAGGCACCTGCCGTCTCAAGGCTAGGTTGTGCAACATGCAACGATGATCTGGCAGACCTTCTTGGATGAGTAGCACAGTGATCCACCTGCCACATGGAGGCACCTGAACCTGGCCTTCAGGAGGCCAAAGGTGCGCTCAATGATCCTCCTTGTCCGCCTATGTGCCTCATTGTAACGTTCCTCTGCCCTTATCCTGCCATTCCTCACTGGGGTCAGTAGCCATGAGAGGTGGGGGTAACCAGAGTCACCTGCAAATATCGAGGTATACCTTTTAGCCACACACTCACCCTTAGGGCCAACCCCATACCCATACATCAACATATACTGGGTGGGGACCATGGGCTCACCTATTAGCCACACCCAGTGCCTCTGGAGTTGAGCCATCACATGTGGGATGCTGCTATTCCTCAGGATAAAGGCATCATGCACAGAGCCAGGATACTTTGCATTGACATGGGAGATGTACTGGTCCGCCAGGCACACTATCTGCACATTCATAGAGTGAAAGCTCTTTTGATTTCTGTACACCTGTTAATTTCTCGGGTGGGGGGGCAAAGGCAATATGTGTACCATCAATAGCACCAATGATGTTGGGGATATATCCCATTGCATAGAAGTCAGCCTTTAATGTGGCCAAATCCTCCTCCTGGGGGAAAACGATGTAGCTGTGCATGTGTTTCATCAGGGCAGACAACACTCTGGTCAGCACGTTAGAGAACATGGGCTGTGACATCCCTGCTGCCATGGCCACTGTCGCTTGCAGGAGCCACTTGCCAAGAAATGGAGCACTGATAGGACTTGCACAAGAGTGGGGGGGAGGGGGTTCCCAATGGGGTGACAGATAGCTGAGATCAGGTCTGGCTCCAATTGGGCACACAACTCTTGGATTGTGGCCCTATCAAGTCTGTAGGTAAGGATAATGTGCCTGTTCTCCATTGTTGCCAGGTCCACCAGGGGTCTGTACACGGGGGTATGTCTCCATCTCCTATTCATCCTCATTGTTTGAACTCTAGGGTGAAAAACGGTGAGCAGATGGTCATATTCAAACATATGTAAAATGCTTTGCATGTTGTGGCAGAAACAGTATGTTAATGTGTAGTCCCGTAAATGTGCCTATGTCTGCTGTGACTCAGTTAGGTGCCATGGCCTGTTCCCCCCTGAAATGGCGGCTGCCTGACCTGTGTGGATGGACAAGTGGAAATTAGGTAATTCCACTGATGTTGTGCGCTATTGCGGGAGGTGGTCGAAGACCGCCGTGCAACACCTCATTGGTTATCATTGGGCACTGTGGGTTCCAGAAGCCAATGGTGATGTACGCTGGCGGTGATGGTACACACCGCCACGGACATGACCGCCATTTTCGATCTGTTCACTCACTTGCTACCTGACTTTCAACAGGAGAGGACCTACACTGCAAGTGCTGCTGTGACCTGTGTCTGGAAGCGACCATGGCTCGAGTGTCTGGGAAGAGGTCCCCTGCCTTCACTTCGGAGGAGTTGGAGAGACCAGTGGATGGGGTCCTATCCCCGTACCGATTGCTTTATGGGCCTCCAGACCAACAGCTGAGTACACTGTGAGCACGATGCATGGAGTATGAATGCATGGAGTGCTGTGTGTGTAAACCTCGTGTAAGGGGGGGGCTGAGGGGTCCTGGGCAGAGTGATGCCTGTATGGTGGTCAATGTTTGTCCGTAAGGGGATGGGAGGGATATGGTGGGCCATGAGTGTAACAGGCCGGATGGCATGGCTGATCCCATTTCTTATGTATCATTGTCTGCAGGTCAGAGCCCATCAGAAAAAGGGTATTTTGCGTGCCTTCGCCAAGGACTTGTGCACCCTGGGGGTCTTTGACAGGCAGAGAACCCACTGTCGCAAATGGTGGGAGGACCTGTGCCGCTGGGCAAGGCGGAGGCGGAGGCCCAGCTGTGGATGGCCTCCCAACGAGGAAGGGGTGCCCATCGAACCCTGACCCCCCTGATGTTCCGCATCCTAACGGTGGCCCATCTGGAGTTGGATGGGCACTTGAAGGCATCACAGCAGCCACAAGGGGGTGAGTAGAGTATCAGAATCAGAAAATTGCACGTTGTGAGGTGTTATCTGGGTGGAGGATGTGGGGCTGTGGATGCCCCTAGGCAAGGACGAACATGGCAGGGTAGGTTCCATTTTGGGCTGGCTCTGATGCACTCCAGCCCCAAATATGCTAGTGGGCATTTACTACTGGGCAGGGTCCTGTGGGTTTCAGGTATGCTGCTATTGGCGTTAGACATTGTACTCCATGGCCTGGTGACTAGCATTGTAACTGATAGTGCATGGCCTAGTGCATATGGCTGTTCCCTGTGTGTTGTGTACATCAATGGTGGAGTTGTTGCTGGCCTTGACCAAGTGTATCTTCTGTCTCTCTCCCCCGCCCCCCCCCCCCCCACTTTTTGTTTTGTCACTCTGTCCTTGTGTGCATTAGCATCATCTGGTGGAGGAGCAGAGGCACCAGCGACGGAGGGAACTGCATCCCACATGGCCCATGAGGCCGAACCCACCGACGGTGAGGACACCAGTGGGATGGAGGGCAAGGGTACAACCATGGCAGAGACTGGAGGGGACAGTTCTGACAGCGACACCTCCTCCGATGGAAGCTCCCTGGTGGTGGCGGACAGCTCTGTGGCCAACCCAACTACAGGTACAGCCGCCATCCCCCATACCAGTACCATTCTCCCAGGAGCCGCTCTGCGTGTTTCCGGTGCCTGCTCACCCAGGAGGGTGGGCATCTCCTTCACCCCAGGCACTTCAGGCCCTGCCCCAGTAAGCCCTGCTGCCCTCAGTGAGGAGTCTATTGACCTCCTGCAATCCATCTCTGTTGGGCAGTCAACAATAGTGAATGCTATCCAGGGTCTAGCAGGGCATTTGCAACAAACAAATGCATTCCTGGAGGGCATTCACTCTGGTGTGGCGGCCCAACAGAGATCATTCCAGGCTCTGGCCAACTCCCTGATGGCAGCCATTGTCCCTGTCTCTAGCCTCTCCCTCCAACTTCCTCTACCCAGTCCCATTCCCCTCAACCCCAGCCTATACCAAGCACACCATCAGACCAGCATGCAACCAAATCAACACACAGAAGTGGCTCAGGCAAACACAAACATCACACTTCATCCCACAGGCACTCACACAAGCACCATTCAGATGCAGACACACCAACATCCACGGCCTCCACTGAGTCCCCCTCCTCGTCGTCTTCCACCTCCCTCCCAGTATCGTCCCCACTCACACCTGCATGCACTACATCCTCATCCACTAACCCATCACCATCACGCCTTTCACTACACGCCCCTTACTGGCAGTCACCACCCCAACATCCATGCATGGGTCCCCTGTGTCCTGTCCCACTGTTTCTGTGCCCCCTCAAACTCAAGCACTCAGACACCCAACAGCCATTCACCTCACGACATCCAGCCTATGCACCTCCACCCAAACACAGCAGACAGACACCTCCTACCACCACTCCCTCTTCCTCCACTCCAAAACCTTCACCCTCTTCCAGCCCCAGTGTCCCTAAAAAGCTTTTTCTCTCCACCCTTGACCTATTCCCTGACCCTCCACCCCCCCCGTCCTTCACTTCGGGCCTGAGTGGTCAGGACCCAAGCTAGCACATCAGCCACCCAGTCCACGGCCACTGTTGTTTCTGCAGTCACTGCAGTTGTAAGAGGCTCCAAGAAGACACCCGTCCACATAGCCAGTGTGCCAGCTGCCAAGGGCAGGAAGGGACCACCAGCTGCCAAGGGCAAAGACAAAGCCACAGATGCCACAGGCAGAATGGATATGGCGCCTGGTGCTGGAGCAGCATCTGAGCAAAGAACACCAGCTATGGCACTTAAGCTGTCCGATGCTGCAGGGGAAGGGCTGGAGCCTCCCCCCACCACAGGCAGCACCGCCACCTGCACTGCCGCCAGCACTGCCACCTGCACTGCCACCAGCACCCCTGCCAGCAGCAGCAGCCCCAGTGGGCAGCAGTCCGAGGCTGCAGGGGAAGGGCTGGAGCCTCCCCCCACCACTGCCTGCACTGCCGCCAGCACAGCTGCCAGTCCCGCCACCTGCACCGCCGCCAGCACCGCCACCCGCAACAGCAGCCCCAGTGGGCAGCCGCCCGAGGCTGCAGGGGAAGGGCTGGAGCCTCCCCCCACCACTGCCTGCACCGCCGCCAGCACCGCCACCAGCACCACTGCCAGCAGCAGCAGCCCCAGTGGGCAGCAGTCCAAGGCTGCAGGGGAAGGGCTGGAGCCTCCCCCCACCACTGCTCGCACCGCCGCCAGCACCGCCACTGCCACCACTGAGCAGGCGTCACCGCCGCCGGGCAGCGTGTAGTCGTGCCTCCATGGGCTGTAGTGCGTCCTGGCCCCTGCAAAAACTGTAGGTGTGACACCTAGGTGAAAGACTGTGACGTTGTACTCCCCAAGTTCTGCATCACAGGGCACAAGGCCCCGTCCAGAACCAGTGGAAGAAGGCATCCACTCACCCCCTCCTTGCCAGGATGAAGCATACTGGGCACAAAGCCCCCTCCAGAGCCAGTGGAAGAAGGCATCCACTCACCCCCTCCTTGCCAGGATGAAGCACACTGGGCACAAAGCCCCCTCCAGAACCAGTGGAGAAGCCATCTACTTGAGAGACTGTAGGCTTACACTCCCCAGGACCAGGCTCTGGGCAGACCACCCACTAGAGAGACTGTGGCTTTGCACTCCCCAGAACCAAGCAGTGGGCAGACTACCCACTAGAGAGACTGCCACGGTGTTTGTTGCTACCGCCGTGGAGGTTGGTGTGTTAAAGTGGCTGTCTGTGTTGGCGGTTTCCGCCGTGGTAATAATTCAATTTTTTTTTACCAATGGCCTGTTGGTAGTATTACAGCTGTTTTATCACCGACCGCCAGGGTTGTAATGAGGGCCTAAATGCTTTCTCATTATTTACATATGCTGTTAAAGAGATTTAATTGAAATTCACAGATTTTAAAATTTTCCTGCTGCAGTAAAGCCACCAGTGAATTTAAAATGCAGAAGTTCATGTTTTAAAGATTATTTTTGAAGTTGACAGAAAAATGGAGATGCTGCTGAATTACAGAAGACACTAGACTTGGTGGATAATGTTTAAAGTTTTAAACAATTGAAATCGATAGTTTATTAACTAAAAAATACATGTTCAGTATTTGCAACTGGCTCATGGAAACTTCAGAAGGATCATCAGTTTCTTTGCTTATTTGTAATCCCTGCCCATTGGATGTACATTATTTTCAGCCACCTGCTTGCTACGCTGAAGAACGGGTGTAAATTATCACCATCAGGGAATGCTACCACTTATCTCTGGAATTTATTTTTGAATAAGATCTGTAGCACAATTATGGTGATGCAAGGTTTTTGATTAAAACCATGTGAATGTGATAGAAAAGTAAAAATACATTTAGCTTCAAAGAGAAGAAAGTATTCTTTGCGACCCAAAATGAGATTGTGGTGTGTCCAGCTACAGGTAGTTCAGAGCAAACACGTTTCCTCATCAGGATTCTGAAACAATAGTTTAACTAATAGCCATCTTTGTAAACCGTAATGTTTCCACAAATGGCATCTCAGCGCAGGCAGTTAGAATTATGTATAGGAAGAGGTTATAGCATTCTAGATGGGTTTAATCTTCCTAGGTCCGTTGCTGGAGACTGCACTCCAGAATTCTCTCAATGCCTTTACCTTCTCCCCCTCAAGTGGCCAAAATTAAATAGGTATTGCTGTTGTAACGCGCAGCTGTACTCGTCTAATACGTCTGAGGTGCCTGTGGTCGTAGGTCAGCCAAACATTATTATACATAAATAATTTTCAGTTATGTAATCAAAATAAAGAAGTTAAAAATGTCCTTTATAGCTTTGAAGAATATTATGAAATAGAAATCAGGTGACTTCCTCAATAATTTCCATTAATTACATAGAAACAATTCATGTATAGCAAAGTGGGCCAAAATGTATTAAGCTTGAATCTGTATTGCCAGATATGAGAGTGGACAGCTGAGCTCTTAGCATGATGCGAGCTGGGAGAGCAAAGCTGACCACGTTGTAACCCTTCAACAGAAGAAACCACATACCACTTGAAGAATAAGACAAAGTGGATCCTGGTAGCTTAGCTAGGGAGACAGAAGATTTCCTACAGAAACCAGAGTGTTGTACTCAAAAAATCAATTCTCACTCACGCTAACTTTTGTTCCAGTCACCCAGTCAGTCCTAACCAAGACGGTCAAGATGGTCAAAACGTTTTCAGACAAAGAAATGAGGAGTTTCAACTCGAAGATGTTGAATTCTGTTAGAAATGGGGTCTTTGGTTGGCAGTCAGGTTACCGCCTGTCCAAGCATCAGTTAACCCCCTCTCACCCCCATGGTAGCTTGGTGCGAGCAGGCAGGCTTAACCTCAGAAGCAAGGTGTACAGTATTTGTACCAACACACACAGTAACCCAGTGAACCCACCTCAAAATGACACAACACAGGTCTAGAAAAATAGGAAATATTTATCTAAACAAAACAAGACCAAAACTACGAAAATCCGACATACACAAGTCAAGTTATGAATTTTAAAAAGAATAAGAGTCTTAGGCCCATATGTATGAACACCTTTTCTTATAGACACAGAATGGATAAAACCCTTTGGTACATCGGCCCTTAATCCTTAGAAAAGAGTGAGAACGCTGTTATGCCACAAAAGTACCTGGGTAGCGTCAAAATAAAGCTGCACGGGCGAGTGTGCATTGGAAAAGGCCAGTGATGTGTTGATTTCTCACTCACAAGTGAGACCGTGCGTCATTCCCCCGGTCGGGTCAGCGTGCATCGTTTCTTCTATCCCGCAAGAGAGCGATGCACCGATCCCAGACAGGCACCTCAGGTCCGGGCAGGCTTTGCGTTGATTTTCGACGCCCAGCAATGCTGCGTTGAAATCTGGTTGCACGGTGTGAAGAAACAGTGCTGCGTGGGGGCTTCCATCGTTAACAGCAGCCGCTGCTGGTGTTGCAAGTGGTTTCTCCCGCTGCGTTGTGTCGATCTCCCAGCCGTGATGCAGGTGGAGCATCGATTTTAGCCACGAGGCCGGTGCCACGTTGTTTAGCAGCCACACGGCGGTCTTTGCGTGGGTTTCTGTCCTTTTCCACCTGCTGCATTTTTCAAGGGCTCAGAGACCGGTTAGGGCACCACTTGGCAGGCAGGACTCTCAGCAGAAAGCTCAAGTGCTGGCAGAAACAAGTCTTTGTTGTCCCTGAGACTTCAGCAACATGAGGCAATCTCATTTCAAGCCCTTGGAAATTCTTCACCAGTGGGAAGTCACAGAAAAGTCAGTTTTTGTCCTCTCTCAGGCAGAAGCAGCTACTGAAGCCCAACCCAGCAAAGCACAGTCACAAACAAAGGGCCAGTGCTCCTCCTCCAGCTCTCCTCCTTGGCAGAGGTTCATCTTGGTTCCAGACGTAATCTGATTTTCAGGGGGTTTGGGTGCTCTTCTTATACCCCTTTCTGCCTTTGAAGTAGGCCTACTTCAAAGAGAAGTCTCTGTTGCTTTCCTGCCTTGCCCAGACCAAGCTTCAGACACACACCAGGGTGTTGGAAACTGCAATGTGTGAGGGCAGGGACAGCCCTTTCAGGTGCAAGTGACCACTCATCCCCTCAGCCCAGATGGGCCATCAGGATATGCAGGCTACACCCCAGCTCCCCTTGTGTCACTGTCTAGAGGAGAGGTGCAAACAGCCCAACTGTCAAACTGACCCAGACAGGGAATCCACAAACAGGCAGAGTCACAGAATGGTTTAAGTAAGAAAATGCCTACTTTCTAAAAGTGGCATTTTCAAACACACAACCTAAAAAACTACTTCACTAAAAGATGTATTTTTGAATTGTGAACTCAGAAACCCTAAACTCCACATTTCTATCTGCTCCCAAAGGGAATCTGTACTTTAATCACATTTAGAGGCAGCCCCCATGTTAACCTTGAGAGAGATGGGCCTTGCAACACTGAAAAAAGAATTTGGCAGTATTTCACTGTTAGGACATGTAAAACACATAAGTACATGTCCCACTTTTAACATAAACTGCACCCTGCCCATGGGGCTACATAGGGCCTATCTTAGGGGTGCCTTACATGTATAAAAAGGGAAGGTTTAGGCCAAGCAAGTGGGTACACTTGCCAAGTCGAACTGGCAGTTTAAAACTACACACACAGACACTGCAATGGCAGGTCTGAGCCATGTCTACAGGGCTACTAATGTGGATGGCACAACCAGTGCTGCAGACCCACTAGTAGCATTTGATTTACAGACTCTGGGCACTTCTAGTGAACTTTACTAGGGACTTACTCGTAAATCAAATATGCCAATAATGGATAAGCCAATGTACACATATAATTTATATAGGGAACACTTACTTCCAGCACAAAGAAGCAACCTGGGAAGCAGAGGCAAAAAGTTAGGGGAGACCATGCCAATGATGCCAAGTCTAACAAATTCATTCAACCATAGAGGCACTTTTGGAATTAAAAGGATGACAGCTTCAGCAAAATATGTCCTGTACCTTCACCACCCTCATCTGGAGACATTATTAATTATACATATATAGTTTTTCTGGACAAAAGGATATTCCAATTAAGACACCATTTATTGACTTTTGGAGCAACCAGGGGCTATTTGTTCTTGTAAATACATAATAAATGTTGAATTGTGTATGCATAGATGTTTTGATATTGTCTTCATGGGTACGCACACACCAAAGAAGTAAACAGTCACCGACGAAGAAAATGAAGACAAACAAGAATAGTTTTGTGATCAATAATGATGAAAATCATGAGTGAAGATTGAGTACATAAGTCCTAGCAAAAGTTTTGTGTGCTTATTTTCTGTAAAGCACTATGCATTTATGACCTACTGGAGTATTTCTATTTATTTCCATAATTTAGAGCTCTAAGCCCAGCAGTTTGGCATGGGCTACACCCTTACAAAATCCTGTCCATGAACAGTTGCACAGACATCCTCACATTAAACTGAGCAACATAAAACTTTCACAATGTCTTGAAAGGTGGTAAACAAACCACATTTTTCATGTTCTGCCACTGCATACTTACATTCTCTGCATTGTTAAACAGTGTTGTCAGGTGTTTCACAATCACCCAGGACCAAAACCTTCTAATACTTTTTGACGAATCTTTGCATATTCTCAGTCCCCAAATCAAAATGTCATTGTGTGATTGTTGCCTGGAAGTCAAAGCTTGTCCATTCCTTCAGTTCACCTTTAATGAACCTTTTTAGCATGTGTTTGCAAAGAAGTTGAACAAAAGACAAAACAGCCCCACTGTTAAGCCCTTGGTATACCCTGTACAAAGCCGTCAGATCCCTAACTGTGCTGCTCTAAAAAAAACAGTGTTGCCCAAGTACTGTTACTTGATTTGACAATCCTTGGCTCTTGCATACTGTACAGCTTCAACAATGGTCATAGCTCTTTTTTAAACAGCTAGCATAAAGAGTAGCTTAACCCAGAATGTCATTGTGTGCTGTAAGAGACAGGCTATTGAAACAATATTCAGCAACTGGTTCATTCTCCTTAACTTTCTTGTGCTTGAAGTACTTTAGATAAACCACATAAATATGCCTTGAAAGCCAAAACACTTATTTAAGTGGCTGCTTAAGTGGCTTGCTTATGGCAAATTGCAACACCATTTTTCTTTCCAGCATCACTGAAATAAATATGATCATTTCCATACGGTCCAGTTCTTTGGCAGTTCAGAACTTATTCATAACTGTAGTGCTAGCCTGTACATTACAATTACTCAGCTTAATTTTTCCATCAAAACTTGCTAAGATGACAGATAAGTATTTCAAATACAGTATCAGCAGTTTGGTAACTAAAATATCTGTGCTGTTATCAATGATGTGTTGAGCACTAAAAATTCTGCCATGGCTTCAGAACATATTGTGCTGTTGATGGCCCCAAGACACTCAAATGGATAATTCTTGCTCCTCTCGCTGTCTGGTATCTTTACATAAAGTGATGAACTCTGTTTTGAGTTTCTAAATCCTCAACCTCGTGGAGTAAGCCTTTTCTTTTGCTCTACTGTTTTCTGAGAATTAAGTGCTGAAAGGGCACAGATCGACAGCACAGATATACAAATAACCAGGGGCCATGTGCAGGAGGGATCAGTTCAGTCTCACACAGCAGTTTAAATGCTAATATGGGTCAATTGACTTAGCAAGCTTGGATTCCAGCCACATAATGCATTAAAAAAAATTCTGCTATGTCTTTAAACTAATGCCAGGTCACTTGGATTCACCCTAGACCAGTGGTTCCCAACCTGTGGTCCAGGGACCCCTGGGGGTCCACAAAGCCTTCTCAGGGGGTCCACAACTGCTTAGAAAATTAATAGTATCAACTCTGTCTACTACAGAAAATGAATCTATTCCTCCCAGATGCAACATTTGAACTGGCGTCCAACTCCTCTTACTCTTGCTGGTGAATGGTGGCAACCTCTGCACCTTGGCCTCCAGCACCTCATTCTGAGCCATCCTAATTTCCACAGCAACCTCATTAAGGGACCTTGGAAAATTGGTTTAATCACGCCCACCGTTAGAACTCCATTGTGCCCTCTTTCCAGCCACAGTACATAAGCAGCTGAATCATCAATAAAGCCATCCCAATGGGCACTTTCTCTATCTGGCTGACAAGATCACCACTCTGGTGGCGCTCAGGACACACTTCACCGGGACACCTTCGGAATGGAAACAAAGAAATGTTAAAAAGAAAACATAAGGCAACAGACCCTTTTTCATGCATGCACCCCGGATCTAGAATAGCTTCCATATATGCGTCAGGACTGTCCCATCCCTGCCCCAAGTTATAGAGCAGAAGACACACAGTTTCAAAGAACAAACAAACATGCATACGAAAGGCTGGCTACGCTGGAATTTTTTCGTCAGCGTCTTTAAGTGGATGTTTCTGACAGTGTTTCTGCAACAGATGTCTTAGTAACAGTGTAGGACTAGCCGTGCGGGAACGAGGATCCTCAAGCCAGAAAAGAGGGGGAACTACCCCGATTGAGAATCTGCAATATTTCACGATACTGCTGCTTGGAACTCCAAGTATGCAGACGCACTTGCGGGAATTGAGGAGTCCATTGAGGCCTCTTCCGTGTTTACAGTAAAACCTTGTCTCCCATCTATACCGGTACTACTACGCTTGACAAATTGTCATCTCATCTTAGGTTGGGAAGGCAGTACCTTCCTCACAATATTGAACGGCGACACTTCGGGTATACCGTATACCCCAAATCCAGTAGATTGTTAACCGCTGCTTGAAGTCAAAAGCATGAGATTTCGTGTAGCGGTTTGGAGAATGGAAGTACAATGCAGGAAAAATACAGTCAGATGTAGGGAAAAGGACAGAATAATGTAGATGATGCCAATGCTCGGGCCCTACCCCCCACCCACCCCCGCCCCCCTCCTCCCGCCCTCCACAGTAAACCTACCGACATCCTCACAGTGCATGCCTTAATTGCCCTAACATCAGTAAGGTTTGGTTCTAGAATGACTCTGCAAAGATAAAAGAGCCGGGCTCATGACAGTGTGTTGGAATTTAAAAATAATAACAATTAGCCCCCTTCCTCTCCACCATCACCCAATCAAGCCCCCGCTCCCACGGTTTCCGTTTTCGAATGCGGAAGTCGAAACTATTATCGAGTGCATAGCGCAATAGCGGCTTAAATATATCTGGTAAACGTATCACCCTCCGTTCCCTTGAGGCTGCATTCCAATGCCGATTGCTCATGTTCACCACGACTGAAGTTCTCGAAATACTATTAAATTCACACAAAATGCTTATATGATTCCAATAATTATCCAAGAGTGCCGGTTGCATGGCGATTAATTGTTTTTATATTATATATTTACAATTTTTTTGTAAAACGTGTTAAAACTGCTTGCTGCTTCCAAGTGCTGGCCATTTTACCTTATGGTAAACATTCGAGACATACAAATGAATGCCCTAATTATGTACGTACCTAGAACGTACAAAGTGACGTAAGTAATTCATAATAACATGCTCTCTGATGTTTGATTGTGCTTTTTAATTTCAGGAAAGCTTGGCTTGGAAGAATATGCTGTTGTTTATCCACCTAATGGTAAGTGTTATGCAGTATTATGACCTCCTCTAGTGGCAGCGAATAAAAGTACAAGAAATAAAATGTATTAGATGTCTGTGTCTAGCTACTTATTTCTAATTTGAGACATTTGGTCGATGATG
Source organism: Pleurodeles waltl (assembly GCF_031143425.1). NCBI lineage: Eukaryota > Metazoa > Chordata > Amphibia > Caudata > Salamandridae > Pleurodeles > Pleurodeles waltl. The sequence continues at coordinate 1,082,336,554 of NC_090437.1, read as the reverse complement.
CTGCCCATGGATTTACTTCAATCTATTATGAAGCGCTATATGTCTCCCTTTGGTTATCTTCAGAGGGCTAGATAATCCCTAGTCTATAATGAAGGGAGGGGAACGGAATAGTTATTTCATGTAGTCAACCGATTTCCTTTTCTATGATTCCTCAGTAGACATTACCGTCTCCAGATTTCTGCTTTCGATTTTTCTGTTACAAAGGCCTTTCGAATAATTTGGTGTTATTATTAATATTGTTAATATTTTTTCAAATGGATGCCTAAAACTGTAAAATATGACTGTGTTTTAAACAATAATTGTAGCATACAGCAGTACTACAGTAACATCACCGAACAGGACGTGGGTGAAAGCAGTAGTGGCTGGTGACTTTTTAAAAGTGATAGGGCGTGATCCGTGGCTCGAATTCCACTGAACTTTTTATTGAAGCGTTCTCTCACACTTTCTAGCACTAAGTTTACTGTCTCACTTTGACTCAGTCTGACTCGGTCGCACTAACTCCTGAAGTCTCATTCATTCTAATCTGACCCATTCTATCTCACTCAGTCCCACTCATTTGCAACCATTCTGAATTACTCAGTCTTGCTCTGTCTCACACATAATAACACTGTTACACTCACTGTCATTCTCCCTCACTCACATTCCTTCTCACACATACTCATCCTTACTGTCACTGATTCTCACTCACTCTGACTCACTCCTTCACTGACTCTCTCTCACTTTAATTCACACACATAGGTGGTCATTACGACCCTGGCGGATTACTTCCGCCAGGGCCGCGGGACGCGGTGGCACCGCCGACAGGCCGGCGGTGCCCCGCGGGGCATTCTGACCGCGGCGGCTTAGCCACGGTCAGAGAAGGGAAACCGGCGGTCTCCCGCCGGTTTCCCGCTGCCCCCAAGGAATCCTCCAAGCCGGCGCAGCTTGCTGCGCCGGCTTGGGGATTCCGACTCCCCCTCCCGCCATCCAGTTCCTGGCGGTTCTCCCGCCGGGAACCGGATGGCGGGAGGGGGAGTCGCGGGGCCCCTGGGGGCCCCTGCAGTGCCCATGCCAACGGCATGGGCACTGCAGGGGCCCCGTAAGAGGGCCCCAAAATGTATTTCACTGTCTGCCTTGCAGACAGTGAAATACGCGACGGGTGCAACAGCACCCGTCGCACCTTCCCACTCCGCCGGCTCGATTACGAGCCGGCTTCATGGTGGGAAGGTCGTTTTCCCCTGGGCTGGCGGGCGGCCTTTCGGCGGCCGCCCGCCAGCCCAGGGGAAAACTTGGAATACCCTCCGCGGTCTCTGGACCGCGGAGCGGTATTCCTGACGCGGAACATTGACGGGCGGCCTCCGCCGCCCGTCAATGTTGGAATGAGGGCCATAGTCACACAGACATACTCACAGCGCTAGAATGGCACAGGTACCTTCATGCACCTGTGTCAGCAATCAATCAATGTCACTATCTGTCTCAGTTTGTTGCTGGACCTGAAGCAGGTCTGCATTTTATTTTTATTATACCACAAGTTAATAATTATTCACTCTTGTTACAATAAAAATGGGCCACAAAACAAGGAGGGTGTAGTGTAGCTGTGGTGCCCATAAAGGAGAGATGCCACTGGTCCAGTGACACCTATCCATCAGACCTATCCACCCACTGAATCCTCCATTGTTTCACTTATCCACTCTCCCTTTCCTCCATCCAGTCATCCATCCTTTCAATCATTCATCTATCCTTTCGCTAATCCATCCACACTTTCGCTCCATCTATCCATCCTTTCCCTCCAACCATCATCCTCCCTTTCACCCAGCCATCCATCTTTACACCAATCCATCCACCCTTTGTCCTATCCATCCACCCATCCACTCATACATCCCTCCATTTATGCTTTTGCTCAGCCATCCATCTTTTCATCCAGACATCTACCTACCCTGCCTTTCACTCATCCATCCATTGTTTTACTCATCCATCTTTACATACATCCTATCTGATAGAGACTTCTAGTTGCAGATTCCTTACTTTAGAATTTCTCCAGGCGTCAGACTGGATCCGGAGATTTTTTCTTCGAGCAGTTCCCTTGCGCGCTGTCAGGTGGCATCAGACTTCGACAGGGCCTAGCCATGCTAGGTTGCATTCAGACCCTTTTTACTTTCGGTATAAATATGAGGAAGGATTGGAGGGGTCGCTGGACCCTTAAGAATACCAGCAAGATGAGCAGAACATGGACTGGGCTCAGGAATTGGGCGACACCAGTGGTCTTCATACCTCCCCAGACACTGGCATGCTGTCTCCTCCTACCGTGGCTACAGTGGAGGGAGCTTCTTACTCCATGTTGGTCAGTAGGACAGCTGAGGTCCTCAGCCTTGAGCTGTCTACCGTTGCAGTAAGGACTAATCTCCTGATGGAGGTGCTTTAGCCCGGAGCCTCTGCTTTGGAGCCTCTCCTTCCATTTAACAAAGCACTCACTGGTGTCCTACAGGGTATCTGATCCAGACCCAGCACAGGGGCTCCTGTGAATAGGACAATCGCTCGCCACCATCAGCCCACCCCGAATGACCCTCAATTCTTGACCCAGCACCTGAGAGCTTGGTCATTCAGGCATCCTTATCATCTGGCACATTCCCTTTTGCTCCCCCGGATAGGGATTCAAAAAGACTGGATAATCTTGGGAAGAAGATGTTTTCTTCCTCCAGTCTGGCATGGTCGGTGAACACCGCTTGCCTCTTAAGACAATATACCCACTCTTTGTGGGACACAGTTGCATAAGTGCTGCCACTAATTCTGGAGGAGGCCTATGTGATCGTCTCCCAGGCTGTTGCCCATGGGAGAGAAGCAGCCAAGTTCTCCATAAGATGTGAGCTGGACAAAACCGACTCTCTGGGCAGATTGGTTGTGTTGACAGTGGCATTACTACGCCACGCCTGGTTAAGAACTTCTGTTTTTTCGGGAGATGTCCAACAGTCATTTATGGACATTCCCTATGATGGCTCTTATCTCTTCAGGGATAAGGCAGTCTCTGCACTGGAGAGAGTCAAGGACTCCCGGGCTATGGCTCGGTTCCTTGGACTTTCCACTTCCCCTCACCCCCACAAGGCCGGCTTTCGCTCCTTTCATGGACACAGAAGGGGCTCCCAGTTGCGCCCCCATCCTAGCCACTGTGCCATGCATGCTGTACAGCCCCTGCGCGGCCGGGTACGCGTGGGACAGGGAACCAGAGGTCTGCCAGGCCACACCTACCCCGGCTGCAGCCTCCAAACCTTCCTAGTCCGACTCACCATGTCAGACCAGTTGCTGGCAGGATAAGCCATCACCTGCCCAACTGAGAATCCATCACAATGGACAGTTGGGTTCTGCAGATCATCCGAAGGGGATACTCCCTCCCCTTCGAGACTTCTCCTCCTGCAATGCCTCCATCATTTGGCCCTCTAACGGAGGATCATTTGGCAGTTCTCCGTGAGGAAGTTATGGCTCTTTTGGCCAAGGGGGCCATAGAGAGGGTTCCTGTGCCAGAAGTAGGCTCTGTTTGCTATTCCCGCTACTTTCTAGTGCCCAAGATGGACAAGGTCCAGCGCCCTATCCTCGACCTCAGCACTCTCAATCTCTTCCTCAGGAAGGAGAAGTTAAACATTTTTCATCTTGACTCGGGTCCTTTCTGCCTTGGACCCAGGAGACTGGATGGTGGCCTTTGACTTGCAAGACACCTACTTTCATATTCCCATCTTGCCTGCCCACAGACGTTACCTATGATTCGTGGTAGGTCACGAGCACTTTCAGTTTACCGTGATCCCCTTCGGCCTTACCAGCGCCCCTCGGGTGTTCACGAAAGTGATGGTGGTGGTCGCAGCTCATCTGTGCAGGTCGGGGGGATTTCAGTTTTTCCCTACCTCAACGACTGGCTGTTGAAGACAGCTACGCCCCAGAAAGTCATCTCCCAGCTTCTGACTATGGTGAAACTCCTGCATTCTCTGGGGTTTACTATAAACATGCCAAAGTCACACCTGACTCCCTTTCAGACACTTTCATTGGAGCTCTTCTGGAACCAGCACAGTTTTGTGCCTATCCTCCCGTCAGGACGTATGGGATATTCGGGCTATGATTCCGATGTATCAGCCTCTATCTGGGGTTTCGGTGAGAATGACTCTGAAGGTGCTGGGCCTCATGGCTCCTGCATCCTATTAGTACCAAATGGCAGATGGCATATGCAAGCTTTGCAATGGGACCTGAAGTTCCAGTGGGCGCAGCACCAGGGGAATCTCACTGACATGGTCCAGATCTCAGAGGGGACTACAAAAGATCTTCAGGGGTGGCTTTTGAATCAGGATTGGGTCAATGGCAGATCCCTCTCCCTTCCCCAACCAGATCTTACAGTCGTGACAGATGTGTCACTTTTGAGATGGGGCAGCCAAATGGGAGAGGCAGAGATCAGAGGTCTCTGGTCTCTGGTGGATTCCAAGCTCTAAATCAATCTTTTGGAGCTCCAGGCGATTCAACTTGCATTGAAATCATTCCTCCCCTCTCTCAAAGGGAAAGTAGTGCAAGTGTTCCCCAACAACACCACCGCCATGTGGTACTGCAACAAACAGGGCGGAGTGGGGTCATGGACCCTTTGTCTATAGTCTCTTTGCCTTTGGACATGTTTAGAACTTCAGGGCATTTTCCCTGGTGGTTCAACATCTGGCAGACTCTCTGAACACCACAGCAGACGGACTCATCGGTCAATGCATAGTCGATCACAAATGGTGTCCCCATCCGGAGGTGGTGCAAAGTCTCTTTCAACAGTGGGGAAAGCCTTGGTTAGATCTGTTTGCCTCTGCAAAGGATGCGCAATGTCTGCAGTTTTGTGCATTGGAGTTTCCAAGGCGGTTCTTTCTCTGCGACACCTTTCATCTCGACTGGAATTCAGGCCTCCTGTATGCCTTTCCACCAATACCACTTCTCCCCAGAGTTCTCAAGAAGATCAAGAACGACCGGGCCCAAGTCATTCTTGTGGTTCCAGACTGGGCACAAAGACTTTGGTACCCAGAGCTACTGAGCAAGGCCACGGATCCTCCAATCAGACTGCCTCTTTGGGAGGATCTTCTGTCGCAGCAGCAGGGGACGGTTTTTCACCCAAACCTATCCAGTCTCCACTTTCTTGCATGGAGATTAAGTGGTGGCAGTTGACGGCTTTTGACCTTCCGGATGAAGTCTGCAATGTTATCTTGGCAGCCAGGCGTCCCTGCCCGTCGACACAAATTTATGGCATGGTGCACGGACAAGTCCGTTGATCCTCTCTCTGCCCCTCCTTCTGAGGTTCTCTTATTCATTCTTTCACTAGCCCGTCATGGTTCTGCTTTGGGCACCCTTAAAGGCTACTTATCAGCTATCTCGACTTTTCTTGGATTGCCAGGTCAACATTCTCTTTTCAAATCCCCTATTGTAGGTAGATTTCTTGAAAGTCTAACCCACTTGTACCCTTCGACTCCATTTATCATGCCTCAGTGGGATCTCAATCTTGTCCTCACTTACTTGATGTGTGCTCCCTTTGAGTTGTTACACAATTGTTCCTTGCAGCTCCTTATCCTCAAGACTGTCTTCCTGGTGGCTATCATTTCTGCTCCCAGAGTGAGTGAGCTTCAGGCTCTTTCTTCCAAGCCTCCATTCTTGTCTGTACATCCTGACAAGATAGTGCTACGCACAAGGGCCTCCGTCCTTCCCAAGGTTGTCACACCTTTTCATTTAGGCCAATCTATCACTTTTTATGCACCCCCACATCCTTTTCATGAGGAGAAGATACTCCACCATCTGGACCCAAAAAGAGCTTTGGCATTCTATCTTAGCCGCACTAAAGAGTTCCACGTGGATGATAAACTCTTTGTTGGTTATGTGGTTCGCAGAAAAGGAAGGCGGTGCAGAACCGTACCATCTCTCAATGGGTGCTTTTCTGCATCAAAATGTGTTACGCTTTGGCAATGAAGCAACCTCCAGAAGGATTGTGTGCTCATTCAACCAGAGCAACTGCTGCTACCACAGCGTTAGCATGTGGAGTTCCTGTCCTGGACGTCTGCCATGCAGCAACGTAGGCATCATTGCACACGTTTACTAAACATTACTGCCTGGACAGTCAGGTCCGCAGGGACGGCTACTTTGGTCATTCGCTCCTGCAGGACTTTTTAGTATGATTTTGGTTTTCCGCCCACCTCCAAGGATGGCATTGCTTGGGTATCTATTCTAATGTAAGGAATATGCAACTAGAAGTATCTATCAGATGAACAAGTTACTTACTTTCGGTAACGATTTATCTGGTAGAGACATGCTAGTTGCGGATTCCTTACCAACCCAAAGAAAAAGGAAGAGAAACCTCTCCAACAAAAAAAAACAATTTGAAAAGAAAAAGGTGGCAGCAGTTACAATACGACATGCCACTCAGGAAGAGGGCTTTACTGAAGAACAGGAATTGGGCACTAGCACTGCTAGATAATGCAGCAGAGGTCACAATAGTTCGCCGGGATCTTCAAGAGCACCTGGAGGTGAAAGCAACTAATGACTTCTTACAAGTTGAGACAGCAGACATGCGTATCTCCTCACCCGATGGGGTGTATAAAGTAACTATACAGTTAGAAGGAGACATTGAACGCACAATCAATGCTATCTTTTGGGATCTTGTCATTAACATTTATGATATTTTGCTGGCCGAGAAGGATTAGGCATCAGAATTTGTCCATAATCTCCCTTAAAGGGAAGAAATAATTGAAAAATCTTTCTCCCCCTCATTCCCAGAATGCTCATGGAAATTCACGCCATTGATTGGGCAGTGGTGCAGGCACCTGGGTTGTATCACAACCACATAGGGTGGGATAAAGACTCCCCCTATCATGTAATACGCATTAAAATCCCAACTCCAATATCCAATAAACATGAAGCTAAAGCACCTGTGAGGGAAATCCTCACACAGCTAGAGTACCAGGGCGTAATTGAACCTTATGTCTCATGAGTGAACAATCCATTGTTCCCCAAAGCTAAACCAGACCTTTCATACAGAATAGACTTAGACTACAGACATTTAAACAGTCACACATGCACATTTGCTATACAAAATGCACACAGCAAAGCACTTATGAACAATATAGTATGCAAAAAATACAAAACAACCCTAGATATTTCCAGCTGGTTTTTCTGCCAAAATATAGTGCCTGAAAATAGGCACTTAACAACTTTCAGTGCTCTAGGCTCTCAGTAAAAAAAAATGCTGACTCCCACAAGGGTACAAGAACAGTCGTGGACTGTTTTCCGCTCCTGTTACATATATTTAACATGACATTGACCCAGAGGCGTTGTCCTACATAGATGACATCTATCTTACGGACAATTACCTCATGCAATATATAAGATGGGTAGCCCGCATTGTAGTGGGATTTGCCGAAATAGGCTACAAATTCAATTAGAAAAAAAAAAATAGCCTTCCTTAGTGTTCTTATCTTGGGATAGGAATTATCAGATGAAGGCAAGAGCCTTGCACCCCAATTTGTAGAAAAATGCACACAATTACAACTTCCAAACACAATCCAAAAACTCATGTTGGGCTTTTTAAATTTTGGCAGAACATACATTCCAGATTATGCACAACGCATTAAACCTTTATATGACTTGATACACCCTGGCTTTTCCAGGAATTCTGGACAGTCAAACACTCAAACATTCTCAGAGCATTACAACAAGACCTGCTTGCAGCTAAACACTTACACACACAAGACACAACAAAAAACACTCTGGCCCTCATTATGACATTGGTGGTAAATTCCGCTTACCGCCTCAATGACGGCCGCCAACATAATGCCGCAGTGGCGAATATCCGTTCGCCATATTATGACACACACACACCAATCCAACAGAATACTGCCACATACACAAATCCGCCAGCCCAAAGGTCAGTGGTACCAACACCCATACTGTTACACCAACAAAGCAACGCACACTACATCATGACCCATGAATCACCACAGCGGATATGCCATGGCGGTAAACCATTGGCGGTACACACCGGTGCGCTCAGAATGGACACCCAAATACTAAACTGCACAACATTGGCCAATACCAAAAACACACACCTGACTCTAAAACACACACCACACCCACCCACCCACAGCACTATAAAACACACAACCACATCACATACAACCCTTTACGAATACAAATTATTGCCACCAGACTGACACCAAGACCACTGCGACAACTAGATACACACACCACATACATCCACACATCCCTCACGCACCCCACTTCACACACCTAACCACAGTACCCAACACCCACACACTTACACACACCACACAACACCCATGTCCCCACAAAGGCACCCTGTTTCACAGATGAGTTGAGGGTCATGGTGGAGGAAATAGTCAGGGTAGAGCCACAGCTGTTTGGAGCACATGTACAGCAAATATCCATTGCCAGGAAGATGGAGCTACGGTGGAGAATTGTGGACAGGGTGCACGCCGTGGGACAGCATCCAAGAACAAGGGATGACATCAGGAAGAGGTGGAATGACCTACGGGGGAAGGTGCATTCCCTAGCAGCAACGCACCACCTCGCCATACAGAGGACTGGCGGTGGAGCCCACCTCCTCCCCCACAGCTCACAGCATGGGAGGAGCAAGTCTTAGTATTATTACATCCTGAGGGACTCACTGGAGTTGCCGCCGGAGGATAGGACACTGCTGAGTCAGCATTTACTGCTTATCAACCCCCATAGATACATGCCATCTCACACCCTCACCCTCAATCCCATTATTCCACTCCATCCCACACACTGCACCTACACATATGACTAACCCCAGTGCCCAGCCCTGCATACAATACCAATGCATGGACAACCCTCCCGGCCCTGCATGGACACCCATCACTAAAGCATGTACAGCAAAGGGGAACTAACAATCCCACAATATATCAACATACACAAACCAAGGTGGCAGGGCAACATTAAGGATAGAGGGGAAGCTAGGGATGTACAATATGTCACAAGCATGAAGCATAATACATCACTTACATCCCTCAGGTGCCCCAGCCAATGTCAATGGATAGGAGGTGCCACAACAAACTAGTGCCCCAACAGAAGAGGCCCCCAGTGATGACAGTAACTCTGGACTTCAGGATGTGGATCAACAACCTGGCCCATCAGGGATCACTGGTCAATCGGTCACCCCAACCCACTCACAGTCCACCATCAGTATCCAACACCACAGCACCCACCCAGTGTCTCCACAACTCTATCCCCAGAACACATCAATCATCAGTGTGCCCTCCTATACAGGGACCCCAGTCCACACCTCACACCCAAGACAGTCAGGGACCTGGCGTCAGTGGCAGTGGGCACACCGTTCAGGGGACAGAGGCACAGGGGAACAGGGTCACTGGGAGGACCGCTGTGCACCACGGGGAGGACAGGCCCAGGGAACCAACTCTCCAGTAGGCACTCACCAAGATCCTGGGTGCTTACCAACAATCCCAGGACACGATGGGCCAGATCCTTGACAACATGCAGGAGAACAAGCTGCTGCGGGAGGAACACCATTAGGAGATCAGGGAGGACTTGCAGGCTGTCAACACCACCATAATCTCCATAGCAGAGGTGCTGGCAGACATAGCCAACATCATGAGGGAATCAACAGCACACCAGCTGGCCCCTACCACTAGCCAGTCTATTGACCAGCCCCCCACTTCCGCTGCATCTAGTGGGCAGGAGGCCCCGCCACAGGACCCACAAGCCACCAGTACCCCTCCCCCTGCAGAAGGTGAACCATCCCGTAAACGTTCCCTGTGACCCAGACAGAAGCCAGAGACACTTGCCAAGACCAAGACCACCATCAGGAAATGAGACTCTCCTGATTGTCCCCCTTGCGTTCCCCCCGCCACCTTGTCCAATTTGAATTGCCTTTGCTCCCTTTCCCATCACCCCTTGGGCACTGCACCTGTGCTACAAACAGAATGGAACAATACCCTGGACTTTCCTCTACCATCACCCCATTCCATTGCACTTTACCTTCAATTTTATAGCATTACAATAAACACCCTTAAACACAACTTGACTGATAGTATTTTATGTGTTGAGAAGGTGCGTTCAGGGGAACAGTCACATCTGGTGCAAATGATAAGAACACTGTGATAGCATACAATTAATGACTTGCAACTGTCTGTAGTAATCACATCAGGACACTATTGTCATATCACCAACAACTGTAAAATGACAAGCCATAGGTGACAGTAAGTTGAGATGCAAAGGAAGCAAATGCCATCATGCTACAGACACACAGATTCAATCAATAGTCAGAACAATGATCAGTTCCCTGTCTCACCTGTGCCGTTGGAAGTATTGACGTATAACTGATGTTCTGTTGTCCACATCCTTATCCTCTGCCTCCTCGTCCTCACTGTCCTCAGGGTCCACTGCTGCCACAGGAGCATCTTCAGTCTCCTCCTCCTGCAGAAAAGGCACATGAGGGCCAGGTTGTGCAACATGCAGCATGCCACTACTGTCTGACAGACCTTCCCGGGTGAGTAGCACAGGGATCCACCTGTCAGATGGAAGCACCTGAACCTGGCCTTCAGGAGGCCGAAGATCCTCTTGATTATTCTTCTGGTTCGCCCATGTGCCTCATTAGAATGGTTTTCAGCCCCAGTCCTGTCACTCCACACAGGGGTCACAATAGGTTTGGGTAGCCAGAGTCACCTGCAAGTATTGAGGGACAAAATTTAGCCTAACACAATGCTATGGGGATAACACCTGAAGGCATACACTAACATACAGTGGGTGGGGACTGTGGCTCACCTATCAGCCCTACTCTGTGCCTCTGTAGTTGGGCCATCACATTTGGGATGCTGCTATTCCCCACGATGAAGGCGTCATGCACCGACCCAGGATACTTGGCAGTGACGTGGGAGATGTGCTGGTTCACCATGCACACCATTTGCACATTCAGTGAGTGGAAACTCTTCCGATTCTGGCACACCTGTTTATTCTTGGGGGGGGGGGGGGGGCAAACGCTGTATGTGTGTACAGTCAATCGCCCCAATAATTTTGTGGATATGCCCCATTACATAGAATCCTGCCTTCACAATGGCCAAATCTTCCACCTCGGGGAAAACAATGTAGCTGCACATGTTTTTCACCAGGGCAGACAAAACCCTTGCCAGCATGATTGAGAACATTGGCTATGACATTCCTGCTGCCAAACCCATTGTCACTTGGTAAGAACCAGTTGCCGGGAAATTGAGCACTGATAGCACCTGCATAAGAAGGGGGATTCCAGTGAGATGACAGATGGCTGAAATCAGGTCAGGCTCCAATTGGGCATACAGCTCTGTGATTGTGGCCCTGTCCAGTCTATAGGTGAGTATAATGTGCCTGTCCTCCAGTGTTGCCAAGTCCACAATGGGTCTGTACACAGGGGTTTGTCTCCTCCTCCTATTCATCTGCAGGTATCTAAGGGGCAAAAGAGTGAGTAGGCTGTCACAATTTGAACAGTGGAACCACAACTTCAGTGTACTTACAGCATCAATGTGATGGGACAGTGGGAATGGCAATGTTTGTGCAGTTTTAGGCAATGACGCAGTTATGGTTTATCTGATCGTTGTCCACCACCTTGAAATGGCAACTGCCTGTCCTGTAACTTGAGCAGGTGGAAGTGAGGTAGCTCCGCTGACGTTGGGCATCGTGGTGGAAGGCGGTCTTGCACCGCCGTGCAATTCCTCATTGGCTAATATGGGGCTCTATGGAGTACATTGGCCAATGGGGATCAGTGCCAGCGGTGACGGTGTACACCGCCGTGGTGTGACCATCATTTTCTATTTAAATCCTCACTTGTTAACTGACTTTCCACAGGACAACACTTACGCTACGTGTGCTGCTGTGACCTGTGTCTGGAACCTACAATGGCACGTGTGACAGAGGAAAGGGCCCCTGCCTTCACTTCAGAGGAGTTGGAGCGACTGGTGAATGGGGATCTACCCCAGTATGGACTTCTGTATGGGCCTCCAGACCAACAGGTGAGTACACCCTGGGCACAATGCATGAGGCGAGGGTGCATGGAGATGTGTGTGCAAGCATGGTGTCATCGGGTGGGGGATGTCTGGTGGTAGTGTACATGGTGGGCACTGGACGATGTGTGTGCCAATGGTGTTGGAAACAGGATTGGTAGGCTATATGTATGACTGGCTGGATTGTATGTGTAATGGTGTCCTCCTGTCTCCATTGCCTCTACAGGTCAGCGTCCATCAAAAGAAGGGATTGTGGTGTGCCATCGCCAAGGACGTGCAGACCCTGGGGGTTTACAGAAGACGGAGCACCCACTGCAGGAAAGGGTGGGAGGACCTGAGACGCTGGGCACGGAAGACCACGAAGGCCCAGCTAGGGATGCCCTCCCCAATGAGGAAGGGGTGCCTTTCGGAACCTGACACCACCCTGATGTCCCGCATACTGGCAGTGGCCTACCCAGATCTGGATGGGCGCTTGAGGGCATCACAGCAGCCTCAACGGGGTAAGTACAGTGGGTGTTACTACAATAATTGGTAGGTGGCATGGGATCTGGGTGAGGCGTGTGAGTTAATGGTTGCCCCTTAATGGCAGGCCAGACATTGCAGCGTGATCCAGTTCAAGGGTAATGGGTGTATGGCAAATGCAGTTAACCTAGCTCGTTTGCATTCCAAGTCAGTCAGGGCTTTGTGGGTCCCAGGAGGTGTGCAGTTGGAGGTGTTTGGCCCTCATCTTGCTGTGGCATCTAGCCAAATCAATGCCAGTGCAATGCATAGTGCTCAATCCTGATCCGTGTGTGTGACAGTGCTGTGTATGCCAACTGTGGTGTTGGTGCTGTAATTGACCCAGTGTTTCCTTTCTCTCTCTCTCTACCCCTTTTTTCTTCTGTCATTTTGTCCATGTGTGCATTAGCATCATCTGGCGAAGAATCAGGGGCACCGGCGACAGAGAGAGCTGCATCCTACAGGACCCAGGAGGCAGAGTCTACTGATGCCGAGGGAACCAGTGGACAGAGGGCGAGGGGAGCACCATGGGGGAGACAGGAGGAGACAACACTGACTCGGATACCTCCTCCGATGGAAGCTCCCTGGTGTTGGGCACCTCTGTGACCACCCCAGCTGTAGGTACAGCCGCCACCCCGTACCAGCACCACCCTACCAGTAGCCACTCAGCGAGTTGCACATGCCTGCCCACCCTCGAGGGTGGGCATCTCCTTTGCCCCAGGCAACTCAGGCCCTGCCCCAGTGAGCCCTGCTGCCCTGAGTGAGGAGGCTATTGACCTCCTGAGACCCATCTATGTAGGGCAGTCAACCATTGTGAATGCCATCCAGGGCCTGGCTTGCCGCAATGTAATACATTCCTGGAGTGCATCCAATCCTGGAGTGGATTGGCGGCCCAACAGAGATCTATTCATGCTCTGGCCTTTTCTCTGATGGCAGCCATTATCCCTGTTCCTACCGTCCTCCCTCCAACTACCACTTTACAGTTCCAGTCTCCTCAAACACAACCCATCCCATGCACACATACAGACGAGCATGCATACAGGACCACACAGGAGTGGCACAGTCAAACACAGGCATCACACTTCAGCCCACAAGCACTCACACAAACACCAGACAGTTGCAGACACAACCACATCCACTGCCTCCACTGTCTCCCCCTCCCCCTCCTCCTACTCCTCCTCCTTCATCTCCCTCACAGTCACGTCTACATCCACACCTGCATGCACTGCTTCAACAGCTACCAGCAGCATCACCACACCAAGCAGCACACACACCTCACTGGCAGACACCTCCACAACATCCATCCATGCATCCCCTGTGTCCTCTCCCACCCTGTCTGCCCCCTCCTAAAGGACACAAACACAGGCACTCAGACACCCAACAGCCATCCAACTCACCTCAGCACACTACCCATGCACCTGCACCCAAGTCCAGCAGATGTACTCCTCTAACAACCACTCCCTCAACCTCTACTCCCATGCCTCCTCCCTCATCCCGCCCTACTGTCCCTAAGAAGCTTTTCCTTGCCAACTTGACCTCTTCCCTCCCTCTGTCCTGCCCGTAAGAGCAGGGTTCCAACGGCCCAGCCCAGCACCTCAGCCAAACAATCTACGGGGACAGTGGAGGCACCTCTTAGTTGTGGAGGCAAGACAGTGAAGGATCCCACTCCACCAGCCAGGAAGGGGAAGGATCCCACTCTACCAGACAGGAAAGAGAAGGATCCCACACTCCACCAGCCAGAAAGGGGAAGGATCCCACTCCATCAGCAGGGAAGGGGAAGGAACCCTCACCTCCTCCTGTGAAAGGGAAGAAGCCCTCACCTCTAGCTGAGACACAGCAGCCCTTGTCTCTAACAGAGGCCCATGAGGCCCTTTGCCCTGCTGAGACACAGCACCCCTCACCTACTGCAGAGCCTGCACAGGAGGAATCTTCACCAGCTGAGACAGTGCAGCTCTCACATCCAGCAGTGGCTGGCAGGGTACCAACACCACCACCACTAGTATTCACAGAGCCCCCACCTCCAGCTGAAAGGGTGCAGCTCTCACCTCCAGCAGGGAACATGTAGGCCACCCACCAGGGACTACTGTACAAGGAGCCCCATCCAGAAGCAGTGGGCAAGTCCCCTACCTCAGAGACTGTGATCTTGCACTCCCCAGCTTTGGGAAATGGGCATGGAGCCCCCTCCAGAAGCAGTGGGCAAGTCCCTGACCTCAGAGACTGTGACCTTGCACTCCCCAGCATTGGGAAAGGGCATTGGGCCCCTCCAGAAGCAGTGGACAAGTCCCCCACCTCAGAGACTGACCATGCACTCCCCAGTATTGGGAAATGAGCATAGAGCCCCCTCCAGGAGCTGTGGGCAAGTCCCCAACCTCAGAGACTGTGACCAGGTACTCCCCAGCATTGGGAAATGGCTATGGAGGCCCCACCAGAAGGGCAAGTACCCAACCTCAGAGACTGTGACCTTGCACTCTCCAGCATTGGGAAATGGGCATGGAGCCCCTTCCAGAACCAGTGGGACAGTCCCCAACTTCGGCTGAGGTGACCCCCACTCCCTTTCCCTCTGAGGTGCCTGTCCACTTCAATGGTGATGCCCCTACACAGTTTTGTAAGTATGTTGTCAGGAAACAAGTTGGGCCTTGGACTGTGCCCTGTGGCCATGTGAGCCCTTAGTACTTTGGACTGGGCATTGTACGTATCTCTTTGTTTTCAAATTGGTTCATGTGGTGGCTTTTGCCTTGCAAATACATTTTCAGTACTTCCGTACTCTAGTCTTTGTATTATAATGCTGTGTGTCGTGCGCCATTGGTTTGTCTGCAGCTGGTTGTGTGTATGCTATGTGTGTCTGGTGTGTGTCACTCTCCTTTTCCTCCCTCCCTCCCTTGTGTGCTAGGCAGCTGTACTCACTGTCGTCGTCTTCGTTGGTGTTCCAGGTGGAGCATGGCATAGAAGAGCATCGGAAAGACTTGCAGTTCCGGTTCCATGGCATCGTTGTTTTTCTCTGTGTCTCTGATGGTGAGCCTTTGGTCTTCTCTGCAGTGTTTCAGCCAGGCTTTTGATGGCGTTGGTTCCACCCCGGAAATCGTGGCGGATTGCAGTGTCATGATATGGTAGGCGGTACCTTGTCTTCCACCTGGCTGTTGATGGCTACCGCCATGTTGCATGGTGTTAACGCCCTGGCGAATAGTGTGGTACATTGGCTGTTTATGGGAGTTATCACCAACATGGTCTTAATTTGGCGGTAATTACCACCACTTTATCACTCACCGCCAATGTCATAATGACCACCTTTGCCACCACTTTATCACTCACCGCCAATGTCATAATGACCACCTTTGCTATCAGAGTAATTGCTGGTGCCATTGGTTTCACCTACTTAACGTTCAATGACGGTGAGACCGTCCCGATTGCATACAAATCACATTTGTATTCTACAGCAGAACAACGCTTTGCACCCACCAAGAAAATTTTCACTGCTGTTCCGATGGCTGTCATCAAAAAGATATCTCTGGCCCAAGGGGAAACGTATCATTGTCATATCCCCAATCCCGTCCCTTGAGGCTGTTACTAAACTGAGCGTTGCCAATGCTAAAGCACTACATACACATTGGATTCAATGGACATTGTCTGTGATGGCCACTGAAGTTGGCTATGTTGTTGATTCAAAATTATAAACTCAAGATTTTTTCCAATACAAGCTTGAATACCCAGTTCCTGCAAACACTTAGCCTACTGAACAATATCAAATAATTATGTACACTGATGATTCAGCCCAACCAGCTATAGGCAGAAAACATCAATACTCCTCTGCTTGCGCAGTTGTGAGTGCCTACATGAAGGATGGTGAGTTCCATCCACAGCATACTTAAAGGCAGACCTTAGGGGACTGCACTGCACAATTGACAGAGCTTAAAGCTCTGGTGATGGCACTGGAACACATGGATCCTGAACAGCTGACGCTGATTGTCTGTGATTCGTACCATTTTGGCCAGTCCTTCAATGAATATCTGTATTACTGGTGCCAGAATGGGTTCAGAGATTCAAAAGGAAACACCGTTAAACACATACTTCTGTGGGGGAAAGTATGGATCTGAAAGAAGCGCTACCTAATGTTCTACATACACCAGCACACCAGCGTGTCGGAATACAAGTTGCTGGCAATACCATGGATGATGAAGCAGCCAAATCAGCAGTAGCTATAGCTTTTGTTGCTGCCGTTACTCATTCTAGAACAAAATTGGATGATGAAACACCTGCTGCTGTGAAAGTTTCGGCGATGGCATGCTCTTGCCAAAGGCATATCCTGACAAATATTCCTACTGCATATCACGCCTCAATATAACCCTAGTAGTAATTCCAGGGGTGAGTAATCGGATGATTCCCAACAAAGATCAAAGACCAGAATTTATCGAAGCAGCACAGAAGGGAGTTGCTTCTGGCCATGCTGGTGTGGCAGCTACAATATCAATATTACAAGCATGTTACTGGTGGCCAGGTCTATACAAACAGACTAAGCAGTTTGTCCTTTGTTGTGACATCTGTCAACAAATAAAAGGGTCCACCGTCAAACACCCACCATAGACCTCCTAACTTTGAACAAACCATTGCAATGTGCATACTCAGACCATTGTGGTCGCCTGACACCAGTGTATACAAATACATTATAGTCGCTGTTGACTCATGCTCCAGATTTTTATGGGTTTGGCCCCAACGCTCAGCTGACGCTCAAACTCTTATTAAAGATTTGCAAGTCTTTATCGGCACATATGCTGTTCAACTTTCCACTCGGACCAGGGCCCTGCATTTACCTGAAGGGCGTTCACTGATGCCATTGCCTTGGTAGGGGTCCAACTGCATTATTCGTCTCTGTTTCATCCCGAGGGTAATAGTGTTGTTGAGCGAAGAAACTGGGATTTTAAGCAATCCTTAACATCCAGAGTATTAGGCATGAGTCGTAGTTGGCCTACTCACCTGTATAGAGTTCAGAGAGCACTTAATAATCTGCCTAGAAGGTCCCTCGTGGGTGTACCTCATACCAATTCCTGTTTTGAAAAAAAAATTATGTTCCAGATCTTGATGGTCCTGGCGCTGAGGCGGCAGATATACCTTTTGACATAAATGAACGTGTCAATATCCTGCAGGACTTACAACAGTTCAGTGATGACAACGCATCTGCCAGTTCTGCGTCCTTGGGAATAAGGGATGTACCAATAACATCTACTGGCTGGATTCCAAAGGTTGAGGATCTAGTGTGTGAAAAGATTGCTGTGAAAAAGGAGTTCGGTCCTTCCTATCGTGCACCGGTTCCAGTCCTGGGAAAACGGTACCAGAACTATTATTTCACCACCACTCCCTGGTTCTAAAGAAAATCACTTTGTCTCCATCGACAATGTCAAGCTACACCATATGGCTGATCCTGCACAGCAGACCTAGAGGACTCCTGGGTAGTACCCAAATCATTCCCACTACAGACCAGAATGTTCCTCTACAGGTTTTAAGCAGCAACGCTGACACCTCTCCGAGCTTGGGAAGGGTGGAAAATGATCTTTCATTAGTTCCATTAAACTCTTCTGTGACAAGTTATGTTAACACCATTGAGTGATTCTACTCAAATTCATCACAAATGGATAGTATAGTCTGCTGTGAAGCACCATGACAGACTTCTGCCAGCTCACTTCTTCCAAACCCGGCTGCAGTTTTTGCACAAACTGCTTCTGGATATTTTGCAGACATCAATGACATTTTAACTGACTCGTCTGTCTCTACTACAACAGAGCTGTCGAGCACATTCGCTGATAATTTGGCTTAAAAGTAGCTATTTTATACTTCCATGGATCGATCTATGGCTCTTGTTAACTGTACTTGCTTTCATCTTTTGAATTGGGTTTGTCATTGTTTTCTTCTTTACTGATACATGGTCATTACCTTCCTGAACGCTCTACTGTTGAACTGGTGGATGAGGTCCTAAAACCAAATTTTTCCTCTCACAAAGACCACAGAGACTTGTCCCTAGTAAACATTTCCGCTATACCAATTGCTGATGGGATTGTTTGGGATAAAGTATTGTTTGACATAAATGGCCCGACGGAGGTCATCCAAATTCCTTATGTATTTAAACTTTCAATGAATTATGTTATAATACCCGGAGTAGTTTCTGATGATTGGGATGTGAAAACAGTTGACTCTATGATCTGCAATATTTCACTGTATTTGAAGGTGAGGATGTTAATCCAGAGAAAATTATGGAGATATGTTCTATTATAATTATTATGGACATAATTTTATTCACAGTGCAAGTACCCCAAAGACTATTTTTAATTGTATGCAGTGGGAACACTGTCCGACTCCGCCAGTGGGGAGTTCCAAAACATATGTTGAAACGTTTGCTTGTTTCTCTGGGCACAATGTTAAAAAAGCTGAGTCCTATTATTTTAAATTGCCAGTAATGGAAAGTCAATACGTTTTATTGACTGATACAAAATTGATTTATTCTGGTCCCTTTGTTTCCCGAGTAGCTATAGAAAGCTATGAATATTGGTTGAAGTCTATAGACTTAAAAAGTGTGTGGGAACAAAAAATTTCCAAATAAGGGGAAAGGAAGCTTTATTTAGTGCACGCCTGATACCTGTTCAAATGATATTTTTAAATGAAACTGTAAAACAGAAAAGTTGTTTAGGCTTAGCAAAAATTAAGGATTTGAATGCGTCCAGTATTCCTGCTCCTGCAAAATTTTACAAATGGCAAAAATACATAAATGCATCTGAAGATCAGGTCGATGAGTGAGTCTAGAATGGAACATTTAGCACGTCACTTTCACGTCCTGATGGGTGGTTAGTGTGGCCAGTAGACACCAATGGGTACCATACACGTAAACTCCATAGGCGGTTTTAGAACAAATAGGCCAGACCCCGCTATGTGCCATAAGAACACTTGGGTATAGTGACAACATATAGGGTAGGAAAAATTATGCCAGCAATAGTTGAAAAGTTCCTCACTTGATGCTGTTAAAGAACACCTCAGTCTCCTGTCTAACGATACAAATTTGCGGGATTTCCTGTTAGGCCCCAGAAGACAACGCAGAAAGCACTTCTTATATGCAGTATATAATACAATTTGGAAACTTTCCCAACAAGAATGGCTGCCCGGTTAAGGCAAATAGATCAGGAAAATTTACAGAAACCATTAGCTGTTGATAATGGTGTTAATACCGTGTCCGACCAGAAATATACTTTAAACAACATTGTTCTTCTGCAATAGACATAGTACAGAGTGACTTGTCATCTTAACACCATGGACAGAGTCATGTGAGGTCCATTATGCAGTTAGGTTAGACACTACAAACGTTGAAAGCAGGTTGCGTTCCCTGGCAACACGTTAGCGCAAGGGACATATTTTCAACATTTAATTTGACCCCGCAACAACAAATAATGGCTAAAAAGGAAGCGACTTATGTCATGCTAAACAATGAGAAATTAGAAAAGTTGCCTTTTACTGGGCTGCAATACCATCTGTTGAATTGTTAATACACAGGGTAATTAATCTACCTATTTCAACACTTCAATTCACGTCCTGCTTGAGCCACATTTCAGTAGGCAAATATGAAAGGCTGGGAGATAGTTACATACATGATGTGTGGGAGCTTTCCTTTTCACACAAATGTTTCAATTGCATCAAAGAGGTCTTTCTTAGCGGCAGTGAATGAACTCACTTGAACAGTAAGAGTTGTTGTGGAATGCGAGCCGGAATAGCTTATGTCATTTCAGTCTCCCATATTGTCACCTGTTGTGGGTATGTCCTTTTTCCAAGGGAAGTAGCAAAGAATTGGCCTCATACTGCTACTTCAGATGTGAATTTGCAAAGCTGGGCAGACTCAAGGCTTTATTGCTTAAAAAAATGTGGTGCTTACATCTGCGCGCAAGACCTATGAGCTTCAAGTTGCGGGGTCATCTGCAGAGATTCAGTCCCTTTTAAGTACAAACTTCCAGAGACACTTTTGTGTACCCATGGGACGAATATTTAGCGAGTCCAGTACTACTGGGGTCATGCATTTCTTTAAGGCTTTTGGTTCTGGTTTTGTTCACATCTTTTCCTCTATATTTGGCTTAATACCTTCAGCCATACACTCAATATTTTCAAGTATTTTGGGGGGATTTCCAGTTACTTTGGCTATAATAGGTGGCATTCGACTGTTGCTTTTTTTCTGCGCAATGGCTGTGCCTTCACAACAGAGAGGACTGAAAGCACTTCCACCAGTGAACGCATGATGCAGTATTTCGGAGCACCATTCCTGAAAGAACTCTAGTGCGACTTGTCTCTGTCATTTGGACCGTTTTTCGATTGTATGCAGCCCGTGTTTTGATGTCTTTGGTGTCTTTTCAAATGTGCACTGGAAATTTGTCTTTCTACGCAGCGCTTACTTTCATTGGACGCTGATCTGTTGATGTTCTCACTGAGGGCTCATTACCAGACATGCACGTTGAAGGTGCGTTTGTTATGGGAAGCTGCCTATGAGTTGCCCTTCGTGGATAATGCAGCTCTTAACTCAACATTGGGCACAACATGGAATGCTGCTGCCTGAACTGGAGCTCAGGCTTTGGAACATGAATGCTCTATGGATTTCCTTGGAAAAGATATGAATATCTTACCACCTGCTGAAGTGGAACATTTCCTGGCTTCAGTTGTCCCAGATATAATTGGTGATTTTAAAAATGACATTGACTTTTGAATTTGGTTTTATTGGCGCCACTGCTAATGTTTTAAATTGCCCTTTTTAACTCATGCTGAAATGTCTTTTAACTTGTCTTTACTGACATTCATGTTTATATGCTTCATAAATAGGTTTTAGTAGCTTTCATTTTATTTTAGGCTTTGAACCACCTTTGAACTGGCAAGGGGAGGGTGTTGTATTGCTATTTTAGCCATGTTTTAGGCTTGTTATTTTAGCAAACAACGCCTGCTGTTGTTTACTTTAGCCCAGTTAAATTTTATTCAGCATTGCTTTATTTTTCTAGCATTAGCCACGTTCGCGGTGTTGCTTTATTTTCGCTATCTAGTTGTTCTTTCCCCTTGGAAAGTATCACGTTCTTAGCACTGCATTCATTTCACTTTGCGCTTTCCTCAAGCCTGCAGTCAGATAGGATTGCTGGCAAAAGTGGGACGCTGTTTCTCCGACATTCACAGAAACATGCATAGCTTTACACGTGGAGAAGTAGAGAAGTGTGGCACAATGGTTAGAGCGGCAGACCCTGATGCAGAGAACTGGCCCGGGACCAGGTTTCAATTCCCACATCATTGGGTCTTGGGCTCAATTCCCTTGTACCAGATAATTCTCGCCTCAGTGCCTAATCTAATTAATGGGTCCCACTCTGTAACTCTGGGCAGTAGATTGCTTAATCTCCACAACGGCCCTCACGGCGCTTGGATGCCTGGCTTCACCCTGGGGCTGTCCAGGAGTGGGCGCCTCACAGGGAAAAGCCAGGAGGGGTTCCACAGTGGTATGCGTACATCACCTTGAGACCTTAACGGGTGAGTAGTGCGCTATACAAGTGCGAAGTTTACAGTTTTTACATGGGACCTTTTCTTAGAACATCAGTTGTTTTATGATAAAATACTTCTCTGTCCCATACACGTTAGAGGGACATTCCAGCTAGATGACCACAACTGCATACTGATTGCTGAATGTCTTCGCTACAGCTGCTTGCTTAGACTGACGAATCCCTGGCCTCTAGGGGGATGGTATCTTTCTAGACAACAGGCTTCCTTGCTCAGGTATGGGGAATGATGTCTTCCCAGGGAGGAAACCTGAAGGGCGGATTAGGGCTTATGCTGTGCTCTAGCATAGCTTAGGTAGGAAATATATATATTATTCCTAGTGACAGTATGGTGGGACTGTTTTTGTGTTTCACTCTCCTTGTCACAATTTTGCTTCTAGTTTGTTTTATCGTCCTAGTTATTGTAATGCATGTCATTTTATCTAAGATATAGCTACTTTAGTAACCTTATTGAACTATACTCTGCTTCTGTTTATCTTTACCTGTGTGAGACTAATGTAACTGAGAGAAACTAATGAGATCTGATTGACCACGATTCCCCTGAGGAGGCCTCTTTGTCATGCACCCTGTTGCAACAATCATCCCTACTCTGGAGTAGAGATGAGGCACTGCTAGTTGGTCGGAAAACCCAAATTATGCCGACAGGCGTCACATGGTGTAGAATTGTACTCACAATTCAGGTGATTCTGCCACCCAAATCCAGTAGTCTCATTAGGATAATGAGAACCTCCGCAACAGCAGGATGCATATTTTTTTGATATTCCCATCCTCCAGTCGCACAGGAAGTATCTCCCGTTCATGGTAGGATTGCAGCAATACCAGTTTGCAGTCCTTCCATTTGGTCTTCTGCACCTCGAGTCTTCATGAAGGTGATGGCAGTGGTTGCAGCGCATCTCAGCAGGAGGGAAATATTGGTATTCCCTTACCTGGATGATTAGCTGCTGAAAGCTACATTTCTAGAGTTAGTACTGCACCATTTGCAGGTGACAACCCAGTTGTTGTTGAGCCTGGGCTTTTTGTTAAATGTGCCCAAATCTCACCTAGTGTTCTCTCAGCGCCTCCTGTTCATTGGGGGCAGTGCTGCACACAGCATTGAATCATGCCTTCCCACCTCCTCAGAGGATTCAGTACATTCAGGTTATGATTCCGATGTTTCAGGATGGAGGGGTTGTTCTGGTCCTAAAGGTCATATGCCTGCTCGGTCCGTTCGCTTCCTGTATTCTGTTGGCCACTCACACATGTTGGCACATGAGGGCTGTCCAGTGGTGCCTTCGCAAGCAGTGGTTTAAACACAACAGAGATTTCACAGAGTCTATATCAATCTCCAGAGACACTGCAGTGTATCTTCGATGGTGGAGTGTATGGCAACCTATCGCATGGTAGGCCATTTTGGCCTCATCCGGTGACCACAGTCATAACGGATGCTTCCACTCTAGGGTCGGGAGGGCATCTGGGGGATCTAGAGATCAAAGGTCTTTGGTCTCAAGTGGAACAGGTGTTTCACATCAGTCTGTTGGAGTTCGGGGCAATACGTCTGTCTCTCAAGGCCTTCCTTCCTTCCATTCGCAGTCAGTCGGTTCAAGTCTTGACAGACAACACTACCGCAATGTGGTACATCTACTAACACATAGGGGTAGGGTTGTATCTTCTCTGCAGAGAAGGTCTACAAGTCTGGTCCTGGGCTCAGAACCATTGGATTTGCATAGTAGCAAACCATTTGGCTGGAGTTCTCAACGTGCATGCGTTCCAGCTGTGGGAAACGCCCCAGATTGACCTGTTTGCCACTCACAAAGACACTCACTGCTAGTCATTCTACAGCCTCCAGTATCCAATGCAGGCATTTGGGGGGGACGGGCGCATTTGAGTTGAACTGGGGCAACCGGCTGCTTTACGCATTTCCTACCATACCCTTGATTCCTTGGGTTCTGAGGAAGATTCGCCAAGACCGGGCCCAAGATATAATATTAGTCACGGATTGGCAGAGAAGGGTGTGGTACACAGACCTACTTCACCTCTTGCTGTGCCCTCCTCTCTGTCTCCCTCAAAGGGCAGACCTCCTCTCACAGTTGCAGGGGCATGTTCTACACCCCCACCTCCAGAGCTTGGACCTAGATGCCTAGAGATTGAACGGGGCAATCTGAGTTCTTTTTCTCTTCCCCCAGAAGTGGTGGATGTTGTATTATTGGCCAGGTGACACTCCACCAAAACTGTCTATGCAGGTAGATGAGACAAGTTTGTTAAATGGTGTGAGGAGAGATATATTGATCCTTTAAAGGCCCATTTGTCAAATATTTTACAGTTTTATCTCTCCATGACACAACAAGATTGTGCAGTTAAGACAGAGAAGGGCTATTTGTCTGCAATGTTGGCATTTATTTGTTTACCTGACCAATCCTCTTTATTGAAGTCCACTTATAGTTCTGAGGTTTCTTAAGGGTTTTAATAATAGGTTTCCTCCCACTCTGTTTATAATGCCTCAGTGGGATTTAAATTTAGTTTTAATGTACCTGATGGGTACACTATTTGAACCATTGCATAATTGCCCGTTGAGGCTCCTTACGTTTACAACTGTCTTTCGTATAGCGATCACGTAGGCTAGGCGTGTTAATGAGCTGCAAGCTCTGAGTGTAAAACCCCTGTTTACCACTTTCCATGCTAACAAGGTAGTTTTGAGAACCAGGGCGACTTCCATACCAAAGGTGATGACTCCATTCCATTTACGGCAGTCCATCACCCTTCAGTCCTTTTACCCTCCTCCCCATCCCTCTGAGGAGGAGGAAAGGCTGCACCGTCTGGATTCAAAGAGAGCACTGAGCTGCTATGTAGAGGAGGAGCGACTTCAGGACGGATGATCAGCTTTTCATTGTCTATGTCATTCAATAGCAAAGAAGGATCCTCCTGAGGGCATTAGAGCTCATTCTACTAGAGCAAAGTCTCCTACTTCTGCTTTGGCTATAGGTGTACTTGTTGTAGATAGTTGTAAAGCAGCTACTTAGGCTTCCCTTCATACTTTTGCACAGCATTACTGCTTAGATTCAGAAGTGAGGAGGGATGGTCATTTTGCCCGTTCAGTGCTGCAGGATTTCTTGGTATACCCAAACAGGCACCCACCTCTAAGTGCGAGACTGCTTTGGGATTCTATTCAAAAGATGAGGAATCAACAACTAGATGTATCCATGAGAAAAACAAGTTGCTTACCTTCGATAACACTTTTTCTGATGGATACAATAGCTACCTGTGGATTCCTCACAGTAAAGCCCACCTCACCGTTGCCGGTCTGGTTATGCCAAGAAAGATATGATTTGTATATGTTGTATGTATGTATATATAGTGTGTGTGTGTATATATATATATATATATACACCCTTCTGGCAAACTGTATGTACAGGATGTATATTTATTTATATATAGATGTGTGTATATATATAAATTCTTGTGATGAGTTTGCAAATGTTGTACTTGTAATGTTGGTGTTCAGCTTTTCACCTCGAAGGCACAGTAAAAAAAAAAAAAAAAGTGTGTGAAACTGACATCAGCACGCCGGCGAGGATTTCTTATGGCTCTGATGACGTCAGACAAAGTCGCTTGCAGGTGGAAAGCTAGGAAGAAAAAATGTCCGTCGAATGCTGGCGCATTGGGAGTGTTCAAAAGGTGAGGAATCCACAGGTAGATACTGTATCCACCAGAAAAAGCATTACCAAAGGTAAGTAACTTGTTCTTTCTGCTTACATTTCACATGCTTTACTTAATCTTGTTTTTTTCTCTTCGTCGGCTCTTTGCACCCTCTCTTGGTTCTCCCTCTTAGCTGCACTTCCTTGGCTTGGATTCTCTTTACCAGGTGTGCCTGAGTACGGTCCCTGGTGCTGGAAGCGAGGATGGAGGCCCGCTTGTTCTTAATGTTGTAGTTGTTACTTTAAGTTTCTATTTTGAAGTGGAAAATTAAATACTGGATTTTCATGATTGTCATATTTTTTGTACCTGACCTTGCTGGTAAAATACTGGTGAGGCAGCATCCCAAAAATGGCCTCTCAATTTTGTAAAGGTTATCTGCAAAACATATGGATTCATTAAACTGTGCAAAATCCTCTAGGACCTGCATCGTCACACCTCCCTCTTGTGCCCTCCTCCGCTGACCTTCCCGTTAGGCACGTGACTTCTCGCTCACCCTTCAGAGCTTTGCAATGTACTGAACCTTAAGGAGTCGGGAGACTGGGCAAAATACTTTACCTTGGCTAGTGCATCACCAGCCGCCTGCGCAGCCCAAGCAGTCTTGCCCCTTTCGCCCTTCAGTAGGACAGCGCAAGCAAATATTTTAACTGTAAGCCAGCATTATCTACTCCAGTCAGACAATCTGTTTTCTGGCGTGCCACTGACATCTGGGACACTTTTTTGGAGAGGACCTAAAGGTCTGTCATAGCAGAGCCGTTTATTACCCCTATGTGTAAAGCACAACCACTCAAATATCAACTGTACATGCCAGAAGACAATACGTAACCCTAACTGGTGCAGAATGTACTACAACGGTTGTCCTGAAGTAACCACTGATGTAATCGGTCTTCAGTAGAGGACCTTAAAGGGGCAAAATAGGGCTTTAAATAGCCAGTTCCACAGATAGACATGACTATCTCTGAAACATTATGTGCTGCTTGTAGGGCAATCAGATGGCTCTATGTAAGCGGGGCACCACTTTTCCTTTCCTGGGCTTTGTTTTTCCATATCCTTATCGGGTGTGCTACTCCAATAGGCGTAAGTAAACTGAAACAAGCCTAGAATGCATTGATAATAATAATACTCAGATTTGTATAGCACAACTAATCATCCATAAGGGTATTCAGGCGCTGTATATAGGCACGGGGAGATTAAGGCCCTCATTATGACATTGGCAGTAAAAACCGTTGGCTATCAGCCGACCGCCATATTATGACCGTAACCGGAATTCCGCCAGCAGGATGGCAGAATTCCGGTGACAGCCATGGCGGCAGACGGCAGTAAGGTGGTGCTGCTGTCAACAGCAGTGCCATGCCAGTAGACTGCCGCAGACCATATCATGACCCATGATATGGCCTGGCAGTGTTCTGTTGGCGGACACTGCTGCTTGCAGCAGCGCCCTGTCCCGTCTCCTGCCGGAGAACCCCCTGAAAGGTGAGTTGGGTGCTCCGACAGGGGAGGGGCGTGGGGGTGGTGTGTGGGGGGTGTGCATGTATGTTTGAGTGTGCATATATGTGGGTGTGCGTTGCGTGTGGTATGTTTGTGCATGTGTAAATGTGCGTGTATGTTGTGTTGTGTGAATGCATGGGTGTATGAATTTAAGTGTGTGTGGATGTATGTGTGAATGGATGTATGCATGCATGCATGGATGAGTGTGGGTATGAGTGTGTGTATGTGTGTGTATGATGGTGCGTGCAAGTGCGTGTATGTCAGGGGGGTTGGGAGGGGGAGGGTGGTGGATGACACTGGGGAGGGGGCGGGGAAGACTCCTATCATTGACAGGGAAGGAATGCCTACCGCCATGGTTTTCTTGCCGGTACGGAATCCACGAAATCCATGGTGGTAGGCCAGGTCATAATCCAGCGGGTGGGACAGTGACAGCTGCCTGGCTGGAGACTGAAGTCTCCAGCCCGGCGGCTGTTACCGCCCTGGTGGACGGAGTGGTACATTGGTGGCTCTTATTTTGGGGAAAGGTACCACCAGCCTGTTGTCAGTACTTTTCTCCAAAATACCGCCATCCGCCAGGGTCATAATGAAGACCTAAGTGCTTTGCCTAAAATCACAGGATGTTGAGCTGATAACAAGACTCGAACCCTGGTCCTCAGAGTCAAAGACGGAAGCTCTGGACGTTACACCACATCCTGAAGCGGTGTCCTTGTGACATGGTGCCATCTGGTCACACTAGCTGCGTGCATTGTGTCTTGATGGTAGGCAGAGAAAATTACATGTAATTTGTTGTAAATGTGAATAAGTGATTGAATTTACCACATACATAGCACAGATTAAAATGTTTCATTCAATAGCTGTCATTTAATACGGTTACCTTATCACTCTCAGAAGATGAATGGTTGAGTTAGCTCTGTGAATTGCATTCCTTTTACAAAACATGTTTGCCCATAACTCATCGTGTGTGGTGGGCCTAGGTCAATGGGACTACTATCAAAATTATCAGCACAACATGCTCTTTCTGTCTAGGTAATCTCAGGGTCCCCAGACAAAGTAATAATATAAATAAATAAATAATAGCAATATTTTCATTTTTTGTTGCAGATAGAGGAAGAGGGTAAATTGAAGTGCTTTAGTTGTATGCAGGGCCACTGCAATAATGTGACAGACAGGACCAAATTATGCAGCAGGGTTGACTAATTTATGTGGCAAGAAAAGTCCAGTTATGCATTTAAAACGCCAGTCGTTCTACCTCAAGCAAATGTGAGACCTATTGCATCGTCAGCCAGTGTTTGATGAAAGTGTAACTCACATTGTGGATCAGTTTACAGGGGTATATTCTCTTTATTATTATACTGTTAACTGTTATGTCTATTAGTCAACCTAAAGAGTGCTTCCGTTGTAATACATGGATGGTGAAGTGTGTATTCACTGCAGTAGAGATGCACTCCTTTGGACTACTCACCACTCTACACCTGCTCATTCTGACCCTACCTATACTCATATGCATTTCTCATACCTCTACACTGACTAATCCTATCCCCAGGCCTCTTTCTACCGCTGTGCCTACTCGTACTCGTACCCTTACCCCTACTCTTCCCTCTATCATTAATAATATCCAAACACCTATACTTTCTCTTTCTGATAGAGGGCTGGGCTATGGCTTCGAAAGCTTTGAGGGAGAGGCCCTGAAGCTCATGGCAGCCCGGCAGTCAATGTCAGTGGGCGCGACTCCTCGGAGGTAACTGTCCCAGTCGAGGAAAAGGTTGCAGGAACGCTCCAGGGGCCTGAAGTCTTCTTTGTCCCGTGCAAGGTCTTCTGGGCACTCAGGGCAGAGGCACAAGAAGAAGTCCAAGCAGACTTCAACTTCGCCTTCCCGTCAGCTGACGAAGTGACTCGGGAACATTGATGTTCCAGGCAGGGTTCTGCGGAACCGAAGCCAGGGCCAGCTCTGCGCCTTTCTCCCTTTCCGGAAGCCGGAGTGACACTGGCTCAACTTAAAGAGTTTTATGAGGTCATGCGCCTCGTGTTTGAGCAGGCCAGCCCTGCCGGAGCACCCTCGGGCCCCACGGGGTTGGCAAAGGCCCCATCAGGTTCTACACCAGCTGCTTCGGCCTCGACTTAAATGGGGACTTGTGGATATGATTCCAGTTCCGGAACGGTGCCGGCCTCACAAAGCTGATCCCGATGCTCCCGGAGCCCACTGGTGACACGATCCTCATTCTAATCACTGATGATCTGGAGCTGGAATAACGCTGATTTTGGCGGCAACAGCACCCACAGGTGCCACATACATGTCTGAGCTTTTTCTTGAAAAGCCATACACTGGTGAAGAATGGGAGGGGTCTTTGGACCCTCTAGGGACCCCATGGAACTAGGAGAGGCCAGGGGACTGGACACCTCTTCAGATACTGGCATGCTCTCTTCTCCTATGGTGGCTACAGAGGAGGGTGCTGTATATGTAATGGCGGTGCGTAGGGCAACTGAGGTCCTGGACCTAGACTTGCCTATGGTGCAAGTCAGGACTAACCTCCCGACAGAGGTGCTTCAGCCAGGGACTTCCACATCGGAACCAATGTTGCCCTTTATTAAAACGCTCACTGATGTCCTGCTGGGGACGTAGTCCAAGCCCAGCATAGGGGCTCTTGTAAATAGGACAATCAACCGCCATCATCACCCAGCTCCGGGTGACCCTAGTTTCCTCACCCAACACCCTACCCTAGAGAGCGTGTGGGTGTATGTTTGTGTGTGCGTATATGTGGGTGTGCGTTGCGTGTGGTATGTTTGTGCATGTGTAGATGTGCGTGTATGTTGTGTTGTGTGAATGCATGGGTGTTTGTATGAATTTAAGTGTGTGTGGATGTGTGTGTGAATGGATGTATGCATGCATGGATGAATGTGGGTATGTGTGTGTATATGCGTGTGTATGATGGTGCTTGCAAGTGCGTGTATGTACCCCAGAGAGCTTGGTAGTCCAAGCATCTACATCCCATGGCGCCTTGCCTTCCGCACCCCCGAATAGGGAATCCAAGTGGCTGGATCAGCTTGGGAAAAATATGTTTTCTTCCAACAGCCTGGCCTTGAAGTCTGAAAACATCTCATGCCTATTGGGCCAATTTTCTCACACTTTGTGGGATTCAGTGGTGCAAGTGCTGCCTCAAGTCCCAGAGGATGTGCAAGCCATTCTTTCCCAAGCAGTCTAGGATGGGAGAGATGCAGCCAAGTTTACCATCAGGTGTGGTTTGGACACAACTGACTCAGTGGGTAGAGTGGTTTCATTTATGGTGGCTCTTCAATGCCACCCCTGGCTTCATACATCTGACTTTTTGGGGGATGTCCAGGCAAACCTCATGGAGATGCCCTACAATGGGTCCTGCCTAGTTGGCAATAAGACAGACTCGGCGCTGGAGCCCATTAAGGACTCCCGGGTTACGGCAAAGTCCTTGGGCCTCTTGGTGACCCGTCGCCATCCACAGACCAGCCACCGTCATCCGCCAGGCCACCATCTTGTGAGGGGACGTGTCATGGTGCCTTCAGACCCAGAGTGTTTGGCCAGAAGTCATCCACCTCCCAACCCCACACCTCTACGGCTTCCAAGCCCTCCTAGTGTGACTCTGCAAGCCCATGTACGTGCAGTTGAAGGAAGGATTCTATTTCATCCCCCTCACTGGCTGTTCATTACATCGGACAAATGGGTGTTGCAGATCATACAGAAGAGCTGTTCCCTCCCCTTCAAGTCTTTCCCTCCCCCAATGTCTCCCTCAAAAGAACGGCTGATGGAGGATCACTTGGTTTTGCTATCCGAGGAAGTTACGGCTCTTTTGGCCAAATGAGCCATAAAAAGGGTACGATAGCAGAAGTAGGCAGTGGTTATTATTCCCGCTAATTTCTGATACCCAAAATGAACAAGGGCCTTCGCCGTATACTGGATTTGCAGGACGTCAATCTCTTCTTCAAAAAGGAGAAATTCAAAATGCTCACTCTGGCTCAGGTTTTGTATGCCCTAGACCAAGGAGACTGGATGGTAGAGTTGGATTTGCCGGATGCATATTTACACATTCCCATCCTGCCTGCCCATAGGCGTTACTTGCGATTCAAGGATGGCCTTGAGCACTTTCAGCTTACCATGCTACCCTTCTGCCTTACCAGTGCCCCTCGGGTGTTCACCAAGGTGATGTCGGTGTTCACAGCTCATCTGGGCAGGTTAGGGGTTTCAGTCATTCCCTGCCTCGATGGCTGGTTGTTGCAGGCTCCCTCATCCAAGGATGTTGTCACCCACCTTCAGAGTATGGCAAACCTCCTGCATTCACTGGGGTTCACTATAAATGTGCCGCAGTCACACCTGACCCCCTCTCAGATGCTTCCTTTTATTGGAGCTGTTCAGAACACAGTGCAGTTTCGTGCCTATCCTCCAGAGCAGCGAGTCCAGGATACTCAAATTACGATTCAGATATTTCAGACTCTATCCTAGATTTTGGTGAGACAGACTCTGAGGCTGCTGGGCCTCATGGCTACCTGTATCCTGTTAGTAAAACATGCCAGATGGCATATGCGGGCTCTGCAGTGGGATCTGAAGTTCTAGGGGGAACAGCATCAGGGAAACTCACCGACATGGTTCAGATCTCGGATGGGAACTGCAAAAGATCTGCAGTGGTGGTTGGTGAACCGTGATTGGGTCAGAGGCAGACTCCTCTCCTTTCCCAACCAGAGTTTACAGTAGTAACAGATGCGTTGATTCTGGGATGGGGTGGCCATCTGGGAGAGGTAGAGATCAGAAGCCTCTGGTCTCCGGCAGAATCCAGACTCCATATCAACTTACTCGAGCTCTGGGCAATCCAACTCGAGGGCATTTCTTCCTGTTGTCAAAGGGAAGATAGTGCAGGTGTTCACGGACAACACCACCACAATGTGGTACTGCAACAAGCAGGGTGGTATGGGGTTGTGGACTCTTTGTCAAGAGGCCCTGCGTCTCTGGATATGGCTGGAACAGCAGGACAAAACCCAGGTGGTTCTACACTTGGCAGGTTCTCTGAATGCTAGGGCAGATGAACTCAGCTGTTGATGCCTAGCGGATCATGAGTGGTGTCTTCATCCGGAGGTGGCACAAGGATTCTTTTAGCAGTGGGGAGAGCCTCAGTTAGATCTGTTCACCTCCGCAGAGAACACACAATGTCAGCAATATTGCGCATTGGAGTTCCCAAGGCGGCACTCGCATGATGATGCTTTTCGTCATTAGTGGAGCTCAGACCTTCTGTACGCCTTTCTGCCATAACACTTCTGCCTAGAGTTCTCAAGAATGATCGGACATAAGTAATCCTGGTGGCTCCGGACTGGACACGGACAGTCTGGTATCCCAACCTTCTGAAAATGAGCATTGATCCTCCAATCAACCTGCCCCTTCTAGAAGATCTTCTGTCGCAGCAGCAGAGGAAGATTCTCCACCCAAACCTATCAATTCTGTGCCTTCATGCATGGAGATTGAGCAGTGGCAGTTGACAGCCTTCAACCTTTCTCCCGAACTCTGGCAGCCAGACGTCCCTCAACCAAAACAGTATACACCTGCGGTTGGAAACGCTTTGTAAATTAAAGTACAGAATGATTTATTGATCCTCTTTCTGCTTTTCTCTCTGACATTCTTCTCTTTATCTTGTCCCCTGCCCAGCAGGGATCTACATTGGGCACTCTCAATGTATATCTTTCTGCCTTATCGGCTTTTCATTAGCTGGCCGATCAGCCTTCTGTATTCAAATCTCCTATTGTAAATAGATTCCTTAAAGAGTTTGTACATATGTTTCCTCCTACACCCTTTGTTATGCTTCAGTGGGACTTAAATCTTGTTCTCACCTATCTTATGTTCACGTCCTTTGAGCCTTTACACAATTCTCCTCTCCAGCTGCTCACCATCAAGACAGACTTTTTAGTGGCAATAACATCTGCCAGGAGGGTGAGTGAGATGCAGGCTCACTCGTCAAAACCAACGTATCTTACTGTTTTCAGACAGGATAAGGCTTAACACTTGTGCCTCTTTCCTCCCTAAGGTGGTGACCCCATTTCACCTTGGTCAGAACATTACCCTGCCCACTGTCTTTGCTCCACAGCATCGCTCTAAGGATGCAGAGCAACTCCACCGACTGGCCCCAAAAAGAGCATTGTTGTTCTACCTTGACCGCACAAAAGAGTTCCGGGGGGATGACCAAATCTTTGTGGGGTATGTGGGAGCAAAGAAAAATTAGCACTGGGTCGTTCTCTGCATAAAAATCTGCTATGCTCTGGCCAAAAAGGAGCCTCCTGAGGGCTTGAGGGCTCATTCCGCCAGGGGCAAGGCCCCTATCACAGCGTTAGCAAGAGATGTACCAGTCCTGGACCTGTGTAAGGCTGCAACGTGGTCGTCTCTGCACACGTTTGGCAAACATTACTGCCTGGACAGTCAGGTCTGCAGAGATGAGCACTTTGCCCATTCAGTCCTGCAGGACTTTTTAGTTTGAGTACAATTTGTCCGTAGCCCACTGACAGGAGGTTATGGCTTGGGTATCTATCTACAGGTAAGGAATCTGCAGATAGAAGTCTCTATCAGATGAACAAGTTACTTCCCTTCAGTAACGCAATATCTGGTAAAGAGTCTATCTAGTTGCAGATTCCTTACACCCACCCATGCCTACCCGCTCTGCGGACTCATTTCCTATGGTTAGGGGTTGTCTCTTTCAGGGCCCAAATTTGTTTGCACAGACAAAAACTGTTGGTTCTTCCTATGGCTTTGCACATGTGGTGTGGAACTTTATGGAAAAGTACTGACGTACACTCACCTGGGTGGTGCCTTTATATGTGACTGTGACATCAAAGGTGGCTCCAGCGACACTGACGGCGACATGCGGATTGCAACAACGCCACCCAAAGGTGGACGTAAGCATATTTCTCAGCAAAAGTTCCAGATTCCAAGCCGGTGAAAGCAATTCTAAAGGTAAGCAATCTGCAGCTAGGTAGAGTCTCTACCAGATAATGTGTTACCGAAAGTAAGTAACTTGTTCTTTACTCATACTTCTACAGTATATATATACCTATTCTTACTCATTACTCTTACATTTACTCCCTTTTTACTTCTACTCTTGTGAGAATAATTTTCCCGCTGGGGTTGTTAGGAGATGTATGTCATTTTCTCCTTCCCCCACTAGCAGCATTGGTGGTTGGAGCGGCAGTGTCATATCTGTTAAGGACCTGATGTCGGATAGAATTTGAATATGGACATAGGACCATCACTTATGCAGTAGTGTGCAGCTTTCCCCACATTCCTTCTAGTATGTGTTGTAACCTTCAAACATTTCTTTTATCTGTTTGGGGGAAGTTTCCTTATGTTGCCTGCTTATGGAGGATTTAGATACTTTCTTCCAGATCAGATTGCAGACCATGTGCCCTCTTTTTTCAGTCACTAAATCTCTTTCCCTTGGAGTATGTGTAGGAAGCTGGTTCTGTATATACTACATCAAAAAGAGATATAGGCCCTCATTATGAACACAGCGGTAAACACTGCACCGCCGGCGGTGGCGGTAACAACCCCAACAGATGTGCGGTCCGTACCGCCAAATAATGAACCAACTGAAACACAGGCATCCTGAAAACCACTCGCCTCCAGCAGAGGAGTGCCAACCACGAGGGCAGAGCCCACCCACAGGCCAACGGAAAGGCCCTACCCGCCCATCAAATAAGGAAGCACTAGACCACCATCACTTCCGGGGCGGGAACCAACGCCACACAAAGCCAGGTGTAAACAAACCAAATATAAGGAAACACTCACTGGAGGCACACACAACACACCGAAGCAGACATGGATAGAGAGTTGCAGATCATGCCAGCCCTGATCCTTGCCATATAACTCCACGACTGAGACCGCCCACGAAGACGACGACGGTAAGTTCTGCAACGTACAAAACAAGGGAAGAAAGGGCACAGTTACATACCCACCCACTCCACCCACCCTGTAACGCTCCCACAACCCTTCACAGCAGCACAAGCCATACACCCCACAGCAAGAGGTACCCATCCGACACAAGGCAAATCCAACCTGCCCAAAGTACATACATGTGCCCAACAACCCCAAACAATGAAACGAGAGATCACGGATCAAGAGTCTGCCTCTAACAACACAGGCCACACATTAACCTTCGTTTGGCAGGTGGAGGGGGTTTCGTTTTGCCCTTGGACGGTGGGGGAGTGGGCTTGGACCGGGGGTGGCAGATGGAGCAGGTTCAGCACGGGGCTTCTTCCTCTCTGGGGAAGGGGCACAGGTATGTGAAGGTGGACAGGGGTGGGCTGTGACGTGGGAGGAGTGGACAGGGCAAGTAGTTGAGCACGTTTAGGGACAAGACAGGGTGGGCCAGTGGGTTGGAATAGGTCAACACAGGAGAGGAAAAGTTTCTTAGGTGCAATTGGGGTGGACCTGGAGGAAGTTGTGGGAGTGGAGGTAGAGAAAGTGGTCGTAAGAGGTGTAGGTGTGCGTGATGTGGGTGCAGGTGACTGGACAGTATGCTGAGGTGTGGTGGATGTGTGATCTGTGTGTGTTTTGGTGGGTTTGAGTGTCTTGGGAGGAGGGGGTTGGACACAGTGGGACAAGACAGGCTGCCAGTGTAAATGGATGTTGTCTGGGTGTCTGCAAGTCTGGTGAGAGTGCTGCATGTGTCAACTAAAGTAGTTGTGGTGAGTGCAGGTGTGGTGTCTGGGGTGCATGAATGGATGTGTGTTATTGTGGTGACTGCAGGAATAGGGTCAGCAATATTGAATGAGGTTGCAGTGCCTGGGGGTGTGCATGTACTGGGGACAGACAGGGAGGCGGAAGAGGTGGACAAACTGGGGTAAGTGGATGTTGGTGTGTGTACATGTGTATGTTGGCTGTGTGTATGCTTGTGGTAGGAGGTGTAGTGCTTGCGTTTTGAAGTGTGCTTCTTGTGTGTTAAGGTGTGTGCCTGCGTGTCAGATTGTGTGCTTTGGATGGGTAAAGGGAGTGGGGTGCTGGAAGGGGTAGAGGTGGTTGGAGGGGGGACGGAATGACCAGGGACACTGGCTGCCATCCAAGAGGAGGACATAGCCTGAAAAGATATCTGTAGGCCAGACAAGGCACCGTGAATGCCATCCAGATAGGCATTGGTCTGCTGCATCTCTGATGCAAGCCCCTGGATACACTGACGATGGTTGTCTGCCCTACAGAGATGGTTCTCAGGAGGTCAATAGCCTCATCCGTGAGGGCCGCAGGGCTGACTGGGTAGGGGAGGAGGTGCCTGGAGCGAAGGAGATGCCCACCCTTCTGGGTGAGCGGGCACAGGCAACTCGGTGGGGAGCAACTGGGAGGGCAGTGATGGTATGGGGGTTGGCGGGAGATGACACAGTAGGGGTGGGCCCACTAGGGTCCGCCACCACCAGGGAGCTCACATCAGAGGAGATATCGGAATCACTACCTCCAGTGGTAGTTGCCTCCACCATGGTACTCCCTTCGCCCTCCAACCCACTGGTCCCCTTGGCGTCGGACGACTCTGCCTCCGAGGATCCGTGGGCTGCTGCATCCCCACTCGTCGGTGCCTCAGCTCCCTCGCCAGATGATGCTGATGTACACAGACAACACAAGAGAACAGGGATGGGGAGACAAAACGGGGGAGAAATTGTAAATAGCTGAATGGAGGTACATTAGTGGTTCACACATACACCCACCCAGAAAAACCTCGAACAGGCAGCACCTAACGCTATACACATGGCTATACCCCTGACTAGTGGCCAGAACCCTGCTCTACAGCCCTTCCTCAACTAACTTAAGGACCTGACATATTGCAGACCTGACCAAAACACCCCTACTCACCACAGGGGCCATTATATAGATGGACATCGGTCATAGTCCCTGCAACTCAACAGCATAAATAGGAATGGCCACACATCCATCCATCAAGGGTCCAAAATATGGTATGTGTACTCACCCCCTGGTGACTGCTGTGCAGCCTTCAAGCGCCCCACCAGGTCTGGGTACGCCACCGCCAGGATGTGTTGCATAAGGGGGATCAGTGCCCGACGGACGCCCCTTCCCCATTGGGAGGACTTCCCCAGCTGGGCCTCGCAGATCTTTCATGCCCAGTGCTGCAGGTCCTCCCACCTCTTCCTGCAGTAGATGCTCTGCCGGTTGTAGACCCCCAGGTTCTGCAACTCCTCGGCGATGGCATGCCAAAGTCCCCTCTTCTGGTGGGCGCTTACCTATAAGGGACACACAGAAAAGTAACACTGAGGTCAGACACTGGCCAATCATATACAGCTGGCTACACGTCCACTATGGGACGGACAGTTCAAACCGCCTAACAGCACACACACACGCAGCATGTCAGGAACCCTGGACCATCCAGTGTCACAAGTGCACACATGTATGCAGCCAACACCCACCACTACCCAAATCCATGGCCCCCAATCCTCCTACTCACCTCTGCCTCTGGCTGTCCATAGAGCTTGGCGTACAGGGGCCGGACCCCATCCATGAGCCTCTACAATTCCTCTTGGGTGAAGGCCGGGGCCCTTTCCCCTGCAACACGTGCCATTTCCATGACCAGAGGCAGGACACAGCAGTACACTCAGTGGAGTACTTGCATGCACGAGATCAGGGAGTCAAGTGAAGTTGGGGTGACGAGTTTGCGTACGCACCGCAGCGGTGTGCACCATCACCGGCGGCGGCAATCATGATACACTAAGAATCCCCATTGACATCCATGTTAACCAATGAATTAGTGCAAGGCGGTAAACACCGCCTTACGCTATTATGTCAACCACTAGCGGCATTAGGTCACTTCCACAACAACAGTTCTGGATTACAGGGGGCAGACATTTTGGCCTTAACTACGCATTTGTAAAACTCTCATCTGCAGAATGCAGGCCCTAGTGTCCCCTAAACACCCATAGGCATGTAACAATAAACATTACCTCACCTGGCCAGCCCTGATATATAATTGTGGTATGTTGCCGTTATGTCACACACTATGCATTAGTGTCATCGACAATCATGCCAGCAGTGCTGAATGTGAAACAATGTGTGCAGATGTATGTGTTTTCCTCACATGTGTTTTCAACTCCTCCTAGGTACAGACCTTTGTGGCGAGGAAGGGCCCCATCGGTGTACAGAACACTTGTTGATTTGCGGACCATGGTTGAGCGTCACATCATTATCAATTACAGACTCACTTGTGCAACTATTCTTGAACTTTGTGCATTACTGGATCCTGCACTAACGCAAATCATAATCAGCATGCCATCCCTACTGAAGTGCAGGTGCGCTCTGCACTCCATTTCCTGGCCACAGGCTCATTTCAAGTGACAGTGGGCATGAGTGCAGGTTTTTCACAGCCAATGTTTTGCATTGTACTGTCAAGATTCCTGAATGCATTTGCACAACGCCTACAGTCCTATGTGAGGTTTCCCCAAAGTGCTGACCTCCCTGCCATCAAGTCGGATTTCTATGCCTTTGCCAACATACCCAATGTGATAAGTGCCATCGATGGCACCCACATAGCTATCATCCCCCCAAGAGTCAGTGAACAGGTGTACAGAAACAGGAAGAACTTTAATTCCATGAACAGTCAATTGGTGTGTACTGCAGACCAGTACATCACACATGTAAATGCCATGTTCACTGGTTCAGTCCATGATTCCTTTATGCTGAGGAACAGTAGTGTGCCACACAAGATGAAACAACTACAAGAGGACAGAGGCTGGATCATAGATAAGTGTTTCAGGCACTTATTGCCACATAGCAGACAGACAGGCTGTCTGCCTCTGAGGCTTGTCAATGAAAGGCCTGTTTTGCACCATTTTCTAGGTGATTCTGGCTACCCCAGCTTGCGTTGGCTCCTGGAACCAGTGAGGAATCCTGGAACAGATGCATAGAGGAATTACAATGAGCCCCATGGACGTACTAGGAGGGTGACAGAATGCACAATAGGTCTTCTGAAGGCTAGATTTAGTTGTCTACATATCTCTGGCTGTTTCCTGGCTATGGGCCTGAAAAGGTGTGTAGGATAGTGGTGGCCTACTGCATGCTGCACAACTTGGCTGTGAGAAATTTGATCCCCCGATTGGAGGAGGAGGGTGCTGTATATTCAGACCAGCTTCCTCAGAGGGGGGATGAGAGTGATGCTGATGATGAGGAGGGGGATACCAGGACCCAACTGATACAACTCTACTTCCAGTAACTTTGTGGGACAATTGGATGAGATTGCTGTCTGTGCATCATACTGTCAGTGTGCCTTGTCATCTAGGGGGGTGTTGGGTCAATTCTCATTGCCACTGTGACCAGGTCTGCATAGGACAGATTACAATTTAGTCTAAAAGTTCAACACGTACGTAGGCACAACAATATGTAAGGCGTGTGGTGTTTTTCCTGCTACTCAAATACCAATAATAGAGGTGCATCCAACCTTCACTTTGTTCAAACCTAATGACAGGGGACATTGTAATAGGTGAAAAGGTGTTTTATTTGGTGCAGGGATTAAATTGTGCAGATTACACTGATGGGAGTGGGCTACTGGTGGTTGTCCAATATGGCAACATGGTTGCAGCATTGTTGGCAGTGGTGGTAGGTCCATCCATGATTTCAAGAGTTTGTTGTATTTTTAGCTCTGTTTGGTGGTTGATTCAGTGGGACACTTGGAGGACAGTTTTTGGCAGAGTCACTTATTGGAGGGGGCCTTGTTCTTGGCAGGTGTTCCTGTGCCATATCTGGGCCTGAGGGTCCATTTGGGCGCCTGGTGTTGGCCGGTACAGGTTGAGATGGATGCCCCCTGTGTGTCCTGAGAGGGTGGTACATGTGAAGTTGCTGCTGATGCTGTTGTTGTCTGGTCTGCATCCTGGGCTGTAGTAGGGACTTCCTGGTCTGTGTGGGCCGCAGGCTGTGTTGGGATAAGCTGCAGCAGCACACCTGCTATGCTGGCCATTGTGGCATTGTGCAGTTTCCAGTGCTCCATGGCCTCTTGGTTGTGTGCTAGCTGCATCCTCTGACTCTGCTCCAGGGTGGATACTATCTGGGCCAATCTGTCCTGGGTATGGTGATATGCTCCCAGGACCTCCAAGATCACGTCATGGGCTGCAGCATCCATCCTGTGGCCTCCCCCCTGTACCACTGATGCCCTACCACTGGGTCTAGCCCCCTGTGCCTGTGTCCACTGCACAGGTCTGGCGGTACCACTTGTACTGGGGCCATCATCTTCCTGCTTGTTGGTAGGGGGTGACTGTGGCCTCTGTATTTGTGTTCCACCAGTCTGTGGCCTGGATCACAGGTGTGGGGATGGTTGCCCTGGGCTGATGTATTTGGCTGGGTGGTAGGGATGTCAGTGGTATCCTGGGTGGGGCTGCTGGATGGTGACAGTCCAGGACTGTGTGAGGGGCCAGGGTGATCGTCAGTGTCCAGGGTTCCATCCCCAGGGTCCTCGGAGGTGCCTCTGTCTCCCTGTCGGGCACTGCCACTCCTTGTCCTGTCTGTCAGGGTGGCATGGGTGGTGATGCCTGTTGGGAGGAATGGACATGTCTGTTACATTAACATGATCGGATGGGGTGCACAGGCCTGGGCGGTTTTGTGCAGGTTACACAATTTGGGTGCATGCAGGATGCTTTGGTGAGGTTATCATTGCTTTTTGCTTAGGATGTGGAGGTGCATTGTGGGTGCTGTAGGCCATTGTGTTTCCTTGCAGGGGTGGGTGCTAGTTCACAGGGGGTGGGATGTGGGCCTGTTGGTGGGTTTGTGGGGATGCAGGGGGACTGGATTAAGTGCTTGTGGCCTGGGTAGGGTTGTGGTCCTGGTGGTAGTTGGAGGGGTGGGGTGGGGTGGGGCATGCATTCCAGGTGTGATGGATATGGGGTAATTGTAGATGACTTACCCAAATCCATTCCTCCAGTGAGTCCAGTAAGTCCCTCAGGGTGCAGGATGGCCAGTACCTTTTCCTCCCAGTCAGTATAGTTGAGTGGTGTTGGTGGAGGTCCTCCCCCAGTCTTCTGGACTGCAATGTGGTGCCTCAATGCCATGGACCTGACCTTCCCACGCAGGTCATTCCATCTCTTGCGGATGTCGTCCCTGGTGTGTGGATGGTGTCCCGCTGCATTGACCCTGTTGACTGTTGTCTGCCATAGCTCCATCTTCCTGGCGATGGGTGTGTGCTGGACCTGGGCCCCGAATAGTTGTGGCTCGACCTTCAGGATCTCGTCCACCATGGTCCTTAGCTCCCTTTCTGTGAAGTGTGGGTGTTTGGGGGGTGCCATGGTGAGTGTTGTGAATGGTGTCTTGTGTGGATATAGGTGAGGGTGCTCTTGTGTGGTTGGGTGCAAGTATCATGGATTGTGGTGTTCGGTGTCTGCTTCTGGTGTTCTGTGTATTAGTTGGCTTAATTTCGTTGCAAAGGATTGTGGGGTGTGTCTGTGAGTGTTTTATAGTTTTTTTATGTGTTTTCAACTTATCCAATGTGTACATTTCTTGCTGTTGGGTCCACTTGCCGCCCGTGGCGGTCTGCACCGCCAATGGTCGTTCAGCTTCCACTGACTGCCGTGGTGATTTGTGCTTCATTATTTGAAGGGCGGGGTGTTTGTGTGCTCGGCGGTGGCGGGGTGGGAGGTCCAGCATTTCCGCCAACATGATCCTGGAGGTTACTGGTGGCAGGGTGATTTTTGTCAGATTCTGATTTTTGCATCATTATGTGGCAGGTTTCTGTTCACCACCAATGGCGGTCTTCTGTTCACCGTCGCTACGGCGGTCGACTGTGTTTACCGCCGTGTTCATAATGAGGGCCATAGTGTGCACAGTGTCCGGGGGTTCCCCAGAGGCTTAACAGAGGCTAAAGTAGGTAATACTAATGCTCTCTTTTGTGGTTGTGTGGTCGAGCAGTTAGGCTTATCAGAGGGTAGTGCAAAGCATCTGTTGTACACACACAGACAATAAAGGAATCACACACTCAATGACTAACTCCAGACCAATGGTTTTTATATAGCAAAAATATATTTTGTTAATTTATTTCTAGAACCACAAGATTCACGTTGCAGGTAAGTACATGAATAAATAAGTATTCAACATATGTATCAGTACCACTCTGGCTAGAATTCACAAGTTATACAGTTTTGAATAAATGGGCAAAATATGTTTTAAAAGTTGACAGTGCAATTTTCAGAAACCGTTCCTGGGGGAAGACAAGTTAGTATGGTTTTGAGGTAAGTACTCAACTTACAGTTCCAGTCTCAGGGGGTTAGGAAATCCACAGTTAACCCCAAACATCCACCACCAACAACACGAAGCCGGCCGGGTACAGAGGGTATAGATAGGCACATTTAACATGGGCTCCTATGGAGGCTGGAGGCACTCGGAATCAGGCCTGGTTGCAGGTAAGTACCCACGTCTTCGGAGGGCACAACTTTCAGGGTTTAGAGGAGCACCAGGGCGGCCACAGGTAAGCACCAAACACACACCCTCAGCGGCACAGGGGCGGCCAGGTAGAGGGTGCAACCTTAGCATCGGGCTCCCAATGCTTTCCTAAGGGGGCCTTGGGGTCACTTAGATGCTGCAGGTTGGTTCCAGGGGTTTGGTTCCGGAAAACCACAGGCTGGACAAGGAGGAGGGCTGCCTGCTGGACGTTGCTGCACCAGAGTTCAGATTGCCCAAGGCCAAGGGGTTGCGGGTGCAGAGTACCTTTTGCTGATGGGTATCTTCGTCTGGTTCTGTTGCGGTCAGGGGGGTCCTCCGGATTCAGGCTGCAGGCGTCATCGTGTTGGACAGGAGGGGTCAACCCAGGGTGGGCACTTGCTCGGAATCGCCTGGGGACCACCTCTAGTTGGTTAGGCCACCTGGACACGGGCCGTGGGCATCGGGTACTGAGTAGTCTGGACTAGCGGATCCGGGATGGTTCTGGAGTCCTTAGATGGAGTTCCTTCTTCGACAGGGCCACAGTCCATTTGAGTTATTGGTCCTCTGGGTGCATTTTTCAATATATCCCACACTGGCATCAGTGTGGGTTTATTGTGCTGAGAGGTTTTGATACCAAACCTCCCGGGTTTCAGAGAAGCCATTATGGAGCTGTTGAGTTCGTAATGACTAACTCCTAGACCAAATTCTCAATATGGCTACACTATACTTACAATGTCCAAGAATGGCACTGTAGGGGCATATTGCTCATGCAGCTATGCCCTCACCTGTGGTATAGTGCATCCTGCCTTTGGGCTGTAAAGCCTGCTAGAGGTGTGACTTACCTATGCCAGAGGCAGTGGTTTGTGGGCATGGCACCCTGATAGGGGTGCCATGTCAACTTTGCCTTTTTCTCCCCACCAGCATGCACAAGCTGCAAAGGCAGTGTG
Organism: Pleurodeles waltl; assembly: GCF_031143425.1. Classification (NCBI taxonomy): domain Eukaryota; kingdom Metazoa; phylum Chordata; class Amphibia; order Caudata; family Salamandridae; genus Pleurodeles; species Pleurodeles waltl. The sequence continues at coordinate 1,082,293,020 of NC_090437.1, read as the reverse complement.
CATGTGCTTTGCGAGGGGTCCTCCAGGGTGGCACAATACATGCTGCAGCCCTTGGGGACATTCCCTGGCCACAGGGCCCTTGGTACCATGGGCACCCTTTATAAGGGACTTAACTGTGTGACAGGGGTATGCCAATTGTGTAAACAAAGGTACAGTTTTTGGGAAAGAACACCGGTGCTGGGGCCTGGTTAGCAGGATCCCAGCACACACTCAGTCAAAGTTGGCATCACTATCAGGCAAAAAGTGGGGGGTAACCATGCCAGCTGGGGCACTTTCCTACAGTATGCTTATGTGTTTATCTTGGTTTAAGCTCTAAGATGTAACGGTATAACCATACATTCACTTTACGTAGTTGACAGTTGTGAAATAGGGCTTCTATGTTGTGATTTATTTCTATTTACCTTATTCTACACAGCTCTTCTAGTAACCCAGTGAAACACTGGATATATCAATAGTCTTCTCTTTGACACAGGTGTGGATTTTGTTTGATTGAAGAAAGTCTCCATCTTCTACAAAATCCTGGGGCCATTAAGCCAGGAGGGAAATCTGGATTATAAAACAGTGATGTCAGTGACATTGTCAGCCATAGGGTGGTCTTCCCCCAGACATTTTGCCTTACTCCTCCTATTGTTTGCTGAGTTCATTTTTTTGGCTTTATGACTCACTGTACCCAGTACTCAAGTGCTTGTGCTCTCTCTTTTAACATGATGAACATGGCTTGCACACAACTGGTACCTTTAATGTACTTGTAAGTCCCTAGTGTAGTGGTACTACATGTACCCAGGGCCTGTAAATGAACTATTAGTTGGCCTACAACACTCCTTCTGCCACCCACTTAAGTAGCCTTTTAAACATGTCTCAGCCCTGCCATTGCAGCCTGTGTGTCTAGTTTTAAACGGCCATTTCGACCTGGCAAAATAAATCTTTTGCCAGACCCAACCATTCCTTTTTAATACATATATGTTACCCCTGCGGTAGGCCCTAAATAGCCCATAGGGCAGGGTGCAGTGTATTTAAAAAGCTGTACATGTACTTTTACATGTCCTGGTAGGCAAAAACTCTTAAATTTGTTTTTCACTACTGCAAGGCCTACCTCACCTATAGGGTTACCCCATTTTATTTAATGAGTGATAACGTTTGATTGGGAGCAGGTAAGAAAATCATGTTTGGTGTCTGGGAACTTATAATTTAAAACCATCTTAATTGGTAAAGTAAAATTTCTATTCACATTTCTGAAAATGCCACTATGCATTTTCTTTTCTTAACCATTTGGTGCCTGCAGTCTGTTCTGTCGTCATATGCCTAGGAGTAGCTGGCAGTTGGCCTTTGTGTGTTTCTCTCAGACAGCATGACAATAGAGGGTCTGGGTGGTGGGATGATGGGCTATCTCTGGCAGATTGAAGGGTCAAAGCTGATACCTACCACACTTGCACCTCAAAGAGGCTACTCCAGCACACATACAAAGGATTTCACAGCACTCTATTGTGACCCCAGACAATCTGGGTCCAGGACAGGGAGGAAGGAAATTCCAGGCACCGCTGTATGGGAGAAACTCTAAAATCTTCTCCCATTTCAAACTGGGTAACAGATATAAATAGTGGACCCTCAGACCCCACTCTTCAGATTAATTCTAGACATGTTGACTCTGCCAGGAATAAGGACTGCCCAACAGTGAAGTGTGCCCTGCTGCTCAATCTCTGCGTTACTAACCAAGGACTGCAGGATTCTTCTGCTGCTTGAGCTGCCCTGCTGAATCCAGCCTGCCTTTATGGACCCAGGACGCCAAGTAATCCCCAAGAGTTTGTAAGCTTGCCCTCTGTAGAAGCCACAGGGCCATAACAAGCTCCTTCAACATCAACGCAACTCCTCGCATTTTGATACAGCGTGACAGGTCTCCATGACACTGACCCTGTGCAATGCAGCACATGTCCCCACAAGCTCACAACGCATCTTGTTCGACGATGACTCAGCTCAACATCAGCAAAGGCCCAGCACAACACATCTCCTCGTCGGCACTGGTGCTTCGCAGCACAAGTCCTTGTAAGCTCCCGTCAACAGCTTCCTCAATGACGAAGCAGGGCCTTGCATCGCAAGCTGTTGACAGCTTTCTTGACTCCACCGCTGCGAGGCGCAACTCAACGCCAGACCTCGCATCATAGGTACTTTGGCACGAGGACTGAGCTCAGTCCGTTATCTTGCCCACTCTTCTTTGAAGTTGGCCTGAACCTGTGTCTTGGACCCGGTCCACTGTGACCAAATAACCTTGGTTGGAAATATTTGCTTCTTAGCGCAGGATTTCTTCAGACTATTTAAAATTGCATATCTACAATTATACTGATTGGATTGTTGTTCTTTTGGTGTCAAATAATTTAGTAAATTTTACTCTATTTCTCTTAATTGGCATGGGATTTTTTTTGTTTTGTGTTTTCACTTTATTACTGTTTGTGTGCTGCATAAATACTTTATACATTACCTCTAAGTTCAAACCGACTGCTTTTGTGCCAGGCTACCAGATGTTTAAGTATCAGTTCATTTGGGGTCTGCTTGTGTTTCACCCTGACAAAAATGGTGACTTCTTGAGTAAGGTTTCACCCCCAATCAATAACCAAATTTCACACAGGTACACTGTTGGGATGGAAATGGCCCATGCGTAGTGTGCAGTCATGCTCACCGCCTCTATGTGCCTGACTGTAAGTATCTGGTATCCTGGGTTTTGAATTTGGTTACAGCTTTACACTGATTTAGTGTGTAGGTGAAGGTATGTTCCTTTACACAAGTATGGTCTTGGACCTGTCCGGCAACCTGGAAGTGCACACCAAGCATTCCCTCATTTGACCGATGCCCCTTTCATAGGGTTAGCATGTAGAATGGTGGTAGCAGTGTACCATGATTTGTGAACCAGAAGTTGCAACCAGACCTTTTTACCTGTGTCATTGGAGTGGACTCACCCATTCATTTAAAGTTCCACTTCTGTGCATTAACCCAGAAATGTGGGACTGTAGTATGTGTTGTTAGGGTCAGAATGTTCCTTTGGGTGGAACTAGCCTTTTTCTTGCCTTGATAACAGTTAGTGTGGCTGTTGATGAGATAGATGCAGAAACCTCTTCGTCCCTCAGTTGTGGGTTTTCCAGGCTGGAGACTACCTCTCTGTTGGGAGCATCATTTTGCACAAAGACTGTGTCTGGAGAACATGCTTGGGATGAAAGATTAAACATCTACCCCAAACCAGTACAGAAAACACCATCAGTTTTTTTTTTTATTGAGTCACTGGCCCACTTCCTATAGGTCCAAATTATCTTCAGCCAAGGAAAGGAGTGCTCTTCAGAGTAGTCTGAGGGTGCTTTTCAACTAGAGACTGTGTCTGCCTGCTTCACAGACGTGGGAGATATCACTTGGAGTCTAGCTTTGCTGAAGAAGCTGAACTCCTCACCTAAAGTTCCCTGAAGCCAGCTTGCTGCTGAGAGAGGAAAGAAGCCTGCCTTCCATGCAGAGGGGTTGTGATAGACCTAAAGCACCAGAGCAGCTGGACCCCCTAAGGGCGTGCACTTCCAGCTAAGGAAGACTCAGGAGAGTGGCCTGTGAGCTGCAGACTCTCCTTGAGGATAATTCCCATAAGAATCACAGACAGTGTCCTTTGCTGCTGCCCTCAATAACACTATGTCCAAGGCAGAGTATACAGCCACTCGCAAGCTCATATCAAAATGGAGTTCATCACTATGTCAAAGTTGCGCCAAGGCAGAGTGTACTATTTTTATTGTGGCCTGACTACTGCAACGCATTGATAACCAGAAATAGAGTCCTTCACTCACCAGAACAAACACTTGCAGATGAGGGCATCAGAAGTCAACTCCCATTGATGTTCTGCTGCATTCTTCGCTGGATCAAGTTGCATGCTTCCACTGCAAGCGCCAGACTCAAGCTCTGAAGTCTGAACAGGGTGAGACTGTAAATCCGAGATTTGCCAGTGTCACTAAATACTGAGATTGACTGTCAGGGCAATCTGCACCCAAGCCTTGAGACTTGCCTGAGGGACACTTAACCACAAAGTGAGGGACCCTCTTAGATTTACCTAAGGGCGGAACATCCACAATAGAGGGGCAAGGTGGGGCAGACTATGAGGCGCAGTAGCCTTAGTGCCAGAACAAGAATTATGCCTGTTTTTCATTGTTCCAAAGAATTTCCTATGGACCTTTCATTAGTTGAGCTGTCTATAGAATTTCTGTATTACATCAACATCATGTAATTTCCTTCATTTGTGGTGCACACCCTATTCAGTAATATAGAGTTGAAGTAGATTTGTCTAACTGTATCTAATTGAACATATTGAGTGTACTAGAATATTTAATGGCTTATTAGAATGTGTCACAGCTGTAGAGAGGGCATCAGTGCAGCTGTGACCCGAAAGAGTGCTTTGGATACCTGAAAAAGAAAGGTAAAACCCCACTTCTTCCAATAACAGCTACTTCTCTTTTCTAATCCTGTACCATCGTTCTCTTCCTATTCAAAACAGTATTAACCACACAAGACCTCAAGAGCAAAAACTTAACATAATTAATCCAAAAGGAAAAACACATATTACTAACCTACCAACTATTTAACTCTCATCTTGGGCCCTGTATTAGCATTCTACTCATCCCGGAGCACTTCAACATCTCGTTGTGTGTAGTAAGGGATGTATTTGTATTGTATTTGCAGTTAGAATTATTTTTCTCCTAATGGTACTCCTGCTCTTACTCCTATTGTTACTTCTGCTTACACTTACTCTCCTTCACTAAATCCAACTTGCCTCTGCTCTTCTATGCTTACTTCTTCTTTCTCCTACTCTTAAGTCCATATACTAATACCATGACTCTTACTTTTCCTCCTATATTTCCTCCTAATTATTCCTACTCCTACTCTTACTCCTATTGCCTACTCTTCTATACTTAGTTCTTCTTTCTCTCATTCCTAATTCTAAATATTGATACCATGGCTTCTACATTTCCTCCTATATTTCCTCCTGTCTATTCCTACTCTTACTCCTATATACACCTATGTATCTCCTACTCTTACTTGTACTCACACTTCTTCCTATTTACTGCTATTGCTACTCTTGCTCCTACTTGTTATGTTCCTTCTTCGCCTAATCTCATATTCTGCTCTTTCTATTTTACCCTCTGCCTAACTCATCCACATTTGCATCTCCTTTCGTCTTGTAATATTTCTGCCTACTGTGTTTGCCTCATCTGCTCTACTACTCCATCTAGTCCTATGCACAATTCTCCTCCCTTACAATCTGCCATACTCCAGTAATCCTCTCCTCTGTATTTACTTTAATCCTCACCTCAGTCAGCTCCTCACACCAGATGATCAACTCCTCATTGCTCTGAAGTCAATGTACAGAATTGGCAGCAAAATTAGCTCCAGTGATTTGTTCAGGCGTTTTGCCACTGCTTTACGTATAGGGCACATTTATGTACCAAGACTACTTATGCTTAATGAGTTTAGTCATTCAGCTCTGTGAAACTCATCTTTAACTCATCACATACCTGTGACACTTTCAAGTTAACTCACTACCATTTCAACTCACCCAGGAAGCTTAACAATGTACCTATATTTGGCCACTTCTCTATCCCTACCTGCTGGCACTCCAGCAATGTGACCTTTGACTCAGAGGTTCTCGCTGCAAACATATCAATACAAACAACCTCATCAGTATCAAATGCACTGACATTAAACTGTTTCTAATCCTTCTCCAAACACTAGTCCCAGTCTGTATTTGACTCACTAGTTTTGGAGTACATAACATCATCTGTGTTGACTACGATAATAATTAGGTGGTGGCAAGTCAATGAAGATTTATTTCCGCCACAATCTATGATGCATTAACAAATTTCTGTCCTTTTTTGTTTTTTACGTTTGTTTATTAATTTTCACAAATTTTGATTTTGAGTAATACAGTATGACATATTGGACCTCATTACGACCCTTGCGGCTGGCGGTACACTGGCGGTAACACCACCAACAGGTTGGTGGTATACCGCCCGTGTATTATGACTGTGGCGCATTAGCCACGGCCATACCCCTGAAAATATTATAGTGGAGTTTTCCTTATCTGTTTAAAGAACATGCTAATGTACAAACATATAGGTGGTCATTACAACCCTGGCGGTCGGTGTTAAAGCGGCGGTAAAACCGCCAATAGGCCGGCGGAAAATTTTGAAAATTTGGAATCACGACCCTGGCGGAAACCGCCAGCATAGACAGCCACTTTAACACTTCGACCGCCAAGGCGGTACAAACAAACACCACAGCGGTAACCGCCGACAGGCAGGCGTAGGACAATGTACCGCCCATAGAATTACAACAGTCCAATCCGCCACCTTTTCTGGGGTGGATTCACCGCAATCAAAAACACGCCGGAAACAGGACTTGGAAGGGAAAACGCTCACCTCTACACACCCCACGAGGAATCAGGACGCCATGGAACCCGAGCTTCAGATACTGCCAGCCTTTATCTTCCTGCTTCTCTACCAGGAACAACAAAGATGGCGGCGAAGACCACAGTGAGTACTGCACCTACGACACAGGGGAGGGGGGAGGGAAAAGAGAGTGACACACACACGCAACACCCCCACCCTCACCCACAACACACACACTAATACATCATGATACATTACAGTTATACCCCCTAAAACCCCAGAAGAATGCAAGGACAAAAGGAAATTAGTCGAATGATTGTAATACATTCAAATACATGAATCAAAAATATATACATATATAAAGATATTCACTCTATAAACAAATATATACACCAAGAATACAAGTCCAAGGGATTCCACCATCATAGTCCGTGGACCACTGGGCCCAAAATGCATGGGCGAGGCCCACACTCAATACCCGAACAAGACAGAGAGAACACTGCTGGGGCATCAGATAGAAATAAAACAGGCGCCTCAGGAGGAAGGGAAGGGGGGGCACCTCAGCCGGATGAGTGCACTACGCCAGATCCACGAGGGGGCTCCATGCCCACTGCTTTATCCTGGGGAGTGCAAAGCCACAGTCCCAACTGTACCTCTGGTAGTGGCTTTGGTGGCAGATTTTCTTTCCTCTCTCCAACCGGGCACTGGCCAACTTTTTATGCTTTTGAGGTGGGGGACTGTCTGTGCTCTGGCTCCTTGCCACACTGGCTGCCCTGCTGCCTGGCGCACTCCAGAAGCCGGTTACTACTGGCACCACTGTTCCTGCAGATGTTGTGGCTGAGGTGCTGGGTTGGGACCTAGAAAGGCGGGCCCTAGGTGACTGAAGGGGTGGGGGAGGTGAGGGAAAGAGGTCAAGTTTTTTGGGCACACTGGGACGGGTAGATGGAGGGGGTTTAGTAGTGGAGGAAGAGGTCGTGGTTGTAGGAGGTGTACGTTTGCTGACTTTGTGTGAAGGTGCATGGGCTGGAGGCTGTCGTGAGGTGGATGGCTGTTGGGTGGGTGTGTGGCTGCGTTTGTGTACCTTGGGAGGTGGGCTCACAGACACACCGGGAGAGGACACAGGGGATGTGTGAATGGTAGTGGGGGAGGTGAGTGCACCTGAGCGGGGTGTGGTGGTGGGTGTGCTGGTGATGGAGGTAGTGGCTGACGATGTAGTGCATGCAGGTGTGAGTGGAGATGAGACAGGGAGGAGGGCACAATGGAGGCAGTGGATGTTGGTATGTCTGCATATGTATGATGCTTGTGTGAGTGCCTGTGGGATGTGTGGTGCTTATGTTTGCCTGAGCTTCCCTTGTGTGCTGACGTGTGTGCATGCTGGTCTGATGGTGTGCTTGGGATAGGCTGAGACACAAGGGTTTGGGTCTGGGTGGAAGAAGTTGGAGGGGGGAGGCTAGAGACAGGGACAATGGCTGCCATCATTGTTGAGGCCAGAGTCTGAAAAGCTCACTGTTGGGCTGCCTGACCAGAATGAATGCCCTCCAGGTATGCATTGGTTTGTTGCAACTGCCTCTCTACACCCTGGATGGCATTCAAAATGGTAGACTGCCCAACAGTGAGGGACCTGAGGAGGTCAGTGGCCTCCTCACTGAGAGCAGCAGGGGCCGGGGCTGAGGTGCCTGGGGCGAAGGAGATGCCCACCCTCGTGGGTGAGCGGCCACAGGGCAAACGCTGAGAGGCTGCTGGGAGGGCGGTGCTGGTAGAGGGTGTGGCAGCTGTACCTGTAGATGCGGGGGGCACAGATGGGCCCGCCACCGCAAGGGAGCTCCCATCAGAGGAGGAGTCCGTATCGCCAGTCTCAGCTCCTGTCCTGTGGAGCTCCCCTCGCCCTCTGTCCCACTGGTGAATTCAGACTCTGTTGTGTCGCCCTCCAGAGCCATGTGGGATGCAGCTCCCTCCTGCGCCGGTGCCACTGCTCCTCCACCTGATGATGCTAAAGCACACAAGAACGGGGAGACTACAAAAAGGGGGGGGGGGGGCAGAAGAAAGACATGTTGAGTGCAGGCAATACCGCTACTGTTGGCGGACACTACAGACACAGAAGCCCCCTGCACTACGCTGTGCACTTGGAGTTCCCTAATCAATCACAGGGACATGGGTTACAAGGCTATGCCCGATTGCTGCACACATGGATGTCACAAGAGCCTGACTAGGTATAGTTGGCTCTGTACAAAGGTGGGGTGCCACAGGGCCTGCCTTCAGAAGAGACCTTGCCTACTAAACTCGCCCTGGCCTAGGGGAACCCACAGCCCACCTCCCCCACCCAGACACCTACAATGCGTGCTGAAACAGCTGAATGAGAGTGTACTCACCTCCTTGTGGCTGCTGTGATGCCCTCAAGTGCCCAGCCAACTCCGGGTATGCCACCGCCAGGATCCGGAACATCAGGGGGTCATGGTGCGGCGGGCACCCCTCCCACGTTGGGAGGCCATCCCCAGCTGGGCCTCCGCCGTTTTCTTGCTCCAGCAGCGAATGTCCTCCCATCTTTTCCGGCAGTGAGTGCTCCGTCTGTGGTAGACACCCAGGGTCCGGACTTCCTTGGCGATGGCACCCCAAATATCCTTCTTCTGGTGGGTGCTGACCTACAGGAATAGTAGAGGGGAAAAGGAGAAGATATAACCGTCCGCACCGTCACAGTCATTGACCCGCATCCCTACCCTTGCCATGACGCACATCCACTCACCGGCGTTTCATGCACGCCTCATTCTCCCCCCAATCTTTCATCCACACCACTCCAAACAGCCATTGCCCATACAGCATGCTCACAGTTTGTCTGGAGGACCATAGTGTAGAGTGTACTGGGGGAAGACCCCATCCACTAGTTTCTCCAACTCCTCCGTGCTAAAGGCAGGGGCTCTTTCCCCAGACACACGAGCCATTGTCTCTTCCAGACTGAGGTCACAGCAGCACTTGCAGTAAGTGATGGAACAGAGAGAAAATGGCGGTCACGTCCGCGGCGGTGCGTACTGTCACTGCCGGCGTACATCGTCATTGGCTCCTGGGACTCATAGGGTCTAATGTTAACCAATGCAGGATTGCGCCGCAGTCTTTGACCGCCTACCGCGACGGTGTCCCACGCCAGTGCAGTTACCTCATATCTCCTTGTCCCACTTTACAGGTCAGGCAGCCGCCATTTCAGGTGCCCACATGGCATTATTTTGGACTGCGTCACACATATCTAGGCCTTGCTTAAACACTAATACAGCCATATGTTGATTTGCAAACATTTTCTGAATAAGTTGTGTTTACGTACCTCAGAATTGTTTGACTCTCTGCTCGCTGTTCTCCTCCATAGGCAGCGTCCGCTGGGGCAGGTGAGGAGATGGCGGCATCCTCCGTACAGACTGCTGGTGGACCTGTCGACAATGGAGGAGCGACATGTGATCATCACCTACAGACTTGATCGTACCACAATCCTGAAACTGTGTGCCCAGTTGCGCCAGACCGGATGTCAGCTATCCGCCATCCCACAGGAATCCCCCCTCTAGTACAGGTGCTGTCAGTACTCCATTTCCTAGCAAGTGGGTCTTTTCAAACAACAGTGGCCATAGCATCAGGGATGTCCCAGCCTATGTTTTCCAACGTGTTGTCCAGAGTGTTGTCTGCCCTGCTGAAACACATGCGGAGCTACATCGTTTTCCCTCAGGTGGAGGATTTGCCTACAGTGATAGGTGACTTCTATGCCCTGGGCCATATCCCCAACATCCTAGGTGCCACTGATGGGACACATGTGGCTTTGGTCCCCCCACGCAGGAGTGAACAGGTGTACAGAAACCGGAAGAGTTACCATTCGATGAATGTGCAGATGGCGTGTTTGGCCGACCAGTACATCTCCCTTGTGAATGCCAAATTTCCTGGCTCAGTGCATGACGCTTACATTCTGAGGAATAGCAGCATCCCTGATGTGATGGGGCAACTCCAGAGGCACAGTGTGTGGCTACTAGGTGAGGACATGGACCCTATACAATATGAATAGGTGTCTGGTTCTGGGGATGTCCCTATGAGTTAGTGTGTGTCTAACAGTTGTCCCTCGCCATTTGCAGGTGACTCTGGTTACCCCAACCTGTCATGGCTACTGACCCTCTACTGACCCTTTGAGGAATCCAGGGAAAAGGGCAGAGGAACGCTACAATGAGGCCCATGGGTGATCTAGGAGGATTATAGAGAGGACCTTTGGCCTCCTGAAGGCCAGGTTCCGGTGCCTCCATCTGACAGGTGGTTCCCTATTCTACTCACCAAAGAAGGTATGCCAGATCATCGTGGCCTGCTGTATGCTTCACAACTTGGCTTTGCGACGACAGGTGCCTTTTCTGCAGGAGGATGGTCCAGATGGAGGTGTTGTGGCAGCTGTGGAGCCTGTGGACAGTGAAGACGAGGAAGCAGAAGAAGAGGACATAGACAACAGGAACACAGTGATCCACCAATACTTCCAGTGTGACACAGGTAAGAAGACAACACTGCCTGCTACATCTGATTTAATTCTACTACCTCTCATCTGTCTGTCATTTTCACCCAGTGTATGGTCACTGAGTTGTCACTTTCCCTTACGATTTCACAGATGTGGGTCCCACTGTGTGACATCTGCTTTGTTTCCGCATGGACTAGAGCTGTGTGACATAGGTATGTTGACAATACTATGGACATTGCTATTTCCCTCAGTTATTGCAAATACACAATTGTGAAAGCACAGACTGACTCCAGATTGTTTTGTGATTTAAGGGTGTTTATTTAATTGCTAAATAGTGGAGGGGGTTGTAAAATGGTCAGGGGTGATGGTGGAGGAATGTCCATGGCAGAGTCCAGTCTATTAGTCTCACAGGTGCATTGTCCAAAGGGGCATAGGAAGTGGAGCTGGGGCAGTTTAAGGATGGACAGGGGTCTAATTTCTTGGCGGGGTCTTGGCATTGTTCTCTGTCTTTGTCCTGGATCGCAGGGACCACTTGCGGGGTGGTTCTCCATCTGCAGGGGGTGGGGTGCTGGTGTCGTGTCCTGTGGCGGTGCCTCCTGTCCACTAGCGCCGGCGGACGTGGTGGGCAGTTCATCGTCCAGGCTAGTGTCAGGGGCCCCTTGTTGTGCCACAGTGTCCCTCCTAGAGCTGACGAGTTCCTTCAGCACCCCTACAATGGTGCCCAGGATGGAATTGATGGATTTTAGTTCCTCCCTGAAGCCCAGATACTGTTCCTCCTGCAGCCGCTGGGTCTCCTGAAACTTGGCCAGTACCGTTGCCATCGTCTCCTGGGAATGGTGGAAGGCTCCCATGATGTTGGAGAGGGCCTCGTGGAGAGTGGGTTCCCTGGGCCTGTCCTCCCCCTGTCGCACAGCAGCCCTCGCAGTTTCCCTGTGTTCCTGGGCCTCTGTCCCCTGAACCGTGTGCCCACTGCCACTGCCACTGCCACTGCCCCCAGGTTCCTGGTGTTGTTGGGGTGGTGGGTTAGCCTGGGTTCCCTGTAGTGGTGGACACACTGCTGATTGACGTGTCCTGGGGACAGAGGTATGGGCCCGCTGGGTGGGTGCTGTGCTGGTGTTTCCAGAGGGGGGAAGCTCTGTAGTGGCCTTTGCCAGTGTGAGGGGAACCGACTGTCCTGAAGTCCCAGATGGGCCAGCCTGGTCATCTAGATCCAGTTGGACAGAGCTGCTGTCATCACTGTGGGCCTCTTCTGTGGGTGGAGTGGACATGTCTGGACCCTCCTGTCCGGTGACGTTGGGTAGGGGTCCTGCAGGGGTGTAAAGGCATGATTATTGCATCTGTGTGTGCCATGGTGTGCAATGGGTGGGTAACCCTATAGCCCAGTGCTTGCATTCTTGAGTGGGACCTTGTGTGATAAAGGTTTAGGGGGGTGTATGGGTATGTGCAGTGGACATGCTTTGGTGATGGGTGTCCATGCTTTGGTGTTACATGCAGGGCTTGGGTTTGGGATGTGTGGTTTGTGATATTGGGACATGCGTGAGGAGTTGGAGTGATGGGGGTGAGGGCGAGGGTGGGGGTATGTGATAGCATGCAGGTGGGTGGGGGATGAAGTAGTGAAAGATTGGCCTTACCTGAGTCCATTCCTCCAGCTACTCCTGCGAGTCCCTCAGGATGCAGTATAGCCAAGACCTGCTCCTCCCATGTAGTGAGTTCTGGGGGAGGAGGTGGGGGTCCACCGTCAGTCCTCTGAACCGCAAGGTGGTGTCGTGAGACCACGAACGCACCTTCCCCCGTAGGTCGTTCCACCTCTTCCTGATGTCATCCCGTGTTCTTGGGTGCTGTCCCACTGCGTTGACCCTGTCCACGATTCTTCGCCATAGCTCCATCTTCCTAGCTATGGTGGTGTGCTGCACCTGTGATCCGAATAGCTGTGGGTCTACACGGATGATTTCCTTCACCATGACCCTGAGCTCCTCCTCAGAGAACCTGGGGTGTCTTTGCGGGGCCATTGGGTGGTGTGGGTGATGTGTGGGGTGGTGTGTGTTGTGATGTGTGGGCTGATATTTAGAGGTTTGTTGTGTGAGGTGCTTGGATGTTGTGTGAGTGATGGTGTAGGGTGCCTGTGGATGCTATTGTTCTTTCTGGTGGTGTCTTTCTCTGGCCTTCTGTCGCAATTGTTGATGTAAGGGTTTGTGGGTGATGTGGGTAGTGTTTTATATTGTATTGGATGTGTGGGAGTGGTGTGTGTATGTGAATCAGGTTTGTGTATTTCGAATTGTCCAATGTGGATGTGTTTTGTAAATGTGTGTGTATTTTGAGCGCGGCGGTGTGTACCACCAATGGAATACTGCGGTTGAAAGACCGCTGCGTGGATTCGTGGGTCGTGATAACGTGGGCGTATTCCTGTTGGCGTGACGTTGGAGGTTTTGTTATTTCCAGTTTATCAATGACCTTTGGTGTGGCACTTGTGTGGGTGTCTGGATTTCGGCGGATTCCGAGCTGTGGGTCATAATAACCCTGGCGGAAATCCGCGGCTGCAGCAGTGTGTTGGTGGTCTTCTGCACGGCGGTAAGCGGCTTTTACCGCCAATGTTGTAATGACCCCCATAGTTTATTTAACATTAAGGCTGTCAACCATGAGAAAGAAGCAAAAACAAAAAACAACAAAAGCAACAAAAACCATGCGTATGCATAATTGTATGTAATACTATGGGATAAAATGGTTGCAGTAGGTTGTGGTCTATGGAGTATCAAAGGGGAGAGGGGATTGGCAGCGTAAGCAGTCACCTTTGGCATCTGGGTGGGTATGCAGGTGTGGAGTAATAATGTGTGTATCAGTGATAATCGCATGTCTCAGGGTGGATGCAAATCGTTTTTAGCCTCCACCTTCAGAACTAGGGGGTCCCCGCATTCCACTCCAGTCTTAAGGATGCCCCGGGCACGGAGCCATCGGAGATGATAAGCTTCTGCTTTAGACAAAATCAATAATTCTTTTAACCATTGCGATATGGATGGGGGAGTAGGAGATTTCCATGACCTGCTATCCTGCGTTTGAAGAGTACAAATGCTAAGTCAATAAACCTGTGAAGGTATTTATCTCCTTTCTTTTTTTTGCGAATGCTTAGAAGGCAGGAAGTCGGTGTCACAGGTAGAGGATGAGCAGTCATTTCCAATATCAACTTGGTTAATTTTGTGCCAGGTAGTCTGGAGGACTGCACAGTCCCACACCATATTGTAAAACCAGCTGAGGGGGAGGCTACACATGAGCAACACAGCTCATGTGTAGGGTACATGTGATGGAAGCGTTGAGGGTCTAGATATGCATGATGTATGTAATTAAATTGGGTGAACCTTAACCTGGCGATACGGGTTATCTCCCTCGTTGAGTGTAGCGCTATGTTTTCACTCTGGTATAGTCAGTGGGTGTGGCAGTGCTGTGTTCAATTTTTCGTGTGCTGTTTGCAAGAGGTTACTGGTTGGTGCACGCAGTACTGTATCCCTGGTGGTGATAGCTCGTTTAGTGGTCCTGGCTGATAAAATGGAGTGTAATACAGGAGATGTGGGTGGTTCCGTAGATACCGTACCCCAGAAGCTGTGCATGCTTTGTAGTATAGTATGATAAGTGATAAATTGTCCCGATGCAATGTCATAGTTTGTGATAATTTCTGGGAAGGATCTGAGCGTGCCCTCTGAAAAGGAATGTCCCAAACGGGTGGCCCCTTTTTCTATCCAACAAGCGCAGGCCTAGGCTTCTGTTTTATCCTGGGAATGTCCCACATTGATATCTCCAGTGAGTAAGGGATGTAAGGCTCTTCGAGATTTAAGTAAAGGTGCCAACATGTGTGTGCTACTTTCAGTAGTGGGGTCACAGCGGTACCAAACCTAGTGGTATCAGTTAACCAAGTGTATAGCGCAAAGTTCCCCAGGTGAGCTTGTATGTCTCGTGTTTCCGGGTGTAGCAGGGAAATCATCCATGAGGTCAGTCATTGCAATTTTGCCGGTGCATAATATGTCTCAAAATGTGGGGCACCCAAACCGCCCTCCTGTAGGGGTCTTTGGAGTTTGGGGAGGGCTACTCTGCGGCGTTTGTCCCCCCAGATCAAATCCAAGAACAAGCTATCCAATGTTTTAAAGAAGGCGCGTGGTATCGTTATGGGTAAGCTGACAAAAAATACAGCAGCGGAGGTAGGATTAACATCTTGGATATTGCCACCCTACAGATCGGTGATATTGGTAGTGATTGCCAAAAAGTAAGAGATGAGCGTATATTCGCTATCGCTCTATGTAGGTTGTCATCAAGAAGGTCCTGTGATGTATGATAAATATTAACTCCCAGATACTTGAAAGTATCGAATTGCCATTGCAGGCAGGAATTGTTCCCAGTAGGTCTCTCGGCAGGGGGGCACAGTGCCAGCGGGAACACACATGATTTAGGGGAATTGACTTCGAGACCCAATATGTCAGCAGTTGTTCTAGGTCCGGATAGTGTAGTGCGTACATTTCTAATATAAATAAGAGCATTGCCTGCATATAGGGATATCATGTAGAACCGCTGTGAATCCCATATCCCCCAAGTTTCAGCTTAGTTACGGAGGTACCATGCCAGGGTTCCATGGTCAAGGCAAAGAGGAGCAGCGACAGTGGGCAGCCCTGTCGTGTCCCTCGTTGTATGTTGAAACAGCTCGATATCACCCGACCCGTCTTAACCCTAGCCAGTGGTTCCCCATACAGCGTTTTGACCCATCGTAAAAGATAAGGTCCGAATCCCATTCTTTCTAGACACGCAAACAGAAAATCCCATTCCAGAGTATCAAAGGCCTTTTCTATGTCTAGGGAGACTGCCACTTGGTGTGTGTCACCGGGTGGTGTATTGTGGATCAAGTGTAAAAGACGCCTGATATTAAGAAATGTGGTAGGGCCTATTATAAAGCCTGACTGGTCATGGTGTACTAATGTGTGCATTACATGGAGTATTCGGTTAGCTAGTACCTTTCCCAGTATTTTACAGTCTAAGTTGATTAAGGGCAAAGTGCGATAGGACCATACATCCGTTGCTTCACGCCCCAGCTTAGGTAACACCACAATTAGGCTTTCGCGCAAGGAGTGTGGTAGGGTGCCCCCTTCAAATGCTTCATGATAAACCTCCAATAATCAAGGGGTAAGGATGGTGGGGTACGCAGCATAATATTCAATGGGTAAGCCACCTGCACCTGACGTTTTGTTGTGGGCTATTTGTGTGATAGCTGTTTTGATCTCTTCTAATTGTATGGGTTCCTCTATAGTGGTGCGTTGTGGGGCCATGAGCCTAGGAAGGGACACGCCCTGTAGAAAGTACACAGCCAGCGTCCAGGTCAACCGGTTTCTCATATAACTGTCGGTAGTAATTACGAAAATTTTCATTGATAGTCAATTGTGAAGGGGCTATTGTGCCATCCTGTATCCTAATTGACATAGCCGGTGTGCCATGGTGCACTTCGCGGAGAAGCCAGGCAAGCACCTTGCCCAAGCGATCTCCTTGGGCATGTTGTACAGCCATTCGTGTGCGATAGTCGTGGTGACTTAGGGTGGAATTTCGCTTCGTGTCTACGGACTCGGAGCTGACGGAGTTGTGATGGCAATGTAGTTCGCTTTGAGTCATGTTTTTCCGCTTGGCGTAAGTCCCGTTCTATCTCAGAGAGGTCACGCAGTAGCTGCCGCCTGACTCCCCAGGTAGAAGCCATGCAGTGACCATGGATTACCATTTTATGAGTTTCCCATTCTATCGCCTGAGAGGATGTGTAGCCAGCATGTGTTACGAAGTATTGTCGGATGGTTTTTGATAATGACTCCCGGAACGGGGGATCTAATACAGCCTCCGTTTGTAGGTGCCAGATAGGTATGGGGTGACGCGGTAAACCCCAAGTCAGTATCTCTGTCAGTGGGCTGTGATCTGAATGTTTTTTTGCTAAGTACTCTGAGTGATCTAGGAGGGGTCCATTGTTAGTGGTGCTAAATAGGATATCTATCCTAGTATGGAGGTTATGTACAGGGGAGTAGAATGAGTATTCACAGTTGTGCGGGGGGCCCATACGCCATATGTCACCAAGTCTCATGTGTGTACTCCATGTCCAAAAGTGGTGGGCAGTACGATTACTGGTGGCAGTTGATAGTGGGGGATGAGAGAGATCTAGTTGAGGGTCTAAGATGCAATTAAAGTCTCCACCCCAAATAGCTAGAACAAATGGGTCATGGAATAGCGCCGGCGTCAGAGAATCTAAGAATTGTATTTGATTTGCATTAGGAGCGCATACAGCCACTAAATTAATGGGTATGCTATCTAGTCTACCTTCTAATATGACATAGCTGCCATCTGGATCTATGTGCTGCATCTTGAGGGCAAAGGGAGTTCCAGAGGTCACCCATACGAGGACTCCCCTGGCGTATGCAGATGCAGTAGTACTGTATGTTTGTCCTCGTCATCTAGAGCGCACCTTGTTTAGTTCTGAGGTCGTAAGATGTGTCTCCTGAAGCATTGTAATGTGTACTCCATGGCGTTTGAGATATGAGAGTATTCTATAGGGCTTGGTGTAGGATGCCATACCCTCACATTCCAGGTCAAGAATCTATACTGTGGAGCGTGGGTCAGTGAGGGTGTGTTAGACATAATTCCTAAAACAATGTATGATAGATAGTATCTTCCAGAATCTCACGCTGCACCCACATCGGTTACTACACATATTCATCTGCATAATTATTATCCCATATCCAAAACAGCAATGCCGCTTCTAGCGATGTAATGTTAAGCATGGTAGAACAAGCAAATAAAAAACAAGAAATAACTCCAACAGTAGGAATAATGCCCCCAGGGCCGCAACTATGTAGTATACCGCCCAGTGTGCAGAAACATGCTTTAAGTAACAGTTACCATGATACCTCAATGAACAACATGTCCAAAGATACATCGTGTGGGGGCAGTGTCAGCACAGTTACTGAGGTGCCCCGCGTTGGGGCCCGTAGTGGATGATAAGGAAGGGTACTGGAGGAGTAATTGTCTCATCATTGAATGAGGGAGGAAGTGGTGTCTGCTGGAATATGATACCCGATTTGTTGGTCATCTGGATTCAAATGAGGTCATCCACTGATCTAGGTGTGACGTGAGGTTCCCTGTTGCTGACAGTGTCGGATCTCGACGTTTGTATACGTTCAGAGCGAAGAGCAGTGAAGGAATTGTTCCGACATTGTGTCGCTGTCACTACCTCTCAGGCCCGTTCTGCCGCTGCTTGAGTTTGATCCGGGCGGGAGTTGGGTGGGTTCTTACGACGTCGTCTTGGTTTAGGGGTTACCCATGTGTCCATCTTGCTCTCATCTCCCAGTGTTGCCGCCAGGCCTTCGGCATGCAGTCAAGTCTGTACATCCTCTGGGGATTGGAAAATATGTGTTTTCTCTTGATCCATAACTTTAAGTTTCACTGGGAAAAGAAGAGCATATTTGATTTGCAGGGCACGGAGCTGGTGTTTAACCAACATGTAGGACCCCCGTTTATGTTGCACCTCCATTGTGTAATCTGGATACGCAAAAGATAGTGTACCTTCAAAGTGCCAAGGCCACTTGGTACGGAACAGTTGAAGGATCAAGTCCCGATCACGGAAATTCAATAGGCGGGCTATGAGAGGGAGCGGTGGAGCTCCTAATTTGGGGGGAACGATCTGGTATGCCCACTCTATGGAGAACAGAGGGAATGTGTTATCTTTGAGCACCGTCTATAGAAGCCATTTTTCCAAGAACAGTTCGGCGCTGGGAAGTTCTGAGCGCTCAGGGAAACCAATAAAATGGATGTTGTTGCACCGTGAGCAGGCCTCCGCATCTTCAGCCCTACAGTGAAGGGCCGTTAGTTCTTCCTGCATGGACGTTATTTGTGTTTGTATTGATTGGAAAGTCGTCGATCCAGTTTGTGTGATTGTTTCTGTTTGGGTGACCCTTTCTGCAGGTTTATGATGGTCCACTCCAACAAGTTTACCGCTAGAAAGACCGAGTCGATCTTAGCTTCCAATGAGCTCTTAGTGTCTAGTATTGCATGTGGAATTTTTTTAAATTTCTGAGAGTGGCTATGAAGTGTGGATTCCAGGTGACGAAACTGATCAATTTGTGATGGTGATTCCGCTGATTGAGTATTGGCTGTGTGCCTGGTGTCTCCCGCCATTTTGGTAGGCCACGGTTTTCCCATAACTTCGCAAGGAAAGAGTCTATGGCAGCGAATACCCTCTCACATTATAGGTTCTTTGTGAATGGGGGTGCACAAACAGTACTGTTGCGCATAGGTTTTATCAGTCGTAGGATGACAAGGCGCACAACAGTGGTGCAGTAGAGTCACAAGAGTCGTAGCACTATGTAATTAGCGAGTGAGAATGAGGGTGTAGACATGTGTTCTGTGTGTGCTGTTACACTTACTTTCATGAATGAGCAAGGGAGGGAGAGCAAACAATTAGGTTCCAACGCAGACTCCCGCAAGTGGCGTGACCAGCAGGCTCATTGTAGTCTCACATGCACCAATGCTTCTCCGGGGAGGCACGCGAAAATTATATGGTTGGAGTACAGGACCTCTTATAGTTTGTTAGCTTATGGCGTTGTGCCCCGTGATCAGTAGTTCTGGTTCTCACGTGCACGCATTCACATTGTCCCTGGGGCCCACTCCGTTAAGGATGAAGCAAGATCGTAGCTGATATTGGGGTCATGCGCAACAGTGATGGTCTTAGCGGGTGTCCCGTTGCCCCCTCCACGATGGGAGACCTACTGTTCCGCTGTTCCGCGGGGTGGCGACGGTCCTCCGGCCTCAGCGCGATTGCGTCCGTCGGTCCTCTCGTTGCCTCTCGTCGGTCCAGGAACTGAGGCGTCTGCAGCCAGGCGCAGCGTCGCCAAGCTCTGCGTCCCAAATGTCACGGGGCTCCTCTGCCGTTCCCAACAAGCAGGGTGACGATCCTCCAATGGACCCATCCTGCGGCGCCTGTCCACGCCAGTCCACGCGCTAGAGGTGAGCAGCCATTTTCACTGCCTTTGCGGCCTCTATCGCTTCGGGCGGACCGGGACTCGCCGGTGGTTCTGCGAGCATAGACTGATCTACGCTCGCAGGTCCATATACTGTTGATAGGACCCCCGCAGTGGTGAAAATCAGGATAATGTACGGGCCCTGTAGGCAGCGCGTTAAGGAGCCTCCGATGCGGTCGCCATCTTGGACACGCCCCCAACAAATTTCTGTCCTTTTATCGCCATCCAACACTGTCTACCTCCACACTGTTAACCAATTTAGACTCAAACTTGCTAATCAGTTCTCAAAGCATGTTACCTTAAACCAAAGGATGTCTGGATTTCTGGGGAACTTCAGCCTTGAATGTGTTAATGTCAAGTGCAAATCTTACGAAAATCTGAATAAACTAGCAATATTTCACAACACACACCAGCATTCCTCCCAGCCTATACACCAGAAAGGCAACATTCTTGATCTCTTTCTTTCAGTCCAGATATCAATATACGCGTATTGCTACTCCTGCAATTGATAGACCACTTTCCTTTCCTTATATTATCATTGACAAACAGTACTCTTGTCCTGATAAGTTGAATTCCCCCAGTAGCATCAATTACCATCCTCAGTGACCTTATCCCTCCTGCAATAAGGCAATTGAATATATTGGCAGTCATGAGTGGCACTGTCAACATCTTTCACAATAATATTCATACAATGGTGAACACAATTTCTCCTTGAACAGACAAAGCTAACCTTATTTGTCTAAGTACCTATGCAATAAAAGAAGCCTGATCAGAACTGTGGAAAATTAATTGTGAATATCAAAATCCATTGCCACATCACATTGAAAAGTATGAGAACACGTTAAAAATGCATCATTCTTTTGGCTAGATGAAACCTTAGCCTAGAACTAATTAACACCTCGCATAACCCTTCTCTGTCTGTCTTCTGGTACATTTGATACAAATGCTATACCTCCCCTGAGATATATACTCTCACCTTCACTCATTAAATGTGAGGTAGTTCTCCCCTACTGTTCTGACAAGAAATGTTCCATCAAAACAATTGCAGATTTCAGCCCTCTTTCTTTCCTGCCAAGAATGATGATATTTAGTATCCTCCATTAACTAATTATTTCTTAGTCCATTGGTCAGTAAATCTCATCAATTAAGCCTTTGCTTTATAAAAGCCACCAGGTGCAACCTGATAAACACATCCCCCAGCCAGCAAGTTTTCCCAGATTGTTTAAAAGTTGTACAAATTAGCACCCATTTCACAGACTCAAAAAATCCATTCTTGATCCAGACCGGTTGTCCAGCTTTTGACCAATCTCTTCGCCTGTGAAAAGCCATGGCTAGATGCCTTGCAAATCAATTTTATACCAACTGGACAGGGAATATCTACTTGCAGGCTATATATCTCGCTTTCTTCTTTGTTTAAATATATAATCGGAGAAGACTAAAAAGCCTGGCTGATGTGCACCACAAACTGGAAAAATGAGACAACCATGTATTCGTACTCCTAGGCTTGCCAGCAGATTTCAACAATTTTGAATGGAAATCTAGAACATTGCATGGGCACTTGTGGTCTGGGTTGGTTTTCGTCCCCTTTCACCAACACCAAGTGGTGTGGCTGTCTTGAACTGTGCACCTCGATCTTCTTCCCTAACTATAAATGGAGCCACTAAATCTGATCTTGGAGGATATTATATGGGTGTCTTTAAACATCAATATGTGGTTGACACACAAATCTACATAAACAATTATATCTCCATTCTTCACACTTGCTTTGACAGCTTTCATAAATAGATATTAATATATGTATTGAATGTATATATACAGTATTTGACTAGCACAACCGTAGCCAGAATGTGTTGTTAGTGCTTAGTATATGGCCTACACTCAGTGAGTGATTGGAGAGGTTGCTTCCTTCCGTGCCTTACAGCCTGCCTCCAATCCACATCTGGGCTGTGCTGGTTGACAGCTCCTCTTGTGAATCTCACCCAGACAGTCATAAACACAGGTCATATCTGCATTTATCTGCATACTGAATGGGTCCCCCTGGGCAGGAAGGGTGGAGGGGCTTTCACTTATACTTAAAAAGCCAGTGCCCTGCCCCACACAAAGGACTGATACCCCCAGTGGGATTCTGACAGACAGGGCTGGGTTAAAAGGGGAACTTGTGCCCTTCAAAACCACTCTTTGAAGTTTCCCTCACTTCAAAGGCATGTTTGGGTGTATATATACTGTGTCTGTGACCCTCCAAAATTAGACACTTCTGGATCTACATCTGGACTCTGTCAGAGGGACAGCCTGGCTGCCCAAAGGACTCATCTGGACTGCGTTGCTGGAAGAACTGTTGCTCTGCTTGTTGCCCTGCTGCCTGCTGGCCTCTGACTCTGCTGGAAGGACTCTACCCTCCCCACAAGTGCTCTCCAAGGGCTTGGATTGAGCTTGCCTCCTGTTCTGAAGTGTCAGGGCCAAAAAGACTTCACCAAAGAAAAGAAAATCCCTGTGGGTCAGAAAAATGAATGCAATGCCTGCAGAAATCGGCGCAGTGCCTGTCTCGCAGATGACAAATTGCTGCATTGTCTACTGGATTGAAGTCCAGCAAATCGTTATTTTTGAGGCATCCCATGGACTGTTTTACAAGGATACAACCACTGATTCTTAATGACTGAGACTCATATAAACTTTTAAAAAGTAATGACGTGCATATTGGATATTTGACATTTTGTTCTTATTGTATTCAGATTAATATTACCTATTCTCCTAGACTGGTGTGGAGTACGTTTTGTGGTGTTTTCACTGTGTTACTGTATGAATTATGGCACAGATACCTTACACATTGCCTTCTTAGTTAAGCCTGCCTGCTCTGTGCCAAGTTACTGGAGGGTGAGTACAGGATCATTTGGATTGTGTTGTAACTTACCCTGATTGGGATTGTGGTCCCTACTTGGACAGGCTGCATACCTCTGCCAACTTGAGACCCAATTTCTAACAAGGTGTTTTTTCGATTCTTTCCTAGAATGGAACTGGGTTAGGATACTCTTGATGGTGATGGACAGGATCACTTTTCTGAGTGCATAGATGGAAAAGGCCTATTCCTCTACTTTGTCATTCCAGTATTTCTTTGTCTCCAGTCTGGTGGTTTCTTGGTGGCATTTGTGCTGAGAGCCATTAAAGGTTGTGAGTTTGTCAGCTAGACAGGCAGGGGTGCTAGTCTTGATGCTTTGTAGATTATGCAGCTGGTTTTCAATATGGTCCTGGATGGTAAAGGGAGTCAATAGAGTTCCACGAGGGGGGGGTGATATGGTCATATTCCCTTAGGCCCTTGATGAGGTCTGATGTAGCTTATAGGATGCCTGTATGGGAGGCAGCTTAAAGTCTTGGAGGCCGTGGAACAGGATCTTGCTACTATCAATTAAGAGGAGATCTTGGAAGGAACATATGTACTTTCTCTAAATATAGATCTGTTATTAGGCTGAAGTGTGAAGCTGATGTCCAGAGTGAATCTAAGTGATTTGGCATTGGGTGAAAGTTGGTTTTTAAATCCGTATAGTGTTATGCTGTTATGTTGTTGACCCAGGTTTGGACTACTTGTTGCCTGTTATCCTTGGCATGTAGCAGGAATTCTGTTTTGGTGGGGCTGGAAATACAGTTTTGGATGGAATGCGTTCACTGTTTGAAGTTTTAGATGTTTGGAGTATAGGAAACGTTCAAGTAGATTTGACTCATCAACGCATTCAGTTCCTTACCGCTGCCGGGAAGGTGAGGTATTGGTTCCTTACTACAAGGCAGGGGAGGCGAGCCGTCGGTTCCGTCTGGTAGCCAGAAGGAACAGCTCTAGCAATGCTTCATCTCCCTTACTCCATGTAAGGTCGTTGTTTCATTGTATTCAAAAGTACTGTACCTGGGGGTCTGACCGGGAAGGTGAGTCATTGGTTCCTTACTGCAATGCAGGGGAGGTGAGCCATTGGTTCTGTCCGGTAGCCATAAGGAACCAACGCCACACCAGCACCAGCAATGCCTCACCTCCCCGACTCCATGTAAGGTCTTTGTTTCATTGTTTTCAAAAGTTCTGTATCTGGGGTCCTAGCGACTTCTTGACCGGCGCCGCACTCCCTTGTGAGTGGCTTTGGCTGTTGGGAATGACTCAGTCACTGAAGTTCTGATAGCCCCAGTTGGAGCTTCTGCATTTCTAGGCTCTTTACTGTGATTTAATCTTTAAAAATGTGTATCTTTGTTGTGCACATTGGATTCTTGACATTCAGGTCTTATTCTGTTCAGATAAATATTATCTATTTTCCTAAACTGGTGTGGAGTACTTTTAGTTCTGTTTTCACTGTGTCATAGTACGAGTCGTTGCACAAATACTTTACACATTGCCTTCTAAGTTAAGCCTGCCTGTCCTGTGCCAACCTACCGGAGGGTGAGAACAGGATAATCTGGATTGTGTTGTGACTTACCCTGACTAGGATTTTGGTCCCTACTTGGACAGGGTGCATACCTCTGCCAACTAGAGACCTAATCTCTCACATTGGTGATCAGCGGTGAGGATAGGACTTGTGTTTGTGCAGTGCCATACAATAGCTGCATATAAATTACCTACCCACATTTACAGACCATTTTGATTAGTTTCTCCAATTTTCCCTGCCTTGCATCTTTAGTCCTGTACATCATGTCTCTGGCTGGGTCCACAAGTGGAGCTGAAGAGTTTGACTGGGGAGTTTGACCTGGCTAAGCTAGAAGAACACACAGTTACCCAGCTGAAGGGCTTTTGCAAAGAGATGGGGGTACCTGCCCGTTGAGCTTCGGGTAGAATCCCGCTCCCAAGGCCATCATGAGTTGGGAGAATGGCTCTTTTGAGTTACAGACAATAGCAGTTGAGGATGACACCCCTGGATTTGTGCCTCTTGTGAAAACATGAAGCAGTATCTCAAGTCATGGCCTTACTGCAGAGGAAAGGAGACAGGAGAGAGAATTCACGCTTCAGTTGGCAAAACTAAAAATGGAGGCAGAGGAGAGGAAAGCTGAGGCTGAAGGGGCCTTCGCTGAGAAGAAACTTCTATTGGCTCATCTACTGAGTCTGAAAGAGCTGGAGCTCAAGGCTAGGCAGTCTGAATCCAGCAGTGATGGCGGGCACATACATAGAGTACCTGATGGAAACAAGAAGGTTTGTATACTCAAGGATTTGGTGCCCAATTATGTGGTTGGACATGAAATTGATAAGTGGCTCCTTGGCATGGTTACCCCCTGACTTTTTGCCTTTGCTGATGCTAAGTTTTGATTTGAAAGTGTGCTGAGGCCTGCTAACCAGGCCCCAGCACCAGTGTTCTTTCCCTAACCTGTACTTTGGTTTCCACAATTGGCACACCCTGGCATCCAGGTAAGTCCCTTGTAACTGGTACCCCTGGTACCAAGGAAGGTCTCTAAGGGATGCAGCATGTCTTATGCCACCCTGGGGATCCCTCACTCAGCACAGACACACTGCTTGCCAGCTTGTGGGTGCTAGTGGGGATAAAAAGACTAAGTCGACATGGCACTCCCCTCAGGGTGCCATGCCAACCTCACACTGCCTATGCAGTATAGATAAGTCACCCCTCTAGCAGGCCTTACAGCCCTAAGGCAGGGTGCACTATACCATAGGTGAGGGCACAAGTGCATGAGCACTGTGCCCCTACAGTGTCTAAGTAAAACCTTAGACATTGTAAGTGCAGGGTAGCCATAAGAGTATATGGTCTTGGAGTCTGTCATGCACGGACTCCACAGCACCATAATGGCTACACTGAAAACTGTGAAGTTTGGTATCAAACTTCTCCGCACAATAAATGCCAGTGTACATTTTATTGTAACATACACCCCAGAGGGCACCTTAGAGGTGCCGCCTGAAACCTAAACCGACTATCTGTGTAGGCTAACTAGTTCTAGCATCCTGCCACACACCAGACATGTTGCTGGCCACATGGGGAGAGTGCCTTTGTCACTCTGTGGCTAGTAACAAAGCCTGTACTGGGTGGAGATGCTTATCACCTCCCCCTGCAGGAACTGTAACACCTGGCGGTGAGCCTCAAAGGCTCACCCCCTTTGTTACAGCACCACAGGGAACTCCAGCTAGTGGAGTTGCCCGCCCCCTCCGGCCACGGACCCACTTTTGGCAGCAAGGCCGGAGGAGATAATGAGAAAAACAAGGAGGAGTCACTGGCAAGTCAGGACAGCCCCTAAGGTGTCCTGAGCTGAGGTGACTCTGACTTTTAGAAATCCTCTATCTTGCAGATGGAGGATTCCCCCAATAGGAAGGAATGTGCCCCCCTCCCCTCGGGAGGAGGCACAAAGAGGGTGTACCCACCCTGAGGGCTAGTAGCCATTGGCTACTAACCCCCCAGACCTAAACACACCCCTAAATTCAGTATTTAGGGGCTCCCCAGAACCTAGGAACTCAGATTCATGCAACCTAAGAAGAAGAGTACTGCTAAGCTGCAAAACCCTGCAGAGAAGACAGAGACACCAACTGCTTTGGCCCCAGCTCTACCGGCCTGTCTCCCCCCTTCTAAGGACACTGCTCCAGCGACGCTCTCCCCAGGGACCAGCGACCTCTGAATCCTCAGAGGACTGCCCTGCATCTAGAAGGACCAAGAACTCCCGAGGGCAGCGGCTCTGTTCACCCAAGACTGCAACTTTGTAACAAAGGAGCAACTTTAAAACAACTTGCGTTTCCCGCCGGAAGCGTGAGACTTGCCACTCTGCACCCGACGCCCCCGGCTCGACTTGTGGAGAACAAACACTTCAGGGAGGACTCCCCGGCCGACTGCGAGACAGTGAGTAGCCAGAGTTGATCCCCCTAAGCCCCCACAGCTACGCCTCCAGAGGGAATCCTGAGGCTCCCCCTGACCGCGACTGCCTGCTCCTCAGATCCTGACGCCTGGTAAAGACTCTGCACCTGCAGCCCCCAGGACCTGAAGGATCCGAACTCCAGTGCAGGAGTGACCCCCAGGAGGCCCTCTCCCTTGCCCAGGTGGTGGCTACCCCGAGGAGCCCCCCCCCCTTGCCTGCCTGCATCGCTGAAGAGACCCCTTGGTCTCCATTGAAACCTATTGAGAACCTGACGCGTGTTTGCACTCTGCACCCGGCCGCCCCCGTGCTGCTGAGGGTGTACTTTCTGTGTGGACTTGTGTCCCCCCCCCCCAGTGCCCTACAAAACCCCCCTGGTCTGCCCTCCAAAGACGCGGGTACTTACCTGCTGGCAGACTGGAACCGGGACACCCCCTTCTCCATTGAAGCCTATGCGTTTTGGGCACCACTTTGACCTCTGCACCTGACCGGCCCTAAGCTGCTGGTGTGGTAACTTTGGGGTTGCCCTGAACCCCCCAACGGTGGGCTACCTTGGACCCAAATTTGAACCCCGTAGGTGGTTTACTTACCTGCAAAAACTAACAAACTCTTCCTCCCCCCCAGGAACTGTTGAAAATTGCACTTAGTGTCTGGTTTTAAAATAGCTATATGTGATTTATGTGAAAACTGTATATGCCATTTTGCTAATTCAAAGTTCCTAAAGTACCTACCTGCAATACCTTTCATTTTAAGTATTACATGTAAATCTTGAACCTGTGGTTCTTAAAATAAACTAAGAAAATATATTTTTCTATACAAAAACCTATTGGCCTGGAATTGTCTTTGAGTGTGTGTTCCTCATTTATTGCTTGTGTATGTACAACAAATGCTTAACACTACTCCTTTGATAAGCCTACTGCTCGACCACACTACCACAAAATAGAGCATTAGTATTATCTCTTTTTGCCACTATCTTACCTCTAAGGGGAACCCTTGGACTCTGTGCATACTATTCCTTACTTTGAAATAGTGCATACAGAGCCAACTTCCTACAGTGGTTTTCTGATTATGAACTTGTACTGAGGGCACATTGGGCTCCTGAAGAGCACTAGGGCGGAGGTCTGTAGAAACACATGCCAGCACTTGGGACGGATACACTTCTGACAATAGAGGTTGGGGAGCAGACCAAGTACACTGCCATAAAAGCCATTTTGATTGCAAATTTGGACTGGTCCCTGAGAAGTATCGCCAAAGATTCAGAGACAGTAACAAGCTCTCCAACCAATCCTGGGTAGATTTAATTGATTATTCTAGTAAAGCACTGAATGGCTGGGCGCGGGGAGCAAATACAGCGATTATGTTGGGTTGTACAATTTAATCCTGAGAGAGCACATGCTCAGTATTGGTTTTACAGACTTGCACCAACACCTAGTTGACAGTAAGCCAACTGATCCCAGGAAGCTTGTGGAGGAGGCAGACCTCTGGGCTAGCACCAGAGTGTCAAAAAGGGTTTCTGGGGGGACACCCACAAAGGTGGAGAGTGTTCCCAACAGAGCAAAGAGGAGGGAGAAAAACTTTAAAACAATAAGGAGGCCCCTAAAACATTCCCAAGGGTATTGTGGTAACCAGTCCCAGTCTGAGACTAAGAAGAAAGGGTTCTTTGATCACAAGACAGAGATGTTTGTACCCCAATGCCCAGAGTGATCCAAGTATGGATGCTCTAAGGATGACTCCAAATGTCCTGAGAGGGCACAGTCCCCACTGGTGGGCATACACCTGGGTTAGCTAGTGTAGTGCTTGGGGAGGAGTTAGTCCCAGATAGTTTTCGGGAACAGCTAGAGGTAGCCCTAGTGTCCCTGCGGGATGAAGATATGGTGGCAAAAGCCCACATGCCTGCTAATACTTACAGGCATAGGCAGTGGGTCACCTTTAATGAGCAACAGGTGGAGGCTCTGAGTGACACAGGAGCCTGCATTACAACTGTCAGGGGTCAGCAGAGCAAGTCCTACCAAACACATTCCACCAAGTCATAGTCGCCGACAATCATGAGAGCCATCTACTGGTGGCTCTGATTTCCTTTGAGAGGGGAGGAATCTCTGGTACTCTAAAAGTAGCTGTGAGTCCTGCCATGCCTGTTAGGCAATGACCTATAGCACACTACCTGGAGGGAGGTAGATCTCAGGTCTCACTTGGAGATGATGGAATTATCTGAGTGGGTTTGTATGACAACACGGTCCATGGCTGCCCTGGAGGCGAGTCAAGGGTGTCTGGATACTGGAAGAATGGCCCAGAAACTTGCTAAGGAGAAGTGCAAGGGGCATAGGAAACCTGTCCCAGAAGTTCCAGCGGTGGAGGTTGACAAGGTCCCTGAAGAGGAGGCCCCAGAGGTACCCAGGGAGGACATTGCCGCCCTAGGTTGCCTACCTGAGATGCTGGCTGGCAAGATGAGGGGGGCCCACCAGGGAGGAACTCTGCAAAGTACAGAAAGAGTATCCCACTCTTGAGTGCATGAGGCGACAGGCCTCCGCCCATGCAGCAGGTTAAGCCTCTGGAGATCACCTGATTTACTGGGAGAATGATCTCCTAATAATGAGCATAAGGCTCTGGGTACTGGGGCAGCACTTTTGCTGGTGGTCCCCTAGTACTACCAGGTCTTCCTACTGGGTTTGGCTCAAGACATGCCCCTGGCAGAGCCTTTAGGGCAAGACAAGAACATCACCAGACGTACCGTCAACTTCTATTGGCCCTGAATGAACACAGACTCAGATACATTCTGCAGGTAATGTCCCACCTGCCAGGCCAGTGAGAAGTCGGGGAAAAAGCTGAAGACTCCTCTGATCCCAGTTTCTGTTGTTGGTACCACCTTTGAAATGGTGGACATCTACATCATTGCACCCTACTCCCCGAGCTGATGAGCTCATTGACAGGCTAGGCACTGCCAAATTCCTCAGTACTTTTGATTTAACATCAGGGTACTGGCAGATTGCCTTGACTGAGAGAGGGCAGCATTCCCCATCCCTGAGGGCCGTTACCAATTTCGGGTGATGCCCTTCGGCTTAAAGAATGCCCCTAATACCTTCCAGCAGTTGGGTAACAGGGTCCTGGTTGGCAAAGGGGCTTTCTGAGCCACCTACCTAGACACCATTGCTGTCTAGAGTGCCAGATGGGAGGAACACCTGCATCACCTCCAAGAGGTTTCTCAAGCCCTGCAGCAGGCAGGCCTGACAATCAAAGCCAGCAATTGCCAGATTGGGCAGGGTTTGTAGGAAAGTACCATCTTCCTTGGCATGTTAACCCAATTTTTATCTGTATGTCAGTATGTTTTTGCCTCTCTCACTGGGATCCTGCTGGTCAGGACCCCAGTGCTCATAGTTTATGGCCTAATGTGTGTGTCTGTGTAGTGCTTAACTGTGTCACTGAAGCTCTGCTAATCAGAACCTCAGTGCTTATGCTCCGTCTGCTTTTAAATTTGTCACTGTAGTCTAGTGACTTCATTTACCAATTTCAATTGGCACACTGGACCCCCCTTATAAGACCCTAGTATATGGTACCTAGGTACCCAGGGCATTGGGGTTCCGGAAGATCCATATGGGCTGCAGCATTTCTTTTGTCACCCATAGTGGGCTCAGACAAACCCTTGCACAGGCTTGCCATTGCAGCCTGTGTGAAATAACGCACACGTTATTTCACAGCCATTTTCACTGCACTTAAGTAACTTATGTCACCTTTATGTCTAACCTTCACTTGCTGAAGGTTAGGTGCAAAGTTACTCAGTGTGAGGGCACCCTTGCACTAGCAAAGGTGCCCCCACATAGTTCAGGGCCATTTCCACTGACTTTGTGTGTGCGGGGACGCCATTACACACGTACAATACATATAGGTCAATACCTATATGTAGCTTCACAATGGTAACTCCGAATATGGCAATGTAACATGTCTAAGATCATGGAATTGTCCCCCCATTCCAAATATGGTATTGGGGAGCCAATTCCTTGCATCCTGGGGGCTCCACCGTGGACCCCAGTACTGCCAAACCAGCTCTCTGAGGCTTGCCCTGCAGCTACAGTTGCTACCACCTCACAGACAGTGTTCTGCCCTCCTGGGGTCTGGGCAGCCCAGTCCCAGGAAGGCAGAACAAAGCATTTCCTCTGAGAGCAGGGTGTTACACCCTCTCCCTTTGGAAATAGGTGTTACGGGCTGGGGAGGGGTAGCCTCCTCCAGCCTCTAGAAATGCTTTGAAGGGCACAGATGGTGCCCTCCTTGCATAAGCCAGTCTACACTGGTTCAGGGACCCCTTATCCCCTGCTCTATTGCAAAACTGGACGAAGGAAAGGGGAGTGACAACTCCCCTGTCCATCACCACCCCAGGGGTGGTGCCCAGAGCTCCTCCAGTGTGTCCCAGACTTCAGCCATCTTGTTTTGCAAGGTGAGGGCACTCTGGAGGGCTCTGAGTGGCCAGTGCCAGCAGGTGATGTCAGAGACCCCTCCTGATAGGTCCATACCTGATAAGGTAGCCAATCCCCCTCTCAGGGCTATTTAGGGTCTCTCCTGTAGGTTCTCGTCAGATTCTGCTTACAAGTTTCCTTCAGGAATCCTCTGCAACAACTTCAGCATCATCTGACCTTGGATCAACCGCAGCCTGCTCCAAGAAACGCTGTAACTGCAACAAAGTATTCACCAGAGATACTTTTCTTCTGCAACCTCCGCTCCAAGTCAGCAACTGCAACAGTTTCCATGGTGTGCACGCTCTGAGGACTCCCTGTCTTCATCCTGCACCCAAAGGACCAAAGAAATCTCCCGTGGGGTGACGGAGTCAATCCCCTGCTCCAGGAGGCACCTTCTAAGATGACGACCGGTATCCTTGGACTCTTCTCACAGCGACGAGCGTGCTCTTAAGGACACAGAGGTTGGACCCCTTTGACATAGACTGTCCTGAGGTCCTGCTGACACAATTTGGAGGAGGCCTTGCCTTCCCTAAGAGTGACGGTACTCCTGTGTACTACATCTTCTTCACCTCCTGAGGCCTCTGTGAACCATTTGCAAAATTCCTTCATGCACAGCCTGGCCCTGATCCCCAGCACTCCATCCTGCGACGCTCAACTCGCTGAGTTGTTCTCCGGCCGCGTAGGACCTTCCTTTGTTGCATCAACCGTGGTTTGCACCTCCTTTGTCCCCGTGTCCTGGGACCTCGGGGTGCTGGCTGGCATCCTGAGGGCTCTCTAAAGTGCTGAGAGCCCCCTCTTTCTCCTCACATAGAGTTGAGGACCCCAGGTCCCTCCTGGGTCCATCCAGCGCCATTTTTACACAAAACGCACTTTTTTCGTAGCCAAGGCTTGTTGGCAACTTCCAATACAAAATCATGTCTGCAACAATCTTCACATCGTGGAACATCCTTTGCATCATGCAGGAACCCTCTGGCATCTTCCTAGGGTGCATTTCTGCAGTCTTCGACTAACCGTGGACTCTTCTTTTGCACCCTCTTCTGGGTTGGCAGGGGCTCCTGTCCTTCCTGGAACTTTTTTTGACTTCTGGACTTGGTCCCCTTCTTTTGCAGGTCTTCAGGTCCAGATATCCAGCAGTTGTTCTTTTCAGACTTGGTTGGCTGCTGCAAAATCCCAATCACGAGGTGTAGTGTCCCCTAAGGAAACTTGCAATACTTTTCTCCTGCTTTTCTGGGCTCTAGGGTGAGGTAATGTACCTACCTTTACTGTATTCTTACTCTCCAAGCAATTCTGCACACACTACACTTGTTTAGGGGGGAATTTGTGATTCACATTCAACTTTCTTAGTATATGGTTTGTGTTGTCCCTACACCTATTTTCTCCCATTGCATTCTATAGAATTTCCTATTGTTTGCATTGTTCTATGACTATTTACTTGTCTGATTTTGGTGTCTAGCGTATATATTGTGTATGATACTTACCTCCACAAGGAGTATTGTCTCTAAGATATTTTTGGTACTGTGTCACCCAAATAAATACCTTTATTTTTGGTAGCACTAAGTATTGTCTTTAATTGTCTATAAGTACTGTGTAACTAAAAGTGGTATTGCAGGAGCTTTGTATGTCTCCTAGTTCAGCCTAAGCTGCTCTGCTATAGCTACCTCTAACAGCCTAAGCTGCTAGAACACTACTACATTTCACTAATAAGGGATAACTGGACCTGGTATAAGGTGTAAGTACCCAAGGTACCCACTGCAAACCAGGCCAGCCTCCTATAGGGTTCTGTGGCGTATTTGGAACTCCTGGTAGGTGGTGGCAAGGTGCAGATCCCCAAGGCCAAGATTTAAACCATCATGGCCGAGCAACCACCTAAAACCCAAACTGAAGATTTGTTAAGGTATATGGCACAATTTTTGCCCCCTTTACTGAGCTGACTTCTAAGAAGCAGCCCAGGTTGGTGAACTAGACAGAAGCTTGTCAAAAAGTCCTTCACTTTCTCAAGGAAGCCATCTGCATAGCACCAGTGCTTAGGGCCCCTGATTACTCCAAAGAACTCATTGTGCAGACAGATGCTTCAGAGCATGGTTTAGGGGCGGTCTTAGCACAGCTGAATGAGGAGCACCTAGACCAATCAGTAGCCTTCCTTAGCAGGAGGTTACTTCCACGGGAACACAGGTGAAGTGCCATTGAAAGAAAAGCATTTGCTGTGATCTGGGCACGGAAGAAGCTGAGATCATACATGCTTGGGGCTCACTTTGGGGTTCAAACAGTCCACAGACCCCTCAGATGGCTCATGCAGATGAGGGGTGAAAATCCTAGACTCTTGAGGTGGTCCGTCTCCCTGAAGGGGGAGGGGGCACTTGTTGCCTGCCTGCCTCCCTACATTTTTCTGATCCAGTTTTTGTTGGTTTTAGGACTTTGCGCACTTTACCACTGCTGACCAGTGCTAAAGTGCATGCGCTCCCCACCCTAAACATGGTAAAATTGGCTACTATTCAAATGGCATATTTTATTTGCCTGCAAGTCTCTAGTAAAGTGCACTAGCGGTACCCAGGCCTGTAAGTGTAATGCCAGTACTGGGCCTGCAGCACTGATTGTGTCACCCACATAAGTAGCCCCTTAACCATGTCTCAGGCCTGCCATTGCAAGGCCTGTGTGTGCAGTTTCACTGTCACTTGGACTTGGCATTCAGAACTACTTGCCAAGCCCTAAACATCCCTTTTTCCACACATCAGTCACCCATAAGGTAGGCTCTAGGTTACCCATAGGGCAGGGGGCTATGTAAGTAAAAGGCAGAACATTTTCCGAGCCGGTGCATACTTGAATGGGATCTGCATCCCATTCCCATGCCCCTAGAGACAAACAGAGGCAGAGTTCCAGGACCCTATTCCCAGGACTCATAGACAGGAGGGCCAAAAGAAAGTGCTGAAGGCTTCCATCATGTGGGATCCCACGTACTGCAGCAGGGGTGCTCCTGCTGGAGCACCAACAGAGGACTGCTAGCCGCCACTAAAGGAGCCAGCAGGGTAGTGCGGAAGTGGGCTCCCCATGCTGCCCCATTCTAATCAGCTGGTTTAGGTGTCCTGGGTAAGACCGGTACCCCACCAACAACAGCAGAATCCCACGGCACGAGGCTGCAATACACAGCGCAAGATCTGCTTATTGTTTATTCACACTTCCAGTGAGAAGCACCCCATAATGCCCTGCAAGGACTTTTCATTTACATGTCTCTCCTCTTAAAGCAGTACATGAAGGGATAGCATCTGTCTATGCGCGTGTGGCGGCTACAGTTTCTTTGCTACAAAATCACTATTGATGGCACAGTCTGTACAAACAGACAAAGCACCATGTCTTTACCTGTGACATTTGCCAGCAAATTAAAGACTACCATTAAATGCTCACCACAGACACCCCTCCTAGCATCAATCAAACCACTGCAGTGGGTATGTCTAGACTATTGCAGCCCCCTACATTTAGATGTGCATTCAAATACATTCTACTTCCTGTAGATTCTAGCTCCAGATTTCTCTGGATGTGGCCACAGCAATCGGATGGTGCTTGCACTGTTATTAAAGATTTTCAAGGCCTTATCAGGACATATTCAGTAGCTGCATTCCACTCGGACCAGGGCCCTGCCTTTGCCTCCAAAGCATACAGAGATACCTTGGAACCCTTAGTGAGGCTGTGCATCATTCCTCACCCTTGCTTCCTGATAGTAGAGAGGAAGACCTGAGACTTAAAGCAATCCTTAACAGCTAGAGGATTAGGCTCAATTGGCAGTTGGCTCCACCACCTTTATGGAGTCCAGAGAAAATTAAATAATCTGCCTAGAAGATATTTGGGTGGCCTGATCCAATATGAAGTCCTATTTGACATCCAGATTGATGTCCCAGATCTTGATGGTCCTGGCACAGAACCATCAAGGTCTAAATTAACATGACATAAATGAACATCTCACTGTCTTACAGAAACTCTAATACTTCTGAGATGAATGCTCAACTATGTATGCTGCCATTGTAGGAGTGAGGGACCAACCAGCATCTACCAGCTGGATTCCAAAAGTTAGGGATCTGGTTTGAGAAAAGATTGCGGTGAAGAAAGAATTTGGCCCATCATACAAGGCCCTGTGCCAGTCCTTGGAGTGTGATTTTGCCACTGCTTGCTGGTTGTAAAGACAAACGCTTTGTCTCCATTGATCAAGTAAAATTGCATCATGTGGCCGATCCTACACAGTAGACCACGAGGACTCCTGGAAAGTTCCCTATCCCCTCTCACTACCCTACTGGAAATGCTTCTTCAACCGTTCAACAACACCAACCTTGTTTCCCCTAGGTTGAGGAGGCCAGATAATGAACTGTTGTTGAATCCAGTTACTGCTGCAAATACAAGCAATACATCAGACATACGCCTACTGTTTTCTATTACTTCTCAAAGCAGCAGAGTTGTTTATGATGAATTACCTTTGGAGGCGTCTACCAGTTCTCATTCACCTGCTGGGGCTCCTGTTTTCAAACAGTCTGCTTCTGGATACTTTGTCAACATTGACAACTTCTCTTTGGTTTCTACTCACATTTTCCTTCATTGTATATGTGCACTTTTTTGCTAGCTAAAACACTCTTATTTGATCTGTCAGGGTCCTATTTGTTGCTCTTTTCTTGTGAATTTAATTTGTGACTGTTATCTTCTTCCTTATAAGTGGGCATTCTCTCCCTGAGCACTGTGCTGTTGAACTGGTAGATGAAGTACTGAAGCCTCATTTGTCTTCCCATAAAGTGTGAAAAGACCTGCCCCTTGTGAAGATTTCTGCTGTTCCAGTTCCTGATGGGATTGTTTATGATAAGGTTCCATATGATATTATTGGTCCTACAGAAACTTTAAATTCCATATGTTTTTAAGATAGAGATGGAAGATGTGATAACACCAGGTGGTGTATCTGATGTTTGGGGTGTAAAAACAGTTTCTTCAGTGCTTTCTGAGCGTGAATATTATACTATATTTGAAAGTGAAGATATGTACATGAACTCTGGCAATTACTGTGAAAGGCTGTGCTACCATCACGATGCACACCATTACCTACATAGAGCTAGTACCCCACAAACAATTTGCAGTTATACACAATGGGAACATTGCCCTACTCCACCAGTGGATAGTTCAAAAACATATTGAGACAAATATACATATTTTTCTTGGCATGATACTTCAGATACTGTATCTTATTATTTTAAACGAACTATCTACAAAATCAACAAAAAACATGTGGACCAATACTAAATTAATCTACTCAAATTAATTTGTTTTACAAATAGCCATCAAGGCTATGAATATTGGAAAGAAACACTTAATTTAAAATCAGTTTGGGGAACAAAATATTGGCAAGTACAAAGCAAGGATGCCTTGTTCAAAGCGTGTCTCATTCCATTATACATCTCTTGCCTGGGTCTAGAAAAAAAATTAAAGAAGTTAATTAGCCCAGTATCCCCTTAATTGCATGATTTGATAATTGGCAAAGTTTGGTCAATTTCACTGAAGGACAGCTCAATGTATGGTTCAGAATAGTACATTTAATTCCACACTTTGAGGTCCTAATGGGTGGTTATTTTGGCCAGTGGGCACAAATGGTTGTCATGCACTTTTTGCGAACTCCTTGCAGGGTATTAAAGCAAGCAGACCAAACCTTCATTTTATCCTAACATAGTACACAGGGATTGTCACTACTTAAGTTGTAGGGGAGCTATGTCAGGAATGGTTACAACATTCCACTTTATCAACTGTAAAAGAGCACCTCTCTGTCCTCTCGGATGATATGGATTTGCAAGATTTCTTGTTAAGTCCTAGATCACCTTGATCAAAATGTTTTGTATGCCATCTATAATTAAATCTGGAAGCTTTCTCAAATGGAAGCTGCTGCACGTTTAAGGCAAATAGATCAGGCAATTCTCGAGAAAGATTTGGCTTTTGTTGTTAACGGAGTGAATACATTGTCCACTCATATTTACACATTAAACAACATTTTGTCCTCTGCAATTGACATCATACAGAGACATGTCTTCTTTACAGCATGGACAGAGTCAACTTAGATCTATAATGCAGTTTTCGGACACTACAAATTCTTAAATTGAACCACGTGCCCTGGTAGCACGTTAATTCAACAGAGTTGTACTTAACTTTTAATTTAACACACAAACATCAGATATTGGCAAAGAAGGACACTACATACATAATGCTCACCATAGAAAAGTTAGAAAATTACCTTTTACAGTAGAGACACCATCTGAAGAATGGCTTATACATGGAGTGATTTCACTGCCAGTTTCAATGTTTCAGTTCACATAATTGAAACATTTTCCATTAGGCAGATTTGAGCCTTTAGGGGAAAGTTTTATACATGACGTGTGGGAATTACCTTTCAATTACAAATGTATCAGTGGGGAAAAGGAAGTCTTTCTTAGTGGAAGTGATTGTGAAACTTCTGTAAGCCACTCAGTGATTTGTAAACAGATGACATTGGAGGGCGTATGTAGTGCGTCTGTTGCCAGTTTGGCATGGTACTTGAAGGGAGTTCCTGTCTCCTTGATTCATCCAGTGTTTCACTTAGTTTCAGGCAGAAGTTACTTGATGCTGAATGATCAAGGTTATTGTGTGAAGAGAACAGGTGTTCCCTATGTGGTTTCTGTTTCTCAAAAAGTGACCTGCTCTGGTAACATACTTTTTCCTCCCTCGCATGAGACTGAGTTAGTAAGCCTTTAATGTTAATATCGACAAGTGGAGCAAACTGAAAGCCTATTGTTTTAGAAGCATGCGGTGCTTAGATCTGCCTGTGAGACTTTTAAATTGCAAATGGCAACATCGTTCCCTGAAACACAGTCGCTGTACACATCAACTTTCCAAGACACTTTGGTGAACTTGTGAGTTACATTTTAATGCTTCCAACACTGTGGGTATTCTAGACAGTTTTCTGAGAGATTCCATCTTTTATACTCTCTGTTAGGAATTGGGTCTCTAGTTGGCAGAGGTATGCACCCTGCCCAAGTATGGGACCACACCCTAGTCAGGGTAAATCACAACACAACCTAAATTAGCCTGTGCTCACCCTCGGGTAGCTTGGCACAGAGCAGGCAGGCTTAACTTAGAAGGCAATGTGTAAGGTATTTGTTCAATAACTCATACAGTAACACAGTGAAAACAACACAAAAAGTACTCCACACCAGTTTAGAAAAATAAATAATATTCATCTAAATAAAATAAGACCAAAACAACAGAAATCCAATATGCAGAAGTCAAGATATCACTTTTTAAAGGTTTAGATGAGTCTCAATCCTTAAGAATCAGTGGTTGTGTCCTTTTAACATACAGTCCCTGCGTTGCGTCAAACATAACGACACAGAGGGTCACAGGGGAGGAGATGATTAGAAAGTAAAGCAATGCGTCGTTTTTTATGTTGCGGCAGGCGGGTGATGCTTTGTTTTTTTCCTCGTGGCAAGGGGATACGACGATTTCCGGGAGTACAGCCTTGGTTCCTCAGTGCGATGCAGGAGTATTTTGATGCCCAGGGATGATGCTTGGAAAATCCAAAACAGGTTGTGAAGAGGCAACAGACACTGCATCGATCCGGCAGGTGATGCGGCACTTTTTCACCCACGAGACAGGCGGTACGTCGACTCTGCAGGCGTTGCATCAAATTTTGCGGGTATTGCATACGTTTTTCTGGCACTGTGGATTTTCTCCTTCAGATGAAGTGTTTGCTGGCTCTGAGATTTCAGAACAGGGTGCAAACTCAGACCAAACCCTTGGAGAGCTCTTTTGGAGGAAGACAGAGCCCTTCCAGCAGCAGAGTTAGGGGCCAGCAGGCAGCAGGGCAACAAGCAGGAGAGCATTCCTTCCAGAAATGCAGTCCAGATGAGTCCTTTGGGCATCAGAGCAGTCCCTCCGACAGAGTCCAGTTGTAGGCCCAGAAGTGTCTGATTTTAAGGGGTCACAGAGAGAGTATATATATATATATATATATACACCCAAATGTGCCTTTAAAGTGGAGGAGACCTCAAATAGTGGTTCTGAAGTACACCAGTCCCCCTTTCAACCCAGCCCTGTCTGCCAGGAGATCTGTGGGGGGGTATCAGTCCTATGTGTGAGGTCAGGCCACTAGCCTTTGAAGTGGAAATGAAAACTCCCTCCACCATTCCTGCCCAGTATACAGATGAATGCTAATGAGTGTCCTCTGTTTATGGCTGTCTAGTTAGAATGCACAGGGGGAGCTGTCAACTAATAGACCAGATATGGATTGGGGACAGGCTGTACGGCACCGAGAGAAGTAAGGCTAGAGAAATGCCTACCTTCTAAAAGTGTGATTTCTAAAATAATAATGTTAAATCCAACTTCACCAGTAAGCAGGATTTCTCAACCAGTCCAACCATACCAAACATGACAATGCCACTCCTTTCAGATCAGAAGTTACTACTTAAAAGCATATAAGGGAATTTGTAATGCTGGCCAGTGAGAGGAGCGGGCTTTTCAGTAGTGAAAAATGACATTGAGAGTTTTTTCATTACCAGGACATGTAAAGGTTACAAGTTCATGCCCTGTCGTTTACATACATAGCACCTTGTCCTGTAGGGTACCCAGGGCCTACCTTATGGGTGATTCAGATGTAATGAAAGGGCAGTTTTAGGCTTGGCAAGTAGTTTTAAATGCCAAGTCGAAGTGGCAGTGAAACTGCACACACAGGCCTTGCAATGGCAGGCCTGAGTCATGGTTAAGGGGCTACTTTTGTGGGTGGCACAATTAGTGGTGCAGGCTCAGGGCACATGTAATGCACTTTAACAGGGACGTATAAGTACATTAAATATGCCAATTTGTTATGATCCAATGTTACCATGTTTAAAGTAGAGAGCACAAGCACTCTAGCACTGCTCAGCAGTGGTAAAGTGTGCCGAGTTCTAAAACCAGCAAAACTGAGATCAGAAAAATGGGGGAAGACCACTCTAAGGCTGTCAGGTCTATCACACTCCTTGTTTACAAGTGTATTTGGAGGCACACTACTTGTGTTATTTCTAATTAGTGATATTTTGATACTACTTTTGCTGCTCTGCATTGGATGTCCCATTTCAAAGCCAAATGTTGATGGCACTACCACACCTCCAGCTGTGTTGTGTAAACATGATACAATACTCTGGTGTACCTTTGTTGGAGAAACTAAATGACAACTGACACTTGTCTTTCTGACCAGCATGGTTCTGTTGTGTGCATCCTGTGTTACACTGTGTTTGGTGCCCTTTCGAGTATGTATTGGATGTCTGTCTTGCAACGCAATTGGTACTACCTACATACATGTATCTGCTAATGTACCCATTGATGGCTCATTTACGGAGTTGTCCTATGAGACTACAATTGCTTCAGGATGTTTTTTATGAGCCATTTTACATGGATATAGAAGCTGCAGCTCTAGGATTTCCTCCTTTTGGCTCACCCACCGCTGGCAGTCCACAGGATGATACTTCCTCTGCAGAGGCTGAGGCTCTTGATCATGTCTGTTCCTTCGACCTACTCACAGAGGCTCTTGTGGTTCTGTTGTCTGCAGATGCAGGATTCATCTTGGATTCCATTGCCATTGACAAAACAGATGACATCATGGACGCCTCCTTGTTTTTAAGAAAATGTTTATGTTTTAATTGGATTATTTTCATTTGTTTGGTTTGCTATACTTGTTGGAGTGAATATTTTATCCCTTTATTCATTTTAAAGCCTAGATATTTTTTAGAATCTGTATTTTTCAATGGCAAGGGGAGGGTGTTGTGAGGACCTCTTGAAGCTGATTTGATTCGCCTGTTTTTAGCTTTCATTTTTTACACATTTTTAGCCGAACTGCTTTTAGCAGGTACATTTTACACACTTTCCTTGCATGATAATATTTTACGAATATGTGGTACGAGTTGCTTGTTTAGTTTGACTTTGCACAACATGGAAT
Source organism: Pleurodeles waltl (assembly GCF_031143425.1). Classification (NCBI taxonomy): domain Eukaryota; kingdom Metazoa; phylum Chordata; class Amphibia; order Caudata; family Salamandridae; genus Pleurodeles; species Pleurodeles waltl. Next base: position 1,082,251,924 of record NC_090437.1, on the reverse strand, counting down.
CAGTACTTTCTGTTCAAGGCTAGGAACACTGTACATGATATCCTAGTTATTGTGTTGCCCATTCAGGAGGTAGCTTCTAACATCTAGACACAGTTGTGCTCAGGTTATCATGGCGTGTACTGACATTGGTTGTTAGAGAATGCTTGCTTGCTATGTAAGTTTTGAGTTGGCCGTAGTGGGTATGTAGCATTTGACGGAGGGAGATCAGTTCTAGTGTTTTTGGGGCTTTGTACTTGGTTCTCAGTGATGATGATGAGGCCAACGTTTTTTCCTTTGGTGTCATTGACCTATTCCCACCATGGAAACAAACTTATTCCTGACTTCTAACAGTACAGCATTGCATGTGTTTACAGGTTGGGAATGGGGATGTGAATAGTGACAAATTTAAATAGAGCTGTAGATGTTCACCTTCTTTTGTAGAGAGTACACGTCCCACAAAAACGTCATATACCATTACATTTGTAAATGTAGAAAATGATCCATAATATTGCATTTTTAGCACTCATAAGTGCACTTTGTGAATATAAAAGTTAGGCAAATCTAATTTTGTGGTTAATTATGGAAATGTTCATGGGCACTAAACACTTTATGATTCAGCCCCTATGCCCTAGGGAGGTGTTACCAAATGTATTCTTCCCCATACTTTGTACCCTTAGTACCCTAAAGATGCCTATGATTTTCATGAGTCGATGAATCATAAAACTCCACAGGTAAGACAGAGGCCTACATTTAGGGCGATTTAATCTCTGTAGAGCTAGGTAAATTGCGTGTTGTGTACTTTTCCAGGGTAACCTATGTAAATGTATAATTAGGCAATTAGGTTCGTTTAAGAAGCGTATTATGTCATGACAGAGTTTCCTAAACCTCTGGTCGTCTCCCTAATGTTCGTAAACCTTAAAGTGGAAATGCCTTACTGGTTCTTAGTTTGATATTTTGTCATTGTACGAAACATCCCCAAAATGTTTCTGACTTGTTCATGATTAGTGATGTACAAGACCCAACAGGACCAATTCCCAAAAGTACTAAATTTAAGTGAAAGGCCGGCGATTAGCAGCATTCATGTGGCTAAAATCCTGCCCCATTCTCTGCCTTTGTATATGAGATTTGCTCAAAGAGTCATTGGGCCTGTGCATGTTTGATGTTAGAAGCGGATGTGTGGACTACATAAGGTGGGTCTTTCTGGAAATGTTTGGGAGCACCTACAAGCTTGCTAGTTTATAGATATTCTCAAATGTTTCTTCCGTCACGGGTAGTAGTAATTTTAGTTTGTAGGGTGGGAATGGAAAGAACATCCATAAAAACCTGGGTGTAGATCAAAGGGGTTTTCCATGGGGAAAACATGTTCCTGCTAGAAAAAAATAAATTAGGAAGTCCGAATGCACTTTTGTGTTATATTTTTGCTCACAGAAATATACAACTACACCTACACATTTGACTTATAAACATTTATTTCTTTAAGTGAATATGTCAGTTCTAATAGGAATCTGCGACAGAAGGAAATTTATTCGAAACGACGCATGCGCGTGCTGTAAGAAGAATGACTAAAATATATTAATAATATCAGCGCACTCGAAAATCAGAGATTAAAAAATCTTAACTATCTGCATAAAAAATACAAGCAAGTTTTATTAACGTAACAATGCTGACATCTTTGAAAACAACTCTTCTTTTCATTTAGGTGTGATCCCCTTCCATGGATTTTCCATGTATGGTAGGTGACATTAACTTATCTATGTATTGATATTTTGTGACAAAGCGTTTCCAACCCGTTAGGCTGTTTCACTACCTCCCTTCACATTTTGTAACTCTCTTTTGTTCTCTTAACTGCCCAGTGTATGGGGTGCTTGGCTCTTTTCTTGGATATAGAAATAAAACAGCCATTTATTAAATAAGAATACCTAGAATTTTAATGTAGACAATTTATCGCTTTTTGTCAGAGGTCGATTACCGCATTAGATAGGTAGAAGAAGAGAGTTATTGGAGTTATGTGGCTACATTAAAACAAAAAACTCTCAGCCAAATGAGAAATTCCTTTGTTGTTTTTTCATGCATGTATTTTTATAATGTTATAATGTTATTGTGTGTTACCAAACTTGAAATGTCTATTGATTTGGGCAAGTTCAGCTACCAGGAGGAATGGACTGACCAAAGTTTTGGATAGATGAAGGTTTTAAAGACTTTTCACAAGGACATGTATTTGGCATGTTCGGGAACATGACATAACAGGAGGGACTATGGGCGATATGTGATAGTGTGAAGGGGAAGGTCCTTGAGTAACTGCATGTAGATATTAATGGAGATGGGTTGAACGGTAGGTACAACGAGAGACCCTTTCGGTTGTGGCCTCAGGGCTGTTGAATAGACTCAATAAAAACAAGCATTTACAAGAGTGGTAGGTTGTGCCCTGCCCAACTCTGTCTTCAAAAACTTGAGTAACGGCAAATGCACCTGTCTTGGATTTTGGAAAGGTTAGCTAAACGTGTATACTAACACACCCTTCACATGTTCCTTTGCACTGGTTCTTCTCTTCTCTGATCTAAACTTTAATGTATTGAAAGTTATTTAATTTGTGAATTTGGCACCATCACTCCATGGCTTCCCATAGGGATTTCCACAATTGGGCCAGTGCCAGTGTGTTGCAAGGGATTACTGACTTTGTACGAGGGACAGCATCTTGGCAGACAGTACCACCATCATGTGCAAATCAAAATTTTGCCAGGAATTAACACCCATGTGCCAGGGCCAACATGTTTTCAGAAATTACCTCCATAGTACTAGGGCCAAAATGAAGCCGAGGATTACCACCATTGTGCCGAGACCAGCATTTTACAAGGAATTCTCACCATTCTGCCAACCCAACATGTTGCCAGAAACTACCACCAATGTGGCAGGGGGAGTGTATCAACAGTATTTACCACCATTGTGCCAGGACCTGCATGTTTTAAGGGATTACCACCATTGTGCCAGGACCAGCACGTTGGCATTGATTACGGCTGTTGGACCAGGGGCAGCATATTGACAGGAATTAGGACTGTTTTACCATTGTGCTGGGTCCAGCATTTTACCAGAAATTACCCCAATTGTGCCAGGCATATCATGTTGCCAGGGATTCCCACCATTGTGCCATGACCAGCATTTGACCAGGAATTGCAGTCATTGGGCCAGCATGCTAAGCCATAGTGCTAAGGCAAGGCCAGCAGGTTGCCAGAAATGACCCTGACTGTGCCAGGGCCTGGCAAATTGCCATGTTTTCCCACCATTGTGTCAGGGCCAGCATGATGCTAGGGATTAGAACCGTTGTGTCAGGGCCTGTGTTTTGAATAAATGACTACCATTGTGCCACAGCCAGCACGGTGCAAGAGATTACCACCATTGTGTTAAGACCTGCGACAATTACCATCTATGTGCTAGTGCCCGCATGATGGACAACATTTCACGGGTGGGGTCAGTGGGCAAAACACCTACTCCTTTCCTCTGCATGCATTCAAAGCCACACAAAAACAAGCACAGATATTTATTCGTAGGCACGAATTGCATGCACAAGAATATGCACACACAAACATACACAGATAGAAACGTATGCACATGTGCCCACATTCTCTGCAGATATTTTTTTAACATACCCTTCTTTTCAACCCCTGAGGCTGCTGCTGAAGGGCATCCACTTCTCTTTTTATGCGTCCTTTAGTTGGTTTTCCGTGGAGAGAGAGTTCCTTGAGCAGCCTGGAGAGGAGGGAGCAGGAGGAGCGGAGGTGAAGCAGGTGTGTGGGCAGGATGGGGTAGCAGGTGTTAGATGCTAGCGGGGTGAATTGGGACAGGATGCAGTGGGTTCCAAATTGCAGGATGGTGAAATGTAGCAGCAGTGCAATGGCAATTTAGAAAGGGTATGTGAGTGCCTGGTGGGGTCAGCAGGACTGCGGGGAACGAGGAATAAGCAAGCCGAAATGAGGGGGTGAGAGAGGAAAAATGGGAAAAAGAGGATGATTTGCGGGGGATATGTGAAAAACAGGAGGGTACAAGGTGTGCCAGAAGCCATTAGTTATTCTGAGTCTCTCGAGTGTCTCTCTTTGTTTCTACCATTCAATCCATCTCCTTTAATTCTCTTTTAATATCTACATGCACTTTCTCATGGACCTGCCCTGTCATACCATTATATACATATGTCCCAGAGGCATTGCTACACAGGGACTAGTTGCCATGAACAATATTCAGCTCATGTGTAACGTTTTGTGCGGAATGCCTAGTGATGTGCCAGCAGCTCTTCTCTGTCTTAACCCCAATAGATTCCGCCTTAGTGCTGCGGCTATGTGGCAGCATTGATGCAAAACCTAAAACAAGCATTTGCAATGCAATGGGTCTCGCTTTTGCTCCAGTTACAGCTATTAGCTTTGTAAATTTCTAACTGGAACTTCCTTGCTACACAAACTGAAAATAAAAAGTAAAACAGCTGACATAAGCAAGATGATTCAAAGTGCCGCCCTGAGCACGAAGATAGAGACAAAGGGAAAAAGAAGTTAGCTAGCAGTCAAAGTTATCGGCAAAAGTGCAATTATCCATTTAGCAGGGTCACTGTCCAACGCAGTAACAAAACCCCCCTAAGGAGGGACAAACGTAAAGCAGTTACTAACAAAAACAAAGGATTTTTTAAATCCAAGCCCATGAACGAGTGATAGTGATGGGCGTGCGGTGGGCGTGGTTAAAAGCCTAGATACATACTAGCACTTGCACACTGCTATGCTTAACCTAAAAATCAGAATTGGGAAGTTCCTCTTAGACCATTTGGTATATTGTGCTGTAGAGTGTCCTAATACCTATACAAATGCCTAGTGCTAAGAAACAGAGCTGAATGTGGCATGAAGGATCAACTACTGCCCACAAAGAAAGGTTTTTAAATCTTTACTAAAATGTGGCAGATCCTACGTCCTACACTGGGAGAGTATTCCACAACTTAGCGGCAGCCAAAACACTTGCACCGGTACAACTGTGATTGAATTTCGGTATACAAAGAAAAGTTACATCAGTAGAGTGAAGGGAGTTGCCCAGTACATACCGGGTGATCTTATGATGGATCTGTGTGGTGTAAGGCTCTATGAATGGGACAGAGGGTTTTAAACCCAATCCTCTTCACCACTGGGAGCCAGTGGACTGAATCCAATGCAGTAGAGGCAGATGCATAACGCAGAAGACTACGAGCCAATTTGGCTGTGGCATTTTGGATTTGTTTAAGTTTTTTCAGCATGTCCAATGGCACATCTAGAAATAATCCATTGGTTTTGTAACGAATTGGAGTACAGCCAGCAGGTAACTGCAGCCATACTTAAATGGAAAGCCTTGATGGATGCTGTGCCTAATTGTAATAATTAGTTCAGTGTCATGTACATAGTTCATACAGATAAGCCCAGAACATTTAACACATTTTGCCAATGGACTTTTGTAAACGTTGAACAATGTGGGACTCCCTGGTGCAGGCATTTAATTTCTGACAAAAAAGGCAGAAGATACACAGCCTGACACCTATCCTTTAGATATGATTTACACCACTGGCGAACCGACCTACAGTTACCTGCCTCTGACAGTCAGGACAGAAGGACGCAATTTGGCACAATTGAAAGCGGCAGAGAGATCCAGTAGCACCAAGGCCATTGAATTAGTCTTGCCTCCCATGAAACACAGGTCTGAAGCAGCTGCTTAGCAACACAACAAGATGATGGATGAAGTGCTGAAACTTTTCAAACACTCACACCAGTCACAGATCTGGGTTGAATCCATCGTTCTTTTGCTCACCATATCTCCTCAATTTGGACCCAGCCATATGCAAATCAGTCTTGATACTGCCCCCTATGGGAACAGTCTAGCCTGAACTGCCAGGCCAGGTCCTCCCTGTACTGAAAACAAGCATCCTTGGGTGCGGTTTCGGGGTGTCACCCCTTATCAGCCAGGCTAACTTCAATCCAATGGTGCAGTGAGCAAGGGTCCCACGTCTGGTCTGCCCTGGCCACGTACGGTGAACAAAGCCACATCACATCACAGCCAGACTAATGTAACATTGTGCTAGCTTCTAGTATAGAGTGATGATCAGTCTTTGCTAAGGCAATGATATGTCAATACTGCTTCAGGACCATTTTTAGCTCCACTTTGGGAGAAGAGTAGTCTCAATGCCATATTCTTTCCAATTTCTTCCAGCCATCCTTGGCCACTTTTAAAGAGGGAGTATATATAGGTGTTGAAAACCTATACCACTTGGAACTAACCTTTTTTAGAGGTAGCATTGCTAAACTTGTATCAACCCAGAGAGAAACCACAATAGTGGAACCTACTGTTGGAGCCCTATTGCAAGAAATTGGGTTGTTGTTGGTTGAGTGGATGTGAAAACCCTTCTCAAGCAACAGCCACAATTCCTGTCAGCATAAGCCACTACGGTCACCAATCAGCCTGTGCTTAACTCTCTGGTAGCAGGGCACAAAGCCGTCAGGCTTAACCTAAAGGTAATGTGTAAAGTATTTAAGCAACACAAAAGAAGTAATAAAGTAAAAACACATCACAAGAAAAATCCCACACCATCTAAGAAATACAGAGTAAATTTTAACAAATTATTTGACACCAAAATAACAAAAATACAATCAGTAGAACTGGGGTAATAAGTTTTTCATTTTAAGGTGAAAACTAGCACTTAAAAGATCAAAGCGCCTATCGTGAACATCCAGTTGTGCGAGACCGGGGCAAAGTCGAACATTTTTGCCGACCTCAAAAACAAGAAGTAGACTGGGCCTGGTCAGCGCCTCACTTCAGACTTAAAAGAAATGTTGAGAATAAATGCCAGAGTAGGTAAAGTTCACCAGGGCAAGGCTGCAGGCGGTGTCCAAGGAGAAGGCGTCGTCATCTGGGAGCCACTTGACAAAGTCGCATGAAGATTTCTACATTTGCACCTAGTAGCTTTCTTGGAAGTAGAAAATCTCCAACAGAACAAAGCTGTAGGCTGCAGAGAAGCACACAGCAGGAGTTGCTGCGAAGTCAGGCAGGCCAGCGATGCACCTTGGGCAGATTGACAAGCAGGTAGGTCCTGTTCTCCTCTTTGATCTTAGCTATGTGGGCACCTTTAGCAGCATTTCCTAGGGTCCAAGAGTGGAGATGCACCACTTGGAAGGTCGGGACTTCACCAGGCTGGGTCCACGTGTATGTTTAAGATGGTTGGAGCCATTTCTGTCTCTGAGGCTTTGACCAGGAGACCAGCCAAATAGTACTTGGTAGTCCTGGGTTCAAGAAGTGGAACAGGGATCAAGCAACAGGGCAAGCCTCTGAGATTTAGAGGCAGACTTTGGGAAGCAGAGCAGTCCTTCCAAGTGAAGTAAGCAGTCCTTTGAAGTACACAGCAGGCCAAAGCCACAGACAGTCCTCCTAGAGTCATTCTGCAAGTCCAGAAAATGAACGGAAGAGTGTATCTGAGGGTCCTATTTTTATAACTGGTGCCTCCTTTGAAGTAGGAGACAATTGTAGCGCTTCCATTTGAAGTGGTTGGAATTTCCTGCTCTCCTGTCCAGGCTCCAGCCTGACTGCAGGCACAGTGGGCCACTGTGAACTCCTTCTTGTAAGGGCAGGAGCACAGCCCATTGACTTGTAAGTCACGCTGTGCCTTACTCCACCCTTCCCCCACCCTGCATTCTGCCAGTGATGGCTCATCCAGGTACCACTAATCCTTCTATTATGTGGCTGTCTGAGAGGAGTATACAAAGTCCAAATGCCAAATACACCCGGTCATCTATTCCAGGATTAGGCTGCCGACACCAAATATAGTTAGAGCAAGAAGATGCCAATGTTCTAAAAGGGGCATTTTCACAATTGTGACTTAAAATCCGACTTTACCATTAAAGAGGATTCTACATTACAATTTCTCAGACGCCAAACATGAATTTCTTACCTGCTCCCAATGAAAAGTTAGCACTTAATAAATGTAGTAAGGCAACCCAAAGTTATCATATGGGAGAGGTAGGTCTCTTAGTAGTGAAAAATAAATGTGTGAGTTTTTTACTACCAGGACATGTAAAACTTAGATGTACATATCCAACCTTTTTATTAAAATGAATCCTGCCATATGGGCTGTGTAGGGCCTAGCCTAGGGGTGACATATGCAATTAAAGGGGTTTACTGCTTGGCAGATAGGTTATTTTGGTTTAAAACTGCATTCAGACTGCAATGGCAGACCTGGGGCATGTTTTAAGGGCCAACTAAAGTGGGTGGCACAATAAGAGCTCCATGTCCACTAGTAGTATTTAATTTACAGGCCCTGGGTATATGGTATATAACTTTACTAGGGACATTTAAGTAAATGAAATATGCCAATTAGGTGTAAGCTAATTTTACCACATTTTAGGGAGTGAGTGCAAACACTTTACCACTGGTTAGCAGTGGTAAAGTGACAGAGTCCTAATGCCAGCAAAAATGAATTTAGAACAACAGGAGAGTGATGTCAAACCTTTTTGGGGGAAGCCCGCCCTAGGCTGACAGGTTTTGCACCTATCTACCATAGTAAGCTTATGGACAAAGTCAGGGATGCATAACCTACCTCAGGGGCGTATTAGCTGTGCTTTTACACAGTCCCACCAAAATGTGGTAAAATCCCCCCTTGTTACAACCTAATGGATTCAGTCCATCTTGAAGGTTAAGTGTTGTTCACAGTGCTATCAGTGTAAAATTTCGAATCCATTCCCAATGAGATGCCTAAAAAGGGAAACAATCAAAACATTTTGGACTTTTATCCTCCATTTTACCCACAGTTTCAGTTTGTGAATTTTGAATGTATTATTTCCATTGCATTTTTTAATGTTTTTGTTAAAGGAAGCCATCTCTGTTTCAAACCAAGGTTTTATTTATTAAACATGCCCTTGACACGTGAAGAGCAAATGAAAAACGTAGAAGGTGTCACTGCTGAGTAGAGATCTGTAATCCCCAGTACCAGGAATTAGTATCCTGTGATAGCCCACTGTGTCCAACATAAGCCGTTGGTTCTAAAGGGGAAGGCCACTGTTACAAAATGTATAAATCAAAGAGTATTTGTCTCATAGTAGATCAACATATCTGCCTACTGTATATACCAACTTGTGCCACGACAGGCCCAGTCCACAAAACATAACCAGAAATGTGCTCCCGAAGACATGTGTCTACATTTTGTGTACATTTACAATTACTCTGTGTGATGAAAAAAGTTTCTCAACACTCGTTCTGGAATATGGGACATTTGCAGAATTCCAGGTTACGCCAATTAGGCCATGCAAAAGCATGTTTCACTTTACAAAATACAGCAAATTTACATTTTTGTACTCCTACATATGCTACTTACTTGCATATGCACATAACAGTCTTCTCTTTATTTCTTCATATTAGTTTTTTGCATTTGATGAAGTTCCATTAGCTGCACACAAACTAGAATATTGTCAAACATTGACATCTTTCCTTTGAAATGGCAGATCTTGAGAATCAGGATCTGCTACTTTGTGTAGCTTGCATTTATGACAGTGGGATTACAACTATTTGTGTGTCCACAGTCCAAATGCTAGGGGTTCCCACCAGAATGCGATGGGCGTTGAGGTTGCAGTGATGGTGAACACTCACTAAGCGTCAACTATTCAAAAGCTTTTGTAACGCTGTTTTTCTCAGCTCTAACTGTTCACCTACTTAGAGTAGGGGAAATGTGGTGCACTAATTGTGATAAAGAACACCCAAGCAATTGTATTTTTCAGGGCAAGTGGACAAAAGGGATTTCTTAAAATTTTCAACTTGAAGATTAAAAGAGGAAACATAAATGTGCAATAGTACATCCATCCTAATCTTACATATGACGATTGTTTTCTTCAGGCAATATGCATTTGCCAGAGGTTAGGATTGACTATTTTGCAGCAGGGTAGCTGTGGTTTCTTAGTTTTTCCTCTGTGTATGGTAAACACAGTACTTTTATGAATCACAAAAAATAGAACGGCAATCAGCACATCTCATCTGCATGCCAACTGCTGTGTAGACATTTTATTTTTTGGTAAATCAGTCTTTCTGTTTTATCATGTACAAAGAACAAGAATTAAAGGATGGATTTTTTAATTAAATGTAGTTATTTTTCATGACTCAAATAGTATATTAAACAGTGCAGGCCATATTCTGTATTCTCAAAGATGCGTTATTTACCGTCCTTATGACTGATTTATTTTGTTTCTGAAATGTTTTGGCATCTTCCAGATTTAAAGTGTAATATAGCTGTCTTGTTCTGTTTAGTTGCCCCGCTCTGTTTCCTGTACAATGAACCTTCGAAGTTGTACCAGGTGTTCCGAGAGATGTATGTGCGCTTCTTCTTTCGTCTGCATTCCATCTCTTCTCATCGATCTGTAAGTTCATGAGGAAAAGAAATTCTTTTTTCAGTTTGTTGTACTAAAACTGTATTGTAGCATGTTTTTTATGTGTACTAGTTTCTTGTTTATAATCAAAAGCAAAATATAAATTCGTAGATTTTCCGTATAGATCCTAGACAATTTTTTGTTAAAATGCCAATAAATGCAGTCATTCAAAAGTTCTCTTAATCATACTTCTTATATTGTGTAAGCAATCTTTATTCTTTTTAGTTTTTTTGTTCCACTTCACAGAACTGTTTACACTCTGAGATGTAGCCTATGAGACTATAAACTACATATCAGCTTCTAAATTGAAAAATTGGATTTGCAGGATTGGGGATACAGAGGTGAATTGTGTAGAGTTCTACCCAACCCATGAGCATGCAAAGAATATGCCACACACGAACCTCTTGATTAGACGTCTTTATTCCTCCCCATATGATTGCCCATTAAAATCACTGATTATGTCAGAAATTTTAATAACTACATCTTAACATCTCCCAGCAGATTATGCAATCTCTCCTAAATCCACACAGAACCCCTTGAGGGTGCCCATATATTGTTCAAAAACGCCTTTGGCTTGGGGCCACAGAGGTGTGCTCTTTTGGTGCTTGACGTTCAGTTTGACTAGAGACTCCGTGAATTCTCGACTGCTGAATGGCGGGCCTTTGTCAGATTTTAGAATGGCGGGGATACACCACCCTGAAAAGAAGTCCTCCAGCTGTCTGATAACTTTGTCATGGGTGGTTGATGACAACACCTCCACTAAAGGAAGCATGAATACTCATCAATGAGTATCATGAGATAATGTAGGTTTCCTAAGGGCCCAAAGAAATCAACTGCAACTTTTTCCTAAGCCTGTGTAGAAAGGACAGACATTATCATTGGGTGCTGAATCCTTTAGGGAACAGGCAGTTGCGTTGATGGCACTCCTTTAGTTTCCTTTCAAATTGCTTGTTTAGGCTCGGGAACCACACACTGTCTCTAAGGGCTGTTTTGGTGGCTACAGTACCACGATGCCCTTCATGGGCCAGTTCAATGACTTGCTGTTGTAGGTTCACAGGTATGATGATTCTTGAGCCTCTCAACACAACACCTTCCTTGGTTACCAACAATTCATCCTGTACGTTTTAAATTTTTTTATAATTCAGCAACAAGATGTCAAATATTCTTCTTCCATGATTGACTTGAGATGATGTTTTTGAAGAACAAGCATGTTCTTGTTAGCATTAGTAACAGCAATAATCTGTTCGATAGATCAGAGTGCCGGCATGCTGGACCTTACATTGAAATTAATGAACTCTTCAGCTGTTTTGGATGTCAAGCTGTGTCTGTGTAGAGGTAGTCATGAAAAGTAATCTACAGGACTCTGATCTTTACCCGGCTTGCGTACAATCACGTAGTCAACTCTTGCAGTTGCAACCCCCACCTCTCAAAGTGAGAGGGCATCTTGGCTTCTGGGTTCCCAAAGGTAGTGTGTAGCGCTTGGTCGTCTGTAATGATGGTGAAACATTTTCCTTATAGCAACACATGAAAATATCTGCAGGGCCAGACAACAGCCAAACTCTCCTTCTCCAGCTGAGAATAGGCATGTTCTGTGTGAGACAGGTTTCAACTGGCATAGGCCACAACGTGTCTCTGATCATTCAGATGACCATTATGTTGAGCAACCTCACTGCGCTTGCATCTACAGTGATCTCAGTATGTAGCTTGGGGTCGAAATAGGTCATCTGGGTTGCATTTTTAATCACATGTTTTTTTTTTTTAAGCTCTGATCACGGTCAGCAGATGCCTGAAAAGGAACATCCCATCTCAACAACTTTTTCAGTGGGACACTCACTGTAGCAAAGTCAGAAATGTAATTTAAGCAGTGTTAGAAATGGGGTCTCTAATTGGCAGTGGTTTGCACCGTGTCCAAGTAGGGACCCTTAGTCTAGTCAGTGTAAGGGAGCCACACAGCTAAGATAATCCCGTCTCACCCCATTGGTAGCTTGGCTCAAGCAGTTAGGCTTATTTCAGAGGCAATGTGTAAAGCATTTGTACGCACACACAGTAACACAGTGAAAACACCACAAAGTACTCAACATCAGTTTAGAAAAATAGCCAATATTTATCTGAGTAAAACAAGACCAAAATGACAAAAATCCAAAATACACAATTAAAAATAAAACATTTCAAAGGTTAAATCTTAGTAAAGCGCTTAGAAGCGCAATAGCTCCAACTGGGGCTATCACGTTGACTTGACAGAGTCGTTCCCAACAGTCTGACGCCACTCATAAAGGAGTGTGGGCCGGTCACAGAGTTGGACGGACTCCAGGTACAGTACCTTGGGAAAAGATGAGGAAACAAAGATGTTGCACAGAGTCAGGGAGGTCAGGCATTCCTACTGCCGGTGCAGCGTTGGTTCCTTACTGCCACCAGGAAGGTGAGGCGTCAGATCCTTACTGCCAGGCAGGGGAGGTGAGGCATTGGTTCTTTACGTTTGCAGGGAAGGTGATGCAGCGTTGGTGGTGAGGTGTGGGTTCTTTATGACAAGGGGGGGTTGATAAATCCAGCCGGTCAAGACACAAGGCGTTAACTTTGCAGTGTCACAATCACCCCACAGGGCCTCAGGTGCTGCACGGAGTCAGAACCGTATGCCATGGATGTCGGTGACATGGCCCTCTGGACTCACAATGTGGTGGGACTTTGGAGGCGCTGCATCGGTGTAGGGCCTGCTGCATTGGTCATGGTCATTGCACTCAGCGATGCAGGCAGTGGCTCGGAGTCGGACAGTGGCGCTGATTCCAAAGTTGCTCTGAAGTCGATGTGCTTGGTTTCTTCTTGGCTGCACCAGAACTCACTTACAAAGGCCAAGGGGCTGGATTTGGCAGCACTTGGCAGATCAGGATTCTCAGCAAGAGAGCACAGGTTCTGGCAGATGAAGTCTTTGATGTCCCTGAAACTTCTTAACAGGAGGCAAGCTCAGTCCAAGCCTTTGGAAAACCTTTGGAAGCAGGATGTAGAAAGTAAAGTCCAGACCTTTCACACCCAGGACAGAAGCAGCAGGCCAGGACAGCAAAGTAACAGGCAGAGTGGCAGTCACTCCTTCAGCATCAAGCTCTTCTTCCTGGCAGAATTCCCTCAGTACAGAAGGATTCTAACTCTGTGGTGTCAGAGATCCTGTACCTATACCTGTTTCTGTCTTTGAAGTAGACAGACTTCAAAGGTAAGCCCCTGTAGTGCACAAGACCCTGCCTTTCCCAGCCTTGGCCCCAGACACACTCCAGGGGGTTGGAAACTGTTTTATTGTGAGGACTGGCACAGCCCTATACAGGTGCTGCAATGGCAGGCCTGAGGCATCTTTGCAGGGCTACTCGTGGGTGGCACAATCATTGCTGCAGGCCCACTAGTAGCATTTGATTTACAGCCTGTGTGAACACCTGGTACACTATACTAGGGACCTACTATCAATCAGATATGCCATTCATGGAGAAACCAATCACCAGTACAATTTAGACAGAGAGCTTATGCACTTTAGCATTGGTTAGCAGTGGTAAAGTTCCCAGAGACCTAAGGTCAACAAAAACAGGTTAGAAAAAATAGGAGGAATAAGGCAAAATGTTTTTGGATAACCCTGCAAAAAGGGCCAGGTCCAACACCCAGTAACTAGCCATGTTCATGAAGGATCGCAGCATGGTGGCAACTTGTGAGGGCCAAGTAGGTGACGGTGCTTTCACTCTATCTGGATCAGGAGTCATTCCCCCATCAGAGATTATGTGCCCAAAAATGTAAGTTTGTTTTTAAACTCACATTTTTCTGCGTTCAAAGTGAGACCTGCATTAGCAAGTAATTGGCACACTTGTGTAAGAACTTTGTCATACTCCTCCTGTGTTGCTTCAAATAGCAGTATGTCATCACCGTAGTTAAAAACATGCATGACAAGTTGAATTATTCAACGTATAGCATCCTGAAATATTTCTGTATAGCATCCTGAAATATTTCTGCAGAAGACAACACTCCAAAGCTCAATCTTTTATTTCTGAACAAACCAAACGTGAGTTGAAAAAGTAGTGATGTCCCCGTAGCCCTCTTCCAGCTCGAGTTAGTGGTAGCCTTTGTTTAGGTCAACACGAGGACAGACTTTGACATGGTTCAGCTGAATGATCATATCTGCTGTGTGTGGACCAGGATATCTTTCTCTCTCGATTGCTTTGTTGGCCTGTCGCATATCAACACATGCGCACAGCAACTCCACTGTCCTTTTTGGGCTCCACCATTATGGGCAAGATCCATGGCATAAGACCTGTGGAGCTCGCAATGTCATGCTTCAAGAACTTTTTCAGTTCTTTCTCAACAGCTTCTTGCAAATGGAAAGACAATTCTGTGGTGCCGCTGGGCAACAGAGCGAATGTCCTCGTTGATGTGTAGTCACACTTTCATTGCTTCGAGTCTCCCTAGGCTGTGAAATAATGACGGGAACTGACTAACAATTTTGGACTGAGTGCATAAGTTGTAATTGAGAGATATCAATCCCATGCCTGCAGATGTGGCAAAGCTGAGCAGCATGCACTGGACAAAGTTCCTGGAAGTACAGGAATTTGCGATTGCATGTACACTGCTTTGTATCTCATTATCGCTGTGAATGATCCTTGACTTCAGCGATTTAGAAGCAGCCCATGTGTATACCTTCGTGTTTGACTGGTTGAGACATGGCACAAGAGATAGGTCATTAAACTTCTCAACTGGCATGATGTTAATCAACCCACCACTGTCTATAATGAAGGTTATGGGGCAATTGTTAGCTTTTATGGTAATCTTAGGGAAGTGTCCAAATGAAATTAGTTGTTTCGTTTGATGTTCTGACTTTAACTTTGGTTCTTCCCTGCACTGAGCCAACATGCGCCTGGCCTTTATTGCTCAACATCATCATCGCACATCCATCTTCCTCACTGGTGCTTGATAATGACGTTGAAGAGCCTTTACAGGATGAGCTTGACAATGATCAACTTTGCCTGGTTTCTACATGTCGTAACTGGTGCTGCTTTTGAACCTTGTGGACATGGCGAGAATGCTTCTGGGGCTTTCTGGCCTTCATTTCCTCTTCTCTAAGTGATGCACTTAGTTTCTCTTTCACTTTGCAAACTGTTATGAAGTGGTTTTCTTTTCTACAGCCCTTGCACGCCTGTCCTATGGATGGATATTTACCTTCACAGGGATATGAAAACCCACATCAGAAGCACACCTTTTCCTTCTTTGAAGATGTTGACTTTTGCACTTCTGCCTGACATTTTTACTTGCTTTTCATGACCAGCGCTGATTCATTTTTTGCTGTTCCAGCTTCCACATCAGAATCTTTATGGTTTGCTCTTTCATCAGCTCTTGGAGCCATTAGTATTTTTTCTAAACTGATTTTTCTGATGGATACAACTACCTGTGGATTCCTCACCTAATGAATACTCCCATGGCGCCAGCATTCGACGGAAATCTTCTTACTAGTCTCTGCACGTCGACGAGGACGTCACTCTTGCCCACGCGACGCCGTCTGACGTCATACAGGCAATAAGAGGTCCTCGCCGACGTGCCGATGACAGTTCCCTTTTTTCCGTGCATTCGAAACGGTTATCTTCGAGGGAGCTACTGTTACCTTCGTGGTTACAGTGTATTGTCTGCTGCGTAGTCTTCTCTGCGGTAATAATGTCTCAGAGGAAGTCGGGTTTCAAGCCCTGTCGAGAGTGTGGGGGCAAGATGTCAGTTACAGATCCTCACTCCGACTGTCTATGGTGTTGAGCTCCGACCACGACGTCTCGACTTGCGATTCATGTCAACACATGAATCCGAAGGCCCTCAAAGAGCGTGAGGCCAAGTTATTCATGGCAAAGTCAAAGAAGAAGGAGAAACATCATAAGAAGTCTTCTTCGCCAAGGTCTCACCGGCGTCATCGAGACTCCCGGCGCCGTAGAGACTCACGACGTCATTCCAGCAAGGAGTCTCGTTCGAGGTCACCTTCGGCTCGGCGTCGGAAGACTTGGGAGGTCAGCCCCACGGTCACGCCGCATCCTTCGACGCCGTTGCCCTCTCCGGCGTCACCGACTTCGCCTGGTCAGGCGTCGGTGATTGAGGTGGTGCAGCCTCTTGTGTTTTCTCCGGCGTCGCAGACGTCGAGGCCGGCGTCGGGGTCGCCCTCGATCCAGGCACCCCAGTATCCGGCTTTTCCCACTCCTGGAGCCGATAGTACCGCGTTTCTTAATGCGATGTATACCATCTTTCAGCAGGTGGCTCCAGGAGCTGCTCCGGCTGGTCCTTCGGGGCCCTTGGCCTTTTCGTTGGGTGATCCTGCGCCTCTTCGGCCGGCACCCTTTATGCCCTTTCTCCCTTTTGGGAATGTGGGCTCGGCGCCGGTGCCGGCGTCGGTGGCCGCTCCGGTGGCTTCGGATGTTTCGGCCCCGGAGGTTGCCCTTCCGTCGAAGTCAGGATTTTGCCCTGTGACTCCGGTTGGTCCATCGGCTCCAAGTCCTCGTCCTCCGGCTCCTGCCTCGGCGCTGAAGCTGCCTGTGGCGCCGGACGCGGCGTCAGATGCTTCTGGCGATCGGCGCCGTTCTTCGACGTCGGCGGAGGCCATGTCGACTCCGCGTATCGAGGAGAGACTTCATTCGAGGAGGCGTGCTCTCCGTCTTTTAGAAGAGCAGGAGTACCAGCGAGTCCTAGAGGAGGGAGAGATTGAGGACTCTGGAGAAGGACTGCATGGTCTGGATACAGCCAGTGGGCTGGACACTTCCCCTGAGTGGGACCTTTCATCTCCAGGGGAATATACGGAGGAGGCTGCTTCCTTTCATGCTGTGGTGAGGAAGGCAGCGAGCTTTTTGGACCTGCCTTTGCCGGTGGCAGAGGCGAAGCAGAATTTGCTGACAGAGGTATTGCATCTGGCCTCTGCTGCAGCTGAGCCTCTCTTGCCATTTAATGAGGCTTTGCTGGATCCGGTGTTGGAGGTGTGGAAGAAGCCGGTGTCTTCCTCGGCCGTTCATAGGGCTGTGGCCAGGAGGTATCGAGCTGCACCATCTGACCCTGGCTTTCTCTCTAGACACCCTACGCCGGAGAGCTTGGTGGTGCAAGCCTCCTGTTCCTCAAAGTCAGCGCCTGGTTCCTTCCCGACGGTGCCTGGAGACAGAGACTCCAAGAAACTGGATGCGCAGTCCAAGAAAATATTTTCGTCATGCAGTTTGGCGTTGAAGGCCACCAACGCAACGTGCATTCTGGGGAGGTACATCCATGCTCTGATGGATGATATTTCGTCTTCATTTACGGAGCTCCCCCAGGGTCTCTTGGATGTGGTCTCGGACGCCCAGGCTGCCGCGACCCAGATTATCCAGTCTGGGCTGGACACGACCGACTCGGTGGCCAGGGCGATGGGCACGGCTGTGGTGGCAAGAAGACAGGCCTGGCTCCGAAACTCAGGGTTCTCTGCGGATGTGCAGTCAACCCTGCTGGACCTTCCGTTTGATGGGGACAGACTGTTTGGAGCCAAGGCAGATTCGGCCTTGGAACGATTTAAGGAGAGCAGAGCCACAGCCAAATTGTTAGGACTGCAAGCTCCTTCTTCCTCTGCCTCTTCTAGATTTTTCAGGAGGTTTCGGGGATTTGGGCGTGGCTCTTATTCCTCTTCCTTTCGGGGGAGGTTCCAGCAACCCGCCTCTTCCCTCCCCTATAGGTCATTTAGAGGGAGGGGGAGGGGTGGGGTCCGTACCAGAGGAGCCTCTCAACAGCACTCTGCCTCTTCCTCGTCCTCTGGAGGGGTGCAGCAGGGGAAGCAGCCTTAGGCTTCCACCGTTTCCCACTCACTCCTCTCCTGTAGCGGGAAGATTACAGCATTTTCTCCACAAGTGGAAGTCTATCACAACGGACACGTGGGTTCTCGGCATTGTGGGAAAAGGCTACGCCCTTCCCTTTCGGGAGTTCCCGCCCCTCATCCCGCCCCGCCCATCTTATTGTTCAGAAGAACACCTCCTGTTGCTAGAACAGGAGGTTCAAGTCCGCCTTTCAAAGGGCGCGGTAGAGTTGGTCCCAGAGCAGGAAAGGGGTCGAGGTTGTTACTCAAGATACTTCCTGATTCCCAAAAAGGATGGTCAATTGAGACCAATCCTGGATCTGAGGATTTTGAATTGGTTCCTCAAACAGGAAAAGTTCAAGATGCTGACCCTAGCACAGGTGCTTTTGGCGTTGAACAAGGAAGATTGGATGGTGTCTGTCGACTTGCAGGATGCTTACTTTCATATCCCGATACTCAAGTCGCACAGGAAGTATCTCCGGTTTGTGGTAGGGTCGCAGCACTATCAGTTTGCGGTCCTCCCGTTTGGTCTTACTTCAGCACCTCGAGTCTTCACAAAGGTGATGTCAGTGGTTGCGGCGGAGCTCAGAAGGAAGGGGATAGCAGTATTCCCTTACTTGGACGACTGGTTGATCAAAGCCAAGTCCCCGGAGCTTGTGTTGCATCATCTGCAGTCAACAACCCAGTTGTTGTTCGACCTGGGCTTTTCGGTGAACGTGCCCAAATCTCACCTGGAGCCCTCTCAGCGCCTCCTGTTCATAGGGGCAGTACTGGATACAACATTGAGTCGAGCCTTTCCTCCGCCTCAGCGGATTCAAGATATTCAGGAATTGGTTCCAATGTTTCGAAATGGAGCGGTAGTTCCAGTCCTCAAGGTCCTTCGTCTGCTCGGTCTGTTCGCCTCCTGCATTCTTTTGGTCACGCATGCTCGCTGGCACATGAGGGCTCTTCAGTGGTGCCTCCGAAGGCAGTGGTCTCAACACAAGGGAGATTTAGAAGGTACTGTCAAGATCTCCAGAGATGCTGCTGTGGAATTGAAGTGGTGGATTGCGGGCAACAATCTTTCACAGGGAAAGCCGTTCGCGCAGTCGCCACCAGTGGCCACGGTAATAACGGATGCTTCCACCCTAGGATGGGGAGCTCATCTGGGGGATCTGGAGATCAAAGGGCTTTGGTCTCCAGAGGAACAGGTGTTTCATATCAATCTGTTGGAGTTACGGGCTGTACGTCTGGCTCTCAAGGCCTTCCTCCCATCCCTTTGTGGTCAGTCGGTACAGGTCCTGACGGACAATACTACCACGATGTGGTACATAAACAAACAGGGAGGAGTAGGGTCGTACCTTCTCTGCAGAGAAGCTCTTCGGCTATGGTCCTGGGCAAAGGACCATCAGATTTGCTTGGTGGCAAATCATCTGGCCGGGGGTCTTGAATGTACGTGCGGACAGTCTCAGTCGCCAATTCTCGGCAGACCACGAGTGGCGTCTCCATCCAGATCAAGTCTGTTTAATCTTCCAGATGTGGGGGTTTCCTCGGATAGATCTGTTTGCCACTCGGGAGAACGCGCATTGCCCGTTATTCTGCAGCCTCCAGTATCCGATGCAGGGAGCTATGGGGCACGCGTTTCAGATAACCTGGTGCGACCAGTTGCTTTACGCGTTTCCCCCCATACCCTTGATTCCTCGAGTGTTGAGGAAAATTCGCCAAGACCGGGCCCAAGTCATCTTAATAGCTCCGGATTGGCCAAGGAGGGTATGGTACTCCGACCTTCTCCAACTCTCACTGTGCCCTCCGCTCCGTCTCCCTCTCAGGGCAGACCTCCTCTCGCAGTTGCAGGGGCAGGTTTTACACCCCAACCTCCAGAGTCTGCACCTACATGCTTGGAGATTGAACGGGGCAACCTGAGTTCCTTCTCTCTCCCGCCTGATGTAGTGGATGTTATCTTAGCGGCCAGGCGACACTCCACTAAATCTATCTACGCTAATAGGTGGTCTAAATTTGTTATGTGGTGTGGAGAGAGACAGATTGATCCCTTACATGCTCATCTATCACATGTTTTGTCTTTTGCACTGTCTCTAGCGCAGAAAGGTTGTGCAGTGGCTACCATTAAGGGTTATTTGTCGGCCTTGTCAGCCTTCATTTGTCTTCCAGACCAACCGTCGTTATTTAAATCCCCTATTGTTCTCAGATTCTTGAAAGGTCTTCTGAATCAATATCCTCCGAAACCATTCGTTATGCCTCAATGGGATTTATCCTTGGTCCTGACTTTCCTTATGGGGTCCCCTTTTGAGCCTATGCATTCTTGCCCTTTAAGGTATTTGGTTATTAAAACAGTATTCCTGGTAGCTATAACATCTGCAAGGAGAGTGAGTGAGTTGCAGGCCTTATCGGTTAAACCCCCTTATATAACGTTTTATGGGGATAAGGTGGTGTTGAGGACCAAGGCTGCTTTCCTTCCGAAGGTTGTTTCACCCTTCCATTTGGCTCAGACAATCACTTTGTCCACAATTTATCCTCCGCCTCATCCTTCAAAGGAGGAATAAAGACTACATCGCCTGGACCCAAAAAGGGCGTTGAGCTTCTATATTGACAGAATGAAGGATATCAGGCTGGAGGATCAGCTGTTTGTCGGATACGTGGGCAAGAGGAGAGGAAAGGCAGTCCACAAGAGAACACTCTCCAGGTGGGTTGTTCTTTGCATTAAAATCTGTTACTCTTTGGCAAAGAAAGATCCGCCTGAGGGCATTAGAGCTCATTCCACCAGAGCTAAGTCGGCCTCTTCGGCCTTGGCCAGGGGTGTTCCTGTGGTCGACATCTGCAAGGCCGCAACTTGGTCATCCCTTCACACTTTTGTGAAACATTACTGTTTGGACTCTGAGGTCAGAAGGGACGGTCATTTTGCACGGTCAGTGCTGCAGGATTTCTTGGTTTGACCATTTAGGCACCCACCGCCAGGCGTGGTACTGCTTTGGGACTCTATTCATTAGGTGAGGAATCCACAGGTAGTTGTATCCATCAGAAGAACGAGTTACTTACCTTCGGTAACGACTTTTCTGGTGGATACATTAGCTACCCGTGGATTCCTCACGGTCCCACCCGCCTCGCCGTTGCCTTTTTGGTCTCTCCAAGCAATCCTTGAGTGTGCTCCTTTTGGTCTTCAAAGTTGCAATACATTTTGCATATATGATATTTGTATATATGTGTATATTTATATATAAATCTATATATATTGTGTATATACATGATTCGTATGTATAAATATATTTATTTGTTTAAAAAAAAAAAAAAAGAAGGTTATATTAAATCTACAGCTATTTTATTGCAATGTTGTGTGATTTACAATATTAAGAGATGTTGCTTTGCTCTTTCATTGCATTGGGTTATTATTATTCTCATGCACGTATAAAATGTTGGTACTGTCATCGGCACGTCGGCGAGGACCTCTTATTGCCTGTATGACGTCAGACGGCGTCGCGTGGGCAAGAGTGACGTCCTCGTCGACGTGCAGAGACTAGTAAGAAGATTTCCGTCGAATGCTGGCGCCATGGGAGTATTCATTAGGTGAGGAATCCACAGGTAGCTAATGTATCCACCAGAAAAGTCGTTACCGAAGGTAAGTAACTCGTTCGTCTCTCTCAACATGCATCTTCTGAAACAGTCCAACAGACAGCCATCGATAATTCTAAGGCACATGGCTTCATCATCGTTAAATTCACTAAACCTATATTGCTTGATGAGCACATCAAATCTTTAAACAAACTAATCCATAATTCCATCAGCTAGCTGTCTTGCTTGATTGAAATTGTATCTTTCATAGTCAACATTCGGCATCAGATTGAAGTTGGTTTTCAAGACTTCTTTGATTTGATGGTATACTGTTGCATCAGTCTGCAAAATTTTCTTCAGTACTTCTTTTATTCCATAATCGTCAAGATTCTTTAAATACTAAATCTTTTTCATATCAACCACTTATTCTAGGGCATCAATAAGATCATGGAACATCTTGATCCATGCAGTTTACCTGGCACCAATATTCTGTTTGCTTGGTGGTGTCAAGTGGTGGTTCCAAAAATACAGCTGTATCGTTCTTCATGGCCTTTTCTACCACTGTTGAGAGCATATGCTTTTCTGGTGGTGGCCGGTGCTCACCGGTAGTAGCTGCAACTTCTGTAAGCACAGGCCTTGTGTTTGCACATGGGGCATCTTGCCTGAGCAGAGGTCATAAATCATCATCCTGTTTCTTGACAGTGAGTAATGATTCAGTTTCTTGCAGTTTATCATTGTTGTCTTTAAGTTTTTGCATCGTACCTGGTAGTTACTAAATTTAGTGTTTCTCTTCTATCGATAATTGCGCTTAGTTATGGCACAATACCTTTCTTCCTGTGGCCTTGCCACTGGATTCTGGTGGGCCATTTGAATTCTCTCCTCCGCAGGGCCCCCCACTTCTTTAAGGGTCGTATAAGCCTTGGAGCGGGGCTTCCATTCCACACATGCCAACTCTGAACTGCTTCTCATCAAGTTGAGCCCACGTGGCACACAAGAGCAGTCTGCTGGGTCATTGCAAACATTCAGGGAGAGTTTCTTTGGGGTATGTATCCCCTTACTTATGGCCAGTTGTAGCATCCTCCCTAGCCCAGGAGCATGCAAAGAATGCACTATTGATTGTATTTTTATTCCTCTACTTACGATCACCCACTAACATTACCGATTATGTCATAACCATTAATAACCACACCTTAACACCGTTGAGCAGATTATGGAATCTCTTCTAACCCTGCCCAGAACTGTGAGTGGCCTTGTGCACCTAGTCTCACAAAACTACAAATTGCGTGTCCCCAGATTGGGATGTCTGCCTAGTTGATAGATAGTTCCATTTGAGTAAGAGGAGTTAAAGTGTGGAAAGAGGAGGTGACCACGCAAATGTTTTGCACAGTCATATTTTGTGAGTGTTTACACAACTCTTTTTAGGTAGTTTCTCAAACAAAATCCACACTACAGATAGACCTACAACCAAATAGAAGAAGTCCTGATAACCGCCATGTTTCCTTTTGTGTATGGAAGACCTTTTTCTTCAGGGGAAAATTATTTTACATGTTAATGAAATAATGGAAAAATGGAAATTCCAATCACACAACTTTCACTAAACAAAAACTGTTGGATTTTCTGGCATAGACTAGTAAATGTTCTCCTGATAGTGATTTCCAGAACAACTGTTGGGAATATAAAAGTTTGTGAATACCGACAAAACTCAGAAATATAAACTTTTGAGAAGATCTTATTTTTACTGCACAAATCACAATATATATATATATATATATATATATATATATATATATATATATATGAATCATAGACCAGGGGTGTGGAATTTAATAAAATATCTACTTGTCCATGGGGCAGGTTGCTTCATAAATCTACTTGTCCTGTAAAACAAATCTACTTGTCCTGTTTGGTGCTGTGCGGTGTGGACACAAATTATGGCAGCAATCTCATTATGTAAGAACTCTGATAATTGGCTTCCTGACTATGCCAGGGCTAATACAATAGTAGGTCTTGAATACTAGCAGTTTCAAGCCCTACTACAGCAATTTAATTAATTTGGCACCTTTCTGCAGATCTACATACTGGGGCTGAAGGAAGCAGTAAGCAATAGTTCCAGGGCTGGAATGCCTTTGAGTCTGTTTAAACTTACTAAAATGCATGTTTTTAGTATTTTCACTAGCTCTTCTCTAATTTTGTCCCATTACGAGAAAGGTTGGAAATTTACTCCTGACAAGGGCAGAAGTAGAAGTTCTTCCATGGTTGGGAAACAAGTGGTTGATGGAGCTTCATGGCCTTGCTGCCTGAGCCTTTTCGAGTGCAACTTGGGCAACCCTGCATCCATGTCCTCCTCCCTATACTTTGGTTTGGAAACTCCAGGACATTCTCATTTTCTGATTTGTTTCCCCGGCAAGGCCACTTGTGCCTCTGAGGAATGTCTGAGTTCAGCTTTCCACTCCCAAGGTCCATGGTGGTTTGCGAGCAACTCAGTAGCACAGATATATTTATTTATATTACATAAGACACATATATGCTTACAGGCACTGTCTAGAGTCACTCTGCAGAATGAAACATGCAGCCTTAACTGAATGGCAGACACAGTTTTCATTAACATTACAGGTGTAGTGGTAGCAAAGAGGTATGTCTGGGAGGAAGATTAGGGATTTCCAGTTTGCTGTGGAGTATGATGAGGAAGCAGAAGCCATGAGTTCCCTCTAGGGTGATTGGTGTAGCGTAATTAACTATGTTCAGTGGTGATTCTAAGGCATTGTCCAGAGCCATAAGACTAT
The DNA here is from genome assembly GCF_031143425.1 of Pleurodeles waltl. Classification (NCBI taxonomy): domain Eukaryota; kingdom Metazoa; phylum Chordata; class Amphibia; order Caudata; family Salamandridae; genus Pleurodeles; species Pleurodeles waltl. Next base: position 1,082,227,424 of record NC_090437.1, on the reverse strand, counting down.
TTTTGATAGTTGTAGATGATGTCTGCCTCATGGGGGATGGGAGTAATTTCTGCTGCTAAAGGTTTTATCATTGCCCCTTCTTTGGGGAGGAAACCTCTGACGAATGGCTCAGTGATTTGTAACAACAGAAACAAGCATGCTAATCAGCATTACACTGGTGTGAAGCATAGACTTTTCACAAGCTCTGCTGTGCCTCCTTAAGCAGAGGGGGTTGTTTGCAAGATGTGTCCTAAGCCTGGAAGGCTGTCTAAGCTAGCAAGAAGTGTATGGAAGTTGCATACCTGCCAACATTTAAAGAAATGCTGCTGTGTGAAGAGAGAGGTGAGGCCTCATGTCGAGAGCTACGTATAGGCTCCCTGCCCTTATCCAACTACCCCCACACACTCCCTCCCAAAAATAAATCCTCCACCAACCCCCTTCTGCCTCCCTTCCCAAAAAAATAAAGGGTGACTGAGGCTGTCGCCCACGATCTGGGGTGTTTTCACACCCCTCAATGGCCATGGGCTGCTTACAGCCTCCCAAAACAAGCAGGAAAGCCACTCTGTCAAGTGGTTTCCAGCTAGATTTTCCTGCGTGATTTCGGCTCCTCACCTGGTGACCGTGTCAGGGAGCTGAAATTGTGCGACACACTGTGGTGACACACTGTGGCACCATGTGAGTTGGCATGTCTGAAGCTGAAACATTGAGTGTGAAAAAGGTTTGTATTAGTAGGAGTAACAGTTGATAACCTCTTATTTTGCAGAAGAGTGGTGATCCACACTTTGTGATTAGTTCTATACATTCATTATTGTTTTCCATTCTTTTACTGATTCAGTAAAGATAACACTCTGTGATTATTCTGTGGGTTGAGTTTAGATCTTAGTTAAACTGACAAGTTTGATGTTTTGCAAGGTACCTCAAACATACAAGCTTTCTATTCTGGGTATTTAGTTGGTGGAGCTAATGCTAAACATCTCCAGGAAAGCTAAGATCAGCACATTGTGGTGAAGCTGAACTTCACAGATCATCCCAACATTCGTGTGTTTCAGTATCTGAAGATTCTAGTCATGTCAAGTCAGCTTAAAACCACCTCTAAAAAATCTGATAAAATGCTTTAATGGCCACCAGAAATCTTCCTAATGTGCATGTCACATCTAAAAAATGCATTGCGGTTAGCAACATTGTTGCTTGCCTCCATTTGTATGTTCCATTCAAACAATCTATAAGGATGTGCGGGCAATCACATTTTACCTCTAACCCACAAGTGCATTTTCCCTGTCCATCCAAGATTACTGCCTTCACTTTGCTACTAATGTGACACGTGTTCATACCAATTGTTAATCTCTGCTCAAGGGGCTTGATTACGGGTTTGGCAGTCGGACAAAGGTGGTCATTAGAACCCTGGCGGTTGGTGTTAAAGCGGCGGGCGGTAAGACCGCCAACAGGCCGGCGGTAAAAATTTTGCAATTACGACCGTGGCGGAAACCGCCAACAAAGACAGCCACTTCAACACTCCGACCGCCACGGCGGTACAAACAAACAGCGCAGCGGTCACCGCCAACAGACAGGTGGAGGACAATGTACCGCCCACAGTATCACAACAGGCCAATCCGCCACCTTTTCTGGGGTGGATTCACCACGGATAAAAACACGGCGGAAACAGGATTCCGAAGGGAAAACGCTCCCCTCTATACACCCCACGAGGAACTAGGACACCATGGACCCGGAACTCCAAATTCTCCCTGCAATAGTCTTCCTGCTCCTCTACCAGGAGCACGAATGCCGGCAGCAAAGACCACAGTGAGTACTGCACCTACGACACAGGGGAGGGGGGAGGGAAAAAACAGGGACACGCAACACCCCCCACCCTCACCAACGACAACACACACACTAATACAGCATGACACATTACAGTTACACCCCTCCAAACCCCCCAGAAGAATGCAAAGACTGTAGAAAATGAGTGTAACGATTGTAATATATTAAAATCAACTAGGCAAAAATATATATATATATATATATATATATACACCATTAACAAAATATACACCAAGCATAGTAGTCCAGGTACTGCTCCAATTAAGTCCGTGAAACACTGGGCCCATACGGTATGGGTGAGGCCTACACAAGATCCCCGACCATGACGGAGAGACCACTGCAGGGGCGTCAGAGAGCAAGAAAACAGGCACCTCAGGGGGAGGGAAAGGGGGGGCACCTCAGCCGGTTGAGTGCACAATGCCAAATCCACGAGAGGGCCACATGCCCACTGTTACATCCTGGGGAGTGCAAAGCCACAGTCTCACAAGTCTCTACAGTGGGTGGGTTGCCCACTGTTCAATCCTGGGGAGTGCAAAGCCACAGTCTCTCAAGTCTTTCCAGTGGGTGGGTTGCCCACTGCCATATCCTAGGGAGTGCAAAGCCACAGTCTCAAGTCTTTCCAGTGGGTGGGTTGCCAACTGCCAAATCCTGGGGAGTGCAAAGCCACAGTCTCTCAAGTCTCTACAGTGGGTGGGTTGCCCACTGCCATATCCTGGGGAGTGCAAAGCCACAGTCTCTCAAGTCTTTCCAGTGGGTGGGTTGCCCACTGCCATATCCTGGGGAGTGCAAAGCCACAGTCTCTCAAGTCTTTCCAGTGGGTGGGTTGCCCACTGCCATATCCTGGGGAGTGCAAAGCCACAGTCTCCCAAGTCTCTACAGTGGGTGGGTTGCCCACTGTTCCATCCTGGAGAGTGCAAAGCCACAGTCTCTCAAGTGGATAACAGTCTCCACTGGTTCTGGAGGGGACATGGTGCCCAGAGTGCTTCATCCTGCTAAGGACAGAGGTAGTGGATGGATCTCTCCACTGGTTCTGGAGGGGGCATGGTGCCCAGAGTGCTTCATCCTGCTAATGACAGAGGTAGTGGTTGGATCTCTCCACTGGTTCTGGTGGGGGCATGGTGCCCAGAGTGCTTCATCCTACTAAGGACAGAGGTAGTGGATGGATCTCTCCACTGGTTCTGGAGGGGGCATGGTGCCCAGAGTGCTTCATACTGCCCGTGACGGACTCAGTAGCGTCAGTGCCCTTGGCGCTCATGGGCCAGCGGTGCTTGAGACGGCAGTGCCCTGATCAGCGGTGCTTGAGACGGCGGTGCCCTGTTCAGCGGTGCATGGAGCGGCGGGCTCCTTTGCAGTGACTCAGCTGCTGGCGGTCCTTCATGGCCTTGTGTTGGTGGTCCTCTCTAGCCCAGCGGGGCTTGTGCTGGCGGTCCTCTCTGTCCCAGCGGGGCTTGTGCTGGCGGTCCTCTCTGTGCCAGCGGGGCTTGTGCTGACGGTCCTCTCTGTCCCAGTGGGGCTTGTGCTGGCGGTCCTCTCTAGCCCAGCGGGGCTTGTGCTGGCGGTTCTCTCTGTCCCAGCGGGGCTTGTGCTGGCGGTCCTCTCTAGCACAGCGGGGCTTGTGCTGGCGGTCCTCTCTGTCCCTGCGGGGCTTGTGCTGGCGGTCCTCTCTAGTCCAGCGGGGCTTGTGCTGGCGGTCCTCTCTGTCCTAGTGGGGATGACGGCTGTGGCCTACTGGGCAGATGGGCTGTGCTGGTGGTGGCCTCCTGGGCAGCTGGGCTGGTGCTGGCCTCCTGGGCAGCAGGGCTGGTGCTGGCGGTGGCCTCCTGGGCAGCTGGGCTGGTGCTGGCGGTGGCCTCCTTTGCAGCAGGGCTGGTGGCATCCTGGGCAGCGGGGACGATGACGGTCTTCTCCACCTTGCTGCTCTTACCAGACTTGCCGGGTTTCTTTTGGCCCTTCCCCACCTTGGAAGGTGTCGCAGCTGACTCCACACTCCCACTTGTACCCCTGGAAGCGGCTTTGGGGGCAGGCGGTGGCCACCTGGCCAGCGGGGATGATGGCGGTCTTCTCCGCCGTGCAGCTCTTCCGAGATTTGCCGGGTTTCTTGTGGCCCTTCCCCACCTTGGAAGGTGTCACAGCTGACTCCACACTCCCACCGGGACCCCTGGGAGCGGCTTTGGTGGCTGGAGTCTTCCCCCTCTCCCGCCGGGCACTTGCCAACTTCTGATGCTTGACAGGTGGGGGAATGTCTGCGCTGTTGCTCCGTGCCACACTGGCTGCCCTGGTGGCTGGTGCACTCCATATTCCGGTGACTACAGGCACCACTGGTCCCTGAGATGTTGTGGCTGAGGTGCTAGTTCGGGACCTATGAGACGGACGGGGTGGGGGAGGTGTGGGAAAGATGTCAAGGTTGGACAGGAAATGTTTTTTGGATACACTGGGACGGGTAGCTGGAGGTGGTTTGGGAGTGGAGGAAGAGGTTGTGATTGTAGGAGGTGTTCGTTTGCTGATTTTGGGTGAAAGTGCATGCGCTGGAGGCTGTCGTGAGGTGGTTGGCTGTTGGGTGGGTGGGTGTGTGCCTGCATTTGTGTATCTTGGGAGGGGATGTCACAGACACACTGGGAGAGGACACAGGGGACGTGTGAATGGTAGTGGTGGTGGTGACTGCTTGTGAGCGGGGTGTGGTGGTGGGTGTGCTGGTGATGGCAGTAGTGGTTGTAGAGGTAGTGCATGCAGGTGTGAGTGTAGACAAGACTGGGAGGGAGGAGAGAGACGAGGAGGAGGGGGACACAGTGGAGGCAGTGGAAACCCACAGTCCACCTCCCCCACCCAGACCCCTCCACTGTGCGCTAAATCAGCAGAATGAGAGTGTACTCACCCTCTTGTGGCTGCTGTGATGCCCTCAAGCGCCCTTCCAACTCCGGGTACGCCACCGCCAGGATCCTGAACATCAGGGGGGTCATGGTGCGACGGGCACCCCTCCCACGTTGGGAGGCCATCCCCAGCTGAGCCTCCGCTGTCTTTTTGCTCCAGCGGTGAATGTCCTCCCTTCTTTTCCGGTAGTGGGTGCTCCGTCTGTGGTAGACCCCCAGGGTCCGGACGTCCTTGGCGATGGCACGCCAAATATCTTTTTTCTGGTGAGCGCTGACCTACATGAGCTGTACAGGGGGAAGAGAAACTTATTACCAACTGCACCGTCAAAGTGATTGGCCCCCATCCCTACCCTTGCCATGTGGCACATGCACTCACAGTTGTTTCATGCACGCCGCACTCTACCCCCTTCCTTCTTACATCCACCCCTCTCCACACAGACATAGCCCATACAGCATGCTCCCAGTGTACTTACCTGTTTGTCTGGAGGACCGTAGAGTAGCGTGTACTGAGGGAGGACCCCATCCACGAGTTTCTCCAACTCCTCCGATGTGAAGGCAGGGGCCCTTTCCCCAGACACTCGAGCCATTGTCTCTTTCAGACCGAGGTCACAGCAGCACTTGCAGTGTAGGTCCTCTCCTGTCGAAGATCAGGTATCGAGTGATTGAACAGATAGAAAATGGCGGTCACGTCCGCGGCGGTGCTTACCGTCACCGCTGGCGTACATCGTCATTGGCTCCTGGGACCCATAGGGTCCAATGTTAACCAATGCAGTATTGCGCCACGGTCTTCGACCACCTAGTGCGACGGTGTACAATGCCAGCGCAGTTACCTTACATCCTAATGTCTCACTTTACAGGTCAGGCAGCCGCCATTTCAGGGGCCCACATGGCTTCATTTTCAACTCTCACACATACCTAGGCCTAGACTCAACACACATACAGGCCACTTTTTTGATTATGATTGGTGTTCTGTGTAAACTGTGGGTACGAACCTCTGAGTTGTTTGACTGTGCTCGCTGTTGTCCTTCATAGGCACTGTCCGCTGGGACATGTGAGGAGATGGCGGCATCCTCCGGTGTACCGACTGTTGGTGGACCTGTCGACAATGGAGGAATGACATACGATAATCACATACAGGCTTGACCGTGCCACAATCCAGGAACTGTGTACCCTGTTGGAGCCAGACCTGATGTCAGCTATCCGCCATCCCACAGGAATCCCCTCTCAAGTGCAGGTGCTGTCAGTACTCCATTTCTTGCAAGTGGGTCATTTCAAACATCAATGGCCATAGCATCAGGGATGTCCCAGCCCATGTTTTCCAACGTGTTGTCCAGAGTGTTGTCTGCCCTGCTGAAACACATGCGGGCCTACATTGTTTTCCCTCAGGTGGAGGATTTGCCTACAGTGAAAGGTGATTTCTATGCCCTGGGACATATCCCCTACATCATAGGTGCCATTGGTGGGACACATGTGGCTTTGGTACCCCCCCCACAGGAGTGAACAGGTGTACAGAAACCGGAAGAGTTATCATTCAATGAATGTACAGATGGTATGTTTGGCCGACCAGTACATCTCCCATGTGAATGCCAAGTTCCCTGGCTCAGTGCATGACGCCTACATCCTGCGGAATAGCAGCATCCCTTATGTGATGGGTCAACTCCAGAGGCACCGTGTGTGGCTATTAGGTGAGCACCTGGAAGCTAGTCAGTGGGAATGGTTGTCTGGGTCTGGGGATATCCCTCCAGGTTAGTGTGTGTCTAACAGTTGTCCCTCGCCATTTGCAGGTGACTCTGGTTACCCCAACCTGTCATGGCTACTGACCCCAGTGAGGAATCCCAGGACAAGGACAGAGGAACGCTACAGTGAGGCCCATGGGCGAACTAGGAGGGTGATCGAGCGGACCTTCGGCCTCCTGAAGGCCAGGTTCAGGTGCCTCCATATGAGAGGTGGATCCCTATTCTACTCACTAACGATCATCGTGGCCTGCTGTATGCTTCACAACTTAGCTTTGCGACGACAGGTGCCTTTTCTGTAGGAGGATGGTCCAGATGGCGGTGTTGTTGCAGCTGTGGAGCCTGTGGACAGTGAGGATGAGGAAGCAGAGGAAGAAGACATGGACAACAGGGACTCAGTGATCCTGCAATATTTCCAATGAAACACAGGTAAGAATACAAACCTGCCTACTACATGTACTTAAACACTACTACCTCTCTACTGTCTGCCATTTTCAGCCAGTGTATGGTCACTGAGTTGTCACTTTCCCTTACGATTTCACAGATCTGGGTCCCACAATGTGACATCTGCTTTGATTCCTCATGGACTAGAGCTGTTTGACATAGGTATGTTGACATTACAAATGAAAGAGCTTTTTGCCACAGTAATTGCTAATACAGTATTCCAAAATCACAGAGTGACTCCAGATTGTTTTGTGCTTTAAGAGTGTTTATTTTAGTGCTCAAAATTGGGGGGGGGTAGCTAAATGGTGAGGGGTGATGGCCGAGGAATGTCCATGGCAGAGTCCAGTCTATTAGTCTCACAGGTGCATTGCCCAAAAGGGCATAGGAAGTGGAGCTGGGGCAGTTTAAGGATGGACAGGGTGACAAAGTGGGACAGTAGGATGACAATCAGGGTGGTCTCATTTCTTGGGGGGGTCTTGGCATCGTTCTCTGTCTTGTTCCTGGATCTCAGGGACCGTTTGCGAGGTGGTTCTCCCTCTGCAGGGGGTGGGGTGCTGGTGTGGTGGTCCTGTGGCGGTGCCTTCTGTCCACTAGCGCTGGCGGAGGTGGTGGGCAGTTCATCATCCAGGCTAGTGTCAGGGGCCCCTTGTAGTGCCACAGTGTCCCTCCTGGTGTTGAGTGTGCCCATGGTGGAATTGATGGTTATGAGTTCCTCCCTGAAGCCCAAATACTGTTCCTCCTGCAGGCGCTGGGTCTCCTGAAACTTGGCCAGTACCATTGCCATCGTCTCCTGGGAGTGGTGGTAGGCTCCCATGATGGAGGAGAGGGCCACTACCACTGCCCCCAGGTCCCTGTTGTTGTTGTTGGGGTGGTAGGTTAGCCTGGGTTCCCTGTAGTGGTGGACACACTGCTGATTGATGTGTCCTGTGGACGGAGGTATGGGCCCGCTGGGTGGGTGCTGTGCTGGTGTTTCCAGAGGGGGGAAGCTCTGTGGTGGCCTGTGACTGGGTGTGGGGAACCGACTGTCCCGAGGTCCCCGATGGGCCGGGCTGGTCCTTTAGATCCAGTTGGACAGAGGTGCTGTCATCACTGTGGGCCTCTTCGGTTGGTGGTGTGGACATGTGTGGACCCTTCTGTCCGGTGATGTTGGGTAGGGGTCCTGCAGGGGTATAAAAGGATGTTTAATACATCTGTGTGTGGCATGGTGTGCAATGGGTGGGTGACCGTGTACCCCAGTGCTTGCATTCCTATGTGGGACCTTGTGTGATGATGGTTTAGGGGGGTGTATGTGCAGTGGGCATGCTTTAGTGATGGGTGTCCATGCTTTGTTGTTGCATGCAGGGCTTGGGGTTAGGATGTGTGGTTTGTGATGTTGGGACATTTGTGAGGAGTTGGAGTGATGGGGGTGAGGGGGGGGTATGTGCTGGCATGCAGGTAGGGTGTGGGATGTAATAGTTAAGATTTGACTTACCAGAGTCCATTCCTCCAGCTACTCCTGCGAGGCCCTCAGGATGCAGAATCGCCAAGACCTGCTCCTCCCATGTTGTTAGTTGTGGGGGAAGAGGTGGGGGTCCGCCGCCAGTCCGCTGAACCGCAAGGTGGAGTCTTGAGACCACGGAACGCACCTTCTCCCGTAGGTCATTCCACCTCTTCCTGATGTCCTCACGATTTCTTGGGTGCTGTACCACTGCGTTGACCCTGTCCACTATTCTTTGCCATAACTCCATCTTCCTTACAATGGAGGTGTGCTGGACCTGTGATCCGAATAGCTGTGGCTCTACCCGGATGATTTCCTCCACCATGACCCTGAGCTCCTCCTCCGAGAACCTGGGGTGTCTTTGCCGTGTCATGGGGTGGTGTAGGTGATGTGTGGGGTGGTGTGTGGGGTGATAAGTGTGCTGATATGTAGTGGTGTGTAGTGTGAGGTACTCGTAAGTTATGTGGGTGATGGTGTTGTGTGCCTGTGGATGCTAGAATTGTTGATGGTGGTGTCTCTTTCTGGCCTTCGTTCGTGATTTTTGGTCATAGGGGTTTGTAGGTGATGTGGGTGTGTGTTATATATTGTAGTGGGTGTGTGGGAGTGGTGTGTGTATGTGTATCAGGTGTGTGTATTTTGAATTGTCCAATGTGGCTATGTTTTGTAAAAGTGTATTTTGAGCGCGGCGGTGTGTACAGCCAATGGAATACCGCGGTTGAAAGACCACCACGTGGATTCGTGTGTCGTGATAGTGTGGACGTATTTCTGTTGGCGTGACGGTGGAGGATTTGTTTTCGCCAGTTTATCACTGACCTTTGGTGTGGCGGACTTGTGTGGGTGTCTGAATTTTGGCAGATTCCATGCTGTGGGTCATAATGGCAGTGACGGTTTTCCGCGGCCGCGGCGGTGTGTTGGTGATCTTCTGCGCGGCGGTATGCAGCTTTTACCGCCAATGTTGTAATAACCACCAAAGTGCCAGACTCTCAGGGAGGATACCATTGTCATACCGGTGGCATCCCCTCAAGCATATTAGAATGTTCCTGCTGGGCTGACCGGCGGCAAGATTGTATTACGCGTTCCCGCCGGGCTGACAGGCAGGAACGGTGCATACAATATTGGTCTCGGCTCCTTTAAGAGAGTCGAGCCGATATCGTAACACACCAGCACCATGAGTTTGGAATGCTCACTGTCTGCAAAGCTGACAGTGAGCATTCTGATGGAGCTGTGGTCGGGGCGGGGGCACTGCCCATGCCATGGCCCCCAGCACTGGCTTTCCACTAGCCTTTCCATTGCAGAGTTGTAATCAGCCAGGCGGCGCTGAGTTCAGAACGGTTATGGCTGAGTACAACTCAGACTGCCGTCAGCCCATCGGGAAACATGTTCCAGGTGGGTCCACCCTCCTGGTTTGTAATGTGGCGATCGGACCGCCTGGAGTGCAGCGGTCCGACCGTCATCGCAAGTGTGGAGGTCCTCAGACCGCCACACTCGTAATGAGGCCTTTAATAGGGGTTTGGTTGGGCATTAATATACGAGAACCACTTCTCGTTCTGCCAGGACATTAACATAAATTGAATGAAGGATTTCCCCTGGAGATACTGCATATCCTGTTCTCTGACTTTAATCTTTTACTAGGGTTTGCAGAATGCCCTTTGTGATCCCTATCTGGAGCTTTTCGTTGGGACACTCTAAACCCAGAATCCTACATATTTTGTCCAGATTTCTTTTGGCATTCATGGCCCACTTCAGCTTTCTGTGCAAGATCTCATTTTTACATATTGCCAATATCTTTTGCCCTTCTGCCTCCAGAAGTTACCGGAATCTTACTGTATCGGCATATGCTAAGTAGCTCCAGGAAGTTATTCCTGTTTCCACTCTAATTGCACGATTCATTGCTGACCTCTGTAGCAACAGCAAGCTTTTCAGGCATTTACCCTCTTCATACTCCCAGTTCATTTTGCCACTTATACATAGTACTTCAGCACCATACTGAAATTGTAGGCTTACCATGGCCTTGTAATCGGCCAGCACTGGTTGCAAAGACATTGCTCCATTATATTTGTTAAACTTTTTTAGGCCGCTTATTGATGCTAGGGCGTTCCCTGGGAGGATCTCAGTATGTTCTTTCCATGTCAGATTCTGTTCAAACCAGACACCTAGGTATTTATACTTATTCACTGTTTCTAATTTATTAGGCCCTAAATACTGTGCAATATGTACACTTTTTCCCCATATGCCAACACCTTGGTCTTATCCATATTTATCACAAGCTTTTTCTTTTTGCAGTACTCCAGAAATGTATTCAATTTATTTTGTAGGCGTCTTTCCATCATATCCATTATGACCAGGTCATCTACTTATAGGAGGCATGGTATGTGGGTACCATCCATTTTTGGACTGAAACCCTTTGTTTCAGCTAATCAGGCTAGTTAGTTGGTGATAAACAGTGAGAAGAGCAAGGAGGCCAAGACACAACCCTGGCGTAGGCCATTCCTAATTGGAATTTTATGGGACATTCTGCCATTTATGTCAGTAATTACCTGTGCCCAATTTTGTGAATGTAGTCCCTGTATAATAGTAAGAAGGCATGAGGGAATTTTCATTTTGATTGTCCTTTCCCCTAGACGTGCCCTATCAACTGAATCAAAAGCACAGCAGAAGCAGACAAAACAATAGAACAAATTGCCCCTTTGTTCCTTTGCCTTCCTTGCGCATTCCCACAGTTGCTAAATGGCCTTCCTTGTACCCCCTTTTTTCTGGGTAACAATGTTATAAAGTTCCACCCAATCTTTAAGGTTTCCTAGAATGATCTTGGCAAACACTTATTCACCCACATCAAGTAGGTTTATCACTCTATAATTTTTCGTTTTTTTTGTGTCATCTTTCTTATGTATGCATCTGATGATTGGGCCCTTCACAGTTTCTTGGAGCTTGCCGTAGACTAGAAACCCTGAAAGGCGCAATGGAAGAATTTTGCCTACCAGTCGATATTATGTAAGGAAAACTGTCCTTTAATCTCCTCAACTCTACCAGCCCAAACTATCCTGCTCTCTTCTTCCTGACCTGCTCCATACATTCCCTTTATATGATCGACCCAGGCTTCTTCCCCCACTACACATCTTAAAGAGCCACTCTCCTTCCCGCAACCTTGTTGCACAGGTTGCCAGAATATGTTTGTATTTTTGGTTTTAATCAATTCAAACATATTTTTTCATCAATTTTTCTTGCAGGCTTTCTTTTTATTATTTTCCAAATTTTTATATTTTCTATTTAAGTTCTGGAGGTTTGTATTCCTCTCGTAATCATATTTTACTCTAAGGTTCCTCCGTGCTTCTCTAAGCCTTTTTACGTGTCTGCACTCTTTAGCAAACCAAACGTTTCCTGTCCATGCAGCTTGCTAGGCCATTTTCTGCTTACCCTTTTTTACCTTTAGATCCACCTATAAACACTGTACTATTTGGAGTATAGCTCTGTCATACCCGCCCATATCGTTGGCCGATGTTAGTGTCATATTGTGGTTCTCTTAGAATTTCACCAATTCTTCCAGATGCCAGTTTGAAACCCTAAAGGTTACCCATCCAGGATATTCTATCTCTACTGGAAGGACTGTATCTCTGTCTGTATCAGCCCCTAACCTGATTTCCAAATGCAGGGGGTAGTGATCACTCCCTCCATATTGTTTCACCTCAAAGCATTTGACCTTGTCAAAGAACCAAGCTCTCATAAAAATGTAATTGATTGGGCACAACTGTGCTCCATACTTAAAAGTCTGTCTCACTGGGTGGTCTTGGCCAATGCATCCATTGAAACAAGTATCTGAAGGTTTAAGGGGTTGCCACACGAGGGCTTAAGATCCAATTAGAGCAGAAATTCTTAGTCACATGCACAAGGTTTTTCCCCCAATGTTTTTACCTACTCTGCCTGAGACTGATATGTATTTGCACTGCTGGAATGGGAAGCAAAAGCAGCCCTGGCAAAAATGTTCAAACTAACCTCATTCCCTTTCCACTCTCTCATATCTCTCCTTCTCCCCTCACTTTCGGTTCTCTCTCTCAACTAAAGCACCTGCTTTGATTACCTGGGAGAGCTGGAAAACATTGCAGCGGAGCCAGCAGTAGCCATTTGCTTTCAAAACTCAGCCTCCAGTGGCTCCAGCCCACCGGTAAAATCCCAGCTGGAATACACAGGCAATCAGGCCCTTCCCATTTACTTAGCGGAGTGATGGCACCCAGAGCTTTCTTTCAGGGCCTGAGTGGAAACTATTGTCAACTGGGCAGACTACTCAGGAGAATCCAGTGTTAAATTTGTGTTGGGCCCCTGGGTAATATGGCTCAGTTAGTGGTGAGACTACAGTACAGTGTTTGACCGGTACAAGCATATAATATAACATTTTCAAACTATATTAAAGACAATTTATATTTTTATTACAGGCACAAAAGCAAATATTTTGCCATCTGAATTTCGTGATTTTATGTAGAAAGTAGTTCCATGGTCAATGCATTCATTCTTGAAATTCTGTAGATTCATGACGCTTGCATTAAGAAGCACAGTTGGTGTATTAAGATGCACAGTTGGTGAAAAATGAAGACAAAGAAGGAAGCATGCTCCATTCTGTTCCTGGATTGGCTGTCCTTGTTACAAGGTTATAATACTTGAACATTTTGATTCATATAAAATTAACAAAGAAGAGTAGCAGTTAAAATAAATTTTGGGTAGGAGGGAGAGGCCTATTGTTGGACTTTTGGCCATACGCATGGTCATCCCTAGTCTTTTTGCCTCCTTCCTCCTGGTTTTTCTGACCTCTCGCTGCTGGCTCTAGGACTCTGAGCACTTTTTCACTGCTGACCAGTGTTAAAGTGCAGGTGCTCTCCCATCTAAAGTTGGTATGATTGGCTTATACCTGATTGGCATATTTAATTTACCTATAAGTCCCTTGTACAGTGGTATCTCTATACCCAGGGCCTGTAAATTAAATACTACTAGTGGGCCTGCAGCGCTGCTTGCGCCACCCACTGAAGTAGACTTTCAAACCTGTCTCAGGCCTGCTAGCGCAGGGCCTGTGTGCGCAGTTTTCTGCCACAGGGACCTGGCATCTAAATTTACTTGCCAGGCCCAGGACTCCCCTTTTACTACATGTAAGTCACCCCTAAAGTACGCCCTAGCTAGCCCTGTGGGCAGGGTGCCATGTATGTAGAAAGGCAGGACATGTGCCATATTGCATGGCCTGTCCTGGTAGTGACAAACAGCCTAACTTGGTGTCTCACTGCTGTGAGTGCTGCCTTCTCATAGGATTGCATTAGAAATGCCCTGCCTTATGTGTAGGGGTATTGTCTGATTTATGAGGGCTAGCGTAGGCGTGTTTGGTATGGTTGTGATGGTGATAATAAATACTGCTTACTGGTGTGGGTGTATTTTTTATTACTATCACAGAAATGCCACTTCTAGAAAGTGCGCATTTATCTGTGCTTATGATTCTGGTGTTTTGCAGCTTGACTCCAATCCACGTCTGGGCAGAGTGACAGTTGGGGCTTTGTGCATACTTTTCAGACAGCCTGTACACAGGGAGGGTGGAGGTGTCACTGAGGTGCATCTACATACTGAATAGTCTTCCTGGGCTGAGAGAAGGGAGAGGCGGGGCACACCTACATTTGTAAAGGCTGTGCCCTGGCCTCACACAATAGGGTCGTTAACCCCCCACTGATGTTTGGAGCCTGTGCTGAAAGGAGAGAGGGGGCACTCCCAGAACCAGTTGTAACTGGCTGGAACCTCCTCTCCCTACCACTGTAAAACACTGTAAGAACTGACTATAAGTACAGGGGAATTTTCCCCACAATTTGAACATTCTTGGAACTTGGAACTGGACACAGAACGCTGATGAATGGACTCACCAGGAAACCGCCATGGACTGCTGCTGCTGTGCTGACCTGTGACCTGCCTGGTCACTAGGAGGAACTGCCACCATCTGCACCCTTTGTGCTGGCCTGTAGCTGAGCCCACCAGCCCTGTGCTCCTTTTTGCTTAAGTTGTTCCCAGGGGCAGGGTGCTGTGGCCCCTGACCCCTGCACCGATCTCCTACAGCGTTGCTTTAGCGCTTAGGGAAAGCGCTCTTCCTTATAGCTGCTGCAGAGGATCACCGCCGCAACCGGGGCTGTTGAGGTGTCTTAGCGCTTTGAAAGCGCCTTTCTTATGCCCAGGGAAATCACCGCCGCAGCCCGGGAGCCTCCATGTGTTTTCGCGCTCTCTACGGTGCCTTTTGTGTGCTGGAATCACCGCCGCAGCCCGGGCAGAGCATTTGCCTTCAAGCGCGAGGTTCGCGCTGTGTCTAGTGCCCCCGGGGCACGTCCAAGAGCCAAGGAAGGAGCTAGCACGCTCCTAGCGTGCCCCCGGGGGACGCGCGCTTTTCAGAGCGCCCCCGGGGCACCAGCAGGCCCCACCTGGGGCCGCAACGTCATTAGAGGGAGAGGAGGACGCCTCTCCCTCGCTTACTGGAGTCCCGGAGGCAGAGGGAGAGGAGGACACCTCTCCCTCCCTTGCAGGAGTCCCGGAGGACTCTCCTGCTCTTCCGGGCCCGGCGGCAGTCTCACCGGAGGCTCGCCCTGGCCCCCGGCTCTCTTGTTGGCCCCCTTGCGGGCCAGGAGTATTTTATTTAGGGGTCTCCCTTTGAGGAAGGGCCACGGAGGCCCAGGGAGACCCCAGAAGTTAGCGGGTCCCCCGGAGGGGCCCGTGTTTCAACAAGGAGGGGGTGCGAGGCGCCCCCCTCCCGCTTTAAAGGTTTCCCGGACCTGGGCCCCGCTCGAGAGGGCCGGTGGAGGCCTAGGGGGGCCCCCAGTGTTCACGGTCCCGGGAGGGGCCCATTTTTGTTACGGAGGAGGTGCGTGCCGCCCTCCCCTAACTCCAGGAGACCAGGGAGGCCCCCGTTTTGCGCAGAAGAGCGCCGGGGGCCCTGTTAGTTGTCTTCAGGCACGGAAGGTGCCTGCTTCATCATCCCCAGGTACTTTAAAATGGACCAATATGATTATAGTCTAAAGTTCTTTCTACAGACTTTGCCATTATGATATATTGCCTACCTGTTCTATGATGCTCTGACATATGTGTGCACATGTTCCTTTTATGGACATGACTTGCTAATATGTTTCCCTAACTTGCCATAGGTTTTCTAATGTTCCTACTATGGGCGTTTTATGATATGCTTATGACAAGTGTTCTAATGTGATAACGTGTTTCCTGACTACTGCTTATGTTGCAGAATACTGAGTAACCTGTGTGTTATGTGTGACTACTGCTAGTTTGCAGAGTAATTAATGTGTAACGTGTTCTGACAACTGCTAAGGTAGCAGGATAGTACTGTTATGTGATGTTGGTCTAATAATTACGTTGTGTACAATACAGTGTATTTTTATATAATCTGGTGTTGTGTTTCCTTTGTGGTGGGGATATTGCGTCACATATATGTGTGTGTTGTGCAAACGCTTTACGCATTGCCTCCGGGTTAAGCCTGACTGCTCGTGCCAAGCTACCAAGGGGGTGAGCAGGGGTTATCTTGGACGTGTAACTCCCTTGCCCTGACTAGAGTGGGTAAGTTTTGCCTGGCTGAGGTGCATACCCTAGCCAACCAGAAACCCCATTTCTAACATTGGAAGTCAGCGGTGAGGATAGGACTTGCGCTTGCACAATACCATTGTGACTCATTATTTCACTACAAGGATTGCGTTTAGACCATCACATGTTTGGCTTCTCTTAACTTTCTCTCTTTGGTCATTTTTCCTGTTTTCAGTTCTCACGCTTGGGTATTGTGGTTGTCACAGTTGAGTTATTTGTACCTTTTCAAGATGGGGCTTACCTTTGATTTAGAGGACCTGCCGTTTTATACGCAGGGGGAATTAGAGGGGTTCTGTAGAGAGAGAGGGCTGCCTGTAGAAGGGGACCTCAGGAGATCTCTGAATTTCTTTGAAAGGTTTGTGACATTTACCCAGGGAGGGAGTGTGCTTAGGGGGTACCCAGAGGATCCTGAGTGTAGCGAGGGTTCCACATGGGAGGGCTCCCAGACCTCATCCCTAGAGAGTGGTAGAGAGACTGATCAGGAGGGTGAGAATGACCGGTTGGGGACGCCAGTTGACAGGGAAGGCCCCAGTGATAGGGAGTCCCTTGCTGGGTCCAGTGTAAGAAGCAGGGCTACCTCTCATTCCTTGACGCCTGATGAGCTAAGAGATAGGCGGGAAGAGAGGGACCTGAAGTTGCAGTTAGCGCGCCTAGCTGTTGAGGAGAGAAGGGCTGAGGTAGAGAAGGCCTTAGTACAGGAGAGAATGGCAGAGGCAGAGAGGGCCTTTGCCAGAGAAAGACTCGCTCTAGAGCGCAGTCTGAAGGTTCTGGACTCACCAGCGCTGCAGGTGGAGTCCAGTGGTGGCAGCAATGTACAGTGCTGTAGCAAAGATGTTCCTCACATACCCATAGATCTGGTACCTAGGTTCCAAGAGGGGGGTGACATACGTCAGTGGTTAAAGGAATATGAGAGGGCTCTGGTAGAGCGCAGGATCCCTGAGAAGGATTGGGGAACTGGCCTAGGGAGTTTTATTCCTGAGGAGGGGAGGGATGCCCTACTGACTCTAGAAGAGAGTGACAGGGAGGGGTACTCCGCTGTGAAGAACGCACTGATTGTGAAGTATGGTTTTTCCCCTGAGGAATACAGAAAAAGGTTTAGGGGTGGTAAGAAACTATCCCACCAGTCTTGGGAGGAGTTTGTGGAGGATTGCTGCATTGCACTAGATGGATGGGTGAAGGGTAGCACAGTAAACAATTTTGAAGGGCTGTTTAATCTGATTCTCAGAGAGCACCTGTTTCGTTGTTGTTTTTCAGAGTTACGCCAACACTTGTCAGTGTGTGAGCTCTCTGACTCCAGGGAGCTCGCAAAGGAGGCAGACTTCTGGTTGCGTACCAGAGGGTCTGGTGTGGCATTAGGGGGTGTTCCTAATGAGAGTGGTCTAGGTGTTTCCCAACAAGGTGTGGTGGGAAAGGAATGGAGTGTCCCAGGTAGGTCCCAGTGGACTGGGATGGGTGAGGGACCCCATGTCCCGTCTCTGAGGAGAGGGAATGGGGCTGGGCTGAGGCCCAAGGTGCCCAAGATACCGTCCCAGGCCCCTGAAGGTTCCATGAGTGAACGCCAGGAGGTGAGCCTAACCTGTGCCGTAAGGCCAGCTGTTCAGAAGGATCCCATTTTGTCATTAGGACTTAGGCGGGTGGCTGGTGATAGCGTTCCGCCGGTCCTGGTGTCTGGTAGACTCGCTCTACAGCGGAGGAGGCGGAAATCCAGGCATAGGGTTGAGAGGGGGCTGCGGGCCCCAGTGGAGAACCTGGAGGGTCAGGGGTCAGCTCTGAGTGCAGAGCCCCCCAGGAATGACCTTGGTGAGACCATTTCTGGGCTGGGGGGAATCCAGACTCTGTCAGATGGGCAGAGGTCAGGAGACCTGCGCCAGCCAGACTCTTGTATGGCCCTTGGGGAAAGTGTTTCCCTTGTGGGGGGTAGGTGTGCCCCCCAGGAAGTCCTGGTGCGCCAGGCAATGATTCAACCGCAGGATGGTGACTCTGGGTTGGATGATCAGGTTCAGGGGGTAAACTCTGACCTGATGGGGAGTACGTGTGCTCCCAAGGAAGTCCTGGTGCGCCAGGCAGTGGTTCAACCGCAGGGTAGTGACTCTGGGTTGGATTGCCAGATTCAGGGGGTAAGCTCTGATCTGGTAGGGGGTAGGTGTGCTCCCAAGGAAGTCCTGGTTCGCTGGGCAATGGTCCAGTCTAAGGGTGTCGTCCCTGGACTAGATAGACAGGTTCAGGGGGTAAACTCTGACCTGGTTGGGGGGGCGGTTAGTGTGCTCACCCCCCTGTGTGAAACTTCTGGTGGCTTCTCCCGAGGTGGGGAGACGCAGGACTCTGGAAGTGGGGTTCAGGGAGGGGGAAGCCCGCCCCGGACCCCGGTGCAACCCAAGGGTGTCGTCCCTGGGTTGGGTGGTCAGTCGCCAGGTAGTGATCCTGGGCTGGCGAGAAAGTTGTGCAGGGCTGCTGTACCCAGCACCCTGGCAAGTGTGGATTCTGGTGATACCCCTCCTAGGAGAGGAGGGCGGGATCCTAGAAGGAGGGGTAGAGGGAGGAGAGCCTCGCCTCTAGCCCCTGTAGAACCTATGGGTGCGGACCCTAGGTTGGTGGATCAGTGGCAGGGTAGAGCCCCTGAACTGATCGGAAATGGAGTGGAGACAGGTTGCTTTGCACCTGGGGCTACCGCCCCCCACTCTTTATGGTTTCAGAGACCAGAGGCTCCTAGATGGCCTGGGGCCTGGTTCTGGCCATTGGCAGCTAGAGAATCCCCGTGGGTTGGTCTAGGCTGCCTGGGACGCATTGACAGAGAGATCCCAGTGGAGTCAGGAAGGCGTAGAACTGGAACATGCCCCTGCTGTTGTGGGCCTGGGTCCTTGTTCTATCGCCCCAATCAGGAAAGTACATCAAGGTATTGATTGTTCTCCCCTGGATTTTGGCTGGTAGGGGGTTGTGTTGGACTTTTGGCCATACGCATGGACATCCCTAGTCTTTTTGCCTCCTTCCTCCTGGTTTTTCTGACCTCTCGCTGCTGGCTCTAGGACTCTGAGCACTTTTTCACTGCTGACCAGTGTTAAAGTGCAGGTGCTCTCCCATCTAAAGTTGGTATGATTGGCTTATACCTGATTGGCATATTTAATTTACCTATAAGTCCCTTGTACAGTGGTATCTCTATACCCAGGGCCTGTAAATTAAATACTACTAGTGGGCCTGCAGCGCTGCTTGCGCCACCCACTGAAGTAGACTTTCAAACCTGTCTCAGGCCTGCTAGCGCAGGGCCTGTGTGCGCAGTTTTCTGCCACAGGGACCTGGCATCTAAATTTACTTGCCAGGCCCAGGACTCCCCTTTTACTACATGTAAGTCACCCCTAAAGTACGCCCTAGCTAGCCCTGTGGGCAGGGTGCCATGTATGTAGAAAGGCAGGACATGTGCCATATTGCATGGCCTGTCCTGGTAGTGACAAACAGCCTAACTTGGTGTCTCACTGCTGTGAGTGCTGCCTTCTCATAGGATTGCATTAGAAATGCCCTGCCTTATGTGTAGGGGTATTGTCTGATTTATGAGGGCTAGCGAAGGCGTGTTTGGTATGGTTGTGATGGTGATAATAAATACTGCTTACTGGTGTGGGTGTATTTTTTATTACTATCACAGAAATGCCACTTCTAGAAAGTGCGCATTTATCTGTGCTTATGATTCTGGTGTTTTGCAGCTTGACTCCAATCCACGTCTGGGCAGAGTGACAGTTGGGGCTTTGTGCATACTTTTCAGACAGCCTGTACACAGGGAGGGTGGAGGTGTCACTGAGGTGCATCTACATACTGAATAGTCTTCCTGGGCTGAGAGAAGGGAGAGGCGGGGCACACCTACATTTGTAAAGGCTGTGCCCTGGCCTCACACAATAGGGTCGTTAACCCCCCACTGATGTTTGGAGCCTGTGCTGAAAGGAGAGAGGGGGCACTCCCAGAACCAGTTGTAACTGGCTGGAACCTCCTCTCCCTACCACTGTAAAACACTGTAAGAACTGACTATAAGTACAGGGGAATTTTCCCCACAATTTGAACATTCTTGGAACTTGGAACTGGACACAGAACGCTGATGAATGGACTCACCAGGAAACCGCCATGGACTGCTGCTGCTGTGCTGACCTGTGACCTGCCTGGTCACTAGGAGGAACTGCCACCATCTGCACCCTTTGTGCTGGCCTGTAGCTGAGCCCACCAGCCCTGTGCTCCTTTTTGCTTAAGTTGTTCCCAGGGGCAGGGTGCTGTGGCCCCTGACCCCTGCACCGATCTCCTACAGCGTTGCTTTAGCGCTTAGGGAAAGCGCTCTTCCTTATAGCTGCTGCAGAGGATCACCGCCGCAACCGGGGCTGTTGAGGTGTCTTAGCGCTTTGAAAGCGCCTTTCTTATGCCCAGGGAAATCACCGCCGCAGCCCGGGAGCCTCCATGTGTTTTCGCGCTCTCTACGGTGCCTTTTGTGTGCTGGAATCACCGCCGCAGCCCGGGCAGAGCATTTGCCTTCAAGCGCGAGGTTCGCGCTGTGTCTAGTGCCCCCGGGGCACGTCCAAGAGCCAAGGAAGGAGCTAGCACGCTCCTAGCGTGCCCCCGGGGGACGCGCGCTTTTCAGAGCGCCCCCGGGGCACCAGCAGGCCCCACCTGGGGCCGCAACGTCATTAGAGGGAGAGGAGGACGCCTCTCCCTCGCTTACTGGAGTCCCGGAGGCAGAGGGAGAGGAGGACACCTCTCCCTCCCTTGCAGGAGTCCCGGAGGACTCTCCTGCTCTTCCGGGCCCGGCGGCAGTCTCACCGGAGGCTCGCCCTGGCCCCCGGCTCTCTTGTTGGCCCCCTTGCGGGCCAGGAGTATTTTATTTAGGGGTCTCCCTTTGAGGAAGGGCCACGGAGGCCCAGGGAGACCCCAGAAGTTAGCGGGTCCCCCGGAGGGGCCCGTGTTTCAACAAGGAGGGGGTGCGAGGCGCCCCCCTCCCGCTTTAAAGGTTTCCCGGACCTGGGCCCCGCTCGAGAGGGCCGGTGGAGGCCTAGGGGGGCCCCCAGTGTTCACGGTCCCGGGAGGGGCCCATTTTTGTTACGGAGGAGGTGCGTGCCGCCCTCCCCTAACTCCAGGAGACCAGGGAGGCCCCCGTTTTGCGCAGAAGAGCGCCGGGGGCCCTGTTAGTTGTCTTCAGGCACGGAAGGTGTCTGCTTCATCATCCCCAGGTACTTTAAAATGGACCAATATGATTATAGTCTAAAGTTCTTTCTACAGACTTTGCCATTATGATATATTGCCTACCTGTTCTATGATGCTCTGACATATGTGTGCACATGTTCCTTTTATGGACATGACTTGCTAATATGTTTCCCTAACTTGCCATAGGTTTTCTAATGTTCCTACTATGGGCGTTTTATGATATGCTTATGACAAGTGTTCTAATGTGATAACGTGTTTCCTGACTACTGCTTATGTTGCAGAATACTGAGTAACCTGTGTGTTATGTGTGACTACTGCTAGTTTGCAGAGTAATTAATGTGTAACGTGTTCTGACAACTGCTAAGGTAGCAGGATAGTACTGTTATGTGATGTTGGTCTAATAATTACGTTGTGTACAATACAGTGTATTTTTATATAATCTGGTGTTGTGTTTCCTTTGTGGTGGGGATATTGCGTCACATATATGTGTGTGTTGTGCAAACGCTTTACGCATTGCCTCCGGGTTAAGCCTGACTGCTCGTGCCAAGCTACCAAGGGGGTGAGCAGGGGTTATCTTGGACGTGTAACTCCCTTGCCCTGACTAGAGTGGGTAAGTTTTGCCTGGCTGAGGTGCATACCCTAGCCAACCAGAAACCCCATTTCTAACACCTATCACCAAAAGCAAGCAGGTAATTCATTAGTGTCTTAAATGGTCGAAGAAGATTCTCTTTTTTACCACCAACAGTACCTTGTGGAACACCCTACCAGATGGGCTCAGGCATACAGAATAGCTCCTCCCTTGTAGGAAGCCTTGAGATCCCACTTGTTTGGGTAATGTTGATGACCGAGGAAGCACTTATGCATGCTTTCTAGCGTTTTTAAATGCTACATAAATTGGCTTCAGTGATTGTGGAAGTGTTAGAGGGGCTGCGCTTCAGAAGTAAAAGCAATTTAAGAAAAATATTAATAACTTATTTTTTATGTAGCTAGATACCGCCCTTCTGCTGTTTCTAAACATGATAAATAACAGATGTTACTATTATCTGTTACAGCTGTGCCCAAACCTCACCACAGGCTGTTGGTAATTAGAGGACAGCTCTGTGTATGCCGCATACCCAGACTGTGTGTTGCTGGGTGCTGGGTGCTGTAACCAGCACATTGCAGGGCCTCATTGTGGACTGGGCCATGTGCTGGAGTGTATGATTTTGGTTTGCTGGAGGAATGTTCCCTGATCAGTAGAATGCACTAATTGGAGGAGGCAGTGGTGGAACTTCAGAATACAGCAGCAGGAAAAGGATGTCAAACATGGTCTTCTTGTGTTCAGCTACATCGTGATTCTGAAGAAAAAGGCCTGGTCAGGCATATGAACTATCCGTTCCAAAATGATAGATTGTCCACAGGACCCTATGGAGAGTTCCCAATACAAGGTGAAATATGAGTCTTTCCTGTGATGTTAGTTCCTGTATAAATTATGTATGAGGGTGTTCATCACAACAGCAAGATGCATTGCATCACGTTCATTCTTTATTTTCCAGCTGGTACATCTCCAATTTGTTCTATATGCTCCTGAGTCATTCCCCTTTACTGCTGGATTTCATTTGGATTATTCTCCTGGATTACTTGGTGGGGATCTTTCTGATTTCAGGGAGAGATTAATGCCTGATTTAGCCACTGCAACAGAATTCTCAATCTTCAAGCAAGCAATGCCTGATTGCCATGGTGGTGTTTTACTTTCATGTTTTTTTCCTTCAGTCTTAGACCCTCTTAAGTAAACGCCTGCCACTTTTCATGTTTAGTGTGCCCAAAGTGGGTAGGGTTAGCCCCAGGAACCATACCTTCACTGCTTAGGACATCCCCATGGGTCATTCCCATCCACTAGCACATGCCAGGATAAATGTGGCACCTCCAGGCACCCACTTTAGAACACTCCAAGACCTGTGGAAGGCCAGAAGACAAGCAAACCTGTTGTCTGAGACCTGGGTTATCGGACAGAACTCATGTTAAATCTGTAGGGAACAAGCTGCAGGAGGCCTTAGAATAGGCCTTTCCCTGCAGCTGCCCAGCTGCCCAGTGGCAACTGGACCTGAACTGGACCCCGATGTAACCTCTGTTTGGCACCCTATAAGTCTCTAAGGTCAACGCTGAGGTCCTTGGGGGCTTTAAAAGTGTACTCCTGTGGTGGATTGGGACTCAAAAGGACTAAGGTCAGACCAGGATGAACCAGTTGGTGTATCTGACTCTTGACTGTCATTAGCACTGCCTACTTCTTGGCACTTAAAACCTTAAAAATACATATCTTTGGTTACCCTTATAGGATTTTCGGCATTTTGGCATCATGTTATTTATTAAGTTTCACTCTACTCTTCTAATTCAATTTGGGATGTTTATTGATTTGTATTTCAACTTTGTTACTGTTTTAGTACTGCATAAATACTTTACACATTGCCTGTAAGTTAAGCCAGTCTGCTTTAAGCCATAGCTACCGGGGGGTAGACCTGTGGTTTATATAGTGACTGTAAGGGTTCACTCTAGCACATTGGTGTTCATCAGTGGGATTCATGACTTGTAGTTTGAAATACCACTCAGTTATTAGAGTTTAAGTCAAAAATCATTTTGTCATCGATTTTTATTATAAATGCCCTCTGAATTTTGAGTTGCCATTTTTTGATTCTTCCTAAAATTCATTACTGCCCTCTAACTTTTTGAAACTGTGATTTGAGAGAATGGAAGTGGATCTGAGCATCATTGAGAGCCTCAATAAGGCAGAAGCTGTGCAAGGAGCAAGGCTGAAGCTGGCAAAATGGCTCATGAAATTGAATTACCATATAGCCCTCAGGCTTTGGAGGAGGTTGGTCTGCTGCATGCCCACACACAGGAGCAAGACAATGGTGGGGCAGAGGAAGAGATAGAGGAGGAGGGAGAGGGAGAAGATGCCTTTGCAGTGGCCCCTGTAGAGGCCTCAGTGCCCAGAGAGGATGAGCCTATGTAAGCCAAATACTCTGTCTTGTCAAGAGCAGAAAGCAGTGTGTCCTCTTGTTGCCTCACCCTGGCTGAGACAGAAGACAGGCAAGCAGAGAGGGTTCTGAATTTACAACTGAAAATCCTTTCCCCGGAAGAAAAGAGTCTGACCGTAGAAGAAAAGGAAACATCTCAAGCAGCTGATGAGGAAAAATATAACAGCAGAGATGGCACAGGAGGAGTCAATGTTGGCCTTGGCCTTCGAAGGGAAGGTAGGCCCTGCTGGCCTATGAGAGGGGCCAGAGAGAACTGGGTATGAGAGCTAAGAGGATCTCCAAGTCCTGTAGGACTGTGGCAGTGACAATGAAGTGCAGAGAGGAGGCAAAAGGGAACACTTCGCAAAGACCTGGTGTCTATCTTTGTGGAGGGGGGTTGACATAGACATAGACAAGTGGTTAGAGGCCTATGAGGTGGCCTTGTGTATCCATAGGGTCCCCATGAAGGGAGTGAGCACAAGCACTTTAGCACTGGTAAAGTGCACATAGTCCTAAGGCCAACAAAAACTAATTTTAGCACAGAAATGCAGGTAAGTAGGCAAAACGTTTGGAGAAAGACCACCTTAAGGCTGACAGTTCTAACAAGACCTAAATGTGATTTTGTCCCAAACAATGCACTGTCTTTTATGTTGGTTGTAGTAGACGATATGCATAAAGACTGTGATGATGGCCTAACCTCCGCCTTGGCGTTGTTAGATGTGTCCGCAGCCTTCGATGCGGTCAAACACAAACTGTTGATGGACTGCATAGAAGCTGCAGGCTTATGGGGGTCTGCCCTAAACTCAATTCAATCTTTTTTTGATTGACCGCAAGCAGTCTTTTCGTCTGGGTCTTTTTAAATCTTGTGCATCAAAGCTGGAGCGCGGGTCTGTAAGGGTTCTTCAGTTTTTCCTCACATGTTTAATATTTATATTATAACTTTTGTCCAGGCTTTGGATCTCTTGAAGTATAGAATTTCCAACTATGTGGATAACTGTCAGCATACTGCTAGACTCAATGGCTCCCTTGCTTACCAAAGGAATTTTCAGTCTATAATGTATTTTATCTGGGACTGGATGGGTAGCAATTTCTAAAACTTAACGTGGAAAAAACGGAGATTTTTCTAATGAACAACAAAGCAGACCTATGTACTTCTACCATCTGGCCATCGGTAATGGGGGTGCATCCTTCCCCAAAAACAACTGCTAGAAGCCTGGGGGTGATTATGGACAATGCGCTGTCATTAAAACGTCAGATAGGGTTGGTAATTTCAAAATGTGTATTTACACTCCAGACCATTAAGAAGAATGCTAGGTTCCTGACCAACAAGGCCCTAATCATGATGGCGATGGCCTTATTCATGTCTCGCCTGAATTATGCTAGCTCCCTTTAATTGGACATTCCTAAAGCTCAAGTGAGTAGACTACAGATTATACAGAATCAGGCTGCTAGGCTCATTTTTAATCAATCTAGGTGGTCACATATCACTCCACTATTATTAGAACTCCATTGGCTTCCAGTGAAACAGAGTATTATATTTAAAAATGGCCTGGGCCACCAGTTTATTCAAACTGGAATCAAGGGTTATACTCCTGGTCTATAGTTATGTTCCTCCTCATCCAACCTACTGACTATTCTGGCTTTCAAAAAGAAAAGGATGGGTGGGATTATGTTTTTAGTACTTGCTCTAACCTTTTGGAAATCTTTCGCTCTTGCCCTTTGCCTTACTAATGACTTTAAGAGGTTTAAGAAATTGTAAAACTTGCTTATTTAAATTACCTTTCCATCTGTAAAATAATATAGTACCTTTCTATCTTTTACTATTGTTACCTATTAACACCAAGAAACCTTAGGGTGCACATGTGCTGTATAAATAATGCTAATATAACATAACAGAAGCGAACTCTCAACTGGGAGGTAGCGGGCAGCACTGCTTGATGCCAGTTGCAGCAGTGAGGCCTAAAAAGTTGCAGGTTGTAGAGGTGCCTCTCTTTGCCAGTGAGGCCTAAAAAGGCACAGGTTGTGGAGGTGGCCTCGCAGGGCCCACACAGAAAGGCCGGAAATGTAATATAACCAGCTGAGGGTACCTTGTGACAGTGCCCGAACAACTGGGAGACATAGGAGCTACAGGCTACAAATATTAGAGCCCCGCGGAGCAGGGTTCCCCCATAGCCTTCAAAAGCAAGCCAAAACTAAGTGGAGTAGGCTCCTCGGTCAGAAAAGGAAAAGACATGTATTTTGGGCAGTTTTTTGTTCCCCTCTCCTGCCCCAGCACTGGTGGCTGGTACTGCTTGGCTGTATGTATTGTTTCAAAGTGTGATGGTGCAAGCCATCCATTGCAGTGCTTCTTTCATCCCTGTGGTCTGACTGTGTCCTATGGGAAATAGGTACATGTAACCTGATGGCTTGCCTCCCCTCCTCCCACTCTAAAAGAGGCTTTGTGGTCCTGTTGGTAACGAGGTGTGCCCTTTGGTGGCCAGGGCCTAGAGCCCTGAGAGGCCAAAAAGAGCTTTGTGAAACCTAGATGCCATCTTCATACCAGTCAACCAGAGAGAATTCAACATGGAAGACATTCACAGAACTAGAAATGAGTGACAGGGTCCCCACAGTAAGGCCCCACTAGGGCCCAAGAGCCTTGCTTGTGGATAGCCTCAGGCTTTGGTCCAGGTTGAACTAGTCAAGTAGTGCACTACGGTACTCCCAGTCGCTGGCAGGGCAAGTGGGTGGACTACTGTCCTCTCCTTCTCTTCTTACATAACCTATTCTTCTCCAGCAACATGGTATCCTTTGTATCTCAAGGTGTAGGGGACACTTCCACCCACACTAGAATCACTTGCTCAGTTTCTTAAATGGAGATTGTTAGGGTGACAGTTACTTAGGGTGAAAGTGTGGGATGTGGTATAAGGGGAGAAGGCTTGCAGTACGCAGACCAGTTAGTAGCAAGCCTAATATATTTTGTTCTTATGTAAATTGCTCCCAATTTACAAGGTACATGAAGCTTTGATACCCCTGCATGGTGAATCTTAGGGTACATGTACAGCGCTTGCCTCTGAAGCTCAGTAGCAGGGCATACATGCCCTACTAGTCAATATGGCCCACATTAAGCAATTTTGGTTTGATGTCAAGGAATGTTAATGGCTTAAATGATAGCCATAAAGAGAGATGCAGTAGTTAGATATGCCAAGTGCTACTCCCCGGCTGCGTTGTTCCTTTAGCAGACTTATCTCCTTGGTTTATATTGCCTGGTCCTGGCTAGATTTAGCTAAATCATGCAGGCCGTACTAAAGGCTCTAAATGCAAAATTACATTACTGTTGATTTCTCAGCTCACCACTGCTGGCCATGGAAGGTACGTGGTGGTGGAGGAATGGCCGAAAGGAAAGCAATGCAACCTCATGAATGTGTACATCTCCCCACAGCTATCTAAACATTCCCTTGATGACCTTACAGAGGTGGTCCTAGAGCTATCACAAGATCTAACCATCATATTTGGGGGCTTCGATGTGATAGTAAATCCTGCACTAGTCTCTACCAGGGCATGTGCAGCAAAATCGTGAAGGGCCCCTGCATTAGCCAACCTACTGCAAGAACTACAAACTTATTTTGAACTAAATGTTGGTTTGACAGAACCCTCTGGGGACACTGTGGACTGCAAGAAAATCACCATATGCGACAAAGACTGCAAAAGAAAGAGAAAGCAAAAAACCTGCAAGTGTCCATTCTCAAGGCAAAGGTTCTTGCATGTGAACATGACTACCTTGCTAAGCTCAAAGAGAGTGAAATGCCAGCAAGTGACTGACGGTGCCTCCCTATGCTACCTTTGCCTAGAAGAAGCACAGCAATGCTGGATCCCCATAAATAGATGAATCTATAAGCGGAAGGACTAATGTGGGAAATTGCACTACTGGCTGGTAAGCAGAGCTATCAGCAGATTACAGGGCCAAACTGGAAAACGGATGAATACAGCCACAGAGATTGCCTCTGCATCTTCTCACTGTAGAAATCTGTATAGCAGGCAGGAACTGCCTGCACATCGATGCTCCACCCCCCACCAATTGATGATATGCCTTTGAAGACCATGGGGCCACTAGATAGAGATGGTCTAGACCAACCCATTAGGCTATAGGAGATCGAATCAGCCATCAGCAATATGAAACCAGGAAACACACCGTTACTTAATGAGTTTCTGCTTGAATATTATGACAATTTCAAGTCGATCCTCTCTGTATTTATTGCACATGTACCAGGAAGCAATGAAGAATGTTCAAATCCCACCTGAGCTTGATCTGGCTATCATCAGTGCTTAATTTGTGCTTGTTGTTTCTGGTGCGGAGCACCAGCACTTATTTATGTGGGCCGGTGCTTATTTGTCTGCCTCAAGCATTTACTGCGAGCAAAAGAGACAAATGGGAAAGACAGAGTAAAAGAAACGAAAAAGCGTCACAATGGGGGAAAATAGAAAGCTGCAACAGTGAGCTGAAGGGACAGAGAGTGCCTTTAAATGGACTAAAGAGGCCCGAGAAGGCTTCAGAATTACTCTGCCTCAGTATTCCGTGTTCACACATTGAATTACAGCAGCCATGTGTTCAAGGGAAGGGCTTTGAGCACCAGCACCTTCTTATTTACAAATTAGGCACTGGCTGTCATCATGATCATTCATAAAACAGAACCCCCCCCAGACCAATGCCCTTCATACTGCCCAATCACCCTTATAAATGTGGAGATCAAGATCTACGACAAGGTTCTGGCCAGTAGGCTTCTGCAGGCGGTCACCTTGCTTATCCACCCAGACCAATGTTGTTTCATTCTCCATTGCAGCACCCAACATTACATTCAGAGAGTACATATTGTGCTGGCACAGCTTCGTAGACTCAGAGATTCTGCTGCCCTCATATTTATAGACTTTAAAAAATCACTTGACTGCCTTGATTGTATCTTCATGTTCAGAATTCTGCTCCGTATGGGGTTAGGGCCACGCTTTGTGCAATTTGGGAAAGGGTTATATGCTCACCTTCCTTCATGCACAGGTGAAAATGAATGGCCCCCCTCTCACCTCGATTCTTGATTTGCAGAGAGACGAGGCAGGGATACCCCTTTTGCCACTCCTCTTCACCCTGGCGATGGAACACTCGCAGCATGGGCCAGATGCAACTCTCAGGTGTGGTAATTCCAGTGGTATGATGACTTGGAGGAATGGATTGCACTGTATGCAGATGACGCTATCCTCTTTATGTGTCAACCCCAAGACACAGGACCTCAGCTGATCCGTATGTTAGAGATTTACCATGAGGCCTTTGGCCTGAAGGTAAGTTGGTCACATTCACTGCTGGCCACAACCAGGGACAGTGAGATAGTTGAATAGCAATCTTGTCTTTCCATCACAAGGCTTAGCTTCCTGTGCCTAGGAATACTCATTGTATTACAACCGGGACTTACATGGAGTCTTAATCTCACCCCATTGGTGGCCCGACATTGAAAAATCTAAGTAAATAGTCCACTTACCTTCTCACAATTCTTGGCTTTTTTTCAAAATTATGGTCCTGCCAAAGTTTATATATGTTTTACAAAACTTCCCTCTAGGGATCCCCCAAAACACTTTGATAAACCTAACTGCCAGGGTTCACTTCTTTTGTGGGGAAACCAAACCACCAACCCCCATATTGCATTTAGCAAATTCACCCACTCTACCTACAGTGGGGACATGGGAATGACCTGCCTTTTCCTCTACTGTTGGACATCACAGATTCTAGTGTTGAAGGACTGGTTGTATGAGATTTGGAGGACCCAACATTTCTCATTGAGATTGCCCTGCTTGGTCAAGACAACATACTAGGTGTATTGTAGGGATCTCCTTCAAGTCTTATTCTCTGAACTACTAAACTAGCCCTCTTATGCTCGCAGTCGGCCTTGGGCTAGACCAGGTGGGACCAGAGACCCACCCTTGAGATGCCCTACAGGCAGGAGAAATATGTTCTTCATACTGTATGCCTGGAAGGGTTTGAACGGTGGGTTCTTACTGGAATTTCTAAACTAGGGGATGCCTGGCATGGTACAAAATTTAGGTTGTTCCGAATGTGACCTCCTCAAAACCCAATCCTGTAAATACTTACTGCTGTGACACGCATTTGCCTCTCACCAATCCACTTTGAATGGCCATGTGACTGTAGCTTTTTAGAGGCCAAGCCATTATGGAAAGGAAATATAGCACATATTTTTAAATCCCTAATTATAAATGCTCCAGACCAGTTTCTGCTGCTTAAGGAATGATGGGAAGGCTGAGTGGGACTCCTGGAGGTAAGGGATTGGTGAGATGACAAAATGGTCCCTTGTGAACCGGTTATTCACTTGTGGCTGCACTTCATATAGTTGCAATATTTGCTAGTTGCTATTAAGCTAGGCGAGCTGGTGAAACTCCCTCACCCTTGTGCTTTCAATGTAATCCTAGCAAGAGTGATTTTTTTCCATATGGTTTGGAAGTGTTCTGTCATGACTGAAATACTTTCCACCCTCCCTAAAATATTAGGAAGACCTGTTGACCTTTCTCCCCGCATTCCACTCATAGATTTTCTGGACAGTTTGGCCAGCTGTAGAGGAAGGGTACCTTAGTTGGTATTGGGACAACAATAGCCCGAAGAGACATTGCTCGATACTGGAAATCCCCTGGCCCTCCTTATGCCACTGAATGGTGGACAGCAATGAACTGGTGTGCAAAAATAGAGGTTGCTATTTATAAATCCAAAGGATGTCCACATGAACATCATAAGATTTGAGGGAGATGGCCGAGCCACTAAAATTTGATCTCTGGATAACGTGATGTGATGTATTGTGCTTTTTTAATGAATTCATCATATTGTGATTACATTATGGTGGTCATTACAACCCTGGCGGACGGTTTTAAAGCGGCGGTAAGACCGCCAACAGGCCGGCGGTAACAAAATAGCAAAGACAGCCACTTTAACACTCCGATCACCACGGCGGTACAAATAAACAGCACAGTGGTCACCGCCAACAGACAGGCGGGAGACAATGTACCGCCCACACTATTATGACAGGCCAATCCGACACCTTTTCCGGGGCGGATTCACCGCTGATAAAAACACAGCGGAAACAGGATTCCTAAGGGAAAACGCTCCCCTCTACACACCCCACGAGGAACTAGGACAACATGGAACCGGAACTCCAAATCCTACCTGCGATAGTCTTCCTGCTCCTCTACCAGGAGCACGAACTCCGGCGGCGAAGACCACAGTGACTACTGCACCTACGACACAGGGGAGGGGGAGGCAAAAAACAGGGACACACACACGCAACACCCCCACCCTCACCCACTACAACACACACACTAATGCATATCAATACATCACAGTTAAACCCCCCAAACTCCCCCGGAAGAATGCAAAGACCAAAGAAAATGAGTGTAACCATCGGAATATATTACAAACAAGTAGGCAGAAATATATATATATATATACACCATGTACAAAATATATACCAGGCATAGAAATCCAGGTACTGCACAAAGCAAGTCAGTGGAACACTGGGACCACACGGTATGGGCGAGGCCCACACAAGATCCCCGACCATAACAGAGAGAACACTGCAGGGGCATCAGACAGCAAGAAAACAGGCACCTCAGGGGGAGGGAAAGGGGGGGCACCTCAGCCGCTTGAGTGCACAACGCCAAATCCACGAGGGGGCCCCATGCCCACTGTTCCATCCTGGGGAGTGCAAAGCCACAGTCTCTCAAGTCTCTACAGTGGGTGGGTTGCCCACTGTTCAATCCTGGGGAGTGAAAGCCACAGTCTCTCAAGTCTCTACAGTGGGTGGTTTGCCCACTGTTCCATCCTGGGGAGTGCAAAGCCACAGTCTCTCAAGTCTCTACAGTGGGTGGCTTGCCCACTGTTCAATCCTGGGGAATGCAAAGCCACAGTCTCTCAAGTCTCTACAGTTGGCCTCCTGGGAAGCTGGGCTGGGGCTGGCAGTGGCCTCCTGGGCAGCTGGGCTGGGGCTGGCTTTGGCCTCCTGGGCAGCTGGGCTGGGGCTGGGGCTGGTGGTGGCCTCCTGGGCAGCTGGGCTGGGGCTGGCGGTGGCCTCCTGGCCAGCGCGGATGATGGCAGTCTTCTCCGCCGTGCAGCTATTCCCAGATTTGCCGGGTTTCTTGTGGCCCTTCCCCACCTTGGAAGGTGTCATAGCTGACTCCACACTCCCACCAGGACCCCTGGGAGCGGCTTTAGTGGCTGGAGTCTTCCCCCTCTCCTGCCGGGCACTGGCCAACTTCTGATGCTTCACAGGTGGGGGACTGTCTGTGCTGTGGC
Organism: Pleurodeles waltl; assembly: GCF_031143425.1. Lineage (NCBI taxonomy): Eukaryota > Metazoa > Chordata > Amphibia > Caudata > Salamandridae > Pleurodeles > Pleurodeles waltl. The sequence continues at coordinate 1,082,195,034 of NC_090437.1, read as the reverse complement.
TCCATGCCACACTGGCTGTCCTGGTGGCCAATGCACTTCACATACCGGTGACTACAGGCACCACTGGTGCCGGAGATGTTTTGGCTGAGGTACTACTTCGGGACCTATGAGATGGACGGGGTGGAGGAGGTGTGGGAAAAAGGTCAAGGGTGGACAGGAAAAGTTTTTTGGACACACTGGGATGGGTAGCTGGAGGGGGTTTGGGAGTGGAGGAAGAGGTGGTGGTAGTAGGAGGTGTTCGTTTGGTGACCTTGGGTGAAGGTGCATGCACTGGAGGCTGTCGTGAGGTGGATGGCTGTTGGGTGGGTGTGTGCCTGCGTTTGTGTATCTTGGGAGATACACTGGGAGAGGACACAGGGGACGTGTGAATGGTAGTGGGGGTGGTGACTGCACGTGAGCGGGGTGTGCTGGTGGGTGTGCTGGTGAGGGACGTAGTGGCTGTAGAGGTAGTGCATGCAGGTGTGAGTGTAGACGAAACTGGGAGGGAGGAGGGAGACGACGAGGAGGGGGACACAGTGGAGGCAGTGGATGTTGGTGTGTCTGCATGTGTGTTGCTTGCGTGAGTGCCTGTGGGATGTGCGCTCCTTATGTTTGCCTGAGCTTCCCTTGTGTGTTGAGGTGTGTGCAGGCTGGTCTGATGGTGTGCTTGGGATAGGCAGAGGTACAGGGGATTGGGTCTGGGTGGAGGAAGTTGGAGGGGGAGGCTAGAGACGGGGACAATGGCTGCCATCAGTGCTGAGGCCAGAGTTTGAAAAGCTCGGTGAAGGGCCGACCGACCAGAATGAATGCCCTCCTAGAATGCATTAGTTTGTTGCAACTGCCTTTCTACACCCTGGATGGCATTCAAAATGGTAGACTGCCCAACAGTGAGGGACCTGAGGAGGTCAGTGGCCTCCTCACTGAGGACAGCAGTGGTGACTGGGGCAGGGCCTGATGTGCCTGGGGCGAAGGTGATGCCCACCCTCCTGGGTGAGCGGGCACGGGGCGAAGGCTGAGGGGCTGCTGGGAGGGCGGTGCTGGTAGGGGGGGTGGCAGCTGTACCTGTAGAGGCGGGGGGCACAGATGTTGCCGCCACCACAAGGGAGCTCCCATCAGAGGACGAGTCCGTGTCGCTGGTGTCAGCTCCTGTCCCCACCGTAGAGCCCCCCTCGCCCTCCGTCCACTGATGAATTCCGAGTCCGTAGTCTCGCCCTCCAGGGCCATGTGGGATGCAGCTCCCTCCTGCTCCGGTGCCACTGCTCCTCCGCCTGATGATGCTAATGCACACAAGAACAGGGAGACCACAAAAAGGGGGGGGACGACAGAAGAAAGACATGTTGAGTGCATGGATTAGCGCTACCGTTGGCGGACACGACAGACACAGAAGCCCCCTCCACTACACTGTGCTCTTGGGCTCCACTGTTCAATTCCCGGGAAATGGCCTACAAGGCTATGGACGACATCTGCACACATAGATGACACAGGGGCATGAATAGCTGTATTTGGCACTCTACAGATGTGGGCTGGGGTGCCACATGGCCTGCCTTATGGAGGGGCCTTGCCTACGGAACTTGCCCTGACCTAGGGAAACCCACAGCCCTCCTCCCCCACCCAGACAACTCCACTGGGCGCAAAGTCAGCAGAATGAGAGTGTACTCACCCCCTTGTGTCTGCTGTGATGCCCTCAAGCGCCCATCCAACTCCGGGTAGGCCACCGCCAGGATCCTGAACATCAGGGGGGTCATGGTGCGACGGGCACCCCTCCCACGTTGGGAGGCCATCCCCAGCTTAGCCTCCGCCGTCTTCTTGCTCCAGCGGCGAATGTCCTCTGTAGGAGGCTGGACTGGCTTGTAGTGAGTACCAAGGGGTACTTGCACCTTGCAACAGGCCCATTTATCTCTTATTAGTGTATAGGGTGTCTAGCAGCTTAGGCTGATAGATAAAGGTAGCTTAGCAGAGCAGCTTAGGCTGAACTAGGAGACGTGTGAAGCTACTACAGTACCACCTAGTGTCATATGCACAATATCATAAGAAAACACAATGCACAGTTATACTAAAAATAAAGGTACTTTATTTTTATGACAATATGCCAAAGTATCTTAGAGTGTACCCTCAGTGAGAGGATAGGAAATATACACAAGATATATATACACAATAGCAAAAATATGCAGTATAGTCTTAGAAAACAGTGCAAACAATGTATAGTTACAATAGGATGCAATGGGGAAACATAGGGATAGGGGCAACACAAACCATATACTCCAAAAGTGGAATGCGAACCACGAATGGACCCCAAACCTATGTGACCTTGTAGAGGGTCGCTGGGACTATTAGAAAATAGTGAGAGTTAGAAAAATAACCCTCCCCAAGACCCTGAAAAGTGAGTGCAAAGTGCACTAAAGTTCCCCTAAGGACAAAAGAGTCGTGTTAGAGGAATAATGCAGGAAAGACACAAACCAGCAATGCAACAACTGTGGATTTCCAATCTAGGGTACCTGTGGAACAAGGGGACCAAGTCCAAAAGTCACAAGCAAGTCGGAGATGGGCAGATGCCCAGGAAATGCCAGCTGCGGGTGCAAAGAAGCTTCGACTGGACAGAAGAAGCTGAGGTTTCTGCAGGAACGAAAAGGGGTAGAGACTTCCCCTTTGGTGGACGGATCCCTCTCGCCTTGGAGAGTCGTGCAGAAGTGTTTTCCCGCCAGAAGGACGCCAACAAGCCTTGCTACACGCAAATCGTGCGTTTGGCATTTTTGGACGCTGCTGGGGCCCAGGAGGGACCAGGAGGTTGCAAATTGGACATGCAGAGAGAGGGGACGTCGAGCAAGACAAAGAGCCCTCACTGAAGCAGGTAGCACCCAGAGAAGTGACAGAAACAGGCACTACGAGGATGTGTGAAACGGTGCTCGCCGAAGTTGCACAAAGGAGTCCCACGTCGCCGGAGACCAACTTAGAAAGTCGTGCAATGCAGGTTAGAGTGCCGTGGACCCAGGCTTGGTTGTGCACAAAGGATTTCCGCTGGAAGTGCACAGGGGCCGGAGTAGCTGCAAAGTCGCGGTTCCCAGCAATGCAGCCCAGCGAGGTGAGGCAATGACTTACCTCCACCAAACTTGGGCTGAAGAGTCACTGGACTGTGGGGGTCACTTGGACAGAGTCGCTGGATTCGAGGGACCTCGCTCGTCGTGCTGAGAGGAGACCCAAGGGACCGGTGATGCAGCTTTTTGGTGCCTGCGGTTGCAGGGGGAAGATTCCGTCGACCCGCGGGAGATTTCTTCGGAGCTTCTGGTGCAGAGAGGAGGCAGGCTACCCCCACAGCATGCACAAGCAGGAAAACAGTCGAGAAGGCGGCAGGATCAGCGTTACAGAGTTGCAGTAGTCGTCTTTGCTACTATGTTGCAGGTTTGCAGGCTTCCAGCGCGGTCAGCGGTTGTTTCCTTATCAGAAGGTGAAGAGAGAGATGCAGAGGAACTCGGCTGAGCTCATGCATTCGTTATCTGAAGTTTCCCCAGAGACAGAGACCCTAAATAGCCAGAAAAGAGGGTTTGGCTACCTAGGAGAGAGGAAAGGCTACTAACACCTGAAGGAGCCTATCAGCAGGAGTCTCTGACGTCACCTGGTGGCACTGGCCACTCAGAGCAGTCCAGTGTGCCAGCAGCACCTCTGTTTCCAAGATGGCAGAGGTCTGGAGCACACTGGAGGAGCTCTGGACACCTCCCAGGGGAGGTGCAGGTCAGGGGAGTGGTCACTCCCCTTTCCTTTGTCCAGTTTCGCGCCAGAGCAGGGGCTAAGGGGTCCCTGAACCGGTGTAGACTGGCTTATGCAGAATTGGGCACATCTGTGCCCAACAAAGCATTTCCAGAGGCTGGGGGAGGCTACTCCTCCCCTGCCTTCACACCATTTTCCAAAGGGAGAGGGTGTCACACCCTCTCTCAGAGGAAGTTCTTTGTTCTGCCATCCTGGGCCAGGCCTGGCTGGACCCCAGGAGGGCAGCTGCCTGTCTGAGGGGTTGGCAGCAGCAGCAGCTGCAGTGAAACCCCAGGAAGGGCAGTCTGGCAGTACCAGGGTCTGTGCTACAGACCACTGGGATCATGGAATTGTACCAACAATGCCAGGATGGCATAGAGGGGGCAATTCCATGATCATAGACATGTTACATGGCCATATTCGGAGTTACCATGGTGAAGCTACATATAGGTAGTGACCTATATGTAGTGCACGCGTGTAATGGTGTCCCCGCACTCACAAAGTTCAGTGAATTGGCTCTGAACAATGTGGGGGCACCTTGGCTAGTGCCAGGGTGCCCTCACACTAAGTAACTTTGCACCTAACCTTTACCAGGTAAAGGTTAGACATATAGGTGACTTATAAGTTACTTAAGTGCAGTGTAAAATGGCTGTGAAATAACGTGGACGTTATTTCACTCAGGCTGCAGTGGCAGGCCTGTGTAAGAATTGTCAGAGCTCCCTATGGGTGGCAAAAGAAATGCTGCAGCCCATAGGGATCTCCTGGAACCCCAATACCCTGGGTACCTCAGTACCATATACTAGGGAATTATAAGGGTGTTCCAGTAAGCCAATGTAAATTGGTAAAAATGGTCACTAGCCTGTTAGTGACAATTTGAAAGTAATGAGAGAGGATAACCACTGAGGTTCTGGTTAGCAGAGCCTCAGTGAGACAGTTAGGCACCACACAGGGAACATATACATGCACACCTATGAGCACTGGGGCCCTGTGTGACAGGGTCCCAGTGACACATACATATAGGCCACAAACCTATGAGCACTGGGGTCCTGACCAGCAGGATCCCAGTGACACATAACAACCATACTGAAAACATAGTGTTTTCACTATGAGCACTGAGGCCTGGCTATCAGGATCCCAGTGAGACAGTGAAAACAGTGACAAACATCCTGACATACACTCACAAACAGGCCAAAAGTGGGGGTAACAAGGCTAGAAAGAGGCTACCTTCTCACACAACCCCCCCCAAACGAAGGACAATAAGGCTAACCTTGGTCAGTTGAGACTTTATTGTCTAAGTGGTGATAAGTAGAGAGTAGCTCTGCAATAGACTGGTTACTCCCTTTATCATCCACTATATGGTTACTTCCCTGTGGGGATGTAAACCACCCTGTTTGAAGTTTTTTAGCTAACCAACAATGTGAAGATGTATTTTCAGAGTTTCTATCAGTAAGTTTTAGTTTAGAGCAGTGGGAATTATCCACTGAACCTATTTGTAATGATGGAAATGCCAGACAGGGATGCTGTCTCAGTAAAGCCATAGCTGGACAAAAACTTTGTCCATTTGGCTGGAAGAGAGAACAGGGATGCTGTTTCTCTTGAGTTGGAGCAGGGCAGGGATGCTGTCCTATGAGCTCCACACTAGGGCAGGGATGCTGTCCTAAGTGTTGTGAGGCAGTACAGGGTTTCTGCACTAAAGTTTCTCTGGGAGGGTTGGAGGGATGCTCCATGTTAACTAAAATGGTGCTCTTTTTGTCACCAATGTTAGTTATCCCACAGAGAGGTACTTCTACCTCAGGGAGTCCAGCTATGCCAGCTGATGATTCCCTTGGAACAGGTGCCACCCCAGGAGAGGTTTCTCCCACCACAGGAATAGTATCCTGAATGGTAGGGTGGTTAGGGGATACTGTGATACCCTTTTTACCTGTTGATGGAGAGGGATCCTGAGTTTTCAGGCCTTCTCTCCTTTGCTTTTTCATTTCACTTGAAATGAGAGGGAACAATTCCTCAGGGATGCCCAGCATGGCTGCATGGGCCTAAAACTCTACATCAGCCCAACCTGAGGCCTCTAGGTCATTACCTAAGAGACAGTCTACAGGTAAGCTAGGTGATACCACCACCTGCTTAGGGCCAGTAACTCCACCCCAACTAAACTGAATTATAGCTAAGGGAAGAAACTTAGTGGAGTTATGGACATCAATAATCTTATACTGTTGTCCAATGATGTGTTGATCAGGGTGTACTAGGTTGTCAGTCACCAAAGTGAAACTGGCACCTGTGTCCCTGTAGGCCAAGGCCTCAACGCCATTTATTGAAACTGTCTGCCTGTACTTATCCATTGTAAGGGGACAAGCAGCCAGTGTGGCAAGGCCAATGCCACTAGGTGTGACAGAAACTGTCTTGGGACTGATTACATCAGTTTCCACTATGGACCCATAAGTGAACCCAACTACACCCTTTGCTTCACTGTTGCCAGCAGTCCCACCACTAGTACCACTACTGCTAGGGGCACTAGAGCTTGATGTATTAGTGGTGGTAGGCTCAGGGGGTTTACCTGGACAGGACTTATCCCCTGGCCTATGGCCTCTGTTTTTACACACAAAGCACCAAGGCTTTTTAATGTGTGCAGGTTGGGAAGAAGAGGAAGAATTTGTTTTATCCCCACCCTCTGAAGAGTGTTTAAGATTTGAAGTGGGATCTTTGGTTTTACCCTTATCCCCATGCTTATCTTGAGATTTTTCACCATCTTTCTTCTTATTGCCATCTTTGTTGCAGTAGTCGTCTTTGCTACTATGTTGCAGGTTTGCAGGCTTCCAGCGCGGTCAGCGGTCGTTTCCTTATCAGAAGGTGAAGAGAGAGATGCAGAGGAACTCGGCTGAGCTCATGCATTCGTTATCTGAAGTTTCCCCAGAGACAGAGACCCTAAATAGCCAGAAAAGAGGGTTTGGCTACCTAGGAGAGAGGAAAGGCTACTAACACCTGAAGGAGCCTATCAGCAGGAGTCTCTGACGTCACCTGGTGGCACTGGCCACTCAGAGCAGTCCAGTGTGCCAGCAGCACCTCTGTTTCCAAGATGGCAGAGGTCTGGAGCACACTGGAGGAGCTCTGGACACCTCCCAGGGGAGGTGCAGGTCAGGGGAGTGGTCACTCCCCTTTCCTTTGTCCAGTTTCGCGCCAGAGCAGGGGCTAAGGGGTCCCTGAACCGGTGTAGACTGGCTTATGCAGAATTGGGCACATCTGTGCCCAACAAAGCATTTCCAGAGGCTGGGGGAGGCTACTCCTCCCCTGCCTTCACACCATTTTCCAAAGGGAGAGGGTGTCACACCCTCTCTCAGAGGAAGTTCTTTGTTCTGCCATCCTGGGCCAGGCCTGGCTGGACCCCAGGAGGGCAGCTGCCTGTCTGAGGGGTTGGCAGCAGCAGCAGCTGCAGTGAAACCCCAGGAAGGGCAGTCTGGCAGTACCAGGGTCTGTGCTACAGACCACTGGGATCATGGAATTGTACCAACAATGCCAGGATGGCATAGAGGGGGCAATTCCATGATCATAGACATGTTACATGGCCATATTCGGAGTTACCATGGTGAAGCTACATATAGGTAGTGACCTATATGTAGTGCACGCGTGTAATGGTGTCCCCGCACTCACAAAGTTCAGTGAATTGGCTCTGAACAATGTGGGGGCACCTTGGCTAGTGCCAGGGTGCCCTCACACTAAGTAACTTTGCACCTAACCTTTACCAGGTAAAGGTTAGACATATAGGTGACTTATAAGTTACTTAAGTGCAGTGTAAAATGGCTGTGAAATAACGTGGACGTTATTTCACTCAGGCTGCAGTGGCAGGCCTGTGTAAGAATTGTCAGAGCTCCCTATGGGTGGCAAAAGAAATGCTGCAGCCCATAGGGATCTCCTGGAACCCCAATACCCTGGGTACCTCAGTACCATATACTAGGGAATTATAAGGGTGTTCCAGTAAGCCAATGTAAATTGGTAAAAATGGTCACTAGCCTGTTAGTGACAATTTGAAAGTAATGAGAGAGCATAACCACTGAGGTTCTGGTTAGCAGAGCCTCAGTGAGACAGTTAGGCACCACACAGGGAACATATACATGCACACCTATGAGCACTGGGGCCCTGTGTGACAGGGTCCCAGTGACACATACATATAGGCCACAAACCTATGAGCACTGGGGTCCTGACCAGCAGGATCCCAGTGACACATAACAACCATACTGAAAACATAGTGTTTTCACTATGAGCACTGAGGCCTGGCTATCAGGATCCCAGTGAGACAGTGAAAACAGTGACAAACATCCTGACATACACTCACAAACAGGCCAAAAGTGGGGGTAACAAGGCTAGAAAGAGGCTACCTTCTCACATCCTCCCATCTTTTCCTGCAGTGGGTGCTCCGTCTGTGGTAGACCCCCAAGGTCCGGACGTCCTTGGTGACGGCACGCCAAATATCTTTCTTCTGGTGGGCGCTGACCTACATGACCTACATGAAATGTACAGGGGAAGAAGAGAAGTCATTACCAACTGCACCGTCAAAGTGATTGGCCCCCATCCCTACCTTTGCCATGTGGCACATGCATTCATCGTCTTTCATGCACGCAGCACTCTGCCCCCTTCCTTCTTACATCCCATAGCCCATACAACATGCTCCCTGTGTACTTACCTGTTTGTCTGGAGGACCGTAGAGTAGCGTGTACTGGGGAGGACCCCATCCACGAGCTTCTCCAACTCCTCCGATGTGAAGGCAGGGGCCCTTTCCCCAGACGCACGAACCGTTGTCTCTTCCAGACAGAGGTCACAGCAGCACTTGCAGTGTAGGTCCTCTCCTGTTGAAGATCAGGTATCGAGTGATTGAACAGATAGAAAATGGCGGTCACGTCCGCGGCGGTGCGTACCGTCACCACCGGCGTACATCGTCATTGGCTCCTGGGACCCATAGGGTCCAATGTTAACCAATGCAGCATTGCGCCGCGGTCTTCGACCACCTACCGCAACGGTGTACAATGCCAGCGCAGTTACCTCACATCCCATTGTCCCACTTTAGAGGTCAGCCGCCATTTCAGGGGCCCACATGGCTTCATTTTCAACTGCGTCACACATACCTAGGCCTAGACTCAACACACATACAGGCCACCTTTTGTGCATGATTGGTGTTCTGGGTAAACTGTGGGTACATTCCTCTGAGTTGTTTGACTCTGTGCTCGCTGTTGTCCTTTATAGGCATCGTCCGCTGGGACATGTGAGGAGATGGCAGCATCCTCCGGTGTACCGACCGTTGGTGGACCTGTCAACAATGGAGGAGCGACATTTGATAATCACCTACAGGCTTGACCGTGCCACAATCCAGGAACTGTGTACCCAATTGGAGCCAGACCTGATGTCAGCAATCCGCCATCCCACAGGAATACCCCCTCAAGTGCAGGTGCTGTCAGTGCTCCATTTCCTTGCAAGTGGGTCATTTCAAACAACTGTGGCCATGGCATCAGGGATGTCCCAGCCTATGTTTTCCAACGTATTGTCCAGAGTGTTGTCTGCCCTTCTGAAACACATGCGGAGCTACATCGTTTTCCCTCAGGTGGAGGATTTGCCTATAGTGAAAGGTGATTTCTATGCCCTGCGACATATCCCCAACATCATAGGTGCCATTGATGGGACCCATGTGGCTTTGGTCCCCCCCCCCACAGGAGGGAACAGGTGTACAGAAACCAGAAGAGTTATCCTTCTATGAATGTAAAGATGGTATGTTTGGCAGACCAGTACATCTCCCACGTGAATGCCATGTTCCCTGGCTCAGTGCATGACGCCTACATCCTGCGGAATAGCAGCATCCCTTATGTGATGGGTCAACTCCAGAGGCACTGTGTGTGGTTATTAGGTGAGCACCTGGAAGTTAGTCAGTGGGAATGGTTGTCTGGGTCTGGGGTTATCCCTCCAGGTTAGTGTGTGTTGTCCCTCGCCGTTTGCAGGTGACTGGTTACCCCAACCTGTCATGGCTACTGACCCCAGTGAGGAATCCCAGGACAAGGGCAGAGGAACGCTACAGTGAGGCCCATGGGCGAACTAGGAGGGTGATCGAGCGGACCTTCGGCCTCCTGAAGGCCAGGTTCAGGTGCCTCCATATGACAGGTGGATCCCTATTCTACTCACCAACGAAGGTGTGCCAGATCATCGTGGCCTGCTGTATGCTTCACAACTTGGCTTTGCCACACCAGGTGCCTTTTCTGCAGGAGGATGGTTCAGATGGCGGTGTTGTTGCAGCTGTGGAGCCTGTGGACAGTGCTGAGGAGGAAGCAGAGGAAGAAGACATGCAGAACAGGGACTCAGTGATCCTGCTATATTTCCAGTGAGACACAGGTAGGAATACAAACCTGTCTATTACATGTACTTTGACACTACTACCTCTCTCCTGTCTGTCGTTTTCACCCAGTGTATGGTCACTGAGTTGTCACTTTCCCTTACGATTTCACAGATGTGGGTCCCACTGTGTGACATCTGCTTAGATTCCTCATGGATTAGAGCTGTGTGACATAGGTATGTTGACATTACTATTTAAAAAACATTTTGTCAGTGTAATTGCTAATACACTATTTCGAAATCACAGACAGACTCCAGATCATTTTGTGCTTTAGGTGTGTTTATTTAAATGCTCAATATTGGAGGGGGTAGTGAAATGGTGAGGGGTGATGGTGGAGGAATGTCCATGGCAGAGTCCAGTCTATTAGTCTCACAGGTGCATTGCCTATATGGGCATATGAAATGGAGCTGGGGCAGTTTAATTATGGACAGGGTGACAAAGTGGGACAGTAGGATGACAATCAGGGTGGTCTCATTTCTTGGCGGGGGTCTTGGCATCGTGCTCTGTCTTTGTCCTGGATCTCAGGGACCGTTTGCGGGGTGGTTCTCCATCTGCAGGGGGTGGGGTGCTGATGTGGTGGTCCTGTGGAGGGGCGTCCTGTCCACTAGCGCCGGCGGAGGTGGTGGGCAGTTCATCGTCCATGCTAGTGTCAGGGGCCTCTTGTAGTGCCACAAGTGTCCCTCCTGGTGTTGAGTACTTCCTTAAGCACCCCTACGATGGTGCCCAGGGTGGAGCTGATGGTTCGGAGTTCCTCCCTGATGCCCATATACTGTTCCTCCTGCATGCGCTGGGTCTCCTGAAACTTGGCCAGTACCATTGCCATTGTCTCCTGGGAATGGTGGTAGGCTCCCATGATGGGGGAGAGGGCCTCGTGGAGAGTGGGTTCCCTTGGCCTGTCCGCCCCCTGTCGCACAGCAGCCCTCCCAGTTCCCCTGTGTTCCTGGGCCTCCGTCCCCTGGACCGTGTGCCCACTACCACTGCCCCCAGGTCCCTGTTGTTGTTGGGGTGGTGGGTTAGCCTGGGTTCCCTGTAGTGGTGGACACACAGCTGATTGACGTGTCCTGGGGACGGAGGTATGGGCCCGCTGGGTGGGTGCTGTGCTGGTGTTTCCAGAGGGGGGAAGGTCTGTGGTGGCCTGTGCCTGTGTGAGGGGAACCAACTGTCCCGAGGTCCCCGATGGTCTAGGCTGGTCCTCTAGATCCAGTTGGACAGAGCTGCTGTCATCACTGTGGGCCTATTCTGTTGGTGGTGTGGACATGTGTGGACCCTCCTGTCCGGTGACGTTGGGTAGGGGTCCTGCAGGGGTATAAAAGGATGTTTATTTCATCTGTATGTGGCATGGTGTACAATGGGTGGGTGACCGTGTACCCCAATGCTAGCATTCCTGTGTGGGAGCTTGTGTGATGATGGTTTAGGGAGGTGTATGGGTATGTGCAGTGGGCATGATTTGGTGATGGGTGTCCATGCTTTGTTGTTGCATGCAGGGCTTGGTGTTGGGATGTGTGGTTTGTGATGTTGGGACATATGTGAGGAGTTGGGGTTCTGGGGGTGAGGGTGGGGGTATGTGATAGCATGCAGGTAGGGTGGGGGATGTAATAGTTAAGATTTGACTTACCAGAGTCCATTCCTCCACCTACTCCTGCGAGGCCCTCAGGATGCAGAATCGCCAAGACCTGCTCCTCCCATGTTGTTAGTTGTGGGGGAGGAGGTGGGGGTCTGCCGCTAGTCCGCTGAACCGCCAGGTGGTGTCTTGAGACCACGGAATGTACCTTCCCCCGTAGGTCGTTCCACCTCTTCCTGATGTCCTCCCTATTTCTTGGGTGTTGTCCCACTGCGTTGACCCTGTCCACTATTCTTCGCCATAGCTCCATCTTCCTTGCAATTGAGGTGTGCTGCACCTGTGCTTCGAATAGCTGTGGCTCTACCCGGACGATTTCCTCCACCATGACCCTGAGCTCCTCCTCCGAGAACCTGGGGTGTCTTTGCCGTGCCATGGGGTGGTGTAGGTGATGTGTGGGGTGGAGTGTGTGGTGATAAGTGTGGTGATATGTAGTGGTGTGTTGTTTGAGGTGCATGGAAGTTGTGTGGGTGATGGTGTTGTGTGCCTGTGGATGCTATTGTTCTTGCTGGTGCTGTCTCTCTCTGGCCTTCTTTCTGAATTTGTGGTCGTAGGGGTTTGTGGGTGTGTGTTTTATATTGTAATGGGTGTGTGTGTGTGGTGTGTGTATGTGTATCAGGTGTGTGTGTTTTGAATAGTCCAATGTGGCTGTGTTTTGTAAATGTGTGTGTATTTTAAGCGCAGAGGTGTGTACCGCCAATGGAATACCGTGGTTGAAAGACCGCCGTGTGGATTCGTGGGTCGTGATAGTATGGGCGTATTTCTGTTGCCGTGACGGTGTCGGTTTTGGTATCGCCAGTTTATCACTGACCTTTGGTGTGGCAGACTTGTGTGGGTGTCTGACTTTTGGCGGATTCCGAGATGTGGGTCATAACAGCTGTGGCGGAATTCCGCAGCTGCGGCGGTGTGTTGGCGGTCTTCTGCACTGTGGTAAGCGCCTTTTACCGCCAATGTTGTAATGACCGCCTATGTGTCTTAATGCTTTGATTTTTTTTTAAATAAACTTTTGTTATTAAAAACAACAGTGTCCAGGCTTCCCACCATATAAGCATAGATTCCTTTGTCTCCTAAGCTTGTATTCCTCTTCATAGAGTTGTCCTTTCACTGTACATTTTAACACCGGTTTGACCTGTTCAAGAGATCTCATGGTTTTATTTCTGTCTAAACTAGTAGGGTAGCAAAGGCTAGCACATATCTAATTCTCCTCCTGTTCATTCATTCTGTGATCTAGATGAAATAACTAAAGTATGGGTCTGTTCACTAAATACAAGTGTGTTATTGTGGTTCTTTTTTAGACAAGGTGTTGGGACGGAAATGTTCTCTGCATGGTAATGGATGTGTAGCCCTTCCCTGAGTGCCCAAAAGTATTAATGTTTGTTAGAATGGGGTCTGTAGTTGGCAGTGGTGTACACCCTGTCCAAGTAGGTACCATCACTCCAGTCATAGTAAGGGAGTCGCACAGCTGAGATAACCCCTGCTCACCCCCTTAGTAGCTTGGCACGAACAGTCTAGCTTATCTCAGAGGCAATATATAAAGTATTTATACACACACAGTAACACAGTAAAAACACCACAAAAGTATCCCACACCAATTTAGGGAAATAGCCAATACTTATCTGAGCAAAGCAAAACTAAAACAACAAAAATCCAACATACACAAGCAAAGATACATATTTTTCAAGATCAAATCTCAGTAAAGCGCTTAGAAACACAATAGCTCCAACTCGGGCTTTCACGATGTCTTGACGGAGTCGTTCCCAACAGTCTGACACCACTCACGAGGGAGTGCAGGTCGGTCACAGAGTCACACGGACCCTAGGCTTAGTACCTTTAAAAACGATGAGGAAACAAAGACGCTGCATGGAGTCAGGGAGGTGAGCCATTGCTGGGGCCGGTGCGGCCTTGGTTCCTTATAGCTACTGGGGAGGTAAGGAGTTGGTTCTTTACTGCAAGGCAGGGCAGGTGAGGCGTCTGTTCCTTATGGTTGCAGGAGAGGTGATGCAGCGTTGGTGGTGAGGCATTGGTTCCTTACGATCTGGCAGGGTTGATTAATCTAGAAGGAGAAGACATGAGGCATCGACTTTGCAGTATCTCGATGACACCACGGGGCCACAGATCCTGCGGCGGAGTCGGGTATAATGGACGTCGGTGACACGCACTTGGGACTCATGCTGTGGGAGGACTTTGGAGGCACTGCAGCAGCGTCAGGCCTGCGGCATCGGTCGCACTCAGCGGGGACCACAGCTCCGGTGAAGGCAGCGGTGTGGAGTCGGACAGCGTTGCCGGTTCGGAAGTCACTCTGGAGTCAGGGTACTTCGTTTCTTCTTGGTTACATCAGAACTCACTCCCAAGGGCCCAGGAACTGGATATGGCATCACTTGGTGAGTCAGGACTCTCAGCAAGAGAGCCCAGGTGCTGGCAGATGAAGTCTGTGATATCCATCCTGGAGACTTTAACAGGAGGCAAGTTTAATCCAAACCCTTGGAGAGCCTTTGAAAGCAAGATGTGAAAGTCCAGTCCTTTCACTTCCAGGATAGAAGCAGCAAGCAGCAGACCAGCACAACAAAGCAACAGGCAGAGTGGCAGTGTCCCTCCTATAGCATCTAGCTCTTCTTCCTGGCAGAATGCCCTCAGTCCAGAAGGATTCTACAGTTGTGGTCTCAGAAGTCCTGTACTTATACTCATTTCTGCCTTAGAAGTAGGCGACTTCGAAGGAAAGTATTTGTAGTGCTCAAGTCCCTGCCTTTCCTCCCCTGGCTCCAGACACACTACAGGAGGTTTGAGACTGCTTTGTGTAAAGACAGGCACAGCTCTATTTAGGTGAAAGTGCCAGCTCCTCCCCCCAGTCTAGCCCAGGAAGACCCATCAGGATATGCAGGGCACACCTCAGCTCCCTTTGTGTGACTGTCTAGTCAGTTGGGCTGGTAATTCAAAGCCCAACTGTCATCCTAACCCTAACATGTATTCCACAGACAGACAGAGGCTCAGAATGGTTAACCAAGAAAATGCCTTCTTTCTAAAGGTGCCATTTTCAAACTTACAATTTGAAAACCAACGTCACCAAAAATGTATCTTTAAATTGTGAGTTCAGATACTCCACACTCCATATCTCTATCTCCTCCCAATGGGAATTTACCCTTAAAAGGTATTTCAAGGCAATCCCCACATAGGCCTTGCAATAGCGAAAAATTAATTTAGCAGTATTTCATTAGCAAGACATGTAAAACACATGTCCTATCTTTTAAATGCACTGGACCTTGCCCATGGGGCTGCCTTAAGGGTGACATACATGCAGTAACAGCGAACGTTTGGGCTTGGCAAGTGGGTGCCCTTGCCAGATCGAGCTGGCAGTTAAAACTGCACACACAGACACTGCAGTGGCAGGTCTGAGACATGTTTACAGGGTTACTCATGTGGGTGGCAAATCAGTGCTGCAGACCCACTAGTAGCATTTGATTTATAGGCCATGGGCACACATAGTGCACATTACTAGGGACTTAGTAGTAAATCAACTATGCCAATCATGGATAACCCAATCACCAATACCATTTAGACAAAGAGCACTTGCCCTTTAGCACTGGTCAGCAGCACTAAAGTGCCCAAAGTCCAAAAGCCAGCAAAAACAAAATTCAGCATAGCATCAAAAACAGGAGATCAGAAGTCAAAAAGACAGGGGAAACGGCTCCAAGAGCCGACAGCTGAAACTGTGGAGAACTACCCAACCTCTTGGGAGGTCTCATCACTAAGGTGGAAGAACCTGGACAGACCATCAGTGATCGCGTGTTCTGTGCCAGGGTGGTGTTCCACCATAAAGTTCATTCCCTGTAAGGAGATGGACTACCTTAGCAGTTTAGGATTCTCACCCCTCATCTGCATTAACCATCTGAGGGGCCTGTGGTCTGTCTGAACCCAGAAGTCAGTCCCAAACAACTATGGTCTCAGCTTCTTCCACACCCAGACCACAGCAAAAGCTCCCCTTTCTATTGCGCTCCACCACTGGTCCTGGGAAACTAACCTCCTACTAGTGATGGCTACAGGTTGACCTAGGCCCTCTTCGTTTAGCTCTGAGGCATCTGCGTGCACCACTATCTCTTTGGAGAAGTCAGGAGCCTTGAGCATGGGTGCTGTGCACATGTCCATTTTACCTGACAGGGCACACATACTGCCTCTTTCACCCTTACAAGATATTTCAAGGCAATCACCATATTACCCTATGGAAGCAATAGGCCTAGCAATAGCAAAAACCGAATTTAGCAGTATTTTTCTATCGGCACATGTAAAACACACCAGTACATGTGCTACCTTTTAAATACACTGCACCCTACCCATGGGGCTGGCTTAGGGGTGACATACATGCAGCAAAAGTGATGATTTAGGCCTGGCATGTGGGTGCACTTGCCAGGTCAAACTGGCAGTTAACACTGCACACACACACTGCAGTGACAGGTCTGAGACATGTCTACAGGGCTACTCATATGGGTGGCACAATCAGTTCTGTAGGCTCACTAGCAGCATTTGATTTACCGACCCTAGGAACACATAGTGCACATTACTAGGGAATTACTGGAAAACCAAATATGCCAATCAAGTGTAAACCAATCACCAATACCATTTAGAAAGAGAGCGCTTGCACTTTAAGTGCCCAGAGTCCTAAATTAAGCAAAAGCTAAATTCAGCACAGGATCAAAAACAGGGTCAGAAGCCAAAAAGACAGGGGAAGCCAAGAGCTGACAGGTCTAACAATGTCTGAATCTGTGATACAGAATTTTGTTGTTTTAGGCAAACATGAATTATGCATGTGTGTCATGACGTAGGCTTCTCTCATCGGTTACGGTTTTGTTGGACCAGGAGGGGCGCTCAAGCGCTGCTCTCATAGTTGTGGATGGCTACCACATTCAGCTAGAGTTAAGCAGCAATAGCATAGTGGTGGCAGCATACTGTGTAGTGCTCAGTGCTAGTGAAGATGTCCTTTTTAACCTGTGTCACTCAAATACGCCAGCATGCTCAATCACTTTTTAAAGATCTGCTTCTATGTGCTTAATTCACCCTTGGTCTACCACAGTAAGATGTGACCTGCTATACAGTGTAGAGGTGGTGACTCTGCACTGTTTGTATGCATGCCTAGGAAGGGTACAATACAAACATAGAGCAATACTGTGCAGTGTGTGCATAGTGAATGCATGTAATGGATGTATGTGCACTTGCAATGAGTACAGTGCATGGAGGGTATAAAGTTGTGCAGTACACACATGGTGATTGTGTATGCTGGCTGCATGTGTGCTTGCCACTGGCAACACAAAAAGGCTACAGTACTGAGCAGTCCACGATGAGTGAATGTGTGTCTGTGGTGATGTTATACAGTTCCCACTTTGGTAATAGGACTGAGCATTTAGGAAAGCAGCAGCACCGAGTGTGGGAGACTGAGTATACCCACACTGCTTGGCAGCTGTCACCCTAACTCCTGGCCACCTCTCAGTGCCTCACCCTGACCACCAAACCTACTGGGGCAAAAAGTGAATATGGCAACCTCAACATGACACTCTGACACCTCAAGGAAGTTGTGAAAACAGATCGTACCCCTTTTGCTCAGTTACTCACACAAGCCAAGTTGAAATACAAGATGCAAGATGGATTTCAATGTATTTATTGAAATAATCATATTTGCGTGTAAAAAGCATGTGCTACAATAATTAGGCAGATGAAACATAGCATGTTTGTAGAGAGCCTAGATGTTCCTACCAAAACCCTATGTCTGAATCTGAGAGCATAGTGGTTGCAGCCTTCTGCCTCGCCCCACCTAAAGGATTCACCCAAGGAGTAGCAGGGGACTGCCTATGTTGCAAATGGTAATCTCCTCAGGAGGCTGAGCTATCAGCACCAGTGTCAGTGAAGCTGCAGGTCGAAAGGAAAACATCCCAGGATGGTCATGACCGGAATGCCCTCTACACCCACTGGGTCTAAGTGTAGTTTATATAATGACCCTGGCCTTGTTTGGGCAGCAGCTCTGTGTAATGCTCTTGTCTCAGAGATAGAACTTACTCCTGGGCTGGAAAATGCAAGTTAGCATATCATGTCCTATGTGTCCGAGCCTTGAACTAGAAGTACAATTTATATATAGTACAAGGCTGATTAAATATGCAGCTTGAAGTCTGCCTTTCTAGAATGAACAACTGATAACATATATAAAAACAGTTGCTAAAAGCAGGGTTGCTAAAATATGAATAAAAAATGTGTATAACTGTAAAATAAGGCACAAGCCGTGAAACTAATCTAGAACTAGGTGCCCAACCCGAGAACAAAAGGGCCTTAGAATAGTGGAACAAGACATGGAGGCAACATTACTGGACAGTGTGTGTGCTGTGTACATACACGGAGTGCAAGTACCTGTAATGGTGCATTACATGGGTTCCACTTTTTGAGTCCCAAGCCTGAATGGTGAAGACATTAGGAGACAAAGGAATACCCACCCCCAAGACAGATTTGCATATTGCTGCATTTCTGTGAACTGGGTCAGATACACTGAGAAGGGAAAACGAGGCTCCCCTCCACAGTTCAAAGGGTGCTCTTTGATTCATTGAGAAATCACAGTGAAGGGACCTGAACTCATCTCAGGAAAGAGATGGGGCTTATAAGGGAACCATAAAGATTGGGGCGGGGATCCCAAGATTAACCTTTTGATGCACATATCACTGTGGCTGGTATCCAAGTGTGAACTCTAGTCACTCCCATGGCCTATGTTGTGTGACTATCAGCTTGGAAGTCTTTCCTGCTGTGCCAGATGGCTTTTCAATAGGTAGAGGCAAAGAATGTACTTCAAAAGAAGCAGGTCCCCATCATAAAACCTCAAAGACTGAGATCATAAATCACATTTGATGTCTGGAAATGGACTATAAAAATGGGAGTTTGAGACCCCCAAAATTGTCATTGGCCAGTCAGCCAAATGGGTGGGTGTGAAGGGGAAGATCTACAAGACTTCTGCCTCTGACCAGGACTCAGGCCACAGCCTGCTAGTCTCCATGCTGGGTGAGGGGACATCACCCAGGGAAATCAAGACCACCTTCCCTGGAGCCTGGAGCACTAGCACCTGCCTTTTTGCCAAGTCCAGTGTTCCCTGTGAGGAAGAGGAGAGCGTGGAGGGAGCGAGGTCCAGTGGGGAGCCCTATCGAGGAAGAGGACAGCGTTGGAGGGAGCGAGGTCCATTGGGGAGCCCTATCGAATGGACTCCTGGTGCAAAGTGTGAGGAGACGGCTGCTGCACCTATTGGGTCATTGCCCATGTGCAGATTCAATTCAGTGACACCAATATGCCAGGGAAGGGCCACAGTGAAGATACTTCTTGTTAAAGAGGGCCTAGGCATGTGTGGGATTGTAGCAGTGACCTCGTATGTTAGGAGGGGCTGCTGTGGTGCAGACTGCCATGCGGTAGGGGCCAGCGCCTTTGGTGGCAGTGGCGTGGTAACTCCATGTGCCAGGAGGGGCTGCCAGAAATAATTGTACCTTGCAGATCAGGCCGGAGCCCGAGAACTGTGCACTGTGGTGACCCTTGGGTTCTGAGGAGCAATGAGGACTGCACCTGACCTGACACTGTGGATGGTGTGAGGACACCAAAGACGCATCACCTCATCTCTGGGATTGTGAGCAGGAGCATTGGAATTACCCCCGCCTTCTGTGGAACATGCAAACTTACCTTGCTGGAAGTGCACTGAAACACCTCTGATCACTGCTGGAGCCAAATGCCTAGGCTCAGAAGTGAGCCTGCAATTGCCGAGTGGCGACACGCCATCTACGTGCAGCCAACTTCTCGAGCAGGTATGGAGTTGTGAGAGTGCCCGCGGACTGGACTGCCTCGACGACCCTGCACGAGTAGCCTCTGGCGGAGCGGGTAAGACTGAGAACGGGCTACCAGTCCCCCAGGGACTCGCTGCTAAGCTTACTGGTTCAAAGACACTCAGCTAGTTGCTAAGAGTTGGAGTGGACTTTTAAGTTGAGGCCTGCTAGTGAGAATTCCCTGGATGTGGCGACCAGTGAATAACACCGATCACATTGTAAGGAGCAGGTGGGACAAGGATCTGCCTTTGAAACATTAGAGCCACAACCTTCAGAGGGAAATGTGTTGTCATCTGTAAGTATTGTAATCTTCTTTTTCATGAGTAGAGTTAGAAATAAAATACTTCTTTTTATTCTTAAAATAAATATTTGACTGAACATTGATTCATTGCTCCTGCTGCATGCTCGGAGTTATGAGTAGTGTTTGAAATGGGGTCTTTGCTTGGCAGTCAGGTTACCCCCTGTCCAAGCAAGGACCCTCACGCTAGTCAGGGTAAATGAGAATCACACTCAGTTAACCCCCGCTCGCCCCCTTGGTAGCTTAGCATGAGGCTTAACTTCAGAGACAAGGTGTAAAGTATTTGTACCAACACACACAGTAAAAACACCACAAAATGATTCAACACAGGTTTAGAACAATAGCCAATATTTATCTAAACAAAACAAGACCAAAACGACAAAGATCCAACATACACAAGTCAAGTTATGAATTTTGAAAGATTAAATAAAAAAATAGCGCTTAGAAACACAAATTGCTTCGATGCGGTGTTAACACGGCGTCGTGCCGGAGTCGTTCTTAACAATTTGATGCCAACGGCGCCGGGCACAGAGTCACGCAGACTCCCAGGTACAGTACCTTAGTAAAGTGTGAAAACAAGCCGGTGCACGAAGTCGGGGATCGCAGCGTCACTGGATCTGAGGCGGCTCCGGTGCTGCGGGATGAAGGAGCTGAGGCATCACGAAGAGGCGTCAGGTCCTTGCTGGAGGTAAGGCGGAGTCAGTGGGAAGCGTCGAATCCGCACACTTCGGGGCACATTGGTCACAACGTGGTGCAGCAACTTCCACGGAGTTGCAGACTTCGGCAGGGCTGCAGGAGTGTGGGGGCCTGCGAGGGTCATCACACTCCAGCGAGGACCACGGAGTCAGTTGCAGGCGGCGTCAATCCGGGGTTGTCCGACGTCGGGTCTCTTGGATTTGCACCTTCTTCTCCTTTCAGGGGCCCAGGGACTAGATAGGGCACCGCTTGTCAGGGTAGGAGTCTCAGCAGAGAGTCCAGGTGCTGGTAGGGTAAGCCTTTGATGGCCCTGAGACTTCAGAACAGGGGGCAAGCTCAGTCCAAGCCCTTGGAGATTCTTCTCAAGCAGGAATATACCACAAAGTCCAGTCTTTGTCCCCTTTCACAGGCAGAAGCGGCAACTGCAAGATAGCTCCACAAAGAACAGTCACAAGCAGGGCAGCACTTCTCTTCAGCTCTTCTACTTGGCACAGGTTCCTCTTGATTCCAGAAGTGATCTGATCTTCAGGGGTTTTGGGTGCTCTTCTTATACCTCTTTCTGCCTTTGAAGTAGGCCTACTTCAAAGCAAAGTCTCTTTTGTTTGTGAAATCCTGCCTTGCCCAGGCCAGGCCTCAGACCCATACCATGGGGTCAGAGACTTCATTGTATGAGGGCAGGCACAGCCCTTTCAGGTTTGAGTGACCACTCCTCCTCTCCCTCCTAGCACAGATGGCTCAACAGGATATGCAGGCTCCACCCCAGCTGCCTTTGTGTCACGGTCTAGAGAGAGGTGCAAACAGCCCAACAGTCAATCCACAAACAGGCAGAGTCAAAGAATGGTTTAAGCAAGAAAATGCCTACTTTCTAAAAGTGGCATTTTCAAACACGCAATCTAAAAACCAACTTCACTAAAATATATATTTTTAAATTGTGATCGCAGAGAGCCTAAACTAAAAATTTCTATCTGCTCCCTAAAGGAATCTGCACTTTAATAATATTCTAAGGCAGCCCCCATGTTAACCTATGAGAGAGATAGGCCTTGCAGCAGTGAAACCCGAATTTGGCAGCATGTCACTGTTAGGACATGTAAAACACATAAGTACATGTCCCACCTTTAACATACACTGCACCCTGCCCATGGGGCTACCTAGGGCCTAACTTAGGGGTGCCTTACATGTATCAAAAGGGAAGGTTTAGGCATGGCAAGTGGGTACACTTGCCAAGTCGAATTGACTGTTTTAAAATGCACACACAGACACTGCATTGGCAGGTATGAGCCATGTTTACAGGGCTACTTATGATGGGTGGCACAACCTGTGCTGCAGGCCCACTAGTAGCATTTGATTTACAGGCCCTGGGTACGTCTAGTGCACTGTACTAGGGACTTACTAGTAAATCAAATATGTCAATCATGGAAGATCAATTACCCATATATTTTACATAGGAGCACTTGCACTCTAGCACTGGATAGCAGTGGTAAAGTGCCCAGACTAACAAACACAGCAAAAACAGAGTCCAGCATACATCAACATCCTGGGAAAGAGAGGCAAAAAGTTAGGGGAGACCACTCCAAGGATCCCAAGTCTAACAAGTATTGTTCACTAATCTGTGTCCAGACCTCCCCCAGATGGAAACTTAGATTGCTCGTTCATGTCTGCCACTAAGAGTCAAGTGGTGAAAAGGTACTTGGCCCTGTTGCTCAGCATCCATAGCAGGTCGGGACCCAGGACACCAGGAGTAAAAGGCTTCCACTCCCACAACTGGAGCCACTAACCCCTATGTGCCCGTGGTCCTCTGAAATGGGTTCTGGCATAAGTCATGCATAAGGTCTTCTTATAAGCCTTGGTAGAACACTGAAATATTTTTTTCTTCTGGTCAAGTGGCTTCTATCACTTAGCAACTGAAGTGTGTGAGATAAGTTGCAGTGTCTTAGTTTCCTTGTTTCAGATCCATTATTTTGTTATCTGTTGATGGAGCGATATCACCCCTGTAAGAAAATGTGTATAAACTCGGTCAAAAACATTCTGCAATCACAAAGAATTTGAATGTTTGTCTTACAGGGCAAGTAAGAAATATTAAGGCACACCTGAATTCCATGTCAGAGATTGAATATACCCCACACAATGGGTGAAGTGGTACTAAGGTGATCAACTTTTGTAATTAGTCTCCACTATACTATTTCAGATGTAGTAGGGTATCCGTGGCCAGGATCCCAACCATAACACAAGTTTTCTTTTTCAGAATCTGAGGTTGATACTCGAGGGTGATGTTATATTTTGTGAAAAAATGCTATAGACCACAAACTGTTGCCCATAAAGTGCTAAGGCTAATCAGCAATATTTGCATACCACTCCTTTACTTATCAGTCAAAACAAATGTTTTGAAAGCATTCTTGAAAGGAAGATATGAGGGGGTCTCTTTCAAAACAAGAGGAAGGTTGTTCTAATGTTTGGCTGCTAACTAGCTAAAAGTACACCCTCACAGCGTGATATGTTAATTCTGGGGAATACCACATTTTGGTCTCAGACAGACTAAAGCAAACAGCTTTGTTAGTATATCTTGAATTGTCCTGCATAGACAGAGGGCCTCTTTCATAGACTTCTTGAGGGACCAGACAGAGGTATTTAAACATGATTCTCTTTTCTTGTGGAAGCCAACAGAGATGCTGCTTGTTGGATGACCAAAGTCTGCTTTCTGAGTCTGAAAGTCAGAGGAACCACCAAATTTTGAAATACCTCCTCACAGTGTAAGCTTCCAAGATACCCAAGTAAAGGTTTTTACTATGAACAACTCTCCACAGAATTATCTGTAATATATAAGGCAGAGGACCCAACCAAGCTTGTTGGACATATATTTTATTCTGAAACACTGCTTTACTGTTTCAGATCGAGATACCATCATTTTCAAATGAAGCTCTGCTAATTTGAATTCAGGTCTACCTATTAATGTAGTGATGTTGCCAATGCAGCCTGAGTTGTATCCATGCTATCAAGCCAAATGGATGGTCATGAGCCAATCAATCTGTCAAGAACGAACCCTTCCTGAAATGCATCAATCTACCTCTGCACTTGTCGGGTGCATTGAGTCATTGATTTGTTCAATTGATGCCTTACAAGTCCTGTGTAATCATTCCTGCTGCATTCTCTCTCTACTTCCCCCTTAATTTACTTGCACATATTAAACAATGTGTAATTACTGTTCCTTGACTTTATCCCAAGCCACAGTGCTCTACACTGTCCTCTTGTCCTGATGATCACCTCATAGGGACCTGGAGGTCGGAACATCGCTGACTATAGACAATACGTAGACCTGCTGACCCTCTTTGGCAAATATTCTTCAGGAGCTCAGTTATGTGTCTTTTCATTTATACACACCTGTCACTCTCTCACTGTTTTTGCATCATGTCATCACTAGAGTATGCTATTATGTGTAAATAAATGTATTGAGTACTTCATTTTGTTTAGTTGGTCTTACATTTAAGAATTGCTATCTAGACGGATTATGCATTCCCTTATTGGGAAATGCCAATATTGATATGAGCCTTCAGTAAACCGCTATTTTCATTATGACAATTCTGGACAGGTGTGATGCTGTGACTTCGAACAACATCTACTGAACTATATGCCCTATTGGGCTCGTTCAGAAGGTTTGAGGATCAGGGCAACCTGCCACAGCTAACATGGTACTACCTTAAAATCTAGGTTTAACAGAAAAAGCTCAATGTGCTTCTTGGGCAGGAAAAGAGCAGGTAAAGGCTCTCAGAAAGTCGGTGTTGATATGAGCTGAGTCGAAGCTGTTGCATGTTTCCTGCACTTGTAGTTCTGGAATGGAATTTCTTTTCTCAATCCTCTGAAGAAAGTCAAAGGCCTTGGGTTGCTTCTGGCACTCCGAGATGTAAGAACAATTTGGCTTCTGGGCACCTGACTCCCCTAGGGTGACCTTGACATGTGTGTCAGCTCACTAGTTCTTGCTGTTGTTCTCCTGGTCAGGGTCTTGCTTATCCTTTGTACTCGAGGTCTTGGTAATGACACTCTCCGCTCCCGGGAGAAGGAGCTTTCTCTTCTTGCTGGATGATGATTACTTCAGCATCATGTCTTCTGATATTCTGGAGATAAGTCATTCTTGTTTCTGTAATGTTTAGGTAAAAGACAAATGTACCTTACTCTGACATCCCATCCTTGATGGGATCTGTATATTGTTAGCTATGTTGTTCTTTCCTCTCTTCAACCCCATTTATCACTGTGATTTGGCCATTTTAGCTTGGAAGATTCCCTTCACTGTAGTCAACCGGACAGTCTATTGAATTAGAAACCTCAATAATAATTAGTTTTTTTTAAGCTAGATTGTTTTTTTTTTACAACCATAGCCATGGTTTTAACAGTTACCTGATACGCAAGGTGATTTTCAATGTCCTTATTAACCAGGTATTTTCTTTTTTCTAACAACTTTATTTTCACTTTATCAAACAAAAATCAACAAAATTACACATACAAAAACAATATGTTTCACCACTAGAAGCCAGCATTGCAAAGCATAAATACCCACAGAAGTAATAGTGCATTCATTGGATACAAGTGATGATCTCAAGGCTCTCCACGCTAAAGAGAACAGGATGAACGTGGGAATCAAGCAAGCATTTACCCAACAGGGATAAGCATCCCATCAGTGCCGGGGGAGCTCACCCCACTTCCTCCTCTAACTCAAACCAGTTCCACCCCATCACGGCCTACAAGGCCAGCAGTGTCTATTAGACCCTGGGGGAACGTATGTGTTTGTTTCACAAAGGTCAAGAAGGGGTCCATATTTTATCAAAGCCAAACTTTGGCCCTCATTCTGACCTTGGCGGGCGGCGGAGGCCGCCCGCCAAAGTCCCGCCGTCAGGTTACCGTTCCGCGGTCGAAAGACCGCGGCGGTAATTCTGACTTTCCCGCTGGGCTGGCGGGCGGTCGCCTTCAGACCGCCCGCCAGCCCAGCGGGAAAGAGGCTTCCACGATGAAGCCGGCTCGGAATCGAGCCGGCGGAGTGGAAGCTGTGCGACGGGTGCAGTTGCACCCGTCGCGTATTTCACTGTCTGCGCAGCAGACAGTGAAATACATGTAGGGGCCCTCTTACGGGGGCCCCTGCAATGCCCATGCCAGTGGCATGGGCACTGCAGGGGCCCCCAGGGGCCCCGCGACCCCCCCTACCGCCATCCGGATCCCGGCGGTCGGACCGCCGGGATCTGGATGGCGGTAGGGGGGGTCGGAATCCCCTCGGTGGCGCAGCAAGCTGCGCCGCCTTGGGAGGATTCAATGGGGCGGCGGTACACTGGCGGAAGCCCGCCAGTGGTGCCGGTCCGACCGCGGCTTTACCGCCGCGGTCGGAATCCCCATTGGAGCACCGCCGGCCTGTCGGCGGTGCTCCCGCGGTCCTCCGCCCTGGCGGTCTTTGACCGCCAGGGTCAGAATGACCGCCTTTGTGTCTTTCACTGTGGCTGTCAAACTCTCCCTGACACATATATCCCAAATCTTGGCTCACCTAATGTCACAGTACGGCCTCTCCATCGAAAGGCAATCACCAATCATGCGTCCATCAAACAATATGTGATTAATTTACCTGACAGGGATTGATTGGGTAAAGCCCCTCCTCATCTTGCTCCCACAGGAGCACCTGAAGGGGGTGGGGATTGAGTGTAACTTGTAGGATCTCAGAGATTTGATGAAATAAAATGTTTCCAAAAAGCAGTGACCACTGGGCATGCCCACTAGATATGGAGAAATGTGCCCCGAGTCCCGCACCTCCAACAAATATCACTCAACCCTGTTATGTGGGATAGGTGAGTCGGGTGAGATACCAGCACAGGAGCAAATTATAGGCAATTTTTTTTAATGAATGCACATAGAGGATTAACCCACTTTCTGTCTGCACCCCAGTCTCCCTTGTCAATTTCCATGCCTTGATCCTGTGCCCACTGTGCAATATATCCAACCTTTGTAACATCTAGGTGGGTTTCCAGTGCCCTATAAAAACATGAAATCACTTTCCCCTTGTCCCCACCACTCAGAACATCTTCCTGCGAATGTGTCTCCAGTGCCCCTCTATGGAGAATAGTGGTCTGGCAAACCTAGGGGGTCAACTGTGTCACTCCATACAAGTCAGTGCAATGTAGTGAAAAGTCAGTCACACACTGGTCCCTGGTCTTGGGTACCCTGTCAACATATAGGTCCTGAAGGGTGAGGTCTGCACGCCTACCCACCTGTTGAATCGCCCGTCCAGTATGCCGGGCTAAGGTTTGGATTACCAAGAACCGGGGTGTGCGGGGACAGGTACGGAGGCCTCTCGCCAATGGTGTAGAGTAGACAAGATAAAGGACAAATAACTGCCTACAGAGGGAAGGCTGCACAACAGTGTCCATGGCAGATGCTTAAATGGG
This sequence comes from Pleurodeles waltl, assembly GCF_031143425.1. Classification (NCBI taxonomy): domain Eukaryota; kingdom Metazoa; phylum Chordata; class Amphibia; order Caudata; family Salamandridae; genus Pleurodeles; species Pleurodeles waltl. Next base: position 1,082,168,099 of record NC_090437.1, on the reverse strand, counting down.
AGTTTGCATAAGATCTGTGCAAGTCAAACCCAGAGCTAAGCGGGGTCAGAGATCCAATCCAGTGCCAGAACAATTTGGGCAGCCATGATGTAACAAGCTACATTCGTTACTCCAAACCCCTCTTTCCAAAAAGAGTAGTAGAGGGTTGTTTTGGACTCACTAGGGGGCTTGCAATTCCATATGAAGGACCACAGCTTCTTCTGTAAATGTGCAACCACATTTTTCGGAACCTGGAGTGGGAGAACCCTAACCACACAGAGAAATTGCAGTAAAAAAATCATTTTGAGACAGTTGACTCTGCCAATCCAAAAAATCTTTAACCAACCCCGTCTATAGAGGTCCTTAAACAAAGTGTCCAGGAGGAATATTAAAGAGGAAGACATCTGAAGTGTCCTGCAGAATAGAAACCCCTAAATGCTGAAAATCATTAGGGGCCCATGCAAAATCTCTGGGCTCAACTCGTGTTTGAAGAGCAGGGGATCCACCTCCCTACCCACTGGTTTTGTCATTAATTTGGAATCCAGAGACCTCTGTATACTCTCTCAGGGTGTTCTCAAGTGGTTCCAAGGATGCAAAAGGGTGATTCAGGATACAAAGTGCGTCATCCGCTAACACTGTAATCTTTAGTTGCGTATCACCCATAAGAATCCCCTGTATTTCTGGATTCTCCGAAACTTTGTGTTTGAGAGGCTCCCCACACAGGGCAAACAATGCCAGAGACAGGAAGCACCTCTGACTGGTGCCCCTGGATAGCAAAATCAGACAAAAGATCAGAAGTTTAATCTTCGTGAACTGCGTCACAAAGTTGGCCAAAATATAGGACCACAAGCCTGGGCCTAACTGTGTCAGAGACAGGGCTTTGGTCAGAAACAGCCAGTTCACTCGATCAAATGCTTTTGCTGCATCCAGAGACAAGAGAAACTTCTGTGCCCCATCTTTTGTGGCCTGTTCGGTGGCATTAATTACCAGCCGAGTGTTGTCCGCGGTCTGTCTATTCTTAATGAAACCACTCTGAAGTGGGGATATAAGGGTGGGCAAGACCCCGGCCAAGCTTTTTGCCTGAATCTCAGTGAATATTTTAATGTCACTGTTTAAAAGTGCAGTCGATCTATTCAACCCACACTGGTCCGGGGGTTTGGATGGCTTCAATATCAGAAGGAGTGCAGACTTCATCATTGTTGGGGTAACCTAACCATTGCCTATGAATTAATTAATTAACCTTGTCAAATGAGGGACCAACAACTCCCTGAAGGAACCTGTTGGGTCCCGGAGCTTTATTATCCAGCAGGGATAGAGTGTCTCTAACCTACTCCTCTGTAATGAGGGAATCCAGTTCTTCCCCAACCTCATCAGGGATATCTGGAAAGTGGAGGGGTGCTAAGTAATCATCCTGCTTAACTGGATCTAATGTTTCCCTAGTACAGTTCCATATAATAGGAGGTAAAAGCATTGCTAACATCTGCGTCGGAGGTCAGTTAAGAGCCCTCCGCAGTCGTGATTCCCTGTTTGCAATTCTTGCCCCGGGCTTGTCTAATCTTGTAAGCCAACAACCTGTCGTCCTTGTTCCCTTTCTCATAATACAATTGTTTGGTCTCCAGTAACTTATAGGCTGCTTTGTTGTTCAATAGGGCCTCAAGTTCTCCCCTCGCTTTTCGCAGTTTTCTATAGGTAAAGCGTGAGATTGTTTGTTTATGTTTTCTCTAGTTTGAGAATTGCACCCTCTAGTTACATCTGTTGAAGTTTGTGTAAACAGAAAAAGGCAGTAGTGTGCTCTATAAACTCTTCTGTCATCACTGCCTTGGCCATGTCTTAAATTGAGGCCCAGGAGCAGTCTCCAGTAAGATTCTCAGTGAAATAACACTCAAGTGCCTCTTTAAGATTGGAACATAAAACTAGATTGCGGAAAGCGATCTTGTTAATTTTCCATGGGCGATATTCCCGAGACCGCGGCATCGCAGTCTAAAGCAACAAAGTTATAGATGAGTGGTCTGAAAAAACCTGAGACCCAATAGTTACGTCATCTACTTTAGACAATAGGGTGGCAGAGATTTTTTAAAAATCGATTTGAGAGTAAGATTTGTATTATTAAAAAAATAAGAATGATCCTCATTATAGGGGTAAAGGTGATGCCAGGCATCCACCAAGATCAAGTCTACCATGCCCTCGGACATGCCCTGGGACAAAGACTGCAGAGGAAACCAGAAACGGTAGCCATCAAAGTTCCTTTGTGTCCATCAACAGTCCATTGTTCATGTTTTGTAGGCCTGTTCTCACTGACGTTGCAATCTCCGAGAGTGATGTGTCTTCCACTCGGGTTTTTGTGAATTTGGTAGGCATTTGTAACACTGTGAACCTGCTCAAGTTCAATCTGTTGATCCTCCAGTGCAGCCAACAGGGTGCAAAACAGGCCCAGGGCATATCCCTGTATCTCCGAGGCAGCAACAGACTCTGGTACCCTTGAATGCGAACATTATTTCTGCAGGACCTGTTTTTATTATCTATTTTATCTTGCAGGAGTTCATAGCACCATTCAAGCTCATAGACCCTAGTGTTAAGAACATCTGATTTGTGCTTCTCATCTGTCATCGCTGTCTCAAGATCATCCACCCTATGGTCTTTAAGTCATCTACCCCATCTTCTGCTAATTCTGATCCAACTTAGTAACTTAAAAACACTTTCTTGATCTCCCCCAAGTCCTTATGGAATTCCTCTACATTTCAGGGATGTCAACCTTGGTCGCCAAAGCTGTCCCATCTGGTATTGTAGATTGAGTAGGAGCTGGCATCATCATATCCACCACGTCTAGGGCGTGGTGTGCTGAAGGAGCTCAGCTATGCTCGGGCCTTTGGATATTTTCGCCCTCTTAGCAGGCATCAAGGCACATGCCAGCAATAGCAAAGATAGGTGATGGAGGGGGGAATTGCTAGACTACCTTCAACCACTCTTTCACTCCAGGGAGAAGAAAGGTACAAACCACCAACCAGTTCAAAATACTAGTGCAGCAGAGACAACCCCAATGATGAATCACTGCAGCCAGCCAGGCAGCAGACGTTCTACCTCATCGCCCCAAAATGCCTTCCACTGCTGATTCCTGGGTGCAGTCGCTGCCAAGTGGTAGTTAAATGAGCTCAAAATAGTAATCTGCCCTCCTGCGCCCCTTCAAGCAGTTCATTTATGGCCCCCCTAAATGCATTAACTGCATTCCAAGAAAGCGCTTACCAGAATCAGGGGGAAGCCGCTCTGAGGAATTGTAATTGTCAGCCTTTGTGTGGGTCTTACTGCCAGGTCCACCTGCTCAGCGAAGCACCGCATCCCCAGTGCCACCTGGCACATTCATACATAGCACAGGCTACACAGCGAGAAGCCCACATCTGCTCCTGCACTCACTTGTGACCGAGATGTCTGTAAAGGGTGGGGGGAGATGGTGAAGCCTGGCAGCAGCTTCACCCAAATCTCGTGGGTTTGCATGGACTATGGCAGCTATATGCTTAAACTACTCCTCTGGCTTAATGCATCAGCGCCATCTTGGCAGAAGAGAGGGGTCGCTCTGGGGCTCCAGAGACACTACTAAACTCCCCAATCCCGGCCTCTCCAAGGACTTCGCCAGTATTGTCACGTAGGGAAAAGGTTTCCCTACCCCAGTAAATAAAGCATTTCTTGCTCCCAGTACTGGCATCACGGTGGGTAGGACCGTTACACCTCAGGAGCTCAGCAAGGACATGTCTAGCCAGGCCCCTACGCCTCCTTCTGTTATTTTCACCGTATCAGTTTCACTTATGCTCATGTGACATAATATGGATGTGCAACATGGTCTGTGATTATACATGGATTTCACTAATTAACTCATCTATATTTTCAGACTGGTTGTGACCTATTGTGGATTTCTCCTGCCATGTAAGCTTCCAGTGGCATAATTTTCACAGCCTGGATGTAGGAGCAAGACAGTTGAAATACACCAATATTCTCAGGTCCACTTCCTCTACACCCGCTATGCCCACCTACCTGCTCCAGCCCTTTTATAGCCTTTACATCCCTATCAGATAGCTGATAAAAATACAGAATAGGTGAATGCTGTGCACAAATGACATATTTAGAGTGTCCACCACTACATGAGAGTTGCATGATGGGCACCATGTGGAATAATGTCTATCACAGTTTGAGCCATCCAAAAAGTAGCAAACGTTCTAAAAATTGGTAAAAGAAGAAGGAACATCAAATATCAGATAAGTAACCTTTTCTGTTTTGTAAATTCACTGATATGCACTTTTAATAACATAATTAATTTAGAACTAAAATATATATTTCTTTCTTAGGGAATTGTGTCATTGTGTTTGCTGTTCGAATCCCTCCTTCAAACCCACCTCCCGCAACTTTTTTATCATCTTCGGGAAATTGGAGCTCAACCGTATGTATTTTGCTTGCAGTTATGAAGTTGTTCATAATAATTTCCTTTTTCTTTAAAGAAAAAATACTATTTGAATGGAGATAGAGATTAATCATGCCACCTAGCGTGGCTATGTCCAAACTTCACAAGTTATGCGCAAGTCTCCATTGTTACCTTTGCTAAGTGTTCCTATGTCTTTGAGAATTAACTATTTTTCAAATCAGTACTTTTGCTGGAATTATATTTAATTAATTCACAAATTTTTACATAACAACACATTTTCTAGTGGGGTAATCTTCTGTGGATAAAGACATGCCTTTTATATTTTAAATTGCCCACAATGCCTTACCGTGTAGCACAGCTCCCATACAGTTCAAATACGATCAGGAGGGACCTAGATTGTGCTGTTTCATCAGATTGAGCACCTACATCAGGGCAACATCAGGCCTTGCACATTAGGTCTTGCAGTTGCTTCTATGCCTTTCAGGTTAGAGAACCTGGAGGATTTTATATGCTCATTTGTACATGCACAGTGGCACAGGAGGGAAGTCTGGAGGTTTCCTTGTCTTACAGAATCATGGATGGCAGTTTCAGTGTTTTGTGCCAGCCTTGAGAAGGCAGTTGTCATAGGGTTGACCCTGACAGTTTGCCTCCTTTTGCCTAAGCAAGCATCCTTAGAGGGCTGTCAGGCAGTGCAGAAGATGCAAGGACTGCCTTTTTGAGAATGTTTTGCAAACAAAAACAATTACCCTGCCTCCTAATGTAGCAGCTGGTAGACTCAGCAGGACCTTTGGGAAGCAGAGACTTCTGTTTCTGCTTTTAGCTGTCAATTGTTGAAGACCTATTGTCAACAACACCAGTACTTACAGCGGTCTTTGTCTGAGCCCATTGCTAACCATTTGTTTGGTTTCTTGTCAATCTCATTAACTTCCTTCTAACTCAATGACGTCATCTTCTTGTTACGTACTGCGCTGGACTTCTCACCTCTGGATACCGGGTTGGCGAATACACTAAGGCCCTCATTCTGACCTTGGCGGTCTTTTCGCAAGACCGCCGAGTTACCGCCGCGGTAAAGACCGCCGACCGCGGCGGTATGCCGCTGCGCGTATTCCGACCGCTGGGAGCGTTCCGCCGGAATACCGCCAGCAGCCACACTGGCGGTCGGCGGGAAAGTGGAGACTGGTCAACCTCCACCGCCACGCCAGCAGAACACCGCCCCCAGAATTACGACCCACATTTCTGTGTGGCGGTCTTCTGTTGGCGGTCTTCTGTTGGTGGTCACGTCCCTATGGCTCCCGTCGCCTCCCGGAGGACCAACGCACAAGGTAAGTTGATCGTCCGTGAGGGGAGGGGGTGGGGGGGTGTTGTGTGATGTGTGCGTGCATGGGGGTGTGCGTGTGAGTGTGTAGAGGGGGTGTGTGAGTGCGTGCATGCGGGCGGGGAGTGCTGCTGTGCCTATGGGCAATGTGTTTAGTTCGGCGGGTGCGCATGTCGGCATGTATGTGTGCGGGTATGTGTCCCCGTTGTGTATGTGTGTGTGTAGGGGGTGTGTATATGTGCATGTTGGGGGTGTGTGCATGTCGGGGTGCGTGTATGTGCATGTCGGGGTGGGGGTGGGGAGGGGGTTCGTACCACCTCTGTGGGGTGGCAGGGGGGTGGAGGGTGTGGGGGGAGGACTCGGGGGGCAGTGGGGGGGTGGGGGAGACCCCTATCAGTGCCATGGAAGGAATTCCCTGGCCCCGATAGTGCCTACCGCCATGGTTCGCATGGCGGTTCCCGAACGCCAGAAACCGCGGCGGTAAGCAGGGTCCTGATACCGTTGGCGGTCTTGGGTCGACCGCCGGACCGGAGTGCGCAGACTCCAGCCCGTCGGTCATGACCGCCGTGGCTGTCGGAGTGGGGAAGTGGCGGTCGGTCGCGGCGGTGACCGCCGCGGTCAGAATGCCATTTTTAATACCGCCGGTCTGTTCGCGGTCCGACCGCCGCCTCTCCGCCGACCGCCAAGGTCAGAATGAGGGCCTAAGTCTTCTACAGGTTCTGGATACTCCCAGATAAGGGTGACCCTTTCTAGTAGCCACGGTGCCGCTTGACAGGCTATGCCAAAGCAGACCGTACCTTCCAAAAGGAGTCCCAGAGGGAAAAAAACCCTACACTGGGGAAAAAACCTCAAACAGGAACTCCTGAAGAAAAACAAGAAAAAACAGGACTTGACAGCAGGAAACAAAAATAGGCAAATCTCCCAAGGCAAAATGCAGGAACAAAGAACAGGCAAAAATCTCCCAAGGCAAAAAGTAGGAACAAAGAACAGGCAAACATCTCCCAAGGCAAAAAGCAGGAACAAAGAACAGGAGCGAACAGCACAACCAGAAGGAAGTGTTTGCAACGCAAGGTGGAAGAAGACTGACTGACTTATATCCTGAGAAAAGGGAAGTGACATAAAATGATGAAAATCCAATTAGAGGAACCAGAGAGATGAATTTTTAAAGGGTTAGGAGGTAAAAGTGGAAACAAAATATAAAACATCTATGAAAGTAATGGTCATGGCAGATCGGGACACAGGAGCAATTTCAGGGCAACCTTCGATGGAGTCAGGTCAGATACAAGAACTGACTTGGCCCCGATGAAAGTCTTAAAGTCAAAACTTTCAAAAAAGTTTCTAAGTCTCAATGGTCTGTAGCAAATGTTTATCAGGCTGCTTGATCCTGCCAAATAAAACTCAAACTTTAAAATGTTTGTTGGTGGCGTTATTTTTAATATATTTCATTAAAGACATGCAGAGATAAGCTATAATGATATTATGTGATCAGCAGGACATGGCAAACGAAACAAGTTAACATTTCTAAACACATTCATTTGAATCAGCTGGAAAGAGGAGAAAAACATATTCCAATATTTGATTCAAGACAACTTTCCCAGATTTTATTATATAAATGTATCTTATGTTTGTGTTTAAGAAAGAAAAGTTCACATCTACTGATCTTCTGCATTTTATGTTTCACTGTTTAAAAGTAGGTGCTGAACAGGCTTCCAAAAAACTCAAAATTAATGAACGTGCAATCGTTGATTCAATAAAAACATGTTTTTTTTACTTTCAGTATTCAACAACGATTAGTGTTAAGTTAAACCAAAATATATCTCTTTAGGAGTGGATGGTATAGGAAGCTTAATTTATTGCCTATGAAATGTACAAATGTCCACCAAAAATTAACAAGTTAAGGGCATTTAAAAAACTAAATGTTACCAACCAAAATGTAAACTATACCTACAGTGCACTGAGGTGGTATGCTAGAAGAACATTTCTGATGCTTACTTTGTGTGTAGTATAACATCTACTTACTGAAAACATTAAGACGATAAGAATTAGAGCTTTGTATTGCAGGATATGTAATACTGTTCATTTGTAACCACTTTTTAATCTTCTAGCATTACACCGGTTAAAATGGCCTATTTGATAATAATAAGGCTTGTATCAGTAAGTGGCTATGTTAGTGGTTTCTTTTACCGGAATACCACACTTACATTTACTTGTTCTGTTGAGTATAATTGGCAAACAATGACATTTGATTGTGTAATTTGTGGAATAATAAAGTGCCTAATCATCTGGATAAACTAAGTCATATTTGGTTGCTCCACTACTGAAAATGATGAAATATCTTTTAGCTTATTGCCAAGAAAAAATCATCCATTTACAGAAATCCAATTGAGCCTAAAAATAAGCCTGGTTTTGTTTTGGAGATTGGTGCTAAGGACCTACAGAATACTTTTTTAGGTGAATGTGGAATCTTCCTGAGAGATCGGGAATGCCAATATTCCTTAAAACAATTCGATTTATAGTGTTTCCAAAAGTCACTATTAATCACAAATGTCCAGATTTGTGACACGACTGTAGACAAATTATATAGATGCAGATCTTGGAGGGTGAGCCATCCCCATTCCTTGGGAAATTTTAGGACCCTTATGAAGATGTGAGGTTTTTTATTCCTCGTATAAAACTCAAAAATATTTATTCGATGCTGCTAAAAATGGGGTCTCTAGTGGCAGTGGTTTGCACCCTGTCCAAGATGGGACCCTCACTCTAGTCAGAGTAAGGGAGTCACACACCTAAGGTAACCCCTGCTTATCCTCTTGATAGCTTGGCACTAGCAGTCAGGCGTATCTCAGAGGCAATGTGTAAAGTATTTCTACACACACACACACACACACACACACACACACACAGTAACACAGTGAAAACACCATAAAAGCACTCAACACCAGTATTTATCTGAGGAAAACAAGACCGAAACAACAACATTTCAAAAATACACAAGTAAAGATGCACATTTTCAAAGACTAAATCTTAGTGTAGTGCTTAGAAACACAATAGCTCCAACTGGGACTATCACGGCGTCCTGACGGAGTCGGTACCAACAGTCCAACACCACTTGTGAGGGAGTGCTGGCTGGTCACGGAGTCACACGGACCCAGGTACAGTAACTTGGAAAACGATGAGGAAACAAAAACGTTGCATGGAGTCAGGGTGGTGAGGTACTAGGCAGGGGATATAAGGCGTTGGTTTCTTTTGGTTGCATGGGAGGTGATGCGGCATTGGTGGTGAGGCGTAGGTTCTTTACCACTGCAGGGGAGGTGATGCAGCATGGTGGTGGGGTGTTGGTTCCTCATGACCCGGCGGGGTCGATGAATCCAGCAGGTCAAGGTGTGAGTCATCGACTTTGCGGTGTCGCGATCACACCACGGGGCCACAGTTGCGGAGTAAAAGTCGGAGTCAGGTGTGCCAGACTTGGGGGACATGGCACTCAGAAGTCACGCTGTGGCAGGACTTCAGAGGCGTTACGGCGGCATCTGATCTGTGTCACAGATCGCGGTCGTTGCACTCAGCAGAGACCATGGCTTCGGTGCAGGCAGAGGCAGGGGTTTGGAGAGCGGTGCCGGTTCCGAAGTCGTTCTGGAGTGGATGTGCTTAGTTTCTTCTTTGTTGCACCAGAGCTCACTTCCATGGTCCCGGGAACTGGACTTGGCACCATTTGGCAAGTCAGGACCCTCAGGAAGAGTGCCCAGGTGTTGGTAGGTGAAGCTTTTGATGGCCCTGAGACTTCTTTACAGGAGGCATGCTCAGTTCAAGCCCTTGGAGAACATTGGAAAGCAAGATGTAGAAATCAAAGTCCAGTCCTTTCACTCCTAGGACAGAAGCAGCAAGCAGCAGGCTAGCACAGCAAAGCAACAGGCAGAGTGGCAGTCCCTCCTACAGCATCCAGCTCTTCTTCCTGGCAGAATTTCCTCAGTCCAGAAGGATTCCAATTTTGTGGGGTCAGTGGTCCATTTCTGTCTTTGAAACACGAAAAATTCAAAGAGAAGTATTTGTAGTACATAAGTCCCTGCCTTTCATGCCCAGGGCCCAAACACACTCCAGGGGATTGGAGACTGTTTTGTATAAGGACAGACACGGCCCTATTCAGGTGCAAGTGTCTGCACCTTCCTCCACTCTATCTCAGGAAGACCCATCAGAAAATGCAGGTCAAACCTCAGCTCCCTTTGTGTGACTGTATAGAGTGGATACACAAACAGCCCAACTGTCATCCTGACCCACACGTGTTTTCAAAGCCAGGCTGAGGCACCGAATGGTTAAGCAAGAAAATTCCCACTTTCTAAAAGTGCCATTTTAAAACTTAAGAACCAATTTCAAAAGATGAACATTGTGAGTTCAGAGACCCCAAACTCCGACCTCTATCCAATGTGAAATTACACTTACAATATATTTCAAGGCAATCCCCATGTTACTCTATGGGAGAGATAGTCCTTGCAATAGTATTTCACTATCTGGACATGTAAAGCACACCAGTAGATGTCCTACCTTCTAAATACACTGCACCCTGCCCACAGGGCTGGCTTGGACCTAACTTAGGGGTAACTTACACGTAGTAAAAGGGAAGGTTTGGGCCTGGCAAGTGTGTACACTTGTCAGGTCGAAATGGCAGTTTAAAACTGCACACACAGACACTGAAGTGGCAGGTCTGAGACATGTTTACAAGGCAACTCATGTGGGTTCTACAATCAGTGCTGCAGGCCCGCTGGTAGCATTTGATATACAGGCCCTGGGCACACATGGTGCACTATACTAATAAATCAAATATGTCAATCACCAATACCATTCAGACAGAGAGATCTTGCACTTTAGCACTGGTCAGCAGTGGTAAGGTGCCCAGAGTCCTAAAGCCAGCAAAAACAGGTAAAAGAAATTAGGAAGAAAAGAGCAAAAAGTTTGGGGATAACCCTTCAAAAAAGGGCCAGGTCCAATAGATGCTATGAAAAGGTTATAGATAAAAATAAAGGAAGGTCCTTTAGCATAACAAAAAAAGGAAGTATTGACATTTTAATTAAAGAAATTCGGTCAGCGATAGACATTATGAGCCTTATTACGACCTTGACGGAGGTATTTCCCCATCACAAATGAGGTGGATAGCCCGTCCGCTGAATTATGATCCCATTATATTCAATGAGGATCGTAATATGACAGATGGGATATCTGTCACATTTGTGATGGAGGAAACTCCTCCGTCAAGGTCGCAATAAGGCCCTTAGTAATTTTGGAATGAACTTTTGACCATGGTACTCAAAGGAGCATTGGTATTCTTATACAAGGCATTTAAATCTTTCAAAAACTGAACCCCTAAATATCGCTAGGGCTTGCTTTGTAATTAATGCATGATGTGGGTGGTTATAGTTCAGGGGGTGAAATAAATAACAACACCTCAGGGTTCTCCTCATTTATCCTCTAACCCCCTAATTTAGTGTGCAGCTTACTTGCAGTTGTTGAAATTGTTATCTAAGTTGAAAAATCAATTACCTTTTAGACTTCTAAATTGAAGAATTTACCACTTAACACTATCTTCAATACCGTTCATGCTCCATCTAATAAATTACAGTTGTCGCAAAAAACTATGTTAAATTGACTAACGATTTGTTTTGCATAAGTATAACAAAACCATGCATTTTATTTTAATAGTTTGGTATAGGAAAGAAGGTGGGAATTGAGGTTGAAACAAAGTTTAGCTTCAAAAGTGAGAGGTGAAGGAAGAGAAACCTTAATTGATACATGCACCTGATATAAATACTCCACCCTGACAGAATACTAATGTAGTAAAGCTTAGTCCTTTCAATAATCTTGCTTCCAACTCCATGTTGTACAAGAATGTTTATTGGTAGTATTCTTGGTTACAGGAAAGTCATCTCAGCCATCTGCAATAGCTCAGGGCCAATACTCGACTGTCATCACACACCAACATAACCCTGAATACACAGCATTCCACAGCGTAGTGATGTAATCCATGCCACTAATACTAAATGCAAAACAGACTTACCACATAACTCCCTCTCTTATACAAAAATGCAAATGATCAATTAAATACACAATACCAAGTAACAGAAATAGAAAGAGGATTCAACTACATATTTCCAGAACAAAATTTTTTATTAATATATTACATAGTAAACATTGTGTACAAAACATTTTATCCCCTCCATAATCCTTCAAATATTTAGGTGTTTTATACATTATCAAGCTCTTTCTTACTTCCCCATCTCTCTCCACCAACACCGGTACACTTTAATAACCTTTCCCACCAGAACTCTGTTAAGATTTCACATTCGATGGTCAGTGGTTTTCACTGCATTTTTGAATAGTTTGATATTTGGATGTGCTCATAGAATTCAAAGTTTCTCCCTGGCAACTCTATCCTTATCCAGTCCCCATCTTGCACTAGGGTAGGCTTTACTCTTTTCCTCTTGTCATACCATGTTTTCCTTTTGTGCAGCTTCCTAAGTTCCCTTCTTTGATCTGTCCCTCACTGCCATCACGCAAGCACTTTTCATTGACCCACAATGGTATCACTATTAGGTCCTCTCCTTCTAAAAAGCTCAAAAGGAGATATCTCTGTTATAGTATGAACAGTGATGCGGTAAGCATCTACTTGTTCAACACTTCTTTCTTCCAGTTCATCACACCTTCTTTTGCCATCCGGATCATTTCTTTCAATACCTTGTTAAAACATTCTACAACACCATTGCTCTCCGGGTGGTACAGCACACACGTTCTTTGTTTAGTGCCCTTTCCTTCTAGAAATTCCTCCATCTCTTTTGAAACCAACTGAACCCCATTATCAGTATGCAGCACGCTCGGGGCGCCTTCCACGCCAATCAGTTCCTTGGGGAAAGCTGTCACATGTTTGGTTTCTATTCCCTGTGTGAATGTTATCTCTGGCCACAGTGAAAACAGATCAGTTAGCACTATCACAAACATGGCATCAGCACTGGAATGAATAGTCCCCAATATGTCTAGAGCAACTTCATGCCATGGTTCATCTGGAGGCTTCCTCAGTACCATTGGTTGTACTCTGGGTTTCCAACTTTTGTCATTTGTCATACATTGAATAAATAATGGTGGAGTGGGAGAGGTGGTTTTCTGGCCCTGGGAACAATCGATATGAGCAAGAGGCCATGCTTCTTTAATGGTGGCAAGCAACCAACTAACCTTAAAACAGGAAACTTTTAGGAACTCAGGTGAACTGGTGAATAGAATGCACGACTTAGTCTCACATCTAACACATATTCGCCAAATCAGATCATGGTAAAACATTCTGAGCTGGTTGCTTCCCTGAAAGCTTTATTTACTAGAAATTCCAAAGGAAGCAAACAGTCGAAAGCAGGCAAACATAACAAATGGTTTGACAACAAATGTAGAATGACCAAGCGTAAACTTCTAGAAGCATTAAGACAAAAGGACAGACAATTATAATCTTGGCAAGGTGCGAGTATCCTGTTGCCATAAAGACTAGTAAGGCACAGTGGGAGGAGGCCACATGGCAGGACTTGTTAACAGCAGCTAAGGAAAATAACCTTAAGCGGTTTTGGTCTTTGGTCTCTCAAAATGGGAAAAATGAGAGTTCCAGACCCGATTGTCACAAATTTCTGCTGACAACTCTCCATTTTACCGAACTTTATAAACAGGAGTCCGCTCCCCCAACTGGCATAGAGAGTTTACGGACAGGAGTCCGCTCCCCCAACTGGCATAGAGAGTTTACGGACAGGTGCAATCACCCTGTTCACCATGAGAGAAACTGAGACAGCCATCATTGCTCAAAAACCGGGAAAGGCGCCTGGGCTAGACAGGGTACTGTCTGACCTGTTAAAATCTGACTTAACACCTTGGGGCCCCTACATAAACAGTGTGTCAAATGTCATTTTGGCCAGTAGCAATTTCCCCCATTCCTGGAAAGATGCAATAATTGTACCCACCTTTAAAAAAAAGGGGACAAGTCAGTCCCGGGCAGTTATAGACCGATTAGTCTGCTAGACAACTTGCAGAAAATATTCTCCCACCAAGTCCTGGGTAGGCTCAGGGATTGGATAGAGGAAAATTATGCCTTAAGTCATTTTCAGGCGGGCTTTAGGCAGAAGCTAAGCACAGTGGACCGACCAGGCCTTCTGGTTTCTCACAATCAAGTGGAAAACTGTGAATCTGGACACTGGGAGATTGTTTATTGCCTTTGTATATCTCAAGTCCATCTTCAACTTAGTCCCCCGTCACAAACGATGGGGGATCCTGGGTAAAATTGGAGTTCCTGGGCCCATGTAAAGATTGATCCAGGAATTGTATTCCAAGAGTTTTGCCAGAATAAGGTGGGAAACGGATGAGGAACTAACGGAAGAGATTCCTACACAGAAAGGCGTTAGACAGGGCTGTGTGGTGGCCCCCACACTCTTTTTACTTTTCATAAATGCCTGTATTCCTTACTTATATGATGGCGATAACGATGCCCCCAAATTGGGTGGGGAAAAGACACTGTGTTTATTGTTTGCTGACAACACGTGACTATTATCGCAAACTGCCTCTGGATTATCTAGGCTTTTGGGGAAATTCTTGGGGTTTTGTAGAGATTATGGCTTACAAATAAATAGTACAAAACCAGATAAATCTCTTTCGCGACACAAAGCATAGAGTGAAGAAAACCATATTGTTAGATGGTGAGATTGTCGAACGAATATCAGATTTTGACTATTTGGGAGTCCGATTAGAGAATTCTCATCAATGGACAGCTCAGCTGTCGAGGTGTATAATGTCCCTAAAACAAAAGGCACGGGCCATTTTGAGATTTGCTGGCAGATCCCCCGGTTTCTCCATTACACTAGCAATAGAAATATACAAACGTCAAGCAAGAGGGGGAGTCTTTTATGGTGCAGAGTTATGGGGCCATGACAAATTGCATAACATAGAAAGAGCAGAGAATTTCTTCCTAAAGGCCCTTTTAAAGATCCCCTCGAGCTCACCAATGCTGCCTATCCAAATGGACTTGAATCTGCATTCTGTTGCAGACATAGCTGCCTTGAGGCCACTACAGTACTGGATCAGGATCTGGCCTACAGATACTTTAGATCCATATAGGATTTGGCTAGGAGCGCTTCTAGGTGCCCCTCAAGTTGAAAAAACTGTGTGGTGTAGTTACGTAAAAGTCGTTTTTTTAAACTTGGGTTGGGCTCTTACTGGTTAGATCCCTTGCACTTTCCAAAGAATGTCCTACAGAATCTGAAGAATGTATATTGGGCGAGTGTGCAAATGGCAAAATTAGCATTAGCCCCATCTAGCAGTATGACGGACAGCTTTTTATCAGTCAAGTGTCATTATGAATTTGAGCATTATTTAGATATTATTTCTCAACCTTTAGCATGTGCACCTTATATTAGACATAGAATTGGATCTTTACTGGTACCTGATCTTACTTCTAAATATAAGCAAACTGTCAGTCCAACAGACTCTTGCCCGTTGGGAAGCAAGACCAAAGAAAATATCACCCACGTCCTATTCCATTGCCCTGCGTACAACAAGCAGAGGGCCTGCTGGAGTAGATCTCTCTGCAATACTCTGGGCATTAGAGATCGACACTTGGCCCTTAGGATCTGTTGGGCAAGTACTCATGGGACTGTGGTCTGTGCTGTGCAAAGTTTTTAGTAGTGATATAAGCACATTAGAACAAGATCCTTAAGTATCAACTCATAACTTCTACCAGATGTCCCAAATTGTGTTTTTGATAAATAGCCATTCTAATTTATCCTAACTATTCTTGTATATACTTACATTTCAGTACGTATTATATTATCACGTAAAGTGGGAGAGCCCATGTCATCTATTTTAACTTTGGATGACTTTTAATCTGTTCTTAAATCTACCTTTTATGATTCTTTGAATCGAAAAAAGACGATGATGATTGCAATGACAATAATTTTATCTCTTTGTGAAAAGAATCCAACGTTTTTTTCTATCTCAGCCAAGCAACCCTGCACAGACTACGTTGAATTTGTGGCTCAAGCTGTGAAACCTTGTAATCGACTCCCTAAGTTATCTGCTAAAGCCCTTGCTGCTTTCCACTTCAGTACTGTACTTGGCACAACCCCTCAAACAAATTACTTTGTTTTGCTCAAATTTATACGTCTCAACTAACACTTTAGATATATGTGTAAGGTGTTTTGAGGTCTATCTGCTCAAACCGTATGTTTTTGGTCCTGGTCATGGTGGAATCTTTCACTGTAAGGATTTTATTATTCTTTTTTAATCTGTTTTTATAATGAATTGTTTTTTTTTATGGTTTGTACATGTTGTGCTTTTATGGCACTTGTTGCCGAAATAAAGTTTATTTGACTATTTGAATACATTCTCTAATAGCTCTTTCCCTCTCCATGTCTGTCCGTGGCCACCAGTAAGCAATCCTCAACCATTCTTTTATCTTAGAGATACCTTGGTGTCCTTCAAGAGCTAATTCTTTTTAAGGAGTGTCTTATTGACACTAGAGGAACTAATCTTCTTCATCTGTACAATAGCCTATGTTTCTCTGCTAGTTCCTCTCTCACATTCCAAAATTTTTGACAACCCCTTCTTCGTTCTCCTTCTTGTTCCATCCTGTTTTTAACATTGTACATACTCCCTACAATTATCTATCTGTATCCTAAGCTTCTCCTCACTCCTTTTAAGAAACTATATTGCCTTCAACAACACACAATGCTTAATTTTCTCTAACTACTTCATCCGCTAGATCTTCTCCCTCCTCATCTTCATCATTACTGACCAAGCGTGATAATGTGTCTGCCACAAAATTCTTAACTCCCAGGATATAATCCACTACAAAATCATATTCTTGTAAAGCTACAATCTGCTTGGTAATTTTAGTAGACACTTCATCAGTACCTTTCTTCAGAAATATTGATCTCAATGGTTTGTGATCCGTCATTACTCTAAACTAGGCTCCCCACAGAAATGTGTGCGTCTTTCTGACTGCCCCAAATATCGGCATGGCTTCCCTTTTTATGACAGAGTACCTCAACTCCGGTCCTTTAAGGCTCAGAGAAGCAAACATAATTTTCCTAGAATTGCTCCTTCTCCTTGATCTAGCACTGCACCCAATCCTTTCATACTAGCATCTGTGATTAATGTAGATTTCATGGTGGGATCAAAGTTATGTAACTTTGGGGCAGACACTAAGGGGGTCATTCTGACCCTGGCGGTCATGGACCGCCAGGGCCAATGACCGCGGAAGCACCGCCAACAGGCTGGCGGTGCTTCTGGGGCCATTCTGACCGCGGCGGTAAAGCCGCCAGGGAATCCTCCACGGCCATGGGGATTCCGACCCCCTTCCCGCCATCCTGTTTCTGGCGGTTTTCACCGCCAGAAACAGGATGGCGGGAACGGGTGTCGTGGGGCCCCTGGGGGCCCCTGCAGTGCCCATGCCAATGGCATGGGCACTGCAGGGGCCCCCTAACAGGGCCCCATTAAGATTTTCAGTGTCTGCTTGGCAGACACTAAAAATCGCGACGGGTGCAACTGCACCCGTCGCACAACAGCAACTCCGCCAGCTCCATTCGGAGCCGGCTTCATCGTTGCTGGTGCTTTCCCGCTGGGCGGGCGGGTGGCCTTTTGGCGGTCGCCCGCCAGCACAGCGGGAAAGTCAGAATGACCGCCGCGGTCTTTTGACCGCGGTACGGTCTTCTGGCGGTTCCCGCCAGGCGGGCGGCTTCCGCCGCCCGCGGGGGTCAGAATGATCCCCTAATTCTCCTTTTTATATTTTTGAATTCTTCCTCACACTCTTGGTTCCATAAGAATTCTATACCCTTCTTGAGCAGACTTCTCTTATTAACCCACTTAATGGAGAAGTTTGGGATAAATTTACAGTCATGTTCTTCCATTCCCAAGCATCTCAACATCTCTTCTTTATTTTGAGGTGAACTTAATTTATCAATCACACCTACCGACCTCGCTTTAGGTGTTATTCCATTGTGAGAAATTTTGTGCCCCAAATACGCTATGCGACTCTGTATGAACTTAAACTTTTGTCCTGTTATAGTTAGTTTGCAGCTTGTAGTCTCTTTAACACTTTTCTTACCCTGGCATCATGCTCACACACATGCGATCCACTAATAAGTACATCATCTTGGTACACTCTGATGCCTTTGGTTCCCTTTAGTACATGTTCCATTACTCTTTGAAAAACCGAGGATGCTGACACTAACCCAAAAGGCATCCTTTTGTATCTATAAGTTCCAAATGGAGTTATGAAAGCAATGAGATCTTTAGAATTGTCTTCCAATTAAATTTGATGGTATGCGGATAATAAGTTGGTAGTTGAGAACACACTGGCTCCTTACAAAGATATAAGTGTGTCAGTGATATTGGGAATTGGATATCTTTCAACTACAACCCCTTTATTTAATTCTCTCAAATCTATGCATAATCTCACCTCTCCACTGCTGTTACTTGCTAGTGCAACCAGGGCCAACCACTCAGTCCCTTCTTTCTCTTCAATCACATCTTCTTTCACCAATTAATCTAGGTCAGCCTTCATATCTAACCACACCACAAATGGAAAATTGCATACCTTACAGCACATAGGTCATACACCTTCCTTTCGTTTGATGGTGTGGGTATAACCCTTTAAACATCCTACATCTGTTCTAAACACCAAAGGAAATTATTTCATCACTTCTCCTGCAAAATCAACATGCTCACTGACCTCCTGACTTATTACTTGAACAATATCTTTAAAAATGATAGGGGGATCATTGTTAGGCTCCAAAATCATGCCAAGATCTTGTTGGTGAAACCAACTTAATATACTGTCTACTTTTTCTGAAACATAGATTTTTCCTGATGCAAACCCCCTGTGATATTCTACCTTCCCCCTGTAATAGCCTGTAAGTTTAATGGGCTCTGCACTGTATGCTAATAGTTTAATGTCAGGTTTCAACAGTTTAATTTTCCTGGCAACTTGCTTTTAAACAAATGTCCTACATTCCACAGTTATTTTTGCCTCAGAGTCAAATGAAACATTAATTTTTCTTCTTTCAACCAAGATCTCGTCTATGGGACATTCCCTTTTCCTCTTTCTATTTGAAGATTAATTTGGCCATACTCAAAATCAGAATTTTTTTCCTCTACATCGACTTCATTATTCTCCTCTTTCCCTTTACACTTTTTGTTACTGCACTTGCTCTGAAAGTGACCTTTACTGCCACAAAATCTGCACACAGTGTTAACTGTGGGGCAATCTCTGAAATAGGCTAAATGTGACTTGCTCCCACAACTGTAACATTTCTTCTGTTCTTTAAAATTCTGATTACTTATTTTCTTCTCATTGAGACCCTGCTTTAATTTTATTGCATTTACTTCCTGGGCAGACTCTTTCTTAATACCATCCACACATTTCATTGAGTGCTCAATATTTTTAGCTATATTTATCACTTCATCTGCTCATCCTTTTGCCAAAGATCATCTCTCACTTTCTCAATGCTACATCTGAGCATAAATTGATCTCGGAAATGCTCTTCAACTCCATCTTTAAACTTACAGGATGATGCCAGTTTCCTTAAGTCTGTGACATAACTTTCCACAGATTCTCCATTTCTTTGTGTTCTCTTGTCAAAGTGATATCTTTAAAGTATTGTGCTAATTGTCGCTAAGTAATGATTGTCTAAATTTTTTATACAAAGTTCATAATCATCTAAATGTTCTGGCTCACTCACACTGAGTACAGGAAAGTGGTTGAACACATCTTGGCCTTCGCACCCTAGACAATGCAATAAAAAGGCAGACTTGTATTCAGCAGTCATCGTGGCCCCACAAACTTTAGCATAACTTTCTAAAACCGTTTTCCATTTAACCCACTTTATGTCAGGTTCACCTGATGTAGACAGGAAGAAAGGTAATGCAGTAATATTCTGAATGGTTTGAAAGTTCATAATTTCTTACGTGACAATTCAGACTATGATGTGTCACATTATACAATATACCCTGCGTAAAGTTACCCTGCAGAAATCAACCAGAGCATAACGTAGAATTTGATGGAGTGTAAAACAAAGAAACACACTTCAGCTTGAAATATTTGTGACCAAGTTACGACTGAGAGCACATCTTGAAAATGTCATAAATATCTTTGATGCTCACACTCTGAAACATTAAAATGCATGTGTCAAACAAATATTATACCAGAACAGTAAGAATATTTAGGTGTGCCTATCACAGTAGATCATTACCTTTGTTGCAGACAGGCTATAATCACTTCAAGCTTTCCTGTCGCCGTGTATGCAATTAAGTGATCTTCAGTAATTAATCTGTATCTAATACTGCAGGTCGAATGGGATGTACTTTGTAGAAGTGCTTGTCACAGTTATAATACATTTTGTTTGCTAATTAGCCAAGTGTGCTGCTGTTCAGGGTTGCCACAAAATCACCAAATAAGTGTGCATAAAACCAAAAGGAAAAGGGTTCAAAATTACCTGTGCACGTTGATTTTTTTAAAACATGTTCCATTAAGTTACACACGATGTTGAGATGATGTTCTTCGTGAAGAATTTCTGATAAAATACTCTTGGCATTTCTTCCATCTCTTCCTCGTCGCGAGTGTAGTAAAGCGTAGTCTTTCCAATAATCATGCTTCCAACTCTGTGTTGTACAAGAGGGTTTATTGGTAGTATCATAGGTTACAGGAAAATTATCTCAGCCATCTGCATTAGCTTATGACCAGTACTTGACTGTCATCACACACCAACAGAATTCTCATTCCACAGAATTCAGCAGCATAGTGAGGTAATCCATGCCACTAACACTGAATTCAAGACAGGCTTACCACAACTAAGTCAACTCTCAACACATTGAAGAAACTTAATCTATTATATCTTTGGCCTTTCATGGATTCGTATGCAAAGGGACATGGCAGATGTGAGCATACAGCATATATTTACTTAAACAATTAAAATTATTCAGTCACATTTAAAAATAAAAATAAACCGCTTGTGATGTGATGAAAGTCCTCGGGAATAATTGCCTAAATATATTTCCTGCATTCTGTGTTTTGTCTACCCAGTATTCTCAAATCATAATAACCCATGGATTATTTTACTACACAATATCATGGTTTGATGGGCTTGAAGAACACACACAGTATCTCCACCATACTGAGGTGGTGGTAGCAGATAAAAAGGCAAATATCTACTCAGTTTCTCAATAAAGCTTGTGCAGTTGCCAATACTGTGACCTCTTACATTCCAATGATTGTGTATTTTTTGGCTATGAATGTAGTCTTCATGGACACCAGTTGCAACATCATTGGTCTCCTCCACAGTGACTCATACTTTCCCGCACAAAATGATGATTCTGTTCACAAGGTAAAGGCTATTCAAACCCCCCTCCTCTTGCAGCATTACGCTGGTCTTGTTTCAGAATACCAACTACTTCCAGGCTAGAGCTTTACTACAAATAAAAGCCCAACCAGATCTTCTTTTATCTCTGCCTGTATATATTGTTTCTCTGCACAGGATATCAAAGTTGTGTGGTGTCCAAATCCACATCCTGATAGCCATCTGTGTCTTCCCTCTCTGTATTGAACTGAGAGTTTTCTGGTGTGGCTGTCTTAGAATACACTTCCTTCTGACCACTTAGTGCCTATCCCTCCCCTCTGTAGAAAATCCTGTGAAGGTGGACTGTGCACTACATTGGAGAGAGTTATGATTTTTGAAGATAAACACTTTTGCATTGACTTTGGGTTCTCAGTAGTTCCTTCTGGACTAGGTAAGAACAGGCCATCTAGAGCCAGATCCTTGTATTTTATTTTGGAGCCTTCAAGGATGCAAACATGCCTTGGACACTGGAACTGCTTTGCTGTTGTACCCTGTTTTGTAAGATGAGTTGCTGTCTTACCCATGGAGAAAAAAAGACATTATGACATGGAGAACAAAAAACAAAACCTAACTCACCTGCATGCTAGTAAATGAGTGAAGAGGAGCCATTCCATTCTGGCAGCCCAGCTGGCTGTGACTATATAGAAACTCATCTTTTTTACCAAACCCTTGTGATAGTGTGTCAATGCCCAGTTCCGGTTGCCAGAATTCCTGAACATTTTGAACCATCACTTTTCAACAAGTGTTCCAAAGACCTTGAATTTTCATTGTCCATTTATATCATAACTATAAATCCCAGTTACCCATGTAAAAATAGGCTAGCGCGAGAAAATGCCCCTTTTGTGTGGTCCCCTATAGTTTGTGCTAGATTTTATTGCTGTTTTATTAGATGCTGCACATTGGGACACTGCTGTCCAGTGCATGTGCTTCAACCTCTAAAACATGTTGAAATTAGGTACACTCTTAATAGCCATATTTAACTTACCTGTAACTTCCTATTAAATACTAAGGATACCCAGGGCTTGTAAGTTAAATGTCACTAGTGAACTTCAGCACACATTGTGCTAGCACTAGAGTGACAGTGCAAAGCATGGATGCAGGCATACTACTGCAGCGTGTTTGCAGTTTTAAAGCTGCCATTCTGGCATGTCAATTAACCGCTTTTGACAGGCATAATAGCCCCTTTTAAATATTAGTGAGTTACCCTTAAATACGACTTAGTGCCCAAAAAGGCAGGGTGCATAGTATTTGAAAGTAGGAAATGTTAGGTTTAATGTAAATGTTGTCCTTACAGTGACAAGACCCCAAAAGCTATTTTCACTGTAGCAGGGTTGATTGTTCTATAAGGAAGAATTTGGACATAAAATTGTGTTTAGGAAACAGCTACAAAGATGATTATTAGACTTTTTAAAACATTTATTACAAGCCCAATTCAATGGTAAAGTCAGATTTGTACTAAATAGTTTGCAAAAGTTACTTTTAAAAAGTCATCTTTTACCTTCCTAACGCCTCAGATGCCCATCTGTATGAGCTTCCAACTGTCAGGAGCTGAATGCCCCCTTAAGATGTGAGGATGCTCCCAGAGCTGAAACAAAGGTCTGGAGTGTGAGGAGGTCTTCTGTTCCTCTGGCAATATGAACACCTGGGCAGTGGCCAGGAACATAATTAACTTAAAAGGGGTCTACCCTGTCTCGGGCAGATGTAGCTGACACCTAGGCACGCTCCCTCCTTTATCTCTCTAGTCAGCCAGGCACTATTCCTGGTGAGAGGAGCTCCCCCCAGAACCACTTTTGAGTGACCACAGAAGACATTGTGCTCATTTTACTTAGCCACACCTTTAGGATGGACACAGGAGTTCTGCCCAGAGGAAGAAATGCTCTTCCATTTTGGACTTAGTTAGAGAATGGCACTTGTGGGATTGTTTGCAGTAGGGCAAATAGGAACCACTGTAAAAGTGGGTAAGGTTACCCCTGGAATGTTTTCCTTCTTGGTTAGGGAAGGGCCAGGAGTTACAACCAGCCTACAGGCTAGTGCCAGTCAGAAAATGTGACACCCCTGGGGACCCTCTTCAGAACACTACTGGACAACAAAAGAAGGATTGCACCTGCACTTGACCGGAAAGGCTAGACTTGCTCTCACATGTTCCCAGGATAAAGAAGTGGACACCAAGGGTACGTTGGCTGACCTGTTAAGCTGCAGGAAACAACAAGATCCTAGAAGCTCTTTTTCCTGAAGAGCCCACTGACCAGTTCCTACTGGACCTGGCCTGGATCCTGTTGATGGCTTCTGTTGGTGGAGGTGTTGACCTCCCAGTGCTGTTCATGAGGTTCTGGGACCATTGCTTGTGTCAAACTGACTCATCTTAACATCCTCATGCCCTGGAACTTTGAAGCATTTTGGCTCTAAAGACCTCCCGAGGCCCAGGACAAACCTGCTAAGTCAATCCATCGAAGGAGCATTGCCAGTGGGCCAAAGATTCAGGCTGCTACCACTTTTTTGAAGCAGCAAATCTATTTTATTAGGATGATACAGAGATTCTGTCTTGCCTCTTGGAGCTATGTTTGGCTACAGCTTTCAGCCTTGTCCCACTAGGGGAATCCGGGCTCCACAAAAGTTACTAAGGACCTGATTTAGATCTTGGCACAGGGGAATATTCTGTCACAAATGTAATGGATCTCCCGTCCGCCGTATTACAATTCCATTATATCCTATGGAGATTGTAATACGACGGATGGGAAATCTGTCACGTTTGTGATAGAATATTCCACCTGCCGAGATATAAATCAGGCCCTAGGTCTGAAAATAGAAATCTGGATGGGCGAAGGCACTAAAAGTATCCAGCCTGCGAGGAACCTTCCTTGGGTGTGAATATTGAATTTCTTCTATTCTGAGTTTCCAGCCTAAAGTCAACGACTTTACAGGGACCTCGTCTGACTGCTATCTGGCCTCATTTAGTTCTTTCAGCCACAGCCTACTGCCTTGTCCCGCTGACAATTTTAGACTTCAATGTCAGAGACTAATTTAGAACTTAAACTTCCAACTAGGACAAACCTTGTTTCTGTATCTGACTTGCGTTCCATTGTGATCAGCCTTAAATCATGCCTAGTTCCAGGTCAAGCACAACCAGATACCATTTGGGGCTATTTTCATTCAAAACTTTAAAAATTCATATCTCTGGTTCCTCTTATTAGATTATTTTCATTTTGGTGTCATTGTGTTTATTAATTAGTCTCTATTTTCCATAAATTGGAGTGGGGTTTATATTGTGTTGTGTTTTTGATTTTTTAACTGTTTTGGTACGCCAAAATGCTTTACAAATTTTCTTACGTTAAGCCTTTCTGCTCTGTGCTATAGCTACTAGAGAATAAACCCAGGTTTAAATTACTGAAACCTTTCCAGGACCTCACAAGAATAGTGTCCTTATTGCTTGTGATAGACTACCATTCACTCCAACTAATAATCCACTTTCTCACAGCTAGTGTGTGCCTTAGTCCCTATAGGTGTCTCCATCAATTCAAACACTGGACTGCCACCAGCAGTTAAAAAAAATATTGTCATAAAGTTTGATACCTCCTGGGGCCCTACAATGCATGCTAACCCATTTCTAACACAGGGAGTGTCATGTTTGAACCTTGACTTTGGACATAGATTAAGATGTATCTGTTCTCACTTTGAATTGTCTGCTGTTCCCTGTCATCTCTGTTTACAGGACACTGGGGCTTTGACTTTGGACCTGTTATTTGACACTCTAACACCAATCTGCTTCTGTGTGTGGGAATACCAGTTGCCTTCCAGATACAATACTTTTATATTTTTAAAACATTTTCGTGTTTTGCGACATTTACGGCAAAATCTCAGCTCTTGACAAACAAACCCAGAGTCATTCCTTCTAGCACCAAAGCCTGCTGATATTATAGTAAAAGGGACAGGCCATCATTCGGACATTGATTCCTTACTAGTACCTTGGTCCCATTGACAGCACTTATGAACAAAGACTTAGTAAAAGGACTGACACACAAATGGTTTTGAGGACCATCATGAACTCACAACCTTTTTTTTCATAAGAGAACATTGTTCATATAGGTCCACTTTTGTACCTCATTACAACTTAAGCATTGTATCTGTCACTAAGAAGGTGATAGGACTATCTCTGATGTTTTCATTCTTCATTTGTTTACTGGTATACTGTTTGTTTTTGGATGTAAAATACTTTGGACTCTAAATGAAGTAGTTGTGCCTGGATACAGCTCTATACCTTGGCCAAACCCTCATAACTCAGACTTTACTGCTTAATCATACTACTGTTGCAAGAGTCAAGAGTCCTTGGCACCCAGAGAGGAGTGCAATAGCACTCAAATGTTTGGGACACCATGGTTGCTTTTGAAATCTTTGATAGAGGCTGGCAGCCCACAAAAGGTGGGTGCTGGCCTGAGCCCCTGTAGTGCTGCCCTGCAAATACAAAATCAAAGCTGTTGACTTCAGAGATTTACCTCACAGGGCATGAATCATCCATAACACATTGTATAAATCTTCTTTTTAAATATTTGCTTAACTGTCACTAGTAAACTAGCTACTAATTCAGAGTTATGTAATCATCTTCGATACATTTAACATAATCGAATTACAAGAAAAACAGTCTAATCAGTAGTGAGAGACTTGACATTAACAATTGTAATCTCTATGAAGATAAATAGTCAGGTGATTGAAGGGCTTTAGAACTGAGCATTAGTTGGGAATGTGATAAATAGGAAATCTGTAGAGCATAACATTGTTGCCCGCATCTTAGATAATTGTCATTGCTCTTGGGGAAACAGACGGTCATGTACAGAAGACTGCCCCCAACTTGTGATAGCTGTGTTGCTCCGAAATGCCTGGCAAATGGACAAAGAAGCATGTTTACTTTAGTGGCTCAGTGGTTGATGCATCCACTCAGGGATATCTGTTTTACTGTGTGGTCACGCTGGTGAGTCTGGTCAGCCTTTCATCTTTCTGAGGTCTACGTAATGAATGCTATTGAATTGGGTAGGAGCAAACATCCATTATCTGTCAGTAGTGCCAAGAGGCCTCCTTTGGGCTGGGGTGAATGTTCGAGGTGAACATGCATTGTACTGATATAAATGCTATGTTATTCCCAGCTGATTATCCAGCTCCAGATGCTGACACAGAAGAACTTGTAAGACACAACTCCATGTGGGAAAGCCTGGTCTAGTGCTTTACTGAATACTGGCTCCTGGCAGATGAGGAGCTGCCTGCAGAGCTATGGGCATTGTTGGGTTTATTTGGCTGATCGTCTCTACAGTGTCACCTCAAATACTGGTCACAGACGTTCATCATCACTGACTTACCTGGTATCACCTGGTAAACCTGCAAACTGGGCAGTGAAGTTTTCTTCTTCATCCTCAGCCTTAGGGTTGTGTTCTGTTGACTGCTTCTGGTCATCCTGATTATGGAGCGGATTAAATTATTTCAGTAGCCCAAAGTTAATTAGCTATTACTGATTTAACTTTCAACTGAACTCTACCATTAATCCCATGTTCCTATTCCTAACAAGTGATTTTATGGGGTCAGTGTTTCTACCCAGTATGTTTAGATTTTGCTAGGTATATCAGGCTTCAAAAAAATCATAGAAATGTTATCAGACCTGCAATTTTACTGACTTGAATAATCTAATCAACCTAATTGTACTGCAGCCGACATATAAATCAATGCTTAAAGCACAGCTTTGCTGTGCACAGCTGCAGCTACTAAAATAAGTGTTAATCCTGAATAGCTTTAAATACACGCTTGTCTTCAGCCACTCTGGGTCCTCATGCACATCAATCACATCTAACCTTGTGCTTAAAGAATTAAAAACAAAGCAGTAATTTGTAATGTAAAAAAATGAGCGCAAAACAGATACCACTTTAGTGACCGAATTGCACAGTTTGAAACCAAAAAAAACTGGGATCAATCCCAAATTTGCTGCTTGAACAAATTGTGTGATCTTAGGCAAATATTTTACTTTACCAAGCCTCCTTTTTCTTTCTTATCATGTGTGAGAGCACCTTTAAATACCTGAGTTCAGGACGTGTGCAGTACAAAAACCTTTTGTATTTATACCTATGGTGTCTGGTTTTTGGTTTCAACCGATCATCACTGTTAAGCATCCTTAGGGCTTTGTGCACTTTACCACTACAAACCAGTGCTAAGGTGCTTGTGCCCACTCCTAAAACCTGGTAAAAGTGGCTTGCACCTGATTGCCATGATTCATTTATGTATAAGTCCCAATTAAAGTTGTAAACCATATACAAAGAGTCAGTAAATTAAACACTACTAATGGACCTGCAGCACTCATTGTACCACCCACTTAAGTAGTACCTTAAAACACGTTTCAGACCTGCCACTGCAGTCTGCCAATTCGAACTAGCAAAATTAGTTTTAGGCTTGGCCAAAGGTTTAATTTTTAAAACATACAAGTCACTCGTAAGGTAGACCCTAAACAGCCTATATAGGTCAGGGTACATTGTACTTAAAAAGGGAGACATATACTTTCAAGTTTTACATGTCCAGTTAGTGAAATATTCCCTAATTTGTGTTTCACTACTGTGAGGCCTGCCTCTCCTATAGGATAACATTGGGTTACCTTATTACATTTATTAAGTGATAATGTTTGGGAACAGTTAGAAATGTCATGTTTGGTGTCTAAGGGATTGTAATTTAAAATCCCCTTTAACAATAAAGTCAGATTTTAAGTCACAGTTCTGAAAATTACACTTTTAGAAAGTTGGCATTGTTTTGTCCTAACTATTTGGTGCCTGTGGCCTCTTTCCTGGGTCACATGACTAGGTGTAGTTGGCCTTTGTGTATTCTTCCCAGACAGTGGGGGGGCTAGGTGTTGACAAAATGGGAGGGACGGAGCGGTGCACAACCCCACTTGTACTTCAAAGTAGCTGCCTCAGCCCACACACACAGAACTTCATATTAGCCTTTTGTGCCACAGACATCCTAGGGCAAGGGCAGGGAGGAAGGAAATTCTAGTCAGTTCTCTTCGGGGGGCTCCAACCATCTTGAATCCACATCTGCACCCAGGCTTAGTGAGTCCTGACCATCAAAGTGGTGCCTCTGCAGTCCCGGAAAGTGTTCCTCAATGTGCCTAGATAGCTCAGATAGTAAATTTTTTGTGGTTTATCCTGAAATATTTTTAAACTGAATCCGGACCAGAGTTCCCTGTCCAGTTAGATAATATCTAAGAACTCCCCCAAGAGAGCCCCACTTGAGCTCAAGTCCACCCTGGTAGTATTATCTTACCAGGGTGGGACGAGGTGGCCGATGATGGAGCATGTCACATTATATGAGTGAGGCCACCGCCTCCAAATCTTTGGGATGTCTAGGGACTCCCGAATAGGAAGGTTACCAGTATAGACTCCTAACAGAAGAGGTCTAGGGTAATGGTTTTGGAGTACAACACATCATGGGGGTTATTACAACTTTGGAGGAGGTGTTAATCCGTCCCAAAAGTGACGGTAAAGTGACGGTAAAGTGACGGATATACCACCAGCCGTATTACGAGTCCATCATATTCTATGGAACTCATATTACGGCTGGCGGTATATCCGTCACATTTGGGACGGATTAACACCTCCTCCAAAGTTGTAATAACCCCCCATGTGTTGTTGCTGTTAAACTGAGGCCAGCGTGGTACTTCGTTAAGCCTCACTATTCTCCCTTTGTGTTTAATATTTGTTTTGATGCTTGACATTGAGTCAAACAAGAAACTCCTTGAATTCTTTGCTATTGAAAGGCAGGCCATTGTCCAATTTGAGAATAGCGGGGATGCCCCACACTGCAAAGATGTCATCAAATCGCTCTGACTTTATCATGAGTTGTCGATGATCAGTCTTCCACCAAGGGAAAACATGAGTGTTCATCAATGACTACTATGAGATGATGTCTGTTAGACTTTTCATCCTTGGCATGGTCTCCCTTAACTTTTTGCCTCTATTTCCCAGGTTGTTGATGTGTGCTGGACTCTTATTTTGCTGTTTTTGTTACTCTGGGCACTTTACCACTGCTAACCAGTGCTAAACTGCAGGTGCTCCTTTACAAAATGTGTATGTAATTGGTTTATCCATGATTGGCATTCACTGTAACAAAGTCACAAATAAACCTTGAGCTGTAACTGACCATGGCTAAGAGGTTTCATCATGTCGGGGGCAGGTAGATGACAGTGCTTGCACCTTATCCAGGTCAGGAGTCATTTCCCTATCAGAAAATACGTGGCCAAAGAAATTTTTTTTTTTTTTTAAACTCGCACTTTGGTGCATTGAGAGTGAGACCTGCATCAGCAAGCAATTAGTACACATGTGTAAGAGCCTTGACCTGCTCCATTTGTGTTGCCCCAAATACCAGTATGTCCTCATTGTAATTGAAAGCATGCGTAATAGGTTGACAGTTAATATGGGCCTAGGTTTAATGATTATATTAATTTATGTCCTACTTTTTCCGAACCCTCAAACTGCCTCTGGATTAAACGTGTCCTCCCTTTGTAGTGTTGGAGAGTAAATTGCATAAAGGGAGTAACTTAGTTATCCAAGTAAAGTATATGAGTACCTGAGGTACGTGGACAAAAGTGGTAAATGACAGGACCGAACATAGTAACTTGCCCAGTAATGACTGATTGCACCAGAACCCAGAGAAAAGACTTCACAGAGAAATATGGGTCAACTCCTAGAACAGTCTTAAAATGCGTATCTAATACTTGTTAAAATGATTGCAGTTGCTTGAAATTGCTCAAACTTTTTTTGTTTTGTTTTTAGATTACGAATATCGTTCAAGTGGATGGTAAGAGCTTTTTCTGGCTACTTAGCTACTGACCAGCTACTGCTTTTGTGGGATAGAATCCTAGGCTACAACTCTTTGGAAATCCTTGCAGGTACTGAAAGTTATGTGTGCTGTGTCTTACTAATATCATTGCTCTAAAGTTTATGCCAGCTGATTACTGATATTTGAGAATGATCATTTACATGGTACGGGTTTTAAAATCGGATTTCTAATGGATTCTGTTCACCTTTTAAATTGGGGTGAGCCAAAACATCTCAGCCAAGATGCCACCACAAAAAGATTATAACAAGGGTGTGTTTTAGCTCTTCTCCTCTTACGTCTTCACATCGTGTAGCTTGTTGCTGTCACTGACCATCAGAAAATGCATAACTCAAAACAATGGGATCCCATCAAATCTCATCTTTTCCTTATGCTGATGGTATTGTGCTATTTAGCAAGACTCCCATGGGTCTCCAAAGATTCATAGCATTTTAATCCAGTTAAACTCACACTAAAGAAAGGGAGATTATCTGGAAAAAACACAACAGTAGTCCTCTTCAAAAGGAAAATAAAGAAAACAGGCTTTTGATATCCAAATAAAATTAAAATACACAGAATTTGCATACAGATATCTTGCCATTCTATTTGACAATTGTGCCAGCTTTGCTGAACATTTGTCACTGATGACAACCAAAGGTTCATATTTAAATAATTATTGAAGAAATTGTGGGGGCAATCATTGGAAACTATTTTGATAGTCATATAATGTAAAGTTCCCCTGGCACTGATAAATGGAACTGAGGCCGCAATGGGAAATGATGCAGCATTTCTGAAAGTTATCACTTTCAAAGACAGGTATTCGTTCTGCCTCAAAACGCTTTACAAGCACAAGTATAACTTGAATTTGGTCTAGCACGTTAACCTTTGGTGCACCAAGCCGCCTGTTTAAAATTATGTTACAGGCACACGGTGCCTCCTTTGAAACATTCAGTAATTTGATATGGACAGAAATTCTTTTAAACAGCTTTAAAAATCGTTGAACTACATGAACCCTGGGAGAACAGTCAAGTTTACGGGCTTTCAAGAGAGTTGTAAATAAATCCTTAAAAACGTCATTTCTAGTGCAGGATAAAATGGATTTATGTAAACGATCACATGGGTAGACTTTTATTAATGACAGTGTCCTAAACATGTGGCAATCTTATCTGCACAAACGTCTCCCAGTACTTCTTAAATAAAAAATCTATTTTATACAGATTTTGGAAGATTCCCTTGTAGTGATTCAAATCCCCATTGGATGGGACCAGATTCCAACGTCAAGTGCATGTTCAGCAGCTGTAGGCAAGAAACAATACTGCATATACTCTGCACTTGTCCACCTCTTACAGAGGATGGCAAAAGACTACTTCATGCTCCACTCAATCATTTCAAGTGTTGGGCACTTTAATACAAAGTTTGTATGGAGACTACACCTTTGTTAATTAAAAGGCATTGTGTGTTTTATGATATTTGTAGATTAGGACATGAAAATAGCAAGGCAACTGAATACTGAAACGCCAACAGAAGCCCGCTCAGTGCGAAACCTTAAACAGTAGCTATTCAAAAAAAAATGCTAGTATTTTTATTCTCAAATCACATGTGTTAGCTACATTTTAAGGAAAAGGGAGACCAGATTAATTATTTTAGCATATTTTATTAGGGTGCACTAACAACAATTGGTAAATCGTAAAATATGTGTATGTTTCTCTTTTGGAGCCAGTTGAGCAAGAAAATCCTTTACCTGGTGTTGGAAATGGCCTTTCTGCAGGGTCCCCACCAAACATTTTGCCTTCCTCCTTCTCTTTTTCTGAACTTATCTCTTTTTCTGAACTTATTTTTGCTGGCTTTAGGACTCTGCGCACTTTAACACTGCTAATCAGTACTAAAGTGCATATGCTCTCTCCTTAAAACATGGTGACATTGGCCCGTACCCAATTGGCTTATTTAATTTTCTTGTAAGTCCCAAGTCAAGTGTACTACACGTGCCCAGGGCCTGTAAATAAAATGCTACTAGTGGGGTGCAGCACTGGTTGTGCCACCCACATAAGTAGCCCCCTAACCATGTCTCAGGCCTGCCTCTGCAGTGCCTGTGTGTGCAGTTTCACTACCATTTCGACTTGGCATTTAAAAATAATTGGCAAGCTTTAAACTCCCCTTTTTCTAACTATAAGTCATCCCTAAGGTAGGCCCTAGGTAGCCCATAGGGCAGGGTGCTATGTAGGTAAAAGACAGGACATGAACATCTGTTCTATATGTCCTGGTAGTGTAAAATTCCTAACTTCGTATTTACACTGCTGTGAGGCCTGCTCCTTTCATAGGATAACATTAGGGCTACCCTCATATACTGTTTGAGTGGTAGACCCTGATATGAGAGGAGTAGCCAGGTCATATTTACTATGGCCAGGATGGTGATACAAAATCCTGCTTAACGGTGAAGTTGGATTTTATATTACTATTTTAGAAATGCTACTTTTAGAAAGTGAGCATTTTTCTACACTTAAATCCTTCTGTGCCTTCAAACCAACGTCTGGCTAGGTTTGTTTGACAGCTCCCTTGTGCATTCACTCAGACAACCCCAAGCACAGGATGCTCAGACACACTTGCATACATCTGCATATTGAATGGGTCTTCCTGGGCTGGGAGGGCCTGACACTCACATGTCAAAGGGCAGTAGCCTGCCCTCACACAAAGTACTGCCACACCTCCTACTGGGACCCTGGCAGACAGGTTGGAACTGAAAGGGAACCTTGTGCACTTCTAAGCCACTCTTTGAAGTCTCCCCCACTTCAAAGGCACATTTTGGTGCTTAAGCAGGGTCTCTGACCGTACCTACACAGACACTTCTGAGGTAGACTTTTCACCTTCATCAGACACTTCCTGGAGAAAAGAACCTGAACCAGAATCTGCAGCCTGCCCAGAAGAACTGCCTGGCTGCCCAAAGGACTCACCTGACTGCTTTCTGTGAAGGACTGCTGCCTTGCTGTTGCCCTGCTGCCTTGCTGCTCTCTGGCTGTGGTGAAAAGTGCTCTCTACGGGCTTGGATAGAGCTTGTCCCCTGTTCCCTGAAGTCTCAGGACCAAAAAGACTTCATCTCTACAAGAAGGACTCCTTGTGTGGACAAATTTGGCGCACAGCCTGCCAGAAAGAATACACAGCCTGCGCCGCTGTGAAAAAGTCACCGCACGAAAACCGGAACGACGCAGCCTGACTTCGCAATGAGAAGATCGACGCAGCAGCAACATAGCAACCAGAAATCCAACGCACGGTCCACTGGATTAACGCACGGCCCATTGGATTTACGCACAGCCAAACCGAAATGACGCAGCCCGACTTCCAGAGAGGAATCGACGCAGCGGCTGCAGTGCAGTAGAAATTTCCATGCTACGCCCAGCGGATCGACTCAGGCCCTGCGGCTTCATCCTTTAAGTGCCAGAAATCCATGCAGCGTCCCCGTGGTGTCTGAAAACCCCGCAACCCGAAGAGAATCCAAGACGAAGCGCCGGAAATCGACACAAAGTCTTGCCTGCATGAAAACGAAACAACGCATCACCGTGTGAGGCCGGAAAATTAACGCACACCTCCCTGTTTTCCACACATCTCCTCCTCTGCAGTTGTTTGCAAAGATTTTGAACACAACCCATGTACTTTGTACTTGAAAGAGACATTTATTGCTTTTAAGAGACTAAAGACCCTTTATATCATTTTTAAAGTGATATTTTCAACATATACTTATTGCATCCAAATTGTTTTGACCTGCATCTTCTCAAATAAATATTAGATATTTTTCTAAACACTGTGTGGTGTATTTTTGTGGTACTATACTGTGTTGTTGCATGATTTATTGAACAAATACTTTACACATTGCCTTCTAAGTTAAGCCTGACTGCTCAGTGCCAGGCTACCAGAGGGTGGGCACAGGATAATTTGGATTGTGTGTGACTTACCCTGACTAGAGTGAGGGTTTTGGATTGGACAGGGGCTAACCTGACTGCCAACCAAAGACCCCATTTCTAACACCTGGTATCTATGTAATTTTGACATAGCCTTTATTTTATGCCTTATGGGTACCTCTAAATGGAAATTGTTAAGTTCATGGTACTAGCAACATTTATAATCTTTGCATGATTCATTGGTATTTTTCCTGGAAAAGTCAAACATCTGCATTACAAAACATAGGTCTGTTAGATTTATTGGTTGGAAAGTTGAATATGAATGGTAAATAATGTGATTATTTGCTGATATTTGTTCAACTTTTTAAAGTACATATGTAATATTTGTAGACGTTTTTATTGTATTGATTTTAATAAACCTTATAATAAAGAATGTAATTCCTCACAAAAGGTAACAATAACATGAGCAGACTCCACTACATTCTAAAAATGTTTCTTCATTATGACAACCTCGGAATGAGGCTATGCTTTACTAACGCAGTTCAGTAAATGTGCAGTTGTACAGCATGAGGTTGTATGGCTGCAGTACATTTGAAATGTATGTAAATATATAGGAATACTAAGATTTCAGTGGCCATCAAGGTGGTATAAAAATGACGTAGCAGATCAATAATAAAATGTTACAGCACATGTTAAAGAACACACAGGCACTGACATTTTCCTAGTGTACCTGTATGTAGTAAGGCACTTTCTAAGGCCCCCTTTTTGCCAGGAGGCAAAACCTTCACAATAATTAAATTGCAAACAACCTAATATTCTTCTTTGTCACTATTTTCATTATCCTAACGCATATGAAGCAGATTAGCAGGGGCAGAGACTTTAATAATGCAAGCACATTGTATAATGGAAATCATCAGTTTAACTTGTATGTGTAAAGTCGGCATCATCAAAATAACGATTTGAAAGCTCTTTATTGCCCAGTTCCTGAATATCACTGACAGCCAAGACCAGATACAACTCACATGAGATAAAAAACATTTTAGATTTCATGTAGCTTCTTAAAATGTCATATCTGTTCATGTACGCTAAGGGAGGTAATGGGGAGATGTATACAACACTCAGAACCTACAGTTACGCAAACCCTCCTCCTTGGCTTCCAGAAAGTAATCCAAAGCCATTGCATTTTCTAAATGCATGGTTTGCTGGGTATTTAACTGTTCTGTCATCAACCCTAAAGATATGGCACTTTTGTTGGATACCTCATCTGATATTTCAGGACTTTGGGGGTGATTCTGACCCCGGCGGTCAAGGACCGCCGGGGCCAGGGTCGGCGGGAGCATCGCCAACAGGCTGGCGGTGCCCCGCAGGGCATTCTGACCGCAGCGGTTTGGCCACGGTCAGAACAGGAAAACCGGCGGTCTCCCGCCGGTTTTCCGCTGCCCTCATGAATCCTCCATGGCGGCGCAGCTTGCTGCGCCGCCATGGGGATTCAGACACCCCATACCGCCATCCTGTTCCTGGCGGTTCGCCCGCCAGGAAC
Organism: Pleurodeles waltl; assembly: GCF_031143425.1. Taxonomy (NCBI): domain Eukaryota; kingdom Metazoa; phylum Chordata; class Amphibia; order Caudata; family Salamandridae; genus Pleurodeles; species Pleurodeles waltl. The sequence goes on along the minus strand of NC_090437.1, from coordinate 1,082,132,734 downwards.
AGGATGGCGGTATGGGGTGTCGTGGGGCCCCTGGGGGCCCCTGCAGTGCCCATGCCAGTGGCATGGGCACTGCAGGGGCCCCTGTAAGAGGGCCCCACAAAGAATTTCAGTGTCTGCTTAGCAGACACTGAAATTCGCGAAGGGTGCAACTGCACCCGTCGCACCTTCCCACTCCGCCGGCTCCATTCGGAGCCGGCTTCCTCGTGGGAAGGGGGTTTCCCGCTGGGCTGGCGGGCGGCCTTCTGGCGGTCGCCCGCCAGCCCAGCGGGAAACACAGAATAACCGCAGCGGTCTTCTGACCGCGGTGCGGTATTCTGGAGGGGGGAACTCTGGCCGGCGGCCTCCGCCGCCCGCCAGAGTTAGAATGACCCCCTTTGTCTAGTTTCTCAGCAGTATATGCAGTAGGTACTGGTATATACCATTGGTGTTTCAAAACTTAAGACGTTCTTTCATTAATTTTGGATATCAGATTTCTTCATTTTTAAATTTGTCCTGGTCAATCACATTCAATAAGTTTAAACTCCAGCCAAGCTATATCTTTTAAGATGACCTGATTTAGAGGAGAGGTATTTAGAAAGAAACTTCACAAATTTGCTATGTGGCTCATATCCCCTTCTCTCCTTTACAAACGTCTTTTGATACCTCTGTGTTATATGGGTTCTACTATAATAATAGGACAGTGTATTAGGACATCAGAACTTCAGGATGTGGGAGACTGAGTCTGTCCACACCATCAGAAACTGTCGGCCCAATTCCTGGCTAACCCCAAACCAACCGGGGTGAAAGGTGGTTGTGGCAACCTCAAACAGCTTTGACTCCCCAGAGAGGCTGGAAAATCAGCTCTTACCCTTTTGTTGTTTTACTGATGCCAAGGTGAGACACAAAGAGATGCAAGATAAGTTTTTAATACATTTATTGAAACAGTCGCAATTTTGCATATAGCAAACGGGCTGCAGTAATTAGGCAAATGCAACAAAGCAATCAGCGTTATAAACATGATAAAGAAAATAAACAATCCAATGTAATTCTAGATGTTGTAGAGGTTCCTACATAACCCTACATCTATACTCAAGAGCATACCAGGTGTACCCTTCACCCTGGCCCAAACTAAAGCCCTCATTATGAACACGGCGGTGTTCACCGCTGTGTTCATGCTGGCGGTCATTCAACTGACCGCCAGCCTCCCTGGGACCACCCGGCCGCATAAAGAACATTCTGTTGGGCCGGCAGGTGGAAACATTGTTTCCGACCGCCGGCTATCAGAATGCATGGCCGGGACATTGCCTCTTTGCGGCGGGTGCAGCTGCATCCGTCGCGCAGATCACTGCCCGTAAATCGGGCCAAGTGCATGGGCAGTGCAGAGCACCCCTTCCGCCAGCATTTCCCTGGCGGGGGAACCCGCCGGGGAAAGGCTGGTGGCAGTAGGGATTATTATCCGAAGGCAGCAGCGCTGTCCTGTCGGGTAATGATTCCCTGCACTGTCAGGCTGCCTGTCGGAGGCAGCCTGGCGGTGGAGGCGGCCTTCCATGTGTTCATTATATGGCGGTTCAGCCTGCCATGCCGAGGGCGGTCTTTTCACCCACCGCCGGCATGGAGGGCTGAACTGACGGGGTTCATAATGACCCCCTAAGTGTTTACCCTTGCCCCATCACTGAATACAGTGTCAGGAGTCGGCCTGCGGTGTAACTAGCAATCCTCTCAGGGATTGGTAGGTTAGAGCCAGCTGAACAGCATGTCGAACAGCATTCATCCCAGGATGGTGGGGGCCAGAACACCCTCTACCCCTTCCGGGTCAGTGTATCACTTATATTATAAAACCATACTGTATTAGAAGCACAGACCTGATGTTATGCTGTGTCTAAGTGTTAGAAGCTGTCGCCTGAATGGGCAACACAAACCAATATATTGTGTACAACATTCTTAGCCTTTGACTTAAAGTATTGCTCACATGTTGATTAAAGGGTAACTAAACAAGCAGTGGGTTCTCCATATTCCTAGAATAAAAGCTAGTGGATAAAATATGCAAAAGGTCTTTGCTAAAAACAGACTAACTGAATAAAATATGAAATCTAAAATGAAGCTAAAACATGGATGACCAGCTCGTGTCCTAGAAGTCCTCCCGACAAAGCTAATGAATAATAAACATGCAAATGAGAGTGACAATAAATCCAACCATTGGTAAGCAGTGTCTGGTCACTGAGCCTACTGTAATCTGACAGTAGGTCTTTTCACAACCAGATAGCTTGTGTTGCCTAGTAGGTGAGACCTAAAAAGTCCCAGTGCAATATAGATGCATACATTGCAACACATGCACGTGTTTATGACATGAACATGTGCATGAATTAGCTCGCTTATGTGAAAATGTGCATCACCAGCATGCTCGCACAATTCATGATTCGATAGCCATATTGGCTTTTGACCCCTAGTGTGACAACATATCTGTCCATAATTAGGGAAATGACTGCTCCAGTGGCCAATCGCACCTGCTGGGCCCTTCTAAAAAGTGAAAAATATGAACCAAAAAATGGGGCCACGGATCAGTGGAGAAGGAAGCCGATGGGTGGGTCCATTACAAGTGGTGTTTAGTAGGAAGGAGTGGGAACATCGATCAATAAATCAAACAGGATTTATAGTCTGTGGCTAATCATCCACAAGGGCACAAAGGGACTGAGAAAATAGCGGGTTCTCTGAACAGCCAGGTCTTGAGTCCTTTCCTGAATTCCTGAAGAGAGGATGAGGCCTGTAGAGGGACAGTTTGTTCCAGAATTTCACTGCGAGAAAGGAGAAGGAGCATCCTCCACTGTTGCTTCAGTGGATGCGGGAGGGGTGCATGGGAGAGGTAAGCAAGAATGCAGATGTCTGGAAGGTTGGTGGAAGTTCAGGTGGTGCTTGATGTATGCTGGTCCTTGATTGTGAAGGGCCTTGTAGGTTTGAATCAGCATCTTAAATTTACATATTTTCTGAATGGGGTGCCAGTGGAGATTTTTGAGGTGGGAAATGGTGTGGGTCCATCTAGGGAGGTCCCTAGTCTGGCCACTGAATTCAGTACGGTCTTTAGTCTCTTCAGGAGGTGCATGGTGATTCCTGCTTTGAGTGCTTTGCCGAAGTCTAGCTGGCTGGTGACTAAGGTTTGAGTGACTGTTTGTCTGGTGTTGATAGGGAGCCATTTGAAGATCTTACGGAACATGCAAAGAGAGAAGAAGCAGGCGGAAGGGCCTGCATTGATCTGGTTTTTCAAAGTGAGCTTGCTGTCCAGGATGATGCCAAGGTTGCGAGTGTGGTCTGGCAGAGTGGGTGCTGATCCTAGTTTAGTAGGTCACCAGGAGTTGTTCCACAGGGAGGTGTTTATTCCCAAAGATCACGACTTCCATTTGGTCTGTGTTGAGTTTTATTCAGTTGTTATTCATCTAGTTAGCGATGCCCTGTGGAAGTTGGCCTTCATGGTGGAGGGGACGTCTTATAGTGAGAGAATGAGATGGGTGTTGTTTGTGTAGGGTATGATGTTCGTTCTGCGGGTTCTGACGATGTTGGCCAAGAAGGTCATGTAGATGTTGAACAGTGTAGGGCTGAGAGACGAGCCTTGAGGGATGCCGTGGATGATGTTCGTGGGCTCTGAGGTGGAAGGTGATAGGCCGATTCTCTAGGTTCTTCTGGTGATGAAGGATACAATCCATTTGAGAGCTTTTTCTTAGATTCGGATGTGATGAAGCCTCTTGATAAGGGTGTAATGGGACACAGTGTTGAGTGCTGCTGAGAGGTCAGGGAGAATCAGGGCGGCTGTTTCTCCCCCGGTCAAGGAGGGTTCTGATGATGTCAAGTGGCAGTGATCAGTGTGGTTTCAGTGCTGTGGTTGGTGTGAAATCCAGATTGGGAGGGGTCCATAAGATTGTTGATCTCCAGGTGATCTGTGAGTTGGCAGTTGATAGCCGTTTCAAGGTCTTTGGTGGGAAAAGGGAGCAGAGAGTTGGGATGGTACTTCTTGAGTTTGCCAGGGAAAGGGATTTGACTTTTGCATGTTTTCATACTATTTGGAATGTGGCCAGAGTTATGGGTGAGTTCAAGATGGTTGTGAGCTCACTACTTATCATCTTTGTCCTGAGATTGAAAATGTGGTGGGGACAGGGATCTGTGGCGGCTCCTGAGTGGACGGAATTCATGATAGCTTTGGTGTTTTGGGTTGTGAGCTGGTCCCAGATGGTAAGCAGGTGGTTGGAGATAGCATTGGGGTTTGTATCCATGGGAGCAAGGAGGCTGAGGGTGTCGGCAATGTATGGATTGGACTTTGAAGTTGTTGTAGATGGTGGAAATTTTGTCATGGAAATAGTCCACAAGGGTGTCGTAGAGTTCCTGAGAAATCTGATGATATATTCAGTGGATGAGGGGTTGGAGAACTCAATGACAATGTTGAAGCCTTTGCTGTGGTTAGAGCTGGCTTCAATGCGGTTGGCCAGGGCACCCCTCCTCGTCTCTTTCAGTAGTTGGTGATATTGGTTGAAGGACAACTTGAAGGTGGCTCGGTCTGTGGGCTCCTTGCAGGTGCACCCTTTCCTTTCTAGTCTCTTGCCACTGTGTTTCACGATTCTGAGTTCCGTGTTGTACCAACTGGCCTGTTTAGTAGGTCTCTTGAGTTTGGTGGGCTTGACAGAGACGATTCTGTCCGCACAATTTGTGATCCAGGCAGAGAAGTTCTTGGCGACCTGTTCTAGGGTGGTTGCGGTGTCAGAGTAGGAGGTGATGAGGGCATCGGTCCTCTAGCTCTGTGATAATTTGTTCCAGCTGCGGTATGAGGTGCTCGAAAGCTTGATGGCTGTGTTGAGGGATCCTGTGATGGTGAAGTGGACAATGGCGTGGTCTGCCCAGGTGAGGTCAGTGACATGGCTGTTCTTGACTCTGTTGCTGGGCGTGAAGATGGAGTTGAGAGTGTTTTCTGCATGGCGTACAGGGTCCGTGACTGGTTGGGGATGTTGTTCATGCTTTCAAGAAGGTTGGTGGTGTTGGCATTGTTGATGTTGTCAAGATGAAACTTGAGGTCTCCAAGGAGGATCTAGTGTTTCGAGTTGATGGAGCGAGAGGCGATGAATTCGCGGATGGCGTTGCAGAGACTGTGGCGTGGTCCTAGAGTTCTGTAGGTAAGGGTGCCTCTGATGGTGGTTTTGCCATTGTTTTGAAATTGAAAAATGATGGGGTGATGAGGGGAGTGTCGTCTACAGCGGTGGTGCAGTGGATGGTTTCCTTGTAGAAGATGGCATTTCACCTCCATGTTTGTTGATGCGGTCCCGATGTGCTATCTTGTAGTCATCTGGAGTTGCTCAGGCAATGACGGGAGCTGATGCAGGGTTGAGCCGGGTCTCGGTGAGGAAGATAAATTCAGGGTTGAGGGAGGTAATGGTGTCCCAGATCTCAGTGGCATGCTTGAAGAGTGATCCTGCGTTGAGCAGGAGGTAGTGGAGCTCTTTTAAAGCAGTCGTGGTTGGCATGGTCGGCGTGGTGGTGGCTGTTGTGCATGCGGGTGCTCTAGAGATGCAGGAGAAGAGACCGTGCTGGCAAGTAAAAGGTACTACTGTTGTTCATGGAGAAGTGTGGCAGCAGTTGTTGCAGAGTCTGGGCTCAGAGCTCAGTGGTAATGTATCGCCATGTAGTGGGCGAGCCAGGAGTTCTGGTGCTGGGGGCAGTCCAGGCATACGTTGGCTTGCCTTTTGTGTGCCTTCGCCATGCAGGTGGCACGCCTGCTGCACAGCCGCACTGTGGCCTCCATTAAGTAGGTCATGGGAGGAGGCAAGGGTGCTGGAATGTGGTGGCCAAGGCCTGCAAGGGCGGGAAGCGCGAGGGAGATGAGACTGAAAAAAAGGTTGTAAAAATGATGAGAAAGCGAACAGGCGGGAAAACAACAGAAATTAACAAAGGCAGTACCAAACTAAACAAAGATGAGGTAAACAAGGTTGAGCACAATGGAAAATTGAACACTTCAATAACCAGGAAGGTAGGGAGGCAGCAATGGGGGAGCTGCCACATGGAGGGGTGGGGAAAGTAATGTATGGCTGGGTAGTGAGGGATCAGCACATGTGGAGATATGAGAAGAGGAATGTTAGAAATGGGGTCTTTATTTGACAGTCAGTTTGCACCTTGTCCAAGTAGGGACCCTCATTCTAGTCGGATAAGGGAGATACCCGCTCAGATAACCTCTGCTCACTTCCTTGGTAGCTTGGCACGAGCAGTCAGGCTTATCTCAGAAGCAGTGTGTAAAGCATTTGCACATTACACACAAACACAGTGAAAACACTACAAAAGGACACCACACCAGTTTTAGAAAAATAGCCAATATTTCTCTATATAAAACAAGTCTAAAACGAGAAAAATTCAACATACAGTAATAAAGATTTGAACTTTACAAGAATTAACTTAAAAATACAGTTCCTTGAAGTTGATAACTCCACCTGGGGCTATCACCGCGTTGTGATCAACAAAACCAACAGTTCAGGCCTGCTACAGTGTCAGAAAGACCCGCAAATAGTACCTTGGCATTGCAGGGCGTCGTGATCCTCATGATGAGACCTGGAGAGCGCGGTGTCGCTGGCGTCTCATTGTTGGTTCAGGAGTCGGTGCAGGGGTCGTCGGGCCCTCGAAGTCACACGCTTTGCAGATCGAACTCCAGACTGATGAAGTCCGGAGCTCCGCCGTGGATGGTGTGAAGGCCATGGTGCAAAGTGAGACAATGCGACGTTTGGTGCCCACAGGTCACAGTACAGGCAGCGGCTTGGTGACGCCATCCAGCGGCGTCGGTGAGACCAGGGCTGCGGTGTGAAGTGGGGCGGTGTGACGTGTGGTATCACCAGGTCACAGTGCAGGCAGCATTGTCGTTGCTGCGACAGCACTGTCATTTGTAGGCCCAAGTCTGCGATGTGGCACGGGACGGGCTCTGTGCGGCATCCTTGGGTTGAAATGCAGACAGGGGCATCTGTTGACGACACTGGAGTCGATGGTGCTGGCATTGGTGGACCGGGGCTGCGGTGCGGGACGGGACGGTGCTTTGTGCACTTCACAGGCAGTGTCCACAGGCCACGGTGCATGCAGAGGCTCTGATGTTGGCAAGAGCGTCATCATCGGGGAAGCCCAGGCTGCGGTGTGAGCAAGGTGATGCCGTAGTGCGTGGCCCACAGGTCACGGTTCGAGCAGCGGGTCAGTGAAGTCGTCTGATGACGGCATCGGTGAGACCAGGGTCATGGTACGAAGTAGGGCAGTATGGCGTCAGCAGATCATGGTGCAGGCCAGCAGCGTAGTAGGCGGGGTCGCGGTGTTTTCTCCTCTTGAACAGCACAGAACACACAGTTCCCAGGGCTGCAGGTCAAGGAATCTAAAGTCTTGGGTGTCCCTGAGACTTCCAACAGGAGGCAAGCTCTACTGCAAGCCCTTGGAGAACTTTCTCAAGCAGGACACACAGCAAAGATCACCCTTTGCACTCTTTTCAGGCAGAAGCAGCAACTGCAGGCCAGTCCAGCAAAGCAACACAGCAAAGGGACTGTACTCCTCCAGCTCTTCAGCTCTTATTCTGGGCAGAGGTTCCTACTGATTACCGAAAGATTCTAAAAATCTGGGGTTTTGGTTCCAATACACATACCCCTTTCTGCCTTTGAAGGTGGCAAACTTCAAAGCAAAGTATCAAGTGTTTGCAAGATACTTGCTTGTCCAGGCCAGGCCACAGACACACACCAGGGGGTTGGATACTGCATTGTGTGAGGGCTGGCACAGTCCTTTCAGGTGTAAGTGACCACTCCTCCCTCCACTCTAGCTCAGATGGTTCATCAGGATATGCAGGCTACACCACAGCTCCCTTTGTGTCACTGTCTACAGAAGAGGTGTAAACAGCCCAAATGTCAAAATGACCGAGACGGGGAATCCACAAACAGGCAGAGTCACAGAATGGATGAAGCAAGAAAATGCGTACTTTCTAAAAGTGGCTTTTTCAAACTCACAATCTAAAAAACAACTTACTGAAAGATGTATTTTTACATTGTGAGATCAGAGACCGTAAACTCCACATTTCTATCTGCCCTCAAAGGGAATCTGTGCTTTAAAGTTATTTAAAGGTAGTCCCCATGTTAGCCTATGCGGGAGATAGGTCTTGCAACAGTGAAAACCAAATTTGCCAGTATTCCACTGTTAGGACATGTAAAACACACCAGCACATGTCCTACCTTTTAAATACACTGCACCCAGCCCATGGAGCTACCTAGAGCCTACCTTATGGGTGCCTTACATGTACCTAAAGGGAAGGTTTGGGCCTGGCAAGTTGGTACACTTGCCAGGTCGAATTGGCAGTTTAAAACTGCACACTCAGACACTGCAGTAGCAGGTCTGGGCCATGTTTATAGGGCTACTAATGTGGGTGGCACAACCAGTGCTGCTGGCCCACTAGAAGCATTTGATTTACAGGCCCTGGGCACATCTATTGCACTGTACTTGGGATTTACCAGTAAATCAAATATGTCAGTCATGGATATACCAATCACCTATACAATTTACATAGGGAGCACCTGCACTTTAGCACTGATCAGCAGTGGTAATAAATAAATAAACCAGTAAAAACAGATTCCCATATACCATAAAAACAAGAGGTCAGAAGGAAAAAAGACAGAGAAGACATGTCAAAAAGCTGCCAGGTCTAACAGGGAAGCAGCACAAAAGGGACAGGGAGAGAGTGAAAAAACATATGCACTCCCATAGAGTGTTGAAAGCAAACGAAAAGCAAGCATTGGCAAAGAAATTATGTCTGGTCTTGATTGCCAGCCTTTTGGCTTTGTCGATGACTGTTTTGTTATGTTTTGTTTTGTCATGTAATTTGCAAAACTTTATTGTTGGGGAGGCTATTGGGTCGTTGTCAATCTGAAAAAGGAACAGGGGTTTAAAGAATAAATACTTTTGGCTTAAACACACATTGCAATAATAGTCCCTGGCATTAAGGGAAACTACTTTGGATGTGCATATGTGCCTTATAAAAATGAAGAATGATGTCACAGTGAAGGTAGCTACTTGATGACCCACTGCCCTGAGCTTTATGTTGTAGTGGGTGAAAAGCAAATGTCAATGATAAAGTAACAGACCTATAGATAAAGAGGGACGGCTAAATAAGTATGTATATTATACACAAAGGTTAAGTGAAATCAAAGAGTTTGGGCTAACGCCTAGGCAAGCATTGCAAAAGCCAGTATATCTCGACTTTAAAAGAACAAGCTTTTGGCTTTGTTCATTGTTTGTGCCTTTGGCATGCAGACTCATGAATCTCGATGTATGGAACCCATTGTCCGCAGCCTTGAAGTAGGTTTTCTATGTAAGAAAACATATTCTAAGTTGGTCGCCGATACGCACACGTGCGTAGTGAAGCATGCACCATGACATGTGAGGCTGCAAGCGTAATTACGCATGTCGACCATTTTAAATTTGCCATTGTAACATGGCAGGTGAGTATATTAGAATGGTAACTTAAAATATTTGGTTTATTCTAAAAAGAAATGAAGAAAAAGAAAGTGAGCGGCCCAACACCACCCCAATAAATAAATACATTTTAAAAAGTAACATGGGGGTGGCACATTGAGCATCGTGGTGTTGGGAAGGGGACAAAAAAATAAGTGAGTTGCCACCAGCTTTTTGCAGGTGCCGTGCATTCTTTTAAATAAATATTCTAAAAACTGCTACACGGGGAGCAGACTTTGGAGCATTATGGAGGTGACAAGGAAAACCCTTGGAGATACCTTGGCAGAGGGGAGTGCAAAGAAACACATGGCATTGGCAGAGGTAATAGATGTGGCTATAACGTGTTAATACATCGAAATAGCATTTGTGTGTGCCTGCATTTGCATGGGTTAGCTCATTAAAGATAGATTTAACAGCTTTGCCACAAGATCTATCTGGAGCAATGGAAGAAAGACACTTAAAATTAAATATGAGAAAACCTGTAGAGGGAATTAAAACAACACGGTATAACGTTATTAGAATAGTCAGTAGGGTAAGACAGAGGGGAAGAACGATGGGTAAGCCACAGAAAAACAATTTAAAAACGCATTTGGAATAGTTAATCTGGGAATATATACAGACAGAACAATGCCATGTGTAGTAATCGTGCTTGATAGAAATTGAAACCCCTCAAGCTTTTGAATGCACCAGATGGCAAAACAGTTAAACACACATTAACATTGTGTTGAGGAAGGTTGTTACTATTTACTGTTAATGCACAGAAAAACTATGTTACAATATAATGTAAGGCAGTCCTGTCCTTGTCTAAAAAGGCGAAGTCAGGCATTTTCGATCCCCGCCTACCACAATATTGAGATGGGATGATAGCGTGACGTTAAATATGAGAACACCCTGTCTATACAAACAATAGGTTTGTCATTTTATGGTACACACAAAATCAATATTTCAGATCACATAAGCGTAAAAAATGCCCTGCTTGTAACAACTGTACCTAACAATGTGTGCAAACACGCAACAGCGCAATGTATTTAAAAGTAAGTTGCAAATTCTCCTAGCCTGTTGGTGAAGGGGAAGTCTGATTTTATTAAATACAAAGGCGTTAATTATTATGTAGTCTCTTTTTCCGTTTTTTATTGAATAGCACCTTTAAAGCACTAAGTTGCCCAAGAACCTTCTCCCTTGGGCAGAAAAAACATAAACCCACTATAAATAGAGCATTCCTACCACCATGACCTCTTTCTGGATTATTGATGGTCTAAGTCCATGGGAAAATCTAAACAGTGCAAAAACTAGGACAAAACCCATAAGTAGCCAAACAATTTCCTCTTTGCCTTAAAGAACTTCAATACGAACATATTCTCCATCCAAAAGGAGGGTCTTTCTTTAGCCACAATGCCACTCTGCACCACAGACCATTTTCTGGCTGGACATGATTGTCACTTGGAATACCCTTCAACAACATTTTACCACCATTGTAAGGGTGTGCATACATTTAGTGGTGGGATAATATGTGTCTTCTTTGTCTTTAATGAAATCAGAACTCTCCTTCGCCAACTGCCTAGAAGAATCTGCAATTTTATTACTAGACAAGAGGCTCATGTTATGGAAGCTTAAAGCAAAAACAACTGTCATTGCTGCATGCAGATTTGGCTTACAGCAGAAGGTCTTAACCGTCGACACTGTAGGCTAGTGCTTCCCAAATTGTGGGACGAGACCTGCGGGGGGGTTTCCAGCCTATTTCTGGAGGTTTGCGAAAAAGCAATAAATGAAGGTGTTTTTACATTTTGTATTTATCTTGTCACATTTGCTATGCTTCAAAGACAGAGGACAGTTGGCAGGCCATGTCTTCTAAGAACCTGCTGTTTATTTTTTATACATGGGAATTGGTGTTTACTTTTCTTTCCCTGACTTCAAAGTGAGAGACGTGTTTAAAGGGAACTATGTGACAAAATTGATGGGGTATGTGAAGTGTGATAGGAAAGGCTGTAGGATGTCATTTTTTGTAACACACAACATTTAAGTACCTGCAAATGAACTGTACACATATGTATGAGTGGTTAAAAAGACAAAAATAAAGCAAATTTTTTTGTAATTCTGAAAAATGTTTTAATACGATCAAATCAAATGATGACACTTTACCTGGTGATGCGCAAATGATAAATATTCACTGGAATTTGATTTCCACACATTATAATTTGTGTGCTGTTAGACCTGACAGCCTTAGGGTGGTCATTCCCCCAACTTTTTGCCTGCCTCCTTCCATTTTTCCGACCCTATTTTTGCTGGGTTTAGGACTCTGAACACTTTACCACTGCTGACCAGTGCTAAAGTGCATATGCTCTTTCCCCTAAACATGGCAACATTGGTTCCTACCCAATTGGCATATTTAATTTACCTGTAAGTCCCTAGTAAAGTGCACTACATGTGCCCAGGGCCTGTAAAATAAATGCTACTAGAGGGCCTGTAGCACTGATGTGCCACCCACATAAGTAGCCCCTTAACCATGTCCCAGGCCTGCCATTACAAGGCCTGTGTGTGCAGTTTCACTGCCACTTCGACTTGGCATTTAAAACTACTTGCCAAGCATTACACTCCCCTTTTTCTACATATGTCACCCCTGAGGTAGGACCTAGTTAACCCATAGGGCAGGGTGCTTTATAGGTAAAAGGCAGGACATGTATGTATGCGTTTTACATGTCCTGGTATTGAAAAACTCCCAAATTTGTTTCCCACTACTGTGAGGCCTGCTCCTCTCTTAGACTAGCATTTGAACTGCCCTCATATACTTTTAAGTGGTAGATCCTGATCTGGAAGGAGTAGCCCTGTCATGTTAAGTATTGCTAGAATAGTAATAAAAAATCCTGCTTACTGGTGAAGTTGGATTTAATATTGCTATTTTAGAAATGCCACTTTTCTTACTACCATCTGTGCCTTTCGGCCTGTATCCAGTCTACGTCTGGTCTGTGCTTGTTAACAGCTCCCCTTGTTCCATCGACCCAGACAGCCATAAACACAGGACACTCAGTCACATCTGCATTCATCTGCATACTAAATGGGCCTCCCTGGGCAGGAAGGGTGGAGGGGCTTTCTCTTACACTTCAAAGGCCAGTGGCCTGCCCTCACACAAAGGACTGGTAACCCCTCACAGGGATCCTGTCAAACAAAACTGGGCTGAAAGGGGAACTTGGGCACTTTGAAATCACTCTTTGAAGTTTCCCCCACATCAAAGGAGTTTTGGGTATATAAACTGGGTCTCTGACCCCACCAGACAATTCTGGACCTACACCAGGACTTTGTCAGAGAGACTGCATGGCTGCCCAAAGGACTCATGTGGACTGTCTTCCTCTATATTGTCCTGCTGGTGCTCCTGACTGTGCTGTAAGGACTCTCCCTTCCTCCAAAAGTGCTCTCCGAGGACTTGGATTGAGCTTGCCTCCTGTTTCTGAAGACTCAGGGCCAACAAAGACTTCACCCATTCAGGAAATCTTCATGCGTCGGAAAATCGATGCAACACCGGCAGAAATCATCGCAGCACCTGGATCGCTGCTAGAAAATCGTTGCACCGCCAACTGGAACGATGAAGGGCCAAACTTGCAACAGGAAATCGACACAGCGCCTGCCTCGCAGCTGAAATTTCACTGAATCTCCTGCCAGATCAACGCAGCGCATGCTCCTTCTACCACTGCGTTAAGGATTTTCAACGCATCGTCCCAGGGCATCAAAATATCCTCACATTGCAGTAAGGAACCAAGGCTGCACTCCTGGAAATTGACGCATCACCTTGCAGCATGGAAAGAAACGATGTATTGCCTGTGCCGCGCCAGAAAATCTGACGCAGCACCTTATTTTAATATGCATCTCCTCTACTGCAGCCCAGTGCATAGTTATTTTTGGCTCATCCAAGGTATTGTGTGTAACAAAGATACAACAACTGATTCTTAAGGATTGAGACTCTGTTAAACCTTTAAAAAGTGATATTTTGACGGGTGCATATTGGATTGCTGTTGTTTTGATCTTATTTTATTCAGATAAATATTATCTATTTTTCTAAATCTGTGTGGTGTATTTGTTCTGGTGTTTTCAATGTGTTACTGTATGAGTTATTGCACAAATACTTTACACATTGTCTTCTAAGTTAAGCCTGCCTGCTCTGTGCCTAGCTCCCAGATGGTGAGCACAGGATAATTTGTGCTGTGTTGTGACTTACCTGGCTACTATTGTGGTCCCTACTTCGACAAAGGGCTATACCTCTGCCAACTAGGGACCCAATTTCTAACATGTGGTATATAGTTTGCTCAGTAAAACTGGATGTCCATTAAAATTTAGCGGCCATTTCAATGGAAAATGTGTGTCTGTTAATGACTTTGAATGGCCACTACACAATGCTCTAGTAATATATTTGTGACTGTGTGCTCCAAAACGCACCACCAGCTACATGATACACATTTACCACTTCCTGATAAATATATTTGCTACACTTTGAGGGTAGCTAGGATTTTTCACAATCTCTATGACTTTAGTGTTTAACATTGATGCCCATACGTACAACAATGTTCCAAAGGGAAACACTTGAGTACATAGTACATTTGCAGGAATTATACAATGTCCCTTCTATCACAATCAATGTTTCAGAAGATTCTTAAATTTAATGGTCAGTACCATCTTGAGTAAACAGACTACTCCAATGTGTGGAAAGGTGCTACAAGTGACGATGCAGTAAGAGTGCAAAATTGGTGGACAATGTGCAAATAATAAGCAAACATAGCACATATAATCACAAAACATTAAAACATACAACAAAGAGGACAATAAAAATACATTATATGGGTTTCTGAGAGTCAGGCAGCCGATGCAAATGTGGTTAAGAGTGAGAAGTGACATTTCGACCCCTTATCAACACTAAACAGGTCTCACTCAGTATAGACTAGTAGCAGCCTTGACCCATAAAGGAAGAAGCATCAATGTAACATCAGGAGAATAAGTGGATGACCAATTTCCTACAAATGGACATGACCAGTGGTGCTCAGATTTGAAACAGCCTTTGGGTATTTGGTAATGTAATCTGGTGCTCTTGTAAAGCACTCCAATGCCCTTGGGCAGTGTTAGGACTATATACACACACACACACACATATATACACATATATATATATATATTCACTAGAAAACAAAAGGTTACAGGGACATAATAGTTAGGCTCAGATTTTACACATGCAAACCCATACAAATTCAGCAGTTATAGTTATACTTACCTGAAGAAACTATAACGCATGTCCTAAGGTAACTATAACTTGCGCCCCCGTCATGCAGTTTTCTTATGAATTATTTTATTGCAAATGTTGCAGTGATATTATCAATGATGTCATAGAAGGTGTCAGGACTGATGTAATATGTGGGGTAATTAGTAGTGCATGGTATTGGAAGCTCCACTCAGGCAACAGCCACAACCCTTGTCAGGGTAAACTACAGAAGTCACTAAATGATCCTGTTCTTAACCCTATGGCAACGTGGCACAAAGCAGTTTGGCATAACTTAGAGGCAAAGTGCAAAGTATTTATGTAGCCCTCAAACAATACTGAAGTGACAACACAACACAAAAAAAATCCCAAACCAATAAAAAAAAATAGTGTATATTGTAATAAATGAAAAGATTTCTGTTAGCCCTGACAGCCTTAGGGTGGTCACCCTCAACGTTTTGCCTACCTCCCTCCACTTTTTGCCACTGTTTTTGCTGGTTTTAGGATTCTACGCACTTTACCACTGCAAACCAGTACTAAAGTGCATATGTTCTCTCCCTTAAAACATGTTGACATTGGCTCATACCCAATTGGCTTATTTAATTTACTTATAAGTCCCTAGTAAAGGTGCATTACATATGCCCAGGGCCTGTAGATTAAATGCTACTAGTGGGTCTGCAGCACTGATTGTGCCACCCACATAAGTAGCCCCCTAACCATGTCTCAGGCCTGCCACTGCAAGGCCTGTGTGTGCAGTTTCACTGCCAATTCGACTTGGCATTTAAAAGTACTTGGCAAGCCTTAAACTCCCTTTTTTCTACATATACATCACCCCTAAGGTAGGCCCTGGGTAACCCATAGGGCAGGGTGCTATGTAGGGAAAAGGCAGAACATGTACCTGTGTAGTTTATATGTCCTGGTAGTGTAAAACTCCTTCCCGACTTCCTGTGAGAAGAATCGATGCAGTGCCTGCCGTGCAACAGAAATTTCCCTGCATCTCCCACCGGATCGTCGCAGCTCCTGTGACTTCGTTCCACATGCTCAGGATTTCTTCACATCGTCCCCAGGATGTCCAAATACCCCGCAACCCGAAGAGGGTCCAAGTCCGCACGCCAGAAATCGACGCAAGGCCCTTGCTGCATGAAAAATATTGACGCACACCTCCCAGTTTTCTACGCATCTCCTTCTCTGCGGTCCCTTGCAGCTAATTTGACGCAAACCAGGTACTTTGTGCTTGCAAGAGACACTTATTGCTTTTTAAGAATTAAAGACTCTATTTTTCATTATAAAAGTGATATCTCAACTTGTATTTATCAAATCTTGATCGTTTTGGCCTTATTCTACCCAGATAAATACTCTATGTTTTTCTAAACCTGTGTGGTGTATTTTTGTGGTGTTTATACTGTGTTATTGCATGATTTATTGCACAAATACTTTACACATTGCTTTCTAATTTAAGCCTGACTGCTCAGTGCCAAGCTACCAGAGGGGTGGGCACAGGATAATTTGGATTGTGTGTGACTTACCTGACTAGAGAGAGAGTCCTTTCTTTCACAGGGGGTAACCTGACTGCGAACCAAAGACCACATTTCTAACAATTTCAGAATAACAAAAATTCAGTCTGTAGAAATTGAGATATTTGGTTTCAAATTTCTATGAAGAAAATAGCATCTGAAAGTACTCAGTTTCACTCATGGTCATCCGGTCATGCTAGGCTGGGGCAAAGTCACAAGTTCAGGCTGACTGTGATGGAGTGCAGGCTGGATACAGGGAGCTGGTTAGTCAACAACCACAACCCTTGTTAGGGTAAGCTACAGAAGTGACTAAATTAACCTGTGCTTAACCCTATGGTAGCTTGGCACAAAGCAGTCAGGCAAAGTATAAAGTATTTATGCAGCAATCAAACAATACTAAAGTGAAAACACAACACAAAAAAGGTCCAAACCAAGAAAAATAAATTAAATGATTTCAGAATAACAAACATTCAATTAATAGAAAAGATGATATTCAGTTTCAAAGTTTTAAGTAGATGTAGCATCTGAAAGCAGAAAGTGCTGCCCATGGTCACTCATGGTCATCTGGTCATGCTTGGCTGTGGGAGAGTCACATGGTTAGACCAACTGTGACGGAGTGCAGGCCAGATACAGGAGCCAGATTATCCTGCTGAAAAAGCTACCATCTTAAAGTCTGGTGCAAAGCCTTCCATTTGCAGTAGAAAAGGCCTCAAAGAACAGGCAGAGCTTTGCGGGTGGTTTTTGCTGTAGTGAGAAGAGCAAGCCTAGCATCATGGACAGTTGTTGCAGTAGCACACATATTTGGTGGGGCGTCACTGACGGTCATTGCTGGAGCTTCATGTTGGCAATCACAGCAAGCTATCATTACTGCAGCACGAAGTGCATATTTCGCATTGCCAGTCGTTACTGGATTTCGCTGTAGCATGAACAGAAAAGTTCACCGGAGCTTCACTCTAGCTATCCTCACAGGTGGCAGAAGCTTGGCGCAAAGGTGCCTCTTCACGTTGGTGGTCAGCGTGGGTGGCAAGATCTTGGTGCGAACGGGCCAATTTGCAGTTGTGAAGAGCCCAAGACTTCAGTATTTCTTCTTTTCTTGAAGATGAGTGCACTCTGATGCCAGCTGAGGGTCCGTGACTTCGCTAGGCACCTCTTGGGGATGAGGGCCACACTTTAGCAGAGGCTAGCAATGCTCAGGCAGTTCCATACAGCCTGTCAGCTGGGCTGTTGCAAGGAGGCCTCTGGAGCTTGTTGTGTCACTGTAGTTCATAACAGAAGCTCAGCTGACTGACCCTAGGGTGTCACTCAGGTAGCCTAGAATGAATGGAGCAAGTCCAGTCTTCCTTCTCAGAGATCTGGTCAGGCCTCATGCAGCAGTGGAGTCCTCTGAGGAACAAGACAGGCCTCAAACAGCAGGACAATCTTCTGGCAAACAAGCCAGTCCTTTCTGTTGTAATATCTGTGTGTCCATGAGTGTAGTGAAGAGGTGTTCTGAGGGTCCAGTATTTATACCTGGCGCAACCGTTTGAAGTGAGGGGCCTCCCCATACTACACTCACATCTGGTTCTGGAAAGCTCTTCCCTTCCTCTGTCAAGGCTCTAAGTGTCTGGTGGTGACAAAATAATAATGCCAGGTTTCTTTGTGTGTGCTGGAGACAAGCCAATTTGAAGCATAATTGGGATGGGACAGCCCACCCCCAGCAATCCTAGTAGGGTGGCCCATCCTGCCTACCCCCAGTCCACTGCCATTTTTAGACATGTGATCTAAAATCTGACTTACCATTAAAGAGGATTTTATATTACAATTTATTTGAGTCCAGATAGGATAATCAATGTGAGAAATAGGCTTTATGGTAGTAAAAAAGTATATGTAAAACTTAAACCCATATGGCCGGCTTTCTAAATACAAGGCACCCTGCCCTATAAGCCTCTAGGGCCTACCTTGATAGTGACTTATATGTATTAAAAGGCAAGGTTTAGGCCTGGGCAAAAGGTATATTTTTCCCTGGTTGAAATGGCAGATTACAACTGTACTACAGGCTGCAGTGGCAGGTCTGAGACATGCTTTATAGGTTACTTTAGTGAGTGGCACAATGAGTGCTGCAGATCCACTAGAAACACTCAATTTACAGGCCCAGGTACATGTAGTACCATTTACTAGGGACCTACAAGTAAATTAAATGTGCCAATTAGTTGTAAGCTAGTTTTACCATATTTTAGGGAGAGATCACAGGCAGTATAGAACTGGTTAGTAGTGGTAAACTGAGCAAAGTCCAGAAGCCAACAAAAATGAATTCACCAATCGGAAGGGGTGAAGGCAAAAAGTTGGGAGAAATACCACACTAAGGATGTGAGGTCTAATACCACCCTTGAATGAAATGCTGTGCTAGGATAGAAATCAGAAAAGTGTATTAATAAAAAAAGCCATACCTCACCTCCTATCATCCTTGGCGCGCAGCAGCTGAGAGAGATTTTTATCCCTTCAGTGTTCCTGTTGCCTCACCAGCTGCTGGCTAAGTTCAGCTCCGCTTTCAACACGAGCAGTCTGATTGATATGATAATAGAAAGTGGACTAAATTACAAAGTTCCAGAAGTTACAGTCCTCCGCAAGCATAAATGCTGTGGTTATCTTGGAATGTCATCATTGATGTATAAGAAAAGCAGTGGCGGCCGGCAGCTTTAGGGGGGCGGGCAGGAAACACACACACACACACTCATTCTTTCACACACAGACACGCACATCCATTAACAACACTCATACCATTCAAACATGCACGCACGCACCAAACATTCATTTTAAAACATCACACACTCTCATTCTTTCACACACGCATATCCATTAACACTCATAACATTCACACATGCACGCATGCATCAAACATTCATTTTAAAAGATCACACACACTCATTCTTTCCCACACACACACGCATGCACGCATGCACGCATGCACACACATCCATTAACAAAACTCATAACACTCAAACATGCACGTGCGCACCAAACATTCAATTTCAAACATCACACACATACACACACACACACACTTACCTTTAGCCTCCTGGTCCCTGGAGGGTTGGGACTGCTGCCTTCCCAAGGTCAGCCAATGAGGGAAGGCAGCAGTCCCCGCCTCGTCACAGAGTGGGATGGGGTCAGTGAGACTGCTGACCCCACCCCACTCTGTGACGAAGTGTCACTGATTGACACTCGCCCTGGGAGATTCAGGGCTTAAACCTGAAGCACCCAGGGCGAGTGTCAATGGGTGACGCTTTCCTCCTCACCCAGGGGAGGGCCTTGAGGCACCTTTGCTGAGCCGAGGAGGTCACGCCCATAGGAGCTGTGACCTCCTCAGCCCAGCAAAGTTCAGCTCAGGCAGCCAGGAGTCTGCGCAAATCGCGCATGGCTCACTCCTGGCTGTCTGAGCTGAAAATGAAGAGTGTCTGTCAGGCTGGCCTTTGTTCAGCCTGACAGACACTCTTCATGAGGGGGAAAAGGTGGGGGGGCGTGGCCCCTCCGCCCTAAAGGACGGGCCACCACTGAAGAAAAGACATGAGAGTAAGTAAGGTAGTGTGGTTATGCAAACAAACAGTAAGAGTATGCCTTTATATTAATTGATTTTTATTTTGTTTATTTCTGGGGACATCTTATTTTCATTCCAGTGAGCCCCTTCTGACAGCACAGACAGCTAAACTAGAATACCCATTTCAATAGTGATTGTCTGTGTAGTCAGAAGGGAAACAGTAGCAATGGGTGGAACAGGTGAGAGGTGAGCAATTCATAGCGTTACTGCTACCTTCCCCTTGGAATCATGTAGCAGAGTTAAAAACACAAAGAAGGTCCAGTTAGCTGACAGAGCTGGGTTGTACCAAATAAAGCGTGCAAGCCAGGGTAGTTATATAAAACACATACGTTGTAGGTGCTGTGCAACTTACATGTGACCCACAAAGCTGTGGGGATATTAAAAAATATCAATTTCCAATGAAAAATAAGCCAGACATACAAAGAGTTTCCTCGAGTATACAGTGGAATGATACAATTCATCACATCATAACTCTGTAAGACCGAAATGATCCTAGAGGGTGGGGGCACAAAAATATAGCAAGGAAGGTGATTGAATCAGGAACAGACATCTGAGATAGACAACACAGCCATCCAATCATGAGCAGGGTACTGACCTGAAACCCACTCTAAGTATTTGTTAGATATTAGGGAACAATGGGCCTTGTCATCCAACAGCTACAGATGTCTTTAGCTGAGACCTAAAAGTAGTTCCCCACATATAAACAGTGGTAGAATCCAAGACATCCAATCAAAATAATAGTAACGAAGATATACTCCCAGGGAAGGACAAACTCAAGAATAGTAAGGGAGGCCTTCAAGTAGAAAACACACAAATGAGTTTAACAAGGAAGCTAACCAATGATAAACTAAGGGCTGAACCAAAGCCCAATGTTAATTATTGGTATTGTACACAATCGTTCTTTCAACAGCAGAGAGCTGAAACTGTCAGTAGGCAAGACCTAAAAATTTGCTTTTGGCCCTTCTCTGAAAATGTCATCCTGCCACATTTAAAGGGCAGCCTGGTCATGACAAGGAAAAAAGGATTAACAAATCGGCAATGCGACTGTTATGTTGATATACAGTGCCATCAGGTGAAGGCATTTAATGATACAGTGGATTCTGGCCCACTGCCATGGGGAAATGGGTATTGAGAGCTACTTCTCAAGGTTTCCTGAGCAGGATGCAATATGGAATTCTAGGGACTTTGTATTTCAGCTGTTGTGCCTATTAGTGTCGCACCTGAACAGTAGGCCTGAGGTGCCTTTGAACACACCCATATCCATCACACGCATTGAGGGGCTTCCTTAAAATTCCCATGAGCATGAAAAGCAGGATAATCTCTGAATGTATGCATATGCATTCTGGTTGGGCAGCGACCACCACTCACCACGGTTCTGCCTCTCGTTCACTGTGCTAAGCAGAATGTACAGCTGCCTGATTTAGCTTGATTGCTAGATGACAGAATGAGGCATATGGGCTGCGTCAGAGAAAACCCCGCCCCTCTCTGAGTTCTAAACAGGCAACTTGTTTGCTGCACCTTAGCAGCAGTAGACTAGTGATTTAACTTACTAGGATTTTAGCCCAACTATCTACCAGGGGCTATTGCTGCTTCAGAAATGGAAGGCAGTCCACTGCATTACCATGTTATAAAATAAAAAATCATAAATGTCACCATTGTAGAAGGTGCTAAACCCATACACCCTACGACATAGGACAAATATGCACGAATGCTCATAACAATTCCACGATACTCTTTGCCCGAGAGGAAATGAATGATAGGTTTTAGAACCAGTTTTCACCATTATTGAGTCAGTGATGGCAGGGCATGTATTCACAGCCCATAGACATCCATGCACCAAAAGTGTAGTGAAAGTCAACAGAGTCTGCTGGCAATAACCCTTCCAATAACTCTTGATGTGGCAGTGCGCAGAGTGGGGCAGGTGGTGGTGGGAATAATAAAAAAGAAATGACTTACCTACTGGACGCGGCTTTGGTGTTCCTCTGCTCCCGCCTCCTCAGTTCTTCTCTTTTCCCCTCCCCATGCAATCCAGATGCAGCTGGCATGAGAGACGCACCAGGATTGGTCTGAGCAGGCTGAAATGCTGCTCAGTTAAGGACTAGGAGCCTGCTCTGGTTCATCACCCACCCATCTGTGCAACACAGTTCGGGACTAGAGTTCTAAGTGCGCATGTCGGTTTCGCCGTCCTAAGACGCCTGGCCAAACCGACATGCGCACTTACAGTGCACCTACCACTCAACCTCCCTGCTGCTGATGCAGAAGATGGACCCGCCCTGCTGTAGACTCTGCGGACTGGCTAAGTGAAAAATACAATTATGCTAAAATAGTTTTACTATCATTTTATTTTTTTGCTGCCTTTCAGCAGTGAAGAGACACTCCTCCTCCATAATAGAAGGGATGCCCCTTGTGAAAGTGACATCACACATCCTTTGACCTCATTATCAATGCAGGAAGTGATGTCCTAATATTTGAACCTGAGTCCCGAAAAGTGGCTCCGCAAGACCTTGAATCTCATGACATCACAACAGATGATATCACTGAAGCCAAGGGAATGCTTCAAAGAGGACATCTATTGCTAAATCATAGGGAGAGGCACAAAAAATTGATTTAAAAAAATACTGGTAATGCTCACCAGTGCTAATTCAAGTGAACCATATCTTGCATTGAACTAATGTAATGACTTAATTTACTCATTTATTCAGTTATAAAATGTGATTTATGATAACTTACAAGTAACTTTCACACCTGCAGAGCACACAGGTGACGTTCGTGTTCAAAGGCATTATTTTTCATTTATTCACAATAATGGAATGTGGCAACTCTTTAAACAATATTTGTTTTTTTAATTTGCTTAATTTTATTTTGTGTTCTCAAGGGGGTGCATTGCACTTCATAATTTATTTATAACTGACAGTGGAATTTCCCAGTGGCTGCTGCAGAAAGTAAACAGCGTTCATAAAAACACGATTTATCCTCTGTTCTTGATACCGCTTTTGCTGCCTCTGATGCCAGGAGTTGTACAGGCAGTGCCAGGAGTTTCAAGGGCACCCCCTGGCGACCACTAAGTAACGTCCATGACAGCACCAGAGCATCACCCACCATGGGACGCTTTGCGCAGACAGCCTGGCCTCACCTAGGGGCTACTCTCCACCTCGGGCCAGCATGCTTTATTATTTTAAGCCACGCCTTTTACCCTGCCACCAGAGACCACCCCCGCTGACCCACCCACACTAAACAGGCTCGGGTGTCCCTCACCCTTCCGCGCAGTATTACATTTCCTGTACTTGTTTAAACTTCACAGCTGCCTCTTTGTTTTTCCAATTCAGACTATAGAAAATCTGAAAATTAAAAAAAAACATTTGTTTAATTAACTGAGTTTAAAAGTTAATTCGCACTTAATTTACAGTATGATCTGCCTCGCATGCTTCACAAACCTAGCCTAGTAATTTACTAAATTACAACATTTCTTTTGGGTCAAGAAATGTTGCACTTCTGTTTAGACTTGTAAAGGAAATATTTCCTAGCTATCATGAAGGAAACTTTCAATTCTGTTAAGGACATGGAGGCGAGGATTATGCAGTCCTTTCTCCACTTTATTAACAACAGCAGGTTCAAAGTTCAAACATGTTCAAACAACAAAATAAACTTCAAACCCCATGATGCCCACAAATAACCATGACAACCCATAACCAATCCAATGTCCATAACGAGGAGTATATATATAACTGACGGGCACAGTCCTTCCTCTTCTTCACTGAAGCAAGTTAAGGAACTCGCGACTTCATTCTCCTTTGGAATCGCCTCCTACAAAATAAGGAAGAGATCAAACACAGGAACAGATATACCTCGTAAGCAATACTCCTACCAGAATATCTAATCATGTTAATAAACAGAATAAAATACATTAGGAAACATAATGAGGAACAAGGTCATACAAATTGAGACATCAATCGTATGCATAAAACCAACAAATTCTTCACAGATAAGAAAAATACCACTGACCTGTAAATAAGGATCTCACAGAAACAACCTGTAACTTAACCTCAGGTGGGTAATACTGTTACAGTATAAGGGAGGGATAATCTTTGCCTCCGTGTACTTAATAGAATTGAAATTTTCCTTCACAATAGCTAGGAAAATTTCCATTCTATATCAGGACCGGAGGCAAGGATTATGCAGGTTCAAAGCTTACTCACCACCAACGATGCAGCTTCATGGAGCGGTTTAAAATCGAATTTCTTAAAAACCGACTCCGAGGACCAATTCGCTGAATTCATGATGTCCTCCAATCTCCCACCGACCATAATGGCCTTGGAAGCCATCGCACCTCTAGTGAAATGAGCCCCAAAACGCCGAATGTCAATGCCAGACTCTGACATGACCCAACGAACCCACCTAGCAATGGTAGGGGAAGACACAGTCCTGAATGGTTTCTTGACAGCAATCAAAAGTTGCCTCTCCGCCGGAGATCTAACCTCCTCTGTGACGCTTCGTAAGTCTGTAAACATCTTACCACACATAACTTAGGGTGAGAATCAAAACTGGGATACGAAACAAACCTGGTACCTGTTTTGGTCCGTTTAGAAACAGTGAAGGTAACCCCTTCCGGGGTGAAGACCCGAGCTGACACATCCAAAGCGCGCACGTCTGAAACATGCTTACAAGAAACAAGGCACAAAAGCATCACCAACTTAGCGGAAATCTGCTTCCTGGATAGGTAACGATTCTCTGGCCAAGAGGAGAGGAAATTGAGAACCTTGTTAACATCCCATAACCACGAGTACCGAGGTTCAGGAGGTCGGGATAAACGAGCCCCCTTCAAGAGCTTACTTACCCAGGGGTGTATTATGCCCTGCCGAAATCGCAGAGTGAAAAGAGTTAATAGTACAATAACTTAGACCTGAGGTAAAAAGTTCCGCCCAAAAATTGACTATGAACTCAATAGGGGCCCCCACGGGATCCACTTCCCTCTCCAGACACCAACGAGCCCATCTGTTCCATGCCGATCTATATCGCTTGATGGAACCTGGAGCCCATGGCGGTCTGATAAGGGCTGTAGCCTCTCGTGAAAGGCAGACGTTTTCCCATCGTCCCCTGAAATCCTCCAAGCCATAAGATTGAGGTGACCATGAAGGACCAAAGGATGATGGTGACCCAGTGGGTCCTGGAGGACTCCCGGAACGCACGAAAGTCTGAAAGGAGCCATCCAAGACAACTCCAGAAGTGTGGGGAACCACGGTTGAGCTTTCCAAATCGGAGATATCAGGATCAGTGACGCCCGCTGAGGTCTGACCTGAGCTACCACTCTGGGGATTAACAGAAACGGAGGGAAAGCATAACGTTGGTCTTTCGACCAGTCCTGCAAGAACGCGTCCACTGCGTTCACTCTCGGATCGGGCTTCCAACTGAAGTAAATCGGAAGCTGGGCATTCCAACGAGAGGCAAACAGGTCCACAGAACAAGGACCCCAACGATCCATCAGCGACCGAAAGATCTCCGGATCCAGGCGCCAATCGATGGAATCCCTGAGGTAACAGGAATTCCAATCCGCCACCTGATTCTGAGTCCCCGGGAGATATTCCGCTGTAACCGAAATCTGTCTCTGGAGGCAGTAATGCCAGAAATCCTTCACCAGATCCGCCAAGACCCTGGTTCGAGTGCCCCCCAGTCTGTTTATGTACTGGATAGCCGAAATATTGTCCATCCGAAGAAGGACACAGCAGAAAATCTTGTCTTGTGTCAAGGACCAAATTGCAAACGGCCCCGCAAGAAGCTCTAGGCAATTGATGTGAAGGTTCAGCTCCTCCGAAGTACTCAGACCTCACATGGAGATCTGACCACAGCTGGCTCCCCAGCCCAGTCTGCTGGCATACGATTCTATCACCAGGTCGGGGAGAGAACCAAAGATGGCCTTGCCATTCCATGCATCCATGTGGCTCAACCACCATTGCATCTCCAAACGAGCCTCCGAAGAGAGCTCCACTAGAGCTGAATAGGTATGACCTTTCCGGAGATGAGAGGCTTTCAGCCGTTGCAGGGCCCTGTAATGGAGGGGACCCGGAAAGATGGCCTGTATAGAAGACGACAGAAGCCCCACAATCCTGGCAATCTGCCGGAGGGAGGTCCTGTCTCTGCGGAGCACCTTGGAAATCTCCTTTTTGATCTTGGAGACCTTGTGTTCTAGAAGTTTCAGCGTCCCGGACGTCGTGTCCACCACAAACCCCAAAAACGTTGTGGACTGAGACGGGCACAGAGAGGACTTCTCCGTGTTGATCACGAAACCCAAGTCCTGCAACAACGCAATAGTCATGTTCGCGTAACACAACAGCTGAGACTTGGACTGGCCCATCAAAAGGATGTCGTCCAAGTAAATAATCAGTCTGACACCCTGAGTCCGCAGAAACTCGACTACCGGCTTCATCAACTTCGTGAAGCACCAAGGTGCCGAAGAAAGGCTGAACGGGAGACAGGTGAACTCGTAAATCTGGTTCCTCCATTGAAACTGCAGAAAACGGCGGTGAGGAGGATAGATGGGGACCGTAAGATAAGCATCCTTGAGACCCAGACGGATCATTCAGTCCCCTTGACACAAAAGATCCCTGAGGAGATGGATTCCCTCCATCTTGAAATGATGATAAACCACCCATTCGTTGAACGCCTTGAGGTTTATCACTGGACGGAAACCCTTGTCCTTCTTCTCGACCAGAAAAATGTTGCTCAGGAACCCCCTTGGATGGAGAGGAGTCGGAACAACGGCCCCTTTGCCCAGAAGAAGTTGGACCTCTGAATCGATCAATTGGGAGTCCTGCACGCTGAACCGAATGGGAGGAGGGTGAACCGGTTGAACAGGGGTGCCATAGAGCTCTATGTGGAACCCCGACACTGTCTACAAAACCCAAGGGTCGGACGTAAGCCGCGCCCAATTTCTTGCCAAGAGAGCAAGTCTGCCTCCTAGATCTTGAGGGGAAAAGAGGGGGGTGCTCACCTGTGCTTCCTCCCTGCGAATTGGAGTTGCCTCTGTGGAAATGCAAGGAGCGTCCTCGGGCTAGAGCCTCTGTTGGGAAAGAAGGTCCCCTGACGGCCATCGTTCCAATCGTTATTCCACTTACCTTGGGTTCTGGAGGGGCCTGACTGTTGGGATCGTCCAGAGGAGCGACCCCTTCCTCGTCCTGCCCCGGCGAAAACCTTCCCAGGGAACATCTTGCACATGGAAGACTGCGCTTTATCCAAGGCAGAGAATGTGGGCACAAATCTCCCAAGCTCCTTCACGAAGGGGTCGCCAAAGAGATTGCCCTAGGCTATCGCGCCAGCCTCAGACGATGCCAGTTCCCCCAATTTAGGATCGATCTTAATCAGGAGGGAACGCCGTCTCTCAATAGAGATGGCACAATTGGCGTTTCCCTAGAGACAAACCGCCCTTTGTGCCTATCCTGCAACCAAGTCCGTCTGCAACGGCTCCCCTGATGTCTTAGCTGAATCTGCCAATTCAATAATCTTAGTCAAAGGACCCAACACGTCTAACAGTTTATCTTGGCAAGACCGCCAAGAGCTATCGATTCCTTTCTTAGGATCGCGCATGTACTTCAAAAAGAAAGTGCATAGCTTAGGATCCAGCGTGGGTGTTGCCGCCACCTTGTCCCCAAGCGCAGGCCTGGGACAGTCCCCCCACAAACGGGCCCGAACCTCTTGCTCCAAAGGATGGCGGATAGCTTTAGCCACATAGGCCGCCACCTTAGGATTGGGGACCCATTCGGAGGACCGCGGATGGTAGATGTCCTCTGGGTCGAACATATCCGAGTCCCAACCTTCTTCCTCAACACTAGAGGTGTTCGCAGATGGGCGCAAAGGTCTACCCGTGATGCGACCCTCTTCCGATGAGCCCTCGTCATCAGAGTCACCCTCCCCTAATGGGGTGATCCCACGAAGGGATGCTGCCATGCTCTCCAGGCGAAACATCCTCCCGGCAGGGTACAGGGTCTAGCGTTCACGCACTCTTACAGAAGGCTTCCCTTAACTGGGCGAAACCTTCCAGGTGCCCCCCGTCACGCTTCCTGGAGGAAGGAGTCCTAGAGGTACTAGGCCAAGGGTCCAAATCCCCCAAAACACTAGATGAGTTGGACACCTTATGCATAAGTTTATCCACTCTATCTTGCAGGGGTGCCAAGGCTTTCACCACCGCCTGCGAAACAAGCCTGTCCGTACCCTCAGGAGTATGGGGCTGAGGAGGCCAAACTTCCTCCGACCCCAAAGATGGGGTGTAGGTATGGTCATGGAAAGAGTCCATTGAAGGGGTAGACGAAGACATCACACCTGAGAAACCAACACACCCCATCACTAAAATACCACAGAGGAAGGACCCAGGGCCAGACCAGAGCAAATGCGTCACCTACCCCGCAAAGGGGCGTCAATGAAAGGGGGTGAGAGCACCACCGGATAACGCCCAACCTACTTTGACTGGGCAGCCCCCTTGCCGTGCTCCAGAAATTGTAATGTCAGCACAAAATTATATATATATATAAACATGTGCCCCTAAGAGGGTCCCCAAAGGGGAATTAGAATTACAGGAGACCTGCTCGTACCGCCATGCGGTGTCGGCAAGGGTTGGGAGCCTTATAATGGCAGGAAACCCCGAGGGCGGGCTCCTGCCAGGCTCAGAACGACTGGAAAAACCCAGCGCGTGAAGCGCTGCGTTCTCCGATCGTGAGTGCGATATGCGCCCCCAGTGGTGACAGACCGTCACCGCACAATGTGCTCGGGCAAAATGCCTACCGCGCGGAAAACAAACTGAGAGGAATGTGAGGATGTTCCTCGCGTCAACAAACACAGTGAAATATGCCAGGAATGCGAGGAGCGTTACTCGCACAAGCTACTGTATCACAAGACGCTAAGAGCACAACAGCACAAGTGTTGTAATTTATATAAGTTAGTAAGTTATGTGTATATAGTTCCATGAAGATACTGTCATTAGATAAATATAGTTCTTATGTTATTAATGTCATGGGCAACATAATGTTTTATTATGGATGGGATTTAGTTCATAATGGTATGGTCCGCCCTCCCCTATGTGGGAGATTCAGGATGGAATGTTCGGGAGGTGGTAGGGATCTGAAGTGCATGATAGAATGTTGAGAGTTGACAAAGAAGGAGGTGAAGGAAGGCACAGAGTGGAGAAGAAGCAATAAAGTCAGATCTGGAAATAAAGGAGGCTGGATTGGACTTTGTAATACTGGCGACAAGGAGTGCGTAAGGGGGCACATTCTTCTCCACCCCTTTTCAGGTTGGTGACTCCCCACCTATCCTGTATCCTTCTGAAGTGAAACCTTTATGGCAGAAGAATAACTAGGAGTTTTAACATAAGCTGAACGTAAACAGGAGATCCGGTTTATTTTAACTATTAACCATTAACCGAAGTGTAAACGCAACATTCTGTTAGTGAGTAAAAGCAAACAAGAAGAAACTAAGCTGAATACGAACAGAAATTTCATTCTGTAAGGAATGTGAATTCGGAGCAACACTAAAGTATTTAGCTAGTGCGTTTATATTATTTACATCGGTGGAAGCAGATTGGTGTAATGGCAATTGTATGAAGCCTTCATCAGTTTCACGGTGTCAGAGTTAGGCAGACAAGACGACGGGCGGTTTGCTTTGGTCTTCTCAGAGTTCGGCTGCGCGAGTGCCGTGTACTTCAGGCAGTTTCACAGTGTCAGACAGCATATTGCTGTTTGGCAGACAAGACGAACAAACGGCGGTATGATTTGATTTCCTCAGAAGTCGAATGCGCGAGTGCCGGGCACTTCGGGCCTGACTAGAATTCCCAGCTGACAAGACGAGCGGCAGGTTGCTTTAATCTCCGTGTGTTTGGTTTTAATTCGACGGCCAAGGTTCGAAGTGCTTCACGCCTGACTGGGATTCTATTTGATCTGGAAGTGAAGCACAAATAAATTGAAAAGGTCAAAGGGAGTTCAACGGGCACGGCTCACAGCATTGAAATCGAAACTAGATGTCTTCGGATTTCCCCAAGGACGAACCAAGAGTGAATTGCAAACTGTAAATTAATCGCTGACAGGCACAGCAATTTTGTCTGTCAAGAATTACACATTAGCCTGTTAACAATTACGCTGACAGGCACAGCCTTTCAACAAAATTGAAACTCTTTCACGAATAAATATTATTTTCCTTGTTGTTTAACTCTGACAGATACAATTTTATCTTTAATTTTCAACAGATATTTATTTAAAATTGCACACATATATAGATATTTATATAGAATAATCTATTGTGTCAGTACAATCTGTTGGTGGTATTCTCTAATGTACCTTATTTAATCATATAGGTCAGTTTTATTGAGAGTCATCATAAGGTTAATTCCTTATAGTAGAAGTTAATAAAACATTATCTGTTCTGTGAGCTTGTATTTTAACCTGGACAATGGCAGCAGCAGGAATGTCACAACCAGTTCCATTTTTTAATGAGATAGGTGAACCAAATGTACCGTGGAAAGACTGGTTTAAGATTTTTGAGTCTTACTTAATTGCAATTGGAGGGGATAAATTCAATCCCATTAGGAAGCAACATATTTTGCTTCATAATCTAGGAACTCATGGGAGGAAAATATATGAATCTCTCCCTGATCCAGTCTTCCCTGAAGGGCAAGCCCCAGATGAGTATGTTATTACATACTCGAAACTAGAAAAGCAGTTTGGAGATAGAGTCAATGTAGTATTAGAAAGACATTAAAAAAATTCCCGGTGTCAAAGCAAGCAAGAAAGTGTAACAAGCTATATTGCAGCCTTAAGAGGATTGAGTACGTTATACGAATTCGGAGAATTAAATGATTCTCTAATTAGGGATCAGTTAGTTCGTTGTACTAACAACCTTAAAATACAGGAAAAGCTTCTGCAGAAACAGCCAGGTTTGGTAGAAGCAATTGAATTGGCCAAATCAATTGAACATACGGCAATTTGTCTACAGGAAATTAATTCCCCTTCCCCTGATACACATGTAAATGAAGTAGTGGAGGAGGTAAAAGAGGAGAAAATTCTTAAAATTAAGTGTAATGAGAAGCAACCCCAAATGAGTAGTGTGAACAGAATGAATTTTACTTGTTTTCGCTGTGGCAGTAACAATCACCTTGCCAATTCCATGTCCTGCCAAGCTAGATCTGCTATTTGCAGGAAATGCAATAGAAGAGGTCACTTTGCGAGGGTATGTAAAGATAGTTCCAAGTATGGGGATAACAAAAAATCTGAAGAACTACCGCAATTAATTAAAAAGATTATCTTGCAGGTCAATTGTGAAGATAAAATCAACACCCAATACCCCGTGTGTACAGTCACAATTGATAATGAGAACATAAAAATGTATGCTGACTCATGTTCCCCTATAACCATAATAGATGCAAAGAACTTTCCGAAAATCCAAGAAAATAATGCAATAGAGATACTAAATCCTGACATAAGCCCCAAGGGTTACAACAGAGATCCGATAAATTTGAAAGGCATGTTTAAAAGTATCATTTCCTTTAAAGACAGATCCACGGTAGGGAAAGTATATATTGTAGAAGAAGGGTCCAATCTTTTAGGTTGGCAACATCAAAAAGAACTGGGGATAACTTTGGACCCCAATAATCCTGAACAGGTTCTGTGTATTGATAATTCTAATTCTAATTCAGGGAAAGCTTTCATTCAAGAGTTTCCTGATATTTTTTGTGAGCAATTAGGATTACTTAAAAACTTCCAACATAAAATTAAACTCAAGCCCAAAAGTAAACCCATTGTGCATAAAACCAGACCTATTCCACATTTGCTGAAGCAGTTAGTAAAAAAGGAATTAGAAAAATTAGAATCACAAGGAATTATCCAACCCATTGAATGATCCGAATGGTTGGCCCCCATTGTGGTGGCCAAGAAAAGCAATAACAATGAAATTAGGATTTGTGTAGACTTAAGAGACTTAAACAAAAATATTTGGGTTGAGCGGCATCCTCTTCCGAGAATACACGAAATACTGAGCACTATGGGGGAAGCTTCATACTTTTCTGTACCAGACCTCTCGAGTGCATATCATCAAGTCGAATTGCACCCGGAGTCCAAATGGTTAACAGCATTCACCACTCCATTTGGATCTTACATGTTCAACAGGATGCCTTTCGGCCTAGCATCAGCTGCAGCGGGTTTCCAAAAAATCATGCAAAACATCCTAGGCAATGTATCCAATACGTTGTATTTCCAGGATGATGTACTTATATATGGTGCAACAGAAACTGAGCATGATAAAATACTTAGAGTTGTCCTAAAAAAGTTACAAGCAGCAGGTCTCACATTAAAGAAAGAGAAGTGCAGACTGAAAGTAAATTCGGTGGAGTACTTAGGGCATGTTATATCCAAGGATGGCTTTAAACCCAAAGTTTCACTCGTTGACGCAGTAATGAATGCCAGTGCACCAAAAAACAAAGATGAGCTGAGGTCCTTCCTTGGCCTTGCTGAATTTATGGCCAAGTACGTAAAAAATTTCTCAAAGGTCTCAGCAGATCTTAGAGAACTGTTGAAAAATAAAGTTCCTTTTGAATGGAACGAGTGCCATGACAAAGCGTTTAAGGAAATCAAAACGGCCATTGTTAATGCTCCATATTTGTGTAATTTTGACCACCGTAGAAAAACCTTCCTCACAACCGATGCCAGCAAGTTAGGCCTGGGGGCAACCTTATCGCAGATTATTGATGGGGAGGAGAGGATAGTAGCATTCGCTTCAAGAACCTTAAACAAGGCGGAGGCTAACTATTCAGTAATTGAAAGGGAGACTCTCGCATGCTTCTGGGCGGTAAAACATTTTAAATTTTTGCTGTGGGGCGCTCAATTCACATTACGCACGGACCATAAACCGTTGGTGTATATATTTTCCGCCAAGGGGTTTAATAATAGCACACCCCGGATAGCTAGATGGATTCTAGCTTTGGAAAATTTCTGCTTCTCAGTGGTGTATCTACCAGGAGATAAAAACTGTGCAGCTGATTTCCTCTCAAGAACCCCGTTAGACTGTACATAAAATGTTGATGCTTTAGAATACCCTATCTTAGCGGTTGACTTACCCTCCATAAGTGATGAGGAGTGGAAATCTGCTTCCCAACAAGACAATTCCTTGGCGCTGCTAAGGAGGAAGGCGAGAGAGGGATGGCCCGGGAATAAAAAAGATGTAGAGGACATCATCAAGGAATATTGGGAGGTAAGATTGGAAATTAATGAGAAAGACAATGATATTCTTAGGAATGACAAAATCATACCTCCCAGTAATCTCAGACTAATGATTATCAAACTTGCTCACGAGGGTCATCTTGGAAGAAGTCTTACTAAAGCCCGAGTAAGAGAAAGATTCTGGTTTCCAAACATGGATTCTATGATTGAGGATGAAGTTAAAGAATGCTCCTGTTGTGCTTTAAGTGACAAATCAAAGGTAATACGCAAGACACCCATTTCCCCAGTACAGATTCCTGCCAAGCCATGGGTTAAATTAGCGCTAGACATCATTGGACCCCTTAATTTTACGGGTCTACCTACAAGATTTGCGATTGTTCTTGTTGACTACCAATCGCATTGGATCACAGTAAAGTTAGTTAACCTTGTTACCACAGAATCAGTCATCAACTTCTTGAAAAATGTATTTAGCATAGAAGGAATTCCAGAAGTTCTTATAACGAACAATGGGGTCCAATTAACTTCAAGCCCAATGAAGCAGTTCCTGGATTCAATCGGGGTAAAACATCACACCACAGCTTTATATTGTCCCAGAGCCAATGGCTTAGCAGAACGGGCCAATAGAATGATAAAAGAATGTATCCAATTGGCAAGTATTAACAAATTGAATATTGAAAGTGCCATTAGAGAAATGTTATGGGCATATCATACCACTCCCAACTCGATTACAAAGATCTCACCTTTCTCAGCATTACGAGGCAGAGAACCATGTACTAAATTCTATCCCTCATGGTTGCGTGGGGACAGACGGTGTAAGAATACATTTCCAACTACTAGTACAAAGGTGTTGAAGCACCAGGAAGGTTATAAGGAAAGGTATAATACCAAATTTGGTGTTAAAGGACAATACTGGAAAGTGGGGGATAAAGTCATGATCAGAAAACCTATTGGTTATTCGGGAGGAGGTGGAAGGATACAAAATTCATGGGCCCATTTTGCATTTCAGAAGTAAAGAAGAATGTTGTTATTTTAGAAAATGGTCAGTGCTGGAG
Organism: Pleurodeles waltl; assembly: GCF_031143425.1. Lineage (NCBI taxonomy): Eukaryota > Metazoa > Chordata > Amphibia > Caudata > Salamandridae > Pleurodeles > Pleurodeles waltl. The sequence goes on along the minus strand of NC_090437.1, from coordinate 1,082,098,700 downwards.
CATAGACAGAGTTGCAAGATATGTTCCTTTTACTGCCAAGGTCACAGACAAGAATCCTACATGGAAGGAACCAAAGCGGATGGAGATCAGGGACAAGGTACTGAGAACTCCAAGTAGTCGGATGACCAAACCTCCGGTGTAGAGTAAGGACTACATTAAATAGTTAACAGTTTGTGAATATCGGTTATTCCAGGAATTATCACTTGGTTAAATTTAAACTATCCTTTCCAAAGTAAGTTCCCTCCCCCATTGTTTGGACATTTTATTGTGCGAGGAAGATGTGTTGTAATTTATATAAGTTAGTAAGTTATGTGTATATAGTTCCATGAAGATACAGTCATAGATAAATATAGTTCTTATGTTATTAATGTCATGGGCAACATAATGTTTTATTATGGATGGGATGTAGTTCATAATGGTATGGTCCGCCCTCCCCTATGTGGGAGATTCAGGATGGAATGTTCGGGAGGTGGTAGGGATCTGAAGTGCATGATAGAATGTTGAGAGTTGACAGAGAAGGAGGTGAAGGAAGGCACAGAGTGGAGAAGAAGCAATAAAGTCAGATCTGGAAATAAAGGAGGCTGGATTGGACTTTGTAATAACAAGGCAATCCCCTATCCCCCGAAAAAGACGAGAAGGAGCGAGGACTTAACTGACGGGCAGCAGTGAAGAAAGAGAGGAAGGACTGTGCCCGTCAGTTATATATATACTCCTCGTTATGGACATTGGATTGGTTATGGGTCGTCATGGTTTCTTGTGGACATCATGGGGTTTGAAGTTTATTTTGTTGTTTGAACATGTTTGAACTTTGAACCTGCTGCTGTTTATAAAGTGGAGAAAGGACTGCATAATCCTCGCCTCCGGTACTTAATAGAATCAGGGATAGAAGCACTGTTTGCTCTTCTGAAAGTAAATTTAGATGTCCACCGTGTAACAGTGTTACGGCTGCGAAGGGCGAAGGGCCATGCTACTTGCTGGCCTCTAGGTGTCCCCATAAGACAAAGCGGTTTATTTTGTATTCACAGGCGCCGGCCGAGTGTGTTAGCTTTTCAGATCTTGACGATGAAGAACGCTAATTAAAAATAACAAATAAGCTTTATGCACGACCCTGTATTGAAAACAATAAAGTTTGAAAAGCCAACGTTTGTCCATTCCTAACTGGTTTGCTCGTCTCGCGCACAATGGATGCGTGGGTGCCTCGCGCATCTCTTATCTGCCGTTATCGGCGTGTGTACGCCCTGCTGCACATGTCTTTATGATTGCAAGGACTTGTCATTGTATCCGGGTGGCACCGTTGGAAACTGTGCAACTAGGCTGTGACTACGTCGTTGCACGGATGCAAGCACTGCTGGAGGCGGGCAACCGCACAAGAAGGCAGGCACTCATTGACAGTGCTGTGCGGATAATTCATCTTCTCCACGGTGCTGCCATATCGCCGTTAACCCTGTTTGTGAAATTGCAGATAATGTCTCACTGGCTGGGAGGTCAGCAGTTTAAATCACTTGCATTCTTTTTCAGTTCTGGCCGTTGCAGTGTTTGCTTTCCGAGCAGTGAACCTGATGGAGGTGACATCACTGGCTGCGGCCGAGGTAAGGATAAGTTACAGTGAGATGAGATTGAAATAGTTCCTGATGCTTTGCCAGCCACAGTAATTTAAGCTTCCGATGCACATGTTAAGCAACGCACAAGGCGTCTTGACTCGAACACTGTGTTAAACAAGACGCACGCGAGGCAGGCGTATTAAAAACTTCCATGCAGATGTATTCCGTTTTACGCAATGTAACTGAAAAAAACCCGTGCGTGAACTTTGCACTCGATAATACTTTTCACTCGAGTTATTTGCTGTCTAATGTGACTTAGCAGCATTCCCGAGTTTGTTTAAACAGCTTGAATGCGGCGAGCGTGTATGCCCAGGCGTTATCTCTTTACCCGCCTGCATTTGGACAAAATGTAGCAATTGTAACTGCAAACGCTCATGACAGATAACATACAAGAAAATATAGTTGGAATAAAATTATACATATATATGGTTGGCATGCTGCACTTTGTGGAACCTCTCAGCTTTTTATATTTTATTATAAATGGTCTCCAAATAGCAATACATATGTTAAAGAGGCCCTGCCTTCTGTGCACTTGTAAGGAAGTATGTTTCTTCCTGTACTTAGGTGCCAGATGGCCTGTAGCCGCTCTTATCTTAGCCTAAACCAATTGGCATGCTGGTATTTGTCGGCTCACGTTTATTATGGCAAAGGCAAAACTACAAGTCCCGGACTCCAGGGTGCTGTTGGTTAAAATGCTCAGACTGTCTAATATTGACCTAAAAGGCCCTTGGCTGGTTAGTAGTTACACCGGCACCAGTTCACCTTTACTTTTTTTTAAATCATGTTTGGTAGACACTGTCGTTTGGCGTTAGTGCTGTCTTTCTTAAAAGGGCACTCTGTGCTGACCCCCCCGTACAGTGGAGAAATTAGGGAACATTTTGTTAGGGGAGAGGGAGTGGAAGATGGTAGTTGCACAATTGTGTTAGCAAGATGTTTTCCGCGTTTCAGACGAGCGAGTGCCTAAATGAATAGAAAGAGATGTGTCTGGTGTACGGTGACACTGGGGCAGTATTCAGCTCCAGTCCGTGCCGAAATCTAGCCCCGTGTCTGCTGCCTATTCCAAATATTTATGAAGGCGCTGCAGTCGGGGAGAGGGCCTGACCTTCCAGGGCTTGGTAAGGAGTGAGATGACACTAGGAAGAGTGGGCGACCAAGTACAAGGAGTAAGACAGTTGGATTGCGATTTTTTTACTTTTAGCATAATAAATACTTTTATCATCTCAAAAGTAGATTTACAAACAAGTACTGAATTTTGGAAAGTTTTTTTTTTCATGACCTAAGTTTAAAAGTACATGAAAACACCCATTCCATTAAACATAAGGCCTGATTTATGGATCCTGGAGAGATCACAGAGAATAGTATGTGCTCCAGTGAACTACTTGCACTCGGAGTGCTGCATGTGAGGCGTGTCTCGCGCCTGCACTCCTGAAGACATAGGCCAAGGGCTCATTATGCACACTTATTTTTAGAAGCAAGCTGAAATCTTAGCCCTTCTGAGCACCCATGATACTGCATGCATCTGAAGCAAGTCCGAAGACTGGAATAAAGTACTGTAAAAACCCTTCTCAACATACACCGAATGTCTTCGATTTGAAAGGGGGGATTCTGAAATCGCATTTAATGGGTCCTTTGCTTGATTAGAACAAAGCGCCTTGTCACTCGCAGTCCTGCCCGAGACCCGGTGAGCTCAGCCGGTTCACGACTCCGAATAAATAGCCGGTGTCAGCTCTTGTAACGTCTTGAATAAACACCGAGACTGTTCCATGCCACGTATGTTTGAAACGTGCATGCTTTTCTTTTATTCTAGGCCGTCCTAGCTGATCTCTCGACTCTGAAGGTCATGCCACTTCTCCAAATCTTCCTCTTTGCCACCGTCACCTAAAGTTCCGGAAGGTACCTGACACCACAAATCCAGAGCTTCATTGGAAACTAATCGCGAACTGTGCCCCGTCAGCAGAATCCCGGCGTGAATCTGTTTGTATGTGTCAATAAAGATCATGTTCGCGTGCAGTTTTACTGGCGCGCGCTCCATTCTATCCAACATCAGCTTTCCACATCCACCGTCCCAAGAGCTCCAATCTGACTCATCCCTCATGAGAAGCGCACAGACCGCAGACTACGAGCAGCGAAGAATATATTCACTACTCCGGCAGGTAAAGGTGTGGAATCCAAACCATAAGGCATGTCACATACTGTAATTGAAATGTGAACTGGAAATGGAACAATAAACTGCATCCCTTAATGGAACAGCTGTGATGTCTTTAATTATTTTTAGAGCCCTTATACAAAATACCTTGCAAATCCTACACTGTTTAAAATTTACGAAAACGCGGGCGCTGGTGAAAACCAAGAGCCCTCCGAAGAGCTTTACTTTTGATCTTCGCAAGCTGTGATGTTTCTCTCTGCATTACTGTTCTGCCATCTTTAGAGTTTTGTTATTATCTGCTAATGTCACTTTAATTAATATAGGATTCACTTTATAAGATCCATCTTGGCATTACTTTGCATCACATACACATTTAACACGATTCTGTACTCTTTCTTTTCAGCATTTTCTCTTATCTCCTCATATGTGTCGGTTGGTGGCAAAGACTTCCTGGTTCGGGTCATTCCTGATTCTATATGCTCTTAGACTTCTCAACTTCTTGGTCCAACTGAGTGACTTTCCTCTAGATCCTCAACTGTTATTTATGTCCAGGCTCAGTTTCTTCAACCGTAATGGCAGCACACCCTTTACAAAAGGGTTAATCTGTAAATTGCACTGTTTTACAAAAATCTCTCCCAATCTCAAATTTACCCTATAGCTAGAATAGGTCAAACATGTGCTACAAAAGTAACTGATAGAGAATGCAACGATGTACAGAATACAGGTTTAGACTATATCAATTTCAGACTTGTGTATATCATTTTAGACTTGATCATTAGCATTAGGTGCAGCTCTAGAAGAAAATATTGGTAATGTATTTTTATAATCCCTACTCGATGTGCAAGTTCCTGTAGATCGTCTCCCAAAGTATGTAATGTACAGTTTTCCATTGCTTCATAGCTAGGTTTGTGCTATATAAATGCCAATACATACAAACATACATACATACATACATACAGTGGTGAAGCTGGCATAACCCTAAACCTAACTATAAAGTGTACATAAACAGATGCCTAACCTCCTTAGTGTAGCACCACCTCACACCCTAACCTTCAGTCTTGACCTTAAGTTAAACCTAAAGCTATTTCATACCTGCCCCACAGGTCCATGCTCTAGATTGCCACCAAGAGCCTTGTTGGCAGGTAGCTTGCTGCCTGTGCACCCACAATTAGCTGAGCTACAGATTGCTAACAAGAGTAAGGAGTAACCCAGTCGATGAAATGAGAGAAACCTGAACCTGCGTCGCACCTCTCTGTCCCTGGTGAAAATAAACTAAGCCACAAAATGTTAAGGGCCATATACTCTGCAGTTACTAGGAAGATAACTGTAGCCATGTCGCTCTCCAACACCCATACAAGCAGCCCTCTAGAATATTCTCCTCCCCGTTTCTACGATTTACCTGCTAGCTAATGCCTTCTGCTGCCTCCATACTTCCCCCTTGTTTAGCTCCACTTTCGCTTGAGGGTGTAGTGAGGGAAAGGCAAGATTCAGAGGCATAGAGGTGCATTTAGAGCTTTGATGCAGCATGTTGGAGCAAAGTGCGGACCTTGAAGGGCTGGAGATTTCGCCTGAAAAATCACAGTAGAACAAAATCGGACAGCTGAATCTCAGTATCAAAGAGACTGGGCAGATGCTGCTGTAGGTGATGCATGCATCCATATTGACCCAATTCGCAGTATGGCAGTTAAGGCTGACACAAACAATGTGACACACATCACGCAGATGTGAGAGCACTCATCAGTCAGGCTGGTTGTCAAGCTTATGAGACAACAGAGGTGCAGGGACTCGTGCAACATATTGAGAGAAGAACTGTTGGAATGGATGGTGCCCTACGTTGTCGTTGACCCAGTACTTTAATGGACTCTCATACTATTGTTATCCAATGCCATTTATCTACTGAATCTACTTTATCTATACCTACAAACTGACAGCACTTGCTCTAAAATCAGAAAGCATGACACAAAAAGCAGGGCTTTCAGCCCTCGTTCAGGTGGCCATGTGGTAGGTAGGGTTCGTCGGAGCGTTTACCTCTGGCTTCCTGGGGACCAAATTACTATGGCTCTGCAAACTGGGTCAACTACACCCTTTCTGAACTTGACTCTCAGGGTAGTAAGAGTGAACAATAAAAGAAGGCTTCTCAGGGAGGTAGTGTGAAGGGGTAGAGACTCAGAACTGAAAGATCAACCAACAGACCCAATAGCAAACTTTCCAGCCCGGTGCTAGTCTTAGTGAAATGAGAAGAACTTTAATAACACAACAAAACCCAATACTACAAAGAGGAATTGTGCTCAGGTATAATGTTCTACTGTGTACATCTAAAGACTAGTAATTGAGTTGTAAAGGTATCACTGCAACTACAGAGATCAATAAAATCATATACATGAATCAAGCACAGATGTAAGGTCACAGAGATCAATGGAATGATCATAGGCATGAATCAAACACAGTGTAAGCTCACAGTTAGGCTTGGGTGAGCAGCAATTTTGCTCTACAATTCACAAGTCATTTGCAACATATTGTTTATTTTGTCCAAAAGAGTTCACACTGGGGATCATTACTCACCCTAATGTGCAGAATTTCAGGATTACCAGTTTGTTGAGATTGGTGATGTGGCCTTTGGGGTCGCTCAGTCAGCCCTGCAGCCAGCAGGCTAGAGAACATGGGCAATAGTGCCACCTCTTGGATCTTACTGCTGGGGAAGTACAACACTGCAGACATTGGCAGCAGTCATGTGTCTTCTGCAGTTTTAGCCTCCACTACAGTGTTGCTGTTGGGCTTAACAGGGCTGCATCATGTTGGGGGCACCAGATAAAGAACTGCCTCTGGCCATGTCATCGTGACGATGGATGACCTGCTTTACTTGGGTGGTTGTCAATACCTCACATCAAATGAACCACAAAGGGAGGCAGGGTAAATCTCACAGTTCGTATCAGCAATGGTTACACTTCCTGTAACAAGTTTATTCTTCTGTGAGCTCTGTGGAAACACATCTGAAATTCTCTTGGTCATTCTCTCCTTCTACAAGGTCATCCTCTTTGGGCAGGCAAGAAGACTTCTAGACACTAGGCAGAAAAGCAGCTGTCCAACAAGTTACCCAGACTTCAGGTGGTGTCCCCATCCTCGTGGAGACCAGCTGTCGGATGGACACTAGCCCTGGATCACAGTAGCACTTTGAGCACTCTGCAAAACACTACTGTACTTGGTCAGGATGAAACCAAAATGAAAATAAATGTGAGACAGTTTGGATCACCACCTGTATGCTGATTTTCCAGACAGGAGATGTTGATCCATGGTCAGTAGTCCAGGAGCCTTGGGTGGTTCCTTTTCAAATGCCATTTTCTGTCTGCAGTGCAGACTCCAATCGTGAGAATCAAAAACATGTGGTCACTGGAGTGTGAAAACTGTACCTGGCTGTCATAACAGCCAGCTGGAGAAGCACTCAAAAGACCAAAGAGCAGGCCCTTGCTAGAAACTATGCTACCGATAACAACATAATCTGCTGACTCACCCCCATCCTTATACCATAACAAAATGTCAGTGCTTGGTAAGGACTAATAATCCAGTCTCTTGTTATAAAGTACTCAATAAATTTGTAAAGGTAGCCCTGTCTCAATATTCTCACACTTCAGTGTCCAGTTTGCTCCCTTCAGCTCAAAGGAAGCAGGCAATACATGTCCACTGTCTGGGGAACATGTGCTCCCAACTTCATTATATGCCATGTCAAACCTGGGGCAATCCAAAAGGGATCCCACTGGCCCATTCAAGCATCCTCTCATCACAACACAGAGTGTTACTACCATCCATACCTCAGACACACGCACTGTAGTCCCATGTCAAGATATGTAGGGCATGCATGGTGCTCCATTCCACATTACAGAATGGATTCTGAAGCTTGCTATCTTCACGGACAGACCAAGGCCCAACCATTCATGCTAGCTTAGTGTGTTAGCCAGGTCGAAGAAAGAATTGGGATAACAGTTTCACATGCAGTCGGGTCACTCCGGGATGGGATACAGACCTGGTTACCATGCAGGAGATATTCCCCTACAAATTTATGGTTTAGCTTCTTCTTGTTGAAGGCGACCTAAACATATTCCTTTTAATTAATAATTATTACCACAGTTCCCTTTACTTGAGAATACCACCAGGCACTACACTTAATCTGGAGATTTATTTTAGCTGTGTTCTGATGCGTCTGTGCGTGGTGCCATGTGGCTTCACAATGACACTGTACCCTCCCCTAAGTAGCAGAGCCGAGCTGTATATAAGTGCCACCCTTACATGCTAACTTCAATTGTCTTTTTTCCACACCCTTCCATCCAGAGCTCACTTTGCCAATGTGTCCAAAATATTTCATTGTGTGCTAGAAAGCGATGTTCCCAACAAAAAAATGAGATTCAGAACTTGCCGAGACAGCAGGAAAAATATATTGGTCATGGATGTTTGGTGCTTTGTTGACTCCCTCTGGCGCACCTTTGGACCCCATAGAGTTGCAGGGGTCTCCAGTAAGATGCAATTTTCCGTCCACCAGGCCCAATACTGGGCCTATGCCAACTCTGGCACTGGCTTCTACACCGGCACCAAGGTCCATGCTGGTTCTTTCCGTACCAGTCTCGACACGCTCTCTCAGTGTTGGTCAATGACCCACTCAAAATGCTAATCTTTGACACCAAATTGAAGTCCTGATTCAAGCCTATGTGGCGCTATGAAATTACAAGCAGCCAGTGGTTACAAAGCCAGATCCGGTCTAATACCTCTGGCCCACACTGGTACTGGAAGAGGGTTCATGCTATTTTCAGTTCTGATTCAGACCCAGTGCAATAATTATGCTATGTCCCTCAAGGTGCTGATGATGGTGAGAAAGGGGACAGCTTACTTCTTCCTCTTTATGAGAATTCATTGAATACAGACATACAGATTGCGAGTGATCGAGACACATCTCTTGAAACAGAGCTAAACTTGCCACTTTGGCCACCAACTAAAAAAAGAGCTTCATCTGCAGTGGTCGTTCAGAGGGCAGCTGGCACATTAGAATTGCAGTAGCCCACTATAGAGACAAAAACAAATGTATTATCTGAGTTTACAAACAGGGTTGGCTTCATTTGAGCCGTTATCGCCATTCAATGAAGCCCTTATTGTTTCCCTTCTGGATACATAGTCTAAGCAATGCTCATGCTCTCCAGTCAGTGGACTTTAAGGGAGGTGGCATAAAGTGGCCCCTGGTGATCTGAACTTCTTAACTAAGCACCCAATACTAGAGAGCCTGATTTTTTAAGCTTTAACAAGCAAGATTAATCCAGATTTCTTTCCAACCAAGGCTCTGGATAAGGAATCAAAAGGAATTGAGGCTTTTGGTCTAGCACTCAGATCTATTAATGCATTTTGTGTTCTGCGGCGATATATCCCCATGCTTTGGGAAATAACCAGCAACAGTTTGCCAGCCATCCTCAAGGAGGTCAGTGCCTCACTAGCTTAAACAATACAAGATGCTCAGGATGTAGTCAAGTATGTGCTCCAAGGTGGCCTGGACACTACAGACTGCATTGTCAGAGTTACTAGCCCCAGTGTTGTGCACAGAAAGCATGTCTAATGCGATGAAGTGGGTATCCTGGAGATTTGCAAGCATCTTTAATGGACATGTTGTTCGTTGCCATGATGCTATTTGGGTAAAGCCGTGATTTGGAGCTAGAAAGATTCAAAGGATACTTGCACCACAGCACAATCATTGGGGCTGTTGCCCCCAGTTAAGCAATTTACCCATCAAGGCAGAAAATTCAGAAGCTATTCCAGGTGGCAAGCTTACAGCCTTCCCAGTCTGTACTGCAACAACCAGCCCTGTCCACTCAAGGCCGCAGACAATGCACAGGCGTAAACTGTTGAAACTAGCAGGGACTAATACTCCAACACATCATATCCTGCTGCAGCAGCTATCAAGCTGCTTTATTTTGTGCCATCAAGCTCATGCCTTGCCACCAGGAGGCAGAATAGGATATTTTCTTCCTGAGTAGTGATCCATCACAACGGACAGATGGGTCTTACAATCTGCTTCAAGGGGCTACGCACTGCCATCATCTTATTCACATTCTACCCTCCTTCCATACTGGAGCAACTTTCAGAGGATCACTCTGCAATCCTTATGCAGGGTGTCAACCTTTTTTCCAAGGGTGCATTGAGGGGTGACTTGGTGAAGGAAAGCTACTCACGTTTCATACTCGTTTCAAAGAAGGATGAAAGCTTCAGACCTATTTTGGGCCTCCTCCCACTGAACACCTTGCTGAGGAAGGAGAGGTTCAATATTCTTAATCTGATTCAGATCAATCAGGCACCGCCTGCCTTGCCTGCACCACTTACAGACCTAGCACCTTTGCTGTTGTGAAGCTCAAAGCCTCACACTCCTGATGCTTTTCTCCTCCTGGTATGTCTCTCTTTTTCTTTTTCTTTTCCTCAGCACTCTACCTTCCTCTTTCACATTTTGTCATCTCGCTCTTGCTCCCTTGCTCTCTCACCTGTTCTCTGCTTTCTTGCCCTTTTGACCTTTTTTCTTCATCTTTTTGCTCTCCTCTCTCTTTTAGTGCCTTTTTACTTCCCCACTCACTTCTTTGCCTTTTTGATTTGTCACTTGCATTTTGAGCCTTTTTGCTTTCCCACTCCTGATTCCTGCTCTCTCACTCGATTTCTCAGCCTCTTTGCTGTTACTCTGTTTTACTCATCTGCACCCATATATGCTCTGATCACGCCCAGCGCCAAGACCCCTGTTCCTTTTTCCACATATTGCACACTTAGACGTTACTCTGCAGCAGGCCTTCTATTCCTTATCCCTGGACCTGCAAGCCTTTGTTACTACCAGGCCTCCTCTGCTGATACTAACGGTAGATAAGCCTACCCTACTCACCTGGACCAACCATGCCATCACCCATTTCATGTTACCAATACCACACCATCGTCAAACTTTACCTGCCAATTCCACTAGTCGAAATTGGAATAGTATCCTAGAAAAAAATGGACCTTGGAGTTCCTAGTCCTCTAAACACAACACCATGGTGACCTCTTACTATCCATTATCAATTTTGGTGCCTGGGTCTCCTCTTGCAGAGACACTTGCTGCACTAAATACCATCACCATGCCACATGCAAGTTGATTTACAGAATATCTTAGACTCACCAAACCCACTGCAAGAAACTTGAATGCAGATGGAGACAGAACCATTACAACACGAACAAAAGCGTTCAAATTCTACCATCAGCAAATCAGATCCACCAAGTGATCAGCACTCACCAAATTATCAAAACATCATAAATAGTGCCAAAGAAATTCTGAAAGATTTCACCACATTCGCTGCAAGTTCGACAACCATCACCTTCTCAGAAAACCTCTGCAGCCAGCTCTCTGGCTCCTTCAGTAGCAAGATCAGCAACATCTACAACAAGTTTGAGCCCCAGCTGGACCCATCAATCCACGCAGTCTCCTGCCCAACACCACAAACCCTCAGAATCCTGCAATAACCAACTGGCACAGCATCACCACTTAGGATACCACAATGGTCATGTGGCCCTTCCATTCTGGAGCACCATAAAATTCCTGCCATCACCACATCTTCACGAAAGGATTGGACACACCAGCTCGGCTTTAACCCAATAATGAACCAGCAATTAGCTGACCACCTTAACAACTACCTCCTCGACCCCACTAAATCCAGATTCAATTTCAGCCTCTTCATCGAGACTTCACTTATTACCGCCACCGACAGCACCTGACTTATCATGGAAATATGGTTCCTACTAATTAAGTAGGGTTGTGCATTTGGTGAGCATGGACTTCAGAAAATAGTGACTCAGTGCACATATACCTTCAGTACATGATGACACAATTACTAGCTATCTCGCAGTGCCCCACCTGAGCCCCTAAGCTTACCAGAGTACCAGATGGTATAAGTAACCTCAAGCATGACCACTCTGACTCAAGGAAGTCGTGAAAACACATCTACCCTTTTGTTGTTTCTTTGTATGCCCAAGGTGAACACAAAAAAGATATGAAAATGACTTTTCAAACATTTATTGAAACAATCATATTCTTGCATAGAAAGCATGAACTGCGATTATTAGGTAGATGGAACAAAGGATTGTAACCATCATTATAAGAATGGTATGAAGATAAACAATTCAACCATGATAACGTTACTATGGTGTTATACTCCTATCTATAACTGCCTACACTATCAAGAGCATAGTTGGAGTACCCTCCGCTAGATCCAATGGGATAGCCTTACCCCCTCATATGTGTATATGAAGTTCCAGGAAGCTAGCCTGATGTAGGGCCGACTATTGTTTTTTGCAGGATGGAGGTCAGAATCATCAGGGCTGCATCTCAGTCACAGTGCTCCTTGTTTCAGGATAAATCCCAGCGGAAGTGCTTTTCTGCCGAATGTAGCATAGAGGTTGTTTCTATAATAAGAGCATTGTTCATATTGCACTGTGTCAAAGGTGCAGAGCTGATGCAATGGTTTGACTGGACCCTTAGAGCTGTCTCCACCAGGCAATCAGAATACAAGGGGCATCACATTCTATGCACCTAGCCTTGCACAGAGTGTACAGATTGCATGGCAGTACTAGGCATACGTTGCACGTACAGTGACTTCTCGATACCTTATTGTGTAAGTGTAAGAATCATGTAAAATGTTGCCAGCATAAAAAGATGTCAGGCTAAAATGTACATTCTAAAATGGAAACTCAGCGCAGGCCCTAACATGCTTCACCACAACTGCAGCCTTTATCCTGCTCAACTTATTCACAGCTTCCCAATCTTCTCCGACCCATCCTTATCCAGCACCTCCATCAAACCAGCATACAAGGCACAGGGCACCAATGGATCAGCTCCTTCCTCACAGGCCGCACCCAGTAAATGAGCCTGGCTCCCTACATCTTGTTTGCCCTCAACCTCATCCTCAGGTGCCACAAAGGATCATCTATGAACCCCACACTGTTCTATACCTAATGCCTACATGGCTCCACTCACAAATATCATTAAGACTCACAGAATAAACATAATCTCCTATACTGAGGACACTCAGCTCATCCTCTCCCTCTCCAATGAAACACCATCCCAGACCAGCTTCACCTCCTGCGTGTCCAAAGAAGCCAAATGGATGAAGTCCAACTGTCTGAAACTCAATACAGACGATGCGGAAGGTGTACTCTATGGTAGAGACACCTCTCTAAGGGATGTCTCCTGATGCCCAGCGGATCTCAGTCGCACCCTCTGTCTGGCCTCTTAAGCCAAGAACCTAAGCATAATAGTTAACAACCAGCTAGTAATGACTAGCCACATCAGTGCAGTCACCATCTCCCGTTTCCCCTCCCTCAACAATCCTCGCAAAAAATCTTCAAATAACTCCCAATCAAAAACGTACTTTATATTGGTATCACCATCAAACTTACCAGAAGAATCCAAACCACCCAAATTGCAGTGGCCAAACTCATAATTAGGCTACCTCCTTGCACACACATCACACCACATCTCAAAGCCCATACTGGCTCCCAATTCACACATACACATTCTTTAAGCTACTTACAAACACATACAATTCTGTATATAACCTAGGTCCTTCCTACCTCAACAGATGCACTTTCACACAGTGACTAAACACCTTCGCTCAGTTGGACTCTTGCTCTCATACATCCCAATGCATTTACATCTCCTGCACATGCAGGGCAATAAACTGAAGACATGGCTCTTTTCCTAGGCACCAGACCTGGCCAGTTCTGCCTTGTTTTCTAATACCAGGACACTCCCTCCTGGGTAAATGGTGCACTCTTCAAGTATTCATAACCTAACAGATACTGTCAGCTCTTGAAACAGGAGGCTGAATAGTAACCTTGGAATTGGAGTACACATATTTTCATATACCCGTCCTGCAGTCCCACATTTGCTACTTGGAGTTCAAGGTGGGCCACAAATACTTTCAATTTACCTTGGCCATTTGGGTGTTTTCAAAAGTGATGAGAGTAGTCACTGCTCATCTGTGGGGGTCATGAGTATATGTATTCCTGTACTTCAACAACTGGCTGCTAAATGCAGGCTTGTCACAGTCAGTCAAAAACCACCTCCAGACTACGACCATACTCCTGATATAGTTTAATTTCACTGTCATTTGTCCAATGCACAAGGAACTGCATTCATTGCTGGACATGGAGGTGTTCAGGGCATTTATTCCATCACTGCAGTCCAGGATATTCAGGATCAGTGCTAGATTTTGGTGGGGATGGCTCTGAGCTTCATTCATCTTCCCTATCCTCAGTGTCAGATGGTATACGCAAATCTTGCACTAGAACCCCAGAGCCAGTGGCCCACCATCAGGTACACCTCTTCGTTTAGATCTCAATGGATGCAGTTCTGGTTATGTTGTGGTGGCAAAGGGATCCCAACCTGAACTGCGGCAGGCCACTCCCCCCCCAACAAAAGTTCACAGTGGTAACAGATGCACCCAATGCTGGGTTGGAGGGGGTACATTTAAGAGAGGTGGAGATGAGAGGGCTCAGGTCTCCAATGTAGAGCCAGCTCCATATCAGTATTCTGGAGCTTCAGGCAATCCATATGGCCCTAAAAGCCTTACTGCCACCCATCAAAGCAAGACTGATGCAGGTCCTCATAAACAACATAACCGCCTTGTGATACAGTAACCACAGGCTGCAGTGAGGTCTTGCATACAGTGTTAGGAGGCACTATGCCTCTGTTGGTGGCTGGACCAGCATAGCATCTTCTTGGTTGTTGTAGGAAACTGGACCAAAATGAGGTACACTGTGCAAAGAGTACAAGCAATCCCCAGAGGTATCACAAAGGCACAAGTGACATCCCAGATGCTCTCTTTATGGATAGTGTGGTCGAGCAGTTGGGCATATAAAAGGGTAGTGCTAAGCACAGGCTCGATAATGTTATCCTATGGGTGAAAAACATGTGCTGCATTCGGGCACTTCACAGCGACTTGCAGGACTGTTCTCCAGGACTTAAGTTGAGTATGGGACAGGGTCCAAGGCTAGACCAACAGGACACCCCGGGTGGCTCTGGAACATCCGAATGCAGAGGTATGTTACGGATCCAGTGCCACATTCACTTTAATAGGAAACAGTCTGGTTTGAAAGTTGCTGCAAGTAGGGCCTGAAAGGCCAGTCTGGGGGGACCCACAGTTGGGCTCGACCCTTGAGGTCCTCGAGCACGTGGCAACACCGTCATCCACTTCTCTTCGAGCTGCGGGACTCAGTTGCAGTGGTGTCTTTTGGTGTCGGGTCTAGTGCTGGAATTCCTCGTGGTTGCAGGTGTGGACTGTGGGTCCAGTCCAACTGAGCCAACAAGTGAGCTCAGGTCTCACAAGGCTGGGAGACATGGGGACATGTTTGGTTCTCTTCTCCTCAGTTTGGGGCAGACAGGTGTAAGGTTCTCCTGAGGTGTCATGTTTCTGTCTCCTGGTCACTTGCACTTGCATGGGGGTCTGCAGAAACAGGCTGCAGACTCCATCATGAAGTCCACAGAGGGTGCACTCAAGGTGGGCTTTGCCTCTGGAAGGCCCGGGGACAACACTGACACCGTTGGCCCACTTCAGCACTGGCTAGGTGGTTTGGGTGCAGTGGTGATGTCTGGCAAAAGGTTTTTGGTGGTCCCGGTCCTCACAGTTCTTTTTTGGGTGCCTTTGGATGCAGAGTAGCAGCTCCTCTACTCTAAGGGAGTTCTTGGTGATTTGCTGGAGGCTGCAGTGGCATGACAGGTCAGTTACTCCTTGAGGATCGGGTGCAGCAGGCAGGCTGGCATGTTTGGCGCCAAGTCAGTCATGTTCCTCAGTTCTCGTGTTCAGCAGGCTTCTTTTCCACTCCTTCCTTTGTGTCCAGCGAAGATCTGAGGATCTGGTGTCAGGGGTTCGCCTAAATACTAATTTTAGGGGGTGTAACCGTGTGGGTGTGGAGGAACCACTCCAGACTGCGTTATTGAATTAAAAACGAAGGAATTTTATTGAAGATATTGAGGATGGCATGATACAGGTAAGTTTGTTTCAGTCTTGTGATGCTGGGTTTAGGTGGTGGGCTGTTCTTGAGGTTTGGTCTTTACTCGTCTCTTTCTGTCTCTCTTGTTCACAGGTCGTTCCCTGGGAAGCGCATGTGGAGAGAAGAGATAAAGAACTGTAAGTGATCGTTATAATGGTATCTCTTTCCTTTATAATGTCTTTTCTGGTCCCTGTCTTTCTGTTCTTGGTAAGGTTATAGTACTCTCATTAGCTCCGTTTAGCTCGTATTTTCCTTCTGTTTCTTAAGAGTCTTATTCCTAATCTTTCTATCTTTATATAGTTTCTTTTAGCGCCCAACCGTTCCTGTGCTCGGGTTTTGGCTGGCCCCTTAAAGGTGACGGTGCCTGACGGTAAGGTTTTTTTTATATTTCTCCCTGATCCTTGTTCACCTCCCTCTTTCTCCTCCCCTTTTCCCCAGTGCTCGTGCCTTTCTATTTCCTCAGTGTTTGTCTGTCCCCCTTCCTACTCCCCGTGTTGCCCTGTTAGTTTTCCTTCCCCCTCCCTTCTAACTCCACTCCTTTATCTCTCGTATTTCCACTCACTCAGGGACGTAGTCCCACACACCTGAATGGCCACGCTTCTCCTGGAGCGTGGCGGGATGCTGCGTTTTGTCTTCCCGGTCGCCTGGAACAGGGTCGTCTGGCAGTCGTCTTCCGGTGTCTCCTCCGATACCTGGACGGTATCGCTGGTGCTGGCTCACAGGTGGGCTCCGCTCCTCGTCTTCCTCCTTCCGACCTCCGCACGCCGAAAGTGCTGACAGCGGCACATTTGACCTTCTGGTGTCCCGCCGCTGCGGAACTATCGGCCAATCGCGGACAGATGGACCAGGAAGCTTCGGAGTAACAGGGGCAGAGTCAGCACAAGTGAGAGCCACGTGCGGGTGAACGGGTCCCAGCCCGTCACATACACTCCCCCTAGAGAGCGGCCTGTCGAGGCGCTCCAAAACCGGATAATGGGAAAGGAAATCTGCGGCCACCATGTGTCTCCCCGGCAGATGCTGGATCCGAAAGGAGAATGGCTGTAAGGAAAGGAACCAGCGGAGAACACGGGCGTTAGTGTCCTTATGATGGGGAAGCCAGGTCAGAGGAACGTGATCAGTAATCAGGGTAAAAGTCCTGCCGACAGGTAATATCTGAGAGATTCAATCGCCCATTTAATCGCCTAGCACTCCTTCTCTATAGCTGGATAATGACATTCCCGTGGTAGAAGCTTCCTGCTGATGTACAACACTGGGTGGAGGGAATCATCATCCTGCTGTTGGGATAACACTGCCCCAAGCCCCACGTCGGAGGCATCAGTCAATAATACAAAAGGTCTACCAAAATCAGGACAACACAGCACAGGTTCAGACGTGAGAGCGGTCTTTAGCTGATCAAAACTATGTACTGCAGACACAGAGGGGGGTCAAAGGGTGTTGGGACAGGAATTTTTCAGCATATTAGTAAGAGGTTCCGCAATTGTGGAGAAATGAGGAATAAAGCGCTGATAATAGCCAATCAAACCTAGGAAAGCCCTAAGGTCCTTTTTTTTCTTAGGGAATTCCATTTTAGAGATTGCCTCTACTTTTTCTACTTGTGGGCTAATCCTACCATTCCCCACAATATAGCCCAGGTACTTGATACTAGTTTGTCCGAGTTTACATTTGTCTGGATTGGCGGTTAAGTGGGCCTTTCGTAGAGCATGCAATACGGTACCTAGATGTGTCATGTGCTCCTCCCAGGTCTTGCTATATATAACAATGTCATCGAGATAGGCCGCAGCATATTGCTGAAAAGGTCGTAGGATTTCATCCATGAGCCTTTGGAAGGTGGCGGGGGCCCCATGGAGCCCAAAGGGGAGGACAGTAAAGTGATATAACCCCAAAGGGGTAGCAAATGCTGTTTTTTCTTTGTCTTCCTTTCTTAAGGGTATCTGCCAATAACCCTTCATGAGATCTAGCGTGGATAGGTATTTGGCTTGGCCTAATCTCTCAATCAGTTCGTCGATTCTAGGCATGGGGTAAGCATCGAAATAGGTTAAGTTATTGACACCCCTATAATCTACACAAAACCGTGTGCTGCCATCTGGCTTGGGTACCAATACGACTGGCGAGCACCAAGGGCTGGTTGACGGCTCTATGATACCTGCTGCCAACATGGTTTGGACTTCTTCTTCAATTATCTTTTGTATTGCTTCAGGGATGCGGTATGGTCGCTGTTGTGAGACAGTATTTGTTTTCAAACAGATGGGATGTTGGACTAAGGTGGTTCTACCCGGATATTTAGAAAAGACATCTGGATTGTGCTGTACTAAACGGGTTAGTTGGTTGTGATACTCTGTAGTAAGATCAGGATTGATCCATGGGTGTACCTGGTTGGACCGATCCTGAGGAGTTATCTTGGGATATGGGATGTCATCAGTAATCTCTGAATTGATAAAGTGAACAGAGTTGTCTCCTGTGGGTTCTA
Organism: Pleurodeles waltl; assembly: GCF_031143425.1. Classification (NCBI taxonomy): domain Eukaryota; kingdom Metazoa; phylum Chordata; class Amphibia; order Caudata; family Salamandridae; genus Pleurodeles; species Pleurodeles waltl. The sequence continues at coordinate 1,082,080,456 of NC_090437.1, read as the reverse complement.
GCCATTTCTTCAGTAGATTGATGTGATATATCTGCTCCCTACCGCTCCCTTGTGGAATGGCCAACTTATAGGTGGTGGGATTGATCTGTGCTATCACTTTGAATGGTCCCTGCCATTTGGCCAACAACTTATTGTCAGTGCTAGGGAGTAAGACTAGAGCTTTGTCTCCTACTGATAAGGTGCGAACAGTACTTCGGGTATCATATCAATCAATCAATCAGAGAATTTATAAAGCGCACTATGTACCCGTCAGGGTTTCGAGGCGCTGGGGGGGGGGGTGCTGCTAGCGTTCGAAGAGCCAAGTCTTGAGGAGTCTCCTGAAGGTGAGGAGGTCCTGGGTCTGGCGTAGTGAGGTGGGGAGAGAGTTCCAGGTCTTGGTGGCGAGGAAGGAGAAGGATCTGCCGCCAGAGGTCTTGCGCTGGATTCGGGGGACGATGGCGAGGGCGAGGTTGGCAGAGCGGAGTTGACGTGTGGTGGCGTAGAAGTTGAGTCTGGTGTTGAGGTAGGTGGGTCCGGTGTTGTGTAGCGCCTTGTGAGCGTGGGTGAGGAGTTTGAAGGTGATCCTTTTTTCCACGGGGAGCCAGTGGAGGTCCACCAGGTGGGGGGAGATGTGACATCGGCGGGGTATGTCGAGGATCAGGCGGGCGGATGCGTTCTGGATGCGCTGGAGTCGTTTGATGTCTTTCGTTGGGATGCCTGTGTAGAGTGCGTTGCCGTAGTCAAGTCTGCTACTGACGAGGGCTTGAGTAACCGTCTTTCTGGTTCCTGTTGGAATCCACTTGAAGATCCTGCGGAGCATGCGGAGGGTGTTGAAACAGGAGGAGGAGACGGCGTTGACCTGTTTGGACATGGTGAGAGCGGAGTCAAGGATAAAGCCGAGGTTTCTTGCGTGGCTGGCAGGGGTGGGTGGGGGGCCGAGGGCTGTGGGCCACCAGGAGTCGTTCCAGGCCGAGGGGGTGCGTCCGAGGATGAGGACTTCCGTCTTGTCGGAGTTGAGCTTCAGGCGGCTGTTGTTCATCCACTCGGCGATGGATTTCAGTCCCTCGTGGAGGCTGGTTTTGGCGGTGAGCGGGTCTTTGGTCAGGGAGAGGACGAGCTGGGTGTCGTCGGCGTAGGAGATGATGCTGAGGTTGTGTTGACGGGCCAATTGTGCGAGGGGGGCCATGTAGACGTTGAACAGCGTCGGGCTAAGAGAGGAGCCTTGGGGGACGCCGCAGATGAGGTTTGTGGCTTTGGAGCGGAAAGGGGAGAGTCGGACTCTCTGGGTTCTGTCGGAGAGGAAGGATGAGATCCAGTTGAGGGCTTTGTCTTGGATGCCGGCTTCTTGGAGACGGGTTAGTAGGGTGCGGTGGCATACTGTGTCGAAAGCGGCTGATAGGTCGAGGAGGATGAGGGCTGAGGTTTCGCCGTTGTCCATTTGTTGTCTGATGTCATCTGTGGCGGCGAGGAGTGCGGTCTCAGTGCTGTGGTTTCGTCTGAATCCAGATTGAGAGGGGTCTAGGATGGAGTTGTCTTCTAGGAAGTGGGCGAGCTGTGCGTTGACGATCTTCTCGATGACTTTCGCTGGAAAAGGGATCAGAGAGATTGGTCGGAAGTTTTTGAGATCGTTGGGGTCAGCCTTGGGTTTCTTGAGGAGGGGTTGGATTTCTGCGTGCTTCCAGCTGTCCGGGAAGGTGGCGGTGTTGAAGGAGAGGTTGATGATCTTGCGGAGTTTGGGGGCGATGATGGCGTCGGCTTTGTTGAATACGTGATGTGGGCACGGGTCCGTGGGAGAGCCTGAGTGGATGGAATTCATGGTTGTGAGGGTTCCGGAGTCGTCTACTTGGGTCCAGGTGGTGAGGCGGTAGGCGTGGGAGGAGTCGTCGGGGTGGGGTCTGGCGGAGGTGTGGTGTTGAAGCTGTCGTGGATGGCTGTGATTTTCTGGTGGAAGAAGGTGGAGAGGTCGTCGCAGAGTTTTTGGGAGGGAGGGACGTCGTTGATGTTGGCGTTAGGGTTGGAGAGTTCCTTCACGATGCCGAAGAGTTCTTTACAGTCTTGGGCATTGTTGTCATACCTTTGTTTCTGCTTATTCTGTGCTTCCTGTAAGGCCGTATGGGCTTCTTCCCATAATGTATGGTGATTGTCTCTTAAATCCCTGGTGTATGTTAAGAGGTCTTTTACTTCCTCTTCTGTATCCTCCCAATGTTCTGCTAACATATCTAACAGTGTGCGTGGCTGTCGGCCAAACAACATTTCAAAAGGACTATGGCCTAGGGACGCTTGTACATGTGTATGGATAGCATATAAAACCAATGGTAGTTTCTTTTCCCAGTCCTTCCCAGCTTCAGATATACTTTTTCTGAGTAGGGATTTAATAGTTTTGTTGTATCTTTCTACTAGCCCATCTGGTTGCGGATGATAAACTGAGGTACGGATCTGTTTCACTCCCAGTAGTCGACATACTTCTGCCATTAATCTGGACATAAAAGGAGTCCCTTGGTCCGTCAGTATCTCTTTCGGGAAACCCACCCTGGAAAAGAACTCTATCATAGCCTGAGATATAGCTTTAGTGTGTATACTGGGAAGGGGTATGGCCTCGGGATATCGTGTAGCATAGTCCACCAAGACTAACACATACTGTCTACCTCGAGTGGAAGGGGTAAGAGGACCGATAAGGTCCATTCCAACCCAGGTAAAAGGAATATTAATAATGGGAAGAGGCTGAAGGGGAACGGGTTTTTGTGGAGAGGGGTTGTACAACTGGCATTTGGGACACTCGGAACAATGCTTATGTATCTCGCCATAAACCCCTGGCCAATAAAATCGTCTAAGGACCGCCTCTTCCGTTTTCTCCCTTCCTAAGTGCCCTTCCCCATTATCCCCATGTGCTAGTTGTAACACTTGTTGACGGTGACTTCTAGGTACTACTAGTTGTAGGTCATTTCCTCTTGTGGGCGTGGGATTCCTATATAAGAGAATATTACGGATCAAGAATCGGGGACCTACCCCTTGTGCTGTCCCGGACTCTGCCTGCTGCCATGCATATTTTAAGGTAGGATCCTCATTTTGATTCTGTCGGAAATCCCCGGTAATTGTGCAAACTTTCCCACTGCCAATGGAACCGTTTTGGGACGGGCAGTTCTGCATATAGGAGTGTCGCTGCTCTCTTTTTTGTCTCCTGTTGAGGGCAATGCATACCTGTTTGGGTTCTTCTGAGACCATTTCACTAGGTGCTTCCATCCACCAATTTCTCAGAAGGTGCTCTTGTCCGGCTTTCTCTAATAAGGAGGGAAAATCCTCATAATCTGTCCCGAGGACTATATCCTCATTGAGGCTGGGAAGCACTCCTACCCGGAGGGTCTCACTCTGTTCTCTCCATTTCAAGCGTATTGTCGCAAGGGGATAAAACCGTTGATCCCCATGTACACAGGTAATGAGAACCTGAGTCTCTGTCTCTACCTGCCCTACAATACTAAATCGTCCCTGATCACGCTCTGGCTACATCCAAAATCGATGAGAGCCATCCTTTCTACTTCATTGATGAGGAGAGGGAGGGTATATTTGGGTTTCTCCCCTCCGGCCCAGAATACTCTTCCCTTGGTCAGGCCTATCTCCATGGGCTCCTCTGTATCTTTTTTTTTAGGGAAATACCGGGCAATATGGCCCCACTCTGAACAGTGATAACACTGGGGACCATGGCTTGTGTATCCAGAGGGACCAGGACCAGCTGGTTGTGATCGGTCAGTTCCGGGATTCCCTACAGGCCGTGGCATATGCATTCTAGGTATGGCCGAACGGGTCGGTGGTGGGCCCCGACTAACGGTAGCCCGGAAGTCCGAGCCTCTATGATAAGCACAGGCAAGCTCTATGGCTGTTTCATTTGTGAGTCCAGGATGTTGTCGTACCCAGTTCCGGGTGGTAGGTGGTAGAGCATCTAAGTATTGTTCCAAGACTATGATGTCAAACATGTCTTCTCTTGTGTGCTCGGTGGGATGTAACCACCTCCCGGCCGCATGTTGAACTCGATAATATAAGGTACGGGGGTTCTCTTGCTGCTGCCATTTCATTTGTCTAAACCTGGTGCGATAACCCTCACTATCCACACCTACTCTTTCTAAAATGGTTTTCTTAAGGTCTTTAAATGGAAGAGTTCCACTCGGCTTAATAGCTTGATATGTTGCTTGTAAATGGCTGGTGAGTAGGGGGGCGATATACTGACCGCATTTATCCTCGGGCCAGTTGGCAGTGCTGGCCACTCTTTCAAAGTTTGTGAAGAAAGAGTCGGGGTCTTCCTGTTCCTGATATCGTTGCAACACACTACTCAGTACTGTGGAGTGTACTTTTGTATGAGCGATGGTATCGGTAAGTTTACCCAAGGCGGTCTCATGTACGAGTTGATTATTGGCCATAATCGTTGCCTGATGCTTAAGGGCTGTTTGCAGTGCCTCTCGTTCCTCTCTGGCTTCTTTCATTTGTTGTTCCCACATTAACTGGAGATGCATTTGCCCTTCTGCCAACTGAGCGATTACATCTGCCATTGTTGTCTTTTCTTCCATGGTAGCGGTGTCTCCACAAATCCCACTTCTGACACCACTTGTAACCGTGTGGGTGTGGAGGAACCACTCCAGACTGCGTTATTGAATTAAAAACGAAGGAATTTTATTGAAGATATTGAGGATGGCATGATACAGGTGCGTTTGTTTCAGTCTTGTGATGCTGGGTTTAGGTGGTGGGCTGTTCTTGAGGTTTGGTCTTTACTCGTCTCTTTCTGTCTCTCTTGTTCACAGGTCGTTCCCCGGGAAGCGCATGTGGAGAGAAGAGATAAAGAACTGTAAGTGATCGTTATAATGGTATCTCTTTCCTTTATAATGTCTTTTCTGGTCCCTGTCTTTCTGTTCTTGGTAAGGTTATAGTACTCTCATTAGCTCAGTTTAGCTCGTATTTTCCTTCTGTTTCCTAAGAGTCTTATTCCTAATCTTTCTATCTTTATATAGTTTCTTTTAGCGCCCAACCGTTCCTGTGCTCTGGTTTTGGCTGGCCCCTTAAAGGTGACGGTGCCTGATGGTAAGTTTTTTTTATATTTCTCCCTGATCCTTGTTCACCTCCCTCTTTCTCCTCCCCTTTTCCCCAGTGCTCGTGCCTTTCTATTTCCTCAGTGTTTGTCTGTCCCCCTTCCTACTCCCCGTGTTGCCCTGTTAGTTTTCCTTCCCCCTCCCTTCTCACTCCACTCCTTTATCTCTCGTATTTCCACTCACTCAGGGACGTAGTCCCACACACCTGAATGGCCACGCTTCTCCTGGAGCGTGGCGGGATGCTGCGTTTTGTCCTCCCGGTCGCCTGGAACAGGGTCGCCTGGCAGTCGTCTTCCGGTTTCTCCTCCGATACCCGGACGGTATCGCTGGTGCTGGCTCACAGGTGGGCTCCGCTCCTCGTCTTCCTCCTTCCGACCTCCGCACGCCAAAAGTGCTGACAGCGGCACATTTGACCTTCTGGTGTCCCGCCGCTGCGGAACTATCGACCAATCACGGACAGATGGACCAGGAAGCTTTGGAGTAACAGGGGCACAGTCAGCACAAGTGAGAGCCATGTGCGGGCGAACGGGTCCCAGCCCGTCACAGGGAGTGTTAAGGGGAGTGGACGGTATTAGCTACTTAGCTCTGTGGTCACTACATCGCCTAGATGATTCCTTCCTGTGTGGAGTGGGCATCACCCTGTCCAAAGATCCTGAATTCCACCACACAAAAGATTAAGGAATTTCCTAAGTCATGCCCACTTCAGGCTTGTCACCCTAGGGGTGTTCCCAGTCTGGAATTATAACATGCCTCCTGCATAGCTAATTTTCCCACCTTCAGGTGCGAGATGGGACCTATGCAAGGGATTTGATACTTCCCTCTGAGGAAGGACAGATCTTCATACAAAAGGCGCTGGTCTTCTTTGAAGCTCCCTGCCTTGGAATGCAGATCACCCTGTGGGGAGGGGTGTTCCACACCCCAGCCCGGAAAGACTTTTGTTTCTGACTTCCAGAGAGCAAAGGCTCTCAACCTTGTGGGTTAGATTCTCATCTGCTGGTGGCAAGCTGACTGGAACTAGCCTGTGAGCCCACCAGTAGTTAAGTTTTCAGGGGGCACCTCTAAAGTGCACTCTGGGTGCATGTATCAATAAATACATCACTGGAATCAGTGAGGGTTTACTAATACAAGATGTTTGATGCCAAACATCCCTACTTTCAGTATAACCATCATGTAGCTGGGGAACTCATAATGGCCAATGTCCAGGACATGTATTTCAAATGGCTTTACTGCATACCTGCTACGTCTAAGAATTGACAAGCAAGGGCACATCTTCACAGGTATACCCACACATGTAATAGAATGCACCCTGCCTTATGGCTGTATGACCTGCTGTAGGGGTGACTTACATATATTACAGGCAGTGTTTTAGAGGACATGGCACACAGAGTGTGTGCCATGTCATGTTTTCACTTTTGGGAATACATTGTCACACAGCCTGCAATGACAGTCTGCATGAGGTTAGTGCTGGGTCCCTTAGAGTGGCACAAGTTGTGCTGCAGCTCTTAGGGGCCCTCTTCAGTATCCATGCCCTTTGTACTAGTGGTACCATTTACTAGGAACTTACAGAGGAGTTAAAGGGTCTGGTCACTGGGGGATCAAGGGGTCAGGTGTCTTGTTTTTGGGAAGGAACACTGCCACTGGAGTCCTGGTTTAAAGATTAAGGTTACAGTGATAGGGAAAAGTTTAAAATGTGAATACCAATACACTTCTGCCTGAACACAGAAGTTATCACACATAAGAGAAAACTTAAAATATGAACCAAAACAAACGAGCATAATAGGTACAATCCAATGGGGATAAGACTGTTGGAGCAAAGAAGAAGCCAAGGTGGGAGGGCTCCACAAGTGGAAACGCAATTAAGAGGCATTGAATGAAGGTTTAGGAGGGCCTAAATAGCGATATTTACTAAATTGAGAGTCACACAACTGTTTTCTAATTATGTTCTACTTAACCCGACCCTCATCTATGTGTAAAATGGGTCAATGGAGAATGTTTGAAAGTGGTTCTCATTTAGCATGCACGTCTACTCCTATGTGTATGTTTCCCTTGACTTGGATTGATGGACCACATAGCCACCACCTGCTGCATCCTGCTTGTAGCCCTCCAGCCACCTCTGCAAGACTTAGCAAAGATGAGTGAAAAGAAAGAGGACATGGCAGATGTGTCTTGTGTCATCTTACAGTGCATGAGTCAAATGTGGTCCCCACTGTGCCTTTTGCCTTGGCAGCTTACCCCATTTTGTACTAGTTACATTTGCAGTCAGACATTTGGAAACCAACTCTGTCGATCCCAAGTAGTCTCTGTTTCTGTTAGGGTCTTGGGTCCCGAACAATGAGAACAACAAAGCCAGCAAGAACTATGCATATCAAAGTCAATGACAAGACCTGTTTGCAGCGTACACCACAGAGCCTCAAAGAGGGAGCAGTAGGTTACCTGACCCCACAATGTGTTGCTACTGATGAAACTTGAAATACACTCTAGGTGTTTATTCCTCATCATAACCGCCCAACACAGATTGGATCTAGAGAGAAGCCGAAAGCCACTAGAGTGTATGTAGTAAATCAAACTGATATAGAAAGCTCCTACAAAGAGGAGGAAGGCACAGAATGGAACTAAGTGCTCCTAGTGCTTTTAGCAACAATGCTTCTGATGCTGAAGCGAATCCTCAACAAGGTGAAGGTGAGATCGATGGTCACAAACAGTTGATGCTTTTACTGTAAAAGTGGTTCTAAAAATTCAAGAAGTTGATGAGAAAGTAAGGGTTTTTAATGGATCCTGACAAGGGATAGAAACAGAACTGACAACTGTGTAACTCTTCATTGCCTTTCCCTCTTTCTCATTGCTTTCTCCTTGCTCTCAGCCTTGTGTGTGCCTGCTGCTTGCCTTTCCCTCCTTCTCACTGTTTTCTTCTTGCTCCTAGTCCCTTTTTACATGTGCCTGCTCCTTGACCTTCCCTTGTTCTCACTGCTTTCTCTTTGCTCCCAGCTCTGTTTTGCACGTGCCTGTTGCTTGCCTTTCCCTCATTCTCACAGCTTTCTCCTTGCTCTCAGCCCCATTTTGTGCGTTCTTGCCTTTCCCTCATTCTCACTTCTTTGTCCTCTCAGCCCTGTTTTGTGCGTGCCTGCTGCTGGCCTTGCCCTGTTTCTCAGTGCATTCTCCGTACACTCAGCCCCTTTTTGTGCATGCCTGCTGCTTGCCTTTCCCTTGCTCTCACTGCTTTCGCCCTGCTCTCACCCCTGTTTTGTGCTTGCCTATTCTTATCTTTCCCTCATTCTCACTACTTTCTCCTTGTTTTCAGCCCCATTTTGTCTGTGCCTGCTGCATGCCTTTCCCTCATTCTCACTGCTTCCAGCCCTGGTTTATGGGTGCCTGTGCATTGCCTTTCCCTCCTTCTCACTGCTTTCTCCTTGCCCCCCCCAGGTTTTTTTAAAGCGTGCTCCTTGCTTTCCCCTTGCTCTCAGCCCCATTCTGTGTGTGCCTGCTGCTTGCCTTTCCCTCATTCACACTGCTTTCTCCTTACTCTCACCCTGTTATACGAATGCCTGCTCCTGGCATTTCCCTCCTTCTCCCTGCTTTCTCCTGTTTCCACTGCTTTCTCCTTGCCCCCTTCTTTGTGTGCCTTCCCCATGCCTTTCCCTTCTCCTTACTGCCTTCTCCTTGCTCTTCCCCCATTTTTTGTGAGCCTGCTTCGTGCCTTTCCCTCCTTCTGCTTTCTCCTTGTTCTCAACCCTGGTTTTTTGCGTGCCTACTCAGTGCCTTTCCCTCCTTCTCAATGATTTCTCCTTGCTCTCATCCCTGTTTTTTTTGTGTCCCTGCTCCTTGTATTTCGTTCCTTCTCACTGCTTTCTCCTTGCTCTCCCCTCTGTTTTTTGCATGCCTGTTCCTTGCCTTTCCCTCCTTCTCACTGTTTTCTCCTTGCTCTCCCCGCCCCTGCTTTTTGAGTGTCTTTTCCTTGCCTTTCCCTCATTCTCACTGTTTTCTCCTAGCTTTCGCCCCTGTTTGTTTGTGTGCGGTCTCCTTGCCTTTCCCTCGAAGGGTGTGCGCTGCGTGGCGTGTAGTTGCATGTACACATGGGGGTGAGTCGGATGCATGCAGGACTTTGGACGCAGCGACTATCTACAGGCAAGGCCCTGCAGTCAGCCCACACTGTGTTAAAAAAAAAACATAGACATTCACCATAAACATTCACTGAAAAAACCAAAGGGACTTTTTAGTTAGGAAATAGAAATATAATTTAAAAAACCCTAGAAATTCACTAAAAAGCCAAAGTTAAAGGGACACCCTCACCATGCTCTGCTAATTACCCCAGCTATTACATCACCCATGACATCATTGATAATATCACTGTAACATTTGCAGTAAAATTATTTATGGCAAAAGTTGATGGTGAGGGCACGAGTTATAGTTACCTTAGGGCACAAGTTATAGTTACTCAAAATAACTCTAACTATAACAGCTGAATTTCTATGACTTTGTGCTTGTACAATCTGAACCTATATATATATATATATATAAATATATATATATATTCACTGAAAATAAACCTGTGAATTTCTACAGTTTGTTAAATTCTATGTCCTAACTATAACGTCTGTGTAACCTTTGTTTTTTTTAGTGAATTTCTAAGGTTTTTTAAAACTATATTTTGTAACTATACCATTACAGGAACCCTTGTTTTTTAGCTTAGTGTACCAATTAATTGATTTATTTTTTGCTTGTTTCTATGATTTTATCCATATATATAATACAACAAGTACCTTTTCACATAGAAGAAGCCATTGCAATTGGCTTTGCCAATAATTGTTAGTTGTGTAAAAGGAATAAGAAACTCTGCTTTTCTTCTATTTCATTTTGAAAATACTTTAGTATTGCATAACAAAATAAGTATAATGAGTATTTTTTTAATTTCATTTTAGTCAGCAGAGCTTGGTACCACTGCCAAGATAAGATTTTGTTATCTCCCATAAGGTGAGGGCAAAAATGGAGACACTGATAGCCAGCTATTTGTGCATCCTCATTTTACAGCTGCTGGTGCTGATGGTGCTGATGGTGCTGAGCACTATCCGGATCCCACCTATTCACAACTCTGATTGTGAGCACTGAATACTTATAATGTAGTTAAATATATGTTTTTTTTTTAAATATTAGGGGTCTTGCACCCGTCGTGAACCTTAGTGCTGGGTACGCGACTCCAACATAGTTTCAGTAGTGCAAAAATACATGTATTTGGGAGTTTAAATATTCACTTTTTGGTAAGAGGTTTAGTAACAGGTTAAAGAAAACGGTAGAAAAACAAGTTTTTTATACAATAGAATTAGTCAAATTTAGAGAATCGAAACACCGTTGCACACCTTGCCAGCATGGTTTATCCGGAATCACAGTAGGTACACAACTCTGATAATTCTTTTAACATTATTAAAATACATTGATACATATTTTTAAAGTTTACTTTAAGAGAAGAGGTTACTGAAAGTAAAAAATTAATACCATAGATAGCGAGACAATTTTTAAAGTCATTTTAATATACTTTTTGGAGTTGCAATCCATGCGCAACTGAGCTTCACAGGGGTCGCGCATTCCATGTGACACAGAAAGAAATGCATCTGATAGGTGGAACACCTTCCTATCATAAATAAAGGAAGGTCCCACTCCTTCCTCATCATTTTAGTTCTGGCTGTACATGTGCACATCTTCTTTTAGGGAGTTGGTGTTCACATTTTTGATGGTGTTACTCTAAAGATTGTAAATTTTGTACTTGTATAGCGCACTACTCACCCGTTAGGGTCTCAAGGCGCTGTACGCATACCGCTGTGGAACCCCTCCTGGCTTTTCCCTGTGAGGTGCCCACTCCTGGGCAACCTCCAAGGTGAAGCCAGGCATCCCAGCGCTGTTGGGGCCGTTGTGGAGATTAAGCAAGCTATTGCCCAGAGTTACAGAGTGGGACCCATGAATTAGATTAGGCACCGATACGAGAATTATCAGGTCCGAGGAAATTGAGCCCAAGACCCGCCGAGGCGGGAATTGAACCCTGGTCCCGAGCCAGATTTCTGCATCAGGGTCTGCCGCTCTAACCATTGAGCCACACTTCTCCACTGACAGATGGCATCTGCACCTGAAGATATACAGGAGGAAGAGGAGACCACTCTGGTGGAAGAGGAAGAGCCCCTAAAGAAGAAGAAAGAAAGCATAGTTTTTGAGTTTTTCAGCATTCCTGAGGGGCAGAAGAAGGTGAATGCTTGAAAAGTAACAGGCACTTTATGCCAGAAAGTGCTTTCTCGTGAGAGTGATAAGAAATACTCATGCAGTACATCTAGTATATACAAGCACCATCCACTCCACATGTTTGGCTAGAGCTGAAATGAAGAGGCTGGAGAAAGACCAAGGAACTATGCTATCTTTTAACAATGAACCTGGAATGTCTTCTGCTGCAGCTCATGCCAACTGTGATTCCAGAGTTCGTTAAAGTTGGATTTTTTTGCCCTAAATGCACTGCTACTCTCAGTGTAGCAGAGAAAGCTGAGCCTATGCTTGTGCAAATTATTAATGCACACCGGTGTTAAAAAAGTTTTTTGGGGTTGAAGCTCAGTTTCTGCTTTTTGCACATTCTTGTTTAAAAGGGCATTCCCTTTTTTGGTTAAAGAAACAAAAAAAAAAGATCAAAATAGAAAAACAAAAAAAGCATAAACTTCTTTTTAGAACCACTTCCTCTAGTTAAAGAAAGAAACATTATGGCCCTTATTTGGACTTCGGTGGTCTTTTTTCAAGACCGCTGAGGTTCCGCCGGGCTGAAGACCGCCAGTGCAGGCGGTCTCCTGCCCAGCGTTTGATGAATGCTAGCAGCCTTCGGCCCTTTTTCGGACAGAGAGCTGCCAGCAGCCATTCTGGCGGTCGGCGGTGAAGTGAAGGCTGCTCCACCGCCACGTCATCAGAACACTGCCCACCGAATCACAACCCAGGATTCAGCGTGGTGGTGTTCTGGTGGCGGGGTGCTGGCGGCAGAGCAGCCCCCATGGATCCCGTTCCCTTCCGGACCAGGTAAGGTGATCGTCCATTAGGGGGGTGTTGAGTGTTGTGTGTGTGCATGGGGATGTGCATGTGAGTGTGTAGAGGGGTTGTGTGAGTGCGTGTAGGCATGCGGTGGGTGTATTGTGTGTATGGGAAATGTGACGAATGTCTGTGTGCATGTATGTGTATGAGTGGTGTGAGCGTGCTTGTTGGTGTGGGGTGTGTGTGTGTATCTGGGGGGTGGGGGAGGGGGTCCTACCACCTTTGCGGGGTGGTCCGGGGGTCATGGGTGTTGGTGGAGGGCTCTGGGGAGGGGGCGGAGGGAGGGGGGACCCCAGTCAGTGCCAGGGAACTTATTCCCTGACATTGATAGTGCCTACCACCATTGATTTCGAGGCAGAACAAAACCCAACAAAATCCATGGCGGTATGCTGGGTCCTGATACCGCCGACGGTATAGTGACGGCCATTGGACTGGACATAGTCTCTAGCCAATCGGTCGTTACCACCCTGGCGGTCGGAGTGTAGAAGTGGCGGTTTGCCATGGCGGTAACCGCCATGGCAGTAATTTAATTTTTTTTCAGCCGGCCTGTTGGCGGTATTACCGCCACTTTTACTCCGACCACCAGGGTTGTAATGAGGGCCTATATGTTTAATGTATATTTGTAATAGTGTCAATGTAGTGAATACGGAATTCGCTGAATGGATGAGTGGTTTGTGGGTAAGTACATCAGTAGTGTGTGATTGAATGAGTGACTGTATGAGTGGTGTATACATGATTGAATGAGTTCATGAGTGGATATATAGGTAAGTGAGAGTGTGCATAGTTAGCTGGATGAGTGAGTGAACGGGTGTGTGAGTGGCTGTATGTGTGACTGAGAGGATGCATTAATGTTTGTAAGCACTCGTGAGTGAGTGCATGAGTGGGTGTATAGGTGAGTCAGACGGTACATGAGTTCTTCAATGGGTGAGTGAGTGGGTGCATAAGTGGGTGTATGGGTAACCGAGTGCATGAATGGCTGAATGGTGACTGACTGGGTACATGAGTGGCTGTCTGAGTGAGTCATAGGGTGTCTGAGTGGAGCCATGAGTGGCTATATGGATGAGTGAGGGAGTGTGTAAGTGATATGGGTGAGTGAGTGGGGGCATGAGTTGTTGTATGGCTGAGTGATGGTGTGTGACTGGTTGTATGGGTGACTGAGTGTTTGCATGATTGGGTGTATAGGAGAGTGAAAGGGTGTGTGAGTAGTTGTGGGGATGAGTGAGTGGGTGTCTGAGTGAGTGTATGGGTGAGTGAGTGCATGAGAGGGTTCATGGGTGAGTGGCTGGATGGGTATGTGAGTGGGTGCATGAATGGCTGTATGTGTGAGTGAGTGGGTGCATGAGTATCTGTGTAGGTGTGTGACTGATGAATGACTGTATGGGTGAGTGACTGAGAGCATGACTGGGTGCATGGGTGAGTGATAGGGTGCATGAGTTACTGTATAGGTGAATGACTGGGTGCATGAGTGGGTGTATGGGAAAGTGAAAGGGTGCATAAGTGCTTCTATGGGTGAGTGAATGGGTGCATAAGTGGGCTGGGGTAATTGGGTGCATAAGTGCCTGTATGTGTGACTGGCTCGGGCATGTGTGGCTGTCTGGGTGAGTGATAGGTTATCTGGGTAGCTAATTGAGTGAGTGAGTGGGTGCATGAGTGGCTACGGGTGAGTGGGTGCATGCGTGGCTGTATAAGTGAGTGAGAGCATGTGTGGGTGGGTTTATGAGTGAGTGGGTGCTTCAGTGGCTGTATGTGTGAGTGAGAGGATCATTGGGTATATGGGTGAGTGAGCAGGGCAATCATTGGGTGTATGTGTGACTGATTGGGTGCATGAATAGGTGTATGGGTGAGTAAGTGCATGAGTGATCACATGGTTGAGTGAGAGGGTGCATGAGTGGCTATATGGTTGAGTGACTGGGTGTATTAGTGGCTTCATGAGTGAGTGAGTGCATGAGTGGCTATATGGGTGAGTGTGTGAGTGGTTGTATGGATGAGTGAGTGGGGGCATGAGTGGCTGACAGGGTGTGTGACTGTATGGGTGACTGAGTGTTTGCCTGAGTGGGTGTATAGGTGAGTGAGAGAGTGTGTGAGTGGTTGTATGGGTGAGTAAGTGCAGGAGAGGGTGTATGGGTGACTGAGTGCCTGAGTGGCTGTATGAGTGTGAGAGTGTGTGTATGAATGGCTGTATGGGTGAGTGAGTGGGTGCATGAGTGGCTATATGGGTGAGTGAGTAGATGAGTGACTGTATGGGTGAGTGACTGAGTGCAAGATTGGATGCATGGGTGAGTGATATGGTGCATGAGTAGCTGTATAGGTGAGTGACTGGGTGCATGAGTGGGTGTATGGATGAGTGACACAGTGCATGAGTGCTTCAATGGGTGAGTGAATCAGTGCAAAAATGGGTGTTTGGGTTATTGAGTACATGAGTGGCTGTATGGGTGAGTGACAGTGCATGAGTGGTTGCATGTATGAGTAAGTGGGTGCGATGGTGCATAAGTGGTCATGCATTATTGAGTGAGTGCATGAGTGGGTGTATGGGTGAGTGAGAGAGTGCATGAGTGGGTTGATGGGTGAGTGAGTGGGTGTATGGGTAACTGAGTGCATGAGTGGCTGTATTAGTGAGTGACAGGGTACATGAGTGGTTGTATATGTGAGTAAGTGGGTTCATGAGCAGGTGTATGTGTGAGAGGGTGCATAAGTGGTTGTATGCATTATTAAATGAGTGCATGAATGGCTGTATAGGTGACTAATAAGGTGCATGAGTGGCTGTTTGGGTGAGTGAGTGGGTGTATGATTTTATAGGTGAGTGATTGGGTGTATGATTGTATAGGTGAGTGAGAGTGTGTATAGGTTGTTGTGTGGGTGCATGAGTGGTGTATGGGTGAGTGAGTGTATCAGTGATGAATGGATGACTTAATGACTATTGGTGGAATGTGTCAGTGGGTGAGAGCATATCTTTGTGAATGAGTGAGTGAATGAGTGAGTGTGTGAATGTATAAGTGCCGTATGTACAGTTGTGTGAGTGGTTACATGGGAGACACTGAGTGTGTGTGTTAGGCATTTTATAGTTCAGTAACAAGAAAACACACTGCTGGCAACACATATAAAATACTGTCTATGGATGCAGACTGTCCCCATAAGTGTCTAAAATAAATATTTATCTGCCACTACTTTGCCTTCACAGATTTGATGATATATGTTTCCAAACACTGTTGAAAAAAGAACATGAATATGTTAGTATAATGCTTAGAAGAGATCTAAAGCAAAACAGTATACATTTCTTATGCTGTAGCAGTATATGATGTTGTAGTAAAACATTTTATTTTCCCTCCTTCCTGTTCTCAGTCTTTATACTGGTACATGTAAACAGGGTACTGTATAATCATCAGTGAACAGTGGAGGGAAAACAATCATCTAGATTGTAGAAAAAAACATACCTCCACAGTATTTTACTACAAATAAGTGATACTATGAATTGCACTCACTACAATGTTTCATTTATTTAATTAAGCCACACTTACTACAGTAACCAAAAGTCCATATGGTAAAACATTTAGATCATTATTATACCTGGTACAAAACTACGAACAAATAAAATTCACACTTGAATTTTCTACATAGTTTTGTAGACATCACCCCAGATGAGCCTAATGGTGTCTTAAACAATGATAATCCACATAGTGAGAAGACCATAGATTCATTTTCATCTAGAAACCCTTTGAAGATATTTCATCCACACTTCATTTTTGGATATCATTTTGTTGACATGACCCCTGATAGGCTGAATGATATATTAAGCAGTAATGATCAAAACAGACGACTGTATCTCATATTGTTTTCCACAAATCCTTCTTAGAACTTTGGCTGAAGGAATAGAAGGTAAGAATTAGGAAGTTTGAAAGTTAGTTTTTGTTTGAATTGCAGACTGCTATCATTGCACTCCGCCATCCAGTTTGAGTTTTTAAATATACAGTATAATTCCAGATGTAATATTAACCCCTTCGCTGCCAGGCCTTTTCCCCTCAGGTGCCGAGCCTTTTTTTGGCTATTTGGGGCAGTTCGCGCTCAGGCCTTCATAACTTTTTGTCCACAGAAGCTACCCACGCCAAATTTGCGTCCTTTTTTCCAACATCCTAAGGATTCAAGATGTACCTAGAGTTTGTGGGTTCCCCTGGAGGAGACCAAGAAATTAGCCAAAATACAGCTAATTTCTTTTTTTTTTTAATGGGGAAAAAGTGCTGCACAAGAAATCTTGTGTTTTTTCTCCTGAGAATGGCATCAACAAAGGGTTTGCGGTGCTAAAATCACCATCTTTCAGGCAAACTTGAACACGATTTTGGCATTTTACTGGGACATACCCCATTTTTACTATTTTATGTGCTTTCAGCCTCCTTCTAATTAGTGGCTGGATCCCGGATAGCTAAACATTTCTGAAAAATAGACAAAATTCTGAATTCAGCAAGGGGTCATTTGTGTAGATCCTTCAAGGTTTTCCTACAGAAAGTAACAGCTAAAATAAAAAAAACAAATATTAAAATTGAGGTAAAAAGCCATTTATGTCTAAGTTTTCTTCTATAACTTTTTCTTGCTGTGGCACAGCTAAGCAATATACCATAACGTCTGCTGGACGCTTCTGGTTGCGGGGATATATAGGGCTTGTAGGTTCATTAAGAACCCTAGGTACCCAGAGCCAATAAAGCAGCTGCACCTTGCAATGGGTTTTCATTGTATACTGGGTAAATAGCAATTCATTTGGTGAAATATAAAGAGTGAAAAATAGGTATCAAGGAAACCTTTGTATTTCCAAAATGGGCACAAGATAAGGTGTTGAGAAGCAGTGGGTATTTCCACATCTCTGAATTCCGGGGTCCCCATACTAACATTTGAATAACAGGGCATTTCTCAAATAGACGTATTTTTTACACACTGTCTTACATTTGGAAGGAAAAAAATGTAGAGAAAGACAAGGGGCAATAACGCTTGTTCTTCTATTATGTGTTCCCTCAAGTGTCCCGATAAAAATGGTACCTCACTTGTGTGGGTAAGCCTAATTCCCATGACAGGAAACGCAACATGGATACATCACATTTTTACATTGAAATCTGACGTGTTTTTTCAAAAGTGCCTAGCTTTGATTTTGGGCTCTGGCGCTGAGCCAGCACGTAGGGAAACCTAGCAAACCTATACATTATTGAAAACTAGTCACCTAGGGGAATTCATAATGAGGTGACCTGTGTGGCTCTTGCCAGGCTCTGTTACCCAGAATGCTTTTCAAACCTCACAATTTGGCAAAATAAACACTTTTTCCTCACATTTCTGTGATAGAAAGTTCTGGAATCTTAGAGGAGCCACAATTTTCCTTCTACCCAGCACGTCCCCAAGTCTCCCAATAAAAGTAGTATCTCACTTGGGTGGGTAGGCCTAGCTCCTGCGACAGGAAACTCCCCAAAGCACTATCTGGACACATCAAAACTATCAAATACAAAACTACCTGTTTTTGTGTGTTGGGGAAGGGGGGCACCTGCGTTTTTGGTCCTGCAAAACCTAGCAAACCTGGACATTTCTGACAACTCGACACCTAGGGGAACCCATGATGGGGTAACTAGGTTCTGTTACCCAGACTGCTTTGCAAACCTTAAAAATTGTCAAAAAAGCACTTTTTCCTCATATTTCAGTGCTGCAGTGTTCTGGAATCTGAGAGGAGCCACAAACTTCCCACTACCCAGCATTCCTTCACGTCTCCTGATACAAATGGTACCTCACATGTGTGGGTAGGCCTAGTGCCCGTGAAGGAAATGCCCCAAAACACTATGTTGACACATCAAAATTGTCAAATACCAAACTACCTGTTTTTGCGGCGGATGGAACTTGAGTTTTTGGTCCTGGGTAAGTAAACCTTCCAAACCCAGACATTTCTGAAAACGAGATACTTGAGCGAGTGCAGGGAGGTGTGACTTGCGTGGATCACCCAGTGTTTTCTTACCCAGAATCCTCAGCAAACCTCAAATTTAACGGAAAAAAATCACATTTTCCCCACCGTTCTGTGTGGGATCTCCACGCCGGCACAGATTTCCTACCACCCAATGTTCCCCTCAGTCTCCCATAAAAATTATTCCTCTTTTGTGTAGGTGGGCCAAGTGCCTGTGACAGGGAAGAGCCACAAACATGTCGAAATTGAGGGGGAACCAGAGTGGGTCTAAATGGGCAGTTTGAAAAAAAACATTTTTAGGCTGACAAGTGGGACAGAATGTTTATTGGTATAGATGTGACAATGCTGGATGGTAGGAATTTTGTGAATTCCTGCAGATTCCGGAAGGTTCCATCACATAAATGTGGGGAAAACGTGTGATTTCAAGCAAAGTTGGAGGTTTGCAGGGCCTTGTGGGTAAGAAAATGGTGCAGGGTGCATGTGAAGCACACCACCCTGACTCACCCAGACGTTTAGTTTTCAGATGTGTCTGGGTCTCATGGAATTTTCTACTTAGCAGCGTCCCAAAGTCCAAAAAATGCATATCTCACCATTCCAAGTGGGACGATTTTCAGAGTTAGCCAAGCTCTCATGCCCCAAATGTAAAACCGAAACCCATAATAATCAAATATCCTATTGCTCGCCTATGGGATAAGATCTTTTAATGTGCGGGGGGAGCTGAAAGACAGTAACCTCCTCCAGTTGGGGTGGGGCATAACCATGCCTATACTGGTTGGTAGCCACCACCCCACTGTTTTTTTTTTTTTTTTATTCCCTGGCATCTAGTAGGCTTTCTGCCTCGCCGGGGAGTGGATCGGGGGTAATTGCCCCATCTGCCCACCGGTGGGCAGAACAACTTTCTCACCATTTATTTGGGGTAGAGGTATGACCATACCTCCACCCTCTTTTTTTTAAAACAAATCTTCCCTGGTGTCTAGTGGCCTTTCTGTCCCCCAAGGGGGGCAGAAATGGCCAGCAGTAATGTGCCCCCAGGGGGAGCGACACTTGCCCAAGGGGCTGCCCCCAAACAAAAAACACACACACTCTAATCCCTGGTGCCTAAGTGATTTCTGCCCCCTCCGGGGGGCAGATCAAGCTAATAGAAATAGGCTGATCTGCCCCCAAGAGGGACAGAAATGGCCTAAAATAAATGGGCCGACCTGCCCCCAAGGTGGGCAGAAATAGCCTAAAATAAAATTGCCCACCAGGAGAACAACCCTTGCCTAAGGGGTTGCTCCCAATCTGTAAAAAATATAGGGGGTCATTACAACATCGGCAGTAAAAGCCGTTTACCGCCGTGCAGAAGACCGCCAACACACCGCCGCGGCTGCGGAATTCCGCCACAGCTATTATGACCCACATCTCGAAATCCGACAAAATTCAGACACCCACACAAGTCTGCCACACCAAAGGTCAGTGATAAACTGGCGAAAACAAAACCTCCACTGTCACGCCAACAGAAATACGCCCATGCTATCACGACCCACGAATCCACACAGCGGTCTTTCAACCGCGGTATTCCATTGGCGGTACACACCGCCACGCTCAAAATACACACACATCTCCAAAACACCACCACATTGGACAATTCGAAAGACACACACCTGAGACACATAGACACACCACTCCCATACACTCAATACTATATAAAACACCCACCCACAAACCCCTACGACAACAATTGAGAATGAAGCACATAGAGAGACACCACCATCCACAAACTAGCAGCCACAGACACTCAACACCATCACCCACACAACTTCCACACACAAAACACCACACACCACTACATATCAGCACACTTATCACCACATACACCACCCCACACATCACCTACACCACCCCATGGCACGGCAAAGACACCCCAGGTTCTCGGAGGAGGAGCTCAGGGTCATGGTGGAGGAAATTGTACGGGTAGAGCCACAGCTATTTGGCTCACAGGTGCAGCACACCTCCATAGCTAGGAAGATGGAGCTATGGCGAAGAATAGTTGACAGGGTCAATACAGTGGGACAGCACCCAAGAAATCAGGACGACATCAGGAAGAGGTGGAACGACCTACGGGGAAGGTGCATTCCGTGGTCTCCAGACACAACATCGCAGTACAGCGGACTGGCGGCGGACCCCCACCTCCTCCCCCACAAATAACAACATGGGAGGAGCAGGTCTTGACTATTCTGCATCCTGAGGGCCTTGCAGGAGTCGGTGGAGGAATGGACTCTGGTAAGTCAAATCTTAACTATCATATCCCCCACCCTACCTGCATGGTATCACATACCCCCACCCTCGCCCCCACCCCTATCACTCCAACTCCTCACAAATGTACCAATATCACAAACCACCCATCCCAACACCAAGCCCTGCATGCAAAAACAAAGCATGGACACCCATCACTAAAGCATGCACACTGCACATACCCATAACACCCCCCTCAACCATCATCACACAAGCCCACACACAGGAATGCTAGCACTGGGGTACACGGTCACCCACCCATTGCACACCATGAAACACACAGATGCAATAATCATGCCTTTCCACCCCTGCAGGACCACTACCCAAAGTCACCAGACAGGAGGGTCCAGACATCTCCACCCCACCCACAGAAGAGGCCCACAGTGATGACAGCAGCTCTGTCCACCTGGATCTTGATGACCAGCCCGGACCATCGTGGGTCTCGGGACAGTTGGTTCCCCTCACACAGGCACAGCCCACCACAGACCTTCCCCCCTCTGGTAACACCAGCACAGCACCCACGGCCCATACCTCCGTCCCCAGGACACGTCAATCAGCTGTGTGTCGACCACTACAGGGAACCCAGGATAACCCACCACCCGAACAACAACAGGGACCTGGGGATAGTGGTAGTGAGCACACGGTCCAGGGGACGGAGGCACAGGAACACAAGGGAACTGGGAGGGCTGCTGTGCGACAGGGGGCGGACAGGCCTAGGGAACCCACTCTCCACGAGGCCCTCTCCTCCATCATGGGAGCATACCACCACTCCCAAGAGACGATGGCAACAGTACTGGCAAAGTTTCAGGAGACCCAGCGCCTGCAGGAGGAACAGTATTTGGGCTTCAGGGAGGAACTCAGAACCATCAGCTCTGCCCTGGGCACCATCGTAGGGGTGCTGAAGGAGATACTGAACACCAGGAGGGACACTGTGGCACTCCAAGGGGCCCCTGACACTAGCATGGACGATAAACTGCCCACCACCTCCGCCAGCGCTAGTGGACAGGAGGCACCGCCACAGGACCACAACACCAGCACACCCCCCTGCAGACGGAGAACCACACCGCAAGCGGTCCCTGAGAACCAGGAACAAGACAGAGCACGATGCCAAGACCCCCGCCAAAAAATAAGACCACCCTGATTGTCATCCTACTGTCCCACTTTGTAACCCTGTCCATATTGGAACTGCCCCAGCTCCACTTCCTATGCCCATATGGGCAATGCACCTGTGAGACTAATAGACCGGACTCTGCCATGGACATTCCTCCACTATCACCCCTCACCATTTTACAACCCCCCTCCAATATTTAGCACTGCAATAAACACCCTTGAAGCACAAAACAACCTGGAGTCAGTCTGTGATTTTGAAAATGTGTATTAGCAATGACAGTGACAAAATGCGTTCTCAAATGTAATGTCAACCTACCTATGTCACACATCTCAAGTCCATGAGGAATCTAAGCAGATGACACACGTTGGAAATAACACCTGTGAAACCGTAATGGAAATGTACAACTCAGTTACCATATACTGGTTGAAATCTACAGACAGGATAGAAGTGTGAAAGTACTTGTAGTAGGCAGGAATGTATTCTCACCTGTGTGTCACTGGAAATATTGCTGGATAACTGAGTCCCTGTTGTCAATGTCTTCTTCCTCTGCTTCCTCATCACTGTCCACAGGCTCCACAGCTGCCACAACACCGTCATCTGGACCATCCTCCTGCAGAAAAGGCACCTGTTGTCGCAAAGCCAAATTGTGAAGCATACAGCAGGCCACGATGATCTGGCACACCTTCCTTGGTGAGTAGAATAGGGAACCACCTGTCATATGGAGGCACCTGAACCTGGCCTTCAGGAGGCCGAAGGTGCGTTCAATCACCCTCCAAGTCCGCCCATGGGCCTCATTGTAGCGTTCCTCTGCCCTGGTCCTGGGATTCCTCACTGGGGTCAGTAGCCATGACAGGTTGGGGTAACCAGAGTCCCCTAATAGCCACACTCGGTGCCTCTGGAGTTGACCCATCACATAAGGGATGCTGCTATTACGCAGGATGTAGGCGTCATGCACTGAGCCAGGGAACATGGCATTTACCTGGGAGATGTACTGGTCTGCCAAACATACCATCTGTACATTTATCGAATGATAACTCTTCCGGTTCCTGTACACCTGTTCACTCCTGTGGGGGGGGGGGGCCAGAGCTACATGGGTCCCATCAATGGCACCTATGATGTTGCGGATATGTCCAAGGGCATAGAAGTCACCTTTCACTATAGGCAAATCCTCCACCTGAGGGAAAACGATGTAGCTCCGCATGTGTTTCAGTATGGCAGACAACACTCTGTACAACACGTTGGAAAACATAGGCTGGGACATCCCTGATACCATGGCCACAGTTGTTTGAAATGACCCACTTGCAAGGAAATGGAGCAATGATAGCACCTGCACTTGAGGGGGGATTCCTGTGGGATGGCGGATTGCTGACATCAGGTCAGGCTCCAACTGGGTACACGGTTCCTGGATTGTGGCACGGTCAAACCTGTAGGTGATGATCAAATGTCGCTCCTCCATTGTCAACAGGTCCACCAGCGGTCGGTACCCCAGAGGATTCCGCCATCTCCTCACATGTCCCAGCGGACGGTGCCTAGGAAGGACAACAGCGACCAAAGAGTCAAACAACTCAGAGGTATGTACCCACAGTCTACACAGAACACGAATCATAATCCAAAATGTTGCCTGTATGTGTGTTGAGTCTAGGCCTAGGTATGTGTGACGCACTTAAAAATGAAGCCATGTGGGCCCCTGAAATGGCAGCTGCCTGACCTCTAATGTGGAACAATGGGATGTGAGGTAACTGCGCTGGCGTTGTACACCGTCGCGGTAGGTGGTCGAAGACCCTATGGGTCCCAGGAGCCAATGACGAAGTGCGCCGGCGGTGATGGTACGCACCGCCGCGGACGTCACCGCCGCGGGCGTGACCGTCATTTTCTATCTGTTCAATCACTTGATACCTGATCTTCGACAGGAGAGGACCTACACTGCATGTACTGCTGTGATCTTGGTCTGGAAGAGACAATGGCTCGTGCGTCTGGGGAAAGGGCCCCTGCCTTCACTGCAGAGGAGTTGGAGAAGCTCGTGGACGGGGTCCTCCCCCAGTACACGCTACTCTACGGTCCTCCAGGCCAACAGGTAAGTACACAGGGAGCACGTTGTATGGGCTATCCCTGAGTGGAGAGGGCTGGTTGTAAGAATGAAGGGGGCACAGTTCTGCGTGCATGAAGTACTGTGAATGCATGTGCCACATGGCAAGGGTAGGGATGTGGGCCACTCACTTCAACGGTGCAGTTGGTAATGACTTCTCTTCTTCCCCTGTACATTTCATTTAGGTCAGCGCCCACCAGAAGAAGGATATTTGGTGTGCCATCGCCAAGGACGTCTGGACTCTTGGGGTCCACCACAGACGGTGCACCCACAGCCGTAAAAGATGGGAGGACATTCGCCCCTGGAGCAAGAAGACGGCAGAGGCTCAGCTGGGGATGGCCTCCCAACGTGGGAGGGGTCCCCGTCGCACCATGACCCCCCTGATGTTCCAGATCCTGTCGGTGGCCTACCCTGAGTTGGATGGGCGCTTGAGGGCATCACAGCAGACACAAGGGGGTGAGTACAACATCATTCTGCGGACTTTGCGCGCAGTGAAGGTGTCTGGGTTGGGGAGGAGGGCTGTGGGTTTCCCTAGGCCAGGGCGAGTTCCGTAGGCTAGGCCCCTCCGTAATGCAGGCCATGTGGCACTCCACCCCACCTCTGTAGAGTGCCAAGTACAGGTATACATGCCCCTGTGTCATCTATGTGTGCAGATGTCGACCATAGCCCTGTAGGCCATATCCCAGGAACTGCATCTGTAGAGCCCAACAGCGCGGCGTAGTGCAGGGGGCTGCTGTGTCTATATTTTCCGCCAACGGTAGCGGTAAGCCATGCACTCAACCTGTCTTTCTTCTGTCGTTCCCCTCCCCCTTTTTGTGGTCTCCCTGTTCTTGTGTGCATCAGCATCATCAGGCGGAGGTACAGTGGCACCGGAGCACGAGGGAGCTGCATCCCACATGGCCATGGAGGGCCACACCACAGACTCTGAATACACCAGTGGGATGGAGGGCGAGGGGAGCTACACGGCGATCACAGGATCTGCAACCAGCGACACAGACTCGTCCCCCGATGGGAGCTCCCTTGTGGTGGCGGCAAAATCTGTAGCCCCCACTTCTACAGGTACAGCCGCCACCCCCCTACCAGCACCGCCCTCCCAGCAGCCCCTCAGCCTTCACCCCGTGCCCGCTCACCCAGGAGGGTGGGCATAACCTTCTCCCCTGGCACCTCAGCCCCTAACCCTGTCACCTCTGCTGCCCTCATTGAGGAGGCCATTGACCTCCCCAGGTCCCTCACTGTTGGGCAGTCTACCATTTTGAATGCCATCCAGGGTGTAGAAAGGGAATTGCAACACACAAATGCATTCCTGGAGGGCATTCATTCTGGTCAGGCTGCCCTTCATCGAACCCTGCAAACTCTGGCCTCAGCACTGATGGCAGCCATTGTCCCTGTGTCTAGCCTTCCCCCTCCAACTTCCTCCACCCAGACCCAATCCCCTGTACCCCAGCCTATCCCAAGCACACCATCAGACCAGCATGCACACACCTCACCACACAAGGGAAGCTCAGGCAAACATAAGCACCACACATCCCACAGGCACTCACGCAAGCATCACACACATACAGACACACCAACATCCACTGCCTCCACTGTGTCCCCCTCCTTGTCGTCTCCCTCCTCCCTCCCAGTCTCGTCTACACTCTCACCTGCATGCACTACCACTATAGCCACTAGGTCCCGCACCAGCACACCCACCAGCACACCCGCTCACGTGCAGTCACCACCCCCACTACCATTTACACGTCCCCTGTGTCCTCTCCCAGTGTTTCTGTGACGCCGCTTCCCAAAGTACACAAACGCAGGCACAAACCCACCCAACATACATCCACCTCACGACAGCCTCCAGCGCATGCACCTGCACCCAAAGCCACAAAAGTTACACCTCCTACAACCACCTCCTCTTCCTCCACTCCCAAACCCCCTCCAGCTACCCGTCCCAGTGTTCCTAGGAAACGTTTCCTGACCAAGCTTGACCTCCTTCCCACCCCCCCTCCAATTCATAGGTCCCGTACTAGCACCTCAGCCAAAAAATCTCCGGGACCAGTGTTGCCTGTTGTTACAGGTATGTGGAGTGCACCGGGCACCAGGGCAACCAGTGTGACACGGAGCCACAGCACAGCCAGTCCCCCCCCTGTGAACCACCAGAAGTTGGACAGTGCACGGCGGGAGAGGTGGAAGACTCCAGCCAGCAAAGACGCTCACAAGGGCCCCGAGGGGAGTGTCGACTCAGCTGTGACTCCTCCCAAGGTGGGGAAGGGGCAGAAGAAATCGCCAAAGTCTGGAAGGAGCAGCACAGCGGAGAAGACCGCCATCATCCCCGCTGCCCAGGAGGCCACCGCCAGAGTCAGTGCCCAGGAGGGCAGCCCGATCGTCAGTGGCCAGGAGGCCACCGTCAGAGTCAGTGCCCAAGAGGGCAACCCGATCGTCAGTGGCCAGGAGGCCACCACCAGTGTCAGTGCCCAGGAGGGCAGCACGATCGTCACTGGCCAGGAGGCCACCGCCAGAGTCAGTGCCCAGGAGGGCAGCCCGATCGTCACTGGCCAGGAGGCCACCGCCAGAGTCAGTGCCCAGGAGGGCAGCCCGATCATCACTGGCCAGGAGGCCACCGCCAGAGTCAGTGCCAGGAGGGCAGCCTGATCGTCACTGGCCAGGAGGCCACCGCCAGCCACAGCCCAGCTGCCCAGGAGGGCCCCGGCAGTCACAGCCCAGCTGCCCAATGAAGGACCGCCAGCCCCAGCCCTGCTGGGCAATGATGGACCGCCATGGCAAGCACCGCTGAACCGGGAAAGCACCGCTGAACAGGTCAGAAACTGCAAACTCAAGCACCGCTAAACAGGGCAAGCACCGCTGAACAGGGCAAGCACCGCCAAGTCAAGCACCGCTGAACAGGGCAAGCACCGCTGAACAGGTCAGAAACTGCAAACTCAAGCACCGCTGAACAGGGCAAAGTCCGCCATGGCAAGCTCCACTGAACAGGGCAAGCACCGCTGAACAGGGCAAGCACCACCAAGTCAAGCACTGCTGAACAGGGCAAGCACCGCTGAACAGGTCAGAAACTGCAAACTCAAGCACCGCTGAACAGGGCAAAGACCACCAAGTCAAGCACCCCTGAACAGGGCAAGCACCGCTGAACAGGGCAAACACCACCGAACAGGGCAAGGACCGCCAACTCAAGCACCGCTAGCCCATGAGCGGCAGGGGCACTGACGCAACTGGGACCGTCACGGGGTGAGTGATGCACTCTGGGCACCAGTCCCCCTCCAGAACCAGTGGAGAGTTACATCCACTACCTCAGTCCTTGGCAGGATGAAGCACTCTGGGCACCAGTCCCCCTCCAGAACCAGTGGAGACTTGCATCCACTCCGTCTGTCCTGCACAGGATGAAGCACTCTGGGCACCAGTCCCTCTCCAGAACCAGTGGAGACATGCATCCACTTTGTCTGTCCTGCACAGGATGAAGCACTCTGGGCACCAGTCCCCCTCCAGAACCAGTGGAGACATGCATCCACTCCATCTGTCCTGCACAGGATGACGCACTCTGGGCACCAGTCCCCCTCCAGAACCAGTGGAGAGATACATCCATTACCTCAGTCCTTGGCAGGTTGAAGCACTCTGGGCACCAGGCCCCCTCCAGAACCAGTGGAGACTCTTATCCACTTGAGAGACTGTGGCTCTGCACTCCCCATGATAAAGCAGTGGGCAAACCACCCACTTGAGAGACGTGAGAGAATGTGGCTTTGCACTCCCTAGGATAAAGCAGTGGGCAAACCACCCACTGGAGAGACTTGAGAGACTGTGGCTTTGCACTCCCCAGAACAGTGGGCAACCCACCCACTGTAGAGACTTGAGAGACTGTGGCTTTGCACTCCCCAGGATGGTACAGTGGGCAACCCACCCACTGTAGAGACTTGAGAGACTGTGGCTTTGCACTCCCCAGGATGGTACAGTGGGCAACCCACCCACTGTAGAGACTTGAGAGACTGTGGCTTTGCACTCCCCAGGATGGTATAGTGGGCAACCCACCCACTGTAGAGACTTGAGAGACTGTGGCTTTGCACTCCCCAGGATACATCAATGGGCATGGGGCCCCCTCGTGGATCTGGCATGGTGCAAACATCCGGCTGAGGTGCCCCCCCTTTCCTTCCCCCTGAGGTGCCTGTTGTATTTCTATCTGATGCCCCAGCAGTGTTCTCTCCGTTTTGATCAGGTATCGTGTGTGGGCCTCGCCCATGCATTTTGTGCCCAGTGGTACACGGACAATGACTTGTGCATTACCTGCACTACTAATCGTGGTGTATATTTAGTTTTATGTGTATATATATATATGTAGATATTTGGTTACTGTATTTTGATATATTACAATGGTTCCACTCATTTCCTTTGGCCTTTGCATTTCTTCCGGGGGGGTTGTTACTGTGATGTTTGGATATGCATTGGTGTGTGTGTTGTAGTGGGTGAGGGTCGGGGTGGGGGTGGGGGTGTTGCGTGTGTGTATCCCTGTCTTTTGCCTACCCTTCCCCTATGTCGTAGGTGCAGTACTCACCGTTGTCTTCGCCGCCGGAGTTGATGATTGTCGTATAGGAGCAGGAAGACTAGTGCAGGAAGAATATGGAGTTCCGGCTCCATGGTGCCCTCCTTCCTCATGGAGTGTGTAGAGGTGAGCGTTTTCCCTTTGAAATGGCTGTTTCCGCCGTGTTTTTATCCGTGGTGAATCCGCCCCGGAAAAGGTGGCGGATTGGTAGGTTGTGATACTGTGGGCGGTACTTTGTCTCCCGTCTGTCTGTTGGCAGTGACCGCCGCGCTGTTTGTCTGTACCGCCGTGGCGGTCGGAGTGTTAAAGTGGCTGTCTTTGTTGCCGGTTTCCGCCACGGTCATAATTCCCATTTTTTTACCGCCGTCCTGTTGGCGGTCTTACCGCCGCTTTAACACCGTCCACCAGGGATGTAATGACCCCCATAATTTTTTTTAAATCCTTGCTACCTAGTGGTTTCTGCCCCCCTTGGGGCAGATTGGCCTAATTAAAATAGGCTGATCTGCCCCCAAGGGGGACAGAAATGGCATAAAATAAATTTGCCCCCCATGGGAGGGACCCTTTCCTAAGGGGTCACTCCCCTTGCGTGAAATTGGTGTGAAAAAAAAATCCCTGGTGTCTACTGGTTTCTGCCGATCTGCCCTCAAGGGAGGCAGAAATGACCTAAAAACTATTTGCCCCAGGGGTGGGACCCTTGCCTAAGTGGTCACTCCCCATGTCTATTATTTTTTTTTAATGATCCCTGGTGGCTTCTGCCCCCAGGAGGCCAGAAAAGGCCTAATAAAAAAAAAAAAATCCCCTTGGGGAACAGCCCTTCCCCAAGGGACCACAACCCTCATTTGTTTACAAAAAAATAGCAAACTCCCTGGTGCCTAGTGGACAGTCCTGCAGATGCGATCGGGCTGCAAGAATGCTCAGAAAGACATGAAAGAAAAGGAAAAGCTTTTCCTCTCCTTTCATGTCTCTCTGCCCACCCCCACTCTGCGATCGGACAAGAAATGCTTTAATTTCTCTTCCGATCGCACTGGAAGCTGAGCTTCCAACGCAATGGGGGTGGCCTCTGGTGAGGTCAGCGTGCGATCGCCCGCTGATGTCATCAGACGTCACTGGGGGGAGGGGGGCACGGGTGGAAGGGGAAGCGATTGCCCTACCATCCATGCCCATGGGAGGGGGGCTGGAGGTCCATGGGGGGAGCGCTAGTGCTCCCCCATGGGCCAGGTGCAGGACGAGCTGGTAACATCCTCTGCACAAGAGCACCGTGGCCGAGGACAAAACCAGTTCGTCCCCGGCACCCAGGGGGTTAAGGCCTTTATGGAAGATGATAGCCAAAGTACAGTATTTTCCCCCAGAAATTGATATTTAGGCAGCTTTAAAGTTTGTAATCTTGGTGACCAATTTTGATCTATCTGCTCTGCATCATTAAAACATTGCTATAATGTATTTACCACTTCTCTATATAAGCAATGTACACAATACATTTAAATTAGAACTTGGACAGGTCATGTTTTGGTCACTCTTTTTTCTTAGTTTATCAAAAGGCACACTTCTGGAATCCGGCAGAGTTAAGTAAAGAAATTGCTCAGATTGGATTTCAGTGGTAGAAGAGAAAGAGCAATCTTCGCACTCATGGTTCCATGAATAACTCAGTCCAAATATGTCCTCAATATTTATATCTGTTTCTTCTAAAACTCCAAAGATCACCGTAATACCTTCCTGTGCACCTTGTTGAGCATTGAGAGTAAATACTACAGATCCACTATGTTTGTCTATTAGTTCACGAATGCTCGAAGCAGAATGTATTACATTTCTGTCACGAGATAAGCATGGAAGGCAATCCGACAGTGCTGTGCACAATGTGTTACGTGTTTTTTTTTAAATTGCATTTATAATATGTGGTAAATGGAAGAGAACATTTATAACAACATTAGCGTAGCGGTTTACACCATTTGTTTTATCCAACTTGTAAACTACAATATATCCATTATTTTCTAATTTTCATTTCTTTATACCTTTTTGTTTAGCCTTACTCTCTGTCTTTTCTGTAATATTCATTGATTCTTTTGTCAGTTTCTACTTAACATAATACCCTTTTTCCATACACAAGATACTGTCCTAAAAGAGGAGCATATTTACTTCCTAATCTATTGTACTCTCTCACACAATTTGCATCTGCACTAAGTTTCTACTCATCAAAATCAACCAGAAACAAGCCAGACAATGTTCAAACTTGTGACAATGGTATATACATTTCTTCATTAAATACTGTACTTCCAGCATTAATAAATGCAACATCAACACTTAAACCTTGAGACTTGTAAATAGTTACAGCATAAGCCAGATAGACTGGGAACTGTTTTTGCTGGACATATAAATCTTTTACAAGCAAAAAGTGTACAACACATCGTCCAATTTGTTTAACACAATCAACCTTTTCAAACTTTATAGCCAAGAATTGAACCTCATTACGCTTAGGGAATTTAATTAAATAAATAACTTTACCCATCACTCCATTTACTAAGCCTTCTTCAACACTTAAATTCCGTCTTAAAATTACTCTAACAG
Source organism: Pleurodeles waltl (assembly GCF_031143425.1). NCBI lineage: Eukaryota > Metazoa > Chordata > Amphibia > Caudata > Salamandridae > Pleurodeles > Pleurodeles waltl. The sequence continues at coordinate 1,082,049,874 of NC_090437.1, read as the reverse complement.
TTTTTGCAGACACAGAAACAGTTCTCTAGTCCACCAGTCCTGGATACTGATTTCTCCAAGAGGTAAAGGTATTAAAGAAACTATGGATTTCCCTTCTTTACAAAAATTGTACATTAGCTCTGCTGCCGTGTTCTTACAGGAAAATAGTTTCCTAATAAGTTGACTTTGCAACACGTTTTCCCTCCTCTGTCAGAACTCCTTTAGAATGTTTCCATGTTCCATGTCAGAGGTTCGACATATTTTTTGCAAGTTCCTTGTATTTGAAATATTGTCAAATGTTTACATTGCCAATACTTCAGAATAAGGTACGAGTTTCTTCACGTGAAATAGTGTTGAAAACAGGGCTAAGTTGTAGTAGGTCACCAAAAACAATTAAATGCCTTCCTCCAAAACAAGACGTCATATTCAGTTTTTAAAATCTGTTGCATTCTCAGGTGAACAAAGCCAAGATTAGATTTGAAATAATGCTTACCTCATCAATAATAAAATTCTTTAATTTCTTCAAAACTCTTGACACTTTATGGCAAGCTTCACCGGAAAACTACTGGTATTCCAGTTTATTGTCATGTTCTACCGGCAGCATAAGTAATCTATGTAAAGTTATTCCTTTGGTATTGTGTGCAGCTAATCCAGTTGGTGTTGTTACTAAACACAATACATTTTATTCCATAGTCTTGTCTAGGTAACTGTAGAGAACTTTAATTAAAAATCTTTTTCCAGTACCAGTTTGGCCAGTGATATATATAAAAGTATTGGCTCGAATGATGAGCAGATTGCATTTGTTCTTCTTGTGAAGAAATCTATGTTCTATTTTGTCTTTTACTTCAATGTAAACGTCCTCCAGTTCATTGTTGAGTTGTGCAACTAACTGTTCTAGAACTACAGATTCCCGTATATCTTGTTCTATTGCAGTTTCCACTTCACTCGTGGCTATTGCAGCTTTGTTTCAAATAATAATGAGAGGACCGTGACTTGGTTGTGTTGAACTTTGGCTGCTTTGAGAACTATCCTCAGCTACCTCAGCAGCAATCATTTCATCTTGTTGTATCTCATCATTTAAAATTTGTAAATAGTTTCTCAAAATGAAACACTGAATAGTATGTTTTACAGCATTGAAAGAATCTTCATAGCAGTCATAGGCCCTCATTATGACATTGGCAGTAAATCCTGCTTCCTGCCGCAGTGACGGCCACCAACATACCTCCTCGGTGGCGAATATCCGCTCGCCATATTATGACACACACACACCAATCCGACAGAATACAGCCACATGTACAAATCCGCCAGCGCAAAGGTCAGTGATAAAGTGGGGTCCCAGCACCCATACCGTTACTCAAACAAAACAATGCCCATCACATTATGACCCACGAATCACCACGGCGGACATTCAAAAGTGGTAAATCACTGGCGGTACATACCGCTGTGCTCAGAATGGACACCCACATACAAAACAACACCACATTGGCCAATACTAAAGACACACACCTAACACTCATACACACACCACACCCACAGCACTATAAAACATACACCCACATTGCCCACAACCCTTTACGAATACAAATCATAGCCATGAGGCTGACACCAAGACCACTGCGACAACTAGACACACACACCACTTACACCCAAACATCCCTCACGCATCCCACATAACACACCCCACCACATTACTCAACGCACTCTTACCAACACACACCACACAACACCTATGTCCCCATAAAGGCACCCACATTTCACTGATGAGGAGTGAAGGGTCATAATGGAGGAAATTGTCAGGGTAGAGCCACAGCTGTTTGGAGCACAGGTACAGCAGATATCCATTGCAAGGAAGATGGAGCTATGGCAGAGAATCGTGGACAGGGTGAACGCCGTGAGACAGCACCCAAGAACCAGGGACAGCATCAGGAAGAGGTGGAATGACCTACGGGGAAGGTACGTTCCATAGCAGCAAGACACCAGCTCACCATACTGAGGACTGGCGGTGCACCCCCACAGCTCACAGCATGGAAGGAACAAGTCTTGGCAATACTGCATCCTGAGGGACTCACTGGAGTAGCCGGAGGACTGGACACTGGTAAGTCAACAATTACCACTTATCTACTCCCATACCTGCATGCCATCTCACACCCTCACCCTCATTCCCATCACTCCACTCCATCCCACATACTGCACCTACACATAAGACTAACCCCACTGCCAAGCCGTGCATGCTATACCAATGCATGGACAGCCCTCCCAGCCCTGCATGGACGCCCATCACCAAAGCATGCACTGCATAGGGAAACTAACAATGCCACAATACATCACCATACACAAGCAGGAGGTGGCAGGACAACAGCAACGATAGAGGGGAAGCCACGGATCTACAATATGTCACACACATGAAGCATAATACATCACTTACATCCCCACAGGTACCCCAGCCAATGTCAGCAGAGAGGCGGTGCCATAACTACCCAGTCCCCCAACAGAAGATGCACCCAGTGATGACAGTAACTCTGAACTTCTGGATCTGGATGACCTACCTAGTCCATCATGGACCACTGGACAGCCGGTCACTCAAGCCTACTCACAGTCTACCACAGAGCCTCCCCCATCAGTATCCAATACCACAGCACCCACCCAGTGTACCCACACCTCTGTCCCCAGGACACGTCAATCAGCAATGTGCCCACCTGTACAGGGACCCCAGGCCACACTTCATACCCAAGACAATCAGGGACCTGGGGTCAGTGGCAGTGGGCACACCATTAAGGGGACAGAGGCACAGGCCAACAGGGACACTGGGAGGCCTGCTGTGTGCCAAGAGGAGGACAGGACAGGACAGGACCAGGGAAGCGACTCTCCAGGAGGCACTCTCCGAGATCCTGGGAGCCTACCAACATTCCCAGGACACGATGGGACAGATCCTTGACAACGTGCAGGAGAACAGGCAGCTGCAAAAGGGACAGTATCAGGGGATCAGGAAGGACTTGCAGACCATTAACACCACCATGATCTCCATAGCAGGTTGCTTGCAGACCTGGCCAACATCATGAGGGAGGCAACAGCATACCAGCGGGCCCTTACCACTAGCCAGTCCATTGACCACTTCCGTTACAGCTAGTGGGCAGGAGGCCCCATCACAGAACCCATAGGCCACCAGCACCCCTCCCCCCTGCAGAAGGTGAACCACCCCTTAAACGTTCCCTGCAAACCAGACAGAAGCCAGAGACACTTGCCAAGACCACCAACAGGAAATTAGACTATCCTAATTTTCCCCCTAGTATCCCACCCTGTCACCATGTCCACTTTGAACTGCCTTTGCTCTCCCTCCTATGTCCCCTTGGACACTGCACCTGTGATACAAATAGACTGGAACAATACCCTGGACTTTCCTCCATCATCACCCCATTCCATTGCACTTTCCCCTGAATGTCCCAGCACTACAATAAACACCCTTGAACACAACTTGACTACTGGTATTTTATGTATTGAAAATGTGTAATTATGGAAATAGTCACATCTAGTGCAAATGAACTGTAAACTGTGAGAGCATAGAAATAATGACCTGTAGCTGTCTGTAGTCAGCACATCAGTACACAGTTATTATATCACCAACATCTGTAAATTGACAAACCATAGGTGACAGTAAGTTGAAATGCAAAGGAAGTTAATGCCATCATGCTACAGCCACTCAGAATACACCAATAGTGAGAGGAATGTGCAGTTGCACTGTCACACCTATGTGCCATTGGAAGTACTGACGGATAACTGATGTTCTGTTGGCCTCATCCTCATCCTCATCCTCAGCCTCTTCATCCTCACTGTCCTCAGGGTCTACTGCTGCCACAGGGACATGTCCAGTCTCCTCCTCCTGCAGAAAAGCTACATGGCGTCTGAGGGCCAGGTTGTGCAACATGCAGCATGCCACTACTATCTGTCAGACCTTCTCAGGTGAGTAGCACAGCGATCCACCTGTCAGATGGAGGCACCTGAACCTGGTCTTCAGGAGCCCATAGGTCCTCTTGATGATCAGTCTGGTTCACCCATGTGCCTCATAATGTTCCTCAGCCCCTGTCCTGGCATGCCTCACAGGGGTCAGCAGCCATGATAGGTTTGGGTAGCCAGAGTCACCTGCAAGTATTGAGGGAGCACATTTAGCCCCACACAATCCTATGGGGTTAACACCAGAAGGCATACACTAACATACAGTGGGTGGGGACCAAGGCTCACCTATTAGCCACACCCTGTGCCTCTGTAGTTGGGCCACCACTTTTGGGATGCTGCTATTCCTCAGTACAAAGGCATCATGCACAGACCCAGGATACTTAGCTTTGACCTGGGAGACATACTGGCCCACCAGTCACACCATCTGCACATTCAGGGGCATATTTATACTCCGTCTGCGCCGGATTTGCGTCGTTTTTTTTTAACGCAAATTCGATGCAAAACTAACTCCATATTTATACTCTGGCGTTAGACGCGTCTAGCGCCAAAGTCCATGGAGTTTGCGTCACTTTTTAGCGTGGACACCTACTTTGCGTTAATGATATGCAAGGTAGGCGTTCCCGTCTAAAAAATTGACTCCGAGGCATGTGCGCCGTATTTACACTCCCGGGCAAAAATCACGCCCGGGAGTGGGCGGGTAAAAAAAAATGACGTCCAGCCGCTTTTGCGTCGTTTTTTAGCGCCTGGTCAGGGCAGGCGTTAAGGGACCTGTGGGCTCGGAAGGAGCCCAGAGGTGCCCTCCCATGCCCCCAGGGACCCCCCCTGTCACCCTTGCCCACCCCAGGAGGATGCCTAAGGATGGAGGGACCCATCCCAGGGACGTTGAGGTAAGTTGAGGTAAGTAATTTTTAAAAATAATTTTGTGGCATAGGGGGGCCTGATTTGTGCCCCCCTACATGCCACTATGCCCAATGACCATGCCCAGGGGACAGAAGTCCCCTGGGCATGGCCATTGGGCAAGGGGGCATGACTCCTGTCTTTGCTAAGACAGGAGTCATTTCAATGGGGGTTGGGAGTCGAAAAAAATGGCGCAAATCGGGTTGAGGCGATAATTTTGCCTCAGCCTGACTTGCCCCATTTTTTGGCGCACAAGCTCCATATTCCCCTACGCCGGCACTGCCTGGTGTACGTCATTTTTTTTCACGCACACCAGGCAGCGCCGCCGGCTAACGCCGGCTAACGTCATTGTATAAATACGGCGCCCGCATGGCGCTTCAGAATGGCGTTAGCCGGCGTTAACTTTTTCGACGCACAACTCGTTGGCGCAGTTGTGCGTCGAAAAGTATAAATATGGCCCTCAGTGAGTGGAAACTCTTACGATTCCTTAACACCTGTTCATTCTGGCGGGGGGACAAACGCAATATGTGTACTGTCAATCGGCCCAATAATATTGGAGATATGTCTCATTGCATAGAATCCGGCCTTCACAGTGTCCAATTCTTCCACCTGGAGGAAAGAAATGTAGCTGCACATGTGTTTTACCAGGGCAGACAAGACTCTTGCCAGCACGATGGAGAACATTGGCTGCGACATTCCTGTTGCCAAGCCCACTTTCATTTGGAAAGAACCAGTTGCCAAGAAATGGAGCACTGATAGCACTTGCACAAGAGGGGGGATCCCATTCGAATGATGGATAGATGAGATCAGGTCTGGCTCCAACTGGGCACACAGCTCTGTGATTGTGGCCCAGTCCAGTCTGTAGGTGAGGATGATGTGCCTGTCCTCCAGTGTAGCTAAGTCCACAAGGGGTCTGTACACAGGGGTATGTCTGCACCTCATGTTTATCCGCAGCGGTGGGTATCTAAGTGACACAAGAGTGAGGAGGCTGTCACAATTGGAACAATGGAACCACAACTTCATTATACTTGGTGCACTTATGTAATGGGACAGTGTTAATAGCGAGTATGTGCCAAACTAATCTGTGACGCAGTTAATGTCAATATGACTGCCCCCCCCCCCTGAAATGACGACCACATGTCCTGTATGTAGGGACAGGTGGACGTGAGGTAATTCTGCCGACGTTGTGCAATTCCTCATTGGATAATATGGGGTTCTATGGAGTACAGTGGCCAATGGGGATCTGTGCCGGCGGTGTCTGCGTACACCACCGTGGATGTAACCGCCATTTTCTATCTGATTCCTCACATGTTTCCTGAACTTCAGCAGGAGAACACCTACACTGGGTGTGTTGCTGTGAGCTGTGTCTGGAACCCACCATGGCACGTGTGACTGGGGAAAGGGCCCCTGCCTTCACTTCGGAGGAGTTGGAGCGACTGGTGGATGGGATCCTATCCCAGTATGGACTGCTGTATGGGCCTCAAGACCAACAGGTAAGTACACATTGGGCACAATGCATGTGGGAAGGATGCATGGGGATTTGTGTGCAAGCATTGTGTCATCAGGGGGATGGGAGGAATGTCTTGTGGTGGTGTACATGGTGTGCGCTGGGCGATATGTGTGCAAGTGGTGATGGTAACGGGTATGGTGGGCCATCTGTGTGACACACTGGACTGTTCGTTTAATGGTGTTCTCCTGTCTGTATTGCTTCTGCAGGTCAGCAGCCATCAAAAGAAGGGATTATGGCATGCCACTGTCGGAAACGGTGGGAGGACCTGAAACGCTGGGCATGGGAGACCGCGGAGGCCCAGCTGGGGATGGCCTCCCAACAAGGAAGGTGTGCCTGTCGGAACCTGACCCCCCAATGGCCCGCATACGGGCGGTGGCCTACCCTGAGCTGGATGGGCACTTGAGGGAATCACAGCAGCCACAAGGGAGTGAGTACAGTTGGTATCATTACAAATGTTGGCAGGTGGGGTGGGATCCGGATGGTGGATGTGAGTTAGTGGGTGCCCCTAAGGCCAGGCCAGACATTGCAATGTGGGTCAACTCTAGGGTAATGGGTATATATCAAATACAGGTAACCTAGCTTGTTAGCAGTCCATTTCAGGCAGGGCATGGTGGGTCCGGGGGAGTGCAGTTGTCGGTGTGTGGCCCTCATCTTGCCTTAGCATCTAGCTATATCACTGGCAGTGCAATGCATAGTGCTTAGGCCTGTTCCCTGTGTGTGGCAGTGCTGTGTATGCCAACTGTGGTGTTGGTGCAGTCATTGACCCAGTGTTTCCTTTGTCTCTCTCCCCCCTTTTTGTTCTGTCCACCTGTCCTTGTGTGCATTAGCATCATCTGGCGGAGGAGCAGGGGCACCGGCGACAGAGGGAGCTGCATCCCACAGGAGGCAGAGTCCACCGATGCCGAGGGAACCAGTGGGACGGAAAGTGAGGGGAGCACTACGGCGGAGACAGGAGGTGACAACACAGACTCAGATACCTCCTCCGATGGAAGCTCCCGTACCAGCACCGCCCTCCCAGTAGACCCTCAGCGAGTTGCCATGCCCACTCACCCAGGTGGATGGGCATCTCCTTCGCCCCAGGTACCTCAGGCCCTGCCCCAGTGAGCCCTGCTGCCCTGAGTGAGCAGGCTATTGACCTCCTGAGATCCATCTCTGTAGGGCAATCAACCATTGTGAATGGCATTCCCAGATGCAGCAATGCAATTCACTGCTGAAGGGCATTCACGGTGGACTGGCGGCCCAACAGAGATCGATTCAGGCTCTGGCCTCCTCTCTGATGGCAGCCATTGTCCCTGTTTCTACCATTCCCCCCCTCCAACTACCACTTTCCAGTCCCATTCTCCTCAACCCCAACCCATCCCAGGCACACATACTGATGAGCATGCACACAAGACAACACCCAAGAGTGGCACAGGCAAACACAAGCACCACACTTAATCCTCAAGCTCTCATGGAAACACCAGACAGTTGCAGGCATGACAACATCCACTGCCTCCACTGTCTCCCCCTCCTCCTCCTCCTCCTCTTCCTCATCCTCCTGCTCAGTCACGTCCACACTCCCACCTGCATGCACTATATCAACATCCACCACCAGCATTACCACACCAAGCAGCACACACACCTCACTAGTAGACACCTCCACAACATCCAGGCACGCGTCCCCTGTGTCCTCTCCCACCCTGTCTGCCCCCCCTCCTTAAGAACCCAAAGCATTCACACGCCCAACAGCCATCCACCTCATCAGCATCACATCAGCATACTGCCCATGCACCTTCACCCAAATCCAGCAGACATACACCTCCTACAACCACTCCCTCAACCTCTACTCCTATCACTCCTCTCTCTTCCCGCCCACTGTCCCTAAGAAGCTTTTCCTTGCCCAACTTGACCTCTTCCCTCCCACTCCCCCGTCCTGCCCGTAAGAGCAGGGTCCCAATGACCCAGCCCAGCACCTCAGCCAAACAGTCCACGGGTACAGTGGTGGCACCACCTAGTCATGGTGGGAAGGATACCACACCTCCAGCCAAGAAGGGGAAGGAGCCTGTACCTCCTGCTGTGAAGATGAAGAAGCTCTCGACTCCTGCCCGGAAGGCTAAGGACCACTTACAACCTGCCATGAAGGGGAAGAAGCCATCAACCCCTGCCAGGAAGGAAAAGAAATCCACGCCCCATGTCATGGAGAGGACAAAGCCTTCTACTCCAGCGGAGGCTGTCAGGCTGCCACCACACTGCAGCCATCACCGCCTGCAGAGGCTGCCCAGGAGGCATCTCCATCTGCCACCACACTGCAGCCATCACCACCAGCGGAAGCCATGTAGGCCACCCTCCAGGGGCTGCTGTATGAGGGGCCCCCTCCAGAACCAGTGGGCAAGTCACCCACCTGCAAGACTGTGGCATTGCACTCCCCAGGACAAACAAATGGGTATGGACCCCCCTCCAGAACCAGTGGGAAAGTCACCCACTCCAGAGACTGTGGCCCTGCACTTCCCAGGACAGAGAAATGGGCATGGAGCCCCCTCCCGAACCAGTGGGCAAGTCACCCACCTGTGAGGCTGTGGCCTTGCACTCCCGAGGACAGAGAAATTGGCATGGAGTCCCCTCCAGAACCAGTGGGAAAGTCACCCACTCCAGAGACTGTGGCTTTGCACTCCCAGGACAGAGAAATGAGCATGGGGCTCCCTCCAGAACCAGTGAAAAAGTCGCCCACTCCAGAGACTGTGGCCTTGCACTCCCAGGACAGAGATATGGGCATGGAGCCCCCTCCATGGGGCCTGAAGTCCAGGCTTGTTCCCGACTTCAGCTGAGGTGCCCCCATTTCCCTGAGGTGCCTGCCCACTTGCAGAGTTCTATCCAGATGAAGTCAGGATTCAAGTTGGGCCTTGGGCTGTGCCCTGTGGCCATGTGGGCCCTTTGAAAATTGGACTGGGCAGTGTCCCTTTGTGTACATGTGTACATATCTATTTCATGGACAATTTGATTATTTATTAGCTATTGATATTCATAAATTCACCTTTGTGCATTCCTGTTGTCCTTACATTATTCTGCCGTGTATCGGGCGCAAATTGTTTTTCGTGTTCAGCTGGACGTGTGTATGGTGTGTGTGTTGTGCGTGTGTGTGTCACTCATTTTCCTCCCTCCCTCCCTTGTGTGCTAGGTGTAGGAAAGTACCATCATCCTTGGCATGTTCCCCCCATTTTTACCTGTATGTCAGTATGTTTTTGCCTGTCTCACTGGGATCCTGCTGGTCAGGACCCCAGTGCTCATAGTTTATGGCCTAATGTGTGTGTCTGTGTAGTGCTTAACTGTGTCACTGAGGCTCTGCTAATCAAAGCCTCAGTGCTTATGCTCTCTTTGCTTTTAAATTTGTCACTGTAGGCCAGTGACTTCATTTACCAATTTCAATTGGCACGCTGAACCCCCCTTATAAGTCCCTAGTAAATTGCACCTAGGTACTCAGGGCATTGGCATCCAGGATATCCATAATGGATGGAGCATTTCTTTTGGGACCTCAGACAAACCCTTACACAGGACTGCCATTGCAGCCTGCGTGAAATAGTGCATACACTATTTCACATCCATTTTCACAGCACTTAAATAATTTATAAGTCACCTATTTGTCTAACATTCACTTGCTGAAGGTTAGGTGCAAAGTTACTAAGTGTGAGGGCACCCTTGCACTAGCAAAGGTGCCCCCATGTAGTTCAGGGCAATTTCCCCGGACTTTGTGAGTCCGGGGATGCCATTACACGCGTGCACTTCATATAGGTCAATACCTATATGTAGCTTCACAATCGTAACTCCGAATATGGCCACGTAACATGTCTAAGATCATGGAATTGTCCCCCATTCCAAATCTGGCATTGGCAAGCCTATTCCATGCATCCTGGGGGCTCCACCATGGACCCCCAGTACTTCCAAACCAGCTCTCTGAGGTTTGTCCTGCAGCTACAGCTGCAGCCCAGTCCCAGGAAGGCAGAACAAAGCATTTCCACTGAGAACAGGGTGTTACACCCTCTCCCTTTGGAAATAGGTGTTACAGGCTGGGGAGGGGTAGCCTCCCTAAGCTCTGGAAATGTTTGAAGGGCACAGATGGTGCCCGCCTTGCATAAACCAGTCTACACTGGTTCAGGGACCTCTTGTCCCCTGATCTGGTGGGAAATTGGACAAAGGAAAGGGGAGTGACCACTCCCCTGTCTATCACCACCCTAAGGGTGGTGCCCAGAGCTCCTCCACTGTCTCCCAGACTTCATCCATCTTGCTTTGCAAGGTGTGGGGGCACTCTGGAGGCCTCTGAGTGGCCAGTGTAAGCAGGTGACATCAGAGACCCCTCCTGATAGGTCCATACCTGATAAGGTAGCCAATCCCCCTCTCAGGGCTATTTAGTGTCTCTCCTGTGGGTCCTCTTCAGATTCTGCTTGCAAGTTTCCTTCAGGAATCCTCTGCAACAACTTCAGTATCCTCTGACCTCGGATCAACCGCAGCCTACTCCAAGAAATGCTGTAACTGCAACAAAGTATCCACAAGTGCTACTTTTCTTCTGCAACCTCAGCTCCAAGTCAGCAACAGTTTCCATGGTGTGCACGCTCTGGGGACTCCCTGTCTTCACCCTGCACCAGAAGGACTGAAGAAATCTCCTGTGGGGTGACGGAGTCACTCCCCTGCTACAGCAGGCACATTCCAAGATGACGACCAGTACCCTTGGACTCCTCTCACAGCGACAAGTGTGCTCCGAAGGACACAGAGGGTGGACATGATCGACATAGACTGTCCTGAGTTCCTGCTAACGCAATTTGGAGGAGGTAAGACCTTGCCTTCCCAGAGAGCGATGGTACCTCTGTGTACTGCGTCTTCTTCACCTCCTGAGGGATCTGTGCACTATTTGCAAAATTCCTTCATGCACAGCCTGGCCCACGTCCCCAGCACTCCATCCTGTGACGCTCAACTCGCTGAGTTGTTCGCCGGCAGCGTGGGACCTTCTTTTGTCGTGCTGCATCAACTGCATTTTGTACCTCCTTTGTCCCCGGATCCTGTGACTCTGGGGGGTGCTGGCTGGCATCCTGAGGGCTCTCTAAAGTGCTGAGAGCCCTCTCTTCTTCCTCACACAGAGTTGAGGCCCGCAGGTCCATCCTGGGTCCATCCAGTGCCATTTTGAAGCAAAACGCACTTTTATCGTAGCCAAGGCTTGTTGGCGACTTCCAACATGAAATCATGTCTGAAACGATCTTCATGTCATAGGACATCCTTTGCATCATGCAGGAACCTGCTGGCATCTTCCTCAGGTGCATTCCTGCAGTCTTTGACTAACCTTGGACTCTTCTTTTTCACACCCTTCTGGGTTGGAAGGGGCTCCTGTCCTTCCTGGAACTTCTTTCGACTTCTGGCCTTGGTCCTTTTCCTTTGCAGGTCTTCATGTCCAGGAATACAGCAGTTGTTCTTTGCAGACTTGGTTGGTTGCTGCAAAATCCCAATCACGAGGTGTAGTGTGTTCTAAGGAAACCTGCAGTACTTGGCTCTGTGGTGGGGTAATTTACTTACCTTTACTGTATTCTTACTCTCCCAGCAATTCTGCACACACTACACTTGTCTAGGGGGGAATTCGTGATTCACATTCTACTTTCTTAGTATATGGTTTGTTTTGCCCCAAGACCTATTTTCTCCCATTGCATTCTATAGCATTACCTATTGTATGCCTTGTTCTATGACTATTTACTTGTCTAATTTTTGTGTCTAGTGTATATATTGTGTATAATACTTACCTCCAGAAGGAGTATTGTCTCTAAGATATTTTTGGTACTTTGTCACCCAAATAAATACCTTTATTTTAGTAACACTGAGTATTGTCTTTACTTGTGCAAAAGTACTGTGTAACTATAAGTGGTATTGCCTGAGCTTTGCATGTCTCCTAGTTCAGTCTAAGCTGCTCTGCTATAGGTACCACTATCAGCCTAAGCTGCTAGAACATTACTACTTCACTAATAAGGGATAACTGGACCTGGTATAAGGTGTAAGTACCCAAGGTACTCACTACAAACCAGGCCAGCCTTCTACACTAGGTGGCTGTACTCTCCGTTGTCATCTTTGTCAGCGTTGGTGTTCCAGGTGGAGCATAACATAGAAGATCATCAGGAAAACTTGCAGTTTGGGTTCCATGGCAGCGTTGTTCTTCACTGTGTCTCCGATGGTGAGTCTTTTCTCTTCAGTGATGTGTTTCCGCCAGACTTTTGATGGCGTTGGTACCGCCCCGGAAAATGTGGCGGATTGTAGGGTCTTAATATGGTGAGCGGTACTTTGTCTCCCGCCTGGTTGTTGATAGCTACTGCCATGGTGAGTGGTATTAACACCATGGCGGTTAGTGTGGTACATTGGCTGCCTGTGGGAGTTATCACCGCCATGGTCATAATTTGGCAGTAATTACCGCCAGCTTGTTGGCGGTATTACTGCCACTTTATCACTCACCGCCAGGGTCATAATGAGAGCCATAGTCTCCAAATAATTCCAATTCACTATGCCAAGGCTTGAACAATTGAAGAGCTATATAAAAAAACTCTCTTTTGTCAGGAGTTTGGCAACTAAGGCCCTCATTCTGACCTTGGCGGGCGGCGGAGGCCGCCCGCCAAAGTCCCGCCGTCAGGTTACCGTTCCGCGGTCGAAAGACCGCAGCGGTAATTCTGACTTTCCCGCTGGGCTGGCGGGCGGTCGCCTTCAGACCGCCAGCCAGCCCAGCGGGAAAGAGGCTTCCACGAGGAAGCCGGCTCGGAATCGAGCCGGCGGAGTGGAAGCTGTGCGACGGGTGCAGTTGCACCCGTCGCGTATTTCACTGTCTGCACAGCAGACAGTGAAATACTTGTAGGGGCCCTCTTACGGGGGCCCCTGCAATGCCCATGCCAGTGGCATGGGCACTGCAGGGGCCCCCAGGGGCCCCGCGACCCCCCCTACCGCCATCCGGATCTCGGCGGTCCGACCGCCGGGATCTGGATGGCGGTAGGGGGGGTCGGAATCCCCGCGGCGGTGCAGCAAGCTGCGCCGCCGCGGAGGATTCAATGGGGCCGCGGTACACTGGCGGGACCCCGCCAGTGGTGCCGGTCCGACCGCGGCTTTACCGCCGCGGTCGGAATCCCCATTGGAGCACCGCCGGCCTGTCGGCGGTGCTCCCGCGGTCCTCCGCCCTGGCGGTCAAAGACCGCCAGGGTCAGAATGACCCCCTAAGTTTTTGGTGGTTAATTAGATTTTCTTTTACATGTTTGACTAAACAACTGTCACATCCATATACTGCAAATTTCCCTTCTATGCTTCACTTACATTGCTTCTGTATCGATTCATCAGTGTATGCTGCAAATGTGGGTGTGTCTTTTATCCAAAGCAGCATGTGAATATGAGTAGCACCTCTTACCTGGTAATATTTCCACCAAAGGAAATCAGTTGCTTCTCCAAGAGGAGGATTGCTTTTGTTGAGGATAAAAGCCAGCATAGCTTGGAACCTGTTGTTGAAATATCTACAAACATTAGCAGGATCTAATGAGCAAAGGTCTCCAGCTGTCTTTACACTGATGTCTTTTAGGTTTGAGTTTGCCTCTCTCAAGAAGTGAAGCAGGTCATCCCATGCATACTCAGCACAACTGAGTGTCAGAAACCAGGTTTCTCAGCATACATTTCAGGTCTCCATGACAACAGAACCAATATTTTTTGCTGCCTCTTTGGCACACCATTAAATTATTCAAGTTGTATTCTAAGTTGTTGTACTTTTCAAGAAATTTGTTGACAAAGACTCTTGCAGCGAGATTTTGAAGATTAACTCCTGTTTTTAGAATGTGATTTAAAAATGCATCAGTGATTGCCTGTGTGTTTCAGTGTATGTACTACTGTGTGCTTGGGCATATGATTGTAAGTATGACTGTGCACCTAAGTGTGTCAGTGTATTCATGAGTGTGTGCTTGGTTGTGTCACTGCATGCATTAGTCTGTACCTTGGTGTGTCAGTGTATGCATCAGTGTATGTATGGTTGAATGAATGTATACATCAGTGTGTACCTGGCTATCTCAGTGTATATATCAGTGTGTGCCTGGGTCTCTCAGTGTATGCATTAATATGTGCATTCTTGTGTCAGTCTATGCATGAGTGCGTGTTTTGGTGTGCCATTGTATGCATCAATATGTTGTATGTGTATGCATAGGTGCATGCCTGGGTGTCTTAGTGTAAGGATCAGTATATGCCTGGGGATTTTAGTGAATGAATGAGAGCAAGCCTGAGTGTGTTACTGTATGCATGAATGTGTGTGTCGGTCTATCTTACTGTATGCATGAGTATGCTCTATAAGTATGTTGACCAACAACTAATTTTATAAATATATTTTTAACTGGGTGGGTGAGTACAACTATGCTTTTGACAAAAGTTGTGTGACACACAGTATAGGTGAGACACTGGACCTATAATACATCATAAGGAACCGGAAGTGGCAGGAATGAAAAACTTCAATTTTAGCACATACTACCCTCCCTATAACCTACATAAACACTACTTAATATATAATGTATATCTGCTAAAAAGGTAATATAAGACTTGTAAAGTGTTTATAAATGACAACTCAACTTGGAGCTGCAACTCAGCATATAAAATCTGCTGTAGCACGCAAAATGTATGGTTGAAAATCTGCTAATGCTAATAATTTTCTTAAATAAAATATATCTTACTACACATATGAATGAAAGTATCAATACCTTTCTGGGTTTATCTGAAATACTATACTTTTCTCTATGTCATATACACTATTAACCCACTTATTTACAGACACACGTATGAATACACATCTGTTGTAAACCTACACTGTAACCCACATACCTATTAAAGTGTTTTAGTTGGTAGGTAAAATACTGTCACAATATCACTTTAATTAATGGCAAGCAATTCATCTTTGGTCTGAGAGATACTCTGTTAGTCAACAAATCAAAAACTGTGTTCCAGATTTTATTTTTCTTATCCAATATCTGAATAGTCAGTGACTGTTAACCCTAACTTGTAGTTTAACAATGTAGGCCAATTTGCTACTGTGTGCAGATGGAGTTGCTACTCAGTCGCAGCTCCCAGCACGGTCCTGTGCACCTTCATGATGGAGTTGTGACTCCAGACGGGGATATGAAAATCTACTTACCATTGTGTTTGGTAAATTTTCTAATGCAATAGTAATAGTGATTTGGAAAAATATTTGTTGCCAAACAGTACTGTACCAAAACCTTCTCTTACTTTTAGATTGTAACTCTGCTTAGATAACTGCCCTTCCTCCCACACTCTTTCACCTCAGCTGCCATAGCAACCTCCTTTGGAACACTCCACTGTACCAGTAGTTTAAAGGTTCACAGCACTGTCTGTCAGCAGCATACTAACTTTAAATTGTTCTGTAGCAGGTGTGGTTGCCTGTTACAGAATGTAAACATTTCCAAAATAGCATTATTTGTTTGTGAAATAATCAGAGCCAGTCATAGATGTACTGACTTAATATTATTATTCACAACCTATTTCTATCTACCAATGTATCAACAACATACAATCAACTTTATTTTCTTTAAGCAAGTGCTCCCTCCATTTTAACCACCTCACATTTTGAAAACTGCCTCAGTCAGCTGCAGCCTTCTCCCTTGTGCTACTGCTCCTTCCCTTCAAATTGGTTAAAGTTCGGATTGTAGGTGACAGCTTTGTTTTTTGGGAAAGTGAGTATGCTAGAAAGAGTGGCATTGACGGGGACCTGGGTTTGCCTATTCTGGCTAATACTTGGATTGGTGAAAGAGAGTTAAAGTGGCAGCAGTTGCTTCCATTGGTTGAAATCATTAGAGATTGCCAACCACCTCACCTCATGATTGTGCACAGTGGTGGTAATAACCCTGACTGGGGTAGGACTGGAAATCCTAATGAAGGATAACATTGTTCAATTAATGAAACTTTTCTATCACACTGCCTTTGTGTTCTCAAACATATGCCAGAGGCAGAAATGGAAGTGATCAATTGAATTCTGTCCACAAATAGACAAAGCCAGGAAACATGTTAATAAAACTGTTTCAGTAGTCCTCAGAGACCATAACATGGGCTATATCTACAATAATAACCTGCACTTTGACACGGATAGGATATATAGAAGAGATGGTGTTCACTTCACAGATGAAGGCAACTGGAGTGTTTCTGAGCAACTTGAAACTCCATATTCGCTCTTATGTATACTAATGATATACACATAATAAACACTAAGGTGGTCATTCTGACCCTGGCGGTCTTTGACCGCCAGGGCGGAGGACCGCGGGAGCACCGCCGACAGGCCGGCGGTGCTCCAATGGGGATTCCGACCGCGGCGGTAAAGCCGCGGTCGGACCGGCACCACAGGCGGGGTCCCGCCAGTGTACCGCCGCCCCATTGAATCCTCCGCGGCGGCGCAGCTTGCTGCACCGCCGCGGGGATTCCGACCCCCCCTACCGCCATCCAGATCCCGGCGGTCGGACCGCCGAGATCCGGATGGCGGTAGGGGGGGTCGCGGGGCCCCTGGGGGCCCCTGCAGTGCCCATGCCACTGGCATGGGCATTGCAGGGGCCCCCGTAAGAGGGCCCCTACATGTATTTCACTGTCTGCTGCGCAGACAGTGAAATACGCGACGGGTGCAACTGCACCCGTCGCACAGCTTCCACTCCGCCGGCTCGATTCCGAGCCGGCTTCATCGTGGAAGCCTCTTTCCCGCTGGGCTGGCTGGCGGTCTGAAGGCGACCGCCCGCCAGCCCAGCGGGAAAGTCAGAATTACCGCCGCGGTCTTTCGACCGCGGAACGGTAACCTGACGGCGGGACTTTGGCGGGCGGCCTCCGCCGCCCGCCAAGGTCAGAATGAGGGCCTAAGTCCCTTCTTAGAGTCACCCCTTTATCCCAAACACTATTTTTTTTAATAGTTTTTTTTTTTTTATTCAGAGCCACGACTCAGTTGCGGATCCACAAACCAAAAGCACACATTCAGTGCACAACACCCAACATATTTTTCATATGTCTTGGTTTCACTATCTCCATGTCGCAATAAATCTAAGTGGATCTGTGAGTGGGTGCATGAGTGTCTGAGTGGGTGTGTGAGTGTCATTGGGTCTCTGAGTGGGTGCAGGAGTGTGTAAGTGAGTCTTTGAGTGGGTGCATGAGTGTCTGAGTGGGTCTCTGAGTGGGTGCATGAGTGTGTCTGTAAATGGGTGTATAAATATCTGAGTGGGTCTTTCAGTGGGTGTGAGTGAGTGGGCATGTGAGTGGGTGCATGAGTGTCTGACTGCGCCTGTGAGTGGGTGTGTGAGTGTCTAAGTGGGTCTTTGAGTGGGTGTATGAGTGTCTGAGTGGGTTTGTGAGTGGGTGTTTGAGTGTCTGAGTGGATCTTTGGGTGTATAAGTGTCAATGGATCTGTGAGTGGGTGTATGAGAGTCTGAGTGTGTCTGTGACTGTCGGAGTAGTTTTGTGAGTGGGTGCATGAGTGTGAGAGTGGGTCTGTCAGTGAGTGCGTGACTGAGTGTGTCTGTGAGTTGGTGCATGAGTGTGTGAATGGGTCTTTAAGTGGGTGTATGAATGTCAGTGTGTCTATAAGTGGGTGCATGAGTGTGTCCCATGGGAACAGTCCAGCGCAAACTGCCGGACCAGGTCCTCCCTGGACCAGAAACAAGCATCTTGGGACCGGTTAGAGGGTATTACCCTTCATCAACCAGGCTAGATTGAATTCAGTGGCACAGTGAGCAAGGAACCCACGTCTGGGCATACCCTTCCCACTTAGGGCAACTTTAGCAACACAAAAGGATGATGGACGGAGTGTTGAAAAGTTTCAACAACTCACCCACAGTCACATATCTGGGTTTAAGCCATTGTTCTTTTGCTCACCGTGCCACCCCAGTTTGGACCCAGCCATTTGCAAATCAGTCTTGACCCTGTTCCCCATGGGAACAGTCCAGCCCGAACTGCCAGGCCAGGTCCTCCCTGGACCAGAAACTGACCCCTTCACTCTTTTTTCCCTTTTCTCTGGGGTGTGGTAGTCCCCAGGGTGTGCGGGGGCGTAGGCCCTCATATATTTTAAACAAAGCCCCAGGAGGTGGTGGTCCCAAGGCACGGAGAGGCCGTAAGCCCCCATATATAAAAATGAAAGTCCTTGGGAGGTGGCAGTCCCCCAGGTAGTCGAGGGTGGCCAGCAGCCCCCCTCATACAAAAAAATGACATCTCCGGGGAGGTTGTGGTCACCGGGGCTGTGAGGAGGCCGGGATGACACCATACAACATTTTTTGTCATTTGTGTGACACCGAGACCTGGCACATCTGGAGGCCTATAAAAAACAAGTGGGGCATCCCACGCTTGTGTTTTTTTAAAAAACGTGTGGCAAAAAAATATTTACAAAAATGTTTTTTTTTTGCTCTGGGGGTCCCTCTGGGACCATTCCACCAGAGCTGAGGGGTCAGGGTGTCTCTACCCAGGCCCCTCTCATTTTATTTTACTTTTTTACGGAGACCTGTCTGAAGCAGAATCCCAAGATAGATGCCAACGATTCCTGGTTCAAAGTGTTGGCAGCCAATCAGAGCTGTGCATTTCCCTACACAAGGTTGTATTTGTTTGTGAATATTTTGCGGCCAGAGATATACAAGTTTGAATTTCCCAAAATTTCTCAAAAAGTACTGAACGGATTTACTCCCAATAAGCAAAAGCGTAATCTTTGTACCTACACCTAGCTTTCTGCCAAATTTGGTGAAATTCCATCCAGTGGTTCGGGCTGTAGACATGTCTAAATAATCCTATGGAATTACCATGGGAAACACAATGTTTTTTGAGCCCCCTTTTTCTAGGTCCCCACTTGACGGATCACCCCGAAACATTCTGTGTGCAGCAGAATCACTGCAACACTGTTTTTTGGGAAATTTGCGTGAAGATTCATGAAACTGTGCCAAAGATATAGGCAACTCAAAAAACGCCTTTTCTATGGAAACATGGTCCTAACTATAACTCCCTATTGGCGACTGCCACTAGGTAATTTTCTGTATATATTTTATATATACCTATCTTATATATTTTAAATAATCTATATTAATTTATTGACCCTTAAACTCAACAACAACCTCTAGACCATAAAAATGCACTTACCACTTAAACACC
Source organism: Pleurodeles waltl (assembly GCF_031143425.1). NCBI lineage: Eukaryota > Metazoa > Chordata > Amphibia > Caudata > Salamandridae > Pleurodeles > Pleurodeles waltl. Next base: position 1,082,030,409 of record NC_090437.1, on the reverse strand, counting down.
TGTACCTATCCTAAACACTAAAAATACCCTTACCACCCAAATATTCTTGCCCACCTAAACCCTAACAACACTCATCACCCAAATAACCTGACCCACCCTAAATCTTAAAAATACATTTACTACCCAAATACCTCTACTCTACCCACTCTAAACCCTAAAATACCCATACCATCCAAATACCCCCACACCCTAAACCCTAACAAAACCCTTACCACCCAAATACCCTTGCCCACCCTAAACCCTAAAATACCCTTACCACTCAATTGTCCCTACCCACCCTACACTCTAAAACCACCCTTACCAACAAAATATCCATACTCACCCTAAACCATAAAAATACCCTTACCACCCAAACACCCTTACCCACTCTAAACCCTAAAAATATCCATACCACCCAAATACTCTTACCTACCATAAACCCTAACAATAGACTTACCATCCAAATACCCTACTCACCCTAAACCCTAAAACTTCTCTTACCACTCTATACCCTTAACCGACCCCTAAATCCTAAAAATACTCTTACCCCTGTGCCCCTACCAAATATAAACCTTAAAAACACCTTTACACCCAATACCGCTACCCACCGCTAAACCTAAAAAAATACTCCTACCATCCAAATACCTCTACCCACCGTAACCTGAAAAATATCCTTACCACCCAAACACCCTTACCCACCCTAAACCCTAAAATACCTTTACCACCCAAAAACCCTTACCCACTCTAAACCCTAAAGTACAGTTACTACCCAAATAACCCTATCCACCCTAAACTCTGAAAACACCATAACCACTGAAATACCCTTACCTAAAAATAGGCTTACCATCCAAATACCCCTACCCACCCTAAACCCTAAAAACTGTCTTACCACTCTACACTTAGCCACCTCTAAACCCTAAAAATAATCTTAGTGCCCTCTACCCCTACCCACCCTAAACCTTAAAAACGTCTTTCTCACCCAATATCTCTTCCCTTAGCTAAGCCCAAAACATACCATTACCACTCAAATGTACCTACCCACTCTAAACCCTTAAAATACCCTTACCGCCCAAATACTCCTACCCACCCTAAACCCCAAAATACCCTTACCACCCCATACTCTTACCCACCCCTAAACCCTAAAAATACCCTTACCGCCCTAAACCCCACCCACCCTAAACCACCCTTACCATCCAGTACTCTTACCACCCAACATCCATACCTACATATGAACCCTACAATCTCCTTTGCCATCCTATACCTTTAATCACCCCTAAACCCTCAAAACACCCCTACACTAATACCTAATATATCCACCTTGGATATCCAAAATGTGCTCTATCGCGGTCAGACATCACTTTCAACTTTGTCCTAGTCTCGCATGACTGTATGTACCACAGGGTTGGCACATACATCTCTTAGGAGCTACTGTTCACTAAACACTTCAAAAAATCATACCTCCAGCTCTAAACACTTCAAAAAAATCATAACCCGAGGTATATTGATTGGATTAAATTAGTTTTCATGTAATTTTATTTATTAAAATTGTTTCTATTTTTCTAAATTGCTGTGGGGTTTTCTTGTGTTGTGTTCCACTTTATTGCTATTTAAGTGCAGCATTGATGCTTAACACATTGCCTTTGAGATAAACCTGACTGCTTTAGTGTCAAGCTACCAGAGGGTTAAGCACTGGATAATTTAGTGTCTTTTGTGATTAACCCTGAGATGGATTGTGAATTCTGCTTGAGAAGGGTTCTGACCAACCTCAACTAAAAATACAGTTTCCTACACAAGTACTCAGACTCTTATGACATTCACAAAACCACAGTGGGATCCTAGCCTCATAAAACTATATATTTTCCCTAAGATTTCCAAAGAACAACAAAAGGCTGAGAATCAAGATTAATTTGCTCCAGTACAGTGTACAAACATGGGCCAATATTTATACTTTTAGTTGCAAAACTGAACTAACGCAGTTTTGCGTCAAAAAGTTTACCGCCGGCTTGCGTTATTTCAAAGCGCCAGCCAGGCACTAAATTTACGGAATGCCGCAAGCCAGCGCTAAGCTTGGGCAAGCGTAAAAAAAAAAACACGCTAGCCGGCTGGGGGTGGCAGTAGGGGTGGAAGGGGTTTTACCTAAAAGAATTACGCTAGGCTGGTTAGGGGCAAAAAAAATGGCGCTAACCAGCCTTGCGTCATTTCCAGATGCACAGCCATTCAAAAACATGACTCCTATCTTAGCAAATACAGGAGTCATGCCCACCACCCCAATGGCCAGCACAGGGGACCAGTGTCTCCTGGGCATGGCCATTGCACCCAGTGCAGGGGGCGCCATGTTAGGGTCCCCGATGACACTTTAAAAAAGAAATTCTACAATACTTACCCTACTTATCTAGGATGGGGTCCCCCATCCTTTGGTGTCCCTCTGATGTTGGTGGGGGTGTTCCTGAGGCTTGGGCTGGACACCTGTGAGCCCCTTCCATGGTGTTTGGCCGTGGAAATGGCTCCACAGCTCCCCTAACGCCTGGTCTGACCCAGGCATAGAAAATGGCGCTATACACTGATACCGACCTGATGTCCTCTTGTTTCAGGATACGCACCTCCTGGGAGATCAGTATCCCTTTTTAGCCCGTAAGGGATTTGACAGAGTGTATCACGCAGGGTTTTCGCGTGGATCACGGGGGTGGAAAAACTGCTGCACCGTTCATTTACCCTAACGGTAATCCAGGTATGGAGAGACTGGCAGGGACGTTATGTGGCCATCACTGGGAAGGTTGAAGGCACCACTATCAATATGGTGAGTGTCTATGCCCCGCCGACGATGGTACATGGGACTCAAGGATTTAACTAAATTGCTCCTGGACCTACCCCCAGGACTTACCATACTCGGGGGGAATTTTAATGCAGTTCCAGACCCTGACTCGGACATGACTGGCCCACCCTCGGCATACAGACTGGCCATGGTAGCAGGGCTTACAGGGTGGTTGTCTACCGCGCATTTCTGGGATGCGTGGCGAGTATGGCATCCACGGCTTCGACAATTTACACATACCTCAGCAGCCCATGGCACGCAATCTAGAATTGACCTTGTGCTTCTGCTGAGCGCAGACTACAGCTGCCTCACCCAAATTGAAATCTTGGCATGTGGAATTTCCATGCGCCCCTTCGATTTGCTGTGGGACCTACCCAGTCTTCAATTGGTCCTATGTGGCGACTGAACGCATGGTATCTGCTGGATGGGTCCTATGTTAAGCAGTTGCAGCAGGCACTTCCTGAGTACTTTGTTCTTAATGAGAGGTCCGGGACATTCCCTGGAACCTTGCACGCTGCAAGCAAGGTGGTCCTGCGGGGTATGGTGAGGAGCCTTGTAAGAGCTCGGGAGCGCTCTCAGACACACAATATTGAGCAGTTAGAGGCATGGGCTGTGCGCTTAGAAGCTGAACAGGACATGCAACCCAGCGAAGGGGTAACTAGGCAACTCCTATTGATCCGTGAGGAAATCCGAGATCAATCTTTGGAAGCGGCAAAGTACATTTGGCGGGCAACCACTGCCAGGGTTTATGGCTGGGAGGACAAAACTGGAAAGTTGCTATACTGGCTGACGTCCCAACAACAAGCCTCTCGGATTATTCCCGAAATCTATAAAGAACAGGGGGTCCGCGTCTCCGGACACCAAGACATAGCCCACGCTTGTGCCCGGTATTACCAGATGCTTTATCAGGCTTCGGCAGCGATCATGCCAGGCCGTGCCCGCCGGCTTCTGGAAGATGTCCCCCTTCCTAAGTTGCCCTTGATGGAGGTGCAGCACCTGGATGAACCTCTCAGTGTGGAGGAGGTCGGGACGGCTGTCTCTGTGCTGAGGACGGGTAAGACTCTGGGACCCAATGGTTTTCCCTCAGAATACTATAAGGTATTACGGGAGGATCTATTGCGTGCCTTTTCGGTGCTATTTACAAAGGTGGATCGCTAGGGTTCCTTCCCGGTGGAACTGGACACCGCCACCATTGTGGTGCTTCCTAAAACCCAGCCTCCATCACTGTATTGTGTTGACTACAGGCCGAAATCTCTGATTAACAGTGAGGTAAAAATCTACACCACTGTCCTTGCCACCCGTCTCAACAGGGTACTGCCGCTGCTGATTTATCCTGACCAGTGCGGGTTTATGGCCACTCGCGGTACACAACACCGTATCCAGCAATTGCATGTGGCCCTGGCCAAGCGCCACCGGCTGCCCCGGGACCGCGCTCTCCTATTTATCGATTTTGTAAAAAGACCCTTGACATGGTGGACTGGGGGTTTCTCTTTTTGGTACTTCAGCGGGTGGGTTTTGGGCCAAGGTTTTGCCCGCCTGGTCCGGGTTCTGTACGCCAACCCCACAACGCATGCCCTGTCTTCAGTCTTTGATCTCTTTCAGGGCATGTAGCAGGGCTGTCATTTGTTCCCCCTACTTTTTACTCTGTCTATGGAGCCGCTGGCGCAGATGATCAGGATGGACCCATTGTAACCTGGCTGGAGATGGGGGCATTCCCGTGAGGACAGGGTGGCCCTGTATGCAGATGATGCCCTGTTGTACATGGAAGAGCCCAGTATAACGGGCCCACAAAGCCTCCACCTTCTACGATGTTACGAAGAAGCATCAGGTCTCAGAATGAACCCAGCTAAATCAGTGTTGGTGCCCCTGTTGAGTTCACTAGACTGCTTTGATTGGCAGGATGTGATACCCTTGCTGCAGGCTTAGTTTTAAATACCTCAATGTCTGGGTGACCCTTCTTGCCGAGCTTGCATAGGCCAGAAACCTGGCCCTGCTCTTGGCCTGCACCAGGGCTGACTTGCAAAAGTGGCAATCATTGCCATTGAATGTGATGGGCCGTGTAGCCCTGTACCAGATGATGGTTCCGCCACGATTTTTATATGTATTTCAGAACTTTCCACTCCCTATCCCACGTCCGTGGTTCAGAGCTCTGGAGAACGCCACCATTTCATTCCTTTTGGGGGGGGGGCGAGACATCGGGTGGCCGCACAGCACTGCCAGAGAGGAGTATACGATGGGGGTTTGGGAGCGACAGATCCCTATTTATATTACCTGGTGACCCAGCTCTTGGTGATTCATAATTGGTTTACTGTGGGTGGGCTGACCCGGCCTATCAGGTAGAATTGGAGATGTTGGGTTTCTCCCATATCCTTGATCTGCTTTATGGCACACCTGTCCCCCGAGACATGGAGTCGGTAACCAAAGTGGTCTTCCTGGCGTGGCGCGCTGTGGCACACCCAATGGAATGCTGTTGTCACCCATCAGACTCCGCTGTGGCAAGCAAGCTTAGCGAAATGTTTTGAGTCCGCCTCCCACCTGTGCGTCATGGGGATAAATATGGCGCTAAGGGGATAGCATAATTTTTTGCATGTGAATACCTACTTTGCATCTCATTGACACAAGGTGGGTTGGTGCATCTAAAAAATGGCCCTAACTCCAATATTTTGTCTCTAGACGTGTCTAGTGTCAAAATATAAATATGGAGTTAAGTTTGCACCACATTTGCGTAAAACAAATTACACAAATGTGGCGCAAACAAAGTATAAATATGCCCCACTGTCTCTTACAGTGTTTTCTGCTATGCCACGTCTCACAGATTCAAGCAGATGTGAAGGACCCCGTCATTGAGATAAACACACATATAGTGCAAACATTCAGGATCTCATCTCCATGTAAAGGCCATTTTACAACCTTACTGTAGGAAGGTGGATGATTAGTAGGCGTGGGTGTTCACTCTCAGCTACTAATAATACCACAGTCACTAATAGGTCCACTCAAATCTCAGTAAATTAATCCTTGCTCAGCCCTTGGTAGCTCAGCAAATGAGCAGTCAGGCTTAACTTATGAGATAGGTATGTGTAAAGCATGTAATACCACCAAAACAGTAAATAAGTAAAAGACACAAGACAACAAAAATCCAACACCAGTTTATAAAAATAGAGAATGTTTTTATCTTTGAAATAACAACAAATTCAATGAAGGGAACTGGAGATATGAATTTTCAAAGATCTAATAAACAATTGTGCATTCTAGCACCAAAAAGCATAAAGCACTACTCACAGCTGTCTGGTCATGCTGGACGGGAACAAAGTCAAAGTTTTAGGCTTACCGTAATGGAGCGCAGGTCAGATAGTTTGAGCTCTATGTCCTGGTCAAAAGTTTACTTTCTAACATAGGGCCTGATATAGATCTGAGCGGAATCGGTCCCACCGTTGATTTTCTGTCAAAGATCCCGTTTGACCCCTTGACGGCCCTCCCGCTCTATTTAGATGTAGGTGGCCCCATAGATGATAGTCCAACGGTGAACAGTCATCACGCCAGAATTCTTCACCTGCATTGACAGTGCTATAGGCAAAAGCATCTGGCAGGGGGTCCACAGCCAGTTTTACTGCTGGGCGAATAACGATATGACTTCACATAGACATAACTGGAGGTTAAATCTCTACACCCGAGTTGGCAGAATCAAAAGCATATACGCTTGAAACTCACATTTCTTCCACTTTTCTCTTTCCTTGCTGCTGTGACCCCGATCGTACAAGTCCTACCTTTGCTGCTGCTACTGGACCAGTATGAAAATCAACCCCGTTGTTGCCAGAACCAACGGTAAGTCACTGTTTTACCTGTTACCATTGGAATCGTCTGTGTACATAAGCTCTGGACTTGTGCTTGTTTAAAAATTATTGCAAGCAACAGTATTATGATGGGCAATGCATTTGTGTAATCTGGTATGTAGCAACATAAATAAATACACCTCTACATATTATTTATACTCACCAATTTGGTACTAATAGTGTTCATGCCAATGGACACCTACACAAACACTTATATTAATCCCTAATTCAAAATGTGTCTATTCTGGTATGTGTAATCATTTCCCCATAACTACCATATCAGATACATAAACAGTCCACATCATTCTAACTACATAAATGCTCCTGATCTATTGAAGGGTGGTGATGGCTTGGTGGGAGGTATGGGGGACGAAACAATGATAAAAGAAAAAATAGCTTGACAGGATCTCAATGACGAAACATCAATAGGTGGAGCTCCTGCTCATCTGGCCATTCCCATACCAATTTCCACACTTCATATAGAGATGGAGATTAATATTCCCACATTAACAAGGAAAGTAGGACAACACGATCCCCTGGGTTTGGGCCCAATTACTTTGGCAGACAAATTCCTATTCTGGAATGTGGCAGGCTTGCGCAACATAAAAATTGAGAATGAGGCCTGGCTAGAATTCATGAGATCTTTTTCTTGTGTGTGTCTACAAGAGACTTGGACCGTAGATCCCATTCATTTAAATGGCTTTAGGACATTTCACACCCCCGCAATCACCTGTCCACCTGGCAGGGCGAAAGGTGGACTGTGCACATTTATCTCCAATAAGTATGATTTAATAAAGGTGACTAGCCTAATCTCTAATGTGTTTTACCAATTGATACCATGCGAATTAAAAAATGGAGCGCAACTAGTGATTATTAATTTTTATAATAACGCCCCCGTACAAAAATTTCACATACACTCAGGCAACTGCAGGACGATCTGGATCGCGCATGTAATTCTTCACACAAAGAGTCTTTTATTGTGTGGGGGGCGATTTTAACACCTACCTGTGCTCCCAAACAGAAGAGAAAGTTTGTTCCGTATAGGTGAAAACGACTCCCTATTTCCTTTTACCCACAGCTATTACGGCAATTTGTTGAATAACGTAATATTTAAATTTGATCTCTTTTTCTGCAATGGTTTAAATGATAGTAATCCACAGCTCAAACCTACCTTTAATGGTAGAGGTGCTAATACTATTATTGATTTTATATTAACATCTAATAATCTCGTTTTTTCACATCTGAGTACAAAATCCATGATATCGCGTTCAGTGATCACTATCCTCAAAGCTTACGCCTTGCTTTGCCTCAAGCTATTAACAAATCTAAGGGAGCAGTAGAGAGGGTAGTGAACATTAAATTAGGTTTAAGGAATGGTTACTCTATCCGCTGGTCACAGATTGAACCAATAGGTTTTATGGAACAACTGTTGAGTATTATGCTAATGAGTTTGAAACCTGCCTCTCAGATAACATCAGCCCACAGGAGTGTATTAAAGCATTTACAGCAATCCCCACGGGAATTAAGCAGTCTCTTACAGTAAGCACAGGCAAACCTAGACCACAGGGAAACAAAGGGTGGTTTGATACTGAATGTACACGGGCCCAAAAGAGACTTAAACAGTATCTACATAGTCAAAACCCTGATAAGCACGAGATCGCTACTCTTAGATACAAGTATAAAAAGGCCTTTAGAAATAGGAAACAAAAATTAAAAGATGAGGCGTGACATTCCCTTTATAATGTAAGCCTCCAGAACAACAGTGCCAAATTCTGGAACATAGTGAACTCCCCTCTCCTAGGTAATGGAAAGTCACCAAGTATTTAAATAGCCATCACAGAAGTTGAATGGGTTACCTTTTTTCTAAAATATACTCCTCAAAAAATTTAGTCCTAGATACAAATGCCCACAGAGTGGATTTTCAGCCTATTAATCCACCTTTCAGTTTAAATTAGGTCATTGATGCCATCAATGTTAGCAAGAGTGGGAAAGCACCAGGTCCAAACGGAGTACCAATTGATATCTATAAGTCTAATGTTTCACTTTGGGGCCCCTTACTGACACATGTCCTATGAGCCTGTTGTGCGACAGCCTTTATCCCAACCTGGGCAGAGTCCATTATTGTTCCAATATTTAAAAAAGGCGACCGCCAAAACCCAGCATGTTACAGGCCAATTTCACTGCTTGACACCCTTGCAAAGATTGCAGGACGTATTGTCCTAAATAGTTTGCGGGAATGAACCGAAGCTAATGATGCACTAATGGACCTACAATATGGCTTCAGGGCTGGAATAGGGACTGTGGAACAGGCCCTGAATTTAGATATTTTGATTGGCAATTATACGAAGGCTAAGGCAGGAGCTCTACATCTTGTATTTGAAGATTTAACTTTAGCGTCTGACTGTGTAATTCACAGCAAACTTTGGCCCATTTTGTTGCACATGGGGGTAGACATTACAATAGTACACTTTATCAGAGAATCATACTCTGGAGCTAAAGCTAGGGTGCGTTATGGGTCTCAGGGGGAGTGTACCTCCGTCTTTCCTGTAAAGCGGGGGGTACGCCAAGGCTGTGTTCTAGCTCCCCTATTGTTTGCCCTATATATTAATAAACTAAAGGCTGTTTTATCTACTGCTTGTAGAGATCTTCCACAAGTTGGCTTTCGAAAGATTCCAGCACTTATGTATGCGGATGATGCTGTTTTGATGGCACGTACTCCAGTAGCCTTGCAGCAATAACTAACAACTTTTGATAACTATATAGAGGACTTAGGCCTCAAAATCAATCACTCGAAAACCTTCACGATGACCTGTGGTATACAATCTGTAAAAAAAAAAACATGTCATTTTAAAGGGTGTCAAATTAGACGACATAGAAACTTTTTCATATCTTGGTATTATGTTCGATAACAAAGGCACCTGGCTCCAAGCCATTAGGTCTAGGAAATTATTTTTTACGAGAACTATTATGACTGTAAAAAAAAAATCGAAAAAGGTTGGCAGGGCCGCTCCCAAAGATATGATGACAATTTATAACGCAAAATGTGTCTCTGTTGCACTGTGCGGGGAAGGCCTATGGGGATATAGGAAATGCAATGCCCTACAGCTAGCTGAAAACGATTTCTTAAAGTCCATCCTAAGTGTGCCAAAATCTACCTCAACCTTGGCGTGCCATTCAGAAATGGGGTAACATACATTACAGATCTCATAAGTGTACAACCAATTTTACTCTGGCACAAAGTATAGACCTCTGATTTTGCTAGCCTAAATAGGGCTATTATAGAAGATGCTCAATCATTAAGTCCTTCATTGCAAATTCCATGGCTGGATTATATAAAGAACTTTTTTACGGACCTGGGCAATTCTGAGTTTAATTTTACACCAGAAAAAATTGAATCACTCTCTAGGAAAGATCTGAAGAACATCTGTCTTACCCACCTGGCTGACCTGTGGTGGGCTACTGAGTCAAAGAAACCTAGTGTAAGGAGGAATCTTCTGCTGCAGCAATCAGATGGCATGGAACCATACTTAAAATTTGTATTGAACCCGAAGCACCGATATGTCCTCACACGCCTAAGACTAGAGACATTTCACCGTCTTGTCAGTTTTCCACTCATAAACGACTAGAGCCCAGCTTTGGAAAAATGTCCTTGAGACTCAATGTGAGCCCAAAGCACAATGCATATAGTTTTTTTGGCACATTTTACTCTGATTTAAGGAAAGTGCTTGTGATTCCACTCTTAAACTATATGCATTTTAAACAGTGCCATCCTGCTTTTATTTACTTGCTGTCTCTTCCATCAATTAAAATATGTAATGGTCTAACTTTATATCTGTGCGCAGTAATGAAGGCTAGATTATATCTCTAGGCAAATTGTGGAGGCCTTCCATTTTTAAATGTTTTTAGCTAGGATTACAGATCCTTGCTCTCTAATTATTCGTTTTTATTGATTTTATATTGTTCTCTAGAAGAATAACTGGATTCAGTTTTTGTAGCGAATGTTATCACATGGTATCTATTGTTGCATGTCTTGATTTATTTTATCCTATTTATTCTATGCGGATGTCGATTGGTGTTATTTTGTATATTTTATCTGCTTTTATGATTGTGAGATACAATCAAATAAAGTATTGTCTTTCACTTGAACATAAATCCAAGATAATGTAATGATTGCAATACACAGCACAGATGTAGGTTCAAACAAAATGTACATCCAATGTCACCTCTAATTTTTAAACATGTCCTAGAAGTATTAAGGTCACATATCTCCTTGTTTTGTGCAATTTCAGTAAATCAATACATTTCTATTAACTCAAACATTCAATTTTCTATGTGTAATGCAAATGTGTATATTAGAAACAACTTTTAAAGAAACACTCTGTTTCATGATGAATGCTTGCACCAAAATCAGCATATCCATCACACATGTCCAACACTAATGTAGGCACCATATAAATGTCTAAAATTAAACCAGTTTTTGCTACTGTCAGAAATGAAAATAACTTCATGTCACACACATCTACAACAATAACATTGTCATCAATCAATTAGTAATTCTAGGACACACTTAGGGGGTCATTCCAACCCTGGCGGTCGGTGTTAAACCTGCGGCCAAACCGCAAACAGGCTGGCGGGGTAAAAAATGTAATTCCGACCCTGGCGGAAACCACCAACAGAGACCGCCACATTACCACACTGCCCGCCACAGCGGCACAAACAAACAGCGCGGCGGTCACCGCCAACAGACAGGCGGGAGACAATGTACTGCCCACTGCATCACAAGCTACCAATCCGCCACCTTTTCCGGGGCGGTAGCCCCGCCAATAAAAACACGGCGGAAACAGCCATTTCGAAAGGGAAAACGCTCACCTCCATATACCCCACGAGGAATCAGGACAGCATGGAACCCGAACTCCACATACTCCCAGCGATAGTGTTCCTACTCCTCTACCAGGAGCACGAACGCCGGCGCAGAAGACAACAGTGAGTACAGCACCTACGACACAGGGGAGGGGGGAGAAGAACATATTACGGGTACACACATACGCGACACACCCACCCTCACCCTCACCCACTACAACACACACATCAATGCATAGCAACACATCAGAGTGACACCCCACAAATCCCCCGGAATAATGCAAATACAAAAGGAAATGATTCTAAACATTGGAATATATTGTATAACTGGCTTCAAAATATATCTACACATCAAAAAATCTTATATACATAAATGTACAAGTCCAAGCATTGTAGCATGCATTGTCCGTGGACCACTGGGCCCAAATCACATGGGCAAAGCCCACACAAGATACCTGACTCCAACGGAGAGAACACTGCAGGGGCATCAGATAGCAAAACTACAGGCACCTCAGGGGGAAGGAAAGGGGGGGCACCTCAGCCAGATGAGTGAACGACGCCAGATCCACGAGGGGCCTCCATGGGCACTGTTCAATCCTGGGGAGTGCAAAGCCACAGTCTCACAAGTCTCTGCAGTAGGTGGTTTGCCCACTGGACCATCCTGGGGAGTGCAAAGCCACAGTCTCACAAGTCTCTGCAGTGGGTGGTTTGCCCACTGGACCATCCTGGGGAGTGCAAAGCCACAGTCTCACAAGTCGATAACAGTCTCCACTGGTTCTGGAGGGGGCTTTGTGCCCAGAGTGCTTCGTGCAGCCCTGCCCAACACAGATGCGGGCCAGCCCCTGCCGCTCATGGGGCAACGGTGCTTGAGACGGCGGTGTCCTGTTCAGCGGTGCTTGAGACGGCGGTGCCCTGTTCAGCGGTGCTTGAGACGGCGGTGCCCTGTTCAGCGGTGCTTGAGATGAAGGGCCCTGTTCAGCGGTGCTTGAGATGAAGGGCCCTGTTCAGCGGTGCTTGAGATGGCGGTGCCCAGTGCAGCGGATCTGGCCATGGCGTGGAGGTCATTTGCCACCTGTCCTGTGGCTGGCGGAGCCTTCCTGCCCATCTGTCCTGTGGCTGGCGGGTCCCTCCTGGGCTGCAGTGCCGGGCCTGTTGGTGGCCTCCTGCCCACCTGGGATGGGGCTGGCGAGGCCCTCCTGCCCACCTGGGATGGAGCTGGCGGGGCCCTCCTGGCCAGCTGGGCTGATGGCGGTGTTGTCGGGCGTGCTGCCCTTCCCAGCCTTCCCTGATCGCCTGTGTCCCTTCCCCACCTTGGGCGGTGTGCCAGCTGTCTCCACACTTCCTGCCGGAGCCATGGTAGGGGTTTTAGTCCCTGCTGTTTTCACCCTCTCACACCGGCCACTGCCTATCTTTGGATGTTTCTCCGGGGGTGGGCTTCCCGTGCCTTGGCTCCGTACTGAACTTGCTGCCCTGGAGGGTGGGGAACTCCACAGTCCATGGCAGACTGTCATGACAGAGTCCGGTTTTGTCGTGGCTGAGGTGCTGACTATAGTCCTATGACATGGACGGGGTGGGGGAGTTGGTGGAAAGAGGTTGAGTTTGGACAGGAAAAGCTTCTTAGGAGCAGTGGGACAGGTAGCTGTAGTGGGTAGGGGAGTGGAGGAAGAGGTTGTGGTTGTAGGAGTATGAAGTCTGGTGTCTTTGGGTGCAGGTGCTTGGGCTGGAGGCTGTCGTGAGGTGGATGGCTGTTGGGCGGATGGCTGCCTGCGTTTGTGTATCTTGGAAGAGGGGGTCACAGACACACTGGGAGAGGACACAGGGGACGTGTAAATGGTAGTGGGGGTGGTGACTGCACGTGTGCGGGGGGTTCTGGTGTGTCTGCTGGTGATGGACGTAGTGGCTGAAGATGTTGTGCATGCAGGTGTGAGTGGAGACATGACAGGGAGGGAGGAGGGAGACGAGGAGGAGGGGGACACAGTGGAGGCAGTGGGTGTTGGTATGTCTGCATGTGGATGTTGCTTGTGTGAATGCCTGTGTGATGTGTGGTGCTTATGTCTGCCTGAGCTTCCCTTGGGTGTTGAGGTGTGTGCAGGCTGGTCTGATGGTGTGTCAGGGATAGGCAAAGGTACAGGTGATAGGGTCTGGGTGGAGGAAGTTGGAGGGGGGACGCTAGAGACCGGGACAATGGCTGCCATCAGTGCTGTGGCCAGAGTGTTGAACGATCGCTGTAGGGCATCCTGACCAGAATTAATGCCCTCCAGGTATGCATTACTCTGGTGCACCTCTCTTTCGACACCCTGGATGGCATTCAAAATGGTAGACTGCCCAACAGTGAGCGTCTTCAGGAGGTCAATGACCTCCTCACTGAGGGCAGCAGGGGTGACTGGGGCAGGGCCTGAGGTGCCTGGGGCGAAGGAGATGCCCACCTTGCTGGGTGAGCGGGCACGGGGCAAACGCTGAGGGGCTGCTGGGAGGGCGGTGCTGGTGCGGTGGGTGGCGGCTGTACCTGTTGTTGCGGGGGGCACAGATGTTGCCGCCACCACAAGGGAGCTCCCTTCAGAGGACGAGTCCGTGTCGCTGATGTCTGCCCGAGTCCCCGCTGTGGAGCTCCCCTCGCCCTCCGTCCCACTGGTGAATTCGGAGTCCGTTGCATGGCCCTCCATGGCCATGTGGGATGCAGCTCCCTCGTGCTCTGATGCCACTTCTCCTCCGCCTGATGATGCTAATGCACACATAAACAGGAAGACCACAAAAAAGGGGGGGGGGGAGAAAATAAAGACATGTTGAGTACATGCATTGGCGACACCGTTGGCGGACAGGACAGACACAGAAGCCCCCTGCACTACGCCGCGCACTTGGGGTCGACTACTCAATCCGTGGAACATGGCCTGCAAGCCTACGGACGACATCTGCACACATAGATGACACAGGGCCTTGATTAGCTGTACTTGGCACCCTACAGAGGTGGGGGGCGGGGGCACAGGGCCATGCCTTACGGAGGGGTCTAGCCTACAGAAATCGCCCTGGCCTAGGGATACCCACAGCCCTCCTCCCCCTCCCAGACACCTCCACTGCGCGCAAAGTCAACAGAATGAGAGTGTACTCACCCCCTTGTGGCTGCTGTGATGTCCTCACGCGCCCATCCAAATCGGGGTAGGCCACCGCCAGGATCCAGGACATCAGAGGGGTCAAAGTCCTACTGGCACCCCTCCCACGTTGGGAGGCCATCCCCAGCTGAGCCTCCGCCGTCTTCCTGCTCCAGCGTCGGATGTCCTCCCATCTCTTCCGGCAGTGGGTGCCCCGTCTCTGGTGGACCCCCAGGGTCCGGACGTCCTTGGCGATGGCACGCCAAATATCGATCTTCTGGTGGGCGCTGACCTATGTGAAATGTACAGGGGGGGAAAAATAGTCATCACCATCTGCATGCTCAATGTGAGTGGCCCCCCATCCCTACCCTTGCCATGTGGCACATGCTCTCATCCGTCGTTTGATGCATGCCTCAATCGCTCCCCTCCCCACCATCATTCATCCACCCCACTCAACACAGGCATTGCCCACAAAGCATGGTCCCAGTGTACTTACCTGTTGGTCTGGAGGACCGTAGAGTAGCGCATACTGGGGGAGGGCCCCATCCACAAGTTTCTCCAATTCCTGAGCAGTGAAGGCAGGGGCCCTTACCCCAGTCGCATGAGCCATTGTCTCTTCCAGACCGAGGTCACAGCAGCACTTGCAGTGTAGGTCCTCTCCTGTCGAAGATCAGGTATTGAGTGATTAAGCTGATAGAAAATGGCAGTCACGCCCGCGGCGGTGCGTACCGCGGCGGTGCGTACCGCGACCGCCAGCGCACATCTTCATTGGCTCCTGAGACCCATAGGGTTCACTGTTAACCAATGGTGCTTAGCGCTGCGGTCTTCGACCGCCTACCGCCACGGTGTGCCACGCCAACGCATTTACCTCACATCCCCTTGTCGCACTTCACAGGTCAGGCAGCCGCCATTTCAGGGGCCCACATTGCTTTCTTTCTACTGCGTCACACATACCTAGGCCTTGCATAAACACTCATACAAGCCATTCAATGCATTGGGAATCGTGTTATGTGCAAGCTGTGGTTACGTACCTGTGGGTTGATTGACTCTGTGCTCGCTGTTGTCCTTCATAGGCACCGTCCGCTGGGACATGCGAGGAGATGGAGGAATCTTCCTGTGTACAGACCACTGGTGGACCTGTCGACAATGGAGGAAAGACATGTCATACTGACATACAGGCTTGACCGAGCCACTATCCATGAACTGTGTGCCCAGCTGGAGCCAGACCTGATGTCACCAATCCGCCAACCCACAGGGATCCCCCCTCTAGTGCAGGTGCTGTCAGTGCTCCATTTCTTTGCAAGTGGGTCATTTCAAACAACAGTGGCCATATCATCAGGGATGTCTCAGCCTATGTTTTCCAAGGTGTTGTCCAGAGTGTTGTCTGCCCTTCTGAAACACATGCGCAGCTACATCGTTTTCCCTGAGGTGGTGGATTTGCCTACAGTGAAAGGTGACTTCTATGCCCTTGGACATATCCCCAACATCATAGGTGCCATTGATGGGACACATGTGGCTTTGGTACCCCCCAGCAGGAGTGAACAGGTGTACAGAAACAGGAAGAGTTATCATTCGATGAATGTACAGATGGTGTGTTTAGCAGACCAGTACATCTCCCATGTGAATGGCAAGTTCCCTGGCTCAGTGCATGACGGGTACATCATGCGGAATAGCAGCATCCCTTACGTGATGGGTCAACTCCAGAGGCACCATGTGTGGCTAATTGGTGACTCTGGTTACCCCAACCTGTCATGGCTACTGACCCCAGTGAGGAATCCCAGGACAAGGGCAGAGGAACGCTACAATGAGGCCCATGGGCGAAATAGGAGGGTGATCGAGCAGACCTTCGGCCTCCTGAAGGCCAGGTTCCGGTGCCTCCATATGACAGGTGGTTCTCTCTACTACTCACCAAAGAAGGTGTGCCAGATCATCGTGGCCTGCTGTATGCTTCACAACCTGGCTTTGCGACGCCAGGTGCCTTTTCTGCAGGAGGATGGTCCAGATGGTGGTATTGTAGCAGCTGTGGAGCCTGTGGAGAGTGAAGATGAGGAAGCCGAAGAGGACGACATAGACAACAGGAACACAGTAATACAGCAGTATTTTCAGTGACACACAGGTAAGAATCCACACCGGCATATTACATATACTTAACCACTACTACGTCTCTACTGTCTGTCCTTTTCCCCCAGTGTATGGTAACTGAGTTGTGACTTTCCCTTCCGATTTCAGAGATGTGGGCCCCACTGTGTGACATCTGCTTTGTTTCCCCATGGACTACAGCTGTGTGACAGTGCTATGTTGGCATCACAATGTAAATATGCATTTTGGCACAGTAAGCTCTAATACATTTGTACTAAATCACAGCCAGACTCCGGAATGTTTTGTGCAATAACTGTGTTTATTTCTGTGCTCTATATTGATGGGTGGTTGCAAATCGGTGAGGGGTGATGGTGGAGGATTGTCCATGGCAGAGTCCAGACTAGTATTATCACAGGTGCATTTTCCAAATGGCTGTGGGAAGTGGAGCAGGGGCAGTTTAAGGATGGACAGGGTGACAATGTGGGTCAGTGGGATGACAATCAGGGAGGTATCCTTTGCTGGCGGGGGTCTTGGCATCTTACTCTGTCTTCTTCCTGGATCTCAGGGCCCGCTTGCGGGGTGGTTCTCCTTCTGCAGAGGGTGGGGTGCTGGTGGCCTGTTGGTCCTGTGGCGGGGCCTCCTGTCCACTAGCGCCGGCAGAGGTGGTAGGCAGTTCTTGGTCCATGCTAGTGTCAGGGGCCCTTTGTGGTGCCACAGTGTCCCACAATGTGGTGACTACCTGATTCAGAGCCCCTACAATGGTGCCCAGGGCGGAACTGATGTTTCATAGTTCCTCCCTGAACCCCACATACTGTTCCTCCTGCAGGAGCTGGATCTCCTGAAACCTGGCCAGTACTGTCGCCATCGTCTCCTGGGAATGATGGTAGGCTCCCATGATGGAGGAGAGGCCCTCGTGGAGAGTGGGTTCCCTAGGTCTGTCCCCCCCGCTGTCGCACAGCAGCCCTCCAAGTTCCCCTGTTTCCCTGGGCCTCTGTCCCCTGGACCATGTGCCCACTACCACTGCCCCCAGGTGCCTGTTGTTGTTGGGGTGGTGGGTTAACCTGGGTGCCCTGTAGTGGTGGACACACCACTGATTGACGTGTCCTGGGGACAGAGGTATGGGCCCGCTGGGTGGGTGCTGTGCTGGTGTTCCCAGAGGGGGGAAGGTCTGCTGTGGCCTGTGGCTGTCTGAGGTCCCCGATGGGCCAGGCTGGTCATCTAGATCCAGGTCGACAGAGGTGCTGTCATCACTGTGGGCCTCTTCTGGGGGTGGAGTAGACATTTGTGGACCCTCCTGCGCGGTGATGTGGCGTTTGGGTCCTGCAGGGGTATAAATGGATGGTTTTTGCATCTGTGTGTGCCATAGAGTGCAATGGGTGGGTGCCCGTGTACCCCAGTGCTGGCATTCCTGTGTGGGGGCTTTTGTGACAGCGGTTTGGGGGGGGGGGATGGGGATGTGCAGTGGGCATGCTTTGGTGATGGGTGTCCATGCTTTGTGGTCGCATGCAGGGCTTGGGGTTGGGATGGGTGGGTTGTGATGGTGAGACATTTGCAAGGAGTAGGTGTGATGGGGGTGAGGGTGGGGGTATGAGTTGGCATGCTGGTGGGGTGGGGGGATGAAGTAGTGAAGATGAGACTTACCAGAGTCCATTCCTCCAGATACTCCGCCGAGGCCCTCAGGATGCAGGATCGCCAAGACCTGCTCCTCCCATGTTGTAAATTCTGGGGGAGGGAGGAGGTGGGGGTCCGCCGCCAGTCCGCTGCACCGCGATGTTGTGCCTGGATACCATTGAACGCACCTTCCCCCGTAGGTCGTTCCACCGCTTCCTGATGTCGTCCCTATTTCTTGGGTGCTGTCCCACTGCATTTACCCTGTCGACTATTCTGCTCCATAGCTCCATCTTCCTGGCAATGGTGGTGTGCTGTATCTGTGTCCTGAAGAGCTGTGGCTCTACCCGTACAATTTCCTCCACCATGACCCTGAGTTCATCCTCAGAAAACCTGGGGTGTCTTTGCGGTGCCACGGGGTGGTGTGGGTGATGTGTGGGGTGGATTGTGTGGTGCTAAGTGTGGTGATGTGTATTGTGTGTTGTGTGAAGTGCGTGGTAATATTGCTGGGTGAAAGTAAAATGCGCGTCTGGGTGCTCGGATCTCTATTTCTCTGTGCGTGGTCCCGATTCTGCAGGAGTGGGGGTTTGAGGGTGATGTGGGTGTGTGTTTTATATTTAATTGGGTGTGTGGGAGTGGTGTTTGTATGTGTATCAGGTGTGTGTATTTTGATTTGTCCAATGTGGTTGTATTTTGTAAGTGTGTGTGTATTTTGAGCACGGCGGTGTGTACCGCCAATAGAATACCGTGGTTGAAAGACCGCCGCGTGGATTCGTGTGTGATAGTGTGGGCGTATTTCTGTTGGCGTGACAGTGGAGTTTTGCTCATCACTAGTTTCTCGCTGGCCTTTGGTGTGGCGGACTTTTGTGGATGTCTGTATTTTGGCGGTTTGCCTGTTGTGGGTCAGAATGACCGTGGCGGTTTACTGCGGCCGCGGCGGTATGTTGGTGGTCTTCTGACAGCGGTAAGCTGATTTTACCGCCAAGGTTGGAATGACCACCTTATTAGTGAAAACAAATTAAAATGTGATCATACCTCTCTCATTTGTAAACAAACGATTGAAAAGCCGGATGTCCATACAATTGTCCACATCATTGAATAACGAATGACATCCAGGAAGGCAACCACCTGTTGCATGTGGGTACTAATCCCCTGGATGCCATTCAAGATTGCGGTATGGCTTATAGAGATGCTGCGTAACAGGTTGATAGCCTCTTTACTGAGTGCAGCTGGGGTGAGGGGCAGGGACAAGGTGCATGCAGCAAAGGAGACCCCAGTCGCTTTAGGGAGGTGGGTGTGGCCAATCAGGAGGGAGCAAGAGGGAGGGTGGAGATGGGAATCGGGGTGGTGGACAAGGATGCAGATAGGATAGGTCCATTAGGGTCCACCATCATTATGGACTGGCCTTCTGTGGAGGCCTCCATAGAAGATGTGGAGCTGGTGGCCTCTGTGCCAGTCCCCTAAACCTCCATTCCACTGTGTTCATTGGTGTGAGATGTTTCACCACTCGAAATACAATGGGCAGCTGCTTTCCCGCTTTCATGGCCAATGTCTCCTTTGCCTGATGCTGGTGTAAAGACACAAACAGCATTTTAACATATCTATGCATATAAAAATTGACACAAGGTTATCTAACAATACATTTCCTAATTTCCAGTTTTCACCAGCTTAAAGGCTATAAAACTTAGGTATACTTTACCAGTACCCCATGCATGTAGGGAATATATTCTGGACCCATTTGCTCACAGTTTAGAAAACTATCATAATCAGTCACATTACATTTGAGAACATTTCACTTAATCACTTTAAATATCTCATAGCATTGTTTTACACCTGTGAACGCTACAGATTGGATGTTTGGAATAGTGAGCTCATGTCACAAAATGAATATCTACTGCAAAACATTTGTCACATGGACATTGTCCTTCTGCAAAAGTCCCTTGCAATAACTCCTGTGCTCCAACATTGACTTTTCATTTGAAGTTTGAAGGTACAAAATGTAACTGTCATCAAAAAAGGTAAATGTGTCCATGAAATAGTCCACAGAATGAATGGTAGAGACACACTGGGGAAAATTA
Source organism: Pleurodeles waltl (assembly GCF_031143425.1). Classification (NCBI taxonomy): domain Eukaryota; kingdom Metazoa; phylum Chordata; class Amphibia; order Caudata; family Salamandridae; genus Pleurodeles; species Pleurodeles waltl. The sequence goes on along the minus strand of NC_090437.1, from coordinate 1,082,010,077 downwards.
GGTTTGCCATCTCTTGGAGGTGGTGATTGAGGTCTTGCCATCCTCTCCTGGTGTTCCGGATGAATGTCCCCTACTGGTGGAGATGCACAGTTGCAGGAATGGTATGGGTTTTGCAGTTTCCTGTTGTGGCAGGGCCTCCCTGTCTATAGTTGAGGCAGATGTTATTTTATCCTGAATTTGAAGGACCACAGACAGGGGTAGATGGTACATGAAAAGACCTGCAGATATGATGGTAAATGTCAAACAATACTCTTGTCAGGGAGCACACATGTGAGTTGTGATTCAGCATCTCTACATTGTGTTCCCTCTGCACCTTCTACATGTCCTGGAGCTCTATAAAGACTTAGACCTTATTGTCTTGGGACTATTGTAGTGCTGTAGTGCTCCCAAAACTCGGTCGCTGGTGGTCGGGGTGAGAGTGTACCCATTGACCTCACTTTGCTGACAGACAGATTCCCTCCCATGACCCCTAGCTCCACTACTTTGTGACTTTGAGGCAGTGTGCCCAATCCCACTGGGCCCTGGCAGAACTAGAGGTAGTGGTGGTGTTTGCTCAACAGAAGCTAGGGCTGGGGGGCACAAGATGGTTGTAGGAAGTGGAGGGATCCATTGGCTGAGGTGTTATTGCAGCTGGGGTGGTTGGTGTAGGCGTGGGAAGAGTGAGACTCACTCAAGCTGTCTGCTCAGCTACACCAAATGGACCAGGCAGCTCAACAACATCCAGACTTGCAGGAGTGGTGTCCTCAACTTGATTCTTGGCTTGATCATGGTCTGGAGTGGAGGTGGTTTCAACTGCGGACAGTGGTCAACTGGCCCTGGGTGTTGGACCTCAACTGAATTACAAACAATTGAAATTAAATGTCTGGATTTACCTCAAATGTTTCTGCAGCTACTAATGAAGCAAACTAAAAGTGAATATTATGATTAATGAAGTGATTAGGCCTTTGTGTGATTTGTGTGAATTTACACATGCAGGTTAATTTACACAGATGCAAACTTCAGTAAAAATTTTGAAGAGATGTTGTGAAATGAAAAATGTGATTTAGAAAGTGTATATTACATGTACTGGACATTCAACCCATGACAGTAGAAAGGATTATTGATAACTAAACCACTCCAAGGCCTAGCAGGCAAAAAAAAAGACTCTAGTACAACTTAATAGAATTAATGGCATTGGTCATCATATGAATACTGAAAAGTAAATTATTAATACTACTTATATTCAGCACGCCACAGAACATGATTGGAAATCTTTGATTCAACAGACTATGATTTATGTAAGCAATTACATGAATTCAATAGAGTAAAAAGAAGGTGACATTATACTAGATCAACACAACAAATGACACTTTCATGAGATGGTGAATGACAAAAGCATGACACTTTCATTTATGTGCATATATGAAAAAAAGGGAGGTTGAGCAACATCACAATCCACTATTGTTTACCCGAGACAAAAACAGGGCATCATGGTAGCTATAATCACCATTGACAGTACTTGTTCAAATGTGCATAAAACATACCTACATAAATATCTACAGTGAAAATGAACACACATTTACAATATGTAACACTTATGTGAATGATGGTAATAGGTGAAACAAATGCTTACAAGCAGAAGTCCTTCATGTGCAAATAGATGGAATTTTGAACCTGTTTCTTGAGTACAACATACATTGAAATAAGGCAAGGCACTAAGCAAATGTAGAGGATGATCCATGGAGAACAACACACATTCTGACAAAACATATTGAGCATTTTGTTAAAAAGAGACCTACAGCCATGATCCTAGTAATTGGCACAAAACACCATATTTTGATTAATTAAGTTTAAATATATATGTTTTGATAAGGGACTTAAAACATTCTGAACAGCTAACTTAAGGGCAAAGACTACACTTGTGATTAGTGAGAAATTGCTAAGTTCAACATACCAGTCTCCACTCCACCAGGGATTCCTGAAAAGCCTTCAGGAGGTAGGATCTGCAAGACCTCCTCATACCAGGAAAAGAGTTGTAAGTGGGGTTTGGGAGAACCACCACCAGTCCTCTGGGCCACCAGATGATTCTTGGAGGCTAATGAACACACTCTCCCCTGCAAGTTGTTCCACCCCTTCCTAATTTCTTCCTGTGTGTGCAGATTGTTTGCTTATGCATTCACTCTGTTAACTATTCTGCTCCACATTTGCATTTTCTGAGATATGGTTGTATTTTGTACTCCAAACAATTGTGGCTATACTCTAATATTTTCATCCACCATAACTGACAATTCTCCCTCTTTAAAAAGCGAATTCCTTCTCCCTGCCAGAACAAATAACAAAAAAATTACCAAATGCACCAAAAGTCGATGAAAAATCAAAAAAGTTAAAGGAAAGCAAAATAAACAGAGGGAGAAACAACTGAGTAAAACCTGACTCCTACGTAGAAAATTTAGCAGACAAATAGCATTGTTAAGTGGAATGGCAAAGGATCATGATCTGAAATGGAGTGTGTTTTATAGTGTGGTTTGCAGGTGTTCACAATTGACCAATATACATCAGGTGTGTGCTGCTAGCATCCATCCAGTAGCCATAGCCATAGTACAATGCTGAACAGATCCTGCAACGGACTCCCACTGCCAGGGAATTCCCGCAGTACACTGCCAGTACGACTGTGTTACATAAATATGGTTCGTGCAAACCCACCGTCCCGACGACGACATAGTACTATACGCCAGCAATGGAGTCCTTCACGTTGGCTATGGGATACCACTCACGGAATGGAGTATACCCTGTGAACGTAGTTTGACCCAGCATCGATCAAAATACAGTGGTTGGAAGTCTGTCAGCATGACAGAGTACTTGGGAGCACTGCTGCACTGGGACAGCAGTAGTCCTGCCAAGATCTAAATCAGGCCCTTAGTCTTTTTCTTGACGACAAGTCCTCCAGTTCCTAAGGCCCAGATCTTGATTTGAGGATGGTGGTCTGCTGAAGCACGGTGCCTCAGTGAGCCTGTAGGAGTCTTTGTCCCAGACATCGATGAAGAGGAGCTTTCAGCTGGACAAACCAATGCAGTCAGGCCGATGTGCTTGTCAACAACAGTGGCTTGACTATCGGCGTTGAGCCGGTCTCCACCTTGAGCTTTTCTGCAAAACTTTGCGAAAGTGTCTAAACTTTGAGGTTTTGCAGTTTCTTGGTTCCTTTTGGTGAAAACAGGGTTCCAGTAGCATCATCCAAAGGTTCAGAGACTCTGGACTGCTTCTTGGGGGCTAGGACTCAATTTCCCACAATGCATCTGCATAGTCCAGGAAACATCCAGTTGCAACTGGTCAGCTAGGATGAACCTCTCTTTAGCTTGACATGTGACTTCCTCCAGCTTTGCTGTATCTGTTACTGATCAGGGAGTCCACTACTTTTCTTTTGAGTGAGGCACAGTCCTTTCTTTGGAGCTTGTGAGTGCAGCTCTCCCATATTTATCGTTCATTCTGGGTTGGCAGGAGTGGGGACACCCCAACCAATAGTGGTAAAGCTACCTTCCTTTGCGATGACCACTTCCTGAAAAGTGTAGCATATTTGTGACCCATTATTCTCTCAAAATAAAATAGAGAAATTCTCTCCTTAGTGTTTGTGTCTGTGTAACCCAACCTAGAGGTGTAACTATCACCCTCACATGGCTAGAGATCGAGGAAGAGGGAGGCAGGCCTGGGTCCTCTAATATCTGCTCCCCTGCTTTTGAATTCCAACTTATCTCCCCAGCCCCCTGCCTCTCCCTAGTTTCTACAGGAAACAAATCTCCTCCCACCAAATGGCTGTATTATTTCAGCACCAGGCCTCTTCACACCTACCCAGGGAGCAGATTTTCTCAGACTGTAAAAGACTGTCAATAAGAAGAGGCTGCTACAGGGCTGCTTTATGTCACTTCAGGATAGTAAGTTCTAAAACTACTTTCCTGTAATAGTTATAATAAATACGATCCTGACAGGTTATTGGATTTATTGTAACAATTAGTTTTATACTTTGAATGGGATTGCTAGCTTGCTCTAATCAAAAGTTAGACTTTATTAAATTTGATAAAGACTTCCCATGTTAGCCTATGAAGCTAGCAGCACTACAACAGGGTAAAAATACTTTGGTTGATTTTCCTTACCAGGGCAAATAAAACATTTTACTTTGTCCTTTTTGTTTTTATAACAAAACACCCTACCCTTGAGGCACCTAGGGCAGACGTTAGGGGTGACTTAGAAGTTATAAAAATGTAGTTCTAGACTCGGGAAGTACTTTTAATACAAAAGTCAATTTTGGACATAGGTTTATTTTAAAGCCAACCTGCAAGGCAGACCTGCCTTTGAAATAACACCAGACACCACAGCAGTGCACACGTGTGTGCATTAAGTTGACTCCAGTCTCTAAACCTACATGCCTTACCATATATTGACTTACGAGTATGTTGTTTTGTGCAATTAGTATTATACCAACTACTATATACTTTAGAGGACAGAGCACTGGCCCTGTGTCTGGTTAGCAGAGCTCAGGACAGTTTCATAGTCAATAACCACCAGCATCAGTCAGAAAATGGAGGAGATCAGGACAAAAAAGATGACTTTCCTACACTGCCCCCCACACCAAAGGTAATGGGTAACTAACCTACACCCTGGTAGTCTTAATCGTCTAATCTTCTAAATGGAAAAACCTGGAAAGTACATCTGCATTGCTATAGGCAATCCCAGGTTTGTGTGCATCTTGAAGTCCATCCCCTGTAGGGAAATGGTTGACTTTAACAATTTTGGGTCCTCCCACATCATCTGCTTGAGCCATCTGAGAGATCTGTCAGTCCGAGCACAAAAGTGAGTATCAAACAGGTATGGCCTCAGCTTCTTCGGGGACCAGACCACAGCAAAGGCTTACCTCTGAATAGCACGCCATCTTTGTTCTCTGTGGAGTAGTCACCTGCTGTTGAAGGCAACTGGTGGATCTTGGCCCTCTTTGTTTACTTCTGCCAGTCCTGCCACAGCCCCTTGCTCTGAAGCATCTGTCTGAACAATACGTTTCTTATTGTAGTCAGAGGCCAGTGGGACTGATGCTGAGCACATACCCTCCTTCAGAGTGTAGAAGGCCTGCTGACACTCCTAGGTCTAAATTACCTTCTTCAGCTGTTCCTTAGAGGTAAGCTCTGTCAGGGGAGCCACAATGGTCCCATGCTTTCTCACAAACCTCCTTTAGTATCCAGTCAGGTCAGGAAGCATCATGATCTGTTTCACTGGGTTTTAGGAGCTTCTCAATCCAGAATGATCTGGATCCTGAGCTGGAGAGGTTGTACATAGGCTCCATATACAAGGTGGCCCAAGTACACCATTGACACTTGCCCTATCTGACATTTTCTTGCCTTGATAGTCAGGCTCGTCTGATGCATGACCTGAAACATTTCCCTCAGGTGGACCAGGTCCTCCACCCCAGATAGGACTTAGTTCACCAATCTTTTGGAAGATGGCAGGAATATTCTTCAAGCCTCTTCTGTGCTCCAGTACCATATGGTAAAATCAAATGTACTCAGGTACTTTGCAGCCCCCAACCTGTCAATGAGCTCATCAGCTCTAGGTATGAGGTGAGTGGCATTCCTGGTGACTGCATTCAAAACTGTAGTCCACACAAAACCTCAGTTCTTTATTTCCCCCTTGTGGATTGGGCTTCAGCACTGGTATATACTAGGAACATAGTGGGTGTACCCTTTGCCTTTGCCAGTTGGAAGGCATTAGCCTTAGCCCCATACCTGGAAACTGTGTCAGAAGTCAGACTGTAGGATGGATTGCAGTCCCCTGGGGAGACTGGATGATTAGTGCCAGCAGAGCTGCATGTTGAACACAACATTCATCCCAGGACGGCCAAGGCTGGAGTGTCCCCCTGCCCCTTCAGGGTCAGTACATCATTTATATAATCAAAGCAACACTGTGTTCGAGGCACAGCTATGATGCAGTGTTATGTCAAAATGTTAAAAGCTGTCTCCTGAATGAGTAATACAAGCACTAGGATATTGTGTACTGTGTTCCTAGCCTTGAACAGAATGTACTGATTATTTGCCTAGAAAAGCTAATTAAAACAAAAAACTTGTAAAATATATTCCTAGAATATTATCATGCAAGCAAAGTGTGTCAAATGTCACTGCTAAAAAGTGATGCAGCTAAAATGTGTAAAATATAAAATGAAGCTAAAATAGGTAACAAATATGGGCCCAAGAGGGCCTCACTACAGCATCAGTACCACTGGACTGGCCGATGGACTCAATAACTCCCAGCTCCAGCATCTTGGCTACTTCAGCCTTAATGGTGGCCTTGACTTGGTCAGACAACCTGTACAACTTGTTTTTGATAGGTAGGCTGTCACCAGTTTCAGTGTCCTGGACACACAAGTGGTGAGTTCAGGGGTCAGAAAGAACAGGTCAGAAAACCGATTTGACACTTGTCTGCAGTTTTTCTGCTGCTGCTCTGTCAACTTGGCATTGAGTACTAGTCCCTCCACGGACCCATCTGGGACATTGGTGGAGAGGAAGTCTGGCAGAGGCTCACTCTTCTCCTCCTTCATCAGCATGGTCATGTCTGCCCTGTCTTGGTGGAGCTTTAATGTGTTGACATGGAGTACCCTGTGGGTGACCAAGTAGGTGACCTCACCCCTTTTCTCCAGATAAGAGTAGGGCCCAGTCCACTTGTCCTGGGGGGGGCCCTGGGAGCAAGAGGCTCTAACACCCACACTAACTGTTGGATGGTACTCGGGTATAGTAGCCTTCTAGTCATACCAAGCTTAAAAAGCTTGTGGCTTTCCTCCAGGTTGGTGCTTGCTCTCTTCTTGTACACTGCCATTCAGGACCACAGGCCTAGCACATAATACAGTACTTCTTGTTTGGGTTTTTTGAGAGGCTTCTCCCAAGTTTTTCTAACCAAACACAATGGATCTCTCTGACAGGATGGCCAAGCAGTAACTCACAGAGGCTAAAACCAGCCTTTTTCTGTGGCACTCCTCTTTAAGAAAATAGCAGGCATGGGAGGAGAACATCCCATCTCCTCCTGAGCTTGTCAGAGAAGCCCATGATCATGAATTGAATCTTTCCACCAGACCAATGGTCTGGAGATGATATAGGGCGGTGAACTTGTATGGAACACCACATTCATCCCACATCGATTTCTGGTAGGAAGACCTAAAATTAGTCTCCCTATCTGAGACCACCTCTTTGGGAAAGCCCACTCAGGTGAAGATGGCAAGTAGGGCTCTGACCACTGTGGGAGCAGTGACTGTCTTGAGGGGTATTGCTTCTGGATATCTGGTGGCATGGTCCACAACCACTAAGATATATCTGTTCCCAGAGATATTTGGTGGGTCTAGGGGACCAAAAGTATCAATCCTCACCCTCTGAAAGGGAATCCCAACCACAGGCAGTGGTATCAAAGAAAGCTTTGGCGTGCCTCCTATCTTGCCACTGGCTTGACAGGTGACACAGGATTTGCAAAACTCCTTTACATTATCAGACATAAGAGACCAATAGTAATGGTTGACCAGTCTGTTCCAGGTTTTGATCTCTCCCAAATGTCCAGCTAAGGAAATGTCATGAGCCAATGTAAGGAGGAACTCTCAATACTTCTGAGGGACCACCTCTCTCCTGGTTGCCCTTGGTTTGGGGATTCAGGCCCCAGTATAGAGAACTCCATCCTCCCAATACTCTATGTGAAAACCACTGACATCACCCTTCTCTTGCTTGGAAGCAGTTTGCCTTAGGCCCTCCTGAGTGGGACAATCGCTTTGTCCCTGGCACAACTCCTCTCTGGAGGGTCCCCCAGCTCCCTGCAACTCTGTCAAATCTGACAAATCCTACAGGTATGGAATCCCCCTTTTTGGTACCTGGTTCACCCCTCAGAGTTGGATATCTTCTGGACCACTTGAGCTACATGGGCTTGCTCACCAGATCTTTTATGCTTTACCTTGTTCTTGGAGGCTCAGACCATTGTTCTATGGTTTAAGTATCCAAGCCCATATTTATACTTTTTGACGCACAACTGCGCCAACGCAGTTGTGCGTCAAAAATTTAAACGCCGGCTAACGCCATTCCAAAGCGCCATGCGGGCGCCTTATTTATTGGATGACGTTAGCCGGCGCTGCGGACTGGTGTGCGTTAAAAAAAATGACTCACAGCAGGCAGCGCCGGCGTAGGGGAAAATGGAGCTTGGGTGTCAAAAAATGGGGCAAGTCAGGTCTGAGGCAAGATTTTGGCCTCAACCCGATTTGCGCCATTTTTTTTTACGCCCAACCCCCATTGAAATGACTCCTGTCTTAGCAAAGACAGGAGTCATGCCCCTTGCCCAATGACCATGCCCAGGGGACGTATGTCCCCTGGGCATGGTCATTGGGCATAGTGGCATGTTGGGGGGCACAAATCAAGCCCCCCTATGCCACAAAAAAAATACAAAATAAAATACTTACCTGAACTTACCTTAACTTCCCTGGGATGGGTCCCTCCATCATTGGGTGTCCTCCTGTGGTGGGCAAGGGTGGCAGGGGGTGTCCCTGGGGGCATGGGAGGGCACCTCTGGGCTCCTTCTGAGCCCACAGGTCCCTCAACGCCTGCCCTGACTCAGGCGTAAAAAAACGGCGCCCATCAGGCTGGGCGCCGTTTTTTAAGGCCTGCCCCCTCCTGTGCGTCAAAATGACGTCACAGTATAAATATGAGGCACAGGCCTTAAAGTCATTTTTTGGAAGGGAACGCCTACCTTGCATATAATTAACGCAAGGCTGGTTCCCCCTTCTAAAAAATGACACACATGGTGGAACTTTGACGCCCGCGGGGTCGGACGTCAAAGTATAAATATGGGGCAGTGTTTGCGCCGAATGTGCGTCAAAACTTTTGACGCACATTCGGCGCAAACAGAGTATAAATATGCCCCCCATTATTGTCCTGCTGTGCAGCCTGTGCCCTTGTCACAGCACAAAACCACTCAAGCAGGTTAAGCATCTGACCATTCATCTGCCTTTCTACATCTGACCATTTAGAAGCTTCACAATCATTTCCCAGTTAACACTCTACTGGGGGTGGGGGGTAGGAGACACAACTATCTTCTTAGGGCAGGCACATCTCCATTCCAAGATCACCATTTTCATGGAATGGAGCTTGGCTCAGTTGTCAGCATAAACCAGTTTGTCCAACACCGTGATCACACAGGCTCCTGTATCTCACAGAACCTCAACCTCAGTCCTGTTGATCTTTGACATTTGCCTGTACTTTTCTATGCTTGAAGGTAAGACTGCAAGGGTTTCAACGTATACCCACTCACAGAAACTAAGGTCATCTTTGCATACCCGTTCCCCATCTCTGGACAAACATCAATCCCCATACCTACATGAACAATCCCCTTGGACTGTCCACCTGTGGGGGGCTTCTTTGTTCAGACTGCATCTTCCTTTTTGTGTCATGACTGCAAGCAATCAAAACATAGCCCCACCTTTGTAGGGTTAAATCCTTTCCTTGATACCCCTTCCCCTTGTAAGTGCAATGGATCTGGGAAGCCCCTCATTGGGCTGGTGTTTGGGAACCTTTTGGGGACTCTTTCCTGGGATGGGACTTGTCCTCCTTTATTCTGATCACATCCCTGGTTCTTACTGGTCACCCTGATGCAAAACCACTCGTCTGCTGTCTCACCCAGTTCCCTGAGACTAGACAGCATAGAGTCAACTAAGTGTAACTTCTCTGAGAGGCAATTGGCCAATATCCGCTCCTTAATGAACAAATCGTAGAGCCCCTCATAGATACTTACCTTATTACCCTGTATCCAGCCCTCTTGTGCCTTGACAGATAGGTCTACAAAGTCAATGCAGGATAGAGTACTGACTTTCTGGCTGTCCCTAAACGTCATCTAGTACTGCTTAGGGGTGAGAACAAACATTCTTATTAAACTCTGCTTCATGTGGGGATATGACTCAGCCTCCTTTCCCTCTAAGATCTTGAGCCTAGCTCTCCCAGGATTAGAATCAGTTTTCACAGTGTTGAACCCCAGTACTGAGAACTCACCGTTCTCATTTTGAGGGCGCTCTCAAATGGCTGTCAGTCATTTGTCTATCTCATCACCCTCCTGGTACTTACCAACTATCCTCTTAGGGAATCTTGGGTGAAAGCCACCACCCATGGACACTTCCGTTTCTTCTTCACTGCCACCATCTCCTTGTCTAGCGCCCTTTGTGGTTCTCCACTCCTCACTTGCCCACTTCTTCTTGGCCAGGGCCAACTTTCTGCTGTGCCAGAAGCTCTCTTTCCCTAGGGGGGCAATCCTGGCACTCCTATGGTGGATCCTCATCCCCCACTAACTCTAGGCAGGGCCTTGGTCACTGTGTGTGTGGAGAGGTGTTCATCTTCCTTATCGCTGACGTCTTGGTGTCTTCCTCCCCCTGTCCTTCTATCTCGGAGTGTCCTTTGTATTAGAGGTCTGATGCTCTAACTGGGTCTCTGCCTAGGACGTAAGGGCCTTTATCAATATTGCCTTCCTGGAATTGGAGGATGTTGGTATTCCTCTAGCCCTAAACAGGTCTCTAAGCTCGGTGAAGGGGTGTGGGATTGCTAGTTAGATCAAGCTCCATGGTATCTCACAGATTTGGGTTGCAAAAACTTGCAAAAATTGAGGTCAGAGTAATTTATAAAAAATAAAAAATAATCAATTAATATTAGTCCAAATTAAAACCCTAAACAAGTTTTGCATTAGGTCAAATTTGAGGATTTTTAATTATCTAGCTTAAATACTGAATAGTGTTATCAAACACAATCTCTGGATCCCACCACTGCACATCAAATATAGGAATGTGGATTATTAGTAGGTGGGGGTGTTCACCCTCAGCTAGTGAAAATACCACAATCTCTAATAGGTAAAGCCAAATCTCAGTAAATTAATCCTTGCTCAGCTCTTAGTAGCTGAGCAAGTGAGCAGTCCTGCTTTACATTAGGAGGCAGATATGTTTGAAGCTTTTAATACCCCAAAAACAGTAATAAGTAAACAACACAATACAATAAAAATTAAATACACATTTATAAAAAAAAGAAAAAAATGTAATCTTTGAAATGAGGTGAAAATGACAAAACTCCAAACTAGAGAACTGTAGATAGACATTTTCAAAGAATAAATAAAAAAATGTGCAATATAGCCCCAAGAAGCACCACTCGCGGCTATCTAGTCGCACTGGACTGGGACAAAGTCAAAGTTTTAGGCCAAACGCGATGTTGTGCGGGTTGAATAGATTGAGGGCTAGGTCTTGGTCAAATGTTTACCTTCGGGCTTAGGGCCTATTTTAGATATTGGGAGAGGGGAATACTTTGTCACAAACATGATGGATATCCTGTCAGCCGTATTATGATCCCATTATATTACTAATGGAGATCATAATATGGAAGAAGGGATATCTGTCACTTGTGTGACAGAGTATTCCATCTGCCAAGATCTGAATAAGGCCTTTAGTCATTTTCATGGAGCTTTTCTTTCAAGGACGAGTCCTCAGGTCCTTTAGATCCGGAGCTCGATTCAACGATAGGGGCCTGCTGCAGCACAATGCCTCAGTGAGCCTCTGGAAGTCTTTGACCTCGACAGCGAGGACCTCTGGAGCTTTCAGCGGGACAAACAAGTCTGGCCGATTCGCAAATCAATGTCAGAGGCTTGACTCTCGACATCAAGCCAGTCTCCTCCTCAAGCTTTTCTGCAAAACGTTTCAGAAAGTTTCCAATCTTCGAGGTTTTACAATTTCTTGGTTCCTTTGGGGGAAAACAGAGGTCCAGTAGCACCAACCAAAGGTTCAGAGGCTCTGGATTCTCTCTTGGGAGCTAGGACTCAATTTCTCACAATGCACCTGCACGGTCCAGGAAACATCCAGCTGGGTGATCCTCTCTTTAGCTTGGCAGGTGACTTTCTCCAACTCTATGGTACCTGTTGCTGATCATGGAGTCCACTTCTTTTCCTCTGAGTGAGGCATAGTCCTTTCTTTGTGGATCCTTGTGAGTGCAGCAGGTGCAGTCTTTCTGAGTGCAAGCCTTCTGTGGTGCAGTCCTAGGATCCAGCATGGCAGACCTTTTTCTGGTGTTTCAGGTAGTGATCTGAAGAGCTTCTGCAGCTCTCCCAAATTTATCCTTCATTCCGGGTTGGGAGGAGAGGGACACCCAAACCAATAGGGGTAAAGCTTCCTCCCTCTGCTATGACCACTTCCTGTGAAGTATGGCATATTTGTGACACAGAAAGCACGGTTCTCCCAAAAATCAAAATGGAGAAATGTTCTCCTTGGTGTGTGTCTGTGTACCCTACCCCAGAGGTGTGGCTAACATCTGACTACACTTCCCTTCCAGCCTGTCTCCTAATCTAGTTAGTGGGGCTCCCATCTGGCTGGAGATCAAGGAAGTGAGGGGCTGGCCAGGGTCCTATGACATCTGCTCTCCTGCCTTCAAAGTCTAATATATCTGCCCAATCCCCTTTTCTCCCTGGCTTCTCCAGAAAGCAAATTTCCCACCAAATGGCTATATTGTTTCAGCCCTAGGCTTCTACACACATACACAGGGAACAGCTTGGCTCAGGCTATAAAAGGCTAACCAATTAGAAGAGGCTTCTACAGGGCTGCTTTAGGTAACATCAAGTTAGTAAGTTCTAAAACTACTTTCCTGTAATAGTAATAATACATCTGACGTTGGCAAGTTGCTGGATTTGATATTACAATCAAAAGTTAGACTCTATGAAGGTTAACAAAGACTTCCCATGTTAGCTTGTGGGGCTAGCAGTACTACAATAGGGAAAAACTACTTTGGCTGTTTTTACATACCAGTGCATGTAAAACATATTTTATATTTCCCAGCTTTTTATAACAAGGCACCATACACTTGGTGTCCCAGGTGTGACTTATAAGTTATAAAAAGGTAGTGTTGGACTTTGGAAATACTTTTAATTCCAAAGACGAATTTGGACCTAGGTTTATTTTAACACTAATCTGCAAGGCATACCTGGCTTTCAAATGACACCATACACACAATCAGTGCACACTTAATTGTATTATGTCCACTAGGGTCCCTAAACCTACATGCCTTACCATATACTAGGAACTTACAGGTAGGTTGTCTTGGCCAATTAAAATTATACCAATTAATATATACTTTTAGAGGACAGAGCATTAGCCCTGGGCCTGGTTAGCAGGGCCCAGAGCACTTTCATACTCAGTAGCCACCAACATCAGTGAAAACATGCAGGTGATCACCTACAAACCTTCAAATCAGTTGTGATCTTCTTGACAAAATGTAAAGCCTAAGGTTAAATAAGCTGCATCATGTAAGGGCTCATGGATGGATGTGAAACCATCTGTGAAGAAGTTGATTTGAAATGTGAGACTCTAGAGGGACTGGTGATTATCTAGAACACTGGAGGAAAAAAGAAACAGCCATGGTAGGAAATAATATGGTAGGGGAAAAAGGAAAAAAAGATGCAGGTGAACTAAAGTAAAAGGAAGCAAGCTTATTATTAACATTTAGCAAAAACATAAGATGAGAAAATACAAATTTGCCACCACCATCCGGGCATACCCAACTCCCAGGAATTAAAAGCTGCATATTCAAGTGGAATAAAGTACAACTGCTGGCTCATCATAAAACTGGCTGAAAACGGCCACCTCAAGACTGATGGGATGTGGGAAAAAGTGGAGCGTGCTTACGGTTTGGGGGAAGGAGCTGGAGTGTCAAGGGAAAATACAGTCAGCAGAATAACGAAACAAGATGCCAATGGATCGAGAGTGGTGTTCTCAAAAGCAATGCAGAAGGATGGAATTCTTATGATAGCTGGAAATGGTAGAGAAAAGTGAGGAGCTTGAGCAGAATGTAAGTGGTCTGAATAACAAATGGGAACAGAGGCTTTAATTACTACTTTGCGAGATGACAAATATAGTGTTTGGTTCTAACAAGAAATTCATATCTCATGCTAAAGCTCAATTATTTTGACAAGTTTAAGTAAGTGCTGAATAGCATTCAAGCTCAAGTGCCAGTGGCTTGCAGCGAAGTGCCAATATTAATTATTCCAGACCATCTTATTAATGTGATAGGACCAAGGTCAAGTAAGGGCCACCATATATTAAGGGGGTGACTTTAATAACACCTTGGAAGAAATTGAATTAGCTCCACTTTGATCGGTTAAAGGATGGAAAACTTCATGTAGGCTTGGCAGAATGAACATTTTGATTAAAGACGTTGCCCCTCATTACAAGTTTGGTGATTTTTGGGCAAGACTGCAGTTCGAAATGGCGCAACCATACCGGCAGTCGTGGGGGAATAGTGACCGCCGTATTACGAGCCACAAAACACCAAGGGGGTCATTCTGACCCCGGCGGGCGGCGGGAGCCGCCCGCCTGGAGGGAACCGCCAGAATACCGCTGCGCGGTCAAAAGACCGCCGCGGGTATTCTGGGTTTCCCACTGGGCTGGCGGGCGACCGCCAAAAGGCCGCCCGCCAGCCCAGTGGGAAACACCCCTCCATGAGGATGCCGGCTCCGAATGGAGCCGGCGGAGTGGAGGATGTGCGACGGGTGCAGTAGCACCCGTCGCGAATTTCAGTGTCTGCTGAGCAGACACTGAAATTCAAAGTGGGGCCCTCTTACGGGGGCCCCTGCAGTGCCCATGCCATTGGCATGGGCACTGCAGGGGCCCCCCAGGGGCCCCACGACACCCCTCACCGCCATCCTGTTCCTGGCGGGCGGAACCGCCAGGAACAGGATGGCGGTGAGGGGGTCGGAATCCCCATGGCGGCGCAGCAAGCTGCGGCGCCATGGCGGATTCCCATGGGCAGCGGAAAGTCGGTGGTACACCGCCGACTTTCTGCTTCTGGCCGCGGCTGTACCGCCGCGGTCAGAATGCCTGGCGGAACACCGCCAGCCTGTTGGCGGTGCTACTGCCGACCCCGGCCCGCCGGGGTCAGAATGACCCCCAAACTGCCCAAATACAGACACAAAACCAGCACCGCCAGGCCAACCAATGGCAAAAGGGTGATTGACCAAACACCCACCACCCCACGCCACGCTGACCCCATTCCAACCATCATATTATGAGGCAACCTCCAGCACAGCAGAACATGTGCAGCGGACACCGTTAGCGGTTCGCACCTCGGCGGACCAACAAGGCATCGTGGAAAGTAGCCAACACCACATTGGCTAGTTCAAATATCCCACAACTGATAACCATACACAGACCACGCACACCTGACCACGCCACCAAATAACACCCTCTCCACCAACAATCCCTTGTGACAAATACGAGCAGCCACAGCCACACTTAAGAAGAAGCACACCCCAAACACAGCAAACAAAATCACACAACACACATTGCACAAATCAACACCAGAGTTCACCTGCACACACAGCCAAACACCCCCACATCACCACACACCCCGCACTGCACCCAACACGCACACCACATACCCACCGACAACATGTCACGCCAGAAGCACCCACGGTTCACCGACAATCAGTTGCAGGTCATGGTGGACAAGATAATTGGAGTAGAGCCACAGCTCATGGGAGTCCAGGTCCAGCAAATATCCATAGCCAAAAAGAAGTAGTTATGGCAGAGGATCGTCGACAGGGTTAAAGCAGTCTGCACATACCCACGCACTAGGGAGGACATGAGGAAGAGGTGGAACGACCTCAGGGGGAATGTCCGTTCCATGGCGTCCAGGCAGAGGATAGCCAGTAACAAGACCAGCGGTGGGCCCCCACCTCCTCCCCTAAAGTTGACATCCTGGGAGGAGAAGGTCCTGGACATGATGTACCCCAGAGGCCTGACTGGCATCAGCGAAGGGCTCAACTCTGGTAAGTCAGCAATACCATCCAAGCACAAACCACCCATGCCCAGCATGCCCCCCACTACTCCCCAACCCACTGCAACCCACCCTCCTAACCCCGTCCCAAACACCCCATGCCTTTCCTCTGCTTGCCACACCACACCAACCCACTCCCACCATCCCTGCTCACACACCCCTAATGCATTGATGTCAACCAAAAATGTGTAGAACTACAGCTCCCACAATCCAATCCAAATCAATGTCTTTTTGCAGTGCACCAGCTATCATTGCTATCACTGGGAAGCAAGTCGAGCCACTGCATGTATCACATCAGGGGCACAACTACAGTCACACAACTAACATCTACCGTATCCATCCACAGGTACCCCTGTAAACCGACACCATGAAGAGGATGCCAGGATGAAGGCCCCACTGGATGTCTGGATTAGGGCAACTTGCCTGGGCCATCTGGGGCCACTGGACAGTCCACCAACGGCACACTCACCCTGGACACACTGGATGCCCCTACCCATGTGGCAACCACACCATAGCCAGACCCTGAACCCCAAACCTGAGCCCCAGGGACCCATCAATCAGAGGTGTGCCCCATAGTACAGGGGCCAGAGTCAACGGCACCCACCCCAGACAATGAAGGCCCTGCTGCTACTGGGAGTGGGCACACTGTGCCCTAGGCACAGGCACAGGGGGGCCAAGGGCAGTGGGAGGGGAACCATGACCCAAGGGTCGGGACAGCCACATCAACTGACTGCCGAGGAGGGCCTCAACCAAGTCCTAGGTGTATACCAGCACACCCAGGACACAGTGGCCCAGATCATTGCTACCATGCAGGATACAGAGCGGCTGCAGGGGCAATACCATCAAGAGGCCATGCAACAGTGGCAGGCCGACAATACCACCATGGCCTCTATAGTAGGGGTGCTCAAGGACCTCACCACTGTCAATCATGAGTCCACTACCCACCAGCAGGCCCCTACTACTGCCCACATCCCATCACAGCCCTCCATGTCAGGGGCAGGCAGTGGCATGGAGGCCCACCACAGGACTCGCAGGACACCAGCACCTGACCCCTGTAGCTGAGGAACCCCTACGCAAGCGAGGATGTCCAAGTAGACATCCAGCCGGACATGATGGCCAGACCACGACCACCGCCAGTCCTGAACATTCTCCCTTGTGTGTGACTGTGACACCCTGTCGACTGTCCACTCCCATATCTCCGTCTACCCATGGCCAGCAGACTGCACCTGGACTACCTACAGCTGGCCTCACAACTCTGATGACCTCTGCCGCCATGACCCCACTCATCACCCCTTACACTTGTACATCACAAATAAACGACAATTAAGCACAGTTCATGTATATGTATTTATTTGCCATGAGTACACATGGAACTGCCAATACGTGTACAAGTGGCAACCCATCGCCCAGCACATTCATGGAAGGGTGACAGAGGGGTGAGAAAAATGCCGGGAGGTCGATCATGGAGCAGGTAGTGGCTGGAGATATGTGTCAATGGAGGCAACAGCCCAGGCAGGGAGCACAGAACACCACAACATTGTCCTGAAAGTAGAGCAAGACAGGGACAACAATCACTGTAGAAGTCACAGATGCCAACTCCATACAAATGCACTGTAAGAACAGGTATCCAAGGCAGATATGCCATCCAGGTCCACAACCATATGGCCAGTGCTAACACACATAAACAACACATACCAACCGAAGGGTTCCCCCCTCATAGCACCCAGCGCTAGACCTGACCCCATACCAACTGCCAACCACAACAGTGTAGCACTGCCAGCCAGTGTCGAATCCCAGGATAGATGCTGCACAAATGCAACAACCCTGTGTGGCACACACATAGCAATTGAAGTGTCAACTCCGGGAACAATGTGCATTCACATTGATGGCACTAGTGCACCAGCACAACACAAGCCTGACTATTAGCCTGACCTGTATTCTGTGATAACCTCAGCCAAGGGCACATGTGACACCTCCCCCAACCCACCCAGAGTCAGAGCTACAACCAATACCGTCAGTGATCACAGGCAACAAGTGGCATCAGGCACAAGGCAGACAGTTTTAGAGGACACATACCACACAGTTTACACATACCTGCATCTCAGCTGAAGTAATGTTGAATCAGCTCTGCCCTAGAGTGAGCTGCATCCTCATAATCCTCCTCTTCATCACTCCCTATGTCCCCTTCATCAGCCACCGGCACAGCTCTCCTCTGATTCCAGCAATGGTATGTGACCCCTCAGGGCCAGATTGTGCAGCATGCAGCAGGCCACAATGATCTGGCTTACCTTCTGTGGGTTGTAGAGCAGGGCACCCCTGGAGACATGCAAACAGCGGAACATGGCCTTCAGCAGGCCGAAGCCTCTCTCAATGACCGTTCTGGTATGACCGTGGGCCTCATTGTAACGATCCTCTGCAGCTGAGGTTGGATGCCTCACGGGTGTCAAGAGCCAGGGCAGGTTGGGATAACCAGAGTCACCTGTGTGCAGTGAGGGAAGAGGCATGTCGAGGAAAATAGGGCAGGGACACAAGGGTGCAGTGAGCTGAGTTGCGCACATATGCAGTGGTATATACCAATGAGCCAGGCTCTGTACCTCTGGAGTGGTGCCATCACGTGTGGGACGCTGATGTTCCACAGAATGTTGGAATCATGCACAGAGTCTGGGTACTTCACCGTCACCTGGGAGATGCACTGGTCTGCGAGACACACCACCTGCAACTTCATGAAATTATAGTTTTTGTGGTTACCGTACACCTGTTCATTCCTCCTGGGTGACACAAGGGCAATGTGGGGGCCATCAATGGCCCCACTGACATGTGGGACGTGTGCCACAGTGTAGAACACTGCCTTGGCACTGGGCAATTCTGCGCATCGGGGGAACCAGACATAGCTGGCCATATGTTTTATCAAGGCCCACAGTACATCCCTCAGGACATTGCTGAACATGGGCTGCGACATTTCACTTGCGAGGCCCAATGTGACCTGGAAGGAGGCTGAGGCAAGATAGCATAGGACTGAGAACACCTGCACTGTGGGAGGGATGGCATTGGGATAGCGAATGGCAGGCAACAGATCCGGTTCCAACTGGGCCACTAGTTCCATTAGGGTCACACAGTTCAGGTGATACATCTGGATGATGTGACATTCCTCCAGGGTGGCAAGGTCTTCTAGGGACCAGTAAACCTGTGCATTCCTCATCCTCAACCGTCCATCGTACCTAGGAACAGGAGAGAGTTGGTTTAATGTCGTGCACCATAGACTGTGTTGATGGTGTTGATGTGGCCACAGGCCAGCACGTTACCGATGATGCAATTACTTTCACACACATTAAACATTGGATATGTAAAACGGTAGCCGCCTGTCTAAATTTATGGGACAGTTGGAAATGAGATCATCCCACCGGCTTAACACGTCATGGTGGTAGGCGGTTATGACAGCTATGCAACTCACCATTGGTTAACACTTTTGCCTATGGGAGATTGCAGCTGGTAGTGACGGTAATGTCCGTGGTGGCCGTGACTGCCATTTCATGTGCTCACTTGACTCCTGAACCTTGTGCACTGAAGACTGCTTGTACTGCTATGTTCTGACCCTGGAAGCCAAGATGCCACGCCCTGCAGGAGACAGGGCCCAGCCTTCACCCAGGAAGAGTTGGAGAGGCTCGTGGACGGGGTCCTGCCCCTGTATGGATAGTTGTATGGGGCACCAGAGCAGCAGATGAGCCCAATGTCATTTGTCCTGTATGTGATTTGTGAGCATGGGGATGGGGGCCTTGGTAGGTGGCAGTGTGTATGGAGCATGGACATGGGTGAGGGGCCTAAGGCTTCGTTGGATGATGACGTGTATGTGTGGAAGGGTGTTGTGTGCTGTCCATTACTGTCCCAGGGATACCATTCTACATGACTGTGTCCTGTCTGTGTCACCCGTGCAGGTCAGCGCCCATCAGAAGAGGGGGATTTGGCGTGCCACCACAAGCAAGTGCGGACCCTGAGGGTCCATGCCCGGTGGAGCACCCACTGCAGAACGCAATGGGAGGACCTGAGACGCAGGACCTGGAAGACCGCAGTGGCCCAGCTGGGGTCATCCTCCCAAAGTGGGAGGGGTGCCCGTCGGACCCTCACCCCCCCCCCAATGGCCCACATATTGGTGATGGCCTACCCTGAGGTGGATGGGCACTTGAGGGCAGCACAGCAGCCACATGGGTGTAAGTACTCACTCTCACTTGCAACGTGTTGCCATGGTGGCTCTGGGTGGGCACCATTAGGTGGCTGTTGCATGGATGCTAGGTACAATGATGGTTTGTGTCCATCTGGGCAGGATTGGCGTCACAGGTGTAGGTAATGCCATGCAGTCAGTGGTAGCGTGGCAGACTCCTCCAATGTTGAAACTGTGTGGCCTTGTACTAGCTAGATTTGCTTACCAGCTCATGGTAACATGATGATTAGACCTGGGGCGTCAGGGCATTGTGATTGGTTCTGGCCAACCACTGTGCCAGGGGTGGATCCATGACCTCATTCAGCTGGCAGGCACTGCATGTGTAGTGGGGTGGGTGCACCAAGTGGTGACAGTGCTACTTGACAATAGACAAGTAGGCTGCCAACTAGCCATGCGGGATCCTGGTTTGTGTGCAGTCCTCTGCATGCCTGTCTCAACAGCCATGGGTAATGAGAAGACACTGGACAGGTGTGGTGGGTATGACACACCTTCTGTACATGTTTGCGTCAGTCAGACCATCAGCGGTTGACATGTGCATTATTGCGGTTTCCCCCATGGTGTTCCCTGGTTGTAGGATGTTCAGAGGTGGGCAAAGTGTAACATGGCATGAAATGCTGATGTTCTACCCTGTGTGACTGTGCTGGCATTGACCCATTGCACTCTCTCTCTTTCTCTCTCTCTCTCTCTCCCTGTCCTCCTCTGTCTTTGTGTAGATCAGCATCATCTGGCGAAGGAGAAGGGGTACCAGCTAGTGGGGAAGCTGCAGCCCACAGGAATCAGGAGGCTGACACCAGCGGAGCTGAGGGGACCAGTGGGACAGAGGGCGAGCGGAGTGCCATTGGGGGGGACCAGATCGACGACTACATCTTCTGATTCGTCCTCCGATGGACGCTCCCTAGTGGTGGTGGACCCATCTGGGACCATCCCAGCACCATCCTTGTCTGCCACCCCCCTTACCAGCACTGCCCTCCCTGTAGCTCCCCAACCCGTTGCCCGTGCCCACTTATCCAAGAGGGTGGCCATCTCCTTCGTCGCAGGCACCTCTAATCCTGCCCCAGTCAGCGCTGCTGCTCTCAATGAGGAGGATATTTACCTCCTGAGGTCATCTCTGTGGGGCAGACAACTATCATGAATGCCATCCAGGGACTGGCATCCCAGATGCAACAGTGCAATGCATTCCTGGAAGGCATTCACAGTGCTTTGTCTGACCTATAGAGATCGTTTCAGGTTCTGGGCATACTCCTTTGCAGCAGCCATTGTCCCTTCTACTTCTGTCCTCCCTCCAGCTTCCTGTTCCCATACCCACATCCCACTCCCCTCAACCATCCAAGGCGCACCCACTGACACACATGCATCCACATCAACAGACACGGTATGCAGGGACAGACATAAGTACCACAGACGCCACCACCACCATGCACTCACTCAACAGACACATGCAGACATAACAACATCCACACTTTGCACCGATTCCCCCACCACCGCCCCCTCACAGTCAACACACTACTCACACATGCAGTCAGCACCACATCAGTCACATGTGCCCTCACTGCCACGTCACCACATCCTCTGTCCCCCATTCATGCACCCCATAGACCACTGCTGCAGACGCCACAACTGTCAACACCCCCACATGCAGCACATCCACAATACCTGCAGAGACCACCCCACCATACACTCACATGTCCCACTGCCATCTCCCTGCATCTCCTCCCCACCTCTTGCCAGTACTTCTTAACACCTGCACTCACCCACCCAACGGTCCCCCAGCACACACATATCATCCACCCACGCCCTTGCACTCAAGGCACCTACATGTCTACACCTCACATATCCACTCCCAAGCATCCTATCCTTGACCTCCCATGTGTCCCCAAAAAACGTTTCCTTTGTGAGTTTATCCTGTTCCCCACCACTGACCCAGTCCCTGTTCCCCCCAAGCGCCCTGCTACCCTTCCAATGCCCCTGCCTTCTGCCTCCCAGTCTATCACTGCCCCTTCCCATGCACCTCTGCCACCTGGCACTTCAGCCCCTGTCACGTCCACTGCTCCTGCTGTCAAACCCAAGCCCACTCCCTCCACTTCCAAGGCCAAACCCACTCCCTCCACTTCCAAGGCCAAACCCACTCCCTCCACTTCCAAGGCCAAGGCCAAGCCCAACACCCCCCAGGCAAAATTTTCCCCCTCCAAGGACAAACCCGGAGACACCACATCCAAGTCCACCCCTATAGACCATTCCTCCAAGCCCAGACAAAAGGGCCCCCCTCCAAGGTCTCGCCTGCCAACACCCCCCTCACCCCTGCGGTGCCTGCATACCCCATTGATGCCCCTGCCCTGTGGAGGCTTGCACTTTGCAGTCAGGAGTCAAGTTGGGGTGTCAGCTTGTGCCCAGTGTGCTTGGGGCAGTGTGGGCTATTGGACTTGCCCTTGGGCCTGTGTGTAAATAGTTTTGATTTTTCTAATATATCTGCGCCACAACACCGTTGGTGTCGATGGTACCTACCTTGTCCTGGCTGTCCTTCCACATGTATGTGTGGTGGTTGTGGGTATTAGCATGTACGCATGTGTGTGTGTGTGTGTGTGTGTGTGTGTGTGTGTGTGTGTGTGTGTAGGTATGGGTGTTTGTGTGTGTGTGTGGCTTACTGTGTCATGTGTGTGTGTTGTATGTGTGTGTACACTAACGTCGTTCCCTACAGTGTGTGCTAGGCTGGTGTACTTACAGTTTGTGTTGTGGTCGCCGTCGCTGGTCCAGGAGTTGCAGGAGCAGGTAGAGTATTGAGAGGAGTTGCAATTTGCGTGCCATGGCACCTACGTACGCGCCTGTGTTCCTGAAGGTAGGTGTTCCCTTTTATATTGTTTGTTTCCGCCAGGATTTTGGTGGTGGTGGTTCCGCCCTGGAAATTACTGGTGGTGTGCAACCTTGTAATATGGTTGTGACGGGACGAACGGTGACTTGACTGTGTTCTGCAGGTGTCATCCAGAGAATGAAAAACAGTACTTGTGATATGGCAGTCTTCACCACTGGGCCCGCGGCGGTACGTCCGCCAACTTCACCGCGGCAGTACACTGACCGCCAGACTCATAATGAGGCCGTTTGACTTGTTCAGCATATCTCACAAGCAATATTAGGCCCTGTAAAATTGTACTTACTTGAGTCCTAAGTACCAAAGCTCAACACACATTGATGTTCTGGTAGTTACTTTCTCACAAGTTGCAGGAAATAGACACAGCAATCCTCCGCTGCTTTTTAAGATCACTTGTCAATTAAAGTGGCCTGTGATAAATGTGGTTTAATATGTATGATACTGCCTACAAAATGGCATTGGTGATAGGAGATTGGACACAGAACTAGTTTTTTAAAAATACAGGTACTGCCAGGGAAAGGATGATTTGTGATTTCTGTAAGGCCACAATTATCTACTATGGTATTCCACACCAGCGCACAAGAGGAGATTAATATGTTTTGTATTATGTCTTTGTACAACTAAGAGCTAAGATACATAATAAAGTTACTACGGTAGAGACAAATTAGCTGTTTATGCTCTTAAGATAGATCACTAGAGAGGTGTGTTTGCTTTATTCTTTTAGGCTTTTTTACTACTTTTTTTATTCTGCTTCTCAGTTCAATGTCCTTGATAGTTTCTTTTAGACTCCTAGGGCCAGATGTAACAAAGAGTTTGCGCCTCGCAAACGGCGAAAAACGCTGTTTGCGAGGCGCAAAAGCCTCTCTGCTATGCAGAAATGCATTTTGCCAGTCGGATCCGACTCGCAAAATGCATTTCCGACTCGCAAATAGGAAGGGGTGTTCCCTTCCTATTTGCGACTCGCAATGCTATGCAATTTCATTTGCACCCACGAAAGCGGTCGCAAATGAAATCGCTGTTACCATCCACTTGAAGTGGATGGTAACCCATTCGCAAACGGGAAGGGGTCCCCATGGGACCCCTTCCCCTTTGTGAATGATCACAAAAACTATTTTTCAGAGCAGGCAGTGGTCCTATGGACCACTGCCTGCTCTGAAAAATACCGAAACAAAAGGTTTCGGTTTTTTTTCTAAGTGCAGCTCGTTTTCCTTTAAGGAAAACGGGCTGCAGATAGAAAAAAAAAAACTGCTTTATTAAAAAGCAGTCACGGACATGGTGGTCTGCTGTCTCCAGCAGGCCACCATCCCCGTGAGTGCCCATACTCGCAATGGGGTCGCAAACTGCGACCCACCTCATAAATATTTATGAGGTGGGTCTTTGCGACCCCATTGCGAGTTGCAGAAGGTGTCTGAGACACCTTTCTGCATAGCAAATTGCGACTTGTAATTTGCGAGTCGCACGGACTCGCAAATTGCAAGTCGCAATTTGCTTTTTTCCTACATCTGGCCCCTAGTGCCATCCAACAGTATTTCCTTATTAAGGGTTACTCTTGGTGGCTGTAGCCCACTATCCTTCACAACTTATTTGTTGCCCTACCTACTTTACCCATCTCCTACAACACCCCATAGAGCAACAAACACCCCTCTGGCCCCTGCACGTTTCTGGGGTAGAGAGAATAGCTACATCTTCTGCACACCATCCTTGCCTCCTTATGGTTCCCCACTGCCTGTTTCTCCCATCTGCCTTAAACAAGGAAAGTGCTTTAGAAGACACTATAGGAGCGACTCCCCTTCTTGTGTGGCTGGATGGTTGCTTTGGGGAATGTTCTTCGTCCCTGAAAGGAGTTGTATGATTGATAGCGCCATGTCATTGCTGGTACCAGACCCTGCCCTCTTTAAATAGAGGCCCTTCCCTTCTGCCTCATCTGGTGTTGTTTATGGTGTTGCGGGTAAAAGGCCATGAGTCGGTCCCAAAAGTATGTGCTCTATTGAGTACTATGGAGTATGTTCCCTGTATGGAGTGGTAGAGAGGTCGGCTCCAGTGCACACTGCCACCCCACCTGCTGGAACCAACATGAACTGAAGAGTTCCCAATGTGAGGAAGATGCCTAGTATAGTGGTTCTGAGGTAGTTGCACATCTTTAATACTGGAAGCATCCAAATCAGGGATGCCATCTCTGTGCACCCCTGTTCCTGCACAAGGACACAATCTTTACACTCTAAGAGGCAGCTAATAGAATGAGAGTATGAAAAACAGTACAGTTTGTAACAATTGTCCTTTGGGTGTATCTAAATAGATAGCTTCGCTAGAATGTCTGATTTGATTTTTCTGCTGATCCCTATGTTTTTATATAAATGTATATATTAGAGTGCACATTTTTATTGTTAAACATGCTTAATTTAGTATTAATTGCACATGTACAACATATAGTAGCACTTTACTTTATTGTAGGTGGACAGTGCATAAGTTGTTCAAATGCATCACTGTGACTTATAATGTGTAGTGTATTTTAGTAAATGTGCAACAGGATTAATATGTATATTATAACATTCATCACAGGTCTGATCTTTTCATTATAATCAGAACAAGGTATTTAAGTTTAACTTAGGCACATTATTCGTAGAGATATAGCTTGAGCTTTCCTTGAGAGATTTGTGTGAACTGTGTGCTGCACACATCCTCAATGAAGGCCCTCGGCTCATCTTACCTGCACATTTCTTGGCTGAGACATGCCACAACAGACGCAGAGCGTGACCTTTTAAAAGAATAGCGGTTAAGTGAAAACAATTCTGTTATTCAGGCTGAAGGCCACCTCAAAAACTCAAATGGGCATTTAGCCGTTAAGAAAATGTATTTAGGGGCTAGAAGAGTTGGGATGGTTGCCAAGGACTGCTTTCATTATTTGATGCAATGAGTTATTTAATACAATCAACATTTTTGCATTTCTTTGACTTTATTGTTCATCTGTTCATATAACCTGCACTAGATTAGGGCATTCATTTTTAATAAAATATTTTAAATATATACCGTGGATTTGTTGTGTGCATCCATCCCTACTGAAAAATGTTTTGAAACTCACCAACACAACAAATAATCCAATAGTCTCATAGGGCTGATTGTTGCCCGGTATGCGCAATTGTCAAGTAATGATAGTATTTTCATGGGTCACAATCTGCTACATTCCTGCCTCAAGTTGGTAAATTGGCTAGGCCTGCACCTTGCCAGAGAGTTAAGTGTTGTATGACAACTTCCAGGTGATGATATCTGACAGGTTCTGATGATGATCCTCCCATTCCCCCGAATGTAGGAATTTCCAACCCAAACTGAAAGTTCCAGGCAGACATACTTACTGGGGGAGGAAAGGAGGGTGTCTTACTGGGGGAGGGAGGGATGTATGTATCATGCCCAGGTTCTTGTGACACCACAAGCTCTTGTCTCAGGGGTTGTATCGCTGCAATGTTATTGACCAATACACTTTGTAAAAGGACAGTCACTCTATACAAGGAAAAAGCATTTAAAACATTCATAACAGAGGTTAACCTATAGAATTTGCTTGGATGTTAGAAAGCAACAAACACTTAATTGGCTTCAAGAAGTGACTATGTATCTAATCCAAACTGAAGGAAGCTTGTAATATAGCAGGAAATAAGCCAAGGAAGCACTGTTATGGAAATGGAACAGGTCAAGAGAACACAACAACGCAAGCCAAATCAAGTTCCAGAAGCCAAGGTCACCTAAGCAGGCAGTGGTTGGGAATACCTAGGGGATTGATCAGAAGGAAAATAATGGAGGTGAGGGACGAAACAATGAATGAACTCTATGGCAAGCGGAGAGCCAGTGCAATATGGACAACTGCAGGGCAGTGTCCAATGGCTTAAATAGTGCTGGTGCCTGTCTCAACGTGAAAGTCCCACCCCTTATCCTTTGTGTTTGTGTGTCCTGATGCCCCAGCTTTTAAAGCCCAGTCCTCCAGAGTCTTAAAGAAACTGCCTCCATGAGCCTTTGATAACAGCTTCAAACTCTTCACCCCATGTTGATTCCTGATAGTTTGCTACTGCTACTGAAGTTGCAAGAACTATCTTGGTGCCCAACTCAGAGTATAAGTTTGAGTACTTCAGGGAGACACACACAGGATCGTACCAATAATTACTAATGCTGGCATATCTGTTGCGATATTGGTTTCCTCCATAAGTTCAGACAGAAACGCCCTCTCTGCTGGAGGGTTTGTCAGGCGCTTGATGAGTAAAAGAGATTTCCCATTCGACTGTGTTTTTGATCACTACAGAATGTGCTTTACAACGGCGGCTGTGTCGGTTGTGATAAAGCACATGTTAGGGGCTTATCTATGGAGAATCTTATGAGACAGGGTTCCTTTGAGATAGAAACGCCTGGATACTCTCCGGATGATGAACACACCTCACAGATCTACATGACATAAAATAACATAACATATCAGAACATGAGGCAAACCAAACCTAGCAGTTACAGCACATGCAGCATACCCCTTTGAAATATTTTACTCATGGGTGGAATTTGAAGCTGTAGCTCCAAACAATAGGCATTTCCATTCCTTTAAATCTGCCCCAGGCCTATAGAAGTATGTAGAAACACCAGATGTACACATACATTCTCTTGGTAGAATTTATGATGTAGAAATACACATATAAGTGAAAGATTGCTCAAGATAAAAGCTGTATTCCGCTCACATGTATTTAATGATATAATTCTGGCTGAGCATGATTAGCCTCATCCAAAAGGATACACCTCCCAAGAAGAAGGGAATAATGGAAACATTTTACTATTTAGTACCAGAATGTTTAAGGGACAAATGTGCATATGAGTGCGCTTTAAAGCAGACTCCGGCAATGTATAAACAAGCAGGGTGGGATAAAGAGTCTATGCTACATGTCATTCCCGTACCCGGTGAACAACAGCTGCAGGCCCAATATCCAAGAAAGCCAGGAGCGCAGCATGATATAAGGGGCATTCTAGATCAATTTCAGCATTAGGGTTAATAGTGCTTTGTCACTTCACCCTGAACACTCTCTGAAAGCAGACAACTAATATAGACTTGTTTTGGGTTTTAGAAAAGTACACATATGCACGTATGTATGCAAAAAACACAGAGTACCGGACTGATGCCAACATTTTGTTAGGAAAAATACAAAATGACGTTGGACATCTCAAATGGGTTCTTTAGTCAAAATATAGCACCTGAAGCACAATATGTAACTACTTTCATATTCAGTGGATTTCAGATGACTTTACAAGATTTCTCCAATGGTATACGAGCAGGTAGGCTTTTTGTAGCAAGAATTATGGAACGTGTTAGAAAATCCCTCTTTTTGCATGGTTACCCCCAATTTCTGCGAAGTAGTATTGCTGGTTTTCACCCCTAAAGACTGGGGCACTATTAGCCTTCAGTGAGGTGCTCTGATCTCTAAAAAAAAAAATGGTAAAACTTGCTAATCAGCAAATGGGTTTTTTACCTTTCCACTGCGGTCATAGTATATGGTGCAGAAAAATACACCAACGGCATGGAAAGCTAAATGTCACCAGGGGACTGCAGTACACGTTGTGCCATCCACTAGACCGAGAAGGAAAACCACATATTGTGCTGTCGACTAGACTAATAAACAAAACATGGCTGCAAGTATATCTGTATAGCCTGACCGTTGAAGCTTTTAATCTGCAGGAAAACCTGTCTAAACATCCATATTTGACAGGAAATAACTCTTCTTTTAAATAGTGTTTAGGAAAGCCCGACTGCTGTGAAGTTCAGGAACTTAATTAACTAATTAATTAATTTGAGTATGATCCAACACTTAAGACACAGGAATTTCTACAATGCCAACAAGCAACCTCACAGAATCCCAACATTTTAACTAAACTTGAGCAGAAAAGTGTGTTCTAGACGGACGGCTCTGCCTCAAACTGCAATTTGGCACTAAACAAAAATATTCTGCGACTTGCAATGCAGTGCAGCTCATATTTGAAGACTGCGACTATAAGGCAATACACACACTAAAGGTTTAAGTGATTCCACTGTACGAACAGCTCAGATCAATGTCCTCTTACTTACCCTTCGGAAAACTTAAAAAGGGCCAGGTTGAGGCCTGCCTATTCATAATTAATTATAAAGGGTGATCTGGAGAAGCAATACCTTTGTTCCCTGAGCCATTTGTAGCTAGTCTGATGGAGTTGCATAACCAGTGTGATGTAGTTGAGGGGGAGGGGACTATTTATTTCCCTAGACCCATCTGTAGCTGGCACAAAATAAACCTCCAAGGCAAGAAGAGTGCTGCAGTGTTGGATGCTACTCCGAATAGTGCACTGTGGGATAGTTTGCAGGAGTCAGTACTACCCACTGGCAAGTACATCTCCTACAGAAGTGATACCTTATCACAGCATGTTTTTGGACTGATGGAAGAACAGAAAAGGACTGGGTGAGCTGTCTCTGACCTGTGTGGAAATCTGAGAGGATGAACCTGCTCCTACCTGTTCCCAGGACTGAGAAGTGGATTGCAGTGGTCAGATGGCTGTCTTCCTGTCTGGCTACAGAGACACAAAAAGCTGCAAGAGGCCTTTTCTTCAAGTGACCAGCTGACCAGTAGCAACATGGACTGAACCAGCTGGTGGCCTTGGCTGGATTGAGTTATGGCCTGGGAACTGTAGAAGAGACCAAAAGAAACTGTTTCAGACAGCCTGAAAAGTTGGGACTTAAAAAATATTTCAGCTTCCAAGATCTTCCGAGTGTCAAGAGGATATCACAGCAAAGATGCCTGATTTCAAGAGGACTTAATCGGATGCAACTGTGTGTCTGCTTTGCTGGAGGATTATGAGCTCCACAAAAAAATAGGGGCTGAGTTTGATGGACAGAGTAGTATTCTTTGAGATAGCAGGGAACATGAAGTCCGCCCATCTCGAGGGTACTCCAGCCATTAAATTTAGGGATGACCTTCTGCCCAGTGGTCATCTCTGTACCTTGAACAGCGATCATGGTGGTTCACTTCAAGGCATAAAAAGTTTGGGGGACAGCCACTGTTGGTTTTGACAGCTGTTCATTAAACATGTAACTTTTTTTTCTGAAAACAAAATACGAATCACCCCCAAACCCGGGGAGTTTTCTCACAGGCTTTGGAGGTCATTATTATTTCTTCCTTTCTGTCTCTCAAAGCCAGGCATTTCTAGGCAGTCATGGTTTGAAAAGAAACCCATCAGACTGCCTGCTCTAAATATAGCATACAGAGTAATGTCTTTACTCTGATAGCCCCTACTCTGTTGGACCGTAAGAGCAGGCTTATTATCGACAGAGCCAATGGGGCTCTGCTGCCAGAAAGTCTGAAGATAAAATCTTTGACCAGGATGACCTTAATGGAGTATCTGATCTCTACTCCATCCTGGTCAGCCACGAACAGTGACTTCTGATTTTCACTTTAATTTTCAGTGGCTCTTTTTGTCCTCCATGTTTGGTCCCTTTTATTGGACGTTAGTGTAATTTTTCTTGCTAAGTGTTGCTCTAGTTTTAAAAATTGATTGTGGATTTTTTACTGTACTGAGTTTTTACTGTACTGTGTTTTGACTTTTTAATTGTTTTGGTATGTCTAAATACACACATTTCATTAATTTAAAGCTGTCTGCTCTATGCCATAGCTACAAGGAGACGAGCAGACAGGTGTGTTTATTGAATCCATTAATAGCCCATTATCTCACAGAGATCTTACATGAAGATGTTGAAGTGTTATTATATATTGATGACATATACATTAAAAATGATGAATTAACTCCTGCGCTGCCAGGCCTTTGTCCCTTCAGGTGCCAAGCCTTTTTTTGGCTATTTGGGGGAGTTCCCGATTAGACCCTCATTACTTTTTGTCCACATAAGTTACCCACGCCAAATTTGCGTCCTTCTTTTCCAACATCCTAGGGATTCTGGAGGTACCCAGACTTTGTGGGTTCTCCTGAAGGAGACCAAAAAATTAGCCAAAATACAGCAAATATTTCATTTTTTTTTAATAAATGGAAAAAAGGGCAGCAGAAGAAGGCTTGTGGTTTTTTCCATGAAAATGGCATCAACAAAGGGTTTGTGATGCTCAAATCACCATCTTCCAAGCTTTCAGGAACAGGCAGACTTGAATAAAAAAAACATTAAAAAAAATATTTGGGCATTTTACTGGGACATCCCTCATTTTTACTATTTTTTGTGCTTTCAGCCTCCTTCCAGTTAGTGACAGAAATGGGTGTGAATCCAATGCTGGATCCTAGAAAGCTAAACAGTTCTGAAAAGTAGACAAAATTCTGAATTCAGCAAGGGGTAATTAGTGTAGATCCTACAAGGTGTTCCTACAGAAAATAACAGCTGAAATTAAAAAAAATGAAATTGAGTTGAAACAACAGCCATTTTTCTCCACATTTTCCTGTGATGTCAGATTTTTTAAAGCAATATACTGTTACGTCTGCTAGACTATTCTGGTTGTGAGGATATATAGGGCTCATAGGTTCAGCAAGAACCCTAGGCACCCAGCGCCAATAAATGAGCTGCATCTTGCAATGGATTTTCATTCTATACTGGGTATACAGCAATTCATTTGGTGAAATATAAAGAGTGAAAAATAGGTATCAAGAAAACCTTTGTATTTCCAAAATGGGCAGAAGATAAGGTGTTGAGAAGCAGTGATTATTTGCACATCTCTGAATTCCAGGGTGCCCATACTAGCATGTGAATTACAGGGCATTTCTCAAATAGATGTCTTTTTTACACAGTGTCTTACATTTGGAAGGAAAAAATTTAGAGAAAGACTGGGGGCAATAACACTTGTTTCGCCATTCTGTGTTCCCCCAAGTCTCCCTATAAAAATAGTACCTCACTTGCATGGGTAAGCCTAATGCTAGCGACAGGAAACTCAACATGGACACATCACATTTTCACATTGAAATCTGACGTGTTTTTTGCAAAGTACTTAGCTGTAGATTTTGGCCTCTAGCTCAGCCAGCACCTAGGGAAATCTATCAAACCTGTCAATTTTTGAAAATTAGACATCTAGGGGAATATAGGATGGGGTGACTTGTGGGGCTCTCACTAGGTTCTGTTACCCAGAATCCTTTGCAAACCTCAAACTTTGGCCCAAAAAACACTTTACCCTCACATTTTGGTGACTGAAAGTTCTGGAATCTGAGAGGGGCCACAAATTTCCTTTCAGCTAGCGTTCCCCTAAGTCTCCCAGTAAAAATGGTACCTCACTTGTGTGGGTAGACCTAGCGCCCGCGACAGGAAATGCCCCAAAACACAACGTGGACACATCACATTTTCTCAAAGAAAACAGCTCTGTTTTTTGGAAAGTGCCTAGCTGTGGATTTTGGCCTCTAGCTCATCCGGCACCTAAGGGAACCTACCAAGCTTGTGCATTTTTTAAAACTAGACACCTAGGGGAATCCAAGATGGGGTGACTTGTGGTGGGGCTCTCACCAAGTTCTGTTACCCAGGAACCTTTGCAAACCTCAACATTTGGCCAAAAAAACACTTTTTCCTCACATTTTAGTTCCTGGAATCTGAGAGGAGCCACAAATTTCAATCCACCCAGTGTTCCCCCAAGTCTCCAGATAAAAATGGTACCTCACTTGTGTGGGTAGGCCTAGTGCACGTGAAAGGAAATGCCCCAAAACACTATCTGGACACATCAAAATGATCAAATACAAAGCTACCTGTTTTTGTTGGGGTGGAGCACCTGCGTTTTTGGTTCTGGGCTCAGCAGCCATACAGGGATACCTACCAAACCCAAACATTTCTGAAAACTAGACACCCTAGGGAGTCCAGGGAGGTGTGACTTGCGTGGATCCTCCAGTGTTTTCTTACCCAGAATCCTCAGCAAACCTCAAATTTAGCTAAAACATTACATATTTCCCACATTTCTGTGTGGTATCACCACACTGGGACAAATTTCCTACAACCCAACATTCCCCTCAGTGTCCCAGTAAAAATTAGACCTCTTTTGTGTAGGTGGACCAAGTGCCTGTGACAGGGAAGAGCCAAAAACATGTCGAAATTGAGGGGGAACCAAAACGGGTCCAAAAGGGCAGTTGGAAAAAAAAACATTTTTAGGTTGACAAGTGGGGCAGAATATTTCTCGGTATAGATGAGACAATGCTGGGTGGTAGGAATGTTGTGGATTCCTTCAGATTCCAGAAGGTTCCATCACAAAAATAGGGAAAAATGTGTGATTTCCTTCAAAGTTGGAGGCTTGCAGGGCATTGTGGGTAAGAAAATGGTGCGGGGTGCATGTGAAGCACACCACCCTGGTCTCACCCAGATGTTTAGTTTTCAGATGTTTCTAGGTCTTGTGGATTCTCCTACATGACAGCGTCCCAAAGTCCAAAAAGTGCAGCCCTCACCATTCCAAGTGGGATGATTTTGAGAGTTAGCCAAGCTCTCATGACCCAAATGTAAAACCAAAACCCCAAATAATCAAATGTCCTCTTGTTTGTCGTAGGATAAGATGTTCTAGTGTGCGGGGGAGAGCTGAAAGACTGTTACCCCCTTCAGTTGGGGTGGGGGCATAACCAGGCCCATACTGGTTGGTAGCCACCACCCCACTATTTTTTTTTTAATTCCCTGGCATATAGTAGACTTTCTGCCCCCCAGGGTGTGGATCGGGGGTAATTGCCCTTTCTGCCCACTGGTGGGCAGAACAACTTTGGCCGCATTTATTTGGGGTGGGGGTATGGCCATACCCCCACCCTCTTATTTGGAAAAAAAACATCCCTGGTCTTTGATGGGCTTTCTGCCCCTTTGGGGGCCTTCCAAAAATAGGCCAATCTGCCCCCAAGGGGGTCAGATATGGGCAACAGTAATGTGCCTCCATGGGGAGCGACTCTTGCCCAAGGGGCTGCCCCCCAAACAAAACACACACATACAAACACATACCAATCCCTGGTGCCTATCCCCACTAATAGAAATATGTTGATGCCCCCACAGCAATGACGTAAAAACAATTGCCTTCCCCCCCTGGGTGAGTGACTCTTGCCTAAGGGGTCACTCCCCTTATCAATATAAATAAAATAAAAAAATCCCTGGTGTCTAGTGGCTAGATCAGCCTAATTAATATAGGCCAATCGGCCCCCATGGGGAGGCAGAAAAGGCCTAGTAAACAAATTGCCCCCGGGGGCGACCCTTGCCTAAGGAGTCGCTCACATTTTCAATATAAATAAAAAAAAAAAAAATCCCTGGTGTCTAATGGCTTTTGCCCCCCCAGGGGCAGA
This sequence comes from Pleurodeles waltl, assembly GCF_031143425.1. Classification (NCBI taxonomy): domain Eukaryota; kingdom Metazoa; phylum Chordata; class Amphibia; order Caudata; family Salamandridae; genus Pleurodeles; species Pleurodeles waltl. The sequence goes on along the minus strand of NC_090437.1, from coordinate 1,081,975,918 downwards.
TTGGCCTAATTTAAATAGGCTGATCTGCCGCTGGGGAGGGCAGAAAGGCCTAATTAAAAAATTGCCCCTGGGGACCGACGCTTGACTAAGGGGTCGCCCCCCTTATCAATATAAATACAATAAAAAAAAAATCCCTGGTATCTAGTGGCTTCCACCCCCCCCCCCCCCCCCAGGGCAGGTCGGCCTAATTAATATAGGCTGATCTGCCCCAGGCAGCAGAAAGACCTAATAAAAAAATTGCCCACCAGGGAGCGACCCTTGCCTAAGGGGTCGATCCCCTTATGAATATTAAAAAAAAAATATATCCCTGGTGTCTAATGTCGTCTGCCCCTCGGGCAGAATTGGCCTTAAATAAAATGCCCCCCTTGGGGTGCGGCCCTTGCCCAATTTCCCCAAAAATAAAAAAAATCCCTGGTGTCTAGTGGCTTCCTGCAGCACGATCGCTACACGACCGTGCTGCAGGAATGCATAAAGAGGCATGAAAAGGGAAGGAAAAGCCTTTCCTTCCCTTTTCATGCCACTCTACCTTCCCTGCCTCCCGTACAGAGGAGAAACTAATCAGTTTCTCCTCGGTCGCACTGGAAGCATTGTTTCCAGTGCGACGGGAGTTGACATCTGATGATGTCAGCGTGCGTTGGCCATCAAACCCTGACCTGGGGGGTGGGGGGGCTGGCCCTTGGGGGGAGGGCTAGCGCTTCCCCCGAGGGCTGGTCCCAGGACGTAATGGTTACGTCTGTGGCACCTGAGCACTGCAGCCACAGACATAACCATTACGTCCTTGGTGGGGAAGAGGCTAATAGAGTATCTAGATTAGGTGGACCAAATAGAGGTTGTCTTAGCCTGACGCAGATATAATATACATTTTTGCAAATTTAAGATTGCATATCTTAATGTGACTTCCTTGGATCTGAATTATCCAGTGCGAGTAAAGGATTGGCATCAGACATCCTTCAGAGGTATGATAGTGCACAACTTCTACATACCTCTACATACAATGAGAAAGTTACAAGCCCTTTGAGAGAGCTCACGTTTTACACTATGCTGAGTGAGTCAATAATTTGCATGATTGACCTTTTTTCTGAAAGGAATTGGACGGGTACTCATATTGCAGTTTTATATAGACTACAGGCAGACATTTTAGAGAAAGAATATCTCCAAATGTGGAACAACATGACTAATCTAGGAATTATGATTGTTCCTAGTACTTCAAGCTACACATATGTGGTTTACAATGAGGGACAGACAACCCCCATAGCTTACATATCACTTATATGTTCTACTGCAGAGGAATGATTCACTTTGACTAAGAAATTTTTCTCGTCAGTTCATATGGCCATTTTGAAGGAGCATTCTCTGGCATAAGAAAACCAGATTATCATGGTAGCCCGTATACATACATTCCAGGCATGTATTCCTAATGCACATGCACTACTCCTGTGCTGGGTGCAATGACCTACAACCCAAAACTCAAATTATATCACATTTTAGTATGATCCAACACTTAGGGCAGAGGGATATATACAGTATCAACAAGCAGCACTACAGACTCCCCACATTTAACCTAAACTTCAGTATAAGATTCTGTTCTATATGGACCGCCCTGCACAAACTCCAATGGGCAATCAGCAAAAATATTCCACTTACAATGCAGTGAAGGGTAATTTGTGATGATTGCAACTTTAAGGCATTACACACACTAAAGGTTTAGGTGATTTTACTTTACAAACAGAAGAGATCAGTGTTTTCTTACTTACCCTTCAGAAAGCCAATCCCTCACTTCCCACATTAATAGCGTCTGGTTCAGCATTTTGTGTACTCAATTACAATGTAGACAACACATTGGTGCCACAATGATTTTCAGAAATTAAAAAGGTAAATTGATAAAAGAAAAACAGCTTTGGGGGAAAGGTGGCTCTACTACAGGACAACCTTTTGATGGACTATGTACAACATATGGCTTGCAGAAGTGAAGGAATTCACACTATGCCTATGTGGCGGATTTAGCTGTTAGGAGAGCTGTGCAAACCTGCCTGCCTGCAGTGACTCGATCTCAAATGGTGTCAATACAAACAGCATTGAAAGTAGAAAGAAACCCTGTTGGTTTCCCTTTCAAATATTCCTATGGCATTACAAAGACAATGGTCCTATCATTTTTATACCTGGGGTTGGAGATAGGCAAATACTTAGGGAGCTAGGATAGACCTGATAAGGGCGGCTCATGAAAGGTTGACTGTCATTGCTTCAGCAATGATAGTGGCAGTCATATTTACAGAAGAATGCATTGAAATATATACAATGTAACATTCTACTGCTGTTAGACCAGCCACTACTACTCTTACGAAATCTGATAAATCCTTCATTGTTATGTTCCTCAATGATATTGGCCCACTTCCTGCAGTAAATCAATATAAATATATATTGGTTACAACCAAATCCTGCTATAAATTCCAGGATGTGTCCACGAAAGACTACCCTGCTCGTGCAGTTATAAAGTCTTGCAGTGTCTGTTAGCAATGGGAGTTCACTTAGATGGTCGGAATCTAAGATGGCGGCCGGTTGTTCCGGCTGATTCGCCTCGACCGCTCTGGCCCAGCCCATGGGCAGTAACGGCTACGACAGCTCCTCCACACCTACCGCGCATGCTGCGCGTCTGCGACACGGACTGCTGGTGCAGGCGAACCCCGGTCGCTGGGCGGCATGCGGCAGGACCGACGCCGCTTGGACAAGCGGCAGATTGTGCCGCGGGAAGCACGGGGTGCTGCGCTCGGCGTGGAACCGCGCGAGCTTGCTGGCGGGGAGCGCTCCTTGGTTTAGAGATCGAGTGCGACCCCTGCCGCTTTTGGGGCACGGCTTTCGCCGCCTGGGGCTTCCTGATGGCACCGAAGCCCATTAGGACAACCCGGACTTCGCAGGCGTGCCAAAATCTAGACCCCCACGGGAGGTAAAAGAGACAAGAGACACTGCTCCAAGGAACACACTGCTCCAAGGAACACACCAACCCTCGTGGAAAAGGGGCCCAGCAAGGCATACCAGGGATGGAGAAAGCTGCAAGGAACTCTGTCTCGGTTCCGACGATGTTTGCCAATATAATGAAAACTAAACAGACGCCCCCGCAGAAGGCAGCACCTGACATACAACCCTGCGCTGCAGGAGTCGATGGAGTGCAGGTATCTGCTTTAACTGCGCTATCTGAAGTACTTGTATCTGTATTTAGCGCAGGGGGCACAGAAGTAGTCAGCTCAGAGATTACTGGCATGGGTTCAGGAAACAGTAGAGAAGCGGGGGGCTCCCCCCTGTTTGGGGATGAAAAGACGTCTGAGCAAGAGTTAAAAGTGGGGCTTCATGAACCAAATCAGGGAGAAATCAATGTAGAATCTTGCAGTTTAGCTAAGGAAGCCACTCAATCCTCAAGACAAAGTTTGTGAGATGCAGTGGGACTATACCGGTACCCAACAGGCTTTCCTGAAGGTAAATACAGCCAACAATACTTCAACACCCCCCGCTATGGACGGCCCGGCTGAGACTCCTTTGCTGGAGCTTATCTACCGTACAATGGTGCATAACCACGAGCAGGCCCAGAAGGAGAGTAGGAAAGCGAAATTGGCAAATAGACAGTTACAACTATCCATCAAAAAAGTGGTCAAATCCTGCCAGGACATTGGCACGCGTATTGCCTCAATGGAGACTCGCACCGAGGAGCTGGAGACCAAAGTCAGAGTGACAACAGCACAGACAGTGACTCAGGGGCAACAGATCTCGGATATCCAATGGAAACTTGAAGACGCTGAAAATTGCCAGCGGCGGAATAATGTGCGGGTTTTGGGTATAGCCAAGGGCCTCTAGGGGCAGGATACCAGGGCCTATGTAGTATCACTCTTTAAGAAAGCGTTCCCAGATCTTCTTGAGTGGAATTTGGAAATGGAGATTCAGGGAGCACATTGATTTCCGCTAATGAGAAAGAGACAGACACTGGACGCCGGCAAAGAGCAGAGTTATCCAAGGGCCATCATTGTATATTTTGGCAATTTTCTAATGTGGCAGGTGGTGTTTGAAAGGACTCGTCCCAACTCAAAGATGACTGTGGAAGGGGTATCTTTTTTTACCAGACCAGATTTCTCTCATGCCACAGTAGAGAGACGGTGGCGACTAAGGCAGATGATTGCTCAGTTTCAGAAATTGGGGGCGGAAGCTTACCTGTTGAGCCCTGCGCGTCTGAAAGTCATTTATAAATTAACTACACAATTTTTTCTCTCAGACATTAAAGCAGGGGAAAATGTACAGCAAGTTTAAAAGTGGTAAAACCTAGGTGGGGGGGAAATGGTGTTTTGAGGTTGGGGGATACGGTTAGCTAGGGGGTTGGTGGATGCAATACTTAAAAAACAAAAAGTGACTATCTTTTCCCCCTGCACTGCATTGTTGACTAAGTGGTTGGGATGGGTACTGCCTTTTTCTCTTATTTTTTCTTTCTTTGTATAGGGTAGGTGGGTGGTGAGAGGGGTGCATTGTAAGGTGCGTATTTGGGTAGGTGGTTTAGCACGGGTGGGTCGACGGGATGGGCGACTTCCATCTTACAGGCCTAGCAGCCTGGCGATTCCATTTGTAAGGGTGTGGGGGGGTGGGTCAGGGAAGGGTGGGTTGGGTCTAAGGGGTGGGGGCAGGGGTTTTTTAGGGGTCGGGTGGTAGAAGGGACAGAGGGGGTAATGGGACACACAGCAGGAAGAGTGGGGATGTTGATTATCAGCTGCAGGGCATTCAGGATGTGGAAGTATCAAAGTTGATTGGCTGGTCCAGGGTAGCCACGAGGAACAAAATGTATAAAAATGGGTCAGGAGAGTGAATTACGCATAGCCACAGTAAATGTTTGTGGGCTTAATAATGGTAAAAAGCAGCAGCTGGCAGGGGAGGTTTTTAAGTCTTGGAAGGCCGACATTATTTGTATGCAGGAAACACACATTGCAGGTACACAAAAGCATTTAATGGAATTTCATGGGTGGAAATTAGTGGTATATACACGCCAAAATACAACCACTAAAGGGGTGGCTATTTTAACTTGAATCAGATCTATACATAAACAATTTCTGAATAAACTAGGTAGGCTGGCCCTGCTGGAATGTTCTGTTAGAGGGCTAAAGTTCACTATATGCTCCATTTATGGATCAAATGTAGATGATCCGGAAATTTTTGAGTTACTTAACTTGGAACTTACTTCATGGGCAACTCCGGTCATACTGTGCAGAGATTTTAACATACATTTGGATAACAAAAAAACCATTCAGGAACAAACGTTGTACTTGGGTAGAAAAAGCAAAGTCTTCACGGCACTTCAGACATTGGCTGTCAATCAATTTGATTGATGCTTGGCAGCGGTGCTGCCCGCAGGATCCAGGGTTCACCTACTTCTCCTCTTCACATAAGAAATTAGTTAGGCTAGATTACTTTTTTGTGTCAGCATCCCTGCAAGAGCGATTAAGGGTTGATATATTCCCCAGAATCATATCAGATCATAACCCATTGGTTTTGGCAATGGAGGTTGGGAAAGAGCAAGTTAGGCCCTGGACGTTTGATAGGGCACTATTAGTTGTTCCAGGCTATATTAAAAAAAAGAGTGTATTCCGTAATTGTTTTAGATGAACCAGGGCTCTGCCCCGCCAGATAGTATGGGATACATTCAAAGCAGCTGTCAGAGGAGAAACTTTGAGGTATGTAATAAGAAAGGAGAAAATGCGCACAGATCAATGAAAATTAATACAGACAAAGTTGATGATAGCGGAGCAACGATTAGGGGAGGCGATCCGGTGTGAAGTAGAGACCTCTGATATTTTGTGTGATTTAAATGTTATTAAGGCGGAGGCCACTAAGATTTTTATGGAACGGGTTGCTGCAAAATTTCTGGTGCATCGGCAGGAATGTTATGAGTATAGTGGGAAAGTTGGGCAACAGTTAGCCTTAAAAATAAGACATAAGACAGAAGCAGGTTTATGGTAATATTAATAGCTTAGAGAACGAGGAGGGGCAGTTGGTTCACAGCGGCCCAGAGATTTTAGAAGCATTTAGACGATTTTATCAAAAATTATATAGTCATGAAGAACAATCACAAGAAGAGGAGGGGCTTGGCATTATGGGCAATGAGGCATCAGGTCAACTATGGGAGGAAGATAAGGAATCTTTGGAAGCTCCTTTGACTATTGAAGAACTTGATACAGCAATTCGTGCTTTGGCAAGTGGTAAGGCGACAGGGGGTGATCTATTCCATTAGAATTCTACAAGGTTTTTTTCTCAGAGTTACGTAACGAGCTGTTCAGCTTATTTATTGAAATACAGACAGGGGCCCCTCAACCGACCTCCTGGGAGGAGGCCAAGATAGTAGTTTTTCTGAAAAAGGATAAGGAACCTCACCTCCCTGGCTCATATCGCCCGATCTCTCTAATTAACAGTGACGCCAAAATCTATGCTAAAATGCTGGCCAGTCGATTAAGCTTAGTGATTTCTGGTTTAGTGTCTCCATGGCAGCACGGCTTCATCCCAGGGAAAAGCACGACCGATCATATAAGACGGGTTATTACATTACGTGATGCTAGGGCCATGAGTAAGCTTCCAATGGCAGTTATACTGCTTGATGCAGAAAAAGCATTTGATCAAGTTCATTGGCCCTTTCTATGGACAGTGTTGCGTAAGAACAATATCGGTCCTGGGTTTGTTAAAGCAATTCAGCAGCTCTATCATAAACCAATTGCTACGTTACAAATTGCCAAGCTGAAATCAGCTCCAATCATTATTCAGAGAGGTACTCTGCAAGGCTGTCCGTGCTCACCATTGCTTTTCACTTTATACATTGATCCCTTGATAAGGAAACTGATTAGTAATAATCAGATTACCCCAGTATCATTGAAAGGGGGTAGTACAAAGATTCTAGCATATGCAGACGATATTGCTGTGGTTACTACTGATCCCATGACTGCTATATCGGAAATAGAGCAGGAAGCCGTGCAGTTTGGAAAAAGGTCTGGCTATCTATTGAATAAAAGTAAATGTCAAATATTAGTGAATGAATGGGCAGATTTTAAGGATGAGCGCATAAAGACTCAGGTTTAGTATTTAGGTGTTAAGTTGACAGCAAATCTTGATGAATTAGTTAAAATAAACCTGGCCCCGGTCTTAACTAAGACTAGGAAAGATCTTTGCCGTATTAATAATCTACACCTATCACTCATGGGACGGTGCAATGTAATTAAAATGATTTTTTTACCTAAAGTGCTTTATTTTTTTAGAATAATACCACTGGAAATTGGGCAGGACTGGTTTAAACTAATGGAAGGATTGGCTAGCAGTTTTATATGGTCCTATACGAAACCGCGCCGGGCCTTCCGTTTCATGACGCTTCCAAGAGAGAAAGGAGGGTGGGCACTCTCAAATTTTAGACTTTACTATCTGGCGGCAGTATTGCAGTATGCACAGTCACTTTATGTCATGGATAGATCTATGCAAGATACCCTCCCTTCGATTTATACCTTGACCTTGGGTAAAGAGGCAGATGCCGTTTTTTTACGGATTTTGGAACCTAGTTATTATAAAAAGGTTAAATTTAAAGACAGTTTACTCTGCATTTTAAGTTTGGACTCAGGTCAAACGCAAGATAGGGATAGGACGAGTCTGCTACTATACTCCTTTGTGGAATACCCCAATGTTTCCTTCAATATTTAAAGATGACTATTGTTTGAGATGGGCTAGCCATGGTATCCACAAAGTCGGGGATCTTTTCCTTCCTGGCAGCTATTTTAAATCATTTGAAGATTTAAGTGCAGAATTTTCTCTAGATAAAAGAGATTTTTTAAAATTTCTACAGATAAGGCATTTTCTATCTACTGTTATGATTCAAGGCCTTTGCATGGACGAGATCAAGCTGATGGAGGTTGGTGGTCAACCTACTAGCTGTGGTATCAAGAATGTGTATCCACTTCTTTTAAATTTAATACAGGATGGCATGGCTTTACTTGTTAAAAACTGGGAAGGGCGGGTTGGTGCTAAAGAGCTAGAGGTTTGTGAATCGATAGAAATGGCACAGACCATCTTATTGTCTGCGGGCCCTCAAGCTCAGCACTTTATGGTTCTGTACAATCTATACTATACACCGGCTAAGATTGCGAGCTGGGGGAAGACTGTTGGTATTACCTGCCCGCGATGTGGCAGCCCAAAAGCAGATCTTTGTCATATTTTTTTTTGAGTGTGTAAAACTGTCAAACTTGATTGCCACTATATCTGATATTTTGAAGAAAATATTGAAACAGGCAGTTTATTTAACACCTCAACTGGTTTTGCTGGGGGTGGACCATTCAGTGTGTAAAAATCGAGGTAGATACCTTTTGTTTGTAGCAATGTCTGTATTACGCAGCTGTGTAGCATCATACTGGCGGGATTCAGATCCCCCACTGTTTAATCAATGGTTTTCACAGTTCTTATCCATTTATCATTTGGAATACAGTCTGTATGAATTAAAAGGTTCTGCAGCAAGGAAAAAACGTGCCAGAATTTGGGCACCCCGGGCCTCATGGCTTCAGGGTCCTGAGAATGCTATAGATAAAAAATGAATTATGTATGGGCTCTTAAGCGTTATCAATCAATCCATTAATCAGCACATTTATAAAGCGCACTACATACCCGCTAGGGTTTCAAGGTGCTGAGGGGGGGGGTTGCTGCTACTGGTCGAAGAGCCAGGTCTTGAGGAGACTTCTGAAGGTGCGCTTACCACTAGACACCAGGGATGACCAGCAGGAAGCAGCAAGGGCGGGGAGGGGGGACACGGTGACAGCTGGGTGTCGCTGTACGCGTGGGGAGTGATCTAGTGGCCACAAAGGTCAAAGGTCACTCCGATTGCAATAAGTGATTATGGAGATTCTTGTATGAACTATTATATTGATGTATTCATATATTGATGCGGCAATGATGTACCCTGCTGTGTGACCAAAAAATTTAACATTCAAAAAATTAAGGGAGTTCATTTAGATGATTGTCCGGCATTCATCGCAAAGGATATGGATGCAAGGTCTGCTCTGGGAGTATAACTAGTATACTTACACCCCTTCCATCCAGAATCAAACAGTTTGGTCAAATCAGTGGTAAGCTAGAGCAAGCTTTGACTGCTAAAGTATTGGATTGTTGAGGTTCCATACCCTGTATAGGGCTCACTGAGCATTCAGTAAACTGCCTAGAGGAGTATTAGGTGGCCGAACCCTATATCAGATGGTCTTTAGCGTTCCAATGTATGTCCCTGATCTTGAGCTCCCTATAAAGAAGGCAGAGTCTAAGTTTGATTCATTTGACCTTGCCCCCGTCCCATAATTGAATTAATTGCAGAATATCCAGGAAATGAGAAAAACGCTCTCCCATAAGAAAGACTCCAACTTTCTCATTGAAGAGAAAGCTGTTGACTGGTGCCTCCTTAAAGTTGTAGAGCTAGTTCAGGAACACGTCCCTGACACTCAAAGTTTCAGACCATCTTACAGACCACCTGCTCCAGATCTTGGTGCACCATATTCCTACCACTACTCCCTGGTATGAAGAAAACCAGGAATGTGTTAAGCAAATATGATACCAAGAAAGCATTGTTAAAAAAAAAAAAAAACAGGAAGGCGTTAATCGCAACAAAAAACCAAACCATTATGCTTCAACTAAATTCTTGTTAATCAGAATCAGAATCTTTGCTACAAGGCACCTAACAAAGTTTGTACCTAACAAAGTTCAACGATCTGAAGTTTTATTTTAAAGATTAGATTGTAAATAGTCCAGGACATATCTCACATACGGTGGGATAGTCAGCCATTCCTGCACTTTCCTCCTATTCAATGCTACACAACTGTATGCCGTAACACACACCTCTCTAATATTAAAATACTATCAGATGCTAAGTTCCAGCAGAATAGCTGCATTTTAGCTAATTTAACCAACTATAGTAAAAAATTATCTTACTTTACAGAATCAATATGGGTTCACCATTCAGTTTTGTACTTACTGACTGATTAATTTTATATTTAAAGAAAATGATTTGTCGACTAATTTACAAAAAAATTATAATTTTTTTGTTCATGCTATATTTGACTCAGAGTATACCAGCTAGATGGTAACTCAATTTCATGAAAACTTTCACACAGTTACACTGGAATGGAAAATTTAACTAAGGAGAACATGTGAAACTGAAGGTATTTTGTAGTACATTCCAATGTTTGTGCTTCTGTTTTAACCAATAACAAAAAAGTTTGCTCTAAACAAATACTGTTGCCAACTGTTTACTACCTTATACCATACTTATTTTCCACAAAAAGATCATCTAAAATGTAAAATCATAAAAATACAGATGTCCAAGATGCTGATGATATCAATATATTTCATCAATACCCTATTACCATGAATAATTCGAGGGTTTCTTATAAAAACAGATCCACCAAAAGCTTGATCTAGATGCAAAAGAAATCTGATTTGAACTAAATGAAAATGCATTCAATGAAACTGGAAACCTATGATGCCTCATAATGTTAAATAAAGGAATTTGCAGAATAATGCTGGCTGAGTAATGGAAATGAGAAAAATCATCATGTTTTGGCATAAAGCTATCAGAATCCAGACATGTAGTGATGCTTCAACTTACAAGTGCTAGGAAAAGCAAAAACATCAAGAAACTAGAAATATGTGAAACATTTACGAGATTGTCTCATGGGTGAATGCATTAGGGGTGGGCACTACGGATAAATTGATTTACTAACTATTGAATCCATACCTCTACTAACTGCCTCAGGCACTAACCACTCTTTTCAAATAAAACCTTTTTTATTTTCATACATTGTGGTTCTCTTCTTATTGATATAAATTTCCTTTCCTTCTGTTATCTGCAGCTATCAGGAAAAAACAATTTTCTGCAGAAGTTAAATGTTTTCCCCCTTGGAACGCAAGGCTTATACAACACCATCAGAGAAAGGCTAATCCAACAGCTTTATTTCGTGATTTTAGTGGTCATGTTAAATATTATGGCTTCAAAAACAAAAAGCTAATCAGACATAGCAGAAATCATGGCTTCACGTTGGACTTACAATTACCATATTGATGTACCCTGGATGTGTGCTCTTATGCAAAGTGAGATTGAATATGGAGCCAGTCATTTCATTTGACTTTCTACGTCCTAGGCTACTTTCCTGTTGTTTCCTGCCACAGATGCTAACAGAGAACATAGAACATGTTTTATTTTCCATTAATCAATTAACAGCACCGTGAAAAACTGCCATCTGTTGCTTTGTTTTCCTATGTTACTCAATCATTTTAAACTTTCCTCTTTTTATACTAAACAGGACCTCCGAGATGTCTGTCAACAAGTCTGAATGAGACATGAAAATAAAAGGAAAATAGTCTTCTTGACCCATTATGGATTCTTTGAGTATTGTGTTGCACCTTTTGTTCTAAGTAATGCCCAGCCTACTTTCTATTACTTTCTGCTACTTAGTTAACGATGCACTTCATGTGTTTATAAATAGGTTCACATATACATAATGTACATAAATGACATCCTAATCTATTCTGAATCAAAGGAACATGAAAAGCATACTAAATCAATAAATACAATGCGTTCTGGGTCAAAGCTTTTCATGCAGGACTTGACCCAGGGTGTAAAGTTCATACAGCTATAAACTGCAAACGTCCTGATGGAACGGTTTTAAGAGGGAACAGAACTAATAAGAAGTTGGATAATCCTTCCGTTTCAGTGGATAGACACCGACTGCCTTTAATGCTAACACTTTTTTGCTATAGTACTTGATCATTCATTCATGATCAATTTTTTATATCTTTTTTCTCCACAGTCACGTTGTGTCATAATATTTTGAAATACTTCCCAAGATAATAATTTGCTGTATCTCAACATATTGTAGGTACCCATTGATTATGCTTGTGATTAAGTTCTACAGTACATAATGCATTGATTGAGCGCATGCTGTGATTGGATTGTACTTTAAAATTGAATCTGATTATAAGCAATAACTTTTGACTAATTGATTCCAATTAATTACTTGTGTATTAAAAGTCTATGGGCCTGTTTTAAAGTTTGGCTGATGTGTATGGGCCATCAAAAACTGAATGCTGAAATTCCGCCGCCATGGGGGTTATTTAGAGTATGGCAGTTTGACAGATGAAAGTTTGTCGTTATCATCACATTTTTCTTACTCCATTGATGGCAGTATACCCTAAACATGGTGGAAGGACTGATGGAGAGTCAGTGCTTCACCCGCTGTATTTACAGTATAATTTTCATTGGACAGAAACATGGAGTTTAATCCTTAATACCTGTGTTGGAGGAAAGAGGGCATAAATATCCAAGCCCTGCCTACAGCATACACAAAACCTACTCAATTAACATGTCTCTACTACTAAAAGCCTAGGGAATCTATCTGGCAGTGATGGAGGAACAACAACACAATGCACAACAAAATAGAAGGTAAATACAACTGTTTAAACTTTATTTCAATATACTATGTTAACTACCAATGTCACCAAATGTATGTTTATGTACACCAACGCAAATGTAACCACAATTTATCCTTTCTCCCTGTCTGGCTACGTGTCTTAGGTTGTACCACCATATACAATGAGGCCTGGGTAAAATTTAAATTATGCAGGTGTAATTTGCTTAATTTTGAGAGAGTTGCATTGTGCTTGCTACACAACAATCCCCAAATCACGTAATTACGACACTGCACATAATTATTCACCATTTGTGGTAAAAAATTAAGAGCAAGTTTTCAGCTGCAGATGTGCTAGGAGAAAAGAAAGTGAGTGGCTTTTGCTCATGGTGCTTTTGTTTTTTGCCCTGTTTGTTAGCGTGAAATGTGTTCTTGCTTCAAATATTGACGCAAGAATGCCATACATAATTAAATGGTTGTAATTTGAAGTTACTCAGTTTATTAAGGTGATGTGAAATGCTTTTTAAATCGATCTCTCTCTTTGAGTTTACAGCGTGAACACACCTGGCCGAGGAAATATTGTGTTGGGTATCCTGTCGCTGTAAACTCAAGGAGAGATTTCATTTTATATTCATTTCAGGACTAACAGAGAAACTAAGTGAAAAACATCTGGGGCTATTATATCAATGGTTATGCTTTGGCCCTGAAGAAGCAGCTCTGATGTCATGAAACAAGTGTTGGCCAGCATTTTTCGAAAATAAAAATGAAAACCACCTTGTGCACAATCACATTGTCTTCAGACCTCACATCAAGTCTGTTTTGTATTAAATAATTTGCAGTAGTAAAGGGGAAGGCCCCACTAACTTTTGAGGTCTTCTTTGTCTGATTACAAGGTCCTTCATGTTCCACTTCCTGTTAGTAGTTACTACTTTCAATACATTTATGGGCATTGAGCAGATAACACATAGAAATGGTGGGAATATAGAGCCGCTATTGACATATAAGGAAACATTTTGGATTGCTAAACTCAAAACCATTCGAAGATGCTTAAACTCTGTTGGAGAACTACACAACCTCCTAAAGGATTAGTTTAGGTGGCTTTACGGTCCAATAATAACATATGTCCTAGAGCAGGCTTCTACAACGAGTAGCCTGTGAGCTACTGGTAGCTCTCCATCTACTTATGAGTAGCTCTCATCTGTGCAGCCCACCCTACTAAATTGTAAGCTTTTGCTTGGCTGAATATTTTTTTTAACAAAATTGAAAATTGTGTATTTGAGACAAAAAATAGGTATTTTCAGAATTCATAACAAGATGTCTGGAGAAATAATTGTAATGCTGATATATGAGATAAATAAGGTGATGGTGATGAAACTCATTACTAATATTATTACCTTGGTGCTACGAGCATTGCAGCGATGGGTGCTATGTAGTACCAATGTAGAGGCATTACAAACTGACAAAACCTATTTTACATTACTGATAGCAACCCTCCCTGATGCACATTGTTGGTAATCTTGCATAGCATGGCCACTAATGTAATATTGTCTAATGTGGTCACTATTACAACACTAATATCACTAGTAGTGCAGGAACATAGTATTGATCATAAGTATCTATTATTACTGAACAGGTTGGAGACCCCTGTCTTAGAGCATAAATCAATAATAAGTCCAGGGTTTTATCACATTGGATTATCAAAAATAAGTTATTATTATGAAGTTTTCTTTATTCATTTCCCTGTCTGCCTGTAGACAGATTCAAGACAAAAATTATAATAATTATATTACAATATAAAAACCAGTGTAAGTGAATAAACCATGAGAGTTCTGCGAATATATCCATTGCAGAGATGCAGGGTTGAAATGTATGGTTTCCGTGTGGCAGTATTTTTGTTGATTATTAATACAGTTCAGACGGCTATCGAACTGCAATGCTGAAAGGCAGGGTTAGAATACTGCATGAATATCAGAAACTCATGTAATTTTAGAAAGATAAAAAAAAGTTGCAGCTCTTCCCTGGATGATATTGGAAAATATCACTTAAGCAACTTGATGGGAGGAAGTTTGTAAGTATGTAAGTTGGAAATATTGTCACCACATTTACGAAATAAATCCTTTAAACATAACCAGGTAAGTAGATTTTATTTTGTATAAACTTTCTGACATTTGATAAGGACAAATAGCTCTGGTGGATAGACTTCAGGCTAGATATTCTAAAAGACAAGGTTTGAATAACACATAAGCATTAGAAACTCATGTAACTTTACAAAGAAGAAAATAAAAAGTTGTAGAGCATTACGTAGTGAAATTAGAATATATCAATTAAGATATTTAATGGAAGGAAGTTACTAAGTTGGTTGTGCTGTTATATCATCAAACATGATATCCTTTTAAATGAAGACATGATGCTGTGGGACTATCTAATGTTTTTAAACACCTGTGAATTTACTAGGGCATACAGTTCTGATGGCCAAGCATTGGTATAGAGATGTTAACAAGGCAGGGTATGAAAACTCATGTAATTTTGTAAAGAAGAAATTAAAAGTTGTCTTAAAACAGTTAACAAGCATAACTAGAATAAGTACTAGAACAGTTAGTATTATTGTTTAAATGTTTTGGGGATGGTAATGCGTGTATGATTAATATTACACAAGAATATGATACAAAAGTATTCTACATAAAAGTAATTTTTTCAAAAATAGTAGTATTTTTCTTTTAAAACAGGTGGGTTTCCACTCCCGGGTTACACAGCGTGCTTTGATATTTGGCGGGTTATTTGATAAAACTATAAATAAGAGGATGTGAAATGGCACCCTGTCTTAAAATCAGACCATGCTAATGAAGTGCCACAAGAGAGACCATCTGTTCTTCTGGTGAGTCATTATGGAGTAAATATAAAATAACTTCTTTAACAGATTGTTAGGAAATGGGGTGTAATATATGGTGTTTTTGTGCAACCTCAGCATGTAATACGTTTATCAACCCCTTTAGAATCCTTAGGTTTCATTTGACAAACCTTCAGCTAAACCTTGGGTAGCTGTGGCTCTGAGCAGCGAAGGATTGCCCAAAAGAACAAGTGTAAAGCTTTTGAATAGCAGCAAAACAATTGAAGAAGAAAGTGGCAAAACACCATAGAAATCCAACACCAATTTATACATTTAGACTTTATTTTTCTGTATTTTTGGACACCACAAAGAAGATCCACTGGAGGGTTCTGGAGACAGAGAATTTACAAGGTATAGTAAATCACAGCATTTATCATAACTGCAAACATGCACTGGCAACTTCAATGAATTTAACACTTAGAAACTTTTTGAGCAAAAAGTTTGGCAAGTTGCAAAGCGGTCAGTTGAAGTGACATGGGGTGACTAATTCCAGCAAGGAGCTACTCAGATGGACTAGCAAGGCCCTAAGAAATAGTTACCTCCTCAGAAGAAGCAGTCTTCCAGCAGTTCCACTCACTTAACACTCGTTCATGGATTCCCATGGAAGTGGTCCTGATGCTGAGGATACAGGATGCTCAAAGATGCTCACGGATGTTGTGAATGCGAAGAGGTAGGCTGGTGTCTTCCTGCAAGGACTCCTCAATCCACAAAGTTGATGCGGGTGACCTGGATACAGGGTTCAACATCCCACAAGGTCTGGGCAAAGGCCAGTTACCACTGGATGACCAGCCATCTGGGATTGCTATCAGAGCCAAATCTTTCTCTGAGCTGTATCTTGCCTTCTGGGTGAACAAACGGCATTCCAACTCTCCTGGGTTCAGCAGACTCGGGTGCAACTTTTGAGCATTGTACCCTTGTCTCTGATGCTGCACAAGGGCGAGGAGCGATGATCTGGGAATCTGGGCTACCAATCACCCTTAGCAAACTTCTTCAGCTGTTGTTTCCCTGTGCTACAAGCAGGAGATCAGTCGGCTGCCCCTTTGAGTCTATTGGCTTTGGCTGGGCTCTTGAGATGACTTCTCCCTGAGCCAGGACACAACAGTCACAGCCTCTCTCTTTGCTCATCACCAGGTTCAGCGGGAGAAGTCCATGTTGGTGAAGCCTCTCTTTGCTCGGAACTTGGTACTGCAGAGCAGTTTTTCTTTGGTCCTTCTTTTAATACAGTCCAGATCTGAGATCTGGGTGACAGGGGTGCCTTATGTATGTAGAGAAAATGCCCTGAGGCTATGATGCAGTTGGTAGCCAAGGGGCTAGCAGGTTCCCTCCCTCTGGTGACCCACTTCCTGGGAACTGTTGCAGGTGGCTATCCCAGGATGCACCATTCTGCGTACTCCCTAGTTCGCAAAACCCATTTCTCAGTGTCCAGAGCTCCCTATCCCAACCCAGAGGTGTGGCTATCAAGACGGCTACATGCCCCTGAAAAAACAGTTTGACAGCAGGTTCCCCTCTCCTTCCTGGGTACCAGCTACTCTGCCTAAGCAGTGGGGCAGCCCCTCTCCCAAGTGTTCCCCATTTGCCCTTCAAAGTTGGCTTCAGCGTTGAAGCTTGCTTTTTGGGCCAACACCTGTGCAACTTCCCGCAGGAGGGAGTTAACACTGCTCTCCAGTGCAGGCTCCTATTGTCTCCTTTCCCAGGAGTCATTAACATGTCTCCCCCAGAGGGTAGAAGACTACCCGGGTTCAAGCTCCATGTGCAACCATTAAGGAAATAGGAGCTTGAAGGCAACAAATTTGCCACTTTGTAAAAGTAGCACACTATAACATGTTACATTCATTTTGAAGTGAGAACCACGTTGCGCTTAATGTAATGAGTTGTATGACACCTTAGAGTAGCAGCTTTGATCGCACCATTCAGGAGTCACACCTAGGGTGGCACAACTAGTGCTACAATCCCTGGGGGTACTCTCTACCTTACAGGCCCTGTGTACCGTATGGTTACAGGGAAGTTAACCGATGCCAATTGGGTATAGTCAATGTAACATACATGTTTTGGGGTCAGAGCACTAGTACTGAGATCGGGTTAGCAGGCCTCACTGCAATCTCAGGCTCAAAACACCAGCAGCATCAGTCAAAGAACCTGGGGGTGCCCAAACAAAAAAAAGGCATTTCTGTACACAGACGTTTCGAATAACATTTTATAATAGCAAAAATGGTTCATATTGGAGGACCGTTCTAATAACAGATACCGGCTATGGGTGAGATTAGAAATTTTAGTATTGACAGAAAACATTGTGGAGACACATAGGCTTGGTTTACTAGTTGTTGTCTGGATTACTAGGGGATTAGTGTGACACATATACCATCCACTGAATAAAATGTCAGTTATATCCTATGGCACTTGTAACATGGACAACAGTATCTGTGCCACTTTTGTGACAAAGTATTTCAACCAGTAAACTGTAAAGAAAGATTATAAGCAACATCAGTATTTTTCAGATGATGAAACATCCCCTCCTGTCATTGCTCCATGGCATTCAGCTCACCATCTAACTCGAGGTAGACCACTGCCGAAATGTGGTAGCTCATAGGGGTTAGGCGCTGCCGTAAATGTTTTTTCTGCTAGGAGGACCTTTCCAGTTGATAATGCATTGTGTAAATTATGAGGCTTGTAATGTCACACTGTGATAGAGTAACCCTTCTGCCAAACTAAAATTCTAGTCCTCTGTATTTTATGAAGAGGGCATACGATTGTGGAGTACTCTGTCCACAAAAATGACAGTATCAATGCGGCCTTTAGAGTCAAGGGCACTGTGATCTTTTCAATGATTGTGTTCTGGCTGGCTTGTTTTTTGGAAACATGACTTTCACAGCCAAAGCTACCATTGGCTCAAATAGTGCAATGTCCTAAATCAATAATGCTATCCCCACGCCATTTATGCAGAACATGAAATGCTTTATGACGCAAACGATGTCCCTCAGACTGTTGTTGCCCTAGTTGACCACTGAGCTTCCCCATGCTGAAAGGGAGGCCTTGCATGTCCTGATCAAAGTCCGACAGATTATAGATTTTTGTCTACATATATGGCAGGGAAAATGCTCCACAACTGATTTTGTGTTTTGTGACAGCTTTTCAATCAGTAATATTAGGGGACTACATTATGTCGCAAAACCTAACATACTACTGTACATAAATGCCTCTTTTTGGCATGATTGGACTGTTGCTGTTTTTTTAAATCTGTGCACTAGAACTCTGCTTACGAGACACCCGTGCATGAGCTCCAACTCCTAAAACATGTCAACTTTTGGCTGCACTCTAATTGGCATATTTAACTTAACTGTAAGTTCCTAGTACATGCTGCCAAGTGTATCCAGTGCCTGTAAAATAAATGTAATTAGTGGACTGCAGCATATACTGCGCAACAACTAAGGTGGCAATGCAAAGCATGACTGCAGTCCTCCCATGAGTAGCCTTGCAGTGCAAATTCAACTAGTCAAACTAACCCCTTTTCACAGGCATAAACCTTCCTTTCAAATATTATTGTGTCATCCCTAAAATATCCTTAAGTGCCCATAAGGCAGAGTGCACAGCATTTAAGAGTAGGACATGTCAATGTGAAACATTTGCTTACAGTGAAAAAGCCTGAAAAGCTGTTTCCACTGTGACGGTGTTAGCTGTTCTTTTGGAAAACATTGGGAGACAATGTTTATTTATTCATTTTTTATATAGTGTGAACAAGACCCTTATGGGTGACAGAGCGATTTACAGTAGTAACCAAGGTTGAGATCCAATCAAAAAGAGATACACAAAAGAAAATATATACAGAAAAAATGGTATATGTACATAAGGAAGTAGTAAGGGGGAGCCAGGATCTTATAGTCTTTCAAAAACTGGCATGAGTTAAATCCAAGAGGTGTTGAGGTGTAGGGTCAGAAATGAAGAGCCAACTCAGACATAACATTAAATAATGTTATCTCTGCCTAGGAACCAGATAAAAAGTTACTTCTTGGACTTTCTAATATATTTATCACAAATCCAATTAATTAGTTATTTTGTATTTGTGACAAATATTTTACAAAATATATTTTTTTAAAAGTTACCTAGAGCCTGCCAAAAGCCACTAGAAGCCTTTTTTCCTGAGCTACCTGCTGTCACCCAGGAGCAGAATAGCTCCTTAATTAGGTGTGCATTGGATCTCAGAGCTGAGACAAATGGCATGGGGAGGTTTCCTGTACCTCCGACAGGATGACCTTCTGGGCTGTGCCCAGTAACTTAATTCTTTTCAAATGGGCCTGTCCTGTCACAGGCAGATGTTGCTTACACCTGGGCCTGCTCCCTCTATTGTCCTGCTAGACATCCAGGCACCAATCTCAGTGGGAGAGAAGCTGGCCCCTAGAGCTGGTTTTGAGGGACCACAGGAACGAGTTTGCTTGTTTCCCTAGCCACATTTCTAGGGTGGGCACAGGATAGGGTTTGCCATTTCGGTTTTAGGTAGAAAAGGAGACTGTGAGAATATTTGCAACAGAGCACACAGGAACTGCTGAAAAGTGTGTAGGGTTACCCCTTGGAACTATTTTCTTATTGGTCATGTAGAGGCTAGGAGTCACCCTCACCCACAGGCTCATGCCAGGCATAAATGTGGCACCCCTGGGGACCTTCTGTAGAACACAGCTGAAAAAGAAGTGCATCTGCTGTTGTGACCTGTGAGCAGAATCTTAATGGCTGGACCTGCTCCCTGTCCATGGGGCTACCTAGGGCCTACCTTAGGGGTGCCTTACATGTATAAAAAGGGAAGGTTTAGGCTTGGCAAGTGGGTACACTTGCTAAGTCGAACCAGCAGTTTAAAACTGCAAACACAGACACTGCAGTGGCAGGTCTGAGCCATGGCTACAAGGCTACTCATGTGGGTGGAACAACAAGTGCTGCAGGCCCACCAGTAGCATTTGATTTACAGGCTCTGGCCATCTCTAGTACATTTTACTAGGGACTTACTAGTAAATCAAATATGCCAATCATGGAAAAGCCAGTCAACCATACAATTTACACAGACAGCATATGCACCTTAGCACTGGTTATCAGTGCTAAAGTTCAGTGTCCTAAAGCCAACAAAAACTGGTCAGGAAAATTAGGAGAAAAGAGGTAAAACAACTGGGGATGACCCTGCAAAAAGGGCCAGGTGCAACACACCTGCACAATACAGAGTGTATGCATATTTAAGAATACCGCTCTCTTATTAAGAACACCAGACTTTCCAAAAGTTTCATGGTGCTCTTCCACACGTTATTCAAAATGTTAGATTAGGCCCCGTGATATGGACTACAATTCGTATTGTGGACCTTAAACACAGCCGCAGCAAGAGCTGCTCCAGCTGTACCACAATTGGCTGCACCAGGAAAAAATCCAACGATTGTACATCCGATAATGGGTCAAATTCCCTCCAAACGTCATGAAATTCTGTTTTGCATACCACAAGAAACAAATCAGCTGGAGCAGTATTTCCCCATACAGGACCCCAAGATAAAAATAGAATTCTCAGAATGTGCTTTATATTTGGAATGGCTTCCTCAATAGATTACTTTTCCTCTTGGGGCACAGTAGTTGCTGTAATTTACACTACTACACACGGTACTCCAACACTTGCAAATCTACCAGAAGTGATAAAACATATTCAAAATGGACATGGGGTGGCCCCTGCCCTGGATTTGGGGATGAAATTAATGGGCAATTTCCCACAGTCTCCTCAATTATACTAAGCAATATTAAACTAGAAGCAGTAGCATTGACAGTAATTCAGCAGCTCCTGGATGTTCCTCAAAATGACCAGCAATGGTTTCAATTTTCCACATTAACAGCTGTAAAAGAACAAATTGCTCTCCTTTCTGAAAATATTGACTTTCAAGATTTCTTGTTATGTTCCAGAAAACCACCCTCAGCACATTTCCTATATGCAATATCTGATGAAATTTGGAAGCTTTTGCAAATGGGAGCCGCGGCACGTTTAAGGCAGACATATATGGAAACTTTAGAGAAAGCTTTAGTGGTTGTCGATAAAGGTATGAACACATTGTCCACTTGCATTTACACATTAAACTCTATAGTGTTTTCTGCAATTGACATCATTCAAAATATGTTATTTTTACTCTATGGACAAAGCCAGCTTAGGTCCATTATGCAGTTGAGTTGGACCTCACAATCTCTGAAAGTGACTGCATGCCATGGAAGCATGTTAACTCTAAGGAATTATTTGCCATGTTTAACCTCGCACACAAACACCAGATAATGGCTAAGAAAAAAGCTAATTATATCAAGCTTAATATTAAGAAGTTAGAAAACCTGCCTTTTAGTGTAGCCGAAAGACCATCATCATTGTGGTTAATACATGGGGTGAGCTCACTGCCATTATAGACATTTCAGTTCACTTCATGTTTGAAACATTTTCCTGTTGGCAGGCTGAACAGTTAGGGGATAGTTACATCCATGAGGTGTGGGAGTTGCCCTTTGATTTCAAATGCTTGAACAGAGACAAGGATGGTTTTTTTTTTAGCAGAAGCAATTGCAAAACTTCTGTAAGCCATTCTGTGATTTGTAAGCAGGTGGCCTTGCTCAGTGCTTGTAACATATTTGTAGCGAATGTAGCTTGCTACTTGAAGGGTATTCCCGGCTCTTTGATTTACCCAGTGTGAGGGAGTTACTTGATGCTGACTGATCCAGGCTGCAGTGAGATGAAAGCAGGTGTTGCTTAAGTCAGTGGTTCCCACACTTTTGACTTATTTGGACCCCTGCTTTATCATTGCTCGAACCTGGGGACCCCAATGAATCATTACTGGAATCTGGGGACTCCCTACTGAGTCATTACTGGAAGCCGGGGAACCCAGTCTAAATATTGTAGACAATTTGAAGTGCAAAACAATACACAAAAATACAAAAACAAACATTCATCAAACACATGCACAAAGGATAATACATTTGATTTACAAACAAATATGAATAAAAAAAGTAATTCTAACCCCTTCTCTGCCAGACCTTTCCCCCTCCTGTGCCGAGGCTTTTTTTGGCTATTTGGGGCTGTTCGCGCTTACCCCCTCATAACTTTTTCTCCACATAAGCTACCCATGCCAAATTTGCGTCCTTTTTTCTGACATCATAGGGATTCTAGAGGTACCCAGACTTTGTGGGTTCTCCTGAAGGAGACCAAGAAATTTGCCAAAATACCGCACACATTTCGTTTTTTTAAAAATAATGGAGAAAAAGGGCTGCAGAAGAAGGCTTGTGTTTTTTTCCGTGAAAATGGCATAAACAAAGGGTTTGCGGTGGTAAAATCACCATCTTCCCAGCTTTCAGGAACAGGCAGACTTGAATTAGAAAACCCCATTTTTCAACACAATATTGACATTTTATTGGGACATACCCCATTTTAAAATTTTTTGGTGCTTCCAGCCTCCTTCCAGTTAGTGACAGAAATGGGTGAGAAGCCAATGCTGGATCCCAGAAAGCTAAACATTTCCGAAAAGTACATGAAATTCTGAATTCAGCAAGGGGTCATTTGTGTAGATCCTACAAGTGTTTCCTAAAGAAAATAACAGCTGAAATAAAATAATTTTGAAATTGATGTGAAAAAAACAACCATTTTTCTCCACGTTTTACTCTGTAACTTTTTCCTGCGATGTTAGATTTTTTAAAGCAATATACTGTTATGTCAGCTGGACTCTTCTGGTTGCGGGGATATATAGGGCTTGTAAGTTCATCAAGAACCCTAGGTACCCAAAGCCAATAAATGAGCTGCACCATGCAATGGATTTTCATCCCATACAGGGTATACAGCAATTCATTTGCTGAAATATAAAGAGTGAAAAACAGGTATCAAGAAAACCTTTGTATTTCCAACATGGCCACAAGATAAGGTGTGGAGAAGCAGTGGTTATTTGCACATCTCTGAATTCAGGGGTGCCCATACTAGCATGTGAATTACAGGGCAACATCTTTTTTACACACTGTCTTACATTTGGAAGGAAAACATGTAGAGAAAGACAAGGGGCAATAACACTTATTTTGCTAATCTGTGTTCCCCCAAGTCTCCCGATAAAAATGGTACCTCACTTGTGACATGACAGGAAATGCCCCAAAACAACAGCTGTTTTTTGCAAAGTGCCTAGCTGTGGATTTCAGCCTCTAACTCAGCCGACACGTAGGGAAACCTAGCAAACCTGGGCAGTTTTGAAATCTGGACACCTTGGCGAATACAAGATTGGGTGACTTGTGTGGCTCTCACCAGGTTCTATTACCCAGAATCCTTTGGCAAAAAGAAACATTTTTCCTCTCATTTCGGTGATAGAAAGTTCTGGAATCTGAGACTAGCCACAAATTTCCTTCCACCCTGTGGTAAATCCTTTGGTAATAGAAGAGAATGTAGCCTGGATAATCATAGGAAGATCTTCTTTATTTTAGAAAGACGAAGGTAACCGAAACTCCAACCACAACTGCAAGCAGCTCCTCTTGCTCCAACTGTATAAAACCCAGGAGCATTCCAGATATCTCAAGAGCTGGTGCAGGTGGGGTGACCAGACGTTACCAACTACGATATATAACACATGAGAACAGTTGTCCTAAGAGTAAAATATACAATACAATAAAATAAGATAAAATATGACACATACAATACTACACTACCTTTCCCCTTTGAAAGACAAAATTAAAAAAATAAAAAGGAGTATAAATCAAAATATAAATTATTTTGACTTAACAACTCTATTAGGATTCAAAAAACATCCATCATCCACCTTAACAGCTCCCTTAAACACTTTGATAACTTTAAAAACTTTACTGTAGTGAGACTGTCCACTGCCTGTTTTACCTGGCAACCTGACTTTGACAGAATCACCCACATTAACCTGTATTTCTTTCACAGATTTGCGCATATCATACATAAGTTTTCTTTTCTTTTGACAACTCAAATCTCTCCTTACAGCAAATTATTTTTGCTTCTCATAGTCAAATTGCTTCTTAGCATAATCTTTAATCCATGGTGGATCTTTTTTAGTGTGCGGAACACGTTTCCTGAAGATGACAAAAGGAGACTGGCCCGTGCTGATGTGAGGTGTAAATCGATAATCTTCAACTTTACGTCTAACCATACACTCCCAATCCTCTCCCAACTGTTTTGCTAATTGAATGGTTTCTTTCAACGTTCTGTTAAAACGTTCTACCATTCCATTAGTTTCAGGGTGATAAAAAGCAAATTTTTTATGAAGAATTCCCCTATTCTTCAAAAATTCACACATTAATTTAGACATGAATTGTACACCATTATCAGATCAAATATATCTTGGATTACCTTCCCTCCCAAACACCTCCGCCAAAAATCTCATTACTGTCAAAGAAGTAACTTCAGGAGTAATCAATATTTCAGGCCACCGTGATAACCCATCTATGAGAACTAATACATACTTGGAAAGTGTTCCACCACTTATAGGACCCAAAATGTCAATGGAGACTTCCTCCCACACCTCCTTGGGGATTTCTTTCAATATCATAGGTTGTGTCCTTAGCTTTAAAGTCTTATCCGCCATTTTACATTCCACACAATCCCGAACTTTTCTTTCCACTGCTAAATCCATACCCGGCCACCAATACACACTCCTCATTCTTTCTTTAGTTTTGCATATACCATGATGGCCCCCATGTGCTAGATCAATTAAACGTTCACGTAACTTACAAGGTGGTATCAATCTGCACCCTCTCACAACCAATCCATTATGTATAGAAAGTTCATGCCAAACTTTCCTAAATTGTTCACTAAAATCCACAGTATGACCAGGTTGTAATCCTGAAGTCAGCAAGACCTTGACCTTTAGCAACTCCTCATCATTATTCAATTCTTGTTTCCACTCTTCCTCAGATACACATCTATCTGTCACAATACAAACTTTAACTTCCTCATCCACCTGTTGTAATTTAGTAGCGATTAGATTACGCATTAGCAGAAGACATCTTGTATTTAGCAACTATTGTGAACATTTCGCGGAATCCATTATGTATTCATGGCAGCCATTATCTCTGCCACATGCTCCCATGTGCTCGCCATGTGCTCTGTCCTACCTTCCTGTTAACTACTCTTGAAAATCTGTCTAGTGACAAGTTATATTTAGCATCTCCCACTTTCGCACATGCCCAGTAAGATCTGCAGCTGTTAGTAATTAGTAACAGACAGTAATGTGTCTACTAGTCCTTGAAAACTGTTAGCCCCTCCTACCTGTCAACTGTGCATTTCCATATGACCTTATATGTATACAAGTCTTGCTTCTATAACTGTACCACCTTCTTTTAGCCCCTGCCTGGGTATAAAAGGACCATGCTCTCTTAGTTCAGTGTGCTACTTCAAACATTACCGAAGGGTGCTATTTGAACTGTAGTACCGCCTCATGAGGTTTAATAAACTTTGTCTTCTATTTCAGTTTCTGTGGCAACATCTTCCTATATGGTCTGAGGACTTTGTGCAGAGAAGGGCTAACCCTTGCACTAGTAGGCCTTGCTGAGGCTTACTTTGACAAATTGGCGCCCGAACAGGGACTCATCAGCGACTCGGACGCCCGACGGATTGGTCGCGATGAAGGATTGGGATCTCACTGCGGACGATCAATGCCTGAGGAGACCCGAGTCTCGGCAACCACAGCATTTTTCCCTTCTTTCTGATTTGACCATCCAGGTGGCGCCGGTCCTCGACTGAAATCCTTTTTGTTCATTCGTCATGCAGTGACCATTTGGTCGATTTTAGAACTTGGTATTTGGAACCTAGACGCCCTGTGATTGGTAAGAGCCGTTTTACGGCACTTGCTGTGGGTTTTGATGCCTTTGTTTCACCATTTACTGTGGCTCTCGTGTTTTGGGTGACTAGTCAATTTGTGTCCTTTAAATTGATATATAAATTGCAATTTACATAGGCAGGTAATGAGGAGAATTTTCTCCGATTTAATTTTGATTTGAACAGCACCTTAAGTGCTACTTTGATTATAATACTGCATATTCTGCACTATTTTTGGCATGCCTGTTTTTAGTGCACTTCGTAGGATGTGTTGCTTTTGTAATGGTACCAATTTGAGACTGGAAGAATCGCAATCGGCACCCCCAGAGGGGACGCCCAATAGAGATATGTATGTTAAACATGGTCTTTCTTCTATAATGTACAGCACATTATGGAATAAATACACTCGTGCGGATCCTGAGTTACGTTGGCCTATGCATGGGTCATTTGATTTGCGAAAGATTGAGTATGTGGAACAATGTATGTGTAAGCGAAGGTCTAGGCAAGATATGTTTGACTGTGTACGAATGTGGGAGAAAGAAGTGCGTTGACGAGTGAAGCGTGAGCAAGCCTTGCTTGAGAAAGAGCAGCGGAAGAATGTATATGTAAAAGCATTGGAAATGAGAAAGAAAGAAATAAACGATTTAAAGTAGATAGAAGAGAAAGAACGTAAATTACAGGTAACTGGCCAATACACTGTTCAGCAACCTCTCTATCCTATCCTTAATAAACCACACAATGATTTTTTGTTACTAGATCGCCCTCCACCTCCGTATGTCGTTCCTTCTGCCCCTCATGAATTAGCTGAGGTCCCCGGTACGGAGCAACAGAAGATACGAGACAGTCGCTCTATGTTGCCTGTTGAGCGTGCGTCTGAGCTTAGATCTACTGCTCGTAAAACAATTTGTAGCGTTGTCTCTGCTTCTGAACTTTGAGACAAAATGAAAGGGTGGACAGAAAAGGAGCAGCTATATTTTACTGAGGCATTTGGCACAGAAGTTATTGAACTATTTCGGAAATATTCTGATGAGTTAGAGCCCGATGATGTAGCAGCTGATCATAAGCAAATGCGTGATGGTCTTTTTGTTTTCTCCCAGGTGGGTGATGCAATCAGGCGTTTGGTGAAATTATGTGTTGCAGCAGTCCGTTTGCGGAGGAGAAAAGGGCCATGGACGTAGTTGCACGGACATCTCAGACTGGCGGGGTGCAAGCTACCATCTTCGGAACAGATAAGACTATGATAGTTCACGCAAAACCAATGCGGGAGGCCCCGCCTTTGTATGTTCCTCCTAAAGGATCGGGTACAAGTGATGACAAAACTTCTGTTGATGCTAAGGGTTATTTTATTTATAATTGGGTGTATACTCCTTGGAATAGGGCAGATGTCATGGCACTTAAAACAGCATTACCTGACCCGCAGAAAAATCCAGCTGCCTTTTATGAGGAAGTTGAGGGAGCAATTAGTTCTTGTACTATGACTTTGGCTGACATTGATTTATTTTTCGGATTGATATTACCGCCAGATAAGTGGAGAACTGTTCGTAAAGTTGATGATCGTGTAGCTTTTAGGGCGTCATGGAAAGAATTAGAACAGATGGACGGGGATAGGGAACCTGCGAAAAAGCCGTATCAGTTGATTCTAGATCTTCCCGCAGCCATATTAGTTAAGTTAAAAATGATTATTCCCCCTAAAAAGATAGATTGGAATGTTTTAGCGTCTTGTAAGCAAAAGATTTCTTTATACGCTTTGAAGAAGCATTTCATGATTTTAGCGGGCAGTTATTGTCAGATGATACTGGCAGACATGTGTTCGTCAATAAATATGTCGCAAATCTGTTACCAGGAATAGCTAGTCGTCTAAAAGCTAGTGAAAGTTCATCGACTACCTCTACTCTGGTTTCTCTTTTGACTATGGCTCAGTATTATGAACGTCAGGAATTAGAAGCAAAAGGTAGCGAGGATAAAAAGATTAAAGAATTAAAGACAAAGGTTATGTTGGCTCAAGCTTATGGTCCGCCTTTTAGAGGTAGTGATAGAGGTGGACATGGATCTTATGGTTCTACTTACACTCGTTCAAATTAGTCTGTTGATCAGTGTGCGTATTGTAAGAAATTTGGACATTGGGCTGCCAATTGTCCAGCACTATGTGTTCAGCAGTGTTCACGTGGTTGGGGACAAATGAGAAATTGCTCAAGATATTCAGGGCCTAGAAGAAGCACGAATGATCATGCTAGGGTTGATGCTAATGTACGAGGGCAGGATGGGTTTAACACTTTTGATAGACAGAACCAATACCAGATGTCTAACTATGTGCAGCCTGATTTCCAAGATTCTGCTTATGCATAGGATTGCCTAGGATGGGGTAAGGAATCAGTTGAAGTTCCAGTAGATCAGAGGGGTCCCTATGTTACAGCACAGGTTTTGGGTTCTACTGATCAGTTTCTGGTTGATACAGGAGCTACTCGTAGCGCCTTGTCTAAACAATTGATTCCAAGGGTTCCCCTGTCTGGCTTAACCATTACATCGATAGGTTTCGATGGAACACCTTCCCCTAGCCCATTGTCACAACCACTTGCATTCCATGTTGATAAATTTACTGCTCCATGTCCGTTTTTGCTTTCTCAAAATACACCAGACAATATTGTGGGTCTTGATATGCTCAAGTATTTCAGGGCTACAATACGATGCTCTCCTGAAGGGGTGCGTGTTATTTTGAATGATAATCATCCTGTGATGGAAAGAGTTTGTCTTGTTAAAGAGGATATTGCATTAGCTTCACTCCCTAGTACTTTGTTGGCTACTTCAGATACTGATGTGGGACAAATTATTATTCCACCGGTACATATTAGTGTCAAGAAGGGAGCTTTATTGCCACGTTTGCCACAATACAAAATTTCACAGGAGGGCGAAGAAGCACTCACACGAATTGTGCATGATCTTATTGCAGTTGGAGTTGTTGAGGAAGTTCCGTATAATCTTTGTACAGTCCGATTCTTCCTATTCTGAAAAAGGATACTGATACTAGGATTTACCGATTCATTATTGATTTACGAGAAGTGAATAAGATTGTGGTACCACAATATCCTGTGGTATCTGACATCACAACACTTCTTACTTTGGTTCCCCCGACAGCAACTACGTTCTCTGTGATAGACTTGAAGAATGCTTTCTTTTCGATTCCTATTCATCCTGACAGCCAATATTTGTTTGGTTTTACTTTGAATAAACCATCCTATAGATTTTGCAGAGTTCATCATATCATCATATATAACTTTATTTCGGCTATAAGCCATAAAAGTAAACAATACAAGACATAACATGATTAAGAAGCATAGCACTTTAAAAATTTTAAGAATGTATAGACAACGTTATTTTTAAACATTTTTTGTTTTTACGAAATCTCAAAGACATATAAAAGTATTAGGTTGTTAAAATTTAACTTCAATTAATTAAAATGTTATCAAACTAATTAAATATAATCTAAAATCAGGACATTAGAAGCACATGATTATCAGAATTCTAGTTCGTGTCACCTGTGTATTTTACAAGAACCTTGCCGCTGAGTGACCAATTTTAACATTTGTCTCTGTTATCCGAGATAAAAGAAGAAAATTGCATAATTTACTTTTTTTTTTTTTTTTTAAGAACCCTAAATAAATAGTGAGGTCATATATTTATAAAACATACAAATCGTCATTATTCTTTAAACTAAAATCCAGACCGTTTAGGTTTTAGGTTCATCCGGTTAAAAACTGATGTATTAAGTGAATATAGTCTAGAACCAATGTATTAAAATTACACATTTATAATAGTTCTTTTGTTCTTAGTAACCATGCACTTCGCAGATATCCCACCACAGAAAAAACTATTTTATCATTTGTATCAGTTGTTAGGAGTCGTAATGCCGTATTCCATTCCCTTATCCCAATAGCCCTACATAGTGGAGCAATCCACTTTTTCCTAGGTACCAAATATCTAGGGCAGAAAAACATAAAGTGCGCGAGTGACTCTTTTGTCTTTTGACAATGATGGCAGTATATTGAATTGCAGTCCTCCGGTCTCCATTGCGCTGTAAATGACTTAAGCGGAAGAGTCCCTAGTCTAAATTTAATAAATAGTGTTTTGGTATATGGAGGATTTACATTATCCATATAGGCCTCGAACTTGGGACTACATTTATGGTCTAAGAACTGCAAAGTCAGACTACCATGATTTTTTAACCAAATTTGGGTCAGAATGCTCTCCCAGTAACACCTTTTTACACGTTCCTTTGTTCCCTTTGCCAAATTGTGGGGAGCACTCCACACCTCCTCCATTTTAAGAAATTTACACGTATCTCTGATGTATCTGAACCAAGGGATCTTTAATACGCTGTCATTTGCAAGAAATTCATCTAGTGCTTTATGGAGAATGGACCGGTCCTCTGAGGACCAAAGATTAATCCAATACATTAGGGGTCTTAATGCAATTTCATTGTGTATTTCATTTAGGGCTAAATCAAATCTTAGTGGAGTGAGAGGGGTGCTCATCGGCAACTTTAGGAAATTTCGAATAAACCGGTTTTCTACAGTGGTCAGACACCTAGAGTTGGTATGACCCCAAAGCTCGGCACCATAAATTGAGGCCGCTACTGCCACTGATTTGTAAACGGTGATGGCAGGTGTTATCTCCCCTTCACAAGTATTAGGCAAAGGTCTATAGTGATAGCTAAGAAAATAGCTAAGTGTTGTCAGACTCTTCTTAATCTGTGCCGACCAACGTTGGTCGTCACTTAACCTAATCCCCAAATAATCAAATTGTCTGACTCTCTCCACTGGTTGGCCTGCTATCATCATTTTCCCCCTAAATAGTTTGTGTGGGTTATAGGCCATAAACTTAGATTTTGTTGAATTAATTTCAAGTCCTCTGTTAGAGCAAAAATTATAAAAAGTGTCCAATTCATTTTGCAAGCCCATAGGTGTTCTTGAAATTAGTAAGGTGTCATCGGCGAACATTAAAATAGGGACTGGGGTTCCAGCTAATCTAGGGGCATCATGATTACAGTGTAGCAATTGGTCCACAGCACCATTTATGTAGAGGTTAAATAGTGTTGGTGCCAAGATGCAGCCCTGCCTAACCCCTCTATTGACGGGTATGGCTTCCGTTAGGTCGCCACTATCTGACCAACGTACATGAGCGTAAGTCCCTTCATGGAGATATCTAATCAGTCTTAGTAGTTCGCTATTGGGTTGATAACTCTCCATAACTTCCCATAATGTATCCCGAGGTACCATGTCAAAAGCAGCTTTTAAGTCGATAAAAGCTACATACAGTTGACTTTTGTTGAATGACAGGTATTTCCAGCAGAGGAGGTTAAACCTAAATACCTGGTCTATTGTACTCACTCCTCTTCTGAAGCCTCCCTGGGATTCTGAGAGAATTTGGGCATCATCTATCCATGTCTGTAATCTGTTCAGCACTTGCTTAGCGAAGATTTTTTGGCTAACATCAATAAGACTGATAGGTCTATAGTTGTTAGGTTGTTCCCTTGGCCCTTTCTTATAAATAGGGACTATAACTGCTCCTTGCCATGTAGTAGGGAGTCCTCCCCCCCTCAGTATTTCGTTACTAAGTGCGTTTAGATACAATGACCACGTTGTCAGACGAGAAAGATATAAATCTCCTGGGATACCATCAAGACCAGGGGCCTTTCCCTTGCGTGTGGATTGGAGAGCCTCTGTTGTTTCTTTTATGGAGAATAAGTCCAGGTCAAATTTGGGTGGTGTTGTACTCCCCCACGTTAGGGTATTGCCAACAGGATCATTAGGTTTTAGTAGGGGTGTAATAGTGCTATTGGTATGTGGTTTTCTGTATATATTTGAAAAGTGCGTCATCCAAATTTCTGGCTGGATGACAGGGTAACTTTCCATTTCTTGAGGGCTACTCTTATCTGACACTAGTTTCCAGAATAGGTTAAGATCTTTCTCCTGGAGCGCCACAACCATCTTGTTCCAATTCCTATTCGCCCATTCTTTTTTTGCATTTTTAAGTACATCTTTGTATACAGTCCTGCTCTTCCTTATCTCTCTTAAATTCCCTTCCTTAAGTGCTCCCAGTAAGTGTATCTTAGCTTGACGGCAGGAGTTGGAGAACCACCTAGAGGTTTTAATCACAGTCTCTGTCCGCCTCCTTACCGTCTGAAAGTGTGGTTTTAGTCGGATGGCCAAGATATTATGAAGATAGACCAAATCAACCAATTTGATATTTGTATGTTTCAGGGGGGAAAGTGTTGTTGCAACTGTTCTATAGATCGCTAGCTGGAAATTTACATCACTTTCAACCCGATCCCATTTCACATTTTTACGGTCATTGGTCCTAATGAGGGCACTATTTGAAGTCCACGTTGATAGTGTCTTGGAACTAAATAAGATAGTGGAAAAGGAGGTACTTAAGGCTAGATGGTCACTATCAATGCGAGGGAGAACTATCATGTCAGTTAGGGATTTCCAGAGGGCGTCATTTACTAAGACATAGTCCAGGTGGCTAGTATATACACCTCTCCTATATGTAGGTGACGCCGGATTGTCTGATCTGGTATTCCCATTTACTATTCTTAATCCCTTTATTTTTATTAGGTCTTCCAGTAGGTCTAAGGCTCCTCCTTCTTTCTTAGATGTAATTTGCACCGGCCCTGATCTATCCCATGAGTCTGTGAACTGGGATCCCTCTTGCTGATTGCCACCTCCGCGGTTCAATTGCATATTGAAGTCGCCCGCAACCATTATACCCCGCCCAATAGGTAAGCAGTTAAGAAATTCTACTATTGAACTCATCTGGATGGTCTGGGTCCTTTGGGTGCCAGGTCTAATATATAAATTTACAATTATTATGTTAACAAGACCTTTAACAGTACTAATTTCAACTGCAACGGCTAATAAATCCCTCAAAGGGGATACTATCTCTTTAACTTTTGGGAACAAGTCGTGTTTTAACCAAATTATCAGGCCGCCTGAAGCCCTACCTGATGGTGATGGTAATGCAGCCTTCTGGAAGGTCCAATAGCCTTCTCTATTTACTACAGATGGCGCCCAGGTCTCCTGTAATAAAATGATGTGGTGTTGATCTATAAGTCTGCACCAGTCAGGATTAGCTATTTTCTGAGTCAGGCCTGCCACATTCCAGGATAGAATCTTAATCGGTGGGTCATGGTCATGCCCATTTTCTGGTAGATTTTCCCTAGTCTCATATGTACAAAATATTTCTTGCTGGGACTTTCCCTTTGGCGAGCCACTACAATAAGTTTTAGGCTCTGCTCCCAGGATATTAGGTAAGTCATTTTTTGTAGTATAAGAGTCGGGATTGGGTATGCCATTGCTCCCAACTTCAACGGCAGGAACTTCAACGGCAGAGACTTCGCGTCAATCTATGTCTGAAGTATGGGTTTGCTTTCGATCCCTTCTCTGCGGGCAAGAATATTGGGCCATTATAGTACTATTTATCTCTTGTGGAGACCGGTTTGTCAATGATTGCGGAAGTTTGTGAACAAGTGTCATTTGGGAGGAGGTGCCCGGTCTCATTCTTTCCTCAAGTGCCAAAAGGCCCTTAACTAGATTCTGACTGGTCAATTTTATCCCTATGAGATCTGATGTTGAACCTATTTTTATAAGTCTCTGTGCAATGACTATATCGTCCCTTATAATGGATCTACACTTCTTTGTCCTTCTTATCCAATGTATAACTTTATTTTTAAGGGAATCCCCTTGCTCAAATTGATCTTTACTTAGCTTCGGGACGTTTGTTATGTAAATATCATAGACGTTATGTCTAGTCTGGCATTGGAGATTTTGCAGAGTTCCTCAAGGCTATACTGAGAGTCCTAGTATTTATAGTCAAGCATTAAAACGACAACTTGATTCTTTTGTTTTGCCTGAAGGTGTGGCTCTCATACAATATGTCGATGATATTTTGTTGGCAGCTGATACCCCTGAGCAATGTGAAAAGTGCACTTTGTCCTTACTTTCCTTTCTTGATTCACACCATCATAAAGTGTCACCTTTTGTCTATGGAGGGCCGTGCACTTACATCAGATCGTATTCAAGCAATTTTAGACACACCAGTACCCTCTACTCAGAAAGATGTTTGTGCATTCCTTGGTCTTACTTCTTTTTGTAGGCAATGGATATTAGGATTTTCACACATTGTCAAACCTTTGCTAGCACTTTTGACTAAAGATACTCCAATGCCCCTCCCATGGACAGATGAATGTGAGACTGCTTTCCGGCAGCTACGACAAGCCCTTTGTTCAGCACCAGTGTTAGGTACTCCAGATTACATGAAGCCTTTTGCACTTTACGTACATGAGAAAGATGGATGTGCATTGTCAGTTTTAGTACAGACACATGGCGATAAGCAGTGTCCCTGTGTATATTTTTCAGCAGTACTTGATCCTGTCGCTCAATGGTTGCCTGGGTGTTTTCGTTCAGTTGCGGCAACAGCTGTGTCTATACGTCAGAGTAAAGGGATAGTTTTGTCACATAAGCTGTTGGTGTTAGTACCCCATGCGGTTGATGCTCTTTTAAATCAAACAAAGACGCAACATTTAACTAGCTCTTGCCTGACAGGATATGAATTGACATTGCTGGCTCCTCACATTACACTGAAGAGATGTGCAACACCAAACCCAGCCACTTTGTTGCCATATCCGGTGACTCAGCCTCAGTCACAAGAAACACATGATTGTATATTCCTTACCGAGGAACAGACAAAGGGTCGTATTGATTTGCAAGATACGCTCCTTCCAGATGTAGACAGGGATTTGTGGGTTGATGGGTCTTGTTTGAAGTTGCCAGACGGTACGACCTCAGCTGCATATGCAATCACCACAATACACACGGTAATGGAGACAGCTCGTATACCACAGAAGTCAGCTCAAGCAGCTGAACTAATAGCTTTGACACGAGCATGTGAACTTAGCACTGCCTTATGTGTGAACATTTATACAGACAGCCGCTATGCTTTTGGAGTGGCTCATGATTTTGGTTTGCTTTGGAAGGAGAGAGGCTTTCTCACATCCCACAGGATGCAGATAATGCACAGAGAATTAGTGCATAACCTCTTGACTGCATTGACATATCCAAAGAAAATAGCTATTGTGAAATGTAGTGCACACAAGAGAGTGACCGATAAGATAGGGCAAGTTAATGCCCTTGCGGACCGCGTAGCACGTGAGACTGTGATGCAGCGAAACACTACTTCTATGTATGTAGTGAAGTCACAAGCTGAAGGTTGGCATAATGCTAGACAAGACGTATTAGATATACAGAAATCTGCTTCTGTGAAAGAACGTGAGCAATGGTCTGAAGAAGGAGAATTGGATGATGAGGACTGTTGGCGGAATAAGCAGATGGATAAATAGAAATTGCCTATAGCTTTTGTACAACCTATGGTTCAGATGGCACATGGGCTGGCACATGTTGGAGCTTTAACAATAACGAATTTGCTTACGCAAGTTTGGGAGCATCCAGAAATTTCCAGTACAGTTAAGAGAGTAGTACAGTCTTGTTTGATCTGTTTACAATACAATCCTGGAAAAGGGACACGAACTCCTGCGGGAGGGTTTGCTACACCAACTGCACTTTTCAAAGTTCTACAAATGGATTTCAGCTTGATCGCTGCAACAATTTGTCTTTGGTGGTGGTATGTGCCTTCAGTAAATGGATAGAGGCGTACCCCACAAAGGATAATACTGCCATTACCACAGCGCAGGTGCTTTTGAAATACTTTTTCCCTAGGTTTGGTGTTTTCAGACTTTTATGGAATGATAGCAGACCTCTTTTTGTTGGGGAAATTATTAAGTATGTCCTGAAAGGATTAGGGATCAAACAGAAGTTCCATGCGGTTTTCCACCCACAATCAGCAGGGTTGGTGGAAAGGTATAATGCTACTTTGAAGCTGAAGTTAGCAAAGATACAGGCTTCCACATCTTTAACTTGGCCGGATGCATTAGCGTTGGCATTATTGTCTATTAGGGCAGTGCCACACTCTTGAACAGGCCTTACCCCCTATGAAATAGTATTTGGAAGGCCAATGAACATTTGGGGAGTTCCTAAGCCAAATTCTGTATATGATGTACCTTGTGTCCTGATGAATGATTATTTGGCACAGGTAACCGACAATTTGGTTTCTATTCATCAACAGGTTCGAGAAGCACTTCCTGACAGATCTACAGGTGAAGGCCATGAACTCCGACCTGGGGACCAGGTGATGATTAAGTCCTTTGAAAGATCAAGCAGCTTGGAACCAAGGTGGCGAGGCCCAGAGCAGGTGCTCCTTGCAACAGGGACAGCAGTTTGAGTGACGAACCGAAAGAATTGGGTCCATAGTACTCACTGCAAGAGAGTGCTACCTACCTTGGTGGAACCTGCTGTGCTGACCGATCATCGAGAGATCTTGACTATGGAGAAAGGCTGTGCTATATCACCTGACGAATCTGCAGAGGTCTTCCCGGACCATACGATTTCTGGAGCATTGTGATATAATTTGAGACCGAGGAAAGAATATGTAGTGCTGAAAAAAACTGGTTGAGCTACCGCCCTGGGTTAGTGAAATGGAGAGCCAATGTGGCAAGTGGGGGGATCAGCCATGCATTAGAGTAATGACACCCGTCTTGGCCCGTGGTGAAGAAATCAGTGGCTGCCCAGGGATAAGAGCTCCAACAACTATTTTTTATTATTTTCTGGCAGGGTCGATTATCACTGTTGCTAAAATGAATAACAAAGTGATCATTAGTACTATGGGGTTTGTTGTTGTTTTGGTGGTTACAGCAATAATCACCTGGTTTGTTGAAAAGATGGCTCCTGCTCGTGAGTTTTTTGTTGCCACTACTCCAGTACCAGAGGATCACTATTACTTTACACTTCCCTATCAGGAGCAGAAGCACCGTCAATCGTACTTCAATAATACTTTCATTCAGATGTTGCATCATACTCATAATGCTAAAAATACTACTAACTGTTGGGTATGTGGAATGATACCTGCTCATCAAAAGAAAGGAGGAACACCTTTCATTCCTCTTCTTTTTTCACACAATGGTTCTTGTCAAGCTTGGTATACACTTTTGTTTGCATCTGGAAAACGTACAGAGGGCGGACTTCTTTTTCGCCTTAATAAAGTACGCTACCAAGACAAAGATGGGTACCCCCAAACCAAAGGAACTAAATGGGAATGGGAAGAGTATCAACCGGACAATGTTTCAATACCATGTCTTCACAAATATAAGAGACTCTGACAAGAAAGAACAATTTGTGATTTATGTTGCAAAAACTAAAGCAGATTTATGTATACGTAGCATTGGGCAAATTCCAGTGGGGACAAGCGATTGTACCTTGATTTTAACTATTGAGGGTGTAAATATTAGTAGTTTTACAGCTTCACCTAATATATATTTTGTTTGTGGTAACTATGGATATTACCAACTACCTGTTGGGTGGTCAGGTGTGTGTTATGTATCTTTTCTATTACCCACTGTGTTTTTGGCACCGGCATCATATCACCTAGATTTTAAACTGTTCAATGACATCATTAAAAATAGATATAAAAGGACAATAAGTACAAATGAGGTAGACCAAACGGACACTAACCTGCAACAATATGTTGATTTTAATTTAGGGTTGTTCTCCTTTGTGGGTGCTGCGTTAAACAGTAGGAAAGTGAGACGATTGACTAGGGTTGTGGAAGCTGTTACCAATCAGGCAGCTCTGGCACTTGGGAATATTACTGAGGAGCTCCAAATTGCGAGGATTGTAGCGCTCCAAAATCATATGGTACTAGATGTGATATTAGCTGATCGAGGTGGTGCAAGTCGCATCATTGGTAGTAGTTGCTGCGTTTTCATTCCAGATCACTCACCTTCAGTATATCATGCAATTTCTAAATTGCATAAAATTGCTGCAGAAATTCACACAGAGACTGGCACTTGGACTATTTCTTGATGGTTTTGGGCTCTTGGTTCCGCTTGGGTTTGGAAACTACTGACTATCCTGTGTGTAATGATTGCAATATTTTTCACATGCTGTATCTGTATTTAGTGTGGTCCAATGTTCTGCTCCATGTGTATTACTGCTTGTATGCCTACAAAAAGAAATATTACAGAAATGAAAGCACAACACATGTTAGATAAGGAAATAGCTGAAATGATGAGCATAAATATACAAGATGAATATTTAGATTATCCCAGAAAGACGAATGGCTTAAGTTAATGCTGAAAGGGTCGTCTGTTGCAAGTTAGTAGCGATTAGATTAAGCATTAGCAGAAGACATCTTGTATTTAGCAACTAATGTGAACATTTCGCGGAATCCATTTTGTATTCATGGCAGCCATTATCTCTGCCACATGCTGCCATGTGCTCGCCATGTGCTCTGTCCTACCTTCCTGTTAACTACTCTTGAAAATCGGTCTAGTGACAAGTTATATTTAGCATCTCCCACTTTCGCACATGCCCAGTAAGATCTGCAGCGGTTAGTAATTAGTAACAGACAGTAATGTGTCTACTAGTCCTTGAAAACTGTTAGCCCCTCCTACCTGTCGACTGTGCATTTCCATATGACCTTATATGTATACAAGTCTTGCTTCTATAATTGTACCACCTTCTTTTAGCCCCTGCGTGGTTATAAAAGGGCCATGCTCTCTTAGTTCAGTGTGCTACTTCAAACATTACCGAAGGGTGCTGTTTGAACTGTAGTACCACCTCATGAGGTTTAATAAACTTTGGGGGTCATTTCAACCCTAGCGGTACGGGACCGCCAGGGCTGAAATGACGGAAGCACCGCCAACAGGCTGGCGGTGCTTCCAGGGACATTACGACTGCGGCGGAAGCGCCGTGTTCGCACCGCTGGGGCCGGTGGCTTTCCACCACAATGGCCCCCGCGGTTGTAATCCACCAGGTCAGCGCTGCTAGCAGCACTGCCCAGGGGATTACGAGTCCACCTACCGCCAGCCTTTTCCTGGCGGTTTGAACCGCCAAGAAAAGGCTGGCGGTACGGGGAGTCGCGGGCCCCCTGACTGGGCCCCATGCGGCTTTTCACAGTCTGCTCTGCAGACAGTGAAAAGCGCAACGGGTGCAACTGCACCCATCGCACGGCTGCAACACCGCCGGCTCCCATGTTGCGGCCCACATCCCCGCTGGGCTGGCGGGCGGAAACTCTGTTTCCCCTGCCGGCCCAGCAGGGATGTCAAAATGGGCACCGCAGGAGTGCGGCTGCACAGCGGTTACATCTTGGCGGGCGGCGGTTGCCGCCCGCCAATGTTGTAATGAGGCCCTTTGTCTTTTATTTCAGTTTCTGTGCCAACTTCTTCCTATATGGTCTGAGGACTTTGTGCGGAGAAGGGCGAACCCCTTGCACTAGTAGGCCTTGCTGAGGCTTACTTCGACACACCCACCAAGAGTTATCATTGTCATTCTCATCCAACTCTTTTTTTTTCATTCTTGACAAACAATCAGCAGTTCTGTGGAAAAAAGTATTCCTTACATATATTCGTGTTTGCGGCAGCAATTTATCAGTGGACAGGAAAACCTCTGTTCTACAACATTGTCTGGGAGCGGAAGGACTGGAGATTTTGGAAACTACATTCAGTCAACACTCCTGCGGGCGCAGATGGAGACTCTACTTTAAATGAGGTTTTAAGTCTCCATTTCCTTTTCTTCCAACCACAACGGGTGCAATCCATTCAGCTGCTTCTACTTTCTCAATTATGCCTTGAGACAGCAACCTCTGAAGTGCCACTTTCACTTTATCTTGAATACTGAAGGGAATGTTTCTAACCTTACAGGCAACAGGTGATGCATCTTTTTTTAATTTCAATGCGATGCTTATATCCTTTAATGCAGCCCACCTTACTATTGAAAAAGTCTGGAAATTTGCTCATCAATTCTTCACCCAAACTACAAATCTTCTGCACTTGTACTTGTGATACAGAGTTGGGGTTTAGTATAAGTCCCAACAATTTCTGATGTGGCCAACTTAGTATGGTATCACCTACAACAGGAACATACACCTTCCCTCCAATTGTGTTCCCTTTGAAAACAACCCTAGCATCGAATTAGCCTTTTAACTCTATGGGTTTCCCACCATAACTGTAAGGTGTAACATCAGGTGCATGAAGAATCACTTTGCTCTGAAAATATGTAGCATAATCAGTTTCCAAAACTAAAGTCAATTTTGCCCCTGAGTCCATCATCATCGGTATTTTAACACCATCCACCTCCACAATATCGGTAGGATACTCACACAGAACATTAGAGATACAATTCACATCAATAACTATTTGGAGAATGAAACTTTTTTCATCATCATCCTCTTTATCACAGTCAACCTCATTCACTTTCACTATCTATTTCTCTAATGACTTACAGCACCTGGCAAAATGACCCTTTTTGCCACACTTCTTACACACCATATTAAAAGCAGGAAACTCTCTGCTGTTAGCTAAATGTGAAGCAGAATTGCATCTGAAACAAAGTAATCTCGCTTTTGCACTGGAATTTCCCTTAGGTTTAGTCTTTGCATCTAAGGATTGAATAGTATGAGATACAATTTTCGATTTCCTTAGATTCTCAATACAGGATTCAGAATGCTCAATCTGTTTGGCTACAACTAAAACCTTATCTAAAGTAGGGTCACCTTTTGACCACACAGCTTCCCTTATTTTGTCACTTCTGCACTCCAGCATGAATTGATCGCGGATGCGTTCATCTAAATCTTCACCAAACTTGCATTGAGCTGCCAATTTATGTAAATTTGTTACGAAGTCCTCAACAGTTTCAGTATTGTTCTGTTTACATTTCCCAAACTAATACCTCTGAAGAATAATAGACACCTTAGGTAAGTAATGTCTATCTAATTTAACCAATGTTATCTCAAATTCATTTAAAGTAGAGTCTCCATCTGCGCCATCAGGAGTGTTGACTGAAGGTAGAGTCTCCAAAATCTCCTGTCCTTCCGCTCCCAGACAATGTTGTAGAACAGAGGTTTTCCTGTCCGCTGATAAATTGCTGCCACAAACACGAATATATGTAAGGAATACTTTTTTCCACTTGTTCCACGGAATAGGTGGATCCCCTGGTATTGACAGAAAAAACAGTGGCGGAGTAATATTTTGCATTATTCCATAATGGTACAGAGGATATAGAAAAAGAAGGGAAAAAAAAACACAGTATACTTAGAGTTTAGATGGAGGCTTTAAAATTACATTTGAATGGATCAAAATGGACAAACAGTATAGTTGTTAGAAAATTTTCAATGTCCAGAGGAGCCACAATATAAGTTAACCTCTTGAAAGAGAACTTGAATTTACATATCGGGAAAATTGTCACTGAATTTCGTCGATGATGACAGTTACAAAATTTCCAATTAAAAGCAGGCGAGTGATGTGAAGTAACACGAGTATGGTTCTTAGATGTCAAATGGTTGGAAATAGCAGGGCACGTTGAAAGGGGAAGACAGTCACATAATTTGCAATTGAAATAAGACACGTTCTGAAAACTAACACGATGATAGTTTGTAATGTATAATGTTTCTGAAGATGTAGTGCGCCCTGGGAAGAAGCAGGCTCGAGAAGAAAATCACAAGCGACGTGTGCTATAAATGACAAGAGCCGCAAGGAAGGCTTCACATGAGATGCGTGGTTTAGAATAACAGAGCAGTGAGTGAAGCTTCAGAATAAATAGCGTGGCTTCAAGCAAACGCATGAGGTTGCTTGTGGTTGCTTCGAAACAGAGGAACTCAAGCTTGAATAGCGCGGCTACAAAGCAAACGCTTGCGGTTGCTTGGAAACGGGAGGCGTCTCTAGGAGCGGACGCGTAGCTCCATAGATGAAAATGCATTGTCACAGCAACATGACGCAAGGAGCCACGAGCAAGTGAAAACGTTGTCACGGCAATAGAAAGGGTGCCGGTGGATAAAAAATAACTCGTAGAAAGCCTCAAAAACACAGGCTTCTGAGTATACAAAACTCGGATGGAAAAATGAAGTAAATAAACATCACACTATCCACAATCACAGTACCTTAGTGTGTGACACGAACCATGAGTGTGTTGAAGTTTCCAATAATTCCATGATAGGTTTGAAGTCCAAATCGTCGCCAAAGTGTGGTAAATCCTTTGGTAATAGAAGTGAATGTAGCCTGGATAATCGTAAGAAGATCTTCTTTATTGTAGAAAGACGAAGGTAACAAAAACTCCAACCACACCTGCAAGAAGTTCCTCTTGCTCCAACTGTATAAAACACATTAGCATTCCAGATATCCCAAGAGCTGGTGCAGGTGGGGTGACCAGACCATACCAACTACGATATATAACACATGTGAACAGTTGTCCTAAGAGTAAAATATACAATACAATAAAATAAGATAAAATATGAAACATACAATACTACACTACCTTTCCCCTTCAAAAGACAAAATTAAAAAAATAAAAAGGAGTATAAATCAAAATATAAATTACCAGGTTCTGTTACCCAGAATCCTTTGCAAACCTCAAAATTTGTCCAAAAAAACAATTTTTCCTCTCATTTTGGTAACAGAAAGTTCTGGAATCACAGAGGAGCCACAAATTTCCTTCCTCCCAGCGTTCCCCCAAGTCTCCCAATAAAAATGGTACCTCACTTTTGTGGGTAGGCCTACTGACCGCGAAAGGAAATGCCCCAAAGCACTATCTGGACACATCAAAATTATCAAATACAAAACTACCTGTTTTTGCTGGGGGGCACCTGCGTTTTTGGTCCTGGGCTCAGCAGCCATCTAGGGAAACCTACCAACCCCAGACATTTCTGAAAACTAGACACCCGAAGGAGTCCAGGGAGGTGTGACTTGCGTGGATCCCCCAATGTTTTCTTACCCAGAATCCTCAGCAAACCACAAATTTAACTAAAAAAAACACATTTTTCCCACATTTCTGTGTGGGATCACTGCGCTGTGACAAATGTCATACCACCCAACATTCCCCTCAGTCTCCTGGTACAAAATGATACCTCATTTGTATAGGTGGGCCAAGTGCTTGTGACAGGGAAGAGCCAAAAACATCTCAAAATTGAGGGGGAACCAAAGCGGGTCCAAAAGGGCAGTTTGAAAAAAAATATTTTTAGGCTGCCAAGTGCAGCAGAATTTTTATCTGTATAGATGAGACAATGCTGGGTGGTAGTAATTCCGTGGATTCCTGCAGATTTTGGAAGGTTCCATCACAAAAATGTGGGAAAAATGTGTGATTTCCAGCAAAGTTGGAGGTTTGCAGGGCATTGTGGGTAAGAATATGGTGCAGGGTGCATTTGAAACACACCACCCTGGAATCACCCAGATGTTTAGTTTTCAGATGTGTCTAGGTCTTGTGGATTTTTCTACATGGCAGCGTCCAAAAGTCCATAAAGTGCAGCCCTCACCATTCCAAGTGGGACGATTTTTAGAGTTAGCCAAGCTCTCCTGGCCCAAATGTAAAACCAAAACCCAAAATAATCAAATGACTTCTTGCTTGCTGAGGGATAAGATGTTTTAGTGTACGGGGGAGAGCCGAAAGACTGTTACCCCCTTCAGTTGGGGTGGGGGCATAACCAGGCCCATACTGGTTGGTAGCCGCCACCCCACTATTTTTTTTTTAATTCCCTGGCATCTAGTAGACTTTCTGCCCCCGGGGTGTGGTTCGGGGTAATTGCCTCATCTGCCCACTGGTGGGCAGAACAACTTTGGCCCCATTTATTTGGGGGTGGGGGGTTGGCCATACCCCCACCCTCTTATTTTGGAAAAAAACTTCCCTGGTCTCTGGTGGTCTTTCCTTCCAAAAATAGGCCAATCTGCCCCCAAGGGGGGCTGATATGGCCATCAGTAATGTGCCCCCATGGGGAGCGACCCTTGCCCAAGGGGCTGCCCC
This sequence comes from Pleurodeles waltl, assembly GCF_031143425.1. Classification (NCBI taxonomy): domain Eukaryota; kingdom Metazoa; phylum Chordata; class Amphibia; order Caudata; family Salamandridae; genus Pleurodeles; species Pleurodeles waltl. Next base: position 1,081,931,905 of record NC_090437.1, on the reverse strand, counting down.
CTTAAAGAAAACACACACACCAATCCCTGGCAGATCTGCCTAAGAGAAATACCCTGATGTGCCCCCAAGGGGAGCAGTATGGCCAAAATAAATTTGCCCCCCCCAGGGGAGCAACCCTTGCCTAAGGGGTCACTCCCCTTGCGTGAAATTGGCGCTAAAAAAAAACCCCCGGTGCTTAGTGGTTTCTGCCCCCCTTGGGGGCAGATCGGCCTAATAGAAATAAGCTGATCTGCCCCCAAGGGGAGCAGAAATGGCCTAAAAGAAATTTGCCCCCCCAGGAGAGCGACCCTTGCCTAAGGGGTTGATTCCCTTGAGTGAAATTGGCGCAAAAAAAAAAACCCGGTGCCTAGTGGTTTCTGCCTCCCTTGGGGGCAGATTGGCCTAACAAAAATCCGCCGATCTGCCCTCAAGTGCACAGAAATGGTCTAAATACAATTTGCCCCCCAGGGGAGCGACCCTTGCCTAAGAGGTTTCTGCCCCCCGGGGGCAGATCGGCCTAATAACAATAGGCCCATCTACCCCCTGGGGCAGAAAAGGCCTAAAATAAATTCCCCCCCCCCCCCGGGAAGCGACCCTTGCCTAAGGGGTCGCTCCCCTTCCGTGAATTCACCATTAAAAAAAACTCCCTGGTGTCTAGTGGTTTCTGCCCCCCTTGGGGGCAGACTGGCCTCATAAAAATAGGCCGATCTGCCTCTAAGGGGGGCAGACATGGCCTAAATGTAATTTGCCCCCCTGGAGAGCGACCCTTGCCCAAAGGGTCGCTCCCCTTATGCCAGTTTCCCTTTTATAATAAATCCATGGTGTCTATTGGGCAGTTCAGAAGCCGGATTGCTTCACGATCCGGCTTCTGAAATGCTCTGAGAGAGTTCAAAGGGAAGGAAATTCCTGTCCTTCCCTTTGAAGCCTCTCATGACCCCATCCCATAATCGGAAGAGAAATGCACGCTGACGTAATCAGATGTCACTGGGGGGTTGGAATGGAAGGGGAAGGGCTTCTCCTCCCATCCCTGCCTTGGGGGGGTGGGAGGGAAGCTCTCTGCTGGAGGTGAGGGCTACTGTGCCTGTGCTGGAGGTGAGGGCTACTCTGCCTCTGCTGGAGGTGGGGCCTGCTGTGCCTGTGCTGGAGGTGAGGGCTGCTGTGCTTGTGCTTGAGGTCAAGGCTCCCTGCCCTCTGGTGAAGGTGGGGGATCCTTGCCATCTGCTGGTGGAGTGGGCCTCTTGCCTTTCATTGGTGGTGGAGTGGGAACCTTCCCATTCTTTGCTGGTGGATGGGGAACCTTCCCTTTCTGTGTTGGTGGAGTGGGAAGCTTCCTTTTCTTTGCAGGTGGAGCGGGTACCTTCCCTTTCTGTGTTATTGAAGTGGGAACCTTCCCTTTCTTTGCTGGTGGATTGGGATCCTTGGCACTCTTTGGTAGTGGGGGGGATCCATATATCCCCTCTTGTGACAGGTCCCCTTGGCCTTTGACATGTCACTTGTGTCCTTGCCCCCTGGACTAGGAGTTGCCTCCACTGTCCCCATCTCCTGTCCCTTGCTTTTGACCACCCTAGTCCTCCCTTTCTGAGCCAGAGGTGTGCTCTCAAAAGGAGTGACAGCCATCACACTCTGGGGCCCCTTTGTGCCAGCAGCTGTTAATTTGATGGGAACAGTGGCAGGTTGTTTGGCTGAGGTGCTGTCCTGGGTTGTTGGGACCCTGCTCTTACGGGCAGGACAGGGGGTGGAGGGGAAGGGAAGAGATCAAGCTGTGCAAGGAAAAGCTTCTTCGGGGCATTGGGGCAGGATGTGGGAGGAGGGATGGGAGTGGAGGTTGAGGGAGTGGTTGTCAGAGGTGTACATCTGCTGGACTTGGGTGTAGTTGCATGGACAGTGTGCGGGTGTGAGAAGGACGGCTGTTGGATGTCTGAGTGCGTGTGTTTGTGTCTCTTTGGAGGGGGCAGACAGGGTGGGAGAGGACAAAGGGGACACGTGGATGGATGTTGTGGAGGTGTCTGCAAGTGAGGTGTGTGTGCTGCTTGATGTGGTGATGGTGGTGGTGGCTGTTGATGCAGTGCATGCAGGTGTGAGTACGGATCTGACTGTGAGGGAGGAGGAGGAAGAGGGGGAGACAGTGGAGGCAGTGGATGTTGTTGTGTGTGCAACTGTATGTTGTTTGTGTGAGTGCTTGTGGCCTGAAGTGTGCCGCCTGTGTTTGACTGTGCTACTCTTGTCTGATGTGCTGTGTGCATGCTTGTGCCTGTTATGGGTTGGCACTGAGGAGACTGGGACTAGGAAGTGGTAGTTGGAGGGGGCATGGTAGGAACAGGGACACTGGCTGCCATCAGAGAGGAGACCAGAGCCTGAAACGATCTCTGTAGGGCCACCAACCCTCCGTGGATGCCCTTCAAGTATGCATTAGATTACTGCATCTGGGATGTCAGCCCCTGGATGGCATTCACAATGGTTGAGTGCCCTACAGAGATGGATCTCAGGAGGTCAATAGCCTCCTCGTTGAGGGCAGCAGGCCCTGAGGTGCCTAGGGGGCAAAGGAGATGCCCACCCTCCCAGGTAAGTGGGCACAGCCAACTTGGTGGGGGACGACTGGGAGGGTGGTGCTGGTACAGGGGTGTTGGCTGTAGCTGGGGTGGTTCCAGAGGGGTCCACCACCAGCAGGGAGCTTTCTTCAGAGGAGTAACCAGAGTCTCTGTTGTCACCTCCTATCTCTGCTGTGGTGCTCCACTCGCCCTCCGATCCACTGGTCCCCTCTGCATTGGTGGACTCTGCCTCCTGGGTCCTGTGGGATGCAGCTCCCTCAGTCCCTGGTGTCCCTTCTCCTCCGTCAGATTATGCTAATGCACACATGGACAGAATGACAGAAGTAAATAGGGGGGGAGAGAAAGGGAGCACTGAGTCAAGTACAGCACCAGCATCACAGTTTGCATACACATTACCATCACACACAGGGATCAGGATTTCGCACTATGCACCACACTGGCATTCCATTGGCTATGTACCACACCAAGATGAGAGCCAACCACTGCCAACTGCTCCCCTCCTGGGACCCACTAAGCCCTGTCTGACATGGAATGCAACCTAGCTAGGTTACTAGATTTTGCTATACACCCATTTACCTTGAGCTGGATCATGCAGCAATGGCTGAGCTGGCATTAAGGGGCACCCACTAACTAAAACCCTCTACCAGGATCCCATGCCACCCAACAAAAATGGTTGTCACGCTCACTGTACTCACCCCCTTGTGACTGCTGTGCTGCCTTCAAGCGCCAATCGAGGTCTGGGTAGGCCACCGCCAGTATGGGGGCCATCAGGGGTGTCAGGTTCCGATGGGCACTCCGCCCTCGTTGGGAGGCCATCCATAGCGGGGCCTCCACTGTTTTCCGGGCCCAGTGTCTCAGGTCCTCCCACCTTTTCCTACAGTGGGTGCTCCGCCTGCTATAGATCTCCAGGGTCAGCACGTCCTTGGCGATGGCACGCCACAATCCCTTCTTATTCTGGGCGCTGACCTGCAGTGGTAATACAGACAGGAGGACATCATAAACCATACAATCCAGCCTGTCACACACATGGCCCACAAATATCATTTCCATCTTCATTGGAACACACATCACCCGGAGCACTGCATGCACACTACCTCCAGGCATAACCCCCACCTAAATGACACACTGGTAGCACACACATCTCCATGCAACCTTGTTGCATGCATCGTACCCATGGTGTACTCATCTGTTGGTCTGGAGGCCCATACAGCTGTTCCGACAGAGGTAGGACCCTATCCACCAGGCGCTCTAACTCCTCCGAAGCAAAGGCAGGGGCCCTTTCACCTGTCACACGGCTCATGGCAGGATCCAAACACAGGTCACAGCAGCACACGCTGTGGAGTTGTCCTATGGAAAGTCAGGAATAAAGTGAGGTTTTAGACAGAAAATGGTGGTTACGTCCGCAGTGGTGTACACCGTCATCGCAGCCAGTGATCCTCATTGGACACTGTACTCCATAGATCCCCATTATAGCCAACGAGTAATAGCACGGGGTGCAAGACTGCCTTCCGCCATGACGCCCAATGCTGGCGGAGTTACATCACTTCCACCTGTCCATACTTACAAGACAGGCAGTCACCATTTTATGGTGGTGGACAACATTCAGAAATTGGAAACTACGTCATTGCTGTAAATTGCACATGCATTGTCATTCACATTGTATGGTTACATACATGCTGTATGTACATTGAGGTGGTGGTTCCATTGTTCAGTTTGTGACACCCTATTCACTTTTGTGTCACTTAGATACCCGCCACTGCGAAGGAATAGGAGGAGAGACAAGACCTTGTGTAGAGACCCCTTGTGGACTTGGCTACACTGGAGGACAGGCTCATTATACTGACCCATAGACTGGACAGGGCCACAATCACAGACCTGTGTACTCAATTGGAACCTGATCTGATATCAGCTATTCATCATCCCGCTGGTATCCCCACTCTTGTGCAACTGCTATCATTGATTAATTTCCTGGCAACTTGTTCTTTCCAAGTGACAGTGGGCTTGGCAGCAGGAATGTCAAAACCAATGTTCTCAATCATGCTGGCAAAGGTTTTGTCTTCCTTGGTCAAACACATGTGCAGCTACATCACTTTCCCCCAAGTGAAAGATTTGACCACTGTGAAGGCTGAACTCTATGCAAGGGGACATATTCCTCATATTATTGGGGCAATTGACGGAACACATATTGCATTTGTCCCCCCCACCCCCGGCCCAGTGATCAGGTGTTCAGGAATTGGAAGAGTTTGCACTCACTCAATGTGCAAATGGTGTGCCTGGCAGACCTGTACATCTCCCACATCACTGCCAAGTATCCTGGATCGATGCATGACGCCTTCATCCTGAGGAATAGCAGCATCCCAAATGTGATGGCACAACTTCAGAGGCACAGGGTGTGCCTAATAGGTGAGCCAGAGTCCCCACTCAATGTATGTCAGTGTATGCCTTCAGGAGTCATCCCCCATACCATTGGGTAAGGTTAATGTTTGTCCCTCAATTCTTGCAGGTGACTCTGGCTACCCAAACCTGTTGTGGCTTCTGACCCCTCTGAGGGAAGCCAGGACAGGGGTTGAGAATTGGTATAATGATGAACATGGGCGAACCAGGCAGATAATAGAACATACCTTCGGCCTCCTGAATGCCAGGTTCAGATGCTTCCATCTGACAAGTGGATCCCTCTGCTACTCCCCTGAGAAGGTCTGCCAGATAGTTGTAGCATGCTGCATGTTTCCCAACCTGGCCCTCAGATGACATGTGCTTTATCTGCAGGTGGAGGAGATTGGAAATGCTCCTGTGGCAGCAGTGGACCCTGACGACAGTGAGGATGAGAAGGCAGAGGATAAGGATGTGGACAGCAGAACATCAGTTATACAGCAGTACTTCCAATGACACACAGGCAGGACAGTGGAACTGACAATTTCTCTGATTATTTATCTTTTTACTGTGGCTGTAGCAGGATGGCAGTCACTTCCTTTGCATCTCAACTGACTGTCACCTATTCCTTCACATTTTGCAGATGTTGGTGTTCTGACAACTGTGTACTGATGTGATGACTACAGACAGCTACAGGTCATTATTTGTATGCTCACAGAGTTCACGTCAATTGCACAAGATGTAACTGTTATCATAATTGCACATTTTCATCATATAAAGCACTATCACTCAAGATGTGTTCAAGGGTGTTTATTGTAGTGAAATTTATAGACGGAATACTGCAATGGAATGGGGTGATGGTAGAGGTAAGTCCAGGGTATTGGTCCAGCCTGTTCGTAGCACATGTCCAGTGTCCAAGGGGCCATAGGAAAGGGACCAAATGCAGTTAGAAGAGAACAAGGTGACAGAGTGGGACACGAGGGGGACATTCAGGAGGGTCTCATTTCCTGGTGGTGGTGTTGGTCTTGGCAAGTGTCTCTGGCATCTGTCTCGGTCGCAGGGAACGTTTGCGGGGTGATTCACCTTCTTCAGGGGGAGGGGTGTTGGTGGCCTGCGGGTCCTGTGTCAGGGTCTCCTGTCCACTAGCCAATGCAGATGTGGTAGGCTGTTCAGTTGACTGGCTAATGGAAGGGACCCCCTGGTATGCTGTATATTCACTCATTATGTTGGCCATATCAGCCAGCACCCTGCTACGGAGACCATGGTGGTGTTGAGGGCCTGCAAATCTTTCCTGATCTTCTGATGGTGTACCTCTTGCAGCCTCTGGTTCTCCTGCATGATGTCAAGAATCTGGCCCATCTTGTCCTGGGATTGTTGGTAAGCCCCCAGGACATTAGTGAGTGCCTCCAGGACAGTCTGCTCCCTGGGCCTGGCCTCCCCTTGGTGTACAGCTCCCCTCCCAGTGTCCTTGTCCCCCTGTGCCCCCTGAACGCTGTGCCCACTGACCCCAGGACACTGCTTGTCTTGGTTGTGAGGTGTGGACTTGGGTCCCTGTACAGGTGGGCACACTGCTGATTGAGGTGTCCTGGGGGCAGAGGTGTGGGGACGTTGGGTGGGTGCTGAGGGGGGAGGCTGTGTGGTAGACTTGGAGTGGGCTGGGTGGCCGACTGACCAGTGGTTCCTGATGGGCCAGGAAGATCATCCAGATCGAAATGTCCAGAGTTACTGTCATCACAGGGGGCATCTTCTGTTGGGGGACTGGATAATCGTGGCACCTCCTCGCCACTGGGATTGGCTGGGGCCCTTGCGGGGATGTAAGTGATGTCTTATGCGTCATGTCTGTGACATTTTCTACATCCCTAGCTTCCCCTATATTGTTTCTGCTGCCCTGCCACCTTTGTTAATGTATGGTGATGTATTGTGTGATTGTTAGGTCTCCATGCTGTGCATACATTGGTGGTGGGTGTACATGCAGGGCTGGGAGGGCTCTACATGCAGTGGGTATGGCATGCAGGGCATGTCATTGGGGTTAGTCAAATGTGTAGGTGCACTGTGTGGGATGGAGTGGAGTGATGGGAGGAAGGGTGAGAGGGAGAGATGGCATGCAGGTATGGGGGGTGATAGGTGCTAAATATTGACTCACCAGTGTCCAGTCCTCCGGCTCCTCCGGTGAGTCCCTCAGGATGCAGTATTGCCAAGACTTGCTACTCCCATGGTGTCAGCTGTGGGGGAGGAGGTGGGGGTCCACTGCCAGTCCTCTGGTTAGTGAGCTGGTGCCTTGCTGTCATGGAACATATCTTCCCCCGTAGGTAATTCCACCTCTTCCTGATGTCGTCCCTTGTTCTTTGGTGCTGGCCCACGACGTTCACTCGGTCCACAATTCTCTGCCATAGCTTCATCTTCCTTGCAATAGATATTTGCTGTATCTGTGCTCCAAACTGCTGTGGCTCTACCCTGACTATTTCCTCCACCATGACCCGCAACTCCTCATCTGTGAAACGGAGTGCCTATGTGGGGTCATGGGTGTTGTATGGTGTGTGTTGTGCAGTGGGTGTTGAATAATGTGGTGGGGTGCGTGACGGATAGAGGGGTGTTTGTGGTGTGTGTAGTTGTGTCTGTAATTTGCGTGTCTATCTCTTGGCTATTTTGTCATGTTCGTACAGGGTTGTGGGTAATGTGGGTGTGTGTTTTATAGTGCTGTGGGTGTGGTGTGTGTCTTAGTGTCAGGTATGTGTTTTTGGTATTAGCCAATATTGTGTTGTTTTGTATTTGGGTGGCTATTCTGACTGCAGGTCATAATGTGGAGGGCGTTGTTTTGTGAGCGTGACGGTATGGGTGTTCCTACCGACACTTTACCACTTATCTTTGGTCTGGTGGATATCAATCAATCAATCAATCAATCATTTGTTAAGCGCGCTACTTACCCGACAGGGTTTCAAGGCGCTTGGGGGGAGGCGTGCTACTGCTTGAACAGCCAGGTCTTGATACGCTTCCTGAAGGTCAGGAGGTCCTGGGTCAGACATAGGGTGACAGGGAGGGAGTTCCAGGTTTTGGTGGCGAGGTGGGAGAAGGATCTGCCGCTGGTAGTGGTACGGTGGATGCAGGGGACCGTGGCGAGGGCGAGGTTGGCGGAGCTGGCGGGTGGGGACATGGAAGTTGAGAAGCTCGTTGAGGTAGGCAGGGCCGGTGTCATGGAGAGTCTTGTGAGTGTGGATCAGGAGTTTGAAGATGATCCTTTTGTTGATGGGGAGCCAGTGAAAGTCTCTGAGGTGGGCTGAGATGTGTTTGTGGCAAGGGAGGTTACGGATGAAGCATGCTCAGGCATTCTGAATGCGCTGAAGTTTCCTCTGGAGTTTGGCCGTTGTTCCCGCATAGAGTGCATTGCCGTAGTCCAGTCTACTGCTAACAAGGGCGTGGGTGACCGTTCTTCTGGTTTCAATGGGGATCCATCTGAAGGTCTTGAGAAGCATGCGGAGGGTGTTGAAACATGAGGATGTGATGGCTTTGACTTACTAGGTCATAGTGAGCAATGAGTCCAGTATGAAGCCGAGGTTTCATGTGTGGGTGGTGGGAGTTGGAGCGGCTCCTAGGGTGGCCGGCCACCAGGAATCATCCCATGCTGATTTGTTGGAGCCGAGGATGACAATCTCGGTCTTATCCGAGTTCAGTTTGAGGCGGCTTGCCTCCATCCAGTTAGCGATGTCATGAAGTCCGTTGTAGAGGTTGGTCTTGGCGGTGTGGGGGTCCTTCGTGAGTGAGAGGATCAGTTATGTGTCGTCCAAGTAGGAGACGAGGTTAAGCCCATGGGATCGGACGATGTTGCCGAGCGGAGCAATGTAGATGTTAAAAAGGGTGGGGCTGAGAGAGGAACCTTGGGGTACTCCGCAGATGGTCTTGCAGGCTCCCGACAGGAACAGAGGGAGACGGACTCTGAGTTCTGCCAGAGAGAAAGGATGTGATCCAGTCCAGGGCCGTGTGGCGGATTCCAGCGTTGTGAAGGCGTGTGCGAAGTGTGTGCTGACAGCCGGTGTCGAAGGCTGCTGAGAGGTCAAGGAGGATGAGGGCCACGGTTTCACCTTTGTTGAGCATGATCCTAATGTCGTCGGTAGCGATGAGATCGGTCTCGATGCTGTGGTTCTTGCAGAAGCCTGATTGGGAGATGTCTAGCAGGCTGTTGTCCTCCAGGAAGTGTAATAGTTGGCTGTTGACTATCTTCTCGATGACCTTCGCTGGGAAGGGGACTAGGGAGAAGGGCTGGTAATTTTTTAGGTCTTCTAGGTTTTCAGGAGTTTTTTGAGCAGGACGTGGACTTCGGCGTGTTTTCAGCTCTCTGGGAAGGTGTCGGGTCTCGAAGGAGCTGTTGATGGTGGTACGGAGCTGGGGGGCAATGATTTGGCTGGCTTTATTGAAGACATGGTGAGGGCAGGGGTCGGCGGGTGATCCGGAGTGGATGGTGCTCATGGTCTTGGTGGTGTCCTCGTCGTTGGTGTGGGTCCAGGCACTCAGGAGGTTGGTGTGGTTGGGTGCCTTGGGGGTGGCATTGGCAGCGGTGGTCGTGGGGATCCGTGAGGTGAAACTGCAGTGGATGTCTTTGAGCTTGCGGTGAAAAAAGCTGGTGAGGGAGTCGCAGAGCTCTTGCGAGCGGGGGGGTCGGCGGAGCAGGATTTGGAGTTGGTGAGTTCTTTGATGATGCTGAAGAGCTCCTTGCTTTTGTGTGCGTTCTTGTCGATTCGTTCTTTGTAGAATGATCTTTTGGTGGTCCGGATGAGCTGGTGATGCTTGCGGATGGCAGTCTTGAGGGCGCTGTGGTTGCTCTCTGTTTGTTCTTGGCACCAGATGTTCTCAGTTTTCCAGCACTCCCACTTGGAGGCCTGAAGGGCAGCGGTGAACCAGGGTGCTTTCTTGCTGTTGCGGGTGCTGGTTGATTTCCTAATTGGAAAGAGGGTGTTGGCGCAGTCGTCTAGCCATTGTTTGAGGTTGAGGGTGGCGGTATTGGGGTCGCTGGTGTTGGGTGGCAGGGCGTGGGCGAGGGTGGATATTAGTTGGTCCTTTGAGATCTTGTTCCAGCAGCAGCGAGGGATCCGTTGCGGGTGGTGGTGAGCAGTGGGTTTCTGGAAGGAGAAGTGGACACATCGGTGGTCGGTCGGGTGGAGTTCGTGGTATGGGAGAAGGTGATGTGGCTGCTGATGGAGAAGATGGGGTTGAGTGTGTGGACAGCTGAGTGAATGGGCGTTGTGATGAGTTTTTTGAGACCGAGGTTGGCGATCAAGGCTGAGGAGTTGCGGTCGTTGGTGTTCTCTAGGTGGAAATTCAGGTCGCCGAGGAGCATGTAGTCCGTAGAGGCGAGGGCGTGGCAGCTGATTGTGTCGGTGATGGTGTCACAGACCTGTGGATGGGGGCCTGGGGGTCTGTAGACAAGGGTTCCTCTCAGGATGGTGTTGGCATTGACGTACATCTGGCAGTGCAAGTGTTCGGTGGCATTGATGGTGTCATGGGTGTTGGTTGAGATCCTAATGGTGATCCTATGGGCTATGGCAATTCCTCCTCCCGATTTGTTGGTGCAGTCTCTGCGGGTAATCTTGTAGCCTTCAGGGATGGCTATGGCAATGCCGGGTTCCGAGGAGGGATTCATCCAGGTTTTGGTGAGGAAGGCGTTGTCTTGGGAGGTTGAGGTGAGAAGGTCCCAGAGTTCGACGGCATGTTTGTGGACAGAGCTGGTGTTGAGGAGGATGCAGTTGAGGTGGTTGTTATGGGTGGCGCTGTTGTGGTGCTTGGTGGCTTGGGTGCAGGTGAAGTTGCACATCCGGCAGGAGAAGGGTCCATGGGTGTGCCTCGGGGAGGCCTGGACCCAGGCGGTGGGGCGGCCAGGGCCGAGAATGTGGTGTTCTTCGGCGGTGTAACGGCATCTGGTGGCATAGGGAGTGCGTGGACCAGGGGGTCTGGTGCTGGGCGCAGTCCAGGCGTGGACGGGCACAGACAGGCTTGCTTCTGCCGGGCCAGTGGCCTCCATTAAGAACGGAAGGTGGGAGGGAGGAGCATCTGGGAGGTGGGAGGCAGGGAGCGGTGGGCAAATGGAGGTGCAAGGGGGGCAGGGCCGCAGTGGACGCAGCGGCGGGGATGGGGAGAGCGCAAAAGCCGAAAAAGTGAAAATTCAGCAAAAAAGGCATAAATAAGAGGAAAAGGCACAATAAGCGAGGCAGAGAGCAAATACAGGCCAGACACACAATACTTACGGCAACCACTAGACACCAGGGATGAGGCGCAGGTGGGTGCCTGTGGGTGATGGAGGGCCTCGAACTCGCAGCAGCAGCCAGGGCGGGTTCGGGGGCACGTAGGCAGACAGGAGGAGCTGCGTGGCGTTTAGAGTGAATCCCGGCCTTAAGTCAGGTCAAGGGTCACTCTGTGCACTGCGCAGCGGCCGCCATTAATAAGGGGAGGTGGGAGGGAGGAGCAGATGGGAGGCGGGAGGCATGGAGCAGTGGGCAAATGGGGGCGCAAAAGGGGTGAGGCCGCAGGGGACGCAGCGTCAGGAACGGGGAGAGCGCAAAAGCCGAAAAAGTTAAAATTCTGCGCAAAAGGCAGAAATACGAAGAAAAGGCAGAATAAGAGAGGAGGCAGAGAGCAAAAAAGGCACAAAAAAGGCACAAAGGCACAACTAATACAAAGGCAACAAAAGCACAACAAAGAGGAAAAATGGCACAAATAACAAAATACAGATTACAGGACAGAAACACAGTACTTACGGCAACCACTAGACACCAGGGATGAGGCACAGGCGGCTGCCTACAGGTGGTGGAGGTCCTCGAAATCGCAGCAGCAGCGGGGTTGGAGGCACGGAGGCAGACAGGAAGAGCTGCGGGCGTGTAGAGTGAATCCCGGCCTTAAGTCAGGTCAAGGGGTCACTCTGTGCACCGTGGGCGCCATTAAGAAGGGGAGGTGGGAGGGAGGAGCAGCTGGGAGGCGGGAGGTGGGGAGCGGTAAGCAAATAGGGGCGCGAGGGGGGCGGGGCCACAGGTGACGCAGCGGCGGGAACGGGGAGAGCACAAAAGCTGAAAAAGTGAAAATTCTGCGAAAAAGGCAGAAATACCAGGAAAAGGCACAATAAGAGAGGAGGCAGAGAGCAGAAAAAGACACAAAAAAAACACAAAGGCACAACAAAGAGGAAAACGGCACAAATAATACAAAGGCCACAAAGGCACAACAAAGAGGAAAACTGCACAAATAACAAAATACAGATTACAGGACAGACTCACAATACTTACAGCAACCATTAGACACCAGGGATGAGGCCCAGACGGGTGCCTGCGGGTGGTGGAGGGCCTCGAACTTGCAGCTGCAGTGGGGTTGGGGGCACGGAGACAGATAGGAGGAGCTGTGCGGCGTGTTTGTGGCAGTATTCTGTCGGTTTAGTGTGTGTGTCATACCTCCGCAACGATATGTTGGTGGCCATCACCGCAAGTGTAAGCAGGATTTACCGCCAATGTCATAATGAGGGCCTATATTCTGTTTGATGCACCTGCACTGCTCACATGAATCAACATGAGAATGTGAATTCATTTTTCAGCCTCCGATTTAAAATTCTTTGACATTTACAGTACATTTTAAAATATTCAGTTGTACATTTAGCCACTTTATTTATATGCACGTTATTAATCTGTTGATATTATTTAATTTTCTAAGCAGCCGAGGACCCCCTTAGGAGGCGTCATGGACCCCCAGGGGTCCCTGGCCCACAGGTTGGGAATCACTGGCTTAGGTGATTTCTGCTTCTCAAATAGTGACTTGCTGTAAAAATGTGCTTTTCCCTCCCAGGCATGAGATAAAAGTAGCAGATTTGTGGCCTCACATTGCTACTTATAATGTTATTTTGATAAACTGAGCAGACTGAAAGCAATTTTGTTTCAAAAACATGTGGCCCTCACATAAGCCCGTAAAACCTATGACCTGCACATGGCAAGGTCATCTGCAGCAGTAAAGTCCCTTTTAAATGCCAACTCTCCAAAACACTTGGTGAATCGGTCAGTCGCATCTTCAATGCATCTAACACTGTTGAGATTGTACACTTTTTTTAAGGCTGTAGGGTCTGGATTTGTTAGCACTTTCCAAACTTTGTTTGGAGTTATACCTTTAGCCATTCACTCATTTTTTTTCAAGTGTTTTCAGAGGATTCCTGATAGTTTTTGCATTATTTGGCGAGTATACTGCTGTTGCTATTTTTGATTCGCAATGACTGCCCCATCTCAACTAAGAGAAGTGATGAAGCTTCCGCCAGCCCAACTGTGTTGTGAATGCATGATGCAGTATTTCAGAGCATCACTATTAGAGGAAGGTGACAAGAATTTGTCACTGTCATTTCGACCAGTTCTCAACTGTGTGCAGCCCATCTTCCACTACTTATGGTGCCCTTTTGAATGTGCACTGGAAGTGTATCTGGTTTTGTAACTCATACTTTCTGTGGATATAAACTTCATGATGTTCTTGATGAGGGTTCATTGCCAGACCTGACCAGTGAGATTGTGGCTGCTACGTGACGCCTTCTATAAGCCGCTCTTTGCGGATCTAGTGACTCCTGGTGCCTGAACATCTGGCACGGTAGGAAACACTGACTGCTCCCTTGGTCGGAACTCTGGCTGAGACAATGAATCATGTGTGCACCTTCCAGCTTTTGACTAATGAGCTGGTGGTTATATTGTCTGCTGAAGTTGGGTCTGTCTTGGATTCCATCTCCACTGAAATGCTTGATGACCTCCTGCAGGATCCCGATGATTTTTTAACTGGCATCTATTAAACTGACTTGTTTTAATTCTGCTTTGTGCTTTGGCCTGGTCTGCTTGTCAACTTACACATTTTTATATTTTCTATAAATACGTTTTTAGCCTGCTTTTAGGTAGTTAGCCTTTGTTTCATTCATTTTAGGTCCTGGATCCCACACCCCTGTACCTACAATGAGGAGAGTGTTGTGGGTCCCCCTTAGTACCTGGGTTGGACACCCTTATTTCAGCTTTAAGGCCATAGTCCATGCCTTTAAATATGTAAACATGTTGTATTCATTATATATTTTTTAGTACAGCCAGCTTTAGCTCATTTTCTTTATATTTTAATTAGCTGCCTTTTCTGAGAAGGCATAGTTGTTTGTGTTGCACATTTTATCAGCCCTTCACATACATTTCACTTTGTGCCCTGCTGCTCAAGGCTGTCATGTTCTGTATATGATATTCTAACTAGTATTGGTGCTCCAGGACTTAGGGTGCCAGCCCTCATTTTTAGACATATTATCATGTCAGGCATTTTTCTTAGAACACTGCAAGATTTGTTATATAAACACCATGCAGGCCTAAGGATTGTAGAGGGCATCCCAGCCATGGCCATCCTGAGGCGTACATTCCATTGACAGTTTCACTGACCCTGGCTCTTCAGCCAACTGGGAGGATTGCCAGTAAACAGGCAGACCCTTGCCCGACTTTCAGGTATAGTGTCAGGGTCCTTCCCTTAGCCCAGGATAGGCAGAAGGTTGATCACCTCTGTGGTCTCAGGTTTTAGACATTAGGGTGTAGGTAGAAATCTCTAGGTTTTAGGATCATACCAAGATGGTGGGGGGGTGGTTTATCATCTTCATTCTGATGGATACTTTCTATTAGGAAATCTTGTTTAAGAAATTCCATTGCATTTGAGTCAATGTGCTGGTTTTGCATTTCCTAAATTGCAATTTCTTATTAGGAAATCGCTATTTAGGAAATGCTAAACCAGTGATGGTAATTGGCGAAAGGCCCTCCTTGGTGCACCCTAAAGTAGGGGTGCACCTGTAGAGCACACAAATGCCTAAGGGGCATGTGTGCACTCTATTGCAATAAAAAAGCTCTTTGGGTGTTTTTTTTTTTTTAATTGCACCTGGTTACCATTGATTCAAGTCGATGGTAATTGCATCTCCTAAATACCTAAGTCACATTTAGGAAACGCATGGTTTATCAGAATAGGAATTGCAACTAGGAAATCCCTATTTGCAATTTCCTATTCTGGCAATTGCAAATTGCGATTTCTACAGAGTAATAATAGCAATTTGTGATTCCTTGAAGGGCTGTACATAAGAAAAGCTGAGATTACATTTCTTAACGACCCGAAATAGGGATTCGGACCATTAAGAAATGCAAATAGACTTCATACATCTCGCGCAGTATCCTTTTCTTGCATTACTACAATTAATTAGGAGAATCAGTGCTGGATCTTTATTAGCTACTAGTCCTTCTTTTTGATTATCTGCTTAAATAGCAACCGCACCCATGAACGTTTCCTCAGTCTGAAATCTTCCAGCTTGAGCAGGTGCTTCCTCACAGTCCTTCTGATTAATGATTCAGAAGAATCATTTGCTCGTCGCTCTTTCAGAGTTCGGTCTCTTTGAGAGTCCTGTTGGTGTCACAGTGCATGCACAGCTCTGCACACAAATAGAGTTTTAAGGTAGGAACACAGATAGCTCAACTCGTGTGTCGTCTGCGTGCCTACTGCAAATTAAAATATGGTTTAATACAGAACAGTTACACAGGTTTCAAAATGATTTCTCAATGTAAAGATTCCAAGTTTTAAGGGAACAATAGCAAGGATTTAACCTAATATCAGGAGAGTGAATAAATATTTGAACAAGAGTCTTGTGTGGAAATTGCACTTTGTGTCTCTCAACGAAGTACAAAGTGGGTTTCCTAATTCCCGAGATATATCTATTAAGGCTACAAAGAAACAGTTCTAAACTAGAATTAACCTTGGTCAACTTATTCCATGAATAGAAGACTAACCAACGGTATTTTATTATGTTAAATTCCTATTCTCATGTGTAATGGTGACTAGAAGTTGTGTTTGGAATTATAAAACCTGTTTAACCATCAATATGTTTGGTTTAGAGATCAACCCTTGAGTAATTCCAAAATTGTAGAGTCTCATCACCCAAAACAATCTTCTTATTTAAACTGCAAATGACAGAATAGGTCCATCGAAGTTAACTCTCTAAGTTAGGCAAAGTGGTTAAGGTCTATGGATGGAATAAGTAAGAGGGCAAGAGACAGTCTAACAGAATCATGAATAATTCCTTTGTCTCTTTCTCCACTGAACCCTTCCCCAGAACCCTTCCCCTAGCCCGGCTAAATTGGTTGCCTGTTGTTAATGTATGCAAAACTTGTGGTGCCAGGAGAGGGTCCCAAACTAAGCATCAGGCCATCTCTAAGAAAGACGGACGTCCAATTATCAAGCTCCTGCCATTTGGATACAAACATGAACCTAGGCGTATTGGGCTTATGAATTTTGGTTAGCAATTACTGACTCTTTATTTGATCTGCTGTCTTTTTGCCTTAGGTGATTATTATATGTGGGTATCCTCTACTGTGAAATATCTCCTCATATTCTGCAGATTGTAGAGTAGCTGGAAGGTTCTGATGTGATATGTTCGAACTTGAGACATTGGGGAAAACGTAAATGATTCTTAATAGGTTCTGAATGGAAGCTAAGGTAATGCAATGTTTTATTTTTGTCAGTAGACTTTTGGTGAACCTCTGTAATTATATGGTTTTCTTGTAATATTACAAAAACATCTAAGTAAGGTAATTTGATGTTGATGATATTGTGACTGAATTTGAGATGGTCTTTTATGTGATCTAATCCTAGGATGTTTTGTTGCAATCCGTTGTATTCTCCATGCTATATAATAAAAATATTGTCTACATACCTTGTATACACCGATAAGCCTTGTTTCCATTGATCATTTCTTACAATTAATTCCTCTTCAAACCTGCCCATATATATATATATATATGTGCATAACGTGGTGCTCCAGAAAAACGCATAGAAGTGCCCATCTTTTGCAAGTAAAAAGATTCCTCCTATTGAAAATATCTGTGATATGAGAACGTCTTATTAACCTTGATATCTCCTGTATTTAGTGGGCCATTCTATGGTTTTTATGCCTGCAGCATGTGTGATGGATGCATAGAGAAAGTTGATGGGAAGACTACATAACTCATGTTGTTTGAGTTGTTAATATTAACTTTTTCCAGTTTGTGAAGAAAAGTCATTGAACCACATGCTGAGACTATCTGACGAAAAGGAGGATTCATTACATCTTTATCTACGTTGGGTAATATACATTAATTCCATCTACTAGGATAAGCTGTGGTCAAGAACAGTTTAGTTGTGTTAGTTATCCATTCCGTGTCTTCTGCTTTAGTGAGGGTGAACGAGTCTTCTGAAAATGAAGTACAGAATCAGCTTCAAGAGGTGTACAAATATTATTATTCTGAATGTGTTCCAACACCTTACGCCTCTAGTTTTCAGCATTCATTACCACTAGTGCCCCTCCTTTATCTGCCATCTGTAATGTAAAGTTGCTGTTAGGCAAAGTTTGGGAGATATCTGTCTATCTCTCTAAGTTGGTCCTTATAGATGGTGATTTATTCCAATTGATTTTATCAAAATCTTTAGCTGTTTATCTGTAATTCAAACGTATCCAGTGTTTGTGGGTGATGGGAGACATAAATGTAATGAGTGGTTTGAATTCCTTGTTTGTCTAATCACCCATGTCTCTCGATTTGTGCTGTATCTTTGAAAAAATAATATTAACCGCGCATTCTCATGCCTCTATACTTGGAAATATCTGGTTCTATCCTGTTTGGTATTATAGATGGAAACAAAAGAGGTTCCTTTAGCTGTAACTCGCTTTTGGTGATTTGGGCAGTGTAATGCTTGATATGTTGAAAATCACTTACTCTGTTTGCCCCTCAAGTTTTCCCTTTCTTTTTCTTTTTCCTCTCCCTATTTTGGTTTCAGGCCTGTTGTTTGCTGCCAGACTTGTGGCTAAAAATCCCGTTAACGTATTATGAGATTCATTTGTGTATTGAAGCTGTTTATGGTTGACATACTTTTGTCTGGCTATATTGTCGACAGTGTGTTAGACGTTGATGATCTGTCTGCTTCAAAGGCAGTACTTTCTTCTAATGTCACCTCGGTGTTCTGTGTGCCCTTCTCAAGTATATATACCTGATCTAGTTTATAATTGTGCATGGATCCTTCTAGTGTTGATGTAAATGTCCATATTTCGATGCTTATCCATGCCATGTTATGCATTCCCATGTTATCTAGACTTCCCATTGTTCATACCCCGTGTTAGATTGCCTGCCCATTGTATGTGAATGCCCCTATTATATGCATGCCCAGGAGTTCAATTGACGTTGTAAGTCCAGTTTTTTTTTACCAATTCTTGAGTTATAAACTCCAACAATTTATTTTTTCTCTAAAGCAGCGCAGGTTTGAAAAGAAACGCCTTGCTTCTAGAACGACTTAAGCAAGATCTCGAGATAACGATCGAGATCTTATGAAATTTACTAAAATTCTGGCTGCCATTTTGTACTTCTGTAAATAGTGAACGTGTCAGTGCTGTGTTCTCGTTATTTCAATGCCAGCTCCAAGTAAGAAAGCAGAGCATGCTGACTTGGAAGAGCTCCACCCTGATTAGATGGGAGTGAAAACCGGCACCAGCGCCATAGAAAGTCATCAAATGTACTAAGGTGAACATAGTTGTTGACCGGAGTTTGTCTAAGTTCAGGAGTTCATATCCTCTTATATTTGATCTATTCCTAGATACGTTTGGCTCAAAAGAAGATTTCCCCCTGATCAAGAATACATATATCCAAAGTGCACTGGGACTCTTTAATTGTTAACATTGCTCTTCATGTCTTCAATCATACGTGTATTGACTGTCTATCTCGTGTGACGAATTGAAGATTATGGTGGTCATTCCAACCTCGGCAGTAAAAGGCACTTACCGCCGTTCAGAAGACCGCCATAACACCTCCGCGGCCGCGGTAAACCGCCACGGTCATTCTGACCCACAACAGTCAAACCGTCAAAATACAGACATCCACAAAAGTCCACCACACCAAAGGGCAGCGAGAAACTGCCGATGACCAAACCTCCACCGTCACGCCACAGAAATCCGCCCACACTATCACGACACACGAATCCACGCTGCGGTCTTTCAACCGCGGTATTCCATTGGCGCTACACACCGCCGCGCTCAAAATACACACACACTTACAAAACACAGCCACATTGGACAATTCAAAATACACACACCTGATACACATACACACACCACTCCCACACACCCAATACAATATAAAACACACACCCACATCACCCACAAACCTCCACTCCTAGAGATTCGTGAACACGCACCGAGAAAAGACATCCGAGCACCCAGACGCCCAATTCACTGTCACCCAGCAATATTTGCACGCACTTCACACAACACAACAATACACATCACCACACTTAGCACCACACAATCCACCTTACACATCACCCACACCACCCCATGGCACCGCAAAGACACCCCAGGTTCTCTGATGATGAACTCAGGGTCATGGTGGAGGAAATAGTACGAGTAGAGCCACAGATGTTCGGGACACAGGTGCAGCACACCACCATTGCCAGGAAGATGGAGCTATGGAGCAGAATAGTGGACAGGGTCAATGCTGTGGGACAGCACCCAAGAAATCGGGACGACATCAGGAAGAGGTGGAACGACCTACGGGGGAAGGTGCGTTCCATGGTATCCAGGCACAACATCGCGGTGCAGCGGACTGGCGGCGGACCCCCACCTCCTCCCCCAGAATTTACAACATGGGAGGAGCAGGTCTTGAACATCCTGCATCCTGAGGGCCTCGCTGGAGTAGCTGGAGGTATGGACTCTGGTAAGTCTCATCTTCACTACTTCTTCCCCCCCACCCCACCTGCATGCCAACTCATACCCCCACCCCCATCACACCTACTCCTTGCAAATGTCTCACCATCACAACCCACCCATCCCAACACCAACACAAAGCATGGACACCCATCACCTAAGCATGCCCACTGCACATACACATACAACCCCCCCCAACCACCGTCACAACAGCCCCCACAAAGGAATGCCAGCACTGGGGTACACGGGCACCCACCCATTGCACGCTATGGCACACACAGAAGCAATAACCATACTTTTATACCCCTGCAGGACCCGAACGCCAGGTCACCGCGCAGGAGTGTCCACAAATGTCCACTCCACCCCCAGAAGAGGCCCACAGTGAGGACAGCAGCTCTGTCTCCCTGGATCTAGATGACCAGCCCGGTCCATCGGGGACCTCAGGACAGTCGGTTCCCCTCACACAGCCACAGGCCACAATAGACCTTCCCCCGTCTGGAAACACCAGCACAGCACCCACCCAGCGGTCCCATACCTCTCTCCCCAGGACACGTCAATCAGCGGTGTGTCCACCACTACAGGGAACCCAGGCTAACCCAACACCCCAACAACAACAGGGACCTGGGGGCAGTGGTAGTGGGCACACGGTCCAGGGGACAGAGGCCCATGGAAACAGGGGAACTGGGAGGGCTGCTCTGCGACAGGGGGGGGGCAGGCCCAGGGAACCCACTCTCCACGAGGCCCTCTCCTCCATCATAGGAGCATACTACCACTCCCAGGAGACGATGGCGACGGTCCTGGCCAGGTTTCAGGAGATCCAGCTTCTGCAGGAGAAACAGTACATGGGGTTCAGGGAGGAACTAAGAAACATCAGTTCCGCCATGGGTACCGTCGTAGTGGCCCTGAATGAGGTAGTCACCTCATTGCGGGACACTGTGGCACCTCAAAGGGCCCCTGACACTAGCATGCACCAATAACTGCCTACCACCTCCGCCGGCTCTAGTGGACAGGAGGCCCCGACACAAGACCAACAGGCCACCAGAACCCCACCCCCTGCAGAAGGAGAACCACCCCGCAAGCGGGCCCTGAGATCCAGGAAGAAGACAGAGTAAGATGTCAAGACCCCCGCCAGCAAAGGATACCGCCCTGATTGTCATCCCACTGTCCCACATTGTCACCCTGTCCAACCTTAAACTGCCCCTGCTCCACTTCCCACAGGCATTTGGACAATGCACCTGTGAAACTGATAGTCTGGACTCTGCCATGGGCAATCCTCCACCATCACCCCTCACCGATTTGCAACCACCCATCCAATTTAGAGCACTTGAATAAAAACACTTATTGCACAAAACAATCTGGAGTCTGGCTGTGATTTAGAACATATGTATTAGACATGACCGTGCCAAAATGTACATTCACATTGTGATGCCAACAAACCGCTGTCACACAGCTGTAGTCCATGGGGAAACAAAGCAGATGTCACGCAGTTGGGCCCACATCTCTGAAAACGGAAGGGAAAGTCACAACACAGTTACCATACACTGGGGGAAAAAGTCAGACAGTAGAGAGGTAGGAGTCTTTAAGTAAATGTAATATGCCGGTGTGTACTCTTACCTGTGTGTCACTGAAAATACTGCTGTATTACTGTGTTCCTGTTCTCTATGTCGTCCTCTTCGGCTTCCTCCTCTTCACTCTCCACAGGCTCCACAGCTGCTACAACGCCACCATCTGGACCATCTGGACCATCCTCCTGCAGAAAAGGCACCTGGCGCCGCAAAGCCAGGTTGTGAAGCATACAGCAGGCCACGATGATCTGGCACACCTTCTTTGGTGAGTACATTAGGGAGTACATTAGGGATCCACCTGTCATATGGAGGCACCTGAACCTGGCCTTCAGGAGGCCAAAGGTTCGCTTGATCACCCTCCTAGTCCGCCCATGGGCCTCATTGTACTGTTCCTCTGCCCTTCCTCACTGGGGTCAGTAGCCATGACAGGTTGAGGTAACCAGAGTCCCCTAATAGCCACACCCGGTGCCTCTGGAGTTGACCCATCACATACGGGATGCTGCTATTCCGCAGGATGTACGCGTCATGCACTGACCCAGGGAACTTGGCATTAACATGGGAGATGTACTGGTCAGCCAAACACACCATCTGTACATTCATGGAATGATAACTCTTCCGGTTCCTGTACACCTGTTCACTCCTGCTGGGGGGGACCAAAGCAACATGTGTCCCATCAATGGCACCTATGATGTTGGGGATATGTCCAAGGGCATAGAAATCACCCTTCACTGTAGGCAAATCCCCCACCTCAGGGAAAACGATGTAGCTCCGCATGTGTTTGAGCAGGGCAGACAACACTCTGGACAACACCTTGGAAAACATAGGCTGGGACATCCCTGATGATATGGCCACTGTTGTTTGAAATGACCCACTTGCTAAGAAATGGAGTACTGACAGCACCTGCACTAGAGGGGGGATCCCTGTGGGTTGGCGGATGGGTGACATCAGGTCTGGCTCCAGCTGGGCACACAGTTCCTGTATAGTGGCTCGGTCAAGCCTGTATGTCAGTATGACATGTCGTTCCTCCATTGTCGACAGGTCCACCAGCGGTCTGTACACGGGAAGATTCCTCCATCTCCTCGCATGTCCCAGCGGACGGTGCCTATGAAGGACAACAGCGAGCACAGAGTCAAGCAACCCACAGGGACGTAACCACAGCTTGCACATAACACGATTCCCAATGCATTGAATGGCTTGTATGAGTGTTGGTGCAAGGCCTAGGTATGTGTGACGCAGTTGGTAATTAGGCCATGTGGGCCCTTGAAATGGCGGCTGCCTGACCTGTGAAGTGCGACAGTGCGATGTGAGGTCAATGCGCTGGCGTGGCACACCGCGGCGGTAGGCGGTCGAAGACCGCGGCTCAAAGCCGCATTGGTTAACATTGAACCCTATGGGTTTCAGGAGCCAATGACGATGTGCGCCGGCGGTCGCGGTACGCACAACCGCGGGCGTGACCGCCATTTTCTATCTGCTTAATCACTCGATACCTGATCTTCGACAGGAGAGGACCTACACTGCAAGTGCTGCTGTGACCTCGGTCTGGAAGAGACAATGGCTCATGCGACTGGGGAAAGGGCCCCTGACTTCACTGCGGAGGAGTTGGAGAAACTTGTGAATGGGGTCCTCCCCCAGTATGCGCTACTCTACGGTCCTCCAGACCAACAGGTAAGTACACTGGGACCATGCTTAGTGGGCAATGCCTGGGTTGAGTGGGGTGGATGAAAGATGGTGGGGAGGGGAGCGATTGAGGCATGCATCAAACGACAGATGAGAGCATGTGCCACATGGCAAGGGTGGGGATGGGGGGCCACTCACATCGAGCATGCAGAAGGTGATGACAATTTTTCTCTCCCTGTACATGTCACATAGGGCAGCGCCCACCAGAAAGTCGCGATTTGGCGTGCCATCGCCATGGACGTCCAGACCCTGGGGGTCCACAACAGACGGGGCACCAACTGCCGGAAGAGGTGGGAGGACATCCGACGCTGGAGCAGGAAGACGGCGGAGGCTCAGCTGGGGATGGCTTCCCAACGTAGGAGGGGTGCCAGTCGTCACTTGACCCCCCTGATGTCCCGGATCCTGACAGTGGCCTACCCCGATTTGGATGGGCGCGTGAGGACATCACAGCAGACACAAGGGGGTGAGTACACATACATTCTGCTGACTTTGCGCGCAGTTGGGGTGTCTGGGTGGGGGAGGAGGGCTGTGGGTATCCCTAGGCCAGGGCGATTTCTGTAGGCTAGGCTTCTCCGTAAGGCATGGCCCTGTGCCCCCGCCCCCTACCTCTGTAGGGTGCCAAGTACAGGTATCCATGGCCCTGTGTCATCTATGTGTGCAGTTGTCGTCCATAGGCTTGTAGGCCATGTCCCACGGATTGCGTAGTGGACCCCAAGTGCGCGGCGTAGTGCAGGGGGCTTCTGTGTCTGTCTTGTCCGCTAACGGTAGCGGTAATCCATGCACTCAACATGTCTTTATTTCTCCTCCCCCCCTTTTTTGTGGTCTTCCTGTTCATGTGTGCATTAGCATCATCAGGCGGAGAAGAAGTGGCATCGGAGCACGAGGGAGCTGCATCCCACATGGCCCTGGAGGGCCATGCAACGGAGTCCGAATACACCAGTGGGACAGAGGGCGAGGGGAGCTCCACAGCGGGGACTCGTGCTGATGTCAGTGACAGCGACTCGTCCTCTGAAGGGAGCTCCCTTGTGGTGGCGGCAACATCTGTGCCCCCGCAACAACAGGTACAGCCGCCACCCAGCGCACCAACACCGCCCTCCCAGCAGCCCCTCAGCATTTGCCCCGTGCCCGCTCACCCAGGTAGGTGGGCATCTCCTTTGCCCCAGGCCCCTCAGGCCCTGCCCCTGTCACCCCTGCTGCCCTCAGTGAGGAGGTCATTGACCTCCTGAGGACCATCATTGTTGGGCAGTCTACCCTTTTGAATGCCATCCAGGGTGTACAAAGGGAGGTGCACCAGAGTAATGCATACCTGGAGGGCATTCATTCGGGTCAGGCTGCCCATCAGCGATCGTTCAATGCTCTGGCCTCAGCACTGACGGCAGCAATTGTCCCTGTCTCTAGCCTCCACCCTCCAACTTCCTCCACCCAGACCCAATCCCCTGTACCTCTGCCTATCCCAGACACACCATCAGACCAGCCTGCACACACCTCAACACCCAAGGGAAGCTCATCCAGACATAAGTACCACACATCACACAAGCATTCACACAAGCAACATCCACATGCAGACATACCAACAGCCACTGCCTCCACTGTGTCTCCCTCCTCCTCGTCTCCCTCCTCCCTCCCTGTGACGTCTCCACTCACACTTGCATGCACAACATCTTCAGCCACTACGTCCATCACCAGCACACCCACCAGAACACTCCGCACACGTGCAGTCACCACCCCCACTACCATTTACACGTCCCCTGTGTCCTCTCCCAGTGTGTCTGTCACCCCCTCTTCCAAACTACACAAACGCAGGCAGCCACCCACCCAACAGCCATCCACCTCACGACAGCCTCCAGCCCAAGCACCTGCACCCAAAGACACCAGACTTCACACTCCTACAACCACATCCTCTTCCTCCACTCCCATACCCACTACACCTACCCGTCCCTCTCTTTCCAAATTGCTTTTCTTTTCCAAACTTGACCTCTTTCCTACAACTCCCCCACCCCGTCCATCTCATAAGACTCCAATCAGCACCTCAGCCACCACAAAACCGGGACCTGTAAAGACTGTTTGCCATGGACTGTGGAGGCCCCCACCCTCAAGGGCATCCAGTTCAGCTAGGAGCCAAGGCACGGCCAGCCCACCCCCGGAAAAGCATCCGAAGATTGCCAGTGCCCGGCGCGAGAGACCAAAGACCCCAGGGACCAAAATCCCTACATTGGCTCCGGCAGGAAGTCGGGTGCCACCTGGCACACCGCCAAAGGTGGGAAAGGGCCACAAGCGTACAGGGAAGGGTGGGAAGGGCAGCACGCCCGACAAGTCCGGCAGCAGGCCAGCTGGCCAGGAGGGCCCCACCAGCCCCATCCCAGGTGTGCAGGAGGACACCCACAGGCCCGGTACTGCAGCCCAGGATGGCCCCGCAAGCCACGTCCCAGGTGGGCAGGAGGACACCCACAGGCCGGGTACTGCAGCCCAGGAGGGCCCCGCAAGCCACCAGACAGATGGGCAGGAAAGCCCCGCCAGCCACATGTCAGGTGGCGAGTGACATCCATGCCTGGGCCGGATCCGCTGACCAGGACACTCATCTCAAGCACCGTTCCGCTGGGCACCGCCGTCTCAAGCACCGCTGAACAGGGCACCGCCGTCTCAAGCACCGCTGAACTGGGCCCTTCATCTCAAGCACCGCTGAACAGGGCACCGCCGTCTCAAGCACCGCTGAACTGGGCCCTTCATCTCAAGCACCGCTGAACAGGGCACCGCCGTCTCAAGCACCGCTGAACAGGGCACCGCCGTCTCAAGCACCGCTGAACAGGGCACCGCCGTCTCAAGCACCGCTGAACTGGGCCCTTCATCTCAAGCACCGCTGAACAGGGCACCGCTGTCTCAAGCACCGCTGAACAGGGCCCTTCATCTCAAGCACCGCTGAACAGGGCACCGCCGTCTCAAGCACCGCTGAACAGGGCACCGCCGTCTCAAGCACCGCTGAACAGGGCACCGCCGTCTCAAGCACCGCTGAACAGGGCGCCGCCGTCTCAAGCACCGCTGAACAGGGCACCGCCGTCTCAAGCACCGCTGAACAGGGCCCTTCATCTCAAGCACTGCTCCGCTGGGCACCGCCGTCTCAAGCACCGCTGAACTGGGCCCTTCATCTCAAGCACCGCTGAACAGGGCACCGCCATCTCAAGCACCGCTGAACAGGGTCCTTCATCTCAAGCACCGCTGAACAGGGCACCGCCATCTCAAGCACCGCTGAACAGGGCACCGCCGTCTCAAGCACCGCTGAACAGGGCACCGCCGTCTCAAGCACCGCTGAACAGGGCACCGCCGTCTCAAGCACCGCTGAACAGGGCCCTTCATCTCAAGCACTGCTCCGCTGGGCACCGCCGTCTCAAGAACCGCTGAACTGGGCCCTTCATCTCAAGCACTGCTCCGCTGGGCCCTTCATCTCAAGCACCGCTGAACAGGGCACCGCCGTCTCAAGCACCGCTGAACTGGGCCCTTCATCTCAAGCACCACTGAACAGGGCACCGCCGTATCAAGCACCGCTGAACAGGGCACCGCCGTCTCAAGCACCGCTGAACTGGGCCCTTCATCTCAAGCACCGCTGAACAGGGCACCGTCGTCTCAAGCACCGCTGAACCGGGCCCTTCATCTCAAGCACCGCTGAAGAGGGCACCGCCGTCTCAAGCACCGCTGAACAGGGCACCGCTGTCTCAAGCACCGCTGAACAGGGCACCGCCGTCTCAAGCACCGCTGAACAGGGCCCTTCATCCCAAGCACTGCTCCGCTGGGCACCGCCGTCTCAAGAACCGCTGAACTGGGCCCTTCATCTCAAGCACTGCTCCGCTGGGCCCTTCATCTCAAGCACTGCTCCGCTGGGCACCGGCGTCTCAAGTACCGCTGAACTGGGCCCTTCATCTCAAGCACTGCTCCGCTGGGCACCGCCGTCTCAATAACCGCTGAACTGGGCCCTTCATCTCAAGCACTGCTCCGCTGGGCACCGCTGTCTCAATAACCGCTGAACTGGGACCTTCATCTCAAGCACTGCTCCGCTGGGCCCTTCATCTCAAGCACCGCTCCGCTGGGCACCGCCGTCTCAAGA
Source organism: Pleurodeles waltl (assembly GCF_031143425.1). Lineage (NCBI taxonomy): Eukaryota > Metazoa > Chordata > Amphibia > Caudata > Salamandridae > Pleurodeles > Pleurodeles waltl. Next base: position 1,081,904,950 of record NC_090437.1, on the reverse strand, counting down.
ACCGCTGAACTGGGCCCTTCATCTCAAGCACTGCTCCGCTGGGCCTTTCATCTCAAGCACCGCTCCGCTGAGCCCTTCATCTCAAGCACCGCTGAACAGGGCCCTTCATCTCAAGCACTGCTCCGCTGGGCACCGCCGTCTCAAGAGCCGCTGAACTGGGCCCTTCATCTCAAGCACTGCTCCGCTGGGCCCTTCATCTCAAGCACTGCTCCGCTGGGCCCTTCATCTCAAGCACCGCTGAACAGGGCCCTTCATCTCAAGAACCTCTGGCCCATTGGCGGAAGGGGCAGGCCTGCATCTGTGTCGGGCAGGGCTGCACGAAGCACTCTGGGCACTAGTCCCCCTCCAGTACCAGTGGAGACTGTTATCCACTTGAGAGACTGTGGCTTTGCACTCCCCAGGATGGCACAGTGGCCATGGAGGCCCCTTGTGGATCTGGCGTTGTGGACTCATCTGGCTGAGGTGCCCCCCCTTCCCTTCACCCTGAGGTGCCTGTAGTTTTCCTATCTGATGCCCCTGCAGTGTTCTCTCCGTTGGAGGCAGGTATCCTGTGTGGGCTTTGCCCATGTGTTTGGGCCCAGTGGCCCACGAACAATGGCTGATAGACATATCGGACTGGACAATTTATGTATATAAAGTTATAGATGTGTGATATATTTTATACTCAGTCTTACAATATAATTCTAAATTTATAATCATTTCCTTTTGCCTTTGCATTCTTCCAGGGGGTTTGGGGGGGTAACTGTGATGTGTTGCTATGCATTGATGTGTGTGTTGTAGTGGGTGAGGGTGGGGGTGGGTGTGTCGCGTATGTGTGTCCCCGTAATATTTTCTCCTCCCCCCTCCCCTGTGTCGTAGGTGCAGTACTCACCGTTGTCTTCTGCGTCGGCGTTCGTGCTCCTGGTAGAGGAGCAGGAAGACAATGGCTGGTAGTATGTGGAGTTCGGGTTCCATGCTGTCCAGATTCCTCGTGGGGTGTATGGAGGTGAGCGATTTCCGTTTGAAATGTCTGTTTCCGCCGTGTTTTTATCGGCGGGGCTACCGCCCCGGAAAAGGTGGCGGATTGGTGGGTTGTGATAGGGTGGGCGGTACATTGTCTCCCGCCTGTCTGTTGGCGGTGACCGCCGCACTGTTTGTTTGTCCCGCTGTGGCGGGCGGTGTGTTAAAGTGGCGGTCTCTGTTGGCGGTTTCCGCCAGGGTCGGAATTGCATTTTTTTCACCGCCAGCCTGTTGGCGAATTGGCCGCCGCTTTAACACCGACCGCCAGGGTTGGAATGACCCCCTATATGTCTATAACAGATCATTCAAAAAGACTAGAACAAAAAGGAATACATAATTGATAAACTAACCCCACAATCTATTGGAGTTATGTGATGCAATTGAGCAAGCAGCTTTTGCAGTCTATCAGCTGTGCATTTGGGGGTCTTCTTGATGATGTGACAAAAGGTTTATGATAACTTTCTAAAACTTCTGTTTCCAAAATATTTATTAGATTTCCAACTTTTGAGGAACTTGGGGATTTCTGACAAAAAATACATTATTACCACTAAATGATTACCACGGACCGGAGATGTAGATCATTTGGAGGTTGTGGGCACAGTTGATGGGGTCTACATATATTTGATTTGCAGAGGGTGAGGGGAAAGAAGTAGGAGGTGATTATTAACATATTATTCTCTAGAATGTCTTCTGCATCTTTCTTACTGTAACACAATTTTGATATAGACTTAGGTCTGAACACTGACTCTGGGTGGCATTTTTCTCTGGGGAACATTCTCTTGTTGGCATACTCAACTGTAATAATGTGGATATATACATGCTACAAGGTGTGTCCGTTTCTTGATGTACCCATATTTGAGACATCGCAAGTGTACAATGGTTGTTGGTTTTCAATAAAGAGGTTTTTTGGGGAAAAAGGGAAAAGTCTAAAATGAAATTACATTTTTAGCTGTTTCCTTGTCAGAGATAACATAATTAAATGTAATATTGCAGCCTTACCTAAGGAGCAGCCAAGCATGCTACATTAAAATAGTTTTAGGGCCTTTTCACTGTACAACACACTTAATAATAACCTTCTTTATACCTTGTGGCTAGTAAGGCCTACTAAGGAGTGACTTAATGTTTGGAAGGACAGACTAGGCCTGTCAAAAAGGGTTATTTTGACAGATTGAATTTGTAGATTTAAAAATGCACAGTCAGGATACAGAAGGTAGGCCTGCAGGTATGTTTGAAACTGTTACTTGGTGGATAGCATGATGTTTGCTGCAGTCCACTTGTGACATTTAACTTACAGGCCATGGGGAAACGTTTGTACCATATACTAGGGAGTTGTATGTAAGTTGAATATGCTGATCTGTGTATGCCAATTTCTTCATATTGAAAGGAGGAGCACAGGCACTTTACCACTGGTTAGCAGGGATAAAATTCTCAGAGTTCTACAGCCAGCAAAAATAAGGTCCAGCATAAAGACAAATAAATCTGAGGTGACCCTGCAGAAAGGCCAAATATCCACCAGTTTCCAATAAGAGTTGTGTTAGGGAGAATGGTATGACAGACCGAAGTAATGGTAGATTGTAATTACATAGGGAATGTAGTGAGTTGTTACAGAATTCAGGTGGCACACTTGTGTGAATAGTCTGTCATTAGTGTAGGGATTTCTGTTACAGAATAGGGGTGCCAGAGAAAGAGAAGGTGAATTTATAGTGGGAGAGAGCTAGTGTTTCCACTTACTAGTGTATACTCTACCTGTATTAGCATGATTTCATCAGTGTGGGGTGTGGATATGGTTGAGGGGTTTAGGAGACCCACCACCAGTTGTCAAGGAATCTTAGTGTGCCCTGAAAGTGAGAGAATGGATTCTCACTTGCAGGTCGTTCCTCCCCTTGCTGATCTCCTCCTGTGAGCGTCTGGTGTTGGAGGCAACATTTACCTAATCCATGATTCGAGCCTACATGTCCCTTCTCTGGTTCATGGTTGTTGTCTAGGCCTATGCTCCAAGTAACTGGGGCCCTGCCTTAATTATTAAATTCACCATCATATTTAATTCATTTTCAGAGAATCTGGATTGACTTTTTCTAGACATCTTAATCAATATTTTGGAAGGAGCTTTGCTACTTCGTGTTTGAGTGGTAGATGCTTTGTGTGGTTTAAGGAGTGCCATCTGTAGTGACAGCTGCAGGTGTTTTGCTGAGTTTACTTTATTTATTTAATTGTCATTTTATCATGGCAAGTACAAAAACAACCATAACCCCAGACATAAGGAATCACCCCAGTCAGAATAACAATTCTATGCAGTTTAGAGGACTCTGATGATGACAGGTGATGTGATGTTGCAATATGTCATATTCTGTTACGACTCGGTCGTCCCATTTCCAGGGGGCGCTGTAAGGGGACTGTCAGAAGCCTGGGAATCACCTTGAACACCTATCTAGAGTCCCTTGCTGGCTCCTGTTTGTTTCTCTTTTCTCCATGTTACACTTGTGTAGGACTACATTTGCTTCTTGGGACTGCAAATCCCATAATGCACAGCTTGGTAGTCAGGAAAACCCGGATTCTGTTTCCCATTGTTTTCAATGGGAGAAGTCCAGTTGCTCCTTTTCACTGGATCCTCTCCTCCAGGACTTGCAAGTGTCTGAAACCACACACACCTGAAACCTCTCCTGTGCAGCCCAGCTTGGAACTGCTTATAAGCAGCCATTTCCTCAAGCTCCCCGTCGTGCATCGGACTTCAATTCCTTTGTGTTACAGACCCCTTGTCGGATGGTGTTCCAGTTTTGTTCCTGTTCTGTTCCAGCCTGAGCCTGCTCCCTGTTTCTCTGCCCTGCTCCTGCCTTGTTTCAGCCTGAACCTTCTCTCTGTTTCCCAGTCCTGTTTACTGCTCATTTCCTACTCCCTGTATTCCAGTCCTGTCCTTGCCTGTTCCAGCCAGAGCCTGTTCTCAGTTTCCCAGTCCTGTCTCTGTCTGTCCCAGCCAGAAGTTTGCGCCCTGTTTTCAAGTCCTAGTCCCGCCTTTGCTTCAGCCTGAGCCTGTTCCCAGTTCCTGCCTCTGCCTCTTTGTTTGTTCCCTTCTGTTTCTGTTTCTTCTTGGTTCTTTGTGTCTGGTAAGTGTTCTATCAGTCTTCACCAGTGTATACGTGTCCTCCTGTGTACTGGGGTTGGCTCCTGGTTTCCAGGAGGCAATTCCAGCCCCCATCCTTGTCTAGTGTTATACGTTGTCTTTCGTGCCTAACAGTGACAGTCTGCTATTGCTGTTTTCTCAGGAATCGCCACTGTGTTTCCAGCTGGACCCACAAGAGCGTGTCCTGTGTATGTAAGTACTATCCTTGTTTGTGCTCTAGGGTCCAGAGACAGAATCACTTCTGCTGCCTCCTTTCTATGGGGCTGGCAGGGTGACTATCTGTAAGAGCAAACTGCACAGAGGCATTGAGATTCCCTGTCACTGTGGGAGGTTCTGCACCTTACTCTGTGTACAACCCCAGCGTGTTTGTCCACTGGTAATCCGTTTCCTGTTTGTTCACACAAGGGTTGCTCTGCTTTTACTTTCCTGTTTCCTGTGCCTATCCATAGCTGTCCTTTCCGTGTATGCCTTTAGCTGCTCCTCTGCCCCAGTGTACTACCTCTTTAGGATATTCGGTGACCTCAAGGGGTGTCCCAACCAAAGTCCTGATCAGACCCGCCCGAAACCGTGACAGAATGCACGAACCAAACATTTCAAGCTCCCCTGGCAGTAAAGGCACACACAAACCTAAAGGGCTTTCCTATCATGTTAAGACACCCCTTTCTAAGCCTATACATTCTCTGAAATCCTCTAAAAAAGACCTTAGTTTAAAGGATAGACTTGTTAAAGAAAACCATAACTTGCAAGTTCAGTACTATACTGAGTGGCTTGCTAATCTTTCAATGATAGACTATTATGTTATTTGTGGCTATGACCCCCAGTCCCTGTCTGTAGAAGAATTACAAGGACGTAATGAGTTTTTGCAATATCTATTAGCTGAAGCCAGTAAGAATGTTCGTAACCGTGGAAGTGCTTTTGCTACCTCTGCACAAGACATTTACTCTCAAGAAAAGATGGTTAAATCCTCACCCTTTGCTAGTGCATCCCAAATTCACTTCCAGGACTCTGTCAAAACAAAGAACCCTGACACTGTTCAAGAAGCCACACTAGGGATTCCCTTGTTTTCTTTTGAGTGATTTAACCCATCTAGGCCAGTTTCTCAGAATTCAAAGTGCAGTGCTGACTCTTATAAAGACCTTTCAGTCCCTCAGAGCTTTCAAGTCAGCAGGCTAGACCCTGTATCTAAGGGATCAGTAAAAACTGTGGGATTCCTTAGTTCAACTCAAATGGCTTGTGCTCCTCCCAAATTGGATGACAGTACATCAGTCTCAATTCCGAAGTGTTGTGCTGACTCGTGTAAAGATCTACCAGTCCCTCAGTGCTTTCAAGTGAGCAGGATTGAACCTGTATCAAAGGGATCAGTAAAGACTGTGGGATTCCTTAGTTCAATTCAAAAAGCTTGTGCTCTTCCCAAACTGGATGATAATATACCAGTCTCAATCCCTAAAAGCTCTGCTAAACCCTTTTCTATTCTGAGTGGGTTTGATAACAATATGGACATACACACACTAAAAGAGCAGTTTTGGCAGATTAAAAGGCAGATATCAGACTTCTATGATGAATATATTGTAACATACACAAGAAATCTTGCACATGGGCTCTTTTCATCAATGCATATTTCACTGTTGGCAGAACCAGACATTCTGTTTATCTGTAAGGTAGAAGAAGTAACAGAGCAGCTGATGGAAACTACTGCAAGGCAATTTGAAAACCTGAAAAAAGAAAATGATCACCAGCTTTCGCTTAAAGAACAGTATGCTACCTCATGTGCCTCTCCAAAGACTGCTATAAAGCAGATTTTCCCTGCTATGAATGAATGGCAAGAGACTGCTCCAGTTATAAATATATCAGCCTCTTCTTCAGACTCTCTCTCAGCTTGTAGTTTTCCTGAGAATATCCCTGTGCAGTTGACTGAATCTCTGACATCTCTGAGAGATTTGACACCTCTTGATTCAAAGGATAGATCAGAGTCTTCAGAAGGAAGTGTCTCAGCCCCTCTATCAGAACAAATAAAGCCAAAGGAAGAAGAGAGTTCTGATGCAGACTCCAATAGCTGCACCTTAAGAAACCAAGATATGACTTTACTGGAGATTTATGGCAAGTTGTGCAACAGTGTTGAAGAATCTGAATCTAGTGATGACAGTGGTTCCTGCCTTGCCGTGAACAAACCTGCAGATAGTGCTGTTCAAATGGCGCACACACCAGAATTTTCAGATTGTGGGGATACGCCTGCTCTTTCAAACAATATCATAGAATTTTCAGATAATGAAGAGACAGTTCCTGTTTCAAGTGAATTCATGGATTTTTCTGACTGTGAAGAAATACCCGCAGTTACTAAGATTGTAATGGACTTCTCAGAAAGTTTAAAAATCTCTTCTGTGTCAAAGCAAACCGTGGAGATTTCAGAAAAGGAAGAAAGCCAGCAATCTGAAACTAAACAGCCTGTCATAAGAAATGAGCGCCTTCTCCTAGAACTGGACACAGTTGCAGCCTCAACCACTGATCCTGACCTGCTGATCCCTGCCAATGTGTATCCTGTTTTCAGCTCCACAATTAGTGAAGAACAGATCTCTGAGCTACCGGTATCTGATCTTGATGTAAAATCAGCCACACCAACGTCACCTGATGTATCCCTGAAATTAAAGACTCCTGAAACCCAGCAATCTGAAACTGAAGCTCAAGTACTGAAAGATATAATATGTCCCACTAAAACTAAAGACTTGAATTTGAATCTTGTATTCGAAGATCTGATGATAAGTACTGTTCTTAGTGTTTTATTTCAAGAAACCATCATCAATTCAAAGGCTAAAGCTGAAGCTTTAGATAACAATGTAGAGGCGATTTCTGAAGAGACTCCAGTTCTATTTCAATTCAAAGAACAACTTTTCAGTGTTAACAGAGCTGAAGATCAACTACCTGTAGTAGAAACGCCTTGCAAAGAAACCATTTCTGATACCACGAATACACCACAGAGCACTTGCAATGAAGAAATCTCAGTCTTGTCAGAAGATCACCCTAGAGAATTAGTTTGTGGAACTTCTACATTTTCATATGTTAATCCAGTCTCTAAAGACATGAAAACCCCTGTTGCTCCTGAATTTGATACTCCAATGTCATCCAAGATGAAAGACAATTCTGACTTTTTCATGTTTACCTTGAGAACACCAGTTACCCATGTCTCCCAAGTTTCTATGCTTTGCAAGCCTCAGACCAGAATCAATGCAAATACTGCTGCAGAAACAGACATATCCTGCTTGTCGGAAGGAGTTACAGACCTTACTAATACGCCAATTATGTCCTCCAAAGAAGACAGTACTGAACAGGAAACTAAAGTCCCAAATGATACCGCCCATGATGCAATTCCAGATCTCCTTGCTCCTGAATCCACTTCACCAGAAACCAACTCCATGCACTCCTCCCGTATCAATCGAACAATAAAGAGGAAAGACATCAGAGCCCATAAGGGTATTAATACATGCTTTGCTCATTGGAATATTCACCTATGGCAGGACTGTAAACTTATCAACCAGGGTTGGTGTTGGATTTTCTTGCTGTGGCTTTTCCTCTTCACCTTTTTTCAGCCAAAGGATCGCCTTCTCTTCTTGAGCAGACTGGTGGGAGGGGGTATACTGTTACGACTCGGTCGTCCCATTTCCAGGGGGCGCTGTAAGGGGACTGTCAGAAGCCTGGGAATCACCTTGAACACCTATCTAGAGTCCCTTGCTGACTCCTGTTTGTTTCTCTTTTCTCCATGTTACACTTGTGTAGGACTACATTTGCTTCTTGGGACTGCAAATCCCATAATGCACAGCTTGGTAGTCAGGAAAACCCGGATTCTGTTTCCCATTGTTTTCAATGGGAGAAGTTCAGTTGCTCCTTTTCACTGGATCCTCTCCTCCAGGACTTGCAAGTGTCTGAAACCACACACACCTGAAACCTCTCCTGTGCAGCCCAGCTTGGAACTGCTTATAAGCAGCCATTTCCTCAAGCTCCCCGTCGTGCATCGGACTTCAATTCCTTTGTGTTACAGACCCCTTGTCGGATGGTGTTCCAGTTTTGTTCCTGTTCTGTTCCAGCCTGAGCCTGCTCCCTGTTTCTCTGCCCTGCTCCTGCCTTGTTTCAGCCTGAACCTTCTCTCTGTTTCCCAGTCCTGTTTACTGCTCATTTCCTACTCCCTGTATTCCAGTCCTGTCCTTGCCTGTTCCAGCCAGAGCCTGTTCTCAGTTTCCCAGTCCTGTCTCTGTCTGTCCCAGCCAGAAGTTTGCGCCCTGTTTTCAAGTCCTAGTCCCGCCTTTGCTTCAGCCTGAGCCTGTTCCCAGTTCCTGCCTCTGCCTCTTTGTTTGTTCCCTTCTGTTTCTGTTTCTTCTTGGTTCTTTGTGTCTGGTAAGTGTTCTATCAGTCTTCACCAGTGTATACGTGTCCTCCTGTGTACTGGGGTTGGCTCCTGGTTTCCAGGAGGCAATTCCAGCCCCCATCCTTGTCTAGTGTTATACGTTGTCTTTCGTGCCTAACAGTGACAGTCTGCTATTGCTGTTTTCTCAGGAATCGCCACTGTGTTTCCAGCTGGACCCACAAGAGCGTGTCCTGTGTATGTAAGTACTATCCTTGTTTGTGCTCTAGGGTCCAGAGACAGAATCACTTCTGCTGCCTCCTTTTTATGGGGCTGGCAGGGTGACTATCTGTAAGAGCAAACTGCACAGAGGCATTGAGATTCCCTGTCACTGTGGGAGGTTCTGCGCCTTACTCTGTGTACCACCCCAGCGTGTTTGTCCACTAGTAATCCGTTTCCTGTTTGTTCACACAAGGGTTGCTCTGCTTTTACTTTCCTGTTTCCTGTGCCTATCCATAGCTGTCCTTTCCGTGTATGCCTTTAGCTGCTCCTCTGCCCCAGTGTACTACATCTTTAGGATATTCGGTGACCTCAAGGGGTGTCCCAACCAAAGTCCTGATCAGACCCGCCCGAAACAGTGACATATTCATAATAGGAAGAATCAAACAGTGGAGAACAGTGGAGAATTAGGTGGGGGGAGTGGATAGTGTCCAAGACTAGTCATTATGGAGTTGTGAGAAATGCTCACCTCCCCAGTCCGTGGCTATGGCTGAGATTCCAGTGCTTCAGGCTCTAGTCCATTCCAGTGTCAGGAAATATTCTCGGAGAGGCTGCCAAATATCTTTTGACCTCGAGGTCGGGGGTTGGAGGGTAGCATAGTGTTCACTGGTAGTATCTCAGTGCACTAGACTTTACAGCCAGTGTGGTAAATCATTGGATGCTTTTTGGTACATCTAGGACATATCTCAGCAATGCCACTAGTGGGTCAGGGACAATCTGCATGTCAATCATCAGGGCCAGTCGGGAGTGGACATTGCACCAGAAGGGGGCAATGTTGCTGCATGTCCACGTCATGTGTATGAAATCCGCCCCATCAGTGTGGCATTTGGGACAGCTAGAGGATCTAGCAGGGTCTAGGTGCACTAAGGTGTTGGGGGTGATATAGGATCTGTGTCGGAATTTATAAAGAATAAGTTTGTGACGATGGTTAGGTGAAATAAGGTGTGTTTGGGCACAGCAGGCGTATCAGATCATGCCAATTAAGGAGCCGCCCAGCTCAGTCTCCCATGTGGCCCTGAGTTTCCCATTGTGTGGAGACATGAGAGCAATGCAGGCACAGTACAGTCTGGAAACCAACCATTTCCCATTGCTGTCAGTGACCACTAGCGTCAGTGGGGTAAACTCCTCCAGGGCCAACAGGTAACATGCAACAGTGTGTGAAATGAGTATCCTCTGCTTGAGAAAAAACTTGGCCATCTGAGAAAAAAATGTGGCCATCTGGGTGCATACAGCACATCATTTCAGTGTGCACTGGGCCACCCTCTCTTGTTTTAAAGAAAGCCATTGATTGTCTGCCAGTGGCAATGCCGGAGAGTGAAGGAGTCAGAGAAACTTTCACCAGGCCCAACAGGTGATAGAAAGCACTTGGCTATCCGTTGGTTCCAAAGAAATCCAGCGGGAAGTAACGAGTACAGGGGCTTCAGTTCAGTGTGATCTTTTTCAGGTTTGGAGTATGGGAGATGCACCTGTGGATGGTACCAGCAAAGGGAGAATTTATGTTGTTCAGGGAGATAATAGAAACAAAAGTGTGGTACACCAAACCCACCCTGTTCATACGGGAGCACATGAATGTCCCAGCCAATGCAAGGTTGGCATCCCGCCTAGATCAATCGCAGCAGAATACTCCACAGGGAGGCAAAGAATGAGTTAGTTAGAGGGATGGGTATTTTCAAGAAAAGATATGGAAAACATGGGAGAACTACTACCTTTATGATTGCAATACAGTCGGCCATCAAGGGGGGGGGAGCAACAATTCCACCTGGATGGTGAGTTTCTCTATAGCAGGGCCATAGTACAGTCAAAAGACTTGTTCCTTATTGCGGTGTAGGAAATGCCAGGTATTTAACTGGACCATCGCATCAGTGGCAACACACAAGTCACGGTAGCAGTGGCATCTGAACAGGGAAAATCTTGGATTTGGTCCAATTAAAGTGAAGGCTGGACAGGCTGCCACATCTAACGATCTCTCATAGGATCAGAAAGAGATTAACTGAGGCGTGGCGTAAAGAGCGGAAATTCATCCACATAAAGCAAGAGCAGTAGGGGGCCAGGCTTAAACTGCAAACCGCGATGTAAATGTCTCTCCCATAGATGCTGCACCAGGGGGTCCATAGCAACTATGAAGAGCAGTGGGGAAAGGGAAAACCCTGTTGTGTTTCTCCGGTGACATCAAAATGGGAGGCGAGCGAACCGTTTCCCCAAATCTCAGCCATGGGCTGCGAATATAAGAGAATGAGTAGGGTGGTGAAACCACGCGGGGCTGTCATTAGCTAGTGTTGCCTGCAAGAAAGGCCATTCCAAACAATGAAAGGCTTTTTTTGGCCGCTAGTAGTGCCACAACAGCTGGGACCAGTGGGGAAATTCTATTGAGCAATGAAAAAAACATGCGCAGGTTCAGTGATGTGGAGCGGTGTGGAATGAAGCCCAAGGGAATAGGGGAAATAATTTATCAAAATTAATGAATGATAAAGGTCTGTACAAGCCACAGTGCTGTGGGTCTTTACCTAGTTTAAGGAGTAAAGTGATCACTGCTTCCTGCAATGTTGATGGGAGCATCCCCACAGTGGTTTGCTAAGTTGATTTTGGGCAGGTGTGTGTTGATGAACGTGTCCGTCAACATTGACGCATGAGTTTGCCATCAGAAACCGTTCCTGCCATTGCTATCCTCCATCATGACGGTCCTATCATGGTCACACAGAACAAGGCTCAGCTTGTCACTTGCAAACACCAATCATTCTACAAGAGTAAAGCCTGGATCCTGGGAATGTGTGCATGGAGACACATGTTGTGGAACGGAGGGGGCAGCAGAGTATGAAAGACAAATACCATTTGAATGACAATGTGTGCTTACACATTCTGAGAAGAAGAAACACGCTGCTTAAAAGGATGTTTGAATAGAGAGAATATTTCCGGTTGAGCCATGTCATCATTCAGACTTCATCCAGAATGTTTTCCAATGGTCTTGCCAGATTTGCCAACTCTCTGAGGCCATTTTGACTATGGAATGTATAAAGATCCAGCCCAAGGCAGCACACCTTTTATTAGGCAATCAGTGCTGGTTGAAGGAGGTCCTGACACTGCTCCTGATTACTTACCTGAACTTCTTCAGCAAAACTCCAGCAAAGCTACGACTCTGACCTGCACCACCAGCAACGCAATGCATCCTGGTTCCATGGCACCCAAGAGCTTAAAAGTCAACCAAAGGCAGCAGCATTCTCTGAAAAAAAACAAAGCCAAAAGTACATAAGTAAGTGGCAGTAACCCCCAGCAGCACTGCCCAAGTGTTCAACAGGCACAAGACTTATCTAATTCACAGTGATTAACCCAGCACTTAACCAGACAATCCTCATTCAAAGGCCTAAAACCATTAACAGTGCAAAATAGACAAGGCCCAGACCAACTAACAGCACATTAGCAAAACAGATTGGAAGTTATCAAGCAGGCACATCTTGACACTGTCAGCAAAAACTAGACAAGAGTAAGTGCCTCTTGCACCAATGACGTGTGGATATTGACTTAAAATCAAGAAGGCACTTAACCACAGATGTAGTAGCATCCGACCTCAAACAAATGCAACACATTGAGGGTCCTTGCTCAGTTAAGCCTCAAGAACATTTCAGTGTCCAGGCTAAGAAAACCAGATAAATTAAGAATCTTGAGAGAGACACTGAACGTGATAGAAAGATGTGTGGAATAGACGTTGAGTAATTGTGAACGCTGAAGTGTGTTCTGATTCCCCACAGCACATGCAAAACCCAAAATACACAAGGGGACTTCAGTCAATTACATTTTGAGAGCCAAATGAGAGTGCAATTGTGACTATGCGTGGTCAGTGGTTGATCAGTTTTCTCATTTTATCCCAGTTCCCTCATTACCTTTGGTGTTCTTTGGGGTGACTTAGTTGCTAGGTGGCCTCAGAGAGTGCTGAGGGCTGTGGTAGCATACACCACGTGCATCACTCCCACTGAGTCAGACCTCACAGGTTAATACCTATAAATATTGTAATGTGACAGGCCCCTTTATTTCACTCTGACAGCTCTAAATATGGAAGATGAATGTCTGCCGTAGCATCGATGAAACAGTGGTGTCTGATGACAGAGGACGAGGGGGATACTGACGGAGAACTGAAGGATCACCAACAGTCCTTCCTCAGTTATGATAGATGGTGATAGCCCAAATTCTAAATACAATAGATAGTTGAAATCAATGGTAGCTGGGTATCACTGAGGGTGAACTCTTAAAATATCAATGCAGACATTAATTACAATACAACTTTTACTCTTTTCTGGGAAGGATGGCCACCTGACAACCCTCAATGCACCAGACCAGCTCAGACAAAGAATGATGCCCTTGGGTACGCCAATTAAAGTAGGCAAATATATTTATAGCAAATGTTCATCTTTAATATGGGCTCTACCCTTCCAATTTGCAGTTCAAAGTTCCTATCTTATTTTGTTGAATCCAGTTAGCACGTTAAGATTAAAAATAAACGGAGTTACTCTTTACATGTAATCAGCTCTAAGTTACAACGTCCAATACCACCTCATCAACACCACTCAGTGATAAATCTAAATACTCAAGATTTCAATCCAAGGTATTATCTATCAAAGTTGCTCAAATCCATAATGTTAAGTGTTTAACAAGATTATGTAACACCAAATGTATCCAACGAAAGGGATGCATAGTAATTGGTTGGCAGAGGTCTTTAGAGGATATTACAGATCTGGACACTGTAGTATTTGTAAATGGGAGCAGGAAAAATCTATGAGATTCTGATGTGGTATATAATTTCAATGGATATCAATTGTGGTACCAGATTTTGGTTTATATACTTTTGTGTAAATGCCACAACATATATGTGGGAAATACTATTATACTGCTAAGAGAGAGGATAGGTGAATATTTCCCAGCCTTGAAATAAGGTGACACTAAATACCTAATAGACTCACATGCACGTGAATGTTAAGCTCAGACTAAATCTCGCAGTTCTGGAGTTTATGGTGTAGATAATGTGGTCAAGAACCCCAGGGGTGGTAACAGAGAATCACACCTTTGGCGATTAGAAGCTTTTTAGATTATGAAATAAAAGGCTGTAGAGATGGGATTATGGGGGTCATTCTGACCCTGGCGGTCTAAGACCGCCATGGCCACGAATGACGGAAGCACCGCCAACAGGCTTCCTAGCCCATTCTGACCGCGGCGGTAAAGCCGCGGTCAGAAAACCGGGGCCGGCGCTTTCCCGCCGATTTTGCCCCTTTTGGGCTAATCCGACATGGCAGCGCTGCAAGAAGCGCTGCCATGGGGATTCTGACCCCCTTCCCGCCAGCCTGTTTCTGGCGGTTGTCACCGCCAGGAAGAGGCTGGCGGGAATGGGTGTCTTGGTGCCCCTGGGGGCCCCTGCACTGCCCATGCCACTGGCTAGCAGACAGTGAAAAGCGTGACGGGTGCAACTGCACCCGTCGCACGGCCGCAACACCGCCGGCTCCATTCGGAGCCGGCTTCTGTGTTGCAGCCCTCCTTCCCGCAGGGCCGGGGGGCGCTAACATAGTTAGCGCCCGCAGGCCCAGCGGGAAGGTCAGAATGCCGGCAGCAGTCTTCTGACCGCGTAGCGGCCAAATGGCGGTTCCTGCCTGGCGGGCGGCAACCGCCACCCGCCAGAGTCGGAATGACCACCTATGTATTATGTTGTCATGTGACAAATACTATATTGCCTCTCAATCTCATGCATTTAGTTATACTAAGAGTCTTTACACTGATATTTTTAGACGAGGGGGATCATGTGAATGCTTTTGGTTAAGATGCAATATTGAATATTTTCATGTAATGGCTCTTTAGTGTTATTTTTGAACTTTGATCAATACTGATACTGTGCAATTACTTTTTATTGTTATTTTAGGCTTCCAATCAGTATATATGTTAATAATTTAGTTATCTGGAGGTTTATGTTTATTGAAATGTTTCGCTGAGACCTCCTGTTGAGCAATACGCTTTAGGTATTCTGGTGTAGTCTAGTGGATAGCACTGTTCTTAATAAGGATGATAGTTTTAATTCAGTAATTTGTGATGCACGCGAGATAGGTAAAAAAAATGTAAAATGGCGGTCATGCTGGTATAAATGGGATACGTTTGTTATCTTTAAGGTTGTCATGATGGCGCCAGTTTAAGACATTGTCATATATAAGAAGTAAGGAGAGTGACCGTATTGGTGAAGATGGGATGAGTCTGTCAACGATTGCAGTTATTATTATAGGAAAACAAGATGGCACCTATACAAGTAATGGAACTCTCCAAATTTGCCATTGCTATTTGATTTGTCATGGATCTACTTACATTTTTCTAGTGGACAAGAAAATATGTTTTGTAAACTGCGTGTAGTATATTGGCCAATACGTACTGGCCTTGACAAGAAAGAAACAGCATGTATTTTTACTATGTGGTATTGGCAACTTCAAGATGGCAGCGCATTAAGATTGATGGGATGTCTGTCATCAACCATAATTGTTGATATTCAATTCAATTCACTTTATTTCAGCTGCAAATGTGACCGTAAAAGCACACATAAAACAAAACAGTCCATCACTTTCAAATTATAAAAAGCAAAGTTAAAATATGATTTTGATAAAAACCAACAGCATGCAATTCTCAAAAATGCCATAAATTGATTTACATGGCAAAGACAATAAAATACACACTTCATATTGTCTTACATATTTGGCTGGTACATATAAAGTGCAAAGAATAGTGCCACAGTCGCAAAGTGTTACTTTAATCATAAAAGAGGACCTTCCAGACAAAACATCAGTGGTTTCCTTCTGCTAACTGCACATTTAAAAAAAGAACAGATATTAACACAATTGCATGGGAAATCATGTTGTTGCAGATACACCATGGCTAATCTTGAGGTACTAATCCCCAGCTTTCTTATGATCGGAATTAGAAAACTTTTTGTAAGATTAGTGTAAAATTTACAAAAGAAAGTAAAATGCAACAGACTTTGTGGGGATGATTCATTGCGGGGACATATGAATACTTTTGAGGGCTCAAATTGGTCAGATTGCAGGAAAACATACATGTATGAACATTTGCTTGAGAAGTGTTTCATATTGTTTTTTACATCTCCAGAGTACATTTGCTGAGGAGGCCAAGAGAAGATTTCCTTTTACCGTAGGAAATGGGTTAGATCTAAGAGTTTTAATTATTACAATGTTGCTTTTGATTTGCCAGTGTGAGTTAGCCATGATCATGTCATGCTGACTTTGCAGTTTTGCTAAATGTTTATGCATAACATATGTATAAAAAGCCTTAGGGCCTGATTTAGAAGTCGGCTGGGGGAATACTCTGTCACAAACGTGACGTATATCCTGTCAACAGTATTATGATCCCCATAAGATATTATGTGAGTTCCCTCCGGTGACATAAAATATAGGTTTTTGCAGTGCTGCCAGCTATTGGCATCTATAGTTAGGAGGTACCAACAAATCATGAAACACGGTCAGTTCAATGTTTTAAAAACTTGGAAATATCCAACTTTGTTTTGTATTTTTTTTGGACAATGTTGTTCATTAGTGTTGCACTTTGTCAGTTTTGTATTGCAAATGTACGAGTGACTATTCAAATGTCTGTAATCTAACACTATTCTATAGGAATGGATCCACGCAGCCAGGCTCGTCTCCAAGGAGAGGGAAGCTGCACTCCACACCACAGCCCAAGCGGCACACCCGAGCGGCCCCCAGCAGCACCTGGCCCACCCGCACTTGTCCTGTCCCTGTTTGTGATCCAGGGGAGCCTGCCCTCGACCCAGAGCAGGCCCCGCACCCCTCAAGGCCGCGGTCCGTTCCGACTGCTGATCGGGCCCCAGGAGTGCAAGCCCGTAATCCACCGCCGGATCTCGGCTGCCGGTCCGCAACCAGCACGGCCTGGCCAGCGGGACCCGTCGGGGGACACACCGCGGCCCCCAGCACACCTCGGTCCACCCGCCGCCGGCACCGCCTTACCTCCAAGGCCCAAGAAAAGTTTCCCGTGCCTCCAGGCCCACCTCTCTCCTTCAGGCATACTCAGCACCTCCGGACGCCTCTCGTTCCCGCAGAGGCGACCCGCAGCCTCTACAGAGCTGCCGGGACCCGCTCCTGCTGAATCCAGGACACAGAAGGCCGCTCCCAAGGATAAATTCAGAAATTAGGCATCCGGCCCAGCAGAGACTCACTCAGTGGCGACCCTCTTACTGGTCGGCCTAGCCACGCCCCAAATATACAAAATTCAGCATCAGCCTATCTGCGCTCAATAAACAATAATCTAGTTAGATTATATAGATACTTGACACAATTTGGAATGTGAACATTGAATAGTGCCTCAGCGAGGGCTGCTTGAGCTGTCCAACAACAAATGACTACAACTGGGATTAACCTAGTGATTATTAATGCGATTATGGGTAAAGTACCCACCAACCAGGAGGAAATTCCCTTTTTGGATTGCTCAGAAAACAAATCTGCTGGAAGCAGTATTTCCCCATACAGACCTCAAGATAAACATAAAAATTCACAATGTGCTTTTCATTTAGGATTGTAACCTCTATTGATGATTGTGCTACTCGGGGCAAATATATGCCATAACTCATGGTACACCATCAATTGTGGTTTTACTGAAGGGTTACAACAAATACAAAACAAATAAGGGGCTGCCCCTGCCCTGGACGGATTTAGGGATTTAACTTTGCCACAGTATCCGCAATTATTTTAGAAAACATAAAAGGGGAAGCAGCAGCATTGGCTGTTTCCCAGTGATCCCGCACAAGTTCCTTTAATAGATCAGGAGCACAAATTACCAAAATAAATTGCAGAGACTAACACGTGTACAGGTCACAATAATTTGATGGCCAGACCAAATAAGCCACAGCTTAAAGGTAACCCTGAAAAGGATAATCCTATGCAAGAGCAGGAGTCTTGTAAAAAACACAAGGGCAAACAAAAATCAAATAAGGACAAAGTAATATCACAAAGAGAATCACAGCAGCTGGAGAGCTCTGAAAAGCTTTATAATTTATGTAACCATGATAATTTGAAACTGCCTGACAGGTATCAGTACACTGATATATGCCCTTCTTGTTCCTTTCAGGACTCATCAGACAAATGGTCTGAGAGAGCGGGTGGTCAGAATGCACAGCAGAGGAGTATGTGAAACCAAAAAAGGAGTCACAATTCTCATCTGACATCATCATAAGAAAGGACGAGAAACTTCCTCAACAAAAACCCCAATTAAAAAACAAGAAGGTTGTCAGGCACTTTGGCAAAATATGTCACAATACTGAGAACCTTATTGTGGAACAGGATGTGGGCAGTGGTTCTGCCAGGCAGCATGGCAAAGGTCACAATAGTTCACCAGAATCTTCAAGAGTTTCTGGATGTGAGAGCAAGTAATGACTACACAGCAGTCAAAACCCCAGATGGGCGAGTCGCCCTTCCAGACCAAGTGCATAAATCAAACAAATTGAGTGGAAAACAATGCACACAATTAAAGTAATTTTCTGGGAAAGATTAACACATAGCTATGACATTCTCTTGGTTGAAAAAGATTGGCCAACAGAGTTTATTAGAACACTCCCACAAGGGGAAGATATGATTTTACTGTCTTTTGTCAGTTCTCATTTCAGAGCAAGTAAAGCAAGCGTATGCTGCAGATTCAGCTCTTGCACAAACTTCAGCGCTATACCACAACCATGCGGGCTGGGATAGGGACATTCCTTATCATCTAATATCCATAAGGTCCAGGCCACAAGTGCAGCGACAATAACCCAATAAGCATCAAGCAAAAGCTCCTGTGAGGGAGATTATCTTGCGTCTCAAGTACTAGTGAGTAATTAACCCCTATGTATCTCCTTTGAACAACCCTCCGTTCCCAGTAGCTAAGCTGGATCCATTCCCGGAGAACTCTCGCGGCTGCTGGTGGTAGAGAGGGCTCATAGATCATTGGGTCCTCCCCCACCACCTGGTACGCCGGCACAGCCTATTATAGTGCGTTTGTTGAATTACTGAGATAGAGACACCATACTCATGCTGGCGAGGGAGCGGAGGCCGGTGATTTACAAGAACACTGAACTGAGTATATTTCCTGATTATACCCCAGGGGTGCACGCTGCTCGGAGAGCTTTCTTAATGATTAAGCGCACTCTGAGCCATACAGAAGCTAGATACTCTCTCATTTACCCTGCGAAGTTGAGAGTGCAGCATGGGGGCGAATTGCATTTCTTCACGGACCCGAAATTGGCAGCCAGGTTTGCCAAAACTGTGCCTAAAAAGACAGCATCGGGAAGTCCGATGGCCTCTGGAGAAGAGAGAGATACCCTAAGTGACAATGACTAAAGTGGTGTGCTGATGATGGTCGGGGTTGTCTGTCTGGAGGTTGTATGGAGGCGCCATGTCACTGTGATAATTATTTCTATGGGCTGCTCTGATGTATAATTTGTTAGCAGGCCCTTTGCCCCCCGTCCTGTTCAGGATGGTGGTTCGGATGTCCTGGCTTGCGCCCCTTGGATGAGTTCTCTTACAAAGTAATTGTTGTGTTTGGGGTTGCAGATTTGAGGGTGAGTAGGATTACTGTTTTGACCCGTTTGGGGGGTCTGCGTGGGTGGGGTACTTCTTTCTTTCTTTTTTCTCTCTCCTTGCTTCTTTGCATGCATGCAGCAGGCACTTATAATGAGATGCTGTTGGTGAGCGGTTCATTTGGCTGGAGGATGCGATGGTACATGGAGATGTGACATTGGTGCGTTGTCTTACTTGGAATGTGCATGGACTGAATGATGGGCGTAACGTGTGGCTGCTGTCAGCTTATGTGAAGCGGCATGAGATTGACATATGCATGCTGCAGGAGACCCATTTAGTTGCGGCGACTAGGAACCGGTTGAAGGCTGGCTGGGTCAGAGAGTACCACGGAGCGGTGTTTTCGCGCTATGCGAGAGGGGTGGTGATCCTGTTGTGGAGGTGGCTGCAGTGGCACACTCAGAGGGTAATCGTGGACCCCAATGGCCACTATGTCATGATGAGTGACACCTTATTGGATAGAACATGCAGACTTGTCTCAATTTATGGTCCTAATACCGATGACCCCAAATTTATCAGGGAAGTATCAGGGCAGCTGATTGAACCGTTGGTGAATGGGCCCTTGATTTGGGGAGGGGACTTCAATGTGATCCTGGATCCGGTGGCGGATTGTGAAAGCCTAGCCAGGGTGCAGCTGCCAAGGCCCTGTCATCTGTAATGGCCGAGGGCGCTCTGGTGGACATATGGAGGGCGAAGCATGGGACAGCCAGAGAGGGCACCTGTGTTAATTATGCCCATAACAGCTGGTCCCGCATTGATAGATGGCTGGGGATGAGGGACGTGGAACTCTGGACACAGTCAGTTGAACATATGGAGCGTACCCTGTCAGGTCACTCGCCGGTCAAGCTGGTGCTGGCAGTGCCCGGGGCCCTGGACATGCATTCACGGTGTTGTTTGCTGCATGGTGCACTACGAGATCAGGCGTTTCGGGAGGAATTTCGCGAGGCCATTATTCGTTACTTTGTGGAGAATTGTGGATCAGTGAATTCGGCAGGAGCTCTCTGGGAGGCTTTTAAGGTGGTAATTCGGGGTATATGCCTGTCTAAACAGCATGGTGTATTGAAAATGCTGCAGCGGGTTCTGGCGGACCTGGAGGCTAAGCTTATTGAAATGGAAAAGGGTCTGCTTCTGGACTGGTCTGGAGATATACTGGCAGCCCTGAGAGGCACTGTGTCACAATACGAGGAGGCGGCGCTGCGTGAGATCTGCTTTTTGGGAAACATGCCAAGGCGAGGAGCTATGGGGAGGGGGAGAGGGCGTTACATACATTGGCGAACATGCTGCATGAGCTATGGGCCAGTAACTATATTGTTGAACTGAATAGCTCGTCCAGCGAGCGGGTGGTGGGAACTGATGGGATCATGCATGTTTTTACAGATTTTTTTGCAGAATTATATGCGGAGCCTTCTGGGTTAGACACTGAAGCGGCACAGGATTACTTCTCTGTGATTAGTTTGTTATGATTTGATGAATTGCACAGGTCCTATCTTGATGTTCCTTTTTCTGTGGAAGTTGTAAAACAGGCGATTTGTAGTCTGCCAGGTGATAAGGCACCTGGCCTAGAAGGCCTAACTCCCTCCTTTTATAAGGAATATGCAGATATTCTAGCACCACACCTTTTGGAGGTTTACGCAGAATCTCTTGAGACCGGGGTTCTTCCTGCCTCACTACGTGAGGCCTTGATTGTCACGATTCTGAAGCCTGGAAAGGATCCGTGCAGTTGTGACTCATATCGGCTGCTCTCCTTGATTAATATAGATAATCAAATCTTGGCTAAGATGATAGCGGCTTGATTACAGCCTTTGCTCCCAAAGCTGCTGTTACCGGATCAGACTGGTTTTGTACGTCATATAATCTACGTACGTACTTCACTGTAGCCAGTACGATTGATGCTGAGGATGATGCGACGGCAGTGTTTTTAGATGCCACCAAGGCTTTTGGCTCTCTGGCGTGGACGTATATGTTCGTGCCATTAGCTAGAGTAGGAATGAGCGCGAGGGTTGTCCAATTGATTCGCTTGCTGTACTTGGAGCCTTCTGCTTGGGTGCGAGTAAACGGAATTGTTTCTGACTCCTTTCAGGTCACCTGGGGAACTCGGCAGGGCTGGCCACTTTCTCCGTTCCTTTTTGCAATAGCGATGGAGCCACTGGGGGCGTGTCTAAGACAGCATCATAGCTATTGATGGCTGCCGTTTTGCCAATGCCCAATATTAATATCCATGTATGTGGACAACATAGCGTTGTATGTTTGCGAGCCGTGGAATCATCTTGACACTCTGCTGGATGAAATAGTGCGGTTTGGTGCCTTCTCCGGGATTACGATCAACTGGTCCAAGTCAGTGGTGATGCCCCTCTCCACGGGAATGCTGCGTCTTCCTCCAAGTATCCCATTGGATGGACCGATGGCCCGGTGCGATACCTGGGCGTCTGCCTGAGCAGAGAAAGACGCTTTGGTCTGCAAATTATGGCAAAGCCATAGCGTGGTTGGAGAACAAGGTGGAGATGTGGCACTCACTACCGCTCTCGCTTACGGGTCGTGTTGCAATAGCTAAAATGGTAGTTCTGCCCAAATTTCTATACTTGTTTGTGAACTTACCTCTTGTTCTCACTGCAAGCTTTCTGCAGAGACTTCGCTCTGCGCTGATACGGCTGGCTTGGGCTGGAGGGCAGCCCAGAATTGCATGGGAAAAGCTGACACTCCTATTTGAATTGGGTGACCTTGCTTCTCCGGATTTAGAGCTCTACTACCACTGCACGCAGGCTCATTTTGCCCATTTTTTGCTTTGTCCTGTTAGGTATTTACCGCACCTCACACCAGAAAGTGATGCGGTGTGGTCGGATGGGTTGTCGCGGGTGCTCGGGAACCCGTCTCGGCCTAGGCCGCGTGGGGTGGATACGGTGGCCTGTACAGCTCGGGCCTGGACTGCATTGTTGTGCCGGGCTGGTGTGCTTGAGCCCTCTGCCCAGTCGATGTCAGTGCTCGATGTTGCAGATGGGCAGATGTTCCGGGATGCTCGGCTGCACGAATTTCTCCGTGAATTGAACTTAACTACACTGGGAGACTGGTTTGCGGAGGAGCGGTTTCTTGCCTTGGAGACAGCGCTGGGGGATGGATGAGATACTGCGTTGAATTGGTTGTATGTGCGTCGCATTGCCGCGATGCTCTGCGCATGCTTCCTTTGCTTCCCTGAGGCTCCGATGGCATGTCAGGTGCTGGAGCTGATGTATCGGGAGCAATCACTGCGCAAATTTATTACTAAGCTATATGATTGCACCCAGAGCGAGATGATGGGGACAGAGATTACTGCCAAGGCGCGGTGGGAGATGGACATAGGCAAGGCCATATCTGCTGAGGTGTGGCGAAAATGCTGTGCGCATATGAGGGTGCTGTCCCCCAATTATAGGCTGTGCCTTATTCATTTTAAATTTCTGCATCGTTTGTATTATACCCCGGTAGTTTGCATGGTATGGGTCTGCTTGCGGATGCTTGTTGCGCAAGATGTGGTGCCCCGAATGCAGATTTCTTGCATCTGGCGTGGAGCTGTGCGGACGTGCGTGCTTACTGGATTGAGGTGCTGCAGATGATTGAGGCGATGACTAGTCTTGTCCTGCCCTTTACTCCTACACTTGTGCTTCTTGGATATGTCGAGGAGATACCGTTAGCGCATAGGAGGCTGGTGGGATTACTGCTGCTGTTGGCTAAGCGTAGAGTCGCGATGTGTTGGGGACGTGGGCAGTCCCCCCTGTGGCTCTGAGTGGCTTTGGGATGCCTCGTTTTGTCAAGAACAGCTAATGATTTATTGGGAGTTGATGCCTGAAGGGTCTCGGCCTAGAGACATATGGGCTCCACTGCGCTCTTTCTTAGAGTCCAAATTATGAGACTGAGGATAGTGAGTTGCACCTTGGCATGAATACAGAAGATCAGAATCCTGACCATGGCATCCATGTGCCTTTGCAGATACACTGTGATGGATGACTGCATTGGCCTTCTGCGTCTTTAATCATCTCTACCTTTCTTTCTCTCTTACTGCTTGTTGTTGGTTTGTGTTCTACAGCCCTCTGGATATATCCCAGATTTGGTTCTTTGCCTTTATGGTAGTATACTTCTTAGCGGACCCACTGGGTGGCCGCAGATAATGGATACGTTCGACTGGGTTTGGGGGCAGCTTGCTCCATTTAATTGATATAGAATGTGATGATATATATATCTGTCTTTGGTTGCTGTGAATGCATATGTAAGAAATAAGCTTGGCCATCCTCACGGGATGGGCTGGTTCTGTTAGTTGTTAAAGCTTGATAAAAGAAATAAAAAAATGTTTAAAAAAATATTTTTTGGGGTATATATGGATGTGGTGTGTAGGCAGCTAGAACTCCCCATGTGGCCCCGTCAATACTGAGGGGATCCAATCTATAATTTTCAACAACATGTGGCAGGGTGCTTTGGAACCAACTTTGATGTTCCTGCTAAGTGAGAGGTATTTCTAAATAATTGCATGCTCTTTTTTCTTGTGGAAAGTTAGCTGCTGAGTATGTATGAAATGTATTTGTGTTGGCATCCACTGCAGGAAAATTGACCCATGAGTAAAATGTTTCATTTTTGTACATATTGTGTGCCCCTACAACAAATGTAACATCTCCATCCCATTAGGTACCCCATTCAGAAGTAAATGGTGTGTGACAACATGTCTACAATTTACTGGAATAACCACTGGATTTGTCATTTTAGAAAATGGAGTTCAGAAAAGGAAACACTAAGTGGGGTATCCTTTTAAATGTTCAAGCTTGAACAACCTACAGACAAATATAGGTGTTATCTATACCACTGAGAAGGATATTTCGCTAACACCACAAATGGCTCTGTATAAAGGTGAATAGAGCTCCTTAGGCATACAAAAGAAAACTACTCAGGAGATCGGTTAAATAAGTATCTGACCTTGATGCATTGGTGGCACCATGTTATGTGGTTTCTACTACAGTAATAGGACTGCTTGTTTAGGACAGCAGAGTGTGGGAGACTGAGTCCATCCACACTCTTAGTACCTGTCAGAGGGAGACTGAGTCCATCCACACCCTTAGTACCTGTCAGCCTAACTCCTAGCTAACTCACAGTGCCTCACCTGAACTCCAACCGGGTGTTCAGCTACCTGAACATGACACACAGACTACACAGGGAAGCCGTGAAAACAGATGTTACCCCTTTCATAGTATTACTCATGCTTGCCAAGACGAGACACAAAAGATGTGAGCTAAGTTTTCAACACACTCATTAAAACTATTGCAATCTAGCATATAAAGAGTGAGCTGTGATAATAAGGCAGATGAAACAAAGCAAAGTAATCAGCATTACAAACATGGTAAAAAAAAGATAAACAATCCTACCATGGTGTATATGGTTCTAGATGTCCTAGAGGCTCCTATCTAACCTTATGTCTATGCTGAGAGCACAGCAGGTGTACCCTTCTCCCTGTCCCAATCTAAGGGATTAGCCCCAACCCCATTTCTGGAAACCGTGTCAGGAGTTAGTCTGTGATGTAGATGGCAATCCTCTCAGGAGGCTGGGAGCCAAGCTGTATGTTAGACGGCATGCATCCCAGGATAGTTGTGGTCAGAATCACTTCTACCTCCTCTAGGTCTGTGCATCATTTATATAATAAACCATACTGTATTGGAAGTACAGTTTTGATGCCATGCCGTGGTTAGGTGTTAGAAGCTCTCTCCTGAATGGGTAAAACCACTAGCATATTGTGTACAGAGTTCTTTAGCCTTGGACAGAAAGTACTGATTACTTGTTTCCCGCCCTGCCTGCCTGGTGAGGCAGGTGGGAAATTAGCTATGCAGGAGTCATGCACCTACAAAGGACTAGCCACACCTTGAAGGTGGGCTAGGAGGTCAACACAGCTGAGGGAGGGTTCTGCCATCTTGGCAGACACTGAGGATAGTGTGTTCTGGGTTGAAAAGTGACACACTTCCACAGGAAGCCTTCACTTCAGGGGCAGATTAGCTGCAGGGATGCACCAGCCACTGAGAACTGTTCAGCACCAAGGACAGCCAAGTCACTTCTGCAACGAAACTCCCTGGGCAAGGTAACAAAAGTGTGACTGTTAAATCTTGGTCTAGGTCCCAGCAGAACCTTACGTTCTCTTGGGTCCGTCAAAACTCACCATACAAGTGCCAGAGTGCTCACTGCTACTTTCCCCTTTGACTTCAATGGAAGCCCTTTAAATCTACAAAGTATTGTATTTTCTGAAGACTTAAAATTTCACAACTCCAGTTGTACAAAAGCTACAAGGTTTGTTTTGGTGTATAAATTAAGAGTAAAATCTCATCTATTTTTCTAAATTGGTGTCTGCTTTCCATTGAGTCATGCCATTTACTTATCATCCATATTGGTAATGTGAAATACTTTACACATGTTCCTCTAAGTAGCCTGAGTTGACTTTGCCACACTACCAGGACTGAGCTAGGGTTTGCTGAGAGTGAATCCAAGGTCCACTACTGCGTATTCTGTTTGTATTCCATGGCAAGACTGCCTAGTCATACCATAGAATACCTTTACCTTGCTACAGCACCCCAATCCAATCCAGTTCAATCCACCATAAGCAATCCCACTCCAAACCAATCCACCCCACTCCAATCTAATCCACCCCTACTCTATCCATCCATTACAATCCAACTCACCCCATTCCAATCCAACTCACCCATTCCATTCCATTCCAATCCAACCTACCCCACTCTAATTCAGTCCACCCCACTCTAATCCACCCCACTCAACTCACCACACTCCAGTCCAATACAATATACTCCACACCAATCCAATCCACCCCATTCCCTTCCACCTCTCCAGTCCACCCGACTCTAATTTACTCAACTCAACTCCACTCCAATCTAATCTACCACAATCCAATCCACCCCACTCCACTACACTGCAGTCCAGTCATCCCATGCCAATCCATCCCACTCCAATCTTCACCAATCCAATCCTCCCATCCCCATCTGCTCCAATACAAATTCACCTCACACCACCCCATGCCAATGCAATCTGTCCCACTCCAGCACAATCCACCCCACTCCAATCTACCGTAAGTAAATCCACCCCACTCCACTTCAATCCTCCCCACACCACCCCAAATTAATCCACTCCAATCCAACCCACCCCAATCAATCCATGCCCACCATATTCAATCCACTTTCCCAATCCAATGCACCCCAATGCATCTCGATCCAACCAATGCACCCCAATCCAGTACAGTCCACCTCCCCAATCCAATTTACCATAATCCAGTCCAGTCCACCTCACCCCAATACAATTCATCCCACCCCAGTCCAATTTACCTCAATCCAGTCCAGTCCACCTCCCCCAAAATCCAATTCTTCCCACCCCAATCCAATTCACCCCACCCCAATCCAATCTAATCCACCCCACCCAATGTCATCCACTTTATCCCCATTTAATCCACCTCACTCCAATGCAATCTCCCTAATCCATTCCCTCACCATCAATCCAATCCACCGTACTCCAATCCAATTCATCCAATCCACCCCACTCAATTCAACCCACTCCTGTTCACCCCATACCAATCCACCCCACTCCAATCCAATCCACCTGATCCAATTCACCCCACTCCAAATCAATCCACTCCAATCCACTCAATCAAATCCATATCACTCTAGTCCATTCTATTCCACCCCACCCAACACCAGGTCAGCAGTGGCGGCCGGCAGCTTTGGGAGGGGGGCGGGCGGGGCACACACACAAACACACACACAAACACACACACACACAGGCTCATTCTTTCACACACAGACACGCACGCACGCTCATCAATTAACAACACTCATTCCATTCAAACATACACGCACGCACCAAACATTCATTTTACAAGATCACACACACACATTCATTCTTTCACACACACGCATGCACGCACTCACATCCATTAACAACACCCATAACACTCAAACATACACGCGCGCACCAAACATTCAATGTGAAACATAACACACATACATACATACACACACACACACACACACACACACACACACACTTACACACTTACCTTTAGCCTCCAGGTCCCAGGAGGGTTGGGACTGCTGCCTTCCCTCACTGGCTGAACTGAGGTCAGCCAATGAGGGAAGGCAGCAGTCCCAGCCTCGTCACAGAGTGGGATGGGGTCAGTGAGACTGCTGACCCCACCCCACTCTGTGACGAAGTGTCACTGATTGACACTCGCCCTGGGCTCTTCAGGGCTTAAACCTGAAGCGCCCAGAGAGAGTGTCAATGGGTGACGCTTTCCTCGTCACCCAGGGGAGGGCCTCGAGGCACCTTTGCTGGGCCGAGGAGGTCACGCCCATAGGGGTCGTGATCTCCTCAGCCCAGCAAAGTTCAGCTCAGGCAGCCAGGAGTCTGCGCAAATCGCGCATGTCTGCTCCTGGCTGCCTACCCTGAACATGAAGAGTGTCTGTCAGGCTGACCTTTGTTCAGCCTGACAGACACTCTTCATGGGGTGGGGGGGCGTGGCCCCTCCACCCCAAAGGACGGGCCGCCACTGCAGGTCAGTCCACTCCACTCCACTCCAGCCCAATTCACCCCACCCCACTCCAACCCACCACAATCCACCTACTCCAATCCAACCCACTCTCACCCACCCCATTTCAATCCACCCCAAATCCAGTCCACCCAACTATCACCCCAATCACAGTACAGCCCACCCACCCACTCCAGTACAACCCACCCACTCCATTCCAATCTACCTCATTCCAATCCAATCCACCCTAGTCTAAACTAATCCACTCCAGTGCAATCCAACCTGCCCCCTGTCCCATCCCCCTCACTCCAGTCGAATCCAACCCACCACATTCCACCACACTCCAATTCAATCCAGCCCACCCCAATCTAATCGACTACACTCAATCCACCCCACTCCAAACCACCCGGCTCCAATCCACCCAACCCAATCTAATCCACTCCACCCAATCCAACCACTCCAATCAAACCCACTCCAGTCCATCCCACCCCAATCCACTCCACACATCTAGTCTACCTACTCTGCTCCTATTCCATCCATCCAATACACCCCACCCAGTGCAATCTATCCTACTCCAATCCAATCCACCTCACTTTAATCCACCTCACTCATATCCAGTCCACCCCACCCCAATCCAATCCACCCCGCACTCCAATCCAGTTCACTCCACTGCAGCCCGCTCCAATCCACCCCACTCCAATCCACTGCACTCCAATTCCCCCACTTTAATTTACCCCACTCCAACTCCAACTCATCCCAGTCCAATCCACCCTACTCTAATCCACTCCAATTGACCTCTCTCTAGTTCAATCCATCCAATCCACCCCACTCAACCCAATCCACCCCACAATCCAATTCACTCTACTGAAAGCCAATCCACCTCTCTCCAATCCAATCTACCTCACTCTAGTCCAGACCACCCCACTCTATCAAATCCACTCTAATCCACCCCACTCCAGTCCAATCCACCACACTCCAGTCCAGTCCAATCCACCGCAATCCACCCCACTCCAATCTATCCCATTTCTATTCCCTCCAATCCAATCCACCCCACCCCACTCCACTCCACTCTAAACCAGTCCACCCCACTCCAGTCCAATCCACTCCAATCCACCCCAAACCATGCTACTCCAATCCACCCAACCCCAATCTTATCCACTCCACCCCAGTCCAATCACTCCAATCAAATCCACCCCTCCAATCTAATACATCCATCCCAATCAAATCCACCCCACTCTAATCCAATCTAATCCACCCCACCCCAGTCCAATCCACCCCAGTCCACTCTGATCAAATAAACTCCAATCCAATTCACCCCACTCTACACCAATCCACCCCACTCTACTCAACACACCACACTCTAACCCACTCCATTTCACTCAACTCTACCCCACTCCAATCCACCCCACTTTACCCCAATCCAATCCACACCACTCTACTCCAGTCCAGTCCATCCCACTACCTCAGTCCACTCCAACCTGCTCCACCTTATTCCACCCCACCATATGCCACTCCACTCTACAACGCTGCATTCTAAGACACTCTTTGCCACTGAACCACTGAACTATACTCCACTCTACCCCACTCTACAACACTATACTCCCTGTACTCTACACTGACAGTTTACTCCAACAGATCCACTCTGCAACACTCTATTCCCCTTACTCCACTCTACAACACTCCAGACCATGCCACTGACTTTTTGCCATTCTGAACAACGGTCACCCTGGTGTTCAACATGGCTAAAATACATTGCCAGAGTCAATAGCTTTTGCAAAGGCGAGACCTATTGACTTTGATAATGTTGTTTAGCGTTTGAAGCAGATAGGTCTTAACAGTGAAGATGTGCTATCTCATATTAATAGAGACTTAGATTGAAGAAATAATCAGAAATAAAATGTTTTCCGGTTGATTTATAGCACTATTTGTGGATTAAATAATTGCAACTAAACAGTGTATTCACATGCTGCAGAGTAATGTAATTTTATCTGCAAGCTAATAACTAGCCATCTGAATGTAGAGTTTTTATGAAATTTACATTTAGTCTAATCCCTATTGGAGAAAATGTATGGATAAAGAGAAAAGGGATGAGTTTTCATCCTGGCTGTCAGTTTTGAGGATCGAAGATACAGGACATGGTTCATCTTCTGTTTTTTTGTCTGACGCATTTATACATAAAACTTATTAGAACCATTTTTATCAATATCCGATAGAAATGAATGCGGAAACATTTTAATTATTGTTAAATCTACCCACCATGAATATTTGTTATCACTTGGCAAAATGCTTTGGCTTCTTTTTTAAACTGTAATAATAATGGAGATTTGTAGTTCTTTTATTTTAAATAATTGAATGTGGTCTATAATAGAGTAGAAAGGAATAAGAAAATATTTTATCCATTAGCAAATCTGTCTATGGTGAATATTTACTATAGCCTGGTATTTTTTTGTCTCATTCCCCAAACCTTGATAATGATAGAGTTGTAGTTTTTAGATTTTTAGCAACTGGATGTAAATGCACTCCACGATAGAACAGAAACAAATGAAAAAGTGGTGTTTTTTTTTCCTCAATTGTACCCATTGTGTGCATTTGTTAGTAATTGATGAATTTCCCTTGTTCACCTTTAAATGTAATAATGTTTTTGATGAAAATTATATATTTCCCTTTTTTTATGGGTGAGCGCAAAGCTCTCCGTCCCATTCTGTAATCTCTCTTTGGGCTTCCAACCACGCCCATGTCACGTCAGTCACTTTCATTGGTTCGTGGGCTTGCCTTTTAAAATCCACTTGCTTTCATTTGTGAAAGGCATGCATACATCATGCCTTTTCCGATGTTTAGCCTACCTACACAGCACCGGTAAACTACTAAAAACATAGGAGGCTCGATGGTTTCAGCATGGTGTCCGGACTACTTTATCTATTTATTTTACACACAGTTGAATGGCGCTGCATTTTACATGGTGCGATCGCGCTGAGTTTTTTTTTCTTTACAACGCTAATAGCTCTAACTCGAGCAAATGCGAGACCCGCTGCTTTGAAAATGCTTGTTGCTTGTATTGTGTTTTAGTAGTGTTTATGAGAAACCAAAACTTGAAAAAATGAATAAATAATTTGTCCCTCTGCTGCTGGTATCACAAGGTCTCACTCACTCTCTTTGCTCCCACCAGCTGCTGACCCACTGCTCCATCCTCCACAGGTTTGGCGTCTCTCGTGGCCTCTTTGGAACCGTGACGTGGGTTTTGAAAAATTGCTCATTTGCAAGGGGTGTTCTATCGGGTGCCAGTGTGCATACACATGCCTCCTTTCTGCTTTTAGTATGCAGTTTAGTACGTCTTTCTTTATTTGCTTCTTTTCTAGTTACCAATGGTGTAGCTGCTGCGGAGCCCTAATTGAGTATAATCCCGGCTCTAAATGGAAATATAGAAGTGCAGGTACTCTTTAGTGTACCTGTTTACTCTGGAGACGTGATGGTACTCTCCCACTAAATGTGTGACAAAAGTGAAGAGAAGAGCAGGTAGTCTCCCTTTCAAATTAAAGAAGTTCAGGTACCCAGGACCGGACAGTACCTGCCCATTCAAAGCACGGAGTATAATGTGATGCAAATGAAACCCTGGCTAATTGGCTGTGGATGCAGTGGATTGGTTGGTTATATTTATTTAAGTATAATTTAAGTCAGGTGAGTATGAATTCAGATTCAAGAGAGTATAATGATTTTACAGTGGCATATCCTATGAGTTGCTCTAGCTGTTTAATACCAGCCTATCTCATGTGTTCCAGTTTAAGAGAGATCCTCCCATTGTCAGACATGCATTATTTCATATCACACAAGTGTATGAAACCAAGGATGTAATTTAAGCAATTTGTGTGCTGTTTTCTACGTCAAAGGCATGCAGTATTTTAACAGATATGTTACAGTGGGTCATACTGATTTAAGTTTGTAGAGGGTATTTAGGGTATTATCCCCTTCTAATAGGATGGTCTCGGTGACAACCTGTGAAGGTGCGTAGGGTATAATATATTAAATGAAAAGCATGATGCATCAGACAATATATTTCCCTTTTAGGCAAATACAATCCTCCTGCCACGGTGTTGGGGCTTCTATTTACAAGTATGCCTAGTACACCCAAGCAGTGAATTTTACTGTGAACCCATTTCAGAGGAACGTTGTTGATACTGGGCCTGATGGTAACGCGAGATGTGGGCATCACTTTGCATTTCTCCCAGTTTATTTTATAACCAGAGAGCTTTAAGAAGGTGGCAATCACTGATATTAATACCGGAAAGGATGCCTGGAGACCAGTTATTGTCATCAGGATGTCATCTACATACAGGAAGGCCTTTAACGGGCCCTTAGATTTGCCAACAGTTCTAATGTAGGGAATACCAGCAGAGTGGATAGGGTCCATCTCTGCCTGGTTTGATCTCTATTAGCGACACAGGAACACTCCACAATTGATTTGTGCAGTCAAGGTTTGGTGTACCCATTGGAAGTTAGTAATAAAGTCTTGGTCTAGGCCCGATCTGTTCATAACTCAGAAGAGATATTCCCATTCCACTCTATCAATCGTCTTTTCTAAATCTACAGAGATGACAAAAGCTAACTGCTCTGAATTTTTGGATTCCCGTAAGCAATGAGCAAGTATTCTTAGGTGGTTTCTAGAAGCGGTGAATGCACATTCAATGATGTCATGCTAGGCATCCAGGCCTGCTCCACTGCAATGTCTTATTTTGGGTGTGGCAGTTTGCTAGCATCAAATAAATTGTAGAAAACGGGTGCCATAAATTCTGACGGTAGTCATCTTCCTTCCACAACCATGTGCCTTGTCAGAATTCCCCCGAGGATGGCGAGAAGGCTACTGCTCTTTTACCTTCCGGCAGACTTGAATTCACACAGCTATCATCTTGCTCCATGGCTGCTTCTGCATCAAGCAGTAGCAGGTTCCATTATGGAAGATGAGAAAGATTCTAGTCAGGGCTTGGTTTTCTGTTTGTCTCTGATTACTAATACAGGAAGTCTGATGACAGCGAGGTGCAGAGATTTCACACTTCATTGTGCCACTGCTGTGGGTACTCCTACTTGAAATCAGCCACATTGGTACTTGCTGTGGAAGCCCTCACTTTGCACAAAGGCTGAGTCTGGAAATTGAAACCGATTCCAGGATGCTTGTTTCCGGTCCAGGGAGGGCCTAGCTTAATAGTTCGGGCTGGACTGTTCCCATGGGGAGCAGGGTAAAGACTGATTTGCACATGTCTGGGTCAAAACTGGGGTGGCATAATGGGCAAGAAAACGATGGATTAACCCCAGATCTTTGTGGCTGAGGTGAATGTTTGCATTGTTCAGCATTCCATCCATCATCTGTTCTTTTTACTTGTGACATTTGAAAGGTGACCAACCAAACCCAGCCTTCTTTCTAAGTACATCCTGTTCTAGATTCAATTCATATCTTATTCACTTTGAGCGGTTGCTGAGATGGCTGTGACAGAGAAGCATCTCTGCGGCGGCTGTAAAAGAACTTTATTGGGCCACTTGTCCATAAAACATTTAAAAATAATAAAACAGTAAAACAATTACAATATAGTATCAACTTAAAAACAGATGCACACCTGAGGGGCACAGCTTATTCTAAACCATCCTTAAAACTCTGCTCAACAATAAATATAAAATGTGCAATTCCTACTGCAATGTCAAGATAACACATCTCAGACAGAAGCCCTACTGCCTCCAACCTTGGAAGTGTTTGATATTTTAAAACTAGAGGACTTAAAAATATAATATGGGCAGGAATGTAACAAATAGAGTCCATAAGTACATGAGATAAGGACCATTTTGCATTCAGAGAGCATGTGCAAAATCCATTGCTATCCTTCATAGCGTTAAACCATTTCGGGGTTAAAAAGAATGAGTTACACCCCACTGTCATTTTTAAGATTTCATTCCTTAGCCTGGGGTCTGGTACCTGGGCCAAATAGGGAAAGACCGTGTGCTGACCAAGAGTGGGCTGTTAATAAAGAAATTGTACGTGTCTTCCATTTGTGTGTTTGTAGTATGGGTTAGTGTATTTGTGCATGGAACGTAGAATGGAAGATTTGTGGCAGTTCTTATCTCTGTGCTCTGCTTGTTGCAGTTACTGACATATGGAGATTTTACTGGATGCAGCCTTGCTTTGGTCTCTTTGTGGGTCCTGCACCTTCACTTCAGGAATAAACCAAGTATTGTACTTACCAACAAAGTGTGTGCTTGTATCCATCCATCACCAATTCAATGAGGAGATGTTTGGTAGGGACCCACTGATGATCGACCATCCTTCCCTGTAGTTTCAGAAGACTCCAGTGGCGGACTCATCATCTATCCTTCAATTGCCCTGGAAAAACGTGCATGCTGTGTCTTCATTTGTAGTAGTCTTTAAGGTTCCGCAGTACTAGGATTAATGGCCCTTCAGTAACTCAACGGTTGGTACCCTACACAAGCACAGCACTCAATTGTGATTTACATGGCGCTCTAACTCCTTGAGTGTTTCTTCTTGAGCTGATGTTCTCATTGTGTTGGCAGACTTACTGATGTCTAACACTGTGTGTGACCACGCTAAAGAGAAAAAACAAGGTAAACAGTTGAGTGAAAGTGTAGGAAGATGGCTCTCTATACAGTGCACTAAAATGAAGTACACTGTGCAGAGAATCCAGTGGATCCCCAAAGATTTACAGAGGCAGAAATAGATAGGCCTAGTGCCCTTTTTGTGGTAGTGTGTGTGTGAGTACCTAGTCTTATCCAGGAGTCTTGCTAAGCATTTGTTGTACTCACAGAGGCAATAAATGAGAGACACACTCAAAGAATGAATCTGAAACCAATTTATAAATAACAGTTGCTTTTATATACAGGGAGTGCAGAATTATTAGGCAAGTTGTATTTTTGAGGATTAATTTTATTATTGAACAACAACCATGTTCTCAATGAACCCAAAAAACTCATTAATATCAAAGCTGAATATTTTTGGAAGTAGTTTTTAGTTTGTTTTTAGTTTTAGCTATGTTAGGGGGATATCTGTGTGTGCAGGTGACTATTACTGTGCATAATTATTAGGCAACTTAACAAAAAACAAATATATACCCATTTCAATTATTTATTATTACCAGTGAAACCAATGTAACATCTCAACATTCACAAATATACATTTCTGACATTCAAAAACAAAACAAAAACAAATCAGTGACCAATATAGCCACCTTTCTTTGCAAGGACACTCAAAAGCCTGCCATCCATGGATTCTGTCAGTGTTTTGATCTGTTCACCATCAACATTGCGTGCAGCAGCAACCACAGCCTCCCAGACACTGTTCAGAGAGGTGTACTGTTTTCCCTCCTTGTAAATCTCACATTTGATGATGGACCACAGGTTCTCAATGGGGTTCAGATCAGGTGAACAAGGAGGCCATGTCATTAGATTTCCTTCTTTTATACCCTTTCTTGCCAGCCACGCTGTGGAGTACTTGGACGCGTGTGATGGAGCATTGTCCTGCATGAAAATCATGTTTTTCTTGAAGGATGCAGACTTCTTCCTGTACCACTGCTTGAAGAAGGTGTCTTCCAGGAACTGGCAGTAGGACTGGGAGTTGAGCTTGACTCCATCCTCAACCCGAAAAGGCCCCACAAGCTCATCTTTGATGATACCAGCCCAAACCAGTACTCCACCTCCACCTTGCTGGCGTCTGAGTCGGACTGGAGCTCTCTGCCCTTTACCAATCCAGCCACGGGCCCATCCATCTGGCCCATCAAGACTCACTCTCATTTCATCAGTCCATAAAACCTTAGAAAATCAGTCTTGAGATATTTCTTGGCCCAGTCTTGACGTTTCAGCTTGTGTGTCTTGTTCAGTGGTGGTCGTCTTTCAGCCTTTCTTACCTTGGCCATGTCTCTGAGTATTGCACACCTTGTGCTTTTGGGCACTCCAGTGATGTTGCAGCTCTGAAATATGGCCAAACTGGTGGCAAGTGGCATCGTGGCAGCTGCACGCTTGACTTTTCTCAGTTCATGGGCAGTTATTTTGCGCCTTGGTTTTTCCACACGCTTCTTGCGACCCTGTTGACTATTTTGAATGAAACGCTTCATTGTTCGATGATCACGCTTCAGAAGCTTTGCAATTTTAAGAGTGCTGCATCCCTCTGCAAGATATCTCACTATTTTTTACTTTTCTGAGCCTGTCAAGTCCTTCTTTTGACCCATTTTGCCAAAGGAAAGGAAGTTGCCTAATAATTATGCACACCTGATATAGGGTGTTGATGTCATTAGACCACACCCCTTCTCATTACAGAAATGCACATCACCTAATATGCTTAATTGGTAGTAGGCTTTCGAGCCTATACAGCTTGGAGTAAGACAACATGCATAAAGAGGATGATGTGGTCAAAATACTCATTTGCCTAATAATTCTGCACTCCCTGTATGCTTGGACAAAGAACTTCGTTATAAGGTAAGCATTTTTTAAATTAAAAATACTTCAAAAATCGACAGTGCAATTTTCTGTGTTTTTAATGTTAGCCTATGGAAGGAAAACTAGATTGCAGTTTCTCAGGCAAGTACAAAACTTACAACCCCAGTCTTCAGGGTTTCAGTCTAGCGCCGGACAAGGTTCAGGTTGGTACTAAGTGGTACTTTGGTTGGGTGCCAAATTTGAAGTCGGAGTCTGTGCACAATGTTATTCAATGGAGACTAGAAGGGGGACTAAAGATGCGTTGCTCCCAGGTAAGTACAGGTGGTGTCAGAGGTTGGTCTCCAGGGGTTGAGGCAAGCACTAGGGGTGCCACAAGGCAGCACCAAACCTACACCCTGAGTGGCACAGATGCAGCTGGGTGCAGTGTGCCAACACAGCATCAGGTGCCCTATGCTATCCAATGGACACAGGGGGTATCTGCTGCAGCGCTGCTTATAGGTTAGTAGAGCAGGGTCAGGGGTGGATCTCCTGCGGTTGAAGCAAGAACAAGGGAGGGTCACAAGGCAGCACCAAACTTACATTCTCAGCAGCACAGGGGCGGCCGGGTGCAGAGTGCCAACACAGCTTTGAGCTCCCAGTGTTAGTCATTGCAGGGGATCACTTTCAGAAAAAGGCTGCAGGCTCTGACCAGAGAGCCGGGAGCGGTCATCCCACAGCTGCCCAGGTAAGTTAAGATGCCAGAGGTTGCAGGGACACCAACGGTCTAGCTCACCAAGGCCCAGGGGCTCCCGTTGCAGGGGTGTCTTTTGTAGATGAAAACAGGTTACAGGGCGGGTCGCGTTCAGGGGGAACCCTCAGATTTAGGCTGCAGGCATTACTGTGGAATCCGCAGGGGTCAGCCCATGATGGACTCTGGGTTAGAAGTGCTGGTGAACCTTCACTGGACTGGTGGGCCACTTGGACTCGGGCCGTGGCTGTCGGGTGCAGAGGTGGTTCCAGGTAGTGGTTTCACGGTTCCTTAGGCAGACTTCTTTCTTCTTTGGAGATGTTTCTTTTGGACAGGTCTGCTGTCCACAGGAGTTCTTGTTCTTTACTGAAGGCAGGCAGTCCTCCCACCACTTTAGAGGTCATGGGCTGCAGGACAGTCAGTCGCTTTCTGGGTGCAGGTTCCTTTGAAGGCTGGTTTGGCTGGGGCCAAGACAGTTGATGTTTTCAATCTTCTCTGCTGGGCAACATCTGTTTTGTCTGGCTCTTCTGAGGTCGACATGAATCTGATTCAAAGGTTCAGGGGTGCCATCTAAATACTGAATTTAGGTGAGTTACAGGGAGTGCCAAATGGTAGCCAATGGGCTACTCACCTTTAGGGTGACTACACCCTTCCAATGACCACTTCCTTTGAGAAGTGGCATAGCCCTAACCCTATTGGCCTAATTCCTTCCATGCAAGATGGAAGAATTTAAAAAGTAGTGTCCACTTCAGCTCACCCACCCTAGGGGTGGGACTGGCATGAAGTGGGCACTCCTCCTAATTTACCTAATTTTCCCACCAGTCCTGCTTTCAAAAGTTGGGTCAGGAACTGGGGGTCGGCCTTCTCCACCATTTGGAGAGGCCTGATTTGCAAGGCCTTTGAAGCGAATGTCCATCCTGCCTGGGAGATGAGATCACACCCCTGCCCAGAGCAGGCCTTTGTTCTGAGCCCTCAAGAGCATTGGCTCTCACCTCAGGGAGCCAGAGCTCTGTCTAAAGTGGCTGCACTGGTTCTGACCAGTCAGCCCACTCTAGGAGTTTGTAGGTTGCAAGGGGGCATGAGTGCATGTAATAATAAATCAATCACTGGCTTCAGTGACAGTTTATTAATATGAGATGTTTGATACCAAACATCTCTATTGTCAGTGTTGCCATCATGTAGCTGGGGAACTCGTAATGACCAGTGTCCAGCACATGTACTTAAAATGCCTGCACTGTTCACTTACTATGTCTGAGAATTGACAAAGACGTAGCATGGGCATAGCTGCTCATGCAGATATTCCCTCACATGTAATATAATGCACCCTGCCTTTAAGGCTGGAAGTCCTGCCAGAGGGGTGACTTACATATATTGCATGCAATGTGCAGGGGGCAGGGAAACATGCATTGTGCCATGTTGTGTTTTAATTGTAGGTCTGCACCAAGACACACAGCCTGTGAATGCTGCACTGTGTGCACCTAGGTGACAGGGTCCCTGAGGGTGGCAGAATTTGTGCTGCAGCCCTCAGGGACCTTCCTTTAGTGCCCTGTGCCTTAGATACTAGGGGTGCTATTCACTAGGGACTTACAATGGCAACTAAAGGTTTGGGAAAAATGACTGTGCAGTTTTAGGGAAAGAGATCTGGCACTGGGGAACTGTTTAGCAGTCAAAATTACACCAGAAACCAGGGAAAAAGTGTGGGGGGGGTTGACTATGTAAAAAGAGGTACTTTCTGGCAGAAAGTGTGTTGGATACATTTCCAGAAGTTTTTAAAGAATCTGTAGGAAATGTTTTGGGGTTCAAGCATCATATAAAGGTTAAAAAATTCCAAATCTGTAGTTCACAAAGTCAGTAAGAAAGTTTAATTTCTATGTTTCAAGCAGTTCACATTTACTCTGTGGCAGCCAAGTTTCATTTATTCCTGTTTACTAGCTGACTCATTTATGTGTTGATTTATTTCTGAGAAATGCTTATCTGTTCACCTACTGTAGGAAAGTAGGATTTTTCTGACATAGTTACCCCCACTTTTTGCCTGGTGTTTTGACTATAGTGTACTTTGATACTGCTAACCAGGACCCCAGTGTCAGTATTCTCTCCCCTGAATTTAGTTGGTAAGCAATGTTTACACTCCACAATTGGCATACTGGGGTACCCTTGAAAGCCACTAGTATATGGTACTTAGGTACCCAGGGCATTTGTGGACCAGGGGTCCCCCATAGGCGGCAGCATGTATTGTGCCACCCATGGGAGCCCATGCAGATTGTGACTACAGGCCTGCCACTGTAGCCTGTGTATTATGGTGTATGCGCCTTTCATCGTAGATATAAGGTTCACTTTTTATCATGGTCACTGCACTTTGACCCTATAATTCACCCCTAAGGTATGCCCTTCAGCCCATGGGCAGCGTGCATGGGTCTAAGTGTCGGGGCACCCCTGCATGAGCAGAGGTGCCTCTACAAACCCCGGACTCCATTTTCTGGGCTTTGTAGGTGTGGGAAAGCCATTGTAAGGCATGTAGTGGACACTGATCATCACAAGATGTCCAACTACATAATGGTTTGCCGAATCTAGTCATTTGTGGTACCAAACATGTCAGAATCATGCAACTACACTGATTCCAGTGTTAGTTGCCTGAAGCCATGTACTGTTGGGGTTCCTTAAAGGGTCCCCCATGTCTGCCTGGGCAGCCTTGCAAGGTCTGCAGGGACGCCAGTGTTGCCGCCAACCCCAGACACTGTTCTGCCCTCCTGCTGCTGAGCTTAACTCGGGCAGTGAAAGGCAAAAACAAAGAATTTCCTGTAGAGAAGAGGTGTTCCCACCTCTCCTTTAGAAATAGGTGTCTCTGGGCTAGGGTGGGGGTGCCTCTGAGCACCCCCAGACTGCTTTGAAAGGCACGTTTGATGCCCTCCTTGCATGAACTGGTTTACTCAAGTGCAGGAGCCCCTTGCTCCCGCTCTGGCATGAAACCTCACAAAGGACAAGCGAGTGACCACCCCCTCATCCAGCTCCTCCCCTAAGGAGGTGCCCAGCGCGCTGCCAGGTGGCCATCTGATTCTGTTGTCTTGGAAATAAGATGAGCAGAGGCCCCTGGGGACATCTGACTGGTCAGTCCACCAGATTAGTGTTCCTGAGGTCCCCCAATAGGTGGCTCACTGCAGAAGCTGTCCAACCCCCTTCCTGGGTTATTTGAGGGCTCCCCGGAGGGCCGGTCCCTAGATTAGTCTGCAAGAGCAAGATTCATCTGCAAGAGCAAGATTTGTCTGCAAGACTCTTGTGCAAGACAGTTCTGCAACCTGGACATTGGAACCGCTACTGGACTTCGCTGGGACCCACGACAAGACTGCAACTAGTAGGAGAGCTACTGCAAATTTGTCCCTGTGTATTGCAAGGACTCAGCAACCTTCATGGCCGTGCATCCCTCAGATTCACAAGGACTCTGCCTGCATGTAGGACAGCAAGAGGGAATCACCTTTGGAGTGACAAAGTCACTCATCTGCATCTGCAGGAACCTCAACGATGACAACTGGTTTGTGGAT
Organism: Pleurodeles waltl; assembly: GCF_031143425.1. Taxonomy (NCBI): domain Eukaryota; kingdom Metazoa; phylum Chordata; class Amphibia; order Caudata; family Salamandridae; genus Pleurodeles; species Pleurodeles waltl. Next base: position 1,081,864,418 of record NC_090437.1, on the reverse strand, counting down.
CCTGCTGTCCCATGGAGTCTTCAGCTCTACCACACAGGTGGTGGTTCTGTGGCTCTCCAGAGATCTGACCTGTGTTTGCTTCTGAGAAGTCTGTGGTCCCTCGATAGAGCTGCTTGGCTGGAACCCCTATGCACTGCATCTGTTTGTCATTGCCAAGGCTTGTTGGCTCTTCAGTCCAAAGACCTCATAGCTCCAAGAAGCCCCAGTCTCCAGCATCGCACAGCTCCAAGAACAACATCTTCCCTGCAAACCCTGTGACATGGGCATCCATCTTTGCTGTGCTGCTGAGGCTTTCCTGCGACTCACTGTGCCTGCTGCCAGTGGGTTCTCCTCAGGTTTCCAATGATTCCTCTTGACTCTCCTGCTTGCTGAGGGCTGGCCCTGATTTAGGTACAAAGGTTGAGTCCCTTGGACCTCGCTGGTCCCCAAATCCTGCACTTTTTTGAAGAATGCTTGCTTGCATTTGGCAAGGCTTATTGGTGGCCCTAGTGTCTACTGACCCCTTGCAATTCAACCACTGGTATGGGACAGCTCGTGGATGCCTCCTGGGATCTTCCTGAATCACCTGGACACCACAGCCTCACTTCCTTGACAACCGTTCCTTAGTAAAGCATCTTCAAGAAAGGTGAACATTGCCCTCCTGCACCCCCTGGCATCTCCAGGTGGTCTGAACTCTGTCTTCCCTTCCTTAGGTCATCTTCATCCAGAATCCATGCCTGGGTTCCACCGACCTGGTCCATGGTTCACGACAGCAGCTGGACAAGTGAGGTCCCCATTGACTTCAATGGGAGGTTCCGACCCAACTTCACCCATATGCATCTGGTCTTCCTGGTGTGGGTACTCCACTTCTTTGGGTATCCAGAGGTAGGGACACTCTTGAACCTCCCTTGTCCCAACAGGTTTCTGCGTGGACCTCTGGGAAGGGTCCTGGAACACGAAAACTAACTGCAACTTCCCATGTTATCTTAAGGACACTCACCTGGGGTAACATCTCTGCACACGGGCACCAGGGGGATCGAAGCTACCTACTTCTAATGTTTTAGGGCTTCTCCAGCCCTGAAGGTCCTTGGGTGGTAGTATTGGTTCATAGTGACCTTCAGCACCCCATTTATTTTGTATATGGTCTGGCCTACCCATAGGGGCCCCTGTTATTTTATGCCTTTACTTACCTGTTTGTAAGTATATTTTTGTGTGTAGATATCTTTGGTTAGGAGATACACCAAGGTTAGTTTAGTACCTGTGTTGTAATAAATAATACATTTGTTTTCTAACACTGGCATGATTCTTTCTTGTGTGTACATCACTGACTGATCTATGTAGTATTTCAAATTGCTTTACATCCTTCTGGATAACCCTTAGCTGCTCTCCACAGCTATCCTTTGAGAACTCTGGTTATCTGGAACCACTTACACTACCATCAAGGGTTGCCTGGACTCAGTACAGGGTGCCTCATATATACGTTTACACCATTAGCCTCCTACACATACCAACAACCACCAAATGCCCTTGTCAATCAAGAACAGCTGAATAGTATTATTTCTTCTGTTTTGTACTAGCCCAAGGTTTGTTTCCTTTACAGGAGGGGTAGCTGATGTCAGCTGAAGTCTGCAGGAAATTCTGCTAAATTGTGTGTTTTTACACTGGAAACTCCCTGACAAGGTCTTTTCTAATTTATGAATGAAATTAATGAGGGAAAGACAAGAAGTCTAGCATTAAGAAGTTCAAAAGTAGTAAATCTGTCAGGAACATCCAGTGCCACATCTTTGTGAGCCCCCGCTGTGATATTTTGTGCTTCCTGACTCATCTGTTTCAATTAGAACCAATGGTGTCTTCAATATATATATATTGTGTGCATGTCTCATTCAGCAGAGTTGCTGATTGGATGTGTATTGGGCTCTATGCAGCGCTGCAGACAAATGATTATTTTCCATGTCTGCACTCTGTCCATTGTGAGCAGTGACATTATTTACGCTTTAACAACTGGAGTTCACTGCTGAGATAGACTGAATCCGCGAGCCGGATTCTCTATGCTGCAGTCTAGGAGTCAGTTTTGTTCCTCCAATGTCTGATGTGTACACCTCCAGAGGCTATTGCATTTCCCAGAGTTGGCGGCAACCAAGGGACTGTCCATTTAACCCCAAGAAAAGAAACTGATTGCTTGCTCTCTCTTTGAACTATTACGAATGCAAGTGTGGACAGTGGGTAGATTGACATATCAGAGGTTTCTGTATTAATTAGTCAACATTCTGTACAGAAACCAGGGGTTAAAGTTACCAATAAAATCATTGGGGTTAGAGTCCCCAACCAACTAATAGTGGTTAGAATCAGCCAAAAAGTAGAGGGAGTTAAGTGTCCTGTTTTTCCTCTGAATAATGATGTTAAATCACAGATCTATGTAAAATGTCCTGGATTTATGCGTAATTGTGCTTATTTTAAAGGTTCCAAAGAAGTAAGATATGGGTAACCTATTTAATATAGATACTCAGGTGGATCAAGTGAAGCCCACACCACCAAAAGATTTGCTTGCTTTTGAAATAATGGTGGAAAACTACCGGCATTCTTACCTTTGATAAATTAGATTACCTTTGATAAACATTGTATACACTAGGTAACAAAAGATAACATCATCATATTAAATATAGGGGAGTACTATGCCAGGAACCGATCAGTAAAACAGTCCATGGTAAAAAGAGTTAAGAAAAAGAATAATAGAGAAGTAACCAAGGAAAAAAGGGACCAAAGAGTGGAACAAGGAAGACAAGATTCATTACTAGAAGAAAATGTTACCCAACCACGCTGTCAGCACCATCGGAGCCAGAAAAGGAAGACCTCATTATAGAGGGGTTACTAAATGGAGTGATATGTCCCTCTCCATATGAACAGACTAAGATAGATAGTAGACAGAAAGATGGGAGTGAATCAGTTGTACAGTCTAACACGTCAACATTATTCATACCGCTTACATCTCCCAACAACCTAAACGAGAGGTCTAAAAGATTCGTAGGTACCACATTGTCCATCGCTGTTATTTTTATGGACAATGTGATATGCAATGGCATTGATCATTTTAGGGGTGATGTTGAAAAAGTAGAATTTCCTGGAGAATTTACCCTTATCATGAAAATCTTGTTTTAGAACACATGTGAAAACATATATTTCATGATTTGAAAACATATGAGGCCAGGGCACATGAGAAGAAAGTGGAATTAAAATGTGAATGGGATACAGAACTAATGGATATTCATTACCGGGCTCACAACCTTCATGGTAGGGAAGAAGAAGGACCATGTCTATTCTGCACTTAGGCCCATATTTATCCTTTTTGACGCAAAACTGCGCAAATGCAGTTTTGCCTCAAAAAGCTTAGCGCTGGCTAGCGCCATTTTTTAGCGCCGTCTGGGCATCATACTTATACCATGATGCAAGATGGCACTAAAAACTTTTCAGAGTCAAATATTTTGACGTTAACCATTGCGCCTTGTCAAAGGCAAAATTACATTAACATTTTAAGGCACGTAAATTTGTCGCAAAACAGAAATGCACCATTTTTAACCGCTTTAGCGTAAACTTCAGATGCTAATGCAGAACACAGTGCAAAGGAGAGGCAAAATGGACCCGGAAAGCCAGGAGAGACCCCAGGGTGAACCCATTCAAACAGGAACCAGCCAGGAGGACACACACAAGTCCCAGAGAAAGGAGAAGAAAAAGAGAAAGTGTTGTTTTAGTGCAGAGGAGCATGAAATACCTGTGAGAGAGGTGACAGAGCACTAACATCAACTCTTCGTCACCTTCAAATTGCCAATTGGTAGGAGAGAGGCAATCTGGCACCAGATAGTTGACAAGATTAACAGTGTGGCAGAGGTGAGAAGAACCATAACCGGATGCAAGAAACGCTGGCATGATTGCAAGCAAAGGACTTAGGAGAAAATGGCAAGGAACAGGAAGGCGGCACTGCAAACTGGAGGTGGTAGTTCAGCACCACAAGAGGACCTGGATGAGATGAAGGAGATGGTTGCAGTGGTCATCCCAGAGGAACTGGCCACTGGAATCACAGGACAGGGCAGCGCAGACTACCAGGAAACACCACAAATGTAGGGTAAGTTGCATGGGTAAATTAATGCTAAATTGTCAAGTGCAAGAAGGGGGAGGCACATAGGACACACTCAATGCATGTCAAAGGAGAGCAGAGGAACACATTGCACAAGAAGCAAGTCGCACCATTCAGACGTAAGCTACACATGTGCCTACGCCTTGGTAGTGCCATGCACCACAACACATACACAACCTGTACATATGTCAATCACCATGGCTAAATACCTATATGTACATATGAAGCACATAGGATGGAAGGCATGTCTAATTACTGTGCCTCTGGTTGTGTCGTCACAACATCCCTTGCATATAGTCAAATAAACCCTACCAACACGACCAAGACATCAGAGACAAGGAAGTCAGTCAATACCATTCCTGGGGTTACGTCATGTTGGTGTCCCTTGCAGTAAAACCTTGCAACTGCCTTGCCTCATTGCCCAAACACATGTGTGCTGCATCTTACAGCACACAATTCATTGCAACCTTTCCCAACAGTACCCAGACATGTGCGGGTAGCACCACCACCGTGCACATTAACAAGAAATCCACATAAGGCAGCCACCACTCCATCATGCAGTAAGGATGCCCCCTGGGTGCAGGGAAAAATAATCTGAGCAGGCGCTGGGGGAATAGCAGGGTGGTCCTGTATCACTGGAAATATTCCACTACCCAGAGCAATGAAACTGGTGTAGTGTGGAGCCACACATTTTGATGCTGATCAGAACTGTGCCACTACAAAAAATATGTACTACATATTGCAAACGGTAGGTCACAACAAATACAGGCTGAGCCCACAACTACTCTGACAAAACAATGTGAGACACATAGGAATGGGGAAATAACCACACACAATCAACATATGGTGAATGGCTGTGAACATAATGGTGTACAATTATACATTGACGGGTGGGGGTGGTGCATGGGAAAATCTTGTGTTGGTAAGACTGCCAGTGCAGTGTACCCTTTGCGGTTGGCAGTATGAGTCGCACATTGTGATGGTGGGTGTAAATCTGTCTGCTCATGGTAGCCCTGTGGGGCACTTAGCACAACATTGTTGATGGATCAAATAGAGTCAGTGCCAGTCTTGGGGTGCTTTTTGTGTGACAGGGCATGCTGCTCTTCGCCTTGCAAATCAGGCAGTGGAAAGGGGAAAGGGTCAGGGCATGGGTCCCCCTGCACAGCCCATGCCAGGTGCATGGGCTGTGCAGAGGCACCCAAGGGCACACCAAACCACATCACCACCAACCTTTGCATGACAACCTTTGCATGGGGGTTTCACCGCCATGCAAAGGCTGGTGGAAAAGCTGGAACATACCTGGAGGGTAGCGCTGATTGTAATACTGGTCTGGTGTTACAAGACAGGTGGCATTGCAAGTCTGTGAGCTGCCGGCAACCTGCCAGTGCCAGGCCATTGGCCCATGGGGCATTCCCCATGGACAACATGCGCCACTACCACCTGCGCTGTTGGGGGTGGTAATCTAGACAATGGCGGTCAGGTGGTCATAGGACTGCTGGAGTTGTAATGAGGGTCCATGTATGCACCAGTATGTCTACCTGCAAAATCACCATCAAACCAGCATGAGGCCCTGACCTAACTGCAACTCCAGTTAACTGGCTATGTCCATAAACTAATTTACCATCAGGCACTGTCATATAGAAAATGATGTACACAGCAACAAATGAAACCCATGCTGGAAATCCCTGGGTCCTCCCCTGTGCCTGTGTCAATTTAGCTGCACTGCCACTATGCTGCATATCTTGCATCATAGTGCAAGGATAGCTGCATTGAGGGGGAGATTATAGCTGTGTAGGAAGGAGCACCTTCCAGCACAGACAGAAGATGAAATGGAAATCTGCTAGGTCCGTCTGTGCTGTGCAATGTAGCACACATACACATTCATCAACATAAGGAGCTATCTAAGGAAACAACAGTATAGTGTCTTGGCAATGCCATCCCTGCAGTGATGTAAGGTTTCAGTACCGCCCGGGTGTATTTGAAACATGTAAGACTGGGACAGGGGCATATTGCAATGTGTGTTGCTGTGCCTTGACCACTGCAATACCCACTGCAAGGCCCTACCATGCAAATTGATCCATAGGGTCGACAATAACAAGATGGTGTTAAGCCACCAAAAGGATTTACATCACACTTTGTAGATATAACGCAGCCAATTGCTCCACCTGCACTTCCCTTCATGTGACACTCAGGTGGGGCAAAGAGCTGATAGACTACAACCATGATATACAGGAACAATGTTTGGTAAGTAAGATGACAATGCGCCTCCAATAGCAAGTCAGTGATGTGACATGTCAACAGCCACAACACAGAAAGATTGATTTTACACCATCTCATTGCAGAGGATGATGGCTATCCTGCTGATCTGCCTGTCCTTGAGTACCCCGATGACCTGGATGACCAGCTGACAACCATCAGCCAAGAGACCCTCCAAGAAGTCCTGGTATCCCTCCAAACATCACCTCCAGTCACAAGGAGGACAAATTATGTAGCAGCCATCCCAGATGCCCCATTCAACACCCCAATAGTACGACCTGCCAGCACCGACACAGCTGAAGACTCTGAGGACCCAGTGACTAACTTTGAGAGGATAGTGGTAGGAGTCTAGCGGGAGCTGGCCAAGCAGGTGCGGGTTGGGATGGAGACTGTGGCAGCCAGCCTAGAGGGTATGCGCACTTGCCTTGTTACGGCCAATGAACATAATGCAGCCAAACAAGGCACACACTCCCCACTGCATAGAGTCCAGCAGTGTCTGAGGTACATAGCTGCTGCCATGAGGGAGAGGCTACATCTGCCCTCCCAAACTGGTAGCAGCGTGATTGAGAACAAGCTAGACTTCATGCACTGGGAAGTGGCCTCCCTCAGGGCAGACATGGCTGCCTACCACCGGGATGCTGCTGCTATCTTGAAAACTCAGCAGCTCCTCCTTGCTGCAGTGATGCCATATGTTGTTCCACAAATGGTAGCTGCTGGGAATTGGGATTCCACATCTCCAACCACTGAAGTGTGTGTGGCCCCCTCTACCTCTCCACCACCACCATTAAGGCAGAGGAGACACCATACACATCGGAGGATGAAGATGTGGAACAGATCATCTTCACTCGTAAGAGTTCCCAGTAGCACCAGCCCATGCCACATGGGCAGTGTTCTCCTTTGTTCTGTGCTTGAGATCGTGCCAGTGTTAGCACAGTTGGATATGTGCACTCTTAACCCACACACTGTTGGCCTGTCTGCTATGGACTGTCATTGTCTCTCACCTACCAATTGGCAATTATTGTTCCTCCGCACTTAACAACACTTTACCCAAGCATGTCCCATGACATGTCCTTCAACCATGGGCTAGTGTTGTGTCACGATTGTATGGATTTCACAAATGGGGTCACTGACCTGGACATTGGAAATATTGCCACATGGGCAGTGTTCTCCTTTGTCCTTTGCTTGAGATCATGCCGGTGTTTGCCCAGTTGGATATGTGCAGTTTTCACCCACACACTGTTGACCTGTCTGCTGTGGATTGTCATTGTCTCTCACCTACCAATTGGCAATTTTTCTTCCACCGCACTTAACAACACTTCACCCAAGCATGTCCCATGACATGTCCCTCAACCCTGGACTTGTGTTGTGTAATGACTGTATGGATTTCACAAATGGGGTCATTGTAAATATTGTGCTACAACATTTGTAAATAAACACCTCCTACACAAACAGCATGGGCCATATTTATACTTTTTGACGCAAAACTGCGCCAACGCAGTTTTGCGTCAAAAAAATTAGCGCCGTCTAATGCCATTTTGAAGCGCCGTGCGGGCGTCAAATTTATACTTTGACGTACGGCGGCGCAACCAACAGGTGGGAGTCATTATTTTGTGACGCACACAGCGTCGGTCTGTCGTAAAGGAAACCAACGTAAAGGCGACGCACATCACTGTGGGTCGATTTACGACAGCGCAACTCGGAAAGCGCTGGTTTTCTTCACGCTATTGCGTAAAAAATTTGCACGAAAACTGCCCTGTCAGCAGAGGAGACCCAAAATGGATCCCAGATGCCACAACAGACCCCAGGAGGATGAGAGCAGACCAGGAACCAGCCAGGAGGATCCATACAGGAACCAGGACATTTAAAAAAAAAAAAAGAAAGTGTCGCTTCAGTGAAGAGGAGCAGGAAATCCTGGTGAAAGAGGTGACGGAACACCAGCACCAACTTTTCATCTCCTCTAAATTGCCACTCAGTAGGAGAGAGGCCATATGGAAACAAATAGTGGACAAGATCAACAGTGTGGCTGAAAAACGCCGCACAGTCACTGAGTGTAAGAAACGCTGGCATGACTGCAAACGTAGGACAAAAGAGAAAATGGCCAGGAACAGGAAGGCAGCAATGCAGACTGGAGGGGGGAGTCCAGCACAACAGGAGGCCCTGGACCACATGGAGGAGATGGTCGCAGCCGTCATCCCGGAGGAGATCGTCACAGGGATTCAAGGACTGGACAGCGCAGACTACCACGACACAACGCACATGCAGGGTAAGTCGCATGGGGAATTCAAATGCAATAATGGGGACTGTAAGCAGGGGGGGGGATACCTACTACACAATGCATGTAAGTCAGCACATATATGAAGTGGCATGGGTAAAGGGGCACGGCAGGGGGGCATGCCCAGCACAGACCGAAGCTGGGGCACGACAAAATACAGCAACAACAACAGTCCCATGGGGACATCCTGTAATGACAACAATAGAGCCAAGGGAAAGCAGCAACAGGTGGGAAGGCCACTACCTCAAATCCACATCCAGGCACTTGTATTGCAAAATCTATCCTACATCAACTAGGTCCCTATCAGTAATGCAGTAGGCAAAACAACAACTGCAATGTAACTGCCACAACAGTTGACAATAACACCTCTCATCTCTGTGCAGCTATAGTACCAAATGGCAGGAACCTCCCCATGGAACATACATACCTAAATTAGGGGGTGAGGATGACATCCGCAACTGTTCATAGAAATAAGACAAAGGCACCAGTACACTCAAATGCCGAATGTCCATACCTGACACATACATAAGCCTAAGTAAACAGCAATAGGAGCCACACAGCACTAACGACACACACATGCTGCATACGTCACGGTCCCTCGCGTGCCTGGCTAACAAGGCTACATCACTAATGTCATACTGCTCAGACAACAACATTGAGGAGGGGACACAGGCAACTGGTCACTGAAACACACCTGCAAAGTCTGACAAACAAATAGGACATTCATACGATAAACAGGCCAATCCAGTAAGACACACATGACCCAACATCATCTTCAAACATCAACAATGTTTACATCCATTCCACATCCTAACATTGACATGCATAGGTAATGCAACGTAACATGTACAGTTCATGCAACGTGAATAAAAAGTGTATGGGGCAGGGCCTGAGAGGCAAGTGTGCTGGCAGGGCAGTCACAACACCCACAGTCAGTCAAAGTGTATTGTGGCAAGTGTAACGTATACTTTGCGCATTAGCCTCAGGCTGGAGGCCTTTGTGCATCTTACCCTGAATGTACTTATACTCATTTGCTCACATCTAAGAGCCTCAGAGCACTTTGCACTAAATGATTCTCATTGCCCTTCCTATCAGTTAATTTAGCAAATAGCCAGTCCTAAGGTGTTGTCAATTAGTCAAATCACACTGTTTTGCCTACTTCTGCACTGGAGTTTGCCAGAACATATTCACTCTGTGCCCCAGTCAAGGATACAGTCTGGTATGTTGCTGATAGATGTGGTAGGGATTAAGGTTTGGCATTCCTGCGTAGGGAAACTTTGTCATCACAATGACATATGACTTATAAAATCACTTCCTTGTCCCAAGATATGCAAGAGGGAGTTTCCAAACAGAGAAACACAACTAGATGCTGCCTGCCTTGCTGCTGATGCACAACCAGATCACAGCCCATTCCTCTGATATGAGGGATGATGTCTCCCCTGTGATTCAGACAGGCAAGCTCCAAACTTAACATGCTGTGCTATACATAGAACAAGCAGAGGGAGAGTAGAAACTGTTAGGCACCATGATAGCTGTGTACTAATGTATTACTCTCCTGCGGACTATTTAAATTCTAACAGTGTGTATTGTTTGGGTTATTGTGGCTCACACCTAAATTTCTACAAGTCAGTTGTACAATGAAACCTCATATTAAACAAATACTGTCTTTGTCATTTGTGTATGGTAACATACCGGAAAATACATAATAGTGTAGGATCTGAGTGACCACGACTTGCCTGAGAAGTTCCAAAGATGTCATGCGCTCGGATGTCTAAACATTCCTTTGATGTGGGAGACCAGAGGCACTGCTAGTTAGTCTGAGCAAAATGAAATATCAGGGTGACAGAGTTATTTACAAGTGGGTCAGACTTAGTCCCCCACACCATTAGCTATCCTGCTGCCTAGAAAGCCAGTAATCACATGTAGGATAATGAGAGCCCACCCAACAAAATGTCCCTCCATAACAATAGTTAAACACCGAGGGAGGAGGAGGACCAAAAGACGCCTATTCCTAAATAATTACAAAGCAACACCTAGAGGCGATCTGGCAGACATGTCTGATAGCTCCATATCATACATGTGACACACAGGTGGGCCATAGGCCTACAACAATGCCCTATGACGGACAGCAGATACCAAGACAAACACAGAGCACAAAGTTAAGGCATACCAAGGCTTGTATCTTAGTGCAAAATTGTCACAACACAGACACACTAATTGTACCCTGTTTCATTGCAGAGGAACACGGATCTCCTGCCGATATGCCTGTCCATGAGTTCCCTGATGACATGGATGACGAGCCCATAAACCTCCCACAAGAGACCATTCAAATCGTCCTTGAAAGCCTCCAAACCCCACCTTCAGTCACAAGGAGGAGCACAGAAGAAGCAGCCACCACAGGAGAACCACCCGCCACCCCAATTGTAAGACCTGCCAGCTCCAACACAGCTGAGGACTCTGACGGCACTGGCACCAGCTTTGAAAGAACTGTTGTTGGGGTCCAGCGGGAGCTGGCCAAGGAGGTGCGGGTGGGGATGCAAACTATGGCAGCCAGGCTTGAGGGGGTGCGTTTGTGCATGTTGTCAACTGCTGATCAGGCAGCTGCAATGCAAGCCCGAACATCGCTCTTGGAGGAACTTTTAAAAACACAGAAGGAAATCTGCACAGCTGTCATCCAGTTGACACAACAACTCCAACTGCAAGCCAGTCAACGTGTGCACGAATGCAACATAGAACCCCTCAGGGCTGACCTGGCTGCCTACCATCGTGATGTGGCTGCCATTCTGAAAAACCAGCAGGTCCTCCTTGCTGCAGTACTGCCCTTCATAACTCGACAGGGAGCAGCCCCCGGGATGTCTGCCTCCATGTCTTCTAACACTGAGGTGTGTGTTGCCCCTTCACAACCAACAACAACAAGGACACACCAGGCAACACACACATCAGAAGAAGAAGACATGGAACAGATAACATTCACATGCAAGAGTACCCGGAAGCCCTAGTCCCTGCACCATGGCCTACTCTGACCAAGGTCCTACGTTTTGACAAATGCCAGTCTCACTACAACTACACTCAATGACTGTTTGGCAATCCACTGTATGACTTGTCCCCATTGCCAGTGAATGTCTCTCTCCTACTATTTGGCAATTCCTGTTCCTCTGCACTGTCTGTGACATCACCCCAGCATGTCAGGAGCATCATCCACACCCCGTCTGTAGGATCACCATGTAAGAATGCACCAGAACGGACTCAGCTAACATTGTGAATGGACATTTTGCACTACAGCACCTATAAATAAATATCACTTGCACACCTATTGTGTCTCTGTGTTATTTCACACTCCAACTGTGCAGTACATAACTCCAAAGTGGCTGTGTGGCAACCATGTCGATTCTCTATACTACTGTCCTGATTTCATGTATACTGAAACATCTGTGCAGTGGCCAGGAATGCATCATAGCCTTACTATACTGAGGACAATAACTGATGAAGGGACTAAGCACACACAATCATGCTGTGTTGGACAGAATGATGCACCATCTATAGCTATTCTAGACAACTAATGGTGGCTGAGAAATGTAGGCACCATGCAATACTTAAATAAGAAATAATGCTGTAAAATGTAAGGAATCATTAACAAATTACACTGCATCAATCATCCTTACGGAGTATACTTCCATGAAGGAAAGTCATGCTGAATCAGTACACACATGATGTAGGTCAGCAATGACAGCAACAAGACAAGAGTGTGAACAATTCCTCATCTACAAAGATCTCCCTGAACTTCACACTGCTGTCCGACCTATCTATTTACCCACAATAACAAGTCTGGAAGCACTCTTTGTGAGGTAGGATACATGCCAACCCAAAACCTTGATGATCAATGCACACTACCAATGGTGGGTCTCCCACATGGTGGATACCTACCAAGTTAGCACACGGGTAGCTGGCATGTTAAACCTCAATATCCTGGGGATAGCGAGCATAGGACACAAATGTCATACTAAAACATTCTGCTACACTGATGTCAAGGCCATGATAATGTAGCACCTAACGCATCATGTAAAGGGTTAACTAAATTTTTATTTCAATGAAGTAATAAAAGATGCAACTAAGGGAAAGGTAAACCTACACTAATCTAACCTGACTACTACTAACCCACAACTGTCCATAACTAACCTAAGCTAAACTTACTCTACACATGTAACGAAACGATCTAAACATCAACCCCCCACCCACCATTATGAGACAAGACACATGCAGGACAACACTTACTAACCTACACACATACTATACTATCCTAAACAAACATATATTTTTTTGGTAATATTTTTTTAATAAGTTTTTTTTTTTTTTTTTTTTTTTAAACAGGAATCCCAACATTGCCCCACACCCACCCACCCACACAAAAATATAAGATAGAAAGAATAAGGACCCCCCACCCTCTTCCCTAACACTAACTAAGCTAATTACCTATACTTATCCTATAACTAACCCCCAAAACCCAACTAACAGTATAAAATAGGAAAGAGGTGAGAGGGGAGGGATAAAAGTTCAGGAGGGCAAATGTACTACAGATTTGCCCTCCGTAGTGTGCGCCTGATGGAGTGGACCTTCTTTTTCACATAACTCATGTCCTCCCTCAGGTTGTCCACCTTTTTAACCAACTTGTCCAATTTTCGGGACAATGCCAGGAAGGCAGCTGGGTCGACAGGAGGGTCTGTGCTGGTTTGCGTGCCGGCGGAGGTGGATGTTGTGGCAGGAGTTGTGTGGCCACGGGACAGTCCTGCTACCACCACACGGCTGGGTCCAGGTCTGGAGGAAGATGCTTGGTCCGTTGCTGGGTCCACTTGGGCAGACCTGGTGGATGTGGTGTCGGTGGTTGTTGGTGGCACTGTAGGGGGAGCCTGTGGTGTGGCCCACCACGCCCCGGAGGCCCGATCTGAATGGTACTTGCGGGCCATCCTCCGATACCCACACTGCACCTGCAGGATGTGCCTGTATCTCATCGCACGGTGCTCAAAATGGTTGCGATCTGCGGCACTCAGGTTTGCAGCTGTGAAGAGAAAAGGCAAATATTTAGCTTTGGATTTGCATTGGGTGGAATACCACAATGGGTCATTTGTCCATTACTAGAAATGTATTGGTTGCAGCAATTGTCACAACATAGTTCACGGAAAGGCTCAGAGGAAGTACATGTGAAACATGCATACATAAGGGCATATCACACCTAGAATATCCATGTCTCTACATGATGGATGGCATCACCCTAAACTACTCATCCAAATCATACCTAAGGCATTTGACATCATGGCAGCACCTCTTCTGCATACTGACTTCACTACATATGTCATTCTATGTGATAACAATCACACTCCTCACTCAATGGCATTTGGAATTAGTTGTGTGCTAAGATTGAACCCATGGGCCAGAATCAAATGTCAACACTAGGGGCCAGATGTAGGAATTTTGAAAATGCAACTAGCAATTTGCAATGCAGAACGGTGTCTCTGACACCGTCTGCAAGTCGCTATGGGGTCGCTAAGACCCACCTCATGAACATCAATGATGTGGGTTCCAAGTTGCGCCACCTTAGCGACTATGGGCACTCACGGGGATGGAGGCCTGCTGGGAACAGCAGACCTCCATGGACGTGACTGCTTTTAAATAAAGCAGGTTATTTATCCCCAAGTGTAGGCCATTTACCTGAAAGGAAAATGAGCTGCAATGAGTAAAAAATCACAACAACTTCAATCTTGGAATATTTCACGGTAATTAGTGGTCCCTTAGACCACTGGCTGTTTTGTACAGGATTATTTCGGTCCACTCACAAAGGTGAAGGGTTACAATGGGGACCCCTTCCAGTTAGCAAGTGGGTTACCATCCACTTCAAGTGGATGATAACTGCGACTCACTTTGCAACCACGTACTCGGTTGCAAATGGGATTGCCTACCACTGTGAGTTGAAAGTAGGTCTGGAAAACCCCTTTATATTTTGCATTTTGAAAAGCATTTAGCTAATATGTTCATGACCACCAAATACATTTCGGAATAGGAAACAGACGTTTGCAACTCACAAACAGAAATTTATGCCATTTGCAACGTGTACACAGTTTGCTACATCTGGCCCTAGGTACTAACTCAAGTCACAAAAGGTGTCAAGTACGTGTAACATACTGGTTGCTACAGTCCTAGGTACCCTGTTTCACAGTAACATCCCAGTCTTTGTGGGTGGTGTGCGAAGAACAACCAACAATCCAAGGTTCAATGCACACCCAGGAGTGTATAGAAAGTTCAACAAGTATGTGCCTTCACACACAACACCTATGAAGGGCTAGCAACACGTTGTAGTCAGCCAAACATTGTCACATCCCAGGTCCACACATGTCAAAATGATATGACTTAGGCCAACATGACATACTATCAGTGAGGCATGTTTTACAACACACACAGAGGAGGTAGAACACCCATTCTCATGATTCGACAGAACACCTAGGCCATTGCACTCAAGTCACACACACTTCTAGTTCACCTTGTGGAAGTACATGCCCCCGGAAGATCCGACCTACAGTGTACACAGTCCATCCTCAACTAGGAAGAAGCACTTGTCATCAGAGCCATGTGCCTAAGCTATCTGGGAGACTGTCAGTCTGATATGCAGACTCAGTTCATGGCAAGTCCCTGACCAAGTCTAACATTGACCAGTGTATTCCAAATGAGTCATCCCATTCCCCATTGCCGCACAACTGGAATGACCTACAGCCCCTCAATCTGAGAGATGGCTAGGTATTGCTTTACAGAAACATAAGTCCTATTTGATATCACACTAAAACAACAATGCCAATGAACGGCGAGCGCATCAAATCATGAATTCTCTTGAACACACAGTAATCCATCATGCTTCATTACCAAACAATGAAAATAGCACTCAGGCGACACTCACTGTAGGTATCGGGGTCGTCAAAATGTGCCACCTCTCCCATGGTGTACGGGGCTGGTCCACCTGTAAAGCATGAAAGGAAGAATATACTCAGACTGGGTGAACTGACAAATAATTTCAGTTACAATGACACTGTGTGAATATGACATGGTAATGATAGACTTTCCCACATGCTCATACTGCATGGATGACTTTGTATTCAACATTATCATTGGATGAGTCTCCTGCTACAGTGACACACCCTACTACACACATGCAGTGGCCAGGACAGTCATGTGTCGTCCAAGTTAACCCTCCATTAGTATGCCCCAACAATAATGTTATCCATACATCTCAGCCTGTGCATCCCAGAGAGACATTCCAAAACTGGTTCCATGAGGACTGCATGACCACTCACAATCAAACAGGCTAGGTGGACATGTTCAACACACAGCAACCACACACACATGTGACATATGTGTGGACAACATAACTAACTTCATGTGACGTGAAGGCAACACACATGTATAGCATCATCATGTGTTTCTAATTTTCTGTCTAGCTATGGCGTCTACATATGTAGGTATGTTGTTTCTACATGACTTACTCACTGGCCATTATGACCACTAGAGTACAAATAGAGCCGTTCACGTGTTGCTTGTCTGACACAAATGCAACACTACATTACATACAGCTATAGCCATCTGGTATGTGTTGCAAAAAAGAGCCATCGGACTGGTAGCATTGGTCTTCCTACACATTCTGCAACAAATACACATTAGGGCACATATGGATACCTTTGTAGCGCATCATTTGCATCATTTTGTGACGCAGAGAGGGGGCTAATTAGCAAAATACAGATAGATGTTGCAATTTGCTGCTGTTATTGCGTGAAAATGTGTTGCAAAAATGGGGATATATGTGTATAAACATGGGCCTAGGTTTCCCTAGCATTACACACAGTCAGCTACTTATTTAGCAGATTGCTAACAATCATCACATGTTCCCACACAGATTTCTATTATTCCCATGTAATTGATTTGTACTCACCAACATGGCCACCAATCCTGAGTCCCAGGTGGTCCAGCAGGTCCTGTTCCCTGGTGATCAGATCTGCCCAGCGGTGCTTCAATTGATGGACATTTCGCATGCTCCCGTAGACCCGGACCAGGTGATGGCGCACCTTCTCCCACCGGATTTTCCTAGCCTCCGTGTGATACCCCTGTATCACACGGCCCCCAGCCTCCAGCATCAGTGGGAGGAAATGGCTAACTAGCCATATGAACCCCCCCAATTCATCTTCACCCATCCTGGACAGGCGAGGCCTACCTGACATATTGACAGCTAGAAAAATGGACAAATGAAATAAGAAAGTAAAAGTGGGAAATGGGGAAAGGTAGAGGTGTGAAAGAAAATGAAAAAGGAGAAAAATAGCCCAACTAACCCCCCAAACTATGCTACCCACAACAGACTCCCACAGACAATACAAACAATCACAGGAATAGACAAAACAAGACTAAACAGACTGAGACAATGTTATACAACAAGAATAGATTGACAAAAAGACAAAATACAAGGGACACAGGACACTAAAGCAGTAAAACACAGGACAACACCTTTCACACAACCACACAGTCTAGATAAATCTGAGACTGCAAAGTGAAAGTGAAAGTTAGCTCACAGTACAGATTTTGTAAACAGGATATCCTTTTACATCACTTCCTGCATAAAATGGCCGCCGTTTTTATTTTCCCGTTATGCGTCATATTTTCACGCATACACAATTGTGCGTCATTGTTTTTTTTACGCATTACATTGCACATGATGCCGAGTAAAAAAATATGATATGAATATTAATAATTTTTAATGTACATGAGATGACCAACATATTGTCCATGTAGCGTCAATTTTACCACGCATACATCATGGGCGTCATTTTTTTCCACGTACAGTAGTGCACATGATGCTGAGTCAAAAAATATGATATGAATATTAATAATTTTAAATGTACATGAGATGACCAACATATTGTCCATGTAGCGTCAATTTTACCACGCATACATCATGGGCGTCATTTTTTTCCACGTACAGTAGTGCACATGATGCTGAGTCAAAAAATATTATATGAATATTAATACATTTTTATGTACATGAGATGACCAACATATTGTCCATGTAGCGTCAATTTTACCACGCATACATCATGGGCGTCATTTTTTTCTACGTGCAGTAGTGCACATGATGCTGAGTCAAAAAATATGATATGAATATTAATAAATTTTTATGTACATGAGATGACCAACATATTGTCCATGTAGCGTCAATTTTACCACGCATACATCATGGGCGTCATTTTTTTCCACGTACAGTAGTGCACATGATGCTGAGTCAAAAAAAATTATGATGTAAATTATACTTTGATGGCTAAATATGTGACACTTTTGGATACATTTCTATTTGACTCTGCATTCTGTACACTCATGTACGTGAACAAATTATGACGCCCATGCTGTATGCGTAGAATTTGGAGCAAATTTTTCCTTATGTCTTCATGTTTTTAACTTTGGAAAGGTGATTTGTCATGGTCAAACGGTGCTATGTGATACACATTTGTGTTTGGATATGACACATGTCCGTTGTTGTATGTATAGAAGGCATTCACACTGTCATGTTTTGGATACGTTAACTAATGTATTGACCATATTTGTCAACATATTTGGGGTAATTGCTGATGGCTATTTTGAAATGATGGATGGGATACCATGATGTATTCCTTCTCCAAAATGTGTCCACAATTATGATGGTGATGCTTTTATCTGTAGTCCTAACAAGGAGTGCAATAGTCACTTACAGTTTTTATGGGCTAACCATGTCCCATTATGATTTTGTGTTTCAGATTTGTGTTGGACTTTTGACATGTAGCCCACACATGTGCCTTATGCATGTGTTTAGTTCACAAGTACAAGATTCTTGTATGTTTTGGGGGCGGTAGAGGTGGACTTACGCCCCCAGCACCCTAGGATTTGACCATCCAGAATAGCTACTGTATCCATGGAGTATATTTATTATATCATGGCAAACCTGCAGCAGCAGGCTAATGTAAGGCCATATGGTATGAATGACTGTTGACCATTCAATTATCTCATTAGCCCATTTGACGTTTGCTGTAATGATGAATTGGAGCAAACTTGCATACCATTTTCCAATGACTATGTTTGCAAGACTCTCAGCGTTCCCGATGTGATAATGAGAATAATTTTGTTGTTGTCTGTGTCCCTTTCTGCATAAACTGGTTTAGTGGCATGTTACATTCTTCCTGCTAGGTTCAAACTGGGACACAACTGTGATGGTCTACTTTCAAATATTAGGTTGATTGTATGACATATGTGTACATGTGTGTTGGAATGTAGATCCACTATCACCTGTCTGGGTGTATGTTGTCACTGTGACTTCAAGGTCTCCTCCTGAGTTAGTGGCAGCTGATGTTGTTCCAATTGTGTATTGCTCATATCACACACTTGAGAGAAGCCATTGATGACATGGTCACGTACACATGGATGGTCCCACCCTGTCTCTGAACACGTGTGATGTGACTTTCAAATGATCTCAAATTTTGGGCTGGATGAGAGACTGTTTCAGGTGTTTGGATCCGGCATGTGTAATTGCCACATTTGTACTCCTGTTGGGCTCTGTGTATGGTAATGTATCATGTCACATCCTACCCTCTGTGCATACATTTGTGATGTAAACTTTTGGTGTGATGACTGTTATAGCATTCTTGCTCAATGAGACGACATTCTTCTTCAGCAATTTCAAACTAAAGGTGGTCAGAAATGCATAGGCCAAAGCATGATGTGGTGTTGGTTATCTGTGTTTATTTACAAGTGTGGAATACAAGTTATTATATTAAATTAAGAAAAAAAATTATTGACAAGCTGTTGGCGCCTACGCACTCCTGCTGCCGTGTTAGGTTGTTCCCCCTCCTGTTGCAGGCCAGCATCCTCCTCTTCGTCATCCTCAGGCATGTCTGGGTCCAGGTCAAGAAGGGGAATATTCCTTTTAACACAAATATTGTGTAATATGGCACAAGTGAGTATGATCTTACAGACCATCTCTGGGGAATAGAGTAGGCTACCGCCAGTTATGTCAAGGCAGCGGAACCTTGACTTTAGGATCCCAAAGGTCCGCTCCACAATGCTGCGTGTCCTCTTGTGGGCGTCATTGTATGCCCGCTCAGCAGCAGTATTTGGGTTCCCATATGGTGTCATTATCCAAGGCTGGATGCCATACCCCTGATCAGCTGAAAGAGAAACACAGAATGGTATCAATTAGATGTAGGAGGCACTGTTGTACGTATCTTTGATGGCAGTAGTTGTGTTGTGTTGTCTGTGACTATTTTGTGTACTAATGTGACAACCTATGGTTGTTGGTGAAAACGTTTGCATTGATTTTTTTTTCCTTGGCTGAGCAAGTGTTTGTTGGCTAACTGTTTGTCAGCAGGATGTATTGGTTTCTCCAGTACAGTGTGCCCTCCCTTGCATTGTGACTTGTGATACAGGTGTCCGTGTGTCCTCACTGGGGGTGTGATGATAGTTCCATGTAGAGTTGAAACATGAAAGTGTATTAGAAACGTTCATATGAACATACCCAGGCCATCCCATACCTTTAAACTTATGCATTGTATTAGTGTACAGGTTATTGTGAGACTTCCAATTTGCAAGGTGACATTTAGGCAACCACAGTCATTAATGTCTTCACACTAAGCTGTAGAGTAAATTCCAATGTGTGAGAGGTTCAATGGTGACTTGTGAAACATGGCTAGTGATGTGAGTACCTCAGTGTGTTCCTGGCTAGGTGATGCTATTGTGGTGTATGTGTTGTTTATCCTAGAGGGTTTCTGAGCAGTGTGTATATGACTTTGTTTTTTGTCCTTACCAACAAGTAGTCCATTGCCATACCGTCCATCCTGGAAGTGTTGGTTGATGGTGGAGTGACGGAAGATGAATGCGTCATGTACACTCCCAGGATATTTAGCCACAATGTTGCTGATCAGTCCTTGGTGATCGACTATGGCCTGCACGTTGATTGAATGTGTGTGCTTCCTGTTGCGGTAGAGGTGTTCACTCGCAGCAGGTGGCACAAGGCGTACGTGTGTGCAGTCAATTGCACCAAGGACGTGCGGGAAGCCACTGATGGCGTAGAACCCCTGTTTAGTTTCCTGCTGCATCTGCAGTGTGTTAGGGAAGCAGATGTGGCGGGGTGTCAGGCGAATGATGGCATCCAGTACTTTAGGCAGGAATGCGGAGAAAGATGGTTGTGATATTCCACCAACCAGGGCACCAGTTGTCTGAAACGAGGCACTTGCCAGCAGGTGAAGTACGGCAAGCAGCTTTGTTTCTGTTGGGATAGTGCGGGGAGTCACTAAAGTGGGGGCCAACTGCTGTTCAATATTTGTCAGCAGCTGCTGAATGGCCTGCCAGTTCAACCGGTTCCTCTGGATGATGTCTCGTTCCCTGAGGCCATGCAGGGTTGTTCTTGGGCGGAATATCCTCTCCTGCCTTCTGCGCTGTCTTTGGGGTCCCTGCTGTTGTTGTTGTAGCTGCTGTTGTTGCTGCAGGGCTCTGCGTCTATGTGCACGCTGAAGAAAAAGCACCTCCATGTCTCCCTGTTGCTGCTCTGCTGCTCTGCTGCTCTGTTGTTTGTTCTGTGTGTTCTGATTAAGTACAGGTGTGTTTGCCCCATTTTAACGCCTGCCCTGACCCAGGCGTTAAAATTTCACGATATTCGTGCTTTGCGTCATTTTTTTGCGCCGCCTGCCGCGCGGGAGTCATTTTTGCACGGAAGCATAAATACGACGCACCGCTGTGTGCGTCGGTTTTTGGACGGGAACACCTACCCTGCATGTCATTAACGCAGGGCGGGGTGCCGCTTCCAGAAACTGACGCACATAGCGCCATTTTCCTTGTGCGCCGGCTCGGGCGTCAGGGTTTAAATATGGGCAACGTTTGCGCTGAATGTGCGTCAACATTTTTGACGCACATTCGGCGCAAACAGAGTATAAATATGCCCCCATGTCTTTGTGTATTGTGATCCATCTACTATGCTTAGTAATTGTGATGTGTGTAACCATGTCATTAGTCACAGAGTGTCAGTACAAGAGTGCAGGACTGTGGGGCACATACCTACACACAAGATCCCAACATGACAAATGTTAATGCTGGTCTGATCCCCTACAAGCAATTCACTGAGTATATCACAAATGAAGATAACATATATGCTGTAAAACAGTACAAGGGCAATATCATCAGATGGGAGTACCAGTAGAACACATTGGTGTGGTACAGAGGTACCTAACCTCATTAGTGATTGCCACCGGTCAGTTTTGCAGGATAGAGTTCAAATTTAAGCTGTTGTCAAATGTGCCACAGTTCCCACACTGACAGCTGAAGTCCTACAACTACCTATCCAATACAAAGTAAACATAGTCAGCTTGAGTGGTGGGCACACTGGATGCAGATGCATGGACAGTAGATGTGCTGTTGCTGCCAATGTGACAGCTCAGTTGTCAATAGGTGATGCACATGTCAAGAGAGGTATTCAGAGACATGATGGAATCCCTAGGCCAACACAAAATTTGCACTGTGCACTCATGGGAAGACCCTGAGACACAAACATATAACACAAAATGTATGGAAGTACGCAAAAATGTTTCTTCACATTTTAACTAAACTAAAAACTTTAATAAAACCTACCCTATCCTAAACTAACCTATTCTACCTATATTTATCCAACAACTAAAGCTACCTACCCTATGCTAAACCTAAATAACACATTAAACACCACACTCTTAACATTGGCCCACCCCACCAACTCTAAATTACAAGACACATGCAAGACAGCGTGTACTAATACTACACATATACTAACTAAATCTAAATAAATATATTTATTTTTTATATATTATTTTCATTTTTTATTATGGAAAACACATATATACCCCAACATGAACCGCCAACCCACCCACCAATTAACACATAATAAATCAAAAAAGCACCTCTCAAATCCACTTATCCTATCTAATCTACATACCTACATTAACCTAATACTACCCCCCTAAAGCCCATAATAAAACTTAATCGAAAATCAGAAGGGAGGAGACAGAACTTAGAGGTAGCAGTCCACAGATTACTCAAAGTTTGGTCTTCTTTAGTTTTTTCTTTATGTATGTTAACCTCTTCCTCCAAGCTGTCCAAACGTTTTAGAACAAGGGATAGGTCCCTCTGCAGATCCTGCAGCAATTGTGTGTCCATGGCTGCAGGTGGTGTGGGCTGTTGCACTGATGTTGGTGCAGTTTCAGCCGATGTTGTGGGTGTGGTGCCAGCTGTGCCCCCCTGCACTGCTGAGGAGTTAGGTGTCTGCTGTGTTTTCTTAGCCAGTATAGGGACCCCTCGTGGGAATGCCTGCCATCCCACTGTTGTCTTCTCAGCACGGTGGCGGCGAGCGATTCGTCTGAACCCAGACTTCACTGCCAGGATATGGAGGTACCTTACTGCCCTCTTCTGAAACGCACGCAGCTCATCATTGGTCATGTTGGCAGCTGTTCAATGTAAAAAAAACTGTAAACTTCATACTTGTATGACGCAATACTCACCTGTTACGGTCTCAAGGCGCTGTATGCATACCACTGTGGAACCCCTCCTGGCTTTTTCCCTTTGAGGCACCCACTCCTGGGCACCCCCAGGTATCCAAGCGCTGTCAGGGCCCTTGTGGAGATTAAGCAAGCTATTGCCCAGAATTACAGAGTGGGACCCCTTAATTAGATTAGGCACCATGGCGAGAATTATCTGGTCCAAGGGAATTGAGCCCAAGACCCACCAAGGAGGGAATTGAACCCTGGTCCTGGACCAGATCTCTGCATTAGGGTCTGCCGCTCTAACCATTGTTCCACACTTCTCCACAATGGAGACAAGCAACAATCATTGTCAGCAATGTGTGGAGTCTCTACAGTACTGCTAAATCTAATTACACATGCACTCAAATGCACATTCCAGAAAAGACAATGGCCCTGATAAATGTA
The DNA here is from genome assembly GCF_031143425.1 of Pleurodeles waltl. NCBI lineage: Eukaryota > Metazoa > Chordata > Amphibia > Caudata > Salamandridae > Pleurodeles > Pleurodeles waltl. The sequence continues at coordinate 1,081,840,789 of NC_090437.1, read as the reverse complement.
ATGACAATGCTGCATTGGCATCATTATTTTGACACCAAAGCGACGCAAACCGAGAAAATGAACCAAACATTTGGAAGTGTGCATCGCTTTTGCGAAAAAATGAATGATGCAAAGGCAGCGCTAACTTTACATAGATCAGGCCCAAACATCATCTGTGTCTATTTCCAACCATACATCACCAGTAACTTGGACATGTCATTTGGAGGATGGGATGCTGTTGGTAAACATAAGGGGTCAGAGCTGATAGGTACACATGCAAGCCTGATCAATATGACTGTAACCTACACTGTGAGCATCACATCTACCAACACATTTGCTTTTCCTCTCCCCCTGAGCCTAAGGGGGATGGCCATGCAATCCATCATCTCAACTGTCCTGGACCTCCACCAAGGCCTGCCCACTCATACATGGAGTCAAGGAGTGGACCATATGTTAGGAGGGCTGACAATTAGGAAGCTGGCATCCATAGGTCTATAACATCTACATTCATGTGTCCAGGTGTAGACACCCATCAATACCAGATTTGCCACTACAATTCCTTTTACACCCATTTCCATGCCAGCACACATTTGACCTTGACCTGCATGCAAGGCAATTACATTCCACACAAGTGTAACATACATTGAGTGCAAAAGACGGAGCGCGATGCTGGGGGACAATTGCCAGCCCAGTCCTCTATCTTCATGACAATACAGGGATGCACCAATTTGGGTTCAATATGGTGCATCCCTGTGTTGTGAGAATGATGGAGTGCGCCACTGCCAATATTCTCACAGCGTTGCACTTTGTCATTCTTAGTCACATATGGCCCTACATGTGCTTGTCACCACCTTGTCTACACGATGCTGGCCATTGTGCACCATGAGCCTCACAAGATGTGACCCTCTGGTGGTGCATAGGTATCCTTTAAATGGGCCATAATGTCACCATCCTGCCTACTTTGATATCTGATCATTGGACAGCTTATCACATCTGGCATTGTATTCAACACACATGACTCACTCACACCAAACCTTGAATTACTTCACAGGACACGCATTATCACACTTACTGAATACATCTGGGTCCTCGAATCACACCAGTTTGCCAGTTGTGTAGTGGGCAGGTCCACCCATAATACATGAATGGTAAACAATGCTTAGTGTCAAATCATAGTCATTGTGAGTGGAAAACAAATTTCAGTGTGAACTGGTTGAGAGGAGTGAGCTAGGTATCCTAGTGGTAAACAGTGCAACAGACACACCACTACAATCACACAATGACACAGACACTCAGGTGAATAAAAACCACACATCTGAACACTGACACCGGGCCAGAGACCCAGTGCAACATCCATATGTGGGCCATCTATAGAAGATGGAACAAAATGGTATAATGGGGAGTTATGCATGAAAACATGATACTACCCTGGCGCTTTGCAAGACTTATAATTCAGGTACTCAAGCTTGTCCAGCAAGGCACCCAAAGGTGCTTTGTGAAGGAAATGTCACTCAATTTTAAGTCTGCAATGATAATGTGTTGATTAATCCATGACTGATGTGGCAAAGTTATTTAATGACATCAAATGCCTCATATTCATTGCCTCCTAAGGTGGGTAAACCCCCTTTGAGAACATAATGGCTGAGGCAGGGGTCATGTGTGTAAAATGTTGACAAAGTTGCACTATGCATGCATTGCGCCACTTTGTTGACACAGTCCAGGGAAGATATGGTAGCTGGCGGTGCCTTGGCGTTTCATACATGATACTATGCTAGGGCACAGGTGTCACTATGGGCTCTGAAATGTGTGCCTTCATGATGGTTGTGCAGGACTCATCAGACATCTGACCAGCATTGGTATCATTGTTGGACATGTGAACTCCAGGCCTAGACTGGCACAGATACACTTCGTTCTAGTTGCATACAACCTGTCCACAAGCAATGCAAGCAGCACTCCAACTCATCTGCTTCTGTCATTCAAGAGCAGTGAATAGTCAATAGTATGCCAATGGGAGACTCACCAACAGCTCCACCGATCTCAATCCCAAGGTGATTGAGCAGATCCTGCTCCCTGGCCACATTTAGCTGGTGCTCATTCCTGCCGGTCCTGTATATTCGCTTCAGATGGTGGAGCACCTTGCCCCACAGCAGCCGCCTGTCCGCGGTCCTGTATCCGAGGAGGACCCGGCCACCCATCTCAAGCATCATTGGCAGGTAGTGAGATACCAGCCACACAAATCCACCAAGCTCATCCTCTGACATTCTGGTCATCCTCCCCCTTCCAGACATGTCGAATTATGGTCAGAGTTGACCACAAATACAAAGAAATAAAAAAGGAACGGAAACTTAACCCTACTAACTTTTCACAACCATCCCAAATGAGTAACAACCCCAGACAGACACCCCACAGTACAAATACAAATCTAGGCAAAAAATACACAATTACTGGGACAAAAAGCACACAAAATACAACAGGACATGACAGAAGGGACACCACAAACTTCAAGACACAACCAAGACTCAACCACCAGCTCCAAAACACAACCACACAGTCACACAGGCACAGACTGTAAAGAGAAAGTGAAACTACACTCACTGTATCATGCTTGTAGAGAAGATTTCCTATTACATCACTACCTGTCCCCGTGCGTTTCTCGGTTATGCGTGTATTAATTTGACGGATTTGATATTTGCGTATGTTTTTTTAGACGCATTACGCACTTGCGTTGTTTACATTGACGCATGTCGGTTATGTCAGAAGGCTGCATTAAGAGGAGTGCGAAGGTAGAATTCACGCTAAAGTCCCAAGTGTTGTTTGCGGATGTTTTAGATGCATTTGCGTAATATTTTTTTACTCATTTCCTGAATGCATGTTTTTTTGCATTGGCCTAAGATGCACCCTGAATCAACATGCATATGACATGGGCTGTGCTGCAGTGTGGCATATTGGGTATGGCCACATGTGGTAGTCCATACAACAGTGTGGTAAGGGTGTGATTGGTCTGTTCTACCAATATGTGTTGAAGGAGTCAACAGCATGGAAATTGTTGCACGTTGTGCATATATATGCATGTCTGACAACAGTGTATCCACATATGTTTGGCATTCAGTACAATGCAATACTTCTGATATTCAGTTGTGTATTGTGAATTGGTATGTGATATGTGATGTTCTCATACAGAGCATACTATTTTTGAGGTGCATACAAAGGTCAGGCATTGTTGATGATGGGCAAACTATTCCTACCTAGGAAATGTGACCAGACATCTGTCTCCGTATTTGGATTTAGTTTATGCAGAGCTGTGTGAAGACAGCATATCTGCCTGACATGTGTACATCTTTGGTACATAGTATGTGTGACACACTTTGCCTACATTCCACCCATACTATGGTAGGATCACATATTTTGGATTTCACTCGTTGCATTTACCAATGGTTGTTGTTTTTAGTATGGTGGACATGCAGCCCTAGCTGCATATGTTCTCATCCATACTAATGCGCATACCACAGATGTGTTCGTGCAATGAGTGAGGTCATGTTTACTCTGTGTCAAGCTTGTGCCCCATGCCTTGGCAGCACAGATTACCAATATCCTTGGGCAAGTCATGATGACCATAGTTACCAAGTATGCCCCCCTTGTCACACATGCTCCATGCAGCCATTGCCACTCTCACACTGAGTTGTGACAGTGTTCAGTTCCAACATGACTTAATTTCTATTTTTCAACATCCCCAACCTCATGTGTGGGCCCCCTTGCATACATCCTACTGGGACATGATGTAGTTGGTGTGATACGCTATTGATTAGCAAGTTGGCAAAGTGAATGTACAATATGTGTTGTTGTCTATAGATTGTGTCCTTCTGTTGTCACATACCAGTGATCAGGCTGTAAGTGATGTGTGTGATGGTGGCAGTACAATGTTACAAATCTGTGACAGATAAGTAATAATGGATACTTGAATGCGTAATATAGGTTTCATATATTTCTTTATTTTCTTTCTTCCACACTTTTCTGTCTTCTCTCTTATAAATTTTTCTATTGCTTTGTAATGCTGTCTAGAAGTCTTCCTTTCCTTCTTTCAGGTTTCTTTACTTTCCTCTTCTTATTCTTTGTAGGTTGGCATCTCGGAGATCAGAAGACCATTTATTGGAAAAGGGATAAAAACAAGAAGCCTGTTTTAGAAAGTATGCTGGTCTATAGAGGATAATTCTGTAACACTGCGCTCAGACGCGGCGTCTCTTTCTGTCTTGGCGGGTGGAACGCGCTACCGATACTCGGAGCGCCGTTCCCCGCGTTTTTTGACTACACATTTTGGGAAGCATATATTTCGCTCCCGGTCCTGCTATACTTACCTGTAGCCCTTTTTTCTTCTTTTTGTTGTTGGAGGTGGGGTTGTCTGGTCTTTTTGCCTGTCTCTGTCCATGTTGTGTCCATCTTGTCTTCTTCGTGTTTTTGTCCCAGCATGCTCTGTACCACTTTCTTTTTCCTATACTGGTCTATGGGCTCTTCCCAATTCAAGATGGTGTTCTTTCCTTTTCCTGTGATGTCACTTCCCTTTTCTCAGTATATAAGTCAGACAGTCTTGTTCCACCTTGTGTTGCAAACACTTCCTTCTGGTTGTGTTGTTCGCTTCCGTTCTTTGTTCCGGCTTTTTGCCTGTTCTTTGTTCCTGCTTTTTGCCTTGGGAGATTTGCCTATTTTTGTTTCCTGTTGTCAAGTCCTTTTTTTCTTGTTTTTCTTCAGGAGTTCCTGTTTGAGGTTTTTTCCCCAGTGTTGGTTTTTTTTTCCCTCTGGGACTGCTTCTGGAAGGTACGTTCGGCTTTGGCGTAGCCTGTCAAGCGGCACCGTGGCTACTAGAAGGGGTCGTTCTTATCTGGGTGTATCCTGAACCTGTAGAAGACTTGGGGGGTCATTCCGACGGGGATGCGGGAGCACCGCCAACAGGCTGGCGGTGCCCCGCAGGGCATTCTGACCGCGGCGGTTTGGCCGCGGTCAGACAAGGAAAACCGGTGGTCTCCCGCCGGTTTTCCGCTGCCCTGGGAATCCCCCATGGCGGCGCAGCTTGCTGCGCCGCCATGGGGGATTCCGACCCCCTCACCACCATCTGTTCCTGGCGGCTCCGACTGCCAGGAACAGGATGGCGGTGAGGGGTGTTGTGGGGCCCCTGGGGGCCCCTGCAGTGCCCATGCCAATGGCATGGGCACTGCAGGGGCCCCCGTAAGAGGGCCCCACTTTGTATTTCAGTGTCTGCTGTGCAGACACTGAAATACGCGACGGGTGCCACTGCACCCGTCGCACATACCCACTCCGCCGGCTCCATTCGGAGCCGGCTTCCTCGTGGGGAGGGGTTTCCCGCTGGGCTGGCGGGCGGCCCTCTGGCGGTCACCCGCCAGCCCAGCGGGAAAGCCAGAATGGCCTCCGCGGTCTTTCGACCGCGGGGCGGCCATTTGGCGGCTCCCTCCAGGCGGCCGGCTCCCACCGGTCACCGGGCTCAGAATGAACCCTTGGTGTATTTGCCAACCCGGTTTCCAGAGGTGAGAAGTCCAGCGCAGTACGTAACAGATTGCAACGCCAAAACATTCCGCCTTTCGAGCTCGCAATGGAAGATCCACAGGGAGAGGCGTCAGAAAATGCTCAAGCCATGTTGCAGACTGTCCAACAACAAGCCCAAGAGTTACGGGCAGAGAACACTGTGCTACGACAGGTCTTGTCTTCCCGATCAACGGACATACCACCCGTATCTACCACTACTCCCCGATTTTCTAGAAATCCTCTAAAGATGAAGGAATTTTTGGACGCCCTGATGGTTTTCTTTGCCTTTCGTCCACTCCAGTTTTCTACGGATAAGGCTAAGGTGGGCTATTTGATCAGTGCCTTGTCTGGTCCAGCGCTTGCTTGGGCGACTCCTCTGGTTTCTGCAGAAGACCCAGTCCTGGCTAACTATTCCGCTTTCCTGACTCTTTTCAAACAAATGTTTGAGAGGCCTGGGGTAGAGGCAGCAGCTGAAGAAGCCTTATGTGACATTCAGCAGGGTAATCAGGATGTTCTGCAGTATATAACCTGCTTCAAACAGCTGGCAGCTGAAACCTCCTGGGTGGAGCGCACCTTCATAACCCTTTTCCGCCGAGGCCTGCGTGAAGAAATTAAAGATAAGCTTGTACATTCTTCTCCAGCTTGTTCTTTGAAGGAATTAATGGATCAATCTATGAACATCGAATATAGACTTCGAGAGCGCAAGATGGAGAGACGTAGAACGCGAGCTCCATTCCAGTCTGGTACCTTTCGTGCTAGCAGTTGGCAAACAGAAGATATTCCATCCGAAGCCTCTCCACCTCCCCCTGAAGAACCCATGCAGACAGATCTGGTTTGTGGGCAATTGACGGAGTCAGAAAGGGAGGAACGACGACGAAAGGGACTTTGTACTGTGGTAAGGCTGGCCACCTGATCCGTAGTTATCCGGTACGTCCTTCAAGACCTGCGGGAAACGCCAGCTCCCGTCCCCTGTAAGGAGGAAGGAGACGGGAGGAGCTGAAGTACCATCAATATGTTCCTCCAAAGAAAGCATGTCCACCCTGTTTATCCTCTCGGTCATGTTGCAAAGTTCACAAGATCAAGAAGAACACCTTCTGGCTCTCCTTGATTGTGGAGCCAGTGGACTTTCTCTGGATGAGACCTGGGCTATGAGTAAGGGAATTCTTTGCATTCTTAAAGAGACTCCTGAGCAGGTTCACAAGGTGGATGGCTCTCCTTTAACCTAAGGACCTGTGGTGGCCTCAACTCCAATCTTTGTTTGACATTTTGAGGGCATCAAGAACATGTTGCCTTTGATCTCATAGCCTCACCAAATCACATCATGATTTTGGGAATACCCTGGTTAGCCCGACACAACCCCTATATCAATTGGGAAACAAGAACTATATCCCTAATGTCTTCATTTTGTCAACAGAATTGTTATTCCACTACTTCTTATTGGACTCCCAAAAAGTCCTGTCAGTCAACTAAGGATAACACTAAGGGCCATATTTATACTTTTTGACGCAAAGCTGCGCCGGCGCAGTTTTGCGTCAAAAAAATTACCGCCGGCTAACGCCATTTCGATGCGCTGTGCGGGCGTCAAATTTATACTTTGACGCATGGCGGTGCAACCAACAGGTGGGAGTAATTTTTTTTTTACACACACAGTGGCATCAAGTCGTAAAGGAAAACAACGTTAACGTGACGTAAATGACTGTGGGTCGATTTACAACAGCGCAACCCGGAAAGCGCTGTTTTTTTTTATGCAATAGCGTCAAATTTACCCGCAAACACTGCCCTTTCAGCAGAGGAGAGCCAAAATGGATCCCAGATGCCACAACAGACCCCAGGAAGATGACAGCAGACCAGGAACCAGCCAGGATGATCCATACAGGAACCAAGACATATATAGAAAAAAAAGAAAGTGTCGCTTCAGTGCAGAGGAGCAGGAAATCCTGGTTAAAGAGGTGACGGAACACCAGCACCAACTGTTCATCACCTTTAAGTTGCCAATCAGCAGGAGAGAGGCCATATGGCAACAAATTGTTGACAAGATCAACAGTGTGGCTGAAGTACGCAGGACAGTCACCGAGTGTAAGAAACGCTGGCATGACTGCAAACGTAGGACAAAGGAAAAAATGTCCAGGAACAGGAAGGCAGCACTGCAGACTGGAGGTGGGAGTCCAGCACACCAGGAGGCCCTGGACCACATGGAGGAGATGGTCGCAGCCGTCATCCCTGAGGAGATCGTCACAGGGATTCAAGGACAGGACAGCGCAGACTACCACGAGACAATTCACATGCAGGGTAAGTCTCAGGGGGAATTAAAATGCAAAAATGTTAACAGCAACCGGAGGGGAATACCTACTCCACAATGCATGTAAGTCAGCATATATATGGAGTGGCATGGGTAGAGGGGAACCGCAGGGGGGCATGCCCAGCACAGACAGAAGCTGGGGCACGACATAACACAGCACCAACAACTGTCCCATGGGGGCATTCTGTCATGACAACAATGGAGCTAAGGGAAAGCCGCGACAGGTGGGAAGGCCACTACGTCAAACTTACATCCTGGCACTCGTTAGTCAAAATAGATCCTACATCAACTAGGTCCCTATCAGTAATCCAGTAGCCAAAACAACAACTGCAATGTAACTGCAACAACAGTTAACACTAACACCTCTGATCTCTGTGCAGCTATAGTAGCCGATGGCAGTAACCTCCCCATGGAACATACATACCCAAATTAGGGGGTGAGGATGACATCTGCAACAATCTCCAGAAATAAGACAAAGGCATCAGTACACTCAATTGTCAATGCCCATAGTTGACACATACATCAGCCAAAGTAAATAGCAATAGGAGCCACACAGCACTAAGGACACACACATGCTGCATACGTCAGGGTCCCTCACGTGCCTGGCTAACAAGGCAACATCACTAATGTCATACTGCTCAGACAACAACATTGAGGAGGGGACACATGCAACTGGTCACTGACACACACCAGCACAGTCAGAGGACCAAATAGGACATTGATACGATAAACAGGGCAATCCAATTAAACACGCATTACCCAACATCAGCTGGAAACATCAACAATGTCTACATCCATATCACATCGTAACATTGCCATGCATAGGATATGCCACATAACAATTACAATTAGGTCAATGTGAACAAACAGATTTTGGGGCAGGTCCTGAGAGGCAAGTGTGCTGCCAGGGCAATCACAACACCCACAGCCAGTGAAAGGTCTCACCATAAGAATAGATATACACGGAGGGTCGAGTAGGACAAAAAGATGGCTATTCCCTATTTGGTACAAAGCAGCACCTAGAGGCGATTAGGCAGACAAGTCTGATAACTCTGTATCATACATGTGACACACAGGTGGGCCATAGGCCTATAACAATGCCCATATGAAGGACAGCAGATACCAATACCAAACAAGATCACAAAGTAAAGTCATCAAAAGGCTTGCATGCTACGTCAAAACTGTCACAACACAGACACACTAATTGTACCCTGTTTCATTGCAGAGGAACATGGATCTCCTGCCGAAATGCCTGTCCCTGATTTCCCTGATGACATGGATGACGAGCCCATAAACATTTCCCAGGAGACCATCCAAAAGGTCCTTGAAACCCTCCAGACCCCACCTTCAGTCACAAGGAGGAGCACAGAACAAGCAGCCATCACAGAAGAACCACCCACCACCCCAATTCTAAGACCTGCCAGCTCCAATACAGCTGAGGACTCTGACGACACTGGCACCAGCTTTGAAAGAACTGTAGCTGGTGTACAGCGGGAGCTGGCCAAGGAGGTGCGGGTGGGGATGCAAAATATGGCAGCCAGCCTTGAGGTGGTGCGCTCGTGCATGTTGTCATCTGCAGATCAGGCAGCCGCTATGCAAGCCCTAACATCCATACTGCAAGGACTACAAGAAACCATAAAGGAATTCACCACTGCAGTAAGGGAGTTGCCACAACATCTCGCACCCCAAACTTTCCACTGCATGCACGAATGCAATCATGACTCCCTCAGGGCTGACCTGGCTGCCTACCATCGTGATGTGGCTGCTATTCTCAAAAACCAGCAGGCCCTCCTTGCAGCAGTACTGCCCTTAAGAACTTCACAGGGAGCAGCCCCCGGGATGTCTGACTCCACGTCTTCTAACACTGAGGTGTGTGTTGCCCCTTCACAACCAACAACAACAAGGACAAACCAGGCAACACACACATCAGAAGAAGAAGACATGGAACAGATCACATTCTCACGGAAGAGTACCCGGAAGCACTAGTCCCTGCACCATGGCCTATTTTGACCAAGATCCTACGTTTTGTCAAATGCCAGTCTCACTACAACTACACTCAATGACTGTTCTGCTAACCACTGTATGACTTGTCACCATTGCCAGTGAATGTCTCTCTCCTACTATTTGGCAAATCCTGTCCCTCTGCACTGTCTGTTACATCACCCCAGCATGTCAGGAGCATCATCCACACCCCTTCTGTAGGATCACCATGTAAGAATGCACCAGAACGGACTCAGCAAACATGGACAATGGACATTTTGCACTACAGCACCTATCAATAAATAACACTTGCACACCTAATATGTCTCTGTGTTATTTGACACATAAACTGTGCAGTAGATAACTCTAAAGTGCCTGTGTGACAACCATGTAGCTTGTCAATACAACTGTCCTGACATCATGTAGTCTGATACATCTGTGCAGTGGCCAGGATTGCATCATAGCCTGACCATCCTGAGGAGAATAACTGATGAAGGGACAAACCACACACAATCATGCTGTGTTGGACAGAATAATGCTCCATCTATAGCAATTCAAGTCAACTAATGGTGGCTGATAAATGTAGGCACCATGCAATACTAAAACATGAAATTATGCAGCATAATCTAAGCAAACACAACTAAACACTGCATCAATCACCCTTTCTGAGTATACTTCCATGAAGGGAAGTCATGCAGAATTTTTACACACATGATCTATGTCAGCAATGAAGGCAACAAGACAAGAGTATTAACAACACCTCATCTACAAAGATCTCCCTGAATATCACACTGCAGTCCGACCTAATAAATTACCCACAATACCAAGTCTGGAAGCACACTTTGTGATGTAGAATACCTACTCATCAACACAAATCCTTGGTGATCGATGTAAACTACCAATGGTGGGTCTACCAAATGGTGGATACTTACCAAGTTAGCACACGGGTAGCTGCCATGTTAAAGCTCCATGGTCTTTGGTGTGTAGCATAGGACACAAATGTCATAGAAAAACATTCACCTACACTGATGTCAAGGCCATGATCAAGTAGCAGTTAACGCATAATGCAAAGGGTTAACTATATGTTTATTCCTATGTATTCACACCAGAGGCAACTAAGGGAAAAGTCATACCTACACTAATCTAACCTGACTACTCCTAACCCACAACTGTCCCTAACTAACCTAAGCTAAACTTACTCTACACATATAACGAATCGATCTAAACATCAACCCCCCACCCACCATGATGAGACAGGACACATGCAGGACAACATATACTAACCTACACACATACTATACTATCCTAAACAATCATATATTTTTTTGTTAATTTTTTTTATATTTTTTTTATTTTTTATTTTTTTTATTTTTTTATAAACAAACAGGAATCCCAACATTGACCCCCACCCACCCACACAAAAATGAAAAATAGAAAGAATAAGGACCCCCCATCCTCCTCCCTAACACTAACTAAGCTAACAACCTACACTAACCTAACACTAATCCCCAAAACCCAACTATCAGTACAAAAAGGAAAGAGGAGAGAGGGGAGGGGTAAATGTAAAAAATGCAATAAAGTCTTAGAGGTTGGCCCTCCGTAGGGTCCGCCTGATGGACCAAACCCTTTTCTTAATATATGCCACATCCTGGCTTAGCTTGTCCACCTTTGAAATAAATTTGTCCATTTTCCGGTTTAATGCCAGGAATGCCGCTGGGTCAATAGGAGGGGCTGCTGCAGTCTGTGTGCTGGCCGAGGTGCACGGTGTGGCAGTAGTTGTTTGCCCACTGGACTGTCCTGCAGCTTGGAAATTGCTGGGTCCAGGTCGTGCTGACGAGGCAGGGTCAACTGTCCCCGCCGTTGCTGGGGCCACTTGGGGAGACCTGGTGGATGTGGTGGTGGTGGCTGTTGTGGGCAATGTAGGGCCCCCCTTTGGTGAGGCCCACCATGCCCCGGAGGCCCGATCGGCTTGGTATTTTCGGGCCATCCTCCTGAACCCCGACTGCACCTGCAGGATGTGCCGGTATCTCATTGCACGCCTTTCGAACTGATGTCTCTGTGCGGCACTCACGTTTGCAGCTGTGAAGAGATATGGCAACTATTTACCATAGGAAATGCATTGGGTGGAATATCACAATGGGTCAATTGCACATTACTTGTACTGTATTTGTTACAGCGATTTTCACAACATAGTTCATTTGAAAGTCTCAGAGGAAGTACATGTGAAGCCTGCATACAAAAGGGCATCTCACACCTAGCATATCCATGTCTCAACATGATGGGTGACATCAGCCTAAACTTCTCATCCAAATAATGGGTAATGCAGCTGACATTATGGCTGAACCTCTTCCGCATACTGACTTCACTACATATGTCACTCTATGTGATAACTATCACAACCCTCAATCAATGCCCTTTGTAAATGTTTTTTGCAAATATTGAACTCATGTGCCATAACCGAATGTGTACACTAGGTTTTAAACAAAGTTGCAAAAGGTCACAAGTATGTGTAACATACTGGTTGCTACAGTCCTAGGTACCCTATTCCCAATCACATGGCAGTCTTTGAGGGTGGGGTGGGAAGAACAACCAACCATCCCAGATTCAATGCACACCCAGGAGTGTATAGAAAGCTCAACAAGTATTTGCCTCCACACACAACACCAATGAAGGGCTAGCAACAAATTGGAGTCAGCCAAACATTGTCCTATCCAAGGTCCACACATGTCAAAATGCACTGACTTAGGCCAACATCACATACTACCAGTGAGGCATATATTAACACACACACAGAGGAGCAAGAACACCCATGATCATGAGTAGAATGAACACCTAGGCCATTGCACTCTAGTCCCACACACTCCTAGTTCAACTTGTGGAAGTACATGCCCCCGGAAGATCCAACCTACAGTGTACTCAGTCCATCCTCAACTAGGGAAGCTGCATATTTAAGACAAGCCTTTTGCAGAAGCTATCTGGGAGAATGTCAGTCTGAAATGCAGACTCAGTCCAAGCCAAGTCCCAGAGCAACTCTTACATTAACCAGTGTATTCCACATGACTCATCCCATTCCCCATAGCGGGGCCGACTGGAATGACCTACAGCCCCTAAATCTGAGAGATGGATAAGCATTGCTCTATTGAAACTGAAGTGATATTTGAAATCCCACTAATGCAACAATACCAATGAATGGGCAGCGCATCAAACCTTGAATTCTGTTGAACACACAGTAGTCCATCATGCATCACTAGCAAACAATAAAAATAGCATTCATGCCACACTCACTGTAGGTGTCGGGGTCCCCAAAATGAGCCACCTCTCCCACGGTGTACGGTGCAGGTCCACCTGTAAAGCATGGAAGGAAGAATATACTCAGACTCCGTGCACTGACAAACAATTGCACTTTCAAAGACAATGGGGGTTATTCTAACTTTGGAGGAGTGTTAATCCGTCCCAAAAGTGACGGTAAAGTGACGGATATACCACCAGCCGTATTACGAGTTCCATAGGATATAATGGACTCGTAATACGGCTGGTGGTAAATCCGTCACTTTTCCGTCACTTTTGGGACGGATTAACACCTCCTCCAAAGTTAGAATAACCCCCAATGTGAGAATATGACATGCGTAATGAAACACTTTCACACATGCTCATACTGCATGGAAGAATTCTTAATCAACATTTACATTGGATGAGTCTCCTGCTACAGTTACACACCCTACTACACACATGCAGTGGCCAGGACAGTCATGTGGTGTCAAAGATACACCTCCATTAGTATGCCCCAACAATACCGGGGTGCATTCATCTCATCATGTGCATCCCAGAGAGACATCCAAAAGCTGGTTACTTGAGGACTGCATGACCCCTCAAACTCAAACAGCCTATGTGGTCATTTTCAACACACACCAACCAGACACACATGTGACATATGTGTGGACAACATAGCTAACTCCAATTGACGTGAAGGCACCACTCATATATAGCATCATATTGGGTTTACAAATTTCTGTCTAGCTATGGCGTCTACATATGTAGGTATGATGTTTCAACATCCATTTTTCACTGGCTATTATGACCTGTAGAGTTCAAATAGAGGCATTAACGTGTCGCTTGTCTGACACAAAGGCAATACTACATTACATACAGCTACAGGCATCCGGTATGTGTAGGAAACATGAGCTATCTGACTGCTAGCATTTGTCTTCCTACGCGCCTCCGTGTGATACCCCTGTATCACACGGTCCCCAGCCTCCAGCATGAGTGGGAGGAAATGGCAAACAAGCCATATAAATCCCCCCAATTCCTCCTCACCCATCCTGGCAAGCCTTGGCCTACCTGACATCTCTGCACTTACAAAGGTGAAAAAGTTGGACAAAAAGGAAAAGGGGGAAATGGGGAAAGGTAGAGTAGTGAAAAAAAAAGGAAACTTAAGAATAAGAGCCCAACTAACCCCAAATTTACACTACCCAGAACAGACTCCCACAGACAATAAAAGAAACACTGGACTTGACAAAAGTATACAAAAAAGACTCAGACAGTATTAAACAACAAGACAATGATCACAAAAGCACAATAGAGAAGGTACACTGGACACAAAAGCACTAAAACACAGGACAATACTTTCCACACAGCCACACAGTCTAGAATAATCTGAGACTGCAAAGTGAAAGTGAAAGTACACCCACAGTACAGAATCTGTAAACAGGATATCCTATTACATCACATCCTGCATAAAATGGCCGCCGTTTTTATTTTTCCGCTATGCGTCATATTTTCACGCATACAGATTGTGCGTCATATTATTTGACGCATAACAGTGCACATAATGCAGAGTCAAAAAAAAATTCGACATTGTTCCTTATATTTGTGTGAGGCTTATTTTACAGTTCTAGAGTTGAAATTTAAGCCGCTGGCAAATATGATGACCAGATATGAAAATTAATTTTGACTCTGCATTATGTGCACTCCTGTACGTCAAAAAATTATGACGCCCAAGCTGTATGCGTGGAAATATGACGCATCATAGAAAATATGGTGGCCATGTAATGCTGCTTATTAATATATTAATTTTAAATTGATATTTTTTTACTCTGCATTATGTGCACTCCTATACGTCAAAAAATTATGACGCCCAAGCTGTATGCGTGGAAATATGACGCATCATAGAAAATATGGTGGCCATGTAATGCTGCTTATTAATATATTAATTTTAAATTGATATTTTTTGACTCTGCATTATGTGCACTCCTGTACGTCAAAAAATTATGACGCCCAAGCTGTATGCGTGGAAATATGACGCATCATAGAAAATATGGTGGCCATGTAATGCTGTTTATTAATATATTAATTTTAAATTGACATTTTTTGACTCTGAATTATGTGCACTCCTGTACGTCAAAAAATTATGACGCCCAAGCTGTATGCGTGGAAATATGACGCATCATAGAAAATATGGTGGCCATGTAATGCTGCTTATTAATATATTAATTTTAAAAGGATATTTTTTGACTCTGCATTATGTGCACTCCTGTGCGACAAAATTTATGACGCCCAAGCTGTATGCGTGGAAATATGACGCATTTTGACAAATATGTCTTTATTTTGTCAAATTGTGAAAGGAATTTTGTCATGACCAAACGGTGCTAAGTGATACACATTTGGGGTTAGCTATGACACATGTCCCTTATAGGATGTATAGAAGGCATTCACAGTGTAATAGTAATGATTGCTCAAAATGGTTATTACCCATATTTGTACACAAATTTTGGGTAATTGCTGATGGCTAATTTCAAATGATGAATGGGATACCAGGATGTATTCCTTAGCAACAATGTGTCCACATTTATCACGGTAATCCAATTATCTATAGTCCAAACAGGTAGTGCAATTGTCACTTACACTTTTTATGGGGGTAACCATGTCCTAATTATGAATTTGTGTATCTTATATGTGTTTTACTTTTGACATGTAGGCCACACATGCGCCTTATGCATGTGTGTACTTCACATGTGCATATTTCATGTATATTTGGGGGGCGGTAGAGGTGGACTTAGGCCCCCAGCACCCTAGGGTTTGCCCTTCCAGATTTGCTAATTTATCCAAGGGTTTCATTTATTCAGTAATGCTAAACCTGCAGCAGCAGGCTCATGGAAGGCCATAGGGTATGATTCACTGTTTGCCATTCAATAATCCCATTTGCCCATTTGACGTTTGCCCTATTGATTATTTGGAGCAATCTGACATACCATTTTGCATTGACATTTTTTTCTAAATCTCGGCGTTCCTCATGTGCTGATGACAAATAGGTTGTTGATGTATGTGGCCCTTTATGCATTTCCTGGTTTTGTGGCATGTTTCATTCTTCCTGCTAGGTTCCAACTGGGACACTACTGTGATCGGCTGCTTGCAAATATTTGGTTGATTGGATGGCACATGTTTATATGTGTGGTCCAATGTAGATCCATTATCAACTGCCTGGGTGTATGTTGTCACTGTAACTTCCAGGTCTCCTCATGAGTTAGTGGCAGCTAATCGTGTTCCAATTGGGCATTGTTTGTAGCAAAAATGGAGAGAAGCCATTGAGGACATGGTCACCTACACATGGATGGTCCCACCCTGTCACTGAACACGTGTAATGAGACTTTCAAATAAGCTACATTTTTGTGCTGAGTGAGAGAATGTCTCAGGTGTCTGGATCAGGCATGTGTCATTGCCACATTTGTACTCCTGTTGGCCTCTGTGGATGGTAATGTATCATGAAACATCATAGCCTCTGTGCAGACGTAAATGGCTGGTATTCAACACACAACTCATCTTTAGCATTTGAAAAAAAATGTTACTCAGCGTTTTGAACAGTCAGGGTCCTCATATGTGTTGACTTTTCATGGACATTATCTGAGGTTGCTGGCTTTGATGGAGGCCATTTACACCATCATACACTATGGTCCTGGTCCACTGTCACACTTTAAAGTTTAGGCAATAATGAAGGTCAGACAACAGAAGGGCCAAGATTTGCCTATTCATGGGTACTGTCACAAATCTGGTGCAAATGACAGTCAGATGATGCACTACTATGTATTTGAGTATACATTGATGAGGCTAATGACAAATGATTGTCTGAGGTACAAAAGGTATTGGACAGCATGTGTGGTCCATAGGTGGACCCCAGGTATCTGTAGAGTGACCCACGGACAGGTGCCAGTCAGGCTGACAGGATGCTGGGTCAATCAGGTGCACACTCTTTCAGTAATTACATGATCACGTGCTCTGACTAGGACTGGTCAGAGGGTGCATTAGACAGTTGAGATGTCACACTGTGTATGTCCTGTGTTGCTTTGAAGGTGACACATGAACCCTGATAAAGTGTTACACGGCAACATTAGTGTCAAAGCTTAATGATGTAATGGCTCACATTCAAACATGTATGCAGTAGGAGGCATCTGCAGGGACAGGGCATGTACATTTGGGTGGTGTGCATGGAGGGAATCACAAGTGTGGCCTCCATCTGTGTCTCACTAGTCCTGTCAGATGGGATTAGCTGATAAATAGCCTACAGTACCTTTAACAGAAGAATCAATCTACAGGTGATACCAGGCCTTATAAACTCCAAGGCAGTGTATTATATGAGCTGGGTTCCATGCAGTGAGATGGTAGTATGACAATGGTCGGCATAGTAAAGGGTGTGGCACACTGGATGACTCTTGTGAGTGTGTGTGTGTTGATGAGGGAATCTGAGTGTACACAAATCGGCATTCCAGAGACCTCTTCAGACAGGTGGGGTGTGAGCAGCTGCAAGTGTGTGTATTGTTTTTAGAAAAGGGCTGACATGTAGATGGGATGTGATGTGCTGGATGCTTGTCATAGGTGTAGCACTTGTGCTGTGTTCTGCTTATGTGTAACTCTAGTGACAGATAGTCATTGCAATGATAGTAAGTAGTTGAAATTACTGTTGGCAAGAGTCTAGTACTACTTTCCTGTTCCTGAAGCATTAGCATGTGAATTGGCTGATGTATGAGGCCTGTTTTCCCCTAGTTGAGTGATGGTGTTTTAGTTGTGTGCCATCTGCTGCGATGATCCATGTTTCCTACATGTATGTGAGTCATATGTGTGGTCCTCAGCTATTGCCCTTCAAAGGTGAACTGTACAGGATGTCTGTCATTTACATGGTGTGTGTATTTGACCATTGTATGGTGGCCATTACATTTGTGGTGTATATTTTTTGTGTGATGAGTGTTATGTCATTATTGCTCAATGAGACGACATTCTTCTTCAGCAATTTCAAACTAAAGGTGGGCAGAAATGAATAGGCCAAACCATGATGTGGTGTTTGTTATCTGTGTTTATTTACAATTGTGCATTAAGTGGTGATAGAAAAAATTATGAAAATAAATTATTTACAATCTGTTGGCGCCTACGCACTCCAGCAGCCGTGTTTGGTTGTTCCCCCTCCTGTTGCAGGCCAGCATCCTCCTCTTAATCATCTTCAGGCATGTATGGGTCTGGTTCCAGGAGGGGAATGTTCCTTTTTACACAAATGTTGTGCAATATGGCACAAGTGAGTATGATCCTACAGACCATCTCTGGGGAATAAAGTAGGCTACTGCCAGTGATGTCAAGGCAGCGGAACCTTGACTTTAGGATCCCAAAGGTACGTTCGACAATGCTGCGTGTCCTCTTATGGGCGTCATTGTATGCCCGCTCTGCAGCAGTAGTCGGGTTCCCAAATGGTGTCATTAGCCACGGCTGGATGCCATACCCCTGATCAGCTGAAAGAAAAACACAGAATGGGATCATGTAGATGTAGCAGGCACTCTTGTAAAGACCTTTAATGGCAGTAGTAGTCTTGTGTTGTCTGTGACTCTTTTGTTTACTAATGTGACAACCTATACTTGTAGGCTATAACTTTTGCTTTGTGTTTTTTCCTTGGCTGAGCAAGTGTTTGTCAGCTAACCGTTTGTCAGCAGTATGTTTTGGGAATTGCAATAGAGTGTGTCCTCCCTAGCATTGTGACTTGTGATACAGGTGTCCGTGTGTCTTCACTGGGGGTGACATGATAGTTCCATGCAGAGTTAAAATTGAAAGTGTTGTTAACACGTTCATATGAAAGTACCCTGGACATCCCATACCTTTAGACTTATGCAATGTATTAATGTACAGGTTATTGTGACACTTACAATTTGCAAGGTGACATTTAGGCAACCACACTCATTAATGTCTTCACATTAAGCTGTACAGTAAATTCCAATGTGTGACAGGTTCAATGGTGAGTTAAGAAACATGGCTAGTGATGTCAGGACCTCAGTGTGTTCCTGTTCACATGTTGCTGTTGTGGTGTATGTGTTGTGTGTCCTAGAGGGTTGCTGTGCAGTGTGTATATAAGTAGGTTTCTGTACTTACCAACAAGTATTCCATTGCCATACCGTCCATCCTGGAAGTGTTGGTTGATGGTGCTGTGACGGAAGATGAAGGAGTCATGGACACTCCCAGGATATTTAGCCACGATGTTGGTGATCAATCCCTGGTGATCGACTATGGCCTGCACGTTGATGGAATGTGTGTGCTTCCTGTTGTGGTAGAGGTGTTCTGTTGCAGCAGGTGGCACAAGGCGTACGTGTGTGTAGTCGATTGCACCAAGGACATGTGGGAAGCCACTGATGGCGTAGAACCCCTGTTTAGTTTCCTGCTGCTTCTGCAGTGTGTTAGGGAAGCAGATGTGGAGGGGTGTCAGTCGAATGATGGCATCCAGTACTTTTGGCAGAAATGCGGAGAATGATGGTTGTGATATTCCGCCAACCAGGGCACCAGTTGTTTGAAACAAGCCACTTGCCAGCAGGTGAAGTACGGCAAGCAGCTTTGTTTCTGTTGGGATGGTGCGGGGTGTCACTAAAGTGGGGGCCAACTGCTGTTCAATGTTTCTCAGCAGCTGCTGAATGGCCTGCCAGTTCAACCGGTACCTCTGTATGATGTCGTGTTCCCTGAGGCCATGCAGGGTTGTTCTTGGGCGGAATATCCTCTCCTGCCTTCTGCGCTGCCTTTGGGGTCCCTGCTGTTGTTGTTGTAGCTGCTGTTGTTGCTGCAGGGCTCTGCGTCTACGTGCACGCTGGATAAAAATCACCTCCATGTCTCCCTGTTGCTGCTCTGCTGCTCTGCTGCTCTGTTGTTTGTTCTGTGTGTTCTGATTAAATACAGGTGTGTTTGCCCCATTTTAACGCCTGCCCTGACCCAGGCGTTAAATTTTGATGCACATCGGGCTTTGCGTCATTTTTTTGCTCCGCCTCCCGACCGAGAGTCATTTTTGCCCGGAAGCATAAATACGACGCACGGCCGTGTGCGTCTTTTTTTGGACGGGAACGCCTACCCTGCATATCATTAACGCAGGGCGGGTTGCCGCATCCAGAAAATAACGCACACTGCAGATTTTTATCGTCCGCGGGCTCGGGCGTCAGGGTTTAAATATGGGGCAACGTTTGCGCTGATTGTGCGTCAAATTTTTTGACGCACATTCGGCGCAAACGGAGTATAAATATGCCCCTAACTCTATCAATATGATCCAGGGAGTTCCAGATTGTTATCAGGAATATATCAGGATTTTTCAGAAACCTAGTAATCCTATTTTGCCGCCTCATCGCAGTTATGACTGTGCTATTCCTTTACCCCTGATGAAGTCGTCCCCTTTGGTCGAATGTATTCTCTGACAGACCAAGAAAAGAAGGTGCTAAAGGAATATTTAGACGATAACTTACACAACGGTTTGATTGCTCCTTCCACATCCCTTGCTGGGGCTTCTCTCTTCTTCGTCCCAAAGAAGACTAAGGATCTGCGTCCTTGTGTTGACTTTCGTGAACTCAACAGAATAACGATTAAGGATCGATATCCGCTGCCTTTAATCAGAGATATATTGGATGCCATTCAAGGAGCCAAGATGTCTACCAAATTAGACTTACGGGGTGCCCATCATCTCCTTCGGATCAAGGAAGGAGATGAATAGAAGACAGCTTTCCGTACCCTTTTTGGGCACTATGAGTACCGTATTATGCCTTTTGGACTGACCAACGCCCTTTCTATTTTTCAACGATTTACGGATTCGGTGTTCTCTGATGTACTCAACCAATATGTAGTCATTTATTTGGATGATATCTTGATATATTCCCGTGATCCTGAGCAACATATAGATCGTGTTCTGCAAGTCCTGGAAAGACTCAAGGAAAAACAATTATTTTGTAAACCTGAGAAGTGTGAGTTCCATAAATCTGAAGTAAAGTATTTGGGGTTCTGTATTAATCAACATGGAATATCCATGGATACTGACAAGGTCAGTGCCATATTAGATTGGCCTTCTCCAACGTCCATTAAGGAAACGCAATGTTTCCTTGGTTTATCAAACTTTTATCATCAGTTTATTCAGAACTTTGCCCACCTGCAAAGTTTCATAACACAAACAATTAAGAAAGAGAACCTGAAGAAGGGTTTCGCTTGGACCAAGGATGCTGAACGCGCGTTTCAAGAATTGAAGACAGCCTTTACCCAAGCACCCGTGTTGCGTCATCCTGACAATACCAAGAAATTTATCGTTGTGACTGATGCCTCAGACAGAGTTATTGGGGCAGTTCTGCTGCAGAAACAAGACAACGATGGATTGGAACATCCTATCTTTTATATGTCTCATATCCTATCAGAGGCTGAACACAGTTAATCTGTACTGGAACAAGAACTACTCGCTCTCACAGTAGCTTGTAAAGAATGGAGGCATTTCTTGATGGGTTTCAGAGAGCCTTTTGAAGCCAGGACTGATCATCGTAATCTCCAATGTCTTCGGAGTTTTCAGTGTCGCAATAGTCGTCAGGCTCGATGGGCTTTCTTCTTTAGCCAGTACGATTTTGTGATCACGTAAATACCTGGATCCCAGACTTCAGTGGCAGATGCCTTATCCCGCAGATATCCTGACATAGCCCAGAACTCCTCTCCACATCTTATTGAGTCTAGCAGAATCATCTGAGCTACTCAATCTTTTCAAGAACGCGTTCAATCCGAGTACCAGTTTCTGTCTGCTTCAGAATGGGATAGAGTGAGTCCTTTTTTGCAGAAGAAGGACAACTACTTCTATCATCAACATGCTCTTTTCCTACCTATCAAGAAAGTGCAGACAGAAGCTGTACAAATGTGCCATGATTCTCCTATAGCCGGTCATCAAGGTATCACGAAGACCCATGAGCTGCTTCAGCGATCTTTTTGGTGGCCTTCGCTTAAGACAGACACTGAAACCTGTGTGTCAGCATGCCCAGTCTGTGCTCAGACTAAGACACCCGGAACAAAGGTGGCAGGGTTATTAAGACCTTTACCGGTTCCTTCCGCTCCTTGGTGTACTCTATCCACGGATTTCATATGCTCTCTACCTACCTCCTCTGGTAACCAAGTAATCATGGTGACCGTAGATTAATTCACCAAGATGGCCCATTTCTCAGCATAGAAGAAACTACTGACGACCCCAGAAATGAGTTGCATTTTTCTGTGGGATATTTTTCGCCTCCATGGTCTTCCGCAAGAGGTCATTTCGGACAGAGGGCCTCAATATGTATCACATTTCTGGAGAGCTTGTTGTGCCTTATTTAACATTCAGATTTCTTTATCCTCTGGTTTCCATCCACAAACTAATGGGCAAACTGAAAGAGTGAATCAAGAACTTAAGCAGTATCTGAGATGTTACTGTAATGCCACACAAACCAATTGGTCAGAGTATCTTGCTCTTACTGAGTTCTCCTATAACAACACAATACATAGTGCGACCAAAACCACACCCTTTTATTGTACCTATAGATTTCATCCGAGGACATTCACTTCTGTTTCCTGAACATCCTCTTCTGTGCCTGCTGTCACTTCTTTTTCACGGCAGATCCGTCAAATCCAAGGCCTACTTCACACAACTCTCCTAGCTTCGAAACAAGCAATGAAACGAAAGGCGGATCGTTATCGACAAGCCGCACCTTTGTATCAAGTGGGCCACAAGTTATGGCTTTCTTCCAGATTTCTACCTTTCCGGTTTTCCACCAGTAAGTTCAAGCCACGTTGTTATGGACCTTTTCGGATTTCGCAGGTCCTGAATCCTGTAGTTGTGCGTCTCCGCTTACCTCATAACTGGAGGGTTCATCCTGTTTTCCATGTGTCCCAGTTAAAACTCTTTGTCCCTGATCCATACCATCGCCAGTTCCAGCGTCCACCTCCTCTTTCTATTAATGGACAGCCTGAGTATGAAGTCCAGGAAATCTGTGATTCCAGATTTTTCGACACAAACTACAGTTTTTGGTCCATTGGAAAGGATACCCTCTCAGTCACTGTTCTTGGGAGGATACTTTCTCCGTCCATGCTCCCCGTTTGGTCCGCCTGTTTTTTGACAGTCATCCTGACAAACCTGGTGCCTCAGGGAGGGGACCTACTGTAACGCCGCGCTCAGATGCACCGTCTCTTTCTGTCCTCACGGATGGAACGCGCTACTGATACTCGGAGCGCCGTTCCCCGCGTTTTTTGACTATACATTCTGGAAAGCATATATTTTGCTCCCGGTCACGCTACACTTACCTGTAGCCCTTTTTTCTTCTTTTTGTTGTTGGTGGTGGGTTTGTCTGGTCTTTTTGCCTGTCTCTGTCCATGTTGTGTCCATCTTGTCTTCTTCGTGTTTTTGTCCCAGCATGCTCTGTTTTTCTTTTATACTACTTTCTTTTTCCTATACTGGTCTTTGGGCTCTTCCCAATTCAAGATGCTGTTCTTTCCTTTTCCTGTGATGTCACTTCCCTTTTCTCAGTATATAGGTCAAGCAGTCTTGTTTCACCTTGCATTGCAAACACTTCCTTCTGGTTGTGCTGTTCGCTCCTGTTCTTTGTTCCTGCTTTTTGCCTTGGGAGATTTTTTCCTGTTCTTTGTTCCTGCTTTTTGCCTTGGGAGATTTGCCTATTTTTGTTTCCTATTGTCAAGTGCTGTTTTTTCTTGTTTTTCTTCAGGAGTTCCTGTTTGAGGTTTTTTCCCCAGTGTTGGGATTTTTTCCCTCTGGGACTCCTTCTGGAAGGTACAGTTTGCTTTGGCGTAGCCTGTCAAGCGGCACCGTGGCTACTAGAAGGGATTGTCCTTATGTGGGAGTATCCAGAACCTGTAGAAGACTTGGGGGGTCAATCCGACCCTGGCGGGCGGCGGAAGCCGCCCGCCTGGCGGGAACCGCCAGAAGACCGTACCGCGGTCAAATGACCGCGGCGGTCATTCTGACTTTCCCGCTGGGCCGGCGGGCGACCGCCAGAAGGCCGCCCGCCGGCCCAGCGGGAAAGCCCCTTCAACAATGAAGCCGGCTCCGAATGGAGCCGGCGGAGTTGAAGGGGTGCGACGGGTGCAGTGGCACCCGTCGCGATTTTCAGTGTCTGCTAGGCAGACACTGAAAATCATTATGGGGCCCTGTTAGGGGGCCCCTGCACTGCCCATGCCTTTGCCTTTGGCATGGGCAGTGCAGGGGCCCCCAGGGGCCCCACGACACCCGTTCCCGCCATCCTGTTCCTGGCGGTTTTTACCACCAGGATGGCGGGAAGGGGGTCGGAATCCCCATGGCGGTGCTGCGAGCAGCCCCGCCATGGAGGATTCTTTGGGGCAGGGGTAAACCGGCGGGAAACCGCCGGTTGCCCTTTTCTGACCGCGGCTTTACCGCCGCAGTCAGAATTGCCCATGAAGCACCGCCAGCCTGTTGGCGGTGCTTCCACGGCACTCTGCCCTGGCGGTTTTCAACCGCCAGGGTCAGAATGACCCCCTTGGTGTATTCGCCAACCCGGTATCCAGAGGTGAGAAGTCCAGTGCAGTACGTAACAAATTATTTTCCCTGTCTTGCTTTCTTCTCTCTCTGTCTTCCTTTTCGTTTTCTCCTAAGCCCTTCTCCAGTTTCTGTTAGCAGCTATATGATTCTTTATTTTCTTAGTCTGAAGCCTCTCTTTCTCTTTCTCTGTCCTCTAAATTACTGTATTCTATTTTTCTCTTTGTTTTCCTTTAATTAGTATATTGCCCCTCTCTCTCTCCCTGTGCCTTCCTTAATTCAGTTGTTGGTGGTATTGTGACTGTTATTATTACTATTATTCCTCAGGTGTTTTAACCATGTGCAACAACAAACATAGTGCTCGCTTCTTCGGTGCCCCTTTTATTACCCTTCCTCCCCTTCCCAGTAACTACCCCGTACCTTATGTGGCCACGTTCTTCCTGGAACGTGGCCAGCTCCTGCACATCCTCTCCCTCCTCAGTCTCCTGTGTTCTCTGTATCACCGTCTTCCTCCTGCTGTTCGTCTCCTGGGTACTCCGTACATCCGTCTCTTTTCTGCTCCTTGTCCCCTCGGTCCTCCGTACCTCCGTCTCTCTTCCGTTCCTCGTCCCCTCGGTCCTCCGTACCTCCGTCTCCCTTCCGCTCCTTATCTCTGTCTTATCCTCCTCGTTCCACGTCACTGTGTTTTTCTTTCCTCTCTTCGCCTCCCGACTCCTCCGCGTCTTCCTGGCATTCTTGTTTCCAAATTGGTCCCACCTCTTCCTTCTCAGAGTCAGCAAGCAAAGAAGTGCCCCCGGGGTACTTCCCATCCGTCCCAAAACTCTGCGTACTACCACATTCACTCCCCCTTGAGAGGGGCTGTTGGAGCCACTCTTTAGATGGATACCTAGATAAAAAGTCTGCATTGGAAAGAAGGGAACCTGGGGAATGTTGTATCTGAAATGAAAAAGATTGTAGTGATAAGAATCATCAAAGTACTCGGGAATTCATATCCTTGTGTTTAGATAGCCAAGTTAGTGGGGAGTGGTCCGTAAGGAGAGTGAAGGGTCTTCTTAAGAGATAGTATTGAAGAGATTCCATTGCCCATTTTATTGTGAGACACTTATTTTCCACCATGGGATAATGTTTCTCTCTGGGTAAGAGTTTTTTGCTGATACATACAATGGGATGATATTGTCCGTCGTCCTCTTCTTGGGCCAATACTGCTCCTAATCCTTGATTGGGAGCATCTGTTTGTAATTGGAAGGGTTTGTCATTCGGGCAATGTAAGATGGGTTCAGCAATTAGTAAAGATTTTGGGGATCATTATGAACATGGTGGTAAACACCGTTCCCCGCCGTGGCGACGCTGAACAGAATCCCACCTTTGGCAGTGAAGAGAAACCCGCCATATAAAGATGCAAAAATCAGAATCTGACAAAAGTTTCCCTGCCACCAGTCACCGCCAGGGCCTTGTCAGCGAAAATGCTGGACGTCCCACCCTGCCACCGCCGAGCACACAAATTCCCCGCCCTCCAAATAATGAAGCACAAATCACTGCGGCGGTCAGTGGAAGTCGAACAGCCATTGGCGGTACAAACCGCCACAGCCAGCAATGGGGCCCAACAGTAAGAATTGCACACATTGGCAAGTTTGAAACCCACACACCTGACACACATCCACAACACTATAAAACACTCATAGACACACCCCACAAACATTTGCATCGCCAACAGGACAACGGAGATTGAGAACTCCACAAGCAGACACTGAACGCCACAACACATGAATCACACACCCAACCACACAACAGCACCTTCACCTAGATCCACACAACACATCACTCACAACACACACCATGGCACCCTCCAAGCACCCACACTTCAGAGAAAGGGAGCTAAGGACCATGGTGGACGAGATACTGAAGGTCGAACCACAATTATTTGGGGCCCAGGTCCAGCACACACCCATCACCAGAAAGATGGAGTTATGGCATACCGTTGTCAACAAGGTCAATGCAGTGGGAAACCATCCATGCACGAGGGACAACATCCGCAAGAGATGGAACGACCTGCGTGGGAAGGTGAGGTCCATGGCATCCTGGCACAACTTTCCGGTCCAGAAGACTGGGGGAGGACCTCCACCAACACCACCCTACTACACTGACTGGGAGGAAAAGGTACTGGCCATCCTGCACCCTGAGGGACTCACTGGAGGAATGGACTCGGGTAAGTCATCTACAATTACCCCATATCTATCACACCTGTAATGCATGCACCACCCCACCCCTCCAACACTACCTCACCCAGGCCATAATCACAACAGCCAGTCACCCTGCATGCCCACAAATCCACCAACAGGCCCACATTCCTCCCCCTGTGCACAGCCACCTACCCCTGCAAGGAATCACAATGGCTCTACACCACCCACAATGCACCTTCACATCCCAATCAAAAAGCAATGGCAACCTCACAAAGGCACCCTGCATGGCTCAACAGTGGAAAACCTGCACAAAATAGCCCAGCCCTGTGCACCCCATCCGATTTTGCAACTGTAACAGACCTGTCCATTCCCCCCAACAGGCACCACTACCCATGCCATCCTGACAGACAGGACAAGGAGTGGCAGTGCCCCACATGGAGAAAGAGGCACCACCCAGGACACTGGAGAGGGAGCCCTGGACAGTGAGGAATACCCTGGCCCCTCACAAAGTCCTGGACTGTCACCATCCAGCAGCCCCACCCAGGACACCACTGACACCCTTACCACCCAGCCATCAACATCAGCCCAGGGCAACCGGCCCCACACCTGTGTATCCAGGCCACAGACTGGTGGAACACAAGGACAGAGGCCACAGTCACCACCTACCAACAGGCAGGAAGACGATGGCCCCAGTATAAGTGGTACCTCCAGACCTGTGCAGGGGACACAGGCACAGGGGGCTAGGCCCAGTGGGAGGGCATCAGTGGCCCAGGGGAGAGGCCACAGGATGGATGCTGCAGCCCAGGATGTGTCTCTGAGGTCCTGGGAGCATACCACCATACCCAGGACAGGATGGGCTAGATTGTGGCTACCCTGGAGCAGAGTCAAAGGGTGCAGATAGCCCAACACCAAGAGACCATGGAGCAGTGGAAACTGCTCAATACCACTATGGCCACCATAGCAGGTGCGTTGCTGCACCGTGTCCCAACCCAGCCTGAGACCCCCACAGACCAGGAAGCCCCTACTACAGACCAAGATACAGACCAGGCAGCAACATCAGCAGCAGCAACTAGACTTTTGCCATCATCTGAGGACACACAGGAGACCAGCACCTCAACCCGTACAGGCCAACACCAGGCACCAAACGGTTCCTCAGGCCCAGATTTGGCACTGGAACAACTGCCAAGACCAAGGTCCTCTCTAAGAAGTGACTCTGACAAGAACTGTGCCCCAAGTGTGCCACTGAACCACCATCTCAACCATGCAATAGCAACCCAAAAACTTGTAAATAACAGATGGACATAGTACCACTGCCAAAAATCGCTGAGACCATGTAGCCAATATGGACATCCACCAGTAGCCCACTCCCATCACTGTAAAGATCACCATGGCATCCCTGACACCAAGTACAACACCTGTTCACCAATGTAAATGTCCTCTGTCAGTATGTTGAATCAAATCGAAGTGTGCATGCAATTTTAATTGAAATCATTTATTCATATATTTATTGCAGGAATGGCACCCCACGCATAACATGGGGTTGTGCCAACAGAAATTTCTAACAAGTTGTCCATCATGTTACATGTCCCATTGTCACAGTGGCAATGTCTATAGACCCAGCACCCCCATAGAGGACAAGGCATACCCACAGTATGCAACACAGACAACAACAGCATCAAATAGTACCTCTTAGTTACTGGAAGTACAGTTGGATCCATTGGTTCCTGGAGCGAACATCTTCCCTCTCCTCATCATCACCATCACTCGCATCCCCTGTCAGAGGAAGCTGGTCTGGATATACAGCACCCTCCTCCTCCAAGAGGGGAATAGATTTCCTTACAGCCACGTTGTGCAGCATGCATCAGGCCACCACTATTCTCCACACCGTCTCAGGCTCATAGGCCAGGGATCCCCCAGAGATATGGAGGCAACAGAATCTAGCCTTCAGGAGACCTATAGTGCGCTCTATCACCCTCCTAGTACGTCCATGGGCCTCATTGTAATTCCTCTCAGGTTCTGTCCTAGGATTCCTCACTGGTGTCAGGAGCCAATGCATGTTTGAGTAGCCAGAATCACCTACAAAAGAGGGCAAAACAGGACTGTCACTGACAACCCTCAGGTGCAGACAGCCTGGCTGTCAGCTATGTGCCAAAAAGTGTCAGACACACTTACCTATGATCCATCCTCTGTCCCCTTGTAGCTGTTCCATCATGTGTGGTACACTGCTGTTCCTCAGCACGAAGGAATCATGGAATGATCCAGGGAACATGGCATTCACATGTGAGATGTACTGGTCTGCAGTACACACAAAGTGAATGCTCATGGAGTGAAAGTCCTTCCTGTTTCTGTAGACCTGTTGACTTACTCTTTGGGGGGATGAGAGCTATGTGGGTTCCATCGATGGCACCTATCACATGGGGAATGCTGGCAAAGGCATATAAGTCTGACTTGATGGCAGGGAGTTCAGCACTTTGTGGAAACCTCACCTATGACTGCAGGTGTCGTACAAATGCATTCAGGAATCTGGACAGAATGAGGCTAAACACTGGCTGTGAAAAACCTGCACCCATGCCCACAGTCACCTAAAATGATCCCGTGGCCGGGAAATGGAGTGCGGAGAGCACTTGCACTTCAGTAGGGATTGCATGCTGATTCCGATTAGCCAGTCTCAGTGCTGGATCCAGTAATGCACAAAATTCATGAATAGTAGCACGGTTGATGCTGTAATTGATAATGATGTGATGCTCCACCATTGTCACCAAATCAACAAGTGGTCTGTACACCGATGGGGCCCTCCCTCGCCACATGGGTCTGTACCTAGGAGGAGTGGAGAACACATGTGAGGAACACACATTCATCTGCCCAAAATGTTGAATATTCAGCACTGCTGGCATACAAGTCGATGACACATATGCATGGTAGGAAGTTAAACTGGAGTGGCAGATCCTCAATGATACATCTGGACTGTTGTGGTGAGAAAATGTATATTTTTTCATGCGTATGGGGGCTGGGGACAATAGGGCCTGCATGGGGCAAATGAGAAATTAATAACCGCGTAGTAATGTCCAAAATGTCTGCCCCTGTAATCCAGATATGTTGTAGTGGAAGTGACCTGATACTGCTAGCGGTTGTCGTAATGGCGTAAGGTGGTGTTCACCTCCGTGCGACCATTCATTGGTTAACATGGCTGTCAATGGGGAATATGAGCCTATCATGATCATCGCCGGCGGTGAAGGTGCACACTGCCACGGAGCGTACACTATCTCATCACCCCAACTTCACTTAACTCCCAGATTCCATGCATGCAAGTACTCCACTAAGTGTGCTGCTGTGTCCTGACCCTGGTCCTGAAAATGGCATGAGTGGCAGAGAAAAGGGCCCTGGCCTTCACCACTGAGGAACTGAAGAAGCTGGTGGACGGGGTCCTACCCCTGAACGCCAAGCTCTATGGTCGACCAGAGGTACAGGTGAGTAGGTGGACTGGGGGCATGGATGTGTGTAATGGTGGTAGATGGCTGTAAACATGTGTGACGGATTTGACACTACAGTCGTGGGATTCATGACATGCTGCGTGTGTGGGGTCCTGGTATGCTGTTCTAAGTGTCCGTCCCATAGGCGACGTATAGCCAGCTGTAACTAATGGGCATTATATGACCTCTGTGTTACTTTTTCTGTGTGTTCCATATAGGTCAGCGCCCATCAGAAGAGGGGACTCTGGCAGGCCTTCACCGGGGAGGTGCAGACCCGGGGCGTCTACAACCGGCGGAGCACCTACTGCAGGAAGCGGTGGGAGGACCTGCAGCACTGGGCAAGGAAGACCTGCAAGGCCCAGCTGGGGAAGTCCTCCCAACGAGGAAGGGGTGCCCGTCGGGCACAGATTCCCCTAATCGCTGCATTGTGGCTGTGGCATATCCGGACCTGATGGGCTCTTGAAGACTGCACAGCAGACAGAAGGGAGTGAGTACAGAAACCATTGTATGCCTCCTTGATGGATGTGTGAGTGTGCTATAGTATGTATGCTGTCTCGTGGCAAGGACTCTAACTGATGTCATTCTACATAATGGCCCCCATGGGAAGTTAGGTTGTTAGGTACAGGTCTGCAGTACTTAAGGTCTTTCTGTGATGTTGGAAATGGCTGGAGAGCAGGGTTGCGACCATTAGTCAGAGGCATAGCCGTGTGTATAGCGGTAGGTGCTGCTTGGTGGAATATTTGCAGGGTAGGAGTATGTGTGAACCAGTTATGTACCTCAATTCAGCTACTTACAAGTGTCTCTCCTGTTTTGTCTCCCCATCCCTGTTCTCTTGTGTTGTCTGTGTACATTAGCATCATCTGACAAGGGAGCAGTGGCACCGCCGAGTGGGGATGCAGCGGCCCACGGTTCCACAGAGGCAGAGTCGAGCGATGCCAAGGGGACCAGTGGGTTGGAGGACGAGGGGAGTACCACGGGGGAGGCAACTACCACTGGAGGTAGTGACTCTGATACCTCCTCCGCTGGGAGCTCCCTGGTGGTGGCGGACCCTAGTGGGCCCACCCATTCTGTGTCATATTCCGCCACCCCCATACCATCACCGCCCTCCCATTTGCTCCACACCCAGTTGCCCGTGCCCGCTCACCCAGAGGATGGGTGTCTCCTTCGCCCCAGGCACCTCATCCCCTGCCCCACTCAGCCCTGCTGCCCTCACGGAGGAGGCTATTGACCTCCTGAGGACCATCTCTGTAGGGCAGACAACCATCGTCACTAGCATCCAGGGGCTAACAGTTGTGGTGCAGCAGACCAATGCATACCTGGATGGCATTCACAGTGCCGTGTATGGCCTACAGAGATCTTTTCAGGCTCTGGCCTCCTCTTTGACAGCAGCCAGTGTCCCTGGTCATTCCGTCCCCCCTCCAACCACCTCCTCCCCTTCCAGCACCCCACTCCCTTCACCCGTCCCAAGCACACATTCTGACAGCCATACACACACCTCAACACACAAGAAGCACACTGAAAAACACAAGCACCACACTTCGCACCACAGGCATACACACAGCCAACATACAAAGGCACACACACCAACATCCACTTCCCCCAGTGTGTCCACCTCTTCCACCTCCCTGTCTGTCACCTCCACATGCACACTCACAACAACTGTACCCTCATTCACTGTTGCTGACTCCATTCTGGCAGTCACCACAACATCAGACAACCATTCATGCACCCCAGACACCACACCTGCACTCACCACAACGACTTTGGTTGACACATGCAGCACACTCACCAAACCTGCAGGCACACAGACAACATACATTTACACTGGCAGCCTGTCTTGTCCCACTGTGTCTACCCCCTTCTTCCCAAGACACTCAAACGTTCCAAGACACTACCCAACACACATCCACCACACCTCAGCATACTGTACAATCACCTGCATCCACGTCACACACACCTACACCTGTCACAACCACTCCCTCTACCTCCACTCCCACACCTTACTCCAGGTCCACCCCGACTGCCCCCAAAAACCTTTCCTATCCCGTTTTGACCTATTAAAACCTACTGTTAGAACCACCCCATCTTGTCCCTAAATGTGCCCACCTCCTTGCCCTGTCCACTCCTCCCATGTCACAGCCCGCCCTTTGTCTGCCCTTTCCATTCCCGTGCTACCTCCCCTGTGAGCGAGAGACCCCGTGCTGGCCCAGGTACATCTGCTGCACCCCAGACCAAGGCCCCTCCACCACCTTCAAAGGCCAGACTCAAGCCCCTTCCACCTCCCAAACGTAAACCCAAGCCCACCTCTCCCAGTCGTAAGTCCCCACCCCCACCACCCTCTGCCCCTGTTCCCTGAGGTGCCTGGATGCCCCATTGTTTCCCCTTTAAGGTGAAGAACCATTTGCACTTAAGGGAGTCAAGTTGAGGCCATTTGGGCCTATCGGACTTTGGACCATGGACTGGCCATTGGCCTTCTGTTGGACTTCTGTTGCTCCTGGAGCTTAAGAAAAGTTTGTGTGGCCAGTGTTGGTTTTGGCACACTCTGGATCCGTGGTTCATTGTTTCTTTGTTGGGGGGGTTGTGCACATGTGTATACTTTGGGCAGGTTGTCTTGGGCTTGTGTCGGATAAGTACCTCTTGTTCAGGTGTGTATGGCTTGTGCTGTTGTGAGGGGTTGTGGGTGCATTGCAGGGTGGGCGGAGTGGGTGGGTATGTAACAGTGCCCTTTCTTCCCTTATTTAGTAGGATGCGGTACTTACTGTTGTCATCTTCGTCGGCGGTCTCAGTTGTGGAGGTATACAGCAAGGAGTAGGACTGGCATGATTTGCAACTTTCTATCCATGTCTGCTTCGGCGTGTTGTGTGAGCCTCCGGTGAGTGTTTCCTTTTATGTTGTTCATTTCTGCCTGGCTTTGCGTGGCGATGGTTCCCACCCCGGAACTGACGGTAGTCTAGTGCTTCATTATTTGATGGGCAGGTGGGGCTTTTCCGTCAGCCTGTGGGCGGCCTTTGCCGTTGTTGTCGGCACTCCTCTACTGGCAGTGAGTGGTTTTCCGGCTGCCTGTTTTTCATGTGCTTCATAATTTGGTGGGCCAGATCGCCTGACTGTTGGTGGTAGTTACCGCCACCGCCGGTGGGGCGGTCTTTACTGCTGTGTTCATAATGAGGGCCTTTAAGTGAAAGAACCATTGTCTCTCTAATTTGGTTAACTGGGTTATTTGATTTGGTAATTTCTTCTTGAGTAGAGCTCTAAGAGGAGCGACAATGTCGGAAAAGTGGGGAATAAACCACCTATAATAAGCTACCATCCCTAGGAAGGCTCTGACATCTTTTTTTCTCCTTTGGGACAGGTATTTGCGTGATGGCTTCTACTTTCTCTATCTGTGGTTTAAGTCTTCCGTTTTCTATCACATAACCCAAATAATTGATTGCATTCTGAGCTAGTTTGCATTTATCCGGGTTAGCCATTAATAGATTCAAAAGTATGAATATCCCTATCATTGGAACAGATCCGAAATGGTGAGACATCCACCTTCCCTCCAAAAATCGAAAGGGCCTGGCTTAAGTGCCAGGGGAAAGGGTGGATTAAAATGAATGGGGGTGAATGGGGAAGGAAATGTGGTCTAGGATGTGGAGTGGTTCACAACGTCCCAATCTTTGAGGGTGGTTTTTGTAGGTGTGCTAATGTATGCATTAGGAGGTCACTCTGATTTTGGTTTCAATAGCAGGTCCCAGATTTAGTGGTCCACTATTGCCTGGTCCATATAGAGCCAGTGTGTATCTGATTCCCTCATGGACCATTCGGAGCTCAGTCTCAGTTGAGCTGCCTGATACTAAGAGGGGAAGTCTGGCAGGATGAATCTGCCCCTCCCTTTAGGAAAGTGCAACAGTTTATATGAGAGCTGGGCTGTACGACTTGCTGAGTAAAATAATTATCAGAGAGCAAAGTTTTGTGAAGAATCTTCACTATACTTCAATTGGAAGGCCTTGAAAAAAGTATAAAAAACACAGTAAAACAGTCAAATTGAGTGCTTGGATATGACCAAACCATGATAGGTACATGGGAGCCCACCTTTTAAGGTCTGTTTTAAGTTGCTGAAGAAGTTGAGGTTAGTTGGCTATATAGAGGTCAGATATCTTGGGAGCTTTAATCCCCAAGAATGTAAGTTCCTTTTCTGACTCAGCGGAAGGGAATATTATTCGCTAGCATCTCCATCTCAGACTAAGGGAGAGTCAAGTTCAAGAGGAAACATTTATGAAGGTTAATACAGTAGGGGCCATATGTACAAAGCTCAGGCCGTTTGTGACAGGAAAATAGCATTTAGTGATGCACAAACCCAATTTTGCGATCGGTAATCTCTTTACTGAATCACAAAAAGGGTTTGCAAGTCACAATTAGGAAGAGGCATTCCTGAATGCGGTCACAAAACAATTGCAGGTAGCACCAGTTTCAAATTGGTGCTAACCCATTCGCAAACGGGAAAGGGTCCCCATGGGACCCATTCTCCTTCATGAATGCATACAGAAATATGTTTTCAGAGCAGTCACTGCTATGAAAAAATGAAAAGAAAACTTTTCATTTTTGTTTTTGAAATACAGCCCGTTTTCCTTTAAAATGGGATGCATTTAAAAAACATACTGCTTAATTTAAAAGCAGTCACAGACATGGTGGTCTGTTGTCCCCAGCAGGCCACCATTCCTGTGAGTGCAGTCATTCCCAATGGGGTCGCAAATTGCGACCTACCTCATGAATATTAATGAGGTAGGTCATTTGCAACCCCATTGAGAATCGCAAACAGTGTGAGGTACACTGTTGTGTATTTGATTTTGCAACTCGCAATTTGCGGCTCGCAAATGAGTTGCAAATTGTGAGTCGCAAAACTCTGGCCCGAACTTCTGGCCCTAGCTCACTACTCTCTTGAAAAGTGTTAATTCTTGTTGAAATGCTACCAGGGAGGTTGCAGGTGAAATCAGGGAGAGAAGCATGTAGTCTGCAAATGGTGACATTTTATGGTTGATAGATCCAAAGGGTAGGCTCTGGATCGCTTTTTCTTTTCACACCTTGACAGCAAGGGACTCTATGCTAAGAGCTAATATGAGTGGCAAGAGGGGGCATCCTCGGCGAGCTCCCTGCTCTAATTTGAAGAGGGCACACCCCACCCCACCCCATTTACCAATATTCAGAAAGTGGATTTGCATAATTACCTGGGCAATAATAATCATTCGCACATACAAAACTTGTGAAGAGTGTAAAAAAGGAAGGGCCAGTCCAGTATGTAGTGCCAGTAAAACTGCTGGAATATGTTTTTAGTAGTCTTTTCAACCATGTGAATCACCCTTCTCAAACAGTCATGTGTTTGTCTGCCCAGACAGACTGGATAAATCAGATTCGGCATATTGTCCTCAAGTCTTGACGCAAAAATGTTAGTGTATAATTTAGTATCCAAGTTTAGTGAAGCAATGGACCTATAGGAAGCACAATAGTGCAGGCATTTCCCTGGCTTTGGCAAGACAGAGTTTTCACCTTCACTCATCTAGTATGTAACCCCTCGAGAGGTGACTGTTAGACTTTGCATTCTTGGCGTGGTCTCCCCTAACTTTTTGCCTCTGTTTCCCAGGTTGTTGATGTGTGCTGGACTCTGTTTTTGCTGTTTTTGTTACTCTGCGAACTTTACCACTGCTATCCAGTGCTAAGGTGCAAGTGCTCCTATATAAAATGTGTATGTAATTGGATTTCCATGATTGGCATATTTGATTTACTGGTAAGTCCCTAGTACAGTGCACTAGAGGTGCCCAGGGCCTGTAAATCAAATGCTGCTAGTGGGCCTGCAGCACTGATTGTGCCACCCACACGAATAGCCCTGTAAACAGGGCTCAGACCTGCCACTGCAGTGTCTGTGTGTACAGATTTTAACTGCCAATTCGACTTGGCAAGTGTACCCACTTGCCAGGCCTAAACCTTCCCTTTTCTTACATGTAAGACACCCCTAAGGGAGGCCCTAGGTAGCCCCATGTGGAGGGTGCAGTGTATGTTTAAGGTAGGTGTTGGACTTTTTGCTTTTGCAGGGTCATCCCCAATCTTTTTGCCTCCTTCCTACTATTTTTTCTGACCTCTCGCTGTGGGTTCTAGGACTCTGAGCACTTTATCACTGCTGACTACTGCTAAAGTGCAGGTGCTCTCCCATCTAAAGTTGGTATGATTGGCTTATACCTAATTGGCATATTTAATTTACCTATAAGTCCCTTGTACAGTGCTATCTCTATACCCAGGGCCTGTAAATTAAATACTACTAGTGGGCCTGCAGCGCTGCTTGCGCCACCCACTGAAGTAGACTTTCAAACCTGTCTCAGGCCTGCTAGCGCAGGGCCTGTGTGCGCAGTTTTCTGCCACAGGGGCCTGGCATCTAAATTTACTTGCCAGGCCCAGAACTCCCCTTTTACTACATGTAAGTCACCCCTAAGGTACGCCCTAGCTAGCCCTATGGGCATGGTGCCATGTATGTAGAAAGGCAGGACATGTGCCAGGTTGCGTGGCCTGTCCTGGTAGTGACAAACAGCCTAACTTGGTGTCTCACTGCTGTGAGTGCTGCCTCCTCATAGGATTGCAATAGAAATGCCCTGCTGTATGTGTAAGTGGTATTGTCTGATTTATGAGAGGTAGCTTAGGCATGTTTGGTATGGTTGTGATGGTAATGATAAATGCTGCTTACTGGTGTAGGTGTATTTTTTATTACTATCACAGAAATGCCACTTCTAGAAAGTGCACATTTATCTGTGCTTATGACTCTGGTGTTTTGCAGCTTGACTCCAATCCACGTCTGGGTAGAGTGACAGTTGGGGCTTTGTGCGTACTTTTCAGACAGCCTGCACACAGGGAGGGTATAGGTGTCACAGAGGTGGATCTGCATACTGAATAGTCTTCCTGGGCTGAGAGAAGGGAGAGGCGGGCGCACCTACATTTGTAAAGGCTATGCCCTGGCCTCGCACTACAGGGTCGTTTACCCCCCACTGATGTTTGGAGCCTGTGCTGAAGGAGAAGAAGGGGCACTCCCAGAACCAGTTGTAACTGGTTGGAACCTCCTCTCCGTACCATTGTAAAACACTGTAAGAACTGACTATAAGTACAGGGGAATTTTCCCCACAATTTGGAGACTTTTTGTACTTACCTGGAACTGGACACAGACTACCGGAAGGACTCACCAGGAACCGCCATGGACTGCTGCTGCTGTGCTGACCTGTGATCTGCTTGGTCACTGAGAAGGACTTGCCACACGCTGCACCCCCTTTGTGCTGGCCTGTTGTTGGGCCCTCCATCTGTGGGCCTTTTCTATGGACTCTGTCCCCCAGGAGCAGGGTGATGTGGCCCCTGACCCCTGTCGCCTTGTGAAGCACCAAGGAGTGCTTCAACACTGCCAAAATTAGCGCTTGGGGAAAGCGCTGCACCTTTAAATTCTTAAAAGTGCTGTGAGCACGCGTTTTTTTAATGCCAGAAGTCACCGCCGCAACCCGGGAGGCTGCATTCCTGGAGCACGAGTGCCGGGCACCTTCTAGTGCCCCCAGGGCATGAGGAAACCGAAGCTGGAGAATCTGGAGCAAGCGTGCTCCTAGCGGTGCCCACGGGGTAGGGATCGCTCTGAGGAGCGCCCTCTGGGCACCGGCAGGCCCGGCCTTGAGCCAGAGCATCATCGGAGCAGGAGGGAGAGGAGGACGTCTCTCCCTCGCCTACTCCAGCCCCGGAGGGCTCTCCTTGAGCATGCGGGCGGGGCGGCAGCCTCATCGGAGGCTCGCCCGTGCCGCGGGCTCTCTTGTGGGCCCCCCTCGTGGGCCAGTGGCATTTTTTGGGGGTCTCCTCCCTGGTGAGGGTCAGTGGAGGCCCGGGGAGACCCCAAGATTTAGCGGGTCCCTGGAGGGGCCCATTTTCAACTCAGAGGGGTCCTCCCTGGAAGCACTTTTCCTGGCTTTGCCCCCCCCTTGTGAGGGCCGGTTGAGGCCCCGGGGGGCCCACAGTAATCACGGTCCCAGAGGGGCCCATCAGGAATTCGGAGAGGGTGCGTGCCGCCCCTCCCGGTCCCCAAAGCTCACAGGAGGCCCCCCGTTTTGCACAGAGGAGAGCCAGGGGCCCCATGGTTCGTCTTTTAGGCACTGGAGGTGCCTTCATCAACTCAGGTACTGTTTACAGGGACAATATATCTCAGGAGTTCCTTTTAGACACTTTAGTGGATTGATATATTGCCTACCTGTTTTGATGTGTGATGATGCTTTTACATATATGGGCAAATGTTACTTTTATGGGCATGACTTGCTAATATGTTTCCCTAACTTGCCATATGATTTCTAATGTTCCTACTATGGGCATTTTATGATATTCTTATGACAAGTGCTTTTGCGTAATAACGTGTTTCCTGACTAAAGCTTATGTTGCAGAATATTGAGTAACCTGTGTGTTATTTGTGACTACTGCTAGTTTGCAGAGTAAGTAATGTGTAACGTTCTGACAACTGCTAAGGTAGCAGGATACTACTGTTATGTGATGTTGGTCTAATAATTGCGTTGTGTACAATACAGGATATTTTCATATACTTTGGTGTTGTGTTTCCATTGTGGTGGGGATATTGCATCACATGTGTTGTGTGTGTTGTGCAAACACTTTACACATTGCCTCCGGGTTAAGCCTGACTGCTCGTGTCAAGCTACCAAGGGGGTGAGCAGGGGTTATCTTGGACGTGTAACTCCCTTGCCCTGATTAGAGTGGGTGGGTTCTGTCTGACTGAGGTGCATACCCTAGCCAACCAGAAACCCAATTTCTAACAGTAGGAAATATACTAATGTGTTTTATATGTCCTGACAGTGAAATACTGCCAAATTTGTTTTTCACTGTTGCAAGGCCTATCTCTCTCATATGTTAACATGGGGGCTGGCTTTAAAAAAGATTAAAGCGTAGATTCCCTTTGAGAGCTGATAGACATGTGGAATTTGGGGTCCCTGAACTCACAATTTAAAAATAAATCTTTTAGTAAAGTTGGTTTTGAGATTGTGTGTTTGAAAATGCCACTATTAGAAAGTGGGCATTTTCTTGCTTAAACCATTCTGTGACTTTACCTGTTTCTGGATTCCCTGCCTGGGTTAGTTTGACAGTTGGAATGTTTGCCCCTCTCTCTAGACAGTAACACAAAGGGAGCTTGGGTGTAGCCTGCATATCCTGATGAGTCATCTGTGCTAGGAGGGCTCGGAGGAGTGGTCAGTTACACTTGAAAGGGCTGTGCCTGCCCTCACACAATGTAGTCTCCAACCCCCTGGTGTGTGTCTGGGGCCTGGCCTGGGCAAGGCAGGATTTTACAAACAAGACAGACTTTCCTTTGAAGTAGGCCTACTTCAAAGGCAGAACGTGGTGTAAGAAGGGCACCCAAACCCCTGAAAATTAGATAACTTCTGGAAATCAAGAGGAACCTCTGCCTGGAGAAGAGCTGAAGAGCTGAGGAGAAGTGCTGCCCTGCCTGTGACTGTGCTTTGTGGAGCTATCCTGCAGTTGCTGCTTCTCCCTGTGCAAGGGGACAAAGACTGGATTTTTGTGTGCATTCCTGCTTGTGAAGCAATCTCCAAGGGCTTGTCCTGAGCATGCCTCCTGTTGTTGAAGTCACAGGGCCATCAAAGACTTCTCCTGCCAACAACTGGGCTCTCTGCTGAGACTCCTGCCCTGCCAAGTGGTGCTATATCCAGTTCCTGGGGCTTTGGAAGGTGAAGCTGGCAGATGAAGACTCAAATTCCACACGCAGACCGATATGCGGGGAAAATATTGACACACCTTTCCGGGACACGGCTGAAAAACGACACACCGCCAGCTTCGCAGCAGAAATCGATGCTCCACCGGCATCCTGGCTGTAAGATCGACGCACGAAGCTGGAGAAACGATGTGCAACACCTGCTGACGGAGGCTAACATCGCAACCCTCATAGCGCGGTTTTGCTGATACCGTGCAGCAGGAGTTTTGACGCAAACCTTGCTGGGTGCAGAAAAATGACACAAAGCCTGCCCGGACCCAAGCGCTTGCCCAGATCGACGCATCGCTCTCCTGCAGAGAGGAAAAACAATGCACGCCGACCCGCCCGGAGGAGGGGAACGACGCGCGGTCTCGCTTGCGTGTGAGGAATTGACGCATCACTAGCCTTTTCTGAGGCACACTCGCCTGTGCATGTTATTTTGCTGATACTCAGGTTCGTTTCAACGCTGATAGTGTTTTTACTGTTTTCTCATGGATTTAGAACTCTTTTTAATAACTTGACTTGTGTTTGTTGGATTTTTGTCACTTTGGTGTTGTTTTGTTTAGATAAATATTTCCTATTTTTCTAAACCTGTGTTGTGTCATTTTGTGTCAGAGTTACTGTGTGTGTTGGAACAAATACTTTACACCTTGACTCTGAAGTTAAACTTACCTGCTTGTGCCAAGCTATGAAAGGGGTGAGCGGGGGTTAACTGAGGGTGATTCTCCTTTACCCTGACTAGAGTGAGGGTCCTTGCTTGGACAGGGGGTAACCTGACTGCCAACCAAATACCATATTTCTAACAGCGACTATATGGTTGAATAGTGTAGTCAAGTATCAACTCAGAACTGTACTTATAAAATTGGGTCATGAAGCCATCAGGCTCTGGTGATTCATGAAGTTTAAGGGTAGAGATGGCGGTCTGGACCTCATCGAACCTGATCAACTGCCAAGCGTTTCATTTTGGTCCTCGGTCACCTGAGTGAGAGTTATATCATTGAGGTATTTTAGCTAGTCAGTTGTCACGGAAGGCTCAGCCATGTGCAGTTGTTTATAGAAATTTCGGCAGGCTGCAGCTTTGTCAGCTTCCACTGTTGCCACTCTCCCTTCGTCTAGATTGAGGTGATTAATAAATTCCTTTTTGTGTTGAGCTCGCAATTGGTGAGCTAGGTAAGCTACCAACTTATTTCCCTGGTCATAGGTCCCGAATTTGAGACAGTACAAAGTGAACTCCACTCTATTCACATGTACTGCCTTCAACTTTTCCATCAATGCAGTAACTTCCAATTGCAGGGGTAAGGTAGGGTTTTCTTTGTGCTCCCTTTCTGCTTGTTGTAGTTCTTCCTCTAGTGCCAACCTATCCTGTTTTTTCTTTGCTTGGTCAAAGTAGCCAGGAGGAAAATACCTCTCCCCCAATAACAGCTTTAAAGCCATTTCAATTATTGGATAAGTCAGTATTATATAGTCATTCACACTGAAGAAGTCTCTGATAGTCTTGCTCAGTTTGTCTCAGAAGAGTCAATCCTGTAGTAGAACATTGGAGAATACCCACCTGCTTTATTTGGGTGTAAGAGGAGCCCACTCCAATTTCGAAAGCCACTGGAGCATGGTCTGGGAGGGATATTGGGTGAATGTCTGAATGTAGTATAGATTGTTCCAGAGATTGGCTTACAAAGAGACAGCACATACATTACTATGTGTGGTGCGAATGAGAAAAGAAAGTGTAGTCTCCAAAAATCTATAAGGCCTTTGGAACAAAATGTTTGTTTCAGAGCTTTGGGAAAGCTCCCAGTAAAGGTATTGTGTGGATGGGTGCTGTACTTTCTGGGTGGCAGATACAGTAAGGTGGAAGTCTCCCACTAAGATTATGTTGCCCTCAGTGAACTACCCTAGAAGAGTGAGGCATAATTGTAAAAAGGCAGTTTGGACTGTATTAGGGCCACAGACAGTAGCTATTGTGCTCATTCGACCTGCTATGTTCCCCTTCACCATTAATATTCTTCCCTCTTTGTCAGATTTACAGCCAGTAGGTTGGCATTTAAGAGACGATTGAAAGAGGCTGGCTATCTCATTGTGTTTGGTGAGG
Source organism: Pleurodeles waltl (assembly GCF_031143425.1). Classification (NCBI taxonomy): domain Eukaryota; kingdom Metazoa; phylum Chordata; class Amphibia; order Caudata; family Salamandridae; genus Pleurodeles; species Pleurodeles waltl. The sequence continues at coordinate 1,081,798,724 of NC_090437.1, read as the reverse complement.
GCTGAAGATTTGTATATCAGGGGGTATACTTTATTATGTAATCTGTGATCTTCGCTTCTTTTAAGATGGGTCTCGTGCAAAGGTATTGTATCATGCCTCATGTCCAGGTTGTAATTCCACAATTTATGACGATTAGCCAGGGAGTTCAGTAGGGGGCTTAGATGTAGGTCCCCGCTCTTTAATGTCCCATCAGTACCCCAAGTCGGATAGGAGGGAGTTTGCACCTGAGTCCCAGGTCCCCACACCCCAACTCAAGTAAAAAGATCTCCACTCATCGATAACAAACAGAAAAAAAAACAAGAACAAGAAAGTGGTCTTAACTTGTATCAATATAGGTGTACATATCATAGACTGCTTTGGTATTCCAATAACGTATATATTAATATAAGGCATAACAGCAGTGTTAGATATTGTTTTCTTAAAGATAAGGTACCCCTTTTACAGAGAGTGAACAATCACTTTCAAATTGATCAGTTAGAGGTTATGAGTGAATAAAGAAGCACTGTCTCATTAAAAGGATTTATAGAATTGGTGAGCCATTAAGAAGGCAAAACAAATCAAAGGACATCACAATCTGAGTTTCATAGTGGCTTAGCTTCAGTGATCAGGGCAGAGGACCTGAATCGGACCTGATCCAGTGTTTCCCTTGTTGTTTCAATTGCCTTCGTGAAAGCCATTTTCCTTTCTCAGCCCCCAACGTGGAACATGTGGTGGGTCTCTCTGTTGGTCTCTCTGCGTCTCTCGACATCTTTGCCATCTGCAACGGTATACACAATAGTGAAGCCGCCTCTGCCACTTCTGTGAAGTAATAGGATTTACTTGGTAAATCCCCTGTATGTGATGTGATCGTGGCCCAGGTTATCTGTAACTGGTCAGAATTAGAATATTCTGGCTAAAGTGGGTGGTGCAATGTCTTGGAATACCGAACATGTCGTCCCTTGAAAGGAGATCTAGTCTATTTTCCTTGTAGCTTGTAAGATCTCTTCTTTCACTTTGAATGAGTGCAGCTTAATGAGAACATCTCATTGTTGTTTCCCTTCGCCAGCTATGGGTGGACCTCCATGGTATATGGTGCCATGTTTATTGACCCTGTTCACATTCTACTACAAACTAATGTCACACCACCGAGAGTACCACAATACAAGATATCACAAGAAGGTGAATTGGGATTACAGAGAGCTATTTGCAATTTATTGGAAGATGGAGTAATTTTAGAAATCGAGGGAAGTCCTTCCAATAGCCTCATTTTACCTGCCTTAAAAAATTATGATCCAACTAAAGCTGATCAATGGCATCTAGTGGCTGACCTGCGTGAAATTAATAAGATTATACAACCCAGATTTGCAGTGGTACTAAATCCAACAACAATTTGTGCCACTGTTCCTCGCATGCCAACCTATTTTTCTAACTTAAAAAATGCCTTTTTTCCATTCCTTTATATCCTGATTCTCAATACCTGTTGTCGTTCAGTTTTCAAGGTCACTCATACACTTGGGTACAAATACAACAAGGATTTACAGAATCCCTCTCAATTTATTCTCAAGAACTTTAGAAGGAATTGGATATGTTAATATTATGAACACACACTGCTTTAATACAATACATTGATGATTTGTTATTATGTTGCACACTAAAAATGAATGTATTAGGGGTACCATTGAATTATTGCAGTTCTTACATACAAATAAACATAAAGGGCCTCATTGCAACTTTGGCGGTCCTTTGGCAAGACCACTGCGGTGGCATCCGCCAAAAGACCGACATGTTGGTGGTAATACGACCGCCCTATTAAGACTCTGAAGTCCGCCAGAAAGCAGCCAAAAATCTGACACCGCCAGGAGATAGAAGGGCGGGAAAGAGATGGTTCCACCACCAGCACTGCCAGCCCGACAAAATTCCGATTCTTCCATGGTGGAAAACCATTGGCTACGGTCAGGACACAACACCACATTGGACAGTCTGAATACCCCACACCTGACACACATCCACACACCAGGCACACCTACTCACTGCACTATATAACACACTCCCACACAACCTACAATCCTTTGCAAGTAAAACGCCACTCAAATACACCGAAAGCAGGCAAATACACTAATATAGCATCTTTACACTATAGGCGCCTACACACATCTCACTAAGCACACACCACACAACTGCACAACCAACACAAAACACACATACCGAGCACACACAAACACCACAAGCGTCCAGCACTCGCAAGCACCACCCACACCCCATCAATCACCCTACACTGCACCCTTACACACACAACATCCCCGCATCAACACAACCACTACCATGTCCCCACAAAAGCACCCACGTTTTACAGACGATGAGTTGAGGGTCATAGTGGATGAAATTGTCAGAGTAGAGCCCAGGTCCAGCAAACGTTGATTGCCAGGAAAATGGAGTTGTGGCAGAGAATAGTCGACAGGGTCAACTCAGTAGGCAACCTTCCACCCACATGGGAGGACATCAGGAAGTGGTGGAATGACCTACGGGGAAGGTGCGTTCCATGGCATCACGAGACCAGATCGCCATGCACAAGACTGGCGTTGGGCCCCCACCTCTTTCCCCACTGTATACATTTTGGGAGGAAAAGGTCTTGGACATTCTGCATCCCGAGGGCCTGACTGGAATACCTGGCGGATTGGACTCTGGTAAGTACCCACAACTACTGTGGCACACAATTGTCGTGTCCTGCATGCTTTCTCACCACCCAAATACTCCCCAATTCACTGTATGTCTCACTACACCTCCCACCCATTTACCTAATGCCCCTTTACTGCATGCCACACCTCTGCCCAGCCCAACTGCCCACACAGCCTTTGCCAAAGGCACGGATAGCATTGGATAATACTATCACTAAGACCCCGACAAAGCACTAGCCCATCTACGTTAACACCTGCAAAGTGCCCATCACATCACATCTCTTGCATGTATGACTATTGTACTAGCTATACCATCTAGTTGGTATGACTGAGGACCACCACATGGCAATGACAGCAATGCGATGGCACAACACAATGACAAACAATGCTAAACACAGCAACAGCTCTGTGACAAATTCAAATGGCCACAAATCCGGATCCACAACCCAGTAATGGACTCTCCATGGTATAGAATGTAAGATGGCAGGTACCATGCACATGCACAACATGAACAGACAGGACATTTAGCCTTGCTTACTCACATACCCTCCTCCCACTGGGACACCCTGCTGCATTGTCCAGCCATGTCGTGTCACATCTGGTAATCTTGAATAGGTAACAGTGCTGAACAGTAATGTGAACTATCAGACAGTACCAGAACCCATCCACAGAGCAAAGATTACCAAACCTGAATGACACCAAGCAAAATAAAGTATGGTACACATGTCACAGAACACTATCCTCCACCAATGGTATGCTGTGCAGCATCTGTCATTGTCATTGCTGGGAATCATGTTAAGCCACTGTATGCATCTGATAAAAAAATACCCAAACACATGATCAATATTTAGCTCTGTGTCGAACTCCATCCACAGGTCCCCCTGCCAGTGCCACCATGGGGAAGATACCAGAGACTAGCAGCCCTCCTAAGGATGTTTGGACACTGACAACCTACCTGGCCCATCTGAGACACCCGGTCAGTCTACAACTCCCTGCCTCACCCTGCCCAAGACCAAACCCACTGCCAGTAAGTAAAACTCTCCTGATTAGTCCCCCTTGTGTGCCACTGACACACCCTGTTGACTGTTCAGTGATATTACTCCATTATTCAAAGGCACATGGACACTGGACCTGTGCAACCAACTGCTGTACCACCTACTCTGATGATTCCATCTACCATGACCTCACTCATCACCTGCTGGACAATGTATGCACCTTTGTTTTGCCTCACAGTTTCATGATATGCACACTAAACACCATGGAACACAGGTACTGTACATGTGTCTTTATTAAAACATTAACAAATGTTGTGATGGTTGTTTGTGGTCAGGTAAAGCCCCCCCCCCCACTACATCCAACAGGCAGTGTAATGGACAGCAGAGGGAGGCATCCTCAGCAGGGGACAACAGATATGTCCCAGGACAGATGTCAAATAGTTAGACTCCAGGGCCACACAAGGATGTAGTCAGTATTCCAACCTGCAAAAATACCATGACAGAGAGTACCATCAGCATGATGCCACACAAACAACATATGCAGGTCATATATGTCATGCTCACCCCAGGATACCTTCTAAGCAGGGGGGCCCAGATATTAACCAGTCACAGATTATACATACAAATATCTTTACCTGCCAAATGTCATGTTCAATAAACTTTTCAGCTATCACTTACCAATGGGTAATAACTATGAATGTCTCAAGCCATGGGTAGCAGAAGCACTTAGTCAGATACCACAGTTAGTGGGTGGGATGACATGAGAACAGGAGTATGCAGCAAAGATAGCTCAACATTGGTCTGGCCAGTTGAGATGTGAATGTAGGAAACTACAGTGAGAACACTTGTTAGAGCTGATACACTTTTACTGTGCACCTTACATTCTATCAGCCAGCTCCCACAACTCACACATTGGGATAAGACCACATTACACCCCCACTAATGCTTCAAGTCAGGAGGACTCTTGTCACCAAGGATTGTGGGTATACAAGACTTGCAACCCACACTCAACATACCTGCATGTCACTGGAAGTACTGCTTGATGAGCTCAGTCATAGAGTCAGTTGAACCTTCCTCCTCTGCCTCTTCAGCACTTGCCATTTCAGCATTACCAGCCACTGGTCCAGCTGCCTCACCCTCATCAGCTAGCAATGGTATCTGATGTCTCAGGGCTAGATTGTGGAGCATGCAGCTGGTAACTATTATCTGGCATACCTTTTGGGGCGAGTAGAGGAGGGCACCTCCAGATAGGTCCAGGCACCTGAATCTGGCCTTCTGGATGCCAAATGTTCTTTTTATTACTTGTATCTCCTGTGGGCCTCATTGAAATGGAATTCACTTTCCATGGCAGGGTACCTCACTGGTGTCAACAGCCACCTGTGTGCACAAATGTAGGACCAGTGAAATAACAGGTACAGTCACAGGGAAGCTTGTGATGACGTGCCATAAAAGTGAAACACCTCTATATGCATACATACCAAGGAGCCAGGCCCTCTCTGTGTGTAGTTGTGCCATCATGTGTGGGACATTGTTGTTCCTCAAAATGTAGGAGTCATGCACAGATCCTGGAAACTTGGCTGTGACTTGTAAGATGTATTGGTCTGCCAGACACACCACTTGAACATTTATGGAGTGGTTTTTCTTTCTGTTCCTATACACCTGTTCATTGGCACTGGGAGGGACCAGGGCTATATGGGTGCCATCAATGGCCCCTCCCACATGAGGAATGTGTCCCATTTCATAAAAGTCTGCCTTCACAAAGGCCAAGTCCACACATTGGGTGAACCTGTAAATAGTATAGCCTTCAACACCAGACTGAACATGGTCTTGCTGTTAAGCCCACTGTATTCAGAAAGGAGCCTGTGGAAAAAAGTGTAACACTGATAGGACTTGTACTGTGGGAGGGATGCAATAGGGATTGCGTATGGCTGGCAACAGATCTGGCTCCAACTGTGTACATAGATCCATGAAGTTCTGACGATTCAGACGATAGGTCTGGATGACATGCATGTCCTCCATGGTTGCACAGTCAACTAGTGGACGGTACACTGGTGGTTGTCTTATTCTCCTCATGGCAGGATAGCTAGGTTGAGAGGAGAGAATGTACAGTGAGTAAAACATTTGACACATGTAAGCAGAACATGTTAAAATAGCACACACCTAACACTGTAGGACATGTGTAACACTGCTGACATATACTATTACGGCCATGCTGAGGCGCTTTGGACACTATCTATGCAACACATTGTCGTACATGTAAGTTGTATAGGACAAATATCACATGTATAATGTACCCCATGTGGCTGACTGAGCTGTCCTGCACTGATCAAAGAAAATAGAATTGAATATATCAATATAGTGTCATAGCCTAGGTGCCTCCGAGTATCTGTACATGGCCATCATCAGATATACTGCCACCTCACGTCACTGTGTCATGACTGTCACAATATTTTGCAGTACCATGATGGCACAGCATTGGGCTACTCCGCCATTTGGGCAAATATATGTATGGTGCAGTTATTTTGGCACATCAATGCTTTATATGTGCACAAAATGGCAGTTGCCTGTCCTGCTGAAGTGGACAGTTGGAAGTGACCTAAGTCTGCTGGCGGATGTCGTCGCGGCGGCAGGCAGTCGCAACCACTGTGCTACTTGTCATGGGTTAACATTGCTGCCTGTGACCAATAGTAATGACCGCCATCGGTGACGGTCTAGTACGTGGCAGCCGTGACAGCCATTTTTTGCAGCCTTACTCACTTGACTCCTGACACTGTTGCTAGCAAGACCTCCACAACCTGAGCTGCTGTGTACTGTCTCTTTGAGCCATCATCCCATGTCCTGCAGGTGATAGGGCCCTAGCCTTCACCCCAGAAGAGTTGGAGAAGTTTGTGGAGGCGGTCCTACCCCTGTATGAACAGCTATATGAGGCACCAGAGGAGCAGGTGAGTCCAATTCCATAGTCATGTATGATAGGGGTTGCTTGTGACAGTGACTCATGCAAGCGTACCAGTGAGGGAGTATATGCATGCAGAGGGCAGAAAGTGAAGGTCTGTGTGGCAGAGAGGATGAGTATGTGTAGGAAATTGGTGAGTCAGATGTGTATTGGCCAATGCTGTTGGTATGGTGCCAGTGTACATGGCTTTCTCCTTCTGTCTGTGTCATCCATTCAGGTGAACGCCCATCAGATGAAAGGGGTATGGCATGCCATCGCCATGTAAGTGCGGACCCTGGGGGTCCACAGCCAGCAGAGCATCCAATGTCAAAAGCGGTGGGAGGACCTGAGACGCTGGGCCCGGAAGACCGCGGAGGCCCAGAGGGGAATGTCCTCACAATGAGGGAGGGGTGACCATCGGACCCTGACCCCCCCCTAATGGCCCACATTTTGGTGGTGGCCTACCCTGAGGTGGATGGGCATTTGAGGACAGCACAGCAGTCACAAGGGGGTAAGTGCTGACTGTATCCTGGGACTTGCATATGGTTGTATGGTGTTAGCTGCCTCACTGTAGCTTATGAGACAATGTAGTCAGTGTAACATCTATGTAGACTATTGGACGTGGGTAGTATTCACCCGGCCTGAGTATTAGTTGTAGTTGTGTTTTCATGGTTTGCTGTCAGTGGATGTACATCTCCTATATTAAGACATCTCCTTGTCTGCATGTGGAGATAGTAAAATGACAATGACACATGTGTGACTCCATCCTGACTTTTCTATGGATGTGAGACTGTGTTTTACCCTAGTCATTGTGTATGACATGGTCCATCCATCAGCATTTGAGCATTAGTTGCTCTAAGGTGTCAGTCAATTCCCATCTGTTTTGTTCACCTATATTAGCAACTGGGTGACTCTCGTTTTTTCACATGGACTATAGACATCCTGGAACTGGTATTAACTCCATGTGTGGCAGCCATTACATTTCCACCACTGATATGGGCTGTAGGAGACTGGACTTATGGCTTGTTAGTTGTCTCCACATATGATGTTCATCTTCTAATCTATGGGGTATGTGAAGGTTGCAACAGTATGACACATTGAATTGGGTGTTTGATTAGGTATGATTGCAATCATCATGCTTTTCACTGTGCCAGATTTGTTGGGATGAAACCTTGAACCCAATTGGAAAGCACTAGAGTTGCTAAGTGCCTAGGCAGCCCTCGCCATTGACAATATGTCATGTAAATGCAATGTATGCCAATGCCCTAGCAATTACAGTGCAACATACCTTGGTTACAGCCTACATCATGTCTCATTGGTTACTTGGGGCACATCTGATGGAGTGGAACAATGACTGATACCTTTGACCAAGCTTAAGTGGATGAATTGGACAGGATTCTGTATTGTATGACCTATGAGATGTGGAATATTTGTTGTTTCTTCTTTCATGAAGCAGCTCTATGTAGTAATGTGATCAGTTGTCAGTGCTATGGCAGTCGTGTTGGACCATGTGTGCATAATGCTTACATGTCTTTTCCTTCTGACATGTGTGTTGTCAGGACAGGTGAGGAATTGAGTGAGTGATGGTGGTGTCATCATGTTGTGAAGTCCAACTAGTGATACCACATGTCTGATAGAATTGTATGTGGACCATGATGTCATATGTGTGTTCCTAAAGTTCATCAGTTATGACACTGCACTCAGTGATTGAGTATGGATGTGTAATGTGTGCAATCTGGGCCATTATAGATGCACTTAGTTGTATGAACAGTGGAGGTATAAATGGGTTTGGTGTCTGCAGATCTTCCTCTGTGATTGGGTCTGACTGATCACATGCATGTGCCCAGACATGTATTCTACACATCAGATGCCACCTGTATGGGTGTCCAACTTGTAGTGGCTATATCAGTTATCAGTTCACCATTGGAATTTCTGTACAGAGTATCATGTCAGCCTTGTTATGTGCATGCATGTGCTGTGTGGTGTGTGAGTGAAGTAGTCCTCACTATCATGGAACATGACAAAGGACATGTACTGATCAGGTGTAGTAACTGTACAGGCCTGATCTGTTTTGTTCAGTCACCTGCACTTCCAATTGGTGATAGGAGTATGGAGAGGTATGATGATGATTCAGGTAGTCATTTGTACTTTAGCCAGAGCATGATGTAGAGGCAAAGAAGGCTTTGGTGGTGATAATGTGGATGACTCCAGTCACGCTGACTTACTTGAATGTAGATGTGGATGTGAGGGTTCCAATACAGGGGTGGGTAGTAGTGACATGTTGTGACATGATGTAGGATATGTGTATTGGCACCAGAGATAGCCTAACCAAGATGTGTATTCCTACAGATGTGCATGACTAAATGTGTGTATGTGAAATATGTTGACCCTCTCTCTCCCACTCACTCCCTCTCTCTCTCTATTTGTGTGCATCAGCATTAGCAAGCGAAAGAGATGTGGCACAGATGAGTGGAGATGCTGCAGGCCACGAGACCCGAGTGCTGTGACAGCGAGGGACCCAGTGGCACGGAGGGCGAGGGGAGTGCCACGGGGAGATCAGATCTTCAACATTATAATCGGAATCCTCCTCCAGTGGACAATCCCTGGTGGTGGTGGGCCCTTCTGGGACCACTCCAGCACCATCTACGTTCACCACCGTTCACCACCGCTCCTACTAGCACCACCCTCCCTGTAGCTCCCCACCCAGTTGTCCCACATCCGCTCACCCAAGACGGTAGGCGTCTCTTTTGCCACAGGCACCTCTGCCCCTACCCCAGTCAGCCCTGCTGCCCTCAGTAAGGATGCTATTGACCTCCTGAGGTAAATCTCTGTCGGTCAGTCAGCTATCGTGAATGCCATCCAGGGACTGGCAGCTCAAGTCCAGCAGAGCAATGCGTTCCTGGAGGGTATTCACTGTACACTGGCTGGCCTACAGAGATCCTTTCAGGCTCTGACCTCCACAATGACGGCAGCTGGTCACCCTTTGTCTACCTCTTCCTGATCCCAAACCCCTCTTCCCAAACCCAGCCAAAGCACACAGACAGACAAGCATGAACTCACCTCAACATCCAAGGCTACAACTGTCAAACACAAGCACCTCAAGACCCACCACCAGCATGTACATAGAAAACACCCACCTGCAAACACACCAACATACACTACCTGCACAGACTCCTCTACCATCTCCACCTTCACAGACACTAAACCCAACACACCTCCAGACACCACACCAACATTCACCAATACAGCTACAACTCCTATCCTACCAACAGTCAGCACAATAGCAGCCCCACAGATGTCCACCCCAGTTACCACATCCCCACCCACCACAACCACCCCATTCCCACATGCAGCACATCTTCCATACCTGCAGACACCACCCCAACAGATAGTCACCCATCCAGCATAGCATCTTCCAGCACTTCCTCCCCCTCCACCCAAGACACATAAACTACCACACTCAGACACCCAGCACCCACAAGCATTCCTTGCACACACATGCAGCCAAGACATCCACCAAGACACCTCCTACAACCACTCCCTCTCCCTCCACTCCCAAACCCTTTGCCATGACTACCCTGTGTGTCTAAAAAGGCATTCCTCTCTGAGTTTTCCCTTCTCCCTACTCCTCTTCCACTCCATGATACACCCAAACCGTCTGTGTCCCTCCCCAAGTCCAGTCCTTTCAGCTTCAAGTCCTCCCCTGCTCCCCCTGCTAGTACCCATGCCCCTTCCCCGGCCAAGAGGTTGACCCCTCCCAAGTAGTCCCAGCTCTCCCCTTAATCTCGCCCTAAACCTCTCTCACAAGCCCAATGACCCCTCTCCCAAACAGAAGGCCAAACACCCCCCGACCCTGCCTTAATCCCTGAGGTGCCTGTCTTCCACCTTGATGCCCCTACACTGTGGAGGTTATATAGCAGTCAGGAGTCATATAGGGGCACACAGAAGTGCCATCTGTGAATTTTGCACTTGGCAAATTGGATTGGCCTATGGCCTTTTATCTTGTACATAGTTATTTATTTACTTATTGGCATATTCATATATTTAATATATCTGGGCCAACCAGTTATTGGTTCAATGGTAACATATTTGTCCTGCCTTTCTTTCCAAATGGCTGATTTGTTCTTGCCTGCTTTGGTTTGTGTGTGTGTGTTGGTTGTTTTAGTTGTTGTGTCTGAGCAGCATGTGTGGGTGTGGCCCTGGCATTTGTACTGCTGTGATGGCTGTGTATTGGACTTGTTTGTGTTTGGAGCATGCATGTATGTTGATATTTTATGTATTGTTTGTGTTGACATGTGTAAAGGTGGTGTTGTGTGCCGTTGTGTGGTTGTTGTATGTGTGTGCGTGCGTGTGAGTAGTGATGGGTATGTCCGTTGTGTGGTGTGTGTTCGTAGTATGACATATACTTTGTTGTATGGCTGTGTGTTTGTGTTTACTGGTTGTCAGGTGTTGTTACATGTTGTTGTATGTAGTGTCAGGTGGAGGTGTGTATTGTATTTGCTTGCAGAGGCCTTTATGATGCTGTGGTTGTGGTGCAGTTGTGTGAATCGGTGGTTTTGTGTATTGTTGTGTTCGACTCTGCTGGTGCTCTGTGTCTGCGGGTTGATGTGTGTATTGTACAGGTATGTTGGCTGTGGTGTGTGTAGTATGTGCGTGCCTTTGCGTATGTGGCTGTGTGTGAATGTGTTTATAGGTGTGAGGTTACATGTGTGTGTCGCCGTCGCAACCTGTCCTGGATGTGTATGTTGTGTGTGTGTGTGGGTACTTTGGGTTTTCCCTACAGTGTCAGGTAGGTATGTGTACTCACGTTTGTTGTTGCTGTCACCCTCACTGGTTCTGGAGTCATTGCACGAGCAGGAGCAGTGGGAAGACGAGGAGTTAAGGTTACATGGCAGAAAAACAGATATGACTACAGCACTCCTTTGTTGACGTCCGCCGGCCCAGAGGAATGCCTGGCCCGGACATTGACGGTGGCTCCACATGGAGCCACCGCCAATGCCTCTGTGCGGCGGATGCAGCTGCACCCGTCGTGCAGATCACTGCCCGTAAATATGGCAGTGACCTGCACGACGGGACACTGCACGGGGGTCCTGCACTGCCCATGCTAAGTGCATGGGCAGTGCAGGGTCCTCCGGTGCACCCCTTCCGCCAGCCTTTCCCTGGCGAGGAAACCCGGTGCACCCCTTCCGCAAGCCTTTCCCTGGCGAGGAAACCCGCCAGGGAAGGGCTGGGGACTACAGGATCATTATCCGAGTGGCAGCACCGAATGACATGAGTGAGTGAGGGGCCCTCCAATGCGTGTTTTCCCGCCACCGCCGGCATGGCAGCCCACACCGCGAAGATCATAATGACTGCCTTAGTATACATAAGTTTAACTTAGTATTAGTACACAGAAATAGAAGTGAGAAAAAGGTAAAGGAAAAAGTATTTACAAACATATATAAATCTTTTTAGATATGAAAGGGCTCAGACATGACAGAGGTGACTAGATGTGTAGTGGTGGAATGATGTGCATACAAGAACTGTGAATTATAGTGTATGTGGAGAAAGGTAGAGAAAGAAAATGAGTGAAATAATTAAAAAAATTCAGTATTGTGTAGCTAAAGACACCCAAAGTGTTCGGAGAGAGCAGCAAAAAGTGAGTTGGATATGGATAGCTGAAAACCCAAGTGTGCAGAAACAACTGTCACTCGTTGAAGCAGAGAAGCATCCGGTAATTGGAACCTACCTAGACGGGAGACGAAATAGCAATATGTCCAACTAGAAATTGGTGTGAGAAAGCTGTAAAGGGAACAGAGAGAAAAAAAAAAAATAGGATGGAAAATGTTGATGAGTAATACTTGTGGTAAGGTACACAAAGGTAGAAAGCTACTAGAATAGGTACCTGTATCCAAGTTGGGCGAGCGAGGAAGTGTAATGTTTGGGTAACACATAGCGAAAGTAATCGTGGGTAAAAGAGAGAGTCATCAAAGAGTGAGGGATTAGGGGACCTTGGTAAGTCCTATAAGAAAGGGGGGTGGGAAAAACATCAGTACTGGAAAATATTGAAGTAGCAAAAATGTAGGAGTATACGGTAAGTAGTAACATATGATCTTAGTATATCCGATTTTGGATCGAACTAATGTGCTCTAGATTTTGTACGAAGAGGTACAAAAGGATTAACAAATAAGCATAGTTGGATCAGAAGAATAATAATATAAACAATGTATCGGTGGGGCTGTTAGGAAGGGAAATTGAGAAAGGCACCATAAAATGCAAGTATTGCTAACATACAAAGTAGCACGTATTTATTGGGAAGTAAGTAAGTAATGTCGAAAAATAGTATGACAGAATATCGGTGCAGTAATTAGTTAACATCATGCAAGGGATTGTTGACATACGTAATTTAAAAAGTGTCACCGATAGGTTTCACAACTGAAGTGTCTTCAGAGAAATCAGTATATCGGCGAAGCCGTTAGGGATAAGAATGTTCCCAGCATTGGAACAGTGTGCTTTACAATTGTCATTAGTTATATTTAGAAGAGTGTACACTGGACCAATAATCTCCCCATTCCCTCCTTTATTACAGTACACAGGTGGATAGTATTTAGTGTTTTGAGTTCAGCCAGAATTGAATTGTTTTTGTAGCCAAAACCACTTGTTCTGTGTTTGTCCTCCAGGGTGAATAAATCCGCACTTACTGCTTTATAAAAGATATCAATGTGGTCGTCTAGTGGTAAGATAGACATAAAGGAGGATTTTAGTCTAAGTCCACTATCTAGCTCTAGATTGGGCTGGATATTTAAGTGTTCCAAGAGTTCCTCAAAACTGGGAGTAGAGGAAGTCGAAGTGTCAAGAGATATAACCGTGTGCATGGCCTGTATATCTCTGATGGTTCTGTTGCATCTAGGTAATGTCGTGCCAGAGCTCTTGTTAAAAACAGGTTTGTCCATAAATAATTTTTTTCAGTTCAAGATGACGTACGTACTTGAATAGGTTAATGTGTATATTGTTGTAGTTTGGCCTGGAAACAGGACAGAAGCCTAGATTTTGCTCAGTACATTTATTTTATCTTGAGAAAGAACAGTAGTAGATAAATTAATAACTTGCACAATATCCTGATTGGAAGTTGGGGTTAGCTCTGAATTGGGACACGGTATGGAACTTGCACTCATGTTCTCTGATTGCATGCAACCGAGTGTGTCACGCCTTCTCTTTTGTCCGGACCCATGTTTCTTTCCTCCCCTCCTGATTGTTTTAGGTTTGGGCTTGGTCTCTTGTAATTCTGACAGATGCCTTTCCTGTATCTTGCCAGTTCCTCTACAAAAGATGCGTGCGTACCCCCAAGAGTAGGCATTGTCCCCAAGGTCCTTTCAGTAGGAGGGTCCATTTCAGTGCTGGAGATACTCAAAACATCTGTTATGCTGTTTGAGGGATACTTTGGTGGTGTTAGTATCAGAAAATTTGGAATGGGTGTCATCCTTAACTTGATCAAACTTGCGAGAAAATGTGTAAATCCAACCATTGAGATAATCTTTCTCGTCCCTTTCAAGTTTTTTCAGTTTTTTGTCTCTGATGTAAAGTTGATGCGCGTTAAGTATTTTTTTAAGGATAGTATAATTTTTTTCTGTTGCTTCTGGCAAGTTCATATTCTTGATCTCTTGTTCCAGAGAGGTAATATCTGTCAGGAGTTTGTCCCTTTTTCTTTCAGCATATCTAATAAGGATATTCATCATTCCAATAGAGGATGAGGAAATTAGATGTTCCCATTCTCCCAATAGGTCTGGGTCTAAGTCATCAAATGAAGGGAAAATAATGACTCGAAGTCCCTAAGGGACTTGTTTTAGTTCTATATATCTCTTTAGTGTAGTGGCATCCCACCATCTAGAGAGTTCTTGTTTTTTTAGTCGTTCAAGTCTAATAAATGTTTGTTTGAGACCTTCCTGTATACATGTATTTATGTTAGGTTTAGTTGACATTGGTTTAGTGGAGAATAACTCAGCTGCCAAGGTGTCTCTATTGTCATCAAAAGAAGTCATGTCTGTATTAAACAAAAGAGACAAAAGTTGGAGCAAGCATTTATGCGTAACGTATAGGACCAGGAGTGCAAGTTACCATATCATAGCATATGTATACAACTGTCTAAAGGTAGTAATGGCAGAAACTGCACCTCCTTGTGGTGTCCAATCTGGTATGTTAGTACCTTTGCTCAACTACCCTAAGGGGAACAATTTAATGTATATAGGTATACACAATGTACAGAAAAAATGATATGACTACAGCACTCAAAACATATTTGGTTACAAACACAAAAGCGAAGTCTGATGTGAAAGGTCCATTGGTGAATAGTACAGTACTCTTCTTTGTGTTCCAGAAAAATATTTATTTGGATCAATAGTTTGATTAATCATAGGCCATGTATAGTGGTAGCCTTTGGAATATATATGTATTCAAACACAGCCAACACGTGTTTCATCACACAGTGACTTTTTCAAGGCTGTAAAAGACATAGGCCCTCATTACAACCCTGGCGGTAAATGCCGCTTAACGCCATGCAGAAGACCACCAACATACAGCTGCGGCCGCGGAATTCTGCTACAGGTATTACGACCCACAGCTCGGAATCTGCCATAATACAGAAACCCACACAAGTCCGCCACACCAAAGGTCGGTTATAAACTGGCGATAACAAAACCGACACTGTCACGCCAAAATGAATACGCCCACACTATCACGACCCACGAATCAACGCAGTGGTCTTTCAACCGCGGTATTCCATTGGCGGTACACACCATGGCGCTCAAAATACACACACATTTACAAAACACAACCACATTGGACAAATCGAAATACACACACCTGATACACATACACACACCACACACCACACCCACAGACCCTATCCAATATAAAGCACACACCCACATCACCCACAAACCCTTACTACCAGAATTCTGAAACCACACCAGAGAGAGAGACACTACCTTAAACAACACCAGCATCCACAGAGACACAACACCATCACTTACACAATATCCACACACCTCAAACAACACACACCAACACATCCCCTCACCCATCACAACACACACCACCTCACACATCACCCACACCACATCATGGCACCTCAACGACACCCCAAGTTCTCCGAGGAGGAGCTCAGGGTCATGGTGGAGGAAATCGTCCGGGTAGAGCCACAGCTATTCGGATCACAGGTGCAGTACACCTCCATTGAAAGGAAGATGGAGCTATGGCACAGAATTGTCGACAGGGTCAACGCAGTGGGACAGCACCCAAGAACTAGGGATGACATCAGGAAGAGGTGAAACGACCTCCGGGGGAAGGTGCGTTCCGTGGTCTTCAGAAACCAGTTTGCTGTACAGAGGACTGGCGGTGGACCCCACCTCCTCCCCCACAACTAACAACATGGGAGGAGCAAATCTTGGCAATACTGCATCCTAAGGGCCTCCCACCATTACCCTCACCCCCATCACTCCAACACCTCACATAATCCCCACTATCACAACCCACCCACCCCAATACCAAGCCCTGCATGCAACACCAAAGAATGGACACCCATCACCAAATCATGTCCACTACAGATACCCACACAGACCCCAAACCAAATATCACACAAGGACCAAGCCAAGAATGCAAACACTGGAGTACAGGGTCACTCACCCATTGCACACGATGGCACACACAGATGCAATATTCATGCCTTTACACCCCTGCAGGACCCCTACCCAATGTCAATGGACAGGAGGTACCAGACATATCCAGTCCCCCCCCACAGAAGTGACCCACAGTGGTGACAGCAGGTCTGTACAACTGGATCAAGATGACCAGCCCGGCCCATCAGGGACCTCGGGACAGTCGGTTCCCCTGACACTGGCACAAGTCACCACAGATCCTCCCCCCTCAGGAAACACCACCACAGCACCCACCCAGCGGGCCCATCCCTCTGTCCCCAGGACACGTCAATCAGCAGTGTGTCCACCACTACAGGAAACCCAGGCAACCCCACTAACACAGGACGATCAGGGACCTGGGGGCAGTGGGCACACGGTTCAAGGGACAGAGGCTCAGGAAAAAAGGGAAGCTGGGAGGACTGCTGTGCGACAGGGGGAGGACAGGCCCAGAGAACCCACTCTCCACGAGGCACTCTCCAACATCATGGGAGCTTACCATCATTCCCAAGAGACGATGGCAACGTTACTGGCCAAGTTTCAGGAGACCCAGCAGCTGCAGGAGGAACACTATCTGGGGATCAGGGAGGAGCTGAAGTCCATTAACAACACCCTGGTCACCATTGCAGGGGTGCTGCAAGACCTTGTCAACACCAGGAGGGACACAGTGGCACAACAAGGGGCTCTTGACACTAGCCTGGACAATGAACAACCCTCCACCTCCGCCGGCGCTAGTGGACAGGAGGCACCGCCACAGGAACACGACACCAGCACCCCACCCCCTGCAGATGGAGAACCACCCCACAAACGGTCCCTGAGATCCAAGAACAAGACAGAGAACATTGCCAAGACCCCCGCCAGGAAATAAGACCCCCCTGAATGTCACCCTTCTGTTCCACTTTGTCACCCTGTCCATCCTTCAACTGCCATTGCTCCACTTCCTATGTACCTTTGGACAATGCACCTGTGAAACAAATAGACTGGACTCCGCCATGGACATTCCTCCACCACCCCCCCCCCCAGCCCATTTTACAACCCCTCCACTTATTTGTACAGAAATAAACACACTTCAATCACAAAACAATCTGGAGTCAGTCTGTGCTTTCACAAACGTGTAATTGCAATAACCATGGAATATAGCAATGTCAATTTACTTGTGCACATACCGATGTAACACAGCTGTAGGCCTGGAGGAAATATAGCAGAGGGCACAAAGTGGGACCCACATCTGTGAAATGGAAAGGCAAAGTGACAAGTCAGGGTCCATACACTGAGTGAAAATGACAGACTTATGCTAGCTCCAATAATAGTATGAAATATGGGAGGCAGTGACATCTTCTTCCCTGTGTCTCACTGGAAGTATTGCATGATTATGTTGTTTCTGTTGTCGATATCCTCTTCTTCTGTCTCCTCTTCTTCACTGTCCACAGGCTCCACAGCTGCCACAAGACCACCAGCTGGACCATCCTCCTGCAGAAAAGGCACCTGGCGTCGCAAAGCCAAGTTGTGCAGCATACAGCAGGCCACGATGATCTGGCACACCTTCTTTGGTGAGTAGTACAGAGACACCTGTCATATGGAGGCACCAGAATCTGGCCTTCAGGAGGCCGAAGTTTAGTTCAATCACCCTCCTAGTTCACCCATCTGCCTCTTTGTAGCGTTCCTCTGCCCTTGTCCTGGGATTCCTCACTGGGGTCAGTAGCCATGACAGGTTGGGGTAACCAGAGTCACCTGCAAATATCGAGGGACAACTGTTAGACACACACTAACCCTTAAGGACAACCCCATACCCAGACACCTATTCACACTGTATTGGGTCCTTGGCCTCACCTATTAGCCACACACGATGCCTCTGGAGTTGCCCCATCACATAAGGGATTCTGCTATTCCTCAAAATGTAAGCGTCATGCACTGAGCCAGGAAACTTGGCATTGACATGGGAGATGTACTGGTCTGCCAAACACACCATCTGCACATTCATCGAATGGTAGCTCTACCGGTTTCTGTACACCTGTTCACTCCTGTGGGGGGTACCAGTGCCACATGTGTCCCATCAATGGCACAAATGATGTTGGGGATATGTCCCAGGGCATAGATGTCACCTTTCATTGTGGGCAAATCCTCCACCTGAGGGAACACGATGTAGCTGCGCATGTGTTTCAGCAGGGCAGACAACACTCTGGACAACACGTTAGAGAACATTGGCTGGGACATCCCTGATGCAATGGCCACTGTTGTTTGAAAGGAACCACTTGCCAGGAAATGGAGTGCTGACAGGACCTGCATTAGAGGGGGTATCCCTGTGGGATGGTGGATAGCTGACATCAGGTCTGGCTCCAACTGGGCACACAGTTCCTGGATTGTTGCATGATCAAGTCTGTATGTGACTATTATGTGTCTCTCTTCCATTGTCGACAGGTCCACCAGCGGTCTGTACACCGGAGGATGCCTCCATCTCATCACCTGCCCCAGCAGACGTGCCCTATGGAGGAGAACAACGAGCAGAGAGTCCTCCAACACTGAGGTATCACAAAATGTCATTTGCAGAAATGTATTAATCTGCAATGTGCCTGTAACTGTGTGTATTCCAGGCCTACATTGGTGTGACACAGTTTTTATTAATGCCATGTGGCCTCCTGAAATGGCGGCTGCCTGACCTGCAAGGTGGGACAAGGGGATATGAGGTAACTGCGCTGGCGTTCTACACCGTCGCAGTGGGTGGCCGAAGACTGCGGCGCAATTCTGCATTGGTTAACATTGGGCCCTATGGGTCTGAGGAGCCAATGACGATGTACGCCGGTGGTGACGGTACGCACTGCCACGGACGTGACCGCCATTTTCTGTCTGTTCACTCACTTGATACCTGACCTTCAACAGGAGAGGACCTACACTGCAAGTGCTGCTGTGACCTGTGTCTGGAAGCGACGATGGCTACAGTGTCTGGGGAAAGGGCCCCTGCCTTCACTTTGGAGGAGTTGGAGAAACTAGTGGATGGGGTCCTCCCCCAGTACACACAACTGTACAGTCCTCCAGACAAACAGGTGAGTACACTGTGAGCATGCTGCATGGACAATGCCTGTTTGGAGTGGTGTGGATAGAAGATACATCGGGGGCTGAGGCCTGTATGTGCGGACGGTAAGTGTATGTGCGTCAGGGCAAGAGTTGAAACGGGGACCAATGAGTATGATGGTCCGCACAGGTAAAGAATTTCCTTTCCCCCTGTACTATTCCTCAAGGTCAGCGCCCACCAGAAGAAGGCTATTTGGCGTGCCATCACCAAGGACGTCCGGACCCTGGGGGTCCACCACAGACAGAGCACCCACTGCCTTAAAAGATGGGAGGACCTGCGCTACTGGAGCAAGAAGACGGCGGAGGACCAGCTGGGGATGGCCTCCCAATGTGGGAGGGGTGCCCGTCGCACCATGACCCCCCTGATGTTCCGGATCCTGGCAGTCACGTATCCGGAGATGGATGGGCGCTTGATGGAATCACAGCAGCCACAAGGGGGTGAGTACACTCTCATTCAGCTGACTCTGCGTGCATTACAAGGTGTCTGGGTGGGGGAGGTGGGCAGTGGGTTCCCCTAGGCCAGGGCGATCTTGGTAGGCAAGGTCCCTTGTGAGGCAGGCTATGTGGCACCCCAACCCCACTAGTGGTTAGAGCCATCTACACCTAGTCAGGCTCCTGTGACTGCCAGGTGTGCAGCAATCGGGCTTAGGCCCTGTACACCATGGTCATGTGATTAATCTAGGAACGATACGTGCATGGCGTAGTTGACCGTATTATGTTGGAAAGACCGCCTGGTCATAATTTGGCTGTCTTTTCTGCCGGCCTGTTGGCGGTACGACCGCTGCCACCAACATGGCAGTCCTGAGACTGCCAAACTCGTAATGACACCCAAAGTCTCTATGTAGAAAGCTGGCTCGGTATATACTATATAAAAATGAGATATAGGGGGTCATTATGACCCCGGCAGAAGGCGTTAATATAGAGGAAAATACTGCCAGCAGGCTGGCAGTACTTTTCTCCATAATATGACATTGGCGGTTTGGCTAAAGCCAATGTACCACACTGACATGGCGGTAGGCACTATCAGTGACAGGGAATCCCTTCCCTGTCACTGATAGGGGTCTTCCCTGACTCCCCACCCCCTCCAAGGGTTCCCCCCATCCACCATTACTCTCCAGAACCCCCATACACACCCCTCCCTTCAGACATGCACACATGCATACACACACACATTCCAACATTCATCCACGCATGCATACATCCATTCACACACACATCCACATACACTTACATACATACACACAGACATGCATTGACACTACTCATCCTACACGCACTCACACATCCATACATGCACACACACGCAACACACACCCGCATACATGCCCGCACTGACATACACACACACACCCACACACACACACCCACACAACACCCTCCACCCACCTCCCCTGTCGGAGCACCCAACTTACCTGTGTGCAGGGGTTCCTCCACCAGGAGACGGGATGGGCGCTGATGCCAGCAGCAGCGTCCACCAGCAGAACACCGCCAGGCCATATTATTCTCATAATACGGATGGCGATGGTCTACTGGTGTGGCTCTGGTGCTTACCGCCATCTGCCAGCATGGCCACAGCCGGATTTCCGCCATCCTTCTGGTGGAAATCTGTCTGTGTTCATAATCCAGCTGATGGCTGGTAGCCGCGGCAACGGTGTTTTGGGGGCCATCGCTGTAGGCGGTTTTTTATCGCTGGGGTCTTAAATAGTGTTCATAGAGTACATGGGTTCCCCAGAGGCTTAACAGAGGCTAAAGTCGATAATATTAATGCTCTCTTTTGTAGTAGTGTGTTTGAACAGTTAGGCTTACCAGAGGGTAGTGCAAAACATTTATTGTATACACACAGTCAAGAAATGAGGCTCTTACTCAATGATTAACTCCAGGTCAATTGTTTTTATTTAGCAAAAATATATTTTGTTCCTTTATTACTAGAAACAGAAGAACTTTGTTGCTGGTAAGTACAGTTGTAGATATGTATCAAGCATATGTATCAAATGTACTTTGGTTTTAGCATATAAAACAGTTTATAAGTAAGTAGCAATTTTCTATTTCAAAAGTTGATAGTGCAATTTTCTATAGGAGTCAATAGGGTCCCGGGTTGGGGGAAAAGTGTTAGCACAGGAAACAGGTAAGTACATGACTTAAGACTTTAGTCTTCGGAGGTTAGGATGTCCATAGATCGAAGGTTAGGTTGACCCTAAAAGTGCACCACCAGCAACATAGGGTCAGCTGGGTGCAGAGGTCAAGGGTGGCATTGGGTTTGCAATGGAATCCTATGAAGATTTGGGGTGCTTGGAATAGATCTGCTTGCAGGTAAGTACCCGCGTCTTTGGAGAGCAGACTTGGGGGTTTAGGTGAACACCTGAGGGCCACAGATTGGCACCAATCACACACCCTCAGCAGCACAAGGGTGGCCAGTTCCAGGGTGCAAACACAAGGCTGGGTGCCCAATGCTTTTCAATACGTGGACCTCCGAGGTCACAAAAGGTGCTGCAGGCTGGGTCCAGGGGGTCAGTTGGGGAAAACCACAGGCTGGACAAGGAGGGGGACTGCCTGCTGAATGTCACCAGACTGTCAGTTGGATTCCCCAAAGCCTGGGGGCTGCGGCTGCATGGGTACCTTTAGGTATCCAGAATCTTCGACGGATCCGGTCGCGGTCAGGGGGTCCTCAGATTTCAGGCTGCAGGCGTCTTTGTGCTGTCCAGAAGGGGTCAAACCCAGAGTGGACACAAGGTTTGAATTGCCTGAGGACCTGCTGTGGACCAGAGGACCACCTGGACACAACTGTGGGCAGGACTCGTGGATCCGGGCGGTTCTGTAGTCCTTTAAGAGTTTCTTGTGTACAGGGCTGCTGTCGTCAGGAGTTCTTGGTACTCTGCTGGGCAGGCAGTCCTCTGGGGGTTTGTAGAGGTCGTTGGTCCTGCAAGATGTGTCTCCTTTTTGGTGCAGGAGTCTGTGAAGCTGCAGACAGGCCGGTAGGGCTGGGGTCAAGTCAGTTGGTGTCTGGAGTCTTCTCTGCTGGGGTAGCTTTAGCAGTCCTTCTTCTTGCTTCTTTCTCCTTTTCTTCTTGACATCACCAGGAATCTGGTGAATTAGGTTCAGGGATGCCCTTAAATCCTACATTTAGGGGAGTACCAAGGGTCAGAGGATAGTAGCCAATGGCTATTGTCCCTGAGGGTGGCTACACCCTTCCTTTGTCCACTCCCTTTGGGGAGGGGGCACATTCCTAATTCTATTGGTCCCTGTCCTCCAAACCAAGATGGAGGATTCTGCAGAGAGAGGGTCACTTCAGCTCTGGACACTTTACAGGTGGTCCTAGCTGAAGTGGTCACTCCTCCCTGTTTTTCCTAATTTTCCCACCAGACTTGCTATCAAAAGTGGGGCTACATCGGGGGGTGGGCATCTCCACTAGCTGGAGTGCCCTGGGGCACTGTAACAGGAGGCCTGAGTCTTTGAGGTTCGCTACCAAGTGTTGCAGTTCCTGCAGGGTTAGGTGTGAAGCACCTCCACACAAAGTAGGCTTTGTTCCAGACTCCAGAGAGCACAAATGCCTTTCCCCTATGGCATCAGAAACGTGTCTTTTAGTGGCTGGCTGGCACAGACTGGTCAGCCTTACACCAAAGGGTTGGTTAAAAGAATCTCTAAGATGCCCCCTGGGTGCATTGTACAATAAATTCAACACTGGCATTAGTGTGGGTTTATTGTGCTGACAAGTGTGAAGCAGTACTTCAGGACAGTCTATGTCGATGATATCCACCCTCTGTGTCCTTAGGAGCGTGCTCGTCATTGTCAGAGGAGCCCCAGGGTACCGGTCGTCGTCTTGGAAGGTGCCTGCTTGGAGCAGGGGAGTGACTCCGTCACTCCACGGGAGATTTCTTCGGTTCTTCTGGTGCAGGATGAATACAGGGAGTCCCCAGAGCGTGCACACCATGGAAACTGTTGCAGTTGCTGACTTGGAGCTGAGGTTGCTAAAGAAAAGTGTCTCTTGTAGACACTTTTTTGCAGTTACTGCGTGCTAGAAATGGGGTCTTTGGTTGACAGTCAGGTTACCCCCTGTTCAAGCAAGGACCCTCACTCTAGTCAGGGTAAAAGAGAATCACCCTCAGCTAACGCCTGCTTACCCCCTTGGTAGCTAGGCTTAACTTCAGAGTGCTAGGTGTAAAGTATTTGTACCAACACACACAGTAACTTAATGAAAACACTACAAAATGACACAACACCAGTTTAAACAAAACAAGACCAAAATCACAAATATCTGACATACACAAGTCAAGTTATGAATTTTGAAAGATTAATCTCCAAAATAGCACTTAGAAACAAAAAATGCTTTGATGAGGTGTTAACACGGCATCGTAACAAAGTCGTTCCCAACAATCAGACACCAGCGGCGCCGGACACGGAGTCACGTAGACCCCCAGGTACAGTACCTTGGTAAAAAAAATTAAAACGAGCTGATGCGCGAAGTCGGGGTTCGCGGCGTCTGTGCGAAACATGGAATCCGCGCACTTCGAGTGGAATCAGTCACAACGTGGTGTTGCCACTTCCACGGAGTCGCGGGCTGCAGCGATGTCGGGCCTGCAAAGGTCGTCGCGTTCCAGTGAAGATCACGGAGTAGGGTTCAGGCGGCGTCACCGGATTCAGCAGCGGCGTCGGTCCGAAGTTGTGCAAAGTCGATTTCTTTGAATTTCCACCAGCTTTCCTTTCAAGGGCCCAGGGACTGGATAGGGCACCACTTGTCAGAGCAGGGGTCTCTCCAGAGACTCCAGGTGCTGGCAGAGAGAAGTCTTTTCTGTCCCTAAAACTTCAAACAATAGGAGGCAAGCTCTAAATCAAGCCCTTGGAGATTTCGTCTCAAGATGAAAGGCACACAAAGTCCAGACTTTGCCCTCTTACTCTGGCAGAAGCAGGAACTGCAGGATAGCTCCACAAAGCACAGTCAAAGGCAGGGCCACTCTTCATCCTCAGCTCTTCAGCTCTTCTCCAGGCAGAGGTTCCTCTTGTTTCCAGAAGTGTTCTAAAGTCTGTGGTTTTGGGTGCCCTTCTTATACGCAATTTCTCCTTTGAAGTAGGCCTACTTCAAAGTAAGGTCTCTTTTGAATGTGAAATCCTGCCTTACCCAGGCCAGGCCCCAGACACTCACCATGGGGTTGGAGACTGCATTGTGTGAGGGCAGGCACAGCCCTTTCAGGTGTAAGTGACCACTTCTCCCCTCCCTCCTAGCACAGATGGCTCATCAGGAAATGCAGACTACACCCCACCTTTTGTGTCACTATCTAGTGTGAGGTGCAACCAGCCCAACTGTCAAACTGACCCAGACAGGGAATCCACCAACAGGCAGAGTCAGAGAGAGGGCTGTTTGCACTCTCTCTAGACAGTGACACAAAGGGAGCTGGGTTGTAGGGTGCATATCCTGATGAGCCATTTGTGCTAGGAGGGAGGGTAGGAGTGGTCACTCACACCTGAATGGGCTATGCCTGCCCTCACACAATGCAGTCTTGAACCCCCTGATGTGTGTCTGGGGCCTGGCCTGGGCAAGGCAGGATTTCACAAACAAGGGAGACTTTTCTTTGAAGTAAGCCTACTTCAAAGGGCAACATGGGTATAAGAAGGGCACCCAAAACCACAGACTTTAGATCACTTCTTGTGATGCTATTAATTGTGTTTGACCAATGACTTTGTGTTTCACCACTGCGCATATTAGTTGCTCAATGCTCACCAGTAGCACATTACATGTTGTGTTCAGTTTAGCTGCCTATTGGCTTTGACATGGCGTTAGCAATTACATTCTGTATTCAGGTCAGCTGCCTATTGGCTTTAACATGGCATTAGACATTACATTTGGTATTTAGGTTAACCGCCTATTGGCTTTGACATGGCATTAGCCATTACATTCTGTATTCATTTTAGCTGCCTATTGGCTTTGACATGACATTAGACATTACATTTGATATTTAGGTTAGCTGACTATTGGCTTTAACGTGGGGTTAGACATTGCAGTTGAGACATTGCAGATGAGCTGTGTTTTTCCACAAGATAGACCAAGCAGTGTTGTTCACACCAGACCTTAGCTGATAAGAGCACGTAGATTTTGTGTTTACCTGGCAATCCAGTCTGAGAACGAGTGAGCTCTGGAGAATTGGCCACTCTCCAAGTTTCTTCGGTTCTCACACTGAGTTTGCTTTAAGGATGACTCTGGACTACAGGAGAGGTAGATTGAATCTGCTTGACTTCAGACAGGAACGTAGACGTCAGTTGCCTGCCTCCCATTTGGGTAGAAAATCTCTTTCTCGCAGTTGACCGGAGTCATCAACTTGCAGTCCCCAGAAAGATGAAGCTGAGCTATAGGCCCTACGGTGATGAATTTTGGCTTTTATGCTTTGCTTTGAAGTTATGCTATAATATAATCACATATATTTGCTGTGTACATTGCAACTGAGAAGTACTTTGATATATTTTGCTTTCATTGTTGCGACTACTTTTGAACGTGTGCTTCCAATCAACTAATTTCATCTCTCAGGAACCTTATGTTGAACAATAAATGTCTTCTTTATACTCAGAAGTGCATTCCAGAGAGGTTCTGTAAGCTCATTTATGAGATAAGAGCAGGAAAGCAGAACACTTCTGTAAACCAAGAGGAACTTCTGCCTGGAGAAGAGCTGAAGAGCTGAGGAAGAAGAGCTGCCCTGCCTGTGACTGTGTTTTGTGGAGCTATCCTGCAGTTGCTGCTTCTGCCTGTGCCAGAGAACAAAGACTGGACTTTGTGTGCCTTCAGCTTGTGAAGAACTCTCCAAGGGCTTGAAACTGAACTTGCCTCCTGTTGTTGAAGTCTCAGTGACATCAAAGACCTCTCTCTGCCAGCACCTGGAGCCTCTGCTGAGACTCCTGCCCTGCAAACTGGTGCCCTATCCAGTTCCTGGGGCCTTGGCAGGTGAAGCTGGTGGACCAAGGTTGGAATTCCACACACAGTTCGCCGTGCGGGGAAATTTCCTACTCAACCTCTGAGAGCGGCTAAAGAAACGATGCACCGCCGGCTCCGTGGTTGAAATCAACACAGCGCTTGCAGCGCAGCTGTGAAATCCACGAGTGCGGCTGGAAAAACGACACTCAGCATCTCTGACAGAGGCTGCAACCATGCAACATCACTGGGTGCGGAAAAACAACGCAAGCCTGCCCGGACCCGAGATGTTTTGTCCGGATCAACATATGTCTCTCATGCAGGGAAAGAAACGACGCACGCTGATCGGACCAGAGAAGGAGAAATGACTCACAACCTCGCTTGCGGGTGAGAAATCGCAGCACAGCTTACCTTTTTCGATGCACACTCGCTCGTGCGGGTTATTTTGACGTGACCCAGATAAATTTTTCGCGCTAACAGCTTTAGCCTTGTGTTTAAAAGAACATGAAGACTCTTTTTGCATTTTAATTAATAACTTGACTTGTGTATGTGGGATTTTTGTCGTTTTGGTCTTGTTTTGTTCAGATAAATATTCTCTATTTTTCTAAACCTGTGTTGTGTTATTTAGTAGTGTTTTCATTAAGTTACTGTGTGTGTTGGTACAAATACTATACACCTAGCACTCTGAAGTTAAGCCTGCCTGTTCGTGCCAAGCTACCAAGGGAGTGAGCGGGGGTTAGCTGAGGGTGATTCTCTTTTACCCTGAATAGAGTGAGGGTCCTTAGATGGACAGCGGGTAACCAGACTGCCAACCAAAGACCCCATTTCTAACAGCTCCCTTATTTTTGGAGACAAAGCGGACTCAGCCTTGGAGAAATTTAAGGATTCCCGGGCTACGGCTCGGTCCCTTGGTCTTTACGCAGTTCACTTTTTGCCCCTTTCGTGGCCACAGAAAGGGCTCCCTGTAGTGCCCCCCACCCAGCCACCGTGCCACCCATGCTGTTCAGCTGCTGTGTGGCCGGGGACGTGGAATCCCATGTGGACGTGGGACAGGGAACCAGAGGTCTGCCCAGTCTACCTCTGCCCCCGCTGCAGCCTCCAAGCCCTCCTAGTCCGTCCCCTCACTCCCATCCAGTTGGTGGCAGGATTCGTCATCACCTGCCCCACTGGGAATCCATCACTACGGACAGGTGGGTTTTTCAGATCGTTCGAAAGGGCTACTCCCTCCCTTTCGAATCTGCCCCTCCCTCTCTCAGCCAACTCCCGGAGGATCATTTGGCACTTCTCCGCCAGGAAGTCACGGCTCTCTTGGCCAAGGGAGCTATAGAGAAGTTCACTGTGCCAGAAGTAGGTCGTGGTTGTTATTCCCGCAACTTTCTGGTACTGAAAAAGGGCAAGAGCTTACGTCCTATACTAGAACTTTGGGACCTCAACTACTTTCTCAAGTAGGAGAAATTCAAAATGCTCACCCTGGCTCAGGTTCTGTCTGCCTTAGACCCAGGAGACTGGATGGTAGTGTTGGACTTGTAGGACGCTTATTTCCACATCCCCATCCTGCCTGCCCACATATGTTACCTACGATTTGTGGTAGGTCACAAGCACTATCAGTTTACCGTGCTCCCCTCCGGCCTTACCAGCGCCCCTCGGTTGTTCACGAAAGTGATGGCGGTGGTTGCAGCTCATTTGTGCAGGTTAGGGGTCTCAGTCTTTCCTTACCTCAATAACTGGCTGTTGAAGGCGGACTCGCCCCAGAAAGTCATCTCTCACCTTCAGACTATGGTGAACCTGTTGCACACGCTGGGGTTCACTATAAACGTGCTGAAGTAACACCAGACTCCCTCTCAGATGCGCCCTTTCATTGGAGCTGTTCTGGACACAGTGCAGTTTCAGGCTTATCGTCCCGAAAAGAGAGTCCAAGATATTCAGACTATGATTCCGATCTTTCAGCCTCTGTCTTGGGTTTCAGTGAGACTGACTCTGAGGCTGCTTGGCCTTATGGCCTCCTGCATCCTGCTAGTGACACATGCCAGATGGCATATGCGGGCTCTGCAGTGGGACTTGAAGTTCCAGTGGGCGCAGCATCAGGGGAATCTCTCTGACATGGTCCAGATCTCAGAGGGGACTGCGAAAGACCTGCAGTGGTGGCTTTGAATCCGCATTGGGTCCATGGCAGATCCCTCTTCCTTCCCTAGCCAGATCTATCTATAGTGACAGATGCGTCACTTCTGGGTTTGGGTGGCCACATGTGAGAGGCAGAGATCAGAGCCCTCTGGTCTCTGGCGGAGTCTGGGCTCCACATCAATCTTCTGGAGCTCCGGGCAATCAGCCTTGCGTTGAAAGCATTTCTTCCCTCTCTCAAAGGGAGAATAGTGCAGGTGTTCATGAACAATACTACAGCCATGTGGTACTGCAACAAACAGGGCGGATTAGGGTCCCGACACTTTGTCAAGAGGCACTAGACTCTGGACATGGCTGGAACATCAGAGCATTATCCTGGTGATTTAACATCTGGCGGGTTCTCTCAACGTTAGAGCGGACGAACCTAGCCGTCGATGCACAGCGATCACAAATGGTGTCTCTATCCGGAGGATG
The DNA here is from genome assembly GCF_031143425.1 of Pleurodeles waltl. Lineage (NCBI taxonomy): Eukaryota > Metazoa > Chordata > Amphibia > Caudata > Salamandridae > Pleurodeles > Pleurodeles waltl. The sequence goes on along the minus strand of NC_090437.1, from coordinate 1,081,769,922 downwards.
TGCAAGGTCTCTTTATAGCAGTGGGGAGAGCCTCGGTTAGATCTGTTCACCTCCGCAGAGAATGTGCAATGTCAACTGTTTTGCGCATTGGAGTTTTCAAGACGGCAATCGTCTGAGACGCTTTTTGTCTCGAATGGGACTCGGGCCTCCTTTACGCCTTTCTGCCTATACCACTTCTGCTCAGAGTTCTCAAGAAGATCAGGAACGACTGGGCCCAAGTCATCTTGGTGGCTCCGGACTGGGCACAGAGGGTATGGTATCCAGAGCTATTGAGTATGGCAATTGATCATTCACTCAGACTGCCTCTTCGGATGGATCTTCTGTCGCAGTAGCAGGGGACGGTTCTCCACCCGAACCTGTCCAATCTCTGCCTTCATGTGTGGGGACTGACCTTGGACAGTTGACGACTTTTGATCTTCTACCCGAAGATTGTGATGTTATCTTGGCAGCCAGTCATCCCTCCACCAAAACAGTATACGCCTGTCGTTGGCATTGATTTGTGGCATGGTGCACCAACAAATCTGTTGATCCCCTCTCTGCCCCACTCTCTGAGGTTCTTTTGTTCATTCATGCTTTGGCCAAGCAGGGCTCTGCTTTGGGCACCCTTAAATGGTATTTATCTATGATGTCGACCTTTCTTAGGTTACCTGATCAGCCCTCACTCTTTAAATCTTCTATTGTGAGTAGATTCTAAAAGGTCTCACCCATTTATTTCCTCCCACTCCATTTATCATGCCTCAGTGGGACCTGAATCTTGTCCTTATTTATTTAATGTGTACTCCCTTTGAGCCGATGCACAATTGTCCATTATGGCTCCTCACCTTTAAAACTGTCTTTCTTGTTGCTATTACCTCAGCTCGCAGGGTGAGTGAGCTTCAGGCCCTTTCGTCCAAACCTCCATACTTGTTTCTGTGCACCCTGACAAAGTGGTGTTGCACACTAAGGCTTCTTTCCTTCCAAAGGTGGTTATGCCTTTTCATGTAGGCCACTCCATCACCCTGCCTACTTTCTACGCACCCCCACATCCTATTCATGAGGAGGAGAGACTCCACCGCCTGGACCCAAAAAGAGAGTTGGCATTCTATCTTAATCGTACTGAAGATTTCCGGGTGGACGATCAACTCTTTGTCAGGTATGTGGGTGTGAAGAAAGGGAAGACTGTGCAAAAAGTACCATCTTTCGATGGATACTTCTTTGCATCAAGATGGGCTAGGCTTTGGCCAAGAAGCAACCCCCTGAGGGCTTGCATGCTCATTCCACCAGAGCAAATCCTGCTTCCACTGCGCTAGCACACGGAGTTCTGGTCCTGGATATCTGCCAGGCAGCTAAGTGGGCGTCCCTGCACACGTTTGCTAAACACTACTGCCTGGACAGTCAGGTCCATCGGGCCGGCTACTTTGGTCGTTCGGTCCTGCAGGACTTCCTAGTATGATCTTGGTTGGCAACCCACCACCGAGGATGGCATTGCTTGGGTATCTATTCTAAGGTAAGGAATCTGCAACTAGAAGTCTCTATCAGATGTACAGGTTACTTACCTTCGGTAACAAAATATCTGGTAGAGACATATTCTAGTTGCAGATTCCTTACCGACCCACCCATCCTTCCCGCCTGCGAACTGATTTCTAGGACAGGGATTCCCCCTTCAGGTTCTTAGCTCTGGCACACAAATCTCAGTGTTCTTAGCGGCTCTGCGCTTTGGCGTGGAAAGTCGTTAAAAGAAACTGACATCACTATTCTGAGGCGGCGTCTATGTACTACTCCCAACGTCATCACGGCTACGACGCCGACGATGCCCGTGGAGTCGACCGACGCCACCTACCGACGCGCAAGGGTATTGCTTGAAGAAAAATCTCCGGGTCCAGTATGACACCTGGGAGAAATTCTAAGGTAAGGAATCTGCAACTAGAATATGTCTCTAACAGATATTTTGTTACCGAAGCTTGTACAACAGGCTTAAACTTTGATATTAGGAAATACATGTCATGTATATGTTCCACATTCTGCTGATCTGATTTTGAACAAAACAAAGACACAGCATTTTGGGGGTGATTCTGACCGCGGCGGACGGCGGTTGCCGCCCACCAAGCAGTACCCGCCGAAAGACCGCTCCGCGGTCAAAAGACCGCAGCGGTCATTCTGGCTTTCCCACTGGGCTGGCGGGCGAACGCCGAAAGTCCGCCCGCCAGCCCAGCGGGAAACACCCTTCCCACGAGGAAGCCGGCTCAGAATGGAGCCGGCGGAGTGGGAAGGTGCGACGGGTGCAGTTGCACCCGTCGCGAATTTCAGTGTCTGCAAAGCAGACACTGAAATTCTTTGTGGGGCCCTCTTACGGGGGCCCCTGCAGTGCCCATGCCATTGGCATGGGCACTGCAGGGGCCCCCAGGGGCCCCACGACACCCCATACCTCCATCCTGTTCCTGGCGGGTGAACCGCCAGGAACAGGATGGCGGTATGGGCTGTCAGAATCCCCATGGCGGCGCAGCAAGCTGCGCCGCCATGGCGGATTCCCATGGGCAGCGGAAAGTCGGCGGTACACCGCCGGCTTTCCGCTTCTGGCCGCGGCTGTACCGCCGCGGTCAGAATGCCTGGCGGAGCACCACCAGCCTGTTGGCGGTGCTACCGCCAACCTCCGCCATGGCGGTAATTACCGCCAGGGTCAGAATGACCCCCTTTATGCTTAATTGTCACATTATGAGTTACAGTGGTATGCCCCCAATGTTATTCTGCATCAGTGTACCACCTTGTTGAATCTAGCTATCCTTATGTCTCTGCCTGAGGAGATGAAGGATTTACCAGACTACTATGTCCTCATAACTAAGAACAGACTAAAGGGTGAATTGATCTAACAAATGTTTCCTTTCAGGAAAGAGATAGGGGTATATGGTTAGATGGGTCCTGTTTTAAATTGCCAAATGGTGATACTACTGTTGCATATGCTGTTTCCACTGTTGTTGAAACTTCAAAAATTACACAATCATCCCCACAAGCAGAAGAGTTCATCGCAATGACTAGAGCATGTGAACTAATGAAGGGGTTGAGAGTAAATATGTATACTGATAGTCAGTAGCCCATACCTTTCAAAAGCTGTGGCAAGAGAGTGGATTTCTCACTTCCACAAGAGAGAAAATAAAGCATGGCTTGGTCATTGTAAAATTGTTGAATGCTTTATCCCTACCAAAGAAATTAGGCATTATAAAAGTGCTCATATGAAAATCATTGATAATATTGGTAAAGGTAATGCTTTTGCAGACTACATGGCAAAACAAACAGCTCACACTGAAAATGCTTTAATGTATATATCTCATTGTGTTAATGTATTGACAGTTGACCCTGTACACTTAAGTCCCCAAAAGCTGCAGAAGTTAGCAGCTCCTGGGAGATACAAGAATGGCAAAAGGAAGAAACGTCATTGAATGATATTTGGGTGAGACCTGGGGGAAGAGTAAGATTGCCTGATGGAATGGTTCAAAATATGGTATTAAGGGGCATATTTATACTCCGTTTGCGCCAAATTTGCGTCGGTTTTTTCGACGCAAATTCGGCGCAAAATTAACGCCATATTTATACTTTGGCGTTAGGCGCGTCTAGCGCCAAAGTAGGAGTAAAGAGCGTCATTTTTTTGCGTGAACGCCTTCCTTGCGTTAATGAGATGCAAGGTAGGCGTTCCCGTCCAAAAAAATGACTGCGCCGCAAATGCGTCGTATTTATACTCCCGGGCAAAAATCACGCCCGGGAGTGGGCGCGTCAAAAAAACCCGCATTTGCGCCGCTTTTTAACGCCTGGGTCAGGGCAGGCGTTAAGGGACCTGTGGGCTCAAAATGAGCCCACAGCTGCCCTCCCATGCCCCCAGGGACCCCCCCTGCCACCCTTGCCCACCCCAGGAGGACACCCAAGGATGGAGGGACCCACCCCAGGGACATTCAGGTAAGTTCAGGTAAGTATACATTTTTTTATTTTTATATTTTTTTTGTGGCATAGGGGGGCCTGATTTGTGCCCCCCTACATGCCACAATGCCCAATGACCATGCCCAGGGGACAGAAGTCCCCTGGGCATGGCCATTGGGCAAGGGGGCATGACTCCTGTCTTTACTAAGACAGGAGTCATGTAAATGGCGTCTGGGTGTCGTTAGAAATGGCGCAAATCGGGTGGAGGCGATTTTTTTGCGTCAACCTGACTTGCACCATTTTTAAGACGCCCTAACGCCATTTTTCCCTACGCCGGCGCTGCCTGGTGTACGTGGTTTTTTTCCACGCACACCAGGCAGCGCCGGTCTGCTTGCGCCGGCTATCGCCATTCAATAAATACGGCGCCCGCATGGCGCTTCAGAATGGCGTTAGCCGGCGCAAAAATTTTTGCCGCTAAACTGCGTTAGCGCATTTTAGCATCAAAAAGTATAAATATGGGCCTAAGTATACACGGACACGTCCATTTGGGGAAGGATGCAATGCGCAGGCACGTCTCACAGTTTTGGTACATCAAGATTTTGTGCAAACATGCTGAAGCCGTACGTCACAGTGCATGAATTGTGGGCTGCATAATGCTGGAAAGGAAATATCAATGGATGAGGACCTTTTATACCATTTGAGGCACCTTTTGAACATTTGCAAATTGACTATCTAGAGATGCCTCCAACAAACAAATATCAGTCTGTACTGGTGGTAGTCTGTATGTTTTCAGGCTGGATAGAAGCCTACCCTACTAAATCAAATGATGCCAAAGTACTTGTTGAAGGAACTATTTCTAAGGTCAAGTTGCCTAAAATATTATAGTCCGACAGTGGGCCTCATTTTTGAACAAAGTAATGTACTGGGAGACTAAAGCCTTTGCCATCAAGCAGAAGTTTAATTGTGTATATCATCCATAAGCAGCGGGTGCAGTGGAGAAAGAAAATGGCATACTGAAAGCCAAAATTGTGAAAATGTGCTGAAACTACCTTGACATGGGTGGATGCTCTGCCATTGGAACATATGAGTATACATGGTACACCTGGTTTAACAAATAAACTGAGCCCCCATGATATCATCACAGGGCTCCTGATGTCTGCCTGAGGGGGGGGGGAGGGCTGCCACATTGCATTTGTCTAATGAATTCCTAAGAGACTATTGTATTGCCCAGACTAAGTAAGTACAACTTTTGCACCAGCAGGTGAAGGAAGCCTTGGCAGAACCTATGCAGAATCCAGGACATGATCTGAAGCCTGGCAAATAAGTCCTTGTAAAAAATTGGTCTGCAGCAGAGTTGGAAAGGTCCAGTAGAAATTCTGATGGTGACTCTTGGAGAGGAAATGAAATATAAAGAAATTACGCTATATCAGACATCGGTAGAAAACAATAAAAAATCAAATGTGGTGAAAGAGCACTGTTTTGGTGGCCAATTGCCTCTACTTCTGAGTCTGAATCTAACACTCCCACTAATAATGTCATGCCTCATTATGCTGAAAAAGCAAATTTACATCTTCAGGAATTACAGGAAGCTGCTCCACCATATGAAAAACAGTTATAGGAGACTAGAGGGTGCTCACAGTCAGGGGATGACTTAGTTTATAAGCAGATATCTATAGGTAAACCAGTGATGCCTCAGGCTTTACTTATAATAGCTCTTGATCAATTGAACTTACCACCCTTCATCACAAGAAATCATTTATCTATGCAAATACAACAAAATTGGTTTCTTCCCAACTTACAAGATATGCCAAGCCATGTACCTTTAAAATTTTACTGTTTGTCAATTATTATCTCCAAATCCACCATTAAAAGTGGTAAATTCTACCATTCCACTAGCACAAGTTCCTTTTAAAGCTCTCCATCTTGACTTTTTGGACATGATAGAAAGGTGCAACAACTATCGGTATCTCATAGTTGTAGTTTGTCCTTTTCTCTCGATGAATTGAAGCAGGACCTTGCGCCCATTGTGATGCTAAGTCAGCTGCTACTTTTCTGATTCATGAGGTGAGTCCCCACTGGTGAATTCTAGAAGGGACAAGATCTGATAACGGAACACACTTTGTTAATGCAATCTTCACACATCTCACAACAATGCTAGGGATAAAACCTAAATTATTTTCTGTTTATCATCCCCAGAGCAACAGCATCATGGAGCACCTTAATGATCTGCTGAAGAATACGCTCAGCAAGTTATGTGCCATGTTACATAAGAAGTGGTTGTATTGCGTACCATTGGCCCTTTTCTCCCTTAAGAACACACCTAGCTCTGATCATCACTTTGCACCCCATCAGATAGTGACAGGGAGGCTTATGAATACTCAAATACCGTCCGCCAGAAGTAAGGTACAGGTAAAAAGTACAGCTGAAATCCTGAATGATGAAATGCATGCTTATCTTTTAGAATGAACCAAAGCAGTAAAGTTCATTTCCAATCAGGTAACCAAGGTAAACGAGAAGTTTGCCATTGCTGAGGTTGCCCCCCGCAGTTGCGCATATAGGTGATACAGTTTTTTTTAGTAATTGTGTTAAAAAATCGAGAGAGAGCGAAGGTTTGATGGTCCTTTTGCCATGACAATGCTTATTCCCACTGCTCTCAAGGTAGATGCCCGGAAGCCTTGGATTCATTTATTGGACATTCGATTGAACCCTGCATCACACTAGAAACTGCCAGCGATATAAATGGAACAAGAGAAGGAAGAAGCTTGAGACCGTAAAGATATCCCCTCCATCTCTGTCATTGGACAATTCTCTGCTTTTTAACAGTCTTTTGAACTAGAAAAATGAAAGTTATTTATTTTTGTTTTCTTTTTCCTTTTTTGTCTCTTATTACTATCACTTCTACTATTGCTCTTTCATAGTAACATATATTCTGGTTCTACTAATTACATCATACACCGGAAAAGATCATCTTCTACATATGATAATGTGTCCCGTAGTATTAATTCCAGTTTATTAGATAACATGTGGTACCAGCACATGCCAGATATAGGTTCAGAAAATACTAATGTATCATGTTTTGTTTGCGCTTTAATTCCTTATGCCACAGGAACAGATAGGTTACATCCAACTAAGGAAGTGCTCCCAAGCACAGTTGTATGTCCTTTACATCTCTATTTGTGTATGAATAAGGCTCAAATGTAGCCAACACATGTCAGAGTAGTACAGTTTCTAGTTAATACCACAAAATATGACTCTTCAGGAGACGTTTTATACATCATTACAGATAGACAGGACATCAAGGATGAAATAGTAAGAATGAAGAAAACGGGTCATCCTGAAACTGCAGAATGGATACAAATAATCTTAGGTTTAGGGTTTTTAGGAGTGACACGCTCGCCCACCCGCCCACTGAGTGTAGTAGTTATTAAGTAAATCCTTTACCCCCAGATTGTATGTAGGCCAGGATTTTGAATTACTGGATCAGTTTATGCCCATGATCAATGGCATCCTGATATTGAATTTTCATATAGGATTATTTCATTATGGAATGGAACAGATATTAGCCAGAATGCAGTAATACAGTGTGTGAGTATCTGGGACAACAATGTTGTACATTTCACTTGGGTAGATAGTACAGTAAGTACTCAGACAGTCATGAAATAAATGTTTCTTTATGTGTCAGAGGAAACAGCACCGTTAATGTAGGCAGAAACTGCAGTGCCACAATAGATAAAGCTGACATGCATGGGGGCACCATCAGACTAATTGGCAGTGTGGAGAACATCTGTATGCTTTTCACCAGTACGGAATGGCCTATGTACCATGATCATCTTGCATGCCCCTGTTTTGGTAATTCCTGGAGTCAATTTGTCAATGCTTCATCAACACCCCATGACCTGTCCAATGATCTTGCTACATCATTACCAAAGAAGAACTGCAGAGTATTATGGCACTACCACTTGGAATGATGTGCCCCAAGAGTACCGGTTGTTTAATGATGCACAGTTGTTATTTGGAAGTATTCTGCCATTTGCTCAGGCAAAGGCAACAGCTCAATGGATACAGATAACTCGATGGAAACGTCTGAAGTCTATAAACACTACAAAAGATGGATTCAATGCCATAAAAAAGTGTTGTGCACTATACAAATGATAATAATGCAGTACTGTTATATACTTAACCTTATGACGGACATGGAAGGAGGGGTATGTGAAAATACTGGAACTGCTTATTGTACATATGTACCAGCAAATGATGTGGACAATGGAAGTTTGTCGGAGGCCATACAAACTTTGCATAATCTACAGAAGAAAATGGGCCCCAGATAATTGGCTTAGTGAGTGTTTTTCTTTATTACCACCCTGGATGTCGGGACTGTTAGGAGCCTTGCTGCCAGCTCTTGTGGCTTTGTTGTTGATATGTTTTGGTATTCAATTAGTTTTAGCATGTTGTAGAAGGATTAGTACAAAGGTGGGAAGGATGTTTCCTGTTAGGACACCAACACAAGTAGTAGATGCTCAGAGCAATATATATCTCCTTGTGCCAAGTGCAGACCAAGGTTTAGATTCAGTAGCTGAATATCAACTAGAAGGGTGAGTTTTGGAGAGGAAATTAAATATGAAGAAATTATGCTACATCAGACATCAGTAGAAAATGATTTAGAATCATATGTGGTGAAAGAACAGTGTAGGCCTAAAATTTGTGCTGATGCCAGAGAGGTGAGGGATTCACTTGAAAACAGAATGCATGAACAGCAGGGTCTTACTTAAAGTAAAACCCGTGTTTGTGAGCCATAAGGTATTTAGGCCCTCATTATGACATTGGCGGTAAATTCCACTTACCGCCATGCCGACTGCCGCCAACATACCGCCGCCGCAGATATCCGCCAACCATATTATGACACACACATACCAATCCGTCACTATACAGCACACACACAAGTCTGCCAGCCCAAAGGTCAGTGATAAACTGGCGGTATCCAAACCAACACCGTTACGCCAACAGAACAGCACCCACAACATTATGATCCACAAATCACTGCAGCGGGCATTCAATGGTGGTAAACCATTGGCGGTACATACGCGCTCAAAATACACACAACCTAACAAAACAACACCACATTGGACAATTTAAATAAAACACACCACACCCACACCACTATAAAACACACACCCGCATTACCCACACCCCTTTACGACTACAAACCATTGCCAACAGAGAGAGAGACAGCAAGAGCACCCACACACCCAGAGCCACATACCACCATCACCTATCCACCACCCACGCACCTCACAACACACACCCCAACACATCACCCTACACACCCTCACCCACACCACTCACACCACACTCATGGCACCACAACGACACCCCAGGTTCTCTGAGAAGGAACTAAGGGTCATGGTGGAGGAAATCATCCGGGTAGAGCCACAGCTATTTGGATCACAGGTGCAGCAGATATCCATTGCTAGGAAGATAGAGCTATGGCGGAGGATCGTGGACAGGGTCAACGCCGTGGGACAGCACTAAAAAACAAGGGATGACATCAGGAAGAGGTGGCACGACCTACGGGGGAAGGTACGTTCCATAGCAGCAAGACACCAACTCGCTGTACAGAGGACTGGCTGTGGACCCCACCTCCTCCCCACAACATGGGAGGAGCAAGTCTTGGCAATCATGCATCCTGAGGGCCTAGCAGGAGTAGGAGGAGGACTGGACTCTTGTAAGTCAATTCCCTATTACTACCACCCCCCTACCTGCATGCCATCCCAGACCCCACCCTCACCCTCACTCCCATCACTCCACCACCTCCCACACACCCCACCATCACAACCCACTCATCACAATGCCAAGCCCCGCATGCAACACCAATGCATGGACACCCCTCCAGACCTGCATGGACACCTATCAGCACAGCATGCACACTAGAGAGAATCACCTAGCCCACCTAATAACAACTCACACAAGACAAAGCTGCCAGGCAAATCCAACCTAAGATGACAACACACCCATGCACAATATGTCACACACAGAAACAATAACACTGCATTTACACTCCCACAGGTAGCCCAGCCAATGTCACCGGCGAAGAGGTGCCAGCAACATCCAGTCCCCCCACAGAAGAGGCCCACAGTGATGACAGCAGCTCTGGTCAACTGGATTTGGATGACCAACCTGGCCCATCAGGGACCTCCGGACAGTCGGTTACCCAGGCACACTCTCACACCACCACAGAGCCTCCCCCCTCAGGAAACACCACCACAGCACCCACCCTGTGGGCCCATACCTCTGTTCCCAGGAGACGTCAATCAGCAGTGTGTCCACCACTACAGGGACCCCAGGCCACCCCACAAACACAGGACAATCAGGGACCTGGGGTCATAGGCAGTGGGCACACGGTTCAGGGGACAGAGGACAACAGGGGAGCTGGGAGGACTGCTGGTCGACAGGGGGAGGACAGGCCCAGGGAACCGACCCTCCAGGAGGCACTTACTGCGATCAACATACCAACATTCCCATGATACGCTGGGCCAGATTCTGGACAAGTTGCAGGAGAACATGCGGCTGCAGGAGGGACAGTACCTGGGGATCAGGGAGGACTTGAAGGCCATAAACACCACCCTGGACTCCATTGTAGGGGTGCTGGCAGACATGGCCAACAGTATGAGGGAGGCAGTGGCACACCTCCGGGCCCCTGACACTAGCCAAACCACTGAACAGCCATCCACCTCTGCTGCTGCTAGTGGACAGGAAGCCCTGCCACAGAACCAATAGACCACCAGCACCCCTCCCCCTGCAGAAGGAGAACCACCCCGCAAATGTTCCCTGTGATCCAGGCAGAAGCCAGAGACTATTGCCAAGACCCCCACCAGGAAATAAGACTCTCCTGATTGTCACCTTTGTGTCCCACTCTGTCACCCTGTCCATCTTGAACTGCCATTGCTCCCCTTCCTATGGCACCTTGGACAATGCACCTGTGATACAAATAGACTGGACTCTAACCTGGACTTTCCTCCATCATCACCCCAGCCCATTGCACTACCACCTCTTCTTCAGAGCACTGCAATAAACACACTTTGATAAAATACAATTATGGTGTATGTCAAATGTTTTCAAAATGTAGTAGTTTAACCAGGTTCAAACATTGCAATTCAACTGTACAGTAATGTCTACACTGGAAAGACCTGTAGTTGGCTGCACTGAACACACCAGGAGCAATAGTGGGGCACCAACATCTGCAAAAAGAGATGCTAAAGGGTACAGTGAGTAGGCATAGAAGTAGGAATGTACAGCCTGCCAGTGACAATGTCACACACCAAACTGTCAATTATATGTGTATTAACACTGTCTTACCTGTGTTTCATTGGAAGTATTGACAAATAATTGCACTTCTGTTGTCCTCATCCTCATCCTCTGCCTCCTCATCTTCTCTGTCTACATGATCCACTGCTGCCACACAGCCATCTCCAGCCTCCACCTCCTGCAGAAATGGCACCTGGCAACGCAAGGCAAGGTTGTGCAACATACAGCATGCCACGATGATCTGTCAGATCTTCCTGGGTGAGTAGCACAGGGATCCACCTGTAAGATGGAGGCAATGAAACCTGGCCTTCAGGAGGCCAAAGGTCCTCTCAATAATCCTTCTTGTTTGCCCATGTGCCTCATTGTAACGTTCCTCTGCCCTTGTCCTGGCATTCTTCACAAGAGTCAGTAGCCATGAGAGGTTGGGGTAATCAGAGTCACCTTCAAATATCGAGGGACAACTGTTAGCCACACACTCACCCTTAGGGCCCACACCATACCCATACACCAACATCCACTGGGTGGAAACCAGGGCTGACCTATTAGCCATACCCTGTGCCTCTGGGGTTGGGCCATCACATTTGGAATGCTGCTATTCCTCAGGATAAAGGCATCATGCACAGACCCAGGATACTTGGCATTGACGTGGGAGATGTACTGGTCCACCAGGCACACCATCTGGACATTCATGGAGTGAAAACTCATTCGATTTCTGAACATCTGTTCATTTCACCGGGGGGGGGGGACAAATGTAATATGTGTTCCATCGATTGCCCCAATGATGTTGGGGATATGTCCCATTGCATAGAAGTCAGCTTTTACTGCGGCCAAATCCTCCATCTGGGGGAAAACGACGTAGCTGCACATGTGTTTAATCAGGGCAGACAACACTCTGGTCAGCACTATTGAGAACATTGGCTGTGACATTCCTGCTGCCAAGCCCACTGTCACTTGGAAAGAACCAGTTGCCAGGAAATGGAGCACAGATAGGACTTGCACAAGAAGGGGCATCCCGGTGGGGTGCCGGATAGCAGATATTGGGTCAGGCTCCAATTGGGCACAAAGCTCAGTGATTGTGGCCCTGTCAAGTCTATAAGTGAGGATAATGTGCCTGTCCTCCATTGTTGCCAAGTCCACCATGGGGTCTGTACACAGTGGTATGTCTCCATCTCCTATTCATCCGCAGCGGTTGCAATCTATGTGGCAACTGGTCATTATCTGTACATTGTAACCACTACAGTTAAAATGTTTTTTTTAATTGTTACAATATGTTGGTGCTATAGGTCCAGAATGTGAAATTGTATACTGTGACGCAGTAGGACCCATGGCCTGCGCCCCCCCTGAAATGGCGTCCGCCTGTCCTGTATGGAGGGACAAGTGGAAATGAGGTAATTCCGCTGACGTTGTGTGCCGTTGCGGGAGGCGGTCGAGAACCACCTTGCAACTCCTCATTGGTTATCATTGGACCCTATGGGGTAAAGTGGCCAATGGTGATGTACCTTTCCCTGTGTCTATTTTCCTGCAGGTCAGTGCCCATCAAAAGATGGGTATTTGGCGTGCCATCGCGAAGGACGTGCAGACCCTGGGGGAGTCTATGGCAGGCGGAACACCCACTGTCGGAAACGGTGGGAGGACCTAAGACACTGGGCACGGAAGATGGTGAAGGCCCAGCTGGGGATGGCCTCCCAATGAGGGGGTGGTGCCCGTCGAGCCCTGACCCCCCTGATGGCCCACATACTGGCGGTGGCCTATCCAGAGCTAGATGGGCGCTTGGGGGCATCACAGCAGTACAGTGCCATAATTTACAACTTACACCTGGTGGTGTGGTATCCGGGTAGGGGGGTGGGCCCTGGGTGGGCCCTGTGGGTTTCCCTAGCCCAGGCCTGGTATTGCAGAGTAGGTCCCATGTTGTGCAGGATTCTGATGTGAAAGTCCTGCAACGAAGCTAGTAGGCATCCACTACTGGGCAGGGGTCTGTGGGTGTTAGGTATGCTGCAATTTGCATTAGATGTCCCTATCCATGGGCTGGTGACTAGCATTGTGACTGGTAGTGCATTGCCTAATGCGTAGGGTTGTTCCCTGTGTGTTGTGTACGCCAACGGTGGTGTTGGTGCCGCCACTGACCAAGTGTATCCTTTGTCTCTTCCTCCCCTTTTTGTTTTGTTACCCTGTCCTTATGTGCATTAGCATCATCTGGCGGAGGAGCAGAGGCACCAGCGACAGAGGGAGCTGCATCCCACAGGACCCAGGAGGCCGAATCAACCGATGGTGAGGGCACCAGTGGGACGGAGGGTGAGGGGAGCACCACGGCGGAAACTGGAGGGGACAGTTCAGACACGGATACCTCCTCCGATGGAAGCTCCCTGGTGGTGGTGGACACCTCTGTGCCCACCTCAGCTACAGCCGCCACCCCCTGTACCAGAACCCCCCTCCCAGCAGCCCCTCAGCGAGTTTCCTGTGCCCGCTCACCCAGGTGGGTGGGCATCTCCTTCGCTCCAGGCACCTCAGGCCCTGCCCCAGTTAGCCCTGCTGCGCTCAGTGAGGAGGCTATTGACCTCCTGCGATCCATCTCTGTTGGGCAGTTAACCATTGTGAATGCCATCCAGGGGATGGCAGCCCAAATGCAACAGTCCAATGCATTTCTGGAGGGCATTCACACTGGCTTGGCGGCCCAACAGAGATCAATCCAGGCTCTGGCCTCCTCTCTGATGGCAGCCATTGTCGCTGTTTCCACACTCCCCCTCCAACTTTCCCTTCCCAATCCCATTCCCCTTATCCCCAACCTATCCCAAGCACACAGTCAGCCAACCAGGCACCCAGGACAACACACAAGGCCACACTTCATCCCACAGTACACACCTATAACTGGCAGTCACCACCCCCACATCCATGCACATCCCACTGTGTCTATGCCCCCCTCCTCCCAAAGTACACAAGCACAAGCACTCAGACACCTAACAGCCATCCACCTCACAACAGCATCCAGCCCATGCACCTGCACCCAAACATAGCAGACTGACACCTCCTACCACCACTCCCTCTTCCTCCACTCCCAAACCATCTCCCTCTTCCCGCCCCAATGTCCCTAAAAAGCTTTACGTCGCCAACATTGACCTCTTCCCTAGCTCCCCCCGTGCCTCACGGTAGGCCAGGAAGATCAAAACCCAGGCAAGCTCCTCACCCACCTAGTCCACAGGCACAGTAGTGTCCCCAGCCACTCCAGGTGGGAAAGGATCCTGGCCACCAGCCAGGCAAACGGAAAGGGTGTCTGCCCCAAGTGCGTCAAGGAAGGGCAAGGAGTCAGCCCCAGCTGCAGGAAGGAAGGGCAAGGAGGCAGCACCAGCTGCGGGAAGGAAGGGCAAGGAGCCTGCAACAGCAGGCAGTAGAGAAAAGGGGCCAAGTCCTGGACCTCAGTCGGAGCCCCCACCACCAACCATGGTGGTGCAGCCGTCCGAGGCTGCAAGGGATGGGCTGGAGCCTCCCCCCACCACTGCCAGCACTGCCACCAGCACCGCCACCAGCAGCAGCTACCCCTGTGGGCAGCTGTCCGAGGCTGCAGGGGATGGGCTGGAGCCTCCCCCCACCACTGCCAGCACCGCCACCAGCAGCAGCAGCCCCAGTGGGCAGCAGTCCGAGGCTGCAGGGGTTGGGCTGGAGCCTCCCCCACCACTGCCAGAACCACCACTGCCACCACTGAGCAGGCATCACCGCTGGTGGACATTGTGTAGTCCTGCATCCATGGGCTGTTGTGGGTATGACACCCAGGTGAGAATCTGAGACCTTGCACTCCCCAAGATCTGCATCACAGGGCACAATGCCCCCTCCTGAACCAGTGGAGAAGCCATCCACTCACCCCATCCTCCCCAGAATGAAGCTCACAGGGCACGATGCCCCCTCCAGAACCAGTGGGCAAGTCACCCACTTGAGAGACTGTGGCCTTGCACTCCCCAGGACAGAGTAATGGGCATGTTGCCCCCTCCAAAGCAAGTGGGCAAGTCACTCACTTGAGAAACTGTGGCCTTGCACTCCCCAGGACCGATCACAGGGCATGTTGCCCCCTTCAGAGCCAGCGGGCAAGTCACCCACTTGAGAGACTGTGGCCTTGCACTCCCCAGGATAGAGTAATGGGCATGTTGCCCCCTCCAAAGCAAGTGGGCAAGTCACTCACTTGAGAAACTGTGGCCTTGCACTCCCCAGGACCGAGCACAGGGCATGTTGCCCCCTCCAGAGCCAGCGGGCAAGTCACCCACTTGAGAGACTGTGGCCTTGCACTCCCCAGGACAGAGTAATGGGCATGTTGCCCCCTCCAAAGCAAGTGGGCAAGTCACTCACTTGAGAAACTGTGGCCTTGCACTCCCCAGGACCAAGCACAGGGCATGTTGCCCCCTCCAGAACCAGTGGGCAAGTCACCCACTTGAGAGACTGTGACCTTGCACTCCCCAGGACAAGTCAGTGGGTAAGTCACCCACTTGAGAAACTGTGGCGTTGCACTCCCCAGGGCAGAGTGATGGGCATGTTCCCGCCTCCAGGACCAGTGGCGTTGTACCATCTTCTGGCTGAGGTGCCCCCCCACACCCCATCCCCCTGAGGTGCCTGGCTATTTTTGACCTGATACCCCTGCAGTGTTCTCTCCGTGTTGTTGCAGGAGTGAGGTGGGGCCTTGGACTTTGTGATGTGGCCCTGTGGCCCAGGAACATTGAGGACTGGGCAGTGTCCCTTGATTTGTAAATATGTATATACTTTTTTATTTTGATGCACGTATTACTACTATATTTATCTTGTTACACTCTTTTTACTCTATTTATTTGTCCTTGCATTATTCCTGAGCGGTACGGGGTGAATATGTTATGTTTCTGCATCTGCTTGTGTATGGTGCTGGGGGTGGGGTGTTGCGTGTGTGTGTCACTCTCTTTTTCCTCCCCCCTCCCCTGTGTGCTAGACGGCAGTACTAACCGCGGTCGTCTTCGCCGGCGTTGGTGTTTGTAGTGGAGCAGAACGTAGAAGAGCATGGAGAACACATGCAACTCGGGCTCCATGGCGATGTGGTTCTTTCTTGAGTCTCCAGAGGTGCCCTGTTTCCCTTCTGTGCAGTGTTTCCACCAGGCTTTTGATGTCGTTGGTACCACCCCGGAAAAGGTGGCGGATTGGTGTGTCATTATACAGTGGACGGAACATTGTCTTCCGCCTGGCTGTAGGCGGTTACCGCCATGGTGCCTGTTGATTTCGCCTTGGCGGTCGGTGTCTTAAAGTGGCTGTCTGTCGGTTTCTGCCGTGGTCATAATTTCATAGTTATTACCGCCACTATATCACCGACCACCAGGGTTGTAATGAGGACCTTATTGTCTTAAGCACACAGGCACATATTCTGTTGTCTCAGTAAATTTAAAATGTGATTGAAGAATGGGGTGTATTCTGTTGAAGAATGGAAGTAGGAGACTGACTTAGCCTAGAGTATGGAATAACTGATAAGAGATCTTGGGAGCAGAGTGATAAGTCACACTCAGAAATACACATGCATTCGAGAGAAGTAACTGGTTAGTTTGTTAAGCATTGTGAGAACTGCAATAAAGAATGTATAAGAAGTAAGTTAAAGGTTAAGACACACTGGTGATGTGATTTTGCAACAAGTATGTAATTGCTAACCTTACCGGTTAACCTTTTGTAATAAGCATTGTTCAACTTACTATATAAGTGGGTGCCTGTGAAGCAGCAAATTGAGACCAGCTGTTTACCTGTATGGAGATAGCTACTCTCCCTACCGTGATAGTAAAAAGATGTATTTTGGCTTCCCAAGTGGAGTTTTGACATTTTTATCTTGTTTCCCCGCAACATGATCAATACTGGAGTAAAATGTACTAATTTTGAAAACTGGATACATTTCTCTCATGTGACGAGAACACCTGCATCGACGTGTGAAGAACAGTCTGAACATGAACCAGATTTACCACAAGCAATGCATACCAACAAACCCTAATATAATCTGAGACCAAAAGTGCAAATGAACTATAAAGCATAACAAAAGAATTGATAAAGGACTCATAAGTGCTAGAAACCGTGGTGAGCCTTATATCTACACACTTTTAAGAAATAATGGATGGAGAAAGAAAAGAGAACTTGAAAGAACTAAAATTAAACATTTCTACTAAACCTGCTTATGTTATGCTATTAGCATTTTTGATGTGTTGCTTAATAGTTTGTGCCATGTTCATCTATGAAATATTAATGCCATTATATTGCCCATGTCATCTCTTGTGTTACAAGGTGTCCCTGATCATCAGCATGAGAACTATAAACACAATGTTGCTACACAGACTATGAATGCTTAGCACAAGCAAAGGAATGTTTCAGACTGTTGGATATGTTTGAAAGTCCCAGCAACAGTGGAAAAAGGAATTACTGTTTTACATCTTCCTTTGTTTTACGATGATTTGTGTTGTATTATATATAAAATGATTATTTCTTGGGTTCCAAGAAGCAAACAAACTTACTTACAAAGTCTATATTGAGAAACTATAATTACGCCTGGTTATAGTAATTATTTACAGAAACCAGTTGATAATACAGTGGAGGATTCAGCATACAGAAGTTTCCTAAATTTTACTGCCATGTCTAGAAGATCTAGGGATTTCCTTATGCGGCTGAAAAACTCAGAAATTGAAGACACTAATATTCCATATCTTATGCTATCAACTAACACTCCAAGAAAATTATGTGCACATGCCAACTTGTGCAAAGAATACAAAAGGCTGTCACAGTGGGGGACAGTCTAAGGAATACTACATTTTCACTTAGCAGTAGTGGATGGCCAAGTGTACCTTTATATGCAGGGGAAGGAATCTATTGGATATGTGGAGTGAAAGCCTATACCTGGCTACCTTTATATTGGGCAGGTACTTGCTACCTTAGAATTGTATTTCCTTGTGTCAGATATCACAGTTGAGATGGTATAAGGTGTCAGATGATAGATTTTAAACGAGTGAGGGGAAAAAGGGAAAACCAACAAGAAGATTCAGTGGGAGAAAGAGTCTCTGACCTTGCAAAGGCTCTGTTTATACCTTGAATAGGGATATCTCTCAGTTCTGTGGTGGTCAGGAGAATTGGCAAATTGCTGGAAGCAATAGTAAATAAAACATAAGTAGAAACAGGTAATCTAACAGTAGAAGTAGCTGTAGTATGTTTAAGAAACTTTAAAAAATAGGATTGTTTTAGACATGATGTTAGAAGAATAGGGCAGTGTCTGCAAGATTGTGGGCACTGAATGCTACATTTTTATTCCTGACAATGCCCCTAATGTCTATATGGCTATAGAAAATTTGCATCACATAATAATTCTTGGCCTACTAGTTGGAGGTTGTCTGTTAGTGAATTTGTTACCGAGCTGTTTGTCAGCCTGTATGGTTACATGTTTTCCTCAAGTTACTAGGGTGATGATGGCAAGATCAAGCGCCATACATCAAGTTGATAAATGTGGTGAAATATATTATATGCTGAAAATACAAAATCGATTAAAGTTGAACAAATGATTGAATATTAATTTAAAAGGGAGGATTGAGAAAGTTTTATTTCCATGTTTCATGCAGTTTGTATTTACTCTGTGCCAGCCAAGTTTCATTTATTCCTGTTTACTGGTTGACCCGTCTACATGTTGTCCTAGTTCTGAAAAATGCTTATCTATTCACATACCAGTAACCACCAAATGTTCCTGCTACTCAGGAACAGCTGAATAGTATTAGTTCTTTTGTCTTGTAATAGTTCAAGGCTTTTTTCCATTACAGGATTTGATAGCTGATGTCAGCTGAAGCCTGCAGGAACATCTGCTGAGTTATGTGTTTTTACCATGGAAAGTCCCTGACTAGGCCTTTTCTAATTTATGTTTGAAACTAATGAGGGAAAGACAAGAAGTATAAAAGTAAGAAGTCCAAAAGTGGTAACTCTGTCAGGAACATGTATAGCCACATCCTTTCAAGGATGTGTTCACCCATCATGATATTTTGTGTTTTCTGGCTCATCTGTTTCAATTATGACTAATGATGTCTTGAACACACACCCACACACACACACACACACACACACACACATATATATATATATAGATATATATATATATGTATATATATATATATATCTATATATATATATATATATACACATACACACACACACACACACACACACACACACACACCATGTACATGTTTCATTCAACAGAGTTGCTGGTCAGAAGAGTACCGGTCTCTCTGCAGTGCTGAAAATAAATAAACAAATAGATTATTTTCCACGTCTGTCTTCTGCTTCATTCATTCTGCCTGATTTGTGAGCAGTGACATTATTTACGCTTTATCATTAGACCTGTTCCATT
The DNA here is from genome assembly GCF_031143425.1 of Pleurodeles waltl. Taxonomy (NCBI): domain Eukaryota; kingdom Metazoa; phylum Chordata; class Amphibia; order Caudata; family Salamandridae; genus Pleurodeles; species Pleurodeles waltl. The sequence goes on along the minus strand of NC_090437.1, from coordinate 1,081,750,376 downwards.
GAGCGTGAGGGGGGATTTAACAGTGATCTTTAACACATTGGCCCTCATTATGACTTCCGCCAGTCCGAAGACCGACCACCATATTATGACTGCTGGCGACTCTCCGCCATACATTGGGTGGAGCCGCCAGCAGCCATACTGGTGGTCAGCGGTGTAGTGGAGGTTGCTCCTCCGGCACCGCCATGTCACAACAACACCGCCCACCGAATTACGATACAGTATTCGGCGTGGCGGTGTTGTGGAGACGGGGTGCTGCTGGCGGAGCAGGCCCCATGGAACCCGTTCCCTCCCGGACGACCACCGAGACAGGTAAGGGGATCGTCCGACAGGGGAGGGGGGCAGGGGGCGGGGGTGTTGTGTGATGTGTGCGTGAATGGGGGTGTGAGTGTGTGTTTATGGAGGGGGTGAGTGAGTGTGTGTATGAATGCGGGGGGTGGTATGTATCGGGGGTGTATCGTGTATGTGTGCGTGCATGTGTATGTGCGTGTATGTGTGTGAGTGGTGTGTGCAAGCGTGGGTGGGGGGTTGGGGGGGTATGTATGGAGGGCCCATGGTGTTCAGGGGGTAGGGGGCCCTATCGGCTTTGGGAGGTGGTACGGGGTCGGTGGCTGTTGGGGGAGGACGATGGGGACGGGGAGAGGGGGGCAGGGGAGACCCTTATCAGTGCCAGGGAAGGAACTGATAGTGCCTACCGCCATGGTTTTAATGGCAGTACAGAAGCCACGAAAACCATGGTGGTATGCGGGGTTATTATCCCACAGGTGGGCTAGTGACGTCCGCCGGGCTGGAGACTGGAGACTGATGTCTCCAGCCTGGCGGTCAGTACCGTCGCAGCAGATGGTGTGGTACACTGGCAGTAGTTACCGCCAGCCTGTTAGCGGTGCTACCGCTAATTTAACACCTCCGCCGGGGTCATAATGACCGCCATTATGTCCAAAGAACATAATACAACATGTAGGTTCTGCAAAGTGGGTTCCCCTCTTGTCAAAACATGCACAAAATCAGGTGATATTCAGCTTTGTGCTGCTTTGCACACACTCATCAATAACACATTGGTTACCTGTCATCCTTTGCCCAAAATAAAAGATTTGTTGGCTAACAGCGGTGGATGCTGGATACTTTTCTATCATAGATCTCATATCGGTTTACCATGGGTTCAACTAGTCAAAGATTCTCAGGAATTACCAACATTTGTAACTCTTTTGGAGCATTTGCGTACTTATGGATGCCTTTCGAACTGGTGTCTGCAGCTAGGATGTTTCAAAAGCATATGGACTATTTATTCATGAATGGTGTCCATGCCTTCCATTCTGACATTCTAGGTTTTGCAAAATCTGTGTGGTAACACAATGTCATCCTGGAAAAGGTGTTAGGAAGTCTTGAAGATTGGGGAATGACTGTAATAAAACAGAAATGTGGATTTCTTGTTAAAGAAGTTTAGCATCTGGGAAACAATAATTTGATAAGATATAAGCAATCATTGATGTTCAAGTTCCTCCAGACAAAGATACATTAAAACGTTTTCTAGAACTTAGTGAATATTGTGCCCCTTTTATGCATGGTTATGCATATGCAGTACAGCTATTAAGATTCTTTGTAAAAACATGTGGTAAATTAATTTGGTCTAAAGAAGCATAGAAAGCATTTGACATAACCACATGATTAATTGCTGAAGCACTTGCTTTAAATACTTTTTTTCAGGACCAAAATGCATAATAACAGTAGACCAGTATGTTAGGTATTGGTGCAGTGTTGAACCAAGTGATTGATGGTTGGAACTGTACTACTGGATTTGCATCTAGATTATTGAGCCATTCTGAGACCAATTAGAGCACAATTAAATGAGAGGCTTTGGCCTGCTTATCCGCTGTAGACGAGTTTGAAAATTAGATGTGGGGTACAGATTTGAACTGTGTATAGATCACTAACCATTAATGTTTTTATTCAATGGCAATGTTTTAGGTGAACGTTCTGCCAGGTTGATTAGAATACTGTCCAGGTTAGAAGAATATGATTTTGATATCAAATAAATACATGGTAGAAAGAATTACAAGGCAAATTGTTTGTCAAGAATGAGTTTGTCAGTGACACTGCACATTTTTGGAAGATTTGGACTGTGTGATTGCTACCATTCATGCTACACAAGAATGCTGTTGAATTATAAATGAGAATGAATGAAGGAAGGTTTACGAAGAAGATGAAACTTTGAAATATGTCATAGGTTTCATAAAAAAGGGTGGTCTAAGGAAAAATCTCTACCAGAACTTTTGAAATTTTATTCACATGTAGCTCAATAGTTGAATGTGGTTGACTACATAGCTACATGGCAGGATCCATTGTTCAACCTGCTTATTTAAGAGACCCTTTGACTAAAGTTGCCTATGAAGGTAATTTAGAGATTACAGATACCTGTAAGAAACAGAGAGTTTTATTGGAGGCCTTCTTCGCACAAGCATGTGTGTAGCTAGTTAAACAGATGTCTTGAATGTTTTTCTTCTGATAAACAGTGAAAGACTAGAGTAAATCCTCTGCATCCAAATGTATTTCCAGAATCTCCATGGGATAAGATTGTGTTGGACTTTACTGTGCAATTTATTTTCTTGTAAGCTGATTTATGATTTTGTTTATGTTAATTAATTGTCATTCTATGTACCTATATTTTCACTAGGTGGGAGAGGCTAGTACAGAAAATGTAGTTAATTTTTTGACTATGGTGTTTTCTATTGAAGGCACACCTAAAACGCTTGATATACTACATAGTGTTACTGGAGAAGCACTGTTTGTTCTACTGAAAGGCAGAATGCCAAAAATAAATGTATACCTAGAATAGTTGAAGAGGTCTTGAGGTGTCAAGAATGTTAACAAAGCAAGTGATGCTGTAAGGGCTGAAATAATAGAAAAACAAAGGCGATGAAAGACCAATTTTAATAACAAAAGTTGTGTAAAGCACAAACAATCAGTGCTAAAGACTGGGTACTGATCAAGTCACCCACTAGAATTAATATAGGCTTGTCAAAAACTTCAAAATCAGTAAAGGTTAGTAAAGTACGCAAATCTTATGTGTTACCATCTGGGAATGGTTTGTGGAACAAGTGGAGGATGAAAAAGCTCAGATTATTTCAAATCATAAGAATGGATCTAGATCAGATGAATAACTTGGGCCATATGTACAAACATTTTTCAACTTGGTAATCAGTTGCAAACTGGGCACCAGTCGCAAAAACACCTTTTTTGTATGTGTGCAAAAACCTTGCAGCCATAAATTTAGAAATGTGAAAGATTAATGATTTTCTATTTTAAAGACACCAAATACTGATCCGCTTTTAGGAAATCGTTAATAGCAAATCGCTATTCCTAGGTTCATCGCATTTGCAAATAGCAACTAGTCACAAAATCACCATTTTGCCTATGCAACTCAATCCAGGTACCAATTCAAAACAGGTGGTAACTGTGTCCAAACTATAAAAGCTGGTCCAGAATGCATCAGTGGTTTTCCAAAATGACTGCTCTGTATGTGATGGCAAGAAGAATGTGTAGCCTGGCTGGTTTGCAGAGAAGGAGAAAACAGGGAAAAAACTTCAGACTGCGGATTACACTGAGCAAACTGAGGAAGAAATGTTTGCCAAGTATAGGTTAAGTAGCTCTGTTATCTTGGAACTCATAGCTGATTTTTAAAGCCTCAGCTTGAGAGACACACTTTGTGCAATAGGTCTATCCCCGCCCAGGTACAGGTGTTATGTAGTTTGCATCTCCTAGCCTATGGTAGATGTAACTGCAGCAGCTGGTGGTGTGTCACTGAGTGCCCTCTCTTGTATTTTTCATACATTTCTAGATGCCATGTTAATGTACATTCAGACCTATACAAATCTGCCCAGAAATGCACAGGAATTACATACCATCAAAATAGATTTTTATAGGATATCCAACTTTCCTCATGCCATTGGATGAATAGAAAGACCACATATGCCCACTATGTGACATTGAGTATCTGATAGAGACTTCTAGCTGCAAACTTCTTACCTTTGATTTTCCTCATCTCAGACTGGATCTGGAAAGTTTTGCTTGAGCAATACCCCTGCGCACGCCATCGGGTGGCTCCATTCAGCTCCGCGTAACGGTGCCACCCAGGCATGCAGGCATTAGTTCTTTTACTTCTGCCCCAGTTAGCAAAGATCCAGAGAGATTTTTTCTTCAAGTATGTTGAGGATGTCATCGAAGAAGGCTGGGTTCAATCCGTGTGATGCCTGTCACCAATCCATGTCGGTTACAGACCTGCATCTCATTTGACTCTGGTGCTTCAAACGCGACCACGGCTACAAGTCGTGCTTGGACTGCCAGGCCATGGCACCAAAGGCTTCGAGGGAGTGGTCCCTAAAGCTGCTTGCAGGGCTCCAAGTCATGCTCGGACTGCCAATAGCAACAAAGGCTTTGAGGGAGTGGTCTCTAAAGCTGCTTGCAGCCTGGCAGTCGAGGTTACAGACACGCACAACTCCTCTGAGGTCTTGGTCCCAGTCAGAAGGAGGTCACAGGACCACTCCAGGAACCCCCAAGTCCTCTTCATCCCACTCGAGGTCCTTGAGACACTCAGGGAAGAGGCACAAAAAGAAGAAGTCCAAGAGGAATTTGACTTCCCCTTGTCGGTTGGCAGATGAGATGAGTGGGGAACATCGGCATTCCCACCACAAGTCATCGCCCAGTTCAACTCTGTGCCTCCTCCTGGTTCCAGGAACCGGGTCGACACCCACTCAGATTAAGGATTTTTACGAGGCCATGCACTGCATATTCAAATGGGATGACCCCTCTGACGTGCATTCGGATCCCACGGGGTCAGACGAAGCCCCATCCAGTTCCATGTTGGCGGCTTCGGCCTTGGCTCTAATGGGGTCTCATGGATCCGATTCCAGATCCAGGCCGGTCGTACCCAGGTGACCTTCTCTGGCACCAGTTCAGATGGCGATGCTTCCGGAGCCGCTGGCACTGCCAGCCCCATTCTGATTCCCAACAATCCCGAGCTACAACGGCATCACACAATGCCAATGTTGGTGCTAATGGCGCCCACTAGTGCCAGATTGTTGCCTGAACCTTATTTCACACAGCCAGGCATGGGAGAAGACTGGGAGGGGTCACTGGACCCTTTAGAACACCAGCTGGAGAGAACTTTGGACTGATATGAGTAGCTAGGAGAGGCGAGTGGCCTGGACACCTCTCCAGATACTGGCTTGTTCTCCCCCAACTATGGCTATGACAGAGGGAGCTTCCTAAGCAATGGTAGTTCATAGGGCAGCGGAAGTCCTCCACCTCGAACTGCCCTCAGTGGCTGTCAAGATGAACATATTGATGGAAGTGCTTCAGCCTGGGGCTTCTACACCCGAACACCTTCTGCCCCTTAATGAGGCACTTACTGACGTCATGCAGAGAACTTGGTCCAACCCCAGCACAGGGGCTCCTGTAAATAGGACGACCCTAGCTTCCTCAGCCAATACCACACCCCTGAGAGTTTGGTAGTCCAAGCCTCCACTTCGCATTCCCTTCCACTCCCCCGGACAGGGACTCCAAGAGGTTGGACCATCTTGGGAAGAAGAGGTTTTCATCCACCAGCCTGGCACTGAGATCGGTGAACACCTTGTGCTTCCTGAACCGCTTCTCACACACCATTTGGGAAACAGTTGTGCAAGTGCTGTCTCAGGTCCCAGAGGAAGCCCAGGCCATATCCTTCCAAGCAGTAAAAGACAGGAGGGACGCAGCAAAGTTTACCATTCGGTGTGTCTTAGATATGACTAATTTAGCTGGGCAGAGTGGTTGCATTGACAGCGGCCTTAAGGTGCAATGCCTGGCTGAGAACATCTGATTTTTTGGGGGGATGTGGTCAGGAATAAGGCTGTGCGCGGTCCAGGTCCCTAAAACTCCGCTGCACGTATTTATGGCGCTTCATGCTCACCACTTGTAATCCCCTCTTCTTCTAGAAGTGGTCATCAGCATCGCCTGCCCTGTGGTAAAGCTCATGTAGCTGCAGGGTCAGGACATTGGTGGACAAGATGCACTTATCAGTGCTATTCTATGAATGGACTACAATTCCCAGGTTTCTAGAGGCAGTGGCCACCTTAGGGTGTGGCAGGCCTATAAAGCCCAGCCACACCCAAGCACATTGCTCACTATTTTGAAGACTTCGATGCAGTCAGACTTCGTGGGGGTTCCTCTGAAGAAGAGCAGATTTCCTGCATGGCAGATTGACAGCAAATCGGAGTATCCTTGTTTCCATGGTGAATTCAGATACGAGTAGGTCGTGCTCGTAGCGGTAAGGTCTTGATGAGCCCAATCTTGAAGGGAGTTGTTACTTCCAAAAGTAAAGCGCCCCTTAGCACTACGAGCAAAGTGCTTCGGACCACATGAGTAAAGCGCCCCTGGCACGAAGATAGAAGCACTTCAGGCCAAACGAGTAAAGCGGCCTTGGCACGACAATCACAGCATTTCAGGCCAAACGAGTAAAGCGGCCTTGGCGTGACGATCAAAGCGATTCGGACCACATGAGTAAAGCGCCCCTTTGCACAAACGAGCAAAGCGCTTCAGGCCACATGAGTAAAGTGCCCTTGGCACGACAATCAAAGCATTTCAGGCCACATGAGTAAAGCGGTCTTGGCACGAGGATCAAAACGCTTCAGGCCACATGAGTAAAGCGCCCCTTAGCACAACGAGCGTAGCGCTTCAGACAAAGCAAGAAAAAGGGCTCTCTGGCATAATGAACAAGGCGCTTCATGTATGATGATGAAAGCGCTTCATGAACAACAAGGCGCTTCTGCCCAACGAACAAAGCGCTTCAAGTTCAATGAGTAAAACTTTCAGGCCTTAGTAGTAAATGTGAAAACGTTTTGGAGATAAGCAAATTATACAGTAGTTTCATTGTTTTTTGGGACGCATAATATGTGAGATACATATTTAAGTCTTTGAGAATTTCTAGGCTGAGATCAAACGTTTATGTTATGAATGCATAGTTGTTACATGATTGATATTCAGAGTATGACCATTGTCCAAAGCTCTTGCCATCTCTAGGTTCAGAGGTTGCAGTTTGTTCTTGTTCCATGATTCAAAGGAGGGGCTACGCCCAATTCACAAAGGGTCTCAATCTGATATCACGGAGAAGCCTTTATTCAAGAGGCTATTGGTGAGTTTACACTGTTATGAATAAGTATATGCATATTTGTTCTAACCGTTTCGTTTCAGATCTCTCTCCCTGCAGTTCCCCACCCTAATTCCCTTCCCCCTGCCTGGCTTCATCATAACTCTGAGCTCTGATAGCTTTCTGAGTTGGTGACGCCGGGAGGTGGGCCTTTTGTTCAGCAGCTTTCAGATCCAGAGGAAAGGGCACTGTGACAGATGTCCAGACAAACCTGATGGACATGTCCTTTGATGCCACTCGCTTGTTTGGTGAGAAGGCAGACTCAGTGCTGGAACCCTTTAAGGTCTGCAGGGCTACGGCCATGTCCTTAGGCCTCTCGGTGACTCCTTGTACACTGTCTGCCTTTCGCCCATTTCACAGCTACGGAAGAGTGTGGCACCACGCTAACCCTACACAACCACTCTAGGCTATGCGGGCACGTTACCTTTAGACCTAGAGGGTCTGCAGGCCAGAAGTCGGCCGCCACCCAGCCTCCAGCAGCTGCAGAATCAAAGCCCTCATAGCTTGGCTCTGCAGGACCATACTTGCCACCTGGAGGGAGAATACACCATCATCTCCTCCACTGGCAGTCCACAACATCGGATGCGTGAGCAATGCAGATCATCAGAAAGGATACACCCCGCCTTTCCAATCCTTTCCTCCTCCAATACCGCAAACATTTAAAAGGCTGGTGGAGGATCTTTTGTCTCTACACCAAAAGGAAGTTACAGCTCTCTTTGTCACGATCTGAATGCTTCTTACCGCGGGTTCTGTCAATCTTGAAGCACCACCTGGTCTCTTGCTGGTTCTGGACTGACCAAGGTAAGGGCAACCCTTTCCAGTAGCCACGGTGCTGCTGACAGAGTAACACCAGGCAGACCGTAACCTCCAGAAGGAGTCCCAGAGGAAAAAACCCAATCCTGAGAAAAACCTCAGAAGCAAAGAACTCCTGAAAAAGAGGTAAGAAAAAAGAGAAGTGTAATATGAACTGGAACAGCAAAAAACTGCAGACAAGAAAAAACAGGAGAAGTCCAAAAATCACCAGATACAGGGGCGAGGAGCACCACCAGAATGGAAATGTTTGCAACGCAAAGAACAGAAGACCAACTGTGCTTATATACTGGCAAACAGGAAGTGACACGCACGAAGTTCCAAGGGCGACCCTTCCCAGTAGCCACGGTACTGCTAATAGAGTAACACCAGGCAGACCGTAACCTCCGGAGGGAGTCCCAGAGGAAAAAAAAACAATCCTGGGAAAAACCTCAGAAGCAAGGAAATCCTGAAAAAGAGGTAAGAAAAAAGAGAAGCGTAATATGAACTGGAACAGCAAAAAACTGCAGACAAGAAAAAACAGGAGAAGTCCAAAAATCACCGGATACAGGAGCGAGGAGCACCACCAGAACTGAACTATTTGCAACGCAAAGAACAGAAGACCAACTGTGCTTATATACTGGCAAACAGGAAGTGACACACAGGAAGTTCCGAAGACACCATCTTGAATTGGGAAAAGCCACAATAAAGCGAATGGAAAAATAGCCATGGTGTAAAAGAGGAAGCAAAGCATGCAAGGAAGGAAACACAGACTCCTGGGAAGAAGCAAAGATGGCTAAGAGGGAAACCACAAGGAAAGAGAAAACAAGAAAGAGGAAAAAAAAAAGACAAAAAATAGGTAAGATAGAGTATAAAGGCAAAAGGCGGGCGCAGCACAAAGCAGCGGCCAAAGAAAAATGTACCGGTCGAGCTGTGAACCGAAAAATCGTCAGCGGCCCAAAACATGGCCCGGGGCAGAAACAGCTGTCCAGGACACAGACCGCTGATCTGACCGCGTTCTGCAAGTGGGGCACCGCAGGTCCTTGCAGCGTCCTTTGCCAGAGGAGCCATAGAAAAGGTTACGCTATTGGAAGTAGGCAGTGGTTGTTATTCACACTACTTTGGGTACACAAAAAATAGAATGTTCTTTTCCCTGTTCTAGACTTATGCACCGTAAATCTCTTTCACAAGAAAGAGCAGTTCAAGATGCTCATGTTGGCTCAGGTCTTGTCTGCCCTAGTCCTAGAAGAATGGTTGGTAGTGCTGGACTTACAGGATGCATATTTTCATATTCCCATTCTGCCAGCCCACAGGTGTTACCTGTGGTTCATGGTAGGTCATGAACACTTTCAATTCACTGTGCTGTCGTTTGGCCTTACCAGTGCCCCTCGAGTGTTCACCAAGGTTATGGAAGTGGTCGCAGCTCATGTGAGAAAGGGCCTCATTTGAAATGGTTAGCCCCCCACTTCCTTCCTGGTATTTGATATTGTTTCAAAGTTGTTGGTGCCCAGGGCCCCTGCTAGCCAGGTTACCTGGGCCAGATCTCTTTCCTAAAACTGTTGTGATGCATTGGTATGACTGGTAACACCTTTAGCTGCCACTATAACTCCATAGTAATTGGTACTTAGGGCCCCAGGCATGGGGTACTAAAGGTAGGACCCTGAGGGCAGCAGCACAGATTCTGCCACCCTGAGGGACCATGCATCCAAGTGCAACCAGCAATGTCATTGCAGGCTGAGTGTCCTGGTGCAATCACAAAATGCAAACTCGACATGGCACACAGCCTGTGTGCCCTGTCCACTATGCAGTGAATGCAAAATAGGTAAGCCATCCCTCTGGCAGGTATTCTAGACCTAAGTCAGGGTGTACTTTAATGCATGTGTGGACATAGATGCATGAGCAATATGCCCCTACTGTGTCCTTGCCAAACCTGGTACAAAGTAAGTGAAAAGAGCACCCATTTTAAATGCATGTGCTGAACACCGGTCAATATAGGTTTCACAGCTCCATGATGGCCACTCTGAACCCTGGGTTGTTTGGTATGAAACAACTCAGAAAAATAAATCCAAATTGGTACCAGTATTGGATTTATTGCATAATGTACCTAGGAGCCACCTTAAAGGTGCCCCCTGCAAAAGCTAACTAACCCTGGCATGGCTGCTGGCCAGTCACAACCAGCCTGTCACCACCAGACAAGATTTTGGAATCCTGGGGTGAAAGCCCTTGCTCTCTGGGTTCAGAAAACAAATCCCTTCCAGGGCAGAGATGTTACACTTCCTTCCCCAGGAATGTGCACTGCCAGCGAGCTTCAAAGAGCTTACTACCTTTGACACTCGACCCCAAGCCCTGCTGCTAGCAGCAGATGGCCACCCCCATTGCAAACCCCCACTTTTGGCGGGAGCAATGGTGGGAAAATGTACAAAGGACAGGAGGAGTGGCCACCCCCAGCTTGCACGACCCCTAAGGTGTTGCATGTGGGGTGACCTCTCCATTTCATTTTCCTCCATCTTGCATGGTAGAAAAATAGCCTATCAGGGATAGGGAAGTAACCTCTGTCCACAGCAAGTGGTCACAAAGTGAGTGTAGCCATCCTAAGGTAGATAACCCTTTGGTCATTACTAGGGACTCCCCTAAATGCCCACTAAATGTAGTATTTAGTGAGTACCCCTATACCTGCAGATCAAATTCCAAGGACACAAGAAGACCTGCAACAAAGAAGACCCAGGGCAAGAGAACTGCACTCCTGCTCCACAAAGAAAAAGTTGCAAAAACTCTGCCTGCTGCACCCAGGACTTGACAATCGCCGCTGAGGGGTTGCATGGACATCGGACAAACTCTACAATAACCCAGGTTGAAGTCATCACTCCCTGTCACAAAGAGGGAAAAAAACAGTGAAGTCCAGTTCACTGACCGGCCACTGACCAAGGAACCAGACAGAGCAGCCAAACCAAATTCCACCTGATGGACCCGGAGGACAAATGCTGCAAGTGTGTGAACTTTGGTGGCACTGCGACCTCCAGTGGCTGAACCGTGCAATAGCCTGAAATACTGGTCACCCAATGTCGGACACCAAGAAGAAAACTCCACTTCGGACTCTCAAAGAACCAGAAGCAAGCCCCAGTCAAGGCACTTCAAGACACATAAGAACCACTCCTCAGAGTGGCCCTGCTGACCTCCAATCCGCCTTAAAAGTAACCTGCCTCCTGCTTCCAAAGGAACCTTTGCGTACAGCTCCTGGCTCATCTATCTGCTCTGCACCCGGCCTCTGCACTGGAGAACCAGCTGTGCTATAAGATCCCCCCACCCGTTGCAACTTCTACACTCCAATGAGGCCCACCAAACTCATATTGACGTCCACCTGTGCATTGCTTTTCCAAGTAGTCCCCCACAGTGGTCCTGCACCAGCTCCAAGGACTTTTCAGCAGCTTCTCCTGCCAAAAGCGTGAGCTGCCCAAATTTCCCCGGCTGGTCCACAGGACATCTTGACGACCAAGACCTATAACGAAAGGAGACATTGGTAAACACATTGCCTGATTTTGTAAGCATTTTTAAAGATTTCTCCTATTGATTCTTATGGTCCATAATTACGCACAAAAATACTATTTTTGCTAAACTTTGAAAATTCATAACTTAAAAAGTACTTACCTGATTTTGATTGTTCTTGGTCTTAAAAATTGTATACAAATCTAAAGTATTTTTGTAAATTGGTCTCGAGTTATTCTTTTGAGTGTGTGTCCACATTTATTGACACTGTGAGTGCAACAGATGCTGAGCACTTCTCCAAGATTGGCCTAACTGCTCGACCAAGCTACACTAAAAATTTGAGAATTAGGTTTACCTCTGTAAACCAGGGTGTGTTGCTTAGACTCTCTTCACACTGCACATCATTTTTGTACACTTTATAGAGAGCCAGCCTCCTACACCTCATTTGCACAGGTCAGGGGTGCTAAGCCTTCCCTTAATTCGACAACTGGCTGTTGAAGGCAAGTTAACCCCAGACAGTTGTCTCCCACCTCCAGAACATGGCAAACCTTCTGCATTTGCTGGGGTTCACTATAAAAATGTCAAAGTCCCACCTGGCTCCCTCTCAGACACTCTTTTTCATAGGACCTGTTCTGGACACAGTGCAGTTTTGGTGGTTCAACACTTGCCAGGTTCTCTGAACTCCAGGACGAACGTACTGAGCAGTCGATGCATAGTGGATCACGAGTGGTGTCTCCATTCGAAGGTGGTGCAAGGACTCTTTCAGCAGTGGGGTGAGTCTTGGTTAGATCTATTCGCCTCCGAAGAGAATGCGCAATGTCAGCAGTATGGCAGCAATTGCTCGGTGACGTTTCTCTTCGTGAGTTGAGTTCAGGCCTTCTGTATGCCTTTCCACCCATACCGCTCCTGCCCAAAGTTCTCAAGATCAAGAGTGACCGGGTGTAAGGAAATGCCTCCTCGGCATGGTTACCCCCTGACTTTTTGCCTTTGCTGATGCCAAGTTATGATTGAAAGTGTGCTGAGGCCTGCTAACCAGGCCCCAGCACCAGTGTTCTTTCCCTAACCTGTACCTTTGGTTCCACAATTGGCCCACCCTGGCATCCAGATAAGTCCCTTGTAACTGATACCCCTGGCACCAAGGGCCCTGATGCCAGGGAAGGTCTCTAAGGGCTGCAGCATGTCTTATGCCACCCTGGAGACCCCTCACTCAGCACAGACACACTGCTTGCCAGCTTGTGTGTGCTGGTGGGGATAAAATGACTACGTCGACATGGCACTCCCCTCAGGGTGCCATGCCAACCTCACACTGCCTATAGCTATAGCTAAGTCACCCCTCTAGCAGGGCTTACAGCCCTAAGGCAGGGTGCACTATACCATAGGTGAGGGCAAAAGTGCATGAGCACTATGCCCCTACAGTGTCTAAGCAAAACATTAGACACTGTAAGTGCAGGGTAGCCATAAGAGTATATGGTCTGGGAGTCTGTCATGCACGAATTCCACAGCACCATAATGGCTACACTGAAAACTGGGAAGTTTGGTATCAAACTTCTCAGCACAATAAATGCACACTGATGCCAGTGTACATTTTATTGTGAAATACACCCCAGAGGGCATCTTAGAGGTGCCCCCTGAAACCATACTACCGACTACCAGTGTGGGCTGACTAGTTTTAGCAGCCTGCCACACACCAGACATGTTGCTGGCCACATGGGGAGAGTGCCTTTGTCACTCTGTGGCTAGTAACAAAGCCTGTACTGGGTGGAGGTGCTTCTCACCTCCCCCTGCAGGAACTGTAACACCTGGCGGTGAGCCTCAAAGGCTCATCCCCTTTGTTACAGCACCCCAGCTAGTGGAGTTGCCCGCCCCCTCCGGCCACGGCCCCACTTTTGGCGGCAAGGCCGGAGGAGATAATGAGAAAAACAAGGAAGAGTCACTGGCCAGTCAGGAGCTAAGGTGTCCTGAGCTGAGGTGACTCTGACTTTTAGAAATCCTCCATCTTGCAGATGGAGGATTCCCCCAATAGGATTAGGGATGTGCCCCCCTCCCCTCAGGGAGGAGGCGCAAAGAGGGTGTAGCCACCCTCAGGGCTAGTAGCCATTGGCTACTAACCCCCCAGACCTAAACACACCCCTAAATCGAGTATTTAGGGGCTCCCAGAACCCAGCAAGATAGATTCCTGCAACCTAAGACGAAGAAGGACTGCCGAGCTGAAAAACCTGCAGAGAAGACGGAGACACCAACTGCTTTGGCCCCAGCTCTACCGGCCTGTCTCCCCACTTCAAAAGAACTGCTACAGCGACGCGTTACACAGGGTCCAGCGACCTCTGAAGCCTCAGATGACTACCCTGCATCTAAAAGGACCAAGAACTCCAGAGGACAGCGGCTCTGCTCCAAGGAAGAAGCATCTTTGCAACAAAGAAGCAACTTTGAAAGAACACACGTTTCCCGCCTGAAGCGTGAGACTTTGCACTCTGCACCCGACGCCCCCGGCTCGACTTGTGGAGAACAAACACTACAGGGAGGACTCCCCGGCGACTGCGAGCCCGTGAGTAGCCAGAGTTGACCCCCCTGAGCCCCCACAGCGACGCCTGCAGAGGGAATCCAGAGGCTCTCCCTGTCCGCGACTGCCTGCTTCAAAGACCCGATGCCTGGTAAGGACACTGCACCCGCAGCCCCCAGGACCTGAAGGAGTCGACCTCCAGTGCAGGAGTGACCCCCAGGTGGCCCTCTGCCTTGCCCAGGTGGTGGCTACCCCGAGGAGCCCCTCCCTTGCCTGCCTGCATCGCTGAAGAGACCCCTAGGTCTCCCATTGGATTACATTGCAAACCCGACGCCTGTTTGCACACTGCACCAGGCTGCCCCCGTGCCGCTGAAGGTGTACTTTTTGTGCTGACTTGTGTCCCCCCCGGTGCCCTACAAAACCCCCCTGGTCTGCCCTCCGAAGACGCGGGTACTTACCTGTTGGCAGACTGGAACCGGGGCACCCCCTTCTCCATTGAAGCCTATGCGTTTTGGGCACCTGGACGGCCCTGAGCTGCTGGTGTGGTAACTTTGGGGTTGCCCTGAACCCCCAACGGTGGGCTACCTTGGACCCAACTTTGAACCCTGTAGGTGGTTTACTTACCTGCAAAACTAACAAACACTTACCTCCCCCAGGAACTGTTGAAAATTGCAGTGTCCAGTTTTAAAATAGCTTATTGCCATTTGTGTGAAAACTGTATATGCTATTTTGCTAATTCAAAGTTCCTAACGTTCCTAAGTGAAATACCTTTCATTTAAAGTATTGTTTGTAAATCTTGGACCTGTGATTCTTAAAATAAACTAAGAAAAGATATTTTTCTATATAAAAACTTATTGGCCTGGAATTGTCTCTGAGTGTGTGTTCCCCATTTATTGCCTGTGTGTGTACAACAAATGCTTAACACTACCCTCTGATAAGCCTACTGCTCGACCACACTACCACAAAACAGAGCATTAGAATTATCTCTTTTTGCCACTATCTTACCTCTAAGGGGAACCCTTGGACTCTGTGCATGCTATTTCTTACTTTGAAATAGTACATACAGAGCCAACTTCCTACACCGGGCCCAAATCATCCTTTTCGCTCTAGACTGGGCATGCAGAGCCTGGTATCCTGAGCTTCTGACAATGAGAATCGATCCTCCGATCAAGCTGCCCCTGCAAGAGGATCTTCTGTTGCAGCAGAAGGGGACAGTTCTCCACCAAACTTGTCAACTTTGGGCCTTAATGCATGGAGATTGAGCAACAACAGTTAACAGCTTTCACTCTTCCTCCCTAAGTCTGCAATATTATTTTGGCAGCCAGGCATTCCTCCACAATAACGGTACACGCCTGCTGTTGGCAAAGATTTGTAAAATATTGTAGAGAAGTCGTTAAATCCTCTTTTTGCTTCTCTCTCTCTGATATTCTTATTGTCATTCTTTGTCTTGCCCAGCAGGGCTCTGCTCTGGGCACTCTTAAGGGCTGTCTGCTCTACCAATTTTCTGCGACTGCCTGACCAACCCTCTTTGTTTAAGTCCTGTATTGGAAATAGGTTTCTAAAAGGGCTTGTACATATGTTTCCCCCTACACCCTTCATCATGCCTCAGTGGGATTTTCATCTAGTTCTCACTTACCTCATGTGTGCTCCTTTGGAGCCACTGCACAATGGTCCCGTCAGGCTGCTCGCCATCAAAACATCCTTTCTCATGGCATTAACAACTGCCTGGAGGGTGAGTGAGATACGGGCCTTGTCATCCAGGCCCCCATATCTCACAATATTTCCAGACAAGGTAGTGTTTCGCACCTGTGCCTCTTTCCTTCTGAAGGTGGTGACCCAATTTCATTTGGGATAAACTGTCACCCTGCCCACCTTCTTTGCTCCCCAACATCCCTCTAAGGAGGAGGAGCGACTCCACCGACTGGACCCAAAAACAGCATTGACATTCTACCTTGACTGTACAAAAGAGTTCTATGTGGATGACCAATGCTTTGCGGGTATGTGGGAGTAAAGAAGGTTCGGGCAGTACAGCAGCAGACCATTTCACACTGGGTCATTCTCTGAATAAAGATCTGCTATGCTCTGGCCAAGAAGCAGCCTCCTGAGGGCTTGAGATCCCATTCCACCAGGGGCAAGGCTGCTACCACAGCGTTAGCACGAAGTGTACAGTCCTGGACATATCAGGCAGCAACGTGGGCATCTCTGCAACGTTGACAAACACTACTGCCTGGACAATCAGGTCCACAGAGACGGACATTTTGCCTGTTCAGTCCAGCAGGACTTTTTATACTAGAGTGAATTTGTCTGCAGCCCACCACCAGGAGGTTAGGGCTGGGTATCTATTCTAAGGTAAGGAATCTGCAACTAGAAGTCTCTATCAGATAGGCAAGTTACTTGCCCTCTGTAATGCAATGTCTGGTAGAGATTCTATCTAGCTGCAGATTCCTTTCACCCACCTATGCCTCCCCGTTCTGTGGAAGTATTTGCTAGGGTCAGGGTGATTCAGTTACAGGGCCCGAGTTTGGACACACATGTGCGCTAGTTCTTGTCATGGCTCTGCACTTTTAGCATGGAAAGTTGTGTTAAAGTAACTGATGCCCGCGTGCCTGAGTGGCGCCTATATAATGGACTGTGAAGTCACTTCCAGTGTCAACAACGCAAACAACACCACGTGGAGCTGTATGGAGCCACCCGATGGTGCGCAGCGATGTTGCTCAAGCAAACGTTTCCAGATCCAGTCCTATGCCTGGGGAAAATCAAAGGTGAGGAATCTGCAGATAGATATAGGGGGTCATTCTGACCCTGGCGGCCGGTGACCGCCAGGGTCACCGACCACGGGAGCACCGCCAACAGGCTGGCGGTGCTCCCGAGGGCATTCTGACCGCGGCGGTTCAGCCGCGGTCAGAAAGGGTAAACCGGCGGTCTCCCGCCGGTTTACCACTGCCCAACAGAATCCTCCATGGCTGCGGAGCGCGATCCGCAGCCATGGGGATTCTGACACCCCCTACCGCCATCCTGTTCCTGGGTCTCCCGCCAGGAACAGGATGGCGGTAGGGGGTGCCGCGGGGCCCCTGGGGGCCCCTGCAGTGCCCATGCCCATGGCATGGGCACTGCAGGGGCCCCCGTAAGAGGGCCCCGCAAAGTATTTCAGTGTCTGCAAAGCAGACACTGAAATGCGCGACGGGTGCAACTGCACCCGTCGCACCCCTGCAACTACGCCGGCTCAATTCTGAGCCGGCGTCCTCGTTGCAGGGGCATTTCCTCTGGGCCGGCGGGCGCTCTTTTGGAGAGCGCCCGCCGGCCCAGAGGAAATGTCTGAATGGCCGCCGCGGTCATCTGACCGCGGTGCGGTCATTTGGCGGCGGTACCTTGGCGGACGGCCTCCGCCGTCCGCCAAGGTCATAATCAGGGCCATAGTCTCTACCGGATACTGTGTTGCTGAAGTTAAGTAACTTGTTCATTTATTTAGGAATTTCAAAAAATACTAATTGCCTATCATTCAAGTGGTGTGTGTGCCAAAGATGTCATAACAGATACTGTTGTCCAGTTTCCAGGAAGCACCCACAAAGCTTTCATATTCTGACATAGTTGAACTTACCTAAGGCTACAAATAGAAGATTTTGATGATGGATATTTATTGATAAAACACATATAACTGTAATAAATATGGCTTAAAATGCAAGTGAATTCCATAGCTAAATATATTTTGTTTGTTTCTAGGTGATAGTGAGTATGCCAACAGACATGGATAATGATACTAAATCTGCCCCCTACAACTCCCAATGAAGGTCTGTACAATATGGCACACTGTAGCACCAAAGGCATCAAAGAACATACTTTTGGAATACTTGAAAGTCGCTTTAGATGTCTGCATAAGAGTGGTGGTGCTCTGCTATACTCTCCAGAGATATGTTGCAAAACTATAGCAGCATGGACAATTCTTCACGATATTGCATCAAATAAATGAATAACTGGTACTGTGTCAGAATCTTACTCAGATGAGGCAGAAGAACCAATCCCACCAGCTCCCACAAATGAGGAAACTGGAGCTGCAGAAGGGTGTTTGAGATGTGCTAATATAACCAATCATTATTTTTCATGGTAAGTATGTAATTGCATTCAAAATTACGGAAAGAACTAGAGAGAGTCATTGAAGGTTGAATAACTAAATATACCTTTATTTTCAGGTAATATATTGTATATCTGAAAAGATGCTTCTCTTTCCAGATGGTTGTTTTGAGAAACAAAATGATAATGCAATTTTTATGCAATGTTATAAGGTACCAGTTCTTTCATTCTAAGACATTAAGTTTGTGGTGAGCAGATGTTTTTACTCCAACTATTTCAGCAGTACTACTGAGACTCCTGCTTTGCCAAAGATTCAAACTGTCTGTAGCTGAGATCCTGCTGACACTTCATTGGTCCTCATTTTCTCCCACTCCAACCTGTATAAGTCTAGTTGTTTCTATTGTCTTCACAGCATTGGTCACCTGTATTCGTCCTCTTGCGTTATATGTACTGAAATGCGTCATTTCCACCTGTAAACTAATAGTGCAGTGAGAAGTGGTTGTGGCTTGTGTTAGCTGATTGATGACATGAGTTAACCCATCAATGAGGGATGATGTATGGTGCTCCCTACACTTTTGATGATGATTTCATGATGCAGTTTCTGACATAAGGTCTTGATGGCATCAGTGAGATTGTTAAGATTGTCATTCATTGCTATTTGATTGACAGCTAAGGTACTTCTGACACTTTTAAACCCAGTTATGGTGCTTTTATCTAGAATTACAAGTTTATGATTACTTATTTTGATTTGCTTCTGTTGCAGACCTTGAACCTTGATCTTAGATGTTTCTAAACCTCAGAGTTGTTGGTTTTCAATTTTTATCATACAGGGAGTGCAGAATTATTAGGCAAGTTGTATTTTTGAGGATTAATTTTATTATTGAACAACAACCATGTTCTCAATGAAACCAAAAAACTCATTAATATCAAAGCTGAATATTTTTGGAAGTAGTTTTTAGTTTGTTTTTAGTTTTAGCTATGTTAGGGGGATATCTGTGTGTGCAGGTGACTATTACTGTGCATAATTATTAGGCAACTTAACAAAAAAAAATATATACCCATTTCAATTATTTATTATTACCAGTGAAACCAATATAACATCTCAACATTCACAAATATACATTTCTGACATTCAAAAACAAAACAAAAACAAATCAGTGACCAATATAGCCACCTTTCTTTGCAAGGACACTCAAAAGCCTGCCATCCATGGATTCTGTCAGTGTTTTGATCTGTTCACCATCAACATTGCGTGCAGCAGCAACCACAGCCTCCCAGACACTGTTCAGAGAGGTGTACTGTTTTCCCTCCTTGTAAATCTCACATTTGATGATGGACCACAGGTTCTCAATGGGGTTCAGATCAGGTGAACAAGGAGGCCATGTCATTAGATTTCCTTCTTTTATACCCTTTCTTGCCAGCCACGCTGTGGAGTACTTGGACGCGTGTGATGGAGCATTGTCCTGCATGAAAATCATGTTTTTCTTGAAGGATGCAGACTTCTTCCTGTACCACTGCTTGAAGAAGGTGTCTTCCAGGAACTGGCAGTAGGACTGGGAGTTGAGCTTGACTCCATCCTCAACCCGAAAAGGCCCCACAAGCTCATCTTTGATGATACCAGCCCAAACCAGTACTCCACCTCCACCTTGCTGGCGTCTGAGTCGGACTGGAGCTCTCTGCCCTTTACCAATCCAGCCACGGGCCCATCAAGACTCACTCTCATTTCATCAGTCCATAAAACCTTAGAAAAATCAGTCTTGAGATATTTATTGGCCCAGTCTTGACGTTTCAGCTTGTGTGTCTTGTTCAGTGGTGGTCGTCTTTCAGCCTTTCTTACCTTGGCCATGTCTCTGAGTATTGCACACCTTGTGCTTTTGGGCACTCCAGTGATGTTGCAGCTCTGAAATATGGCCAAACTGGTGGCAAGTGGCATCGTGGCAGCTGCACGCTTGACTTTTCTCAGTTCATGGGCAGTTATTTTGCGCCTTGGTTTTTCCACACGCTTCTTGCGACCCTGTTGACTATTTTGAATGAAACGCTTGATTGTTCGATGATCACGCTTCAGAAGCTTTGCAATTTTAAGAGTGCTGCATCCCTCTGCAAGATATCTCACTATTTTTGACTTTTCGGAGCCTGTCAAGTCCTTCTTTTGACCCATTTTGCCAAAGGAAAGGAAGTTGCCTAATAATTATGCACACCTGATATAGGGTGTTGATGTCATTAGACCACACCCCTTCTCATTACAGAGATGCACATCACCTAATATGCTTAATTGGTAGTAGGCTTTCGAGCCTATACAGCTTGGAGTAAGACAACATGCATAAAGAGGATGATGTGGTCAAAATACTCATTTGCCTAATAATTCTGCACTCCCTGTATTTGCAACAGGGGACTGTGATTGAGTGTGTGGAGGTTGACAAGTGCCAGGACGATATCTTCCCTGCAGTTGGCCTGGCTTCACTACCGGTTCCTTGGCAACAGCTGGTGTGATTTCCTCACTCCCTTCTTCAGCTGTGTCTCTATGCTGCGTAGCTGCAGAACTTAGGGCCAGATGTAGGAAGCCTTTTGCGCCTCGCAAACGGCGAAAAACGCAGTTTGCGAGGCGCAAAAGGCCTTACGCGATGCAGAGTAACATTTTGCGAGTCGGTACCGACTCGCAAAATGTGATTCCGACTCGCAAATTGGAAGGGGTGTTCCCTTCCTATTTGCTACCGCATCGCGATGTTGAGTTGCTTTCGCGGTCGCAAACCAACTCGCAGTTACCATCCACTTGAAGTGGATGGTAACTCATTCGCAAAAGGGAAGGGGTCCCCATGTGACCCCTTCCCCTTTGTGAATGCCACAAAAAAGTATTTTTCAGAGCAGGCAGTGGTCCTATGGACCACTGCCTACTCTGAAAAAACCGAAACAAGGGGCCAGATGTACCATCACGGCCCATTGCGATTCGGTAATAGCGATTTTTAAGAAATCGCTATTACCAACTCGCAAAGGGCCATGTATCACATTTGCGAATCGGTAATAGCGATTTCTTAAAAATTGCAAATGCTATTACCGAATCGCAAATTGCGATACCGGCCCCATTCGCAGCTATGGGCCTCTTGGCCCATAGCTGCAAATATTTTGCATTTCCAAAATTGCGATTTCTGAATCAGAATTCGCAATTTTGGAAATGCAAAAGGCCAGGGTGCTGGGGGCCTAAGGCCCCCTCTCCTGCACCCCAAAAAAAAAAATTTCAACATACAAGGTACACACATGCCAAAAGGGCATGTGTGCTTTACATGTTTAAATTAAAAATGCAGTTTAACTGCATTTTTAAATTTTGCACCAGGTTACCACCTGGTTGCAAAGCATGGTATTTTGCAAGTGCAAAATTCCATTTTTGGAAAAATCGCAATTTGCGTTTTTTTCCAGAATAACCTTGCGACCTGGAAATTGCAAATCGCGACTCACAATTTCCAGGTCGCAACGCAAGAAATCGCTATTTTAGCGATTTCTTATTTGTGGTCTGCTAATGCATTTCATGCATCGCAGACCACGGTTTTGCACTCGCAAACGGCCGAATTTACTGATTCGCACCGTTTGCAAGTGCAAAACTTTTTAATACATCTGGCCCTAAATGGTTTCGGTATTTTTTCTTTTTGCAGCCCATTTTCCTTTAAGGAAAACGGGCTGCAAAAAAAACCAAAAAAAACTGCTTTATTTAAAAGCAGTCACAGACATGGTGGTCTGCTGTCTCCAGCAGGCCACCATCCCTGTGAGTGCCTAGACTCGCCATGGGGTCGCAAACTGCGACCCACCTCATTAATATTCATCAGGTGGGTCTTTGCGACCCCATAGCGAGTCGCAGAAGGTGTCTGAGACACCTTTCTGCATTTGGTTTTGCGAGTTGCAATTTGCGAGTCGCTATGACTCGCAAATTGCAAGTCGCAAAATCAAACTTACCTACATCTGGCCCTTAGATTTGCATCATGGGTTGGACTGGACTGGCTGCCCCTATCATTGAGTCCAGCTGCATTCATTCAACTCAATCAGTGCCCGTTCGCTGCTCCCAACGTGATTGAAATACTTCTTTTTAACTTCTAAGGCCATGCAAATCGAAGGTGTGTGAATATCAAAAACATGCCCAACCGGACAAATACAATTGCAATGTTTTATTTTCTATAGTTAACTCTTTTCTTTTATTTTTCCAAGTCTTCTTTTCTAACTTTGCACTCAAGTTTTGTTTTATTTTTGCTCGTGGGCACTGTTCTCAAAAGATGACGATTATCTTATTCTAAATATTGCAAAGTGACATTGTTCCTTTCTTATGTGTAATTAACTAAATTATGCTTTAACACATAGGGGGTCATTCTGACCCTGGCGGTCTTGGACCGCCAGGGCCAACGACCGTAGATGCACCGCCAACAGGCTGGCGGTGCTTCCTGGGCCATTCTGACCGCGGCGGTAAAGCTGCGGTCAGAAAAGGGGAACTGGCGGTTTCCCACCGGTTTACCCCTGGCCCAGGGAATCCTCCATGGCGGCGCTGCTTGCAGCGCCGCCATGGGGATTCCGACCCCCTTCCCGCCATCCTGTTCCTGGCGGTTTTTACCGCCAGGAACAGGATGGCGGGAACGGGTGTCGTGGGGCCCCTGGGGGCCCCTGCACTGCCCATGCCACTGGCATGGGCAGTGCAGGGGCCCCCTAACAGGGCCCCATAATGATTTTCAGTGTCTGCAAAGCAGACACTGAAAATCGCGACGAGTGCCACTGCACCCGTCGCACCCCAGCAACTCCGCCGGCTCCATTCGGAGCCGGCTTCATCGTTGCTGGGTCTTTCCCGCTGGGCGGGCGGGCAGCCTTTTGGCGGTCGCCCGCCCAGCGGGAAAGTCAGAATGACCGCCGCGGTCATTTGACCGCGGTGCGGTCTTTTGGCGGTCTCCGCCCGGCGGGCGGTGCCCGCCGCGGTCGGAATGACCCCCATAGTCATGCAATACACCGTAATCCACCCAACTCCAGTCCAATTACCCCAATTCCAATCTACCCCACTCACCCAATCCACTCCAGTCCACCACACTGCAGTCCTTCCAACCCACCCTAATCCAACCTGCCCCATCTGCCCAATCAAATCCAAAACCATCTGCCCCACTCCAATAAAATACAATCTGCCCCAATCCAATCCAAAACAATCCAATCTGCCCCACTCCAACCTAAAACAATATGCCCCACTCCAATCTATCCCTCTCTAATCCAAAACAATCTGCCCCACTCCAATCCAAAACAATCTGCCCCACTCCAATCTGAAACAATCTGCCCCACTCCAATCCAAAACAATTTTCCCCACTCCAATCCAAAAAAAACTGTCCAACTCCAAAACAATCTGCCCCACTCCAATCCAAAAACAGTCTGCCCCACTCCAATCCAAAAGTCTGCCTCACTCCAACCTGCCCATTCCAATCCAAAACAATCTGTCCCACTCCAATCTAATCCACCTCACCCTAATACAATCCACCCCACTCCATCCCATTTCAGCCCACTCCAATCCACACAACACAAATCCAATACAGCCTAATACAATCTACCCCACTCCAATCCACCTCACACCAATGTAATCCACCCGACCCCAATCGACTCCAATCTAGTCCACCATAGGCCACCCCACTCTAATCCAATCCACCCATCTCCAGTCCAACCCACCCTACTCCAATACACTCCACTCCAGAACAATCCGACTCATTCCAATCCAGTCTAACCCAATCTACCCATTCAAATCTGTTCCACCTCATTCCAATCCAACCCACCCCACTCCAGTCCAATCTACGGCAACTCAAGCCACCCCACTCCAATCCATGTCCAGGGTCAGATTGGTAAGCGGGCAGTCGGGCATTGGCCGATGCCTATGGGTGACCTGTGGGCTGTGTTTTTTTTTAGGGCCTCTGTTAACCGGCCCACAGCAAGCCATTTGCTTTGTTCCTCCCCTGCCAGGCGATCATCACTCTTCAGGATATGATGGGCGAGGGAGGGGTTAGACTGAGATGGCCTCGCTGGGGACCAGGTGTTGCTCTTGCTCTCTGGCTATTCTCACCTCGGGTCCCCTGCAGGACAGCCGTGCCCAGAAGCAATCTCTTTTTTCTCTGACTCCCCCATTCCCACTGGGCCATTACATTCAGGGCATGGCTGTATGCAGGGCCTCCCTTGAGGAGAGGGGGCGGGCAGGTGATTTTGTGACCAGTGGGTCATTTTCACCTCAGCCCCCTAGATACGTAGCAATGTGGTTTTCTTAACCCCTCCCCTGCCAGACAATTGCCCTGTGATTATGGTGGGCTGAAGGAGGTGACTCTGGGCGAGGTGATTTTGTGGCCTTTGGCCTCCACCTTTCTGTTGCTGGACCAATAGCAGCTGTGTGCTTCACCTGACCACCGCCCCTATCACATTTCTAAATAAGTTAGTTGAGGAGACTAAGCAAACAGTATTTAATTAATGGGCGCTGTCCAGGAATTTGGGCCACTTTTTTGGGTCTGCCTGGGCATAATTATGATCCCAATCTGACAATGTCCATGTCCCCTTATTTACCCCACTCCAGATCACCTTACTCCACCCCACTCCACAACCACCTTACTCCACCCCACACCAAAAAGGCTACTCCACTCCACCCACACCAACCTATTCCACCACACAGAAGGAATGAAGGCCATCGCCGAAAGGATGAAGAGGAGCTGCCTCAAACTCAATTACAACAAGATGGAACTCCTCATCTTCAGCTCCACCCCCTTCGCATTGGATGACTCCTGGTGGCCTGCCAATCTCAGAGCCGCTCCGACGCCCACCGTCCACGCACACAACCTAGGATTCATCTTGGACTCCTCATTATCCATGACCCAGCAGGTCAACGTCATCTCCTCCTCCTGCTTCAATACTCTCCACATGCTCTGAACGATCTACAAATGGATACCCACTGAAACCAGAAGAACAGTCACCCAAGCCATCATAAGCAGCAAACTGGTATACGCCACTGCCCCCTATACATGAACCACTTCCAAACTCTAGAAGAGGCTGCAACGCATCCAGAACGCCTCCACACGCCTCATCCTGGACATGCCCCGCCACTGCCAATTCACAGACCACCTGAGAAACCTGCACTGGCTCCCAGTCAACAAGAGAATCACCTTCAAACTCCTCACCCATGCTCACAAAGCACTGCACAACACCTGACCAGAATACCTCAACTGATGGCTCTCCTTCTACACCCCGACCCAGCATCTCCGCTCTGCCGCCCTCGCAACTGTCCTATGCGCCTGCAGAACTACAACCGGCGGTAGATCATTCTCGCACCTTGCCGCCAAAACGTGGAACACTCTTCCCACACACTTGCGCCAGACCAAAGACCTCCTTACCTTCAAGAAACTTCTCAAGACCTGGCAGTTCGAGCAGTAGCAGCACCTCCTCCCCTCCTCAGCGCCTTGAGACCCTCACGGGTGAGTAGTGCGCTTTACAAATTCCTGATTGATTGACACCAATCTAATCCCCCCACTCCAGCCCAATTTACAACAATCCACCCCAATAAAACCATGTCTACTCCACCCCAACCAGCCCACTCAACTCCAAAACACTACACCACTCCAATCCACCCAACCCCAATCCAATCCACCCCAAACCAATTCATACCACCCCAATACAATCCGCCCCACTCAATCCAATCCACCTCACTCCATCCATTCATTCCTACTGCAATCCAATCCACTCCAGTCCACCCTACTCTAGTTCAATCCACCGCACTCCAGTCCACCCCATTCGACCTCACCCCAACTAATCCACCCCACTCTAACCAATCACCCCAACGCCAATCCAATCCACCTCACTCCAGTCCATCCCAATCTATTACACACCAGTTGAACCAATCCCAATCCAGTCAACCCTACTCCATACCAACCCACCCTACTCCACTCTACTCCGATCCGCCCCACTCCACCCAATCCACCCCATTCCAATCCATCTAGCCCACCTGACTCCAATCCAATCCACCATACTCTAGTCCAATCCACCCCACTCCAATCCAACTAATTAAATCCAGCCCACTCCAATCCTCCCAACTCCAATTAATTCAATCAAACCCACTCCAATCCACCCCAGTCCAATCCACCCCACTCCAGTTCAATCTAATCCATCCCACTACAGTCCAATCTAATCTACCCCACTCCATTCCAATCCATCCCAGTCCTATCACTCCAATTCAATGCGCCCACTCCAATCCAATCTAATCAACCCCATTTCAATCTACTCTACTCCAATCTACACCACTGAGTCCACCAACTCCAATCCACCAGACTACTTCAATCCACTCCAATCAACTTCACCCGATTCCAACCAATTCCCCTCCATTATAAGACACTTTCTGTCACTGAACCATACTCCCCTCTACTCAACACTCTGTTACTATACTCCCCCTATTCCGCTCTACTACAGTGGACTACAACAAATCCACTCTACAACACTATTCCACGACTCCACACCACTAACTTTTAGCCATGTTGAACAGCAGCCGCTGTGGTGAACAACATAGCAAAAACACATTGGCAAGCCTACATATAGCTTTCCTATAGGCTCGACCTCTTGGCTTTGCCAATGCTTGCTTTTGATTACTGTCCTGAGGATTGCGCGGAAGAAAATAGATTGCGAGAAGCATCAGTGATGGATCCAATGTTTTCACTTCAGATTACACAAATGTTGGTTCTTCTTCAGCTGATTCGTCTTTGTCTTTATCAGAGGATGTTTGTGAGCATTGAAAGTCACCAATAATTTCAAAAGTTAACATTGTGATAATGTTTCACCTGTAGTTACAGGAACTTTAGGGAATTCAAGACTATTTCCTTGAATATATGACGCTTTCAGTTTGTTAGAAATACTATTTTTTTTATTGTTATCCTCTCAGCATGTGTGTTTTTAAGTTATCAAGGTGGTGGGGAATAGGTAAGAGTATTTGTGCATGGAACGTGGAGTGTAAGATTGTGGGGCGGCAGCGCTCTCATCTCAGTAGGAAATCTGGGGACCCTGTTGGACACAGACTTGCTGTGGTTTCCCTGGGGTTCTGTACCTTCACTACTGGAATGAACAAAGTAGTGCATTTACCAAAGTGTGCGCAGATGTCCTTACCTCCAGTGTTGCTCGGTGTGCCAACGCAAGAGCCTCCATAGGTATTTTAGGCATAATTTTAGTGAAATAAATCAGTCTTGGCTAACTTTGAACTTAATAATAATTCTGTGTAGATCGAGCGCTACCTGGAGTGTGAGTGCCTATGTGCGTTTTGCAGTGTAAGGCGTTATCGACAGATGAGTGGTTGGCACAGGTGTGCATAGGTTCTGTGGATCCCACGATCACAAGGCCGGTTGACGCAGGTGGGCCTGTGATGGCTATCCCCCTGTTTAGAAGACCGGTTACCACTTCGGCGGGCATGCCCCTTTGTGTTGAGTCACTGGCCAGGATGAGTCACGGGCGACAGGCCCGGTCGTGCCTCCCATCCCCGGTGCCGCAGGAGCCCCTGCGCTCGTAGCTTCCTCACCCTCTCCCTCCCGCCCGCAGTGACGCGGCCAGCCTGTGCGCGGTGACGTTGCAACTGCTGGAGCCGAGCCGCGCGCCCAGGCTGAGCGGAGCTGCGCTGCGGGCGAAGCATGCACTGAGCCTCGGAGCGGGAGGCGCTGGTATCGCGGGGTCGCTGCTGACCGGGCGAGGAGGACGCGGCGCCCATGACCTACAGCGGGCCGGGCGGCAGAAGCCCGGCTCCCGGGCGCCGGCGTAGAGAGCGGGGCTGGGTCGCCCGGGCGCCGCTGCTGATAATGATGCTGTGCCTGGCCGCGGCGGGGACAGCCCGAGCCGCAGCCCCGGCATGCGAACCCGATATCCCCACGGCCGGCGCTTGCAGCTCAGACAGGAGAGAGGATTCGGGGGCCGCCGCAGCACCCACGGCGGCAGGTAAGAGCGGTGGCGGGGAGGAGTGGACATTAGGGGCACTGGTGCCTGCATCCGGCCACATCACACAGCACTACAGGCGAGCTGTGCTCTGTGCAGTGATACGAGGAGTCCGTGTTTGGGAGGAGAGGTGGCCCGAACCCAGGTGTAGTGTTAATGCGGGGAACATGGGCAGTCCAGATAAAGTGGGAATCACTTCATGGTGCACCCCATCACAGCCTGGTGGTCACCCCCAAACCAGTCGCAGCGAGTTGACAACCTTTTATTAGTGGGAGGGTTAAAGGCTTGTACATGGCGGGGAGTGCATTCCCATAATGCGGCGGGAATAAATCTCGTTGGGGGTGGGGGTATGACTCAGTAGACAGTGGGGGCTTCCGGCCTTGGTTTGTATGTGGGAGAGATGGGGCGCCCATGGACAGTCAGGTTATGTGTCTTAGGGTTCTCCTCATGGTACATTGGGTGACTGCCTATGAACAGCTTACGCGGCTGTTACGTGCACATTGGAGGCAGAGTGGGCCATAAACCAGGGTCTATGGGAGGTAGTCTGTGTGAAATGATAGTGGTACACTTTTCAGAGAGGGTGTATGGTGGAGCAATCCCCTATGTAAAGTGGGCGTTTTAAACCCAGAGGCAGTGGCGCCCAATGTCATGCTATTTTTCGCTGTGTGGGGCGGGATAGAGACCAAGACTTGTATTGTTGTCCGTGCACAGGGTCACGAGTTATAGACCCCAGGGCAGCACCCACTGTTGTGACATTGGGAGGGGTGGGCCTATTAATACACGCTCCTCTTGTTGCTTCGATTTCCACTGATGCCCTTGCCTTTCTGCTGTGTGTATCCTCGAAAGAAGTCTCGGATCCGAGGCAGCCCCTGCAGTGGACATTAAGGAATGTCGCCGAGACCTAAAGCTGCATTGTGGACTGTTCCTTCTCTCCATTACATTGGGAAAAGTAGCTTCTTCCCGGCATGCCCGGGATGTGGTGTGTGTCCGGTTTGGCTGTGTGCGCAGCTCTCTGCAGGTACAGTAACTCGCCATCTGTCCTAACAATTAATCATGTGCTGCCTCCTGCTCCGAGCACCGGCTGCCTTTTTCCTTTCTGAATGCAGCGCCTGCCCACAGACATATCTGTCATTCCTACGCACATGCACAAAACATAACACCGTCCTGTTTACCTAGATGCACTTAGTCTAGACAGGGTATAACTAGCACACCAGATAATTATTAAAAGCCTCCCAGTTTGAAGGCATTTGTTGCATGAAATTTAATATTCTAAGATTAAAATTAATTTCCTCCTGTTTTGCATTATTTAGATTTCCTTCTATGTTTACTCAAGTACCACAGACACGTTTCACTGGGTCACTGGATTATACACTTTATGCTGACCTTACGAATACACAGCTGCTTCAGAATGCCAGAGCTGTGTGCAACATACTCGGATTCAGAAGCTTCCAAAGCTCACTAAAATATGCCCGGTCTATTTATTAGCTAACATGCTGTTTTGCAAGCGACTCCTTTGCTTGCAAGTACTCGGTATGCAAAGACACCCAGAAGGCCGTAAATCCTTTCAACAACCAGCCCAAGTGACAGCGGTCCATAAGCATTCCTATGCAGCCCGCTAGCAGCATGCAGAGGGCTGCCAAGGGGCCAGATATTGTGATTCCGAAGATAGCTTTACGAAATGTGGAAATAGTGACTGATGCCATTGGGTGCTTAAAATCGGCGGCTCGTGGCACCAAAGATTATCATTAATAGCCATGGTGCCAGGGGAGACACAGGGGGGCATAAGACCCACAATGCAGCCGACAAAAAAAGCTTTTTATTTCCTTGATTGGTTTGCGCCACGTTTTAATGACGGACAAATGAAACTTGGGTATGTATCTATTGTTGGAATTGAGGTGGTGGGTCATGAGAATTTTTGTACGTGAACCTGTAGTGTTTTTTTTTTTATTTTTTATTTTGGCGGACTGTTGTGGAGAAACTAAACCTCAAACCCAGTAAAACAGTAGTATATTAAATCACTAGCTAATAACAGAAGACTTGTAGAAACTGTTTCCCAGTTAGTGCACTTCATAGTTTTAGTGCATGTCAATGCAGACACTGCCGGTGTCCTATACAGACTATACCACAGAAAAGATTTGTTTAATATGGATACAGTGTATTTTGCTATTTCATAAACACCTAATCTGCTGGCGCTCAGTTGCTGAGTGAGAGTAGCCCTAGCTCGTTCTGCGTGAGGTCAGTTCGGAACATAAGTTCGTTTACAATCAACTTTTACAGTCGGTAAGGACGGCCCAGTCTTTTATCCTTGCAATGTGGATAACTTAATCACCTATTTCAGTTGATGAATATTTTACTCGCAGACAAGAGGCATGGGTAAAATTAACTAAATGCCATGGGCTTGGCCCAGATGCAGCGCTGTCAGTAAGTCATTAATCTTTATTCTGCTTCTATGCCATAAAAGTGTAAAGCTACAACATCAAAACAGTTAATAAAAGCACAAGTAATTACCATTACAATCCTCTAAATCCATCAAGGCTTTACCTTAACCACATAAATTCGGTTCACGATGCATAGCAGATTACGTTAGCAGCCAAATGACATGATTAAAACGTATCAAGACTGGTTAAGAGTGATATAAAAGCATTACAATGTAATTAATTCCTCATATGCTCGAAATAAAAAATGCATTTAAGGGTCTCCATAGGATTCCCTAATCTTGAAGGCACTTCAGATAAAATTGGTTACAGTATAATATAATACAGGGTGATCCTAAGTGCTTAAAAAAAATGTCATCCCAATCTGATGTTGTCTTAATATCAGCTTTATGTAAGATTGGGACCAAGAAAGAGGCCCGAGAGGCAAAATATAAAGTGCAAAAGAGCGTATAGTGTAGTGGTTTGTTTGGATGTGTTATATCATGGGCATTTAGGAAGGTCCGCAAAGCAAATTCCCTGTAATGGAAAAGCTGTCATGAAGTGCAATGTGCTGAGTGGTAGGCGAGCAAAATAATATCTATATGTGGTAGTGGATATTAGACTAAAACAAAGCTCAGTTTCCAGTGTAGTAGATAGATTAAATTAATTTTCTACAGTCATTATGGATTGGGGTCTTTCCTTCTGAACTCTGGAGCGATGGCCATAGATAGCCTTCTCTTTCCAATTTTGAAATAGATGTGTCGTATTCGGAAATATCTCTGGGATGCCCAACAAATTAAATACTTTCACCATATAGGCAAGCCAGGGAATCTGATCAATTTTTTATCAAGGCCTCAGCAATCCTTTAAAAAAAAAAAAAAAAAAAAAAAAAACAGGCTCGACTCCGGTTTTAACCAGCTATTAATCTATAACATCGAAGTGGCCAGAGCAATAGCGTCTTCCATGTGTCTTAATTCTACCTCTGTGTGATCCAAGGGACTGATAAAAGTCTACAAAGAAAACCATTGTCGGCTCGTTGTAGATTATCTGGATTACTATAGCCCTATATGCCTGTTCCATAAAGCCTCGCTGATACCTATTGGGTATGCGCTGATTTACTGCCTTGCATTTGAAAAACACAGCGTTGCATAAACAAACCCTAGATACTTGTGGAGTGTAGTTTGCTTTTTTTGTACCGTTGTTCGGGGGTGATGGGCAGCATGACCCACTCCTAGGCTTACCCTCTTTTGAGTCTTGGTCCTTCCCCACACTCAACAATGGCCATAAATACTATTGTACATTCCATACTATACATGTCCTATGAGGGGAAGTTCTTGGGACTTTAAAAGCTTATGTATAGTCCAGTTCAAGTTAAGGTTTTTGACAAAAATCATGTCAGTCCGCGATTGGATGATTACATTTTGTTGGAAACATTTTAAAAAACGTACATCAGTTTTATAGTACTTTAGTAAAGTACTTAAAATGTATATACAACTCCTCTTTGGTGACAGTTCAGGCCTGAAGATTGTGTTGCGAGCTTTATGAAACATATTGTGTGTTCAGGTTACTATTGAAACCTCCCTCCCCGCACACATTGTATTTTGATTGTCTACAGGTACCCATTTAACACAATTCGGCAAACGAAGTGGACGTTGTCTGTTGACATAGCTGTTGCGGGCCATTCAGTGCTTTACTCTGAACAGACACATCAGTAAGAGAGGTGTTTTCCATCATTCATGCTCCATAACACACAGGCCGACTTCCATTCACTTGGGCGACTGAAATGTAAGGAGCCGCGGCTAGCAGTGCCCAGCAGCCTGGAGCCCCTGTTGGCTCACTTGGAGATACTGGGGAGTCGGTCTACAAAAGGCATAAAGTAACTGTTGTTGTGGCCTTTGACCCCCTCCCCACGCGACCCGTTTCATCCCGTAAATACACTTGCAGTTGTGACAGTGTACCATGTTGGGTTTTATTTATGCGTCCCCACAAACTATCAGCAGTGTTTAAAACAACTATATTCACTGCGCTCACTGAGAAAGTTAAGACATAGTTGAACAAGGAAGGTTGGAAGCAGAGTGGGCGTGGTAAAGTGTGTTGGTAAGTTAAGCTGCCTGGTGTGTTGTATTTTATATCTCAAAGTAGTGAAAGAGACGCCAACGCTGCCAGAACCACAGCTTTCTGTTTCTTGCTGGTACAATAGAAGGCATCTGCACATCCTACTCGCAGGACAGGGTGGGTGTGTTTCTCTGCCCTAGACTCGCCCTAATCCTTTACTTGTAATAGGAAACAACACACGACGCAAAAGTGCTCGGTGCAGTTTTTATTTTTATTAAATACTACTTAAAATAAACTCGGTAGCTAAACTCGGAAAATCCGGGCGAGGTGTAGGCGGCTGGAGTTCCAGCATTTGGAACCTGGGGCGCCAAGTTCGAATCCTGGCCTCAGCGCTACATTTAACACAGCGCGATTCTGGGCGCATCGCCCTGTGTATAGACTGTATTTGTGTAATCTCAATTTGATGTACTTGAAGTTCGGCCCCCGACCTCACACATAATGAATGCTACGGCTGGTTTCGCGCTAGATAAATAAGAAAACACACACACAAAAACAAAGAGGCCTGAGAAAGAAGGGTCTGACTGAGTTTAGAAGCAGACTCCAGAGACCCAGCAGCATCCGCCCCTTCTCGTAATTTCTGAGACTGAGGGTCAAATGAATGAGCGCTCACAGAATCTAAACATGTAATCATCTCAGGATCACCGTTTTATCAGGGGGTGCTAGCTTGTATATTGAAAAGAAGCCTCGAAGACCAGCTCGGTTTTGTGTTGAATTTTACGTTTAAAACAGTGTTTTCACACACGGTTGCAGGCAGCAGTTCGTGGGCGCAGGTTGAGAGCGATTAAGAAAGCTGCTGCGTGGCTGAAAGGAGGAAATGAAACCGTATGTGGTTAACTCGGAAGCAAAGTAAAACTGAACGTCATTTAAATAGGTCGAGCCTGGCCACCCTGTCGGGTCTCTTTGCAGGGCGCTCCCGAACATTTTTTTCTCAGTTTCTTTGACTCCTTTCTCTGACACGCACAAAGGGATGACTGGATCTCTTCTGCCTTGTGTACGAAGGTCTGGGTTCCGTTCTGGCGTGGAACCCTTTCACCTATTGAGTGTTGAGAAGAGCTTTCAAACAAGAATGTAGACAGATTTGGGCCTAATTAGGGTCGGTTGTTTCCATCCTACTGTAAGCGAGACTAGGGCTTGTTTGATCTTTCGGAATGCTAAGCCAAAGCAGAACTTAAGGTTCCTCAGTGGATGAAATACTGTGTATTTCCGTAAAGTTCATTGAGCAGACGTGGCCGCTGCACCTGCTCGACATTAGAGTTGCGACTTCAAAGAATGCGCGGATGTTCTCTGAACAGCCTGTACCTGTGTTGTACTTTTGTGGCTCTGAGTTAACGCTTTAGAAGGAACGTTCTTGTTCTTAGTAGAAGTTTGAATCCTGCATCTCAGTACGCCACATCGGTGGCCCTCTGCATATTGTGTGCGCCACATCATGTCCACTCTAAATTCTGGGCTAGGATCTTGACTTGAAGAGGGTATCTAGGGTCATGCGATATTATTGAGTTGCTTGTATTTCTATTAGTGGTAGTGATGATTTCGTTTCCCTGTGTTTATCGCTGTATTTGCACAGTTCCGTTTTTCTCTCAACTTCCTGGCACAGTTTGTATTTAAAATCGTTTACTATTGGCATGAGTTTCAATGGTTTCTTTTCGGTGGAGCCCTGAACAAAATGTGGGTACCATTGAAGTGCATCAGTCACACAAAGGGTGATGGGAGGAACGCTTGCAAATAGTCTAACCACTGGCAATCTCTTTGGCAGCATTTCAACCCATCAATTGTTTACTGACTGTGGAACACTAAACTAAGGGCCTGATTTAGACATTTGCGGACGAGTTACTTCATCACAGCGGTTACGGATATCCGCCCGCCAATATCTAAATCCCATTACATCTTATGGGAAGTAGATATTGGTGACCGGATATTCGTAACTGTTGTGACGGAGTAACTCATCCGCTAATATCTAAATCGGGCACTAAGACCCCTCTTTATGTTAATAAGCCCTGATCCAGCTCCATATGGGAGCAGTCCACCCTGAACTTTCACACTAGGCCCCCTTTCCTAAAGGGAACACAAGTTACCCAGGACCAGTTTCTGCATTGTTAGGCTTCCTCAGCGAGGAATAGCTAGAATCCTATGGCACAGTGAAGAAGGGACCCACGTTTTGGCATGACTTTGGCCATTTACTGCATTATGCCAGATACACAAAAAGTGATGGGAGGAAGGTTTGCAAAGAGTGTAACCACTGGCAATCGCTCTGGGTAGCATTTCAACCCGTCTTTGGTAGCTTCCTTACTGTGCCATGGGATCGAAGGTCTACCTGCCTGACAGGCCTTAAAAGGCCAAAACTGGTCTGGTGTTGCTTGTGCTTTCTTCTGGAAGTGGCTTTGCCCGAAAGTTCAGGATGGACTGTTTCCATTAGTGCTTATTTGCATAAAACAGGCCTTTGTCTTGAGAGGCACGGTGGGTAAAAACATTGGTTTAGAATGGTACTCTGAGCGATTGTCAGGCTTTTTGCAAGCCTTCCTCCCTTCACATTTGTGTGTCTGATTTACAGTTGAAGCACAACATGCTTGTTTACTGTCACCTCCTGGGTGAACTTCCCACCTCGCCGGTTTCATGGTTGTTATAGTTAATCTTTCAAAGTCAAAAAGCGATTATGAATGCTACTGATTTGTCTTGAGAATGAAGGCTCAGTATTGGCTTTGCCCACAACTCAAGCTTAGAACATGGGGAGAATGCAGCAAAAATAATTATACGAACCCCTGGGACTGCCATTGAATATGGTTGTTTGGGCTATGGTGAAAAAATCAGTTAAAAAAAAAAAAGCTCACTCTACTATTGAACTCAGTTGTTTGGTGTATGTTGTAAAATCAGTTAAAAAGCTCATTCTGGACACTATCCACATATGTTGTTGAATACGTCTAAAATCTGCCCTGCATGTAAATTTCCTACTTTTTGCAGGAAATTGCCAAGCAGGCATATGTAAATCCTAGATTCTCGTAATATGTTTTTTTTCCTCACTTAAGTTCTACTGTGGTCCACAATAAAGATTGTGAATTGGGCCATCTGAGTGCTTTGTAGAGTAAACATCCCTCATAGAAAATATGACTTAATTGGTCTTATTTTTGGCTCCCACATTCGTATGCTGTGGAGGTTAAAATTACTTACAATAGAACATTCCTGTAAACAGTCTGGGCCCGATTCACATGGATCTTTGTGTGACTAGGTGTGAGTTACTCTCGTAGTACTCCTCACTCTCTCCTGCATATGTGGAATGCATAAGTAAGTCAGGAGCACAATGTATGAGTAAGTCGGGAATACTCCATGAGTCGGTTACAGCTAAATCTTTGTAAATTGGGCCCTCCTTAAGCAGAACATCAGAGTGAAGTGTGATGTGCTCCCAGTCTTAGTTTGATTCGTTCTGATTTTTAATATTGCTTTGTTTTAGATGTGTGTATTTGATTAGTTTATTGTTAAGTGTTTGTGTTGTGCACCTTGCCGTGGCAGTAGTGCTCTCGTTGTGCCTTTGGCTGCAATATAGAGAGTATTCAGCGATGTTTTAAAAGAACCAGGCAGTTCGAGGAGGCTGGGTGCAGTAAGGGGGTAGGTTTTCATAGCGATGCAGAGAATCCTTAATTCAGTGACCATGGCAGCAAGATTTCTCACGAGTAGAGGATCAGGGCAAATAAACCAGTTCACTATAAACACTGATGCACACGGGCAGAAGTCCTACCAGTCACCAGCGGAGCTGTCATAAAGATTCTGGAAATATAAGTGTGGGATGAAGACGGAGGGGATCCACAATAGTACCCCGCTTCCTGCATTGAATGAAGCAGAGGAGAAAGGACATCGCAATATGAAGCAAACCAAAAAAAGGTGACATTTGTTGCAAGTAAAGAAGTTACTGAAACTGTATGTGTTACAAAAACAGTGACACAATCCTCAGACAGGTAAAGAAGGAGAAAGCAGGTGGGAGGAGGATATAAAAGGAGAAGAGATGTATTGGCTGGGAGATATTACAAGTGTTTATTAGTCTAAACAGTTTCAGGCAACACTTCAACATTTGTGCCTTTGGAAGGCGCTTGAACGAGGTCCATTTGTTTAACACGAAGGACTGATGATACACAATTCCAAGTCTATAGTTCTTGAGGAACACTGAGCTCTACTCATTTGGGTGTCCAGTATTGTGCGGTATATCTGCCAGTGCAACCTGCATTAACACCTATTCTGTGCCTCCAATTATCATAGGAACATTTTCTCTTCTCTTGACAAGTTGGTTACATTTTAAGTTGAACTTCTCTCATAACCAGTATTACAAATTGTGTAACGAACTTGCTGGTACCTTTTTCTTAACATTTTCTGTAAGGTTGCAAATAGCCGTTTGCCTAGAGGAAGAGGTGGCATGTTGATTTTCGGAAATCTGTCATTTTTGAGGTACAGCCAACAGATACATTGGTGTTTATTCCCTTCGGGAATTCCCTTTCACTCTGTTTCAAGTCCTTGGATTGTTTGGGCTTTTTTGCTCAAACCTGTGAGGTCTGGTCCTCTTATAGATGTTCAATCCACAAATCAATACATTATTAGCTCCTTTTCCAAGAGGAGGAATACAGCACGTTTATTTATTAAATATCGTATTTGTTACACGGAGAACCATATACATACACTGCTGATCAGTACATCAGTTCTGCCATACATGAGTTCAGTACGCCTTCCAAAGTATGGCTGCAGCTGTGTTGTTTTTATATTCCTGGGGCATAGAATACTTGTGCAGTCATGTAGTCTGCACACAGGGGGTAGTTATTGCTGATTTTGCACTGTTTCTGTACATCTGATGGGTGCCGTAGTTTGCCGTGGCACTATGTACATACGGATTTGGTATTACTACTGTTAGTGCACTCTCTTTTTAAATCTGTTGCATGCAGTCCTGCATGCATCACGCAATATGTACACCAGGTGGATATAGTATGTATGCTCATACCATATTTATCTACACCTGCAGCATAGATTTCTGCTGTCATCACACTATATGTACACCTGGTGGATGTAATGAACTTACTTCCATGCAGTTTGCATACACCTGGGGCATACAATATTGCCGCCATCAGTACACCTGGTGGATGTAGTGCTACTGCTGCCAAGCTCTTTCTATACACCTGGTGCATACATTACTGCTGCCTTCGAGCTGTAAATACACCTGGTGGATATAGTACATCTGCTGCCATGCTGTTTGTATGCACTTGATGCATGCAGTCCTGCTGCCATCACGCTATATGTGTACCTGTTGGATGTAGTGCACCAGCTGCAACGGGGTTTGTATACACCTGGTGAATGCAGTACTGCTGCCACCACGTCATGTATACACCTGATGGGGGGGGGTAGTGCAACTCCTGCCATGTTGTTTGTATAGAACTGCTGCATGCAATACTGCTGCCATCACGCTATATGTACACTTGGTGGATGTAGTACTTATGCTGTCACCCTCTTTCTGTATACCTACAGTACTGCTGCCATGATACTATATGTACATGTGCTGGATGTAGTGCATCTGCTACCGTACTGCTAGTATACACGTGTTACATGCCTTACTGATGCTTCAGGCTATATGTACACTTGGTGGATGTAGTTAGTCTGCTTACCTCCTCTTTCTGAACACCTACAGCATACAGTACTGCTGCCATCACACTATGGCCCTCATTCTGACCTTGGCGGGCGGCGGAGGCCGCCCGCCAAAGTCCCGCCGTCAGGTTACCGTTCCGCGGTCGAAAGACCGCGGCGGTAATTCTGACTTTCCCGCTGGGCTGGCGGGCGGTCTCCTTCAGACCGCCAGCCAGCCCAGCGGGAAAGAGGCTTCCACGATGAAGCCGGCTCGGAATCGAGCCGGCGGAGTGGAAGCTGTGCGACGGGTGCAGTTGCACCCGTCGCGTATTTCACTGTCTGCGCAGCAGACAGTGAAATACATTTAGGGGACCTCTTACGGGGGCCCCTGCAATGCCCATGCCAGTGGCATGGGCACTGCAGGGGCCCCCAGGGGCCCCGCGACCCCCCCTACCGCCATCCGGATCTCGGCGGTCCGACCGCCGGGATCTGGATGGCGGTAGGGGGGGTCAGAATCCCCGCGGCGGTGCAGCAAGCTGCGCCGCCGCGGAGGATTCAATGGGGCCGCGGTACACTGGCGGGACCCCGCCAGTGGTGCCGGTCCGACCGCGGCTTTACCGCCGCGGTCGGAATCCCCATTGAAGCACCGCCGGCTTGTCGGCGGTGCTCCCGCGGTCCTCCGCCCTGGCGGCCAAAGACCGCCAGGGTCAGAATGAGGGCCTATATGTACACCTGGTGGATGTAGTGCACTGGCTGCCATGTGTTTTGTATACACCTGGTATATGCAGTACTGCTGCTTCACACTATGTGCATACCTGGTGGATGTATGCAGTACTGCTGCCATCACACTATATGTACATTTGGTGGATGTAGTGCACTGGCTGAAATACTGTTTGTGTACACCTGGTGTGCGCAGTACTGCTGCCTTCACACTATATGTACAGCTGGTAGGTGTAGTGCATCTGCTGTCATGCGGTTGGTATATACCTGGTGGATGTATGCAGTGCTGCTGCCATCACACTATATGTACACCTGGTGGATGTAGTGCACTGGCTGACATACTGTTTGTATATACCTGGAATATATGGAGTACTGCTGCTTCACACTATGTGCATACCTGGTGGATGTATGCAGTACTGTTGCCATCACACTATGTGTACAGCTGGTACGTGTACTGCATCTGCTGCCATGCAGTTTGTATACATGGTGATATGCTTCACACTGTGTGCATATCTTGTGGATTCAGTTTTATGTGCATACCTGGTGGATGTACTTAGTCTGCTGACATCCTCTCTCTGGACGCCTGCTGTATGCAGTGCTGCAGATGTAAGACTGTTTTGTACTCTTGTTGCACCGATGGACTAATATAGCTTACGCTGAGGTGTTTTTTTTTTTTTTCCTCCTGATAATCGGACATAGCAAATGTACACAAATATCCACTTTTGTAACAGTTATGACGCGCGTTATTATGCAGGGGGACTCTGTGTCCCAGGAGGCTCCCCAGGAAGAAGGGGTGAAGCCAAGTTCGGCGAACGCTTCAAAGTGCTGAGGAGTTTCCCATGCTCGGGCTGTGCCCGGGCCCGTCCTTGCCAGTCATTGTCCGGAAGGGGCTCGGCTTACCCCTCTTAGATCCGGCACAGTGCGTGAGTGATTAACCTTATTGACTATCGTGTAATTTCCATTCAGTTTGACTTTTATGGTGAAGAGAAGCTTCCTTTCCACCTATGAGAATATAACCATTCAAAATAGTGGCCGTAGTTGATCTGACGTTCTCTAGAGAGGCCCTTTCTGGCAGGCGAAGGGCCCTGCAAAATGGGGATCAGTGTGGAGGAGGGAAGGGAGAAACGAATTCAATGTTGGATTCCTTTCTTGCACGAGCAGTTGGGGTTGTCACAAAGGAGATTGATTTGACAGCGAGGGGACTCTCGCTGGAGATGGGCGATTGGCAGCAAGTCTCTATCGAACATGAGGCTCTGGGGTCCTCTGAAGAGGAGGATGGACTCTTACGGATAGGGCAGGGGGATTTGCCCAAAACCCAACTGCCTGTAGAATCGGGGGTAAAGGGCCTGGTTGGAACAACAAGGAAGATTAAGAGGCTTTTGATGGTTTCCCCTCCTGGCAGTCGTAGCCCTCCTTTGAAAAAGACTTTGAAAAAACTTGGGGAAAAATTAAAACCGCCCTTGTCAACTAATCCGGACCCCTCGGATACTGCGGATGGCGCAAGTTTCAGTTAGTGCCCAGGTTTTGGCGTAGAAAATCTGCTGATGAAGTTCAAGGTAATGATTGAGACTGGTATGGCCCCGGTCATGGAGAAATTGCAGGCACTTGAAAATGCAGTCTCCTTGTTGAGTGGAAAGGAGAGGCCTAGTTCAGCCCCAGTCAAGAGTGGCCTTTTGGATCCTAGTCATCA
This sequence comes from Pleurodeles waltl, assembly GCF_031143425.1. Lineage (NCBI taxonomy): Eukaryota > Metazoa > Chordata > Amphibia > Caudata > Salamandridae > Pleurodeles > Pleurodeles waltl. The sequence continues at coordinate 1,081,709,895 of NC_090437.1, read as the reverse complement.
GGCAATTGTCTGAGGAGGTGTTTCCACAGGAGCGTAACCCTAGAGCCTTGGAAAGAGAGATGCGGCAACCCTCGAGTCTTTCAAATTTGGGGGCTCCTGGAAACTGTGTGGAGGCTACTTCATCGGATTCATCTGCCGGTGTAATGGTAAATTGCAGGCTGAGCGATGGAAGGTCAGTTGGTTGCAGGCACATGGAGAATCTGACGGTGTCTCGAGGTAGTAGAAGGGGTCAAAATCTGCATTTGGAGAAAGGCTCGCCACTTGTCTGCTTGGAGCTGCCTCCGGCCTGTGCCCCTTACGTGGTGGTGGTCAAAGACGTTCCCTCCTTAGCACCAGAAACAAGTGAATCCACGGACTAACTAAAAAATAAGACTTGTCACTGTCTGAGCAAACATCTGTGATTTTGTTTGCAAAGATTTTATGGTATTTTGTTTGTTAGAAGAATTGACTGGGTCGGGCCTTGGGTAAAGGATGGAAATGGGGACTGTATTATTGTAAACTGTAGATATCCAGGTCTGGCCCAATAGCTCCCATCGACACAACGTTTGGTACCCAAGATGAAGGGAAAGATTGGTATGGTCCCCTTGGGTTTCTTTTATAATCATACTCTGCAGACTGTTGATTTTCCAAATAGGAATCCTAACTTAGTGCAGGGTGACTTACAGCCAACTAGTCCGGGTAGTGGTTCTATTATTTTTCCTGATCTGGAGGGGGTGGATTGACGTTATGCATGGAGACCTTCAGTGAGTGCGGCAGAACCCCCAAATGTTACTAAGGACACGGAAGGCCATATATATGTAGCTGAGGGATTATAGGACCCCAGGGTAGTAGGGACCTGATCAAGGACCTACAGAGTTTGGGTCTCCTGAATGTATGCGACCTGGAAGTGGTAGGTACACATCAGGCCCAAACTTTTGTGGGCAGAGGGGATGGTATGACAATTGGCTACATCTTTGTGTCCCCATCTTTAAAAAATGTGGTTATGCATGGTGAGGTGGTAGAGCAGTATTTTAGTGACCATAATCCCCTCACGATTTTCTTTAACTTCCCTGAGACCTTACGCAGACCAATGATTGGAGGGCCAGTCTCGGTGAGAACTTAAGATCAGGGCAGGAGACGTGGTTGGAGACAGGTAAATATCCAGCAAATAGTAGAGGGTGGTGGGTAACAATCTTAATCTGATTATAGGAACTCTCTTGGCTGCATCCCCCAGATCAGGGGAAGTCAAGATGGATGCCATGCTCAGAGTAAATGTAGCATTTAAAGAATGTATGACTGTAGCTGCCCAGCCGCCTCGTAAGTACCAGGGTGGATGGTTAAGCAAGCCCTGTTTTAAGGCAAAGAAATCTCTGAGGAGGGCACTAAATGAACACCCAAGAGATAATGCCCATGTAAGATTTGCGAGGCCTCATTATAAAATCGTTTTGAGGGCTAAGAAACAACAGCTTAAGGAGCAGGCCTAGGGGGATTTGGAACGTGCATCATATTACAAGAACCCAGGCCTGTCTTGGAAGGTTGTTAATAGGCGTTCCATTGAGACGGAAACATCTGATAGTTTGGGCTGTAATATAGCCCCTGAGGTTTGGGTGAGCCATTTCTGTAGGATTTTTTCGGGGGGGCCTCTAGGGGAGAAATGGGTAAACAGTATGGCCACCCTCTATATTTATCTATTCGGTTTACCCTAGAAGAGGTGAGGGAGGCGCTGCAAGGCAGTGCTAGCCATAAAGCCCGGTCCCCGATACTATCCCAATGGATCTATATAAACACTTTGCTCAATGTTCTCAACGCAGCAGTTAGTGCAGGAATTCCCACTACTTGGAGATCGGCATGTATTATACCTGTCTACAAAAAGGGTAATCGAAATGACCCAAAGTCGTATTGCCCAATCTCACTTCTTGATTCCTCAGCAAAAAATTTGGGTTGGATTATTTTAAGGCGTATTGAGGATTGGATGTCTGAAAACGCAATTTTGGGCAGGATGCAATATGGTTTTAGGGAAGGGCTTGGTACCCAAGAGCAATGTTTAAATCTGCTCATGCTGATTGGCAAATACACGCAAGCTAAGAAGGACACTTTGTATCTTGCTTTTATGGAACTCAGCTGCACCTTTGATAAGGTAAATCGGAGTAAGCTGTGGGAAAGGCTAACCCGGTTGGTCATGGATTCCCAAATCGTGGAGCTGCTTCGCTATTTCCACCTAGGAATAAATGCAAATGTGAGGGTTGGGCCTAATGGGGAATGTACCGATTTGTTTGAGCTTAATATTGGTGTACGTCAGGGGTGTGTTTTGGTTCCTACCCTTTCCTTTTTGTATACAAATGGGCTGTACAACTTTTAGTTGAAAGATGTAAGGATGCTCCTAAAATCAATGGCAAGAGTGTCCCGGTATTGATCTATGCTGATGATGCAGTTTTTATGGCCCGCATTATGAATGGACTCCGTGAGGAGGTCAAAGCGTATGCAACTTTGATGCCAGCCCTAGATTTAGAGATAAATTGCAGCAAATCACATTTTATGGTGTATGGCAAACCATTGAATAGGGCGGGAGGGTTGAAGATAAATGATCAAGTAATCAGCAAGGTACAGGAATTCCCCTATCTAGGGGTACATTTGGATGATAAGAGCAGCTGGAAATCCTGTATCTCTAGGAGAGGGATGCTTTTTAATGCCACAGTAGGTGCTACTTTTGAGTTTGCTGCAAGAGTGGGTAATAAACTTATCAAGCCCGTGCTTGAAGTATACAGGCGCAAATGTCTTCCACTTTTGCTGTATGGGGCACCACTTTGGGGCTACATGGAAAATAGGGCCAACGGGACAGAAGAACATCGTTTCTCTAGAAGGTTGTTAGGAGTTGGCCAAAACACCTCTGGTTTCTGTTTGCATGCTGATTTGGGCTTGGACTTTATAGAAGATGCCATCAAGATCGCGCCTTTCTTGCTGTGGATTTCTATCTGGACTAATGAGTTTGCTTCCTTAAATAGAGAGATCCTGCTGGATTGTATGCTATACGATCATGCAAAGGATATCCCCTGGCTAGTATATATAAGGGAAGTAGCCATTGCACTAGGGCGTTTAGATATGTTTGATGCACTAGAGGGTTTAACTAGCGCTGACAAATGTTGGGCAAAGGAAAATTTCCTTAAAATCTCAGGGGCCAAGAGGGAGGAGGAGGAATTAAGGAAAAAATCAGTGAGGGATTTTATAATGTTAAAGATGGGAGTGGGCCCAGAGGCATATCTCTTGGAAATAAGAAATGTTGGTGAAAGGACCCTTATTTCGCGATTCCGTGTGAGGGTAATTCGAAGTAATTTGTGTTTTCCGTTAGGCCAGATTGATCGATATTCTATAAAATTGTGCCCCTGTGATGGTGTGCCTTGCAGACCCTAATTCATTTTATTTTGTTCCTTGATTTTTATGCACCCTTTAGGCGACGTTATTTACTCCCCTTGCTGAGGTCTAGGGGTTTTGTGCTATATCGCCAAGCTTTTTTGTGGCTGCGTATGGTTTCTGATGTGCTGGTGTGGCGGGGGGAGGGGTAGGATCTTTTCTAAAGGGAGCGATATCCTGGCGGAATATTGTTAATCATTTTTAAGTGCTTTTATAAACTCTTATCTTTATTGAATTATTAACTGACCAATACAATTTTGAATGTAATTTTTAATTGTTATAATTAATTGCAGTCTTGAGGTGATACATTTGGTGGTTTAATGCAATTGTTTTTTAATTCTGTTTAAATGTATTTATTGGGAAGAATAGCTGTCCCACTGTAACCTTGGTAGTGATATTTTTCGAATTATTACTGTACGTGTTATGTGATGTGATGTGCTGTTTTTATGGTTGAAATTTTTAAAACCCGAATAAAGTATTTTGAGATTAGGACTTTAGCATCAGAGTGTTTCGGATCGCTGAAGCAAAATACATCCGCATGCTTCATTCTCCTATTGTGGTTCGTATGTTTCTAGAAATTCAGTTTAAGCAATAATTAAATCTGTTATTTCTGTAAATGCAGAACTTTAATATTGCTGACGCTTTGGGGGGCTGAACGTAAATGATGCTTCGTCCAGAAAAAACATGTACGTGTTGCAGAATGGATAAAAAGGACCAATGATAAACTAGACCAAGAGTAAAATTACAGGTAATGCTATACCTGAATGCTGGTAATACATTATGAGTGGGAGAAGAATGCAGGCCCGAATTTCTTAGGTCCTAGCCCTTTACCATCTGAAATATAGAAATGTTCCAAATCCGTGCGTACCAAAGGGGGCGGGGCCACAGGGGCACTCTACATCATTACAGCGATCCACAAAGCTTTTAATTCTTTAATTACATTCACCCAGCTGCTTCCTCATGCAAAGAAAATAGAAATGCCACGTGTCATTTGCATATTTTCTTGTGACGAGACAACTTTGGTTTCCGAGACACCTGTAGGAAAATTTGCAACTTGAATACGCAGCTGCAGGCAAATTTCTTTCCCCTGTTTATACTTTTAAGTTTTGCCCAGTGTTGTTGTTCTAATGTGACTGGAAATACATCAGAAAAAAATTGTGGGTGTGCGGGGTGGTCCCCAGGGGTATAGTCCTTCCACCCCACCTTGGTTAACGTTGTAGAATTTAAACACTACTTTTTTCACCAGTGTTACTGTTTTCATTTACTCACAATTCACTGTTTGCTACTACATTTTACACACTTTGTTCCCCAGATGCTTTCTGCTATTGCATGTCAGATGCTCAAAGTACCTCCCCTCTGCAGAGGACAAAGACCTTTTAACACAGTTTTCTGTTCCCCACGCCACACACTCCGACTATGTTGATTTTAACACAATCCACATATAGGAAGCCATATTAGAATTTGCTAAGCAGTTTTCCTTCTTTATTATTGATATAGCTACTCAACCCACCATTTATTTATGTCATTTAATAACATATGACTTTGTGCATCGTGACCACCTAATGAAAATATTAACACCAGAACATTGGGCCTACGAATTTTTTGTTTTAAGTACCAAATGACCGATATTCGTCTTTCAGCTCTGTTTTGAATTTAGGCACAAATGCGTGGAATTAGGAGTGATGTGTTTGTCTGAACACCATAGTTTGCTATATCTTGATGGGGTATCAGTGTCTAGGCTGTAGTAGCATGAAGGATTAGGAATGATTACCAGTTGACTAATGTCCGAAAGAGGAAGCCAAGGAGAAGTGGATAATTCGTTGCTGAAACACACAAGTCTGACTTCTCAGAAGCCCTCATTCACCTTCCCCCATTTCACTCTGTGTAGGAACAAGATGATGTTATATTGGTGCCACATTTGTGCAACCTGTTTGTGTCCAACCTGCCAGGTTGGTGGTGGTGTAACTTCAAACCCATGAATCCTGAGTCAAGATGTCTTTTTAATAGTGTACCACATTTGAATTGGGCTCAGCATGATGGTTTCCTTTGCTGTATTGAAGATATTAGAAATGGGAAGGGAGAAGGACAAGCACCAACCAACTGTGGTTTAATTTCCAAGGCCAGGCTGGCTCTCTGGTATGTGCAGTTTAACAGTGATCTGGAAATGTATGTGATTCTGATGGACAGATGACTAGGTGTATCTTTATTTTGGCTGTAACTTCCTATAGTTATACTTATCCACACAATGGAGGTGCTATGCCTCTGCCCTCTTAAAAGCATAATAACTGGAGCCCATTGCATCTTGCGGCTTCACTAATATAAGAGTGAGGGACTAGTGATGCTGGTGTTGTATGGAGAGAGATACTACAGAAGGTTTGCTAGAAAAAAAAAGAATAAAAATTTAGTCTAGCAGCCCCGATGATGTTTGACTTGGGGGCGCCTGGACGCACACAAGAAGGTACTTTTAAAAGGAGCTCATACTTCACTTCCTCTTTTTGTAAATATTTTTATAACATCATCATTAATGTGAAGGTCTTGACTTATCCCATTGTGCCGGCAAAAGTGAGCGAATGGTACACAGCTGCAGTGTAAAATGTCAGTGTTCATCTTAGATTGCACCACAAGGAATACAGGTTTCTGTGCTCTTGTTCAGCTTGTCAGTTGAACACAGCTATCCTTTGTAAGCCAGGGCCGTTAGAGCATTCTAATTCCAACATCAGAGCAAAACACTATTCTTCTTTGCCCACTCTGCTTACAGGTGGTTTCAGAAGGTACTGTCATTCATCTATTGTATTGGGACGTGCTAATCCCTGCTTCAGTAACCAAATCTGCAGTTTCTTCCCAGATTCAGTCGTAGTAAGCACAGAAAATATGTAGTTATTCTTGCAATGTTGCTTTACAATCCAGTGATTTCCAAGAGATTTTGTTTGGGTAATGACCAAGTTATGATATGTCAAAAATTGTTAGATTCTTCTCGAATCAAAATATGTTTTTGTAGTTTCTCTGTGGAGTTTAAACAAAACGACGGCAGCAGTGAGAGTCTACTGCAGTTCCCTATAGGCAATTTACTGTAAGCCTTCTGTGATGATTCTTTTTTTAATCATGATCACCTTATAATCATACCCATACAACCTTTTACCTCATATTGCCTCAAGCTCTGGTGCTGCCCTATAAATCTACTTCTTCTATTATTCACTCACGTCATTCATTGTGGAGATTCAGCCAGTATATCTGCAAGGCTCCAAGCTCAGCGTGCATCGTCAGAGCTACCAGTATTCTGGATTGTTGCAGGATTTTCACGAAAATACTTCTTTGAGCCAATATCGGGGATAGAGCCATCAATTTACGCTGTGCTTCTCAATATCCTTGCAGGGGAATTTTCCTAGTAGAAAAAAGTGGAAGACACCCAGCTCTGTCTTCTCAGACAATTCTGTTATAATGTGTGATATAGTCAAGAGCCAGAATATCTGAACTACCACACACCACTACAACAGGTATATTGATTCTGCCTTCTTTGGTGTAGTTCTCTGGCGTCCTGATATTGTGCCTGGAATTTTCCTATGCACGGCCCCTCATTTTATGAGTTAGAATAATTTTAGTCTGCCACTGCGGGATACATTTGTGTTTTTGTTCATATCTTGCATCATTTAATATCTGTATTTTCAGGGATATTGTTTATACTCCCCCTGTCCCTTGGTCTGTTTCCTTGCCATTCCGCAGTGCTCTGTAGATTGAAATAATTTCTCATCATTCTTTTAAATTTCATTAAGACTTTGAGGATCAATAGTTCTTTTTTTGTTCCAGGAGAGGTAGACCACAGCTCTACTAATTTCCACCAGTCTTCTGGATTGTAGAACATTATCCCTGCAAGCAGTTGAAATTCTTGTATACTTAAACTGTGGTCCGTGTACCCCTTGGGGTCTGTGATGCATACGCAGGGGGTCCACAACTGCTTACAAAATTAAATAATAGAAAATTCATAAAGTGTGTATATGTTAGTGAAAAAAGCTAATTGTAAAATTATATTTAGGTGCTCTTTAAATATGAGGGTTTTTGGAATTGGAGGCTGAAAATTAGCTCAGCATACATTTCGGAGCAGTACAGAAACTATTATGTGCAATTGGTGACCTCGATTGAAGCACTGATGTGCGTGGACAAAAAGAGAATATGCATTAATAGCAAAAAGACAAAGATGTGCTGTAGTTCAGCAGATTGCTTCAGCTTATAGAAGTAAATCTACATTTTGGAAAGGCCCAACCTTCCCTTTAAAATTTATTTTGGTATACTTGTTTGTGAATTAAATACACCACTTCAGAATTTTTGTATTTGTTTGATCTATAATTGTTTGAGGTGCAAATCGGAGAAACTGCTTGGCTGGGGTCCCCTGCTTCCAGTAGTGATGCAGTAGGGTTATCCAGAAGTTCAAAGGATGGGAACCTCTGATCTGTTATTTAAACACCAGACTCTTAAGATTTTACATGTTACACCATTTTACAGCCCTGTTAATGCTGCAATGGTGTATCTATTTTTCTTTCTGCCTTTGCCGATTGTCCAATATCAAAAGCTTTGCTTCTTGAAAATACACATTCATTTGCATGACCCACCATCTGTGGATGGCGTAGTATTTGGATTTGGCTCTGTCATCAGGAAATCTTTCATATTATCGGTGCTTCTGTGGTAATCGGCATGGTTTTCTTGCTCATGTAAATGAACGTTTTTTAAGCAGAATGCTGACGCTGTAACAAAAAGAGAAAGAAGGCGTAAGCTGCCGTACATAGTTACTAGGTTCAGACTTCATATGATGGATAGGAATCATACAATTAGTGTTTGTTAGAAATGGGGTCTCTAGTTGGCAGAGGTATACACCCTTGTCCAAGTAGGGGCCACCATCCTAGTCGGGGTAAATCACACACAATCCAAATTATCCTGTGCCCACCCTCTGGTAGCTTGGCACTGAGCATTCCGGCTTAACTTCGAAGACAATGTGTAAAGTATTTGTGCAATAAATCATATACAGTTACACAGTGAAAACACCACAAAAATACACCACACAGGTTTAGAAAAATAGATAATGTTTATCTGAATAAAATAAGGTGAAAACGACAAAGATCCGGTACTCAAAAGATGAAATGTCACTTTTAAAGGGTTTAAAAGAGTCTTAATCCTTAGAAATGAACAGTAGTCTCTCTGTTACACACAGCACCTGGTATGCATAAAAAATATCACACACACAGACTGTAGAGGAGGAGATGCGTCGAAAAATAGATTGTTTCTTTCCATGCTGCAAGGGGTTTGTGTCGTTTTTCAGCTTGCAGTCTTGGTTCCTCACTGCAATGCTGGGATCTTTTGACACCCAGGGACGATGTAGGGAAAATATTTGACGCGCTGGATGTAGACACGGGCGCTGTGTCGATCTGGTAGGCGATGCGTAAAGTTTTCTGTTGCAAGGCAGGCACTCTGTCTAATTTGAAGTCGGGAAGTTGGGCCTGCGTCACTCCAGTCGGCTGTGCAGTAATTTCTCAGTCGCATTGCAGGCATTGCGTCAGTTTTCTACGCACAAGAAGTTTCCTGATGAGATAAACTCTTCTTGGCCTGAGACTTCAGAAAACATGAGTCGAGCTCAATCCAAGCCCTTGTAGAGCACTTTTGGGGAAGGCAGAGTCCTTCTCAGCACAGTCCGAGACCAGCAGGGTAGCAGTCCTTTTCAGCAAAGCTGTCCAGATGGATCCTTAGGGCAGTCAGGCAACTCCTCTTGACAGGGTGCAGGTGTAGGTCTAGAAGTATCTTGTGTTTGTGGTTGTCTCGGTGAAATGCACAAGGGAGCTGTCAACCAACCCAGCCCAGACATTGATTGGAGACATGCTGTAAGGCACAGATGTTTTCTAAGTGCAGAGAAATGCTCACTTTCTAAAAGTGCCATTTCTAAAATAGTAATATAAAATCCAACCTCACCAATAAGCAGGATTTTCTATTACCATTCTGGCTATACTAAATATGACCTTGTTACCCCTTCCGATCAGAATCCACCACTCAAAATGTATATGAGGGCAGTCCTAATGCTTGTCTATGAAAGGAGCAGGCCTCACAGTAGTGGAAAACAAATTTAGGAGTTTTCACTCCCAGGACATATAAAACACATATGTACATGTCCTGCTGTTTAACTACATAGCACTCTGCCTTATGGGTTACCTAGGTCCTACCTTAGAGGTGACTTACATGTTGAAAAAGGGGAGTTTAAGGCTTGGCAAGTTCTTTTAAATGCCAAGTCGAAGTAGCAGTCAAACTGAACACACAGGCCTTACAATGGCAGTACTGAGACATGGTTGAGGGGCTACTTATGTGGGTGGCACAATCAGTGCAGCAGGTCCACTAGTAGCATTTAATTTACAGGCCCTGGGCACATGTAGTACACTTTACTAGGGACTTATAATTAAATCAGATATGCCAACTGGTAGTGAACCAATGTTACCATGTTTTAGGGTAGAGAGCATAGGCACTTTAGCACTGGTAAAGTGTGCTGAATCCTAAACCCAGCAAAAACAGTGTTAGAAAAGTGAAGGGACGCAGGCAAAAAGTTGGGAGTGACCGCCCTAAGGCTGTCAAGTCTAACAGTGTTGCTCATCTCAGTTATTCTTGCAATGTTGCTTTACAATCCAATGATCTCCAAGAGTTTAGTTTTTGGTAATGCACAAGTTAGGAATGGCAGTACATTGTCATTGGAGCCCTAGTGATATGATATTGTTTAAAATAAGCTTGTGGCCTTCTGGTTAATAACTGTTTACATTTGGCCAGAGTAATCCAGTTGCTGCAAAAACATCATACAGATATTTTAAAAATTATCCTTTTTCAACGGTGGGTAGTAACATATAAAAATACATTGGAAAAACAACAGCAAGTCTAGCTTATTTTTGGAACTGTCTCTGCAGTCACTGCTGAGCTCAGGGACTTAATAAATCATTGTGCATGCACTTTGTCTCTCAACCTTCCACTCAGGTATCCTTTCATTCACTCATTGACTCATTTGTGCATTCACCCACTTACCCATCCACAATAAAACACCACTCAAACTCAAAAAACATAGATAAATTGAGTCAAATTAAGAAAACATACCTCCTCCTAAAGTTGGTGCCTGTGTTTTAAAAAAAAAAAAAAAAAAAAAAAAAAAAATTCAACCTTACAGTGACCGTCTTGCAATAAATAGTATTGTGCATAGTGTAATGTTTTATAGTTCCAAAATAGCTTTTACGTGTTGCCATCTTCAAGTGATAAAAAAAATGGGTCCACTATGTATCATGGGTACTCACAAACATTTTCCAGGGGGCCACAAAGTACTGTCTGTAACATACCGAGGGCTGCGCTTATGCCAGCAGGGCGAGAGTCGGGATGATGAAAGGTTGGCATAGGGCAGTGCTCTTCAAACATTTTAATGACACGTCCCCAGTTGGAAAATAAGTCCTTGGCCCCCCCTCAGAGTTTTTCACAATTATTTTATAAGTATGTCAGTGTTTAAGTATGTCTAGGCCTATTTAAACATTTCAGTTAAGTACTGTTACCTTTTTCAACATGCAATAACATGCTTCTGCTTAAAACAAAGGCCTGTTATCTGTATAATGCGTCTTTTGGCCAGAGTCTGGCACCCCTTCCCCCGTAGAATCATGTGACTTCTGTCTGCCACCAAAGCTCTATTACTGTTATTTTAGTTAATGTTTAAATAAATTATGCCTGTTTTACAACTTTCTGAATGTTCCTGCTCTGTCAGTTGAACAGCAGCCCAGTTCTGCTGTTCACCAGGGGGCCGCAATTAAAGGTCAGAAGGGCTGCAATTTGAGAATTCCGGATATGCATGATATAATTCGATGATGACTTCCAATATAGAAGCAGTGGGCAGGGCAGATGCAGTTCGCTGTAGATGAAATGAGAAATTAGAAAATGGCCCCATAGCTGTGTCTGGTGGGTTGCAGGCTGATCTAAACCATGAGTCTCCAACCTTTTCTCTAATAAGAGCTTCTTATTTTCAGTAAAAATCACCTGAGCTACTAATATTAGTGTTATAGTGAGCACATCAGACAAATTATGTAAGTGGCTACCCCGTGCAAGATTGCCATCAGTTAGTGGTGCCAGCAGTAATGGAAAAAAGGCTTTATCAGTTTAAAATGCCTTTTCATGGCTAATGTCTGACTGCCATAACGTCAGTGCCGGTAGCACAAAGATAGTATTAGCAATACATCCCTCCAATGTTACATGATTTATCAGCTACTCTTCAATTTTCAGTATATTTTGAAAATTCAACCATTTTTCTCCAAATGTTAGCTTATGAGTTCTGAAAATAAACACATTTACGTTTTGAATACAGGCTTTTCAGTTTTGGCATTCTTACATTAATTCAATAGGACAAACATTTCTAATTTATTATGCTGAACACAGGAAAGCTACTTGCAGGTAGCTGGAAAGCTGCAAGTAGGTCACAGGCTACTCTTTGGCGTAACCTGGTCTAAACCCATGCCCAAAAAAAAGCCAGCATTGGCAAAGCCAATAGGTCTCGCCTATGTGCGAGCTATTGGCTTTGCCACTGACTTTTAGCCATGTTGTTGAGCAGCATGGCTGCTGTTCAGCATGATTGAGTTATTTAAAAAAAGCGCTATGACCCAGGAAGCTAAAGGGCACTGTGATGTGGCCAGAGATAGCTGCGTCATTGCACTTTTTTAATGGTCTGACTTGACTGTGCAGCTTTCCTCAGACGATTATGTAAGACTCAGCAGGAGAGGGGCTTTGTCTCCACTGCATGTTGTGAGCCAAGTGTACATGTTTTGATTAGGAAGAAGTTGGGTGCTTCCACAAAAAAAGTGCTTTTTCTCCACACACTTGTGATCATTTTGTTTATTTATCCAGCTGCCTGAGCTCAAACGTTTAGGGGTGCAAGCATACCATTACAGTGCTATTAAAGTGTTTTAAGATAACTAGATCATTTGTGGTGTTTCTGTTTGGTAGCAGCACAGGCGGAAGGAGGGCAGTCATTAATGTACATAGATTTTTATGTCTGGCTTGAGAGTGCATTCTTAATCCTGGCCTGTTGGCATTGCCAATGCTTGTTTTGCAATGACAGGTGGCAGGGCAGAAACTGACGACAGGAGAGTGGGAGGGAAGAGACAACGGGATGGTGGTGGGTTAGGTGATGTAAGAAGCAACGCGGACAACAGGAGGTTGGGAGGGTAGAAGCAACATGGGCAGCAGAGGAACGGGTGGTTGGGATGAAGCACCTAGGACATCGGGGATTAGGGATGGGTTCGAAGAAGAAACATTGACAAGATGGGGTGGGGAGATGGGACAACTGTGTTTCATAGAAAATAAAACAGTGCCTCAATTGCAGTGCCAGCAGCGGAAGGACGCCAACCAAGATGAAACAATCAGTGCTTGCTTCATAGGGAAGGAAGCAAAATGAAGCTGGCACGCACTGCCCAATTGGAAGTCAGCAAATGAGTGGCAATGATGCCTTTCAAATGGTACATGCGTGGGCGTGCTCCAAGCCTCCTCCCACCCACCCCCAGTAATCAATATCTCTCTCAAGTGAGAATGCATGGGCTAGTAGCGCATGCGCTGTCACAGAAGACATGTAAAAACAAAGCAAATAAATAAAAGAATACCTTAAAAAAATAATGAAAACCTAAAGGACTGTGGTTTTGGAGCAACATCATTTTGAGGTGGATGTGCTTATGTGATAAGGGAAAATGCAGTCTCTAGGGCAATAGAGCAGTTGGCTGAAGTCATCTTATTTATATCCTTTTTCATATTTTTTTTATTAGGGATGAATCCCATGACACCTGATATAACCTATCTGACTGAACCCATTTGGCATACAGCCTTTATGCCATAGTGCAAATATTCAACTCCCAAAGTTTTCCATAGGGTGTAACCAGCACTAAAATGCTGGCAAGTATAGTAATTTGTAAGATTCCATGCAGTTAAGTACTTTTCTATAGGTATTAACAATAGCCCACCCTTAAAGGTCTGTAGGATTTAATAAAGACATTTTACAGTGAATATATTAGGTCTACTGCCTTTGCTTATCTCCATACCGACTCCCGCTGTACTGAGCATATGCTTTCCCATAAGGCAAAAAGCTCAAAGCAAGCAGTATTTTTCATTGTAAGCACACAATTTCTGTCCAGTCGGATGCTGTGCTTGAGGGAACCAACATGTGGGTGGAGTCAAAGCACCTCTTCATTACTGCTCCTTTACTGCTCTCTCTTTTTCTGTGTTCACACGAGTTACGACGACCGCTGCTCTGTCATGCCGAACCCAAACATGTAGATCTCTTGGTGAGAGAGCCATTTTACTACTCTTTCATTGCTCAGACTAAGTCTGAAATTTCACTTTTTCTTTGCTCGTGCTGTATTACATATTGGGATTTACCAGTTCTGTCTTCTCAACTTGGAATTTTATTTCAAAATCGTCATAGATACTGCCTAGCTAAAAGGAAGTGACGTGAGTTATCGAACTACATACTAAGACAATAGTCCTGTTACGACATCCACACGTCTTCAGGCATATCTAGGATCACCTCAGCAGTATTTTTCGCAGTTAGATATTGTCTATATGAAATGAGAACTCTCTCTCCCAAACCAAGACCCATCTGCAAATCGCTCCTTTGACAAAGATGCTAACAAGTCTGTCACCATTGTAAACCATCTCATTGTCCAAGTGTCTTCCTGGCACCCATATGCACCTCTGTGTTCTCTGTTACAACTCTCACCTCTTACACCGATTTGTTATGATAGTAGACCCTATTAACTTAACCCCAACATTCACCCATTCCAACCTGTCAAAAAGTGCTTCTCACACCAGGAGTTTAGATACTTCCGTGTTCTAGGACACAACTGCAGATTCTTTATCCAAACCCTGCTCAGAAAGTGGAAGAATCATCTGAAATTGCTAGTTGTACTCCTCCCTCTTGCAAGCCCAACAATGGGTACGACCACTGTTTAGATTCTACAAGCAACTTTATTATTGATGACATTCCCATTTAAGTTGCACGTTGTGAGTTTTCTGTACAAGTTACGCCTTGAACGTTTCTACTGTGGTTCAAAGTTATCACAGCTTCTGCCAGGACAGCTGATGCCATGCCTTTTGGTTTTCATGTACCAGTACTTTGCAAGTTGTGCTTTAATTACTTCCTCTGAAAAATAGATTTCGACTATCACTCCTTCTGTTTCTTGTTCCCCTTTCATTTGCTTATCTAACGCATTCCTCTCTCTCACAGCTCTGGAGAGCTTTATCTACAATTCTCTAATCTGTTACTTTCGAAGAAGGGTTTTATATAGTGCGCTCACTAGTATGTCTTAAATATTTGACCTAATACTTGTTCAAAACCCCATGTCTGGTATCAGAACGGAGGGGATCTCTTTCTTGGTGCTCCCTCATTTTCGGCCATACCAAAAGTTCCACTACTTGTTTCCTGACTAAGTATTCACAGTAGTTAGAGCTACCGACGTTACATAACTGAGTTTGCTGTTTTACTCTCTGAGAGTCTGGTCTTCACCTTACAGACCCTGTGGAACTACATTTTTAGTTGTTTAGTATAATTTCAGACTATAAAGCCAGTGGTTTTAAGTCAAAGGTGTCCTTGCTTCACATAAAGTGTCAAGTGCATGCTCTGTTAGAATCAGTGTCACTTCAGACCTGTCTCTTTAATATACATGAGAGGGAGAACTCGGTCAAACAGCCAGGTCTTAAACTTCTAAAATGCAAGAAGAGAGTAGGAGGCAATGATGTGTAGTGGAAGTTCGTTACACACCTTATGAGAGATGTGAGAGAAGGCTTGACCTCTGATTTTATGAATGCTTGGGATTCGTGCTAGTTGGAGTCCAGCTGGGCAGTTTTGCCTGGAAGTTTGGTGGAAGTGAATGCTGTTCAGGTAGGCTAGGCCAGTGTTATGTAGTGCTTTTCTATGTGTGGATGAGGGCTTTACACTGAGTATGGACACACCTCAGGTGTGGTGTGATGTGAGACAAGTGTGGAAGGTTCAGGACGAGTCTGGCTGCTGCACTTTGGATAGCATGTACTCTTTGTGAGAGAATTGATGATTCTGGCGTAGAGAGATTTCCCATAATGCAACTGTCTGGTGATGAGGGCTTGGGTGTCTGTTTTTGAAGTTGTTCGGTAACCTCTTGTAGATCTTTCTCATCATCTTCAAGTTGTGGTAGTAAGACGTGGTGACGACATTGATCTGGGCAGACATGTCCAGCTTGTTATCAATGATGATCTAGAGGTTTCTTCTATTTGGGCTGAGGTGGGGTGGGATGGAGTTCAATAGGCCACCAGGTGAAATCCCACACTGAGGCATCCTTTCCGAATATTACCACTTTTGTCTTGTTGGTGTTCAGCTTGGGACAATTGGATTTTATCCAGGTGGCCCCTTTGGTCATGTAGGGAATTAATTTGTTCCCTGTGCTGCAATTTGACCGAGAGGATCTGTATACGTTTTGTGTTGTTTGCATAGAAGTGAATGTTGATGTTGTGGGCTCAGATGATGTCAGCCATTGGGGTAATTTTGACTTGGAAGAGGTTGGTGCTGAGTGAGGTGTCTTGGAGTACTCTGCAGATAAGTTCCTCAGTTTCAGGGGAGTACGGTTGCATACTGACTGAGTTCTTAACGTTAAAGTACAGATCCATTGAAAAGCAGGTCCCTAAAAGCTGGCCTCATGCTGTTGTCTTATCAGGATGGGGGGGGAAACTGTCAGACGCTGCTGAAACCTTTCCCTATATAGAGGCTTTGCCTAATGCTAAGTTACGGGACACGGTTCTAAAATTCCGGGTTGGGCTAAACCTATGTTAAATGGATCTGAAAACCAGAGCCATAATGAGGGATGATTTGGGTCTATGTACATGTGGCCTCAAACAAAAATGTAGTGCCCAACATATTTTATTGGATTGCTTGTGGTTCTTAGATGAATGGAAAAAAAAATTACCGTTAATTTTTTGGGAATATAATGTTATTAACCGAGATCAAGCTCTCAACCTACTGGTAGATATGAGATTTTTGAACGTGATGTGCCTTATACCGATTTTTAAATGAAATACGAGGTTCCTTAATGGGGCTCCCTGGTGCCTTGTAAGGGATGAGAGAGCAAATATGTGAGGTATAATTAATTAAAGGATTAAATTATTCTTAATTATTGACCATATGGTAACGAATACGCAAGTGTTATCTAAAATTGCTATTATATTCTATAATGCTGCCTTGTATTATTTATTAGAATTATGAGATTATACTTTTATTCCATATTATGAGCATATTGTATCCTAAATAATTATGTAATTGTGATTTTAATTGACTTGTTTTATGTTCTAGGGTTGCTCCAGAATAATATCGTGGTAGGCATATATAAAGGCACCATTTGATAGGCTGGGACCTTTTAGAAAGGTTCTCCTATTCCCTGTCAATAAAATGTAGTGCTAAACATATTGTAAGATCTCGCCATGCAGAATTTTGTATGAATGAAAGATCACGCAATGTATTGTGACTGAAGTCTGTGAAGGTGCATATTCGGATGGTTATAATGAAACATACCGATCTATAGCAAATTTGGTTCAAGAATTTAAGCTATTCTTATCTAACTGTTTTTAGATTCAATTTTATAAATGTTTAAGCTGCTCTCCATCCGAGGGACAAATGATTTCCCCCCCCCCATTGTAATTATGGTTTAAAGCAAGGCATGTCACTTTATCCAGATCTGCCTGCCATATTTAAAACCTAGATCAGTATTTTTAGGACCTTTACTGGGTCTGCTGGTTTTGCACAGTGCAAGCCTGCAGTTAAGTCTACAATGCCTTTTTGTGAATAGGTAATACTGAATTTTATTAAGTACTCCCTGTCACTTTTATGAATTATTAAATATTTATGTTTTATGCTTTTATGGCCTTTCGTGCCTAATAAATAATTTATTGAGTGGCTGACTCCTCTGTCTAGGATCATTGATGTTGTCTGTTGTGATGAGAGCTGCCTCTGTGCTGTGGTTGGGTCTGAGTTCAGACTACTTGGTGTTGAGGTGCTGGTGTTGACGAGATGTTCGGTGAGGGGTCTGTTGATGGGTTTCTTCAGGACCTTGGCTGGGTAGGGTAGGATGGAGATTAGTCAATAGTTAGAGCGCATGTCTGTGTCTGCTGAGGGCTTCTTTAGTAGAGCATTGACAGCTGCATGCCTCTGGGAATATGGCTGTGTCAATGGAGGTGTTGAGGATGCAGGCGAGTGCTTTGCTGCTGGAGGTGAGTACTTTGTTGAAGACGTGATGGGGCAAATTCCTTGTAGTGCCCCGGAGTGGATGAACTTTGTGATTGTGGCGGTTTTGTCTGAGGTGATGGTGTTTCATGTGGTGATGGTGCGTTCTTTGTCCTAGATTGTCAGACTGACTCAATTGTTGTTAGGTTGAGGTTGGCGGTCAACGTTGTCATAAATGGCTGTGATTTTGTTGCTGAAAAAGTCAGAGGGTCATTGGAAAGTTCTTGAGATGCAGAGTTGTGGCTGACAGTGGCTTCAGGCGTGATGAAACCCTTGATAATGGAGAAGATTTTTTTCCTGCAGTTGGAGATGGCAATGTGGTCTGCTAGAGCTTTCCTCTTGGTGTTACGGATTTTCTAGTGGTTGCGTCTCATGGCGGATTTGAAAATGTCCCTTTCTGTGGCTTCTTTATATATTTTTTTATTTTATTAATTATTTTATTGTTAACACTGCAAAATGATACAGAACCCAAGAGGGACCGAGGTCCCAACATCTACGAACAGTGATACATAATAGGTCAGATAATATGAAAAGCAAATAAAACATTGAGATGTTGCCAATCTTGCCTTGAAAACATAACACATTAATCATAAGAAAAGATAAAGGATAAAAGATGGAGAAAAGGCAGAGAACCATATTGTGGGACATTCGGGAAGGGCGAGGAGGGGAAAATAATCAGCCTAGCAGGATGATGAGGGCATAAGTACAAGGTCATCTGGCCACCTGGTGGTAGAAAAGACACTCCTCACTGTGTTGAAGCCTAGGTTGGGGTCATGTCTTGACGTGTTTGTACTTTAGGACACCAGTTTGAGCTGAGTACCGTTATATCGGAGGACAAAGTATCAGGGTAATAGTGTGCCAGGGCAGCGTGATGCCAAAATAGCAGACCGATCGGGGCGTTGGGGCTTGGGTCTTCAGTCTTCACTCCACGCAGTTCATACTCGGTATTCTGTACCACTGCAGTGACCCGGAGAGGTGGTACTACGAGAGGAGCATGCTGAAAGAAATAGGAAAGACCAGAATCGAATCCCCGAGGAGACTAAGAGAAGAGGGAAAGAGAAAGAGGGAAGAGAAACTAGTGAAAAGAGAGAAAAGGAAGAGGGGGAAATGAGTGGAGGGGGGGGGCAGGGGGAAAAGTAAAAGGGGGTGGGGGCAGATAGCTTGGGGCAGCGTACAATCGTCCTGTGGTGAGGAAGGAGGTCCACACTTGATTGAATAACTGAGCTTGGTGTTGCAGGTTATAGATAATTCTTTCATGCATGGCAATGCGGGTCATAGCTGTGATCCATTCTTCTGGGGTTGGGGAGGTCGCCGACCGCCACTGGTGGAGAAAACAGATTTTTGCGGTGGCAAGTGCCGTATGCAGCAGTCTTTTGTGCGGTCTAGAGAGGTCTGGGAGGGAGGTCGTATCTTGTAAGAGTATGAGAGAGGGGGAGAGTGGCGACGGGAGTAGCATGGATTCGGCCAGAGTGGAGCCCACCACATTACACAGCGGTCGGACTGTTGGGCAGTGAATTAAGATGTGTTTCAGATCACAGCATGTCTCTGAACATCGCCAATACTTCATATGCGGGAGGAGCCCAACCTTGTGTAGTTTCGCTGGGGACCAATACCAGTCGTGTAAAATCTTAGAGGCAGAATTTTAAACGCGCCACCCGGGTGCCTCTGTCCAAGGCCTCTAAGATGTCCTCCCAGTCTTTTGGGTCTAGCGTTTGTTGTAGTCGGGCTTGCCATTGGAAGCGCAGCTTATCTAGGAGAGGTTGGGAATAGAGCGGTCGGGTAATTAGGTCATAGAGATCCGCCATAACTCCCCTGTGTTGCCCCCATTTCTGTAGGTAGGCCACCACGGGTGAAGGCTGGGATCCCCGTCGGATAGTGTCAGCCTCCTGGTACAGGCAGTGCTTAAGTTGCAAGTATCTCCACTCTTGGCTCGGCTGGAGATCAAATTCTTCCCTGAGCCTAAGGAATGGTTTAAGCGTGTCATTTTCCAAGATCTGAGAGAGTGTGTGAATGCCGGCCCTCTTCCATTGCGGGCAGTTGAGCACATCACCGCCTATCCGTAGTCTGCTGTTAAGCCACAGAGGTGTCTGGGCTTGAAGGAGAGGGTGGACCCCAAGCAGACGGTGGGCTCTTCGCCAGGCTGCCCGAGTCGCCTTCAGAATCGGGTTCATCGAATTAGTGGATGGGAGGTAATCACGATCAGGCTCTCCGAGTCCCTCATTCGCGGAAAGCAGTAGTCTTTCCAAAGCTACCCACTGTGGTGGATCCGGCACTTCAGACAGAGTGTGGGACAGTTGGGACAGACGTAATGCTAATGAGTAGTGCTCTACCGACGGAAGTCCCATGCCCCTGTGGGAGCAGCAGGCTAAGAGCTTGGCGGGCGCCAGGCGTGGTCACATAGAGCCCCATACAAATGATCTGATGAGTGCATCTCTGCTTCTCAACGTATAAAGGGACACCTGTAAGGGGAGGAGCCCCAAGATTTAAGTAAAGCGGGGTACCATGACCATTCTAACCGCTTGTACTCTACCCCCACATGGAAAGGCCCAATTGGTTCCATTTCGCAAAATCAAGTTTTGTCCGTACGATGAGAGGGTCAATGTTGTCCGCCACCATATGCATCAGGCTCGGATTAACTAGCACTCCCAGGTATTTGAGCCGTTTCGGTGTCCAGCGAAATGGGAAACCTAGGAGCTCGTGTGGTCACACGCGAAAGGGGGAGCACCTCGCTCTTATCCCAATTGATGCGGTAGGTAGCCTGAGAGGGGTGCGACTTTATTAATGACCGCCAGCAGAGCTGGTAGGGATCGTTCAAGGTCCGTGAGAGTCAGTAGGACGTTGTCGGCGTATAAATAGATTTTAGAGATGCCTTTCGGTAGCGTGAGGCCTATTATGGAAGAGGAGGAGCGGATGGTTGCAGCAAGGGGCTCCATTGCTAGTAGGAACAAGAGGGGCGAGAGGGGCATCCTTGTCGTGTACCTCTGCGGATAGGAAAGCGATCCGAGAGGAAGCCTCCACAGTTAACTCTTGCCGTAGGCTGCTCGTATAGCAGCTGTACCATTGAAATTAATCTGTTTCCCAGACCAAATCTCTCCAGTGTCGCAAACAGATAGGGCCACTCTATACGATTGAACGCCTTTTCGGCGTCCAAGGACAAAGCCAGTGCTGTCTCCGGTAAGTCCTTTGAGGTCCATGGAGTATGGCATAGGGTGCGCAGATGTTTCCTAGAGGTGCGACCCGGTACAAACCCCACCTGTGTATGGTGGATCAGGGACGGTATAACTTTGCGTAGTCTATTTGCCAGGATACTTTCTAGGATTTTGATATCACCGTTTAGGAGAGATATGGGCCGGTAACTGCTACATAGCAAGGGATCTCTCCTGGGCTTTGGTATAATGGCTATCGTGGCATTGTTGGAGACGGCCCCTAGGGCTTGTGCTGTACAGGCTTCATTCAGGGCCGCGAGCATGATGTCAATCGCCTCCCCTCCTACCCATTTGTACAATTCCGCCGGGAGTCCTTCCTCCCCGGGCGATTTGTGGTAGGGGAGGTCGGAGATGACTCTATTTCCTGTCTACTTATTTCCCCTTCTAGAAGGCCGTATCTGTCGTCCGACAGGGAGGGCAGGTGAAGACCCTTCAGAAAGGCTGTAATCTGGGAAGGACTGGGCGTTGTCTCTGGTGTGTAAAGGCGCTTATAGAAAGACACAAATTTGTTTGCTATTACTTGCAGGTGTGTTAGTATTTCTCCGGAGGAGGCGCGGATAGCCGGGATAGCAAGAGCAGCTGTCCTCTGGCGGAGCTGGGCTGCCAACAGAATTCCCGCTTTCTTGCCGTGTTCATAATGTCTCCCTTGTAATCTCTGTAGAGCATACTCGGCCTGAGAGGTGTACAGCTCATTAAGGGCCATTTGGGCACGCTCTAGGTTTCGGCGCCATGAAAGGGAAGGGGGAATGGTGTATTGTCGAGTGAGTCGACGGATGTCCGGTTCCAGTGCTGTCTGTTGCTCTTTTCTGTCTCTGTTTGCCAGCGCGGTGTCCCGCATGAGCTGTCCCCGTATCGTTGCTTTGGCTGCAGCCCACATGATTCGGCTAGAATCAACAGTGCCCAGGTTTTCTTGGGCGAAGGCGGATACATGGCCCTGTAGCTGTAGCTTACCCTGGGGGGAGCGATAGCGGTGGACTGCAATTCTCCTGGGCTTACGGCCCGGGGATACTAGGCCCAGTAGGATAGCAACGCTAATAGGGGAATGGTCTGAGAGGCCACCTTCTAGTATGCAGTCATCATGAGTATGGGCCACCAGGTTGTGGGATAGTCCACGATTTAGTAATTGTATGGGGGAGAGTTTTACGCAGCAATAGTGCCACACCACGTTTTCTTGGAGTGTTCTCCGTACCAGGTAGGGTTGGAGTGCAACTGAATAGGGTGGTGCCCACCCAGTCTCGTCGTAGTTTGTCATATTCCAGTTTGTCTTAATGCGTCTCTTGTAATAGGGCAACATCAGCCTGTTTGGAGTTGAGATAGGATAGAACTTTTTTCCGCTTTATGAAGTGGGTGAGGCCATTCCATGATATAATCTGCAGAGGCACTGAGGGTGATGTGTTCGGGCCAGACATCCCTGCGCCTTATAAAAGCCCAGAAAGGTATGGGGACACCAGGGATGAGGCGGAGGAAGTGGGGGGAAGGAAAGGGAGAGTAGGGATTTGGTACTGTCTTTAGGGGCGGGGAGAAGGGACGGGAGGCAAAGGAGGCAGAGAGTAGATAAGGAGAGAGCGGAAGAAAAGGGAATAAGAGAAAAGAGGAAACAGATGGACGAGACCAAAAAGAAAAGAAAGATTAAGGAAATTGCAACACAAGCCCCGGAGTTCTCGATCTGTAACCTGCGAGTCTAAACCCAGGCCTAAACAGCTCGGGTGCCTGACCGGCTGGCCTTATGCCGAGGGAGGCGGCGCCCGCACGGCGCACCGGCTCCCCCCAATCTGGTTCTCCTGCCGATGCGCAGGCCCAAGCAACATGAAGGGAAGAGGGGGGAGGGAGGTATGGAGAAGGGACAGTGCGGAGAGTATGTTTGGCTCACTTGGTAGTCTGGGTCTGAGAGCAGATCGGTGCTGTACCGCAGGGGGTGGGGGGGAGAGCGGAGGGCGGGGAAAGGGCACTGGATGATTCATCAAGAGTTTGGGAGGAGAGGTCAATACCTTGGTCACATTTAGGAGGACATATCAGCAAGAACAATATGTATCACGTTTGTCTGAATAAGGAGGAGAGGGGGGGAAGGGATGGGAAGGGGCGGGTGGGCTGGTCGGTGAGGGTAAAGTGGGGTACTGTACTGCCGTTGTATATCAACCAGTTATGGCAATGCGTTGCCGCGTATAATGAGCATTGAACGGTAGTCATTTAAAGATAACCAAAGTAAGAACAAATTGTTAACAAATGAGCATAATGTGGCAACTCTAAAGAGGTGTCTAATATCCTTAGACAGTTAGGACAAGAGCTAGGCTATTGAAAAAGGCATGTCCCTTAATATCCAAGAAATGTAGGGAAACGTGGTAACCGGCAGAGATGACCAGAAACAATCAAAAACAATCAAGAACAATAGCCCCCAATAACAACATGTCTATGAGGTCACAAAATCAGGGACTCATCTCTCTGCTTCGTCTTCTCCACAGCGGGCCCCTTTGGTTTTTCCGTGAGGGCTCGTGGCCAGCAATAGAGAGGGTCCTTAAGGGCACAGTATTTTCTCGTCCTCGGGTGGGGGCCGGCGTGGGCTTCAAGGGGGAGCAGGATTTGTCTCTATCCGATAGCTGTGTGTGTATTGCCACCGCTTGGAGTACTTGACCCCTGTTGTCGTACTTTTTTGTTATTCTATCTAGGTCTCTTCCCCTGGCCTGGGGATCTGTAGTAAATCTTCCCCCAGATTCAGGTGCGGATGCCGAGTGGGTGGTTCCCGAGGGTAGTCCCATCATGTCCATGGATTGGGTCTGGTCCTGGAGACCCTTCAGGAATGTTCTCAGGTCCTCCGGGTCGTAGAAGTTCCTTGATTTCTCTGTTCTTGGTGATCCACATCCTGGCCGGCTCCAATAGGCCGAATTTCACGTCTAGATGACCATGTCGAGTACGGAAAGATAGGAAGGCCTTCCTACGTTCGGCAGTCTCCTTGGAGAAGTCAACTGTGAGTCGGATTTCTAGGGTGCCCAATCAAAATGGTCCCTGTGTTCGAGCTGCCTGTAGTAGTTGACTGGCCTTCATGTGGCGCAACATACAAACTATTATTGGGCGGAGGCGGCTGTTGCCGTCTTTTCTCTTGGGGCCCAGTCTATGTGCCCTTTAAAATTCTAAAGGAGGATCAAACATTATGTCCGTGAGTTTGGGTAACGTCTCCCGTAGGTAGGAGTATATGTCCGCACCTTCAATGCCTTCCGGGAACCCAAGGAGGCGGACGTTGTTCCTGCGACTCCTGTCCTCCAGGTCTATCAGTTTGCCACGAAGATGCAGGAGTTCTTGATCTCTGTCAGTCCAGGAGGCTACTTGAGTTTCCACTGTTGTCATTCGTTGATCTAGTCCAGAAACTTACAACTGGAAGCCCTCTATTTCCAAGCGCATAGATCTTGTTTCCGCTGTCAGCGAGACCATGGCGCCGTCCATGCCCTTTAGCTTGCGATTTACCACCGATATCTCCTGTAAGATGCGGTCCATTGTTGCACCCTGCGAGTCATCCGCCATGCTGGTATGTGGGGGGTGTGGGAGGTCCTCTGCGGGAAGTTGTTTCTGTTGCTGTTGACACAGGGCTTCGGAGAAGAGAATCCGGCAGGCTGGTTTACCCTGTGTTTTGCTCGCCGTCTTGTCCCCATGCTTTGCGGGTTTCCCCGTGTAGGTAGGGATCTGAAGGGAGCCTGTCAATGGTGCAGCGGGGGGGGGAGGGGACCAGGCAGCCGATGCTTCTGAGAGGGTACAATGCTAGCACTCAGCAAAGTCTCAGAGGGCAGGTATCCAGATGCTGGAGCAAGGCGTATATCCAGGCGCAGGTGTAGGCACAAGCAACCCCCCATCCTCTGGGGAGGAAAGGAGGTCAGTGCAGCGGAAGGTCAGGGCGGGCGCCAGTTGAATATGTAGGGGTGTGTGAGGGCCAAGGCGTAGGCACAGTTGGTGTCATCACGCACCCGGGGGCATTATGGCATCCAGTTTCCACGAGGAGGCCTTCGCAAGTCTCTATTTCAGGTCAGGTGGGGGCCCCGCGGCGCCCTCACCACCCCCCATGGATCGCCCGGGTTCCACTGTTGTGCCCGCAGGGTGGGGGCTCCTCAAGTTCCAAGCGTGGGGGGGGGGACGGGGAGGCACCCAGGCGCCCGCCACCCTCGATGTCCACGAGGAGCTCCGTCTGAATCGTGGAGCGGGGTCTCACTAGTGCCCGAGGCCGCGGCTTCTCCTCACGCCGCAGGCCTCGCTGTTCTTCCTGTGCACTCAGGGGAGTGTAGGCGTTCCCCGCGCTCACCGGAGCATCTTGGGTGTCGCCAATCGCTGGCACGTGCTTTGTAGATGGTAGGGGGGGCACTAGCGCAACCTCAGAGCCTCCGACCCAAGGCCCGCTGTCTAGCGGAGCTCGGCTCCTAGGCGGCCATCTCTATACGTGGCCAGACCATGCCTCCCTTCTGTGGCTTCTTAACTCATTCTGCTCCTGTGTCCTAGTTGCTTGCAGTGCAACTTGGTCTTCCTGAGCTCTTCTGTGTAATTGCTGGCCTGAGTTTGTGTTTTTGTGGTCTGCTTTGTCTGCAAGGAGCCAGGGTGTTGTCGCAGTGGGTGATCCAGTCATTGAAGTTCTTGATGTCTGCTGGCAGGTTGCCTATATGTTTGGGGTAGTTTTTGAAGAAGATGGAAGCCCAATCCTCCACTGCAGTAGTCTTCAAGCAGTAGTGGGCCGGGCCTCTAAGAAGGTGGATTATTAGTTGGGGTGGATGTTAGTTTCCCACAAGTAACAATGTCTCCGTTCTTTTTATGGCCAGTAAAGGTTTTGGTCAGCTCTTCATAGCTGGCACAGAGCAAACAGGCTAACATAAGAAATTATGTAAAGCATTTAGAAATGCCAATTTACAAAAACGGACTGCAATTTTTAAAAATAGAGAATAATTTAATGTAAAAAATGACACCAAAATGTCAAAAATTCAATGAAGAACAAGAGGCTTGAATTTTTCAAGTTTCAAATGAAAATAGCACCTGAAAGTGTTAACCGTGGTCATCTAGTTACGCTTGACCGGGATCTAGGCATGATTTAAGGTCGACAGTAATGAAGCGTGGGCCGGATACAGAAACCAGGTTTGTCCAGTCAGAAATGTTAACATCTCTGAAATGAAAGTCAAAAATCCTGAGTAGTGGAAGGCTGCAGACTGTGGCCGAGGCGGCAAAGGGCTCCATGTGGCCAAATTACTGCCTCATGTGTTCCAGATGAAGCTGTTGGCTTTTGGCGAGGAAGCTCAGAGCGAGAGAATTTCTAAATTCACACCCAAAGAAGGTCTTTTGCCAGCCGGCTACTTTTGGCACCTTTACTGAGTGAAGATTTCTCAGTTCAGACTTAGTACCTTTTTGAGATCAGGTTCCTCATGCAGGGCAAATCTGCAAACTGTAGCCTAACAGGGCTCCATCTGGTGAAATGCCCCCTCCTCAATATCCTGCTGAAATGGATGTGCTGCTGCAGAAAGGTTCAGAGCTGGAGTAACATGAATCTTTGGCCCAGCAGCCATGCACTTTTGTCAGTTTGGCTTGGCAGGTTTGTTCTGATCCTTTTTTGGAGCCAAAAAGTCCAAGTCCCAGATTTTTCTGGAAGTTAGTAAAAGTAAACCTTGACACATCCTAGGGTCCCAGGATCTCATGTACATCACTTGAAGCCAAGACTCACTCCAGCAGAAGCTACCACCAGAGTACAGGCAGGTTCAGTTGGAGCTGGTCAGCTCGGCTGTTCAGGAAAAGGGCTATTTGCTCCCTTTTGTATCTCTATAGCTTAACAGGAGGTCGGACAACAGACCCTTGGATCCTGCTTCTTTGTTCTATGTACAGGTGGAAGCAGGTCTAGCCTTTCATGCCTCCCCACAGGTTTCAACAGCAGATGCAGTTCTTCATCTGTCTTCTACGGGTCCAGTAATGTTCCGAAGAAGGTGCCTCCTTGTGGTGAGCCTGTGTGCCCACCCACAGGAGTGGCCAGGGAAATGGGCAACCTTTTCTCTGTGGTCATTTCAATCCAGCACTGGGAGCAGCTCCTCTCCCACTGGGAGTAGTGCCTGCCTGACTGAGGAGGGACAATGTAGGGCCTTGCCTAGGTATCAGCTAGCTTTTTCCTTTGGCAAGACTGGCCTATTTGAAGTTAATCAAGTTCCTGAGCACAGCCCAGATGGTCATCCTGCCTGAGAAACAGAACATTTCCCCACACCCAAGGCCTTCACATTGCCCTGGGAGCAGTTTTCACACCTCTTCAAGGGGGCTATTCAGCTGCCTGGTGATAGATTGGACTCATGCAAATGGTCCTGTAGAGGCTCTAGGTTGGGAAAAGGTCACATTCTAAAAGTACATTTTCCAAAACAGTTATTACACATCTGACTTCACCAGTGAATTGAACTTGTAATACATATTTCAGGAATTCCAAGAACTACATTTGTAGGTGTTTCTTGGCCGGAGATAACAATTTTTAATTGAGCAATGTATCCCAAAGCTTATCTGAAGAACAGCCAAATCTGCTACAGTGAAAATAGCTTTTGGGGCCTTTTTGAAGTAAGAGCATGTTTTAACGTTAAACATTTACATGTGTTACTTTTAAATACACTGCACCCTGCCTCATGGAACTTGAGGCCTATTTAATTATATTTAAAAATAAGGTTTAGGCCTGTCAAAAGGGGTTATTTTGACACATCCAATTTGCAGTTTTAAAACTGCAAGCCAGGCTACAATAGTAGGCTTGAAGTCACATTTGCACTTTCACTGTGGTGAGTGGCACAATGGATGCTGCAGTCCACTAGTTACATTTAAATTCCATGACCGTGTACACTTTGTACCATATACTAGGGCCTTATAGGTAAGTTAAATTTGCCAAATAGGAGTTGAGCCAATTTCAACATGTTTTAGAAGTTCCAGCAGGTGCACTGTGGCCTAGTTATCAAAGTTCCAGTGCAGAGTCCAAAAAATAAATAAATACCACTGCAGTACAGATGCCTACTACTGTATTTAATTTAGTGCTTAAACGCAGTATATGCCTGCTATGCTTCGGTGTCAGCATGTTTTCGTTTCTATTTGCATTCTTTTAATTTATTTTACATATGTTGTTGAATTAGTTTCTTTTCTTGAGGTTGTGTAAGAGGGTGAATGGAAAAATGAGTCAGTGGGTGGATGAATGGATTGAGTGCAAAGGCGAATGACAGTGCACATATGATGACTTATTGACGGTCTAAGCTGATCAGTGACCCAAAAGGCATATTTGTTCATAAGCTAGACATATTGGCATTGCCAAAACAGGTTACGCTTTTGTGGTTGTATTTTATGTATTTGCCTATGTGGGTATGTTATTTTTCTATATAGTGAACGTGGCCAAAAGGCAGTGGGGCGTTGTGCACGGCCCGCCTAGCCATGCTGCACTTAATTGATTTTTACCTGAAAAACTAGCTTACTGACAGCTTTAGCTGTATTGACTGTGAGAGTTCAACAGCTGTGTTTTCCTTCTCAAGATAGGCAGTAATAACCAACACGCAAGTTAACGCAAATTGATGTGGTTAGAACAGTGAAATACGTTTGACGGCAGCAGCTTAACACCGCATCAATAAACCCTAAGAATAACAAAGGGATGATTCGGCCCGATTAGGGGTTTGTGGACTGTTACTCCGTCACAGACCTCATGATTATCCCATCTACCATATTACAAGTGCCACAGGTTAAAAACACATGTACTAAGTTGGGCGGGATGTCAGTCGTGTTTGAGAGATGGTACCTGTCTGCCAAACTCGAAGTCTGACCCTAAATAGCGCTGCCACAAACTCAAGTGCAATTAGGCACGCTCAGATACAGATGTGCCAAGCTTAATTCTTAGGATGCCGGTCTGTTACCCAACTCTTGCTAACATCTGGAGTCATCGGAGACCCAGCATTTCCTGAGATACTTTCTGATTATGTCCCATGCTCCCTCTGTTTATCTGTCTGCAATGCATGTAAATTACAGATAATTACAAATCTGGTCAATAATGTTAAGTCAGCAAAACGGCAGGGGTAGCAGAAACAACGCCACACGGCCGTTGACGCCTAATAACCATACAGGACTAGACCTCGGCAATATACCCTATTTTACTGCATTTGTCCTACAGAAAATAAAACGAATTACATTTTCTTAATGTAAATAGGGCTGTTTTGCTGTTGCCTTCCTGACTCCCAAGATAAGAGGTAATGAGAACCATGCCCAGGGGGCCAGAGGGCTGGCCGATCCTTCTTTAAAAGGTGGGACGATTAGTAATAATGACCCCAAAGCGTCCCTCCAGCACATCGAAGTTCAGGGCATTGCTTTTTTTTTGTATTGCAAACAATGGTCTGAATTGAACCTGTACCTGCAGCTGCTGGTTAATGGTACACCGGGTTCTGAAGAGGTTCCGATTTGCCGCACACTTTCACTGATTTATTAGAGTTTTACTAGAAATGTATAAAAACAACTGCTGGAAGGTGCATGCACCACGAAGTCTGCTACACTCCGAGGTCGGAGAGGGCAGGAGCCAAATCTGCTGCTCTGTGATTTAAAAAAATAAAAGTACCTCACTGCTATTTTTTTCATTTAAATGTCGTTTCGTTAAGATTTTTAACGCTGTTTCAACCGTATGTGATCAAAATAAAAAAAGCAGCAATTAATGGGCTAACTACGTTCAGGAACTGACTCTATAGAGGCAGCCATGCATGAATAGTATATTTCTAAAGAACAATGGCTGCTAACAACTGAGAGCAAGGTGAGACCAGAGGAGCATTGTAGTTATAAAGATCCAAGTTTTGGTATGTTCATGAAGTGCGGATTCGGAAGTCACACAGTGGATATGCAAAGGTCTTGCGTTCCAGAGTTTAGCTGTGGTGAGAGCAAAGGACTGACCACTGCCCTCCAACATGTGGACGCTAGGAATGATAAGCATCCAATGCCCCAGTGGTCTGATGGTTCTGGTAGGAATGTACCAGTAATGTGTTAGCTAGAGATACGTAGAACGTATGCCCTGAAATTCGGGGTGAGAACCTTAAATTGGGTTCTCCTGCGAATAAGAAGCCAGTAAAGAAATGGCCATGGTGTGCCCAAATTGACACTTCCTGCATAGAGGGGCTTTGGGACAGCCCTCTACATCCATTGGTCATTCACATCTTTGCATTTTGCCCACCAAAGAATACAGCCATGAGTCAGCTCACTAAAGCTACTGGTTGTCTTACACTGAAAGTTATCGTTTTTTTCTGATCAGATGTTCACATCTGCCTAGAAGGAAGTATATTTCAGTGCCAGGGCTGATAGGCCAATGTTTTACTTTGCAGTACCTTCTTCATACTATTATTATTTGTCCTTGATTATGAGCGATTTGGAGAGCATGCTTGCAATAAAGAAAAGTAACCACTCACTGGTTTGCCAAGGCCAGCCCCATTGGCTTTACTAGTGCTTGATAGAATGTTGCTTTCACTTTTCCGGTGAGCGAGTTTCAGTAGTTGGAGCAGCAGAGTGGACGTTTGATTGTTTAATTAGGTTATTTCATTCTGCCCTTCAGTGCTAAGTGAGACCCAAAAATGAACAAAACAAATGCTCCTTCTCTGAGGAGAAAAATTGGTAGTAATGTTGTGCCTTGGAGTGTGCGGTCTGTGTGCTGATGCGTTACTAGGATACAACAGTTTTATTTACGGACTGTACACAGATGTGTGTTTAATTCAATTAGGTATTTACCAGAATTCAGACTCGTGGACAACTCCTTTCACATCAATCTCCAGAAAGGTCTCTCGACGACATTTTTTATAGCTGTTAGGGGCATCGCTGTGCCTTAATTAAGAGCATACAAAAAAAGTGAGTGTGGCGCCCTAAACTCTCAGCTCCTGGGCTAAAATGATACTGAAAAAATGGGGAGCGCAAGCGTCAATTTATACCAGAAGCTTCCATATGCAAAACAAAACTCTTTTTTTTTTTTTTCTTGCTTGCAGTCTGACCCTAATCTCCCAATCTAAACAATCAGTGTAGAACACTATGGCGGTCATTCTGACCCTGGCGGTCAAAGACCGCCAGGGCGGAGGACCGCGGGAGCACCGCCGACAGGCCGGCGGTGCTCCAATGGGGATTCCGACCGCGGCGGTAAAGCCGCGGTCGGACCGGCAACACTGGCGGGCTCCCGCCAGTGTACCGCCGCCCCATTGAATCCTCCAAGGCGGCGCAGCTTGCTGCGCCGCCGAGGGGATTCCGACCCCCCCTACCGGACCGCCGGGATCCGGATGGCGGTAGGGGGGGTCGCGGGGCCCCTGCAGTGCCCATGCCACTGGCATGGGCATTGCAGGGGCCCCCGTAAGAGGGCCCCTAAATGTATTTCACTGTCTGCTGTGCAGACAGTGAAATACGCGACGGGTGCAACTGCACCCGTCGCACAGCTTCCACTCCGCCGGCTCGATTCCGAGCCGGCTTCATCGTGGAAGCCTCTTTCCCGCTGGGCTGGCGGGCGGCCTGAAGGCGACCGCCCGCCAGCCCAGCGGGAAAGTCAGAATTACCGCCGCGGTCTTTCGACCGCGGAACGGTAACCTGACGGCGGGACTTTGGCGGGCGGCCTCCGCCGCCCGCCAAGGTCAGAATGAGGGCCTATATATCTTTAAAAAAAGGTGTATGTATTTATTCATCATTATGCATTCGGAAGTGCATTGTCACAATTCGTAAAAACATTACAAACATGCACAAATGCCATATAGGAAAACATAACGAATTAACACAAATTAAATATATATATATTCAGTGATTATTTCTGGTCTGTCCGAACCGCAAATTTGAAACCGACAGGGGGTGTTAATGTGTGTTTTATAAAAGTTCATAATCCACCTGGAAGTAGCAAAGGAAATGTCACCTTTAAAGAAACATGCACCTGCCAATTTTAGGCCTTCCCAATGAAAATATTCAAACACTTCCTGTTCTTGAGCTCCTCCACTAGACAATAGGTCAACGAGGGGCACGAATCCATGACCCTGAGATTAAGAGCCTCATGCTCGTTCGGGCCCCACTTGACCTGTTGTCTAGTTGTGGAGCTCAAGAAGATGAAGTTTGAATTTTACTTTGAGAAGGCCTACAATTGGCTCATGCATGCGTATGTTTCGTTACCGGGACCTTTCCTTTGCTACCTGCAGATGGATTATGAACTTTTAGAAAAACACATATACATCACCTATCGGTTTAAAATTTGTGGTTCGGACAGATAAAAACCAGCATTTGCAATGCAATGGGTCTCGCGTTTGCTCGAGTTAGAGGTATTAGCATTATAAACTCCTAACCGGGCTTTTCTTGTCACATACTTTGAAAATGAAAAGTAAAACAGTTTCACATAACTAACCAGACTTTTCTTGCCATATAAACTGAAAAGTAAAAGTTTCACATAAACGAGCCGACGGCCGCCATCAGCAAACACACAAAGGGAAATAAATGTTTGCTTGCAGTGAAACCTATCAGCAAAAGTGCAATTATCTATGTAACCGGCAAAAGTGCAGTTACCTATGTAACATGATTGATGCCATGCAAAGCGCTCAACTACTGCCCTGCGAGATCACGCTGCGAAATGGAGGAAAAAAAAACATCGAGCCTTGTATGTTTTTAGTAGTTGGTCGGTGTGCTCGAGGAGGGCTGAACACCAGAAAAGGCATATGAGGTATGCATGCCTTTCACTAATGAAAGCAAGCAGATTTTAAAAGGCAAGTCTACGAACCAGTGAAAGTGACTGACGTGACATGGGTGTGGTTAGAAGCCCAAAGAGAGATTACAGCTGGGAACGGAGCGCTTTGCGCTCGCCCCTAAAAATGACTACAGAATATATGTATTTAACATTAGCATTATACATTTGTGTTAATGTCTTTTGTGAATTTATGTAATGTTTTTACAAATTTTGTGACTGTGCACTTCCAAATACATAATGATGAATAAATATGTGCAAGGTTTTTGAACAAAACTATATGGTGATCTTTAGTCATTGTTTCGATTGAGTTTTAGATTAGTGTCAGGCTGTAAACAAATGAGTTTTGTTTTGTATATGGAAGATTTTAGGATAAATGGACGCTTGTGCTCCCCATTTTTAATTTAGTCGGAGGGCAAGCGACCATACCTTGGAGATGAGGGATGAGTAGAGCTATTTCATATAATACATGGGATCCCTGTATATACAACAAATTTCTTCATAATTGACGACTTGTGATGCACCCAGTGGTGGCTTATTAAAAAAAAAAAAAACAGAACTCAACTATAAATTATTACAGTCGAGTTCTGACATCACAATGCTTGCTGCCAGAGCCAGCAGCCGACATGAAAGGCAGGTCAAATCATGGAGCACAATTGATGCAGCTGTTTAAAGCAATGAAAACAAACATTGCTTTCCTTTGTGCTGCTCTATTTTTTTTACTTTACAATGACCAGCAGAGAGAACACTTATTTTTTTTTTATTGCGCTACTTGGAGAAGAGCAAGAATCTTTCTGCATTTTTCTACACGTTACGAGCTACTGCAGTTTTTTTTTGATAATTGACTTGTATTGAACTGTTTCCAATATGGTTGCAGCAGATATCCAACCGGTTTTTGTTGTGTTTAATTTTTCACTAGCGGTTTCATTTTTCATCTTCATGTTTGCAAACATGCTCACTCTTTCATATGGGAGAGCTACGTCCCAAGAATTTCAGTGGTTTGTAGGAAGGGTGATGGTATGACCATTTATTATTTGGGATAAGTTACCCTCTTCTGTACATGGTAAGGATACTGATCAAATCAAATCAAATCATTAACATTTATAAAGCGTGCTACTCACCCGTGCGGGTCTCAAGGCGCTAGGGGGGAAAGGGGGGGTTATCGCTGCTCGAACAGCCAAGTCTTTAGGAGTCTCCGGAAAGCGGAGTGGTCCTGGGTGGTCCTGAGGCTGGTGGGGAGGGAGTTCCAGGTCTTGGCCGCCAGGAAGGAGAAAGATCTCCCACCCGCAGTGGAGCGGTGGGTGCGAGGGACGGCAGCAAGTGCGAGGCCAGCGGAGCGGAGGGGGCGGGTGGGGACGTAGAAGCTGAGGCGTCTGTTGAGGTATTCCGGTCCCTTGTTGTGGAGGGCTTTGTGTGCGTGGGTGAGAAGACGGAAGGTGATCCTTTTGCTGACTGGGAGCCAATGCAGGTGTCTCAGGTGTGCGGAGATGTGGCTGTTGCGGGGTACGTCGAGGATGAGGCGGGCCGAGGCGTTTTGGATGCGTTGCAGGTGGTTTTGGAGTTTGGCGGTGGTCCCGGCGTAGAGGGTGTTGCCGTAGTCCAGGCGACTCGTGACAAGGGCGTGGGTCACGGTTTTTCTGGTGTCGGCGGGGATCCAGCGGAAGATCTTGCGGAGCATGCGGAGAGTGAGGAAGCAGGCGGAGGACACGGCGTTGACTTGCTTGGTCATGGTGAGAAGAGGGTCCAAGATGAAGCCGAGGTTGCGGGCGTGGTCTGCGGGGGTCGGTGCGGTGCCGAGGGCCGTGGGCCACCAGGAGTCGTCCCAGGCGGACGGGGTGTTGCCGAGGATGAGGACTTCCGTTTTTTCAGAGTTCAGCTTTAGGCGGCTGAGCCTCATCCAATCTGCGACGTCCTTCATACCCTCTTGTAGGTTGGTCTTGGCGCTGGCGGGGTCCTTGGTGAGGGAGAGTACAAGTTGGGTGTCGTCGGCGTAGGAGGTGATGATGATGTCGTGCTTGCGTACGATGTCGGCGAGGGGGCTCATGTAGACATTGAAGAGTGTCGGGCTGAGCGATGAGCCTTGAGGTACGCCGCAGATGATCTTGGTGGGTTCTGAGCGAAACGGAGGGAGGTAAACTCTTTGGGAGCGGTTAGCGAGGAAGGAGGCGATCCAGTCCAGGGCCTGGCCTTGGATCCCGGTGGAGCGTAGGCGGGTGATTAGGGTGCGGTGACAGACGGTGTCAAAGGCAGCCGAGAGGTCGAGGAGAATGAGGGCGACTGTTTCACCGTTGTCCATCAGGGTTCTGATGTCGTCTGTGACTGAGAGGAGGGCGGTGGTAGGGGTACTGGAAGTCACCTCGGAGTTCCCTACCCTTATAAAGAAACTCAGCCTTAGGTCTTGTTCCTCTGTGTGGTTATGGAACTCCTTGGAGACTTGCACTATCCTTATAATGTACAGAAGGGTGTACTTTATCTCTTTATATAATATCACTAACTGAAATTTATATTTCTGACAGACTGAAAGGACTAAATTTTGTTTGCACACACTAGTGTTACAATATACCGATTATGTGTATACTTAACCCTATTGCCCTTCTCATGGGGAGTTCTTTAGGTTCATGTAAATAAAGCATTTGCTGACTGGCACTCTGTAGTTGGTTCTAAACAGCCTGATCTTTTTGGTGGTAGGGAGGTGGTGGAGGACTCTGTAAATCTACATGTTCAGTATTCAGTCTGAGTTCCCAAGTCGGGACTTTATTAGGCTGGTAAGTACTTCCCAGGCCTTTTTTTGGTACTTTACCACGCCGGTGAATATTTTTTTTTTATGTCATAATTCTGTCATTTCCCAAAACTAGTTTAAGAGTTATGGTATGATAATGGGTTCAGGGTGGTAGGGGTTTCAAATGAGTTTTTTTGGGTTCAGGGTGGGTAAGGATACGGTTTGAAGGGGGTTTAGGATTAAAGTTGCAGGGTTCTAAGAATGATAAATAATTGATGATATAGCTAATTAATTATTGTACACGAGTTAGTGATTATAACGTCATCACATTACAGTTTGCAACATAACAGAATGGATTATCCTTTAACGTTCTGACCTGCTCGGAATTTGTTTTTGATAGTAGGCTACTTGGATTTGATGAAAATATGTTTTTGGCTTTACTTGTAAATATTGACAGTATTGGTAAATCAGGATTTCTAATGCATCATGACACCTGAAAGTGTACACAATTATTTTGTATGTTTCAATTATTATCACTTACTTTGTTTCATTTTTTTGCAGCTGGCCATCATAAAGGAGACTGATGGAATAGGAACAATTGTTTGCATAAGATTTATTTTCCATATCTGTTTAAATAGTATGTGTTTATTTAGGTTACTTTCGAATAAGAGTATGTTAGTGTTTACTGAGAATCCCTTGCCTTCCACAAGAACTGGTGTACATTTCTATAAACTGTAGATATGTTTATTGCATATAACAGATGACTTGTAGAACTAACGGATATTAGATATTGAGCGCACAGCATTGTACAGTACTCAATACAAATTATACATAATTAGGTACACGTGTTTGTGTGAGTGTATATTTGTATAGTTATATATAATGTATGTTTACATTTCAGTCAGACGTTAGACACATCATGGAAAATCATAAAGGAAATGGGGCTGATTTGCTTTTGTTTTCCACTGTGTATAAATTGATCTTTTAGACACTTTTCACTTTTGGTAGCAGGTATATTGCCCTTAGTTGATGGAGAAGGTTACTCCAGAGGTAAGGGTAATTTGATTCAATTTGAATGGGTCTCACAGGGTTAGGTGTGCTAGCACAAGGTTGCCCAACATAGATTTAGCAGTGTTTTTAGGAAGTTTTGTAACCTCCCCCTTTAGGTACACATGCATGTTAATTCCATCACCTATTATAAATTATCCTGCAAACAAAACTTTCAAACCATCCGTGAAATAACCTCTTGCTGCTTATTTAATTTAAAGTTCAACCCTCTTATATTTGACAAATGTCTCCTGCATCTTCTGTAAATTAGATTCTGCGCTGTCAATACCTAAACGTAAAAAAAGAGATTAATCCTCTTAATTGTTTTAGGTACAGTCCGTGTTTGCTTGCGAATTGCTGCATATTTTACTCTCAAACTGTCTGTGCGCTTTCAGCTGTTTTTGTTCCCCCTGCTGCTAGCATTACCTGCTGTAACTTCCTTACTGTAATGAGTTTAACGTTTTACCTTTTTAAAATGTTCTTACGATATAGCCCTAGATGATATCTATTGTCCATACATTTTTGCGCTCTGCTTGAACTAGATCATCCACCTTCTCTGGCCAGCATTATTTCTTTGTGCTTATGATAATTCTTACAGCAACATTACTGTTCATGTCAAAGGAAACTTTGATATGATCCAACATGTTTACACTTATTGCGCTGTATGGAGAAAAGACAGATATAGCACAACCAGTCCGACGTTTCATTCATTCTGCTTTGGGATAATGTTTCCAGTTTATTCAGAAATGATACCTTTAGTTTAATGTTATTTTCTTTATTTTTTCCTCATGATCGATAGCTAGAAATTGTGTTTGTTATATTGTAATTGTTGTCAGAATATTTCCCTTCTGGCGGCTTACAGTTCTGCATTCTTATATTAAATATGTGTTCATTTAAAAACTTTCATGAACGGTAATTGAGTAGCCATTAACTAAACATGAAATCAATATTGAATGGCGATTGAAACAACGTGGGTACAAATAAAAATATGTGTTGTAACACCGAGAGAATGATTGCTCTTAAGTGCCTGAACGAACACTGGATTCTGACATCATAGAACAGTTTTTCAGAATGTCTCCTAATGTAAGTTTACATAAATTAATTTAAATGCAACTCGGGTACATTGTCAAGGTAATCCCAGAACTCTGGCATGGATATAGCAAACCGTAACATACATTAGACACAGTTGAAGTAAGTGGTCTATATTGGCTGAGCAGTAGTAGAGGTGATATGATTGCTGACGTAAGGAGGGGGGTGTCTGTCAGGAGACTTAATTGCAAGAACGAAAAGTGCACGTTCTGCACCATATTTGGGTGGGGGGGCAACATACCTATCTCTTAGCAGTGCTGGATTATAAGCAGGTATTAATAAAGTGTGTATGTGGCACAAGTAATCCTCTTACTGGCGAGAGGAAGCTTATTGGGGGTATTTCATGAGTAGAATGTAGGAATAACCCAGTTGACTTGTTAGTGTGGGAAATAAACAATGTAGCATTGGGCGTGGGGGAAATGAAGGTTGATTGTTGAAATCTAGAAATTAGTATTCCACAGAGTACTAAATAGGTTGGGGGAGATAATTGGGGAGTAGGTAGCCTTTGGGCGGAATGAGGCCTTATAAGGTCTATCTGCTGTACAAGAATTAAGTATTAGAGATTGAAAAGCCAGGCAGTGTTGGACAGTAGTAAGGCTGACAGAGATCTTCTATTAGAGAAGTGAGGCTGTGGTACGGGTAAGTAAATATGTGCTGTCTTCATCTTATTAGGGACCTTAAATAAGGATAGACACCTGTATATGTGGAACAGAAAAGGAAAACCGATATCCGTGGCTAACGCCCAAGGGGGAGACCATTGGGTAATTGGGCCCATGGCAAAGTGGAAGAGCACCAGAATACTGTGAAAGGTTAATTGTCAATTTGGTATAGAAGCCTTACCTGTGATTACAAGCCAGGCAAGAGTTAAAAGTGGTTAGCATATTGAATGCATCTGAAGTTTAGGAGAGTGAGGTTGGAAGACAGAAAGTTATGATGTACTGAAGTGTGGAAGCAGGAGACGTGAGGAATCTTTCATATATTAACTGAGGTTGGAGGAACCCAGGCTGAAGCAAGTTGAGTAGTTTTGAGGGCCATAAATGTGTAAGTTTATGGACCACAATTTGTTTTAGTGTTTATAAAACAAATCATGTAGGGAAATGCATTGTAGTAGTTTGATGTGGAAGAGAGATCAGCAGATTGTTTCTTTAGCAGTGGGAGAAAGACCACCGCTAGCTTCGAAATAAGGATGTGAACCAGAGAAGATTGTATTTAAAGAAAGAAGAAAGGCAAGACAGAACTGGAAGCAGTAGGGCAAAATATGTTTTGTTTGGGAGGATGAAATGGGTCTAATGTGGCACAGGTGGAGTTGGTTTATTTTCGTGCAGGTACTAATTTGGTGAGTGATTTTGGAGAATAGGAGACAAGCTGGTAGGAGTTGGAAGACTGCTGTAGTGATGGGTCTGACGTTTGGTGGGGCAGTGTATAGGTTACCAAGTATGTATTTTTTTTTTTTCTTTTTTTAATTGATCTTATTCGATTTTGACATTTGGTGGTTTACCATAAGAGTTAGTGGACAGTGCATGCATCTGTTAGATAAGGAATGATACCTTGGAAGCTTTTTGAATAGCAAATCCCAACTTTTTATTCATACCAAGGTTGAAACATCCGAAGATCATGATGGCGGTAGAAGAGAATCCATAATGACTCCACCATGATTTGCTAGCCGGTGTGCGTGGATGAAGAAGGACCTAAGCAGCATGGAAGGCTGTAGGGGTGGCATTTTTTAATTTTATTGCCAATTCATGTTCTTATTATTATTAGCAAGTGAAAGGCAGTGTGGGTTCATAGTTGAAATGCCAAAATGACCGGAAATATGAAGTTTAATTTCGCAAGTTATATGCAAGCCACAGGCTGTGAGTTAGGAAGTTTGTGTTTGAGAATTTTTAGGGTAGTGTTTAGCTGTGGTGGTACAGTCAGATTGCGGGGCAGGTGTTTTTGTGAGAGTCAGCAGGGCGGATGATGATAGTAAAGTGACCAGGACAGGCATCTGTGTTACTTTAAGCAATGGATGCATTTTAGCAGTGCACGAAGGGTTAGGAGTGTATACAATTTCAGTTGCGCTCGCATAATTGGCAAAATTTCAGTAATTTTGTGTAACCTGAACTACTTTTCATTTCAGGACTTGTGCAAATGAGAAATTTCGTACAGCGTTTAAAGCGGTGATGATTTTTGAGTAGAAAATGTCTTGCAGGAGATCAGGTCGAACAAATAATATATCACAGGAGTAAGTCCCCTTGCCTTTATCCTTAGTACCTTTTGAAAGGGAGGCATGCCGTTGCATTTAATTTTCACCAAGTATACCTCAAAATACATCTGTAAGCTTTGCAGGCCTTTTCGTGTAATTTTTTTCAACTTTTTCAAGAAAACAATTACTTGATATCACACACGCTATTAAAGCTGTGCATGAGCATCAATCCACAGAAGCGCAAATCACTCCAGTTTTATTAGCGAACCAATCACTAAAGGTGAATCAATCGCTGAAGGTGAAGCCGGTTATAGTCTTTTTTAAATCTTATACACGCACTGATCTGTGGAGGACACAAGCTTGCTTATTCACTTCAACATTTTGTTTCTGTGAGTGTGTGCACACGTGTCTTGCAGTATGGATGTGAAGTTTCAGTGCCAGTACATGGTGTACTGACCTCTGGTCAGAAATCTTACTTGTATGTCCCAGAAATATAACTTGACATGGTAGTGCCAGGTGGTTACAGTTTTCAGGTAGTTCTATTTAAGTGATTATATGTCCGCGTGTCTTTGTAATACAGTTCACAGCTTAAACCGTAAGTTTCTCTTGGTGTTTGAATAGTTATCAACCAAGTCAGTGGCACTTACGTTGTCGACCTTGAAAACACTAGTGGTATGTCACCAAAATCATAACTGTAGCGGAATTGACATCAACACGCAGTTTAACTCTTTAAAGGCACCACAGGAGATAGCCACAGATGGTCCTCAACCTAATGATTTTACAAAAAGTGGTATTACACTGATTTTTGCTCTGATTAAATCACAGAAGTTGAGCTCAAAACACCTGCAGTTGGTGTGACACATTTTAAGTGACCCATAAGAGTAGAAAGACCATTAAAGAAGCTGCAAGGGAGAGCATAGTGGTCACGGTTCAGTAATGTGCCACTAATGCCAGTTACTATGCCACAGTAGCCTAACCATCAGGAAACCCAAGAGGTGTCACCCGTAAAGGGTGAAAGGATTAGTCGGCCCTGTCAAGTTTAAGTCTTTGACTAGCAGGGTATTAAGTATCTTGACCAATAAAATGCAATAATTTGGAATCCTTGGGAGCATTCTTGGCGTTTAACCCTACTTCTGCTTCGGATTTTAAAGAGAGAAGTAGTTGAGTTTGTTTGCGAACCAAGGTGAGTACTGGCAGTTTTGGGTTTGTAGGCGAGGGACTGGTTTAAAAGACATGGCATCTCACCTCCTTGCCTGGGCAGGACTACAACTAAACCAATAGTTCTAGGATGAGTGGGTGGGTACAGCTTGTGAAAATTGATTTCGCGTGGCTCATGTGTACCTAAATTGGTTCCGGGTCTTCCAGGTGAGTTGCATATGCTTGTAAAATGTCAATAATCTGTCATTGCCCTGATAAATGCTTCACACAAGAAATGACACACCATATTGTAAAGCATTTTTACATGTACCTTTTGAACTAACATGTGCGCAGCGCAGTTTCCAAATGTTCAAGCACTTTGGATTAGAGTCAGGACTGTTTAGCCTAGTTTGTGGGCAAAGGGTGTCTTCTGTTAAATTTGAGTTTCATTATTCTCTCAAGTAGGTTGATGCTCGTTTTGGCTGCATAAAGCCGATCTTGCACAGTGCCGGAAGTGCCTACGTTGTTTCACTTGTACAAAGGCTCTGACCGTTCGGATGCCCGCCTCGGATTTATAGCTGTTCCCCGTTGGCACTAGTGGCCTGAGACGCCCGTGGCTGAGTGGATTTTAAGTGTAAAGGGGCCGTGTGCTCTATGCGCTCTATGCGCCAGGCGCGGTGCACTGTAACACAAGGCCGTCCCTGCTGCCCCATTCCCGCCCAGCCAGAGCCACAGACACGTGTTACTTCGCCGACATGCTGAGAATGTGCAACAGGTGTCCGCGGGCATTCTCGCAATTCTTTCAGTGAATAGTACTGAATTAGCCTTTGCCGGTCTAATGTTGGGGTTTTCGGTATTAAGCTTTATAAATTACCCCTTGTCACTGATAAAAAGTACCGTTATTAGTAGACGAGGAGAAACGATTTTAGTAATTCAGGTCACTTGGGAAACTCCGGGAGGTGCATCATTCTTTTCTGTGGCTTGATCACTCACACCTGACGTTGGAGGTATGTTCACATCAGGTCAGGGACTATTATGTATTTATACACGTTTGCGCCCGGTGTTTGGCAGAATGTGTCTGCTCTCAAAATAGAGCACGATCTGTCTTGCAAGAATATTTGAAAAATGAAAAATGTAATGATTAATTCAGGCATTGTTTGAATTAGACTTTTGGAAAGAAAGCGGTCCACTCTTTTCTGCTCGTCTATATTTACAAGTGCTCCATCTTATCTTGCATCTTAGAGAAGCCCTGCCTCGGATCGCCTATTTATAACGCGCTCTTTTTAACTTGCTTCAGCTTGTTGCTTGGGTCGGAGGGAAAGCAACTCACCCTATCAAACTACGGTGCTCGTTGACAACACGTTGTAATCTCGACCCTATTAAACATCCTCTACCTGAGTGTGTAATAAAAGGTCGGAAGTCTCTTGCACTTGATTTTCTTTCCACGATATTAATTTACAAGTTTACACGCTTTGCAAGTGACTTCGAGTTTGCGCAAATAAATATATTTAAATGTTGTATTTCCCTGCGTACTCCTTCGCTCACTCCTGTGTGCTGCCTTTTGGGCGGAGTCTTTGCAGGTTTCGCAATTTCTGCATTTGCAAAAAATATATATATATATTTTTTTTAAAAAATACACACACACAACCGTTTCCCCCTTATGAATATGCCCAATATTTTGTATACAAACCCAATAACTTTAAGGTGGTGTCCCAACTTTAAAAAGCACTTCTTGGGGGGTAGCAACTTGTCATTTGTTCCCATGGTGGGAAACATCGTCCA
Source organism: Pleurodeles waltl (assembly GCF_031143425.1). Classification (NCBI taxonomy): domain Eukaryota; kingdom Metazoa; phylum Chordata; class Amphibia; order Caudata; family Salamandridae; genus Pleurodeles; species Pleurodeles waltl. The sequence goes on along the minus strand of NC_090437.1, from coordinate 1,081,667,391 downwards.
AAATGTTTGAATGCCCTCAAACCGATAAGTTTGTGGGTAATGAAGCATTTTGCATGGTCATCGCACTGACACTCCCTTTCCCACTCCTAACTCTAAGCGGATTTTTTTTTCTTCATCTTCTTAAGTATGTAGATTGTTTTTAGTCTGGTCTGATTAACATAACTCGCAAAAATACATATTTTGTGACTAACGTCTACAGAGGAATTGCATCCACCTTCATGACTGTGCGCTGAAGGTCCGTGCAGCTGCATGCCTGTGCTTTTTACAGGGCAGGTGTTGGATTGCATACTATCACTTCCAAACGTGTAGACATTACACATCATATTTTCCCAGTTTGATTACACACAAAAAGATAGACCATCACATCCCATTAGAGCTCAGCTCTTTCAGTACTGTAATGTTAAGGCAGGCTCAGACATTTGTAAGTGGATCTGCGCCTTGCATGAAAGCCAGTTTCTTCCCAGTAAGAATGGTAAGAGCCAGGTGAACCATAATGACAACATCCAGATCAATTTTAAATTGGCAATAAAATAATGTAATGTGTGCCACAGCCCTCCCCAATATCTGTTTTTCAGTCCTAAACCTGTCAGGAATTTCAAGGATGAGCTACCAGAAGATTTTGGATGATTTATGCACAAGTAGGTCTCCTCAGGCGGTAAGAATAGGATAGATCTATGGATCGCCTCAGTGCTCTTTATTTGAATAATATAGAATTGCATCAACAATCTTTGCAGTAACATAGATTCACATCGGTGAAACAATTACACCACTTCAACCACAACCTGTCTGACCGGTATTATTCTGACTCCAGGTCATGGTAGTCAAGGCAGTCATTTTTCCATTGCATGCCATTTTAAAATTGGTTGGTGTGATGTAGTTGTACCTCTTAATGTATGCATAGTGGGTGCAGCCTGCAGGTTCTGCACAACTCTGGTGTGCCTTTTCATTTGGGTCCTGGTCACATTGGCATAACTACTCCTTGATAGGTCCTTATCAGTGGTAAATTCATCCAACATTGGTTAAGATCTGCGTGTATAACGCATGTATTTTGTGTTGCTATTAGTACAGAGGTTCATGGTTTGATATCTTGACAGTAGAAATAGTCCCACTTGCTTGCTTGTTCCTCTGGTGGTTGTACCCGCACCTGTAGCATCATGGATGGATTCTATCTAGTGCCCATAGAGACGGTCTGTAATATGCTTCATCTGAATCCGTGTTTCAAGTGGGTCATGCACACACAGCAGCAATTCATTCCTATCAGTTATGCGTGGGCTTTGCCGCAAAGTGCCATACCCTACTGTAGGAAGCTGGCCTGGTGTGTGGTGGGTACCTAAGGTACTTACACCTTATACCAGGTATCTCCTCTTAGTGAAGTGTAGGCAGTGTCTAGAAGCCAGGCTTTCTAGAGGTAGCTGTGAATGAGCAGCTAAGACTTATCTAGGAGACATGCAAAGCTCATGCAAATCCACTGTAGTCACATAGCACTTACACACATAAAAGAAAACACTCAATTGTACTAGAATAAATGTACTTTATTATTGGTCACACAATGCTTCAAAATACTAGAACGGCAACCCTCCAATAGAAGGTAAGTAATACACTAGTTATATAAACTAGTAAACCACAATAGACATAGAAAAGGTTAGAAAACAGTGCAAATGCAGTTAGACAATAGTGACCCTAGGGGGAGCTAAAAACCATATACTTAAAAAATGAAATGCGAACACAGGACCCCCACCTAGGTAAGTGGAATGTGTAAAGGGGAGCTGGGAGTACTAGAAAACCACAGAGGTAAGTAACACAGTACACCCCCCCGTGACCAGGAGAGCAGGAGTAAATCACTGGAATTTCCCCAAACCACCCAAAAGGAAGAAAAGAAGACACTCAGACAAGACTGCAAGAAATTAGCAGTTGATTCCTGGAGAGGAAGACCAATGGAGAGAGGGGACCAATTGCAAGAGTCACAGTGGAGTCCAGGAGGAGTAGAAGCTACTACCCACCCAGCAGTACTTGCAGGAGTTAGTTGACGGTGATAAAGATCAGGTCAGCACTGCAGCCCTGGAGCCGGAGTAGAGTTCCTGAAGAATGCAGAAGATGTCCCACGCTGGAATGAAGATTGCCGAGGGGTATCAGTGCAGCAATTCCACCAACAAGCCTTGGCAAAGGCAAACTCGAGGTTAGTGGAAAAGTGGTACTACCAGGGACCAGCAAGGCCGAAGAGGACTCATCCCATGAGTGGGAGTCAGGGGGGACCCTCGGCCACAGGAGCGGAGGAGGCACTCACAGGAGTCGCTGGAGTAGCCCATGCAGCACTACAGAAAGGGATCCCACGCTGCAGGAGAACCACACAGAGGGCTGTGCATCGCAGAAAGGAGTGCTGTAGACTGGAGCTACAGGTCGCCTGAAGATTCCGTGGAAGAGATGCAAACAAGTCTTGGCAGCTGCAAGAGACGTGGTGCATGAAGGTACTCTCCTGCGTGGGAAGGCAAGGGCTTACTTCCACCAAAGTTGGACAGCTGGCCGAGAGGACCAAGAGCACTACTCCGGACGACCACCCGTGATGCAGGATCCATGCAGCTCAAGATGAGGGGAGATCCATGCACCCGGTTGTCGTTGCAGCAGGTGCCTGCGGATGCAGGGGAGTGACTCCTTCACTCCAAAGAAGATTCCTTCTTTTTTCTAGTGCAGACTGAAGACACGCCACCCTCAGTGGATGCACAGCCGATGGAAATGTTGCACTTGCTGGCGGGAGCTCTGGAAACAATGTTGCAGAAGAGTTCTTTTTGGAGGCAGATTGTTGGGTCCTGGAGGGTCCAGTTGCAGTTCCGGAAGAGAGAAATCGAAGTGAAGGTTGGAGAAGAATCCTGCGAGAATCTTTCAAGCCGAATCAGAGGATCCACTCAAGAGAGAGACCCTATATAGCCCTGAATGGGGGATTGGTCACCTAGCCTGGTAAGCACCTATCAGGAGGGAGCTCTGACATCACCTGCCTGGCCTAACCACTCAGATGCTTCCAGAGTTCCCTGTCAAACTTGGATTCAAGATAGCAGAACCCAGGGACCCTCTGGAGGAGCTCTGAGGACCACCCCTGGGGCTGTGATGAACAGCAGAGTGGTCACTTTCCTGCTCTGGCGTGAAACTGGACAATGGAAAGGGGACAGGGGGGGGGTCTCTTAACTCGTGTGGACTGGTTTAAGCACAGAGTGCACCAAATGTGCACTTCAAAGCGTACCAGTGGCTTGGGGAGGCTACCCCTCCCAAGCCAGTCACACATATTTCCAAAGGTGTTACCTCCCTCTCTGAAAGGGAATCCTTTTTTCTACCTTCCTGCGCTTGATCAGATAAAGCAGCAGGAGGGCACAAACCTGTCTGAGGGGTAGCATCAGCTTGCGCTGCCTGGAAAACCCTGGAAGACTGGTGGTAGCAATGCTGGGAGTCCTCTAAGGAGCCTCAGGAGTGCATAAAATCATTCTCCCAATACTGTCAACAGTATTGGGGTAGGATTCCGACATGTTTGATACCAAACATGCCCAGGTTTGAAGTTACTGTTATGTAGCTGGACATAGTTAGTGATCTGTGTCCAGTACACGCATAAAATGGGGTCCCCACATTCGCGAAGTCCAGGAGAATGGAGTTGGAGTATGTGGGGGCATCTCTGCTAGTGCAGGGGTGCCCTCACACACAGGTACTTGCACCCTGCCCTCTGGGCTAGGAGGGCCTGCCATAGGGGTGACTTAAAGTGACCTGGTGCAGTGACCTGTATTGAAAACGGTGCATGCACCCTTTCATGCAGGCTGCAATAGCAGGCCTGCACAAAGGTTTGTATGCACCCCAGAAGTGCCATAATACATGCTGCAGCCCATGGGGATCCCCTGGTACCCCAATGCCCTGGGTACCTATGTACTATGGACTTACATAGGGGCACCAGTGTGCCAAATATGGGGTGTAAAAAAACAAGTTAGAAGGGAGAGAGTATAATCACCGAGGTCCTGGTTAGCAGGATCCCAGTGAACACAGTCAAACACACTGACAAACAGGCCAAAAAGTGGAGGTAACCATGCTAGAGAAAGGCTACTTTCTTTCACATACATACCTCACACCAACCAAGGCTGACAATGGTCAGACAGCAGGGTACTTTTATTTTAGAAGTGAAATTGTAGTTGAATCTCATATTTTTCAGTTCAGGTAGATTGGTATAAACCTGGTACATATAAGTGTTTCAACTGTTCAGTGGAACAAACTTCTTTGAATTGTCAGCCTCCTAGCAGATTGAGAAGTCATGTTGATACAGCCACTGTCTGTCTAGTCTGCTTTATTTATATCTCCTTTGTGATCCGATGACCTGATACAGTAGAACACTGTTCTTGAATTTCTATTTGTTTTTGGACTTCCAACATTATCGCGCAACGTCCAAAAATGTAAAAGCGGCTGTTTCCAAACAGTGTACATTTTGTAAAATGTAAAAAGGTATTTTTCTTGAAGGAATGAAAACACTATGTTCGCAATCCTATCTGATTCACAGAAAGGTATTATGTGTTAGAAAGAGATAATGTTTTAGAAGTTGGGTGGGAATTTGTTATTTCGTATGACTACGCCAGAGGGGCTATATTAACAAGCATGGGCATATCCAATAGGTCTTGCCTTTGGGATGTTTTAAGTGTTTAGCCATGCAGCACATTATGGAATCCTTGTAAATCAAAGTGATCTCCCCGGCTGATAAATGAATATAGTGTATTACTGGTTTCATGGTAGTTGCGTTTCACACGAAAAACACATCAAGAGGCCGTGCAAATGTCAAACACACTTTCCAAACATGGTCCAATAGCATAAAGCCAAATACCTACATGATCTTTCATCTCTAGCCATGTTTTCTTAGGTATACACTGTGGGTTTCTGCACTACAAGAAGGAAGGGGCAACATTGTCCTGCCTTTCACTAGATTTTGTGAAATTAAAGAGGAGGCACATAACAAATTCCCCTGTAACATAGACAATTGACAGCAATAACCTCTGTATAACTGTGTGGGCTCTCATGTTCTGATGCAGTCACTTGTTGTTACACAGACAGGAAGGGCAGGGGTGAAAAGAAAACACTGTGTACCAGCAGCCTGTGCGGATGGGCCCAGTGTTTGCTGCACTCAGTGAGGCAAGCATTGCTAGCAAAGTGCCCCCACATTGTCCAAGGCCATTTCCCCGGACTTCGTGAGTCCGGGGATACAATTATAAGCGTGCACTACACATATGTCAATACCTACATGTAGCTTCACAAAGGTAACTCCGAATATGGCCATGTGAGGCGTCTAAGATCATTGGTACGGGGGACAATCCCATGCACCCTGGGGGGCTCCACGATGGACCCCCAGTACTGCCAAACCAGCTCTCCAAGGTTTCCAATGCATCACCAGCTGCTGCCACCTCACAGACCGGTGTCTGCCCTCCTGGGGACTGAGAAGCTCAATCCCAGGAAGGCAGAACAATGCATTTCCTTTTGGAGGAGGGTGTTACACCCCCGCCCGTGGGAAATAGGTGGACAGATTTGGGAGGGTTAGCCTCCCAGAGCCTCTGGAAATGCTTTGAAGGGCACAGATGGCGCCCTCCTTGCATAATCTAGTCTACACTGGTTAAGGGACTCCCCCAGTCTCTGGTCTTGTGCAAAACTCCCCTGTCCATGACCACCCCAGGGATGGTCCCCAAAGCTCCTCCAGAGTGTCCCTGGCATTAGCTATTTTGGATTCCAAGGTGTGGGGACCCTCTGGAGACCTCTGAGTAGCCAGTGCCAGCAGGTGACGTCAGAGACCCCTCCTGATAGGTGCATACCTGGGTAGGTAGCCAATCCCCCCTCAGGGCTATTTAGGGTCTCTTCTCTGGTTGTTTGTTTAGATTCGGTTTGCAAGATTCCTCCAGGACTCCTCTGCTTCAGCTTCTGACCATCGGATCAACCGCGGACTGCTCCCCTGTAACTGCAGCAAAGTATCCAGGATGACTCCTGTGACCTGCAACTTCAGCTCCAGCCAGCTTTTGCAACAGTTTCCAAGGTGTGCATGCTCTGAGGACTGCTTGTCTTCACCCTACGCCAGAAAAAACCAAAGGAATCTCCTGTGTGACGGAGTCACTTCCCTGCTTCTGCAGGCACCCTTCTGCGACGACAGCTGGTACTTTGGGACTCCTCTCCTGGCAACTATGCTCCCTGGAACACAGGTGGTGGTGGACCGAAGTGACCCAGACTGGCCAAAAGTCCAGCTGTCCAAATTTGGTGGAGGTAAGAGCTTGCCTCCCCGTGCTGCGGCAGTACCCCTGTGCACTGCGTCTTCTGCAGCTCCTTGGGCTTCTGTGCACTTCTTCCAAGAATCCTTCGTGCATACCGTAGCCCAGGTCCCATGCACTCCATCCTGCGACGCACAGCTCCCTGAGTTGTTCTCCGGTGGCGTGGGACCTTCCAGTGTAGTGTTGCGACGACCGCACTTTGCATCTTCTTTGTCCCCGTGTTCTGGGACTCCTGTGGGTGCTGCCTGGTCTTCTGTGGGCTCTCTGAAGTGCTGAGAGCCCCCTCTGTCTCCTCAGTCAGAGTTGAAACCCCCAGGTCTCTCCTGGGTTCAGACAGCTCCTTTCTGATGCAAACCGCATACTTGCTTGAGCCAAGGCTTGTTGGTGGAATCCAGTTACGCAAGCAGCTTGCATCCAACAACTCGACGTGGGACATCACCTGCACCAAGCAGGAACCCACAGCCATCTTCTTTGGTGCTCTTCTGTACTTTTCTTCTGACCTGAGAATACACTTTTGCGCCACCTTCTAGGTTGGCAGGGGCTCCTATCCTTCCTGGACACTTGTTCGACTTCTGGACTTGGTCTCTTTTCTCCACAGGTCTTCAGGTCCAGGAATCCATAGTTTGTTGCTTGCAGTCTTGCTTGGTTCTTGCAAAATATCTTATCACGACTTGTAGTGTATCCTGAGGAACCTTGCTGTACTTTACTTTCTGGGGTGTTGTACTTTACTTACCTTTGGTGTTTTCTACACTCCCAGTGCCCCTCTACACACTACACCTGCCTAGGGGGGAATTTGTTATTCGCATTCCACTATTTTTGTATATGGTTTGTGTTGCCCCTAGGCCTATTGCAATCTATTGTATTTTCTACTGTTTGCACTATTCTATGACTGTTTACTTACCTGATTTTGGTTATTAGTGCATATATTGTGTATAATACTTAGCTCCAGACGGAATATTGCCTCTAAGATATTTTTGGCCTTGTCACTAAAATAAAGTATCTTTATTTTTGGTAACACTGAATATTGCCTTTACTTGTGTATAAGTACTGTGTAACTATAGTAGTATTGCAGGAGCTTTGCATGTCTCCTAGTTCAGCCTAAGCTGTTCTGCTACAGCTACCTCTAGACAGCCTAAGCTGCTAGAACACTGCCTATATTTTACTAATAAGGGGTAACTGGAGCTGGTATAAGGTGTAGGTACCCACTTCAAACCAGGCCAGCCTCCTACAGAGTGCCGTCAGTTTTCTTGAGGCAGGCAGTGGCGAAAGGGACTCCCGGAGCTCCTGCAGATGCTGCTCCTCTGCTAGTGTAGCTGAGTGAGGTCTGCGAGCTTCGGGCAGAGGAAGAGACTGCACAGAGGAACAGCTGCAGCGTCAGCCCTGAGAAAAGTGTGTGAGAGAAGGCTGCATCACTGCATGGAGTATTGTTAAAGAGGCAGGAACCTGACATTTGGAGGAGTGACAGAATCGCAAGGACATGCTGCTGTTATAATTCACTTGAAACATGAAGCAAAACACATCATGAATTAAACTTAGCTTACACATACATAGCTACATTCTTGTTGGCAACAAATTGCGTCAGCTCGGCACCAAAAGGAACCATTGCAGTTAGGGAGCAGCACACGAGCAGGGAAATAACAAATGAAGCAGAGACAAAATAATAAAAGTAGTGCGCCGACACTAACGTATATGGATGATTGTGCAATAATCCATGCAGTGGGGTCAGTCTCCAGGGCGGGCACAAATCGGCCAAAAGGCTGAACAAAAGTAAATCATTTAACAAAGAAACCAAAGCAATTTTAGAAGGCAAGCCAAGGAACAAGGGAAGGTGATGGGCATGGTGAAAGCCCACAGAAGTAGATTACAGCACGTCGAGACAGCGCATGCGGTCTGCCACGGCTCTACCTATAAACTGTGCAGTTTGAACAGTATCAGAAATATAATCTGCATTTCCTTGGCCCAGGAACCAGTTCACAGGTTTGGCATGTTGAATATTAGTCTCAACACCTCTTAAACCAATATATTAACTTCACGAAAGCATACCATGTATTGTAGGTTTTGTTTCACTGGAAATATATTGGCAAAATGTTATTCCTCCGTCCCTGCCTTGTGCCAAAATTTGGCTGTAGGTTCTACAGATAATTAGCTTATAGTTCATATCTAATCTAATCGCTGCTGCTCCGAACTTGGCACATTCACCAGGGTCAAATATGACTCCTGGCTAGAATCAATTTTTGTAGGCAGTTTATCTCTTTAGAGCGTAGAGTAAGCATGAAGCAATATCAATTGTTTGTTATTCCAGAAGGAATTAGCTGGTGTATATGTGAGAAAGTAGCCTCTTTCTAGCCTTGTTACCCCCACTTTTGGCCTGTTTGTGAGTATATGTCAGGATGTTTTCACTGTCTCACTGGGATCCTGCTAGCCAGGGCCCAGTGCTCATAGTGAAAACCCAATGTTGTCAGTATGTTTGTTATGTGTTACTGGGACCCTGCTAGCCAGGACCCCAGTGCTCATAAGTTTGTGGCCTATGTGTGCTCCCTGTGTGATGTCTAACTGAGGCTCTGCTAACCAGAACCTCAGTGGTTATGCTCTCTCTGCTTTCCAAATTTGTCACTAACAGGCTAGTGACTAAATTTACCAATTCACATTGGCATACTGGTACACCCATATCATTCCCTAGTATATGGTACTGAGGTACCCAGGGTATTGGGGTTCCAGGAGATCCCTATGGGCTGCAGCATTTCTTTTGCCACCCATAGGGAGCTCTGACAATTCTTACACAGGCCTGCCACTGCAGCCTGCGTGAAATAACGTCCACGTTATTTCACAGCCATTTACCACTGCACTTAAGTAACTTATAAGTCACCTATATGTCTAACCTTCACCTGGTGAAGGTTGGGTGCAAAGTTACTTAGTGTGTGGGCACCCTGGCACTAGCCAAGGTGCCCCCACATCGTTCAAGGCAAATTCCTCAGACTGTGAGTGCGGGGACACCATTACATGCGTGCACTGTACATAGGTCACTACCTATGTACAGCGTCACAATGGTAACTCCGAACATGGCCATGTAACGTGTCTAAGATCATGGAATTGTCACCCCAATGCCATTCTGGCATTGGGGGGACAATTCCATGATCCCCCGGGTTTCTAGCACAGAACCCGGGTACTGCCAAACTGCCTTTCCGGGGTCTCCACTGCAGCTGCTGCTGCTGCCAACCCCTCAGACAGGTTTCTGCCCCCCTGGGGTCCAGGCAGCCCTGGCCCAGGCAGGCAGAACAAAGGATTTCCTCTGAGAGAGGGTGTAACACCCTCTCCCTTTGGAAATAGGTGTCAGGGCTGGGGAGGAGTAGCCTCCCCCAGCCTCTGGAAATGCTTTGATGGGCACAGATGGTGCCCATCTCTGCATAAGCCAGTCTACACCGGTTTAGGAATCCCCCAGCCCTGCTCTGGCACGAAACTGGACAAAGGAAAGGGGAGTGACCACTTCCCTGACCTGCACCTCCCAGGGGAGGTGCCCAGAGCTCCTCCATTGTGTCCCAGACCTCTGCCATCTTGGAAACAGAGGTGTTTGTGGCACACTGGACTGCTCTGAGTGCACAGTGCCAGCAGGTGACCTCAGAGGCTCCTTCTGATAGGCTCTTACCTCTCTTGGTAGCCAATCCTCCTTCCTAGGTAGCCAAACCTCCTTTTCTGGCTATTTAGGGTCTCTGCTTTGGGGATCTCACCAGATAACGAATGCAAGAGCTCACCAGAGTTCCTCTGCATCTCCCTCTTCACCTTCTGCCAAAGGATCGACCGCTGACTGCTCAGGGTGCCTGCAAAACCGCAACAAAGTAGCAAGACTACTAGCAACCTTGAATTGCTTCATCCTGCCGGCTTTCTCGACTGTTTCCAGGTGGTGCATGCTCTTGGGGTAGCCTGCCTCCTCTCTGCACCAGGAGCTCTGAAGAAATCTCTAGTGGGTCGACGGAATCTTCCCCCTGCAACCGCAGGCACCAAAAGACTGCATCACCGGTCCTCTGGGTCCCCTCTCAGCACGACTAGCGTGGTCCCTGGAACTCAGCAACTCTGTCCAAGTGACTCCCACAGTCCAGTGACTCTTCAGTCCAAGTTTGGTGGAGGTAAGTCCTTGCCTCCCCACGCTAGACTGCATTGCTGGGTACCGCGTGATTTGCAGCTGCTCTGGCTCCTGTGCACTCTTCCAGGATTTCCTTCGTGCACAGCCAAGCCTGGGTCCCCGACACTCTAACCTGCAGTGCACAACCTTCTGAGTTGTCCTCCGGCGTCGTGGGACTCCCTTTTGTAACTTGGCGGGACTCTGGTTCACTCTTCTTCCAAGTGCCTGTTCAGGTACTTCTGCGGGTGCTGCCTGCTTCTGTGATGGCTCCCTGACTTGCTGCCCCCCCCCGTCTCCACCTCCCAGTGGCGACGTCCTGGTCCCTCCTGGGCCACAGCAGCACCCAAAAACCTCTACCGCGACCCTTGCAGCTAGCAAGGCTTGTTTGTGGTCTTTCTGCGTGGGAACACCTCTGCAAGCTTCATCACGACGTGGGACATCCATCCTCCAAAGGAGAAGTTCCTAGCTCTCTTTTTTCTTGCAGAACTCCAAGCTTCTTCCAACAGGTCGCAGCTTCCTTGCACCCTCAGCTGGCATTTCCTGGGCTCCTGCCTACTGTCGACACTGTCGCGACTGTTGGACTTGGTCTCCTTGTCTTACAGGTACTCCGGTCCGGAAATCCACTGTTGTTGCATTGCTGGTGTTTGTTCTTCCTGCAGAAACCCCCTATCACGACTTCTGTGCTCTCTGGGGTAGTAGGTGCACTTTACACTTACCTTTCAGGGTTTTGGGGTGGGCTATTTTTCTAACCCTCACTGTTTTCTTACAGTCTCAGCGACCCTCTACAAGCTCACATAGGTTTGGGGTCCATTTGTGGTTCGCATTCCACTTTTGGAGTATATGGTTTGTGTTGACCCTATACCTATGTGCTCCTATTGCAATCTACTGTAATCTTACACTGTTTGCATTAATTTTCTTGCTTTTACCTGCATAATTTCGGCTTGTGTACATATATCTTGTGTATATATCTTATCCTCATACTGAGGGTACTCACTGAGATACTTTTGGCATATTGTCATAAAAATAAAGTACCTTTATTTTTAGTATATCTGTGTATTGTGTTTTCTTATGATATTGTGCATATGACACCAGTGGTATAGTAGGAGCTTTACATGTCTCCTAGTTCAGCCTTAGCTGCTTTGCCATAGCTACCTTCTATCAGCCAAAGCTGCTAGAAACACCTCTTCTACACTAATAAGGGATAACTGGACCTGGCACAAGGTGTAAGTACCTCTGGTACCCACTACAAGCCAGGCCAGCCTCCTACATTATATTTTTAGCTTTCTCAGTCCTCCCAATGCATTCATTAAATAATAATTCACTACAGTTCCTGAAAATAAGTTCAATTGCGTTTGGCCTGTTTAAATGATTATGGTAGATATATAAATTGTATTTTAACTAGATTCAGCAGAACCTCAGCAGACACATTCGATAAAACTTTTTTTTATTTTAAACACCTTAGGCACTTGTGCATAGAAGCAATGGGTGGCGTAAGTGAACTCTTGGCGAGGAGTGCCACCAAATTAACATTCAGCCTCCTTGATGATTTGCAGTATTGTAGTTTACAGTGTTGGGGGTAAGGTCGTGGGAGGGGGGATTATACCGTGGATCATTGTGATGATGCAAACTCTTTCATTTTATTGGTGCAGCGATCAGGAGTGTTTTTCTGAAGGATACCTTCATACCGGACTGACTGGCATACCATATATGCTCACATCCTGTTCTTAATGTATTGAAACACAATGTCTTTGGCGAGGCCTCCAAATCCTGACTTCTGCTTGAGAACAGAGGTGGCACGTTATACTTGTTCATTTGCTCCCTCCACGTACCTGCCTCTTCATTTGCTCACCCCCTCTGTGTTCCTTTCTTGCTCTCCTTATGTTGCTTTCCCACCTACGACCCCCCTCCTGTTGATTCCTCCTTCTTACACCCTCGCTGCAACCCCCCTACCTCAGCATTGTTTCTCCCACCCCTTCCTCTTGCTTCCCTCTAATTGCTTTCCCTCACTCTGTTTCCACACTCCTCGTTGCTTCCGCCTACCCATGTTGCTTCTCTTCACCCTTGCTGCTTTTCCCCTTGTTAATCCAAGTTGGCAAGCAGAAAATAAAGCGCTCTTGTGATTCTGTAAACACATGCATGCTTGGTATGCATGCCTAAAAATGGCGCAGCAGGCGTTTCTTTTCTTTTTTAAAAGCATCGGGAAGGAACTACACGGCTAGATCCATTGGCAAAGCCAATCGGTCAAAAGGGCGAGACCTATAGGCCTTGCCCGTATTTATTATGTTTTGGCTTCTAGCTTTATACCCATGAAACATTGATGTATAGTGATTAATTTGTTAAAATGTTGATGATAAAAACAATAGGACGAAAGATTTTCCTAAGAAAATGTCCCCACTTCCGCTGCTGCCCACTCCCTCCACTAGCAAGGTCAAAGGGAGGTGTACGTTTGGTCACATAACTGCAAACATTGTGATTCAGTGGAGGAGCTTTATAGGAAAGGGTGGCCCCACAGTCAAAAGGAAGGAAAGGACCTGAGAGCATTGCTGCCAAACATAGAAGTTAAGACTTGAAACGAAGGGACGTGATTCATAACTCTCACCCTCGAATGTCGGCATGGGGAAATATAAATATAACACAAAGTTCAAACGAAGGACTTCACGAACTTGAGGTTAGAGGAAAACAAAAATAACTTGTTTTTCATATAACGCCCCATACATCTCTTCTTCCATTTTAAAAAGCTGTACACATCAATCGTTAATAGAACCCAGTTTATCACCTCTGAACAAAGGAAATACCTAATGGGATTTAAGCTCGCTACTAAATGACCACCTGGTGTTTTACCAGCAGAGTATTAACTCGCTGTGCCGTTCCACCGTCATGAGAGCAAAGCGGCAGTCCCTTGGGACTTAAGATGTGCAGTTTACTGCTAGTAATGCTGCCTTGTTGTACCCTTTACGGCCGTACCTTTCAGACCCCGAATCAGTAGGCCATCGGCAGGCCCGGCTGGGTCACTGTCGCCGCAGACAATGACAGTGTAGCTGCAGGACCATGTGCCCCACTGCGATCATCTGACGGCCACTGTCTTCTTTCGAGGCGTGTTGACTTGGTTGGTCAGTGTTGTGTAGGGCCTTGTGTGCCACTGCTGTTATCTGGTGGTCAGTGTTTTCTCTCTGGCTGATTGCTTGACGAGCTGCTGCAGCACACTTTCGATCACGTTCAGTGAGACGTACATGCCTTGTTCTTTTTGGGTGGGACCGGGAGGGGTGGGGGGGGGATTGCATGATCCCATGCTTCTGTGGATAGCAGCAAAAAAACTCATTCACAGAGTAGGGTATGGGTGGAAATAGAAGAGAGGTGCATGCTGTGGATCCGGCATCACTTGAGCCCTCCCTTTGGAATGTTCCAGCCAGTGGCGGACGGAGGTGAAGTGAAACTGGGCAGTACAGCACTGAGGTTCAGTGTAACAGGCAGTCTCTCCCCTAAGAATGGATATCCAGTGGTATGACCTGGTGGCAGGGTGAGTGGTGTGCGGTCTCTGCTAGGCACTCATACTTGATAATGAAAAATTAAATTGATATTGATTGCATTACTGCTTGCCATCAGTAGAATTAGTGTTCACAAAAGTCAGTGCTGGTCCATGCAACTGGCACACACTGTCACAAATCAAGCACTGAATCATTGCTGTGTCTGTCACTTCCATTGTAATCATGTGAATATATCTTCGTGATTCACTATCTGACTGGCAAACGATGCATTGATTAGCTCCCTCTGCTTTACCAACGCAGTGCTTCAATTTTCCTGCATTGATGATGAAGAGTTTGTTCCTTAAAAGGGTAATTTAAGCCACTTTACTGTATTATAGATTTATGGAGCTCATACTAGCCCTCTCCTGACATTGAAGGGCTTTGTGGATGGGTAGCAAACTACTCTGGGGAGCCCAGGGTCAGTTTCTAGTACTAATTGTAAGTGTTAGTTGCGTATTTTGCAACATTGTTAGAGTTTCTATATCAATTAGTTGCATGCAGTTTCTAGTTTAGAGATAAGATATTTATTAAATTGCTACTGATGCAGATGTTTTTATTATGTATTGATCTGCATTCCTAGTTGCGTTTGTGTGATTAAAGGGAATGAAAGGCATGCTTATTAATCTGTTGGTTACAGTAGTGCATTGTGTTGTTTATTGTATGACAGTAGTGCTTATAGAGAATACAGTTCTACCTCTTTTGGGTTCTGCTTATACAGGCTGGGTCAGCGGCTCTGGCGAAAAACGCTTGGTAAGGCTTGGTTTAAAAGGTCAAGTGGAATAGGACAGAAGGAGGCCTGGACTGACAATTCTGCTCAGGAGCTGAACTATCTTTGAAAATAGGAAAGGCAGGAGTTCCTCACTCTGCTTCATGTCTTTTTTTAGGTTTGGCCGGCTAAGCGCTTCCGCTGCACTTGTGAAATCTTTTGTACTAAATACATTATAAGAGAAGCTCACTTCTCGCCTCCTCTTGCTTTCATTTGGTCCTATGCTTGCCTCTTAGTTTTCCTTCATTTTAATTGGTTGTAGCAGTATTTTCTTTCTTTTAACAATGCTTTTTTGTGTTTCTTTTTCTGTGCTATTGTCTCATCGGGCTCCCGTGGCCCAAGTACTCATTTTCATCCGGTATGTGTGGCTTTGATGTGTGGAACCCTTTTTTAAAAAAAAACTTTGATTGCACCACACCGTGTATTATTATATATATATATTTTTTCAACTTTGATTGCTGCACATCGTTTATTGATAGTCCTTATTGGGTAGGGCGTTTTGACAGCGATTCCAAAGCCACCCCGCACTCCCTCAATCAGTTATTTTGAAACCCCTCCTTTCGTAGTTCTTTTTATACTGACCTTTCCTCCTACAGCTCTTTTTTTTTTTTTTTTTTTTTTTTAAACTGCAGCAGCAGTGCTAATTTACTTAAACGGGCTGGGTGGCTCTGGGTCTGATCCGGGGTGTTGTGCAGCACGGAAACTGCTGAGACCCATTACTTGCGAAAGAACGGTGCTGTTAACCATGAGTGTATTTCTTGTATGTCTATCTTTAAATTATATATTTTTAATAGCGCAAACCCAGCCTGAATGTATCCAAGCACTTTACATCAGCACCAGTTAAATTACACAAGGCCGCATTTATATTTTGGTAGACACGGGAATATTAAGCGATTTCCCCAGAATCACAGGATGTTGAGCTGATGCCAAGACTCAAACCTGGTTTGCCTGCTTCAAAGTCGGCAGCTTACTTTGCCACATCCTCTTCATAGCACTTCCGGGATCATATCACACTTGATTGCCTCATGGAGAAGTCAGATCTGGGGGCAAGCGTGCCAGGCTTGTTAATTTGCCACAACTGTTGCGGGATGGGGCTGTGAGCAGAGCATACAATGGAAGAAAGTTCCCAACCACAGCCAGCATGGGGCCTGCTAACTGTTGCCGTCACTCTGCCACAAGCGATCACTCTTTCCGTGCCTGTGTTATTCTGCAGGGTATGTCTACTGTGGCCGTTTCAAGCGGTCATGGCAGGGTTATCCCTGTGAAGGCAGGTCTTCTTGTCACTGGTTTGCACGTTCTAAGGCCCCAGTGTTTGTGCATTGGTGATTTTGGGTCCACAGCGCTACTTTTGGTATACTTTCCGGTGGGTGCTGTGGTGGATTTGTCTCAAAAACGTGGGAGGGGATTGTACTGCTCCGAGTATAAATGATGACACGCTATTGCTGCTTACAAGTGAACCCTGTAAGTGAAAGAACCGTAGAGAACTGAACGCTCAGTACAATGTGTCGCCATTATCCCCCCACCCCAATCTGTGCTGCTTCGTGTCTTGCTGCTCACATGGGCTAGTACTGGTAAGCAGTAGTGTAACGCTTCATCCTCGATCTCCGGGACCCCACCTTCACACACAGTGATATTCAAGGAGTATCCCAAGGCAGGTGTTCCATGCACTGCTGGCTTCTTTCCGCAGGTATCCAGGGTTTGCCTAGTGAGCTATTACCTTTGCTGGACTGCTCCCCTCAATCCATTTATAAAGTTCCTAGCGTCTCAAGGCCCTTTAAGTAGGGCGGTACTTGCCATTCCTCGGGCGCAGGGCGCATGAACGCTAACAGTGCTGCCTTTTCACTTTCCTTGTTAATGCCTACTCTTCTTGTTTTGTTTTGCTGTGAATGTGGCTGGCGCACAAGAAGGGTGCACAGGCGGATTCTTCATCAGTCATCGAGCCTAAACAGCTCTTGCAGAACTTCGGAGCTCTTCACACACGCTTGTGCATTTCCCTTCATTAGCGCGACACCCCCTCGCAAATAGGGACACGGCCGCTGGTTACCCTCCCTTTAATTTTGCCAGCACTCCGCTCGCTTTAACCCAGTGTGAGGACACATCTTTTTTTCTGGCCTCTAATTTTATAACACTCAGATCTTTTTGTTAGCAGGTAAATCAATTGATATAATTATTTTGCTAACCACTCCCGCGTCCAAATAAAAGTAACTCTGCAGTTCTTTCTAAAATGAATAATTTTTGCAAAACTGTCCCCTCCCGCGGCCAAAGGAATCCATCTTTCCACCTTCTTCCAAAAACATATAATCAACAGTGCAGATAGTGTGGTTATGTTGGTGTGCATGAAACTCTTTTAAACACATACGTTAAATATTAAAAGCATCGTAAACAAAAAAGGAGAGTTTCTTTTCGGTGTGGCTCAGTTATTACTGGTTTTTCACAGTTTTGTGTTTGGTCATATTCTGTGACCTGGATACTACAGGCTGTTTCCTTTCGGTATATCCACCCTTTGCGCTACCTTATATCATCTATAACTGCCAATTCATAATTTTCCAATTTTTCTTTAGAAGGTAAATTAAATTATACTGGTAATTTCGCCCTTTGAAAATTGTTAATCACATAGGCGAAACCGTATGCGTTTGCAAATAATTACTATTCTGCTGGCGTGACAGGCACTGACACAGGACATGTATGGATGAATTTTGCTGTTGCTCTATTATATGCACCACTTTCTTGCCGCATGACACTTTCTGCAGTGTGACTTCTCACCTGATCTGCTCCATTGGGTTCACTGCCTGCCCACTAATTGTCCTGATCTGATCCCATGTCTCCATGGTACCCGACGCCTTGCTGCCCATTATTTGCCTTCTTCCCCCAAGATGTTCCCTACCTGCTTAGCTTTCCTCTACTTCATGTTTTTATTCAGTTGCCACCTCATCACCTCATGTCCTGGTCTTACCTCGTCACTTTTTGATGCCTGGAACATTTCCTCCTCTCTCTTGCTTTTTGCCTGCAACAGGTTCTGCCCTGAGGTGCTCACTGCCATTTCACTCCTTCCTACCTGTGTCCTGTTGTGCTCATCTCATCTTATTGTGTGGCATATTGCGCCATGATGACGTATTCCTTCCCCCCCACATCCTTACTTGTGCCAACCAGGAACAGTACTACTCTTCCCTTCTCTCGTCTGCCACCTACATTTGTCACATTGCCATTACCACTTCCTTTCCTTCGCTGGTTTTTGCTCACAAGATGTCAGGCCCTTGTCCTCTTTCTGCCCGAGTGTGCTATGATATATATGCACCCCCTTAGAATTATGAAGCGCCTCCCTGTGAAACTCAGTCACCAGCAGTTACTGTTTAATTGTACGCAGCCTGTATTAGAATTTGCAATGCAGTTCATTTATATAGAGATTCATATCCTTGCTGAGGTAAATCTAAGCACTACAGTTTGTTTGGCAGTCTCTATTACAAGGAGTTTTAACTTTGTTATAATACAGGCCATATGCTGTGTCAATGCATAATGAATGCTAAGACATTTAGTTTCAAGGCAATATCACTGGGTTGCAGTGGTCAACTCGAAATGCCAGTCTGCATATTGCATGGTTTTTTTATATGGCAGAGACCGTTTTTGCTAGATGACTCTCTACGTCCTAGGTATGAAATCTGTTTGCAATATAAGCCATATTGGACTTGCAGGGTGGCACAGTAATTTCATTGTTTGCAGTTAAAATCGTGTCTTTACAGGTCACGAGTTCGAAACCCAGGTGTATAAACAGCCTTTTATGTTTCTGAGTTTTATCAGTTGACAGGGGTGTGGAATTTAATAAAATATATACTTGTTGATGGGACGTGTTGCTTCATAAATCAACTTGTCCTGTAAAAAAATCTACGTATCCCTTTGATGCCTTGTAGTGTGGCAACTAATTATGACAGCAATTTCATCATAAAGAACTCTGCTAATAGCTCTGTGATTTTGCCAGGGGTAATACTATAGCAGGGCTTGAATAATGGCAATTACCTTATTTTGCCATCTTTCAGATCTATACTGGGGCTAGGGGTTGCAGTAAGCAATAGTTCCAGTGTTGAAGTGCCCTATTGATTCTCTGCAAACCTACTAATTTGCATGTTTTAAGGTTTTTCACCAGCTCTTCTCTAATCATATTTCTATACTGAGAAAGGTTGAAATGTACTCCTGACAAGTATCAGAAGTAAAACTTCTTCCAGGTTGGGGAAAAAGGGTTAAAGGGAAAGTGAACTTGTAAACGTTAAACAGTTTTCACATGAGTAAATCTACACATGCATCTACCCCACTCACATCCACCCCACCGCACTCACACCCACCCCACTCTACTCCAGTCTAATCTAACTCAACCACTCCAATTTACCCCTCTCCAAACTACTCCACTCCAATCTGTCCAACTTAATGTATCCCATTCCACTCCAGTGTACCCAAGTCTACCCCACTCTGTTTCAGTTATTCTACTCTAATCCACCCCACTTCACCCTAATCTACCCCAAGTCACCCCACTCTTCTCCGCTCCAATCTACTGCTCCACACCCCACCTAGTCTACTCACTCCTCTGTCTACTCCAATACCATCTGCCCCATTTCAATCTTTCCCATGTATCTCCTATCTGCTCCACAACAATCTACCCTACTCTACCTCAGTCTAGGCCATTCTGTTGCTGTCATCTACCCCATTCCACTCTACCCCAATCTCCCCCACCCCACAGTACCGTACTTTTATCCATAGTGAATGGCAGCCACACTGATGCACAACATAGCTAAAAGAAATCGCTGCTTCAGTCTTCCCCACCCTCAATACGCTACTAACTTTGAGCCATACTGAATAGCAGCCACACTGATGTACAAGATGGCTAAAAGAAATTGCCAAAGCCAATAGCTTTTGCATGGGTGAGAACTATTGGCTTTGCCAGTGGTTGATGAAGATGGTTACCATATTCATCATACAATTTGTAGGCAAATGTTTTCTGTGCTCACATGCAATGGCTACCCCTGTTAGCAAGGCTACCAACTGCAAGGCGAGAAGCAGCTGTGCACCAGCTTGATAAACGTGAACAATATTGGCACAAATTATTTTTGATATCCCTGCAATAAACAAGACACACACCAGTCTATTGCGTGTAATTGCATAATGTGTGATTCAGTGATGCAGCAGGTAAAGCTGTATGGTAACTGCCACAGACGCAAAGTCACCATGCTAGCCCGAAGTGATTAAAGTATACTGCAGAGAAACGTGCATAACACATTCTCAGACCATACACTGCATGATATGAGAGTAGTAGCTCAAACACATCTGCCACAAACGCACTACAAAAGACAGTAATTGAAGCAAGGCCTCCAGAAGAGCAATAATATAACTGCATATAGACATAGCTATAGTAGTAAACAGAACCACATCCCAAGACCAACATCAGATTGTGAAGCCTCCATAAACTGGTTTCATCCACATTGTGAGAAGATATGCAGACTGAAAGCAAATTGAACAACCATTGGCAAAACCAATATGTTTGGCTTTAATGTGTTAACTTATGCAAGCAAGGGCATATTTAAGTGCACTCACATTATTTGTGCCTGATCTCAGTGCAACCTACCTCTTTCTGTGGCTCCTATGTGCTCTAATTTTTTTTATTTCCTAGATAGGTCAGTTTTAATGCTGCCTAGCCTGAGATTGTTTTTCAATGATTTGGTTTTCTGGTATTTCTGTTTTGTTTGGGCGTTGTAGCACTTTTTTTTTTTTAATGCTGGCAGGGTGTGAAGTGGGAAGGAACGCAACACGAAGGAAGGCTGTGTGGGGTTGCAGTAGAGATGGAGGGTTTGGGAGAAAAGTGCTATAACACGGCCAACACAAGCCACGTCATAACACTTTTTGGGTAATTGGAGTGGGGAGGTATGAGGTAGGAGGCAATGCAGAAGTGGGGGCAACACGGATAACAAAGGGGATCCATGGGAAAATCTGGAGAGGAAGAGAGGGCCTGAGGACAGGCTGCTGATGTGGTTGGAGGGAAAGGCTGAGGGCAAGCTGACAGACGGTGAGAGGCAGGGACTGGGGTAAGCTGATGACAATGGGATAGGAGGGAGGGGCTTTGGGACAAGCTATTTAGGGGACAGTGGAAGATCGATGAAAGGTAAGTACAAAAGGGAGACTGCACAAAAAGATGTACTAATAGAATGTCCAAAAAAAGTAGTGCCTAAAAATTTGCAATGTACGTAATACGTCTGTGCTCCAGAGGAGTGACAAAGAGGAAGGAAACCTACAGTAGCAGTCCAATTACAAGCAAGAAAATGAGTGTGACAATGAAGCTAACAAATGCTAAGTGGTGAGCGGCCTCTAAGGCTGTTGGAAATCAATGTCTCAAAGAGATGTCACATGCTGTTTAGGCGAGACCCTAAAAGGTTTATATTATGATCAAAACCAATTGAAACAAAGGATTAAAACCATGCTGTATTTTCTCCAGAGCACTGGCACTGAATTAATGTTTCCTACGTATATTAAAAAACAGAACAGAACCCCTACTGTGCTTAGCCTAAATCTCTGTACCTGCTCAAGTGGATTACCTATAATGTTAAAAGAACTCTCATCCACTTGAATTCCAAGTAGCATGCTTCATCATAGAGTCCTCGTCCAGATACCTAGTGTATCTGGATAGGCTCAACTTTGGTAGCCAAGGGGGCTCATTAGTATTGGGAGGGATCCTAGATTTAAAATAGTCTAGGGTGTCCTGAGGGTTTATTTTGATTTCAAAGGTGCCCTTTCAGAGTTAGAAACAGGAGGGGATGCACTAAGGAAATTACCCTTTGAATCCCTGGTTAAACGTGTTTCAGCATTCACCTGAGTGCCACACCGGGCTAGTTGGCTTTCATCAGACCTCACCAGGATCCTGTTAGTATCCTATTTCTGTGCATTCGGTTGTGAAACTTCCATTCACCATATTCATACCTGTTATACATACTGGATCATTTTGTCTCTATATTCGCATTTTTCTGTTGTTATGAGAGAGATAAAGATGATTAGTCAAGAACAACATTACATACATCTGTGTTATCCTTATACCTGTCTCCAAGTGATCACTGTGATAATTTCACATCAAGCAAGACCAGTGTGTAAGAAGTACAAATTGTGAGCCTCTAGCACAGTTACTCTAAAAATGGGCACGCACTTTGCCGACACTAGGTTGATATACAGTGTGCAAGTATTATCTTTGAGATTACCATGATACTGTATGTGCTGTACTCCATATAGATCATGATTTTTCTCATTCCCCTATTTAGAGCTCCATGGGGGGAAAGTGGGCAGGTGGGCCTTGTAGCCAAGCTCTGTTGGGTAGGTAAAAAGAACATTAATAAGAGTGTCAAGGACTAGGTTCTCCTAGTCAGAGGACCCATCATAGCCTCCCCTTATGCCTCACTTAATTCGTTAAATGTCTTTTCCCGGCTGTGAAACTATTTGGTTCGTCCTTCCCCCCCGCAGCCTAATATGGGGATATTTTCCTGGCCTTAAATACCCAGTGGTCCTCCGAGTCACATGACCCAGGTGCGTCATCACATGATGACGTGCTACTTTTTAATTGGACGAGTGCCACTGAAGGCTGTTCTGCTGCCAGTTTGAGAACATTTGGGCAATTTTCTATACAAAATTAGACAATCAAAAGAGGCTCTTTAGCTGCCTATTCATTTCATAATGTGTTGAGCAATACCCAAATGCTCTAAATGTGCTATATAGAGAAGCAAGCCCATGTCTTAGACTTCCTAAAATGATCCCTTATTTAAATGAGTCTGGTATTAATTCTCTTTAGGGCTCTAACTTTCTTGTATTATTTGTGTACCTCTGTGATTATGTACACAGACACAAGATTTTTAAGAACTATAAATTTGATGTGCTGGAATTAAATATAAAAAGGAGGAACCTTGTGAAGTGGTTACTCATATACTACACGTTGGTACTCTTCTATTACATGTTATTCTGATGCTGAGTCCCCATGAATGATCTCTAATCTCCAATTTTTATATGTAAGGGCGAGTCCGAATTCAATGTCTGTAGTGACATCCATAGGATGTCATCATTTAATCCTATTGAGAGAGCGTAGCATTTATACTCATAATTAACGTGAAATGTTTATGAACTACTGCATAATAATGCCGCATAGAAAATGTATTAATGTACTTTTGCTAAAACACATGCTTGAAATGTGCCCACGGGGAGTGGCCACCAATGTATACAATGACTAATGAAACTGACTAATAATAATAATGAAAATGAGATGTTAAAGTACGATTTTACACTAATATTAAGAATTATATGTTAAGGTTTTGCTAATAAATCATTAGGCATTAGCATGAGCCGAGGCCTAGCTGCCCGGTTTTCATATTAAATGTGTTTTTTCTAACGTGCAGTGTGCTGACTTGCTGAAGGACATGTACTCGTATTTTTCCAAAGCTAAAGGATGAATGTAACCATAGTAGATCAGTTCTCATGAAATTCGACTTGCTAGTGGAAACATTTTTGCTGAATGCAACACTGTAGACTAGTAACAGGTACAAGGTCGTCTGAACCAGTATAGACAATGGACCTACTGACTGAAGATGCGAGAGGACCACAAGAGTATGAAATCATACCGGAAATTCTGCCCGCTGAAGACGTCAATCATAAGAAACAATAATCTACGTGAGAACTGTTATGGGGTGACAATTTTGATGAAATATTTGAAAACCTATTGGATGGAGATAGTGGGGTGCCAACCCTAACCAATCAAGAATCAGGGGACTGTACAACAGAAAAGGGATAAAAACCTTTGATACAAGGAACCATTAGGAGAGATGCCATTGCAAACTTGTTATGACCCAGACACTTTATCACTCTGCATAGAGACTTTGCTTTTTGGTTCTTCAAACCATCCTTGCCCGTTATATACTTTTCCTCCTTATGAGGGAAGTGTCCCTTCTTACCAATCTTGCTGAATTCCCTGACTGCTGGCGAATCAACTGATGTCCTGAGGACGAAGAATGAATCTGTATGCTGACCCATTACGGAGGGTAACTATATGATGATGAAATTGTAATTGTCCGATTGCCTTTTCTTTCTAGGTACCAACTGCTTCTTTTGACAGAGACCATAGATAGATGTTTTTCCAAATTCGTGTTACAAAATTGTTTTGCATGAAGCCCAACATGCCAATGCTAATTCGAGGTTAGTTAAGGGGATCACTGAAACGGACGCAAACAGACAAATGACTGGTTCAATGCTTTGTTGAATGATGCGCTAATGATACTCTGCTAAGGTTAACTTATGTTGACGTCGTGCTATGTTCTAATGTTTGTGATTCTTGCCTTATTGAAATCTTATTTGAGTTGCCATAGTATGACAATGCTAATGTGCTTCATGGTTTTGAGACTAATAAACTTGCTAGTAGAATTGTAATCAATAGGGAATAAACTTCATATAACCGTACTAAACTGTTGTGGTTATTCATGACTGAAAGGTCATGGTGGTTTCTGAGTCTATTTGATGACGTTATTGACTTGTTGATTGACATGTTGATCAGTTATCTCGTCCTAAGGTGTCTTCAATCAGGGTCAAAAGATTAATTGGCCTAAAACGAGTCGCAGAGAGTGTAAAATAACCAGAAAGGGACGTGTTAGCTATATATTATGAGTTCAGAAATGGTATGTCTGTTTGTGAATGGTTAGATGGTTGGGAAAGTGAGCGAACCTTATATCACTTCTTACTCACTCCTTGGAACATAGCCTATGTACATTCCACATACGAGGGTTACACAATCACTAGACCACCTATTGTATGGTTTCTCTTACTCAGTTTTATTGGAACACTGTTTTTTATTATTAAGTCCAATATGCATCTTGCTCATGTCTAAATCTGAGCTTTTTCCAGAATGGTGGCTAATATCTTTGTTTACTTCTGGGCAATTTCCATGTTCATCCCCTACACTCAGGACTTAAAAATGACCACTGATGATGCTTTTGAAGACCAGCTTGACCTGACCTCATGAGACATACCTAACGAACCTGACTAACTCCTTACGTATTAGAAGACGTGGAGGGTTGGCAACCTGTAAGGCAGACCAGGTTGCTGGGATTGTCCTTTTTAACACTTGAGATAATTATTGTTGTTCCCGTACATCCACCAAGTTGTGTAGGCCATTTAGTTGAGTAATTGCCTGCTTCCATTTATGATCCGTGTTAGAAATATTCCGACCAGTTGTACATATGTTTTTTGGCCTCTTCACCTTGCAAAAAATTGACTGCATGATAAAATACGCTGCCAGTAATGCAATTTTTGCTGTACAGTTACACGGAGAAGTATTCGAAAATATATCCAAAATGAATGTAAGCATCCCGCTCTGCATTCCAGCTTTTCTTTACTTAACAACGGCCTAGGCCGAAAGTTGCCTGTTGAAGGTATCCAAGACATTTAACTACTTATAACTAACTCCCCGTTCCGCTAAGAACAACAATGAGACATCAGAGCCGCTTTGTTGAATAAGCCTTGTTTGGTAAAATTCCACGAAACATGAAATGAGAATAAGAGCGTGCCTGTTGACAACGTCTGCCAAATTCAACTTGATTAAATTTCTTGGTTTTCATTGCCAGAGCTGCGAAGGTCAGCTTTTGTTAAGCCAAGTGCGATCCTTTTCTGAAGCAATGAAGGGTGCCTTTATGAGTTATCAGCCTGATTTCTCTTCTTCTCATATTTCAGTGCCGCTGCATGCAGAATCCACCTTCCTGAGAGTTGACATCCGAAGCCTTTCTAGGCCTGAGTTATTTACATGTAAATGTCTTTTTTTTTTTTTTTTTAGTAAGTTCACGTTGTCTATGGTATGAAACTGCTTGCACGTTTAAATACCTTCAGGTAGTTTCCCTGTATGTCTTGGTTTATCTCATTTTCTTTTTTGTGTCAGCACTACGGAAGAACCTAACTCGTAGCTGCAGGACATCTCTATCCTAGCCTGCCTTTGTAGCATTTTTCCTTCAAATTACCCCCTCATTTTCTTGTGTGTGGTGCAGTTGTTTTATGCTGAGACTTTGTTCTTTTGGTAAAAAAACACTTTCAACAATATGGAAGTGTGAAACCCAAACTGTTGTAAAATGGAGATCTAGTGAATACCCACCTTGGCTACTAGCCAGAGCCACTGAAAGTATGCGGCAAAGTGAGAACACAATTATGCGACAAGGGTGACTAAACTATGCAGCAAGAACAGGCAAATTGTGCGGCATAATGGGTCTCATTTTGTGATGGTATTAGTTCATTATTTTGACATTTTTGCTCATGGTAACACTGTCTGGGCAAGATTTCTCCTCATTTGTACCTGTTTATCAACCAAATGCAGGAGTGAGACATTGAAAGATGATAAATGAACTTTTGCAAAGACCTTTCATAGTGCAGGAACATACAAATGTTTTAACGTTTTTAGTAACTTTTGATCCTTTTGAACTAGAAACAAACATTTTTTTGTTAAAATCTGCGGATTATGCACCAGATGATGTGGCAAATGGGTTAATTCTATAATGTGGAATATGCTACAGTCGCAGAATCCTATAATTCCAGTGTCCCTGTTCATAGCTAAAATGATGAAAAAAAAGAAACGTACAAGTATGTTTATTGAAGAAAAATTTCCTTTCCTAATAAATTAAAATTGTTTGGGATGGGGTATAATTTAGAAAATGCTGCAATACCAGCACCATGTGGCGTACAAGATATGTTACCATAAAAATGAAAAAGCGAAAAAGTATGAGGAAAAGACAGGAGGACTGTGGGCTTAAATGAGGCCTTGCCAGACTCTTAAAAATAAAATCAAAACTCTTAAAAAAAGAGGTGAACGAAGGTCCAGGAGGGTACAAGAGGAGAGGAGGAAAATAGAAAATGTTACACGAGGGTGGGAGGCATAAATTAATTAAAGGATGCAGAAAAAGTGGGCTCAGGTGATAGGGGATAGTACCAGTTGACAAATGTAAACAAGCATTAGGAAAGCCAGTAGGTGTCGCCTGTGCAAGACACATTAGCTTTGCCACTGTCTTTTACTGGCTGCTGTTCAGCATGGTTTAAAGTTAGTGGAGTGGCGTAGAGTTTGAGGGCGCAGAGTTGAGTGGTGTGGCATTGTGTGGAGTGAAGTGGTACAAAAGTGGAAAGGAGTGGTATAGAGTGGTGTAGAGTAGAGTGGCTTTGCTTTATTGTCTAGTGCAGGTGTGACAATCAAATGTTTATGGTTACAAAAAGTGCACATTGTCATGATACTGCTGGGCACTGAAAGAAACTGCTTCGTGTGGATTTGCTGCTTCATAAAAGTCACAATGTGTTAATGAAGATAGGCAATGACTGCATGAAGGACAGCTCTGCATCCTATGTGGGGGAAACAGCCTAAACTACGTGGGCACAGCCATGCATTTCAGAAATCCACAAGCTAAACAAGGCTTGCCTGAACAACGCATATGATTTAACTACGCATTTGCGTAGTTAAGGTAGGCGGCATATGCGTTGTTCAGGCAGTGGTCTAGCTGTGCGGAAGGGTGGGCAAACAGGAAGGAGCAGGAAGACTGATCGGTCGAGGTAAATGGAGCGGGGGGAGTTCTTTTTATTTTAGGAGTGTGTGGTTGGGGATTTAGGGCTCAATCATGGGAGGATCGGGGTAGATTAAAGGGTGTGGGTTGGGGTAGTATGGTGAATGTTGGGGTGTCGGTAGATTGAAGGGCTGGGGAGTTGGGGGGTTGGGGTAGTTTTGTGGATGTTGGGGCTTGGGGGCTGTTGGGGTAAATTAAAGTTAAGGGTGGCTTGGAGGAGGTTTTTAGGCTGTACACGGTGGGTTTTAAGGCTCAGTGGGGGAGGATGGGCGGACAAGCAGGAAGAAGGTCTGGTCAAGGTAAGTGGGGCTGGGGTCGTTTTTAGAGGTGGGGGCATTTTTTTTTATTTTATGGTTGCGTGGGGGGTGCGTTTAGGGCTTATGGGCCCCAGATGTGGAGGGGTTTGGGTTAGATTTAAGGTTAGGCGGGCCAGAGGGGTCGGGTTAGTTTAGGAGGATTTAGGCCTCCTGGCAGGGGAGAGGGGTTAGGCGGTTTTTCGGGGTGTATGGGGGAGTTTTAGTGCTCACGGCGGCGTAGTTTTTGTAATTTAGGCCTCAGGGTGGGGTAGCTTGAGGAGGTATTGAGGGGTGCATAGGGGGATGTTTAGGGCTTGGGGGAGATGGGGTCGGTAGTTTTTGGAATTTGGGGCTCGGGGGTAGTCAGGGTAGATTTGGGGCAGGAGGGTAGTGGTAGTTTTGTGGATTTGGGAGGGGTAGTTGCAGGGGCAGGGTGGATGGCTGGTGTGTTTTAGGGCTCAGGACGTGGGGGTGCGGCTACATTTTAAGGGTAGGAGGGCCAGGGGTGGGGGTAGTTTTGTGGATGTAGGCCTTGGGGGTAATTGCAAGAGCAGGGGGGGTCTGGGGAGAGGTTGTGGTAGTTTTCTAGGTTTAGGGATCAGGGTGGGGGGGCGGGGTAGTTTTAAGTACAGGGGCTTGTTACGGCGGAGGGCAGAGGAGGAATTTACCATGCATACTTCTTTACCACATATGCTTTTACCACAAAATTTGTTGTAAAGGCATGCATGGTAAAGCCATGCGTGGTAAAGACGTGGTCGTGGTTCTGACTGCGTTGTTCAGGCATGCGTTGTTTTTGCTTCCGTGGTTGTCTCATACAACCCCTATGTGGTGGTATGTGTTGTAGAAGAGCATTGTGTTAATGGCTTGAGATCATCATGTATGCCTGTAGATTACGATATTGTAATCTACTTTGTGTGATATCCGTTGCCACACCTGGCAGTGTTCACCGACTGACACTGGTACAGCTGCAGCTCCATTATCTCCTGCTTTCCACAACTGAGGCATGTAACAAATGACCGCTTGTGGCAAAGATATTGACTGGTCTGTAACCACCAACTAACGATGCCAATAGCAATAGACATGGTCACTGTAATTCTACATCAAGGGAGTACCAAATTATGCATCACAAGTTGACAAAATTATGCAACAGGATATGGCAAATTATGCAAAGTAAAGTGGCACAGTATTTGACAGCGTTACTTCATTATTTTGTAATTTTTACATATGGTAATACTGTGTGGTCAAAGATTTCACCTCATTAGTACTAGTTAACAACCAAATTCAGAAATAAGCAACTGAAAGAACACTAGTTGTGATAGGCCTTCTACTGCACGTGAGCATATGTTGCTACATTTTAGTAACTTTTGATCCGTTTGATCTAGAAACTATTTTTTGTTGTTGTTAAAATCTGCTGATAATGCTGCAGATGATGGATTCTGTGGCAAACCCATACTTAAGCGGCAAATGCTGCAGCCTCACAATCGCCTTATTCCAGTGGCCCTGACAATAGATTTTGTATAGTGCTTGCACTGCCAGTGAATGGGTACACAAGCACACCCAAAGCCAGGGCGGAGATCAGTACACCTACAGCCACTGTTATCTCAAACATGAGGGCTTCCATGCGCACAGACTTGCAGTGGTAGATAGCGGTTTGCGGTAAGAAGTAGAGTGCGGTGCATTGACTCGGAACAGAGTGCTGTGCAACAGGGGGGCATAAGGTAAAGTTTATCAGCGCAGATGAAGGGTGATGTACACCATGGGAGCACACGAGCATCTCTAGGGCGCTGTGGGTGCAGTACATCCGGGGTATATACTTCTCTGCATCATAGATTTTCGGGGAAGTGTGTACCTTATCATTTGTGGCACTTTCATCCACCTCTGATTTTCTTTTTTTTTTATTTCGGTTAGCAGCATTTTTAAGCTTATATTTGAAATTATTTAAGCGAAGATGGGCAGAATGCAATTTTCTTCGGGAATTTAATTAGAATTTTCCGAATGCATCACGTATTACACGTGACACTTCGCATCCCTACACAAAGATGGCGGGTGGAAAAAAAAAACATCGCTCATTCCTTCTGATAATTTAAGATGTTTTTTCAGTTTGCTGCTTTAAAGTTCTCAATGCTTTTTGGCATCTCAAATTTTGAAATGTCTGTTAACTTGCATTTTAACATATTTTGGTTAACAATGGACCGCGAAAACGATTTACTGTAGCCGGAAATGGTCCTATGAAATAAATCGTGTAATGGGACCCTTTGAATGAGTGAACCTGACAAGGGTTTCGCTGAAGACTAGATTTCTCTTCCACCAGCTCCAAAGCAATGAAACGGCAAATGCTACTAAAACACTTAAGTGAAGAAACATTACTCCATTCCTGAAGCTTGTTTCTAGCAGCTCAGCCAGCCGCACAGCCTCCGTTTCCACTCCCGCTTCACAGCTGTCATTAACTACTACTTCTGTTAGGCTTAGAAAAAAGTAATTCTTGAAGTCAAACCTAAAATGAGAGTTTAAAAGGAGTCCAGCGAAGTGAGGAGTTTTCAACTTGCAGAGAACAATACAGATTTACTGTCTATGTCCCTGATGTTGGAAGCCTGCGTCTAGGGGTCTATTCACAGCTTTGGGCCTGCGCAACCATTTGGTTCCAAGCAAATTGCTTTCTTTTCTGACACAGAAAATACATTGTAACTGCAGACAGTAAATACGTAAACATCAACTGTGCATTACTGTTACTATTACATATCTCGGCCATTTCTTCCCAGTCAGACAATGTTTAATACAGAGCCCACCTGGCACAACAAGATCTTATGTTTGCAATGCCTCCAATCCAATACCTTCAGATCGAATTCCCACTATATAAAACTGCCAAAAAATATATACGTATATGTAGTGTATTACCCCGTACCCGGATATCTGTCTCTTTAGGTAGTACCTTAGATGCAATAAAAATGGGGTTGTTGATGGCATTCCCAACTTAACAAAATAACTCGCAATGCATGGAATTGTTTTTTTTTTATAGTAATGTGCATTTTCCCGAAGCGTACAACCCCGTTTGATTGGACGGGCCCCACGCAGCTGGACGTGGGTACATGGTTCCCACTCTTGAAATGCACCATTCGGAAGCCAGGTAACTTCACACATTTTAACGACTTCTTCCTAAATGTATGGATCGACCAAATTGAGATTTAAAACAAAACGGTCTAGCATGTCGCAAAATAGTAAATACACGTTATTGACGCTAGGCCGTCCGGCTGCAGCCGCTGACTCCTTTCTGTCTACGTGTTTAAAAGTTAAGTTCAAGGCTCGTTGCTTTAGATACTCTGTTTTTATCTTTGCTTGGTTTTCAGTTCACAGTATGGTACGTTTTGGGGTTTACCATCTTAGCCGTTTTACTTTAGTTGGCTGCAGTGTTGTATTTAACGATCTGTTAATAGAACAAATTGACTCTTTTTCAGTCTATATAACGGGGCCCTGCCTCTCTCCCTTTCCTCTGTAGTAGTAGACAGCAGGGGGTGAACGTCGGACAGGTGGTCCGCTAATGGGGTGCCTGCCCACTTCTTGCTTTCTGCAGGCTCCTTGGGGTGCTTGTCAGCTCGTTGTGAAGAGTAATTCAGTAAAACATACATTTGCTTACTGTCTTATGCGAGATGCTAAACAATAACACAAAAAAGGTACAAATAGTAAACCTGCATTCACATCCAAAAGGCAAGACCTATTGGCTATGCCACTGCTTGTTTTTTTTATGTTGGTGTCACGGTGGGAGAGAAGACAGGAAGGGGAAACAAGGAAGGAGGGAAGGATTTTGGAGCACATCACGTCAGCAGTGCTTGAAATGGAAAAATAAAAGTGCAGTTACTCTGTACTAGAGTACCTTATTGTTTCTGAGAAGTGCCGATACTCTCCAATTAAAAGTATTACGTTTTTCTTGAGAAGTACAGGTACTCTCCCTCTCCAAA
Source organism: Pleurodeles waltl (assembly GCF_031143425.1). Classification (NCBI taxonomy): domain Eukaryota; kingdom Metazoa; phylum Chordata; class Amphibia; order Caudata; family Salamandridae; genus Pleurodeles; species Pleurodeles waltl. Next base: position 1,081,635,885 of record NC_090437.1, on the reverse strand, counting down.
TAAAAAAGTGCTGATACTCAGTACCGGCCCATTTAAAACACTGCATGTCAGCACATCAGTGAGCGATTGCTAAGTTGCAGTGCTGTTGACGAAAATCAAAGTAAAGAACACTGTGATGAGACACATCGTCTCATACGCTGATGACACCCAGCTAATCCTCTACCTCACCAAGGACCCCGCCACCGCCAAAACCAACCTCTATGAAGGCCGTTGCCAACTGGATGGAGAACAGTCACCTAAAATTGAACTCAGACAAGACAGAGATCCTTATCCTCGGCCTCACCCCCTCTGCCTGGGACGCCTCCTGGTGGCCGACCTCACTGGGAGCCGCTCCGATGCCCACCAACCACGCACGCAACCTGGGTTTCATCCTTGACTCATCGCTCTCCATGACCCAACAAGACAATGCCGTCTCGTCATCCTGCTTCAACACCCTCCGCATGCTCTGCAAGATCTACAGATGGATCCCTACCGAAACCAGAAGGACGGTCATCCAGACCCTCGTCAGCAGCAGACTGGACTACGGCAACGCTCTCTACGCGGGAACCATGGCCAGTCTCCAGAAAAGACTGCAACGAATACAGAACACCTCCGCAAGCCTCATCCTCGACATCCCCAGCCACATCACAACCCACCTGAGAGACCTACACTGGCTCCCTGTCAACAAAAGTATCACATTCAAGCTCCTCACCCACACCCACAAAGCACTCCACAACGCTGGACCAGCATACTTCAATGATCGACTCACCTTCTACACCCCAAACCGACAGCTCTGTTCCGCCGACCTCACCCTCGCCGCCGTCCCACGCATCCACAGGACAACAACCAGCGGCAGATCATTCTCCTACCTCGCAGCCAAGACCTGGAACACCCCCCCGTCCACTTACGACAGCCCAAGGACCTACTGACCTTCAGGAGACACCTCAAGACCTGGCTGTTCGGGCAGTAGCAGCCCCCCCACCCCCCTCAAGTGCCTTGAGACCCTCGCGGGTGATTAGGGCACTGTACAAATGTACTGATTGATTGATGCTCATGTTTGTGAGACTGAGCTCCAATTTGTATTTTGGGCATTCATTTATTGAGGAAGATTGGTGAACTGCAAGGTCTGTACTGATGTGCTTTACAATGTAGAAGGTTTGTGGAAGCATGTCAGGTAATCATGTAAAGTTGACATGATTACCTGACATGCTTCTTAACTTCCTGTTTTTCTTGGAGCATGTTTAGTACAACATTTTCAAAAGAGAACCTCATAATATCGATCTCAGGAAGGATTTTGACATTTCACTTGTCAGACCCAGGCTTCAAGGAGGGGTCAAGAGTTTGCACACATGACGCCCAAGATCAGACTTGAAATCCAACACAACTGAATCCAGTTGATTAGAACTCTCCGTTTCTTAAGGCTGTGATTTTGTAGGTGAGCCCTTCATCGAAGATCTGTCAGGTGCGTTAGTTTTTCTAGAAGACTGCTACTATGATATTTTTGGGACTTATCGTGGAGACCTAGAGCTGTAGTCTGCTACGTCTACGCGTATGCATAGATTGGAACTATTTTAAATAAGACTAGGCCCACATGTCCATGTTTAGAATCTGCTATAAACTCATTTGTAATTTGGTTGTTGATAGGCCTGGAATATCAAGACTACCAGGCTTCTTCTAAAAATAAAGGGAAAGTGAAAAGGAATGCATTGGGCTGCAGCCTTGAATTAGAGCAGCATCAAATAAGCCCCCTCAGTCAAGGATAATTCAGTTTGCATATTTGTGAGATGTTGTACTGAGGGACAGGGCAAGGCATCCAGTTTGTATGGGTGGAGCATGCCCTACAGAGCTCACAGGGCAGAAAGTCATATTTACATCTTTAGTCTTGGAGAAGAATTGGGTGCACACAAGGCCTCTTGAGCCAGTGTTGCAAGGCCAGGAGTTATCTGACCCCTGCTTTACCGAGTAAGGAGTGGTTGCTATGCAACCAGTGTAAGCCAAGTGAAATGTTAATGTTAAAGGCTTTACTTGTGTTTGATTAAAAGATAATGAAAAAGCCAATAGGCATGATTTTATGAATGCTTAAAATCACATTATTTTTCATTTCGTATCAAAGCCAATCTTTGTTTATCAGCAAAATGTATTTCAAGAGGCTACAGGCCAGTTTATATTGATTTTGAATTCAGTGACAAAGCCAGTAAGCATGCCTGTATAATAGTAAAAACTCATGTATTTATTCTGTTATAGATTTGTCCAGCGGATAATGCTTACCTAGCCACACACTGTCACATGGCACCCTGCAGCTAATGGGATGAGAGCAGTTTTGGGGGTTAGTTGTCTCTTGTGACACTTATGTGATTTAGCTCCCTGCTTATTCTATAGTGCACCTGTGGATGGGATTCCAATTTGTAACTCCACTTGTGAACCTGAAATTATTTGTAATTTTGTATTTAGCATTTAGTTGTGTGTGCTTGAAAGTACTTTTCCTTTTTAAAGAAAAAGTGCGGAGTAGACCTTGATTTATTGAGCATGGCTGAGCTCTGAGTTTATAGGTGTCTCCACCTGCCTGAGTCAAATTTGAACTGCCAGGCCTCTTTACCCAGGTGGATCATGTGATCAAGAGGGTAGTTGGCCCCCAGTTTGAGAGGCTGCTTTATGACCGCTAAGGACAACAGTGCTGAAAGACCAATTAACACATTTGGGGCCCAGTAATGTCTGGCTACCATGGGATCTCCCAAACCGGATTTCTCATAACTTGTCCATATTCTACCGCAAAATACTTTAAGTATACTTAATTTTTATAAAAGATAAAGCTATTTGGCTAGGTAATAGGGGAAAGAGATGGCGTTTAGATGAAATTAGGGCTAATGATTATTGCTGGAGCATCCTATAGGTGAAACCATTCATGTCCGAGCCTATAACTTTCCTTCCTAATGTAAACCTTTAATTACACTGAGTGAAAGCAATAAATGCAGAGTATAGTAAGGCCAGGGACCAACTTGCTGTCACAAGCGCTGTTGAGAAGAATGCTGATTCTCGGTTAGTCAAGTGCCTCGATCTCCACACACTGTCTGTTGATAAGTCTGTCGAGATACAAACCTTCAGTAGATCTCTGCTCTCTCAAGACCCTTACAATTTGAAACGTTTTACCTTTTATCTGTGTCATGGGCCGACTCAGAAAGTACCTTAAAATCACGGGTAGAAACTTCTTCCTCCAAGTTTGAACTTGTACAGGATTTTGTTCCACCTCATCCGCCTGCACAACCAGGACTCTAAAGTAACTGTTTACTTATAGTATTGTTTAATAAAACAATGCCCAAAGTGAATAATACTGCAAACAGTTTGTGCAGCTCCTCGTGTAGTACACCGTTCCTGGTTATTTTCTACTGTGCAAATATTTTACATTTATTTTTTCTTCCTTTGTAAAGGTTGTTTGAGACTACCGAACACTTGGTAAGCTGCTCATCATGCAAATATGCGTAGCCTTTTGCAGTAACCTGTTCTTTGGAAGTAAATGGATCCTTCAGGAAAAGTGTGTTTCCTTTAAGTCAAGGAGGATTAGCAAGAAGGACAGCAAAGGCTTTGTGATAGCTACATTGCAACAAAAATGGTTTGAGGGGGTGTTCTTTAACTGATATTCTTAACTGTAGGTGAAAGTGGGTGGTGCCAGTTTTTGAGTAGTAGTTGTTTGTATTACAATGGATCTAGCAGGTACAATGCAGAGAACTTGAAAGTGGCAGATGGTAGCTTAAGTAAGGCAAGGAGGCAGATATTGGCAGACCATATGCCCCTTATCTAGTTTTTGCTAGAGGGCCTCGTGTTACACCACTAAATGTAGTACAGCTACCCCGTTAATGAAGCTTCCGATAGCCACCTCATTGTTCAGAAGTTGGAAGAAGAAAGAATGTGTTAAAAAGTAAATAATTTGTATTGTTTAAAGCTTTTCCCTAAAAAGCTTTAAATCGTAGCTTGCACAGCATATTTCTGCCAGTGATCTTTTTAGCAACTTCTAGTAGGGTTTAGCATGGGAAACAGCATAGAAACTACCCTACTTCAGGCAGCATACCACTATTTTGCATCCTTGACAATGGTAGCTCCTTGTCCTTCTAGATCTCTCAACGACCTTTAGAACTCAGTCACCTTTCATGGGTCCAGGGCTGGGTAGGTGTGAGACGAGCAATATTAAATTTGGGCTTTTTTTTCTTATGTCTCATTGATGGAATCTGGGTGTGGGGGTGGAGTGAGACTAAGTATGCAGGTATTGGTTATTCTTCTGGCCTTTTTTCTTCTAATTTTGCTGTTGTGTGCTGGCCCATTAAGCCATGTTCTTTATTTTCACTTCAAAATAAATAAAACTTGTTTAAAAAAAAAAAAAATGCTCAATCACTCCTTGTTAATTAGGCTACTTAAACCACATGGGTATTGAACAACACACTATCCTCCAAAGTGCAACAGATAGAGGTCAACAACTCATTTTCCATTTTGGTTGTCTTGCCATAGATGGTTTCTCAAGGTGTTCTATACTCACTGTCACTTTCTATTCAAATAACCTCTTCATGTCCCACTCAAGAGCTTTGAGACCCTTTATCATGAGTATGTGGATGAGACATAGGAATATCTCATGATTTCTTCTCGAACAGTATCAAAGTCCGTGCCAAAATTCTGAAAAAAAAAGTGCAAGGCTGGTTCATCTCATTTTACTTGACGCGGAATTTGGTAAAATCTGAGTTTCTTCTCACCGCATCCTCCCACTCAACATTATTTTCCAGTTTTGAGTTAATTTCTGTAATGTTTTGAAATGGAAACCAGCGAGTGTCGATAGCGTGAACCACATTTTCAAACGAACTCAGTAACAAAAGTGCTCTTAACTGAGGCTTCTGTGGGGGATTTGCTAATTTATTCGAGATAGGACATCAAAACTTGTTCACATTTTGATGTAGTCAAGAATAGAAGATGAGAACTCTCTGTTGACTTATCTTCCGAAAGTACACTTCGCTCCTCTCCTTTTCAGGCAGCACTCAATTCGGCAATGTGGTCCGAAACCTATGTTTTAGTGCTTTATTGGCTTGCTTGGAACTGGAGCAGTCTACACAAGGGCCTCCATTACAAGGTTGTTCACATCTTCACTCCTCATTACTTAGCACCGAAACTAACAAGCATTTGCAATACAACAGGTCTTGTGTTTGCTCGAGCTAGAGCTATTAGCATGGTAAATTACTAACTGGACTTTTCTTGCCACACAAACTGAAAATAAAATAGAAAACAGTTTCACATGAGCAAGCCAATTCATAGCACCACCGTGATTGTGACAGACACACAAGAGGGAATAGAAGTTGCTCCCACTCAAAGTTATTGGCAGACCTGCAGTTATCCATGTAACAGGGTCGGGCCCCAAGGAGGTAACAAAGCCACCTTAAGGAGGGACAAACGTAAAGCAGTTACCAACTAAAGGAACGGATTTTTGAAAGGCAAGCCCATGAACGAGTGATAGTGATTGGGGAGCGGCTGGCGTGGTTGAAAGCCCAGATACATACCAACACGTCGGAAAAACACCTCGCCTGAAACAGTCAAAGCCGAGCTGAAACGTCTCCTCTTCTAAAGATATCACTCACCCTCACTTCCTGCTATTCATTCTTTCACTATTTGCCTCATAGAACTTCACATACACCGTCTCTTTAACCTCTCTTAATGTGTTTAACTTAATGTTAACCACATTAAGTATTTCACCTCGAGCCCTTTGATAGGATGAAAAACGTTGTTCACTGTCTTTATAAAAAAAAAAAAAAAGTAAATAAATTTAGGTCTCAAGCTTCCAGCCACACTTTACATTACACATTCCAACTTATATTATATCTCGGGTCATACACAAAGATTGTAAAAGTCTTAAGTATCAGAAGGACATGGCACGTAGCAGTGCATTGCTGGAGGGGTATCTACCTTGACTTGGTATGTCATTTGCAAACAATACATGTCTTGCATTTACACAGTTAAATACAGTACATTCTCATAAGGGTCTTGGCAACCATTTGGACAGTGCATTGGGAGCTTCATGGTGTCCAGCCAAGGATTTACGCAGTTGGGGCAGGTTTTGCAGGTGTCTGGTCCAATGTGCCATCCAGCATCGGAGGGGAGGGAGGTTCCTGGTCCCCAGCTGCGGTGTTCCCTGCAATCCCGCCATGTCTCTGGAGTTGGATGTTGGGGCTGTAGTTCGGCGAATGTTTCACATTTAGTATTAAAAGAAGCTAAGCCATTTAGCAGGTCTTATATGCAAGGTGAACAAGCGCTTTCTCAACACAACGCAATTTGTCTCTGAGCTAGTAGGAGTGCAAGGGCAGCTAGTCAGTGTACTCCCGACAGCATAGCTTTGACATAGTGCGAGAGGGGCATGAATTCTCTGGGGCGTAGCTTGGTCCGTAAGATTGAGTGGGGGGGTGTAAACTTTAGATTTACTAAAAATCACAGTGACATATCTTGTGAAATACATCATGTCGGAAGAAGGATATACCCGCAGGGCATTTTTTAACTGCATGCGCATCTACTGGCAAAGTTGTTCCGCTAGAACAAGATCAGCACCCTCTAATACACATACTGTACACGTTGGGTGGAGGGCGAAGGCTAATTGCTTGGTTTACCCAGGTGCTGGTGCATGATGTGTGAACCCCCCTGGCGGCAACTCACAGAGAGTGGGAGAGTGATTTGGGTAGAAAACTCACCAGTAAAGAGTGGGAGAGAGTAACAGAATATCCCAAGAAAGCACTGTGTAATGTGAAATTTCAATCCATTCAACATAACATCCTACACAGGGCCTACCTTACACCAGCCTCCATCTCCTGCGTGTTCAATTCGGCGTCAACGTACACATGGTGTCAACAAACTGGGGCGACATAAAACACATGTTTTGGGCCTGTCCGTGAGCTGTGGACTTCTGGGCTTCCATCTCTGACGAAATAGGGCAGGTAACAGGCTGTACAGATAGTCGGGAAAGCCAATGAAAAGTAAGTAGTGAGCAGGCTCCCAGCGTCCTGTATGTTCTTGGTAAGGCCACAGTATGTCTTGCAACAAACAGTACGTGTTCTGTCTAGAATGGTAGGATTGACTTAAAAGTGGTACTTTGTCATAGAGCTTGCTGAAGCCTACTTAACGCCTTGCAGTATCGCAATTAGTTTGTAAAGATAAAACAATCTTGCAATGTCATTTTTTAAAAATATACAGAAAATCAGAGTACATTTTTTTATTTGTTTTATTTTTATTTAAATATAGCTCATAGTGAATGCCAGGATGACATAAGACAACATAGCCATTTTGTGAGACATATAAGTGATTATCCACTTGTGCCCCTCAACCTAGCTGAGCTACCATTTTCGTCTTCCAGAAAATGGCATTCCCCATCTATCATTTATCAGACATGTCGAAGTCCAACCCTGTTTAAAAATGGCACAAGGAACATACACTAAGTGAATACTTAGCTTTTCAAATATGACCCAAATGACAAAATGAAATGCCATATTTTCAGCCTCATTTAAATTTTAGGTTAGAAATAGCGAAATAAACGTCTTTAATGAGTAGCTTCTCTGAGATACAAAATTATCCCTAAAAACCAGCAAGGGTTGCAGAAGGTCAGAGTAGCACTTGCAAACTCCACAGTCTGACTTTCATACTAAAATCTGTCACCGAAACGTGCTGTATCACCTGCAAGGCAGTAACTTCAAACATAAAACCCATTGGTTGGAAATAATCCACATCTTTAGTGGATAACACTGTTTTTCTATCACCAGAGGGGAAGCTAAGAGCTTCAAGAAAGGAGTAAATAAGCCTGCTCAAGTTACACATATGGGATCTGGAATAACCGTCCTCAGCAGACATTCTCTTCATTTCACTCCTCAAAATTGAGTCTTTCTCTACAATGAACAAGCAATTCACCTTTGAAAGAAGTACCTGCAGCCTTTCCTAGGAGAGGTTGATAATCTTATTTCTTCTCATCAACTTGTGCGGGACTCTTACTGTTGAGCAAGATTTGTGCTATACATTCATTTAAAAAATATGTCACCACGTCTGTCTGCAAGCCTCATGATGTTGGACCAATTGACAGCTATTCCTTGTAATAACCTTGTTAGACCTGGAATCCTTGGCATGGTTTCCCCTTAACATTTTACCTTCAGACCGCCGGTGTTGGCTGACTTCGTTTTTGCTATCCTTAGGACTGCACATTTTACCGCTACTAACCAGTGCTAAAATGCATGTGCTCTCTGCTTCAAACATGGTAACATTTGCTTGAATCCAATTGGCATATTTAATTTACTTATAAATCCCTAGTAAATTGCACCACATGTGCTCAGGGCCTGTAAATTAAATGCCATTAGTGAGCCTGCATCAGTGATTATGGCACCAATTTAAGTAGCCTCCTAAACATGTCTCAGCCCTGCCATTGCAGAGCCTGTGTGTGCAGTTTAAACATCCACTTCAGCCTGGCAAAATAAACCTTTTTTCAGACCCAAACCTTACTTTTTCATACATATATCACCCCTAAGTTAGACACTGGACAGCTCAGAGGGCAGGGTGCAGTTTATTTAAACATTAGGACATGTACATTTGCTTTTCACTACTGCAGGGCCTATCTCCCTCGTAGGCTAACATTAGAGTTACCTTATTATATTTTATAAGCATAATTTTGAATGGGAAGAGATAATTGATTCAATGTTGTTGTCTCTGGAATTCTAATTTAAAATCCTAACGTACGGTGAAGTCTGATTTTTAAATCGCAATTCTGAAAATGCCACTTTTAGAAAGTTGGCATTTTCTTGCCTTAGCTATTTGGTACCTGCAGCCTCTCTCTGGTTTACATGACTAGGTGTAGTTAGGCTTTGTGTGTTCCTCCTAGACAGCCACACACAATGATAGCTTAGGTGTGACTGGGTGGGCCATAACTAGCAGGATAGGTGGGAGGAGCTGGGCCCATTCCCACTTAGACATGAATAGGCTGTGTCCTGTCTCCACACCCTGGAGCCAGGGAAGGCAGGGCATCTGTTCCCTTCAAAGTCATGCCCCAGAAGCTTCTCCTCATTTCAAAGGCTCAACTGTGTATAAAAGGAGGACTTCAGACATCACCACTTCAGTACACTTCTGGACTTTTGGGTGCTCTGCCAGGAAGGACTGCTGTGCTGCTACAAGGACTGCCACTCTGCTGGACTGCTGATCTGCAGGAATTGCTGTCCTACTGTGCTGACCTGCTGCCCTCTTGCCTGGTTGAGAAGGACTGGACCTGCATTGCTTGAACCCAGAGTGATTCCAAGGGCTAGTTGTCTGCCCTCCTGATCTGAAGCCCCAAGGACAGGCTTCTACCAACTTTGCTTCTCCACATGTACTATGCCATCTGTGAGTCTATCCTGCCAAGTGGTGCCACACCAGTCCTGGAAGAGGCCGTAAGGTGCTTTGACAACCTCTGTGGTACCAGCGGACCAGACAGATCTCTCATGCTGTGCGGCAGAACCCTTAGCTGCAGAACTGATGCATCTCTGCTGCTGCATGGACTGGACCCATCGCAAAGAATTGTATGGCCGTTGCAGCCCACATCACCTCCGGAACTGACATTGAGCAAAGGATTTTTGGTCATGCCCTCTCACCTCTTGACAATGTCGCAGCCTCCCAGCTCTTCAGAACCAATGCATTACCCGACTGCGTGCTGCAGACTTGCAGCTTTTTGGAACCGACACATCACCCTGACTGCATCACAACCTCGACACTGGGCTTTGCCTTACAAGCCCTGTTACGGGATCCTCGATGGTGATGCAGGCTCTTGCATCACCACAGCCTTGCCACATCTCTGGACCGACAATTCACGTCAGCTGCGCTACACATCTTTGATGCCAAGCCCCCCAGTGCTCTGCAATCCAGGATTTAAGGAACCCTCCTTTCAGCAGGACTAGCTGGTTCCCTGTAGCTGCTCCACGCTCCATCACGTTCGGCCTAAACTTGTGACTTTGTTCTGGGCTATCCGCAGTTGGCCCTTTACGTCTTTTGGCGCTGTTTTCTCTAAAAATTCAGGGTCTCCATTTCTACTAATTGGATTTTTGTCCTTATGGTCTTTTTTTATTTTATTAGATTAAGCTCTATTGTTCGAACCGGTTGTGGGATCTTTTTGTGTAATGTGTTTACTGTTTTACAATTTGACGTGTTGCACAAATACTTTAAACATTGCCTTTAAGTTAAGCCTGACTGTTCTGTGCCAAGCGACCAGGGGGTTGCTTGTGCCTTACCCTGACTAGGATTGTGGTTATTGCTTAACCAGGGCTCACACCCCAGTCAACCAGTATCCCAATGTCTAACATACCTCAGCCTAGATACCCTAGCCACACCTTAATTTTAGCCTGATCATAACCAAAATGCTGTAATTCATACCCTTTGATGAACATTGTACATCAACGCAGGACATTGGCTTATAATGTTGAAAATATAATAAATTGCGTAAAATGAGTTCTTGGCTTAGCTCTACAAGGATTGTTTTCACCCCCACTCGTGACACAAGTGAACTTTGTTCAATGCACAGGTGCTGAATATGAAAGACCGGTTATTGTAGCTCCACAGAACCCCACGAAGTGCATAACTGAAGTGGTGTCCATGCTTTTGGGTTACTAACAGGGAGCAGTCGAAATCCAAGGACCGTTCATTAATGATTTGCACACCCAAGAGCGCTAGAAATGGAGTACGTACTTCAACATATTTTTATTAAATAAGTTATTTTAAAATGCTGTGATATAGTGCATACAGTATCGGTTATATCACAGTAGATAATAAAAAAGCCACTAAACTTTTCAGTAATAGTGAAAACCTTGAAAAATAGTAACATCACAAGTTTATAGCCCTTAACACCCTGCCTGCGCTATCTGTAAGCGCTAAGCTAGTTTTAACAGAAGAGTAAGCAATAAGCTTGAGTTCCAGAGGTGGTGCGCATACCTGGACAACAGGGTTTGTTGTCTGTATGTAATAGCTTGTCGGCTATTTTGAGCACAAAGCGAAGAACTAGGAGATTGCGCCTGCATGCAAACACAAACCTGGCACCAGTTCGTCATGGCACAATGGACTGCTTTGGAGAGCCTTGCTGGAGGCTCCTTCAGTCGAGATGGCATATGGTGCCGTGCACATCTGGATCTGCTTCTGTAAACTGGGTGAAGTTTCTCTACTGACAAGAGTTCAAGTGGCAGCCATTTATACTGAGTCTTATGCAAGCTGGAATTTCCAACATTAAATTTTTAATGTCTTGACATAATCGTATACGTCAGTGGCTGTACTTCATAAGGTAAAAATATGTCAAAACGGCCTACATTGTTTGGGTCATGGTTGTTATTTGACCTTGAAAAAGGCACTTGTCCCAGATTGATGTTGCACTGGGGGTTTTAGAGGTCAAAAGGATGTCACATATTTCCAATTCCTGAGGAAGATAAAGGCCGCCAGGTTTTAGGCCTAAGAAGTTACTGTCATTTGGTTGGCAGACCTATGACAAAATGGATTCTCGCCTGCACAAAATGGAGTCTGCACTTATGTGTTCAAGAACCTAAGACTAAAATAAAGAAACATAAAACCAAGTGATTAAATAAAATAATAGAATTATGGATGAAAACAGTCAGAATATTTATGAATTGCCTGGAATAATTTCTAAACTGAGTATTCACTTAGTTATCACTGAAATGTGTTTTTGATTGATCTTGCTTGTCAGACATGTTCATTAAACATTTACATAATAAAAGCACACGCTAGGTTCAATACCATATCTTCAGACTAAAATGAGAAAGGGGTCTCTGTACTGGAAGACGTGATCATTAGAACGACTGCAGTCAATACTCGCACTGTTGGACAACATTCAATTTATGAATTCACAGCTCTGTCATAGTATTAACGTATGTGTACTTACATAATAAGATGTATAGCAGGCTTGTACTTGCATCCAAGCTCAGGATGTGCAAAGTAACTGTTGAGCCCAACAGACAAACAGTAAGGCTTTATAAAGATTGTTTATGGGGGTAACCTCGAATACTGATGAGGCAAGGCGCTGTGCCCGAGATCCTCTTCACGTGATGTGTTCTGCCTTCTGTCAGTCAGAATTTTCCTCCCATCTGTTCCTTCTGCTGGCTCTCGGTGTTCTGCATGCAGATTGTAAGCCATCATTCCCTAAACGAAGGCTAGTTGGCGACAGGTCTTGTGAGCAAACTCAATGCCAAATCAACCAATAACCCTTCCTTTTCTAGCAGTGCCTCAAAAAACAGGAATAGTTCGAATTAATAAATCTGCAATAAGCAGTCCATTCTTTTCACTTTTGTCCTGAAACTGACATGAAGGGAGGCTACTTTTAAACCAAGCACTGGCTGTATGTTTCTGGTTTACACTTTTTACATTTATGACTTCGTTTTGCACCTGTGACTCGCCTTACACAAGCATTTGTTTTAAGCTAGTGTCACTGTAGTAGATCTTTTTGTCACAGAAAATATGTATTCAGCCCGATAAGGCAGCCCCCCCCTCAGAGCTATTGCTGTGTGTACTGTTGTGTAGCGTTCATTGTGCCTGACGCCCGGCCCGGAACTGCTGTGCTCTCTCCTCGCTTCCTTCTCAGGAGCTGGCCTCTGGACAGCACGCTGTTCAAATTGTCCTAACTCGAATCGGAAAGCACACATTTCTTGCCCATTTATATTTCCACAAGAGCAGGAAAACCTACAACAAATATTTGTCATCTTAAGTTTTAGCAAAGCATTTGAATTATTCTTTGCTCGTATTAGACAATTGTTAATTGAAATATTTGACAGTATTTTGCCTTACTAATAGCAAATTAGATACTAAATCCCAAGAGACTACTCTGCTTACTCATTGTCTTTGTTGCGTGTCTTTATGACAACGGTTTTGGGTGTAAAGGTGTACTAAAACCATTTTTGCATTGCCTGCATCTTTGGTAAGTTGATTCTTACAGCCCAATTACTAGATATTAGGTGGGTCTGGGATGTGCCCTTTCACCATTACAGTGCCAAACTGGAGCCACTTCACAAAAGCATTCGAGGACAGGAAATTGTACTACAGGAATATTCTTACATGACTTTGTGAATCTGCCCCACACCATCTATGCAAAGGTGGCACAGTCCTTTCTGTTTGTACTCATTGAATATGAATACTCCCAGAATATTCTCTTTTATTCCCATTTAAGTTGTTTTTGAGTCAATTCACCAAGGTGTGGAAGACTATGTAAAAGAATACCAGTGCTCCACTGCCTTTGCGCCATATAGATACCATAATCCTACACACAGTAGTACTGCTGGATGTACTCCAGAATGCGTTGGTGAGTAGTCCCCTGTATGCTTTACTAATACACTTTGAATGCTAACTCTAGTAGAGTAACTTTATAACGTTCAGCCTCTACTTGGTTAACTGTTTAACCAGTCACTGTTTTACATTCCTAGTTAGGAGAGATATGATGTTCAGCTAAATTCTCTTATTTGCATGCCTTTTCATTTGACTCCACCAGGCTCTAAAACATACTCTCACTCCCCTTTACCCTTGATGAGGGTGAGAGGCTTCAATAGACTGAGTAATGAAGCAATTAATAATTGAATTTCAGTAGGTGTGAGAGTAGAAACGCAAGCAAGCTCTAATATGGTTGCATCTAAAAAAATATATATTTTGTTAACTTGCAGACTGGCTTAATAAATACATTATGGTTTGCAAATATATTAGCTGTTTTCCCATAAAAATTGTTGCCAATCAAATCTAAAATTTTGGAAAGCATCAGGTAGCATATTTTGTTCAATCGGACAAAAACGAAAGCTTTATTCAAGCAACGTCATTTCACGTTTTTAACTCCTCACCATAACCAAACTGATCACTTCCTGAAAATTAATTATCGACTCTACTCTACACCCTACCCTGCACTACTTCAATCTTCGCCAGTTCACTCTACTCTGAAACAATCTACTCTACTAAAGTGCACTGTATACCACTCTATTCCACTCTGCACCACTCCACGCCACTGAAATCTATCCTGCGCCACTTCTCTCAATTCTGCAACACTCTACGCCTCTACACAACTCTGTTCTACATCGATGCACTCTACAACACTTGACTCAAAACCAATTCACTTAATGCCACTGCAGTCTATGCTAATCTATTACAGCCTGCGCCACTGCACTCTATACTGCTGTGCCACTCGACTCTGCACCGTGCTACTCTACGTCACTGCAGTCTACATCACTCTATTTTACACCAATGCACTCTACACTAATGCACTGTACACCACTTTCCTCAAAACCAGTGTACTCTATGCCACTGCACTCTACACCAATTTGTTCTGCACTACGGTATTTTAAGCCCCTTTGTTCCAGGCCTCTGTACGTCACTCCGCGATACTTCACTCTTTGGTGCTCTACTTCACTGTCAATCCACTCTACAACATTCAATTCCTCTCTGTGCCACTCTACATTACTACACTTTACTCTGCTCTATGCAACTCAGTGCCACTGTACTTCACTCTGTTTTAAGACACACTAATCCACTCTACTCCGACGCAATGTGCCACTCCGCTCTGACAATCTACTTCACTTTACGCATTCCACAACACCCTATTCAACTCCATGCATTTCCACTCTACTACTCTACGCCACTCTCCCTCCACTCTGACAATGTACTCATTTCTACACCACTCCACAACACTCTACATTGTTCTGTGCAAAACTCAATGTCACTTAACTCTATGCCACTCCACTATATGCCAATCCACTCTAATCCACACTATGCCCTTCCACTCTCTGACACTCTACTCCCTCTACGACACTCCACAACATTCTACCCCACCACGTGACCTTCCACTTCACTCAGCTCTACTCTACCCCACTCCATAACACTCTTCTTTACGACACTCCACACCACTCTCCTTTACCCAATTGACTTTTAGCCATGATTAAGACCACCCACGCTGGTGTACAGCATAGTTAAAACATACTGGCAATGCCAATAGCTCATGTGTAAGCATTTCTTTTTTGGGAGCAACAATAAACAAATCGGGACAGCCCACCTTGGGCATTTGATCGACTTACTGTTGACTGAATCATTCTCATGCCAATTCTGTACGTAACTTCGCGTAATTACTTTATAGTAAATGCTAAGGGGTTTAATGCATACTTTTCTGTGCTCTTGTTCTATGTCATTTTTGTACTATTTGGCCTCAAGGCAATGGTATTTTACCTTTGTAGATGATGAGGCAGTGTATGTTTGGACTTTTGTCCTAGCCCTGGATGCCAAAGTATTCAACAGCCGCCAGACATACATGGTTGAATTTTTCAGTATTAAATTTGCCTTTGCTTGAGCTGATGTAACCTCACGATTCTTAACAAGCTAATCTAATGACAAGGATATGATTTACCTTTACTTGCTTTACACAATACTTAGTGTACACTTTCTTAAAGAGATTGACAAGACCTATTTTGTCGTGTTTCGTTGAGGTTGTTTACTTTGTGTTTTTTTTTTTTTTTTTTTTTATTCCTTGAGAGATAATAAGGATGTGAAGGTGTAATGTACGATGTTGATGTAGTAAATATCACATAATTCAGAGTGAGACGCAAATTAAAGTCTAATACAAAAGCTCCACCCGCAACAGTTGCTCTTCGGTTTACACCTCATTTCATCTTTAAATTGGATAATAATTGAATATCTGTTGTTGGTAGCAACCTCAAGTACAGATTGTTATCGTAGTTTACAATCTGGCATTCCTTTACTGATAAAAATATGTAGCGCTCAATACCCTATGTAAGGCAGCTCTAACCGAGAAATAAATCAGCAGATTTCTGGGTGTGATTTATAAACATAGGCTTTCCTTAAAGTGTGTTTATTTATGATAAACTGATAACTTCTGGTAGAATGTACTTAACCCTTTCGCTGCTAGGCCTTTTTCCCCGATGCTAAGCCTTTTTTTGGCTACTTGGGGTAGTTTGTGTTTAGGTCTCCATATCTTTTTGTCCACATAGGTTAGCCATGCCAAATTTTATTTCTTTTTTCCGCATCTTGGGGATTATAATGGTACCCAGGGTTTGTGGATTCCACTGGAGGGGACATAGCTACCTTTTTGTTTTTTTGTTGTTTTTAAAAATGGGACAAAAGTGCTGTAGAAGAAAGCGTCTGTTTTTCCCTACAAATGGCTTCTAAGAACGGTTTGCAATGCTAAAATCACCATCTTCCCAGCTTTCAGAAACAGGCAGACTTGATTTTGAAAACCAGGCTTTTTTTAACACAGTTTTGGCATTTTACTGGATGATAGCTCATTTGTCCTATTTTTTGTGCTTTCAACCTCATTGCAGTTTGTAGTGGAACTGGGTGTGAACCCCATGGTCAATTCCGGAGAACTACTCAGAACTCTGAATTCAGCAAGGGGTAATTTGTTTAGATCCTTCAAGATTTTCCCAAAGACGCCAAGTGTTGAACTAAAAAAAATAGTGGAAATCAGAAGAAAAAACAGCCATTTGTGACATTTTCATTTGTAACTTCTCATTAGTATGCAATATACCATGACATCTGCCAGACCATTCTGGTTGCGGGATATATAGGGTTTGTAGGTTTTCCAAGAACTCGAGGTACCTAGAGCCAATAATTGAGCTGCACCTTGCAATGGTTTTTCATTGTGTACTGGGTATAGAGCAATTCATATGGTAAAATATAGCGTGAAAAATAGTTATCAAAAAACCTATGTATTTTGGAAATGAGCAGAAGTTATGGAGTTTAGAACCAGTGGTAGTTTGCACATCTCTGAATTTGTGGGTACTGTAGGAAGGTGCCCCTTTTTAGCGTGGTTACCCTTCCTTCCCCCCAACCACACACTTTTTTCCCCTCGATTTGATACTAACTTGACTGTGTGGTGTGTGTGTGCTGGGATCCTGCTAACCAGGCCCCAGTACCAGTGTTCTTTTCCTAAACTGTACCATTGCTTCCACATTTGGCACACAGCTAAGTCCCTGGAGGTAATTGCCCCCAGACTGTTTACCTTTTTTTGAGGTGGGGACATCCCCGCCCCTACAATAAAAAATAAAAAAAGTAATCCCTGGTGTCTATTGAGCTCCCCCTCCCCCCCCCCCAGCAAGGGGGAGGAGGGGGCAGGTGGGCTAGTTGCCCCCATCTGCCACCGGCAGGTTCGGTCAGAAGTACTGTTTCCCAATTTTTGAGGGGATGGGGACATGGCTATGCCCATGCTGAGCAGCCCCCACCGCTACAATTAGAAAGAAAAGTAATCCCTGGTGTCTAGTGGAGTTTCTGCCCTCCTTGGTGGGCAGATGCGGGTAATTTCCCCCCTGTCTGCACCCCCTGGGTGGGGCAGAAAGACTGTAATATTTACACAAAGCCTGTGTGCTGAAGTCCCCAAGAAGGGATCCACTAGAAAAAGGTACCATTCCAAAGGCAAGATTCTTCCCTTTCCAATGATACCTCTCCCAGTGTGCTTCGCCGAGATATGCCCCTGAGCACCAAAGCAGTGAAAGTGAAATGAGCCGATCAGCTCAGCCATGCGTGCTAATCGTCATTACATTGAAAAAAAATGCCTCAGGCTGCTGGGGAAGCTCTTCCCCAGCTCCCAAAGCTAAAAAATAACAAGCATTTTCAATGCAACGGGTCTCGCATTAGCTCAAGTTAGAGCTATTAGCGTTGTGAGGAAAAAAAAACGCAGCGCAATCACACTATTTTAAAATGCAGCGTGATCACGCTGCGTGGAAAATAAACAGATAAAGTAGTCCGGACACCATGCTGAAAACATCGAGCCTCGTATTTTTTTTAGTAGTTTACCAGTGCTGTGTAGGTGGGCTAAACACCATAAAAGGCATGACGTATGCATGCCTTTCACAAATAAAAGCAAGCGGATTTTAAAAGGCAAGCTCACAAACCAATGTAAGTGACTGACGTGACATGGGCGTGGTTTGAAGCCTAAAGAGAGATTACAGAATGGGACGGAGCACTTTGCGCTCACCTATAAAAAGTAAATTCCTCTGATGTAACCAGCATGGAGCCATGATTGGCACACAAGCACTATGGTGGAGGACGGCTCCAAGCCATCCTTGATACACAAGTGGTTAAGTGGGAAGCTTAGCAAAGAGTGTTTGTAAAAATGAACACTTTTTGCACAGGCAAGCTACACATAATGTACAAGGAAATAGTGATCTTTCTGTGGTTAAACATCCTCTGTTGACATAACTTCACATAGGGCTCCTAGGTCTCCAGCAACGTTAACTCTGGTTCTCTTCTCAAATGCTTTGTGCTACACTACCAGTGTTTCCTTATCTGGAACTAATGTGGAGTATTAAGCTAACTTATCTAACGTGAATAGCCATACAGCAATATATTTTAAACATTTCTTTATTGAGTTTATTTGTTTTCTGGGAGGAGAAAAAGGGAGTGAGGCTAAAGATCCTATGAAGTAGGGTCAGAGGCCAAGTTGGTTTCTGGCGATTGAGTGTTTGTTTATTGAACTTATCTTGTCACTCAAAAAGGACCACTGTTGGAGCGGGTCCTTTTTACAGGGTCTTCACCAAACCTTTGCCTTCCTCCTTCTATTTTTTCTGGCCGCTTTTTGTTGGTGTTAGGACTCAGGGCACTTTACCATTGCTGATCAGTGCTAAAGTGCATGTACTCTCCCTTCTAAAATTGGTATAATTTGGCTTACATCTAATTGCCCCATTTAATTTACCTTTAAGTCCCTTGTACAGTGATATCCCTATACCCAGGGCCTGTAAATGAAATGCTTGTGCCACCCACAGAAGTAGCCTTCCAAACCTGTCTGAGGCCTGCTTTCGCAGTTTACTGCTACAGGGACCTGGCATTTACATTTATTTGCCAGGCCTGGAACTCCCCTTTTACTTCATATGTCACCCCTACTGTAGGCCCCAGCTAGCCCTATGGGCAGCATGCTGTGTATGTAAAAGGTAGGACATATGTCTATATGTACTACAAGTCCTTTCAGTGACAAACAGCTTATTTGGTTCCTCACTACTGTGAGATCTGCCTCTCTCATAGTATTACATTGGAAATGCCCTAACCCAGGGTTCTGCAAAGTCTGTCCTGGAGAGCCGGGTCCATGCCAGATTTTTAGCATATCCACATTTAGAAAAATGCAGATTTCTGAAACATCTTTTTTTACTAAATGTGGATATGCCAAAAACCTGGCATGGACCCGGCTCTCCACGACCGACTTTTCAGAATCCTGCCCTAACCTATGTCTAAGTGGTATTGTCTGATCTATGAGGGGTGGCGGAGGCATGTTTGGTATGGTTGTAATGGTAGTGAGAAATGCTGCTCACTGGTGTAGGTGGATATTTTTATTACCATTATAGAATTGCCACTTTTAAAAAGTGAGCATTGCTCTGTGGTTGAGTCAGGTGTTTGCAGCATGACTCCAATCTACGTCTGGGGCAGAGTGACAGCTGGGCTTTGTGCATACTTTTGAGACAGCCTGTACACTGGGAGGGTGGAGGTATCTCAAGAGTACAGTCTAGTGAATGGTCTTCCTGGGCTGTAAGAAGTAGGGGGGGCACACCTGCATCTGTGAAGGCTCTGCCCTGGCCTCACACAAAGGGCTTGTTTATCCCCCCTGCTGATGTCTGGAGCCAGTGCTGGAGGAGAAAGGGGACATCCCTGGAATCGGTAAGTGCTGGTTGGGACGACTCCTTCCCGTTTTGTGGAGGGAGCGCTAAATGAGGGTAAGTACACTGGGCAGTCGACTCCCCCCTCCCCCCCCCCCCCCCTACAACCCCCCCCCACCAGCCCCACCACCACACACACACTTCCATACTTCAGTACTTCCTGACCTGGACTTCACTGGCACTGCTGGTCTGCCAGGAGGAACCGCCACAGTTGACCCTGGTGTACTGGCCTGCTTGGTCCTGTGGGCCCAAGTGTTTCTCCAAGGAAGCCCGGTGCGTTGAGGGTGCTGGTTTTGTTACTGGTCTCCCTACAAGTCTAGCACTGGAAGAGCGCTATATTTCCCTTTACTGACTACCACCTGGTGCAGGGAGGGCACTTTTCATTCGTTTTTCATGCGCAAGGGAAGCATTGTAACGTGCTGTCCCAGCGCTCTACAAGTGCTTTTATTCTTGTCATCCCTGGCTCGAGGAAGCGCCCCGGAATCACCCTGTGCGCGGACCCCCCGCCTCTTCCGGCATGGCTTAGCATTGACAAGCGTGCTCTGTGCCGTGGCCTGGGGGGCACAGGCAGGCACCTACTTGAGTGCGATCACCGCCATGGCCCTGGTGAAGAGAAAAGAGGAGGACCGGCCACCTTTGTTGGAGCTGCTGTACCACCTGCTTGTGGGCAGTGGCCCAGTGAGAACTGAGACGGCGGACCGGGAGTCCTGGGGGAAGGGTCCGTGGAACGCCGCACATTGGGAATACCCTCGAAGGGCCCCTGGTATCCTTGCCCTCACGAGGAGTGAGGTTGCCTCTCCCTTGCGAGTTTCGCAGGGGACGATCCTTTGTGTGCATTGCCACTGTCGCATCGCATGATTCTGGGTGGCAGATCTAGCTCCAGCTTCTCGTTCTGTGGGAAGGAACGAAGGAGGTCTCCCCCCAGCATTCCCGTATTTGCCTGTAACGAGAGACTGTGAGGATCACTTCCGAAGCGCCCACAAAACTACCATAAGGCTCCTATTAGGAGCGCAGGCGCCTTCTGGTGCCCGATAATTGCAGTTGCGACTCGTGCTGGGATAGACATTGCTGTGATTCCTGCGGGGTTTCCGAAGGCTACCATAATTGCCCTAGTGAGAGCACAAGCATACTGATGCCCACCCACCCTGTTGAACTTAGTGGATCGTGTGTGCTCCAGACCAGTTTGCAGAGCCGATATGTGTCACATACGTTCATTCTGTAATGCCATATAAGTTTTCCCCTTGTCCGGTTTGTACTGGCTGTATAATACGCTCCCACTGGAGGTGAGATACTACCCACCACCCCTGTGTATTAGGAGCACCCGAGCTCCTTTTGCAGGGCAAACATTGGTGTGGAGATGTTAGATTTTATATGGCTTGCCATTTAGGGAATTTCACATGCATTCCTGATGATGTGTTGGCATTTAAGATATGTGTTCATTATGACATGTACATTTTTGGTCCCCTATATGTGTTTGAGGGGAATGCTTCATTTTATGTGCACACATGTTGGTGATATTGTTCTATGATTTGTGCAGTGGGGAAAGGTTATCTCCTATGTGTACTCATGATGATGTCTTAAGTGTGCATTCTTGGTGGTAATGACAACCTGACTACTACTGGTGTTGCAGGATACCAGTAATCTATATGTTTACCTGACAGCTGCTTGTGTAGCAGTTTCCCTGATACATGTTGTGTTTGGTCAAATGATGTTTTATGCAATACTGTTTATTATTATATAACTTGTTGTATTTCCTTTGTGGTGTATTTATTGTGTCACAGGTGTTGCATGTGTTGTGCAAACGCTTTAAACATGACCTCTGGGCTAAGCCTAACTGCTTGTGCCAAGCTTTCAAGGGGGTGACCAGGGGTTATCTTGGGTGTGTAGCTCCCTTGTTCTGACTAGAGTGATGGATCCTGTCAGGCTTAGGCACATGCCCTAGCCAACCAGAAACCCCGTTTCTAACAACCACTTACGAGTTAGTCTTATTTTGCTACTTGACATCAATCTCAGCCTTAACAGTAAAGGCTTGGTTTGTTTTTGATGTTGTCCTGGAAAGCAAAGTATAATGCATTTCTGCCAGAAAAGCCATTCTCTACCTCTTCAGGTTAAAGCCAGGCCTGTGCATGCAAAGTCTCTTTTGAAGACAAAAATGTTTTTTTTTAAATGGACTTAGAGCCTGCTCACTACTTATCATTGGTTGGCTCTCATGTCACTCTACCCAAAGGTATTGCACTGAGTTACAAAACACCAGTTAGATTACACGACAACACATTCATTTTTGTTTTTTAGGCACACAGGGAGGTGTTTGTTATAGTTGTCTATGTAGTGTAATTGTATGGGAATCTGACAGGGCTTTGCTAGTTTGTGACACAATTCAGCCTTTTTATTGTATGACGTTTTTGGTTAGAAATGACAGCCTGACTTTATGTTAAAGAAATATTGGTTTCTGAAATACTACATCTTCTACCCTGCAATATATTTTGGTTATAAGGTAATTCAGAAGATAGTTAACACTGTTTGTTCTGCATTCTACATGCAATAAAAGTCTTAATATAACTAAAACATGCATTGGAATGTACACAAAGGATCCTCCATGCATCTACCACTTTGAATTTACTGTCCCCTTGTGGAAGGGCTGTCAGACCTGTAGAGATGTACTAACCAGAAAAATGGCACAGGCCATATCAGCAGCCCAGCACACGCCACAGTGGTGTGCTCCACACTATTCTAGCCAAAATAATTATGAAGTTAAATTGGTAGTAGGACCCAACACACAAAATGCAACACCTTTTGAACGTGATTTTCGTGAATCTGCTATGCCATTCCTCTCTCAGGTCCTCCTATGTAGTTTTACCCTTTGTCCCATTTACATTTTGATTATATATACAGGCCTGGGGTAAAAGGAGTTCACAATACATCCCTGGAATTTGCTAGCCCCCATACTCTTCACCTGGTAGCTTCAACCATAAAGACAAGCATTAACCTTTTTACATATTTTTTTTTCTTCTAACAATATAACAATAGATTTCCCAACCAAACTGGGCATCACCATCCAAACTGGGCTTCACCAAGCAAAAGTGTGCTCTGGTGCAGTCTTGTGAGTAACGCAGTGTTATGTACATGTTACCGATTTTTAGGTCAAGCCTACTAGACAGCACACGCACTGTCTTATGCGAGGCATAGTGTGGCTTACGATGAACTTAGAGGGGCTTGGAGCCATTCACTGCTTACCATTGGTTGACTTTCCTTGTCACTTTGGTTTGCCTACTTTTTATTTGTGTCCCATCTTTTTCAACCTTGTATTTGTCCCTCCAATGGAGCATTATGTCTCTCCTGTATGTGTATTTGTCTGGTGTTTGTGCTTGATGTCGAGGAACTGTGTTTTATCTTTGTGTAAGCTCTCAGAGTGCATGTGTTTTCGAGCAGTCTCTCTTGTATACTTCTTTCTCCCTCGTGCTACCTGTCCCCGTGTGATTCTCCCTCCCCCCTATCTGTTCGCTTCTCCAAGTTACATCCCCCTCTCACTCTCACCTGTGCTGCTTCTATGTTCTGCTGCCCTCCCAATCAATCAAGCATTTGTAAAGCGCACTACTGACCTGCTAGGGTCTCAAGGTGCTGAGGGGGGGGGGTGCAAGAGAACTGCTACTGCTCGAATAACCATGTCTTGAGGTGTTTCCTGAAGGTCAGGAGGTCCTGGGTCTGTCGTAGGTGGGTGGGGAGGGTGTTCCAGGTCTTGGCGGCGTGGATTGCTTCTGAATCTCTCTATGTAGTGTGCAAAGCTAGTTGGTTTCCAACCGCGCATTGGTTTCCAGAGGTAAAAATAATGCTCCAATTGTTAAGGTAGCTAATCGAGCAGTTAGGCTAATCCAGGAGATGTGGTAAGTATTTGCTGTACTCACAAATCCAATTATGCACCACACACACTCAATGAATAACTTTAGACCAGATTTTATAAAAAAAAATACTTCAGACTTTTATATACATTTTAAGACCAAGATCATTAAGATACGTTAAGTACTTTGAGATATGACTTTTCAAAGTTTTAATAAAGTTAGTCTTTCTGTGCGTAATTACATACCTATTGGAATCAATAGGCAGTCACTTTTAAAAATGCATTAAAAATCGTACAGTTGAGATACCAGTCTCTTCGTTTGCAGGATGGTTGCAGCAGTCGGTGGGCACCTTGTGCCAACTGGAGAGCCTCTGGCTGCTCCCTGTTGCGGCAGGAGCAGCGTTAGAAAACCTCTTGGCACAGGGCCACCTGGATGAGCCACTTGGAAAAGGAGCTGGTTTGCAGATATAAAGTTGGTGCCTGGGGAATCCCTGTGGGCTGTTGAGGTCACAAGGGGTTGGGGACCTGGGGCACACAGCAGATCCCATGATGCAAGGCTCAGGGCGACCAGGTGCAGGGCTAGTTGGAGTTCCAGGAGCTGTGCACAACGTACCCCTTTTGAGCTGGGGGCGAGTACCTTTTAGGGGTGCTTACAGGACAACGGGGCCACTGTGGTCGGAGGTCCTGGGTGTTCCTGAAGTCCCTCGACTGGGGCTCCCTCCTGATCCTTTTTCAGCTCTGGGGGAGCTGGTTTTCTGGTTGTCTGACATCAACTCCCAGTACCCAGGGTATTGGTGTAACTTCGCCACTGGAGAGCCACTAAATTTGGCACACTCGTCGGACATGTGCAGGCGGTTGTTGGTGTGTCGTCAGGTCCGGCTGAAACATGAATCTAATAATAATTATTTTTTAAACTTCCACAATTGCATTATCAATGTTTTTAGGCCTGACTTTAGCCAATACCTTTTAGGTTTACAGGCCTAAATGTATACTATACTTATTTATTGGGGGTTACTGCCAGCACTCTTTATCCATTGGCCTGTTATCATTCACGTTTTCCATTTTCTAAAGTTTTCACTGAGATTAAGAGAGATTTATGTTTTCCGAGTGCTGTTGATTATCGCTCAAGCAGAAACCTGCCCAATGAATATTAATTAGGTAGGTTATAATTTACGACTCTCAGTGATTAGCTACAAGCGCACGTATAATAGCCTGCAAGGAGCAGCAGACCACCATCCCTTTGTTTCTTTAAAGGATTCCATGCTGCTTTAAAAAAAAAACATACCTTTCCCGTTTGTGAAAACGACAAGGTTAACGGGCAGTGATCTACCATTACCTGCTACCTTTCAGGCTACCAACACAATTCCACAAGAATCTCCCCCTTCAAGAAGAAATGTCCACCTCTTTTGAGGAGTTGGTAACAGCTCTTTGGTTTGCGACTGGAATTCTGGTTACAAACCATTGACACATACCATACCAAATAGCAGTTTGAAAGGAAAACCCCTTTTGTGCCCCTTTCAAGTTGTGATAAGATATGAGTTGTAAAGCCCATTTACCAAGTTGGAAAAACGTTTCCGACTCGTAAAGTGGGTTTTGTACACTACAAAAATAATTTCCAGGCCACAAACCCAGTGATTTTGCTAATCCCGTGGTTAGGTGATTTAGCGCAGTTGACCTAATGTCACATATTTAAGAAACGAATAGAATCGTTCAACCAAGTGCTTATAAGTTCGGTGAATATTTACCGACCCCAGTGCCACATGTTGATCTCTAATATTAGTATAAATACTTTAAGGGCTGGCTTATGCTCCTTTCCTGTTACTTTAAACGAGCAGACTTTCTGCATGCTCACAGTGAGGCGCGGCGCTCCATCTGCCCGGACCATCACAGCGTGTGCAGCATGGAGGGAGGCAGCTGCCCATCTGCTTGTTTAATTAGGCCTCCGCCAATCACCGGCCAAGTGTCACTGTACCCGATATCCCCACCAGTTGCTTATGATTTGAAAGAGTTTGACTTTAAGTACAGGAACCAGTCTGTACTCGTTTTTTTCTAACATGTTTCCGTAAATATAGGCTGCCCAGCACCATGGCGTGCCCACGTAGCAAACTTCAAGCTTCCCTCATGTTGTAGTTATGGTGTGTGACAGACCTAGCAGGTGTGGTTGTGCAGCAGCATTTTCCTAATGTTGTAATGTCTGCTCTAAAAGTATGTACATTTTCTCGACTTGACGTCGGAGCAGTTAACGTTTTTACAAACGCATATTTAACGGCTCAGATTTATATCAAATAATGAATCCCTGGGACTGCAATACAAACAGTATTGCACTAGTGTTAAAAAGTGCAAATCCATGTGCACCCCTCTTACTGCTTTTAAAGGAAGGAATTGGACTGGTGAAGTTAACGCCACAATTAACTACTGCGCCCGGGATAAACACGAAGGAATCTGTTGTCACGTTAGCTCTGCTTTATTTACATATTTAGAAATTGAGAAAATTAATTTGTTCCACTTTCAAAATGTGGAGAACGAGGCTGTGTTTTTAGGTTAAATGCATTTTTAATCAATTGCTTTATTATGAAAAATACTTGTTTGGCTAGTATTTAATCACACTCGTTACCTGTGTATAAGCAACGCACTTTAAGGTTTTAGCCATCCTTCCCTTCACCCGTGCAAGCATTTTCGTGTACAGTGAGTAAACCAAAAATTATTTGTGCCATTCCTTGTCGCACCACCAGCCAATGAGGGTAAAATGGCTTTCTGTGACGTGGCCCTAAGTATGGAAACAACGAAACGATGACTTGAATTTAGAGGTGGTGGAAGTAAAAGTGATCTGAAAACAGATGCTGCCAGTTGACGGCCTTTTTCATGTCCCTACCTCCGTTTGGGTGGCGGTAGAAGAAGAATGTGTAGGAGCGTGAGAAGCTGTGAGAAGGATTATGCAGTTGTTTGCTTTGCAGGGAGAGTTTGAAAGTGGCTTGGGAGTTGCCATCTATATTGAGAAGCCTTCCAGGCTGTACAGCGTTAGAAACTACATCTCTTGCTTGTGAGGAGAATGCCTTACACTTGTGTGATTTATCATGCTTCTTTTGTATTCAAGAAGAAGATCCGCCCACTGCCTTGGGCTCTTAAGTGACAAGGTAGCTTCAGCGTCATCTCTCAGGCTTGTGCCAGAAGATGCTGCATACGTTTCAGATACACCATTGACTTCAAACAAACTTCAGAATTTGTCTCCATTTAGTTTTCTGTTTTTTTTCCAAACGGAGCTTGTTGTCCCACGTAGCTTTCTATTGAGGTAATGCTACTGGTACTAGATAGTTATGTTCTACCACTTTCCCATATGTTTGGAGATCTGTAATTAAGAATGGCTATTTTGCTTGCATCCATCCACACGTCAAGTTGTTCTTGCCCAAGATTCTCTATTCCGACTTCTCAGCTCTTGCTTCCCCTGCAAGCCTTAAGAAATAGCTTTGCCGCATATCTGTTGTTTCATGAGTTTCAGTCCGTGTTTTCAAGAGTGTCGTATTGTTGAATTTGTATAGCGCTGTCTACTCCTGACAAAGCTTTCTGGTTACTGAGACACTATTTCAAAACATGCTTCTTTCGAAATGTGGAGAACTTGTAGCAGCACGTAAGCATGCAGTAGTGGTAAAGGGGTGCATGAGAGCAGGTGTGGTCTAGCTGGCAGGTACGACCGATTTTTTCTGGGTGGTAGGTTTCACGATTGGAAAACACCAGGTTTCAACGCTTTCTAAGCCAGTGTGGTTGTTGATTATTCTAATTCCCGAAGGAGTTGATCCGGACTAATGACTGGCTTGTGTCGGCCCAAGAAAGCAAAAAAGGGGGATGACCACCAGAGGGGCCTGTCAGGAATAAAGTGACCACGTTTGGCTGTAAATGAAGAGTTATACCTACTTTCCTTATCCGAGTAACAGCCTACTGTGACGTTTCATAACCCAGTCACTATATACAATTGGGACTAAATGAAATAGTATTTGGCATTTTCTTTTATATAGAATAAGTGGACTATATAAGTAAATTTACAGGTTTATGCAGTTTGTTTTTTGGGAACAAACTCCTGTATATTTACTTTGTTTATACTCTGCTTCGACTTCACAACGTTGTCAAAATCTGTGATGTCTCTAGGTATATTAGGCATCAGCAGAATTCCCCATGGAAGGTTATTATTCCTCTCCAGATCTTCTAACTCGGAGCTAAAATCCGCTCCCTCCAGTGTCCTGATGCCAGGCAAGTTGTATGGTTACTAGACATCAGTCAGTTCACTCAAAATCTTCCTGTCCATCATGTTGCTCAGAGAACAATGGTTCCTTAAAATGCAGGCTTACCTGCCCCCATACTAAAGCGTCTTCTCTCATTTTCCTCATTCAAAAATATCATGATTAAAGTGAGTGACAAGGGGAAACTGCACTGTTCGTACACATAGGCCATTGGGCATCCTGTTCCCAACTGGTGTACCGGACCCACCTGAAAACAGTCACTATTTCAGAATCATATAGGTTCCTGGATAAACTTGGAAAGTTTATACTCACAAGAACGTTTATGAATACATTTTCAGAATGTATTTTTCAGCACAACCCCCCCCCCCCCCATTTATGATGCAAGCAATCAACCCTTCCAGTTTTTACATTCAGAACAGTTGCCTTCTTTATCCAGGACACTTGTTTCAGAGCAGACCCCATCTGAAGCAACTTTTACTTAGCTGCTATTTCCCAGTCCTGTCGTTTTAAAACTAATCCACAGCTTCAGGCTCTAGTTATTGAGTCCAGTTCTGCCCTGTGTGTTCTCTTGAATGTGCTCCGGAAGGCTTTCTCTCATCTCCAGTTGACATTTTTGCATAGATCACGGACACACTGACTAGAGAATTCGGCAGATGATGTTTGGGAGCTTCATCTGGCGAGTCTCCTGGTCAAAAGAGGCTTTTATCAATCTGCTCCTCGACCGAACCACTAAGCGGCTGTACTTCAATTGAATCCCAGAGAGATACTAATTTTCAGCTGCAGTCTACCTGTTGTAGCACATAAGGCTAGGCCCAAAGAGGGCGATGCAACTACATGACCCAAAGAGGTGAATATGTTCAGTCTCAGTAAATGGTAGTGTGCTGCCTTGGCCAAAGTAGTAGTGTTTAGTGACTCTTCTTGAGAAACATTCCCTCTCTTTTCTGCATTGTATTATGCCCCAAACTAACCTTCAGAGTCTCTCAGAAATGAGATTTGATTTTTTGCGTCTGTGAACAAACCACACTCTGTAGTGATTCCCATTGCAATTTCATGTTCCACAAAGTTTTTGTGAACCTGTCTTTCATCTCAGATATGACTGGTTCAGCAAAATTGATGCACACCAATGCTGTCTACTAACGTGTGTGAGCTTAAACAAGGCACTTGGTAGGAGATCAGCTGCCAGCTAGCCTTGTGAATTCAATCAGTCAGTACTTGTTGAGCATAGCTTGTCACCTGTGAGGGTTTCCAGGTGCTGGGATACTGGGCTAGTCGAAAAGCCAGGTGTTAAGTTTCTTTCTAAAGTCTGTCAGCGAGGGAGATGTTCAGAGGCGAAGGGGGAGAGCATTCCAGGATTTGGTGGCAAGGTGGTAGAAGGAGCGTCCTACGCTTTGGCTACAGCAGATGCGTGGTGTCTTTGCCAGGGAGAGGGAGGCTTTCTGGATGGTTGGTGGAAGTTCAGGTGGTGGTTCATGTATGGTGGTCCTTGGTCGTAGAGGGCTTTTGTAGGTGTGTGTCAGTAGTTTGAATTGGCATCTTTTTTTGATGTGGATCCAGTGGCCAGTGTTGGTCTCTCAGACTCTGGGTGATGTGAGTCCTTTTTGCAGGTTGAGGATCAGTGTGGTCCCTGAGATCTGTATCATCTGGAGCCTTCTCATGATTTTGCTGGTGGTACTTGCGTACAGTGCGTTGCCGTTCTCCAGACAGCTGGTGATTTGGACTTGCATAATTGTTTTTCAGGTGCTTGTGGTGAGCATTTTAAGATTCTTGAGAGCATGCGGAGAGTATGAAAGTAGACTGTGGAGACAGTGTTGATCTACCGTTTTATCGTGAGTTTTCGCTTCAAGATGATGTGAAGGTTGTGGTTGTCTTCTTTAGGTGTGCGTGTGGGTTCAAGTTCAGGGTGCCACCAGGTGTTTTTCCAGTGGGAGTTATGGTTGCTAAAGATCAGCACTTCGGTCTTGTCCATGTTGAGCTTCAGGCAGTTGTACTTCCTACAGACTGCGATTTTCTTCATGCAGTTGTGGAAGATGGTCTATGTTGTGGTGGGGTCTGTGGAGAGCGAGAGGACGAGCTGGGTGTCGTACCTGTAGGATATGTTGTTGATGTCGGCTAGTGGGGTCATGTAGATGTTGAAGAGGGTGGGACTGAGGGATGAACCTTGATGGACGCTGCAGGTGGTGTCCTTGGGTTGTGAAGTGAATGAGGGGAGATGGATTTGCTACGTGCAACCCGTGGAGGAATGATGCCATCCATCCAAGTGCGTCTTTTTTTATTCTGTTCTGGTGCAGTCTCTTGATGACTTGTGGTGAGAAACGGTGTTGAAGGCTGCGGACAGGTCAAGAAGGATCAGGACGGCTGATTCTCTGTCGAGTAGGGTGCTAATGTAGTCTGGGGTGGTGATCGAGGAGGTCTTAGTGTTGTGGTTAGATCTGAAATCAGATTGGGAGGCATCTGCAAAGTTGTTTCCCTTCAGGTGTTTGGTGAGCTGAAAGTTGATGGCCTTCTCCAGGACTTTTGCGGGAAATGGAAGAAGCGAGACAGGGGTAGTTCTGAAGGTTGCAGGGGGTCTGCAGAGGTTTTTTTTTAGGACCAGTCTGACCTCAGGGTGTTTCCAAGCATCAGGAAAGGTGGCTGTGGTGATGGATATGTTGAGGATTGTGATGAGTTGGTGGCTGATCTTGTTGCTTCCAAGGTTGAAGAGATGGTGGGGGCATGGGTCGGTGGGTACTCCTCAGTGGATGGTGTTCATTATGACTGTGGGGTCTGGAGTGTTCAGCTATTCCCATGCGCTGAGTTGGTGGTCAGGGGCGGTTTTCGTAAGAGTGGGAAATTAACTGTAAAGCCAGCTTAAAATCAAACCTCATCAGGGCTCGAAAAATCTACTCGACCACTCGCTATGGCAAGTCTTATTTGATCAGGTCCAGTTATTTTTAGGACTTATTCCCCCCTTCTGGGAGTTGACAAAAAAGCAGGTGTTCTGTTCAGTTGAAAAGTGGATGGGCAATAAAAGATGCCCTTAAATCTTGTTATGTCACATTTGCTCTGTGTTCACAGACAGAGGTCAAAAGTCAGTTTGTCTTGCAATTAATTTTCCTTCTGACTGCAGAGTTCCAGGATTTTGTAAGCTGAACTGTGTGACCTGCTGTTTAGAGTGTAAAATAAAAGGATATAGGGTTTTAGGTTTTTCCTAACATACATTTAAATGACTAAGTCAACTGTGCATTCATTTCAAAATATATTTCAGTAGTTGTGACATCCCATTTTTTTATATTTCTGTGTGATGAAAACTATATTTTAGTAGGATGAAAACAAATCGGAATACTTTACATGTTAATGTGCAAAGGATATGTTTTCTGAAACCCAATTATTGGAGATGGTTAATACACTATATAGTTTTATCAGTAAAGCTGCAAATTAATGGAATGGTTTTTGGACATTTCTTGGAAATTGACTGTGTAGATGACAATATGCTACCACATCATGAGATATATAAATATATATATATTTTTTTCTCATGATGTAGTAGCATCATATATATATATATATATACACACACAAACTGAGAAACACTCCTACCCTGATGGCAATGCTGTCAGTAAACTAAAAGGAGTCATGGGTCATGTGTCCCCTATATGTGGACATGCTTGAGCTCACATATTTGAAGGTGCAATCATATGTGAGAATGAAGAAAAAGGTGACACTGTAAACTATTTGCCTAGGATCACACAATTTGAGATGTGTTTACTGGTGAAGTACATTACAGTTGAGTTGAGTAGATTATTTAAGTTACTCGGCCTTCAGGTCTAGTAACATTTTTATGATTTTTCAAGGCCTGCTCATTCTAGTGTTAAGCATGTCTAGTATACTACAAAGTACCACAATAATTTCCACATTTTGTTGTAAAACATTGTCCAAGTTGGATTTTGTTTTTTAAAATCCCAAACTAGAAACGGAATGTTCATGAAATGTTGCATTTTTAGCAGCAGTTTGTACATCATTTTTTGGCAATAATAGTATGCTAGTATATCGGGCATTCCTAAAGTTACCAATGGGGTGGTTCCCTTTGCACTGACTGAAAGAGATAGGATTGGTCCACCCCACCCTCCCTCTTGTATTTCCTCTCGCCCAGGCAAGCTCAGCAAGTTGGCAATAAAGTGGTCATTTTGCACATGTAAATCCATTTTAATTGTACATAGAACTCTGTGAATCTGTTCCTAAGTCAAGGAGTTGTATGAATTGCTCCTCAGACTGCAGATCTTTGGCTGGAGATGCTGGGAGGATTATAGGATAGGCGATCAAGTATGTGCTAAAGAGACTGTAGACACATCCAAGGTGTTCTACAGTGATAAGTCCTGAAAAACAAGTGGGACTTCTAGTGTTAGACTTTAAATGTAAACACTGAACCGGCAGCTCCCACAAAGAGCACAAAGGAACATTAAGCACTAGTTTCATGTTTTTGTGTTGTCAGCCTGTTGTCGAGAATTAAAAATTAATCTTATAACCCGTTTTTGTAGATTTTTTTTTTTTTAAATAGATCCGTAATTGATTTGCAGCAGGAGTTGAAATTAGAGATAACCAGGTAATCAACGGTACTTTAAATAGACGCATTTGTATGAGGTTGCAAAGTAATCTGTGCCTCGTTTCTAGGTGAAGTGTGTCAGAGAAAAGCAAAGAACGAGAAAGCTAGTGGTTGCCAAGTGTTAGTCTTCAGCTCCTCAAGTTGGAAAAAGTGCTAGGTAGAAATTCCCATTTATTGTTTGTATTGAAGCTCTATATTCAGTCTCCTTCAATGATTAATGATGGCCCTTCGAATCTGCAGCTTACTCTAGTCTTGTGATAATGGGAGTTAATGTTGGTGAATTAGCCATAGGATGCTAGTCGCTGTATGGTCTCATTCAGCAGATACAAAAAGAGTGCTTGAAAATAAGAGCATCTTAAAAATCCAAAATGAATTTAGAGTTGGTGTTCCTCTACTGGCATTGTGAACGTCAAGCCCAAGGAAGGTGCAGTTTTTATGCGCAAATCCTGCACGTGATTATACTGTGCTTTCTTGAATGAATATTAGGTGTTCGCTTATTGTGCTTTTAATCACAAAACGTTTATCTCTGAGAAACATTTGTGCATTGAAGAATTACCCTTTCATGACACCACAGATAAATGGAGTTCACATGACTGTTGGCAAGGAGATGGCCACTAAAACTACAGGAAGAGGAAATGGTTTTATTACAGAGCGGTTTTATGTTTGGTAATATTGGATCAGAGAATGCAAATATCCCTGTGACCTATGCCGGCTGCATGCTAGAGATAGCCGGGGTTCCGCTCGCATTAGATGCATGAGTCAGACTTTCTTCTGTCCAGGAGTGTTTGAGATTTTACTTTCATCTATCCAATTACTACTAAGGCTCTTGAACATGTTCCAAAATGTTTGTCACTCACAATTGTCAGATTGGTTTACTTGTTGAATATTAGTAATGTTGATTCTGTTGTTGGTGTATTATCATTTTTTTTTTTTTTTTTTACCTTTGTTTACATTTGATATTTCCAGAAGTATTCCACGTTTTACTGCATTTACAGTGTATTTTTTGCTAAACTAATAACAGCTCTTTGAAGCATCTAGCTCATTGATTGGTCCTAGGAAACTAGTGCGACACATCAGTTTCTCAGTAAGTGGGCAATGTAGAAAAGTGTTGACTTTTTAGGACAACAGTAAGACATTGGATTCAAATACTTCACAAATTAAATCTCTTTCATTTTAAGGCCAAGGGGATTGTTTGACCTTCAGTAAGTTTATGTAACTGGTCATTTTTTTCATAATGTACATTTTGAACAAAAACGTACGTTCTATTTGACCACTTTCTTAATTTTGTAATAATTGAATATATTATTAGTTCACTACTGAATACTCTAATTGGATTTAAGCAACCCGTTATACAGTAATCTGAACTGATTAGGGAGCCATAGAATGCTGTTCGAGTAATTCATAAATCTATTGATGTCTCTATGCCTGGCACACTGACTGTAATGAAAAATAAGTGAGTTTCATGCTTGGACCTTTTTCGGATGAAGTGTTTTTTGGCTCATGCATTTAACTCTAGTTGGCACAACACTTCCTGTTCATCAGGCCCCCCTGCAAGTGACTGCCTGTATGAGGTAGGTGGGCCCCAATGCACAGTGTTTAAAGCACTCCTCAAACTGAATAGGCTTTGAACGTGATAGCAGTCACCATATCTCTTGGTTGCCGGTATTAGTCTTCAGGTATACAGGTGACAGCGTTACTAAGGTGACTGTCTGCCTATAGAAGATACTAATTTAGGGTATTAGGCTCTGAGATATGCAATAGGTTATTTGATCTGTTGTTTTAGGCCCTTGTTATGAGTGACATTATGCCACCTGGAGAAGTAACTCAGGATGAACTCTGACCACTCACCATTCTGAGCGGCCTGGTGTCTCCTGGCCAGATATTCCCTGGTAGATAAACTTCAGACCTGATATTGTCCAGCCTGGAGACACCAGGTTCAGTAGTTTCCTCACGTATGGGTGTGCACCTGGAGAAACCTTTGCAGGTGTTGAGAGCAGGAGCACAGCCCAGCTTTTGATAGATCCATATAGTACAATGGGAGGAACTTGCATCACCTCCACCCCATAAAGGCCCGCACCCCTGTCCCACCCTTCTCTTCACACATCTCTCAGGAGAATGACAGCCTCTGGCCAATAGCAGAGCCTAGGGCGGAGAGTCCCCACTTACTCGACCAGAACTAAACACTTGGGAGCAGACAGTGCACCCCGTGTACTACCCGATCTCTTCCTGACCCTTCTCCCTGACAGATCACTGGCCCCAACCCTAACCAGGTCTCACTGAAATTTACAACTTGCTCTGAACAGGCAGAAAATATCAAATATTTTAAAGTTGAGATGCACACCAAAACCGTATTGAACAGATTGTCTTATTTAGGTTAATGTGATCTTTGTAAGAATATGGAACATAACACAAGCAGTTTCAAATAATATATTATGTTGAGGTGTTAATCCTTTGTTTAATTGCCAAAACTCTATATATACATTTCTGCAAATTATTTGGTCTTCATCCAACATGTGTTTGGTCTAGTATGGCATGCAGGTCTAGGGCTGTCTGAAGGCTTTCTAGAGAGCGACCAGCATTAGATACTTGGTGGATGTGTACATTAGGATCCTTTCCATGACTGCTTGAGGGCTTGATTGGTGTCGACAATGTCTTATTATACTTTAATTTCTTGAAATTTCTGTCACTGTGGCTCTGTTAAGTCTAATGTATATTTCAAAGCATCTGGCAATCCTTAATGACCTGCTCTGGCTCAGCTTGACATCTTCTTGGTCCCTTGAGCTAAAATGGGGTGACTTTTAAAGTGGCTTCTGCCTTTAACACATGCTTTAGGCTCATTTGCAAAGAATTAAAGCCAATCCATTGCCTTTGAAGTGAAACAGGAGAGAGGAAGTGATTCCCATCTAG
Source organism: Pleurodeles waltl (assembly GCF_031143425.1). Taxonomy (NCBI): domain Eukaryota; kingdom Metazoa; phylum Chordata; class Amphibia; order Caudata; family Salamandridae; genus Pleurodeles; species Pleurodeles waltl. Next base: position 1,081,600,713 of record NC_090437.1, on the reverse strand, counting down.
TGACTAAATTATGAAACTGTAAAACATGGGATCGATCACAGCTTCGCCACCTGACCAAGTTGTGTGATCCTAGGCAAATGTTTTATTTCCACAGAAACCATAGTGCTTGTGTCTTCATTACCACAGATGAGAACACCTTAAAGTATTGGAGTTTAGGATGTTGGATGTACAAAATCAAAAGCTTCCCATGTTTTGATGCTATAGGCTATAATGTTGCAGGCCACATTACCATACATGCCAATGTTTTAGAACAGGAAAGCAGGAGATTTTGGAAAAACAAAGTTGGAGGAACGCATTTTCTCCTTTGACTTCTGTTGAAGTACAATCAACTTCAGACGGGAGACAGGCAATAAAGCCACTTTTGGCTCAACCAGGGTTCTGCAAAGTCGGTCCTGGAGAGCCGGGTCCATGCCAGGTTTTTAGCATATCCACATTTAGAAAAAAGATGTTTCAGAAATCTGCATTTTTCTAAGTGTGGATATGCTAAAAATTTGGCATGGACCTGGCTCTCCAGGACCGACTTTGCAGAACCCTGGCTTAAACCATCAGGAGTCTCCCATCTGAATCGAGTCTGTCGGCATGTCGAAATTACATATAGTATCCACATGACAATTGACTTGCTGCTTAGTGTTCATAAATTGCACTGTCAGCTCTGTTGGGTTTAGAGATCTGCAGAGGTATTTTCAAGTTTAAAAACTACCTTCTTCAATAAAAAAGCCTCTCAAAGAAGTGAATACAGTCTGATATTTGAAGGTGAAAGGCTTGCAGTTTCCTAATTTTGAATACAATTTTTTGAATCGGAGATATATTTTTTTTATTTAAATGATGTTTGCTGCATGATTAAACTGCCAAATATGTTCATGGACAGCTCCTGCACAGACTCTTTAAAGCCAATCCAGGTCCTTAGCTAGCTTTGGCGAGGACTCCTTGTTCATTTATTGTCTTGCCCCACCCCTTGTAGGAAAGCAGCCATTTTGTTTCTTTTTCTTATGCATAGGCCTTACTTGACGAGCGGGCAGTGACGTTTGCTCACTCTGATGTCCTGTGGGCTGCTGATTTCTTCCCTGGGCTGGCTCCCTGCCCCATGCTTAGTGCTGCAGTAACCATGCAGGTGTAGTCTGAAGGTAGTAAGGGCGATAGTGTCTGCTGTGCCGCTAAGTGCACATGCTGCATGGAGAGCCAGCTCTGGCAGGCTGATGGCGTGCTACTGTTGTGGGTCAGGCTGCATGCACATTAAAGGCAGCAGCACCACCACTGTGGAGCCCAGTGCTGCCTGTCACTGTTCGCTGTGCTAGCTGTTCCCTGAGCTGGGAGGTGCACATGGAGCTCAGACTGCGGCGCTTCCCCGCCAGATGATTTAATTCCTAGAGGCAGCAGGTAGAGCGAGAGAAGGGCACGCCCCGCAGCCCCTCCTCTGCCTCGGTGCCCAGTTTATTCTGACATTGCAAAGGGAAATGTCTGTCCTGCTGCGTGAAAGCACCCTTCTCTAATCTTTGAAGAGACAAGGTCCCATCCAGACATAGCCTGTAGTCAAGATAAGGGGAGCCATGAGCACTGGGCCAAAACAAATTAAAAAATAATGCAACAGCAAAACCTGTATCATTTAGAGGGGCCACAGCAAAAAATAGCTGCACCCCTTAGCCCCATCCTGACCTGCGGCAGCAGCCCTGTGCGCTCACGTGCGCACACTCAGACACACTCTTAACGAGGTACATGCCTAGACGCCCACGCACACTCACGAATGGAAACATAACCATATTTGCATGTTGTGAGATGCTGTGCCTTCAGGAAATGACGTCCTCTTCCTGGAAACAAGTTCTTGTTTGTGGACATTCGGCCAAGGCTTTACTAGCTATTTACTTACATTTTTCATTCAGAACTGAAAGCCCTTTGTAGAGCCGAACACCCTGCATCCTCACCCACTGCGGACATAGTTATTATGTTCACTAATGCCTAAAGTGCCTTTGAGCTATAGCCAAGTATGATGTGTTTTTCGATTTCAGTTTCAATGCATGATAACTCTGCAATTAAATCCACAGTGCATCTGTAAGTCTGAAAAGGTTTAGTTTCTTTTATGCACTGTCTTGTTCTTAGACAGTTAAGATGTTTGGTTTATTCTCCAGCCTTGTTTGGGAGATGGGAGAGTTTGCATTGGAATAATCCGACGGTAGGAAGTTAATTAGTTGTGAATTTGGCGTGCCACATGATAGTGATGTATGCTTGATTTGGAGCCCCACTTTTCCGGTATAACATAATTGTAAAAAACATATGCACATATTTGTTGTGTTAGATGAACGTATAATGTATCTTAACAGGTGGTCATTTCAACAGAAGCACTCTAAATTCAGTGTTCTTTGTTTACATCTGAGTGTTAGGGAACATTAGTGTGCTCTTTCTTCTTGTTCACACAGATTTGTTCTAGTTACAGGGTCTCTTTTGGTTAGAGAGACTAATGCTATTTGCTGGTGGTGGTAGCTATTCACTTCAAATCTTGTATTTAAAGCCAGTCTATATCTAGTTTTTAGGTCGTGCCTGATATAGCACCTCCTCTGTTGCTTGTGATACATTATGTTTAAATACAGGTGGCTTAGAGTCGGCCCATTGCTTATGCTTCCTTGATTTCATTGTCAGTCTTACTTAGTGGGGCGTGCTGGCTTCACTTTGGGGTCACTTTCTGTTCATGTGTTTTCCCGTCCCTGGAGCATGGACCAAGTGCTGTTTATTTATTTTTTCTTTGGAGTACCCTTCCACTCCTTCCACTTTCTGGCTCGGCTTATTTTTTCTTTTACTTGCAGCACTCTGCAGGTGTCTGTGTGTTTTTAGGTTGTCATGCTCCTTTTTCTCTGTGTTGCTTTCTCTACTCATTTCAGTGTTTTTGTGTGTTCTCTTTTACTTTTCATCCTTTGCCCTTCTCCACTCTGGTGGAGCATAACAAAACCAGCAGGCCGCTGCTTGTTAGTGTTGCTTTTAACAATGATTTTAAAATACATTAATGGCTTTGCGCTATTGCTACTAAGTAAGGGCTAATAAAAATGTTAGTAGACCTGCAGGTCGAGTAATTTAAATAATCTACTCGTCCTAACTGTAATGTATTTGACACGTAAACATGTCTCAAATTGTGTGATCCTAGGCAAATAGTTTATAGAGTCGCCTTTTTCTTAATTCTCACATATGATTGCACATTCAAGTATGTGAGCTCAGCATTTCTGCGGTATAAAAAAAACCTCTTTTGATTAAGAAGACTAAAGTTTGCTGCATGCATTACAAGAATCTAGCTCACATACCCATGAGGTCTAGCCCGCATAACCTAGGACTTCTTTTAGTTTACTATCAACATTGCCATCAGGGCAGGAGTGTTTCTCAGTTTGTTTAACCACTCAATTTTAATAAATATATCACTAAACCATAATGTGGTAGCTTATTGCCATCTACACACAGTAACTTTCCAAGAAAGGTCCAAAATCTTCTCCACTAACTTGCAGGTTTACTGATAAAAACTTTATAGTGTATTACTAGTCTGTGAAAATTGGGTTTCAGAAAACAAATCCTTTGCACATCAACACAAAGTATTCTGATTTGTTTTCATCCTATTAAAATATTTTTTCATATCACAGAAATATAAACAAGCATTTGCAATGCAATAGGGTCTCGCATTTCTCTGAGTTAGAGCTATTAGCATTTGTAAACTCCCAACTGGATTTTTCTTGCCACATTAAATGGAAAAAAAGAAGCGCGATCACGCTGCTAAAGTTCACTCATAGTGAAACCTATTGGCAAAAGTGCTATTATCCACGTAACCGGCAAAAGTGCAATTAACTATGTAACAGGGTCGATGTTATGCAAAGTGCTCTACTTCTGCCAAGTGAGATCACGCTGCGAAAAAAAGGTAAAAAGTAGTTCACAAACCTGATGGGAAACAGCAAGCCTCGCATGTTTTCAGTACTTGGTTGCTGTGCTCGAGGAGGGCTAACCACCAGAAAAGGCATGATGGATGCGTGCCTTCCACTAATCAAAGCAAGCAGATTTTGAAAGGCAAGCCCACAAACCAATGAAAGACACTGATGCGACCTGGACGGGGCTTAGAGCCCTTTTCTAACTCCTAAAGCGTCTCGCAAGCGAAACGTATGCGCAAGCGCATGCGACGCAGGCTCGACCCTAAAAAGGACTTTCACAACTAATGAAATATATTTTGAAATGTTTGCACAGTTGACTTAGTCATTTAAATGTTGTGTGTTAGTAAAAATCTGAAACCCTAAATCCTTTTTATTTTACATTCTAAGCAGCAGGTCACACAGTTCACCTTACAAAGTCCTGGAACTTTGCAGTCAGAAGGAAAATTAATTGTAAGAAAAACTGACTTTTGACCTCTGTCTGTGAACACAGAGCAAATGTGACATAAGAAAAAGATTTAAAGGCATTTTTATTGCCTCTACCAGGGAGTATTAAAAAAAATAAATCTGGACCTGATCAAATAAGACTAGCCAATGCGAGTGGTCCAGTGGATTTTTCCAGCCCTGTAAGTAATTATTCGTTTAAGTTGTAATAAAGTGCTTTTATTGGTACGTGTGGCTTTATGAAAATGTTTTATGCAAAGTAAGGGTGTGTTTCAAATTGGTTTATATTTGCACGATTACGGGTTGGATTGAACATGTTAGTATGAAAATACCATTATATTGTAAAGTGCTTATTCGGCTATTGTGCTTCCTCCTGTAGCTTAATGTGTACATTGTAACAGATTACCATACAATAACATATTACACAATAATAGGCCATTCCATACAACAGCATGATGGGGTGTACCATATTTTAGAAAGAGAGACCATAGAATATAATGACAGATCACACCATACCTTACAATGACAAGCTATACCATATCACAACATACTGTATAATGACCTGTCACACCATGCTATACAATGTCTACAACAATTTAATACTAAGTATGTCCCTAAAGTGAAGACATTTTAAAAGCTGTTTTGACTATAGCAGGGTTGGCTGCTCCACAGGAAAGCACTAGGGTGCAATACTAAACGAGCATTTGCAATGCAATGGGTCTCACATATTTCGAACAAGTTATCATCTTTTGACAACAACGTCCACAAGCAAAAACAAAAGAAAACATGAGAAGAAACAACTTAGAAAAATAAAGTTAGCTCAAAAAAAAAAAAAAAAACCTTTGCAGTTTTGTGACTGCTGGCCACATTTTTGCCAGTCACAATCCTTCTGTTTGCGGGGCACTATAAGTTAAAAAGAACAAATAGTACCTCAATCACGTCTGGAGCAGCGGAGGGGCACTAATTAAGTTGCATCAATTAGTGCTTGATCCCTGTTCCGCAAAGAGAAACATAAGTGATGCCAGGCATGTCTTGACGAATTACGAGGCTGTAAAGAAGATTGCCACACAAACCAACAAATGGTGAGCAACAGGTTGGCTCTGCCCCCTTTATTGAAAACAACAGTCTCTCACAAGTGAGACGCATGCTCTTGTAGGCTCGACCCTAAAACTAATACGGTATCTCTGCAATGGGACTAGTTAGAAAAGTGAACTACTAATTTTTGATCGTTTTTAAAAATTCAATTCAGTGGTGAAATTGGATTTGTTTTTCTAAATATTGCTGAAAGTAACTTTTAGACAGTTATTCTTTGCTCTACCTGATGTCCTGGGAGCTAATTCTGAATTTTGTTCTCCCACTTTGGCCAGCCAGTATTTATTTAAAAAGGTGTGAATTTGCTCACAGGAGCACACAATAGGCTGACCTGAATGAGCAGAGATGGCTTTGAATCTGATGGAATATCCAGGGGATTCTGGGAGGATCCTCTTTGACATTAAAGTGTTACGCCCTGTTTGCATGTCACATCCTGCTTGACAGGTCTTTTTCGGTTTTTCATATGATACTTGGGGCACACTTCAAAGAGGTCTCCCAAGCCACAGGCAACCTTTAGCTGGCACGTAGGTACTGCCCTTCATTTGTTCCCTTAACCCATCAGGCCCCAAACACCATGGGTCTGTTTTTGACACTGTTTTTGACGCTACAGTGGCAGAGCCTGTTTGACAAGTCTTCTGGGGTTACATATAATGTTTGTGTGTACTTCAAAAATCAAAGTCCAGATCCCAATACATTTCTGGTGTATCCCATTTCTGGCTGCTGAAAACTCAAACTTTGTTTTACCAGACGTGTGTGTCTGAAGTTGTTGTGGGTACATCGAAGATCTAAATCTGGATTTTGCTGTGAGGACACTATGGTTACTATAAGACACTCCCATGCTCTCGGAGCCGACGTTTAGTGTGGGCCAAGACTTTAAATTATCTTGGCATTGCCTAACTTGTGTAGGGTTTACCCCGGGAACCTTTACCAATTGGTTGTCGTGCCCCAACGGGTCACTCCTGCTAGGCATAAATGTGGCACCCAATTCAAAACATTCCTGGAAGTACAAATATGTGATCTCTAAGTCTAACCTTCTCTTCAAGCTAAAAGGATTCAAGTTACAAGAGGCCTTATCCTGTAACTAGCCAGTGGCACCTGGACTGGATCCTCCTGTTGGCCTCTGCCCACCATCCTGTGAGTCTTTAAGTGCCTTACCTGAGGTCCTGGGGCTTTAGAAGTATATTCCTGTGGTGGATTGGTGTTAGACATGGGGTCTTTGGTTGGCTGTCCGGTTACCCCTGTCCAAGCAAGGACCCTCACTCTAGTCAGGGTAAAAGAGAATCCCACTCAGCTAACCCCTGCTTGCCCCCTTGGTAGCTTGGCACGAGCAGTAGGCTTAAATTCAGAGTGCTAGGTGTAAAGTATTTGTAACAACACACACAGTAACTTAATGAAAACACTACAAGATGACACAACACAGGTTTAGAAAAATAGAGAATATTTATCTAAACAAAACAAGACCAAAACGACAAAAATCCACAATACACAAGTCAAGGTATCAATAAAAATGCAAACTTCATGTAGTTTAAAACGCATACTAACAGTGTTAGCCTGAACTTGTACCTTAGGTGTGTCAAAAATAACCCCACACAGGTGAGTGTGCGTCAAAAAGGGCTTGCGATTTGACTCACAAGCGAGATCTTGCGTCGTTCCTCCTTTCGTCGGGTCGGGGCGTGCTGTTTCTTCTCTCCGCAGGAGAGCAATGCATCGATCCGGTCAGCACTCTCGGGTCCGGGCAGGCCTTGCGTTGTTTTTACATGCCCAGCAGTACTTGCGTCAGAAATCGAGCCACACGATGATCCGAAAACCATGCAGCGCGGGTTGCGATTTCCCAGCCTCCGTCAGTGATGCTGCGTGTAGTTTCTCCAGCTCTGTGCATTGATTCTTCAGTCGCATTTCCGGCGAGCGTCGATTTTCAGCCGCGGAGCCGGCGGCGCGTCGTTTCTTCAGCCGCAGATCAGAGTCTCATCGATCTTTTCCCCACACGGCGTTCTGTGTGTGGATTTCCTCCTCTTGCGCTGCCAGCTTCTCCTTTCAGGGTCCCAGGAACTGGATGTGCACCAAAGGGCAGAGTAGGAGTCTCTCCAGAGACTCCAGGTGCTGGCAGAGAGAAGTCTTTGCTGTCCCTGAGACTTCAAACAACAGGAGGCAAGCTCTTGAGCCGTTGGAGATCTTCACAAGAAGGAAGGCACACAAAGTCCAGTCTTTGCCCTCTTACTCTGGCAGAAGCAGCAACTGCAGAATAGTTTCGCAAAGCACAGCCACAGGCAGGGCAGCTCTTTTTCCACAGCTCTTCAGCTCATCTCCAGGCAGAGGTCCCTCTTGTTTCCAGAAATGTTCTAAAGTCTATGGTTTTGGGTGCCCTTCTTATACCCAATTTCTCCTTTGAAGTAGGCCTACTTCAAAGCAAAGTCTCTCTTGAATTTGGAATCCTACCTTGCCCAGATCAGCCCCAGACACTCACCAGGGGGTTGGAGACTTAATTGCGTGAGGGCAGGCACAGCCCTTTCAGGTGTGAGTGACCACTCCTCCCCTCCCTCCTTGCACAGATGGCTCTTTAGGAAATGCAGACTACACCCCAGCTCCCTTTGTGTCACTGTCTAGTGTGAGGTGCAACCAGCCCAACTGTCATACTGACCCAAACAGGGAATCCACAAACAGGCAGAGTCACAGAAATGGTATAAGCAAGAAAATGCTCACTTTCTAAAAGTGACACTTTTAAACACACAATCTTAAAATTAACTTTACTAAAAGATGTATTTTTAAATTGTGAGCTTAGAGACCCCAAACTCCACATGTCCATCCGCTCCCAAAGGGAATCTACACTTTAATCAGATTTAAAGGTAGCCCCCATGATAACCTATGGGAGGGACAGGCCTTGCTCCAGTGAAAAACGAATTTAGCAATATTTCACTGTCAGGACATATAAAACACATTACTATATGTCCTACCTTAACCATACACTGCACCCTGCCCTTGGGGCTACCTAGGGCCTACCTTAGGGGTGTCTGACATGTAAGAAAAGGGAAGGTTTAGGCCTGGCAAGTGGATACACTTGTCAAGTCGAATTTACAGTTAAAACTGCACACACAGACACTGCAATGGCAGGTCTGAGACATGATTACAGAGCTACTTATGTGGGTGGCACAACCAGTGCTGAAGGCCCACTAGTAGCATTTGATTTACAGGTCCTGGCACCTCTAGTGCACTTTACTAGGGACTTACTAGTAAATCAAATATGCCAATCATGGATAAGCCAATTACATACACCTTTGGTAAAGGAGCACTTGCACTTTAGCACTGGTTAGCAGTGGTAAAGTGCCCAGAGCAACAAACACAGCAAACTCAGAGTCCAGCACACATCAGCAACCTGGAGAACAGAGGCAAAAAGGTAAGGGAGACCACACCAAGGATGAAAAGTCTAACAATTGGGATTTGAAGGACTAAAGTCAGAAGGTAAAATCTTTGACCAGTACGAGCGTGGTTACTGTATCTGACCGGCGCTCCATTGTTGTTAGTGTCAGATTGCACCTAGGTCCTGTTGTACAGCGACATTAACTACAATTGGCACTTTGTGATTCTTGGAACTTTAAAAATGCATATCTCCTGTTACCCTTATTGGATTTTTGTCATTTCGTTTATTAAATCGTACTCTGTTTTTCTGATTGATTAGGGATTTGTTTATCGTTTTGCATTTCAACTTCATTATTGCTATAATATTGCATAAATACTTTAGAAATCACCTGTAAGTTAGGCTTTTCTTCTACATGCCATAGCTACCATGAGATTGAACTCAGGTGTATTTAGTGATTTCAGTGTTTTACTCTCACAAGAATTGGGGTTATTACCTGAGGGTGATACTTACCCCCCTCAACTAATAACCCCATTTCTTAGTGTTTAATCTTCCCCATGTCTTAGTGTTTAATCTTCCCCATCTTGCAATACTGGGATGTCGCACTGCAGCCCTCGAATGCCTCTTTAAGTCCTAGGTCATGCTGCCACATGTCTACTGTTGGGCTGCAGTGAGCAACATGTTAGCTGAGCTGCAGTGGGAAGTTGAGTGCACGCTATGGCTGCCTGCGCACCCGCCCATGCTCAGTCCTTTGAGACCGCGGCAATAGCACAAGTGCAGACTGTGCCTTCTTTGGGACAGAGTGACCAAACCGAGACTCGTTTGTGTGTGTAAAAGGCCGCTTTATTGGAGCAGGTGCCCCTAAACCTACCCCCTTGGCCTTTGCCTTACAAAACTAATACCTCACTAGACATCGAATCACCGCCCCTCCCCCGATCCCTCCCCCCTTTACTCTCGACCTGTCTTTTCCTTCCTCTTGTCTCCTTTACATTCTCCCGACCTACCCGCTTCTTTGAACCTATCCGCTACTGAGCAGTCTCCTGCCTGTCCTTGTCTAATTACTGTTACTGTTAATAGCTGCCCTGCAGCTGTCCCTGTCTCGGCAAGCACCTGTCCAAGCGACACCTAACTACGACAAACGGACACCTGTTCCAAGAAAACCCATCCAAACCATCGTAACAAGCGGGAGGGAGGGAGGGGAAAGAAAACTAGAGCCCCACCGACTACACCGTGGCCACCAGGTCACCTTTCAAAATGGTGCCCGTTCACACGAAATGGCCGGTTAAATATCCAATCCCACCCGCCCTACATGACACCCCGGATGTCCAACCACGTCGCGGGTCGTGCCACCTGTCCCAAAACCCCCGGGGGGGAGGGGGGGGGAACTCCTCGTTCCTCCTCTACCCCCCCCCCCGCCGAGGCCCCATTGTACTTTTACTATTAGGGAGTTGGAAAGGCATGAAAAATTATGTAAAGAATAATCCTTTAGTAATACTTAATGTACTTGTGAATACTTTCGTGAAATGCCATTCAATTTCCCGGCTACTACACATTCCGATTTCAGTTCTTAATGGTGAAAACGAATGTGGGCTAGTAAGTCATTTATGTTGACAATAATACGGCTGAGTTCACTGACCTACTGTATGCAACAAACCACGTGCTCATGAGCAAGTGCTAACATTGTACGTGTGACCAGACGTCGGGTATTTAATAAGGTTCAGGCAAGGGGACAGGAGCTGAAACGAAAGAAGGTATTTTCATTTTTATGCTTCACTTTTTTTTTTTACAATTTCATAATGGTAGCTATCTGTCCTTCCTGTGCTCAACGTACCTTTTTAACTTCGATGCACCACTTTCACTATTGAAAGTTTGCACTTGGGCAGGGCTAGTAGGTGGCGCGTCAGGGAATGAGAGAGTGCAGCATAGTGCGTGATAGAAACACTAATTAGCAATTAATTAAACTGCGTACAAAATTGTGCCGAGGTTGAAGATGCATTCGACGTGCCTAATCTCACTATGTGCTAAATATTTTGTAAATCCACGCCGTGCCCCTCCTAACCATCTTGTTGTCAAAGGCTCACCGATATGTAGCTGATACCGATTGTGTGGTATCGTTCTACGTCTGTTAATACACTTCAGACTCCCATTTGCTTCACACATGATGACTACGATAGAATTGTGAGCTTTTTTTATTATTCCAGTGGCCTTTTGTGATGCGAAAGAAAATTACTTATGGCTTCTAAGAAAGAAGGCAAATAAATTAGGGTCGTCCTTTTTTTATTAAATATAAAAAAAATAGGTGTGACCTGCAAACGATTCTTTCTAAAATAATAAATGTTATCCGATTTGTGACCTTACTTCCTCCAGTAGAACCATTTCCTTTAAAGTATTTCCAGTTAATTTCCTTTGCTTGTTTCAAAGCCTTGCGTTGCACGGGCTTTCCAATTACTGTCTGACTTTGATTGTGTACAGAAACGCCCTACAGAGTGAAGTAGAAATTCTAGCGGCGTTTTAAATGTTGTGTTCAAATATTCATGGCTTCTGAACTCCCTATTTAAAACACCGTTATCAGGGCCAGCAGCAAATGGAGTTTAATTAGCAATTTGTTTGTGGAACTATATCTGATTTCGTTAATAGAGGGCAGTTTTAACAGAATCCAAATAGGATAAGGCTTCCCTTGTTTCTTGTAGGCAGGGTGTAAGTGTCTATAAACCAAAACTTTAATTCGCCCTTATACTGAATGTGTTAGCTTGGATTTATATTGCAATTTTTGTTCAATGAAGTCAAATATAAATTTTTCTAAACACCATTTCATGCCGTTAAGCAAATGCTTTCGAGAATATATAATTCACTTCTATTTATTTAGTTATTAAAACAGCCACAAAGAAGTAATGCCCACTTTGTAGTGCTTAGGACTCTACAGTTGTTGATGAATAATTCATCTCTGGGGAGTGTGAGGACGCATGTCATCGTCTCCGAAGGCTGTTACACCTGTTCTTGGTGGACCCCTGTGTGAATTGTAGGGGGGTTCTATGCACTGCTGAAGGGGCCTGGTTACCGGAGGAGGTAAGGGATCAGGAAGTGGATGGCTATTAAGTCTCTCTAAACAGATTGTTGTTCAGAGTTCTTCATGAAGTATGGCAGGGGGGTTAGATCCATCAGCTGTGTGTTCATAGTTATCAAGATTCAAGATCCCATAAGGTTGATGATTTTGCCTGTGTTTTCTGCAGTTGAGCTTGAATTGGACGCATACCTCCACCTCCACCTTCCCTTTTCAAAGGATAGATCTTAGAATATCCAAGGTGCTTCTGCAGATGTTTTTTTTTCCTTTTCCTAAAAATCTGTTAATGCTGCCCACAGTCTTAAACTTGTTCCTTTGCTTCCCTGGAAGCCAGTAGAGCTATTTCAGTACCGGATCTAGGTAGTCTGATATCTTTATGTTCTGGCAGAGTCCAAGAGCTGGACTTTGGATCCTGTGGATTTTGTGGATATTGATCTTTGTAGTCCCTATGCAAGTCAGAGTTGTGGTAGTGCATCCTCAGTAATAGTTACATAGTGTGTATGCTCCATTGTTATATCTGAAAGAGATGGTGGGCTCAGATTAGAATTAGAGGAGCTGAGCTCTCTCTGTATCATTATTAACTAAGAAATGGATAACCAAAGAGGTCACAGCTCTTCTCAACGTTATCATACTGGATGAAGGTGTAACTAGATTGCAAAATTAAAATATTGTTTCTATTGAGGAAAATTAAGCGTTATCTCATAACACATTGTTAATGCTTGATGCTTATCTGCAAACTCCCAACGCTATTGGTATTAAGGGCTAATTCTTTAACGCACACAATCATATATAGAAGTGCCCTCCATACAAGCAGCACAAACCTTGTGCTTTTTAGATAGTTTTAATGTATGAGATGACCTAACAACACCAGTAATTAACCCAACATGACTTATTATGGCACTACATATATCAGGGCCCTTTTTCTTTAAGGGCCATCTATTAAATACCACTTTTGCTGAAATGCACCTCCTGAACTTTTATTGGTAATTTTTATTTATGGGCAGAGGACTAAAAATGCCAGAAGCTGCTGTCCTGGCCAACAAAGCAGCACTTGCCATGATATCCCTTATATCAGGGCCAATGCACTTTATGGTCATCTATTTGATGACATTTTTTTTTACAGATATGGATCTCCCGAATGTTTTTATACACGTCCCATAGGTGAGCAGATCGAGCAGTATTCACCTAACTCTTAGAAAACACCCTAGGAAAACCCACAGAGCATCCTATACAATTTCAAAACACTACTGACGGCAACTCATATTGATCATCATTACATCACTTCCAGGCCTGAAAATTTGTTTAGTCTTTAATCCTACATTAGCTAGATTTAACAGCTGTTTCTGTAAAGCCTACTTTACCCACCAACTAAGAGGCAAAAATAATAAATCTTAAGTACAGTGTTTCCAAATTGATGATTAGATTTCGTTAACATATACCTTAAAATGCATTATTTTGCTAAATATGAGACTTACGTTTAAGTTGTTGATGCTGTCAATTGATCGTGTTAACTTTTCCCATGCCATTAAGCAAACTAGGGAATCCTCTGCACTGCACAAACTCTCTCTTCCCAAAGGTTGTACAAATAAATACATTTTTTCAAAGACAAAATTGAACCGGTTTATCTATACTTCGCAGCACTGCTAACAGGGTATCTGATGGATGCAATATACTAGATAGTGAGACAGGGGGCCCTTTCGACTGCGCCCATTGAGTCATTTGCCCCTTTATTTTATTTTTTAATTAATGCTTTTTTTGCAGAGTAAAACGAATCTGATTCTTCCAGCGATGTCTTACCTGCAACAACATTGAAACAGTTCCTTACATTTTAAGGGCTAACTAAAGCTTTCCTGAATAGTTTATCCTGAATGCATACTTTAAAACCTGTTCCAAGAGAGCTTCCCCAGCGATCAAGATTTATTATATAATGGCTGTGAGCGTTGCCCTTTATAGAGACGAAATCTGGGGCTATGCTGAATGTAACATCTTACTGACAACAGAAAACAGATTTGTGAGTCTCCTATTTACTCTTCCCAAGAGCATGCCCTTGACCCATCTATTTATTGATATGGCATTGAGGAGAATATCCTGGTAAGCTGAACTTAGGCCCTCATTATATTGGCATAGGTTATGGACTTCACCAGTTGTAAGATCTTATAGAGAGCCCCCTTAAGGACCTCTTGCCTCTACCTTGTGCCCAGGATATATCATGGTTTGTGCATGTCAGGTCTGTGCGTAAAAAGCTGGGGATGGTAAAATGTTGTCAATACTGGAGGATCTTACCTCCATCACCACAATGGACATTAAACTAACCTATTGGCAGAATGGGTAGGTGGAAACTATGTAAAGACCTAGCTATGAGAAGGTGATTGATGAGAGAGCTCCCCTGCTAGCCTGGAAAAAGTTTTTACAATTTAGATACCAGACTCTTCCTATTAGGGCTTTGTGTAGGGGGCCATCAGCAACTATGCCACATTTTATAATCTTCTGTCCAGCGTATGATCTACAGAGGAGGAAATGGTAATTGCCCCTGTGTAGGACCCTTGGTTTAAGGAGGAACTTGGATGCACTTAGAATTTTAAAAACTGATACCTCCAGGCTGATGGTGTTCACTGTTGCGAGATACCTTCAAGCAGCCTGGATTTGGCATTCTAAGTGCATCTGTGCCTATGAAGTTAATGTTTTCCATGACAATAAGGGGAGTAAGGTCATGCCTCCTGGATGCAACAAATTTATGGTGGATATCTTGCATTTTTAACTGGGTTTTAAATTGTGTGCAATGTTATCTGATTGGCCCATGCTTATTTTATTTTTTAACTTTGCCATGAATTTTGCGTTCTGTACCCTTCTGCCCAAATGCACTGGCACTTTGTGTGGCCATGCGATACCATGGTCAGCCATTTGAGAGAAACACCTGACACGTGGGGTCTAAATGTGAATATTTGTTTTTAACAAAGTTCTTGTGTTGCTCTTTTATGATCTGTGTAGATTGAAATAAAGCTATGAATTGAATTGTATACTTTGTGTAACCCCTTGTGAGCGTCTGGGTGGCGCCTAACTCTGCAGTGCTCATGTCTTCGGGCACATGGCACATGAAAGCCATTTGATGGGGGCACCAGAGGGATTGCATTTGGACATCTTTAGCCTTGGTTGCTGGGGAAGAGCCTCCCCAGCAACTAATGCTAAAAATATCACCAACCTGAAATGCCGATCTGCATGCCAGTATGCGCCAACGTCATTACAGACCGGCTCATTTGCTTTCATTTTCTACTTGATCAGGGGCATATATTAGCCTCCTAGGTACCTATTTCAATAGGAGAGGTACCGTTGCAAAGGGGAAAATCTCCTTTCCAAAGGTACCTTTCGCTAGTGGATCCCTGCTTGGGAATTGCCTGAGGAGGGCAATCACCAAGTAGGGATCCACTGCACTAGGCCACCAGGGAGGGGGGAGCTACCCCTTGGGCAAGGACTTTTACTCCGCCTTAATTTTTTAAATGATAATCCTTCTGCACTGCCCCCCTCCCTCTCAGCGGGAGATGGCCCCCTCTGGGAACAAGAAAGCCCACTAACCACCAGTGATCATTGTTTTAGAAAGGTCTAGGGGTGGGGGCTTCCCAGAATGGGCATGTCAATGTCCCCAGCCCCCTAAAAATAGGCAGGGTCTTTATGAGCCCCCCCCCTCCCGGAAGCTGACTGTGGTTATTTTGCCCAATCTGGTCTGGGGGGAGGGGGGGGGGGGGGGGGGGCAAAAAGCCCACTAGACATCAGGGATTTTTTTTGTTTTTTTTATATATAAAAGAGGGGGTTGGGGCTGCCCACCATTGGCATGGCCATGTCCCCACCCCACGTAATTAGGTACCAAAGACTTCCTGTCCCCCCCCTGGAGGGCAGATAGGGTATTTACCCCAGATCTGCCTCCCAGGGTATGGGGGGGACCATGGGCACGCCAATAGCTCTAACTCTCTAACCGTGCCCCCCCGCCCATCCCCCACCCCCCAGGCAGACTAAAGCATCTCCTCCCAGTGGCAAGCGAGAGGACATTTGAGTCTTTTAGGTTTTGATTTTACAAATGGCCAAGAGAGTTTGGCTAACTCCCAGTATTGTTCCACTTGCAATGGTGAGCAGCTGCACTTTTTGGACTTGGGTACACTGCCACCTGGAAAAAACCGACCAGACTTAGACAATTCTGAAAACTAAACATCTGGGGGAGTCTAGGTTGGTGTACTTCATACGCACCCTACACCATTTTCTTAACCACAATACCCTGCAAACCTCCAACTTTGCCTGAAATCATACATTTCCCCTACATTTCTGCAATGGAAACTTCCAGAATTTGCATGAATCCACAAAATTCCTACCACCCAACATTGCCCCATCTGTACTGATTGAAAACTCTGCTCACTTGTATGGATGCCTAAAGCAGCGTCAGCCTAAAACGCATGAAAAAACTGCCTTTTTGAACCCGCTTTGGTTCCCCTCAAGTTCCACACGTTTTTGGCCCTTCCCTGTTGCAGGCTCTTGGTCCACCTACACAAGTGAGGTATGATTTTTAGCGGGGGGCCGAGGGGAATTCTGGGTAGTAAAAACATTTGTGGCTCCCCTCAGATTCCAGAACTCTCCACCACAGACAAATTTTTGAGGTTTGCAAGTGATTCTTGGTAACAGAACCTGCTGGGAGCCACACGTCACCCCCTTCTGGATTCCCCTAAGTGCCTAGTTTAAAAAAAAAAAAGAAAAAAAAAAAAAGTGCATGTTTGCTAGGTTTCCCTAGGTGCTGGCTGAGCTAATGCCCAAAATCCACAGCTAGGCACATTGCAAAAAAAGGGTCAGTTTTCAGTGGAAAAGGGTGCTGTGTGCACATTGTGTTTTGGGCCGTTTCCTATCGCAGGCACTAGTAAGGTACCATTTTTATTGGGAGACTTAGAGTAACCCAGAACAGAAGTGTTATTAGCAATTGTCTTTCTCTGCATTTTTGCCTTCCAAATGTAAGACAGTGTGTACGAAAGTAGTCATTTTGAGTGTTGCCCACAAATCAAATGCTAGTATGGTTATCCTCAAATTTAGAAATGTGCAAATAACCACTTCTTCTAAATGCCATATCTTGTGCCCATTTCAGAAATACATATGTTTAGTTGATACCTCTATTTCACTCTTTATATTTGAGCAATTAATTGCTGTATACCCGGTACACACTAAAAAACAATTGCAAGTGCTGCTCAGTTATTAGCTCTGGGGACATTGGGTTCTCAGTGAACCTACAAACCCTAAATATCCCTTCAACCAGAAGGGTCCAGCAGATGCAACAATATATTGCTTTCGAAAATCTGCCATAGTTAGAAGAAGTTACAGATAAAAATGTAGACACAAATGGCTGTTTTTTCAATTCACTTTAAATATTTTTTATTTGATCTGTTATTTTCTTTAGGAACACATTGACTGATCAACATAAAATGACCCTTTGCTGATTTCAGAATTTTGTCTGTTTTTCAGAAATATATAGCGTTCTGGGATCCACCATTGGTTTCACACCCATTTCTACCACTAACTAGAAGGTGGTTGAAAGCAGAAGAAATAGAACAAATGGGCTATATCCCAGTAAAATGCCAAAACTGTTTTGAAAAATGTGGTTTTCTGATTAAAGTCTGGTTGTTCCTGAAAGCTGGGAAGATGGTAATTTTAGCATGGTAAATGATTTATTGATACCGTTTGCAGGGGGGAAAAACACAGATGCTTTCTTCTGCAGCACTTTTTCCCCACTTTTCCCTCAAAAAACCCAAAATGTAGCTTTATTTAGGCTAATTTCTCAGTCTCCTCCAGGGGAATTCAAAAACCCTGGGTACCTTTAAAACCCCTGGGATGTTGGTAAAACAGGACGCAATTTTGGCCTGGATACCTTAGGTGGACAAAGTTATGGGGGCCTATGCACAGACTACCCCAAATAGCCAAAACAAGGCTTAGCACAATTTTTTTATTTTGCCTCGTCGCTTCGTGCTACGTAGCCGTGTGTTTATTCCTCGTCCTTGTTTTCTGGCATCTTGCTTTTTCTTTGAGATGTCTGTAGGGTCTTTTTTATTGATTTATTTATTTTTTGCAGTTTTATGTAGTGCAAATGCAGAGGTATTACAGCGCTTTACGTGAGCACCAGTTGAATTACACAAGAAAACATTTATTTTTGGTAGCAAGGGGAGATTAAGTGATTTGCCCAAAATCACAGGATGTTGAGCCAGCGCCGAGACTCGAACCGTGTTCCCCAGCTCCAAAGTCTGCAGCTCTGGCCCTTACGCCACATCCTCTCCCCTAGGGTTCTTTGTCTGGTGCATGTTGGGGCAGTCTGGGAATAACAATTTTTTTTTATCTAGCACTTAGTAATACAGGTTCTGTCATTTCATTGCGCTGAAAAGCAGGTCTCATTCTTAACAAAATTGCTATAAGTGATTTGCATCAATCTTGTAGAGATGAAAATGTTAAAAAGCTATGTCTGGATTTTAATCTGTGACATTTTCGTCCTGTCAAGACCTCTGCAATGGGTGCATTAGCCAACTAACTTGAGTAGAGCTTACCACTAGATGATAGCACCTGCTCTTAATAACCTCCGGAGGGTCACCAACAAAGCGCATAGGTTAGTTCTAGGCAAGAAGATGGTGAAAGGTGTTGTCTTAAAAATGGTGGAAAAGAAGTTGTGACTCCAGTCCCAAGCACTTCACAGCCTCAAGCTTGATAGTAACCAACATCTAGCCTCTGGATGTAAATTGGGCCTTTTCAAATAAAGTTCAGTTAGTAGACGCAGCCATTTTCCTAACCCTGTAGCGCAAAGAAGCTAACACAAAGATGCCACAGTGAGAGGAGCAGCGCATCCTAGGGCACAAAAGTGGAGCAAACTCCATCACTTTCTGTCTCTCAGAATTCACTTGTGTCATGCGTTTGCCAGTCCCCCCACAGCTACTACGACCTTGCAGATGCCACTTCTGAAAGTGCGGTCTTAAAACAGCGCTCGAATAGCACTGCTTCCTATTTGAAGAGGCCCCACCTCGAATACCCCCCAAAGTTGCTGTCACAGGCGCAGGGCACTTCCCCACCCCCCTCTGTAATCCTGTGTATAATATCACAACCAGACTGTAGGAATGAAGCAAAAACACTCCCAAGATGGCAGCCTTGTTGTTTCCACTCTCCTGCAGCGACAGGACTGGGAGGGTTGCTGTGGCACCTGGCATACATCCATTACACTCCAGACAAAAACACATTGGTAGAAGACATTGCCATTTACAATGCCAATAGCTCTAACTCTCCCAAATGCTAGACCTATTGCATTGCAAATGCTTGTTCTAATAGTGCCAATATTGTAACGGTACTTGAGTCATTGACAGGAAACTTAACATTTTTGCAGGATATTAGCTTGTTTAATTTTTCACCAGGAACACTCTTATCCTGAAACTGGAACTGAATCCATACAGATTAGCATTCTTGATGACTTGAGGAGGCTTGCCAATAAGAAATGTTGGAACAGTAGCTTAATTGTGTTGAGGGTCGTTTGATGCTGTCATTCTCCTCAGTCGACTCAATGAATATTGTTTAATGGACTCTACTTTTAAATGGAACAAACAATTCTTATCTGATCGAACACAGTGTGTTATCTGACCCTCTCCCAGTTGAGATCCCATCAGCATATCATGTGGAGCCCCTTGAGGTGATACTTTTACCCTCATATTTTAACATCTACATTGCAGCCATTGATACACTCACTCAGTTGTGCAGGTTTTCGGTTGTGAACTACAGTGATAATACAAAGATCGTTAGGTAATTTAAGACCGTAGGTTCCATTGGGTCTAATATTTTGTATTGAATTTTGTTTTGGCAATGGCATTGGGTAGGTAGGTGAAATTACTCCTAATTCCCTTAAGCTGTACCCAGGAGAAAAATGTGCAAACTATTCTGAGTGTCATTCCAGTCTTACTGGTTTTAGGGTTGAGCGCAAAGCGCTCTGCCCCTGCTGTAATCTCTCTATGGGCTTGTAACCACATGCACCACACTCCCAGGAGTTTGGTTGGTTTGAGGGCTTGCCTTTTAAGATCTGATTGCTTTCATTAGTGGAAGGCAAGCATACATCATGCTTTTTCTGGTGTTGAGCCCTCCTCGAGTGCACTGGGCAACTACTGAAATCATACGAGACTGTTTTCCGGATGATTCCTGGACTACTTTTTTCTTTTTATTTCCTACGCACGGTGATCTCGCAGTAGTCGAGCGCTTTGCATCACATCAACCCTGTTACATGAATAACTGCAGTTTTGACGATATGTTTGACTGCGAGTGAACTTCTGTTTTACTTTTTATTTTCAATTTATGTGACAGGAAATGACCAGTTCGGAATTTACAATGTAAATAGCTCTCGCGTGAGCAAACGTGAGACCCATTGCATTGCAAATGCTTGTTTGTAACTATAGCCCAAGGTTTGTGATTTGTCCTGCAATAGTTTATGCCAGGGTCTCCAACCTCTTCGGTAGTGAGAGCTATTTATCAGTGAAAATCATTGTGAATTACTAAAGGGCAAGCACCTTGGACATTGTTCCCAGAGACTCCCTACCCCCATCCCCATTAACTTGAAGCCTAATTTCCGTGGTATGGTGTGAACAAAAAAAACAAACTTGTAGTACCATAGGAGAGGTGTGCCCTGGAAGCACTGATATGAATGACAGCAGATTTGTGTTATCACCATGCTTCAGTGCCTTTCAGTTAGTAACTGTTCCTGAAACAATAATTATAATGCAGCTCAGTTAAAAAGAAAAAGGCTGGTCTGAACTGTCCGTGTGCTCTGCTCTTGCCTGAGATGCAGCCAGAAAAGCTGCAAGTTTCATCTTCTTGATCAGTATAGCATAGGCCTCACCTCATCCTATGGAGCACTAAAAGTGGCCGAAACACCGCTAGAGAGAAAGAGATGCTGCAGTGCACAACATGAAACAATAGAACCTGGGATAAATCCCAGCTTCAAAAAGTGTGTGGTCCTGATATCTGCAGTGATTACATCGTGCCTCATTTTTCTTCATTATCACACATGACAGCTCTTTGAAATAAATTCAAGGCCAGAGTGTGCTGTGTACAAACTTCTCTCCTGTTAGACAGACTATAAAGTTGCTCCCTATAGCAATAATTTAGGCCCCGTATATGGTACACATGACTTGCCTCTTATTTCATTAATACAGCATCGTCCGCAGGGATGATGGGAGTCATGATATTGGTTCGTGTTTAAAAGCTATCACTTTATAAAATGCCTTTGAATCCAGTGTTAGAATCTGATGGAAGAAAGAAACGCTTCTGCACTTTGGAGAAATATATTTTTTTTTGGCTAAAGATTATGAGCTTCCTTACGAGTTTGGCAGAGGGGATTACTCCGTCACAACCATGACAGATATCCCGCCCGATTACAAGTTCCATTATATCCTGTGGAACTTGTAATATGGCGGATGGGATATCCGTAACGTTTGTGACACAGTAATCCCCTCCTCCAAACTCGTAATGAGGCCGTATGTCCTGTTTTTTATGGCATCTTTGTCACTATTGCCATGGTTTTAAATGCTAACCATTTTCAGGCCTGTCCTCGAGTCATAAGCCTAGGACTGCCCACTGTCTCAGCTCTCCCTCTTAATTTATTAGCCTAATTTTTACAACAGAAAAATATGGCCCTTGGAGGGGCGAGGTATTTTTCCTTTTAATGTGATTCACTTAAAGTGAGGTGTTAAGCCTTATGTTCATTGCTGCATCACATTAGCACTTGATTTGAGGTCCTTATATTATTTCACTAAACTAAAGCAGCATTTTACAGAAATCTTTTTTTTTTTTTTTTTTTTTTTTTTTAAATAAATACCGTGCATCTTAAAAGTTTTCCCTGGGCATAAACCGCATCCAGGATCTTTACTTTACACTTCTCCCATTATTTGGTTAAAACTTAATGTAAAGAAGTGTAAAATTTAATTTCTGCCTCTCGTAATGTACCTCTTGCAAGGAACAACATACAAGAGGTACTTTATTTTTTCAAAAAATCGCTTTGAAACGATTTGATGATTAAGTTAAAGCAGCATTTCAAATGGATTTTTTTTTATTAAAAAAAGAGTATCTCTTACATTTTAGATTTTCCAAACAAAGAAGTTCCCAGGCATCTTTTATTTATTTATTTGTAAATAAATAAACTTCCTCTTAGTGGCCCAATACCATATACCGGTCTGCCTGTTTATGCCTAAGGTACTGAGCGCTGCATCTCCTGTGCTGCATTATGCAGCTAGCTACACTGCTGCACATCCAACCTGAGCCTTAAAGCCTTGTGCTCTGGTCACACAAGTCTAGCAGGATCGAAGCCCAATGCCGGCACCAGAAAGTTGGCGGCGTGGTTCCTCGTGGGCGGTCTAATACAGCTTGTGCCAGGTCAAAGTCACCTGCTCTTCCCCTCGACAGCCAATAGCCGATGTAAGTAGCTGGTGTGGATGAAAGCAGGAAGCCTAGAGAAGAAACCTATACATTTACACAACAATAAAGATGTGGCACTAAAATGGATGTCGAGGCAGCAGGCTACTTGCAGGATGTTAGTGAGCTACTATTAACTTGCAACTGACTTGTTGAAGACCCCTGGTTTTAGGCTTTTGTCCCCTTTGCTGCACCATATCAATGACTACTTTTGAATTCAGAGGGGGGTTTGCAACCCTGTTACTTTAACAAATGCAATTTTTTATATATATATATATATATATATATATATATATATATATATATATATATATATATATATATATATATATATATATACATATATATATATATATAGTTAGTGGCCAGTCAAACAACTGTGTGCCCAGATATTTCATTATTAGTGAATTCTGACCTTTATAAAATACATATAGATGCATTAATACATATATTTGAATTGTGATTAATCTCCCCAGTCTTCTTGCTGTTTAATTTGTATACATAATGTATTATACTCCCAAACCTGGGAGTGGTAGAGGCATTAGGGGTGGTGGATGGACAGTAAATGATTGGATGCTACTGCAGTCTTGTTATTTTTCTGTATATCAGATAACTCTGCTAAAATTAATAAAATGTGAACAAACGCCACAAAACAAATCTTGCTTCTCCCTCAGTTTCACAAATTTGTCAAATGGACTTCGTGGGGTACACCTGTTTTGAAATCCAAATTCTTTCTCTATCTGAATCTCTTTTAGTAAGCCATTTCTATTGAACTGGGACCCTTATCAGAACAAACTACGAAGGTTCACCCTGCCTCATACCTCTCACTGACCACTGTTTAATCAGTACAGCCCTGTCCGGCAGTCTGAGTAATCTGATTTAGTTCTGCATCGTTTTCTATTACATATATCTGTTAAGCTATACAATATCTTCTGCAGCCTAAGGCTTCCCTTATCTGTAAACTAAAGATGTTTTGTTATTTTGCACTTACTATGTTTGGACGTGTTGCAATCTCTTAAGGGATTGCTGAGGGTAGTCAATGTAGATAGAGCGTGTTTCTTTAGTCCGTTCTCAAAAACATGCAGGACTTGATTACGAACACTTGGTGATTCCTGACCAGGAAAACTGGAATGTTCCTGGCTATCCACAGGTCATAAAGTGCTTTTTGCGATTAGGAAAATGTGAGGTGTCATGGCTGTCATAGTCAAAGGTGAAAGCTTGGTTGTGCACCACACTTATTGGTGTTGTAGATATATGCAGAGGTGCTGTCTAGTCAAATGGCACATGGACGTCTAGTGAGAATGGTCCCAGCATATCATCCAGTCTGACAGCATGAAAGGAATATGAACCTGATTTATCCAGTTAACTCTTGGCAATCTCTTTGACCAGAACTGATCAGGGCATCCTAGTTTTGGGGCTAGAAGGGGAAATATTTGTTTTTGGGATGGTATGTGCAGACCTGCCAGCTTTGAAAATAATTTTTGTGTGTGATGGGGGCAGGGCCTTCAAGCTATTTGGTTTGGAGTGGGGCGGCAGAGCCTAGGACTCTAAACTGAGTTAAACCCAGAGATAAACAAATGCTTTTGGGTCTGCCTGCCATGTTCTCGGGAGATTGTGAAACCCCTGATAGCTATCGGCTACCAAGAGCCACCAAACCTGAGATAAAAACCCACTCTCTGCGGGGATTCCAGGTCACTTTGTGCCACTGTGTGATATCAGCTGTTCACCAGCAGACTGTGTGAAGAGAGCCAATGTTGTGTCACACAGTGGTACCATGTGAATTGCAATTCTGTATGTATAAAGGGTTACCTGAGCCCCAGAGGGTAATGGTTTGCTGTACATGACAACAGGATAAGTAGCCAGCATGTGAGTATAGAGAGATCTGCACAGACATTTGCGGTAATGCAAGAGACTGTACAAGGGTGGATGTTCAATGGGTTTCGTCTTCCCCTCACTTTGATTTTCTGGGGAGCCTTTCTGTGGTAATCCGCATGTTATTGAGTTCTGTGGTAACTGATATAGGTGGTAAGGAGATGTGGGAAAACCCCTGTACCGCAAGGATTGTATTATAAACTTGAGTTGTGTATTTTTATTTAATTTTTAAAACCAAAAAAAAAAAAACCTCTAGTGTGTAAGTTTACACTCTCTTTGAACCCCACATTAAGGGATGAACCTTGCACCTGCATACCTCCTATGTCCATATCTGCATAGACTGTCAATGCATGTGCTTAAGTGCTAATTTATGGAGGTAACTGTCTCTAAACCTTACCCCTTATGACTGTCAGATATTGAAGTTCGTGAAAAGATGAATAGTTTGGCCTGATTCTTGTATTCATATGTAGTTAATTGAATGAACCACCAAAAAAACTCTTCTAGCATTGTGTTCTGATGTAGAAGAGAATATGAAGTGCTACAAGACTTTGATGAGGAATGCATGTTTATAAAATGATGTATGTTCTTTGGTCTATATTGTAAAGCAAGTATATAGCTGTTTGGCATAATAAAAGAAGAGACAATCTTATCCCATAGGCACATTGAGATTAACAATAACCTCTAGTTCCGTTCTGACTACCCTTACATTATAAATATTACTGATGTCAAAAATATATTTAAACTGTTGTATATGCTGAGGCATTACTGTTCTATTCAATGGCAGTGTTACAGTTTGAATTGGTAGTCGGCTCAAATTGTATTCACTTGAAGAATGTTTCAAAGCTACGGAAATTATGTTGTGTCCAAACACTGATTTTGATGGTCTACCTATACTTTTCCAGAATTGTGTTTATCACTCATCCCACCGTGCCTTACTGAAGAAGATCGACACAGTTTGGAGGCTCTCCGAATGATCCACAAGCAAATGGATGACGACAAAGATGGTGGTATTGAAGTAGAAGAAAGCAGTGAGGTAAGGACTGGATGTTCTTAATCACTGGGTTAGCGTTTTTTTGTTTTGTTTTTTAAACTTGTACACGTCATAAATAATCGAACCTAAACGGAAAGATAATCAGCACTCCTTGGGGCTTATGGAACTTTATGGATATGCTTGTGTCTTCATAGATTGGTGTGGCTGAAATTGCAGATAGCACATAATGTAACCTAGATATTGAGATCTAGCTTCATTTTCAGGTGACTTCACATTTGAGATGCACATATTTGTCCCTATTGTTTTAAGTCCTTGCCTGAAGATAGCATTTAGTGGTTTGTTGTTGAACACCTAATGTGGCTATTACTAATACTTACCAAGGGCTTCGGGTTGGCTTATTTGCTACCCTTGGTTGATTTTATTGGCAGTCTCATCTGCTTGATTGCTTTTTTTAGTGACTTACTTTCCTCTTCTTATGTTTGTCCCTTCTCTGGACCATACATTCTTTATCATCTTTTGATTGGATGTCTTGTATCCTTCAATGCTTACATTCAACAACTTTTTATGATGTGACTCAGCAGCAAAGCTGTTGCCACGCTATTGAGTGAGAATTACCAGGAGAAGGGCTTTTGCCCCTCCCTCCTACACGTTTGGAATCCGGAGTAAATGTTCTGATTGGGCAGAGGTTATGTGCTTGTGCAAAAAAGTGCTTGCCCCTCGACACAGCTGTAATAATTGTATTTATTTATCCAGCTGCCTGAGCTTGAACTTGAACTCAGCAGCACACACGTCATTTTATGAAAGTATCTTCGATAACAAGATACTTTATGGTGTATTTTTCTCAGGCAGCAGCCCAGATGGAAGGAGAGCAGCCATTAACCTACATGGATTTTAGGTCTTGCTTGATAGTGCAACTGTCTCCCACCTTTTAACCTACACTATTACTATTTCACATCTCTTTGCTTCCACACAAATGCATATCAATTCCCACGCTATCTACTTATAATGCTTCACATTACCCTACAACATGCCTTAAAAGCTACACCTATTGCCATTGCCAATGTTTTTTTTTATTATTCTTTTGGCACTCCCTGCTTTCCAGCTGCAAAAACCAGGCTAATGGTCATGGGGAATTTTTTTATTTTTATTATTCATTAATTGGCCTATATTGCGCAGACTCCAACAATTTGTAAATTGACAGTGGAAAAAACACTTGTCACTAATGTGCAAAAATTTAAGGGGTAGTCAGAAGTTTGAAAAGGGCGGGTGTGTACCGCTTGAGGAGAGTACCAGAACTCCTACATCTAGAGACAGAAACCAATAAATATGCAGACCTGCATCGTCATTTAGGAGGAGCAAATCCTGAATCAACTTTCACCTGGGTGACTGATTTCTTTACATTATTTTTAGGGTGTATTTAAAGTCGGTTATAGGCAGTGATATTTGAAAAATAAACCCGAGTTGGAGTTTTATACGGAAAGTCAAGTTTAAAATGGGTAATGGATACAAAATGGCAGGGGGAGTCTTAGACATTAATAGGTAAATAAATGTACAGATAAAAATAGTTCTAATTAGATGGGTGAAGAGACCAAAATGTTAGTTATGAAAGGCAAGTAGTAAATCTCAGTTAGATAAGTGTATGCCTAAACATGTGAACAAATTCAAGAGCAAAATATTAGTTAATGTAATGCTGTTTTCATTCAATGAAAATACAGGAGGAGAAGTGTAGACCACCAAATTACTTTAGCGTATGTTAGAGCTACGCAAATGCTGGTCTCCTTTCCTAAATGTACCGACATCCCTGGGCATATTATGTGGTATAGACAGTAGTTGCTGCGATGCTTGCAGAACATGTTCTGAGCAGTAGTGATTTCAGACCTGAGGCGTGTGGCCTGTGCTTAATATTAGTACCCTACCACATCTCTTAGGTGTCTGGTCTAATTAACCACACTTTTTGTTTGTTTGTGGCACCTTGCGCGCAAACATCATGTCTGCATATATTCCTAGCCAGCTCCTAGTTGCTTTTCACAGCTTCCCTGCGCATCATACAGTGCCCTGTGTTCCATCCCTGCTCCCACTGCCTATATGTGTCCATCCATACACTCCTAAGTATTATCCCAGCTACACACCTATCTTCAGTTCTGCTCTTAGGTCTACTAGTATGCTACCTCTTGCGCTTCACAGCTCAAGTCCCACGACTGCGTGTGCAGCTTCCAACACAGCGCTTGTACCATCTCCAATTTTTCTTTTTTTTTTACGTTTGCTTTCTTAAATCCTCTTCTCCTAGACTGTACCATGGTTATGATTGTTTGCCTTATTTCTTTCCGAATAAAACATCTTTAGGGGTGTGCTCAACCTTGTTTAACTGATCTTTGTTTAATCTTGTTCATTTTGTTTTGCTTTGTGTTTGTTAATTTCTTTTGGTTCTCCACCTGCCCACTTTCCTGCTGCATCTCCCTCCTGCTTCACCCCTACATAGGCCCTGCCAACCTCCTCCCACAACCTATTTAACGGTGGCCGCAGTGCGTCCCCGCCACTGGTGCACCAAAGGCAAGCCTGTCTGTGCTCATCCGGGCCTGTATTGCACCAAGAACCCTGGTTCTCCTGCCACATGCCAATATACTGCCCCTGAGCTCCGAGCCCTGGACCGCAGACTTTGCAACAACTGCTGCCACACTTTTCCATGATCAACGGTCGGACCTTTTACCTACCGGCGGTGTTTCTCATCCTGCAACACTGGAGCACCTGCACACACAGCGACCACCACCACACTGACTATGCCAATCATGACTGCTTTGGAACAACTCCACTGCCTCCTGCTCAATGCATGATCATTCTGCAAGCATGCCACCGAGATCTGGGTCACCATCACCTCCCTCCCTCCCTCCCACTTGACATTTTCTTCTTGCCTAGACCTGGCTCAACCCCACATCCGCTCCTGATATCGTCTAAGCAACTCCAAAGGGCTGCAAGATAGCACACGGGACCGCATTAACAAACACAGAGGTGGAATTGCCATCATCAACAAAGAAACCATCCACTGCACCATGGGTGCAGGCATCACCCCGATCATGGAATACCTTAGTTTTCAACTCCAAATCGATGGCAGAACCACCATCAGAGGCACCCTCACCTATAGTCCTCGAGTACCACACCCCAGCTTCTGTGGCACCACCCCCAAATTCATCATCCTGCTCGCCATCGACTCCAAACAATACATTTTCTTTGAAGACCTCAATTTTCACCTCAACGACTTCAATGACGCCAACACCGCCAACCTCCTTGAAAGCATGCCCAACTTGGGCCTTACCCAATTAGTTACTGACTTTACACACTATGCTGCTTGACCCCATCTTCATGGCAAGCAACAGAGTCAAGTGCAGCTATGTCACCAAGCTTATCTGGACAGACCATGATATTGTCCACTTCACCATCACAGAATGCCTGACACAGCCTCCCAGCAACTCGCATCTCAGCTGGAACAAAGTATCAGAGAGCCAGTGGACGAACACCTTCAACATCTCCCACTCTGACACTGCAACCAACCTAGAACAGGCTGTCAAGAACTTCTTCGCCTGGATCACCGATTGCACTGGCAGTGTCACCCCTTCAAGCTGACCAAACAGGCCAGTTCGTAACCAATGGAACAGAGATCCATGAACATCACCCCCTTCTCAAGAACAATGCAAAACTCTGGTAGACTTCTTCAATGACAAGATCTCCACCATCTAAAAAAAAAACTTCAAACCCCAACCCACTGCTGACACCCTCAGCCTCCTGGCTGCCACGGATACAAACCCCAGTGCTATCCCCAACCACCGGCTCACTTCCTGTGACCAGCTCACCACCCAAAACACCACACCCACTCCGTCCACTCTGGAGCACCCACGGAGCATCCACAGACCCCTGTCCCCACCATATTTTTAACCTCCGGAGCAAAATGATCTGCAGCGAGTTCACAGCCATCTTCAACTCATCCATAGCCATGGTCACCTTCACCGAAGTATGGAATCATGTAGAAGTCCAACCCCTTTTCAAAAAACCATCTGCGCAAACTCAAGAACTTCCTCCCATCTCTCTGCTCCCCTTTCGCGCCAAATTCCTCAAAGGCCATCAGCCACCTAGTCACAGAACACCAAAATATCAACAGTCTTCTGGACCCCTCCCAATCCAGATTCCGTACCAGCCACAGCACCAAAAACGCCCTAATCGCTGCCACTGAGGACATCAGAACGCTACTCGAGAGTCGTAGACCTCTCAGCAGTTTTCTACGTCATATCCCACCACACCCTTATCAAGAGGCTTTATCATATTGGAATCTAAGGAAACATCCTCAAATGGATCGCGTCATTCCTCACTGGAAGTACCCAGAGAAACCGCCGACCATCTTTCATCTTCGGAACCCAGGAACATCATCTGGGGCATCCCTCATGGCTTGTTCCTCAGCCCTACACTGTTCAACATCTACATGACCCCTTAGCCGGAATCGGTAGAACACATGGAATAAACAACATATCCTACACATATGACACCAGCTCATCGTCTCACTATCAGAAAGTCCCTCCACCATAAAGGCCATATTCCTCAGGTTCATGACCTGCATCGCCAACTGGATAAATAACAACTACCAAAAACTCAACACAGACAAAACGGAAATGCTGATCTTAGGGAACAACCCCTGCCTGTGGAGCGACTCCTGGTGGCTTACCAAACTAGGACCAGCACACTCTGGCAGACCAAGCTCGCAACTTTGGCAACATCCTGGACAGCAAGCTTCAAGCTACATTCCCCTGTCCATGCAGTTTTCCAATCTAAAAGTGAAACTGCTTGGGCGTAAGATGATTTGAGGTGCAGTGTCCGTTGATGTTGAACGACTTAAGAGTTTGTATAGAGAACAACAATGACAAAAAGAACAACCGTTGCATGTAGCAAAAACAGGAAATTGGGAACAGAACTGACTTTATAAAAAAAAATCTGCAGAAATGCACATGATAGTTACAGAGAGCACAGTGCTTCAAAACGTGGCTGTATTGTCAAAGTGGCATAGGAGGCAACATACAAATGAGGATTAGTGAGCCTCGTGTTATCAAACTAGGGCCGTGTTGTCAAAGGGGCACAAGAGACTAAACAAACGAGAGATAGACAGCACAGTATTAAAGGGGCTCAGAAGGAAACAAAGAAAATACTGAGAGCATAGTGTTACAAAACTTCAAAAGTGTTGTCAAAGGGTCCTCTGGAGAAATAGTGTTGCACAATGAGGGCCCTATTATCAAAGGGGGACATGAGGCAGCAAAGACCGGAAAGTTAACAAGAGCACAGTGTTACCAAACAGAGAAAATATTGTTAAAGGGTCTCAGGAGGCAACAAAAGCAGGTTAGAGACCATAAACTTACAGAACTGGGGCCTTGTTGTCACAGGTGAACGGGAGTCAGAAAGGAAAATTAGAAAGCGTAAGGTTTAAGAACAGAGTCTGTATTGTCCAACGTACACAAAGCGGGCTCGATTGTGCTTGCAAAGAAATTGATGGTGCAGAAGAGACTGTACTGTCAGTTTTTGTGCATGTCCTCCATGGTCTCTTAAGTGGGGTGCTAAAGATCCCATTCGTGCAGTGCAAAATAACCTTGAGGGTACATGCCAACAGAATGGAGGGTTCCAGAGCACCCCCTCCCCCAAAGAAGCCAAATAGGGTGCAATCAAATACTGCTTTTCTCTCCTAATAGAGGCAGGCCTGTTGCGTGCCTGCAAAAACAGATAGCATGCCACGAGCAGAGCATTCAAGCTGCTCAGCTCTTGAAGTGGGCCCTCAATGAGCCTACGAAAGTCACATCATCCAATTTTGTTGGCCTTTCATGGCTATACAGTAAAGTTTGTGAAACTTTGAGGAGCCAGACTGGAGATTAAACATGGGATTATAATGGAGTGTGCTGTTAATATAGATAGAGTAATGGCTAGTTGTGTCAACTATATCTGTCCCAGAGTTCCATTTCATCTCTAATCCCCGTAGAAAAATGCCACCTGCGTCCTTGTATTATGTTATTTCCTGCTCAGCAACATTTTTGCACCATGTTATATATCTGTGTTCTCTTTAATGT
Source organism: Pleurodeles waltl (assembly GCF_031143425.1). Lineage (NCBI taxonomy): Eukaryota > Metazoa > Chordata > Amphibia > Caudata > Salamandridae > Pleurodeles > Pleurodeles waltl. The sequence goes on along the minus strand of NC_090437.1, from coordinate 1,081,569,470 downwards.
ACTGTGATCATCTGTTTTTCTTTAAAACATTGAACTTATATTTAAAAAAATGTTTACCAAAGTTTTGGCCATTTTGGGTAAAATATGGTGTGCGTCTTATGCTTCCCTCAGACGTACACATTGTGTAGTGTCATGCCTCACGGATGGACAGCCCTGTCAGCTTGAGCTTAATATCAATCTGTTTGTGAAGAGGATTGTGACGCAGCCTCGAGATTTCTGGCAACTGATGGTTACAAAGCAGTTGGAGAACAGCCGAGAGCCAGCAAGTGTATGGCAGTATGTGGGATGGTACGTTATATGAAATCTCTCAGTAAACCATCTTCAAAACATACTGATTCGTGATTACTCCATAAGAATTGTGGCGATGAGTTATCATTCCACAGAGGATGGTCGTATACGTCTTTAGCAGACAAACCTTTGTGGAAGCTTGAGCAGAATAGTATAGAAACAGCAGAGGTATCCATTGCGGCCGTAATCATCAAAGTTCATACAGGAAGGCTACTTCAAAGGAGAATTCAAAGGCTTACGAGCTTCCGTATCTGTGTACCAGAGGAAGAAAGACTAGTCCACATCAGCAATGCTGAACCAAGTGGACGTGTTGATGCTACAGTTCAACTTGCAAGGCTCACCAGCAACATTTTTTAATTTTATTCGGAAAATAAAGAAAATTCATCACATTAGTTAGTCCTACAAAAGATTTAGTCCGTAGAAGAAAAAGATCCAGGATACATGGCAATCATAATCAGGTTCAAAAATGAAAAAGGAAAGAGAAAAGCGGTTCAGATATCAGTGAGAGAAGTTTGGAACAACCCCCCAATAAGCATTAACGGGACCGAATCCAATCTTGAAACCGCCCCATATCACCTGCCCTCGTCTCCTAGCCCGTCTCCTCTTCCGTTCGTACAGGGCAGTTTCAAGATGATACACAGATAGCATTTTGCCTAGCCACTGTTGACAGGAAGGGGGCAATAGATCCAGCCATGCAGATGCAATACACAATCGATAGACCGCCACGGCCATAAATATAAAAGCTCTATCAGTTTCCCCCCCTTTCTCTGCGATACCCAAAACCATAATCTCAGGGGTAAGCTCGACTTCATATCCCACTACCTCTTTTAACACTAGCTGGACCCCATCTTTCAATGCCGTCAGTTTCCCACAGGTAGCAAACATATGGGTGATATCTGCCCCAAGCATCCCACACCTCGTACAATGTATCCCTTCCTGACCACCCCATTTAGCTAAATGAGCTTGGGTATAACATAGATCATATAGCGTCTTATAATGCTGCGCTTGTAGCGCGGAGGATAATAACATGGTACACCCGAGCTCTAGTGATTTAAGAAAGATAGTACCGCCATTCTCAAATTTACCCTTCCACTTCTCGCTATATTTCTCTAAGTCATTAGGCTGTTCTAACATAAGCATTGAGTAAATTGATCTTATTGGTATATTAGGTTTTTCGGTTATATCCTCCAGAAAAGGAATATTTACAAACCCATGTGCCCGCACCCCCCCCCCCAAAGCCTTTTTACTTAAGTAATCCCATAGCTGTAAATATTTAAAAAAATCTCTCCGCTCAAGTCCAAACTGCTCTCAAAGATCCTTGAATGACTTCACTCCAAGCTCATCATAGAAATCTCCTAATCTTCATATACCTAAAAAGGTCCATTTAGCAGCATATTACAGGCAGGGACAGGTTATTATTGATTAAAGTATAGTAATTACATCTCCCAAGCCCAGTCTTTTTCCGCCATGGCCGCCTACATCCATAGGCGGCCTCAAGTACCTTAAATCGTACTTTCTTGTAGTACCCAGGTTCATGAGAAATCAGCAAACTTCCATTAGCTATTGGTCCTGACAACAACTCATAAATGTGTGGGCAATATTCTATCCCCATCTCGCCTTGTTTTTTCCCCCAACAATGGGCGCATATACTGAACAGCTGCTGCAAGCTGATATAATTTGAATTTCGGAAGAGACCACCCTCCCTTTCCCGAGGGAAAGCCATAGATTTGCCTGCCCTAGATTTGCCATATGCCCATATAAATCTCATTACTAACCGGTCCATCTCTTTAAACCGATAGTTAGAAAAACTCAGTGGTGTAGCTCGAAAAATATACAGCAGCTTAGGGAGAAAGATCATTTTAACCATATTACATCTTCCCATTATAGACATATGTAAGTTGTTCCATCTATTCAAATCCTGTTTTGTTTTAACTAGTATCGGGTCCAGATTCAAATTAACGATCTCTCCTACCCTTGGGGTGTTATCAATACCGAGATATACTGCGTGATCTACCCACCGAGTGTCCTGTGTACTCGCATGGCTATTAACCAACAATTGGGTTTTTGCTTTATTTAGTAAATACCCTGAGAATATTCAGAATTTACTCGTCACCTCTTCTATTTCTCTCAGTGATACATCTGGGCTAGAAGTTATAACGGCTATATCATCTACATATGCCAGAACTTATGTATCCCAACCAAACCTGGAAACTGGTCGGATGGTAGAGTTCCCTTTTAGCTGTCTAAGCAAAGGATGTATATAGATTGCAAATGGCAATGGAGAGCATGGGCACCCCTGTTGGGTACCCCGTTCTATTCGGATATACTCAGATTGTCCTCCCATCAGCAGTATCCACACCCCAGGGGATATATAGATGGCTTTTATTGCCAAAATGATTTTTTTCCCAAAACCATGCATTTCCAATACCTGCCACAAATAATTCCAATTCACCCTATCAAACGCCTTCTCAGCATCTAACAGCACAACAGCTATAGGTTCTTCTGCCACCTCTGTAGCATCAAAAAGCGTAATGACCCTCCTGATATGTTCGGTGGTATCTCTCCCGGGGATGAACCCGTGTTGATTTGATACTAATTTCTCAATAACCATAGAGAGTTGAGCGGAAAAAAAATTGAATACATTTTAACATTGCAATTGATCAATGTGATTGGTCGTTATGAGCCCGTGTTCTGTGGGGTCTTCCCTTTCTTAAAAACAATCCACTATATTGACCAAGTCCCAAGATGGGGTAGTTTTGCTGCCATTTTGCACCTGAATAAATAATTCCTTCATCAAAGGAAACGAGTGTTTTGAAACACTTATAAAATTCAAGCGGTATTGCATCGGGTCCAGTAGCTTTCCCCATGGAAAGATCGCTCATTGTCCTCTCTAATTCATCACTGTTAATAACTTCCTCCAGAATCGAGTGATCTTCATCTGATAATTTACTGATATTAATTGAGTCAAAAAACTCCAACATTGCTGCTTCTGCACTTTGAGATGTCGAGCTGCAGAGCTCGGTATAATATCTTTGAAATACCTCCCTAATCCCATCAGTATCTACTATGATTCGTCCTTGTTGATCCCTGATTTCTCTGATAACCCCGGTTGCTGCTTTATGGCGCGCTCTCACTGCCAGCAGGCGGCCAGACCTCTCTCCATATTCATACCATTCGCTACGATTAGCAAGATATTTTTCCGCAACCTTTCTTGCTGTCACTTCATTTATTGCTGCCTTTGCGATACCGATCTGCTCCAAAATATTATTTGTGTCTTCACCCCTCTCTATAACCAAAATCAGCTGGTACTCTACCGCTGTAAGTTTGGTATATGCAACCTTCATCGACTCTTGGGCACATCTCTGTTTCCTAAGACTAAAACTCAATGTTTCCCCCCGTACTCCAGCCTTTAAGGCGTCCCAAACCATCTTGAGCGAAGCTGTCCCCCGATTAAACTCTAAAAATTCCATTATCCAATTCCTCATATAAGCGCAATATTCGGGGTCCTTAAGGAGCCCACCTCTCAAAGTCCATCGCCTCATACTCAAAGCCATCCAGGTCGAGATCCTATATTAATGGGTTGTGATCTGACATAAACCGTGGGTATAATTCCATACCAGCTCGCCCTAACAACTCAAGAGATGCAAACAAATAGTCTAATCGAGCCAGCTTCACATGAGGGGATGAGTAGTATGTATACCCCGGGTCTGGTGCACACAACTTTACCCAAGCGTCTACCAACCCTAACTCCTTCTATAGCCGTACAATAGCGTTATATACCCGAGGCTTGCGACCTTGGTATCCCTTAGATGTGACAACGAACAAATCTTGCAGCCCATCCTAAGATCCATTAAAATTGAGATCCCCACAAAGAATATAGGGAGAGGGCCATCCTGCTAACTCCACTGCCAGAAAGTCCATTACAGCAGGACCGTCTGTTATTACACCATATATAGAACATAACGTGACGCGCCCTTGCCTGTAGTGACATTCCGTTACCACCCATCTTCCGATCTTATCTGCCTCGTGTATTTTAATCTATTACTCCGATCCAAAATCGCAACCCCCTTTGGTCTTGATGCCTTGTTCAGAACAGACAATGACCCTCATACCAAGTGAGCCTAAAATCCCTCTATTATTATACTCCACATGTGTCTCCTGTAAACAATATATATCATCCCTAAGGACGTTCAGATCTTCTGCTATATTTTGCCTTTTTCGGGGATCGTTTAATCTGCATATATTGACTGTTGCAATTCGAAGTCTCGTCATTTAGCCCTTAACGCTTCTATGCAAGTATAACCACTTTTTTTTATTTTTTATTTTTTCCCCTTCCCCCTCCCTTTTGGATATCCTCTCTCTGCTTTCATCGTATCTTGAACTTTTTTCTTCTTCTCTTTTTCTGCTCCATTAATCATGAACAACGCGTTACTCCTTTCTTTCCATTTTTTCCCAACCCTTGTGCCCCACCACGCATTTCAGCCCCCTTCTCAAAACCCCATCCCCCACCGTGCCCCTCCCTTTCATACCAACCTCCCCCGATCACGACTCCCAGCCACCCCCACCCCCCCCACCATCTGAGCAATCAGACCACTAATGGCCTGAATGATGGTGACAGAAGTGCCAACCGGCTACTCCCTCCCCATGACACCGCTTCCCTACGACTAACCCTCTTGCATCCCCCCCAGCCTCCAGCAAGCTAATCGTTTACTAAGATCACTTATAGCTTCAATACCATCAAATACTCCTTTGCTTGAATTTCTGATGTGAACATCCTAACTTTACCATTAACTACTGTCTTCAATCTTGCAGGAGCCAACAGAAAAGCTTCCCCTCCCCTATCAAGGAAAGGCTTAATCATCTGTCTTAATCACCATCTGCGCTCCACTGTAGCGTGGCAATAATCAGGTCGTACAAAAAAAGTCACATTCTCAGCGCAGCGAGGGGCGTCCGGACGGGCCTTCTCAAATATGGCTTGCCGCAATAAGAAATTAACGAAAAAAATAAATAACAGCCATCAGGATTGCAATCTCCTCGTTTGCTCAAAGGAAATCTGTGAACTCTTTGAATCTCTGACTCCCAATTCCAGTTTGCAAGTTCAGGAAAAGCAGCACTCAACAGCTTAATCATGAATGTTCTAATGTCCCCTCCCTCGGCCCCTTCCTCTAGCCCCAAAAATCGTAAGTTACTTTTCCTCTGCCTATTCTCAAAGTCCTCTAATTATCACATAACATCTGTTAATTGTCCACTTTGGATGACTACATGATATTTAAGAACCGCCATCTCCCCCTCAACCACTGAGGATCGGCTTTCAATAGTATTCAGTTTCTCCTCTATTTCAGATCACGATTTGGCTATCTTCCAAACCGTGACCTGCAGTTGTTTTGTAGCCACTCGGGCTTTTCAATTCTCTGCCTGTGTCTCATTCTGCAGTTCCCTCACAGTGCCATAAATCAGCTGTAGCATTTTGGTATCAGAACTGGCCATATTGTTCACCAGCTCCCCCGGGCAATTTTCGTTCGCAATTAAATTAGAAGTCAAAGCCGTGTCGGTAGGGGTCTGGGGGGCCTTCTAAGAGTGTGACAACCTAATTCCTGAATAATCCCACTTAAACGTCACTGCGGGGGAGTCCATGAAGCCACCTGAACCGGTTCTAAACATTATACGCTTATGATGGCGGCGCTGTGGCCGCACCGTGGGTCCCACTGCAGGGGACATGCTCTCAGCCAAGCTCTCGGCCTCTGACGAGCCCCTGCAGTCCTCATCGTTCAGATCATATCCACTGCTTGCTGCTTCTGATTCTGTCAGCGAGTAGAATTTATCTCCTCCTTCCTTAAGCCATTCGCCATTTCTTCCATCATACTCTGCTTTTTCAGTCTCCAACAACCGGTTTCTATCAGCATCTCCCCCATAACAGCTTCTGTCTTTTCCTGTGCCATCCTCTCTTTGACACAGGACTCAGGGCAGCCCTCAATCAGACTTTGAGTTTCCTTTGCCCTTTCTTGCTCTTGTACATTACTATGAGCCATAAGATGATCAAACCACCTTGCTTTCTGGTCCGGCCACTTAGCCTCATTAATCTGCCCCTCCCCCACAATCTTGTGGATTCTTAGAGTTCAGGCTGTTCTCCCCAGGCTTCAATTCCATGCATGCCTCCAATTCCACACTGCTTTCCTCTCCTGAGGCTTCCATAATGCTAGGGGGGGTCTTTAGGTAAGGGGCCTGAGTCCTCATAAGCGAGGAAGTCCGTTATACTTGGTTGTGTCTTATTTTGCAGTTTATCTTTAGGCTTATTATCGGGCTGGGCACCAGCAACATTTTCAAGCGAGCTCGACTGGTCTTGTACAGGATGAACTACCTTGTTGCACTATAAGTAATTTTAAAAAAAATGTATTTGTGTCAAGACTGACTTCCCCTCAACTGCAAATCTTTTTGCTGTACATCTGCACACAGCTTACGCAATACTTAGTGGCAGCCCGGTGACACGCACACCAGATATTGGGGCATCCAGATGGCAAAGGTTTAAGCTGTTAACTTATAGGTGAGGGATGAAGTAGTGATAGGCACACCAAATAGGGACACACCCAGACAGCAGTTTGTAATGCCATTCACTTCAGGCAGTCTATGAACCATTGAAAGCTGGCGTGGTGACGTGCACACCAAATAGCGGGACACCCAGCGGTTTGTGAGTGAATGAGAGTCCAGGAGAGACACAGAATACAGTTGTTTGCGCAGTGTTGCGCTCACCATTTAAAATAAATAAATAAGTAATAATAAACATTCTTTCTCATCCCAGCGTGGTGATGGCACACCTAATCAACACACTACTTGGAGCAAACCTTTGCTGTGTCCACAGCACAATGACTTGTGCACTTAAACAGAGGATGACATCTATCTTCTCAACATTATCTTCTTGCAGTATTTTCTCTCATTGAAATTTCCTGGTGATGCGCACACCACTGGAATTATACCAAGTCATCTATATTTAATATGTTTTTCAGTAACTACTGAAAGAAATTGGGGAATTTTTTTTTGTCTTTTCTATTATATTTGTTTTATTGTATGTTCAGGTGCATGAATAAGTAGGAACACTAATATCTCAATGTTTTCTTCTTTACACTATCACTATTTCTTAATTTGTCAATAGGATAACTTTTCTTCTATTTATTAAAAATGCAACCAGCATTTTTGATACACTGGGAGATCCTCCCATTCCATGGCACCAGTGGTTAGATGCCTTCAAAACTTATTTAGGGGCTATTGGGGCACATAGAATCCGCCCGAAAGAAAAATCCTTTTACTTCACTCATTGGGATTTGAGGGCAGGTCCACATTCAGACATCTTCCTGAAGTGGTGGTAGAAGCAGATGAAGAGTAAGATGAATATCAAGAAATGTAAAAAGAAAACAAAAAAACTGCCAACTAGATTTGACGTCCAGCCAAGTTGAGTGGTGTTAAATTTTGTAAAAGAATTCAGAGGACTTGAGAAGGTGTTGAGAGATATATTCATATATATATATATATATATATATATATATATATTTATTACACTTATATATATTATATATTATTAAACTTGTGGCTGAGTGTGATTTTTCAGAATTTCAGTAACCAGTTAGGATGCAACCAATATATTAGTCATTGTTCAGACAGGAGCATTCATCAACAAGTGTTCTCTTTGGGAAATCCTACATTAGAAAAAAGTAGCAGGGTAGCCAAGAGCATTAAAACGTCACAAAAATCTATTACAGAATTGGATGATAAGGCTGTTGAGTCAGTTATTCCTGTATGCTTGACTTCCGAAATGAAGAAGAGGAAGAACGATATTCCCAGAAACATTTTTTTAAATGCACTGACCTATGTTTCAGGTGTGGGAATCTGAGTTACGTCAAAGGTGGAAGGTTGTGCCCAGCAAAAAACGTTGTATGTAGATCATGTTGCAAACTAGGCCACTTTGCAAAACTTTGTAAGGGAGTCAGGAAAACTGAGACAAAAGTTGGCTGTGTTTCAGACCACAATAGTAGTGATGAAGAAGGCTTTTGCTGACTGATATGAAAGACATGGTGTTGGTTGTAAGCAATAGAAACATAAGGACTGGTGACCTTTCCAATTGTGTTGACCCATTTGTTAACATATTGGTGGCAGACAAGAATCTACATTTTTTGGTGGATTCTGGAGCACATATAACTGAATACAGAAGAATTATTCACAACAAATTGAAAGGATAGGCAGTTGTTACCACCCAGATCGTGCACCAGTTTCTTATTAAGGACACAAAATAGATTTAGTTGGGTATTTTGAGGATCCCTTGGAATTCAAAGGTAGACATAACCAAGGGAAGGTCTATGTTGCAGTAAAAGGATTAAATATTCTTGTTTGGTTCCATCTAGGTATGGTCGACATGATACTCAGTTCAGATGCAAAAGAACAGGTGTTGGTTATAAGAGATTCCAGTTTTGTAGAAGAAATATTGAATAACTTTTCTAAGATGTTTTCAGGGGAGTTGGGAAAGATAAAAGGTATTGGGCGGAAAATCAAGATGAGGGGAGTTCCTTTCAGCGTCAGAAGATTTGGACAAATAATTTACAGAACTGTGCAAAAGAGGGATTATTGAGCCTATTGATTAGTCAGTTTGGCTTTCTCCCTTGGTAATAGCTAGAAAAAAGAATGGTGAGTTTAGAGTAAGTATAGATCTTCATAGTCTTGATAGAGAGATTTGGATAGATTCTCACCCTTTCCCCAACTTCACAGAAATGTTTCGATACGGTTGCAGGGGCAAAATTGTTTACAAAACTAGACTTTGTTGCTGTTTACCATCAGGTTGATTTGGATCCAGAATCTAGACACCTCACTGCATTTGTAGTGCCAACAGGGACTTTCCAATTCTGTAGGATGCTATTTGGCCTTGCCTCTACCGTGTCAGTATTTCAGTGCCTCATGGTAAATCTTCTTAAAGTTGTGAAGAATGTTACAATCTGCCCAGACGATGTTTTAATATATGCTCATGGTAGACAGACTCTTGACGACATATTGAACCAAATTTTGAATATATTTCAAAATCAAGGTTTAGTCTTTAAACACAAAAAAATTTAAATTCTGCAAAGAATCTGTAGAATATCTTGATCATACAATTTCCAGCACTAATATTAAACCCAGACCAGGATTGGTCAATGCTTTGTTACAAGCACCCCTACCCACAGACAAAGCTGGTGTGAAATCTTTTCTTGGGTTGAATGAATTTTATTCATGTTTATTTTTTATTAAATTTATTAAAGAAATGTAGAATTTGTATGGAACGAATGCTGAAAATCTGCATTTGATTATATCAAGAGATAACTTGTTGAAGTTGTAAGTTAAGTTTTCTAATCCTATGATTCATTATTAACATGTTCTTAGTTGATGCAAGCAAGCATGGCTTAGGTGCTGTATTGACCCAAAGGAGTGCTAATGAAGAACGAACCGTTGGATTTGCATCAAGGGTACTTAGAAATGCTGAATTGCACCATTCAGTCATTGAAAAGGAACTCTTGGCATGTTGGTGAGCCATAGAAAAATTCAAGCGCTACTTGTGGGCTATGAAATTTAGACTTCAGACAGATCATAAACCAATGGTATATACAAATTAGATGGAACCTCTAATAAGAATAATACTGGATAATAGTGAACCCTACATAGTTTTAATGGGAATCAGGAGTTTAGCTTAGCCTTCTGGCTTGTGGGCCTGTTCCCCTGTCGCCTAGTAACTTTTCACCTACTTATCCTGCTCTGTTTTAGCCCATTTATTTTATTTTTTCCTTTTAAGATGGCTGTCTTTGTTTAGAGTTAGAGCAGTGTTTTGATTTGTGTTATCAGTGCCACTCTGTAAAGGCGTCACTATCAGTGTCAAAACCAAGTGATGGACGTAGGTGTTCACATCATGTCCCTTTCCCCACTTACATATGACAGGAACATAATGTGCTTTAGGTGGGAATTGTTTACATAATTGCCGCCACAAGCCTGCCCCTTATCTATGGTTTGGGAACATACCTCGGTCAGGTGTCCTACAAGATCTGTATAAATGCATCTCACACAAAGTTAACAGAGGGATTCCTTCCTAATGCTATTGACGCCAGCTATGCTGCATGTCGTTTTGACGCAGACCCGGCCTTTGTGTCACCACAGAGTCTGAGTTAGAGATCTCACTTCAAGGTAACAAGAGTTGGGGGGGGCTTTTCTCATGGGCATGGTACTGGCAGATTAGGTTTAACACACCTAGCTGTCATTAGGTTAGAGATTAGGTTCTCCATGCTAGGGTTTTAGGGTATTTTACATTTCATGTTTATTGCAAGATGGTGGGGCCTTTGTATTCACCACCCTCATCATTACAATTCTTCTTATTCTTCTTCTTGCATTATCCTAATCATTGCAGCTCATGCATTTTATTGTAGGTTGCAGTCTTTTTAATTAACCTATTGAAAACTTTCCTGCATCTCCTTTATTGCCTGTGTGTGACTGAGACTTTTTGTGACATGAGAAAAGGATAACTTCCGCTCCACCACTACTCACCTGAGATGTGTCATTTTGGAGTCCATGCGTAAAGGCTGCCAGAAATCACCTTTTACTGTTCGGGTTTTTGGTGAGGTACTACTTGATAGCTGGGAGGGTTGGGCCGACAGTTGTGACTTGTTGTAGTATTGGCCTAGTCGCCTACAAACAAAAATGCTGTAATCCCTAAACCAGCAGTCTTGCCTAGGAGCGAGAGTACAACTATGACAAATCCCTTTGTTTTTTTGCCTGCTGTGCCATTCCAGTTTGGATTGGGCTGTATGCAAATCAGTCTTGACCCTGTTCCCCAAGAACAGATGGATTAAACCCAGCTCTGTGATTGGGGGTGAATGTTTGATTGGTTCCGCATTCTGTTCATTTGTGTTTGTTTGCTTTTGTCGCCCTAAGTGTGCCGGGTATGCCAAGATGTGCATCCTGGGCTCACTATGCTACTGGATTCAAGCTAGCCTGGTTGATGAAGTGTGATACCTTGAGACTGGTCCCAGGATGCCTGTTACCAGTCCAGAGAGGACCTGGCCTGGCAGTTGGGGCTGGACTGAGGTAAAGTTTACTAGGGAACTGGATTCCAGAGCAGTGTTGGATTTTGTGAGAGGTTTTCATGAGGGAGGGAAGATTTGATCTCTGACAGTGGTGTGCAATTCATCTGAAAAGAGGTAGAGACATTTCTTCAGGAAAATGGTACTGTGCATTTAAAGAGTTCACTCTTTCACCTCTGTACCAACGACCTAGTTGAGCACTTCAACAGAGCACTAGGTGAGTGTATATGTTGTTCTATCTAGCATAAGTGTGCAATACCATTAGCTTTAAAAACTATGGTTTTAAAGGACAGTACCTCTCTCAACAAAACATGTATCTCCTTTCGAATTAATGAGGGGGAAGAAAGCACTCTACAAGCTTGGATGTCTAAGTGGCTTAAACAAAATATGTCACTGTGAGAAACAACGATAAGAATGCACAAGTGAAACAAAAAGTTATTTGACAAAAAGATTTGTGGTAATACTGTCTGTGTAAATGGTCACCAACTTGTGGAATGTGTATAAAATTGTGAAAGAAGAACCCAAGTGGGGTTCTCCTGAAGTCCAGGGTACCAGAACCAAGAATGTTGATGAAACTACTACAGAGGAGGGTTTAGTAGGCAAACATGAAGTTCATAAAATTTCTAAACACACAAAGTTACCTCTAAGGTTTGGGTAACTATTTTCTTCCCTTTTTTTCTTTTTTTTCTGATTTTATCATAGGTTGACAGTATAGGTCGTATTATTTAAAATGTTGTTTTTGGTATAGTCATAAATGTACATAGAGTAGACACGAATTAAGCTTGAATAGTGTATATAAAGTAGGCACGGTGAAAGCATTATTGTGTTTCATCTCGGTAATAGTGTATTTATTTGTTTGTTAGACTGCACAGATATAAGAAGAGTCCTTTTTCAAGTTTGTAAAAGTAAAAGCAATATGTAGTGCCGTGCCTCGCGGCTGGACAGCCCTGTCAGTGCGAGCTTAACATCAACCTGCTTGTGAAGAGTATTGTGAAACAGAAAGCAGTTGAACAAGCGAGAGCCAGCGAGTTTATGGCGGCCTGTGGGGATGGTACGTTACACTAAAACTCTCAATAAACCATCTTAAAAACATAACATTCGTGATAACTACACATGGATCTTAAGGCCAGTTCTCGTCCCGTGCGTGCTATCCATCCCAGTTGATAAAATGAGTGTGATTGAACGAACTATTAGTAGCTTGTGTTATTAACAGGCTTTAAAATTTTAGAATAGCGTGCGTTATAATACACAGTTATTATTATTTTAAACATTGTTTTTTTACATTATAGTGTTGTTTAGATTTACCACTGTACTTAACTGCTGCTTTGTATCCAGCAAAGAATATCCGGGTATTTCCTGCCTCTGCTATGTTTACGTAGATATTCCCCGATAAGACGGACTACAGGCCAGGTGCCATTTTTGTTGGGTAACCTTTAATACGTTTAACTTTTAATCTGGATATTGTGCACCCTAGTTGTGTTCTAACTTATTTGAGTCCCATGAAAGGGATTTGCATTATTTAAACTCCCGGGGCAATTAAAACTTATTTGGGACACGAAGGAATTTAGATCCCTGTGGAACTCTTTGTACTTTTGTCCAATGCAGAGAACGAAGTTCGCACCAACAATGTAGGTGTTCGGTGATTGGACCGACCAGTTTGACGTAAGGAGACAGCCAGTAAGGGTTGCTTTTATTTTCAGTAAAGAATGTTAAGTGATACCTCAACCTCTGAAGCATTTTTTTCTGTGCGGACCGGCGTACCTGGTATTCCTCAAAATGTGGTACCACTTAAGCTGTTTAACCTGCGATTTCCTCTCACCGGCTATGCCTGGAGGATTTCACTGCACACGTTTTTTTTATTTTACATATGTGGTGCCAAATGTCCGTACGATACGTCAGCATTATGTGAAAAGTAAATATTTTCCAGCATAGTGCTAATATTTATTTTATTGTTTGTTTTCCCAAAAAAATGCGAGCATTTAGAAGTATTTTGTGTTCACAATGAAAATATAAATAGCGAGGTTTCTTCCGGTCTCGTCAGTCCAAATCTTAATAATAACCTCTTTAGAAAAGGAGTCTTTAAAGAGTTGCTCGTTTCCCCACGTATTCTCCTTTTGGAAGGTCATTAGCTTTTACATTTTTATTTTTATAATTGTTTATTTAGATGTTATTACCTGTAACTAAAACCAACTAATCCTTCTAGGGAAAAAAACACCATGTTGAGAGACTTTTTCTAATAATAGTCATGGCCACTGGAATTCTGCGTCCATAGAGGGCCAAATTATGCGTCAATGTTGACTAAATTGTGCCACATAATGGGACCCATTTTGTGATAGTAAGGCGTCACTATTTTGTAATTTTTTACATTGAACACCGCCTAGACATAGGCTGCACCTCATTGGTAGCAGTTAACACTTAAAATTAGCAACATAAAAATGACCAGGCAACTATTGCAAAGGTCCTTTTACTACTCTGCAACATATGTCGCCGAGTTTTTAGTAATTTATGAACCATTTGAGCTAAAAAATATATATTTTAAAAAAATCTGCAGATGATGGATTATGTGGCAAATGCGGCAAATCAATTATTACGTGAAAAACGCTGCAACCGCACAATCGCATAATTGCAGTGGCCCGGATAATACTTAAGGCACTTTAATTATATATTTGGGTGTTTTGCAGATTTATAGAGCCTAGTTTCACCTGGTAGAGTATACTGGCGCTGAGCAGGCTGAGAACAACTGGCTTTTCAGGGGATGTCCAAGCATCGATTTTGGTTATGCCCTTTGATAGCTCCCATCTCTTCGGAGACCAGGCAAACTCAGCACTGGAGCTCTTATAGGATAGCAGAGCTATAGCTAGGTCCTTTGGCCTTCCATGACGCCTCGCTAACCCCAGTCTGCCTTTCACTCATTTTATGGCCACAGAAGGGGCATCCAGCCTCTGCCTGGCAGAGGACATGGTACCCAAAGACCCCATCGGTCAGGCAGCCAGAAGTTGTGCCAGTCCACCACCCCCCAGCAGATGCATCCTCCAAACCCATTTAGTTTGAATTTCTTTCATCATGTGTATCCAGTGGGCGGAAGAAAATGCCATCACCTGTCCCACTGCAGGTCTATAACATCGGACAAATGAGTTCTCCAAATTGTCTGACTGGGCTACTCCCTCCCCTTCGTAACTACCCCTTCACCCATACCGCCTATAGAGGGCCATCTTACCACGCTGCTCCAGGAAGTGACGGCTCTCTTGGCCAAGGGAGCCATTGAGAGGGTGCCAATGCCAGAAGTTGGTTGTGGTTGATCTTCCCACTAATTTTGACACTGAAGAAGGACAGAGGTTTTTGTCCTGTCGTAGACCTGTGTCCTCTCTTACTTCCTCAAGAAGGAGAAGTCCAATATGCTCATGCTCGCTCAAATCTTGCCTGCCCTGGACCCAGGAGTCTGGATAGTAGGGTTGGACTTGTAGGATGCATACTTCCAAATACCTTTCTTACTTGCCCACAAGCAGTAGGCCACAAGCATTTTAAGTTTGCTGTGCTCCCTTTTCGCTTTACTAGTGCCACTTATGTGTTCACTAAGATGATGTTGATGGTTGTAGCTCATCTGACAGATCAGAGGTTGGTGGGGGGTGGGCGACAGTCTTCGTCCATCTCGACGACTGGCTGTTCAAAGTGGGCTAGCCTTGGGCTGTCGTCTCTCACCTCCAAACTACGGAAGACCTCCTGCACTTGCTAGGGTTCACTATCAATGTATCAAAGTCACACCTGACTCCCTCTAAGATGCTCCCTTTCATCAGAGCGCTTCTGGACACAGTGCAGTTTGGGCCTATCCTCACAAACAGCAAGTCCAGGATATTCAGGCAACAATACTGACATTTTATCCTCTATCCTGTATTTTGATGAGACTGACTCTGAGGATACTGGGCCTCATGGCCTCCTGCTTGTGACACATGCCAGCTGTCCTATGCAGGCTCTGCAGTTGGACCTGAAGTTCCAGTGGGCACATCATTATAGGAATCTCTAAGACATGCTCCAGATCTTCAAGAGCATTGTGAAAGACCTGCAGTGGTGGCTAATAAACCATGATTCAGTCAGCAGCAGACCCCTCTCCCTTCCCCAACCAGATCTGACAGTGGTGACAGATGCTTCACTCCTGAGTTGGGGCGGCCATCTGGGAGAGGTGGAGATCAGAGGCATCTGGTCTCAGGCAGAATCCAGACTCCACATCAACCTACTGGAGCTCAGGGTGATCCGGGTGGCATTATAAGCCTTTCTACCCTCTTTCAAGGGAAGCCTACTGCCGGTGTTCATGGACAGCACCACCACCATGTGGTACTACCACAAACTGGGGGCTGGGGGGTTATGGACCATTTGTCAAGAGGCCCTGCTTCTCTGGACATGACTAGCATGTCAGGGCATATCCCTGGTGGTTCAGCCCCATGGAGGCTCTCCGAATGCCAGGGCAGACTAACTCAGCCTACATTGCCTAGCGGATCGCAAATGTTGTCCCTATCCAGAGGTTGTGCAACGTCTCTTTCAGCAGCTTAGATCTGTTTGTCCCTGCTGAGAATGCGCAGTATCAGCAGTTCTGACCACACTGGAGTTTCGAAAGCGGCTCTCACTTGGAGGTGCTTTTCGTCTCGAGTGGAGCTCATGCCCTCTGTACGCCTTTCCACCCAGATTACTCTTCTCAAGAAGATCAGGAACGACTAGACCCAAGTCATCCTTGTGGCTCCAGATTGGGCTCTGATAGTTTGGTATCCCGAGCTGTTGAGCATGGAAATCGGTGCTCCTATCAAGCTGCCCCTGTGGGAGGATCTTCTGTCATAGCAACAGGGAAGGGTTCTCCACCCGAACCTGTAAACGCCTTCATGCTTGGAGATTGAGCAGGGATCGTTCACAGCTTTCAACCTTCCATTCGAAGTCTGCAGTGTTATCTTGGCAGCTAGGCATCCCTCCAAGAGTGCATGCACCTTCCATTGGGACGAGTTTGTGGCATAGTGTGCACAGAAATGGGTTGATCCTCTTTCTGCTCCCCTCTCCTCGGTCCTTCTCTTTATCCTATCTCTTGGTCAGAGGGGCTCTGTTCTGGGCACCTGAAAGGCCATTTGTCTGCCATCTTAGCCTTTCTGCAGTTGCCAGATCAGCTGTACCTCTTCAAGTCCCCTGTTTTACATAGTTTCTTGACAGGTTTTCAACAAATTTCCACCTTCACCCTTCAGTATGCCTCAGTAGGACCTTAATCTGGTCTTAACTTTTCTCACGTGCACTCCCTTTGAGCCATTTCACAATTGTCTTCTCAGACTCCTTACCATCAATCGAGATGCATTCCTGGTGGCAATAACATCTGCCCAAAGGGTCAGTGAGCTTCAGGCTTTGTCATCCAAGCTTCCATACATGAACATCTACACAGACAAACTGGTTCTTCTCACTAGAGCTTCCTGTCAACTGAAAGTTGACAGTCCCTTTAATGTCGGCCAGTCCATCACCCTGCCTACTTTTTAAGCTCTGCCACGTCCTAGGCCCAAAAAAGTATTGTCGTTTTAGCTTGACAGCACAAAAGAGATCTGAGTAGAGGACTAATTCTTGGTGGGGTATGTCGGAGTGAAGAAGGGAAAGGCCGTGCAGAAGCAGACCATCTCCAATGGGTCATGCTCTGCTTAAAACCTGCTACGCATTGGACAAGAAGTAACCCCTTGAGGTTAGGCAGGGGCAGAGGATATTGCTTAGGTATCTATTCTAAGGTAATACATCTGCGGCTAGTAGTGTCTGTCAGATGAACAAGTTACTTTTCTTTGGTGATGCCTTATCTAGTATAGACTCTAATTAGACGCAGATTCCATACCGACCAATCCATCCTGCCCACTCTGTGAATGGATTTCTAGGGACAGGCTTTCTCCTTTTCAGGGTGCTAGTTTTCCACACCAGTGGTCAGTATTCTGCTTGGTTCTGCGTTTATGGCATAGCAAAGTTGCAAAAAGAAACTGACATCCGCATGCTGGGGTGGCTCCTATATAGGCAAATTGCATGTCAGTTCTGACATGGCCGACGGCGCCACCTTGTGGTCTGATTCCTGTTTGGTGCAGATCTGATCATATTCCTGTGTATCAAGAACGTGTCTCCAAAATCAGTGTGAAAAGCGTTTGGGGGTCCTTTTAGTAAGCTGTTCCTAGGAAAATGGGGGTGGGGGGGCATAAACACATTGTATATCACTAATTTATATGGGGAAGGGCCAAAAGAGTGGAGCTTCTAGGCCATTTCACGTACTTGTATTTTTAAAAAGGGATAACACTATATCTGGTCTTAGCAGCAGATGACAAGAAAGAACCCACTTGTCATAGTCACCACATGAGATATTGCACAAAAAAAAGCAAAAATACAAACATCCCCTTCAAGGTTTACAGATAACTTTTCACAGTGGAAATGCAGAAAAACACACTGCTTATGTTGGGCATGTGCACGAATTTAGGATGATTTAGTATTTTACAGAAGTGGAGCTTCAATTTGGACACCTGCTTTGTTTAACCTGTAAGTGCTTTCCATTGAGGGTTATTTCCATGAACTGAGCATAAAGCCACAATGCGCCCTGCCCTGCGTACATGATCAAAAATACCAGGGCAGGATTAATTTATTAATTAATTTATTTTTTACTAAATCTTGGAGACTACAAGGGAGCCTCAAGGTTCCCTACAATCTCAGACTGCTCCCTGACTCCTCTGGGAGCCGGCATTGCTCCCACATGCAAGGAGCTGATGAAAAATGGGGCTCTCTGCATGCAGGAGGAATAGATTAATCTCTTTCCCTGTCTTTATGTCTGCAGGCAGGGTGTAAGTGGGAGCATTTTGGCAGCTCCTGCTTGCTGGAAGTGGAGTTAATGTTGGCTTTTACTTGGCGGGAGCTGTTACAGCTCCTGCCAAGCAAAAGCAGATGGCTACCTCCCCGAGGGTGGGCACCTTGGGAGATAGCAGGAGTCTGCCCTGGCTCCAGGAGGGGGCTCCCCTCCTTAGTTTAAATAAATGAATTGGCCCCAGGGAGGGGGTGCCTTCCCCCGCATAATTCTTAGATTATAGCTCAGGGGACGTGGTGGTCCTTGGGTGGGTGGGGGGTATGAAGGGGACTTGATGGGGGGGGGGGGGGGTCCACACAGTCCCTCATCATTTTCTTGTGGTAGCCCCAGGGAGTTGGTGGTCGCCAGGGACTGGGGGGGGTGTCTTGCAGACCTCCCACATATCATTTTAATGTTGTAGCCCTGGGGAGCTGGTGGTCCCTGGGCTCGGTGGTGGGGGTCATCTGTGCGGCCCTCACATAATTTTATTGTTGCCCCATGGAGGTAGTGGTCCCTGGGGGGGTCGGGGGGGGGTCAATGCCCCCATCCCCAGGTATTTCTTCACATGTAACCCACAGGAGGTAGTGGTCCTTGGTGCTTTTGAAAGCCCTAGGACAGGGGCCCAGTGCGCCCCCTCCATTTTTATTTACTAGGGATGCCCCCGGGACCTGGCCCACCTGGAGGCAGAAATTGAAAGCAAGCGTGAAAGACTGCGCTTGCTTTTTTTAAATTTGTTATTTTTTAAATTTCATGGCAAAATTAGTGAATCATCGCAAATTTCGCCGTGAATAAAATACAAAAAAAGTCTTTTTGCCCTGGCAGGACCAAGGGTAGGGTATTCTTACCCTGCCACCTTTTATTTTTTTTTCATTTATTTTTTCTTGGGACTCGGCTAGCTGCCAACACTTCCTTGTTGAAGTGTTGGCAGCCAATCAATTCTCAGCACAAGATCTGGGCTATTCGCAAAGTATTCGCACTTCTAAATATACAAATTTGGATTTCCATTAATATCTCAAACTACTGAACTAATTTACACCAAATAACAAAGTGTGATCTGCAGACCAAAATGTACCCTTCTGCCAAATTCTGTCCTGTGGTTCGGGCTGCGGGCGTGTCTAAAGTATCTATGGGAATTAACATGAGCAACACATTTTTTTTGCCCTCCCTTTTCCTCAGCCTCGCTTGACAGATCAACCTGAAACCTTCCATGCAAAACAAGACTCAACTTGACGCTTATTTTTTGTAAAATTTCATAATTTGTCAAATGGCGCCAGAGATACAACCAAGTTAAAAAAAAATATATATATATATGCTTTCTCTATGGAACCTAGGTCCTAACTATAACTACCTACTGGCAGCCACGAGAAGGTTCTATCTATCTATCTATCTATCTATCTATCTATCTATCTATCTATCTATCTATCTATCTATCTATCTCACTTTATCCAATATCTCATAATTATTTGTTTTATTCTCCACACAATTCAACTCTTCAATATCCTTTTTTAAATTTAGACAACAAATATCCACTGGCGGTTCACTTCCATTCAGAACACACAGTAAGACAGATGGAGAATTTGAGATACATTGGTATGGAGGAATTCGAAGTAAGTAGAAGAGATAGGGAACTGGAAAAGACTTTGAGAGCGAGGAAAAAGTTTTTTCATCAATTACTTTCAAACTGTAAATTGTGGTCTTAACATAGACCGTGAGTTTACTGCATTCTTGTGAGATTTGACGTACAATGGGGGGGTCAGGAATGCAGGCGGTAATAATGTTGTCCTCTGTGGTTGCAGGGCTGACATACTGCTTATTGGTGTTTTAATTTTCTCTGATTACGTATGGTTAGTAAGTGGTTATTTTGTGACCGGATGTGGTGGTTTAATAGATATTGGATTGATTTGCTTTTTTTCTCTATTTCGCTCCTTAAAAATGGTTAGTTTTTGATTCAGTATACAGTGGTATCCTCCTGTTTTCAATATAGGCTGTGCTGGTGATTAGAGTTATATGTGCAGGGCTCCGTCAGACCAGATTCCAATTAATGCAAAGGATTGTATTTTTTTGCCACTCATTTAGCTTTTTCAAAATGTTTTTTCCCTCGGGTTACTAGGGCATTATAGCCCCAGTTTTGAGTAATTATTATGTAGGTGAACAGGGGTTATCATACTAGATTTAAATTCATGTCGAGTTGAGGGTTAAAGGCAAAATAGCCATAATATAGGTTATGCGGTTGAACTGAGTTACATGTGCATGAGTCTATTTGATTAGACCCTTAATATGCCAGGTTGAGGGTTTGTGGCTGAATAGCTGGTGTAGCGAGATGAAAACGTTAACTAGTGTGATTAAATGAGGTTTATGGTTTGATATTCCACATGGTTATTTCATGTTCTAGCAAACGTTTTCATGTTTTTGGTGGTGGTGAAAATGGAGGTCAGAGGAAGTGTTTGCACTTCATTTTTTCTTTTAATGTTTTAATCTGCCCTTTAGATACGATCCTTTTTCTGGCTTCCAGGTTGTGTAGTCCCTCTGCCTTAGATTCGGTTAATCAGGCAGTAGAAACAAATGGCTTATAAGTTTATCGACTACTTTAATGAGGATTGAGGCAACACTGCTGAAATAGCATGACGGTAGTGTCGCTCATCACTAACCCGAAGTCCAAGGTTCAATACTGTACATGGCTAAAAAGGTTTGACTACATCATTGGTATGTGGAGTGGATTTTCATTTTATATTTTTATCCTTCATATTTTTCTTTTTCACACATGTAGATATTTTGTCCAGGATATATTCATAATTCGAATATAGTGCACCAAGAGATGCACCTTTTTTTCTTTTGCATCCTTCTCTAATATCTTTTCCGTGAAGCTGAATTGGCGGGTTAACTGATGCTGGACATTGGTTGTTTACATTTTGACCTAAAGGAGTCCTCCTTCCTGTTTAGTGTAGGGGATATCCCACACATAGGTGTACTAGATTAACATAGATGTATATACACTGGTTTTCTTGTGGTTCGAACAGCTATTGATCTGATGGACGAAGAGGAAACGCTGTGAGAGAAATGAGTCTAAAGACCATTAGGTTTTAGGGTTTCTGGTTCGATTAACTAGGGTGTGTGTGTGGTAGGTTGCTTGTTGTTGCAGTGAGATAAGAGGGTATCATTTGAATGTTGGTTTGTGTTTTCCACACAGGGTGTACCATATCATGGGGATTTTTGGATGGTTCAACGGATGGAAGATTTTTAATTAAGGTCATTTGTGTAATGAGGTACTTGTTTGCAGTCAGATTGGGATGGTAGAAATTATAACGTTGATTTATGGAGTGTTTAATACTGGGCACAGAAAATGGGGTCTTTGGAGATGGTTCAGGAGGCTAACTTTTTTAACTGTGAAGTAATCTGGCGTGTATAGTGAATGTTAAATTTTTAAGGATATAGCCCAGGCCATTTTTAGGATGTGTTGTAATCTGTCTGTGGGTTTTTAACCACGCCCACTGCTCGCCCATCACTCGTTCATGGGCTTGCCTTTCAAAAATCCTTTATCATCATTGGTAAATGTTTTACGTTTGTTCCCCCTTGAGGTGGTTTTGTTACCGCTTTAGCCATTGACCCTGTTACATGGACAATTGCACAATTGCCAATACGTTTGGCTGCAAATAAACTTCTTTTTCCTTTTGTGCCTCTCCTTCACACTCATGGCGGCCATGGCGCTATGAAATGGTTTGCTTAGGTCGACTGTTTTACTTTTCATTTTCAGTTTATGTGGCGAGAAAAGTCTAGTTAGGAATTTACAACGCTAAGTGCTCTAAGTCCAGGAAACGGGAGACCCATTGCATTGCAAATGCTTGTTAGGGCTGGTGGTAGAAAAGGAGCGCTGCCTGGCTGTATGGGAAGCATTATGTGTGAAGTATGTTGCATTGTGAATGGTTTGTTTTGTAGAAGTTTCTTATGGTTTAAGTTGGCGGTTGGATCGTGTGAATTATGCATAGTCACTTGAGATAACTAAGCTAACTCTAACTCAAGTGGGCGTTTCATCATTAGCATGAAAGAGTGGCCCCCTGCTGTTGAGGGAACACACTGCACTGCACAGCCATAATATTACTAAACCAGGTGCTTGGGCAATAGTGCTGTCTGGGGATGCTTTAATTGAGAGTAGTTTAAGTTTATTTATTTTAGACTGGTGTATTATACATAATCAGAGTTTCTGACATCTGTTGACAATAATGAAGTATTTCTTTTCCATAATTTATTATTTTGTAATTGTTCCATCTACTGCTTTGGGTTTCAAGATGGGGACATAGTCAGATGGGTCTCCTATCTTTCTAGAAGCAGTAGGGCCCAGAGCCTGTCTTACAAACTGAATTAGATCTCTCCATGTAATTGTAAATTATATTCCGTTGCCCGTATTTATCAACAGAACATGGTTTTTGGGCTCTTTTCACATACTGTCACATACTGTTAGAAGTTAACTTTACAGTGTAAAATCAATCTTATTTTAGTTCTGTCGTCCTTATTATTAAAAAAAAATATATAAAACTAAAAATCTGTCAGTAGATGATGACTGCCAAGTCGATTCAATCTCACCATTTTCCATCTACACATGACACCCAATTACTACATGCAATTCAAATCTATACTTGCTTCCTCAGTACCTTAATGCTGGTGCGATTTGCCGAGGTCTTGTTTAATGCAATTATTGTTTCTGCCTTCATCAGTTTATCTCGAGGTTCGCTCCTTTATTCACCATCCTTTCTGTGTCAAAGTATTTACCTAAAGCCTGTTTTCTCAGTGCACCCCAGCATCCCTTATGCTTTTCTCATTGTTTGTCTATTTGATTAGCTACTTTGAGATTATCCAGTATGAAAACACCAAGGCACCTGTCTTTCCACGGCATGGCCAGGAAAGGATCCTTTTGGATGTGCCCATATCTAACCTAACTATTTTGGGCCAGCAAATGGCTATGGTATCATAATGAGTGAATTCTGGCTCCTAGAAATGAGTTTGCAGAAGATTTAGAAGCGCACACGAGGATGACATCGGAATTGATGGAACAGGCTCACATTCAGAGCATTTCACCTGGTTACCCTCTTCCCACTAAGATTGTGAAAACAAGATGGCAGTCGCAACACAGATCAAATAAAATCATTGGTGGTGAGCAGCAAGTCGGGAGGCGACATACAGTACTTTCAAAAGAGAATGAGATTGCCGACGCGTTCTAGTTCCTGTTGCCTGCCCACATCAAGGAAGTTCATTTGACAGACTGGCAATGAAGAGCTGTGTATGAGAGATGCTCAATCAAAGAAAAATAAAACAAAAAGCCCGGGATATGGTTTGAAGCCATGGCACCCTTCCGCACTTCCATACGGTGACCGTTCCTGAGGGCTGAGATGGCCTAAAACCCAACACGATCCCTCTGCATCTCTATAGGAGAGAGAGAGAGAGTGTCTCACACATCAGCGCATATAGATTTTAACATGACAGTAACTGCAGGGCTGTTGCCTGAGGGAAATAGCTACAGATAATTACCCACTGAAAAAAGCACAAATAAACAAGGTAAAGGAAGTAGGAAGTGGAGATACCCATCCAAGTTCAAAGTCCTTCTATATAATAATAATATTTGTTTCGGACTTATTGAGAAACAGAAATGGGAAATTACCCACTGATGATAAAACAGGGACTCTAACACAGTTCCACCCTATATTATTCCCTCATGATAACACCTCAAAGAACTTAAACAATACTAAAATAATATGCAATAGAATTGACAACCCACAACCTCCATCAGAGAGAAGCAGCAGTAAGTAAAAGGTGGTAGATAGCACCGAAAAACACTCACCTGACCTATGTGATTCATAAAATATTTTCTCAGGCTCAGGATGATGACATCCCTCGGCATCCAGTAAACACAAATCACCCAAAACACCTTCAATCAAAAATGTTTTCCAAGTACTTAAACCAGATAAAACACAAGCAACTCAGACCTTTTAAGGTGCAGAACAAATGCCATGATTACAGAAATCATTCAAGGCTTAATAACTTGTACCTTAGAGGAACCAACAAGGAAATCCCAGAAATAACATAAGACCTGCACATAAAAAAAAAAAAATATATATATATATATATATATATATATGTGTGTATATATATATATATATATTCTGAAAGCTTCTATAAATCCAGGACGGCACAGAAATAATTCTTTGGAAGACTTGCAGAGTCTACATGAAAGGAAAAGAAAGCTCAGCCCTAATGTCCTGGCTAGGGTCTACTTCTTTTGGGTGAAAACAGAAATTTTTGAAGTCTGAATTAAACTGGAACATGATACTTAATGAAGAGGGTACAATTATTAAATTCCAAGAAGTCTCAACTTAAACTCTGAACAGAAGGAAGGAATTCAAAGAAATAACACCATTGCAGAATAAAAAAAAAATCCTTATTGATGGGGCTTCCCATTGCAACTTTTATTTCCCTTAAATAGTGCAAAGAAGGAAGCAGTGATAATCTTAAAACCAAGCTCTGGTTTTAAAGGAATGTTATATGATAGTGAACGCATTATAAGTAAATACCATAGGAATGAATATGTATTTGTGTGGAACCAAATTACTGTAGAGTTATATTGGTGTAGGTTAAAAGATCCGGTTAAAGTTGTACTGTCAAGTCAGTCCTGAAAATTTGTGTTTAAGGAATGCCCTCCTGTCATCTGTGCTGCTGCCAGAGAATGTCAAACACCATAAATTATTCAGTTATCTGAGACACATTTACAGCATTAGAGTGTCATATGTGGGCCCCGGGAAGTTCAGGTTCAGCCACCCAGAAAAATAAAATCATTGCAGGTCTGTGGAAGGCAAGTAATGTTTTGTGGAAGTGTAGGAGGCTGGCTTGGCTTATAGTGGGTAACTTGTGGTACTTGCACCTTGTGCCAGGTCCAGTTATTCCTTATTAGAAGAATAGATGTGTTTCTAGCAGCTTAGGCTGTTAGAGGTAGCTATGGCAAAGCAGCTTAGGCTGAACTAGGAGACATGCAAAACTCCTACTATACCACTTATAGCACTATATATAGAGTTACTAAAAATAAAGATACTTTATTTTAGTGACAATATGCCAAAAGTATCTCAGAGGATACCCCCACTTAGGAGGTAAGTAATATACACAAATTATATGTACACAAACCAAAAATCAGGTAAGTAACAATAAGAAAAGTAGTGCAAACAATGTTGAATCACAATAGGATGCAATATGTAGAAATAGGCCTAGGGGCAACGCAAACCATATACTCCAAAAGTGGAATGCGAATCACGAATGGACCCCAGGCCTATGGTAGGTTGTAGAGGGTCGCTGGGACTGTGAGAAAACAGTAAGGGTGTCCAAAATACCCCACCCCTAGACTCTGAAAAGTAGGAGTAGAGTTACCCTACCACCCCAGAAAGACAGTATAGTCGAGATAGGGGATTCTGCAAGAACCACAACTGCTACCAAAGCACTGAAGACGGATTCCTGGACCTGAGGACCTGTAAAAGAAGGGGACCAAGTCCAAGAGTCACGTAAGTGTCCGGGGGGGCAGGAGCCCACTAAACCCCGGATGAAGGTGCAAAAGGGCTGCCTCCGGGTGGAGAAGCCGAAGATTCTGCAACAACAGAAGGTGCCAGGGACTTCTCCTTTGGTGAGAAGATGTCCTACAGCATGTTGGAGGATGCATGAGTGTTTCCATGCAGAAATACCGCAAACAAGCCCTGCTAGCTGCAAGAGTCACTGTTGAGGATTTTGGGTGCTGCAGGGGCCCAGGAAGGACCAGGATGTCACCCCTTGGAGGAGGAGACAGAGGGGGCGCTCAGCAAGTCAGAGCCCCCACAGAAGCAGGCAGCACCCGCAGAAGTATCGGAACAGGCACTTAGAAGATCTGAGGGCAGTGGTCGACTCAGAGTCACAAAGGAGGGTCCCACGACGTCGGAGTCCAACTCAGCGAGTTGGGCAATGCAGGATGGAGTGCTGTGGGGACCCAGGCTAGGCTGTGCATGGAATCCTTGGAAAAGTTCACAGAAGCCGGAGCAGCTGCAGATCTCGCAGTACACAGGATTACTGTCTGGCGTGGGGAGGCAAGGACTTACCTCCACCAAATTTGGACAGAAGGGCCACTGGACTGTGGGAGACACTTGGACCCAGCTCCTGTGTTCCACTCATCAGGATGAGAGGGGACCCAGAGGACCGGTGATGCAGAAGTTTGGTGCCTGCGTTGGCAAGGGGAAGATTCTGTCGACCCACGGGAGATTTCTTCTTGGCTTCCAGTGCAGGGTGAAGGCAGACAGCCCTCAGAACATGCACCACCAGGAAACAGTAGAGAAAGCCGGCAGAATGAGGCGCTACAATGTTGCTGGTAGTCGTCTTGCAGGCGTCCTGGAGCAGTCAGCGGTTGATCCTTGGCAGAGTCGAAGAGGGAAGTGCAGAGGAACTCTGAGCTCTTGCATTCGTTGTCTGAGGAATAGCCCAGAGGAGAGACCCTAAATAGCCCAGAAAGGAGGATTGGCTACTGAAAAAGGTAAGCACCTATCAGGAGGGTTCTCTGACGTCAGCTGCTGGCACTGGCCACTCAGAGTTGTCCATTGTGCCCCAACACCTCTGCATCCAAGATGGCAGAGGTCTGGGACACACTGGAGGAGCTCTGGGCACCTCCCCTGGGAGGTGCTGGTCAGGGGAGTAGTCACTCCCCTTTCCTTGATCCAGTTTCGTGCCAGAGCAGGGCTGGGGGATCCCTGAACCGGTGTAGACTGGCTTATGCAGAGACGGCACCATCTGTGCCCATCAAAGCATTTCCAGAGGCTAGGGGAGGCTACTCCTCCCCAGCCCTTTACACATCAGAGGAAATTCTTTGTTCTGCCTTCCTGGGACCAGGCTGCCCAGGCCCCAGGGGGGCAGAAACCTGTCTGAGTGGTTGGCGGCCACAGCAGCAGCTGTAGTGGAGACCTCGGAAAGGCAGTTCGGCAGTATCCGGGTTCTGTGCTAGAGACCCTGAGATGCATGGAATTGTCCCCCCCAATATCATAATGGTATTAGGGTGACAATTCCATGATCCTAGACATGTTACATGGCCATGTTCGTAGTTACCGTGGTGACGCTACATATAGGTATTGACCTATATGTAGTGCATGCGTGTAATGGTGTCCCCGCACTCACAAAGTCCGGGGAATTTGCCCTGAACAATGTGGGGGCACCTTGGCTAGTGCCAGGGTGCCCACACACTTAGTAACTTGGCACCTAACCTTCACTAAGTGAGGGCTAGACATATAGGTGACTTAGAAGTTACTTATGTGCAGTGAAAATGGCTGTGAAATAACGTGGACGTTATTTCACTCAGGCTGCAGTGGCAGTCCTGTGTAAGAATTGTCTGAGCTCCCTATGGGTGGCAAAAGAAATGCTGCAGCTCATAGGGATCTCCTGGAACCCAAATACCCTGGGTACCTAGGTACCATATACAAGGGAATTATAAGGGTGTTCCAGTGTGCCAATGAGAATTGGTAAAATTAGTCACTAGCCTGCTGTGACAATTTTAAAAGCAGAGAGAGCATAAACACTGAGGTTCTGGTTAGCAGAGCCTCAGTGATACAGTTAGGCACCACACTGGGAACACATACAGGGAATACATTATGAGCACTGGGGTCCAGCCTGGCAGGATCCCAGTGACACATATGCAAAAACAAACATACATACAGTGAAAATGGGGGTAACATGCCAGGCAAGATGGTACTTTCCTACAGGAAGCACATAATGTCTGCCCAATCAAAACATGTACTGTTGGCTCCCAGCATGTGGGTGGAGCCATAGCACCTCCCTACTGACACTCACATAATTGCCTGGCAACATCTGCATTTTCAAGCCAGACCACAATGAAGGTTCATGATAATGAAGAACACACTTCTGATCGACCCAACCTTGAAGTATGACAGAAACAACAAACATCCAAAAGCAGATATAAGACAAGACTAATTCATATACTTAAAGACAACAAACAAAATGAGCCATCTCCATGGGAGGGAACCCTTACTATTTCCTTTTAGGGTGATTTATACATGTCACATGATGCTACTCTCTGCTGGAGAATATTGAACAGTTTAGACCTTCATATGACTAGAACTATTCTTTAAACTAACAGGAGATAGATCAACAGTTTTCCCATCAGAGCATATAGCGTTGTTTATCACTTTTTAATAGCTTGACACTTTGAAAAGCAGCCTGCTCGCCTCAGGTGAGTTCTCAGTAGCTCATGGGTACTCACATTTTCCCAGGGGCCAAAAAGTATGGTCTTTGATGTAACCGAGGGATGCATTGATGTTAGTAGGGTGTTGTTCAGGTGGGTGGGAATTGGCAGTAAGATGGATGTCAGGAAAGCAACGCACATATATATCTAGTGACTGAATTGCACAATACAAACCTAGAAAACCTGGTATTATTCCTGTATTCCCCACTTTACCAAATAGTATGATCCTAGGCAATTGTTTTATTTCACTTTCCCTCCTTTTCCTTTGTTATCACATATATGAAGACCTTGAAAGACAAAACTTCAGGATGTGCGCTGTAGAAACCTTCTCCTGTGTTTGATTTAATAAATATAATGTTCTTGAATAAAAAGAATCGAGGCCACAGAAGAGTGCACATAACGACTGAATTGCCTCTTTGGTTCACGATTGGCATTGTTATCTGGGTGGGGGAAGAATTAATGTTTCTAAATTCATGTTTGAAAACTTTCAGTTTTAAAATAGTACATTTCAATGCACTGATATAATCTGATGCACTGAGGTGAAAAGGTTCTGCATGTTAAGAGACTTTATAATATTTTTACACATTTGCTGCGAGATGCCTTTAAAAATGAAGGTGTTCCTAAAGCTAATCATGCAGGACTCCCTAGTTACTTACTTTATTTACCACCAATCAACCTTTAACCCTTTCGCTGCCAGGCCTTTTCCCCCTCCTGTGCCAGGCCTTTTTTTGGCTATTTGGGGCAGTTCGCGCTTAGGCCCTCATAACTTTTTGTCCACATAAGCTAGCCAAGCCAAATTTGCGTAATTTTTTTCCAACAACCTAGGGATTCTAGAGGTACCCAGACTTTGTGGGTTCCCCTGAAGGAGACCAAGAAATTAGCCAAAATACAGTAAATATGTTTTTTTTAAAAAAAAAAATGCGAAAAAAGGGCTGCAGAAGAAGGCTTGTGGTTTTTCCCCTGAAAATGGCATCAACAAAGGGTTTGCGGTGCTAAAACCACCATCCTCCCAGCTTTCAGGAACAGGCAGACTTGAATCAGAAAACCCCATTTTTCAACACAATTTTGGCATTTTACTGGGACATAGTCCATTTTTACTATTTTTTGCGCTTTCAGCCTCCTTCCAGTCAGTGACAGAAATGGGCGTGAAACCAATGCTGGAACCCAGAAACCTAAACATTTCTGAAAAGTAGACAAAATTCTAAATTCAGCAATGGGTAATTTGTGTAGATCTTACAAGGGTTTCCTACAGAAAATAACAACTGAAAAATAAATATTGAAATTGAGGTGAAAAACTCTGCAATTTTTCTCTACGTTTTACTCTGTAACTTTTTCCTGCAATGTCAGATTTTCGAAAGCAATATACCGTTACGTCTGCTGGACTCCTCTGGTTGCGGGGATATATAGGGCTTGTAGGTTCATCAAGAACCCTAGGTACCCAGAGCCAATAAATGAGCTGCACCCTTCAGTGCGTCTTCATTCTATACCGGGTATACAGCAATTCATTTGCTGAACTATAAAGAGTGAAAAATAGCTATCAAGAAAACCTTTGTATTTCCAAAATGGGCACAAGATAAGGTGTTGAGGAGCAGTGGTTATTTGCACATCTCTGAATTCCGGGTTGACCATACTAGCATGTGAATTACAGGGCATTTCTCAAATAGATGTCTTTTTTACACACTCTCTTATATTTGGAAGGAAAAAATGTAGAGAAAGACAAGGGGCAATAACACTTGTTTTGCTAATCTATGTTCCCCCAAGTCTCCTGATAAAAATTATACCTCACTTGTGTGGGTAGGCCTAGCGCCCGCAACAGGAAATGCCCCAAAACGCAACGTGGACACATCACATTTTTTGAAAGAAAACAGAGGTGTTTTTTGCAAAGTGCCTACCTGTAGATTTTGGCCTCTAGCTCAGCCGGCACCTAGGGAAACCTACCAAACCTGTGCATTTTTTAAAACTAGAGACCTAGGGGAATCCAAGATGGGGTGATTTGTGGGGCTCTGACCAGGTTCTGTTACCCAGAATCCTTTGCAAACCTCACAATTTGGCTAAAAAAACACGTTTTCCTCACATTTTGTTGACAGAAAGTTGTGGAATCAGAGAGGAGCCACAAATGTCCTTCCACCTAGCGTTCGCCCAAGTCTCCCGATAAAAATGATACCTCGCTTGTGTGGGTGGGCCAGGTGCCTGCAACAGAATAAGGCCAAAAACTTGTAGAGATAGAGGGGATAGCACAGCGAGTTGATAAGGACATATTCTTCTTTTATACATCTTTAGTCTGACTCTGCTTTGGGGACCCTCACAAGTGAGGTGTCATTTTACTTGGGAGACTGAGGGGAACGCTGGGGAGTAGGAATTTTGTGCTGGAGCGGTGATCGTACAAACAAAAGTCAGGAAAATATGCTTTTTTAAGCAAATTTTGCGGTTTGCAGAGGCGTCTGGGTAAGAAAATGTTGGGGGATCCACGCAAGCCACATCTCCCTGCACTCCTCGGGGTGTCTAGTTAAAAACATGTTTTGTTTTGGTAGGTTTCCCTAGATGAAGGACGCACCCAGGACCAAAAGCATAGGTGGCCCCTCCCCCCACAAACACAGGTAGTTTTGTAATATATAATTTTGATGTGTCCACATACGTCTGTGATGTGCCAAACACTAGAATTGTGAAAAGAAACGCACTTAGGTTATTTGAAAAAGATCCCTCACCCATTAACCAAGTTGGTGGCATGCTTCATCATTGGGGTCCCACCTGAGACACATAGTGTGTCTCAACTGTGCTGCAACACCTGATTACAGCGGAGCAGGTTTTGTCATTTGTACCACACATACTGGTTGGATTTGGCACGAGGGTGAGTGATGGTTCAGTAGATCAAATTTTTATTAACAAGAGATTTCACAAAAGTGAAATGCACTGGTAATAACTGAAAGGCCAAAAAACGGAACCAATGACTCACAGCTCGTGAGCTGTAAAGCCACAAGAAGACACCAACTGCTTTACAGTCCATTTACACACCTTTCATACATGACCTGCACAAGACCATTCACGCCGCCAGCCACGGGCTCAGCACATTACAAGACTTGCATCGACAGACAGCGCCAGTCAAGGGCCCATCACTTTCATACGCCCACATGCCTGATACAGCAATCACACCAGCTGATGAGTGTGTGGACTGGCGTTTGGCTGGCACCGCCAGCCAAGCACCACCCCACGCACACCGCCAGCCAAGCGCCACCCCACGCACACTGCCAGCCAAGCGCCACCCCACGCACTGTGCCAGCCAAGCGCCACCCCACGCACTGTGCCAGCCAAGCGCCACCCCACCCACACTGCCAGCCAAGCGCCACCCCACCCATACCGCCCGCCAAGCGCCACCCTAAGCACACTGCCAGCCAAGCGCCACCCCACGCACACCGCCATCACTTTTTTTTGTTTATAAACAACAAAGAAACCACTAACTAATTATAAAATAAGCACAAAACTACAAACACAAAAGCTCTTACTAAATACATGACAGTGATGCCAACCGTGAAACTCAACATATGAAAATATAAAACAGACAGTTTACGCTCACGGTATTTCCCAAAAGTTTTTCCATGTGTGGTAACTTCTAAAACAGCTGGGCACACACAGCCCAGGCTTTGAAGGGCATTCGGGGCAGTACATCCGGCTCTCCCTCTGGATTAATCTCCGGGCACATACTGTACATTTCTTTGTGGGCAAGTCTTTTTTGGGAGTGGGAGGAATGTGATCTGGAAAGTGCCGATCTTTCAATGTAGCCACATCCTCCACCACTTCTACTCTAGGAACTCTTGCCTGTTCCACCACAATAAGGCTTTCTATCACCGACTCCTGAAATTTAACAAATGTCATCCTTGACTCAGGTGAACAGTCCTTGAATACAATAAAAGCATTAAAAGTTGCCAAATGAAATAAATGTAGGGCCAAGTTTTTATACCACACGTAAGACTTACGAAGAGCAGTGTAAGGTTCCAACCTCTGATCTACTCTACCAACACCACCCATGTGCCTATTGTAGTCCAAAATGCACGTAGGTTTGCGCACTTCCGCAACCTGACCCCAAACAGTCACAGGGGAAGTACTCATCATGGATGGTAGACAGCATGTACACTTCCCTCCTGTCTGAACATTTCAGAGCTAGCAGCTCATTATTCCGCAAGGTACCGCACTATCCCCTCTCAAGTTTTTTTACAGACAAGCTCCCTTGGATAGCCTTTCCGGTTAGAACGGATTGTGCCACAAGCAACAGTGTCCAGTCTAAACAACTCCTTGAACAACTGCACTCCAGTAAAGAAATTATCTACGTACAAATGGTGACCTTTGTTAAACAGCCGTCTACCAAGTTCCCACACAATTTTTTCGCTAACTCCAAAAGTGGCCGAACAACCAGGATGGTCAATACTGGAATCCCTACCAGTGTAGACCCGGAAATTATACACATATCCTGTACTGCTTTCTGAAAGCATATACAATTTAATCCCATACCGTGCCCTCTTACTAGGAATGTACTGCTTAAAAACTAAACGCCCCTTGAAAAGGACCAAAGACTCACCACACTTATATCTTTGCGTGGAACATAGACCTCTGAAAACCGATCTACAAAATGATCAAGGACAGGCCTAATCTTAAAAAGACGGTCACAATCAGGGTGATCTCGTGGCAAGGCTAAAGCATTGTCTACAAAATGCAGCATACGAAGAAGAAGCAAATACCGATTACGTGTCATAGTTTCAGGAAATATAGCCGTTGCCATCAAGGGACTAGTAGACCAATAAGAAGCCAGTGATGGCTTCCTGATCAACCCCATCAAAAAAGTCAAACCTAAAAACATTTTCATCTCTTCCAGATATGTGGGAACCCACTGAGTAGCTCTAGACTGAGGCTTAAGTCTGGCAGCGTTGTCCCTCAAATATTTCTCTGCATACAAATTAGTCTGCGCCACAATCTCTTCCAAAAATACATCGTCCATAAACAAGTGAAAGAAATGGACAGGCAAAACGTTTTCCGTATTGACTCTACACCCTGGGAGACCAGTAAATGCAGGTAACTGTGGCTGCTCCATGTTTGGGGCAATCCTGGTGTCAGGTCTTCTAATGGGAAACCCTTCAGCCCCAAGCTGCAGCACTCTTGGCACATCAAGGTCCTCCTCTACAACAGGCCCTTCATCTGCACTGAGAGTAGCTTCCTCATCAGAAGAATACTCTAGGACAGAAAACTCACTTCCAGAATCTCCCACTTCCTCCTCTGCCTCAGATTCAGAGTCAGTCTCGTATGTCTTTTTGTTAGTGCTGAGTCATGTAAAGAGCAGCCCAGTGCTGCTTTTGGCCTTGGGGCCACATGTAAAGATCAAGAGGGCCCCATGTACTTGGAGTATCAATTCAAGAAGGCCACATGTACTTGGAGTGTCAATGCAGTAGCTACTCCTTGAAATCCAAAAAAGGTGGAATGTGGTTCAGTTACCCCATTCATATTTTTTTTTTCATGACTCAGTATCCAAGCTTTTCGAATTCCCTACCCAGCTCTTCCCCTTTATATATCCTGGTACAAACATGGCTCTTTTTGGGGGGCTGGCACTTAAGTTTCCCCATCAGACAGGGACTAAGAGCAAGAGAGGGAAAAACAGGGAAAGGAAGAGAAAGATTGAAAAAAAAGTCATAAAGGAAGAAAGTAGGAAACTGTAAGAAGGAGATACAGTGATAAGTGTCTAGTAGTAGATTAAAGAAGACTGTGGTGCAATCAGTGTAACGTATTTAGTGTGCCAGCTGTTAATGGCACCTGCCACGCGCTTCTGAGCAGAATGTTTGGCAATTGCACTTATTTCTTTGCCCCAGTTGACTCGAATATGTTCCCAAACTTATTTAGAGTCTCCAGTGGTCACTAGCCTGTCAGTCTTCTGTAGTTCCATAGTTCACATACTAGAGCATATCATACACATAGAGAGATATGCAGCCATCTATTGTTCCCCTCCATTCAAACCCCTCCCGATCTTCCCGGGGGTGGGGGGGGGAGGCACCAGGGATCTTTTTTTGTTTTGCGCCGTCACGCATGGCGAGTGACCCCGTAGGCAAGGATTGCTCCCCGGGGGAAATGGGGGGGGCGCACATTTATTTTAGGCCATTTCTGCCCCCCCGGGGGCAGATCGGCCTATTGTTCTTAGGCGATCTGCCCCCGGGGGGGGGCAGAAACCTCTAGGCGCCAGAGCTAAAAAAAAATTGTGTGTTTTTTTTTTGTTTGTTTGTTTGTTTTGTTAATTTATTTTAGGCCATTTCTGCCCCCCCTGGGGCCGGCTGAGCTAGAGGCCAAAATCCACAGGTAGGCACTTTGCAGAAAACACCTCTGTTTTCTGTGAAAAAATGTGATGTGTCCATGTTGTGTTTTGGGCCATTTCCTTTCGTGGGCGCTAGGCCTACCCACACAAGTGAGGTATCATTTTTATCTGGAGACTTGGGGGAATGCTGGGTGGAAGGAACTTTTTGGCTCCTCTAAGATTCCAGAACTTTGTGTCACAGAGATGTGAGGAAAATGTGTTTTTTTTAGCCAAATTCTGAGGTTTGCAAAGGATTCTGTGTAACAGAACCTGGTCAGAGCCCCACAAGTCACCCCATCTTGGATTCCCCTAGGTGTCTAGTTTTAAAAAATGCACAGGTTTGGTAGGTTTCTCTAGGTGCCGGCTGAGCTAGAGGCCAAAATCTACAGGTAGGCACTTTGCAAAAAACACCTCTGTTTTCCGTCAAAAAATGGGATGTGTCCACGTTGTGTTTTGGGGCATTTCCTGTTGCGGGCGCTAGGCCTACCCACACAAGTGAGGTATCATTTTTATCGGGAGACTTGGGGGAACATAGAATAGCAAAACAAGTGTTATTGCCCCTTGTCTTTCGCTACATTTTTTCCTTCCAAATATAGGAGAGTGTGTAAAAAAAGACGTCTATTTGAGAAATGCCCTGTAATTCACATGCTAGTATGGGCACCCCGGAATTCAGAGATGTGCAAATAAACCACTGCTCCTGAACACCTTATCTTGTGCCCATTTTGGAAATACAAAGGTTTTCTTGATAGCTATTTTTTACTCTTTATATATCAGCAAATTAATTGCTGTATACCCGGTATAGAATGAAAACCCAAGGCAGGGTGCAGGTCATTTATTGGCTCTGGGTACCTAGAGTTCTTGATGAACCTACAAGCCCTATATATCCCCGCAACCAGAAGAGTCCAGCAGACGTAACGGTATATTGCTTTAAAACATCTGACATTGCAGGAAAAAGTTACAGAGTAAAACGTAGAGAGAAATTGCAGATTTTTTCACCTCAATTTCAATATTTTTTTTCAGTTGTTATTTTCTGTAGGAAACCCTTGTAAGATCTACACAAATTACCCATTGCTGAATTCAGAATTTTGTTTACTTTTCAGAAATGTTTCGGTTTCTGGGATCCAGCATTGGTTTCTTGCCCATTTCGGTCACTGACTGGAAGGAGGCTGAAAGCACAAAAAAATCGTAAAAATGGGGTATGTCCCAGTAAAATGGCAAAATTGTGTTGAAAAATTGGGTTTTCTGATTCAAGTCTGCCTGTTCCTGAAAGCTGGGAGGCTAGTGATTTTAGCACCGCAAACCCTTTGTTGATGCCATTTTCAGGGGAAAAAACACAAGCCTTCTTCTGCAGCCCCTTTTCCCCATTTTTTCGAAAAAAAAGAAATTTTCACTGTATTTTGGCTAATTTCTTGGCCTCCTTCTGGGGAGCCCACAAAGTCTGGTACCTCTAGGATCCCTAGGTTTTTGGAAAAAAAGGACCCAAATTTGGCGCGGGTAGCTTATGTGAACAAAAAGTTATGAGGGCCTAAGCGCAAACTGCCCCAAATAGCCAAAAAAAGGCTCGGCACAGGAGGGGGAAAAGGCCTGGCAGCGAAGGGGTTAGTCGGTTAAACCCTTTATATGAATTAATTGCTCCAACATTTTCTGACAAAAAATTGACAAATTCTCATAATGTTAGCTAAAGTGGATTGTTTTGGTCTTAGGATGTAAATGTGGATACTTGGCTAGACGTGTCAACATTTAGTATTTCAGTCGTAGCAGAAGGCTGTCCTGTACTTTCCCGTCCCAGAAGCAGCAGCGGATGCAGGATGTGTGTGGACGTTATTGTTTCCTTCCCACGGCGGCGCAACACATACTGTGATGTGAAACAGACCCTTCCTCCACATTTTGCACACTTCCTGTTACTTTAGTAAGAGTGACATGCTGTAAACCAGCCACATTTGTTGATGTGAATTGTTCGGATGTCTTTTCTGGCACCTGCAGTGCACTGAAATTTGCTGCAAGCCGAGTTGTATAGGTTGTCACTGCAACCATTATACGCCTTTTCACGTTGTTCATCATTGGCAGAGGCTGTTTATGTCGTGTCCTGTGCCCCAACAAAACCACCCTGCGTTTAACCAGTTATCACCTTTCTTAGTAAAACTAAACTACTCTGGTTTAGGGCTGACATTTTCAAAATTATGTTTACCTTTCCTGATGAAATGAAGGTAAAGATCCAAAAAAAGAGTTTTTCTTTATTGGTGTTAATTAAAAAAGTTTCCTACTTGATTGAAACCTATAAATAAATGTAAATCATTTAAAAGAACTGCATTTATTCACGACAGACCGGTTTTCATTTGTTCAGCAGCCGCTAGAGAGCTGAACAAGGGCCTACTGTGTTTGCTTTGTTCCTGCGTTTCTGGTCTGAAAGAAAGCTTACTCTCACCTTTTTGCCACTTAGCACACCTTGTACTGTAGTTATGCAATTAATTTTCTGGCAGATGTGGATAGTAACGACTTTGTATTACCACCAGGGAGTGTGATTGAACCACCCAATTCCCAAGTTCACAAGGTGCCTCATTTTTTGTACACTGGGCTTATTCCACCTTCCTTGATGCACAGTCCTGTTAACCTTAAAGTGCGGTAGAGGTTAAGGTCGGCTATGTTGTCTAATAACTTAGTTTACGTTATCAGCTAAATTCAGAAATCCAGTCTGTACTTCTGAGGAATGATTTCTTTTGTTTGAAGGAAATCCCATGGTTGATGCTGAATTTAGCAAATTACTACCTGGTGAGTTGCTTTCAACACTGCAATTTTATCATTTTGCCCCTTATAATTCTGTGTTGATTAATGTGTACTGGTGCCCTTGTGATATGTTTCTTCTTTGGTTTGTTGATCAGAATTCTGTAGTGTATTCTGTGCAGCCTAATATCCTAGTCTATATGTACGTGCATCACAAGTCACAGAGGTAGGACAATGTAACTAGAAACAAGGTGTTCCCCTGCCAAAATTCTGACACAGACCTGATTTCCATAGCATCAACGTAAACACATTTCCTTGAATTAAGTAATGTTGATTTAGCATTTACAAAACACACCATATGATCATTTTAATAAAAATTAAGGTAGTTTGTTAAAAATTTCACCCACCTCTAAGGATAACATTTAAGTTCACCCGTATACTTAGGC
The DNA here is from genome assembly GCF_031143425.1 of Pleurodeles waltl. Classification (NCBI taxonomy): domain Eukaryota; kingdom Metazoa; phylum Chordata; class Amphibia; order Caudata; family Salamandridae; genus Pleurodeles; species Pleurodeles waltl. The sequence goes on along the minus strand of NC_090437.1, from coordinate 1,081,531,543 downwards.
GATATTAGAACATTTTTACCTTGGTGAATGCAGGGAAATTGCCAGACTTTTGCCTCATTAAGCAAAGTGGAAAGCCTGAGCTCGCCTAACCTATGAATATTTTCTGTCTCAGGACATCCTGTGGACAGGGCATCCAGGGGCATGAAATTGTGGAAAATAGGTAGTACACTCCTACGATCAACAAAAAATGGTGGCAGTGAGGGTGTCAATGGGGGATAGTAGAGGATTAGGAAAGCAAGACAGTTCAGTGTGTGGGAGGGTGAGGTGGTACAAGAGTGGAGTCCAAAAGGGTGGTGGAGGTGACACACCCACTATAGTGGGACCAGAATACTCGAGGGCCAAGCTGGACGGGGAACTTTGCACCAGGACCACCACTCCCTTTTCCTTGTCTTGAATAATCTCCTTGCTGTATAGGTAACAGTTCTTGCTGAATTAAATGGCATGATTTATTATTGTTTTTTAAATCTTTGAGAGAGTTGCACTTCTTAAAGTCCCGAATTAAAAAAACAAAAACAGAGAAGCTGCAAATATATGAACTTTGCAGACCCATAAATACATTGATTTAAGCAAGTTTGAAGCCAAACAAATATATCAGTTTAATAATACTAATTGGTGTATTAGTGCCCTGTGCTGAGGATTATAGGGGCAGATGTAGGTAGCCGTTTGCATGGTGCAAACTGTGAAAATCGCAGTTTGCGCCATGCAAACAGCCTAATGCGATGCACATTCAGAAATTGCGAGTCAGTACCGACTCGCAATTTGTGAATACGACTCGCAAATAGGAAGGGGTGTTCCCTTTCTATTTGCGACTCGCATCGCAATTCAGAATTGCTTTGTGACCGCGAATGCGGTCGCAAAGCAACTCGCAGTTACCACGAGTGTCACACTGGTGGTAACTCATTCGCAAAAGGGAAGGGGTCCCCATGGGACCCCTTCCCCTTTGTGAATGTCGACAAAAATATTTTTTCAGAGCATTTTTTCTTAAAAAACGAAACCAAATGGTTTCGGTATTTTTTTCATTTTGCAACTCATTTTCCTTTAAGGAAAACGCGCTGCAGAATGGGAAAAAAAACTGCTTTATTTAAAAAGCAGTCACAGACATGGAGGTCTGCTGACTTCAGCAGGCCACCATCCCTGTGAGTGCAGGGACTCGCTATGGAGTTGCAAAATGCGACCCACCTCATGAATATTGATGAGGTGGATCTTTGCGACCCCATAGCGAGTCGCAGACGGTGTCTGAGACACCGTTCTGCATCTGAGATTGCGACTCGGAAATTGTGAGTCGGACAGACTCGCAATTTCCGAGTCGCAATCTCGGACTTCACTACATGTGGCCCATAATCTCTAATAATTGGTTCTTGAACAGTTATGGGCCCGAGTGTATACTGGTATGCAGGGCAACTACTAATGCCTGATTTGGGAAATAAGGCAGTTGTACATACTGTTCTGTTCCCAATAAACACCTGCTGTTTCTTTCATGAACCTGGAATATCAGCTAATAGTCAGTGCCAATGCTCAGAGTATTCAGATTAGCTGACCCCGTCTCAATATTCAGTATAAAGTGCTACTATTAATCAAACATTTCAATAGGACTTTCTGTTACTACTGAGCCCCCATGTCATAGATAACTACAGTTTTGCAGTGTGAATCTTTTCGGGATTCACATACTGTACATTATTTCGCCATCTAGTGGTTGGGTCTGGAATTCACCCTTTGAAGTAGTAGTAGTCATTCTTCTCTTTTGTTGTTGCCAGCGATGGAACCAGCATTTGGTGCCTTATCCAGCCTCCTGTGATGTCATAAGCGCTCCCCGGAAGCTCCTCTTGTGGTTGCCATCTTCAGATTCTTGTTTTCCAGCCGTTGAGTTTGGATGCAGAGCTAATGGATCCCCAGGTCATTGAATAAAGGTGATGTTATTTTAAAATTTGTCAAGGAATGCTGGAAAAAGAACACCGAATACCTCGGAAAGCGGTACCACTAAGCACTCCATCGGAGGGTTCGCCAAGAGGGTGTAAGAATGCCCAGACAGGGAGCTCTCTGTTCCGCTTGATGAAGAAGACCCCTTTGCATTTCTGCACCAAGTGCCGTCACAATTTACTTAGAAAGACCAGCACCAGGTGTAGGAAGTTGGCTCAGTATGCGCTATTTCAAAGTAAGGAATAGTATGCACAGAGTCCAAGGGTTCCCCTTAGAGGTAAGATAGTGGCAAAAAGAGATAATACTAATGCTCTATTTTGTGGTAGGGTGGTCGAGCAGTAGGCTTATCAAAGGAGTAGCGTTAAGCATTTGTTGTGCACACACAGGCAATAAATGAGGAACACACACTCAGAGACAATTCCAGGCCAATAGGTTTTTGTATAGAAAAATATATTTTCTTAGTTAATTTTAAGAACCACAGGTTCAAATTTTACATGTAATACTTTGAATGAAAGGTATTGCAGGTAAGTACTTTAGGAACTTTGAATAATCACAATAGCATATATACTTTTCAAATAAAACACATATAGCTTTTTTAAAACTAGACAGTGCAATTTTCACAGTTCCTAGGGGAGGTAAGTAATTGTTAGTTCTTGCAGGTAAGTAAACCGCCTATGGGGTTCAAGTTTGGGTCCAGGGTAGCCCACCGTTGGGGGTTCAGAGCAACCCCAAAGTTACCACACCAGCAGCTCAGGGCCGGTCAGGTGCAGAGTTCAAAGTGGTGCCCAAAACGTATAGGCTTCAATGGAGAAGGGGGTGCCCCGGATCCAGTCTGCCAGCAGGTAAGGTCCTGCGTCTTCGGAGGGCAGACCAGGGGGGTTTTGTAGGGCACCGGGGGACACACAAGTTAGCACAGAAAGTACACCCTCAGCAGCACGGGGGCGGCCGGGTGCAGTGTGCAAACACACGTCGGGTTTTCAATTGGAATCAATGGGAGACCAAGGGGTCACTTCAGTGATGCAGGCAGGCAAGGGGGGGGGCTCCTCGGGGTCACTCCTGCACTGGAGTTCCGATCTTTCAGGTCCTGGGGGCTGCGGGTGCAGGGTCTTTTCCAGGCGTCGGGATCTGGGAGTCAGGCAGTCGCGGTCAGGGGGAGCCTCAGGATTCCCTCTGCAGGCGTCGCTGTGGGGGGTCAGGGGGGCAACTCTCGCTACTCACGGTCTCGTAGTCGCTGGGGAGTCCTCCCTGAAGTGTTTGTTCTCCACAAGTCGAGCCGGGGGCGTCGGGTGCAGAATTGCAAGTCTCATGCTTCTGGCGGGAAACGCAGTTGTTTTGAAGTTGCTTCTTTGGAAACAAAGTTGCAGTCTTTGGTGAACAGGGCCGCTGTTCTCGGGAGTTTCTTGGTCCTTCTAGAGCAGGGCAGTCCTCTGAGGATTCAGAGGTCGCTGGTCCTGGGGAAAGCGTCGCTTGAGCAGTGTCTTTTCGAAGTGGGGAGACAGGCCGGTAGAGCTGGGGCCAAAGCAGTTGGTGTCTCTGTCTTCTCTGCAGGGTTTTTCAGCTCAGCAGTCCTCTTCTTCTTAGATTGCAGGAATCTGAGTTCCTATGTTCAGGGGAGCCCCTAAATACAGAATTTTGGGGTGTGTTTAGGTCAGGGAGGGCAGTAGCCAATGGCTACTAGCCCTGAGGGTGGCTGCACCCTCTTTGTGCCTCCTCCCAAGGGGAGGGGGTCACATTCCTATCCCTATTGGGGGGATCCTCCATCTGCAAGATGGAGGATTCCTAAAAGTCAGAGTCACTTCAGCTCAGGTTGCCTTAGGGGCTGTCCTGACTGGTCAGTGACTCCTCCTTGTTTTTCTCATTATCTCCTCCGGCCTTGCCGCCAAAAAGTGGGGCCGTGGCCGGAGGGGGCGGGCAACTCCACTAGCTGGAATGCCCTGTGGTGCAGTAACAAAGGGGGTGAGCCTTTGAGGCTCACCACCAGGTGTTACAGCTCCTGCAAGGGGGAGGTGATAAGCATCTCCACCCAGTGCAGGCTTTGTTACTAGCCACAGAGTGACAAAGGCACTCTCCCCATGTGGCCAGCAACATGTCTCGAGTGTGGCAGGCTGCTAAAACCAGTCAGCCTACACGGGTAGTTGGTTAAGGTTTCAGGGGGCAACTCTAAGGTGCCATCTGGGGTGTATTTTACAATAAAATGTACACTGGCATCAGTGTGCATTTATTGTGCTGAGAAGTTTGATACCAAACTTCCCAGTTTTCAGTGTAGCCATTATGGTGCTGTGGAGTTCTTGTTTGACAGACTCCCAGACCATATACTCTTATGGCTACCCTGCACTTACAATGTCTAAGGTTTTGCTTAGACACTGTAGGGGCACAGTGCTCATGCACTGGTGCCCTCACCTATGGTATAGTGCACCCTGCCTTAGGGCTGTAAGGCCTGCTAGAGGGGTGACTTATCTATACTGCATAGGCAGTGTGAGATTGGCATGGCACCCTGAGGGGAGTGCCATGTCGACTTACTCGTTTTGTCCTCACCAGCACACACAAGCTGGCAAGCAGTGTGTCTGTGCTGAGTGAGGGGTCCCCAGGGTGGCATAAGTTATGCTGCAGCCCTTGGAGACCTTCCCTGGCATCAGGGCCCTTGGTACAAGGGGTACCAGTTACAAGGGACTTACCTGGATGCCAGGGTGTGCCAATTTTGAAAACAAAAGTACAGGTTAGGGAAAGAACACCGGTGCTGGGGCCTGGTTAGCAGGCCTCCGCACACTTTCAAATCAAAACATAGCATCAGCAAAGGCAAAAAGTCAGGGGGTAACCATGCCAAGGAGGCATTTCCTTACACCAGGTGTTTAACCTTTTCCTGCCACTGGCCCACTAAAGTGAGGACTGTGAGGATTCCCCTGGGTTTAAGGTGAAGATGTTGAAGGTGAGGCAGGAGCAGAGGCAGGAACACTATGCCATGCAAGGACAGAATCATGCACCATCCCTGAAAAAGCTGGCTTTCTCAAGCGACGATGACGACAATCTCGCCGGAAGGGCATAGGGAAAAAGCTCGGATTTGTGGGGAATCATCAACATTGATCATAAAAGTTGAGGGAGAAGAACCCCTAAAAAGAATATAGGGGGTGGGAATTTCCTTGACTTTAGAGTCAAAAAGACTAAAAGCTGCCTTGACACCGAGGAACTCGGCAACCAAAAGCAAGCAGACCTTGAAAGAGTCCCTCGGCCCGTGTACAAAGATGCAGCAGGTAGTAGAACAAAAGAAAAGACGTTGACAGACGATCGAAGTCAAGACGTTTTGACATTGAAAGAAACAAAAGGAAGTGAGACGCCGATAAAGTTTTTGACCGAAACACTGTCGAAAGGCGATATGGCGTTGAAAAGAAAAATGGCGACAACAGTCGATACTGAAGAATGATCTGTTGAGATCAAAAAAGGTAATTTCACAATTTCATATTAATCAAACTATTCAGATTCCATGTTTCTAACAAGGACCACAAAATCAAGTGGAAAGAGTGTTACACACACTCTTGATGCAAGAAGAGCAATCATTTACTACATAAAAGGAACAAAAACAACTAGGAAAAAAAAAAAACTGTTGTTTCCCTTGCTAACAATGTGGGCAAACCAGTGACTAAAGGTACAATTGCTAAATTGATTTCACACCCCATTCAAATATATCATACAAATGTGGGGTACAGTTAGGCAGCATACTAAGAGCACAAGGAATATGGGTATGCCTTTCTAGCAAATATACCCATACAGAACACTTGCATAGCAGCAACTTGGTCATCATTTCATACGTTCATGAAGCATTAAAGTATAGACGTTCAAATGAACAAGGAAGTTCAAGTTGGACAGGAAGTACTTAAACATCTATTTACTAACTTAAATCCATCTTCAGCCCAACTACCACAAGTTTATCAAAAGCAAAAAACACACTACAAAATTATTGCACAGCATTTGAATCCGGAAAAGATTCACACTACAAAACAAAATAATTTCTTACCTGGCAGAGTACTTTTGCAGCTTGAAGAAGTTTCTGGATTTACAAGTGACCCACCCACTACCCCTAGAAACTGGGGGAAGAAAAAAAAAGACTCGAAGTATGGCGACCACGAGAGCAGCTTCTGGGGAGAGCGTATGACATCACAGTAGGCCGGATAAGGCACCAGTGGTGGATCAGTCGACATTGAACAACCAAAAAACAGAGAAGATAAGGAGGACTGTCTCTACAAGGGGAGAATTACGGACTGAACCACTAGATGACCGAAGAATGCACAGCATGTGGATCCAGAAAATTCTTCAAGCTTCAAAACTACTACAAATAAGAAACCATTTAGTTACTGTAGCAAGTATATTCTTTTTGATGACCGGAAAGCATGTTCGGGCCAGGCATCTGCAGTGGATTGCACTGACCTTTTGTTTTTGAGGGAAGGACACATCCATTATCCTGAGTATCTTAACCTTATAACAACATTTGGAATGTACTGAGACAGTGCAGCACTAGTTTTCTGAACTATTGTAGCTTCGCCGGTATCCAGTGCTATTTCCAACAAAGGGAACAAAAAAAAAAAAAACAGCACTTACAACCGCTCAGATTCCAGGTTTCTTTTTTTTTTCATTTCACCTACAGTGTAAAAGTTGAAAACAGAACAGGCAACACGTTTATGCGTGTTGCCTTCAACTGGGCTATAGAGTCCTAGATGGTGTTTTTAAAGTGCCCCCAACCAATACAGTCCATTGTTGCTTTTTACTTAAAATCAATTAGCGCATACATCAATCTGTTTCAACCATGTCACATTTTAGTCTCCATTTTGGAAAAATGGATCATTGTCCTTGGTTTCTTTCCCAAGTATCCTGCAGTCCCAGCAATTGATAACTGAATAACTGTAAAGTACATACCTTGAAAAAAGGAACCTTCTTTATAAAAAAAAAAATGTAATCGACAAAGGTAGAACATTGTGGCAGGCATTTGTTGTGTTAATTTGAAAATCAAATTGTACTTATTGAGTGAGTATCTTGAGTTCTGAGTGTCAATGTTTTTTTCAAACAAGTCAGTTGACTCAATGTTCACCAATGTGTATTCCACTAATAGGAAGGTGCTACTCTCCAAGACTTTAAAGTACTATGTGCTCTATTATGATCAGTGGACTACCCCGCTTTAGTCATAACTCGCTTCTATTACAGAAAGTGATCATGCACATGAGTAAAGTTCTAAAAGTTTGTCATATAGAGTTGTTCATCATCATATGCATTAATCCAATAGTCTGGGCTCATAGAGGTCTGTTTAAAATGAGGAGATGAAAAGTGGAGGGGATTGGTTCTGCTGACATACTAATAAAAGATGTTGACATTCATAGAACATATACACGATAGATTGTGATTATGGTGCAAATTTTCTAATATATGGGAGGTGTAAACAAAGTTAGATATAAAGTGCCAAGTGCTTCTAAAAGTCATAAAGAGCTACTGCTGAAAGATACCACATCTACAAATGTTGCCACATGAAGTCTATCCACTAAAAAACACAAAGGTTAACATGACATTATATTTGTTTGAAAATGCCAGTTTAAACATAACATTTAAAAGTGCTAACCAGTGCTAAAGCGCTAAGGGCCAGATTTAGCAAAGGGTTTTTCCCATTCTGTGTTAATGGGAAAATGTGTTCGTACATATGGCCCTTACTCCTTTAAAAATGGTAAAATTGCCCTATGTCTGATTTAAACATTTATTTATCTTGTTAAAACCATAGTAAGGTGGTGCTACATGTATCCTGCACCTTTAACTTGTATGCTGCTAGTGGGCCTTCAGCACTCATTGTGCCACCTATTAGAGTAGCACCTTAAAATATGTCTGATTCTTGCCACTGCGGCCTGCAGTGCTGTTTTAAACTGCTATTTGGAACTGGCAAAATAAACTTTTTGCCAAGCCTACAATCTTACTATGTAATACTTGAAGGGCACCCCTAAGGTAGGACCTAAAGACCCATAGATCAGCGTGCATTATATTTAAAAAGCAGGGCGTGAGTTTGAGTTTGACATGTCCTGGTAGCAAAAAAAAAGAATCTTAAATACGGTTTTCACTACTGTAAGTCCTACCTCTCTCATTGGTCAACATTGGGTTAACTTATTATGTTTAATAAATGCTAACGTTTGATTGGGAGCAGGTAGACCTGTCATATTTAGACTCAAATGAATTGTAATTTAAAATTCTCTTCAATGATAAATTCTGATTTTAAGCCACAGTTTTAAATATATAACTTTTAGAAAGTTGCCATTTTTCTGACCTAGCCATTTGTGTCCCTCTGCCAGTGCCCTGGGTTACAGGACTGTGAATTGCACCACTGTTGGGGTTTGTATATTCCTGCCAGACAGTGAGACAAAGAGGACAGGGTTTAGGCAGGATGGATCATCCTGTCTGGATGATTGAGGGGGCAGAGCTCTTCCCTGCCCCACTTACATTTCAAAAGGCTTTGCCTCCAGCACACACAAATTAACCTGACACCAGCCTTTTGTCACCCCAGACTTCTTGATTTCTTGACAGGGGAAGGGAAGAAATGTCCAGACCCAGATGTGGGGGTAGACAAGGATGTCCCCCACTTCAAAGGCTGGCAGCAGGTATAAATATTGGACCCTCAGAAAACTTCTTCAGTACACTCCTAGACCTGTGGGCGACTTCAGAGGGGCTGCATGGACACACAGAGGACTGTCTTGCTGTTACCAGAGTATAGCACTGCTGCTTAAAGGTCTTCCTTGCTGCTTGAAGGAGAACTGGACTATCTCCTTGATCCAGGGGCAACCAAAAGTGACACTAAGCAGGCTAGTTGACTGGGCTCCTGTGTGAACCTCAGGGACATAACTAGCTCCAGACATTTAACCTGCCCCTAGCTTCTGCTGAAGTGAGTTCTAACCCCCAAGTGTTGCCCCTCAGGACCAGGACCTATAGAAGTGGTGTTAAAGGTGCTCCTCCTGCCTAACCCTAAAACTTGTTCCTTAGAACATTTGTCACCGAAAGGTGCCTTAACAACTGACAGGGACCTACCTGCCATTCGATCTGCCCAAGTTCCATCGACTGCCGGCCTGGATTTGTGGTAGCTCCCACTACATTGTTCTTAGCAGCAGCAAATCCTGTTCAGCGTGACCTCTTGGCCAAGGTATCCGGACTCATGGAGCCATCATCGGCTTAGTCCCACTGAAGATTTTCGACTTCCAAAAAAGTGACAGTCCAAAGGTCAAAATCTTCACTGCCTCTCTTCCTCGGACACCATCTGCTGCCTTGCCTCACTGACCTACCCTCTCAATAATTCAGAAAGTATGTTGAAACTGGGTTCAGTTAATCTCATGTATCAGACTAGCGCTCCATTATGGTTGTCCTTAAGTTTTGACTTTGCCCCAGTCTAGCACGATCAGATTTCCACGGTTGGCACTTTACTTTTTAGGGATTATTTTGCACTAAAAATCTTCAAAATGCATTGCTCTGGTTCTACTGATTTGATTTAATTTGTTTTGGTGTTCTTTTATTCATTAAAACGTATTACTTTATTTTTCTAAATTGGTTTCAGATTGTTCTTGTGTTTTCACTTTAGTACTGTTTGTGTGCTGATTATTTTACCCATTGCCTCAAAGTTCAGCCTGCCTGCTTTTCTGTCAGACTATTAGAGGGTTAGGCATAGGTTAATTTAGTGACTTTTGTTGTTCGCTCTGACCAGGACTGTGGTTGTCGCTTGTGTGGGGGTTCATACCCTCCTCAACCAGTAACCCAGTTTATCAAACTAACTATAGTCACTTAAACCTTTGTTTTTTCTAGGGTTTTTTAAGGCCAACGTCCCACTGCACACAGTAGAGGGCATTGTGCCCAATCCCCTACAGGTAAACAACTCCACACTGCACAAGGCCTTTGCCTGTTTGCTGCAACCCATCACAGACACACAGGCCCTGCCCTTTTTATGTTTTTTGTCCCAGCTCCTATGAGACTCTTGTGGAGATAGCGAATACCCACCCCCCACACTTTCCTCCCCCGCTAACAAGTCCTGGAATGGTAACTGCAATATTTCTCTTACTAGAAGTTTGTGGGAGCCAGGTGGTCAACTGGGGAAATAAGAACCTTCGGCCAACCAGACCACTCTATTATGTGAAATAGCATGATTGCAGAACTCTTGTAAGCCTCCTGTGAACCCATCCATCCAGATATTAAAAGTTTTTTTAGCCCTAATTTCTCAAAAACAGATTTACACCAAATCACACAAAAAACACACTTTCTTGACCAAGATCTAACTTTCTGCCAAATTTGGTGTAATTTCGTTCAGCCATTTTTGGAGTATCGCTGTCCAATTTTCCTATGGAAAATTGCATGCGGAAATTGGGTTTTGGGACCTCCCCTTTTTCTCGGCTGCCACTTGACAGATTACCCCTAAAATTTCACAGAAGGAGTGAGGTGGATTAACTTTTTTTTTTGTTTAAGTTTTATGAAATTTATCAACTGGCACTAAAGTTACTGGCAAACCAAAAAACACTCTCCTATGTCCTATGTCCACACATTGGCAGCCACCAATTTTTATGCCCGAAAGAGACTTCATTCTCACTATAAGCATCTCAATTTGTGTTTTTCCCCAGTACAGTGCGTATTTGCATCTCTAGCTTTGCCATTCAAAAAGAGAGAGCATTTTCCCATAACTAGGGTTGAAAGTTGCAATCGGCAGCAATCTCCACAAGATCCACAAGTCATTGTCCTGTACCTTTGAGCCTTGTTTCTCTCCTATCTAGAATAGTCATTGCAGGGTCGTCTTTGTGCAAGGCCTCCTTTTTGTGGCAGTACATGTATTTAATTCTGCATGAGAGGAGAATTGTCATTGAAGGATCACTTCTTATAAAAGACGATTTTGAAATACTTAAAAGCAAGTTTAAAACACCTATCCTAAGTGTGGAATCACTGAGAAAGCAAATTTAAACGATGATGCTCAGTGTTGTCTGACAGAAGCTGAAGATCATTTTCACAGCTACGGTATTGGATTTGCCCCGCCCTCAGAAAGAGTAACCCGTTTGATCTTACCAAGGTGATCATCGAAACAAACTAGGTCTAATGGCCTCCATTATTTTTTTTTTGCAACTGTGTGTAACTACAGATGCTTAATCCTTTCACAGTCATGATAAGCAAAGTACACAAAACGTGGTGGTGTTAGGGCGTTTGTTTGCCTTCTTGGAAATAAAAAGAGACACTCTTCAAATACATATCTTCCTTCCTGGGTAGGCTGTTGACAAGGCTACGACTGCATACAGTGAATGCACACAGAAGAAACTGACAAAGTACCCACCTCCATAAATGCACACAATGTTGCGTATCTATTTCAATATCCATGGATATTTTCTGTACTTGAAATTTGAAACGAGAACATTGTTCCAAAGGTTGATACTTTATTCCAGCTTCACATTAAGCAGTGAATGGGCGGCTCGTTTCAGCTGGACGGCGTCTTCCGCTTGTTAGTCGCCATTTTATTACAAACACATTTAAATAGACTCTAGCGCTACACATCAAATTGTAGCTCAAAATGACTACTTCGGCCATCTTGTAGTGGATGCGATTTCCTTACAAATATTTTCACATTTCAAAACAAAATCAAAACTGCATGGAAATGTCCGTTTTTACCAATCCCAGAGCAGAAATATGTAATTATTTTATCTTGTGTTTGTCTTGTGTTTATCTCTTCCTTGAAGCATATCTTTTTTTATCATGCTATTGATTGGACGGATTGTATTGTTCCCAAGATGTAGTTCATCTTCAGAGAAGTACTTTACTGCTTTTCTTCTAGCACTCTTTGTGAGTGCATGTGTTTTCTTGCACTGTCCCTTGTGTGCTGTCTCCCTAGTGTGCTGCTTCATAATGACATTTCCCCCATCTATGCTCTGTATATTGCCGCTCCCCCTCACAGCTTGTCTGTTGCCTTTTTCCTCGCCTCCCTGCCAGTGTGCGCCTCCCTGTGCTCTTCATGTTGCTGTCCACTACCCTCCCTGTCTCTCTTGAGTTCCTTGCTTTTTACTTAGGTTTGTTCTGTTTTTCTTTGCTTTTTCTTGTGTTTTGTATTTCTTCCAATGTTCTTGGAACCCCCCACCGAGCTACTGTTTCCGTTTACTCTACCAACCTAACATGCCTAAACCTCTTTTGTGGAGGGTCCAACAACTGCAGTTTGCTGCTGGACTGCTCCTTTTACAGTAATTGTGCTTCAGCGCACTTTCTTTGTTTACCATTCCAAGATTGGGGTTCACCATCTAGGAACGGTGAATAAAGCCAAAAAACAAATGGTCAACATGTTATGACTTATCAGTTGTTACACTAGGCCTGCTGTGTGTCATGAAGCATACATGCGCATGTGTGATGTATGTGTGTATAGGCATAATCCTGCCTTTTTTGTGTACCACGCACATCGTGCGTCTTTGAAATAAAACATCCTGGTTACAGATCGAAAGTGTCAGTGCTGAACAGTCTGTGCAGACTGTGTGTGTGCTGAATGCATGTGTACATGTGAGGGTACAATGCATAGAGGTATTAGTACTGAGCAGAAAGTGGGCTATGAACGTACAACGAGGAAGTGTGCTGGCAATTGTACATTGTATGGGAGACGTTTGGTTCCATTGTAGGAAGCCCAGGGCTGGCTGGTAAAGGAATGAATAAAGGAATCTCCCAGACAGATTTGTATATTGCTGCACTACTGTGAGATAGGTGGGGACAAAATGCAGGGGTATGGAATTCCCATAGCCCAACACCCAGGACATATTGTTTGGGGTAAAGGGCAACACGTTTTCATATTTATTTTGTCCTTGGGACAAGTAGGTCCAACCCTCTACAGCAAAAACCTTTTGGCTGTCAGTTTACTGTACCACATTATGGATCAGGGAAAGGCATTGCCTACAGTAAAGATACGATTTGTGTCTATATGTTAATGCTGTTCCAACTTGTATTTATGATTCATTCATTCAAAGCCTCTATTATTAGGGTGGGCATGTGCTAAGGAAATGTAGTAAGCTCAGTCAGGACTAGTGATAGCAAACGTCTTTACACATTTTTATACTGAAACTAAGTTGAACACTGTAAGGCTGTGTTTAATGCTCCCAGAATGCTCTCTGATTAGATGTGAATATTTGCAGAATCTTGAAAGCAACATTGAAGATTGTTTGATTTCAAAATCAAAACGTTCATTAAAAAATGCAATGAGGAAAAAAAAAACATTTTGCTAAGCTGCTGTGGAATTTTAGGTAAGATTTCATAATTTAGTACAATGTGTTGATGCATGCTAGTCTTTCCAAAAAAATAAATAAATAATTATATATATATATATATATATATATAATAGAATAATCAGCGTAACCGTCTCAAAAAGATTATGGGAAACACAAAAATAAATAAGCATTGTCAAAGTCAGTAGGTTCGACATTGGTTGTCTGCCTTTAGGTTTTGTCAATGCGTATCTTGTTTTGACATGGGTTTTATAAAATCTTACTGCTGTGGGAGCGGCTGGGCGCGCACTATTATAACAAACATTGACAAAATAAAAAAATATTTGTTGGTTTCAAAAAGCACACATTGCTACAGCAGCTACTGGTATTGAACAAACCTACTTTGTGTGCCAGTATGCTCCTCGTAAAAGAGCACAATGATGTCACTCATAGTCAAGCCAGCCAATAGACAGAGTGAGAGAGAAAATTGTAATAAGAGCAAAAATGTTTTGGTTAACACCAAACCTAATTAGGGCCCCAAATCTTAAAGGCAGTCACAAAAGTGCACCCATGGTATATGTCCTTGCATTAGTGCAGATTTACAACTCATGATTTACCAAAAAAATTAGAAAAGTAGTTCAGGAAATGGTATTCCTAGAAAATATTTGTGAACTACATTGTAGCTCAAGCAAATATGTACGCCTAGAATTGCTCTTGTGAAAATCTGTTGAGTGTTTACCAATTCACTTTCCCTCAGTTAAGTTTTTCCCCAACTGTCAGGAATAAATGCCTAAGCTTTCTCAGTGTGGAAAATACTTAGAAAACAACTGGTAAAAACCCCTAAAACATGCAAATTTGTAGGTTTGCACAGACTCAAAAGGTCATTCGAAACCTGGAACTATTGCTTACTGCTACCGACCGCCTCAGTATGTACATCTGTGGAAAGGTGACAAAAGAAGGGGTTTGATTGTGTTCAAACTCAACTATAATATAAGCATAATCAAAGATTCTATTAAGAGCCCTTATGTAATGAGATTGCAGCCATGGTTTGTCACAGCACTACATGGCATAAAAAGGGACAAGTGGATTTTGTTACAGGACAAGTAGGTTTATGAAGCAATCTGTCCCATGGACAAGTAGATATTTTATTAAATTTCACACCCCTGCACTGACAGGAAAAGGAAGAGCCTGCTCTTTGATTCAGTGATACATCAGAAGGAAGAGTCCTGGAAACATCTCAAGAAGGAAAATGGGGCTGATAAGAGACTAAGAAGGAGTAGGGCTGCGGATCTGTGATTAACCTTTATATGCACATATCACTGTTGATGACAACCAGGTGTGAATTCTGGCCAAATTGTGTTGTAGACACTCAGCTTTGGAGTCGTACCTGCATTGGGAGACCTCTATCATGAAGGAAGATGGAAAGGAGAAGCACCGACTTCAAAAGAGATTTTGTATCAACTAAGTTGTGAGACTTGTTATAGGAGGATTGCGAGTGATCCTGCTGAGGAACTTAAAACTGAAATAGCTTTGATTACCAAAAGGATTTACAGCTGGGTTTTTGAGTACCAATCAATACCTGTTCCTGAATAAGGAACACCCCAGGTTACCCGTGATATATACTTTAACCAAGATACAGAAGAGACTGATAGATCCGCCCCTGTAGACCTGTTGTATCAGGGTGTGGATCTGTTTTGGAACCAGCGTGCCAATATTTGGATTTTTTCCCTCAACCCTTTTGTACGTTTACCTATGGTATACATTAGAGATAACATGCATGATATTAATTTGTTTGAGGGTATGCCGTTTGATGAATTTACTGACATTATAACTATGGATGTACAGTCAGCGTATACTAATTTTCCACAATCTGAAGCTTTTCAAGTAACAAAACTGAGGAGATTGATCTATCAAAGAATTATTTCTATTTGACACTTGATTTTACCTTCAAAGCAAAGAAGTAGCAATGGGGACAGGCTTTGGCCTGAACTTAGCTAATTTGTTCATGGCTGACTACGAGGGAAGCCATATTTTTGGTAAAGAAATTATCTTCAGAGGCAACCTAATGAGATGGTCCAGATATATAGATGATGTGTTATTAATTGGAAAGGGGTCCATTGATGACTTATGTGGCTTCCACTCATAGCTTAACACCAGGTCAATTGACACCCAGTTTACTTTAGAGAGTAGTAAAACCAACATCCCATTCTTAGATCTCCAGGTTGGTGTGGAAGAAGGAATTTTGTTTATCATTGAAAGGAATTCCCTACTTCACTACAGCAGTAGTCACCCTATGAATCTTTGAAATAACTTGTCATTTGGGCAGTTTTTACAGATCTGAAGAACCTGCACTAGACATGTAGATTATTTCACTGAGTCAGACACACTAATAAACAGGCTAATTGAAGGGGGTACCCAAGAAAACTGGTAAAACAGGCCAGAAAAGGAGCATGGTTCCAGCACAGGCACTTTATTTTGGATCGCAAAATAGAGACAATACTATGGCTGTATTAGTGTGTGTTACCACTTTTAATCCGCACAGTAATGAGAATTAAAATAGTGAAACATCTTTGGGGTCTGGTGGAAGACCCACCTCACTAAAATATGATTCCCCCTTTTTTCTTTTAAGCAGGGTCGAAATCTGAAAGATACTTTTGTTAAGGCAGCTTTACCAAGGCCCACAACACCTTCCCTTTGCTCATTGTGGGGTCTCCCAGCAATGTTAGGTCATTTCAAGTGTGGTGACTGCTCAGCATGTAAGTTCAGTTTGAGTACAAACAGTTTTAATTTGGCGATGAAATCATCAAATTATCTTTTTTCAGTAATTGCAACACCAAGGATGTAATTAATCTATGCAATTTGTTGTTTGTGCTCATTAATCGATATTGGACAAACAACACAGAAGGTTAAATGTAGGATTCTACAACACAGAAGTAGAATCCAGTGTGGTACTGCGGGCACACCTCTGGTTGAACATTATCAAAGGCTCAAACATAATAGCAATTATCTTAAATGGCAAGGCATCGAGAAAGTTTCAATTGGACCCAGAGTTGGGGACAAAACCACCCTCTTATGCAGGCGAGTTGTTTTACATGGACACATGCGGTACAATTGGAGGAGACTAGAGGACTGGAGACGAGCCTCGTTGCCATGAGCATTTTTTTAAATGGGTGACTTTTTACTTATAAACCACTGATTAGGGCCAATAAATCACTTGCCCATTATTTCCACTCAAAGGAATTTATCTTTGATCAGCAGTATCCTTGATGGGGCGATGCACGGTTGAGCTGACCTCATTATGAATGATTCTCTGGTGGGAATATTTAAGCAAATATTTTTTCAAAGGGTGTAGTAATTATACCTCCACTGTAGAGGTTATTCTCAAGTAGGGACCATTTCTTTGGTATGTATGCTCTTAGCCCTATTCTGACAGCTTTTTTCACGTGTCTGATGTTGTTTTGTGCTGATTTACGATGAAGCAGTTGTTAGCCTCATTCTCTGTCTCACTCGTAGATTTTTTCTTAAGGGTAGTGTGGGTGTTTAGCACTAAAGTTGGTTGTTCATGCGTGAACAGTACAAGATTTTCTTCTTATTACTGACTCTGGCCACTAGATTGGGCTCGGGTCCTACAGCGTGCACGTTACATGAAATTAGAAAGCTTTTAATTGGCGTTCTCCGGCGTGCCATGCGCTTATCTCTGTCTGCTTAAGAGTTGTTCCGCCCGGTTTATGTGTTCCGCTGAAGGAGTCGCAGTGAGTGTGTTTTGCTTGACAGATTGCTTCTATACAAGACTTTGCCTCGTTTGATTAGTAACATAGCTTTCATTTGCCCAGTGCATTTTTATGTTTTAGTCATTATCAAGCACTATGAGGTTACCTGATGTAATAATATGACAAAAGTGATTTTAGATGTTTTTAGATTTTACATGAGACACAGTTGGTATGATATAGTGTCCGTCTGTTAGGATATCTTCTCTTACATTTGGATTAGACTTTTTCCATAGATGTATTGTGACGGTCCCATGATCTTTGGATATGTTTTTGGGCACATTGTGAAGTATAAATGAGTTATACATCAACTATGGACATTTTCAAATGTGAGCTTTTCATATTTGTTCACCCCACACAGGCCTGGTGCCAGTTTGAGTTTGAGCTCATCATGGTGGTATGATACTTATTGGTGGTTGTTTATACCAGATCTTGGAGGAGATTTGTATATGTAGCATGTTGTGGGTAAGTCTTTTGCTTGATAATTGTTTTGGTCCACTGTGGATACAATCATGGTGGGGGCCATGTGCAACTTGTGGAATTCACTTCATCAAGGCTTTAGGCCTTATTATGGTGTTTGATCCATATTTCGTTTCTTTTGGGTGCTTCCTTTTGTATTTCCTTGGTCCTGATGATGACCCTCTGGCAATTGATTTACCCATAGGTTTGAAACATCAACAATAATTTACTGTGGAATGTGGCTTGAAAAAAAGTGGTTATTTTAAGACATGCAAACAATGTTTACTGCATGATTCTGAACATCAAATGAATTATCAGGCACAGTTTTACATGTACATATTTATGGATGCACTTTTTCACCCGTTCACTTATTAGGTGCACCATCACAGAGTAGGAGTACCTCATTTTAGATTGTTACATTTACCTAGGACAACACCATTGTAATACGTTTTTTTATGTGTTTTTACTAATAAGAACAGATTTATGTATACATAAAAATATGAATAAATGATTAGAGTAAATTAACGACATCGAAAGAAGAAAACGTTTTTTACACAATTAATTTGGATATACTTTACCTTTTGGGTGGATGAAGTTTGCTGTGGAAGTCAAGGCTGACACGTCCCCCGCAGGGCCCTATTGTTTTTTTTTGTTTTTTTTTTGTTTTTTTTATCCATTTATTGTGGTCCATGGGTTACAGGGTTACACATTATTGTTTTATATAGACTTAAAATGAAGCAGAACCTTAAAGTAAAAATTCAAAGCTTCAGACTCTAAATCACATTTGGTGTCTGGAAAAGGGCTATAAGAAAGGGAGCCTAAGTCCTCAAAAGCGTATCTGCCAAGCAGTCAGACTGGCTGTGTGAGAAGAGGAAGCTGTGCAAAACTTCTGCCTGTGACCAGGGCTGGGGGCCAACACCTGTTAGTCTCCCTGCTGGGTGAAGGGACTTTACCCAGTTAAACCAAGAACACCAAGTCTGGTGCACCAGCTCCTTCTGGCTTGCAAAGACCAGTGTACCCTGTGAGGAAGAGGAGAGCATTGGAGGGAGGAAGGTCCTAACATGAGGTCTTCTTGGGCAAGGTATGAGAATTTGCACCAAACTCGCTGTCACCAGTGTGAAAGATTGTTTTTGGTGACCCCATTTGTCAGGAGAGGGCCACCATATACCAAACCTTGTGCTGAGTGACGTGTGAGTCTTGCTATGCCCGTACCACCGTACTGTGATGACCCTGTGTACCAGAGAGGGCTACTGGTAATGCTACCACTTCAGGGAGGGCCGGGGCTTGTGACCGTCTGGGACAGGGCACTTATGCTGGAAGAGCCAGCACCTATATAACAATGTACTACAGCAACCCAGTTTGCCAGGAGGAGCTGCCGATGCCAACGTTGCCAATGGATTTTGGCCACCTCCCTAAGAAGAGACTGAGGCTATGATCTGCAGGTTGGACCCACTCTGCAAGCATAGTTGCATGCACCTCAAGTATTGAAAACTCTGAGAGCTCAGAGAACTTGCGGTTAAAGAGCCTATGTCGTGGTAGCTGGCAGTACACTGTAAGATGGTCTTTGAGGTCTTTTTCTACCTGCAGTAATTTCACATCTGCGTTGATTAGCCTACTAAAATTAACGTATCTCACATAAAGAACCAAGTGACATGTTTTATAATTTGTATATTTATGTATCACATATCTGTGATTTTCTTCTTGCGACCACTCAAAATTGAACATAAAATAGTAATGACGTTGTTGTATAGCACTTAATACCACTAAGTTTGCCATTTCAAAGTATTGTAAATAATTACTCTTACTTTCTGACTCTGTCCAATCTTAAACATATGTGTACTTTGGATCTTTAACCCCTTCGCTGCCAGGCCTTTTCCCCCTTCTGTGGCGAGACTTTTTTTGGCTATTTGGGGCAGTTCGCACTTAGGCCCTCATAACTTTTTGTTCACATAAGCTACCCACGCCAAATTTACGTCCTTTTTTTCCAACATCCTAGGGATTCTAGAGGTACCCAGACTTTGTGGGTTCCCCTGAAGGAGACCAAGAAATTAGCCAAAATACAGTGAAAATTTTGTTTTTTTTTTAAAAAAAATGGGAAAAAGGGGCTGCAGGAAGCAGCTTGTGGTTTTTCCCCTGAAAATGGCATCAACAAAGGGTTTGCGGTGGCAAGATCACCATCTTCCCAGCTTTCAGGAACAGGCAGACTTGAATTGGAAAACCCAATTTTTCAATACAATTTTGACATTTTACTGGGACATACCCCATTTTTACTATTTTCTGTGCTTTCAGCCTCCTTCCAGTTAGTGACCAAAATGGGTGAGAAACCAATGCTGGATCCTGGAAATTTCTGAAAAGTAGACATAATTCTGAATTCAGCAAGGAGTCATTTGTGTAGATCCTACAAGAGTTTCCTACAGAAAATAACAGCTGAATTAAAAAAATATTGAAATTGAGGTGAAAAAAACAGCAATTTTTCTCCACGTTTTACTCTATAACATTTTCCTGCAATGTCAGATTTTTGAAAGCAATATACTGTTACGTCAGCTGGACTCTTCTGGTTGCGGGAATATATAGGGCTTGTAGGTTCATTAAGAACTCTAGGTACCCAGAGCCAATAAATGAGCAGCACTTTGCAATGGGTTTTTATTCTATACTGGGTATACAGCAATTAATTTGCTGAAATATAAAAAGTGAAAAATAGGTATCAAGAAAACCTTTGTATTTCCAAAATGGCCACAAGATAAGGTGTTGAGAAGCAGTGGTTATTTGCACATCTCTGAATTCCGGGGTGCCCGTACTAGCATGTGAATTACAGGGCATTTCTCAAATGGACGTCTTTTTGACACCCTGCCTTACATTTGGAAGGAAAAAATGTAGAGAAAGACAAGGGGCAATAACACTTGTTTTGCTATTATGTGTTCCCCCAAGTCTCCCAATATAAATGGTACCTCACTTGTGTGGGTAGGCCTAGCATCCGCGACAAGAAACGCCCCAAAACGCAATGTGGACACATCACATTTTTTTAAAGAAAACAGAGGTGTTTTTTGCAAAGTGCCTACCTGTAGATTGTGACCTCTAGCTCAGCCGGCACGTAGGGAACCTACCAAACCTGTGCATTTTTGAAAACTAGAGACCTAGGGGAATCCAAGATGGGGTGACTTGTGGGGCTCTGACCAGGTTCTGTTACCCAGAATCCTTTGCAAACCTCAAAATTTGACCAAAAAAACACCTTTTCCTCTCATTTCGGTGACAGAACGTTCTGGAATCTGAGAGGAGCCACAAATTTCCTTCCACCCAGCATTCCCCCAAGTCTCCCGATAAAAATGGTACCTCACTTGTGTGGGTAGGCCTAGCGCCCACGAAAGGAAATGGCTCAAAACACAACGTGGACACATCAAAATTATCAAATACAAAACTACCTGTTTTTGCAGGGGGGCACCTGCGTTTTTGGTCCTGGGCTCAGCAGCCTTCTAGGGAAACCTACCAAACCCAGACATTTCTGAAAACTAGACACCCAAGGGAGTCCAGTGAGGTGTGACTTGCGTGGATCCCCCAATGTTTTCTTACCCAGAATCCTCAGCAGACCTCAAATTTAGCTAAAGAAATCACATTTTTCCCCACATTTATGTGTGGGATCACCGCACTGGGACACATTTCATACCACCCAATGTTCCCCTCAGTCTCCCGGTAAAAAGTATACCTCATTTGTGTAGGTGGGCCAAGTGCTTGTGAAAGGGAAGAGCCAAAAACATGTCGATATTGAGGGGGAACAAATGGGGTCCAAAAGGGCAGTTTGCAAAAAATATTTTTAGGCTGACAAGTGCAGCAGAATTTTTATCGGTATAGATGAGACAATGCTGGGTGTTAGGAATTTTGTGGATTCCTGCAGATTCCGGAAGGTTCCATCACAAAAACGTGGGAAAAATGTGTGATTTCCCGCAAAGTTGGAGGTTTGCAGGGGATTGTGGGTACAAAAATGGTGCGGGGTGCATGTGAAACAAATCACCCAGATGTTTAGTTTTCAGATGTGTCTAGGTCTTGTGGATTTTTCTACATGGCAGCGTCCCAAAGTCCATAAAGTGCAGCCCTCACCATTCCAAGTGGGACGATTTTGAGAGTAAGCCAAGTTCTCATAGCCCAAATGTAAAACTAAAACCCAAAATAATCAAATGTCTTCTTGCTTGCTGTGGGCTAAGATGTTTTAGAGTGCGGGGGAGAGCTGAAAGACTGTTACCCCCTTCAGTTAAGGTGGGGGGTGTAACCAGGCCCGTACTGGTTGGTAGCCACCACCCCAATACATAGATATTGTTTTTTATTCCCTGGCATCTAGTAGACTTTCTGCCCGCCTGGGGTGTGGATCAGGGGTAATTGCCCCATCTGCCCACTAGTGGGCAGAACAACTTTGGCCCCATTTATTTGGGGTGGGGGTATGGCCATACCCCCACCCTCTTATTTTTGGAAAAAAATCTTCCCTGACCTCTGGTGGGCTTTCTGCCCCCCCTCCCTTGGGGCAGATGGGCCTTCCAAAAATAGGCCCATCTGCCCCCAATGAGGGGTAGATATGGCCAACAGTAATGTGCTCCCATGGGGAGCGACCCTTACCCAAGGGGCTGCCTCCCTAAAGAAAACACACGCATACACACACACCAATCCCTGGTGCCTAAGTGGTTTCTGCCCCCATGGCGGCAGAATGGCGTAACAGAAATTGGCCGATCTGCCCCCAAGGGCGGCAGAAATGGTCTAAATATAATTTGCCCCCAGGGGAGTGACCCATGCTTAATGGGTCGCACCCCATCTAAAAAAAAAAAACTTAAAAAAAAACAAATTTGCCCTGGCGCCTAGAAGTTTCTGTCTAGGCAGTGTTGTATCCTGAGAAGAGGCAGCACGTTTATTGAGCCTGTTTGACCATAGCTTTGAAAAACTTTTAAATAGTGTTAGTTTTAAATGCATGTCAAAGGTATAGAAGGCCATCATGAGCAAATGGCGCTTCATGAATGAAACAAAAAAAAAAAATACATCTATATCCTCTGTTTGTATTGCCTTTTTTGTAAATGGCAAATTCTTTCTGCTAAAATACTTCTTTTTGTACAGTTTCTTAGAGAAGATATGAAGTACAAAGATGCATCCAGTAAACACAGCCATCTTCACAGGGAGGACAAACACATCACAATTGAGGACCTATGGAAGCGCTGGAAGACGTCAGAAGGTAAGAACTCAGTAATGTGTAGACGTCTTTCAAAATCTTTTTTAAATCTGAAAGTAAATATAACTAAACAACCTATACCTCACTGGTCGCAAATGTGCCAGTAAATCCAATCCCTTTTCAAACCTCTGTTAAGGATGGCAGTTCTAAGCAGTGCGGTAAACACCAACCCCCCGCAGTTCCCCTATGATGAAATTTGGCAGCACAAACCTGTTAAAAGTTACAGTGGGAAAATATTTTGTATAATCCTGTACATACCCAGTACTTGGTGCAAAAAGCATCAGATATAATTTTGTGATTTCCGTAGGGGAAGAAATTGGAGGGATTAGAGCACTTGATATATATCGCACCCATGGTATCATGTCACAGGCTAGCTCATGGTATTTATTTATTGAAAGGCAATTTTTTCAATATTTCGCTGTATAAACCCCCTCTCATAATTCCTGCAAGAGCACCATTGATTTTTGGAAAAGGGACATCATTGATTATTGTTGTCATCCCTTATCAATCTATGGCAGCTAGTGAAAATGTTACTTATTGCCGCAACTGAGGAATATAGTGTTTTAGGACTCTTACCATGGGGGTAAGACTGCTTTGTTTTGGGTGGCAGCACCACAGCGTGTGGGTAACTGAGTCAGTCCCACACCGCCTGGAAGCTGTAGGTCTGACATTTTCGGCGAGCTAGCAGCACCAGACTCAGACCCCAAAAGTAAAGGTGATTTGTGGCAGCCTGATGCATGACAGTCTGACTCCTGAGGGAAGGCGTGGTGGGACAAATCTTACCCCTTTCTCTCATTTGCACAAGTCTCATAGAGAAATGCAGGGTAGATTTCAATATATTTTGTTGAAGCAACTGTAATCTATGTTTACAAAAAAAAAAAAAAAAAGCATGAGCTGCAATTATTAGGAAGATGAAACATAATTCAGTTATGATTGTGACCATTAGAATAGAACATATAAACAGTCCCAGCATCCTAACGTAACCATAAATATAGTGATTTCTACCTACACTTGTGGCATCTAATATGAGAGCATAGCAGTCGTAGCCCTTCTGCCCATATTAGTCAATGAAAGGACCCCATACCTGGAAAGCAAGGGTCTGCCTTTGGGCTGCTGACAGTCCTCCTATTTGGCTAGAGAGACAAGGCCAAGTCCAGCAAAGCTGCGAGAAAGTGGCACAGAGTGTAAGATGGCTGTCTGGAATGTCACCTTTGTAGGAAAGTACCATCTTGCCTGCCATATTGCCCCCATTTTTACTTGTGTGTCAGTTTGTTTTTGCCTCCCTCACTGGGATCCTGCTAGCCAGGACCCCAGTGCTCATAGTTTGTGGCCTAAATGTGTTCCCTGTTGGTGCCTAACTGTGTCACTGAGGCTCTGCTAACCAGAACCTCAGTGCCTATGCTCTCTCTGTCTTTAAAATTGTCACTGCAGGCTAGTGACCATTTTTACCAATTCTAATTGGCACACTGGGACACCCTTATAATTCCCTAGTAAATGGTACCTAGGTACCCAGGGTATTGGGGTTCCAGGAGATCCCTATGGGCTGCAGCATTTCTTTTGCCACCCATAGGGAGCTCAGACAATTCTTACACAGGACTGCCACTGCAGCCTGAGTGAAATAACGTCCACGTTATTTCACAGCCGTTTTACACTGCACCTAAGTAACTTATAAGTCACTTATATGTCTAACCCTCCCTTAGTGAAGGTTAGGTGCAAAGTTACTAAGTGTGAGAGCACCTTGGCACTAGCCAAGGTGCCCCCACAAAGTTCAGGGCAATTTCCCCAGACTTTGTGAGTGCGGGGACACCATTACACGCGTGCACTACATATAGGTCAATACCTATATGTAGCTTCACAATGGTAACTCCGAATATGGCAATGTAACATGCCTAAGATCATGGAATTGTCCCCCGATGCCAAATCTGGTATTGGGGTGCCAATTCCATGCATCCCAGGAGCTCCAGCATAGACCCCGGTTACTGTCAAACCAGCTCTCTGGGGTTTTCACTGCAGCTACCGCTACTGCCAACCCACAGACAGGCTTCTGCCCTCCTGGGGTCTGGGCAGCCCAGTCCCAGGAAGGCAGAACAAAGGATTTCCTCTGAGAGCGGGTGTTACACCCTCTCCCTTTGGAAATAGGTGTTAAGGGCCTGAGAGGAGTAGCCTCTCCTGGCCTCTGGGAATGCTTTGAAGGGCACAGATGGTGCCCTCCTTGCATAAACCAGTCTACACTGGTTCAGGGATGCCCCTGCTCTGGTGCGAAACTGGACAAAGGAAAGGGGAGTGACCACTCCCCTGTCCATCACCACCCCAGGGGTGGTGCCCAGAACTCCTCCAGTGTGTCCCAGACCTCTGCTATCTTGGATCCAGAGGTGTGAGGGCACAATGGAGGCCTCTGAGTGGCCAGTGCCAGCAGGTGAAGTCAGAGAACCCTCCTGATAGGTGCTTACCTGACTAGGTGGCCAATCCTCCTCTGAGGGCTATTTAGGGTCTCTCCTGTGGGCTTCTCTTCAGATAACGAATGCAAGAGCTCACCAGAGTTCCTCTGCATCTCCCTCTTCGACTTCTGCGAAGGATCGACCGCTGACTGCTCCAGGATGCCGGCAAAATTGCAACAAAGTAGCAAAAAGACTACTAGCGACGTTGTAGCGCCTAGTCGCTTTCTCGACTGTTTCCTGGTGGTGCATGCTCCGGGGGGCTGTCTGCCTTGACCCTGCACTGAAAGCTGAGAAGAAAGCTCCCGTGGGTCGACTGAATCTTTCCCCTGCTACCGCAGGCACCAAACTTCTGCTTCACTGGTCTTCTGTGTCCCCTCTCATCTTGACGAGCGTGGTCCTGGAACACAGGAGCTGGGTCCAAGTGACCCCGACAGTCCATTGGTCCATCTTTCCAAATTTGGTGGAGGGAAGTCCTTGCCTCATCACGCCAGACATTAATCCTGTGTACTGCGTGAACTGCAGCTGCTAGGGCTTCTGTGCACTTTTGCAAGGAATCCTTTGTGCACAGTACAGCCCAGGTCCCCAGCACTCCGTCCTGCATTGCTCAACTCGCTGAGTTGACCACTGGCTTCGTGGGACCCTCCTTTGTAGTGTTTAGAAGTCTGCCATGCTCAGTTCTCTTGAACCCATGTTCAAGTGCTTCTGCGGGTGCTGCCTACTTCTGCGTGGGCACTCTGTGTTGCTGAGCGCACCCTCTGTCTCCTCCTCCAAGGGGCGACCTCCTGGTCCTTCTTGGGCTCGGGCAGCACCCATTTTCTTCAACCGCAACCTTTGCAGCTAGCAAGGATTATTTGCGGTCTTTCTGCGTGGCAACAAATCTGCATCCTCCAGCACGCCGTGGGATATCTTCTGTGCAAAGGAGAAGTTTGCGGCATCTTCCGTTGTTGCAGAATCTTCAGCTTCTTCCACCCAGAGGCAGCCATTTTGCACCTTCATCCGGTGTTTAGTGGGCTCCTGCCCCCCTGGACACTTTTGTGACTCTTGGACTTGGTCCCCTTCCTTTGCAGGTCCTCAGGTCCAGGAATCCGTCTTCAGTGCTTTGCAGTCTGTTGTGTTCTTTGCAGAATCTCCTATCATGACTTTAGTGTTTCTGGGGAAGTAGGGTAACTTTACTCCTACTTTTCAGGGTCTTGGGTTTGGGTATCTTGGACACCCTTAGTGTTTCCTTACACTCCTAGCGACCCTCTACACACTACACTAGGCCTGGGGCCCCTAAGTGGTTCGCATTCCACTTTCTTAGTATATGGTTTGTGTTGCCCCTAGGCCTATTGCATCCTATTGTATTCTACAGTGTTTGCACTACTTTTCTAACTGTTTACTTACCTGAGTTTGTTTTTTGTGTATATTTTGTGTATTTTACTTACCTCCTAAGGGAGTATATCCTCTGAGATCATTTTGGCACATAGTCACTATAATAAAGTACCTTTATTTTTAGTAACTGGGTATTGTGATTCTTATGATATAGTACTATATGATATATGTGGCATAGTAGGAGCTTTGCATGTCTCCTAGTTCAGCCTAAGCTGCTCTGCTATAGCTACCTCTATCAGCCTAAGCTGCTAGAACACTACTCATCTACTAATAAGGGATAACTGGACCTGGCACAAAGTGTAAGTACCATCAGGTACCCACTATAAGCCAGGCCAGCCTCCTACAACCTCTGTGCTCCTTCTGCCTGGGTGGTGTTTTTATAACAAAACATGTTGTGTTCTGAGAACAGGTCTGACGTGAAATGTCTTGGTTTAGAAGGTTGGCTCCGTAACTCTTGGACTGGCAATACTAGGTAGGCTATCATGTACAGCCTTAAAGCATAGGCACAGGATGAATTGTTATGCAAAGGAACTTACAACAATGCTTTTACAGAAAGGCAATTGATTAAAATATAAAAACATTACTGCTAAAAGCAAGCCATGCTAAAATCTAATAAAATAAATAAATTAAATAAAATATGTATCTAGGTAAAGAGGCAAGGGGCACAGGTTCCCATGCAAGGCGCTAAGATGAACCCACGACAATAGGTCTTTAGATATTCCTACCATGGTCCCTTGGTGTGTTCTCACATGTTATTAAGGCAAAAATACTATTTTTTAAATCGACTTTTTGCATCCCTCTATTTCCTAGGATATCTAGTTTTTAGAAATGTGTACAGCTGGCCTAGAAGGAGAGCCATATCTATTTGGTGTAATGAGCTTGCTGAACAGAATGGTTAGTTCTGATGTTTTTCAGGCCCACCATTCAAGATGTGAGAGAAGCCAATTTGTAAAGGCCATTTGTATAAGTCATCTTCCCCCTAACTAGCAGAAAGTGTGCATTTGGTGAGAAAAGTGAGATCACAAAGCAACATGTTTCTCTGCTATGGTAGTTTCTGCCACATGGTATCAGACTCTTGCATCTGAGCCGAGATCCAAACCAAGTACTTCTGTGGACATTTCCATGCCTTTAATCCCAGACACCATGTTTGAATACTCAAAGCCAGGTCTTTCCCTTCCTTTTCAAGTGCTGTTCTCAGGCCTGTCAGCAGAGAAATATTACGCTTTATACCACTTACGGGGTAACTGAAGACAATGTCTTAACTTAAGCTTTTCACACCCCATTTTGACATCTCTGTCAAGTAGACCTTTGACATATATACAAATTAGTTATGAATACATTTGCTTGCCTCGATCTCCAATGTGTTACTATAACACCAGAATATTTCTTTATAACAAGCTAAAGCAGCACGTTACCTTTTTGATGACAATTGTAGTAAGTTACATCACCAACTTTTCTCCTGAAGAGATTATTCCTCAGCAGGTAATTGGGCCATCAATATTGAGCGCAGTGTGGGTACTCCGTTCTATTTTATGAACGACCACAAGCTGATTACCCTTAGTCCCACGAACTCAGTCACCTTGAAGGAAGGATCAGGTTGTTCTTGCTGAAGACTGTTCTCTGCATTTTCACTCCATCTGTGATGGCACACATATGTGACCACAACTTCTTCCTAATAAAGAACATTGAGGCTTTTCATCCAAACACACAGCCTTGTAACCTCAACTTGTTTGTTCTCAACCATGCCTTCCAAGCAGAGAACAAGATGTGTATGTGACGTTGATAGTGTTATGCAGTTCCTACGTTGGTAATAGGATTGCATGTTTAGGATGGCAGATCGGCAAAGCAAGGGATATTGAGCCTACTCATGTAGTTAGTAACTGCCGGCCTAACTCCTGGCTAGCTCACAGTGCCCTACCCAAACCTACAAACCCACCAGGATAAAAGGGAATTATGGCAGCCTGAACATAACACTCCAACTCCCCAGGGAAGCCTTTTATACTGTTAATCATGCATGCCAAGGAGATACAAAAAGATGCAAAATATGTTTTCAATACATTTATTGAAACAATCATTATCTAGCATATAAAGAGTGAGCTGCAATAATTAGGCAAATGAAACAAAGCAAGGTAATCTCCGTGTTTGATGTTGCTAGAGCTTTTTATGGTACTTTGTTATCTCTAAGGTATAGGATTCTACAGCTGTTTCACATAATAGGTGATCCTTCTGGTGTGTTCACAGCAGATAAGTGTACCGGAGGGATAGGTTGAGAACAGGTCACTCTCAAGCTCATAATAATGAATTTCAAGCAACCAGCATTACAGTCCACAAAAGTGCCTTTGAATGTCCGAACTCAACATTTTCTTTTATGGGAAATGATTAAATTAACAGTGTCACTATGTGTCCCATGGGTTAAAATCCTGGAGGCACTTCGAAGGTTGTGTCTGACGCATTCACTCTCTGAGCCCAGGCCTTTCAGTTTGACCGTTGGCGTTTAAGGATGCATGAGATGTAAATGCGGCGCCTCTGCCAAGGTCTCATTTTGTGGATTTATTTAGTGTGTTTAGAGACAAGGTGTCTGATACTTTGGCATTGGTTCAGCATCGTGATAGTGTGGCATATATGGATACTCGGCTAGCCTTTCTATACAGAGTATGTCTTTGTGATAAACAGCCATTTGAGCTGTTAGGTGTCCTTCATCACCATGGTCCACCTCTGCTTCCCTCATTTCCTACCACACTATAGTGCTATTTTAGGCCTACAAATGAAGTGCATGGTCATTACCAGCTACATTTACTGCTGATCCTTGGAAGGAGGTCAGTGAAACCGAGATTAACCATCACCAGGCTTCCTTCCACTCACCCCTTACTATGGACTGTTACATTGATGAACTAGACACTCATAATAGTGGCTGCTAGTAGATAATCTGGATATTTTCTATTTTACGGTAGTATTACATATTAATCTGTGTGCTTACAGGACCTATAAACCTATATTAATTTTGTTTTGCAGAAAAGATGGGTATTGTGCATTAAGATTTGGCAATAACATACATTTAATTAGGATTACAGATTTGCTGAGAAACTGCTTCAGATTATATTCATTTCATAACTTCAGGTGAAAATAGTTACTAGTTAATTTCTAGCATGACCTTGAAAAGGTACCGTACTTTATTTGCACACATTGTTTTTTTACTTATGTGTTTATGTTGGAATCTTAGGAGGCCATTATTTGATATTTGATAACTTGTAAATCCAAATAAACCTATTTTAACCCCGCTGCTATTCTCTGCATTTTCTAAAGGATAAAATAAACTGAACGTGTTTGCCACGATGATATTCATAGTTGGCGATTATTAATTTCCTTTCAACAAAAACAACGTTTTGCAGTCTGTTTACATCCCAGTCTCTTTTTGCTCTGCTCTGAAGGTGGGAGTTTGTGCTGGACAATTAATCCTCTCCTGTGCGCCGTCACCACCTTTCCTGCGCTCTTAGATAAGGAAGGGTTGGGCGAGAACTGGGTTCTCTTGGACAATTGACATCTATGTCTGGCATTTTCACATTCACATCCCAAAGGTAACATGCTTCCTGTTTGGAGGGCCTATTTAATTAGACAAAACCTCATCCATTTCCCTCATTTGAACGTATCACGTCCACATTCCTCAAGTAATTAAAATCAAGCTAGTGTGTGCATTTGTTAACATCTATTTTTTTAGAAGCTCTCTTTTAACTCCACCGTTGATGTATTCTTTAAAACCTAAATTTTCGCACAGTATCCGCTCACAGGTAAGGAGAGGTTCTTCCAAAAACCCACAGTACATTCTGAAAAAGAATAGGTATAAACCCATCTGTGTGTGCTGCATTGCTTATTGGACATGTGCCTCTGAAATATTTGTTTTGTTTGTATTATAGAGCACCAAAATGGTCTTCTAGTGGTCAGATTGTTAGTTCTAGTCTTTAGAAATGCTTAAAATATTTATGGAAGTTGAAAATTGTTGAAGTAGCAAGTGTGCTACGGAGATTATGCATGGCATGTGTAATTAAGTGGAGGTTGTCGCTTCTGCCAATTACCTCGAGGTAAAGGTATAATGTGTCCACGTTTATCTGTTGCCTAGTGAAGAGGAGGCTTCTACTTAGGAAGGACCCCTAGCGTTAGTTGGTTTCAGCAGTCCTTCTTACATCACATCTGTCAGACGTGTCTGGTCAAAGCTGTTTTCAAAATTGTATGCAATTTGTGGTTTCGCTCTATTAATCAGGGAAGGCTTAAGAAACACCCTAGAGCCTTAAGTCCTGTAGTCCTTGCCTAGTGTCCTCAAATTAGTTCTAGAATTGCAGATGATGTTCACTTACTTGAGTTAGTGATACCTTTGTCTTCCAGGGTATGCATGATCTGAAAACTAGGAATCATTTTTGGAGAATCTACTTAGTCCCTTTTTGGTAGATTAGGGTAGCTCCACCTTTCAGATGTTTAAGCAAAATGTGATGAACAGTATCGTAACCTACAGAGAGGTCAGTGGGGCTTAACGCTGCGTGATGCTTTAAGTGCAATGTATGCTCTTTCAGCAAGTCTCAAACAACTAGAAGTCATGTAATATTGTGTTGTTTCATAAGTTGCTGGATCTGCTTGATAAGTATTTTGTTACAGTTCTTAATAACCTAGTGGTAAACCTGTACCTTTGGAGTGATCTGTGAGTTTTTTTTAGATCTTATAGGGATTGTTAAAAATGAGGTCTCTAGTTGGCAATGTTTTACACCCTGTCCAAGTAGGGGCCCTCATTTTAGTCAGGGTAAGGAAATCCCAAAGCTAAGTTAACCCCTGCTCCACCCCCTTGGTAGCTTGGCTCAAGCAGTTAGGCTTATCTCGAGGCAATGTGTAAAGTATTTGTTTGTGTGTGTGTATGTGTGTGTGTGTATATATATATATATATATATATATATATATATATATATACACACAACACAATGGTCTTGTTATGTGAGTATAACAAGACCAAAACAACAAAAATACTACATACACAAGTAAAGATTCGAATTTTCAAAGATGAAATCTTAGTATAGCGCTTAGAAACACATTATCTCCAGTTTATCATCCTGTTACTAACCATAAGTTACCACCAATTTGAACAGGCATCTGCTATGTTAAGTCCAATTTACAGTTGTTCACAATCTACAAGAGGAATACATAAACTTGTGGTCACATTGATAAGATGGTAACTCAATTTCTGGCTGAAGTGGCAGCCCAAGAATCCATATCTAGTTTTAAAATAACTAGAAAATACAAAAATAACTAAAAAGTAACCCCCCAAAATGTAATTACTATGAAGAGAAGGTGTCTATTATTGCCTGAGGTAGCAGCAAAAGGATCTGTGTTAACTGTAGAATCGCTAAAGATAATCCCCCATGTTAGTGGAGAAACCCCTTTTCACATCATTCACTTAAATTTCAAGTGTCACAAGCCAAACAATATATCATCATCAATTAAAGGAAAGAGGAAAAGGGGGACAGTAGTTCCCTATGTTTTGTTATCAAATAATTAAATCCTCACAGGGTGGAATAAACTGTTTGGAACATGATAGATAGCATCCTCTTTATCTTCTTGACCCTGATGGTCACTTCATTCGCCAGCTAAAAATAAAACCAAAGGTGCGGAGTCATACAGCGGCCCCGGTTCGGAAGTCGTTCTGGAGTTGATGTGTTTAGTTTTTTCTTGGTTGTACCAGAGCTCACTTCCAAGGGCCCAGGAACTGGATTTGGCACCACTTCACAGGTCAGGTCTCTCAGCAGGAGAACCCAGACGCTGGCAAGTGAATTCTTTGATGGCCCTGAGACTTCTTAACAACAGGAGGAAGGCTAAGCTCAAGTCCTTGGAGAGCCTTGGAAAGCAGATGTAGAAAACCATGTCCAGTACTTTCACTCCCAGGATAGAAACAGTAAGCAGCAGGCAAACACAGCAAAGTAACAGGCAGAGTGGCAGTCCTTCATAGAGCATCCGGCAGAATGTCCTCAGTCCAGAAGTGTTCACTCTGTAGTGTCAGAGATCCTGTACTTATACACATTTCTGTCTCTGAAGGAGGCAAACTTCATAGAGAAGTCTTTGTAGTGCACAAGACTCTGCCTTGCCTGCCCTGGCCCAAGACACACCACAGGGGGTTGGAGACTGCTTTGTTTAAGGACAGACACAGCCCTGTTCAGGTGCAAGGGTCAGCTTCACCCACCACTCTAGCTCAGGAAGACCCATCATCATGGTGATGGGCCTTCAGGATATGCAGGGCACACCTCAGCTCCCTTTGTGTGACTGTCTACAGTGAATGCACAAACAGCCCGACTGTCATCCTGACCCAGTCATGTATTCCACAAGCAAGGCAGAGGCACGGAAAGGTTAAGCAGTGAAATGTCCACTTCCAATAAGTGGCATTTTCAAACCTACAATTCAAAAAACAACTTTATCAAAAGATTTATCTTTAAATTGTGAGTTCAGAGACCCTAAACTCCACATCTCAATCTGCTCCCAATTGGAAATTACATTTAAAAGGTATTTGAAGGCAATACCCATGTTACCGTTTGGAGAGTCAGGTCTTGCCTTAGTGAAAACAGAGTTTAGCAGTATTTCTCTATCAGGACATGCAAAACACGCCAGTACATGTCATACCTTTTAAATACACTGCACCCTGCCTTTGGGGCTCTCTGGGCCAACTTTAGGGGTGATATACATGTAGTTAAAGGGAAGGTTTGGGCCTGGCAAGTGGGTGTGCTTGCCTGGTGGACATGGCAGTTTAAAACTGCACACACAGGCATAACAATACCTCGTTATGCCCAAGAAAACCTGCTTAAGATGAGGAGAAACAAAACATGCAAATGACTGACTTTCTTGACACTCCCCAGCATGAGGTTACCATAGCAGTCCACCAAGCAAGAGGGTTGTAGCAATCAAAACAATGGTAGGCCTATTAATGTGGGTGACCCAATCATTGCAGCAGGCCCACCTGTAGCATTTGAGTTACAGGCCCTGGGCACACACAGTACACTTTAATAGGGACTCATTACTAAATCATATATGCCGGTCATAGAGAAACCGATCACCAATACCATTTATACATGGAGCACTTGCACTGTACCACTGGTCAGCAGTGGTAGAGTGCCCAGAGTCCTAAAGCTAGCAAAAAATGAAATTTAGCACAGGACCAAAATACAGGAGGTCAAAAGCAAAAAGACAGGGGAAACCACACCAAAAGCTGACAGGTCTAACAGGGATAGATATCTGAATTTAAGTCTTGAGTTCTTGTGGTGATTTTTTTCCCCTGAGTTTCTATTTTGTGCACTAAATATATTGACTAATATTTTCTTTTTACACGTATGTTTGTGTTTATATGTGTGTGTGTATATATATAGATATGTGTGTGTGTGTGTGTGTGTGTATGTATCTATATATATAGGTCTGTGTATGTATCTATCTATATATATATATACATATATATAGAGAGAGAGAGAGAGAGAGAGAGAGGTTGACATATGATGTATGGGGAAGCGTTATTAATATGTTTTAGTTATGCCCATTTTCCTATAAAACATCATTTTAGACAAAATGGATACCATCTCTGTCACTCACTCTTGTTTCTTCCTCTGCCTACATTTACTGTCCACAGGCTCCACAGAGCACAGCCAAGCTGATGTTAAGTAGTTCATTTCCACTGTTATGATTACATTGCTTTCAATTGAACATTTACCTCCTACTTATAAATTTTAACATTTGTAAAGGTCTCTTTCACTGCCAGTAGGCCGTTCATTCGCTGAAAGTTCTATTCATTAGTTAAAACAATAACCAATGACATTTTCTGAAAACCTGGGATGATGCTTATGTATTAATGAAATTACATATTTTTCTTATGTCCTGATCTGTCAAAGAAATAATCCTTTTGATCAGACCATGATGATTTTGCAGTTTTTGTAATTTGCTATGCAAGAATTGTGTATAAGGACCCCTTGAATTTGGGGGTGAGCCAGAGATGTTCCTGAGCTTTCATGTTCCTATAGGGATGCTGTACAGTTTTCCTCTGATCTTGCTGCTCATTTGGGATTTTGCATTCTCTCTTTGGGTCAGAGAGCCTTCATGGCATTGACTGTCTTTGTAATTTAAACATTTTGTGATAAAACTCTTTAACTTCTCATTGATCTAGAATTCAATTATTCAGTGGGCTCCATTACTTAGTTGAACTGCTTAAAGTTTTGAGGAGGTACCTTGATGCACAATTCAATCTGCGGGAGGACCGTATAAAGGAAATTAATTTTTGACGTGTTCAGTTTCTGGCATGTCTAAATTTTGGGGTGCTGTTTTGCTCCCACTCTGTGCTACTGACAGAAAACAAGTGGCAATATTTTTAGGCACAGTGTAACCATTGTTTATGAAGGTAAGGGATTTCATCTTGTTTGAAAGTTGAATAGCCTTCGCTATTGTTTTAAAGGTAAAGAAGATTATACGTTATATTTCATGTTGTTAATATTGTAGAATGTACTTTTGATGCACATGTGGCAGAAAATGCAGGATTCTTCACTGGTCACTTGTTGAGATCCTACGACCTGGGCATGATACTGTACAACTTTTCTTACTAGACCAACCTTATCTATTTATGCTACAAGTACGGTTTAACGCATGGACAATTCTGTTTGTCACCTATTGGGATGATGTAAACAGGGTGGTTAATTTAATTTATGTTACTATGGTTTCCTCCTAGCTCCTGTGATCTATTGTATGAGGCGGATATAAGGTCTTATGAGCAAAATCTTGATATTGATATGCTGTATTTTGTTGTACTCAATTGGTTGGTGTTTACTCCTCGCACTCAAATTGATTTAAATTGTTGTGTGCTGCACTTCACTCCACTAGCCATATTAGATATTCAAGGACCCCCACTTCCAGTACCAACAACCCCTCCCACAATTTTTAGATTTTTTTTCACCCATGCCACCTTCACTTCGAATGTGCTTTGTGCCACCTTTTACATCACATGACCCCATCATGGAAGTCCAGTTGCATGGCACCTTATTTATGCAGACATTATATCAATGATCCTTTATAAATTCATGTTTCCTTCTTTTTTTTTTCTCTATTTTTCTTTAGCTCCTTTTTTTGTTTCCTCATAGAGATACCCGAACAGCTAATTACTTTGTGTATAGTTGTGTCTTGCCAGGCAATTAATATACTGTCCTGATGATGATCCTCGGATTTTATGAAGATTGAAATGTTGTCGAGTAATGCACACTGACCTCCTTTTTGCATATATATAGTTGAGATTGGGTGCAGTAGTGTTATATTGTATAAGGAAATTCTGATCATATAGTTTGTGATTTATCATCGCTTGTTTACTTGCATATGCTTAGTACCTGAACAAAAACACCTGGGTAAGGGAATTACTCACTTTTATATTGAATTTTTATGAAAATAAGTTGATGATTATATATGTATTTGATCGAATGTTTCCAGGGCTAAATTGTTTCCCGGTTGTATTGGTTGTTACTTACCTTCAGCTTAGGGAACTTTGTTCCTCAATGCACATTATTTCACTTGGTCCCTAATTATCCCTTGGTCTCCCTTGTTCCTTTAAAACAGTATAAGTGCAATCGAATAATTGCAAGGGACTTCTTTCAATTCCTCCTACTATTAATATTAGTGGGTAACTGTTTTGTCTCACTTTTTTCTTTATTCCTTTTCTTTTCTTTCTCTTGTCCACTCCCTCTCTTTTTTCTATTGACTAAATTTTGCACAGAAGGTTCTGAATTAGCAGCATGTCACATCATACCCCACCATATACTGATGAATATATATAGAAGATATTGGAGGGCCTCTATTTGTTCTCCCATACCACTGAAGTGACACAACCTGACAGTTTGAACCTAACTGAACAGCTAGAAAGGTGCAAGAAAAAGTATGCTAAATTACAACTTGATACAGATGGTGACTGAATATTTAAAGGCAAATACAATTCCTCGTGGGCTAGAAGTGAGGAATATTCCTGGTGTATTCACAGATGATAAGAATTATAAACGGGTTTTAGTTACATTGGTACTACCTGTTCGCAGCACTGGATGGTGCTTGGCATAGACACAGCCATCGTACACTCTACAAAATTGTTAGAGGAAATTTCCGAGCTTGAAAAACAAATGAGTGAATCCAGCCTGATATCTGATGCTAAAACTCTACTGTAGAAAATTGATAAAAACATTGCTGAATTTACAAGAATAAAACAGGAGAAGAAGTCTAAGAAAGTTAAAAAGGATATAGGATACTAAACAGTAGAAAGGACATATCCCTATCTCAACGAAGAGTTCAATGTAAATCGGAACTTTGGGATCCCACTTTTGAAAAGCCTTGGGGGTAGATTCAATAAACAAAAGAACCTTGTGATATTTAGCGACTCTTCAGCAGAATTGTCTGATAATTCCGACCCAGGCTAAGGTATAGGCTCCTTCACACCTAGCTTAGACCAAACTTTTTTAGGGAGGGGCCGTTCGAGACCTCTACCAAGAGAGAGGGGCAGAGGTCGGGGCACACTATGGTTCAATACACCAGGGGAAAGACAGATGGCAGAAAGTTTACCGGTGGGGGAATCAGTGACTCTAAGTAACCCTACCTACACCTGCCCTAATATCTCTTTAGAATCTACTCATGTGGCACATACTATTCCCATCTTCAGTCTCTTGAGAGATACTCTTTCAGACACAAGGACAGCATTATTGAGCAGAGGTCTCTCCTTTGTGAACATGGTAGACCCAGATTTCTTACATTTACAGACTGAAATCGTTCAATTGTTCCTGCTAAGTCAGATTACATATATTTTTCTCTGATAACCCATATTCTGGTGGTGAGTCATGTACTAATATCTGCCCATCATCCACCTTTTCACCTCCCAACCCATCCATCCCTCCAGAGATTCATACCTTTAAGAAGTTGGTTCTACCTTGGCCATCAGAATACTTATATTCCTTACAATATGTCTCTAGCGGAGAAACAGACTTTAAACACACTTAAATTGAATACCTCCCTGGTCACTAAACCAGCCAACAAAGGCGGTGGGAAAGTCTTTGCAAGGCATTGAGCAGTAGAGTGATGATGAAATTATAAGACAAATCTTTAATGAGACTCATTATGTGAAACTCGGGCATGATCCTTGTTGGAAAATTACCCTCTCTGAAGGGTCCCCATATACTTTTGCCTTCCTCCTCCGCTTTTTCTGACCTTCTTTTTGTTGGCTTTAGGACTATGGGCACTTTACCACTGCAAACCAGTGATAAAGCGCATGTGCTCTCTCCCCTAAACATTGTAACAAATGCCCAATTGGCGTATTTAATTTAACTATAAGTCCCTAGTAAAGTGCACTAGATGTGCCCAGGACCTGTAAATTAAATGCTACTAGTGGGCCTGCAGCTCTGAATGTGCTGCCCACAAAAGTAGCTCCTTAACCATGTTCCAGGTCTGCCATTGCTAGGCCTGTGTGTGCAGTTTCACTGCCACTTTGACTTGGCATTTAAAACTAATTGCCAAGCCTTTAATTCCCATGTTCTTCTACATAGGTCACCCCTAAGGTAGGCCCTAGGTAACCTTTAGGGCAGGGTGCAATTTAAGTAAAAGGAGCAGGGCATGTACTTATAGGTTTTACATATTCTGGTAGTGAAAAACTCCCAACGTCGTTTTTCACTACTTTGAAGACTGCTCCTCTCATAAGTCCGTATTAGAGATTCCTTTATATGCTGTTAAGTAGTCATTTCTGATCTGAGAGGAATAGACGTCATATTTGGTATGGTTGGAATGGTAGTAAGAAATCCTACTTACTGGTGAAGTTGGATTTTACATTACTATTTCCGAAATGCCACTTTTAGAAAGTAGGCATTTCTCTGCACTTACTGCCATCTGTGCCTTAAAGTCTGTCTCAAGTCCAAGTCTTGTCTGTGCTGGTTGACAGCTCCCCTTGGGCATTTCACCCAGACAGCCATAAATAACAGGACACTCCGCTGCATCTGCATTCATCTGCATACACATGGGTTTCTCTGGGCAGGAAGGGTGGAGGCTGTCTTACACATCAAAAGGCCAGTGGCCTGCCCTCGCACAAAGGACTGATAAAGGACCCCTCCCCACTTTCGGTCTGTGGGCTCACCAAATCAGGCACCTCTGGATCTGCTGTCAAAAGGACTACTGACCTGCCCAAAGGACTCATCTGGACTGCTTTTCTAGAAGGACTGCTATCCTTCTTGTTGACCTGCTGCTCCCTGACTCTGCTGGAGGGACTCTGCCTTCCTCCATAAGTGCTCTCCAAGGGTTTGGAATGAGCCTGCTTCCTGTTTGACCAACTTCAGCGACTCAAGAACTGACGTCGCTGTCTAACGCATCTGCCTGCTCCAGCTCTGTGGTCCTTACTGAATGACTGCAGACAGCGTAAGCCCGACATCGCTGTGATGCTGCTGAAGTCCTGTGGTGTGATTGCGACACTGTGAAGTCGATACCTCGCGTCATGACCTGCTGGACTCAACATCCCTGCCGGGTCACAAGTAACCAATGCCTCACTTCCAATGCTGCATCATCTCCCATGCAACCGGACGGAACCAACACCTCATCTTCTCTCTGTCGCTTCCATTCATAGGCTTCCTGGATACCATGGAGCTCAGAGCTTTCCTTCCGCCACAACAAGTCCAGGACATTTGATGTGATCCCTATGTTTTGGGCTCAGTCCTGGATCCAAGTGAGGGTGATTCTGAGGCCTCTTAGCCTTGTGTGTCCTTTTTGTCAACAATGTCAGGTGACAAATGTGGGTGGCCCCAATGTTGAACTTGGAGGCCTGGTGGGTTCAGTACTTGGGGCTGCCTTTATCATTCAGATCTCTGCGATGGCAGCTCAAGAGCTGTGGTGGTGGCTGACCGGAAGCAGTTTGTCTCACCCAGAATTGACGAGGACATATCACTACTGACTTGCAACAATAAGGGCAGAGTGGAGCCCCGTGCCAAGAGACTTTGCTTCTCTGAAGGTGGGTGAAGTAGCAGAACATCTTTCTGGTCGCCAACCACCTGGTGAGGTTTCTGAATGCAAAGCAGATCAGTTGAGCAGACATTCTCTGACAGATGAGTGGTACCTGCTTTCTGGGGAGGCCTAGAGTGTCTTATAGCAGTGGAGAGATCTCTGGCTATATTGTTTCACCACCG
This sequence comes from Pleurodeles waltl, assembly GCF_031143425.1. NCBI lineage: Eukaryota > Metazoa > Chordata > Amphibia > Caudata > Salamandridae > Pleurodeles > Pleurodeles waltl. The sequence continues at coordinate 1,081,491,994 of NC_090437.1, read as the reverse complement.
AGAATGGATAGCATCAACAGTTTTGTGCTTTGACGTTTCTGCAAGTACCCTTATGGGAGACCCATTCTGGCTGACCTTGAGCAAGGGATTTCTTTATCACCTTCCTGTTCTTTCCCCTCCTGAGTTCTGAGGATCAGGAGTCATCCTAGTGGCCCCACATTGGGCAAGGAGAGTGTGGTATATGGAATTCCTGGCCTCTAATCATACTTCCACTTCCAGAGGACCCCCGTCTCAGCAACAGGTCAGGGTCTTCCACCTGAATCTAAGCAACGTACACCTCCATCCTTGTAGATTGACCAGTGGCAGTTGACTGAGTTTGATTTGCTGACTGAGGCTGTGGATTTCATCCACGGAGTTAGGCACTCGTCCACGAAATCCATTTATTCAGGGTGCTTTCGCAAATCTGTGACCTGGTAAGGTGCCTGGAATACAGACCCTTTACAGGCAAAGATGTTGTATCTCCTTTTATTTGTTTTGTCTGTAGCACAGCAGGGCATGGCCACCTATAAGCAGTGCCTTTCAGTGAGCACTGTAACAGGTTATTTTAGACCTTTTCAACCTTTTTACCTTTGCCAGACCAACCATTCTTGTTTAAATGATCTATTGTAGTGAGATTTATTAAAGGTTTGACATATTTATTAAAGGTTTGACTCCCAAGCTGTTTGCGATGCCACAGTGGGACATAACATGTTCTTGACATTCCTCATGTGCATGTTCCTTGAGCTGGTACATATCTGCCTGTGGGATGACGTTGGGTCCTGTCTGCTCGTTGCATTAGTGAAATACAGTCACACTTATTGCCACTGCCCTACACCACCTTTCTCACAGATAAATTGGTACTGAGGCCTTTGGCAACCTTCTTACCTAAGGTCCTGACTCCCTTCCATATTGCCAATCCATCATTCTAGCAGTGTTCTTTGCTACCTATCACCCCTCGAAAGAGGGAGAGACTCCATAGGTTGATTACCAAAAGGCTTTAAGCTTGTACTCAGATTGTATCAAGGATTGAGTGCATGTTGTACTTTTTGAGGAGTGATCTGGAGCAATGAAAGGGGAAGGCTTTGCAGAAGATGACCCTGATGAGATGGATAGACCTCTGAGTTTAGATCTGCTACCTACTGGCCAAAAAGTAATTACCGGATGGTCTGTGAGCTCATTCTACCAAGGACGTGGTGGCTACTATTGCATTTGCATGATGAGTGCCTGCCCGTGACCTCTTCCAGGCTGTGAAGTGGGTGTTGTATACAATTTTCAAAGCATTACCGCCTTGACAGCCAGGTCCTGCGGATAGGGCATTTCGCCTTGTCGGTTCTGCAGACCTTTTGGTCGGAGTCCACTTCACAGACTCTCCACCTTGGGGAGGTCGTGCTTTGGTTTCTTTCTAAGGCGGGGAATCTGTGGTCAGAAGGATACATCCGAAGTCTCAGTTATTTAATGTTAATAACACTCTTCATGGTGGATACTCTTTAAAGCTGCCGATTCCTTGTTGCCATCCCACCTCCCTGTTCTGAGGAGTGGTCTCTTTTTCAGTCCTAAAAGCATCCCAAGTTACTGATCACGAGATTGTTACCAACAATTGTTAATGCTCTGAGAGGAGGGAAAGGGAAAAGGCCGGAAACTGACATGAGCACACAGGGCTTGTACTTGTTTGCACCTCTTCTCGGTCACTTCTGTGGCGGCATTGAGCCAACATGGAGCCCCAGAACACCACCTGGAGGTCATCGTAGCACTGCAGTAAAAGGCTTTAAGGCCCAGTCTGGCGTTTGGGGAAATTTCTAAGGTGAGGAATTTGCGGTTAGTGTGTCAACTAGGAAAATCGTTCGAAAAGTGTTATTAAAGGTGAGTACTTGTCTCTTAAAATGTATTCTTTAACCATGTTTCCCTCTTACTCTTTTCCCCACTGCCACCATTTGGTACTTCTCTGAAAAGGCCGAAGAAGAGATCCCGCTTCTTCTTATGTCCCAGATACGTGAATTGACATATCCTTTCTGTAATGCTGAGGAAACGCTGTCCTCTAATAAGCAGAAGTTATAATAGACACTGCTGCCATCTTGTGGCTAGTTTAGAAATATTTTATAGAAATGTATGTTTTTTTGGTTACTTGTCATTAATTTTAAACCATATTGAAATTTCAGCAATGTCCCACGTGGATTCGACAAACAAGGACAAAGAAGAAATACATTTAAGAAAATATATAAAAAAAAATATCTGAAATATCTACCACAAAATTACCTTATAAGATCATCCATTTCAAGGTCTTGTTTTTGCTTGCAGCTCTGAGGTTGCAGCTTTGTACATCATTGTTTAAAGTGTTTTATATCCGACTCTATCGTGAATGGTGTACGTAGATCAATTTTACAAAGCGGAGTTATTGCCTCCCCGTCACTCATTCCCACATCCCTATATTACCCAAGCATATTTAAACAATATAATATGTTTCTTCACGCTGCGTGACTCTGAAAGAACACCCAGTTGGCTCAGATTTATCCACGTTCTGTGCTAGCCCTTGCTTTTCCCCCTTCACTGTTTCTTCACGGTGGGTGTGAGTTCATGAAGTGTCATGCACCTTTGCAGACGTTTGTAGAAAGGTGGTGGAGAGGGTGCCCTCTGTGTTTTGCAGTTCTCTGTTCTGTTTAAACTGATTTGGGCATAAGACTACATCTCTACATACTTCGCAGTTCATAAAGGATGTGAAGTTGTGTTTCTCTGTTCTGGGTGGAGGCGGCTTGTGGCTGTCTCCACGCTGCTACCAGTTGTGCTTTCCGGTTATATAGGAATAGCTGCCACCTTAGCACTAACATGTCTCAGGATACTACAGTGGATTTTGGGGGAGATCTCGACGACTGAGAATTCGGGTTTCAGTAATGTTAAAACAAATAAACTCGGAATGCATGTTTGACTGCTTCAAATCTACCGTCCCAAATATATATTCAGAAAAGTGCAGGTGGAACAAAGCGTAATTGTATCCATGAATACCAGATAATACCAACAGCTTCTTATTTTGTTCAATACAGTCTTCAAACCCGCAGAGTTCTCCAGTGTGAGAATTTTGTTCACCCAAAAGGGACGTGGTTAGTATTAATTTACAGCCCAAAATCAGAGTTTGAAACCATTATTTTTATGCAATGTCCCCAGCCTATAATAAGCAAGAGAACATTTAATAACCTGTATATCCCGAGGCAAACGGGATTTTATGGGTTTTAGAACGCCCCATTAATTCTAAATTAATCACAAGAATAGAATAAATGCTGGACTGTGGGAGAGGAATTCCTTCGAAAGCAGTTAGCATCTAAAGTGACATTTTGTGACGTGAATGGCTACTCAAAACAACTCGTTTTGTGAGCACCAACTCCTGATAGCGGCCCACCCAGGAAGCGTTCCATGGTTAAGCACCTCCCTGCCCCTTTGTCGTGTTGGTACCATCCACTCAGTCCCACCAAGGATTCCAGTTTCTTGTAGCTTCCCCTGTTCTAGGCCAATATAAGCGTAGTTCATACTCGTGGACGAAGGAGCAGTGAATTCAGCACACCGTGGTGGCAGGAAAAGTGGGTCCGCTGTCTCGCTGCCCAGCTCTGGCTGTCTCTCCCGGTGCAGGGGTCGGTGAGATGCTGATATTGGGGCTCAGTGCACAGGCTCCGACGGTTACTATGCTGAGTGACTGGGAGTACAGCAGTTCAAAAATACACTCCTGTACCAGGTGGATAATTATTCTCTCCGACAAAGTGGCAGCAACAACAGCTTCACCAAGGAAAGGACCAGAGCTGTAAGCGTAAGGAAAGGATTTTGATTTGTAGCCAGCTGTGGCTGGAGCATAGCATGTTAAAGGATTTTGTAAACTCTTGATCCTAGGATTTATTTTGGTCATGAAAAGGGTTTCATCGGGGTGATGGGAAGATAAATTGACAGTACTCCACTGGGGAACACTAATGCAGCCTTATAGGCCACTTTGCAAGGAGATTCAAGTCTACATATTTTTACTGTTTTTTTTCTGTTGACGTGGCTGGAATATATATGAGTCTTGGAGTGAATTAGTTTGTAACCTGTGTGACGTGGGTGTGTTAGCGTGGAATCTGCTTTTCAACATACCCTTTTTTTTGTACTTTAGTTAAGAGCATCCTAAAACCCACAAGACATTATCATCCATGGCCTGAAGAAATATAACCACATTACTTCCAGCTCGTTGGAACTCCACTGCCTCCCCTTGCTTGTCCGCACCAGACAGGACACCTTCACACTAAACTCGGGTGTAAAAGACAAAAACAAGGCATCAGGCCCTCCCCATTTTTGCATCTAGGATCTGAAACAACCTCCCAATATTCACTAAGACTGCCCCAAATGTATGACTGTTAAAGAACTGAAAGGTCACCTCTTTAACGAACACTAGGTCACATTAGAATACCATTAAATTGCTCTTAGGACCCAGGTACCTTTTCAGTCATTTGTGGTTTGTATTTTAGCCTTTGACCTTGTACAGTGCTCGTATGCTATTAGGAAAGGTTTGCATTATATAGATACTTTATAAATACTTGTTGGGTCTTGCTTTGTAAGTGGAGTATAATTTAACATGGAATACAGAATGTGGAATGTGGTTTGGATGAACCGACTGGCAGTTCATACTGTGCCTGCTGCTTTGTAGGACTCATTGCTTGAATCTCAATCAGTTGTAGAGCTCTTACCTGCATGGTGTTTGCGTATTTTCTCCCAGCTTTTTCAGTAGCGAATAGGTGTGGGCTTTCGTCCTGTGCGTGCACACCATTTCAGAATGTTGTCACCGGCTGAGCCTGTCGTAGGGCAGCCCTGCTTTGGCATGCTTCAGTCAGCAGCGAATTTCCAGGGGACGCAGAGGAGGATTTCCCATCTTGCTGTTCTTGCTGCAAGTTTCCTCCAGTTGGGTGTGCTGATTAAGACCACATTAAGCGGCCACCTTAGCATCACAGTTTGGGCCTTACACTTGCGCTCACGTACAAGTGTTGGAACTCAACGCAATTTTGGATTGGTCCAGTTTGGCTGTCAAGTACATCAGTTCGCACGCACTCATGCATGCACGCTTGTGCATTTTTGCACAATGCCATCTTCAATTGGACTAGCTGCTTCTTCTCAGCATTGGTGCAATCTGTGTCACATGCAGAAGAAAGTGAGCACTGATGCATATGTATAATTTAGGAGCGTTTTGGAATAGGCACTCCATATCGGTGATGCACACTCCAGATTCAAGGCCAGATTCTTCCCAGGTACTTTAGGTTGGTGCAGATCTACCTGTCTAAGTTGATTTGCTCACTTACTCATGTTTAATAATCACAGTTATTTGTATCCTAGTATATATCTTCTGATGGATACAACTACATGTGGATTCCTCACCTAATGAAAACCCCCATTGCGCCAGCACTCGACGGAAATCTTCTTCCTAGCTTCTGCACGTCGACGAGGACGTCACAGTTGCCCACGCGATGCCGTCTGACGTCATACAGGCAATAAGAGGTCCTCGCCGACGTGCCAAATGTCGGTAATGGACCCACATTCTGACTGTTTGTGGTGTCTTAGTTCCGATCATGATGTTGACAAGTGCGATTCTTGTCAACATATGAATCCTAAGGCCCTGAAAGAGTGCGAGGCCAAGCTTTTTCTGGCAAAGTCGAAAAAGAAGGAAAAGAGACATCATCGAAAATCCTCGTCACCGAAGTCTCATCGGCGCCATCGGGACTCCTGGCGTCGTCGAGAATCACGGCGCCGGTCGAGTAGGGAGAGGTCTCAGTCGAGGTCATCATCAACTCGACGTCGGAAGACTTGGGAAGTCAGTCCCACTTTCACTCCCCAGCCGTCAACGCTGTTGCCTTCTCCAGCTTCACCGACCTCGCCCGTGTCATCGGGCCAACCACCTTCAGTGTTTGAGGTTCTGCAGCCTCAGATGTTTTCTCCGTCTTCGCAGACGTCGAGACCGGCGTCGGGGTCGCCTTCGAACCAGGCACCCCAGTACCCGGCTTTCCCGGCCCCTGGAGCTGATAGTACCGCATTTTTAAATGCGATGTTTTCCATCTTCCAACAGATGGCTCCAGGTGGTGGACCGGCTGGTCCTTCAGGCCCTTTGGCTTTCAACATGGGTGCTCCGGCTCCGCTTCGACCAGCACCCTTTATGCCCTTTCTCCCCTTGGGGAACGAGGGCTCGGCGCCGGTATCGGCTCCGGTGGCTCCTGAGACTTCGGCTCCGACAGCTTCGGCTCCGGCGGCTTCGATGTTTCAGCTGGTGACGCCGTCTAAACCTCCTACGACTCCGAGGCAGTCTTCGCTCCATTCGGTTCCTCGTTCGGCGCCGAAGAGGCCTATGGCGCCTGTAGACCCGGCGTCGGATGGATCCGAGGATCGGCGTCGTTCTTCGATGTCCGCTGACGCCATGTCGACGCCGAGAATAGAGGAGAGGCTACACTCGAGGAGGCTTGCTCTCCGCCTCCTTGAAGAGCAGGAGTACCAGAGACAAAACCTGGAGGAATGAGAGATTGAGGACTCTCGTGAGGGTCTCCATGGGCTGGACACGGCTAGTGGCCTAGATACCTCCCCCGAATGGGACTTGTCATCTCCTGGGGAGTACACAGAAGAGGCGGCCACTTTTCATTCTGTTATCAGGAAGGCAGCTGGCTTCCTGGACCTCCCTTTGCCGGTGACTGAAGCCAAGCAGAATTTGTTGACAGAGGTGTTGCACCCTGCCTCTACATCGGCAGAACCACTTTTGCCATTCAGTGAAGCGCTACTGGACCCTATAATGGAAGTCTGGAAGAAGCCGGTGTCTTCTTCAGCTGTCAATAGATCTGTGGCTAGGAGGTATCGGGTTGCACCGGCTGACCCAGGTTTTCTTACCAGGCATCCAACACCTGAAAGCTTGGTGGTCCAGGCTTCCTGCTCGGCAAGGTCTGCTCCTGGGTCTTTTCCAGCTGGGCCCTCGGATAGAGACTCCAAAAAGATGGACATGGCATCCAAAAAGGTGTTCTCTTCATGTAGCATGGCATTGAAGTCCACCAATGCTACATGTATTTTAGGAAGGTACATTTATGCCCTGATGGACGAAATTGCATCAATGCATTCGGAGGTTCCTCAAGGGCTAATAAGTCTGGTATCGGACGCTCAGGCAGCTGCAACTCAGGTTATCCAATCTGGGTTGGATACAACTGACTCGGTTGCTAGAGCGATGGGCACTGCTGTAGTTACGAGGAGGCAGGCTTGGCTTCGTAACTCAGGATTTTCCTCGGATGTGCAGTCGACCCTACTGAACCTTCCTTTTGATGGGGACAAGCTCTTTGGTGCCAATGCGGATTCGGCCTTAGAAAGGTCCAAAGAGAGCAGGGCCATGGCCAAGTCGCTAGGCTTGCAAGCCACTTCTTCTACTTCCTCCAGATTTTTTAGGAGGTTTCGAGGATTTGGTCGTGGCTCCTCCTCCTTTCGAGGGAAATTCCAGCAACCTACCTCTGCTCTCTCCTATAGATCTTTTAGAGGGAGGGGTAGGATCCTCACCCGGGGAGCCACTCAATAGCATTCTGCCTCTTCCTCGTCCTCTGGAGGGGTGCAGCAGGGGAAGCAGCCTTAGGCTTCTACCAATTCCCACTCACTCCACTCCTGTAGGGGGGAGGTTACTGAATTTTCTCCACAAGTGGGAGGTCATAACTTCAGACTCCTGGGTTACCAGCATTGTGAGAAACGGCTATACCCTTCCCTTTCGGGAGTTTCCGCCCCCCATCCCGCCCTGCCCATCTTATTGTTCAGAAGAGCACCTCCTGTTGTTAGAACAGGAGGTCCAAGTCCTCCTTTCAAAGGGCGCGGTGGAGTTGGTCCCAGAGCAGGAAAGGGGTCAAGGTTGTTATTCGAGGTACTTCCTGATTCCCAAGAAGGATGGTCGGTTGAGACCAATCCTGGACCTAAGGATCTTGAATTGGTTCCTCAAACAGGAAAAGTTCAAGATGCTGACCCTAGCTCAGGTGCTTTTGGCACTGAACAATGGAGATTGGATGGTGTCTGTCGACTTACAGGATGCTTACTTTCATATCCCGATACTCAAGTCGCACAGGAAGTATCTCCGGTTTGTGGTGGGGTTGCAGCACTATCAGTTTGCGGTCCTCCCGTTTGGTCTTACTTCAGCACCTCGAGTCTTCATGAAGGTGATGTCGGTGGTTGCAGCAGAGCTCAGAAGGAAAGGGATAGCAGTATTTCCTTATCTCGACGACTGGTTAATCAAAGCCAGGTCTCCGGAGCTCGTGTTGCATCACCTGCAGTCGACAACCCAGTTGTTGTTCGACCTGGGCTTTTGGGTGAACGTGCCCAAATTTCACCTAGAGCCCTCTCATCGCCTCCTGTTCATAGGGGCAGTACTGGACACAACGTTGAATCGAGCCTTTCCTCCGCCTCAGCGGGTTCAGGACATTCAGGCGTTGGTTCCAATGTTTCAAAGTGGAGCGGTCATTCCAGTCCTCAAGGTCCTACGTCTGCTTGCTTCTTGCATACTGTTGGTCACGCATGCTCGCTGGCACATGAGGGCTCTTCAGTGGTGCCTCCGAAGGCAGTGGTCTCAGCACAAAGGGGATCTCGAAGGCTCAGTGAGAATCTCCAGAGATGCTGCCATGGATTTGAAATGGTGGATTGCGGACGGCAATCTTTCCAGAGGAAGGCCGTTCTCGCAAGCTCCGCCTGTGGCTACAGTAATAACGGATGCTTCCACTCTAGGGTGGGTAGCTCATCTGGGGGACCTGGAGATCAAGGGGCTTTGGTCTCCAGTGGAACAGGTGTTTCATATCAATCTGTTGGAGTTGCGGGCTGTACGTCTGGCTCTCAAGGCCTTCCTCCCATCCCTTCGCAGGCAGTCGGTTCAGGTCCTGACGGACAACCCTACCGCGATGTGGTATATAAACAAACAGGGAGGGGTATGGTCGTACCTTCTCTGCAGAGAAGCTCTTCGGCTATGGTCCTGGGCAAAGGACCATCAGATTTGTTTGGTAGCAAATCATCTGGCCGGAGTCTTGAACGTACGTGCGGACAGTCTCAGTCGCCATTTCTCGGCCGATCACGAGTGGCGTCTCCATCCAGATCAAATCCGGCTAATCTTCCAAATGTGGGGCTTTCCTCGGATAGATCTGTTTGCCACCCCGGAGAACTCGCACTGCCCGTTATTCTGCAGCCTCCAGTATCCGGTGCAAGGAGCTTTAGGGGACGCGTTTCAGATAACCTGGTGCGACCAGTTGCTTTATGCGTTTCCTCCCATACCCTTGATTCCTCGAGTGTAGAGGATAATTCACCAAGGCCGGGCCCAAGTCATCTTAATAGCTCCGGATTGGCCAAGGAGGGTGTGGTACTCGGACCTTCTCCAACTCTCACTGTGCCCTCCGCTCCGTCTCCTTGTCAGGGCAGATCTCCTCTCGCAGGGGCAGGTTTTACACCCCCACCTCCAGAGCCTGCACCTTCATGCCTGGAGATTGAACGGGGCAACCTGAGTTCCTTTTCTCTCCCGCCTGATGTAGTGGATGTTATCTTAGCAGCCAGGCGACACTCCACTAAATCTATCTACGCTAATAGGTGGTCTAAATTTGTGGTTTGGTGTGGAGAGAGGCAGATTGATCCCTTAAGTGCTCATTTGTCAGATGTCTTATCTTTTGCTTTGTCTTTAGCACAGAGGGGTTGTGCAGTAGCTACTGTTAAGGGTTACTTGTCTGCCCTGTCAGCCTTTATTTGTCTTCCAGACCAGCCTTCTTTGTTTAAATCTCCAATAGTGCTTAGATTCTTGAAGGGCCTTATGAATAAATTCCCTCCTTCTCCTTTTGTTATGCCTCAATGGGATTTGACCTTGGTTTTAACTTTCCTTATGGGGTCCCCTTTTGAGCCTATGCATTCTTGCCCCATAAGATTATTAGTTCTTAAAACGGTTTTCCTGGATGCAATTACCTCTGCAAGGAGAGTGAGTGAGTTGCAGGCTCTATCTGTAAAACCCCCTTATACATCTTTTTATGGGGATAAGGTGGTGTTGAGGACCAAGGCTGCTTTCCTTCCGAAGGTTGTTTCACCCTTTCATTTGGCCCAGTCAATTACTCTATCCACGTTTTATCCTCCACCTCATCCTTCAAAGGAAGAAGAGAGACTCCACCGCTTGGACCCAAAGAGGGCGCTAAGCTTTTATATAGACAGAACAAAGGATTTCAGGCTGGAGGGTCAGCTTTTCATCGGATACGTGGGAAAGAGGAGAGGAAAGGCAGTCCACAAGAGAACACTCTCCAGGTGGGTTGTTCTTCGTATTAAAATGTGTTACTCTTTAGCAAAGAAGGAACCCCCTGATGGTATAAGAGCTCATTCCACCAGAGCTAAGTCGGCCTCTTCGGCCTTGGCTAGGGGTGTTCCTGTGGTCGACATCTGCAAGGCCGCAACTTGGTCATCCCTTCATACTTTTGCGAAGCATTACTGCTTGGACTCTGAGGTCAGAAGGGGTGGCCATTTTGCACGGTCGGTGCTGCAGGGTTTCTTGGTTTGACCAGTCAGGCACCCTCCACCGAGTACGGTACTGCTTTGGGACTCTATTCATTAGGTGAGGAATCCACAGGTAGTTGTATCCATCAGAAGAACGAGTTACTTACCTTCGGTAACGACTTTTCTGGTGGATACATTAGCTACCTGTGGATTCCTCACGGTCCCACCCGCCTCCCCGTTGCCTGCCTGGTCTAACCAAGTAGTTCTTGAGTGTGCTCCTCTTGGTTTTGAGGACTTGTATATATTCTGTACATATGTTCATATTTATATATATATTGTCCATATAATTATATATTTGTTTAAAAAAAAAAAAAAAAGGACTGAATTCTCAGAATGATGTGTTTGTTTGGAATATCATTAAATATTTCTATTGTTCTTTCATCTCAATGGCCTATTATTCTCAGGCACGTAAATAATGTTGGTACTGACGTCGGCACGTCGGCGAGGACCTCTTATTGCTTGTATGACGTCAGACGGCGTCGCGTGGGCAACTGTGACGTCCTTGTCGACGTGCAGAAGCTAGGAAGAAGATTTCCGTCGAGTGCTGGCGCAATGGGGGTATTCATTAGGTGAGGAATCCACAGGTAGCTAATGTATCCACCAGAAAAGTCGTTACCGAAGGTAAGTAACTCGTTCTTCAGTTGTCAAGCTTCAAGTTTATGTTGGTCAGTTTATTTACAGTGTTTCACACACTTTTACATTTAGGTTGCATACAACTGTTGATAGCACTATGGTTCACACATCTCAAAAAGTGCCTGTTATATGCATGATTCTGCTTCAGTGTGAATCTACCGTGTTGTGTAAACTGTTGGATTGTGTATTGTGAATTCTGTGATGATTTGCACACCATAATTGCATATTGTTGCTTGGTGAGGTTTCGTTTCATTGTTAAAGGGGGTGCTAGTATGCAGCAAAAAATTATTCCCCCTCCGGCCTTTTTAATTACACTGGGTTCACCACAGGTTGACTAGAAACAATGGAAGGAAGTGTTTGATATCTATTTGGAGGCCATTGACAGTGAAGTGTTCACACAAAAGAAGAAATATGCAGTTTGAGATGATCTTTAGGTCTTAGGGCAGGAAATTCATAAAGCGTTTACCAGTGTCAAATGTGATGAGTGAAAGGGATGTACTGGGTGAATGTGCTACTGCCATTAAATTGCTTGATACTCATTTTAAGAAACAGATAAATGTGATAGTGGAATGGCACACATTTTTATTAGACATCATTTACCGGGGGAGTCTATTGACTGTTTTAGTCGGCGGTTTGAGAATGTTAGCAGTTTCTTGTGAGTATAAGTCATTTGAACATGAAATAGGGGATCACGTGGTATAAAAGGCAAATAAAAAGATACAAGAGAAGTTGTGATCCACAGAAAATTGACCGTAGCATAGAGTCTACTTCTACCTAAATGGAGCAAATGTCTTTGAATAAACAGGTACATGCTTTGCAAGGTGTGACTGTTGTGAAACACAAAGGACAGAATAGTGATGGTACAAGGCATAAATCATTTGAAGAATGCTTTACATTATGTTGCTTTTGGTAGTGTGTGTCCAAAGTAAAAAAAAAAAAAAGGCACATTGCAAAGGTGTGTAAATCTAGTAGTGCTAAATCCTCATCAAGGAATGTCTACTTGGTTGAGATGACTTCATGTAATAAAATCAAATTTGATGAGGATAGTGTGGTGCTCTGTGTGGATGAGGCAGATGGAGTGTGTGCAAAGGGTGGTGTATTGCAGATTGGTTCATGTTTTGTTAAAATACCATATTGCCTTATAGATGTATCAGGAATTTTGGTTATAATGATGGATGATTCTGGATCCTTTTTCATATCAATAGGGATCAAAGAGTGGAGACAAAATTGACAATGAGGTTCTCAGGAAGGAATGTGTGCATACAGTTGTATATGGGGAGAGCCCAAAGAGATGTTAGGGGAGTTTGAGGCCACTCTGACTTTCAGATATAACGAAGCTCGTGGTACAATTTATGTGTCAAAGGATGAAATAATGTTTGTTGGGGGTGGCTGGAACAGAGAAGACTAGGAATTGTTCTTGATCCAACCAGTCCCAATCAGGTGTTGTTGAGGAAAGATTGCATGACGGTGGGTGCAAAGGATGTTTGTCTTTGGGTGAGTGCATTCCCTGCAGTTTTTTTTAGGAGAAATCGGGAAAGTTGAAGGGTTTCTCTCATCAAATTGTGTTGAAGTCAGGTGCTGTGCCAGTAGTACCTATGGTTCAGTGTGTGCCCATTTCCATGAAGGATGCGTTAAGAAAGGAATTGAAACATCTGTGTGATCAAGAAATAATTGAAGCGATCGAGAGTTCAGAGTGGTTATACCCGATAGTTTTACCAAGAAAAGCTAATGGGTCGTTAAGGATATATATTGACTTGAGAGATCTTAATGACAGGATTTGGGTTGACAGACCTCCTTTGGCTAAGTTGCGGAGATGGTTTCCTGGCTCAAGGGTGTCATGGTTTTCACAACCTAAGATACAACGGCTGCATGTCATCAGATAGTATTGAAGCATGAGTGAAGACATTTAACTTTGTTCATTACTCCTGAATGGCCAAATAGGTTTAAGTCTATTCCAGTCAGCTTAGCCTCTGCCTCATTGATCTTTCAGCGTGGGGTGGGAACGTTATGTAAAGACATTCCCAATGTTAGGTGTTAGCAGGATGACATTTTGGTTTTTGAACAAGACATGCCTTCCCATGATAATTCTTCAGACATAGTTGTATCTGTGTTAAAATAGAAAGATCGTGTTGAAGGCCAGCAAGTGAAAAATTGCATTGGATTGTGTTGATTACCTTGGATATAACCTATCGTCACAGAGTATTGAACCCAAAGAGAGCTTTGTAAGGGTAATTTTATTCAATGTCAGGATATAAAGATGAATTGTGATAATTTTTCTGTTTGCTGGAGTTTTATATTTTTTTTCCCGAAGTGTGCTGAGAGAATGCACAACTAACGGTTGTTGCTCAGGAAGAATGAGAAATTTGTATTGAGTAAGGACACTGATTACGAATTTAATGTAATCAAACAGGAAGATGCTAATGCTATTCCTTTTAAACCGTTTGATACCCATGATACCTGTGTAGTTGTCACGGATGCCAATCAGTATGGATTAGTTGCGGTGTTACTGCAGAAGCAAGATGGGAGAGATGAAGTTGTTGCTTTCGCTCCCTGTCCTCTTACATGGGCTTAGATTACCTATTCAGTGAAAAATTGTGAGGCGTTGGCTTGCTGGTGGGAAGTTGATCATTTTAGGAACTATCTGTGGATTGTGGAGTTCACTATTTGTGTGGACCACAAGACCTTGGGTTAATTTATTCACTATTAAAGGAGCCAGCAAAGCCACGATGCTTATTGCCATGTGGCAATATAGGCTGCAGGAATTTCAGTATCTTGGTAAGTGCAAATCTGTTGAATATGAAGGCATTTTACTAGTTATACGTTTTTTTGGCGAAGGTCATCCTAAGGACAATTCATCAATGCCCATTTACTCTTTTAACCATTTTTTTTCGGAGTTGAGTGTGTCTGATGAGATATTGAGGAAGAGCAGTTTGTTGTTTATGCTGGGTGGCGTTTGTGCCAAGGTTTTGAATTTAGCATACGAAGGTCATGTGAGGCTCTGGGCCATGAAAAGAAGGATCAGGGATACATTTTCATGGCCAGGGATAGAGAGAAAAGTGGAGCATTTTGTGAAGGGTTGATTGACCTGTGCTGTCAATTACCAGTCTCTGGTTACTGTGCTAAGTCCAGTTGAAGCTGTTCCATTTCTGATGAGCCCTGGCTTAATCTAGCTATGGATGTTATTGATCTGTTCAGTGTGGTCAGAGGGAGTTGTAGGTTTGAAATTGTGCTTGTGGATTATGTCTCGCTGTGGCCTGATTTAGAGTCTTCCAACACATCTGAGATAATGGTTATTTTACTTGCTTAAGTCCCACCTGACTTCCTATTGGGCTCTCCTTTTCATCAGAGCTGTTCTGGATGCAGTGCAATTTTGGGTGTATCACCCCGTATGGTGAGTCCAGAATATTCAGGCTATGATACTGATTGTTCAGCCTCCATCCTGCTTGTCGGTGAGACTGACTCTGAGGCTTCTGGGCCTTATGGCCTCCTGAATCCTGCATGTGACATTCCTGCTGGCATATGTGGGCTCTGCAGTGGGACCTGACATTTCAGTGGGCGCAGCATCAGCACAATCTCTCCAGCAAGCTCCAGATCTTAAAGGGCACCTTGAAAGATGTGCAGTGGTGGCTAACGAGCAGTGATTGGGTCAGCGACGGAGATCTCTCCCTTCCTCAACCAGATCAGACAGTGGTGACTGATACATCATTCCTGAAATGGGGCGGCCATGTGGGAGAGGTGGAAATCAGAAGAAGCCTGCAGTTTCTGGTGGAATCTGGACTCCACATAAACTTACTGGCGCTCTGGACGATCCAGCTGGCATCTCCAACTAGGGGTGCTGCTAGGTCTCTTTCAGCAGTGGGAAGAACCTTGGTTAGATCTGTTCGCCACCGCAGAGAACTTGCAGTGCCAGCAGTTCTGCGCACTGGAGTTTCTCCGATATGCTGTTCGTCTCGAATGGAGCTCATGCATCCTTACACCTTTTCATCCATACCTCTCCTGCCCAAGGTTTGCAAGAAGATCAGGAATGACCCGACCCAAGTCATTGTTGTGCTCCCGGATTGGGCTCGGCGAGTTTGGTATCCCGAGCTGTTGAGCATGGCCATCAGTCCTCCAGTCAGGCTGCCCCTTCAGGAGGATCTTCTGTCGCAGCAGGGGAGGGTTCTCCACCTATACCTGTCAACACTCTGACTTCATGCGTGACGATTAAGTGGTAGCAGTGGTCAGCTTTTGACCTTCTGTCCAAAGACTGCATGGTAATTTTGCCAGCCAGGCCCTTCACCAAGACTCTAGATGCCTGTCCTATACGCCTGTCGTTTAGGCAAGTTTGTGGCATTGTGTGCGGAGAAACGGGTTAACCTGCTTTTTCCTCCTTTATCTCCGGTCCTTCTCTTTATCCTTTTTTCTTGCCCAGCAGGCCTAAAGGGCTATCTTTCTGCCCTTTCAGTCTTTCTGCGGTTGCCAGATCAGCTATCCCTCTTTAAGTCCCCTGTTGTGCATGAGTTTTTGAAATTTTTGCAGCACGTTTCCACCTTCACCCTTCATCAGGTCTCAGTGGGGCCTCAACCTGGTCTTATTTCTTCTCATGTGTGCTCCCCTTAAGCCATTGCACAATTGTCCTCTCAGGCTCCTTACCATCAAGATGGTCTTATTGGTGGCAAAACCATCTGCCCAAAGGGTCAGTGAGCTTCAGACTTTGTCTTCCAAGCCTCCGTACCTGAACATCTACCCAGACAGGCGGGTTCTTCGCACTAGAGCTTCCTTCCTGCTGAATACTGTCACGCCCTTTCATGTAGGTCAGTCCATTACCCTGCCTGCTTTTTCGCTCTGCCCCATCCTTCCAAGGAAGAGGAGCAACTTCACAATCTGGATCCCAAAAGAGCATTTTCGATCTCCCTGGACCACACAGAAAAGTTCTGAATGAATGACCACCTCTTTGTGAAGTATGTCGGAGTGAAGAAGGGAAAGGCCGTGCAAAAGCAGACCATCTCCTAAAAAATGATGCTCTGCATTAAAATCTGCTGTGCATTGGCCAAGAAGCAATCCTCTGTGGGTTTGCATGCACAATCATTTCAGGGCCCTAGTTTCCCAAACCAGTGATTAGTTTTCTTTGTGGCTCCAAACTCTTGCCATGGAAAGTGGCAAAAAGAAACTGACGTCAGCAACTACTGGTGTGCAGGGGTACTGCTCACAAAATAATTCTGGATCCAGTCTGAGGCCTAGGTATAATCCCAAGGTAAGAAATCTGCGGCTGGATAGTCTTTACCAGATAAGGCGTTACTGAAGGCAAGTAACATGTTCATTGTGGTTAGTGTTAGACTACCTAGCATTTTAACCAAAGGCCAGCCGAAGTTTATTTCTCCCTAGGAAGGTCGTTCAGGTTAACAATCGTGTTGTAATGCTTAAGATTGGAAAATAGTGGAATAAAGAGAAATTGTCTCTTCAGAGACCTGTAGTTTGCCAAGCTGTGGTAAGATCGGTTGTCGAGCTTGGGAATAATGATTGTTCGGGGAGTTCTGATTCTCATAAAGTGAGACTGATGAGAACACCAACGGAGAGTCCTCCTTCAGTCAGATTACGCAACTTTGCTTAGTCTGCTCAGCCTTACACAGTTTTGGGTGAATGCTCATTGTGCATATGTGTACATTTCTTCCCTGTTTAAGTATTGAACTTTATTAGGTGTAAGTAATTATCATTATGTATGTTGGGTCATTGCAGGCGATTTTTATTTATTTGGGAATGGTTTTGTGTTACGTGGGGGAAGATGTGATGGGTCTGGTTTAAGTGAAGTAGAATGTGGGTTTGGATGAACTGGTTGGTTGTCAGTGCTGCTTGAATGGTCGCATTGCTTGGACCTCGATAAATTGGAGAGATCTTACCTGCGTTGTTTTCGTGGACTTGCTCTCTGCCTTTTCAAAACCTTACCTGCCTTTTCAGAGGTCCCGGAGCCACTCCACATTGACATTGGCATGGAGTCTATAAATAGTCTGCAGCTATAATGGTAATTATATTCGAAGCCCACACACGGGGCTGTGTAGAGGGAAGCTGCTGGAGGTAACAAATTCATTGATTTTTCTAGGACATGGTTGCACAGAGCATCAGGTATCCGAGCCAATGGGCTGCTTGTTGTGACTCTTCCATCGCTAGTGCTAGCATGCCTGGTCCTTAGTAAGTAAACTTACAAGGGGACGCGTATAGGTCGATTAACCTTTTGGATCGCATGGAGTATCCTAGTCAAGCGGTAGCCAATGAACATCATAATCGACAAGTAAACACCATAAAAAACTTTATCTAACAAGAAATACCATCACTCTCAGAAAGGTTAATAGTTTTTATTCCTTATTAGTTACAATTCTAATCAAAACCTTTAATCGACTTTTATTGTTAATCAAACTTTATTAGCATCACGAGCAACAAGTCGATAAGTGTTATTGATAATCAAAAACAAGCATCAACATAAGTTAGCAAATCCCTTAACATTGAATAATTCATCAATGCAAGTCAGTCAGTCTACCGTCACCATTAAGTCACCCTTGTTGGTCTACCTATCTCAAATTAGCATCAGCATGTGGGTCTTCATGCAAAAACAATTTAGCCAAAAAAAATCATTAATTAGGAAAAATCTATCTAAGAGAGAAAAGCATTTTGAAAGCAGCGCAGTTGGTACCTAGAAGAAAAAGCACACATTAGTCAGTCAACATTATATAGCTACCTATCCAAGATACATCAGCAACGAGTCAGTCTTCGTCTCCAGGTCATCAGTCATCAGTCATCAGCAAGTATCAGGCTCACAGAGAGTAAGCCCAAATTTTCAGCACTTCGGACAGCGTCTCCCGACGTCAACTTTCACGTCTCCGCTCTGCTCTTCCTTCCTTTGTCATGACTTTTTATTAGGGTCGTCCCGTCCGTCCCAAAAATTGCTAATTGGTCAACCTCATCAGGAGTTATGATTCTAACCTGTAGTTTTTGTTTACCACTTGTTTGCGTCGGTTCAGGCATCAAGTTCCATTAATATGATTGGTCCTTCTGTTGATTAGAACATCATCCGGCTCTTCAGGTAACAAAATTGTTGCCCACAGTCTCTTAGTCAGTGCTTCCATTGTTCAAGTCCTGGGAAAGTACATTTAGCCTACTCTACACATAATTGTATCAGTTTGTTCTGATCGTCTCCTGTCCGCTGGTACATTACAGAAATTTCTAGCAGAGCTCATCTGAACTTTGTGCAGTTCAAGGTCCTTTTCTCCAGTTCCAGTCCTCGGCAGCTCATCGTGTCTCCACGTTTAAGCGAGCAAGGCTCAGCGCCAACCAGGCCTCTAGTTTGGCTAAGTTAAGAATATGAAGCATCATAAAACATAGATTACATCATCAAATATGGCATATTAATACATAATTTTTTATATCACATTATTTTAGTACTGTTATCATATATGGTGACCACTCCCCGTGGGCACATTTTACTCATTGCACGTTATTTTCCATTATTAGTTTCTTTTACCATAATTTCTCATTAGTATGTATACACAAATCATTAGAAGATTCTCATATTAGCATATCTGCTCCAACACTAGACAGTGGATACCTGGAGCCTTGGGCAGTGGTCACCTGTGTATACAAGGACCATATTTGTGATTCTGCCCTGGCTTCATACAGTACTATAAAATACATGAGATGTAACAGATGAAAGCCAGGCAGCACGCTACTGTAACCAGAGAAAAGAGCAACAGATATCTAAAATATGCCCTTCTTTTCCAGTTAAGTTGGATTTTCGAAGAAAATTCAGAAGGAGTGCCACCTAGATAATATTTTCACAGCTTGCTGGCTGGCAGATCGAGGCGTTAGAGCTACAAATATGCATTTCGAGACTTCCCAGATGAAGGTATCTAAATAAACATAAATTTGCTGACATTCCCGCACTCTTCAGATTTCACAGTTCAGCATATTTTTTTCCAAGAAGTGTTTAACAACAGTGGCTGTAGATGGGGCATCTTTTTATGGCTCAGTGGAGGAGCAGCCAGACATTGCTGAGTTTATTTCCTAGATTTTGTCAACTGTTTCACAATAGCCACATTAGCATGATTTATGTTTTATGAAAGGCAATAAAGTGTAGATTACGAGACAGCTGCATCGCAGTGATCCAATCTCGCAGGGAGAGGAGGATGAAGGCATACTGAAGTGGTGCTTGCAGTATTTCGTGTGTTATCCAGTAGAGCTGCCAGGTTATTTAGTGACAGTGTTACTGTCCGTCACGTGTATTAATTTGCGGCAAGCAGCACATTGCTGTAAACTTTAAAATCAGGCACATGCTAATGTTGCGGTATTTATTTAGCAATGTCAGTACTAAAGTCTCCAACACCCGCCCAGTCGGATGTCACATGCGCGGCTGGCATTGTCTCTGCACCGCCTAGCCTGCTACCTGCCTTCATAAACCCCTCACTCAAAGCAGGCTAAGTTTATGTTGATCTCACACATTCCTGTTGACCCCCTGCAGACTTAGTACCCCAGAAAATGACTTCCCCATAGCAGGCCTCCCACCGACCACAATCTAGATACGTTTTTTTTTGGTTTTTTTACCACCCAGTATTAGTCCCACTTTGAGACATGTAGACATTCATCAATCCAGTCTGCAATTTATCCCTGATATCAGAGACCTCTCATCATGCTTATATTCTCAGATCTCTTCACCACCTTCAACACGGTGTCCCATAGAATTCTATTCAGTCACCCTCACTCAGTGGCTGACTTCTCACCTGGAACAATCGATTAGTTAGTATACTTTGTCTGAGCACAGCTAAAGAGTAACAGTTGTTGAACCATCATACCTGCATACCCTAGTCAAATGTGTAGTACCTCAAGGCTGCCCATTTTCAACCCTGCTCTTCTACATTTATATTTAACCCTTCATCGATCTTCTTCATTCCCACCATTTCACCTCTTGACCTTTGTTGATCCCACATAGGTTATCCCTTACGAGTCTTATAGAGGGGAAACATCATTAACTGACAGGAACAGTTGTGGGCATCAACTCTCCTTTTAATTCTGTGACTATTTCACACAATGCACATGACGGACCTTTTCGTCTGGCTGCCATTTGTCCTATGTGTGCTTTATCTCTGTAGTACACATTTCTCATTATTTACATCCACTTTTCTATTGGGCAAACAGTTTCACGCTGAGCCCACGAATATATTTGCAGATGTAGATGAAAAATTATCCAGTGTAGAGTGACAAATCTTGTAGTATTACATTATAGGCATCTGCCTTCATAACTGCTTTTAAAACCTACGTTTTTTTTGCCTGTAGAAAATGTCAAAGAATGGCCTTGTGATCTTTAACATTTCTAAGGAGCGGTGTGACGATTAGCATCTCATCCCACACCTGAAATGTGAAGGACAAAAAGTGGTACCCTCTCTGGAAACTATATTTTTGTTCCTCTTAAATTTGATCACTAAAAGAGTTTAAAGAATTTCTCAGAAATAGGGGTAGATGAAACTTGCGTTGCCTCTATATGCAGCACTAGATGCTAGCTACATGTAGTTTATCTTGAAGTAGGTGGCTGAAATAAACGTGATGACCCTGTAATTCTGGATCTTTTCCTTTCTTTTTTATGATATTGTTATGCACACTTGATAACACCTTTAACTTTAGGTCTTAATTTTAAGACCTTCCATTCTGAGTCTTAACTAGGATGATTCATTCTGTTGGCATTTAAGGTAGGTATGTATGTGTCTCAAGCTGTCCTTCCGATGTTTGAGTTTAACATGTCCCTGCAGGTAAAATTCAGCATTTTGGTATTGTTGTAGCAGCACATCTAGGCAGTTTCCTATTTATGATAAATTAGCATAGTGGCGTCACACCTCCCAAAAGCTTCTTGTTCCTCAGACAATGTGACGTCTCTCTGTAGCTTCTCATGCTCCCTGACCCCAACAGTTTCCCACACTCCACCATATTGAATTTGCAGGATTTTCAGGCATCTCCCTTTGAAACAGCTCTCCAGTCCCAAAGCATAGTGGCATCTGGTTCCAATACTACTCCTTGCTTACGCTTCCAGCTCTGGAAAAACATAGATGATGTTTGAAATGCTGACTGCATTTTACAGCTTCAGTCTTCTTGAAGACTCCACACGGTAATATGAGCTAACACGTTCTGGATCCCCTAGGCTTGTGCTTAGATGAAGCTGACCATCATTCTGTTCTGGAGTCCTAACTGACAGGAAAGGGAGATGTCTTCTAATTTGTCCTTGATGTTGGGTTGTGCCTCTTTTTTGCGTTTTAAGGGTTTACCTCTTACGGCTGAGAGGTGTGGATGCAAACCCATTCCCTGGAACAGAAGCTTTTAGGATCTCTAGCAGGTCAGGAACAAACTTTCAAGTTGTGCTCTTTATATTGAAGGAACATGTTCAGTACCAAGAAAACTCCAAGATACACAAGAATACAGCACCTTGATTCCTGGAGGTCTGGCCTACTCATCTTTCCTCAGACAATGTTATTAGCCCATCTCACCGCAAGGTTTGAGATATCAATCGTACTGTGGCAGCAGTCTGTGTAATTCTCCTGAGCACGATCCTTCGAACTTGCAGCAAGACTGTAGCTCTTCCACAAACGGCATATCTCAGTGACTTTATTTGGGATCTCGTATGTTTGGAGCTTTAGGCCACAGGAAACACATAAGCCAACAGCAACAGCCATGCAATGGAAGAGATTCAGTAATTCTGAATTTCAAGTAGAAAATATATAGTTGGAAATTGTAGATGTTTGGTCTGTTTTCAGCTGTACATAAAGAAAAGACAGATTCTCCTTTTTCTTTTTGGAAAGTAAAGCGTGGGCATGCACAATTCTTTGTAAAATAGTACATAAAAGTGGGATAGTTGGATACAGAGAAAGCGGTGCAACCTTTTCACAGTGAATTAGTTTAAAAAACGTAACTCCATTGCGGCTGTGAAGTAGTTAAGTGTTGTGCAAGTTATTCAAAAGAGTCTGTGATTAGCAGACCAGAGCGGATTTTCATGAAATTTGCTACATTGCCCAATGGGTCCCTTCTAAGATTTGACCACGTTGAAGCATGGGTGCTGAGCGGAGGGGTGACACCATAGATGGGGAAAATCAGAAAAGGAGTTTGGAGATTCGTCAGTTGAAGAGCAGGTCAGCGAGAACTGACCTGTTTAAGTTTTGTGCTGGATGGATCAAGAAGCAGACTTCTAGAGTCTGTTCTGATCCATGGTAACCAGAGTACTGGGGAGGCCACTGGCAGAGGAAACTCCAATCTAATGCCCTTGATGGAGATGTGTTTCTGTTTTTCCACCAAAAAGGTCTCATTGATTCTTTTACCTGTCTGTTGATGGTGAAAGTGCAATATGATCATCAGCAAAGGGACATGAGAAGGGGACATTGATGGGTGGGAGCCTTCCTTGGGGAAGACTCATAAGATACTTGCAAATGTTGGGCAAAAAAAAAGATCTTCTCCACAAGGAGAGTTGAAGTCTCCTGCTCCCCGATATGAATGTAATGAAAATGTATTCATCATCGAGCACAGGCACTTGACCTGTAAATTGACATACTGAGGAAAGGAAATGTTATTTGTTCAAGTTAAAGCAGTATCCATTGAAAATCTCAGCCACTTAGTTGTACGAAGTAAGAGGCACAAATTGAGGTACTTAGGGGTACGACGTAATAGGCACAAATAGTGTGCAACCACATTATGCTTTAGTAATATATTTATTAAAAGTACGTGTTCAAAGGCCCATAAGTGACGCTCATGGATTTGCATTGAAATTCGTGCAGTTGTTACTGTTTAAAAAAAAAAAAATATATATATATATATATATATATATATATCTACGCTCTACTCAAGCACTTTAATAAGAGTCTGCAGTGTCTTATTCTAATGATGTGTTGAAACATATGTCGTTGCCCTTCTCTCTTTCTCTCTTGTGCTAAGACTTCAGGCCCACTCCTCTTCAGCCTTGAGTTAGTAAGAGCCTTTAGCCTTGAGTCAGTACGGAAGATAAGGAGAATGTTCTGCTTATCCTTCTTCCCCCTCTTGCCTATCTACTCATAATCCATCTCATGCTCCTTGTTGCAAATATCAGGCTAATTCCAGAGCTACTTCTCATCTTCATTTACAGTCTCTAATGTGATTTTCCCATTCCTATCTTAATTCCCCTCCCTGAACTCGTAGCTTGCTCCTCACACTTTTTCCCATTATACTGTTCAATAGCCCCTGACTTATTGATGTCCCTGGATGGTTACAAATGTTTTTCTCCTTTCAGTAGGAGAGGTGCCTCCTTAGTGCGCCGGGGGCAGTGAACCCTTTCCATCTTGAGCAATGTCAAAGGTAGACACCCTCGGTGGTTATATGATAAACACAAAATTAATACAGGCCTTGAAAAACCTACTTGCCCCTTGCCATGGCGAGTCATATTTTATCAGGTCAAGCTATTTTTGGGATCTACACGCCCCTTTTGCTGCGTTGACAAAGAACAGGTGCTATGTTCAGTCAGAAAGTGAAGGAGCAACAAAGACACTTTTAAATCTTGTTCTTATCTTGTCACATTTGCTCTGAGTTCAGAGAGAGAGGTCAAAAGTCAATTTGTCTTCTTACAACTACTTTTCCTTTCCGACTGCAGAGTTCCAAGATTTTGTAAGATGAACTGTCATACCTGCTGTACAGAGAGTCTAAAATGAAAAGCTGTAGAGTGTCAAGTTTTTCTTTACATACATATGCTTAAGTCAACTGTACAAACATTTCAAAATATATTTCACTAGTTGTGAAACCCCTTTTTTGTACTTCTGTGTGTTTGGGGTAAAAAAAAAAAAAAAAAACATTTTAATAGGATGGAAACAAGTTATAACACTTTACCTGGTGATGTGCGAATGATAAAAATGTTTTCCAAAACCCAATTTTCACAGAGAATTGTTAATACACTATAGAGTTTTATCAGTAAAACTGCAAGTTAGTGAGAAGGTTTTTGGACATTTCTTGCAAACTTAGTGTCTGTAAATGACAGTATACAACCACATTATGCTTTAGTAATATATTTATTAAAAGTGAATGTTTAAACATAAACTGAGTAACGCTCCTGCCCTGATAGAAATGCTTTTAGCAAACTAAGGGCCTAAGTTTGACCTTGGCGGATGGGGTGCTCCATCACAAAGGTGATGGTTATCCCGTCCACTGTATTACAAGTCCATTATATCCTATGGAACTTGCAAAACGGCGGGTGGGATATTCGTCACGTTTGGGACGGAGTATCCCATCCGCCAAGGTTGTAATCGGGCCCTAAGAGTCAAGTCATGGATCATATGTACCCTATGTGTGGGCTAGATTCTTATTATACATGGAGCAAATGTTTAGTCTATTTAATCCCACATTTATTTTTTTTGGTAGAGCAGAAATGCTGAACTTTGATATTTGAAGGTGCACTCATTTGAGAATGAAGAAAAAGGTGTCTCTGTGAAATAAAATATTTGCCTAGGCTCACACAATTTGAGACCTGTTCAGGGGGTCACCTACATTAAAGTTAGGTTGAGTAGATTATTCAAGTTACTTGACATGCAGGTCTAGTAACATTTTAGTTTTTTCGGGGCCTGGCCTATGTTCTATTTGTCCATTGGTATATGTAGAATGTACTGACACGGGTATTTTGATAGACAAATTACAATGTTGTGCCACATGTGCAAAAGAAAATGGTTAAACAAGATCCTATTTTGTCTGAAGTTAGTCTGTTTTGTTATCTGATCTCCACCTTTTGCTATGGTCTTGACAGTGAATTATGCCACAGTTATTAGTTTACTACTTTATAACATCAAAAATAATGATCTGTATATATCATAGATTAGAAGCTTTGCTCCAGGAATATGCTTTATTTGTATTGTACATTTTCTAGCAGGAAATACTGTACATGTACAAAACAGATACATATATTTAACATTTCATTAAAAAAATACCATCTTTTCCACAAAGTAACAGCTGAAGTAATTATCTGGAAAGTTAGATTTATTTGTCAGTGTTATACTTTTTTATCTGAACTAGAAGAGATGAAATCAGGAAATACATATTTTTTATAATATGGTTCATCTTCCTTCTCTTGTATCAACTGATTATGTTGTGTTTACAGCCTCAGAACTGTACAAGTAGTTCAGGAAGTAGATTTCATGTGCTTTTTATCTGGCATGTATCGCTCTGCTTATATTGTTTCTAGTTTGTAAGTGGCTTTTGGTTTTCACAAGTGCTTTCACATTTCAGGAAGTTGGCTTCATGTGCTTTTTATCTGGCATGTATCGCTTTGCTTATATTGTTTCTAGTTTGTAAGTGGCTTTTGGTTTTCACAAGTGTTTTCACATTCCCTCAGATTCCAGACATGCTTCCAGGCTTCAGGCTGGTTCTGAAAAGCTTTCCCCAGAAAAGGTCTCCAGCACCACTAGGTGACACTATGCGACTTGAGCCATAACTCCATCTCCTGACATGATAAAACCTGTGTATATTGGGCAGCAGTTAGTGCGCTGGTGCCTGTTCCTGTTTTCACATTGACGCAGTTCTGCTCTTTGTGCCACCAATTAAATTCCTCAGGATTAAACAGCGACTAGGTCAGATACTTCCTCCCAAACTTTTAGGTTTCAAACCTTGTGACAAGATGATGTCTCTGCCTCCACTTCTGTCCCCGATGACACTCTGATCCAAGAGCAACATTGAGGCAATTCCTTTTCCTTCATGTGCCCGAAGGCCAGCAGGCAATGGGGGCACCAAGTGTTTCTTGCTCAGGCCCACAGTTAAATGCTTAAGTGATCACTTTCATCCACAGGTAAGTCACCTGTAAGGGAACAAACTGCTAAACGTTTGTCTCCACAAAAAAAGTCAAAAAACAAAAAGCACTAGAGGGAGTCAAGGTTCTCTGTCTTCCAGGAAAGTATCCTACTCACAGGACAGTTTGCGTTCTCTATGGTGATTTCTGATGCAGAACTATTCCTCACTGTCAGAGAAGATTCCAACTTTGTAAAAAGATGAGACCGGAGTTTCCAGGTCCATTGGCCGACCCCCACACACATTTGAGGTCTGCTGCTGTGCTATGCTGGATCTGTTGGGGATGGCTCCTGCACCCACTGGGTCAATACGGTGCTTCCAGGAACTCCAGCACTTAAAAAAGGAATTGAAACCTGTCATAGTGTGGTCCTCTGTTAGTTCGGCTTCTCCTTTGACACAGATCCACAGAGTGAGGCCCACTGATTCTGGAATCCATGGCCTTTGTAACAAATTATCTGTGTTGTGAGGGAAAAGGTTAAGGTTAACTTTAATGACCATAGGGCTCAGATGCTTGTCCAGAGGGAGGAGATTGTTGGCTGTGAATATGAAGCTTTAGCAATGCCTGATGAAGGGATTATGATTCAGATGCTGATAACCGCCTTCCCAGTTATAGCACTGATGCTTGGTTTATAGCTGGACTTAAGAAATGGGAGTGCCCTGGATGCTTCATTAGGAGAGGCTTCATCAGAATGGGCATCCCTTTCCCCTTTGGCCTGCTTCAAAGTAGATTTGAAGCATATACAACCATAGTATGTAGAGCAGCTGAGGCTTTGGATTGTAGATGTGAAGTATGATTTTTTTTGACTGAGATGTTGCAGCACTCCCTATGAGATCTTTCCTTCCATTCATTGAGAGTCTTTTGGATCATGTCAGTGCACCGAGAAGCCCTTTTCTGACCCTGTACTCCACAGACAGATTACCAGAAGTCAGTGGCCTGCTCTGGGTGATCCAACTCCTGTGTGTCCAAACATCTTCCTTGAAGCAGAAGCCAAATGCTTTTCCTATGACGCTTCCAAATAGGGAGTTGAAGAAGCTTGAATCAGTAAGCCTTAGTAATTGTTTCTGGCATCCTGACCCTCTGTACTTTTTACATCTTTACGTTATAGGCATTGGCAAAACGTAAGGCGATTAGCTCGCTAGATCACATGAGAAAAACGTTTATTGACTTGCTTAATGACAGATTGGACGCATTAAAATAGAATTTGAAGTATGGCCTGAGCTCTGCAGACAGTGGTGCTCGATGTATGGCAGAGCTGTCACTCCGTGTTAATGCACAATGATACGTTCCAGCTGATTCTTTATAGATATCTAAGCCACATTCATTGACATGCCTTAAAGTGTAGAGCATCTGTTTGTAAAGAAAACAATCTCAACCCTGGAGCGCTTTGAACAGCAGAGTTGCATCTGGTGCATTGGGCCTAGTCTTCCCAGCGATACAGCTCCACTAACAATATAGGACGTTTTGTGGCTACTCCTGGGCGAAAAGCTATTCAGACTGTCTGGAAACCACAGCAGCTATACCACTCCTTCAGTGGCAAGGGCACTGAAGTCAAAATCAAAAACAAGGTTATCAGGTACTGGCACACAGGGCAGGCGTACACAGCTGTACACCATGCAGTGGGCATTACCATCCCAGTACTGTTCCAATGGAAATGGAGTAGAAGCTAGCTTGGTCAACAGCCCTGATTAGCAGGAGTAACAGGACTGTAGATTAATTTCCAAGGTTCTCTAATGCTAGTGAATACCTTAGGTTCCCTTTACACTCTTACCCACTTTTGTGTGTTCCATATGCACTTTTTTACTGTTCTTCGCACCACATGTTTTTTGGCCTTTGCATTTTCCAAAAGGTGGTGTTACGCGACAGGGATGGTGTGTGGCCCAAAGGTGGTCACTGGTATTTTACTTTCTCCCATTATTTTATGAATGGTTGTCAATAAACATATAATTAAGGAATAATAACCACATGAGCAGCTATGCAGAACTAGGCATTTTTATTAGCTCAAAAATTCAAGCCATACCATTGTCAAAGTAACAATTTACCAAGCTTTCTAAATCCCTCAATTCCAATAAGGTCCGTAATTTTCCACACTGCTGCTGATTCATAAATATGTGCTGTACAGGTAAACGTTCCTTTTACATTGTTTCTTAACTTTACAAATGCTTTCAAACACTACGTCGATGTTTTCACTCATTTTAGAGAGTTTTCTTGGTATCAAACGTCCTGCTGAGAAACTGTGCTATATATTTATTCTCTTGCACAGTTTGTTTATAGGAATAAAACGAGAGGTATAGGTGTTCCTTTATGTATTTGCCTAAATTATTCTAGTTCTTAACTACTTGATGAGATTTTTGTTACCACGAATAATGATTTCTAGTTGGAAGTGTCTATTTTCACAATTGATCCATTTTAACGACTTACCTGTGAGGCACGCACGTTCTTGATCTCTGTTTGGTCATTGTGTAGTCCAGGCAGTGCTTTTTCACACTTCAGTAAGTTACTGTAACCCATCAAGATAATAAATTAATTGAGACATTACATGAGTAGTGCAAAAACCGTCAGCAAACCAGGAGGACAGAAGAAAATCAACTAAAAACTCATACTTTTTTTAAAAAGGAGTTTCAGTAATTATTCTCAGCGTCCGTGTTAATCTGGGGTTGAGCCATTCAGGTCTGGAATCTGTGAACCACAACTAGGATTTGTGAAATATATTATATCAAAGTCCTTCAAAGCACTCTTTGGGCTTGTTTCTTTGAGCATTTCCTTCTATAGGTGTGGATAGCAACCAGTCTGGACCCTTGCCCACACAACCACTCCGCCTACAGATGTGGATAGCAGCCAGGCGGACCCTTGCCCACACAACCACTCTCTGCCTATAGGTGTGGATAGCAGCTAGTCGGGACCCTTGCCCACACAACCACTCTGCCTATAGGTGTGGATAGCAGCCAGTCAGACCAGTCGTACACTTGCCTACACAACCACTCTCTGCCTATAGATGTGAATAGTAACCAGTTGGGACCCTTGCCCAAACAACCACTGTCTCTGCCTGTAGGTGTGGATAGCAGCCATTCGGGACCCTTGCCCACACAGCCACTGTCTCTGCCTGTATATGTGAATAGCAGCCAGTTGGGACCGTTGCCGACACAGCCACTCTGTACCCATAGGTGTGGATAGTAGTCAGTCTGGATCCTTGCCCACACAACCACTCTCTGCCTATAGGTGTGGATAGCAGCCAGTCCTACCCTTGCCCACACAACCACACTCTGCCTACAGGTATGGAAAGCAACCGGTCGGAACCCTTGCCCACACAAACCACTCTTTGCCTATAGGTGTGGATAGCAGCCAGTCGGGACCCTTGCCCATACAACCACTGACGCCTATATATGTGAATAGCAGGGGTCCAGGTGCAGGAGTCAAACTCATTGCGCATGCTGTACTCCCTTCAGTGCCTGCAAAACCCCAATCTGAAGTATATGAGGCACATGATAGACTAGGTTTGCCAAGAAATGTTCCTCTACTTTGAGGCAAGGGCCCTCCTGTCAGGTTTGGATACAGTAAAAGTTATATGCTGCATCAAGGTAATTTGAGTGAAGTAAAGGTAATGTGTCCCCTGAGAAATTGCTGGTGTTCAATGTGCTAAAGGTAAACAACTGCACAGATCCACCCTTTCTTCCTTCTTCCCTCCCCCTCCTTGTCGCCATGCTCGAAAGATTGCAAATTCTCTTGATACTTATACATCACCTTGTTTGTAACGAAAGTATCAATACTGAGTCACCAGAATCCTGTGTAGTGAAAGTGGTAAAGGAGCCATTGCTCCAGAATGATCATACTGGGTTAACCAAATGTGGAACGTACGTTAGAAATACATGGTTTTAAGAACCCGGCTTGTGCTTTACTTCCGCTGCTGCCTCCATTACCCCCTAGCCAGGGGTAGCAAATGTAACGTGGGCTACTAAAGCACAAGCTGGGGTGCAGCAGGGATTACCCCTGGTGACCCCTGATTGTTGCCCATAAATGAAAGTATTTAATTTGTGACTCACTACAGGGAGTGCAGAATTATTAGGCAAGTTGTATTTTTGAGGATTAATTTTATTATTGAACAACAACCATGTTCTCAATGAACCCAAAAAACTCATTAATATCAAAGCTGAATATTTTTGGAAGTAGTTTTTAGTTTGTTTTTAGTTTTAGCTATGTTAGGGGGATATCTGTGTGTGCAGGTGACTATTACTGTGCATAATTATTAGGCAACGTAACAAAAAAAAATATATACCCATTTCAATTATTAATTATTACCAGTGAAACCAATATAACATCTCAACATTCACAAATATACATTTCTGACATTCAAAAACAAAACAAAAACAAATCAGTGACCAATATAGCCACCTTTCTTTGCAAGGACACTCAAAAGCCTGCCATCCATGGATTCTGTCAGTGTTTTGATCTGTTCACCATCAACATTGCGTGCAGCAGCAACCACAGCCTCCCAGACACTGTTCAGAGAGGTGTACTGTTTTCCCTCCTTGTAAATCTCACATTTGATGATGGACCACAGGTTCTCAATGGGGTTCAGATCAGGTGAACAAGGAGGCCATGTCATTAGATTTCCTTCTTTTATACCCTTTCTTGCCAGCCACGCTGTGGAGTACTTGGACGCGTGTGATGGAGCATTGTCCTGCATGAAAATCATGTTTTTCTTGAAGGATGCAGACTTCTTCCTGTACCACTGCTTGAAGAAGGTGTCTTCCAGGAACTGGCAGTAGGACTGGGAGTTGAGCTTGACTCCATCCTCAACCCGAAAAGGCCCCACAAGCTCATCTTTGATGATACCAGCCCAAACCAGTACTCCACCTCCACCTTGCTGGCGTCTGAGTCGGACTGGAGCTCTCTGCCCTTTACCAATCCAGCCACGGGCCCATCCATCTGGCCCATCAAGACTCACTCTCATTTCATCAGTCCATAAAACCTTAGAAAAATCAGTCTTGAGATATTTCTTGGCCCAGTCTTGACGTTTCAGCTTGTGTGTCTTGTTCAGTGGTGGTCGTCTTTCAGCCTTTCTTACCTTGGCCATGTCTCTGAGTATTGCACACCTTGTGCTTTTGGGCACTCCAGTGATGTTGCAGCTCTGAAATATGGCCAAACTGGTGGCAAGTGGCATCGTGGCAGCTGCACGCTTGACTTTTCTCAGTTCATGGGCAGTTATTTTGCGCCTTGGTTTTTCCACACGCTTCTTGCGACCCTGTTGACTATTTTGAATGAAACGCTTGATTGTTCGATGATCACGCTTCAGAAGCTTTGCAATTTTAAGAGTGCTGCATCCCTCTGCAAGATATCTCACTATTTTTGACTTTTCTGAGCCTGTCAAGTCCTTCTTTTGACCCATTTTGCCAAAGGAAAGGAAGTTGCCTAATAATTATGCACACCTGATATAGGGTGTTGATGTCATTAGACCACACCCCTTCTCATTACAGAGATGCACATCACCTAATATGCTTAATTGGTAGTAGGCTTTCGAGCCTATACAGCTTGGAGTAAGACAACATGCATAAAGAGGATGATGTGGTCAAAATACTCATTTGCCTAATAATTCTGCACTCCCTGTAAATGGGCCAATATTCAGACTTGCATGCTTTTAAAACACTACCAGCTGGTGCTGGCAACTTATTTTATAATTCATCAGCCCGCATAAACTTAAGAGAAGTCTTGCTTGTCTTTTTCAGTTCATAACTGGACGTTGGACGGCACTCTGCAGTGGCTCCATGAATTTGTGGAACTTCCCCAGTATGAAAATACTTTTAGAGACCATACTGTCAAAGGAACTACTCTCCCCAGGTGAGTTTCTTGGCATTTGTTTATGGTTAAAGGGCATTTTGCAGAACATCTTGAAATATGTTAGATATGACTGTACATGTGAAGGAAATGTACATTTGCAGAAATTGACTGGGTTACACGTTTGAAAAAAATAATTTCTTATTCTATGCATAATTTCTGCAGCAAGGTAATCTTAGTTTCTGCCACCGAATATCCTTCAGAATAATTTCATCAAATCACGTTGTGGTTAAATTATAAATTACGAAAAAGTATAAGTAAATACGCATATGAACTACTCAGACCCTCATGTTCAGTATTCCACTTATTTTATCACCACTTCCGGTTATTCCTGTTTTAACGGTTCCACAATTGTAGATCATTTATTTTCATTTCTTTTTTTAGAATTTTCGTATTTAAAGAATGGTTTATTTTCCTTTGTAATTTTAAAGTGGAGTCTGGTTTAGTTGATCTGTCTTGCATTTGATTTGTATCAACTGTTTTTCTTTTCAAAGTTGTATTGGGTCAGAAAGTGAAATGTAAAGAAAAAGAAGGGGGTTGCTTTTGACATATCGATTTCCTGTACAGCTTTACCAATTGATAGACTTGTTTTATTGTGTGTTCTTTACCCTATGCCCAGTGGGGTTCTTAAAATGTTTATGGACATCTTGCGGCTGATGTGGAAAGCAAAGGGCCATTTGTTCTTGATGGTGCGCTGCATGGACATCAAACTCCCATTAGCTGGCTGGATTATCCTGGTGGGCTATTTGAACATAGTAGTGGAGCTCGGAGATTCAAAATATTGGTTTACGAAGTCAGATTTGTCATCTCATCAGGGCAGTAACCCAGCACCACTTGGCGACAGACTTTGGTTATAGATGAGATTAACGAGGAGCTGTATATCAATCAACAAATCATTTACATTTTAATTATTATTTTCCAGTCAATGATGAGAGTTGTTGTGAGTGTATTATTCACCTTTAGTATAATTGTTACCTGAAGATAAAGAACAAAATGGTATTCAGTAAATCTTCAACACCTATCGGTTTAGCATAAATACTTGCAAGACAATTCAAAAACCACAACAAGAACATCATCACTGACACATCTTCAGTTCCACAAAGCAACAATATGACAGATCATTAACCCAAAGAAAATATAGTATTTACTATTAATCGTGTCAAGAGGCAGACTTCTTCACTCGGGAAAGGAAAGAGCATCCCATGCATGGGCAGGAATAATCCTTGCCTCTGTGTACTTAATAGAATTGAAACTTTCCATCATGATAGCTAAGAATGTTTTTTATTCTATGTCAGGACGAGAAGCAAGGATTATGCTTGTTTAAAGCATGTCCACCACCAAGGATGCCATATTTACCACTGGTTTAAAGTAAAATCTTTTAAACACAGTCTGATGACCAATCAGCCACATTAATGATAACCTCCATTCCATAGAAGAAAGTCTTTTGAGACCATGGCCCCTCTGACGGAATGGGCTCCGAAGAGCTCTACATTAATGCCTGCCACTTGTACAACCCAGCGGACCCCGCAAATGATGGTGGGCGATGAGACCGCTTTGAAAGATTTTCGTATGTCCTCTGTCTCATTCTCACATGCCTTAAGGCAACACACTACACACAATTTGGGAACCTTGTTGAAGGCCGGATAAGATATTACTCTGGAATCAGTTTTAGTTCTCCTGGAGACATAGAAGTGTCCTACCTGTGGGGCAAAAACCCGGCTCAAAATGTCAAAGGCTCTCACATCCAAGACACTACGACAAGAAATCCGACACCACAGCATTGCTAACTTTGCTGACAACTCCTCACAGGAGAGAATTTGTCTGCCATGATTGAAAAAGATTCAAAACAATGTTCACATCCCACTAATTAAAGTAAAAAACAAAAGAAGTATTTTGAGGTCCAGAATCATAATACAATAAAATCAACAGGTGGAAAATTTTTTGGCCAATTATTTATTTAAAGTATTGGGTTTACAAAAGCAAAACATAATTATGGCTCAACAAATAAGTCTAATGTCAAGTCTTGGTTTTACAAAAGGATTTGATAGGATTGATCAATTGTTGGATATGAAACTATCTCAATCAATCTTCGAAGGCCACTTCTGATCTATAAAGTTACAGGACAAAACTTGTTTCGCGACCTCATTCGCTTCCTTGGGGCCATAAAGATAATCACTAGAAATGATCAGAAAATAACAATGTAAAGAAGATGATCACAACGATTGGTGCACAATTTGGGGTATTTTTCAAGATAAAAGCTTGAGGCGTAATTCCAGACTTCCAAGATCTAACAAAGGTAAATGAAATTCAGAAACGCAGAATATGATTTTGGGTAATAATGAATGAATAATGAATCAATTTGGCGTGATGACCAGCGCATCCGATAAACAATAGTAAAGCATCAGTTCTGATGCTCCCACAGTGGGGAAATCTGCACAGTTCACACATGCACCTAGGCAAAATCAACACATCGCAAGAAGAACTGTACAATGAATAATGGAACCACTTATCTTTTCATGAAGACGGAAAGAAAAAGGAAGCGTCTGGCAGAAGGGTGGATTATATGGACATCAAGGTTTGGGGGGAGTGTTTACTGGTTGTTACATTTTGTAGTCTTTTCCAGTGGTGTTATGGGAAAGGTGGTTCTGTTCCTTAAACGCTGCTGAGTAATAAACGGAAAGAAAGAGGCTAATTCTCACCCCTGACATAGAATCTTTATTGAATATGCATACGTAATCATCAGTCAATCAATAAAACAATATAATCAAATAACATCAGAACAAATGTATAAAGTACGTTCTGTAAAGGAAAAATCCCTATTCTAAATCTCAGAATTGGGATGGGGATAGGCGAGGAAATGTGTCAGCTGGAACCCATGAAGAGCTCCAAATAGAGAGTTTAAAGCATCTGTGAAAGGCTTCTATCTGCAGATTCCTTAGCTTTGAATTTCTCAGGCATCAGGCAGGATCCAGAAACTTCTGCTTGAGCAATACACCTGCGCATGCCGTTGAGTGGCTCCATTCGGTTCCATGTGGCGTTATTGGTGCCGGTTGTGACACGTGGTCACCTATATAGGTGCCACCCAGGCACACGGTCATCAGTTACTTTCTCCACGACTTTAAACAACAGGAGCGCAGAGCCATTAAGCAAAGTGACAATTGCATGTCAAATTTAGGGCCCTGAAAGGGATCACCCTGACCCTAGCAAATAAGTTGGCAAAGCAGGGAGGCATGGGTGGTGTAAGGAATCTGAAGCTACATGTAGTCTCTACCAGATAATGTATTACCAAAGGTAAGTAACTTATTCATCTAATAGAGACTTCAAGCTGCAGATTTCGTACCTTTAAATAGCTACCCAAGTCACTCTTTTTAGGTACAGTCAGTGGAGTTGCTCTTGTATAGAGGGATGCAGGGGAGCAAAGAAGGTGGGCAGGGTGACAGTTTGTCCCAAATAAAATGAGGTCACCACCTTTGGGAGGAAAGAGACACGGTTGTGTCAGAGAAGGCTCTTGCAGTGGATGATTCTGATGCAGTGCAGTGTGCACTGTACATGAGAAAGAAAAGAGTAAAGACAGTGATAAACATTTTCTACATGCTATTGGTATGGATGGAAATAGCATGAGGGCAATAGCCTAATCTGTCCAACTATTAGCAAACTATGCAATTTTTGTAAGAACTTCTGCAGTTTTCAAAGTGTTTGTCTAACAGACAATGCAAGAAAGGTAATGTGAATCTAGTGAATTCTACGGATGCAATTAACCAAGAGATGTTTAAAAATGTGTTGCTTACAGTTGATGAAAGTGAACATATTCAGGGTATGCATACTGTTAGACCTGACATGCTTTAGGGTGGTCACCCCTAACTTTTTGCCTGCCTCCCTCCACTTTTTGGACTGTTTTTGCTGCCTCTTAGACTCTGCGCACTTTACCACTGCGAACCAGTGCTAAAGTGCATAAGCTCTCTCCCTTTAAACATGGTAACTTTGGATCATACCCAGTTGGACTATTTAATACACTTATAAGTCCCTAGTAATGTGCACTGTATGTGCCTAGGGCCTGTAGATTAAATGCTACTAGTGGGCCTGCAGCATTGGTTGTGCCACCCACTCAAGTAGCCCCTTTACCTTGTCCCAGGCCTGCCATTGCAAGGCCTGTGTGTGCAGTTTCACTGCCACTTCGACTTGGCATTTAAACGTACTTGCCAAGCCTCAAGCTCCCCTTTTTCCACACATAAGTAACCTCTAATGTGTGCCCTGGGTAACCCCTAGAGCAGGGTGCTGTGTGGGCAAAAGGCAGGACATGTACCTGTGTAGTTTACATGTCCTGGTAGTGTAAAGCTCCTAAATTCGTTTTTACACTACTGTGAGGCCTGCTCCCTTCATAGGCTAACATGGGGCTGCCCTCACACATTGTTGAAGTGGCAGCTGCTGATCTGAAGGGAGTAGGAAGGTCATACTTAATATGGCCAGAATGGTAATACAAAATCCTGCTGACTGGTGAAGTTGGATTTAATATTACTATTTTAGAAATGCCACTTTTAGAAAGTGAGCATTTCTCTGCACTTAAATCTTTCTGTGCCTTAGAATCCACGTCTGGCTACGTTTAGTTGACAGCTCCTTGTGCATTCACTCACACACCCCAAACACAGGGTGCTCAGCCTCACTTGCATACATCTGCATTTTGAATGGGTCTTCCTGGGCTGGGAGGGTGGGGGGCCTGCTCTGACACAAAGGACTGCCACACCCCCTACTGTGACCCTGGCAGACAGGATTGAACTGAAAGCGGACCTGGTGCACTTCTAAGCCACTCTTTGAAGTCTCCCCCACTTCAAAGGCACATTTGGGTATAAAACAGGGCCTCTGCCCTACCACCTCAGACACTTGCTGTAGAAGAAACCAGAACCTACATTCTGTCAAGAAGAACTGCCTGGCTGCTCAAAGGACTCACCTGTCTGCTTTCTACAAATGACTGCTGCCTTGCTGTTGGCCTGCTGCCTTGCTGAACTCTTGTCTGGCTGTAAAAGTGCTCTCCAGGGGCTTGGATAGAGCTTGCCTCCTGTTCCCTGAAGTCTCAGGACCAAAAAGACTTCTCTTTTTCATTTGGACTCTTCGTGCGCCGACAATTTCGACGCACAGCTTGCTCCGCGGCGAGAGAATCGCCGCACACCGACGCCGCGAGACTTCCAGAGGGGAAATCGACGCGACGCCTGCCGTGAGAACGAAAATTCCACGCACAGCCTCCCGGAACGACGCGCAGCCGGAAAACAAGCCGAAGAATCCATGCACAGACCCCGGGACACCTGGTAATCCCGCGAACCACAGAGAGAGACTGTCCGTGTGCCGTAAAACGACGCACGACTTCCCCGCGTGAAAAATAACGACGCAAGTCCGTGTGTGCAGGGGAGAAATAGACGCACACACCATTTTTCCACGTATCTCTTCTTCTGCGGCCCTGGGCGGAGATTTTCCACTTTAAACCAGGTAATTTGTGCTTGAAAGAGACTTTGTTTGCTTTTTAAAGACTTAAGACACTTAATATCACTTTTCAGTGATATCTCAACAATTTCACATTGCATCTTTATTCGTTTTGATCTGCAGTTATCCAGATAAATATTATATATTTCTCTAAACACTGTGGGGTGTATTTTTGTGGTGCTATATTGTGGTATTGTATGATTTATTGCACAAATACTTTACACATTGCCTTCTAAGATAAGCCTGACTGCTCAGTGCCAAGCTACCAGAGGGTGGGCACAGGATAATTTGGACTGTGTGTGACTTACCCTGACTAGAGTGAGGGTTCTTGCTTGGACAGAGGGTAACCTGACTGCCAACCAAAAACCCCATTTCTAACACATACCTTTTAAAGAATCATTATCATGGGCGTATGTAGGAAAAATAGGCATGCTAGTTCTAGCAGATTCAGGTTCTCTAATACTTATATTGTCTGAATAAGGATTAACAAATTGAAAGTTATTGAATACCAAAATTCTAAAGTTAGTCTCAAAGGATTTAGTAAATTTTAAATAACAGTGGCTATTTTTATGTCAGATCAGAGCTCTTGGGTCGTTCTATAGAAATCAAAATATGTGGCGGGAAAAGGTAAGGACATTCTAGGATGGCAAGATTTAGGGAACATGGTTATTATATTAAAACCCGCATCTGATTGTTCTATTTCCTTGGGTGAATCTCCCATATTAACTATCAGTAATGATCTTGACTTATTTGTGATTTTGGGGATTTTTTATTTATTGATTTTTCAATAGGGTGTGCCAAAGGTTTTAAGCACAATTTAAAACTGAAACACTGGCTTGTTCCAGTTCATAAGGTTCACTCAGTGCGTTCGAGCACCAGAGACAGTCTTCAGAAACATGTAGGTAGCTTGCATGAAATATACTAATTGATCACTAATACATCAGAGTGGGTCTCAGCAGTTCTCATCACATTTAAAAAAATCAGGCTAATCTTGGCTATCCTTAACTAAAATTTGGTGATTGACTCATCCACTTCCTAAAATACAGCAATTATTATCTGCAATTGGAGGAGCACATTTTTTCTTCTATAATAAATATAAAAACTGCTTAGTATCACACTGCTTTTATCTGAGGCTTCATGCGATTTAACTGTTTTTGACTTGCCATATGGAGCATACTGATATTTAAGGTTACTGTTTGGCTGACCTTCCCAGCCAGCGTGTTTCAAAAGCTAATGGCCAATCTTTTTGCAAGAATTCCAAGATGATATTTTGATATTTGCCAAAACAGTAGAAGACGACAACAGGTGGCCGGACATGGTTTTAAAAATACTTGAGGGACATCACATGAATGTGTGTACAGAAAAAAATGCAAATTCAACAGGAAGGGAGTTGTGTATTTAGGTTACGACATTACGGTACATGGTATTTGTTGGAAAATGGCCTCTTAGGGGTCACCCCAAACATTTTTGCCTTCCTCCTCTTCTTTTTCAAATTTTTGGGGGCTCTAGGACTTTGGACACTTTACCACTGCTAACCAGTGCTAAAGTGCATGTGCTTGCTCCCTAAAAACATGGCAACATTGGCTCATACCAGTTTGCATATTTGATTTACTTATACGTCCCTAGTAAAGTGCACTACATGTACCCAGAGCCTGTAAATGAAATGCTGATTGTGCCACTCACATAAGTAGCCCCTTAACCATGTCCCAGGCCTGCCGTTGCCAGGCATGTGTGCAGTTTCACTGCCACTTCGACTTGGCATTTAAAAGTACTTGCCAAGCCTTAAACTCCCCTTTTTCTACATATGGCACCCCTAAGTAAGCCCTGGGTAACCCCTAGGGCAGGGTGCTTTGTAGGTAAAAGTCAGGACATATACATATGTGTTTTAGATGTCCTGGTAGTGAAAACCTACATTCGTTTTCCACTACTGTGAGGCCTGCTCCGTTCATAGACTAGCATTAGGATTGCCCTCATATACTTTTTTGAGTGGTAGATTCTGATCTGAAAGGGGTAACCAGATCATATTTAGTATGGTCAGAATGGTAATAGAAATTCCTGCTCATTGGTGAGGTTGTATTTTATATAGCTATTTTAGAAATGCTACTTTTAGAAAGTGAACATTTCTCTGCACTTAAAACCATCTGTGCCTTACAGCCTGTCTCCGGTCCACATCTGGTCTGTGCTGGTTGGCAGCTCCCTTGTGCATTTCACCCAGTCAACCACAAACACAGAACACTCAGTCACATCTGCATTCATCTGCATACTGAATGGGTCGTCCTGGGCTGGAAGGGTGCAGGGCTCGAAAAATCATAAAATTATTACTAGACCTGTCCGTCAAGTAATTTAAGTGATCTACTCGACCTAGCTGTAATGTACTTGACCCATAAACAGGTCCCAAATTATGTGATCCTTGGCAAATAATTTACAGAGCCACCTTTTTCTTCATTCTCACATATGATTGCACCTTCAAATATGTGAGTTCAGCATTTCTGCATTACAAAAAACCCTCTTTTTTTTTAATTAAGTAGACTAAAGTTTGCTACATGCATCAAAAGAATCTAGCCCACATACCCATGACGTCTAGCCCACGTAACCTAGGACTTCTTTTAGTTTACTAACAACATTGCCATTAGGGCAGGAGTGTTTCTCAGTTTGTTTAAACACTCAGTTTTAATAAATATGTTACTAAACCATGATGTGCTAACATATTGTCATCTACACACAGTAACTTTCCAAGAAATGTCTAAAAACCTCTCCACTAACTTGGAGCTTTACTGATAAAACTACATAGTGTATTAATTTTTGAAAATTGGGTTTCAGAAAACATCGTTTGCACATCAACACAAAGTATTCTGATTTGTTTTCATTCTATTAAAATATTTGTTAATCACCCAGAAATATGAAAAAGGGCTTCACAACTATTTGAAATATATTTTGAAATGTTTGCACAGTTGACTTAGTCATTTGAATGTTGTGGGTAAGGAAAAACCTGACACCCTATATCCTTTTATTTTACATTCTAAGCAACAGGTCACACAGTTCACCTTACAAAGTCATGGAACTCTGCAGTCAGAAGGAAAATTAATTGTAAGACAAACTGACTTTTGACCTCTGTCTGTGAACACAGAGCACATGTGACATAAGAACAAGATTTAAAGGCATCTTTTATTGCCCCTCCACTTTTCAACTGAACAGAGCACCTGTTCAGTGTCAAGTATTAAAAATAGTTCAACCTGAGACTCCCTAATGCAACCAGGAGGGCCTGACACTTACATTTTAAAGGCCAATGACCTGCCCTTACACAAAGGACTGATAACCCCTCACACAACCCTGCAGAAAAGACTGGTCTGAAACGTGTGCACTTCTAAACCACTCTTTGAAGCCCCCCCCCAACCCCACACACACACACACACACACACTTCAAAGGCAATTTTGGGTATTTAAACTGGCTGTCTGACCCCACCAACTCAGACACTTCTGGACCTGCACCTGAACTCTGTCAGAAGACCTTCCTGGCTGCCCAAAGGACTCTTTGCTGAGAAGGACTGCTGCCCTCTGACTGTGCTGGAAGGACTCTGCCTTCCTCCAGAAGTGCTCTCCAAGGGCTTGAATTGAGCTTGCCTCCTGTTCTGCAGTCTCGGGGACAGTAAAGACTTCAACTACTAGCCTTTTGCTAGTATCCGTCTCTAACGACTCCGGAACGACCTCAGGGATGCTTCTGCTCCGTGGACCTCACTTCACGCAAAGACTGTGGCCTGCAACACAAGTCCTACGTTGCCACTACTCCACTGACATCACTCGGGGTCATTGCGACACATCATGTCCTGACGGACTGGCACCAGTGCCCCCACAGGGTCACAAGTAATTGACGCATCACTGACTATGCCACATCATTCCCCTCCCCCCCACCATGCTTCCGGACGGAACAGATGCCTCACCTCCGCCTGCTTCATAGCAGGGAACCAATTTTCTTTTCTTGGAAGCCGTAAGGGACTGATGCCTCACCAACTCCAGCGACTCCTCATTCCGCTTCTGTGCGACTTCCTTGTTCTTCGTTTCAAAAGGTATTGTCCCTGGGGCTCCATGTGACTCGATGACTGGCTCCAGTGATGTCGGATTGTTGGGAACGACTCCGTCAATGACATTCTTGTAGCCTCAGTCGGAGCTATTGTGTTCCTATGCGCTTTAGTTGGATTTAACCTTTAAAGTTCATAACTTTGCTTGTGTACATTGGATTTTCCTCATTACAACAGTATTTTATTCTGATAAACATTCTCTATTTGTTCTAAACCTGTGTGGTGTCTTTTTGTGGTGTTTTTACTGTGTTATGGTATGCCTTCTAAGTTAAGCCTGACTGCTCAGTGCGAAGCTACTGGAGAGTGGGCACAGGATAATTTAGATTGGCTTGTGACTTACGCTGACTAGGATTGTGATCCCTAACTGGATAATGGTGTATACCTTTGCCAACTAGAGACTCCATTTCTAATAGTATTGTTCCAAAAGATAATCTGGTAGATGCTATGAAAAAGGCAGAGATGCTACATGATAAAGATGCTCAAAGGTTTTTTGTGGGTTTAGGAGAGTATAATGCGAGGTTTATTTACAGCTGCGAAGTGCATGTAGAAACGTTTAGAAGATTTTTGAAGAACGGTGAATATTTTATATGATCTGATGAGCAACAAATTGCATTTTAGGGTATGAAGATTGATTGTGAATGCACCGGCATTCAAGCCGATTGCAAAGGCAAATGCATTCTAACTGTAGATGCAATTTCAATAGCAGTGTTCGCTGTTTTTAGCCAAATTATAAAGCTGGAATAACACACAGTTGTGTTAATTTCACTTGATTTGAGGGGCTCAGGACCCCATTACAGTACAATAGAGAGGTGCACTGGCATGTGAGGACAGTTTAGAGACGCAAGGCTTATTTGTAGAGGAAGACCTTTGACTTCATAATTGATCACAAGCCTTTATCGTGTATGCTGGATGGATGTGGAGCAGGAAGGGTATCATCAAGACTAGTTGAGTTCATTTATTGTGTGCAAGAATTACATTTCCATATTAGGTGTATTTCTGGAGGTAAAAACATAAGGGTGGATTGCCTTTCAGTAATACCACAAAATGACAGGCACGAAAATATGATTATGGATAAACTGGAATGTGTGATAACTACTATTGATTCTCTTGAAAATTGTAGGGGGGCCATCATTGAATTTGAATGGAATGAAACTTGTGTAGCAAAGACACTAAAGAAATGTGTCAAAAACATTTTTTGTGGTTGGTTGACTTTCTGATAGAAATCTAGATGTTACCATGAGGACGTTTGCTCATGTGTCTTTAAGCGCAGTGTGATAAAGTGTAATCTTGTACACAATGGTTTATTTGTCCCGCCAGAAGCTTAGAGAGAAAAG
Organism: Pleurodeles waltl; assembly: GCF_031143425.1. Lineage (NCBI taxonomy): Eukaryota > Metazoa > Chordata > Amphibia > Caudata > Salamandridae > Pleurodeles > Pleurodeles waltl. The sequence continues at coordinate 1,081,449,365 of NC_090437.1, read as the reverse complement.
CTGATTAAATTGGCAGACATGGAGTGCTCAGGACGCACTGCCACCAAACCACTGCTTAAACAGCATTACTTTTGGCCTTCCCTTTGGAGTACCTTTGATGCAGTTGTTAATGATTGTAAGTATTGTTTGTTTTCAGACAAATACTGGAAGACACCTAAAGATCAATGAATGTAACTGATACTCAGAGTGGACCTTGGGAGTAAGCTTCAATTGATTTTTGCAGGACGGTGTAATTTATTGATGAAAGATACGAGATTCTTAGTAGTTCTTACTGACTAATTTTCTAAGTGGATCCTTTATGCATTTTTACAGAATCCCACTACGAATGCTGCTGTTGAGGTTTTTTTTGGAACTGATCCTGAGTATTAAGTACAAAGTGCCTTTGTCAGGAAATTATACTCAATTTGTATCTGAGGAAATAGTGGACTTTTTGAAGTGACATGGTATTGAACAGCAAGAAGTGTCTCTGTATTTTCCTTCTGTGAACGCTCTTGTAGAGGAGACAAATACATTTTTAAAAGAAGGCATGCAGAATGCAATTAGTTAAAACCTGGATGTGGTCAGCTATCTCTATAAAAAATATGCTATTATCATAAAACTCAGCATACAGTTACAATGGTATCACCATTTAATGTTAATTGTGAAAAATGTTATAAAAATCAGTTGGCCGCTTTGAAGCAAGGAAGTAAGAATGGTGTCTATGAAGTGAGGAGGCGCATTGTTGAGAATAAATGTTGTGGTAAGAAATATCATGACAAAGCACATAGATCAAATGAAAAAAAGAAAGAGATTGGGTGTTGATTCTTAAGCCATCAAAAGTTACCAAAGATTGTTTCAATTTTTGTTTTTAACCTATTTGAGTGTCATCCAGTGCTGCCCAGTTTGAAGGAAGAGGATGGTGGAATAAGAGTTATGGTATGATCCTCAAACCTAGTCAAGATATAGGGCCAGATTATCAATTTGGCGGTCTCAAGACTTCCAGACTCGGGGTGGCGGTCTGACCGCCACATTTCAAGTCTGGCGGTCAGACCACCAAAAGACTGTCATCTCTACCAGGATCTCTGCTTCCGACGGGCTGACTGCAGCCTTGGTTATGAGCAGCCAGGGCAGCACTGAAGTCAGCGTCGCCCTGTTGATTATAACCATGTTCTCTACCAGCCTTTTCATGGCAGTTCAGCCACCATCAAAAGGCTGGTGGAGAACAAGTGCTGGCCTCCCCAACTCTACCCCCCCCCCTATTCCTTCCCCCCAGAGCAGTGTTGAAATGCGCACTGTCTGCTTGGGTGCTTGAGAGGACTCCTATACGACGGCGTTGGACTGCACATTTTCCACTGTGCTGACATGTTTCTGCCTTCATAAAGGTCCAACAGCCCAATTTAAATGCTGGCAGACCCTTGGTTTACTGACAGCGGAGACTGCTTAGCGTCCACTGTGGTTTCACCATTCTGACAGAGTAAGAGCTGTCAGGGGTTGACCTGTGTGTCTCTCCACTTAATTTAGATGGGTGGACATATAGGTCAGCTTTCATTTCCAATCACCACCTAGAAAACCATGGTGGAAAGGGGGCAGGAAAAATTTCAAAATACCCCCTTCGCCATGGGAGATTGTTGTAGGAAATGTTTAAAAAAAAAAAAACAAAGCGCACTACCATAAATATGAAATGTGAAAACATTGTGCCACATCAAGCACATCTATATGCTATGCTATTCCTATGAACTACTCCGCTGTTCTCCATCAAAAACCAGTTTAGGCCTAATCCCCACACTGACATGAGCAAGGTGAATGGTTCATTCAAGATGTAGTGGCACAAGGAACATGAAAGGGTCCTCTGTTAAAGGCCAACTTATTTCTCCACAACCTGAAAGTATACAACATCAGCACACAAGTCCCCGGCACACTCTCCGTGCCTTCAAGCAGATTGCAGACTGATTAGACAATGAGAACATAATTGAATTAACCCAAAGCACACAGGTGCACAACTTAGTGGTTGCAAGGAAGAAATGAAATTCGTTACACTCAGAAGTCCCAGACACACAATGCTGTCAGCACACACTTCAAATAAATTACATGTACAAAAGATTACGTAGCATTCATGGGTTAAAAAAATGCTTGGTAATGAACCTTTGTCGAACGTATAATAAAGAGTGAGCAATGACTTAGCCTAGGAATTCGGGGTTATGGAGTCACATGTTTTTGAGTGTTTTTCCATTTTAAATTTGCATGTTATTTATGATCATATGTAATAAAGTATTGTACTGATGTATATAAACACGCCTGTCTGTGAGCAGACATTTGAGAAAAAAATGTAGAGGCAGGTCGTGCAGGTCTGAGGTGCAGTCTGCAGTGTTTTTTACCCTGTTGCGACAGTTAGTAAATACTGTCTGGATTGCCAAGAAGAGTCTCTGTAGTCATTTTTGAGTCTAAAGAGAGTTCCCGAAACGGTTGACGACCCACCCGAGGAGGTACCTTTGCACTCCCACCTGACCGCTGGCACCTGAAGACCGCCTGCCCCCCACTGCAGAGGGACCAGTGCGCGTAAATTTGATGAGGTAAGCAGAAGCCGGGTTAGCTGAAGTTCTGCCTGTGCACGAGGGTAGGGAAGGCTATGGGGGCTGCTATACCCTCAAAGATGAGGACATAGCAATTCACGATCATCGTTCTACTTAAGTGCGCTACTCTTGGCAATACTAAACCCAAGTGTAAGTGTAATATGATCACTTGTGATGTATCTTTTTTATTCTTGAAGGATTGTGTATGTGCGTTGCACAATCAATGGAAATATATGCATTTTGTGAATTTGTCAAAGAGGGCCAGAAGGAATTAAAAGCAGAAAGCCTATTGTAAAATGGTAAAGTAGAAAAACTAATTTCCCACTAGAAATGTTTTGTGAGTGTACTTAAAAATTATTTAAATCTGGTAGCAGAAAAGGTAAAACGTAAAGGATTAAGAACATCTAAACATGGAGACCCCTTTAGAACGTATACAGAAGGTATTTCCTAGTGACATAAAGGAATTACAAAAGTATAGCCAGGAGTGGTTTAAAGGCACCCAAAAGCATACGTATCTTTGGCCAAAATAAGGAACTTTCAATGATAGAGCAAATGACCATGTTGTCACATATCTCTGGAGTAAATATGCAGGAGCCAAATTAATGAAAAAAGAAGCCACCATAGCATTATGGAGACTATTCTAAAGATTCCTCTCAGGGAGATACCTCGCGCACCCCAACTGTTCCCTCACCCCCATTTGATCCCTAGGGCACTGCACCCGTAGTGCCCAACATCTCCCCACTAGTGCAGCTGCAAAAAGCCGCAGAAGGATTTGAAAACCCTGAAACTGAAACCCCTTCACACTTCCTACAGCAACCCCCAAGGTAACCCCATGAATGCCAAAACCAATGAGGGCAAGTAGTCCTATACAGCAAAGTAAAATAGGGGGTCCACAATTTTTAGGGCGGTTAGACGAACAGTTTGTTACTGCATCTAGACCCTACCTTTCCCCAAGAGCAGAAGAGGAAAGAGCAGAATTCAGGCGATAGCAATGTCCAATAGCATATTTCATCAACAATGTTGTAGTTGCTTCAGAAAAGGGACGCTTGAGGTAGAGTAATTAGGAAACAAGTGTCCACCCCACACCAAAGGGATGTAGGGACTGCATTGTGGAGCAATATTGTACATGGATGCATGGGACTGTAGATATGATGGGACAGCCTGTATCTTGAGGAAGGGAACAGGAGCAAAGAACGACTAAAAGTAGTCCACCCCCTTGGCAGAAGGAGAAGGATGGCGTAGTAGTCTCAGCAGAGTGTGTGCAGGACTGGCTATCACGCAGTAAGGATAGGAGAGAGACAAGTGAAGTAAGGAGAGAAGGGCATGACGATGACTGTACTGGGCAACAGGGCAAACTCAGAGGAGTTTTGGGAAATTAGTGTACCGTATGCAATCTATACACCAGCTTGTGGAGAACATGGGTGAACTCCTTCAAACCCAAGAAGTAAGTCACCCTATTTATGGTCTTCAAGAAAGACCACTCATTGACTGAGGGGCACATGGAGACTGCCTAACCCTATCGATGCTAGGGGAAGAGAGCAAGATGTGCTCTCTAGAAGCAGGAGGCCCCAAGCTACAAAGCTTGAGTGGTACAATTCCAAAGCACCCATGGCCAGCTAGACCCCGGAATGGGATCATGCGAGTTTAGGGGACGGGTGACTCTCCACAACAGACCTTCTCAGCAAATGAGTGCCCAAGCAAATCGCGCAGCACTGGCCTCACCCCGAGTAAGACAGTCACTGAAGGAGAGGATAGCTGGCATTTTGTTGTGCTATTTGCGGAAAACTTACACTGGAATCAGTGGTTAGCTCCCCAAATGAGCCCCTGGCCACAAGAGGGGTTCTTTAACCCACACAACATGGCAAATGCTGAAAACTGCATTCTGTATGGCGAGGGTGATCCGGATTAGGGCTACCCTTACATGACGAAATTATCTGCGTAAATGGCAGAAGTACGTCAGACCGCCCAATCCCCAGCGCTCCACCACCCCTTTACATCAGTTGCTATTGATATGTAAGGGCTCTGGGTCGCGACATTTATGTTTCTTGACTACAAATGGACATAGAAAGCCTCAGAAAACAGTTGCCGCTGCTTAGAGAGGGAGTAGGGAAATGGACTAGACCATTTGAGAAGCAAACTGCAGGTATCACCCTAGCAGCGGAGGGTGTAAAAAGCCTGCTTAGGTCCCTCATAGGGGACGAAACAGACACAGTATTTCAAAAGGATGGAGGTAAAAAAGTGACATTCACTGAGACCAGCTATGATAGATCGCCATTCACTCTGGTCAGATCTGTAGTGTGGGATCAGCTGAGAAAAATGTACCACTGTAGACCAGATATCGGTATTGTTCTATAATGTAATTAAGAAAGGATTGCCTCCTGACATACAAGCAGAGGAATGCAGAAGTTTCTCATCCACCCCCTTGGCAGAAGGTGAAGGATGGCGTAGTAGTCTCAGCAGAGAGTATGCATGACTGACTATCACACAGTGAAGATAGGAGAGAGACATATGAAGAAAGGAGAGAAGGGCATGACGATGACTGTACAGGGCATCTTTTACTCATCTGTTTTACAGATCAGAGTAGTTTGCGTTTTAAGGGTCTTGTTTGTAATAACATTACGGTAGGCCTCCTATCCCTGAAAATGTGTAATGCACTAAGCCCTGGAGGGGTTAAATACATGATTACACTGCAATACTTTCCATCATTTTCTTTCATGTGGTGATGCTCTCTAGGAGCTAACTATATGGTAACATGACCATGTTTCTTGCAAATGCGGTTTTCATTGTGGTGTAATCTAGGGGCTGTTATTTCTGATGAATGTTTTTATTGGGTTTATATGATAATTGTATATGTTTTATTACTCTCTCCTTAATGCAATTATCACCACTATTTAGGCCAACTTAATATCCTTATTACACTATTGCTGTTTAAACACACTCAATATGTTTAGGTAACCATTCTAGTTTATTTGTCTCGTTACTCCTCTGTGGCTGTCTTTTTTTGAGAATTGTGTTATCCAGCCAGCAACTCTGATGGTGGGTGGTGAAAGTGGTAGTCTATTGGAATTCACATGGCATATTTAAATTAGGATGCTATATGGCAACATTTTCATTTTTGGCTGCAGATAGAGGAAGTAGGTAAATGGAAGTGCTTTAGTTATATGCCGGGCCACTGGAATTATGTGGCAGGAAAAGAGCAAATTATGAGGCAGGGTTGACCAATTTATGTGGCAAGAATAGTCCAGTTATGAATTTACAATGCCAATAACTCTAACTCGAGCAAATGCTATACCCATTGCATTGCAAATGCTTGTTCTAATACAGTATTTGAACACCTGACAGCACTGTTAGAGATTAAGCAGAAACTGTACCACCCACAAAGTAATGGAGTAGTAATGCAGCAGAACAACCCCTTGAAGAGCAAGATCAGCAAGTTGTGTGCCACTCTGAATAAAAAGTGGCTACACCACTTGCCAATGGCACTATTTTTCCTGTAGGCCAGCATGAGCTAGTTGTGGGCACTGTTAATGGTTATTTTTCTAACCTTTTTGCATTTGCCGGACCATTCATCCTTGTTTAAATCGTCTATTGTAATTTGTTCTCTTAAAGGTTTAGTTTGTATGTTCTCACCCAAACCTTTTGTGGGGCCGCAGTGGGACCTTAATTTGGTTCTCATATTCCTAAAGTTTAGCCCACATGAGCTGATACACAGTTGTCCTTTGCGTCTCTTCACTCTTAAAAAAGTCTTTCCTATTGTGCGAACTTCCGCATGTGGTATGGGTCAACTGCAGGTTCTATATGCCATTTGTTTTCTGCATAAACTGGTGTTGAAGACCGGAGCAGCATTTCTGCAGAAGGTTGTGACGCTTTCTCATGTTAGTCAATCCATCACTTTTCCAGCATTATGTGTTGCACCTCAACCCTTGAAAGAGGAGAAGAAGCATATACCTTCGTCCCCTAAAGAGCCTTGAATGTTTACATCAGTTGTTCCGAGGACCATCGGGTGGACTGTCAGCTCTTTGTGTGGTTCTTTGGGCCTAAGAAGGGTGAGGCAACGCACAGTCCACTGCATTAAGATCTGCTGTGCATTGGCCAATAATCAGCCTCTGGTTGGCCCGCGGGCACATCCAGCCAGTCAAGGCCGCTTCGACTGCATTGTCGCACAATGTTCTGGATATCTGTTAGGCTACAACATAGGCATCAATTCTCACATTCACAAAACGCTCCTACACTGATAGCCATGTCAGACCGGAAGGGCATTTTTTCCCCGTTTGGTCCTGTGGAACATTTTGGTTTGCTTTGGGGGGAGTGCTTCAGTATCTGTTCACAAGTTGAGGGATCTGGGGATAGAAATAGCCATCTGAAGAACAAGTTCCTTGCCGTTGGTAACACTGTTTCTGTTGGATACTCTAGTCACTGATTTCTCACTGCCCTACCACCTCCGCATTCTTTAGAATCCTTTCCATCTAAAAACCTTCTAATCTATGAATCTGCACACATCTGAATGACTGTTAAGCTCTGCGTCTGACGGCACAGACAGAGTTCAGAAGGACACAGATGCTAGCGTGCAGGGTGGCTCTTCTATATGTTTTTCATATTACTTCAAGGGTGGGGTGGAGCTGCATGATGCCACCTGCTGGCACGCTGTATGAATGCTGAGAAAGATTCCTGGATCCAGTCAGGATCCTGGGCTTATATTCACGAGCTGAGAAATCTGCAGTTAGATTATCCACTAGAAAAAACATTAACAAATGTTAGTAATGTGTTCATCAAGCAGGCAGTGGTGAAAGCAGGAGTCTTAATCTGGTACCTGATGGTTTCTGTGAAAATTAGCTGTGTTTCATTGTCATGAAAAATTGCATTACTTAAAACATCTGATCATATTGAGTGCTATGATGTCAGAATTTTACATTGCATTGAAAATTCCATTTGGGTTGACTCCACCTTTGTACGAGGAATGTCTTTAACGTAGCCATTTCTATTTGAGTCATTTGATTTTTTTTTTAGAGTTTGGGAGGCATCAGCAAGAGCCTTTCCTCCTCAGTGAAAAGCGGCAAACACCCCTTTATGAAGTGGCAAGGTGCCTGCCCCTTTTTGTACACCTTCTGTTTCTCCTTCTGGTTCTTTGGTCAGCCAATCAGCTTTTAGCTTGTTGGACTTGTGCCTTATGTTCATTGTATTGGCTTTTTTTTCCCTTCCATTGTTGTAAGCTGATACGTTTCTGTCTGAGGATCCGGCACACCTTTCATTAAGCTTGTGAGTGTCTTTAATAAAACCTTAGGGAGCGATTCACAAAAGTCAATTTTTTTTTTTTTATAACATGCTCTCACTTAGTAAAGATGCTGAGGTAACAGTCTGATATATATGGCAGTTCCTTAAATATCCTTATTTTATTCATGTTTTGGATGTTTTGGGGGGCAATTCTGTAATACATATAAGAGTAAATAAAAAAATGTTTGCAAGAGAAGTATCTTTTGTCATCCAAACTGTCTTTTTGAATAGGCCTCTTACATTTTATCTTTGCAAACATTAGTAAAGTCCCTGTTTTAAGGTAAGCCCATGAAGCATTTTTATAGAAAAGTTTAAATCACTCACAGGAATCTATCAGCCATGTCAGGCGCTGACTTCAGACCGAAGGTTCTGATAGCAGTTCTTGTGGCCAGTCTTTGGCCTTGATAATGTTCTCTAACCTCAAGTCAGGACAAGGGTCATTGGATGCCACGGCACCCCATGTGGAGTTAATTCGGAAAGATGAGACCTTTTTAGCCATGGAAGCCATTACTTCCTGAACTGAACATGGCAGGGTCTAACATGAGACTGGTTTGTATGGATTCCTGAAAGATATTAGGAAGAGTTTAAATGTACAAGAAGAAAGAAAATAGAAAGTAAAGGTACAGGAACCAAAGGAAAGGGTGTGGTGTCTTGGTCTGCATTGAGTTATAAAACCTGGCTCCACTTAGAGAGAAGCAAAACTCAAGAGTTGCGAGGAGCTTCCAACAGAGATGCAAGCTTTAGGGAAAGATCTTTAAGGGAAGACTGCCTTTGAAGACACAACAAACTAGTAGGTTCCTACAAATAGAAGAGATGCATATGCATGGTAATTGTCAAGCAAAATACATGAATCGTCCTGTAAGACAAGCTTCTATTGTACGTATTTTCTCTTCTAGCTATTCCGCTTCTTAAATTATATTTGCTGTTTATTGAGCTATAGGTTTAAAATATAAATACACATTTGCTCATGTTGTTTTTCATTGCAATGTGACAATTAAGTCTGCATGAATATATTCATGTTTTTTTCATTTAATTTTCATTTTCCAGTGGTTGTTTTTAATGATGGACATGGTTTCATAGAAGCTGTTAACGTCACTTCCTGTTTATTGTTTTGAAACAATAGGCAGGATTACATAGAATGCAAGTAAGTGGAAGGTTGCCTGGTCCTTTCTGCTAGTTGTTTATTCTGAAAAAGTTCAACAGTATTCATCGACATTATTCATATACAATGTACAAAGAACAGAGCATAATCAATTAGAGAGGAACTTAATACCAGAGACTTGAGATGGTACAGCCATACTAAGCTTAAATCACCTTCTTTCTTTGAAGACAACATGGAGACACATCTAGCTTACACTTGGCAGGCTTATCTGCCCTGCCTGCCTGTTGATGCACACAAGAATAGCAGACAATACTACTTCGCTGAACATGGGTTTATTATTCAGAAGATGTATGCATGTGTGAATCATCTCAGGAGCTTGTAGTCTGCTTCTGGTTAGCTGAAAGTAAGGTTGGGTGGGACATAGAAATGAGTCATATGATATAACCACAATGTTTCAGCATATTTTATTGTTCACTCTTCTAGCATTGCAGCAATATTGATAGTTTTCATTATAGTTTGTTCTATAAGAGGGTTTGATTTTAGATAAATCTTGAAAATATTTTCCTGATTTCCTCATATTCTTCAGTGTGCCTTTCCATGATGAGAGTGTTTGAGTTCCACTAACTATCCCTGGATAGTTCACAGAATTGATTGTTACTCACATCACTCAAGTAATGCCCAGTTGGTTGTGGGCTGGTTGCCGTTCATATGGCTTTCTGTCTCAGGTTGGCACATTGGAAAATTTCTTAGTGCGAGAAGGTATAGAAAGCCTATTACCAGGTTGTGTTCTGGAAAGAAATGCAGAAGAAGACTAGCAAACAAGTCAGGCGAGAATTTTCAAATTGAGGTTGTTGAGGTAGAGGTGGCAATGAATCCAAACTCTGCCGCATGCACCAGAAAAGACAAGTTGTCCTGGCAGCCTTATTTGCTTGTCTGGTTCCTGGAGCCCAATACTTGTTAGCAGCGAGCCCCCAAAGACCTGACTATACTGAGTGTTGCAGAGATTCCCCAAACAAGTATATATAATTATTCCCAAAGAACTTGTCATATTGAGGGCCACCAGGCTCAGGAGGAGAGGGTTGAACAGAGGAATAAGGTGAAAAACTTATTTGCCAAATCTAGAAGATGAAGAAACCATCCTAGGGAAGGTATGTCCAGATTATTCAGAATGAGGCTACAGTTGTAGAGCCTTGTGATTTAGAGAACTCTAAAAAGGGAGCAAAAGCATAAGAATGGAAATCTGTTAGTGCAACTAAAAAGGAAGCAAAAGCATTGGAATGGACATCTGTTAGTGAAGGAGTAGGGACTCTGTGGCCCAAGCCTTTGAATCTGCCCGTTCACATGAGCTGAATGTTGGTAATTGAAGCTTAAAGCAAATAATTCTATGAACTGTAGGGCCCCCTAGAGGGTGGAGAATACCATCACAATTTTTTCTTGATTCCCACTGATGTCTATAGCACTAGTCCACTGTCAAAGTGGAGAGCAAAAGTGATTCAATCATAATTGCATGGTTCATTTAGAGACCATGTTCTCAAAGGTTTCCGGACGGATCACCAAGAAGATTTGGTCATCATCCTTGAGCTGACTGTACTACTGCCAGGTTGCCCTTCTTGATGAAGACCTGGAAGGAAGATATGTTCAGAAATGGCTCTTGTTAGCAACGGTTCCTACAAGAAGCTCCAGATCACTGATGTGGAGGAATCACTTTACTAAGGATCAGGAGGATAAACCCATCAGCTTGTCCTGCTGACATCTGACTCCATGGCCAGATCTGTAGCTGATCCAAAAATGACTGTCGCTTCAGGGTACGATGTCTTATAACCACTAAAGAAGCTCATAATGAGAATCCTCATCTATGATGTTTTGTGAATATTGCTGGAATACCTAGTAGTGGAGAGTGGCAAGAAAGTTGCTCGGATGAAAACTGGTGTGAAGGGATATTAAAAGAAAGAAAGTGAAAGGACCTAGTCAACCTTAGCTCTCACTTGATTACAGAGACCTTAGTTGATCTTATTTGGGGTAATCTTGAGAGTGCAAGAGGTAGCATCTACAGTGACAATTAGGGCATCTGGTAGATAAGAGGGCATTTTTCTACAATCTGGAAATTACAGGTGCATGACTTAAACAGGCACATTATATTTCCAGTGAGTAGGAATTCCATTACTTAGTTGTGATCAACCTTCTGTTTAATATTAGTTAAGCTTGGAATGCTAATTTTGTGCACCAGGAATGGTGAAGGACCCTATGTCTCAGGGATGTGTGTTACTCTTGCCATTGTTGGGTCTGCCCTAATGGGTCCTGCCTCTCATTCTGCGTATCTACGGAGCAGACCTGGACCTCTATGTGAGCATAGCATGCTGAACAGTTGTGGATATACTCACTTGATTGTTTTGGGGTCATTTAGCAGTAACTGGTGGACTCTTTTTCCTTTTTCAAGAGGGGAGGATGTCCTGCTCTGCCACAGGGTCCTACTTGGCATCCCCCACAGCTGTCCCTGAAGTTGACACAGTAGCATGGCACCTGAGGCAGTGACCAATTTTTTTTGGATCTTTTCCCAGGAAGCATAGATTTTAGAAGACTAGCATAGTTTTTGCTTAAATTAAATGTGTATTTTTTGTTTCAGGTATGCCACCCTATTCGTAAATTCGATCCAGTCTGAGACTTCCATATTTTATTATGAGTGTTGTCTCGAATCTTTCAAAACCATGGGCAGCATTGATGGTATATAGGTGCCTGGAAACAGTTCTCTTCTTGTTGATACTGCAGCTAGCAAGGTGATCCAGTTTATTGCTCTGTTAACTCTTGAGCTTCATGTAGTATTCCATCATCATGCTCAAGGCACATCCTTCATTTCCAAGGTATTTTCTGACTTCCATGTGCACCAGATCGTATTTCTAAACTTTTTTCTGAATCTGTATTTCGACAAGGTGAGCATCTGACACTATATTGATGTACTGAGGTGATTCAGATTTTAAAGGAGTTTTAGTTTTTATAGTGACATGTGCATGGCTGTGGAGTCTACATGAGCATGCAGGCCTCTAACACATCGGTGACCCACTTAATTATACTGCAAATCATTTTGCTCTTTAAGTGGATCTTTTCATGCTGGATTTCATGCAGTTGCTCTTGGGCCAAATCACTGTCTGTTGTCTGTGAATTTTCGGAGATGCTGTCCATTTCAGAGAAACTTAATCACTTCTGCAAGCACTTGATATATCAGAACCAATGTCATTTCTCAAAAGCTGCCAAACCTAGACAATGTGTTTATCATGAGTTAGGATCTTCCCACAAAAGGAAGAAAGGTTACAGCAGTGCTTGAGAAAATATTTGACTGATCCTGTATGTGCTCAGTAAAAGTTGACATATGTACACAATGGTTTCCGTCTTGACTAGTAATTTTCCCACAAAAGGAACAAAAGAGTCTCAGAACATAGAATTAGAAAATAGGTTCTGCTCTGCAGTTCGAAACTGGGTTCCAAGGCCATCAATTGCATACACTCTCCTTGTGCCGGATCCAAGTCCCACCAATGCAGCGTCAATTTGTGAGGGACCCTGATAGGCATAACACTGTTTGTTCATTTCTGTCCTACTCAGAAATAATCCCTATCACACTTTTACATTTTGTTTGTAAAAGACAGGTATCTCTATGCTGCTTCCCCCCCCCTTCCATCTGCCCATTTCCCCCTGCCCTCCTACATTATCCTTGATGTTGGAATGGCTAATATAAGCATAACTGCTCACATTAAGTAGCAGCATGGACAGTGAGTCACAAAATTATTTTTCATATAGATAAGATGGGAGTAAAATGAATATATATGTATATATATGGGTTCCTCTGAACTTGACTGTCCTTGGTCTGTGAACCAGTCAGGGAACCACAGACTACAGTGCATTACAGGGTGGCATCATGTCTGAATTCACCCTGTATCTGAGACCTCAAGCCCTTCCTGCTGCCACATCTATGTCTTACCCTTCTGTACTCAGATTCTTTTATGTGAGTGTCTACCTGCAGCAGTGCGTTTGGGAGCATCCCTTCCCTCATTATTCTCCAGTGTATATAAATGTGTCTTCAGCAGTGTTCCACCACAGTCTGTGGTGCCAGTGATGCACCATTCCTTTAGCCAGTCCCATGCCTGCTCCTGGTGCATAAAGTGTTGCAACAACATTTCGTAGCACTTTAAAATGGGAAAGGGAGCAGGCGTATGTCAGGGCTGTGGAATTTATAAAAATATCTACTTGTCCGTGGGGCAGGTTGTCCTGTAAAAAATAATCTACTTGTCCCTTTGGCGCCATGTAGTGCAGCGACAAATTATGGCAGCAATCTCATTATATGAGCTCTGATAATAGCCTCTCCTATTATGGCAGGGCTCATAATATAGTAGGGTTTCAATACTTGCAATTCCTTTAAGGGTTTATTACTAAAGAAATCACACAGCGCAGTATAGCATGCTACTCTGCTGTGCCGTATGATAGGAAAAGGGCAGGAATGCGCCATATTTAAAATTGTATAACGCATTCCTGTCTTTTCCTTGCACTGGTGCACAATGTACTGTCTAGTGCCAATGCAGACACCCTTGCACCATGGTGGAAGAGTGCCTGTGTTGCAAGTAGGATTGTTTTTGTGCAGGAAGGAGCACCTTCCTACACAGAAACAGTCCTGATAGGCATTTTCTTTTTTCTATGTGTGCTGCAGAATGCAGCACTTGTAGAAACAGTAAGTAACACCTTAGCTGGAGAGGGGTTGGATTTTGATGCATTCCCAGGTCTACCAGTAACGGACCAAAATCCAAGGGTGCATGTATGGGATGCTCCACCCATGGAACGCCTTCCCAGGGCAGAGTAACACAATGCAGCGATGTTTGCTGTGTTGCATTACTCTAGACTTATCAAGCCAGGCAAGGCCACACAAGGTGGACTTGCATGGCTTGATAAATCTAACTTAGTAGTTGTGTCTCTTGTGTTCTGTTTCGTGGCCTGGGGGCGACACAACTGTTTTTTTATTTTTTGCACAACTGTTTCAATATGTCCCTTATTTTTCCACACTTCTGCAGATCTGTATACTGGGACTGGGAGTAGGAGTAAGCAATAATTCCAGGGTTGGAATGTCCTCTTGAGTCTGTGCAAACCTATTTACTTGCATGTTTTAGGGCTTTTCAACTGCTATTCGCTAATCTTTTCCCACATACCTAGAAAGATTGGAAATTTACTCCTGAAAAGGACAGAAGTAAAACTTCTTGCAGAGTTGAGAGGATAAAGTAGTTGGAGGGAAAGTGAACTTGCAAAGTCTCAACAGATTTTCACATGAGCAGATCTACACAAGCATATTTACTTGTGCTTAAATGCAGTTCACAAATATTTTCTAGGAGTATGATTTTCTAGCCTACTTCTGTAAATTCTTGTGAATCCATGAACGCAGTAAAGCTGCCCTAATGCAGGAAAATATACTATAGGTGCACTTTTGTGACTTTCTGTAAGAATTGAGTCCCTAATTAGGTCTGACATTCACCAAGACCTTTAATTTTTATTAAATTCTGTGTCTCTATATTTCTGTCAGCTGACTTTACTGTGAGCGGCAGCATTCTGCTCTTTCACAAGGAGCATATCAGCACACACACTCAGTGGTTTTGTTCAGTGCCAGGTACTACAGTGGCAATTGATTTTTTTTTTTTTTTTTTAGACCAAAAATAGCATTTCTGTTGCCAAAGTTTGTTATAATGGTGAGTGCTTAACAGCTTCTACATCAATAAAGTTTAACAAAAATAATATCAAAACAAGACACACATTGACAAAACCAAACCTTTTACCACCAATAATGGACCTATTGGCTTTACCAATGCTGATTCTCATGTTTCTCATAATCTTGTTTAAACTGGTTATATTAATTTTCCATTATGAATATTTTCTGGAAATACTAACATGCATTAACACAAGTTACTGGAAATGGTATCTAAAATTTGACAGGAGTTGATATAGGATTTTTTTTTTTCCAGTTGCATTTAAAGTCTCCTCCTTTCTTTTGAGCTTTGAGTTCCATGGCCTTGGTTTGTAACTGCCACTGGCATATATAGCTTAACTTCTTGATAACTATAAATATGGCATTCTATCAGTGCCACTCTCACTTTGTCTTCTGAAAATCTGCCCTCACTGATGTAATTTGAAGAGTTACTGTATGAACTCCAGGGTGGCCATAGAGTCATGAACCACAACCAAAACATCCCCTGTTGAGGTGCAGAGGCCTTGTCTTGGGGCATCCTCTGGCCCCTTTACATACTGGGTCTAGATCCTCTTTTTTGGTGATACTTTCGCCTGCCAGTTTTCTCATTGTTTGGAGTTACTACGTTCCCAGATATGCCACCAGCCGTGTTTGACCCCAGTAGATGGGCATTCAAAACTTATAGAAGTGGAAATTCACTAGAACTAGGCGGGAGTCCTTTAGGCAAACATAGGCATTCAGGTTCAATGTTCAGGCAACATAGTGGGCTTGTAGGGACTCCAACATCCATGCACTTCACTCCTGTCTCACAGGCACTGATGAATTTAGGAAGCTTCAAGCAAAGGGGATCACAACCTTAGAGATCTAGGTACCTCGGTCAGTCAGGGATGCAAAAATCTGGTTCCCAGGGAGCCAGTAACAGAAGCTGTTTCTTCTTAAGTGGATTCTGGTTTGTGAATAGAGACTGTGTAAAAGATCCCAGTGCAAGAGAATGGGTATGCCCCAGGTACACTTTGATAAAGTCCAGACCACCACATTCAAATAATTTATATATTGGCAAGGGTGTGTATTGGCTCCCACCCTCTTCTCATTATTTCCTAATGGCATTGTACAGTTTCTTGACCGCTCTCCCACAGATGCTCCCACTTTGGCTGGTGAGGAAATTCCTATTTTAATGTTCGTAGACGACATACTCCTAATATCTAACACCCCAAGCAGGCTTCAGCATGCTCTGCATCGGCTTGAAGAATTTTATCATTTGAAGAGGTTAAGTAGATAAGGTTAAATATATGACATTAGCTTCTAATGTCTTGGAATCACTAGATAGACATTAAGGCCCCAAAACTTCGACAAATTGCTGGAGTGTTGCTGAAAGAATTTTGTAGCTCATTTTCCAAACCTATTAGTCTGGTACTCCAAATTTATGATGCTGAAGCTCTTGGATCAGTCTTATATGGTTCAGGATTGTGGAGTTGTACAAATACATCTTCCCTTGCAGTAGCTGAGAATACGTTCCTGTGGAACGTGACCAATCTCCAGTAAGGCACCCCTTTAGAACCCATGCTTCTTGATTTAGGTAGAAAATCAGTATCTAATAAAGCTATGCTTTGCCCTTTTTTATACTGGCTGAGGCTATGGTCTACCCTTGAGCTAGCCGATTATGCCACAGCCTTAAGGAATGTCGTTGTGGCTGACCATTCCCACAGGAGAGCTTGGTTTTGTTATGTCAAAACCACTCTGACAAAACTGGGTTTGAAGACTATGGGATAATCCCTCCGGTACTCCCTTTTCCTCTGCTGTCAAATTAAGATCTTTTTTGGTCTTTCATCTATTCAGAAGAGCAGAGCTTGGTAGATGGGTCATCCTCGATGGGGAGGTTTTTAGATTTTAAACCAACCCCTTTTTTGGAGGCATATTGGGACATCATTTCAGTACCCCTTGATAGGAAATTATATTTCCCATTCAGTTTGTTTGAATCCTCTAAATTCTTTTATTCATACTTGGAATCCAAAAATACAAGATCACGGTCTTTTTTGCCCAGTCAAGGAAACTATTACCCATGTTTTGATTGTCTGCCTGCTTATGCCAGCTCGTGAAGAAAGTGGATGAAACCTTTATGCCAGGCCCTGGGAACTCGAAGTTGCTTTTTACAATTAAGAATTCTTACATCTGATTCCCGTCCGCCAGTTGCATGTGCGCTAGCAAAGTTCTCAGGATGGATGTGATATATGAAAAGGAAGAAGTTACAAAACCTATTCTCCATTGAGTCTGGTATCCTCTAGCTATTGGGTCATGATGAAGTTACCTTCCCTTTAACTTTATTTTTGTCCAGTTTTAAGAATAGTAACCGCTTATAGTTCTTGGATGCTAATGATTTATCGTTGTTTGATATCTTGAATTAAATTCATTGTGTTTAAATTTGTTTTGGGGATTTTTAAAATTATAATGATGCATCTGTGCATATTTTGTCATCGTTTTGGATTGGAAATGTTTTGCATATTGCCGAAATACAGCTTTATATTCACTTAATGTTTATGCTTTATGTACTTCATTGCTTTTATAACAAATATCTGCCGAATTAAAGTTGTTATGATGATGATATAGTATTGCCAGGCCAGACTATCGGGATTTGGATGTCGACATCAACCATTCTGGCTTTGCAGTCCTGCAACAGTCAACCTGATTCTCTGATTGCCACAGTGCCCATCTGGCATGGAATCTTATTTTGGGCTAAATAATATGGCCCCACATCTTGGACAAGTTGAAGTGTAACAAAAGTATGCTTTTCTTTATTGCTTTGTTTGTATCTGGAGTCTTCAAACGTGCCTTTACAGTGTGGACAAATAGGGCATCTGTATTGTTCAGTTTTAAAGAAGGTAGTACTTTGGTAGCCCTAGGATCGTGGGTTTGTGGGCTTCAACAGTATAAACACCTTTCTTTCCCTCATCTTGCAAACGTTCTTTTCTGTTTGTGGTTGTGAATGGACAGACCTTGTTTTGCAACCAGAGTCAGATTATAACTTCCAGACACTTTACTGGGAAAGTGACTAGAACAGACTTCACTGGAGAACAGTCTTATAAATTAGCGTTTTTGTATCGCATGGATGCCTGCTGTCTAACCTACCCCATGCCTTTCACTCACAGGTCATTTATGTCACCATTACTAACACCACCTAAGTAGCCTATTGGCCAGAACTAGGACCATTAACATCTTCATTCTTTTTCTCTCTCTCTTTTTATTTCTCTCTCCATGCATCTTTTTCACATTTGTCTGCTTGCACCTTGCATTTTGATATGTGCTTCTTTTCACTGCCACTTTCCTACCCAGGGTGACTTATGGTCCCTTAAACACAAAGCATCACTAATTTGGAGATTTTAATATATGGACGCAACCTGTCTTTAATTTTCTTATTGTAGTCCAATTGTGACCTCATTACATTGCTACTCTGCTGTGACATTAACTGCCAGAGCCTGCAGTCAGTGTGAAGGACAGGTAAGTAAGCAGAAAGACAACTTCCTGCTTAAACAGTGAAAGGGATAACTAGTTTTTTAGGGCTCCATACAGACAACTTTTAGTGACTCAAGTCAAGTGCGGTAGACTTTGAAGAACGAAATGAACACTGCAATTGTGTCATTGGTGGGACAACAATGTACTTTATGATTTTTTTTTTTTTATGTTAGCTTCTGCCACAATGTAAGTCTTATGGCATCAAAACTCATGGGGATGCTTTTGCGTTTTGCTTCAGGACACATCAACCAGCACTTTTCCGCCCTGTTTCCTATGGTTGATCTACATGGTCTTTGTTGGGGAAGAAAACTTGGTAATGTGGGATACCAAAGAAAATAGCACTACACTTCCTCATGTATATGTTCTTTTTATGTAATTATGGTGAGCTATATGTTTTTAACTTTGTTTGATTATAAGATTTTATTGGACCATGAATTTATTTTACTGTTTGGCACATGTAGTAGTATAATTATTGGATGGCTTATACTGATGACAGTAAATAAATAAAATGTCTTCATTGCCTTCCTCAACAGCTCCACCCGCCTAAGCCCTATCGCTTTGTTGCTGTCAACCCACCCCACAGTAGGTCTGCTACGCTGCATCAATGAAAAGCTTATCTGTGGCTCCTCTGGCCCTGCCCCAGTATACAGTCTGAGCTGCTTCATTCTAGCCAGCAGGCATTTTGTCACTTGCACTGCAGCACTTTGTTAAACAGAGCTGCAGTTGAAGGGGCTAATTGCCCATCAGCAGAGTCATAAGGGGAGCAGTGGCACAGGGGCACACCCCTTTAAAAAAAAAAAAAAAAGAGAACAAAAACATTTTGAAAATAAGAATCATACTTCGAGTGTGTCAATATTTGCCCCGTGGTGAAATGTCAGCAAAACTCAAAACCCCTGCCTGCACCATCGCATTCTTTGCAGATCTCATAGCTTAACAGGTACTTCTGTGCACATTTCATTTCTTAATAGGGTCGAACCTGCGAGTGCATGTGCTAGCACTTGCAAGACACTGTTTTGTTCAGTAAGGGCTTGGATCCCGCCTGTCACTTATTTGTTGGTTTGCCTGGCACTCTTCCTAACAGCCTCGTAATTTGTCAAGGCACACCTGGCATTATTTCCGTTCCTCTGTGTGGATCAGGGATCAAGCACTAATTGATCCCAACTTATTTAGTGCCTGTCTGCTGCTCCTGAAGTGATTGAGGTACTATTTTGTTCTTTTTAACTTTCAGTGCCCCGCAAACAGAAGGCTTGTGACTGGCAAAAATGTTCCCAGCAGCAAACAAAATTGCAATGTTTTATTTTTTTAAAACTAACTTTCTTTTATTTTGTTAAGTCCTGTTTTATCAGTTTCCACTCATGTTTTCTTTTGTTTTTGCGCATGTGCGCTGTTGTCAAAATATGACAATTAACTTGAACGAAATATGCAAGACCTATTGCATTTCAAATGCGAGGTTTAACTTACCATTTCAGAAAAGAATCTTGGAACGGTAGGTGGGAAAAAAAAGGTGGCTGTGTCATACCATTTCATATGTGTGCACTTGTTCGGTGACTCATGTATGCGTGTACTTTATCGTATTGAGCCAACTTAACATCACATACACATTGACATGCTTTGTTTTGCATCTGCATACAAACATTTATTTTCTTTTTGCTGATGCAGGGCAGCATTGGCAAAATCCCATGGCAAAGTCAACAGGTCTGCATTGGCACTGCCAAAAGGCAAAGCCTTTTGCCTTTACCAATGCTTTTTTAGCTTTCTCTTTTCAGCTATTTTTCCCTGAAAAGTCAGTTGTTGTCTGACAAGGAGATATTTATGGTATTTGAATCTATCTGAATAATATCACTTCTACTGACCTAAAGCTATTGTGTGGAGTGGTGTATTAAACAGTGTGCAATGTATTTTGTAGTTAAGTGTATGCTACCAGTGGTCCTTTTTATTCTTAGGTCAAAGCCTACCAGATAGCTCAGCTGTCTGCCTTGCTAATGACATCTTGGGGACATTCAGAAAGCTTCCATGGGAATGCACTCCACCCATTGCTTACCCTTGGCTTTATGGTTTATAACTCACAATGTTGGCTTTATTAGTTTTACGCTGCCAAACTTCAGTTCACCCCTTTCCTTGCCCAAACCTTACTTACTGAATTCTTCCAGCAGTACCGTATTTGTTTTTTAAACAGGCCTTTAAATCCTGTACTTACCTTGTCACATTTTCTGTGCATTCCAAGCAGAGGTCAAATATCAGGCTCTGTCTTTCAGGGAGCTTGGTGTTTACTTTTCCTTCTCTGAGTTCAAAGTGAGAGGAATTCCATGACAATCATGCTGGCTACTGAGGGTATGCTGGTCGTTGTGCACTGTATACTTTCATCAATAAAACTGTTTGTCTCTGCAAATGTAATGGTCATTTCAATTAACAATGTGTTGTCTGCAATGGTCATTTCAGCTGACGATGTGTTGTCTTTAATCGCAGTACTCTACCATACCATGCATGCTGTACTATGCACTGCTCAGTACCACTTCACTCTACTTTTCACCTCACTACGCCACTCCACACTGCGTCACTGCACTCTTCTCTGCACCACTCCACACCATTCTAGTCTACACCACTTTACTTTATGCCAGTGCATTCTACCCCACATTACTCTATGCGCCCCTGCACTTTTGGCCCCTGCACTCTAAACCACTCTAATCTGCCATGCACCACTCCACTCTGAAACAATATACTCTATGCCACTACACCTGATGCCACTATACTCCATTCGAATGTATGCCACTTTACTGCACACTATGCCAACTACTCTACACCGTTGCACTCTACATTACTGTGCTCTACTCTGCAGCTCTCTGCCCCTCTGCACTCTACGACACTGAACTCCAAGTCACTGCAATCTGCTCTGCACCAATTGGTCATTGCACTCTAGACCAATACAATATGCACCACTTTTCTCAAGCCCAATGGACTACATGACAATGTACTCTGCACCACTGTACTTTAAGCCACTTCATCCTAGGCCACTCTACGATGCTCTACACAATTGCCTCTGCACTCCACTCTATTCTACTACACACTGCTTCACTCTTCTCCAGCCCATTACTCCACTCTGCTGCACACCATTACTCCATTCTTCGCCACTTGACTCTACAGCAATCTACTCCACTCTGTGCCTTTCCACTCCCCTTACCACTCCACTTTATGCCACTCCACTGTACAACAATCTACTCCTCTCTATGCCACTGAACAACACTTTTCTCCACTCTGAAACACCCTGCTTCACTCTATTCAACACCCTCCTCCACCCCACTTTGTTCTACACCACTCTGTAACACTCTATGCCACTCTACTCTACAACACTCTACTCCACTCTAAGCCCCTCAACTCTACACCTTGCCACTCGGCTCTTTCACTCCACACCCTTCCACAACACTCTGACACTCAATTAGTCCAATTCACTCAATGCCACTTAACTCTATGCCACTTCACAACACTATGCCACTCCATAACACTCCACTCACCTCCACTTTGACACTCCACACCACTCTCCTTTACCCCACTAACTTTTACCCATGCTGAGCAACAGTCAAGTTGGTCAAGTGCAAGATGGCTAAAGCATAATTACAAAGTCAACAGCTCTTGCATAGACGGGACCAATTGGCTTTATCAGTGCTTGTCACAGTATAGATTCCACATTTATTTTACAGATTTTGAACTGTAAGCTTTCTTTCCTATAAAGAAGAAAACAACGATTTAAAAGATGGCTAGGGAAATATTGATATTACAATGTAATACATGGCATAAAATACTCATTTTAAAGATCCATGACGTTATAAAGAAACTGCTAAGACACTTATAATTTCCTTGTATTTTAATGCATATAGTACATTGAGTCCAGCTCGCCATCTGAGATTGCTATTGTTAAGTTGTCCTTTCGTTTGGTTAGCCTGCGCTATGTTTGCTTTGCCGTGGTTCATTTTGTTCTCAGCTCCGAGTACACCGCTGCTGCAAACTTTAATATATGGCTTGTTGTTCACAGGATAGCAGTAAATGAGCCTGTTTTCATGATTTCCCAATTGAAAATACTTGATCGGAGTCACAGGCAGAAACTTGCGCTGAAGGCTCTAGATGTTGTGTTGTTTGGGCCTTTAACACGTGAGTATTTTGCAGTCTGAGGTGTTTGTTTCTTTCTGTGTTGTAGAATACTTCAATACTGTGTATCAGCGTTAACACAATCTGTGGATTCCGCATTGAGTTTGGAATTTGTGTCAGTGGAAAACTTGATGTTCTGATTTAAAAAGTGAAATGGTTTTTGAGAGGAGTTTGAGAAAGCTCTGAATTGATTGCGTTTTGTTTACAGAGGATTCTCAATAAAATTCCAAACTTTATGGACGCTCTGGAGAATATAATACACAATTTTAGTTCATTCAGCAAAACGATGGCTCACGAGTCTTCGCCCTCTTTGCCCTAAATCCTTTTAGGAACATGTTTTCAAAGTACGCCAGTGCCACTTCAAATATAAGAATACCATACAGAAAGCACAATGTTTATCTGATGCCCTCTGCATCTTTTTCTTTTACCTGCGAATGTTAGGTCTGCAACCGGGTTTACGTTGTGGCAGTTGGAAAAACTGTGTTCAGATACATTAGGTATGATTTTTTTTTTCCAGCTGGCGAACTAGAATAATACATCCTACAACAGGTAATTAAAGACAGCACAAATGAATATGGCTATTCAGTTATTCATTTAAGCAATACAAACCTAGAGTAGCTGTTATTGAGCTGTGGTTCCGCAGGTCCCTGGGGATATGCGACACCTACTAAAGGGGTCCTCGACTGTTCAGAAAAAGTAGTGGTATTATCCGATTAATATAAAAGATAGATGTATAAAAAGCAACATGTGAACCTGAACATTTTAAAAATCCATGTTAATGCAAAGCAGTTTGAAATTGGAGGCAGGTTTGTGTCTTAGCTTGAGTCATTTGAGAATCGTCTGAATGACTGGTGGCTCCATTAAAGCACTGGTATGTGCTGACAAAGTTTGATTAATGCTTGTTTCTGTATATTTATGTGTTGTGTTTAGGCTCAAATCATAGAAATTGCTTAGGATGAGGTCCCCGGCTTGCAGTAGTGATTCAGTGAGGGCCAACAGGTTTGAACCATTGGCCTATGGAACAGTAGAGAGATGATGAAAGATCTGAACAGTATCAACGGCAGTACCCGAATCCACAAAAACTCTCCTTTTTACACAGTCCCACACTGTGCACAGTGTGAGAATAGGGTGATGCTTCAAAATGATGTTCCAAAATTGAGTATGTTGTCCTGTTGCTGCAGCCTTTATCAGTGTGAGAGTATACATAACGGTTAATTGTGTAATATGAGCCTATACAGCCTTCAAGTGTTTTCTGGTGACATTTATAAATCACAAAATAGGAGGGGACCTGACCATCGCTCCCAAAAATAACCTGTGCTGCTCTACCTTTCCCTGTGAGAATTTGAAAGGGATGCAGAAGCCCTTGGTTTTTGCATATCTTTCTGTGCTTCGTTGGGGTTCTAAATTAATGCCCTCCAGGATACACTGGGTAATTCATTTAACTCCCTGGATGCAGCCTTGGCTTCTATTATTATAAAGTATGTGAACTTAACAATCATTGGAGATTTAAACCTCCCTGTGGACAATACTGATGGAAAATGTCTAGAGATTTTTCTAGAGACAACTGCTTCTTTCAATCTCACTAAGATGCCTACTGGACCCATCCATAGGAAAGCTCATACCATAGATCTGACTCTATCCAACACACCAATTTTTATGGAACACCCCAACCCCTGCTCTCCCCCCAGGAACTCCCAACAGAGGGCCCCTGTAGCAATATATGTGGGCAGGCAATACCAGAGGACACACTGTAAAGAAAGAAACAAAATTGCCACCCCTCTATTTCATTTTGATATATATCATCCCTAATCTTTCAGTGTAATTAGTTTTACAAGCCAGTGGATATTAAACAACCATTTATTGAAATTGTCACCTCTACAGGAAATTAACAAATGTACTTATGAATTGTTTGATTATACATAGTATACAGCTTATTTATATTATAAAATCAAACTCAATAGACTTCATCACCAAAGCAGAACATGTAATATAAAAATATACCATACACACACACGTCAGTAAGTATTTGTAAAGCGCAGCTACTCACCTGTGAGGGTCTCAAGGCTTTTGGGGAGGGGGGCCTCATCCGAAGAGCCAGGTCTTGAGGTCCTTTCTGAAGATGGCGAGCAACGGGCTTTGTTTGAGGTGCAGGGGGAGTTTGTTCGAACTCTTCGCTGCAGTGTAGGTAAAAAGATCGTCCTCCAGCAGTGGTTTGGCGGATGCGAGGAACGGAGGCCAAGGCCATCTGGCCAGAGCAGAGGAATTTGGCCGGTGTGTGGAAGGAGATGCAGTGGTTCAGATAGGCTTGTCCTGCATTGTCTGGCCTTGTAGGTGTGAGTGAGAAGCTTGAAGGTGATTCGCTTCTCGACCGGTAGCCAGAGGGATGTCCTCAGGTGTTGGGAGATGTGTTCTCGGTGAGGGAGGTCCAGAATGAGTCTGGCGGCGGCATTTTGGATGAGTTGAAGTTTTTTGATGTTCCTAGTTGAGGTGCCGGCGGAGAGGGCATTGCCGTAGTCAAGCTTGCTTGTGACTAAGGAATGGGTGACTGTCCTTCGACAGTTTGCTGGGATCCATCTGAAGATCTTCTGGAGTTTGCGGAGTGTGTGCCTGCAGGTGGACGTGACATTGTTTACCTGGCGGGTCATGGACGGGGAGGAGTTGAGGATGATTCCTAGGTTGTGGGCGTGCTCGTCGGCTCGGGGTGGCTGGGGGGGTGCAGACCTAGACAAACATATATCCCTACTGTTCAAACAATACTGACTCAATCATGCATGACTGATACCCAATCAACAATCCATGTGTACATAAAAACCAAAAGAACTTCTAGACACAAGATAACTATATCCCACCCCCACTAGAAAACTCAACTTAAGAAGTCAGACTAGCTGTCCTGATAAACATAGTTCTAAAACCGTTTTTCATCTATTTGGATCCTTGGACAGTAAAACAGTGACCATGATGTTCTATATAAAAATAATTGTACTTAAAATATAGAATTTCTGTCCACAATATGTAAATGGATATGACATGTCTCTGTTTACATAAGAGTGGAGCTGTTTACTGGTCTTCTGTCAGTCTCAGTATAGCGCCGATGCACGTTTCGGTGGAAACCAAAGATAGAGACACCTTCATCAGGATGCTGGACAAGAATACAAGGCTTAAATTGAAAAAAATAACCTACGACAAGGCCACCTGTTTTTATGAAACAGAGAACTATGCTGACAACCACCTTCACCATGTGCCAAGACCATCACCTTATCACAAAATACGGTGCTTAAGGCTTCACTGCAGTAGGCTTCCCAAGTGCCATAAATGGATACCCCAAGGCTAGGTTCGAAAGAAAAATAAAAAGATTAAGGTAACAGAATACAAAGGATAAAAAGGTAAGACAGTTAAACATGCACAAAACACCAACGCTGTGCTTGTAACCATGCACCATTCCCCCACATATCTAATGGCCCAAAGTGCTCACTTCAAATCATGTAAATTAGTGTCTTTCATCTTCTCAAATCAAAAGTGGTCATACCAACTAGTATGCCCAAGGAATCATTACACCTGAAATGTATAGCCAGCTCAAGAAGAAAGAGTTCATTGTGGCTGGGCAGGTCAGAAGGGCACATTGGACGCAACTATAATGTGAAGGACAGTCAGAGCCATTATTGAACAAAAAATACTACTCAGTACAGTACCTAAGGCTTATCTATATATGAAGGACCCAGCACTTAACTCACAACATGGTACACAACACCTTACATAAAGTAACAAGCAGCCTCAATATATACTGAGAGCTTTCACAACTGGAGAGTCCTTCGCCCCTCAACCCACCCCCTGAAAAGTACAGGGGCTCGAAACAACCATGGAATGATAGTGTATAATATTTGTAAAACCAGAAAAAGCAAATAGGAATAGGAGTTATTCCACATCTTCTAAACTGAGGAACTCTAAAGTAAAGCCAAGTTCTAAAGCTTGGATCCTCAAGAATACCTATGCTCGGAACATGCAACCTAAGAAGAAAGCAATCCAGTATGAAAAAACCCACAGATATCACTAGGATATCAAATATCAACCTAGCCTTCTAATCACTGTTATATCCATAAGAGCATCACAGAACATGACAGTCACAGAAATAAACACCATTCTCCATAAATATAATGTAATCAGCAGGACGTGATACACGCTGGAAAGTGATGATATAAACAGTCCTTAAGGCGGGAGCAACCAAGTCCACAACGCGACTATTTAATGGAAAACAAGATTGGAAAACATCCTGGTGGATAAGCCCAGGGACCTACAGTAACACAGCCATATCCCTAGTCTACTTGCCTGATAACTGCTGGAGCAACACAGGTATGTGCCTTCCTGAATGGTGTCATGTTTCTAATGAAGTAGGCATTGGAGAAGCACTAAAGGATCTGCTTCCATTTAAATACGCATAGTAACAAGGGATCTGGAAGTGATGTATCAGCCATCGAAAGGACCTCAGGTGTGCTCTGAATACACAAATCCAGACCATATCGAAACCAAACACCTAAAAAAGGATTGCTTAGCATCCACACACGGGGAAGAGAAATATCGAAAGAGAGAGCCACAGAAATCAAATGGTCAGATAGAACTGAACCATAATAAAAAAAAATCAAAGCTTAATGCAGCTAATACCCTGAACTGGACCTATCTCAAAAACAGGTCCCATAAAAAGATGTAAAAGGAACCCGGATGTCCACATTACCAGGGTGGAGGTAAATAAGTTCTTCTCTGTGAAGGACCTGATAAAAAAACAAGGTGCTATCTCAGAAAGTCATAGCGGTCACTAGGGAAGGAAAAAAAGTCTGGGACCAAAAACACCAAATAGTTCACATCTCATAGACTAACCCCCAAATGTGTGCAGACTTAAATAATCACATTCTCAAATGGGATAATTTCATTAGGTTCTTGATTATGTGTGTTTAAGGTGAATATCCAAAACAATTCTTTCTTCCTATGGAATTTCATCTCATATTGTCCTCTCATTACCTTCACTTTCACCAAATAATCCAATTAAGATCTTGTATGTCCCATTTTCATCCAGTGCTCAACTAGAGGTGTTTCCACTTTGTTGCATTTTGCAGATTTGTGTTCAGTAAATCTTGTGCTGAATTAATGGCCAGTCTCTCCTACATACTCTAATTGAAATGGACAATGAAGAAGATAAACTACATTGGATGTTCTACAGTTAGTAATATCAGATAAAGTACATTTCTCTTTTCCCCATTGTAATGTGCTGACCACATTTGTCCCTGCACATGCCTGACATATTTCCATATTTGTGATTACCACTAATAGGGTTCTGCCCAATAATACATTTTTGACAGAAGTCTTCAGTCTTAGGACAGTGGGATTTCATCCAATAGATTTCTTAGGTTGTGGTATCTTTTAAAGGCAAACAAATCTCTTGGCAGTTTGTTTTGTAGAAGAGTCAGTGTTCAGAATGAGACATTGTGAATTAATTATTTGCCTTACTTTGTGATTTGGATTAAACACACTAGTTTCTCCTCATTGTTTCTTGCTCTTTTTGGAACATGCTTTCTCTATTGTAGCACTTAGCCCATTTGAATGAATCCCATACCATACGTTTAGGGTATCCACATACTAATAGCTTGTGTTGCAGTATCTCACGTTTTTAAGAAAGTCCTGCATACTGGTACAGTTTCTCCAGAGCCACAAAAACTGAATGAACAAGATACCCTGTTTTTGGTCTCCAGGATGAAAGCTATCAAAGTGTAGAACTGTATGTTTTGCCGTGAGCTTGGTGTGAAGTGAGGCCTGGATCTGTTGGTTGTAATGTTGGATCCACATGTCAAGAAACTCAACTCTGTCCCTGCTCATATTTGGAGTAACTTTGAGATTGGTATCACATAAATTAATCCATGCACATAATTCCTCCAGTTGTTTTTCTTCTCCTGTCCATATAAAGTAGATG
Organism: Pleurodeles waltl; assembly: GCF_031143425.1. NCBI lineage: Eukaryota > Metazoa > Chordata > Amphibia > Caudata > Salamandridae > Pleurodeles > Pleurodeles waltl. The sequence continues at coordinate 1,081,421,127 of NC_090437.1, read as the reverse complement.
TAATCAGTATATTTGGACCATTGTTGGATGTTTTTATAAAAGGGTACTACTTCGTTGTATATGTATTTCTCCTCAAATAGCCCCATATACAGGTTAGCCGCACTTGGGGCACAGGCAGCTCCTATGCTTACTCCCCTTTTGGTTTCTTGGTAAACCTTACCATGAAACTCAAAGAAGTTATCATTTAGAACAATCTTGAGGCATTGTAATATAAAATCATGTTAGTCACTTTGACTTGTCCTCGCTAATATTTCTCTGATTGCTTCAAGGGGTTGCCATTTTGAGATGTTCGTATATAACGCCTCTGTATCCATAGTAACTAAAATCTCTGTCAACGGATTAAATGCTTTGCCTTCAAGCTTAAAAATCATATGCCCTGCATGTTTGACAAACGCCAGTAAAGCACTCACCAATGGTTTCCAGAAGACATCTACGTATTTAAATAATGATTCTGGGCATTTCCAATGGTAGAGACAGTTGGATGCAAAGATGAATGAGATGTACTCTTGTGGATTTTAGGGACACTATAGATTACTGGCACTCGGGTATTAGTTGGATTAAGGAACACAAATTCCTGTTTACATATAATACCTTTACTCCTTGCATGCTCGCTCACTGATGGTAATGATCTTCCTTCTAACCCTCATTTCCGGGTCCCCTTTATCAGGGCAATAATGCTCAGGGACATAAAAAATGGATTGCATTTTCTCGTTATAGGATTGTGTATCAAGGAGGACAATCCCTCCACCTTTGTTGCATGGTTTAGCAGTAATATGGTGATTGTTTTGTATTTTTTTTTATTTTTTTTTATGAAGATGTGTAGTCCTAATTAGAGGGATTTTTATTGGGGCTTCGGTACAAACTTCAGTACATTCTGTATCTTCATGGTAACTGCCTTTTAAAAAAAATGCCTACCTCCGGTACTAGCCTGTCCAGACTAAGCATAAAAGTGGATGGAGGTTTTAACCCAGACACATTCCCTTCTAACTCTATTGGCCTTTCCATGAAGGTTTGTTTTTTTAATCGGATTCATCTGAAAAATGCAAATATTTAATCAGTCCAAATTTGTCTATAATTTTACTGGATACACATGAAAGTCCTTTTGTGAGGCAGATTTAGTGTGTTTCTGTCAGTATGGGCAGAACTTAAATAAAAGATGGGGTCTAGTCCCTCCAGTATTGTTGGTGTCTCGTGTGCAGCATGTGGGGGGATGTGTCTAGCTCTCCACCTGACTGATTCCTGAACCTTTGAGTCCCTATCCTGGCTAAAAAAACAATTGTTGCTATTCAGGCCTTCAAAATGCTCTTGCCTGTTGCCATGCGAGTTGAATTGATTGGAGCTCCCTTCACCCTCTGATTCTGAAGTATCATAGAAGGTAAGAATTTTCTTATTTGTCGAGTACTACTTGTCATGACCATTGGGGCTCCAGCTAGATGTTTTGATAGTCGGTTGCCAACAGGTACGGGTAGGTATGTTCTTCTGAGAACAGGCGTATATCTTTCTTCAAATTATCAGTCTTCGTTTTGAATAAATACTCACTGAATGACTCCAATTCTGTGTTAATTTCCTCAGTTTGTTTCTTTGCTTCATCTGGTGCATTATTCTAGAAGTCCTCTTCCAGGGTCTCAATCACCTTTATTAATATCTCCACCACTTCTCTGGCAGTCTCAATAATGAGAATCATCCAATCACGAGAACACCAGGTAGATATTAATGACCTCTTCTCGGAAATTGTCTTAATCTCAACAAAAAGCCTTGGAGATTTAATCCTCTGTGTGGACAGTACTGATGATAAAATGGCTAGAGCTTTTTCTAGAGGTGACTTCTTTCAATCTCACTCTGATTCCTACTGGGCCAACCAATTGGGCAGGTCATACTATAGATGTGACTCTCTCTAACCCCCTGATTTTTATGGAAGCCCCTCTTCGAAGTAACCTGGTCTGACTACTACTCAATTAGGTTTGCTTCCCTCGTTGTTAAAATTCACACCAATATATTGGCATCTCTTCCTTCCCTTCCCTGGAACTTGTCTCCATGCTTCCTGCTCCCACTGCGGATAACATGCTTCTTTCCTCTGTACTTATGAGGAAAAACTGACCTCATGTTCTGTCCTATAGATCCGTCTCTCCCCAGAATTAAAGCCCCTCTATCCCCCACATATCTTGAGGAAAATTGTAGATGTTATCTGTCCAGTTTACTCCAAGATGTTTCACTCTTCCCTACCGACAGGGATAGTTCTTGATATATGGAAAAAGCTAGTGTTGTCCCCTTGCTGAAAAAGTCTACTGCCGACAGTAAGATTCTGTCTAGTTTTAGACACATTTCTTATTACTGCTGCTTTCAAGACTCTGGAGTTTAGTGTCAATAGGTAGCTCTTGGTGCTTGTGGAATCTAACCATCTTCTCCACCCATCCAAATCCGGGTTTCATGCATGCCACAGCATTGAAACTGTTTTGCTGGAATTCACTGACCCCATGAAGATGTTACTGGATCTGGGCTATAACTCAGCCCGCATCCTATTGGACTTGTCAACATCGTCTGACAAGTATTGGACTGGGGGAATGGCCCTGATATGGCTTATTTCCCTTTTAAGAGCCAGAAAACAATGTGTGGATAAAGCCATATTTTTTGAAGGCTAAACTCCTCAAATGAGGAGTACCCCAGGTATCCACATTGAGTTCTACATTGTTCAACATCTACATGTCCTCACTTGCTGCCCTAATTGAATCAGTTGGTATTAATATTATCTCTTATGTGGGTGATTCACAGCGAATGGTCTCCTACGGGAGTGCTATGAATACCGCAAATAAATATTTTCCAGCTTGTATAAGGGCAATTCTCAGCTGGCTCAGAGATAACCACCTGCAATGCAACCCGGACAAGACTGGAATTCTCCTTTTCGGGTCTAATCCTAGTCTAGGTTGAAATTAGTCCTGGCCTAATGATGGTCTTGCTCATCCGAGCCCCCAGCCCCAGTCAACAAAAGCCATCATAAACCTGGAAGTAATCTTTTATAATAAACTCTCCTTAAAGCCCAGATTCTTTCAGTAGTAAAAACTATTTCTGAATTATAAGGCCACCTAAAAAAAATTCTTACCCATTCTTCCATGGGATGCACGAAAAACATCAATCCAAGCCTCTCTATTATCCAGACTAGACTACTCTCAAATGCCTTATATCTGGGTTTACCAACTAATTTGATCGGGCGACTACAGGTACTTCAGAACATGACAGCTCATCTGCTGTTCAATCTTCCTAAGAGCACTCTGACATCACTTTACCTTAATCAACTTCATTGGCTACCAGTCAAAAAAAGGATCATGCTTAAAGCGTTAATGCTTGCTCACAATGCCTTCAATGACTCTGGCCCTCACTACTTGAACAAGAGAATTCAGGAAAACCAGCCAAATAAGGACCCTTGGTCTACTAAAGCTCATGTGATAATGGTCGCCTGCTTCAAAAAATCAAGACTCCATGGTGCGTCTTTTTGGGTCTGTTTGGCCAAACTTTGGAATCTCCTTTCCCTTCAACTCTAGAGTCTAGTGAATGAGGCCGCTTTTCGTAAATTATTAAAAGCTTATCTCTTCAGTCAGTAATTCTTCCTGCTCTCTCCCAGTTACATGTTATACAGTCGGGTCATTCCTTGAGTAGCTGCGCGCTTTACAAGTTACATCATTCATTCATTCACAATGATGAAGATAGAGCTGTTTCTAAATGCCAACTGACCTGGAGAGGACAATATAGATCATATTACACATGTTACTTAGTATGTATTTTTTATATTACATAATATATTAATTGATTGTAGTGCATTTTAAAAATGATTTGCACCATTTTCCATTAACTATGGATTGTTTTCCTCAGACTGTAGATATGTCAGTCATTGTTGTGAGAAATGGGTTTTGTTGATAGTGTGGTAATATTTAAAATGTTTTTTGCAATAATGTGTATTATATGTCAAATTGTAAATGGAAAGCTCATTGTAAGGAATTTAAAACCACGTTCTGTTATTTTGTTTTGTAGTACATACATTGAAACTATGAAATAGGATATACATATATATGTTCGATGGCATGTGTAGCTGCAGATACACATGCTGTGCATATCTTGTCATGTAGTGTTGGGCTCGGAGTGTTACAAGTTGTTTTTCTTTGAAGAAGTCTTTTGTTGAGTACAGGATTGAGTGACTTCTCTTCTCGGTGATAGTGCGCTTGGGCATCGACTCTTAGATTGTTTTCTTTCCGGCGTCTGGTTCGGACGTGTACCATCTCACTTTCGATTCGGAAATTCTATACTTTCTTAAACTTTTCTCATACCGTTGGTATTGTTTAGAACGCGGTTTATTCTGTAGTTGATCCAATAGTACCATAGGGATCAAGGAAACGCCCTTTCTGGCGCTCGCGCCCTCCTTGGGCCTGTTCGGGCCTACTGGTATTATACCTTGATGGATCAAACTCCATTCCGATTCTGTCCTCGGTGTCACAAAATTTCCTTATACTGACCAGCACTTGGTCTGTAATCTCTGTCTTTCTCCTGAACATCGAGAAGAAAGTTGTGAGGCATGTCTGTCTTTGCGATTGAAGAAAACATTATGCGATCGAAGGGCACAAAGACTGGAGATGGCATCCAAGCACACGGAGTCCACCACCAACACCGTTGAAGAGGAGCAGGCACAAACGGCAGTTTCGATCCCACACTCCGAATCAGAGCAGGGTTCAGACGAGGACAGCCAGCCAATAGCAGCAGTGCAGTACGTGAGTACACCTGCCCTAACACCAGCTCTTAAAAGATCAGACAAGGCCTTGGGTGCATCACTGCTGTCAAGCAATGGTTCCACCTGAAAAAAATTAATCGTCGACCGACCCTTGGTCAGAGCATAAACCTCGGCCAACAGCTTCGGACCCAAAACATCTCGGTCCTACTTTGGAGCCGAAAACATCATCTTATACAGAGGAGACAGGGCTTTCAGCTTGGATGAAGCAGGTGCTCAAAACATTGACAATACATTCCTCTAAGAGCACAAAACATACCTCTGAACACCAAATGGAGGTATTGGACATTCAACCTATTTTAGAGGTTATGGACAGCAAGCAGAGAAGAATCCAAATCCAGAAATAAACTAGAAAAATTATTACTTTTCCTCCTCTACAGCCTAAAAGAAAGCTAGCATTTCAGGAGACTCTTGATACTGCCCCACCACCGGCAAAATTTTCAAGAAGGAGGAAAAGCCAAAACCTCTTCAGCTTTCTCCACCACATTCACCGCAACCTTCTTTTTCACCACAACCTCTCACTGCACCACCACCACCTTCACTGTCACACTCTCACACTTCTTCACAAGAAGAACATAGGGGTGATTCCAGTTACATTGTAGACCCATGGGGCATGTATGATTCAGATCCTATACCATCTAATGATCCGGATCTCTACCCTTCTAGATCATCCCCACCAGAGGATAGTACAGCTTATAACCAAGTAATATCCAGGGCAGCTGCATACCATGGAGTACAAATGCATGCAGAACTTTTAGAAGAGGATTTCCTTTTTAATACACTATCCTCAACTCATAAGCAATACAAGTGTTTACCAATGCTTGCTGGTATGCTTAAGCATGCAGAAGAAATTTTTAAAGAACCAGTTAAAGCTAGGGTGTTAACCCGAGAATCGACAAAAAATGTAAGCCTGCACCAGAAGACCCAATTTATATCACACAACAATTACCACCAGATTCTTTTGTGGTCCATGCTGCCAGGAAGCGCGTCAATAGTCAGTCTTCTGGGGATAACCCACCCCATTGACAAAGAAAGCAGAAAATTTGATGCTGCGAGGAAAAGGGTGGCAACACAAGTAGCAGCCAACCTGTGGCGTATTGCCAATTCCCAGGCCCTGTTAGCGAGATACGACAGGGCACATTGGGATGAGATGCAAGAGTTCTTGCAATACCTACCCAAGGAACAGCAAAAGTGGGTGCAACAAATTGTGGAAGAGGGTCAGGCCATAACAAATAATCAGATCAGGTCTGCTCTAGGTGCAGCTGACACTGCAGCTAGAGGATTTAATACCGGCATCACAATTATACGTCATGCATGGTTGAGGTTCTCTAGTTTTAAACCGGAGATACAACAGGTGGTCCTTAATATGCTGTTTAACAAACAGCAACTTTTTGGACCAGAGGTGGACACAACCATAGACAAACTCAGAAAAGACTGACATAGCAAAAGCCATGGGAGCCCGCTATACCCCACCATTTCGGGATCCCTTTTGGAAACCGCAATTTACAGGAAGTTTTAAAACCCAGACTACAGAGGCTTCTACCTCCCATCCAAAGCAAGGACAGCAGTACTACCCAAGATGGTCATTTAGAGACTGTTACAGAGGACAACATTTCAGGGCGAGAGGGAAATTTGCCGCCTCAAAGGGTACTTCCACACCCACTAAACAATGACTTCCCAAACATCCCACAATTCCATACGTCTCCTGTGGGAGGAAGACTGCAACAATTCCATTCTCACTGGCAAAATACCACCACAGATCAATGGGTACTCTCAATTATCTGCAATGGTTATTGCCTAGAGCTCAGCTCTACTCCACCAAATATTCCACCTCGTTCACACAGACTCTCTTTAGAACACACTATTCTACTAAAACAAGAGGTACAATCTCTATTACTCAAGGAGGCAATATAAATAGTTCCTATCTCACAGCAAGGAACATGAGTATACTTCCTTATACCGAAGAAGGATGGTACTCTCAGACCCATTCTCGATCTCAGACCTCTAAATCTATATATCCTGTCAGAACATTTTCACATGGTCATTCTACAGGATGTCATTCCCCTACTACAAAAACAAGATTACATTACAGTGCTAGATCTAAAGACTCTTACCTCCACATTCCCATACACCAAGCTCACCACAAATATTTAAGATTCAAAATTTCAGGCAATCACTACCAATTCAAGGTTACTACCCTCTGGAGTAACAACAGCACCAAGAGTGTTCACAAAATGTTTAGCTGTAGTAGTGGCATACCTCAGAAAACAACACACACATGTCTTCCCTTATCTAGACCATTGGTTAATAAAATAGCTGCCTTGATCAAGACTGCAATGGTTGAAACGCGTAGGCAGCGTTATTGTGCTTTGCTGAGGCCATTAAATTCATCACGTTTTTGAAGCCCCTGAGAGTGCAGAGTATTTTGTGCTTTGGTTCATATATACTGAGGATACGCTTACCTTGCATTGTACAGACAGGTCGTGTTCAGTCCTCTTTGGGCCATATGCTAGTACCATCAATGCCCAGTGATAGTGCTCTGTCAGAGTTGCCTTTGCAGAATCATCTGTTTGTATATGACTCGTTACAAAGGAAGGAGGATTTTCTCCATAATGCCTTGAACATCCCTTACTTGAACAAGCGCATTCTCTAAATTAAGTCACAATAATGGAGAGCTAAAAAATCTATTTTGCTTTAAAATCCTTACAGTTTTCCTGCCTGTAAGAGGCAGGACTCTGGGCTATGGTTACCCCAATACATTTTCATCTTTTGCCTTCTAAAGTGTTGTAATTGTTTTGTTAAAATAATGAATCCTAAGTGCACTTTTGCGCAGCTGGCATTTCAGATAAACTTAGGTCTTCTTTGAACAGTGTTTGTGATTTGTTATTGTATATACTTTTTCATTTGCATTATTTATTTCCCGTATTACTAACATTTTTATGAACCTGGGGTGCACTCACTACATGCATCTAATCCTGCAGGAAGGCAGCTTTCTTCTTCATATTTAATTAATTGTGGGATGAGGGAATGGTGGACACAGGAGCGAAATTGAACAAGTAAAAGGCAGAGGTTTGTGTGTATTCACAACGTTTATCATGATTATTTCCACCATAAAAGAACTCCTAATGCTATGTGTGTAAATGGTGGGAATGGCAATAGACCACACGCAAATGTACTGTGAGCGTAGGTCAGGTGGTTTCTTCTCGAGAGAATACTGGCTGTGTTTGTAAGCCTACTGGCATATCCATCATTTTTTGTTAGATTGTGTAGTGAGTAAATGTTCAGACTAGACTACCTGTGGAGGGGCACTGGAAATCTGGAACTACCATAGAGTTTCAGTAGTAATGCCCGATTCTTTATGCAAGTTATTGGGTCTTCTACTACAAAATGCTAGAAATCTACAAGGTATATATCTGGCTTTTTAAAACGACTTTGAATTAGGCCATCTGATTCTACGTTCACACCTTTTCTCATTCTATATTTTTTCAGCACAGTCTTTAGGTGATTAAAAACACATCTATACCATCCTTGTTGGTATGACATTACAGAGACGTGTAGAAGTGCTGTATTGCTATAAATCTGGACTGTTTTAACAAAGTCATAGTTTGGGCATCTTAACAACCCGGTCTTGAAGAATCTGTCACAGGTTAAATCTGTTTTTATTGTTTGAGTTGAGTGTCAAGGGGGTATGGTTACGATTCTGCTTTCAAACGCAGCCCCGGGCATGTGTTGTAATGGATGACTTTGTTTGATTTATGTAGCTGGTAGCCTTTACCAGTTTCGGTGCGTGCCTTCTATGGAGATGTGTATTTAAGGCTGCTTCAGAGTTATATTTGAGGTAATTGAGATTATAGTATCTTCTTAGTGGCCACAGTCTCTCTCTAAAGGAGATTAGCTGTGGGGTGTAGGGTGCGTGTTGACTTAGTGGGCTATATTTTGTCTTGGAAAGGTATTTTTTATGAAGGCTAGTGAGCTGCAGTGTGCTCAGTGAGGACCAGCGCTATGGTGCTCCTGAACTGTGCTGGATCTGGTCTGAATATTGTGCTCTGTAGGCTGTCTCTTTATCATTGTTACTGTTGTAAGCTATGTGAATATCTGAGCTCTGCCGATGTGTGCCCAGTCTCCTATCTAATGTATTGTTGATTGTTTTGTGTTATTTCTTTGTGAAAGGCGCTGGTGTGTTCAGAGTGGAATCTATGTGCCTGCTTGGTGCATCTGCACATGTGTGTGCAGCCGTGTCCAACGTTAACTTTGTGTGCTGTTGTGAGCTTTGTGGTATTAAAATACATGCAAATTCTTAAATGTGTTGGATTTAAGCCTGTTGATATTGTAGGGATGTTCATCTGTGTGGTGTAGTTGGTGTCGTGGATGCATGTGTGATGTAGAGTCTAACGTTTCCTGTTTGTGGTATCTAAATATCTAATAGTTCAGTAAGACCCACTGGATGTTGGGATATCTTATGGGACAAAAGCACAACATAGGCAGTGGAAGCTAAACATTCCTGGACTCACCAATTCGACAAAATCCCTGCAGCTTGGCTAAAAACATCCAATCATAGGGTTGCCACAAACTGGGTAATTTGTAAGGGAAGGAAACCCCCCAGTGTGTTGGAAGGACCATATGGATTCCTGACATCTGTCCCGCACATTTCCCTCCTTCTCTTCTTCTTTGTGCAGGTGTCAGGGTCAGACACATTTCTCTATCCCATCTTGTAGCTTGTATCCCACCTTGTAGCTTGTTAAAGCAGCTTGTGTCAAATGTTTCCACTGAGTCTGATACATTCTCTTTTATTTGTTTCATGTCAGTGTTTGTTTGCCTTAAGGACATCTCCTATGTAGCCTAGGTTGGAGCATCCTGAGTCGGGTCTCTGTTTCTTTTTCCATCAGGTCGTGGTTACCTTAAAATGCCCACCATTGCTACAAACCTAGCTTGGGCCTACACCACGCCTTCCTGTAATGAAACTTAGAAGGTCCTCTATCACGATATCCTATCCACAAAGACCATGAAACTAGAATTGAGATACCACCTGATTACCAAAGGCTTCCTAGTTTCAGTTACGAGGTGATCTCAATTGTGGACTCCCAGAATAAAGAATGCATCTAACCTGTCCTCTGTATGGTATCTCTGACCAAAATGTTTGTTGATCCCCCACCTACTGACCTCCCCAATCCATTTTTTAATTAGACTAGTGACCCAGGAGGGAGTTATGTTACAAAATTCTTAACCAAAGATTGTGGTGGAGAGGCTTCACCCACTAATATATATTTTGTCTGATATATTTTGATTATCTGCATGGCCCTTTCATTCCACCATGCACACATCAGATTTTGACATTAGGAGAGTGAGATGTGAATTAGAATTGAATTTCGGCTTCCCAACCTGATGAAGCTGTGTCAACCTGAGCTCATCTCATCATCTTCCCTTCTTGGGGGTGCTCAGAGACAATCCACTTTGCAAAGGATAAATGTGGGCTAAAGTATCACACTACAGGCCATGAGGAGAAATACTGCCCAGGCCACCTCACTGTCATACCCGACCAAACTCCACACCTGTGCGCTACAGCTTGCACGTTCTTAAATCACAAGTGGCTCACATGCCTAGTCTTTTTACTCCACTGCAGTGTCCTCTTCTCCTGTCCTTGGACTGCGCCTCGTGACTCTGGGCCAGTTGGAAATTGACAGGGTGAGGAAGTTAATGATTGAAAGAAATTAATCAAAGCAGCCTGTCCTGTGTTGCAGCTTAGCGCAGTAGTGGCTGACTTATCTGCCTTGACACTGTACTGCCATCACAGGCCACCAGTTTGTGAGGGTCGCAGATGGTCAATAGACTGCACAGAGTCTAATAAACCTGAGTCCGGGGATGTGACCATGGCTAGTCCAGCCTGTAAACAGATTTCAGAAGAGCCTAATATATCCCCCTTCTGAACCACATGGATAAGTAGTGTCACAGGAAACCCTTTAGCTATCTACAATTTGCTTTCCAAAAAGTGCTGCAGTGCCCATGTAAGTATTTTATGGGATCGTTTGCCCTTTTCTTACAACCGCGAATGGCGGTGCTAGAGGCGAGTGTCTTTGACAATGTAAGACATCCCACGACTCAAGTTTGTATAGTGTCATGCATTACACTAGTTCAGAAATGGGACCGTCTGTACTCCCCAGCCAGTACAGCATCATGAAGTAGTTTACCAATGTTCATTCAGTAATTTACTAAAAAAAAGAAAGGACTTTAATATAGGTAAACTAAATAGTTACCATTCCCAGGCTGAAATGTGGCCCAATGTGTGTTTTATAGCTGCTTCACACAACTGACTATTCTTTTCTTTTACATTAGCCTTATAGGGGAAACATCCTTAACAATGCTGCCTTAAGGACACAGGTGTTTCCCACACCAGCGTAACCACGCTTGCCTGAACAAAGCATGGCTTTTTCTGTGCCTTAATCACACATGTGTTGAATTACGCAACAAGCCATGCGTTGTTCAGGAGAGGATGCATAGGGCGCGGTGAGGTAAGTGGGGCTCGGGCGGGGGTGGGTAGTGGACTAAGGAATTGGGGTGGGTGGTTTTTTTTTTTTTTAAAGGGCGGGTGGTTTTTTGTTTGTAAGGGATTAGGGAGGAGGGTCAGGTTAGTTTGGATTTTTAGAGGCAGGGTTGGGGGGTTTGGGTATTATTTTAAATTAGGGCTTAGGTTGTGGGTGGAGTAGTTTATTTTTAAAGGGGTGGGGGAAGTTTTAAGAAAGGTGAAAACAGTGTTCAAGGCACGGGAATGCCCCTAGAAACATCCCAAAGTATGGCTAAAATGGGCAGATTATAGGGGAATAGTCCTAGCACAGTCAGTCAAGTACAGCAAACCAGGGATGAAGAGATCAGAGCATTTCAGGGGCGGGAGGGTGTCCTGTAGGAGTACATATGCCAATTATGTTGTGTGCTGTTAAGGGTCGGGTACTAAGTTAAGCATGTCGTGGGTGAGTGGAGGCGGGCCGGTCTTTCATACACTTAATATTCAATGGTTCTCTGTTATAAGATTATTGTAAGGTTTCCTTCTCGATCTTATGATTATATCGGCCAGGTTGGCTGTATTGTATTTTCTTTCAAACTAATAGAACATGTCCAAGAAAAAAGAACGAAAGAAGGGCCTGTGGCCAAAACAAGCTCTTGCATGTATTGCTGCATTAAAATAGTTGCCCTTTTCCTCTGACCTGAATTATGCTATTTCTTACTGTTTGTCCAGCACTCCTGGATGTCACCAATTCTGTGTTTGAACGAATTCAAGTATAGTTAAGCAAAAATCAGCCAGTCAGTGGTCATCTCCTGTAGTGAACGTGGCCTATACAGCGTCATTCTAATATTTTTCGAGCCTCCATCTTTTGTCAAATGTACGCCAACCTACGGATATACTTTAACCTTGTGTAACATTTCTGCTCACAGATTGAGTGTATAATGCTTGCTGCTTTCTCCTCATTTCATTATTGCAACAGGCCCCCCTCACAATTGGGTGAAGGATTTCATCCTCACAATCTCCATAGTGATCGGTGTGGGAGGCTGCTGGTTCGCATACACCCAGGGCAAAACCTCAAAAGAACATATTTCTCAAATGATGAAAGACTTGGAAAGTCTCCAGAATGCCGAACAAAGCCTTACTGAACTGCAGGAAAGGTATGTGAATGAAAATGCGTCCTTGAATTTCCCACCATTTTGTTTGTTTAAAGTATGTTTACAGATCTGTCCTAAAATCTAAAGCAGCAAAGGAAAAATCAATATTGCTGTTCTTTTTCAAGCTTGGCAACATGAATACTTTCTTCATTCATGATCTGTACATTGATATCTATAAAAAATACTTTTTTATTGTTTGTCATTCAGTGTCTTAGTTTCTTGTATGCTGTATCAATTTATAGGAACTGGTACATACTTCTAGTTGTGAAATGAGGCAGTGACAAGAATCTCTCTAACATGCAACCCCAGACCAAGTTAGAAGTGGTTCAGGGTGTCAATTCAACATTGGAATTATTCAGCCGTTTCTAGGAGCAACCTATTGAATGAGGTACTCTTTCTGGATACTGGCTTTAAGTTGTATAGACTGCCCCGTTCCCACTCACCCACAATGAGTTTTTAAGTTCAAAAAGTCAGTTTCCTGCTAAAAGGCATGCAGGGTATGACCATGTGATTGTTCCAGAGCACATAAGGATTTGTGAGCACAGGTACTTCACCAATCTACACTTGGAATAAGACATATCATTTTAGATGGATTACAGTGAATTGCAAAAGTGTTAAAACGTAGGAAAGTTGGGAGCTCCATTGAAAACAATGGAGTGCTCCAGGCTTTTAATGGCCTTTAGAAGCCAGAGGCTCCAACATTCGAATGCTGGTCACAGCTGTTGCTGTGAATAAAGACCTCGTGGAGCCCATGGGGATTTTAATCCTCTTGGGCTCTGTGAGGCCTTTGTTTTATTTAATAGAACAGTCTGCCCTATAGTGGCTGAGTGTTCTCAAAGCCTTATAGCCCTCTGTAGCTGGGTCATACTGCCATTAAACTCCCCCCCCTCCCTTGTTAAAAGGCCCTCACCTTCTGCTTGGGCCTTTAACGCTGGAATGGTCGCTATAGCCCAATACAGCAGGCTATATTATCACCCAGGTTGAGTATCATCATATCGAGAAGAGCGAAGCTTGAGGTCTTCATAATGTTACTCAGAACCCAGAGGTGAAAAAAATGTTATTCACTTCTTACCGATAATTATATGTTATTAATGGGACCCAGGTCCTTGCTTCTAGCTGCTACACAGCAGTAAGAGAGTGAATGGGAGCCATATATAATATGGCCTCATCATCTCACTGTCCCAATTGTAAAAAAAGAAATGCTGGCCTCCTGCCACTCACCTCCACCATCATATGTGCCTTCCTTTCTCCTCCCCTCCGGAATCTGTGCTAGTTGCTCCACATCGGAGCAGAAAACCAGCACAGCATTGAAAAGAGCAGCCTGGAATTTATTTATGATGTACACACTGTGGTAATGTTGCACAGTTCACAGCTCTTCTCTATTCTGAAGCATACCTAAAATTCAGTCATTGATTTACAGTTCTAACCGGTTGTTAATAATTTGGAGGTCTGGCACTGAACTACGGGCCAGTAAAGGCTTGAACTTTTTCGATGCAACTGACTGTCCAAAATAAAGAGTTCTGAAGTGATAACACCTCACATTTATAATGCTTCTTTGTCAGGAACATATTGTTTTATAGATCCACTTATTTTATATTTCCTTGGAACTATTTATTTTCACTTTTCCGAATGCATTTCAAGCTAATTGTTCTTGAGGGAGTATGGTATTTATTCAATACTGTATGGTTCACTGATTACGTCTCATTAAAAACATAACATCCATGACTTGAAGAAAAAAAACAAGCATTTATTGGTCTTTCGTATGGTGCCAGGCCTCATAATACCCTGTGCAGTGGAGGAGCATAGAAGGCAGCCATAGTGGAGAACAAAATGTTTCCTTCTGTGGCTGTGTCATAACCGTGAATAAACATATTAAGAATCTAGTGTTCACGATAATGACACTCAATGAAAGTGATACATAGTAATCGGATATGCCATTGTGATCATACATTCGGAGTTGGGCTGCAGCCTAGAAAACTGAAAGTCTGTCTAGCCCTTATCCTAGCCCTGTCTAGGTTGGATTTGGAAAGGTTCCTTCAAAAATATTTGTTTTTGTTCTCTTACCAAAATAATGTGTATTTGCGGGCAGCTAAGGCCCTCCAATTTTTTGTGATTACAATGTTAGCCCATCTTTTCACATTAGAGCATACTGATGTACTCAGTGTTTGGGCTGAAAGCTATTTTTCAAGTAATTAATTTATTTCAAGTCCTTTAAAGATAGATATTTTATGTAAGAACCAACAAATGTGTTATCTCTGAAAAGTAACGAGGAATCTAGTGTGATCCTTCTTTTGGGCATGCCAGAATGCGGTGAATTATACTTCATTCACACTAGAACTAAACGTGAACGCGGATTGAATCAGTTAGTTGCATCATTCTCCATTTTTGTGGGAACTCAAAATGGTAGCTTCTCATTTGCTCCTTGAAGGCTGAGGTCTTTCTTGGGGCGATCTTTGTCAGCAGACACACGTTGGCTCTCTTGGATTAACAAATTGATGTTGATGACAGTTTCCCTTTGCTAAAGAATTTACGATAGGTTTGTACATTGATTTTTTTTCTTCTGTTGGAGAGCAGAATTGGTTTTAACATAGTTTCTCCAAAGCTGCCTTGTGAAAGCCCTACTGCATTTTGAGCTAACAGGCCTTTAAGGTATCAGCTGCTGTACCTATTGTTTTCACACCTCCGACAGTTACAGCATGCAGGGCACGGCCTTCTCGTGAAGTGACTTGTTTTCCAGTAGAGCTAAGATGAATGCATTGCTTTCTTAAAGAATATCCCCATCTCATCTGTTTGTGGTCTACTATGCTGTTTACTTCACATGCATTCTTTCATCCGTTTGTGGGGGTCTCTTTCCGGAAACGTACGTACAAACTTTTCTCCAAAATATATTTGCCCGTTGCTGGCTCTATTGTGTAACCCTATGAAAAAAAGCAAAATGTTTGTATCGATAGTTTATTTTTCTTTTGGGGTTAAGGAGTGGGGCACATTAACGTGTAGTTGTAAATGAAGAGGTATTAACCGTTAACCCAATTTAGCGCTTGTAAAATGTGTTTTTTGCCTTTTAGATTATTAAATCTTTGCTCATCCTGGTCGCCACGTTTTAGCATATTATATGATCGGTAAAACATATTAAGGGCAGAAATCTCTTAAAGTCTTGTGACAAGTTTACATTTCTGTTGACTTCAATCGATGTCTAAATGTCAAAACTTTTACATTTGTCTGAATGCTGTAGGCTTGAACAGGCACAAGAGGAGAACAGGACTGTTGCAGTTGAAAAACAAAATTTGGAGCGCAAAATGATGGATGAAATCAGTGATGCGAAACGTGAAGCCTATCGCTTGAGAGAGCTGAGAGAAGGAGCGGAGTGTGAACTAAGCAGACTGAAGTATGCGGAGGAGGAGTTAGTGCAGGTATGGGAATACGAGAATTGAGTTGCAACAATTTAGAACACAGCCCCCCAAAAATATTTGTTTCCAAATCTAATTCCGTATGGTATTGCTGTGACGTCTAAACGTATACACTTATTTACTTCTGTTGCCATTATTCTAATTCGATCGAAGTGCAATTTCTTATGGATCTTTCCCAAGTTGGTTCTCACTTACCTTTGCTCCTCAGATAATTTTTTGAATCCAGTTCTTGGCACAGTTATAAGCGGTTGTATCAGAACGAGCTTCTGCCTCTTTTTTTTTTTTTTTTTTTTTAACTGCAGGCTTATACTAATTTATGCAGATAATTTACCATAACCCTTATTCACCTTCCATTTAAATCAATTTTTCTTGACAAAATGCAGGTAATTTAATTATTTGTCAAGGGGATAGCGAAGGTCAAAACAATCATAGCTTTTTAAAAAGAGGTACATCAACCAACGTTTCAGTAGTAAGCAACGGTGTAAAGTAGAACTTGTGAAAGTACTGAACTTTGTATCAAGCATCACGTTTCAGGATCATGCACTGTCACAAGAAAGTGCAGCGGCAATCAGAAATGGATGGCTCCATTGAATTTGCTCCTCACGTCCAAACGTCCCAGGATTAAAATATTGCATCCATTAATAACAACCCATAAGTAACTTCAATGTAAGGGCTGGGGAGTATATAAGTTCAAGCACTGCATTTAGATATTGGCCTATCCAGTTTGGATTGTAAGGTTTTGGTGCCAAAGCTCAGATCAGATTCTTATAAGGGTCTGCTGCAGTATCTGAGGGTCTCTTAGGAATTGCTGGGGGCATGTAAGGATTAGCTGACAGTGCCTTATGGTCTCTTGAGAATATTTTGTTGTCATTTGAGGGCACACCACCGATCTCTAAGGGCCCGTTGGAATTGATTAATTTCCAGGTGAGTGTGAGGGCAAGCTGATGGTCTTTGAGAGCAGGCCTATGCATTCTGAGTACCTGCTAAATGTGCCTGGGGCAACTCCAAGTCCCTGGAGCAGTAATGCACCCCCTTGAGATTGACGGAAGCAGGAGGCACCACCAATGGTAGCTCCTTCCTGTCTATTCATCTTTCAGTGGTGGTGGTTGCTGCACATTTGGTACATTGGGATGGTAGTATTGAAGTACGACAGAGTCCACATACGTAGATTTTTCCTTGCATAATCTTGTGATCGGCCTGGTCTGAAGGCTGACTGATGGCCTCTGAGGCTAAGTAATTCTGAAGGCAAGCTGGTCTTCCCTTATGACAGATTATATCTTTAATAAGCTGCTAAGGGAATCCAATCACCATCCCAAAGCATCTGTGAATCGGTTGAGGATTTCTGATGGCTAGTAATTCCTCTGCTCACCGATTTGAGGTGTTTAAAGATTAGTGTGTGGTGTCTTACCAGGTCTCTGAAGACAACCTGTTACTGTTTGAAAGTGGACTGAGATTCATTAATGGCACACTAGAGTGTCCAAGGTCCACGGAGGGCATCTGATGATTTCTATAGGACAGCTACTGTGTCTGAGGTCATGTTGTGTAGGTCTGATGGCAGGCTGGTCATGTATAAAATCCAGGAGGTTTGCCTCCGGGCCAGCCACGTTCCTTTTTACTGTATGAGAAGGTCTCTCAAGGCCAGTTGGTGGTGTCAGTGTGGGCTGAGGGTCTCAGAAAGCTTGCTAGATGTCTATAACGACATGAAAGAAATATGAATTCTAAACAAATGCAGGTTGTCCTTACCTTACAAAGGGAGCTGTTCAAAATACATGTTGTGCTCCTGTACTTGAATATTTTCCTTTATAATTAAGGAATTGTAATATCTGTGTTGATACTATCTGTTACTAGCTGAGTATAGCAACTCTTTAAGAAATGTTAGTAAGATAACATTTACACAGGTGAATTGAAATTGCTTTCTTTTCCTCTTACACATCGTGGTCACCTCTCTTGCTTGCTATCACTCTCTCTTTCTACATCTGTAGTTTGAAATCGAACAAGGGTATATCAAGGTAGAAAGCACGCTTAAGTGAGTTAATTTTATTTTAAGGTATGTTTTATGTGAGTGGGATGATGCAGCTCATAGAGTAGAATGCAGTGCATACTGTAGGTAGACTCCCACATCTGACAGATGCTTTAGTCCTGTAGAATCCCTCTATAATGAAAATGAAGGGGTGGGGTCAGAAACACCTTATTGTGTATGTCATATGTTTCTAAGATGGAATACAAGAAAGGCTGATGCTGCTTGTTAGTAATTGGGTTTCTGATTGGCAGAGGTAGGCACCCTGTCCAAGCAGAAACCACAGTCCTAGTCAGGTTAAGTCACGAACACACCCTAAATTAACATGTGCTCACCCCCGGTAGCTTGGCACAGAGCAGTCGGGCTTAAATTAAGAGGCTGTGTGTTAAGTATTTTTGCAATACTTCAAACAGTAAAACTGTGACAACAGTACACAAAAAGATACTCATCAGTTTAGAAGAATAGAGCTTAATTTAATGAACAAAACAAGACCAAAATGACTTAAATAATTTTTTAAAGAATAAATGTAGAAGCATTGAGGGACAACCGGGGCAATCTGGTCATCCTGAACCAGATCAAATCTGAAAAGTAAGGGCGACCACAATGAAGCACAGGTCAGATACTGGGACCAGCCTTTGTCCGCTGAAACAGTATTATGGTTGGTGGGTGGGTCAACGGGCAAAGCGTCTGTGTCAACCCCAAGGATGTAGGCAATGTGCATTCTCCGATCCGTGCAAAGTCAGGGGATGCATCAGAATGGAGGTGATGCTCTGAGCCTTCGGCAATGCAAAGACCTTGATCCTAGCAGCAGTTGCAATGCATCAACGGTGATGCAGGGTCCTCAATCCTCGCAGCAGCAGTGATGCATAAGTGGAGATGCGCCAGATCAGAGTGGCGAAACAGCGTTGATGCATAGATTTTTAGCAGTTGCAGCACTTTATACCCACTTCCAAAGGCCCAGGACTGCAGTAGCACCACTTGGTAGGGCAAGACTCTCAGATACCAGAGTCCAGGTGCTATAGGTGATGAAGTCTTTTGTGTCCCTGAAACTTCAGAAGAACAGGAGGCAAGCCAGCATCTCTTCGAGTTAGTTTGGTTCTGAATTGGAGAGATGTAGGTCCAATCATTCTCACTACCAGGCAAGAAGGACATTAAGCAGCAGGTTAGCTGAGCAGGAGTCCAGCAGAGTTAGTCCTTTCAGCAGCAAAGCAGTCCTTCTTCCTGGCAGAGCTTCCACAGGTCCAGTAGTGTACTGAGATGCTGTTGTCTGATTTACAGTACTTACACCCAGTTGTGCCTTTGAATTGAGGGAGACTTTAAAAAAAGAGAGGCCTTTGAAGTGCACAGAGTCCCTGCCCTTCCTACCCTGGCTCCAGACTCACTACATCGGGGTATGCAGTCCTTTGTATGGGGACAATACACAGCCCATTCAGATGTGTCAGCTTCCCCCTTCCAATCCTTTCAAGGATGGCAAGTCAGTCACACCTAAACCCCCTTTGTGTGTGGCTGTCTAGAGGAAATGCACAAGCCCAGATGCCACCCACCCTCGACATGTATTCAGAGACAGACAGAAGACACTAAATGGCTAAAGTAAGAAAATACCAACTTTCTAAAAGGGGCATTTTCAGAATTACAATTTAAAATCTCACTTCACCATAAGTTGTGATTTTAAATTGTGATTCCAGAGACACCAAACTTTGGGGGTCACATGTCTTCCCAACTGGAAACTACACTTAGAAAATGTAATAAGGCAATCCTAATGCTATCCTATGGGGGAGATAGGCCTTGCAGTTGTGAAAAATGAATGTAAGAGTTGTTCACTACTAGGACATGTAACACTTGAAAGTGCATGTCCTACTTTTTAAATACACTTCACCCTGCCCTTGGTATGTCTAGGGGCCTAACTTAGAAGTGATTTTCATGTACTACAAAGAGAGTTTTGGGTCTGGCAGGAGGGTTAACTTGCTAGGTCGACAGGACCACTTAACTCTGCGCACACAGGCTCTGCATTGGCAAGCCTGAGACATGTTCAAGGGCTACGTAAGTGGGTGTCATAATCAGTGCTGCAGGCCCACTAGTAGCATTTAATTTACTATGGGCAGGATGTACGATGCAATTTTGTGGTTGCGAGAGGTGAAAATCACCATTTGCGACAGCAAAATGACCTCGTAAAATGTACCATTGCTAATTTGTGAGTCTGTATCCAGTTACTGACTCGCAAAATAGGGATTACGACTTGCAACTAGGAAGGTGTGTTCCAAGTTCACCCCTTCCTAATTGCGACTCGCAGGCCCATGTATGATTGTTTTGTGACTGTGAATGCGGTCGCAAAATAATCGCAGTTGACACCAATTTTACCATGGAGATAACCCATTTGCAAACAGGAAGAGGTCCCCACTGGACTCCCTTTCCTGTCTGAATCGTAGTGAAAGTTTATTTATTTTTTATTTTTTATTTTTTTAGAGCAGGCAGTGGTCCCATGGCAGCAAAAACGAGGTCAGCAAAACAGGAGGTCTGAAGGCAAAAAGCCAGGGTAAACCTATGCCAAGGAAGCCAGGTCTAAAACAGCTCTTCATTCATCTTATAGAGCAGAGAACGTCATAATATATTTTTAAACTTTGTAGTTAATTATATGTTTTAGTTATGTAAACGGTCTTGGAAAGCTACAATCAACTAAAAAAATTGACCGTCTGAAAAACTACAGCTACAAACAAACTCACTTGCTTCTTCCCTTTCCTTCTTCATATTTGCTAATGTATTCTTTCTCACAACTGCCACTCTGCAGAAGAGTGATAGTTTCTACTGTACCACATTCTCCTCTGTTCCAGCAGGTCTTTTACTGATGATACTTCCAACTGCAGATTGTTCACCTTAAGAATATCCCCAGATCCCAGGCTGGATCCATAGAATTTCTCAGCAATGCTGCTGCATGCTGAAATATGGAGCCGTGTGGCTTCACTGTGGCTTTGTATTGCCCTGGAAGTGATGGAGCAGAGCCGCAAATAAGCACCACTTGTATGCGCTGACATCAGTACATTTCTTTCAGCGCCATTTGACATGGATCTAAAGTTCTGCTTCCAGTTTTGCCGGTCTTTTTAATGACTTCCAAATTTCTGCAACAGTACGTTAGGGAACATTGTTCCCACTGAAAATGACATCATACAAACCGTGCTAGGACTTCAGGAAGCAGATATTGGTTACAGATCTGCATAGGTGTTTGTGGTTCTTGTACTCCTGTCACAACTCTTTAAATCATGCCAGTGTGACCTTATGCACCCAATGCAATTCTAGTGTGGAAGATGAAGTTCTACATCTCCGAGAATTAGAGGTTGTAGTTGAAGATCCAAGTTGTAGGCCCTGTCGCAGGCTGCTTTCGTGAAAAGTCCATTGCCCAACCAAAGTCTTCCAGTGATTAAAAGTCTAAACATCATTAAAAGAAGGCTAAGTAGGACTTCACCCCATCTGCCACTTATAGTCTAGTGAGAATACACAAAGATGTCAAATTGGAGATTGCACACCTCAGGTGACAACCGATTCTGGCCTTTAAGCTCAACAGAGCCACAGGGATCTCCAGTAGGACTTTGCAGCTAGGTACACCCCAACGCAGCCTGCATCTTCAGGACACGCTACCGGGCACACTCGCCCTCTGGTTTTGGCTGATAATGATGTGGAAGAGAACAACTCACTCCCTTTTCATTAAACTGATGATGCCTTATTTTAAGACCGCTAGAGTGCCAGTGGAATAAACACCTCTCCTGAAACAGCTCTAGATGCGACACATGGGACAAAGAGCCTTGTTTTCACTGGTGATTTGGAGGACAGCTGATGCTCTCTACTTGAACTCGCTTGGTTTTGGGACAAAAACAAACGTGTTAACTGAGATGCTTCAGTCATTCGGATTCATCTGAGCCATTATTTCTTTCTGAAGAGGCTGTGAGAAATGCATATATGAGCTTCAGTGTATATTTACACTGCCCACATTTATGACAAAAGTATGTTTCTGCCAGAGCACCTCTTTGCTCTGGCTAGGCTGCAGAACAACCTATTCTTTATATTCCTAAGTCACCCCTCAAGTATGTCTTGTAGGCTCACAGGCAGGGTACTGATATATAAAATAGGACACACTACATAGGCCTGGCAATACCCTTTAGGCTGGGGTAGAATTATAATCTTTATTTTACACCTTCACTTAGAAAAGGGCCAGAAACATGGTTTAAAGTTATGTCCTGCTTAGTTTCTAATATCTGACTAAATGGCTTTGATAATGTACGCATAAAAGTATCATTGTTTGAGCTAGAAGTGGCATAACACCATTTCTGCTGTGCATCACACCTCAGGGCTGGAATTCACAACCTTGGCTGGGAAAAGTGACTACTCTGACTCAGAACAATGACTTGCCTTTGGGCACAGGAAAGGCTAAATGAGTGTTAATAACTGACCATGTTGCAGTTATTTAAGCGAGGACATGAAAAATTGGCAGAACAAAGGCAGTTTTAGCACCGCTTCTTTTGACTTTGAGGTGCTAGGGAGGGCTTCTCCTATCCATTCCCAGGGCCCTCCTGGACAACCGGTCACGGTAAAGGGGATAACCAGTTCTGCCACGTATCACACTTCCAGAGCTGTCATATACGTCTTTGGTTGGGAGGTTAAACAACCCTGGCACAGGGGAAGATGGCTTGGCTCTGGGCTGACTAAAAGCCAATGGGTGTTAACCGCTGACTGGATAGAACAGTTGGCAGAACAAAGGAAAGTAGTATCACTTTTGACTTGGATCTGACAGGGAGGGCATTTCCTGTTACCTAGACAGTCTCCCGCCATAGTAGCAGGGAAAACCGGTTTTGGCCCTGTTGGGTGGGGAGAGACCAAAAAGGTGACAGGCTTGCCCTGTGGTAGATCGGTCCCACAATCTTGTACCAGGGTCTCTTGGTAGTTTCTAGTTTCTCCTGTGTAGTTATTCAGTATGGCGAAGAGATAGACCTGCAAAAGGAGATGGGGAAAACTACTAGGAAATTGTGAGGAATGGGTGGTATAATCCCTCCAGTCACTGGCTAGTGCACAGGCTAAATCTGGTACCTCTCCCCCCCCCGCCCCCACCCCCACCCCCACCCCCACCCCCTGTTCCTCAGAACATTCCTAGAGCTGGTAAAACTCCATCTTGAGAAGGCCATGCTGGAAAAAGAAACCTGACTTCTGGTGCCTGCTGGAAGAAGAGGTGTCACTCAAGGACTTCTGAATCCCATTGTCACCCAGGGACTGTAATTGCTTTCCAATGTTCATGTGATTGACTTCCTGTTTAACTGATTCAGGGACACAAAAAGCAGAAGGACTCATGAAAACAAGAGGGCACAGCTGATTAAGAGGACTAGACTCTGTGGGAGACCTGATGGAGTGAGGCCTGAGGCCCAAAAAGGATGGCCTTTAGGAGCAAGGGGCTGCAGTACTGGCCATAAGAAGCTTTCCCAGTTGGTTCAGGCTGTGTTTGAAGGTAAAACCTTTGGCCAGTCCGCATGGTATAGCCAGCCTCAGCTCCAACGTAGTCAGCCTGAAACTGCACCAAAATCCTGGTCCACATCGAACTGTTGTTTTCCACAGTGCTTGATTGGTTTTTTTCTAGGCTCTTTTTCCTTAAATTCTTTAAAACAAAATTGACACCTCTGGATCCCATTAAAATATTTCGATTATCTAGATGTCATTTTTGGTCATTACATGTGTCTTTGTATTTTTCTAAACTTTTTCGGGAATTTTATTGTGTAGTGTGTTTTTTGTTGTTGTTTTTTTTACTTTTAAATTGTTGGTAGTACTTGAACTTAGCACACTCCTCTCCTGGGTTTCCCTTCAGCTTGTGTCATAGCTACAAGGGATTTAGCAGAGCTTTTCTTAAGACTGTGCTTTTATCTAGCTAAACTGCACTTATTGGCTCGGTAGGGGTGTCTCCTCTCCGAAATGAATAATTCCATATCTGACAGAGCCTTTACTGGTACCCTTATGGGAGCTTGGCCCAAGCTAAATTCATACCCTCTGGTCAGTCCACCTACTGTTACATGACGCAAACCTAGCTCCTGGAGGCTTGTACTTTCTAACCAAACTCCTTGCTACTTAAAGCTTGATTTTTCAGGCTTTGACAAATAAGGTCATTCTGAATTTTCTTCTCACCAATCTCATTGACAAGAGAATCTAAAAGAAAGTAAGCCCTCGCAAAGCATACATTTTCTTCAGTAAGTTTAGTCCTCACATCTATTAATGTGATTTATGTTCTTGGAAGGTACACCCGGGCATAGTACAATATGGCCAGTGAGCTCCTGCCAGCAGTCCCTATGGACCTCTGGGCCTCTTTGACCGAAACAATACATGATTGACAGTTTGTTGCAAAGTGTGTACTCTGAGCTAGCTTGGACACTACTGATTGCAGAGGCCAGAGCTACTGACACTTCTGTTGTGTTCAGAAGTCATGCGTGGATCAGATCAGCTGGGTTTTTTGGCAGTGAGCAAGCATCCCTGTACTGAGTGTGCTCTTCAATGGCTCACGTGAAGAAAAGGCTGATTCACCATAGCACATGCTTTCCAGCTAAACAATTTACTCCCTAATACAAAAAAATTCAGAAGTTATTCCAGGGGGCTAGCTTACTGACAAAGCCTGCCCTCTCAACCTGTACTTCAGCAGCCAACATACTCCTTTTGTGGCCATAGCCGTTGCACCATGGGCAGACATTCTCCAATCAATCCTCCTCTGCTGTTTCAGCTATCAAGCTGATTTAGTTTGCCTTCATGCTCATGCGTGGCTCGTCAGATTAAGGACATGACATTTCATCCCTGGCTCGAGATCCATACATCAGGCAGATGGTTCTTAAAGATTATGGAAAAGGGCTAGGCCTATTACCTCAACACCCCTTCTCCACCTTACTCACATGGGAGCAACTTTCGAAAGAACATTCAGCAATCCGGATGCAGGAAGACCGCCTTTGTTTGTTCAAGGCTGCCATAGCATAGGTATCAGAATCTGAGAAGAGGGAAGGATGATATTTGGTTACTTTTTTTTTACCTGAAGAAGGATGGAGGCCTTAGAACTATTTTGGGCTCCTGCCCGCTGAACTCCTTTGTGGGCATGGAAAGGTTCAAAATGCTCACTCTGGTTCATGTCCAGTCAGACCTGGATCCAGGAGGTTGGAGGGCGCCCTCAAACTTGTAGGACATGTATTTCCATGTACTTGTCCTGCAGTCCCAGAGGCTTTACCCGCAATTGAAAGTGAGTCAGGAAATCTAAGTTTACTTTGCTCCCCTTTGGCCTTCCCTTGACTCTCAGGTGTTCGTAAAAGTAATGGCGGTGGTCACTGCCCATGTTTGGAGGTTGAGAGTATACACATACCTGTACCTCGAAGGCTGGCTGCTAGACGTGAGCTCACCATAGTCTGAGGTAGGCCACTGCCGAACAAGGCCTGTAAGTCTTTTACAGCGAGTTCTCTCCCTACCTGGCATATTGATGTGTTAGATAACCAGATTTTAAATTGTTCTGTGCAAATGGAGAAAGGTAATTCTCTTGATGAGTTTTTGTTAGGTTCACTTTTTTTATTCAAGCCAATAGTGTTTTAAAGGAGCTTGTATTTATCAGTAGTTGCTTGTTCTGGTATAATTTTGCCTTTTATGGAATGTGTTGTACTTGGACTTCTCAACTAGAAGTAAAACTGGCTCTAGAAGGCTCAAAATAGTAATGATTCTTGTTTGTGGGGTAAAAAGCTGTCACCATATTACTCCGAGTGAATAGACTTTTCACTGATTATCCATTAAACAACTATTAAACTGGTAGCAGAAATTAAAATATTGCATCTAAGATCAGGTCGTGGAGGGCATGGCAAGAAGGTATCTGACCGTCTGCATATTCCCAATGGCGTTCTTACTGTCACAGAGCTTGTTGGTGTTTATTACTGACGGGATGTGTTGCTGGTTAGTTTTGTAATCATACAGTTCTGCTCTCTCCTAGCCTCTCTCCCAGTGATTGCATTGAACGGTAATGTATCCTGTGTCACTTGGTCATTGTTCGTGACACATTTCCTTTTTATATCTTAAAGGCTGGTACGTAGAGAACACTATAACATCTGGAAGAAAGCTGCAGGCTAAGGTCTAAGTTCTCCTTTTATCGGGCTGCATTTCAGTCTAGCCCACTGGTGTGTTAAACTCAAATTGTATTAGAATAGTAAACAGTCCTACAAGAAATCTCGCCCAGTAATGGGAACCAGAGATGTTTAATGGTCCGCTGCGCCGTGTTCCTATGCTAGCAAATAGCCCTTACCTAGTTAACTTCACTCAGGGTATTTCGTCTGTGCTCGAACTGTTCATTTTAGAGTTTTGGAACGTACAGTGCATTCAGGCTTGCCATAAACTTGCAATACTTAATAAAAATTCCTGCAGCTTCTGACTTGAGCTGGAGCAGCAATGCCTTCCATAATCAGTCCGGCCGTGGGGAGGATAAGGCCTCCTGCACGAACTAATTTACAACTTGTTCAGCCTCGCATTGACTGATAGAAAGTGGCTGCTTGACACACCCGTCGTAAATTTGTAGTTTCATTCACCAAGTTTCAACTCCCATGTATTTTTGCCTATACTAGTACCCCAAGCTTCAAGCCTGCCGTGCATGAACCTAGCCCCCTCAATTGAGACAGTGATAACAGAATGACTTATTTAAAAAATTGAAAATAATGTTTCTAATCGTGGGCTCCCCTCGTTGACATTCACTCAGCTTTCAAAGGAGATGCAAGGTCTTGCCTGTTCACATATGAAAACTAAATTCAAAATGCCTTTGTAAGTTAATACAGCGTGCATCATTAAGAACATTTTAAAATGTAGCTAAAGTGATATTGTTTTTCCGCAAGTGCATATTTCAGAGATGGATAATGAATAATTTTTAAACTCTCAAGCCTCTGTTTTCATGCAACCTGCTATTCCTGTTCTAGCAGGGCAATATCACTCCCATAGACATTTCCTTGCAAGACATAAGACAATATATATATATGTAGATGAATGATATGTTCTGTTTAAAGTTGCTGTTGCCCCTTGCGAAGAAGTAGGTTCGGAACGTTCTAAACTCCTTAGAATGTCTGTTTTTGGATCACCTGTGTGTGTTTGGACGTCTGCTGTGAGTGAGTCTCATTACTTTATTCTCAATGGCTGTAAGGTTCTTCAAACAGGGGACTAAGTGCTAACTGCTGGTGCCCACCTTTTAAACTAAGGTATGTTTCTCTACAGCTAAGGCAAGAGGCTCAGTGTTTGTTGCACCTGAACATATATTCACAAGAGTGCACCCTTGTATGCGCTATGGAAAGAGGGCTGCTGTCTAATTCATCCTGGCGTATTTGCACAGGTAGCCTGTTGCAAGATGGGACTATGAGTAAATTGGTTGTGGCTTGTAGAGTCCCTATAGTTTATTTGCAAAAACAACAGATTGACGGAATGCAGAACAAATCAAACATTCACCCCCAGTCACAGACCTGGGTTTAATAAATACTTTTTTTGCTTGCCATGCCATTCCAGTTTGGACCCAGCCATATGCAAATCAGTCTTGACCCTGTTCCCATGGGAGCAGTCCAGTCCGAACTGCCAGACCAGGTCCTCCCTCAAACATCCTGGGACCGGTTTCAGAGTATCACCCTTGATCAGCCAGACTAGCTTGAATGTGGTGGCATAGCAAGCACAGGACCCACGTCTGGGCATACCCTTTCCACTTAGGGTGACAAATGCAAAAACAACAGATGATGGACGTAATGCAGAACAAATCAAACATTCACCCCCCACTCTCAGATATGGGTTTAATCCAAACTGGGATAGCATGGTGAGCAAAAGAATTGATGGATTAAACCCCGATCTGTGACTGGGTGTGAATGTTTGATTGGTTTCTCCTTTCGTCCATCATTTCTGTTTGCTTGATTTTGTCACTATAATTTATTTGGGCATCCAAAAATAAGTAACCCTATATTTTTTTGTAGCTATACAGTGACGCTGTAATGCATTAATGTGAGTCTGAAGTGCATGACTGTATTCGCACTCTAGGTGAAAGCTGAGCCAAAATATAACTTTGCATTGGCTCAACATAGAGAGGTGATTAAAGTCTTTCTATGTGCTTAAACAGCTTACAAGTACAAACATCATATTTGGCTATATTTGCAATCCTTTACACACTTTAGGTTTATAAGTACCCCTTCTGGGCCAAGTTAATGACTCTGCTGCCCTGCAGGCAGATCTAAGCCTTCCCTAAACAATAGATCCATTTGGAGGGGATTAATTATTCTTGTTGAAAGAGGGCAGTGTAGAAATCTTTGTCAACTGGCACACCCCTTACAAGCCTTGACCTGCCTTTCTTTCACAGGTACAAAAGTGAAGCAGGCACACCCTGGACACCAGTCACACCAGGTGTCCCCTTCTGAGGTCTTGGAAGAAAAGACTCCATTTGTAGTGGCACCAGGAGAGGGAGCTGTTGCAAATCCAGCACTGATTCTTCCATTCTCAAAATGTTATCCTGCTGTGCAGGAAGTCTGCTCCTAGAACATGTCTGTGAGTGTGGAGGGTTGATAGGACATCTCTGTAATGGGCAGAGGCAACCACCTTTTTTTATCTCTCCACAGCAACTTTTAAATCCCTACTTAAGAGAGAAACTCTGGATAAGACAATAGTAATGACAGACCCCATGTGGATCAACCCCTGCTAGAGCAGAGGGAAACACTTGACTTTTATTTTCTTGGGTCTTTTCAGACTCTTGTCTCCATGGCTAGGTGGCACTGGCCTCCACACTCCCTGGGGACACTGAAGGGAGAACTTGCTGGGTACCTGAACATTGTGTAATATTTCATGCTCTAAGTCTCCTGGGTTGTCCCAGGGAGAGTTTGGCACCATTATTGTGTATCACTGGAGCTGGGATATTATTCCAAAGGCTCTGGGGTGATAAACCTTTTGTTGCCTGTGCAACCCTAGGGAAGGTAGTAGAAAGACTTGCACTGCATTATTTTTGAACAGGTATTGTTATTGATATGCGTATGTTAATGGTAAACACTGTCTTATGCTCCTGTGTCAATGAAAGGTGGCACCATATTGAAAGGTTTTGAATATTGATTTGTATTGTTTTTAGTGCATAATTTGCCTTCAATTGTGGGTCCTGCTGGCTGCAATAAAGGGCATTCTCCACAAATCATGGAGGGAATCGGTAATCGTCCCATTTAAAAAAAAAAAAAAAAAAAATGTTACAGGTCTTCAGCCATCCTGTTACTGTCCCATCTCTCATTTGGACCCCGCATCAAAAATATTAGGAAGCCAAATCTCACAAAAACTTGAGATGTGGGCGAAACAAAATCGTTTTTTGTCAGAAACCCAATTTGGGTTCCAGCATAGGAACTGTTGAACAATCCCTAAACTTCTGCCTTCTAACTGAAAAATAGGGAGGGTCCCTTATACATGGCTTTTATGGACCTCTCTTTGCTTTTGATTTGGCGACTAGGGAGAAGTTATGGGACCTGAATAGCAAAATGGGCATTGAGACCCTGCTGGACCTGAATAACGCTGTCTCTGCATCCTGCTTCCACCACCGAACTCATGGGGAGACTCCAGGGGATCCAGAATTAAGCAGCCAGACTGACTTCAAGCTGCCAAAGAGGACCCATGTCAGCCAGCATCTGAAAGACCTCCACTGGCTCTCCATCCAAAAAATGATGCCAATTCAAGCTCCTGACCCACGCCTAGAAAGCCCTCCACGACCAAGGACTAGCATACCTGAGCCACCATTTGAGCTTCCACCTACCTCCCAGGAACTGCCACACACCTCACCCTCGCACAGGTACTACACATCTGCCACACCAGAAGGCGCTTCTCCTCGCTGCCAAGTACTGGAACACCCTCTGCACCTTGCCTTCTCTGACCAGCTTCAGGAAGGGGCTCAAGACATGGATCTTTGACTGACTCCACAGCACGGTGCCTGGATACCCTCTCGGGTGATAAGCAGCACTCTACAAATACTGTTTGATTGATTGATTGATGAAATGTTTACATTGGGGACAGTTGTGACGGTTCACTATGGCTTGGATGGAGAATATATCACACAAATTAGATCGAGTTGAGGTGTTGGACAAGGATGTATCTTAGCCCCTTTCTTATTCTTATTTTACATAAATGGCCTGGATACAGAGTTAATACAAAGAGGCAAAGATAGGCCTAAGGTTGGGAATCAACCTGTACCTATTATCCTATATGCAGACTATGCCGTCCTTGTTTCACACACAGCAAATGGCCTCACATGTTATTACATTTTTTTAAAAAACTTTATGAATTACCTTGGTTTGAAAGTTAGTCAGCAAAAATCTTTGTTTCATGTGGCACCAACAATACACGGGATAAAAATTATGTGCTAAATGGGTCACTGATTACCATGATTAAAAAATGTAACTACCTAGGTATTTTATTTGATTTCACTTTAATGTGGGAGGGGAGCTCTTAAATAGAGACCACACACACTATTAGGGGCAGTCGTAGCCATTTTTAGATTTACGGGAAAGCTGGATCAGAAGCCCATTAAGGAAATGATTGGTCTTTATAAAAGAAAATGCCTTTCAATTGCCTCCTATGAGGTGGGGGTATGGGGTAACGCTAATCCGGGGAAATTACAAATCTGAGAAGATATTTTTTTTATGCGGATTTCTGTCCGTCCCACAGAGTACATTGAGTTAAGATGCACATTCAGACCTAGGATTATCCTATATTGAAGACCTACCTGGTGTTGCATCCTTGTTACTTTGGCTAAAGTTTTGGTACACCCCTGAAGCTAAATTTTCCCACCTGATATTGGAGGATTGTGTCAAGTTAAACCATATGACTAAGATTCCCTAGTTATCATACATTAAACATGCTTTTTTAGACCCAAGGAAAGACAATATTTTCTTTTCTCCTGAAACCATTGATAATGAGTCTAAAATCTTAGTTAAAGATATGTTTTTTAGCCACAGACGTGATTTAAGGGCAGCAGGTGTCCAAGATATGGATACAGTGGTTAGATCTTGAACCTCAACCTCAACCTTATTTAAAATGGATAGTTAACCCTGAACATAGATGTTATCCTACTAGGCACTGTGCACCTTCTAACTGCTTTTTCTCAGCTTTGGCTTATTATTTTCGTCTCTGCTGCACTCCCCTTGTGATGATATATCATCCAAGTCTACGGCACACTTATCTATTTTGTAAAAAATATTAGATCTTCTAAGCTAAGGTTGCAATTTTTACAGTGTTTAGGAACGTATCCAACTTGTCAGTTTTATCCAGTGGGCCCTAAAATGAGAAAATGGTATGCTATGTAGATGCTATGCCTATCTCCGAAATGGATGAACAACTAAAACATGGATGGTTTTAATGTATTACTGTAAATTATGTGTATGGTACAAAAACCTATTGGGCTAATTATTTTTATGTGGGTGATTATAGATGCATTGTATTTTACAAATCGTTTTATTTTTTTGTGCATTTTAATATACATTTTGAACTTTTATGGCCTTTGATTGTGTAGGTGATACCCTGACAAAGTCAGTAGTATTGATTTTAGTAATGCACCTGCTTAGCTGTGTTTTTTTGGGTTAGGACTTGCTCGAGTGCAAACTGTTAAAGGTGCCTTTAGAGCTTGGAGTCGACGGTACATTTAAGAGATTAACTGACCTGTGGAACCTTTCCTAAATGTTTCCCCCTGTAAGTTGTGAGACCCTTTATTAGGGTGCCACCATGAGCATTTCCACTTGTCTAGTAATATTTGTTCATTTGAGCATTTCCACTTGTCTAGTAATATTTGTTAGTTTGTGTGTAGTATTTTTGGGCTTGTGTAATAAGGTATTTTTGCTTTTCAGAAGAAAAATCACCCTCTGGACAGGGAATTGGGTGTGTGTTGTGTGGCTCAAGTCTCTTTCTCCATCCACAGAACCTTCCCCAAGTAAACCTTTGCTTGCTCTGCCTCGCTGCCCTCCGTCACGTGCTAACAAACACTGGCAAAGCCAATAGGTTTTGCCTTTGTCTTTTTTTTTTTATCTAACTGGCTTACAAATATTTGAAAACTGTTAAAATAATGGATGCCTTATATTTTGTAAAACAAACGTTATTATAACATTTTGCTAATATTTGTGAAATCTACTGGCATGCAGCCTAAAAGAAAGAAGACTGGAGCGAGACAGAAGATGGCAGTGAAGACAGAAGTCTGCTGCAGTAAAGAAGACAGCGATGAAAGGAGACGACATGCGGAAATGAAGCAAGAAGACAACGAACGTAGAAGGCTTTATGCAGAAAGAAAAAAGAAGATGGACGTCAATGAAGAACAAAGACAGAAGAAGGCATTCAAGAAAGAAGATGTCAGCAAAGTAAGAAGACAACAAGCAGGAAGAAAAAAAGACAGCAACAAAGAAAGAAGACAGAGAAGACTGCAGAGAAGCAAGAAGACGTCAGTGAAGAAAGAATACGGCCTGCAGAAAGAAAAAAGTACCTTCAGCGTCGTAGCCTGAGGAAGGACTCTGGCCAGTATCCACTGGGAAGTGACCAGAAGGAGAACTTGGTCCACCGTTAACTCAGTGGCAAGATCAGTGAAGAAGATGACGACGTCGACAACAGGAAGTGACATGAAGACGATGTGCTGGCCAATCTGAAGCGTGTAATTCTGAGCAATGTTGCAGTAAGCCAGTAGTAAATTCAGGTAAGTAAGGGGCTGGTTCTAAGCCCCTTTTTAGATTTTTTCAGTAACAAAAGATTTTGCAAGCAAGCTCGCATGCAGGCAAAACCTTCAAAGGGGTACTTGGTTCCCAGTTGGTGAGGGGCTCCACACTACAGTTGCCCCAGGGCACCAGTTGCGAAAGACTCCCAGTTGTAACAGTTTGGGCCCAGTAGCCCTTTTCTGCCCTAAGACTGTCCAGTCGGTATTGCTAAAAAAAGCTCAAAAACAGTAAACGTTCCATTTATGCGCACCAAATTCACCAGAATAAGATGATAGAGGAATGTTTGTTGAGTAGTGTTGCTGAATTGGAAAAGCTAGATTCTGGTATTTAGTTGGCTAAGCAGATACCCAGAGTTGTGTCAGGTAGGTAAAAGCAAAAAAATAAGATTCATACAATGTAAGTATACCAAATCATGATAAATTTTCCAGCTGTCTGCTTCCCTACATGAACACTGCGATTCCTAGTGATGAAAAAATGTATTCCAGGATATTCATCAAAAATATTTCTAGTGTTTGATATGGTGCATTTTAAATGTCGATAAGGCATTTGGGGCCCGATGTAGTAAAGGGTTTTTTCCATTCTGTGTCACTAGGAAAATATGTTTGTACATGTGGCCCTTGATTTCCTTAACACTGGCAATTACTGAATCGTGTTGAGTTCTAGGGTTGCTCAAACTCTTAATAAGATGGACTGTTTGTTTTAAAGCCCCCAAATTTGAACAAATAATCGTTTGACACTGTGGTCTGAGCTTGTTTCTGAGAACTGTAACCTATTCATTCCGTCTCATCCCAAAATGTTGCTTTCTGGGTTAAGACATTCGGTAATTAGACATGCTACTAGGTGAAAGCCAGATATCTGTCCAAGGCGGTGGGTGATTTAGTTTTAAACTTTGTAATATTTTTCATTGTGAAGTGTGAAACAGGAACTCTACCCCACCCCTCTTTTTTATTTCTGACCTGCCCCAGTTGGACCTGCGGGAAACCTCATATATGTGCAATGGGTATACCTTGCTAATTGTGTGCCACATTTGGTCACAATTATCAAACAGCAGTAAAGTTATAAGCAAATGAAAACGTTATTTCCTCCTCTTTAGGGTCGAGCGCAAAACGCTCTGTCCCTGCTATAATCTCTATAAGAGTTTGTAACCATGCCTATGAGTTTGGTTGGTTTGTGGGCTTGCCTTTAAAATTCACTTGCTTTCGTTAGTGGAAGGCTTGCATACGTCATGCCTTTTCCGGTGTTTAGCCCTCCTTGAGTGCACCGGTTAACTACTGAAAACATACGCGGCTCTGTGTTTTCCATATGGTATCTGGACTACTTTTTTCTTTTTATTTCCCACGCAGCGCGATCTTGCTGGGCAGTAGTCGAGCGCTTTGCATTACATCGACCCATTTACAGGTATAATTGCATTTTTGCCGATAATACGTGCAAGCAAACTTCTGTTTTACTTTTTATGTTCAATTTATGTGACAAGAAATGTCCAGTTCGGAATTTACAACGCAAATATCGCTTACTCGAGCAAACGCGAGACCCATTGCATTGCAAATGCTTGTTAACTTTGCCACTAACCTGATGGATAGGCACAAAACGTGGCATACTAGTAGGGAACCAATCCTTCCAAGCATCTGCAAAATTGATTGATTATTTATAGGCAAATGAATGCTTATTTGTCCCTTCTTTTGTAACCTTTTAATGCCAAGGACGTGCTGCTTTTATCTGGATTAGTGGTAGAAAGTTTGTAGATCCTCGCAGATTCCAGAGCTTTTTGCCACAAAAATGTGAGGAAAATGTGTGTTTTGTAGCAAAGTCTCAGGTTTGCGGGGCATTCTGTAAAAGAAGTCAGTGGAATCCACCCAAGTCAGACCACAATGGACTTTCATGGGTTTCTAATTTTAAGAAATGCTAATTTTGCTAAAGAAAATGTATATCCCGTTGGTGCATTTTGCGTCCTTTTCTGCCACAGGCACTAGGCGCAGCAACACAAGTGGGTACAGTTTTTATTGGGAGATGTGTGGGGACGCTGGGTGGTAGCAATTTTATGGATCCCGATTTTCATGAAAATGTGAAGAAGATGCGTGATTTTAGAGGTTTGCCGGGCATTTTGGTTAATAAAAGGTAGTGAGATCCACGCAGGTCAGACCACTCTGGGATTCCCTACTGGTCTAGTTTTAAGAAATGTCTGAGTTTGGTAGGTATCACTAGGAGACAGCCAAGCCCAGGCCCAAATTTTGCAGCTGTGTACATCTCCAAAAGAGGTTGCTGTTGATGAAGAAAATACGATGTCTCAATTTTGTAATTTTCCCTGTTGCAGGTGCGGGGCACAGTCACACAAGTGTTATCAATTTTATTTCTCTGCCTTTTTGGCTTCCAGATGTAAGCCACTATCCGAAAAATAACACATTTTTCATTCCTAAACTCGGGATCTTGTGCACATTTCAAAAATACAGAGGCTTTTTTATACCAATTATTAATTCATTCGATTTTAGCATATTGCTGTATGATTTGTACACAATGAAAAAATCATTATAAGCTGTAACTCAGTTGATGGGCCTGGATATTGTGTTTTTGGACAACCAACAAACAGTATAATACACCTATGACCTGAATAGTCTAATACATGTAACTATATGTAACTTTTGTAAATTGATCATCGAAGATACTTAATCATACATGAAAGCATCCCCAACTGCAATTTTTCCAACTTAGTTTCATATTTTATTTTTCAGTTTCGGTTTCTGTGATCAAATCATGAACAATCTACACAAAAGACCCCTGAATTTAAAAAAAAGATCCCAGGAAACCTTTTGTTGTTGCTACTTTTAGGAAAGAAAGTCATACATTTTCTTACACAACACTGTTTTCCCATTCTTCAGAAAACAATAGCTTACCTATTTTTTGGGTCTTTTTTAAGTTCCCTTTAGGGCAGTGGTTTCCAAACTTTTTAATGCCACGCCCCCCCCCAGTTGAAAAAGAAAAATCACTGGGCCCCCCTCAGAATTTTTCACAATTATTTTATAAAGATAGCAATGTTTAAATATGTCTAGACCTATTTAAACA
This sequence comes from Pleurodeles waltl, assembly GCF_031143425.1. NCBI lineage: Eukaryota > Metazoa > Chordata > Amphibia > Caudata > Salamandridae > Pleurodeles > Pleurodeles waltl. The sequence goes on along the minus strand of NC_090437.1, from coordinate 1,081,385,514 downwards.
TTGGAGTTAAGTACTGTTACCTTTTTAAAAATGCAATAACATACTTCTGCTTAAAACTAAGCACTGTTATCTGTATAATGCTTCTTTTGGCTAGTCTCGCGAACCCCCCCCCCCCCCCCCCCCGCCCACCCCCCGGGATCACTTGAGGTCCCCCCCCAAGTTTGAAGACCTCTGCTTTAGGGAAATCATCAAACCCTGGGTACTTTTGAAATCCCTAAGATGTGGAAAAAATACGGACATTTGGTCTTGGATACTGTTTATGAAGAAAGTTATGAACCCCAAATGTCTTACAAAAGACTTAACATTTTAGAGGGAAAAGGCTTAGCAGCCAAGAATAATCTCACTACTAAGTGCCAAGTTTCGTGCATATTGGTCAAACAATGAAAAGATTATAATCAAATCAGAAAATGGCTTTTCAAAAGACAAGACATACTATTGTTAGCCTTGTGAAGCCAACCTCACACCTTTTTTCAAATGTTCATATCTCATAAACTACTGAACAGATTTGTACCAAACTCAAAAGCTTTGCTTTCTGGTTAACGTTTAACATTCATATCATGTTTGGTATAAATCGGTGCCATTGTTGTGGCTTTATGTGCAAGCTAAATTTCCTTTTGGCGTTAAAATGGGAAAACATCTTTTGTTTTTTACAACCACCCCCTTTTAACTTGGTTTACCCCACACAGAAGTGCACAAAATTTGTCATCCCCTACTTTAGTTGACTATGCTAAGCGAGTGTCAAATTTGGTGCACATTTGTTCATTGGTGGTGGTGGTGCGGGGGGTCATAGTTACTGCCCAACCAAAAAATGTTTTTCAATGGAAAGTCTAGCTTAACCATAACTACACAGTGACAGCTGCCACTGTGTAATATAAGCATACATATAATTGGAGAAAGAAAAATTCCCTTAAGTACTGTTGTGCACGTGAGCAACTGAATAAATTTAACCCTGCAACTTCCTAGATACTTTGCTGACTAGCTTTGAAGGTGTTTTGTGCTGGTACTACATTGCATTAAGGGCTTGAAATTGTAATCTATAAATATCATAACATTTACAATGCAATTGCTAGCAACCTAATTTTCTTTGTGTCAGTTTGATTGTGTAGACGTATGAAATGGGTATTTTCATTTTTATTGTGCTGGTCATTTTGATTGGTAGGTCCGTATGGCACTAAAGAAGGCCGAAAAGGAGTTTGAGCTAAGAAGCAATTGGTCTGTTCCTGACACACTCCAGAAATGGCTCCAGTTAACTCATGAGGTTGAAGTTCAGTACTACAATATAAAAAAGCAGAATGCAGAAATGCAGTTGGCCATTGCCAAAGAAGAGGTAATGTCATCTTTTCTCGGTTACACCCAATGCAGATAATTTTGTAATGTTGAAAAGCTGTATTGTTTGTATGCTTAACATACTGTGCTGAGAGCACCACGGGGTAGTGTGTACGATAAGAAAAGGCTCAATTGAGTGATTTATACTAATCATTTACATTAAAGTTTATTTACCAGTACTCACTTTGTAATACTCCTACTTGGCCACTATGGTTAGGAGGTCAGCAAAATGTCCAAAGCCAATTTAGATGCGTCTATTGTTTCATATTTGTGAGCACATAACTATTGATTGACGTATTTTTCTAAGAGCTGCTGTGGCATACTAGTGGCTTTCCAGGAGAATATCAGATTTACTTATGAAAAAAGCGTTCTAATTGAGACTCATAATTTAGTTGGTCGCTTTATCTTGTCTTATATGACAAATAGTTCACCAAACGGTCTTGAAATTGAGAATTTCATTGGTCTTGCCAGCTGTGACTCCTATCACATCTCGGCTCACAGGTTGTATTGTAGTTGGATTTATGCAGTGTTTCTTGCCCTAGACGAGTAGCTGAATCACTTTTATGGACAGGTTGTTCGCTGTTCATGGATGGAAGTGTGTGACTGTCATGTGGCTTATAAGGGTAGTGTAGATGTTGCTTGAGCATCAGGTTATCATGTTGTGCTCTCATTATGTTTTGGTGCTGCACCTACGTATGAACCTGCAGCTAAAAGATAATAGAAGCACCAACTTTTTAGCTTACTCTTCAGTCTAGGTATTCATCCTCCACATTTTATATTTGCTGAGGTCACAATTCTGAATGTTTGGCAGCATCAGTTGTTGGTTTGAAAATCTCACTTATTAGTATCATGTACGATGAGATTTCGTGATTCTGCCTCACTGCGTGCCGAGAAGTTGCAGGCCCTTAGCTAACTTTTATCGCTCTCCTTACTGATCTCGGTTTCTCCCTTTCGTCACTTTCAGGGAAATTTAATGTACATGCCAAGTATAAAATTGATCGTATCCCTCCATCAATCTAAGTTTCTCCAAGTCAGAGGTGCTACAGAAGCATAAAGAGATTTGCAAGGCATGGGCAGAACCAGACAGGTTACCGGAGCATCACTTAGGAGGTAGTTTTAATGTATCAAATTCCATTGTTCGAGTGTGGGTGCCCCACTGACACAGTGTGTGATGTCAGGCAAGTCCACTTTAACCAAAATCCCCTGAGATGAATTCCCTGTAACTACCAAACGCATGAAACCTGGTTCTATTTACATGTAGTGCTATTTTTCATATAACATGAAGTGTGATTTTAAAGATTTTTTCATACGCTTTTGACAAAAATCTTTAATTTGTAGTCATTTATATTATATTTAAGGTTTCTTTTGAATTTACCCCCCACCCCTTTTATCCAGGCTGAAAAAATCAAAAAGAAGAGAAGCACAGTCTTTGGGACTTTACATGTAGCCCACAGCTCATCTCTGGATGAAGTGGACCATAAGATTCTTGAAGCAAAGTAAGAAAATTGATCTGCACTGTTAAAAAACATTGCTGGCATTTTTGCATATTCAGAAATGTCAGAGGAAAATTTGAAGTTTGGAGAACAGTTTGTATCATTTGTTCTTTCTGCAGAATTTTCGATTAAGTATTTGATTGTGACTCAGAAATTTCTAGCTGATGTGGTGATTGAATTAGCACCCTGAGGTATTCTCTAACCAAGTAAGAACAGCAGATATGGCAGAAAACACAGCACTTGCTAAGACATATTTACTGGCTATCAGTGTTGCGGTGCTTAACCCTCAATGGTTCTTAGGTGCCTAAAACCCAGATCAAAGGAAAACTACCTAAACACATAGGGAAGCATTCTATTTGTCATGTTTTTTCTCCATTTAAACACCATATCGAAATGTCATCACATAAACCATTCAATTTAGAAAAGTTTCCTTCCACTGCATTGTATCCTGGAAGTCAGGAATGAGATAATCAAGTTTCCTTTAAAGAAACTCCTTTTGTTGAATTCAGACTGGCAAAACTTCTTTAAAAGAACAGTTCAACCCTGCCAACCAATATGTTTTGGTCCAATGCAGAACTTAATCAGGGTTCAATCAATTGCTTTCAGGATCATTATTTTGAAGTCTCGGACTCAATGTCGAAATCACTGGCTAATGTATACCATCAGCTGTACACCCCTTTTCTTATTAATGTAGTCTTAATCAAGTTGAGCTTCAAAAAGCAAGGAAGGGTTTTAGCAAATTCCTCTTTATTCAACAAGCAATGTATTTCACAATTCAACGACGATCATACTTATCACCTGTATATTTTGTACATAAACCTGCTGTTGGAAAATCTTGAGATGCTTGTATTGCAGCACAGTAAATATTGAAATCATATATGCTTGTTTCTAATGTGAGGCAAGGAGTGGTGTCTCCAAGCGTTTTGTCCAAAAAACAGCGTCTTTGCTGGTGGGAGGTGGGATACTGTAGTCCAAAATGTGCTGTGTAAAGATATGTTCTTCTAAAGAACCATTGTGGGATTGGTCTGATTTACAGGTTCATTGAACTATGGTTGTTTTCTAGGAAAGCCCTGTCTGAGCTGACCTCATGTTTGCGGGAACGTCTTTATCGATGGCAGCAGATTGAAAAGATGTGCGGTTTCCAGATTGTGCACAACTCTGGTTTACCCAATCTGACTTCTACTCTCTATTCAGAGCACAGCTGGGTGGTGATGCCTCGGGTCTCCATTCCACCCTACCCTATCGCAGGTGGAGTGGATGATTTGGATGAAGACACACCTCCAATCATTTCCCCATTTCCCGGTACGTGCTGGGCTATCCTATGACACAAATAGTAATCATTCTTGTACAAAATGGTTTGTATAAGCATTTATGAAATTAAAACCGGTTTTTAGCTAATACAGTTGTTGCCCTACACAAAGATTCACAGGTTCATCGGGTCTGTTTTATAGTGACACTTCTTTACAGCCGATGCTGAACCCAGACCGTTTGCTAGATTGAATTATCTGTCCAACAATTGAGTTTGCGGGCAGGCACCGACATGTGTAAACTTGTAGGCATAGCTGTTTTAGGTATATGACTGACTGTCCGCTTTCTTTGTGGCCAACAGTGTTAAGGTTCCTTACACATTTCCTAGGGAACCCCTCAACAACTTCATCTAACCACCATTGGACAGCAGTTTCCTTTATAGTGAGTCCCAAAAATGCCAATGTAGAGGATATGACGTCATGAATTCTCTTAAACCCCCTCCCCCCCAAAATGACATAACCTGATTGATCCATTTTTCCATTCTTAGCTCCTTATACAGTTCTCCTGTCTCCTGCTGAAGGGGTAGGCAAAGGTAAGATGAAAACTACTGAAAGTAGGCGGTGCTGATGGCGAAGCTTACTTTCTGTTAATGCTGTCGGGTTCATGACCACTGGCACCAAGGTAACCAAAGGGCAAGCCAGGTACAGAAGCTGTTAGCCCTGACTACCACATTTGAGGCGAATGGATTTCTTTATTATGTAGATGCCTATATTATTTATGTGGAGTCCTTTCCTAGAGCTATGTTCACAGTGCCTAATTTGTTAAAAAGAAATTAAGTGCCAGGGCCCAGTATTTTTTTTTTTTTTCAGGAAGTCTCTGACTGTATCGGCTAGCGTTGCCAAATGCCAGGAACAATTCTACAGGTTTACCCTCACGTCCATATGAATGTGATAATTTGGATGATTCCTTCACATCCACAGCTGTTGGAATAGACTGGATGGGCTGGCATTGTGACATTTTATGGAATTTTTATACCCTTTGCTGAAGTTTAAAAGGAGACAACCGCACCATGTGTTGGCCTGTCAGCACTGGCAAACACTGGCACAAGGCATGCACCGACTGCTCGTGACAACCGTCAGTACTAGTGTACGTGACAACAGAGATCAGTCTCTTTCTAATTAGGTTGCACACACTGAAAATAAACACTGTAGTGTTAGTAGATGATCTCTCTTTGGAGGGAGTGGGAGTGAAGGGGGAGTTTGAGAGAACAAGGGGAAAGTGAGAGACATAGTCTTCAGTGAAAGAAAGTAGCTATGTTGAGATTGAACAAGGTGAGATCAGGGGCTAGGCTAGGTGTTATGTGGGTGTAACAGTGTGTGTGCCAGTTTTATGCGCCTCTGGGGTACTTCGTGTGGCCTTCTGTGATGTCGCTCCAATGGTAAATGTTTGCTGGAGAAATACCATGGGTCATGCCCTCATTTGCATCATTACAGAACCTTGTGCAGCGGAAAGAGGCTGTGAGGCCTAGAGGGGGTGCAGTCAGTCTGAAACTGACGACTCTTCTTTGAGACGGGATCGGGGAGGTCCCAGGGACCCTGTGGGCAACCCCCATGTAGATGGGTGAAGTCACTGCCTGCACCTGCCTGCAGTGAGATATGTGCCCCTTTTGAAATGCAGACCAGCTTGCACCTGCACGGGAAGGTGGGTTGAAGGTTTATGAAAGTCTGCTTTTCACTAATGTGTAGGCGGACGTTCACACCTAAACCCTGAGCAGCACATTCACTGTAATAGAGTGCACTGTCCGGTCTGCGTCATGGTAGTGAGTAGGACAGAGCACCCTACCTGTAATGCAGACCCTGGTTTGTAGAATGTGGTGTGATGCTGTAAAAGTAGAAACGTCTGGATTGTAGTGAAAATGTCTAAGTATCGTATTCTAGCAAGTATGTAGGCAGCAATATTGCTCCTCCAGGTTTTATTATATATATATATATATATATATATATCTCTCTGTTGGTAGAATAAATCAACTTGACTGATGACCCCAGATTTGGCAGCAATTCCCTACAAAATTAAATATGGGCCAGCTTAACTCTCGCCTTTCAGGGAAGGTAATTGGGGTGCAGGTAGCAGATCTTATTTAGCAGATGTGTGAACTCAGTGTGTTTTCCTTTTACAATGTAGGTTTAAACCAACAAATTGTCTTCGCATGCAGCGACGAGTTGCTCCACAATTGTAAATATCTATTGGTATTACTATATCCTTCAAAGCCGTTAAAAGCTGCCAGTATATGAACTGACTTAAAATTTGAGACATTCACCACAGGGCTGTGGTGATTCCTTTTTTGATCGAGAGCACCATACAGTTTAGGGCAATCATTTTCTGACCTGAGCTTTTGGATTTTGGAGTTACTTGCCCGGAATCCTGACCGAGTCTATAATGTTTCCTGCTGGACACACATTTTTGTTATGCTTGTGCTTATGTCAGACCAAACTTGTTAGGGAATGTTACCCAAACAGACCCCACACTTGGCATCCAAGAACACCCTTCATTTCCAGTGTCGACAATTCTGTAGGTGTGTGTATATGATTGTTTCTGTCAGCAAACAGACTTTTCTTTTACGGCGCTCTGGGAAACTACATTTGTGTGTTTAATTAAATAATGCATTTATTTTGAGGGAAGGGGTGCAGATTTACGTACTTAAATTTCAGGAAATCATTGTATTATGTACACTAGTATGAACATTGTGTGCTATGGGTGAACTGTCTACAGATGTACGCAATTGCGATTGCTGTGCTATGGACGTCTTGGAGAAGTTGACCAAGAATGTAATTGTATTTCATAGTGTTTGTCATCCCTGTTTACGAACTCTCTGGATATGGTACCCCAACCATTGTGGGTGATATTTGGAAGTTTACTCTTGATATTTTTAGAGCATTAACTGTGTTGGTGCTCGTGTGCGCAGTGCTGGCGGTTTCTGAATCAGAGTCTCAGTCAACTTGTTCAAGTCCGATTGTTGTGATTTCGAGTGGTGTGTAAAAGTAGATCTGTGTGTGGTTTGTGTACTTGAACACACGAGTGAACATATGATCAGTTTTTATATATTTTTACTGATTTGTGTTTGCGATGTGTATTACTTCCAGACGGCTAAATGTGGGAGGTTATGAGCCCATGCCCGGGGGATGATTATATCGAACTCAAAGGCGTCAATTGTATATATGTTAGGGTATTATTTATGTGTTTTGTTTAATAGTGGATGTGGTTTGTCTATGTGACATTACCAATGATAAATACTTAGGTTTCCATTATGAGGGGGAATTGTGTGTTTCTGAAGTTTATATTTTGCTGTTTTTTTCCGGAATGATACTTTTGTTCTTAACAGTATATATGATGTATGTGTTCCGTTTATATAACTGTGGTAACTGTTGTAATGTTGCCAGTTGTGTATCCAACGGTATTGGGAAATGTTGATACATGTATCTCAGATGTAAATGGAATTGATTGAGATACGTTCGCTCAGTATGATAGTATATGTAGAGTGAGTGTATGTAGGCATGAGTCTAAAAAGTGTTAGAAAACTAAACTAAGGCATCATGCCAATACTGCAAAACATATTTGCCAACATTAACTAGAAATGTAATTGGGTAGATTTTATTTACAATGTTGATTAATTTTAAATGGTATTTGATATACCAGAACATTCCCTTAAAGGAAAAATAGATTTTGATATTTAAAAAAATTGAAGTATTTTTATTTAAAATTAATTTCTTGAATCGTACCCGAGCTGATCAAACAATATTGGTTCCTTATTAGCCAGGAGCTTGACAACAAACCAACTTGCTTTGTGTTTACAATCTGTTCTATATTTGTTATCTTTCTCCTTAGGGTCAATTGTAAAGACTCATGGGACATTAGCAAGAAGCAGCAGCTTATGTCGGTCTAGACGAAGTGTCATCCAAACGTCTCCACAGGCCCAACATATCTTGCAGTCTCCTGATCCTGACATCCTTTCAGTTGCAAGCTGCCCTGCTCTTTACCGCACGGATGCGGAGGAGGAAGCAATATACTTCATTGCCGACAAGCAGTGGTATGGCACACGATTAATAGCATGTCACAGCCTATGCATATTAATTTCCCTTTTTGCTTTTAGTGAAAGAATAGTTGTACATGCTAACTGTGAAAGCAAGTTGCAGTTTTTCATATATTAGTTTATTAACTTCAGAGTGATGCACCCCTGCCAAATCAATAATTCCACTCTGGTATGGCCAATTCTGAGAGGATTGCTTGTCAACCCCTGGTAACTACGCCATAAGCAGCAGATTATCCCTCAAAGAAGTGTGTGCTGCATTAAAGCAGTACCAACAATTTTAAAGTATGAAACACAGTAAATTAAAATTTGAAAACCAATTGAGAAAAATGTAATGAACAAACCAACACCAAGATCATAGGTTAGGGTACGTTTATATTTTTAGGTTTTAATCTAAAAAGTGCTTCAAGGGCAAACAATTCATGGTGGGCCAGGACCAAGGAGCAAAACCAGGCCTCCCATGATAGCACGAAGGTCACCTCCTCCAAGTGGGTTGTCTGGGACAAGTTTTTTACCTTCATATTTACACTCCAGCTCCTGCGAAAGCTTCTTCTGGTCAGTTACGCTGCTTCTATTCCCACAAAGCAGGCTTGGGGCACCAGGCCCCTCTCTAGTCAGGTCTCCTTTAGGGTCTAGTCCTCTTTAGTCAACTGGACCCACTTGGAGTCCAGAGTAATCCTGCATTTTTTTATCTTTAAATGAAGTAAACAGGAGCCCAGACACTTGCTCCTTTGAGAGCAGTTCCAGTCCTTGAGTGCCAGCAGGATTCAGGAGTAAGAAGTCAGGGTGGATCTTCCGGCAGGATTGTCTTCTTCAGATCGATCTTCACTGGTAACGTTTGAAGGAGGTGGAGGTGCTAGATTTATCTTATGCACTAGGCAGTGATGGGAGAAATTCTACCACTCAATATTAACAATTGTCTCGCAATCCCCTTACCTCATTTTGAACACTTCCTTTTTGCCTTATAGTAAAATTACCCTGGAGTCCCTGTTTCTAGATATCCGGACCAAGCCACCACCAGACAGTCCTCAATTTATTTGCCATTCCCCTACCTAAAAGGGCCAAAACTGTTTTTCCCTTGACTATCTGGCTCATGTTCATCCCCAGTGCCCTGGTAGGGTCTTGGGGATGAATTGGTGAAACCCTTTTTGGCATCTTCAAGTCAAAAGAGGCAGTGATAAAGTTGCCTTTTGTTCTGCTAACTGCTCCTGTACACTCCCAGGTAGCTAATCCTTGGAAAGTGGCCAGCACACAACACCAAGGTCCTCTGAGCCAGAATCATTAACTTTCCTAATCAATGATGTGTATTTAAGCTGTGGATTTGGGATATGTGGCAACACTGAACTTGTTTTAAGCCAGTTGTGGCAGCCTAACATTTTTACAATATTACCTTTGCTGCTTAAGTTTCAAAAACAAAATGATTTCACCATTAAATCAGATTTTAAAAACCAAGCAAGAAATAACTATGACTCATTTTTCAAGCTCTTTCTAAGCAGGGGCGGATAATAAAGATTTTAAATTCATCAAGGTCTGTTAGAGAAAAGTATAACCCATCCTACAGAGTGACATAGGGTTTGCCTTTTATTTCACTGGGAGCACACACTAACCCAAATATGTAGTGTGTGCTACTTATAGGGTTGAGCGCAAAGCACTCTGACACAGGTGTAATCTCTCTGCGGGCTTTTAAGCGCACCCATGTCAAGCCCATCAGTTTGGTTGGTTCGTGGGCTTGCTTTTTTTTAATTAGCTTGATTTAATTAGTGAAAGGCATATGTCATGCCTTTGCCGGTGTTTAGCCCGCCTCAAGCGCTTTGCTGACATCGACCCTGTTACATGGATAATTGCACTTTTGCCGGTTACATGGATAATTGCACTTTTGCCGGTTACATGGATAATTGCACTTTTGCTGATACATTTCACTGCGAGCAAACTTCTGTTTCCTTTTATGTGTTTGCTTTGCACTCATGGCGGCTGTCGGCTCGCTTACGTGAAACTGTTTTACTTTTCACTTTATATGGTAAGAAAAGTCCGGTTAGGAGTTTACAACGCTAATAGCTTTAACTCGAGCAAACACGAGACCCATTACATTGCAAATGCTTGTTATATATTGCCACCCTGCCCTGGAAGCTAACAAGGCACACTTTAGAGGTGACATGCATATTTAAATTTAGATTTTTCCTACACTGCAAAGTCAGTTTTTACTGCTATGTGTTACTACAGTGCTTTTAAACATCAGCCTAGCCAGAGCACAGTGGTGCTCCTGGCAGAGATATGTTTTTCATCGCATATGTGGAATTTGTAAATATGCGCTGCAGCCCATATATGACATTTAACATTGCATGTGATAGTTGCTCTCTGTGCACCATTCAGAATGGACTTATAAGGAAGTTAAATAGGCCAAATATGGAGTTCAAATTAACATTACATGTTTTCGAGGGAAAGCACTTACAGTTTACTTGGCATTAATACAATGCACAGTGCCCTAAAGCCAGCACTCCTAGGTTCAAGTAAAAAGACAAAATATCTGGAGTGACCATAAAGAAAAGGTGAATTTGCTAAAAGTGTTATAGACTGTGCTTTTTTGCATGTTAAACTGTTTTATATACTTGTCTATTTTGGTGCACTTCTGGTTCCATCCTGTATCTAAGCATCCTTTCTTATAGCAGCTAAATTGTACTTGGTTATCTAGGTTAGGCATGTGCATCAATGTAAATAGGTAAGACTCTGTAATGTATAATTGTGTGTATAAATATTTTGAAAATTCTGTCACAGTTCTAGCAGTCTTGCTAATGGATATTCAAAGCATGCAGTACTGCTTGGAGTTTCCTGTCCCAGGAGTAGGCTGTAAGTGACAGCTGAACTCTCAAACCCATCACAACAAAATCAGTCATGTTTATGTCTTGTACCCTGTAAGAAGCATATGTCAAAGTAAAAAGGAATTTGTTGCAATTAATATTACCCACAGAAATGAGGGTCGGGTGAAATGTGGAGCTCATTTCCTGTATAAACAGTTACAGCTGTGTATGTGCCATAAGTAACCAGATGTAAGTATGAAACAGTAGCTACTGTTTTGCCAACCAAAGTAAGGCCTACTTACTGCTCAGAAGCTGAGCATGTCCAAGTTGGTGGAGTTGAGGTCACACTAATAGTAGGCACACTGATCGTCCTCTCCTTGGATCACTTTATGCTTCATTGAGGCCATTGAGTCGAATACACAGAATGGATGCAGTACAAGATCAGTGCGTAATTGGAAATGACTACTCCATAGCCACCATCTAAGCTTAATTAATGGCATTAAGTTTGTCTTATTACTTTATTTACCTGATTAAAAGTGATAGTTTTTTAGTGATAAAGGACCACCTCCACCTTTGGAAATTAAGTGTGTTTGCTGCATGTTCTGTTTGGATTGACCTGGACAGATTTTTTTCAGGTAACATAAAGTAATTAAATATAATGCAGTCTAGAGTTTAATTTGAACATTTACTTGAGGGAACTTACAGTCGATAAGCGAGTGTGTTGCTGTGCGCTTTCTTTGAACTAATAGTTGAATTACATTGTTTTTCTTCTGAAAACTATTGTCTGCTATAGTTCTACTTTTTACTGAGTCACTACTATATTGAGGGTCTGTGTTTCAGTGCATCCACCCACTACTGCCAGAAAGTGTACTGTGTACAGGCATTTCCACTTCCCTCAGTATTCATTGCAGGAATGCATTTATGAATTGCATGGAAGTATAAGAAGGGAAAAGATGATTTTGTTTAACACGTTTAAGTAATTTTCCTTTTACTTGTAGAAATGTCAGTTGATAAATGTTAGTCTAAGTTCTAATGCATTCGTTTCTGGTTTCTTATATTCAGGGAAGTTCAAGACACTGGTTCAGAATGTGACTCTTTGAATTCTTCCTTTGGAAAGAGGCAGTCTCCTCCGATGAGCCTTGAGCTGCACCAAATAGCCACTCCTCGAAAGATCTCTAAGGAGGAGGGCTCCTTTGAAGAACCATCAACTGGGGACTCTGCTTTGACTGCAGATATTTCAACCAGCTCTCCAGAGGTCTTGGGACTAACAGAAAGCCAAAGCATGGTTTTCAGTCCCGCCAGCAAAGTCTATAACGGCATTCTGGAGAAGTCCTGCAGTATGCATCAGATCTCAAGTGCCATTTCAGTCCCAAAACCTCCCCAGCCGTCCATTTTCTCTTCCCCTAGTGACAGCAAACCAGATGAAGAAGGCCTGGACAACTCATTGTTAAAGAACATCCCTCAGGACCTGTCTCATAATGGAGAGAAAAACAGAAAGTCATCCAAAATAAAGAGCCTTTTTAAGAAGATTTCTAAGTAAGCTCACTGAAACCTTAAGCAGTGGCAACAGTAGACTTGATTTTTCCTTTTTGTTTCTTCTTTTGGAATGTAGCTCTTTTGGGTCTTTCCAGACTGGATGCCATAGTACAATGCTCCTTAGTTCAACTGTGTAATATTTTAATGACTCGTAAGTAAAAGGTCATGCCAGCTATCACTGAAAATCACCATTAACAAGTTGATCGGTGTTTACAGTAGCTTTTGCTTATTTATTTCTGCTTTTAAGTTTTTAGTTACATTTTATGTTTTTAAAGCCACTTTGGACTTGCTAGCTTTAAAGGACTCGGAAGCCCGTGGGCTTGCAAAAGTTTCTCGTTTACTGGAGCATCTTCTTATCTTTCCACATAGCTATGACATTTTACATACTGGACTAAACTTAAAGGAAATAAAACTAATTGCACTACTGTTTTCCAGACTGGAAAAGTATCTCTGAAAGTGAAACTGTGTAGGATTTTAAACCGACGGAGCCTGGATGGGATTGTTTTCACTTTTAGATTTAATGGGTTTTTAAGTAGAGCCTAGAATTTCTAATTGAGAATTCTGGGAATGAAAACGTGCGCTTTTATTATGGGACGCTTCTCTAGATGCATTTATTATTATTATTTTAAAGGTTTGAGTCCTGCTGTAAAGACTACGATTCTTTTCAGGGCTTTCACTGTGATTTTACTGCATTGCAGGCTATATGGATCGGTAAAGGTAACTTAACTCGAGGAGGCGGATGAGGAGGCTCTTGATTCCTTATGCAAGTGATGGAGGTGAAACTTAAGGACTTCAGACATTCACATGCTTAAATTGGGAAAATATGGGCACTTGTTTACAGACTTTGAATGAATGCAAAAAAAGATATTTGGTTTGTGAAACTTTGTACTGTGGAAAAGGAAAATAAATTGGAGGCATTATTGTGTCTTGATCTTTTGTTATTGGTTCACCTTTCTGCTTATGAGCTATTTCTATTTTTTATCGGGTTCCTAGTATTTTGCCCTTTCTTCATTCTCTATACGGTTATATGTTCTGTCTGTCGCGTGTGTATCATTTTCCTCACTAATCCTGTTGATGGCAAAAGTTGTGCGCTACTATGCATAACTGTACGTTTTCACATTTTGTGTGCACACAAATATAATTTTATAATTGGTATATCGCCTGTACGGAAGCACAAGAGTGGCTTGTTCAATTGTGCAGGCACATGAGGAGGTCTTGTGCGTCCTTCTCGGGTATTACTGGACACGGTGTTTCCTTTTTTTTTTTTTTTTTTTTTTTTTAAACTTCGCATTGCTATCTTTGTGTCACTGTGCCAGTAGCAAAGTAGACAGATATATACATTTGTTCAATTTGCTAACGTGTACAAAAATGTATCTGCAGTTTTTACACGTTTGGTCGCAGCTTTGTAGTTAGGGGAAAACCCGAGTGTTACTGCCTTCCAATTAAGGTGCTTGTGGTGTGACATACACACTTATTTTGCAGCCACAAAGTCTGTGATTCCGAAAATCGCGTAATTTGTAAATGCAAAATATATTTTTAATATGTACAAAAATCCTATTTGGAAAAAGCCTTTCTGACTTACAAAAGTGCTTTTGCGACTGTCTGAATGGTCAGGTAGGTGCATAAAAAGGGCATCCTCTCACATGTGCGTTTAAAAAGGAATGTATCGGTGTTTTTTACCACAGGTGCATGGTTTCTGATTCGCAAAGAGGAACCCTATCCCTGTTTGGGCAACTTTTTATTTGGGCATCGGGAAAGCAGTTTCAATGGAAGCAGGCAGTAGTCTGCTCCTCCAAAAGTCTTCCTTAATGAGAGACATTTTTTATTTAACGTAGCTCTAGTCCCTTTAATGGGCATGGTCTGCTGTCACTTGCATGGCTACATTACTTCATTTACAGCAAATCAGAGGGGGTTGCAAACTTTATCTGTCTAATTAATATTCGTTAGGCTGGTCGTTTTGCGATCATCTGCGAATGTAGAGTTTGTGATGCAGCCTATTAGTACATAAGTCGCATCTCAGGCTGTCATTGAATAAAGGTAGGTGCAAATTAATTTCTTCAGATTGATCATACTGAATTTTTTTTAGAAGCAAATTATGCCACGGCTAAGGGTTTTCTCTTTATCTTATGAATTTGCCACATTTTCGAAATTTCAAATTTGAGATCCTCTGTGAAGCAATCTTCGTATGCAAAATCCAACAAGGTACCTGGCCATTAGCAAGTGGTGTGCACTTGATTTGATGTGTAACCCTGAAATACACCAATGTTAAGCTAACTCTTTGCACTTTCTGCAGATATAGTTACAACTGCTCTACAGATTTTGTGTCAGCATGCAAACCAGTAGAAGTTTTTCTTCCTAATGGATTCTTGAAGTCTGTACAAATTTGCATTTAATAATTGTTTTTCTTAGATTGTGATAACGTACTAGTAAATACAGAACAGAATAGTTATGATGGAGCTACATGTTTATACACGTCTAAAGTTGAGATGGGATGCTGGAACAAGAACAGCAAATGCAATTCTTCCTATTAATAGACTGCTCTTCACACCTACAAATTAGTCAAACATAAAAAGAGAAAGATGAACATAACTGATAAAGACGTCTGTGTACAGGTTTTACAAATTATTATTGTCTGGCAGGTATTTCATGAGTTGTGGCTATATACATTTCTAAATATTAGTGAAAAGGTTGAATAAAACCAGGACTTAATTTTAACTTTGAGTCATAGCCATTAAACCAACAAAACAGCAACCTTGAAGTAGTCTGAATTGAAGTAATAAATTGTTTGTCCCAGTGAAAGATACAACAGATAGTTACGAGTACTAAGAACAGAAGTATTAACACGTTTATTTTTTCCCATTGTGAGAGTTGTCCACTATATTACACATCACTGTCTTTCCCACTCTAAAAAATGTAAATAGCTAACTGGCAAAACAAAAATGAAATAAAACATCGGATGCTGGGGTTTGATGGTCGTCATCTTTGACATGGTAACCCATGGTGCATTCCATTGATAAGGAAATTCAAAGACATGAACAGTAGAACACATGGATAGAACTATGCATATATTTTATTTACTATCTCTTATTTTAATATATTAAATTTTAACCATAGTCTATTTTTTTAAAGAAAGGACAGTATGTCAGGTTGAAACTGTGGTTGACATCTTAGCAAATTGTTGATGGAAAACTGCATCTGATTCACAAAAATAAAGTGATTACTCAGCTCCTAAGGCTCAGAATTACAAACCTACTGTGTGGGTGAGTACAAAACTACTTAAGAATGAAGAATTTTCATTTTGTATCATGAGTGGATAATCCATCAATCTTGGCTCCTCCAACATCTACCATTATACGACGTTTGCCTCTACATATTATGCTCACCCCGTAAAGTCAAGTCTCTGTTATTTATTGGTTTTCATTTACTGGGTTATACCAAAGCTGTGTTTAGTATTTTGCAGATATGTAAAGTGCTACGAGTACTAAAATAGTTTAAACTTGAAATGATAGTGTCTATTTGTTTTCTCGAGTTAATCATAAGAAATGTATTGACTCTGTATTCTAACTGTAGCGTTTGGAATCTTAATCAACCAATGTGCTATTTCTATATATCAATGTATGATGTTTGCTTAAGTAAACTTGGCCATCAGCCAGTTGAAGTCTGTTATTTATGATAATTCCTATACAATGTTAAAACAGAACGCTTTAAAATAATACATTCCTAATTGAAAACAGAAACTGTATGGACTAAAGTAGTTATACATTATATTTGATACCACCAGTAAACCTTTTACACGGCTAGTGTTCATGTTTGCTTCACTAATTAATAAAGTACTTTTACATTGAAATTGTAAAGTGATCCCTGGAAACAGAGTGCAAAAATCTACATTAAATACATTAACATACTCCTAGTTCAACATATGCCACATGGGTATCATATCCTATGTGGCTGATTACATTTGCACATAAACAAATTAATTCTAACATAAAAACATCCATGGTAAAATGATGTAAATAATAGCAGCTTGAAGTGGAATTCCACTCCATCCAGAATTATGAATCAATCAGGTTCCCTTAAAACTTTCATATAGCTGTTTCTCCAAATGATAAGCTATTTGCTTGCTGTTTTACTGCCATAAGATTCGTATTAGGCTTTCTATCATATCCATGAAAGTTGGATGAGAGGGTCACCATTTGCACTTGCAACTCTTTAGGGCATTAAACGCAAATTATGCTTTTAGCTTCCAGAGTTGTAATAAAAGGTAACAGGCTATTTTTGCACTCTATTTGATGAACATCTGCAGATTTTTCTTACCTATTACTTCATCTTTTAATGATCCTATTGGTAGCTGATGTCAAAGCTGAGACATAAATCAGGAAGGCTGAACTAGCCACTCAAGCATTGTTGCTCGTGTACAAATCAATAGATGTGTTTTTAGAAAGTCAAAGTGCACCCTGCTATTGTATGTAAGTTGAAGCTGTAGCTTTTATGCAGTAGGCCTGTAGATTCCACAGCTCAACGTTTTCAAGAGACTCACAAAAGTAATACAGTTGGTAAGAACTAGCTTAAAGTTGAAAACATGCAAGGAGAACATTTTCTGCTTCTCAGGCCCACTTTGGATCCAAATGCTCGGTATTTGGTCTTAGACTGCTTTTGAATCTTACATCATAAACACAAAGAAAGACAATTGAACAAAACTCGAAAAAGTGCAAAAATCTATTGCTGTGTTAAATCATCTATTACCTAGTACTCTTGTGACATCATGATCGATGGTACTCGCTCTAGTCGATAGGTCGGCTTAGTCAAACGTTGAGGATGGTAACCATGTAGGGGTGTTTATTCTTTTCTGGGTGTACCTCTCATGTATCAGGAGTTTTGGGGGCTACTATGCACTCCCACAGGACTCGGGTGGCAACTAAGATAAGTGACGAGGGTGGGGGGGGGGGGGGGGGGGGGTAGATGTCTACTGGGCGATAACCCTAACACAGTATGCTGTTAGTTGCTCTTGGCAGTAAGTCACATCACGCAACCAGGTTTTCGCTTGGGGTGCAGGGTGGCTTCACCAGTGTATTGCAACCTGACCCTGGGACAGGAGTAATAACATTGTGGTCAAACATCAGACCCCATCAGAATCGTCCCTGATGTATCCCAAAAGAGCACCCAGCAGACACCTATGGGTCCTGAGTTCAGTGACTGAAGCAATGCCATCAAAGATAGCCAACCAGAAGCACTCCACTTCAGGGCACTCTCAGGCCAAATGGAGAAAGGAAGTGCCGTTGTGTCCGCACCTGTGCAGCTGGCATAATTTGAGAGCCCCACGCAATGTAACTGGGCGAGGTGCGCTACATTTAATGAAGGAATTTAATGTGGTAGTTGGGGGAAAGTGCTTTAGTCATTTTGCAGCAATTTCTCCATTGTGCGGCAGTGAGCTAGGGGTCCAAGACGGCTGCCCAGGTAAAGTTTACCCTGGGGATGCATATTAGCAAAACAAGAGATGATGGACAGAATGCTGAACTATGTGAACATTCAGCCCCCAGTCACAAATATATGGGTTTCATCCATTGTTTGTTTGCCCACCACACCACTCCAGTTTGTCTGTCTTTTTCTGTTCTTTGTGCCTTTGTCACAGTAAATGGGAAGGACATGCCCAGACATGGGTCCCATGCTCACTTCACCACTGGATTCAAGCTAGCCTGGCTGCTAAGGAGTGATATCCCATACCTGGTCCCAGGATGCTTGCTTCTGGTCCAGTGAGGACCTGGTCTGGCAGTTTGGGTTTGACTGTACCCATTGGGAGAAAGGTTAAGTCTGATTTGCATATGGCTGGGTCCAAACTGGGGTGGCGTGGCTGGCAAAAAAGCGATAGATTAAGCCCAGATCTTTGTGACTAGGGGTGAATGTTTGCATTGCTCAGCATTGTGTCTGTCATCTGTTCTTTTTGCCCCTGGGATGCACATAGGCACCCTATCTTGCATGACCACGTACAGGCACATGATCACTGTCTGCAGTGAGGGGTTGGTCAGGATCATATCCAGCACATGAAATGTAAGAGGAGCAGCAGGGAAATGTGTCGTAAAGCTCTCAAAGCATGGCCCTGAATCTAAAGTAAGTGAAAATGTCAACTTGTGCTGCTGCATTGCAGTCATGGGTTGCGCTGTGACAAATCATCACTCCGGTTATAAACGGCCCAGTGTAAGGAGCCATAGCTGGGTCAACAGGTGTGATACCCCCTCATTGTCTACTGCCGAGAGTTGCAGTTGGCCACTGAACAAAGTGTTAGGTGAGTTGAAAATGTTCAAGTGGGCCCAGAGTCGCATTCTATCCCATGCCCAGACTGTACTTGTGAAAGTGTCTATTTCAGCCCCAGGGTTACTGAGGAGGCAAGTATAGAGTGTTGTTTAGCAGACAGAGATCAAGTATGGAGGCCTCAATGGCCAGTTGGTATTGGAAGAGGGGGTGGCTGTATCCAATGTGCATATTCTGCTTGTGCACAGTGATAGTACAGTTACATGTCTGGGGTGCACAGTCTGCCTTGTTCGAAGGGAAGAGTTAGCGTTTCCCAGGAGACTCTTGGTTGCTTGCCAGCCCAAGTCAGAGTCACAAGCTGTGTGTGTAATTGTTTGATGACGCAGGCATTGAGTAGCAGGGGAATATTAATGAATAGTACAGGAATTTCGGAAGAGTGAGAGTCTTTGCAATGATGATTCTTCATGCAATAGAGAGGGGCAAACTGATCCAGAATGAGACCTGTGCTTCGAGTCATATCGTTGTTGTTCCTTAATTGGTGTTCCACAACTTGTCAATGTCCCTGCTGATACATATACCTAAGTAGCTAACCGGTTCATCCACCCATTGTATAGGGTATTCACTAATGAAGCAGTCCATCACAGATGTGAGTGGGGACAATAAATGATTTGGACCTGTTTTTGTTAGTGCCAGTGAGACCACCAAACCGGATCACCTCTCAGACCACTGGGGATATGTTGTCATGTGGGTCCCGATAGTATAGTTTGGCATCATCTGCATACATGGAGACTAGGATACTCCCTAGTGTGGAAGGCAAAGCCCCATGCATGTGTGGCGGTGGGGCAGGCGGGCCACAAACGGATCTATCACAGTGACAAAAAAGGGTAGGTGATGGAGGCAGCCTTGTCTGGTGCCCTGGCGATAGGGAGATAGGCAGTGATCTCACCATTAATGTGCAGCCTGGTGCATGGAAGTGTGTAGAGTAGTTTGATTGAGCCAATGAAATCAGGGTTGAGGCCTGAGCGTCCTAGAAGCTGGAACATAAAGGGCCACTTCAAGGAATCAAATGCCTTGCTGATATCAAGCAAGAGGGTTTACGGAGTGCAAATAGTGTGTGCAGGTTATGAGACATGTTTTGTCCAGGCACAAAACCTGATTGGTTCGTACGGTCGATGTCAGGCAGTAGTGCTGTCAGGTAAGTCGCTTCTAATTTTGCAAGAATTTTATCATCCATGTTAATCATTAAGAGAGGGCAATAGGAGTCTCAATGGTTGGGAGGTTTCCCATGATTTAGAATGGTGGCAATCACTGCCTCACACTGTGTGGGAGACGAAAATGCTCCAAACTTAAAGCCTCATTATATACCACCAGGTGGTGCAGTCAAGAATCTGGGCATATTTTGTTATAAAACTGGCAGTCAGGCCATCCAGTTCTGGTGCTTTATCCCCAGGCCTGCTCTGAATCGCCTGTACTATGTCTTTGGCCAAGAATGGGATATCAAGATACTGCTGATGCGAATGGTTGAGCCAGATGAGCTGAATAAGGTCCAAGAACTTGTCTAATTGGGCTAGGTCGTACATGTGCTATCTTGGAGTTGTATAGATCAGTGTAATAGCTCAGACCCTCCGGATCTGAGTGGGAATCCTGCCTGTCACCAAGTAACTCTGGGGTATAGTCACTAGCCCAGGGGTGGCTCAGCAGTTTGGCCAGCATCCACCCCACCCTGACCTCTTCCCGAAAGGGTTGGGCTGCAGCGTCTTTGCTAAGATAGTAAGTCTCTTGCAGAGCCTCCTCTTAATTCTCTCCAAGTTTCTGCTTGATGAAGACAAGGATCTCCACATCCTCTGAGAGGAAGAAGGCAGGCTTGAGCGCTTGAATATTAAATTCAAGATTAGTGTGTTCCGTTTGAATCACTTTCAACACCCCAGCCTGCTTACTGTATCAAACACGCTGAACGTAGGCATTAAAGTCCTCCCAGAGTGTGGAATGCAGAGGATACAGATTGTGAATATAGGGAGAAATATTCTACAATACTCAATCTAACCTCCTATAGGAATGTTGGATTGTGGAGAGCATTGGTTGGGAGTCTCCACATGGAGGAGAGATTCTGCATGTTGGGGATTGTGAGTTCAAGGAGATTAGAGGTGTGATCTGAGAGTGTCCTTGGGAGGTGTTCAATGGGCCTCAGCCAGGGAACTATATCTGGAGTGGCCTACCCAAAGTCCATTTTAGACCAGGTGTTGTGTGCCACTTTGCAAGTGCGCTCTCTATACTGGGATGAGCATTGCCACAAGTCAATAAGCCTGTGGTCTTATATTGTAAGACTCAGTTGAGCTGCCGCTCCAGGGTGCAGCTGTGTGGTGTTGCTGGATCGGGCTAGATGAGGCTCAAGCACTGCTTTAAAATCACCTCCCCCACAAGATTGTAGCAGTACCCACATTGGCAATGCGGTGCCAAAAGTCTGCAAAGAAGGCGGGTGCTATCAGTGTTAGGCCTATGGACAGTGACCAATGTGAGAGGGCCGCTCATGAGTGTGCCTTGTAAGATGACGTACCAACCTTGCATGACTCCGCAAGCATAGTTAGAATGTTCTGCGGCATGTCTCTGTGAACGAGCTAGCACGATGTTGGGGATGAGAAGAACTATCGTGGTGGAGTTCCTTCGAAAAAACAAATATCAATGTGATATTGACCTAGGTAAGCGTGCACCCTTGCGCTGATCATTCTGTCTGCATACTTTCCAAGTCAAACAGATAGTCTCAGCTTAAGGTGGGTGGGAGCACTGGGTGTAGGGCTTATACAAGGGTCACAGAAGTTGTACGGGATTTCAGGCAAGTCATGGCATACTGATGTGTGTGCCAATAAAAATAAAAAAAAGAACCCCCAAAAAAACTCCCACCCAATCTAGTTCAACCATCCTCAACCTCTCCCCTCGTCCTTAATATGAACATGGTAAGAAAGAATGTAGGAATACCTACCAGAGGGCACCAAGATGCCAAGTGAACAGCCCAGCAAGTCCAAGATGGGGGCCGGGACTGCAAGGAGATGTAAAACAGAGGGCTTTGTGGCCAATGTTGAATATCGTGTATGAGGGTCATTCCAGGCTGAGTCAGACACAGGCAATAGGCTGCAGCAAGTAACCTCACTAGACCACAGTTGGGCCCCATGGCATGCAGATCAAGTCTGTTTGGGTCCTCAGCCTCAGGAGCGAGTTTCCAGCAAACGGCATGCTCAGTTGCAGACATTGGGTACAGGGCATTTCCAAACAGAAAGCAGAACAACTCCTCAACATAGGTGTCCATTTTGTCCATAGAAGTTGATTTTCGGACCCCCACGGATGTGGAGGTTATTCTGTGGAGATCAAGCCTCCAAGTCATTTTAATGGGCGAGCGCAAAGCGCTCCGTCCATGATGTAATCTCTCTTTGGGCTTCATAACACGCCCAGGTCACGTCAGTCACTTTCATTGATTCTTGAGCTTGCTCTTTAAGATCTGCTTGCTTTAATTTGTTAAAAGACCTGCATACGTCATGCCTTTTCCGGTGTTTAGCCCACCTACACAGCACCGGTAAAGTACTGAAACCATTCGAGGCTCAATGTTTTCAGCCCGGGTTTCCGGACTACTATATTTGTTTATTTTCCCCACAGTGCAATCGCGCTGGGGTTTACATAGCGTGATCGCTCTCCGTTTTTACATTTTCAATTTCAGCGCGATCGTGCTGCATTTTACATAGCTCGATCGTGCTGTTTTTGTTTTCTTTTAATTTGGGTCAAGAAAAGTCCGTTAGGAATTTACACCGCAAATAGCTCTAACAAGTGCAAATGCGAGCCCTGATGCACTGAAAATGCTTGTTTTTATTACCTACTTGACCTTTCCATCCATCCCAAAAAGGTGCACATTGGTGGATCTGTGAACATCCTCCACCTCTGAAATTACCTCGACCAAGGCAGTGGATCCACTGTGCTTGTACATTCTCTCCTTCATATAGTCCAGGTGCATGGTTAGCGTATCGATTATGAGGGGTCTATGGTGCTGAGGCTGTGCCCAAGGTCCATGAGCATACCCAGAGTCACCATCTTGCGGGCCAGAAAGGGCAGTTTCCGCTGCCTGATATCCTGTTTGCCCATTGCAAAGTGGGCGAGGGGGCATTCAACGGAGCCAGTGTTCACAAGTCTAACACAATCTGGGTCTCCCAAAACTCCTATGTTCTGTGGGCCAGAGAAGACCTGGGTGTCACCACAGCCCTCAGCAAGGAAGCCCAGGCATCACTCCAGCTCTCTCAGGGCCAGCCAGTGTCAGGGGTGTCTCATTGCGCAAACGATGTTCTGAGCGGGCGAGGGCCACCCCAGCTAGCATCAGAGGGCCGACCCAGCCCTCTGTGACTGTCAGCACAGTTGAGGTGGTGGGCAACAGCAGGCCAACCACCCCAGTGGCCCCTTTGTGGTGAGCTAAGACGCCTGCAGCCCCACTGGAGCACAGCACCCCGCATAGGCAACACAAGGGCCACAAGCCTACCGCCGACATACCCCAGAAAAGGGGGCCACAGGACACAGTCCGTCTGCAGAAGGTGTCATGTCCCTGATGTTGAGTATGTGGGCTCAGCAGCCAGATTCCTTGAGGCTCCCACACCAGGTAGGATGCCAAACCTCCTGTCCACAAGCTTCAGGTGCAGCTCCAAAACCGCCTACCCCAACTGACCAAGGCAACCCGCCCCATCCCAACCGAGAAAGTACAGGCCACTGTATATTTGAGGGCCACGATCCCTGAAAAGTGAGGATTTTAACAGATTGCTGCCTTCTTGACCTTCAGAGCCACATTAAATAGCAGTCATCTTGCTGCGCGCTTTATGGCGACCCCGTCGGAGCTTTCACAAGGTTAACTAGCTCACACAAGTACATGTATATATTTAATATGTGTAAAATACTTTAAAACTGTCTTATCTTACCTACATTTTAAATAGTCTTTAGCTGTTAGTGATTTCATTAACAGATATTTAGTATATCTTTACCAACAATTGTCATGTTACTACTTATTTTTTATTTCCTTTAATATACTCATTCAAAATTCGGGGCAAACATTATCAGTATTTAATTTGCACTCAATATTAAATAGTGTTGCCATTGGAAGTCCTGTCAAATATAAAATAATAATTTAACTCTCACACTTGCAGTTTCAAATGTATTTGATTATTGATAAATATTCATGAACATGCATGAATAAAATAAAATTAGTAACTTTTACAAAATCAATTATTTCGGAACTTTAAAAATTCAGCAATTAAAATCACTGCCTGTTTATCCCCCCACATCAATATAATATCATCATACAACAATCAAATTAGTTGGTAAACACCCCTTATTTGTTAATTCCATATATAAAAACAATTAGAAGAGCAAATAATTATGATGCCAAATAGATTTAGAAAATGGCCCTCAATAGCACAAACTTTGGACACAGCATTTGCAAAATTTAGTGCAGGTCAACATTTTTTCAAAACCAAACCTCTTCAATAAAGGAAACAAAAATGGTACAGTTTCGAAAGAATCATAAAGTTTACAAACAAGGCAAAATGAAGCTTAGACTGGGGTGAGCAATTTTCGCAGAACTCAATGCCATATCATTGTTGCCTAAAGAAAAAGAAATTTGGAAATAATTAGTACCCAGTGTGAACTTAGTAAGGAGCGCTCGCTCCCATATGTTTGGTATTATATCAAGATAGTGTTCTAGTCCAGCAGTCGTCTGAATCATTATAGGATCATATAGAAGTTCTATAGGGAGGACCTGGCCTGGCAGTTCGGGCTAGACTGTTCCCATGAGGAACAGGGTCAAGACTGATTTGCATATGGCTGGGTCCGAACTGGGGTGGCATGGTGAGCAAAAGAACGATGGATTAAACACAGATCTGTGACTGGTGGTGAGTGTTTGCATTGTCAGCACTCCGTCCATCATCCTTTTGTGTTACTAATGTTGCCCTAAGTGGGAAGGGTATGCCCAGACGTGGGTCCCTTGCTCACTGTGCCACTGGAATCAAGCTAGCCTGGCTGAAGAAGGGTGATACCCTGAAACCGGTCTCAGGATGCTTGTTTCCGGTCCAGGGAGGACCTGGCCTGGCAGTTCAGGCTAGACTGTTCCCATGAGGAACAGGGTCAAGACTGATTTGCATATGGCTGG
The DNA here is from genome assembly GCF_031143425.1 of Pleurodeles waltl. Lineage (NCBI taxonomy): Eukaryota > Metazoa > Chordata > Amphibia > Caudata > Salamandridae > Pleurodeles > Pleurodeles waltl. Next base: position 1,081,360,617 of record NC_090437.1, on the reverse strand, counting down.
GTCCGAACTGGGGTGGCATGGTGAGTAAAAGAACAATGGATTAAACCCAGATCTGTGACTGGGGGTGAGTGTTTGCATTGTCAGCACTCCGTCCATCATCCTTTTGTGTTACTAATGTTGTATAGAAGCTCTACCAAGAGGCGTTTAAAATTCACACAACGTCTCTCTCCAGCTGTCTAACTTCCATAAAGGACTGCTTGATCCACAACTTATCCTTTACAAATATCTGGCCTAATGATGTCAATAGGGAAAGTCTACCAAGTTCTGCTGTAATAAGCTTAATATAACAGAGTCAGGGAATTTTGAGGCAAAGTCATAAGATAGACAATCTTTTACTGTATTTTTATTTAAAGGTGAGCGCCCATTACACCAAATTGAGATCTACGGCAGCAGTGGACCTAATTTAATCTCATCTTTCACAGATTCTGACTGTAGCTTCATGGGCAAAAAAATGTGCTGCCCGATGGTAGTGGCAAGAAGAGTTGTCAAAAGCAATGCTCCACTTGGAGGCTTCTTACATCACTATAACCCAGATACTGTACCATATTTAAGGTTAGGATGGCACTTTTATATTGTAAATTTCCAACCGGAGGACTATAGGCCCATTGCCAGAACTTGGGGCTAGATTAAACAGAAATCTATCTACTTGCGAGAATAATTGCTTCCTACATGTAAGATATGGAATCCATGTGATAGCAGAGACAAAAATTACCATCAAGTAAGGGAAAGAATTAACTTTACTAATAGGTTTATCCTTAACTGAGAAACATCGTGACCATAGAGTTAGGGTGCCTCTAGCCAAAATAAAGGTTTTAGACAGATTTGTCTTCAGGCCCAAGTTCTCCATAAAAATGACAAATGAGTCTACAAGTTTCTTTTTGTGTACTGGACACCAAAACTGCGTACAACAGGGCAGACAAATTCTTATTTTTAAAAACTGACATGTTCTGCCCCCGCTCCCCTGCAACTTAGGTGTTAACATTATTAATATAGAGGTGAAATAGGATGGGTACTAAGATAAATCCCTGGTGCACACTAGTGGCAAACATATGAGTTGGTACATTCTCCATGCTCCCCAAATCTTACTGATGTGGCTAAATCAAGGTATGAAGCATGGAGAAAAAAACACCAATTCGAAGTCCATTCCTATGTCATAAAAGCCCCCCCTAACTTGGACCTGTTTTAGCTTTGGCAAAAGTATTTTTACTTATTAACTGATGTAGGTTCAGGCATTGTTCAAGGCTACCCAGTCCCTCTCTAAATCCATACTGGACTTCAGATAGAAAGTTTTATTTAGCTGTCGATGTTAACATTCTACCAAGGTCAAGCCTCTTAGTAATCTTTACTTTGGAGTCCAGGAGAGAAATGGGAAACCAACTTTTGCAAGCAGTGTTTAAAATATTTGTGATAATTGGGTCAGTATTGACTTTGTATAAATCCACAGGCACTCCATCTGGGTATGGAGCTTTAAGGTAGGCATTTGTGTACAGCTTCTACTTTATGGAGCTAAAACTGAATTGGAAATGGGCAAGCAAATCAGAGCAGTGGTCAGTGTCTGGTGTTCAATACATTTTTCCAAAATGCTCTACCCATTGTTCGTCCCTAAAAAGATATTCCAAGGCTGGCATTGATGAGTTAGCTATTTTTCTTGTGGTGGCAGCCTTCTGAAATGGCCAGGTATCTTTTCATACTACAAGTGGTAACCAAGTTGTCCTTTGCCTCTTTATAGAGGTCATATTTGCTCTTTAGTAAAGTATCCTGATGAGCAGTTTTGCAACTAACAATTTCCTCTCTGGGTTGGTGGGGTATTTGAATCAGGAGTTCTAATTGGCTATTAGAGCAACTTCCTTGTATTGCTGCTCAGTTTTGTAAAAGCATTAGTAACTTTAGTTGGTCTAAACTCCAGGGAAAATCACTGATATACCACATCCAGGTTGCCCTCTAGCAGTCCGAACAGTTATCGATTTGTGATCTTCCCGACTAGCCTTAACCCGTTATTCTTTACGGAAAGTTGAGGGACCCCTCCCACCCCCATCCTCATTACAGAAATGCACAGATTAATCAATGGTGCAGCTCAAGAGACCACCAGAGGATACCACCCTCCAAAAATACAAATTCTTAGATAAAAAAAAATATAAAATAATAATCAATGGTGGATCAGCAGCCCCGTTCAGACAAAAGTGGATATCTGGCAATTATTCATCTCTGCAAGATCCTTAACATTACATAGGTCATAGGCAACCAGATAGTTAAAAAGCATGTTACCTCTCTCAGGTAACATTCCACCAGTGAAAATTATTTTTTTACGTAGACATATGCCCAATTTTGGCATTGAAGTCTCCCCCCACCAACACTGTTATTCCTGTAGATGCACGTTACAATGATAGATGCATATTAGCAATGACAACACTTGGAAATTTAGATTATCCGCAGTGGGAACATGAATTGTTAAAAATAATTTAAAAAATGTGAAATCGCCTGGCTGTTTTTAGCTGAAATACCTGAATGAAATCCATACTCATCAGAATCAATTCCTTATCACATTGCAATGTAACTCTAAACCAGGTTGTTAAACCATTCCCAGTTCGACCCAAAGGTGAGGCCAGTGGCATTATTGAATAACAAGGATATCCATCCCAGCTAACTTCCCCTGTGGCATATTCCTTTTGAAGCATGACGGCATCATATGAATGTATAAGGCTTAATCAGTTATCTACATTACATTTAGAAGAAACACATGCAGTATTCAAGCAGATTGTATTTAAATTAGAAAATGTGTGTGATACAGAATTATTCTATGTATTACTAACAGCAAGCACAATTAAATTTAGGGCTTTAAATGAGGAAGGCATCCCAGGTGCTGTCTGACAATAGTTAGGCACCAAACCTGACAGAGACACAAATTATTTGGTAGTGGGATTTGGGCATCAGGTACCTGAGGAAACAGGGGACGAGTAATAGAAAGGCATGCTGTATAGTAGGTTGGAGATGTTCATAGAAGTGGCCCAACGAAAATGTCTGGATTGGCCTAGATCATGTAAACCCTTGATGGTGTTGAGCCAAACGATTCCTGGCCAGGTGAAAGTAATTGAAGGTAACAAGGATGCAATCCACACTACATGTTCTAGGTGAAGGACCTATCCAAGCCACTCCGTGGACCATTAAGATCTCATAGCTATGACTGTTAAATTTGGTGTTGTTATTCAACCAGTGAGTGATCTTATTATTTAACTAAGTTGTGCTCTCTACAGTCTATAGGGCTAAACATGGGAAATTAGCCAAAATGTAGTAGAAGTATGAGCGAGCTGCTGAGGGCAAATACATTCTGATTGCAAATGGAGGCTGTGTGTGTGTGTGTGTGTGTGTGTGCGCGTGTGTGTGTGTGTGTGCGTGTGTGAAATTGTCTCACATTAGCTCCCATTGTTCCTGACCTCTCATGGAGGGCTGAACAACACTAACTGTTTTTTGCGTTGCAGGGCCATTATTCTCAGACTATGAAACTACAGATTGAGTGTCGAAAATGCGATTACTGGTTTGGTGGGGTGGGGGGGGTTGGAAGGGGGTTAGACCCTACTAAAGCAGCAACCACAATTCTTGTCCGGATGAAACACAAGCAAAAGCCAAATAAACCTGTGCAGAGTCTTGGGTAGCTTGGCACAAAAGCAGTGAGACTTAACTTAGAGGCAATGTGTAAAGTGTTTATGCAGTACTTCAAACAGTGATAAAGGAAAAACAAAACACAAGAAAAATCCCACCCAATTTAGAAAAATACAGTAAAATTTAATGAACTGAGATCATAACAAAAATCCAAACAGTCCAACCGGCGATATACAGTTTTAAAGATTTTAAGTGGAAAATATTGCCTAGAAGCACAAAGGAAGCGCGATGCAGCAACTGTGGTAGTCTGGTTGCACTGGACCAGGAAAAGTTACAAGTTCAGACTGACCAAGATGGAGTGCGGGCCAGATACATGGAACAAGTTAGGCTAGCTGAACAAAGTACCCCTAAATCCTGGTTTACAGTGCGTTGTGAGATCAAGTGGCAAGGATGTGTTCCACAGTCGTGGGTCTGAGGAAGCTGCAAGACTGTGATGTGGAGTCTTGCGTTGTTGAGGATGCTGTCGGCAAAGGGCTTGTGATACAAAGTCCTGAGTTGAAGGTGTGTTGCGCATCAGTGGTTCCGAAGAAGCTGAGTGGCTGAGATGCAGAGTCCTGCTTAGTCTTTGAGGATGCAGTCGATGAGAAGGTCTGTGTCAAAGATGCGTTCTGCAGCGGTGTTTCCGAGAAAGCTGCTGGCCGCAATGTGAGGTCCTGCATCAGGGATGTGTTGCACAGGGGTGTTTCTGACGCAGCTGCTAACAGATTTACAGCTCTGCATCGGTCCTGCTCACAGGACCACAGCTGGGCTGGCAGAACACCTTCAGGCCCACTCTCAAGATGCCACTACTTGGGGGCAAAAATCACAGCAGAATGAGTCCAGGTGCTGGGTTCTAGGTGGGTGAAACCTTTTCTATTCCTGAGGCTCTGTTCAGGTAGCCATCCAAGGAGCCATTGGAGTCACTCTAGTAGTCCTGAGATCAAGATGCTAGTCTAGTTCTCTCACTTAGGTAGCAGGGCAACAGAGTAGCAGGTTTTTTTGCAGAGCAGAACAGTACTTCTGAGCCTTCAACAGTTCCAGAGGTGTACTGAAGAGTTGGGTCAGAGGGTCAACTATTTATACCTGGTACCCGCTTTGGTGTAGGAATAGGTTGTGGATGTTTCCACCCCCAGAGGTGTTTGGAATTTCTAGCCTCCCTCCTCTGGCCCCAGCTTGTCTGCGAACACAAAAAGACCAGTGTCAAACCCTGGGTGACATTGCTCAGGCAGTGGCTTTGTGATGTGCCAGTGTGGTGAGTGACAGCTCCTCCCCCTCATCAAGTTAGAGATGGCCCATCCTGCCAGCTACTATCCCCTTTCTCTCAGTCTGTCAAAGATCACCTGTCAGCTACACATAGTCATGTGACATAGGATACAGGCTGCATGAACCAAAGGGTGGGACAAGAAAATCCTAAGATCCAATTGTACCTTTAAAAAGGGTTTTAAACTACAATTCTTTAGACATAAAACTCTTACCTACCTAATGTTATCCTATAGAATAGACAGGTCTTCCAGTTGTGAAAAACTATTTTAAAAGTTTTATATTTGTACCAGAACTTGTATAACTACATGGCTAACTCTTTAAGTGCACTGCTCCCTGCCATAGGGGCCTAACCTAAGGATGGCTTGTATGTATTAAAAAAAAAAAAAAGGTTGAGGGCTGGTAAATGGTTTATTTTTTCAGGTCAAGATAGCAGTTTAAACTGCACGCCCAGGCATCAGTGAAGGTCCTGGGACAGGTTTAAAAAGGCTTCTTGAGTCTTACATTGCAGACCTACCGGCACTTCACGATTTTAAACTGTTGGAATGGTAAGCTCCATCTAGGTTGACCATGAGACTGCCCTAATTTTTCAAATGCTTCGGGCATGGGAGGCCAATGTGGAAGCATTAGAGGACGAGGACTGAGGCCTTGGGTGCTCCAAGGAGTGCGGCCGTCAACACTTGGCTCTGGCTGGTCCAGCTTAAATAGCAGGACAGGGTGTAGTATACGCATCGCCTGCTGTGGAGGATGAGGGTGATTACCTCCCCTGCTTGTCTAATGTGTGCAATGGAGGAGGGTACATTTCTTCACACGGTGCGAGGCTGTCCCTCATTAGATCATTTTTGGAGCCGCATAACATCATGTATGGGCGATGTTCTAGGTTGATCAATCCTGAAGGGCCCATTATGCACTTGTCTTAATGTCTCCAACACACTAGGGGGTAATCAGTACAAGGTGTTCTTACTGTTTCTGGGCTAGACTTTGGCGCAGTGGCATATAGCGAAGGGGTAGAAGCTGGCGGTCCCCTGTTCCCTGGCGCGGTGGAAGAGTGGCGTGGACCATTGCATGGGCCTAGAGCTGGTGGTGTGTAAAGGCTGGGAGTGTCCAAAGAAACCATGAGCAGACTATAAGGGTGTGGTGCTTGAATCCACCCATTCACCACAACAAATTCTGAATGATTCTATGGGTCAGGTTGGGGGGGGTAGGGTGGACAATGGGGGATATTACATGGGAGAATTGGTCATCAGGCTTATCTGTTGTATACTCTGTAGTGTATTTCTGGACCAGGGGGCGGGTTAGGTTTAGTTATACAGGTGTATGCAGGTGTGCTTCTTCCTTATATTTTTGTTTATTTTTACAAATTGTTGGCTGGCAGTCTATATGTCCTTGAAAAATCATTAACATTTGTTAGAAAAAAGGCTACTTAAGTATGTGGCACCATAAATGCTGCAGGACCACTAGTAATGTTTAATTTACAGGCCCTGGCACATGTAGTACCACTTTACTAGGGGATTACAAGTAAATTAAAGATGCCAATTAGGCATAAGCCAGCTTTACCATGTTTAAAAGTGAGGTCACAAGGGCTTTAGCACTGGTGATCAGTTGCATAGTGTGCAGAGTCCTAAAAGCCTACAAAGACCAATTCAGAAAGCAGGTTGGTGAAGGCAAAAGGTTTGGGGATAACCCTGCCTAAAGGGCCATGGCCAACAATGAGTGAGCAGAACTTCTTTCAGTGGGACGCCTAACTCCTGTGTCGCTGGATCAAAGGTGGAGGTGGTGGGTAAACGGGACCCAAAAGGCTAGAGCCTACTATGAGTGGTTTGGGGAAAAGCCCATCGATGGTACCATGACTTTCGTACAAAGGGCAATGGCTAATCACTAAGAGCAGTTTAATTATGGTGCAAATTAATTCAATATCGTTAATGTCACTATGGACGTATTGGAAGCATAATTTAAGGAGGAGATAACGTTTTCTTCTTCAATATTTTGATCTTTGATGGGTTCCTGTTTACGCTTCACAGCTGGCCTTAAAGTGTATAAAGGTGACAGACCAGACAGATTAGTCCTTAAAAGGCAAAAATAGATCTTGACATTCAGTACTAAGATGACAGGGTCACGGTGAACTTGAGCTGTTTTCTGAGCCATCCACTTTGAAAACTGGATGGGAGCCTCAATTCAAAGGCACCTATCTACTAGCTCGATTTCTTTTGTTACTACTCCCATTGCACGTTCCAGAAAACAGATAAATACCGTACATTTGGATTTCCTTTTGGATTTTCCTCTCATGTTACGCTTGCCCATCTTCTAGTGGTATAGGTGAAAGAAGGATACCCCAACCTGCTCCAGCCACTGATGGCGGCAGACAGGCTCGGGCACATCGTGCACTGTGGGACATCTAATGGCGCTATGTAGCTGGACAGGTAGTTGTGGGCCTTGTAGTTGGCCCCACCAGAGCTGCAATGATGCCTTAAAACAGTCCTGGTTGCAGGAAACGTGATGGTGCTTTGTAACACTATGCCCCACCTCCTGCTGACCAGTGCCTAGTTGTTGCCCTCACCAAAGCGGGAGAGATCTCCAAACACTCTTGTACATAAATAGGAAAACATTATAGTTTTTTTTTGTAATCATGTGCGACTACTTTTCACATTCTCTCAACACGAATCACTCAATCCCTCTTCCTAGTATTAGATGTCCCATAGTCAATACCCCCAAAATTCTTCAACATTGTACTTTGTAACAACATGTTGTAGTGTTGCATAGATCGCATAAGCCCTGCAAAAGGGATTCACATGTTTAAAGGTTTGTAACCCTGGACTCCTTGGGCTACAAGGAAACAAATATGTATGCATGTCTTCTAAGTATATGATAGGCCTTCCTTATTATATTATTGATGAAGAAACGTGACCCAGTCCCCCCACAAGCTATCAATTTTTCACTATGTTGCCTTTAAGGAAGCACCTAGCATAAACTTCTAGTAGACTTTTGTAAAAACCTATGACTACCAGATCATTTAATCAGTTCTTTTCAGATTATCGAGCTAACAGGCTCACTACTGGCATCCGGTGAGTAAAAAATTAGAGATTTGTGTCCTGTTTAGGTGTTTTCAGTTTGTCAGTTTTTACCTTTAAAGGGCAAGTTTATCACATTGACCTTGATATTCACTTTGACAAACCTGTATTTTTACACTTTTGGGTATCCCATGGAAACTAATCAAAGAATGCCCAAAGGCATGTACAGTAGTATCCATGCTCATTGCCTGGATAGCTCGAACCCTCTTGCATTATTTGATGGTTTCATTAGGTGTGAAAGAACCACCACACCTGGATAGCAGATCACTGTACACTTCGGACATGCACACCAAAACAGATAAAACAAAATTTGTGTGGGGATAAGCATATTATATACAACATGCCTATATTTTGAGCGGAAACTAAGTAAAAAGATCAGATGTAAGTCTAAAGCAAGAGGGACCTTAAAGTCGAAGTCAGTGTACCATGAAAATTAAGGAAATGTAAAAATGGTGTGAGGGAGTAAGTAATGTCAAGTCAGGGAGAGAAAAAAAGGGAAGGACAAGTAGGGACTTGCATAGAGAAGGAAGCACAAACTACGTACTCTAATGTGGCCCCTAAGGAGAGGAAATTGAAATTGTGTATATTGAGGTCCATCAGCGAAGACTGAACAAAAGTGGTGCTAAGTGTTTCTTCAAAGGTATTTGAGAGACTGTGGCACAGAACTCTGAAATGCTAATTCCATAACATACCGTAAAAGCACAGGCTGAAAAGATGATAGAATGTCGATTCATAGATTGACATGAAGAGAATCAGGATTTCATTAAAGACACGGAGGCTAACATTATGCATAACCTTCCAACTGCCACTCCTGTAGCAGCACCTTTTAGGCATTTACATAACAAAGACATATGACCGAATTAGAATCTTAACAATCCATAAATAACAGAGCAGTAAAACAGTTCTCCTTTCTTAAATACTGCTTCTGTTCAGATAAGTATCTAATTTCTTGTATTCATTCTAGAGATGTATATGGTGTGTTTATGACTCAAACTTCTAGTTTTCAGAAGTGGAGTCTGAATGGTTTGTGGAGCTCTGTAATTCATTGGTGGGCTTGTTTATGTGATAGAACAGTAGATTTTACTATTGTATTTTAAACACTAAGGATTTTCAGGACTTAGTATCTATTAGTAAGCCTGTCACTGTGGTAACCTCTTCAACAGGATCGCTTTGAGTAAACAGTCAAATTGAATATATAATTTAGTGTGTGTTAGTTGGACGTGATCTAGACTTGACTGATGGTGTTCCATAATCAAATATAAAGAACGTGTGTCGAGAATAGTTGCACCTAATATCGGGTGCAAACTAATCAGAGCTCACGTCACTAATGTTTCTTCTGTTTTCAGTGCGGTTGTTAATTTTGAACACAGAGTGAGTGGACGTGAGCTGTTTGTTTTCTTCGCATTTCGCGTCATTACTTAATGGGCATGCACACACTGTTTCAAGCTGAAGCAGCACGTGATCCATATCATGAACGGTGTTGCTGGTATTGGAAAAAAGGGTATTTCTTACATCCCACTGGAGTATTGAAATTATGCAGAGAGAGTGTTTGTTAACCTTTTCTGTTTATTTTGATGGGGTGGTACTCCTAATTTTGGAGGACGGTTGATAGGGGTGTTTTGCTGTTTTCAGTTCTGTTGAATATTTGATTGTTTTCGTAAGGGGGGAGGTGTGGTAAAACACAGTTAATCAATACGGTCCACAAATTTACAATACAAGTGTACAAATAACTCAAAACTTCCCTACTCACCCAACAGAGAATACTAGCTACCTGTTCCCCTCCACCTCACGCATTCTCTAACAGGACCAGCTTATTACCTTCCACAACTAAACACTCAACAGGATTACAGTTTCTTCCACCTCTACTGCATTGGGGTGTGACCACATACCCCCATCACCATACACCTAAGTAGAACCAGGGTCTCACCTACCCTCCACTGCATTGGGGTGTAAACACGTACCCCCATCACCATTCACATAAACAGAACCAGGGTTTCACCTACCTCTACCGCATTGGGGTGCAACCACGTACTCCCATCAACCTTTGCTCGAACAGGACCTGGGTTTCACTTACCTTCTGCTACATTGAGATGTAACCACTTATCCCCTTAACATTGGGCCTAAAACACTGCCCCCACATCCTTAACCCTGTAGTAAGGATTGACACATATCACTGGGGTGTAACCCACCTAACATTGGGCTTAACACACTGGCCTCACATCCTTAACCCCATAGGAAGGACTGACACTTCACTGGGGTGACCCCGCCCCACCCCTCTTAACATTGAGCTTAACACACTGACCCCACATCCTTAACCCCCTAGGGAAGGATGGTCAAAAACACAATCCCAAATACGGACCAAGATACTAATATCACTACATTAAAATGTCACTCTGCACATGTGACTCTAGCATCCATCCTCAAATTATGTGTCTCTAAAATCAAGCATGGCTTTAAAACCTCAGCCCAATATACCCACACAGAATATGGTAAGCGAAATTTTATGTTAAAATAGCTTTATGGTGCACCTCCCATGCGTAACATACATGCCACGACTCAACAACTTAAAAACACGTCAGTAATGGCATAACATTTCTCAATTCAATACACATTAATTTCAGCAGTGGCAAACATTGTCAGCATAAACATAACATTACTCAATTCAACCCAACGCATCTTTAAAATCCAGTATAGCATCATTGTAAAATACACTCAAGCAATGTATGGTATTGAGTAAAATGCACATTACAGTATATCTAAAGTTAAATTATTCTCCAGAATAGTCAAATACTCCACGCCGGTGAGCGACTTCTCACCCGAATACACTGCCACTGTACATTTGATTCCATTTAAATGCAGGCACATTTCTATATCCTCGTACCAAAAATTGGTACACCTGCTCTCCACTGCACATGAGCTGTTCCCATGTGCCAGGTTGGCGCTCTAGTCTTCCTCTCAGAAAACTTCCTGGAAACAGATCAGGTACCTAGTGACCTCTCTTGCAGAGTAGAGGGTGGGGAAACTCAGCAACCCAGTCAACAGGAAGACTGTAACTGGTACTCACAATGTGCGCCCTTATGCACAGTGCTTCAAGTGGCTGCTGCACAGGTTCACTCTTCAGATAGTGGTTAAATGCTGACACCAGTTGTTCCTCCAACTGACTTTCCACTAGGTTGACAAATGTTCAATGCCATACATTTTTTCACTCTGTACGTACACACACACACACACGTACACGTACACACACACACACACACACACACACACACACACTCTCTCTCTCTCTCTCTCTCTCTCTCTCTCTCTCTCTCTCTCTCTCTCTCTCTCTCTCCCCTCTCTCTCTCCCCTCTCTCTCTCTCTCCCCTCTCTCTCTCTCCCCTCTCTCTCTCTCTCTCTCTCCCCTCTCTCTCTCTCTCTCCCCTCTCTCTCTCTCTCTCTCTCTCTCCCCTCTCTCTCTCTCCCCTCTCTCTCTCTCTCTCTCTCCCCTCTCTCTCTCTCTCTCCCCTCTCTCAACATACCCAGTCCATACAAGCAGGTACAACAGATATGGCGCCGTGCACAGCTGAGCAGACAACCCTCTCAATCTGCAGGCCACTGTACTTTGTGTTTGCTGCGCACCTAGTAGATTAAACAGCATGCCTTCTGTTAAACAGGTCACACACCCTCTAACATCTGTTGAGTACAGGCTGTCTGGTAAAAAAGACACTGGTGGGGCTTCCAAGGGTATTGTTCTTCACTTCAATCTTCAGTTTCTTTTGCATCATATTTTTCTCTCAGATTTTCAATCTCTCTTCTTTTGGTTTTCTTCTGTAATCTGGTTCCTCCTTAGATTTTCTGTAGGTTCAGTTTCTTTCTTCTTTCATGTGCTAAGTCTTTCTTAAATCGTCGCTAGTGTTGTAATCAATAATGGATACTCGAAGGTTATAAAAGAGGTAGATTACTAGCTTAGTTGTAGGTTACAGATAAAGCCCCACCAGGAGCAGCATCCTGCCACTCAATCCAACTGTCCACTCATCCAAGCACAAACACCGTCAACATTCCAACCATACAATGACCTCGCTTACTGGTTGAGCAGCAGGGAACAATAAGGTAGTGGAGAGAATGCATAAGATAGAAAGATGCCGCAGCAGTATTGTAGTGGATTATTTAATTTGACAATGACATCAGAGGAGGCTAATGAAGATTTTTCTACAGGCGACAGTGGTTTATGTGAAGAGAATTTGAAAAGGTTCATTCAGAGTGAAGTAAGGGCTTCTGTGTAGGAGATAGTGGATATTGTGATGGAGGGAAGGAATATTGAATCGACACAGGAATTTTGATCCCTATCAGAGGAGAAGATTAAGAAAAACAGGAAAAAGTTTAGGAAAACTAAGCACATGGTAAAAGAAAAAGTTGGACTGAACTCCATGAGGAAGGAAGGTACCCTTAAACGGCATACGAAGAGAAAGTGTCTTAAGTGGCACACAGGATCAGTCTGATGATGAATTTTTACATAATGATTATAGCCTGTTGTCTAAAGGTGGAAAGGAATATGATGAATATATATTGGATTTGCATCAGGATGCTGATTTAAATGAGGATATTAAGGAGAGTGCTAATACTTAATCTAATGTGGACAAAAAAAAAATCTTTGGGCGAGGACATGTTCTGTCCTTATAATATATGCGATGCCATGCTGGTGTTCCAAAAAAAAAAAAAACACTGTTTGTCAAGGATGATTCTTCGTCAGCTCTTTCTGGTATCTCGAGTATCTCTGGTCTTCTTGGGATGACTGGGGCTTCCATGCCCAGCAAGGTTAGGGCTTAAGGCCATTCGTCAGGTCTAGTGCTGTGGAGGAGGGTATTTGCGCAGCTGGTAATCACCACGTTCTGGATATATCAAACAGAAACAGGGACCACACAGGCCCCAGTACAAATAGTGATAAGCAAGCTGTAGTGCAGCTCCAACTTATATTCCAAAAGATGTGCACTTAGGCAGATGCATGCTACAAGTATTTAGTGCATCTTACAGGTTTAAAGGATCAGCAAATGAAGCTTAGAGTTTCACTCCTCAGGGAAGCCTCTGACATAACACCGTCCCAGCAGCAAAGCAGCAGCAGCAAAGATGAAATAGAGAGTAATGCAAGCATGCATGAAGCGTGTTTTACAATCTATCCAGACTGATCTTTTTGCGTCTATGGAGACAAGAGAATCAACACTTTCAAACAGTTAAGATTTCTGTGAAGCCCACTTGGCCACACAATTAGAGCCAACAATCGAAAATGAAGGTTATGTGATTTATTTCCAAATAATCTAATGTATATTCAAGGTCATTAAATTATTGAAAAGGTACAGAATTACAGCTGGCATGCTGAAATATTGCAATTGGTTCAGTCTCATCAAAGTAAGATACTACAAAGCAATAACCACCACAGCAATACAGAAACTGAGAATACGATTTAGGTGTTCCATAACGAAACCCCTACTCTCTTTTCTAAACATGAAATGATTCTAAAATCATCTAGTCAGAATTTTAGGTCAAGAACAAGGATGGTTGGAATGGAGTTTCAGGGAAATCTGGAAATGTGAGAAGGTGTCAGCATAGCGAATGCTTCAGTAGAAGTCCTCCAGAAAAAGGAATGTGTTTAGCATTAAGCTTCACACTTGCTAGGATAAAGGAAAGCAGAGATCTGTATCCCTCGATGTCTAAGGAAAGTCTCTGTTAACTTCTAACAGATCAAGCAATAATTAAAACAAACGGAATCTTAAACATGAACATTATCAGTTTCTTCCCCTCCAAGGACCAATTAGCTATGGATAAATTGTCTACATTTGCAACACCCCCTTAATTTCTCAGAAATCGGACAGTTACTTCGACATTGGGCATCCTACTTTCCCAGTGTATGATGAATAGAAGGCTTCAGCTGCTCAATAAATCTTAACGTCCCTTGTCAGGCCTTACTCTCAGTTAAACTAATACATATGACAATACTCCTTTTCACTAGCTAATGAAGCCTTAAAATGCACCTGCAAAAAAGAATAGAACACTCTCCAGGCAAAACACAGTTTAGAATTAAGCCTTCAGTCAATTAAGTTAGCCTGACTTTACCTAAATATTTAACATGCATTTCATGGTTATGCATTCACACGTTACCTCCCAAATAAACATGAAGAAAACACGTTGCTTAATAAATACAACTTAAAGAATAAATGCAAAACTTGAGTAATGATTACATGTAAGCACTTTATATGAACATCAGTATGCATGTTACAAAACTTCAGTTTTTCAGTGATTACATTGCATTAATGTGCTTTAACATCCACCTACGTTAATAGTATTAGGGCACACAATAAATATAATGTCAAATGTAAATGTGTAATTTATGCAATGATGATTTATAAAGGATCGAGTCTAAAATGCACTACTTCAATTCCCCCTTTGATGGCAAATTAAGCTATTGCAATATCACACATGTGAAACCATATCAGATGAGATCAAGTCAAGACCTTGGAGTTTTCAACAACATCTGTTTCAGGTCATCATAAAATCTACACTGACTCTCTTCCATCTCCATATCCCTTCTAGTTTTTTTCAGTCCCTTTAACTGTTGTCTTTCCTTCGTTTCCTTTACATATTCATATCTCTTAAAGATGATAAACAGACATTTTGCACAGATAATAAGGGGTCTCAAGACAGAACCCGCTATTCCACCTCCTAGGTTTCCAAACCATTTCCCAATTCTAGAAAACCCATTTCCCTTTGTGTCCCAAGCACACATAGCTTCTAACTCCTTCAAATCTTCCTTCAACCCAATGATGTTATTGATATATGCCTTCATGTCTTTTCTCTTGCCAGGGATGTGTAGGCACAGCATTGCTGGACCTTTAACATCCTGCAGACTCCACCCTCTTTGGCGAGGAGAATAGCTAACGTAAGTCAGTTTTGCAAAACCATGGATCTCATAGCTACCATTTCAGTATCTACAACCAATAGATCTCCTGCCATACTGGTGGACAATTAATCCAATATAGTAGACAACTTCCTAATCTTTGTAATTTAAAATCACACCTACAGATGGAATCATTGCACCAAAGATTTCTCCCACTACTTCTCCAACAATAGCACCTTGTATAGATCTGGACTTTGCTTCCAAATGATATATTTTCAGGAAGACTACACCTAAATAACATACACCGTACCATCCCTTGGGCAACTTGAAATATGCTTGTTCTCCACTTTTCCCCTGGATTATAGTGTCAGCTGAAGTTTTATCTGTAAGTATGCACAATTTCCATTTATGTTTCCAATCCAAAATCAACACTGCTTGATTACCTGCCACTTGATGCTCAATTTTTTCTCACCTACATATGCTGATTCTTAAGGTCCTTGTTTTTCTTTGACTTATATTCCATATCTCTCCTCCTGTCTTCAACTAAATTGAGAAATGTCTTCTCAATATCTATCAAAATGCAAGTCAAATTGCTTCAGTGAGAATATGTAGTGTCCAATTTCATGGTGGGTTTAAAAAAAACTCGAATTTATCCCTATCTACTTAACACTGGGGCGCTGATTCAAATGCTCAAGTATGGGAATTTCAACAAAAAAAATGAAACCATCATTCCAAAAATAATATTGCAAATGACACTGTCCATAGAAAATTTTCAGTAAAAGACTACAAGTAACACCATAAGTCAGAGGAATATGATGGTACATGATGCCCTCTGCAGCTGTGCAGGCAACCACATACGTACATGGCAAACCCTCGCATCCATAGTGTCAATTTACTCATAAAGCAATTTCTAAAAAAAAAAAAAAAAAGGCGTTTGCTGAATAATCTCCTCTAGATGCATCTACATGTAAAGCCTTATAATCTAATGCGTGCACATTATTATCTAAAGGACTCATGGTCAAATGGTCAATGCCAGGCTTAAGCCTAGCTGCTGCAGAAGATGTGGGTGAGGACAACCTTCAAAAAAATAATGAATACTACAATAGTGACAAGCAATACTCCCTCCTCCTAACATATATCTATGTTTATGTGTGTTATTAGTTTCCATAACTTCTCTAGAATCAGACCTGTAAGGAGAAATTAACAGCAAACGGTCTTATCTGTATGTTTCTACTTGCGCAAACAGCAAAACAAAGTTAAATCATGCAATGAAATTATGTACAAAATCTCCATAAAACTTCCTTGGCCCTACTCCATATTCTTCTAAATCACACCCTTATCCTCCTTCTGCTGCCTGGGATTAATCTTTATTATTTTAAACAATGTCCTTTTTATTATTTACAAATCAGAGTTCAGTTCAAATGATCAGCAGTGTTTTTTTTAAACTCAGTTCATTGCGTTGAGAGTGCAGTTTTAAACTCGGGCTAGGTTGCAGTACACGTTCACGGAGGCTCAAGTGGAATTTCACTTTGGTCTTTCAGGTTTCCCCTCCATCATCATGATCGGCAAAGTATGTGCATTCATGTGATGAGTACCTCTGACATGACACTTTAGCTCTTTTGTGCTTTCCTGAGTGCTGGTTTCTTACTTTCGCTCTCATTCAGGTCAGACCCATCAGTATCGTCTGGGACCCTGCTCAGTCCTCGTGTCAGAGGCAATCACAATCCCTCTCTTTCCTGCTTCCTCAGTCAACTGTCATAAGGTTCTACTTGGCGTGACACAGCACTAAGTCCTTGATCAGGGTATGAGTCTGAGACAGTTATCAGTTCAGGCCAAGACTCCTCAATTGTAAATTCTTCAAGACCCCTCGAAGGTTGAGGATGTGCTACCACAGGCGCCCTTGTCTCTCGGTGTCTCAGTTGTGGGTTGCACTTCTGGAAGAGACACTATCACATCCTCAAGGGGACACTTCACTCTTTGTGTGTGGGCTCCATGAATCCAGTTAGATCCCTACACTGAACAGCTTTGTTCGTCACTCGGATAACCTGGTATGGTCCATGCCATCTAGGCTCCAGACATGATTTTTGAACATGTTTTTTCAACAGGACCCAGTTGCCAGGACTGAGGTCATGGCACTGTTCCAAACGTGGAGAGGCTGTAACAGCTTCAACCTGGTAGGACACAGATTGGACTAAATTAGACCTGGCCTCTCTTGGCATGGTTTCCCTGTACTTTTTTTCTTCTAAGCTCCTGTGTTTGCATCCTGTATTGTAATTTGTTTCTGTGTAA
The DNA here is from genome assembly GCF_031143425.1 of Pleurodeles waltl. NCBI lineage: Eukaryota > Metazoa > Chordata > Amphibia > Caudata > Salamandridae > Pleurodeles > Pleurodeles waltl. The sequence continues at coordinate 1,081,343,496 of NC_090437.1, read as the reverse complement.
TTCGCCCGTGCAGCTTTATTTTTGACACATACCAGGTACTTTGTACTAAAAGAACACATCAATTGATTTCTATGGATTAAGACTCTTTTTACTTAAAAGATTCATATATTTGCTTGTGTATGTTGGATTTTTGTTGCTTTCCTAAACTGGTGTGGAGTCCTTTTGTGGTGTTTTGACTGTGTTATTGTGTGTGTTGGTACAAATACTTTACACATTGCCTCTGAGATAAGCCTAACTGCTTGTGCCACGCTACCAAGGGGGTGAGCAGGGGTTATCTCAGCTGTGTATCTCCCTTGCCCTCACTAGAGTGAGGGCGCCTACTTGGATAGGGTGCCACCTGCCAACCAGAGACCCTATTTCTAGCAGACCACATCAGCTAGTCCTTTGCAATAGTCAAGAACCATGTTATCTGTAGTGTTTACAAGCTCCTTCAGGCACTACAGGCAGTCTCATGGCTCTCCCCATGATTATCTCATGAGGCGACAATCCTGTGTTTCTGTCAGGGACACTACAAAGGCTCATTAACACAAGAGGCAAAGCGTCTGGCCACTTCAGATATATTGATGCACACACCTTGGCCAATCTTGCTTTCAATGTCCCGTTCATCTGCTCCATGATGCTATAAGCCTCTGGCCAATAAAAGCAATATAGTATTTGCCCCACTTTTAATGCTGCATACAACATTCTCAGGACCTCATTATTGAAATTACCTCCTTGGTCTGACTTCAGCGAAGTCTGGAAAACAAACCTAGGTATCAGCTCCCTCAACAACAGTTTGGCTACTGTGAGACTCATTTCTCCTGATCGTGTTGTCTTCCACCCAAGCGACAGGATGCACACAATCACCAGGACATATCTCAGCCAGTTGCAAGCAGGCATTCTGTTAAATGGCCTTCCTGATCTTCCTAAGTGGCTCACTGTTACAGGAGTTTGTTTACCTACGTTCATCTGTTGACACACATCTCTGGCAAAATTCTTCATTCACCATCCTAAAACGTGGATTGAATCAGTGCTGTCTAAACAACCTCACCATGGCGTCTCTCCCAATATGTGTGGGACCACAGAAATGCCTTGCCATTGGGGATAGCATGCTGTCGAGCAACACCCGTCTGCCATCTACAGAAAGGCATATATTGTCATCTTTCTTCACACATCCTGCTCTGACCCAACCCTGCTTTTCTGCATCTGAAACTTCCTTCTGCAATCTCTTCACTTTTTCCCATGAATCAGTTGTTGACAACAGAAGGTTATAGTTGGTCTCACCTTCATTCACATACTCACCATCGAAGGTTCATGATCCATATGCACAGTATTGAGCAACCTCATCAGCATATCAGTTGCCCATGGTCACATAATCATCACCACTGCGATGAGCAGAGCACTTCACAACAGAAATGTGTGCATGAAGCTGTGGAGCTTCTAATAGTCCCTTAACTTACTCCCCATTCCGAATGGGAGCGCCAGAAGACGTCATGAACTCTCATGACCATAACTTCCCGAAATCATGTACAACATCAAATCTGTACTATCTGTAAATAGACTCACTCTCAACTGGTCAGAGACACAGCAAGCTTTAGTAAGAGCTACCAGTACAGCCACTTGTACAGAAAGCACACCGCAAAGCCAGGAATCTTCGACTACTCTAGAGACTGCAGACTGCGTAAGCAGCTCTCAAGTTTCCCTCATTGTCTTATGGACAAGAACCATCCACAAACAGTATGTAATCAGATTCTGCCAGTGCCTCATCCTGTATGCCTGGTCTTGTTGTAAAGTTCAGTAACATCAAGGCAATCATGCTCAACCTCTACATCATCATTTTCACTCTCTGGAAGAGGCATGAGGGTATCAGGATTCAAAGTAGCACATTTCTTAAGGGTAATGTTTTAGCCGCAAGTATAATTTGTTCATATTTTGTCAAGCAGCTGTGTGTAAGACACTGAGTGTGACTACGTGTCAGCAATATCTCAACTGAATGTGACACAAGTACAGTGAGGGGATTTCCCATCACAGTACTCTTGCGCTGTTCAATGCTAACATCTATAGCTGCCATAGCTTTAAGACACCTGGGCAGTCTTGCAGCCACAGGATCAAAAGTAGCAGAGAAGTAGGCCACAAGGCGTCTTGTATTTCTGTGCATCTGTGTAAGCACTGAGAAAGCGCAGCCCTTCCTCTCACTGCAGAAAAGTGTAAACGCTTTATTGTAATCGGGCATTCCTAATGCCAGGGCATGACAGAGACTGTCATCCAACTCTAGGAAGGCAACCAAGCAGTTGTTATCCCATGGTATCGGATCAGAAACATCCCTATCTGTCAGTATCTGTAAAGGCTTGACCACTAGAGAAAAGTTGGCTGTCCACTTGTGACAGTAGCCCAATATTCCCAGAAACATCCTGACTCCTCTCTGAGTGGTTAGTGGAGTCATTTTAAGAATTGCTGTGATTATTTCCTGTGACTCCTTCCTTTTTCCCTTCTCAATGTATTGTCCAGGGTACATAACTTCTTTCTGACAATACTGCAGCTTATGTCCATTCTAAGCTAAGTGGTTTACTAATGCAATGGGGTCTCATTTGCAAACTTCTTGAGTATCAGAAGCCACTAGCAGGTCATCAAGGTACTGAATTAGGACAGAAGTACAGGGCATGATTAAGGCCTCAAGATTCCTTTTGAGGATCTGGTTAAAAATTGAGGGACTGTCTGTATACCTTTGTGGGATTTTACCCATCACAAAACAGTTTTGGAACCAAAAGGTGAAAAGGTACTGGCTGATCTCATGCAAGGCTAAAGTGAAAAATGCCTGACACAAATTAATGACAGTGATCCACTCAGCCTCACATAGAAACTGAAACAAAATCACAGTTGGATTCTTTACCATGACACAACAGGGAATAACAACATTGTTGATCCTTCTCAGGTCCTGCATTATGTGGTACTTATCGCTAGGGTTCTGTAAGCCCATAACAGGTAAATTACATGGACTCCACATTATCTCCTTCAAAATGCGTTGCTGTATAATTGGCGCGATCACAGGAGTAATTCCAGCAATTGTTTTGGGGGTCAGATTCTACTGTGGGGTTCTAGAATACTCAACATTGGGCATTACTTTTATGTACTACTTCTGTTATGGAGTTTGTCATTTGCTGATTTGAGACTCCTACAGCTTGGATTTTTTTCCTGAAATGGGTAGCCACATCTGTGGCACAATTCTAAAACGTGGATTGAACCTTTTCTGTCTAAACAACCTCACCATGTTGTCCTTCAATCTATCAATCAATCACTGCATTTGTAAAGCGTGCTACATACCCGCGAGGGTCTCAAGGCGCTGGGGAGGGGGGGGATGCTACTGGTCGAAGAGCCAGGTCTTGAGGAGTCTTCTGAATACCAGCAGGTCCTGGGTCTGTCGTAGGATGGTGGGGAGAGTGTTCCAGGTCTTGGCGGCGAGGTAGGAGAATGATCTGCTGCCGTCGGTGGTTTTTCAGAATGCGGGGGACTGTGGCGAGGGCGAGGTTGGCTGAGCGGAGGCTTCGGGTGGCGGTGTGGGAGCTGAGTCGGTTGTTGAGGGAGGTGGGTCCAGTGTTGTACAGTGCTTTGTGTGGCTCAGGAGCTTGAAGGTGATCCTTTTGTTGACGGGGAGCCAGTGCAGACCTCTCAGGTGGAGTGTGATGTGGCTGCGGCGGGGGACATCGAGGATGAGTCGGGCCGAGGCGTTCTGGATGCATTGGAGTCGTCTCTGGAGCTTGTTTGTAGTTCCTAAGTAGAGGGCGTTCCAGTAGTCGAGTCTGTTGGTGATGAGGGCCTGGGTAATGGTTTTTCTCGTGTCGAGGGGGATCTATTTGAAGATCCTGCGGAGCATACGGAGGGTGTTGAAGCAGGACGCGGAGACGACGTTGACTTGCCTGGTCATGGAGAGAGTGGAGTCGAGGATGACCCCCAGGTTGCGTGCGTGGTCCGTGGGTTCCGGGGCTGTGCCTAGTGACGTGGGCCACCAAGAGTCGTCCCAGGCTGATGGGGTGGGTCCGAGAATGAGGACCTCCGTCTTGTCTGAGTTCAGCTTCTGTCTGCTGTCCTTCATCCAGTCAGCTACGGCCTTCATTCCTCGGTGGAGGTTAGCTTTGGTGGTGTGGGGATCTTCGGTGAGGGATATGATCAGCTGGGTGCATTCAGCGTAGGAGATGATGTTGAGGCTGTGTTGTCGTGCGACGTGGGCGAGGGGGGCCATGTAGATATTGAACAGTGTCGGGCTGAGGGAGGATCCCTGTGGGACGCCGCAGATGATCTCGGTGGTTTTGGAGTGGAAGGGTGGGAGGCGGACGCTCTGGGTTCTGCCGGAGAGGAAGTATGTGGTCCAGGCCAGGGCCTTCTCTTAGATACCGGCGTCATGGAGGCGTGCTGATAGGGTGCGGTGGCAGACCGTGTCAAAGGCTGCTCATAGGTCCAGGAGGATGAGGGCGGCTGTTTCTCCTTTGTCCATCAGGGTCCGGATGTCGTCAGTGGTGGCGATGAGGGCGGTCTCGGTGTTGTGGTTACTGCGGAAACCGGATTGGGAAGGGTCCAGGATGTTGTTGACTTCGATGTAGCGGGTCAGCTGTTTGTTGACAATCTTCTCGGTCACTTTTGCCGGGAAAGGGAGCAGGGAGATGGGCCAGAAGTTCTTGAGGTCCTTGGGGTCCGCCTTGGGCTTCTTCAGAAGGGCGTTGATCTCGGCGTGCTTCCAGCTTTCTGGGAAGGTTGCTGTCTCAAAGGAACAGTTGATTGTTTTCCGGAGGTGGGGCGCGATGGCTGCGCTGGCTTTGTTGAAGACGTGGTGAGGGCAGGGGTCCGATGGGGATCCGGAGTGGATGGAGTTCATGGTTTTGATGGTGTCTTCATCGCTGACGCTGGACCAGACGGTCAGGCGACTGGTGCGAGTGGTAGTCGCAGGGGTGGTGGACTCGGTGGTGGGTGCGGGGGGGTCGGGGTTGAAGCTGTCGTGGATGTCGGTGATCTTGCGGTGGAGGAAGGTGGCCAGGTAGTCGCACAGGTCTTGAGATGGTGGGATGTCGTTGGTGATAGAGCTGGGGTTGGAGAGTTCTTTCACGATGCTGAAGAGCTCTTTGGCGTTGTGTGCGTCCTTGAAGGCGGTCTTCTTGGCGGTCCTGATGAGTTGGTGGTGTCTGCGGGTGGCGCTCTTGAGGGCTGTGTAGTTGTCTGGTGTTCGGTTGTGGAGCCATTTCTTCTCCAGCTTCCGACAGGTGTGCTGGGGGATCCGGAGGTCCTCGGTGAACCAGGCGGCTTTCTTGTTGGTGTGGTTGGTTATAGAGGTCTTGAGAGGGGCGAGGGTGTTGGCGCAGTCGTTGATCCACTGTGTGAGGTTGGTCGCGGCGGTGTCTTAGTCGGTGGGTGGTCTCAGGGCGAGGGCGGTAGTCAGTTGGTCCTCGGTGACCTTGCCCCAGCAGCGGCGTGGTAGCTGTTGGGTGCGGTGGTGTGTTTTCTGAAGGTGAAGTGGACGCATCTGTGGTTGGTCCAGTGTGGTTCGGTGGTGTGGTTGAAGGAGACGTGGGGGCTTGCAGAGAAGATGGGGTCGAGCGCGTGTCCAGCGGCGTGACTCTGTGTCGTTACGAGCTGTTTGAGTCCGAGGTTGGCGAGGTTGTCGATCAGGGCAGTGGAGTTGGCGTCGTTGTTGTTCTCGAGGTAGAAGTTCAGGTCCCCGAGGAGGATGTAGTCCGTGGAAGCGAGGGCGTGGGTGCTGATGAGGTCGGCGATGGTGTCACTGAACTGTGGGCGGGGTCCGGGAGGTCTGTAGATGAGAGTTCCTCTGAAGGTGGTGTTGGGGTCGGTGTGGATCTGGAAGTGCATGTGCTCGGCGGTGGTGAGGGTATCATCGGTGTTCGTTGAGATTTTGATGGAGTCTTTGTGGATGATGGGGATTCCTCCTCCCACTCCGTTGGTGTGGTCTCTGCGGGAGATCTTGTAGCCCTGTGGGATGGCAATGGCGATGTCTGGTGCTGAGGTGGCGTTCAGCCAGGTCTCCGTCAGGAAGGCGACGTCGGGGGCAGTGGAGTCTAGGAGGTCCCAAAGTTCGATGGCGTGCTTGCGAGCGGAGCGGGTGTTGAGGAGGATGCAGCGGAGGTGGTTGGGTTCTCTGGCTGGTGGTGTGGAGGGTTGGATGCTGGTGAATCTGGGGTTCCGGCAGGTGAAAGGCCCCTGGGTGCGTTTCGGTTTGGCCCGGTATCAGGGATGGTCTCGTCTGATGTTGAGTGCGTGGAGGGTGCTTGCGTCGTAGTGCAGTCTGGCGTTGCAGGGGATGCGGGTTCTGGTGCTGGGTGCGGTCCAGGCACGGACGGGGGCGCAGACGGGCTTGCCCTAGGCGCGCCAGCGGCGCGCCCGCTGCGCGGCCTCCATATGAGGGCAGAGGGAGGGAGGAGCAGGTGGGAGCGGGGCGGCCAATGGGAGTGAAGGGGGCGGGGCAGCAGGGGCTCAGCGGTGAGGGGAAAACCTGGGGAAAAACCCAGGGAAAAAACGGCGTGAGAGGGACAACAAAGCACAGGGGTACAGAAAGCAAAACACAGGGGCACAGAATGAAAAAACGAAGTGGCACAGAAGCCAAGCGCAGGGGTACAGAAAAAATGGAGCGAGTAGTCAGGCGGCAAAAGCGGCAACGGAGGTTCAACCCACAGGAGGCGGCGTGGCAGATGGGGGGAGTGACCTGCCTGGTGACATGTATGTGCGGGTTTAAGTCCATCTCAGATGTTCGGGCTAGTTCAGACAATTTATCGTGAGTTTGTCGTGCACATTTAGTAACATCCTTACACAAAAACAGAAGCTTTATCCTCTTGATAAGTGTCCAGTCGGGAAAGTTCTAGATTTCCAAGTATCATTCAATTATAAATTTAATTTGACCACATCCACCTCGTTTTCCCTCACCGGGGGTCTGTAATATTTCTCTGCTTGATCCTAAACCTTAATTTTCTCTTGTGGACCCAATGTAAAATCTAATCAAATCATCTAGTGCTCAGGAATGAATAGCATTTTATACTTCAGGGATATTAAACGCTCCCCAATCTTTGAGTGGACTCTTCTTAGACTTGACATGTATAGGCAGTGATTTCCCCCAGATTTTTTCACTTCTTTCGAGTAGGTTTTGTCTGTTCTCCTCTTCAAGAGCCTAGATGCTCATAGCACTTTCCCTCTGCCAATGCAGAGTGAAAGTGCCCACGCCATCCATATGCGTTAGAAACAAACTGGCACCGTCAACCATGTGTGAGTTTGAGTACTTGGGCTGGGTCAAGTATGGATGGGAGTTGACCTCTCCAGCCCGCGTGTCCATGTCTATGACAGACCGTGTGGGGTGGATCCTATGTGAATGCACACATGGGTGAGAGGACCATGGCATGCACATTTACGCACATATATTCATGAAAGGAAAGGAGCCAGAGGGCTTGGGTCGACCGAGGTGCACGATCACCATGGTGCTGGCTGTAGCCGAAGTGTCACCTGCCTGGGCAGGTTGGTTCATACACTACGGCATAAGTGCCCAGGAAGTGCCAAACACCCATGCGTATTCGCACTGCCCATGAAAGCTGCTCTACCCATAAAGTGATATGGGACGCCTAGGCTTATTAAGTCTGGTTGCAATAAGGGATTGCAGGGGAGAAGCCTCATACTGTTTGGTATTGTTCAACTCAGAATGACAAACCTGAGCCGTTGGTAATGGTAGCTTTGTCATCCCTGGCCAGGAAATACCACTTCTAGGACATGGGAATTTTTAGGCTTTGGAACTGGGGCGGGTGCCCTGTAAATTAGACCTCATTCCATAGGTCCCGGGAGAAGAGCACATCTGCACAGTCTCCAGATGACCACTATAAAACTCTGGCATCCAGAATGACGGATCTGTACCATTTGGGGGCTGTTGAGATAGATGGGGGGAGAGGGTGTGGCACTTGGTCTCCTGGACCCAGAGCCTGGCACCCTAAAGATATAGATCTGCATTCCAGGTCCCCTGGGCAGACATCAAGGAAATTTAGGGGAATCTTCTGTGGTTCAAAGGAATACCCTTCAAACCACCCCTACTTCAAAGGTTTTACTTAGTATAAGTGGGGATACTCAAAGCCTGCAACTTAGAGTACCACCAACAGATATGTGGGACCAGTGTGGCTGGACCACGTTGGCGCAGTGTCGGAGGAATCTGGGTCTCTAGGAAGATAACTGTCGAAGGAAGGGGATCCGCACACACTGCCTGATTAGAGACTGGCCTGAGGCTGATTGTCTGCTGTTGTGTGGCATCTTGAGGTGGCTCTCCAAGGGCAGGATACTTGCCCCCTCTTCTCTGAGAAGGTCTCCTGGGACATCAAAGACCTCCTGACCGGGATCTACATCATGATCGGTAATATCTGGAGAGTTGTGCCCTGTGTTTGCTCATACATTGTGCCAGAGGGCGGTGTGTGTGTGGACCAAGAACTAAGTCTGGAGACCAGTTGCCCCAGGTGTGGGGTAGCAACATACTGTTTGCTACTGGTGTGTGGCCCATCGCCACTGCACTCTGAGATGGCTTGCAAAGTGAACAGGTCACTGTTGCGGGACCCTGCTGGGGGCTTGTTGAGGTTGAGTGGGAAGCATTTCTCTCATGTGACCCTCAGCTGCATGCTCATTGCGTGCTGTGCCCATTCATAGGTGGTGTGGGTATAACCCAAGGAGTGCTTTACGTGGCCTAGTATTGCATGATGGAACTTGAGTCTAATGTATTTGTCCGGAGAGTCCAGTATGGCAAAGGTCATAGTGTACTGGGCAGAGTACCTCAACCCAAAGAGGTACCGAAACCAAGTTCTGAGTGGAACCGAAAGGTCTGGTGCAGTTCAAACAATCATGCACCATTCTAGTTCCTCCTACTGGGGGGGTAGAATGCTAGGCATTGGTTGAGGAAACCAAGTGCCATCAGGGAACACCCAGTCATCAGGGGGTAAGGCACTGAGCACTCTCTACGGGGATCGAACCTGTCTGGGGCCACTGGATGTTCACATGCACCAGACAGGGTGTCTCCAGTCTGGAGACACGGACCTGGTAACTTATTGTGTGCAGACTGAAGTGTCGGGCAGGTTGAGTCAACATGCCCCAACTGTGCTTCTCCATTCTGGCGGTGCTGAATTTGGTTACGATTTGGTAACATTGGATTGCCTGGCAGGGCTGGGTGCCTTCAAGTCTAACAGTTGGCACTTGTGACCATCACCGTGTTTTGCAGACCTCTGAGTGAACCTCCTTTTGGGAGCCTGAACATCTCCTCTGTAATTGTTTACTGAGTGTTGTCTTTCTGGTCCCCCACCTTGACCCCGACACCGGGGGGTTGTGACTTAGCTGTGAGCGGAGGGTGCTTAGAAAAAAGTTACTATAACCTTTGGGGTTGTGGTGGGTTGAGGTGTAACTGGAGGCTGGTTTGGGCCCAAGAGAGTGCAAACGTATGGGCATCTACTTGCCAGTTATCAGGGTGTTTTATTAAGGTGCCAGAAGTGAGTGCATAGAAGAGTGTGTGCAGTGTACCAGCGACAACTGACACTTTGGTCCCATGCCTACGTGTGGGCTGGATGTGAGGGAGTGAGTCTGTGCAAGAACGAGTGAGGGCTTGGGCAGCACTGCGGTGTTGCTGGGTACTGTGGCTCTGCTAGGGAGTTCATAAGGTTGACATCACATTTTACTAGCATAGCTGAGGTCGTGGGTCTAGGTGGGAGTGTGTCTAAACTGTGATATACATTATGCTGCTACTGTCAGCCCCGGGGTGCATTCTGGATTGCATGTGTTACACTGATCATGGGTAACATGAGGGGGGACCTAGTATTGACAGCGGGTGGGCAGCTTATGGGACTGCGGGGAGGGAATGAATGGTTTCCTCAACTGTATTTACAGTGATCAATGTTTAATGCGGTTGGGCCTATTATTCTGTGTTGTGTTGTTCATTGAGATTCATGCCCAAACATGCCATGTATATTTTGTGTTGTGTCCTCATTGCCGGGGATGCTGAGAGCACATTATAATCAAATTGTGTTAATCCTGCGTATGTTGAATACACTTTTTCTTTACATACAAACAGTGTGAAGTTTCTTTTTGTGGTCGTTCAGCTGGTGTGTTGTGTCAACATGCTGTGCTGTTGCTTTACACATTGTCTCCAAGATAAGTCTGACTGTTCTGTGCCAAGCTATCCAGGGGTGAGTCCAGGTTATCTTGCAGCTGTACTTGACCACCCCGGACAGGAGTGGTACTTTCCGCCTGGCTGAGCATAATATTTAACCAACCAGACTGAGACATCTCCAGCAATTCTTCTACAGGAATAAGTCCTGTGTGATTCATGTTTGATTTTGGAGAGACAATGCAAGAAGTTTTTATCTGTGTCTGGAATAAAGGAGTTCCTCCCATCCCTGTGACCACAGGAGTACTTCCTCTAGTAGTAGCTGTCAAAGTATGGGTTGTGGTTCCAGCTGTTTCAGGTTTGTACAAGGGACCTGCATGACCAATAGTGACTGAACAGTGATTGCATCTAGGGTATTGGGAATTGAGTAGTTAACAGGGACACTAATCCACAAACTCTCTCCTATCTGGTTCTGACTCATATTTGCTGTAGCTCTTCCAGAGCTTACACTGGCTACTGCACCACACGTTCCTTCAGGTGAAGCCACATTATATGGAGATGGACGTGCTGACAACACATCTAGTACATCGCTAGAGTCACTATCTCTGTCTTTACCTGAACTCTCTGGATTTACTGTCTTTCCTCCTCCTTCTTCCTCGTCTTCTCTTTCTTTTTCTCAAGTTCTTTACTCATCAATGCAGGGTACAACCTAGTTCCCTCTGTTATATCAGTCCTCCATCGCTTTTGTTCTGCATCCCATCTAGCATCTGCACAACTATGCACTGCCTTTCTAACTCTACATTGGTATTTTTTCCTTTTCCCTAACATTAGCGCCCAAGCGTTAAGTGCTTCGAACTGTGCAGGTCTAGGAGGTGGCTTCATTTCGTACTATCCCCTCCTTATATTTTCAATTATTATCAAATTAAATGTGCTAAGACATGGAAACATCAGTGCATTTTTCTTCTCTGTGATCTTATGCCATTGGCTCTCCCAAACACGTGTGACATCCTACATGTATAGCCATAAAATGACCTGGAGTATCTTCGATGGTGCTTCTTCACCCTCTCAAACAGGTATTTTCACATCTCCCCTAATCAAATTGCCTATAGCCTTAAAGAATCTCATTTTTGCAACAATAATGTCAACAACCACAAATAGAATTTCAAATTCAACCTGGAAATAATTTCTTTTAGAACCACAATTAATGCTCAATGTTAACAACCAAAAGCAGCATGGCACTCCATGATGTAATCAACCAATACCTGCACGGTACCACATGAACCGTCCAATCTCCGCATGGCACACTGTAATATCTTTCTTACTCCTCGCAGGGCTCCCCCTCCTTTACAGTTCTTCTGGGACGTTGCAATACAAGCACGATAACTTTGTCAAGCAATATTTCAACATCTTTGTCTGCTCCACTAAAGAATCAATAGTATTTATTCACACAAGAAATGGCTGGAGCAACAATTTCTGGCCTGTTCTGACTCACACTTGAGTGAAACCTCAACCAATGGGGAGTTACCCGGATTAGTGTAGCTGCACCCCTACGCAAGAGGCTTAACCACACCAACCACACTCTCATACAACGGTATATGTCATATCTCAATTGTGTATTCAATGGCGTCCCACAACTAACACCACAAAAATCAGCAGACAAGTACAACACTGTTTTTTACACTGATAACGTATTGCTATCCCAGGATATTAGGCTACATCAAGCTCAATAACCACTTCAACTTCTTTGCCTTAAGTGCTTTCATATCCACACAACAGCTTAAAACATCACCACATCACACCACACAGTCTCAGCAAAACACTGCAAGCTACACAAAAACAATTGCAGTGTGCGACCCTATTGATACTCACTTCTCTGCTGCTAAAACTTAATTCCAAATTTCTGGAATACCGCTGCTCCTCTGTATAGGCTTTAGGATTAGGTATGGGCTTGGGCAAACCTGGGCTCTCATACAAATACAATGACTTCCTCTGTTTCAGTAACAAAACCGTCCTCTGCTACCATCTGCAAGCGGACATGAAGAGTGTTTTCAATCTCCCACTGGACGTATCTTTTTACACTGACAGAGACAACGAGGGAATCTACAATATCAAACAATTTAGATTTCTGTGACGCCCATTTGGCCACACAATATGAACCAAAAATCTGAAATTAAGGTTAAGTAATTTATTTCCAATCAATAATCAATACAATGTATATGCAGGTCATGTAAATATTGCAAAGGTACAGAATTATAGCTGGCAAGCTGAAATATTGCAGTTGGTTCAGTCTCATCTATTTAAGATACATAGCAATAACCACCGTAGCAATACAGAAACTGAGAATTAGAAATAGGTGTTCCATAGAGAAACCCCTGCTCTCTTTTCTAAATATGGAATGATTCTAAAATCATCTAGTCAGAATGTTAGGTAAAAAATAAGCATGGTTGGAATGTAGTTTTAGGGAAATTCAGGAATGCGAGAAGGTTTCTGCATAGCGAAGACTTCAGTGGAAGTCCTCCAGAAAACGCAGAGAGGTCTGTACCCCCTGAAATCTAAGGGAAGTCGTAGTTAACTTCTAACGTTGTAAGCATTAATTAAAAGAAACAGAATCTTCAACATGAATGTTATCCGTTTCCTCACCTTTATGGACCAATTGGCTTTGGATCCGTCGTCTGCACTTGTAACACCACCTGAATTTCTCATCCCACTGAACTTGGACAGTTGCTATGACATTGGGCATCCTATGTTCCTGGTACACTGTGAATAGGTGGCTTCAGCTGCTCATTACATTTTCATGTCTCTTGCCGAGATTTATTTTCTCAGACCTTACTATTAGGAAAACTAATACATAAGGCAATACTCCTTTTCACTAGCTAATAAAGACTCGAAACATACCTGCAAAGGAAAAGAACACACTATCCAGGCAACACACAATTGAGAATTAAGACCTTCATCAGGTAAGTTAGCCTGACTTTTACTAAACATTTAATGTGCATTTCGAATACATGGTTATACCTGCACATGCTAGCTTACAAATAAGCATAAGCATAAAAAAATACGTTACTTCAATAAATGCAACTTAAAGAATAAAAGCAAAGCGTGAAAAATGAATACTTGTAAGCATTTTATATGAACATCGGTATGCACATTAGTAAACTTTAGTTTTTCAGAGATTACGTTGCATTAATGCTTTTTAACACCCATCTACATTAATAATACTAAGACACACAATAAATATAATGTCAAATGTAAATGCATAATTTGCGCAACAATGATATGTAAAGAGTGGAGTCTAAATTGCACCACTGCAGTAAAACGTTCTAGTAAAATATGGTGCAGTCTTCCCCTCTCCGTGTGCTGGCACATTTTAGATTCCTTTGCACCAAAAACACAACCATTCACAGCTGTAGTTGTGTGATTAAACAGAAAAACAGGAAAAGAAAAAAAGACTTAAACCGTTACAAGGGTTTTTTCATCAGAGTAGATAGAAAATTGGCCACGTATGTAGCATTTTGAATTAATTCAAGTCCACAAAGCCTACAGGACGGTGTCAAAATTATTGTAGACATCATCGAATATGTAATTTGGCATCAGTGATGTTACTTAAGATATCATGAGTGACGTAATATGTGAGATCATAAGCAATTCATGGCAGACGTGCAAGTTTTTTAAAATATTTATTTTATTGGCATTTCAGTTTCATACAACACCACTTCAGAGGATGCATTAATAAGTAATATAGCCATAGTTATTATTTGTGAAAGGCAAAATGTTACACTACCCTCTTTGATCCATGAAGGAAATGTTGACTGACATACCAACTTTAAACATTTCCCACTCCCTACTAATGCTGAGCTCACTATAGTTGGCAGTAACAGTAGGAGATACATATCCCCAGTGACGGTATTAAGGTTTCAGAGCATGTTATGCAATGGATCGGCGTCCCTATGTCCTCATTTTAGTGAGGTCACCCTCCCCCCCCCTTACTTCAGATGCCTACTAGTTCATGTCTCCATGAGCACCTCCATCTGGTCATCTGAAACATCCTCAGGGGTAGCATGTGTGTCATTTGCAAGATCATGTATCATGACTGCCCATGCCAGCAGGTCGTCCACTAGTTTATCGTCAAGTCTGACTCTTTTCATATGGACCGCCTCAGCACCAGCCCATTCTGTCATGTCCCATACCCAATAATTCGTCAGTGGGGGTGTCGGGCTTAGCCATGTAATGGTTATCCATCTCTTGGCCAAGGTCAAGCCCAGCAGTGTGAATTTTCTGCTCAGCTTCCTTTCTCCCCCGTCCGGGATCAATTCCAGTATGCAGCATTTAAGGTCACATGTTTGTGGTGGTCCTGTCACCCTGTGTAAGTGGCCCAAGATCATGTCCCAGTAGTTTATAATTGGTGGACAGGTCCACATCATATGACTAAAATCTGCCAGTGTATGCCAGCATCATGGGCATTTAGCGCTTTTTGTGGGGTATACCTTATGTACTCGCTGTAGTGTGAGGTAGGAGAGATGAATCACATTATAGTGTGTGCGGTTGAAGCACGTGTTTGTTGAGATCTACCACACCCCTCCATGTATTTTAGCCCACTCTGCAGGTGTTATAGGTTAGTCACTCAGCCGCTGCCATGTGTCTTCCACTCTAAGGTGGGTCCTGGGTTTATCCACCTGTAACGCACAGTATATGTTAGTGATAAGTTTCCTACCCCCAGCTAGCGATAACAATGCCACCATACTTTGGGTTCAGTGCTCGAGAAAATGGCCCAGATCTCACTTACCGTGGCCGCTATTTTGGCATATTGAACAAACTGGCCTCTACCCACCCCAGAAAAGTCAATCACCTCCAGAAGAGTGATGAACCACCCTGATGGATATAGATATGCCAAGGTTGCACACCCTCCCACTCACCAACTAGTCACCGACGTAGTGTTGGCAATGTGCGCAAAACATCTGACAGGCCATATTTCTAGATCTGATGTGAATGGCATCCTGTGTATCACCCTGCACACTACTATTTCCCAGATTCTGCACACAAGGTTCACCACAAGTGACAAATTCTCTTGCGCCCTTGCACCGTGTAGGGAGCCAAAGTCACTAACACCAATAGTGCTGGCCAGCAAAGATCGCTCCCATTTGGATTCAGCATCAAACCAGTGTACAGCATGCTGCAGGTGAGTAGCGTAGTTGTATAATTCCAGGTCAGGGACTTCCGTCACACTTTATCCCACTCCTACCTCAACATGGGAAGTCCAATTCTGCAGCGCTTCCGTGCCCAAAGCAGTTCCACAAGGAGCCTATCACACCCACCACAGGATCTCATGCATAGTGCCTTGTAATAAATAAAGACATTGTGATAGGATTACCATTTTGGTTAACGCAATCTTCCCTATCAAGGAGATATTAAGGGAATTCCAAAACTCTATGGACAGTTTGAGGTTGGCGAGTACCCGCAGCTATTCAGGGAGTGACTGTGCTGAATGTCATGTGTAATGTGTAATGTGCATAGCCAAATATCAAACACTATTACAGCTCCAAGAGATACACGAAGCTGGGGGCCGAGCAGCCCCCAGATTCTGCAGTTGGCCCACTGGGAACAAGGCAGACTTTGTGTGGTTCACATACAGGCTGGAGATCTCATCAAATTCTGCCATCGAGTTCAACAGGATCGTGAGAGCTGTCTGGCTGCGGCAGGTACACCATAGTGTCATCCTCATATAATGACACAAGATGTGTTGTATGCCCCACTGGCATCCCCCAGCCTTGCAGCACCTGGTGCAGTCTGCATGCCACTGGTTCCATTGCCATGGTGAACAGTAAAGGGGCAGAGTACACCCCTGTCTAGTTCCCCTCTGTTGACGGATCTCCTCTGAGACCATGCCACCAGTATGCGCCCTTGCCAGGGGCTGCTTATAAAGTAATCATATCCTAATTGTATATTTAGGTCCCAGTCCCACCCTGGAGAGCACTTGCCAGACCAGTCCCTGCTAATTAAGTCAAATATGTTTTCTCTATCTAAAAAAGCAATAGCATACTGGTCATGCTTCAGACGGTGCATGCATTACATGCGACAACTGCCGGAAGCTGCAAAGGGTGTTTCTGCAGGGTAAACATCCTGACTGGTCAGGGTGTGCCAGCCTGGGGAGATGGTGGAGGAAGCGTTTCATCAGTATGTGCCCTAAAATCTTTTGGTCTACTTTCAGAAGAGACAGAGGGCGATAGGAAGCCGTGTTCAATAGTTCTTTCCCCGGTTTGGGTGTCAGAGCGATATGCGCTTCTATCATAGAGGCAGGCAGTAGTCCACGGTCCATGGCTTCAGAATGTACCAGGAGCAATTTTTCCACCATGGTAGTGTCTTATATAGTTCGGCAGGTCGACCATTTCCACCCGGAGCCAGTCCCCCATCCAGGCATGTTTGTCCAGGCCAGTTTGCAGCACCTTCCCACTGGGCCTTTGCATCACATATGAGGATTCCCAGAGTACATAAGTATCAAGTGCGCGGTTCCCAAGATTACAAACAAAAAACATAACCAAAATAGTTAACAACACCCTTCCCTGTACCACCTCCCCTCCCCCATGGTCAGAATATCCGATCCCCTCCCAGCTTTATTAACAGCTAGAAGGTTGCCATCCTCACTCTAAAAAAAAAAATATATATTAGATGGACGGACCCTCGGGGATGGGGTCCACGGGGCCGAGATAGGCCTGGGGAGTGGGGGCATGCGACCCCCCTCCTAAAAAAAATAATAATATTTAGTCCGGGCCTTGTTGAAAGCGCTCCCCAGGGCCAAGATCACAAAGGTCCCTACCCCGAAAAAATAATAATTAGGCTGGGCCCCGAGGAATGAGGTCCCCAGGGTAGACATCGACCTGGGGAGGGGACTGCACAGCTCCCCACCCCCAAAGAATGTAAATGTTTGGGCCCGGCACTGGGGGATTGGGTCCCCGGGGCCAAGATCAGCCTGTGGAGGGGGGTCGTGCATGGTTTAGTTGGTATAGGGGTTGGGCGCAGGGATTAGCCTGCAGACAACCCCGCTGCACATGACTAAAAGCTGTGCACAGGGAGGGGTAGGGTGGATATAACTATAACTCATGCCCTAATGCAGAGGTCTTCAAATTGCAGGCCACGACCCACGGGGGGCTGTGGAGTCATTAGAAGGGGGGTGCGCATTCCTCAGCCACATCTGCCTCAAATCCAAAACGTCTTCATTTTGGAAAACGACAACCATCCTGGGACTGTTCATTCAGATAGTTTAGGAAGCTTCAGCTGAATTGTCATTCAATGAGTTTCCTGTTAAGTGAATTGGAGGGAGGGGCAGACATCTAAAGAAGCATTCTTGCCATGGTGCCTGCTTGCCTGAAAGAAATGCAAATATGTGCTACCATTTAATCTGCAAATGTAAACTGTAATCTGCAAATGTAAAGGATGCTTTGGAGCAGGTACTGATCGAATCACTGGAAGCTTTGTGATGACAAAGATTTATTATTTTTGAGTGGTGGTGAAAAGAGTTAACAATGGAACTGTGAAGTGCATGCTTTCAATTGTAATTGTATTTATATAGTGTTTACTACCCCTAAGGAGATGTTGAAGGGAGAGTTATGTAAAATAAATTGTATTACGCCTGGTATGCATATTGCTAAAATCTATATTTTGGAAGCACTTTTTTATGGTAAAACATTTTGCACATTTTGTAATAGTCTATTTTATACTGTGTGTAATGCAAATATCAAATAATGACTTACATACTCACAGTGGCTTCTGTCCTCTCCGGTTACACACAGAACTCTGCAGTGCATTAACTAATAGAGGTTTCATAATGCACTACAGTGCATTTCCCACTGAGTAACAACTTTCCTTTATTTCTTTTTCAATTAAGCTGGCTGTTATTTCATGTAGCTACCTGACAGTGAAAGACCTAAAAAAAACTTACAGAATATTTTGGAACCTATTTCTGAGAGGCTTGGTTCACCAAACATCACTTTTTTTTTAGACTCCGGCAGCACAAGCCTGTCAGTCATACCCATGAGGTGACTAAAAGCCACCCTACTTGGCTTTACATGGCCTCATAGATATGGAGTAGGGCAAAGCAACACAAGCCACTGCGTTGCCTTACTCTGCACCAAGGAGGTGTCCCATGGGTGTTGCGGTGGCTGTCCCCACACAACACCCATGGATTTTGACTCTGCACCAGATTTTCAAAAGCACATAAACTGGAGCAGTGCCAATACCTTACAGACCAGAGCGGACGTAATGAGGAGAAATGTTTTCATTTCTCCTTGTTTTTTCCTCTTTCACGTGTGTTGCATTCTGTAGCACACATAGAAAGAGGAAAATGCCTCCCTGAATTGTTTTTGTGCAGGAATTCCACCTACATTGGTGCTAGGCAGTAATTTGTGAGCCAACACAGGGGGGAAGGAAAGAATGCACTGTATTTCATAAACACGGTCCATTCCTGCCCTTTTATATTGGTGTAGGCCAGTGAAGTAAGAAGACTTATGGCATTGCCCTATGCCAGTTCTTCATAAATGAGGACCTTTTCTTTTAGCCACACCTTTGACCACTCCACCATAATCACTTACCTTTGGTTTGCTAAACACTGTTTGTTATTTTTTCACTATAAAAAGGATTTGCCATGGGAATCAGGGACATTTATGATTGTCGATGATGAGTACCACCAGGTTCTGGAAGTTTTTTTTCAGGAGGGTGTCCTTACACCTAAACATTTTTGAGAGGGGGTCCCGGTATCAAAAGGTTTGAAGACCTCTGCCCTAATGTAAGTATAACTTGCACCCTCGCCATGCACTGCTAGTTACTCTTTGTTCTTTGATAACATCACTGTTAATATTTCTGTAATAATTGCAATAAATGCTTTTACGAAAAAACTGTGCATGGCAGGGGTGCGAGTTATAGTTGCCTTAGAGCACAAATTATAGTTACGTGTGATAACTATATTTATAACAGGTACATTTCTATGGTTTTGGACGTTTAAAAAGTGAGCCTAACTCTAACGTCCCTGTAACCTTTGTTTTTTTTTAAGTGACTTTTCATATTTTTTTAATTCTATTTCCTAACTATAACGTCCTGGTAACCTTCATTTTTTTTAGTGAATACATATACATATATATATCTGAGAATCACCTTTTCCTCACTTTGTTCTGCTTGAGAAAATATGAACAGCACTCCAATGTCACTCATGATGGCACAATTTATTCAGATATGCTTGTTCTGGCAGCAAAAAAAAAAGCTAATGCATTTCGGTCTCTCCGACCTTGTTCACAATGATGCTTGTGGACAAGGTCGGAGAGATCAAAACAAGCATTTCAGAATAAATTGTGCCATCGTAAGTGACTTGGAGTGCAGTTCATATTTTCTCAAGCAGAACAAAGTGAGGTAAATGAGATTCTCAGATAACTGCTCGGTATCCCCTGCCGCGGAAACCAGCACCACCAAAAAGGAAGAAAGTGTGCCATTAGATGCCATGATGGAGTAAATTATATATATATATATATATATATATATATATATATATATATATATCAAACCTACTGGCAGCCGCCAGAAGGTAGTTATAGTTAAGACCTAGTTTCCATAGGGAAAGTGTTTTTTGACTTATCTATATCTTTGGCCCCATTTGACTAATCTTCACAAAATTTTCCAAAAAAGTGTGCCCAAGAATATTGTTGTGCATTGAAGTTTCGGGGTGATACGTCAAGCAGGGGCTGAGGAAAATGGGGGGGTTAAAAAAAAGTGCATTTCCCATGTTAATTCCCACAGGGATTTTTAACACAACTACAGCCCGAACTGCTGGAAGAAATTATACCAAATTTGGCAGAAAGGTAGCTTTTGGTCTAGAAAGAAGCCTTTTTGTTATCTGGTGTAAATCTGTTCAGTAGTTTTAGAGAAAGGAAAACCAAATTTGTATATCTAGAGATGCAAAATCCTCCCGGTCTTGTGCTGTGATCCGATTGGTTGTCAACACTTCAACCAGGAAGTGTTGGCAGCCATTTTGAGACTCAGCTTCAGCTGAGTCTTAATGACCGATGTAAAAAAAAAAGAAAAAGGGGCAGTGCACATTTACCATAACCTCCTAGCCTTGGTCCAAGGGACCACTGGGGCCCCGTCAGGGCAAAAAAAACATCCTTTTTTAAATTCACAGTGAAGTTCCTGATTATTTGTAAAACAATTTAAAAAAAGTATGTGCAGTCTTTTCCGCTTGATTTTAATATTGCCCTTGGGTGGGCCAGGTCCTGAGGTCATTGCATAATTAAGAAGGTGGCGGCGCATGTGGCCCCCCTCATAGGGCTTTGAAAAGCCCTGGGGACTACCACCTCCCTGGGGCTACATATCAAATAAATATGGGACAGCTGCACAGACCCCAGCAGGTCCTGGGCACCGCCACCTCCCGGGGCAAAAAACAATGAAAGATGTGGGGTACGTGCAGACCCCCCCACCCCAGGCCCCAGGGACCACCACCTACCCAGGGCATCTGATACAGAAAGTGATGCTGAGGGCCACGTGGACCCCCTGGGGACTGCCAATTCCCAGAGGGTACACTAATAAAATTATGCGGGGAGCCACATGGATCTCTCCCTCTGGGGACCACCACCTCCCAGGTCTGCCTCCTGCTACCTCCCAGGGTGCCCATCCGTGGGAGGCAGCTGTTTGCTTTTTCTTGATGGGAGCTGTGACAGCTCCCGCCAAGAAAAAGCAAACACTAGGCTTTCAGCAAGCAGGAACTTTAAACATGCTCCTGCTTGCTGAAAGCCGAGTTTTCATCTCTTCCTCTGCTGCTGTCATGCGGACAGGGAAAGAGATGAAACCATTGCTCCCTCACCCAGGGATCTGCATTTACAGCAGCTCCCTGTGTGCAGGAGTAATGCCGTCTCCCACAGGAGGCTGTGAGCCAGCTCGGGCCAGAATGGCCTTGAGGCCCCCCCTGTGGTCTCTTCTTATAAAAATTAAAAAAAAGTTTTTCCTGCTGTTTCACCTTGTAAAGTTATCTGATGGAGGTGCGTAAGGAATAATCACATTGGCAAAGTTACAAACATGCAAGGTCACTGGGGCTATTTCCTCTGTATTCTTTAGGTGGATGTAGTGTAGGAGATGCACTATAAATTTACCAGATGTAGTAGCACTTACTAATTAGCCAGTAGAAAATACTCCAGTTGGGTAAACATTCTGCATAAAATGTTGGCCTCCTCTTGGATAAATAAGAAGGGCAGGATTCATTCTGGCACAATGCTCATTTCACAGAAAGTAAACCCCAATGGGAAGCACTTACAGATGTAAACAAAGCAGGTGCCCATACCATGCACTGCTAATTACACATTACAACACTCATGGCTTCTTAGATAACATCACTGATAATATTAATAATATTTGCAGTAAAAGATTTTACAAGAGTTATAGTCACTTGAAATAACTCTAAAAGGTGAATTCCTATAGTTTTGTACATTTAAAATGTGAGCCTAACTTTAACGTCCCTGTAACCTATTTTTGTAAGTAAATATATATTCACTACAAAAATGATTTGTTTCAGAATTTACACACACAAACATATGAATTCAGCAGTTACAGTTATACTTGTGTGAAGAAACTATAACTCTTGCCCTAAGGCAACTATAACGCGTGCCCTTGCCATGCATAGTTTGTTCATCAATAATTTCAATGCAAATGTTGCAGTGCTATTATCAATGATGTCATAGAAGATGTCATGAGTGATGTAATATGTGTGGGGTAGTTAGCAGTGCATGGTGAGGGGATAAGTCTGTTACCTTAGAGGCACACGTTTTAGTTTCTTCAGATAAGTATTGTTAGAAATTGTGTCTCTAGTTGGCAGATGTAAGAACTCTGTTCAAGTAGGTTCCGCAATCCTAGTCAGGGCAAGTAAGATACACACTAAAGGTTTACCTGTGCTCACCCTCTGGTAGCTTGGCACAGAGCAGTCAGGCTAAACTAAAGAAGCAATGTGTAAAGTATTTGTACACACACCACACAGTACCACAAAAAGACTCCACGCCAGATTAGAAAAATATCCAATATTTATCAGAGTCAAAGAAGACTAAAACGACAAAAATCCTACATACACAAGTCAAGTTATACATTTTCAAATATCAAAAATCAAAATGAAATGCTTGGAAGCCAACAGCTCCAACCAGGGCTATCTAGTCGCACACAACAGGAGCAAATTGAAAAGTGCAGTGTGACCATGATGGAGCGTGGGCCAGGTACAGGAGTCACGCACACCCGCTGACAGTACCTTTGTAGCATCGATGCTCGGTGACGATGCATTGATCAAAGGAGGAAATGCACCTGCAGACGATGCGTCGTTTCTGGATCGGGCAATGCGTCGATGTCCAGAAGCGAGGATTACTGTTTCCGATGCATCGATGCTGCGTTGGCCAAGCAGGGGCTGTTTTGTAAGTTGTTGCATCATACAATCAGCAAGCGGTGTCAAAGGCTTTGGTGCAGGGAGCAGCAAAGTAGTGTTTCTGCAGCTGTTCCAAGTGAAACGCAGGTGTTGTTGCGTCATTTCTTGTGTTGGAGCCCCACACTCACCTCCAAGGGCCCAGGACTGGATTTAGCACCACCTTGTGAGCAGGACTCACAGCAGAGAAGACCAGGTGCTGGTAGCAAGAGGCAGGTGAAGTCTTTGATATCCCTGAGGCTTCAGAAACAGGAGTCAAGCTCAGGCAGGCCCTTAGATAAACTTTAGCTTGCAGGATGTAGAGAATTAGATCCAGTCCTCTCAGTTCCAGGCAAGAAGTAGCAGGCCACACAGCAGAGCAAACAGCAACGTGGCAACCCCTCCAGATAGCACAGTGTCAGAGGTCCAATACTTATACCCTAAGAGGCCTTTGATGATGGGATAACTTCAAAGGAATTCTCTGAAGTGCACAAGGATCGCTTTCAACCCAGTGTCAGGCCTGCAAACCTGGATGTGCTCCAGTAAAGAACTCTTGAGCCAGTCATCTGCCTTTGCAGGGACCAGTGTTTGTTGTAACCCCATAAGAATGTTTTACAGATATCAATGCTTGTTTACAAAGACCAGTGCTCAACCCTCCAGCATCCCTATGGCTCAGATTGGGTGTGGCTTGATGAGGCAGGTATTTAAACCACACCCGGCATGAGTGAATTGCTTGCTGTAAAGGTCACTGGATACAAAGAAGCTGCTTCTCCAAGTTTTATCTTTGTGTTCAGACCTGTATCTTGGATGCATCTTCTGAGGAGTTGAAGAGATTGAGAGAATTAACTACTAAAAATGCGGTAAGGTGCTGCGCGTGCTCAAAATGCATTTATTTGTGAAAACTTACACTTGGTGGCTTGATATTTGAAAGTCGGATGTTTCAGGGTGCGATACGCCTAAGAAGGCACATCACTGGCATTGAAGGTCACTGGGATGCTTGCCGCTAGTCGCGTAATAAATCTTATCGTTGATGCTTGTTATGTATATCAGAAAGGAAATTCTTTTGTGCAGTTATCATAAAAACAAGCATTGTGAATATGTTTGTTATTGCTAAGTTTAATATGACATTTGCATAATTGGTGCTGGCGATACGGAACATTCTGTAAATGGCCTGAAAGTTTCATTGCTATGATCAACTTACGCTGTTATGTAACAGCGATAAAACCGATCGCTTGTGTTATTGATATTAAACCTGTGTTCCCAGAGTGTTACAAACATTGCACTGTGATCTTTTGATATCAACCCTATGTTCCCAGAGTGTTACAAACATTGTACTGTGATCTTTTCATTTTAACCCTATGTTCCCCGAGTGATGCAAACTTTGCACCTTAATCTTTTGATATTAACCCTATGTTCAGTATGATTAAAAGACATCGACTGTGTTCTCCTTGGAATTCTAAGTATAGTGCATAAATTAACCCATGAATGTCTGCAAACCTAATTACCTGACAAATTGTTGTCATTATTTGTTACCTATTTAAATGCCTGTGGATTCGAATGAGTCGGCATCTTAGGAGATCTCAGCAAGGTCATCAAACAAGATATCCACGGAACTTCACCTACATTTAGGTAGGCATTAATTAACGTGGCGTTGGATCAATCAGGAGTCACAGTGGGAGTAGTCATAGATATTATAGGAGGTTCAAAGTTCTAATTTAATTACAGGTACTCCATATAGTTTCCCAAAATTCTCTGAAGCAGGAAAGGGGAACCTAACAGGTACACCTTGCTTGCATATAGTAGTCTGAGACTAGTATATACACGATTACGAGTTATGAGCTGTTCGATTGATATGTAATTTATTATAGGAAATTGCTGCTCTTCAAGGACCATCACCAATCGTTCGGATCTGGACCTGTGGCTCCAGTCTCTCTCTCTCTCTCTTTCATCCATCCCCTTTCCCCGGGGCGTCCCGATGCCGATCATGTGCATTTAAGTGGTAGGCATGTAACGTCTAGAAGGAATTGGGAATAAGCAACTTGGTAAACATTGTGTCTCTGTGGGACAAACAGGTTAGTGCTTGACACCCAGCCCTGGCTCCAGACTACCAGTGGGATAATCAGCCCTTTGTGTGAGGGCAGGTCACAACCTATTCAGATTTAATTTTGACTATCTTTCCCTGCTCAGGAAGAGTATCAGTATGTAGATGAATGCAGATTTATCCCCTGGCACTCCTAGCTCTTCCCGTTTGTGGATGTCTGGAGAGTATTCTAGTGTAGTTGTCACCTAAACCCAGACATTTATTTAGAGGCAGGTTAACGCACAGAATGGTTAAAGTAAAAAAATGCCAACTTTCTAAAAAGTGACATTTTTAGACCTGCAATTTAAAAACAAACTTTACCAAAAGATCGATTTTTAAATTGTGTGCCCAAAGAAACAATCTCTATATTTCTATCTTTTCCCATTTGGAAATAATACTTACACTTAAAATATGTTTTACGATAACTCCAATGTTAGCCTATGGGAGAGATAGTCCTTGCAGTAGTGAAAAATCAATTTAAACGTTTTTCACTATCTTGTCATGTTAAACCTAAAAATGTCCACTTTTAAGTACACTGCGCCCTGCCCTTAGGGATAAATACGGTTGACATACATGTAATGAAAAGGACGTTTCAGGCCTGACAAGTGGGGACACTTGCGAGGTCAAACCTGCAGTTTAAACTGTCCACACAGGCTCTCCAAAGGCAGCCCTGATAAGTGTTTGAAAGGCTATTGTAGTGGGTGGATTTGTCTTATAGGCACACATACTGCACTTGACTAGGGACTTATCACAGTAAATCAAATATGCCAATCATAGGGAAGCCAATGTTACCATGTTTTAGGAACAAAGCACATGTACTTAAGCACTGGTCAGCAGTGAAAACGTGCAGAGAGGCCTAAAGCCAACATAAACGGGATCCAAAAAAGAGAAGGAGGAAGGGAAAAAGTCTGGAGATGACCCTGCAGAAAGGGTCATTTCCAACAAGTTTAATCATAACTGATTCTTTTTTATGTTTTTGTGTGGAAATCCTGAACCTAATTATAACATCCCTGTAACCTTTGTTTTTTTAAGTGAATTTATAAGGTTTTTAAAATTCTATTTCCTAACTATACCGTCCCTGCAATTATTGAACTAATCTGATGAATGTTTTCAGAGCTTGCTTTCAGGCTTTACAATAAAACCACCCTGCAAATCCGCCTTCTCTATCATAACATTAACAACACATTTAGACATAATAGAGAGACTTTGCACCAAATTTACTGAAGTATTGAATTAAAAGTGTCAATGGCCAGGGTAATGTGCAGTACAGTGATTCAAATGAATATTCGATTAATGCAATGGCACATGGGCTAACCGCACTCCTACTCTGATGATAAACGAAATGTAAAGGGAGCAGTCTGAACTGCGTATGCACGAATCATTTTTCATTTGATATCCGACCAAGGATACAGTCAACCAAGTACTACCCTCCAATTAGTTAGTGGGGAAACAGACTATCATACACTGCTCCTCGCTTTAAACTAGAAATCCTGACTAGGGTTGTGGCACGCTAGACTCTCCTGGACATAACACAGGCCCTGGAGGTGTAATGGATCCCCAACCATTCAAGGGGCAATTCAGTCCAAGGCCAATGGCTATCTAAGGTATAGTAGACTCAGGAGGCCCCTATTTACTTTTTGCGGGGGGGGCTAGTTTGCATTACCTAACTCATCTTTCCCAGAGTCTGGGCTAACTGTGAAAGGAGGTTGGGGAGCATCAATTCAGACAACACAAACTATCTGCATCTTTGTTTTGTACTGCCATGGGCTGTTAATTTAGTCCCACACACTGCTTCACATAGTTAGTCGGAAAATTGCCTTATAGCACAGCCTATATGTACTTAAACTTTCCCTACCAACCTTCCTTCCTTGGTTTCATGTCCTTATTTGCATTGTCTGCTTTAACAAACAGTAGGGTTCGTTTAACTAAAACAATGTCTTCTGTGCCCATTCTAGCTTGTTGTTGACCATTGTGAATTTGCTTGGTGTGTGCATGCCTTTCTGGCTTGGCCTTATGGATTCTTCATACCTCGGAAAACCAACCCTTCTGTAATATGAAAACAGAGCATAAGAGGGCAAACATCCAGGGGATTTCCCATACAGCAATATTTATCTCAAGTAAATGTCATCGAAGTCAATGCTGGGTTGCTTTTGCACTTTCATGAAATGCCTCGTGTTATACTAAAATAGTGTTTTTACTACATGCTCTGTCAATGGAATCATCACAATGCAACGCTAGCTACATCTGGTAGTGCACCCTTTTAAAAAATATTTGTGCAATGGTGCACTACTGATATTCATGCAGCGTTGCCGCAATGTTGGCCGATCAGAGATTCTGTACGTTTGGCTTTATGTGTATACATTTTCAAGAAAGTATAATTGCTGGAAATGGGGTCTCTTGTTGGCAGTCAGTTTGCACTCTGTCCAAGCAGGGACCCTCCCTCTAGTCAGGGTGAGGGAGTTACACTCCCAAGACAACCCCTGCTCACCCTCTTGGTAGTTTGGTACAAGAAGTCAGGCTTATCTCAAAGGCAATGTGTAAGGTATTTTTACCAGCACACACAGTAACACTGTGAAAACACTACAAAATGACACCACCAGTTTAGAAAAGTAGCCAATACTTATCTAAATCAAACAAGACCAAAACAACAAAAATCCTACATACAAAAGCAAAATTATGAATTTGTAAAGTAAAAAGAGTCTTCATCCGTAGAAATCAATGGATGTGTTGTTTTTTACACAAAGTACCTGGTTTGCATCAAAAATAAAGCCGCACGGTTGAGCTTGCATTTGAAAAGTCAGCGATGCGTCGATTCCTTACTCCCATTTGAAGCTGTGCGTTGTTTCTTCTCTTGTTGGGTAGGCAATGCGTTCTTTTTCTCTCCCGCAGAAGAGCGATGTGTCCAGTGACGATGCTTGTGAAATTCTGGCACACGGTGGTGAAGAGCAGTGCTGCATGGGTGATACGTCAATTTCGGCACCTGCACATATCTATGTTGTTGTTCCCAGCTGTGATGCAAGTGGTGCGCTGATTTTTCAGCCGCGAAGCAGGTGCTGCATAGATTTTTCTCCTTCACAGCTCCTGTGCGTGAATTTCAGTCTTTGTTCCACCAGCTTCTCCTTTCAAGAACCCAGGGACTGGAGTAGGCATCACTTGGCAGGGTAGAAGTCTTAGCAAGAATACAGGTGCTGGCAGATGAAGTCTTTGATGACCTTGAGACTTCAGAACAGGGGGCAAGCTCAGTCCAAGCCCTCGGAGACACTTCACAAGCAGGAAAACATAACTAAGTCCAGTCTTTGTCCTCTCAAAGTTAGAAGCAGCGACTGAAGGCCAACCCAGCAAAGCATACTCACAGGCACACTCCTGCTCCAGCTCTTCTCCTTGGCAGATCCAGAAGTGATCTAAAAGTCTGGGGTTTTGGGTCCCTCATATACTCCTTTCTGCCTTTGAAGTAGGCAAACTTCAAAGGAACATCTCTGTTGTTCACAAGATCACACAATAGGGGGTGGAGACTGCATTGTCTGAGGTCAGGCACAGCCCTTTCAGATATGTCAGCTCTTCCCTTCCCACTTTAGCTCAGGAGACTCATCAGGATATGCTGGCTACACCCCTGCTCCCTTTGTGTCACTGTGTAGAGGGAATTCACAACAGCCTAACTGTATGTCCGACCCAGACGTGGAATACACAAGCGGGAAGAGGCACAGAAAAGTTAAGCAAGAAAATGCCCACTTTCTAAAAGTGGCATTTTCAAACTGACAGTCTAAAAAACAATTGACCAAAAAATGACTTTGAGTTCCGAGACCCCAAACTCCAGATCTCTATCTGCTCCCAATGGAAAACTGCACTTAAAAGATTTTTTAAAGGCAGTTCCCATGTTAACCTACAAGAGAGACAGGCATTGCAACAGTGAAAAATTAATTTGTCAGTATTTCATTGTCAGGACATGTAAAACACGTCAGTATAGGTCCCACCTTTAACATACACTGCACCCTGCCCTTAGGGGTGCCTTTCATGCACAAAAAAGGGAAGGTTTGGGCCTGGCAAGTGGGTACCCTTGCCAGGTCGAGTTGGCAGTTTAAAACTACACATACTGCAATGGCATGTCTGAGCCATGTTTGCAGGCTACTTGTGTACGTGGAACAATCGATGCTGCAGGCCCACTAGTAGCATTTGATTTACACACCCTAGGTACATTGGGTGCTTTTTACTAGGGACTTACTAGTAAATCAAAAATGGCAATCATGGAAAAGTCAATTACATATACAGTTTACACAGAGAGCACTTGCACTTTAGCACTGGTCAGCAGTGGTAAAGTGCCCAGAGTACCAAATGCCAGCAAAAACAAAGTCCAGCGCACAGTCACAGCATAGGAAACAGAGGCAAAAAGACAGGGAAGACTACGCCAAGGATGCCAGGTCTAACAATAATCTACAATGCAAATATGCCAACCGTGTAAAGTGCTCAAATTTCTGCTCTTTGCATGGCAAGTGAATGCAATGTTTAACACAAACACTCAACCACTGGGGCTGAATGTGATCCGTGAGCAGCCATTGTCTTTGACCTATAAGAAAAATCATGAACGTTACAGGGACATTCTAGTTAGGCTCACATTTTAAACATAAAAACCCATAGAAATTCACCTGTTATAATTAGACTTATCTCAAGTAACTATAACTCATGCCCTAAGGGCGCTATAACTTGCCCCTGCTATGCAGTTTACACCTACCCATGCTAAAACTGAAAAATGCCCTTGCCGCCCAACTACCCTTACCCACCCTGAAACCTAAAAATACCATTGCCACCCAAATACTCCAACCCACCTTAAAACCTAAAAATACTTCTGCCACCCAAATACCACTTCCCACCCTAACCCTCCTGTGACCCAAATACCCCTACCCACCCTAAAACCTAAAAATGTCCTCACCACCCAAATACCCATACCCACCCTAAAACTTAAAAATGGCCATACTACCAAAATAGCCTTACTTACCCTAAAACCTGATAATACCCTTACCACCTGAATACCCCTACCCACCCTAAAACCTAATAATACTCTTACCATCCAAATACCCTTACCCACCCTAAAACCTAAAATACCTCTGCCACCCAAACATTCCTACCCACCCTTAATCCTAAAAATATGCCACCCAATTATCCTACCCATTTTAAAATCTAAAAATGCTCTTGCCACCCAAACCTAAAATACTCTCACCTAAATATCCCTTCCCACCCTAAAACCTAAAAATATCCTTGCAACTCTAACTCTTACCTACCCTAAAAACACCCTTGCCACCCTAACACCTTTACCCACCCAAATACCATATTCACTCTAAACCCTAAAAAAAAAAAAACTTCCACCCAATACCCTCACCCACCCCTGTGGATGCAGTGTTCCATTGATATTACTGATGATGTCATAAAAGATGTCTTGGGTAATGTAATATGTGGGGTAGTTAGCAGTACATGGTGAGTTACTATAGGGCACACATTTATAGTTACTTGAGATCACTATAACTATAACCTCTGAATTTCTATGGTTGTGTGGGTAAAATATGAACCTAAATATAACGACCCTGTAACCTTTTTTCTTTCCAGTGAATTTGTAAGATTTTTTTTAAATGTATTTCTTAACTATAACGTCCCTGCAACCTTCAGTTTTTTCAGTGATTGTTTTTGTTTTTGTATGCTATTTATTACTAGATGTCCATAAACCCTGGGTGGTTGAGTGGGTGTGTGTGTGGGCATGTGAGTGGCTGTGTGCGTTGTCTGTGAGTGGGTGTGTGAGTGGCTGTAGGTGTATGGCTGTATGGGTGGGTAAGTGGTTGTGTGAGTGTGTAAGTGGGTGTGTGAGTGCCTTGTGAGCCTGTGTGGGTGTGTGAGTGGTTGTGTAAGTGGGTGTGTGAGTGGGTATGTGAGTGTGTGAGTAGGTGAGTGAGTCTGTGAATGAGTGTATGTGCTTTTTTTAATTGGGGTCTGGATCCGTGGATCCACCTGAATCCACCCGAATCCATTGGGATCTGTGAAGATCTGGGGGGATCCATGGATTCTTGTGAGCTAAAATGAAGCATTTTTGAACAATTTCTTGCCCATTGGGGGGTCTCTCACAGACCCCTCTATTAGTCCCATGGGGTCAGGGTACCTCTACCTTGACCCCTTCAATCACTTATTTTCCTCATTGGGAACTGCTCCTGATGAACGAAATTGTGGCTGCAATTTTCCTCTCAGGTTGCGGCAGCCAATCACAGCATTGCTGTTGGTGCATGGATCTGCAAATCTACCTGGATCCACAGAGGATCTGCTTCCTTAGATACCTACATTTCTTTTTCCTTTAATAACTCTAAAACTACTGAACAGGTTTGCACCAAATTACCAAAAAGCACTCTTTCTGGACCAAGATATAGCTTTCTGCCAAATTTGGTGTAATTTTGTTCAGCGGGTCAAACTGTAGTTGTGTCTAAAATCCCTAGGGGAAATTGAATGGAGAAAACTTGTTTTGAAGATTCCGTGAAAACTAGTATGCCACTCACTTCAGCTACAGTCTATAAAGTTTTGGAGTGATCCATCTAGCTGGGGTTGAGAAAAAGGGAAATGTACCAAAACAAGTTTTCTCCATTCAATTTCCCCTAGGTATTTTAGACACAACCGTACCTTAGGGCACGAGCTATAGTTACTTGAGATAACTAACTGAAACAGGTGAATTTCTATGGTTTTGTACATTTAAAATGTGATCCTAACTATAACGTCCCTGTAATATTTGTTTTTTTAAAGTGAATATATATATTTAGTTATTTTACCTTCTGGCAGTCACCAGTAGGTATTTATAGCTAGGACCTAGTTTCCATAGAAAAAGTGTTTTATTTTTTTGCAAAAAACTATGACACCGCTTGATGTAGTGCCAGCCCCCCCACCATACCAGGAGCTGGCTGGGACCACAAGAGCCATCAGGCTGCCCTATGGCTCTGAACTTGGTTTGTGGTTACCCTTGATGGGCAATGGGGGTGTCCATCTATGACCTTCTGTGACCCTGGTGGATGGGTCCCTGGGGCCCAATAAGCCCCTTCTCCTCAATTATGGAGATAAGGCTTAAGCAGGGGGCCGGCATAGCCCTCTTATCTTTTTTTAATCAGATTTGGCTTATGGGATGGCGTCCCTGAGGGGCTGTTAAAGCTTAAGGGGGCACACATACCCTTCCCTTAGAATTTGGCCTGAGAAGGTGGGCTCTCCCCCTTAATACCCAGGGCACCATCTGTGACCCTGGTGGATGGGGTTCCTGGGGCCCAAGAAGCTCCCTCCCCTTAATTATTGACCAGTCCCTGGGGCCCGATAAAGCTTAGGGAGTTGGGCTTTGTATGTAATTTCAAGTGATTTCGCTTTTTAATTTAATTGTTAATAGTAATTTATAGTGTTGTAGCAGGTTGTTGGGTTAGTAGGGGGATAGGGTGGGAAGTTAATTAAGTACTAATTCATAATTAATACATTTTGATTGATATTCATTATGTATATTATGTAATATTGATTTATTATATTTTAGGTGCGGGTTGCTACATTTGTGGGGTATAGGGTGGGAAGGTAATTAGGTCATAATTAATTGACAATGAATTTATAATTTATTATTGCTAATTTAATTGATTAATAATTATGTACATTGTGTAACAATCATATACTTAAGTTATAATTTAGGTGCGGGCTGCTGGGTTTTTATAGATATAGCGTGGGAAGTTAATTAAATTAAGTCATAATTATTTAACAATTAATTATTATTTTGTTATTAGTTATTTAACTGATTATTAATTATGCATGTTATGTAATATTGATTTATTTTAAGTATAATTTACTTGCAGGTTACTAGGCTTGTAGGAGTATACAATAGGACGTTAAATAATTAAATAATAATTAAAAAATATATTAATGAATATATAATTAAATATTTAATTGATTAATAAGTATGCAAATTGTGCACTAGTTATATATTTTAGGTGTGGGCTGTTTTCTCTTTTCTGTTTTGACTGTGGCATTAGATTAGAGTTAAATATCATGTCGGCATAGGTGATTATGTCTTGGTTCATGTGTAACAATCTGGTTTAAGCCTGCTTTTCTTACAGGACTGTTACGTTTTTCTTGAAGCATTGTTTATTTTGCAATTTACATATTGGCAAATGTGAAAATGTATGTCATCTACAATTGTATACTTACATTCAGCTTCAGTTTTAAGGACTATCGGAATGTTGCACCATGGAGGCAATGGCTGGCACGAATATGGGATCAATGAACTGTTTGAGTCTCTTGTTTATGTGCACTATTGTTTGTTTATATGATCTTTGGTGGTTTCCAACGTCTACTGTGATCAAGACTACAACCGAAATGTGTTGAGGAGGTGCAAGCTGAAATAAACATGTTTGCATTTTGTAACCAGGAGAGTCCGTCTTCCTGTTACTGGAGAAGATTTCTTTAATATATATATATATATATATATATATATATACACATATAACATATATAATGTGTTTTCATAGTAGCAAAATTAAAGAATTGAATAAAAATGAATATAATCTAAAATATATATATATATTTTAATTGTTACGTTATATGTATATGAATATAAACATGCACACATATATGTGTGTTTATATAAGTATATTGTATGTATATTATTGAACACTGAGACTTATTTAATTTACATCACTACTGGTATATAAATATTTAAGGTTTACTACTTTAAACTATATATATATATATATATATATATATATATGTATATATATACACACATATATATACAAGTGTTAGAAATGGGGTCTTTGGTTGGCAGACAGGTTACCCCCTGTCCAAGCAAGGACCCTCACTCTAGTCAGGGTAAGACACACATAATCCAAATTATCCTGTGCCCACCCTCTGGTAGCTTGGGACTGAGCAGTCAAGCTTAACTTAAAAGGCAACCGCAGTGCAGGCTGTGCGTCGATTCTGGCAGGTTGTGCATTGATTTTTCGCCGCACAAGAAGTTCTTTGCAGAGATGAAGTCTTTCTGGCCCTGAGACTTCAGAAAACAGGAGGCAAGTTCAATCCAAGCCCTTGGAGATCACTTCTCAGCAGAGCCAGAGGGCAGCAGGGCAGCAGTTCTTTGCATAAAAGCAGTCAGGTGAGTCTTTTGGGCAGCCGGGCAGCTCCTCTTAGCAGGTTGCAGGTTCTGGTTCGAGTTACTTTCCCAGTAGGTATCTTGTCAAATAGTGTCTAAAAGGGTCTGCAGAAGTATCTGTAGAAGTGTCTAGAAGTGTCTGCAGAAGTATCTGTAGAAGTGGCTGTAGAAGTGTATGAGTTGTTAGGGTCAGAGGCCCTGTTTAAATACCCAAATGTGCCTTTGAAGTGGGGAGAACTTCAAAGAGTGGCTTAGAAGTGCACAAGGTCCTCTTTCATTTCCATCCTGTCTGCCAGGGCCCCAGTAGGGGGTTTGGCAGTCCATTGTGTGAGGGCAGGCCATTGTCCTTTGACATGTAAGTGTCAAGCCCTACAACCCTCCCAGCCCAGGAAGACCCATTCAGTAAGCAGATGAGTGCAGGTGTGACTGAGCATCCTGTGTGTTGGGGTTGTCTCAGTGAAATGCACAAGGGAGCTGTCAACTAACCTAGCTAAACTTGGATTGTAAGACACCGAAGGATTTAAGTGTAGAGAAATGCTCACTTTTTAAAAGTGGCATTTCTAAAATGGCCCACTAGTAGTATTTAATTTACTGGTCCTGGGCACATATAGTGC
Source organism: Pleurodeles waltl (assembly GCF_031143425.1). Lineage (NCBI taxonomy): Eukaryota > Metazoa > Chordata > Amphibia > Caudata > Salamandridae > Pleurodeles > Pleurodeles waltl. The sequence goes on along the minus strand of NC_090437.1, from coordinate 1,081,309,170 downwards.
ACTTTGCTAGGGACTAACAAGTAAATTAAATATGCCAATTGGGTATAAGCCAATGTCACCATGTTTTAAGGGAGAGAGCATAGAATCCTAAAACCAGCAAAAACAGTGTCAAAAATTGGAGGGAGGCAGGCAAAACGTTGAGGGTGACCACCCTAAGGCTGTCAGGTCTAACATAAAGGAATTATATGTTTGCATGTTTTGTAAGTGTGAAACTATATTTTCTTTTATATTTCTGTACTTAACATCATAAGGATAGGAAATAAAAATGTTTGTAATCAATATTTTTGACATAATATTTCTGTTACATGATACTGTTGATTCAGATATGATGTCAGTGATCCAAAAAGATCTGACTTTGTTAAAAAAAAAAACTTAGAAATTCACTTAAAAGAAAGCAAAGGTCAAAGTGATGTTATAGTTAGATGAATATGACAGTGCCAAAATAACGTTTCAAACTAAAAAAAAACACAGAAACTCAGCTCACTCCTCTTCCATTCATTGCTTATAACCTAACATATTACATCACTAATAACATGTTGTATGGCATAATTCATGACTTTACTGATGACATCTCAGATGGCATCAATGATGACATCACTGACATCATGTGTTCAGCTATTTTCAAGAAATGTCTTTTTAAAGAGGGTTTTGGGTTCTGCGTGAAAAGTCTATTCCCCAGAAAGAGTCACGTACAGCAAGACAGTTGGTCCCATGGGACTCTTAAGGTACCAAAAAAATGAGAACATTCTTATTATCTGAAGGAGCTTTTTCTCCCATTGGCTGTTTTGATACTGGTGCTGGTACCGAAGGATCTGTTTGACTGGCTGCAATAATGAAGTGAATGTACTGACCGCCATCACTGGACTTGTGGACTCTTTTGCAGAGTCCTTGATTTTTTTTTAAAGCCACATAAGGGGGCAGGGGCGTCTCACCCTGATATGTGGGGGGTCCCTAGAGTTAAAAGGCTGTGCACAGCATTGGGATTTGCCTTAGGTTGCCTCAGTGGGTTGAGCATATGCTCAACAAGGAATATGATAATAAAAACAGAAATTCACTGAAAAAACAAAGGTTAAAGTGATGTTTTAGGTGTTGACATGAGATAAGAACTATCATTAAAAAAACACTGAAGGTCACATCTTTGGAGGACACACTACGTATCGTCATTGAACACAAAGTAAATTTCCCATGAATCCTTTGAATGCTTAATATGTTCTAAAATAACAGCAGCCATTTTAAAGTTATTAGGTGTACTCATAGGTCATAGTGTACTTTGGGGCTCACTACGACATTGTTAGTCCCACCATGGGACCGCAAATGCTGGGGAGAGGATGCCACCGTCATGCTGACAGTGTCCCCACCAGTTATATTACAATGTTCCTGCAGGGCTGACCGATGGGAAAATTGTGTTACGACGTTCCTGCTGGTCAGCACGGCGGCAACAGTGGTACGGTATTGGTCTCAGCTCCCTTAAGGAAAACGAGGCCAATACCATAGCACTACAGCACCCTCAGAATGCGCACTGTCTGCAAAGCAGACAGTGCACATTCCGATGGTGCTGGGCAAGGAGGCCCCTGCACTGCCCATGCCATGGGCAGTGCAGGGCCCCCCCGGCACTTGCTTTCCTCCAGCCTTTCCATGGCATGGTGACGCCATGAATGGCAGAAAGCTGAATTGTAATCAGCACGGCGGTGCTGAGCACAACTCAGACCGCCGTCTACCAGTTGGGAACCACATTACTGGAAGTGACGACGGTCCCACCCACCAGATTGTAATGTGCGGTTCGGACTGCCTGTATTGCAGAGGTCCGACTGATAATGCGAGTCTGAAGGTCCTCAGACTGCCAGACTCATAATGACGCCCTATGTTGTTGCAGCCTGGATATTGCTCCTAGATTTTCAAGACCTTGAATCCTGTTTATTTTCTTTTGAAAGTATTCTCAGAAATGTATTTCTATCTTGAAAACAAACTGAATAGTTTAAAGTATTTCAGAGATAAATCTTGCAGCAGTATAAACTATATTCTTGTAGCTCTTTTGATATTAAGCTATGCGGCATGTTAGGGAAAAGACGATTTATTGGTATCAGCGTGAATTACATAATCCTGATGAATGTTTATATTGCAGTTTAAGGAACAACCTTGAGTATACGGAATACCCAGAGATTGTGTGTTCAGTCATCAGAAGGGGAAGTGAAAGGGAGTGAACTTATGACATTTCTTAAATATATTATTCACTAAGATTTCATTCGTGATTCATTTTCAGGAACACTAAAGTTCCATCAATAATATGAGCCTCTGAAGAAGCCAGATATTTTGGAGGTATATCGTTTAGAATATTTAGAGTAGATTGCTCTATTCAGAGACATGTATTAAAGGTATCATTCTTGTCTTCAGATCTCCACAGTGAACTAGCAGACAGACATCAGCTCATGCAGAGTAGACTTAAGTGCCCAAAAGAAAGAAGAGTCAGAGTGGCAAATGCAATATCTGTTTTTCTTTCTTACCTTAGTCCCTTTTCCCAGAGTCTACGAATAATCAATATGTCACTATTCTGCGTTGTTGGATATAGAAAAAGAGAAATGTGAAAAAGTGCATCCCTCCAGAATTCAGGTTAGCTTCCTCACGCCATTACCGCCTCATTCATTCTTGTTTAGATCTGTGCCAAAATATTCAATTGGATCTGGCCCACGCTGACTTTTTGATAATGGCGAGCTCCTGGGTAACTGTTATCTTTATATTAAATTGCCTATGCTCTAAAATCCGTTTATGTAAATGACTTATTGCACTAGCCACATAATGAAGTTTGCAGAGACACGCGGGTAAATAAATCTCTTAACTTTTTTGATGATCCCTCGGATTCCCCTGTTTGTTTCAATTCCAGGCCGTTTTTGCTCTTGATAAATGCCCTACAGTTTCCTCAGTCCCAAAACTCTTTTTGTAGTTTATTCAACGAGGTCGGTTTGTTGTGTTTAAAGTGACTGTAAGTTCATGTCTCCAATCCTGTTCCCAGAGGAAGCAGTTCCTATTAATGTACACATTGAATGCTCTCCTAGATGACAGTTAATGCCAGGACTCTCTTTTATAATTGTTCAATGTTCTTTTTTCCAAAAATCGACGAATTGGAGCAGATTATTTAATGCAAATTGTGATTGTTCGTTTTGTCATATATTTTGCCCGTTTCACCTTTTTCTCGTAATTCAGCATTTGCTGTGTGGTTGCTTTCTTTGCACGGTCATTTGCATTTTCCATGACGTTTTTTGGATAACTTCGCATCTGGAATCTATAGTTTACTGCTTTTGCTTTTTCCCCCCGTTTAATCCAGCGCAGGAACAATTTATTTTTACTCTCAATTTTTCACCACGTTATGTTCCATATCGGGGATTTTCGATGAAAGCAAGAAGTCATTAGATGATATTTTTTCTGAATGTTGTTATTTCGATTTTTGAATACTTCTCATAAGTTAAAGTCGCTAGGTCTTTGAAATGATTGTTGTTCACACTGCGGGCATATTCCATGAATTCAGCAAAATTGCCACCCCAAATTAAGAATACCAATATAACAAAGATAAGCGAAACATTTCTGCCAAATAACTCCCAAATATACATATCCGATAAGAGATTATTAAAGAGAGATACCTGTACAAAACCATACTGCTGAAAATTTTCCCGTACAATGAGATACTGCAAGCAGTACCTGTGCAACATTCGCTTGCCCATTGGGTGGCACTGCAGCACTACAAAATACCAGCGATGATATTAGTAGTTGGTCTAGCCTTTGGTACAAAGAATGAATTTTGTATGTTTTAGTCTGAGTTTTATTTGAGGGATGGAAAAGGAAGTACAATTGTTTTCCACAAGTAGGTTTAGGGCCACGTAGTTACCCGCTTCATGTTGTATATCTTCTCTACGAATAAAAGGTATCCAATGAAACAACATTTAGTACAGCAGCTTGTATTGGGAATCGTCTGAGGGGGAGGAAATAGAAGATGGAGAAAATTACAATTACACAAATTCAAAATATTAAATGGAATTAAAACTAGACAAAAAGAACTCGTTTAGCTTAAGTCACAGAGAAAAACGTTATAAACTAGGGAAGGGGCTGGATTTTCTTCCAGGGGTTACAAACACAAATACGATTTAAATGTTCTTATGGAATGTACTGGTCTAGATGAAGTTGAGTGTCCTGTTTTGTGAGTGTTTGGCGAGAATACGAAAATGTAGCTGCCACCCAGCCCAGACCAAATGTGTATTGGACACAGGCTACCAGGCACACAGAGCAGTGAGCGCAGAGAAATGCCCACTTTCTAAAAATGTAATTTCTAAAATAATAATAATAAATCCAACTGTACCAGTAAAGAGGATTTGTCATTACCATTCTGATGATCTGAAACATGAAGCCTTACTCCTTATTGATCAGGAATTACAGCTTAAATGTATATTAAGGAATTCCCAATGCTGGCCTGTGACAGGAGCAGGCCTCACAGTAAAGCAAAATGACTTTCGGAGTCTTTTATCACCAAGACATGTAAAATTTAAAGGTACATGTCCTGCCTTTTACTTACGTAGCACCCTGCCCCATGGGCTAACTTGGGCCTTCCTTAGGGATGATATACATGGAATAAAAGGGCTTGGCAAGGGGTTTTAATGCCAATTTGAAGTTGCAGTGAATCTGAACACACAGGCACTGCAGTGGCAGGTATGAGGCAGATTTGAAAGACAGCTTCTGTGGGTGGCTGGCACAATCAGTGATGTAGCCCCACTAGTATTGTACAAAGAAAACAGTCAGGCCCATCAATCAGCAAGTCTAGGCAATAGATATCAAACAACAAATAGTATGCCATGTCTGATACCAATTCAACAAACAATCTCTTTTGCAAAATCTGTGGACATGCCAATAAATTGGCGTGGCCACCATTTACTTGGGAAATTTAATAAGAATTAAATCCAATACATACATCAAAATATCATATACAGTAAGTCCAACAAATGAACAATGTGCAATATTTTTTCACAACAAATAAGTTGATCCCCGGTACATAAATTCTTTTACAACAATCATACCCACACAATGAATATACAATCGTCTAATAAATATTTGCAAATGAGCAATACAAAGTTTGTATCTAGGTTCTGAATGAATCTGTATTAAAAGGAGGTTAAACAATTCCTAACATTTAGTAGCTCCCATGTCTAGGGTTTAGCCCAGCGGCAAGAAATCCTAAGTGGTACTTGTGGCAAATTCAAGGGGTTTATATTTCTGAAAAGTTATTGTTCATTCTCCTTCTGTGCCCAACCAACTTCACTTGCGCTTTCTGGATTGTGCCCTTTCCTGTTGATGTGTTTTGAACCCACAACCACTTAGGGGTTCTCCTCAAGACTCAGAACACTATGATACTCTGAAAAAAAGCAACAAATAATATGTCCAAATCTCTTCATATATTTACAGTTTCTGAAACCAACATGCAACTCCATACACTTTCACTGTTTACCTTCAGTCACTGAGTATCAGATCAGCATGATCTATTCATATTGCAGGATCGTAACTCAAATCCGATTTGAGGAAAGACTTTCTTCATCATTATCTAGGTACGATGTCCTTCAGCAGTTCAAATGTCACTTTTCTGAAAAGCAGCCAAACACGTGATTCGCCATGGAACGTTTCAAGACTTTTCCTGAACTTTTACATACTATGGGGGTCTTCTGACCACCATGGTAAATGTGGCGGTCCCACTGCCAACAGGCTGGCGGTGAAGACTGCCACATTATGAGTGTGGCGGGTTGGTCGCTGCCAACCCGCCACATCTCTTATCATAATGCCATGGCGGTCAGAACCGTCTGGCTGGAGATGATCATCTCAGACCCGGTGATCCACGGAAGACCGCTGGCAGTATTAGGAGCCGTCTTTCCACCAGGGTTTCCACGGTGGTAGCACTCCATGAAAACCCTGGCGGAAAGGATACCAGTTACAGTGAATTTTTTCCCTGTCAAAGGTAAACAAATCCACCCCGCAGCAAGCATTAAGCCCTCCCCACCTCCAGCCACAGCACCCCGCCTCCAGACACAGCGTTCCCCTCTCCCCAACCCTGCATACATGCACACAGACACCCACACCCACCACGCATACTCATTCACCTCCACTTATATACACGCATTCACTCACGCATCCATACATGCATACACTTCAACATTCATGCACGCATTCACTCACACGCACCCATTCATCTCAGCACTCATACATGCTCCCAACCATGCATACTCACACCCATCCAAACACACATGCTCACACGCAAACATGCATTCACCACAACACTCACACTTGCATACATACACACATACACTTACATGCATTCACGCACTCAGTTCTACATTCAGACACGCATACATCCACGCAAACACACACTCACATGTGCACACACAACAGCCCTCACCCTTTCCCTCCCCTGTCGAACAATCAACTTACCTGTTCGGGGAGGAGGTCGTCTGGCAGGGAACGGAAAGGGGTGCTTCCACCTCCGGCAGCGTCCCAACATCAGGACACCACCAGGCCCTATTATTGCTCATAATAAGGCTGGTGGAGTCCTTCTGGTGGGGCGAGGCTGGTGGTGGAACCACCAACGCGCCTACACCCTCCAGCACGACTACTGCTGGATTTCCACCTAAAGTGTGGCAGAAATCCAGCAGTACCCATATATGGTGGGCGGTCTTCTGGCGCTCGTGGCTTTGGCAGTCTTCAAGGAAGACCGCCAAAGTCATAATGTGGGCCTATATGTCCGACGCACTTCACTTGCCAGCTTCTCCCAACAGAACAACAACAACAACAAAAAACCCCAACTATTTAAAATAAGATTTTAGTTTTATGCTCGTAAGTATAGAGAGGGATAGTTAAAGAAACTTGAAGCAAGGAGTTCAACTCGATACAAATTATTCATATTAGAAAAAACATACACCTATTGTTGCAAACGCTAATTCGTTAGCTACTGACTTGAAATTCAAGGGAAAAACTCTTACTTGATTCATTCCGGGTTTTAAGTCAAATAGATGGATGGAGGACAGAAATGGCTGAAACCACTTAACTGTTTCCTGAACAACAACAAAATAGAAAAATTATTTTGCATCCCCCACGACAACCTGGTATGTAAAACCAGGCCAACAGCAAAAAGCCACAACTCAAATTGATCATTTCATTTACATGTATACTATCGCCATGACTCCACTCGAACCGTATGCCCTTTGAAATGGTAAACATTCTTCTGAGATGTAGGAGATCTAGAAATAGATTTGCTCTGTTAGCAAATACGTGCTAACCTTTCGTCACATCTTCAATTACCAATGTAATGCAGAGTTTTGCAGAATTGTTTTGGGACACGTATATGTAACAAGACGTTGGTGGATATATAGTCAAATAAATACATCCTAACTGATCAACTCATATCTCAAACTCACCTGACAAGACTACCTGAGTCTTGACTATTCACACTTTGATGAACACTTGGTGCTAATTGCAAGGCATTGTGGGACCTGTAGTATAGGTCCCCAAGTTTTAAATACCGGTGACAACGAAACTTAAAAATGGTCCCTTTAAAGTTGTAAAAAGGGACTTATATCTACAAAACATGAACAATTGGGGGCACATGGCCCAACTAAATCTCACTTCTCATGCGATGAGTGGCAAACCCGTTGGTGTAAGTACAGCAAATTGATTCCCTGAAGCTCATCTATCACTAGCCACTAACCTTTAGTTATGTCTAAAAAAAAAACTTGAATCGCCCAGAACTAGATTTCACTCAATGTTGACAACTAATCCAGTGGGGCTTCAGGCCAAGATGCTGGAGGAGAATTATTCGTAGTCCTCATAACAAAAGCACACTATCAGCACATTGTAGGTTTATCATAGATTATGTAGCTCATTCAATTCGTTCAGGCCATCTAATAGTGTATTTAATCTCAAGATCAGGTGGGCTTCTTTTATCATGATTAATCTCTTTGAGTCCCCAACTCTAGGGCCCACAGACACCACTGTTAGAATCGCCCATTTCAAATCATTCTCAGAATTATGATTTTCTAAGTAATGATTCACCAGTGAATCTGTGATCACATTGTGTCTTATTCACGACTTATGTTGTATAATCCTTTGTCTCACCTCCTAATTGGTCTTCCCAACATACAGTTTATTACACGGACAATAAATTCCATATATAACATTTTTGGTTTTGCAATTTTACCATTCAGCATTCCTCCATTTGATGCCTTTATGAAACAATTTGTTTCCTTCAATGGCTTGATTACAACAAATACAGGTCCAACATTTATGATGGACTTATAAAGCGGGTAAATTCAAGACCTGGTGCAAACTAGTTCCAACTGAGGCTGGTGTTGTAAATGCTCGTACCACTTGATTTCCTACACTCTGAACTTTTTTTCAGCACAAATAGGGGTCTCTCAAATGATTTATCCAATTTAGCAGTCAAATGCCAATTCTGGTAAACTATTTTCTTGAAATTGTTGGTCTGTGGACAAATGGTGTGTATCTTTCCGATGTCGCCTTATTCTTTTTTGTCAATAATGTCTCAAATGGAGTCCACCACGCTCGTGTCATGGACTTTAAAAAAAGTTTTTTAGGAGAACCTGTCTCTCCTATGGGCTCATTTCCAAGAAATTACGCTAAACTGCGCTAGTGCAGTTGTGCGTTAAAATATTTAACGCCAGCTAGCGTCAGATCCTAATGCCATGTGTGCACTGCATTTACAAAACGGTGTGCCATGGCATTAGGATTTTATTAGTGTAAAAAAATGATGTTAACCTTTGCGCCGTGTCATAAAGGAAAACGTGCTAGTGCTGCAAAACTGATGTTAATCTGATTAGCAGCAGGTATTTTAATGCTAATCAGCCTAGCGTCACTTTAGCACCAAAAGTATAAAACAAACTGCTGTTCTAAGACAAAAAACACAGGAGACACAGACAACACCACAGGGGACCCAGAAATAGAGAACCCAGGTCCAAATAGCTCCCAGGACAACCCCAGCAACACAGGTACTAGTCAGGATGTCCAGGCAGAGACCCAAGAGAAGGGGAAGAGGAACCGAAAGTGCAGGTTCAGTGAGGAGGAGAACAGCATTTTGATCAGGGAGGTGATGTACCATCAACAACAGCTATTTGTTACCTCCAAATAGCCATTAGGGAAGAAGGAGGCAATATGGCAGTCCATAGCTGACAAAGTCAACAGTGTGTGCAGAGGTCAAGAAGACAGTCATCGACTGTAAGAATCGCTGGCACGATTGCAAGCGCAAAAGAACAAAAGAGAAACTGGCCTACAATCACAAGGCAGACCGGAGGTGGAAGTCCAGCACCCCAGGAGGAGCTTGATGACCTGGAGGAGATGGTGTCAGCTGTCATCCCTGAGGAGTCTTTCACAGGAGTCCAAGGACACAACAGTGCAGCATGTGAAGAACCACAAAAAACACAGGGTAAGTCACACTGGGGAGCAGTGTGGAAATATGTTATGTCAAACGGGGGAGGAAGCCCTGTCCCTGTGCCAAAATGTACTGTATACAGGCTACAGTGTAAAATGCTGTTATGTTTATGGTTAAACAGCAAACATATGTAAGGGCTCACCTACAAGTCCCTTGTGCTGCTTGTGCCTCACTTCTTCACATTTAAAAAGGGAGGCACCAGTGGCACAAGGGGCTTAGAAAGAAGCCCTGTAATGTGCATTGACCTACCACAAGTAGCACATCCCAGGCCTGAAAGAGCACCACACTTACCACATTGTATGAAGTGCAGCATCATTGCAGGTGTACCCCACTGGGGGCCTCATTTACAGAGTACTACGGGCACACTGTGTCATGGGAGTGTTATTCACATTGATAGTTTGGTGATGCAGTATGACAATCCATACGTACAAGGCCACACAAAGCCACCTTGCATGGCTTGTCATGGTCTTGGAAATATGGACACCTTTCACACAGAACACTGTGTGAAAGGACCATTCCATGGGTTTTGCTTAGGGTGCACCCATGCAGCACACATGGAACCCAAACAAACCTGACACATACAGAGATTAACAAGGCAGGGAATGTGTCACATTCCTACACCACCCCAGGTGTGGTGTAAGAATGACACAATGGTAAGAAATATCTTCAATACTCCTTTTGTGGTACCATTCCTATGTGTGCTAAAAAATGCAGCACAAGTCGAAAGATGATAACAAACCTTGGGGTTGTTACTTTGCAGGAAGGTCTTCCTTCATGCACCTAAAATATCATCCCCACAATGCAGGCGTCTTCGCACTATTGTCCAAGGGTGTCTGCATTGGCACTAGCCAGCATTTTGTGTACCACTGCTGGTGGAGAGGACATAAATGCACCCTATATTGTACATAGGGTGCATCTCTGCCCTTGCATGGTGGCACAGGGCAGCAATGCAAGGTACCTGCTGCACCCCCCTGCACCACTGGCCACGGAATTGAGGTTCTTAGTGCCTCATGTATGAGGAAATATGAGAAAATTATGCAGTGCAGTCCACACAGCCAGCTTGCTGTGCGTCACTGTGTTATGTAGAAAGTGCAGGCATGTGTTTCACGTACCACAATGCTACACGTACCTGTATTTTCCTCTGTGATGGTGTACTCACTGCTTCCTAGTGCCAACACAGGCACACTTGCACCATGGTGTAGGGGTGCCTGCATTGCAGGGATGATTGCCCATGTGCTAAAAGGGACACTTTCCTGAACTTGAACAATCATGTTGATCCTCTTCCACTTTCCATGTGTATTTTAGAATACAGCACACAATGAAAAAGGAAAAATGGGGACTACAATGTTAGATCTGTTGCACCACTTCAAAGCCACACCTCATGTGGTTTATGAATCTGCCGCATGTCCATATGACTAAATCTTTGAATATACAACATTCCTTAGGGTATTCACAGGTGTTGTGGTGGAACACCCACTATAACACCCATGGGACCCAATTGTTATGCAGTGTAAGGTTTGAAAGGATTACACATTTACATGGCCATCACTAATAACACAAGGTGGCGTGGTGCAGGCTGGTAAAGTAGTGGCCTCCACACCGTGCCATTGGAGCATCAAAGTCATTGAGACTCCAGTTGTGAAGTGTGGTGCAATGGCCTTGGAAATGAGGCATCTACACTGCTCACTTAGACACCTTGATTGTAAAGACGATCACTCATCTCAACATCTAGCAGAGCTCAACATTGACTTACCTTCATTTAGTTTCAGAAGACAACAACATACCTCCTGGCAAGCTGCCTGTCCTGGACGTCTTGATAATGTGGATGACGAGCTGCAAACCATCAATGATGAGACCCTCCAGGAAATCCTGGATGCCATACAGACACCATCTCCAGTTGCAGGGAGGCCAAGCAGCATTACGGGGTTTCCAGATGATCTACTCAGCAGCCAACAAACACCACCTGCCAGCTCAATCCCAGCTCTGAACCCCCAGTACCCAACAGTCACATGCCAAAAAACTGAGGAGGAAGACCAACGGGGGCCTGCAGATTTGGTTCGAGTGGGGATGGAGACTGTGGCAGGTGCACTAGATGTGGTCCAGAGGTGCCTTGGTATGAATATGGACAACTCGGCATCCATACGGGGCATCCACTCTCTGCTTCGTGGGCTCAAGCAGTCCCTGGCCAACAGCGCTGATGTCATGTGGCAGAGGCATGAGCAAATGCCCAGCCACAGTGACACCAGAATGATTGACAACAGGCTAGGGGCAATGCAACAGGTCTTAGAGTCCATAGAGTGGAAGCTGGACTCCCTCATTGCCAATTTGGGTGCCTACCACTGTGACGTTGCTGCAGTGTTGTAGACCCTGCAGGCTCTTCTTACTGCTTTGCTGCCTCATATGTTCCCACTGATGAGAGCTGCCGGGGACACAGCATCCACATCTTCAACCCTTGATTTGGGTGTGCCTCGCTGGACTGCAGCACGTACAACAACCCTGTCACAGGAAGTACCACACACATTAGAGGATGAAGATGTGGAAGGAACATCTTTCACAAGGAAAACTGTTTGGTAGCATTTCTCTGTGGCACATGCCCCCTTTCACCTTTGCTCTGTGTTTAAGATCATGCGAGTGGCACTGTCCTCAAATGGACTCTTCTACTGTTGCCCTCCCAGATATGTGGACTGCCATTCTGCCCAGTCTTCCCCAATGGTAATGTGTTCCTCCTCACTGAAGCACTCCTCTCCTACACATGTACCAAGATATGTTCACCCCCATGTACACTGTTTGGACATCCAATGGCTAAGTACATCTGTTGGGGTTGTCATTAAATGTAATATAGATAATTACTGCACACAAAATCACATTTGTAATAAGTTCACTTTGCACAACCTTGGTTGTGTGTGTGTAAGAAGCATTAACAACATGAACATTTTACGACATGGGAAGCTAACACGCAGACTGCTTACCAAAGGTATATGTGTGGATTTGTGACAAAAACAAAGCCATACACTGACTGAAACATAAGTAAGGTGACTGATATCTGTGTTGACTAGCAAGCAGTTCCTGAGGCCTCTAAGCATGTCATGCAACAGGCAGCATGTGTCAGAGTCACAAGATCCTCGGGGTCTGTGCACGTTCCCAACACGTCCACCACTGAACAGCTCCAAGACTCAGATAGATAAATCACAGAGAATGAGAGAGTTCAAGAGGGGAAGAGGGGATTAGGAAGGGAACAGCTGGGAAGGAGACCAGTAATAAGAAAAAGGTTAGAACACACGATTTGAGAATTATATCTCCTGAAATCAATACTAGACTATGATTCTAAGCCTAGTCACTCTGAAAACATGAACAATCTAAGAGTTAAGTTTAAAATGACTACGTTTCAAGATGGCCGGATACCTGTAAGGGAATCAAGATGAATTAAATGAAAACTTTCTTATTCAAGTACTTTCCTTTACATGAGAATCAGAAAAAACATTCTGACTACATTTTAAACCAGTCATATAAATCCTGTTTTGAGAATGTATACTAGCACCATACAATATTGCATCTAGAAACTCTGGCCTTCTGTGTACTCTTAAAATGTTTCAACACAAATTGCGCATATTGCAGATATATATATATATATATATATATATATATATATATATATATATATATATATATATCCAAACACAAACACAGTCCTGGTCAGTGACGAGGTGAATTCTTAAGCGGTCCGGCACGGGTTCCAGGAGCCCAAAATCTCGCGTGTAGCAATTCCATAATCCAGAAAAGGAAAACCGGACACCATGACCATGCAAAATTACATTTATTGACGCGTTTCGGCCGTAGCCTTGCTCACAATACTCCTCCAATTCATTCAAAGCACATATAAAGCTAATCTATACAACATAAAGAAAGGACTAATTTGCAAAAAACAAGCTCCTAAAGAGGGAAAACGTGGCGGCCATTTTGAACTGTATCTTTTTACTTATTATAACGTAATAAACTGTTAATGGCAACACAACATATTCAACACTTTTGCCTATAATAAGGAACTGTATTTATCTTTATATTACCTTCAGTTTGTCAACCTATAGTAATAGTTCATAATAATGCAGGTTAAATATATTTGCCCTCTATAATTTTTAAAGATGTTATAATTCTTTTTATTAACAAAAAATACTATCTTCACATTAAGTCCCTAATCACCCACTCTTAACTCCAATATAAATCTAAATTCACTTCTAAAAAGCCCATTAACAGTGTTGTAAAACCTAGATGTTTTTTAAATATTTTAAATATTACAAATATTTTAAATATTTTATTTATTTTGTTTTAAATATCTTAAATATGCCTCATATATAAATAAGACTAATTGAAAAAAAATAAGACCAATTGAAAAAAATCTAAAATGTAAAGAACCCAACTGCAATGGCTTGCTTTTGTCCATCTTAACTACTTATTATTCCGTTATTTAGATAAACATCCCATTTGAATAGCTAATATCAGTAGGGTATCCTAACTATATATAAGTGATACCTCAATCTAAATAATTATACATATTTAAATATATTCAGAAATCTCAAAATAAATAGATAAATGGACAAAAAGCTGAGTCTGCAAATTGGAAACTTCCTATAAATACTAATACTACACAGGTTCCCACACCGCACATACTAATAACCCCAAAATATACAAGCAAAGGAATACAAAAATAGAAATATAAAAATATTTACAATTCTTAACTAATATACATTTGGTAGTATCAAAAAATTCATTAATCAGAAGAAATTCATTAATCAAAAAAGACCCGCAAGTCGAAAGACTCCGGATATAAGTTTAATTTTTTCTCAAATGTATAGCTAACTCCTCACTAAGGTTTAGTCCTTGTGGAGCAAGGGTCTCAAATGAATTGTGACAGCTGGTAAAATCACAACACAAGTAGCTGTGGTAAGCAAAGATGGTAACAACATGTCAACCTTCATGTGACAAACAAATGGTGCAGGTCCAAAACTGTGAGGGTCAGCAATAAATGTGTCAGCAACGAATCCTTGATTTAAGGTGAGTGCAATTACAACAACATTACAACAGTGTATGTTCCATGACTTACCAACACAGAGCAACTGCGTATGAATGCATGTTTTAGAATGTGTATCCATGCACACCCAGATTGATACATACATTGCTGAATGATGTCTGGAGATAGCTGATGTGACACCATTGCCAACCAGACAGGTACTTGGCCATGGGGGAAAAACTTAGTCACACATGTCTCAAAGTACTGCTTGCAGAACCAAAGGCTAATACCTGCCATGACCTGTGCAGACATGCTACCACCTAGACAGTGAATCATGATGGAAACCATACAGTAGGCAACAATTTAATTAAACTATAACAATAAGCCTAACATTCCCCAAACTAACTAACCTACCTATACTAACCTAAGCTATACTATCTTATCCTAACTTATACATACAACTAACTTAGCTTATCTTAACTTGTCCTACACATTTAATGCCACATGCCACATGCCACCCCCTCAAAACACATCTGTAGGCAAGGAAATAGGAACTTCAGCTAAACATAAACTAACTAAACATATAGCCTAAACAAAGAAATATTTTTTTTTGCTTTTCATTTTTTAACACATATATCCAAAACAACACTCATCCCCCTACAAGCCCCAAAGAAAACAAGAAACCCAAAAACCCACCCCCCAAAAGAACCACTATGTACTAACAATAACCTACACTACACTAATCTAACCCTAACTATCTAAATACCCCAACTATGTAAAATATATATCTACAGGGGAAGGGAATCAGTGTCCATCCGAACCACTGGCTCCTTCAGTGCCTCCTACCTGCAGCCTTTATCGCCCTCAGCATCTTCAGTATTTCCACATTGCAACATTCGAGCCTGGCAAACCTGTATCTTTGGACCGCAAACTCCGACCGAAATTCCTGAACATATAGGGGCTCAACAAAGGGAGGAACAGCCATTGGAGTAGTTGGGGTATTTGTACGTTCAGCTGACGTTGATGGTCCAGCTGTTGTAGACCCTGCCCTGTCTGTGTCCTTAGGTCTTCCTGCTGTGTGGGTGCTGGAAAAGGCCTTCAAGCAGCCTGATGATCGCTCCCGCTTGTACATCTTCCCCATCCTCCTGAAGCCCTTCTGCACCAGACATATGTGCAGTAGCATTTTGCCCGGATGTCAAATTCCCGCTTCTGGGCTGGGGTCATGTTGGCAGCAGAAACAGAAATGGGACATGTCAGCCAAATGTATTTAATGCAAATGAACAACAGACATGCAATAGAAACACCATCTGTAGTCATCACACGTTGGCCAGTACAAATCACAATGTAATCTTGAAGGGCAAGGTCATACACGTCTGCACATCAGCCATCATCAACCATCATATCAATGCTAGCAAATGTTGAAAAATCCCACTGAACCATCTTTGAACATCTACAAAGGACCATGTCACATATTTGACTATGCTCATCACAAACACCAATTATGTGACCATAGTAGGTCAAACTCATCTTGTTGGATTGCTCATCAGTATCCCTCCTGCCGTTGCCCTTAAATATGTTGGCATGTACCAAACTCACCTGAGCAAGGACTGCTAGTTAAATGTAGTCTTCCAACAGTTTGTGTCTGTTATGGCAAGGACAGATGTCTGACACACTGCTACCTGGAAAGTGGATGTGACAGGTATCATATGTGAAAATGAAGCATGGAGCACTCACCCATGTCACACAGAGGAAAATGACCCTACACCTATATCCACTCATATGATACACATTGCCTTCTTGTGTTTACATTCTGTGTTGATACATTTATGCTGTTTCATAGTTACCTGCATAGCCATCCTTCACACTACTGTGGCAGTCCTGACACTTGTGTAATGAAAACTTAAGGCTTTGTGTATCAAGTTGTTCTAAGATCTTCAAATGTCTGGTTTTGTACTCCTCCAGTGTTCTGTCAAACACAATTAGATTGTGAATGTATACTAACACTTCAAGGAAATTGATGTTTCTTACAGTCTTTTCCATTGAATGTTAAAAAGTTGAATTTCACGATCCCAGCTGGCAGATTACAGCAATATTTTCCTTTGTGCTGTGTGCTCATCTGAATCAATTAATAACCATTATGTAGCTTCAGAAAGAGATCCATTGGCTGCCTGAAAGACAGTACAAGGCATCATCCACTCTTGAAGTTGTGTACTGGCCTGGCATAAGCCAACTGTTGAGCCTGCTGGAGTCCACACCAGAAAAATGTCATTGTTCTTCTTTTGGAAAATCAAAATTGCAGGCGATCCCATATGGCAGTAATCTGGCTAGGTGCTGTCTTACATTTGCAAATGGCAACAATTGGAATCATTCTCTGAAGGTTCTATCATCAATCAGGAGGATGCTATACACCACAGCATAGGTCTGTCTCATATTCTCCTAGGCTTCACTATCTGTAGCAGTTGGGCTCATTTCAGATAACAGGGAACAACTGAAATTTTGTTGAACTAGATTCAGCTTTCCTTTTATGGGTTGAACACTGGACAATTTAGCATTCTCGCACTCAAAGTTTGTTTCCAATCTTTAACCTCATCTTGTGGTTGGTGACTTGGTGAAAGAGACTTAGATTTTTCACAATTGTTGTATGTTTGTTGTACCAGGAGCCTCCACTCCCCCCAAAGGGTGTCTCTTTCATGTGCTTCCACGAGTAGCAGTCAGGTTTACTCTTGATCAGGCAAACACAATCCACTGCTCGCCATTTGCTAGCTCCCAGGTCAGGATGAGGCCCACAATCTTTCCAAAAAGAAAGTGCTAGCTTAGCTCTGCTCTTATTGTCATTATAGGATCTGAAACCAGTTAAGGTAGCCTTCAGATGTTCAAAAGACACAGCTAAGAAAACTCAGAGCGGAGATATCTCAGCACATCAAGGTCGCCCCGAAGCTACAGGATCACTACAATCAAGCTGACCAAAGGAAGCAAGATTTAACCAAGAGTATTCAAATCATCTTTACATCCCTTATAATTGTGAATATATTGTTTTTCATAGTTAGAGTCAGCACTTAGGTGGTCATTATGAACATGGCGGGAAACACCGTCGCCCGCCGTGGTGACAGTGAACAGAAGACCACCATTGGCGGTGAACAGAAACCCACTGTATAATGATGCCAGAAACCGAAACCTCCAAAGATTCTGCTAACTCCAGACACTGCCAGAGCCCTTGATGGTGGAAAGACTGCACACCCCAACCCACCACCGCCAAGCAGACAAATCCCCCACCCTCCAAATATTGATGCAAAAATCACAGCGGCTGATAGTGGATGTAGAATGACCATTGGTGGTACGGACTGCCACAGCCAGCAATGCGACCCAACAGCAAGAAATGCACACATTGGCAAGTTTGAAAACCACACACATGACATACATCCACAACACTATAAAACACTCACATACACACCCCACAATCCTTTGCATCGCTAATAGGACAACTGAGATTGACAACACAACATGCATACACTGAACGCAACATCACACAAGTCACACACCCAACCACGCAACAGTACCCTCACTAATATCCACACACCACTCACAACACACACCATGGCACCCCTAAGCACCCACGCTTTACAGATAGGGAGCTAAGAACAATGGTGGTTGAAATACTGAAGGTTGAGCCACAAATCTTCGGGGCACAGGTCCAGCACACACCCATCACCGGAAAGTTGTGGCAGACGATTGTAAACAAGCTCAACGCAGTGGGAAACCATCCACGCACGAGGAAGGGATGACATCTGCAAGAGATGGTACGACCTGCATGGGAAGGTGAGGTTGATGGCATCCAGGCAAAACATTGCGGTCCAGAAGACTGGGGGAGGACCCCCAACTACACCCCCCAAATACACCGACTGTGAGGAACTGGCCATCCTGCACCCTGAGGGCCTCACTGGACTCACTGGAGGAATGGACTCGGGTGAGTCATCTAGAATTACTCCATATCCACCACACCTGTAATGCATGCACCACCCCACCCCTCCAACTACCACCAGGACCACTACCCCACCCAGGCCACAATCACTACATCCAGTCACCCTGCATGCCCACAAACCCACCAACAGGCCCACATGCATCCCCCTGTGCACAGTCACCTACCCCTGCAAGGAATAATATAGCAATACACCACCCACAATGCACCTCCACATCCCATGCAAAATGAAATGTCAATCCCACAATAGGTCCCTGCATGGCCCAACAGGTGAATTAACAGCACAAAATAGGGCAGAGCTGTGCATCCTTATTTGAATTACTACATGTAACATACATGTCCATTCCCCCCCACAGGCACCACCACCCATGCCACCCTGACGGAAAGGCCAAGGAGTGCCAGCCCCCCACATGGAGACAGAGGCCCAACACAGGACACTGGAGAGGGAAGTGTGGACAGTGAGGAATACCCTGACCCATCACACAGTCCTGGACTGTCACCCTCCAGCAGCCCCACCCAGGACACCACTGACACCCCTACCACCCAACCACCAACATTTCTGGCCAAACGACCCCACACCAGTGTCTCCAGGCCACAGACTGGTGTAACACAAGTACAGAGGCCAGAGTCTCCACCTACCAACAGGCAGGATGACGATGGCCCCAGTGCAAGTGGTACTGCCAGACCTGTGCAGGGGACACAGGCACAGGGGGCTAGGCCCAGTGGGAGAATATCAGTGGCCCAGGGGTAGGCCAAAGGATGGATGCTGCAGCCCAGGAGGTGATATCTGAGGTCCTGGGAGCCTGCCACCATGTACAAGACAGGATGGGACAGGTCCTGGCCACTCTGGAACAGAGTGAAAGGCTGCAGATAGCCCAACATCAAGAGACCATGGAGCAGTGGAATCAACTGAATGCCACCATGGCCACAATTGCAGGGGTGCTGCAGCACTACTACCTAACCCAGCCTGAGACCCCCACAAACCTGAAGGCCCCTACCACTTCCCAGGACACAGCCCAGCCCTCAACATCAGCAGCAACTGGACTGGTGGCACTGGCAGAGGACACACAGGAGACCAGCACCCCTACCCGTGCAGCCCAGCACCAGACACTCAAACGGTTCCTCAGACCCAGATATGGCACAGGTACATCTGCCAAGACCAAGGCCCCCACTAAGAAGTGACTCTGACATGAACTGTTTCAAAAGTGTGCCACTGTGCTACCATCCTCACCCACCAGTAGCAACTTAACAACTTGCAAGGGACAGAAGGACCTATACCTACTGCCACAAATCGCAGAGCCCATGTACCTAGTATGGACATCCACCATTAGTCCACTCCCTGTCTCTGTAAAGAGCACCAATGCATTTATGACACCAAATAAAACACATGTACACCAATTCGTATGTCCCCTGTCATAATGTTGAATCAATTGTAACTGTGAATGCATTTGCTATTCAATTCCATGATCAGACCTTTATTGCAGGAATGGTACCCCACGCTCAACATTGTCTGTGTTAAACATAAATGTACACCATGTTTGTTTCCATGGCGCATGCCGCCTTATTCTTCAGGTAACAGTGTCAATGACTACAGGCCCCACATCCCCATAATGAATAAGTCAGACAGACATTATGCAGTGCAGACAACATCATCAGTGAACAGTACCTCATAATCACTTGAAGTACAGTTGGATCAGCTGGTTCCTGGAGTGGACATCTTCCCCCTCGTCATCCTCACCATCACTCTCATCCCCTCTCAGAGGAAGCAGGTCTGGATATACAGCACCCTGCTCCTCTAGCAGTGGGATAGCTTTCCTCACAGCCACGTTGTGCAGCATGCAGCAGGCCACCACTATTCTACACACATTCTCAGGGCCATAGCACAGGGATCCCCCAAAGAGATGGAGGCAACGGAATCCAGCCTTAAGGAGACCTATAGTGCGCTCTATCACCCTCCTAGTACATCCAGGGGCCTCATTGTAGTTCCTCTCTGCATCTGTCCTGGAATTCCTCACAGGTGTCAGGAGCCATTGCATGTTGGGGTAGACTGAATCACCTGCAAAAGTGTATGAAACAGGACTGTAACAAACTGCCATTACTTGCAGATAGCCTGACCTTCAGCTATGTACTGATCCAGTGTCATACACACTGTTCC
Source organism: Pleurodeles waltl (assembly GCF_031143425.1). NCBI lineage: Eukaryota > Metazoa > Chordata > Amphibia > Caudata > Salamandridae > Pleurodeles > Pleurodeles waltl. The sequence goes on along the minus strand of NC_090437.1, from coordinate 1,081,288,568 downwards.
TGTACACCTGTCCATTTAATCTTGGGGGGATGAGAGCTATGTGGGTGCCATCAATGGCATCTATCACATGGGAAATGTTAGCAAAGGCATAAAAGTCAGACTTGATGGCAGGGAGTTCAGCCCTTTGGGGAAACTTTACATATGTCTGCAGGTGTAGTACAAATGCATTCAGGAGTTTGGACAGGATGAGGCTAAACATTGGCTGTGAGAACCCTACACCTATGGCTTCTATCACCTGAAATGAGCCCGTAGCCAAGAAATGGAGTACAGAGAGCACTTGCACTTCAGTAGGGATGGCATGCCGATTCGGATTAGCTGGTCTCAGTATAGTATCCAGTAATGCACATAGCTCATGGATTGTTGTACGATTGAGTCTGTAGGTGAGAGTGATGTGACGTTCCACCATGGTTTCCAAATCAACAAGAGGTCTGTACACAGATGGGGCCCTCCCTCGCCACATGGGTCTGTACCTAGGGGGAGGGGAGAACACATATGAGGGACACACATACCCATGCAAAACATGTTGTGTAATAATAACTGTTGTACAATATGTAGGTTACATACACAAATGATGTATGATGTACAGCTGTAGGTACATGTATGCAGTGATACCTCCAGACTGATGTGGGGAACAAACACTCATGTGGGCATGCAACTAAGGGTTCGGGTTCATAGGGCTTAAAAGAGGCCCATGACCAGGAAATATCTACATTGTGCTAGCAAAATGGCAGCCTCTTGCCATCCAGCTATGTAGGAGTGGAAGTGACCTCATTCCGTTGGCATTTTTTGTGTTGGCATAGGGCGGTGTCCACCGCCGTGCACCCATTCGTTGGTTAACATGGTTGTCAATGGGGAACCTGGGTCTATCATGATCGATGCCGGCGGTGCCGGTGCTCACCGCAGCGGAGCGTACGCCATGTCGTCACCCCAATTTCACTTGACTCCTGAATCCTGTGCATGGAAGTACTCCACTGAGTTTGCTGCTGTGTCCCAACTCTGGTTACTCAAATGACGCGAGCCACAGGGGAATGGGCCCTGGCCTTCACCACGGAGGAGCTGGAGAAGCTGGTGGACGGGGTCCTACCCCTGCATGCCAAGTTATATGGCGACCAGAGGTGCAGGTGAGTAAGTGGTTGATGTGCATGGATGTGTGTGATGGTGGCAGATGCCTGTATGCATGTGTGGTCGGTATGTACCTAAACAGGTGTAGATTGTGTGGCAAGTACTGTGAGTGAGGTGGTGAAATGATCTTGTGAAATGTCCGTCCCAAAGGGGACATAGAGTTAGGTGTATCACATGGCCTTATCCTGAAATCTGTTTTTCTTTTCTGTGTGTCCCATCCAGGTCAGCGCCCATCAGAAGAGGGCACTCTGGCAGGCCATCGCCAGGGAGGTGCGGACCCTGGGGGTCTATAACCGTTGGAGCACCCACTGCAAGAAGCGGTGGGAGGACCTGCAGCACTGGGCCAGGAAGAACTGCGAGGCCCAGCTAGGGAAGTCCTCCCAACGAGGAAGGGGTGCCCGTCGGACCCTGACCCCCTAATGTGCTGCATTCTGACAGTGGCATATCCAGAATTGGATGGGCGCTTGTAGGCTGCACAGCAGCCACAAGTGGGTGAGTACCAACACCAGTTAATGCCTCTTTGATGGATGTCTGAGGGTGCTGTAGTATGTATGCTATCTAGTGCCAGGAACTCTGACAGCTTTCTACCTGCAGTCCTGCCCCCATGGGCACAGAGATGATTAAGGGCAGGTCTGACAGTTCATCAGGTCCTTGTGTCATGTGTGAGAAGAGTTGTATGCTAGGGTTGTGGCCACTAGTTAGGGGCATAGGCATGCCTGTAGTTATAGGTGCTGCATGTAGGTGTGTAAGCTGGGTGGGAGTGTGTGTGCACCAAGTTTGTACATCGATTCTGGTATTTACAGATATCTCTCACGTTTTTTCTCCCCACCCCTGTACTCTTGTGTTGTCTGTGTGAGTGGGGATGCAGAGGCCCATGGTTCTAAGAGGCAGAGTCTACCGACGCCAAGGGGACCAGTGTGTTGGAGGGTGAGGGGAGTACCACGGGGGAGGCTACTACCACTGGAGGTAGTGACTCTGATACCTCCTCCGATGGGAGCTCCCTGGTGGTGGCGGACCATAGAGGGCCCACCTATTCTGTGTCATCTTCCGCCACCCCCACACCATCACCGCCCTCCGAGTTGCTCCTCATCCAGTTGTCCGTGCCCGCTCACCCAGAACGGTGGGCGTCTCCTTATCCCCAGGCACCTCATCCCTTGCCCCAGTCAGCCCTGCTGCCCTCATGGAGGAGGCTATTAACCTCCTGAGGACTATCTGTGTAGGGCAGACAACCATCGTGAATGCCATCCAGGGGCTAGCATCTCAGATGCACCAATGCAATGCATACCTGGAAGGCATTCACTGTGCCATGTCTGGCCTACAGAGATCTTTTCTCTCGCCTCCTCTTTGATGGCAGCCAGTGTCCCTGGTCTTTCTGTTCCCCCTCCAACCACCTCTACTCCTTCCAGCACCCCACTCTCTTCACCCATCCCAAGCACACTTTCAGACAGCCATGCACACACCTCAACACATTAGAAGCACACGCAGAAACACAAGCACCACACTTCCCACCACAGGCATACACACAGCCAACATACAAAGGCACACACAACAGATCCACTTCCGCAGTGTGTGCACCTCTCCCCCCTCCCTGTCTGTCACCTCAACATGCACACCCACAAGCACTGCACCCTCAGGCACTGTTGCTGGCCCCATTCTTGCAGTCAGCACAACATCAGACATCCGGTCATCCGGTCATCCACCCCAGACATCACACCTGCACTCACCACAACTACATTGACTGACACATGTAGCACACTCACCAGACCTGCAGACCCCCAGACAACATCTATTTACACTGGCAGCCTGTCTTGTCCCTCTGTGTCATCCCCCCTCCACCCGAAGCACTCAAACATTCCCAGACACCCACCCAACACACATCCACCACCCCTCAGCATACTGCACAGGCACCTGCATCCACGTCCATCACACCTACACCAGTTACTAGCACTCCCTCTACATCCACTCCCCCACCTTCCTCCATGTCCACCCCAACTGCCCCTAAAAATCTTTTCCTGTCCTGTGTTGACCTGTTCGAACCCACTGGCCCACCCCGTCTCATCCCTAAATGCACCAACCTCCTTGCCCTGTCCACTCCTTCAACGTCTAAGTCCACCCAAGTCCACCCTTCCCATTCCCGTGCCCCTTCCCCAAAGAGCAAGAGGCCCCATGCTGCCCCAGGTCCATCTGCCACCCCTGGTCCAAGCCCACTCCCCCACCTTCCAAGGGCAAACCCAAGCCCCCTCCACCTCCCAAACATAAGCCCAAGCCCCCCGTCCAAGATGTAAGTCCCCACCGCCACCCCCAGCTTATGTTCCCTGAGGTGCCTGGCTGCCCCACTGATGTCCCTTTATGGTGGAGTACCATATGCACATGTGGGAGTCAATTTCGGGTCATTTGGGCCCTTCAGCCTGTTGCACATGGACTGGCCAATGGCCTTATTTGGACATTGCATTTTTCTATATTTATTAAAGTTTGATTGCCCAGTGTTGCTGTTGGCACAATCTGGAGACGAGGTTCATCGTTTCATTGTAGGGGTGTGGTGTGCACATGTGTGTACTTTGGCCAGGTTGTATTGGCCTAGTGTCGGGTTAGTACCTCTTGTTCTGGTGTGTCTGGCTTGTGATGGTGTGAGGGGTTGGGAGTGTGTTGCAGGGTGGGTGGGTGTGTAACTGTGCCCTTTCTTCCCTTGTTTAGTAGGTTGTGGTACTTACCGTTGTCGTCTTCGTCGGCGGAGTCAGTCATGGAGGTATATGGCAAGGAGCAGCACTGGCATGATTTCCAATTTTCTCTCCATGCCTGCTTCGGAATATTGTGTGTGCCTACAGTGAGTGTTTCCTTTGATTTGGTTGGTGGTTCCCACCCTGAACTGACGGCGGTCTTGTGCTTCATTATTTGTTGGGTGGGTGGGGCATTTCCGTCGGCATGTGGACGGCCTCTTCCGTCAATGTCGGCAGTCCTATGCTGGCAGTATGTGGATTTTGCACTGGCTGTTTCTCATGTGCTTCATTATTTAGTGGCCCGGACCGCCAGCTTGTTGGCAGTAGTTACCGCCACCGCCGGCGGTGTGGTGTTTACCGCCATGTTCATAATGAGGGCCTTAGTCCTAAAATACAGGTCCTGGTTTGTCCTATTTGGACTAGTGGTGTCCCTAGTCCCAAGTTGCCCCTGCCACTGGAAAGTCCTGACTATGTCTAGAGGATTTCAAAATACAGGACCGTAGTGGCTTACTAGAGTTTCTGGTCATTTTAAAAAAGAATAAGGATAAGGATGTTCCTAAACTAGCTGTTGTACTGCAGTGACTATCTGATCTGTATCCCCCGATGAACTGATTTTAAAACATCTGAGTCACCACTGACTGCATGACCAGCACCAGTATGTAAAGAAGATCTAGGACAAATTTGGATTTAGGGTCCTCTGATCTGCACCCCTTCACCACATCCTCAACCCTTTTTCAGCAGGAAAGCTCTTGTAAAAGGCTTGACATTACAAGGGCTCATGAAGATCTCTGAGTTGAAATGAAGCAAGCTCTAGAGGATAAATATTGCCCATATGATCATTGCTTTCAGAAATATGTATGATGCAAATATTCTATAATAACGTATGTGGTTGTATGTATTACTAGTATAGTTCACATGGGTGGATTAATTACTAGACCACTGCCAGGAGTAAACTATATCTTTAATTATTATTCGCAGCATCCTCGTTCGGTCACTAGTGATGCAGCCCAGTTTCAATAAGCAGGTGTAGACAGACTGTTAAATGCTTGAGATTCCAATATATGTTTTGGAGGTATGTAAGAAATTATCTTATTGTGTTACCTAGTAAAGGGGGTGTGGACCCAACTCAAGAAATAATCTTGACCCTTGTCAAGGTGAACCACATAAATAACACATTAAACCTGTGTTTAACCCTCTGGTAGCTTGGCGCTAAACAACCAGTCTTAATTTTGAAGCAATTTGTAAATTTTTATGCAGCATGTTAACAGCAATAAAGTGAAACTAAAGCACCAGGAAAATCCCAGACAAATTTAGAAAGATATTGAATATGTTCATAAATACACTGACACGAAAATGGCAAAAATCCAATCAGTAGATCCGGAGGTATGGGATTTGAAAGTTTAATGTAAAAATACAGCCAAAAGGGATGCAATGCCAACTGAGGATATCTGGTTGTGTTGGTCTGGGACAAAGTCACAAGTTCAGGCCAGCCACAATGGAGTGATGGGTCTGGTGCAGGTAGGCCTGGTGGGACTTTTACCTTTAGTCATTGGTGCCTAACCCTCTGGTAGCATGGCACAAAACAACCAGGCTTAATTTAGAAGCAATTTGTAAAGTTTTTATGCAGCACTTTAACAGCAATAAAGTGAAACCATAGCACCAGGAAAATCCCGAACAAATTTAGAAAAATATATGTTCATAAATACACTGACACAAAAATGGCTAAATCCAATCAGTAGATCCGGAGTTATGGGATTTTAAAGTTTAATGTAAAAATACCTCCAAAAGGGATGCAATTCCAACTGAGAATATCTGGTTGTGTTGGTCTGGGACAAAGTCACAAGTTCAGGCCAGGCGCAATGGAGTGCTGGGTCTGGTGCCAGTTAGGCCTGGTGGGACTTTTACCTTTTGTCATTGGTGCGTGGGCTGCAAGGTGATGTGATGCGTAGCTCTGCATCGGATTCATCAACCTGCACATTGCTGCAATGTTGGGCCCTGCTTCATCGTGTGGCATTTGGCATTGGATTCGGTGAAACCGCTGATCAGCTGCTGTGATGCGAGGACTTTTAATTGGATTCAATTAAGCCACTGCTCAGGGGATGTATGCTGCTATGATGTGAGGCCTGTGCTGTTTTGCCTTAGATCTGGTGAAGCTGCTGATCAGGAACTGTGAGGTTCTGTGATGCAAGTCCCTGTGTCTATGCCACACTGTGTTAGATCCGGTGAAACTTTCAGTTGAGCAGGGAAGAGTACACTCAGGTGCTCATTTTGACTTCGGCGGTAATTTCTAAAGACCACCATGTAAGCGGGTGCCAAAAGACCCCTATTGATGGCGGTCAGAAGACCGTCGTAATATGAGTCACCAATGCAACACCACCAGAAAACAACAAAAACCTGACACCATCGGCCTGATCGATGGCGTGAAAGAGGTGGTTCCACCACTGACAGCATCCCGCCTTCCAAATTACAAATCACAAATCAGCACTGCGATCTTAGCACAACGGCAATCCATTGGCGATCCGAACCGCTGCGGACAAAAACACGCCTCCACCAGAGCACTGCACCATCGGACAATACCAATACCACACCCCTGATATACATACACACACCATGCACACCTGACCACAGCACTACATACCACACCCCCACATACCCAGAATCCTTTGCACCCATAATGTCTGACATAGCGAGGCAAGACAAGAGCACACTGACAGAAGGCACTGCACCTAGATATCACAGGCACCATCACACTGAACACGCATCACACAACACAAAACATCAAGAGCAATACAACAGGCACATCAACACTGCGCACAAACACCACAAATCACATGCATGCCCTAGCACTCAATCTCACACCAACAAACAGCAAACCCAGCATCCCTGCACATCACACCCTCCACCACCCACAACACAAGCACCATGGCACCACAAAAAAAAAACATGAGTCATAGACGAAGAGCTGACGGTCATGGTCAACAAAATCATCAGAGTGGAGCTGCAACTGGTTGGGGCACAGGTCCAGCAGACATCTATAGCCCAGAAAATGGACTCATGGCAGAAGATCGTCATCAGGTTAAACACATTGGGAAACCAGCCACGCACAAAGGACAACGTTAGGAAAAGGTGGAACAACCTACATGGAAAGGTATAGGCCATGGCATCCCAACACCAAATCACCATCACCCACCACCTCCCCCAGAATTGTTATTGTGGGAGAAGAAGGTCTTGGTCATCCTACACCCAGAGGGGCTTCATCAGGTTGAACACAGTGGGAAACTATCCATGCACAAAGGACAACATTAGGAAGAGGTGGAACAACCTACATGGAAAGGTATGGGCCATGGCATCCCAACACCAAATCACCATCATGATTACTGGTGGTCCCCCACCACCTCCCCCAGAATTATCATTGTGGGAGAAGAAGGTCTTGGTCATCCTACACCCAAAGAGGCTGATAGGAATAACAGGTGGACTGGTAAGCCAATAGCACTCCCCAGCAAACATGTACCCCGCACTGCATGTACTCCCACCACCCTGTCACACCCTCACACCACCCTCATGTACACAAAATCACCATGGACACAATACCCTCCCTTGCATGTCATAGCTCCCTACTCACACCATTCCCTCATAGGCCCACCTAGTGCATGGATTTCCCACAATGCAGCAAGCACTACAACTACCACAATGCAACACTCCCTACCCTTGCACGACTGCTAAATCCACTTCACATCTGTTCACCTGCACATAAAACTGTCACCCCCTTCACCAACAACAAATTGAAATGCAAATCAGTACATGGCAATGACAGTAGGCCAGACCAAAACCAACTATTGAGCAAAATAGTACCACAGCAACTTTGAACTGATGCAAAGCAGTAGTCAAGGAACACTCAATGCCATTACTGCTCTGCAAATCCAGACAATGATGGCATACAACAATGTGTACCACTAGTACAATACCATCATGTAACACAATACCTCTCATTATACAGGTCTCCCAAGTACTGCCACACAGCAGAGGATGGCAGAGACAGAAAGCCCAGCCCTGGAAGTAGGTCCAATAGAGGTGGAATCCCCTCGATGTCTGGATAGGGATGACGTACCTGGTCCATCAGGAATGACTGGTCAGTCCTCCACCACCAGACTCACCCTGCCAACAACTGAATCTCCCTCCCCTCTGGCATCCATTGAACAGCAGAGGCCACCTTCCCAAGGACAGATCAAACATCAGTGTGCCCCACAGTACAGGGCCATGAGTCAACATTCCAAACCCAAGACAATGACGGTCCTAGTGTCAGTGAGAGGGGACACAATACACCAGGGGCACAGGGGGCAAGGGGCAGTGAGAGGGCAATTGTTGGCCAAAGGATGAAGCAGCAACAGGACACGACGGGCCAGGAGGCCTTCTCCAGAGTCCTGGGAGCCTACCAGCAATCTCGGGACAAGATGGGCCAGATACTGATCACCTGCAGGAGAACCAAAGGCTGCAGAGTGAATACCACCAGAAGGCCATGCAGCAGTGACAGGCACACAATGCCACCATGGTCTCCATGTTAGGGGTGTTCAAAGAACTGAACACCATCCTGTTTACTTCCTCCTCCCAACAGCACACCCCACCCAGTAGTCACACAACACCTCTGACCTCTACATCTGCACCTGCTACAGGAATGGAGGCCACAAGTACCCCTGCCCCTGCAGCTGAGGTACCCCCTGTAAAGAGGTCAAGCATCCAGACATCCGGCAGGACCTGAGGCCAAGTCCAAACCCCCCACTAGGAAGTGATCCCTCTCCTGAACTGTCACCCTTGTGTGCCACTGATACAATCAGTTGGCTGTTCAATGCCATCATCCCAAGGCTAATGGATACCGGACCTGTGAAACATACAGATGGGCCACCCACTCTGATGATCACAGAAACCATGTCCCCACTCCTCTGAACTGTGATGTGAAACACTCAATATATACCAATAATGGTGTACATGTCTTCCTTGTTTAAAGTGGCATTTCTGTAAACAAGCAAGAATCAAATACACATATCTGAACTACAAGAATGTCAAAGTGACAGATGTAGTAGGACTCTCCAGTAGGTGTGTAAGTACATCCATTTTGTAGTAGCAACAGACATTTCAGTAAGCAGCTTGAAAATAGACATGTGACCTGAAGAGGGAAAAAAACATGGGATAAGGCTCAATGTTGTAAGCCATGTAGGCCATATCCATACATCAGCAGTAGTATATCACAAACATAGGATGATTGCTGCAGCGTGTATGATACCACATATGTAAAGGCCAGGATTGTCATTCACACACATGTATAGTAATATTGAGATTCCTCATAGGTGACATCCTCTACAGAACACCTCCATGCTTAGTCAGAAACAGGTAGTTGCCAGACAGCAGCTGACAATACAACATGATAGGCCTACAGAACAGGACAAGTCCGATAAGTGCCCCTTACATCTACCCAACCATTAAGAACATTAAGACTGAGGATCAATAAATCTTGGGTACAACCATATGAATGTATTGTGATGGCACCAGCATTAAACACATGTAATTGGAAGCAATGCATTTCTACTACCCCTCATGGTAAGTCAGCAACCTTTCAGGGTTGGAAACCAAGATGGATGGCAGTAGACTCCACACACTTTGATGCATGCAAAATCTAAGTACAAACTTGCGTCGGCAAAACATGATGCAGGTGCACATAACATCCAAATCCATATACCTGAAAATCATCGAAAGTAGTGGTGAATCAGGTCAGTCATGCTGTCATCTGCCTCCTCCTCGTCTGCCTCCTCTTCAGTATCAGGATCACCGGCCTCAGCCACAGCTCCTGCATCAATGTCCCTCTCCTCCAATTGTGGGATGTGCCTTTTGAGGGCCAGATTATGTAGCATGCAACAATGATCTTGCAGACTTTCCATTGTCGGTACTGTAGGGCACCACCGGACACATGGAGGCAACGATATCTAGCTTTCAAGAGGCCGAAAGTCCTCTCTATCACCCGCCTTGTCTGGCCGTATGCCTCTTTGTACCTGTTCTCCCCATCTGTAGTTGGATATCTAACAGGTGTCAGTAGCCTGGGCAGGCTGGAGTTTCCGAAGTCACCTGTGTGGAAATGGATATATAACTATAGGGAACAGTAATAGGCATAGTGCCGACTGTGTAGGGAGGGAGATCAAACGTCTGACATGGATAGCAGTACACTTACCTATTAGCCAGGCCCTTTCTCGCTCTAGCTGTAACATCAAAGCAGGGACACTGCTGTTCCTCAGGACGTAGGAATCATCTACCGAACCAGGGTATTTTGCTGTCACATGTGATATGTACATGTCTGCAAGACACAACATTTGTACATTTTAAGGAATATATACTATTCCGGTTTTTGTACACCTGTTCACTGGCCCTCGGACGTACTAAGGCGATGTGAGTCCCATCAATAGCCCCTATTACAGGTGGGACATTTGAAATGTTGTAAAAGGCTGCCTTAACAGTATTCAATTCTGCACGTTGTGGGAACCTTAGGTATCTGTTCATATGCTTGAGTAGGGCATCCAGCACATCCTGTAACACCATACTGAACTTGGGCTGTGACATCCCTGCAGCCAGTCCCACAGTCACCTGAAACGAGCCACTGGCCAAAAAATTCAGGACTGCCAACACCTGGACTGTTGGAGGGATGGCATGGGGATTTCTCAAAGCTGGCATGAGGTTTGGCTCCAACTGGATGACCAGTTCCCTGATGGACACAGTTCAGTTGATAGGTCATAATGATGTGCCGCTCTTCCATGGTTTGAGGATCTACTAGGGGCCAGTAAACTGGTGCATGCTTCATTATTCCAATTTGGCGGTGTCTAGGCAGGGAGACAAACAACAATCTGGACACATCTCACAATGTAGTGACCCATGCATGACATATGGCAATCAGGAAGTATTGGTCATGTAAGTTGGCTGTCATGTTGCAGAAAGACACATTACTCCACACTCCATTCCTACCCAGACATCATTGCAATGCCTCATATTGCCATACCTGTGACAAGGGACGTGTACAGGACCGGTAGTGATGTACAAACAAAGACTTTCCATATGTTTCACTATATGGAGTGTCAATACAGACATATGTAGAAACAACTGTGGTAATGTCACCTGACACCCACTACATCTGTGAGTGTTGAAAAAATGTAACCTACAATTAAGCATATTATGACAATGTGAGAAAGTAGCCTTTTTGTAGCAGGGTTACCCGCAGTTTTGGCCTGTTTGTCAGTGTGTTTTACTGTATCACTGGGATCCTGCTAGCCAGGACCCCAGTGCTTATGTTTGTCTGTTTGTGGGTATGCTTGACTGTTTGTGGGTATGCTTGACTGTGTCACTGGGATCCTGCTAACCAGGACCCCAGTGTGTATGCTCTCTCTTTTCCCAAATTTGTCACTACATACTGGTAACCCAGTATTTCATCCCAAATTGGCATTCTGGGCCCCCTTATAAGTCCCTAGTAATTGATACCTAGGTACCCAGGGCATTGGGGTTCCAGGGGACCCCTATGGGCCGCAGCATTACTTTTGCCACCCATAGGGAGCCCATGCAAAGGCTTATACATGACTGCCATTGCAGCCGGTGTGAAATGGTCCACGCACCATTTCACAGCCATCTACACTGCACCAGGTCACTTATAAGTCACCTATATGTCAGGCTTTCCAACCCTGAAGGCTGGGTGCAAAGTACCTATGTGTGAGGGCAAACCTGCACTTAGCAGAGGTGGCCCCACGTTGTCCAGAACCATTTTTCTGGACTTTGTGAGTGCTGGGTAGCGATTTTACACATGCACTGGACATAGGTCAAAACCTATATCCAGCATCACAATGGTAACTCTGAATATGGCCATGTAAGGTGTCTAAAACCTGGGCATTGTACCCCATTACTGATTCTAGTATTGGTTTCACAGTTCCATGCACTCTGGGGGCTCCACCGTGGACCCCAGTACTGCCATACCAGCCTTTTAAGGTTTTCCAGGCAGCCCCAGCTGCTGCCACCTCACAGACAGATTTGTGCCCTCCCGTTGCTTGAGCAGCTCAAGTCCAGGAAGGCAGAACAAAGCATTTCCTTTGGGAGAGGGGTGTACACCCTCTCCCTTTGGAAATAGGTGTACAGGCTGGGGGGGGGGGTAGCCTCCCAGAGCCTCTGGAAATGCTTTGAAAGGTACAGGTGGTGCCCTTGCAGAATCAAGTCTACACCTGTTCAGCAACCTCCAGTCCCTGCTCTGGCGCAAGACTGGACAAAGGAAAGGGGAGTGACCACTCCCCAGTCAATCACCACCCCAGGGGTGGTGCCCAGAGCTCCTCCAGAGTGTTTCTGGGTTTTGCCATCATGGATTCCAAGGTGGTGGGGCACTCTGGGAGCATCTGAGTGGCCAGTGCCAGCAGGTGACACCAGAGCCCTCCCCTGATAGGTGCTAAGCTGTGTAGCTGACCAATCCCCCTTTCAGGGCTATTTAGGGTCTCTCCTTTGGGTGTTTCCTCAGATTCGGATTGCAAGACTCCAGCAGTAATCCTCTGCATCCTTTACTTCACCTTCTACTGATGAAACTGCATCTAGACCCTCCAGGAACTATACAAACTGCAACAAAGAAGCAAAGACGACTTCGTCAACATTGTATCTTCAGCTCCTGCCAGCAACTGTTTTCAGGTCGAACATCCTCCGAGGACTGCCTGTTTTCAGCCTGCACCAGAAGAATGAAGGAATCTCTCTTGAACTGAAGTAGTCACTTCCCTGCTTCAGCAGGCACCCCTCTGCAATGGCGACCAGTGGCGTGGGTCCCCTCTCCTGACTAAGTGCGTAGATCTAGCAACACGGGTGGTGGACTGAAGTTGTCCCAACTGTCCTAAGGTCCAACTGTCCAACTTTGGTGGAGGTAAGAGTTTGCTTGCCCATGCAAGACCCCTGTGCACCACGTGATTTACAGTTGTCAAGACTTGTGTGTGACCTTCCACAAAATTCTTCATGCACAGCACAGCTCCGTCCCCCAGCACTTGTTCCTGCGACACACAGCTTACTGAGCTGTTTTCCAGTGGCATGGGATTCCTTTGTGTCATGCTGCGTGATTCTCCATTTTCACCTTCTTTGCCCCATGCTGTGGGACTCCTCTGTGTGCGGCCTGGCCTTCTGAGGGCTCTCTGAGTTGCTCAGAGCCCCCTCTGTCTCCCCCTCTTGGGTAGAAGCCACCAGGTCCCTCCTGGTCCTGGGCAGCGCCATTTTCTGCTAACCGTGAGCTTTGCATGTACCAAGGCTTCTTGGTGGAATCCAGTGACGCAAACCAGACTGCAATCTTCCATCCGGCTTGGGACATCATCTGCACCAACTAGGAACCAACATCTGTCTTCTTGGGTGCAGTACTGACTGTTCTTATTCACCGGTGGTTCTTCTTTTGCACCTTCATCCGGGTTAGCAGTGGCTCCTGTTCTCCCCGGACTCTTCAGTACTTCTTGGACTAGGTCCCCTTCTTCTACAGGTCGTCAGGTCCAGGAATACATTGTTGTTGTCTTGAAGTCTCTTCTGGTTCTTGCATAATATTGTATCACAACTTCTTGTGCGCTCTAGGAAACTTACTGTGATTTACTCCTGGTTTCCTGGGCTCTGGGGTGGGTTCTATTACTTACCTTTGGTGTTTTCTTACACTCCCAGCATCCCTCTACACACTACACTTGCCTAGGTGGGAAACTGACTTTCGCATTCCACTATTTTAGTATATGGTTTGTGTTCCCCCTAGGCCCATGCCAACCTATTGTGATTTTCATTATTTGCACTGTTTTCTAACTGTTTTTACAACTATTTCTGCATTCTAGTGTATATAATGTGTATATTACTTACCTCATAAGGGTGTATAGTATCTGAGGTATTTTTTGGCATTGTGCCACTAAAAATAAAGTACCTTTATTTTTGTAACATTAGTATTTTCTTTCATGTGTTTGAGTACTGCATGACTACAGTGGTATTGCAAGAGCTTTGCATGTCTCCTAGTTCAGCCTTAGCTGCTCAGCTAGAGCTACCCCCAGACAGCCTGGCTTCTGGACACTGAGGCCCATAATTATACTTTTTGATGCAAAAACGCAATTTCTGTGCACCGTGCGTGCGTCAAATTTATACTTTGACGCACAGCGGCGCAAACCACAGGTGTGAGTCATTTACTTTACGCACACCACAGCGTCACGTCGTAAAGGAAAACAACGTTAATGCGTCGGAAATGACTGTGAGCCGATTTACGGGAAACATCCTTTTTTACGACTTTTTTATTACGAAAGTCGTGGTTAACGAAAGCGTAACAACGCTTTTTTTAACCACGACTTCGTATTTTTGTGCCTTAACTACGTATGTTCTGAACAACGAACATGCGTGGTTAAGGTACAAAGAAGGGAGTTGGCGAAGGTAAGTGGTGGGTTTAGGTTTTGGGGTGGGGTTGGGGGGGTGGGGCGTTTTTGGTTTTGGGGAGGGGGCGGAGTCAGGGGGTTTTAGGTTTTGGGGTGGGGTTGGGGGGGTGGGGCGTTTTTGGTTTTGGGGAGGGGGTGGGGGTTAGGGGGTTGTAGGTTTTGGGGTGGGTTGGGGGGGTGGGGCGTTTTTGGTTTTGGGGAGGGGAGGGGGGGTTAGGGGGTTTTAGGTTTTGGGGTGGGGTTGGGGGGGTGGGGCGTTTTTGGTTTTGGGGAGTGGGTGGGGGGTCAGGGGGTTTTAGGTTTTAGGGTGGGGTTGGGGGGGTGGGGCGTTTTTGGTTTTGGGGAGTGGGTGGGGGGTCAGGGGGTTTTAGGTTTTGGGGTGGGGTTGGGGGGGTGGGGTGAGGGATGTAGGGTGAATGGTGTCTATTGCTAATGATTTTATCAGGAATGCCTTTACAACGAAATATCGTTGTTATGGCATTCATGGTAAAATCATTAGAAGTAAGGATGAGGTCGGTGTTCCGACCTCGTTGTTAAGGTTAGTAGTTGTTTTTAATTCGGTGTTCCGTCATATAATCCCGATTTATGATACCGCAAACCGGATATGCTGTGTTTTTTGACACAATAGCGTCAAAACTCACCACAAACACAGCAATTTGTGCAGAGGAGAGCAAACAGACCAGGAACCAGCCAGGAGGACCCACACAAGACCCAGGACAGGGAGAAGAAGAAAAGAAAGTGTTGCTTCAGTGCAGAGGAGCAGGAAATGTTGGTTAAAGAGGTGACGGAACACCACCACCAACTGTTTGTCACCTCATAGTTGCCAATCAGTAGGAGAGAGGCAATATGGCAACAAATTGTTGACAAGATTAGCAATGTGGCAGAAGTATGCAGAACAGTCATCGAGTGCATGAAACGCTGGCATGACTGCAAGCGCAGGACCAAGAAAAAGATGGCCAGGAACAGGAAGGCAGCACTGCAATCTGGAGGTGGGAGTCCAGCACCACAGGAGGCCCTGGACCACATGGAGGAGATGTTCGCAGCCGTCATCCCTGAGGAGATCATCACAGGGATTCAAGGACAGGACAGTGTAGACTACAAGGAGACTGCGCACATGCAGGATTAGTCGCTTGGGGAATTAAAGTGCACAAATGTAAACTGCCAGCGGTGGGGAGAATACCTACTACACAATGCATGAAAGTCATTATATTCAGGGAGTGGCATGGGTAAAGGGGCACAGAACTGGGCCCTGGCCCGTTCAGAGGAAACCTGGGGCACACCACTACACAGCACCAACAACCTTTCCATGGGTGTATGCTGCCATGCCAACCATGTTGCAAAGGTAAAGCCAGGCCAGGAGGGAAGGGCACAACGTCAAACTGGCATCCCGTCACACGTCAGCAATTATGCTCCCTACATTAACTGGGCCCAATTAACAACCTCTAGCCATACCGACAACTGGAATGTAACATTGACAACAGTTGCCACTACCACCTCCACTGTGTGTGCTGGTCAAGTAGCTAATGGCATTAACGTCCCCGTGGATCAAACACACACAAATTAGAGGGTTTAGGATGACAACGTTAACAATCCCCTGAAACAAGACAAATGTTCAAGTCCTGTCAAATGTGAATGTCCATAGTTGCCACAAACATCAGCCAATGTCATCCACATTAGGAGGTACACATCACTAATGTCATACCCATGCTGCATCTGTCAGGGTCCATCCTGTGCCTGGGTCACAATGCAACATTCCAAATGTCATACTGCTCAGACAGCAGCATTGAGGGGGAGGACAAATGTTACTGGTCACAGACATACACCTGCACAGCCAGAGGAGGAAATAGGACACTGCTACGACTATCAGGGCAATCCAATGTACCACACATTCCCCAACATCATCAGTACACATTACCAATGCTGACATCCATATTGTGCCATAACAATGCTATACATCATATACGCTACATTTCAACTACATATAGGTGGATGTGAAAGATCAGAGACTGGGGCAGGTCCAGATTATTAAGTGTGGTGCTAGTGCCGTCAGAGCACCCACAGCCAGTGAAAGACCTCACCGTGAGAATGGAAGTAGACGGAGGGTTGAGTATGACAAGAAGGTGGCACGTCACTATTTGGCCAGAACCAACACCTAGAGGAGGTGATGCTGACAAGTCCACGAACTGACCACAATACATGTGACATACAGGTGGGGAATAGGCCTGGGAGAATGCCCATCTGAAAGACAGGAGCAATGAACAGGAACCAAGATCACAATGTGAAAATAATCACAAGGCAGGTATGTCACATTACAAAGCCCACAACACTGACACACTATTTGTACCGCATTTCATTGCAGAGGACGATGGATCTCCTGCGGATATGCCTGTCCAGGACTACCCTGATGACATGGATGACGAGCTGTCAAACATCAGCCAGCAGACCCTCCAAGAGGTCCTTGGAACCCTCCAGACCCCACCTTCAGTCACAAGGAGGAGCACAGATACAGCAGCCATCACAGAGGACCCACCCACCACCCCAATTGCACGACCTGCCAGGTCCAATACAGCTGAGGACTCTGACGACACTGGCACCAGCTTTGAGAGAACTGTAGTCGGAGTGCAGCGGGAGAAGGCCAAGGAGGTGCGGGTGGGGATGCAAAGTATGGCAGCCAGCCTAGAGGGGGTGCGTTTGTGCATGATGTCAACTGAAGAACAGGCAGCAGCTATGCAAGGGCGAACGACTATCTTGCAGGGAGTCGAAAAAAGGCTGAAGGAAATCAGCACAGCTGTAATACAGTTGACCAAACACCTACAATAGCAATCCTGTCAACGCATGCACGAATGCAACATTGAACCCCTCAGGGCCGACCTGGCTGCCTACCATCGTGATGTGGATGCTATTATTAAGAACCAGTAGATCCTCCTTGCAGCAGTACTGCCCTTAAGACCCTCACAGGTAGCAACTATCGGGATGTCTGCCTCCACGTCTACGCACACTGAGGTGTGTGTTGCCCCTTCACAACCACCACCAAGGGCAGAGGAGGCAACACACACGTCAGAAGATGAAGACCAGGAACAGATCACCTTCACACGTAAGAGCACTAGTCCCTGCCACATGGCCACCTATTACCAAGGTCCTGCGCTTTGTAACATGCCAGTCTTGCAACAACTGTACTCAAGCACTGTTCTGCAAACTGCACATACTCGTAGCACTTCATGTGGAGCTACATGCTGCTAGGAAGTTTAACATACATTTCGACATGTTCATTAGTGAATAGGGAAGCAGAAGTCTGTGGGTAAGACTTTGGCATCCCTATTCTGGGAGAATTCGGGTCTGACTGGCTGACTAATTCACTAGTATGGTCCAGTGCGACTTTTTCTGAATCAAGTTTTATCCACATGACTCATCCCTATTCACATTGCCATGCCTACAGGACTGACCTAGAATACCAAAATATGACAATACGATAAGGATTGGCCAACTCAAAGATGGTGATAAAATGATATTCCACTCATGGAACAAAAAAATGATTGGCCAGCGCATCACACCCTGCTATGTGTCCAACACACAGGAGTCCATCACACATCACCACCAAACACAACACATAACAGACATATCAACACTTACTGGAGATGTCTGGGTCCGCAAATCGAGCCACCTCGCCAACAGTGTAGGGTGCCAGTCCACCTGTAAGGCATGGAAGGGAGAAATGTGCTCAATGTCTGTGCACTGTACAACAATTCCAAAGACAAATACTATGTGTAAGATTACATCAGAAAGTAAAGCCTCTCAGACATGATGATACTGCATCCTACATACCACGGCAAACATGTACAGACCCAGGGACTCCAGTGAGTGATACACACATATCTGCACACATGCAGTGGCCCTAACTATCATGTGGTGGCAAACATGCTCCTTCATTAGTGAGCAGACAAAATCATGGAGTGTATTCGTCTCATCATGTGTATCCATGAGAGACATCCAAAGCCACTTTCAGTGAGGACTGCATTACCAGTCAACCAGCCATTATGAGTATGACCAATTTATGACACACAGGTACAATTTACAGAGGGCCAGGGACAGTTGTTAGCCCTCAATTTGTTACAGTTTCTTCATTTGATGTGGCACAGCTATGATGAGTTGCACCAACCATAGAGATATGAACCCATGTGCATTCCTTTGGCCAGCCATCCCTATTTTAAATGTGGCACTACAAACTCCAAATACCAGTCTAAGATGTTAGCTGAGCGCAGCTAGAACTTGTTACCTATGTGTCCAAATCCAGATCAGACATGTATCCGAAATGAAGGAGGGGCACAATAATTCCTAAGATTTTCGGGATTTCCATGATCGGTTTCCTTACACACTCACCAAACACACATGAGACATATGTTTGCACCACATTGCTATCATCAATTGACGTGAAGCCTGCACTAATTTTCAGGGTCCTGTTGTGTTTAGAAAGTCAGTCTAGCTGTTGTGTCATCAAATGACAGTAATGTGTCGGAAAATTCTATACCTCACAGGCAACTGTGGCCTATATCTATACATAATTGCCACCTGATTTGTGTTGCTGTTTGACACAAAGGCGGCACTAACTTACATAATACAAATGTATTCAGTAAGTTTGCGGAGCTCTTGCTTCTAAACAGCTCGTAATTGTGGTCCTTAACAAAGTAGAACTATGACCCTGTATGTTTCAGTAGCATTCCACACACTCAACAACATTGCTGGCAGATATTGTAAAAATCAGCTAATGTCACTACAGACCATTTAAACATGCACATTAACATGATTTGTACTCACCAACAGGGCCACCAATCACAATCCCCAGGGGGTCCAGCAGATCTTGCTCCCTGGAGACAAGGTCAGCCCAGTGGTGCTTCAGCTGGTGGTCGTTTCTGGGTGTGTTGTAAATCCTTTGCAGATGATGCAACACCTTTGCCCACCGGAGCCTCCGTGCCTCAGTGTGATACCCCTGTATCACACACCCACCTGCCTCAATCATCAGGGGTAGGAAATGGCACACCAGCCAAATGAACCCACCCAGCTCCTCCTCTCCCATCCTGCCAAGACGAGGCCTACCCAACATAATGGTACAAAAAGAGAAATAGGGGATAAAGTGGAACAAAGGAGAATAGGGGGAAAGTAGGACAGGAAAAATTCAAATAAACTACTAACACAGCCCAACTATACCAAAACTAACACTACCCACAACAGACTCCCAACAAAACAAAGACAATAGTTTACAACACAAATTACCTCAAAAAACACTCAGACAGGATACCACAACAAGTTTTTAATCACAAAAAGACAATAAAAAGACCACACAGGAGACAAATTCACTAAATGCACAGAGACAAATCGAGACACAGCCACACAGTCAGGAAATATCACAGACTGCAAAGTGAAAGTGAAAGTACACCCACTATAACTATTCTGTAAACAGGATATCCTATTACATCACTTCCTGCCTAAAATGCAGGGCGGTTTTATTGTCATGCGTCAAAATATTTTGACGCATACAGTATGCGCGTCATTTTTTATTGACGCACAGGAGTAGATTTAAGCCTGCATCCATATGGTTCAAAATTGTTTCAAACGTAACCAATTTTCGGAGGTACAGTGTGGAAGATACCGCTCAGCGCCATTGGTTCTTTCAGGGCATTATGAGTCGTTTTTCGGGCATAAGCGTCATTTTTAGATGCATGTGCGTCATTTTTTGACGCGTATGCGGCAAAATTTCAGGCATTAACTGGGTTTGGGTCATTTTACCATTTTAATGGTACATTACAGTTTTGGCAATACTGAGATAGGCTGATTTCACCCACTTTGGACATGACGGTGTATGGGCACATGTGACACATCATACTACTGCGGACCATGATCCACTACTTCATGTACAGGATTTTCACTCTTGACTGACGCAATAGATGGCCAAACTTGTGGCCAACATATATGTATTACACAAATTGGGCATGTTTGGCGTCAGGAGAGATTAGCAAGGTGACGCACATAAGTACAATACCTCAATGCCTATGGATCATTGTGTGTGCTTTGGCTGCTAATATTGTTGTTGACCCACTGTGTGACCATCACAAGATGTATTATTGCAAATATGCTTGTATGCATGTGGAGTCAATGTGCCCAACCCTCAGATCCAAGTCAGTGTGGAAATGAGAGAGGACATGTGTTAGTCATACATGTAGCAACAATTGCTGTTTGCACTTTCTAGTTTTTGGGTAACATAAACACCACAAATGACAAAGCATGCACTGGATAGATAGCAGACGGTTGTTCATGTCAATGGTCCAAAACTTGGCCATCGCAATTGGATACTGCTTCCTAGGCACTTGTTCGTGAACCCACCATGAGTCAGGCACATGTACATACTAAGTGGGTACCGTGTTTGTGACACGGAGAGCCAAAGTTAAACCAAATTTGTAATGTCACGCCCATACTTGAGGTCATATAACTGAGCCACAACTCTCCTGTGGCAGTGGAGGACCAGCAGACCAAGCAGCATGTGGCCACATATTTCCAGTGATCAATTGCACAGAGGTGTCTGGTTCATGTGTGTGGGCCAATGTTTAGCCTGTATATTTTTAGGGGTCTATGTTGTCACAGTTACGTCCTGGTCTAGTCATGAGTCTGTGGCGGCTATTCCTGTCTCTACTGAGTATCCTTCGGAGATCAATTGAAGTAAAGCCAGTGAGGATTTGAGAACCCACATGGGGATGGTCCTACCCTGTCACTGCAGACGTGTTATAAGACTGTCAACAGGGCAACCTTGGTGTGCTGAGTAAGAAAATATCTCAGGATTCATGTACCAGCAGGTGTCATCACAACATTTGTACACAGGTTGGCCTCTAAAATTCCCACTGCATCTGGGAACATCATAGCCTCTGTGCTGATTATTCTCGCAGCTATTCAACACGCAGAGCCCATCAATATGTTGTGAGCAATGTGAATCAGCGTGTGGACTGTCAGGGTCCTAACATGTGTGGCCTTTTCATGCACATTATCTGATGTTGCTGGTTCTGCTGGAGGCACCATACCCAATCCCTGCATACAGCCATGATACACTGTCACAATTTGTCACTCATGCATACATGAGACCCAGACAAGGGATAGGCCATGATTTGGGTATTTGAAGACAAGTTCCCAACAATGGTATGATAAATAATTAGATTATGCTATACAATGTATTTGAGTATGCATTGTAGACCCACCTGGCAAAATACCCCAGGAGGAATGTGAGGGTTAGAAAAAGCAACTATGATACAAATGTAGCCACAAGGAACCTTTAGGGTAAAGCACAGACAGGAGCCAGTCAGGCTAACAGGATGCAGGGTCAATCAGGATCCAGACATTTCACAAGGTAAATACACAGTGGTCAGACTGAGGCTGGTCAGAGGAGGAACAAGACAGTTGACATGGAAAACTGTGTTTGTCCTGTGTATTGGATCGTAACTCATTAACCCAAGGGCTGTGTTACACAGCTGATTTTTATGGCAATGCATAACAGTGTTATAGATAAAATGGCAGCTTCTATGCTGTTCCAAGCATCTCCAAGGGCAGTGCATGTTAAAATGGCTGGTCTGCATGGAGGTGCTCACAGGTGTGTGCTGCATCAGTCTCTCACAAGTCCTGTATGTGAGATTCAAGTTCAAATGGCCAAAAGTACCTTTCGCATGGGAAGCAATCTACAGGTGATAACAGGGCTTAGAGACTACAAGCCAGTGCATTATTTAACCTGACGTCCATGCAGACGGAAGTACAATGACTATGGCATACCATACTAAAGGGTGAAGCACACTGGATTAACATTGTGAGTCTGTGTGTGTGTAGAGGAGGGATTATCTGGGTACACATATTACCATTCCAGGGACCTCTTAAAATGGGTGGGGTGAGACCGGGAACATGGGTGTGTCAGGACTTAGGACATGGGCTGACATGTACATGGAATGTCATGTGCGCAATGCTTGTCATAGGTGTGGCACTTGTGCTATCTATGGGCTGCTTATATGGAATTCTAGTCACACATAGTCCTTGCAAAGATAGGTGATGTAACAGTTACTGCTGTCAAGGGTCTGGCCATACATTAATGTTACTATTGCAATTGCACATCCACTGCCTCATGTATGATGCTTTTTGTTCCATTATTGACTGATGGTGTCTTAGTTGTGTGCCATATGCTGCAATGAACATGTGCCAACATGTATGTGTGAAATAGGTGTGGTCCTCGGCTATTGCCCTTCAAAGGTGAAATGTACAGGATATATGTCATTTACAGTGTGTGAATGTGACTGTTGATTCATACGCATCACAATTGCTTTGGAAATGTCTGTGTCCTGATCGGTATATCAGCAATGCTCCATGAGGCTACACTCTTATTCTGATAGTTAGAGATAAAGGCGAGCAAAAATGATTACCCAGTCCATGATATGTTGATTATTATAGGTGTTTATTTACATATGTTAATACAGTGGTGATGGTCAGTTGAGTCGAAAGAAATTGTTGACAATATGTTGGCGTCTATGCAATCCTGCAGCTGTGTTTGGTTGGTCTCCCTCATGTTGATGGCCAGCATCCTCCTCTTCCGTCTCTTCAGGCATTTGTGGCTCTGGTTCTAATAGAGGAATGTTCCTTCGTTAAAATGATCTTGCAGATCATTTCTGGTGAGTATAGGAGGCTGCCTACAGTGATGTCGAGGCACCTGAATCTTGACTTCAGGATGCCAAAGGTCCTCTCGACTATGGTGCGTGTCCTCCTATGTGCCTCATTGTAGGCACGCTCTGCTACAGTGCTTGGGTTGGCAAATGGGGTCATAATCCATGGCAGGATCCCATACCCCTGATCAGCTGAAAGAGAAAATGATTGAGATCATGTTGATGTAGCTTGCCCCATTAATATCACCTTGCATGGCAGTAGTTCTCTTGTGTTTCTGTGACTCATTTGTGTTTGTGTTATTGTGTCTATTCATAGGCTTCTAGGATGTACCATCAGCATTGGGTTGTTTCCTTGGCTGAACGAGTATTTGTCTGCTGACCGGTTGTCAGCAGTATATTTTGTGAGTTGCAGTACAGTGTGTACTCCCTTGCATTGTGACTTGTGATACAGGTGTCCCTGTGTCTTCACTGGGGGTGAGATGATAGTTCCATACACAGAATCAATTTGACAGTGGTGGTAACACGTTTGCATCTATGTACCCTGGACATCCCATACAGTTTGACATATGCAATAGATTAATTTAACCATCAGTGAGACGCTTACATTTTGCAAGGTGACAATTAGCCAAACTTCTTCGTACGTTGTGATCATTGACGTCTTAACATTTGAATGTACACTTATTTCACATATGTGACAAGTTCACTGCAGACCCATTTCTCTGCCCTTGGCAAGTTGACTCAGGTTGTAACGTCTACCTAGACTACTGCACATGGTCTAGTTCAGCTGGCTAACTTGGTTGTGAGGTTGTCGTTTTGAGTTTCAGAAGGTCCGTATGGCAGTACATCTGTTGTGTGTGTGTTAATTTGGCCCAATGCGTATGTGTAGGAATGTGCACCTTCCATATTGTCCCATCAAGATGTGTTCTTCGCACAGTCCACTTGCCTCTTGGTAGTGGGCAATGTGAGAGCAGGAGTGATGTGAGATATTGGAACGGCCTCAATGATTGCATGTGACCTTTATTGTAGTCATCATAATGCTATGTGAGTCACGTGTTTGACCTGCAGCAAATTACATTCCACACTCCTTACACAGTACGTATTGGTTGGAAGGGTGTTTGATTGAGTGTTCTTGATGTGATATTGAAAGATTAATCTTCCAAGTTGTACTGCCAGTTGAGGCCATGTCATTGTCTTTGTGTTGTTTTAAATTGTTCCCTTGTGTCTGTGGAGTGGCATCTGTTGTTATTTGGTTCTGTCATTTGTCCATAGGTGTTTATCCAAATGAGTGAGGATATCAAACATGCCTAGCGGTGTCACAACCACAGTGTGTTCCTGTCCACATGTCGATGTTGTGGTGTATGTGTTGTTTGTCCTAGAGGGTTGCTGTGCAGTGTGTATATAAGTAGGTTTCCGTACTTACCAACAAGTAGTCCATTTCCATATCGTCCATCCTGGAAGTGTTGATTGATGGTGCAGTGACGGAAGATGAATGAATCATGTACACTCCCAGGATACTTTGCCACAATGTTGGTGATCAATCCCTGGTGATTGACAATGGCCTGCACATTGATGGAGTGTGTGTGCTTCCTGTTGTGGTATAGATGTTCAGTTGCAGCCGGTAGCACAAGGCGTACATGTGTGCAGTCAATGGCACCAAGGACGTGTGGGAATCCATTAATGAGGTAAAACCCCTGTTTTGTCTCCTGCTGCTTCTGCTGTGTGTTGGGGAAGCAGATGTGGTGGGGTGTGAGTGTGATGATGGCATTCAGTACCTTGGGCAGGAAGGCGGAGAATGATGGCTGTGAGATCCCAGCAACCAGGGTGCTAGTGGTTTGAAAGGAGCCACTTGCCAACATGTGTAGTAAAGCTAGCAGCTTGGTTTCTGGTTGGGATGGTGTGGGGTGTCTGCAAGCTGGGTGCCAACTGTGGCTCAATGTTGCGCAGCAGCTGCTGCATGGCTTGCCAGTTCAACCTGTACCTCTGGATGATGTCATGTTCCCTGAGGCCATGAAGGGTTGTCCTGGTGCAGACTATCCTCTCCTGCCTTCTGCGTTGCCTTTGTGGTCCCTGCTGGTGTTGTGGAAGCTGCTGTTGCTGGTCCTGTGCTCTCCGTCTGCGTGCACGCTGGATGAGAAGCACCTCCATGTCTTCCTTTTGGAGCTCTGCTGTTGCTTCTGTGTGTTTTCATTATATACAGGTTTGTTTGCCCCATTTTAACGCCTGCCCTCACCCAGGCATTCATTTTTTACACAAATCGGGCTGTGGGTAATTTTCCTACTCTGCCTCCCGGCTGTGCGGGATTTTTGCGTGGTAGCATAAATAAGGCGCACGGGTGTTTGTGTTATTTTTTGGCCGGGAACACCTACCTTGCATGTCATTAATGCGGTTTCCAGCATCCAGAAAATGAGGCACACGGCTGGATTTTGACGTCCGCGGGCTCGAGCGTCAAAGTTTAAATATGGTGCACGGTTTGCGCCGAATGTGCGTCAACATTTTTGACGCACATTCGGCGCAGACGGAGTATAACTATGCCCCTGACTACATTTCACTAATAAGGGATAACTGGACCTGGTATAAGGTATAAGTACCTTAGGTGCTTACTACAAACCAGGCCAGCCTCCTCCAGATGATATGCTGGTAATAACCCAGTGGGAACCCAGGATAGTCATGTAACTATGTAAAATGGCAGCTGCCTGTCCTGCATGCAGAGGACAGATGGAAGTGACCTAATTCCTTCGGTGGCAGTAGTCATGGCTGAAGGTGATCTGAACCACCGTTCAACTCCTAATTGGTTAACATTGATGTCTATGGGGCCAATGACGATCACCGCTGGTGGTCATGACCGCCATTTTGTAGGGCCCAGCTCTCTTGACTCTAGCACTCAGGCAAGGAAGACCTGCACTTTGTGTGCTGCTGTGTCCTGTATCTTGGAGCCACAATGGCACACACTGCAGGAGATGGGGCCCAAGCCTTCACTGCTGAGGAGCTGGATAAACTGGTGGAAGTTGTCCTACCCCTGTATGGGCGGTTGTATGGGGTTCCAGAGCAACAGGTCAGTACAATGTTTGTTGTCTTGCATTTCGGGTAGTGCTTGACAGCAAATGTGTGTGCACATTGACATATGATGTCTGAATTGGGGTAATGCATGCACATGATGTATGTGGTGTTTGGAGTATTGACAATGTGCATGGGCCGTGTATGTTGTTTGTTGCCAAAGGTTGCAGCTGTATAGGTATCATCTATATTGTATTCTCCATTTTCTCAATGTTTCCAATGCAGGTCAGCGCCTACCAGAAGAAAGGGTTATGGAGAGCGATCGCCAAACAAGTGCGGACCTTGGGGGTCCATAGCTGGAGGAGCACCCACTGCAGGAAGTGGTAGGAGGAGCTCAGACGCTGGGCCTGGAAGACTGCAGAAACCCAGCTGGGGACTGCCTCCCAATGTGGAAGGGGTGCCTGTCGGACCCTGACCCCCCTAACGGCCCGCATACTGGTGGTGGCCTACCCAGAGTTCAATGGGCGCTTGATGGCAGCACAGCAGGCACAAGGGGGTAAGTCCAGACTGTTAGGTTACTACTGCATGGCTGTCTACTGTGTCCCTCACTGGACTTGGGATTAAGGAGGTACAGTGTACCTCCTGGTTGTCACTCCAATCATGTTGCACTGTAGTACATTAGCTATGTAAAGCCATGCAGGAACTGAAGTGGTGGTTCTGTACCACATTTTCTACTGTACGTGTAAGTTATTCCAATGTTGAGGCATTTAACTGCTTCATAGTCTATCCCTGAGTCTACTGTACTAGTCCAATGTAATCTTGTTGGCAGTGTGTTTGGGTAATGACAAGTATGTGTAGTTTACATTGAAATTGGAATCATTGCAATATCAATGCACATCTGTACAGAATGTATTCCACGCATACCTGTCATTTCATTTGTGTACACAGTATATCTGAAGTCAGATTGTTTTCATCCGTTAGTGACTGACATGTATTTGAGTATGTTTGTGTATTAAATGGATAGATAAGTGAGTCGGACAGTTAACAGGCATGTAGGATGTTCAATCATGTGTCTAGGATGCAGAAGGGAGGTAATAGGTGATAAGTTTGGTTATGGCTTCCAGGACTCTATTGTTCATAACTGTAATATGGGCTCTTGTTGTCACGACAGGAGCAAATGGGTGTATTGTTTGTATGCCTACTAGATGTGTAGGTATTTACCCTTTCCTCCCTTTCTTTCACTCCCACCCTCCTCTGTCCACCTCTGTCTATGTGTGCAGTACCATCATCTGGCAAAGGAGGAAGGGCACCGGTGAATGGGGATGCCGCAGCCCATGGGACCCAAGAGGCTGGTACCGGTGGAGCCAAGGGGACCAGTGGCACAGAGGGTGAGGGGAGCACCATTGGGGAGACTGGAGCTACTACGTCATCTACTTCAGATTCCTCCTCCGATGGCGGCTTCCTGGTGGTGGTGGACCCAACTGGGACCACCCCAGCACCATCCTTGTCCGCCACCCCCCCTTACCAGCACCACCAGCACCGTGGCTCCCCACCCAGTTGGTTGTGCCCTTTCACCCAGGAGGGTGGGTGTCTCCTTCACCGCAGCACCTATGCCCCTGGCCCTGTCAGCCCTCAATGAGGAAGCTATGGACTACCTGAAGTCCATCTCTGTGGGGCAGACAACCATCATGAATGCCATCCAGGGACTGGCGTCTGAGATGCAGTACTCAAATGCTGACCTGGAAGGCATTCACGGTGCCTTGTCTGGCCTACAGATATCGTTTCAGGCTCTTGCCTCCTCGTTGACGGCAGCCAGTGCCATCCCCCCTCGAGCTACCTGTTCCCAATCCACAACCCTCTCCCTTCACCCATCCAGAGCACACCAACCGACCAGCAAAACCTAACTACAACAGACAAGGTGAACAAAGACAAACATAAGCACCACAAACGAACCCACAGGCATGCACACACACAACACACATCTGCATACTCAGCAACAGACACTTCCCACACTGCTTCCCCACCACCTCCTCCCATAGAGTCGCATCACCACTCACACCTGCTATCACTGCATCATTATACCCTGATTCTGGCAGTATTTCTGTCATGCCCTCAGTCACCACAACAGCAGACTCACAGACACCCACCCCACACACCACATCCGCACTCTCCACGACCACCTTCTCTACCACCTGCAGAACATCCACCTCAGTTGCACACACCACCCAAACATTCACCCACGTCTTCCATTCCCTCTCCCTGCATCTCTTCACCACTCCTCCCAAGAGACACAGACACAGACACCCATTCACCCACCCAACATACACCCACCACACACATGCACATATTGCACACACCAGCATCCATGTACAACACACCAAAATGTCACTCAAGCACTCCCTCTACCTCCACTCCATCCCTTTTTCATGTGCCCGCCCCTTGTACCTAAAAAAGACTTCCTTGTCACCTTTGACCTGTTCCCTACTCCTGTCCCACCCTGTGTTGCACCCAAAAGTCATGTCCCCCCGCCCCTTCCCGGCCCTTCCACCTCCCATTGCTCCACTGCCCCCTCTGGTGTTGCCCCTGCTCCTCCATCCAGTAAGAGGTCCACCCCTCCCACAGCCAAAGTCTCCCCTCCCAAGCCCAAACAGAAACAACCACCTTTCAAACCCAAGCTACCCCCAAAGCCCACACCCCTGAGGTGGCTGCCTGTTCCTTTCATGCCCCTATGACGTGGAGGCCTATTTGCTGTCAGGAGTCAAGTTGGGGAAGTGACATGTGGATTATGTGCTTTATGCACTTCTGCACGTTTGACTTGCGATTCAGCACTTTTTTATATACTTCTTTTTCAATATTATGTTTTCTAATACATCTGCCCACATTGCTGTGGTTGGCAAGATGAGATGCTTGTCTTGGTTTCCTTCTACATGGTGGTGGTGTGACATCTGTGTGCAATGGTTTGTGATGTTTGTGGGTGGGTAGTGTCTGTGTTGTTGCATGGGCAGGGTAGATGGGTTGTGCCCTGTGCATGTTGTGATGTGTCTGAATGCTTGCTCATGGGATTGTATGGGGTGGTGTGTGCGTCCGTGTGTGGTGCTGAATCTGTGAATTCTTTTGTATGTTGGTTGTATGTGACGTATCACCTGTGTCATTGTTTGGATGTCTGTTCGCTGATATTGATTGTGTGTCATTGCTACACACAGCCTTTTGTTTGTATGGTATTTCTCAACGTTCCTGTCTATGACTGCGTTTAAGTGTTTGTGATCTAGTTGTTCTTGTGTGGTTATGAGGTGTTCAGTATGGATGTGAATGACTGTGTTGGCGGTGTTTGTGTGTGTTGTGCTTTGTGTTTGGCATGTATCTGCTTGCGTTGTGTGTGTATTAGGTACTTTGCTTTTTCGTATTTTGTGTGTGCATGTAGATGTGTGAGCTGGTATGGTATATTTGTTTGTGTGTGTGTGTGTGTGGCCTTCGCTGTCTGAGCCGGGTGTGTGTTGTGTGAGGATGTATATCACTGCCCTTTCCTCCAGTGTGTGCTAGGCGTACTTACGGTTGTCGTCTTCTGGTCCTGAAGGTGTATGGCTAGATACAACGCTGGGAGGACTTGCAGTTCATTTGCCA
Source organism: Pleurodeles waltl (assembly GCF_031143425.1). Taxonomy (NCBI): domain Eukaryota; kingdom Metazoa; phylum Chordata; class Amphibia; order Caudata; family Salamandridae; genus Pleurodeles; species Pleurodeles waltl. Next base: position 1,081,259,006 of record NC_090437.1, on the reverse strand, counting down.
TGGCAGCCGCGGATGCTTCTGTGTACCTGGCGGTGTCTCCTTTTATACTTTCTGTTTCCGCCAAGCTTTTCATGGCGGTCGGCCCGCCCTGGAAATCCTGGCGGTCTGGTGACTCGTAATATGGTGTGCGATACATTGGTTCCCACCAGCCTGAAGATGGCTACCGCCCGCTGCTCAACCGCAGTGGCGGTACTGGCGGTAAGTTGGCTTTGTTCGGTTGGGTTCACAGCCTTAGTCGTAATATGGTGGTCTGCACTGCCAGCCTGGCGGCAGTCTCACCGCCACCACCGGCGTGATGGTCCAGTTTCTTCCAAACTCAAAATGAGGGCCTTAGTCTCTAGCCAGGGGTACAAGACGTGGGGCATCAGGACTCACTTCAACAGAGGCCAACAGAGGGGACCTGTCAAGTCTAATAGGTCTGGTCAGCTGGAAAGCAGGAGAGACCTCTGGAAGTGTGCTGTGTCCTTGTAGTTCAAAGAGGAGGTCAGTCCACTGAACCCTGGGGTGTCTTTTGTGGTCCTGGGTTCAAGACAAGCAGGTCCAATCTTTCTTCTTCAAAGAGCAGGGCAGTCCTTCTTCTGAATCTTCTCAGGTCCAGGGATATTCTGATGAGAGGTTCTGAGGTTGCCACTTTTATGCCCAGTGCTAGCCTGTGGATGGGGGACACCCCCTCTGTCTTAGCCTAAATTGACCTGGTATGGCACCAACTTTACTAGTGAAACAAAGGGGAGGTATGAGCTGTATTTGCCATAGACATGTCATACGTCTTCTGAAGTCAGGAAGGGGCTGCGTACAGCCATCAGACCATCCTGCTCAGTAGAGGAACACCCTTCCCCATTCCCAAGGCCCTTTCGTCCTCTGCCTGAGAGAAATACACATCAGCACAGGAGGGCCATTAACAGTCGTGTGACTCTGGACAGTGGCAGAAAGGCACATTTGGTTTAGGCAGGAAAATACCAACTTTTTAAAAGTGGAGGTTATGTAATAATACTTTAAAATTCAACCTTAACAATCAAAAGGATTTTAAATTATGATTCAAAACAATGGACAAAGCATCTCTCTAGGTGTTACCAAACTGAATTTAGCACTGGTTAAATGTAATGAAGTAAACCAGGGTTAATGCATGGCAGAGCTAACTTTGATAAAGTGAAAAATGACTTTTGGGGTTTTTCACTGCCAGGACATGTAATTCATGAACTATATGTGTTCTACATTTTAAATACCATACACCCTGTCCTGTGATCTGTTAGGGCAACTTTAGGGTTTTTATGAGTATTAAAAATGAAGGTTTGCACCTGGTAGAAGGTTTATTTTGCCAGATTAAAATGGCAGTTTTAAAAGTGCACACATAAGCTGGAATGGCAGGTCTGAGGCATGTTTTACAGTGCTACTTTAATGGGTGGCCTAATAAGTGCCACAGACATTTTATAGCATTTAATGTACAGGACATTGGGTACATATAGTACCTTATACTAGGGACATCTAAGTAAATTAAATAATCCAATTAGGAGTATACCAATTATTCTATGTTTGGAAGGGAGAGCACATACACTTTACCACTGGTTAGCAGGAGTCCTAAAGCCAACAAAAACAGTCCGCAAAAAAAAGAAATAGGGCAGTAAAGGCAAAACTCTGGGGGAATATTACGCAAAATATGGCCATTTCCTGGAAGGTAGATTTCTTAACATGCTATAAAACCACGACTCAGACAATCATCAAGACAGATTTGATAAAGAGTTTAAATAGTTGCTAGAGCTTGAACTCAAATGTTTGTATTAAAACGTAAGTGAATGTAGCTTTTTCCCAGCCTTTCTTAAGAAAACATAGTAATGCTGCAAAAGCGAGGAAAGATCTGGCAGGATAGAGATCGTATCATCCCATGTTCTTTGTTTATGTTTAACACAGATGTAAAAAGAGTGAGCAAACTCCTAGCTACATTCTGTGTGTAGTAATAGATCACAATAAAACTGGTTTTGCAACCTAATATAACACTTCAGGAGGTTAGGAAGCTGTTCTATGTTATGACCGAGGTCACAGACTAGGATAATATGCTTTGTGTGGCCTTCTTGGATATGGGTAAAGCAATCAAAATGCTTAAAAGGGGTTTCACTTCACCATTCAACAGGGCACATGTTTAGGCCAGCAATGCTTAAATGGATCTGTCTGTTATACATAGGGCTCTGGTGATAAAGGTGAGACAATGCTGTCCTCTGCAGCCTGTTGCACTTGCACTTGCCATGGGATACTAAGACATATAAATATAAACGAGTAATATTAAGGCTACTGTGCTTGTAGGAAGAAATTGGAGATATAACAGTCTTCTCTCTAGATGTGACCTAGAGCTGAAAAAAGGAACACAATATGTAACATAGTCTGGTTCTGTTGTAAACCAACATGCCTTTGTGCCAGGACAAAACTGAAAAATATCTCTCCCCCTTGAGAATACAGGCATCAGAAGAATGGGAGACCTTGCAGCTGCTCCTGTTGTCTTAGAGATTGGACTCCGTTAGATATTCAGGATTTGTGCATTCCACGCATACATATTTCTTTCTTTAATTACTTTTTAGGTTTCCCCTGCACAGTGCTTGCACTGTGATTATGAAATCTATTGTACTTAATATATCTTAAAAGGGGCTTACATCCCGCCCTCACATTTAATTTGTTGCTGTTCTTGTCACTTACTTTTCCTTCGTTTCTGTTGGTTATTTCACACTATTTCCCGTTCTTTCCTTGTGTGTTTCTCTTATCAGTTTCCCATGATCTAACTACTCCTTATCTTATCCGCTTTGGTGGGTGGAACTTTTTTTATTAGGTTTGCCTGCACAGCCTTTACTGTTTATCTATTCCTAATCTTGTTTTTTTTGTTTGTTCAAAGTCTTTTATTTAATGTCCTGGGGTCAGCACACACTTCAAGCATGCTTGTAAGCATCAAGTAATCTTCTTGTTTTGTTTGTCTGACATATTTTATTTAATGTGCATGTATTTGAAGCATGGTTGTTTTACATGACAGTGCATGGGGTTTGCAGCCTTTGGCTGCTGTGTGAGCCTGCCTTTACAAACAATTATCACTGTGTCTGCCACTTAGACCTCTCGCATTATAGAACAAAGCTAGAATCACTTTTGTTTAAAATTCCTTCTGGGAAACCCATGATGTCGCACCTCTGGAAGATTAAACACTAAATTAAGAAGGAGAGAAAGTGATAAAATAGGATGTTAGTATTAGGAATGGAAATTTGCAGCCAGATTGTATTCCCTGAAAAGGTGCCTGGGGAAATGCCTTGTGAAAGAACATGCTAGTGTGTCAAAAATAAAAACATAGAGGAAGGCAAGATTACAGCGGCCCACTGTCCCAGAGTTAATGTAAATGACTAGCCCTGCAAGGAAAATGACCTGAACGAGATGCTGTAGTCATGCGTCAACACCATACATGAGGTAAACACATCATCTGAGAATACCTCACCCAATAAAAAGTCAAAACGTCCAGTACACCGACCAAAAACGTATGTGTTCACCAGGCCTCCTTTAATCGAACTTCAAGGAGGGATGTGGTCTCGCAGCTGAATCAGAAAATTAGGTATAAAGGATTTGGGGCTTGAATTTGGACTGAACTGACAGTTTATTGCTGTGCGAGTTTCAGTATAATTCTTGAGCTCTCCCTGCCTCTGTCAACTCAGCGGTAAAACTGGATAAAACAAGGTCTTGCAGAAAAACAGATGGTGCACTCAAACTGCGCTTTCTGAGGAGCAAAAATTAACATGTCACTTGTACTGAATGTGAGTCTGATTAACTCCATCTGTTAATTGGAAGGGAAAACCCATAATTATGTGCAATTTTTTTCTACCTCAGTTGACAGTGGATTGCACAACAAATGGTAGTTTTACATACACTCCCCCCCTTGCAAGAAAAAGAAAAAAATTGAAACAACAAACCAGTGTCAGAAGTTAACTACCTTATCCATGAAATGTTGTGAAATTGGACAGGGGTCATTTAATCTTCATATATAGCGATATAACACAGTTATGGTGATGGGGCGTGTTACGATGAAGACAAACAAGAGTGAAAGAATGAGTCGCAATTCCAGTGAGGCTAAAATATTAAAGGATTAAAGTATAGGCCAGTGGTTCCCAACCTGTGGTCCGGGGACCCCTGGGGGTCCGCAAAGCCTTCTCAGGGGGTCCGCGAGAGCCTAGAAAATTAAAAAATATTAACAAATATTGACAAATTAGGTCCCCAGCTTCCAGTAATGACTCAGGCGGGGGTCCCTGGATTCTCATGATGATTCAGTGGGGGTCCCTAGGTTCCATTAATATTAAAGTGGGTGTCCACAGAAATCAAAAGGTTGGGAACCACTGGTATAGGCAAATACCACATATTTGTTGGCCTCAGAGCAGCAGGTATTATATCTTTAACGATGGAAAGCAGCCTGTAGAGATTACAGTGTAAAATAACAAGGTGAGATAATCTGAAAGGATGTTTGTGTTTTACATGAATTGATAATGGCTCACAGTATCGTTTTAGCATGCTTGTTGTGCAGGAGAGCTTCTTTGGTTGCTGTTTTTGCTCTATATTAGTTCAGAAAAACTTACTCGCATTAACCCTTTATTAAATCACAGTTCATTTAGACTATCATATTGAGATTACTACATTTCAGTTTAGAGCAAGACATTGTCTATATTATGTTAGCTTGTTTCTTTCTCTCTCTTTTCTTTGTCACACTGGCACGCTTTGCCTTTTATTACTGTTATTCTGCCATGCTTGTTATCGCTCACCTTCTGGCACCACTTCTTGAATCGCCCCCTCCCTGTACCCCTCTACACATAACTTGTATTAACCAACTGATACATATAACTTGCATTAACCGGAGTCTTAAGTTTGTGCATTCAGGTTATGGCGACCGGTGCAAATAACTGATATACAGTGCTTCAAGCTTGTATCAACTGGTGCACCGAGTTTGTATCAACCAGTGCATTGTGTTTGTATCAACCGGTGCATCAAGTTTGTTTTGACCGGTTCATTGAGCTTGCTTCTTCTGGTGCATCCAATTTGATTCCTCTGCTGTTCATCGAGTTTGTATCAATGTATGCAAACAGGGAACACTTTAGCAGCACTAACAGTGAGCAGTGTGCAGAGCCATATTACTCCTTTCCATTGAGGGACAGCATGAGAGGAACAGTTCTGGCTCAGATGTATTTCTAAAGTGGTAATTAACAGGTACTTTTTGCAACGTGTGCTTGTTTTCTTCCACTGCATAGTATGGCTGCTAAGTGCACAGGTGAAGTTGAAAAATGACTCATCCTGAAGAGAGAAACAGGGCTGCAACATACTCATAAAAAGGTCACCTTTCAGGAAATGCTTAATCATTCACTTCGCCAAACCATAAGTTTTCCTTCATCCCTCTCTTTTCTCCTCCCTTCTTATTCTTCATCCCTCCTATAATTTCCTCCTTCCTGTCTGCCTCTAGTCCATCCCTTCTTCTTCTTTCTCTTCCATCCCCTTTGCCACCATCAATCTGTTCTGTCCCCCCACGCTCCTCTTTCTCTGTTTATCTTCCTTATTAATTAAACCCTCTTCCCGACTCTTCTTCAATTCTCCTATTTTTTAACATCCATATTCCTCCTCTCTTTTGCCTTCTTCCTTCCCTAACTCATCTCCCCACTCTCGTCTTTCGCCCTCCTTTTCTCTCCTGCCTTAACTCATGTTTCTTCCCTCCTGTCTTCTATCTCTCCCGTCATTTTATTACCCTCACTTCTATTGCACCCTTTCTCTCCTGGTACCCAGTATCGTCCACCTGTGTCTCCCACGGAGTGATAAGTGGACTCATGTGCCCTCAGGCGCTGCTGGCCACGTCATTGGGCTTTTTTAAAACATTAAGTTATGTTGCACAGCAGCCTGTGCTACTGTGCAACATGTCTAGTTTGTCTTGGTGCTAAATAATGGAAGAGCAGTAAATCATCTGTACAAATTTCTGTAACTCTTAAGGTTTAAATATAAAACTCCTGATACCTTGTGAGTTTAGTTGAAATAACCCTTGAATAGGTCTAGATGTAGCCAGTGCTTTAAATGGGCCGGTACTCACCACTTTATAGTACCACCAGTAACAGCACAATGTATTGCCTTTCTCATAAAACAAACCATAACACTTTGACAGAGTTTCAGTAACCTATATTGCACAACTGCTCACCAAGCTACAACTTACAATAAAAAAACAGAGTAATATTAATCACATAGGAGAAACCTATTCCATTTACCAATGCTTGTTATAATTGTTTTTACTGTTTTGCAAGTGCACAAATGCAATAATTTATTTTAGTGATTACTACAATGCCACAGTAAATTGATTTAGATATATCCAGCGCATTGCCAGTGTCAATCTTTATGAACAGTTCAGAAGACCATCTTGGAAGTGAGCCCACCACAAGCATCACACCTCATATTTCTTCAGGCATCTACAGGTCTCTTAAAAAACATTCTTCTGCCTTGGCGCAGTAGTCCAAGCCCTAATCCATTTGCTCATTGGTAAGGAACCTTGTCTGGTCTCCATTTTCGTCTAATGTTTTTTCAGAATCATCACACCCATTGCCGCTAATAATCATATGCACTAGGCTTCCTGATTGCTCTATTATCCACAATAGTGGCATCTTAGAATTCAATCACAAAACGTTTTCCCATAATCTTTGCCAGTGTGCGATGAATATGAGTCCAGTAGCTTATAATTGTAGGGCACTCCTGTAAGAAAGTGAATTACAGTATTAATTGTGTGGGTGGTAGTCCACCACAAGTATTAAAGTTACAAACCTGTTCGGTCAGTCAAAGGTATCAATAATTTAATCCTGAGCTCAGACCCTGGTAACTATGGCACAGAGCAGAAAGGCTTCACTTAAAGAAATGTGTAAAGCATTTAGACGTACCAATACAATAGTCAAACAAGAGTCAAACACACAACACAATGAACATATGACTCCAATTTATAAACCAAGAAGCAAAAGGACACCAAAACAACCAAAAACTAACATGAGTAACTGGAAAATGAGTTTTTAAATATTTAAGGTGAAAAAGTACCTCGAAAAATAAAGTGCCCATTGTAAAGCAATGGTTTCAATAGGCCAAGGTGGAAAGGTTACATTTCCCATATATTTGATTAAAAGCCAACTTTACAATTAGATTTAATTTTTATTAAATATAAAGTTGTGTTTGATTGACGCAAATAGCTGGTGAAGGTCAAAAGTTATAGATTAAAGTGAATAATCTATACTTTACATTTTCCTTTGTGCCAGTTAGAACCTTGCCAGTGACAATGTCGTTTTGGGCCTAGTCACTAGGGGAACATGCCATTTCTAATGCCACACTCTTAAATATTACGCATCCTACCTTGTGGACAGCAAAGTGTGCTTAGGGGTGACTATGTAATATTTGAAATCAGACTTTCCTACCTATGGAAAGGGTGATTTTGACAAGTTTGTACTGCAGGATTCAAGTGACTGCTGTCATGCTAGACTTGGTAGGCTAGAAGCTATGTTGTCTTTGACACACTAGTGGATGGCACAATAGGTGCTGCAGTCCACAGGTGTCATTTAACTTTATATTCCATAGGTGTTTTTCTGCACCATGTACTATAGCCTTATAACAAAGTTAAATAAAGCAATCAGGCATTAGTCAATGTGTCCATGTTGTAGGGGTCAGAGCACATAAACTAGGCACAGGGTGCCCTAGTGTACAGAGTCTAGGAACTAACAATAAAAGTAAAAAAACAGGGTGAGTCCATAAAAAGAAGGGAAAGTTACAGATTCTAATTTACATGTTTGACAGTCTGGGTTTTGCCTCATTCTTATTTCCCATGAACTTCATTAATAATTAGGTTGTATCAAGCAGACACAGGATGATATTGCCAGAGTTTGTGAGATCATATTGACCTCACTCCTTCATAGAGGATTCTCACGTCTGGTTCCCATCCAGCTACCATAACAGGTCGGGTGTATTCGACACCAATGATCTCTAGATTCTGGAAATGTTTTTCCTGCCCAGTTGTTCTATTGTAAGCTTGAGTTCTAAAGGGTTAAGTTCAGCTACAGTTGCTACTTCACCTTTGTGTGCCTTGAGAGCATGGTGCACGTACAGATGAAATGAGTTCTAGGAAATTTCGTAGGGAAAGTTCTGTTTAGGGAAAATTCTGTTCTCAGCTGTTCAAAGGTTTGTATGTGATTTCCTTCTCATGAATCTCCAAGTTTGGACATCCCTTTCAAGTCCAAGGACCAGAATCCCTCAAGGTGAGACACCTTTAGCACGCACAACCCATGCCTAAAAAGAGTCACTGATCGAGATGCCCTCTCTTCTGATCCACATCAGTGCTCTGTGCCAAAGGTTTTTTGGGGTTCTTGTATCTAGGGGCAGCGTTGGGGAATTTGCGCCCCAATACAATAGTTTTAGCCATCCATCTCTTTCTAAAAGATGTAATTCAAGTCTAACACTGGGGCCATCTCAGTCCTCGAATGTCCATTCTTTGATTAGGATCACATGCATCGCCTAGTAGTCCAGACAATTGTCTACCAGTCACAAAACTCCGTTGTAGATTCCACATGTTTTTGGAAGGATATCCATGACCCTCCTACAGATAATTCCTAATTAAAGCCTGTAGCTTCATGAGAAAATCCAGAGGTGACATTATATGGGTAATTCTCCTGTACATGCAGAAGGAGTGGGGTGAAATAATTGTGAGCAGTGCACCCCTTTCCATAATGGATAACAGAAACATAATCAAAGACTCCTATTTTCATCTCATATATGTAAGCCCCAGTGCCTTTGTTTGTCAAAAAGATGTGTACGCCCAAACACTTGGAATTACTGCGTGCCGGTCTCAATTTGGAGTTTCCTGAAGACCTATAGTTGCTGCCAGTAACTGGGTAGTATGTGACTTTCTCCCAATTGACTCTCAGGCTTGAGGCATTCCTGTATACCTGTAGCATTTGCATTATTCTTGCTATTGTGCTCTCTTTGAATATATAGTCGCCTATCAACTGCATAGTACTCCCCAAAGACCTGGTTCTGTACATCCCTACCTATCCATTCCGCAAGTAGCACGATCACCAATTGCAAAGGACAGGAGAGAGATGGCAGCTTTATCGGGTGTCACACTCAATAGGGAAAGCGGTAGAACGCACTCTGTGCGCTTGTACTTAGGTCCATGGGGCATCAAGTGTGTACCGAAGAACATTTGGGCTCGAACCTCCAGCTAAAATGGTCAGTGAAATTAGTGAAAAGCAGTCTTAAAGCCCACCACGAACAAAGCACTAGCATCCCAAAGTTCTTCAGCCCTGACTAGAACCACCTGCGTAGCAGGCAGTGATTTATGCTCTTTCCGGGCATTAAGCCATTCTGATTAGGGAGCTGGCTACTCTGACCGGTTTGTGTAGTGTTGACACAGGAAATGGGCAACACCACTTCCACAGAATCGGAAGTGAGCGTGGGGCAAAACCCCCCTGCCGGAGGTGCGAGGTGGATCGCACCAGGAGGACGCAAGGGAGGGTATAAATAAAAGTGGGAAGGCGGGAACGGGGGATAGCACAGATGTAGAAATCGCAAGTAAAGTAATGCAATCCGATATCTGAGTCTGGGTTCTTGTTCCATGCGCGGCGCGCCAACGACCTGACTCGACAATTGGCGACGAGGTTGGCCTACCGCGTTCGGTAGCAGCGTCACCCCAACGCGCTGTACCAACCAGTTTGGTGCTGCGCCCTACCAGCACAGGCCGACATGTGCAGCCGTCTGCCGTTTCAAGAGCCCGTCCAGCTCTCCCCAGCAACCGACGACACCGCCTTCCGGACGGCGAAGTGAAAAGGAAACTTCAATAAAAGTAGGACACGGCGTGCACAGTTCGGCAGCCACAATCACCTCACAACAGCTGCCCCGACCATCAGCACAGCTCCAGCAACACGCCAAAACTCAGCGCCTGGCGCGGTCAGAGAGTCATTCCTACAGACATGCCCTCCACAGGAGCGAGTGTCCATTTCAGGTGAGAAAGGCCCCTGAAAGAACAACTGTTGCCACACACACTCTGTCGGAAACATACAAACCCTGAGAAGGGCACTTTTCTGCTCATCTTTTTCACACCCCGCCATCAGCACCCAGAACCAGCACAGGGGCACCACAGCTGCAGCATTTTGACACACCACAACCACAAGCTAGAAAAAAAAGAAAAGGGGAATACAAAAGAAAGGGAATCAGCACTGGGAAAGACAACCCCAAGCCCGCAGGCCCAAATGACAACAGAGGATCCTAGGCCAGCACATAGTACCTCACCGTAACCGGACTCCCTCTCGCCATGGCCAGCATACCACCACTGGAGCCTTTCACCATCACCGGCGCACCTCCAACCCAAGCCACGAGGTGGAAAGTCTGGGTGGAGCGCCTCAAAACATACTTTGAAGCTCTAGACGTCCAACCAGTAAGACTTCTTCACATCGGCGGGGCAGACATCCATAAAGTCTTCAAATCAATAGCAGAAGCAAGACCACGCACACACGAAACCCTGAAAAGAGCAATCACTGCGCATTTCGATTCCTGCGTAAACCCGGACTATGAGAGATTCCTGCTACGGCAAGCCCGCCAAACAACAGACTAATCTGTTGACATATTTTATGCCCGACTGAAAGAGTTAGCCAGCACCTGCACACTGCCCAACGAAGAGGATGAAATCCCAGCATAGTTCATCCAAGGATTCTCATCATCAAAGCTCCGAGAACGCATCCTGCAACAACCAAACAGGCCCATGAAAGACATCCTCACCCTCGGACGGTCTCAGGAACTATCGCGAGCTCGAGCGGCACACATGGAACAAGCGCCACCAACCCAAGTGAAAGCGGAGGCAGCCAACACGGTGACTGTGAATATACCGTGACCAAAAGGGGACAGCTATAAAGGATGGCTAATAGGCAAAACCTGCAAGTGGTGCGGCGGCCCGGCACCACACCCCACCACCTGCCCACCTTGGGGCAAAACGTGCAGCGCAGGTGGAAAAGCTAACCATTTTGAAAAAGTCTGCCGATCCACGCCCAAACCAACAGCTCACACCACAAAAAAGTCAATCAAAATGGTCAAAACCACTCCAGACCCAGATTCGGACAGCGATATGGACAACGACCAACACACAGTCCATGTGGTGCACACCATCGGGAACTGGCGGCTACCCACATGCCAAGTTCTAATCCAAGGAACTTCCATACCAGCACTAGTGGACACCAGCACCTCAATAAATATGATGGCCATGGATATATATAGGACCTTACGCAAACCGCTGCCGCCACTCCGACCCACAAGTGTACAGGTATTTGCATTTGGCAACACCCGACCACTAGAGATAGTGGGGGCAGTCACGACAGAAATCTCCCATGACGCCACTGGAAAAGCCACAAAGATCTATGTATCCAAGAACGGTGCGGTGTTCCTGCTAGGCTGCCAAACCGCCCAAGACCTCGCCATAGTGCATTTCGCGTTTAGCATCCATGCTGACACACTTCGAGACCTAATAGAGGAATTCAGCTCCCTGTTCGATGGCATCGGCTGCCTGAAAGGGCCCTCACTCCGGCTCCACATAGACGGCTCCACCTTCGCCCCAAAGTTGAACGCGAACTCCAACTCCTAGAACAAGAAGGCATCATTGAACGGGTTTCAGGCCCCACACCGTTGGTATCTCTGATCGTAGTCGCAAGGAAGCCCAAGCAGCCAGATGCTGTCCGCATCTGTGTAGACATGCGCATGCTGAACCTAGCAATCAAGAGAGAAAGACACCTGACTCCAACCATAGATGATATCCTCAGTGAACTAACAGGATCAAACTGGTTCTCCAAAATGGATCTCTGGTCAAGATACCACCAAATCATGCTACACCCCGAGTCACGGCCCATAACCACATTCTCCACACGCAACGGCCTCTGGTGGTACAAGCGACTCAATTTCGGCATATCCAGTGCGGCAGAAGTCTTTCAACATGTCATAAAGGAAGTCCTGCAGGGACTCCCAGGAGTCCTAAACGCGATCGACAACATTTTGGTTCACGCCCCCACCGTCAAAATACAGCTAAAGAGACTGCGAGCTGTGTTCATGAGACTACAAAAACAAGGGCTAATGCTCCACCGAGAGAAATGTGAATTCCTGAAAGAGGAGATCTGTTTCTTTGGATATCGATTCTCCAAGAACGGCATCGGACCAGACCCCCTCAAAGTCAGGGACATCCAAGAAGCCCCAGCGCCCACATCAGTCTCGGGGGTCCTAAGCTTCCTAGGCATGGTCACATACTGTGGCCGCTTCATGAAGAACCTGGCAGACATCACTGGACCTCTGCGACGGCTCACGCAAGCCAACCACCAATGGGAATGGGGCGAGGAACAAGAACATGCCTTCCAAGCCACCAAAACCGCACTTTACGCCGACACAACGCTAGCGTTCTTTGACCCTCAACGCAACTCACAGCTGGTCGTCGACGCCAGTCCCACAGGCCTAGGAGCTATTCTAGTGCAGAAGCAAGACTTTGGGGAATGGGCCCCCATCGCCTTTGCCAGCCGCACGCTTACACCAACAGAGCAGAGATACTCACAAATTGAACGGGAGGCCATTGCCATCCACTGGAGTGCTGCCACTTCCATCTCTATCTGTATGGCAAGTCATTCTCCGTGGTGACCGACTACTAGCCGTTGCTGCCGCTCTTCAAGGGTTCGTCCTCAAAACCACTGCCCAGAATCGAAAAATGGATCCTGCAGCTCTAAGAATTTGACTTTACACTTGAATACCAACCAGGCACAAAGAACCCTGCATATTTTCTGTTCCGTCATGCTAGCCTGGCCATCCCCCAAGAAGTAGCAGAAACTCAGGAAACAGAAGAGTATGTGCGGTTAGTGGTAGACCGAGCCAGACCTCTGCCCATACCGCTCAGTGAAGTGGTAACAGCAACCAACCAGGACGAATGCCTACAAATTGCCATAACAGCCACCCGGACAGGAGATTGGCGGCCGCTCCAACGCCCAGACACCTTCCGCACACAAGATGCCCAAGCCTGCCTACACACACTGTTCAACATATGCCACGAACTCTCGGTAAGCGAAGATGGCTGCCTGTTGAGAGGTTTCCGCATGGTAATACCATCCAGCTTGATGGCCAGAACTGTGTCCCTCGCTCACGAAGCCCATCAGGGCATTGTCAAGTCAAAAGCCCGCCTCCGGAACAAGGTGTGGTTCCCAGGTTTGGACAAGCTAGTAGAGGACACTGTCAAAAGGTGGCTCGTCTGCCAAGCCAGTGGCTATCCAGACCCCCCAGCACCGGTCATCACAGAACAGGGACCCTCAGCACCATGACAAAGGGTAAGCGCAGACTTTGGGAGCCTTCCTGATGGGTCCTACATGATTATAGTAGTGGACGACTACTCGCGATACCCTGAAGTCGAAGTGGTACATTCAACATCTGCACACACGGTCATCCCAAAATTCGAGAAACTCATGGCCACCCATGGGTTTTTCGGTGAGGTGCGCACGGACAAGGGACCTCCTTTCAATAGCCATGAGTGGGCGGACTTCCTGGCCTCCACAAACACCAAACACCACTGCATTACACCCCGGTGGCCACAAGCGAATGGAAAGGTGGAGAGGTTCGTCAAAACCCTAAATAAAGTTATCCGCATCGCCGTGGCAGAAGCCGGAAACCTAGAAAGCGCATTATACATATTCCTACGGGAATACAGGGTCACGCCTCACACCACCACCGGAGTTACCCCCAGCCAACTCTGTTTTGGAAGGACAGTAATGGATGCCATCCCACATCACCCATCATGGGCAACACAACCACCACCACCAGACCGATCAGCAGCGAGGAGAGCCAGCAAGAATGCGTATGCCTCCAGGAAACGGAGAGCTTGTGCAGTAACAGTGCGGGTAGGCGATGCTGTCCTGGTCAAAGAGCGCCACCCAGGAGGCAAGTTCCCTCTGCCTTTCTTGACACGGCCGTGGACTGTAACCGCCGTGAAAGGCACCATGGTGACAGCCCGGCGTGGGCCAGAGACTGTGACCAGCAACATGGCAGGGCCTGTCCCTAACAACACCCAGCGAGAACAGGATGAGCAGCACGGATGAAGGGACAGACTCAGACACGGAACCCGCATGCCAGGAGTTGACAAGCGAAGGAGCGGGGATCGCTACAGAACACCGGGTGACCCATCCAGCACCAGAGCAAGAGCATGAGCAACCCACAGGAGCAAAGACATCTAACAAGAGCGCAGAGTGGATCCCAGGGTCAGACCGGTCCGGGAGCGGAAGGTACATGCTGAGGCACAACCCAGACCCCTCTCGGCGATATGCGGACTTTGCATGTGACTGTCCCTAGCAGAGGAGACCAAGGGCTAGACATTACACCCTGCCCTACCAGAGACCACAATGGCTTCATCATCATCTCAAGTTTGTATTGTTGTTTTGTTTTAGTTATTTCTCTCTTCCCCGTTGGGGAGGGATGTAGTGTTGACACAGGAAATGGGCAACACCACTTCCACGGAATCGGAAGTGATTGTGGGGCAAAACCCCCCTGCCGGAGGTGTGAGGTGGATCACACCAGGAGGACGCAAGGGAGGGTAGAAATAAAAGTGGGGAGGCGGAAACAGGGGATAGCACGGATGTAGAGATTGCAAGTAAAGTAATGCAATCTGATATCTGAGTCCGGGTCGTTATTCCACCCGACTCGACAGTCTGTTGGCGAGTATTTACCCAAAATCTCGGTATCCATATTAATAAGTGATATAGGTAGGTAGGAGGGGAGCAGTCCATAGGAGACTTCTCAGGTTCCAGTAAGATGGAAATGTTGCCTCTCCACAGTCTTGTGGCTGGGTGCCTATATAAAGGGGCTCTTTTTGTACATCCAGTAGGTGGGGGATAGGATGAAAGTGTGTTTTTGTGAAGCACTGCAAGAGAAACCTGTTGTGTCCAGTGATTTTCCAGTCCGCATTTTGATGTGGGCACTTGTATTTCCTCTACCTTTAAGCGGAGACCTAATGTAAGTCGGTCTTGGTCTTTTAGCATTAAGCGTTTTGCTATAGAGATTTGCATTTCTGCAGTCAGGGTTCCGTGCCTTGTATCACTGCTCATAGTAGGTGGCAAATATTTCTTCAAGTTTAAGGGAGTCTGTGACAGGTTCTCCCTGAGAGTCTTGGACACTAAAGATTAACCTAGCTTCTATCTCTCTATTGGCAAGCCAGTAGAGGAGCTGTTTAAATGTGTTGCCTGCCTCGTAGAACTTGTATTGTAAGGCTGTCCAGGCCAATGGGACTAAATCTAGCAACTTTTGTCTAAGGGACTGTTTATCTACCTCTAGTAGGGGAAGGGCTTTGTCTAAAAATGGGGTTGCTAACTTTTTCCTAGGGTGAAAATAGATTTATCTGAAGCTACTGTCCCTCTCCCCCTGTCTTCTGTTTTCCCAGTCAGGAAGATCATATTCTGTCCACCAGGAGATCATCAGCCAAATTCCCCAGGCGCTCTGATGGGACGGCTAAGGCAAATTTCTATGGACAAGTGTTCCAATAAGCACCTGGGAAGGACATTTGTGGCAGCCATGCATGGTAATTTTACTGCCAGGAATAATGAAAAAATTGAGCTGGGAGAAAGAGCAATGGGAACCTGTTTAATATGTACATTCCCCATTTCCAGATTGCAAATCCTCCATGTGTCTGTGAGTTTACCAATTTATAAAGGTGGTTGCCCTATAAGGTCCTTTTGTGTCTATCTGAAGGTCCATCAGAGATCAAATGTCTCCTCCATTACTATCATTTCTGGAGGGGAGGCAGTTATTTCATTTGTAAGGGCTTTCTTGATGTCTTTGACCAACATAGATGGGCGGTACGCATTTCCAGCATATACCCCTTGAATCAAGGGGACCTCTGTGACCTCTTCATGATTTTCAAGTGTTGTACTCACGAGTACACAGAAGACTGCATTTAGTGCGTCTTGTGTAGGAGTAACATTTTTAGTGAGTGTTTTGTGGTGTATTGCAGTACAGCACCTCTTTTAATCTTGATATTATCTCGTGTGTTCCTGGGTTGGTTGACTGCATGACAATGGGTGATGTAAATGTGTATATTGTGGCTATATTTGACTGGTGTAGCTATGTAGCTATTAATTTAACCAATAAATCAAATTCCCTCATCTCGAATCCACACTTCTTAAACAGAATTGTCTGTCACCCTTATTATTAATCTTCTCAATTACAAGAGTTATCTAGCTTAATGTGCACAGATATTCCCCAGTGACTGTTTCCAGGTCAGGTTACAGCAATAATATCTGTAATACCTATGACATTTTACACACTTAACTTCACTTTGCTAGTGTGATATTCTTCCTGGAATATATTGTACAAGTTGCTTGTTTTAGTTAGGCTTTCTTTGACAGGTGATCAGTACATTCTATTCAAGGCTAGGAACATAGTACACAATATCCTAGTGCTTGTGTTCCCTGTTCAGTAGACAGTTTCTAACACCTAGGCAAAGCATTGGATCAAAACTGTGCTTCTAACAGAGTGTGGTTTTATTATATAAATGATGTTCTGTCCCGCAAGGGGCAGATGGGGAATTCCAGCTGCAACCATCCTGGGGCGAACGCTGTGTTCGACATGCAGCTCTGGTGGTGCTAATCTACCAGATACCCAAGAGAATGCCATCTGCTCTACAGGTTGATTGCTGACATCATTTCTAGGTATAGGGCTAAGGCTAATTCTATAGATCGGGTAAGGCAGACGGGTACACCCGCTATGCTCTCAGTATAGTGTTAGGATTAAGTAGGAACCTGTTGAACCTCTAGAACTAATTTACCATGTTTGTATTTTTTATTATATTTACCATGTTTATTATGTTGATAACTTTGCTTGTTTCATCTGCCTAATTATTGCAGACCATTCTCTCTATTAAGGATTACAATTGTTTCAATAAATGTTTCGAAAACTTATCTCATATCTCCCTTTTGTTGCACAGGGGCATGCATGATTAATTCAGCAAAAGAGTGAAATCTGTTTCCACAACTTGGGAGGCAAAGTGTCATGTTCAAGTTTCCACAATCACCTTTCACCGTGGCCGGGTTGGGTGTGTAGGTGAGGCACTGTGAGCTAGCCAGGAGTTGAGCCGGCAAATTCTTCTGATGCGGATGACTGAGTCTCCCACATTCTGAATTTCTGTCATTCTAAATAAGCAATCCTATAATCTCAGTAGGAACTGTATAACAGCACCAAAAAGTACAACGTGCCTTTCGCAGTCATCTGGTCGTGCTAGCCTGGGGAAAAGTCACAAGCTCAGGTCAACCGCGATGGAGTGTAGGCTGGATGTAGGGACCACATAAGTCCAGCTGGAAAACTTACTTTTGAAGGTCAAGGCACAAACAGTCTAGTCTATGGTGTGTCCCCATGGAAATGGGTCTACCTGCACATTAAGCCGGCTTAGCTCCATTATGTAGGTCCGCCTCCCACTTGCGCGTTGTTTCAGCATTAGGTGTTAAATATGGCGCTGGGGGCTAGCGTCATTTTTAGAAAGGGAACACCTACCTTGCATCTCATTAAAGCAAGGTGGGTTGGCGCTTCCTAAAAGTGGCGCTAACTCCAAAAATGTTATGGGTCTAGCGTCAAAATATAAATATGGAGTTAAGTTAGTGCTGCTTTAGCATCAAAATAAATGGCGCTAAATTGATGCTAACCTTCCATAAATTGATCCCCAAGGTGCTCCCTGTAGGAGGCTGGCCTGGCTTATAGTGGGTACCAGATGTTACTTACACCTTGTGCCAGGCCCACTTATCCCTTATTAGTAGATTAGTAGTGTTCTAGCAGCTTAGGCTGATAGAGGTAGCTATAGCAGAGCAGCTTAGGCTGAACTAGGAGACATGCAAAGCTGCTGCTATACCACTTATAGCATATAGCACTATATTATAAGAATCACAATACTCAGAGTTACTAAAAATAAAGGTACTTTATTTTAGTGCCAATGTGCCAAAAATATCTCAGAGGATATACTCCCTTAGGAGGTAAGTAAAATACACAAAATATACACACAAACAAAAAATCAGGTAAGTAAACAGTTAGAAAAGTAGTGCAAACACTGTAGAATACAATAGGATGCAATAGGCCTAGGAGCAACACAAACCATATATTAAGAAAGTGGAATGCGAACCACTTAGGGATCCCAGGCCTAGTGTAGTGTGTACAGGGCCGCTGGGAGTGTAATAAAACACTAAGGGTGTCCAAGATACCCCACCCCAAGACCCTTAAAAGTAGGAGTAAATTGACCCTACTTCCTCAGATACACACTAAAGTAATGATAGGAGATTCTGCAAAGACCACAACTGACTGCAAAGCACTGAAGACGGATTCCTGGACCTGAGGACCTGTAAAGGAAGGGGACCAAGTCCGAGAGTCACGAAAGTGTCCGGGTGGGCAGGAGCCCACTAAACCCCGGATGAAGGTGCAAAATGGCAGCCTCCAAGTAGAAGAAGCTGAGGATTCTGCAACAACAGAAGTTGCCAGGAACTTCTCCTTTGCACAGAAGATGTCCCACGGATGTCCCACGGAATACTGGAGGATGCAGAGTTGTTTCTATGCAGAAAGACTGCAAACAAGCCTTGCTAGCTGCAAAGGTTGTGGTTGAAGAAAATGGGTGATGCCCGGGCCCAGGAAGGACCAGGAGGTCGCCCCTTAGAAGAGGAGACAGAGTGGGCCCTCAGAAACACAGAGAGCCCATGCAAAGGAAGACAGCACCCACAGCAATACGTGAACACTGGTTCAAGAAAACTGAGCACAGCGGTCGTCTCAACACTACAAAAGAGGGTCCCACGAAGCCGGTGGTCAACTCAGTGAGTTGAGCAATGCAGGACAGAGTGCTGGGGACCTGAACTGTGCTGTGCACGAAGGATTCCTTGCAAAAGTGCACAGAAGCCCTAGCAGCTGCAGTTCACACAGTACACAGGATTACTGTCTGGCGATGGGAGGCAAGGACTTACCTCCACCAAATTTGGACAGGTGGACCACTGGACTGTCGGGGTCACTTGGATCCAGCACCTGTGTTCTAGGGACCACACTTGTCACGATGAGAGGGGACCGAGAGGACCGGTGAAGCAGAAGTTTGGTGCCTGCATTAGCAGGGGGAAGATTCCGTCGACCCACAGAAGATTTCTTCTTGGCTTCCAGTGTAGGGTGAAGGCAGACAGCCCCCAGAGCATGCACCACCAGGAAACAGTCAAGAAAGCTGGCAGGGTTAGGAGCTACAATGTCGCTGGTAGTCTTCTTGCTACTTTGTTGCAGTTTTGCAGGCATCCTGGAGCAGTCAGCGGTCGATCCTTGGCAGAAGTCGAAGAGGGAGATGCAGAGGAACTCTGGTGAGCTCTTGCATTCATTATCTGAGGAAAAGCCCACCGGAGAGACCCTAAATAGCCCTCAGGGGAGGATTGGTCACCTAGTCAGGTAAGCATCTATCAGGAGAGGTCTCTGAGGTCACCTGGTGGCACTGGCCACTCAGATGCCTCTATTGTGCCCTCACACCTCTGGATTCAAGATGGCAGAGGTCTGGGACACACTGGAGGAGCTCTAGGCACCACCCCTGGGGTGGCGATGGACAGGGGAGTGGCCACTCCCCATTCCTTTGTCCAGTTTCGCACCAGAGCAGGGCTGGGGTTTCCCTGAACCAGTGTAGACTGGTTTATGCAAGGAGGGCATCATCTGTGCCCTTCAAAGCATTTCCGGAGGCCAGGAGAGGCTACTTCTCTATGGTCCTTAACACCTATTTCCAAAGGGAGAGGTGTAACACCCTCTCTCAGAGGAAATCCTTTATTCTGCCTTCCTGGGAATGGGCTGCCCAGACCCCAGGAGGGCAGAAGCCTGCCTGTGGGTTGGCAGCAGCGGTAGCTGTAGTGAAAACCCCAGAGAGCTGGTTTGGCAGTACCCGGGGTCCATGCTGGAGCTCCGGGGGTGCATGGGATTGGCACCCCAATACCAGATTTGGCATGGGGGACAATTCTATGATCTTGGGCATGTTACATGGCCATATTCGGAGTTACCGTTGTGAAGCTACATATAGGTATTGACCTATATGTAGTGAACGTGTGTAATGGTGTTCCCGCACTCACAAAGTCCAGGGAAATTGCTCTGAACTATGTGGAGGCACCTTGGCTAGTGCCAGGGTGCCCTCACACTTAGTAACTTTGCACCTAACCTTCACCAAGTGAGGGTTAGACATATAGGTGACTTATTTGTGCAGTGTAAAATGGCTGTGAAATAACATGGAGGCTATTTCACTCAGTCTGCAGTGGCAGTCCTGTGTAAGAATTGTATGAGCTCCCTATGGGTGGCAAAAGAAATGCTGCAGCCCATAGGGATCTCCTGGAACCCCAAAACCCTGGGTACCGAGGTACCATATACTAGAGAATTATAAGGCTGTTCCAGTGTGCCAATTAGAATTGGAAAAAAATTCTCATTAGCCTGCAGTGACAAAGGCAAAGAGAGCATAAGCACTGAGGTTTTGCTTAGCAGAGCCTCAGTAACACAGTTAGGCACTACACAGGGAACACACATTCAGGCCACAACTATGAGCACTGGGGTCCTGGCTAGCAGGATCCCAGTGAGACACGCAAAAACAAACTGACACAGAAGTAAAAATGGGAGTAACATGCCTGGCAAGATGGTACTTTCCTACACTCCCAAAAATTTTAAACACAACATGGCACACATGCCCCCTAAACACTGCTTGTCATATTTGTAAGGCACCCTACAGCAGCCCGAATGGAGCCGGCGGAGTTGAAGGGGTGCGACGGGTGCAGTGGCACCCGTCGCGATTTTCAGTGTCTGCTAGGAAGACACTGAAAATCATTATGGGGCCCTGTTAGGGGGCCCATGCCTGCGGCATGGGCAGTGCAGGGGCCCCCAGGGGCCCCACGACACCCGTTCCCGCCATCCTGTTCCTGGCGGTTTTTACCGCCAGGACCAGGATGGCGGGAAGGGGGTCGGAATCCCCATGGCGGTGCTGCGAGCAGCGCCGCCATGGAGGATTCTTTGGGGCAGGTTGCCCTTTTCTGACCGCGGCTTTACCGACAACAGTCCCGTAAGTTGCTGTGAAGTGCCCAAATACAGTACAGTCTTTTTCCATATTGGATAACTTCTGCGCCCAACAATTGCAGTGTAAACTTTTAAAAACTGTGAAAATGCCTGTCTCGAAAAGTGCTCACCGTATTCCAGTGATCTTGGTATCTAAATTTTATTCAAAGTATGTGTTATTTTTATAAGTTGGTGTTGGATGTTGGATTTCTCTATTTAGTGTGTGTCTCACTTACCGTATCAGTGTGTGCCTCACATGCTTAGTACTACCCTCCGATATGCCTAACTGCTCGATGAAACTACCCAAAAAGAGAGCATTTGGGATATCACTTGTGTTTCTGTGATACCTCTGAGGGATCGCTTGGACTCTTTACACAGTGTCCTTCATTTTGGTCTACTATATAAATATCCATCTTTCTACAACTTGTACAATTACATAATGACCGTTCTTTACCTTCATGGTGAAGGTGGTTCACTTTATTTCCTTAATAGTGCAGCACTGTGTAGATCAACATATTGTTAAGCTCGCAGATCACAGATAACCAAGAACTGGTAAAAACTGGGCATAGCCATGACAGGTGCAGAAATCCTGCATATGGGGTGCTACATCTCTGACATACATGGTCCTCGTCTTGGTTCATCCTATTAAACCTCTATGGGGTCATGTGTATTCTGTGACGAAATGTATAATATATTAGCTGATATCAATCATTGGAGGACACCAGGGCAGTCTGTGTGCAGCAGTATGGCCAATCATCTTCTGACCATTAATCAACAACATCAGTAACCCATTTCTCTGTGGTTGGTATTGTAATACCAGCCTGGTTGTCAGCAAACTTTTGTACACAACCACGCACCCACCCAAATGTATTAATGCATGGAAGAGGGATCAATTTAGCTAAAGCCTCCCGGAAAGAAGGTTATGCTGATTTAACTAAATCAGGCCCAACTCCTTGAACTGATTACTCATCAGAAATTGAGCCTTGAAAAAACTGACTAGGACGGTCACTACTCGTCGTTTCCTTGTGTCGGGGGAGGAATTTAGAGAGGGAGCAAAGGCCAGTACAGTGCATAGTGGGTTGACAAATCTGAGTTGAGGGTGGTGTGAGTCCTTCTCAAGCAACAGTCACATTCCTTGTATAGGGTGATCCACAAACAGTCACTAAATTAACCTGTTCTCAACCCTCTAATAACTTGGCAGAAAAGCAGTCAGGCTTAAGTTACAGGCAATGTGTAAAGTATTTATGCAGCACGCAAACAGCAATAAAGGGAAAACACAACACAAGAAAAATGTCACACTAATTTAAAAAATAGAGTAAAATATAATAAATTATTTGAGACCAAAACAACAAAAAATCAATTAGTAGAACTGGAGATATGCAATTTTAAAGATTTAGATAAAAGCAGCTCCAGAAGCCGCAAATATCCAACGCAGGTATCTGGTTGAGCTGGAGCATGACAAAGTCACAAGTTCAGACTGACCACGATGGAATGCAGGCCAGACAGAGGACCAGGTTTGGCCACTGAGGATTGCACCTTATGTGCTTGGTGGGCTGTTTGTGTGGTGTTTGTGAGGACTCACATTGATTCATGCCACATTTGTTGGAACGTTCAGTTAGGCTGGTATAGCACCTTTAACCCCACTGCAAGGATCCGGGACTGGAAGAGCACAACGAGGTGGGTCCAGGTGCAGGTCCAAGATAGTTGTAGCCTTTTCTGTCCCTGAGGCTCTGATCAGGAGGCCAGTCAACTAGCCTTTGGGGTCACTCTGGTAGTCCTAGGGGCAAGAAGAAAAGCAGGTCTCAAGCAGCAGGGCTGACCTCTGAGGGCAGTAAGGCAGTCTTCTTGGTGCAGCATGGCAGTCCTCTGAAGTTCACAGCAGTCTACCGACAGCAGGGCAGTTCTTTGAGAGTCCTTCCACAGGTCCAGAAGTGAACTGAAGCGTGGGGCTGAGGGCACTGTTTTTATACCTGGTGCCCACTTTGACGTGGAAGAAACTTCTGGTGTCTTCCCCCTGCAGACGTGTCTGGAATTTCCTACCTCCCTGCCCTGATCCCACCCTGCCTGAAGGCACAATAGGATAGCGTGAAGTAATTTGTGTATAAGCTGAGCCAGTGTCTTTGAAGTGCAAGTATAACACAGGAAAGCTCTGCCCCTCTTACCAAGTCAGGGTACCCCATCCTGCCAACACCAGACCCTCTATTGTGTGGCTGTCTGGGAGGAATACAAAAAGGCCAGTTTCTGACTACACCTAGTCGTGTGACCTACGAAATAGGCTGTAGGCAACACATGGTTAGGACATAAAAATGCAGTGTTCTAAAAGTGGCACTTTTAGAATTGTGACTTAAAATTTGACATTACTATTAAAGAGAGTTTTAAATTACAATGATAATATGATAATACTACTTGTTTCAAAACAAACGTCATCACTTATTAAATGTAATAAAATAACCCAATGTGATCGTATTGTAGAGGAAGGCCTTGCAATAGTGAAAAACAAATTTGAGAGGACATGTAACACTTAAAAGTACACATCTAACGTTTTAAATACAATGCACCCTGCCCTATTGGCTGCTTAGGGCCTACTCTAGGGTTGACATATGTTTTAAAACATGGCAAGACAATTATCTTACTCAGCAAGACACGTACCGGAAGGGACAGGGGTAGCTTGTTCCACTCACACACTTGAAGTTCTAACTAACTAATCAAAGGGCCATAGTTGTCACAGATCATCGGTTCTTTGGATCTGGTAATCTCTAGTCCTAAATATTTAAAAGAGTTTGAGCACATTTTAAAGATTTCTAGCACTCAGGATTTGTTTTGGGATTCAAAGGGAATATTTCTGACTTGTTCCAATTAATATTAGTCCATGCTAGTGCGCCACAGCCTACCATTTCCCATATTATTAGTAATAGTTTAACCTTAGGGGGTTAAATTAAAAGTAGTATGTCATCTGCATATAGAGAGAGGATTAATTGACCCTTTGAAAATGCTAGTGCCCCTGTTGGTAATGTTCTCTGATCGTGCATGCTAACAGCTCCATGGTCAAAACGATTATAAAAGTTGACAGTGGACATCCCTGCTGTGTACCCCTCCATATCATTGTAGCACGGGACTGTTGACCTTTAATATAAACCCTGACCATAGGCAATGTTTATAGCAGCCTGGCAATATCTGAAAATCTCGAGCCCAAACCTAGCCTGTCTAGTATAAAGAAGATGTAGTCCCAGGGAGTTAGATGCCTTTTCTGAATCAAGCATTACGGCCACCGCAGGCAAACAGTGTGCGGAATCAAATCGAGTAAGCGACTGCTGCATTTTTCTATTTTAATTGCATTTTAACTCTAATTTATTCTATCTGGGGCATTTGGGGTTATTTTTGCTGTGATCTTGGGGTGTTTTACATTGTTTTTAGAATCGCTGGAAAGTTCAGATTTTTTAGATTTTAGATTTTACCTTCTCTCTGGGGATATAATTCGGGGGCTTTTTACTTGAACCCCGGCAGAGTTTTTTCTGCTGCTGGTCTGCCACGCGCCTCGAGCTTTGGTCCTGTTAGACCCCACCTCCTTCTCGGCACGTAGCGGGCAGGATTCCGGGTCAGCAGGCTAGTTGCTAGCTGACGCTTTAGCTTCCGGGGGTTAGTCACTACTTATGCGCTCGCTGAAGCGAACGCGCAGCGGACGAGCGCAGTGGGCGTGCCGCTGGCGCGCCTTCCCGTCCGCGTCCGGAAGGGGCCGGGGGCCGGTCATTATACCTCTAAACATTGTATGACCTATCTTAATTAGGACTTATTATCTTTACACAAAGTCCCTTACAATCACGGCTGCAGGCAATTAGACCTTGCAGTAGATATGAGTGCTGCTTGCAATTATTTTCATTGGATGCCTTTGCGCCACCTGGAAAAGATGCTATTTTAGACTTTAGAAGCCCTGCAAGCCTAGTATGACATGGGGTTTAATTAATGCCCGTTCTTTGATTAAACATACCTTTGAAATCAATTAATTCATTAAGTCAGCTAACCTTGATTGTCTTTTCATCACGGAAACTTGGGCCAGAGCTGACTCTGACCCTGACTTTCTAATTGCATCTTTTGTTAGACACGATGGAGAAGAAAAGAGAGGAGGGGGGATAGCCATCATTTTTTAAAATTATCTATGTTGTTCACTAACGGATCTTAAGGGTAGCCTTCAGATATGTGAAGGGTCTTATTTTAAAATGAAACTTCAGAATAGTCTGGTCATTGAAGGCCTACTTCTCTATAGACCGCCGGGCCCCAAAAATGCTTTTTTGGCGGCCTGGCCTTCCTTGCTGGAACCACTTCTTCTAGTTAAGAATGCTCTGGTATTAGGTGACTTCAACCTACACTTAGATGATTTATCCGACCCTGCCTTGGTGGGCTTTACCAGCTATATGCAGAGCTTGGACTTGCATTTGGGAGATATTGCTCCCTCGCATACAGCTGGCCACATGTTGGATGCCATCTTTACAAGATCAGGATTGATCTCTAGAAATAGTAATAGGGAGGTAGACTGGTCAGACCACTTTTTATTATCTTTTAAGTTACCTTGGCTGCCCCCTGCACCTAAATTGCGTCCTAGTACCACCCAAAGAAGACCATGGCACAAAATCAACAAGTCCAATTTTCCTCAGGCCCTGAAAACTGGCTGGGCCCAGGCGAAGTTAGTAGGAGGCTCACACCTTGAGTAATTAGAGGGGCTTTGAACTCTTCTAAAGAACTGTTTAATACAGTTCGTGCCCTGACGTCTTCTACGACAAGACTCTTGCCGTTAGAAAACTCTCCACAATACTGTCAATCAGTGGCAGATTTTTTTAATAATAAAATTACCAACCCGCTGACGGACTTTAGCCCCCCCCCCTTGATTTAGAGGATGAACCCCCTTCGTGTTATGCAGAGCCAGTGAATTCGCTGAACTGCTTTCGATCCCTTTCTGCAAAAGAAATACTTGATTTTCTCATGGCAGTGAAATCAGGCTCACCTACGGATCTTTGTCCGCCTCGCATTTTAAAATTAGCCCCTCTGCTGGTGGACGATGCTTTGGAGCCACTGTTTGCAGAAATTCTTCAGGAAGGGAATTTCCCGGTGGTCTGGAAACAGGCCACAGTGATTCCTCTCACTAAAAAACCAGGAAAAGATGCTGCTGACCTTTCAAATCTTCGCCCGATCTCGCTAAACTATGAGTTATTTGCTTTTCTTCAAGAGAATGGCAAACTGGACCCGTCGCAGCACGGCTTTCGCGGTGCTCACAGCACGGAAACAGCACTAATCTCTACTTCTGATATTATTTGTCGAAGAGGCGATTTGGGAGAGGGTACGATTCTGGTCCTGTTTGACTTGTCAGCAGCTTTTGAGACTATTTCTTCTACCATCCTGCTTAATCGTTTGTCCCAGGTCGGAGTGAGAGGGAAGGCCTGGAAGTTACTCTGCTCCTTTCTCAAGGATAGAACGATCACGGTGGCTTGTGGAGACCATCGGGCCTCCCCTTTCCATCTTCCGTGTGGAGTTCCGCAGGGGTCCTCCCTCAGTCCAATGGTTTATAATGTATATATGGTGCCCCTGGCGAACCTGGTACGCTCTTTCGGCTTCCAGATTGTCTCCTACGCAGATGACACGCAGGTGATTGTGCCAGTTTCACGTAATTGGGAGGACACAAAGGAGAAATTCCAATGTGGCATGACAGGAATAACTCCCCTTGGGACAATAGTTGGTGGCCTCCAGCTTGTGGGGGTTGTCCGTCACCTGTGCCCTTCGCTAAAAACCTAGGCATTATTTCTTTTAAGCTACAGATTAATCATAGAGTCAAGATCTGCTTTTGGATATTAAAAACACGTAAATGTTTTTTACATCTTTTAGAGGACGATTTAAGGCGGCCGGTTGTGCTGGCGTTAGTCACCTCAAGACTTGACTACTGTAACGCGTTGCTGCTCAATGCGAATAAATCATCTTTAGACAAATTACAGTCTATTCAGAACACGCCAGCACGCTTAACTTTGAATCTCCCTCAGTCTATATTTGCTAGCAGATGTTTGACATCCCTACATTGCTTACCGATTAAGAAGAGGATTATTTTTAAAACACTCTGTCTTAGTCACAAAGCATTACAGTTGGAGGGTTGTGACTATTTGAAGTCCACTCTGCAATTTTATCAACCGACGAGACATCTGAGATCCTCTTTCAAATATATGATCAAGGTGCCTCGCTGCAACAAGGCTAGTTGGGGAGACCGTGCTTTTATGGTGGAAGCGGCTAGGATCTGGAATGCCCTGCCTTTTACGCTTCGTCAAATGGCAACTCTTTTTTCCTTCAGGAAAAGCATTAAAACTTGGCTTTTTGTAAATTAGGTATTCTTGTGGGTGGCTTTTGCTCTTCCCCTCTGTCCTCGGTTTGATTAGAGCTTCGATGCTTTCGCCGGAATGCGCTTTATAAATGAACCAATGCAATACAATACAATACAATACAATTATAAATGTGTTTTTTTGTACGAATAAAGCCTGTCTGCTCAGGCAGCACCAGGCTGCGCATCCAGGGAGGCAATCTATTGGCCAATATACATGCCAGGATTTTAACGTCTATATTACGTAAAGATAGTGATCTATACGATTGTGCCTTTAAAGTATTTTCCCAGCTTTATAAAATTCGGCTGTTAAGCAGTCAGCTCTGGTAGCTTTTTGAAGTAGGAAGTTCATCTATAGCTGCTTTAGCTTCATCTAAGCCTATGGAAGCTCCTAATTGGTTAAGTAACTGGGTATAGTTGCTTGCAAAATCTAGTGCAATATCTAGTGAATACCTCAACCTCTGGGGTAAGTGATCGTCTTAACATTTTCAGTAGTTATGGTTAGGATAAGGTTAGTATGTGAGTGATTTTTTTTAACAGCCAGGACAGAGCACGATCAGCGTGCTCGCCCTCCCCATATCTTTTAGCTTGTGTCAATCTCCCTAAATAGACAACCTCGTGACTGGCCAACTCGTCATACTCTGTCAAGGCCTGCTCTAAACATGCAGGAACTCCTGTCACTGGTAGGGCCTACCACCATGGTTTTTGGGGCATTTGTAACACCACGAAAACCATGGTTGTAGGCAGGGTCAAAATACCGCTGGTGGTACCGTAGCGTCCGCCGGGTTGGAGATTGTTATCTCTGGCCCGGCGGCTGCTACCGCCATGGCGGTCGGTGTGGTATATTGGCGTTCTGGCTGAAGCTAACCCGCCAATGTCATAATGTGGCTGTATGTACCACCAGCCTGATGGCGGTACTACTGCCACATTTACAGCAACCGCCGGGGTCATAATGATCCCATTTATCTTTCAACACATTAGTGGGCAAACAAAGTTGCCTTGATGGCATCACTATTACAGACTCTTGAAGTTCCACATGCACTGGTGAGTGGTCAGACAGAACATGAGGAATATGCTCTGCTTAGTGCACCCACCCGAGTAGCCCCACCAAGCACAGCCATCATTTGTTTGAGACAAGGAGTGGTGTACAGGTGAGTAACGTTTGTAACCTTTTGCAACAGCATAAAGGATTTTCCAAAAACCCGTCAGCTTAAATTCATCAATATAATACCTAAGTATATTAAGTGATGTGTAGTCAGCAATCGACCTGGATCTGTCCTTTACAGAGTCCAGCACCAGATTGGAGTTGCCACCCTAAGCCAAATTCTGCGCCCCAATCTTATGGCAGGCGGCGTATAAGGCATCAAGTATTGTGGGAGTGTCAGTATTGGGGTCATACGTATATAATAATGTTGTGGGGTGGTCCATCAGTTGCCCTTAGAGAATAATGCATTGGCCGCTGGCACCAGAAATCATATGGCCCAGTCAGAAATCCGAGAAGTGTTTCATCATTATAGCAACACACCTATAGCATGTACTGTAGGATGCAAAAAATCCATTTACCCCCATCGGGATTCAAAAAGCAGAGGCGTGTGAAGAGAGAAGTTGGCCTCCTGGATCTTAGCAAAATTAATCCAGTTTCTATTTAAAAAGACCAACACCTTCCTCTGTTTCTGCGGTGCCCCAAGCAATGACAGCATTTACACATATAATATTCGTGCATGTCTGTTTTTGTCCTGTTTTTTGTGTCTGTATTTGTTTCTGCCTTTATTGTTCTCTGTGCCTGTCTTGTTTTGTCCTGTTCATTACATCTGTATCTGTTTCTACTTTTATTGTTTTCTGTGTCCATATCTACTTTTGCCATTATTGTTTCTGTGCCTGCCTTGTTTTGTCCTGTTTGTTGTACCTGTTGCTCCCCACACCCGTCGCTCTTCACACTGTTTTCTTGCCTCACCGCTCCCTTGACCGTACTCCCTCCCTCTGCGCCACATACCCCAGGACCTACTTAATGGTGGTCACTGTGCGACAGTGCAGTAGATGAGCACAGTTGGTGCACCAAAGGCAAGCCCGTCAGTGCCTATTCACTCCCGGACTGCGACCAGCACCAGGACCCCTGGTTTGCAACCCTAATCCTGTACTTCCTTGCTAAAATTTAAAACCTCATGCCAAAGATCCACGACAGAAACTGCTGCATTGCTTCTCCTTGGACTGCTAAAAACCCCTTCTCCTGCCACAACTACCGCATCTCCTGCAACGTAGGGGCCACCAACACTGCCAGAAAACAGACAACCTGCATCAAACCGTAACTCCACTGTGCACTACTCAACACCCGATACCTCTGCAAGCATGCCACTAAAATCTGGGAAACCATCACCACTCTTGTGGCAGGAATAATGTTCATCACCAAAACATGACTCACCCCAGCATCTACACCTGATATCGCCACTGCGTCCCCCGATACAAGATGATCCACTGTGACTGCCCCAACAGACATAGTGGTTTCATCGCCATCATCCACAAAGAACACCTCGATTTCCAAATCAAACCTGACGCCTATGCCACAATCAGCGGAGCCATCGCCTACAGATGCTCAGGACCCCACCCTAAATTCTGCAACTCCATCCCAGACTTCATCGCCCCCGGTCATTGACTCCCACCACTACATCTTCCTAGGAGACCTAAACTTCCACCTAGAAGACCCTAACAATGCCAACGCCACATTGCTCATCTAAAACATGAAGGACATTGGCCTCTCCCGGCTGGTCACACCCAGTCCCACAATGCAGGACACAAGAGGATCCTATCTTCTCCACAAGTGAAAGAACCAAATTCTCCCACACCACCGAAGTAACATAATTGACCACCACATCGTACTTTTCGCCATCGATCTACACCAAGATGCCTTTACCAGACCCCTGAACCTCCTACACAGCAGGTAGAGCAAAGTCACCAAAACTCTCTGGATCACCACCCTCAAGGACACCAGACCCAGCCCAGCTGACACTCTTCAGCTCAGCGTACAAAACCTCTCCAACTGGCTCTCATCCACAGCAGACACAATTGCTCCCCTGAAGAACACCACTTGCAACAGACCCTCCAAACAGACCACCTGGTTCACTCCAGCACTTCGTAACCTCAAACACCATTGCAGGAAATTGGAAGGACACTGGTGCTCCAACAAAACACCCACCAACCTTAACTCCTTCAGATCTGCCCTCTAAAGATACCACAACCGTCTCAGAGAGACCAAAAAAGAAGCACTCTCCACCCTCATCGAGCAAAGTGCCAACCATTCCAGAGAACTCTTCAGCATTGTCAGAGAATTCTCCTGCCCCTCCACCATCAAGAGCTCCATCCACCTTTACCAAGACCTCTGTGACAAGCTATTGGATTACTTCCACTGCAAAATCGTTGACATCTATAGCAACTTCGATCCCCAGCCCACCACACTCGACCTCCCCACATCACTTCTACAACCTAGGAAAGGAGATAATAGGAGCACCCCTCACAGAGTTCCTAAAAATCTCCATCGCCACAGCCACCATTCCCAACGCATGGAAACATACCAAGGTCAAACCCCTTCTGAAGTAGCCCTAAGCGGACCCCAGTGAGCTCAAGAACTAGTGTCCCATCTCACTCCTCCTATTTCCTGCCAAAGCCCTGGAAAAGGCCATCAATCACCACCTCACAGGCTTCCTCAAACACAACAACCTAGTCGACCCAACCCAATCTGGTTTCTGACTGAACCACAGCACCAAGCCCGCCCTGATCGTAGCAATAGATGATGATATCAGATGCCTCCTTGACCTCAGTGGACAACAGCCCTCATCATCCTCAACCTATCTGCAGCCTTTGACACCATCTCCCACCACACCCCCATTGCTAGACTCCACAGCATTGGCATCCAAGGCAACGCACTCAACTGGATCTCCTCCTTCCTCTCTGGCCAAACACAGAGAGGATCCAGCTCCCACCCCATGTCTCCGTTCCCAGAGACATCATTTGTGATGTCCCCCAGGGCTCCTCCCTCAGCTCCCCCTTCAAGGTATACATGACCCCTTTATCTAACATTGCACATTCCCACAGACTCAATACTGTCTCCTACACCGAAGGCACCCAGCTTATCCTCTCCTTCGCTGACGACGCCTCCCCCACATGCTCCAAATTCCAAAACAACATGACCGACATCGCTGCCTGGATGAAGGCCAACTGCCACAAGCTAAACTTAGATAAAACAGAGATCCTCACCTTTGGAAACAAGTCACCCCCCTAGGTCGACTATTGGTGGCCCTAAACATTTGTCCCCCCATTGACGCCCTCCAGCCATACACGCAACCTCAGAATCATCCTAGACCCCCAACTCACCATAAAGCAACAAATCAATGCCATCTCCTCTGCCTGTTTCCACACCTTCCGCATGCTCCGAAAGATTTTCCATTGATACCCCACCAGGAAGAAATCACTCAGGCCCTCATTTACAGCCACTTTGAACACAGCAACGCACTCTATGCCAGAACCACAAACCAGCTCACCTACTGCCTCCAGACCATCCAAAAACACATTAGCAAGATTCATCCTCAATTTCCCTAGAAGAAACAGCATCACTCCTCACCTCAGGGCCCTTCACTGGCTCACCCTCAGTGAAGGTGCCTCTTGAAGATCCTCACTCACGTCTACAAGGCCCTTCACAATGCCAGACCCACTTACCTCAACAACCACCTCACCTTCCACCGACCAACCAGGGACCCACGCATCCAGCACGAATGACTTGGAGGTCGTTCCTTCTCCTTCCTTGCAGCCAAGTCCTGGAACGAACTGCTCCTCCACCTATGCACATTCTCCTTGGTGGAGGACTTCAGAAAGCAGCTCAAGACCTGCTCAAGACCTGCTCTTTCACTGCCATCTCCCACCGGGCTAGTCTCAGAGCCCCTCCACAGTGCCCAGAGACCTCCCTGGGGTGAAAAGTAGTGTTCTACAAGAACTGAATGATTGATTGATTATTTGATTTTGGGAGCAGGGTGGCATTACGACTTTAGGTGGTATGGAGGGACGTTGGCCTATCAAGTCTTTTCTTTTGCATTTTCCTCCCTTCAACCCAATCCCAGGCTTACTCTGAGATCTCAATGAAATGAAATGAGATTTACCTTGATGCAATAAGTTCAGCATCACAGGGTATAGGAGTATGTACCTCAACTGCATTGCTTTGAGCTTTTGTATGATTGTAGTGGAAGACTATCGCTGATGTTGGGACATGGATGCATAGTTTGGGAAGAGCATTATCTTTGAAAATGCAGTCCATGTTGAAGTGCACTTCTTGGAGAATTTTTTTGTTATCTAAATAGTTCAGTATTCTAATAAACAGAGGTCTTGGAGGTGCACCAGGTGAGGATTTTGATCACATAGGAATTGCTCTGCATGAGTTCCCTCCAGGTTCTCCAGTACTTCAGGCAATCTAAGATTGTATCCCCAGGATCTGTCCTTTGTGTTCAACTGTCTTCTCCAGACCTTGTTGCAGTATCTTGCGGGCTGGCTACTTCAGTTTGGATTGTTTGCGGTGTGCTTTTGCTGCTAAGATTCTTCCTTCAACTTCAATCATACAGGCTGCCACATTTCTTAGGATTTGGTTCATGAAGGAGGCATCAAGCCCCTCCCCCTGATTTTAATCTCAATGGCACAATAGATGTCCCATATGGCCTGAAGGATCTTCAGTGGGGTTATTAATGATGTTTGCCTTTGCAGCTCTTCCTCTGCTTCAATTCCTCAGTGCTGCAGCTCTGATGGCCCATTTTGTGAACTTGCTGGTTTTGCCTAGCTGGGTCATCACTGGAGCTTGACAAGAGCTGTAGGCAATGCTCCTAGGTCATGCACAAAGTTCTCTGGAAAAGATCAGCACAGTTTCTCAAGCACTTGGTGAGCTGAATTTTCTCACAAACATTGCAACTTAGTGCTGCCGTGGTTAAGTGTGTTAGGTGGCAAGGCCCTTCCAGCATCTGGGTGTGGACAGATCCAGGGCAGGTTTTGTTGCAACATCTGGCAGCTTATGCATATGGATGTTTCTAGGGCCACTTTTCTAAGATGCTCAGTGTCTGTGTGTTAGAAATGGGGACTTTGGTTGGCAGTCAGGTTACCCCCTGTCCAAGCAAGGACCCTCACTCTAGTCAGGGTAAATCACACACAATCCAAATTATCCTGTGCCCACCCTCTGGTAGCTTGGCACTGAGAAGTCAGGCTTAACTTAGAAGGCAATGTGCAAAGTATGTGTGCAATAAATCATGCAATACCACAGTATAAACACCACAAAAATACACCACATGGGTTTAGAAAAATATAGAATATTTATCTGAGTAGAATAAGGTCAAAATGATCAAGATTCGATAAACACAAGTTGAAATACCACTTATGAAATGATCAATAAAGTCTTTAGTTCTTATAGAGCAATAAGTGTCTCTTGCAAGCACAAAGTACCTGGTTTGCGTCTAAATTATCCGCACAGGACCGCAGAGGAGGAGATGCGTGGAAAATAGGGAGGTGTGCGTTGGTTTCTCCGGGCGCACATAGATTATGCGTCAATTGTTTTCCACGCAGCAAGAGCTTTGTGCCGATTTCCAGCACGCATGCTTGGATCCTCTTTGGGTTGCATACTATTTGATTGCCCCGGGGACGATGCAGAGAAATCCTGGGCGTGCAGGACGTAGTCACAGGAACTGCGTCGATTCGGTGGGTGATGCAGGAAAATTTCTGTCACATGGCAGGCGCTGCATCGATTCTTCTTGCAGGAAGTCGGGCTGTGTTGGTCCAGGTCGGCGATGTGCCGATCCAGTGGGCCGTGCATTGAAGTTCCGGTCGCAATGCTGGTGCTGCGTAGATCTCCACTTGGGGAGCCTGGCTGCGTCGTTCCGGTTTGGCCTGCAGTGATTTTCTCACCGCAGGGCAGGCTGTGCGTAAATTCTGGTAAGCTGTGCATCGATTTTCGCCGCACAAGGAGTTCTTTGCAGATATGAAACATTTTTGGCCCTGAGACTTCAGGAAACAGGAGTCAAGCTCAATCCAAACCCTTGAGAGCACTTCTCAGCAGAGCCAGAGGGCAGCCAGGCAGCAGGGCAACAGCAAGGCAGCAGCCCTTTGCAGAAAAGCAGTCAGGTGAATCCTTTGGGCAGCCAGGCAGCTCCTCTTAGCAGGTTGCAGGTTCTGGTTCAGATTTGCTTTCCCAGTAGGTATCTTGTCAAGAAGTGTCTGCAGAAGATCCTTCAGAAGCATCTGAGTTGGTAGGGTCAGAGGCCCTGGTTAAATACCCGAATATGCCTATGAAGTGTGGGAGACTCCAAAGAGTGGCTTAGAAGTGCACAAGGTCCCCTTTCAGTTCCATCCTGTCTACCAGGGTCTCAGTAGGGGGTTTGGCAGTCCATTGTGTGAGGGTAGCCCTAATGCTATCCTATGAAAGGAGCAGGCCTCATAGCAATGTAAAACAAATTTAGGAGTTTTATGCTACCAGGACATGTAAAACACACATGTTCATGTCCTGCCTTTTACCTACATAGCACCCTACCCTATGCGCTACCTAGGGCCTACCTTAGGGGTGACATATGTAGAACAAGCATTTGCAATGCAACGGGTCTTGCATTTCTCTGAATTAGAGCTATTAGCAGTGGTAAGCTCCCAACTGGACTTTTCTCACCTCATTAAATGGAAAAAAAGAACGCGATCACGCTGCTACAGTTCACTCGTAGAGAAATCTATCGGCAAAAGTGCAATTATCTATGTAACTGGCAAAAGTGCAATTAACTATGTAATAGAGTCGATGTCATGAGAAGCGCTCGACTTCTGCCAAGGTAGATCGCGCTGCGAAAAAAGAGAAAAAGTAGTTCACAAACCAGACGGAACACAGTGAGCCTCATGTTTTCAGTACTTGGTCGCTGCGTTCGAGGAGGGCTAACCACCGGAAAAGGCATGACGGATGCATGCCTTCCACTAATGAAAGCAAGCAGATTTTGAAAGGCAAGCCCACGAACCAATGAAAGAAACTGATGTGACATGGACGGGGCTCCGAACCCTTTTCTAACTACTACATCGTCTCGCAAGCTATACGCATGTGCAAGCACATGCTAGCACAGGCTCGACCCTAACAAGCAATCGCCTGAAATCTTGCTTTCACTGCATGGGCGCCCCATGGTCCATGGCTAATGAGAACCTCTCCAAATGGCATAGCAGAGCATTCGGGGACTGATTGGATATTTGTGTACGAGGGCATAGGTCAAGCAGCAGGATATTGTAATGAGCCAGCGGAGCTAAATTGCTGACTCTCTCCCCCGACCTTTGGGCCTGTACGATTAGGTTCTGTATTTGCTCGAGGCCTGCCCCGACCCAATTCCCCTTAAAGCAGCCACTGACGCAGATGTGAGTTTGCAGCTGTTATTTCTGTTTGTGAAGGCGGCCATATTGTCTCTTCCTGTTGCACACAAGCCAACATTTCAAAACAAGAAATAAGGAGATAGTGGAAAAAAAATCGGGGGAATTTATTCTCGCTATTGACTGAAATTGAGAGACAGCTAAATTGAAGCCGTTTTTTGTTTTGCTTTAAAAACCGAGGCTCCTGCCTGACTTGGGTCTGTTGGCATGCATGCAAGTCTCTGTTGTGTTTATCCACGACCATTTAGGTGTTTTCCCCCTTTCCTGACTGACTACACATTTGTCGAGTTGTCTGCACATTTAAACACAGCATGTCATGTTTGCACCGGTGTAGGTGCCACATAGGTATTCCTTTATGTGTAAATGTAGCTTTATTTCTTCAGGTGTCAATACCGCATGTGATATTATGGTACATCCTAAATTTGCGAAACCCTTTGTGGGTGCATTAATAATGATCCTCCTAAATGGGGGTGTTAGTAAACCAACTAAAACCAGTTGGCATTACTATCACATTTCTTTATTTAACAAGCATGTGCCACCATCAACGTTTTACTAAACCACAAACTGCTCACAGACCAGTGCTTAATTTGTAAATAAAAACTGGTGCTCAAAACCCTCCTCTGAAACAGCAGCTGCTGCAATTAAATGTGGGGACACCGGCTACCGAGGAAGCTAATCCTGAAGCCACCTCGGGCCTCTTCAATCTATTTAAATACACTCCCTGCCTCTTCAGCTCACTTTTGTAGCTTTCTGCTTTCTCCCATTGTGACGCTTTTTTGTTTTTCTCTTCCTCCGTCTTTCCCACATGTGCCTTTTTCTCGCAGCAAATGCTTGGGGCAGAAGAATAAGCGTCGGCTCTCAAAAATAGGTGTCGGTGCTAAGCACCGGAAACAACAAGCTCTAATTAAGCACTGTCACAGACAAGTTGAGAATTATACGTGTAGAACAAATCAGGCGATTAAATATTTATTTAAAAAACGTGTGTTTGGTTTTGGCATTTCTTATCTAGTTAGTTTCATACATCTCCAAGCCTTTCTTTATTTTCAGGAATTATCAGGAGACAAACCATCCATGACAATATCCGTATTACCACAACACACATTGAAATTATAGCAGGTGTTGTCTGCTGAACGTAATTAATCAATCTATCCGTGCTTGGGCAAAGTAACATTAAAGTATAAGGCTATTGGGTAAAATATAATTGGACTTTTCCCCACCGTTTCTATTTCCGGTCTCTGTTTTGCATGCGCTTCTTTAAAAAATGGTGTTTTTGGTTTTGGCATTTCTTATCTAGTTAGTTTCATACATCTTGAAGGCTTTCTTTATTTTCAGGAATTATCAGGAGACAAAACATCAATGACAATATCCGTATTACCACAATAAACATTGAAATTATAGCAGGAGTTGTCTGCTGAATGTAATCCATCAATCTATCCGTGCTTGGGCAAAGTAACATTAAAGTATAAAGCTATTGGGTAAAATATAATTGGACTTTTCCCCTCCGTTTCTATTTCTGGTCTCTGTTTTACACGTGACACTGTTTGCTATTCTGATGGTTTTGCAAAGAAAAAAACACAGAATCATGCTGAACTGTAACCTGCAATACTAGTTTGTGTTCCAAGATGCCTGCAGAAACGTGACTCAGCAATTTCATGAGAAAATCAGTCACCTGTGTTAGTGACTTCCAGCGCAAGACGAGTGGCGGTGACTTATTTCTGTCATGTTTTTATTAGATCTAGCCATCGCGCCAACCTCCTGTAACCAAAAAAACAGCAAAGACTACACAATCGAGATCGCGCTTCGAAAATAGATAAAAAGTAGTCCACAAACCTGGCGAGCGACGCATGTTTATAGTACTTGGTCACTGCGAGGGCTAACCACCAGAAAAGGCATGACGTATGCGTGCCTTCCACTAATGAAAGCAAGCTGATTTTAACAGGTGAGCTTACGAACCAATGAAAGACACTTTTCTAACCCCTGAAGCGTCTCGCTAGCGATACGCATGCGCAAGCGCATGTGATGCAGGCTCGACCCTAAAAAGGGGGGTTTAAGGCTTGGCAATTACTTTTAAATGCCAGGTCACAGTGGCAGTGAAACTGCACACACAGGCCTTGCAGTGGCAGGGCTGAGACATGGTTAGGGGCCTACTTATGTGGGTGGCACAATCAGTGCTGCAGGCCCACTAGTAGCATTTAATCTACAGGCCCTGGGCACATGTACTGTACTTTTACTAGGGACTAAATTAAATAAGCCAATTGGTTATGAGCCAATGGTACTATGTTTTAGGGAGAGCGCATATGCGCTTTAGCACTGATTAGCAGTGGTAAAATGCGCTGAGTCCTAAAGCCAGCAAAAATGAGGTCAGCAAAAGAGAAGGAGGAAGGCAAAAAGTTTGGGGGTGACCCTGCAGAAAGGCCATTTCCAACACTGTGGATAGGACTTCTCTGCACTCTTGCTGGCTGACACGTGACTTAGGTGCGGGGCTTGTCTAGTGTCCCTCATGTTCCAATGGCTTTAGATGAGCCAGAATTTTGAATGTGATAATGGGGCAGCTCCTCCCACTTCCCTCTTTGCTGGACTTAATGGCCAGGGGGTGCCACTCAGCAGGCTCTGATGCAGAGGCTCAGACCTACCCTTAACACCTGTGTACACAAGTACACTGCTGGTCTGCCTGTGGTCCAAAGGGGCGGGTCTCCTTAGTCTGTACCCAGCCAATATACGTGTTGGAATTGGCCTTCTCTGCAGGGTCACCCCAAACTTTTTTTGCATCACCCCTCCTATTTTCTGAATTTGTTTTTGTTGGTCTTAGGGATCTACCGCTGCTAACCAGTGCTAAAGTGCTTGTGTGCACTTCCTAAAAATATGGTAAAATTACCTTACCCCCAATTGGGATAATCACTGTATTTAAACATCCGTAGTAAAGTTGTATCACATGTACTCAGGGCCTGTAAATTAAATGCTACTAGTGGGGCTGCAGCACATAGTGTGTCACCTTTGTAAGTAGCCTTTTTAAGCATGTCCAGGCCTGCCACTGCAGCCTGTGTGCAATTTTAAACTGCCATTTCAACTTGGCAAAATAAACCTTTTGCCAAGCCTAAAACCCCTTTTTAGTGCATATAGGTCACTCTTAAGGTAGGCCTGAAAGAATCCATATGGCAGTGCGCATTGTATTAAATAAATTGGACATGTACAGTAGTTAAATGCCCACATTTATCTTTCACTGCTGTGAGGCCTACCTCTCCATAGGAGCACAGTGGGTTACCTTATTACATTCAATGTGATAATGTTTGTTTGGGAGCAATTAGAAATAGCATGTTTGGTGTCTAAGGAATTGTAATTTAAAATTGTCTTTGATGGTAAAGTTGGAATTTAAGACACATGTTTGAAAATACTACTTTTAGAAAGTTGGCATTTTCTTGCCCTAACCATTTGGTTGCTGCAGCCTGGGTCACATGACTACGTGATGGTGGCAGTTGTATTCCTCCCAGCCACCACACAATAGAGGAAGTAGGTATTGGCATGGATGAATCAGGCGTTTCAGCAGGTTCAGAGGTGTGGAATTCTTTTAAAAATCTGCTTGCCCAAAGGGCAAAATGATTCAGAAATCTACTTGCCCTTTAGAGAAATCCACTTGTCTTACTTACTATCTAAATCGTACCTAGACCACAACAGACAGTTCATAGCCTTCTATAAAAGCAAAAACATGTTTTGCGTTTGGACAGCTTGTGATGTTGTTTTGTGTGAAATGGTGCAATTTAGAATGTTTTAATTTATTTTTTTCAAGTTTGCTCATTTTAACCCATTTACCCAGATACAAAGCTCCTACTGGCAGTGCTGTGCTGGAATGGTTCTACTTTAATAGAATTGGTACTTGTGATACAAAGATAACACAGATCCATGCAGCATGTGCATTAACCCACTTTTATAAGGGAGGGTGATTGGAACCAGGAACCAATAAATTACAGATAATCTCTACATATGGTGAATTACCCCCTCTTAACTAACTCACTAGAGTTGACAACTGGTGACCTTCAGGATAATACATAGATCCTCCAGTATGTCCATTTACAAAGTTTTAAAACTAAAACCATAGCTGTGAAGTTTGTTTAAGTATTGGTGCCAATTAACAGAAAATTACATCTATAACCCTTGAAAGGTTCCCTTCACAAGGTAGCTAAATCACATTTTTAACACACAACATGCAATTCAACTTTTCTAAAATGTATTAATAAGGTTCATTCTCCTCTTTCTTTTCCTGCTCATCTTTTCGAGCCCAGGTACCCTCACCTACAGATTCATTTATTTCATATTTTTGCTGATATCTACTGTCTACTTCATCTGCCTTTTCATTTTTTCCTAAGTTTATTTCCCTTCTATGGTCTCTTCTTGCTTTTTTGGCTCTCTATCTTGTTCTCTTCTTCCTGTAGGAGTGACAGGCGGAGCAGAATGACTTCAAGAGCTGCTGCTTTTGAGTTACTTATCCTAAATATCTCTCTAGAGAGGAGAGGCCAAGAAGAGCACCTGACAGCCCTGCAAACGCCTCCTGAAACAGGCACTATGCAAAGAGGTAGGCACACAAAGCACATTGCAGATACCTCATATACACACACACACATCCAAACACCTTCTTTTCGCATTCACATACCTCTAACTTGCAGACGCAGCCTCCTGCAAAGGTACATTAAAAACACATCCAATCTGCTAAGACAAACTAATCCTCTTCTGGCATGCACACACATCCAAACTGCAGACACACAATCTCCTGCAGATTCACATCCAATCAATCAATCAATGAGACTTTTTTAGAGTGCAGTATTAACTTGTAGGGTCTCAAGGTGCTGTGGGGAATGTCAATTAAAAATAAAGGTAGTAGAGCTACTCTTTAATTGTACTCCAAGAATATATGTAGAAAACAACAGTTGTACACCTAATCGATATGTGTTTAATGCGTATGTCAAAAAATTATTGTCTCTCGAGTCCCAGCATAAAAGTAGCCGACTCTAGGGAGCAGTTAATGGACTTGCAGAACTCAGGTGCCTTCACAGCACTGGCCTTGTTGAAGATGTGGTGGGGGCAAGGGTTGGTGGATGCTCTGGAGTGGATGCTGCTCATGATGGAGTGAGTCTCGTCCATCACAAGGGGGGGTTCCAGGCATGCAGAAACAGTGGGGGTTCAGTGGATCCGGGTTGGGGCATTGTTGGTTAGTTCTGAGAGTCTTGGGGTCCAAAGCTGTTGTAGATATCTTAGATTTTCTGATGGTAGAAGGCAGCTAGTCTGTCACAGAGGTCCTGGGATGGAAGGATGTTAGTGGCCTCAGCTTGTGGTTTGTCGAATTCCTTGATGAAGGCGAGAAGTTCTTTTGTGTTATGAGTGGTGACGTTGATGCAGTCTTACATGTCGGTTTTCCTGGTGGATATGATGAGCCCATGGTGGAATCTTGTGAAGGCTTTGAAGGCTGCAAGCTCCTCCACAGATTTGCTGTTCCCCCTTTTTTTCCTCCAGCTTTCTGCAGGCCCGCTTCGATTCCTGGAGCGCAAGAGCGAACTAGCTGGCTTTCTTAGTGGTGTGTTTCCCTGTGGTCATTCGGAGAGGAACTAGGGTGTTGGTGCAATCGGCGATCAATTGGCAGAGGTTGCGCGCTAAGGTGCTGGCATCTGTTGTGTCGGGGGTGAAGAGTTGCTGAGGGTGTTGATGAGCTGCTCCTCTGTCGTCTGGTTCCATTTTCTGTGGAGGGGGTGCGGGTTGTGTAGGCATGCGCTGTAGTTGTGGTGATGGAAAAATGTAGTGATCAGTCCATTGTAGCGGTGTTGAGTCGTCTATGGTGACATTGCTGCTGGCAGAAAAGATGGGGTAGAGTGTGTGTCCGGTGATGTGTGTTGGTGAGGTGACCAATTGCTTGAGACTGATTGTGTCAAGGTTCTCGAGTAGCAATGATGTGTTGTGGTATTGTGGTCATGGATGTGGAAGTTGAGGTCTCCAAGGAGTATGAAGTTGGTGGAGGCGAGTGTGTGGTGGGCTATGACACCAATGATGGAGTCGCTGAAGGCTGGGCATGGGCCAGGTGGTCTGTAATTGAGGGTTCCATGCATGGTGGTATTTGGGGGTGACGTGCCCTTGGAAGTGGAGGGCGACATGAGGGGGGAGTGTTCCTGTGTGTTGATTGACAGGTGGAGGATGGTCTTGTAGGCAATGGCTAGTCCGCCACCTGGTCTGGAAGGTCGGTCCTTGCAGAGCAATTTGTAGTCGCTAGGGATGGCGATGGTGATGTCCAGTTCAGATGCACTGTTTGTCCATGTCTCAGTGAGGAAGGCAATGTCTGGGCAGGTGAAGAGTATCAGGTCCCAAAGTTCCACGGCGTGCTTGTGCAGGGAGCGATGTTGAGGAGAATGCACTTGAGCTGGCCTGGAGGGGTTTTTGATGGTTCTGCGGCTGGGGGGTCTGGCGTTTGGAGTGTGGCGAAGGTGGGATGGCAGTTGCAGCAGCAGAGGGTCTGTGTGTGCCTCTAAGGAAAGCAAGGTGGCAGGCTGTCG
The DNA here is from genome assembly GCF_031143425.1 of Pleurodeles waltl. NCBI lineage: Eukaryota > Metazoa > Chordata > Amphibia > Caudata > Salamandridae > Pleurodeles > Pleurodeles waltl. Next base: position 1,081,216,637 of record NC_090437.1, on the reverse strand, counting down.
AACGTCCTGGGTTCGGTACGCAGAGGGTTTGTGCGATGTATCACTGGATGGTACGAGAGCCAGGGTCTGTGGTTCTGGGTGTGGTCCAGGCATGGATGTACACAGATAGGCTTGCCTTTTAGGCGCCAGCAGCATGCCCGCTGCTCACGGCCGCACATCAGCCACCTTTGAGAAGGGGAGGGGGGAGGGATTGGTCAGCTGGGAGGGCAGGAAAGTGCTTCGAGGGTGAGGACGGGGCCACAGGGGCAGCAGGGAGGGAAGCACGGGAGCGGTATGTGTGAAGAATGAAAAACAGAGAAACAGAACAGGAGTAAAAACAGAAAAAAGAGGAAAGACAAAACAGTCAGACACAGATGGCCACTGCACCACCACATTAAAAACACATGTTTCTCTGCTTGACAGGCCTCTGCCGTGGAAGACTCAAGTGTGTGCATGCACACACACACACTGTCCACACAGGCACACAACTTGCAGACACACCTCCTCTGCAGCAGACAGTGCAGCGATATGCCACAGCAAAAAAAAACATTGTAAATACGAAAGCTTCTGCCTAGAATAGACAGAGACTGAAATGGAGAGGAAAAAGGAATGGGGTGCAGGTTGGACTAGTCTTTCAAACTGCATGGGGGACATGCTGCTGGCATAGGGGACAATGCAGAACATGTAGACATACTCAGAGTTGATTAAGTGTAAACAGTTGCAAGGTATGTAACTGTGTCTTCAAAAGAGCAAGATTTAGTTACTGAAAACTCTCAGGGAGCAGAGAACTGGCTAATGCTTGCATGAGGTCAGGGGCCAGCACATGCGATCAGACAGCGAGGATTTCATCAATGAGGTATGATTGATGTACAGATAACGTGTCTAGAGTCCTGTGGATGATGGAGAGCTCCCACGGGGAATGGTAGTAAAGAGGACTCGACAGTTTTAGTACAAGTGGTGAAGGTGGGGATAGTAGCAAAACTAGTACACCACTCTCGACCTATTAAATGGGCACAAAAGCACACAATTCAGATGCACATCTCTTTCTGCAACAGAATCCCAGCCTGTAAAGAATGATCTGTGCCTGGACACACATCTGAGAATGCCAGTGTTGCACAAAAAGTAGCTGAAACCTGCTGGAGGAGTTGCACAGCCTGGCTGAGAGCATTATTGGCAGAGAGACGTATCTGAGTTCCAGGACACACAAAAAGCATAGAAGAGTGTCCAGATACAATGGGCATGAGACACATCGAATCAAAAAGCTATGAGAAATGATCCCAGGGGTAGCATTAAAAGTACAATTTTGACTCCAATCGGAACAAGCTGGGAATGCGCAATCAGAAGCAACGGGGATGTGGGGGCTTCAAACAGCTTACTGCAGGAACTAGAAGGGCAGAAATGGGAGGCCACATTCCCTCCCCAACCTCGTAAATGACAATGCTGGAGCCGTAATGGAGGGCGCTGCATTAGCTTCCCCTTAATTGCAGTTTTTTCAAGAATTTCCGGTTCCAGTATATGCGCACAGCAGCTTCTGAGTAAAAAGACGTCGGAATGTTCAGTGATCCCTGTGAGCTAATCCCTGGACAGTTCTGGCAACTGGAGATGTTTATCTGGGGGAGGGTGCATTGTTCCTCCACCCAGTCCTTGAGTTGAGAACAGTCATTTACCTCTGGCCAATCACAGACCCTTAAGTATTACCCCATATGGTTGGGAATTGTTTCTGAAACACTGACTGACTGAGAGCATCAGGTTTCCGCATTTCTGTGTTTTCTTAGAGTAATTTAACATCTAATTGCCCATATGATAAACTAGACTTTAAAACTTCATGCCCACGTGACTGAAATCCACGTGGCTCAGGCGTCGGGCGATATAAATTCCCCACCCCCTGGTCGAAGCTCTCTTAATTTTTGAGAGTACTAATGATGAAAGAAATGTTAATGAAATACACCAAAGTTGAGAGAACTATTGTGAAGTTCTTGCTAGTGAAGTTTCAAAGGTACTGCCTGTGCTCACCTGTGCATGTGTAAAAGTAGATGCTCACTGCAGGGTGGTGTACCGAACTTACCCATCGCCGGTGCTACTGCTTGCTATTTGGCCTACATGTAGAAGGTAGATTCAATTTTGTGCTCAAATTTAATGTGGTTAATTGTATGTTGCTTCATAGTTACCCTGTTTATCCATGCATAATACAGCATGTACTCTCAGAAGACTGTATTCTGCAGCATCTCTAAAGAAATAAAAATCAAAAGAAATGATCTATTATTTAATTACGTTTGAATATTCATATATTTCACTAATTGGGCTACAGGTGGCACCGCTAACAGATTATTCTGTTTTATGTATTCCATTCTCTGTGAATTATGAAATAATAATTTAGATAATTAATTTACATGAAGTTGATTGTACCTATTTACAGTATGCAGGCTTAACAAATTAATTTGGTTTGGTTTTCATAATCATGTTTTGTTGTTTACATTATCTGAAATGTTCTTCTACAACAGCTGTGTTGTGGTGATTCATTTTTATTCACGTTTATAAATTGCAAAAAATATGAGTCGCATGGGGAAGGCTGTTACATTCATCTATAATCCATTATGATGCAGATATTATGTTGAATGCAGATATTGTTCATCTAACTTCCTTAAGCTGTACATAGAGTTACCAAAGTTGCTAATGATGAAGGTCCTGTATATGTCACACCTAGAACTAGGGAGCTTCCAGAATGCTTCCCATAGCATCCTGTAAGCGAGGCAGGCAGCTAAAGCATGCTGGGAAAGGATCATTGAACAGCCATGAAATATATGAATATGAATAATTGTGAACAATAAGCAACGAGAAAAAGTCTAGTGGCATCCAGAAAATTAGAGAGCTTCCATAACGTGGTAGGGTATAACTTAAGATGTGGTGGTTGCGTGCAGTGTATCTACTGGTGTTTGTTTCTCTTTTATTTAGTATTTTCTCTGATACAAATGATTTTAATAATACTGTTTTATATGGCATTGTTACCAAAATATTGATGTGTTGTAGCACTGTGAATAACTTGGTGGTACTGTTAGACCTGTCAGCCTTAAGGTGATCTCCCCCCAAAGTTTTTGTCTTACTCTTCCATATTTTTCTGATCTTCTTTTTGTTTGCCTTAAGACTCTGTGCACTTTACTACTGCTAATCAGTTTTAAAATGCTAAAGTGCATGTGTCCACTCTTTAAGCATTGCAATATTAGCCTATCCCCAACTGGCATATTTAATTAACTTATAAGTCCCACGTAAAGTGGTACTACATGTTTCTAGGGCCTGTAAATTGAATACTACTAGTTGGTCTACTGCACTTACTGAGCCCCCCACTTAAGTATCACATTAAACATATCTCAGGCTTGCTATTGCAGCCTGTGTGTGAATTTTAAAACTGCCTTTTTGACCTGGCAAAATAAACCTTTTGCCAGGCTCAAACTCTCCTTTTTGATACATGCAAGTCACCCCTAAGGTAGACTGTGGATGGCACAAAGGGCAGGGTGCAGTGTATGTAAAAAATAGGACATGTACTTTAAAGATTTACATGGCCTGGTAGTGAAAAACTCTTAAATTATTTTTTCACGAATGCAAGGCCTACCTCTCCCATAGGATAACATTGGGGTTACCTAATTACCTTTAATAAGGAGTACCTTCTCAATTGAAATAGGTATACAGTTCATGTTTGGTGTGCTTGGAATTGTAATGAAAGATATTCTCTTATGGTAATGTAAAGCTATAATAAAGTTAGATTTTGAATTAACATTTTGAAAATGCCATTTTTAGTAAATGGTATTTGTCTGTCTTACCCATTTAGTGCCTGCAGCCTAGACAGCCAAACACAGTGGAAAGCTTTACTGTGCCTGGATGGACCATCAGTGGCAGGATGGGAGGGTGGAACTGGGTACAGCTCTACTTATATTTGAATAGGCTGTGTCCTACCTCCACATACAGGGATGCATACCCATTAGTTAGTCTGGAGCCAGGGCAGGTGAGGCAGGAAAACTGTGCACTTCAATGGGAAACATCTAGAAGCTTCTTCCACTTCAAAAGGAGGCACCAGGTATAATTATTGGACCTCAGACACCAACTCTTTAGTACACGTCTAGACCTGTGGAGACTCTGTCAGGAAGAAGGGCTGCTGCGATGCTGAAAGGATTGCCACTCTACTGGACTGCTGCCCTGATGGACATCTACCTTGCTGGGCTGTTGCCTTACTGGATTTCTGTCCTTCTCCCCTCCTGTCTGAGTCAGAAGGATTGGACCTGCATTTGAACCCAGGACCTCCAGAGTGACTCCAGGGGCTAGTCTTCCAGCACCCTGTTCAGAGTCACAGGGATGTAACAGGCTCCTAACCGCCTAGCCCAGCACCCAGATCCACCTGAAGCCAGACCCTGACCCAATGGGCAGTTGGTGCCCATTAGGACCTAGTCCCTTGGTGTGGCCTCAGTGGAGCTGAATTGAAGTTTTTGGACTATTCCCAACCGCAAACGGGTTAGTCACTTGCACTGCCCACCAACACGAAGTTCAGTTAACCAGTCTCTTCACACTACAGCATTGGCCACTCGAGAAAGCATCACCCCAAAGCTCTGGCCTGACCACCAGCAACAACAGGATCTTCATGCTACAGTCATCACTATGATGACTGTCCGTGACACCAGGCCTAGTCTTCGTGCTACATCTCTGACTGTCTGCAATGCTTTCCTGCTCCTTCTGGTCCCTATGAACACAACTGGGACTCTTAGGCTGGACTGAGAAGGTAACTTTTCAGAGGGACTAACCTGGTCCCAGTATCTGACCCGTGCTCCATTGTGGTCACCCTGAACGTGTGACTTTTTCCCAGTCTTGCGTGACCAGAAAGCCGAAAATGGCGCATTGGGCTTTTTGGTGCTATTTTCACTTAAACCTTTAAAATTGCATATCTCCAGTTCAATTGAGTTTTGGCATTTCAGTCTTGATGTATTTTTACAATTTACTCTATTTTCCTAAATTGGAATTTTTCCTGTGCAGCATTTTTATTTTATTACTGTTTGAAGTGCTGAATACATACTTAAAACATTGCCTCCAAGTTAAGCCTACCTGCTGTGTGCCAAGCTACCAGAGGGTTGACAAGGGTTACTTTAGTGTTTGCATGTGCCTCACCCTGACAAGGATTGTGGTTTCTGCTTGAGTAGGGGTTCAACCCCCTCAGCCAGTAACCCAAGTTCTTACAGAGACGCATTGTGTTAACCCGAGTGTGACGAAAGCCTGATTTGGCCACCAGATGATTTCAACTCTATTAATTTGCCATGATTACTACAATAGGTAGACTATTCCACCAAGCTACCTTGTAGGCACACATGATCCCCCAAGTGCATTATCAGTAAAATCACTCAGTGGGCTAATGAGGCTGCTACAGAGGCATAGGTATGTCCTACACATCTTTATTTTACAATGGTCGTAAAATTGCTTAGTTAGTATAGCACCGCTGCTGAGAAGCACTCCTTATGAAAGTGTATCAGCCATGCAGAGACATGCTAGTACTTTCAAATCAAATGTATCAAACTGTCCTGTTCTCCCCAATATCACTGGGGTCACAAAACCCAGTAGATTCCCTTAGCTCCAAAAGAAATGTACCTACCTCAGTGAAAACTGAAACTAGCAGGTATCTCTCATTTCCTCTCCAGTGAGTTACACTCTGTTGGGAAGGGAGTGTTAGAAGTCAGATATACTTGTCAGAGAATTTCTTATCTGCAATTGATGCTAGATAGAGCCTCACCACCATACCCCAAAATTAGTACAAACACACAATGGAACACACCACTTTGTAAACGACTAGGAGATAATATGAACATTTTCAGTGTCCCGTCTCAAAGATCTGTTCTTATACTAAAAGCTACTAAGTTATGACTAAAATTGTTTTAAGTAATGATACATGTATGAAATGTATATTTTGTAACCATTACAGCCTTGAAAAAGTTCTAACCAGATGAGACGTGTCAGCTATGGGGTGCATATGTATATATAATTTTCAGTACGACCTGTCCAGATACTTGAAACCAGGGCAAGCTTTAGTGCTGGTGGCACCCAGTGCAACAATCTTGTTGGCGGCCCCACTCCTCACCATGGCCACCACTTCGGATTCCCTCATTACCACCTGACAAAAGTGCCCTTAATCTCTCCATAGCTCTTCTCTCACATATATTTTATTTATTTTGAAGCACTGGTAAAGGCTGGCTTTACCTAACCACTCAGCTTTCTACATAAAATACAGATCTGTTCTTTGCAGCAGGTATATTAACCCTCTGCATTACCTTATGGCTAATCAAAATTGCCATTAGACAAGGTCTCCCTTTCTAGAAGGAACAGTAATCAAAAGAGTTATCTTTGCATTTTTATTGCTGTCTGAAAGCTAAACACACAAGGTGCTCTGCAGCAGGTACTTGTAAATTGTAAGTTATTGCTAAACACAGTGCCCCCCTGAGGTCAATGCCCCCTCCCCATTTCCAGGTCAGCGCCCAGTGCGGCAACACAGGTTGCACCGCTCTAAAGTCGGTCCTTCTTAAAACATTGATAATAAAGGTAGATGAGCATAAGTAATGCAGACATTAGTTCCTTGATTTTTGTTCCTTGAAATTCACGATATTTTATATTAATTGATTATGGGCCTCATTCTGACCCTGGCAGATGGCGGAGGCCGTCCGCCAGGGTACCGCCGCTGAATGGCTGCACCGCGGTCAAAAGACCGCGGCGGCCATTCAGACATTTCCTCTGGGCCGGCGGGCGCTCTCCAAAAGAGCGCCCGCCGGCCCAAAGGAAATGCCCCTGCAACGAGGACTCCGGCTCAGAATTGAGCCGGCGTAGTTGCAGGGGTGCGACGGGTGCAGTTGCACCCGTCGCGTATTTCAGTGTCTGCTTAGCAGACACTGAAATACTTTTCGGGGCCCTCTTACGGGGGCCCCTGCCGTGCCCATGCCATTGGCATGGGCACGGCAGGGGCCCCCAGGGGCCCCGCGGCACCCCCTACCGCCATCCTGTTCCTGGCGGGCGAACCGCCAGGAACAGGATGGCGGTAGGGGGTGTCAGAATCCCCCATGGCGGCGCAGCAAGCTGCGCCGCCATGGGGGATTCTAAGGGCAGCGGTAAACCGGCGGGAGACCGCCGGTTTGCCTCTTCTGACCGCGGCCGAACCGCCGCGGTCAGAATGCCCTGCGGGGCACCGCCGGTCTGTCGGCAGTGCTCCCGCCGACCCTGGCCCCGGCGGTCTTAGACCGCCGGGGTCAGAATGACCCCCTATGTGTGCTAAAGTGTTATGGTATGCTTATGCATTTGATTGTAACTCTATGGGCCTGATTACGACTTCAGCAGAGGGGATTACTCCGTCCCAAATGTGACGGATATCCCGCCCGCCGAATTACGAGCCCATTATATCCTATGGAACTCGTAATACTGCGGGCGGAATACCTGTCACATTTGGGACAGAGTAATCCCCTCCGCCGAAGTCGTAATCAGGCCGTATATGTGTCACACTTAATTTTACATCCCATTGGTTGCACGGTGTATGACAGTGAAGCATCAAATGTACTTGTATTGATTACTAAAATTATGGCAGTATACAAAACCATTACTGCATAGTTCTTTGTGGATATGCGATTATTTTGTACCACTAGTACCTAACTTTGTTGTTATCTGTCATCAGGTCAGCAGTCAAACTTCAGCCCTTTGTAATATCCCCTCAACAACCAGTCAATGTGTCTAGCACCACCCCTTAACTGGTACCTTATATGCTTTTGTCAATAATTATGTTTTAAGATGTTTTATTGAAGCTACAGAAGCTAATGTAAATTCTCTCTTCTTACTTCCAAGATGGGTCTCTACAAGGTCATCTTCAGAGCTACAGTGTCAACAAGTACCAGATAAATGGTAGGTTTTCCTTCTGTGCCATGTTAGTTTGTATGATAATAGAAAACACAGGGGCCCATAATAATGAGGGCCTTGCATCGCTGTTCTTCACTTTTTGTGACGCACCGGTGGTGCAAACAACAAAATCATATTTATGAGCCCATACAAAGCCACTTTGCGTGGCTTTGAATGGCCTCATTAATGTGGAGTAAGGCAAGGCAGCTTAAATTGCTGGGGAGGCATTCCATGGGCATTGCAGTGGGTGTTCCCATGCAACACTCATGGATTTTGATGGATCCCCAGATTTACAAAACCTGGGATGAGCCAAAACCTTGCACCTTCCGAGGTGAGGCACAACGAGGAATAATATCACTATTTCTCCTTGTTTTTTCATTTTTCTGTGCTGCATTTTGCAGCACACATAGAAAGAGGAAAAGCCCCCCTTGATTGCTTCTGTGCAGGCAGGTGCCCCTTCCTGCACAAAAACAATCCTGCACGCAACTCAGGCATCCTTGCACCATGGTGCAAAGGTGCCCGTGTTTGTGCTAGGCTGCCAAAATGGCACCAGGCCAGGGGGAAAGGGCAGGAAGGCATTGTATGCCATAGGTACAGCACATTCCTGCACTTTCCCTGTGACGGAGGGCAGCAAAGCAAGGTAAGAGTACATCAGTCCTGCTCAGAAGTGTTGAAACTGCTACAAGCTGAGCAAAAGTAAAAGCTGTGTAGGTTCTCGAAGTAGCAAAATAGATTGCTTCTACCATAAAGCATTGGCCGAAAAGTGTTTTTGTTTGCACTTAAAGGTTTGCACTTAAAAGTAGAGTTTAAATATTTTTTAGCATCACCATCAGCCAACTCCATGACTCCACGAAATCCTGAAAGTGCCTGTAACTTGGATGAAGGTGCATTTGCTGTGGTCCATCTCTCTAGAAAAAATCCTGCCATGCTGTTTTCAGCTCTGTAAGGCTGCAAGGACTGGACCGTGAAAGCACTCTTGGCACCATTTTAGCCAAGGTAACTTGCAGTGCAGGACTGATCTGAACATTTTTCGGTAGCGCAGATTTTGCTTTCCAGTCCAGACTTCCCCAAATAAGAGTTGTCACTGGCTGGGTAAACACAAAGGGAGTTCAAGCTCTGGTCCTCATTGATACCAAGTGACGTCCGTTATTTTTCCCCACATTTGAATCAGCAAGCATTGTGAGTAAGCTCAGCTGTCTCCAGGGTTATCGGGTGTGGTCTTTTGAGGAAAGTTTGAATAAATGGGATCAAAAGGTGCATTTTATACCACATCTTCACATTAATTTGTGAAAAAGAGTCCCATTGAAAGTGCACTTATAAAATATTCCAATACTTTCATGGTGTGCTAACTGAGCCTGGCCCTTTACCTGTCTTAAGCTAATGTAGAATAGTGGCAACATAGTGCAATAAATAAAACAGGCAGTTTAGGAAATGCAGTCTTACATGCCTAATTTTTTTAATTAAAACATGTTTATCATGAGTAACCAACTTTTCACTTTTAGTAAGCAGTTGCCCAGTACACAAACATCAATTTAGCATTCTTATCACATGTACTAGTGCCATATATTAATAAACTGTCTTAGTAATGTTTCATTATCTAAAGTCATTGATGTCCCAATATGACAAGAATTACTACTAATATGTGAGGGCCAGCAGCATATCAAATTGCATTGGGCACAATCCTTATGCCTTGAATGACCCCATAAAGACAAGAAATACAATCTGTTCACAAGGGACAGTAGACACTATCTTGCCACAAATGGCCACAAAATGCCCAGAATTCGCCACCAATTTGCCACGGGTTGCAACAGAATGCCAACAGTTACCACAAAAATGCCTGGATCAACATTTTGCCCAGGAGGAGCACCATCCTACTGACATATACCAACAATTAGGGCATCATTTTTCCCATGGTGTGCCCCAAAATGCAACCAATATGCAAAGGTAGACCTCGAATGCTGTGAATTACCATCAATGTCCCAGAGAGAGCATTTTGCAAAGAAAGATCACCATCCTACCATGGATGGCCCTACAATGTCAAGAATTATCACCAATATTCTAGGGGCAGTGTTGCAACCAGAGTGAACACCATGCTTGCATGGATGGCCTGAAAATATTAGGCATTGCCGGCAAATATTTGAGGGCAGGAACCAGCCAGTGCACATGTGTACGATTACAGAGCCATTAAAATACCTCATTCTTCTCACACAGACTATGGCCCTCATTACAACCTTGGCGGTCGGTGTTAAAGCAGTGGTAATACCGCCAACAGGCCAGCGGTAAAAAAAAATGGGATCACGACCATGGTGGAAACCGCCAACATAGACAGCCACTTAAACACTCTGACTGCCACGGCAGTAGAAACAAACACTGCGGCGGTAATCACCAACAGACAGGCGGAACACAATGTACCGCCCACTGTATTACAAGGCACCAATCCGCCACCTTTTCCGGGGCGGTACCAATGCCATCAAAAGCACGGCAGAAACAGTACACAGAAGGGAAACCACTCACCTCTCGACACCCAACAAGGAATCAGGACGCCATGGAGCCCGAACTTCAGGTGCTACCAATGTTGGTTTACCTTCTCTTCTACCAGAAGCAGATACGACAGCGGCGACAACCACAGTGAGTACTGCACCTAGCACACAGGGGAGGGGGGAGTAAAAAGAGAGTGACACACACATGCAACACGCAACACCCCCACCCCCACCCTCACCCACAACACCATGCACACAAATACATGCCGCAGCATTACATATACACCCCGTAACCCCCTGGAAGAACGCAAGGACAAAAGGAAATGATTGTAACAAGTGTAATCATCGAAAATTCAGATATGGAAACAGGTCTGTAACAGATCAGTATATACAAATATGTGCAGCAAGTACACAAGTCTGGATAGTGTTCCAATCATTGTCCGTGGACCCGTGGTCCCAAAATGCATGGGCGAAGCCCACACATGATACCTGACTGTGAACGACGAGAACACTGCTGGGGCATCAGGTCGAAAATAAACAGGCACCTCAGGGGGAAGGGGAGGGGGGGCACCTCAGCCGGATGAAGGGACGACACCACTGCGCCACAAGGGGGCTCTATGCCCACTGCTTTATCCTGGGGAGTGCAAAGCCACAGTCTCTCAAGTCTCTCAAGTGGGTGGTTTGCCCACTGCTTTATCCTGGGGAGTGCAAAGCCACAGTCTCTCAAGTCTCTCAAGTGGGTGGTTTGACCACTGTTTTTTCCTGGGGAGTGCAAAGCCACAGTCTCTCAAGTCTCTCAAGTGGGTGGTTTGCCCACTACTTTATCGTGGGGAGTGCAAAGCCACAGTCTCTCAAGTGGGTGGTTTTCCCTATGCTTTATCCTGGGGAGTGCAAAGCTGCAGTCTCTAAAGTCTCTCAAGTGGGTGGTTTGCCCACTGATTGGTCTTGGGGAGTGCAAAGCCACAATCTCTCAAGTATGTGACATGTTCCACTGGTTCTGGAGGGGGCTTAGTGCCCAGAGTGTTTCATCCTGCCAAGGACTGGTGTAGCGGATGCTGTTCTCCACTGGTTCTGGAGGGGGCTTAGTGCCCAGAGTGTTTCATCCTGCCAAGGACTGGAGTAGTGGATGTATCTCTCCACTGGTTCTGGAGGGGGCTTTGTGCCCTGAGTGCTTCATCCTGCCAAGGACTGAGGTAGTGGATGCTGTTCTCCACTGGTTCTGGAGGGGGCTTAGTGCCCAGAGTGCTGTACATGCTGTGTGGCAGGTCCCATTCCCTCACCTGGGTGTGTATGCCACGAGATTGCCTGGGAACAGGTAGCATGATACTCCATGGAGTCAGATACACACTCCTTCCTGCTGCGACTTTGCCTGCCAACTGCTGGTACTAACAATGCTGGTTGTGGTGCCTCACGTACGCTGTGCAGAGTCCAGGACGTCTCCTGCAGCCTCGGACGGCTGTCCACTGGAAATGTTGTCCATGTCGGCTGTGGTGGCACTGTCTGTGCACGTCGCTGGGCTGGTGGCGGTGGCAGCGGCGGTGTCTGTGGTTGAGATGCTGCCAGTGGTGCATGTGCCAGCACCTGTGGAGGGAGACAGCAGGACGTCTCCTGCAGCCTCGGACGGCTGCCCACTGGCGATGATGCTAGGGACTGTTGCAGAGGGAGCAGACGTGCAGGTGGCGGTGCAGGTGGCGGTGCAGGTGGCGTTGTCCACCGCCATACAGGTTGCTGCTCTGTTTGCCAGAAGGGGTGACACCAGTCCCTCAGGCTCAGGCTCCGTGCACTGTGCTGACTTCCCCTAAGCCTTGTGTCCCTTCCCCACCTTGGAAGTGGCTGCTGGGACCTTGGCACTGTCCCCTTTTGGCTTGGAGGAGGCCTTGCTTGTTGGTTGGTGTGGCTTTTCCCTACAGCATGTGGGCACCTTCTTCACCTTGGCAGGTGGCAGAATGGGCTGATCCGTGGCATCGCTAGGTGGCACACTGGCAGCCCTGATGGGTGTCACCTTCGATGTTCCCACACTTGCAGGGACCACAGTGCTCGAGGATTTGGTGGCTGAGGTGCTGGGCTGGGCTGGGCTCTGGATATCCTGGCCCTAGGGGAAGGATGGGGGGGAGGTGTAGGGAATAGGTCAATGTTATCCAGAAAAAGTTTTTTAGACACACTGGGAAGGGAAGATGGAGGGGGTTTGGGAGTGGAGGAAGAGGTAGTGATTGTAGGAGGTGTACGTCTGCTGAGTTTGGGTGAAGGTGCATGGGCTGAAGGCTGTTGTGAGGTGGATGGCTGTTGAGTGGGTGTGTGCCTGCGTTTGTGTACTTTGGAGGAGGGCTCACAGACACAGTGGGAGAGGACACAGGGGACGTGTGAATGGTAGTGGGGGTGGTGATTGCACGTGAGCGGTGTGTGGTGATGGGCGTGCTGGTGATGGAGGTAGTGGCTGAGGATGTAGTGCATGCAGGTGTGAGTGGAGATGTGACTGGGAGGGAAGAGGAGGACGTGGAGGAGGGGGACACAGTGGAGACAGTGGATGTTGGTGTGTCTGCATGGTTATGGTGCTTGTGGGATGTGTAGTGCTTATGTTTGCCATGTCCACTCTTGTGTGTTGATGAGTGTGCATGCTGGTCTGATGGTGTGCTTGGGATAGGCTGAGGTACAGGGGATTGGGTCTGGGTAGTGGGTAGTGGAAGTTGGAGGGGGGAGGCTGGACACAGGGACAATGGCTGCCATCAGTGCTGAGGCCAGAGCCTGAAATGCTCTCTGTTGGGCTGCCACACCAGAATGAATGCCCTCCAGGTATGCATTTGTTTGTTGCAAATGCCTCTTGACACCCTGGATGGCATTCAAAATGGTTTCTCATGGTCAATAGCCTCCTCACTGAGGGCAGCAGGCTGACTGGGGCAGGGCCTGAGGGGCCAGGGGCGAAGAAGATGCCCACCTTCCTGGGTGAGCGGGAATGGGAAACACGCTGAGGGGCTGCTGGGTGGGCGATGCTGGTTGTACATGTTGATGCTGTGGGCACAGAGGTGCCCGCCACCGCAAGGGAGCTCCCATCAGAGGATGAGTCGCTGTCGCTGGTGTCTCCTCCTGTCCCCGTTGTGGAGCTCCCCTCGCCCTCCGTCCCGCTGGTGCCTTCAGACTCTGTTAATTCACCCTCCAGGGCCATGTGGGTTGCAGCTCCCTCCTGCTCCGGTGCCAATGCTCCTCCGCCAGATGATGCTAATGCACACAAGGACAGGGTGACAAAACAAAAAGGGGGGGAAAGACAGAAGAGACACATGGTTAATGCCTGCAACACCACTACCGTTGGCGGACACAACACACAGGGAGCAGCCCTATGCACTAGCCCACGCACTAACAGTTCAGGGGAAAAGCACATGCCCATGGGGGACTCTGCCTAGACCCATTTGATGTACACCTGGAACCCACCGGAGCCAGACTAGGTGTAGAGGGCCACTACCACTTTTGGGGTTGGATTGGCACTGGGCCTGCAAAACAGTGGATCTACCTTGGCGCGTCTGCCCTGGCCTAGAGGAACCCACAGCCCACTTCCCACACACAGAAACCTCATACAGCACGCAGAGTCAGCTGAATAAGACTGTACTCACCCCCTTGTGGCTGCTGTGATGACCTCAAGCACCCATCCAACTCAGGATATGCCACCGCCAGGATTTGGTACATCAGGGGGGTCATGGTGCGACGGGCACCCCTTCCACTTTGGGAGGCCATCCCCAGCTGGGCCTCCGCCGTCTTCTTGGTCCAGTGGTGCAGGTCCTCCCATCTTTTGCGGCAGTGGGTGCTCCGTCTATGGTAGACCCCCAGGGTCCGCACTTCCTTGGCGATGGAACGCCAAATACCCTTCTTCTGGTGGGCGCTGACCTAGAGGAATAGTGAAGTAAGAATGGATGTTACTCCCCCGTCCGGTTCTTCTTACTCATTGGCCCCAAACCTCCCACCCTGGCCCAGAAAAACATACACTCACCATCCTCACATGCTGGCCTCTGCCCCCCCGTCTCTTCCATCCACGGCACTCCATACATTCATGTGCCATGCATCATGCTCACAGTGTACTCACCTGTTTGTCTGGAGGACCGTAGAGTAGCGTGTCCTGGGGGAGGACCCCATCCACCAGTTTCTCCAACTCCTCCGTAGTGAAGGCAGGGGCCCTTTCCCCAGACACTGTAGCCATTGTTGCTTCCAGACTCAGGTCACAGCAGCACTTGCAGTGTAGGTCCTCTCCTGTTAAAGGTCAGGTATCAAGTGAGTGAACAGATGGAAAATGGCGGTCATGTCAAGGGTGGTGGGTACCATCACAGCCGGCGTACATCATCATTGGCTCCAGGAACTCATAGGGCCCAATGATAACCAATGCTGAATTGCACCACGGTCTTCAACCGCCTACTGCGACGCTGCACAATGCCAGTGCAGTTACCTAATTTCCCCTTGTCCCTCCTTACAGGTCAGGCAGCTGCCATTTCAGGGGGGCACATGGCAGGGCAACTAACTGCGTCACAGCAAGTTTGGCCAGGAATACGGACAGACAGCGCCACACACCTATTACATCACGATTGTTCTAAACAGCCTTGTGAAACCTATGTGGTGTATGACCCTCTGCTCACCATTCTCCTCCATAGGGCACTTCCGCTGGGGCATGTGATGAGATGGCATCATCCTCCGGTATACAGACCCCTGGTGGACCTGTCGACAATAGAAGACAGACACATCATTATCACCTACAGACTTGGGTTGGGTTGGAGCCAGACCTGATGTCAGCTATCCGCCATCCCACAGGAATCCCCCCTCTAGTGCAGGTCCTGTAGTGATCCATTTCCTGGCCACTGGGTCCTTTCAAACAACAGTGGCCATGGCATCAGGGATGTCACAGCCAATGTTCTCTTACGTGTTGTCCAGAGTGTTGTCTGCCCTTCTGAAATACATGCGCAGCTACATCGTTTTCCCTCAGGTGGAGGATTTGCCCACAGTGAAAGGTGACTTCTATGCCCTGGGACATATCCCCAACATAATTGGTGCCATTGATGGTACACATGTGGCATTTGTCCCCCCCGCAAGAATGAACAGGTGTACAGATTCTGCAAAAGCTACCATTCTATGAATGTGCAGATGGTGTGTTTGGCAGACCAGTACATCTCCCATGTGAATGCCAAGTATCCTGGCTCAGTGCACAACGCTTACATTTTGAGGAATAGCAGCATCCCTTATGTGATGGGCCAACTCCAGAGACACAGTGTGTGGCTAATAGGTGAGCCCAAGGTCCCAACACAATTGACATAGGTGTCTGGGTATGGGAGAGTCCCTAAGGGTTGGAGGATGTCTAACAGTTGTCCCTCAATATTTGCAGGTGACTCTGGTTACCCCAACCTGTCATGGCTACTGACCCCAGTGAGGAATCCCAGGACAAGGGCAGAGGAACGCTACAATGAGGCACATTAGGAGGATAATAGAGCGCACATTTGGCCTCCTGAAGGCCAGATTCCGGTGCCTCCATCTGACAGGTGGCTCCCTATACTACTCTCCGAAGAAGGTGTGCCAGATCATCGTGGCATGCTGTATGTTGCACAACCTGGCTTTGCGACGCCAGGTGCCTTTTCTGCAGGAGGATGGGCCTGATGATGGTCTTGTGGCAGCTGTGGAGTCTTTGGACAGTGAAGAAGAGGAGGCAGAAGAAGAAGATATAGACAACCGAAATAACATCATCATGCAATACTTCCAGTGAGACACAGGTAAGAGGATGGCACTGCTTCTCTCATATCATACTACTGTAGGACATAGCATACATCTGCCTTTTTACCTCTGTGTATGGACCCTGACATGTCACTTTGGCTTTCCATTTCACAGATCTGAGTCCCACCTTCTGCCTTCTGCTATGTTTACTGCTGCCCAACAAATGTCTAACATTGGTATGTGAACATGAAAATTGACATTGCTATATTCCTGAGAGGTTGCAATTACACATTTGTGAAAGTACAGACTGACTCCAGATTCATTTGTGATTCTAGGGTGTTTATTTCTGTGCAAATAAGTGGAGGGGGCTGTGCAATGGGCTGGGGTGATGGTGGAGGAATGTCCATGGTAGAGTCCAGTCTAGTGGTCTCACAGGTGCATTGTCCAAGGGGGCATAGGAAGTGGAGTAATGGCAGTTCAAAGTTGTCAGGGTGACAAAGTGGGGCAAAAGGGTGACAATCAGGAGAGTGTTATTTTCTGGTGGGGGTCTTGGCAATGTTCTCTGTCTTGTCCTGGATCTCAGGGACCGTTTGCGGGGTGGTTCTCCTTCTGCAGGGGGTGGGGTGCTTGTGGCCTGTTGTTCCTGTGGCGGGAGCTCCTGTCCACTAGCGCCGACGGAGGTGGAGGGCTGTTTATCATCCAGGTAAGTGTCAGGGGGCTGTTTGTGTGCCACTGTGTCCCTCATGGTGTTGGCCAGGTCTGCCAGCACCCCTGCAATGATGACCAGGGTGGTGTTGATGGACTTCAAATCCTCCCTTATCCCCAGGTAGTGTTCCTCCTGCATCCGCTGGGTCTCCTGAAACTTGGCCAGTACAGTGCCCATGGTCTCCTGGGAATTATGGTATGCTCCCATGATGTTGGAGAGTGTCTTGTGGAGAGTGGGTTCCCTGGGCCTGTCCTCCCCCTGTCGCACAGCAGTCCTCCCAGTTTCCCTGTTATCCTGCGCCTCTGTCCCCTGAGCCATGTGCCACTGACCCCAGGTCCCTGATTGTCTTGAGTTGGTGGGTTTGCCTGGGGTCCCTGTAGTGGTGGACACACTGCTGATTGACGTGTCCTGGGGACAGAGGGATGGGCCTGCTGGGTGGGTGCTGTGCTGGTGTTTCCTGAGGGGGGAGGGTTTGTGGTGGTTTGTGACAGTGGCAGGGGAACCAACTGTCCAGAGGTCCCTGATGGGCCGGGCTGGTCATCTTGGTCCAGGCGTGCAGAGCTGCTGTCATCACTGTGGGTCTCTTCTGTGGGGGGGACTGGATATGTATGGCACCTCCTGTCCGGTGACTTTAGGTATGCATCCTGTTGGGGTGTAAATGCATAGTTATTGTATCTGTGTGTGCCATCTTGTGCAATGGGTGTGTTACCCTCTACTCCTGTGCTTGCATTATTGTTTTGGCCCTTGTGTGATTAGTGATTTTGGGGCCTGGCTGAGTATCTGTACTGGACATGCTTTGGTGATGGGTGTCTATGCAAGGGTGTTGCATGCAGGGCTTGGGATTGGGATGAATAGGTTTTGATGGTGGGGCATATGTGAGGTGTTGGAGTGATGGGGGTGAGGGTGAGGGTATGTGATGGCATGCAGGTGGGGTGGGGGGATATAGTAGTAAAGATATGACTTACCAGAGTCCAGTCCTCCTGCAAGGCCCTCAGGATGCAGTATTGCCAAGACTTGCTCCTCCCATGTTATTAGTTGTGGGGGAGGAGGTGGGGGTCCACCGCCAGTCCTCTGTATTGCTATCTGGTGCCTGGATACCACTGAATGCACCTTCCCCCATAGGTCGTTCCACCTCTTCCTTATGTCATTCCGTGTTCTTGGATGCTGTCCCACTGCTTTGATCCTGTCGACAATTCACCGCCATAGCTTCATCTTCCTAGCAATGGAGGTGTGCTGCACCTGTGATCCGAATAGCTGTGGCTCTACCCGGATGATTTCCTCCACCATGACCCTGAGCTCCTACTCAGAAAACCTGGGGTGTCTTTGAGGTGCCATGATGTGATGTGGGTAATGTGTGAGGTGATGTTTGTTGTGCTGTGTGATGTGTTGTGTTGGTGTGTGTTGTTTGAGGTGCGTGGATGTTATATGAGTGATGGTGTTGTGTGCCTGTGGATGCTGGTGTTCCAAAAATGTTGTTGTAAGGGGTTGTGGGTAATGTGGGTGTGTGTTTTACAGTGTTGTGGGTGTGTGTGTGTGTGGTGTGTGTATGTGTATCAGGTGGGTGATTTTTTAATTGTCCCATGTGGTATAGTTTTGTAAGTGTGTGTGTATTTTGAGCACAGCGGTGTGTACCACCAATGGATTACCGCGGTTGAAAGACCGCCACTTTGATTCGTGGGTCGTGATAGTGTGGGCGTCATCCTGCTGGCGTGACGGTGTGGGTTTTGGTATCGCCAGTTTATCACTGACCTTTGGTGAGGCGGACTTGTGTGGGTGTCTGTATTGTGGCGGATTACAAGATAATCTTGGCCGCCTTCAACACGCCGGTAAGCGTGATTTACCGCAAGGGTTGTAATGAGGGCCTATGTCTGTCAGCGCTCAATATACACAAACTGAGCGTAATGGTTTGGATGAGTTTTCCTTGCTGGCTAATATATACACAGTTTGTGGATGTTTTTTCCACTCTTTTTCTGAGAGTCTGAGGCTGGGGCTGACAGCTCCAGACTCTATCCAGACTCCAGACTCTATCTGGCTGAGGGAAAAAGTGGATTGGACAACATAGGAGCAACCAAATGGACGCGCCACCACTGCTGACCCTACTTCACATCACCTCTCCTGAAGCTTCTCTATCTTCTCCTCATGATCATTTTGCTACTAGACCAAGTAGGAACACAACAAGCAGGAACAGTTATGGGTCTGCAAGGGCTCATATTTTTTGGTCTTTGTTAGAGGCTGGGTATCGGTAGGGGTACGTACACACCTACCACTAACAGTACATCCCCAACACAGGCTTGTGCCCAGTCAAGGTCCCTCAAAGTAGCCCCTGGTTACACCCCTTGTAGCTTGGCAACGAGTAGTCAGGTTTAACTCAGGAGATTGGTAAGTAAAGCAGTTGAATACACCAATATAGTAAATTAGTAAGACACAACACACAATACAAATCACACACCAATTTATAAAACTAGTACATATCATTATCTTTAAAATGACATCAAAATGACAACTGTCTGATACAGTGAACCAGAGACACTGGACTGGACGGGACTCATTCAGGATTCCAGCCATCTGCAATGTAATACTTTTACACTTACTTACAGAAATGCAATAACGTGATCCACAACCCCAATCCAAGGTTCCGGAATCTCCGGGTTGCTCCTTGGGATGTTGGGACTACAATTCTCACAATGCACCTGGCCATATCCTTGCAAGTCCACTGAACACACTCCAGGTTGGGGACTTTTGTAGAAGTTGGTGCAGGGAAACTATTTTAATCTGTTTTCAGGGAGTCCTTTATGAAGCAAGGCAAAGTCATTTGGGCAGTGGTTCGAGTGTGCAACAGGCACGGTCCTTAAGTGTGCAGGTCTCTGGGATGCAAACCAAGGTTTCAGCAGAGCAGTCCTTCTTCTGGTGGTTTCAGGCAGAAGATCTGAATTCCAATACAGATCACCCACTTTTATTCAATCAGTTGGGGGACAGCTGGTGGACGTCCTTGTCCAATGAGCTGCAGGATGCCACCCAGAAGTATGACAACTTCCGCCAAAGTGTGGCATCTTCTTCTCATATAAAGCACTGCATTCTAACATTCCAAGATGGATGATTTTCCTCCAGGGGAATAAGATCTATCCTAATCAACTCCCCTGGGGTAGCTCATTTCAATTAACTCCTCCTCTGGACATCTGCAAATTCCTTTCCTAAGTCCACCATCTATCTGTGTGGTAATGGGTGAGAAAGCAGGCATGGCTGAATTCCTTTCTGTCTGGCTATATTTTTAAGCCCAAGCTTGATTTACCTAGCCCCCTTACTGGCCTGGCTTCACCATCTGCCTACCTCCTCCAGCAGATAACCTCTGCTCAGTGCAGGCCACATATCAGCTCATCAAAGCAGCCGGCTAATCCTGTTATAGATGACCAATCACGAGAGACCATTAGCAGGCTGGAATTTGGCTTACAGGAAAGAAAATCTTAGAACATATTTTCTGTATCAGTGATGCTAAATTCAACAATGGCAAGCTGTTGCATTTATCATTACCATTCATTTGAGTTTTTTCATGGCATTTGTAGCTTCTTCCTAGCCATACTTAGGCTTATGAAAAATATTTCCATTATAGCCTATGAAGCCAACTTTCTACAATGGATGAAAATGAAAGGTTCAGTGTTTCCCTCACCAGGGCATATAAAACATTTTATAATATCCCTGCTTCTAGTTACATAGCACACTACCACTGGGGCATCTATGTGAGATCTTTGGGGTGGCTTATATGTAAAAATAAGGTTGATTGCTACTTTGGAAATACCTTTAATTCCAAAGTCGAATGTGCATACATTTTAAATTTTAAAGGCAGTATGCAAGGCAGAGATGCCTTTAAAAATGACAGCAAGCACACAGCAGTGCACCCTCCAGTACAGGAAATCTACTGGGCCTCTCAACCTCCCTATCTTATTATATACTAGGGACTTATAGGTAAATTGAATCCCCCTTGCCCTAATATCTACTAGGGACTTACAGGGTCTGTCATTGCCAATTTGAATTATAACATTGTGCTATTTGACAATATACCTTTAATTCAGATCCATGGCCCTGGACCTGTTAAGAAGAGCCCAGGGCACAGTCAGGGTCATTTACCATCAGTATCAGTCAGAAACGCTGGGGTGAACATGCTAAAAGGGTGACTTTTTCACAGCATTTTTTTGAATTAATGAATCAGTATAATGATGGTCATTCGGAACATCACTGCATTGGCACCAGTGGTAAAGAAGGACCATCAAGACAGAAAAGGGACTATTTACTTTTGTGTTTGCATGTCAAAAGAGAAAGGGAAAAATAACTTTCCTTTTCTTCTTTTCATGCTAGGCAATGTCTTTTAAGAAGGAACTGACTTTTGTGCACACTTGGTGGAGAGCAGCTTAGTGGAAATAGGCTTTCAACAAATTGGTTACTGGTGCCTTTATCTTCATTGTTGGTATGCCTTCGTGCTCCTTTTCTGTCTGCTCTTCGAAAAGCTTTAGTCATGCCTTTCTTCTGCTCTCAAGCAGTGCAGACTCCACTGTTGACCTAGGGCTCTTGGGTCTGCTCAGGACACAACACAGACATAGCCAGTCTTTTACTTTAATGCCAAATAAAAAATAAACTCTGCACTGAAAGCAATATTGGGAAATACAACAATCCTTGCTCCATCATCTACCTTAACTGCTGGAGGATAAACGCCAATGTCACAGGGGGCCTGGATCGCACGGGTAGCTGGAGTTCTGCATGTAAAGCAGCCACAGAAAATATTTTTTGTAATAAACTAATTTTATTGTTTTTCCAGTATTATGCACTAGAAAAAACTGTGTCAGAAACATTTTCTTGCAGGCAGTAGGGTAGTTCAACATCACATCAGTGAAAGCTACATGACTCAGCATCTCAGTCATTGCAGTCCGTAAAAGGCCCACCACTTGCTCCACATTTTAAGAAATGTGTGAAGGTAGTCTCTTGCCACATAGATGGGTTCCTCCTGCTTAGTTCACCAGTCCCTGCCTGTATGCCAGCAGCCATAGCAGGTCCTGCGGTGGCTGTCCAGGTGCAAGCTAGATCACATTCACCCAGCAGTGTGCCCAGCACTACTA
This sequence comes from Pleurodeles waltl, assembly GCF_031143425.1. NCBI lineage: Eukaryota > Metazoa > Chordata > Amphibia > Caudata > Salamandridae > Pleurodeles > Pleurodeles waltl. The sequence continues at coordinate 1,081,194,789 of NC_090437.1, read as the reverse complement.
AAGAACGTTCCCTCCAAGGACCACCCAAGTCTTCAAGAAGTCCCAACAGTGCAACATGGGGGTAGGCATTATAGCGTGCTCTAGTTCTCGTGAGAGTATGTTGAAAGTTTCCCCACAGTACCGCACAATAATCGGACAGGTCCAGACCAAATGGAAGAAGTCTCACTGGACATGCAGGCAATTAAAACATCTCAAGGAATGGCATGTGCGGGCCTGCAAAAGTTGCAGTGACATACAGTAAGAAAGGTGCTTCAATTGTATTTCCCTTAGGTGGGAGGACATGGCCTGTACCAGTGGGATCATTTGACCGCCCCCCAGTCCTCTTTTCCAAGTTGCCCAACCTATCTTTCCCACTGTTCCTATAAGAGAATGAAGCAGTCTTGAACATTAATGACCAGAGTTTTATATATGCAGGAAATGACCCCTTCCCAAGGGGCATCTAGAGAGTTTTACTGAGGGAGTTCCTTCAGTTCAGTTCAGTGCAGTATGGCGATAGGGCATGACAGAGTTAGAGATATCTACAAAATTGACAGTTGTGGAGTTGGAATTCTACCTTCAACTCCTGAAAGGACTTCATGAGTGGGGCCCCATATGACATCACCCAACTGTGAAATAACTATGAGGTCCCACCTAGGGAAGCCTTCTAGCTATGCTACCTGTTCCAGCCATCGACCCTGCCAAAGATGAGTTTCCATGGTGGGCCTGTAGTCCCACTCCGTCCAGCGGATCGCTGATCTGCAGTTTAGAAGAACCACCTTTGCGAGCTCCATAGTAGAGCAAGGAATATGATCCCTGTCAAGCATGCCCAGTATTGCATTGCACCGCATCCCATACAGGAGACCTCAATCTGAAACTTGGAACCAATCATTAATAACTACTAATTACGATGCCCAATTGTACTGGCACAAGTCCGCTGCACCCAGCTCTTTATCATAGATTGAAAGCATTTTCTAAAGGTAAAATGTAAAGGAATCTCAGTAGGATCTTCATCTTGAAAAACGCAGCTTGCCCCAGTAGGTTAAGGGGCAGTTTGAAAATTACTAAGTTTATCCTCTTACCAATAAAAAATACAATGGAAGGTGTATTTATTCACGAATCAACGCAACAGCCCTTTTCTTTAGTGTCCTTTTTACTGTCACACGAGTCTATCACAACTAAAGCTGTCTCGAGCTAGACCGAAAAATTCTAAGCCAAGCCTCATCTACTATTAGAGTGAAGCTAAAAAACGCCTGCCGTCAAATGTCTTTCTCTGCTATAAAGTAAATGGTATGAAGACAGGACATTCAATCAATCAATCAAAGCATTTTGGAAAGTGCACTACTCACCCATGAGGGTCTCAAGGCGCTGATGGGGGTGCTGCTACTAATCGAACAGCCAAGTCTTGAGGTGTCTGCTGAAGGTAAGTAGGTCCTGTGTCTGTCATAGGTGGCTGGGAAGAGTGTTCCACTTCTTTGCGGCGAGGTGGGAGAATGATCTGCCGCCGGCGGTCATTCTGTGGATGCGTGGGATGGTGGCGAGGGTAAGGTCAGCAGAGCGAAGCTGTAAGGTCGTGTGTAGAAGGAGAGCTCTCTGTTGAGGTATTCTGATCCGGTGTTGTGTAGTGCCTTGTGAACATGGGTGAGGAGTTTGAACGTGATTCTCCTGTTGACGGGGAGCCAGTGCAAGTCTCCCAGGTGGGCTGTGATGTGGCTGGGATGGGGATGCCCAGGATGATGCATGCGGAGGCGTATGCGTTGCAGTCTTTTTTGGAGCTTGGCCATGGTTCCTGCGTAGATGGCATTGCCGTAGTCCAGTTTGCTGCTTACGAGGGTTTGGGTGACCATCCTTCTGGTTTCATTGGGGATCCATTTTAGATCTTCAGAAGCATGCTGAGGGTGTTGAAGCAGGAGGAAGAGATGGGTCATTGATAGCGATGATTCCAGGATGAATCCCAGGTTGCGTGCGTGGTCGGTGGGTGTTGGTGCGGTTCCCAGTGTGGCAGGCCACCAGAAGTCATCCCATGTGGAGGGAATGGAGCCGAGGATGAGGACCTCAGTTTTGTCAGAATCCAGTTTCAGGCAGCTGTTCTTCATCCATTCGGCGAAGGCCTTCATCCATTCATGGAGGATGGTTTTGGCGGTGGCGGGGTCCTTCGTGAGGGAGAGGATCAGCTGGGTGTCATCAGCGTGTGAGATGATGTTGAGGTTGTGAGATCGGGTGATGTTTGCGAGCGGCGCCATGTAGACGTTGAAGAGGGTCTGGCTGAGGGACAATCCCTGAGGTACGCCGCAGATGATTTTTTGGTGGCTTTGGAGTGGAATGGCTGAAGGCGGACTCTCTGAGTTCTGCCATTGAGGAAGGAGGTGTTCGAGTCCAGGGCTCTGTCAGGGATCCCTATGTTGTTGAAGTGTGTGTGTAGGGTGTGGTGGCAGACGGTGTCAAACGCGGCCGAGAGGTCCAGGAGGATGAGGGCCGTGGTTTCGCCGTTATCAAGTATGGTCCTGATGTCGTCCGTGGCAGCGATGAGGACAGTTTCGGTGCTGTGGTTGCTGCGGAATCCTGATTGGGATGGGTCCGTAGTGTTTTTCTCTTCAAGGAAATGGGTCAGTTGTTTGTTGACAATTTTCTTGATGACTTTTGCCAGGAAGGGGAGCAGGGAGATGGACCAGAAGTTCTTAAGGTCCCTTGGGTCTGCTTTGGGTTTCTTGAAGAGGGCGGTGATCTCAGCGTGTTTCCAGCACTCTGGGAAAGTAACAGTTGATGATCTTCCAGAGTTGGGGTGCGATGATAGAGCTTGCTTTGTTGAAGATGTGGTGAGGGCAGTGGTCGGATGGTGAGCTGGATTGGATGGTGTTCATGGTTTTGATGGTGTTGTTGTCGTTTATGTGGGTCCAGGAGAGCAGGAGGCTGGTTGGTGGTAAGTCTGTGGTGTCGGTGGTTGACAGGGAGATCCGAGTATTGAAGCTGTCATGGATGTCTGCGATCTTGTGGTAGAAGAAGGTGGGCACATAAATCTTTGGTTACCTGACTCCTTTAAAAAATGCCCATGTAGACCACTCTAATCTTTCTACTGATCTTCTAGCTGAATCAGGATAAACCTGGGTGCTTTAGTGACTTTTAGCCGGTCTATAATTAATAATATAATAAACAGTTTTTTGCTTTGCCTAGTCTATCCAGAAATCTGTTTACTTCCCCGCTTTCACCAAAAGGGTTTTAATACATTGGTCAAGGCTAGACTGCTCTGCCTATTATGGCAACACGCACTAGTTAGTTTTAGGATAATGTTGTTGAAAACAATACCTTGGGCATCGTCATAGTAGGAACTGGGCTTTTAAATACAGTTATATCTAACTGGAAATATTTGCAACACTGAATCATAGAATGTATATCTTAACCGCTTCTATGCCTTGGACGAGATGATCTCGTCCAAGGCTACAGTTCCCCTGTGCCTTGGACGAGATCATCTCGTCCAAGGCACAGGGGAACTTGGGGGAGCGCTAGCGCGCCCCCCGTGCACCCCATCTTCCCCCCAAGGCGGGGATGGAAGGGGAAGACCCTCCCCTTCCACCCCCCCGGCAATCCGATGACATCAGCGCGCGCACAGCGCGCTGACGTCATCTAGTGTTGGCGGGCGCGCTGGAAGCCATTTGCTTCCAGCGCGTCGAGGGGAGAGGACCGAAAAGGTAAGTCCTTTCCGTTTTTGGGGGGCGGGGGTGGTGAAAACAGACACGGGGGGAAAGGAAAGGGTTTTTCCTTTCCCCCTGTGCCTGTTTTCACAAGATTCCTGCTCCACGATTGCGGGCAGGGCCCGCGATCGTGGAGCAGGAATCTCCACTAGACCCCAGGGATTTTTTGTAATAGGTTTATTTTGGGGGCGACCCCTTGGGCAAGGGTCGCCCCCCTGGGGGGCAATTTTTTCAGTATTTTGCCCCCCCCCCTGGGGGCAGATCCGCCGATTTTTCGGCGGATCTGCCCCCAGGGGGGGGGGGGGGGCGAAAACCACTAGACACCAGGGATTTGATTATTTGTGTGTATTTTGGGGGCGACCCCTTGGGCAAGGGTCGCCCCCCCTGGGGGCAATTATTTTTTGTATTTGGCCCCCCCCTGTGGGCAGATCTGCTGATTTTTCGGCGGATCTGCCCCCAGGGGGGGCGAAAACCACTAGACACCAGGGATTTTATTATTTGTGTGTATTTTGGGGGCGACCCCTTGGGCAAGGGTCGCCCCCCGTGGGCAATTTTTTTTTTTATTTCGCTGCCCCCGGGGGGGGGGGGGGGCCAAAACCACTAGACACCAGGGATGTTATTTTTTGTGTGTATTTTGGGGGTGACCCCTTGGGCAAGGGTCGCCCCCCGGGGCAATTTTTATTTTTGTATTTCGCCCCCCCCCTGGGGGCAGATCCGCCGATTTTTCGGTGGATCTGCTCCCAGGGGGAGGCGAAAACCACTAGACACCAGGGATTTTATTTTTGGTGTGTATTTTGGGGGCGACCCCTTGGGCAAGGGTCGCCCCCCCGGGGGCAATTTTGTTTTGTATTTCGCCCCCCCTGGGGGCAGATCCGCCGAATTTTCGGCGGATCTGCCCCCAGGGGGGGGGCGAAAACCACTAGACACCAGGGATTTATTTTTATTGTAAAGTTTTTTTGGGGGGCGACCCCTTTGGCAAGGGGCGCCCCACTGGGGGCTATTTTTTTTGTATTTCGCCCCCCCCTGGGTGCAGATTGCCAATTTTTGGGCTGATCTGCCGCCAAGGGGGGGGGGGGGCGAAATCCACTAGACACCAGGGATTTTGTTTTTATTGTTTATTATGGGGGCAACCCCTTGGGCAAGGGTCGCTCCCCTGGGGAGCTATTTTTGTTTTCTGTTTCGGCCCCCCCGATGGCAGACCAGCCATTTTTTGGACGATCTGGCCCCCGGGGGGGTGGAAGCACACTAGGCGCCAGGGATTGTGTGGTGTGTGTGTGTGTGTGGTGTGTGTTTGGGGGCACCCCTTGGGCAACGGTCGCCCCCCTAAGGTGGGGAAAGTTCGTATTGGCCATCTCTGCCCCTATTTTTGTAGGCCCATCTGCCCCCAAGGAGGGCAGAAACCACCAATATGGCAGGGATTTTTTTGTTTTGTTTTGTATTGTGCTGGGGGTGACCCCTTTGGGAAGGGTCGCCCCCTAAAAGGGGGCACAGAGGTGTTGCCCATTTCTGCCCCCCTTGGGGGCAGATTGGCCAATTTTTTTACGCCCATCTACCTCCGAGGGGGGCAGGATCCACTTAGGTACCAGGGACAACTTCTAAGTTCTTGGTGGTGTCTTGGTGGTGGGGTGTTTGTCAACTGGCAAAGTATTTGTATTTGTGATTATAACAATTTATTTCTTCTTTTTCTTCTAGTTCAACGCTTTTGCTTCCTTTGCTGTGGATCTCTGCGATTTTGGCAGTAGTTGTCCTGCGGTTTGCATAGTTGCATGTTTTAGGTAAGTGAAAGCAATTTACTCCAAAGGAGTATTGTTGACATGCCTGAATGACATATTTGTAGGTGGTGTACTAAATGCAGTATTGTGTGTTTGACATTGTCCTTAGATTTGAGCACAGTGATGTTTGTGTTGTCATATGTCTAATTTGCTTTTTTCTTTTTTCTTTTTAGTGGGATATCATTGGTGATTGCTGTGTCTGTGCAGAGTAGTTGCTTGGTGAGTAGCTTTTTCAGGCAAGTGAGTGGTATAGTTTTTTGTAGTACATAACTCTTTGTGATAAAGCTACACTTTGTTTATTACTTATTTTAGTGCTAGTTGTTGTTGGCAATCCATTTGTTGTTAGGATCATGGCTAGCTGCAAAGTGACCGCTCAGCAGGTTGTTCGCATGCTCTTTGAGTCGTCTTCAGACCATGATTACGACACTGACTCTGCATCTGAGGCAGAGGAGGAAGCAGGAGATTCTGGAAGTGAGTTTTCTGTCCGAGAGTATTCTTCTGATGAGGAAGCTACTCTCAGTGCAGATGAAGGGCCTGTGTTAGAGGAGGACATTGATGTGCCAAGAGTGCAGCAGCCTGGGGCTGAAGGGTTTCCCATTAGAAGACCTGACACCTGGATTGCCCCAAACATGGAGCAGCCACAGTTACCTGCATTTACTGGTCTCCCAGGGTGTAGAATTAATACGGAAAACTTTTTGCCTGTCCATTTCTTTCACTTGTTTATGGACGATGTATTTTTGGAAGAGATTGTGGAGCAGACAAATGTGTATGCAGAGCAATATTTGCGGGACAACGCTGCCAGACTTAAGCCTCAGTCTAGAGCTACTCAGTGGGTTCCCACATATCTGGAAGAGATGAAAAGGTTTTTAGGTTTGTCTTTTTTGACGGGGTTGATCAGGAATCCGTCACTGGCTTCTTATTGGTCTACTAGTCCCTTGATGGCAACTGCTATATTTCCTGCAACTATGACACGTAATCGGTATTTGCTTCTTCTTCGTATGCTGCATTTTGTAGACAATGCTTTAGCCTTGCCACAAGATCACCCTGATTGTGACCGCCTTTTTAAGATTAGGCCTGTCCTTGATCATTTTGTGGATCGGTTTTCAGAGGTCTATGTTCCAGGCAAAGAGATAAGTGTGGACGAGTCTTTGGTCCTTTTCAAGGGGCGTTTAATTTTTAAGCAGTACATTCCTAGTAAGCGGGCACGGTATGAGATTAAATTGTATCTGCTGTCAGAAAGCAGTACAGGATATGTGTATAATTTCCGGGTCTACACTGGTAGGGATTCCAGTATTGACCCTCCTGGTTGTCCGTCCACTTTTGGAGTTAGCGAAACAATTGTGTGGGAACTTGCTAGACGGCTGTTCAACAAAGGTCACCATTTGTACGTAGATAATTTCTACACTGGAGTGCAGTTGTTCAAGGAGTTGTTTAGGGTGGACACTGTTGCTTGTGGCACAATCCGTTCTAACCGGAAAGGCTATCCAAGGGAGCTTGTCTGTAAAAAACTTGAGAGGGGACAGTGCAGTGCCTTGCGGAATAATGAGCTGCTAGCTCTGAAATTTTCAGACAGGAGGGATGTGTACATGCTATCGACCATCCATGATGAGAGTACTTCCCCTGTGGCTGTTTGGGGTCAGGTTGTGGAAGTGCGCAAACCTGCGTGCATTTTGGACTACAATAGGCACATGGGTGGTGTTGATAGAGTAGATTAGAGGTTGGAACCTTACAGTGCTCTTCGTAAGTCTTATGTGTGGTATAAAAAATTGGCCCTACATTTATTTCATTTGGCAACTTTTAATGCCTTTATTGTATACAAGGATTGTTCACCTGAGTCAAGGATGACATTTGTTAAATTTCAGGAGTCGGTGATAGAAAGCCTTATTGTGGTGGAACCGGCAAGTGTTCCTAGAGTAGAAGTGGTGGAGGATGTGGCTAGATTGAAAGATCGGCACTTTCCAGATCACATTCCTCCCACTCCCAAAAAAGACATGCCCACAAAGAAATGTAGAGTATGTGCTCGGAGATCAATCCGGAGGGAGAGCCGGATGTACTGCCCCGAATGCCCTTCAAAGCCTGGGCTGTGTGTGCCCAGCTGTTTTAGAAGTTACCACACAAGGAAAAACGTTTGGGAAATACCGTGAGCGTAAGCTGTCTGTTTTATATTTTCATATGTTTCACGGTTGGCATCTCTGTCGTGTATTTAGTTAGAGCTTTTGTGTTTGTAGTTTTGTGCTTATTTTCTAATTAGTGGTTTCTTTGTTGTTTATAAATTAAAAAAGTGATTGCGGTGTGCGTGGGGTGGCGCTTGGTTGGCGGTGTGCGTGGGGTGGCTCTTGGCTGGTGGTGTGCGTGGGGTGGCGCTTGGCTGGCGGTGTGCTTGGAGTGGCGCTTGGCTGGCGGTGTGCTTGGGGTGGTGTTTGGCTGGCTGTGTGCTTGGGGTGGCGCTTTGCTGGCTGTGTGCTTGGGGTGCGCTTGGCTGGCGGTGTGCTTGGGGTGGCGCTTGGCTGGAGGTGTGCGTGGGGTGGCGCTTGGCTGGCGGTGCCAGCCAAACGGCAGTCCACACTCCCATCAGCTGGTGTGATTCTTGTATCAGGCATGTGGGCGTATGAAAGTGATGGGCCCTTGAGTGGCGCGGTCTGTCGATGTGAGTGTTGTAATGTGCTGGGCCCGTGGCTGGCGGTGTGAATGGTCTTGTGCGTGTCATGTATGAAAGGTGTGTGAATGGACTGTAAAGCGGTTGGTGCCTTGTCGCGGCTTTACAGCTCACGAGCTGTGAGTCATTGGTTCACTTTTTTGCCTTTCAGTTATTAGCAGTGCATTTCATTTTTGTGAAATCTCTTGTTAATAAAATTTGATCCACTGAACCATCACTCACCCTCGTGCCAAATCCAACCAGTATGAGTGCTAAAAAATGACAAAACCTGCTTGGCTGTAATCAGGCGTCGCAGCACACCTGTGACACGCTAGGTGCCTCGGGTGGGACCCCGATGATGAAGCATGCCACCAACTTGGTTGGTGGGTGAGGGGTCTTCTTCACATAACCTAAGTGTGTTTCTTTTCACAATTTTAGTGTTTGGCACATCACGGACGTATGTGCACACATCAAAATGATATATTACAAAAATACCTGTGTTTGGGGGGGAGGGCCCACCTATGTTTTTGGTCCTGGGTGCGGCCTTCATCTAGGGAAACCTACAAAACCCAGAAACTTTTTAAAACTAGACACCCCAAGGAGTCCAGGGAGGTGTGGCTTGCGTGGCTCCCCCAACATTTTCTTACCCAGACTCCTCTGTAAACCTCAAAATTTGCATAAAAAAGCATATTTTCCTGACTTTTCTTAGTAGGATCACCGCTACAGCACAAAATTCCTACTCCCCAGTTTTCCCCTCAGTCTCCCAAGTAAAATGACACCTCACTTATGTGGGTCCCCAAAGCAGAGTCCGTCTAAAGATGTATAAAAGACTATGCCCTTATAAACTCGCTGTGCTATCCCTTCTATCTCTTCAAGTTTTGGGCCTTATTCTGTTGCAGGCACCTGGCCCACCCACACAAGTGAGGTATCATTTTTATCGGGAGACTTGGGGGAATGCTGGGTGGAAGGAAATTTGTAGCTCCTCTCAGATTCCAGAACTTTTGGCACCGAAATGAGAGGAAAGGATGTTTTTTTACCCAAATTTTGAGGTTTGCAAAGGATTCTGGGTAACAGAACCTGGTCCGAGCCCCACAAGTCACCCCATCTTGGATTCCCCAAGGTCTTTAGTTTTCAAAAATGCACAGGGTTGGTAGGTTTCCCTAGGTGCCGGCTGAGCTACAGGCCAAAATCCACAGGTAGGCACTGTTTTCTTTAAAAAAATGGGATGTGTCCACGTTGCGCTTTGGGGCGTTTCCTGTCGCGGGCGCTAAGCCTACCCACACAAGTGAGGTATCATTTTTATCGGGAGACTTGGGGGAACGCTGGGTGGAAGGAAATTTGTGGCTCCTCTCAGATTCCAGAACTTTCTGCCACAGGAATGTGAGGGACATGTGTTTTTTTTGCCAAATTTTGAGGTTTGCAAAGGATTCTGGGTAACAGAACCTGGTCCGAGCCCCGCAAGTCAACCCTCCTTAGATTCCCCTAGGTCTCTAGTTTTCAGAAATGCACAGGTTTGTTAGGTTTCCCTAGGTGCCGGCTGAGCTAGAGGCCAAAATCTACAGGTAGGCACTTCGCAAAAAACACCTCTGTTTTCTTTCAAAAATTTAGATGTGTCCACGTTGCGCTTTGGGGCGTTCCCTGTCGCGGGCGCTAGGCCTACCCACACAAGTGATGTATCATTTTTACCGTGAGACTTGGGGGAACGCTGGGTGGTAGGAAATTTGTGTCTCCTCTCAGATTCCAGAACTTTCTGCCACAGAAATGTGAGGAACATGTGTTTTTTTTAGCCAAATTTTGAGGTTTGCAAAGGATTCTGGGTAACAGAACCTGGTCCGAGCCCCGCAAGTCAACCCTCCTTAGATTCCCCTAGGTCTCTAGTTTTCAGAAATGCACAGGTTTGTTAGGTTTCCCTAGGTGCCGGCTGAGCTAGAGGCCAAAATCTACAGGTAGGCACTTCGCAAAAAACACCTCTGTTTTCTTTCAAAAATTTAGATGTGTCCACGTTGCGCTTTGGGGCGTTTCCTGTCACGGGCGCTAGGCCTACCCACACAAGTGAGGTATCATTTTTATCGGGAGACTTGGGGGAACGATGGGTGGAAGGAAATTTGTGGCTCCTCTCAGATTCCAGAACTTTCTGCCACAGAAATGTGAGGAACATGTGTTTTTTTAGCCAAATTCTGAGGTTTGCAAAGGATTCTGGGTAACAGAACCTGGTCCGAGCCCCGCAAGTCACCCCATCTTGGATTCCCCTAGGTCTCTAGTTTTCAGAAATGGACAGGTTTGGTAGGTTTCCCTAGGTGCCGGCTGATCTAGAGGCCAAAATCTACAGGTAGGCACTTCGCAAAAAACACCTCTGTTTTCTTTCAAAAATTTAGATGTGTCCACATTGCGCTTTGGGGCGTTTCCTGTCGCGGGCGCTAGGCCTACCCACACAAGTGAGGTATCATTTTTATCGGGAGACTTGGGGGAACGCTGGGTGGAAGGAAATTTGTGGCTCCTCTCAGATTCCAGAACTTTCTGCTACAGAAATGTGAGGAACATGTGTTTTTTTAGCCAAATTCTGAGGTTTGCAAAGGATTCTGGGTAACAGAACCTGGTCCGAGCCCCGCAAGTCACCGCATCTTGGATTCCCCTAGGTCTCTAGTTTTCAGAAATGCACAGGTTTGGTAGGTTTCCCTAGGTGCCGGCTGAGCTAAAGGCCAAAATCTACAGGTAGGCACTTCGCAAAAAACACCTCTGTTTTCTTTCAAAAATTTGGATGTGTCCACGTTGCGCTTTGGGGCGTTTCCTGTCGCGGGCGCTAGGCCTACCCACAAAAGTGCGGTATCATTTTTATCGGGAGACTTGGGGGAACGCTGGGTGGAAGGACATTTGTGGCTCCTCTCAGATTCCAGAACTTTCTGCCACAGAAATGTGAGGAACATGTGTTTTTTTAGCCAAATTTTGAGGTTTGCAAAGGATTCTGGGTAACAGAACCTGGTCCGAGCCCCGCAAGTCAACCCTCCTTAGATTCCCCTAGGTCTCTAGTTTTCAGAAATGCACAGGTTTGTTAGGTTTCCCTAGGTGCCGGCTGAGCTAGAGGCCAAAATCTACAGGTAGGCACTTCGCAAAAAACACCTCTGTTTTCTTTCAAAAATTTAGATGTGTCCACGTTGCGCTTTGGGGCGTTTCCTGTCACGGGCGCTAGGCCTACCCACACAAGTGAGGTATCATTTTTATCGGGAGACTTGGAGGAACGCTGGGTGGAAGGAAATTTGTGGCTCCTCTCAGATTCCAGAACTTTCTGCCACAGAAATGTGAGGAACATGTGTTTTTTTAGCCAAATTCTGAGGTTTGCAAAGGATTCTGGGTAACAGAACCTGGTCCGAGCCCCGCAAGTCACCCCATCTTTGATTCCCCTAGGTCTCTAGTTTTCAGAAATGGACAGGTTTGGTAGGTTTCCCTAGGTGCCGGCTGATCTAGAGGCCAAAATCTACAGGTAGGCACTTCGCAAAAAACACCTCTGTTTTCTTTCAAAAATTTAGATGTGTCCACATTGCGCTTTGGGGCGTTTCCTGTCGCGGGCGCTAGGCCTACCCACACAAGTGAGGTATCATTTTTATCGGGAGACTTGGGGGAACGCTGGGTGGAAGGAAATTTGTGGCTCCTCTCAGATTCCAGAACTTTCTGCTACAGAAATGTGAGGAACATGTGTTTTTTTAGCCAAATTCTGAGGTTTGCAAAGGATTCTGGGTAACAGAACCTGGTCCGAGCCCCGCAAGTCACCCCATCTTGGATTCCCCTAGGTCTCTAGTTCTCAGAAATGCACAGGTTTGGTAGGTTTCCCTAGGTGCCGGCTGAGCTAAAGGCCAAAATCTACAGGTAGGCACTTCGCAAAAAACACCTCTGTTTTCTTTCAAAAATGTGGATGTGTCCACGTTGCGCTTTGGGGCGTTTCCTGTCGCGGGCGCTAGGCCTACCCACAAAAGTGAGGTATCATTTTTATCGGGAGACTTGGGGGAACGCTGGGTGGAAGGAAATTTGTGGCTCCTCTCAGATTCCAGAACTTTCTGCCACAGAAATGTGAGGAACATGTGTTTTTTTAGCCAAATTTTGAGGTTTGCAAAGGATTCTGGGTAACAGAACCTGGTCCGAGCCCCGCAAGTCAACCCTCCTTAGATTCCCCTAGGTCTCTAGTTTTCAGAAATGCACAGGTTTGTTAGGTTTCCCTAGGTGCCGGCTGAGCTAGAGGGCAAAATCTACAGGTAGGCACTTCGCAAAAAACACCTCTGTTTTCTTTCAAAAATTTGGATGTGTCCACGTTGCACTTTGGGGCGTTTCCTGTCGCGGGCGCTAGGCCTACCCACACAAGTGAGGTATCATTTTTATCGGGAGGCTTGGGGGAACGCTGGGTGGAAGGACATTTGTGGCTCCTCTCAGATTCCAGAACTTTCTGCCACAGAAATGTGAGGAACATGTGTTTTTTTAGCCAAATTTTGAGGTTTGCAAAGGATTCTGGGTAACAGAATCTGGTCCGAGCCCCGCAAGTCACCCCATCTTGGATTCCCCTAGGTCTCTAGTTTTCAGAAATGCACAGGTTTGGTAGGTTTCCCTAGGTGCCGGCTGTGCTAGAGGCCAAAATCTACAGGTAGGCACTTCGCAAAAAACACCTCTGTTTTCTTTCAAAAATTTAGATGTGTCCACGTTGCGCTTTGGGGCGTTTCCTGTTGCAGGCGCTAGGCCTACCCACACAAGTGAGGTATAATTTTTATCGGGAAACTTGGGGGAACGCTGGGTGGAAGGAAATTTGTGGCTCCTCTCAGATTCCAGAACTTTCTGCCACAGAAATGTGAGGAACATGTGTTTTTTTAGCCAAATTTTGAGGTTTGCACAGGATTCTGGGTAACAGAACCTGGTCCGAGCCCCGCAAGTCACCCCATCGTGGATTCCCCTAGGTCTCTAGCTTTCAGAAATGCACAGGTTTGGTAGGTTTCCCTAGGTGCCGGCTGAGCTAGAGGCCAAAATCTACAGGTAGGCACTTTGCAAAAAACACCTCTGTTTTCTTTCAAAAAATGGGATGTGTCTACGTTGCGTTTTGGGGCGTTCCCTGTCGCGGGCGCTAGGCCTACCCACACAAGTGATGTATCATTTTTACCGTGAGACTTGGGGGAACGCTGGGTGGTAGGAAATTTGTGGCTCCTCTCAGATTCCAGAACTTTCTGCCACAGAAATGTGAGGAACATGTGTTTTTTTTAGCCAAATTTTGAGGTTTGCAAAGGATTCTGGGTAACAGAACCTGGTCCGAGCCCCGCAAGTCAACCCTCCTTAGATTCCCCTAGGTCTCTAGTTTTCAGAAATGCACAGGTTTGTTAGGTTTCCCTAGGTGCCGGCTGAGCTAGAGGCCAAAATCTACAGGTAGGCACTTCGCAAAAAACACCTCTGTTTTCTTTCAAAAATTTAGATGTGTCCACATTGCGCTTTGGGGCGTTTCCTGTCACGGGCGCTAGGCCTACCCACACAAGTGAGGTATCATTTTTATCGGGAGACTTGGGGGAACGCTGGGTGGAAGGAAATTTGTGGCTCCTCTCAGATTCCAGAACTTTCTGCCACAGAAATGTGAGGAACATGTGTTTTTTTAGCCAAATTCTGAGGTTTGCAAAGGATTCTGGGTAACAGAATCTGGTCCGAGCCCCGCAAGTCACCCCATCTTGGATTCCCCTAGGTCTCTAGTTTTCAGAAATGCACAGGTTTGGTAGGTTTCCCTAGGTGCCGGCTGAGCTAGAGGCCAAAATCTACAGGTAGGCACTTCGCAAAAAACACCTCTGTTTTCTTTCAAAAATTTAGATGTGTCCACGTTGGGCTTTGGGGCGTTTCCTGTTGCAGGCGCTAGGCCTACCCACACAAGTGAGGTATAATTTTTATCGGGAAACTTGGGGGAACGCTGGGTGGAAGGAAATTTGTGGCTCCTCTCAGATTCCAGAACTTTCTGCCACAGAAATGTGAGGAACATGTGTTTTTTTAGCCAAATTTTGAGGTTTGCACAGGATTCTGGGTAACAGAACCTGGTCCGAGCCCCGCAAGTCACCCCATCTTGGATTCCCCTAGGTCTCTAGTTTTCAGAAATGCACAGGTTTGGTAGGTTTCCCTAGGTGCCGGCTGAGCTAAAGGCCAAAATCTACAGGTAGGCACTTCGCAAAAAACACCTCTGTTTTCTTTCAAAAATTTGGATGTGTCCACGTTGCGCTTTGGGGCGTTTCCTGTCGCGGGCGCCAGGCCTACCCACAAAAGTGCGGTATCATTTTTATCGGGAGACTTGGGGGAACGCTGGGTGGAAGGAAATTTGTGGCTCCTCTCAGATTCCAGAACTTTCTGCCACAGAAATGTGAGGAACATGTGTTTTTTTAGCCAAATTTTGAGGTTTGCAAAGGATTCTGGGTAACAGAACCTGGTCCGAGCCCCGCAAGTCAACCCTCCTTAGATTCCCCTAGGTCTCTAGTTTTCAGAAATGCACAGGTTTGTTAGGTTTCCCTAGGTGCCGGCTGAGCTAGAGGGCAAAATCTACAGGTAGGCACTTCGCAAAAAACACCTCTGTTTTCTTTCAAAAATTTGGATGTGTCCACGTTGCACTTTGGGGCGTTTCCTGTCGCGGGCGCTAAGCCTACCCACACAAGTGAGGTATCATTTTTATCGGGAGGCTTGGGGAACGCTGGGTGGAAGGACATTTGTGGCTCCTCTCAGATTCCAGAACTTTCTGCCACAGAAATGTGAGGAACATGTGTTTTTTTAGCCAAATTTTGAGGTTTGCAAAGGATTCTGGGTAACAGAATCTGGTCCGAGCCCCGCAAGTCACCCCATCTTGGATTCCCCTAGGTCTCTAGTTTTCAGAAATGCACAGGTTTGGTAGGTTTCCCTAGGTGCCGGCTGAGCTAGAGGCCAAAATCTACAGGTAGGCACTTCGCAAAAAACACCTCTGTTTTCTTTCAAAAATTTAGATGTGTCCACGTTGCGCTTTGGGGCGTTTCCTGTTGCAGGCGCTAGGCCTACCCACACAAGTGAGGTATAATTTTTATCGGGAAACTTGGGGGAACGCTGGGTGGAAGGAAATTTGTGGCTCCTCTCAGATTCCAGAACTTTCTGCCACAGAAATGTGAGGAACATGTGTTTTTTTAGCCAAATTTTGAGGTTTGCACAGGATTCTGGGTAACAGAACCTGGTCCGAGCCCCGCAAGTCACCCCATCGTGGATTCCCCTAGGTCTCTAGCTTTCAGAAATGCACAGGTTTGGTAGGTTTCCCTAGGTGCCGGCTGAGCTAGAGGCCAAAATCTACAGGTAAGCACTTTGCAAAAAACACCTCTGTTTTCTTTCAAAAAATGGGATGTGTCTACGTTGCGTTTTGGGGCGTTTCCTGTCGCGGACGCTAGGCCTACCCACACAAGTGAGGTATCATTTTTATCGGGAGACTTGGGGGAACATAGATTAGCAAAACAAGTGCTATTGCCCCTTGTCTTTCTCTACATTTTTTCCTTCCAAATATAGGAGAGTGTGTAAAAAAGACATCTATTTGAGAAATGCCCTGTAATTCACATGCTAGTATGGTCACCCCGGAATTCAGAGATGTGCAAATAGCCACTGCTCCTCAACACCTTATCTTGTGCCCTTTTTGGAAATACAAAGGTTTTCTTGATAGCAATTTTTTACTCTTTATATTTCAGCAAATGAATTGCTGTATACCCGGCATAGAATGAAAACGCACTGCAGGGTGCAGCTCATTTATTGGCTCTGGGTTCCTCGGGTTCTTGATGAACCTACAAGCCCTATATATTCCCGCAACCAGAGGAGTCCAGCAGATGTAACGGTATATTGCTTTCGATAATCTGACATTGCAAGGAAAAGTTACAGAGTAAAACGTAGAGAAAAATTGATGTTTTTTTCACCTCAATTTCAATATTTTTCTTTTTCAGCTGTTATTTTCTGTAGGAAACCCTTGTAGGATCTACACAAATGACCCCTTGCTGAATTCAGAATTTTGTCTACTTTTCAGAAATGTTTAGGTTTCTGGGATCCAGCATTGGTTTCATGCCCATTTCTGTCACTGACTGGAAGGAGCCTGAAAGCACAAAAAATTGCAAAAATGGGGTATGTCCCAGTAAAATGCCAAAATTGTGTTGAAAAATTGGGTTTTCTGATTCAAGTCTGCCTGTTCCTGAAAGCTGGGAAGCTGCTGAGTCTAGCACCGCAAACCCTTTGTTGATGACATTTTCAGGGGAAAAACCACAAGCCTTCTTCTGCAGCCACATTTTCAATTTTTTTAAAAAAAAACGAAATTTTCACTGTATTTTGGCCAATTTCTTGGCCTCCTTCAGGGGAACCCACAAAGTCTGGGTACCTCTAGAATCCCTAGGATGTTGGAAAAAAAGGACGCAAATTTGGCTTGGTTAGCTTATGTGGACAAAAAGTTATGAGGGCCTAAGCGCGAACTGCCCCAAATAGGCAAAAAAAGGCCTGGCACAGGAGGGGGAAAAGGCCTGGCAGCGAAGGGGTTAAAGTGATTCGCATTCACAGCACATTTAGAGAAAGGTAAATAATAACTCTGAATACTCCTCAAGCAGGCAACCTAATATTTATGCGTTAAGGTACGCTTACATAGTTTATTTTCCCATATGTTTTGTGGTATTTATGTAAGGGTACATATGCACGCATATTTATGCATTTATTGTTCATTTACATAAATGTGCATATTTGAAGGCTTTTCGTTTACATTTACATGGCAGACGTGTATGACCTAATGTTAGAAAAACTGGAACATTTACTTCTACTCACAGGGTCCTGTTATGTTACTTTGATATGTTGTGTAGATTTGTTAAGCGCACTTGCCAACCGCAAGGGTATCGAGGCACTGAGCAGGTGAGTAGAAGATGCCTATGCCCGGCTGTGTCTTCGATGTATTTTGGGGTTAGTTGAAAAACCAGGTTTGCAAATGGTTAAATAGCAGTCCTTAGTGGCGTTATCCATCAGATTTCAAACTATAGCAAAGTGAAGCAGGGACAATGGAGGAGTGGCAATGATCATTACACAAGAACTTAACTTCGTAACAAAGCCTGTGTACCAGTGTATAATCACCTGATATTCACTGAATGTGAACAACTGTTTTATTACCAACATCGCTTGTAGGATAAAACATCGCACCTCCTAAACCATGTTAGGTTGAAGTACCCAATGCCAGGCCAACATTTATGGGATGATAACAGTTTTAAATCTGAGAACCAGTCAAAAGGAGAATCTTTAATAGAACCACTTATCTATATCACTGCTATGCAGGGATACACAGCACTTTACCATTACTGAACACACAAACTCTTTTTCCCAGGACAAAACTATCAAATAAGGGTCAATCTGTTGAACATCCCATTTCCTCATCACTTTGTCCATTCTCTCTGCTTCTTTTTTAGTTCTCGCCTCCCAAAAAGCACACGTTGTCTGGATGCAAAGGACCAGCTCATTGCTTACCTTTGGTTGGCTTTATTATCACTCTCATTGGCTTGCTTTTTATATGTTGGCTTACTTTGGCTTGCCTTCCTCTTCTTGGATTTGCCCCTCACCCACAGCACTCTTTACTCTGTTCACTTTTAGGAACCTAGGGCCAAATGTACGAACACTTTTTCCCATAGACACAGAATGGGTAAAAACCTTTGCTACATCTGGCCCCTACTTTTTTAAGGTCGAGCGCGCAAGCTCTCTAGCCTGCTGTAATCTCTCTGTGCACTTTTAACCACATCCATTGCATGCTCATCAGTTTTGTTGGTTCGTGGGCCTTTGTTTTAAAAATCACTTGCTTTTATTTGTGAAAGGTATGTATACGTCATGCCTTTTCTGGTATATAGCTTTCCTTGAGCGCACCAGCTAATTACTGAAAACATACAAGGCTCCATGTTTTCCATATGGCTTCTGGACTACTTTTTAAAATTAAATTAAAATTTCCTATGAAGCGCAATCTCGGTGGGCAGTAGTCGAGAGCTTTGAATGAAATCGACCCTGTTACATGGATAATTGCACATTTGCTGATACGTTTGACGGCGAGCAAACTTCTGTTTCCTTCATGCTCATGGCATGGTGCTTTAAATCGGCTAACTTATGTAAAACTGTATTAATTTTCATTTTCAATTTATGTGGCAATAAAAGTCCGGTTAGGACTTTAAAACGTTAATAATTCTAAGTTGACCCATTGCATTGCAAATGCTTGTTTCTTTTTGGTTAAGCAATCCATGAAACTGCAACTCTCTCTTTTTGGTGCTTTCCTTTCCCCCAAAGGCTTCATTCTGTTCTCGCTCTCCTGTGCTGCTCACTTTCTCGCTCACATGTTTTTCTCTCTCACCCTCTGTTTTACTCTCTCCCACCTGTGCTTCTTCCCTCGCCCCATGCTGCTTTTTTCTTTGCATGCTTTTCCCCACACCCTTGGTGTGCTGATTCCCCCCTCACTTGGCTTTATTTTTATTTTATCCCTCTCCACCCACTCCACCATTGCCCCACAGTCCTTTTTCTAAAAATATTTTATGTTTTTTGTAGAGCCTGTAAGCAAACTGGTTCTGGTCCAGCCCACATTTGAAAAATTACTTCAGTTTCATTTTTTTAATTTACTGATTTGCTGATTCCCTCCTATGGGGTTCTGCGGGGCTCTCTGGTCTCGACAGCAAAACACTAGGTTAAACCAGAGCTCAAAACGAAAAGGACCTAAAAAACAATTGTGCCACATAAAAGGCTTCCCCTAGCGGGTCAGAAAAAACACTTGTATAGGATTGGAGGTCATTGTATCCCACAAATTCACCTCTTCATATAAACTGCTAAAGCTGTTTCAGGGTTTACCAGCCCGCTGTTCCCCCTGAAACATACATGCCAGAGATAAAAATGCAGCTGTTTTGTCCTCGGAGACCACCCAATTTCTCTGATTGCTTTTGCATAAAGTACCTGGGCAAATAATAAGGCAATTATGTCCCACAGTTTCAGATTATGCCAGCCTGCACTTCCCCCTGGTACATACATGTCAGAGAAAAAGCAGCCGTTTTGTTCCTGGAGACCACCCCTTCTCTCTGATTGCTCTGCCATAAAGTATTTTTGCAAATAATAAGGCGATTATGTCCCACAGGTCTGTCGCCTTTCATTAGGTGCCTTGGGTATTTAAAGTACTCTTGTCGTTTTTAAGGTGCACTGTCATACTGCTCACTTAAAGGCATAGTCCCCAGAGCTTGCCACCGTTTTTACTTCATATTCTGAACCTCATTTATGGAGCCGGATGCTGGGCACTCTGCATACTGAATGAGTCTTCCTGGTCTGGAAGGGTAGCGGGCCTGACACTTACATTTCAAAGGCTAGTGGCCTGCCCTAACAAAATGGACTGCCAAACTCCCTACTGGGACCCTGGCAGACAGACCTGTACTGAAACGGGAACATGTGCACTTCTAAACCACTGTTTAAAGTCTCCCCCTCTTCAAAGGCATTTTTGGGTGTATAAACTGGGTCCCTGACCCTACCAACTCAGACTCTTCTGGACCTGAACCTGCAATCTGTGAAGAGGAACTGTCTGATTGCCCAAAGGACTCATCTGGATTGCTTTGCTGAGAAGGACTGCTGCCCTGCTGCCCTCTGACTTTGCTGAGAAGTGCTCTCTAAGGGCTTGGATTGAGCTTGATTCCTGTTTTCTGATGTCTCAGGGCCAAAAAGACTTCATCTCTTCCGGAAATTCCCTGTGCACTAAAAATCAATGCACAACCTGTCTGAAACGATGCACAGCCATTTGGCGACCGAGAAATCGCTGCACAACTGAGCCGGAATGCAGTGCCTGTCTTGTGACCGGAAATTCAATGCACAGACCTACTGGAAAAACACACAGCTGAACCAGAATGTCACAGCCAATTCCTCACAATGCCTGTGACTTCTTTCCGCACACCCAGGATTTCCCCCCATCGTCCCTGGGTGTCAAAAAGATCCCCACATTGCAGTGATGAACCAAGACTGCACACCAAAAAACGACGCAAAGCCCCTTGCACCATGGAAAGAAACTATGCATCATCTGTGCTGCATCTGAAAATCTGACGCACACCCTATTTTTCCACACATCTCCTCCGCTGTGGTCTCTGTGCATGTTATTTTCGACACAAACCAGGTACTTTGTGTAAACAAGAGACAACTATTGATTTTTATGGTTTAAGACTCTTTATAAACTCTCAAAAGTGATATCTCAACTTGTGCTTATTGGATCTTTATAATTTTGACCTTAATTTAATCAGGTAAATATCATATATTTTTCTAAATCTGTGTGGTGTATTTGTGTGTTGTTTTCAATGTGTAACTGTATGATTTATTGCAGAAATACTTTCCACATTGTCTTCTAAGTTAAGCCTGACAGCCTTGGCTCAGTGCCAAACTACCAGAGGTTGGGCACAGGATAATTTGCATTGTGTGTGGCTTATCCTGAGTAGGATTTTGGTCCCTACTTGGACAAGGTTGTATACCTCTGCCAACTAGAGACCCCATTTCTAACAGCACCTGATTGTTGTCCGGGGGCGTGGCCTCTACGGATCCGGCTGGACCACAGGCTGAGAGGTGATGGTAGGGATGCCCCCCGACGCGTAGGCTCTTAGGGTTCATGCTGGGGTTCCCCCCCAGACTGGACAACAGCTGAATTTGGGGCTGCTGCTGGGTCCCCGGTAAGATGTCGGCCGGAGGGACGAGCCATGGCCCGGAGTTTGGGATCCAGTGGGCGCACACTTCTGCAAGGGGTTCTGGCAGTGCTGACCCAGGGGCAATATGATGTTTGGAATGGTTCCTCTATAGCCCCCATGTTTGAATTACTACTGCATCCAGGGATGCAGCCGGGTCCCTGGTTAGGAGTGGGCCAGAGAGACAAGCCAGGACCCGGAGCTTTGTGCCCGGCTTTGGCAGTATTGCCCTCTGGGCCATCAGATACTGGTGAGACCAACGCAGAGCTGGTGTTTGGGTGCCAGAGTGGTCTCGTCAGAACACAGCAGCTGGCATGGAATATTTCTTGGCCCGGCGGGCTCTGGTGGGGAACGATGGTTGCCCTGCCGGGGCCTGATCTTGGTGGCGACTATGGAGGCATGTGGTGAGCTACAGGAGTCCTGCTGAGGCCCCCTATTGACCAGAAGGCAGCACTCCCACATTGGAACCGGGCGGGTCTGTTGGTGGGCCCGCCAGGAGTAATGCAAGCCGTGCCTAGAACTAGCAGAGTGTCGCAGAAGAACCCTTGGCCCTTGCTGGGGTCCTGTCTCCTCCAAACAGCCAGGCACAAGGAAGTACTCAAACTCTTCTGGCTCTGGGGCCCTAGCCTCTTAGCCGCGTGCAACCAAGATGCACAGAAACAGGCATGGGAGAGTTGGCTCCGGTTTGCTGCTCGTGCTGATGTCCCCGAAGTGAGGTCCCCTGAACCATGGTGAGAGATAAGGCTGGTAAAACACCTCTTAGCCATGAATAGACTGGTTCACCACCCAGCCAGCAGCCATCGGCGGTCACACTGCACCTACAGGCACAGCCGCAGTAGAGGGGTTGGACATGATCCTACAAGCCATATTGTCATCTCGGAGCTCCCTGGATGCTAAAATCAGGGCAGTACAAGAAGATGTTGGCATCCTATAATAGGATCGTCGGAAGGCAGTGGGTTGCATTACAGAGGTGGAGGGGAGTATGTCCGCAGTAGAAGATGATGTCTTGGATCTCAGAGCCAAGGTTGCCCAACTGTTGACCCGAACGGGTGAACTCCACTGTCAGGCCAAAGATGTGGAGAACAGGTTGAGGTGCAACAATCTGCCCTTTATGGGGTTCCCTGAAGGGGTTGAAGACATGCACCACACTGAGTTGTTGGAACAGTGGCTCAGATCATGGATGCCTGCAGACAAACGGTCCCCGTGGTTTGTGATCGAGTGTGCCCATACGGCACTGGCCCTTAAGCCTCCTCCCAGGGGGTTGGAGGCTCCTCCTGATAGCTCCCCTCCTCAACTTTAAGGTCCGGGATCACATCCTCAGGGAAGCCCAAGCGCAATCTGACCCTTGTTATAATAATGACAAAGTGCTTATCTTACCAGACTATACACGTGAAGTCCAGGACAAACGCTGCTCATATGAGACAGTCAAACAAAAACTCAGAGCGCTGCATATGTCCTACATGCTTATGTTCCCTGCACAACTCAAAGTGCTGAAGGATGGCAAATTCTTCTTATTTGACACCCCAGAGTCTGCTTGGGAGTGGCTTATGGAGCAACCTCAGTTCCGTAGAGCGATGTCCCTAAACCCCCCGGTGAGGATCAGCGCCTGTCAAAAGCCCCGCCTGGACTGCCGCCTCAAGACAGTCTGTACCAGATAGTGCTGAAAGAAGCTCAATAGTGCCTCCTCATCCCCAACCCTGGACATAATGCAGCCTTTATCATCCCATAGCCTGGACTCATCTGCACATGATACTGGTGGTCTTCCCCTGGGGGCGATCGTGGAGAGGCTAAGCCAATCTCCTCCGCCCCTCTGACCTCGTAGCTTGAGCGGGGAAAACGCCTGATGGCACAGCTTTGCATCCAGGAGACTTAAAGATTGTTGGCTGACCACACGTGGAAAGGTAGACACTGTGTTGCATGAATCCAATCCAGTGGAGGGGTCCACCACTCCATTCCCATTTTGGACAAAGTATTGTGGGGTTGGGGTATACAGTTCAGGGTGACAGATGCTTCTCAAGGGGAAGTATGGGGTGAGGGGGGGTTGGGGGGAACAGGAGGGTTGGTTGATACAAGTTTCATTCATATTTGTAGTTCTATGCATTCTAAACCTCTTTTTTTCACAGGTAATCACATATATCCACTGGCACTACTCCTGCTGCTCACCCTGCCCTGATACCTTCCTGGCCCTGAGGCCTGTGGTTTCAGGTACACATAAGGTTGCTGATGCCCCAATCCCTTGACTTCCATCAAACTCCAGGGGCATCCTTACACTACAATTTCATGGAATGTCAATGGCCTGCTGGATAAGAATAAGTGCTCAGCTGTCCTCAGCAGTGTCCATTATTCCTCTCCCTCCATTTTGATGCTACAAGAGACACACTTGGTGGTATCACAATGTTATATGCTTGCGCGATATGGTCTTGACAGAGTATACCATGCTGGGTTCAGTAGAGGTGCTGGGGGGTGCCATACTACTCCACCGAACATTTCCCTTGACGGGGATCAAAACGAGGTCTGACCATCAGGGACACTCTGTTGCCTTGACAGGTGTGTTAGAAGGTCAAATGCTTAATATTCACTGTGTTTATGCCCCCGAGTGCACCCTCCAGGACGTGACAGTACATTTCCCATATGATTTTAGGGGGAGACTTCAATGCTGTTCTCAACCCCTCAGACGATTTCACTGACCCCCCCTCAGCCGTAAGATGTAGCTGAGCTAATCTGCTATGTAACTGGGCCAACCGTCTGGGCCTCTGTGATGTATGGCAAACATGGCACCCTAGGGTGTGACAATGTACACATACCTCAGCGGCCCATCATACGCATGCCCAGATAGACCTCTTCTTTATGCCGGCACCAGATATGTTTTCTATGGTCCATACCCAGATCCTTCTGCATGGTATTCAGATCATGCCCAACTACTGCTGCGTATAGGTGGGCCCAGTGCCGATGGGGCACCTAAACGCATACCTCCTTCAGGAAAAATCCTTCACTCAAGCCCTGAAAGAAGAACTCAAGCATTATTTTCAGACTAGTATTGGGTCAGTGCAGTTACCTGTCTCCCTTTGGGCTGCATGTAAAGCCACAATGCGGGGCCATGCATGCTACCTCCTTTGGGTGATGGAGTGCGCCTGGCGCTAGCATATCACAAGCCTTGAAGCCCAGACCCTGTGCCTTGAGATATGACTCTCCCCCTCTAACCAAGATGCCATTACCAGGCAGCTCCTGTCCCTTCAGGAAGAGATTTGCCATCTCTCCCTTGAAACAGCGAAGGATATGTGGTTGGGGGTTAGGAATGGAAAGATTGTATGCCGGTTGCCGTACTTACACTTGGCCAATAGGATTATCCCAGAGGTCATTGACGATATGGGCCAAACACATTGTACCTCCCCAGCCATCGCCCAAGCCTTTGCCGCCTATTATGAGCAGCTTTATGCGGCACGGCCTTAGCTGCCCCCTTTCTCGACAAGGCATCACTTCAGTACCTCTCTAATACTGAACGGCAAGCACTTGATGAAGCAATAAACCTGGAGGGGAGCAATGCGGCGATTGCCACACTAGCGTCTGGCAAAAACGCAGGGCCCAGACAGATACCCAGCAGAATACTATTGTAAATATAGGGAACAGCTGGCCCTGCACCTGCTGAACCTATGCGCAGAAGCGGCAGAGAAGGATGCTTTATCCCCTGAGCTTGATTTAGCCATGTTGGTGGTTCTCCGAAGCATTGGGCCCCTTCTGTCTCATGTGCTACTTACCGCCCCATATCGCTTCTGAACACTTAAATAAAGATCTTCTTCAGCATTTTGGCTCAACGCCTGCGCAGGGTACTCCGATCTTTAATCCACCCAGACCAATGTGGCTTTATGCCCACGAGGAGCATGGGTCATTGTCTTAGGGGCTTACAGGTGTCCATGGAGTATCGTCACCTTTTGCCTACTCAATTGGCGTTGCTTCTCATAGATTTTGAGAAGGCATTCGATAGCGTCGACTGGTCCTATTTGACCCAGGTGTTGTGAAAAGCAGGGATAGAGCCCAGATATCACAACTTGGCACAACTACTATACACTAGCCCGTCAACATAGGTCCAAGTGAATGGGGCATTGTTGGCTGCCCTTTGTCCCTTCTATTTTCTGTACTGGCAATTGAACCCCTGGTGCGGATCCTGACAGATGACCCTCTGATACGGGGATGGAGATGACCTACCGGACACGAGGACCACATTGGCCTTCATTACAACATTGGTGTTAAATCCCGCTAGCTGCCTTGCAGAAGACCGCCAACACACCGCTGCAGTGGCTGAATTTCGCTACAGCTATTACGACCCACAGCTCGGAATCAGCCAAAATCCAGGCACCCACACAAGTCCGCCACACCAAAGGTCAGTGATAACAAAACCTACACCGTCACGCCAACAGGAATACACCCACACTATCACAACCCACAAATCCACGTGGCGGTCTTTCAACCGCGGTATTCCATTGGCAGTACACACAGCCGCGCTCAAAATACACACACATTTACAAAACACAACCACATTGGACAATTTGAAATACACACACCTGATACACATACACACACCACTCCCACACACCCAATCCAATATAAAACACACACCCACATCACCCACAAACCCTTTCCACCAATATTGCGAAAGAAGGACAGAGAGAGACACCACCAGAAACAACACTAGCATCCACAGACACACAACATCATCACTCACACAACATCCATGCACCTCAGACAACACACACAAACACATCCCCTCACACATCACAACAGACACCACCCCACACATCACCCACACCACATCATGGCACCTCAACGACACCCCAGGTTCTTTGAGGAGGAGCTCAGGGTCATGGTGGAGGAAATCGTCCGGGTAGAGCCACAGCTATTCGGATCACAAGTGCAGCACACTGCCATTGCTAGGAAGATGGAGCTATGGCGCAGAATCGTCAACAGGGTCAACGCAGTGGGACAGCATCCAAGAACATGGGATGACATCAGGAAGAGGTGGAACGACCTACGGGGGAAGGTGCGTTCTGTGGGCTCAAGACACCAGATTGCAGTACAGAGGACTGGCGGTGGACCCCCACCTCCTCCACAACAACTAACAACATGGGAGGAGCAAGTCTTGGTAATACTGCATCCTGAGGGCCTCGCAGGAGTAGCAGGAGGAATGGACTCTGGTAAGTCAACTCTTAACTATAATATCCCCCACCCTACCTGCATGCCATCACATACCCCCTCACCCTCATCACTCCAACACCTCACATATGTCCCACTATCACAAACCACCCATCCCAACACCAAGCCCTGCATGCAACACCAAAGCATGGACACCCATCACCAAAGCATGTCCTCTACAGATACCCACACAGACCCCAAACCAATTATCACACAAGGACCTAGACAAGAATGCAAGCACTGGAGTACAGGGTCACTCACCCATTGCACATGATGGCACACACAGATGCAATAATCATGCCTTTACACCACTGCTGGACCCCTACCCAACGTCACCGGACAGGAGGTTCCAGACATGTCCACTCCCCCACAGAAGAGGCCCACAGTGATGACAGCAGCTCTTTACAACTGGATCAAGATGACCAGCACGGCCCATCTGGGACCTCGGGATGGTCGGTTCCCCTGACACTGGCACAAGCCACCACAGAGCCCTCCCCCCTCAGGAAACACCAGCACAGCACCCACCCAGCGGGCCCATCCATCTGTCCCCAGGACACGTCAAGCAGCAGTGCGTCCACCACTACAGGGAACCCAGGCAAACCCACCACCCCAGGAAAATCAGGGACCTGGGGGCAGTGGCAGTGGGCACACGGTTCAGGGGACAGAGGCACAGGAAAACAGGGGAACTGGGAGGACTGCTGTGCGACAGGGGGAGGACAGGCCCAGGGAACCCACTCTCCACGAGGCCCTCTCCAACATCATAGGAGCGTACCATCATTCCCAGGAGGCAATGGTACTGGCCAACTTTCAGGAGACCCAGAAACTGCAGGAGGAACACTATCTGGGGATCAGGGAGGAACTGAAGTCCATCAACACCACCCTGGTCACCATTGTAGGGGTGCTGCAGGACCTTGTCAACACCAGGAGGGACACTGTGGCACAACAAGGGGCCCCTGACACTAGCCTGGATGATGAACAGCCCACCACCTCCGCCGGCGCTAGTGGACAGGAGGCACCACCAGAGGACCACGACACCAGCACCCCACCCACTGCAGATGGAGAACCACCCCGCAAACGGTCCCTGAGATCCAGGAACAAGACAGAGAACATTGCCAAGACCCCCGCCAGGAAATGAGACCCCTCTGAATGTCATCCTTCTGTCCCACTTTGTCACCCTGTCCATCCTTAAACTGCCCTAGCTCCACTCCCTATTCCCCTTTGGACAATGCACCTGTGAAACAAATAGACTGGACTCTGCCATGGACATTCCTCCACCATCACCCCTGACCATTTTACAACCCCCTCCACTTATTTGCACAAAAATATACACACATCAATCACCAAACAATCTGGAGTCAGTCTGTGCTTTCACAAATGTGTAATCACAATAACTATGGAATATAGCAATGTAAATTTTAAAGTCAACATACCGATGTAACACAGCTCTAGTCCATGAGGAAATATAGCAGAGGTCACACAGTGGGACCCACATCTGTGAAATGGAAAGGCAAAGTGACAAGTCAGGGTCCATACACTGGGTGAAAGTGACACTTATGATAGTTCAAACAATAGTATGAGATGTGTGAGGCAGTGATATCTTCTTACCTGTGTCTCACTGGAAGTATTGCTGGATAACATTGTTTCTGTTGTCGATATCCTCTTCTTCTGCCTCCTCTTCTTCACTGTCCACAGGCTCCACAGCTGCCACAAGACCTCCAGCTGGACCATCCTCCTGCAGAAAAGGCACCTGTCGTCTCAAAGCCAGGTTGTGCAGCATACAGCAGGCCACGATGATCAAGCACACCTTCTTTGGTGAGTAGTAGAGAGAACCACCTGTTGTATGGAGGCACCAGAACCTGGCCTTCAGGAGGCCGAAGTTTCTTTCTATAATCCTCCTAGTTCGCCCATGTGCCTCATTGTAGCGTTCCTCTGCCCTTGTCCTGGGATTTCTCACTGGGGTCAGTAGCCATGACAGGTTGGGGTACCCAGAGTCACCTGCAAATGTCGAGGGACAACTGTTAGACACACACTAACCCTTGGGGACAACCCCAGACCCAGACAACTATTTACAGGGTATAGGGTCCTTGTCCTCACCTGTTAGCCACACACGGTTCCTCTGGAGTTGCCACATCACATAAGGGATGCTGCTATTCCTCAGAATGTAAGCGTCATGCACTGAGCCAGGAAACTTGGCATTCACATGGGAGATGTACTGGTCGACCAAACACACCATCTGCACATTCATTGAATGGTAGCTCTTCCTGTTTCTGTACACCTGTTCACTCCTGTGGGGGGTACCAAGGCCACATGTGTCCCCTCCACCTGAGGGAAAACGATGTAGCTGCGCATGTGTTTCAGCAGGGCAGACAACACTCTGGACAACACGTTAGAGAACATTGGCTGGGATGTAATGGCCACTGTTGTTTGAAAAGACCCACTTGCCAGGAAATGGAGTACTGACAGGACCTGCACTAGAGTGGGGATCCCTGTGGGATGGCGGATAGCTGACATCAGGTCTGGCTCCAACTGGGCACACAGTTCCTGGATTGTTGCACGATCAAGTTTGTAGGTGACTATTACGTGTCTCTCTTCCATTGTCGACAGGTGCACCAGCGGTCTGTACACCAGATGATGCCGCAATCTCATCACCTGCCTCAGTTGACGTGCCCTATGGACGAGAACAGCAAGCAGAGGTATCACAAAATGTCATTAGCACACATTTATTAATCCCCAATGAGTCTGTTACTGTGTGTATGCAAGACCTACATAGGTGTGACGCAGTAATTATTATTGCCATGTGGCCCCCTGAAATGGCGGCTGCCTGACCTGTAAGGTGGGACATGGGGATATGAGGTAACTGCACTGGCATTCTACACCGTCGCGGTAGGCGGTCAAAGACCGCGGCGCAATCTTGCCTTGGTTAACATTGGACCCTATGGGTCCAAGGAGCCAATGACGATGTACGCCTGCAGTGACGGTACGCACCGCCGCGGACGTGACCGCCATTTTCTCTCTGTTCACTCACTTGATACCTGACCTTCAACAGAAGAGGACCTACACTGCAAGTGCTGCTGTGACCTCAGCCTGGAAGCGACGATGGCTCATGTGGCTGGGGAAAGGGCCCCTGCCTTCACTTCGGAGGAGTTGGAGAAGTTAGTGGATGGGGTCCTCCCCCAGTACACGCTACTCTACGGTCCTCCAGACAAACAGGTGAGTACACTGTGAACATGCTGCATGGGCAATGCCTGTTTGGAGTGGTGTGGATTGAAGATACATGGGGGGGGACTGAGCACTGCATGAGCGGACGGTGAGTGTCTGTGCTTCAGGGCAAGGGTGGGAATGTGGGCCAATGACTATGACGGTCTGGACAGTGAAAGATTTACCTTTTCCCCTGTACTATTCCTCTAGGTCAGCGCCCACCAGAAGAAGGATATTTGGCGTGCCATCGCCAAGGAAGTCCGGACCCTGGGGGTCTACCACAGACGGAGCACCCACTGCCAGAAAAGATGGGAGGACATTCGCCGCTGGAGCAAAAAGACAGCGGAGGCCCAGCTGGGGCTGGCCTCCCAATGTGGGAGGGGTGCCCGTCGCACCATGACCCCCTGATGTTCTGGATCCTGGCAGATGCATATCCGGAGTTGGAAGGGCGCTTGAGGGCATCACAGCAGCCACAAGGGGGTGAGTACAGTCACATTCATCTGACTCTGCGCACATTACGAGGTGTCTGGGTGGGGGAGGTGGGCAGTGGGTTCCCCTAGGCCAGGGCGAAGTTGGTAGGCAAGGTCCATTGTGAGGCAGGCTATGTGGCACACCAACCCCACCAGTGGTAAGAGCCATCTACACCTAGTCAGGCTCCTGTGACTTCCATGTGTGCACCAATTGGGCATAGGCCTTGTACCCCATGGCCCTGTGAATAATCTAGGAACTGTTAGTGCATGGCGTAGTGCAGAGGTCTGCTGTGTCTGTAGTGTCTGCCAACGGTAGTGGTATTGCATGCACTGAACATGTCTTTCTTCTGTCTTTCCCCCCTTTTTATGGTCTCCCTGTTCTTGTGTGCAATAGCATCATCAGGCGGAGGAGCAGTGGCACCGGAGCAGGAGGGAGCTGCATCCCACTTGGCCCTGGAGGGCGAAACAACGGAGTCTGAAGCCACCAGTGGGACGGAGTGCGAGGGGAGCAACACGCCGGGGACAGGAGGTGACAGCAGCGACAGCGACTCCTCCTTTGATGGGAGCTTTCTTGCGGTGGCTGGCCCCTCTATGCCCCCTGCATCAGCAGGTACAGCCGCCACCCCCCCACCAGCACCACCCTCCCAGCAGCCCCTCAGCGTGTGTCCCGTGCCCGCTCACCCAGGAGGGTGGGCATCTCCTTCGCCCCAGGCACTTCAGGCCCTGCCCCAGTCAGCCCTGCTGCCCTCAGTGAGGAGGCTATTGACCTCCTGAGATCCTTCACTGTTGGGCAGTCTACCATTCTGAATGCCATCCAGGGTGTTGAGAGGCATTTGCAACAAACAAATGCATACCTGGAGGGCATTCATTCTGGCCAGGAAGCCCAACAGAGAGCATTTCAGGCTCTGGGCTCAGCACTGATGGCAGCCATTGTCCCTGTGTCCAGCCTTCCCCCTCCAACTTCCTCCACCCAGACCCAATCCCCTGTACCTCAGCCTATCCCAAGCACACCATCAGACCAGCATGCACACACCTCAATACACAAAAGTGGTTCAGGCAAACATAAGTACCACACATCCCACAGGCACTCACACAAGCATCATACCCATGCAGACATACCAACATCCACTGCCTCCACTGTGTCCCCCTCCTCCATGTCTCCCTCCTCCCTCCCAGTCTCGTCTCCACTCACACCTGCATGCACTACATCTTCAGCCACTACCTCCATCACCAGCACGCCCATCACCACACCGATCACATGCACTCACCACCCCCACTACCATTCACATATCCCCTGTGTCCTTTACCAGTGGGTCTGTGAGCCCTCCTCCCAGAGTACACAAACGCAGGCACACATCCACCCAACAGCCATCCACCTCACAACAGCCTCCAGCCCACGCACCTTCACCCAAATTCAGCAGACGTACACCTTCTACAACCACTAACTCTTCCTCCAATCCCAAACCCCCTCCATCTACCCATCCCAGTATGTCTAAAAAACTTTTCCTAGCTAATATTGACCTCTTCCTTACACCTCCCCCCCGCCCATTGCCCTAGGGCCAGGCTTTTCAGGTCCCAACCCAACACCTCAGCCACCACATCACCAGGAACAGTGGTGCCAGCCACTGCGGGCTATTGGAGTGCGTCAAGGACATTCCGCCACCTGCAAAACTTAAAAAGTTGCCCACATCCCGGAGGGAGAAGCAGAAAACACCTGCCACCAAGGGCTCAGGGAAAACGAAAGGGGATAGTGGCAAAACAGCTGCGCCACCATCCAAGGTGGGGAAGGGCCATTAACTGAAGGGCAGGTCAGGAGAGGGCCTGGTGGCACCGACTGAGGGACCAGTGTCACACCTTCTGTCCACGTCGACGCCAACCTGTACGGCATAGAAAACCGCTACCTGCACCGCCATCTGCACTGCCACAGAGCCCGCCACCAGCACCGCTGTCATTGAGCCCGCCACCAGCACTGCAGTCACTGAGCCCGTCACCAGACCGCAGTCACTGAGCCCGCCACCAGCACTGCAGTCACTGAGCCTGCCGCAAGCACTGCCGCCACAGAGCCCGCCGCCAGCACCACCGGAACAGAGCCCGCCGCCAGCACCGCTCCCACAGAGCCCGGTGCCAGCACCGCACCCGCAGAGCCCACCGCAAGCATTGCTGCCACAGAGCCCGCTGCCAGAACCGCTGCCACAGAGCCCGCCGCAAGCACCGCTGCCACAGAGCCCGCCGCCAGCACTGCTCCCACAGAGCCCGCCGCAAGCACCGCTGCCACAGAGCCTACCACAAGCACTGCTGCAACTGACAGCGCCGCAAGCACCGCCAGCGGCCCCGCGACATCCTGAGCCAGTGGCACCACCGCAGACATGGCTGCCATCCCCAGTGGTCAGTCGTCCGAGGCTGGTGATGAGTTCCAGGAGCCTGGGGAGCTTCAATGATGCATCACATTCAGTGGAGAGATACATCCACTACCTCTGTTCTTGTCAGGATAAAGCACTCTGGGCACCAAGCCCCCTCCAGAACCAGTGGAGAAAGACATCCACTACCTTTGTCCTTGGCAGGATGAAGCACTCTGGGCACCAAGCCCCCTCCAGAACCAGTGGAGAGATACATCCACTACCTCTGTCCTTGGCAGGATGAAGCACTCTCGGCACCAAGCCCCCTCCAGAACCAGTGGAGAAAGACATCCACTACCTCTGTCCTTGACATGATGAAGCACTCTGGGCACCAAGCCCCCTCCAGAACCAGTGGAGAGATACATCCACTACCTCAGTCCTTGGCAGGATGAAGCACTCTGGACACCAAGGCCCCTCCAGAACCAGTGGAGAAAGACATCCACTACCTTAGTCCTTGGCAGGATGAAGCACTCTGGGCACCAGGCCCCCTCCAGAACCAGTGGTGATTCACATCCACTTGAGAGACTGTGGCTTTGCACTCCCCAGGATACAGCAGTGGGCAAACCACCCACTGAAAAGACTTGAGAGACTGTGGCTTTGCACTCCCCAGGATACAGCAGTGGACAAACCACCCACTGAAAAGACTTGAGAGACTGTGGCTTTGCACTCCCCAGGATAGAGCAGTGGGCAAACCACCCACTGAAAAGACTTGAGAGACTGTGGCTTTCCACTCCCCATGATACAGCAGTGGGCAAACCACTCAATGGAAAGACTTGAGAGACTGTGGCTTTGCACTCCAAAGGATAAAGCAGTGGGCATGGAGCCCCCTCGTGGAGCAGTGGCGTTGTGCGTTCATCAGGCTGAGGTGCCCCCACCCCTGAGGTGCCTGTTTATTTTCCATCTGATGCCCCTCCAGTGTTCTCTCCCTTTGGAGTCAGGTATCGAGTGTGGGCCTTGCCCATGCATTTTTGGCCCAGTGATCCACAGACAATGATTGGTGCACTATACGGACTTGTGTAGTTGGTGTACATAATTGTATATACTGTATTTAGAGTTTTGACTACTGGATTTTTATTGATTACAGTTGTTCAAATCAATTCCTTTTGTCCTTGTGTTATTGAAGGTGGGGTGTATATGTAATGTTCCAGCATGTATTTGTGTGTATGGTGTTGTGGGTGAGGGTAGGGGTGGGTGTGTTGCGTGTGTGTGTCACTCTCTTTTCCCTCCCCCTCCCCTGTGTTGTAGGTGCAGTACTCACCGTGGTCATCGCCGCCATCTCTGGAGCTCCTGATAGAGGAGCAGGAAGATGATCACCGGCAGGATGTGAAGTTCTGGCTCCATGGCGTCCTGGTTCCTCGTGGGGTGTGGAGAGGTTAGTGATTTCCCCTTCTGTGTACTGTTTCCGTCATGTTTTTTATCGCGTTGGTTCCGCCCCGGAAAAGGTGGGGGATTGGCATCTTGTGATAGGGTGGGCGGTACATTGTCTTCCGCCTGTCTGTTGGGTGAGTGTTAAAGTGGCTGTCTTTGTTGGCGGTTTCCGCTGTGGTTGTAATCCCATTTTATTTCCGCCGGCCTGTTGGCAGTATTACCGCCGCTTTAACACCGACCGCCAGGGTTGTAATGAGGGACATTGACTTATAAGCAGACGATGTCCTCTTATACTTAGCTAATCCAGCTATTAGTGGGCCTTGCTGGTTGCAACTCCTGGACCTCTTCGGGGAGGCTTCGGGGCTGGTAATCAATCCTAGTAAATCAACCCAGCAAGGGACACCTTTGACTGACAGCAAGATATTCCCATCCGTTGGGTCAGTTTTCGTTAACCGGGCATCACTATTGTCCTAGAGCCTGGACTGTTGTGGTCCCTTAGTATTATGACTCTGACTCGCAAGGTCAAAGAGGATCTTTGTAAGTGGCAGCCGCTCCCCCTTAATGTCATAGGTAGGATTGCTCTATATAAAATGATGATATTGCGACGATTCCTTTACCTCCTCCAAAACTACCCCTATATGATCCCAAGACACTAGTTCAATGAGATGGAGTCGATGGCCAAGAATTTCTTGTGGCCCAACTCGTGTGTCCGGCTGGCTTTTTCCACTTGTTAAAGAGGAGTAAATGAAGGGGGACTGGGTGTGTTGAGCCTGAGCCTGTATTACCTCGCCTCCCAGCTGCTGGTGAATAATGACTAGTTTGGAGATGGGTAGGCCGACTTGGCATTGCAGCTCGAACTCCTCACACTAGAGTTCCCCCACATGCAGGCAATGCTATACGGTGTCCCACTACCCAATGTTATGGTTTATGGTTATTGTTATAGTTATAGTATTGTTATGTTTTGTGTATGCTATGAATATAGCTATGGTTATCTTATGGTTATGTCAGGTTATAGATAGTTATGTTATGTTTATTTTGGTTATGTTTATGTTATGTCATGGTTATTGTTATGTTATGTAATGTTATGGTATGTTGTTATGTTACTGTATTGTTATGATAATTTTATAAATATGTTTACAGCTATGCTAATTGTTCTGTTAAGTTTATGTTATATCATGCTATGTTTATATTATGTTATATTTATGTTATGTTTAAGTATTGTATTGTATTGTATTGTAGTATTTATAGAGTGCATTCAGGCCATAGCATCGAAGCGCTATGGAGGAAAAACTGTAAATCAAGGGGGACCATATCAAGGTGGAAAATCACAGAGATAATTCGGGGAGACCTACTGCCTAACACGAAAACAACCAGGTTTTAAGTTGTTTCCTAAAACTGAGGGATGTCTCCTCCAGCCTAATAGAGGGTGGGAGAGTGTTCTTGCAGCCACTACGGAAAAGGCTTTGTCCCCGCATCGAGCCTGATGGCAGCGGGGTACGAAGATCAGCTGCAGATTAGCCAATCTAAGCTGACGGCACAGCAAATAGGGCTGTAGAACAGAGCTCAAGTAAGAGAAGCCCTCTCTGTGATAGGCCTTATACGTAAGGCACAGTGTTTAAACTTGATCCGTTTTTCGACAGGTAACCAGTGGAGCCGTCTAAGGCTCCCACTGGCAGAAGCAGCGCGAGGTAGGTCTAAAACAAGGCGAGCCGCCGCATTCTGTATGAGCTGTAGTATGTAGGGCTGCTTTGCTGATGTTCAGCATGAGAGCGTTGCAATAATCCAGTTTAGCAATGACCAGGGCTAAAATAACAGTCGATTTAAGGTCCTCCTGAAGAAAAGGGAATATTTTCCTTAGCATTTTCATAGACCAATAACATGATTTAACCGTCTGGTTAACTTGTTGCTCAAACAATAATGTTCTGTTGAATGTAATACCCAGATTACCGACTGACGAACTCGGGGCTGGGCAATCGTTGCAAGATGTAGGCCACCAGTGTGAGCTCTGTGGACTAGTGTCCATGGCCAAAAAAACAATTTTGGTCTTATCTCCATTCATTTTGAGCCAATTATGGCTCATGATCCTACAGATGCAATCATGGAATCGGTCTGCCACCTCCTCCCAATTTTGGCTCACCGGAATGTTTAACTGAGTATCATCTGCGTAGGATACCACATGGAAACCAAAAGAGCAAACCAGTTTAGCCAATGGAGTGACATAAAGATTGAACAAAGTAGGGCTGAGCGATGACCCTTGTGGAACACCACAAGGAAGTTGAAATGGTGCAGCCTTAAAGTCGCCACAGCTCACCGTAATAGATCTATCAATTAGGAAAGATTTCAGAATGTCAAGCGTCTTGCCTCTTACTCCAGCTTGATAAAGCCGCTGGAGCAGGAGTTGGGGGGATATGGTGTCAAACGCCGCAGAGAGATCCAATAGAACAAGGATGGCTCCTTCTCCAAAATCTACTCTTCTCCAAATAATGTCAATAGAAGATATCAGGGCAGATTCTGTGCTGTGAGCTTGGCGAAACCCATGTTGTGATGGGTCAAGTGTGCCACTTGCCTTGAGAAAAGCTGGCAGTTCGGTATTGAGATGTTTTTCTAATATCTTGTCTCCGTGGTTGGTAACAAGGAGAAAGGGTGTAAATTTCTCAGGTCATTGGGTTCACCGTTGGGTTTCTTAATAAGAGGGATCACAAAGGATTCCTTCCAAGCGGGAGGGAAACACCCTTCCCTTAAAATGTCTAAATAGACTGGTTCCAGGGCAGCAGAAACCTAGTTAGACGCTAATTTTATTATCCTATTAGGACAAGGCTCCTTCGGTGAGCCTGACTTAACCCCTTCCAATAATTCATAGATTCTGTTGACTGATAAGTGGGAGAAATCAGACAATGTCGCACTGGAATCAGATGGTAAAGTGCCCTCCTCATCGCCTCCGTCGCCTTCCGAAGGAAGACAGACGAAATACGAGTGCAGCTGAAGAATTTTGTTCTCAAAGAAGTCAGCATCTCTTTGGCAAAAAAAGTTATGTTATGTTTATGTTATGGTTTGATACGTTTGTTATGTTTTGCTATGCTATGTTGTACTATGTCTATTTTAGGTTACATTTATGTTAAGTTTATATTATGTCATATTATGTCATGGTAATGTTAGGTTTCTGTAATGTTTAGGTTATGTTACATTTATGCTTATATGTATGTTACGTTTATGTTATGTTTATGTTATGCTATCTTTATGTTATGTTTATTTATGTTTATGATATATTGTGGTTATGTTAATGTTATGTTAATTATGTTATGTCATGTTAAGCTAACCCCTTCTCTGCCAGGCCTTTTCCCCCTCAGGTGCCAGGCCTTTTTTTTGGCTATTTGGGGCAGTTCGCGCTTAGGCCCTGATAACTTTTTGCCTACATAAGCTACCCACGCCAAATTTGCGTCCTTTTTTTCCTAGGGATTCTAGAGGTACCCAGAGTTTGTGGGTTTCCCTGAAGCAGACCAAGAAATTAGTCAAAATACAGCAAAAAATGGCTGCAGAAGAAGGCTTCTGATTTTTGTTCCCTGAAAATAGCATCAACAAAGGGTTTGTGGTGCTAAACTCACCATCTTCCCAGCTTCAGGAACAAGCAGACTTGAATCAGAAAACCGAATTTTTCAACACAATCTTTGCATTTTACTGGGACATACCCCATTTTAACTATTTTTTGTGCTTTTAGCCTCCTTCCAGTTAGTGACAGAAAAGGGTATGCTGGATCCCAGAGAGATAATCATTTCTAAAAAGTAGGCACAATTCTGAATTCAGCAAGGGGTCATTTTTATGTAGATCCTACACGGTTTTCCTACAGAAAATAACAGCTGAAATGAAAAAATATTGAAATTGAGCTAAATAACAGCCACTTTTCTCCATGTTTTACTCTTTAACTTTTTCCTGCGATGTCAGATTTGTGAAAGCAATATACCGTTACGTCTGCTGGACTCTTCTGGTTGCGGGTGGTATATAGGGCTTGTAGGTTTATCAAGAACCCTAGGTACCCAAAGCCAATAATGGAGCTGCACCTTGCAATGGGTTTTCATTCTATACAGCAATTCATTTTTGAAATATAAAGAGTGAAAAATAGGTATCAAGAAAACCTTTGTATTTCCAAAATGGGCACAAGATAAGGTGTTGAGAGGCAGTGGTTATTTGCACATTTCTGAATTCTGGGGTCCCCATACTAGCATGTGAATTACAGAGCAATTCTCAAATAGATGTCTTTGTTTAGACACTGTCTTACATTTGGAAGGACAAAATGTTGAGAAAGACAAGGGGCAAGAACACTTGTTCTGCTATTCTGTGTTCCCCAAAGTCTCCCGCTAAAAATGGTACCTCACTTGCGTGGGTAGGCCTAAAGCCTGCGACAGGAAATGCAACACGGACACATCACATTTTTACATTGAAGATTGACGTGTTTTTTTGGAAAGTGCCTAGCTGTATATTTTGATATCTAGCTCAACTCAGCTCAAACCTACCAAACATGTGCATTTTTCAAAACTAGACACCTAGGGGAATCCAAGATGGGGTGACTTGTGGGGCTCTCACCAGGTTCTGTTACCCAGAATCCTTGCAACCTCAAAATTTGGCCACCCAACATTCCCCCAAGTCTTCCAATACAAAATGTACCTTACTTGTGTGGGTAGGCCTAGTCGCCGTGACAAGAAATGTCCCAAAACACAACATGGACACATCACATTTTCCCAAAGAAAACTGACGTGTTTTTTGGAAGGTGCCTTGCTGTGGATTTTGGCCTGTAGCTCAGCCGACACATAAGGAAACCAACCAAACATGTGAAAATCGCGACGGGTGCAACTGCACCCGTCGCACCCCTGCAACACCATTTGGAGCCGGCCTCTGTGTTGCAGGGCCTTTCCCGCTGGGCCGGCGGGCGCTCCTTTGGCGGGCGCCCGCCGGCCCAGCGGGAAAGCCAGAATGGCCTCCGCGGTCTTTTGACCGCAGGGCGGCCAAATGGCGGTGACCGCATGGCGGGCGGGTACTGCCACCCGCCGCGGTCAGAATGACCGCCTATATGTTTTTGCGGGGGCACCTGCATTTTTGGTCCTGGGCTCAGCAGCT
Organism: Pleurodeles waltl; assembly: GCF_031143425.1. Taxonomy (NCBI): domain Eukaryota; kingdom Metazoa; phylum Chordata; class Amphibia; order Caudata; family Salamandridae; genus Pleurodeles; species Pleurodeles waltl. The sequence goes on along the minus strand of NC_090437.1, from coordinate 1,081,156,297 downwards.
ATACAGGGAAACCTATCAAACCCAGACATTTCTGAAAACTAGACACCTGAGGGAGTCCATGGAGGTGTGACCTGTGTGGATCCCCCAGTGTTTTCTTACCCAGAATCCTCAGCAAGCCTTAAATTTAGCTAAAAAATCATATTTTTCCCACATTTCTGTGTAGGATCACCACACTGGGACAAAGATACCTCACTTGTGTAGGTGGGCCAAGTGCCTGTGACAGGGAAGAGCTTAAAACATGTTGAAATTGAGGGGGAACTAAAGAGGGTCCAAAAGGGCAGATTGAAAAAAATAATTTCTAGGCTAAGTGGGGCAGAATTGTAATGGTATAGATGAGACAATGCTGGGTGGTAGGTATGTTGTGGATTCCTGCAAATTCCGGAAGTTTCGATCACAAAATTGTAGAAAAAAATGTGTGATTTCCAACAAAGTTGGAGGTTTGCAGGGCATTGTGGGTAAGAAAATGGTGCGGGGTGCATGTGAAGCACACCACCCTTGACTCACCCAGATGTTTAGTTTCAGATGTGTCTAGGTCTTGTGAATTTTTCTACATGGCAGCTTCCCAAAGTCCTGAAAGTGCAACCCTCACCATTCCAAGTGGAACGATTTTGAGAGCTAGCAAAGCTCTCATGGCCCAAATGTAAAACCAAAACCCTCAATGATCAAATGTCCTCTTGCTTGCCGTGGGATAAGATGTTTTAGTGTGCAGGGGAGAGCTGAAAGACAACTACCCCCTTCAATTGGGGTAGGGACATAACCATGCCCATACTGGTTGGTAGCTACCACCCCACTATTTTTTTTTTAATTCCCTGGCATCTAGTAGACTTTCTGCCCCACCAGGGTGTGGATCAGGGGTAATTGCCCAGAACAACTTTGGCCCCATTCCTTTGGGGTGGAGGTATGGAGATAAATGGGGTTGGGGTATGGCCTTCCACAAATAGGCCAATCTGCCCCTAAAGGGGGCAAATATGGCCAACAGTAATGTGCCCCCGTGGTGAGCGACCCTTGCCCAATGGGCTGCCCCCCAAACAAAACACACACATACACACACTCACCAGTCCCTGGTGTCTGGTGGTTTCTGCCCCCTTGGGGCAGATTGGCCTAATAAAAATAGAACTGGCCTAGAGTTAATCTTGCCCCCAGAGGAGCTACCCTTGCCTAAGGGGTTGCTCCCCACATATAAAAAAATAAAAACACAAAAAAAAGAAATCCCTGGTGTCTAGGGGTTTCTGTCCCACCTGGGGGCAGATTGGCCTAATTATAATAGGCCAATTTTCCCCTGGGGGCAGAAGTAACGTAAAAATAAATTGCCCCCCTGGAGAGCGGCCCTTGCCCAAGGGGCCACTCCCCTTATGTATAAATATAAATAAATAAAAAAGTACCTGGTGTCTAGTGGTTTCTGCCCCCCTTTGGGGGCAGATTGGCCTAATAAAAATAGGCCGATCTGCCCCCAAGGGGGTCAGAAATGGCCTAAAATTAATATTGCCCCCATGGGAGCGACCCTTGCCTAAAGGGTCGCTCCCCACATATAAAAAAAAAAAGAAACAAGAAAAAAGTTATCCCTAGTGTCTAACAGTTTCTGCACCCCCCCCCCCCGAGGAGCAGCCCTTGCCCAAGGGGCCGCTCCCCTTATTCAATAATAAAAAATATAAAAAAATTCCCTGGTGTCTAGTGGCATTTCTGCTGCCCGATCGCGAAATGCTGAGAGACATGAAAGGAGAGGAAAGGCCTTTCCTCTCATTTCATGCCTCTCTCTCCCCCTCCACGTGATCGGAGGAGAAATGCTTTTAAGGTGCAGAGTGGTAGGCCCCTGATGAGGTCAGTGCGCGATCGCGCGCTGACATCATCAGACACCACATGGGGGGTGAGGGGGAGCGGGGGTGGAAGGGGAAGCGATTCCCCCTCCATCCCTCCCCAGGGGAAGGGGGTGTGAGGCCCCCGAGGAGAGAGCTAGCGCTTCCCCGGAGTGCCCCTACTTGGACCTGATGGTTATGTCCAGGGCACCCGAGGGGTTAATGTAATTCGTATGTTATGATTATATTGTGGTTATGTAATGGATATGTTATAGGTAAGTTATGTTTATGTTATTCTTGTGTTATATTTGGTATATTCACATTATGTTTGTGTTATGATATGTTTGTTATGTTATTTTATGTTTTTGTTATGCTATTTTATTGAGTTATGTTTTGTTTATGTTCTGTTATGATTATGTGATTATTAAGTTTTGTTATAGTTATGTTATGGTTATGTTATGTTAGTTAAATTATTTTATGTTTATGCTATGTCTATGTTATATTTAAGTTACAATTAAGTTATGATTATGGTTTCATTATGGTTAATGTTATCAATTGGTTATGTTATGGTTACATTACTGTTCAATCAATCAATCAATCAATCATGATCTTATATAGCGCACTACTCACCCATAGGGTCTCAACGTGCTGAGGGATGACCTCAGATATCATTTGAAAAGCAATGTCTTGAGGTCCTTCCTGAACTAAGGCAGCCATGTCGACTGTCTGAGGTGCAGTGGTAATGTGTTCCAGCCTTTTGTTTTTTATTCTGCTTTGTCATGTTTATGTTTGTTATGTTAATGCAGTGGTCTCCAAACTCTTTAATGCCGCCCCCCCCACCCCAATTGAAAAATAAAAATCACTGGGCCCCCTTTCAGAATTTTTCACAATAATTTTATAAGGATGGCAATGTTTAAATATGTCTAGACCTATTTAAACATTGCATTTAAGTAGGTTTACCTTTTTAAAAATGCAATAACATGCTTCTGCTGAAAACAATGGCCTGTTATCTGTATAATACTTCTTTTAGCCAGAGTCTGGCGCACCCCCTGGGATCACTTGAGGCCCCCTTAGGGGGGCCCTCCCCCCAGTTTGAAGACCTCTGTGTTAATGTTATGTTTGTGTTAAGCTTATGTTAATGGTATGTTATGCTTTTGTTATGTTCATGTTATGTTTTATCATGTTTGTTATGATTTGTATGTGTTATGTTTATGTTACATCATGTTTGTGTGTTATGTTTGTGGCATTGCTATGTTATGTTATAGTTATGATTTTCTTATGTTTATGTTATGTTTGTATTATGTTTATGGTAGGTTATGTTTGTGTTTTTTATGTGATGTGTGCTTATGTTTATATTATGTTTATATTATGATCATGTTTATTGTATGTTTATGTCATGTTAGTTATGGTTGAGCTATGTCCATGTTATGGTTCTGCTATGATTATGCTATGTTATGGTTACTTTATTTTCTGTTATATTTACGTCATGTTAGGGTTATGGTTAAAGTTATGTTTATGTTATGGTTGTGCTATGATTATGTTATGGTTAGTTATGTTAGGTATTTGTTGAGTTATGAATATGTTATATTATACTATGTTTATATTATGGTTATCTTACAGTTATGGGTTTGTTACAGTTTTGTTTTGTTTATAGTTGTGTTTGTGGTACAGTTATGTTTATTCTGTGTTTATGATGTTATGTTAATGTTATGTTATGTTTATTTATGGTTATCTTTATTTATTGGTTTATTTTTATTAAAAAAAAATTATATAGCACAACCACGATCCCTGGGTTTATCAGAGCGCTTTACAAAGCATCAGGGGAATAAGCATGTAGCATAAACTACAGAGTAATCATCAATGTTACATGATAAATTATGTAATCCCAGCAAATCAACAGATAAGACGGAGGTAAGGCGGAGGTCGGGTTAGGCCCCCAACTCTGTTTTCAGAAATACTCAAGTTTTGGGCCTTTTGGTGAAATCGCGTGTGCAATGTTTTTTCTTGGCAATTAACCCTTGCAGTTCAGATCGGCAGAGTGCGCGATCGTATCTTGGCATTCAAACCTTGATGGTTGAATCAGCAGCAGTGTGCGCAATTCATTCTTGGCAATTAACCCTTGCAGCTCAGATCGGCAGAGTGCGCGATTGTTTCTTGGCATTTAAACCATGATGGTTGAATCGGCAGCAGTGTGCGCGATTCATTCTTGGCAATTAACCCTTGCAGCTCAGATCGGCAGAGTGGGCGATCATTTCATGGCATTTGAACCTTGATGTACGAATCAGCAACAGTGTGCGCAATTCATTCTTGGCATTTAACTATAGCAGTACAGATTTGCAGAGTGCGCGATCATTTCATGGCATTTGAACCTTGATGTACGAATCGACAACAGTGTGCGCGATTTATTCTTGGCATTTAACTATAGCAGTACAGATCGGCAGAGTTCGCAATCATTTCATGGCATTTGAACCTTGATGTATGAATCGGCAACAGCGTGCACCATTAATTATTGGCATTTAACTATTGGAGTACAGATTGGCAGAGTGTGCGATCATTTCATAGCATTTGAACCTTGATGTACGAATCGACAGCAGTGTGCGCGATTCAGTGTTGACATTTAACTCTTGCAGTACAAATCGACAGAGTGCGCGATTTTTTCATGGCATTTAACTCTTGCAGTACAGATCGAACAGAGTGTTCTTCCATGTTCAGAGTATTCTTGATACCCAGATTCAATAGAGTGTTATCCAATGTTCATAGTATTCTTGAATCCCAAATTCAACAGAGTGTTATTCAATGTTCATAGTATTCTTGAAGCCCAGATTCAATAGAGTGTTATCCAATGTTCATAGTATTCTTGAAACCCAGATTCAACAGAGTGTTATTCAATGTTCATAGTATTCTTGAATCCCAAATTCAACAGAGTGTTATTCAATGTTCATAGTATTCTTGAAACCCAGATTCAATAGAGTGTTATTAATGTTCACAGTATTCTTGAATCCCAGATTCAACAGAGTTTTATTCAATGTTCATAGTATTCTTGAAATCCAGATCCAACAGAGTGTTATATAGAGCTGGTACTTCTGGAGAATCTGCAGCCACCAGATAGCTCTAGTTTTGTTTGAGGTATATCGGGGTGTTGAAGTATGGTTTTTTTTTAGTCAAACAGGCAGATTTTTGCTGAATCCTTGCTTCATATGGGAGCCAGTTTAGAAATTTCAGTTTAAGAAGAATCTGTTTTTTTTATCCTATGATGAGCCTTGCAGCAGAGTTATATCATGTTAATGTTATGTTTATTTATTTATGTTATGTTAATATTATGTTTATTTCATGTTTATGCTATGTTATGTCAATGTTATGTTAGTGGTATGTTTTATGCAATTTTTATGTTTTACATTTATGTTATGCTATATTTATGTTATGTTTGTTATGTTTATGTTGAGTTTATGGATATAGTTATGTTATGGTTATGTTATGTTTATGTTATGTCATTCTTATGTTTGTTTTGTTATGTTTCTGTTAGGTTATGTTTATATTAAGTTATGGTGTGTTTATGTTATGTTTCTATTGCATTACATTATGTTTATATTATGTTTGTTATGTTTGTGGTATAATATGGTTATGTTACTGTAATATTTATGTTATGTTATGGCAATGGTATGTCACTTCTATGGTTATGGTATGGGTAAGTTGAGTTATGTTATGTTTTGTTATGTTTATGTTTATGTTATGTCCATGCTATTTTACGGTAAGTTAAGTTATGTTATGTCTAAGTTATATTAGGGTTATGTTATCACTATGGTTTTATTTATGTTAAGGTTATGTTAGAGCTATGGTTATGTTTATGTTATGGTTAGTTATGCTATGTTTGTGTTAGCTTATGATCATGTTATGCTTCGCTAGGTTTCTGTTATGTTTATAGTTATGTTATGTTAATGTTATGGGTATTGTTATGTGATGCCTGTGGGTATTTTTTGGTAATGTTAAGATTATGTTATCTTATGTTATGGTGATGATATTGTTAGGTTATCGTTTGGTTATGTTATGTTTATGGTATAGATATGGTATGGTTATGGATATGGTAATGGTTGTCGCTATGTTTATGTAAGGGTTATTGTTTTGATTATGCTATGCTCATGGTTATCTTGTGGTTATTATTATGGTTAGTTACGTAATGTTAGGTTATGATGATAGATATGTTTATGTTAGGGTTATTATTTTGGTTATACTATGCTCATAGTTATCTTCTGGTTATTATTATGGTTTGTTACATAATGTTAGGTTATGGTAATGGATATGTTTACGTTAGGGTTATTGTTCTGGTTCTGGTTATGTTATGGTCATGGTTATCTTATGGTTCTTATGATGGTTAGTTTTGTAATGTTAGGTTATAGTAATGGTAATGCGTATGCGTATGTTAAAGTTATTGTTATGGCTATGTTATGTTATGGTCATAGTTATGCAATGGTGATTGTTATGTTAGGTCATGTAATGGTTATGTTATCATTAGTTATGTTGTGCTTATGGTAGGTCATGGTTATGTTTTTGTTATGTTATGATTTGGTTGTGTTATGGTTATGTTATGGTTATATTATGGTTATGTGGATGGTTATGATTATTGTTAAGTTTATATTATTTTATGTTATTGTTTTGTTATGGCTAGTTATGTTTATGTTATTGTTTTGGTTATCTTCTTGTTATGGTTATGTTATGTTTATGTTATCATCTTGATTATGGTATGGTTACGTTATGTTATGTATGGTTATGGAAAGGTTATGCTATGTTATGCTATGGTTATGTTATGGATATGTTATGCTTATGTTATACCATGGTTATGGCATCGTTATGTTATAGTTATATTATGTGAATGTTTTATTATGGTAATGTTTATGCTATGGTTATGTTATGTTTATGTTGTGGTTATGTTTATGTTATGTTTATGGTTATGTTCTGGTTAATGTTCTGGTTATGCTTATGTTATGGTTATGTTATGGCATGATGAAGGTTTTGTTATGGTTATGGTATGGTTATGTTATAGTTGTGTTACGGTTTTGATTATGCTATACTTGGTTATGGTCATGTATATTTTATTGTTATGGATATGGTTATGTTATGGTTATGTTTATGTTATGTTATGGGTATGTTTATGTTATGAATATCTTAGGGTTACACTATGTTATGGTATGGCTATGTTATGTTATGGTTATGTTATGATTATGTTATGGTTATGTTTTGGTTATTTTATGTTATGGTTATGTAATGTTACGTTTATTTTTTGTAATGGTTATGTTATGTTGATTTGCATAACACACTAATCACCTGAGAGGTTATCCAGGGACTTGAAAGGTGTGTTTCTCATCTGCAAGGTGCTTATATGAAGAGTCTGGTCTTCAGCATTTTGCGGAGCTCAGGAAGGGATGATGAGGTTCTGATGTTTTGACAGAGGTTGTCCCATGTCTTGGGTTCGATGCTGAAGAATGAGCAACCTCGGGTTTTACTTTTGTGGATGTGGGGAGTGTGTGTGAAAGAGAGTGAGGCAGACCATATGTGTCTTGAGGGTTGATGAAAGTGTATGCGGCTGTTCAGGTAGTCTGGTCCTGTGTAGTGTAGGGCTTTTTATGTGTGTGTGAGAATTATGAATTGGCTGTGCTTGTGAATGGGGAGCCAGTGAAGCTTCCTGAGGTGTGGAGTGATATGGGTCCCATCTGAGAGCCGCTGCTTGTATGCCAATCTCATGGGTTTTTCTGATGAGGATGTTTTGGGAGACAGTGATGAAGGCTGCAGAGAGGTCGAGCAGGATGAGGGCCACTGTTTGTTCTCAGTGGGGTTCCTTTTATGCTGTCACTTGTGGTAAAGATGGGGTCGACTCTGCATCCTGTGGTGGGTGATGGTTCTGAGATGAGCTGGGTGAGTCTGATGTTGCTCAAGCTTTCAAGGAGTGCTGTGGAGCAGGGGTTGTTTCAGTGTTGCAGATAAAAGTTGAGGCCACTGAGGACAATGTAGGCTCTGGAATTGATAATGAGTGGAACAACAAAGCTGGTGAAGATTTTGGTAAAGATGGCTCATTGTCCAGGAGGGTGGTAGGCAAAGGGATCAATCAGGTTGAAGTTTTCAGAGATTTGCAGCTCAAAGTGCAGTTTTTCCGTGAATGGGGTGATGCTCTCTGTGGATTTTCTGCAGTAGATGGATTCCTTGTGGAAGATTGTGAGTCCTCCTCCTGGTTTGTGAAGGTGGTCTTACTGAGTGATCCTGTAGCCTGCTTGGATTGCTGTGGGGGTGTCAGGGGCAGATGAGGGGTTGAGCCAGGTCTCCATGACGAAGAGGATGTCCGGTGTGTTTGCTGAGTGATCATGTGTTGAGAAGCATGCATGCAAGTAGGTGTTGATGTGTGGGTTTGTTGTGGCATGTGGTGCAGGGTGGGGATGTAGGTAATATTGGTGCTTGTGTGGCATTTGTGTTGGGAAGGTATGTTGAGGGTGGTGTTAGTACTTCCGTGGAGGCTGTGGGTGGCTGCTGGAGAACCGCCATTGGGTGCAGGTGAAGCGTCCTACCGTGATGTGAGATGTGCTGTAGCATGCATTTGGGGGAATGGTGTCTGGGGTCTAGCAACCTAAGGAGTGCTAGGAACAGAGTGCCAGGAACTCAGTGCAGTCCAGGTTTAGATGGACACAGAAAGGCTTGCTTCTGGCGTTCCTATGCTGACCATCTGTGTTGCTGCTGCCATTAGCTAAGTACTGGGAAGGAGTGCAGGGTGCCCTAATGTTATTTCCTGCGCTGATGGGCAATGTAGTCCATCTTCTTGTTTGGCTTATGCTTTTAAACATGGTTTTGGCTGAATACCTGTAATGTTACTTCCTGTCCAGATGGATGATGAGAAATTCAGCGATGTCACAAATTCACTATTAAGTATAGTTCCCATTAGGTAAGAGTTTGCCCCAGCACAATTTGTTACAGTGGTTGCATCAGTTAATATAATTTTGCAGTCAATACTTTTTTACATTTTTCAGATTGAATCCTTGGATTCCTTTTAGGCGAGTATGTACCCACAGAAGTTTTTCATTCTGCCAGTTTCATTACAGCCAATTTCTTAACTTCACAATTTTGCTTGCAAATGAATTGCTCTTACATCAAACTTTTCTAGGTCTGATGATGACCCTCAAATAATGAGGTCAAAATGTATTTGATGACAATGGCAATGTGAACATTACATTGATGAACTGTTTGGCTGTTTAAACTCTAGGACCAGCAAATTACTCAGACTGCTGAAATTCTCAATATTGTTCCATTGTCTTCCGTTTTGCACACACTTCTTCACTGTTTTGGCTCACTCACTCTATGATCATATGAGCACAAAGCACTTGTTGTCACACATACTCTGAAGCTGTTAATGAAAACTATATACTTTATATTAAATCAATCGTCAAGCTTGTCTTTCTCTCAGATGATTTATTCTACTGTTGACTGATTTTGAAAATAAATGATTGTCATTGATCATCCCCCTCTGAACCTCCATTCTTGACCTGTTTATATGCCCCTGGTTCCAGGTGATTTCTGGGCTGCACCTGTTCTCAATAATGACATCGCTGTAGCACACAAACTGCCAACATTCGGAGAGTTTCGGAGAGTAGATCATAATGTCCACTGTCAAGAACAATCCCTACTGCTTGATCCTAATTGACCTCTCTGTAGCATTTAATGCATTGTACTGTCAGCACTAATTTACAACATGGAAACACTTGTAGGCTTCTCTGAACAGTCCTGCAATGTTCACCTCACCAGTCCTCACCACCTCATCAAGCATTGTGCCGATCGTTCCATTTAAAAAAATGGTGATAGCAATGGATGAATTACTCTACAGTGTCACATACCGGGTCTTGTGCATGGAACAGATGGATGCTTCAGCCAGTCTGTCTTACACATTTGAGCAGTATAAATCATTGGATTTACCTATTGGTTGCTTTCTGCTTTTGGATAGTGTTCTCTTTCTACAAAGCCATGGCAGTTAATATCTTTGGGTTCCACTTACCATGTGTAGCAGGCCGATACTACAGCACTGTGTTTGCCTTCAAGTGAATCGGTCTGGTGCACGTGCCCTTTACACTGGTTACACCTCACTCATATATGTGGTGAAATAGTGCCTATACCAGGAACTCTACTATCCAGAGCACCACTAATATATGTAGCTGTTTGTTTCTTAATCACAAAGATTCATAGCCTCGCAATATCTCTTTGCAGTTCAATTTATCAGCCTCTCATTCTTGAATGCAGTTTGAGGCATGTGATTAAGTAATCAGTTGTCTCACCAGCATAGTTGTGTTGAATGGAACATGTAACATTCACAGTCAAAATATTTGTGGCATAAAGTACGTCTTGTGTAGGACCTCACACAATGCCTTAAAAGGCCTTTAGGTACACATAGATGTGAGCATCCAACATGTAAGGGATCTGGGTTGGAGGCTTCCTGGTATACTGGGCCCCAGTTGTAACAACTGTGATCTTTTGCTACCAGTGTCTGTGGCCCCTATACTGTGAACCCCCATCTATGAAACAAATATTCTGTTTTAGTATTTACTCTACGGGTACCCAAGAGTAGGGTTACTCAGAGGATGTAATATGTAATAGGGACTCAGAATTCATCTACACACTACATAGCACTCAATAATTCCCTATCAAGCCAATGTTTTTTCTTAAAAAAATGAAAAGTATTCTAATACACATACCACTAAATATTATGAACACATGAACAAATACAGACAAAATGAGGGATGGAAATGGCTATGGTGAAACCCTCTAAAAGGCCTTATAAACAACAGGGGGTATACACTAAAGAAAGAGACCAGAGGTATACTCCACCATGAGCCTTACACATAATGAGGGTTATATTAATTAAAAGTTCAGTTTACTTGTTTTGATAAGGTATCACCACTATAATTAAGGCAAAATATAGAGACAATTCCAATGCAAATCAATAGTGAAATGTTTCATGCTAGTACTGCCTTCCAATGACATAAAAAACATATACATATGTATTAATTTACTGACAACAATATGCATGTCAACAAAATATTTATGTTCAATATAATGTAGTGCATTAATATTTATTCTACCTTGAAATTGACTGCAAAACCACCAAAGAACCCAGCTGCAAACACCCATGGACATCAGAGCTTTCAAGCAATCATACCAACCATAAGACTGCTTGGAATTGTGAGCAAACTCTACCACAGCCTCTTTTTGTGACCCAGGTAACTCATGGAGGTAACCCAGAATGAGTTGTAGACGTTCTTTGAGTCATTGGGGTGAGAGGGCCCTTTCATCCTTGGTGCCTCGAACACATGCAAACAACTTCCATGGTGCCTATACCATCTTGGGGCACCCCTCACCCACAGTACAGATTATAGAAGGTCTTTGCTGGGATTTATGTGACCAGGTATACTAGGCCATGGTGCTCCATTTGAAGTGGGCGGGCGTTACCTCCTTGTACTATTTTCAAAGATGTGCTCTCAAGAGCAAACTTTCTCTTGGGGAACTGAGTGCCCCAGTAACCCAGGCATGAGGGGGCCTTGTTATCTGATACGGTGTAGTGTAGGAGCCTAAACGGCTATGCTGCCTTCCTGGCATGGCTAACTCCATGCGGAGGCATTGTCTTTTCTTTTCTTCTGCCTACTGTGTACTTTATGCTCTCCCAAGAAACAGGCAGCAGGTTAGACACACACCAGCATTCTTGGGACTCTAGTTCTCACTAGGTGTCCCACTGGGTGGAGAACAGTGTAATGCTGAGTCTTTCTCGATGGTCACTGGCGCTCCCCTGATGTAGAAGGTATTAAAAGGTAGTAGCACCATGCACGTCTTACCTTGGACAATCCATGGGAGCTCTCTCGCTTCCTGGGGTGGATGAGGAAAGGAACCAAGGGAGCTCCACTTGCTCTGTTTGTGGCCTGGTACACCCGGGGCTCCTGGTAATCTTTTTGGTCCTGGGCCTTTCATCAGCAGCACCTGATACCCTTCAAGCTGATCACACCTGCATTACCCAGTCCCCATAACTCACCAGTCACTTGCATTTTACCTGTATGCCCAGCAGGAACGCAGAGTTCCCCACCTTGAGGTGCTTACCACAAGACCAGTCAATAGAAGTTCCAGAGGAAACCTGTTTTCCAGGGGCCCAGTAAGTTTGCCCTCTAATGTCCCTGAGTAGGAGTGGGGAGGCCAGTGCCACTGGCCTGGAGGTACAGTTCAAACATAATCAAATTAACTACAAGTCTAGAGTGTCCCTTCACTCCAGACAGGGATTTGTACTCAAGGGGTCCACACCTCCTTGTCTTCTGCAGTTCCCAGTGTTTTGCAGAGTTTTCTCTAATGTAGTGTTAAAATAGAGATGGATAGTTTTAGAATGTAGACATCTTTGCTCAATTCAAAGATGCCACATCAGCCTTCCACTCCAGGCGCATTCCCCAGCATAGCTTCATAGAATCTGCCAAGATGGCAAAATCAAGCTTCAGTCAGCTCTTTCAGACCCTTTTGCTAACACAGAAACTGGTTCTTTTCCTTCAAAACTTCAAAAGGAAATTCCTCTGGTGAGCAGTGTGAAAGCTTTGGCTGCCTCCTTTTTTGAGACAAAGAGCATGCACAGACTGTTCCGTAAGTGTAAGTTAATTAGGCCATGGAGATCCCTCCTCACCACCTTCCTCTCCCAGGAGCACGATAATCCTCCCAGATAAGCCTATTCCCTTCTGTAGGCTGTACACTACCTTATGGACCAGCACAGTAATTAGTTTATCACCATGCTAGGTAGTTCAAAGCCCAAATGTCATTACAGGTTGACTCAGGAAAATACTGCAACATCCAACATCTATAAAAGAGTGCAAATATGGCCAAAATAATATTATATTTGCGCTAAGGACTTTTAAAATCAGAAATAGAGACCTTAATCTTCTCTTTAAGTTGAACCAATGCAAAGTTAATATATTGGTGCAGCTTTTACCTATAGCGTGAATACAGTAAAGCACAACAGCCTTGCAGTAAAGGACTACAGACTCATAGAATAGTAAAAAAGAAATGGTAATATTTGGTCTTGGATGCTCAATGAAATTATAAGGCCTGCACAGTTCATAATCAATATATTAAATATCCATTCGGTGACAGTCTACCTGTGTGCAGATGCCAGGCTATGTTAGACAGTAGTCCCACACAGCCTGCAGTTGAGTACACTTGGTTGTGCACATGCATCACCAGCACAGAGCCACTTATCCAAACTCTGCAGTTAGCAGTTGCGCCTATGATACAGAAGATTGCAATACGTGTGACTCAATTAGTGGGACTCACAGCAAAGATCCAAAAACTGGGCAGTCCAAAATCAAATAGTCTAGGGGATTAAAGTGAGTCAGAATCTATTTTGCCAGACTTACCATCAGAGTAAACTTTAGAGTCTTAATCCAATAACCCAATCAGGAGGGTCGGTTAACTGGATTCATCCAAGTGCTGCCATGCCAACAGCAAAGGCAATTTCAGCCACAGAGACATGTGCAATGTTGGTGGAAGACTGGAAGGCTTGAATTTTGTGCTCCAAAGTCTTCTTCCAATGACATTTCTCACACAACTGACTGCAACACACCTAGGCAAGTCTTCACCAAGAAATAAAAGATTTGCCATACATGCGTGGGGCTGAAAGCCATCTTTCTACCAGTGTAATGACGAGTGGATCACTGGTGCTCCTACAATAACAGCACCATGCTTTATTTGATTGGCACTCATCTGCAGCATACCCATAGCTCATTAATGCTTGGGATAGCAAGTGCCAAACAACAGCTGTCTTTAGCACACCACACAGTTTATCTGCCAGCACTGTAGTTGCCTCGCCTCATTTGTTGACTTCCTGCCCATGCTTTTTTGAGAAATGTGCACTGGCGGCACATAGACTCCTTGTGATGCTATTAATTGTGTTTGACAAATGAATTTGTGTTTCACCATTGCGCATATTAGTTGCTCAATGTTCACCATTAGCACATCATATGTTTTGTTCAGTTTAGCTGCCTATTGGCTTTGACATGGCGTTAGCCATTACATTCTGTATTCAGTTTAGCTGCCTATTGGCTTTGACATGGCATTAGCCATTACATTCTGTATTCAGTTTAGCTGCCTATTGGCTTTGACATGACATTAGACATTACATTTGATATTTAGTTTAGCTGCCTATTGGCTTTAACGTGGGGTTAGACATTGCAGCTGTGTTTTTCCAAGCTGTGTTTTTCTACAAGATAGACCAAGCTGTTTTCTTCACACCAGACCTTAGCTGATAAGAGCACGTAGATTTTGTGTTTACCTCGCAATACAGTCTGGGAACGAGTGAGCTTGGGAGAACTCACACTGAGTTTGCTTTTAAGGATGACTCTGGACTACAGCAGTCATCAACTTGCAGACCCCAGAAAGATGAAGCTGAGCTATAGGCCCTAGGGTGATGAATTTTGACTTTTATGCTTTGCTTTGAAGTTATGCTATAATATAATCACATATATTTGCTGTGTACATTGCAACTGAGAAGTACTTTGATATGTTTTGCTTTCATTGCTGCGACTACTTTTGAACGTGTGCTTCCAATCTACTAATTTCGTCTCTCAAGAACCTTGTGGTGAAGAAATAATAACAATAAATGTCTTCTTTAAACTCAGAAGTGCATTCCAGAGAGGTTCTGTAAGCTCGGTTATGAGATAAGAGCAGGAAAGCAGAACATTTTGTCGTTGTCGGCAGTCTGGGAGTCAAATTGGAGTTTGAAGTGCACAATTTAAAAGTGTAATTTTTTTTTTTGTTGTTTAGAGAATTACAGAAGCACGGCAGACCATGTTTGAAAATGCATGTGAAGTTAAACTGCCTTATGGTGCTGTGAGAAACATGTTTTCTTGTTTATCAGGACTGTGTGAGTCTTGTGAGTGCTGTGATAAAGCATATTTAGAAAATGTGCCTTTTGAAGGAAATGGTGTTCCTTTTGTTCTTGACAGAAGGGTTTGGATACTTTTTTCTGCTTACAGAAAAATGCAGGAGAGACGTAGGCAGTTAAAACATGAAAATAAGAATTTACATGAGCAAATTAGCCAGAACACATTATTGCAAGATAATGCTGAAATCTATAAAACTACTGTTTTAGAAGAATCTGGCTTTGTCCATTCCAGTAATGAGGGGGTTAAGACAGCTGTGGGCCAGTCTGAACCTCCGTGTGAGCAAAACACCCCTCAGTTTTTGGGAGTTGAAGAGCATTCCTTAACTGATAGCACTGAGAACAGAGCTCAGAATGTTATTTACAGACCGCTTCTGCAAAGAAAAATTAATTCGGACATGGCAGAAGTACCGTCGCAAAATGTGCAGTTACTGGCACAAGTAAAACAAAAGATTTTAGCGTTTCTTAATGTTTGCACTAAGCAAAAGACACCGAGTTTCATGAGCTTGTTTGATTTTTGGAAACAGTATAGCCCTCATCTGAGTGAAATCTTAACACATTGGTATAAAGTAACTAGGAAAAAAAAACATGAGCAGCTGTGCGCTTGTGATTTGGCAAATGAAATAATTCAGACTTTAGGTTTCTGCGCAGTGCAAGAGGGGAACACTGATTTACATGTAAATCAGGAACAGGGGAAGACAAGAGTGCCCCTGGAACTTTGGAGTAAGCTTTTGACTTGTTATCAGTGGGTGATGAGTTCACCTAACTCTCACAGTGTAGGACAGGCACAGGAAGCTAGTATCATGCACTGGATCTGGTACATGCAAGACTGGGCTAGAGTCACTGCGGCCCTACACGAACAGGTGTCACAAGCCCCTTTTCAGGATGCGGCGACGGTGCAGGGAGTACCACAGGTAAAAGAGTCACCAGTGTAATTGAGTGCACCATTTTAATTTGTGTCCCCTGAGGATAAAAAGCATGTTTGTTTGACTAATGATTCATTGACTGAAGAGTTGTTATCTAGCACAGGAGAAGGAACAGCGTTGTACAATGTGGTTCAGACTTTAAAGCAAGAGCTGCTTGAGATGTGTCATTTTTACACTGATTCTTGGTTCACTGCCAATGGTTTAGCCGTTTGGTTTTCCACATGGCTTGTACCTAACTGGTTCAATTCCCTTGCAGATGTTAAAGAGAAAAATTCAAAGTCTGAAGTGTCCACCCAGGATTCTGACTTAGTGGGGATGGCTAAGTGGGTGCACCAGAAATGTGGACATCTGGGAGAAAAAGCCACTTACAGGTGGGCAGAGATGAGAGAGATGCACATTCCCCTAGATTTGATAAAAACTGTGCAGCACGCACAAGAGAAATCTGTCCCACAAACAGTCACAGAGCAGTTGGAGAGAGGAAAGTTACCAGGACAGATATGGCAAATTGATCAGGTTTTAGGGGGAGTGATTGCTGCAGATTACCTAGGAGAAATCAAAATTATGCTGATAACTGGAAAATAATCTGATTTATTCATACAGATTGGAGACAGAATGGCCCAACTTGTCAAAAGTGCAGTGAATGGAGGTTTGGTAAAGAAGGAGTCTGCCCCAGCCCTTCTGACAGTGCAAGGAAAGGGAAGCTGTGGTGCAGCAGATAAAAATCTCAGTGCTGAGGTGTGGGTTGAAGCCCCAGATGAACCTCTAGAACCTGTAGAAATCATAACAAAGGGCCCCAAAAACGTCCTGCTGATTATAAAACAGGGAAAGGAAGAAGAAAGGCATATTTCAGATGACAAATGTTATTTGCAAGAAAAGTCATTCTTTTTTCTTTTGCAGATCCTACCACGTTTCGCCACTGACCATGAGTGTGCTGTGTGGTCTCCCTTCGGGTGTGTGCGTGTGGGGTCGGGGAAGGGACCGAACCCCCAACCTGAACCTGATTGAGTAAAGTACAGACCCCATGGATCCATTTTGCGCAACTGGCACCTTCAGTTTAAGTTCAACTTGTTTGATTACGTTCTTCCACTGGAACTAAGCAACCTTAAAAGTTAACTGTCTGTGTTTTTTCGTACATCAACTTGTTATTTTAGAGACACTGTTCAATCAGAGTATATAAGTTTCAGTCTTTTCTGTGTAGATGTATCTGATGTGAAAGGATATGAGATCAATATGTTAATCCACTTCTATTGCTTTGCAGTGATTGCTTTTATCATTCAAATCTGATTTGCTTATAATGTTTTTTGTGTTGATGTTTTTGTTTTTTTGTTTTTGTTTGAAATAAGAGGTATGTGAACAAAAATGTATTGGTCATAGGGTGGAATGTGATGCTATTAATTGTGTTTGACCAATGACTTTGTGTTTCACCATTGTGCAAATTAGTTGCTCAATGTTCACCAGTAGCACATTATGGGGGTCATTACAACATTGGCGGTAAAAGCCGCTTACCGCCGTGCAGAAGACCGCCAATACACCGCCGCGGCTGCGGAATTCCGCCACAGCTATTATGACCCACATCTCGGAATCCGCCGAAATTCAGACACCCACACAAGTCCGCCACCCCAAAGGTCAGTGATAAACTGGCAAAAACAAAACCTCCACCGTCACGCCAACAGAAACACGCCCATGCTATTACGAACCATGAACCCACGCAGCGGTCTTTCAACCGCGGTATTCCATTGGCGGTACACACTGCCGCGCTCAAAATACACACACATCTCCAAAACACCGCCACATTGGACAATTCAAAATACACACACCTGATACACATACAAACACCACTCCCACACAATCAATACTATATAAAACACACACCCACATCACCCACAAACCCCTACGACAAACATTTTTATCGAAGGCCAGAGAGACACTACAGCAATAGACAACCCCACCACACAGAGGCACACAACACCATCACCCATACAACATCCACTTTCAAAACACCCCACACCACCACACATCACCACACTCATCAACACATACACCACCCCATACATCACCTACACCACCCCATGTCACGCCAAAGACACCCCAGGTTTTCTGAGGAGGAGCTCAGGGTCATGGTGGAGGAAATCCTACAGGTAGAGCCACACCTATTTGGAGCACAGGTGCAGCACACCTCCATAGCCAGGAAGATGGAGCTATGGCGGCGAATCGTCGACAGGGTCAACGCTGTGGGACAGCATCCAAGAAATCGGGAGGACATCAGGAAGAGGTGGAACGACCTACGGGGGAAGGTGCGTTCAGTGGTCTCCAGACACAACATCGCGATTCAGCGGACTGGCGGCGGACCCCCACCTCCTCCCCCACAACTAACAACATGGGAGGAGCAGGTCTTGACCATCATGCATCCAGAGGGCCTCAGAGGAGTTGGTGGAGGAATGGACACTGGTAAGTCAAATCTTAACTATCATATCCCCCACCCTACCTGCATGCTATCACACACCCCCACCCTCACCCTTCCCCTATCACTACAACTCCTCACTAATGTACTAATAACACAAACCACACATCCCAACACCAAGCCCTGCATGACACAACTAAGCATGGACATCCAGCACTAAAGCATGCTCACTGCACATACCTATAACATCCCCCCAACCATCATCATACAAGCCCCTACACAGGAATGCTTGCACTGGGGTACACGCACACCCACCTATTGCACACCATGACACACACAGATGCAATAATCATGCGCTATTACCCCTGCAGGGCCACTACGTAACGTCACCACACAGGAGGGTCAAGACATCTCCACTCCACCCACAGAAGAGGCCCACAGTGACAACAGCAGCTCTGACCAACTGGATCAAGATGACCAGCCCGGACCATCGTGGGCCTCGGGACAGTCGGTTCCTCTTGCGCAGCCCAACACTGACCTTCCACCCTCTGGTAACACCAGCACAGCACCCACCCAGCAGGCACATACCTCCGTCCCCAGGACACGTCAATCAGAGGTGTGTCCACCACTACAGGGAACCCAGGGTAACCCATCACCCCAACAACAACAGGGACCTGGGGGCAGTGGTAGTGGGCACACGGTCCAGGGGACGGAGGCACAGGAAAACAGGGGAACTGGGAGGGCAGCTGTGCGACAGGGGGCAGACAGGCTAAGGGAACCCACTCTCCACGAGGCCCTCTGCTCCATAATGGGAGCCTACCACCACTCCCAGGAGACGATGGCTACAGTCCTGGCCAAGTTTCAGGAGACCCAGCGCCTGCAGGACGAACAGTATCTGGGGTTCAGGGAGGAGCTCAGAACCATGAGCTCCGCCCTGGGCACCATCGTAGGGGTGCTGAAGGACATACAGAACACCATGAGGGACACCGTGGCACTCCAAGGGGCCCCTGACACTAGCATGGACGATGAACTGCCCACCACCTCCGCTGGCGCTAGTGGACAGGACCACCACACCAGCACCCCACCCCCTGCAGACGGACAACCACCCCGCAAGCGGTCCCTGAGAACCAGGAACAGGACAGAGCAAGATGGCAAGACCCCCGCCAGGAAATGAGACCACCCTGATTGTCCTCCCACTGTCCCACTTTGTTACCCTGTCCACATTGGAACTGCCCCAGCTCCAATTCCCATGCCCATATGGGCAGTGCACCTGTTAGACTAATAGACTGGACTCTGCCATGGACATTACTCCACCATCACCCATCACCATTTTGCCACCCCCTCCAATAATTACCACTTCTATAAACACCCTTGAACCACAAAACAATCTGGAGTCAGTCTGTGATTTTGAAAATGTGTATTAGCAATGACAGTGACAAAATGCGTTTTCTAATGTAATGCCAACATACCTATGTCACACATCACATGTCCATGAAGGATGCAAGCAGGTGACACACATTGGTAACCACACCTGTGAAACCATAATGGAAATGTGCAACTCAGTTAACAAATACTGCTACTAATTGACAGACAGGATAGAGGTAGAAGTGTGAAAGTGAATGTAATAGTAAAAAAATTGTTCTCACCTGTGTGTCACTGGAAATATTGCTGTATGACTGACTCCCTGTTGTCTATGTCTTCTTCCTCAGCTTCCTCCTCATCACTGTCCACAGGCTCCACAGGCTCCACAGCTGCCACAACACCGTCATCTGGACCATCCTCCTGCAGAAAAGGCACCTGTCATCGCAAAGCAAGATTGTGAAGCATCCAGCAGGCGATGATGATCTGGCACACCTTCCTTGGTGAGTAGAATAGGGAACCACCTGTCATATGGAGGCACCGGAACCTGGCCTTCAGGAGGCCAAAGGTGCGTTCGATCACCCTCCTACTCTGCCCATGGGCCTCATTGTAGCGTTCCCTTGCCCTGGTCGTGGGATTCCTCACTGAGGTCAATAGCCAGGACAGGTTGGGGTAACCAGAGTCCCCTAATAGCCACACATGGTGCCTCTGGAGTTGACCCATCACATACGTGATGCTGCTATTCCGCAGGATGTAGGCGACATGCACTGAGCCAGGGAACATAGCATTTACCTGCGAGATGTACTGGTCTGCCAAACATACCATCTATACATTCATGGAATGATAACTCTTCCGGTTCCTGTACACCTGTTCACTCCTGTGGGGGGGGACCAGAGCTACATGGGTGCCATCAATTGCACCTATGATGTTGGGGATATGTCCCAGGGCATAGAAGTCACCTTTAACAGTAGCCAAATCCTCCACCTGAGGGAAAACGATGTAGCTTCTTACGTGTTTCAGCAGGGCAGACAACACTCTGGACAACACGTTTGAAAACATAGGCTGGGACATCCCTGATGCCATGGCAACTGTTGTTTGAAATGACCCACTAGCTAGGAAATGGAACACTGACAGCACCTGCACTTGAAGGGGGATTCCTGTGGGATGGCGGATTGGTGAGATCAGGTCTGGCTCCAACTGGGTACACAGTCCCTGGATTGTGGCACGGTCAAACCTGTAGGTGATGATTAAATGTTGCTCCTCCATTGTTAACAGGTCCACCAGCGGACGGTACACCGGAGGATTCCGCCATCTCCTCAAATGTCCCAGCTTATGGTGCCTAAGAAGGACAACAGCGATCACAGAGTCAACAAATTCCCAGGTATGTACCCACAGCTACACAGAACACGACACCAAAAACATAACTCTTCATGTATGTGTGTGGAGTGTAGGCCTAGGTATGTGTGACGCAGTAGTAAATGAAGCTATGTGGGCCCCTGAAATGGCGGCTGTCTGACCTCTAAACGGGGACAATGGGATGTGAGGTAACTGCGCTGGCATTGTACACCGTCGCGGTAGGCGGTCGTAGACCGCGGCGCAATGCTGCATTGGTTAACATTGGACCCTATGGGTCCCAGGAGCCAATGATGAAGTACGCCAGCGGTGATGATATGCACGGCCGCGGACGTGACCGCCATTTTCTATCTGTTCAATCACTCAATACCTGATCTTCGACAGGAGAGGACCTACACTGCAAGTGCTGCTGTGACCTCGGTCTGGAAGAGACAATGGCTGCTGCGTCTGGGGAAAGGGCCCCTGCCTTCACTGCTCAGGAGTTGGAGAAGCTAGTCGACGGGGTCCTCCCCCAGTACACGCTACTCCACGGTCCTCCAGACCAACAGGTAAGTATTCAGGGAGCACGTTGTAGGGCTATGCTGGGTGGAAAGGGCTGGATGTCAGTAGGAAGGGGGCAGAGTTCAGCGACCATGAAGGACTGTGAATGCATGTGCCACATGGCAAGAGTAGGGATGGGGGCCACTCACTTTGACGGTGCAGTTGGTAATGATTTCTCTTCTTCCCCTGTACATGTCATGTAGGTCAGCGCCCACCAGAAGAAGGATATTTGGCGTGCCATCGCCAAGGACGTCCGGACCCTGGGGGTCCACCAGAGACGGGGCACCCACTGCCGTAAAAGATGGGAGGACATTCGCCGCTGGAGCAAGAAGACGGCGGAGGCTCAGCTGGGGATGGCCTCCCAACGTGGGAGGGGTGCCCGTTTCACCATGACCCCCCTGATGTTCCGGATCCTGGCGGTGGCCTACCCTGAGTTGGATGGGCGCTTGAGGGCATCACAGCAGACACAAGGGGGTGAGTACAACATCATTCAGCGGACTTTGCGTGCAGTGGAGGGGTCTGGGTGGGGGAGGAGGGCCGTGGATTTCCCTAGGCCAGTGCGAGTTCCATAGGCTAGGCCCCTCCGTAAAGCAGGCCATGTGGCACCCCACCTCTGTAGAGTGCCAGGTACAGGTATTAATGCCCCTGTGTCATCTATGTGTGCAGATGTCCACCATAGACATGTAGGCCAGATCCCAGGAATTGCATCTGTAGAGGCCAAGAGCACGGCGTAGTGCAGGGGGCTGCTGTTTCTGTATTGTCCGCCAACGGTAGCGGTAAGCCATGCACTCAACCTGTCTTTCTTCTGTTGTCCCCCCCCCCCTTTTTGTGCTCTCCCTGTTCTTTTGTGCATCAGCATCATCAGGTGGAGGTACAGTGTCACCGGAGCATGAGGGAGCTGCATCCCACATGGCCATGGAGGGCCACACCACAGACTCTGAATACACCAGTGGGACGGAGGGCGAGGGGAGCTTCACGTCGGTCACCGGATCAGCAGATGGCAGCTCCCTTGTGGTGGCGGCAACATCTGTGCCCCCCACTTCTACAGGTACAGCGGCCACCCCCCCTACCAGCACCGCCCTCCCAGCAGCCCCTCAGCCTTCGCTCTGTGCCCGCTCACCCAGGAGGGTGGGCATCACCTTCGCCCCAGGCACCTCAGCCCCTGCCCCTGTCACCCTTGCTGCCCTCAGTGAGGAGGCCATTGACCTCCTCAGGTCACTCACTGTTGGACAGTCTACCATTGTGAATGCCATCCAGGGTGTAGAAAGGGAGTTGCAACACGTTAATGCATTCCTGGAGGGCATTCATTCTGGTCAGGCTGCCCTTCATCGAACCCTGCAATCTCTGGCCTCAGCACTGATGGTAGCCATTGTCCCTGTGTCTAGCCTCCCCCCTCCAACTTCCTCCACCCAGACCCAATCCCCTGTACCCCAGCCTATCCCAAGCACACCATCATACAAGCATGCACACACCTCAACACCCAAAAGTAGCTCAGGCAAACATAAGCACCACACATCCCACAGGCACTCACACAAGCATCACCCACATACAGGCACAGCAACATCCACTGCCTCCACTGTGTCCCCCTCCTCGTCATCTCCCTCCTCCCTCCCAGTCTCGTCTACACTCTCACCTCCATGCACTACATCTACAGGCACTAGGACTCGCACCAGAACACCCAGCACCACACCCCGCTCACCTGCACTCACCACCCCCACTACCATTTACACGTCCCCTGTGTCCACTCCCAGTGTGTCTGTGATGCCCCCTCCCAAAGTACACAAATGCGGGCACCCACACACCCAACATCCATCCACCTCACAACAGCCTTGAGTACCTGCACCTGCACCCAAATCACCTAAAATTACACCTCCTACAACCACCTCCTCTTCCTCCACTCCCAGACCCCCTCCAGCTACCCATCCCAGTGTTCGTCAGAAACTCTTCCTCAGCAACGTTGACCTCTTTCCCACCACCCCCACCCCTCCAATTCATAGGTCCCGTAGTAGCACCTCAGCCAAAAAAAGTCCGGTACCAGTGGTGCGTGTCAAAGGTGTGTGGAGTGCACCGGCCACCAGGGCAGCCAGTGTGACATGGAGCCAAAGCACTGCCAGTCTACCCTCTGTAAAGCACCTTAAGTTGGAAAGTGGCCAACGGGAGAGGGTGAAGACTCCTGCCGGCAAAACAGCTCACAAGGGTTCCGGGGGGAGTGCCGAGTCAGCTGTGATGCCTACCAAGGTGGTGAAGGGGCAGAAGAAGTCTCCAAAGTCTGGTAAGAGCAGCACGGCGGAGAAGGCCGCCATCCTCCACCGCCAGCACTGTCGTCACTGGTCCGGAGACCACCACCAGAGTCAGTGCCCTGGAGGGCAGCAGTATCGTCACTGGTCTGGAGACCACCGCCAGAGTCTGTGCCCTGGAGGGCAGCAGTATCGTCACTGGTCTGGAGACCACCGCCAGAGTCAGTGCCCTGGAGGGCAGCAGTATCGTCACAGGTCCGGAGACCACCGCCAGAGTCAGTGCCCTTGAGGGCAGCAGTATCGTCACAGGTCCGGAGACCACCGCCAGAGTCAGTGCCCTGGGGGGCAGCAGTATCGTCACTGGTCCGGAGACCACCGCCAGAGTCTGTGCCCTGGAGGGCAGCAGTATCGTCACAGGTCCGGAGACCACCACCAGAGTCAGTGCCCTAGAGGGCAGCAGGATCGTCACTGGTCCGGAGACCACCGCCAGCGTCAGTGACCTGGAGGGCCCCGGCAGCCACAGCCCCGCTGGGCACTGAGGGACCGTAATGCCACACACCGCTGAACAGGTCAGAGACAGCAAAGGCAAGCACCGCTGAACAGGGCAAAGACCGCCATGGTGTAGACCGCTGAACAGGGCAAAGACCGCCATGGTGAAGACCGCTGAACAGGGCAAAGCACCACTGAACAGGCCAGAGACAGCAAAGGCAAGCACTGCTGAACAGGGGAAAGACCGCCATGGTGAAGACCGCTGAACAGGGCAAAGCACAGCTGAACAGGCCAGAGACAGCAAAGGTAAGCACAGCTGAACAGGGCAAAGCACCGCCATGGTGAAGACCTCTGAACAGGGCAAAGACCGCCATGGTGAAGACCGCTGAACAGGGCAAAGCACCGCTGAACAGGCCAGAGACAGCAAAGGCAAGCACCGCTGAACAGGGCAAAGACCGCCAAATCAAGTATCGTTAGCCCATGTTCAGCTGGGACAGTGACGGAACTGGGACCGTCATGGGGAGCGTGATGCACTCTGGGCACCAGTCCCCCTCTAGAACCAGTGGTGACCTGCATCCACATGTGAGACTGTGGCTTTGCACTCCCCAGGATGGTACAGTGGGCAAACCACCCACTGTAGAGACTTGAGAGACTGTGGCTTTGCACTTCCCAGGATGGTACAGTGGGCAAACCACCCACTGTAGAGAGTTGAGAGACTGTGGCTTTGCACTCCCCAGGATGGTACAGTGGGCAACCCACCCACTGTAGAGACTTGAGAGACTGTGGCTTTGCACTCCCTAGGATGGTACAGTGGGCAAGCCACCCACTGTAGAGACCCCAGGATGGTACAGTGGGCAACCCACCCACTGTTGAGACTTGAGAGACTGTGGCTTTGCACTCCCCAGGATACATCAATGGGCATAGAGCCCCGTCGTGGATCTGGCGTGGTGCTGTAATCCGGCTGAGGTGCTCCCCTTCCCTTCCCCCTGAGGTGCCTGTTGTATTTCTATCTGATGCCCCTCCAGTGTTCTCTCCGTTTGTGGACAAGCATCTAGTGTAGGCCTCGCCCATGCATTTTGGACCCAGTGGTCCACGGACATTGATATGTGCATAACTGCAGTACTACTCGTGATGTATGATTTATATGTATCTGTATATATTTGGTTACTCTATTTTAATACATTCCAATGTTTGGACTGATTTCCTTTTGTCTTTGCATTCTTCCGGGGGGGTTGTGGGTTATTACTGTACTGTTTGGAAATGCATTGGTGTGTGTGTTGTAGTGGGTGAGGGTCGGGTTGGGGGTGGGGGCGTTGCGTGTGTGTCCCCCTGACTTTTGCCTTCCCCCTCCCCTATGTCGTAGGTGCAGTACTCACCGTTGTCCTCAGCGCCTACGTTGCTGATGATCGTAGAAGAGCAGGTAGACAAGCGCAGGGAGTATTTGTAGTTCGGGCTCCATGGTGGCCTCCTTCCTCGTGGCGTGTGTTAAGGTGAGCGTTTTCCCATTGCAATAGCTGTTTCCGCCGTGTTTTTATCCACGGTGAATCCGCCCCCGAAAAGGTGGCGGATTGGCGGGTTGTAATACTGTGGGCGGTACATTGTCTTCTGCCTGTCTGTTGGCGGTGACCGCCGCGCTGCTTGTCTGTATCGCCGTGGCGGTCGGATTGTTAAAGTGGCTGTCTATTTTGGCGGTTTCCGCCACGGTCATAATTCCCTTTTTTGGTCTGCCGGCCTGTTTGCGGTATTACCGCAGCTTTAACAACGTCCGCCAGGGTTGTAATGACCCCCAATATGTTTTGTTCAGCTTAGCTGCCTATTGGCTTTGACATGGTGTTAGCCATTACATTCTGTATTCAGTTTAGCTGCCTATTGGCTTTGACATGACATTAGACATTACATTTGATATTTAGGTTAGCTGCCTATTGGCTTTAACGTGGGGTTAGACATTGCAGTTGAGACATTGCAGATGAGCTGTGTTTTTCCAAGCTGTGTTATTCTACAAGATAGACCAAGCTGTTTTCTTCACACCAGACCTTAGCTGATAAGAGCACATAGATTTTGTGTTTACCTCGCAATCCAGTCTGAGAACGAGTGAGCTCGGGAGAATTGGCCACTCTCCAAGTTTCTTCGGTTCTCACACTGAGTTTGCTTTTAAGGATGACTCTGGACTACAGCAGGGGTAGATTGAATCTGCTTGACTTCAGTCAGGAACAGAGACGTCAGTTGACTGTCTCCCGTTTGGGTAGAAAATCTCTTTCTCGCAGTTGACCGGATCTATCAACTTGCAGACCCCAGAAAGATGAAGCTGAGCTATAGGCCCTACGGTGATGAACTTTGACTTTTATGGTTTGCTTTGAAGTTATGCTATAATATAATCACATATATTTGATGTGTACATTGCAACTGAGAAGTACTTTGATATATTTTGCTTTCATTGCTGCGACTACTTTTGAACGTGTGCTTCCAATCTACTAATTTCGTCTCTCAAGAACCTTGCGGTGAAGAAATAATAACAATAAATGTCTTCTTTAAACTCAGAAGTGCATTCCAGAGAGGTTCTATAAGCTCTGTTATGAGATAAGAGCAGGAAAGCAGAACACTCCTGTACCAAGACACATGGGGGCTTATTACAACTTTCGAGGAGGTGTTAATCCGTCCCAAATGTGACAGATATACCACCAGCCGTATTACGAGTTCCATAGCATATAATAGACTCATAATACGGCTGGTGGTATATCCGTCACTTTACCGTCACTTTTGGGACGGATTAACACCTCCTCCAAAGTTGTAATAACCCCCATGATAATGCTGCAATTACTCACTGGTAATTGCATTGCTCTGAGTCTGTCTCTTGCTTACATTATGAAATGGTTGTGCCTCCTAGACACACCTCTCTGCCCATGCTTTTCCCCCATAAAAGACCCTCCCGCTCACATCCTATTTAGCTGTCTCAAACCATATACCACACAACTGTCCCAGCAAAACAGGGTGATAGGGGTGGAATTAATTAATGAAAGTGAGAGACAGACTTGGAGTAATACAATTACCAGTAAGTAATTGTGGAATTACTTCCTTGTCCCGCTCACTTTGCGTAATTCCATTATGAGATAAACATAAGCCAAAAAGACCAGGTCAACTGTAATCACTTCTTAAATATTTGTTATCCATCTCAGTTCTCTTCATATTTACTGCATAGAAGAAATAGACGGGCCAACTCATGTGGCTGCTCTGCAAATGTCTACTAATAAAGCTCTATGGAATTCTGCTAGGGAACGTTACATCTCCCTGGTTGACCTATCTAGGATGTCCAGTGGAGAAGGAATCTCTGACACTCTGTAGGCTAAAGTTATGAGGTAACAAAACCACCTTCTCAGCATCTTTGCTGTTCGTTTGAAACCCCTTTTCGCCAGTCCAAAGTTAAAGTATGAATAAGAGGCTCTAAAATCTGAAACTCTCCCAAAATAGAATAAGGCAGTCCTTCTAGAACCCAGAAAATGAAGACTAACTTCTTCCAGTGCTTCTGAATTAGGAAACAACAGCTGAAGAATTGCCTTCTGCTCTCTATGGAAAGGTAAGTTAACCTTAGACAATGGGATTAGAATGATTCTATCTTTGAACACTCTGAATAATGAATGTTTCATTGACAAAGACTTTAGCTCGTCCAACCTCCTAGCATAGGAAATCACCACTAGCAAGAACATTTTTAAAGTTAAGATTCTAATCTCCACTGAATCAAGATGCTCAAAGTGAAGGTCCCTAAGAATCTGAAGAATCAGTAGAGATCTCTAGGGAAGCATAAAGACTGCCGGATGTTATTGAACTACTTAAGCAATTTTTAAACCAAGTGCAAGCCATCTTTCAGGTCATGTCAGGAGGCTCTAAAAACCTAATTGGCTGCTAATTGGATCTTTGGGGTTCAATCAATCAATGCTTGTAAAATGCAGCTACTCACCTGTGAGGGTCTCAAGGCGCTAGGGGGAAAGGGGCCTCATCCGCAGAGCCACCAATGTTCCTGGCGCTGGGCGCAGTCCAGGCATGGACGGGCGCAGATGGACTTGCCTTTTTGCATGCCAGCGAAGCGCCCGCTGCGCGCATCCACTGCGCGGCTGCTATTAGGAAGGGGAGGCGGATGGGGCAGGGGAGCGGACAGCTGGGAGGCGGGAGGGCGGGAAAGGGCTTCGGAGGGGGGCAGGGGGTAGAGGGGAGAGGGGAGAAAGGAAAAAGAAATAGAGAAAAATTAGGGATGATAGAAGAAAAGGCAGAAAACGCAAGAGTGAAAGAGTGACAGAGAGAAAGAAAAGAAAAGGAAATACTTACTTGTGATGGCCACTAGACCACCAGGGATGAGGCGCAGGGATGAACCTGCGGGTGGAGGAGGGCCTCAAACTGAGAGTCAGGAGACTCTCAGGTCGTCCCAGCAAAGGCAGAGGGAGCAGCAGCCAGAGGAGCTGGGGAGGGCAGCAGACGCTGACCAGGAAATCAGCACAGCTGCCCTCTCACAGCGCTGCGGCCGCCATTAATATCTTGAGACCCCTTGTGAAACCATCCTGTAAAAAAAGACCCGAACCAACTTTTCAGTGTTTGGGAATAACCACTTTGCTCTATATGATTTCGTAAACATGGCCAATGCCTTGAGTTAGAGCTATGAGTAGAAACCCTTCTGGGCACCTGGATGGAAAAGGCTCATTTTTCTGATGGACCTTTATTACTTAACCCTGCTTTTTCATTTTTCAGGCTGTCAGCCTGGGCCACACTAGGGTATTGGCCTAGAGAAGAGGGAATGAAAGAGGGGATAGACAATCGGGGGAGCCACTCCTGCTTGATCCTCATTGCTATTAGGAAAGGAAACCAGGATAGGAGAGGCCAGCGGAGGCAAACAGAATTACTGCCGACCCTTCACTTTTTACCCTGACTAGAAACCTGAGAATCATTTGAAAGGGATGAAATGCATATAGGAGACCCTTCGGTCAAGGACATGATAATGTGTCCAAAGCCCAAGAAATAGTCTCCCTCGCTGTTGAACAAACAGTGGGGGAAGAGCTCTCCTGTGTGATGCAAGCAGGTCTATCACTGGCTTTCCCCAAACCTGACAAATCTGTGCAAATAACTGGGTGCTCAGGAAATACTTGTGAGTGGATGGAATTTCTATACTCCATCTGTGTGCCAAAGCATTTACTACTCCCTCCCAGAGTGTAAATTGTTCTTAGAGAGCTGATCTTGTTCTCTTCCCAGAAAAAATCTAATCTGATATCTGGGACAGAAATACTGACTTTGTTTGCCCCTGTCTGTTGATATAGCATTCTGCCTTCATATTGTCCAATCTGACAACAACTGGTATCTCATACAGAGATTTGGACCTTGTTCCTCCCGACTTATGGTATAGGATTTCGCTGTCTTGTCCATTCTGACAATGACTGATTTGCCCAAAAGTAGAGAAGAGGATGAGAAGAGAGCCAAAGCCAATTGACTCAAGCACCCTCCTACTGGAAGATTTGTTCCTCTTCACTTGGGTCTATGGGTGGCTGAAACTTTTAAATCTGCTAGTGAAATCGGAGGAATTTAGTAATTCCATGTTACTGTTGTAATGCAGAATTACTAATAAATTCTGCCACTCCGCTCCGCCGGCGGAATTAATCAGATTCAGGACTAGTTTACTGACGCTTCGTCTGCATCACCATTTATAATTAACTGGTTTGCTACTTCTTTTTCAAATGGAGAACACAATCACAGGATTAGCAGGTCTTGTAATCACATCCATTTTCTATGATTATAATACAAAGCATGTTGGACTTGTTGCTTGCTGCACCCTGGTATGTGTTGCATTTCCACCTCTGTAACCAAGCAAAACAAACCTCTTGCCCCTGATGCAAAAATAAGTGATGTGATAAGCGTCTTTTTCAGGACGAGATAGAGTTTAACTAACATAAATAATACCCTTTTCACTGCATCCACAAAAAAGGCGTACTCCAGAGCTATCAGTGTTACATTCCAGCCATTCCGAGGCAGCTATGCTCCCAGCCCAGGAAACCATACAGGGATGCTTAGTATTGGCTCATGTCAGCACAGACAGTACAACTAGGTGAAAAGGCAGTGGATTTATTGGTCAAGTCAAGTGGTGGTGGAAACAGATTGGTCGGTTAGTGTTATCCTCGCCCCTCCCACCTCAATCCACATTAAAGGAAACTGCAGGAGATTGTGACTGTAGCCCTGCATTTTTAGAGCACAGCTTCATAAGAGAACAGCTTCTGGTTTAATTCAGTTTGGTTGCGGGGACTAGTGTGGTAATGTTGTATTAGATAGTAGAACGTAGAATTTAGAGCCTGGGTAGGTAATAGAATGTATAATTAAGAATGAGAAGGCGGTTGGAGGGGAAACGGAACTGGAAAGGAGTGTGGATGGTGCCGCTCCTTGTGTATGTGATGATTCATAATAAATATCATGAAGACCTTACTGCGTATGGCAGATTATTCCAACATTGGCGATGAGTGGGAGTTTCAAACGTGGAGCAGAGTCACCACTTGTCTGCTATCATTCTCTGAGAGTTTTGTGGTGGCTGTTATGAAGAATTTTAAAGGACCGCGTTGAGGCTGGTGAGGAGCTGTGGATGTGGGGAGGTGGCCATCGCGTTTGCGGAAGGGCTTGCACACCCTAGTTGCATCGCTGTTGTTTTTATTCAACGGCCATTATCTCCATCGGCTGTAATCTCCATTGGATCAGCAAGTCTTCAGCTGCGCACCATTGTTACCTTGGAAACGTTCCATCTGTGTCTGTGTACGTGTTGTGGCGGCCATTTTTTTTCTTCTTTTCACGGCAGATAAAGGAGCTCGTTCATGATATGGTGGCCATCTTAAAGGCACTAACTGTATGGCGAACTACGGTGATTCGCACACCTGTCATTTAATAGCAAATTTCGGTGATTCGCACACCTCATAAATACTTTAGCAAACAAAATATAAGAACTACGGTGATTCGCGCCTGTCATTTAATAGCGAATTTTGATGATTCGCCCACCTCATTAACAAATAAAATACATTAACAAAATAAAATATAACAGTTACATTGTTGCATGATACTGGGGACACAATAATGTAGAAAATTTGTTTTGATCCAAGGTTGGTCAGATTATCACCATGTTGAATATTCAGCCACCGCCCTTTTTCTTATCGGATCCTAGTGAGCCTCCGATACAATGGGAACTATGGATTGATTTATTTGAAGCTTATGTGGAGGTGCTGGAAGAAGAAGAATGTTTGCCAGAAAGATATTTAGCTTTGCTAAAGCACCAGTTAGGTGCAATTGGACTAAGAGAGTTCAAGAACTTACCTCCAATTGATAATACTGCAATGTAGACATTCATAAACTTGCCGGGAAGCAACTTCAGGAATGTTATGGCAGGAAAATTGATGTGGTGTTAGAGCGTTATAAATTTTATTTGAGGATGCGGCATGACCATGAATGTATAGATCAATTTGTTGCAGCTCTTAGAGGGTTGGCGTTACTTGCAAATTTGAACCAATGGCGTATGATCAGGTTTTGAGGGACCAATTATTGATTAAAACAAAATCACACAATATACAGGATAACTATGGTCATGCAGTAGTGATTTAACATTGAAAAGTGCAATTGAGGTTGCCAGAACCATAGAAGTGTCTGAGAAATGTATTCAGACTGTGAGGAAAAATGTTAATGATCATGAGCTTGGAGCAGTTTGTGTTAGTTCTGTGGCAAAAGAGTCTAAAGGGTTTGAAAAAAAAGCTGAGTGGAAGAAAGGTGGTACAAGAGTATGTTATAGATGTGGATCTGGTAATCATTTAGCTAATTTTAAGAAATGCCCGGCACTAAGTGAGGTTTGTAAATTATGTAAAAATATTGGTCGCTTCAGTAAAGTATGTAGGAGTTGTAAGAAGAGCATAAGTTATGTTTCCGGGCATGATTTATACTGATGGAAATAGGGTGCAAGATATAGTTTTGAGTGTGCTACATGATAATGATGTTATTGTGGGTAGACCATTGGGTTTACCAACTTGCAAGTTACTAATAGATGGGTATGAGGTTACTGCTATGGTTGACTGATGCACCTGGTTCACTATTATGTGTGAGGAAATGTTTAACAAATTATGACCTTATAGGGAGTTAATTCCAACAGATGTGAATCCTGGGAGTTATACAGGCCACATAATTCCTATATTGGGGTATACCAATGTACACATTGAGTTTGGAATCATAGAGTGTAATGGCAAGTTGTACATAGCTGAAATGGATCAGTTCATTTTAGGATGGCCTCATATCAAGAAAATTGGCATTAAGATTGACTCTACGAAAGCTTCTCCAGTGTATGTGGTATATGATCATGAATTTCTCGACTAATTGAGTTATGATGAGCTGGACAAATGTTTTCCTACTATGTTTTCTAAATCATTAGGTAAACTTAAAGAATTCAAACACAAAATCATTTTACGAGAAAATGTAAGTTCTGTAAGGCATAAAATGCAGAATGTACCTGTGAATTACAGATCTAAACTTAAGGAAATGTTAAAAGATTTGTGTGAGAAAAATATTATATAACCAATCGAGAGTTCGGATTGGATTTCCCCAGTAGTAATATCTCTAAAGGGGAATAGGGATCTCAGATTATGTGTTGATCTGAAATCATTGAATTAAGCAATTTGGATTGCTATATTTCTGTTACCAAATCTACAAGAATTAGTGTCATCCGTATGCCAAGCCTCAACTTTTTCTACCATTGATTTATCTAGTGCTTACTATCAGATTGAGTTGGATGATAACTCCAAACATTATACAGCATCCATAACAATGGAGGGTGCATTTCAATACAGAAGAATGCCCTTTGGCCTTGCTAGTCCCTCTGCTGTTTTCCAAAGAGAGATGATTAGAAATTTCAGTGGTGTGAAGAATGCCAGGGTTTTTCAGGATGATATCTTAAGTTATGGTAAAGACAGATTAGAACATGACAAATGTTTAAGGAATGTACTAGTCATACTTCTTGAGAATGGTTTGACAGTAAGGAAGGAGAAAAGCAAGTTTGGCCAAACTCAAGTTGAATATTGGGATCATATCATTTCTCGTGAAGGAATTTGTCCTAAGATAATCCATGTAAAAGCTATTGCAGATGCTCCTGAGCCAAATTGTAAGGAGCGATAGATGTAATTTTTAGGCCTTTCTAAATTTTATTCACGTTTTATACAGCTTTTGATACAGTAGCATTTTTCAAAAACGTATGAGCAGAGGCCTAAGTTGTTGCTCTACAGATTTCTGCCTGAGGAACCCCCTGAGCATAAACTCAAGAGTCTCCAGTTCCTCTAGTAGATCCTCACTGGACCTCTTCAGGTAGAGCTACATTAGACGAAGAATAGTATAAAGCCAACACAATAGTAGATGTAACCCATCTACTCAAAGTAACATTAGAAACCTTGTCACCCTGATTGAGTGCCCCAAAGATTACAAAGAAATGTTTACATTTTCTCTAACCCTCAGATCTCTGAAGGTATAGTTCAACTGCTCTTTTGACATCTAACACATGAAAAAGCTGCTCCTCCCTGAAGATGGGCTGGTAAAAAAACACAGGAAGCAATACTTCTTGGTTCCCATGTATCTTGGATGCCACCTTAAAAAGGAAAGCCAGATTGTACTTAAACAAGACTCCATCCTCCAAAATCCTTAAGAAAGGAGGCTTTAAGAACAAGCCCCAGCTCCCCAAATCTCAGTAGCAGAGGTAACCGCCACTAGAAATTTGGCCTTAAGAGACAAGTATTTTAAATAAACTGAAACAAGGGACTCAACAGGTATAACCGTTAGTGCTTTAAGCACTAAATATAAATCCTAGGGAGGGACTGAAGGCCTACACACAGGTCTGGAAATGGAACACTTTGAGCCAGACCACCAAATCAAGATCAGTGCAGGAGTGGGACCAGGGTTCTTTAAAGGCCTTAATTGCAGCCCACTAGGCTCTTAGAGAAGACACTGGCAAATGCTTCTGAAACCCATCCAGAAAATACTGAAGGGCGGGGGAGATTTCACACTGGACAGAGGACAAGATCTGGAGGCATCTCAGAATTCCACCAATGCTTGGCATAGGGCTTTAGCATGGAAGGGGGTCAAGAACAATGAATAATCTCTGCTAAGTGGTGTGGCACCCCTCTTCTCTGGACCCCAATCCTCTAAGTCTCCGGACTGACAGATCCAGACTCTTAAGAGGTAGACACCACACCGACCTGAGAGGGGATGGGATAACAAGATTCTCTAAGGAGGAAGAAAAGCCAAGCCTTTCAGCAGAGGGAACCAAGAGTGTCTCAGCCACAATGAATGGGAGCTTTACTATGATTTTCCCACTCTCTCTCTGAACCCTTGAGAGAAGGTGAGGAATGAGGGGAATAGGTATGCATGCATACCAAAGCTGAGGAGGCTAAACTGGACATGCTTCTGGATCCTGGTATTGAGAGAAGAACAGCTCAAGTTGGACCTCCTCTCTGGAAGGCAACAGATCTAAAGAAGGAATCTGAGACATATTTACGAGAAAACCAATGGAGAGAGGGATAGGGTATGAGACAAGAAGAGACAAGAAGAAGCGCAGGCCTAGTCTGACTCCCTCTGAATTGTCCTTCCCCTGATGCGGAATGCCTAAAAGGAAAGGAGATGTTTCTCTGCCCATATCCGAATCCTCAAGGCCACTAGATTGAGAGAGCCAGACCTTGTCCCCCATCTGTACACATATGACACTGCTGCAGAGTTATCCGTTTTGATTAGCATATGTTGAATCAGAATGACAGGCCTAAAATACAAAAGAGCTTAGAAGATTTCAGGTAACTCATTCCAGTTCAACGTTTTGGCTCTGTGGCTTGAAAGCCATCTCCCCTGAGCCTCCTTGGTCTGTAAGGTTGCACCCCAGCAAAGAGGACCTGCACCCATGGCTATAACCATCTCTGGTGGAGCATGAAGAGGAAACCCTCTGGTTAAGGATCTCTCCTTCAGCCACCATTGCAGATGTGTCTTGATCGACTTGGATATACCTCCCCCAATCCATGGAAGATTGTCTCTAATACTTTTACAGCTGAATTAACAAAGGTCTGATGTGCAGTCTCATCTAAGCAACCAGGAACACCCAAGAAGCCTTGTAACCTCTGAGCCACGGTTTGCTGTTGCTTCCTGCTTGGATAAGAGAGACAGGAGAATTTACTTCAGTCTCGCCGCTATCTTCTGTGAAAGATAGACCATGCCCAAACCTGTTTTGAAATAGGCTCTGATGAATGGCCTGTACTGAGAAGGGTCCAGTTTGCACTTCTCTAAGTTGTTAGAAGACCATGTTTTTGAAGGTAGTTTCTCATAACATCACAACCTCTTAATGCGTCCCTCACTGATCGAGCATAAAGAAGCCCGTCGTCTAGGTAAGGGAAGACACTCCAACCTTGAAGATGAATTAGTGCCACCAAAGGTGTCATGAGTTTTGTAAACCCCAAGGCAGTTTGGATGCCAAAGGGAAGTACCTGGAACTGAAAATGCTTCTTGTAGGTAATGTTTTATATAGTGCACTAAAATGAAGTACACTATGCAGAGAGTCCAGTGGATCCCCAAGGGTTTGCAGAGACAGACATAGATAGATCTAGTGCCCTTTTTGTGGTAGTGTGAGTGAGCAGCTAAGCTTCTCAAGGAGTTGTGTTAAGTGTTTGTTGTGCTCATAGAGGGAATAAATGAGACACACACTCAAATAATAAATGTGAGACCAATTTGAAAAATAACAGTTGCTTTTAAATATGCTTTGAATCAAAGAACTTTGTTATATAGTAAGCAGTTTTAAAAAATACTTTGCTGTTTAAAAAATTGACAGTGCAATTTTCAGAGTCTTCAATGTTAACCTATGGAAGGAAAACAAGAATGCAGTTTTTCAGGAAGGTACACAACTTACAACCCCAGTCTTCAGGGTTTCAGGCTAGCACTGAGCAAGGTTCAGTTTGGTACCAAGTGTGCACTCACAGGCGCACAGGGGTGGCTGGGTGCCAAGGTCAAAGTCGGTGCCCAATGTTAGTCAATGGAGACTGGGAGGACTGAAGACGTGCTGCTCCCAGGTAAGTACAGTTGGTGTCAGAGGTTGGTATCCAGGAGTTGAGGCAAGCTCTGGGGGGGCCACAAGGCAGCACCAAACTTACACCCTCAGAGGCCAGGGGCCACCATGTGCAGTGTGCCAACACAGCATTGGGTACCCAATGGTATCCAATGGTAGACAGGGGTATCCGCTGCAGCGCTGTTTACAGGTGAGTAGAGCGGGGTCAGAGGGGGGATCTCCAGGGGCTGAAGTAAGGACAATGAAGGGCCACTAGACAGCACCAAACTATGTCGGGCTTCCAATAGTAGTCAAAGCAGGAGATCACTTTCAGAAACAGGATGCAGGCTCTTGCCAGGAGATGTTAACCCACAGCTGCTCAAGTAAGTTAAGATGCCAGGCATTGTAGGGACACCAGCGGTCTAGGTCTCCAAGGCACAGGGGCTCCAGGTGTAGGGGTGTTTTTTGGCATCAGAAACAGTTCACCTGGGAGGTCGCATTAAGGGGGAGCCCCCGGATTTGGGCTGCAGGCATTGCTGTGGAGTCTGACAAGGGTCAGCCCCCAATAGACTTTAGATCAGAAGAGCTGGTGAACCTTCACTGGACTGGTCGGCCACTTGGAATCAGACCGTGGGTGTCAGTTGCAGAGGTGGTTCCTGGTGGCGGTTTCACAGTTCCTCAGGCAGACTTTTTTCTTCTTTGGAGATGTTTCCTTTGGACAAGTCCGCTCTCCACTGGAGTTCTTGTTCTTTATTGAAGGCAGGCAGTCCTTCCAAGGCTTTGGAGGTCATTGGGCTGCAGGACAGTTGTCTTCTTGGCACAGGTTTCTTTGGAGGCTGCAGACAGGCTGATAGGGCTGGGGCAAAGTCAGTTGGCGTCTTCAGTCTTCTATGGTGGGTGACTTCGGTTTTCTCTGGCTCTTCTTAGGTCAACAGGGATCTGATTCTAGGGTTCAGGGGTGCACCTAAATACTGAATTGAGGGGCGTTACAGGGAGTGCCAGGTGGTAGCCAATGGGGTACTCACCTTTAGGGTGACTACACTCTTCCTATGACCACTACCTTTGGAAAATGGCATAGCCCTAACCCTGTTGGCCTAATGTCTTCCATGCAAGATGGAGGTATTTAAAAAGTAATGTCCACTTTAGCTTGTCCAACCTAGGGGTGAGGCTGGCATGAAGTGGACACTCCTCCTAATTTACCTACTTTTTCCACCAGTCCTGCCACCAAAAGTGGAGTCAGGAACTGGGGGTTGGCCTCCTCCACCATTTGGAGAGGCCTGGGTCGCATTTCAAAGGTGGCAAGGCCTGGAATGTCCATCCTGTCTGGGAGAGGAGGTCACTCCTGTGCCCAGAGGAGGCCTTTGTTCTGAGCCCTCAAGAGCATTGGCTCTCACCTCAGGGGGGCAGAGCTCTGTCTAAAGTGGTTGCACTGGTTCTGACCAGTTAGTGTCCACTCTAGGAGTTGGTAGGTTTCAAGGGGGCAGCTCTACGGTACCCTCTGAGTGCATGTATTAATACATCCATCACTGGATTCAGCGAGGGTTTACTATTTTGAGATTTTTGATACCAAATATATGAATTGTCAGTGAAGCCATCATGTAGTTGGGGAACTTGTAGTGATGAGTGTTAAGCACATGTACTTAAAATGGCTGCACTGTTCACTTATTATGTCTGAGAATCGACAGACATAGCAGGGGCCTATCTGCTTATGCAGGTATGCCCTCACATGTGATATAATGCACCCTGCCTTAGGGCTGGGAGGCCTACCAGGGGGGTGACATACATATATTCCATGCAGTGTGCAGGGGATAGGGAACACAGGCTGTGTGCCATGTCATGTTTTCATTTTAGGTCTGCACTAAGACATGCAGCCTGTAAAGGCAGCACTATGTGCAGTTAGGTGAGAGGGTCCCTGAAGTGGCACAATCTGTGCTGCAGACATTCAGGGCCGTTCTGTAGTACCCAATGCCCTAGGTACCAGACTGAGATTTGCCTATTTCATAGCTGATCTTCTCACCTTGCCTGGAGGATTGGGTGTAGGAATGTTTCCTGAGTTCACAGGGTTTTCAGAACTCTATAAGACACCCCCTCTTCACCATTTGATGAACCAATGCACCTGAAGTAGATTCTTTCCAAGCATGAAGGAAAGATTTTTTCTGGCCTTGCACTGGAAAGAAGGATCTGTCTCCACCATACTGAGGAGCACTACCTGGAAAGAGAAGCATATTTCCCCTTCTGCTCTCCTTAATTCTTGTAACTCTTCCCTTTCTGGTTTCTGTAGAAACATAGCTACTGCTGCTGTCCAGCTCTTCTAGATCGTTGGTGAAAAGAGGACTTAGAATACGAGGAGTGTGAGCTAGAGGTACTTCTACTCTGGGGAAAGCATTGTGAATGTTTCATTTAGACATTTGATGCAACTTCTTTTCCAGACCAATGCCAAACAACCTACGTCCTTCAAAAGGCATCCTTAAGGTGACTGCCGTTGGGCTGCATCAGTGTGCCACTCCTTTGAAAACAGAGGTTTTTCTAGCAGAGATGATTGCACCTCCAGCAAGTGCAGGGGCTCACACAGTGTCAGAGGAAATGGCTCACAGAAATTCTGCTTACTTCTCCATAGCCTCCATAAGTTCTGAACACTCCAAGTTGTCCTGAACTGTCCTGAAAAGACTTTTAAAATCCAACCGAAAAGACTGAGAGACATAGGTGCTATAAGTTCCATCTCTCAAACCTCAATTAGACCCACTTTAGATTCCTTTAAAATCGAATTGATCTTTTTTTTCTGTTTGAGCCTTAACAATACTCACCTTGGCCATAGAGATTTTGCCAACCAGGCGAGCAACCAATGAATCCATTGCAACAGTTTAAGGCATAGATAAATCCTACATTCAAGAGGAAAACTCATATTAAGCCCGACCCTGGTCAGGATCTCATGTAACATCTCCTTATCAATGTACTTGCCCTTAACTTCAGAGATGTACTTGCCACTAACTTCAGAGGGCACCACCTTCAAACCATCATCATCTTCAGATGTGCAAATGGAGGAATATTAGGTGGTCATTATGACATTGGCGGTCTATTCCTAAGTCTGCCGAGGTGACGGCCACCAACAGAACACCAGGGAGGCGGTAATTCGCGCACCAGATTATGACACACAAACACAAAACCAACAGAAAACTGCAACAACCACAAGTCCGCCAGACACAACTAAGATGAAAAACTGTCAAACCCACCACTCACACCGCTACACCACCAAAACACTGCCTTTCAAATTACGACCCACAAATCACTACATTGGACATTCATGTGTGGTCAACCATTGGCGGTGCACACCGTTGTGGGGGAAATGGGCACCCATCACCACTACAAGCCAACATTGGCCAGTTCAAAGACCCCACACCTGACACATAAACACACACCCAACACACCCATCAACAGCACTATAAAACACACCACCACACAACCCACAATCCCTTGTAACCACAAAAAGACTGCCACACCTTGCCAGGCCAATCCCTTACAGAACTGCACACACATACCAAATCCCACCTATACATCCATCATGCATCACACACCACACACCCCACCACAACACTGAACACCCTCTGCGCAACACACACATTACACAATAGGCATGTCCCCACAAAACCACCCCTGTTTCACAGATGAGGAGTTGCGGGTCATGGTAGAGGAAATCGTCAGGGTAGAGCCACAGCTGTTTGGTGCACAGGTCCAGCAGATTTCCATTGCCAGGAAGATGGAGCTATGGTGGAGGATCGTGAACAAGGTAAGCTTTGTGGAACAAGATCCACGCACAAGGGACGACATACAAAAGAGATGGAATGACCTAGGGGGGAAGGTGCGTTCCACTGCATCAAGGCACCAGGTCGCCATCATGAGGACTGTTGGTGGATCCCCATCTCTTCCCCTACAGCTGACAGTATAGGAGGAACAAGTCATGGCAATCCTGTATTCTGAGGGCCTCACTGGAGTCACTGGAGGGCTGGACCATTACACCATTACTTACCTAAACCACCGATACCTGCATGGCATGTCACCCCCTCACCCTGACTCTCTTCACCCCACTCCATCCCATACAGTGCACCACCTCAATGACCACATGTAAATCTGTACCCCTGCATGACCTACCCACTGCAGGCATATCCCTCCCAGCACTGCATGCACACCCACCAGCAATTCATGGACAGCATGTAGTACAACAAATCCCACAATCCAACACCATACACCACCAAAGGTGGGAGGACAACACCAAACTCATAAGGAAAGGTTGAAATGCAGAAAATGTGACAGACAATGCAATGACCCTAACAAATCAGTTACATTCCCCACCCCTCTAGAATGTCCCCCCTTGTGCTACTGAGTCACCTTGTTCACTTTGGACTACCATTGCTCCTCATCCTATGGACCCATGGACATTGTACCTGTGCTCCAAACCAGCTGGACCACTACACTGTGGTTTACCTCAACCATCACCCCACTCTATTGCACTATCCCTTCACTATTGAAACACAACTCAAGTACTAGTGCTTTATCAGACAGAAATGTGCAATGTAATGGAATGTGTCATCCTGTGCAAATGTCTTGTAAAATGTCATTCCATCAAACACATGTTGTAAAGCAGTCTGTAGCCATCACATCAGTACACTGTTGTTACCACACCAAGATCTGAAAAAAGGGAGCGCATAAGTGACAGTCAATTGAAAGGGTAGTGCAGTGATTGGCACAACACAGCTGGCACACAGCACTCAACAGAAATGGAAAAATTAACAGCTCTACAGTCTTACCTGAGTTTAATTGGAAGTACTACTGTATGATATGTGTCCGGTTGTCCACATCCTCCTCCTCCTCACTGTCCTCAGTGTCCACTCCTGACACAGATGCATTGTCACCCCCTCGTCCTGCAGGTAGGGCACACAACGTCTGAGGGCCAAATTTTGAAGCATGTATCATGCCACCACAATCTGGTAGACCTTCTTAGGAGTGTAGCATAGGGACCCACCTATCAAATGGAATCACCTGAACCTGGCTTTCAATAGGCAAAATGTGCATTCTATAACCCTTCTGGTACGGCCATGTCCATCATTGTACTGATTTTCAGCCCCTGTTCTTGGATTCCTAACAGGGGTCGACAGCCAGGACAGGTTTGGGTAGCCAGAGTCACCTGGAAGTAGTGCACAACACACATTACTCACTTATATATATTGCATGGAGTACTTCTCCAGTTGCTATACACTGACATACATTGTGTGAAGACTCATGGGCCCGTATTTATACTTTTTTAGCGCCGCGTTTGCGTCATTTTTTGGCGCAAAAGTGGCGCAAACTTGCAAAATTAAATTATATTTTGTAAGTTTGCGTCGCTTTTGCATCAAAAAGAGGCGCAAATGCGGCGCTAAAAAAAGTATAAATACGGGCCATGCTCACCTATGAGCCACACTCTGTGCCTCTGTAGTCGTGCCTTCACCTGTGGGACGCTGCTATTCCTCAAGACATAGGCATCATGCACAGACCCAGGATACTTGGCAGAGATGCAGGAGATGTACTGATCAGCAAGACACACCCTCTGGACATTAATTGAGTGGAAACTCCTCCTATTCCTGTATACCTGCTCATTTGCCCTGGGAGGGACAAAGGCAATATATGCCCTGTCAATTGCCCTGATCACATGTGGTATGTGTCCCATGGTGTAGAATACAGCCTTCAAAGTGGGCAAATCTTCACTCTGGGGGAATGCAATGTAGCTGCTCATGTGTTTGAGCAAGGCAGCCAAAACCCTTCCAAGCACTATTGAAAACATTGGCTGTGACATTCCTGCAGCCAAGCCCAGTGTCACGTAGAATAAACCACTTGCCAGGAAGTGGAGCACTGAGAGTACCTGTACTACAGGATGATAGCTGTAGTGCTACGGATAGCAGGTATTAGATTAGGCTCCAATTGTGCAAACAGCTCAGCAATGGTGACCCTGTCCAGACGATAGGTGAGTATGATGTGCCGGTCCTCCAGTGTAGCCAAGTCCACAAGGGGTTTGTACAGGGGTGCTTGCCTCCTTATCCTCTGCAGTGGTTGGTATCTAAGTGTGCCAAAAGTAAAATGGGTGTGACTACAGGACCTATGGACACATAACATCATAGTACACAGAGCATGTATGTATGTACGAGACTGGAATTGTCTAGGTGTGAAAAGTCGATACCAATGATGCACATATTTATTCCCAACATGAGGACTAGCAGTAGGAAATGGAAACCGCCTGACCTGAACTCTGGTGGAAGTGACCTCACTCCGCCGACGTTAAGCTTCATGGCGAAGGCAGTCTGCACCGCCACTGTGCTAATCCTCATTGGCTAACATGGGGCTCTATGGACTACAGGAACCAATGATGATCAACGCCGGCGGTGACGGTGTTTACTGATGTGGATGCGACCACCATTTTCTTTCTACCACTTCACTTGATTCCTGACTCTCCACGGTACTACATCTCCACTGCGTGCGCTGCTGTGGCTTGAGTCGGAACCTGCGATGGCCCGTGCTACATGGACAAAGGGCCCCAGCCTTCACATCAGAGGAACTGGAGAAGCTTGTGGATGGTGTCCTACCCCTGTATGGACAGTTGTGTGGGCCTCCAGACCAACAGGTGAATACATCATGGGTACGTTGGATGCAACATAGTTGCATATAGATGTATGTGTGTGCTAGCAGTGCGCC
The DNA here is from genome assembly GCF_031143425.1 of Pleurodeles waltl. NCBI lineage: Eukaryota > Metazoa > Chordata > Amphibia > Caudata > Salamandridae > Pleurodeles > Pleurodeles waltl. The sequence goes on along the minus strand of NC_090437.1, from coordinate 1,081,113,496 downwards.
ATTTGGGGGGGTTTGGCTGCATGCAATGTTTATGCAGAGGTGAGTCATGTGTGTGCTTGATGAGGGACAAATGCAGTATGTGAGTGTAGGAGGCTGGCCTGGCATATAGTGGGTCCCTGATGGTACTTACACCTTGTGCCAGGTCCAGTTATCCCTTATTTGTAGATTAGTAATGTTCTATCAGCTTAGGCTGATAGAGGTAGCTATAGCAGAGCAGCTTAGGCTGAACTAGGAGACATGCAAAGCTTTTACTATACCACATATCATATAGCACTATATCATAAGAATCACAATACTCAGAGTTACTAAAAATAAAGGTACTTTATTTTAGTGACAATTTGCAAAATATATCTCTGAGGATATGCTCCCTTAGGAGGTAAGTAAAATACACAAATAATACACACAAACCAAAATCAGGTAAGTAAACAGTTAGGAAATTAGTGCAAACACTGTAGAACACAATAGGATGCAATAGGCCTAGGGGCAACACAAACCATATACTAAGAAAGTGGAATGCGAACCACGATGGGCCACTAGGCAGGTGCAGTGTGTAAAGGGACGCAGGGAGTGTAAGAAAACACTAAGGGTGTCCAAGATACTCCACCCCAAGACCCTGGAAAGTAAGAGTAAAATGACCCTACTTCCCCAGAAACACACTAAAGTTGTGATAGGAGATTCTGCAAAGACCACAACTGACTGCAAAGCACTGAAGACTTATTCCTGGAACTGAGGACCTGTAAAGGAAGGGGACCAAGTCCAAGAGTCACAAAAGTGTCCAGGGGGCAGGAGCCCACTAAACCTTGGATGAAGGTACAAAATGGCTGCCTCCGAGTGGAGAAGCTGACGATTCTGCAACAACAGTGACGCCAGGGACTTCTCCTTTGCACAGAAGATGTGTCACGGAATGCTGGAGGATGCAGAGTTGTTTCTTTGAAGAAAGACAGCAAATAAGCCTTGCTAGCTGCAGAGGTTGCGGTTGAAGAAAATGGGTGAAGCCTGTGCCCAAGAAGGACCAGGAGGTCGCCACTTGGAAGAGGAGACAGAGGGGGCACTCAGCAACACAGAGAGCCAACACACAAAAAGGCAGCAGCCGCAGAAGTACTTGAACATGGGTTAAAGAAAACTGAGCACTGTGGTCATCTCAACACTGCAAAGGAGGGTCCCACGAAGCCGGTGGTCAACTCAGCGAGTTGAGCAATGCAGGACGGAGTGCTGGGGACCTGGGCTATGCTGTGCATGAAGGATTCCTTGCAAAAGTGCACAGAAGCCTTAGCAGCTGCAGTTTACATAGTACACGGGATTACTGTCTGGTGAGGGGAGGCAAGGACTTACCTCCACCAAATTTGGACAGATGGACCACTGGACTGTCGGGGTCACTTGGATCCAGCACCTGTGTTCCACGAACCATGCTCGTCACAATGAGAGGGGACCCAGACGACTGGTGAAGCAGAAGTTTGGTGCCTGCGTTAGCAGGGGGAAGATTCCGTCGACCCACAGGAGATTTCTTCTTGGCTTCCAGTGCAGGGTGAAGACAGACAGCCCCCAGAGCATGCACCACCAGGAAAAAGTCAAGAAGGCTGGCAGGATTAGGCGCTACAATGTCGCTGGTAGTCTTCTTTCTACTTTGTTGCAGTTTTACAGGCATCCCGGAGCAGTCAGCGGTCGATCCTTGGCAGAAGTCGAAGAGGGAGATGCACAGGAACTCTGGTGAGCTCTTGCATTCATTATCTGAGGAAAAGCCCACAGGAGAGACCCTAGATAGCCCTCAGAGGAGTATTGGCCACCTACTCAGGTAAGCACCTATCAGGAGGGGTCTCTGACATCACCTGCTAGCGCTGGCCACTCTGAGGCCTCCATTGTGCCCTCACACCTCTGGATTCAAGATGGCAGAGGTCTCTGGGCACCACCCCTGGGGTGGTGATGGACAGGGGAGTGGTCACTCCCCTTTCCTGTGTCCAGTTTCGCGCCAGAGCAGGGGCTGGGGGTTCCATGAACTGGTGTTTATGCAAGGAGGGCAACATCTGTGACCTTCAAAGCATTTCCAGAGGGCTGGAGAGGCTACTCCTCTCAGGCCCTTAACACCTATTTCCAAAGGGAGAGGGTGTAACACCCTCTCTCAGAGGAAATCCTTTGTTCTGCCTTCCTGGGACTGGGCTGCCCAGTGCCCAGGAGGGCAGAAGCCTGTCTGTGGGTTGGCAACAGCGGTAGCTGCAGTGAAAACCCCAGAGAGCTGGTTTGGCAGTACCCGGGGTCCATGCTGGAGCCTCGGGATGCATGGGATTGGCCCCCAATACCAGATTTGGCATGGGGGGACAGTTCCATGGCCATATTCGGAGTTACCATTGTGAAGCTACATGTAGGTATTGACCTATATGTAGTGCACGCGTGTAATGGTGTCCCCGCACTCACAAAGTCCAGGGAAATTGCTCTGAACTATGTGGGGGCACCTTGGCTAGTGCCAGGGTGCCCTCACACTTAGTAACTTTGCACCTAACCTTCATTAAGTGAGGGTTAGACATATAGGTGACTTATAAGTTACTTAAGTGCAGTGTAAAATGGCTGTGAAATAACGTGGACGTTATTTCACTCAGGCTGCAGTGGCAGTCCTGTGTAAGAATTGTCTGAGCTCCCTATGGGTGGCAAAAGAAATGTTGCAGCCCATAGGGATCTCCTGGAACCCCAATACCCTGGGTACCTAGGTACCATATACTAGGGAATTATAAGGGTGTTCCAGTGTGCCTATTAGAATTGGTAAAAATGGTCACTAGCCTATAGTGACAATTTTAAAGACAGAGAGAGCATAAGCACTGAGGTTCTGATTAGCAGGGCCTCAGTGACACAGTTTGTCACTACACAGGGACACACATCATTCAGGCCACAAGCTATGAGCACTGTGGGGTCCTGGCTAGCAGGATCCCAAGTAAAAATGGGAGTAACATGCCAGGCAAGATGGTACTTTCCTACAGTGAGCCATCTGTGTGACAAAATGGATTGTATAGTTCATGGTGTCCTTCTGTCTGTGTTTCCTCTGCAGGTCCATCGAAAGAAAGGGTTGTGTCGTGCCATCGCCAAGGACGTGCGGACCCTGGGGGTCCATAGCCAGTAGAGCACTGTAGGAGGCTGGACTGGCTTGTAGTGAGTACCAAGGGGTACTTGCACCTTGCACCAGGCCCAGTTATCCCTTATTAGTGTATAGGGTGTCTAGCAGCTTAGGCTGATAGATAATGGTAGCTTAGCAAAGCAGCTCAGGCTGAACTAGGAGACGTGTGAAGCTACTACAGTACCACTTAGTGTCATATGCACAATATCATAAGAAAACACAATACACAGTTATACTAAAAATAAAGGTACTTTATTTTTATGACAATATGCCAAAGTATCTTAGAGTGTACCCTCAGTGAGAGGATAGGAAATATACACAAGATATATATACACAATAGCAAAAATATGCAGTATAGTCTTAGAAAACAGTGCAAACAATGTATAGTTACAATAGGATGCAATGGGGAAACATAGGGATAGGGGCAACACAAACCATATACTCCAGAAGTGGAATGCGAACCACGAATGGACCCCAAACCTATGTGACCTTGTAGAGGGTCGCTGGGACTATTAGAAAATAGTGAGAGTTAGAAAAATAACCCTCCCCAAGACCCTGAAAAGTGAGTGCAAAGTGCACCAAAGTTCCCCTAAGGACAAAATAGTCGTGTTAGAGGGAGAATGCAAGGAAAACACAAATCAGCAATGCAACAACGATGGATTCCTGTCTGAAGGTACCTGTGGAACAAGGGGACCAAGTCCAAAAGTCACAAGCAGCTCGGAGATGGGCATATGCCCAAGAAATGCCAGCGGTTGGTGCAAAGAAGCTCTTACTAGGCTGAAGAACTGTGAATACTGCAGGAACGACAAGGGCTAGAGACTTCCCCTTTGGAGGATGGATCCCCCACGCCTTGGAGAGTCGTGCAGAAGTGTTTTCCCGCCGGATGGACGCCAACAAGCCTTGCTACACGCAAATCGTGCGTTTGGCGTTTTTGGACGCTGCTGGGGCCCAGGAGGGACCAGGAGGTCGCAAATTGGACCTGCAGAGAGAGGGGACGTCGAGCAAGACAAGGAGCCCTCACTGAAGCAGGTAGCACCCGGAGAAGTGCCAGAAACAGGCACTACGAGGATGCGTGAAACGGTGCTCGCCGAAGTTGCACAAAGGAGTCCCACGTCGCCGGAGACCAACTTAGAAAGTCGTGCAATGCAGGTTAGAGTGCCGTGGACCCAGGCTTGGCTGTGCACGAAGGATTTCCGCCGGAAGTGCACAGGGGCCGGAGAAGCTTGCAAAGTCGCGGTTCCCAGCAATGCAGCCCAGCGAGGTGAGGCAAGGACTTACCTCCACCAAACTTGGGCTGAAGAGTCACTGGACTGTGGGGGTCACTTGGGCGGTGTCGCTGGATTCGAGGGACCTCGCTCGTCGTGCTGAGAGGGGACCCAAGGGACCGGAGATGCAGCTTTTTGGTGCCTGCGGTTGCAGGGGGAAGATTCCGTCGACCCACGGGAGATTTCTTCGGAGCTTCTGGTGCAGAGAGGAGGCAGACTACCCCCACAGCATGCACAAGCAGGAAAACAGTCGAGAAGGCGGCAGGATCAGCGTTACAGAGTTGCAGTAGTCGTCTTTGCTACTATGTTGCAGGTTTGCAGGCTTCCAGCGCGGTCAGCGGTCGATTCCTTATCAGAAGGTGAAGAGGGAGATGCAGAGGAACTCGGCTGAGCTCATGCATTCGTTATCTAAAGTTTCCCCAGAGACAGAGACCCTAAATAGCCAGAAAAGAGGGTTTGGCTACCTAGGAGAGAGGAAAGGCTACTAACACCTGAAGGAGCCTATCAGCAGGAGTCTCTGACATCACCTGGTGGCACTGGCCACTCAGAGCAGTCCAGTGTGTCAGCAGCACCTCTGTTTCCAATATGGCAGAGGTCTGGAGCACACTGGAGGAGCTCTGGACACCTCCCAGGGGAGGTGCAGGTCAGGGGAGTGGTCACTCCCCTTTCCTTTGTCCAGTTTCGCGCCAGAGCAGGGGCTAAGGGGTCCCTGAACCGGTGTAGACTGGCTTATGCAGAATTGGGCACCTCTGTGCCCAACAAAGCATTTCCAGAGGCTGGGGGAGGCTACTCCTCCCCTGCCTTCACACCATTTTCCAAAGGGAGAGGGTGTCACACCCTCTCTCAGAGGAAGTTCTTTGTTCTGCCATCCTGGGCCAGGCCTGGCTGGACCCCAGGAGGGCAGCTGCCTGTCTGAGGGGTTGGCAGCAGCAGCAGCTGCAGAGAAACCCCAGGAAGGGCAGTCTGGCAGTACCAGGGTCTGTGCTACAGACCACTGGGATCATGGAATTGTACCAACAATGCCAGGATGGCATAGAGGGGGCAATTCCATGATCATAGACATGTTACATGGCCATATTCGGAGTTACCATGGTGAAGCTACATATAGGTAGTGACCTATATGTAGTGCACGCGTGTAATGGTGTCCCCGCACTCACAAAGTTCAGTGAATTGGCTCTGAACAATGTGGGGGCACCTTGGCTAGTGCCAGGGTGCCCACACACTAAGTAACTTTGCACCTAACCTTTACCAGGTAAAGGTTAGACATATAGGTGACTTATAAGTTACTTAAGTGCAGTGTAAAATGGCTGTGAAATAACGTGGACGTTATTTCACTCAGGCTGCAGTGGCAGGCCTGTGTAAGAATTGTCAGAGCTCCCTATGGGTGGCAAAAGAAATGCTGCAGCCCATAGGGATCTCCTGGAACCCCAATACCCTGGGTACCTCAGTACCATATACTAGGGGATTATAAGGGTGTTCCAGTAAGCCAATGTAAATTGGTAAAAATGGTCACTAGCCTGTCAGTGACAATTTGGAAAGCAATGAGAGAGCATAACCACTGAGGTTCTGATTAGCAGAGCCTCAGTGAGACAGTTAGGCACCACACAGGGAACATTTACATGCACACCTATGAGCACTGGGGCCCTGTGTGACAGGGTCCCAGTGACACATACATATAGGCCACAAACCTATGAGCACTGGGGTCCTGACTAGCAGGATCCCAGTGACACATAACAACCATACTGAAAACATGGTGTTTTCACTATGAGCACTGAGGCCTGGCTATCAGGATCCCAGTGAGACAGTGAAAACAGTGACAAATACCCTGACATACACTCACAAACAGGCCAAAAGTGGGGGTAACAAGGCTAGAAAGAGGCTACCTTCTCACACAACCCCCCCCCAAACGAAGGACAATAAGGCTAACCTTGGCCAGTTGAGACTTTATTGTCTAAGTGGTGATAAGTAGAGAGTAGCTCTGCAATAGACTGGTTACTCCCTTTATCATCCACTATATGGTTACTTCCCTGTGGGGATGTAAACCACCCTGTTTGAAGTTTTTTAGCTAAGCAACAATGTGAAGATGTATTTTCAGAGTTTCTATCAGTAAGTTTTAGTTTAGAGCAGTGGGAATTGTCCACTGAACCTATTTGTAGTGATGGAAATGCCAGACAGGGATGCTGTCTCAGAAAAGCCATAGCTGGGCAAAAACTTTGTCCATCTGGCTGGAAGAGAGAACAGGGATGCTGTTTCTCTTGAGTTGGAGCAGGGCAGGGATGCTGTCCTATGAGCTCCACACTAGGGCAGGGATGCTGTCCTAAGTGTTGTGAGGTAGTGCAGGGTTTCTGCACTAAAGTTTCTCTGGGAGGGTTGGAGGGATGCTCCATGTTAACTAAAATGGTGCTCTTTTTCTCACCAATGTTAGTTATCCTACAGAGAGGTACTTCCACCTCAGGGAGTCCAGCTTTGCCAGCTGATGATTCCCTTGGAACAGGTGCCACCCCAGGAGAGGTTTCTCCCACCACAGGAATAGTATCCTGAATGGTAGGGTGGTTAGGGGATACTGTGATACCCTTTTTACCTGTTGATGGAGAGGGATCCTGAGTTTTCAGGCCTTTTCTCCTTTGCTTTTTCATTTCACTTGAAATGAGAGGGAACAATTCCTCAGGGATGCCCAGCATGGCTGCATGGGCATAAAACTCTACATCAGCCCAACCTGAGGCCTCTAGGTCATTACCTAAGAGACAGTCTACAGGTAAGCTAGGTGATACCACCACCTGCTTAGGGCCAGTAACTCCACCCCAACTAAACTGAATTATAGCTAAGGGAAGAAACTTAGTGGAGTTATGGACATCAATAATCTTATACTGTTGTCCAATGATGTGTTGTTCAGGAGGCACTAGGTTTTCAGTCACCAAAGTGAAACTGGCACCTGTGTCCCTGTAGGCCAAGGCCTCAACACCATTTATTGAAACTGTCTGCCTGTACTTATCCATTGTAAGGGGACAAGCAGCCAGTGTGGCAAGGCCAATGCCACTAGGTGTGACAGAAACTGTCTTGGGACTGATGACATCAGTTTCCACTATGGACCCATAAGTGAACCCAACTACACCCTTTGCTTGACTGTTGCCAGCAGTCCCACCACTAGTACCACTACTGCTAGGGGCACTAGAGCTTGATGTATTAGTGGTGGTAGGCTCAGGGGGTTTACCTGGACAGGACTTATCCCCTGGCCTATGGCCTCTGTTTTTACACACAAAGCACCAAGGCTTTTTAATGTGTGCAGGTTGGGAAGAAGAGGAAGAATTTGTTTTATCCCCACCCTCTGAAGAGTGTTTAAGATTTGAAGTGGGATCTTTGGTTTTACCCTTATCCCCATGCTTATCTTGAGATTTTTCACCATCTTTCTTCTTATTGCCATCTTTGTCACCCCCTGTATGAACTTTTCTGTTCACTCTTGTTCTGACCCATTTGTCTGCCTTCTTTCCCAATTCTTGGGGAGAGGTCAGATCAGAGTCTACCAGGTACTGGTGCAACAAATCAGACACACAATTATTAAGAATATGCTCTCTCAGGATTAAGTTATACAGGCTGTCATAATCAGTAACTTTACTGCCATGTAACCACCCCTCCAAGGCCTTCACTGCCTGGTCAATGAAATCAACCCAGTCTTGTGAAGACTCCTTTTTGGTATCTCTGAACTTGATCCTGTACTGTTCAGTGGTTAAGCCATAACCATCCAGGAGTGCATTCTTAAGAACTTGGAAATTGTTAGCATCATTTTCTTTTACAGTAAGGAGCCTATCCCTACCTTTTCCAGTAAATGATAGCCATAGGATAGCAGCCCACTGCCTTTGAGGGACATCCTGTACAGCACAGGCCCTCTCAAGTGCAGCAAACCACTTGTTAATGTCATCCCCCTCCTTGTAAGGGGGAACTATCTTATGCAGATTCCTGGAATCATGCTCTTTTGCAGGATGACTATGGGGAATACTGCTGCTGCCACCATGGGTATCTAAACCCATCTTCTGTCTTTCCCTCTCTATTTCTAAAGACTGTCTATCCAAATCCAGCTGTTGCTTCTTGAGCTTCAGTCTGGTTTGCTCCACTCTCAATCTATTGAGCTCCCTTTCTAACAATCTGTCATCAGGGTGGGTGGGAGGGACATTTCTAGATACAGAGGTATGATGGGAATGAACAGAAGGAGACCTGTCCCTTACAGAGGGCACCCTAACAGCTTGGCTACCAGTATAATGTGAGAGCACATCATCAGTATGATGTGATTCAACCTCTGTACCAACTATGCTAGACTGTCTAGTAATGGGCAGGCTGAGAAGTTTCTTTCCTGAACCTTTTCCTGGGGGAGTCCCTGGATCAGATTGAGAACCATTAGCTACTTTTTCTACAGATTGGGCACTTATGGCCTTATCTTGTACTCTAAGCATATTAATTAACAGTTCTAAAGAAGGATTCTTCCCTACACTCAAACCTCTCTCTATGCAGAGACTCCTTGCTCCTTTCCAGCTAAGGTGATCATATGCAAGTTTGGACAGTTCAACTTTTTGGCCTGTGCCAGACATTTTTTAGAGAGAGTTAAAGTGATAGACAAAGAAAAAAAAAGTTTTCAGAACTTTTTGGAAAGACAGAAAAAAACTTTTTAAACTTTTAAGAACTTTTTGAAAGTTTAGAAGTACTTTTCAGCACTTAGAAAAGAGTGAAAAGAGGAAATGCAAAACTTTTTGGCTATGTGTATATACACTGACCTTGTTTTGTATATTTTTCTCTTATGAAAAGTACAATGACAAGAGTGGTAAGTAGTCTCAAAGCACTTATCCCACCACTGCACAACCAATGTAGGAGGCTGGACTGGCTTGTAGTGAGTACCAAGGGGTACTTGCACCTTGCACCAGGCCCAGTTATCCCTTATTAGTGTATAGGGTGTCTAGCAGCTTAGGCTGATAGATAATGGTAGCTTAGCAAAGCAGCTCAGGCTGAACTAGGAGACGTGTGAAGCTACTACAGTACCACTTAGTGTCATATGCACAATATCATAAGAAAACACAATACACAGTTATACTAAAAATAAAGGTACTTTATTTTTATGACAATATGCCAAAGTATCTTAGAGTGTACCCTCAGTGAGAGGATAGGAAATATACACAAGATATATATACACAATAGCAAAAATATGCAGTATAGTCTTAGAAAACAGTGCAAACAATGTATAGTTACAATAGGATGCAATGGGGAAACATAGGGATAGGGGCAACACAAACCATATACTCCAGAAGTGGAATGCGAACCACGAATGGACCCCAAACCTATGTGACCTTGTAGAGGGTCGCTGGGACTATTAGAAAATAGTGAGAGTTAGAAAAATAACCCTCCCCAAGACCCTGAAAAGTGAGTGCAAAGTGCACCAAAGTTCCCCTAAGGACAAAATAGTCGTGTTAGAGGGAGAATGCAAGGAAAACACAAATCAGCAATGCAACAACGATGGATTCCTGTCTGAAGGTACCTGTGGAACAAGGGGACCAAGTCCAAAAGTCACAAGCAGCTCGGAGATGGGCATATGCCCAAGAAATGCCAGCGGTTGGTGCAAAGAAGCTCTTACTAGGCTGAAGAACTGTGAATACTGCAGGAACGACAAGGGCTAGAGACTTCCCCTTTGGAGGATGGATCCCCCACGCCTTGGAGAGTCGTGCAGAAGTGTTTTCCCGCCGGATGGACGCCAACAAGCCTTGCTACACGCAAATCGTGCGTTTGGCGTTTTTGGACGCTGCTGGGGCCCAGGAGGGACCAGGAGGTCGCAAATTGGACCTGCAGAGAGAGGGGACGTCGAGCAAGACAAGGAGCCCTCACTGAAGCAGGTAGCACCCGGAGAAGTGCCAGAAACAGGCACTACGAGGATGCGTGAAACGGTGCTCGCCGAAGTTGCACAAAGGAGTCCCACGTCGCCGGAGACCAACTTAGAAAGTCGTGCAATGCAGGTTAGAGTGCCGTGGACCCAGGCTTGGCTGTGCACGAAGGATTTCCGCCGGAAGTGCACAGGGGCCGGAGAAGCTTGCAAAGTCGCGGTTCCCAGCAATGCAGCCCAGCGAGGTGAGGCAAGGACTTACCTCCACCAAACTTGGGCTGAAGAGTCACTGGACTGTGGGGGTCACTTGGGCGGTGTCGCTGGATTCGAGGGACCTCGCTCGTCGTGCTGAGAGGGGACCCAAGGGACCGGAGATGCAGCTTTTTGGTGCCTGCGGTTGCAGGGGGAAGATTCCGTCGACCCACGGGAGATTTCTTCGGAGCTTCTGGTGCAGAGAGGAGGCAGACTACCCCCACAGCATGCACAAGCAGGAAAACAGTCGAGAAGGCGGCAGGATCAGCGTTACAGAGTTGCAGTAGTCGTCTTTGCTACTATGTTGCAGGTTTGCAGGCTTCCAGCGCGGTCAGCGGTCGATTCCTTATCAGAAGGTGAAGAGGGAGATGCAGAGGAACTCGGCTGAGCTCATGCATTCGTTATCTAAAGTTTCCCCAGAGACAGAGACCCTAAATAGCCAGAAAAGAGGGTTTGGCTACCTAGGAGAGAGGAAAGGCTACTAACACCTGAAGGAGCCTATCAGCAGGAGTCTCTGACGTCACCTGGTGGCACTGGCCACTCAGAGCAGTCCAGTGTGTCAGCAGCACCTCTGTTTCCAATATGGCAGAGGTCTGGAGCACACTGGAGGAGCTCTGGACACCTCCCAGGGGAGGTGCAGGTCAGGGGAGTGGTCACTCCCCTTTCCTTTGTCCAGTTTCGCGCCAGAGCAGGGGCTAAGGGGTCCCTGAACCGGTGTAGACTGGCTTATGCAGAATTGGGCACCTCTGTGCCCAACAAAGCATTTCCAGAGGCTGGGGGAGGCTACTCCTCCCCTGCCTTCACACCATTTTCCAAAGGGAGAGGGTGTCACACCCTCTCTCAGAGGAAGTTCTTTGTTCTGCCATCCTGGGCCAGGCCTGGCTGGACCCCAGGAGGGCAGCTGCCTGTCTGAGGGGTTGGCAGCAGCAGCAGCTGCAGAGAAACCCCAGGAAGGGCAGTCTGGCAGTACCAGGGTCTGTGCTACAGACCACTGGGATCATGGAATTGTACCAACAATGCCAGGATGGCATAGAGGGGGCAATTCCATGATCATAGACATGTTACATGGCCATATTCGGAGTTACCATGGTGAAGCTACATATAGGTAGTGACCTATATGTAGTGCACGCGTGTAATGGTGTCCCCGCACTCACAAAGTTCAGTGAATTGGCTCTGAACAATGTGGGGGCACCTTGGCTAGTGCCAGGGTGCCCACACACTAAGTAACTTTGCACCTAACCTTTACCAGGTAAAGGTTAGACATATAGGTGACTTATAAGTTACTTAAGTGCAGTGTAAAATGGCTGTGAAATAACGTGGACGTTATTTCACTCAGGCTGCAGTGGCAGGCCTGTGTAAGAATTGTCAGAGCTCCCTATGGGTGGCAAAAGAAATGCTGCAGCCCATAGGGATCTCCTGGAACCCCAATACCCTGGGTACCTCAGTACCATATACTAGGGGATTATAAGGGTGTTCCAGTAAGCCAATGTAAATTGGTAAAAATGGTCACTAGCCTGTCAGTGACAATTTGGAAAGCAATGAGAGAGCATAACCACTGAGGTTCTGATTAGCAGAGCCTCAGTGAGACAGTTAGGCACCACACAGGGAACATTTACATGCACACCTATGAGCACTGGGGCCCTGTGTGACAGGGTCCCAGTGACACATACATATAGGCCACAAACCTATGAGCACTGGGGTCCTGACTAGCAGGATCCCAGTGACACATAACAACCATACTGAAAACATGGTGTTTTCACTATGAGCACTGAGGCCTGGCTATCAGGATCCCAGTGAGACAGTGAAAACAGTGACAAATACCCTGACATACACTCACAAACAGGCCAAAAGTGGGGGTAACAAGGCTAGAAAGAGGCTACCTTCTCACAAGCACCCACTGCAGGAAACGGTGGGAGGACCTGAGACGCTAGGCCCGGAAGACAGCAGAGGCCTAGCTGGGGATTGGCCTCCAAACGAGGGGGGTACCTGTCAGATCCTGACCCCCCTAATGGCCCACATACTGGCGGTGGCCAATCCTGAGTTAGTTGGGCGCTTGACGGCAGCACAACAGCCACAAGGAGGTGAGTACAGACTGTGTGGTATGTTGTATTTGTTGCCTGCCATGGGGTTTAGGTGCAAGTTTCTAGTAAGTGGATGCCCCAATATACTGGTTTAGCTATTCCTGTGTGGTCCTGCTTAGCTATGTAGGGTGGTATGCATTTTAGGTATTGCTAAGTAGCTAGCATACCATGGCAGACAGGGCTTAGTTAGTCCCAGTAGGTGTGCAGTTGGTAGTGTTTGGGTTCCTTACTGCTGTTGTACCTAGGCAGTAGTTCGTCGCTGTGTTCCATACTGCGAAATGTAAGACCCAGGAAGTGATTATGCCACATGTGCTGTTGGTGCTGTGACTGACCCTGTGCTACCTTTCTCTCCCCCCTCTCCTTTTGTCATCATGTCCATGTGTGCATTAGCATCATCTGGCGAAGGATCAGGGGCATCGGCGAGTGGGGGAGCTGCAGCCCACGGGACCCAGAAGGCAGAGAGCACAGACCCAGAGGGGACCAGTCGGTTGGAGGGCGAGGGGAGCACCATCGGGGAGACAAGAGGAACCACTACAGACTCTGATTCCTCCTCCGATGGAAGCTTCCTGGTGGTGGCGGACCCCTCTGGGACCACTCCAGCTAATTCTTCTTCTGCCACCCCCCCATACCGGCACTGCCCTCCCAGTAGCCCCCCCATCCAGTTGCCCATGCCCGCTCACCTTCGCCCGAAGCACCTCAGGCCCTGTCCCAATCAGCCCTGCTGCCCTCAGTGAGGAGGCTACTGACCTCCTGAGAGCCAACGCTGTAGGGCAGTCAACCATAGTGAATGCCATCCAGGGGCTGGCATCCCAGATGCAGCAATCCAATGCCTTCCTGGAGGGTATTCACAGTGGCTTGGCTGCTCTACATAGATTGTTTCAGGCTCTGGCCTCCTCTCTGACGGCAGCCAGTATCCTGTTTCTTCCGTCCCCCCTCCAAATACCTGTTCCCAGTCCCATAGCCATCTCCCCTAACCTTTTCCACACATACAATCTGAAAAACATACACACAAAATAACAGATAGGACTCACAGAGACAAACACAGGCAGCACACTTCAATCCACAAGCACACACACAGCCAACAACCAGATGTACACACAACAACAGCCACTGCCTCCACTATCCCCCCTCCTCCTCCTCCCTCACAGTCACATCAGCACTCACACCTGCATGCAGTGCATCATCAGTCCCAGCTCCTGCCACCTGTACATCTTTGCCCACAGTCACCACAACAGCAGACACACAGACATGCACCCCACACACCACATGCACAGTCACCACCACCATCACCACCTCATGCAGCCACCACCACAACATACATACACACATCCTGTTTGTCCTCTTCCACCCTGTCTGCCCCCCAAAGACACATAAACACTCCCACTCAGACACCCAATAGCCATCCACCTCACACGTACACTGTCCATGCACCTGCACCCAAGTCCAGCACACCTCCTCCTGCCACAACAACTCCCTCTACCTCCACTCCCATTCCTCCACCCACTCCTTGCCCCATTGGTCCTAAGAAGCTTTTCCTTTCCCACCTTGACCTCTTCCCTCCCCCCAGTCCTTCCTCCCACCAACCCAGTACCTCCAGCTCCCATGCGACTCCTGTTCCTCCCCCTAAGAGTACTCCTGCCACTAAGGGGAAAAAGAGTGGCACTCCGACTCTGTCCCAAGGCAACTCCTCGGCGCCCAAACAGAAGGGCAAGGACCCTCTCCCTCCCCATCCCAAGAAGAAATCCCTCCACCCACCCCTCCCCCTGAGGTGCCTGCTTACCATCTCCATGATGCCCCTGCCAAGTGGAGTGACTGGGCTGTCACGATTCAAGTTGGGCCTTGGACATTGCCCTGTGGCCATTTGAAGACTTTGAACTGGCTAATGACCCTTGTTGTACATATGTACAACTGTAAGTATGTATTTAATAGATTTTAAGCTTGTTTTCCAACATGATTACAGTGGTTGGACCAGAGGTATATGTCCTAGCTTTCTTTGCCCCTGGGTTCTGTTGCTCTTGATTTACTCTGCATATTGTTCTGGGTGTGTGGTTTGTGTCTTTGTTGTGTGTTGTGCGTGTGTGTGTGTCACTCTCCCCTCCCTACCTTGTGTGCTAGGCGGCTGTACTCACCGTTGTCGTCTTCATCGGCGTTGGTGCTCCTGAACTGCCATCACATGGTACAACATCGGGAAGACTTCCAGTTCAGGTTCCATGGAGGCTGCGGACTCCTCTGTGTCTCTGAAAGTGAGTGTCTCCTTTATATGATGTGTTTCTGCCAGGCTTTTCGTGGCGGTGATCCCGCCCCAGAAATCCTAGCGGTCTGCTTTGTCATAATATGGTGGGCCGGTCATTGCCTTCAGCCTGCCTAAAGATAGCTACTGCCGTGGTCAGTGAACGGACCGTGCTGGCGGTTCAGGTGCTACATTGGCTGTCTATGAGAGGGATCACTGCCATGGTCATAATTTGGCGGTCTTCACAACTTGCCTGGGGACGGCACTACCGCCATCGCCGGCATGGCGGTTAGCTGACCGACAATGTCATAATGAGGGCCTTTGTCATCTACATGTTTGGCAGGAGGAACCTTAACAGTAGACAAGGGCTCCAAAACAATTCTCCTAATGCTGTCCTCCAATGCATTGTTCTCATGCAGGTTTCTTAGTCAGCCTAGCACGAGAGGAACTTGACGAGTCAGAATGGTTCCTCCTCTTAGATCGTTTAGGCATCCTGAAAAGATCTTGGGTTCAATCCACCATTTTTTTTTACCACCACACCAGTCTGGACCTGTGCAAATCAGTATTTACCCTTTTCCCCATGGGAACAGTCCAGCCCGAACTGCCAGGCCAGGTGCTCCTTGGACCAGAAACAAGTATTCTGGGACTGGTTTTTGAGTATCATTCCTCATCAGCCAGGCTAGCTTGAATCCATTGGTGCAGTGAGCATGTGATGAGTTCATCAAGTGTCTTTTCTTATTTACAACAATTCAAAAGTTGTAACTGAAAGTTCAAATGTCTATAATAATAAACCACCTGGTTATCTCTAATTAACACTTTCAGAAAATAGTGTCTCTGTTCCTCAGGCGGCAATGTGATTTCAAAATTCAATTCCTAAGCAATTTCAAGTTCCAAAATGCCCAGCTGGATTTGAATTGTTAACACAAAAGGCAACAAATTCCTTCTTCCAGTCATCAGTTGTGAAATAAGTCCATTCCGGAGCAGAGTACCTTCGACTTGGCACTCTTTTTCTCTTTGACCTCCTTGTCACCTTCAGTTTCACTGTCACTTTGATCTGGTTCTTCAGTTACTTCAGCTATAGTAGGAGACACTTTTACCACTGGCTCTGGGCTGTTCTCATGACTCTGATCTCAGGTAACAACTCTTTTCTCTTGCATGACTGGGATTTCAATGTTATCTAAGCTAGTAGCAGTTGCCTGATTCTGTCTCAACCCTTCTGTACCTTCAGTTGCTGTTGATGTGCTCAGATTATCACCAGACTGTGCATGCTCTGTGTTAGCCTCTCACTGTAACCGACCCTTCAGGAACAGGTGCTGTTTCATCAAGAGGTCTTGGAACTCTGTGTATGTAGCTTGCATTCATCCAGTTAAGAAGACCAGCACACTTCATAGCTGTCATTGGAACTAGAACAATTTGGTAGGGTCCTTCCAATGTGGCTCTAAGCATGTCTTTCTTACATGGTTTTTCACTAGCACCCATGCTCCAGGAGTCAGGTCGTGACAAAGTTATTTTTGCGGTTGCGCATGTGCTTCTCCAACCTGGTGATACAAAGAATGAACCACATCAGATAGTTCTTTGCAATAATGCAGAACCAATTAATCAGAAAAATTTCACATGAGCATTCTTAGGCACTAGTGGCAATCTCATAGCTCACCCCATAATGATCTCATGTGGTGACAAGCCTGTCTTTCTGTTGGGTGTGCTGTTCATACTCATCAGGACCAGAGGCAAGGCATCTGGCCATTTCAGTGTTGCAGATGCCTATACTTTTGTCAGTCGAGACTTGTTCCATTTACCTGCTCTACCAGACCTGACGCTTCTGCTCTATAACTGTGATGCAATATTTGCTCAACTGGTAATGTCACACACAATAATTTAAGGATCTCATAACTGAAATTAGCTCCACGGTCTGATTCTAGAGAAGTCTGAAAACCGAATCAAGGTATCAATTCCCTCAATTGCATTTTTGCAACTGTGAGGATATAATTTCTTTGCATTGGGTAGGCCTCGCCCCCATAGGAGAACACATACACCACCACCAACGCATATCTCAACCCATTGCATACTGGCAATTCAATGAAATCAAGTTGCATTCAGTTCAACATTCCTCCTGATCTTCCTATATAACTTAGTGTAATGACTGTGTATTTCCCTACATTCATCTGCTGGCACTTTACACATCTGTGACACACTGCTTCTGCAACCAGTCTAAATCTGGGGTGTGCCATGTTTGTCTAAACATTCTAATCATTGCCTCTCTACCAACGTGAGCTTGTCAATGGTAATATCTTGCCACTGGGTACAATAAGCCATTTGGCAATACTGCTTTAGCATCACTCGACACCCAAACATCATCCTCGTTCCTCTGGACACATCCTGCTCTAATCGATCCCTGTTTCTCTTCTCCTGTCACTTCATCCTGCAATCTTTTCACTTTTTCCTGAGTGTTAATAGCTGTCATAAAGAAATTTTGACTTGTCTTGTCACTTTCATAACTCAGTTTCTCATTAAAGGAAGTGCAATGCAAAGCACAATACCTGGCAACTTTATCTGCATAGGTATTTCCCAAGAATATTGTAGGAAAGTGCCCTTGTTGGCATGCTTACACCCTCACTTTTGCCTGATACTGATACCAAATTAGATTGATAGTGTGCCAGGATACTGATAACTAGGCCCCAGCACCAGTGTTCTTTCCCAAATTCTGCACCTTTGTTTCCACAACTGGCACCCCCATGGCACACAGTTGAGTCCCTTGTAAAATATAAACATGGTACCAAGGGCCCTGTGGCCAAAGGAGGTCCCCAAGGGCTGCAGGATACATTATGCCACCCTGGAGGACTCCTCATCAAGCACATGCACACTGCCTTTGCAGCTTGTGTGTGCTGGTGGGGATAAAAAGGCAAAGACGATATGGCATCCTTCTCAGGGTGCCATACCCACAAACCACTGCCTGTGAAATGGGTAAGTCACCCCTTTAGCAGGCTTAACAGCCCTAAGGCAGGGTGCACTATACCACAGGTGAGGGCATAGCTGCATGAGCAATATGCCCCCACAGTGTCTAAAGCCATTCTTAGACATTGTGGGGGTTATTCCAACTTTGGAGGAAGTGGTAATCCGTCCCAAAGGTGACGGTAAAGTGACGGATATACCACCAGCCGTATTACGAGTCCATTATATCCTATGGAACTCGTAATACGGCTGGTGGTAAATCCGTCACATTTGGGACGGATTACCACCTCCTCCAAAGTTGGAATAACCCCCTGTATGTGCAGTGTAGCCATAGTGAGTACTGTATATGGTCTGGGAGTTTGTCATTACGAACTCTACAACACCATAATGGCTTCACTGAATACTGGGAAGTTTGGTATCAAACTTCTTAGCGCAAATGATCCACACTGTCAGTGTGGGATTTCTTCAATAATGCACCCAGAGGGCATATTAGAGATGCCCACTGTATGTTAGCCAAACTGCTAGTGTAGGACTGACCAGTCTGTGACAGCCTGCCACTTTCAGACGAGTTTCTGACCACATGAGGTGAGAGCCTTCGTACCCTCTGTGGCCAGAAACAAAGCCTGTTCTGGGGGAAGGTGCTTCACACCTCCCCCCTTCAGGAACTGTAACACCTGGCGGTGAGCTTCTAAGGCTCAAGCATCTTCTTACTTTGCTGAAGGAGACACCAGCTAGTGGAGTTCCCTGCCCCCGGACAAAGTCCCACTCTTAGCAGCAAGTCCGGTGGAAAAATTAGGAAAAGCAGGGAGGAGTGACCACCCCTGCTAGGACCACCCCTAAGGTGTCCAGAGCTGAGGTAACCCCTTCTCTGCAGAATCCTCCATCTTGGTTTGAAGGACAGAGACCAATAGGGTTAGGTTTGTATCCTCCTCCCCAAAGGGAGTGGACTCATGAAGGGTGTAGCCACCCTTAGGGCCAGTAGCCATTGGCTACTGTCCTTTGACCCCTGTAATGCCCCTAAATCCAAGATTTAAGGGGTCCCCTGAACACAAGTCATCAGATTCCTGGTGACCTCACAAGGAAGAAGAAGGACTGCTAAGCTGAAATGCCAGCAGAGAAGGACAAAAACGGAAAGTAACTTGGCCCCAGCCCTACCAGTCTGTTTCCTGTTTCAGAGAACCTGCAACAAGAAAGCGATGCATTCTGCAGGGTCAGCGACCTCTGCCAAGCTCCAGAGGACTGCCCTGCATCAATGAGGACAAAGAACTCTCATGGACAGCGGCTCTGTCCCAGAAGAAACTACATCTAAGGACTCCAGAGCCTCCCTGGATCTGTGAGTCCTGACCACTCTGCACCCTAAACCTATGGCCCATGTCCAGGTGGCCCAACCAGCTAGAGAGGATCCCCAGGTGATTGTGAGCAAGTGCCCACCCTGGGTTGCCCTCTCTTGCCCCCCCATGATGATGCCTGCAGTGGGAATCCAGAGGACCCCTCTGACCGCAAAAGCTCCGGACGAAGATATCCGATGCCTATAGGTACACTGCACCAGCAGCCTCCAGGCCTTGGAGAACCTGACCTCTGGTGCAGCAACATTCAGCAGGCGACCCTCCTACTTCTCCAGCCTGTGGTTTTTCTGAACAGACCCGCTGAACCCATCCTGCAGCATCTAAGTGAACCCCGGGGGATCCCCTCATAGGAAAGCATTTGGAGCCCGACGGTCTGTTTGCACCCTGCCCCCAGCCGCCCCTGCACCGCTGAGGGTGTGAGTTTGGTGCACACTTGTGCCCCCCCCGGTGCTCATCTAAACCCCTCAGGTCTGTCCTTCAAAGACACGGGTACTTACCTGCAAGCAGATCTGAAACCGAGTGCCCCAGTAGTCTCTATAGGAGTCCATGTTAAATTTGCCTCAACTTTGACCTCTGAACCCAACCAGCCCCTTTTTGCTGGTGGTGGGTGTTTGGGGTTAACTTGAACCCCAATCTGTGGACTTCCTGACCCCAGGGGACTGGAACTTTAAGTGTTGTACTTACCTGCAGATCGTACTAACTTTTGTTCTCCCCAGGACATGTTCTGAAAATTGCACTGTCAACTTTTAGGACAGATTATTGCCATTTATTCAAAATCTGTACAATTTACAAATTCCAATAAAGGTGATATTGATACATTTGTGAAATACTTAATAATTCATGTACTTACCTGCAACTTGAATCTTGTGGTTCGAGAAATAAATGAACAAAGGGCCATATTTATACTTTTTGACGCAAAAATGCGCTATCGCAGTTTTGCGTCAAAAAAAATTGCGCCGTCTAACGCCATTTGGATGCGCCATTCGGGCGTCAAATTTATACTTTGACGTACGGCGGCACAACCAACAGGTGGGAGTCATTATTTCGTGAAGCACACAGCGTCGGTCTGTCGTAAGGGAAACCCACGTAAAAGTGACGCAAATCACTGTGGGTCGATTTACGACAGCGCAATCGTGAAAACGCCGGTTTTTTTCACGCTATTGCGTGACATTTTTGCGCGAAAACTGCACTTACAGGAGAGGAGACCCAAAATGGATCCTGATGCCCCAACAGACCCCAGGAGGATGAGAGCAGACCAGGAACCAGCCAGGAGGAAGCATACAGGAACCAGGACATGTTAAAGAAAAAAAGAAAGTGTCGCTTCAGTGCAGAGGAGCAGGAAATCCTGGTGAAAGAGGTGACGGAACACCAGCACCAACTTTTCATATCCTCAAAATTGCCACTCAGTAGGAGAGAGGCCATCTGGAAAGAAATTGTGGACAAGATAAACAGTGTGGCTGAAGAACGCCGGACAGTCACCGAGTGTAAGAAACGCTGGCATGACTGTAAATGTAGGACCAAAGAGAAAATGGCCAGGAACAGGAAGGCAGCAATGCAGACTGGAGGGGGGAGTCCAGCACAACAGGAGGCCCTGGACCACATGGAGGAGATGGTCGCAGCCGTCATCCCGGAGGAGATCGTCACAGGGATACAAGGACTGGACAGCGCAGACTACCACGACACTACGCACATGCAGGGTAAGTCGCATGGGGAATTACAATGCAATAATGGGGACTGTAAGCAGGGGGGGGATACCTACTACACAATGCATGTAACTTAGCACATATATGAAGTGGCATGGGGAAAGGGGCACGGCAGGGGGGAATGCCCAGTACTGACCATAGCCGGGGCACGACAAAATACTGCCACCACTACAGTCCCATGGGGACATCCTGTAATTACAACAAGAGAGCCAAGGGAAACCAGTGACAGGTGGGAAGGACACTACCCTGAATCCACATCCAGGCACTTGTTTTGCACAAACTATTCCCCATCAACTAGGTCCCTACCTGTAATGCAGTAGCAAATACAACAACTGCAACTTAACTGCCACCACAGTTGACAATAACACCTCTCATCTCTGGGCAGCTATAGTACCAAATGGCAGGAACCCCACCCTGGAACATACATACCTAAATTAGGGGGTGAGGATGACATCTGCAACTACTCCTAGAAATAAGACAAAGGTACCAGTACACTTAAATGCCGAATGTCCATAACTGACACATACATAAGCCTAAGTAAACAGCAATAGGAGCCACACAGCACTAACGACACACACATGCTGCATACGTCAGGGTCCCTCACGTGCCTGCCTAACAATGCTACATCACAAATGTCATACTGCTCAGGCAACAACATTGACGAGGGGACACAGGCAACTGGTCAATGAAACACATCTGCACAGTCTAACCAAAAAATAGGACATTCATACGATAAACAGGCCAATCCAGTAAGACACACATGAGACCCCATCAGATACAAACATCAACAATGTTTACATCCATACCACATCCTAACATTGACATACATAGGTCATGCCACCTAACATGTACAGATCATGCAATGTGAATAAAAAGTGTATGGTGCAGGGCCTGTGAGGCAAGTGTGCTGGCAGGGCAGTCACAACACCCACAGTCAGTCAAAGTGTAGCGTGGCAAGTGAAACGTATACTTTGCGCAATAGCCTCAGGCTGGAGGCCTTTGTGCATCTTACCCTGAATGTACTTATACTCATTTGCTCACATCTAAGTGCCTCAGAGCACTTTGCACTAAATGAATCTCATTGCCCTTCCTATCAGTTAATGTAGCAAATAGTCAGTCCTAAGGTGTTGGCAATTAGTCAAATCACCCTGTTTTGCCTACTTCTGCACTGGAGTTTGCCAGAACATATTCACTCTGTGCCCCAGTCAAGGATACCGTCTGGTTCGTTGATGATAGATGTGGTAGGGGTTAAGGTTTGCCATTCCTGCGTAGGGAAACTTTGTCATCACAATGACATATGTCTTTTAAATTCACTTCCTCGTCCCAAGACACGCATGGGGGAGTTTACAAACAGAAAATCACATCTAGATGCTGCCTGCCTTGCTGCTGATGCACAACCAGATCCCAGCCAATTCCTCTGATATGAGGGATGATGTCTCCCCTGTGATTCAGACAGCAAAGCTCCAAACTTAACATGCTGTGCTATATATAGAACAAGCAGAGGGAGAGTAGAAACTGTTAGGCACCATGATAGCTGTGTACCAATGTATTACTCTCCTGTGGACTATTTCAGTTCTAACTGTGTGTATTGTTTTGGTTATTGGGGCTCACACCTAAATTCCTACAAGTCAGTTGTACAATGAAACTTCATATCAAACAAATACTGTCTGTGTCATTTGTGTATGGGAACATACCGGAAAAGATAGAAATGTGTAGGACCTGAGTGACCACCACTTCCCTGAGAAGTCCCAAAGATGTCATGGGCTTGGACTTCTAAACATTCCTCTGTTGTGGGAGACCAGAGGCACTGCTAGTCTGTCTGAGCTAAATAGAATATCTGGGTGACAGAGTTATTTACAAGTGGGTCAAACTTAGTCCCCCACACCATTAGCTATCCTGCTGCCTAGAAAGCCAAGAATCACATGTAGGATAATGAGAGCCCACCCAAACAAATGTCCCTCCATAACAATAGTGAAACACCGAGGGAGGAGTAGGACAAAAAAATGCATATTCCGAAATAATTACAAATCAACACCTAGAGATGACCTGGCAGGCATGTCTGATAGCTCCATATCATACATGTGACACACAGGTGGGCCATAGGCCTACAACAATGCCCTATGACGGACAGCAGATACCAAGACAAAATCAGAGTACAAAGTTAAGGCATCCAAAGGCTTGTATCTTAGTGCAAAATGATCTCAACACAGACACACTAATTGTACCCTGTTTCTTTGCAGAGGAACACGGATCTCCTGCCGATATGCCTGTCCATGAGTTCCCTGATGACATGGATGACGAGACCATCAACCTCACACAAGAGACCATTGACATGGTCCTCGAAAGCCTCCAAACCCCCCCTTCAGTAACAAGGAGGAGCCAAGAAGAAGCAGCCACCACAGTAGAACCACCCGCCACCCCAATTGTAAGACCTGCCAGCTCCAACACAGCTGAGGACTCTGACGACACTGGCACCAGCTTCGAAAGAACAGTCGTTGGGGTCCAGCGGGAGCTGGCCAAGGAGGTGCGGGTGGGGATGCAAACTATGGCAGCCAGCCTTGAGGGGGTGCGTTCGTGCATGCTGTCAACTGCTGATCAGGCAGCTGCAATGCAAGCCAGAACATCGCTGTTGGAGGAACTTTTAGTAACACAGAAGGCAATCTGCACAGCTGTCATCCAGTTGACCAAACAACTCCAACAGCAAGCCAGTCAGCGTGTGCACGAATGCAACATCGAACCCCTCAGGGCCGACCTGGCTGCCTACCATCGGGATGTGGCTGCCATTCTGAAAAACCAGCACGCCCTCCTTGCTGCAGTACTGCCCTTCATAACTGGACAGGGATCAGCCCCCGGGATGTCTGCCTCCATGTCTTCTGACACTGAGGTGTGTGTTGCCCCTTCACAACCAACAACAACAAGGACACACCAGGCAACACACACATCAGAAGAAGAAGACATGGAACAGATAACATTCACTCGCAAGAGTACCCGGAAGCCCTAGTCCCTGCACCATGCCCTACTCTGACCAAGGTCCTACGTTTTGACACATGCCAGCCTCACTCCAACTACCCTCAATGACTGTTCGGCAATCCACTGTTTAACTTGTCCACATTGGCTGTAAATGTTTCTCTCCTACCATTTGGCAATTCCTGTTCCTCTGCACCGTCTGTGACATCACCCCAGCATGTCAGGAGCATCATCCACACCCTGTAAATAGGATCACCAATTAAGAATGCACCAGAACGGACTCACCTAACATTGTTAATGGACTTTTTGCACTACTCCACCTAAAAATAAATATCACTTGCACACCTATTGTGTCTCTGTGTCATTTCACACTTCAACTGTGCAGTACATAACTCCAAAGTGGCTGTGTGGCAACCATGTCGATTCTCTATACTACTGTCCTGATTTCATGTATACTGAAACATCTGTGCAGTGGCCAGGATTGCATCATAGCTTTACTAGACTGAGGAAAATAACTGATGTAGGGACTAAGCACACACAATCATGCTGTGTTGGACAGAATGAGGCCCCATCCATAGCTATTCTAGACAACTAATGGTGGCTGAGAAATGTAGGCACCTTGCAATACTAAAACAAGAAATTATGCTGTAAAATGAAAGGAATGATAACCAAATTACACTGCATCAATCACCCTTACAGCGTATACTACCATGAAGGAAAGTCATGCTCAAGCAGTACACACATGATGTAGGTCAGCAATGACAGCAACAAGACAAGAGTGTGAACAAATACTCATCTACAAAGCTCTCCCTGAACTTCACAATGCTGTCCGACCTATCTATTTACCTACAAAATCAACTCTGGAAGCACTCTTTGTGAAGTAGGATACATACCAACCCCAAATCTTGATGATCTATGCACACTACCAATGGTGGCTCTCCCACATGGTGGATACTTACCAAGTTAGCACACGGGTAGCTGGCATGTTAAACCTCAATAGCCTGGGGATAGCGACCATAGGACACAAATGTCATACTAAAACTTTCTGCTACACTGATGTCAAGGCCATGAAAAGGTAGCACCTAACGCATCAGGTAAAGGGTTAACAAAATTTTTATTTCCAATAAGTAATAAAAGAGGCAACTAAGGGAAAGATAAACCTACACTAATCTAACCTGACTACTACTAACCCACAACTGTCCCTAACTAACCTAAGCTAAACTTACTCTACACATGTAACGAAACGATCTAAACATCAACCCCCCACCCACCATTATGAGACAAGACACATGCAGGACAACACTTACTAACCTACACACATACTACACTATCCTAAACAAACATATATTTTTTTTATATTTTTTTTAATAGATTTTGTTATTTTTTTATTTTTTATTTTTTTTAAACAGGAATCCCAACATTGCCCCCCACCCACCCACCCACACAAAAAGATAAGATATAAAGAAGAAGGACCCCCCACCCTCTTACCTAACACTAACTAAGCTAATTTCCTACACTTATCCTATAACTAACCCCCCAAACCCAACTAACAGTATGAAATAGGAAAGAGGTGAGAGGGGAGGGGTAAAAGTTCTGGAGGGCAAAATGTCTACTGATTTGGCCTCCGTAGTGTTCGCCGGATGGAGCGCACCTTCTTCTTCACCTCAGCCATGTCCTCCGTCAGGGTGTCAACTTTTCCAATCAACCTGTCCAATTTCCTTGACAATGCGTGGAAGTCCGCTGGGTTGATCGGAGGGTCAGTGCAGGTCTGGGTGCCGGTGGAGGTGGATTGTGTTGGTGGAGTGGTGTGGGCACGGGACTGCCCTGCTCCCACCACACGGCTGGGTCCAGGTCTGGATGAGGATGCCTGGTCCGTTGCTGGGTCCACTTGGCCAGACCTGGTGGATGTAGTGGCGGGGGTTGTTGGGGGCACCGTTGGGGGAGCCTGTGGTGTGGCATACCACGCCCCGGAGGCCCGTTCCGAATTGTATCTGCGGGCCATCCTCCGATACCCACACTGCACCTGCAGGATGTGGCTGTACCTCATTGCCCAGCGCTCAAACTGGTTGCGAGCTGCGGCACTCAGGTTTGCAGCTGTGAAGAGAAAAGGCAAATATTGAGCATAGAATTTACAGTGGGTTGAATACCACAATGGGTAATTTGTCCATTACTAGCAATGTATTGGTTGCAGCAATTGTTACAACATAGTTCACGGGAAGGCTCAGAGGAAGTACATGTGAATCATGCATACTGAAGGGCATATCACATATAGCATATCCATGTTTCTACATGATGGATGACATCACCCTAAACTACTCATACAATTCATACCTAAGGCATTATACATTATGGCACCAGCTCGTCCGCATACTGCCTTCACTACATATGTCATTCTATGTGATAAGAATCACACTCCTCACTCAATGGCATTTCGAAATAGTTGTGTGCTAAGATTGAACCCCTGGCCATGAATCATATGTCGACACTATGGGCCAGATGTAGGAATTGATGGGAAATCAACTAGCAAATTGCAAAGCTGAACGGTGTCTCTGACACCGTCTGCTAGTCACTATGGGGTCCCTAAATCCCACCTCATGAACATCAGTGATGTGGGTTCCAACTTGCACCACCTTAGCAACTATGGGCACTCACGGGGATGGAGGCCTGCTGGGAACAGCAGAACTCCATAGACGTGACTGCTTTTAAATGAAGCAAGTTATTTTTCACCAAGTGTAGGCCCTTTATCTGAAAGGAAAATGAGCTGCGATTTGTTTAAATTCACAACAATTGATTTTTTGTAATTTACACAATAATTATTGCTCCCCTAGACCACTGGCTGTTTTGTGCAGGAGTATTTTGGTCCACTCACAAAGGTGAAGGTTCACAATGAGGACCCCTTCCAGTCAGCAAGTTGGTTAGCATCCACTTCAAGTGGATGATAACAGCTACTCACTTTGCAACCACGTACTCGTTAGCAAATGGGATTGCCTACCACTGTGATTTGCAAGTAGGGCTGGTAAACTCCTTTATTTTTTTCATTTAGAAAAGCATTTTGCTAATATGTACATGACCACCAAAAACATTTCGGATTAGGAAACAGACGTTTGCAACTCACTAACATCAAATTATGCTATTTGCAATGTGTAGACATTTTGCTACATCTGGACCTAGGTACAAACTCAAGTCACAAAAGGTGTTAAGTACGTGTAACATACTGGTTGCTACAGTCCTAGGTACCCTGTTTCACAGTAACATCCCAGTCTTTGTGGGTGGTGTGGGAAGAACAAACAACAATCCCATGATCAATGCACAACCAGGAGTGTACAGAAAGTTCAACAAGCATGTGCCTTCACACACAACACCTATGAAGAGCTAGCAACACGTTGGAGTCAGCCCAACCTTGTCACATCCCAGGTCCACACATGTCAAAATGATATGACTTAGCCCAACATAACATACTATTAGTGAGGCATGTTTTACAACACACACAGAGGAGGTAGAACACCCATTCACATGATTCAACAGAACACCTAGGCCATTGCACTCAAGTCACACACACTTCGAGGTCACCTTGTGGAAGTACATGCCCCCGGAAGATCCGACCTACAGTGTACACAGTCCATCCTCAACTAGGAAGAAGCACTTGTCATCGAAGCCATGTGCCTAAGCTATCTGGGAGACTGTCAGTCTGATATGCTGACTCAGTTAATGGCAAGTTCCTGACCAAGTCTAACATTGACCAGTGTATTCAAAATGAGTCATGCCATTCCCAATTGTCGCACTAATTGAATGACCTACTGCCCCTCAATCTGAGAGATGACTAGGTATTGCTTTACAGAAACATTATTACAATTTGATATCACACCAAAACAACAAAGCCAATGAACGGCCAGCACATCAAATCATGAATTATCCTGAACACACAGTAATCCATCATGCTTCATTTCCAAACAATGTAAATAGCACTTAGGCAACACTCACTGTAGGTATCGGGGTCGTCAAAATGGGCCACCTCACCAACGGTGTACGGGGCTGGTCCACCTGTAAAGCATGAAAGGAAGATTATACTCAGACTGGGTGAACAGACAAATAATTTCTGTTACAATGACAGTGTGTGAATATTACATTGTAATGATACACTTTCACACATGCTCATCCTGCCTGGCTGACTTTGTATTCTAGATTATCATTGGATGAGTCTCCTGCTCCAGTGACACACCCTACTACACTCATGCAGTGGCCAGGACAGTCATGTGTCGTCCAAGTTAATCCTCCATTAGTAGGCCCCAACAATCATGTGATCCATACATCTCAGCATGTGCATCCCAGAGAGAAACATTCCACAACTGGTTCCATGAGGACTGCATGACCACTCACAATCAAACAGGCTATGTGGACAGGTTCAACACACAGCAACCAGACACACATGTGACATATGTGTGGACAACATGACTAACTTCATGTGACGTGAAGGCAACACACATGTGTAGCATCATCATGTGTTTGCAATTTTCGGTCTAGCTATGGCGTCTACATATGTAGGTATGTTGTTTCTACATGACGTACTCACTGGCCATTATGACCAGTAGAGTACAAATAGAGCAGTTCACGTGTTGCTTTTCAGACACAAATGCAACAGTACATTCCATGCAGCTACAGCCATCTGGTATGTGTTGCAAAAATGAGGCATCGGCCTGGTAGCATAGGTCTTCATACACATCCTGCAACAAATACACATTTGGACACATATGTATACCTTTGTAGCGCAGCATTTGCATCATTTTGTGACGCAGAGAGGGGGCTACTTAGCAAAATACAAATAGATGTTGCATTTTACTGCTGTTATTGGGTGTACATGTGTAGCAAAAATGGGGATTTATGTGTATACCCATGGGCCTAGGTTTCCCTAGCATAACACGCAGTCAGCTACTTATTTTGCAGATTGGCTACCAATCATCACATGTTCACGCACACATTCCTATTATTCCCATGTAATTGATTAGTACTCACCAACATAGCCACCAATCCGGAGTCCCAGGTGGTCCAGCAGGTCCTGTTCCCTGCTGATCAGATCTGCCCAGCGGTGCTTGAGTTGATGTATATTCCTCAGACTCCCGTAGACCCGGACCAGGTGATGGCGCACCTTCTCCCAACGGATTTTCCTCGCCTCTGTGTGATACCCCTGTATCACACGGCCCCCAGCCTCCAGCATCAGTGGGAGGAAATGGCTTACGAGCCATATGAAGCCCCCCAATTCGTCCTCACCCATCCTGGACAGGCGAGGCCTACCTGACATGATGAGAGGTGTAAAAAAGTACAAAAGAAAAATGAAAGAAAAAGTGGGAAATGGGGAAATGTAGAGGTGTTAAAGAAAAAGAAGAAGGAGAAAAATAGCCCAACTAACCCCCCAAACTATGCTACCCACA
This sequence comes from Pleurodeles waltl, assembly GCF_031143425.1. Taxonomy (NCBI): domain Eukaryota; kingdom Metazoa; phylum Chordata; class Amphibia; order Caudata; family Salamandridae; genus Pleurodeles; species Pleurodeles waltl. Next base: position 1,081,084,320 of record NC_090437.1, on the reverse strand, counting down.
ACAGACTCCCACAGACAATACAAACTATCACAGGTATAGACAAAATAACACTAAACAGACTGAGACAATGTTAGACAACAATAAAAGATTGACACAAAGACAAAATACAAGGCACACAGGACACTAAAGCAGTAAAACACAGGACAACACCTTTCACACAACCACACAGTCTAGATAACTCTGAGACTGCAAAGTGAAAGTGAAAGTCAACTCCCAGTACAGATTTGGTAAACAGGATATCCTATTACATCACTTCCTGCATAAAATGGCCGCCGTTTTTATTTTCGCGTAATGCGTCATATTTTCACGCATACACAGATGTGCGTCATATTTTTTTGACGCATTATAGTGCACATGATGCGGAGTGTAAAAATATGATATGAATATTAATATTTCAAATTGTACATGAGATGACCAACATATTGTCCATGTAGAGTCATTTTTACCACGCATACATCATTGGCGTCATTTTTTTTACACGTACAGTAGTGCACATGATGCGGAGTGAAAAAAAATGATATGAATATTAATATTTCAAATTGTACATGAGATGACCAACATATTGTCCATGTAGCGTCATTTTTACCACGCATACATCATGGGCGTCATTTTTTTTACACGTACAGTGGTGCACATGATGCGGAGTGAAAAAATATGATATGAATATTAATAATTAATACTGTACATGAAATGACCAATATATTGTGCCTGTAGCGTCAATTTCACCACGCATACATCATGGGCGTCGTTTTTTTTACACGTACAGTGGTGCACATGATGCGGAGTGAAAAAATATGATATGAATATTAATAATTAATACTGTACATGAAATGACCAACATATTGTGCATGTAGCGTCAATTTCACCACGCATACATCATGGGCGTCGTTTTTTTTACACATACAGTGGTGCACATGATGCGGAGTGAAAAAATATGATATGAATATTAATAATTAATACTATACATGAAATGACCAACATATTGTGCATGTAGCGTCAATTTCACGACGCATACATCATGGGCGTGGTTTTTTTTACACGTACAGTAGTGCACATGATGCAGAGTCAAAAATATTGTGGATGTAAATAATAATTTGAAGGTGAAATATCAAGACACTTTTGGATACATTTGTATCTGACTCTGCATTGTGTGCACTCATGTACAAATTATGACGGCCATGCTGTATGCGTAGAATATGGAGCAAATGTATCCAAATGTCTTCATGTGTTTAGCTTTGGAAAGGTGATTTGTCATGGTAAAACGGTGCGATGTGAGACACATTTGTGTTTGTATATGACAAATGTCCGTACTTTTATGTATAGACGGCCTTCACACTGTGATGTTTGGGATACGTTAACTAATGTATTGACCATATTTGACAACATATTTGGTGTAATTGCTGATGGCTATTTTGAAATGATGTTTTTGATACCATTATGTATTCCGTCTCCAAAATGTCCCCACCTTTATGATGGGGATGCTTTTATCTGTAGTCCTAACAGGGAGTGGGAGAGTCACTTTCAGTTTTTATGGGGCTGACCATGTCCCATTATGATTTTATGTTTCATATTTGTGTAGGACTTGTGACATGGAGGCCACACATGTGCCTTATGCATGTGTTTAGTTCACAAGTACATGATTCTTGTATGTTTTGGGGGTGGTAGAGGTGGAGTTAGGCCCCCAGCACCCTAGGATTTGACCATCCAGAATAGCTACTGTATCCATGGAGTATTTTTATCATATCCTGGCAAACCTGCAGCAGCGGGCGAATGTAAGGCCATATGGTATGAATGACTGTTGACCATTCATTCATCTCATTAGCCCATTTGACGTTTGCAGTAATGATGATTTGGAGCTAAGTTGCATACCATTTTCATATGACTAAGGGGGTCATTCTGACCGCGGCGGTCGGCGGTCGCCGCCCGCCAAGCGGTTCCCGCCGAAAGACCGCAGCGGTCATTCTGGCTTTCCCACTGGGCTGGCAGGCGACCGCCAAAAGTCCGCCCGCCAGCCCAGCGGGAAACACCCTTCCCACGAGGACGCCGGCTCAGAATGGAGCCGGCGGAGTGGGAAGGTGTGACGGGTGCAGTTGCACCCGTCGCGAATTTCAGTGTCTGCAAAGCAGACACTGAAATTCTTTGTGGGGCCCTCTTACGGGGGCCCCTGCAGTGCCCATGCCATACCATTCTGGTATTGGGGTGACAATTCCATGCATCCCCAGGGCTCCAGAATAGGTCCGGTCTGGGTACTGCCAAACTAGCTCTCTAGGGTTTTCTCTGCAGCTATCGCTGCTGCCAACCCTCAGACAGGTTTCTGCCCCCCTCCCTTTGGAAATAGGTGTTAAGGGCCTGAGAGGAGTAACCTCTCCTAGCCTCTGGAAATGCAGTTCAGGGATCCCCCCAGCCCTGCTCTGGCGCAAAACTGGACAAAGGAAAGGGGAGTGACCACTCCCCTGACCAGCACCTCCCCAGGGGAGGTGCCCAGAGCACCTACAGTGTGTCCTAAACCTCTGCCATCTTGAATGTAGAGGTGTGAGGGCACAATGGAGACCTCTGAGTGGCCAGTGCCAGAAGGTGACGTCAGAGACCCCTCCTGATAGGTGCTTACCTCTCTCTGTGGCCAATTCTCCTCTGAGGGCTATTTATGGTCTATCCTGTGGGTTTCTCTTCAGATAACGAATGCAAGAGCTCACCAGAGTTCCTCTGCACTTCTCTCTTGACTTCTGCCAAGGATCGACCGCTGACTGCTCCAGGACGCCTGCAAAACTGCAACAAAGTAACAAGAAGACTACCAGCAACATTGTAGCGCCTTATTCTGCCAGATTTCTCGACTGTTTCCTGGTGGAGCATGCTCTGAGGGCTGTCTGCCTTCACCCTGCACTGGAAGTCAAGAAGAAATCACCCGTGGGTCGATGGAATCTTTCCCTTGCTACCGTAGGCACCAAACTTCTGCATCACCGGTCCTCTGGGTCCCCTCTCATCTTGACGAGGATGGTCCCTGGAACACAGGAGCTGGATCCAATATCCCCGACAGTCCAGTGGCCCTTCTGTCCAAATTTGGTGGAGGTATGTCCTTGCCTCCCCAAGCCAGACAGTAATCCTGTGTACTGCGTGAACCTCAGCTGCTAGGGCTTCTGTGCACTTTTGCATGACTTCCTTCATGCACAGCCTAGCCCAGGTCCCAAGCACTCTGTCCTGCATTGCCCATCTCGCTGAGTTGGACTCCGACTTCGTGGGACCCTCTTTTGTTGTACTGAGATGACCGTTGTGCTCAGATCTTCTGAATGCCTGTTCAGGTACTTCTGCGGGTGATGCCTGCGGGTACTGCCTGCTTCTGCATGGGCTTTCTGTGTTGCAGAGTTCCCCCTCTGTCTCCTCCTCCAAGGGGTGACCTCCTGGTTCTTCCTGGGCCCTGGCAGCACCCAAAACGTTCAACCGTGACTCTTGCAGCTAGCAAGGCTTGTTTGGGGTCTTTCTGCGTGGAAACAACTATGCATCCTCCAGCACGCCGTGGGACATCTTCTGACAAAAGGAGAAGTTCCTGGCACCTTCCGTTGTAGCAGAATCTTTGCCTTCTTCCAACCAGAGGCAGCCCTTTTGCACCTTCATCCGGGGTTTAGTGGGCTCCTGCTCCACCTGGACACCTGCGTGACTCTTGGACTTGGTTCCCTTCCTTTGCAGGTCCTCAGGTCCAGGAATCCGTCTTCAGTGCTTTGCAGTCAGTTGTTGTCTTTGCAGAATCCCCTATCTCGACTTTACTGTCTTTCTCGGGTAGTAGGGTAACTTTACTCCCACTTTTCAGGGTCTTGGGTTGGGGTATCTTGGACACCCTTAGTGTTTCCTTACACTCCCAGCGACCCTCTACACACTACACTAGGCGTGCAATCCATTTGTGGTTCGCATTCCACTTTTGGAGTATATGGTTTGTGTTGCCCCTAGGCCTATTGTCTCCTATTGCATTCTATTGTGTTCTACAGTGTTTGCACTACTTTTCTAACTGTTTACCTACCTGATTTTGGTTTGTGTGTATATTTTGTGTATATAACTTACCTACTAAGGTAGTATATCCTCTGAGATACTTTTGACATATTGTCACTAAAATAAAGTACCTTTATTTTTAGTAACTCTGAGTATTGTGTTTTCTTATGATAGATATATTGCTATATGATATAAGTGGTATAGAAAGAGCTTTGCATGTCTTCTAGTTCAGCTTAAGCTGCTCTGCTATAGCTACCTCTATCAGCCTAAGCTGCTAGAACACTTCTAATCTACCAATAAGGGATAACTGGACCTGGCACAAGGTGTAAGTACCACAAGGCACTCACCGTAGGCCAGGCCAGCCTCCTACATTGGTGGTGCAGCGGTGGGATAAGAACTTGTAACTGCTTTACCACTTTGTCATTGGTGCTTTTCATAGGAAAAACATATACCAAATACTTCAGAATATACACAGTAACCTAAACAGTTTTACCTTTCTTCTCTAAAACTTTCTAAAAAGTTTCTGAAAAGTTTCTGAAAACTTTCAAAAGTTTGAAAAAGTTTGAAAAAGTTAGAAAAAGTTTTTCTCTGTTCTTTTAAAAGTTCCCAAAACTTTTTTTCTCACTCTGTCCTAAACCTTTTCTGTCATGTCTGCAGTAGAACTTACTCCCACAGTTGTCCAGGCAGCTTGTCCAAAGAAAAACACCAAGGCTCCCACCACCACAACCCCAACTGCAAACTCTAGTACCCCTACTAATAGCAGTGTGAAGTAATCGAGGAGGACGGTAAGCGCAAATCACCTTTATTTTACATATGTAAAATACACTCCACTCGACAGTCTCCAAGCGCCCCCAATACCGCCACTCCGTCCAACCGTCCTCGCAATCCGAACTCTCCCGGCGTTTCCCTCGCGCCGCCGTCCAAACGCCTAGCAACCCCTTCACATCGGGGTTCTAGTCGCGAGGCCGTACGTGAGGGTATGCACGTAAATACAACATTGAGTTTTTTTTTTTCCCTTTTTTTACAAATATTAACAAACCTCCCCCTAAAACTAAAACAAAAGAACTAAGACATTAAAAAACATTAACATTGATTCAGTTTGCAGAAAAGTCATGCAGTTTGCAGAGTTCTAACCCGTTCCTTCAATGACACAGTTTCCAAGGTAACTTTCGTACTCTATCACTCCTGCGTAACACAAGACCCTCATCTCCACTCTTATTCACGTCCAATCTTAACACTAACTCTCGCTTGGTGACACCCTGAGGATCCCAGTTCCCCTTCAGTTTAACCACCTTGGATTTGTTCCACCACGTGTTGCCTTGCACCCTCACTGCATTGCCCAAAACACGTTCAACACAAACAGGTTCGGAAAATTTTGCTTTACCTTTCTTAACAAACGTTGGCAGTTTTATCACTACCCAATCACCTTCCACCAAAAATGACTCTTTAGCCCCTTTCTTATTGTCAAAATATCTCTTTTGTGTAAACTGCTTGTTTTCCACATTGGCCTTGATAACATCAGCACGCTCTCCAACTAGCATTTGTTCAAAAACCTTAGACATCCACCCAGGTTTGATTTGGGTATTGGGCTTTCTCCCTTTCAAAGCTTCAAAAGGAGATACCCCAGTGGTAGAATGAGGAGTTGTTCTATAAAACCAAAGCATAGCCTGTACAGATGCCAACACATCACACCCATTCTTCAGAGCCCACCTGATACAGTCCCCCACCACACGGTTGAATCTCTCCACCAAACCGTTTGTTTGAGGTTGATAGAGGGAACATCTCAGGTGTTTGACTGAACCTTGGTTCAGAAATGCTTTAAACTCATCAGACACGAACTGAACACCATTGTCCGAAATAATTTCTTCTGGAAAGCCCTTATTCATAAACACTTCTCTTAAGAAGGTCACTAAAGATCTAGCATTAGGCTCCTGTACAAATTTGACAAAAGGCCACTTCGAGAAATAATCCACTACTACATATGCATACCGTAGTCTGGAATTAAGTAAGTGAAAGGGTCCCACCATATCCACCCCCAACTTCCGCCACGGACCTCCAGGACACGCAATAGGCATAAGGGGTGGTGTCGCAGTTTTCAGACTCTTGTCAGAATTTGAACATATTGCACAATTTTTTACCAAATGCTCAATTTCACTGTCCATACGTGGCCACCAAGTTGTCACGTATTCGTCTTTTGGTCATAGTGGTGCCCAAATGACCTTCATGCGCCTTCTTCACTATGAAACTCCTCAATTCCTCCAGAGGAATGAGTTTATCATTTCTCAAGAGAATGCCCTCCTCAATTGTAAGTTCATCTGAAATTTTCCAGAATGGCTGGCTCGCCAACGTCAAGTCTTTCTCATAAGGCCATCCTTCAGCAATGAATCTCATTACAGCACACAACTCATTGTCTCCAGCCAACTTTTCCTTCCACTCTGTCTCAGAGCAAACACAGACATGGTCAACCTCAACCGTTGCAATCATACAACATTCATCGTCCACCATCTCATCAGTCGTTGAGCTCAACTTCCTGGGAAATCTCGACAAATAGTCTGCTCTTATGTTCCTTCCGCCAGGAATATGCATGACCTCAAAATCATATTGCATGAGCCTAGCTACTAATCTAGCAATTCTAGGTGAGCCTGTCTTATCATTTGTTCCTTTTAATATTGAAACCAAAGGCTTGTGATCTGTCTTTAATTCAAAATGCCTCCCCCACACATAGCTTCTGAATTTTTCAATGGCCCAGACACAGGCCAGCAACTCCTTTTCAATTACGGAGTAATGCACCTCTGGCGCCCTTAAAACTCTGGACGCGAAGCCAATGGTGTTTTCATCACTCCCAACAGTTTGAGTCAACACAGCCCCCAATCCAATATTGCTGGCATCAACTGTTAGGCAACATTGAAACCTTTGGTCATACGGTTTTAAAACTTTGGCTTGAGTTAAGTGGACTTTGATATCTTCAAACGCTCGTTCACACTCAGCACTCCACTCAAAACTGGTCTTATCCTTCAATAAATTTGACAAGACTCTAACCCGACTAGCATACTCCGGTATGGACCGGGAGTAAAACTCACACATGCCTAAAAACGCTTTCACCCCAGCTTTGTCAGAAGGCGGAGGTGCTGCCTTAATAGCATCAATTAAACCAGGTTACGGGCTAACACCCTCCTGACTAATCACATGACCCAAATATTCCACAGAGGATTTCATGAATTGTCACTTTTCCCTTCTAAGAACAATGCCATGATCCTTGAATATCTGCAACACCTGTCTGAGGATCTTGTTATGTGCCAGTAGATCAGGGGCGTGAATTAAAACATCGTCCTGAAACACCAGTACGTTGGAAATACCTTTCAACAATGTGCACATAATCCTTTGAAACACTGAGGCGGCAGAAGCCAACCCGAAAGGCATGCGGTAAAACTGGAAAACACCAAAAGGCGATACAAATGCTGTAAAATACCTGGAATCGGGATCCAGCTCCACCTGATGATATGCACTGGCCAAATCTAACTTCGTAAACACCTTTGCGCCTTTAATGGTAGACAACATTTCAGTTATATTAGGTAAGGGATGTGAGTCCACCCATATCTCTCTGTTGAGCGCTCTCAGGTCCACACAAATCCTCAACTCTTCATTCTTTTTCTTCGCTACCACCAGTGGAGAAAGCCACAAGGAGGACTCAATGGGTTCTATAATCCCCTTGTTCTGTAAACTTTCTAATTCTCTTTCCAAATCTTCTCTCACACTGAAAGGCACAGACCTAATCTTATGCTTGACAGGGGCAGCATGCAATTTTACTTTTATCTTATGTTTAAAACCTTTCAGCTTTCCCAACTCTCCTTAAAAAACTTTGGAAAACTCGTTGAGTAGACCTTCAATCACATCCGTTTCTCTAATCACTGCAACCTGTTCCAATGTACCTGGTCGCAACACCATACCAAACAAACCCTGATGGAACCAACCTAAAATGTTCAAACCTTTAGCCGCTACATAAATTTTCCCATGTATACGTCTCCCCCTAAACTCAAGTATATCCTCAATAAAACCTTGAAGCTCAATCTTCCTCCCTTCATAAGACACTGGAGCCCTGTCTGGTGGCTCAAGAGCACGCTGTTTCCAATTCTGCTTGATCAAGTCGAGAGTAATCATGGTGATCCTAGCCCCTGAGTCCACCAGCAAACGCAAGGACTTGTTTCCAACTCTAACACACACATACGGATCCACACAGTTATCGGGATCACCAGACTTAACCACTCCACTATCAACAACTAAAACCATATCCTGAACCTCTCCCATGAGGTGCTCAACTGCTTCTTCATTCTCATCCATCACTGTCACAACAGATTCACGTTTGCCACCTTGACACACTTTAGCAAAATGCCCAACCTTGCCACAATTCCTGCATTGGATATTCCATGCAGGAAAACTCTTAAACCCTTTTTGATGAGGCATATTTCCACATCTAAAGCAAACATTTTTTTGTTTAAAAAAAAAATTAGAATTAGCAAACTTAATGTTCTTCTGTCTACTTGTTTTAACTACTGGTTTTTTATCTTCTCTGTTGGTGACGGCGTTGACCCTGGTAGCTGCTGTCTGTTCAATTTCTCTGGACGACTTGATCGCCGATTCGATGCTCTTTGCAATTTTTATGGTTTCAGTCAATGTTGGATTGTCCAACGATAACAATTTCTGTCTGATAGACTTGTCTGTCCCTTGGCAAATAAATTGGTCTCTTATGAGTTGATCACCCAGCGCTTCAAACTGACATTCCGCAGCCAGAAGACGCAACGCCGAAATGTAACTGTCAACATCTTTGCCAGAACGTTGTTTTCTCTTAAAAAACTTATGCCTGGCCACCACTAAGCTGGGAGGAGCATCAAACCTGACGCTCATTTTCTTCACAGCTATTTGGTACTCATCCATTTCACCATCGTCCACTTGTAAGTCCGGTAGGTACTTAAAAATAGCCCTCCCTTCGAAACCAATGGAATGCAGGAAAAGACACTTTTTGCGTTCAGGTCTGTACCGTGATGCCCCTATCGCCCCTAAGTACGTCTCGAAGGCATCGTACCACTGCTTCCATACTATGGCGGTCATTCCTACCCTGGCGGTCCGAGACCGCCAGGGTAGGGTACCGCGGATGCACCGCCAACAGGCTGGCGGTGCATCCACGGCAATTCTGACCGCGGCGGTACAGCCGCGGTCAAAAACGGGAAACTGGTGGTGTCCCGCCAGTTTCCCGCTGCCCTGGGGAATCCTCCATGGCGGCGCAGCTTGCTGCGCCGCCATGGGGATTCCGACCCCCATACCGCCATCCTGTTCCTGGCGGTTTCGGCCGCCAGGAACAGGATGGCGGTATGGGGTGTCGTGGGCCCCCGTAAGAGGGCCCCACTTTGAATTTCAGTGTCTGCTTAGCAGACACTGAAATTCGCGACGGGTGCTACTGCACCCGTCGCAGCCCTTCCACTCCGCCGGCTCCATTCGGAGCCGGCTTCCTCGTGGAAGGGTGTTTCCCACTGGGCTGGCGGGCGGCCTTTTGGCGGTCGCCCGCCAGCCCAGTGGGAAACCCAGAATGACCGCCGCGGTCTTGTGACCGCGGTACGGTCTTCTGGCGGCTCCCGCCGCCCGCCAAGCTTAGAATCAGGGCCTATATGTGGTTCGCCAGGGCTCTCTAGAAATGGTGGTGGAGGGAGAACAGATTGCATGGTGGACCCAAAAATAAAATAAAAAACAAATATTCCTAGAAACAGGAACAGAAATTGTAACACCCTTTCTTGTAAACGTTTTTGTATGTTGAATATAAATAAATAATCCAACCAGCCCTTATTGCTTCCTAGCTAGTTGAATCATGAATAAATAACTCCTCAAAAGCATTCTAAATGACCATTATGCATTTACAGAGAGTATAGGTGTTCCTTTCCTTTTTAACTTTTTAGCAAACTTGTTTCTGAATGTACAGTGGAGGCGCTGCAGACCCAAATCCTTCTTCATCAAAGGTTCATCTTCAATTATGTAACCTCTCCACATCAAGACACAAAAAGGCCATTTCTATAGCTGGTTGGCGTAATACAGGAGGAAGAAACTCCTCCCACGGGGTGGAGTAAGCCAGATCCAAAAAATAAGCCTGCTGTCTTCGTGTAGATCCTCCACGATCGTGCTGGCACACGAATAAGGCGTTGGGGGCAAAGTTGGCCCGCTGTGCCTGGAGACCGGACCACCTCGTCGCCAAAATGAAGTAATCGAGGAGGACGGTAAGCGCAAATCACCTTTATTTTACATATGTAAAATACACTCCACTCGACAGTCTCCAAGCGCCCCCCAGTACCGCCGCTCCGTCCAATCGTCCTCGCAATCCGAACTCTCCCGGCGTTTCCCTCGCGCCGCCGTCCAAACGCCTAGCAACCCCTTCACATCGGGGTTCTAGTCGCGAGGCCGTGCGCGAGGGTACGCACGTAAATACAACACAGTGGTGGTGGGAAGTCCACTACAAATAGCCAATCCAGGGGTGTAGCTGGGCTCACTATTGGCAGTGTAGTTGGGGTTGGTCTTGTTAGGGAGACCACAGAGGCTGTTTTAGTCTCTGATGGTAGCATTGACTTTGCCACCTTGGTTGCTTGCCCCCTTAATATTGGTAAGTACAAGCAACCACCCCTAATTAATGGTGTTGAGGTTGAGCCCTACAGGGACACAGGAGCCAGTGTAACTATGGTTATAGAGAAACTGGTTCACCCTGATCAACACCTACTTGGTCAGCAGTACCAAGTGACTGATGCTCATAATAACACACTTAACCACCCCATGGCTGTTGTGAATCTCAACTGGGGGTTGGGGGGTACTGGTTCAAAGAAAGTTGTGGTAGCTACTGAATTACCTGTAGATTGCTTATTAGGCAAGGATTTGGATTGATCAGCTTGGGCTGAAGTGGAGTTGGAGGGTCATACAGCAATGCTGGGCATTCCTGGGCATATTTTTGCTTTAACAAGGGCTCAGGCCAAAAAGCAAAAAGGACAGGGAAACGTGGATCCTGGAACAATGGACCAAGTGCTCCCAAAAGCTAGGGGTAGGAAGGGTAAATCCTTGCCCACTATCCCTCCCTCACCAGAAGATTCCCCTTTTGAGGAAGAAGAATCCTCTCCCTGTGCAGAACCTAAACCAGATGAGCTGGCAGCAGACACTGCTGAGCTTTTGGGTGCTGGGGCCTGCTAGGGAAGAGCTGAGTGTGGCACTACAGACCTGTCCCACACTATAGGGTTTGAGACAGCAAGCTGTCAAGCAGCAAAATGGGGATGTCAGTGATAGCCATAAGGTGTATTGGGAAGACAACCTCCTATATACTGAGTCAAGGGACCCTAAACCCGGAGCTGCCAGGAAACTGGTCATCCCTTTGCAATACAGAGAGTTTCTTCTTACCTTGGTACATGACATTCCCTTGGCTGGGCATTTGGGCCAAAGTAAAACCTGGGACAGGCTTGTTCCCCTGTTTCACTGGCCCCATATGTCAGAGGACACCAAAGAGTTGTGTCACTCTTGTGTGACCTGCCAAGCCACTGGCAAGACTGGTGGCACTCCAAAGGCCCCCTTAATTCCACTTCCAGTGGTTGGGGTATCGTTTGAAAGGGTAGGGGTTGACATAGTTGGCCCCCTTGACCCTCCAACAGCTTCAGGCAATAGGTTTATCCTGGTGGTAGTGGACCATGCCACTGGGTACCCTGAAGCGATCCCCTTAAGGACTACTACAGCTCCTGCAGTGGCAAATGCCCTCCTGGGAATCTTTTCCAGAGTGGGCTTTCCTAAGGAAGTGGTGTCAGACAGAGGTAGTAACTTCATATCTGCATACCTCAAAGCAATGTTGAAGGAGCGTGGTGTAACATAGAAGTTCACTACTCCTTATCATCCACAAACAAATGGTTTGGTTGAGAGGTTTAATAAAACTCTCAAAGGTATGATAATGGGACTCCCTGAAAACTCAGAAGATGGGATGCCCTGTTACCTTGCTTCCTTTTTGCTTACACCCCAAAAAGGAGTGGGCTTTAGCCCCTTTGAACTCCTCTTTGGGAACCCTGTGAGAGGTCCCCTTGCACTTGTTAAGGAGGGTTGGGAACAACCTTTAAAAGCTCCTAAACGGGACATTGTGGATTATGTACTTGGCCTACGATCAAGAATGGCTGAGTACATGAAAATGGCCAGTAAAATCCTTCAGGCCAGCCAGGAGCTGCAAAAGCAATGGCATGACCAAGAGGCTGTCCTGACCCAGTACCACCAGGACAGAAGGTGTGGGTATTGGAGCCTGTGGCCCCAAGAGCATTCCAGGACAAATGGAGTAGACCCCATCTAAGCGTTGAAAAAAAGGGTGAGGTTACCGACTTGGTTTACCTAGGCACTGCCAGGAGTCCCCTTAGGGTGCTGCATATCAACCGCCTGAAACCCTACTATGACAGGGCTGATCTCCCCCTGCTCATGGCAACTGATGAGGGACAGGAAGAAGAGAGTGACCCTCTCCCTGATCTCTTCTCCGCCACTGAAGCTGATGGCTTAGTAGAGGGAGTAGTACTGGCAGATTGTCTTACTGCTGAGCAGAAAGATAACTGTGTAAATCTTTAAAGTCAGTTTTCTGAACTCTTCTCACTGATACCAGGTACCACTACTTGGTGTGTGCATACAATCAATACTGGAGACAGTTTACCTGTCAAAAGTAAGATTTATAGGCAGCCTGACCATGTCAGGGACTGCATTAAACAAGAGGTTCAGAAAATGTTAGACTTAGGAGTGATTGAGCCTTCAGAAAGCCCATGGGCTAGCCCAGTGGTGCTTGTCCCAAAACCTCACAGTAAGGATGGTAAAAGAGAGATGAGGTTTTGTGGTGACTATAGAGGGCTCAACCAAGTAACCAAAACAGATGCTCACCCTATACCCAGGGCAGATGAGCTGATAGATACACTGGCTTCTGCTAAGTATCTAAGCACTTTTGATTTAACTGCAGGGTATTGGCTGATTAAATTATCAGAAGATGCTAAACCCAAAATTGCATTTTCAACCATTGGAGGGCACTATCAATTCACTGTGATGCCCTTTGGTCTAAAGAATGCACCTGCCACTTTTCAAAGGTTGGTGAACACAGCCCTGCAAGGGCTGGAAGCTTTTAGTGCATCATATCTGGATGATATAGCTGTCTTTAGCTCCACCTAGGATGATCACCTGGTCCACCTGTGGAAAGTTTTGAAGGCCCTGCAAAAGGCAGGCCTCACTATCAAGGCCTCAAAATGCCAGATAGGGCAGGCGAACGTGGTTTACCTGGGCCACCTGGTAGGTGGGGAATAGATTGCACCACTACAGGGGACGATCCAGGCCATTATGGAATGGGCTCCCCCTACAACTCAACCCCAGGTGAGAGCCTTTATAGGCCTCACAGGGTACTACAGGAGGTTTCTTAAGAACTATGGCTCCATTGCAGCTCCTCTTAATGACCTCACTAGTAAAAAGTTGCCTAAAGAGATATTGTGGACAGCCAGCTGTCAAAAAGCTTTTGATGAGCTCAAACAGGCCATGTGCTCTGCACCTGTCCTAAAAAGCCCCTACTACTCCAAAATGTTTATAGTCCAGACTGATGCTTCTGAATTGGGGTTGGGGCAGTGCTATCACAGCTTAATACTGAGGGCCAGGACCAACCTGTTGCTTTTATCAGCAGGAGGTTGACCCCTAGAGAAAAACGTTAGTCTGCCATAGAGAGGGAGGCCTTTGCTGTGGTCTGGGCTCTGAAAAAGTTGAGACCATACCTGTTTGGTACTCATTTTATTTATCAGACAGACCACAAACCTCTACTTTGGCTAAAACAAATGAAAGGTGAAAACCCTCAAATGTTGAGGTGGTCCATCTCCCTACAGGGAATGGACTATACAGTGGAACATAGACCTGGGAGTACCCACTCCAATGCAGATGGACTCTCTAGATATTTCCACTGAGACAATGAAGACTCATCTGGGCAAGGTTAGCCTTATTGTCCCTCGTTTGGGGAGGGGTTGTGTAGGAAAGTACCATCTTGCCTGACATGTCTTGCCTGGCATGTTACCCCCATTTTTACTGTATGTATGTTTGTTTTTGCCTGTGTCACTGGGATCCTGCTAGCCAGGACCCCAGTGCTCATAATGTGTTCCCTGTGTGGTGCCTAACTGTATCACTGAGGCTCTGCTAACCAGAACCTCAGTGTTTATTCTCTCTCTGCTTTTAAAATTGTCACTACAGGCTAGTGACTAATTTTACTAATTCTGATTGGCACACTGTAACACCCTTATAATTCCCTAGTATATGGTACCTAGGTACCCAAGGTACTGGGGTTTCAGGAGATCCCTATGGATGGCAGCATTTGTTTTGCCACCCATAGGGAGCTCAGACAATTCTTACACAGGACTGCCACTGCAGCCTGAGTGAAATAACGTCCACGTAATTTCACAGCCATTCTACACTGCACTTAAGTAACTTATAAGTCACCTATATGTCTAACCCTCACTTAGTGAAAGTTAGGTGCAACGTTACTAGGTGTGAGGGTACCCTGGCACTAGCCAATCTGCCCCCACATTGTTCAGGGCAATTTCCCCAGATTTTGTGAGTGCTGGAACACCATTACACATGTGAACTACATATGGGCCAATACCTATGTGTAGCTTCACAATGGTAACTCTCAACATGGCCATGTAACATGTCTTGGATCATGGAATTGTCACCCCAATACCATTCTTGTAGTGGGGGGACAATTCCATGCATCCCCGGGGCTCCAGCATAGAGCCCGGGTACTGCCAAACTAGCTCTCTGGGGTTTTCTCTGCAGCTACCACTGCTGCCAACCCTCAGACAGGTTTCTGTCCCCCCCGGGCCTGGACAGCCCAGTCCCAGGAAGGCAGAACAAAGGATTTCCTCTGAGAGAGGGTGTTACACCCTCTCCCTTTGGAAATAGGTGCTAAGGGCATGAGAGGAGTAGCCTCTCCTGGCCTCTGGAAATGCTTTGAAGGGCACATATGGTGCCCTCCTTGCATAAGCCAGTCTACACCGGTTCAGGGATCGCCGCCAGCCCTGCTCTGGCACAAAACTGGACAAAGGAAAGGGGAGTGACCACTCCCCTGACCAGCACCTCCCGAGGGGAGGTGCCCAGAGCTCCTCCAGTGTGTCCCAGACATCTGCCATCTTGAATGCAGAGGTGTGAGGGCACAATGGAGACCTCTGAGTGGCCAGTGCCAGCAGGTGACGTCAGAGACCCCTCCTGATAGGTGCTTACCTCTCACTGTAGCCAATCCTCCTCTCAGGGCTATTTAGGGTCTCTCCTGTGGGTTTCTCTTCAGATAACGAATGCAAGAGCTCACCAGAGTTCCTCTGCACTTCTCTCTTCAAATTCTGCCAAGGATCGACCGATGACTGCTCCAGGACGCCTGCAAAACTGCAACAAAGTAGCAAGAAGACTACCAGCAACATTGTAGCGCCTCATCCTGCTGGCTTTCTCAACTGTTTCCCGGTGGTTCATGATCTGAGGGCTGTCTGCCTTCACCCTGCACTTGAAGCCAAGAAGAAATCTCCTGTGGGTCGATGAAATCTTCCCCATGTTACCGCAGGCATCAAACTTCTGCATCACCGGTCCTCTGGGTCCCCTCTCATCTTGACGAGCATGGTCCCTGGAGCACAGGAGCTGGATCCAAGTGTCCCCAACAGCCCAGTGGCCCTTCTGTCCAAATTTGGTGGAGGTAAGTATTTGCCTCCCCACGCCAGACGGTAATCCTGTGTACTGCGTGAACTGCAGCTGCTAGGGCTTCTGTGCACTTTTGCAAGACTTCCTTCATGCACAGCCTAGCCCAGGTCCCTAGCACTCTGTCCTGCATTGCCCATCTTGCTAACTTGGACTCCGACTTCGTGGGACCCTCTTTTGTTGTACTGAGACGACCGTTGTGCTCAGATCTTCTGAATGCCTGTTCAAGTACTTCTGCGGGTGCTTCCTGCGGGTGCTGCCTGCTTCTGCATGGGCTCTCTGTATTGCTGAGCACCCCCTCTGTCTCCTCCTCCAAGGGGCGACCTCCTGGTTCTTCCTGGGCCCTGGCAGCACCCAAAACGTTCAACTGTGACTCTTGCAGCTAGCAAGGCTTGTTTGCGGTCTTTCATGGAAACAACTCTGCATCCTCCAGCATGCCATGGGACATCTTCTGACCAAAGGAGAAGTTCCTAGCACCTTCCGTTGTTGCAGAATCTTTGGCTTCTTCCACCTGGAGGCAGCCCTTCTGGACCTTCATCCGGGGTTTAGTCAGCTCCTGCCCCCCAGGACACTTGCGTGACTTTTGGACTTGGTCCCCTTCATTTGCAGGTCCGCAGGTCCAGGAATCCGTCTTCAGTGCTTTGCAGTCAGTTGTTGTCTTTGCAGAATCCCCTATCTCGACTTTACTGTCTTTCTGGGGTAGTAGGGTAACTTTACTACCACTTTTCAGGGTCTTGGGGTGGGGTATCTTGGACACCCTTAGTGTTTCCTTACAGTCCAAGCGACCCTCTACACACTACACTAGGCCTAGGGTCCATTTGTGGTTCGCATTCCACTTTTGGAGTATATGGTTTGTGTTGCCCCTAGGCCTATTGTCTCCTATTGCATTCTATTGTGTTCTACAGTGTTTGCACTACTTTTCTAACTGTTTACCTACCTGATTTTGGTTTGTGTGTATATTTTGTGTATATAACTTACCTACTAAGGTAGTATATACTCTGAGATACTTTTGACATATTGTCACTAAAATAAAGTACCTTTATTTTTAGTAACTCTGAGTATTGTGTTTTCTTATGATAGATATATTGCTATATGATATAAGTGGTATAGAAGGAGCTTTGCATGTCTTCTAGTTCAGCTTAAGCTGCTCTGCTATAGCTACCTCTATCAGCCTAAGCTGCTAGAACACTTCTAATCTACCAATAAGGGATAACTGGACCTGGCACAAGGTGTAAGTACCACAAGGTACTCACTATAAGCCAGGCCAGCCTCCTACATTGGTGGTGCAGCGGTGGGATAAGAACTTGTAACTGCTTTACCACTTTGTCATTGGTGCTTTTCATAGGAAAAACATATACCAAATACATCAGAATATACACAGTAACCTAAACAGTTTAACTTTTCTTCTCTAAAACTTTCTAAAAAGTTTCTGAAAAGTTACTGAAAACTTTCAAAAGTTGGAAAAAGTTTTCAAAGTTTGAAAAAGGTTTTCTCTGTTCTTTTAAAAGTTCCAAAAACTTTTTTTCTCACTCTGTCCTAAACCTTTTCTGTCATGTCTGCAGTAGAGCTTACTCCCACAGTTGTCCAGGCAACAGATGGGAATCTAAACTTTAAAGGTTTGAGGGGTCTCTGCATTGAAAGAGGTTTAGCAATTCGAAAGAATCTTACAAAAGATCTTCTCCTTAGCCTTCCCCTAGAAAGTGACCAGAACCAGTCTGGCCCATCCCAGGATCAGGAGGTAGAGGAGGGGGGTACCCAGCCAGACTCAGAGGAGTCCCCTGAGGAGGCTGGGGAGGGCTCTTCCAAGGACCTGTCAGCTAACAGGTCATCTAGTGACACTGGTAGTGGGAGGGGGCCACACACTAGTAGGGCACCTTTCATTCCTAAAGGCCAGGTTACTAGGGTCCAGCCAGTTAGGGATAGGTCCAACTCCGCCAATTCCTACATTTCTTCTGTGTATCACAATCCCCAAGCGTCCCACCCTGAGGATAACTTAATGGAAAGAGAACTCAGAAAGCTGAGGTTGGAAGAGGCCAGGCTGAAGATTAAACAGCAGCAGCTGGCCTTAGACAGGGAATCTCTGGATGTGGAAAGGGAAAGGCAGAGGTTGGGGTTAGTTCCCCGTGGTGGCAGCAGCAGTGTTTTTGATAGTAATCCTGTTAGAGAGCAAGATTCCAGAAACCTGCATAAGATAGTCCCCCCTTACAAGGAGGGGGATGACATTAACAAGTAGTTTGCTGCACTTGAGAGGGCCTGTATAGTACCACAAGGAACCCACTATAAGCCAGGTCAGCCTCCTACATCCACCAATACCAGCACTGCTTCACACTAACCGACTTATACCAGCGTGGCACACAACTGTTGTCACACTCACTTCTCTCAGCAGCTGCAATCGCTTCTCAATTGTCTCTAACACAATTGCTCACTCATACCTAATGCAAAATATTTCGAGCAAAAACCCAACAACCTGCCTGCACACTACAGGTAGGGATTCAAGCACTTTGAAAGCTGTACAGTCTACACTTCTGACTGTGGCTTTCACAATGACACAATAAGTGAAGCTTGACCAGCAATTCTCACCCCTAGGTGATAAAGATCCTCAGTAGGACTTTTGGATTCACCAAATACCAACCAACATCTCAAACTCACTCAAGGAAAAATACTGGCGCCTTGTGACACGTGCCTCACTGTAGACAATAAATTAACGAAGTGTCTTCTACACTTATGTGTTATCCTGGAATCTTATGCCACAACAGACATTTCTAAGCACAAAGCGCCACACTCACTTCGAGTACAACTCCACAAAACACTTCACAACATCTCACTTCACTGTAATCTTCAAGCAAAAAGCACTGCATGCGCAAATCCCTATTTATACTCACGCAACACGTCACTTATAGTCACAACTCTGGAACTGCATCAATTCTTGAAACGGACAATGGGATGAAAAATGGGGTGGGCAAATTTTGGACTGGACAATGACATGATGTCGATCCTATCTCCCGAACACTGAACAAAAATTCATGGTTTCCCCTCTTATGGAACAAAAACATTCCTATGCTACCAGAACTGCAGACACATTTTTCATCCTTCTTAGGATTCAAACACACAACAAGGTTGACAAACCTCTGGGCCCAGAAAGATGTGTGGTGAACCATCAATTACTTCAAAACCACCCAAATAATTTAGACAACATGACCACTGTGGCCACGGAAGGAAACTCCATTCAGGAATGCAGTTTAAAGATTTATTACAAACACAAATTCAAAATCAAGTAGACAATGCGCACAACCAAATATAGAAATACATAATCACCAAGGGTTGCTCAAGGTGATGAAATAAGTTCAGGAGTACTAACATCAATAAAATTAAGCATTCAAGAATGATACAGAAAGTCAATAAAATATCTTTGACACAGAAATCACATGGTGCTCAGATTGCACGATCATTTAGTCAAATCACATTTAACAGAATCAATAATCTTTGGTTGGGCATGGGTCAACCCTTCAGCTAACCAAATTTGGGAAATACATGTGTGGGGAGTAACACATGTGGGCAATAAAGAAAAATCAAAAAGGACAAAAATCATTTTTTTTAAAACCTTGGGCTACAGGACACTAACTAAAAATAAAAAGAAAAAAGAAGCGTCAGCATGATGGAGTTTCTAATCTAATGGACATTTCATGGGGCATTGGCAAATGGCAGAGAGGAAGATATATGTCTAAGGGATACAGATTTCAGGGAATCTTCATCAGCAAGGCATCTACAAGCATCAGGAAAGTGTATGTCCCTGACCAAGATAGGATAAGGGCTCCTTCTCCTCTCTCTCTGAGCAAAATTTGAACATCCAACGCTATATTAATTCAAATGAAGCATCCCAATTTGTCAATAGTGTCAGTTCATAATACATTGAAGAGGTATCATCCAATTAAAATCATTCATCAGACTTCAGGTTGCAACAGTTAAATATTTTGCCAAGTCTGTCATGGGAACATCTCTTTTCTGTGTGACTCCAAACAGTGTGAAACATTTGTGTACGATTTTAGTCCATGTTCCTGTACTACAATACTCTCAATGACAAATTGGTATGATTCTTCTTTAGCTAGACAATGGACTTTACAAATTAGACTTTGCTTCTCGTGAGAAGGAAATCTGAAAGAATACTTCACATTATGTAAAAAAAAAAACACTTTTCCATGACCTAAAAATGCAAGTTCTGTAGCCCTCAGTTATGCTACGACAAGAAAATATTAAGTGT
The DNA here is from genome assembly GCF_031143425.1 of Pleurodeles waltl. NCBI lineage: Eukaryota > Metazoa > Chordata > Amphibia > Caudata > Salamandridae > Pleurodeles > Pleurodeles waltl. Next base: position 1,081,064,348 of record NC_090437.1, on the reverse strand, counting down.
AGTTGATTCAATATTTTTAGTAATGCACACATAATATGCAAACTTATAAATTCATCATTAATACTATATTATCAGTGTAGGAAGCTGGCTCTGTATATACTATCTCAAAGTAAGAGATAGTGTGCACAGAGTGCAAGGGTTCCCCTCAGAGGTAAGATAGTGGCAAAATAAAATAATTCTAATGCTCTATTTGGTGGTAGTGTGGTCGAACAGTAGGCTTATCAGAGGGTAGTGTTAAGCATTTGTTGTACACACACAGGTAATAAACGAGGAACACACACTCAAAGACTTAACTCCAGGCCAATAGTTTTTATGTAGAAAAATATATTTTCTTAATTTATCTTTAGAACCACAAGTTCAAGATTTGAAGTAAATACATAAAATGCAAGGTACTCCACACAGGTAAGTTAGGGACTTTGAATTAGAGCAATAACATAGACAGTTTTTGTTAAAATGGCAATAAGCTATTTTAAAAGTGGACACAGTGCAAAAATTAACAGTTCCTGGGGGAGGTAAGTAAAACACTTACAAGTCTCAGTTCTTGGCCATAGGCAGCCCACCGTTGGGGTTCAAGGCAACCCCAAAGTTACCACGCCAGTAGCTCAGGGCCGGTCAGGTGCAGAGGTCAAAGAGGTGCCCAAAGCACATAGGCGCCTATGAAGAACAGGGGTGCTCCTGGTCCAGTCTGCCGACAGGTAAGTACCTGCATCTTCGGAGGGCAGACCAGGGGGATTTTGTAGAGCACTGGGGGGGATACAAGTAGGCACACAAAACACACCCTAAGCGGCACAGGGGCGGCCGGGTGCAGTGTGCAAAGCAGGCGTCAGGTTTTGTGTAGGATTCAATGGAGGGACCCGGGGTCACTCTAGCGGTGCAGGCAGGACAGAGGGGGACTTCTTGGGCCAGCTACCAACTGGGCTAGGCAGAGGGTCACCTGGGGGTCACTTCTGCACTGAGTTTCGGTTCCTTCTGGTCCTGGGGGCTTCGGGTGCAGTGCTTGGTCCAGGCGTCGGGTCCCTTGTTACAGGCAGTCCTGGTCAGGGGGAGCCTCTGGATTCTCTCTGCATGCATCGCTGTGGAGGATCAGGGGGGTCGTCTCGGGGTACTCATGAGATCGCAGTCACCTGGGAGTCCTCCCTATGGTGTTGGTTCTCTGGAGCTCCTGCCGAGGGCGTCGGGTGCAGAGGGTGAAGTCTCATGCTTATGGCGGGAAGAGTGAACTCTTTGAAAGTTGCAGAAAAGTTGCAATATTGTTGCTGTTTGTTGAGCAGAGCCGCTGCTCACGGGAGTTTCTTGGTCCTTAGGTTCAGAGCAGTCCTCTGAGGCTTCAGAGGTCGCTGGTCCCTGTTGGCTGCGTCGCTGTTGCAGTTTTTCGAGTCAGGAAACAGGCCGGTAGGGCTGGGGCCAAAGCAGTTGTTGTCTTCCGTTGTCTCTGCAGGACTCTCAAGTCAGCAGTCCTTCTTCTTGTTTCAGGTTGCAGGAGTCTGATTTCCTGGGTTCTTGGGTGCTCCTAAACACTAAATTTAGGGGTGTGTTTAGGTCTGGGGGGCAGTAGCCAATGGCTACTGTCCTGGATGCTAACTACACCCTCTTTGTGCCTCCTGCCTGAGTGGAGGGGGGCACATCCCTAATCCTATTGTGGCAATCCTCCAAACTTAAGATGGAGGATTTCTAAAGGCAGGGGTCACCTCAGCGCAGGATACCTTAGGGGCTGTCCTGACTTGTGGGTGACTCCTCCTTGTTTTTCTCATTATCTCTTCCGCCAAAAGTGGGGGCAGTGGCCGGAGTGGCGGGCATCTCCACTAGCTGGGATGCCCTGTGCTGCTGTAACAAAAGAGGTGAGCCTTTGAGGCTCACCACCAGGTGTTACAGTTCCTGCAGGGGGAGGTGAGAAGCAGTGCATTTTACAATAAATTCCACACTGGCATCAGTGTGCATTTATTGTGCTTAGAATTTTTATACCAAACTTAACAGATTTCAGTGTAGCCATTATGGAACTGTGGAGTTCGTGTTTGACAAACTCCCACACCATATACTGTTATGGCTACCCTGCACTTACAATGTCTATGGTTTTGCTTAGAGACTGTAGGGGCATAGTTATCATGCACATATGCCCTCACCTGTGGTATAGTGCACCCTGCCTTAGGGCTGTAAGGCCTGCTAGAGGGGTGACTTACCTATGCCACAGGCAGTGTGAGGTTGGCATGGCACTCTGAGGGGAGTGCCATGTCGACTTAATCATTTTCTCCCCACCAGCACACACAAGCTGTGAGGCAGTGTGCATGTGCTGAGTGAAGGGTCCCCAGGGTGGCATAAGACATGCTGCAGCCCTTAGAGATCTTCCCTGGCATCAGGGCCCCTGATACCAGGGGTACCATTTTCAAGGGACTTCTCTGAGTGCCAGGGCTGTGCCAATTGTGGAAGTAAAGGTACAGTTTAGGGAAAGAACACTGGTGCTGGGGCCTTGTTAGCAGGGTCCCAGCACACTTTCAATCTTAACGTGGTATCAGCAAAAGGCAAAAAGTAAGGGGGTAACCATGCCAAGGAGGCATTTCCTTACAATCAGTATAAGTAAAACATTTCATTATAAATGGAAATGCGTTGTTATTTCATTACATTTAGTATAGCTGAGAACTGCATTTCTCACTTCTGCATATTTTCAAAGTTATGAATCTTTCACTAAATACAAATTCATTTAGATATGAGCTATTAGTTTAGAGTGTAAATTACATTTAAATATCAACTTTAACCTTCTAGCATGTGATTTAATCGAAAAGGCACCTATATCAAACTTTGAAATACAAGGACATTGCACATTCAAAATGAGTGTAAGTGCAGCTTTCTATGTTCCTTGTTCTTTTATTTATGTTCATGAACTTAAACTTGTCACAGTCCAATGACTTCAGTGACAAAGGACAGAGCTAAAATGTACAAACTAGCAGTAGCGAAGGCACCCTACCACCGTCATCAGAAGTTATGCAGAAATAAAGTATCTCTTGAGGATGGTGTCTAAATAGCTAGATGTCCCCACCTGATACTGATTAAAGACTAACCGCCATCAAACACAGGGAACAAGCGTGAGGAATTCAGTGCTTGCCTAATTACACCAAGCAACCAGGAAAGAACCCCTCAAGGAGGATTAAAGCAATTTAAGGATAACTATCAAATCCCCGCCCCCTGAAGGAGGTAAGCAAGGGTGCAGACAAACAAAGTAATGACTCGTATGACGCACCCACGAGCTGGCAGTCTCACCTGTGGAAAGGGATTTGTCGGGGGCGGGAGGTTGGGGGGGTGGGGGTGCTGTGTCCTTGCCAAGAAGGGGCAAGAGACAAAAATACAGGAACAGATGTGGATAAGCGGAATGCTTATTCTATTCCTGGGTGGGTGGGTTATCACACTACTTCCCGTATTTCTCTCCCGTCCTGAGGTGGAGTTCACCGCAAAAGTAATGATTGGGACGAGGACATGGGTCGTAGGGATAATAGGTGAAGCTAATGCTCTTTGTGTTTTTTCCATGATGAGGCACAGAGAACATAGAGAACTACTCATAGATTACTTGACGATTCTCAAGTTTTACCATGAATATGCAGTTTCACAAACCACTTTATTGTATGGCCCCAAGTCATTTAAGTTATTGTACGTGTCGTTATAAATGGTTCAGTTAATTGCACGTATTAAAATTATAATGTAAAATGCAAAAAAAAAAAAAAAGATGAATTGTCCTCTCATTTGTTCAATTGTATTGTATACGTAGCACAAGTGAGAAAAAGAAATACATTACGGAAGCCATATTTTTAAAAGGGCAACGTTGAAACCGAACCCCGTAAGACAGTTTTTGCACTGTTTCTCTCACCGTGAGGAAAAGCTACCATATAACTGATGCTAATTGCTCTGTAAGAGTTACCAACGAGCGAGAAGACTCAACGTTTACAGAGTCTGTGAACAGAAGCCTTTTAATGCTTTCTGCTTAGCTCCACGGTACCGCTAGCTTCCGTTCTAAAATTTGGAAACAAAACAAATAATTTATCCTTTCAAATTCTGGCAACAACGCCACTTGTTCAAATACTGGCTTCGTTATTGTATTTTTCTGCAATGGTGCATTTCCTGGCTCTGGCAGTGATGGTTAATAATATAAAAAAATTAGAAAATCTAAAGAAAATTGCAGCTTCAAAAATAAATACAAGGGTACTATTGAGCGGAAATTCTGTGAAGATGTTTACCTTTCATTTCCACACACAGTATTGCCCAATATCGGTATTTTAACGAAACATTCCTCGTCCGCAAAGAATACCCTCATGCTGCTCTCCCTTTGTGTCCCCGGCTGACACGGAATGCACCTATTTGGACAAAGGGAAGTGACGGAGAACTACCCCTGCCACAGGCGCTGTCTGCTCCCGGTGCTCACTCTCTCATTTCCTGCGCTCCTCTTTGTGAAATCTCGCCCACTGATGTGCCTGCTTGAAGTGCTGCTTCCTCGTCCGCAGTTCACTCACTCAAGCTGTGCCGACAGATGCTCGCCTCGCTTCGACCCTCTGCCCTTCCTGCTGCTGCAGCTTTTTGTAGGTCTTTCGAAACTGAATGTTCTCTTCTTAGAGCGATCCATTGAAGTCGGGGATGTTTGAGCTCTCCATGTCGTATCATTAATAATTTCACTCCAAAAGGTAAGGCCGTGCAGTTCTAAGACATAGTCATAAAGGTCCGGAAATGAAACTGTCTCCGATATCCCGCCCTGCAAATGCCTCTGGTCATACCAGGTTTACCTGTTTACTTTCACATGTAAACCTGTTACCAATAGTACTCTTAAATAGTTCTATTTTTCCATAAAATGTTACTTCTTCAACATGAGGTTTATCAAATAGCCTGCTGGTCTTAAAAATCAAATTTACAGGTTCATCTCTCACAGTCTGATCTGCAAGTGTTACAGTGGAGATCATGACTGTTCCGTACATCGCAGGCATCATGGAAGTCCTAAAGTCCTTGCTTCACTATGATAGTAATTCAGATGCTTTCAAAGTAGCAACAAAAGTACTCCTACTCAAAAAAACCACAGGCAAATAGATTTAAGGTTTAGTCCATCCTGCCTTAATCCGCAAAAGTGACTGAAAATCCGGCAAATGATGACTTGTAAGCCTACTTTGAGAGAAATAACTTGCTCAGGAGGTTTTCTATCCTAAATATAGCACTATGGTCACCGATTTTGGATGAAGTGAGGCGTGGCTTATGGTTGTTTCAGTCCCTTGCTTGAGAGAGCAGCTGCTGCTAGACAATTATAAGAGCATCACTAGAGAGGGTTTTAGGCTCTGTCCACCTGTTGGGAGCCAAAATATTACATGGTTTGATTGGACAAGTTGTGTACTTCCATAAAATAGTGCTTAACCCTTCAAACAGCTGTGTTTTTCTGGTTTATTTATCCAGTTGCCTTGTGATGAACTTTCAGGGTCACACACCTGACTTTGTAATGCTATTAAAGTGTCTAAGACAACTGGATGATTTATGGTGTTTTGTTTTGGCAGCAACACAGATGGGAAGAGGACAGTCAATAATGTACATAGATTTTTACGCCTGGATTGACAGGGCATTCATCAGCTTGACCTATCGATATTGCCAAAGCTTATTGAATGTGTCAATGGCCTTTGCCACTGTCAACTATACTGTTCTTGTTGAGAGGTTTGTGAAGAGGATTAAGGACCACAAGCTTGACAATATGTCTCTTCGATCTTTTTTAACAGGAAAGTATCAGAAGCTGTCTTACATTTGAATTTTCAGTTGATACACAGTGTGGTGCTCCACAATACTGTCTTCCAAGTTGTGTAGTACACTTTCTGGAATGTTGTAAGAAGGGAAGTGCAGTTTTCTCAAGTATGCCAAACAGTTAATGACAATCCTCAGCTGGTATTGTGCAACACTGGAAATGCTGTCACTAAATGAACTACCCACCAGTGCAAAATTGACCAGTTACTGTTGCAAATAATATAATTTGGTCCATTAACTGAGTACCAAATTCATTTAAGTGACTATGAGCCCTATATAGAGTTTGGGGGATTCAGTACGTCTTTCAAAACATAGTGAATATCAGAGGTGCTGGTGAACTTTGAAAGTGGTTTGGTGTAAATACCGTCTTAAGATTTGAACAGGCAAGCACACAAAGCTAGAGGGCACAACCTACTGCAAGGGTTCTCCGCTGCAAACAGTTTTGAAAAATAGGGACAAACTGTTCATTTTGGACCTCTTTCTTCACATAAATCAGCTTTAAATCTAGACGTTTTGAAAGGACACTGATGGCATATTTGTTTTTTTTGTGATGTGCCAGACACTCCTTAGCTTTCCTAGGTATGTTAGGACTTTCCTGCTGCATTTGGTTGCACTAAGTGCATCACACTACTGTTTTGTCCTCTATCATTCACTAGGTCGATTTATAGCAGGACTGACTTGGTCCTTCAGTTGAGTGATGATGTCGCATTGACTGTTGTACACGAGTAAGGAGACATCCATCTTAGCGCTGCACTGGTAAATAGTAAAAACTAAACCTTGGTGCATCAAAATTGGAGAAACACAGTTGAATAGGCTTAGCTCACTCTGAAGGTTAAGTAGGGTCACTACAGACACCAATGCTAATTGTAAATTACAACATGTTATATTCAAAAGAAAAAGAAAAGCAACTTTTAACATGACCTTTCATGCACCCTGTTATTAATGAGGAAAACCCTTAACTTTAACTGCAACATAACTACTAATCTAAATGCCACTTTGTTTTGCAGTTTTTATATAGCACAAATTCAACCCAAAGGGATTGGAGCACTTTACATGAACACCAGTCACATTATACAAGGACACATTCATTTTTGCTCAGTATGAGCAGATGAAGTGATTTGCCCAGGATCACAGGATGTTGAGCCAATGCCAAGACTCAAACCTGGTTCCCCAGCTCCAAAGTCAGCTGCTCTGATCATTATGCTACATTGAGTCAAAGTACTGCAAATCAGCTTCTTCATGGATCTTCTCCTTTGCTTCTACCGGCCTTATGAACCCATGGATCTCTAGATCAGGAGCTCAGTGCTGACTGCCAAATCAGAAGGCATACTATGGCTGGGGTCTGAAGCTCCTTCACCCAGCTGTATCCTGGCATATGGCAGGGCATGGGGTGACTTTAAAGATGCTCTCTTTAAACATGTCGCACTGCACTGGGCATGCACAGCATGTCTGATGCCTTGTCAATGTAAGACAGAAGCTCAAATGAAAAGTGCCTCTCACATACGCAGTCCATCTGGACTCCTGCTCTCTCCTGCGCTGTTCTCTGACATGTGCACTTTCAGCTGTGTGATGTGCAGGCCTGGAAAAGTAAACATACAAACTGATAAAGCTGTCAATTCATCTGGTTACAGTCCTGCCTCCGAACTGCAGTGAACAGTTTTTTTTCTGTAGATTCTATGGGGGTGCCTTTACAGTGCCCCCTATGGACCAGATGGCTGTGGAGAATATCCCTTCTTCCAAGCTCGTTCATATTTAGTGTGAACATTCTAAACTACTTTTTCCGGTTTTAAGTCACCCCGGAAAGGAAACCGAAGAAATGACTCCATGCATTGGGAGAAAACCCCACATATATGTCAGAGACATTTATTTTTTGTTATTTAGTAACAAACTAACTCCTGTTTGGGGGTGTTTGTTTATGAAAAAAACTGTGCTGAACATTGAACATGGTGCCTGCTTAGCAATGCTTCAATGCTTTCAGCGAAGCCTCCTCAATGGAGGCTCTGCTGATGACACAGAAAAGTCAATAATTATGGTGGTCGGTCGTCTGGTAGACCAGTGGGTACATCCTTTCACTGTCTTGGTGGACTGGCAAATCATCTGGCATTATAAATCAGTCCCTATGTTTAGGTTTTCTGTTTGTGGACAACATACTCTCAAGAAAACAGTCTATGGAGGTTTGGGTCATGTTAGACCTGTCACTCTTGTGGTCTTCCCCCCAGCATTTTGCCTTCACCCCTCCTGTTTTTTGAATTTTGTTTTTATTGGCATTGGGACTCTGTGCACTTTACCACTGCTTGTGCTCACTCCTTAAGGCATGATACAAGTGGCTTACACTTGATTGGCATGTTAAAATTACTGATAAGTCCGTAGTGTATGGTACTACATGTACCAAGGTTTGTAAAGTACATGCTACCAGTGTGCATGCAGCACTCATTGTACATCCCACTTAAGTAAACACGTCTCTGGCCTGCTCATGCAGCCTGTAGAGCAGTTTTAAACTGTCAATTCGACCTGGCAAAAAAAAAACTTTCGCCAGGTCTAAACCTTCCTTTTTAATGCATATAAAGCATACCTAATGTAATCTCTAAACATCCATAGGAACATGTGTATTGTATTTAAAATGTAGGACATGTATTTTTAAGTTTTACATGTCCTGATAGCAAAAATCGCCTAAATGTGTTTTTAACTACTGTAAGGCCTATCTTTCCCATTGGATCAGTGGCGGCTCCTCCATTTGGGAGGAGGAGTGTCGCCCCCGCCAGCAGAAGGTGAAAAACCTTAACAGAAAACGATCATAAACTTTGTTAATGATTGTTTTCTGGTAAAGGGGGCGGCGCCACAAGAGTGAAGAGCAGAGAGGGTGACTGCTCATGTATGTTTGGCTGGCTGACTCGGGCCCGCCAAACATGGCTCCCAGTCTGCCTGGGAGTGCCTGGCGAGGGAGAGGAGCGGCGCCGCAGTGAGGAAAGGTAAGTGTTGTATTTTTTTGATTAAATAAAATAAATGCTTATTCCCCTCTCCCAATCCCGATCTTGCCCCCGCGCACCGGCCCGCCCCTTAAGCACCCCTCAAGCCGCTACTGCATTGTATAACATTGGGCTACCTTAGTACATTTATTTAGTCCTAATGCTATATTAGTAACAGATAGGGATATCAAGTTTGGACTCAAATGAATTGTAATTTAAAATCCTCTGTAACGATAAAGTCAGATTTTAAGTCATATTTCTGAAAATGCCACTTTTGGAAAGTTGACATTTTCTTGGCCTAACCATTTGGTGCCTGCTGCCCGTGTCTTGGGTCCCATGACTGTGAATAGCTTAGCTTTTGAACTTTGTATATTTCTCCCAGACAGTGAGACAATGGTGTTGGCAGGATAGGCCATCCTGCCAGGGGGTGGGGCAGAGCTCTTACCCACCTCCCTTACATTTCAAATGGCTTTTAGCACTCCCACAAAGAAACACCCGTCTTTTATCATCCAAGACTACTTGGAGTGTTGGCAAAGGAAGGGAAGAACTTTCCAGATCAGATGTGAGGGTAGCCAGGATGTCACCCCCACTCCGAAGGCAGGCACCAGTATAAAAATTAGATCCTGAACCACCTCTTCAGTACACTTCTGGACCTATGGAATACTTCATAAGGACTGCCTTGTAGTCCAGAGGACTGCCCTACTGCTCGAGGCTAGCCTTGTTCTTCAGAGGACTGCCCTGCTGCTACCAGTGGACTTCCCTACTGCTTGAGACCTGCCTTGTTCTTTAGACGAATATCCTGCTGCTTAAGGCTTGCCTTACTGTTTGAATGAGGGAGGACCACCACACATGACACTGCTGTACCCTGGCCTTAGAGAGCTCTGTTGCCCATGGCGGAACAAGATGGACCACAATGAGCTACGGATGTTCATCGCTGGTGGTTTCTGACCATCTCAGGTGATAAGGTAGATGCACCCACTTGGCCTTATCTTAAAACTTGGGTGTCAAACACCTGCAGGCATTCTCACTCTCCACTCCCTCACCTGCCCCCAATAGAGTGGCTCCCTCCCTGTCCCATCTTCCAATCCTCCTCACTTTACTTTTAATGATGTCAAACCCAAACCGGCTCAGCCTCACAACATCCTACACACCTATGCAGCCCTCAATGATTTCCACATTCAGTGATGAGGACTGGGGCCCTGCTGTAATCCAATTAATCTGACATCATTGCACTGACTGCACTGGTTTCGTACAATCCCTTTCTCCCTGATTGAAGACAGTGCATGTGAGAGTGTCCTGTGGCTTCTGTCCCACTGCCCTTATGTTTTCTATTCCTGATTTGTGAGCTGTGAATGGGGTCTTGGCTATTTTGGTTTCTTGTTTATAAGAATCGGTGAGCTCAGCATGTCCTAAGTCTTGTTCTTCAGATCAGTGTATCAAATGCTGATTGCACTATATGGCTGTACTGTTGTTTTCAATCTGCAAAACCTTAATAGAAAATTGGCACAGAAAAAAGGAGAGAAGATGGAATACTATCTGTAATTAAACACCGGCTCCGTCTTGACAACTGACTCCATTTTGTACTTAGCTTAACTTCAAACGCCATCACATTGGTGGCGCAGGTATTTTTCCACGCACAGCTTGTTACTGTGTTTTCGCTCTTTCTTACTAAGGATGGGAACATAACATAGGGGAGTAGTAGAGATAAAGATGTACCAGGCTGAGAATGTTTATGGTGGAGCAGGGTACAGCTTGGTCTTGGAAGTGCACCTTGGGATCTGGCTAGTCTCTAGCATGTTCTTTCAGTACTGACCTGGAATAGCCAGCGTTTGAACAACAACTTACTCAATGGGAGAGGGATTTCTAGGACCTTCCTCTTACGTTTGTTTAAAGTATATCAGGTGGGGAAGCTTCACAACTGGGAGAAAAAGAAACTCATCCAGGAATGGACACATTGCCCAGAAAATAATCCCATTGAGGGTGATCTCCCTCTTGTTTTGGTTGTCCAGGGTTCTAGTTGGCAGACAAGGGATGATGTTGGAGTCAAGCCCCATGATGATGCATTTTTTATTCTTATTTTTAGCTTTGCGGTGTGCATGCATGAATACGTAGTCACCATATATATATTATATTTATTGTTGAAGTATTGCATCTTCTTAGTTTCTTTGATCATTATTATCCTGCTGCAGTGATTATTTTGAGAATTGCTCGTGTGTTGCTGCATTTAAAATAAAAGCTCACATTATTCTTTTTGTTTATGAAACTTGTGAAGTGCCTTAATAAATTCCTTACTCAGACTAAGAGTGCTGCATTCTATTAATTCCTTTAATTTCTTTCCTCTCAGTCTGAAGCAGAGTACAACAAATTAGCGTAGGGCGGCAGTACGAGGGAGGAAGGTTGAAAAGTGTAAGATTTAAAAGTGTTTGGCAAGAAGTCAAAAGCAGATTCACAGGCAGTTTCTCAGGTTGCACATGGGATTCCCGAATGGGAGAAAGAATCTTATGATGTCCTGGCGAACGGATGGGGTTTTGGCGCTGGTTTGTGTGAGGGCTCGAACGGATGTCTTAGCGATGCTGAACCAAAAAATGTTTTAATGTGTTTTCAGAAAGTACTTCTTGAACGTGGTTGTGATTTATCTATTTTAGGCCAAAGAGGCTGGATTTTGTAATCTGATTAATGCATGAAAAATGTAAGCAGCTGGAACAAGAAAACCAGCAATTAGAAAGGCAACTGGTTGAAACTAAAAATAATGTAACCATGCTGCTTTATCAGAATAGGGTATTGCAAGATAAGGCTGATACGTTTCAGTCTTTTGCAGAAAAGGCAGCTGTCAAAGTCGCTTAAAATAGATATCGGAAACAAAGGGGTAAAATCAATCAAAAGAAAGTTAATTTAGCTATTGCTTGGTTAGACTTGGACCCTGAAAAATGGGATATGAACATTTGGGAGAGTACAATTTCTTAAAATTCCAGTGATGAAGAGGTTAAAAAAGGTGGGGGCCAGTTTGAGCCAGACGAGCTGAAAGTGGGTCACGCACAGCCAATATTTAGATGAAAAATGCATATGCTCTCTCCCTTAAACATTATGACATTGGTTCACTCTCAATGGGCATATTTGATTTACTTATAAGTCCCTAGTACAGTGCACTACATGTGACCAGGACCTGTAAATTAAATGCTACTAGTGGGCCTGCAGCACTGATTGTGCCATCCACATAAGTAACCGCTTAACCTTTTCTCAGGCCTACCATTGCAAGGCCTGTGTGTGCAGTTTCACTGTCACTTCGACATGGCATTTAAAAGTACTTGCCAAGCCTTAAACTCCCCTTTTTCTACATATAAGTCACCCCTAAGGTAGGCCCTAGGTAACCCTTAGGGCAGGGTGCTATGTAGACAAAAGGCAGGACATGTACCTGTGTGTTTTATATGTCCTGGTAGTGGAAAACACCTAAATTCGTTTTCCACTAATGTGAGGCCTGCTCCTTTCATAGGCTAGCATTAGGGCTACCCTCATATACTCTTTGAGTGGTAGATTCTGATCAGAAAGGGGTAAACAAGTCATGTTTAGTATGGCCAGAATGGTAATAGAAAATCCTGCTTATTGATGAAGTTGAATTTTCTATTATTATTCTTGAAATTCCACTTTTAGAAAGAGAGCATTTCTCTTCACTTAAATTCATCTGTGCCTTCCAGCCTGTCTAATCCACGCCTGGGCTGGGCTGGTTGACAGCTCCCTTGTGCCGTTCACACAGACAACCACAAACACAGGACACTCAGTCACACCTGCACTCTCTGAATGCTGAATTGGTCTTCCTGGGCTGGAAGGGTGGAGGGGCCTTACACTTACATTTCAAAGGCTAATGGACTGCCCTCACACAGTAGACTGCCAGACCCACTATTTTGACCCTGGCAGACAGGATTGTACTGAAAGGGGAACTTGTGCACTTAAAAACCACTCTTTGAAGTCTCCCCACTTCAAAGGCATCTTTGGGTATATAAACTGGGTCTCTGACCCCACCAACTCAGACACCTCTGGACCTGAACCTGCAACCTGTCAAGAGGAACTGCCTGGCTGCCCAAAGGATTCATCTGGACTGCTTTGCTGTGAATGACTACTGGCCTGCTGTTGCCTTGCTGCTCTCTGACTTTGCTGAGAAGTGCTCTCCAAGGGCTTGGGTTGAGCTTGCCTCCTGTTTTCTGAAGTCTTAGAGCCAAAAAGACTTAGGTGGTCATTACAACCGTGGCGGTCGGTGTTAAAGCGGTGGTAAAACCGCCAACAAGCCGGCGGTAAAAAAATGGAATCACGAGCGGTACAAACAAACACCGCTGCGGTAACCGCCAACAGACAGGTGGAAGACAAGGTTCCGCCCACTGTATTACAACAGTCCAATCCGCCACCTTTTCCGGGGTGGATTCACCGCGAACAAAAACACGGCGGAAACAGGACTTGGAAGGGAAAACGCTCACCTCTACACACCCCACGAGGAACCAGGACATAATGGAATCGGAACTCCAGATACTGCCAGGCTTTATCTTCCTGCTTCTCTACCAGGAACAACAAAGACAGCGGCGATGACCACGGTGAGTACTGCACCTACGACACAGGGGAGGGAAAAAAGAGTGACACACACACGCAACACTCCCACCCCCACCCTCACCCACTACAACACACACACAAGTACATGTAGATACATTACATTAACAACCCCCAACTCCCCCTGGAAGAATGCAAGGACAAAATGAAATTAGTCGAACGTTTGTAATCTATTCAAAAACAGTAATCAAAAATATATACATTCATATACATATATTTACAATAGAAACAAATATATACACCAAGAATACAAGTCCAAGGTATTCCACCATCATAGTCTGTGGACCACTGGGCCCAAAATGCATGGGCGAGGCCCACACTCAATACCCGATCAAAACGGAGAGAACACTGCTGGGGCATCAGATAGAAATACAAAAGGCACCTCAGAGGGAAGGGAGGGGGGCACCTCAGCCGGATGAGTGCACAACACCAGATCCACGAGGGGGCTCCATGCCCATTGATGTATCCTGGGGAGTGCAAAGCCACAGTCTCTCAAGTCTCTCCAGTGGGTGGTTTGCCCACTGCTTTATCCTGGGGAGTGCAAAGCCACAGTCTCTCAAGTCTCTCCAGTGGGTGGGTTGCCCACTGCTGCATCCTGGAGAGTGCAAAGCCACAGTCTCTCAAGTCTCTCAAGTGGGTGGGTTGCCCACTGCTGCATCCTGGGGAGTGCAAAGCCACAGTCTCTCAAGTGGATGCCTTTCTCCACTGGTTCTGGAGGGGGCTTTGTGCCCAGAGTGCTTCATCCTGCAAAGGACTGAGGTAGTGGTTGTCAATCTCCACTGGTTCTGGAGGGGGCTTTGTGCCCAGAGTGCTTCATCCTGCCAAGGACTGAGGTAGTGGATGTGAATCTCCACTGGTTCTGGAGGGGGCTTTGTGCCCAGAGTGCTTCATCCTGCCAAGGACTGAGGTAGTGGATGTCAATCTCCACTCGTTCTGGAGGGGGCTTTGTGCTCAGAGTGCTTCATCCTGCTCATGGCGGCCTCAGTAGCGTCGGAAGCTTTGACGCTCACTGGCCTGCGGTGCTTGTTGCGGCGGTGTCCTGTTCAGCGGTGCTTGTTGCGGCGGTGTCCTGTTCAGTGGTGCTGGTGGCGGCGGTGTCCTTGGCAGCGGTGCTTGTGGTGGCGGTATCCTTGGCAGCGGTGCTTGTGGCGGCGGTGTCCTTGGCAGCGGTGCTTGTGGGGGTGGTGTCCTTGGCAGCAGTGCTTGTGGCGATCTTGTCCGCTGTGCAGGTTTTCCCAAACTTGCCTGTTGTACTGTGCCCCTTCCCCACCTTGGATGGTGGCGCAGCTGTCTCCACACTCCCAACTGTACCCCTGGGAGAGGCTTTGGTGGAAGATTTTTTTCCTCTCTCCCGCTGGGCACTGGCCAACTTTTTGTGCTTTTGAGGTGGGGGAACTGTCCGTGCTCTGGCTCGTTGGCACACTGGCTGCCCTGCTGCCTGGCGCACTCCAGAAGCCGGTTAATACTGGCACCACTGTTCCCGCTGATGTTGTGGCTGAGGTGCTGGGTTGGGACCTGGAGAGGCGGGCCCTAGGAGACTGAAGGGGTGGGGGAGGTGAGGGGAGGTGAGGGGATGAGGTCAAGGTTGGACAGGAAAAGTTTTTTGGACACAATGGGACAGGTAGATGGAGGGGTTTTGGGAGTGGAGGAAGAGGTAGTGTTTGTAGGAGGTGTACGTTTGCTGACTTTGGGTGAAGGTGCATGGGCTGGAGGCTGTCGTGAGGTGGATGGCTGTTGGGTGGGTGTGTGGCTGCGTTTGTGTACCTTGAGAGGTGGGCTCACAGACACACTGGAAGAGGACATAGGGTATGTGTGAATGGTAGTGGGGTTGGTGACTGCACGTGAGCGGGGTGTGGTGGTGGGTGTGCTGGTGATGGAGGTAGTGGCTGACGATGTAGTGCATGCAGGTGTGAGTGTAGGCAAGACTGGGAGGGAGAAGGGAGACGAGGAGGAGGGGGACACAGTGGAGGCAGTGGTTGTTGGTATGTCTGCATGGGTATGATGCTTGCGTGAGTGCCTGTGGGATGTGTGGTGCTTATGTTTGCCTGAGCTTCCCTTGTGTGTTGACGTGTGTGCATGCTGGTCTGATGGTGTGCTTGGGATAGGCTGAGGTACAGGGGTTTGCGTCTGGGTGGAGGAAGTTGGAGGGGGGAGGCTAGAGACAGGGACAATGGCTGCCATCAGTGCTGAGGCCAGAGTCTGAAAAGCTCACTGATGGGCTGCCTGACCAGAATGAATGCCCTCCAGGTATGCATTGGTCTGTTGCAACTGCCTCTCTACACCCTGGATGGCATTCAAAATGGTAGACTGCCCAACAGTGAGGGACCTGAGGAGGTCAATGGCCTCCTCACTGAGGGCAGCAGGGCTGACTGGGGCAGGTGCTGAGGTGCCTGGGGCAAAGGAGATGCCCACCCTCCTGGGTGAGCGGCCACGGGGCAAACGCTGAGGGGCTTCTGGGAGGGCGGTACTGTTAGGGGGGGTGGCGGCTGCACCTGTAGATGCGGGGGGCACAGAGGGGCCCACCACTGCAAGGGATCTCCCATCAGAGGAGGAGCCTGTGTCGCTGGTCTCAGCTACTGTCCCCGCCGTGGAGCTCCCCTCACCCTCCGTCCCACTCGTGGATTCTGACTCCGTTGTGTCACCCTCCAGGGCCATGTGAGATTCAGCTCCCTCGTGCTCTGGTGCCACTGCTCCTCCGCCTGATGATGCTAATGCACACAAGCACAGGGAGACCACAGAAAGGTGGGGGAATGTGATACTTTAAATTTCGGAACCACACTGGAGGCATGGCCCTATCATGCTGATTTTAGTATCAGAGAGACGCAAATGTCAAATACGATATGTACGAGTGTTTTTATCTCGTTTCATCAATGGAATGACCTTGTATATGATACTGCATATTGATCCCAACTGGAATATGGGCTTGTCATCATAAACCTGCTATTTCTTTGTAGTGAAAATATGTGAATGGTCAACTGTAATCCTGTTAAAACCCCAAAGGCTACTCACATGTTGCCTCTCTAGCTTTTCTCATTTGTTTAGGAATGTGACTGGTACAGCCCCCTTGCATGCCTAGGGCATAATAAATGATATAAAAGGTCTGAGCTAAGACCATTTCGGGAGACTGCCTCTTTCAGTTGCTATAGGTCAGCTTCTGGGAGACGTAGTCTCACTCATTTGAGTTTAATAAAGATGTCTTTTCATATTTCAGCTTCTTTGCCAAGTTCTTTGTTATATTACCCTGAGAATGAAAATCTCTAGTACTTCAGGAAGACAGAAGAAAGACATGTTGAGTGCCTGCAATACCACTACCGTTGGCGGACACTGCAGACACAGAAGCCCCCTGTACTAGGCCGTGCACTTGGAGTTCCCTAATCAATCACAGGGACATGGGTTACAAGGCTATGCCCGATTGCTGCACACATGGAAGTCACAGGAGCCTGACTAGGTGTAGTTGGCTCTGTACACAGGTGGGGTGGGGTGCCACAGGGCTGGCCTTAAGAAGGGACTTTGCCTACTAAACTCGCCCTGGCCTAGGGGAACCCACAGCCCACCTCCCCCACCCAGACACCTACAATGCGCGCTGAATCAGCTGAATGAGAGTGTACTCACCCCCTTGTGGCTGCTGTGATGCCCTCAAGCGTCCATCCAACTCCGGGTACGCCACCGCCAGGATCCTGAACATCATGGGGGTCATGGTGCGACAGGCACCCCTCCCATGTTGGGAGGCCATCCCCAGCTGGGCCTCCGCCGCCTTCTTGCTCCAGCGGCGAATGTCCTCCCATCTTTTCCGGCAGTGGGTGCTCTGTCTGTGGTAGACCCCCAGGGTCCGGACTTCCTTTGCGATGGCACGCCAAATATCCTTCTTCTGGTGGGCGCTGACCTACAGTAATAGTACAGGGGAAAAGGAGAAGATATAGCCGTCCGCACCATCACAGTCATTGGCCCACATCCCTACCCTTGCCATGACGCATATGCACTCACCGTTGTTTCATGCACGCCTCATTCTCCCCCCCTATCTTTCATCCACACCACTCCAAACAGGCCGAGCCCATACAGCATGCTCACAGTGTACTCACCTGTTTGTCTGGAGGACCTTAGAGAAGTGTGTACTGGGGGAGGACCCCATCCACTAGTTTCTCCAACTCCTCTGTGCTGAAGGCAGGGGCCCTTTCCCCAGACACACAAGCCATTGTCTCTTCCAGACTGAGGTCACAGCAGCACTTGCAGTGTAGGTCCTCTCCTGTCGAAGATCAGGTATCAAGTGATTGAACAGACAGAAAATGGCGGTCACGTCCGCAGCGGTGGGTACCGTCACCGCTGACATACATCGTTATTGGCTCCTGGGACCCATAGGGTCCAATGTTAACCAATGCCGGATTGCGCCGCGGTCTTCGACCGCCTACAGCGATGGTGTACAACGCCAGCGCAGTTACCTCATAACCCCTTGTCCCACATTACAGGTCAGGCAGCCGCCATTTCAGGGGGCCACATGGTATTTTTTTTTACTGCGTCACACATATCTAGGCCTTGCTTGAACACTAATACAGCCATATGTCGATTTTAAAACATTTTCCGATTAAGTTGTGTTTACGTACCTCAGTGTTGGTTGACTCTCTGCTCGCTGTTCTCCTCCATAGAGCACGTCCGCTGGGGAAGGTGAGGAGATGGCGGCATCCCCCGTTGTACAGACCGCTGGTGGACCTGTCGACAATGGAGGAGCAACATGTAATTATCACCTACAGACTTGATTGTACCACAATCCTGAACTGTGTGCCCAGTTGGAGCCAGACCTGATGTCAGCTATCCGCCATCTCACAGGAATCCCCCCTCTAGTGCAGGTGCTGTCAGTACTCCATTTCCTGCCAAGTGGGTCTTTTCAGGCGACAGTGGCCATAGCATCAGGTATGGCCCAGTCTATGTTCTTCAACATGTTGTCCAGAGTGTTGTCTGCCCTGCTGAAACACACGCGCAGCTACATGGTTTTCCCTCAGGTGGAGGATTTGCCTACAGTGAAAGGTGACTTCTATGCCCTTGGACATATCTCCAACATCATAGGTGCCATTGATGGGACACATGTGGCCTTGGTACCCCCGCAGGAGTGAACAGGTGTACCGAAAACAGAAGAGTTACCATTCGATGGTGTGTTTGACAGACCAGTACATCTCCCATGTGAATGCCAAATTTCCTAGCTGAGTGCATGACGCTTACATTCTGCGGAATAGCAGCATCCCTTATGTGATGGGGCAACTCCAGAGGCACCATGTGTGGCTATTAGGTGAGGACATGGACCCAATACAGTGTGACTAGGTGTCTGGTGACTAGGTGTCTGGGTCTGGGGATGTCCCTAAGAGTTAGTGTGTGTCTAACAGTTGTCCCTCAACATTTGCAGGTGACTCTGGTTACCCCAACCTGTAGTGGCTACTGACCCCAGTGAGGAATCCCAGGGCAAGGACAGAGGAACGCTACAATGAGGCCCATGGGTGGACTAGGAGGATTATAGAGAAGACCTTCGGCCTCCTGAAGGCCAGGTTCTGGTGCCTCCATATGACAGGTGGTTCCCTATTCTACTCACCAAAGAAGGTGTGCCAGATCATCGTGGCCTGCTGTATGCTTCACAACTTGGCTTTGCGATGACAGGTGCCTTTTCTGCAGGAGAATGGTCCAGATGGAGGTGTTGTGGCAGCTGTGGAGCCTGTGGACAGTGAAGACGAGGAAGCAGAAGAAGAGGACATAGACAACAGGAACATGGTAATCCAGCAATACTTCCAGTGAGACACAGGTAAGAAGACAACACTGCCTGCTACATCTGATTGAATTCTTCTACCTCTCATCTGTCTGTCATTTTCACCCAGTGTATGGACACTGAGTTGTCACTTTCCCTTTCAATTTCACAAATGTGGGTCCCTCTGTGTGACCTCTGCTTTGTTTCCACATGGACTAGAGCTGTGTGACATAGGTATGTTGACATTACATTGGATATAGCATTTTGCTACAGTTATTGCTAATACACATTTTCGAAAGCATAGACTGACTCCAGATTGTTTTGTGATTTAAGGGTGTTTATTTAAGTGCAAAATAGTGGAGGGGGTTGTAAAATGGTCAGGGGTGATGGTGGAGGAATGTCCATGGCAGAGTCCAGTCTATTAGTCTCACAGGTGCATTGTCCAAAGGGGCATAGAAAGTGGAGCTGGGGCAGTTGATGGATGGTCAGGGTGACAAAGTGGGACAGAAGGATGACAATCGGGGTGGTCTCATTTCTTGGCTTGGGTCTTGGAATTGTTTTCTGTGTTTGTCCTGGATCTCAGGGACCGCTTGTGGGGTGGTTCTCCATCTGCAGGGGGTGGGGTGCTGGTGTCGTGGTCCTGTGGTGGTGCCTCCTGTCCACAAGCGTTGGCAGAGGTGGTGGGCAGTTCATCATCCAGGCTAGTGTCAGGGGCCCCTTGTTGTGCCACAGTGTCAGTTAGGGAGAGTGAAATTACCAGGGCAGATATGCCAAATTGATTACATTCTGCCACTACCGACTAGTCATGGGTGTCAATACGCTCGCACAGTAGTTGACATTTATTCTGGTTATCCTATTGCCATCCCTTGCAAACATGCCACCCAACATAAAACCGTAGAGACTATGGACTTGTTAATGTTATATTACGGAGTCCCACTCCAAGTCCAGAGCAAAATCAGGTCACATTTCAAAGGAAAATTGGTACAAGACTATTGTTTACAACACAATATTCAGTGGATTTATCACATTCCATATTATCCACAAGCTGCAGGACTGATTGAGAGAATGAATGGCTGCTGAAAGCCCAATTACAAAAACTATCAGATGAAACTTTGAAAAACTGGAGAGAGCATTTAAATGAAGTCCTCCACATTTTGAATAACAGACCACGGACAAATGCAGAGGCTCCACTAATGCGGATGTTAACCCCAGCATTACAGATACAACCTCATGTAGCGACCAACACCATCAAGTATTGGGAAGTAAAACCAGGAGCCTTAGCTCCTTACAGAGCCACTCCAGAATATGCAGGTCTTGATCGACATGCCTTAAAATCTTACACATTGAAACCAAGAGACATGACACTCTGTGAAACACGTGTTGGAATACAGATTCCCCTGGAGCATTTTCTATTGATAGCTCCCACATCTGGGTTGGCATTAAGGGTATTCAGGTTTTAGGGGGAGAGATCGAGGCAGACTACCAAGGAGAAGTCAAAACTATTCTCTTGTACAGTGGAGTCACTGACTTGATAATACAATCTGGAGATGCATTGCTCAGATTGTGATTATCCCAGTACATGGAGGAATAGGGAAAAAGGGGACTGCCCCAGCCCTTCTTAGAGTGCGTGGGACGGGAGGTTTCGGTTCAGCTGACAAAAACCTTGGTGCTAAGGTTTGGGTAGAATCCCCAAATCATTCTCCTGAACCAGCAGAAATCGTCGCAAAGGCCAATGACAATATCTCATTAGTCATGAAACCAGGAAATGAAAAGTGGGGGTATATACCAGCTGAAAAATGTTATTTGCTTGAATGATCATACTTGTCTCTTTTACAAATCATACTACGAGGTGTCTGTGTGCTAGCCATGCCACCTGGTCTCCCTTCTGGCGTGTACATGTGGGGTCAGGATGGACTGACCGCCCCCAGCTCCGAAATGATTAATCGACCACAGCAATCAACACCTTTACTACACTTGACAGATAATGTTTGAACACATCTGGTACGAGTCATACTCAACAGGTCGGACTTCTGTATGATTCCCATGCAAAGTACAGTGAATGTTATATCTACCTGTCTGGTGGCCATACCAATGCCTGCAAAAGTTTTATTTGAAGTTTTTAATGTCACTAATAAAGATGGAGATGTACAAGAAAGTAATGTGTTATCCCATTTTAGTCCTTATGAGTACTGTAGATTTTGCCAAGAAGCAAAGGATGAAAAGTGGGACACCTTGACCCAAGTGCTTACTTAAAACATTACCAAAGGCCTTGTGGCAACAACAGAGTCTCCTCAAGAGATCCTGTGGGAACAAAAAACTCTATGTTACTACCAAACCAATAAAAATATAAAAAAAGAACAATGTTATGTCTTGTTGTTAAAAATGAAGTCTCTGGTTGGCAGCCAGTTCGCACTCTGTCTAAGCAGGAACCCTCACTCTAGTCAGGACAATGGAGATATACACTTAGATAGCCCCTGCTTACCCCCTTGGTAGTTTGGCACAAGCAGTCAGGCTTATCTCAAAGGCAATGTGTAAAGTATTTGTAACAACACACACAGTAATGCAGTAAAAACACTACAAAATGGACACCACACCAGTTTAGAAAAATAGGGAATATTTATCTGAACCGAACAAGACCAAAACAACAAATATCCAACATATACAAGTCAGGATATGAACTTTCAAAACAATGAGAGTCTTACTCCATAGAAAACAATAGAAACGTTGATTTCGCACAAAGTACCTGGTTTGCATAAAAAATAAAGCTGCAAAGGCAAGCATCGGAAAAGTCAGCGATGTGTCAATTCCTTACTCGCAAGTGAGGCTGTGCGTCATTTCTTCTCTGGTCCGGTTGGCAATGCAGTGTTTTTCTCTCCTGCAAGAGAACGATGCGTCGGTTTCCAGACAGGGTACTTCGGAACCGTGCAAGTTCACAATGACTTTGACAACCAGCGACGATGCATGAGAAATCCAGTCACATGGTGTTAGAAAACAGAGCTGCATGGGGTTTGCGTCATTATCAGCAGCCGCAGTCATTTCTCCAGCCACGATGCATCGATCTCTCTCCCAGCCGCAATGCAGATGGAGCATAGATTTTAGCCACTGAGTTGCCCGTCATTTTTCAGCCACGTTGTAGGTGGTGTGTTGAAATTTGCCCCGCACAGTGTTCTGGGCATGGATTTCAGTCCTTGTTCTGCCAACTTCACCTTACAAGGGCCCAGGGGCTGGATAGGGCTCCACTTGGCAGGGCAGGAATCTCAGCAGAAAGTCCAGGTGCTGGCAGAGGAAGTCTTTGATGGCCCTGAGACTTCAAAACAGAGGTAAGCGCAATCCAAGCCCTTGGAGAGTCTTCACAGGCAGGAATATATCACAAAGTCCAGTCTTTGTCCTTTTTCAGGCAGAAGCAGCAACAGCAGGCCAATCCAGCAAAACACAGTCACAGGCAAAGGGGCAGTATTCCTCCTTCTGCTCTTCTCCTTGGCAGAGGCTCCTCTTGATTCCAGAAGTAATCTTGAAGAAATCTAAACTCTGGGGTTTTGGGTCCACTACTGATATCCCTTTCTGGCTTTGAAGTTGCCCAACTTCAAAGAAAAGTCTCTGTTGTTTACAGGATCCTGCCCTGCGTAGGTTAGGCCCCAGACATACACCAAAGGGTTGGAGACTGCATTGTGTGAGAGCAGGCACAGCCCATTCTGATGTAAGTGGCCACTCCTTCCTTCAATCTAGCCCAGATGGCTCATCAGCATATGCAGGCGAAACCCCAGCTTCCTTTGTGTCACCATCTAGAGGAGATTCACAAACAGCCCAAAAGTCAGTCTGACTTTTGAGATTCACAAACAGGCAGAGTCACAGAATGGTTTAATCCCTTCGCTGCCAGGCCTTTCCCCCCTCAGGTGCCAGGCCTTTTTTTGGGTACTTGGGGCAGTTTGCCCTTACGCCCTCATAACCTTTTTTCCACATAAGCTACCCATGCCAAATTTGCATCCTTTTTTTCCAACATCCTAGGAATTTTAGAGGTACCCAGAGTTTGTGGGTTCCCCTGAAGGAGACCAAGAAATTAGCCAAAATACAGCAACAATTTCATTTTTTTTAAAACAAATGGGAAAAAAGGGCTACAGAAGAAGGCTTGTGTTTTTTTCCCTGAAAATGGCATCAACAAAGGGTTTATGGTGCTATAATCACCATCTTCCCAGCCTTCAGGAACAGGCAGACTTGAATCAGAAAAACCCATTCTTCAACACAATTTTGGCATTTTACTAGGACATAAGCCATTTTTACTATTTTTTTGTGCTTTCAGCCTCCTTCCAATTAGTGACAGAAATGGGTGAGAAACCAATGCTGTATTCCAGAAAGCTGAACATTTCTGAAAGATAAACAAAATTCTGAATTCAGCAAGGGGTAAGTTGTGTAGATCCTACAAGGTTTTTGTACAGAAAATAACAGCTGAAATAAAAAAAAAATTGAAATTGAGGTGAAAAAAACTGCAAATTTTCTCCAATTTTTACTCTGTAACTTTTTCCTGCGATGTCAGATTTTTTAAAGCACTATACCGTTACGTCTGCTGGACTCTTTTGGTTGCGCAGATATATAGGGCTTGTAGGTTCATCAAGAACCCTATGTACCCAGAGCCAATAAATGAGCTGCACCTTGCAATGGGTTTTCATTCTATACCACGTATGCAGCAATTCATTTGCCGAAATATAAAGATTGAAAAATAGGTATCAAGAAAACCTTTATATTTCCATAATGGTAACAAGATAAGGTGTTCAAAAGCAGTGGTTATTTGTACATCTCTGAATTCCGGGGTCCCCATACTAGCATGTGAATTACAGGGCATTTCTCAAATAGATGTCTTTTTTACACACTGTCTTACATTTGGAAGGAAAAAATGTAGGGAAAGACAAGGGACAATAACACTTGTTTTGCTATTCTGTGTTCCCCAAGTCTCCTGATAAAAATGGTACCTCACTTGTGTGGGTAGGCCTAATGCTCGCAACAGGAAACTCAACATTTTTACATTGAAATCTGATGTGTTTTTTGCCAAGTGCCTAGCTGCAAACTTTGGCTTCTAGCTCAGCCGACACCTAGGGAAACCTACCAAACCTGTGCATTTTTTTAAACTAGACACCTAGTGGAATCCAGGATGGGGTGACTCGTGGGGCTCTCACCAGGTTCTGTTACCCAGAATCCTTTGCAAACCTCAAAATTTGGCCAAAAAAACACTTTTCCTCAAATTTTGGTCTCAGAAAGTTCTGGAATCCGAAAGGAGCCACAATTGTCCTTCCACTTAGCGTTCCCCCAAGTCTCCTGATAAAAATGGTACCTCTCTTGTGTGGGTAGGCCTAGTGCCCGCAAAAGGAAATGCCCCAAAACACTATTTGGACATATCAAAATTATCAAATACAAAACTACCTGCTTTTTGCGGGGGCACCTACGTTTTTGGTCCTGGACTCAGCAGCCACCTAGGGAAACTTACCAAACCCAGACATTTCTGAAAACTAGACACCCGAGGGAGTCCAGGGAAGTGTGACTTGCGTGGATCACCCAATGTTTTCTTACCCAGAATCCTCAGCAAACCTCAAATTTAGCTACAAAAATCAGAATTTTCCCACATTTCTGTGTGGGATCACCGCACCGGGACAGATTTCCTATCACCCAACATTTCCCTCAGTCTCCCGGTAAAAATGATACCTCACTTGTGTAGGTGGGCCAAGTGCCTGTGACAGGGAAGAGCTAAAAACATGTCGAAATTGAGGGGGAACCAAAGCGGGTCCAAAAGAGAAGTTTGAAAAAAAAAGATTTGCAGGCTGACAAGTGCAGCAGAATTTTTATTGGTATAGATGAGACAATGCTGGGTGGTAGGATTTTTGTGGATTCCCGCAGATTCCAGAAGGTTCCATCATAAAAATGTGGGAAAAATGTGTGATTTCCAGCAAAGTTGGAGGTTTGCAGGGCATTGTGAGTAAGAAAATGGTGGGGGGTGCACGTGAAGCACACCACCGTGGAATCACCCAGATGTTTAGTTTTCAGATGTGTCTAGGTCTTGTGGATTTTTCTACATGGCAGCGTCCCAAAGTCCAAAAAGTGCAGCCCTCACCATTCCAAGTGGGACGATTTTGAGAGTTAGCCAAGCTCTCATGGCCCAAATGTAAAACCAAAACCCAAAATAATCAAGTGTGCGGGGGGAGAGCTGAAAGACTGTTACCCCCTTCAGTTGCGGTGGGGGCATAACCAGGCCCATACTGGTTGGTAGCCACCACCCCACTATTTTTTTTTTTAATTCCCTGGCATCTAGTAGACTTTCTGTCCCTCTGGGGTGTGGATCAGGGGTAATTGCCCCATCTGCCCAATGATGGGGAGAACAACCTTGGCCCCATTTCTTTGGGTGGGGGTATGGCCATACCCCCACCCTCTTATTTTGAAAAATAATCTTCCCTGGTCTCTGGTGGGTTTATGCCCCCCTTGGAGGCAAACGGACCTTCCAAAAATAGGCCGATCTGCCCCTAAGGGTGGCAGATATGGCCCACAGTAATGTGCCCCCATGAGGAGTGACCCATGCTACGGCCAGTGTTTGAACAACAACTTATTTGATGGTAGTGGGGTTTCTAGAAAATTCCTCTTAAGTTTGTTTAAAGTGTATAAGTGGGGAAGCTTGGCAACTGGGAGAAGAAGGAACGCATGTGGGAATGGATGCATTGCCCAGAAAATAATCCCATTGAGGGTGGTCTCCCTCTTGTTTCAGTTGTCCAGGGTTCCACAACCTGAAGTTGGCAGACAAGGGATGATATTGGAGTCAAGCCCCAAGATGATGCATTTTTAATTCTTATTTTTAGCTTTCGGTTGTGCATGAATGTATATCTAGTCCCATATATATATTATATTTATTGTTGAATTATTACATTTTCTTAGTTTCTGTGATCATTATTATCCTGCTGCTGTGATTATTTTGAGAATTGCACATGTGTTGCTGCATTTGAAATTAAAGCTCAAATTATTCTTTTTGTTTATGAAACTGGGGAAGTGCCTTAATAAATTCATTACTCAGACTGAGTGCTGCATGCCCAGACTGAGTGCTGCATTCTTTGCATTCCTTTTATTTAGTTTTCTCTCAATCTGAAGCAGAACAGAAGACCATCTCCTTTAACCCAGGACTAGCAAAGTGACTCCAAGGACTAGTTGGCTGGTCTTCTATGTGAGCTACAGGGACAGAACATTCTCCGCATACCTTGAATCATGCACCTGTCCTCTGCTGGAGTGAGCCCTAACCCCTCAAGGGATGCTACCCCAGGGCCTAAACCCTTGGAAGTGGTGTTAGAGGTGCTGCTGCTATCTAATCCCAAAAAAGTGGGATTTTTTTTTTACCAAAAGTGCCAGAAAAACGACAGAAGACTGGGACCTACCTTCCAACCAAACCACCCAAGATGTATTGATGGTCAGCCTGACTTTGCGGTGGCACCCTCTATGTTCCTCTCTGCAGCAGCAAATCCTGTACAAATCCAGAGTGTGACCTCCATGAGATGGCATTTAGCCTTGTTGAGCCTTCTTCAGCTACAGCCTGCAGCTTTGTCCCGCTGGATATTTTTGACTTCCATTAAGTTGTCTGTGCCCAAATGTAAAAATCTTCACAGGGCTCAATGGCGACAGGCTCCCCATCCACAGAGATGACTTTTTCAACTTGGAAACCTGGCTTCCACCTCTCAGAGGTTTTTCCCATGATCATTGATAACTTCATTGAAACCTCATCCAGCGCTGCCCAGTAACAACAACTCCTTTTCCTTAGAATTTCTTCTAAGTCTGTAGGTAAGCTGAGATTGGGCCCAATCCACCAATGATTGACACTCCGATCTTTGAGGTGCTATATTTCACTGAAACATTTAATAATTCATAACTCCAGTTCTACTGACTTAATTTATTTTGGTGACATTATATCTATTAAAATCTTCTCCATTTTTCTCTAATGCTTGGTGATTTTTCTTGTGCTGTTTTGCCTTTATTACTATTTATGTGCTGCATGAATACTTAACTTGTGTGTTAGACCAGACAGCCTTAAGGTGATCATCCCCCAACCTTTTGACTGCCTCCCTCCACTTTTCTGACACTGTTTTTAGGCCTCTGGGCACTTTCCCACTGATAACCAGTACTAAAGTGTGTATGCTTTCTCCTTTAAACATGGTCACATTGGTTCATTCCCAATTGGCATATTTGATTTACTTATAAGTCCCTAGTACAGTGCACTACATGTGCCCATAACCTGTAAATTAAATGCTACTAGTGGGCCTGCAGCACTGATTGTGCCACCCACATAAGTAGCCATTAATCATGTCTCAGGCCTGCCACTGCAAGGCCTGTGTGTGCAGTTTCACTGCCACTTCGACTTGGCATTTAAAAGTACTTGCCAAGCCTTAAACTCCCCCTTTCTACATATAAGTCACCCCTAAGGTAGGCCCTAGGTAACCCTTATGGCAGGGTGCTATGTTGACAAAAGGCATGACATATACCTGTGTGTTTTATATGTCCTAGGAGTGGAAAACATCTAAATTGGTTTTCCACTAATGTGAGGCCTGCACCTTTCATACGCTAGCATTAGGACTACCCTCATATAATCTTTGAGTGGTAGATTCTGATGAGAACGTGGTAAACAGGTCATATTTAGTATGGCCAGAATGGTAATAGAAAATCCTGCTTATTGGTGAAGTTGAAATGCATCGTCCCTGAGTGTCAAAGAGAAACCTACATTGCAGTGAGGAACCAAGACTGTGCACCAGAAATCGACGCAAAGCCCCTTGCAGCGTGGCAAGAAACAACGCATCGTCTGTGCTGCACCAGAAATTCCGATGCATAACATATTTTTCACGCATCTCCTCCTCTGCGGGCTTTGTGCTTGTAATTTTTGTAAACATTGCTCACACCTGCCACTGCAGTGTCTGTGTGTGCAGTTTTAACCTGCCAATTCAACCTGGTAAGTGCACCCACTTGCCATGCCCAAACCTTCCCTTTTGATACATGTAAGGCACCCCTAAAGTAGGCCCTAGGTATCCCCATGGACCGGGTGCAGTGTATGTTAAAGGTGAGACATGTACTGATGTGTTTTACATGTCCTAACAGTGAAATACTGCCAAATTTGAGGCCTAAACCTTCCATTTTTATACATGTAAGGCACCCCTAAGGTAGACCCATGGGCAAGGTGCAGTGTATGTTAAAGGTGGGACATGTACTGTTGTGTGTTACATGTCCTAACAGTGAAATACTGCTAATTTCAGTCTTCACTTTTGCAAGGCCTATCTCTCTCAGAGGTTAACATGGGGGCTGCTGTTAAATAACTTTAAAGTTCAGATTCCCTTTGAGAGCAGATAGAAATGTGGAGTTTGGGGTCTCTGAGCTCACACTTCAGAAATGCATCTTTTAGTGAAGTTTGTTTTTAGATAGTTAGTTTGAAAATGCCACTTTTAGAAAGTAGGCATTTTATTGCTTAAACCATTCTGTGACTCTGTTTGTGGATTCCCTGTCTGGCTCAGTTTGACAGTTGGGCTGTTTGTGAATCCCCTTTAGACAGTGGGACGAAGGGAGCTGGGGTGTAGCCTGCATACCCTGATGAGCCATCTGTGCTAGAGTGGAGGGACAAGTGGTCACATACACCTGAATGGGCTGTGCCTGCCCTCTCACAATGCAGTCCCCATACAGTGTGTCTGGGGCCTGGCCTGAGCAAGGCAGGATCTTGTGAACAACAGAGACTTTCCTTTGAAGTATGCTTACCTCAAAGGCAGAAAGGATATAAGTATTGGACCCAAAACCCCTGAAAATTAGATCACTTCTGGATTCAAGAGGAACCTCTACCAAGGAGAAGAGCTGAAGAATTGTAGGTGAGGTGCTGCCCCTGCCTGTGACTGTGCCTTGTTAGACTATCTTGCAGTTGCTGCTTCTGCCTGTGAAAAGGGACAAAGACTGGACTTTGTGGTATATTCCTGCTTGTGAAGAAACTCCAAAGGCTTGAATTGAGCTTGCCTCCTGTTTTGAAGTCTCAGGGCCATCAAAGACTTCCTCTGCTAACATCTGGATCCAGTCCCTGGGCCCTTGAGAGGTGAGGTTGGCAGACAAGAGCTGAAACTCCACGCACAGAATCGCGTGCAGTAAAATGTTCGACGCACTATCCGCAACGCGGCTGATAAACGACGCGCCACCGGCTTCGTGGCTAAAATTGTTGTTCCACCTGCATCGTGGCTGGGAGATCGATGCATCACGGCTGGAGAAATGAAGAGCAACACCAGCTTACTGCTGCTGAAAATAACGCAAACTCCACGCAGTGTGTTTTTCTAACACCATGCAACCAGATTTTCCACGCATCATCCATGGGCATCAAATTCAACCCGACTCTGCGCAGATCCGGGGTGCCCTGTCTGGAGATTGATGCATTGCTTTCTTACGAGTGAGAAAAACAACACATCACTGATCGGACAAGAAACAACGCACGGCCTCCCTTGCGAATAAGGAATCAACACATTGCTGCCTTTTCCGAAACACGCTCACCCGTATGGCTTTATTTTTTACGCTAACCAGGTACTTTGTGCAAAATCAACATTTCCATGAAGTAAGACTCTTATTCTTTTGAAAATTCATATTTTAACTTGCGTATGTTGGATTGTTGTCACTTTGGTCTTGTTTGATATAGACAAAGTTTGCCTATTTTTATAAACTGGTGTGGTGTCCATTTTGTAGTGGTTCACTCTATTACTGTGTGTGTTGGTACAAATACTTTACACATTGCTTCTGAGTTAAGCCTGCCTGCTTGTGCCAAGCTACCAAGGGGGTGAGTGGGGTTTAACCAGGTGTGTTTCTCCTTTGCCCTGACTAGAGTGAGGGTTCTTTTTTGGACAGGGGGTAACCTGACTGCCAACCAAAGACCCCATTTCTAACACTTTTATTTCTGTTTCCCTGCTTTTCCTCCCTTCCCTGTGTGCTTCATTTGGCCTAGACAACATTATGACTACTGCAATGAGTATACTGTATTCCCACTTACCTTTGGATGATGTACTTACTTCGTTGTAATTTATTTGGAATTAAATTGTCATCCATATGTGCTTATTGGGTTTTTTCATTTGCACAATGCATAATACTATGGTTAAATAATTTATTTCGATGGTTGCCCACATGCTTGTTCCATGATTATATGATTTTATACCATTTGTGCATATGATACTCTTGCTGCCTTCTGACATTTGTTATGATACCTTAATACAAATGACATGACCTGCTTCTGGGATTCTAATTTTGCTTACATATTTTTGTTTGTTTTCAATTGGCGTTAACCATAATTTATTTTGCTTTTTATTGTATTCTTACATGAACTTTATGCTCTTTAACTTCAATGTCATTATGGGTTTGGGGTTATCTTTGTACTGTTTGTTCAATGTCCACTTTTGCTTTGTGGATGGTATGTTATTTTGTTTGGTCAGCTTTGAGAAAGCCCTAGGCCTCTGCACCACACAAGGGATGAAACGTGGTTTTGTTTTTCTACAATTACACTTTGGGAAGAATACATTTTTACTTATACTACACTGGTGCCTTCCAATTGGAATCATATGAGAACCTGTTCCTGACTAATTAGTTTTGACTCTTATCTCCTCATAGAAAATTGAGTTGCTTACCTCTGATGTCTTAAGGTCACAGTGCCTCTGAATTCCAAATAAAAAGTCCAAGTACTCCTCTGTAGCGGTTTACAATCACAATAACTAGCAAGAGCAGTCCAATACTTACTCCAGGAGCAAATGAGGGTTATACACTCAGAATACATAGCCTTGCTCCTTAAAAATGAATGTCCAAAAAGTGCTTTACATTACAAAATAAATAATAATTTTATGCACAGAAGCCAAGATACTTTAAATGTAATTTTTATAAACAAAGGAATCAATAGGCCTCTGGCCCCATCCTAGCCACAGATACAACCCATAACATTATTATAGTGCTTTCTGTTATAAAGATCCTAAATATTATAGACAATGTTATTTAAAGAATGATATTCTCGATGATGAAAACTGTGGTCCTTAAACATCAACTGCAGACCTCAGCAAAAGAACCAGGTAAACAGGTCAAGTAAAATAATTGGCTGATAAAGATTATATTCAGAGGCTACAGCTTAACATACTACACATCGAAGTCAAAAGTATCTTTCTGTTTTCATAGAAGTGAGTTTTTACACTTGCTAGTCCTGAAAGTTTGGTGAGTTTAAGCGCATTTGACACGAAACCTCTACAAACTCAAAAACGTGCCTGTGAATCCAACTCTCAAATTGCAATATGAGTGCCATGGCTAGGAAGGCATTTTGTGGGCGTGGGTGCTTCATCTCATATCTGGTGAAAAGGCACAGTCAACTAGAATCTACTATAATGCCACAGGGTACACCCTGAGGCATTATAAGTGCTTCTGATGTTATTACATAGAGAATCTCTGAGCTAAGCCTCAAGATGGTGTAGGGTGATATAGCCTGGGAACCTGTGATTACAGCTGAATGATTCTGTTGTTGCAGACTCCAACCAAGTGCAAGGAACTGACTCAAAATAGTGGACTAGAGGTTCAAATATGAATGTCTCCTGAAACTTGCAAGCTAGAGCAATGCCATCAATTGTTCCAGGCACCAGGTGACCTCCTTCAGCTACTTCTCTGACTTGACAGATCAAGGGATAAAACTGAGATGACAAAAAAGGGCATATACGGGCCATCCTGCAAAGCTACTAGGCAGTAGAGAAAATGGCTCCCTCAGAAATGTAGTAATGACTCTTCTTTTGGGCTCCAGGCAATGCGGTTGATGGCATGTAGAAGAAATATGCCTTTTCTGCAAGGTTTCCCCTGATTCTTTGCCTTTTGATGGACCCTATTTTATTGCTGTTTTTCAGATTCTGCACTTTGGGGCAGCACTGTCCAGTGCCCAGGGTATGCACTCTAACCCATAAAATATGGAAAAACCAGCTAATCTTTGATTGGCATATTTAGCTCTTCTAAATAGCCATAGTAAATGGTGCGGATATACACCCTATCATCAAAAGTTAACTGTCACATCTTGAGTGCAGCACTTAATGGCCAAGATGCCAAGATGATTTGTGTGTATCCTTTGTTGGACTGTTGAAGGGCCTTGCGTTTGTCCAAATAGACTTCAGTCTCTGGGATTATTGTGGGCACAGTTCCAGGTTCAAACTGGATTTTAGTGTTAAATGTGGGAGGACTTTAGGATTACCATAGTAATCTCCCCACTCGCACCCCCAGTTTCAGAGTGTAAGTAAAGTGGGGCCAAAGACAGTGCCCTGACACATAATATTATAATATACACAACTGTTAATGTGAAACTCATTTCGAATAGGAATAAGGGAATGAAGCAGAACATTTTGCATTTGAATCAATCAATATTAGAACTTTACCATGAAAGCAGTATACATTCTATTCTGAACAAATCTATCATGGCCAAAGCAGCCAGTATCAGTCATGAGTTTTAGCCAATGTTTATATCGATAAAAACCAAGGGAAAAAAATACTTCCTAAATGGTAAAAGAATGAGAGAGTGGTAGGTGCACCCCAAGTGAAGAAGACCAAAACAAGAAGAGCTTCCAAGAATTGCTAAGGGGTTGGTATATTGGTACATAATATTAGACAGCTACAAATGTTTACAGATAAATGGTCACATGGGAGATTGCCCTATGTGAGAAGAGAAATGTAAAGGTGTCAAGAGCATTTTGACCCTATATAAGGATATCAGGGTCTCATCAGGATTTATAATAACCTGGAGGAATGTTTACAATTTAATCGAGATTCGAGGAATTGAGGCTTTGTCCTGGAAGAAAACTGCAGCGTAAGAGATGCAAGGGGTAAAAGTAAGGGACGATACCAGACTAACTGGATACGTCCATGTATACTGTGCTGTTACTATTTTCTGAAGGAGTAATGTGTGCCACTTACTCCATCTAGGGAACACCTAAATCCACTGGTATGTGGATTTCAAATAATACTGACTGGATTATGGAGAATATAGCGGCAAAACCTACAACGAGGCTGGAAGCTGATAGATACAATCACAAAGAAGGCAGGCTCCTGTTCGGAGAACCGCTAAAAGAGAGCCTCTCTTCTTTCTTTCCTCTCTTCCAAAGACTCCATTCCTTGAATCTTGATAAGACCGGAAACTTTTGAAAACTTTTCCGTCAGACCAGTGTGACACAGAATCTGTTTCAAAGTTTCTGACTTCAGGACTTTTACCACAATCAATCCCGTTGGTGGAAATGCACCATTCGTGTTTTACAGTGAACACACAGGAATAACAGAAAGAGAGTAACTGTTATTTGGTGTGTTTTTGATTTTTTTTACTTTTTAGTACAAAATGCGCAAAATGCATCTTCACCCTAAAATATAGCGCAAAATGACAAATTAACACTTCATGTAATTGTAAGTATTTTTGTGTAATTCTGCTGAAATTTTGCATAATTATGCAAAAGCAAATCACACCCTTAGTGCTGACCTAATCAGTTTTCCTGCTACATTTGAATTAGGGACGTTAACACTGGAGCTTAAGGCACTGCATGATTGGTGCATGGAGGGGTCATGATCAACAGATGCTTTTTCTTTGCTAGTTCTATTCAGTTCAAGTTGAACATTTATTGGCCACTGACAGCTGCTCATTTCTCTCAAAGATGCTGATTGAGGCAAGAAGTGGGGTAAGAGCTGAGGGCTTTTTGGTAGAAGCACTATTGCTCATCTAAGTGGATGATAGTCTGACACCCACACCCACAAGAAAACTGCACCCGTTTGGGCTGACAAGCAGACAAAGTCAAATACACTCCACCACATAACCTCATTCAATCACAGACACACACATTCATCCTCCATAATTGTCCCATACTATATGGAGTCAAAGGAATCTCATTAAGGAAGGCTAAATTGACTTTTTATGCAGA
This sequence comes from Pleurodeles waltl, assembly GCF_031143425.1. NCBI lineage: Eukaryota > Metazoa > Chordata > Amphibia > Caudata > Salamandridae > Pleurodeles > Pleurodeles waltl. The sequence goes on along the minus strand of NC_090437.1, from coordinate 1,081,030,383 downwards.
GAGACCAGTAGTTATCTCCCTTTAGACAGTGCAATTAAAACGATCTGTCCCAATACTGTCATGCTGCCATTAACACCACTCTCACAAAACCCAGGTAGTGAAGGCAGTAGGCACTCTCTATCAGAGGTATGCATTTAGGTGTCCACTTGACCTCAAACACAACTCATGGTTCTCAGGAAAATACCCCTCAGGGAGTCGACATGATTGTTAGACTCTCTGGGATAAAATACAAGGCAGGACAGCATTGCTGTCCTGTGATATGCAGGGAACCTTCCATCACAACCGAGTGTGAGCACCTATCAATACATAGTACTTGTTCATCAGGCTACAATACAGGGAGGTATACATTATTACTATTTTGTAAAATTCAAGACCACCTTTGAAACATTGATAGATGGAGATTATGGTCAGATTATGGGCTAAATGGCATAAATAATGTACAAGCAAAAGATTGTTGCATTTGTTGTTTATATCTAATTAAATGGTGCAGAATTAGTAATAGTGGGAAAGTCCTCTTCAGCAAAGGCAATTATGTAATATTTTTGTAAATAATCATCTCAGTTGGAAATAACTCGATATCATCTCTCCAGTACAGTGCTTTATTTTTTTTTTTAAACGCAAGTGCCAGGGCCGAAGGCCTTTTCTTGGATGCCACTGTGACTGGCATCACTCACTGCCCAAAGCAGAGGTGACCAAGGCCTGTGTCAGTGTTGCCTAGAAACCTTCTGACTCATACTAATGGGACATTTTTAGACAATAAAGGTTATGCTATAATTATGAAATGGACTTCCTGTTTTTATACTTTAAAGTATGTGGAATTGTTAAATGTTCTGCTTTGTACAAAAATAGGAAGGCAGTGCCACCATGTGGGGGCTGTCATAAGGAGGTGTCAGTATCTAGAAATATGTGCCAGTGCCCAGCACCAGAAAACACCAGCACAAATTAAGCACTGCCTCAGTGTGATTAAAATATCATAAGTAGTTGTGACAATTCAGGAACAGAGTAGGGCAATGGGAGGCAAGAATGGATATCCGCTGTGTGACTATGCTGTCAAATGTTCGAGACCGAACCTGGTCTCCTCCAAAGGTCGGTCATTTAATATCACAGGGAGATGGTGTTGCTGGCAGCCTGTTGGTTGTTGGAAGGGTGTTGCCCACATCTTGAAATGTTCTAGAAAGAAGCTGCATTGCACTTACAGCTGAAATCTTTAACGATAGAAAGAGGACTTTTCTCCCACTATTTCTTTTCTCTCTTGTCGGTGGTCATCTTGTTTTATGAAGAATTTGATGTTCTTTTATTGCTGTTATGGTATTCTATGGTTAAGAAATTGCTGGTAGTTTACATTCACCTCTTAGGCAGTAAGAGTATTTAAGGGGAGAATATTCAGTGAAACCTTGGCTGGCAACATTGTGCGCTGGTGCTTTTTTTCCACTTTCGCTATGTTCCCACTAGGTCTTCCTGCATTGAGCCCCTTTGTTATTTTTGTCCTTCGTTAGGTTCCCCTTTTTCCTCTTTAGTGTGTTGCTGATCGTCTTTTTTTTCGCTCTCATTTTCTGTCTGCTTTTTTTTGCAGGGTCTCCCTTAGGACTTTCACAGGCTCATGCCAGTCCTGGCTTTCATTCATACCAAAGCAGGTAGGTACCTGCATTCCAGACAGGATTGTTTTATGCAGGAAGAGGCACCTTCCTGCACAAAGTCAACCCTCTGAGGCATTTTACTCTTTCTATGTGTGCTGCAGAAAGAGGAAGGATCAAGAAGAAATAAATATATTTCTCCTCGTTACACCTCACCTGGGGAGCTATAGCTTTTTAACTCATTTCCAGGTCTACCAGTAATGGCAAATCTGGGAATGTGGCAACATCTATGGGTTGATGAGTGGGAACACCCATGTTCCACCTATGGAGTGCCTCCCTGGGGCAAAGTAACACAATGCAGTGATTTGCACTGCGTTACTCTAAATTCATCAAGTCATGCATGGCCATGCAAGGTGGCCTTGTGTAGCTTGATAAATCTAAATTAGTAGCTGGGTCCCCCTTGCGTCCCTTATGTGGTGCAAGGGTGACAACACTACTTGATAAATATGCCTCCAGTGACCACTTTAACCATGCTGAGCAGGCATTATGAAAAGGGCAAGGCCTAAACTATAACTGAAGTCCAGTCTACCCTGTCACAGTATCCACTGTGGCCCGGTTTTTCAACCCCAGGGCCCACTGGACATGACATTCAACTGTTTAGTGAGGCAGTACAGTGCTGATAATTTACTAGTTGCGCTGTAAAGTACAGGATTCCTATATTTCTGTGCCCTTGTGTCCTGTCAACATAGCAGACACAATGCACTGTCATGTGTAGACAATGATGTCCCACATTGACATGCACTCACTAATCCCTCCATTGGAGTAGCTACTGAACAACAGTGACTACTACTGTCACATCCAAATCTGTGTGAATGAATGGGACCACATCATTTGCATCGGGTTACTATTTTAAATTAAGACGTGTAGTAGGCCCAAAATGCCAAGAGTAGTCCCACGCAACATAGAAGTGTGAAAGACGTGTTTCCTCAATTGCATACTCATTCTCCAGATCAGTAAACAATCACCACGTTCATGCTATTGAGAAGAAAAAGTTTTCCAGATAGTGAGTGTATCACACAGGCAGGTTTTCTTGTATGTGTTTTACAGTGTCACTCATACCAAAAAAGAAGGGTATGTATGCCATACAATGTCAGTGCAGTTCCCATACTGATGGAAATGTGCATATGTCATACAGTACACAAAACAGACGTACTTGAATGTGGGTCCATCAATCATCATGATGATTGACATTTTTTTTTATTTCATGTCTTTTCAGCTGACCAAGGATATGATCTGTAGCAATGGGTCATGACTCCATTTGCACATCCCCAGACTGAGGCAGAGCTGAACTATAACAACGCACTTGAAAGGACCAGGGGTATAGTGAAGTGGAATTTTGGAGTACTGAAGTCTTGCTTCCTCTGCCTTGACATGTCAGGGCAGATTGCCATACTCTCCCCCTTGGTAAGAAAAATCATCTTGTGTGCTGCATATTGCACAACCTTTGTGTGTGGACCAGTGTCCCATGGGAAGAGGGCCATGAGGACCATGTAGGGGTAGATCAAAACGATGATAAGAATGAGAACCAAGGCCAAAATATACCCATAATTGCTGGTTCAGGGTGAATAAATTACACTGTACTGTACTATTCCACAACATGATATGTGACTATTGGGTATTTTTGGATGGGAAATGTTTTGAACATATCAACGTGTATCCTATAGGCCTAGCCATATACCTTACATATCTAGCCAGACAATCTGTACCCCAGATGCCACATACGCTGTTGACTGGCAGAACCAGCCAGTGTATGTCATTCCCTGAGTGTGTAATGCACCCATAACACATCTTACCGCAACAATGGAGCCAGATATGGGCATATTTACCACTGGCTTCTGCAGCTGGTACCTCACTACTTTTGAACCCTGGGTGGTGCCAGCCTCTCAACCTTATCTATCGGGCCACACTGAGTTACGTTGTGTGGCTCCCCATGGCCTCATATGCAGTAGGGCAAGGCAGTGCAATTCGCTGGCTTTGTTTACTCGCTAGGACAGCCGTTTCAGAGGTCTTGCAGTGGAGAGTCCCAGGCAACACCCATGGATATTTACGCTGCCTCAGATTTACGTAATGGTGTAATCCTGGTGCTGTGGCAAAAGATTATTCCTCTCCCGAGCAGGTGTAATGGGGCGTAATAGTTTTGTCATTCCTCATTTCTACCTTGTTCCATGTGTACTGAATTCTACAGCACACATGAAGGTGCCCCTTCCTTCCCCAAAACAATCCTGCATTCAATACAGACCTGTATTCAACACTGACAAAGGGGGAAAATACAAGAATGCACTGTAGTTCATAACAATGATGCTTTCCTGCCACGTTCTCATTGACATAATGCAGCACAGGAAGAAGGCTTGCAGTGCAGTACTACGCATATTACTCATAAAAATGGGCTGTAGTAAGTAAACAGAAATGTTCCCATTATCATATATTGAAAAGTGCATAACTTTTGCATACAGCAATAATCGAGGAAATGATGAAAGTGTAGTACAGCTAGCCATGTTCACCTAAGCATTATACGAACAGAGAGAGATAAATTTAATATTAACCTCTCAAAACACACACTATGTCACACTATTTCACATTGGTACATTGCATGTCCCAATCTCCAGACCATTAATGCAATCAGTCACACATATGTGCACTGTCAACATACACATGCAACACATTCAGAGTCATCAAGCATGTCAGCTCAGAAATTTCCAGGCAAATCACTGATCCCTGGGAGTGTTTCCATGCATTGCACAATACACTACAATGTAAAACACACAATTAGACAATTGTGTAAATTTAAACAGATGCATTAGCCTAATGTGTGATGCTTTGCCCCTGTTGCGTTCTCCAGAAGACACGCATCCACGCCAAGTCGTCAAAACAGAAGCATTATGCATTGACATGCGTTGTGCGTAAATCACGCATTGTCTAATTTTGCAAGGATGCTTCAGAAAAAATGATGAATTTTGAGAAAACGTGACATATATACCCAATATATTATGCAATGGCTCTGCCATGCTGCAGACCAGGAAGTGTGAAGTTACTTTCACTTTCCCTTACAGTCTTTCTGTCTGTGCTGGCTGGAAGTTATGTTTGTTGGTTGCTGGAGAGTTTGGTGCTGTTTATTGGTGTTGTTGGTGTTTGTATTGTCCCTGCTTTGTCTCAAAAGTTAGTTTTGTATTTTATATTGTTTAGTGCACTGTATTGTTGGGTGTTTGTCTTTTAAGGGAATTTTAGTGTTAGGGGAGATTTTAGGTAAATTGTAGTGTGAGTTAAGGGTGTTCTGTTTGGGGCGAGATATGTCTGGGAGGGGCAGGTCTAAGAATATGACTGAGTGGCAGTTTGGTGGCTTCCTGTGGTTATGACTGCACTACCTGCCCAACATGATTTCCACTGAGAATAGGGTGAGCCAGGGGTAGCCTACACAGGAACGGAAGCAGCATTGGGAGAAGGTGTGCCAACACATGGTCTGTATATTGCGATTGATGGAACACTGCATTAGCTGAAGCATTGATGGGCACATGTGGTCAGCTGGGAGGCTGACCTCATAGATCATCTTGGCCTTGAAGTTGGTGGATCTATTGGTAAGTACAAATATACCATGAGCCTATAGCTGTGTCTCCATAGCCAAAATCTGTAATTGCTTTAATGACTCTAAGGGGGTTATTCTAACTTCGGAGGGGGTGTTAATCCGTCCCAAAAGTGACGGAAAAGTGACGGATTTACCACCAGCCGTATTACGAGTCCATTATATCCTATGGAACTGGTAATACGGCTGGTGGTATATCCGTCACTTTACCGTCACTTTTGGGACGGATTAACACTCCTCCAAAGTTAGAATAACCCCCTAAGTGTCATATATGTTTTATAGTTAGAATGCCATGCTACAGCCTAACTCTGTTAAGAAAACAAAATCATGCTTCAGGGGCATGTTAGTAGTGGCATGGCACTAGCCCACACAGACCATGCAGTGTATGTGAGGCCCAGAGGTGCTTGCTGTCCCACCGGCTCTGTGCAGGTAGTATTGTCACTGGGCATGCTAGGTCATTATTAATCAAGCCAAAGGTTTGACAGGCTGTTTGGGGCACACCTAAGCATTTTACATACGTTATTGGGTAGATGTTCACTATTCCTTAATGTGTCCATACAGGGCATGAATGGACAATGTCAATTTACTATGCAGTATTAAGATGTAATGAGCTTAATGAAGTAAAGAAACAAGCATGGCTACTGTCTGATGTGTTGAGCATTGTCATGGACACGTAAAGATTTATGAAAGTGCCAGCTAAAGTGATACCTTGCAGAGTGTAGTATGTCAATTCATTCTGCTTGCATAACCATTAAAGGCAGATATCCTTGCACCATTTAGCAAGAAGTCATGTATTTGAACTTTGTCTGCACTCTGTGCACCTGATTCACGATTTTGCAGATACTATCCATGAAGACTGCTACCTGGCTTTTCCTATGTGCATAATTAAGCCATGTCAACTGTGCCATATGCTACATGTTCTACATGTAGATTTAAGTAGACATTTGCAAAGTCAATGTATTGTGCTTCTTATGTACACAGGGTATGTGTTCTAAATTCACAGTGTAATGTATCATGTTTGTCTTGTAGGTGGACCAGCACCCTACACTACAGCCAAGGTGGACACATTCAAGGATCAGAATGCTACCATTGAGTGTCACCTTGATGTCTTCTGTGTTGTGTAAGGATTTTGTGTGATGTCAGATATTGGTTGCAACAACATGTTCAAGGGGCATCATCACTCCCCTGAAAATTTTTGTTCTAGACATGTGACATCATAAATGAAGTATGACTAAAGTCAATGTGCATGTATTGCCAATCTATGCATGTCCACATGATAGATGGAGTGACAGAGGAGCAATAAGCAAAATGCCACAGTCCTTTTAAGTATGTAGGAGAGGGTTTCTTAGTGAACATGGCTTTGGATGGCTCTACTTTATTCTGCCTGCCAGATGCATATTGGTAGTGTAATTGTCCACATGGCATTCTATATACATTGGGTCTGGCAAGTCCAGACAGGATGTGAGGATTCACACCTCAGTGCAGACAGAATGTCAGAGTCACCAGATCCTCGGGGTCTGTGCATGTTCCCAACACTTCCACCACAAGACAGCTCCAATACTCTGATTAGAATTGTCACAGAGTCTAAGAGAGTCCAAGTGGGGAAAAGGGGATTAGGAAGGGAACAGCTGGGAAGGAGACCTGTAGGAAAAAGTTTAAAACACACAATATCAAGATTACGTCATATGAATCAATACTAGGCTATGACTCTAAGCATTGTCATTCTAAAAACATGGACAACCTAAGCATAGACTTAAAATGACTAGGCTTCAAGATGACTGGATACCTGTGAGGGAATCAAGAAAGGTTAAATGCAACTTTCAAATTCAAGTATTATCCTTTGCATGAGGATCATGAAACAATCTGAATGATTTCTAAACCATCATATGAATCGTGTTTGAGAAACATATTAGGAACACACAACATTACATCTAGAACTCTGGCTTTTTTGTTCTCCCAAATTGCCGGAACAATGAATTGCGCACATTGCAGATTTTCACATAGGTAATGAATGCCATAGTATGGTTGTACACCATGAATAACACAAATTAGACTCGAGAAATAAATCACGCGACTTGCCAACTCGAAAGCCACCAAGTAAATGCCTTAAAATGGTAGCGCATAATGAACACCGTGATTTTAATCACAGAAAAGGAATCGTGCGGCTTGCCGATTTCGAATGTCACCAAATAAATGTCAGTAAATGGTAGTGTACAATGAGTAACATGAATTACACACAGGAAATGAATCACGCGTCTTGCCGATTCGAGTACCACCATGTAACTGCCAAGGAATGGTAGAGCAACAATGAATATCAAGGGTTAAAGCACAAGAAAACGAACGGCACGTCTTGCCGATTCGAAGACCACTATGTAACTGCCAAGGAATGGTAGCGCACAATGAATAACATGAATTACACACAGGAAATGAATCATGCGTCTTGCCGATTCGAGTACCACCATGTAACTGCCAAGGAATGGTAGCGCACAATGAATAACATGAATTAAGCACGAGAAACGAATCGCGCGTCTTGCCGATTCGAATGCTACCTTGTAAATGCCATAAAATGGTAGCGCACAATGAATATCAAGAGTTAACACACAAGCAAAGAATCGCGCGTCTTGCCGATTCGAGTATCAGCATGCAAATGCCAAGAAATGACCAAGCGCAAGAAAATTGTTTATCATGCAAAAATTAGGCCCAAGACTCAAGAGTCTTCGATAACGGGGTTGGGGGCCTAGCCCGACCTCCGTCTTACCGCCCACATCTAGGATCACCAATTAAAGTGAAAAGGGCAGGTGCCTGGAGGATCAAAGTAGGCCACTGGAACAGGAGCTCAGGAAGTTGCTGCTGCTCTGCACCAGGACCTCTGAATAGTGAGCACGTGGAGCTGGGCTGGCTCCCTTATATAGAGTCTTGGCCCAGCCAACAAACTACACCCAGGCATGCTGCAGGGAAAGCTTCTAGAAGACCACACCCTGACACAGTCTGAAAACCTGCAGCAGTACATAGCATGTGAACAGTATTTATATGCATGCTGAACATAAGTCTTTACGATTAAACTCTGCAATGTAAAAGGTTAAACAACATCATATCAGCACAATGCATAAATTATGTTAGCTTGGAATTGTTGGGTTTTTGCATTCTAGTCGCCCGTAGAGCGCGCACTGCCCTGATGTTGACACTGAATAGGTGTGGATAGATGGGCCAGATGTTAACATTCCACACATGGTAATGCAGTTAAAGGCCTCACCCATGCTGCCTTATACCCTATGTTCTATATTTGACACATACTCATACCTTTGTGATATTTTGTTACAAAAAAGGACAATGCTTGAAGGACCAAAGGCATATCTGCACGGTGTTGTCAGCAAACAGTCCATTACACAGTCCAACTACTGGTGGTGTTACCCAAAACGGCTCTCAACAAAGCTGTCACCCTTGATAACATCTGGGCAAAGACCTGCAAGATACATCACAATATACTTGTGCATATGGGATCTACAGCATGTATGCACACACTCAACACATGGATATCCTGTGAGGTGATGTGCATCAAGGTGACATTCCTAGCTGACATGTATGGACAGACACTAGGCTATGTAGAGAGACACATGCAATAGCTGGAATTGCATGAAATGAGTCATACAATGGCCCTCCAGGTTATCCATTAGTAAATATAGGATGTGTCCTACGTGTCTGATGTGAGCTAGCTGCACTCCATCCTTGTTTTAAATACCTTGCACAGAGTCTATGTAGCAATGTGTGTAGACTTGTGTTCTTGGCATATCAGGTACACTATGCTGAGGCACAATACCTGTACATGACAGACATTACTCATTTTACATGGGTATTGGCCGTGGGTCAAGGCCGTTGCATGCTGCATAAGGAACCCCAATGATTAAGGAACATGTGTATCAAACCATGTGTACACAACTGCCTACTTCCTAAGCAGTCTTAGTATTAACATGATTATACATAGATTTGGGCAGACAATGCAGATTCATATACCTACAATGGCAACACCTGAGTACTTTGGGTTTGTTATTTTAGGAGAAGTAAATGTATTTTTATGATGGATAGTCAAATTTAAAAAAATCTAAAATGTTTGGTTATTAGATGTGCCACATGTGATGTTCCCATATAGATGAAGCTTATTATTGATTGACAAAGTTTCTAGTTCAGCTTTGTCTGATGCATATTTCCTTCCAGTCCAACAGCCAAACATGAAACCTGACCTGCAGAAGACCCACCTCATTCATTTGGAAAGATACCACCACATCAGGCTTGTAGCAAAGGCCTACGGCACATGGCTTGCCAATACATTGAAGAGAGGGCAGATGGGACCTGGAAGCTGATACCCCTCAAACACATAAGATGCCAGGCACCAGCCAGGATGTTGCAGAGGCCTTAGGAGATGAATTGGTTGCTGTGCCTGGCCCTTCAACTACTCAGCCAGCTGGACCACCACAGCCCATGTCCCCAAACTACTGGACAGTCTACTGACTTTGAACAAAGGGCCATGAAGGACTTATCGAACCTCAAATCTTGCTGGTTTGTAGCACAAGGTGGGCACCCTAATAAATGTGGTGCAGATGATGTAGCAGTCCATGGACAGAATTGTGGACCGGATTTGGTCTTCAGACATACTTGATGCCCTTCTCCAGTTTTTGACATGTTGTTATTTTAGAGTGATTTTATAGCATAGTTTAGGATAGGTTTCAGTGTTGGCATAGGTTAGATTAGTTTTAGTGTTTTTAACATTTAAATGTGATCTGTTCTTAGTTGGGTATATGGGTGGGTAGGTTACTTAGTGGGTGGGGTTGATGTGTATTAAATGTGTTAGTCAAAAAATAAAAAATAAACAAATAAATACAAAAAATATATATTTGCTTAGCTTTCTATGCATAGGTAGTTTGTGTATAAGTGTAGTTTATGTTGTTATTGTGTGAAAATGTCTATCAAAGGGGGTGTAGGGCTGATGTTTAACATGTCTGTTGTGGAATATATGTAGAGTAGACTAAGTTAAGGTAAATTAGCTTTAGATAGATTGTAGTATAAGGTAGTGTAGTTTAGGTAGCATAAGTTAGTTTAGGTTTAGTTTAGATTAGATAACTAAGGTAGTGTAGTCTAGGTAGATTTAGTTGTGACAAGTTTTATATATACATTAAATAGCAATATTTTCTATGTACAAGTCAGCTTCATGATTTACTCTGTAGGGGTTGTCAAATCTGCATAGGTTGTGTTAAGCACATGCCATAGGATTTCAAAGCAGTGTTTGTAGATATGTGTAACTAGGTGAAACACCTATGGAAAAGAACCTGTCAAGTTTACCATTGGATCACTTAAGGGATCTTCAAACATAATTAAGCACTGTAACTGGCACTCTTGCTGTCAATGGATACCAGCCTAAAACAAGTATTCCTATAATGTTACACTGTGTGTGTAGGTTATGCTACATGCATTGAATGAATGATTATGTCGAACCATTGTCACTAATCAAGGATATTTTGGGTCACACACTGATTCCTGTCACTTACACAATCATCCTAGCATGACTTTACTGTCACAGCAGTGTTGTTTGCTGAGTTGTAGCCATGGGGATGGTCCTCACCTGTGCTGTAACTTATTTTCACCCTTCCCATAGACTTCCTGGTAATTGTTGTACTTTATGTGTGTGATCTTGGGTAACTACTTGCTAGTTTAGATGCACATAGGGATCACAAAGACTATTCACCTTGGCCTGTATAGTTTTGGCCATGGCTGTATAACACACATTCCCTTTTGGCTAGCAGGTAGTGCCCTCAGAGTCTCGACATCTACCATGGTCTACTTAGTGCAGTCATCAAAAGACAGACAACACACAGGTTGTAGTCAGTGCATTTATTTACATGTGTGTGAATATGTAGGATCACAGTCTTGGGTATTTCAGCAACAACCCAACATTGTTTTAGAGCTATAAGATGTCCCGACAGAGTCAATGGAGAATACATGTCATGAGACATGTTGAGGAGAGGAGTATTCCAGTGAAGAGGAGACCAAAATTTCCATTAGAGAAGGGAGGCCATATGGACAGTCCAGAAAAGGATAAGCGCTACAAGTGGGTAATCAAAAACTAGACAGTGCCAGATAACAAGGGCGTAGGCACGTTACTCAACACAGCACCAACAGTGAAAATGGCCAAATGGAACAGACACATTTTACTGGGAAGTCTTCCACATGAAAGTGGGGAAAATCAACTTCTTCCTCCTCTGTGCCTCCACTCAGGGTATTGGTGTTTGTGCCAGAGGCATCTGAGTCGCAGACACATACATCAGGGGCTGAAGATATGGCTCCCCTGTCCCTAGGAGCATTTGCCTGTGCCAACAAGGAAGGCAGTACAGCTCTGAGAAGGGCCTGCTGGCTTGTCACCACAGCAACAAACTTATGGTGGAAGACATCCATAATTGTGATATAGGAGTCCTGCTTCTGCTCCATGGATTGTAGGATGTTACGTATAGCCCCCAGAGACATTGGCAGGGCTGGTGTTGTTGCCTCTGCCTCATGATACCTGCAGTGTCAGCCAGGGACTGTTCTAATCTCTGGAACAAACTGTTGATGTCTCTAATTGCATCTGAGGTGTCCTTATTGGGACTGAGGCACCTACTGAATCCCTGTAGGGTGCCCACAATGGTCTCCATCCTCACCTGTATTTCATCCAGTATCTGCTGCTGGATTCCTACCGCTTGGTGTTGAACTACAACCTGTCGGTCCTCGGAGTCCAGAGCTGGCCTGGGACTTGCTGATGGGGTAGGTTGAGTTGTAGACAGTTCCTCTGAAGGCCTAATGATACTGTGAGCCCCTCTCACTCCTAGAGAAGGTGAAAACAATGTAATCCAGGATTTGCTGGAAGGTGTCATCGTTTATGGGAGGCAGGATGGAATCAGCAGGAGGTTGGCCGTCCTGGACAGACAGCTGGTTAGGATGTGTTATTCTTCCATCTGCAATAAAATAGATATATTTCAATGTTGCTCAATGCTAGATGTTGACAATAGTCATCTAGCTGAAATACAGCATTTTAACTCATTCACTCTCAAATCAACATTGATGTGTGGTACCTATGTGACTTGTATGTATTGAGGGGAAGTGGCAACGTATTTGGCTTTCAGATGGCAGGTTCTTCACATGTCACTCTCTGACACAGGTGTTTATTTGTGCCATACTAATGGTTACCATATGGTTACACAGCTTGCAGGCCTGCCCAGCCAGAGCAAGTATGTTGAGTTAAGGTACACATCCAGCTTGGCAATTGGCACTTCTTTTAATGATGGCTAGGTCTTTCAGGTTTTTGCAGCACTACTGGGCACATTGCACAAACATTGTTCCAGGTCAGCAGTGTTCCCGCCATTCCCTGTGAACACTACTCAGGCCACAGCTCCTGTAACAGTACCCAATTTGTTGATGTTTGGTCCTGCTGTCAGCCTTACACATGCTACATTATGGCAGTCTGCCTTGTTGTGCTGTCTGGCATGCATGTTGTGCATTCATCTTGTCAAAATGCATAATGGTCATGCAACCACACTACTCAGTTAGCAACCTGCTAAACTGCAGGAATATAATTGTATGTTCTTGCCATGCGTGTGCTACCTGTCTAAACAGTTGACTTATCACTGAGTGAAAAGAATAATAGATTAGAGAGACTTGAGAAAAAATAAGTATGGAGTCGTCTACATGAACATTTACTAACAAAACATTTACAATCAAATACTATCCCATTAGGACTACAGGTCAGAAATGAACCAGCAATTTTTGTGGATAATCCTAAATTTAAAGAACATTTTAGTTTTGGAGAAAACAATTGCTCCAGACACTGGATGGTGTTAGGGTTAGAAACAGCATTAGAGGAAGTTCAGAAATTGACAATGGAAATTGTGGACCTCAAGAAAGAGATTTTGGAAAATAAGGCGTTGGTGAATGCTAAAGAGGCTTAGGAGCATTTGGAAAGAACTATGAAAGATTTTGATAAAAATACGCAAGCTTACAAACTTGACAAATTAGCCAGAGATATTAGTTTCTATGTTAAAAATTGACCTATCCGAGGTAGATATTCTAGTAGTGGTTATAAATGAAACACCACTTTCTCCGAGTCCTCGGGTGCTAGTGGAGGAGAAAGTGGTAATAAACAACCTAGTACAAATACTGCTCCTCGGGAGCAGGAATTTCACTACCCAGATTTGGCATCAGGCTCTTTTTAAAGGACCAGTCAGTGGATCCAACACAGGGGAGGGGGACGCCTATGGACCAGGGGTCAACCCAGAGAACGGGGCTGTGGCAAGGGGAGATACAGAGGTAGGAAATAGGTTTGATTCCAACTGGAAGATCATGGGGAAATACAGACATGGAGGCAACATTACAGATGGTGAATTTTAATCAACCTAACCCTGAGGTTAACCTGTTGACTTACTGTCTGTTACCGGCGGAAGAACAGGCGTTATCGAAAGGACTATCCTTTGTTCCTACTAATTTACCTAACTCCTTTAATCTTAAAATGGAATGAAATCAATTTTTTCAAAAGGTTGGATTAAGTTATTACTTTAATAAAACCTCATCCCTTCCATCAACCTCTATTACCGGACTGAGAACGCCTTCTACCTTTACCCCTCTAGCACATTTACGCCCATATTTATACTCTGCATCATTTGCGCAAATGCGGCGCTTAAAAAGTATAAATATGGGCCTTAATGTCTCACAAAATTTGTACTTTTGTGCAAGTGGTTATGAGAGACACGATGAATCTAGTCTCTAAGGGGAGATATGTGAATATATAACATCACGAAAGCCGAAAAAGATGCATTGATGGGTTTGAAGTTAAATAAGGAAATAGTGATAAAGACGGCGGATAAAGTAGGGGCAATAGTGGTTCAGGATACAATAGTTTATAAGAATGAGATTTTTTTGCAACTTTCAGATGCAGGGAGTTACAGAAACTTGACCAGGATCCAACTAGTGAGTTGGTAGTCTTGATTAAAAGAGTGACAAATGAGGGCTTATCGCTGGGTTTTCTTACAGATTTGTGTGAAGATCCGTTATCTCGTCAAATAAGGGACAAGGCTGCGCTGATTTTGGGTTATCTTCTTTATTCTCTGTCGCCCCAGCCATCCGCTCACTCACAACCGTCGATCCCTCCTCAACCTCCTTTTCCGTCTCGAGAACACCGCGCTCTCTCCGATCACCACGGAGATGGCACGCGCTGCTCTCTCGAAGCGGAAACATCACACATCTCCCTTTTTATATTTAACAAACATTAGCAGAAAAATATGTTTGACTCTAGACAAAAATTTGTTCTAAACGGAATGAATTAAATTCCCCATAACACAGTGAGAAATTAACTGACAAACTTAAACTCATACAACCTTCAACCAAGTACATAGTCTTTAAGACGTTTAGGACTGACATTCCTCCTACTACTTCTCCTTGTTCCTTCACACCTTTCATTTCCACCTCGGCTGTGACTTGGAGATCTTGACAATATTTTACTTTGGTTCATCATTTCTCTTTCAATACGCGGTTCTGTTACCTCTTTCACCCGCACGACTCGGTTCAGATTCCAAATCCTGCCATCAGAGGTTTTTATGGCATTCATAAATACCTTGACCACTGTTAAGGGTTTTGTAAATTTTGATCCGTCCATACACCCTACGGGAGCCTTTATCTTCACCACATCACCCACAGCTATATTCACTTTGGACACCTTCTTCCTAGTATCAAACTCCTGCTTTCTTTTCTCCATGAGTCTTAGTTCTCTATTACGCCATGTTGTATCTGTCAAATTAAACTCATTTTTCCTCCATCCCATCCAAGCTGGGGATAATTTGGTGTTGGGTAATCTTCTCTTAAACAATTCAAACGGAGATTTTCCCGTGGTAGAATGTGGTGAAAACCGATAAGCAGTAATCCTTTTCAATAGTTCTGCTCGCCAATTCATAGTGTTCACTTTTGCCAGCTGAATGCTCTCTTTGATATATTTGTTGAAACGTTCTACTGCACCATTCGTTTCAGGATGATATACTGCTGACCTTTTGTGTGTAATGCCACATTCCTTCATAAATTCCACAAACATCGTTGAACTAAATTGCGGACCGTTATCAGATAACAATGACTTAGGGAAACCCTCTCTTCTGAAAACCTCTTCCAGAAAGCTTATCATACTATAAGAAGTAACATCTCGTACATTTTTAACCTCCACCCACCTGGAATATAGGTCAATTAATACAATCAAGTATGGGGTAGAATGTTCGCCTGATAAGGGACCGACAATATCTATAGCAACTTCATCCCAGGGTTTACTCAGTAGATTCCTACAATGCATCGGTGCATTACGAGTTTTCAAAATCTTGTCACTCCGTGAACATTGTATGCAATCTCTGACCACTCGCTCTGCTTCCAAATCCATGCCAGGCCACCAAAAGTTTGCTCTTAAATTCTCCTTAGTTTTAACAATACCTAAATGGCCTTCATGAGCTTGATCAATAACCCTCTTCCTCAAAACACTTGGCGGGATCAACCTAGTACCCCTCAATAACATGCCACTTTCCACCGCCAATTCATCTTTTATCAAACCCCACACCTTACCAAGGGTACTAAATTTCCCATCTTCTAACGCCACGCAGATCTCACTCAGTTCAACATCTTCCTTCACCGCCTCTTTCCACTCCTGCTCAGTTATTGCACCATACATAATCTCACTCACATTACAGAAAACTTCACAAACATCACCCTCCTGCAACGATAAACCATCTTTCTCACCCTCCTTAGCTTCCTCCCTCACTAATCTGGACAGACAATCTGCACTCACATTCAATGAGCCCAGTAAATACTCCACCCTAAATTTGAAGTCTTGTAGACCGATGAACCACCTCCTAATCCTTGCAGAAATGCAATTTAAACCTTTGCTGCCAAAAACTTCCACTAAAGGTTTGTGGTCTGATAACACCAGAAATTCTGTTCCCCACACAAACTGTCTAAACTTCCTAAGAGCCCAGAAAATGGCCAATGACTCCCTTTCTACCACAGAGTAATTTTTCTCAGCACCATTCAATGCCTTAGATGCACAGGCAATCATAATTTTCTTTCCTTTGTCCTCCTGCATCAAAATAGCACCTAGCCCTTTCGCACTGGCATCAGTGACTATGACAGTCGGTCTGTCTGGCTTAAATGCCTGTAGACAAGGGGCATTATCCAATTCTTCCTTGATCAGGAAAAATTCCTTTTCACATTCGTTGTTCCACCGGAACTCTTTTTTTTTTTTTAACAAGTCTCTCAAATTTACTGTTTTCTCTGATAAGTTTACTTTGTATCTCCCATAATATTCTACCATTCCTAAAAATGAACTCACTTCCTCCTTGCTTTGAGGAGTCGTCAACTGCTTTATTGTCTTGACCAACTCAGGTTTAGGCTTTACACCATCACCCGTAATCAAGTGTCCCAGATACTCAACTTCAGTTAGACCAAAATGACATTTTTTCCTCTTAAGAGTGAGACCAGCTTGGCTTAAACATCCCAACACTAATTTCACCCGTCTCCAATGCTCTTCTGCTGACTCTGCATAAATCAACACATCATCATGATAACATTTTACACCACACACTCCTTTCAAAATTTTGTGCATGATACGTTGAAACACAGAAGCTGCGGAAACCAGCCCAAACGGCATCCTTTTGAATTTAAAAGCACCAAAAGGTGTAATGAACGCAGTCAACTCTTGAGAACACTCTTCCAATTCTACCTGGTGATACGCTGAGGTTAAATCCAGCGTGGAAAAATACCTCGCTCCCCCAAGCGTGGACACAATCTCCTCAATATTTGGAAGATGAAATTTGTCGACTACCACCTCTTTGTTCAAGGCTCTAAGGTCCACCCATGACCTGATCTCTCCATTACTCTTTCTTGCCACTACAATGGGCGCCAACCACTCCGTTGCTTCCACCTCCTCAATTATGTCCAAATCCTGTAACTTCTTAAGCTCATTCATAACTGGTTCTTGTACAGCTAGAGGAATTCTCCTCACCTTCGCTATTATCGGAATAGCACCAGTCTTGAGCTTAATTTTATGTTTGTAACCTCCTAAACATCCTAATTCTTCTGAGAAAACCTCAGGAAATTTTGCGACCAAATCATTTTCTTCACTCTCTACACTCTGTACTTGCACTTGTGGTTGTGCATTGGGATTTAACACCACTCCCAACAATCTTTGATGTGTCCAATTTAAGAGATTATCACCCTGACTAGACACATAAATCTTCCCAACCAAATGTCTCCCTTTCAACTCAAGACGTCCCTCAAAATACCCTAGCATTTTTATCGGTTGTCCCCCATAACCACCAGGACACACATCCATTTTCAATAACACACTATTCCTCCTTGATATGAGATCATAACTCTTCTTAGAAATTATTGTCAAATGTGAACAGGAATCAAATCTCATCAATAAATCAACATCTTCCACTCTCACTATCTCACTGGGATGCTCACCACACTCTATCTGACTCTTCACTTGAAAAATCGCCTCCTGGGATACCTCCTTGACTTCTTTTAACATGTTACTATTGCTACACCTCTTCTTTTTGTTACGACAACATTTAAAATAGTGTCCTTTTCTCCCACACCCATTGCATATTACATTTAATGCTGGGCAATTGCTCGCGTTAGCCTTATGTCCGACTTTCCCACACCAAAAACACTCCCCTTTAAATTTTGAAAACTCTTCTTTCTTTTTTTTCTCCCCAAATTCTTTGACCTTCACCTCGCAAACCACCTCTTCAACCTTTGTACATTCTCCCCTCACAACTTTATTTCCACTTAGCTCCTTAACACACTTTAACATATGTTCCACCCTCTTTGCCACTATAATCATCTCCTCTAATGGTGGTTCATCTTTTAACCACAGCTCCTCCCTGATTTTGTCGCTACAACACTTTAATACAAATTGGTCTCTAATTCTTTCGTCCACCAATGTACCAAACTTACACAACGCTGCCAGCTTCCTTAAATTGGTAATGTATTCCTCTACCGACTCGTCCTTTCCTTGCTCTCTTTTCCCAAAATAATATCTCTCCATTATTGTACTTACTCTAGGAACATAATGTTTGTCCATTTTTTTAATACACACCTCATATTCATTCAAATTTCTTGACTCTTCAACACTTAACTCTGGTAAATTTTCAAGTACCTCCTGTCCCTCACCTCCTAAACAATGCATTAATAATGCATTCTTCCTCTCCGCACTCAGAGTCGGTCCACACACTCTTGCATAATGAACAAACATTTTCTTCCACTTAGTCCAAGGATATGTGGGATCTCCTGGACTACTTAAAAAAACAGAGGGGGTGTTACATTTTGCATTATAATTCCTATTTGTACTACAATCACAATCTAGAAATGTACTCCTGAAAGTGACGTTCTTCCTGTGGTCCTGAAGTCCCTTTGTCTTGGTGCACAAGATCTTACTTCAGGTGTGCCTGTCACCGCACACTTTATATGACAGGTGAGTTGACTTAGCTCAGGTGTGCCTGTCACCGTTTCCAGCAGGCAGTCCAATGTCACAATGTCATTTTATATACACAAGTTTAATACTGTGAGAATCCTGAATTCCTGTTTTAATCCTAGAGCTTTCCTTTTTGATTTTTTTAAACGAGTTCACCTCAGGAAAATTCAGAAAATTCCTCCCCTTTAAGACTGTGACTCAAATATCCCTTTAAGCTGAAAGGCACTTTCGTTGGAGGCAATCCCTTTAAGTAAAACTCTTTCTGACAATCCCTTTAAGGAAAATACAGGAAGCCACGCCTTCTGTGAATCAAACAGTTTCCATTCAGAGTCAAAACAGCCTTACTTTGAAGCGGAACCACCCGATATCAAGGATCGAGACGAGGAGAGGTTTCACTGCCAAGTAAGTGAGCCTTTGGCAACAGATATTAGTTGATGAGAGCCAAAACGATGTTGAGGCGACAGCCACCTCGTCGCCAATGTGAAGATCCGTTACCTCGTCAAATAAGGGACAAGGCAGCGCTGATTTTGAGTTATCTTCTTTATTCTCTGTCGCCCCAGCCATCCGCTCACTCGCAACCGTCGATCCCTCCTCAACCTTCTTTTCCGTCTCGAGAACACTGCGCTCTCTCCGATCACCACGGAGATGGCACGCGCTGCTCTCTCGAAGCGGAAACATCACGATTTGGAATATGATTTTTTTAATAAAAAGAATCCGCAAATCCCCACTATTTATACACTTCCTAAAATACACAAAAATCCCTTGAAACCCCCAGGCCACCCTATTATATTGGGATGTGGCTCAATGCCAGAGCGGATCTGCAAATATGTAGATTTCTTCCTGAAACCTCTAGTTGAAGTGACTGAGGCATATCTAAGGGACACTATGGAAATTATTAAATTGATTGACATTTTAAATTTTAATTCTGAGAATCAAATTGGATATTGTTTCCTTATATACTAATATTCCTTAAGGACATGCGATGCAGTTCATAAAAGAAGTATTGGATGGTAGATTACAGCCTACACAAGTACCTACGAGTTTTATAGTTGATCTCTTGGAGATAGCAATGACTAGGATTTTTTTCTTTTTTTCAGGGTGACTTCTATTTACAAACAAAAGGAGTCGCCATGGGTGCTACCTTCACACCAGATGTACCGATTTTATATATGGATAATTATGAACAACATTTTATATATGACAGATCATTGCCATATTTTGCACATATAACCTTATGGAAATTATATATTGATGATGTGATAATGATTTGGACAGGTACGCAACATGATTGATGAAAGATCAGAGGATATACAGTTTGCTATACAGTATAGTTCTCGTGAAATACATATTTTGGATATAACAAGTAAAGCACAAGAGAACCGATTATATACCACCTTATATAGGAAAGAGAGTGAGAAATATTCCTTGTTACAATATACAAGCCATCACCCTCAAAATTTGAAGGATAATCTTCCTTATGATCAATTCCTCTGTCTTCGGAGGAACTGTTCCCGTAAGCAGGATTATTTTGAAGAATCAGAAGATCTGATGATGCGGTTGGTTCTGCGGGGACATCATAGAAGTTTGGTCAGGAAAGCACAGAAAAGAGCTTGGAGATTGATTTTGCCATAGGGAGAATCTACTTGAGCACAGAAGGCGGATAAATGAAGGAAACAACAGGATGATATGTGTCACTATGTACTGTACTAGGAGTACTGAAATAAAAAAGATTATCAATCAATATTGGACTTTGATTTCAGATGAACTTGACGTACAGGATCCCCTTATGCATGCTTTTAAGAGTGGGAAGAATATTAAGGATTGGGTGGTCATGTTCCTTTGTGGCTGAACTACCAAAACCCTCTTTGCTATCAATGTTGAGTTTACCGAAGGTTGTTGGTCATTATAAATATGGGACATGTAAAGCGTGTATATCATGTTTGGAGACAAAAATATTTAAGTATAAACATGTGTCTATTGCATTTAAAGAATATCCTAATTGCAATAGTATGAATGTAATTTATGTGATTAGGTGCCCATGTGATTTATTATATGTGGGCCAGACTAAACAGAAAGTTAAGGTGCGCATTTTACAACACTGCAGCCGGATTAGATGTAAGATACAGGGTGCACCTCTGATTGACCATTTTACGACATTGAATCATCCGGTATACTCGCTGAGAGGGTTGGTGATTGATAAGATTAGTGTAAACCAACAATGGGGTGATGTAACTGATATCTTGAATTTCCGTGAATGCAAATGGATTCATCTCTTGGACTCGGTTTCAAAGGGTTTGAATGAATATGAGGGACTAGCCAGGCAAACGGCAAGCTTGTCAAATGGTTAAGACATAGGCCCTCATTACAACCCTGGCGGTAAATCCCGCTTACCGCTGTGCAGAAGACTGCCAACACACCGCTGCGGCGGCGGAATTCCGCTACAGCTACTACGACCCACAGCTCGGAATCCGCCATGATCCAGACACCCACACAAGTCCACCTCACCAAAGGTCAGTGATAAACTAGCGATAACAAAACCAACACCGTCACACCAACAGAAATACGCCCACACTATCACGACCCAAGAATCCATGCAGTGGTCTTTCAACCGCGGTATTCCATTGGCGGTACACACCGCCGTGCTCAAAATACACAAACATTTACAAAACACAACCACATTGGACAAATCGAAATACACACAACTGATACACATACACATACCACACCCACACACCCAATCCAATATAAAACACACACCCACATCACCTACAAACCCTTACTACCAGAATTCTGATACAACCCCAGAGAGAGACACCACCAGAAACAACACCAGCATCCACAGACACATAACATCATCACTCATACAACATCCATGCACCTCAAACAACACACAACACATCCCCTCACACATCACAACACACACCACCTCACACATCACCCACACCACATCATGGCACCTCAACGGCACCCCAGGTTCTCTGAGGAGGGGCTCAGGGTCATGGTGGAGGAAATCATCCGGGTAGGGCCACAGCTATTCGGATCACAGGTGCAGCACACCTCCATTGCTAGGAAGATGGAGCTATGGCACAGAATCGTCGACAGGGTCAATGCAGTGGGACAGCATCCAAGAACTGGATATACTGGCAATACTGCATCCTGAGGGCCTAGCAGGAGTAGGAGGAGGACTGGACTCTGGTAAGGCAAATCTTTACTACCTTATCCCCTCCACCCCACCTGCATGCCATCACATACTCCCACCCTTACCCTCACACCCATCACCCCAACAACCCACAGATACAACACCAACACATCCCAAAACCAAGCCCTGCATGTAACACCAATGCATGGACACCCATCACCCAAGCATGTC
This sequence comes from Pleurodeles waltl, assembly GCF_031143425.1. Lineage (NCBI taxonomy): Eukaryota > Metazoa > Chordata > Amphibia > Caudata > Salamandridae > Pleurodeles > Pleurodeles waltl. Next base: position 1,081,008,280 of record NC_090437.1, on the reverse strand, counting down.
CACTACAGATACCGACACAGACCCCAAACCAATTATCACACAAGGACCTAGACAAGAATGCAAGCACTGGAGTACAGGGTCACTCACCCGTTGCACACAATGGCACACACAGATGCAATAATCATGCCTTTGCACCCCTGCAGGACCCCTACCCAACGTCACCGGACAGGAGGTACCAGACATATCCAGTCCCCCCACAGAAGAGACCCACAGTGATGACAGCTGGATCAAGATGACCAGCCCGGCCCATCAGGGACCTTGGGGCAGTCGGTTCCCCTGACACTGGCACAAGCCACCACAGAGCCTCCCCCTCATGAAACACCACCACAGCGCCCATCCAGCGGGCCCATCCCTCTGTCCCCAGGACACGTCAATCAGCAGTGTGTCCACCACTACAGGGAACCCAGGCAAACCCACCAACCCAAGACAATCAGGGACCTGGGGGCAGTGGCAGTGGGCACACGGTTCAGGGGACAGAGAAACGGGAAAACAGGGGAACTGGGAGGACTGCTGTGCGACCGGGGGAGGACAGGCCCAGGGAACCCACTCTCCACAAGGCCCTCTCCAACATCATGGGAGCGTACCATCGTTCCCAGGAGACAATGGCAACTGTACTGGCCAAGTTTCAGGGACCCAGCGGCTGCAGGAGGAACACTATCTGGGGATCAGGGAGGAACTGAAGTCCATTAACACCGCCCTGGTCACCATTGCAGGGGTGCTGCAAGACCTTGTCAATACCAGGAGGGACACTGTGGCACAACAAGGGGCCCCTGACACTAGCCTGGATGATGAACAGCCCTCCACCTCCGACAGTGCTAGTGGACAGGAGGCACTGCCACAGGAACACAACACCAGAACCCCACCCACTGCAGATGCAGAGCTACCCAGCAAACGGTCCCTGAGATCCAGGAACAAGACAGAGAACATTGACAAGACCCACGCCAGGAAATGAGACCCCCCCTGAATGTCACCCTTCTGTCCCACTTTGTCACCCTGTCCATCCATCAACTGCCCTTGCTCCACTTCCTATGCCCTTTTGGACAATTCACCTGTGAAACAAATAGACTGGACTCTGCCATGGACATTCCTCCACCATCACCCCTGCCCATTTTACAACCCCCTCCACTTATTTGCACAGAAATAAACAGACTTCAATCAATCTGGAGTCAGTCTGTGCTTTCACAAATGTGTAATTACAATAACTATGGAATATAGCAATGTCAATGTAATTGTTCACATACCGATGAAACACAGCTGTAGGTCTGGAGGAAATATAGAAGAGGTCACAAAGTGAAACCCACATCTGTTAAATGGAAAGGCAAAGTGACAAGTCAGGGTCCATACACTGAGTGAAAATGACAGACTTATGCAAGCTAACAATGTATGAGATGTGTGAGGCAGTGACATCTTCTTACCTGTGTCTCACTGGAAGTATTGCTGGATAATGGTGTTTCTGTTGTCGATATCCTCTTCTTCTGCCTCCTCTTCTTCACTGTCCACAGGCTCCACAGCTGCCACAAGACCACCAGCTGGACCATCCTCCTGCAGAAAAGGCACCTGCCGTCGCAAAGCCAGGTTGTGCAGCATACAGCAGGCCAGGATGATCTGGCACACCTTCTTTGGTGAGTAGTAGAGAGAACCACCTGTCATATGGAGGCACCGGAACCTGGCCTTCAGGAGTCCGAAGGTCCGTTCAATCACCCTCCTAGTTCGCCCATGTGCCTCATTGTAGCGTTCCTCTGCCCTTGTCCTGGGATTTCTCACTGGGATCAGTAGCCATGACAGGTTGGGGTAACCAGAGTCACCTGCAAATGTCGAGGAACAACTGTTAGACACACACTAACCCGTAGGGAGAACCCCAGACCCAGACAACTATTCACACTGTATAGGGTCCTTGTCCTCACCTATTAGCCACACACGGTGCCTCTGGAGTTGCCCCATCACATAAGGGATGCTGCTATTCCTCAAAATGTAAGCGTCATGCACTGAGCCAGGAAATTTGGCATTCACATGGGAGATGTACTGGTCAGCCAAACACATCATCTGCACATTCATCGAATGGTAGCTCTTCCGGTTTCTGTACACCTGTCCCCTCCTGCGGGGGGTACCAAGGCCACATGTGTCCCATCAATGGCACCTATGATGTTGGGGATATGTCCCAGGGTATAGAAGTCACCTTTCACTGTGGGCAAATCCTCCACCTGAGGGAACACGATGTAGCTGAGCATGTGTTTCAGCAGGGCAGACAACACTCTGGATAACACGTTAGAGAACATTGGCTAGGATATCCCTGATGCAATGGCCACTGTTGCCACAGAACGCGCCGCCAGCACCGCTGCCACAGACCCTGCAGCCAGCACAGCCGCCACAGACCCCGCCGCAAGCACCGCACGCACAGCCGCCACAGAGCCCACCGCAAGCACTGCCGCCACAGAGCCCGCCGCAGCACCACCGCCACAGAGCCCGTAGCCAGCACCACCACCACAGAGCCAGCTGCAATTACCGCTGCCAAAGAGCCCACCGCAAGCACCGCCGCGACTGACACCGCCGCAAGCACCGCCAGCGGCCCCGCGACATCCTGAGCCAGTGGCACCACCGCAGACATGGCTGCCATCCTCAGTGGTCAGTCATCTGAGGCTGGTGGTGAGTTCCAGGAGCCTGGGCAGCTTCTATGAAGCATCACTGTCATCACAGTTGTCACCTGCATATGGAATGCGAAGCCGCAGCAGTGTGGGGTATGTCTCTGCCTCCATGGCGTATCAACCTACCTGTACCTCGGCAATCTGGTGGCACACACACCCAGGCGAGTGTATTGTTGCGCCCACAATGCACGTGGAGCACACTGAGCACAAAGCTCCCTCCAGAACCAGTGGAGAAATGCATCCACTACCTCAGTCCTTGGCAGGATGAAGCACTCTGGGCACAAAGCCCCCTCCAGAACCAGTGGAGACTGTAATCCACTTGAGAGACTGGCTTTGAACTCCCCAGGATGCAGCAGTGGGCAAACCACCCAATGGAGACACTTGAGAGACTGTGGCTTTGCCCTCCCCAGGATAAAGCAGTGGGCAAACCACCCACTGGAGAGACTTGAGAGACTGTGCCTTTGCACTCCCCAGGATGCAGCAGTGGGCAAACCACCCACTGGAGAGACTTGAGAGACTGTGGCTTTGCACTCCCCAGGATAAAGCAGTGGGCAAACCACCCACTGGAGAGACTTGAGAGACTGTGGCTTTGCACTCCCCAGGATACATCAATGGGCAGGGAGCCCCCTCGTGGAGCAGTGGCGTTGTGCGTTCATCAGGCTGAGGTGCCCCCTTCCCCCTGAGGTCCCTGTATATTTTCTATGTGATGCCCTTCCAGTGTTCTCTCCGTTTGGAGTCAGGTATCTAGTGTGGGCCTCGCCCATGCATTTTGGGCCAAGTGGTCCACGGAAAATGATTGGTTCACTATCCGGACTTGTGTAGTTGGTGTACATAATTGTATATACTGGATTTTGAGTTTTGACTAATGGATTTTTTTTATTACAATCGTTACAATCATTTCCTTTTGTCCTTGCGTTATTCAAGGGGGGGCGGGGGTGTGTGTGTAATGTTGCAGCATGTGTTTGTGTGTATGGTGTTGGGGGTGAGGGTGGGGGTGTTGCGTGTCACTCTCTTTTCCCTCCCCTCTCCCCTGTGTTGTAGGTGCAGTACTCACCGTGGTCGTCGCTGCCGTCATTGGAGCTCCTGATAGAGGAGCAGGAAGACCATCGCCGGCAGGATCTGCAGTTCTGGCTCCATGGCGTCTTGGTTCCTCGTGGGGTGTGGAGAGGTGAGTGTTTTCCCTTCTGTGTACTGTTTCCGCCGTGTTTTTATTCGCATTGGTTCCACCCGGAAAAGGTGGCGGATAGCCGTGTTGTGATAGGGTGGGCGGTACATTGTGTTCCGCCTGTCTGTTGGTGGTGTCCGCTGCGCTGTTTGTTTGTACCGCCGTAGCGGTCGGAGTGTTAAAGTGGCTGTCTATGTTGGTGGTTTCCGCCACGGTCGTAATCCCATTTTTTCTCCCCCGCCGGCCTGTTTGCGGTATTACCGCCGCTTTAACACCGACCGCCTGGGTTGTAATGACGGCCATAATGTCTGGATAAAAACTATTATGACAGTGAATTGTGGTATGTGCAACAATAGTACCAAGATATATGAGGATCATGAGAGTTAACACCTATAGAAATGGTTTCTGGCTGAAAAATTTATAGTTATAGCTTTGCCCTTTATTTTGAATAATATGGATATTAGTATTTGTATGCAATTTTATTGGCTAGTGGTATTACTATATGTTTAGACTTCATGTTTCTGCTATGATATGAGACACTTTGGTATAAGATGTGATAAGATATCTTTACTACATCGGTTTGAAACAACTAGATAAGAATTTTGTTTTAAATATGTTTTCCTCTAGTAGAAATAAGGAATGTGGGTAACCGTTGGATAGTAGACCAAGTTGGACAAGATGAAAAGAGTTTCTTCCACATCGTTGGCAAACAGCCAGGTACGAGCTCCGTTGTTAATATGTTCGCTCGATTAGAAATGAGGAATGAACATTGTGACGTCGGCATTCCTAGCTTTTCTCCCTACGTTGTATGCGTGTACGCCGATGCAGGGGATTTAAACGCGGGCTTTCCTCACCGCGTCTTTAGAGCAATAGAGACGGGGGCTGTGGCTGAATGGAGGCGATAAATGCACCCAGTTGCAAGGTATTGTGGGAGGCAGCTCGATCGTTTGGATCTCTTTAGGAGGTTGATTATAAAGACGGGTGATTACATGGAAGCGGACACTTTGTTAGGGGTTTGTTTTTTAGACTATGAAGTCCGTTTTCAACTAACGTGATAGATTAAGAGAGTCAGGAGTTGAGTGAGGGTTAAAACATGTTATAATTGAGTAATGTGGCAAATTTATGAGATAGTATGCATAAATGAGGTCTCTTTTTCATAAAAGAGGTTTGAAAAGTGTTGGTGAGGTTATCGGCGGATATATTGGAATAAATAATATTTGTATATATTATTTTAAAGGGACCCGATTGGAGGAAATAATACTTGTGGTAGATGATATATTGCATAACCCGGCTAGAAAATATTATTAAAAGAACAGGATGATAATAAGGATTCTAATGCTTTGTGGGTTAGAGCTTTTTGTTAGTGTTTTTCTTGGGGAAAGTAGTTATTGATTTGTTGAAGGAGTTTTTAATTGAGTGAGGTTATCTTTTTAGATCTGAGGAAATTTGGAGTTGTACTTGAGAATATGTTGGTTTAAAGGTCGAGTGAATTTTAGGTGAGTAGTGATGTAGTTATTATTGCAGCATAGAATCAAGAATATGAGAATGTATTATTAAGGTTGGATTTTTCTGGATTGTTTTAGATGTTCCCTACCTATTAGTCCTGAGGAAGACCAGTTTTGGATCCTGGAATTGGCCCAAGAGTTATTGGGGGTCGAAACGTCGACGATAACACTATAGCCTGGATTTGGTTCTTTGAAATAGAGTGAAGGGTACCTGTACATAAACAAGTGTTGATTCAGTTAGAAGAATGATTAACCAAATGGCTTTTTTAAAATTAAATTTGTTAATGCATATCTGGGGGAGGGGGGTTACTGTCGGCTTTTGTGTTTCTAATCACAAGCACTTGATCTCTTGCACTTTTTCTGTCCTTCTTTTCTTTTGTGGTGATATGGTAGGGGCTTTATGAATATTGAGTAACGTTATAGAAGTAATTGTGTATATATAATAAAGGACGGATTCTTAATGTATTTTGTATCTATGCTGCATTTTTTTCAAATTATTTTTTAGAGTAGACAAGAGATGGAGATAATTACTTCCATATGGATCAATGTTGTTTGGTAAAATCTGTGTAAACAGTGGCCAGTGTGTGTGAACTCTGAGGAGATATACACAGTGAAACTAGGTAGTTAGCTAGCACTGCTGCTCACCCCATCTCATTGTTGCCAGAATTGAGTATCTGTTGAGTATCACACATTATTAGACTCATTCCCACTCGCTTGAAAGTGTACATGAGTCCTCTGGCAAATCCTCATTTGGGCTTGGTGACTCCACTTACTGTAACACACAGATGGAAGCCTGATCATTCATTGACTTACATGTGAAGCCAAAGCATACATTTACATATACCACTACCAATTGCCAGACGTGGGTGCATGTTTTTGTGAGCTATGTATCTAGCTGTACCCACACGTGAAAATATTTATGGTTATGCATAACATGTACTTACCCTGCTTTGGCACACACCTCTACCTATACTTCTCAGTCTCAAAACATCATGGATTCCTGCACATAGTTATGGCAACCTAGATCATCCTGCCACTTCTGATTTCACTGTTTGGCATCCTCCTGCTTTGACATGTGTATCATGGTCTGCGTGCTATTCTTCCATCACCTTCCTGGGAAGTGCTACGTCTTCCCGGTGCACATCACATGTTGGATGTAGTGCACCTATGCCCTCTTCTATGTCATTCCTTCCCAGCAGCAACAGATATGCGACAAGGTCAAACACAGTGATTCGTGTGCATAGCTCAGGCTACCTTGCAGTAAACATGCCACTTCTCAGTTCCTTGCTATGCAACGTTCCCCCATTGAAACACAGTCACAGTTCAGCCACAGTCAAAGTTCAGCCACACTTACATTTGAGAACACTACCAGGGGACATCCTGTCCCACACACCATCTATTGTTTTACAAAACACACAGCTCAATTTTTATGCATCAGTTGCTTCACCACCCCTGAGATATATACCAGGACTGAGGGTGTTAGCTACCATGGCAGGCTACCCCTGTGCACTTACACCCCATACAGCATGGCATCTGTGTGCAATCTAGTTTAATACTAGGGACAAAGGAATATTTTTACAATTCACATGCACCACCAGTGCAACACTTATGGTGACACATCAGCAGCAGAAATTGCAGACCCATATGTATGAGGCAACACAAAGGCTATTTGCAAGCATTTTGATGGCCTCATAGATATTGAGTAAGGCAAGGCATTGTAAAATGGCTGCCTTGCCTCAATCTGCATCAGAGGGTCATTCCATGTGCGTTGTGGGGTTTTTTCCAATGCAACACCCATGGCTCGCAACTCATTCCTACATTTCCTAAACAGGTAAACCTGGACATGTGTGCAAACACATATACCTACCCAGGGCAGGCCTACCATGAAAAATTTACTTTCTTTCTACTCCTTTTTGCATCTTTTCATGTGTGCTGCATTTTTCTGCCCAGATGGGAAGAGGTAAATGCCTCCATGTATTGTTATTGTGCACAAAGATATTCCTGCATGCAATGCAGGCACCCTTGCAACATGTTGCACGTATGCAAGTCTTGACGCGAGGCAGCCATTAGGGTGGCAGCACAGGGGGATAAACAGGAATACTCCATGTTATGAACATATAAAGCATTTGAGTGCTTTATCGGTGGCGCAGGGCAGCACAGCATGGCCCCTTGATGTGCTACCCTGGGTCTGTATTGTTGTACTTGTGCCACTCCACACATGTTCCTATATCGTAGTACTTTTCATGACCAACATATGACTCTCCTCTCAGGTGAGGAATTGATCCTCTGGCACCCACAATCCATATCTTTGCAGTCAAGATTTGTCTGCATGACCCCATCAGAAACCCACATACCTCATGGTGCAAGGGGGCATGCATTATCCAAGTCTGTGTAGTCATGGTTCCTGTGTCCTGCCATGTTGTGGTGTTACGGTCCAGGGGGCATATTTACTAGGAATTGGCATAGGGCAGCACTGCAAGCCTTTTTGCTATGCTGCCCTACACCAATTAGAAAGGGCAACAATGCACTGAATTAACAAGATGGGTGCATTTCTGTCCTTTCCCCATGCGCTGTGCATAAATTGCTGCCTAGCAACAATGCAGGCACCCTTGAACCATGGTGCAAGGGTGTCTGTGTAGTTGGCAGGATTGTTTTTGTGCAGGAACGGACCCCTCCCTGCACAAAACAATCCAGAGACGCATTTTCCTCTTTCTATGTGTGCTGCATGCCCTGAGGCGGTGTACAGTTTTGACACCTTCCCAAGTTTACAGATTCTTGTAAATCTGGGAATGAGTCAAAACCCATGGGTGTTGAGTGTGAACACTCACTGCAACACCCATGGTATGACTCCCTGACGCAGTGTGAGGCAACCCACGACTTACAAAGCGTTGCCTTGCACCATATCTACAATGCCATGAAAAGCCACACAAAGTGGCTGTTAGACCTGGTATCCTTGATGTGAAATCCGCTGTTGTTTTGCCTCTGCTTCTTGTACTGTTGCCTGTGTGCTTGACTTTGTTTTTGCTGGTTTTGGTACTCTGGGCACTTTACCACTGCTGACTAGTGCTAAAGTGCAGTGCTGTTTACCTAAAATGTATTGAGAAATGGTTTTTCCATGATTGGCATTTTTTGATTTACTAGTAAGTCTCTAGTAAAGTGCCCTAGAGTTGCCCAGGGCCTGTAAATGCTACTAGTGGACCTGCAGCACTGATTGTGTCACCCACATGAGTATCCCTGTAAACGTCTTAAACCTGCCACTGCAGGGTCTCTGAGTGCAGTTTTAAACTGCAAATTCGACCTGGCAAGTGTACCCACTTGCCAGGCCCAAAACTTCACTTTTACCACATATATGTCACCCCTAAGGTAGGCCCAAGGCAGCCACCTGGGCAGGGCGCAATGTATTTAAAAGGTAGGACAAGTACTGGTATATTTTACATGTCCTGATAGTGAAATACTGCTAAATTTGTTTTCACTATTGACCTATCCCTCCCATAGGTTAACATGGGGTTTGCCTTTAAATATATTTTTAGTGTAATTTCCCATTGGGAGCAGATAGAGATATGGAGTTTGGGGTCACTGAAATCACAATTTAAAAATACTTATTTAGGTAATGTTGGTTTTTAGATTGTCTGTTTGAAAATGCCACTTTTAGAAAGTGGCCATTTTCTTGCTTAACCTCTGCCTGTCTGTAGAATCCACATCTGGGTCAGACTGACAGTTGGGCTGTTTGTGAATTCCCTCCAGACATTGAAACAAAAAGAGCTGAGGTATGTCCTGCATATCCTGATGGGTCTTCCTGGGCTAGAGTGGGAGGGAGGAGCTGCCACCTGCACTTGAAAGGGCTGTGCCTGCCCTCACACAATGCAGTATCCAACGCCATGGAGTGTGTCTGGAGCCAGGCATGGGCAAGGCAGGATCTTGTAAACAACAGAGACTTTCCTTTGAAGTTTGCCTACTTCACAACAGAAATAAGTATAAGAGGTGGACCCAAAACCCCAGACTTTTAGAACACTTCTGGATCAGGAGGAACCTCTGCTAAGGAGAAGAGCTGAAAAGCTACGAGGGGTTCTGCCCCTTTTCTGTGTATGCTTTGCTGGGTTGGCCTGCAGTTGCTGCTTATGCTTGCTCCAGGACCATTCTGATAGGGGGTGGGGGCGTTTTCCAAGAGATGACGGTGTAAAGTGGCAGCCTCATAGCAGTTATTGTGCTCACTGCCTCCATTTTATTTTGTTTGTACGCAGTGCTGATTAATTCCACCAGCAGAACAGCATAATTTGTTCCAAAAGTAATGCTGAATTACTGAATATCTCAAATTCTGCTAAGGTAATTAAAAATTCTGCGCTCCCCTTCTGTCTCTGAAACACCGTGGCCCATCCTGTTCTGGCCATTGGGGTGTTGCGTCCAGCCATATTCAGCACCAAAGCTCATGTCATGCACTTTGTCTGCCAGGTTTCAGGTGGTATGGTCTTTGGTAGTCTTTGGTAGTCTCCAGTTGACATAAAGTTCCTAAGGTAAGTCTTCATCTTAGCTATGCCCGATTCTGGCACAAACTCCATCTTAACCTATAGACATCGCCACGTTCCCTATTTATGCAAAGTTATTGTTGTGTAGTATAGAAAAGTCCTCCTTTTTGCCCTGGTCACCCCCAAACTTTTTGGACAGATACTGGTGGTTACTGACTCTTGGCTGTGCCCTGGGTACTGCTTACAAGTCCCAGGGCCAGTGCTCTGTGTAAAGTGGATATGCAAATTAGGCTAATTAAAATTGGCAGTATCGTCATCCCTCTAAATCCCTGGTATATGGTAGGGCATGTAGGTTTAGGCACCCCAGCATAGTTAGTGCACCCATAGGTGTACTGCTAAGATGTCCAATGTAATTTTAACCCCTTCGCAGCCAAGGATGTAACGGTTACGTCATTGGCTGCAGCGCTGATGCACCAAGGCCGTCACAGTTATGTCTTTGGACTAGCTCACGGGGGAGCGCTAGCACCCCCCATAAGCCTCCCCTCAGCGCCCCCAGCGCAGGAATGGAAGGGGGAACCGCTTCCCCTTTCACCGTGTCCCCCCAAGACCCCCTATGGAGTCTGATGACCTCAGCGCGCTATTTTGGTTTATGCATAAGGGGAGCAGCCCCTTGGGCAAGAGCCGCTCCCCAGGGGAGCAAAATATTTTTAGACCTTTTCTGCCCCCCCCCCCGGGCAGAAATCCCTAGACACCAGGGATATTTTTTGTTGTTGTTTACTTTATGTTTATATATACGGGGAGCGACCCCTTAGGCAAGAGTCTCTCCCCTGGGGAGCAAATTGTATTTAGGCCATTTCTGCCCCCCTTGGGGGAAGATCAGCATATTTTTATTAAGCCAATCTGCCCCCAAGAGGGGCAGAAACCACTAGACATCAGGGATTTTTTTAGTTTTGCCTCAATTTCAGGCAAGGGGAGCGACCCCCTAGGCAAGGGTCGCTCCCCTGGGGCGGCACATTTGTTTTAGGCCATTTCTGCTCACCTATCTGGCAGATTAGCCTATTTCTATTAGGCTGATATACCCCTGGGGGGGACAGAAACCACTTAGGCACCAGGGATTAGTGTGTGTGTGTATGTGTGTGTTTTGTTTGGGGGGGAAGCCCCTTGGGCAACGGTCGCTCCCCATGGGGGCACATTACTATTGACCATATTTTTGGAAGGCCCATCTGCCCCCAAAAGGGGGCAGAAAGCCCACCAGGGAAGACTTTTTTTTCAAAATAAGAGGGTAGGGGTATGACCATACCCCAACCCCAAATAAATGGGGCCAAGGTTGTCCTGCCCACCAGTGGGCAGATGGGGAAATGACCCCTGATCCACACCCCGGGGGGGCAGAAAGTCTACTAGATGCCAGGGAATAAAAAAAAAAAATATAGTGGGGTGTTTGCTACCATCTAGTATGCGCATGGTTATGTCCCCGCCCCCAACTGAAGGGGGTAACAGTCTTTCAGCTCTCCCTACGCACACTAAAACATCTTATCCCATGGCAAACAAGAGGACATTTGATTATTTGGGGTTTTGGTTTTACATTTGGGCCATGAGAGCTTGGCTAACTCTCAAAATCGTCCCACTTGGAATGGTGAGGGCAGCACTTTTTGGACTTTAGGACGCTGCCATGTAGAAAAATCCACAAGAACTATACACATCTGAAAACTAAACATCTGGGTGAGTACAGGGTGGTGTGCTTCACATGCACCCCGCACCATTTTCTTACTCACAATGCCCAGCAAACCTCCAACTTTGCTGGAAATCACACATTTTTTCCACATTTGTGTGATGGAACCTTCAGGAATCTACAAAATTCCAACCACCCAGCATTGTCTCATCTATACCGATAAAAATTCTGCCCCACTTGTCAGCCTAAATTTTTTTTTTTTCCAAACTGGCCTTTTGGACCCGCTTTGGTTCCCCCTCAATTTGAACATGTTTTTGGCTCTTTCCTGTCACAGGCACTTGGCCCACCTACACAAGTGAGGTACCATTTATATTGGGAGACCTGGGGGAACACTATGTGGAGGGACATTTGTAGCTGCTCCCACATTACAGGACTTTCTGTCGCCAAAATGTGAGAAAAAAGTGTTTATTTGGCCAAATGTTGAGGTTTGCAAAGGATTCTGGGTAACAGAACCTGGTGAGAGCCCCACAAGTCACCCCATCTTGGATTCCCTTAGGTGTCTAGTTTTCAAAAATACACAGGTTTGGTAGGTTTCCTTAGGTGCCGGATGAGCTAAAGGCCAAAATCCACAGCTAGACATTTTCCAAAAAACAGCTCTGTTTTCTTTGGGAAAATGTGATGTGTCCACGTTGTGTTTTGGGGCATTTCCTGTCGAGGGCGCTAGGCTTACCCACACAAGTGAGGTATCATTTTTATCAGGAGACTTGGGGAAACGCTAAGTGGAAGGACAATTGTGGATCCTTTTGGATTCCAGAACTTTCTGTCACCAAAATGTGAGGAAAAGGGTTTTTTTGGCCAAATTTTGAGGTTTGCAAAGGATTCTGGGTAACAGAACCCGTTGAGAGCCCCACGAGTCACCCCATCCTGGATTCCTCTAGGTGTCTAGTTCTAGAAAATGCACAGATTTGGTAGGTTTCCCTAGGTATGAGCTGAGATAGAGGCTAAAATAAACAGCTAGGCACTTTGGAAAAAACACTTCAGATTTCAATGTAAAAATGTGATGTGTCCATGTTCTGTTTCCTGTCACGAGCATTAGGCCTACCCACGCAAGTGAGGTACCATTTTTAGTGGGAGACTTAGGGGAACACAGAATAGCAAAACAAGTGTTATTGCCCTTTGTCCCTCTCTAAATATTTTTCCTTCCAAATGTAAGAAAGTGTGTAAAAAAGAGGTCTATTTGAGAAATGCCCTGTAATTCACATGCTAGTATGGGCACCCCGGAATTCTGAGATGTGCAAATAACCACTGCTTCTCAACACCTTATCTTGTTCCCATTTTGGAAATACAAAGGTTTTCTTGATGCCTATTTTTCACTCTTTATATTTCAGCAAATGAATTGCTGTATACTGGGTATAGAACGAAAACCGTCTGCACGGTGGAGCTCATTTATTGGCTCTGGGTACCTAGGGTTCTTGATGAACCTACAAGCCCTATAGATCCCCACAACCAGAAGAGTCCAGCAGATGTAACAGTATATTTCTTTAAAAAATCTGACATCGCATGAAAAAGTTAGAGTAAAACGTGGAGAAAAATTGCTGTTTTTTTCACCTCAATTTCAATATTTTTTTTATTTTAGTTGTTATTTTCTGTAGGAAAACCTTGTAGGATCTACACAAATTACCTCTTGCTGAATTCAGAATTTTGTCTTCTTTTCAGAAAGGTTTAGCTTTCTGCAATCCAACACCCATTTTTGTCACTAACTGGACGGAGGCTGAAAGCACAAAAAATAGTAAAAATGGGGTATGTCCCAGTAAAAAGCCAAAATTGTGTTGAAAAATTGGGTTTTCTGATTCAAGTCTGCCTGTTCCTGAAAGCTGGGAAGATGGTGATTTCAGCACCGCAAACCCTTTGTTGATGCTGTTTTTAGAGAAAAAAAACACAAGCCTTGTTCTGCAGCCCTTTCTCCCATTTTATTTGCTAAAAAATGAAATATTTGCTGTATTTTGGCTAATTTCTTGGTCTCCTTCAGGGGAACCCATGAAGTCTGGGTACCTCTAGAATCCCTAGGATGTTGGTAAAAAAGGACACAAATTTGGCATGGGTAGCTTATGTGGACAAAAAGTTATGAGGGCCTAAGCATGAACTGCCCCAAACAGCCTAAAAAAGGCTTGGCACCTGAGGGGGGAAAGGCCTGACAGCGAAGGGGTTAAAGGCAAGCCTGCATTGCTGGCTGCTTTTAAACTAAAGTTATATGCAAGTTTGACATTGCAATTAAAAGTACTTCCAAAGTCTTAAACTATCTTATTGTTACATGTAAGTCACCCCTAAGGTGTGCCCTATGTGCTCCTAGGGTTGGGTGCTGTGTAACTATAAGCAGGGACTTTATAAAAATAGTTTTATAAGCCCTGGTGAGGTAAAACAGCCACATTTGTTTTTCCCTCACTGTAGTGAATGGCCTCCATAGGCTAAAATGGGAAGACTTTAATTAACAATATCCCCTTAAATGTCAGATACCTCAGGTTTGGTATCAAATTAATTGCTAGAATAAATCCCACAACTTACAGTTGTTGGATTTAATATAACTAGTTCAGGTAAAGAGTTTTAAACTCTACCTAAAAAGGTGCCAACTTCAACTCTGTAATGCCCTTCTCTGATTGGCCAGCCTCTGACAGCCTGGCCAGGCTGCCTTGATGAAGTGTGAAGTGGCCTGGGCTGAACACAAAGGATGTGCCTGGGGGAGGAGACCTACCTCAGCAGATGGGGAAGCAGGAAGGGACGAGGGCTGCCAAACTGGTCTTCAAAGGCATGGAAGGACATTTGGAGCAACTCAGCACCTTCCTCACATCCAGCAACCCCAGACAATTGGGTGCCCTCTTGATTAGATTGGGAGAGGGCAGGAGAGGGGTGTGTTTAGGATTTTTAGCCACACCAGTAGGTGGGCTGAGCCGGATGTAACCTCCAAAAATAAGTTTCAGCCATGTTGGATTTTTGAAGAATGTTGCTCCCTGGGATTGATTGTTGCCAGACTTCCCAAGAAGTGGTCATCACAGAGGGAAGGACCCTGCATCTGAATGGAGAACCAGGACCCCCCCTATTTTTCACCTAGGAGCAAGGATAAATATGACAGGGCTGCACCCACACCTCAGATCCCTACCAGATCCCCACAAGGAACAAGGCAAATAAGAAGAAGGACTGCCCTGCTGGACCCCTGACATGCACCAGGACACTGCACCCTGTAGGACTGCACCAGCTGCACACTTGGGCTTCACCACTAAAATAATTTTGCCTGTCTTCTACTGCTTCAAGAAGAGACTCCCTGTTTGCTACAGGTACAAGGGAGCTGCCCAGAGTCCCCTGCATCAAGTCCTGCAAGCAGAGCCCAGCTAACCAGCGTCCAGTGGCCATTTGAGGTTTCTGACCGTTGCATTCTTGAAATTGTACTCCCAAGGAACAACTCAGAGCTTCTGGAATCTTGGATCACGTTAGTGACACTTCAAGGACCCAAAAAGGACTTCTGGGAGAAGATCCAGAAGTTTGGAGACAGTTGGAGCAACTCCATAAGTTGAAGAGGTGCATTGTGGGAGTTGTAGTCCCAGGCCTTGAGGCAAACCAGAGCCTCTGAACCCTTGGCTGGTGCTGTGGACCACTTTCCTGAATCAAGAAACACTTCTGAAAATAAGTGTGTCAGTGTTACCTTGTGGTTTGCCCGAACTCTGGACTTTGTCCCTTTCCAGTGTGACCTTTTTTAACCCTTTGAGCGCTAGTTGCTTCTATGCGCTTGAAACCATTAATTCTTCTAAAATACATATCTCTGGTTCCTATTATCCGATTTTAATCATTATGGTGTCATTTTAAAGATAAAAATTTAAACTGTTGCTATAAATTGGTACTGGATTTTTATTGTGTTTTGCATTTTACTTATTCACTGTTCTGTGATTTATAAATGCTTTACACACTTGTCTCCTAAGTTAAGCCGTGTTGCTCGTTGCCAGGCTACCAAGGGTTGAGCTGGGTTTAATTTATTGAGACCTAACTGGACCTAAGTGGAGGTTAGTGGCCTATTGCTAAGTGTAGGTACTTACCTGCCCTTACCAATAATCCACTTTCCAACAATTGATATTTATACAGTGATATGATGGTCAGTCTTGGACATGATTCAAACATAATCTCAAACTGTGTTACTTTCACAATACCTTAATCAGAAGGATTACCTTCACAGTTTTAATATGGGGTCTGAAATAGAGTGTGGTGGATGGGATACTCTGTCACAAACATGAGAGATGTCTTGTTAAGCCGTATTACAAGTGCAACATATCCTAATGCACTTGTAATGAGATTGATGGGATCCCGTCATGTTTGTGATTGAGTAACCCAACTCTAAATCAGGTCCCTAGTCTCATAACATTCTTCTGGCTCCTCCTTAACTTTCTCCCTTTTTTCACTTGCCTTGTAACATTTCCCAGAATGGCCTCTATTGTCAAATTTGATTCACACAGCTCTGGATGCCAAGCATATTCATTGTTTGCCATATGTCCTGTGAACCCCTGACTTTGAACTTTACCTCTTTATGCATTCTTTTATCTTCAGCTCTCACCTCCACAGCATTAATCTCCATCTTGTTTAGATTGTCATAGATCCGCTACTTTTCCTTTCCAGGTCAGTGTCCAGAGACAACACCTAAGACTTCTTGATGGTGTGCCCATCACCGAAACCAAGTACAAGCACTTGACACAACTTGTCACAAGCGAAGACACACTTGTCACAACTGGAATAGTGTGTCAATCGTGTTAACTTCCAGATTGTGCCATCCAGTATTAAGAATCAAGCCTTTGAACAAAGCTTTTGTGTTGCTAAATAAATTATTTCTCTCACAACAGCTGAAAAGGTAGCCTTTGGGAGACCTGTGGAGTATTAATCAGCAAGGAAACAAGAAGTCATGCACTACATGACATTTCAAGTAAGGCTCTTATCCACAAGACCCTTGGGCCAGTTAGCACTGCTATCGAAAAATCTTCTTTGAATGTTACTATTGACACAGCCAATGCTCACCCAAAGCACCTCACATTATCAGACAACACTAACAGTTCTTGGATAAAGATCTTCGTTCCAACTAGTCCGCATGCAGATTCAAAGACGTAAGTTCCTAAAACTCTGCTGTGTTGCAATGACACGCATCACATCTGTGTTTCCTTCTCCATCACTCAAATGTACATCTGGCGTACATACTGGTCTCATTGTGCAGGACACCAGGGCTACTGCCATTCGTACCACATAAGTTTTCCATATCCTCTACTTGCTGGTGGAGTGTCATCTAAGTCATTGTCAAACAGTTCAATAACAATAGTAAGTGAAGAAAGTGATTGTGCCATGCCAATGTTTACCTCAGAAAAATGTATCCACGTTGGACTCATCGCATGTGAAGAAAATTGTCAGTTAAAGAAAAGTTGAAATGCCAAAGCAGCTAAATTAGACGGGCCTGTTTGCACCAAGATGTTGTTGCCCACCAATGTGCTTTTAGACTGTATACTTACATGTGCTGGATTTTTGTTGTTGTGTTTTCACTTTGTTACGGTTTGTGTGTTGCATAAACACTTTATACATTGCCTCTTTAGTTAAGACTGACTTCTTTTGTGCCAAGCTGCCAATGGGGTTAAGCACAGGTTGATTTAGTGACTTTTTGTGGTTCACCCTGACAAGGATTGTGGCTGTTGCTTGAGTATGGTTTCACCCCCCTCAACCAACAATCCAATTTCTCACAATAATCGATACAAACCATGTCTATTTTAGTACTTTTTTATTTTTTATTAAACTAGAATGAGTTGGAAATATCTTATTTGTAGTACCTTTTACACAAAATAATTGCTATTTAATAACAGTTCTTACACCATTTTTAGACATTTTATATCAGAATGTCATTAAAAAAAAATTGAATAACATAAATCTTGTGCTCTAAATATCATCCCAAAAATATTGCCCTGTTAACTGTATAGTTTCCATTGTTAACTCCAACTGTGTGATGTTTTTGTAAACGATATTTAGAACCCGATAATTTGTCAGCAAATATTGTACTCTAGTACCCAAAAGTTTTCAATCCTTACAAGAGGGGTTCTTCTACATTTGCGCATGCACTTGTAGCTCTCTACATTGATTGGCTTCTTGTAAAATGTACTGTCCTCTCTCTCTGTGGGTAAATTTTTTTCACTGCGTGAACCTATTCTGAAACATGCTGCTTTTATATCTGTATGCATATTTATTCCGGACTCATACTTTACGATCTACTTGCAATGCTGCGACTACCAGAGCCCTGGACAGCACCTGGCTCCCCCAGATTGTAGACACTTGATCAGTTAGCAATTCTTACCTTCCAAATTATTCTAGCTACAGTTGATGTTGTCAGCTCCTTGGTGTCTGTGCTAAATGTGGGTTTTTTCACAAGAGGATGCCTTTTGTATCCCGTCTGTTACGCACTAACTTATACTTACTCTCTGTAAAGTGGTCTGATGCTCAGGAGCCTTGCATGCCCAGAAAAATTAAAATCAATAAATAAGTGATCTAAGTAGGAACAGTTAAGAAAAGAGACTATGTAATGGAAATTAAATAATGTGATGATACACAGTAAGCAGTGATGTGAAGGATAAAACTATAGAAACATAACATAGCATCTAGATATGAGCTAAAAGTATGTTAGAGAAGCGTACATAGTTCAGGTAATTTGTAGATTGGAATTGAAAAGTTGAATGACAAGGATATAGCTGTAAGTTCGACTGTCTGAGAAAAAGTCAATAATTTAGTGCAAGATCATTGTAATTATGGAGAAAGAGAATGACCTAGGAGGGTCATATATTGATTAAGAAAGAGAGAGCATAGCATTTATAAACAAGTGATTAATAACTTTTGAAAGATACATTGTAAAAAGTGGATGAAGGATGGGGAATATACTATAAAACATGTTGGGCACCAGAGT
Source organism: Pleurodeles waltl (assembly GCF_031143425.1). Classification (NCBI taxonomy): domain Eukaryota; kingdom Metazoa; phylum Chordata; class Amphibia; order Caudata; family Salamandridae; genus Pleurodeles; species Pleurodeles waltl. The sequence goes on along the minus strand of NC_090437.1, from coordinate 1,080,989,872 downwards.
TGATTGTATTACAAGGAATTGCAATTTAATTTAAACAGCAATAATGCAAGTGCAGTTCAATGAGTAGATCAAAATAAATGATACATGAAAAGTTAGGGATTTATACCAGAATGGAAACAAAAATAATGCTGATAAATTAAAAACAAGCAAATGCAAAGCACCTACGTCTATCTTTTCAATGAACGTGCACTGACTAGCCATTTTGTGTGTTATTGTGTGGATTAGTTTGTGGATGAATTTTAGGGTGGGTGAATGAGAGTGTAAGGATATGGATAAGTGAGAAGGTGCATGGATGCATGCCTATGCACATGGATCAGAGATATCTGACATATAGAGTGATAAATGGATGATTGCTGACCGTTGAATAACTGGTGTTCAGAAATGCCTCACTGGTTCAGAGTGCACAGAGTACTTCTTTTTTGCTTAATAGTGTGGCAATTTTCAACCCCCTTCTACTTGTTATTACTGATTATGTGTTTCCAATAAAATGAGAAATCAAACTCTGTCTCCACGCCGAAGCCCCTAGAGAAGATTACAGAATGTTCCCACTGAGGCATGCTTTATTTATTCCTCATATTTTTGTTTCTTTGAGCTACGCCATATGTTTTCCTTATTGCGAATCTAGTCAGATAGATCATGGTTCCCAAACTGTGCGCCGCGGCTCCCTGGTGCGCCCTCAAAACTAGCCAGGGGCGCCGCACACAGTCTGGAAACCACTCAGAGGTGCTTTGAATCGGCAGCTTTTCATCGTGGTATTGGAAACAAAACACCCTGCATTAATTATTGTGACCAGCGGAGGGCGCCAAAGTACCATTAATAATATCCCTATGACCAAAGAACAAAAACAGTTTCCAATAAATGGGTTTCAGCAACCTGAAGGAGAGAATAAAGAAGACAAACTGTAAATAGTGTAGGTACAGGTACAGGCTGGGATTACGTTCCCCCACCCGCCAAAAAAAAGTTACATTATGGGGAGCCGTGGCCAACACGGCCAATAGGTCAAGGGAGCCGGGGATCGAAAAAGTTTGGGAACCACTGCAGATAGATGATACTTGACTTCCATCGCACCATTTTCCCATGTTTAGGAAACTGGGCTAATAATTATGTGGGCAGCCCAAGTAATACTTGCTTAATTGTCCTCAGTGTGAACCAAACACCCCATTGTAGCGATTGACTCTTACAGGGTAGCGAGGTGGAGCAGTCTAAGGCTTACTCAAGGAAGGTGGTGTGGGCTATGAAACACCTATTACTGGCTCGCGATGATAACACTCAATAAATGATTGTCCAGTCAATACTTTTTCTTTAGAAAAAGTAGAAGTACATTTATTACGCGCACACACAAATAAATACTATGTAGTAATTTCCAAATATACATCAGCAGATGGAACATAACATACTTGTCAATAGACTGTAATGGTCAGAACAGCCCCTATGGGCCACCACAATAAGAACAGCATTTTGAAAAAGCATTGCAATGGAACCATTTAATCAGCCCTTCGAGGGCATGACCACATGAAAATAATAAAGCATTGTAATGTAACAATATAATCAGCCCCTAGAGGGCGTAACCACATGAAAACAATATTGCAGTGTAACAATATATTCAGCTCCTAGAGGGCATTGTGCATTACACATGTCCACACCTCCTAAGTGTTAATCTTCAGAATGTTAATCTTCAAAAGACCTCTAGAGAATGAATCACTCCCAGCTGTAGAGCAAAAGTTCCAGCTCTGGAAGAGCTTGAAAATGCAAGTAAAACCAGGGCTGGCGATGATTTTGGACTTCCCCCCCAGCTTAGGGTGGGGAAGATTACATGGACAGAAAGAACACGCTGTGCTGAATGTTTTGGTGTTGGTCCGATCGTACTATGACCATCACAGACTGAGTTACAGGTGAAAATGTAAATCAAATGAAAGGCACCACAATGCATTATGAGGTGAGTCTCCCGAGTGCAGTGAATATTATACTAGCGGCTCTTCCGTTGTGCCCGGGGGAGCCATGGCGATGATTTCCTCTTGTTTTTCCTGTAATTGCAGCTTCACACCACGTTTTTTATGTGTGTGTCGGGCTGCCCAGTCCCACTCAGGCCCCCCAATTGTTGCCTTTTGTGGAGGGCAGCTCGAGGAGCCCAACCCCGGCTGCCCTCGCCAGCTCCCCACACCTGCAATATGATTGTTTGCTGCTGTGGGAGTCGGCAACCTGCATTTGGGTCTGCTCACTCCAGCAGGCAGATGTGCATTCATTGGTGGTCACCTTCCACTTATCCCAGACATGGGCAGGGGGAGCACGAACCACGTGGGTGTGTGTGGCTGCACTCCCCATCCTCTTTCTCTTTAGAGGAGCCCAGGGATAGGCTCCTGGGTCCTTCCCGCCTTCCACGGGGAGCACAATAGTGCTGCCTCCCATCACTGAAGCACTTCGGGTCTGAAGATCAGGTCCCAGCCTTCATCAAATTTTGCACGGGAAGTAGGGTCTCCAGACAAAGCAGCAGAACACGGAGAGTGCCCCACGAACTCCCGGACCCCCAGCCTGATGAACCCCAGTGTCTTGGTGCCATCCCCCAGGCCCTCGTCCACCCCAGGGGAGATCAGTCACAATGTAGCAAAGCCCCCAAGCTTCAGAAGAGGAAATTAAGTCACAGGTCGTTAAACTTAACAATGCCATACCTCTGGCCCCATCGGGCCGATTTGGATGATCCTGGTCTCATTTTACTCCTGATTGCACGTTCTATCCACCAGGGGCAGTTGCAATAACTCTTCTCACCTCAAAAGCAGTGCAGTCCTCCAAAAGCTGGTACTCCTGGCTCCTTGTGCCAGTTCTCCTTTGTAACTTTGTTGGTGGGCTCAGAATAGTCCATGCCGACCCCCCAACTGGTCCTTAGGGGGAGGAAGGGGGCCAGCCTCACAGGCCGTTGGGGAGACCCACTGGTCCCTGGCTGAACTAGACAGAGCCCTGGGTCCCAAGTGCGGATCAGGGTTTCCTCCTTCCAGTTCTCCATGGCAGTCCCAGGATCCAGCAGTGAAGCAGATTGAAAGTTGCAGGCAAGAAAGAGTCTTCTCTTTTGTACAAGAGTTTTTAAAAGGGAGAGGAAGGTTCTAGAAGACAGGCACTCATGTCCTAACCCTCCTGCACAGCATGTTGGGACAATCCAAAATGGCGGCACAAAGGAGCCACTGCTCACAACAGCTCCTGGTGTCTCAGCTCCACCCCTTGCTGACATCACTGTCAGGGACCTCCACACTAGAATTTCAAAGGAGGTCCTCTGGCGGTTTGGCTTCAGTTGCCTGGGCACTCTGCTTTGTACAGGGGGCTTGGGCAGGCCCTTCCCTGGTGCAGTGTAACAGCTGGATGATTGATACATAGCACTCCGTCCACCCCTTTCCCTCCATAGGAGCAAGAAGAAGTGCTAATTGCTCCTTTTGTGTGGAGGTTGCCTTTGCTCCTGCTGCTGAAGAAAATGTAATTACTAAACATAGCAGGGTGACCACAGGCCTGGCCTCTGATCCTCAGCTGAGCCAGGAAAATATGGAAACTCTAAATGACCCACAAGATGTACAGTTATAATTTTGGAAGTGACACATTTGATTTTCCTGCATAGTTACACTCTCATTCAAGACATTAATGGTCTCTCTGGGCCTAGGAGAAAGGAAACTATAGTGTAAGGCATTTCCCACCCTATGTGTCTAGTGGAGTGACACTGTAGTTAATACAGTAAAGCCCACTGACTTTCCCTAATAATGTACCCTACCCTCACAAGGCCTATCCCAGGTGAATACCTATTCCTGCAGAGTACTCATTGTGCCAAACTACCTGTGTGCTGTTACTGGGCTGCGCATGACAGTAGTCTCCCACGCACAGCCCACACACATGTGCACCCGTGTTCACATGTAACCGGCCAAGAGCCCCATAGCCTTGCTGCGTCATAGTGGCCTTATCCTAGAAGGCAGCCCTGACGGTAAACACATGCCGTCCACTTACTGTGTGATTACTGTGGGTGAGATGCCAGTAAACAAAAAAGGAAAAAATCCGGGCATACTGCTGAGTCTGAACCCAGTGTAACACCATCCAAATCAACTACTAAGTTCACTGTTTATAAAAATGTTTTTAATTCCTTTCAGACATCCCTCAACAAGATAGGCTCTTTCCCATGCAGTTAGACAAGTTTGCTTGTATCTCAACTTTAAAAAAAAAAAATTAGTCTCTCATAGGAACATTTCTGTGCTGCATAGCACATATTTGTACTAAATTATAAAGGGCCTACAAGAAATTGACATTATTGCGAAGGATGTTGATCCTTCACAAGTAATAAAATAACAACTTTCCCCTACTGAAAACCAATTACCTCTTTGTAGCACTTGAGTCTCTCAAGGTAACCAATGCCTGTTCAGGATAGGCAGTGTGGGCATGTACCACAGTCATATGGCATGGAGTGGTACTCCAAAAATCATGGGTCAGCAATTGCTTTTGTATATTAAAAAGACAAGTTATTTTTTGCACACATGCTAATCAATTTTCTGCGTTAATTTACAACATGTACGAGCTGGCAGAGGGAAATACCTATGGCAACACCCGTTAGCAGTTTATATCTCAGAAACACTTCAATCCTTAAATCGAAACACCTTCATCATATGCTGCATACTAGTAAATAGGATGTATTCATTAAAAGTCAGGCCTTCTGGCTTTGCCTGTGGTCGCAATAATAAAAGCAGAAACGCATAATTAGAACCAAATACAAACAGCATTAAAACCTCTCAGGATGCAATTCATCTTGTAATGACATTGATTAATGTAGCAAACTTGATCCCGCCCATTTAGTCCATCCAGATCTCTTTCTTTTGGTCACTTGATTTTTGTACCTTTACTTTGGGTGAGTCTGTTTTCAGTAGCTGGACTGAAATTATTTACCTCCAGTGTCTGCCTCGTAAGAGAAGGCCGCTGCAGTGCAGCTAGGGTAAAGGGCACTGAATTAATTAAACATGGACATGTGTGCATACTTGTGTGTGTAAGTGTGCGGGGTGCACATGTGAGACTATTGTTGTGTACAGCCCAGTAATTGCGCACAACCTGGCACAGAAGGGAAGGGACTCTGCCAGAGTAGGTGCTGATTTGGGGTAGCCCTTATATTATTGAAAGGCATTTACATATAGGTCATTAGGGATTACTGGAAAAATCTGTAGTGTTTCACTGTATTATACACATTAGAGAAATCTGCTTTAAAGCGTAGTTTCATTCCCTGTAGGTCTGCATAGTCCAGTGATGTGTCAAACTAAGGTGAAACATGAACACAGAGTGTGAATATACAGGTTTCAACAACATATGTGTGCATCTTTTGGGTCATCAAAAGGTGTCATATTTCTTTGGCTCAGCTCATAATCAGATTGCAAACCTTTTGTCCCTCTTTTGGGCCAAATTAATTACTCTGCTCTCCAGCAGAGGGGACAAATGTATCCCCACAGAAAGGGAGCAATTATCAGCGATTGGCTCAATTCCTGAGAAGGAAGGGATGGGGAGTAAAATCTGAATATGGTAATTAGCTGTCAGTTTGCACCTGGGCTGTGTCAGCCCATGTCCACTCAACAAAGGAAGAAGCCCAGACATCTGGACCCAAAACAGGAGGGGACCCCTTTAAAGTTTTGGTGGGATGGAAGCTGATAGTGATGTCAATTAGAGGTGGAGCTGTGGCCCTTAGAGGAGCTTTTCACAGAGAAAACTTGAAAGCACCATATAAAATTGCCAATGACTACTAATAGGAAGGTTTGGACGGGGTGGAAGGATGGTGGGGAATCCTAGGATTTGCCGGGGGGGCAGGCATTGTAGGAGGCTGGCCTGGTTTGTAGTGGTACCAAGGGGTACTTACACTCTGCACCAGGTCCAGTTATCCCTTATTAGTGTAGAAGAGGTGTCTAGCAGCTTAGGCTGATAGAAAAGGGTAGCTTAGCAGAGCAGCTTAGGCTGAACTAGGAGACGTGTAAAGCTCCCACTATACCACTGGTGTCATATGCACAATATCATAAGAAAACACAATACACAGATATACTAAAAATAAAGGTACTTTATTTTTATGACAATATGCCAAAAGTATCTGAGGATAGCAAATATACACAAGATATATGTACACAATACCAAAAATATGCAGTAATAGCAATAGAAAGCAATGCAAGCAGTGTACAGTCACAATAGATTGCAATGAGAGCACATAGGTATAGGGGCAACACAAACCATATACTCCAAAAGTGGAATGCGAATCACGAATGGACCCCAAACCTATGTGACCTTGTAGAGGGTCGCTGGGACTGTAAGAAAACAGTGAGGGTTAGAAAAATAGCCCACCCCAAGACCCTAAAAAGTGGGTGCAAAGTGCACCTAAGTTCCCCAGAGAGCACAGAAGTCGTGATAGGGGAATTCTGCAAGGGAGACCAACACCAGCAATGCAACAACGATGGATTTCCGGACAAGAGTACCTGTGGAACAAGGGGACCAAGTCCAAAAGTCACGATCAAGTCGGGAGTGGGCAGATGCCCAGGAAATGCCAGCTGTGGGTGCAAAGAAGCTGCCACCGGATGGTAGAAGCTGTGGATTCTGCAAGAACGAAGAGGACTAGGAACTTCCCCTTTGGAGGATGGATGTCCCACGTCGTGAAGAAACTTGCAGAGGTGTTTCCGTGCAGAAAGACCGCAAACAAGCCTTGCTAGCTGCAAGGGTCGCGGTTAGGGTTTTTGGATGCTGCTGTGGCCCAGGAGTGACAAGGATGTCGCCAATTGCGTGAGGAGACAGAGGGAACACCCAGCAAGACAAGGAGCCCACTCAGAAGCAAGCAGCACCCGCAGAAGTGCCGGAACAGGCACTACAAAGAAGAGTGAACCTGAGCTCACCCGAAGTCACAAAGGAAGGTCCCACGACACCGGAGGACAACTCAGGAGGTCGTGCACTGCAGGTTAGAGTGTCGGGGATCCAGGCTTGGCTGTGCACAAAGGAAATCCTGGAAGAGTGCACAGGAGCCGGAGCAGCTGCAAATCACGCGGTACCCAGCAATGCAGTCTAGCGTGGGGAGGCAAGGACTTACCTCCACCAAACTTGGACTGAAGAGTCACTGGACTGTGGGAGTCACTTGGACAGAGTTGCTGAGTTTCAGGGACCATGCTCGTCGTGCTGAGAGGGGACCCAGCGGACCGGTGATGCAGTCTTTTGGTGCCTGCGGTTGCAGGGGGAAGATTCCGTCGACCCACGGGAGATTTCTTCGGAGCTTCTAGTGCAGAGAGGAGGCAGACTACCCCCACAGCATGCATCACCAGGAAAACAGTCGAGAAGGTGGCAGGATCAGCGATACAAGGTTGCAGTAGTCGTCTTTGCTACTTTGTTGCGGTTTTGCAGGCGTCCAGAGCAGTCAGCGGTCGACTCCTTGGCAGAAGGTGAAGAGAGAGATGCAGAGCAACTCTGATGAGCTCTTGCATTTGTTATCTAAAGAATTCCCCAAAGCAGAGACCCTAAATAGCCAGAAAAGGAGGTTTGGCTACTTAGGAAGGAGGATAGGCTAGCAACACAGGTAAGAGCCTATCAGAAGGAGTCTCTGACATCACCTGCTGGCACTGGCCACTCAGAGCAGTTCAGTGTGCCAGCAGCACCTCTATTTCCAAGATGGCAGAGGTCTGGTTCCACACTGGAGGAGCTCTGGGCACCTCCCAGGGGAGGTGCAGGTCAGGGGAGTGGTCACTCCCCTTTCCTTTGTCCAGTTTCGCGCCAGAGCAGGGCTGGGGGATCCCTGAACCGGTGTAGACTGGCTTATGCAGAGATGGGTACCATCTGTGCCCATCAAAGCATTTCCAGAGGCTGGGGGAGGCTACTCCTCCCCAGCCCTGACACCTTTTTCCAAAGGGAGAGGGTGTAACACCCTCTCTCTGAGGAAGTCCTTTGTTCTGCCTTCCTGGGCCAAGCCTGGCTCGACCCCAGGAGGGCAGAAACCTGTCTAAGGGGTTGGCAGCAGCAGCTGCAGTGAAACCCCAGGAAAGGTAGTTTGGCAGTACCCGGGTCTGTGCTAGAGGCTCGGGGGATGATGGAATTGTCTCCCCAATGCCAGAATGGCATTGGGGTGACAATTCCATGATCTTAGACATGTTACATGGCCATGTTCGGAGTTACCATTGTGACGCTATACATATGTCGTGACATATGTATAGTGCACACGTGTAATGGTGTCCCCGCACTCACAAAGACCGGGGAATTTGCCCTGATCAATGTGGGGGCACCTTGGCTAGTGCCAGGGTGCCCACACACTAAGGCCCTCATTCTGACCCTGGCGGTCTTTGACCGCCAGGGCGGAGGACCGCGGGAGCACCGCCGACAAGCCGGCGGTGCTTCAATGGGGATTCCGACCGCGGCGGTAAAGCCGCGGTCGGACCGGCACCACTGGCGGGGTCCCGCCAGTGTACCGCGGCCCCATTGAATCCTCCGCGGCGGCGCAGCTTGCTGCACCGCCGCGGGGATTCTGACCCCCCCTACCGCCATCCAGATCCCGGCGGTCGGACCGCCGAGATCCGGATGGCGGTAGGGGGGGTCGCGGGGCCCCTGGGGGCCCCTGCAGTGCCCATGCCACTGGCATGGGCATTGCAGGGGCCCCCGTAAGAGGGCCCCTACATGTATTTCACTGTCTGCTGCGCAGACAGTGAAATACGCGACGGGTGCAACTGCACCCGTCGCACAGCTTCCACTCCGCCGGCTCGATTCCGAGCCGGCTTCATCGTGGAAGCCTCTTTCCCGCTGGGCTGGCTGGCGGTCTGAACGAGACCGCCCGCCAGCCCAGCGGGAAAGTCAGAATTACCGCCGCGGTCTTTCGACCGCGGAACGGTAACCTGACGGCGGGACTTTGGCGGGCGGCCTCCGCCGCCCGCCAAGGTCAGAATGAGGGCCTAAGTAACTTAGCACCCAACCTTTACCAGGTAAAGGTTAGACATATAGGTGACTTATAAGTTACTTAAGTGCAGTGGTAAATGGCTGTGAAATAACGTGGACGTTATTTCACTCAGGCTGCAGTGGCAGGCCTGTGTAAGAATTGTCAGAGCTCCCTATGGGTGGCAAAAGAAATGCTGCAGCCCATAGGGATCTCCTGGAACCCCAATACCCTGGGTACCTCAGTACCATATACTAGGGAATTATAAGGGTGTTCCAGTATGCCAATGTGAATTGGTGAAATTGGTCACTAGCCTGTTAGTGACAATTTGTAAAGAGAGAGCATAACCACTGAGGTTCTGGTTAGCAGAGCCTCAGTGAGACAGTTAGGCATCACACAGGGAACACATACATATAGGCCACAAAATTATGAGCACTGGGGTCCTGACTAGCAGGGTCCCAGTGACACATAACAAACATACTGAAAACATAGGGTTTTCACTATGAGCACTGGGCCCTGGCTAGCAGGATCCCAGTGAGACAGTGAAAACACCCTGACATACACTCACAAACAGGCCAAAAGTGGGGGTAACAAGGCTAGAAAGAGGCTACTTTCTCACAGGCATCTATAGCTTTCCATCCCTACTTATAAACAACTGCATTAGGGGGAAACAAAGAGCAAGACCCTGGACCTGGGAGGCAATGACAGCAAAACCATGGACAGCTAGGAGAAGCCACCTGATATCTCTGATGGACTAGGGACATTCCAGCTGACTCCCAGGACTAGATTGTTCTCTACAGGGTCAGTGACACTGCCCATTTATGTTCCTTGAGGGCCAGTTGGGGGTAAATCTGGACTCCAATGTCAATCCAAGTGCCCTGCAAGACAACCAGGAGGCTATGGAGCTTGGGAGTGTGAGCAAAAGGGTTCCCAGCTGGCTAGTGGCAGAGGAGCTGTAAAACCTCTCAGCTGGCTAGTGGCAGAGGAGCTGTAAACCCCCCCCACCCACTCCAGAACAAGAGAAGCACCAGGAGCCAGGAAAGGAGAAGACGGGTGCAGGGAGGCAGCACAATCAGTTCCCTGCAAAACACATCCATTAGAGGCCAGTTGAAAATGACTGGAGCACACCATCAGGAATAAAATGAGCCCATCATCAAGTAAATTGGCCCAGTGGGGCCTGGGTTATGCACCATGGAAGGATGTGCCCATTTTAATATGCCATCCAAAGAAATGAAGCGTGAGGTGCTCCGCTCCACCTCCTCTAAACCCCCCTACAGTAGGCCAATGCCTGAGAGTCAGTGCATGATTAATAAAGTAATATGTCTAGGAAGTTTGGTGGGCATAAGGCACCCTCTCCCCTGGGACCATATTACCTGCTTAGGGCTGTTAATGTTATCCCGCACAACCCCTTCCTGAATGGCCAAAGACTGAGTACTCCTAGGAGAGGCCAAAACCCTGGGAGTGTAACTAGCATCTTTCCAGCATCCTGTGACTGTGTCTGCAGGGGGCGGGTGCACCAGTTTTCCATAACCCACCCGCATGGACCATATGTGGGGGAAGTAGGAGCGAGTGGCTCCTACATCTGCTGCTGGAGTGGTTAGGTGTGAGGGGGCTGGCGGGGCTTTTGGACTCCCCATGTGGTCTCCAAGATGAATAGAGACACTCGCCACATACAAAAATATCAAGAGTCTTCCAACCATGACGCAAGGCTGCAAGGAAGAAACAAAGCTGCAAAGTCTGCTAATAATAACTTATTGTTTTCTGCTGGAGCTTCCCATAATGCTCCATGAAGTATAATTTGAATATTCTTTTATTTCATGTGGTGCCCCGAAATAGGCAAGAATACCACCAACATATATCTGGAAGTGTTATGGAGGCTGCAGGAGGGTAAAAGCCCCAACATAGTTAGCTTATTGAGCCCCACCCCAAGTTTCAGGGTATATGGAATGGAAAATCTACATGCAAGGCTGGATTCATTTTCAATCAATTCAATTGGTGTTTTTAAAGCGTGCTACACACCCGTAGGGTCTCAAGGTGCTGTTGGGTAGGTCCTCAAGATTCAGTCGAAGAGTCAGGTCTTAAGGTCCTTCCTGAATTGAGATAGTGATGGCGACTGCCTGAGGTGGAGAGACAAGGTGTTACAACATTTTGCCGCAAGGTAGGTGAAGGATCTCCCTCCAGCCGAGGACTACCTTACACAGGGTACGGTGGTGAGCGACTGCTGAAAGGAGCGGAAAGGTCTGGCAGGGAAGTAGAAGGTGATGCAGTGGTTGAGTTACCTGGATCCAAGGTTGTGGAGTGTCTTTTAAGCATGTACGAGGAGCTTGCAGTTGATCCTCTTCTCAATGGGGAGCCAGTGGAACTCTCTCAAGTGTCCTGTGATGTGTTCTCGGTGGGGGATGTTCAGGATGAGTCTGGCCAAGGCGTTCTGGATTTGTTGTAGCTTACTCAGGTTCTTCTTAGTGGTTCCGGTATAGAGGGTGTTGCAGTATGCAAGTCTACTTGTGATCAGGGTGTGTTATACGGTCTTCCAGCAGTCGCATGGGATCCATCTGAAGAGGAGTCAGAGGGCGTGGAAACAGGTGGAGGCGACAGAGTTGACCTGCCGTGTCATGGTGAGTACTGAGTAGAGGACGACGCCAAGGTTGTGCGGCATGGTATGTAAGGGTGGAGGATCACCAGGAGTCATCCCAGGCTGAGGAGGAGGATCCCAGGATGAGAATGTTGGCGTCTGTTGTGTTGGGTGTGTTGATGAGTTGCTCCTCTGTGGTTTGGTTCCATTTCCTGTTGGGGGGACGGGCGGTGTTCATGTGACCTGTAGGTGTGGTGATGAAGAAATGGATGCAGTGGTGGTTGGTCCAGTGTAGTGGTGTTGGGTCGGCGATGGTGACGTTGCTGTTGGTGGAAAACATGGGGTCGAGTGTGTGTTCGGGGATATGCATTGATGAGGTGATGAATTGCTTGAGAACGATTGTGTCAAGGCTCTCGAGGAGCGAGGAGGTGTTGTGGTCATCAATGTGGAAGTTGAGATCTCCAAGAAGTATGTAGCTGATGGAGGCGAGTGCGTGGGGGGCTATGAAGTTGATGATGTAGTCGCTAAAGGCTGGGCGGGGCCGGGTGATCTGTAGATGAGGGTTCTGCGGATGGGGGCCTTCAGGGTGACGTGGACTTGGAAATGGAGGTACTCCATGAGGGGGGAGTGTTCCTGTGAGTTGATTGATAGGCAGAAGGTGGTCTTGTAGGTGATGGCTAGTCCGCCGCCTGGTCTGTAAGGTCGGTCTTTGCGGAGCAGTTTGTAGTCGCTGGGGATGGCGATGGTGATATCTAGTTCTGATGCTGTGTTTGTCCATGTTTAGGTGCGGAAGGCAATGTCCATTCGAGTGTAGTCTATCAGGCCTGCTTGTGAAGGGAGCGGATGGGGGCCTTCAGGGTGATGTGGACTTGGAAATGGAGATACTCCATGAGGGGGGAGTGTTCCTGTGAGTTGATTGATAGGCAGAAGGTGGTCTTGTAGGCGATGGCTAGTCCGCCGCCTGGTCTGTAAGGTCGGTCTTTGCGGAGCAGTTTGTAGTCGCTGGGGATGGCGATGGTGATATCTAGTTCTAATGCTGTGTTTGTCCATGTTTAGGTGCGGAAGGCAATGTCCATTCGAGTGTAGTCTATCAGGCCTGCTTGTGAAGGGAGCGGATGTTGAGGAGGATGCACTTGAGGTGATCTACATGGGTGTGCAACAGTTCTGCGGCTGTGGGTCTGGCGTTTGGAGTACGGAGAAGGTGTGGTGGCAGTTAAGGCAGGCAAAAAGTCCATGGGTGACTAGGGAAGCGAGGAGGCAGGTGGTCGAACGTCCTGAGTTCAGTGCCCAGAGAGTTTCAGTGTCGTATTGGTGGATGGTGTGAGAACTAAGGTCTGTGGTGCTGGGCATGGTCCAAGTGCGGACGGGATTGCCTATGGTGTGCTTTCGACGCGCCAGCGGCGCAGCCACACAGCAGCCACCCTTAAGAAGGGGAGGGAGGGGTGAGGGATTAGTCAGCTGGGAGGCAGGAGGGTGGGAAAGCACATGGAGGGCGGGGCCACAGGGGCAGCAGTGGCAGGAAGGGAAGCGCAGTAACGGCAAAGGGGCAGAGCGCCAAAAACAGGAACAAGTGAAAACGTGCAAAAAGAGAGAGAAACAATAAAAAGGAGTCAAAGGAGGAAAGACAGAAAAACAGACAGACACAGATGGCCACTAGGCCACCAGGGATGAGGTGCAGGCGGGCCTCAAACACAGAGCCGGCAGGCTCTGTCAGGCACACACAAGCGGCAGCAACAGCAGGGGCCACGGAGGAGGGAGCGACAGACGCTGACCAGAAATTTTAAAACACTCCTCGAGCTGGAGCTTTTGCTATTAAGCTCCGGAGAGCAAGGACCTCTAGTGGCTGTTCCTATTGCTCTATTATTTCAACTGAAGTAAAAGTAATACTTTAACACATGGTTAATGTTGTTTCAAATACAAATGCTTTATATAGCATTTTATTTACAAGCCCTGCAATGCTTATTGATCATGAACGCATAATCCTAGTATTTGAATATTGACCTATATTTAATGTGGTGACCCCTTGTCAAAGCCAATAGCTTTGCCTTGTCTGTTTATATGGTGACCCCTTGAAGACGCTAATAGGCTTGGCTTATATAATGATGTGTTGATCCCACTGACAAAGCCAATAGGCCTGATTTTTTTTAAATGACACCCCCTATATTGTGACATGGGATCTGGCATAAATGGGGGAGGAGGGTATTGTGGTTATGGGGTCATAACCTATTAGGGGTTAAATGTGATGTCAGAATGTCACCAAAAGTATTTCTATCTCTCTTATGTATATACTTGTAAATTAATGCATAGTTGTTAGACCTCACAGCCTTTGGGTGGTCTTCCCCAAAACCTTTTGCCTGGTTTGCTTTATTTTTTGCTGATCTGTTTTTGTTGCCTTAGGACGCTGGGCACTTTACCACTGCTAACCAGTGCATGTGCTCACTCCACTAAAATATAGTAACATTGGTGTAACCACAATTGGCATATTTAATTTACTTATAAGTCCCTAGTAATGTGCACTATATGTGCCTTGGGCCTGTACATTAAATGCTACTAGTGGGCCTGCAGCACTGATTGTTCCACCCACTTAAGTAGTTCTTTAATCATGTGTCAGGCCTGCCACTGCAGAGCCTGTATGTGCAGATTCACTGTCACGTCAACTTGGCATTTAAAACCTCTTGTCAAGCCTTAAACTCCCAAATTTGTTTTTCACTACTGTGAGGCCTACGCCTCTCAAAGGATAAAATTGGACTTTGCTTAATACATTTATTAAGTGTAATTCCTGATTGAGAAGGGGTAGGACTGTTGTGTTTGGTACTTATGGACTTGCAATAATAAATCCTCTTTAATGGTAAAGTTGGATATATGATTACAGCTTTAAAAATGCCACTTTTAGAAAGTTGACATTTGTTGGAAATGGCCCTCTCTACAGAGTGGCCTCCAAATTGTTTGCCTTCCCCATCCTACTTTGTGGTGGATCTTTGCTTATTGGCCTTAAGACTTTGTGCACTCTACCCCTGCTAACCAGTGCTAAAGTGATTGTACTCCATTCCCTAAAACACAGTTGTTCTTGTAGGAGGCTGGCCTTTTATGTACTGTGAAAAACGTTGTACACTGTGCAGAGGATCCGGGCAACCACATGTTGGTTTACAGAGGGAAAAACTAGACCACCTATTGTTTTAATTTTTATGGTAGCTTGGTCAAGCAGTTAGGCAAATATTGGAGAAGTGCAAAGCATTTGCTGAACTCACAGTATGAATAAATGAAAACACTCAAAAGAATAACTCAAGACCAATTTACAAAAATACCTCAGATTTTTATAAATTATTTAAAAGCAAGATCATCAAAATCAGGTAAGTACTTTTTAAGTTATGAACTTTTAAAGTTTAGAAAATGTCTCAGTTCTGTGCATACAAAATCAGGCAATGTGTTTACCAATGTCTACTCTCGCCCTGTGAACCGGCCAGAGAAGTTCGAGAAGCTTCCGGTTTCAGGAGGAGCAGCTGCAGAAACTCTTTGAAGTTGGTGCAAGGCCACTGCAGGGGACCTCTTGAAAAAGCACTGCACAGGTGGACTTCAAGCTGAGTCCGGTGGGATCCCTTGGAGTGTTGCTGTCTCAAGGGGTGAGGGACCCTCAGAACACAGCTGCATCTTTGGTGGAGAGCACAGACTGGCCGGGTGCAGAGCGAATCAGTAAGCCAAGAGTTGTGCGCAAAGGTACCCTTGGAAGACGGAGGTGGGTCACTTTGAGGGTCGCTTTCAGGTCAGCAGGGTAACTCTGGTGGAAGGTTGTGGTGGTTTCTGAAGTCCCTTGACAGGGGCTTACTCCTGGTCTTTTTGCAGTCTGGAGTATACTGTCCTTCTGGGTTTCTGACGTTGGGGGTCCAGTAGCCCTGCCTATTGTACAATTCAGCCACTTGTGGCCACAATGCCACTAAACTTGGCACACTCACAGAGTTTGTCCTTCAGGTGTGCCGGGTGAAATTCGGTCTGGCTGCGGTGTCTGATTCCTAGGTCAGCAGCTGGTCAGTGGACTGGACTTCACAGGCTTTTGGGTCTTTGATATAAAAGAGTGATGCATTCACTCTGAAGGGAGATCTTCAGCAATTTTTAGAAGAGTGGGGGTCCTCTGTGGGTTTTTTGTAGTCTGTCTGATGTCCGAGCAACCCATCAGTAGCAATTGTGGACCCCAGGGTACAGCAGGCGGGGTTTGGCACCTTTCTTGATGCTGTAGGATTTAGGCCCATATCTATACTTTTTGGCGCAAACCTGCGCTAACGCAGGTCTGCATCAAAAAGGAATGCCGCTAAGGCCCTATTAGCATTCTTGTGAAGGACGCTAACAGGGCAGAGGAGGCATAGGGTGAACCGGGGCTTGTGTGCCAAATTATGGCGCTACACTGTTTAGAGGCAAAACAATTGCTTCTAGGCAGTGTAGCGCCATTTTCTGGTGCACAAGCCCCATTGAAATGGCTCCTGTCTTAGTAAAGACAAAAGCCATGCCCACCATCCCAATGGCCATGACAAGGGGACAAATGTCCCCAGGGCATGGCCATTGGGGCGAGCGCCGTGCAGCATCCACAAAGGGCAACTCATTAGCAGCTTATCGTTGCAAACGCACACTCAACGCGCATGTCTGGTAATGAGCCCACAGCGAGAACATCCACAGGTCAGCGTCCAATGAAAGGAAGCGCTGCGTAGAAAGACAAACTTTCAGTGCATGTTCGAACGAGCACCAGAGGCATCGAAACTCGGGCTGCACACAACCTGAAACCGGTCTGAATGACAGGACCAGTCACACTCCAATTGCTCCAGGAGTGATACTCCAAAGTACTGATTCATGCGTTCACGACACAGCTGCGCTGGTGGAAGCACTTTCAGTCCTCCTTATTGCGGCGGGACAGGCATTGCGCAGAAAAAGTAGCAATACCAAAATGCCACCTATTATAGCCAATGTTATGGGAGATCCCCCGTAATTATTGAAGAATTTTGAGTGGATGGCTGAAGGTATTAAGCCGAATATAGAGGAGAAGGTGTTAACGAAACCAGAACCAACAGCCTTAAAGAAGTTTGTGATTCCAGTAGTACTGGACCCATTAAATATTCTTCCCACAAGCTCACCAAAGTGTCTCAGAAAGTTAGTACTTAAAAGGGACTGTAGCTCTGCTGATGACCTTGCAACCTGAAGCGCATACATTTCACGTGCAGATGTGAGTGCCACATGTTTTTGAAACAAGAAAGCCTTGTGTCTGTTCAACTTGTCAAAATTCACATTTGAAGTAGCAATATGGGGCCAAATCTCAGCTAATTCCCTTTGTTGTGTAGGAAGAAAAAGTATGTTCCTGCAGCATGTAACAATCTTAGAGACCAAAACGACATAAACTATTCTGGCTCAGATCCCACAACAGTTTTCACTATTGAGGAGGACATAGCTGCCATTCGAGAGCACCTGGAACTCAGGTCTAATCACGGGGACTGGGACTTCCTTCAGATAACAAGCCTAGTTCGCTGCCGAGGCGTTACACTCCAAGGACAGCTGTCTACAAACCATCGAATGGCTGACAGAAGTCTCACATTCACTACCACTAAGAAAGACCTCTTTCATGCCATTGATACATTTGTATGAGAAGGGCAGCTCCTACACCGCATGGATGTACCTTTATCTTAGCCTTTCATATCTGCCTACTGGAATGTGTTTTAGGCAGGACATGAATTGAAGTGTTGAATTATGACCCAGTGTATTAACCACTTAGCAGGTGGTATTTCAGCCACACTAAAAGGCAACTTTTCTAATTTTTCAATATTTAACATGACATAAGACACTTCCTTCTTAGCCATTAGTTGTTGTCGCGTTAAATTAAATGTGGAAAATATATACCTTGCGCTAACGTATTGCCAGGGAACGCAACCTGCCTTCAGTGTTTGTAGTGCCCAACCCAACTGCATAATGGAACTTAATTGACTCTGTCCATGATATAAAGAGGACATATCATTTTGTATTATGTTTATTGCAGAATAAACAATGTTGTTTAAGGTGGATATTCATTTAGACAGAGTATTAATCCCATTATCTACAACAGCTAATGCCTTCTGTAAGTTTTCCTGATCTATTTGCCTTAACTGGGCAGCAGCTTCTTGTTTAGAAAGCTTCCAAATTTCATTATAAACTGTGTATAATGTGCGCTTTCTGCAATGTTTTCAGGGGCCTAACAGGAAATCTTGTAAGTCAGTGTTATTAGACAGGAGACTGAGGTGATCTCTAACAGCACCTAGTGAGGAACTCTTCAACCATTGCTGGCATAGTTTCCCTACACTGTAGTTTGTTACTATAACTGCATGATCAGATGACACAGAGCGAGGGTCAGGCCTACTTGTTCTAAAACCCCCGTGGAGTTTATAAAACATTTAGGACACCCATTGGTGTCTATTGGCCACAATAATCACCCGCCAGGACATGAAAGTTAAGCATCAAATGTGCCATTCTGGACCCATTCATCGAGCTGATCTTCAGTTGCATTTATATACTTTTGCCATTTGTAAAATTTTTGCAAGGACAGGAATACTGGGCACATTCAATTCCCTAATTTTTGCTAAGCCTAAACAGCTTGTCTGTTGTACAGTTTCATTTAAAAATGATCATTTGAACAGGTATCAGGCATGCTCTAAATAAAAGTTCCTTCCCCCTTATTTGCCAATTCTTTGTTCCCCATATACTTTTTAAGTGAATCATCGTCAGCCAATATTCATAGCCTTCTATCGCCAACTGGGAAACAAAGGAATCTGAATAAATGAATCTTGTATCTGTCAACAATATATGTATATTTTCCGTCAATGGCAATTTGAAATAATATGACTCAGCATTTTTAACATTGTGCCCAGAAAAATATAAACAAATTTCAGAATATGTTTTAGAACTCTCTTGTGGTGGAGTTGGACAATGTTCCCATTGTGTGTAATTAAAAATAGTCTTTGGGCTACTCACTCTGTGGATGAAATGGTGTCCATAATAATTATAGCAAAACATGTCACCATAATTCTCTTTAGATTGATAAATATCCTCACTTTCAAATACAGTAAAATACTGCAATTCAGTCATCATAGAATCAACTGTTTTTACATCGCCGTCATCAGAAACAACTTCGGGTATTATTACATTGGTTATTGAAAGTTTAAACACATATGGTATTTGAATGACCTCCTTGGGGCCGTATATATCAAATTTGACTTTATCCCAAACAATATCATCAGGAATTGATATAGCGGAAATGTTCACTAAAGACAAGGCTCTGCAGACCTTGTGAGAAGAAAAATTAGGGTTTTAGGACCTCATCCACCAGTTCAACTGTTGATCTTTCAGGAAGATAATGACCATGTATTAATAGAAAGAATGTTATGACAATCCAAAGGAGGAAAGCTAATATAGTCAAAGAAGCCACAGATAGTTCCATGGGAGAAGAAAGTAATTTGTTTTAAGACAGTTTATCAGCTTATGTGTTTTTGGCAGTTCAGATGTAGAAGAGGCAAATGAATCAGAGAAAGTGCCATTGATGTCTGCAAAGTATCCAGAAGCAATTTGTGCAAAAGCTGGAGCCTTATTCGTAGAAGGAGAACTGGTAGGGGTCTCCCTCGGTTGTTAACAGTAAATGATGTCATCCGTCTGTATAGAAGTTGTGTCAAATCGATCAGTAATTTCTATATCGTTTGTTGTAAGAGATGTTAGTGGAACTAATGAAAAATAATTTTCCACCATCCCGAAGCCCGGAGAGGAGTCAGTGTTGCTGCTCAAAACTTGTATAGGGACATCTGAGCGAATAGTGAAAGGGATTTGGGAACTACTGGCTGCTCCTCTTGGTCTGCTGTGCAGGATCGGCCACATGGTATAACTTAACATTGTCAATAGATACAAAGCGGTTTTCTCTAGCGCCAGGCAACGGAGGTAGAATGACAGTTCTGGTACTATGTATTCCCGGGACTGGGACTGGTGCACAATAAGAAGGACCAAACTCCTTTTTCACAGCAACTTGTAGATCCCCAACCTTTGGAATCCAGCCGGTAGATGTTATTGGTACATCCTTAATTCCTGAGGAGGCAGCACTGGCAGAAGCGTTGTCGTCACAGAACTGTTGTAATTCCTGCAAGAGAGTGACATGTTTATTTATGTCAAAAGGTGTTTCTGTCGCCTCCACGCCTGGACCATCTAGATCTGGAACATACATTTGAGTTTCAAACAGGCACTCGTATGAAGTACGACCCCCCAGGGACCTTCTAGGCAGATTATTAAACTAAATTATTATCCAACTAACTAGCAGTGCCTCATCTTCACCCAAGAGTAGGGATGATTGGGCAACCAAGCGCATGACACAATTGACTCCTCAGGGAAATCATGGTCACTCAGATCTCGTCCGTTTCTCTTTGTTACATTAGTCTCATATATACAAGGACAATCAGCGGCAGAATAGAGTTCAATAAGGTTTTATTGAAGTAACTGCATCTTAGATAATAAAGCATGTAATGCAATAACTAGGATGATGAAGCATGAGAGGATTAAAATTGTGACACGGGGAGTGAAACATAAAAATAATGCTACCATAGTGTCACTAGAGTCATTAAAATAGCTCCTACCTATACTATGTTAGAGCACAGCATGTTAAGCTCTAATTCTGACTTTCAGGTTCCCCGGGAAGACATCATTCCTCATACCTGAGCAAGAGGCATGTAGTCAACATAAGCAGCTGCAGCGGAGCACTCAGCAATCAGCATACAGTCGCAGTCATGTGGCTGGAATCTCCCTCTAATGTACATGTGTCAAAGTATTGTTTTTATAATAAAACAACTGATGTTGCATGAAAGGATCCCCATGTAAGAGTGTGTATGATTCTATGAACACTAGAGACAAAGCTTTACCACATTTGCCGGCACCTATCTTACTACAGCCTTGAGAAAAGCACAGAGTGAAAGAAATGTCTTCTTTAAGAAGACAGTGCTGGCCTAGGCAAAGAGAAAAGCACAGAGTGAAAGAAATGTCTTGTTTAAGAAGACAGTGCTGGCCTAGGCAAAGAACAGCTAGATAGAGAAAATAAAACAAGACTGCAAATGTGGCTATTGTTAAAATAATAAAACAAAGTTGGATAAAATATATCAAGGTCAAAGTGCACAGCGGCAAGCCTAGTTTCCTAAAATAACGTGTATGAAGCTATAGCTAAGATGGCTACACAACAGGCCCTGCCACCACACAATAGGCTTAACAGCCCTGTATTGTCAAGGCAGCCAGCTAGAAGCCAGGGCGGGGAAGGCAGGAAACTCTTGGAACTTCAAGAACACTTCTAGAAACATCTCCCAACTTATAGAAGCAGGGTCCAGGACATACAAAGAAGGCTCTCAACCCAACTGTTCAGTTCACTACTAGACCAGTGGAAGGACTCTCAGAGGACTCCCTGCAGCTGTGATCTGCTGTGCATGCT
The DNA here is from genome assembly GCF_031143425.1 of Pleurodeles waltl. Classification (NCBI taxonomy): domain Eukaryota; kingdom Metazoa; phylum Chordata; class Amphibia; order Caudata; family Salamandridae; genus Pleurodeles; species Pleurodeles waltl. The sequence continues at coordinate 1,080,968,959 of NC_090437.1, read as the reverse complement.
GCTGTGCATTCTGCCAGACTGCTGCTGTATCTGCAAGGACTGCTTTGCTGCCTGGAGCGCTTGTTTTGAAGCCAGCCCTGCATTTTCACCTGCACCCAGCACTTAAGAAGTGACTCCAAGGGCTAGTTTAGATGCCTCCTGTTTAGAGCCACAGGGACATAACAGACTCCCACCATTTTGAACCCACACCTGGACCCAGCCTGAGTGAGTCTCGAGCCCCCAAGAGGTTTCCATCCACTCCTGGACCCTTGGTTGTTGAGCTAAAGGTGCCCAGGTGGCCATTTTCTAAAACTGAGGACTTAATATTTTGAACCTTAAACTTTAAAAAGTCATAGCTCTGGTTCTACTAATTGGGTTTTTATCATTTTCCTGTCAAGTAATTTATTTAAAATTTCTCTAGTTTTCTTGTGTTGCGTTTTCACTTTATTACTGTTTGTAGGCTGCAGGAACACTTAGCACATTGCATCTAAGTTTAGCTTGACTGTGTTTTGTGCCAAGCTACCCCGGGTTAAGTGCAGGCTACTTTAGTGACTTTTTGTGGTTCACCCTGCAAGGGATTGTGGCTGTTGGTCGGCCAGGACTCAAAACCCAATCAACCAGCAGCCTAATTTCTCACAGCATTTCCCTGCTCTTAACCTAATCCCAGTGTGCCTGCTGCCTGCCTCCAATACACATCTGGGTTGGGTGACAGCTGGGTTTGGTGCATTCCCTCCAGACAATCACACACAAAGGGAGCTAAGGTGTGCCATTTACATCCTGATGGGCCCTAACCAGGCTGGAGGTCCTTTCTGAGCTAGCTCGGAGGGAGTAGAAAACGCTTGCATCTGAATAGGGATGTGCCTGCCCCCACACAATGAGCTGTCTACCCCCCTGTGGTTTGTCTGGAGCCAGGGGAGGAACAGGGGCACCTGTGAACACCTCAAATCCCCTCTTTGATGTCACTCCCACTTCAAAGGCACCACTGGGTATAAGAACTGGACTTCTGACCCTACCAGATCAGTACACTTCTGGACTGCTATGCTGCTGAAAGGACTGCACTATGTTGGAACTCTGCTGAACTTTGCTAGACTGCTGTTTGCTAGACTCTTACTTTGCTGTGCCTTTCCTTCTGCCTGTTGCCCTCCTATTCTAGGCATGAGAAGGACTGGACCAGTATCTCTTCATACCTAGGACCAAGTGACTCCAAGGGCTTGGTGGCTTCCCTCATTTTCAGATGTCTCAGGGACATCAAAGACTTCACTCACCTCTGCTACAGCTTCTGGACTCTGCCAACTGTGAGTCCTACCCTGCCAAGTGGTGGCAATCAAGTCCTGAGCCCTTAGAAGTGGGTTCTGCAGCTGTGTTCTGAGAAAATTCATGCACCATTGTCACTTCGCAGATTGGAATCGTTGTATCTCTCTTCTGCACTGACATATCACTGCTGCGCTAAGAACGAGCTGTTCGCATTGCCGATTGGGTGGCTCAGGATTGACACATCACCATCTGCCCGTCACATCACCTTTGCTTCGCCGGCTGCAAGGCTCAATGCCTCAATGCCTCATCCCTGTTCAGAAATCGTCAACTGCATGGCTTAATAATAGTGCTTCACCGGACTCTGCTCCTTGCATCGGATTTTGGCTGTCAATGTGACCCTCCATTCAAGGTACTGTTTCAGTGGGGCAAGTTTGGTCCCTGTAGCCAGCATGCACTCCATTGTTGTCAGCCTGAACTTTGGATTTACTCCGGTCTAGTGCAGCCAGATAACCCCAGTTGGCGCTTTAAGCTTTTAAGCGCTATAATTGCAGATATTCTTTAAAAAATTCATATCTCAACTACTTATTTGAGTTTTGTCTTTTTGGTCTTGTTTGTTCATTAATGTAGATCTATTTTTCTAACTTGGTGTGGATCATTTTTGTGTGGTGTTTTCAGTTTTACTGTTTTAAGTCTTGAACAAATACTTTACACATTGCCTCTTAAATTAAGCCTGTCTGCTCCATGTCAAGCTACCAAGGGGTGAGCACAGGTTAATTTAAGGTGTGCATCTGACTCACCCTGACTGCAAACGTCTGCCAACTAGCAACCCAATTTTTAACAATAGTATTTACAATTGTATGTATGCAGTAAATTTACTGATCTCTTTTTAAGAAAAAGCGTTGACTTTGACAATCATTTATTGAGTGTTGTTGTTGTGTGCCAGTGAATGGAGATTACTAGCCCAAACGCCCTGCCCTGAGTAATCCCTGGACTGCTCTGTTTGTTACCCTGGGAGAGTCAAGTGCTACAATGGGGTTCTTGGTTTTTAGTAGGAGACAATTGTAGACCTATTGAAGGACTCACATCTTGCTGAAATAATAACCCAATCGCTTACAGTTACTAATGCAATGATTCACTTTTATCTTTGTCATTATTAATAAAATAATGTATGATTTCAAACGTTGTGTGCTTAAGTCGTTTTACTACTTTGGCAGAGCTGCAAACAGCCTTGGGACCCAAGAACAGCAGTCCCTACAATACAAATGCCCCATAGCATTTCAGTTCCAAGAGTCACCAATACAAATCATTGGGCGACTTAGGATGACATGGCATGTTTTCAAATAAAGATGGAGAGTGGGTGGAGGGGGCTGAACTCCTTGCATTCTCCAGAACACATTCAAATATATTTGTTGGGTCCCTGCCATTGCTGGGGATACTACAATACAGATTATGCATATTTTCTGGGATACCATAATGCCTTATGTGGGCAAGCTCTCACTCAACTGTTCAGCCTGCATTGCTGCCTTTGATGTAACATGGGCCGTGTCCTTTGTTTGCCTTTTTTCAAAATTTGTCTATTTGCCTCCAGGGGTCCCTCTCCCCCAGGTCTTTCCATCTACTATTTCCAAGAGGGTGTAATGGGCCAGCACAACTGGCTTAAGAGAGGCAGACCTGCTGAGTCCCATTCAGTTCAAGTCCAGGGGTTCCCGCACACCTCAAAGGGTTCCAGTCTTCTTTCGAGTCCTGCAAAATCAATTTTCTCTCTCTTTCTCTCCCCTGTGAAGGTATTTAAGTTGGAGTGAAGAGTTCCTGAAGATAAGACCTTCTGCCTAATCCTAGGTGACACATCATAAACATAATTCTAGTTAGGGAGCTGCCTCGGATAATTATGAAAAACTTGAGATGCTGTAAGGATGAAGATATAGCAGGTCCAACAAATGTAACATTAACTGTGCACATAAGATACTTGTTTACTATAATATTGATGCATCAACCCAGTCTCTAGTTCTATGGTGAAACTGTACTCTGACACAGATATCACCGATAAGGTACAGTATGTACACTGTTCAGTAAATCACTATAAACAGACATACGAAAACTATGAATGCCCACTCACATCCAAAGGCCCACACAGGTTTGCACAAATCCATGAAGGATTCCCTCTGCAACACACTACCTGGAAAATATACCGGGTTGAGTTGGTCGATGCTCCAACTTGCTCAGCCAGCACACAAATGCACGTGCACATGTTCACATGCAACCACTCCGTAGCCTATCAGCAGCAGGCTGTATCTTATAAAACGGACACTGGTGGCTACACTCCAAATCCAGTTTAACACAGCATACAGGGAGTGAGACCCAGTTAGTGAGACACACAGCAGAAATCCAAAAACAGGGTAGTCCAAAAAGCAAACATCCAGGAAAGTTAAATAGGACAGAACCCATTTCTCACTGGACCAACTTTTTTAAGTCAAGCACTGGTACCAATGTATTCGATAATTGAGGTTTGAATTTTTTAATCTTGCTTTTTTGCAATGTATAATACATGCTCTTATCATCACAATCACAAATTTTTCTGAGAGATTGAACCATAAATGGGTAAGGGAAACCTTAGTGCTCATGCAGATCCAAGTGAAACAGAAGCAACAGAACTCAGCAGCTTTACCAGGCTATGCTGCATACGGCTGCATTGAAGCCCGAGGCATTCCAAATGCGTCCAAAAATGCATCCTATTTTGGAATATATTGATCAGGGATTGAACACAATACACAAGTAAACAATTATGCACATCGAAGCAATGAGAAAAACAATCCTAAGGGTAGAATAGGCTCCACTAACTTGTAGTATATTTTCTATACGTAACAGCAAATGTTTATGTTGAATTTTTCTTCATGTATTAGAATATTGTTTTATGCACTATTATATACTGCGTTACTTAACAAACCAGCGTGTGGAGAGGCGAACTGTAACAAAGTGAACTGCAACTCAGTGACCCAGATGTAAAAAAAAAGAGAACGTAACCTAGAAAACAAATTTTGCATAATTTATATATTCCCTAACTTCTGAGGTATGAATGTACGGAACATCCTATAAATGGTTGGAAGGAAATTTAAAAAATGATTCCACCACCTGAGGGTCTTATGTAAGAATAAAATTGCGTGTTCATGTGCGCTTAACATTCCAAAGTGCATTTTACACTGATACAGTTTAAATGAACAGACTCTGAAATGTTCCTGTTAGAACATCTACGATCATAACAGTAGACATGACTGATTTGTACACTCTGGTATGAGAAAATTGGATTCCCAAAACTGGAGAATACATTTATTAACACAACGATATGCAGCACCTTCAGATACCACTGGCATTACATGACGCAGGTCCCTCATGTGACATAATCACTATGCTATAGAGGACGATGATAGTGCTGAACATGTCTCTTTCTTTTGGGATAATCTGAAAGTAGATTTTTTTTATTAAAGTTCTTTAACTGGATCAATATTTGATGACTCGAAAAACCACCTCTGTGCACAGATTGCTAGCTGAATGTCATCTGTGCCTCTGGAGCGGAGACCTGCGTTTCTATAATGGTAGCTCCACGCCTTGCCAAGCCCTTGGGACAGGGCCTCGTTAACATGGCCAGCACACCGCCTTGCGTGCTGGCTTCCTGCTGCTCTCCGCGTGGCGATTTCGCGAATCATACATTTCTGTCACTCAAGCGCAACAAATGCTGCATTATTTGGGAGAATCCCCGGGCGTGAAAAGGGCTTTGCTATCAGAAGATGGTGTGGTGATAGGGAGCGAAAGAACAGAGGCTCCTTCATGCAACGTTCTCCGGCAAGATAAGGCCGCTCACTCTTTTAATGTAACTACATTAACCAAATGCAATCAAGGTTCACAAGAAAAAGATGCATTGTAGGAATGAAAAATGGTCAGACATACTTCAGCAATGCACTGTGGCCGCGATAATAACATTCCATGTGTCACGTAGCACTGACATGTAATGTAGAATTTGCATAACTACCCCCAAAAAGTGTCATTAGATGCTAAGGAAAGGCAACTGTATTTTCCAGCTATAACCTTCTTATGACAAACGACAAACAGTTTCAAATATCTGGAGAACATTTCACTGAACACAAAGGGGAATGCAAAAGCTTATCGGGAAATAATTCAGTGACAGCTGTTTTAGTGTAAAAGGTCATTTATTAGGACAGGATTGCATAAGCAACATAACCATTCACTTTTAAACGTAACCGTAACTTTAATAACGCCCTCCCTTTAACATCTCCTCGCTCATCCTTCCCATTCAAACCCTTATTTCGTTTCCATTCCCCTACGCACTCCCCTTTTCCTTTCATGCCCCATTTGGTTTGTGCGTACCCCCACTCAGAGCCTTCACCTGCTTGTTTATTCCCTGGAAGGGTGGCCAAGCCCGCATCTGACTCACCACCCTCCCCCATCTACTGCCAACCAGCACAAACCCATTTGGCGTTTTGCTGCCCCACCCCCCCCAAAGGCCACGCTACTGCAGCCAGAACTTCTCATCTCTTGTTTGTAACCCACAAATTCTCTCCCCACAACTCCTCAACCAGCAGTTTCAGATCTGTCAGATAATATGCATTTCCCAGTGTGAACACCATCGTCTCTGAATAGTGCTACCTCCTGCTCTTTAATGTTCTTGTGTTTCAGTATTTTTATCCCTTGGAATGTTCTTGTGTTTCAGTATTTTTATCCCTTGGGCCCAGCAAAAAACCCTCATCGCTCTGTTAGGTTTCCTTCGAGCCCGCTCCATGGCTCCATACTTTACTGCCCCTCTCCACACTCTACGGGGAACAAATTCTGTCCACACCAAGCATGTACCATCCAGTTTTTGTTTGAGAATCTCCAAGTCTCTCTGCATGTGCTGCAGTAGCGTGAGTCCTGATAATTTAATCAGATAATTCTCTCCCAAATGGATGATTAACAAATCCGGACATCCACAGTTCAATAAGTTAGCAGTGATGAAAGGAAGCAGGTTACCCCACCGCATGCCGCTCTTTCCCCACCATAGCACCTCGTGCCGCCTGCTGGATAGTCCCAGGGCCCAACCATATATCTGTTTCTCTGCGAACTTCGCTGCCCAGTGGACAAATGAATGGCCAACCAGCCATGTAACCGTCTTGCCCTGCGATGTACCAAACGCATCTCCTGCAATGGAAAAATAACTGTAACATGTGTTTTAAATATCAACCCCCCCCCGCCTAAGAAAAAACCCTGCAGCTGTCCCTCCTCACATCTCAGGGTCTAACGTATCGTTCACAACACCTTTATCTCCAGCGGCCTATCGCCCTGATCTTTGCCCAGTCCCAAACCAAATGCGCCGCACCCGTAACTGCCCCAATCCTAAACGAATGCGTGCCAAAATCCATGGCCCGGCGGCCCACACGTCCCAATGCCATCCTCAATACTCGTAAAAGCTGAAAACTGCTGAGCTTGGACCCTGTTCTGTGCACAAAAACCCCGGCATCCCTGTCCGACATACTGTACATGAGGCTTGAAACTTGCTCCATTCCGTAACTGGGCAGGCCAACACGTTGCCCCCTTTCTCTAACCATACCCACTTTCCCTTGCCTAGCTGGTCGGTTTTCGATCGTCTAAGCCAGATCCCCAATCGATCGCCGTGCACGCACACCTCCCTGTAGCGTATCCCAACCGCTGCCACAACACCCAACAACTCTGACACTCGAAAAGCTCCCAAAAAAATCCACACCATGCATAAGCAGAAAAGTGCTAGCTCATATTCGTCTACGCAACATACCAGCAGAACGTGTAACAACTCTAGTAACAAATCAAAATCGATGGGTTCCCTGGCCGCTCTACCCTCTACCGCTCTGATTCTGCCCCAACCTTTTAACATTCTTCCCAAAAGATCGTTTCTTGCCGGGTCGTGATCAAAAAACAATTTCCCATAAAACGATACACCTGACAGTTTTCCCCCGATAGTAGCTGCTGATAAACCTTTCTGAATCATGCACAGCACGAAGCGCAACACCCGATGCTCTAGCTGCTTATCACTCTGTCCCCAAAATTTTCCTGCAAACCGCTCAAAAAACTGAAAATCCAACCAGGCCAGCCGATAACTTCGCCGAGTGGATTCCGCTAAAGACATCTCCACCAGCCCTGTGATCATCATGCCCCCCATTCCCAAATGTCTGCCGGGACCGATGTCTTGGTCTGTTCTGCTCCTGGCGCCAGGTTGCGGAAACGCTGCCACTGTGAATGAGACAGGGAATCCGCAATCTCGTTGAAAACTCCCGGTATATGGACAGCTTTAAAAATCACATTCAGAGATAAGCACTGCAACATAAATCGGCGCAACAAGCCCAAAACCCTCAAATCCCTCGCCTTCTGTCTGTTCACCAGCTCCACGACAGCCATGTTGTCGATTCTGAATAAGACTGTCCTATTTGCTAACTCGTGTCCCCATACTGCCATGGCCACCAGAAGGGGAAAAAATTCCAGAAAAGCAATACTCCTCCCTTGTTGTAACCAAAGTGCTGGCCACGCCTCTGCGCACCATCTGCCATCCCAGAAAATCCCAAAACCATGTGCTCCAGCCGCATCCGAAAATATCTGCACCTGCCATACTGTCTCTTCCTCACAGAACCACATGGATACCCCATTGAATTGTTTCAGAAATGTTTCCCACACCCTAACATCTTCTCTGAGCCCCATTGACACTCTTATTCTGTGGTGTGGCAAAACTGCGCCTGACATGGACAACCCTAATCGCCTGCAAAACGTTCTCCCCCCCGACTGTCCTGCAAGCAAAATTAAGGTACCCCAACAGCTTCTGTGCTGTTTGCAAATCGATTTTTCGTGACTCCTTCACCATGACCAAGAAAACCAGCATCTCCGTTACTTTCTGCGCCAGTAATCTGTCCGTCATTGTACTGGAGTCTAACTCAATACCCAGGAAGATTAGAACCGATGAGGGGCCTTCGGTCTTTTCGGGTGCCAACGGCACTCCCATCTGATGTGCCATGTCCTGAAAATTTGTCAGGGCCTTCCGGCACTCCCCCAAATCCTTCCTTCCTACAAAGAGGAAATCATCCAAGTAATGGGTCACCGCATAATGCCCACTGCTCTTGACAAAAACCCACTGCATGAAGGTGCTAAAGGCTTCAAACAAGGCGCATGAAATCGCGCAACCCATGGGCAGGACCCTGTCCACATAGATTGCTCCTTCAAACTGCATCCCTAGCAAATCAAAGTCCCCTGGGTGTATCGGCAATAGCCTGAAAGCTGATTGTATATCGCATTTTGCCAGTTCTGCCCCATGGCCACACACCCTGACCAGTTTTATAGCATCATCCACCGATGCATACACCACTCTGGTGTCCTCTGCTGCAATGAAATCGTTAACAGATGTGCCCTCCGGCCATGAGAGGTGATGGATCAACCTGAACTCCCCTGGGGCCTTCTTCGGCACGACTCCCAATGGGGAGATCATCAAATTCTGACTCGGCCACTCATAAAATGGACCCGCAATTCTGCCGAATGACAGTTCCTTGTCCAGTTTTTTCTTTACCACCTGTGGTAGTTCCTTCGCAGACCGCAAATTGTCTGCCCAGCGCCTCCCCCGTGGGCCTTGGTAGCTGACCCTGAAACCTTCTTGAAAACCTTCTGCTAATTTAAACGCAGCTGCCCTATCCCGGTATATGTGCAGCCAGGGTAATATAAAGTCTAACCTAACTGGCGTAGGCCCCCTTTGGAGCAGGAGCGCCCTGTGTCCCTCTGCCTTTTGTAGCCCTCCATTGCTCGGAGGGACTGGAAAGTGAAAAACATTGTGTGACTGGGTGACGGCCCCCGCACTTGTAGCAGTCATGCATAAATTTACAAGGGTGTCTGGAGCAGAAACCCTTGTTGAAATTCCAGCACGCTCCTGTCGTGCTAGGTGTTGTTCTTTGTCCCACGCCCACCCCCCCCGGGGCGGGACGTGCCTGAAACGGCTTATAAACCACTGGTAAACCACTGGCCGTATGTGTTGATGCTGTGGATTGTGATGATGCCATCCACTGCATCCATAATTCTGGGTCTACATCCCCCCACGGCACAAGGCACAAGGGGGAGGGGAATGGGTTAATGCTCACTCGAGCTCAGAACTCCTCGTCGTAACTCAGCCAGGCAAAGCCCCCAAAATGCATTTGCGCTTTACTAATGATGTCCATGTATTTAAATAGTGCTATAGCCCTGTCAGGGTATTTCTCGCAATAAATGCCTGCAAAAATCAAAAACGCTGATGTCCAATTATCCATAGTAATCGGCACCCTCGGCCTATGGGCCAACTCCCACTCCTCTTCCTTAGACCCTTCTTTGGCCTGTATGTCCCTATGTAAGAGTTTAAAAACGTCTACATACTCATGTCTCCATATTCTGGCCTTTGTTTTTTCCGCTACTTGTGAGCCCAATGGCATAGCCAGACTCATATAGGGTAGCCTCTTCTTGGGCTCTCCCCCTTCCTTCTCTTCTGTGCCTGACTTCTCTCCAGTTGCCTTGTCCCCGCCCTCGCCCTCGGTTGTAGCTCTGCCTTGCAGCTCTGTACCTTTCTCCCCGCCCTGCTTATCTTTAGCTGGTACTGGGTCAAGTATCGAACCGTCCCCTACCCCCACGGAGTTGCAAATTGGAGCGTCATCCCCTTTAGCGCCATCCCCCCAAACCGACCACCATTGCCCTTTACCTCTTTCTTGTGTAGCCACAGGCCGTGCAACCTTCCGGGCCCCTCGGCCCCGTGCTTGGTCTTGCCTCCTTTCATGTGGACCATTGCTGTTGTCCCGTTTCTGAAAAATAGAAGCGGAGAGAGGGGTTGCGCTGCTCCTGCGTCCTCTTCCCCTCCCCCTTGTGCTGTGTACCTCTGTCTCCCTGATCTCCCCCTCTTCCCATTCTTCCAGTTCCTCTTCATAGTCAAGTTCCAGCACATCGTCTTCGCACACATCCATCCGTTTTTCAACACTCCCACTCATCATCATGTAATTAGTTGAGATATCATCGTGACCCTCATGGCGTCCGCCATCCCTGTGTTGTCCCCGATCCTGCGGAGTAGAGAAGGCCGCCGGAGACCCCTCTAGCGCTTCTGACCAACGTGCTGGGGCCGTGTTGCGCCCGGTTGATATCGCCTTCTTTCTGCCAACCTCTTGCATTGGCATTGACCTTCTGCGCCCAGCATGGCCGTATGAGCCACTGGCTCCCATCGCGCTGCCTAAACCACTATCCACCCCGACTTCCTGTCCCCTGCCGCTCCGGACCCATACCCAGCTGCCCCTTCCTACATCTTGCGGCATGGTTCCTATGTTGCTTGTACTGTCTGCTGGCCTCTTCAGCTGCCGGCCGTATGGCACGGACATGTCCCACTCCATAGACAACTGTGCCCACCTGTCCTCTGTCTCTGCCACTATGCGACGTTGTTCCCTAATTCTGACCTCCAGGTCCCATGCCTCGCCTGAATCTAGCCTGCCTGTCCAGGGGCGGGGGGGCACGACCTCCCTGCCCACCACTCGGGCATACATGGGCTGCCCCTTATTGGGCTTGCCCTTGCACTTGCCCTGCCCGCCCATTTGTCTGGGCCCTTTGCCTTTCTTATTTGTTTCATTGTTGGCCCCAGCCGCGTTGGCCCCGCCCTTGGGTAGAAACAGGTCCATGGGCGTAGTCTCTATGATATTGGCGGGAGTTCCTGAACTAACGTTTCTTGTGCGGGGGCCCCATCCACCACACTCTGGTCCTGAAGTAACTCCACGTCCCCTGCCTGCTGGACTGGTGCTGTACCATCGTCTGAGGGGCCTGGCTCAACCGCGGGGCCCTCCCCGTCTCCCAATTGGCTGGTGGGGGAGGTTGTGCCAAGCACCCGTCCCACCGCCGCTTTTTTGGGCTTTTTGGCCCTCTCCGGGGATGTGCATGCGGCTACCGCCGCTGCTACTCGGCTGGACGGGGCGCCCACCGGTCGTACCATCCCCACCCAGGCCTGTTCCAGGACCCCATGCCTGAGGAGGTCAGCCCGTCCCGGCTCGCCCAGGATGCGGAGCGCAGCTTGTACCGCCTCCGCGTCGTGGCTGGTTGCCATGGCGCCGGGGCAGAGGTTCCTTCTAGCCCCGCCTGTCTAAACCCACTTGCTGTGGGCCGCCAAAGATGCGGAAAGGAAGACTACGCGGGCCCCGTGGGCCTTGGCGCCTCCTTAGGGGCTTGCCAAGGTGCCTGACCGGAGGGGGTCCCGTTAGGGGGGCTAACTTTTTTTTTTGTTTTTTTTTTAACCCCACAGCCCAAGATTGTGCACTTTCTTTTTTTTTTGGGGGGGGGGCGCCTGTTCTGGCCTGCCTTTAAATCCGTTAATTAGGCCCTACCGGCCGGTGACGTGAGCCCCACACACAGTAATGAGTTGGCTCCTCCCCTAGTTGCTTGCACTAAACAAGCTATGTCTTATAGTCTATATATATATATTTTTTTTTTAGTTATTTTTTTATTTTATTTTATATATTTCTTGTGCCCCCGCAGTCGGGGCCAGTACAATCTGGCCCACCGCTACTTATTTGCTGCTGGGCCTCCAAAAAAGGCCTGCTGGCGGGGCCCCAGGGGCCGTGGAGCCGCGAGTGCGGCTCGGCGCAGAAAGAAGACACGTGGTCTAAGACGGAGGGGAGCGGCCGCTCGCAAAGCGGTATTGCCGCCCCCTGAGAATATGGGGGCCCGTGCGGGAAGGGAAAGCGCGCCCCAACACCCGCTGCAATGAGAGAAACCGAAACCACCTGCCCTCCGACCCCGCCCGAGACCCCACACTACCTGGCGAAACCGCAACAGATTCCCCAGGGACCGGCCAAACTAACCGCGCGATGGGCAGGGCGGAAAGAGGCCGGTCCCTCCACCCCCAACCCCTTTTATTCCCACCCCTTAAACCCACCCCCACTTACCTTTCCTCCAATCCCTGTCCCACGCCGTCACTTCCTTCCCGAAATGGCCCGCGGGAAGACTGGAGTGTTGCTCCTGCTTCCCACGGGCCCCTCCATTCCGGCAGAAGTGTAGATTTATCACTAAAGTGTGCTACAAGAAGGCTCTTTTTGATCGTAATAATCATAAGCTTACACTCATTTTAGTGGGTATATTATAAAAAAAAATGAGGATCCACTATTAAAGGGTTGTATGACAGAACCACGCATGGCTTAACAACGCAGTCGGATCCAGGATCGCATCTTAAACATGCATGCCTTTACAACGAATTTCATTGTAAAAGCATGCCTAGTGAAGATGGATTTGGTAACGCCATGTGTGCCCTAAAACCTAAAACCTACCCTCTCCTAAACACTACTTCACACTCTCCTAAAAATTACCTCGGACCCCCGGCCTGCTCTAAACCCTAAAACTTATTCTGCACTGTCCTAAAAACGCACTCAACCCCTGCCCCATCCTAAAAGCTACCATACACCACCCTAAACCCTACCCTGCTTTAAAAATTACCCCAGCCTGTCCTAAAAATTACCCTGAGCCACTGCACTAAACCCTAAAACCTACCCTGCCCTGTCCTAAAAACTACCTCAACTCCCCCACCCCCACCCTTAACCTTAAAAGCTAACATGCCCTGTCCTAAAAACTACGACAACCCCCACTCCTGCCCTAAACCCTACACTGTCCTAAAAACTACCCCAACCTGCCCTAAAAACTATCCAGACACACCTTAAACCCTCAAAGCTACCCTGCCCTGTCCTAAAACCTACCCTGTGCTGTCCTAAAAACTACCCTGACCCCACAACCCAACCCTAAAACCTAACCTGTCCTAAAAACTACCCCACGCTATTCTAAAAACTACCCGACCCCCCGCCCTGAACTCTAACACCGACCCCACCTTAAAAATCCCCCCACCCGCCCCAGCCCCATTTACCCAGCTGCCTCAATCAATCAATCAACTACTTGTAAAGCGTGGCTATTCTCCCGTTAGGTCTCAAGGCTCTGGGGTGGGAGGGAGCAGTGAGGGAAGGTCAGAGAGGATCAGGTGAAGAGCCAAGTTTTGAAGTCCTTTCTGAATTGTGAAAATGTGGAAAATCTTCTGAGGTGGATAGGGAGGGAGTTCCATGTCTTGGTGGGAGAAGGACCTTCCTCTGGCTGTGGCCGTCTGAATGTGTGGGACCTTGGTGAGGGCGAGGTCAGTGGGTCGGAGGTGCCTGGTGGGCGTGTAGAAGTGGAGTTTTTGGTGGAGGTATTCTGGTCCGGCGTTGTGGAGGGTTTGTATGCGGGCGTGAGAAGTTTGAATGTAATTCTCTTGTCTATTGGGAGCCAGTGCATGTCTCTCAGTAGGGCGGAGGTGTGGCTGTGTTTGGGGTCATTCTTGATGAGACGGGCGGAGGTGTTCTGGATGCGTTGTAGTCTTTTTTGTACCTTGGTGGTAGTTCCGGCGCAGAGTGCGCTGCCGTAGTCCAAGTGGCTGCTGACGAGGGACTGGGTGGCTGTTGTTTTGGTTTTGGTAGAGATCCATTTGAAGATCTTCCGACACATGTGCATGGTGTTGAAACAGGCAGAGGAGACTGCGCTGACTTGACGGTTCATCGAGAGTGATGAGTCCAGGATGAATCCAAGGTTGAGGGCGTGGTCGGTGGGGACCAGAACGCTTCTGAGGCGTGGCAGAGCAGTTCACTGTCCAGGTCCGGGATCGGGAAACCACACAAAAAAGGGGGACAGGGCCACAGGGGCAGCAGCGGCGGGGAGAGAGAATGAGAGGAGAGAGAGAATTGAGAGACAAGAGAAACAAGGAAAAGATAAAAGGAAGCTGAAAGCGAAAGGCACAAAAAAACAGAACACAAAGGAAAAACGAGGAAAAAAGAAAAAGAGGCAGAGGGCAGCCCAGCAGAAAAGCAGAGCTCTCCCACTAGACACCAGGGATGAGGCGCAAGCAGAAGCTTGCGGGTGGAGGAGGGCCTCAAACTACTGACAGAAGTCAGAGTTCAGGGTCAGAGGGGCTTCACTTACCGGTGGAGCTACACGTTGACAGAGCAGATCACTGACCACGTCAGTGAGGTTGCTCTTCCTACTGCGCAGCGGGCGCCATTAAGTAGGGAAGGAGGGAGGAGAGGACAGCTGGGAGGCTGGAGTGGGAAATGGTGTAAAAAAGGGGGTAGGGCCACAGGGGCAGCAGCGGGGAGAGAGAGAGTGAGAGACAGGAGGGGGGCAGGGTCACAGAGGCAGCAGCGGTGGGAGATAGAATGAGAGCAGAGAGAGAGAGAAGCGTGAGACAAGAGAAATGAGGAAAAGATAGAAGGAAGCAGAAAGCGTAAGGCACAAATAACAGAACACAAAGGAAAAATTAGCAAAAAAGAAAAAAGAGGCAGAGGGCAGCCCAGCAGAAGAGCAGACCTCTCCCACTAGACACCAGGGATGAGGCGCAGGTAGAGGCCTGTTGGTAGAGGAGGACCTCAAACTAGTGACAGAGGTCAGAGTTCAGGGACAGAGGGGCTTCACTTACTGGTGGAGCTATGCGGTGGCAGATCAGTTCACTGTCCAGCTCAGTGAGGTTGCTCTTTCTACCCTGCAGCAGCCGCCATTAAGTAGGGAGGGGGGGAGAAGAGGACAGCTGGGGGTGGGAGCGGTAGACAGTGTAAAAAAGGGTGGCGTGCCGCAGGGGCAGCAGCGGTGAGGAGAGACAATGAGAGAGAGGAGGGGGTGGTGCTGTGGGGGCAGCAGTGGCAGGTAGAGAGAATGAGAGAAGAGAGAGAGAAGAGAGAGAGAAGTGAGAGACAAGAGAAACGAGGAAAAGATAGAAGGAAGCAGAAAGCGAAAGGCACAAAAAACAGAACACCAAGAAAAAATGAGGAAAAAAGAGGCAGAGGGCAGCCCAGCAAAAGAGCAGCACTCTCCCACTAGACACCATTGATGAGGCGCAGGCAGAAGCCTGCAGGTGGATGAGGGCTTCAAACTACTGACAGAGGGGATTCACTTACCGGTGGAGCTACGCAGTTCCTCCTGTGTGCCTGAACCACACAAATGCATGGTGCCTGAACCACGCATTTGAGTGGTTCAGGCACATGCGTGGTTCAGGGCAAGCGTGGTAACGCTTGTGTGCTTATGGCCTGCGTGGCTCCGGCCGTGTTGTGAAGGCCGCCCCCCCCTGCTAAAGCTAGTAATGTCAAGGTTTTACCAAGACGTAGCTAGGTAATAGGAATGCCAACCAAAGAACAAACCCACTCTTAATGAACCTTCAAGAGCGTTTAATTACACTACCTGAAGCTTAAATATTAGACAGTTGAATGTTTCCCCTATCCAGCCATGGAATAACCCTCAGGGATGGCAGATAGAGCAAATGGCAAAGCATTAGCAGACATACGAATCAGAATCGTAGATCGAAACTTGCCCGCTATGTAGTCCCTGCTCCTCTTTCAACATTTCTGATGGAGCCAATGCATTTTGATCCATCCTATCCTTATCTTAGATTATAAAACTGGTTTGCTTAAGTAGTCCCCTCTTGGACCAGTAGGCAATCATTACAGTCTAGTTTATAGCAATTCTCAAGGATGAACATCGAACTTTCAGGCAACCTTGTTTGAGCAGAATCTTACTCATCTGTTAATGGATTCCATATTGAAGTCAAAAGGAACTAGATAGAGTGCTGAGGAAGCTGCTAAGTGCAAAAGACGCTGCTCATCATCAACGTACTTTTATGTCAAGACCCACCTGAATGGATATTCTACTCGCGTATGTATTTTAAACATACGAGCTTCTATGCTAAATATCGTTGCATCCCAACATTTAGCGGGGTCAATTCACAGATGATGGGGGTGTGACAATGCAGAAGTGAGTTCTGCTGGCCTACTTCAATTTAAGGAAGAGTCCTAAATAACCAGATTATCTGGATGGATCATGAATATCACATGATCGACTGTATTAAATGTGGAAAATAAATCTTTAAGAAGCAGGATGAGAGTATATTTAGAACTCAGAGCTACCAGTACGGATTCTGTCCCAACACCTGAAACCAGCTTCTAGAGGGTTCAGGAGATTGGTATTGTCATGGAAGGACTGTGCCTGGAAACAGGTGGTGCAGAAAGTGAAGGTTGAAGTGTAATAGGCTATCTAGTTGAGTCACTATTACTCAGTGTATTTTTTATTATACTGGCCTTCATAGATATCGGTTCGATCAAGCTATGCTATGTACCCTGTTGACACTGTATGAATTATGTGGGTACACTGAAACACATTATTTGACTTTGGTGGTACATTACTCCAGTTTCGCTGCTTTAATTTTAGGACACCTTTATACTTGGAGAATGGAACCTTTTTTTAATCCTATCATTACAATAAGAAGAATTACCCAGAGTTGGAATGAGGATCAACACATGAATTGTTCTAATTGTTGGACCTGTGTTTGCAGCACCCACAAGCTAGAAATGGTGATTTATTAAACACAGGTGCTTTAATGAAGACAGATACAACCCATTGAAGGATTGCCTAAGCAATTAATTCAGACTGTCCTCAAAAAGAATATAAATGTAAATGAAATAGCTACATTGAATTGTTCCGTTTTACAAATATTATGTAAACAAGACCTGGTAAATCTTTAACCCCTTCACTGCCAGGCCTTTTCCCCCTTAGGTGCCAGGCCTTTTTTTGGCTATTTGGGGCAGTTCGGGCTTAGGCCCTCATAAAGTTTTGTCCACACAAGCTACCTATGCTAAATTTGTGTCCTTTTTTCCAACATCTAGGGATTCTAGAGGTATCCAGTCTTTGTGGGTTCCCCCGGAGGAGACAAAGAAATTAGCCAAATTACATCAAAAATGTTTTTTTTTAAAACAAAATGGGAAAAAAGGGCTGCAGAAGAAGGCTTGTGATTTTTTCCCCGAAAATGGCATCAACAAAGTGTTTGTGCTGGTAATATCACTATCTTCCCAGCTTTCAGGAACAGGCAGACTTGAACCAGAAAACCAAATTTTTCATCACAATTTTGGCATTTTACTGGGACATACCCCATTTTTACTATTATTTTGTGCTTTTAGCCTCCTTCCAGTTAGTGACAGAAATGGGTGTGGAACCAATGCTGGATCCCAGAAAGCAAAACATTTCAGAAAAGTAGAGAAAATTCTGAATTTAGCAAGGGATCATTTGTGTAGATCCTACAATGTTTTTCTACAGAAAATAACAGCTGAAATAAAAAGAAAATTGAAATTGAGGTAAAAAAACAGCTATTTTTCTCCACGTTTTACTCTGTAACTTTTTCCTGCAATGTCAGATGTTTGAAAGCAATATACTGTTATGTCTGCTGGACTCTTCTGGTTGTGGGGACATATAAAGCTTGTAGGTTCATCAAGAACCCTAGGTACCCAGAGCCAATAAATGAGCTGCAACTTGCAATGGGTTTTCATTCTATACCACGTATACAGCAATTCATTTGCAAAATATAAAGATTGAAAAATAGCATGTTAATTACAGGGCATTTCTTAAATAGAAGCCTTTTTTACACACTGTCTTACATCTGGAAGGAACAAATGTAGAGAAAGACAAGAGGCAATAACACTTGTTTTGCTATTCTGTGTTCCCCCAAGTCTCCCAATAAAAATGGTACCTCACTTGCGTGGGTAGGCCTAATGCCCGCGACAGGAAACGCAACATGGACACATCACACTTTTACATTGAAAACTGACATGTTTTTTGGAAAGTGCCTAACTGTGGATTTTGATCTCTAGGTCAGCCGCCACCTAGGAATACCTACCAAACCTCAACATTTTTTAAAACTAGACTACCGGGGGAATCCAGGATGGGGTGACTTGCTGGGTTCTCACCAGGTTCTGTTACCCAAAATCCTTTGCAAACCTCAAATTTGGCCCCAAAAAACGCCTTTTCCTCACAGTTTGGTGAAAGAAAGTTCTGGAATCTGAGAGAAACCACAAATTTTCATTCCCCAGCTTTCCCTCAAGTCTCCCAATAAAAATGGTACCTCACTTGTGTGGGTAGGCCTAGTGCCCCGAAAGGAAATGCCCCAAAACACTATCTGGACACATCAAAATGATCAAATACAAAACTACCTGTTTTTGCAGGGGCGGCACCTGCGTTTTTTAGTCCTGGGCTCAGCAGCAATATGAGGAAACCTACCAAACCCAAAAACTTCCGAAAACTAGACACCTGAGAGTGTCTAGGGAGGTGTGTCTTGCATGGCTCCTCCAGTGTTTTCTTACCCAGAATCCTCAGCAAAGCTCAAATTTAGCAAACAAAATCACATTTTCCCACATTTCTGTGTGGGATCACTGCACCAGGACAAATTTCCTATCACCCAACGTTCCCCTCAGTCTCCCGGTAAAAATGATATCTCACTTGTGTAGGTGGGCCAAGTGCCTGTGACATGGAAGAGCCAAAAACATGTCGAATTGAGGGGGAACAAAAGCGGATCCAAAAGGGCAGTTTGAAAAAATATATTTTTAGGCTGACAAGTGGGGCAGAATTTTTATTGGTGTAGATGCGACAATGCTGGGTGGTAGGAATTTTGTGGATTTCTGCAGATTCCAGAAGGTTCCACCACAAAAATGTGGGAAAAATGTGTGATTTCCAGCAAAATTGGAGGTTTGCAGGGCATTGTGGGTAAGAAAATGGTGCGGGTGCATGTGAAGCCCACCACCATGGACTCACCCAGATGTTTAGTTTTCGGATGTGTCTAGGTCTTGTGGAATTTTCTACCTGGCAGTGTCCCAAAGTCTAAAAAGTGCAGCCCTCACCATTCCAAGTGGAACAATTTTGAGAGTTAGCCAAGCTCTCATGGCCTAAATGTAAAACCAAAACCCAAAATAATCAAATGTCCTCTTGCTTGCCATGGGATAACATGTTTTAGTGTGCAGGGGAGAGCTGAAAGACTGTTACCTCCTTTAATTTGGGTGAGGCATAACCATGCCCATACTTGTTGGTAGCCACCAGCCCACTATTTTTGTTTAATTCCCTGGCATCTAGTAGGCTTTCTGCACCCCCCGGGGGAGTGGATCTGGGTAATTGGCCCATCAGCCCACTGGTGGGCAGAACAACTTTGTCCCCATTTATTTGGGGTGGGGGTATGGCCATACCCCCACCCTCTTTTTTTGGGCTAAAATTCTTCCCTGGTGTCTAGTGGAGTTTCTGCCCCCCTGGGGGGCAGATGAGCCTCACAAAAATAGGCCGATCTTCCCCCAAGGGGGGCAGAAATGACCTAAAATAAATTTGGTCCCCAGGGAAGTGACCCTTGCCTATGGGGTCGCTACCCCTGCGTGAAATTGGCACAAAAAAAAAATCCCTGGTATCTAGTGGTTTCTGCCACCCTTGGAGGCAGATTGGCCTAAGAAAAATAGGCCGATCTGCCCCCAAGGTGAGCAGAAATGGCCTAAAATAAATTTTACCCCAAGGGGAATGACCCTTGCCTAAGGGGTCCCTCCCCATCTGTACAAAAAAAATTAAAAAAACAAGAAATCCCTGGTGCCTAGTGGTTTCTGCCCCCCTTGGTTAAAATAGGCTGATTTGCCCCCAAGGGTGGCAGAGATGGCCCGAAATATATTTGCCCCCCAAGGGGAGTGACTCTTGCCTAAGCTCCTGACCTGAAAAAAAATTACTGGTGTCTTGTGGTTTCTGCCCTTGGGGGCAGATTGGCCTCATAAAAATAGGCCGTTCTGCCCCCAAAGGAGACAGAAATGGCCTAAAAACAATTTGCCCCCCCAGGGGAGTGACCCTTGCCTAAGGGGTCGCTCCCCTTATCAATGTAAACAAATAAAATAAAATCCCTGGTGTCTAGTGGCTTCTGCCCCCCCTGGGGGCAGATCGGCCTAATCAATATAGGCCAATCTGCCCCCGGGGGGGCATAGAAGGCCTAATAATTATTTGCCCCCCTGGGGAGCGACCCTTTCCCAAGGGGTCGCTCCCCTTATGTAATAACAGACAGAAACAAAAACAAAATCCCTGGTGCCTAGTGGGCATTTCTGCAGCCCGATCGCGTCGCTTTCATGCCTCTGCCTGCCCCCTCCTCCCGAGTGCAAGAGAAAAGCTTAGTGGAGACAGCCTAGGCCCACTGGAACAAAAGAGGAGGGCCAGACCTTTGGAGCCAACACATGAGGGGGTTTGTCTGTTAAGCTTTTGTGGAAAGGGATCAGGCAGCTGTATCAGCTAGTGACAGACACTTGAAGTCATCATACTGGGTTGTCCATGAATGCTGTGCAGGAGGGTTGGAATAGGGACAGAGTGATGATGTGGCATGCTAGGGTTGGCCAGGGGTTCCTACAACAGTCCACCCCCTCCATTGAAAAGCCCCTGCACAAGGAAGAGACATATGAGAAAACCCTGGACCTGGGATCAATGATAGCAAAAGAATCCCCAGTTGGAAGGAGAAGCCACTCACCGGATGTCCTGCAAAAATCAACTTTGACTGCAGCTGACCCCCAAGACAAGGCTGGGGTTCTCCAGGGCCAGTGGTGCTGGCCCTCCTATGTCCCCTGATGACCTGCTGGGGGACCCAGGATAGTTCCCTGGATTGTCTATAGAATTGGGCCTGGACTCTGCTGACCCACCAGTGCCCTTTAAGAAGTCAGGAGACTCTGGGACAGGGAGAGTGCAGCAATGAGGGTGTTTTGCTGACTTGTTGCAGAAGCCTACTGTGCAAGATGAACCCACCAGCAGAAGGAGACTCTAGGAGCCCAACAGAGGACAAGTCTTGAGCATGGAGCCAGAAAGTCCAACTCCCTACAAACGTTCTCTCTTAAATGCCGGAAAACCTGTGGAAAATGTTCCTGGTGGCTAGGGTGGGGCTAGGATCAAATAAGCTAAAGGCCTTTTTTAAATTATTTTTATTAAGCATTTTCAGTGTATACATAAAAAGACAACAGATGAAACAATTGTCCATAATGTTAACAATACTACAGGTGCCATATCAAGACACACACAGAGTCATGAGTGAGAATAAGAGAACATTCCATCCCATAATGAAAAATGCCCCATCTGAATTTCTTCAGGCTATGTCGAAAGATACACAGTCATGGGTGCCCAAAAGTCTTTGGGGCGTAAAGCTCTCTTTAGCTTCTCTGCAAAGGTCTCCATCTGGTCTCTGCAACATAAAGGGGGTTATTACAACTTTGGAGGAGGTGTTAATCCGTCCCAAAAGTGACGGATATACCACCAGCCGTATTACGAGTCCATTATATCCTATGGAACCCGTAATACGGCTGGTGGTATATCCGTCACTTTACCGTCACTTTTTGGACGGATTAACACCTCCTCCAAAGTTGTAATAACCCCCTTAATGTCCTGGAACCACTGTCTCAGTGTTGGGCATGTTTTATCCCCCCCTACTGAATAGCCACCCTCCTTTTGGCCAATAAGAGGGTGATATCAGCTAGCTTGTGGTTGGCAGGCCTCAGGAGACATGTGCGGGGATCACAGGGAATAGGTTCCAGTGTCACATCAGCTAGTTACAACATGACTGAAATCTTGGCACATCCCCATGATAAATCCAGAAAATCTGCTCCTGACATGCCACACCTCCCACAATTATCAAGTCTAAGGCCATAACTAACAAGCTGTGTAGGCGTATAATACATCTGACGTACAAATTTGGAAATGGATCATTCCTAAATTACAAGTGCTGTTAGCTTCCCTATCAATGAGCAGCAAAAGGTCCACTCTGTCCTACTGAGTGAAGGATCTAAGATAGCATTCCACTTTTCTAACAATGCACTAGTGTTCTTTAATTCATCGGATTGCTCTACTGTGTAAAGTTTAGTGATAAGACCAGTGCGAGTAGAGCTAATGAGCAGGGTCTGAAGCGATTGCAAGCAGAGGGGAGCCTGGGGGATTAGTGGGTAGTGCTCATGCAGTGCTGCCCTTAGTTTCATATAGGTGAAGTGCAAGAGGGGTGAACAACAGTGTTGCTGTGGCAGGTCCAAGAGCTGTACAAAGCTTTTGTCAGGAAAGGCATCTCCCAACGTCTCAAGGCCCACCTTGGACAAAAGGGCCAGTGTTCTTGGTTCATTCCTAATGGATAGGGCTGGGTGATGGGCTAGTGGAAGCGCGGGTGCAGCCAGTGGTTGTTTGCCTGCCTATTTACCAAGTGCTTGCCAAGCCCGTAGGGTGCAATTAATGGTATTAATGCTCCCATGAGGCACTTCTACCCAGGTATGTGAGAGCAGCGTATGTAGTGGTGTGGGATGCGCATCATCATGCTCAGTTGCCAAATACGGAGTATATTGTGAGGTGTGCACCCAGTAATGCATGTGCTGTGCTTGTGCACACAGAGAGCATAGATAGATATCTAGAGCTTTAAAACCTCCTTGGTCATAAGGGAGCATGAGCTGGCTCCATGCGATACTTCGCCTTTTACCCACCCATGCAAACGAAATCAAACTAGTTTGTAACATTTTGAAGAAGGCCTATGTAAGGGGTACCAGTATTAATAAATAAATAGAAGAATTGGGGTAGGATTACCTTTTCCACCACCCCTACCCAGTCAGGCACAAAGGCAGATGCGACCATCACTGTACCCGATCCTCAAGTTTCGAGATCACCCTACCATACTTATATTTGATCACAAGTTGAGGGTCACTATGCACCCAGACACCCAAGTACTTATCAGGGTCTGAGCACCATTGCAAGGGGAACTACAGTATACTGTTCAAGGCTTGTGGTAATGGGCAGTAAATACAATTTCTCCCAGTTAATTCTCAACATAGACTGCCGCTCAAATCGCAGGTACTTGGGGATCAGTGAAGCAAAGTGAGTTTTTGGGTCACGTACATATAGCACCATGCCATCTGTGTTATAACGATATAGCCAATGGCTTCAGGACTCAGGCAGAGAAAATCAGTGACAGGGGGCACCTTGATGGTATCCGTGCTAAGACCGTTAACGCGCACCTGAGCGACCGGATCTGCATACAGCACCTATATCCATCTGACGAAAGAGGCGGGGATCCCCATCCTCTACAGAATAGTAATCATGTATATCCAGGCAATAGAATCGTAAGCCTTAGCAGCATCTAACAGGATTGCTACAGCCGTGACTGATGGGTCTAGGTAGTGTAATATGGCAAAGGTAGTATGGAGAGCCTGGGTAGTGGATCGGGTGGGGATAAATCATGCCTGGTCAGGCAGCAACATGTTAGTGAGGATTGGGTGGAGCCTAGTAGCTAATAATCTAGCTAAGATTTTAGTATCAATGTTTTTGGAAAGTGGCCCTCTCTGAAGGGTCAACCCAAACTTTTTGCCTTACCCCTCTTTTTCTGATCTCATTTGTGTTGGCGTTAGGACTCGGGACACTTTACTACTGCTAACTAGTACTAAAGTGCATGTGCTCTTGCCCCAAAAACATGGTAAAATTTGGTCATACCCAATTTGCATATTTAATTTACTTGTAAGTCCCTAGTAAGGTGCACTACATGTGCCCAGGGTCTGAAGCACTGATTGTGCCACCCACACAAGTAGCCCCTTAACCATGTCTCACGCCTACCATCGCTAGGCCTGTGAGTGCAGTTTCACTGCCACTTCGACTTGGCATTTAAAACTACTGCCAAGCCTTAAACCCCTCTTTTTCTACACATAAGTCACCCCAAGGTAGGCCCTAGGTAACCCATAGGGCAGGGTGCTATGTAAGTAAAAGGCTGGATAGGTACTTATGGGTTTTTTCATGTCCTAGCAGTGAAAAACTCACAAATGTGTTTTTTACTACTCTGAGGCCTGCTCTTCTCATAGACTAGCATTAGAACTGCCATCACCAAAGTTTAAGTGGTAGTGGAATGATTAGCCCTGTCATGTTTAGGATTGCCAGAATGGTAATTGAAAATCCTGCTTACTGGTGAAGTTAGATTTAATATTACTGTTGGAAAGTGGATTATTGATAAGGGCGTGTAATAATTTACACAACCTACAACAGGCCACTAACCTGCACTTAGGTCCAGTTAGGTCTCAATAAAGTAAATCCAGCTCAACCCTTGTTAGCTTTGCAATGAGCGACAAGGCTTAACTTAGGAGACAAGTGTGTAAAGCATTTAAAAATCACAAAACAGTAAATGAAAATCCAACACCAATTTATAAGACATAGATGTCTTTAAAATGACATCACAATGGTTACAATTGGATAGGGTCAACCGGAGATATGAATTTTTAAAGAATTAATCTTTTCTAGCGCATATAAGCAACTAGTGCACAAAGGGTTCAAAAAAGGTCACACTGGAAAGGGACAAAGTCCAGACTTCAGGCCACCCATGAGGTAACACTGTCGCACTTACTTTCAGAAGTGTTTCTTGGTTTAGGAAAGTGGTCCACAGCACCAGCCAAGGGCTCAGAGGCTCTGGTTTGCCTCTTGGGGTCTGGGACTACAACTCCCACAATGCACCTCTTCAACTTATGAAGTTGCTCCAAACGTCTTCAGACTTCTGGATCTTCTTCCAGACGTCCTTTTTGGGTCCTTGAAGTGTCCACAACTTGATCCAAGGTTCCAGAAACTCTGAGTTGCTCCTTGGGAGTTGGGACTACAATTCCCAGAATGCACCTGGTCAGAATCCTCAAATGGCCTCTGGACGCTGGTCAGCTAGGCTCTGCTTGCAGGACTTGATGCAGGGGACTCAGGGCAGCTCCTTTGTACCTGCAGCAAACAGGGAGTCCCTTTTTGAAGCAGTAGAAGATAGGCAAAGTTATTTCAGTGGTGAAGCCCAAGCGTGCAGCTGGTGCAGTCCTTCAGAGTGCAATGTCCAGGTGCTGGTCAGGGGTCCAGCAGGGTAGTCCTTCTTCTTTGTTGTCTTGTTCCTTGTAGGGATCTGATGTGTGGGTGCAGCTCTGCCATATTTATGATGAAGTGTGGCAAAATCCCAAGGAGCAACATTCTTCAAAAATCCAACATGGCTGGAAGTGATTTTTGGAGGTTTGATCTGGCTGAGCCCACCCACTGGTCTGCCTAAAATTCTGAACTCACCCCTCTCCTGCCTTCTTCTAATCCAATCAGTAGGGCACCTAATTGTCTGGGATTGCAGGATATGATGAAGGCGCTGGGCTGCTTCAAATGTCCTTCCCTGCCTTTGAAGACCAGTTTGACCACCCCCCCTTCCTGCTTCACCATCTGCTGAGGCAGATTTCCTCCCCCAGGCACATCCTTTGTGTTCAGCCCAGGGCACTTCACACCTCATCAAGGCAGCCTGGCCAATCAGAGAAGGGCACTACAGAGCTGATGTTGGCAACTTTCAGGTAGAGTTTTAAACTCTACCAGAACTAGTTATATTAAATCCCCAATTATTTAATATAACAATCACTTTGATACCAAACTCAAGGTATCTGACACTGAAGGGAACTTTTTCAATTAAAATAAAGTCTCCCCATTTTAGCCTGCGGAGGCCATTCACTACAGTGAGGGAAAAACTAATTTGGCTGTTTTACCTTACAAGGACTTAGAAAACTATTTTTATAAGGTCCCTGCCTATAGTTACGTCAAACCCTAGGGGCACATAGGACACACTTCAGGGGTGACTTACATGTAAAGATAAGGTAGTTGAGGACTTTGGAAATACTTTTAATTCCAAAGGCGAATTTGCATATAACTTTAATTTAAAAGCAACCAGCAAGGCAGGCCTGCCACTAAAATGACCCTGGCACCTCAGCAGTGCACCTATGGGCGCACTTCCTATGCTGAGGTCCATAAACCTACATGCCCTACCATGGACTATGGACTTATAGGTAGGTTAACATAGCCAATTATAACTAGCATAATTTGCATACACATTTTACCCAGAGCACAGGCCCTGGGGCTGGTTAGCAGTACCCAGGGCACCATCAGAGTCAGGAAAACACCAGCAAAAAGTGAAAAATGGGAGCAAAAAGTCAGGGGACCTCTGCAATCAGTCCTGTTTTCTCACAATTACTATTTTAGAAATGCCACTTTTAGAAAGTGGCCATTTCTCTGCACTTAATGCCATCTGTGCCTTACAGCCCTGTTTCCAATCCAAGTCTGGTCTGTGCTGGTTGACAGCCCCTCTTGTGCATTCCACCCAGAAAACCATAAATACAGGACACTCAGCCACATCTGAATTCATCTTCATACTGAGTGAGTCTCCCTGGACAGGAAGGGTGGAGGGGCTCTCTTTTACAATTCAAAGGCCAGTGGCTTGCCCTCACACAAAGCACTGATAACCCCCCACAGGGATCTTGACAGACAGGAATGGGTTGAAAGGTGAACTTTTGCTCTTCAAAACCACTCTTTGAATTTCCCCCCCACTTCAAAGGCATTTTTGAGTGAATAAACTGGGTGTCTGACCCCACCAAATCAGACACTCTGAACTTACACGTGGACTCTGTCAGAAAGACAGCCTGGCTTCCCAAAGGGCTCATCTGGACTGCTTTGCTGAAGGACTGCTTTTCTAGTTGTTTCCCTCCTGCCTGGTGCTCCTGCCTCTGCTGCTAGGTCTCTGCCTTCCTCCTAAATTGCTCTCCACTGTCTTGGATTGAGCTTTCCTCCTATGACTGAAGTCTCATGGCCAACAAAGACTTCACCCCTTCAGGAAATCCTCATGAGTCCAAAAATCGCTGCACCGCCTGAGAAATCAAGCCAGTGCCTGCATGGAACAATGCAGCACCAGCTTCATGACTAGAAATCTGACGCAGGAATTATGCTGCAGCGCCTACTGGATCGATGCAGCGCCCGCTTCTTTTACCAGCATGTCAAGGATTTTCAATGCATTGTCCCTGGGCGTCAAAATATCCCTGCATCCCAGAGAAAAACAAGGCTGCACTCCTGGAAATCGATGCATCACCTTGCAGAGGGGAAAGAAACAATGTATTGTCTGTGCTGCGCCGGAAAATCCAACACAGCACCTAATTATTCAGTGCATTTCCTCCTCTGCAGCCCCTGTGCATCGTTATTTTTTATACATCCCAGGTACTGTATGTTACAAGGATATAACCACTGATTCTTAAGGATTGAGACTTATAAAAACCTTCAAAAAGTGATATCTTGACTTGTACATATTGGCTTTATGTCATTTTTATCTTATTTTATTCAGATAAATATTATTTATTATTCTAAACCTATGTGGTGCATTTTGTTGTGTTTTCACTATGTTACTGTATGAGTTATTGCACAAATACTTTACACTTTGCCTTCTAAGTTAAACCTGACTGCTCAGTGCCAGGATACCAGAGGATGGGCACAGGATACTTTGGATTGTGTTGTGACTTACTCTGACTATAATTGTGGTCCCTACTTGGACAGGGTGCATAACTCTGCTAACTAGAGACCCAGTTTCTAACAAATGTTGATAGGAGTCACATTGTTGAGGTGGTTTTCATGTTTCAAAAGCATAATGATGAGTGCTTCTCTAAGAGTGGAGGGCAGCTTCTGTACAGTACAAGCTTCCTCAAACATTCTCTGTAGATGGAGGGCTAGCAGGTCAGCAAATTCTTTATAGATCTCACCCTGTATACCATATATCCCAGGGGTCTTGCTGCCAGATAGGTCAAGTAAGGCCTCTTTGATTTTTCTGATGGTAAAAGGCTGGATGAGATATTCCCTCCAGCTCTGTGAGAGCCAGGCCAATGCTAAATCATCTGGATAACTGGCTATCTCAGCAGTGGGTGCTGTTTGTTGGAAGTCATACAATGCTGCATAGACATCTGCAAACTCAGCCAGAATGGTTGGCGTGTCAAAACACAGTATGCTGTCTGGCTTATTAATACAGACTATTTGAGTGTGTGCCCAAGAGTCTTTAAGCTTGCTAGCCAATGTACTCCCAGGCCTACCCTCCTCTCCGTATGCCTGGGCAACAGGTCTGTGTGAATAATGACATACCTCCTGGTTTCCATGTCGTTATAGGTGGTAATCTGTTCTCCTGATAGACGCCAAAGTGCTATTTTTAGGGTGCATTTCATAGTCCCACTCCAGATCATGCAGAGTGGCCTCTATCTTCTGTAATTGAACTCCAATGTCTTTGGGGATATCCGCCTGAGCACCAATACACACCCCTCTGATGGTAGCCTTTAAGGCATCCCACAAGGTACCCGCACTCTCAACAGTGCTGTTATTGATAAGAAAGTATTCCAGTGCAGCTTTGTGAACACCCCCCAAAATACCAGATCCATCAGATCTGCTGGGCATAGGCCCAAACAAAACTGTGTAGGGATGCCCAGTGTCATGTATACTGGAGCGTGGTCAGATAGCATTCTGGGAAGATGGCAAACATTTCCCATCTTGGTTTGTACTTCCCTTGTGACTAATCAGTAGTCCATAGGGAACCAGGAGGCTTGCACCTAGGAGGTAAAAATACCCTCCCTCAATTCGGGTGTTGGAAACGCCATACATCGATAACACCATTCTCTGCCGTGACATTCCTCAGGGTTTGTGCAAATGAGCCAAAGATCTTGAAAATCAGCCTCCAGGGGTCTGAGAAACAGGCCTGAGAAGTCTGGCCCCCTGTCAAAGGGATAAAAAGTAATTGAGGGTGTAGCGCTCTGCAGTGCTTTCTGATGATACCCCCAGGGTGGACCATGGCCCAGGGGGTCAGTGTATCTTGATTTATTTCCTTCGTGGTTGGGAGGGGTATGTGTGGGGGCTTCAAACTGAACACAGACTTGCACCCGAGGTGCTCCCATCACACCGGTTGCCAGCGCAATGACCATGGTTCCCTGTTACCCCATCCCCAGAACCCCAAGGAGACAAAGTAGGCCACAAGGAAAGTAGGAGGGCATGTGTGGTGCTCACTTGCCCCATGCCATTGTCTGGGAGGGCAGGAGCAGGTTCCGGTGTTCCTCCCACTATGCAGAGTGATATTGGGAGGTTTACAGCGAGGGAGGAAGACCACAGCAAGGAGCAACTCTAGGTGGTTGCCGGCTCCAGCCAAGTTCAGTGAGCCAGCTGGGCCTGCAGGGGCTCACCCAACAGCCTCCAAAGAGTGCACAAGTACCAGTGGGTCCTTCTGTTGGGAATGGGTACCTGTTCCATAAAAATGAAAGAATGTGGATCAAGGCAGCAGAAAGGAGATGTGCACCTTTTGCCGCTCATTAAGTATTCATGCCATTGCGTTGAAGTGCTCCATAATGCCCTTTGAGTAGGCTCCAATTGCGTTGCGCTTTTGCTGTGTGGCTCAAGGAGGGCCAGGGGTACTACCAATGTTTCAGTGGACTTGTGGGGCTGCAGAGAGTGCAGCACCCCCTCCCAGAATGCTTTCATTCATAATGACTCCAAATCTCCATGGAGGATGTGTTGATGACCCCAGGAGAGGTTTGTGTGGTTTTCTAAAGCACTCCTTGAGTTACAACATTTGCTCTTGGATTATGGGGTGTAAGGATCCCTTGTGGTTGGTTCTGCGACCACAGTGGCAATATAACAGTGGTAAAAGTAAGATTATGACTCACGTTTTGAACTGAACAGCTTTACTGACAAATGTGACTATTGACAGCACAATGTTTCAATTACAACAAATGATTGTAACTATTGATACTGTGCCCAGTGATTCTAATGGTGCAATGTTGAAACATGACGTGGCTGCTTTTACTAATGTGTTGACACCTTTACAAAGCCAGTAGACCTGCCATATTTCTGATAATACCCTCTTCTATTGTGATGTTGCATCTGGTATATGTGGGGATATGGTGATTAGAGGGTTCAGGACCCCTTGGGAAGTAATTTGATATTAGGGGTGTCACCAAAGAACAATAATTTATTACATCCAGGATTGTAAAGTGCATCAGAACACCGATGAGGGTCTCAAGGCATGGGGAGATTAAGTGATTTGCCCAGAATCACAGGATGTTGCGCTGACGCCAAGACTCAAGCCTGGTTCCCCCAGCTCCGAAATCGATAGCTCAGGCTGTTACGCCACACCCTCTTAATTTAATCTTGTTGTTGCGTATCAGCAAATTGGAGTTACTAGCCCTACACACCTCGTGTTGAGCTGTTCCGCTTCGCTACCATAAGTTAGTTAAGTGCTACAATGGGGTACTTGGTTCCCAGGAAAAAGACAATTGCAGACTTATTACTTGTGAAGGACTCATAGCCTGCTCAACTAATAACCCAATTTCTAACAGACTGCGTAAGCGATAAATGTAAATATTATGAAAATCTGAAACATATACAGTGCATTATCAGGATCCCTACATGCCTGATCCTAAATCATTAAAGTATTGCCATGAGAGTTATGTTGTAATAACATCCACTTGCATTTGTATCTGTACCTCATTTATATTTTTCCAGTTTGCAGGCTTGTCTGCAAAACAAGACCCATGACCCTACTGGGAAATGTTATGAGACTCACAGCATCAGATGGCTTGGATGGTTCCCTGTGGAGCTGCTGCTCTATTTGCTGTAATGTTGTAGATGTCCCATTCTCTCTCACCAAGAGGGCTATAAACAGCTAATATATATAATTCTGAACATTTAATTTGAGAAATGTAAACTTTGTGAACATGTTTTAAGTTAAGAGAAGTAGTGAGTGAATTCCCTTGCACAATCATGGAATTCTGACATTGTTCTACTTTCTCCCAACTGCCATATATTTAAATGAATACATGAACTAGAAGCATACTGTTAAGAAACATGGCAAAAGTGCTGAATGTAATGCATAATGCTATACAGTAATGAAAATAAATGCATTAGCTTTTGTGAATTATTAATGACTTATGTGGCCTATGGAAATGCACAAAATAGAGGGGTTGGTAAAAGATATATGACATCCTTGGATTAATAGTTAGCTTTTCTAGTGAATATATGAATCATATTTAACAATGCACATTTATGAATGATCAAGCAACAATAGACATCTCTGCTTAAGCAATGTAGCATGGTGCAAAAAATAAATCAGCAAAAAAAGGGCCAAATGCCAAGTCATAAGATAAAAAAGGCTATGTGGGAACTCAGTGTTCACTTTTGGTTATCCCACGCTTTAAGCGTTTTCGAAGGGGCGGTAAAGTATTTTCTTTCCTGACTCCTAATGCTTGGAATGAGCTTCCTTGAGAATTGCGCTTCATCTCTTCTGAGCTAACTTTTTGAGAAAAAAAACTTAAAACCTGATTTTCTGCTGTGGTGCTGCGTACCTGGTGTATGTGTGTTAGCATTGGGACACTCTTCGGAGTAGCTGTGTGCTCTACAAATCCTTCATACATTCATTCATTCATTCATTCTGTGTCATAAAAAGCCTAGCACCCCCAAATCCAAACTTTGAATGATGGTTCTATGACTGGGAGCTATGATGAGAATTTGGGGTGGGAATATTAAATGCAAATAATCCCTCCTACAGGCTCCTCCGAAGTCCATCACTTTCCCTAGTGTGGCTAAGTGCAGAGTGAGAATAGTACATCTATCACCCCACCATGTCTAACACTTTGCCCATGTGGTTCAGTTTGGAGTTGGAATAGTAACTGTAATCCCCCAAAGTCCTGCAAATTTCCCAATGTTTGTCAGTTTTGATTCAGAATAGTTAATAGAATTGTGGTTGAGTTTGGAGTTGGAAAGGTTAATTCAATCCCCAAGATCCAATACTCCCCTGAATTTGGCCACGTAGTTTTGGGAATAGTAATTCTTAAACCACCCAAATTCCAAAATATTCCCCAATGTGGTTAAGTTTGTAGCCAGAATAGTAAATGTTTCCAAAATTATACTCTTTTTAGTTATGATTGTTGGTTTTGAACTAGAAATATTATTATTTTACTTCACATTATTTTTCTTTGAAAAACAAGTATATTTTAAACATTTTTATTGTCAATATATTTTATGTTTTATTCTTTAGCTAACATCTTTAATGTATAGACTAAAAATGGATTTACTTTTATACTTAAAATTTTACACACATTTTATTTTTCAATTTTTTTTCAAGAATCTTTTTTTATTAGCATTTTAAAGAAAAAAAGAACATAGAGCATAAATAAAAATCTTCACATCACTCGGGTGCATTGTGTCAGTTGACCACCCCCTTTGTCCCTTCCTTTAATTCACCATATCAATCGGAGTTCTAGGTTGTCGGCCCTCTCGAGCAGAGGATTTAGATTGCTGTCATCTCTGAGACATCATACACATTGCCATTGTAGGCGTTCCAGGGCCCCCAGAGATTGTCCTATTTCCTCAGACATCCCCGGCTTTTAAAAAGTCTTTCCTGTCAGCATGTACCAGTCCATATCCTTACCCCACTCAGCTAGGAGTGGCACGTGCTCAGTCCCCCTCAGTTTGACAATGTTGTGCATTGCAACTGCTGGGCCTTGTGTTACGCACAGCTGTTGCTTTTGTGAGAGTTTTGATTTGCCTCATGTGTTTATGAGACACCACTTTGCCTCCAGGGTGAGGGAGGACCCCAACACTTCATTTAGGCACTTCACTACTTCTCCCCAAAAGGGTATTTTTGGACAATCCCAAATCACATGGTTAAAAGTGCCCACTTAGCTACAGCCTCGTCTACAGGTGGTTGTTGTCACTCACCCCCCCCAATTTTTAAGAGTGTTGTTGGGGAATAGTGGGTGCATTGTAATATTTTTAACTGTACAAGGCCCCCTTGTAACTGTACAAGGCAGAATCCTGATCTAATGGCCATTTTTCTTGGGGAGGCCATGGCTTCTATCCATTTGTCATCTGCTATGTCCCCCAGATTGTATGTCCATTTGTCATGCAGGTGTGCCAAAGTATCTGGTGAGTTGTGTATTATTTTCCAATACAGTAGCTTTGAACCGTGTGTATTCATCATGAAGACGGTCTTTTAAGGGCGCCAATTCTGGGAGGTGTGTGTTATTGGGTATCATCATGTTGAGGGCATGTCTTATTTGTAGGCATCTGTGATATTCACTGTGGGCCAATTTTTTTTTTTATAGCTTTGTAAAAACCAGAACCTTTCTCTGGGTCCAGAGGTCCCCAACCCTGGAAATACCTGTGAGGTCCCATTTTGCAAACCCAGGCTGATCTCTCAGTATTCCTAGTACTGTTGTGTCCCATAGGGGCATGGCTTGCTTCACTTTTCCTGTCCACCCCAGGAACCTGTTGGTCTTGTGCCATAGACGTTTTACTATGTCTGTCGGGCCTTTATGTTGGCCTCGTCTAAGGGGACCATACAGCACTCTAAGATCAATCAATCAATATTTGTAAAGCACGGCTACTCACCAGTGAGGGTCTCAAGGCACTGGGGGGAGGGGCCTCACCAGAAGATCTACGTCTTGAGGTTCTTCCTGAAGATGGTGAGCAACAGGGTTTGTCTGAGGTGTTGGAGGAGGTTGTTCCACCTCTTTGCTCCAGTGTAGGTAAAATATAGTCCTCCGGCGGTGGTTTTGCGGTTGGGAGGGACGATGGCCAGGGCATTCTGGGCAGAGCAGAGGGATCTGGCGGGGTGTGGAAGGAAACGCAGTGGTTCAGGTAGGCTGGTCCTGCATTGTGTATGGCCTTGTACATGTGGGTGAGAAGCTTGAAGGTGATTCGCTTCTCAACCGGTAGTCAGTGGAGGGTCCTCATGTGTTGGGAGATGTGTGCTCAGCAAGGGAGGTCCAGAATGAGTCTGGCAGCGGCATTCTGGATGAGTTGACGTTTTTTGATGTTCCTAGTTGAGTTGCTGGCATAGAGGGCGTTGCTGTAGTCAAGCTTGCTCATTCCCAAGGTCTGGGTGACTGTCCTGCGAGAGTCTACTGGGATCCAGCTGAAGATCTTACAGAGTTTGCGGAGTGTGTGCCAGCAGGAGGAGGTGACAGAGTTTACCTGGCGGGTCAGGGACAGGGAGGAGTAAAGGATGATTTCTTGGTTGTGGGCGTGCTCGGTTGGTGCAGGGGAATGCTGAGGGATGTGGGCCACCAGAAGTCATCCCAAGCTGAGGTGGCTTTTCCAAAGATGACCTCCCAGCTGTAAGTACAGCTTGTCTATGTAATAGGCCAGGTCGTCTGGAGAGCTGAAGACCCAACCATTGATATTGGTTAATTGTGCCAAATAGTATTTTTGAACATCACGCAATGCTATTTCCCTGTTGTACCATCCCTGTCTAAGTTTTATTTCACTATTCTGAAGTAGGTAACAGGCACAGAGTAGGGTGTATTTTGCAAGATATACAGAAACCAGGGTAGGGACTCATTTTAAGTAGGGCAGCTCTGCCCAACAGCATCAGTTTAAGTGCCCTTCAGTGATGCATGCCCTGTTTCAACCTCTCGAGGGATGGTAGTAGATTTTTATTGTAAAAGAGCACTGGATTCCCAGTGATATATATCCCCAGATATCGAAAGCCCTCAGTCACTAGCTCTGCTGCACAGTCTCTAGGCAAAGGAGGCAGCTGCCCCTGCAAAATATAGATCTGGGATTTTCCCCAGTTGATAGTATGCCCAGAGTTGCTTTTGTAAATTCGGAATGTTTGCATTAGTCTATTCAGCATCAGCTCTGGGTCTGATATGCACAGTAGAATGTGATATGTATATAAAGAAATTCTATACTCCCATTGATTGGTCCAATGAAGGCCCCAAACCAGGGGATCCTGTCTTATCCAGGCTGCCAGGGATTCCAATGTTGAAGCAAATATTAATGGGGACAAGAGGAAGCCCTGTCTCATGCCCCTTTGTAGGCAGAAGGTCAGTGATAGACTGCCATTGACCCTTAAACGTGCCAGGTTTGACGAACCCTGGTCCAAACCCCAGTTTGAGCAGAACTTCACAAATGTAGGTCCAGTCAATTGAGTTGAAGGCCATACTTGCATATAGGATGAACACCACTGCTGCCTCTCAGATCTGTTGGGCCTGCTCAGAACATTCTGCAATTGCCTCAGATTTAGAGCGGTGCTTCGGTGTGGCATAAAACCCAAATGATCCCAATGGACCACAGTGGAAATAACTTTCAGTAAAAGAGTGGCCAGGACTTTGGCAAGTACCTTGGCCTCTAGGTTCATCTCTAAGAAAGGAGATTGGCCTGTTGAATGTACAATTTTCAGGCGGTTTCCCTGCATTGGGTATGACAACAATTGTTGCAAGTCTCTGGTCCTAAGGTAGGAACCCCAAATGTGTACTTTCTAGAAACATTTTTAAGAGATGTGGGCCTAACTTTTGGCACAGCAATTTACATAATTCAGTGAGGCGTCTGTTTGAGCCAACCATCTTGCCCGAGAATAGGTCTCGTAAAGCAGCCGTAATTTCAGCTTCTGCAATCTCTTCATCGAGGAGCCATCAGTCCTCTTCTGACAGAGATGGCAGTTTGATGTAAGTCAGTAATTCTCTTGTTTTCTCTGCTTTAGCTGTCACAGTGGCAGTGTACAGTTTGGCACAGTAAGCTGCGAATATTTCAATCTGCCGACGTTCATGCACTAATTCCCCTGTCAGTGCACGTACCTCTAATACCTAGTTGCTTAATTGGCCTCTTTTGTCCAACCGGCTAGTAGTTTGCTGGCCTTGTCCCCGACCTCATATAGGTGGTGTTGCACTTCCCTATGACTCAGTCGTGCTGCGTCTGTTGCTATGTCCTTATATTTGCACTGCTTAAGTTTGAGCCTATGTGTGGAGTCGGCAGTCGCATCTTGTGTCGGGTCCCCCTCAAGGATCCAAAGTTCCTCTTCCAGTGTTTCTAGGTATGCTTTTCTTTTTTGTATCCTATTATGGAGGCAATTACGTGTTGCCTAATTACTGCCTTAAAGGCCTCCCATATTGTCTGGGCGGAGTCAACTGATTTTTGATTTTCAGTAAAGTGATAGTCTGAAAAATTCTGCGTAGCTCTTTTCTGATCTTGGGCAGTTTGAGACACCAGGGGTTAAGTAAGATAGGCCTGTGTGGGAGGTTCCTTCCTGCTCCCATTGTTAGCACTACAGGGTAATGGTCTGTTATGCCCTGTGCTAGGTGATGTACCTCTGTAAAGACATGGACATGTTGCATTAATGTGAAAATGTAGTCTATGCAGGACATACTACCATGTGCCACTGAGAAAGGTTAATTGCAGTTTGTGGGGTGGTGTGCCTGCCATACATCAGTTAGCCCTATAGCTCTCAGAAAGTCTGACAAAGGGTGTGTAGTTGCCGTTGTTAGTCTGGGTGGCCGACAGTCACAGGTATTGCATAATGCCAAGTTAAAGTCCTCCCCAATGATTAGTCCCTCCTGTAGAAAGTCCAGGAATAGCATGCCTAGATCTCAAAGCGTGGTGTCATGCAGACATGGTGGAAGATACATAGAGCAGATACTGATAGTATTTCCCTCCCATTTTCCAGTTAAGGCGAAATAGAGACGGTGGGCATCTGGCCAGGTCTGCTGGACTGCTAGCTGTAGTGCTTTCTTAACTATTTTTTAAATATTTTAACACAAAGTTTAAAACAATTTCATTTTACGTTGTCATTTTTTTTCAATAAAAAAATACTGGAAATATTTTTAAATATATACTTACATTTCTATGTAAGAAATGTTAAAAAACAAATTTTAATGATTTAGAACTTTTACATATTTTGCATATACATTATGAAATATATTTAGTACTTTCATTTGTTTACTTCATTGTTTTCCATGATTTTAATCCCTTTGCTACCAGGCCTTTTTCCCCCTCAGGTGTCAGGCCTTTTTTTTGGCTATTTGGGAAAGTTCATGCTTAGGCCCACATAAAGGTTTGTCCACATAAGCTACCGATGCCAAATTTGTGTGCATTTTTTCCAACATCCTAGGGATTCTAGAGGTACCCAGAGTTTGTGGGTTCCCCTGAAGGAGACCAAGAAATTAGCCAAAATACACCACAAATTTAGTTTTTTGTAAAAGAAATGGGGAAAAGGGATGCAGAAGAAGGCTTGTAGTTTTTTCTCTGAAAATGGCATCAACAAGAGGGTTTACAGTGCTAAAATCACCATCTTCCCAGCTTTCAGGAACAGGCAGACGTGAATCCGAAAACCACAGTTTTCAAGACAATTTTGGCATTGTACTGGGACATACCCCATTTTTACTATTTTTTTACTTTTAGCCTCCTTCCAGTTAGTGACAGAAATGGGTACAAAACCAATGCTGGATCCTGGAGAGCTAAACATTTCTGCAAAGTAGACAACATTCTAAATTCAGCAAGGGATCATTTGTGTAGATCCTACAAGGTTTTCCTACAGAAAATAACAGCTAAAATAAAACAATATTTTAATTGAGGTGAAAAAACAGCCATTTCTCTCCACGTTTTACTTTGTAACTTTTTTCTGTCATGTCAAATCTTCAAAAGTAATATTAGACGTTACATCTGCTGGACTTATCTGGTTGCAGGGATGTATAGGGTTTATAGGTTCATCAATACCCCTAGGTACCCAGAGCCAATATAGGAGCTGCATCTTCCAATGGGTTTTCGTTGTATTCCAGGTATACAGCAATTCATTTGGTGAAATATAAAGAGTGAAAAATAGGTATCAAGGAAACCTTTGTAATTCCAAAATGGGCACAAAATAAGGTGTTGAGAAGCAGTGGTTATTTGCACATCTCCGAATTCCGGGGTCCGCATATTAGCATGTGAATTACAGGGCATTTCTCAAATAGACATCTTTTTTACACACTGCCTCACATTTGGAATGAACAAATGTAGAGAAAGACAAGTGGCAATAACACTGGTTCTTCTATTCTGTTTTTCTCTTGATAAAAATGGTACCTGACTTGTGTGGTTAGGCTTAGTGCCTGTGACAGGAAACGCAACATGGACACATCACATTTCTACATTGATATCTGACGTGTTTTTTGCAAAGTGCCTAGCTGTGGATTTTGGCCTCTAGATCAGCCGGCACCTAGGGAAATCTACCAAACCTATGCATTTTTTTAAAACTAGACACCTATGGGAATCCAGCATGGGGTGACTTGTGGGGCTCTCACCAGGGTCTGTTACCCAGACTCCTTTGCAAACCTCAAAATCTTGCCCAAAAAACGCTTTTTCCTCACATTTTGGTGACAGAAAATGATGGAATCTGAGAGGAGCCACAAATTCTCTTCCACCCAGCGTTCCCCCAAGTCTCCTAATAAAAATGGTTCCTCACTGTGTAGGTAGGCATAGTGCCTGCGACAGAAACGCCCCTAAAGTCAACGTGGAAACATCACATTTTCCCAAAGAAAACAGAGCTGTTTTTTGCAAAGTGCCTAGCTGTGGATTTTGGCCTCTAGCTCAGCTGGCACCTAGCGAAACTACCAAACCTGTGCATTTTTTTAAACTAGACACCAAGGGGAATCCAAGATGGGGTGACTTTTAGGGCTCTCACCAGGTTCTGTTACCCAGAATCATTTGCAAACCTCAAAATCTAGCACAAAAAACACCTTTTTCCTCACCTTTTGGTGACAGAAACCTCAGGAATCTGAAAGGAGCCACAAATGTCCTTTCACACAGCGTTTCCCGCAAGTCTCCTGATAAAAATGGTACCTCACTTGTGTGGGTAGGCCTAGTGCCCGCGACAGGAAATGCCCCAAAACACAATGTGGACACACCACATTTTCCCAAAGAAAACAGTGTTTTTTGCAAAGTGCCTAGTTGTGGATTTTGGCCTCTAGCTCAGCCGGCACCTAGGGAAACCTACCAAACTGTGCATTTTTGAAAACTAGACACCTAGGGGAATCTAAGATGGGGTGACAGAATCATTTGCAAACCTCAAAATCTGGCACAAAAAACACTTTTTTCCTCACCTTGTGGTGACAGAAAGTTCTGGAATCTGAAAGGAGCCACAAATGTCCTTTCACCCAGCGTTTCCCGCAAGTCTCCTGATAAAATTGGTACCTCACTTGTGTGGGTAGACCTAGTGCCAGCGACAGGAAATGCCCCAAAGCACAATGTGGACACATCACATTTTCCCAAAGAAAACAGAGCTGTTTTTTGCAAAGTGCCTAGCTGTGGATTTTGGCCTCTAGCTCAGCCGGCATCTAGGGAAACTATCAAACCTGTGCATTTATGAAAACTAGACACCTAGGGGTATCCAAGATGGGGTGACTTACCAGGTTCTGTTACCCAGAATCATTTGCAAACCTCAAAATCTGGCAAAAAAAACACCCCTCACATTTCAGTGACAGAAAGTTCTGGAATCTGAGAGGAGCCACAAATGTCCTTCCATCCAGAATTCCTGCAAGTCTCCCAATACAAATGGTACCTCATTTGTGTGGTAGACCTAGTGCCCGCAACAGGAAATGTCCCAAAACACAACGTGGACACACCACATTTTCGCAAAGAAAACAGTGTTTTTTGCAAAGTGCCTAGTTGCGGATTTTGGCCTCTAGCTCAGCCGGCACTTAGGGAAACCTACCAAACCTGTGCATTTTTTAAAACTAGCCACCTAGGGGAATCCAAGATTGAGTAACCTGTAGGGCTCTCACCAGGTTCTGTTACCCAAAATCCTCTGCAAACCTCAAAATCGGGCAAAAAACACATTTTCCTCATATTTTCGGTGACAGAAAGTTCTGGAATTTGAAAGGAGCCACAAATTTCCTTCCACCCAGTGTTCCCCCAAGTCTCCCGATAAAAATGGTACCTCACTTGTGTGGGTAGGCCTAGTGCCCGCAACAGGAAATGCCCCAAAACACTATGTGGACATATCAAAATGATCAAATACCAAAGTACCTGTTTTTGCAGGGGGACACCTGCTTTTTGGTCCTGGGATAGGCAGACATCTAGGTAAAACTACCAAACCCAAACATTTTGGAAAACTAGACACCCACGGGAATCCAGGGAGGTGTGACTTGTGTGGATCCTCTAGTGTTTTCTCATCCAGAATCCTCAGCAATCCTCAAATTTAGCTAAAAAAATGTCATTTTCCCCACATTTCTGTGTGGGATCACCGCACCGGCACAAATTTCCTACTACTCAATGTTCCCCTCAGTCTCCGGGTAAAAATGATACCTCACTTGTGTAGGTGGGCCAAGTGCCTGTGGCAGGGAATAACCAAAAACATCTAAAAAATGAAGAGGAACCAAAGCAGGTCCAAAAGGGCAGTTTGGAAAAAAAAACATTTTTCGGCTGACAAGTGGGGCAGATTTTTTATCGGTATAGATGTGACAATGCTGGGTGGTAGGAATTTTGTGGATTCCTGCAGATTTCAGGAGGTTTGATCACAAAAATGTGGGAAAAATGTGTGATTTCCAGCAAAGTTGGAGGTTTGCAGGGCATTGTGGGTAAGAAAATGGTGCGGGTGTATGTGAAACATACTATCCTGGACTCACCCAGATGTTTAGTTTTCAGATGTGTCTAGGTCTTGTGGACTTTTCTACATGGCAGCGTCCCAAATTCTAAAAAGTTCAGCCCTCACCATTCCAAGTGGGACGATTTTGAGAGTTAGACAAGCTCTCATAGCCCAAATATAAAACCAAAACCCAAAATATTCAAATGTCCTCTTGCTTGCCGTGGTATAAAATGTTTTAGTGTGCGGGGAAGAGCTGAAAGACTGTTACCCCATTCAGTTGGGGTGGGGGCATAACCATTCCAATACTGGTTGGTAGCCTCCACCCCA
This sequence comes from Pleurodeles waltl, assembly GCF_031143425.1. NCBI lineage: Eukaryota > Metazoa > Chordata > Amphibia > Caudata > Salamandridae > Pleurodeles > Pleurodeles waltl. The sequence goes on along the minus strand of NC_090437.1, from coordinate 1,080,928,398 downwards.
CTATTTTGTTTTTTTTAATTTCCTGGCATCTATTGGGCTTTCTGCCCCCCCCCCCCAGGGTGTGTACTGATGGTTATTGCCCCATCTACCCACCGGTGGGCAGAACAACTTTGGCCCCATTTATTTGTGGTGGGGGAATGGCCATATCCCAACCCAGAATCTTCCCTGGTCTCAGGTGGGCTTTCTGCCCCCATTGGGGGCAGATGGGGCTTTCAAAGATAGGCTGGATATGGCCAACAGTAATGCGCCTCCATGGGGAGCAACCCTTGCCCAAGAGGCTGCCCCTCCAAACAAAACACACACATACACATACACCAATCCCTGGTGCCTAAGTAGTTTGTGCCCCCTCCCGGGAGCAGATCGGCCTAATAGAAATAGGCCGATCTGCCTCCAAGGGAGGCAGAAATGGCCTAAAATAAATTTGCCCTCTTAGAAGAGCGACCCTTGCCTAAGGGGTTTCTCCCCTTGCTTGAAATTCCCTGGTGCCTAGTGGTTTCTGCCCCCTTGGGGACAGATCGGCCTAATAGAAATAGGCCGATCTGCCCCTAACGGGGGGCGGAAATGTCCTAAAATAAATTTGCCCCCCAGGGGAACTACCCTTGCCTCAGGGGTCGCTCCCCTTGCGTGAAATTGACACAAAAAATTAAAAAATGCCTGGTGTCTAGTGGTTTCTGCGGGCCTAATTAAAATAGGCCGATCTGCCCTCAAGGGGGGCCAGAAATAACCTAAAAATATTTTTCCCCCAGGGGAGCAACCCTTACGTAAGGGGTCGCTCCCCATGTCGAAAAAAACTAAAAAAATGATCCCTTGTGCTTAGAGGTTTCTGCCCCTCCTGTGGGCAGATCGGCCTAAATACAATAGGTCGATCTGCCCCCAAGGGGGGCAGAAATGGCCTAAAACAAATTCCCCCCCAGTGGAGCGACCCTTGCCTAAGGGGTCGCTCCCCTCGCATGAAACTGACCAAAAACAAATCCCTGGTGTCTAGTGGTTTCTGTCCCCCTTGGGGGCAGATTAGCCTAATAAAGGTAGACCGATCTGCCCCCAAGGGGGACAGAAATGGCCTAAAACAAATTCCCCCCCAGTGGAGCGACCCTTGCCTAAGGGGTCGCTCACTTCACATGAAACTGACCAAAAAAAGAAATCCTTATGCCTAGTGGTTTCTGCCACCCTTGGGGGCAGAATGGCCTAATAAGAATAGGCCGATCTGCCCCCCAGAGGGGCAGAAATGACCTAAAGTTAATTTTGCCCCCAGGGGAACAACCCTTGCCAGAGGGGTCAGTCCCCACATATAAAAAAATAAAACAAAACAGAAAAAAATAATCCCTGTGTCTCGCGGTTTCTGCGGGGGGAGGGAGGGGGCAGAAATAGCCTTAAAATAAATTACCCCCCTGAGGAGTGGCCCTTGCCCAAGAATTTGTGCTGAGTTAGTTCATTAATTTGTTTTTGTTTTCTTGGTAGTATGGGGATTTTATTAACATATTGTAATGTGTGGTTACTTCAATGAAAGTAGGCTAACGCTATAAAATGTTTTTACTTGATATGCAAATTCTGCTTTTGTGTCCTATTTATTACTCACTGGTAATGTTTAGGAGTGTGCAAAGCTCAAATTGTGTGTAATTAAGAGAAATGCATCTCACGCTCAAACAATTACCTGAACAGTCTGTTTGGATAAAAATTGAACTTGACAATGTAATTTTGAATTGATTTCCGGTCGCTTACATTTTCACACATGTTCGGATTTGTAGTTTTGCTCTCATCAACTTCCCGAACGGTCCTTTTAGGTAAAAGATCTACCTGAAATGTTTGTTGGTTGCCTACATTAAAGGAACTGCGGCTTGCATTGAAAACACTGTTGCTCGCTTTTGGATTTGTAGTTTTGAGCTAAAAAAATCAACCAGTGGTCCTCTGGGGTATGAAATCTAGCTGAAATTATGCTCCCACTAAAAAATATGGTACATCTTGCATTAAAACTTCTCCTTCAAACTAAGCAAATTAAGCCTGTGACATAATTGCATAATCTCAGTAATTTTGCGTACATTTTGTTCTGCAAAAATACCAAAATGACAACAGTTATGCCAGCATACTTAAAATTTCACCCAGGTCTGGTGACTTTTGCAGGTACCTCCATATACTTTAAATAAAATGGTAATAGCACCTACTATTGAACTGCCTGGGTACACTTTTAAAAGTGTTGAAATTCTAGCGTGTTTAAAATCAATAATGATTTTTTGGGAGATTGTAATTATTGTTAGTTTGGTTAATGTTTAGAGTTTGTTATAGATTGCACTTTTCTTGTTTGATAGCAGTGCATATATTGAATGGACATTTGTGTTATGATATTACCCATGTATAGTGTATATTTGTGTGAATGGTGATAGTCCATGTTTAAATATCCCGTCCATCATCTATGTGTTGTGTGAGGACTAGTAAACTATTGTATGTTGCATAAAAAATGAATTGCTTTCATTTTTTTCAACTTTCACGTTGTATGAAATCTTGATTAGTACGTTTTTTTTTCTTGACATGGTTCTATTTATTTGTATGTTTGGTGTTTCCCCTGCAACTCGCTTTGTTCTAGTTATTAATCCCAGAGATTTTTAAGGCATTGGCAAAGTGGGTTATTGTCCAGGACCACAACCTTCCATGGGGCCCCCGGGAAGTAAACTTTCTCTTTATCTAGCTCAGTTCTGTCTATTTTCATATCTCAGCCTCTCCCTTCTCTGTCTACCTCTACTTCTGTGTCTCTCTTGCTTTGCCTAGTAGCATTTTAAGGATTTTTGGAGGCCCTGGAAACACATATTTCAAATGGTAATGTGTGCATCCCCTCTGTGAACATTTGTTTGGTATCATGCAGGCTTTAATTCACAAAAAAGGACAGTAAAATTATGAACAGGGGGCCCAATATACATCTTGCCTGGGGCCCCAAAAACCCTTAGGAAAACACTGATCAGAACGTTTAGATTTTCCACTGCACAGAATTACCCTGTTTCTCTTCCGGAACTTGGGGTATTATAATTTTTTGCTATAGTTCTTGTGATCTTATCCTTGCTTCTCTTAAGTCTTACAGGACATTCCTGACTTAAATGTCAGTCACAGTTGGAGGATGATTTTGTTCTCTAACATATATATATCTGATATATATCAAAGTGCTGATCTTTCCCACCAATGAAGCAATGGAAACGTGCTCACAGTGGTTTGACTCATGCAATACTTTTATTGAATTGCTTCCTAGGGGCCAAAAATGACCTTGATCACGGGATACATTCTTCACAGCACTAACCTCTATTTATATGTGAATAGTCTTTTTTTCCTTTTCCTCAAAAATGTGTAATCAGTCCTTTTTTATTTTGCTCCCTTATTAAAACCCATACAAGCTCATTCACCCTGTACCAAGTCCCCAATTTCCACACACATTCCCTCGAGATAAACATTCAAAAGTGTTCCAGTGAATCTTGTTGAATATGGGAAGCTCTGGGGTGATCTGTCAAGTGGAGGTCGCGAAAAAAGGTGGGGGGGTTCAAAAAAACATGCGTTTCCCATTATAACTCCCAAAGGGATTTTAGACACTACTACAGCCTGAGCCACTGGATGGATTACACCAAATTCGGCAGAAAGGTAGCTCTTGGTCCAGAAAGAAACCTTTTTGTTATTTGGTGTAAATCCATCCAGTACTTTTTGAAATATTAAAAGAAAATTAAATTTAGATATCTAGCGGTACGAAGGGTTTGCAAATAGCAATGAGCTTGTGCAGGGATATGCAGAGCTCTGCTTGGCTGCCAACACTTCAACCAGGAAATGTTTGCAGCCATCTTGGGACTCGGCTTCAGCTGAGTCCCATAAAGAAAGATAAAAAGAAAAGGGCCAGGGTATGGTCAGCCTGACCCCTTAGCTCTGGTGCTTGGGTCTTAAAGGGACCCTCCAGTGCAAAAAAGCTTTTTTTTAAACGTTTACCACAAATTTGCGATGGATCTGTGAATTAGTGGCAATTGAAGAAAAAACAAACAAGCGTAGGCTCCCAAGCTTGGTTTTAAGAAGCCCCTGGGTGGGCCAGGTCATAGGGGCATTTTAACATAAAGGAAGGGGAATATTGCCCCCCTCCTAGGGCAGTTTGATGACCCAGGGACCACGACCTCCCAGGGATTTCTTTATAATGAATATGGGGGAGGGGGCACGTGACCCCTGCATTCTTAGGAACTGCCATCTCCACAGGGCTTTGATGAAATATAATGTGGGGGGGGGGCGTGTGCCCCCCACAGCCCAAGGGACTGCTACCTCCCTGGAGAAAATATACAATTTATGCAGGAGGTCGCCTTGACCTCCCCAGAGCTACAATAAAAGAATGAAGGAGATCAATTGCAGACCCCCAGACCCAGGGACCACCACCTTCCCGGGTAAAATTTAATAGCCAATAGTGGCCCTGGGGTCCCCCACCTCCCAGGGCTGGCTCCTGCTATGTCCCGGGGTGCCGGACATAGCTGTTTGTTCTGAATTGGCGGGAGGTTTGACAGCTCCCTCCAAGTTAGAGCAAACACTTCACTTTCTGAGAGAGTGCTCTCACTTTCAGAAAGTGAAGTTTTCACCTGTTTTCCTGCACGCAAATATGCGTGCAGGGAAACAATGAAAACATTGCTCCCACAAGCAGGGAACTGCTATTTGAAGCAGCTCCCTGCTTGTTGGAGCAATGCCGCCTCCCACCGGATGTGGGAAGGGGGCTAGAAATGCTGGGGCCTTGAGGTTCCCCTCACGGTCCTGTCACTCTCTTTTGCTCTTTTATCCTATAAAGGGATGGAAAAGAGAGAGAGATTGTTATTGCAATCATCTCTCCATACAATAACTTCAAAGAGTGAGACTAGCAAGATGTTTGGTAAGAAAGTTATAGTTATGTTTGGATGGAAAGCAGAACAGAGTCAATTCTGGTCAAATGGTCATGGTCTTGTGCTGTCACTCAGGAGCCTGAAGGTTCACATCCTAGTATCGCTATGCAGTGTGTTTGTTTATTCAATAATGTTTTGACTGTTAAAACTCCCAGTGAAGGAAGATTCACGTTTCTTTCCTAGCATATGTGTTAGTTGAGTGTCATAGGTATGTCTGGAAAAGGCAGAGTAAGGAGTCATCTGTGGTGTAATGCTTAAGATCACAGACCCTCACACTGAAAGTTGAGGGTTCTACTCCAGATGTGTCTGTGGTCTTTTCCCTTCTTTAATTTATTTTAAACTTCAAAAGTTAACAGTTCATACTGAACAGTGATCTCTCATTGTTTTAAATAAACCTTCTCTCTCTCACTCAAGTTCTCTCTGTCAATCTATTTTTAAATTTCTCTCCCTCTCTCACTTTCTGTCTCTCTATTTCTCTTCATGGGACGGAAGAGAGAGAGAGACAGAGAGACAGAGAGAGAGAGATTGTTATTGCAATATTCTCTGCATGCAATGACTTCAAAGTTTCAGACTAGCAAGTTGTTTGGTACAAATGTTACTGTTACGTTTGGATGTGGAGCAGAACAGAGTCACTGCTGCCCTATTGGTCAAGGTCTTGTGCTGTCACTCAGTTTGCTGAAGGTGTCAATCCTAGTACCACTAGTGTTTTCACTGTTAAACATTCATAGTGATGGAACATTGAAGTCTTTTTCCCCTTAAAAATTGTGGGTTGAATGTCATAGCTAAGTCTGGTAGCTAAGTCTGGTCACTGCACACTAAGGAGTCACCTCTAGCCTAGGGGTTACAGTCTCAGACATACACACTCAAGGTTAAGGCTTCTAGTCTAGGTGAGTCTGTGGTAATTTCCTGCTTTAGTTTCTTTTCAAGTAACATATTGAAAGGTGGTCTCACTCTTTTTAATTGGCAAACACACTTTTCATTTCACTTTGTCAAGAAGTATCTCACTGTAAGTATATCATTCATCAAAGCCTAAATTGCTGTGTTTCTCAATCTCTCACTTTCACTCTCTTTCTCTCTCAGGGTTGGGTGATTATGGGCGGTTGGCTGCAGGTCCTGGGACAACCCCACTGCGCACAGCCCTTGGCCGTGCACAGCACATTGTCGGGTAGTTACAGGGGGTTGGCCAGCCCTTCGGCTGTGTGGGGCGGTGGTTGGATTAACATGTAGTAATGAATATTAGTTTACGTTAAAAAAAACATAGAAATTCACTGAAAAAAACAAAGGTTACAGGGATGTTATAGATTGCACCCAGGACTTGGCCCACCCGGGAGCTTCATAAACACAAATCTGGCCAGTTAGGTTCTGAATTTACTTATACAAAACCTTAGAAATAAACAAAAGACACTGCACTCATACACCATACACACTATCACACACAACACTCAGCACACACTACACAACTGCACCATTGACACTATACACGTCATCACAGCACACAAATACCACAAACAACCAGCACACAGAACCAAGCAAACCCACCCTACCAAGCACCCCACACTGCACCCTTGCACACTAAACACACACACACTCACAACAGAACCACCATGTCCCATCAAAAACACCCACGCATCACAGACGATGAGTTAAGGGTCATGGTTAATGAAATCGTCAGGGTAGAGCCATAACTGCATGGAGCATTGGTCCAGCAAACATCCATAGCCAGGAAAATTGAGTTATGGCAGCAAATCGTTGACAGGGTCATCTCAGTGGGCAACCATTCACACACAAAGGAGGACATCCGTAAGACGTAGAACGACCTTAGAAGGAAGGTGCGTTCTATGGTGTTCAAGCACCATATTGCCGTGATGAAGACTGGCGGTGGGCCCCCACCTCCTCTCCCAGAGTTTGCATCGTGGGAGGAGAAGGTCTTGGACATCCAGCATCCTGAGGGCCTGACTGGAATACCTGGACAGGACCCTGGTAATGAACCAACATGCCTTTAGCACCAATTCAACCCTTCCAGCATGCTACCCCACCACCCTATTGTTAGAAATGGGGTCTTTGGTTGGCAGTCAGGTTACCCCCTATCCAAGCAAGGACCCTCACTCTAGTCAGGGTAAGTCACACACAATCCAAATTATCCTATGCCCACCCTCTGGTAGCTTGGCACTGACCAGTCAGGCTTAACTTAAAAGGCAATGTGTAAAGTATTTGTGCAATAAATCATGCAATAACATGGTAAAACACCACATAAATACACCACACAGTGTTTAGAAAGATATATAATATTTATCTGGTAAGACGCAGGTCAAAACGATCAAGATTCAATAAGTATACGTTGAAATATCACTATAAAAATGATATAAAGTGTCTTTAGTCTTTAAAAAACAACAAGTGTCTCTTACAATCACAAAGTACTTGGTTTACATTCAAATTCTCTGCAAGGGACCGCATAGGAGGAGTTGCTTGGAAAACCGGGAGGTGTGCGTCGATTTTTCCGGTGCACACAGGCGATGTGTCTGTGAGTTTTCACGCAGGGCAGGCTTTGCGTTGATTTCCGGCATGTAGACTGGGATCCTCTTAGGGTTGCGGGCTTTTTGGACACCCCGGGGCCGATGTGTTGAAATCCTGGTTGTGCAGGACAAAGTCACAGGGACTGCGTCGATCTGGTGGGCAATGCGTGGAAATGTCTGCCCCATGGCAGGCGCTGCATCAATTCCTCTCAGGAAGTCGGGCTGCGTCGTTCTGGCTCAGCTTTGTGTCTATCCAGTGAGCTGTGCCTTGAGTTTCTTGTCACAATGCTGGTGCTGCGTCGGTCTCCTCGTTTGGAAGTCGGGCTGCATCGTTCCGGTTCAGTGTGCGATGATTTTCTCACCGCGAGGCAGGCTGTGCGTCCCGGTCCCTCCAGGGAACAGGAGGCACGCTCTATCCAAGCCCTTGGAGAGCACTTCTCAGCACAGCCAGAGGACAGCAAGGCAGCAGGGCAACAGCACAGCAGCAATCCTTTGCAGAAAAGCAGACAGGTGAGTCCTTTGGGCAGCCAGGCAGTTCCTCTTGGCAGGTTGCAGGTTCTGGTTCAGGGTTTCTCCTCCAGTGGTATCTTGTCCAGAAGTATCTGAGTTGGTAGGGTCAGAGACCCTGCTTAAATACCCAAATGTGCCTTTGAAGTGTGGGAGATTTCAAAGAGTGGTTTAAAAGTGCACACGGTCCCCTTTCAGTTTCACCCTGTCTGCCAGGGTCCCAGTAGGGGGTATGTCAGTCCTTTGTGTGAGGGCAGACTGCTGTCCTTTGACATGTAAGTGTCAGGCCCTCCACCCTTCCAGCCCAGGAAGACCTATTCAGTATGCAGATGTGTGCAAGTGTGACTGAGCATCCTGTGTTTGGGGTTTGTCTGAGTGGAATGCACACGGGAGCTGTCAACTTACCCAGCCAGAAGTGGATTGTACGGCACAATAGGATTTAAGTGCAGAGAAATGCTCACCTTCTAAAAGTGCAATTTCTAAAATATTAATATTAAATCCAACTTCTCCAGTCAGCAGGATTTTGTATTACCATTCTTTACTCCTTTCAGAGCGGAATCTACCACTCAAACAGTATATGAGGGTAGCCCTATTGTTAGCCTATGAAAGAAGTGGGCCTCACAGTAGTGTAAAATAAATTTGGGAGTTTTACACTACCAGGACATATAAACTGCACAGGTACATGTCCTGCCTTTTATCTACATAGCACCCTGCCCTATGGGTTACCTAGGGCCTAGCTTGTGTGCAGAGTCCTAAAGCCAGCAAAACCAGTGTCCAAAAAGTGGAGGGAGGCAGGCAAAATGTTAGTGGTGACCACCCTAAGGCTGTCAGGTCTAACACCTATCACTCCACAAGTCACCCTATCTTCCACTACACCTCCCACACCATCACTCAAAGCCCCTCCCCTGCATGCCACCCAACCACCCAGTCACAATGGCCAAACAGTCCCTGGCCACTGCACTGATAGCACTGCCAATAACTATCCCTACGACTCCCACAATGCACTGCACATCCACATGAAAAGTTGATCAGTCCACGTCACAGTGCATCACCTCCATGTACAACTATTGCACCTTCAACACCAACAGGATGCTACGATTGAGGACCTTTACATGGCAATGGTAGAAATGCAATCCTCATACAGCAACCCTCAAATGAGCATGCTACCCATTTCACTGTCCATCACCCACCAATAGGATGCTATGACTGAGGACCTTTAAATGGCAAAGGCAGAAATGCAATCCTCATACAGCAACCCTCAATGGAACATGCTACCCATTTCACTGTCCATTACCCACAAACAATTCCTGTGGTGCTGCATCTGCCATTGCCATAACTGGGAATCAAGTCAAGCCATTGTATGCATCAGACACAGAGACCAACATTCACATCCCCACCATGTGATATTCTCCCACTTAATTCACGGGTACCCCTGCCACTGTCACCATGGAGAGGATGCCAGAGAGTCAGCCCTCCCCAGGTTGGAGGCCCCTGTGAGGACAACACCCTTGGATATCTGGACATAGACAACTTACCAGGCCCATCTGGGACACCTGGTCAGTTCACCACTCCCAGTCTCACCCTGCCCACATCCAACCCCCTCAACCGGTGGTATCTACATCTCAGCCAAACCCTGCTCCCCAAACCTGTGTCCCAAGGACTGGTCAATCAGCAGTGTGCCCCACAGTACAGGGACCTGAGTTGACCCCTCACACCCAAGAAAATGACGATCCTGGGGTAAGTAGGAGTGGACACACCATGCCAGGGGCATAGGCACAGGGGGTCAAGAGCCATTGGAGGGCACCTGTGGCCCAGAGGATGGGCCCCCCCAAAGGACTCGACTGGACAGGAAACAATCTCCCAAGCATACCAGAAATCTTAGTGCAAGATGGGCCACATACTCACCATTCTGGAGGAAAACTAAAGGCTGCAGAGGCAATACTACCATGAGGCCATGCAGCAGTGGCAGGCCCACAATGCCACCATGGCCTCCATTGCAGGAGTGCTCAAGGAGCTCACAACCATCCTGAATGCTTCCTCCACCCACCGACAGGCCCATTCCACTAGCCAGATACCAACTGAGCCATCTACATCAGCCTCAGCTAGTGAAATGGAGTCCCTGGCAGAGGAACCACATGCCACTGGCACCCCACCTTCTGCAGCTGAGGAACACCGACCCGGAAACATGGCCGTCAATCCAGACATCCTGCAGGAGAAAATTCCAAGACTAAACACACTGCCAGGAAGTGACCCGCTTCTGAAAATTCTCCCTTCTTGCCACTGAGACACCCTGTTGGTTGTTCAAAGTCAATTCTACATGTTCACATGGCCCTTGGATACTGGACCTGTACTGCCTACAGCTAGGCCACCTACTCTGATGATAACCCCAACATGACCCTACTCATCTATTATTCCACACTTTGTGGAACTGACTTCATGTCTTTATTGTCAAATGTTCAAATGTAAATCCTACCAAACTTTATTGTGTGTTAAATCCCCTTCACCAAATGTATGTCATATGGACAGCAGAGGGGGGGGGCATTCCATGCAGGTAACACCCTGCAGCAGACAGAGTCTGAATACCAGTTACAAGAGAGTCACTAGCTCAACCAAAAAACAGGAGTAGATCCACAAATCCAACCTGAAAATAGACCAAGACAGGGAGTCCCATCAGGATAGTAGGTATGGTGGGAGCCACAGCACATATGCAGTACACTGTTGTTGTGCACAGTGTGGATTGGCAACAACACAGGGGACAACAGAAAACAATGTCACACCCGCAAGATCAGGAATCACATGACTATCATGCACTAGCTCAGAGCTGAAATGGGCAAATAACTACACTTACTACCGTTAGGAAAGGACAATGTCCATGAATGCCACAGCCAACAGTTTTGATAGGGAGTGAGACACACTACACAATCTTTAGTTGGGAAAACATCTGCACAGGAGATTGCAGGTCAAATGACACACCACATGCCTGTACATAGGAAATGTCAACCTACCAATCTGCATTCGCCATACATGTCGGTGAGATGACATCAGTAACACAGCTCCTGATAGGCTATCTGTCTCCCACCACAAATCACGCCGAGGGATAGGTACCAATGATGTACCCGACCATGAGGAGTACTGTCATAAGGTAATTTGGAAATAAAACACCTGACAATACACACACAACATATCTGTATGTTACTGGAAGTAATGATTGATCAGCTCAGTCCTAGATTCAGCTGCACCTTCCTCATCAGCCTCCTCATCACTTCCCATGTCCCCATCATCAGCCACTGGTCCAGCTGCCTCCTCCTTATAGGCCAGTAATGGATTCTGACGTGTGAGGGCCAGATTGTGTAGCATGCAGCAGGCAACTATGATCTGGCATACCTTTTGGGGAGTGTAGAGGAGAGTACCTCCAGAGATGTGGAGGCACCTGAATCTGGCCTTCAAGAGCCCAAATGTTCTTTCTATAACACACCTCATTGTGCTGTGGGCCTCATTGAAACAGTGTTCCCCATCTGTGGTGGGGTACCTCACTGGTGCCAGCAGCCAGGGAAAGTTAGCATAGCCAGAGTCACCTCTTTGCACAAAGACAGGACCTGTCACAATACCGGTAGAGGCACAGGGCTAAATGGGATGACAGGTGACATTACAGTGACACACATCCTATTACAAACATACCAATGAGCCAAGCTCTCTCTCACTGTAGTTGTGCCATCATGTGTGGGACATTGCTGTTCCTCAGAAGGAAGGAGTCATGCACATATCCTGGATACTTGGCTGTCACTTGGGAGATGTACTGGTCTGCGAAACACACCACCTGTACATTGATTAAGTAGTAGCTTTTCCTGTTCCCATAGACTTGTTCATTGGCCCTTGGAGGGACCAAAGCAATATGGGTGCCATCTATGACCCCTCCCACATGAGGGATGCATCCAATATGATAGAAGTCAGCCTTAACGTTAAGCAAATCCACACGTTGAGGGAACCTGATGTAGCTGTCCACGAGTTTCTGTAAAGCAGACAGTACATCCGTCAACACAAGACTGGACATGGATTGTGACATCCCTGCTGCCAAACCCACTGTAGTCTGGAAAGAGCCAGAGGCAAGGAAGTGTAGCACATACAAGACCTGTACTGTGGGAGGGGTGGTACAGGGATTACGTATAGCAGGCAATAGATCTAGTTCCAACTGGGTACATAGTTCCATTATGGTGTGACCATAAAGACGATGGGTCTGGCTGATGTGTTGCTCCTCCAGGGTTGAAAGGTCCACTAGGAGGTGGTACACTGGTGCATGTCTCAATCTCCCCAATACCGGGTATCTAGGATAGAGTGGAGAGAATGTACAACTTGATGACCACTCAACACATGCTAGCTAACAAGATCCTTGTTGTACACCAAAAGCACTGTAGACAGGTCCCAACAGTTGCCACATACCCTTATGGCCATGTAGGGGGCCCATGTGAACCAGCCTAGCTGCCAGTTACAGGCCCTGAACAACAGCATGTCACACACATCACATGTCTAACGTTCCATGTAAAAGTTGCATATTTGCCCAGGATGTCCCACATATGTAGAAATGGCAGTGCCTAATATGGTTACACCGCCCAAGAGGTACCGAGCAGCTGGACATTCACTGGAATTGACATCCGCACATAGTACACCACTGTGGCATGATTATCACATTTATGGGCCCAGGCATGATTGCAGAACATAGGCCTAAACAACATCGGGTACATATGTTTAGCATGATGCACTTTTTTTCCCTTTACAAACCAAAAAATGTGCCTAAGATGGCAGCCTCCTATCCTGTGTGCACTGGACAGATGGAAGTGACCTAATGCTGCTGGTGTAGGTTGTCATGGCGGTAGGTGGTTGCAACCGCTGTGCAACTCCTCATTGGATCACATTGCTGCCTATGGGGGACTGGAACCAATGATGATCACCGCCGGTGATGATGGTCATGTACGCAATGGCCACAACCGCCATTTTCTGCCACCTCGCTCACTTGACTCCTGACCCTCATGCAAGCAAGACCTCCACTATGTGAGATGCTGTGTAGTGGCTCTGGGAGCCATTGAGCCAAGTCCTGCAGGTGATAGGCCCCCAGCCTTCACTCAGTAGAAGTTGGAGAAACTTGTGGATGGAGTCCTTCATTGTTCTGTGTGATGGGGTATGTGAGGCTGTAAGACGTTGCCATGCCACACAGGGAGTGGATGCATGCAGGGTCCATGGTGTACATGCATTTGTGCCATGAAGACAGGTTAATGTGGGCATGTGATGTGTATGATGTGAGTAGTCGACTGCTGCTGATGTGGTGCCACTCTACATGAGTTTTTCCTTCTGTCTGTGTCACCCATGCAGGTCAGCGCCCATCAGAAGAAGGGGATATAGCATGCCATCGCCAAGTAACTGTGGACCATAGGAGTCCATAGCTGGTGGAGCACCTACTGCAGAAAGTGGTGGGAGGACTTAAGATGCTGGGCCCGGAAGACTGCGAAGACCCAGCTGGGCACATCCTCCCAATGACGCTGACCCCCCCCAATGGCCCGTATTTTGGCGTGGTGTACCCTGAGGTGGATAGGCACTTGAAGGCAGCATAGCAGCCACAAGGAGGTAAGTACAGGCTCCCACCTCGCAAATGATAGGCCTTTTTTTGGATTGGGTGGCTTACTTGTGGGCAGATATGCATGTGATCAGTGGTAGATGCACATCGACAATGGGTATCAGTCATCCTGGCAGGCTCTGGATCGATTATATGTGCCAATACAATGCTGTCAGTGTACATCAAATTGACATATTCAATGACTGGGTGAGTGTGGACACCCTACGCATTGTATCAGACCAGCTTCTTCCATCTGCATCAATGTACCTGAGGTGTAAGTGCTATCACATCAGTATTTGTCTCCCACTATGACTGAGGCTATCTCTATCTTGCACAGTGGCTGCCATGGACTGATTTTAAGGGTAGCATCAGGGGTCCTCTATATGTATGTCCTCTATGGAACAGTATTTTGGCCATGATACCTTACTATGCTGAAATATGCTGACTTAAGAATGTAGGATATGTGTAGGGAAACAACCATGGCATTTTGCTACCTGTGACTCTATGTAGGCAAATAGCACAGCAAAATCTATTGTAGAAGCTAACATTCTGTGGACTAGCCTTTCCAACTATGGTATGCTAGTAGAGGTGGTAAGTCCCCTGGGAAGTCCCTAGAGTCTACCCCTATTGTTTACATGTCAACCACGACATTCTCCTGGCTATCACAATGCTGCTATGCAGTGTTACAGCCTTGACCAATTCACTGAGTCAAAATGTTCCCACAAAATCAGTTTTTTAGCATTGCATCTTGCCTTTCATAATGTTTAGTTTCTGAATTGCAGTGTCATTGTTATGGCAGGGCATGCCGTGATATAATTGGAGAGATGTACATGTTGATCTGTGTTAATGGTAGGTCGGTATTGATCCTTTTCTACCATATTGTTCTCTCTTTTTCTCCCTCCCTCTCCTCCTCTGTCTTTGTGTGCATCAGCATCATCAGGCGAAAGAGAAAGGGCACTGGCAAGTGTGGAAGCAGCAGCCCACGCGACCCAGAAGGCTGACCCCAGCGGAGCTGAGGGGACCAGTGGGACGGAGTGCGAAGGGAGTGCCATGGGGAGACGGACCATCTGCATCATCTTCGGATTCCTCCTCCGGTGGATGCTCCCTAACTGTGGCGGCCCCATCTGGGACCAGCCCAGCACCATCCTTGTCCACCACCCCCCTTATCATCACTGCACTCCCTACCCACTTGCCAGTGCCTAATCACTAAGGAGGGTTGGTGTCTCCTTTGCCACAGGAATCTCTGCTCCTGCCCCAGTCAGCCCTGCTGCCCTCAGTGAGAAGGCTATTGACCTACTGAGGTCCATCTCCGCGGGTCAGTCAACCATCGTGAATGCCATCCAGGGACTGGCAGCTCAGGTAGAGCAGAGCAATGCCTACCTAGAAGGCATTCATGGTGCCCTGGCTGCCTTGCAGAGACCCTTTCAGGCTTTAGCCTCCTCGTTGAAGGCAGCCAGGGTTTCTTTGTCTTCCGTCCCCCTCCAGCTACCTCTGCCCAAGGCCATACCCCTCTCCCCACATCCATCCAGGGCACACAGTCAGACTGCCATTCATCCACCTCAACAAACACACTTCGCAGTGACAAACACAGCCACCACAAGACCCACCACTGACAACACCAACCTGCACACAAAACAACATCCACTCCATACACTGACCCCTGTACCATCCCCTCCTTCACAGACACTACACCACTCACACCTGCTGTCAAAACACCAACACTCCCTGATCCAGGCACAAGTCACATCATAACCACAGTCACCACACTTCCAGACTTGCATACATCCATTCACCAAATGCGCACTCACCACAACTACCAACACCCACAAATGCAGCACATCCCCCGTACCTGCAGGCACCACCCCAACAGACAGTCACCCATCCACCATGGCATCTCCCAGCACCTCTTCCCCCTCTTCCCAAAACATCTACATGCCCCCACTCACACACCCAACAGACACCCAACACACACATGGCTTCCACCCACGCACCTGCATCCAAGACACCTACATGAACACACCTCACAACTACTCCCTCTCCCTCCACTCCCAAATGCTTTAACCATGACCGCCTTTGTGTACCTAAGAAAAGATTCCTTTATGAGTTTTCACTCTTCCCTACTACTCTCCCACCCTCAATTCCACCTGTGTCCCTCCCTGAGCCCAGCCCTTCTACCTCCCAGTCTTCCCTTGCCCCCCTTGTGTTGCCCATGCCCATCCACCTGACAAAAAATCAACCCCCCAACCCAAGCTCCCCCCTCCCAAGGACAAGCCTGAAGACCCTCCACCAAAACCCAAGCCCAAGTCCCCCCAAACTCCAGGGCAAACCCAAGAACACCCCTCCCAAACTCATACCCCCCTCAACCACCACCCCATCATCCCTGAGGTGCCTGCCTGCCCCTTTGATGTCCCTATCATGTGGAGGCCACTTTGCAGTCAGGAATCAAGTTGGGGTAATTACAAATGCCATATGTGTCTTGAGTACTTGGACTTTATGGACTAGCCAGGTGGCCTATTTTTTACACATATTTTGACACTATGGGGGTCATTCTGACCCTGGCGGTAAAATCCGCCAGGGCCAACGACCGCGGGAGCACCGCCAACAGGCTGGCGGTGCTCCCATGGGCATTCTGACCGCGGCGGTACAGCCGCGGTCAGAAACGGAAAACCGGCGGTGTACCGCCGGTTTCCCGCTGCCCTGGGGAATCCTCCATGGCCACCAGGAACAGGATGGCAGTATGGGGTGTCGTGGGGCCCCTGGGGGCCCCTGCAGTGCCCATGCCAATAGCATGGGCACTGCAGGGGCCCCCGTAACAGGGCCCCACAAAGATTTTCAGTGTCTGCCATGCAGACACTGAAAATCGCGACGGGTGCAACTGCACCCGTCGCACCACTTCCACTCCGCCGGCTCCATTCGGAGCCGGCATCCTCATGGAAGGGTGTTTCCTGCTGGGCTGGCGGGCGGCCTTCTGGCGGTCGCCCGCCAGCCCAGCGGGAAACCCAGAATACCCGCGGCGGTCTTTTGACCGCGCAGCGGTATTCTGGCGGTTCCAGCCAGGCCGGCGGCTTCCGCCGCCGGCCGGGGTCAGAATGACCCCCTATTTAATTATGCCTAGTATATATGGGCCAACCGCCTGTTGGTCTTGATGGATACTTGCCCTGCCTTTCCATATGATGGATGTGCTATATTTGTGCCAATTGGTTTGTGTGTCTGATATGTGCATGTGATGTGACGCTGGTTCTGGAGTTGTAGGGTGATCAGGAGCAGTGGGAAGACTTCAAGTTCAGGTTCCATGGCGGCTCTGGATGTGTCTGTGGTCTTGAAGGTGAGTGTCTCCTTTTATACTGTTAATTTCCACCTGGGTTTTGGCGGTGGTCCGTCCGCCTCAGAAATCCTGGCTGTATGCTTGCGGTAACATGGCCCCCGCCAGAAGGGATGCCTGCCGCCAGCTGCAGCAGTCCATCTGCATTGGCGGTACTGGCGGTGTATTGGGTGTGTTCCGTTGGGAACACCGTCATGGTCATAATATGGCGGTCATCTCTGCCAGGCCCGTGGTGGTGCTACCCCCACCTGGGTGGTCCTTGGACCGCCAAACTCATAATAAGGGCCCTATTCTCACACCCAGAGAGGCAGCAGCCAACTCCTGCCATGCATGGCCAAAGAGCATTGCGCAACGTGGGGTTGGGTGGTTAGGGGAGTTGGCCACAGGATCTGGCTGCAGGACAGGTCTTGCGGGCAACCTCCGATGAGCACGGGAGACGGCTGTGTCTGGTGCAAGGTTGGGTATTTGTAGGGGGTTGGACCTCAGGTAACTATAACTAATGCCCTTGCCATGAACTGTTAATTGCCCCACAAATTACACCACTCATGACATCTTTGATAACATAATTGATAATATCAATGTAGTATTTGCAGTAACATTTTTGAAGAAAAAACTGTGCATGGCAGGGATTGCGAGTTTTAGTTGCCTTAGGGCATGAGTTACAGTTACTTGAGATAACTCTAACTATATTCAGTGATTTTTTATGGTTCTGTACGTTTAAAATGTGTCACTAACTATAACATGCCTTTAACCTTTGTTTTTTTCAATGAATATATATATATATTAAATTGTCCTGGCACCAAAATCCAGATCCCAAAGTACTTCAAGAATGGGCAGAAAATATGGCAGCATCATCCCAAGGTATAATTCAAATATTGGTGGTTTGATGTGGAGTGATTGAGAAAATGTACTCAAGAAGATAGAGGCCCAAGAGGAAGGAATTGGTAAAGATGGTGATGAACAATGAAAAAATGAACTAAGCGAGGGTATGAAAGCTAGGCTTCTTTGGCATGATCGGCTTTTGACCGCAATAACGGCCATGGACTTTACTTCACTGATACTCTGAATCCCTTTTGGCTAAGACACCTTTTCTGCCCTCCCCGTTTACCGATACTTGCGGTGCAATTACTTTTGAAACCTTTGATGCTTTATTTTCATCGATTGTTCAACAATGACTATGGCATATTAGCTACATTAATTGCTCTATCAACGGGCATTCAGTGAGCAATATTTTTTCTCTGTTTTTTCTTCTTAATTTAACTATAATCCACTTAAGGGAGTTAATGACTAGTTAAATTTTTCTTATTTTTTACTTATCAGCACTTTTATGTTTATAGTCTTCATATCATCAAGTGCATTTGGCCCTCATTATCCCTACCTTCTACTTTTTCCCCCTTTTTCCCTTATTAGGCACATTATAAATATCTGCCATAAAGAATATTACCAATTATGATCGAAAAGATATCATATAGGTATGCTCATTTTCTTTTGTAATACACTATTACACTATTTTTCGAGTACTAACTTTACTTTCACACCGGGTAAAATGCTACTTTCCCCAGCACATTATATTTTTCACCCACTTCTTCTAACTATGGACAGATTTTTTTCATGTCTTGTTTTTGTACCTACTTTTTTGCCAGTTCCCTGCACTATACTGCACTCTTTATACATCAGAGAAGCTCAGTATATTTTTGGACTCACTATCATTTTTACTTTGATATATATGTGTCTACGCCCTTTTATGTCCCGTCGCATGATTTTGTTCCGTCTGCATTATGTATTTAGGTTTTGTTGGTATGTTTTGTATTATTGTCTTTTATTATTTTTCTCATATTATTGTATCATGTTACGTTACAGCCCTGAAGAAGCCCTATGTTGAAGGGCGAAACTCATTGGCTGTCATTACTATGTACTTCATGCTGTAACAAGATTACTGTGAAAAAAATGTTTTGGAATTGGAAAGAAATAAACAGAAGATTTGTTTCATCGCTACCATAGGAGAATTGGACTCTCTTTATAATCTATCTAAACAATTGCTAATCAAGTGGTGCACCGCCTTTATAGTTTTCATCATTAGGGTTCTTTTTACCTCCCAAGCTCCTTCTGCAGCAGGAGCCTTGGTGGAGCTGCACACTACAGATATCAGAATCAATTACTTTCCCTTTCTTTGTCGTGGACAGTTGGGAACCCATAGGGATTGGTGTATTGCCTATGAGCCTGCTGCATTCCCTTTGTTTCTATATTGACAGATTGCAAAACATTTAAACACAGCAAGGTGAATACATTTCAGGTACGGGGTTGAAAAAAAACTGTGGCTATCAAACACTTAACAAATTATAATATGGAGTACACAGGTCACTGTCTGTTGGCCCGTGCAACAAATTATATGTTGGGAACATGCTACATCCTGTGAAAAAGAGAGCGTTATGAGGGCAACAGCGACTCTCGACCCAATTTATCCAGTTGTCAGACATTATCATGACTGTCATAATAGCAACAGAGATGCAAGAAGATTTGTAAGTTTAGATCATGTCATAATGTGTGAAAGAGAGGGTGACAGGACCCTATGATTAGGGATACTTGAATCTAGGTATATTTTAGAGCTAGAAACTAAAATTCCTAGATGGCTCAATAGTGAGGAAGAACTTGCATCACACTTGAGTGAATAAGAGGAGGAAGTGGCCCAGATTAAAAAGCCTTAAGAATTTGGTGATTTGAGTCACCATTATAGCTCATTTCCTGGAAATGGGAAAGTGTTTCTATTAGAATGAAAATTGTAGTGAATTTTGGACTAACTGTAAGGAAATACTAGGAACCTCAAGGTATTCTATACTAATTGATTTGGTCACCCCCTGTATTCCGAGACTATCAGAGGTAACTGGAAGTGGCATCAGATGTATGATATGATAAGGGAGTCCACATGGAGCAGGGACGTAGTCTCCATGTTAATTAATTGAAGAGAAATGTCATCATAATTATGCCTGCCGGCACCACGGGTGGATTATTATGTGTGTTAACAAGAATACTCAATAAAGATGACCAACACTCCACTACCAGTAGTGTGCTCTCCATGCCTCCACATGAATTTCATTGTAACATATGAAGGATGTGTTTGAGATGTCTTTTTGTAACTCAGTAATAGTGGATGTAATGCATGATTTGAATAGAATGTGGCTCCCACTGATTAATATGATACAATGGTATGTAAGAAAATAGTTATACTTAATAAGACCAACAGTTTTGGTTGGCGGTTACGTAATAATAAAATGAATTGATCATGATTAATGCAGAAATTGTTCCTTAGTATCTAGTGAAGGAAGTTTGTCAGGATCAGAGAAGCATAATGTATATTTATTTTGCAAGTGAAAGTGTAGCACAATGGCTGCCACAGAAGATATGTGAGGACATTGCTAGTCCAATGTTGATGATGACAATACTGTCACTGTTCAAATGAGAGTTTATGGCGGAGTGAAATTCCTGAACATGTTTGATACTGATGAAGGTGCACAGTGCAAATGCCTCTATTTTTTTTTTTTTTTTAGTTCTTGGACTAAAGAACTCTTGTTATAAATGACAGTCGTCTGCTTGTGTGGATGTTTGAAGTGATGTATATATACACCTTCCCACACATATACACACATATAATGAAACAGAAAAAATATTAACAATTTATTCCAAAACATTTATTGGAGTCTAGGAATAATAGATACACTAGTCCCAGCCCAATTTATGCAACAGTAGAGAAATTGTAGGATGTCACTTATAACAGTAGGAAAATATTGGCCTTCAGAGGGGTTAAATTTACTATTTCCACTCCAGTCCGTGCAACAGTGGCAAATGTGTTGTACTTTAGAGGGGTTAAATGTACTATTCCCTCTCCAGTCTTTGCAACAGTAGGGAAAGCGTTGGCCTTCAGAGGGGTTAAATTTACCTTTCCCACTCCAGTCTGTGCAACAGTAGAGAAAGTGTTGGACTTTGAAGGGGTAATATGTACTACTCCCATCCCAGTCTGGGCAACAGCAGGGAAGGCATTGGACTTCATGGGGGGTAAGATTGACTATTCTCACTCCAGTCTGTGCAACAGTAGGGAAAATATTGGACTTCGGAGGGGTTAAATTTACTTTTCCCACTTCAGTCTGTGCAACAGTAGGGAAAGCTTTCAACTTCAGAGGGATAAAATGTAGTATTCCCACTCCAGTCTGTACAACAGTAAGCAAAGCATTTGACTTCAGAAGGGTATGATTTACTATTTTCACTCCAGTCTGTGCAACTATAGGGAAAGCATTGGGATTTGGAGGGCTAAGATTTGCTATTCCCACTCCAGTCTGTGCAACAATAGGGAAAGCATTGGACTTTGGAGTGGTTACATTTACTATTCCCACTCCAGCCTGTGCAACAGTAGAAAAAATGTTGGACTTTGGAGGGATCAAATTTACTATTCCCACTCCAGTCTGTGCAACAGTAGGGAAAGCGTTGAACTTTGGAAGGTTTCACTTTACTACTCCTACTCCAGGATATGCAATTGTAGTTAAACTACTTCACTTCAAGCACATTGCCTATTTGAATAATCCTATTAATTTAGAAAAATATAAAACTTTAAATATAAACATACTTAAAATAAAATAAATATAACGATTAAAAAATAAACCATTATCCAAATTACAATATTCATGAACAAAGTAAAAATTAATTTTCAATTAAAAAATAATGGTCATTTATGTATTACTTTATTAACTTTCCACCATAATCCCTACAAACATACTGAACCACACCTACAATATAATGAAAATAAATCAGTCTAACACTGTTTACATAAATGAAATCAATTGCACAATTTATTAATAATGAATAGTTACTTGTTCATTAATTATTGCTTAATTAACTTTCCTCCATACAACCCTACAAACCCAGCAACACACACCTAAAATATTACTAAAATATATAATCATTACACAATTTACATTATTTATTAATCAATTAAATATTTAACTGCATATTCATAATTATTATTTTTTAATTATTATTAAATTATCCTCCCACCCTATTTTCCTAAAAACCTAGCAACCTGGAATTAAAATATTACTAAATAAAATCGGTATAGCATCATATACACAGTTAATAATTAATGTAATAATTAATAATAATGTATAAATTAATTCTTAATGAATTATTATTTAATTAACTTTCCACCCCGCACCCTCACAAACTCAGCAGTCAGCACCTAAAATATTACTAATATATATAATTATTTCATAATTTACATAATCAATTAAGTAATTAATAGCAAATAATAAATGATTGTTGATTATTACCTGATTAACTTTTCACCCTATGCCACTACAAACGTAGCAACCCACACCTCAAATATAATAAATCAATATTACACACTATACATAATGAATATAAATCACATACTTACTTAAAACATATTAATTAATTAATAAATAATTGTTACTTCTTATCATATACCCTACAAACCCAGCAACTCGCTGTGACACTATAAAATCCTATTTACAATTAAATTAAAAATTAAAAATCATTTAAAATTGCAAACTATATTTAAACCAATTGCTAACAATTATGCAAACAATACTAACACTTAATATAGAAATTAAAACACATTAAATTAATTAAAACGATAATCTTTACAAAGGTATTCTTAAAAACAATATTTACAACAATGATATTCTTAACAACAATATTTTTTACCTGAAAAGATGATATCGCTAAATGATATTTTTGTATCACAATATTTATTTTTCAACCTTTCTGTCTACTGAAATTTACAACTCAATCTTTTGTCCAAATACCAACATAAAATTGTGGCATTGTACTCCGAAATATACCATTGACTACATACCACAGCCTTACCACTCTCAGGCTGAATGGACATGGCTCATTGCTATACAAGTTCTTTGTGCGACTCTTGGGATTTTCACAATACCTTAGGCTTCAGTGATGTAACGTTGATGGCACCCAAATGTTTCCAGCTCCACTGTATCATCCGTGAGGGTATCCTAGCTATGAGTAGGTGTTTGAGCCTACACCTGCCTATCATATGTTGGTTAATTGTAAAGCCAGGTCTACAGCTTCTTGTGAATTCAAGATCAAAGAAAGGTGCTCTGATGCGGAGTGCGAGGTCATTCCACACAATAAGAGCAATCTAAGAAAATGCCTGTCTTCCTGATCTGGTTCTGTGCATGAGTGGGATTTGTGCAAGTAGGAGTCTTGCAGAGGGGAGATGTCTTGGTGGTGGTGGAAGGAGCTGCAACTGTTCAAGCAGGTGGGGCCTAGGTTGTATAGTGCCTTGAATGTGTGTGTCAGGAATTTGAAATGAGCATGTTTGTGTATCAGCAGGTGGGTATGATGTGAGTTTGGTGTGGAATATTGAGGATGAGTCTGGCTGCCAAGTTCTTTATGGTATGTGATTTTCTGTTGCTTGTTAAAAAAATAATATATAACCTACTGGCAGTTGCCGGTAGGTATAGTTAGGACCTAGTTTTCATAGAAAAAATGTTTTTTGACTTGCCTATATTTTTGCCGCCGTTTGACAAATTTTCACAAAATGTTCCCCAAAAAAGTGTTCCCTAGAATTTTGATGTACATGGGAAGTTTCAGGGTGAACCGTCAAGCGGGGGCTGAGAAAGGGGGGGGGGGGATTAAAAAAAAGGGAGTTTCTCATTATAATTCCTATAGGCATTTTTAACACAACTACATCTCGAACTGCTTTGCGTAATTACACTTAATTTGGCAGAAAGGTAGGTTTTGGTCCAGAAAGAAACCTTTTTGTTATTTGGTGTAAATTTGTTCAGTAGCTTTTGAGCTATTAAAAGAAAATCAAAAATGTATATCTGGAGGAATGAAGACTTCACGAATACTCCTGATCACATGCTGAGACCTGATTGGCTGCCAAAAATTCAAGCAGGAAGTGTTGGCAGCCATCTTGGGACTTGGCTTCAGCCGAGTCCCAGAAAAACCTTTAAAAAAAGAGGGCAGGATAGGGACATCCTGACCCCTTAGATCTGGTGTTGGGATCCCACCAGGCCTAAAAAACATTTTTTTTAAAACAGTTTCACTGAAAATCACAGCAGAGCCATGAGTCCAATGAAAATTGAAAAAAAAACAAGCACAGGCTCCTGCGCTTGTTTTGAATGGAGCCCCCGGGTGGGCCAGGTCCTAGAGGCTTTTTTTTTTTTTTTTAAAGGAGTGGGGCACACAGTGCCCTCTCCTAAGGTTCATTGAGCCCCAGGGACACCACCTCCCCGGGGCTTTGTTTATATTCATGGAGGGGGGCTGTGTGGCCTCCTCCTGGGCCATATACAGGCCTAGTGACCTCCACCTCCCCAGACCGGGCCCATACTCAGAGAAGGAAGGGGGCTGTACAGATCCCTTCCTGGGGTTCTAAGAAGACCCGAGGGACCACCACCTCTCTGGGGGTTTGTTTCAAATCATGGAGGGGGGCCACATGGTCCCCTCCTCGGCCATATACAGTCCCAGGGACCACCACCTCCCCAAGGCCAGCCTGTGCTCAGAGAAGGAAGGGGGCTACTCAGCCCCCTTCCTGGAGCCAACTATGGTCCCGGTGACTGCCAAACCCCATGGCCAGCTCTTGCTATGTCCCATGGTGCCCACCCCGGGACAGAGCTCTTTGCTCTGACTTGGTGGGAGCTTTGACATCTCCCGTCAAGTCAGAGTAAACACGAATTCCCCTCCCAGGAAGCGAGGGCTGTCAAACCGCTCTTGCATGCTGGGAGGAGAGTTTTAGTCTATATTCTGACCGCTGTCAATATCAGGCAGGGAAATAGACAAAATGATTGCTCTCACATACCTGGAGCTGCATGTTTAGCAGTGCCCTGTGCGTGAGAGCAATAACTCACGCAGGAGTCGGGGACCCAGATTAGACACCTTGGGCATTCGGGCCCCCTGCGGTCCCCAACACTGCTGACTGGGTGCCCTGAGAGCCACCCAGACAACATGGCCGGGCCCTGGAGATGGGGCCCATGGGGTCCCTGGGGCTGAAATCGGCCGGGATAGGGGCCACATGCTCCCCCTACTCTATTGAATGAAGGCTTGGGCTCCGCGAAATGTAGTCCCCAGGGTCAAGATTGGCCTCCTCTGTTAGAATCCAAAATCTTTTGTGGAGGTGAATGCATCGCTGATCTGTTAGAGTGCAGTCTGTATGTGACTGTGATGAGTGGGTTCTTTCTTGTCCCCTCCTGGTGAAAGCAGAGTCCATGGTTCTCCATATAACTAAACACAACAAAAGAAAACCAACACCTTGGAGAAACACAGAACTTAAAAAGATAAAGCAACAAATCAGAAAGTTGCAGCGGACCTGGCTCACAACAAACAACAGTCAAGACAAACTGCAGCTACACAAACTTAACAGGATATACAAATCATCAATCAAAAAAGCTAAAAAAAGGTACTACTCAGACAGAATTCAAAATGCTCAATCTACAACCAAGGAATTTTATAAAATTCTCAATGAATTTCGAAAACCTACATGCATGGAAGGAAGTCATCCCACTACTCAAGATTTCACAAACAAATTGGCAAGTCACTACACAACCAAGTCAGACACATTGGACTCATGTTTAAAACAGAAGAAAACCATCAGCACCAACCCCTTTCCTAAAATACCCTCTAAGAATAAACCAACCCAACCTCTACAGTCCTTCAAACAAATATCCCAGGATGAATTTATGGATTTGGTCAAAGCAAGCAGACCTTCTGGTTGCCCATCTGACCCTTGCCCACCACAAATCTTCAAGAAAATTATTCTATCTACTTCTGCTGCCACACCTGTAAGAAGAATCATCAACAACTCTTTAACTTCAGGAACTTTTCCTGTAGACCTGAAAAAGGCATACATACGACCTTTATTAAAGAAAACAAACCTTGACCCGCAAAAGCCCAACAACTACAGACCAATCACAAATGGACCTATCCTGGGCAAATTGATAGAAAGAGCAGCATTCGCCCAGATGTCACAATTCATTGAAGACAATTCTATACTTTCAGACTTCCAAACTGGATTCCAGCAAGGAGCACTGAATCGGCACTCATAGCAATCTGGGATGATCTTAAAAACACAGTCGCCCAAAATGGAGTTGCTGCACTACTTCTCTTGGACCTCTCAGCTGCCTTTGATACGGTTGACCATGACACCCTAACTCAAAGACTCCACAGAGCCGGCATACAAGGGATTGCTCTCGATTGGATTACTTCCTATCTTAAAAAAAGATCTAATATCATCCACTCGCCCCCCTTCTCGTCTGAGCCCTACCTCACAAAAGCAGGGGTCCCCCAAGGGTCAATCATCTCACCTTTGCTTTTCAACATCTACATGATATCTCTACCAAAACTGATCAATGATTTCCATCTCACATGCTACAACTATGCAGATGACACACAAATACTACTTAAATTAGAATGCCCCAAAAACATTGAAAACTCACAAATCTTCAGTTGCCTCAGAGCCGTTGATCAGTGGATGACCTGAAGCCATCTCAAACTAAATACCTCAAAAACAGAAATACTAATTTGTAGTGACTGGAAAAATTATGACCCTCTGTGCGTCTGGCCTGACGATCTCGGACCACCTCCTCAATTATCCAAGGAAGTTAAAAACCTAGGAATCACCATGGATTCCAAGTTAACTATGAATGCCCAAGTGGACAAATTAGCATGAACAAGCTTCATCACCTTGAAGACTTTACGACGCATCTTCCCCCACCTCGGATTTCCACTCAAGGTGCAAGCTACTATCTTGCTTGTACTATCCAAACTGGATTATGCCAATGGCCTCTACCATGGATCATCTCTATCTGTTATGAAAAAACTACAACGTATCCAGAATTCCGCAGCCAGGCTACTCTTACATGTAAAGCCGCAAGCCCACATTTCTCCTGCCTTGAGAGCACTACACTGGTTACCCGTTGCCAGAAGATGCCCTTTCAAGCTGCTTTGTATCACCCACAAAGCTATACATGGAACAGGACCGCTTTTTATCAGAATCAAAATGACCAAATACATCCAACAAAGAAACCTCCGCTCAAGATTGGCACCCTGCCTTAGAACACCACCATACAAGAAAAAGACTATAGGAGGTACATCCTTCTCCGTTGAAGCAGCCAAACTATGGAATTCATTACCCCCCAACTATAAGAGCCACAGATAACTTTCTTGTCTTCAGAAAACTACTCAAGAGTTGTCTCTTTCCTTCAAAACCACCATATTCAAACAACTATGAACTGCATATGCCTTTGTTGACGAATATTTTTTTCAGATTATGTGTATATTTCTAGTTGTTTCTAGTTTCTTTAGAAAATATGTATTGCTACAACGTCATAACAATAAAATACACACACACTCTTTAAACCTGTTTTACTAAGTATATTTTACCCATGGTTCTAATTATGTATTGTATGTGCATATGTGTGTGTATTAATGTGTGTGTGTGTGTATGTATATATATATATATATGTTAGAAATGGGGTCTTTGGTTGACAGTCAGGTTACCCCCTGTTCAAGCAAGGACCCTCACTCTAGTTAGGATAAAAGAGAATCACCCTCAGCTAACCCCTGCTTACCCCCTTGGTAGCTTGGCAGAGCAGTAGGCTTAACCTCAGAGTGCTGGGCGTAAAGTATTTGTACCAACACACACAGTAACCTAATGAAAACACTACAAAATGACACAACACCAGTTTAGAAAAATAGGAAATATTTATCTAGACAAAACAAGACCAAAACGACAAAAATCCAACATACACAAGTCAAGTTATGATTTTTTAAAGGTTTAAAATAAAAAGAGTCTTTAGGTAGTTGTAACAACACACTAGCGCTGCTAGCGTGTAAATGTACCTGGTTTGCGGCAAAAATAACCCCGCACGGGCGGTGTGCGTCGAAAATAACCCGGCACGGGTATATGCGTCGAAAACAGCTCGGCTCGGCGAGACGCGTCGAAAAAGCCAGCCACTCGACGGTCCGAAGTCCCGCGGCGCTGGTTGCGATCTCTCAGCCTTCGTCAGCGATGCTGCGCGTCGTTTCTCCTGCTCCGGGCGTCGATTCTCCGGTCGCGTTTCCAGCGGCGTCGTTTCTCAGCTGCGGAGCCGGCGTCGCGTCGTTTTCTCAGCCGCGATCGGATTCGCGTCGATCTTTTCTCCGCACGGTGCGCGGTGCGTGTATTTTTGTCCTTAGGCTGCCAGCCTCTCCTTTCAGGGTCCCAGGAACTGGAAGGGCACCACAGAGCAGAGTAGGGGTCTCTCCAGAGACTCCAGGTGCTGGCAGGAAGAAGTCTTTGCTATCCCTGAGACTTCAATAACAGGAGGCAAGCTCTACATCAAGCCCTTGGAGATTTCTTCTTCAAGATGGAAGGCACACAAAGTCCAGTCTTTGCCCTCTTACTCTGGCAGAAGCAGCACTGCAGGAAAGCTCCACAAAGCACAGTCACAGGCAGGGCAGCACTTGTTCCTCAGCGATCAGCTCTTCTCCAGGCAGAGGTTCCCCTTGATTCCAGAAGTGTTTCTAAAGTTTGTAAGTTTGGGTGCCCTTCTTATACCCATTTTAGTCTTTGAAGTCACCTTTCTTCAAAGGGGACTCACACCTTCTTGTGAAATCCTGCCTTGCCCAGGCAAGGCCTCAGACACACACCAGGGGGCTGGAGACAGCATTGTCAGAGGCAGGCACAGTCCTTTCAGATGAGAGTGACCACTCCACCCCTCCCTCCTAGCAGAGATGGCTAATCAGGAAATGCAGATCACACCCCAGCTCCCTTTGTGTCACTGTCTGGTGTGAGGTGAAAAACAACCCAACTGTCAAACTGACCCAGACAGGGAATCCACAAACAAGGCAGAGTCACAGAATGGTTTAAGCAAGAAAATGCTCACTTTCTAAAAGTGGCATTTTCAAACGCACAATCTCAAAATCAACTTTACTAAAAGATGTATTTTTAAATTGTGAGTTCAGGGATCCCAAACTCCACCTGTCCATCTACTCTCTAGGGGAATCTACACTTTAATCATATTTAAAGGTAGCCCCCATATTATCCTATGAGAGAGAGACAGACCTTGCAACAGTGAAAACGAAATTGGCAGTATTTCACTGTCAGGACATATAAACCACATTACTATATGTCCTACCTTATCCATACACTGCACCCTGCCCTTGGGGCTACCTAGGGCCTACCTTAGGGGTGCCTTACATGTAAGGAAAGGGAAGGTTTAGGCCTGGCAAGTGGGTACACTTGCCAAGTCGAATTTACAGTGTAAAAATACACATACAGACACTGCAGTGGCAGGTCTGAGACATGATTACAGAGCTACTTATGTGGGTGGCACAACCAGTGCTGCAGGCCCACTAGTAGCATTTGATTTACAGGCCCTGGCACCTCTAGTGCACCTTACTAGGGACTTACTAGTAAATCAAATATGCCAATCATGGATAAACCACTTACATACAATTTAAACAGGAGAGCATATGCACTTTAGCACTGGTTAGCAGTGGTAAAGTGCTCAGAGTTGAAAAGCCAACAGCAACATGTCAGAAAAATATAGGAGGCAGGAGGCAAAAAAGTCTGGGGATGACCCTGCAAAAGCAAAAGTCCAACACGACCCCCTACCAGCCTAAAGCCAGGGGAGAACAATCAATACCTTGATGTACTTCCCTGATTGAGGCGATAGAACAGGGACCCAGGCCCACAACAGCAGGGGCATGCTCCAGTTCTACGCCTTCCTGACTCCAGTTGGATCCCTCTGTCCATACTCTCAGGGCCCACTAAGCTAACCCATGGGGAACCCTTCTCCACATCTACAGACACCATCTGTGCAACACCTAACTTTACTTTGCTCACAGATGTATTGCAATGGGCAGATAGTACCACCAGGGCCAACACAGTGGTGTTGCCCACTCCACCCCCGGGGTGTGACTCTCGTCCTCCCCCCCCCAGGGGCAACTCTGTCCACCAGGACAGCAAGCCACAGTGGCCCCAGACAACTGTCAGGGATGAGAGCCCGACCTCAGGCCTCTCTAACCACTGTGACTGTGGAGAGTGGGGGGTGGTAGCCCCAGGTGCCTGGCACCCTTTGACCACTCTCTCTTCCACCAGGTCAGGGATGTTAACCTGACCCTGGTCCTCCCCTCTGGGGCTCTGTACCCTCCCCGCAGAAGCGGCACCCCCAGAGTCAAAAACTGTCAGGGTGCTTGTAGAAGCAGTCCTGCACAATTCTTCCATCAGTGCAGGGATGTTAACCTGCAACTGATCCTCCAACCTGGGGTCTGTACCGTCAGGTTGGACCAGGGCCAGGGGTGAGGCTTCCCTCCCCCTGCCCTCTCTTCTGGGGTCCTGAACCACCCAACTAGGAGCGGCCCCCCCAGAAGACAACATGGTAGGGGCACTGTTAGCAGTAGCCCCTTCCTCCAGGTCAGGGGGGACACCCTTAACCTGGCCTCCCAATCCAGGGCCTGTTCCCACAGACTGGATCACTGCCTGGC
This sequence comes from Pleurodeles waltl, assembly GCF_031143425.1. Lineage (NCBI taxonomy): Eukaryota > Metazoa > Chordata > Amphibia > Caudata > Salamandridae > Pleurodeles > Pleurodeles waltl. Next base: position 1,080,898,080 of record NC_090437.1, on the reverse strand, counting down.
AAACCAGGACTTCTTGGGGGGCATACCTACCCCCTACCAGGTCAGAGTTTACCCTCTGAACCTGGTCATCCAACCCAGGGTCACCACCCTGCGGTTGAACCATTGCCTGGCACACCAGGACTTCCTTGGGAGCACACTTACCCCCCATCAGGTCAGAGTTTACCCCCTGAACCTGATCATTCAACCCAGAGTCACCACCCTGCGGTTGAACCATTGCCTGGCACACCAGGACTTCCAGGGGGGCACACTTACCCCCCTCAAGGGACACGCTGTCCCGAAGGGCCACACAAGAGTCTGGCTGGCGCAGGTCTCCTGACCTCTGCCCATCTGACAGAGTCTGGATTCCCCCCAACCCAGAAATGGTCTTACCAAGGTCATTCATGGGGGGCTCTGCTCTCAGAGCTGACCCCTGACCCTCCAGGTTCTCCACTGGGGTCCGCAACCCCCTCTCAACCCTCTGTCTGGACTTCTGCACCCCCTCACTAGGAGTGGTACTGCCAGACACCAGAACTGGTGGGACGCTGGCTACAGCGGCCCCCCCAAGTTCTCCTGACACTGTGGGGTCTCCCTCAACAGATGGCCCTATGGTACAGGCTAGGCTCCCCTCCTGGTGTTCCCGCAGGGAACCCTCCAGGACCTGGGACCGGATCTCGGGCACCTTGGGCCTCAACCCATCCCCATTCCCTCTCCTCTGAGACTGGACATGGGGTCCCTCACCCATCCCACTACACTGGGACCTACCTGGGACACTACAATCCTTCCCTACCTCACCTGGTTGGGAACTACCTAGACCACTCCTCTCAGGAGCACCCCCAAATGCCTCTTCAGACTCTCTGGTACTCACCCAGAAGTCTGCCTCCATTGTAAGCTCCCTGGGGTCAGAGAACTCACACTCCACCTGGTGTTGGCATAGCTCTGGAAAATAAGGACTAGACATAGGCTCTCCAGCAATTACATCTCTCAGCCCCTCACATGAATTCACCAAAGTACCCTTCACCCAACCATCCAGTGACTCTGCTTTGACAAAGCACCCCACATCACCCTCCTGAGACTGGTGAGACAGTACCTGACTGTCCCTGACACTCAACCCACACTCTTCTGGGATGTCTTCACACTCCATAACCAGGACTTCTACCTGGGGGGAACCCCTCTCCCTGTCACTCTCAACTAGAGTCAGTAGAGTGTCCCTCCCACCAGTAGGAATATGACTCCCCATGCCAGTTCCCCAATCCACCTCAGGGACCCTGTGCATCACTGGAGCTACCTCATACCCCTGAACCTCCTGGCGTGTGTTAACTCCCTCCTTCAAGTAGGGCACCACATCTCTGGGCATGTGCACTTCTTCAGCAGTAATGGATACAAGATTTTTGCTGCCACCATCTGAACTGGACTCAGCCCTTCCGGCCTCCAGTTTCAGCTCTTTACCGCTCAGCTCTTGAGCTGCAATCTTTTCTTCTTCCAGGGCTAAAAGTCTTTTTGCCTCAGCCCTCTCAAGCTCTGCATCTAGCTCTTCCAGACTCCGGATTCGAGCTAGGAGCCACTCATCTCTTTCTGTTCCCTCCTCTTCGGAGTAGTCATCCTCCTCAGACTCATTTGGTGGTGTTGCCTGACAACGTTTCAATTCATACTGAAACAGGGCTGACTCAAGATCCTCCCTTCTGGATTTCTTGTTCACAGCCAGTCCCCTTTCCATGCAAAATGCTTTAAGCTGCCACTTTTTATACATAAATAGGTGCCAGAAATTGACTTCCATTCTGCAAAGGCTTCACAACCAAAAACAAAGTCCAAAAATATTATCAATACTTCCAGGAGGACATCAGAGAACAAAAAGCAGAATCACAAGACAAGTAGTATGTGGTCACGTAGTGGTCTGAGATCAAAACAGTAGTGTACACTTAATTACTGTATGTCAAGTACAAATACAAGTCCAAATCCCGACCGCTGGTCACCAATGTTAGAAATGGGGTCTTTGGTTGACAGTCAGGTTACCCCCTGTTCAAGCAAGGACCCTCACTCTAGTTAGGATAAAAGAGAATCACCCTCAGCTAACCCCTGCTTACCCCCTTGGTAGCTTGGCAGAGCAGTAGGCTTAACCTCAGAGTGCTGGGCGTAAAGTATTTGTACCAACACACACAGTAACCTAATGAAAACACTACAAAATGACACAACACCAGTTTAGAAAAATAGGAAATATTTATCTAGACAAAACAAGACCAAAACGACAAAAATCCAACATACACAAGTCAAGTTATGATTTTTTAAAGGTTTAAAATAAAAAGAGTCTTTAGGTAGTTGTAACAACACACTAGCGCTGCTAGCGTGTAAATGTACCTGGTTTGCGGCAAAAATAACCCCGCACGGGCGGTGTGCGTCGAAAATAACCCGGCACGGGTATATGCGTCGAAAACAGCTCGGCTCGGCGAGACGCGTCGAAAAAGCCAGCCACGCGACGGTCCGAAGTCCCGCGGCGCTGGTTGCGATCTCTCAGCCTTCGTCAGCGATGCTGCGCGTCGTTTCTCCTGCTCCGGGCGTCGATTCTCCGGTCGCGTTTCCAGCGGCGTCGTTTCTCAGCTGCGGAGCCGGCGTCGCGTCGTTTTCTCAGCCGCGATCGGATTCGCGTCGATCTTTTCTCCGCACGGTGCGCGGTGCGTGTATTTTTGTCCTTAGGCTGCCAGCCTCTCCTTTCAGGGTCCCAGGAACTGGAAGGGCACCACAGAGCAGAGTAGGGGTCTCTCCAGAGACTCCAGGTGCTGGCAGGAAGAAGTCTTTGCTATCCCTGAGACTTCAATAACAGGAGGCAAGCTCTACATCAAGCCCTTGGAGATTTCTTCTTCAAGATGGAAGGCACACAAAGTCCAGTCTTTGCCCTCTTACTCTGGCAGAAGCAGCACTGCAGGAAAGCTCCACAAAGCACAGTCACAGGCAGGGCAGCACTTGTTCCTCAGCGATCAGCTCTTCTCCAGGCAGAGGTTCCCCTTGATTCCAGAAGTGTTTCTAAAGTTTGTAAGTTTGGGTGCCCTTCTTATACCCATTTTAGTCTTTGAAGTCACCTTTCTTCAAAGGGGACTCACACCTTCTTGTGAAATCCTGCCTTGCCCAGGCAAGGCCTCAGACACACACCAGGGGGCTGGAGACAGCATTGTCAGAGGCAGGCACAGTCCTTTCAGATGAGAGTGACCACTCCACCCCTCCCTCCTAGCAGAGATGGCTAATCAGGAAATGCAGATCACACCCCAGCTCCCTTTGTGTCACTGTCTGGTGTGAGGTGAAAAACAACCCAACTGTCAAACTGACCCAGACAGGGAATCCACAAACAAGGCAGAGTCACAGAATGGTTTAAGCAAGAAAATGCTCACTTTCTAAAAGTGGCATTTTCAAACGCACAATCTCAAAATCAACTTTACTAAAAGATGTATTTTTAAATTGTGAGTTCAGGGATCCCAAACTCCACCTGTCCATCTACTCTCTAGGGGAATCTACACTTTAATCATATTTAAAGGTAGCCCCCATATTATCCTATGAGAGAGAGACAGACCTTGCAACAGTGAAAACGAAATTGGCAGTATTTCACTGTCAGGACATATAAACCACATTACTATATGTCCTACCTTATCCATACACTGCACCCTGCCCTTGGGGCTACCTAGGGCCTACCTTAGGGGTGCCTTACATGTAAGGAAAGGGAAGGTTTAGGCCTGGCAAGTGGGTACACTTGCCAAGTCGAATTTACAGTGTAAAAATACACATACAGACACTGCAGTGGCAGGTCTGAGACATGATTACAGAGCTACTTATGTGGGTGGCACAACCAGTGCTGCAGGCCCACTAGTAGCATTTGATTTACAGGCCCTGGCACCTCTAGTGCACCTTACTAGGGACTTACTAGTAAATCAAATATGCCAATCATGGATAAACCACTTACATACAATTTAAACAGGAGAGCATATGCACTTTAGCACTGGTTAGCAGTGGTAAAGTGCTCAGAGTTGAAAAGCCAACAGCAACATGTCAGAAAAATATAGGAGGCAGGAGGCAAAAAAGTCTGGGGATGACCCTGCAAAAGCAAAAGTCCAACAATATATATATATATATATATATATATATATATATATATATATATATATATGTATGTATGTGTATATATTGTTTCTGTGCTTGGCATGTTTGTGGGTCATTGCATGGCTCCTGGGTGGGTTGTTATACTAGATATCTGTGAATTCCTGCTCTCATCTTATCACACTTATCTACCCATCATCATATGTCATGTCTCTATCAAACTATCCTCCATTCTCACTCTGACTCATCCCAAATCCTTTCTACTACTTTCATCTCCTAAATAACTCTGCCTAAGCTCTTCCCTCCGTTTCCACATCTAACTCACCAAACCTCACTCTACTACCATGACCTCCCACACAACCCTACTAAATTCTCCTGCATTTATCCCACCCTGCTACTATGCTCTTCCTAACCCTTTCACATACTCTTCCCTCCTCCACCCCCCCTTAACTCATCCCAAGCCTTTGGGTTGAGTAAATTGAGGATATACTCCCAATTAACACTTCTGGATTTCTTTCCTCCTCCACCCCTCCATTACTCCAGTCAATCTAACTAACAAACTCTCATATCCGCGGCTCAAATTAACTCATAATAATACTAAAACTGTACTCATTATTTCCCGATCCTAATCCATCACTAATTCTTGTTGGGTTCCAGAGTAGCGTGCTACTCACTGAAAAGCGCTTTGACGCCTCGTCAGGGGTAGTAAGCGCTATATAAATACGAATACAATACAATACAATACAATATAAATTGCTATAAGTATTCAAATGCGCAAATCACCTGGAAGCTCCACCCACTTGGCCCACAGTGTCCACCTTAGTATTATGCAAAGGTCTTCCCACATTTTGCCAGGATGATGAACAGCTTACCAAAGGGCTCCCCAGTGCAATTGCTGCCGATTTGGGTGGCTCATTCTTGATGCCAAGGAAAATGGGGACATCTCCACAGAACAATTAAGCACTTACCTCATATAAATAAAAGGAAGAACACTAGTTTGGTGGAGATTTACATGTTTGTCTTGTTGGCCTCTCTATAGGAGGATTCATGTTATCACAGAATTCTAGAGAAAGACTCACCAGCAACGATCATGCTGACAAAATGCCACAAGGTCACTGGTGACATTTCCTTGTGCTCCATTACCCTGCTGTACTGTAGAATACATTCTGGAAATGTACCCAAGGAGGCAGAAAGAACTCCACTCGGGTCGATATTTTGTGCAAAGCTGTGGACTCTTGTTGAAAAAAAGGGCAGGTGAGGTTCATTTGTGGCCGAGTCATCCACACAGCTACTGACACACCCACACAGATATTCACACACCTACTCACATATGCACTCAAACACTCATGCATCCACTCACAGACCCAATCAGACTCGTGTACTCATCAAAGACACACTCAGACACTCATGCACCCACTCACAGACCCACTTTGACACTCATGCACCCACTCACACATTCATGCATCCACTCATAGACCCTCTCATTTATTCATGCACCCACTCTCAGACCCACTCAGGCTCATGCGCCCACTCACAGACCCACTCAGAGATTCATGCACTCACTACCAGACCCACTAAGAAACTCAAGCTTTCACTCAAAGACACAATCAGAGACTCATGTAAACACTCACAGATCTACTCAGACACTCAAGCACCCACTCAAAGACACACTATGTCACTCACATACCCACTCACAGACCCACTCAGGTCTCCACTCAACCATTCACAGATCCACTCAGACAGTCATACACACAATCATAGACACACTCAGACAATCACGTACCTGCTCAGAGACCCACTCAGTCATGCCTCCACTCACAGATCTACTCAAAGAGTCATGCATCCACTCACGTATCCACTCAGAGACTTATGCACCGACTCAGAGACCTACTCAGAGACCCATGAACCTACTGACAAACCCACTGAGGTTTGCATGCACACACTCAGAGACACACTCAGAGACTTATGCATGCAGGTTTTGGGTCATTATAGGAGGTTAGCTGCAGGGCCTGGTCACAGGCCAGGACCTGCTTCCAACACCCCCGAGCACGGCCAAAGGTCATGTGTGGTGTGGGGTTGGGTGATTAATGGAGATGGGCCACAGGCAAGGCCCTTCGGCCAACACCTAGTCAAAAGGCCAAAGGCCGTGCGAGGTGGGGGGGTTGGGGAGGTATATTGGGCTGGCTGCAAGGCCTGGCCACAGGCCAGGTCCTGTGGCCCACCCCTACTGCGCACAGCCAAAGCCAAAGATTAACGTATAGCAATTAAAACGACTTTAAGTGAAAAAAATATATAAACTCACTGAATAAAACAAAGGTTACAGGGACATAATCATGAAATAGAATTTTTCAAAAACATAGAAATTAACTTTATAAAAACAAAGGTTACAGGGACATTATAGATAGGATCTGAATTTAGTCGCACAAAACCATACAAATTCAGCAGTTATAGTTATGTCAAGTAACTATAACTTGTGCTCTAAGGTAACTATAACGTGCTGCTAATTACAATCCCTTGGTCCTTGCACCAAATATATAACTGTTGTGTGGCTCCCAACTGGGGAATGCAGATTAGTTTTGGGACAATTATAATCATTGTTGTTCATAATGTCGTGTATGGAATGATACCATTGACTGTGTGAGGCTCCAGGCCATTCTTAGAGCTCTGGATGGCCAGGAATATTGTCCCATTTGTAGGAGTGTGATGGTAAGAAGTAGGCAGCATTGCTTCTGGAATTTGGCAATGCTGGCAGGAAGAGTAGGTGGTGAAAACTGCAATGGCCCACTGAGAAATATCCTGGGCCCTGACACTTATTTTCCCACAAATCGAGCACTGGTGCACTTAGAATCGGGGACAGGGTGCCAGCGTTTCAGTTCTGTTAAAATTAGCAAGTCTCGCAGTGAAGCGTACAGCACCTTTCCGCAACGCTTTGAACATATGCAGAACAAGCTAGTTTACGGTGCTCACACCTGCTTCTTAGTATATTCAAATGTTTAATTTTCGATGTTGAAAGCACTAACATAAAAGCGAATGAAGTGCCTCGCACAGTTAACACATTAGAATCAGGTATATGCAGCTACAACCTATTTTAAAACAAATTACGAATATTTATTGCATATTTCTCAGCGCAACCTGAAATATATAATTACACATACTCCAAGTTAGTTGTCACTATAGAGAATGCATTCCGTAATAGAATTTGTCATTGTTTTTTTTCTGAAAATGAAAGGCATTTAAACAGAATCTTTATTCTATAGTGGAGATCAGACGAATGCAACCTTGCAAACTGTGTTAATACTAGTTTGCCTCTAGATGGCAAGCTTGCACCTCCGAACAGTAAAATGGGGTCAAAAAAATATTCTCGGTTTAACAGCCTTTTTTCGTTGTGAAATATTTTTGTTCTAAATTTGGGCTGTTATTTTTCCAATAGTGTCAAATTAACCAGCAGGTGGAATCCCAGCTCTAGGGTTTGCGTTTTAGAATAATAGCGAGAAAAACATTTTAAGTACTTGCTACAGATCTACACTATATTACACAACCCATAATTGCAGTGCGATAACATGGGGTATTCATTTGTACTTTTCTTGGAAACTCATATTAAACAACCCAGTGTACACCTTGCACAAACATCCCTTTAACCAACCTGAAATGTAAACAACTTTGGATTTGCAGCAATTATTTAATTTCCTCTGCATTCGACGTGCTGTAAATAAATACGTGGAACTCGATGAAAACATTTTGCAGTACTCTGGGGAGGCGTAAATACTATCTGAAATCGCCCGAGTTGTTCTTGCATTGCAGTTTAGAATATTCATTAGTAAAATCTGGGGCAGCATAGAATGTTTCTGTACTGCGCCCCCAAATTGATAAACTTGCTACTTTTAGATTCATTCCGGAATATTGACTAAAGGAGGCTACATACTGTATAGTGAAATAATACTCCCTTATTAAAAATATAATGGAAAAAGATGTGGATGATCGTGCTGCTTCATTTTAACGTCAGCAATATTTTAGCAATTGCCTTGTTTTTTTAATCTTAAAGACACGACTTTTTGTAGTGTTCATATGTTATGTTTTATTGACATTTTGGGACGCTATTTTTCCTAACGAGGAAACGTCCTTGCAGGGGGTGACTTGGTCCATGATATATGGGAGAGTGTGAGTGTGAGTGTGATATTTCCCAACCATCAATGTGTTGTACCTAACTGAAAAATGGTGGTGCCATTAAATGGGGGAATGGTGGTGGTTGTGCATTAGTGGGTTGAAGAGGATTATGGCGGCAAAAGTGGTACCAATGGGATTGAGAATAATATTCTGAAAATAAAAAGTACATAATATTCTTGAAGGCATTCAAATCCAATAATTGAGGAGTATCTTATAAACATAGCGTGCCCTAGCGGCACTCTGCTCCACCGGAGCGCCATTTTTTATGCTCTGGAGGCAGTGTGCCGGCCCATATTTACAAGGTCATGCAAAACCACGTTGCTTGGCTTTTCATGGCCTTGTAAATATGAACCCCTTTCATGCATAACACTGCATAAAAGGGGGGTTCCATGGGTGTTACTACGGTTGTTCCCATGCAACACCCATTACCTCCCGTCCCTCCCTCGCCTTCCATTAAACCAATGAGGCTTCCTGCCTCCCTCTAGACCCTCCCTTCCCCTTTTAAACCCCACCCCTACCACCTCCTGTTTTTTTGTCTAGCCCGCGCTAGGCTTACCTGTTCTCCTTTCCTCCATGGCGGGGCCTGGGGGACATCGATTTCGGCACTCCTCTGGGCGCGGGGCCCATCGAGGTGTGTTCTGGCCGGTCGCATCTTCAACAGGCAGGCGGGGCTGCTTGGAGGACGCGTCCTGGGAGTCAGCTGACGAGGTCAGTCGGCTCTTTGCGGCTGGGGCGTCTATTTCCGGTTCCTTAGCCCGCGGAGCCGCGCAGAGGTGCAGGCTGACGTTTTTTACTTTGGGGAACCGATAGGACGGGCGTTCTGCCCGCATTTGTAACTATTTGGGTACCTTTTTGATTGGTTACAGGATTTTTTATGGGAAGGTCATGTATCATATATATTTGGTAGATGGGGTCAGTGTGTTGGTAGTTGTAATTAGGTTTACCATGCCGAAGGTTCAGGCTAAACGTTGCAGGATTGTTTCTTCCTCCTCCTCGGGGGAGGAGGGTGCTGCTCCCATGCCGACTCCTGGGGGTCACCAGGTGCTGGGAGGTGCTGCACCACTCATGTCCAGGGAGGAGGTGCAGGACATGATAGAGGTGGCTGTTTCTAGGGCTCTCCAGGCAGGGATGGCTAGACCTACTAGGTCTAAAGCATCACATCCTTCTGCTGCTGCGGAAAGGTCTTCTTCGGATGATGAGGAAGGGGAGGCTCCATCTATTTCTTCTGGGGGAAAATATGTCTCCAGGGAAGAGATGTGGGAGGTGATGGCGCATGTGCGGGACAATTTAGGCTTTACAGTCTTTCAGCCTATGAGCACTGACTCTCACTTATTCCCGCAGTATCAGACGCCTTCTAAGTTTGCCATGCCTTTTCAGGGTCCTGTGAAGGATATGGTGTTTCGTGCATGGAAGGATGTGGATAAAGCTCAGGTTCCACGTTTCCTTCAGAAACTTTATTTGCTAGAAGGGGAAGATGTTCTGCCTTCCTCTGTTCGACTGGATTCAGTTTTGACTACCCTGATTGGCAAGACGGCGGTCAATCCGGAGGATTGTGTGCCTACTGATGCCACGGACCGTAAGGTGGATTCGGGGCTCAAGAGGGCTTTTGCGTCTGAGAATCTGGCCCTGAGAGCAGGTATATATTCTGCTTATGCGGGCCAGTCGTTGGTACAAGACTTTGATAAACTGGCAGTGGCTGTTCAGGAAGGTGCGGAGTGCTCTGAACTCCTGGCTGGTATGGAGCAGCAGGCCAGGTTGCTGGCAGATGTATTATCAGATGTAGTCCGTACTTCGGCTCTGGCATCTGGGGCTTTGATTGGGGCCCGGAGGTCTCTCTGGTTGCGGTCCTGGAAGGCCAATCCTGGGGAGAAGTCTGCCCTCCTGAGACTGCCCTTTGAAGGTCGTAGCTTGTTTCGAGATCAATTGCCTTCAATGCTGTCCAAGGCGTTTAAGGAAAGGAAGCATGCCTTACCTTATAAAGGGGGATCTGCTTCTGGCAAAGGGTGGAAGAAACATTCTCGTTCTTCTCCCAAGATGGATGCAAAATCTTTTTCTTTCAGGAAATGCCGTTTTCAGCCATGTATTTCCCCTAAGAGGGCTTCTCCTTCGAACCGGGGGGGGGTTCAAGAAGGGGTCCTGACAATCACTGTGGGCCTGGCATAGGGCAGGTTGGGGGACGGCTGGGACACTTTCTTTCAGCTTGGCAGGCGAGTGTCAGCGATCATTGGGTGCTGGACATTGTGGCCGATGGTTACGTCATCGATTTCGTTGTGGGGCCTCCAGATTCGGGGGTGCGTCCCACTCCTCTGCCTGCGGTCGGGGAACGGACAGAGGCATTATTGGACGGAGTCCGGGACTTGCTTTTAAAAGGGGCCATTTACCGCGTTCCTCTAGAAGAAAGGGGTCGGGGCATTTATTCTGTCTTGTTTCTAGTTCAAAAGGTGTCAGGGGTTTTTCGGCCTGTGCCCAGTCTAAAAGGGGTGAATGCTTGGATCAGGACGGTACATTTCCGCATGCTGTCAATTCAGACTATTTTTCCAATGGTCAGTCAGGGGGACTTTCTGGTGTCTCTGGATCTGCAGGATGCATACCTACATGTGCCTGTGGCAAGGACTTCTCAACAGTTCCTGAGGTTTGCTGTGGGTCAGGATCATTATCAGTTTTGTGTACTGGCTTTCGGCCTCAAGTCTTCTCCCCGGATTTTTACGAAGGTGCTGGCCACCCTGGTGACTTTGCTGTATTCAGAAGAGGTGTTTATTCATCCGTATCTAGACATCTTGATACATGCTCCATCGCAGGTCCTGTTACAGAGGCAGGTGGCCCGGGTGCTGGTGGTCCTGCAAAACCACGGGTTTTTGATCAACTGGGAGAAGTCACATTTGGGCCCATCCCAAGATCTGGTTTTTCTAGGGGATCGGTTTCGGACTCTTCTCGGTTTGGTGACGGTGTCGGAAAAGAGGTTAGGTGCCCTTCAGTCCATGGTGAGGGAGGTCGTGTTGCAGCCTGCCCCCCGGGTGCTTCTGTGGTTACGTCTGCAAGGTAATTTGGCGTCGGTGATATTTCTGATCCCTTGGGTGCGATTTCATCTTCTTTGCTTGATGAACTGGTTCCTGAAAAGGTGGACACCAGGGTCTGGTTCTCTGATGACCAGGATTCCGGGGTCAGGATTAATTCGCAGGGAGTTGAGATGGTGGTTGAGGTCCAATCATCTTCGGGTAGGGGTGTCTTTGTCTCCTCTGAGCCCAGTGGTGGTAACAACGGATGCCAGCCTCTCAGGATGGGGTGCTTGGATGGGGTCAGCACAGATTCAGGGATTTTGGTCCCCGATGGAGGCCAATCGGTCTTCGAATTGGCGCGAGTTAAAAACAGTGTTGTTGGCTCTGATTCATTTCCAGGTGTCCCTGAAGGGGGTTGCGGTTCTTATTCGGACAGACAACTTAGTAGCCAAGGCTTATGTCAACCGACAGGGGGGGACCAGGTCGAGGGCCTTGTTCAGTCTGGCCAGGGAGATTTTTTTGTGGGCTCAGGAATGGGTTCCTTCTCTCCGAGCTACCTACATTCGGGGGGTGATCAATGTTCGGGCGGATCTGCTAAGCAGGGTGATTCCTTCCTCACAGCTTTTCTCCCTCCGGAGGCCGCTGTTTCTTCATCTTGTTCGTCTCTGGGGTCTTCCGGTGTTGGATGTGTTTGCGTCCCCGGAAAATGCAAAACTCAGTCGCTTCTGCTCCCGGTTTCGGTGTCCTCAGGCTTGGGAGGTGGACGGGATGTCGTGTCCTTGGCCACGGGGCCTGTTGTATGCCTTCCCGCCGTTTCAGCTGATCCGGTCTTTTCTGTTGAGGGTGAGGCATCTGGGGGCCAGGGTTTTCTTGATTGCGCCCCATTGGCCGAGGGCGAATTGGTTTCCGTTGCTGCAGCTGATGGCATCCGGCCGGATGTGGCCTCTTCCTCTTTGTCCGTCTCCCCTGGAGTTTCCTTGCCTCTCGATGGGGTCATTGAGGAGGTTACACTTGACGGCCTGAAAGTTGAACGCCGGGGTTTGACGGGTCTGGGGGTACCAGTGGCTTTGAGTTCTACTTTGCTGGCTTCCAGATGGCGTTCCACTTTACTTTCATATGGTAGGCAGTGGAAGGTGTTTTCTTCTTGGTGCTTCAGGCATAATTTGGATCCTACCTGCTCGTCTATATTTGAGGTGATGCAGTTTTTACAGGATGGTGCACAATTGGGATTGTCGGTGGCTTCTCTGCGGGTGCAGTGGGCGGCTATTCAGGCGTTTAGGGGTCCTTGGCGTAATCTACAAGATGAGGGTCATTTGATGCCTAGATTTTTTCAGGGGCTTCTTAATTTGTTTCCTCGCCCTGTACGTTCTTTTCCTTCCTGGGATCTTTCTTTAGTTTTGGATGCGTTGACTGCTGCCCCTTTTGAACCACTGGGGGACCGTGATTTGCGCCATCTGTCTTTGAAAACGTTCTTTTTGGTGGCCATTACTTCGGCCCGCCATTTAGGGGAATTGGGGGCCTTGGCCTGTTCTTTTCCTTTTTGTAGAGTTTTTCAGGATTGGGTGGTTCTTGTTCCGGTTCCTTCTTTTGTTCCGAAAGTTAATTCTTCTTTCCATGCTCGACAGGAGGTCATCCTTCCATCATTTTGTCCAAATCCCTCCTCGGATGAGGAGGTTCGTTTACATTCTTTAGATGTGCGCAGGGCATTGTTGCAGTATCTGAGTGTGGTGGCTCCTTTCCGTAAAGGTGATTCGCTGTTTGTAAATTTCGGTCCGGCCCGTAAGGGGGAAAAGCCTTCCACGGTGTCATTGAGTCGGTGGGTGAGGTCTTTGATTCTGTTGGCATATTCCTTGAAAGGGGTGGTTCCCCCCCCGGGGATTCAGGGCCGTTCTACCAGGGGTATGGCGGCTACGGTGGCTGAGGTTCAGGGGACTTCAGTGGTGGAGATTTGCTGGGCCGCCACTTGGGCCTCTCCCTCAACATTTGTTCGGCATTATAGGCTGGCGGACTTGGGTGGTTTGGAGTCGGTGTTGGGTCACCGGGTCTTATCCTCTATGAGGTAATGGGGTAGGATCTTGGTGTTCTGTGTGCATTCTAATAAATTGTTTGCAACTCAATGTCCGTCTCCTGTGTGTTTCTTGCTATGTCTCATTGGCTTAAAGGAAGGCGAGGGAGGGACGGGAGGTAATGCTTTCAATTCTTACGATAATGGCATTACTCCTAGTCCTACTCCCTCGCCTTCCTTTCCGTTCCCTCCCTCCCAGTATGGACAGTCTGAGTTGCTCCTTGGGCTTGGTTTTTTGTACAGCAGGTGGTAGGGGTGGGGGGGGTTTAAAAGGGAAAGGGAGGGTCTAGAGGGAGGCAGGAAGCCTCATTGGTTTAAAGGAAGGCGAGGGAGTAGGACTAGGAGTAATGCCATTATCGTAAGAAATGGACGCATGAAACCTGAAGGAATCTGACACATTTTCAGATTTACAAGCCTGAGAATACGTCAGATTCCCACACTACCTCAGGGGTGGCATAAGAGTGACGCAACAGGGAGAAATATTTTTATTTCCCCCTGTTTTTTCCTCTTTCTTTGTGTGCTGTATTCTGCAACACACACATACAGAGGAAAACACCTCTTGTGATTGCTTTTGTGCAGTAAGGTGTCCCTTCCTGCACTAAAGCAATCATCCCCACAATGCAACCACCCTTGTGCCATGGTGCAAGGGTGCCAGCGCATGGCAGCAATTTGTGTGCCTGCGCAGGGAAAGAGGACAGAAATGTGCAGTATCTTGTAGAAATGCAAATTTCTTTTCTTTCCCGGTGGCACAGGGCAGCGTATCAAGGCACTTGCTGTCCCACCGTGCACCACTGGCCTTGTAAATGTGGCCTCAAGTCTGAGTTTCACATGGTTTGGTATCTACTAGATGAATTCTTAACAAAACTGAACCATCACGCTGCTTAATAAGCAGAGCATTCAGCTCTAGACGAACCATAATTACAACCCCATTTCCAAGGCTGTAGTGTTAGATGTCACGGGAACACAGCGCACACAGGAAAAATGGGGCAGAAACTGTCTCGTGGAGACAGAGCCACTGGTAGGACTGGGCTGGAGGGCTGGTTTGTTTAGTGGAAAAGTTAATTGGTGGTGGGTTCAGTTTGAGCAGATACATAAACCCAGACTCCAGTCCAGCTGCTGTTACAGAGCTAGAAGACCTGGGATGAGTGCAGATCTCAGGCACATTCGTGCATTCTGCGGCCATGGATTATGCAGAGTGCTTAACTAATTACCCCCTCGTCAGAAGTCAATATAGGAATCTTGGTTCTGACATGTTCTTGAAAATCAAATATTTATCTTTTCTAGAAAAAGCACAGATAAATGTAGTTACTGATAAAGAGATCACATCCAGCATCTGGATTTAGGCTGGAAACGCACTGTCAACCTGCCTACCGCAGAAGCATTTCCATGGAATGTCAAAAGGAGACGGACACATCGCAGACCTTTCCTCCTCCTGTCTCAAATGTTCACAGTTGACAGCGGGGTGCAGTGTTGCAAGGCTTATACACTGACCCACAGGGTGTAATGTCTTTTCTGCTCAATGGAATCCCCGCACTGTCCCCTGACGCACAGGTGACATCAGAGACGTGGTTTAGCAATTAATCCGAGAGGCGGGTCCGACTGGGTGGGGCGCTGTGCTATCTGTTCACTGTTTGACGACTCTGGTAGATAGCTGATCCAGCCCTGCTTGCAGCACCCGACCCTGCAGCACTCGATTACGAGTTCCCAAACCTGACTGCCAAGCTCAGAGTGCACCTATTTAGGGGTGACACCCGTACACACCTACTTGAAGATGCACCTCTGTATTTTCTCTATGAAATACAAGAAGCAGCATGAAGTAAACCTGAGGGTAAACTCGAAACAGCCTTCACAAGTACAATCATAATAAACAATAGGGGAGATTTAAGAAAAGTGGTGCTGCACCTAGTGCAGCTCCACTTTCCTTGCACCGCTTAGTGTCATTTTTTTACACTATTGATGTACTCTGTAGGAGTAGCACCAAAATGTTGGTGCTACTCTTGCAGAGTACATAGGTGCCCATTATAGATAATGGTGTGCCCCCTTTTAATGCTGCTCTGAGCAGGCTTTAAAAGTGCTGAACAAAATGGCGCAAGGAAATCGCTTGGATTTCCTTGTGCCATTTTCTCTGCACACCAAATGGGAGAACACCTCGCTTGCATACATTATGCCTAGCGTAGGCATAATGTGGCGCAAAGGTTTACAAAAGTGGCACAATGCATGTATTGCACCACTTTGTAAATATGGTGCAGGCAAAATGCCACTTTAGAGCCGCTTTAGCATAAAAAATGATACTGTGGTGGCACTAAGGTGGTGCTAGGGACTCTTGAATCTGCCCCTATGTTATCTAAGCAAAGTATTTTAAAAAAAATCTCATAACCAAGGTGCTTCATAACTTGCCTTGAGGAGGAGAACATACCATGAGCAAAGTTAGCATTATCAGAAAACATGGCATCTATTGATAACTACATTCAAGTTTAAATTTACAAAACATAATGAAATGTTTATAGGAAATGGCTGAGGAGATTCCTCAAACCCCTTTCTCTAAGGGGTTCATCCACTAAGCATCAATACCCGGCACTGTTGGGACTTTTCTGCAGTTAACAGCAACATATGAAAAAACTAGTCTATTGTGTGTATGTAGATTTCTAAGTACAATAACAGAGGACTATTGGTAATGAGATGTGTCCTTCATAGGGGAACCTAGTTATTAACGTGAATGGGTATCCAAGGTTGTAGAATTGGAAGAATCTATAAGCACAGTGAACTGTAGCATGGGTTTTTTTCAGCATCCCTCTTGATTAACTTTTATTTAGTTGGCATGCTGTCATACCTCTTCATAGCCTGGTGCGACATTTTAGTTCTCACAAGCATCGTTTACCAGTACTGACTTCTACAACAGGGTCTATTTGGCTGTCCCATTAACTATTGAGTAACTTCCAAAGAACACATAACTTTGGAGCCAATCTCACTCTAGCCTGAAATAATCAGACCACTTTGCCCTTGTACTGAAGTTACTGTGCTCATTGTCAGCCAAGCAGAAACCTGAATTCAAAACACTCTGCCTTGTACATGAAAGCAGAGCTACTGCCTGCCAACTGTCTACCAACATTTGAGTGTCTCCTTCTAAAGGAAACTGTTACCACGGAAAGTACAAACACAAAAGTGGGCTGATACCGTTTTGCCCATTTGTGAGTTTTTCTCTCTCTTTCACTCAGTAAAAGTCTGATGAGGAAAAATAAGTGCTGGTTCCCCAAAATGAGTACAACACTGGTACACACCTGCTCAAATTAAGCAAAGCCCTCTTGGGAGGGTGATAGTCGAGACTGACTTCTGAAAACATCAAAAAGGCCTGAAAATGCATCTCTTCTGCCAAAGGCGTGCACTCTTTCCAAGAAATTGATAGTGGATCCAATGAGAATGTATTTCCTCATCTTGTCAACAGTAGATCTGGACCACTACTTATAGGTGAAAACAATTTTCTTTCCACCACATTTATGAAACAAAGATTATTTATAGAAATTAAGCAATGCTATTTTGAGATTAGCATCTGCTTCCAAAATAAAATAAAAAAACCTTGTGCTAAAGTTCCCGAAATCACACTCAAGCACCCATTTCTGGGATAATTATACATTACAAACACTCTGGCGAAGATCAGCTCCCTTACCGTCCCACGATGACCCTGCATCTCAAACCAGACTGGTAGAGGGTTAGGTGCAAAAGAAGATAATTCCGCCATGGTCCACCTTCAGCAAAATACTGTGTACATTCAAAATCTCAATGTGTAAAGCAACAAGTACTAGCAAAGCCTATATGACCTGGTTTGATATGCTAAAGCATGACAACACAAGTATGCACAATGCTGTTGTGGTGAAAATGGTAGTGGCAATGATAATGAGATATTTATGGTGGTGGTAATAGTGGTAGTTTTGGTAATGGCTGTTGTAATGTTACTAGGCATCGTAATGTTGGTGGCAGCAATTGTGGTGGTTAAATTTGGTTGAGGTGATAGCTTAGTCCTAGCAAAAATATTAAATAAAAAGGCTACTGAAAGGAATAATGCGAAAAAGGAATTGTATGTATGAGTTAAACAATTGATATGTGATAACTGAGTGTATTTTAGATGTAACATAGTCCCTCTTGCACTGCAATGCAAGCATTCCACAGATGGCTAAATGATATACTAACAAATAAATAGCATGAGGTGAGAACGTAATACTTCCCTGGGTGGGGTCAATCCGAAACAATGTATATTTTATAGAAAAGGTGCTGCCAAGATAGGCCTAAAAAACAGAAGCAAGTGATACTATCCTATCTAAGCAATAGGCAACATACTCTTCACTAACAACCTTAATAAAGGGCTGTTTGACTTGTAGTAGTGACAGATGGGAAGTATCACTTATGAGCAGTGAAGCCTGGGGAATGGGACAGCTAATAAGCAATATGATAGAACAACAACAGGAGTTGGTTTTTTTATGCTCCACACTCACTCTGATCTCAAGGAGAGTTGACATCACTTCTGATGTCAACTCCAGAAGTGATGTCAACTCGGAGCAATGCATACCTGGACGTAGTGAGGGGAGTGCGATCGGTGTGGCCGCACTGGACGCTGAGCTGGAGGGGTGCACTGACCTCAGGGGAAGGGGGCACTGTGTTTGGCAATAACATACAATTTCAAAGCACCTGCTGCAGAGTTCCTTCTGGGTCCAGCTTTCAGGCAGCAATTATAATGTCAAGATAACTCTTGTGATTAATGTTCCTGCTAGTGGCAGTTTTGACTCAACATGAAGTAGCACAGAGGGTTAATATGCCTGCTGCAAAGAACAAATCTGTATTTTATGTGGATAGTTGAGTGGATTAGGATAGGTGAGTGGATTAGTAAAGACATCCTTTACCAAAGCTTTAAAAAAAAGGACATATTTGTGAGAGAGGGGCTATGGGGAGATGAGGGGCACAGTTGTCCGGTGATAGTGAGGGAATAAGAGAAAGATGCTGGGGGCAAAAACGATTGCTGCACCTGGCGCCGCAAGTGCTAAAGGTGGTCCTGGTGAAGGCCAGCCCACAGTATCAAGAAAAAATCTCAGTGGTTTTAGGATGTTGAATGATGCCACAAGATCTTTGCAATTAGCTCTCAAAATTCTTCTCTAACAAACTCCCCTCCAAGTAGAGCAACCTTGACCCTCAACTGGGC
Organism: Pleurodeles waltl; assembly: GCF_031143425.1. Classification (NCBI taxonomy): domain Eukaryota; kingdom Metazoa; phylum Chordata; class Amphibia; order Caudata; family Salamandridae; genus Pleurodeles; species Pleurodeles waltl. The sequence continues at coordinate 1,080,879,611 of NC_090437.1, read as the reverse complement.
CCCAACACCTTTGCAACTCATCTTCTCATCATGGCCAATGAACAACTCTGACCTTGTGGTCACTACCATCAAAATTGCTGCTACTATGAAGACAATCCACTCAGGGGCTCCAGTGGACCCTTGCCCCTGCCAAAACTTCATTAAAGGACTTTCCAATCAGCGAAACACTTCCACCCATCTTCAACTCAGCCACTTTCCTGTATGGCTAGAAATATGCCACTGTCATGTCCCTGCTCAAAGAACCATCCACTGACCCAGCCACGCTTTCCAACAACTAACCCATCTCCCTCCTACCATACCCAGCAAATGTCTTAGAGAAACTAATCAAATGATGCCTCACCCCCCTCTACCTACGCAACCACCAGCTCCTTGACGCCACACAGTCTGAATTCAGGCCAACTACAGTGAATAACAGCACTCATCACTGCCACAGATGAAGTAGTGATCTACACCTCACCATGGGACTCCTACTGGTGGCTGGTGAGCTCGGATCCAAACCCAAATGAGAATCCACATCAGACCTCGGAATAATTATCAATAGCAAACTGGACATGAACACACAAGTCAGCACTGACACTGCATCCTGCTTCCATACCCTGAAGATTCTGAAGAAGAGCTCCAAAGATCTCCCATGCAACACTAGAAAAACTGTCATTCATGCCCTGGTAAACTGCATTTTGGACTATGAGAACACCCTCTACACCAGAATCACCAGGCATCTCACTAGAAGACTACAAACCATCCAGAACTCGGCAACCAGACTCATCTCCAGGGAACTACATTGGCTCCCAATACACAAATGCACTCAATTCAAACTCCTCACATGGCCATTCGAGGCCCTACACAACTTATGCGCCACCTACCTGAACAGTTTCATCTCCTTCCACCAATCATCCAGACACTTCCATTCTGCAGTACTTCTAATTGCACACATTCCACACATGCACAGAACCAGATCAGGAGGATCAGCATTCTCTCACATCGCTCCTAAAGCAGGGAACAACCTCTCACTCCACATCAGAGCCTCCACCTTTCTTCTTGAATTCCACAAGGAGCTGAAAACCTGGCTTTTTAATTAACCAACCTCACATAGGAAGGGCTTGGCACACACACCTGCTCAGCGCCAGGATACCCTAAAAGATGATGGTTACAAACACACATAACATAACTTTAAAAATATACATAACATTTGTTTACGTACACTGCAATGTGTAACTGACTTGCACTGCCCCCTATCTTTCGAGCACGCTTTAGGTAGTAGACCCGGCAATACCACTAATTGTTTATTCAAAAGTCTTTTGGATCTGTTTATTGCATGTACAATAGGAACAGAAATTGAGAAACATCATTTTAACATCAATATTGACATGCTCCTTCCTAATAGCGACTCGCAAACCCTATTTTGCAAGTTGGTAATAGGTTCTCAACTCACAAAATAGGCGTGATACATGCCAAATAGCATTTTACCGGTCACAAATTGCCAGATGGGCTATTTGTGACCAGTAAAATGCTTTGTAGATCTGGCCCCAGATGTGCTAAACCCTGGTCACAAAATATCCAAAAGATGTCCCAGACTTCATATAATCAATGCACGTTGTCTCTGAGAAAAAAACTATTTTCCTCTGAAAAGCCACACACCAGTGTGGAATTATCTCCAATCACTCCTTTCTCGCGTTAATATGGTCAGTGCTACATTTAGCTGTTTTATGGACACATTTAACACCCATGGCAAAGCAAATCACCCTAGTTCCTTATCAGAACTATGCAAGGTGTGGCAATTATTATACCCGAAAACAATTTTGAAACCCTGGTAAATTCGATTCTTACAAAATTAGACCACAAACAGCTTTTATGTTCAAGCCAGTACATTCATTACCATCGAGAGAATGGATAATAAGGCAGGATTCCCTCACTCTGAGGGGAGCAACTTTTGGCTCTGCTTACATAAGCCAACAATTTTAGGGATTTCGTTCAAAATTTGAGGAAAGGATTGTCCACTCATCACCCCGAATTCAACAATTAGGGGCATATTTATACTCCGTTTGCGCCAAATTAGCGTCGTTTTTTTCGACGCAAATTAGGCGCAAAACTAACGCCATATTTATACTTTGGCGTTAGACGCGTCTAGCGCCAAAGTATGAGGAAAGAGCGTCATTTTTTTGCGTGAACGCCTTCTTTGCGTTAATGAGATGCAAGGTAGGCGTTCCCGTCTAAAAAAATGACTGCGACGCAAATGCGTCGTATTTATACTCCCGGGCAAAAATCACGCCCGGGAGTGGGCGGGGCAAAAAACCCCGCGTTTGCGCCGGATTTTAGCGCCTGGGTCAGGGCAGGCGTTAAGGGACCTGTGGGCTCAAAATGAGCCCACAGCTGCCCTCCCATGCCCCCAGGGACCCCCCCTGCCACCCTTGCCCACCCCAGGAGGACACCCAAGGAAGGAGGGACCCACCCCAGGGACATTCAGGTAAGTTCAGGTAAGTATAATATTTTTTTTTTTTAATATTTTTTTTGGCATAGGGGGGCCTGATTTGTGCCCCCCTACATGCCTCAATGCCCAATGACCATGCCCAGGGGACATAAGTCCCCTGGGCATGGCCATTGGGCAAGGGGGCATGACTCCTGTCTTTACTAAGACAGGAGTCATGTAAATGGCGTCTGGGCGTCGTTAAAAATGGCGCAAATTGGGTGGAGGCGATTTTTTGCGTCAACCTGACTTGCACCATTTTTAAGACGCCCTAGCGCCATTTTTCCCAACGCCGGCGCTGCCTGGTGTACGTGGTTTTTTTCCACGCACACCAGGCAGCGCCGGTCTGCTTGCGCCGGCTAACGCCATTCAATAAATACGGCGCCCGCATGGCGCTTCAGAATGGCGTTAGCCGGCGCAAAACTTTTTGACGCTAAACTGCGTTAGCGCAGTTTAGCGTCAAAAAGTATAAATACGGGCCTTAATGTTTATGGCACACCAATTCGTATCACTGGGTTGATTTAATGAATGAAAATCCTGGCAAGACTCACGCCTTACCATCTTTCAGCGATCAAGAAGGAACCTGTAAGGGCCTGCATCTCTTACCTCTCTTGTGCTATTTGGTGTTCTGTATCTAAGACTGTTGGTTGGCCTGCTCTTTTCCTGTGCCTTACGCCATTATTGAAGTAAGGAATCAATGAGCTTTCCTCCGCTCCACGGACGTGCTGAGACAAGTCTGTTGATGAGGTTGAAAAAAGAAATACCATCTAACCTTCAAGGTCCATTCTGATGAGCCTGTCGATAGCTAAGGACAGTACACATAATTGCTTTTCCTACATTTTGGTAAATGCTTATTGATTTTAATGAACAGCGCTCCCATTGGAGTCTGGCATTACTGCCTTGTTTGCATTAGAACAGTACCATACAGTGTGAAAGCACAAAATGGCTTCCATATTGATAGTGCTGCATCTCCTACATTGTCTCACGGGACCAGCACACTTTGTTCAATACTTTTAAAGTATTTTGTTTACTTTTGATCATAGGATATCTGTCAATAAGTACAAAGGTTTGCTCAATGTTTTTGCTGCCTAAGTCTACTTAAGGTCCTGACTGTTTTGAATTTTAGTGTATCTTTTTCATAGACAGAGGCCCTCTTTACAAGACTCTTTCTAAACTGCAAAGCATGGAAAAAAGCGAAAGATCAGAAGACATCTGGGGAAGCTACCAAAAGTTACCACAAACATTCTACAGTGCTGTTGGTCGAGCTAAATCTAATCCAGGAGGTGGAGATAACAAAGCAGATGACATACTTTTGAGTGAAATAAGATTTGTGAAAGTTAACATAGATCAAGAAGGAAAACCAAGCCTTACAATGAAACAGTCTCAAAATTAAATGTCAAGTTAACAGGGATGAAGTGATGGAGATTAAACCCACAATCAGTCTGATAACTACCTTTTAAAGAGTAATGCATAAGTTGCAAGTTCACAAGAAACAATACAATGTGAATTGCAAATAAATGCAGAAGGGGCCAATCGTTGCTGGAAAAATTCCCGCCTCACCTTTTGTTGGGCTGAAATGAATGAAGCCATTTGCAATTGACAAAGCCTACTGAGTACCCTCCAAACGTAAACCACGATAAGTACGTCCTTGTCAACTCATCTTCGTAGTATTACAATGCAAACTTGCAATGGCAATTAGACTAGATGCAGAGCAGATCCTGCTCATATGGCATTTGAAGTGAAAAATGCCACCATCAAAAATTGTCTTAACAATAGTCAACTCTATGAAGGAATTCCATCCACGGCAACACACTGTAAGACATTAGGCTGCCAGTACTGCTTTTCCGATTTAGCAAGAATAAGCTTTTATGATTCTGCCTTCCTTTACAACTCTTCTGACTTAGGCCATGCCTGGATAGAAAACATCCCTTGGTCTGCCGATCTGACATTGGCTTCCACCTTTTCTGCAAATTTGGGGATTTAATGACTGTGCTCTCTCCTTTGGCTTTTTGATGTACTTGTTATGTGTGAGACAATGTGTTTAGCCTCAGAATATGTGTGTTCTTTGCCTTCCCTTCCTCCCCTCCTGTTTCTTTTTACAACCTATTTAAATAAAGGATTCAGTAATGTTGACATTACTCATTGGTTGTAAGTATAATAATTTTTTACTTTAAATGTTATAAGTGGATAATGCAATAAACGTTGCATCATTGAATGTGTGCCATAGACATTGGTTAACTGGCATAAGATTATTATCTTAAATGTTAAATATCTGACTTAGGGTCTGATTTAGAGCTTGGCAAAGTGGGTTACTGTGTCACAAACATGACGGAAATCCCATCCTTTGTATTATGATCCATCATAGTCTATGGGAATTGTTTACATTGGATGGGATATCTGTCATGTTTGTGACAGAGTAACCCGTCCGCGAAACTAAGGACCTGATTACGACCTTGGTGGATGGGCTACTGTGTCACAAAAGTGACGGATATCCTGCCCGCCGTTTTACAAGTTCCATAGGATATAATTGAAACTTGTAATACGGCGGACGGGATATCCGTCACTTTTGTGATGGAGTAGCCTGTCCGCCAAGGTCATAATCAGGCCCTCAATCTTATTGCACTTTTCAGACCAAGACAGTCTGCCTATATTTAGGTTGTAGTGCTCTCAGATTATAGGCAGGAGGAATTGAGTAGCAATCCTTTTGCAATCCAATTGATGTGGTCCTCTTAAGCTCAAGAGAAGGGGGTGATGGTAGCTGGGCTAGGGCAGACATAAAAGTAGGTGAATAAAGACTCTGAGCACTCACAGCCTAGGACCAGACTACAGATTACTCATTTCTCTCAAATCTCAGTATCCATGCCTTTACGGTGTATAGAGACTTTAACTTAGTGATTGACTCTCTGATGTCCACTGATGGAAGTCCACTGTATGGCGAATGGTCATGTACCCCTCCCTGACTGTTGTCTGCATGTAAAATTGGAATCCTAACTTTTTGTTGGTCTTGGAGTCATGATAAACTACCAAGTGAGCAGAGCATAGGCCTGTCCCTGGAAATGTGAGGTCCAGAAACTGTTCTGTGAACTACTGAGGTGCACCAAGCATGCCCTCATAGTAGATGGAGGTCTACTTTCTACTTTCCATGCCCAGTGCAATTCACAAAACATGATGATTGAAGAGTGCCCAGTTTATGTGCAATAATTGATGTGACCATGCCTTTAATCATTTGTGTGCCCACACCTTTTTTCTCCATGCGGAAGAGAGTGCAGTTTGTTGACTATTTGTGTGTAAACTTCCACTGTTATATGAACCCCTGAATTTCGATGTGTGTGTTGAGTGTGTGTATGTGCAGTGAGTGTGTGGCACTTGTATGGTTGTAGGACTCTGTCTGTACTGAAAGTCTAAGAACTCGCATGCCACCCTGAGAACCAAGAGTGGAAGCAGCATACTTGGCATAGTTTGTGTAGCCATAGTACTACGGAGCCCCTGGACATTAGTGGCAAATAACCTCAAACCCCACAGATGGAGTCCAGTATCCCCTCTCTTCCATTGGGCGTGAGTCAGACACAATACCAAACACACATTTTGAATTAAACAATCGCTGAAGCTCAAATACCAAACCACATTTAGTAACACTGGGGTTGTGGGTTTGGGTCACTGCATTTGAGGTTAAGATTAATGAAACTGAATGAAATTGCGAACAAGAGGCCCAGTTATCTGGGCAGTGCAGGGGCCCCCAGGGGCCCCACGACACCCGTTCCCGCCAGCCTCTTCCTGGCGGTGTAAACCGCCAGGAACAGGCTGGCGGGAAGGGGGTCGGAATCCCCATGGTGCCGCTGCTTGCAGCGCCGCCATGGAGGATTCCTTTGGCCAGGGGAAAACCGGCGGGAAACCGCCGGTATCCCTTTTCTGACCGCGGCTTTACCGCCGCGGTCAGAATTGACCAGGAAGCACCGCCAGCCTGTTGGCCGTGCTTCCTCTGCCCTCTGCCCTGGCGGTTTCAAACCACCAGGGTCAGAATGAGGGCCATAGTATTCAACAAGAGTGCTCTTAATCTTTTGTGGTGTTTCAATCACAGAATGGACTTTGGAGCATTTAGATAGCTCACTAACAAAGTTTAGGGTGGAATCCATGCGAGGAGTAGAAAGATGGCATTTTCATTGGAATGATGGGCGCTGTTATCTATGTATTCCACAAACACAGTGCAGTCATTCACCAAATCGCCCATTCCCTTGGAGAGTAAAGGGATATGTGAATTGTGCAAATAGACTTTCTCAGATACCCGTTCTCCTTGTTGGTATGGGTTGATAACTTTTCAGAAACGTCATCTCTGTGTGAACAATTCTGCAGAATCCTGGCCAGAAATACATAACGTTTTGCTCTCAGAACAGTTTTTGTAAAACTGACAGAAGACAATTTCGTTTTTATTTGCCTCGAACAAACACCTCGTCCAGCTCAAGGGGCGATAGGTAGGGCACATACGGAAAGAAATGTCTAATTTTGGTTAAATAATACAAAATAACTAGTGCCTTGTAAATTATCTACAAATAGGTTATTTAGGTTATGCTGTGGGTTTTATAGTTTTTCATTATAGTTTCCGTGGGCTCTTGTTATCTTATGCTCGATTCTCTTACGTGCTGCAGGACGTTACTGATTTCAATTGTGATTGTGTTTTCTGACATAGATCAATTTACTGTATTAGCGTACGTGGAGCTCTTTCTTTCATGATAAAATATACAGCTTAATATCCCTCTACAAAACTTGTCTGATTATGACAGGATGTCCAAAAAACTTGGACTCATGAGCCCAAATTGGAATGTGTTAAAATTGGTATTGGCACAGATAGTTTTATCCCATTAAAAAAACATAAGCGTTCTAGGTGTTATCTCCCAAGACTCTTCGGACAATAAGCGTGTGTAAGTGCGTCTGTTGCAGCTGAAAGGGCTCGCTTTTTGTCAGACGTAAAAGCACCTGAACCATCCGAGTTTAGGTCTCGCGGATGAAAGAATAAAGGTGGTTCCTAGATCAACTGCAAGTTGTCCGTATTTGAGAGAGCAACCGTTCTGCCATTTTGTGCTACTGAATGGGGCGGAAGATCTGCATGTCTGTTCTATAGCCAAATATTTGTTGCGGGTAAGGATAATGACATAGACATTGTTAGCTGTTAGTAGGCACAATAACTTAGGCACTGTCATTCTGTGAATGCCAATGGGACTATACTTCTCAACAAACACATGAAATCCTACAATCATTAGGTAAACCCTTATTTGGTAATTTTCCTGCTCTGCAGTGTTCGAATATTCCTCAGATAGACCCTGTGTAAGCATCTCATATAATGGGGCCTATTCACAAAAGCATTTTGGATTACATAAAGTAGTTCCCCCATCAAACTCGTGTATGTACTCTAACATACCTTTATGAATTGTCCCCAAACATTTAAAATGGATGTACAATGGAGTTATTCAGGTCACAGTAATATGTAATTGATAACAATATAAATGACTTTGCACTCTTTGCACTTTTACCTATAGAGAATTGGACATTTGGGACGGATGCACAAAGACACGTAAGAGTATGTAAAAGAGTACTCCTGTAGTACTACTTCCTGTACTTGTGAGGAGGCCCCAATGTCTTCAGACCTACACTGTGTTTTAGACTCCTAGTAATGTACCTAGCTTCATTTCATTGTTACTGTCTATGTCCATGCCCAAGGACAACTGATTCATGACCTCCATTAATTTACCTTCTTTGTCCTTGTCCTCTGCTTTAAATTTAGGGTTACCATCTGTTTTCTTTACACCTTTTGAAGGCTTACTTTTTGTAGGTGGCTGTCCCTCTAACTAAAGGCTTTGTCTCCCAACAAAAGGTAAATGAGTGCTTAAGCACTTCTGTTACTTCATTTTTGAACCAACCACTGTTTTGTGAATCCTACTTATAGGGATTCTTGTTCATATCTTGTAGCAATTTATCATACTTGTGGCTTAGTTGTGTTTCAAGAGAGTTACAACAGCCCTTGTTGGGTAGTGGGCAAAAAGAAAATCATTTATCTAAATACTTTTTGTTGAGCAGTCTTAATCATCAATGGTGTTAACTGAAGCAAGATCATTCTATAAAACCAAATACCAAAATACCAAAAACCAAATACAGTTTTCATAAATGTATAGTGATATTGATAATAAGTAAAGAAGGGCATAACATGTTAATGTGTATTTGTAAAGTGTACTATAACCCACAAGGGTATCCTGGCGGTGAGCAAGTGTGTTATCTAGCTCTGTCTAAGGAAGATAGGTTAACTGAAAAACCAGGTTCTCAGCTTCTTAAGGACTTCAAGGAGAGAGTCTGTGATCTGGAGTAGGAGGCTGTTCCATGCTTTATAAGCAAATCATCTATGTATTCTTTTTTGGAATTGCCCTAAACAAATTGGGGCATATAATGGGGAGACAACAATCATGGTTTCGGGATTTCGCTCTTTCAGTGGGGTCATTCCTACACTTTTTGTTTTTACCCCTCCTGTTTTCTGAAGCCATTCTTGTTTTCTTTTACGACCTGCAAACTTTGTCATTGTTAATCAGTGCTGAAGTGCTTGTGCTCTCTCCTCTAAACATGGTAGAATTAGCTTATACCTAATTGGCGTATTTAATTTACTTAGAGGTCCTTAGTAAAGTGTTACTAAATGTGCTGAGGGCCCATAAAGTAAATTATACTATTGGGACTGCAGCACTGATTGTGCCACCCACTTAAGTAGCCTTGCAAACATGTCTCAGGGCTGCCATTGCAGCCTGTGTGTGCAGTATTAAACTGCCATTTCGTCCTGACAAAAGAAACCGTTTGCCAGGCCTTAACCATCTTTTTTTAAATGCATATAATCATGTCTAGGGCAGGTCCTGGACAGCACAGAGGGCAAATGCAGTATATTTGAAAGGTAGGACATGAAGTTTTAAGTTTTACATATCCTGATAGTGAAAAACTCAATTTTGTTTTTCACTACTGCAAGGCCTACCTCTCCCATATAACATTGGTGTTAGCTTATTAGGTTTAATAAGCTGTAACTTTCAAATGGGAATAGGTAACCTGTTCATGTTTGGTATCTTTGGAATTGTAATGAAAAGTCTTATCTTATGGTAAAGCCAGATTTTAAGTTACAATTTTCAAAACGTCACTTTTAGAAAGTTGGTATTTTCCTGCCTTCGCCATTTAGTACATTGAGCATGTCTCTAGGTCACATGACTGGGTGTAGCTGACAATGGGGCTTGGTGTATTCGTCCTGGAAAGCCACAAACAAAAGAGAGATTAGAAGTGTCTGGATCGGCCATCACTAGCAGGATGGGAGGGTAGAGCTGGACCTAGTCCCACTTACTCTTAGATAGGTTGTGCCCTACCTCCACAAGGGGCTGCATACCCCCTGTAGTTAGCCCGGCGCCAGGGAAGGCAAGAACTGTGTGCTCTTCAAAGCGAAACTTTAGAAGCTTCTTCCACCTCAGAGGAGGCACCTAGTTTAAGTACTAGACCTCAGACACCAACTCTTCAGTACACTTCTGGATCTGTGGAGACACAGCCAAGAAGGCTGTGCTGCTTAAAGGACTGCCACTCTGCTGGACTGCCACCTTGCTGTATCGCTGCCTTGTTGAACAACTGGTTTGCTGGTTTGCTGCCCTGCTGCCCTCCTGCCTAAGTCAGAGGGTTTGGGCCTGCACCTGAATCCAGGACTCCAAGAGTAACTCCAAGGGCTAGTCTACCGGCTTCCTTTCAGAACCACAAGGACAAGACAGGCTCCCTACCACCTGAACCAGCACCAGGATTCGCCTGGAGAAAGCCCCTGACCCCCAAGTGGTGCCCCTCAGGTACTGAACCCTTGGTCTGGCCTTATTGGAGCTGAATTAAAGTTTCTGGGCTATTTGCAACCACAAATGGGCCTGTTGGCACCAAAACCTTGACACTCGCACTGCCCACAAACATGAAATTCCCTCAAACCAACCCTTTGTACTATTGTGACAACCGTCTGCAAAGCCAGTTCTGCTCTTCAAGCTACTTTGATGACTGTCTGTGATGTTTTGCTGTTCCTCGTTGCCCCATCCACCACAAACAAAATTATTTGCACTGGACTGAGAAGGCAACATTTCAGCAGGCCTAACTGAGTCCTTGTATCTGACACATGCTCCATCATAGTCGGCCTGAACTTGTGGCTTTCTTCCAGTCTCTTATGACCAGAAAGGCATAAGTAGCGTTTTGGGCTTTTTCATGCTATTTCTACTTACATCTTTAGAATTGCATATCTCTGGTTTTGCTGATTGGATTGGATTTTTCTCATTTTGGTCTTGATGTATTAATTAAAGTTTGCCCTATTTTCCCAAATGGGGGTGGCATTATTCTTGTGATGTGTATTCAATGTATTACTGTTTGAACTGTGGCACAAATACTTTGCATATTGCCTCGGCTCTGTGCCAAGCTACCAGAGGGCTGAGCACAGGTGAATTTCGGGTTTGCTTGTGCCTCACAAGGATTGTGGTTGCTGATAAAGAATATTTTCACCCCCCTCAACCTGTAACCCAGTTTCTTACAGTGATCCAGTGTCTTGCTGGTAGAATGGGGGTGGCGGTGGCAAGGAGGGACAGGGCAGGGTGAGATAATTGGTGTCACACTGCATGTTTGCATCAGTTGTTATCCATTTGTATCCATATGTTCTTGCTGCTGCCCTAGTAGTACCTTGATATAGAGGAAGGTTTTCACTCAACTCAATTGATTTAATATCCTGAGAACACAGGAAATGTTTCAATTAATGGCATTCGTGCACATACAGAGTAATTCAAGCTCTTGAGGATAAGCAGTAAATCAACTGTATATCCAACAATGCCACAGCTGTTCCAATCAGTTACAGGTTGCAAGATCACTCACCAGAATCCAAAATGCAAATCAGGAGAAGGAATAATGATCATATTCAAGGAATCCTTAAGCTGCACCATCTCTATGGATAACAACACCCACTACATGGAGCACCTACATTTCAAGATAAAATTCTCAGCAACATTCACCCTGACCAGAACTCCTGTCTACCAATCCGCAGGATGAAGAGCCACTTTTGTTGGACCATCACCTACTTTGTACCCCTCTCGCCATTGATTCTAAGAACTACATCCTATTAGGAGATTTCAACATCCACCTGGAAGATAGAAATGACCTCAACACAGCAGCTCTCCTTGAGACCCTAAAGCACATGGGACTCGAGCAACATGTCAGTGGTCCCACACACTTGGATGGGCACAGCCTTGACTTCATCTTTACCCCCCTCAATAACATCAAATTCACCACAACCCCACCTCTCACCTGGACCCACCACACCATTGTCTACTTTAGAATCAATATTTACTCTCCTAGCCAAGGCAGCTACTACCAACCAGGCCAGACACAGGTGGAGCGAAATTGTGGAATCTGACTGGCTTGAAACACTACACACAAATCAGCCTAACAACCCCAACACCGATATCAGGCAGTTCGATGAATGGATCACAAGCTGTGCCAACTTTCTAGCAGCACTGAAGCACAACATACTGAATAGGGTCCGGAAACAAGCCAACTCTACATGGAGGAAGTTTGAGCAACAAAATAACACTGCAAACAGCTAGAAAGAAAGTAGAGGTCCAATCACCTTGACACTGACAAGGAAAATTACAAATCAGCCTCGAGACTTTACCACATACACAGCAGAGAAACCAAAAATAATTTTTTCGCCGTGCGCGTCTACAACAGGTCAGACAGCAGCAAAAAATACTTCTTGATTGTCAAAGACTTAACATCACCCACCTCCAGCACAGATAACATCACCCCCTTTTTAGAACTCTGTGACAAACTCTCGGATTTCATCAAAAGTCATCAAAGGATCAAAGTCAGCAACAACAATTTTGACCCTCAACTGGACACCAATATCCTCACCCCTGGCTTACTCACCAGCACCTCAAAGGCACCTTGATCAACTTGACCTCCTGAAAAACTCTCACCTCAAGGAAACAGCCAACATCATGGGGATTATCCACTCTGGAGAACCTATGAAATCCCTGTCCCCACCACATCTACAACATGGGAGCTTCCTCTATCAACAAAGTGTTCACCCAAATCCTAAACAACACCATCACCACTGAAATGTTACCAGACAAATAGAAACATGTGTGCTACTAAAGAAACCCTCGTCTGACCCTTGCCACCTATCAAAATATAGGCCAATCACTCTCCTACCTTTACTGGCCAAGATCATAGAGAAAGCAATCAACAGATACCTCCATCACCATCTCAATGAACACCAGCTTCTAGACACCACACAATCAGGCTTTTGACCTAACGACAGCATCATGACAACCATCATCGCAGCAACAGATTACATCAGGATGATCCTAGACCATGGAGACACTGCAGCCTTTATACTACTTGAACTCTCTGTGGCCTTCGACCTGGCCTCCCCCCACTCCAGTCAAAATACTACACAACACAATCATTCAAGGACCGACCCTCAACTGGATCCATTCATTCCAGACAGGAACAACCCAGAGAGTCACCCTACCTCCCTACCCCTCTAAGCCCAAGATTCTCACCTACAAAGTCCCACGAGGATCATCCCAGAGTCTGACATTATTCAAAATCTACATTACCTGCTAGATGACCTCATCAAATCTCAGAAAATCAGCATACTTTCCCAAGGGAACGATGCACAACTTATACTCTCCCTGTCAGAGAAGACCCCCAATACCAAAGCCAACATTGCCACATGGATGACTGCCGTCACCACATTGATGAAGGCTAGCTGAACACAGACAAGACAAAAGTAGTGATCTTCTGAAGAGAAATGTCAATCTTGGACTCGTGGTGGACTACTGACCTCACCCTATGCCAGTCCCCTATGCCAATGCCAGAAATCATGGAGTCGTCCTGCACAACAAACTGGACATGTCAGCCCAAGTCCACGCAGTCACCTGCTTCCACATCCTGAAATGCTATGCAAGATGTTCAAATGGCTTCCAAAAAAACATAAAAAAAACTGTCACAAAGTCCCTGATCACCAGCAGGTTGAATGACAACTACTGACTCTATGCAGGAACTACCCAAAAAACTTGTGGACACACTCCAAACTATCCAGAATGCTGTAGCAAGGCTCATCCTCGACTTACCTTGCCAAACCTCTCATCTCAGACAACTCCACTGGTTCCCCATTCACAAATTCACTCAGTTAAAACTGCTCACTCACACATACAAAGCACTACACAACATTGGTTTAGCCTTCCTTCAGAACCTCATACATTTCCACATACCTCCAAGACACCTCTGCTCAGCTGACTCTCTCTCATACACATACCACGGATCTGCAAGACCACAGCTGGTGTCTGCATTTTCTCATACATCTGCCCCAAGGCATGAAAAGCCCTCTAACAGCACAGCCAAACCTCCTTGTCGCTTCTTGATTTCTGCAAGAAACTGAACACCTGGCTCTCTGAATAATTCTCTTCTAGAAGACAGCTGCCTCTCACAGGTGGTTAACACGCTATACAAATAGGGATAACATTGTCACATAGGCTCTCATTTTCCTAATGAGACTACTGGATTTTGAGCAGCAAGATCGTTCACAGTGTGGGGGACTAAGTCTGACCCACGGTGAAGGACCCTTGTCACTCTAAATCCGGGTTTTGCTCCGGCTAACTAGCAGTGCCTCATCTCTCCCAAGGGGAAGAGACAATTGGGCAGCCGAGAGCATGACATCTTAGCACTTCCCAGGGAAGTCGTGGTCACTCAGGTCACAACCGGTTCTCTCATACACAGTACGGTCTCTCATAGAAATGACAAAGGCAGTTTAAGTTTTAAAGATTGGTTTAATAAAACGACTGCATTTTAGATAGCAAAGCGTGGGCTGTAATAACCAGAACTACACAACACAGTAGGATTAAAATAGTAACAATGAGAATGAAGCACAAGAATAAAGCTATCACAGTGCCGCTAGATTATGTCCTCTCTAAGTTATAGCATGTGGAGCTCTAATCCTGCCTTTCAGGTTCCCCCGGGAGGACATCAACCCTCATACCTGAGCAAAGGCCTGTAATCTGCATCAGCATCTGCAACGGGGCAGTCAGCATCTAGTTGTTGGTTCCTGGACGGAATCTCCCTCTGACGTGTACTAGGACTAGGAAGTGTTTTTATAACTAACACGCAGATGTTCTAAGAAAATGTCCCTACGTAAGGATGTGTATTTTCTATGAATACTGGAGACTAAACTTCTACCACGTTTACCTGCAATGTACCAGACTGTAGCCTTGACTGAAGCACAGGGCGATCAAGAATGCATTATTTGAGAACACAGTTTTGAACTAAGCTAAACAGTGTGATAGAAGGAAATTAAAACAAGACGGTAAAACTGGTTATTGTAAAATAACAGTGCAAGGCTGAATAAAATGTATCTAGGGCAAAGTGCACAGCGGCCTAGTATGTTAAACTAACGTGCATGAAGCTATATTAAAAATGGCTACACTACACCCTCCCCTTCTCGGTACAAAGTGGTTTAAGCCGAAGCTAAAATATATTTAAAACTCTATTAAAATTTTAACAAGTTAAGAGGACACACAAGCATACTAATTTGCAAATTTAAAAATGAGCATGCGGCCAAATGCCAAATTCAAAGAAAAATGTCAATTTAGGATAAGTCCAAATCAAGCATTAGTCATAGAAAGCAGGAGATTCTCCACCTCGACAGATGACAAAACCGGTAAATCCACGCCGAAAACTACCAAGGAGCAGGTGTGTTCCAGAGCCCCAGTATCAATCAAGGTGGCATCCCGTGCAGTGCCTACGAACAAGTTAATATCAACTTCCTCCAGGAAGGGTAGCTCGTAATCAGCTTCTCTAAGCAAATGCAGCCGCAGCTCGCATGTCTGGTAATGAACCCTCAGCGAGAACATCAACAGATCAGCATCAATCACTGGGGGGCGTTGCTGTGAGAGACAAACGTCCAGTGCATGTTCAAAAGAGCACCAACGGCACCGAAACACGGGCTGCACACAATCCAAAACCGGTCTGAACAGCAGAGACCAGTCACACTCCAAATGTTCCATGAGTGTTGCTCCAAAGTGCTGCATCATCCATTCATGACACAGCTGCGCTGATGGGAGCGCCCACATTCGCCCTTGTTGCGGCGGGACAGCCATTGTGGAAAAATAACAGCAACAGCAAAATGCCGGCTAATAAAGCCAAAGTTATCTGAAATCCCTCAAAAACGCTTCCGAAAATGGAATTAATTGCCGAAGGTATTAAACCGAATATGGAGGAAAAGGTGTGAACAAACCCAGTACCAACAGCTTTGAAAAAATGAGATAATCCAGCTGTGCTGGCCGCATTAAATATACGTCCCAAGAGTTCACCAAAGTATCTTGGAAAGTTTGTATTTAACAGGGACTGTATTTACGCCGATGACCTTGCCACCTGAAGTGTGTAGGTCTCGCGTGCAGATGTAAGGGCCACATGCTTCTGAAACAATAAAGCCTTTAATCTACTTATCTTGTCAAAAATCACCTCGGAAGTAGCAATGTGAGGCCAAATATCCACTACCTCCCAAATTTTGGTGGGGGGGAAAAAACACGTTCCCGCAGCAAGTAACGACCTTAGTGACCGAAACAACGTAAACTATTCCGGCCCGCGTGCCACAACAGTCTTCACTATTGAGGAGGACGTAGCTGCCGTTTGAAAGCACCTGGAACGTGCGTTTAATCAAGGGAACTGGAACTCCCTTCAGATAGCAAGCCAAGTTCCCAACTGAGGCATTACACGCCCCATGCAAGGACAGCTGCTTAGAAATCATCGAATGGCTGACTGAAGTCTCACATCCGCATTTGTACGAGAAGGGAAGCTCCCACACCTCATTGATGTAACTATCTCCTAACTTTTCATATCTGCCTACCAGAACATGTTTCAAACAAGAAGTGAATTGTAATGTAGAAATAGGCAGATTAATAACCCTGTGTATCAACCACTCTGATGAGGGAATCTCGTCCACGGTAAAAGGCAATCTTTCTAACTTTTCAATGGTGAGCATGACATAAGTCGCCTCCTTCTTAGTCATTAGTTGTTGTTGTTGCGTTAAATTAAAGGAAAAAAATATTTCCCTGGCACTAATGTGCTGCCACGGAACGCGACCCGCCTTCAGTGTCTGAAGCGTCCAACCCAACTGCATAATGGACCTGGTCTGACTCGGTCCATGATATAAAGAAGACATATCAGATCGTATAATGGGGGTCATTACAACCCTGGCGGACGGTGTTAAAGCGGCGGTAAGACCGCCAACAGGCCGGCGGAAAAAATGTTGGAATTTCGACCGTGGCGGAAACCGCCAACTAAGACAGCCACTTTAACACTCAGACCGCTACGGCGGTACAAAAAAACAGCTCGGCGGTCACCGCCAACAGACGGGCGGAGGACAATGTCCACCACACTATTATGACAGGCCAATTCGCCACCTTTTCCGGGGCGGATTCACCGCGGATAAAAACACGGCGGAAACAGGAATTTTGAAGGGAAAACACTCACCTCTACACACTCCATGAGGAAGGAGGTTCAGCGGTGCTTGCCCTGGGCAGCGGTGCTTGAGTTGGCGGTCCTTCAATGCCCAGCTGGGCTGGCGGTCCATCAATGCCCAGCTGGGCTGTGGCTGGCGGGGCCCTCCTGGGCATCTGGGCTGTGGCTGGCGGGGCCCTCCTGGGCAGCGACGATGGGGCTGGCGGTGGCCTCCTGGACAGCGATGATGGGGCTGGCGGTGGCCTCCTGGGCAGCGACAATGGGGCTGGCGGTGGCCTCCTTGGCATCTGGGCTGTGGCTGGCGGGGCCCTCCTGGGCAGCGACGGTGGGGCTGGCGGTGGCCTCCTGGGCAGTGACGATGGGGCTGGCGGGGCCCTCCTGGGCAGGGGGGATGATGGCGGGCTTCTCCGCCGTGCTGCTCCTCCAAGACTTGCCGGGTTTCTTGTGGCCGTTCCCCACCTTGGGAGGAGTCACAGCTGAGTCCACACTCCCACCGGGACCCCTGGGAGCGGCGAGGGTGGCTGGAGTCTTCCCCCCTCTCCCGCCGGGCACTGGCCAACTTCTGGTGCTTCACAGGGGGGGGGGACTGGCTGTGCTGTGGCTCCGTGAGACACTGGCTGTCCTGGTGGCCGGTGCACTCCACATACCTGTGACAACAGGCACTACTGGTCCCGGAGAGTTTGTGGCTGAGGTCCTAGTTCGGGACCTAAGAGTTGGACGGGGGGTGGGAAATAGGTTAAGGGTGGACAGGAAAAGTTGTTTGGACACACTGGGACGGGTAGCTGGAGGGGTTTGGGAGTGGAGGAACAGGTGGTGGTTGTAGGAGGTGTACGTTTTGTGGCTTTGGGTGCAGGTGCATGCGCTGGAGGCTGTGGTGAGGTGGATGTATGTTGGGTGGGTGTGTGCCTGCGTTTGTGTATCTTGGGAGGGGACGTCACAGACACACTGGGAGAGGACACAGGGGACGTGTGAATGGTAGTGGGGGTGGTGACTGCACGTGAGCGGGGTGTGGTGGTGGGTGTGCTGGTGCGGGACGTAGTGGCTGTAGAGGTAGTGCATGCAGGTGTGAGTGTAGATGAGACTGGGAGGGAGGAGGGAGACTAGGAGGAGGGGGAAACAGTGGAGGCAGTGGATGTTGGTGTGTCTGTATGTGTGTAATGCTTGCGTGAGTGCCTGTGGGATGTGTGGTGCTTATGTTTGCCTGAGCTTCCCTTGTGTGGTGAGGTGTGTGCAGGCTAGTCTGATGTTGTGCTTGGGATAGGCAGAGGTACAGGGGATTGGGTCTGGGTGGAGGAAGTTGGAGGGAGGAGGCTAGAGACAGGGACAATGGCTGCCATCAGTGCTGAGGCTAGAGTTTGAAAGGATTGGTGAAGGGCCGCCTGACCAGAATGAATGCCCTCCAGGAATGCATTAGTTTGGTGTAACTGCCTTTCTACACCCTGGATGGCATTCAAAATGGTAGACTGCCCAACAGTTAGTGACCTGAGAAGGTCAATGGCCTCCTCACTGAAGGCTGCAGGGGTGACTAGGGCAGGGGCTGAGGTGCCTGTGGTGAAGGTGATGCCCACCCTCCTGGGTGAGCGGGCACGGGGTGAAGGCTGAGGGGCTGCTAGGAGGGTGGTGCTGGTAGGGGGGGTGGCGGCTGTTCCTGTAGAAGTGGGGGGCACAGATGTTGCCGCCACCACAAGGGGGAGCTCCCATCGGAGGATGAATCTGTGTCGCTGGTTTCAGCTCCTGTCCCCGCCGTGGTGCTCCCCTCGCCCTCCGTTCCACTGGTGTATTCTGAGTCCATAGTGTGGCCCTCCATGGCCATGTGGGATGCAGCTCCCTCGTGCTCCGGTGCCACTGCTCCTCCGGCTGATGATGCTAATGCACACAAGAACAGGGAGACCACAAAAAAGGGGGGGGGGAACAGAAGAAAGACATGTTGAGTGCATGGATTACCGCTACCGTTGGCGGACAAGACAGACACAGAAGCCCCCTGCACTACGTCGCGCTGTTGGGCTCTACAGTGCAATTCCTGGGAAATGGCCTACAAAGATATGGACAACATCTGCACACATAGATGACACAGGTGCATGAATAGCTGTACTTGGCACTCTACAGAGGTGGGGTGGAGGGCCACAGGGCCATGCCTTACAGAGGGGCCTAGCCTACGGATCTCGCCCTGGCCTAGGGAAACCCACAGCCCTCCTCCCCCACCCAGACACCTCCACTGCATGCAAAGCCAGCTGAATGAGAGTGTACTCACCCCCTTTTGTCTGCTGTGATGCCCTCAAACGCCCATCCAACTCCAGGTAGGCCACCGCCAGGATCCTGAACATCAGGGGGGTCATGGTTCGACGGGCACCCCTCCCACGTTGGGAGGCCATCCCCAGCTGAGCCTCCGTCGTCTTCTTGCTCCCGCGGCGAATGTTCTCCCATCTCTTCTGGCAGTGGGTGCTCCGTCTGTGGTGGACCCCCAGGGTCCGGACGTCCTTGGCGATGGCACGCCAAATATCCTTCTTCTGGTGGGCGCTGACCTACATGAAATGTACAGGGGACGAAGAGAAGTAATTACCAACTGCGCCGTCAAAGTGAGTGGCCCCCATCCCTACCCTTGCCATGTGGCACATGCACCCACCGTCTTTCATGCATGCATAACTCTGCCCCCTTCCTTCTTCCAACCAGCCCTCTCCATACAGGCATAGCCCATACAACATGCTCCCTGTGAACTTACCTGTTGGTCTGGAGGACCGTAGAGTAGCGTGTACTGGGAGAGGACCCCATCGACGAGCTTCTCCAACTCCTCTGATGTGAAGGCAGGGGCCCTTTCCCCAGACGCACAAGCCATTGTCTCTTCCAGACCGAGGTCACAGCAGCACTTGCAGTGTAGGTCCTCTCCTGTCGAAGATCAAGTATCGAGTGATTGAAGTGATAGAAAATGGCGGTCACATCCGCGGCGGTCACGTCCGCAGCGGTGCGTACCATCACCGCCGGCGTACATCGTCATTGACTCCTGAGACCCATAGGGTCCAATGTTAACCAATGCAGCATTGCGCCGCGGTCTTTGACCGCCTACCGCGACGGTGTACAACGCCAGCGCAGTTACCTCACATCCCATTGTCCCACTTTACAGGTCAGGCAGCCGCCATGTCAGGGGCCCACATGGCCTAATTACCAACTGCGTCACACATACCTAGGCCTAGTCTCAACACACATACAGGCCAGATTTTGTGTATGAATGGTGTTCTGTGTAGACTGTGGGTAGATACCTCTGAGTTGTTTGACTCTGTGCTCGCTGTTGTCCTTCATAGACACCGTACGCTGGGACATGTGAGGAGATGGCGGAATCCTCCGGTTTACCGACCGCTGGTGGACCTGTCGACAATGGAGGAAAGAAATTTTATTATCACATACAAGTTTGACCGTGCCACAATCCAGGAACTGTGTACCCAGTTGGAGCCAGACCTGATGTCAGCAATCCGCCATCCCAGAGGAATCCCCCCTCAAGTGCAGGTGCTATCAGTGCTCCATTTCCTTGCTAGTGGGTCATTTCAAACAACTGTGGCCATGGCATCAGGGATGTCCTAGCCTATGTTTTCCAACGTGCTGTCCAGAGTGTTGTCTTCCCCGCTGAAACACATGCAGCGCTACATCGTTTTCCCTCAGGTGGAGGATTTGCCTACAGTGAAAGGTGACTTCTATGCCCTTGGACATATCCCCAACATCATAGGTGCCATTGATGGGACCCATGTGGCTTTGGCCCCCCCCCCACAGGATTGAACAGGTGTACAGGAACCGGAAGAGTTATCAATCCATGAACGTACAGATGGTATATTTGGCAGACCAGTACATCTCCCATGTGAATGCCATGTTCCCTGGCACAGTACATGACGCCTACATCCTGGGGAATAGCAGCATCCCTTATGTGATGGGTCAACTCCAGAGGCACCGTGTGTGGCTATTAGGTGACTCTGGTTACCCCAACCTGTCATGGCTACTGACCCCAGTGAGGAATCCCAGGATAAGGGCAGAGGAACGCTACAATGAGGCCCATGGGCGAACTAGGAGGGTGATCAGGCGGACGTTCGGCCTCCTGAAGGCCAGGTTCAGGTGTCTGCATATGACAGGTGGATCCCTATTCTACTCACCAAAGAAGGTGTGCCAGATCATCGTGGCCTGCTGTATGCTTCACAACTTGGCTTTGCGACGGCAGGTGCCTTTTCTGCAGGAGGATGGTCCAGATGGCGGTGTTGTGGCAGCTGTGGAGCCTGTGGACATTGATGAGGAGGAAGCAGAGGAAGAAGACATGCAGAACAGGGACTCAGTCATCCAGCAATATTTCCAGTGAAACACAGGTGAGAATACATTCCTGCCTACTACATGTACTTTTACACTTCTACCTCTATCCTGTCTGTCGATTTCACCCAGTGTATGGTCACTGAGTTTTCACTTTCCCTTACGATTTCACAGATGTGGGTCCCACTGTGTGACATCTGCTTTGTTTCCTCATGGACTAGAGCTGTGTGACATAGGTATGTTGACATTACATTTGAAAGAGCATTTTGTCACTGTAATTGCTAATACACTATTTCGAAATCAGAGACAGACTCCAGATTGTTTTGTGCTTTAAGTGTGTTTACTTAAGTGCTCAATATTGGAGGGGGTAGTAAAATGGTCAGGGGTGATGGTGGAGCAATGTCCATGGCAGAGTCCAGTCTATTAGTCTCACAGGTGCATTGCCCATATGGGCATATGAAGTGGAGCTGGGGCAGTTTAAATATGGACAGGGTGACAAAGTGGGACAGTGGGGTGACAATCAGGGTGGTCTCATTTCTTGGCGGGGGTCTTGGCATCGTTCTCTGTCTTTGTCCTGGATCTCAGGGACCGTTTGCGGGGTGGTTCTCCGTCTGCAGGGGGTGGGGTGCTGGTGTGGTGGTCCTGTGGCGGGGCGTCCTGTCCACTAGCGCCGGCGGAGGTGGTGGGCAGTTCATTGTCCATGCTAGTGTCAGGGGCCCCTTGGAGTGCCACAGTGTCCCTCCTGGTGTTGAGTACTTCCTTCAGCCCCCCTACGATGGTGCTGAGGACGGAGCTGATGGTTCTGAGTTCCTCCTTGAAGCCCAAATACTGTTCCTCCTACATGCGCTGGGTCTCATGAAACTTGGCCAGTACCGTCGCCATCGTCTCCTGGGAGTGGTGGTATGCTCCCATGATGGAGGAGAGGGCCTCGTGGAGAGTGGGTTCCCTTGGCCTGTCCGCCCCCTGTCGCACAGCAGACCTCCCAGTTCCCCTGTGTTCCTGGGCCTCTGTCCCCTGGACCGTGTGCCCACTGCCACAGCCCCCAGGTCCCTGTTGTTGTTGGGGTGGTGGGTTATCCTGGGTTCCCTGTAGTGCTGGACAGCTGATTGCCGTGTCCTGGGGACGGAGGTATGGGCCCCCTGGGTGGGTGCTGTGCTGGTGTTTCCAGAGGGGGGACGGTCTGTGATGGCCTGTGCCTGTGTGAGGGGAACGACTGTCCCGAGGCCCACGATGGTCTGGGCTGGTCATCTAGATCCAGGTGGACAGAGGTGCTGTCATTACTGTGGGCCTCTTCTGTGGGTGGAGTGGACAAGTGTGGACCCTCCTGTCTGGTGATGTTGGGTAGTGGTCCTGCAGGGGTGGAAAGGCATGATTATTGCATCTGTGTGTGTCATGGTGTGCAATGGGTAGGTGACCGTGTACCCCAGTGCTGCCACTCCTGTGTGGGATCTTGCGTGATGATGGTTTAGGGGGTGTATGGGTATGTGCAGTGGCCATGCTTTGGTGATGGGTGTCCATGCGTTGTTGTTGCTTGCAGGGCTTGGTGTTGGGATGTGTGGTTTGTGATATTGGTACATTTGTGAGGAGTTGGAGTGATAGGGGTGGGGGCGATGGTGGGGGAATGTGATAGCATGCAGGTAGGGTGGGGGATGTAATAGTTAAGATTTGACTTACCAGAGTCCATTCCTCCACCGACTCCTGCGAGGCCCTCAGGATGCAGAATCGCCAAGACCTGCTCCTCCCATGTTGTTAGTTGTGGGGGAGGAGGTGGGGGTCCGCCGCCAGTCCGCTGAACCGCCAGGTGGTGTCTTGAGACCACAGAACATACTTTCCCCCGTAGCTCGTTCCACCTCTTACTGATGTCCTCCCGATTTCTTGGGTGTTGTCCCACTGCGTTGACCCTGTCGACTATTCTTCGCCATAGCTCCATCTTCCTTGCAATTGAGGTGTGCTGCACCTGTGATCCAAATAGCTGTGGCTCTACCCGGACGATTTCCTCCACCATGACCCTGAGCTCCTCCTCCGAGAACCTGGGGTGTCTTTGCCGTGCCATGGGGTGGTGTAGGTGATGTGTGGGGTGGTGTATGTGGTGATAAGTGTGGTGATATGTAGTGGTGTGTAGTGTGAGGTGCGTTCGAAGTTATGTGGGTGATGGTGTTGTGTGCCTGTGGATGCTAGTTTGTTGATGGTGCTGTCTCTCTCTCTGGCCTTCTCTCTGTAATTGTGGTCGTAGGGGTTTGTGGGTGATGTGGGTGTGTGTTTTATATTGTATTGGGTGTGTGGGAGTGGTGTGTGTATGTGTATCAGGTGTGTGTATTTCGAATTGTCCAATGTGGCTGTGTTTTGTATATGTGTGTGTATTTTGAGCGCAGCGGTGTGTACCGCCAATGGAATATCGCAGTTTAAATACCGCCGCGTGGATTCGTGGGTCGTGATAGTGTGGGCGTATTTCTGTTGGCGTGACGGTGGAGGTTTTGTTTTCGCCAGTTTATCACTGACCTTTGGTGTGGCGGACTTGTGTGGGTGTCTGAATTTTGTCGGATTCCGAGATGTGGGTCATAATAGCTGTGGCGGAATTCTGCGGCGGTGTGTTGGCGGTCTTCTGCACGGCGATAAGCGGCTTTTACCACCAATGTTGTAATGACCGCCAATGTCTATAGCAGAAGAAACAATGTTGTTAATTATATATATCCGGTCGGACAAGGTGTGAATTCCATTATCCACAACAGCTAATGCCTTTTTCAGATTTTCCTGATCTATCTGCCTTAACCGGGCTGCAGCCTCCTGTTGGGAAAGTTTCCATATTTTCATTGTATACTTCATACAAGAAACGCTTCCTACGTGGTATCCTTGGGCCTGACAAAAAATCTTGCATGTCAGTGTTATTAGACAGGAGAGTGAGATGTGTCTTAACTGCATCTAGTGAGGATGATTTTAGCCACTGTTGGCACAACTTTCCCACACTATATGTTGTAATTATTTCAGCATGTTCTGGTGATATATAGCGAGGGTCTGACCTACTCGTTCGGAAACCCCCCGAGGAGGTGACAAAACGTTGATGACACCCATTGGTATCTATTGGCCACAATAACCACCCGCCTGGACGTGTCAGTGAAGTGTTAAATGTACAATTCTGGACCCATTCATTAAGCTCATTATAAGTTGCATTCGTGTACTTTTGCCGGTTATTAAATTTTGCAGGGGCAGGCATGCTGGGCATGTTTAAGTCTCTGATTGTAGCTAGGCCTAAGCAACTGGTCTGTTGTACAGTTACATAAAAAAAAATCATTTGAACAGGGTTGAGACATGCTCTAAACAATGTTTCTCTACCCTTGGTTTGCCAATTGTTTGTTCCCCAAACACTTTTCAAATCAACAATTTCTGACCAATATTTATAACCTTCAATTGATAACCGGGAAACAAAGGAGTCCGAATATATACATTTTGTGTTGGGCAACAACATTTGTTTATCCCTAGTTGGAGTTATCTTAAAATAATATGACTCAGCATTTTTTTGATGATGCCCAGAAAAATACGTACATTTTTCAAAATAAGTTTTTGAACTCCCTTGCGGGGGAGTTGGGCAATGTTCCCAGTGCGTATAATCAAATATCGTTTTTGGACTGCTCGCTTTATGTATAAAGTGGTGCCCATAATATTTATAGCAAAACATGTCACCATAATTGTCCTTAAACTGGTAAACATCATCCTTTTCATAGACAGTATAATATTGCAATTCTGTCATCATTGATTCAACTGTTTTCACATCCCAATCATCAGATACAATGCCCGGTATGACTATATCATTCATGGATAACTTTAGCACATACGGTATTTGAATAATTTCAGTGGGACCGTATATATCAAACATTACTTTATCCCACAGAATCCCATCTGGAATTGGCACTGCAGAAATGTTCACAAAGGACAAGTCTCTTTGAACCTTATGTGATGAAAAATGTGGTTTCAATACCTCCTCCACCAGTTCAACCGCTGATCTCTCGGGAAGAAAATGCCCATGATTTAACAGAAAAAAGGTAATGACAAACCCAATCCAAAGAAAAAATGCTAGGACAGTCAATAAAAGCCACAGATAGTTCCATGGAAAAATAAAATATGTATCTTTAAGCCAATATATCAGCATACGTGGACCTGACAGGTCAGCAGTCGAAGAGGCAAACGAGTCCGATAGACCATCGTTGTTGTCGGCAAAGTAACCAGAAGCAGTTCGTGCAAAAGGCATTGCCGTTGTCAATGGAGGAGTCGGTGTTTCCTGTGATGGTACACTGTAAACAGCACCATCCGTCACGTTTGTAGTCATGGTGACTTGATCAAATGTTTCTAAGTTGCTCGCTGTTAGTGGAACTAATGCGAGATCATCATCCACCCTCCCCAAGCTCGGAGAGGCAACAGTGTTGGTATAGACAACTTGAAGCAGAACTTCTTCTCCAGTAGTGAGAGGGATTCGGGAACTACTGGACGTTCCTCTTGGTCGGCTGTGTAGAATCGGCCACATGTTGTAACTTGACATTGTCAATAGAAACAAAGCGATTTTCTTTGGCACCTGGCAACGGGGGTAGAATAACAGTTCTGGTTCCGTGTATCCCCAACACAGGGACTGGTGCACGATAAGAAGGACCAAATTATTTTTTCACTGTGACCAACCCTGGGAATCCAGCCGGTAGGTGTTACTGGCACATCCTTGATTCCTGTGTAGGCAGCACTTTTAGAAGAGTTATCTTCACGGAACTGCTCTAATTCCTGTAAAACAGTGACACAATCATTTATGTCAAAAGGTGTTTCCGCCACCTCCACACCAGGACCATCAAGATCCGGAACAAACATTTGTGTTCCGAACAGGCACTCATATGAAGTACGACCCCCCAGGGACCTTCTAGGCGGGTTATTTAGTGCTCTCTGAACTCCATACAGGTGGGTCAGCCAATTACGACCCGTACCTAAGACTCTTGCTGTTAAGGATTGCTTTAAATCATGGTTTAATCGCTCCACAACAGAATTTCCCTTGGGATGAAATGGAGACGAGTACTGGAGCTGGACCTTCAATGAAGCCATGGTGTCCCTGAATGCCCTTGAGGCAAAAGCAGGGCCCTGGTCCGAATGGAACGCCGCAACTGCATATGTACCGACAAAGACTCGCAAATCTTTAATAACAGTCCGAGCGTCAGCCGAGCATTGTGGCCACACCCACACAAATCTGGAGCAAGAATCAACAGCGACTATCTGGTGTTGATGGACCACAATGATCCAGGTACACACATTGTAATGGTCTGTTTGAGATTAAGAGGGGTGTCTGCTGCGGGCGCTCAGCTGTGGAAACTTTAATTTGTTGACAGATGTCACAACAAAGGACATACTGCTTAGTATCTTGATAGAGACCAGGCCACTAATAACGGGCCTGCAAGAGTGAAATTGTAGCAGCCATGCCAGCATGTGCAGATGCCACCCCCTCATGTGCTGCTTTAATCAATTGTGGTCTTACATCTTTATTGGGAATGTCGCGTACGCCTGGAATTTTAACTTCAGCGTTCAGCATACTTCCCATCAAGTAGTGATATTTATTAGGAAATCCTTTAGGATAAGGCGAACCATCAACCATAGCTTTTATGGCAGCCATAATGTCTGTGTCTGGTTTGGAACTCGAACGAGTCACTGCAGCTACAGTGGCAACTGCCACTGCTGACTTTGCGGCTTCATCAGCCAAAGTGTTTCCAGCTACGTCTATTCCAACGTGCTGGTGTCCAAGTGTATGCACAACATGGACTTTGGGTAGCGTCTCTTTCAGGTATGCTACCTTCCCCCACAGTAGTCTGTGTTTTATGGTGTTGCCCTTCAAATCTCTGAACCCATTCAAGTGCCAGTAATGCAGGTATTCATTAAAAGACTGGACGCAATAATAAGAATCACAAACAATCAGTGTGAACTGTGTCGGATCTGTATGTTCTAGTGCCATTAGTAGAGCTTTTAGCTCAGCCAATTGTGCTGTACAATCCCCTAAGGTCTGTCTAAAGGTATGTTGGGGACAGAATTTCTCCCCCTCCATATAGCCGCTCACAACCGCCCATGCAGCAGAATATTGATGTTTTGTTCCAATCGCTGGTTGCGCAGAGCCATCGGTGTACAGGACTACTTGATATCGATCAATAGGCAATGTGTCAGCAGGAACTGGAGGTTCAACTTCATATTGTAACAATTCCTGAGTTTGTAACTTTGGGTCAAAAAAGTAGTCTACATCAGTGGCTGTTAAAGACGGATCCCATTGTATCCATCGTGGGTGACGTACTTTTGCGTTCAGGATGCTAGCTTTTGTAACAGCCTCCAGTGCCGGAATAGGAGAAACAACAATAATGCGTTTTACTTGGGCAAGAGGTCTTTCTTTAATAACAGCCATCTGTACAGCAGTGAGAATTTTCTCTGTGGGTGCAAAGCGTTGTTCAGCAGCGGAATACAAGTGTGACTTGTATGCATTCAGGACTGTCTCACCTTCATTAAATGTGACATAAGTAAACCCAATGGCCCCAGCTATCACCCTAATGACCAAATGCGTCTTATTGTCCCGTGTGTGTAAATGTTTTGCTGCTAGCATATCTGCCTGTAACTCTCGAAGAGTATGTGTATGTTCAATTGTCCAGAATTTGCTTGAAAAATCAGGACATATTAATTCATATAAAGGTTTTATGCGCATAGCATAATCAGGAATGTATGTTCTGCCAAAATTTAGAAAGCCCAACAATGATTGTAGTTTTTTAATCGTATTTGGTGGTTGCAATTGTGCACATTTTTCTAGAAATTGTGGCGCTAGGCTCTTCCCTTCATTCGACAGCTCATATCCCAGGAACAGGACGCTGAGGAAGGCAATCTTTGATTTTTTTAAGTTAAATTTGTAGCCGAGTTCGCAAACGCTACAACGATGCGGGCTACCCATCTTAAATGTTGTAGTACCTCATCATCCATGAGATATATATCATCCACATATGACAACGCTTCAGGGTCTATCTTGTGTAAGATAGCAGTCACACGAGCTGAAAACAGTCCTGGGCTGTTCTTATACCCTTGAGGCAAACGACAGAATTTTTTCAGGGAGCCTAGTGCGCTGAAGCTTGTTAAATATCTGCTTTCAGGTGCTATATTCTGGCAGAAGAATCTATTCGAGATATCCAAAGTCGTTTTATATTTTTTCCGCACAACGTTGCTCATTAGTGCAGTGCTATGCAAATTTTGTAAAGCATATGTACGTGTATGTCCATTTAAATGTCTGTAGTCTAAAACTATTCTATATGAATGGTCCAGTTTAGCTACAGGGAATAAGGGATTATTCATCGGCGAGACACAGGGTTCAATCACCCCCTGGTATTCTAATTACGGACGTATTTCTCTCACCGGTGCCCTTGCTTCATGTTTTATGGGATACTGCGGTTGTGGCTGCGGTTTACCTTTAATGGGAATTACATGGTATGAAGAATCCCTGTCCCACCCTACGTGATTTCTATATAACGCAGGTGCATGTGCGAGAGCCCATTCAATAGAATAGGACTCAGCGAGTTCCTCAGGAACAAGGGGCGAAAAGGAAGGTTTAATAACTTCCTCCCCAGCAGGGCAGGTGTGGACAAAATCAGGCGGCCAATCTTGTTCGGCCAGCAAAATGTCATATATTCAATGTCTCCTTCCAAATGTAGAGTTAGTCTATACACACTATTGGGCTCAGAGACACGCATACCTGATGTTTCTACTTGTATGAAGTCATCAGTTGCTTTCACCTCCAGATGCTCTAGAAGATTCCGGCGAACTATTGTGACCTCTGCCGCGCTGTCTAGCAGTGCTAGAGCCCAGTTCTTCTTCTTCAAGAGAACCCTCTTCCTGAGTGGCATGTCTAACTGAGACTGCTGACAATTTTTTCTTTTTAAACTGTTGTTTTTGTTGTACTGGTTTCTCTTTCTTCTTAACAGAAACCTCCGAAGAGCGTTGTGATTCCTGTCTCGGTTTCACGTACTCTGTTCTCTGCTCTGATCACCTATCTCTCTCATTTCTCTTTTCCGATGAGTCCTGAAAGGACCGAGATTGGCGTGTATCAGTATATTATATCTGTCAGGCGTTTTTATATTCTGTCTATTTCTGAGATTATACCTATTCTGTGGGGTCTCCGTGAGTGGAGATTCCCCCCTTTCTTTTTTAGGTGTTTGTTGTTTTTTCTCCCAGCGCTTCTTATTACCCTCAGGTTGTTGTTTAGTATTGTCTTTATTAATTTCACCCTGAAATTGAGGTTTTTGTGGTCTTGCACCAAGGCTATTTCGAACGATACTGGAATATGTTTCTGCTATTATTTTAGGCAGTTCCCGCTCCTGATCTTGTTGCGGAACTTCACGAAGACGCATGCGCATTGCAAGTGCAACTGCTTGACCTTTAAGATTACTAAGGATAATTGAAGAAACCGTGGCAAAGTTGCCCATCAGTTGCATTCCTAAATCTAAGGCCGGGGCAGCCCTGTATTCATCTTGAATTTGTTTAAGCACTTCCGGTAGGTTGGCTAGTGTCGGTGTACCATGTGCCGTTGTATAGAGTGCTGCAAATACCGTGCCCCATGTATTACAGTGTTCAACTGTAGGAACCATCCCAAAGGGCAAGCACATAGTTAATATTCTATGTTTATCCTGAGGTCCCGTATGGGGAAATACCGCCTCCAGCGTATACATTTTTTGTGCCAGCCAAAACTGAGGCTCCTCTCTCGTTTTGCTGGGACTTTACCCATAATAGAGTGTACAGTCACCGGATTTATACCTGGTGTTACTGCATGTGGTTGTGCTGGAGCAGCACGCGCTGGGTTCGTATTTAGTGTCTGCATCACAAATTGTACTAATCGTCTATATATTGCTGTTAATTCAGTATATAAGCGTCGAACCTCAGCCACCGCCATGTTCGCAACCGCAGAATGAGGTGCATATGTGGCCAAAAAAGGCCAGGTAGGACCTTCATTACTTAGTGGACCTAACCTTACTGGTAATATTGTATGGGGTAGGGTGCCATCAAGCCAATTATTATGTTTTTGATAGAGGTATCTCTAAGTATGCGTACGCCCTGTACTGCCCAGGCGCGTTCCCAACTGTATATGTATGGAATGTATTTGTGTTCCCATCAACTGCTAGACTTGTGACCCAAGAATAGAACAATTCTGTTTTATAGGCTGCGTGAGCATCCACCACAAATGTGACTGAACCTGCCTGTCCATGTGCTAATAAATGTGTCGTAAGTTGTTGTCTCATATTAAGAGCTATTTGTACAGCCTGGGGATTTGCCATTATAAAGCACTAAAGGTTCAGAGAAGGCACACCAAGACAGGGTCTTTTTTCCTTTTAAGGTTCAAGCTTGAACAACCACCCGCTGTAAAATAGAGTTACCTATACGGCAGTGGTGGAAATCCTCAGCACCACCGACATCTTCGTATACAGAACTGAGGGTTCATTTTTATTATATGAGACCAAGATATACCGGTGGACCCGAAAATTAGGGCCTTACCAAACATTGGGCGCCATGTCGCGTAGGCTCTCATTATCCTAATGAGACTACTGGATTTTGAGCGGCAAGATTGTTCACAGTGTGGGGGACTAAGTCTGACCCACGGTGAACGACCCTTGTCACTCTAAATCCGGGTTTTGTTCCGGCTAACTAGCAGTGCCTCATCTCTCCCAAGGGGAAGAGACAATTGGGCAGCCGAGCACATGACATCTTAGCACTTCCCAGGGAAGTCGTGGTCACTCAGGTCACAACCGGGTCTCTCATACACAGTATGGTCTCACATAGAAATGACAAAGGCAGTTTAAGTTTTAAAGATTGGTTTAATAAAACGACTGCATTTTAGATAGCAAAGTGTGAGCTGCAATAACCAGAACTACACAACACAGTAGGATTAAAATAGTAACGATGAGAGTGAAGCACAGGAATAAAGCTATCATAGTGCTGCTAGATTATGTTCTCTCTAAGTTATATTTCGAGCACAGCATGTGAAGCTCTAAGCCTGCCTTTCAGGTTCCCCCAGGAGGACATCAACCCTCATACCTGAGCAAAGGCCTGTAATCTGCATCAGCATCTGCAACGGGGCAGTCAGCATCGAGTTGTAGGTTCCTGACCGAAATCTCCCTCTGGATTAGGACTAGGAAGTGTTTTTATAACTAACACGCAGATGTTCTAAGAAAATGTCCCTACGTAAGGATGTGTATTTTCTACGAATACTGGAGACTAAACTTCTACCAAGTTTACCGGCAATGTACCAGACTGTAGCCTTGACTGAAGCACAGGGCGATCAAGAACATATTATTTGAGAACACAGTGCTGAACTAAGCTAAACAGTGTGATAGAAGAAAATTAAAACAAGACCGTAAAACTGGTTATTGTAAAATAACAGTGCAAGGCTGAATAAAATGTATCTAGGGCAAAGTGCACAGTGGCCTAGTATGTTAAACTAACGTGCATGAAGCTATGTTAAAAATGGCTACACTACAACATCACTTCACATAACATAGCATGGTTTTGGAGTGTCCTGCGGCGGGGTTTATTCCACTAGTAGTATCTGATTGTCATATTTCAGGTGCTAAAGGTTCTTGGGCTATTAGAAATAGAAGGGAGCTTAGGGGTCAGCCCTGTGTCATTTATCAGTGAACATGGAATGTTCTGACAGCAACCTCTGCAGTCAACCTGTGCTGTTTGCTCTGTGCTAGGAAGTCTGGGCGTATCCTCTCTAACTTACTAAATACAAATCCCTACTTGAACCTATTGAGTGCTTCTTCCACATCCATTGAGTAGTCTGGGTCATCTTTAAACTGTCATATTAAATTATTGAGTAGTAGAGGTGGTTTCTGGTTGTCCTTCTGCACATGAAGATTACTCATGACTCTTTGATCAGGCTAGGTTTGGCCATGTTGAGGTGATTTACTAATATCTTTGCTGATATATTTGAGTCAGTTTTAATTATGGAGACTGGTCTTTAGTTTGAATAGTATAAAGGGTCTCAGCCCTGTTTTGGTAGTTAATTTGATGATCGTCTCACTGTATTCAGGTCTAACTCTTCCTGTTTCTTCTGCCTCTTTGAAAGCATCATAAAGCATGAATGAGCACTCAGGTTTGGCAAGTCTTTAAATTTTCCATGGTAGACTGTCATCTTCTGGGGTTTTACTGTACAGTAGTTCAGATTACCAACCTGATTTTTTCTTTCGAGATCTCCCCCTGTGCCAGAATACCCCAGCGTCTGAGCTGTGTAGGCTTTGGTAAAAATGTATAAATATTTTCACTATATCCTCAAGTGTGTGACTAATGTGTAAGTGTTCATGCATAGCAGGCATGGTGGTCTGTGATTCTCTTTGCTTGAGTTGTATGGCAAGAAGGCACCCAGTTGTTCCCCCTTTTTCCTAGTGGTGCCATTTCCTTTGCAACATGGCATGATTCACCTTATCCATGAACCACATAGTAAGATCAAATTTCTTGTGTTCTATTATATGTCTTAATCTTATTGTCTGATGAATATTCTATGCGGTTGTGAGCCACCACCATTCTGTTCTAGTGAAGTTTGCAGGAATTTGTCTTATGTTCATGCAAGGTTGAATCCCTCCTCATGTTGCTTTTCCTGCTGCCCAGTGGCGTAGCGTGGGGTGCAGGGGGGCCGGCCGCACCGGGCGCAACATCTTGGAAGAGACTAAATCCACAGGTTAGGGGGCGGAAATTACTTGCCTTGCCCCGGGTTAGGGGGCGCAAATTACTTGCCTTGCCCCGGGTGCTGACAACCCACGCTACGCCACTGCTGCTGCCCATAGCATCTGTGTAAAGGGTAAAGAGGCTCAGCTGGTGTCAAGGGATGAATAGAGATGATCTATCAGGTATATCATTTTCAATTGATAGCTTGTATCAAGGCATGTTCATTCTCCAGCAGTTTAACCCTCAGTTCCGGGTCTAGTTTTATTGGGGAATATCCTGCTAATCTTCCCTTTACTAATGAGCAGTCAGACCTTGTTCTCAGCATTGTATCAGGTATAAGTAAGTAAGAAGTCTTTGTCATTTTGCACGTCAATGGGTGCAGTCCTGTCTATGAGTTGGTTCAAATGCCATTTTCCAGTTCCCTCCTATAATCCCTTTTGGGTATGGGAGATTTTGACAGGAAGGTTGTTTTGTTTCTGGAGGGGGCATAAATCGAGCCTTCTACCAGTACTCTATTTAGTGTATGGATTGTATCAAAGGCATACCTCCTTATTGGATCAGACCATGTTTTTAAAATTGTGTGTTGTGTGTACCTAATAACTAGTTTTGCTGCCCCATATCGCTCTGGAGATATTGAATGAGGTGTGCCAAATGTATGCTGTTCTATGGATGTTGTTTGACTGCTACTCACCACTCTCCCTCCCAATTCACTTTCCCTATTGTGATTATGTGAGGGATAAATGGGTTGTTGGATAAGTGCTATATCTTGCCTTTCTGTTGCTAGATAAGACAGTACTTTTAGCCCGTTAGTTTTATTGCAATGAGTAACTCAACTGACATTGAATGAAATGAGTGAAAGTGGGTTACTGTCAGACATCTTCCATTGGGCTTGTGAATTCGGTGTTAGATGTGGCTGATTCAGTTCCGTGTGCATAATGTTGGGGATAGGATGCAGAGATAGGGAGCCGGGGAGAATGGCATTGCTGTTTTGACGAAAAATTGACTATTAAGCTTCAACTTGTAGTAGTTATTAGTTACTGGAGTGGGGAGGGAGCTTGGGGAAGAGGGAGCAGTCAGGGGTATGGACAGGAGGTATGGAAGGTGGAAGAGAAGTCTATAACGAATGTGGAAGAGGTACACAAGTGATAGCCAGTAGCTGCACAGATATAGTTCTTTGTGGAGCTTGAATCCGTGGTGGGACTAAGGGTGGGTGATTGTGTATGAAAGGTACATCAATAGGACAAGGATCCAGTCCATGTGAAGATAAACTAATGTAATTATTAGGCACTTGACACCGAACACTAACTAACTTTTTTTCTCAGTCTTTACTTTTTCAGATTTGTGAGATACAAGTACAGAAAAAAGATATGATCAGGTACAGAAATAGATAACAATCCGGTGGCATAAGGCATAATGGTCCTAGTCCAGTGTTTGGTGACAATGGATGGAAATGGGCAGCATAAGGGGAGGACTGGTGTGGAGGATTGGGGAAGGAAGAGAGATGGGATTGCACATTTAAAGAAGACGCAATATGGGAAGGAGGAGCCCTTTGCACACCCCACAGCAGGCGGGAGTAATAGGGAGGGGGTGCATGCCGTGCAAATCCAGGAGCACACGGCATCTCCCACCACACAAATAATAATAGACGAGCTCACCAAGTTAGAAATGTAGAACATGAAAGTGCTAGATCTAAATATCAGTAGTGGATGGTCATATGCTTGTCAGTGGGGATGGGATATTAGACGGAGAACTCCGCCAACATTGGAAGAAACTTAAAGTCCCACCCGGTGGGGAGAAGAGGAAGCTGCTTCACAGATCATTGTTGAGAAATAATGCCCCCATCAGTTGATAAGCCTTAAGTATATTAGAGAGCTCATAGATGAGCTTCTCACACACGGCAGTTTTGGAATCTCTGTCAACCACTTTACATGTGTGGGTATAAGTGGGGAGCGCCAGTAGCCGAGGTGCAGAGTTTGGCCATGATCAGGGCTGTTGAAAGGGAATGATGATCATGGTGTGTCAGTGGGGAGATTTCCTCATGTCGGGGGGTAGGCAGAATGCTGCACAAAGTGTCTTCCAGAGCAGACAATAATCCCAGAATGTCAGGGCAGTCGAATACGATGTGCACTGTCACAGCCAGGTCAGTCAAATCACCAGCATCACAGATGATACAGGAGTTCACTCACTCTAGCTTCATGGGACTCTAGTAACAAACTTGCATGGTTTTGAAAATGCAGAATTTCATCCTGAACTCTCATATCTCCCTGCCCAGTTTTTTCAGGATTTTGGCCTAGTCCTCTGTCATACAGTCTATTTTCAGTTTCTCCTGCTATGTGATCCACAGTCTTTGAAATTAGGGTATCACGTTCTTCTGTAGTATGAAGAGGTTATAAAGACTGGACATGACCCCTTTGGAATGACCCCAAAGGCTGAGATAGGAGATAAACAGGGATGGTGTCACCATCCATGGTGGCACACACAGGGCCCAATTTAAGAGCCCTACCGGCATACTGCACCACAGGATCATCATTTTTTTTATGCTCCAGTGGCGCGATGTGCCAGCCCATATTTACAAGACAGTGAAAAGCTACCTTGTAAATATGGACCACTTTCATGCATAACACTGTTTGAAAGGGGGCTTCCATGGGTGTTTCTTAAGGTGTTCCCATTCCCCACCCATGGAACCTGAAGGAATCTGATGCATTCCCAGATTTACAGCTCTCCATCATTGTGATCTTGGAGAGGGGTAGGACATCTCTCTTGTCTCAATTAACTTTATATCAGGTGTAGGAAGTTGGCTCTGTTGTACTATTTCAAAGTAAGAAATAGCATGCACAGAGTCCAAGGGTTCCCCTTAGAGGTAAGATAGTGGCAAAAAGAGATAATTCTAATGCTCTATTTTGTGGTATTGTGGTCGAGCAGTAGGCTTATCAGAGCGTAGTGTTAAGCATTCGTTGTACACACACAGGCAATAAATGAGGAACACACACTCAAAGACAATTCCAGGCCAATAGGTTTTTTATATAGAAAAATATATTTTCTTAGTTTATTTTAAGAACCGCAGGTTCAAGATTTACAAACAATAGTTTAAATGAAAGGTATTTCACTCAGGTATCTTAGGAACTTTGAATCATCACAATAGCATGTACAGTTTTGTCAAAAATGGCAATAAGCTATTTTAAAATTGGACACTGCAAAATTCAACAGTTCCTGGGGGAGGTAAGCATTTGTTAGTTTTTCAGGTAAGTAAAGCACTTACAGGGTTCAAAGTTGGGTCCAAGGTAGCCCACCGTTGGGGGTTCAGGGCAACCCCAAAGTTACCACACCAGCAGCTCAGGGCCGGTCAGGTGCAGAGGTCAAAGTGGTGCCCACAACACATAGGCTTCAATGGAGAAGGGGGTGCCCCGGTTCCAGTCTGCCAGCAGGTACGTTCCCGCGACTTAGGAGGGCAGACCAGGGGGGTTTTGTAGGGCACCAGGGGGGACACAAGTCAGCACAAAAAGTTCACCCTCAGCGGCACAGGGGCGGCCGCGTGCAGAGTGGAAACAGGCATCAGGTTTGCAATAGGTTTCAATGGGAGACCCAAGGGTCTCTTCAACGATGCAGGCAGGCAAGAGGGGGGTCCTCGGGGTAGCCACCACCTGGGCAAGGGAGAGGGCCACCTGGGGGTCGCTCCTACACTGGAGGTCGGATCCTTCAGGTCCTGGGGGCTGCGGGTGCAGTGTGTTTCCCAGGCGTCGGGTTCTTTGAAGCAGGCAGTCGCGGTCAGGGGGAGCCTCTGGATTCCCTCTGCAGGCGTCGCTGGGGGGCCTCACCGGGGTCAACTCTGGCTACTCACAGGGTCGCAGTCGCCGGGGAGTCCTCCCTGTAGTGTTGGTTCTCCGCAGGTCGAGCCGGGGGCATCGGGTGCAGAGTGGAAAGTCTCACGCTTCCGGCGGGAACCGTGTGGTCTTTAAAAGTTGCTTCTTTGTTGCAAAGTTGCAATCTTTGTGGAACAGGGCCGCTGTCCTCTGGAGTTCCTCGTCCTTTTAGATGCAGGGTAGTCCTCTGAGGCTTCAGAGGTCGCTGGACCCTGGGGGACGCGTCGCTGTTGCAGTTTTTCTTGAAGTGGGGAGAAAGGCCGGTAGGGCTGGGGCCAAAGCAGTTGGTGTCTCCGTCTTCTCTGAAGGGCTTCAGGTCAGCAGTCCTTCTTCGTCTTCAGGTTGCAGGAATCTATTTTCCTAGGTTCTGGGAGCCCCTAAATACTCAATTTATGGGTGTGTTTAGGTCTGGGGGGTTAGTGGCCAATGGCTACTAGCCCTGAGGGTGGCTACACCCTCTTTGTGCCACCTCCCTGAGGGGAGGGGGGGCACATCCCTAATCCTATTGGGGGAATCCTCCATCTGCAAGATGGAGGATTTCTAAAAGTCAGAGTCACCTCAGCTCAGGACACCTTAGGGGTTGACCTGACTGGCCAGTGACTCCTCCTTGTTTTTCTCATTATCTCCTCCGGCCTTGCCGCCAAAAGTGGGGCCGTGGCCGGAGGGGGCGGGCATCTCCACTAGCTGGAATGCCCTGTGGTGCTGTAACAAAGTGGGTGAGCCTTTGAGGCTCACCGACAGGTGTTACAGTTCCTGCAGGGGGAGGTGAGAAGCACCTCCACCCAGTACAGGCTTTGTTACTAGCCACAGAGTGACAAAGGCACTCTCCCCATGTGGCCAGCAACATGTCTGGTGTGTGGCAGGCTGGTAAAACTAGTCAGCCCACACTGGAAGTCGGGTATGTTTTCAGGGGGCATCTCTAAGATGCCCTCTGGGGTATATTTCACAATCAAATGTACACTGGCATCAGTGTGCATTTATTGTGCTGAGAAGTTTGATATCAAACTTCCCAGTTTTCAGTGTAGCCATTATGGTGCTGTGGAGTTCGTGTGTGACAGACTCCCAGACCATACACTCTTATGGCTACCCTGCTCTTATAATGTCTAAAGTTTTGCTTAGACACTGTATGGGCATAGTGCTCATGTACCTATGCCCTCACCTATGGTATAGTGCACCCTGCCTTAGGGCTGTAAGGCCTGCTAGAAGGGTGACTTATCTATGCCATAGGCAGTGTGAGGTTGGTATGGCACCCTGAGGGTAGTGCCATGTCGACTTAGTCATTTTCTCGCCACCAGCACACACAAGCTGGCAAGCAGTGTGTCTGTGCTGAGTGAGGGGTCCCCAGGGTGGCATAAGTCATGCTGCAGCCCTGAGAGACCTTCCCTGGCATCAGGGCCCTTGGTACCAGGGGTACCAGTTACAAGGGACTTACCTGGATGCCAGGGTGTGCCAATTGTGGAAACAAAGGTACAGTTTTAGGGAAAGAACACTGGTGCTGGGGCCTGGTTAGCAGGCCTCAGCACACTTTCAAATCATAACTTGGCATGAGCAAAGGTAAAAAGTCAGGGGGTAACCATGCCAAGGAGGCATTTCCTTGTACAAGCCCCCAAACGAAAGAGGATGAGACTAACCTTTCCCAAGACAGTCTTCATTTTCTAAGTGGAAGAACCTGGAAAGGCCATCTGCATTGGCATGGGCAGTCCTAGGTCTGTGTTCCACTATAAAGTCCATTCCCTTTCATTTGCATTAGCCATCTGAAAGGTCTGTGGTCAGTTTGAACTACAAAGTGAATACCAAAGAGGTATGGTCTCAGCTTCCTCAGGGACCAAACCACAGCAAAGGCCTCCCTCTCAATGGCACTCCAATGCTGCTCCCTGGGGAGTAACCTCCTTCTAATGAAAGCAACAGGCTGGTCAAGGCCATCATCATTTGTTTGGGACAAAACTGCCCCTATCCCATATTCAGAGGCATCAGTCTGCACAATGAACTGCTTGGAGTAATCTGGAGCGTTTAGAACTGGTGCTGTGCACATAGCTTGTTTCAGGGTGTCAAAGGCCTGTTGGCATTCTACAGTCCAGTTTACCTTCTTGGGCATTTTCTTGGAGGTAAGTTCTGTGAGGGGTGTCACTATTGATCCATATCCCTTCACAAACCTCCTGTAGTACCCAGTCAAGCCAAGGAATGCCCTGACTTGAGTCTGGGTTTTTGGAGCTACCCAGTCCAGAATAGTCTGGATCTTGGGTTGGAGTGGCTGAAGTTGGCCTCCACCTACAAGGTGTCCCAGGTAAACCACAGTTCCCTGCCCTATCTGGCATTTGGATGCCTTGATAGAGAGGCCTGCTGCTTGCAGGGCCTTCAAAACCTTCTTCAGGTGGACCAGGTGATCCTGCCAGCTGGAGCTAAAGACAGCAATATCGTCAAGATAAGCTGCACTAAAGGACTCCAAGCCAGCAAGGACTTGATTCACCAACCTTTGGAAGGTGGCAGGGGCATTCTTTAAACCAAAGGGCATAACAGTAAACTGATAATGCCCATCAGGTGTAGAGAATGCTGTCTTTTCTTTTTCTCCTGGTGCCATTTTGATTTGGGAGTACCCTGCTGTCAAGTCAAAGGTACTTAAGTATCTGGCAGCACCTATCGGTCAACTAATTCATCTGCCCTTTCTTAGAATGGGATGGGCATCTGTCTTGGTGACAGAATTAAGTCCTCTGTAGTCCACACAAAACCTCATCTCTCTCTTTCCATCTTTGGTGTGAGGTTTGGGGACTAAGACCACTGGGCTAGCCCAGGGGCTGTCAGAGTGCTCAATGACTCCCAATTCCAGCATCTTGTGGACTTCCACCTTGATGCTTTCCTTAACTTGGTCAGACTGTCTGAAAATTTGGTTTTTGACAGGCATGCTGTCTCCTGTGTCCACATCATGGGTACACAGGTGTGTCTGACCAGGGGTTACGGAAAAGAGCTCAGCAAACTGTTGTAAGACTTTCCTACAGTCAGATTGCTGTTGGTCAGAGAGGGTGTCTGAATAGATCACTCCATCTACTGAGCCATCTTTAGGGTCTGTGGAGAGGAGATCAGGGAGAGGTTCACTCTCAGCTTCCTGGTCCTCATCTGTTACCATCAACAGATTCACATCTGCCCTGTCATGAAAGAGCTTGAGGCGGTTCACATGGATCACCCTTTTGGGGGTCCTGCTAGTGCCTAGGTCTACCAGGTAGGGGACCTGACTCTTTCTTTCTAGCACTGGGTAAGGGCCACTCCATATGTTCTGAAGTGCCCTGGGAGCCACAGGCTCCAGAACCCAGACTTTCTGCCCTGGCTGAAACTCAACCATGGCAGCCTTTTGGTCATACCACATCTTCTGGAGTTGTTGGCTGGCCTCAAGGTTTTTGCTTGCCTTTTCCATGTACTCTGCCATCCTGGAACGCAGGCCTAGTACATAGTCCACTATGTCTTGTTCAGGCTCATGAAGAGGTCTCTCACAGCCTTCTTTTACAAGAGCTAGTGGTCCCCTTACAGGATAGCCAAACAGAAGTTCAAACGGGGAAACCCTACTCCCTTCTGAGGCACCTCTCTGTAGGCGAAAAGCAGACATGGCAAGAGGACATCCCGTCTCCTTTTGAGCTTTTCAGGGAGCCCCATGATCATACCTTTCAATGTCTTGTTAAATCTTTCTACAAGGCCATTGGTTTGTGGATGGTATGGTGTGGTGAACTTGCAAGTCACCCCACACTCATTCCACATATGCTTCAGGTATGCTGACATGAAGTTGGTACCCCTGTCAGACACCATCTCCTTTGGAAATCCCACTCTGGTAAAGATACCAATGAGTGCTTTAGCTACTGCAGGGGCAGTAGTGGACCTAAGGGGAATTGCTTCAGGGTACCCAGTGGCATGATCCACTACCACTAGGATATACTGGTTCCCTGAGGCTGTGGGAGGTTCAAGTGGACCCACTATGTCCACACCCACTCTTTCAAAGGGGACCCCCACCACTGGAAGTGGAATGAGGGGGGCCTTTGGGTGTCCAGCTGTCTTACCACTGGCTTGACAGGTGGTACAGGAGACACAAAGCACCTTTACCTTCTGGGACATGTTGGGCCAATAGAAATGGTTAACTAACCTTTCCCAAGTCTTGGTTTGTCCCAAATGCCCAGCAAGTGGAATATCATGAGCTAAGGTTAGGATGAACTCCCTAAACTCCTGAGGCACTACCACTCTCCTAGTGGCACCAGGTTTGGGATCTCTTGCCTCAGTGTAGAGGAGTCCATCTTCCCAATAGACTCTATGTGTTCCAATGATCTTTCCTTTGGTCTCTTCAGCAGCTTGCTGCCTAAGGCCTTCAAGAGAGGGACAGGTTTGTTGCCCCTTACACAACTGTTCCCTTGTGGGTCCCCCTGGGCCTAAGAGTTCAACCTGATAAGGTTCCAACTCCATGGGCTCAGTTCCCTCAGAGGGCAGAACTTCTTCCTGGGAAGAGGGGTTCTCTTTCTTTTGTTGTGTTGAAGCTGGTTCCCCAGTCTTCTTTCCTTTCCTCTTGGAGGGTTGGGCCATTATTCCAGGCTCCAACATCACTTTTTCACCCTGAGCCTTGCACTGTGCCCTTGTCTTGACACACACCAGTTCAGGGATACCCAGCATGGCTGCATGGGTTTTGAGTTCTACCTCAGCCCATGCTGAGGACTCCAGGTCATTTCCAAGCAAACAGTCTACAGGGATATTTGAGGAGACCACCACCTGTTTCAGGCCATTGTCCCCTCCCCACTCTAAAGTTACCATAGCCATGGGATGTACTTTAGTCTGATTGTCAGTGTTGGTGAGTGGATAAGTTTGCCCAGCCAGGTATTGACCAGGGGAAACCAGTTTCTCTGTCACCATGGTGACACTGGCACCTGTATCCCTCAGGCCTTCTACACTAATCCCATTAATCAAGAGTTGCTGCCTGTATGTTTGCATATTAGGAGGCCAGGCAGCCAGTGAGGCTAAGTCCACTCCACTGTCAGAGACTAATGTAGCTTCAGTGTGAACCTTGATTTGCTCTGGGCACACTGTTGATCCCACCTGGAGACTGGCTATTCCAGTGTTAGCTGGAGTAGAGTTTGAAGTGGAACCTTTCTTGGGACAGGCCTTGTCTCCAGTTTGATGTCCCTGCTGATTACAGCTACGACACCAGGCCTTTTTGGGATCAAAGTTTTTACCCTTGTACCCAAAATTGGATTGTGAAGAGGCTTTGGACCCTCCCTCCTGAGCAGGTTTTTGGGGCCCTGTAGAAGACTCTTTACTTTTTCCCTTGGATGTCTCAACACTCTTCCCCTGGGGAGTCTTTGTGACCCCTTTCTTTTGGTCACCCCCTGTGGAAGTCTTGGTCACCCTAGTCTTGACCCAATGGTCCGCCTTCTTTCCTAATTCTTGGGGAGAAATTGGTCCTAGGTCTACCA
This sequence comes from Pleurodeles waltl, assembly GCF_031143425.1. Taxonomy (NCBI): domain Eukaryota; kingdom Metazoa; phylum Chordata; class Amphibia; order Caudata; family Salamandridae; genus Pleurodeles; species Pleurodeles waltl. Next base: position 1,080,837,333 of record NC_090437.1, on the reverse strand, counting down.
GATGATGATGCAGTTTATCATTGAAACAATTACTTAACAGGTGTTCTTTCACAAATAAATTGTACAGCCCATCATAATCATTTACACCACTGCCATGAATCCAACCATCCAGTGTTTTGACTGAGAAGTCAACAAAATCAACCCAGGTCTGGCTTGAGGATTTTTGAGCCCCCCTGAACCTAATCCTGTACTCCCCAGTTGAGAATCCAAAGCCCTCAATCAGGGTAGCCTTCATGAGGTCATAGGATTCTGCATCTTTTCCAGAGAGTGTGAGGAGTCTATCCCTATACTTTCCAGTGAACATTTCCCAAAAGAGAGCACCCCAGTGAGATCTGTTTACTTTTCTGGTTGCACAAGCCCTCTCAAAAGCTGTGAACCACTTGGTGATGTCATCACCATCTTCATATTTAGTTACATTCCCTTTAGGGATTTTCAACATGTCAGGAGAATCTCTGACCCTATTTATGTTGCTGCCACCATTGATGGAACCTAAGCCCATCTCTTGTCTTTCCCTTTCTATGGCTAGGATCTGTCTTTCCAAAGCCAATCTTTTGGCCAACCTGGCTAGCAGGAGGTCATCTTCATTGAGGCTGTCCTCAATGCTTGCAGAGCTGTTGGACTATCCTGTGAGAGAAGCACCATCTCTGACTATTACTTCTGGAGTCAGCGTTGGAGAAACCCTGGGCTCCCTAACTAGGAGAGGGGGTGGGAAATTTCCCTCCCCATCACTAGCTTCCCCCTCTGTGAAGACATCATCAGAGGGGTTGTTTTTAGCAAACTCTGCCAAGAGCTCCTGGAGCTGTACTTTGGTAGGGTTTGAACCAGTCTTTATCTTTTTGATTTTGCAGAGAGACCTTAACTCTGACATCCTAAGATGCAGGTAAGGGGTGAGGTTGAGTTCCATCACTATCTCTTCTGCAGCAGACATTATGGGGGTTATTCCAACTTTGGAGGAAGTGGTAATCCGTCCCAAAAGTGACGGTAAAGTGACGGATATACCACCAGCCGTATTACAAGTCCATTATATCCTATGGAACTCGTAATACGGCTGGTGGTAAATCCGTCACATTTGGGACGAATTACCACCTCCTCCAAAGTTGGAATAACCCCCTATGTTTCTAAAAGTTGGAATACTTTTTAAGAATCTAAAACTATCTCTTAGAACTTAATTCAAAAGTTTACAAAACTTTTAAACTCTAAAAGAAATGCTAACAGGGAGTAACACAAGGCCCTAGCAGGACTTTTAAATTTTTTGAAAAATAGCTCAAATTTCAAAAATCAGTTTCTAATGACAATTTTTGGAATTTAGTCATGTGATCAGGTATTGGACGAGTAGTCCAGCAAATGCAAAGTCTTGTACCCCACCGCTGATCCACCAATGCAGGAAGTTGGCTCTGTATGTACTATTTCAAAGTAAGAAACAGCATGCACAGAGTCCAAGGGTTCCCCTTAGAGGTAAGATAGGGGCAAAAAGAGATAATTCTAATGCTCTATTTTGTGGTAGTGGGGTCGAGCAGTAGGCTTATCAGAGCGTAGTGTTAAGCATTTGTTGTACACACACAGGCAATAAATGAGGAACACACACTCAAAGACAATTCCAGGCCAACAGGTTTTTTATATAGAAAAATAGCTTTTCTTAGTTTATTTTAAGAACCACAGGTTCAAGATTTACACAAAATACTTTAAATGAAAGGTATTTCACTCAGGTATCTTAGGAACTTTGAATCATCACAATATCATGTACAGTTTTGGCAAAAATGGCAATAAGCTATTTCAAAATTGGACACTGCAAAATTCAACAGTTCCTGGGGGAGGTAAGTATTTGTTAGTTTTTCAGATAAGTAAAGCACTTACAGGGTTCAAAGTTGGGTCCAAGGTAGCCCACTGTTGGGGGTTCAGGGCAACCCCAAAGTTACCACACCAGCAGCTCAGGGCCGGTCAGGTGCAGAGGTCAAAGTGGTGCCCAAAACGCATAGGCTTCAATGGAGAAGGGGGTGCCCCGGTTCCAGTCTGCCAGCAGGTAAGTTCCCGTGACTTAGGAGGGTAGCCCAGGGGGGTTTTGTAGGGCACCGGGGGGGACACAAGTAAGCACAAAAAGTACACCCTCAGCGGCACAGGGGCGACTGGGTGCAGAGTGGAAACAGGCATCAGGTTTGCAATAGGTTTCAATGGGAGACCCAAGGGTCTCTTCAGCGATGCAGGCAGGCAAGAGGGGGGGGCTCCTCAGGGTAGCCACCAACTGGGCAAGGGAGAGGGCCACCTGAGGTTTGCTCCTGCACTGGAGGTCGGATCCTTCAGGTCCTGGGGGCTGCGGGTGCAGTGTGTTTCCCAGGCGTCGGGTTCTTTGAAGCAGGCAGTTGCGGTCAGGGGGAGCCTCTGGATTCCCTCTGCAGGCGTCGCTGGGGGGCCTCAGGGGGGTCAACTCTGGCTACTCACAGGGTCACAGTCGCCGGGGAGTCCTCCGTGTAGTGTTGGTTCTCCGCAGGTCGAGCCGGGGGCGTCGGGTGCAGAGTGGAAAGTCTCACGCTTCCGGCAGGAAGCGTGTGGTCTTCAAAAGTTGCTTCTTTGTTGCAAAGTTGCAGTCTTTGTGGAACAGGGCCACTGTCCTCAGGAGTTCTTGGTCCTTTTAGATGCAGGGTAGTCCTCTGAGGCTTCAGAGGTTGCTGGACCCTGGGGGACGCGTTGCTGTTGCAGTTTTTCTTGAAGTGGGGAGACAGGCCGGTAGGGCTGGGGCCAAAGCAGTTGGTGTCTCCGTCATCTCTGCAGGGCTTCAGGTCAGCAGTCCTTCTTCGTCTTCAGGTTGCAGGAATCTATTTTCCTGGGTTCTGGGAACCCCTAAATACTCAATTTAGGGGTGTGTTTAGGTCTGGGGGGCTAGTAGCCATTGGCTACTAGCCCTGAGGGTGGCTACACCCTCTTTGTGCCTCCTTCCTGAGGGGAGGGGGGCACATCCCTAATCCTATTGGGGGAATCCTCCATCTGCAAGATGGAGGATTTCTAAAAGTCAGAGTCACCTCAGCTCAGGACACCTTAGGGGTTGTCCTGACTGGCCAGTGACTCCTCCTTGTTTTTCTCATTATCTCCTCCGGCCTTGCCGCCAAAGGTGGGGCCGTGGCCGGAGGGGGCGGGCATCTCCACTAGCTGGAATGCCCTGTGGCACTGTAACAAAGGGGGTGAGCCTTTGAGGCTCACCACCAGGTGTTACAGTTCCTGCGAGGGGAGGTGAAAAGCACCTCCACCCAGTACAGGCTTTGTTACTAGCCACGGAGTGACAAAGGCACTCTCCCCATGTGGCCAGCAACATGTCTGGTGTGTGGCAGGCTGGTAAAACTAGTCAGCCTACACTAGAAGTCGGGTATGTTTTCAGGGGGCATCTCTAAGATGCCCTCTGGGGTGTATTTCACAATAAAATGTACACTGGCATCAGTGTGCATTTATTGTGCTGAGAAGTTTGATACCAAACTTCCCAGTTTTCAGTGTAGCCATTATGGTGCTGTGGAGTTCGTGTGTGACAGACTCCCAGACCATATACTCTTATGGCTACCCTGCTCTTATAATGTCTAAGGTTTTGCTTAGACACTGTAGGGGCATAGTGCTCATGCACCTATGCCCTCACCTATGGTATAGTGCACCCTGCCTTAGGGCTGTAAGGCCTGCTAGAAGGGTGACTTATCTATGCCATAGGCAGTGTGAGGTTGGCATGGCACCCTGAGGGGAGTGCCATGTCGACTTAGTCATTTTCTCGCCACTAGCACACACAAGCTGGCAAGCAGTGTGTCTGTGCTGAGTGAGGGGTCCCCAGGGTGGCATAAGTCATGCTGCAGCCCTGAGAGACCTTCCCTGGCATCAGGGCCCTTGGTACCAGGGGTACCAGTTACAAGGGACTTACCTGGATGCCAGGGTGTGCCAATTGTGGAAACAAAGGTACAGTTTTGGGAAAGAACACTGGTGCTGGGGCCAGGTTAGCAGGCCTCAGCACACTTTCAAATCATAACTTGGCATGAGCAAAGGCAAAACGTCAGGGGGTAACCATGCCAAGGAGGCATTTCCTTACACCAGGCTATTGTGTGAATGTGTCAATGAGGGTCAGGAGGGCTAGTGGGGATCTGAAAAGATCAGTAAGTGTCAGCTAACGGATGGATGGCAGTGGCCAGTGGTGATTAAGAAGAGCAGTGGAGATAGTGGACACCTCTGTCGGATATCATGGTGAATTCGGAAGGGAGCCAGCAAGAGTTCACCTGCACAGTCGGGGAGTTGTATAACCAAAGAACTCGCCTAATGAAGTTGTCTCCCAGGCCAAATTTGTGAGGGGCTGTGAAGATATACCTCCATTCTATATGGTTGAATGACTTTTTGGCATCAAGGAACAGGACTGGGGCCTCCTATAACATGTACTTGGCCAACCAGAGAACATGACTCAAGGTGAGCAGATGGTTGCGGGTGGTTTGACCTGGGGTGAAAGCTGCCTGTGTGGGGTGGATAAGGGAAAGAATAATTTTCTTAAGACTGGAGATCAGAATGCTTTCCATGTTCTTGATGTCTCCATTAAGCAGCGATACAGGTCTGTAGCTGCCACAGGACAACGTGTTCTTTCTGGGCTTGGAAAGCACCATTACCTGGGCCTTGTTCAAGATTGGCCCCAATCCGCATGTCTTATCCACCTCTTTAAAAGCAATGTAGAGAGAGTCAACTATGACAGGCATGTATTATGTTCTAGATTGTTCTAGATCCACATCCTGGGCTAGGTTCCAATCTTCCCCCAAGACATGTGGCTGTGGTGCCCAATTCTAAGAGGATATTATCTAGGCAGGGGTAAAATTGCTTTTGACTTCAACGGGCCATAGCTAGAGCCCACGCACAGAATCTTGTTGAATATTCATAGACAGGTGAAGACATATGTGCACTCAGGATCAGTCCAGTCTTAAGCACTGTGCAGGGCAGTGATTTGCGTAGCAGGATAGCCAATCTGCATTTATGGGACATAAGCATGTCACTAGAAGTAGGTTGGGATGCATGTCTACTGTGTATGACCTTGCACACCCAGACACATCAGAATTTGTCTGGGTCAAGACTTGTGAGGTTGGTTTCCTTTAAAACGGCAATGGCTGCATGTTTGGATTTCAGGTATGTCAGTGACTTTTGCGTTTGATGTGGTGGGTGAGGCCAAGAATGTACAAAAAGAAGGCTTTCAAGGAAGTCAACACCATGGAGAACATTCTGCGGATTGGTTTGGGAAGGAGACAAAGGTGAAGCGGGGGAGGGCTGTCTCAAGTGTCAGGACTATGGCATTCAAGGGCAGTCAAGGGACCAATCCGGCAGGAGAAGGAGTAGATACGAAGGAAGAAGAGGGGGTGAAAGTGAGGTCAAACCAAGAGGAAGTACAGGCAGTACTGCCAGCTGATGAATCCAAGAGTGTATGGGGTGGGTGGGACCTGGAAGGGGAGATTATACTCCAAAGAAAGGCAGTAAAGGGGCAGTCAGCTGTAATTGGTGGAGCAGAAACCTCTCACATGCAGGTGACCCAGCCACAGAGGGGGAAGCTGAATGAGCACTCTCAAAAAGAGGAAGAAGTGGGATTGCAATGATGTCTAAGAAGTAGTGGAGCTTCATGGGAAAAGAAGTGCTGTACTGAGCCTTGATGGCAGGGAGGACTCAGTGTGGCAGGTTGTGACACCAGAGGAAGAAGTGGTGATGGATGCGTGAATGGCCCACTTAGCAAGCGGTAGTGCAAAGCTATGGGCACATGACATGAAGGCCTGGGAAAAGTGGGAGCACATCCTGTCAGGAAGTGGGGTGGCTGACTAACAGCGAGGCTGTACAAACCTTATTAATAGCGTGAAAGAGTGTTAAACTGTGTTAAAGAGAATGAAAATATATGAACAGAAACATGGGCATACTCAAGGCGAAAACAGAAGCAGAGACAAAGACGGTGGTCAGCCATAGGGTGTGTTAGGAGGCCATGGGGGGGCTCGGTGGTTAAAGTCAGTCTGACCTGTAGTCACAGAGTCCTTAAGTGGCGAGTGGGACTTGTCCTGTCCTGTCCTTGTCCTGTCCTGTCTCCTGAATCAATTGCACCATTACCTTGATCACTCTATCCCGTCGCTTTGGGATTCGAATCCACTCCCTGCAGTCTGCCTAGGTGATGGGATCTCCCATCAGTCCCAAGTATAGGTGGGCATCCTTGGTAAGGGCTGGGGTTGGTGTTGTATCCATTTTAGGATCCTGCAGGCTATCTAAGAATGCATGTAAGTCCTCTAGCTCAAAAAAGACTGTGGACTTCCCATCCATGGTCATCCACATTTGCACCGGCTCAAATAAGCCAAATGTAATGCACTATTTATGCCACACTAGTCATAGTGACAAAAAGGACCTCTGTTAGAAATTGGTTCTCTAGTTGGCAGACATATGCACCTTGTCCAAGTAGGGACCACAATCCTAGTCAGAACAATCCAAATTATCCTGTGCCCACCCTCTGGTAGCTTGGCACTGAGCAGTCACACTTAACTTAGAAGGCAATGTGTAAAGTATTTGTGCAATAACTGATACAGTAACAGTGAAAACACAACAAAAATACACCACACAGGTTTTAAACAACGGATTATATTTATCTGAATGAAATAAGTTAAAAACAACAAAGATTCAATATGCACAAGTTGAGATATCACCTTTTAAAGGTTTAAAAGAGTCCCAATCCTTAAAAATAAGTGGCTGTATCGTTATTTCACACAGTACCTGGAATGTGCCAAAAATAACGATGCACAGAGACCGCAGAGGAGGAGATTAGTTGAAAAGTAAGGCACTGCATCAGATTTTCCGATGCATTGTTTCTTTCCACGCTGCAAGGTGATGAGTTGATTTCGAGGAGCCTTGGGTACTCGCTGCGATGTAAGGATATTTTGATGCCCGGGGACGAAGCGTTAAAAATCCTGGGTGTGCTGGTAGAAAGGAGCTGTTTCAATCTGGTAGGTGCTGCTGTGAGTTTTCAGCCGCAAGGCAGGTGCTGCATCAGATTTCCAGTTGCAGCTCTAGCGCTGCGTCACTGTGGTTGGTGGTGCAGTAATTTTCCCACGGCAATGTAGGTGCTGCGTTGATCTCAGCAGACATTGCATCGATTTTCCGATGCACAAGTATTTCCTGGAGGGGCGAAGTCTTTGTTGGTGCTGAGACTTCAGAAACAGTAGCCAAGCTCAATCTAAGCCCTTGGAGAGCACTCTAGGAGGAAGGCAGAGTCCTTCCTGCTCCCCACTCATTTACATCCGATTAAAAATCATTTCTGCGAGGAGTGCATGCGAGCCGCCGACCAAGATGGGCGCCTAACTTCGGAGATCCGCACATCGTCGGCCGATTTTTTACCGCCGGAGACTTTTTTTTTCTTTTTTGGATGAAGCTTTCATCATAACTGCAGTGGGATGGTTTGGTGAGCATTTTCATTGTTTTTTGGTCGCCTAGCTTATTTTCTGACTCTTCAATACGTTTTTACATTTTTCCTCATGAGAGCGGCCATTTTGACTAATTTTTGCTCACCATTACAATTGTACTTATCTGTTTTTTCTTTGAATATTTGATGGCTCTGCTTGCAGTTTTTTGCGCAAGCCATGTAATTTGTTTTTGCTGTCTCATCAACATATTTTTGGAGTTCCTGTGTCACTTGTTTCCTTATTGAAGGCTTTTTTTTTATATGGGCAAACTAAAGAAAATAAAATCTCTGTTGCATCAGTCCTCCTCAACTGACAAACTTTTGCAGTTTTTACAATTGCACACTTCTGCTGCAGCGTCTTCTTCCATGTCAAAGATGTCTTCCTCATCTTCTTCTTCGCCTAAAGTTTCTCAGAATATTTCTACAACTACTCTTAAGAGGGTCAAACAGGACCCACCTTCACCAGTAAAACCTCCCTCACTGATTTATCTTGAACTTGTGCTTGACGAATTACGCACATTGCGTCCTTTTATCGAAGAAACTAATTCTCGGATGCAAAATCTTGATACTAAGGGGTCTCAAATGGAAGTGAGAGTCTCTGCTTTGGAGCAAAGAGTCAGCGACGTGCAGGATGAAACATATAAAATTACTAGTTTGGAGAAGGAAGTGGCAGCTTTGAAGACACTTGCGGAGGATTTGGCAAACAGAAACAGATGCAATAATCTTCACCTTTATAGATTACTAGAGGGTCTTGAAGGGAGTGACCCAATTTCATTTTTTGCTTCATTCTTTCCACAATTGGTGGGCCTATCATCTTCTAACATCCAAAGGGCGCACCGCATTGGTCATCGTCCTCCGCATTCCTCCACATCTAAACCAAGAGGCGTGATTATTTTCTTTCTTGAATTTTCTGATCTATTGAGGATTCCTTAATGCTGCAAAAGCCAAAAAAACAATCTCTTGGCAGGGAAGAAAAATCTTCATCTCACAGGATGTGTCCAAAGCTACAGCAAACAGGAGGAAAGATTTTTGGGATCTTCGCCCACAGCTTTGTGACTTGGGAGCTCGTTTTGAATTATTCCATCAGTGTTTGTTCAAAGTGACATATCAAAATAAGACCACTTCATATACCTCCCCTGCAGCTCTTCGTGATTTTCTAAGACTATACTCTACAAACCCTATGGAAACAGCTGGTCCTTCTACATGTTGACTATATAGGTTTCTTAATTTATTATGCCCTTGTTCATTACTATTACGATATAATGGATGGTCCTTCATTTGCAGTTTATACACTATACTATATTGACGTGACTACAGACCCTCTTTATTAAGGTATTGTTTTCTTTTCACAGGTTCCTGGTGTTCTATAATCATTAATTTTGCTCTTAACTTTTGTCCGTTGATGCGTTCCATTCCCTTGCTGTGCCGTCTTCAGTCTTTGCTGTCATCACCCCTCCCCTATTGTTCATTCATCTCAGGTATGTTTTTGCAGTCGTCTTTATTTGACATGTACTGTCTCTTCTTTTTTTCTTGAATATTTTCCATCCTTTTTCTTGCTGGTTTCCCTTTACTCTTCTTTCTCTTTGTTTTTCCTGTTTTCTTTTCCCTTATATGTACTTTCAGTTATTTATGGTACAAGACCTTCCGTGTATGTATATGGTTATGTGACGTAAATTCAAAGTTATTTCTTGGAATGTCAAAGGATTTATTAACCCAATTAAAAGGCAGAGAATTTTATGCCACTTATCTAAATATAATCCAGATTTTGCTCTTTTACAAGAGACCCATTTGACGGATTCTGAAGCTCTGAAACTTAAAAAAATGTTGGGTGGGCAATGTTTTTACTTCCCCTTCATCTACAAAGAAAAATGGTGTAATTGTGCTCTGCCATAAAAAAATATCAGGTAAGGTTATTTTGCAAGACTCGGATTCCGATGGTAGATGGCTCTTTGTGAGGCTAAGTATTAATGGAATTACAATGACTTTTGGTAATATTTATGGTCCTAATAATTCAGATTATCTTTTCTGGCCTAATATTACTAAACAATGTTTGCATTATAATGATGATTTTTTCTTATTGGAGGGGATTGCAATCAAATTATTGATCCTTTTATAGATATGCAATAATTCAATTTTCTCCCCATAAAATGCATAAACAATTTAAGGCATTTTTCTCACAATGTAATTTAATTGATTCATGGAGAACCTGTAATCCTGATAGTAGGGATTTTTTGTTTTACTCTCCACCACATGGCTCCTTATCTAGACTTGACCATATTTTTGTTTCTAAATTATTATCCCAAAATCTTATTAACTCCTCCATTGAACCTATGGTAATATCTGATCATGATCCAGTCATCAAAGATTTTGACTTGCTCCCGGTGCTTCCCAAATCGAATAGGTGGCGATTTTAATAATTCTTTGTTGCTTGATTCTAAATTTTCCACTTACTTTGTTGCCTTTGCGGAGGAATTTTTCCGATTTAATGAAGATTCTCACGTTTCTCCACAATTGTTATGGGATTCATTTAAGGCTGCGGCTTGTGGTCATATAATACATTTTGTCTCTAATAAAAAGAAAACTTTTAATGCCCAGCAACAAGCTCTGCTTCTCAAAATTAAACGGTTAGAACATCAATATTATTCTTCCCCCTCTAATTTTAATCTACAAGACTTATTCAGGCAAAATTGCAATTTAACAAAATCTCAACGGATAATGCCTCCTCTTTTCTTCTACGTAGTAGTGCCCGTTATTATGGAGGTCGAAATAGAGCGGGGAAACCTCTGGCTAATTACTTAAAAGTACGAAAGCAACGCCATAATGTGAAGTCTATAGTTACAGATACTGGTGAGTCCCTTTTTAAGCATGAAGATATTTTAGCTGAATTTGTTAATTATTACCAGACACTTTATACTCCTGAGTCAGTCCTGACCCCCTTACAGATTGATGATTATTTAAAGAATATTCCAAACCCTAATAAGACGCTTGTTGATGCAACTTCACTTGAAGCAGATATTACTTCATAAGAAATTTTTAAAGCCCTTCAATCTCTAAAAAAAGGTAAAACTCCTGGTCCGGATGGATTTACAGTGGAATTTGTTTTAAATTTTTCTGACATTCTACTTCCCAAACTTTTTCAGCTTTTTCAATTCTTCATGGGTTCTGGTTGTACAGAGGGAACATTTCAGGAAGCTTTGATTTGCTTAATTTCAAAAGATGGTAAGGATCATACTTTCTGTAAAAATTATAGACCAATCTCTCTTCTCAGTACAGATTATAAAATCTTTGCTAAATTATTAGCCCTTCATCTTGATACCCTTTTACCTGCGCTGATAATTAAGGAACAAACGGGTTTTGTCAAAGGTAGACTTGCTTCTGACATCTCTAGATCATTCTTCAATGTACTCAGCAAAGCTCTCGCTCTTTCGTACTCTTTAGCGGCAATTTCCATAGATGCTGAGTAGCGTTTGACCGGTTAGACTGGTCTTTTCTATTAAATGCTTTAGCCTGGCATGGCTGAGGGCCTCATTTCATTTCATTTATCTCTTTGCTTTATCAATCCCCAATGGCACTGATATTGGTAAATGGGAAATTGTCCAGATATTTTGTATTACGCCGAGGTGTACGTCAAGGGTGTCCGCTCTCTCCACTCCTATTTATTCTAGCTCTAGAACCCTTTCTATCCTGTATTAGAAATAATATTAAAATTTAGGGTTTCCAGTATGGCGAGAAACACTTAATATTTATGGCGTATGCAGATGATATACTTTTATATATCTCAAATCCTGAATTCTCGATTCCGTTTCTACTTCAGGAGATTGAAGGCTTTTCTTTGATTTCAGGTTATAAGATAAATTCGGATAAAACTGAAATCCTTCCTCTAACAAAATTTTGTTTTTTTTAGATCATCGTTTATTATTACTGGTTTTCACTGGAATTCTTCCAAGATGAAATATTTAGGTATTTGGTTCACCTATCCATTAACAAATCCATTGAAGTAAATATCTCAGACGCTTTAGAGAAAGTTAATAGATCGATTTTGGCATGGAATCCCTTATTTTTATCTTGGTGGAGTCGTCTTGACTCTATTAAAATGATGATTTCTCCTAACGTTCTATATATTCTATCCATGATTCCGCATCTTCTACCTGTTACTTTTTTTTTTACACAATTGGACTCCAGATTGTCTAAATTCCTCTGGAACAATAAGAAATCTAGAATTTCCCTTAGTCATCTTCGTCATTCTAAACAGGAGGGAGGAGCCAATTTTACGCCTAAATATCTTCTTTGCATTATTATTATTATTGATGTACTTTTTTCCTTGCCTTCCCCTTCTTCTTCTTTGGAATTACCCTTTTCTTTGTCCTCCTTTTCTTACCTCATATCCTGAGGCATCAAATATTTATAAACTTTTTCAGTCTCCTGTTTTGACAGGTCCTAAATCTAAAATTGAATCTCAATGGGAATTGGATTTGGGATGTACCTGGACTGTTTCCTTTTGGTATAAGGTGTGGCATCAATCTTATAAATTATCTAGATCAGCTTCTACCACACAGTCACTTTTCTTTCTTTATCACAGACTTTATTTTACCCCTTCTACTATAGAGTTTTTTTCAATATCCTCCACTTCAAACTGCTAGTCCTGTGATAGCCCAAAAGGAGATCTTATGCATATCCTTTTGAATGTCCCCCCAGTGTCTCTTTTTGGAGAAAGGTTTGGTGTCAGCTTACCTCCATTTTCCATTTGCGATCCCAATTATCTCCCTCAGTGCTTTTTCTATGTAGTCTCTCTGCTGACATTGTTTCAGATGATGATAATTTAAAGCTGTTGGATCTCTTGTTAGCTTTAGCCTTTCAGCAAATTACTCTTAATTGGAAAAATTCATCCAACATTTTCTATAAGGCTTGGTGGAATAATGTTTGCCACTACCATAGACTACATATTGCGTTTACCTCTTTATGCTGCCCCTCCATAAATAGAGATCTGTATTGGTTACCTTTGACTGATTATCTTAATGCTGTTGCTTGTAAATCTACTAATTGTACATTATCTGAGAATTTTAAGCCACCATGAATTATTTATTTTTTCTGTTCTTGAGTGAATTTAAATTTAGCTTAACTTTATGCTTTATTGAATATTACTTTTTTCTTTTATTTAGCTTTTTAAGATTCAATGTATCTTTCTTATTGTAACTGGTCTTGTTCCGTTTTCATTGTTTCTCCCCCATTTTATACTTTTAAACTGTTAAACAGCTTTTACAATTCCTTTCAAAATTATATCATTATCATTGTGACAGATATCTTGTATTGTTATTATGTGACCCATATGTATTTTGATTTTAAAAAAGCTGATTTACCTTAAAAAAAATCATTTCTGCATGTAAAGTACGTTAATCTGCGATAGAGTCAATAGCCATTTCAGCTGACAGGGAACAGGATGTATTCTGTCAAGAAAAGAAGGGGTAATAACGCCTCTTCTTTTATGGTCATCGGGATTATGCTTCTCTCATGGCTCCATTCCACTTGTCCTGATGCATGATGTCTGTCAGGCTTCAATTCTCATCTCGTGGCAATCATAATTTGGAGGTGTGAAGTGAGAAAAGGAGATCTATTGTGGTCTATGGAGTTGTCTTCCAAGTCCTTTGCTCATTGTGTATACTTTCTGTTGGCTTCCATTTGCATCGTTCCATTTGAAGGCAACTCTTCTTTGTGTCTGGGGAGTGATATTTATATTGTGGATGATTCTATTGTATTCAAAATTGTTCCAGTTCTTCTGGTTATGCAAATGCTGTATGTTTGCGACTTATTGTCAGTGGCATCCATGCAGGACCAAAACAGATGTTTACTTTACGAAGAAATGGTCACTTAGTGGTTGATATGACTTGCAGGGCTAGGTTGTGTCACAAAAAATATACTATGATGGGTCTAGAGTAGGTGTTAGTTGTCGGGTAGGGTCACAAACAGATTCTGTTATAAGAAATGGTCAAAAGCTTGCTTGGTTAAGTCCAATATAAAAGTGGACAGATTGGATTGCAGTACTTCCAGAATGCTCAAGAAATGGATATGGTTCATTCCGCTCATATTTCTAAGTCAGTCTTCTTTTGCTGCAGCAAACCTCTGTACTGTTGTGCATGCGGTCAACTGGCTTTCTACAGCTGTTATCTTTCTTTATGTGGTATTTAACATGGATTCTTCTTTGTGCCACCACGCCACTACTCTCACATGCTGGGGTGGTTCTCGGGAGTTCTTTGGAGCCTCTGGTTTGTCTGCATTGTCAGGCATCATCTCTTGTGTCCGGGACCATCAGGAACCATCAGGGCAAGTTGGCAAAATCTGCCCGCCATCTTAAACTGGATGCAGCAGTTCCTCTCCTGTCATTATCTTTGGCAATTTCGAGATATATCTGCTCTCCTTAAATATTGGTAAGAATTTCACACTTTGGCTGATATTAAGAAGCTATTTCTTTATAATATTCTTAAGAAGGAATGTTTAGCATTTTGATCAAAAGAATAGGAAAGGCTCAGCCTTTCTTCTTCTTTTTATCAGTTAGGTAACCATGGGCCAGATGTAGGAAAAAAGCAATTTGCGACTTGCAAATTGCGAGTCCCTGCGACTCGCAATTTGCAAGTCGCAAATTGCTATGCAGTACGGTGTCTCAGACACCGACTGCAACTCGCAATGGGATCGCAATGACCCACCTCATGATTATTCATGAGGTGGGTCGCAAATTGCGGCCCCATTGCGAGTATAGGCACTTGCTAACATGGAGGCCTGCTGACGTCAGCAGACCTCCATGTTAGCGACCTGCTTTTAAATAAAGCATTTTTTTTTTTTTTTAAGTGTAGCCCGCTTTCCCTAAGGGAAAACGAGCTGCACTTAAAAAAAAACCGAAACCTTTAGTTTCGGTTTTTTTTCATGGCAGGGAGTGGTCCCTTGGACCACTCCCTGCCCTGAAAAAATATTTTGGGCTCCAGTCACAAACTGGAAGGGGTCCCATGGGGACCCCTTCCAATTTGCGATTGGGTTACCATCCACTTGAAGTGGATGGTAACTGCGATGCCATTTGCGACCGCATATGCGGTCGCAAATGGTATTGCATCCCAATGCGACTCGCAAATAGGAAGGGAACACCCCTTCCTATTTGCGAGTCTGAAATGCATTTTGCGAGTCGGTAACGACTCGCAAAATGCATTTCTGCATTGGGATACGCATTTTGCGACTCGCAAACGGCAAATTTTGCCGTTTGCGAGTCGCAAAACGTTTGCTACATCTGGCCCCATGTCTTTCATTTTTTTGTTATTCTACTTAAATATCGAGCTCTAGATAATGTAGAAAAATGTTGAAGCTACAATATCGCCAAAATACACTATAAAGGTACTTTTATGTAGGTACGTATATTACTATGCTTAACTCCACATCAATGTTCCTAGACAATAAGTATTATACTCCATGTACGTAAATGTGAAGCTAAGAACAGTAACTATATACTTATCTGTATTTGCTTACCTTCATGATATTTTTGTTGTCACCATTTTTAGTACAATATTTTAGAAGCACAGTATTTTTTCTCGATATTCTGACATACAAACCATTGTTCATCCACCCTGGTCTATGGCAGTATCTACTCCTTTACTCAAGAATACAGCCTGATCATTAAAGTATATTTTCTAGAGCTCTAAATTAGGCTCAGTTAGTCAACTCTCTTGTTCACCTTTTCCATTATAGATTATTTGTATACATTAATTCCTTTAAAGTTTTGTTGTCATTGTGTTGCTAGACATCATCTTCAACTCTCGGAAAGGAGCTGCCAAAAAATTGTACCTTCTATAATGTATTTCTTAATGGCAAATAAAAAACTAAACTACAAACCACAGACTACACTGAAAGTAAAATTGTTAATCTCCTTGTATCATATTGACCGCAGTCCTCCAAAGCAGTTATTCTGGTTGGTTAGGCAACTATTCGTTCTTGATGCTTTGTCAACAGGAATTCCTTCATGGGAAACCCTTTGTGAGCTCTAGACTACCGTTTCCTCAGGCAGGCTTAAACACATTCGTGAAAATATTGCCAGTTCTGCTCGAAATATTGAATAACATTCATGCTCCAGTCATCAATCTGCCCTTTTTCTATATTTTAAGCCCCATTAGTGAGCACGTGATTCTCCTTCTGGACTTGTGCTTTGCAGTCGACTGCTATCATGCCCACTTTAGCAATGATGGTTCTTTTTTGGTGGAATCTTATCTTAACAGGTCGTAGCAACTCACGTTTACCAAAAAGCAAACCTCATTCATCCCTGAGTTCTCTTCTATGTTCATCTCTAACACTGGCTCCTAGCTGTGGCTACGTTTTCAAAATATAAATTCATAGCTGAACCGGGTCACTTTTTTGATCTTACCTAAATCCTTCAAGAGGCTGGTTTCCGACCTGTTAGGAGGATTTAGTCAGTTTTGGATATAATCTTACTAATCAGTGCGCCTATTGAGGCAGCTATCGGGGGAGGAATTTTTTTTCCTGGATGATCCAACCCGTAATATCCCCTCATTTCTCAGCTTTGCCGTTTGCCATCCCATATTAATCAGGGCTCTTTGCTATCGCCTATCCTTTATGGCTTGTGCACCCACACTCTGGCATCGGCCATCTTGTATTAGAGCTTATATTGCTGTTCTTACACTAACAGTGCTCAAACTGAGGCGTTGGTGATGAAAGGCAGGAAAAATCCACCAACTCCTCTTTTTTGCATCTAGAAATCCTAATCTGATGGTGATCTCTCATTGGACATTGGACAGTGCGGGCCCTGCCACTCTGGCTCTCTCCTCCTCAAGCATAGATAACTTGCCTGGTCCCTTGGGGTGCCATTTGAACAGGGCTGCTTGTGTTGCGACAGATAGCCACAGCTGTCGAGCCTATTCTCTTTTGCACGTTGGCTCCCTATCTATGAAACAATTTTATATACACTGTGCTTTAACACTGGGAGCCACGCCACCCATGTAGGGCAATGTAAAAATAAAACACAAAATAAGTATAGCAGCAGTGGAAGAAAATTATCCGTCTGTATCTTGCTAAACGGGCACAGCCATAAGATATTAAGGAAATATTGTCATGATTAGGACATCCTCGAATTAAAACACTAATTTTAGCATACTGAATCTTCGATTTATTAGTGGATGATATATATGCATGAACTTCAGAAGAGAGTAAACTTCGCAACATAGTAATTGGAAACTGGCTGCCTATTCAGCACACTGCTTGCACACTTCTCATTTGATTAATTGAGGAAGAATGAGTTCAGTACTCCTATTCTACATGCATTGCAAATCTGCTATTAAAGTACGGTGTCGTATTGCAAGATCGTATTAAGGACTGCACTAATCTCCATCAGGCTGTACAAATATTCCGATGAATATAGGAGACGAAAGAGCGCTCCACACAGGCTGCCACTCAGACCTATTGGAAACGTGTGAGGCACTTCAGGTTTGTCTACATTAATCTGAGTTTTCATAATTAACCCTTGCACCAGAATTTTTAATCTTTCAATCTTTGCCAACCACTGCTTCAGGCATCAGACCACTGACTCGAGGTACAACGGGTGTTTCAAGCTTTTTCTATTGTCCATTATTTTAGTGTGATTGGATGTGGGAGGATTTAACTCTTTAAACATTATGCCACGTATTTTACACCGTGTGTCTGCTTTCAACAATCTGCACATGTTGATGTCTGAATCATAAAAAGTAGAATGCTGTCGTATTTGTACACTTTTTTCGCCAATAAGCTCAACCCACATTTGGAAATGTTCACATCTGATTATTATTTTTACCAAATACAACGACCTTAGTTTGGATTTACTAGCGATGTGCAGTGGACTGGTTCCCACTGGAAAGCTTAATAGTACTCGCCGGTGCTGGCAGCGTGGAAATATGAAACGAGCAGGACACATTGGAAACTGCGGCTGAATGTGGTGACCCACACACAGTTCGTTCAGCTACATTAATTGCTCTCCCTATGTGGGTTTTCCAATTAGGAACCTTTGTTGTCGGTAATCCTTCATAATTATAGGAAGTTGTCGACTCAATAATTTCTGTTCCAGTGCTCCAAGTGTTCACTTTTGAGCAATTCTCCGTTTTTTAAAGAAACATCATCACTTTTTAAAAAACATTTGAATGCGATTAGCGAATTCCCAGTACAGCCACAATTAAGGTGCACAGCTTGGTTTTGTAGCCCTTTGTGTGGTGTTTTTACTGCTTACATTATATGCATGGACTGTCGCTCCATTATTTTTTCATGTTGTTTCCACTTGCCGTCTCTTTCTCCATTTCTCTTTTCGCCACCCCAAGGTGCTGCATGGCTCCAATTCTACACGTTTTCAAACCCACCACCCCCCGCCCCTCACCCGAACGTATATTAGGCATTTTCATGCAAAGTGTATATCAATTTATCACAATGAACGTAGACGGGTGATCAACAAATCACGTAAATGCGTTTTGTGATTTACGCTTGTATACTATTTACTGTACAGCAGCATTTCTTGAAAGGCTGAATAATTGGCTAAAACCCCAACGCAAGCTTTCTGCGCACTTCCATTAAAGTCTGGTCCCTTTCCAGGCCCTCTAACAAATGGCTGAGTAAATGCTTTGTATACAGTTTGCATGCTGCATCCAGATTGATTGACACATACTGTGCAGGTTTTTACCTGGTTCCTTTTATTTAAATTGGCAGCACCCTGCTTGCCCTCTGATTTATACTACTTCTTGATATCAAGACTCTTGTGAAATACATGGCTTGGTTGTGACACCAGAGATGTTGCAGCAGCATTTCGGGCAACCTGCTTTATTCCGATTTCAGAATGCTATTCACAGGTTTGTTCCTTGGTTCTTTGCGAATATATTGAATGATAGCAGGGTCTTTTACTTACAGGAAGGACAATAAATTGGTATTTGTGATAAACAGCATATTGTACTGCTGTTTTTTCAAGTACAAACTGCTTCCCTTTGCTTGAGGTTGGGGTACAACACTCTAAGGGTGGCTATTAACTCGTCTTAACTCATATATGTGCTTGAGCATGAAAATATTCTCGTGAACTACAGTATGGGGAAAAAACCTAGAGCAGCTTTAATGTGGGCCCATTGCTGTACAGCTTGATTTGAGACTCTACAATGCCACTTAAGTATTTCCCCCGCAGAACACTCTGCGCATTTGCCGCCACAACACTGGTCAGGTGTGTTAGAAAGCGAAGAGAAGTGAGAAGTCAGAACTGATCGTGGAAAAAGTAAAATGCTCAACTCGGCTTTGAGAGCTGTGATAGACAGGGGAACTATTTTGGCCTGGAGACTCTGGGGAACGCAGGAGGGAAAATGATTGTGATGAGAGGGAGTACAAAAAAAAACTGACGAGAGGGCAAATGGATTTGGGTCATTATAATGGAAAATGAAATTGGGCCTCAAATAGCAGGTAGTGTGGTACACCTGTGCAAGGTGTCTCTCATCAGTGCAGAGTCCTCCATTCTTCAAGGTGGCCAAGATCCTTCTGCGTTCCACCCAAGTACCCTTGCAGTTCACTTCAGGTTTCCCCATTACTACCATCTCTAATATGTCCCCTGGTAGGCCTGCCTATCCTACATCTGAATAATAATTTAATTCAGATTTCCTATGCCTTTGCTAGTCCTGCTCACCCTCTAGTCACTCAGGAAGCCACACCCTGCCCCCTGCTTTTAGACAAACCGTATTCACAAGTTTACATTTTGGTTTACATTAGCGAGCTGGGAGGCCATACGTAGAAAGTGGATCCCTCTTTATTGACTTTGTTTTCCATTTAATGCAGTTTCACACTGTTTAAGACAGAGTGGCTTAGGTGATAAGTACCCAGAATAGTTGGTCTCCTCTTTGACCACTCTTACGGAATAAAGAGTGATGACTTTCCGTCTTGATAACACCTGGGCCATATTTCACATTTCCATTGATGCAATCTTTTCAAATATTTGCAATCGTTACATAGTACCTTATTTACATTATGTTTAAAACATTTTACTTTTGCCATCCGTGCAAGAATGCAAAGGCTGTGTACTGGAGGTTTTGGACTTATTGAGAGGTCATCAACAGTAAGTTAAATTAAAAAAGTGGGAATTTAACTGAGATCATATTATGTTTCGAATAGACTGTCAAATGAATGCTGCAGTTGTTGACTTGATGTCTTATATCATGATAAAAGCTGATGTTTTTTCTACTTTTGTCATATCCTTAACTATTCTATGTAGTTCATTATTATTGCACACATTTTGAAGAAGAAGATTATGCAGCATGCATTTTTGGAGAGGCGTTTGCAAACACAGCCTGTAGGAAAGAGGCTTTCTGCTAGGCCTGGACGTAGAGCTCTGTTCCACTGGGTGGAGTTTGCGGAATTCAAGCACTTCCCGCTACACAGAGCAGCTCGGAGTTCCTGAATTCAACACTCTGGTATAGAGCAAAGTTTATTTACGCTCATAAGATTGGGTTTTGGTGCTCTCTTGCGAGAGCAACGATATTACCAGGCCACTAGCGAGTGCGCATGTACAAGACTTCACATTCACTCACGTTGCTCCCAGCTGCACTGATGGCCAAAGTAGGGCCGCTCACGAGTGCAAGCTCACTTCTGAAGTAGATTTTCTACTCCAGATCCACTAAATCCATAATATTTTTGTAACTAGATTTTCTTCTCCAATGGACGCTGCAATTTATTTCTCAAATCGAGAAGCTTTTTTTTTCAAACATGAAGGAAGTGTGTCAGCAGGCTCCTTCTAGTGCTTTGTCCATCTTCTGGTCATTTTTCACTTGGATTTCGAGGTGGAAGGATCACTCTATTTGTCTCCTGCTTAGATGTATGGATAAGGACTTTGTTTTTGTTGAATCACACAAGTAAGTTTAAAAACTATTGAATAAGGGTGTCATGTTTGTTTGCTTGGGCACGCACCAGTATTTCTTTGTACTTTCATTTAATATTTGATTTTTAAATTTTATAGTGTTGGGTGGGCTGGAGTTTAAGTATGTGCCTAGTTATTATTTATTTTGCATTTTCACTGATTTTTCACCTTTTGTCAAAGAAAATTGTTGCACAGATCAGTACCTTTTCTACATGTTTGTTACATTTGCAATATTATTTTAGTATGTGGCCTAGATTTCCTAAGGGCCATTTAGCCAGTAGGCCCAGTACTAGTAGTCATCAGTGCATGCAATAAATGTTTCAGTAGTATATGTTTTTAAAACTTAATTTAGGGCAGGGATGGCATTTGATTACACTTAAAATGTTGGCTATTGTTTGCATTTCATTTTTTTGTTGCAAAAAGAGTGTATATTGTGGGGTAATAATATTTAATGGCACAGGAGGATGTTGTTTGACCATGTGGCTGGCAGCCATTTTGTGCATGCAGCCAGTGTCTCTTTGCCATAGGCTTGCTTGTGTTCTTCTTCATTCTCCTTGTCCCTCATTGTTGTTTGACTATGTGTCTGGCAACCATTATGCAGCCAGTGTACCTTTGTGTTAGACTTTTCATCCTTGGCGTGGTCTCCCATATCTTTTTGCCTCTGTTTCCCATGTTGTTGATGTGTGCTGGACTCTGATTTTACTGTTTTTGTTACTCTGGGCACTTTACCACTGCTAGCCAGCGCTAAAGTGTTGGTGCTCCTTTACAAAATGTGTATGTAATTGGGTTTTCCATGATTGGCATATTTGGTTTACTAGTAAGTTCCTAGTAAAATGCACTAGAGGTGCCAGGGCCTGTAAATCAAATGCTACTAGTGGGCCTGCAGCACTGATTGTGCCACCCACATAAGTAGCTCTGTAATCATGTCTCAGACCTGCCACTGCAGTGTCTGTGTGTGCAGTTTTAACAGGCCTAAACCTTCCCTTTTCTTACATGTCAGACACCCCTAAGGTAGACCATAGGTAGCCCCAAGAGCAGGGTGCAGTGTATGGTTAAGGTAGGACATATTGGTGGTCATTACAACCCTGGCAGTTGGTGTTAAAGCGGCGGTAAAACCACCAACAGGCCGGCGGAAAAATGGAATTACGACTGTGGCGGAAACCGGCAACATAGACAGCCACTTTAACACTCCGACTGCCACGGCGGTACAAACAAACACCGCAGCGGTAACCGCCAACAGACAGGTGGAGGACAATGTACCGCCCACATTATTACAAGCCACCAATCCGCCACCTTTTCGGGGCGGATTCACCACGAACAAAAACATGGCGGAAACAGGACTTGGAAGGGAAAATGCTCACCTCTACACATCCCATGAGGAACCAGGACGCCATGGAACTGGAACTTCAGGTTCTTCCAGTCCTTATCTTCCTGCTCCTCTACCAGGAGCACGAACGCCGGCGGCGAAGACCACAGTGAGTACTGCACCTACGACACAGGGGAGGGGGAGGGAAAAAACAGTGACACACACACGCAACACGCAAAACCCCCACCCCCACCCTCACCCACGACAACACACAAACCAATACATCATGATACATCACAGTTACACCCCCCAACCCCCCGTGGAAGAATGCAAGGACAAAAGGAAATGAGTCGAATGATTGTAATATATACGAAGACAGTAATCAAAAATATATACATATATTAAGATATTCACACTATAAACAAATATATACACCAAGAATCCAAGTCCAAGGTATTCCACTATCATACTCCGTGGACCACTGGGCCCAAAAGGCATCGGCGAGCCACACTCAATACCCGAACAAGACGGAGAGAACACTGCAGGGGCATCAGATCGGAAAAAAACAGGCACCTCAGGGGGAAGGGAAGGGGGGGCACCTCAGCCAGATGAGTGCCCGACGCCAGATCCACGAGGGGGCTCCATGCCCATTGATGTATCCTGGGGAGTGCAAAGCCACAGTCTCTCAAGTCTCTCCAGTGGGTGGGTTGTCCACTGCTATATCCTGGGGAGTGCAAAACCACAGTATCTCAAGTCTCTCCAGTGGGTGGGTTGCCCACTGCTATATCCTGGGGAGTGCAAAGCCACAGTCTCTCAAGTCTCTTCAGTGGGTGGGTTGCCCACTGCTATATGCTGGGGAGTGCAAAGCCACAGTCTCTCAAGTCTCTACATTTGGTGGGTTGCCCACTGCTATATCCCGGGTAGTGCAAAGCCACAGTCTCTCAAGTGGATAACATTCTCCACTGGTTTCTGGAGGGGGCTTTGTGCCCAGAGTGCTTCATCCTGCCAAGGACAGAGGTAGTGGATGCCTTTCTCCACTGGTTCTGGAGGGGGCTTTGTGCCCAGAGTGCTTCATCCTGCCAAGGACAGAGGTAGTGGATGTGATACTCCACTGGTTCTGGAGGGGGCTTTGTGCCAAAGTGCTTCATCCTGCCAAGGACAGAGGTAGTGGATGTGATACTCCACTGGTTCTGGAGGGGGCTTTGTGCCCAGAGTGCTTCATCCTGCCCGTGGCGGCCTCAGTAGCGTCGGAATCATTGGCGCTCACTGGCCTGCGGTGCTGCTGGCGGCGGTGTCCTGGGCAGCGGTGCTGCTGGCGGCGGTGTCTATGGCAGCAGTGCTGCTGACGGCGGTGTCCTGGGCAGCGGTGCTGCTGGAGGCGGTGTCCTGGGCAGTGGTGCTGCTGGCGGCGGTGTCTTGGGCAGCAGTGCTGCTGGCGGCCAAGTCTTGGGCAGCCGGAATGGTGACAGCGGTGTCCTGGGCAGCGGTGCTGCTGGCAGTGGTGTCCTGGGCAGCGGGGATGGTGGCGGCGGTGTCCTGGGCAGCGGTGCTGCTGGCGGCGGTGTCTTGGGCAGCGGTGCTGCTGGCGGCGGTGTCTTTGGCAGCGGTGTCCTGGGCAGCGGGGTTGGTGGCAGCGGTGTCCTGCGCAGCAGTGCTGCTGGCGGCAGTGTCCTGGGCAGCGGGGATGGTGGCGGTCTTGTCCACCTTGCAGATCTTCCCAGACTTGCCGGTTTTAGTGTGCCCCTTCCCCACCTTGGATGGTTGCGCAGCTGTCTCCACACCCCCAACTGTACCCCTGGGAGCGGCTTTGGTGGCTGATTTCTTTCCCCTCTCCCGCCGGGCACTGGCCAACATTTTATGCTTTACAGGTGGGGGACTGTCCGTGCTCTGGCTCCTTGCCACACTGGCTGCTCTGCTGCCCGGCGCACTCCAGAAGCCGGTTACTACTGGCACCACTGGTCCCGCAGATGTTGTGGCTGAGGTGCTGGGTTGTGACCTGGAGAGTCGGGCCCTAGGAGACTGAAGGGGTGGGGGAGGTGAGGGAAAGAGGTCAAGGTTGTATAGGAAAAGTTTCTTAGGAACACTGGGACGGGTAGATGGAGGGGGTTTGGGAGTGGACGAAGAGGTAGTGGTTGTAGGAGGTGTACGTTTGGTGACTTTGGGTGAAGGTGCATGGGCTGGAGGCTGTCGTGAGATGGATGGCTGCTGGGTGGGTGTGTGGCTGCGTTTGTGTTCCTTGGGAGGTGGCCTCACAGACACACTGGGAGAGGACACAGGGGATGTGTGAATGGTAGTGGGGGGGTGACTGCATGTAAGCGGGGTGTGGTGGTGGGTGTGCTGGTGATGGAGGTAGTGCATGCAGGTGTGAGTGGAGACGAGACAGGGAGGGAGGAGGGAGACGAGGAGGAGGGGGACACAGTGGAGACAGTGGATGTTGGTGTGTCTGCATGTGTGTGATGCTTGCGTGAGTGCGTGTGGTATGTGTGGTGCTTATGTTTGCCAGAGCTTCCCTTGTGTGTTGAGGTGTGTGAATGCTGGTCTGATGGTGTGCTTGGGATAGGCTGAGGTATAGGGGTTTGGGTCTGGGTGGAGGAAGTTGGAGGGGGAAGGCTAGAGACAGGGACAATGGCTGCCATCAGTGCTGAGGCCAGAGTCTGAAAAGCTCGCTGATGGGCTGCCTGACCAGAGTGAATGCCCTCCAGGTATGCATTGGTTTGTTGCAACTGCCTCTCTACACCCTGGATGGCATTCAAAATGGTAGACTGCCCAACAGTGAGGGATCTGAGGAGGTCAATGGCCTCCTCACTGAGGTCAGCATGGCTGACATGGGCAGGGGCTGAGGTGCCTCGGGCGAAGGAGATGCCCACCCTCTTGGATGAGTGGGCACGGGGCAAATGCTGAGGGGCTGCTGGGAGGGCGGTGTTGGTAGGGGGGGTAGCGGCTGTACCTGTAGATGCAGGTATACAGATGGGCCTGCCACGCAAGGGAGCTCCCATCAGAGGAGGAGTCCGTATTGCTGGTGTCAGCTCCTGTCCCCGCCGTGGAGCTCCCCTCGCCCTCCTTCTCCGGTGCCACTGCTCCTCCGCCTGATGATGCTAATGCACACAAGAACAGGGAGACCACAAAAAGGGGGGGGGACAGAAGAAAGACATGTTGAGTGCATGCAATACCGCTACTGTTGGTGGACACTACAGACACAGAAGCCCCCTGCACCACGCCGCGCACTGGAAGTTCCCTATTCAATCCCAGGGACATGGGTTACAAGGCTATGCCAGATTGCTGCACACATGGATGTCACAGGAGCCTGACTAGGTGTAGTTGGCACTGTACACAGGTAGGGTGCGGTGCCACAGGGCCTGCCTTAAGAAGGGTCCTTGCCTACTAAACTTGCCCTGGCCTAGGGGAAACCACAGCCCACCTCCCCCACCCAGACATCTACAATGCGCGCGGAATCAGCAGAATGAGAGTGTACTCACCTCCTTGTGGCTGCTGTGATGCCCTCAAGCGCCCATCAAACTCCGGATACACCACCGCCAGGATCCTGAACATCAGGGGGGTCATGGTGCGACGGGCACCCCTCCCACGTTGGGAGGCCATCCCCAACTGTGCCTCCGCCATCTTCTTGCTCTAGCGGCGAATGTCCTCCCATCTTTTCCGGCAGTGGGTGCTCCGTCTGTGGTAGACCCCCAGGGTCCGGACTTCCTTGGCAATGGCACGCCAAATGTCCTTCTTCTGGTGTGCGCTGACCTACAGGAATAGTACAGGGGAAAAAGATAAGTTATTACCGTCCGCACCGTCACAGTCATTGGCCCGCATCCCTACTCTTGGCATGACCCACATGCACTCACCGTCGTTTCATGCACGGCTCATTGTCTCCCCCCCTATCTTTCATCCACACCACTCCACACAGGCATTGCCCATACAGCATGCTCACAGTGTACTTACCTGTTTGTCTGGAGGACCGTAGAGTAGCGTGTACTGGGGGAGGACCCCATCCACGAGTTTCTCCAACTCCTCCGTGCTGAAGGCAGGGGCCCTTTCCCCAGACACATGAGCCATTGTCTCTTCCAGACTGAGGTCACAGCAGCACTTGCAGTGTAGGTCCTCTCCTGTTGAAGATTAGGTATCAAGTGATTGAACAGAGAGAAAATGGCGGTCACGTCCGCGGTGGTGCGTACCTTCACCGCCGGCGTACATCGTCATTGGCTCATGGGACCCATAGGGTCCAATGTTAACCAATGCAGGATTGTGCCGCGGTCTTCGACCACCTACCGCTACGGTGTACAACGCCAGCACAGTTACCTCATATCCCTTTGTCCCACTTTACAGGTAAGGCAGCCGCCATTTCATGGGCCCACATGCCCTTATTTTGGACTGCGTCACACATATCTAGGCCTTGCCTAAACACTCATACAGGCATATGTCGATTTTCTAATATTTCTGAGTATGCTGTGTTTATGTACCTCAGAGTTGGTTGACTCTCTGCTCGCTGTTCTCCTCCATAGGCACCGTCCGCTGGGGCATGTGAGGAGATGGTGACATACTCCGGTATACAGACCGCTGGTGGACCTGTCGACAATGGAGGAGCGACATGTGATCATCACCTACAGACTTGATCGTGCCACAATCCAGGAACTGTGTGCCCAGTTGGAGCCAGACCTGATGTCAGCTATCTGCCATCCCACAGGAATTCCCCCTCAACTGCAGGTGCTGTCAGTACTCCATTTCCTAGCAAGTGGGTCATTTCAAACAACATTGGCCATAGCATCAGGGATGTCCCAGCCTATGTTTCCAACATGTTGTCCAGAGTGTTGTCTGCCCTGCTGAAACACATGCGGAGCTACATCATTTTCCCTCAGGTGGAGGATTTGCCTACAGTGAAAGGTGATTTCTATGCCCTGGGACGTATCCCCAACATCATAGGTGCCATTGATGGGACACATGTGGCCTTGGTTCCCCCTGCAGGAATGAACAGGTTTACAGAAACCGGAAGAGTTACCATTCAATGAATGTGCAGATGGTGTGTTTGGCCGACCAGTACATCTCCCACGTGAACGCCAAGTTTCCTGGCTCAGTGCATGACGCTTACATTCTGTGGAATAGCAGCATCTCTTATGTGATGGGGCAACTCCAGAGGCACCGTGTGTGGCTATTAGGTGAGGACATGGACCCTATACAGTGTGGATAGTTGTCTGGGGTTGTCCCTAAGGGTTAGTGTGTGTCTAACAGTGGCCCATCGACATTTGCAGGTGACCCTGGCTACCCCAACCTGTCATGGCTACTGACCCCTGTGAGGAATCCCAGGACAAGGGCAGAGGAAAACTACAATGAGGCCCATCTGCGAACTAGGAGGGTTATAGAGAGGACCTTCGGCCTCCTGAAGGCCAGGTTCCGGTGCCTCCATATGACAGGTGGTTCCCTATTCTACTCACCAAAGAAGGTATGCCAGATCATCGTGGCCTGCTGTATGCTTCACAACTTGGCTTTGCGATGACAGGTGCCTTTTCTGCAGGAGGATGGTCCAGATGGAGGTGTTGTGGCAGCTGTGGAGCCTGTGGACAGTGAAGATGAGGAAGCTGAAGAAGAGGGCATAGACAACAGGAATACGGTGATCCTGCAATACTTCCAGTGAGAGACAGGTAAGAAGACAACACAGCCTGCTACATCTGATTTAATTCTACTACCTCTCATCTGTCTGTCATTTCACCCAGTGTATGGTCACTGAGTTGTCACTTTCCCTTACGATTTCACAGATGTGGGTCCCACTGTGTGACATCTGCTTTGTTTACGCATGGACTAGTGCTGTGTGACATAGGTATGTTGACATTACATTTGATATAGCATTTTGCCACTGTAATTGCAAATACACATTTTCAAAAGCACAGACTGACTCCAGATTGTTTTTTGATTTAAGGATGTTGTTAGAAATGGGGTTTTTGGTTGGCAGTCAGGTTACCCTCTGTCCAAGCAAGAACCCTCACTCTAGTCAGGGTAAGTCACACACAATCCGAACTATCCTGTGCCCACCCTCTGATAGCTTGGCCCGAGCAGTCAGGCTTAACTTAGAATGCAATGTGTAAAGTATTTGTGCAATAAATCATACAATAACACAATATAGCACCACAAAAATACACCACACAGTGTTTAGAAAAATATATAATATTTATCTGGGTATTTGTAGATCAAAACGATAAAAGATGCAATAAGAAACTGTAGAGATATCATTGAAAAGTGATATAAAGTGTCTTAAGTCTTTAAAAAGCAAAAAAAGTCTCTTTCAAGCACAAAGTACCTGGTTTGGAGTGGAAAATCTCCGCAGAGGGCCGCAGAGGAGGAGATGCGTGGAAAAATGGTGTGTGCGTCGGTTTCGCCCCTTCACACACGGACTTGCGTCGTTATTTTCCACGCGGGGAGATGTGCGTCGTTCTACGGGAAGAAAAATGGTGTGTGCGTCGGTTTCGCCCCTTCACACACGGACTTGCGTCATTATTTTTCCCTCGGGGAAGACGTGTGTCGTTTTCCGGCACGCGGACCATCTCCTTCTGTGGGTTGTGGGTTTACCAGATGTCCCAGGGTCTGTGCGTGGAATCCTAGGCTTGTTATCCGGCTGCGCGTCGTTCCGGTGGGCTGTGCGTGGAAGTTTCTTCCTCACGGCAGGCGCTGCGTCGATTTCCTCTCTGGAAGTCGGGTGGCATTGTCCAGGCGGGCTGTGCGTCGAAGTTCCGGTCGCACCGCAGGCGTCGCGTTGAGTGGTGTCTTTCAAGATTGGCGTGCAGTGAATTTCTCACTGCGGAGCAAGCTGTGCGTCGAATTGTTTGGCGCACAAGGAGTCCAGTTGAAAAAGAGAAGTCTTTTTGGTCCTGAGACTTCAGGGAACAGGGGGCAAGCTCTATCCAAGCCCTTGGAGAGCACTTTTGCAGCAAGACAAGAGTTCAGCAAGGCAGCAGGCCAACAGCAAGGCAGCAGTCCTTTGTAGAAAGCAGTCAGGTGAGTCCTTTGAGCAGCCAGGCAGTTCTTCTTGGCAGGATGCAGGTTATGGTTCAGGTTTCTTCTCCAGCAAGTGTCTGAGTGAATGCACAAGGAGCTGTCAATTAAACCTAGTCAGACGTGGATTGTAAGGCACAGAAAGATTTAAGTGCAAGAAATGCTCACTTTCTAAAAGTTGCGTTTCTAGAATAGTAATATTAAATCCAACTTCACCAGTCAGCAGGATTTTGTATTACCATTCTGGCCATACTAAATATGACCTTCCTGCTCCTTTCAGATCAGCAGCTACCACTTCAATAATGTATGAGGGCAGCCCCAATGTTAGCCTATGAAGGGAGCAGGCCCCACAGTAGTGTAAAAACTAATTTGGGAGTTTTACACTACCAGGACATATAAACTACACAGGTACATGTCCTACCTTTTGCCCACACAGCACCATGCTCCAGGGGTTACCTAGGACACACATTAGGGGTGACTTATATGTAGAAAAAGGGGAGTTTTAGGCTTGGCAAGTACGTTTGAATGCCTAGTCGAAGTGGCAGTGAAACTGCACACACAAGCCTTGCAATGGCAGGCCGGAGACAAGGTTAAGGGGCTACTTAAGTGGGTGGCACAACCAGTGCTGCAGGCCCACTAGTAGCATTTAATCTACAGGTCCTAGGCACATATAGTGCACTCTACTAGGGTCTTACAAGTAAATCAAATAGCCAATCATGGATAAACCAATCAACAGTACAATTTACACAGACAGCATATACACTTTAGCACTGGTTAGCAGTGGTAAAGTGCCCAGAGTTCAAAAGCCAACAACAACAGGTCAGAAAAATAGGAGGAAGGAGGCAAAAAGTATGGGGATGACCCTGTAAAAAGGCCAGGTCCAACATGACCCCCCACCAGCCTAAAGCCAGGTGAGAACAATCACTATCCTGATGTACTTCCCTGTTTGAGGCGATAGAACAAGGACCCAGGCCCACAACAGCAGGAGCATGTTCCAGTTCTTCGCCTTCCTGACTCCAATTGGATCCCTCTGTCCATACTCTCAGGGCCCACTAAGCCAACCCATTGGGAACCTTTCTCCTTACCTGCGGATACCATCTGTGCAGCACCTACCCTTACTTTGCTCACTGATGTATCCCAGGGGCCAGATAGTACCACCAGGACCAACACAGTGGTGTTGCCCACTCTACCCCCAGGGTGTGACTCTTGTCCCCTCCCCAGGGGTAACTCTGTCCACCTGGACAGCAAGCCACAGTGGCCATTGACAGCTGTCAGGGATGAGAGCCAGGCCCCAGGCCTCTCAAAGCTCCCTAACCACTGTGACTGTGGAGAGTGGGGGGCGGTAGCCCAAGGTGCTGGGCACCCTTTAACCACTCCCCCTTCCACCAGGTCAGGGATGACAGCCTGAGCCTGGTCCTCCCCTCTGGGGCTCTGTACCCTCCCTCTTGGAGCGGCACCCCCAGAGTCCAACATGGTCAGGGTGCTTATAGAAGCAGCCCTGCACCATTCCTTCACCAGTGCAGGGCTATTAACCTGCAACTGGTCCTCCAACCTGGGGTCTGTACCTTCAGTTTGGACTAGGGCCCGGGGTGAGGCTTCCCTC
Source organism: Pleurodeles waltl (assembly GCF_031143425.1). Taxonomy (NCBI): domain Eukaryota; kingdom Metazoa; phylum Chordata; class Amphibia; order Caudata; family Salamandridae; genus Pleurodeles; species Pleurodeles waltl. Next base: position 1,080,807,134 of record NC_090437.1, on the reverse strand, counting down.
CCCCTGCCCTCCCTTCTGGGGTCCAGCACCCTCCAACTAGGAGTGGCCTCCTCATAAGACAACATGGTAGGGGAACTGTTATCAGTAGCCCTTTCCTCCAGGTCAGGGGGGATACCCTCAGACTGGATCACTGCCTGGTAAACCAGGACTTTCTGGGGGGCACACCTACTCCCCACCAGGTCAGAGTTTAACCCCTGAACCTGGCCATCCAACCCAGAGTCACCACCCTGAGGTTGAACAATTGCCTGGCACACCAGGACTTCTTGGGGGGCACACTGACCCCCCACCAGGCCAGAGTTTAACCGCTGAAACTGGCCACCCAACCCAGAGTCACCACCCTGAGGTTGAACAATTGCCTGGCACGTCAGGACTTCCTGGGGGGCACGCTCACCCCCCACAAGGGACACACCATCCCCAAGGGCTACACAAGAGTCTGGCTGGCGCAGGTCTCCTGACCTCTGCCCATCTGGCAGAGTCTGGATCTCCCCCAAACCAGAAACGGTTTCACCTGGGTCATTCCTGGGGGGCTCTGCTCTCTGAGCTGACCCCTGACTCTCCAGGACCTCAACTGGGGTCCGCAACCCCCTCTCAACCCTCTGTCTGGACTTCTGCACCCCCTCACTAGGAGTGGTACTGCCAGACACCAGAACTGATGGGATGCTGGCTACAGTCACCCCCCCCCAAGTTCTTCTGACACTACGGGGTCTCCCTCAACAGGTGGCCCTACGGTACAGGCTAGGCTTCCCTCCTGGCGTTCCCTCATGGAACCCTATAGGACCTGGGACCTTCCTGGGACACTACACTCCTCTCCCACCTCACTTGGTTGGGAAACACCTAGATCACTCCCTTCAGGAGCACCCCCAAATGCCTCTTCAGACTCTCTGGTACTCACCCAGAAGTCTGCCTCCATTGTAAGTTCCCTGGGGTCAGAGAACTCACACTCCACCTGGTGTTGGCATAGCTCTGGAAAATAAGGACCAGACATATGCTCTCCAGCAATTACATCACTCTGCCCCTCACAAGTATTAACCAAAGTACCCTTCACCCAACCATCCAGTGACTCAGCCTTGAAAAAGCACTCTACATCACCCTCCTGAGACTGGTGAGACAGTACCTGACACTCAACCCATACTCTTCTGGGATGTCTTCAGACTCTATATCCAGGACGTCCACCAGGGAGGAACCTTTTTCCCTGCAACTCTCTTCTAGAGCCAGTAAAGTGTCCCTCCCCCCAGTAGGAATATGACTCCCTGCGCCAGTTCCCCAATCCTCCTCAGGGACCCTGTGCATAACGGGAACTACCTCATACTCCTGAACCGCCTGGTGTGTGTCAACTCCCTTCTTCAAGTCGGACACCACATCTCTGGGCCTGTGCACTTCTTCAGCAGCACTGGATGCAAGATTTTTGCTGCCACCATCTGAACTGGACTCAACCCTTCCGGCTTCCAGTTTCAGCTCTTCACAACTCAGCTCCTGAGCTGCAATCCTTTCTTTTTCCCGGGCTAAGGCTCTTGCTGCTTCAGCCCTCTCAATAAACTCATCTAGCTCCTCCCTCCACTGCTCTGCAGCTAGGAGCCATTCATTTCTCACTGGTTCTCTTTCCTCATCTGAGTAGTCCTCCTCCTCATCTGAGCAGTCCTCTTCCTCATCTGAGCAGTCCTCAGTCCTTTGTTTTTTTGCTGCCTGTTCCTCTGCCCATTGGGCTTCCCCCCAGGCTATGTAGATATCTAGCAGTTCCATCTTAGTGGATCTCCTTGACATAGGAAGTCCCCATTTTCTGCAAAGCCCCCTTAGCTCAGTCTTGGTGAGGGATTCAACAGGCACAACGTATGACACACGGTAGGTACCCATTCCCAATCTGGCAAGGTATCACAGGCAAAACCAAAAACCAAAGTCCAAAATCAATACTATATCCAGGAGGACATCAGAGAACCAAAAGCAAAAAGATGAAAAAATCAAGTTGACCTTCAACTGTGGGTAGGCAGTGAAATACTTAGCTACTGTGTGTCACTGCACAAATACAAGTCCTATCCTCACAGCTGATCACCAATGTTAGAAATGGGGTTTTTGGTTGGCAGTCAGGTTACCCTCTGTCCAAGCAAGAACCCTCACTCTAGTCAGGGTAAGTCACACACAATCCAAATTATACTGTGCCCACCCTCTGGTAGCCTGGCCCGAGCAGTCAGGCTTAACTAAGAAGGCAATGTGTAAAGCATTTGTGCAATCAATCATACAATAACACAATATAGCACCACAAAAATACACCACACAGTGTTTAGAAAAATATATAATATTTATCTGGATATTTGCAGGTCAAAACTATCAAAGATGCAATATGAATTTGTAAAGATATCACTGAAAAGTGATATAAAGGGGGTCATTTTGACCTTGGCGGTCTTTTGTCAAGACCGCCGAGGGACCGCCAGCTGAAGAGGGTCGGCAAGTACTTCACTTGAATCCTGCCGGAGAAGAGGAGGATGGGTCTCTTTAAAGGAAAGGGAGGTGAGGCGGGGGCTACGAAATACGATCATTTTGTCAGTGGGGGAAGTTTCATCTTTTTTCTTTTTCTCAAGCTCTGCATCTGACCAGTTATACTGCTGTGGGCACTGTTTAGTGAGCTCCTGGTGCAGTGCACTGTGAGCACAGCATGAGTTCTGGAAAATTGTTGGTTAAAAAGACACCATCCCCGGCATAACTTTAGCGCAAATCCGGCATATGGGCAGTATTTCTCATTAAAAAAAATAAAAAAAACAGAGTTAGCTGCACAGGGAGGAAGAGGAAGGGGGCTGCATGTCGCTTGTAAGGGCAAGGAACAGCGCTATATAATGCCTGATCTCCGCATTATCTTCAGGGAAAAGGACGCCCTGCCTCTAGCGCTCCTAAAGCAGCACGTACTGTTAAAGCAAAGCGCTCAACCCCATCAGACAATCACTTGAATATGGATCTATCTTCGAATATCACCCTTCCACCAACCACTGACTTAGCTCTTAGCAATATTCCTCCCCACAGCATACCACCCTCTATGACTTGTTTGTATGTATGTATGTCAAAATCCTGGCTCTGACTCTCTGCTTGAAGAGGCTAGAAACCCGGACCCGGACTTGGACTTAAATTTGTATCCAGTTAATAAAGTTAGTCTACCTCTGAACCAATCAACCACCAGTTGTAACTCGGAAGCTAATCAAAGCCAGGTTCTGGATATGGGCGCAGCTCCCAAGCTGTTGCATCCTTTGTTTGGTGGATTGGTGAAGGGTCAAAAGGATGTCACTCCCCCACTGACTAGTGACTCTATCTCTGCTCCTCAGGCAAACAGCTCCCTACTCGATTTATCCCGTGAGCCAATTTCGGCATCAGTGATAAGTACTGCAGCTGGGGCACCTCCGAACTCCTCTGTCAATGGACCCTCTGAACAGGCCCAGGATCAGTTGAACTTACAAGCGGGCTTTTTTTCTCATGCACTAAGAGACAAGGCAAGCACCGATATCCCCTCAGAAAACTTGCTCCTTCAGATCTTAACTGAGTTAAAAACTCTGAAAATGTTGCCAAATGAGGCAAGCCAGAGAACGGAATCGCAATTGAATTTAATTTCTAGTAATATACAGCAACTTAACTCACGTATCAAGGAGGTTGAACAGCGAGTATCTGATCTGGAGGATGTCCACGTCACTTTGGAACCACCAGTGGCAAAACGTCAAGCAAATTTGTTAGACTTACAGATTCGGCTAGATGATGCAGAGAATCGCTCACGCAGATCTAATTTGAGATTTACAGGAATTCCTGAAGGGCGTGAAAATGGGCAGACTGTCACAAATGTAATCACTGATCTCATCCTACATCATGTTCTTTCAGAACCAGCGGATAAACATTTGGATCTTACCATCATGCGGGCCCATCGGGTCCCCGCAGTACAGCCACCCCATGCAAAGTATCATCGAACTATTCTCGTAAATTTTGGTGACTTTCGTGTCAAGGAACGCATCCTTCAACAAGCGATTAAAAGTAAAACACATCAGTTTCCTGGCGATTTTGCCTTCAACATTTTCTCAGATATGTCAGTGGCGGCTGCACATCAGAGGAGAGAACTGAAAGGGATGATTCCGGCATTTCAAAAAGCCGGTGCTCCGGCAGGACTTGTACAGCAATACAAACTTAAAGTGTTTTTTCAGGGACACTCTAATTTAGTTCATACAGTTGATGCTGCTAAGACTTTGTTGCATTCAATTCAAAAGCAGTCAGGGCAGAGAGAGGGTAGGCGGAAGGGGAAAAAATATGAATAAGAGAGGGGGAGAGGAGGACAGATTATGTACTAAGAGGGGGAAAGTTGCTTGAGAATGGTGGATTTCACAGAGTGTAAACCTAACGCGTAATTATGGCACTATATTCCAGTCCCTTTGGAGTCTATGGCATATGGGGCCATGCCAAGGCACCCGATTAGGGAAGGATGGGGTCAGGGGGTGGCCCCGGATTGCCCAGATGGGAGGGCTCCAGGTGTCGGCTACCTAAGGGTTGGGATGAGGGTTTGGGGGGGTGTTGGGAGGGCTGGCAAGGGGTACAAGATCCTTGTTTTCCATACTTAAACGTAGCTATGCACAATTCAGAATGATCAAGGTTACAAAGTGGGTGATATTAGTTGGACCAGGCCAAGGCTCGAATTCTCTGGTGGGTTCAGATCGCTTACTTCTTTGGTGATCTTTTATAAGAACTCAATGGCAAGGTTGAATTCCTCATTAAGAATAGTTTCCTAGAATGTCAATGGGCTAAATAATCAGAGGAAAAGGTCTTTAATTGAAGAGATGGTAACTGCTCTAAATCCCTCGGTCATTTTACTACAAGAAACTCATATCCCAGCTAAAAAAGTTATGGGCTTCCACATGTTTAAAAAATGTGTTGATTTCAAGGCGGTTGCTGCAGCCCCAGCAGCTCATAGAGGCATGGCGGTCTTTTTAGCTAGAGGCCTCGATGCTCGGGCACTTGATTTTCTTTGCGATCCCAAAGGACGATGGTGCTGGTTTAATTGCCAAAGAAAAATGTATTTTTGTTAGTTTTTATGCACCCTTACTAGATGACCCGGCCCCTTATGTGGGACTGTTTCAATCCCTTTTACAACTGTCAGGTAAAATTATTATTGGTGGGGATTTTAACTTTCTTCAGGATCCAGTTTTGGACACCACTGTTAGGGGTGAGAAACAACACAAACCTAGAGTTGCCAAAATCTTTAGAGACTTTGCCAAAGTGCTGATGCTTTGTGACCCTTGGAGAATGAGTGCCCCAAATGAGAGAGAGTAAACGTGTATCTCAACCTTGTTTAAAAGCGCCTCCTGCATTGATTTTGTTCTGATATCCAAAACATTGCACTTTAAGAACCAGTCGGTGAGGCACTCTGGCTTATCTGACCATGCCTCCCCGGTGCTGGAAGTGTCTCTTTTTTCAGAATTCTCCAAGCCTCAACCTAGAAGGGGGGTGTTTAACCAGCAGCTCCTTCAAGACGAGGGATGGGTACTGATCTCTAAAGTCGAAATAAGTGAATTTTTCAAACGCAATCAGGGATCCTCAACTCCAGCTATAGTCTGGGATACGCTTAAGGCCTTTTTCAGGGGCTTGGTAATCGCTAAGGAGGCAGCAGATAAATCTTCTCAGAGACAACAAACCAGGGCTCTGGAAGAAGCAGTGCAAAGGTGTTTAACTATTTACCTTCACTCCCCCACGGAAAGCAATAGACAGTCTTTTGAATTAGATAAAAAGGCACTGGCCAACAATCTTTTTAAGAAGGTTGACATAGGATATCAGACCTATAGACAAAAGGTATATGAAGAGAATCATTTTCTTGTCACATTTTTGGCATGGCAAGCTCGAGATCGAATTGCGGGCCATATGATACGTGCATTGAGATGCCCTGTCACCGGGGTTAGGCATACACACCCCAGAGTTGTGGATGAAATCATGGTAGAAAATTATAGGCGAATTTACAGCTATGCTCCGGATTTTGACCTTAGGATCATTAAGGATTTCCTAGGGAAACTGGATATTCATAGTCTTACATAAGAAGACAGCGACGCTCTAATACAGCCATTCATTAAGCTAGAACTCCTTGAGGTTGTCAAGAACCTTCCCCTGGGGAAGTCATGTGGGCCTGATGGCTTTATGGCTGAATTTTATAAAGGTTTCATCAAGGTATTTATTGACAACTGTTTGTCTTTAATCAATGGCCTGCTTAAGGGCGAGCAGATTCCCAATTCTTGGCACTCAGGAAATGTGGTTAGCTTTCCCAAAAAGAATAAGGACAGGGAAGACCGTAATGCATATTGTCCAATTTCTTTTCTAAATACGGATTATAAAATTATCACAAAACGTCTGGCTAACAGGCTTAACGGGGTTGTCAATAAACTAGTGCACCCCGATCAGAACGGGTTTATTGCTGGTCGGCAACTTGCAATCAATGCGCACTTTTTAGCCGAGGCTCTTGATTATTTCGCTTCTAATAAAATCTCTGCCATCATCCTTTTATTAGATGTGGAAAAAGATGTGGAAAAAGCATTTGACTCGGCAGGGGTGCCCTCTTTCCCCTATTCTCTTTGCTCTCTTCATTGAGCCTTTAGCAATTAAAATCAGACAAAATAATCGGATTCATTCCCCGTTGATGTCTATGGGGAAGATCAAACTGTATGCTGATGATATCATTATGTTTTTAGATGAAGAGCGATCCTCCCAGGAAGTGGCTTTTAAGGTGTTTGCCGAATTTGAGCAAATTGGTGGCTACAAGATTAATATGAGTAAGACCGATATTATTCTGTGTGGTACTTTGTTGTATTCTGTTGATTCGGTTCCGCGCGCCGTGCGATGGAGATTCTTGCGTGTCGGCGCGAGGAACAGAATCAATTGGGAAGAAGAGAGCGGAGCGCAGAGGAAGCAGTGGCAGTTGCTGTGTCTCCGTGTCTTCCTCCCGGTTTTACTGGAATTAACTTCTGTTATTAAACAGAAGTATTTAAGAACTCACCGCTTCAGCTTGGATTATTTCACTGGCGACGAGGGTGTACTCCTGACCGGGAGGAGAGACAAGAGATTTCAGAAGTTGATTATTTTTATGGCAGTCTTCCTGTGGAACTGTGTTTACGTGTCTTCGTGAATCCTGCTATTGGTCTTCGTGAGGCAGCAGCTTCAGTGGTAAATAACCCTGCCTCAAGGGAAGCAGCAGGAAGGATCATAGTGTTGCTAAGCAACAAGGCAAAGCATTTTCCTGAAGGTTTTACAACGGCAAGAATACTGTAGTTGCTTAGCAACCGTGAGTAGCTTTCTCAGAGAGTCTCTGGGCCTAGAATGTTGCTAGGCAACCGGTGTTATAAGTATTTTGGCTGCTTTCAAGCCTAGATATTGTATATCCTGGTAACAATTTAACTTTTGAAGGAGTTGGAGCTGCACTTTTATATTAAACAGCTGGAAGTGGCATTTTGTGGTAGTAAGACAAGTTTATTGAAAAAATGGAATGATTTACAGCACCAAATTTTTTTTTTAACACTCCTGGAGAACCCATTGTAGCCTGGGAGGACTGGAAAGAAGGTTTTGAAGGGTATGTCCTGGCTGTGGGTGGAGACATATTTACTGCATCCAGAAAATTGGCCATGTTGAAGCATTGTTTGGGTGCGGAAGGAAGACGCATTTTGAAACATTTACCATACCCTTATGAGGATGGAGACCAGGATGAGGATGAATATGAGGTTGCCATGGAACAGTTAAACTCCAATTTTGGAAAGAAGAAAAATGTCTTTGTGGAGCGTTTTAAATTTTGTAAAAGGAGCCAATTGCCAGGAGAGTCTGTGGAAAGCTATGTGGCAAGTTTGAGGATTTTGGCAGCCACTTGTAATTATGGGCATTTTCAGGATGAAATGCTGAGAGACCAACTGGTTTTGAAAGTTAATGATAGAAAAATTCAGGAGAAACTGTTGAATACAGAAGATTTGTCATTACAAAAAGCCATAGACTTTATCAAAAGGGTTGAAATAACGAATGATGGCTTAAAGGAACTATCTACCACGTCTGGAGTTGTGAATGTGGTCAATGCGGAAGTATTCTAAGTTCAAGAAAAAGGATACATTTGGAACTTCTGGGAAGATGGATGGAAGGAAGGACATTATTTGTTACAAATGTGGCCTTAAGGGGCACATTGCGACTAATGTTTGTTGTCCTGCGGCTGGACAAGTGTGCAGGAAGTGCAAGTCCAAGGGACATTTTGCAAGGGTGTTCAAAGGGAGGCAGATGAGTGCAAGGAGGGGTAGAGGTGCAATCAATTCAGTGGGGAGTGATAGTGAGGACATTGACAGCCAGAAATTTATTTTGCAAGTGGTGGATGTTGGGAGTGTGAGCTCTTGTGGTCCGCATTGCGTAGTTAGAATTGATGGAGTAGATATACTCGTGATGGCTGACTCAGGGGCAAGATATACTTTGATTGGAAAAGAAAACTTATCTAGTTTTCCGTCTCATGAGATCAAACCACCGGATGTACGATTACTAGCTTATGGTAACAAGCCCATTGAGCTTGTGGGGTATATGGATGCGACGCTGGAGTTCCAAGGGACAGTTGTCAATTCTAAAGTATATTTTGTGGAGGAGGGTACTAATTTATTAGGTTGGCCGCAACGAAAAGATCTCGGTATAATTCTTGATCCGAATCACCCTGATCAAGTATTGGGTTCGAAGTCTAATGTACACATGGTGCATAGGTCTAACTTTGTAGAGGAATTCCCTCAAGTATTTAGTAATAAGCTAGGAAAGTTGAAGGGTTTTATGCATAAAATTGTTTTAAAGCGGGATGCTGTACCTAAGGCGCATAAACCACGTCCAGTTCCCATTGTGGTGAAGGAACAATTACGATGTGAATTATCCAAGTTATCCGAGCAAGGTGTGATTGAAGAAATTGAAGCGTCTGAGTGGTTGGCGCCAGTGGTGATCGCTAAGAAGGCCAATGGTGACATGCGTTTGTGTGTGGATTTGCGCGATCTTAATGCTGCTATATGGGTGGATAGGCATCCTCTGCCCAACATTAGTGAGATGTTATCTACAGTGAAGGGGGCAAGTGTATTTTCTACTTTGGAGTTATCATCTGCGTATCATCAGATTGAGTTACACCTTGAGTCACGAGCATTAACCTCTTTCATTACTCCTGAGGGGGCATACAGATTTAGGCGCATGCCTTTCGGCTTGGCATCAGCGTCGTCTGCATTTCAACGGGCAATGCATCATTTACTGAAGGATATCTCAGGAGTAACTTACTTTCAAGATGATATCTTGGTGTTTGGTAATGACCAGGAAGAACATGATGAAGCTATGAGAAAGGTGTTGAGTGTTTTGAAGGAGAGCGGGTTGACGATCAAGTTGGAGAAATGCAAATTGAGTGTGCCAGAAGTGGAGTATTTGGGTCATTGCATTAATAGGGATGGAATTTCGCCTAAACTTAATTTAGTAGAGGCAATAGAAAGCGCGCCTTCTCCAGCTAGCAAAGATCAATTAAGGTCATTTTTAGGTCTAGCGGAATATTACTCAAAGTTTATTTCCAGGTTTGCTGACAAAACTGTGCACATGAGAAAGTTATTATGCGTGAGGGAGAAATTTGTATGGAGTGAGGATTGTGAGAGGGAGTTTTGTGTGTTGAAAAAACAAATTGCCTCAGCTCCTGCTCTTAAGCCGTTTGACACCAGGGATGAGATCATTATTAATACGGACGCCAGTTCCGTTGGGCTGGGTGCGGTGTTAATACAAAGAAGAGGAGGTGAAGAAGTTACAATTGCATATGCTTCCAGACCGTTGAGTTCGTCAGAGATGAACTATTCCACCATTGAAAAGGAGGCATTGGTGTGTTGGTGGGGTGTTGACCATTTCCGCAAGTATGTCTGGGGTTTAAAATTTGTGATTCGTACTGATCATCGTCCATTAATAGAAGTATTTTCGACTAAAGGAGCAGGTAGGGCCACTCCTAGAATTGCTCGTTGGGTGGCCAGAATGTTGGAGTACAATTAAGATTTGGTGTATTTTCCTGGAAAAAAAAATGTGTTGGCCGATTGTCTGTCGAGGCTTCCTGTGCATTCAGTGCTGGGTGCAAAGGTAGAACCTGAAGTTGATGAACTCATAGCATATGTTGGTGTGGATATTGGATGTGTGACAGAAGTAGGATTTCACATGAGGAATGGGTGTCAATTGTTCAAAAAGATGTCGTGTTACAAGAAGTGATGGGTTATTGCCGTCATGGGTGGCCAAGTAGAGGTAGTGCTTCTTGCGATGCAGAGTATTTCCGTCATGTTGGTGTAGAGTTGTGTATGGTGGATGGAGTTATGTTCAGGGGCGAGCTGTTGGTGGTTCCTGCTGGCTTGCGGGAACGAGTATTGGAATTGGCTCATGAGGGCCATCTCGGAATGAGCGCAACTAAAAGACGAATCAGATCGGAGTACTGGTGGCCAGGGATTGATAGGGATGTAGAACATCATGTAAGGGAGTGTGTGTTGTGTGCATGGAGCGATAAGTCACAAAAGGTTGTTAAAAAGGATCTTGTGGTGTCCGACAAATCAGATGGGCCGTGGAAAAAGATAGCTATTGATATTATGGGTCCGTTTAATATTTTGGGAAGTGTGCCAAAATATGCTTTGGTGGTTGTGGACTATTTTTCCAGGTGGCCAGTCGTGAAATTTGCAGAAAACATAAATACTGTGTGTGTTGTGGAGTTCTTGTCGGATTTATTTGACATAGAAGGTGTTCCGGAGATGATAGTTTCTGACAATGGTGTGCAATTTGATTCAAATGTTATGAAAGAGTTTTTGTGCAAATTTGGTATAGAGCACATCAGAGCATCTGTGTATTATCCACAGAGTAATGGTTTGGTGGAGAGGTGGAACAGAACGCTGAAAGAGGGGCTGCAATTAGCGATCTATAATGGTATAAATTGGCGGAAGGCTGTGAAGGACCTAGTTTGGTCGTACCGTACATCTCCCCACAGTGTGACGGGGAAGTCACCTTTCGAGGCCATGAGAGGTAGAAGACCGAGGGCATTGTTGTCAAAGGGTGTGGTGAGTAAGAAGTTTAATATGAGTGATATACCTGGTGATTACAAGGTTGGTGATTGGGTGCGAGTAGTGAAGGGTGTGTGGGCAGCTAAAGGGGAGTCTAAGTTTTCAGAGCCTTTGGAGGTGAGAAAAGTCTATAGGTACGCTGTGTTGCTGAGTGATGGTAACGTGTGGAACCGTGGGAAGGTTATAAGAGTGCCTGGAGGGGGAAATCGGGAGAAGTTGCTCGACATGGGAAGTAAATCGGGTAACAGTGTGGATGATAATACCAGCACTAGTGAAACCACATTGAGTAAAAGAGAGTATGAAGGCGTGAGGGTGAGAGACAAGTCAATGTTGAGAAGGCCTAAGAGATTAGATGATTATGTCGAACAGTAACATTGACAATGTGCTTCTGTTAAGATATACTTTATTTTGTATTGTCAATATTTTTATTCTTCACAATTAATCATTATGTATCGATGTGTTACATTTATTGTCATATATCTGTTCATGTTAGGCTAAAGTTTTCATGTTGTAAAATAAGTTGATGTTATTTTATTTCGAAGAAAAGGGTGTGTGTTGTATTCTGTTGATTCTGTTCCGCGCGCCGTGCGATGGAGATTCTTGCGTGTCGGCGCGAGGAACAGAATCAAGTGGGAAGAAGAGAGCGGAGCGCAGAGGAAGCAGTGGCAGTTGCTGTGTCTCCGTGTCTTCCTCCCGGTTTTACTGGAATTAACTTCTGTTATTAAACAGAAGTATTTAAGAACTCACCGCTTCAGCTTGGATTATTTCACTCTTCTCCTATTAGACTGCTCCCCGAATTAAAGCATTGTGTGAATACTAGGCCAAAGAGATACCTTGGGATTAACTTTTCAGCCGACATAGGAGACCTGTATGATCCTAATTACGTTCCTTTGCTCTTGAAAACTCAGGCCCTGTTGGCACGATGGGGGTCTCTCCCCCTTTCTATAGTAGGCCGAATTGCATTGATCAAAATGTCAGTATTACCATTATTTAAGTTTCTGTTTTTGGCCATCCCTTGTGTATTAACATCTATTTTTTTTAAGAAACTGGAGTCTATGTTTTGCCCATTTATTTGGCAAAATCAGAAGGCACGGGCCGCATTAAGTATATTATACACTGCTAGAGAAAAGGGGGGTTTAACACTACCCAATTTTAAAGATTATTACTTTCCTTTTTTTGCGCATTATTTCACTAATTTTAAAGCAAATCAACCTATAGGCTGCCTATTCACTAAAGACTTTCGTGGATTAATATGCAAGGAGCACGATATTCTGAATCCAGCACTATTGGTGAAATCTCCCAAAAAAGTTTGCTATAAGATTCTTAAATGGCTCTTTAAAAGAAAGTCCAATTTTTTCAGAAGATATTCAATCCCATATTTGCATTTTCTTACTCCTCTCACACAGTTCTTGCTACGCTCTGGCTCTCAGGTCAATTCAGAATTAGTAAGGAGATGGGAGCATGCAGAATTTAGTAAAATTGGGGATTTTCGCATCAATGACAACAGGGAAACTCTCTTAAACATTCAGATGGTCGTCCATAATGATTTTCTTTTGGTGGGATCCTATAATACTATGCTTCACAGTTTAAGGGATTTGGATATCGATTTAATTATTAATACTCAGGCGTTAGTTGTCGAATTGGTCGACCCTCCTGGAATAAGGTGTGCGAGTGCATGGAGAAGGTTACTTCTAGAGCAGGATAAGGTCGATCTTGGGGCAAAGGCGGCAAGAAAATGGGCTCGCCAGGAGATCCTCGACCTGTCAAGGGAGTGCTGGGAGAGAATTAATCATTTAAACTTCACAGTACTTAAAGGTGCGAATTGGCATCAGAGGATATTTTTTAGTAAATGGCTATTATATTGAACCCCGCAAGCCTTATCCCGTGTGGTGCCTAGCTGTCCTGATCTCTGCTTTCGTTGTAAGGCAGTAGGGGTGGCTGGTTGGATACATGTGATTGGGACATGCCAAGTTATACAGGAATACTGGGATGGAATATTCAAGATACTAACAACTATTGCTCAGGTTATTATAACGACCAGTATTTGGTTGTTCTCTTTGGGCTTCGACCCCGGGGCAAAGCTCCTACCCAGGTGGGAAAAACTCGTTTTTATTGCCACTGTGGTTGCCAGATCTCTCCTGTTAAGAAACTGGCAATCTAATTTATGTCCCTTCCCGCAAGAATGGCTGAGTAAAATGGTGCAAGTCAGAAATCTGGAAAAGAGATATGCTAGGAGAGTGGGAAGTGGTAAGAGGTTTTCCCTGATTTGGGGCAAATTCTTTTTAGACAATCATGGGTAAATCTGTTCTAGGTTAAATCACCTAATGAATTTGCGTAGCTACCTAGTTTGATTCTATTTATTTAGAGCTTTCTTTCTGGAAACCATTGGGAAAGTTATTTAAGATAAAGTATGGAATTGTAATGTTTTTGTTATTTTGGTGGAACCTGATAAAAATTCAATAAAAAAAAAGTTTAAAAAAAAAGACTGTGAACTTGTAAGTGATGAGTGATATATGTGATGGCTGACAGTAAGGGAGGGAGTTCAACACATTTGTAAACGTTTTTCCGATGATTTGCAATGTGTGGGGGCTGAGGGGTGATCATTTTTTCCTGAAAGTGATTGGCCTTTTAAAAGTAGTGAAATTTACCTGCAGGGTCTACTCCTTTTTTCTGGTTCCTCATAACAAACCATCCACTTTACCAAACACAAATCTACGCAAAAATGCTCTTGTTCTGTTTCTCTATTTGTTCTTCAACAGCATTGCACTTCACAGGTCTACCTTGCTCGGTTTGGGACTGGGACGGAGTTACACTGAATCTAGAGGAGGAAGATGGAAGGACTCAGGGTAGGGCTACCTCAACAGCTAGAAAGGAGAAAGTTATTGACTTCAAAGAGAACTCATGATGATGGCGAAAATCCTGAGGCCTAGTACTCACTCAGCTCTGTGAACTGTGAGAGGTGCATTGATTTAGAAATAATGCTGAGTATGTCTTTGCTGCATTTCTAGCTCAAAGTGAAACTCCTCTTATGTTCTTTCTCCGCCTCTGTCTTCGTGGTACACTCCTGACTCTTCTTGAAGCTTACCTTGCTTTCTTTTATCCTTTTTTCTTTACTCTGTAATAGAGCTAGTGTTATTTCAATACACAGGTCTTCTCCTAGTTCTCTCCTGCATGAACAAAACTTGGAAAGTTTAATACTCCAGCTAACCTTTCCAACAGGTTCAGACAGGCACCAGAGTGATGGACATTCAAGAATAGAGATGCATCATCCAATTTGGCAATGTAGTATAATTTTCCTTGTAACGATCATACTTTTTTAGAACTGGATGAGTGACATTCAGTCTTCCATATTTCAAAACTAGACGATATAACACTTAGGGTATATACTATCTGAGGTCTCTCTGGGGAAGAATGTCTGTTTCCAATGAATTTACTAAACTGTGTCATACTTACTTATCACTTCATTTCTTTCCACAACATATTGATGATGGCGTGCTGCTCAACACCTCAATGAATATTGTTGTGTTTTCTTTTTTTTGTGTAGTGCTTGTCTTTGACACACCTTTCCACAAATCTCCTTTCCCATCCATTCATTGAACCCCTAACACTCTTCCTCCAGGCTGTGTGATTCATTGAGGTATGACCTAATTTTACACCATAAATGAATCACACCCTTGCTGGGGCGGATGTGGTGAAAGCAACACCAACTCACTGCATGACCTTCTACCTTCTATTACCTGAACAGTATTCCACACTGGCCCCATCAACATCTTCATTCATGCCTTGTATGTGTTCCATAAATGCTTAACCTGGTCCAAACACTGTTGAGTCTGATCCCACTTCTCCTGACTCCATGATTTAATTTCCTAAGTTTAGGTTTATAGTTCCCCACCATTGCTCAGAAGAAATTGATATTGCTAGATTTTATTACCATATGGTCTTCTTTGTTGTGTGTCTAATGCTGTCATTGTGGTAGTCTGGTCTCAGTCTTCCTAAAGTTAGGACATATGACCCACAAACTTGCTATTTTCTTTCAATCTAGTTGGCAGTTGTTAATAGTAGTTAATCCTGCAGTTGGAGTTTGTTTAGGTGGGAGCGGCACCTTCTGTCTTTCCTGTTAGCACACTAGCCTGCTACTGCTACTGCCCTTACCAACCCTTTAAGATGCCACCTTAGGAAAAAAACTGCAGTACGAAGACTCCCTCGCTTCATCTTTTCAGGTAAGAGAAGAATTATGGATTGAAGTGAACTTGTTTGGTTATTAATCAACTCCTGCTGCTGAAGAAGATGTTCTCTGTGCGTACTGGATTTGTGTAGCAAACATAGACAAGATCAATTATCCCTAGTGGTCAATATATAGTTGCAGGAGGCAATAGAGCAAGGGTCTAAGTAAATGACATACATTTATCTTGGCAGATAAAAATAACTGGCTACACTAAAAGATGGCAGAGCAAACTAAAATCTAAAACACCAAAATAAAGATCCAATAAAAAGTCCAAAGTCCAGCCTAAATCTCTCTCCACCCTCTCCATCAACAACAAGTCTCACCACACCAAAACAAAAAATAAATAAAAAGGCTTAAAAAAGGGCACTGTAAATATGGGTCCGGAGCTGGTCCAGGCTATGCTCAATGCTGGTGGGCCAGTTCTCACTCTGGTCCATACGCTGCAGTGTGCGTCGTAGCCATGCTCTGTTGGTGTGGGAGGATGCATCAGCAGGTGCAGTCAGGGGCCTTGACTGCTGGCAGCAGCTCTGGTGATGTACTGGCTGGGATGCTGGGGGCTTGTGTAATGCTTTGCTGGGTCTTGGGTCCGAGGCAGCTGTTTCGGCCTCTTCTACCTCCAGGATCTCCAGCCACTGATATTCTGCCCTGATGTTGCCCAGTAAAAAAGACAAATTGTAAATAATGCTTTGAACAAATACTTCTTAAATTGATAGATAGTGGGCGTCACAGTAGCAGTACATTGCTGATCTCCTAGGGAAATTGGAATTTGATGTAATTATGATTAGGAGAGTCACAGGGCCAATATTTTGTTTGTTTACCTACACATGTCTCACATAAAAATCACTGACTGCCTGGTAGAAAAGAATTAAGGCAGAATGTGACCAGAATAAAAAAATAAAAAAAAAAGTAATTTAATTTATTTCTTTTAAAGGCTTTTCTAATAACTAAACCTGCACATTTAGTGGACAAATAAAAATGAATTACCTCTCATTTATGATGAATAAGGAAGTATGCTTGTATGGAGTACAAGCTGTTGTGCCAAATAGTTGGAGGCATGCTATCCAGCGCTTCAAGTACTTTGCTACTGTCTGCAGCTCAGCCTGACAATTATATATCTTTAATTCCAATGGCCCTGTTCTTCCCCACATGCATTTCACTTAATATAGTTTCTACCCTGACTCCAAAGAAGCAGTTGAATAAATAAGATACATCACACATGCCATGTATAAAATGCGAATATATTTATCCTGTCTGCCGTAAGTAGATGGGGGGGAATGAAGCACTGCATTACGGGGAAAGGAATGGGCTATATAGATTGTATTTGGCATGTGAATCACAGAGTACCCCCTAAGCCAAACTTGAAATCAAATTGGGCACTTACTAGTCCCACTCTACTCACTGGTCTCGCCCACTATTACAAAATCTTTCCAACAAATTGATTCACAGGGCAGTAAGGAAAGTAATGAAACTTGACTTACTCCTGCAGAGTAAGGCAGATGGATTAGGCAGGTAGGTAGAGCTTTTGCTATTGAGGAATAGAAGGGCATCACTGAGCTATCTACAGAAGAAGAGCTCCCTTCTTTATTCATCAAACCAATTATTCAATTGTCTTTTCATTCTTCCCCTGTATACATCTATAGCCACCATGAATTAAGCTCTACTTTCTTTCAACCAGTCTTTCAACCAAATTCACAGTCCTTTATCCATCAATTCAGTACCCTCACTGTCCACCCTTTCTTTCAATCATCCTTTCACCCATCCATCTATTTGCCTAATACGAATACTCACCCATGCATCCTTTTTCATCTACCCAGGCATCCTTTCCTTTCACTCTTTTCACCCATCTTTTCTTTTAACCTTCTGTTCTTTCACATTTCCATCAAACCACCATTGTTAGCGTACATTATGGGTGCCTTTGCTGAGATGCAGATAGAAGAGGTCAGAAGTAACCCAACCACTGCTGTAGGTGTGATATGGAGGATTCATGAATCCGATCACGCCCTTATAGCTAGTGAGTAAAAGTAATTGTCAATAAGCAAGCAATGTGACTTACCATCGCCCGTCCATGCCGCTGCGTCTCCTGAAGTGATCAAACTTGAAAAAACAACAAGTGATGGACGGAATGCTGAACATTGTCAAACACTCACCCCCAGTCACAGATCTGGGTTTAATCCATCGTTCTTTTGCTCACCATGCCACCCCAGTTTGGACCCAGCCATATGCAAATCAGTCTTGACCCTGTTCCTCATGGGAACAGTCCAGCCCGAACTGCCAAGCCAGGTCCTCACTGGACCGGAAACAAGCATCCTGGGACCGGTTTCGGGGTTTCACCCCTCATCAGCCAGGCTAGCTTGAATCCAGTGGCATGGGAAGCACGGGACCCACGTCTGGGCATACCCTTCCCACTTAGGGCGACAAAGCAAAAACAACAAGTGATGGACGGAATGCTGAACATTGTCAAACACTCACCCCCAGTCATAGATCTGGGTTTAATCCATCGTTCTTTTGCTCACCATGCCACCCCAGTTTGGACCCAGCCATATGCAAATCAGTCTTGACCCTGTTCCTCATGGGAACAGTCCAGCCCGAACTGCCAAGCCAGGTCCTCACTGGACCGGAAACAAGCATCCTGGGACCGGTTTCGGGGTTTCACCCCTCATCAGCCAGGCTAGCTTGAATCCAGTGGCATGGGAAGCACGGGGCCCACGTCTGGGCATACCCTTCCCACTTAGGGCGACAAAGCAAAAACAACAAGTGATTGACGGAATGCTGAACATTGTCAAACACTCACCCCCAGTCACAGATCTGGGTTTAATCCATCGTTCATTTGCTCACCATGCCACCCCAGTTTGGACCCAGCCATATGCAAATCAGTCTTGACCCTGTTCCTCATGGGAACAGTCCAGCCCGAACTGCCAAGCCAGGTCCTCACTGGACTGGAAACAAGCATCCTGGGACCTGTTTCGGGGTTTCACCCCTCATCAGCCAGGCTAGCTTGAATCCAGTGGCATGGGAAGCACAGGACCCACGTCTGGGCATACCCTTCCCACTTAGGGCGACAAAGCAAAAACAACAAGTGATGGACTGAATGCTGAACATTGTCAAACACTCACCCCCAGTCACAGATCTGGGTTTAATCCATTGTTCTTTTGCTCACCATGCCACCCCAGTTTGGACCCAGCCATATGCAAATCAGTCTTGACCCTGTTCCTCATGGGAACAGTCCAGCCCGAACTGCCAAGCCAGGTCCTCACTGGACCAGAAACAAGCATCCTGGGACCGGTTTCACGTGCACCTCATCTACTAGTGCCTACTCCTGACTGTACCTGTACCATTGTTCGACTGTGGGTGCACCCTGGCCAATTCAGGTGATGGCTACTCTATGCCAGGCCAACTCTAGCACTAATTGCAAGAAATTGTAGGCCATCCTATGACCCTTTGGTCTCTTAACATAGACCAATAAACAGTGTACCAATGTGCATTCAAATTGTAAATGTGTGGAACTCTTTAAATCTGTCACAACCCAGTAGTCCTGCACTTCCCAGTAATGCTACACCAGGTGTAGTAAGTCTACCTCACCAGCATTGCAGCACAGACAACTGTCCTTTTGGGTGGGGGCTTTGCGATGAAGACTCTTACGGGTCAGGTAAGTCCTGTGGAGGTAGTTGTAGTGTAACAGTCTAAAGTGGACATTTCAAGAAACCCTGCGTTTGAGTCCGCAGATGTCATTCCACACCCTGTGATCTAACTGGGAATGTAGGTCAGGATCCCATGCAGCACGCCCTGAAGCGGAGGCCCTATAGAGCCAAATGTTGACCTGCATCACAGGACAAAAAGATGTCCAGTGTATATGTGGACTGAGGTGTGGTGGGATAAGTGGGCCAAATCAATCTGGCGATCTCAGTTAGATCAGCATGGTGTAGGAAGTGCCAAGGCCAAGTGTGAAATCCCTACAGGCTTGTTCAAATGAAATAAAAAGCTCACCAGGATAGAGGTCCCCCAACAAAGCCCAACCACCGTCCTTCCAATCTTGAAAAGACATGGTTTCCATCATTTGCCGCACTGGCACCAGTATCCAGATCTGGAGTTCTCGGTGGAATGGGGCTCACTTCAGGACCACTTCAACAAAGTATTGCCATATTTGTGCTGTCTGATAAATGACTAATGCAGGTCCCTAGCAACTCTTGCTCCTTCCATTAGCATCATGAGTAGATGATCCGCATCTACCAACCCTGCCAGTAGATGCTTCTCCAATTGTCACCCTCACCCAACCATGTAGCTGCATGTTGTGGATGTGTGACAAAATAATACAGGTCAAGTCTCAGCACCTCCAAACCCCTTCTTTATACTATTAGGTCATTGTGGACAAGGCCACTCTGATACAGTGACCCGTCAACAATAGTGAGACAAGAAAGGTGTTCAGCTCCTTAACCTCCTTGTTGGGTATGGGGCAGAGGGAGTTCTGCAGCATGTATAGGCATTGCGGCAATAACACCATTTGTGTCCCAGCCAGCCTGCCCATCAGTGATAGCGGCAGTGTGTTCCAGGAGGCCACTGACTTCTACTGGGCATCAAGGACCCTGTCGATGTTAAGGTGTAGCTGCTGCATCTTGGTATGGGCCACCTGCATCCCCAATTATCGGAGTGTGCCAGTTCCCAACATAGTCCCACATGTGTCTGGACAGGTCCACAAACTCATCTAAGATTTCCAGCAGTATGGGCAACGCCACCCATGGGGAAGCGAAGTAGAAGAGCGCGTCGTCTGCATATAGCGGTATTATGAGGCAGCACTCCCAAGTGTATGCCTCAGTCCCACAGCCTCCAACACACCGGGATCACCAGGGATTCTATTGCTAACATGAACAGGAGCAGTAAAAGTGGGCAGCCCTACCATGTCCCCCGCTCCAGTGCCTACACCTAGAACTGGCAACTACCCACGCACGCTCTTGCATTAGGTTCAATGTATAGCAGCTGGACCCAGCCCCAAAAATGAGGTCCAAATCCCATAACTCTCAGCACTTCAAGTAGATAGCCCAGGCGACTACATCGAAGGCCCTTTCTAATTCAGTGGAGGCCAGCGCCAGCTCCGCATCATGAAACTCCTCTTTATGAAGAACCTGGGCAGACGTCTAAGGTTCATAGTGGTGATCCGGCCAGGGATGAACCTGCACTGGTCTTTGTGAACCAGCTGAGACATATGGGGTGTCGGGCAGTTGATGAGTAGCTTACAAAGTATTTCAGATCTGCATTGATTATGGTGAGCAGCGGGATCACATTGGTTACCACCCCGCTAGGGAACTCTCCCTCTTGGATACAGCAATACCTCACTGTCATGTGCCTCTATGAGTACCTCCAGGAGACTCTTCATAACTCTCGCTGAGAATGCCCGATAGAACTCGGGCAGAAAGCCATTGCAAGCAAGTCTTGGCAATAATGCATCCTGAGAGCCTTGCAGGAGTAGCAGGAGGACTGGACTCTGGTAAGTCACACATTTACTACTTTATCCCCCCACCCTACCTGCATGCCATCACAAACTCCTACCCCTACCCTCACCCCATCACTCCACCACCTCAAACATACCCCACTATCACAACCCACCCATCCCAATACCAAGCCCTGCATGTAACACCAATGCATGGACCCCCACCACAGACCTGCATGTACACCCATCACCACAGCATGCCCAGTAGAGAGACTCACCCAGCCCACAAAATAACCACACACACAAGGCAAAGCTGACAGGGAAAGCACAATCATACAGGGAAACACACCCATGCACAAGATGGCACACGCAGATACACTAACACTGCATTTGCATCTCCACAGGACCCCTACTCAACATCACTGGAGAGGAGGAGCCAACTACATCCAGCCCCCCCCAGAAGAGGCCCACAGTGACGACAGCAGCTCTGCACGCCTGGATCAGGATGACCAACCTGGCCCATCAGGGACCTCTGGACAGTCTGTTAGCCTGCCAAGTCCCAACCCACCACAGAGCCTCCCCCCTCAGGAAAAACCACCACAGCACTGACCCAGCGGGCCCATGTCCCTGTCCCCAGGACACGTCAATCAGCAGTGTTTCCACCACTACAGGGACCCCAGGCAACCCCACAAACCCAGGACGATCAGGGACCTGGGGTCAGTGGCAGTGGGCACACGGTTCAGGGGACAGAGGCACAGGACAACTGGGAAGCTTGGAAGACTGCTATGTGACAGGGGGAGGACAGGCCCAGGGAACCCACTCTCCAGGAGGCACTCACCAACATCCTGGGAGCACACCACCATTCCCAGGAGACCATTGCGGCTGCAGGAGGGACAGTACCTGGGGATCAGGGAGGACCTCAAACACATCTACACCATCCTGGTCACCATTGCAGGGGTGCTGGCTGACATGGCCAACACCATGAGGGAGGCAGTGGCACACCAACGGGCACCTGACGCTAGGCACACCGAAGAACAGCCCTCCACTTCCGCTGGCGCTAGTGGACAGGAGCCCCCGCCACAGGAACAACAGGACACCAGCACCACCCCCCCCCCCTGCAGAAGGAGAATCACCCCGCAACCGGTCCCTTCGATCCAGGCAGAAGCCAGAGAACATTGCCAAGACCCCGCCAGGAAATAAGACTCTCCTGATTGTCACCCTTATGTCCCACTCTGTCACCCTGTCCACCTTGAACTGCCATTACTCCCCTTCCTATGCCCCATTGGACAATGCACCTGTGATACCAAGAGACTGGACTCCAACTGGACATTCCTCCACCATCACCCCAGCCCATTGCACATCCCCCTCTACTTATGAGCACATAAATAAACACCCTTGGAACAAATACAAATCTGGAGTCTGTCAAATGATTCAAATATGTATTAGTTAAACATTATCAAAGCATTGCAAGTCATATGTACAGTTAAATATACTTTGGAATGACCTTTGGTGGGCAGTAGTACACATAGCAGGAGCCAGAGTGGGACACAGAGATCTGAAAATAGAGATGCCAAAGTGTACAGTAAGTGGCCATAGGCATAGGGAAATCAGGCTGCCATGTACAATGTCCAACAGAAAACTGAGAAGTTAAGTGAAGTTACAGGGGGTCATTCTAACATTCTAACGCAGCCCCCATTCCAACATTCCCGCTGGGCCGGCGGGCGCTAACCATGTTAGCGCCCGCCGGCCCAGCGGGAATGAGGCCGCAACACAGGAGCCGGCTCCTAATGGAGCCGGTGGTGTTGCGGCGGTGCGACGGGTGCAGTTGCACCCGTCGCGCTTTTCACTGTCTGCCATGCAGACAGTGAAAAGCAGGCCGGGGCCCTGTTAGGGGGCCCCTGCACTGCCCATGCACTGGCATGGGCAGTGCAGGGGCCCCCAGGGGCCCCAGGACACCCCTTACCGCCAGCCTCTTCCTGGCGGTGTAAACCACCAGAAACAGGCTGGCGGTAAGGGGGTCATAATCCCCAGGGCAGCGCTGCTTGCAGCGCTGCCCGGGCGGATTATCACCGCCGTGGGAAAATCGTCGGGACACCGCCGTCCCCGGCGGTGCGACCGCGGCTTTACCGCCGCGGTCAGAATGGGAAATGAAGCACCGCCAGCCTGTTGGCGGTGCTTCCGTCATTCTTGCCCTGGCGGGCCAAGACCGCCAGGGTCAGAATGACCCCCACAGTGTCTTACCTGTGTGTCACTGGAAGTACTGCTGTATTATATTACTTCTGTTGTCAACATCTTCTTCCTCTTCCTCACTGTCCACAGGCTCCACCGCTGCCACAAGACCATCTCCAGGCACATCCCCCTTCAGAAAAGGCACCTGGTGTCTAAAGGCCAGGTTGTGCAACATGTAACATGCAACGATGATCTGGCACACCTTCTTGGGTGAGTAGTACAGGGATCCACGTGTCAAATGGAGGCACCGGAACCTGGCCTTCAGGAGGCCGAAGGTCCTTTTAATAATCCTCCTTGTACGCCCATGTGCCTCATTGTAACGTTCCTCTGCCCTTGTCCTGGCATTCCTCACTGGGGTCAGTAGCCAGGGGTAACTAGAGTCACCTGCAAATATTGAGGGACAACTGTTAGACACCCACTAACCCTTAGGGAGAACCCCATACCCAGACACCTACTTATACCTTGGGCTCACCTATTAGCCACACCTGGTGGCTCTGGAGTTGGCCCATCACATATGGGATGCTGCTGTTCCTCAAGATAAAGGCATCATGCACAGAACCAGGATATTTGGCATTCACATGGTAGATGTACTGATCCGCCAAACACACCATCTGCACATTCATAGAGTGATAGCTTTTTCTATTCCTGAAAACTTGTTCATTTCTCTGGAGGGGGAGGGACAAATGCCACATGTGTACCATCACTGGCACCAATGATGTTGGGGATATGTCCCAGGGCATAAAAGTCAGCTTTCACTGTGGCCAAATCCTCCACCTGGGAGAATACGGTGTAGCTGCGCATGTGTTTCAGCAGGGCTGACAACAATCTGGTCAACACGTTGGAGAACATTGGCTGTGACATCCCTGATGCCATGACCACTGTCACTTGGAAGGAACCACTTGCCAAGAAATGGAGCACTGACATGACCTGCACTAGAGGGGGGATACCTGTGGGCTGGCGGATAGGTGACATCAGGTCTGGCTTCAATTGGGCCCAGTTCTTGGATTGTGGCACGATCAGGTCTGTAGGTTATGATAATGTGTCTGTTCTCCATTGTCGCAAGGTCCACCAGGGGTCTGTACACCGGAGGATGCCGCCATCTCATATTCAGCCTCAGCAGTTGAAGCCTATGGAAGAAAATGGTGAGCAGAGGGTCATATTCACACATCTGTTGCACTAATGATGATTTTTTTCCTTTACAGAACCAGTATGTGAATCTGACAATCAGTTGCTGTGCCAGTGTCTGCTGTGACGCAGTTAGGTGCCATGCCTTGTGCTCCCCTGAAATGGCGGCTGCCTGACCTGTGAGGAGGGACAAGTGGAAATGAGGTAATTCTGCTGGTGTTGTGCACCGTCACGGTAGGTGGTCGAAGACCGCTGCGCAACTTTGCATTGGTTATCATTGGGCCCTATGGTGTGTGTATGTATGTCTGGGCCAGGGTGGGAGGTTTGTGGGCAATGTGTGAGAAGAAGGGTATTTGGCGTGCCATCACAAAGGAAATGCGGACCCTGGAGGTCTACCATAGACGGAGCACGCACTGCCGGAAAAGATAGGATTACCTGCACCGCTGGAGCAAGAAGGCGGTGGAGGCCCAGCTGGGGATGGCCTCCCAAAGTGGAAGGGGTGCCCGTCGCACCATGACCCCCCTGATGTACCGGATCCTGGCAGTGGCATATCTGGAGTTGGATGGGCGCTTGAGGGCATCACAGCAGCCACAAGGGGGTGAGTACACTCTCATTCAGCTGACTCTGCGCGCATTACGAGGTGTCTGGGTGGGGGAGGTGGGCTGTGGGTTCCCCTACACCAGGGCAGACGCGCAAAGGTAGATCCATTGATTTGCAGCCTCATTCCCTGTCCAACCCCAAAGGTGGTATTTGCCCTCTACACCTAGTCAGGCTCCTATGGCTTACAGCTGTGCATCAAATGGGTCTAGGCAGAGTCCCCCATGGGCATGTGCTTTTCCCCTGCCCTGTCAGTGCATGGCTTAGTGCATAGGGCTACTCCCTGTGTGTTGTGCCCGCCAACGGTAGTGGTGTTGCATGCATTGACCATGTGTCTCCTCTGTCTCCGCCCCCCTTTTGTTTTGTCACCCTGTCCTTGCGTGCATTAGCATCATTTGTCGGAGGAGCAGTGGCACCGGAGCAGGAGGGAGCTGCATCCCACATGACCCTGGAGGGGGCAGTAACGGAGTCAGAAGGCAACAGTGGGACAGAGGGCGAGGGGAGCTCCACGACGGGGACAGGAGCAGACGACAGCGACTCCTCCTCTGATGGGAGCTCCCTTGTGGCCACCGCATCAACAGGTACAGCCGCCACCCCCCCTACCAGCACCGCCCTCCCAGCAGCCCCTCATCGAGTTTCCCATGCCCGCACACCCAGGAGGGTGGGCATCTCCTTCGCCCCAGGCACCTCAGCCTCTTCCCCAGTCAGCCCTGCTGCCCTCAGTGAGGAGGCTGTTGACCTCCTGAGATCCCTCACTGTTGGGCAATCTACCATTTTGAATGCCATCCAGGGTGTTGAGAGGCATTTGCAGCAAACAAATGCATATCTGGAGGGTATTCATTCTGGCCAGGCGGCCCAACAGAGAGCATTTCAGGCTCTGGCCTCAGCACTGATGGCAGCCATTGTCCCTGTGTCCAGCCTCCCCCTCCAATTTCCTCCACCCAGACCAATCCCCTGTACCTCAGCCTATCCCAAGCACACCATCTGACCAGCATGCACACTCATCAACACACAAGAGTGGACATGGCAAACATAAACACCACACATCCCACCGGCACTCACACAAGCACCATCCTCATGCAGACACACCAACATCCACTGCCTCCACTGTGTCCCCCTCCTCCACATCCTCCTCCTCCCTCCCTGTCTTGTCTCCACTCATACCTGCGTGCACTACATCTTCATCCACTACCTCCATCACCAGCACGCCCATCACCACACACCGCTCACGTGCACTCACCACCCCCACTTCCACTCATACATCCCCTGTGTCCTCTCCCAGTCGATCTGTGAGCCCTCCTCCCAAACTACACAAACGCAGGCACACACCCACCCAACAGCCATCCACCTCACAACAGCCTCCGGCCCATGCACCTTCACCCAAATTCAGCAAACGTACACCTCCTACAACCACTACCTCTTCCTCTACTCCCAAACCCCCTCCATCTTTCCATCCCAGTGTGTCTAAGAAACCTTTCCTGGCTAACATTGACCTCTTCCATACACCTCCCCCCATCCTTCCCCCAGGGCCATGCTGTCCAGGTCCCAGCCCAGCACCTCAGCCACCAAATCCTCCAGCACTGTGGTCTCAGCAAGTCCGGTCACATCACGTGCGCCACCCATCAGGGCTGCCAGTGTGCCACCTAGCGAGGCCAAGGAGCAGGCCATTCCGCCTCCTGCCAAGGTGAAGAAGGTACCCACATGCCGGAGGGAGAAGCCGCACCTACCAGCAATCAAGGGCTCCTCCAAGCCAAAAGGGGACAGTGGCAAGGCACCAGCAGCGACATCAAAGGCGGGGAAGGGACACAAGCCAAAGAGTAGGTCAGGACAGGGCATGGAGATTCCGGCTGAGGAAGCAGAGTCACCCCTTCTGTCAACCAGAACTGCAACCTGTACGGCGGTGGACACCGCCACCTGCACCGCCACCAGCACCGGCACCAGCAGCGCCACCTGCACGTCTGCTGCCTCACCATCAGTCCCCAGCATCATCCCCAGTGGGCAGCCATCCGAGGCTGCAGGAGGCGTCCTGCTGTGTCCCTCAACAGGTGCAGACACATGCACCACCGCCAGCACCTCCGCCACAGACACCACCACAACCACCGCCACCAGCCCCGCAACGTGCTCAGACAGTGCCACCACAGCTGACATGGCAATCATCCACAGTGGACAGCCGTTCGAGGCTGCAGGAGACGTCCTGGACCCTGCCCAGCGTACATGAGGCATGACTCCCAGCACTGTTTGCACCAGCAGGTGCCAGGCGAAGTCTCAGCAGGGTGGAATGTGTCTCTGCCTCCATGGAGTATCATGCTACCTGTTCCCAGGCAATCTCGTGTCACATACACCCAGGTGAGGGAATGGGACCTGCCACACTGCATGTGAAGCACTGTGGGCACGAAGCCCCCTCCAGAACCAGCGGAGATTCACATCCACTACCCCAGTCCTTGGCAGGATGAAGCACTCTGGGCACAAAGCCCCCTCCAGGACCAGTGGAGATTCACATCCAGTACTTCAGTCCTTGGCAGGATGAAGCACTCTGGGCACAAAGCCCCCTCCAGAACCAGTGGAGATTCACATCCACTTCCCCAGTACTTGGCAGGATGAAGCACTCTGGGCACAAAGCCCCCTCCAGAACCAGTGGAGAAAGGCATCCACTACCTCAGTCTTTGGCAGGATGAAGCACTCTGGGCACAAAGCCCCCTCCAGAACCAGTGGAGATTCACATCCACTGCCCCAGTCCTTGGCAGGATGAAGCACTCAGGTCACAAAGCCCCCTCCAGAACCAGTGGAGATTCACATCCACTACCTCAGTCCTTGGCAGGATGAAGCACTCTGGGCACAAAGCCCCCTCCAGAACCAGTGGAGATTCACAAAGAAAGGCATCCACTACCTCAGTCCTTGGCAGGATGAAACACTCTGGACACAAAGCCCCCTCCAGAACCATTGGAGATTCACATCCACTACCCCAGTCCTTGGCAGGATGAAGCACTCTGGGCACAAAGCCCCCTCCAGAACCAGTGGAGAAAGGCATCCACTACCTCAGTCCTTGGCAGGATGAAGCACTCTGGGCACAAAGCCCCCTCCAGAACCAGTGGAGAAAGGCATCCACTAACCCAGTTCTTGGCAGGATGAAGCACTCTGGGCACAAAGCCCCCTCCAGAACTAGTGGAGATTCACATCCACTACCCCAGTCCTTGGCAGGATGAAGCACTCTGTGCACAAAGCCCCCTCCAGAACCAGTGGAGAAAGGCATCCATTACCTCAGTCCTTGGCAGGATGAAGCACTCTGGGCACAAAGCCCCCTCCAGAACCAGTGGAGAAAGTCATCCACTACCTTAGTCCTTGGCAGGATGAAGCACTCTAGGCACAAAGCCCCCTCCAGAACTAGTGGAGAAAGGCATCCACTTGAGAGACTGTGGCTTTGCACTCCCCAGGATAAAGCAGTGGGCAACCCACCCACTGGAGAGACTTGAGAGACTGTGACTTTGCACTCCCCAGGATAAAGCAGTGGGCAAACCACCCACTGGAGAGACTTGAGAGACTGTGGCTTTGCACTCCCCAGGACCATTCAGTGGGCTTGGAGCCCCCTCGTGGAGCAGTGGCGTCGTCCGTCCATCCGGCTGAGGTGCCCCCTCTCCCCCTGAGGTGCCTGTTTATTTTCCATCTGATGCCCCTGCAGTGTTCTCTCTGTTTCGAGTCAGGTATCTTGTGTGGGCTTCGCCCATGCATTTTGTGACACTGATCCACAGACAATAATTTAATTAATGTCCGGACTTGGGTAGTTGGTGTACATATTAGTATATACTGATTTTCTATTTTGGCCTATCTGATATTTAATTGAGTACACTTGTTACAATCATTTCCTTTTGTTCTTGCGTTCTTCCAGGGGGTGACGGGGTGTGTATGTAATGTTGCTGCATGTATTTGTGTGTATGGGGTTGTGGGTGAGGGTGAGGGTCAGGGTGTTGCGTATTGCATGTGTCACTCTCTTTTCCACCCCCCCTCCCCTGTGTGCTAGATGCAGTACTCACCGTAGTTGTCGCCGGCGTCTTTGCTGCTCCTGATACAAGAGGAGGTAGACCAGCATGGGCAGGACCTGTAGTTCGGGCTCCATGGCGTCCTGGTTGTTCGTAAAGTGTCGAAAGGTGAGTGGTTTCCATTCCAAGTCTTGTTTCCGCCATGCTTTTGATGTAGTTGGTACCGTCCCGGAAAAGGTGGCAGATAGGCGTGTTGTAATACAGTGGGCGGAACCTTGTGTTCTGCCTGTCTGTTGGTAGTTACCGCCGTGGTGTTTGTTCCTACCGCTGTGGCGGTCGGAGTGTTAAAGTGGCTGTCTATGTTGGCGGTTTCCGCCATGGTCGTGATTAAATTTTTGTTCCGCCGGCCTGTTGGCGGTATTACCGCTGCTTTAACACTGACCGCCAGGGTTGTAATGAGGGCTTTAGTGTACCACCCACTTACATAGCACCTTTAAACGTGTCCAAGGTCTGCCATTGCAGCCTGAATGCAATGTCCCACAGCCATGTTGACATGGCATTTAAAACCATCTTGCCATGGCTTGAGCTACCCTTTTATTACTATGGGACACCACTAAGGTAGGCCCTAAACAGCCCGTAGGGTATGGCACTGCGTAATTAAAAGGTAAGACATGTACGTTTTAGTTTTACATGTCCTAGTAGTGAAAAACTCCCAAATTCATTTTCACTTCTTTGAGGCCTACCCCTCTCCTAGGATAACATTGGGCCTTCCTTATTATATTTCATAAGCGGTAATTCCTAAACTCGATGTGGTAGATGGCAAAACCATGTCCACTCACCTGAATTTCAGGTTCCGTGGGAGCGAAGAGAATAAAACCCTCACCCCTAAACACTATTCTCTTGTATCTGAAATGAACAGGGAACGAGCGAATAGCCTCCGGGGGAAAGGGATAGGGAACAGGGATTTGGGAAGGGAAGAGAAACAAAACACTGGTTCTTGAAGGAGTGTCACTGTTGTTCTAAGAAAGTTGTCTCAGGGCTTGGTGCAGGAATTCTAAGATCAAAAACAAATAAAAAACAAAGGACCTACAAATATCACAGAGTCTTTCACTAAATAATCATCATTATCATTCGGTTGGGCAATCACCTAGGGGGTCATTCTGACCCTGGCGGTCTTGGACCGCCAGGGCGCAGAATGACGGAAGCACCGCCAACAGGCTGGCAGTGCTTCCAAGCCCATTCTGACCGCGGCGGTAAAGCCGCGGTCGGAAATCCGGGGCCGGAGGTTTCCCGCCGTTTTTGCCCCGGCTGGGCGAATCCGCCAGGGCAGCGCTGCAAGCAGCGCTGCCCTGGGGATTCTGACCCCCTTACCGCCAGCCTGTTTCTGGCGGTTTTCACCGCCAGGAAGAGGCTGGTGGTAAGGGGTGTCCTGGGGCCCCTGGGGGCCCCTGCACTGCCCATGCCACTGGCATGGGCAGTGCAGGGGTCCCCTAACAGGGCCCCGGACAGCTTTTCACTGTCTGCCTAGCAGACAGTGAAAAGCGCGACGGGTGCAACTGCACCCGTCGCACGGCCGCAACACCGCTGGCTCCATTCGGAGCCGGCTTCTGTGTTGTGGCCTCATTCCCGCTGGGCCGGCGGGCGCTAACTTGGTTAGCGCCCGCCGGCCCAGCGGGAATGTTGGAATGCCGGCAGCGGTCTTTTGGCCGCATGGCGGCCGATTGGCGGTTCCCGCCTGGCGAGCGGCTACTGCCACCCGCCAAAGTTGGAATGACCGCCCTAGTGTTTCATCAAAGTCACAATAATTATTAGTGCTCGATTGCTCGAATATTAACCACACTTTTGGAACTCACAACAAAATCGTTATAAAATCAGACTTATGAACTTGTCTTTTGTTATTCGTTTTCACACAATAGATTTGCTCCAAAACAATCAGAATAAAAGTTTACGTTTGCATAGATATCGAACAATGCTTTCAGGAGTTCACAAAACTTAACTTCAATGCTGCTCTTAAAAATACTTCTCAAGCTGTCTTTGGAAAATAGTCTTGTATCATGGGTTTCTCAGCATCAATGAATGTCTTTCATAATGCAACAAAAGGTGACTAACCTAAAGAAGGCTGAAAACAGGGAGACAAGAGGGGAATTATTCACGAATCGACTTCTCCTGGAATGTTTTGATTATTTGAGGAAGATGGAATACTGCTTGTAAATTCTCCAGCCACTGCGAAAGTAATCCGCTCCAGAGAGAGAAGCTCCGATAAAGCCTCGCACCGTGAACACCTACAAGCAAACAAAGACTCAAAGCCAAGCACAGGAAACACCTTGGCAGTTCTTTTTATAGACTGGTGATGAGTCATCAGACACATGCTGGTGATGAGCCATCAATCACTTCTGATGATTCATATGAAGGAATTCTGGTTATGAGTCATCAGACACATGCACACATCTGATTATTCATATGAAGGAATTTGATGTCCCCATAAACCACTTGGCACACAGTTCACAAATGGAACAACACTTGCTTTTATCAATATAAACAAACATGCAATGTAGTGTTCCTCACAAGTTACAGGGAAGTGCTGTGCTATAAACACATTCATGACATGTTTCATTGTTCTTCATACATGCTGATTTATTTTGTGAGGGTGCAGCAAGAAGCGTGTGTGTGTGAGTTCGAGTCCTAACAATAGATATCTCATGTTTGGTAACTATGAACTTTGTAATGACAAACCCCCTTTAATAGTAACATCGGATTTATCAGTGCAAGTTTGAATATGCCACTTTTAGAAAGTTGGCATTTTCCTGCCCTTAGCCCTTTGTGTCTGCAGCCTGCCTTAGGTCACATGACTGAGTGTAATTGACAGTTGAGACTTTGTGAATTCACCCCCAGATAGTCAAAGAATAGTGGAAGTAGCATAAACTGAATGGACAATTAACTGACTTGATAAGGGGGGCAGAATTAAGCACAGCCCCATTTGTACCTGAATGGGATGGGCTCTGCCACCACACAATAGACTTAACAACCCTGTTTTGTCAGTGCAGCCAACTAGGAGCCAGGGTAGGTGAGGCGTGAAACTCCTGGAACTTCAAGGAACCCTTCTGGGAACTTCTCCCAACTTCTAGGAGCAGGGCACCAGGGCATAACATTAGGGCTCTCAGACCCACTCTTCAGTTCACTACTGGATCTGTGGAATGGCTCTCAGAGCACTGCTATGACCTGTTGTGCACTCTACCAGACTGCTGCTATACTTGGAAGGACTGCTTTGCTGCCTGGAGCTTGCCTTGAACCTTCGGAAGCCAGCCCTGCTGTGGAGCCCTACATCTTCACCTGCCCTCAGGACTTCAGAATTGACTTCAATGGCTAGTTTGGCTGGCCTCATGTTCAGATCCACAGCTTCTCGCCACCTTGAAGCCACACCTGGACCTAGCCTGAGTAAGTCCTGAACCCCAAGGTGTTTCCATTTACTCCTGGACCCTTGGATGGGGAGCTAAAGTTGCCCAGGTAGCTATTTTCTAAAAATGGGGACTTGCTGTTTTGAACCTTAAACTTTACAAATTCATACATCAACATTCATACATCATACATACATATTCATACATCTGTTTCTACTAATTGGATTTTGATTGTTTTGATATCAAATAATGTATTACATTAATATTTTTTCTATTTTTCTAAATTGATTTGGAATTTCTATTGTTTTGTATTTTCACTGTACTGCTTTTTGTATGCTGCACAAATACTTAACACATTGCTTCTAAGTTTAGCTTGACTGCCATAGTGCCAAGCTGCCCAGGAATAAGCACAAGTTAAATTAATGACTTTTTGTGACTCATCCTGCAAGGGATTGTGGCTGGGTTCACACACCAGTCAACCAAAAACCCAGGCCCATATTTATACTTTGTGATGCAAGCCAGCGCTGGTTTGCGTAAAAATGTTTACTGCCGTCTAGCGCCATTCCTACGCCTCAGGTGGGCGCCTTATTTAAAGATTGACGTTAGCTGGTGCTGCGGGCTGGTCAGAGTAAAAAAAAAAAGACTCAACCAGGCAGCACCGGCGTAGGGAAAAATGGGGGTTGTGTGTCAAAAAAATGGTGCAAGTCAGGTTTGAGTAAAAAATCATGGCTCATACTGGACTTGCGCCATTTTTTGACGCACAACCTCCATTGAAATGACTCCTGTCTTAGCAAAGACAGGAGTTATGCCCCCTTGCCAATGGCCATGCCCAGGGGACTTCTGTCCCCTGGACATGGCCATTGGGCACAGTGGCATGTAGGGGCGCCCAAGTTAGGCCCCCCCCATGCCACTTTAAAGAAATACAATTATACTTACCTCTACTTACCTGTACTTACCTGGGATGGGTCCCCCCATCCATGGGTGTCCTCCAGGGGTGGGCGAGGGTGGCAGGGGGTGTCCCTGGGGGCATGGGAGGGCACCTATGGACTGCTCAGGGACCATGGAAGTGAGCACACAGGCCCCTTAACGCCTGCCCTCACCCAGGCATTAAAAAACGGCGCAGATCAGGCTGGGCGCCATTTTTTAAGGCCCTTCCCCTCCTGTGCTTCAAAATGACGCAGGAGTATAAATAAGGCGCACAGGCCTTAAAGTCATTTTTTGGATGGGAACACCTACCTTGCATGTCATTAACGCAAGGCGGTTTCCAGCATCCAGAAAATGACGCACACGGAGGGATTTTAACATTTCCGGGGTCGGGCGTCATTGTATAAATATGGGACAAGGTTTGCGCTGAATGTGTGTCAAAATTGTTGACGCACACTCAGCGCAAACAGAGTATATATATGCCCCCCAGTTTCTCACATTGGGCAAACTGCATATGCAATTAAATTGCTCTGAGGCTAGTCGTACTGTGGGTCATGCAGTGGGTCAGACTACAGGTTTACCCATATGTGATCACTTACAGAAGAACCCCTTGTACACACTTTATGGTTTTTTGCTTAAAAATATTATCTTAGATGACATGCCTCTAAAGGTTACAAAGAAGTCTTTGAACCATGCTATAACTACTGTTGCATGTCACAAACAAGTAGCTCATTTTATGGTTAGGTATGCCATATTAAAACATGCAGCCTGTAGGTCATGTTACATGTTTTATGCTTTATTATGTTGCATATTTTTTTTAATCACATTTTAACCTTATTCTATGTTTAACTGCTGTATTAAGTGTACTGTGTTAATTATTTTAACCTTGTACCAACTTGTGTTGGTGGAACGTGGATCTCAATTAAATTATCGGTTTACGAGAAGAATTTAGCATTTATCAGAGATAAATCCCTGCTGTTTACTCAGGGGCTAATGGATCGTTGTTTTTGGCTGAGATTAATCAGGAGCTGTACATCACATTAAATGGTCATCACAATCTCAATTTTATTTTCAGTCAATAATGAGAGTTGATGTGAGTTTTATGGATTTTATTGATCAAATCTTTTTAGTATTTCATCTTTATTAGAATAATCATTTAAATTCATCAATATCAGTCATTCGTTTTTATCAATAACCAAAAATAATAAATAATCAATACATCACAACAAGTGAATTAAATGTGTCCGATGAAGGAAATAATCCCTATTCTAGGAATGAGGTTGAGAAGGTGTCAGATAGAACACATGCAGAGTTCCAATTAGAGAGAGAGAGAGTTATCAATTAGCCTAAGGCAATAACTCAATAATCAATCAAAGCAGAACTACTCATAAAGAGAGGTTCTAGAAACTCAGTAGAATTTCAACATAGACTCAGGACCTCAATGGCAAAGTGGAAAGGTTCTGAGAGATGTGGTGGCCTATTATAGTAACACATATTATTATAGACATCACAATCTAAAGCTTTTGCAACATGTTGCTTCTTCTTTCTTCAGTCAACCAGTCATCTTTCAATGCTCTCATGGGAACAGGATTGCTCCGCATCTTCTCACCAGGAATACAATAATCCACAGACATCAATGACAAATGAAACATTTTATATCCAATACCAAGTTATTTCTCTTAGAATTTCACAACATTCATTCTCTTTAGAAAAGCTTCATCTTAATGTGTGAATGTCTACATTACCTCACTAAATGACAAATATTTATTCATCAGTTAAAAGTGATCTTTGTGTAGGTAGAAACATTTACAAAATTAATTTAAAACATTTATGCAACTATTATCTATTATGAAGCATGTGCATGGGAAGGTCAGGAAATAAACGTTTTAGATTAGTTCAGCATTCTTTAGGCATGTCAGCTTTGATTGATAGCATTGCTTCCGCTATTGCCTACTACAATTTTTTTGCATTGAAACACATTTATTTTAATTAAAGCATACCTGTTAGTTCTGCACAGTACTGCATAATTTTTCTCATTATGTAAAACGCTTAAGCAGTGTCAATCCTTATCCATGGATAGTATCAGACAGTTATCTAGGGAGATTTCATTCCTTAACCATAGTGAGATGTGGTTTAAAATCTGGTTTGATGATCTGAGTGCAGGTTCTTTTCTTATAAGAAAGTGGAGGTCCAGAATAAGGCCGATCCTTCACTGAGTTTGCCAATGAAGCAGCTGTTAGAGTTTTTTCCGTAGCTGGACGAGTTTGCTTGATTAAGGCCTGCATTTCTTAGGCTTCATGAGATGATTAGGCTAATCAACGTTGGACCTGGTCCTCTCAGCACTGTCACCCCAAACTTTATCATTTTCCCTCCACTTTTTTCTGAATTTGTTTTTGTTAGGATTGTGTGGACTTTACCACTGCTAACCAGTGCTTATGTACATGTGCTCACTCCCCCGAACATAGTTTGATTGGCATATACCTAATTGGCATATTTAATTTACTTATAAGTCCCTTGTACCATATACTCGGGGCCTGTAAATTAAATGCTGCCAGTGGGCCTGCAGCACTTATTGTGCCACCCATTAAAGTTGTACCTTAAAGCATGTTCGAGGACTGCGTTTGCAGCCTCAATGCAGTTTCAAACTGCGATGTCAGCTTGGCATTTAATCCTCCTTGCCAAGCCTTAAACTCTCCTTTTATTACATTTTAGTCTCTCCTAAGGTAGGCCTTAGGTATTCTAAAGGGGAGGGTGCTGCATAATTAAAAGGTTGGACATGTACTTTTACGTTTTACATGTCCTGGCAACGAAAAACTCCTAAATTCATTTTTCACTACTGTGAGGTCCACCCCTCCTTTAGGATAACATTGAAGGTCCCTTATTATATTTAATAAGCTGTATTTCCTAATTGGGAGCAGGGAGGCGGCTCATGTTTGGTATCTATGAAAACGTACTAATAAATCCCCTTTAAACGAAAAATCAGGGCCCGTATTTATACTTTTTGACGCTAAACTGCGCTAACGCAGTTTAGCGTCAAAAAATTTTGCGCCGGCTAACGCCATTCTGAAGCACCATGCGGGCGCCGTATTTATTGAATGGCGTTAGCCGGCGCAAGCAGACCGCCGCTGCCTGGTGTGCGTGGAAAAAAACCACGTACACCAGGCAGCGCCGGCGTAGGGAAAAATGGCGTTAGGGCGTCTTAAAAATGGCGCAAGTCAGGTTGACGCAAAAAAAACGTCTTAACCCGATTTGCGCCATTTTAAACGACGCCCAGACGCCATTTACATGACTCCTGTCTTAGTAAAGACAGGAGTCATGCCCCCTTGCCCAATGGCCATGCCCAGGGGACTTCTGTCCCCTGGGCATGGTCATTGGGCATTGTGGCATGTAGGGGGGCAAAAATCAGGCCCCCCTATGCCAAAAAAAATATTTTAAAAAAAATATATTATACTTACCTGAACTTACCTGAATGTCCCTGGGGTGGGTCCCTCCTTCCTTGGGTGTCCTCCTGGGGCGGGCAAGGGTGGCAGGGGGGGTCCCTGGGGGCATGGGAGGGCAGCTGTGGGCTCATTTTGAGCCCACAGGTCCCTTAACGCCTGCCCTGACCCAGGTGTTAAAAAGTGGTGCAAATGCGGGGTTTTCTGCCCCGCCAACTCCCGGGCGTGATTTTTGCCCGGGAGTATAAATACGACGCATTTGCGTCGCAGTCATTTTTTTGGACGGGAACGCCTACCTTGCATCTCATTAACGCAAGGAAGGCGTTCACGCTAAAAAATGACGCTCTTTACTCATACTTTGGCGCTAGACGCGTCTAGCGCCAAAGTATAAATATGGCGTTAGTTTTGCGCCGAATTTGCGTCGAAAAAAACGACGCTAATTCGGCGCAAACGGAGTATAAATATGCCCCCAGATTTTTCATTGCAATTTTGAAAATGTCACTTTTAGAAGGTTGGAATTTTCCTGCCTTTAACCTTGCTGTGTCTGTAGACTGTCTTGGGTCCATGAGTGAGTATAGATGATAATTAGACTTTGTGAATTTCTCCCAGACAGTCACACAATAGATGAATTAGATGTGCCTCAATTGGCCATCTGCTGGCAGGATGGGAGGGACGTAGTTGAGCACAGCCTCACTTATACTTGTGCTCTGCCTTCACACAAAGGGCCTAAATACCCTGCATTGTCATTACAGCCAGCTTGGAGCCAAGGTAGGGGAGTCAGAAAATTCCATGAACTTCAAAGAACCTTTCCAGAAGCTTCTCCCTCCTTCCAGAAGAAGGCAACCAGGATACATAAATATGATCTTTACACCTATTCTTCGGTTCACTACTAGGCCTGTGGAAAGATTCTCAGAGGACTGCCTGCTGGTGTGACCTGCTGTGCACTCTGTCACACTGCAGCTGTACCTTGAAGGACTGCTTTGCAGCCTGGAGCCTGCATTGAACCGTCAGTGGCCAGCCCTGTTGTTAAGCCCTACATCTTCACCTGCACCTAGGGCTAACAGAGTATCTCTAAAATCTACTTTGCTGGCCCCCTGTTCAGAACCACAGGGACATCAAAGACTCCCACCATCTTGAACCCCACACCAGGACCCAGCTGGAGTAAGTCCTAAACACCCAAGAGGACTCCCACCAGATCTGGATCCTTGGCTGTGGTTGTAAATGGGCCCAGGTGACCAAAAACCAAAACCAAGGTCTTAGAAAAAGTTTGACCAAAGAAGTGCTCTGAGAACTAGGAGGAGACTAGGATCAACCTGCTCGCCTATCCATTTGAGGTAATTTGCTGGTAGGTTTTGCTTTGCAGCTTCTCCCGCCACTTTCTTCTCTGCAGCAGCAGATTCTTTTCAGTGATCCTTAGCCAAAGGGTATCCTACCTTATGGATCTGTCATTGGCTACAGCCCTCTGTCTCTTCTCACTCGACATTTTCAACTTCCATTTCAGCGAGTAAGTCCGAACATAGAAATATTCACCTCAGCTTTGACCCAAGGCCATCTGACGATGATGCTCCCCCCTCAGACATCTCCTACAGTCTTGTCCAAAAGAACTTTACGTTCTCAGACTTTTTTTTCAAGAACTTTTCTAAATCCAAAAGTAAAACTGACCGGGCCCAATACACTTCTTGTATCGTACGACGCTCCATTGCGCTTTGCTATATTTTTCAACTTCGATCTGGTCTCGAACAACTAGTTGTTTGCTTTTGGCACTTTGATCTTTTAGCAGCTATTTTTTACTAAAAGCTTTAAAAAAGTCATAACTCCAGTTGACATGATTGGATTTTTGTCATTTTTGTGTCATATAACATATTAAAATGTACTCTATTTTTCTAAATTGTGGGATTTTCTTGTGTGGTGTTTTTAATTTAGTAGTCTTTGCTTGCTGCATACATGCTTTACATATTGCCTCTGTTAAACCTGACAGCTTTTTGTGCCACGCTACCTGGAGTTAAGCATAGGCTAACATTGTGACTTCTTGTGGTTGAGTCTACAAGGGATTGTGGCTGTTGCTTGACCAGGGCTCACAACCCAGTCAACCAACAACGCAATTTCTATCACCTACCAGAAGCGAAGGGGTGATTATTCTTGTTGGGTAGGTGTTAGAGATGGTATAGATGATTTTTAAAAACATTTGAATGGCTCTGTTGGCCAAGGATTAGCCTCTAAACAAGTGGTGGCAGTGACCTTGAAAAGCTGCTTGAATTTTATGGTTGGGGTTGCTTGCAGACGGATAGGTAGGTATTTTGAGAGGAAGACCCTGAGGTGAGAGAGAATTTTTCAACTTGCTCTTGAAGTAGGCTTCCAGGTCTTTGACTTGTGAGGAGAAGTGTTCCGCCGGTGCATCACTGAGGTATAGAGTGGTGCTGATATCTGATCATATCATTGGTCTAATTTTCCATTGTTGTTTAAGAGTAATAACTTCAAAATTCAGAGTCTTTGGCGCTCAGTGGAACCAGCCCTTTTTTGGTCAATGATGAAGTTCTGAAGAAGACTGGAATGGATCAGTTTGTTAAAGACTTAATTGAGTCAGTGGTACAATTTTTGGATCTCCACAATGGAGTTAATAGTTACTGAGTTAACTAAATGAGAGTGTAGAGCACAACATGATATTTCTTCCTTTGCCTTTGTTGGGTCTGAAGAGAAGGTTTAAGTTGGAGCTGGGTTGCTCGGATGATGGACTTGTTTTCTATCAAAGTGTTGTGTACTGATGGTGTGATATATGCACCAAGTGTATCGGACATTGAATCAAAGCCAGCTAGTTGATGTGTTTGGTGTGGAGGGCTTCTCAACTCAGAAAATTGTATCTTAATTGAGACAGATCTGGTTTGCTGAACCCAATATACATATCTTCCAAAATACTGTGGTTGTTGTGGACAATGATGATTTCAGTAATTCAGCTGAGGAAGGCATCTATTAATGCATGGCTTTTCAGAGGTGGTTTGAAGAAGAGATTGAATGAGCATTAATAGTCTGGGGAAGGTTAGTAGCAGGTGAACAGAGATTCACATTCTCCAGTGTTAAAGTATTGGTACATTGTGGTTAGTAAGGAGTCCCGTAAGGAGCGTGCTATTCTTGTGTGTTAGAAATGGGGTCCTTGGTTGGCAGTCACGTTATCCTCTGTCCAAGCAAGGACACTCAGTCTAGTCAGGGTAAGTCATACACAATCCAAATTATCCTGTGCCGCCCACCCTCTAGTAGCTTGGCACTGAGCAGTCAGGCTAAACCTAGAAGGCAATGTGTAAAGTATTTGTGCAATACATCATACAATACCACAATAAAACACCACAAAAATACACCACACAGTGCTCAGAAAAATATATAATATTTATCTGGCTAAATGCAGGTCAAAACAAATAAAGATGAAATAAGCAAATGTAGGGATATCACTGAAAGTGATATCAAGTGTTTTAGAGTTAAAATATTACTGTAAAAGCAATAAAAAGTGTCTTAAGTTCTCCTAGAAACAACAAGTGTCTCTTGTAGGGCAAAGTACCTGGTTTGCGTTGAAAAATCCTTGCAAGGGACCGCAGAGGAGAAGGTGTGTGGAAAACAGTGAGTGTGCGTTGGTTTCGCCCCTCCGCACACGGACTCGCTTAGTTATTTTCCACGCGGGGAAGACGTGCGTCGATATTTGGTGCGCGGACTCGGATCCTCTTCAGGTTGCAGGGTTTTCAGACACCCTGGGGACGATGCGTGGAATCCTGGGCTTGCAGAGCAAAGTCACAGGGGCTGCGTTTATTCCGGTAGGCGATGCGTGGAATTTTCTTCTGAACGGCAGGCACTGTGCCGATTCCTCTCAGGAAGTTGTGCAGTGTCGTTCTGAGTCGGCTTGCGTTGATCCAGGAGGGCTGTGCGTTGAAGTTCCAGTCATGCCGCAGGTGCTGCGTCGATCTTCTGCCACGAAGTCAGGGCTGCTCCATTCTGGTCTTGGCGTGCGGGGAATTTTTCACCGCAAGCAGGCTGTGCGTCGTTCTTGGCAGGTGGTGCGTTTAATTTTTGACACACAGGGATTTCAGCTGCAGGAGAGAAGTCTCTTTGGTCTTGAGACTTCAGGGAATAGGAGGCAAGCTCTATCCAAGCCCTTGAAGAGCACTTCTGCAGCACAGCAAGAGAGCAGCAAGACAGCAGGGCAACAGCAGGGCAGCAGTCCTCTTCAGAAAGCAGTCGGGTGAGTCCTTTGGGCAGCCAGGCAGTTCTTCTTGTCAGGGTGCAGGTTCTGGTTCAGGTTTCTTCTCCAGGAAGTGTCTAAGGTGGTAGGGCAGAGGCCCTGTTTTTATACCCAAATGTGCCTTTGAAGTGGGGGAGGCTTCAAAGAGTGGCTTAGAAGTGCACCAGGTCCCCTTTCATTTCAATCCTGTCTGCCAGGGTCCCAGTAGGGAGTGTGGCAGTCCTTTGTGTGAGAGCAGGCCCTCCACCCACCCAGCCCAGGAAGACGCCTTCAAAATGCAGATGTATGCAAGTGAGGCTGAGTATCCTGTGTTTGGGGTGTGTCTGAGTGATGGCACAAGGAGCTGTTAACTAAACCCAGCCAGACGTGGATTGTAAGGCACAGAAAGATTTGAGTGCAGAGGAAAACATTAGGTGATGGTTGGAGGAAGGTAGGAAGTAGCAAGAAACACGTTTGCGAGATAGTGGGAATTGACAGATTGAAATGAATGAATGAAGTGATGCCGTGGTAAAGGTTGGTGTAGTTAGGGTGGTAGGAAGGGCTGGGGAAGGAGAACGTTATGGGAAGAGAGAGAGCAAGCTAAGAGGGTGACAGATGAGGCTTTGAGGAGACCTCAGAATAAGAGGAGTATGTTGGGGTTTTTATTTTTGGTACGCAAACTGCAAAAAATAATATTGTGAAGATTGAAGGTGTTCGTGTCTTGAGAATGACCTATTTGGAAGTGCAAAAGTTGTTAATATGCAATGTAAAATACTCAGAGTTCATTTCCTGATGACTGTGCTTCTATCACCAACTAACATAAGAGTCAATGGAGACCACCTAGGATCAGTGGCGTGGATCCCAATGGAATGTGTGGCTTTCAGAAACCATAAAGTGTAACAGAGGTTTATGGAAGATACCCAGAATCAGCAGAGAAACAAACCTCTTCAGGGTTTAACTTCCAAATACAACCGAAAATGAATGAGTGACTCACTAGAAGGTGCAGCTTCCATAAATGAACATGTTTGCAGAACATCTCTGGGCTGGCTATGTGTGCTTCTATAAACATCAGTAATATTAAGAACATTAGAGTACAAACCAAAAGGTTGCAAAAATACCACAGAAATATATGCGGTCTATCCTGATGTGGCAAAGGTGCAACTCCCTGAAAGGTGTAGCTTCCAAATACAACCAATAATATTAGGAGTCTATAAGTCAACACAGTAAGAGTGGAGGTGCGACCGAGTGGAAGGTTCATCTTCCTAAACCACACAAGCAATAGAAATACATTCGGTCCACTCTGAGCAGTGGAAGTTTAACTGTTTGGAAGGGATAGCTACCAAAAACAATTAGTTGGATTAAATGTCAGTGGTGTTGGAAGCTTAGCTTTCAGACACCACCCAATGAACCAAAATGCATTCAGGGAAAAGGA
This sequence comes from Pleurodeles waltl, assembly GCF_031143425.1. Taxonomy (NCBI): domain Eukaryota; kingdom Metazoa; phylum Chordata; class Amphibia; order Caudata; family Salamandridae; genus Pleurodeles; species Pleurodeles waltl. The sequence continues at coordinate 1,080,765,122 of NC_090437.1, read as the reverse complement.
TACCTGTTACTGATAAAGTCTGAGGTTTCTTCTGCCCCAGGAGTGAAAGTATGTCTGCTCCATACAGGTAGCTTCGGCGACAAGGGTCCGGACTTTTAACCCTAATCTCTGTGCTTTCACTTTGCTTCTGTAGCAGTGAGAAATACAAAAACACAGAGTTCAGTGTCTATGTGTTTTTATTTGCTCTTGTGACGAGGCCCTGGTTGCCTGACAAAGGCATGGAAACAACCTAAGATTCTGAGGTGTGGGCAGGGTCAGGTGCATACAGCAGGGGAATGCTGTGAAGCTTACTTTTCTCAGGTATTCTGTTGGCAGCATGGTGCCCAAGTGAAATTTCAGTAGCAGAGAGATCCAGTTTATCTGCCACTGCAGAACCCTACTGTTTGGGGGCAGCAAGCAGAGTTGTTCTTATGGTGTGGCTGCAGATGCTGTTACTTTGCTGGATTCATCAAAGCGCTGAAGCCAGGGAGCTGGCATTCATAGCAGGTGTGATGCACTGGGGTGAGTTATAAATATCTGTTGCCATGTGTATGAGGGGGGCATCCATGGGTTAAAGCTGCAATACTGGGAGCTGTGTGTGGGCCAGAATATGAAGTCCTGATGCCACTCACTGAAGCAGCATCTGGCCAAAACTGCAGCCCGTGGAGCTGTGGAGTACCTTCGTAGCCACCTGCCAGTGTTGTGCCAAGTGGGAGGTCTCTCAGGAGAAGGGCTGATAGAGAAAATGGAACTCAGAAGTGGGATTATGACTGGTCATTGCTTCATGCAGTGCAGAAAGGGGATTGATGGATGTTAACATGGCTCAGTGTGCTATAGTAGATGTTTGTGGGTGGTGATATGAATTTGTGTGCTGTGTTAGAGCTTTGTAGGCTGACTAATTATACTTCCATGCTGGACTATGAAGATATGATGACACTCACCCTCTGGGTTACTCTTCTGTCCCAGGAGCAAGGTGGTAGTTTGATTTCTCTTAGGTTGTGGAGTAATTTGTTTTTTCTATCCCTCACCAGCAGGTTTTGCTGGCAGCGATGGAGAAAAAGAAAAGGACATCAAATCATCCATCCTAAATAGGGTGGTGGGTATAATGTCCTTCGTCTTACGGCCCCTACTACAGCAGGCCTCTGAGGATGCTTTCCATTGATTGAGCCAATGGGGCTCCATCGGGTGAAAGCTTAAGGTCTTGTCTGCCTCTAAATGTGGCATGTGGTCTGAGAGTTTGGCGGACAGGCTACTCTGTCACTTTTGTGACACAGTGGTATGTCTACCGAACACCAAAGCTTTATGATTTTTCATGAGATGAATCACTGGTTTCTGTTTAAATGAGCAGAGAACAGTTACAGAATTCAAGATGTCTAAAGGGGTGTGAGATGAATGTTTTTAAGGGATGGTAGACTCAATAGGGAAGTCTGATCTGCAGCTGCTGAGAATCAGATGAAGCATAGGTGGAGTAAAGTGATCAAATCCTCTTCATAGAGAAGTTACTGTGGTGTCAAGTTGAGTTTGGGAGAGGACAAACTCATTGGAAATGAAGTTTTGAATAGCTTCCATTTTAGAATTGTTTGCAAAAAGATTATAAAGGAGGGTCCAATTAAGTAAAGCATGAGGTAGAAGATTGTTCAGCCATGATCTTATAGCTGTTTTGTTTAATATGAGTATCCTGGGTTCAGAGTAGTGTTGTTAGCGAATTAAGCAAATTGATTGTTTGTATAATATCTAGGAGTTATTATATTTTCTCTTTTGTTTCAGGTCATGTCACCAGCAGGATTCAGCTATGTTCATGGCATGACTTAGTTAAAAAAGATATTATTCTATGAAGGACAGGCTTTAGCACAAGTCTTCAAGGATCCCAGTAGGATGGGAAACAGTGAATGACGTGTCAATTAGATCTAGACACAGTATTGGTCATTTCTTTACAGAAGGATCATTTTGAGATGGTCTAGATTAATTAGAAGAGACAAGCAAGGGGTGGATGGATTTGGGGAGATTTACCTCCAATTATGAGAGAGTTTGTGAACATAAGTTGTAGTGTAAGAGGCTACAGAAAGGGAAGTTAAAATAGTGACAAGGCGATAGTCTGACCATCCAAATGGGGCAGAGTCCAGGGCAAAAACAGTATTTTTAGATGGTCTCTATAGAGAAAGTAAATAAACTGCAATGTAAGTGGTGTAATTGAATGTTTGTCATTCTATCTCTCTCGCTCTCTCTCTCTCTCTATATATATATATATTGAGAGAGAGCGGGAGAGAGTTAAGTATAGAAAATCTGTACATACTTACCTGTTGATGTTTTGGGTTTTGATAACTGGGTCACGATATCTCGACTATTCAATATTTCTGCTTTGATATTCAAAGCCCACAATGGATAGAGAAGAGACTGGGAATGTCCACAAATGTACATGTTTATGGGTATTGCCAAACCTTACCAGGCAAATCACGTCATGGAACGCCCTTTTCTCACCTTGGGAGTAGGATTAGCAAGTGTGAATTTCTCTGCCTTGTGGTGGAGACATTTGTACATGTAATTGGGTTTACAACTGCCAGGAATTCCTTTTGTGAATTTCTTGGGCCTTTTCAGGTGACCTTTTTCTTTTATTACTCATTTTATGTTTTTGTAATAAATCTACCTTTTTGCATGGTTACCCCACATTTGTTTGTCTTATTCTAGACCCTATTGTTGCTGTTATTGTGATTTTGTGCACTATGGCACTGCAATTTAGTGGCACAGTGTGTACACTGGCCCTAATTTGGTATGGGTAAAATTGGTTTCACCCAGTTTGTCTCTTTAACTTTCCATTAAGACCATAGAAGAAGGCACAGGAAATGTACCAATAGCACAGGAGTGAAATATTTTATGTGGGTTGCAGTGTGTAAATTAATAAATCATCCTGAAAATGTGCCTTGTAATCCCATATTGCAAGATGCCCAATATATAAATAAAGAAGTGGCACTTTAGATATTTAAAAATTATGTCCTTGTGATTGTGAGGACTCATACCGGGTCGTACTTTATGCCCTTTGCCAACTTCCCCAAGGACGTGTTGTTAGCCATGTGAACCACACTAGTCCTGTCCTTTGTGGTTATGCGTGAGGCCCCCCTTGTGGTTATACTTGACCTGATTGTGCCCCAGCCTTGTGGTTATATACAACAGCTGGTCTCAGGAAGCAGGTTTGTAATAAACCACGTGCCCTGTTATTTAGCTCTCGCAGCACTAAAAGAATCATGTGAGCGAGAGTAAAGGAATCATGTGATCAGGCAGCTATTTTGAGGCCGAACAAGTATAAAAACCATGCCCCGATTGAAAAAAGCTGCTTCGCTTCATTACCACTAGAGGAGCAGCATCAGAAGTTCTATCCAACCACTTATCTTTCTGGTGCAACTTTCATCTGTGGCTTCTACTGGTACCTCAACGACACTCCTCTTTCAAGCTTCACTGGTAAGCCTCCCCAGTATTGCAGAAATGCAAACAACAATGAGGTGAGATACTTTGTTAAAATTGCAGGCACGGCTGCACCCAAACAGTAACTTTATTTTAGACTCATGCTCACTGTGCCCAAAGGACAAGTTTATTTCAGATTCCTGCTCACCTTGTCCAAAGTGTTACTCTATATAGACTCTTGTGCAACACGCCCATAGTGCTACATTATTTCAGACTCACGCTCTGCATGCAACATTATCAAGGCCTTCCCCTTCCTGCAACTTTGTTTTAAATATGAAGTGTTGTTCACTTTATAGAATATTAGAGGGTTCCATCGCTGTAACATTGACAAAAAACAAATTCTTGACCTGTAAGGATTACAAACTACAAAAAAGCCCCAAGATCAATATAAGTTGGGAGTAACAGCGATTGTGTAAACAACAATCCCCATAACAACTCCCAGGAACTGTGAGTGATGCATCATTTTATGCTTGTGGAGGGGTCAAAACAGCAGTACACTGGTATAGATGACTAAAGTAGGGTGATTGCTGTTTACCACTGAAATAATTGAGAAATGTTCATTATGTTTTGTAACAGAAGAATAATCCCGTTCCTTCCACCATGGCTCCTGGCAAGACTAGAGTGGGATTGGTAACTCACTCCATGCATTCCCTACAGAAGAGAAAAGGCCAGTCTAGACAAGAAGGCAGCTTCTTATCTCTCTATGTCTCTCAATCCAACCCCTCTTCCCCTTTGAGATTCCTGCCAACATTAATGCATACCTTAATGCTCATTGAGAACAGTTTCAAGGGGGTGAGAATGGATCTTCATCTCTGCAGAAGACCTAGGTTGCAGGTGAGTGGCATTTCTGTCAACGGTCACTGAACTGATAAAACACTATTTCACTGTGTGGGTTCAGTTACCATTTTCAATACGATAGGCCGAGCTGGAAATTAATTCAGTGTTTCTATTGTGCAAGCTTGGAAAACGGCAGTAAAGTAATTCAAAGTTATTTCCTGCATACTTGTCAATGTCTGATTAATAGTTAAACCAAATTTGTGATACTCTTTCTTACAAGTTAACTTTTAAAATATTTACTTAATGCTGCCTGAGCCAGAACTGGCTTAAAACCAATTTTGCCATTCACCACACCTCCAGAACTAGTATACATATTCTTGGATGGAGATGTTAACAACCCTGGCTCAAAAGGCAATAGCCTGCCTTTGAGCTCAGGAAGGACAGTGTAGTGTTAACCGATGATCACTTAGCATCTTGATGTGGACAGGAACAGCTAGAAGTACAAAGAACAGCAGTAGGATTACCTCTTTTGACTTGAAGGTGCCAGGGTCTGCTCCTCCTATTCCCCCACATTGCCATAGACAGCCAGTCTCGAGTCACAGTATGGAAGAGAACCAGTTTGAACCCTGTTAGGTAGAAGGAATCTAATCTAAATAGTGGAGAGACTATGGACCTCAAGACAGGCCTACCTGGTGCAGAAGAGGCCTGCAATATAGAATCAGGGCCCTGTGTAGTTGTACAGCAAGGCAAAGAAGAAGTGCTCCAAAAGGAAGTAGAGGGCTGCAAGAGAATGGTGGGAGAATTTATCCAATCACTGGCTAGGGTAAGAATACATCTAAGACCTTGGCTGCCACCTTCTCTGATTATTCCTGGAGCTTTGAAGACTCCACCTGAAGATGAAGGCCCTGCTGGAAGAACAAAGGCTCCTTAATGCTAACTCTTGTTAGAGATACAAATATTCAATTGAGTGCTCAAGATCTCTTGACTCCTGCTGACAAATTGGAATTGGAAATGCTCTCTGTTAGACCTGACATCCCTGGCATGGTTTCCCTGCCTTTATGCCTCTGCTCTCTGTGTTTTTGACTGTGTGCTGGACTTTGGGTTTGCTGGTTTTTGGTACCAGGGGCACTTTACCACTGCTGAACAGTGCTAAAGTGAAAGTTGTCCCTGTATAAATTGTGATTATGATGGGTTATCCCTGATTGGCATATTTCATTTACTAGTATGTTCCTAGTAAAGTGCACTAGAGGTGGCCAGGGCATGTTAATCAAATGTTGCTAGTGGGCCTGCAGCACAGATTGTGCCACCCACATGAGTAGCCCTGTAAACATGTCTCAGACCTGCCACTGCAGGGAGCAGATAGAGATGTGGAGTTTGGAGTCTCTGAACTCACAACTTAAAAATACATCTTTTGGTAGAGTTAGTTATTAGAAAGTGGCCATTGTCTTGCTTAACCATTCTGTGCCTCTGCCTTCATGTTGAATCCACATCTTGGTGAGTCTGACAATTAGGCTGTGAATTCTCTCTAGACAGTGACACAAGGGAGCTGAGGAGTGTCCTGCATATGTTGATGAGTCTCCTGGGCTAAAGTGGGGAGGGTGGAGCTGACACTTACACCTGAAAGGGCTGTGCTTTTCCTCACACAATGTGGTCTCCAACTCCCTGGTGTGTGTCTGGGGCCAGGCCTGGGCAAGGCAGGACTTTCCTTTGAAGTTTGCCTACTTCGAAGGCAGAAATTAGTATAAGAAGTGGACCCAAAACCACAGACTTTTAGAATACTTCTAGATCAAGAGGAACCTCTGCCAAGGAGAAGAGCTGAAAAGCTGGAGGAAGAGTACTGTCCCTTTGCGGTGTGTGCTTTGCTGGGTTTGCCTGCAGTTGCTGCTTCTGCCTTAAAGAGAACAAAGACTGGACTTTGCTGAGTATTCTGCTTGCGAAGATTCTCTAAGGGGTTGGACTGAGCTTGTCTCCTGTTCTGAAGTCTCAGGGGCTTCACAGACCTAATCTGCCAGCACCTGGGATCTCTTGCTGAGACCCCTACTTTGCCAAGTGGTGCCACATCCAGTCCCTGGGCCCTTGAAAGGAAAAGCTGGTGAACCCAAGGCGAAAATCCACGCACCGGAGCATAGCAGCAGAAAAAGCTGCAAAAATCGATGCATCGCTGGTAAAATTGACGCATCGTCATCTCATCGCAGATTCATCATTGCTGTGCATCCAGATTTTCCATGTATCGTCCATCAGCATCAAAACCTGCAACATCACCGTGCAGACCTGAGGCTGCTTGCCCAGAAATCAATCCCTGCTCGGAAAGAATTGACACATCGCTTGCCCGGCAGAGAAAGAATCGAGGCACTGCTTTACTTGCGAGTAAAAAATTGACACATCACTTGCTTTTATTTTTGACACATACCAGGTACTTTGTGCTAAAACAACTCATCTATTGTTTCTATGGATTAAGACTATTTTTACTTTAAAAATGCATAGCTTTGCTTGTGTATGTTGGATGTTTGTTGTTTTGGTATTGTTTGATTTAGATGAATATTGGCTATTTGTCTAAACTGGTGTTGAGTCCTTTTGTGGTGTTTTCACTGTGTTACTGTGTGTGTTGGTACAAATATTTAACACATTGCCTCTTAGCTAAACCTGACTGCTTGTGCCAAGCTACCAAGGGGGTAAGAAGGGGTTATCCTAGGTGTGTAATTCCATACCCTGACTAGAGTGAGGGACCCTGCTTGGACAGAGTGCTAACTGACTGCCAATCAGAGACCCCCATTTATAACACTCTCCAATGATCAAGTGGTTGGTCTCATGTTTGTCTGTTTCAGAGACACAAAAAGCAGGATTCATTAAATCAAGATGGTCCAGCACATCACAGAGGGCTGTATCCTGCAGGAAACATGGCTAGAGATAGAGTTGGGGCCATTAAGCCTTTGTTGAGAAGCTAATAGCTCAAAGACTAACCAAAAGGACCTTTCCCAGTATCTGGAGATAAATGGTGCATAGTAATTTGGGGTGGTCAGGATAACCAAGCTAGTCCTTCTCTGAGCATTTTGCTGAACTCAAAACAGGTTCAACTGGACCTCGTGGTAAATGTGTTGTGTCTTGTTTAGCCCTGCCCTGATACAGCTTCCAGCCTCAGACATCTGGATGATTTTTACTCCAAAAACTATTACTAGGTCTGTAAGTGAAACCTTTGGCCAGGATGAGGCATCAAATCTATCTAGCCTCAGAAGCACTCTTGGCAGCCACAAAATCCAGCTTTCTCCTGCTCAGTGCTATTTGTGCCAAAATCAGTGGTTTCAACAATGTATCTGACTTCAAGGGGCAATCGCTGCCCACAGCCTTGGATCTGGCATCACTTGAAGATTTCAACTTCCATTTCAGGGGCTAAGGACCAATTGAGTAATTGGTGGAGGGAATAATCCATCACAAATGTGACAGTTATCCCGTCCTCCTTATTATAATCTCCACAGGATATCATGGTATCACAATAAGAAGGACAGGATAATCATCCCGTTTCTGATGGAATATTCCCCTCTGCCAAGACCTAAATCAGGCCCTAAGTCCGAAGGTAGCAACTTTGAAAGGGATGACCCGCTCTGGTGTCTTTGACCTTCACTCAGTCTCGGACGGCCTGAAATAACAGAAAACTGTTGTTTTTAAATGTTGCTTTATGTTTCCTGGGCACTTTTAGCCTTATAAATTAAAAATACGTAGCTCTGGTTCAACCTAACCTATTTTAATGATCTTAATGTCTTTTTGCTCATTAATATTTTCTCTCTTTTTGTAAATTGGTCTGGAAAGTGTATTGTGTTGTTTACTGTGAAATTTTTTGTAAAGCTTGAACGTAACACACTTCTGAGGAATACCTACTGCTTGTGCAATATATACCAGGCGCTGAGCTGAGATTCTCTCATTACTGTGTTTTGTCCTAAATAGATTGTGTATAGTAAGATGGAAAAAACCTCCCACAACCAAAGTTGTAACCCAATATCTGGCAATTGTGGTGCAGTGAGTGCTGAATCTTATTTGTCCATGTGTTGCTGAAAACCTAGGTGCAGATTTACCAACAAACCTTGCAATGAAGCAAGACAACTTGCTGCCCTGCATTGCGTGATATGGAGAGGTCAGGAATGTACCTTATCTACTAAGAAATGGTGCATTCCTGCTTTCTATCCGTAGGCTAGCGCCAAGGCAGTAATCCTTGTACATAGGTGCAAGGGTGCCTGTGCTACAACCAGGATTGTTTTGGTGCAGGAATGGATCAGAGGGAGGGGGAGGAATGAAAGCAGCACTATGACAAGTGTGACTTAACCAGGTGTAGATAATTGATGGAGGATTGAATTGATGATTGTATTATTAAATTTCAAGTCCCTTCCTGCGCATAAACAATCATCCCTGCAAAGGTGCCTGCGCACAAGAAACTACAGAGATGCGTTGTATTTCGGCAAATACAACACATCACTGGAATTTCAAACTGACGCCCCTAGTTTCATTTTGTTTCTCCAATTTTTATGACTAGCAGTATGCAACACGTTTATGTCACACCAATGATTTTCACTTTGATCAGTGTTCAAGGGTATTTCTCAGTCCTCTGAGCATTGATCCAAGCAGGAGGGGTACAGATGGAAATAGGACATTGCCCCATTCCAGCAGTAATTCTTCCTAGTGTGTCCCAGTTTGGGGATTGCCGCAGGACAGCACTCCAAAGCAGGGAATCAATACACTAGCATTAAGGATTTTGTATTGAGGTGGAGCACTTTCTTCCCCTTCAAAGAAAGAAAAAAGGGATTTTTGCCTTTCAGGGGTGACTTAGCTCCCATAGCTCCCATCTGCTCACCCCAGCTGAGGCTTGCATGGATCTCACTCATTTTCTTACCCAAAATGCTATAAAACCCTTACACTTTGGCTAAAGCCATGCAGAAATATAGGAAAATATCTAGAATTTGAAATTATCCACCCGATTCATACCAACCAGTGAATCCACACTTCTCCCAACTAAAACAGTACCTTTGCAGAGCATTCTTGGTTAGAAAAGACAGTGGGATCTATGCAACTCTCACAGCCCTGAACTACCCTGGATGTCTAGGTTTCAGAAACATCTGAGCCTGGTAGGTTTTCCATTGTGGGGGCTAACTCTAGGCCTAAATACTGTAGCTACCCACATTATCTAAATGAGTGAATTTTTAGGGCAATAAATGTTGCCTTTTAAGGCTTTTCTTGTTTGTTTGACCTTAAAAGCTGGGGAGAGGGTGATATTAGCACAGCAAACCTTCTACCATACCATTTTTGGAAAAAAAACATATGTTTTCTTGCACTTTTACCCATTTTTCTCTGACATGTGGGACAATAGGTTGAAAATGTAGCCTGGATACTTTTTTGGGACAAATTCTGATAGCTTAAGCGCAAATAGCCCCAAACATCAAAAATCTGAACTGAGAGTGAAAAAGACTCAGCAGAGAGAGTTTTAAAAAACAGCGTGCAAGGCCCAAGAAGAATGAACTGGATAACTTCATTCAAAATCCAGTCAAACATCCAAAGAACATTAGTGGTCATTACGTTTTTGCAGGATGCCCCACCGCCAACCGTGCCGACGGTCAATGAAAGACGCCATTGTTGGCGGGCGGCATCCAGCTGAATAATAACTCATGGAGCCTCACCACCTTTGATGGCGATGAGGGCTGCCAAGCGCCATACTGGCGGTCGGTGGCGGGGGTGGGTTCTGCTCCACCCTCACTGCCACGTCAGACCATACACCGCCACGCCTATAATGAAGTAGTTATAGGCGTGGCGGTGTATGGAGAGGCAGCGATGGTGGCAGAGCAGCACCCAGGGAGCCCATTCCCTCCTGAAGCAGTGCGACAGAAGAGGTGAGTGCTGCCATAGAGGGAAGGGGGAGGGGTCATGCGTGTGTGAGTGCATGGGGGTGTGCGTGAGTGTATGTGGGGGGATGTGTGTCTGAGTGCATGTATGCGTGTGTGCATGTAAGTGAATGGGTGCGTGTGGATGTGGGGGGTTGGGGTTTAGGGGGATCTGTATGTAGGGGTGGGGGATGGTGAGGGTCGGGTTGGAGGGACCTACATGGGGTTTTGGGGTGGAGGGTTGGGGGTTGGTTTTTGAAGTTTGGGGTGGGGGTGGGGGATGTTCTAGGTGTGTGGGGGGATGGGTAGGTGTAGTGGAAAGGGGGGAGGGGCCTTGTGAGTCACATACAGGTGACAGGAATGATTATTCCTGTCACCCGTATGCTTTCCGCCAGGGATTACCTGGCGAGGTAACTCTCCAGGGAATCCCTGGTGAAAATGGGATCATAATCCCACCTCTTGTCCGGCCTCCACCGCCAGGTCGAATGTGCCCACAGTCGGCCCGGTGGCCAAATCTGGCCAGGTGGTGGGTGATAGTGAACTGGCTGCTTTGTCCAGACAGCCATGTTCATAATGACCACCATTGTTTTCAACTCCATCCAATAGACGTACCATCTCAAAAAATACTTGCCTGCATGTCAAGGACCCCATCACATTAGATTGGTCTGATCAGCTGCTGATTCTATTTAGGCTTGTCTTGTCCCACTTGATAACTTTAGGCCAACATTAAAAAAGAGTTAGGCCCTCATTATGACATTGGTGGGAAATGCTGCTTACCGCCACGGTGATGGCTGCCAACATACCTCCACGGTGGCGAGTGTCCGTTTGCCATATTATGACACACACGCACCAATCCGACAGAATACTGCCCATACACAAATCTGCCAGCCCAAAGGTCAGTGAGGAAGTGGCAGTACCAACCCCCATACCGTTACGCCAACAGAACAACGGCCACCACATTGTGACCCACGAATCACCACAGTGGACATTCAACGGCAGTAAACAATTGGCGGTACACACCGCCACGCTCAGAATGGACACCCACATACAAAACAACACTACATTGGCCAATACTAAAAACACACACCTGACACTCATACTCACACCACACCCACACTACAAACCACACCCCCACAGTACCCACAACTCTTTACTAACAACAATTACTGCCAGGAGATTGACGTGAACAGCACAGAGACAACTAGACACACACACCACATACACCCATGCATCCCTCACGCACCCCACATCACACACACCATCACATTAATCAACACACTCTCACCAACACACGCCACACAACACCCATGTCCCCACAAAGGCACCCCTGTTTCCCTGATGAGGAGTTAAGGATAATGGTGGGGCAAATCGTCAGGGTAGAGCCACAGCTGCTTGGAGCACAGGTACAGCAGAAATCCATTGCAAGGAAGATGGAGCTATGGCAGAGAATCGTGGACAGGGTGAACGCAGTGGGACATCACCCAAGAACAAGGGACAACATCCGGAAGAGGTGGCATGACCTACGGGGGAAGGTACGTTCCATAGCAGCAAGGTACCAGCTCGCCATGCAGAGGACTGGCGGTGGATCCCCACCTCCTCCCCCACAGCTCATAGCATGGGAGGAGCATGTCTTGGCACTACTGCATCCTGAGGGACTCGCTGGAGTAGCCGGAGGACTGGACACTGGTAAGTCAACATTTACCACAATAAGTTGAGATACAAAGGAAGTTAATGCCATCATGCTACAGGCACACAGAATACATCAATAGTCAGAGGAATGGTCATTTTCATTTCTCACCTGTGTGTCATTGGAAGTATTGACGGATAGCTGATTTTATGTTGTCCTCATCCTCATCCTCTTTATCCTCACTGTCCTCAGGGTCTACTGCTGCCACAGGGGCATCTCCAGTCTCTTCCTCCTGCAGAAAGGGTGCATGTCGTCTGAGGGCTAGGTTGTGCAACATGCAGCACGCCACTACTATATGGCAGACCTTCCCGGGTGAGTAGCACAGGGATCCACCTGTCAGATGGAGGCACTTGAACCTGGCCTTCAGAAGGCCGAAGGTCCTCTCGATGACCCTTCTGGTTCGCCCATATGCCTCAATATAACATTCCTCTGCCCCTGTCCTGGCATTCCTCACAGGGGTTAGCAGCCACAATAGGTTTGGGGAGCCAGAGTCATCTGCAAGTATTGAGGGACAACATTTAGCCTCACACAATGCTATACGGATTACACCTGAAGGCATGCACCAACATACAGTGGGTGGGGACCATGGCTCCCCTATAAGCCACACCCTGTGCCTCTGTAGTTGGGCCATCACATTTGGGATGCTGCTATTCTTCATAACAAAGGTGCCATGCACCGACCCAGGATACTTAGCATTGAGATGGGAGATCTACTGGTCTGCCAGGCACACCATTTGCACATTCAGTGAGTGGAAACTCTTACGATTCCTGAACACCTGTTCATTCTGGCTGGGTGGGGGGGGGAGCTAGCACAATATGTGTTTTGTCATCCCCCCAATAATATTAGGGATGTTAGACCTGACAGCCTTAGGGTGGTCACCCCTAACTTTTTGCCTGCCTCCCTCCACTTTATAGATACTGTTTTTTCTGGTTTTAGGACTCTGCGCACTTTACCACTGCTAACCAGTGCTAAATGCATATGCTCTCTCCTTAAAACATGGTGACATTGGTTCATACCCAATTGGCTTATTTAATTTACTTTTAAGTCCCTAGTCAAGTGCACTACATGTGCTCGGGCCTGTAAATTAAATGCTACTAGTGGGCTGCAGCACTAGTTGTGCCACCCACATAATTAGCCCCCTAACCATGTTTCAGGCCTGCTTCTGCAGTGCATGTGTGTGCAGTTTCACTGCCACTTCGACAAGCCTTAAACTCTCCTTTTTCTACATATAAGTCACACCTAAGGTAGGCCCTAGGCATCCTGTAGAGCAGGGTGCTATTAAGGTAAAAGGCAGGACATGAACATGTGTGTTCTATATGTCCTGGTAGTGTAACACTCCTAAAATCATTCTACACTGCTGTGAGGCCTGCTCCTTTCATAGGATAGCATTGGGGCTACCCTCATATACTGCTTGAGTGGTAGATCCTGATCTGAAAGGAGTAGCCAGGTCATATTTAGTATGGCCAGAATGGTAGTTCAAAATCCTGCTTAACGGTGAAGTTGAATTTTATATTACTATTTTAGAAATGCTACTTTTAGAAAGTGAGCATTTCTCTACACTTAAATCCTTCTGTGCCTTCCAATCCACGTCTGGCTAGGTTTAGTTGACAGCTCCCTTGTGCATTCACGCAGACAAACCCCAAACACAGGATGCTCAGTCACACTTGCACACATCTGCATATTGAATGGGTCTTCCTGGGCTGGGACGGTGGCGGGCCGGACACTTACATGTCAAAGGACAGTAGCCTGCCCCAACACAAAGGACTGCCACACCCCCTACTGGGACCCTTGCAGATAGGATGGAACTGAAAGGGGACCTTGTGCACTTCTAAGCCACTCGTTGAAGTCTTCCCAATTTCAAATGCACATTTGGGTATTTAAGCAGGGTCTCTGACCCTACCAACTCAGACACTTCTGGGGAAGACACTCTACCTCACAGACACTTCCTGGAGAAGAGAACCTGAACCAGAACCTGCAACCTGCCAAGAACAACTGCCTGCCTGCCCAAAGGACCCACCTGACTGCTTTCTGTGAGGGCCTGCTGCCTTGCTGTTGCCCTGCTGCATAGCTGCTCTCTGGGTGTGGTGAGAAGTGCTCACCAAGGGCTTGGATAGAGCTTGCCTCCTGTTCCCTGAAGTCTCAGGACCAAAAAGACTTCAGGTCTGCAAGAAGAACTCCCTGTGTGGTGAAAATCGATGCACAGCCTGTGAGAAATGACGCACAGCCTGCAATGCAATTAAAAATTAATCGCACACCGAACTGGAACAACGCAGCCCGACTTCGCAATGAGAAGATTGACGCAGCGCCAGCGTAGCGACCGGAAATTTGACGCACGGCCCGCTGGATCGACGCACAGCCGAGCCAGAACAATGAAGCCCAACTTCCAGAGAGGAATCGATGCAGCACCTGCAGTGGGGTAGAAATTTCCATGCAACACCACCGGATCGACGCAGCCCCTATGACTTCGTCCTGTCAGCACCGTATTTCAACACATCGTCCCCACGGCATCCAAAAACCCCTGCAACCAGAAGAGGATCCAGGACGGAGCACCGGAAATTGACGCAAAGCCTTCCCCGCGTGAAAAATAAATGACACATCGGCGAGTGCGTCCCGAGAAATTGACGCACACCTTCCTGTTTTCCACGCATCTCCTCCTCTGTGGTTCTTTGCGGAGATTTTGAACGCAAACCAGGTACTTTGTGCTTGTAAGAGACATTTGTTGCTTTTAAGACACTAAGGACACTTTATATCATTTTTACAATGATATTTCAAAATATACTTGATGCATCTTAATTGTTTTGGCCTGCATTTTACCAGATAGATATATTATTCTAAACACTGTGTGGTGTATTTTTGTGGTGTTCTACTGTGTTATTGCATGAGTTATTGCACAAATACTTTACAGATTGCCTTCTAAGTTAAGCCTGACTGCTCAGTGCCAAGCTACCAGAGGGTGGCACAGGATCATTTGGATTGAGTGTGACTTACCCCGACTAGAGTGAGAGTTCTTGCTTGGACAGGGGGTAACCAGACTGCCAACCAAAGACTCCATTTCTAACAGGGGATATGTCCCATTGCATAGAATCCGGCCTTCACTATGGCCAAATCTTCCACCTGGGGAAAAGAAATGTAGCTGCACGTGTGTTTTACCAGGGCAGACAAAAATCTTGCCAGCACGATTGAGAACATTAGCTGTGACATTTCTGCTGCCAAGCACACTGTCACTTGGAAAGAACCTATTGCCAGGAAATGGAGCACTGATAGCACTGATAGCACAAAATAGGGGATCCCAGTGGGATGACGGATAGCAGATATCAGGTCTGGCACCAATTAGGCACACAGCTCAGTTATTGTGGCCCTGTCCAGTCTATAAGTGAGCATAATGGGCCTGTCTTCCAGTGTAGCCAAGTCCACAAGGAGTCTGTACACGGGGGTATGTCTCCTCCTCCTATTCATCTGCATCGGTGGGTATCTAAGGGACACAAGAGTGAGTAGGCTGTCACAAATTGAACAATGGAACCACAACTTCAGTGTACATAGTGCATGCATGTGATGGGACAGTGGAAATGGCGAGGTATGTGCTAATCTAGGCTGTGACGCAGTTAAGGTTGATATAACCGTTGTCCACCACCATGAAATGGTGACCGCCTGTCCTGTATCTTGGGACAGGTGGAAGTGAGGCAACTCCGCCGACGTTGGGCATCGTGGAGGAAGGCGGTCTTGCACCGCTGTGCAATTCCGCATTGGATAATATGGGGGTCTATGGAGTACAGTGGCCAATGGGGATCAGCGCCAGTGGTGACAGTGTACACCGCCGTGGACGTGACCGCCATTTTCTATCTGATTCCTCACTTGTTTCCTGACCTTCAACAGGAGAACACCGACACTGCGTGTGCTGCTGTGACTTGTGTCTGGAGCCAACCATGGCGCGTGTGACCGGGGAAAGGGCCCCTGCCTTCACGTCGGAGGAGTTGGAGCGATTGGTGGATGGGGTCCTACCTCAGTACTGACTGCTGTTTGGGCCTCCAGACCAACAGGTGAGTACACTTTGGGCACAATGCATGTGGGAAGGATGCATGGAGATGTGGGTGCAAGCATCGTGTCATCAGGGGGAATCTCTTGTGGTGGTGTACATGGTGTGCGCTGGGCGATGTGTGTGCCAATGGTGATGGAAACGGGATTGGTGGGCTATATGTGTTAAAAGCTGGATTGTATGGTTAATGGTGTTCTCCTGTCTGTATTACCTCTGCAGGTCAGCGCCCATCAAAATAAGGGATTTTGGCGTGCCATCGCCAAGGACGTGCGGACCCTGAGGGTCTATGGCAGGTGGAGCACCCACTGTTGGAAACGGTGGGAGGATCTGAGATGCTGGGCAGGGAAGACCGTGGAGACCCAGCTGGGCATAGCGTCCCAACGAGGAAGGGGTGCCCATTGGAGCTTGACCCCCCTGATGGCCCCCATACTGGCAGTGGCCTACCCAGAGCTGGATGGGTGCTTGAGGGAATCACAGCAGCCACAAGGGGGTGAGTACAGTGGGCATTATTAAAAGATTGGGCAGGTGGCATGGGATCCGGGTGGTGGATGTGAGTTAGTGGGTGCCCCTAAGGCCAGGCCAGACATTGCTTCTTGATCCAACTGTAGGGTAATGGGTTTATGGCAAATGCAGGTAACCTAGCTTGTTAGCATTCTATGTCAGTCAGGGTATGTGGGTCCCAGGAGGGGTGAAGTTGGAGGTGTGTGGCCCTCATCTTGCCATGGCATCTAGCCAAATCACTGGCAGTGCAATGCATAGTGCTCAAGCCTGATCCCTGTGTGTGACGGTGCAGTGAATGCCAACTGTGGTGTTGGTGCAGTAATTGACACAGAGTTTCCTTTTTTCTTCACCCCCTTTTTTCTTCTGTCATCCTGTCCATGTGTGCATTAGCATCATCTGGGGGAGGAGCAGGGGCACTGGCAACAGAGGGAGCTGCATCCCACAGAACCCAGGAGGCAGAGTTCACTGACACGGGGAGAACCAGTGGGACGGAGGACGAGGGGAGCACAACCTTGGAGACAGTAGGTGACAACACAGACTCAGATACTTCCTCCGATGGAAGCTCCCTGGTGGTTGTGGACACCCTTGTGACCACTTCAGCTGCAGGTACAGCCGCCCCGTGCCAGCACCGCCCTCCCAGTAGCCCCTAAGGCGAGTTTCCCATGCCCACTCACCCAGAAGGGTGGGCATCTCCTCTGCCCCAGGCACCTCAGGCACTGGCCTCAGTGAGCCATGCTGCCCTGAGTGAGGAGGCTATGGACCTCCTGAGATCCATCTCTGTAGAGCAGTCAACCATTGTGAATGCCATCTATGGCTGGCATCCTAGATGCAGCAATGCAATGCATTTCTGGAGGGCATTCTCAGTGGATTGGCGGCCCAACAGAGATCGATTCAGGCTCTGGCCTCCTCTCTGATGGCAGCCATTGTCCCTGTTTCTACCGTCCCTCCTCTAACTACCACTTCCCAGTCCCAGTCTTCTCAACCCCAACCCATCCTATGCACACATACAGACAAGCATGCACATAAGACAACACCCAGGAGTGGCACAGTCAAACACAGGCACCACACTTCATCCCACAAGCACTCAGGCAAACACTAGACATTTGCAGACACAACCACATCCACTGCCTCCATTGTTTGCCCCTCCACCTCCTCCTCCACCTCCCTCACAGTCACATCTATACTCATACCTGCATGCACTATATCAACATCCACCAACAACATCACCATACCAAGCAACACACACACCTCACTAGCAGACACCTCCACAACATCCATGCACGCGTCCCCTGTGTCCTCTCCCACCTTGTCTGTCCCCCTCCTAAAGGACACAAACGCAAGCACTCACACACCCGACAGCCATCCACCTCACATCAGCAAACTGCCCATGCACCCAAATCCAGCAGACATACACCTCCTACAACCACTCTCTCAACTTGCACTCCCATCCCTCCTCCCTCCTCCCGCCCCAGCGTCCCTAAGAAGCTTTTCGTTGACCAACTTGACCTCTTCCCTCCCCCCCTTATCCTGCCCATAAGAGCAGGATTCCAAAGACCCAGACCAGCACCTCATCCAAACAGTTCACGTGGACAGTGGTGGCACCACCTAGTTTTGGTAGCAAGTCAGTGAAGGATCCCACTCCATCAGCCAAGAAGGTTAAGGATCCCACACCTCCTGCCATGAAGGGGAAGGAGTCTGCACCTCCTGCCATGAAGGGGAAGAAGCCCTTGACTCCGGCCCGGAAGGCTAAGGAACACACACAACCTGCCATGAAGGGGAAGAAGCCCTCGACTCCAGCGGAGGCTGTCAGGGTGACACCTCCACCACCTCCAGTGGTCACAGGGCCCCCACCACCAGCTGAGGAAGTTCATCCCTCACCAGTAGAAGAGGCTGCCCAGGAGGCACCTTCACCTTCCACCACAGTTCAGCCCTCACCACCACCAGCGGCGGCCCAGGAGGCACCTTCACCTGCAACCACAGTTCAACCCTCACCACCAGCAGAGACTGCCCAGGAGGCACCTTCACTTGCCACCACAGTTCAGCCCTTACCTCTAGACGACACAGTGCAGCCATCACCACCAGTGGAGGGCATGTAGGCCACCCTCCAGGGGCTGCTGTATGAGGGGCCTCCTCCAGGAGCAGTGGGCATGTTCCCTTTTGTGGCTGAGGTGACCCCCACCCCCATCCCCCTGAGATACCTGCCCACTTGCAAGCTGATGCCCCTGCAGAGTTCCATCCGGATGAAGTCAGGATTCGAGTTGGGCCTTGGACTGTGCCCTGTGGCCCAGTGGGCCCTTAGTAAACTAGACTGGCCAGTGGTCCTTTGTGTACATTTGTACATATCTATTTCACATACAATTGGATTATTTAGGAGCTGTTTATATCAATACATTCTCATTAGTGCATTCTTGTTGTCCTTGTATTATTCTGCAGTATATCGTGTGCCATTGTTTTTCGTGTGCAGCAAGTTGTGTGTATGGTGTGTGTATGTCGGGTGTGTGTCGTGCGTGTGTGTGTCGCTCTTGTTTTCCTCCCTCCCTCCCTTGTGTGCTAGGCGGCTGTACTCACCGTCGTTGTCTTCGTCAGCGTTGGTGTACCAGGTAGAGCATGACGTAGATGAGCATCGGGGAGACTTGCAATTCCAGTTCCATGGCGGCGTTGTTCTTCCCTGTGTCTCCGATGGTGAGTCCTTGCTCTTCTGTGATGCGTTTCTGCCAGGCTTTTGATGGTGTTGGTACCACCCCAGAAAACGTGGCAGATTGATGATTCAAAATATGGTGGGTGGTACTTTGTCTTATGCCTGGTTGTTGATGGCTAACGCTGTGGTGAGTGTTGTTTCTGCCCTGGCAGTTGGTGTGGTACATTGGTTGTCTATGGGAGTTATCACCGCCATGGTCATAATTTAGCGGTAATTACCACCAGCCTGTTGGTGGTATTACCGCCACTTTATAACTCACTGCCAGGGTCATAATGAGGGCCTTAGTGTGGTTTTGTGACACAAAGAACAGTAGTGCTCTTACCTACAGGGCATAATGGAGTCTCCCCTCCCTCAATTTCCTGAAATGCATTAATGCCACAATAGAGGGAAATAACAATTGTATGGATGACTGAAATGTGGAATTTGTGCCACTGAAAGCCAGAAGAAGAGATTGAAATCCTCACTATCGTAGTTCTTGAAAGACATTATGAAGAGAGAAAACACTTTAAAAGATTAAAGAAAACCTGGGGGCAACATGTTCAAAGCCACATCGTCTCTTAGTAAGGAGGTCATTAAGACTTTGGCAGTCTTCCTTGAAGACTGCCAAAGCCATGGGCGCCAGAAGACCACCAGCACACCATATTACAGGTACTGCTGGATTTCCGCCTCACTTTGGGTGGAAATCTAGCAGTAGTTATGCTGGCGGGCGGAGGCGCTGGGGCGGTTCCACCACCGGCCCGCCCCTCCAGAAGGACAACTCCCGCTGTATTATGTGCAATAATACGGCCTGCCAGTACCCGTTCCCTGGTGGACGAACTCCACCCCGGACCAGGTAATTGATCGTCTGACAGGGGAGGGGGTGGGAGAAATGTGAACGTAAACTTTGTACTTGTATAGCGCACTATTCACCTGTTAGGGTCTCAAGGTGCTATACCGCTGTGGAACCCCTCCTGGCTTTTCCCTGTGAGGCACCCACTCCTGGGCAACCCCCAGGGTGAAGCCAGGCATCCAAGCGCAGTCAGGGCCGTTGTGGAGATTAAGCAAGCTATTACCCAGAGTTACAGAGTGGGACCCATTAATTAGATTAGGCACGAGGTGAGAATTATCAGTTCCAAGGGAATTGAGCCCAAGACCCGCCGAGGCAGGAATTGAACCCTGGCCCCGGGCCAGATCTCTGCATCAGAGTCTGCCGCTCTAACCATTGTAAACCCAACAAAAACTGAATTCAATTTTTCCACAGAAATCAAACCTATCCATTTATGGCATGGCTTGACACTGCTTCTCCACTGAGCTGCAAACTAATTACTGTTGAGAATGTCAAGTCACTTGGATTTATATTTGACAGCCAACTAAACCTACATAGGCACATTTTCACTACGGCAAAAGAACACAATACTAACTCAGGTTTCTGTGAGGCATCAGGCACTTCATGTCAGACCAGTTTCTAAAGTCTATAGTCCCAGCGCTAATTCTTTCCAGATTATACTACAGACAAATCTTTCACTCTAGACTCCCAAAAGTCCTTCCGGTCTCACTCAGAACTGTGCTCCACATGGACACCTGCTGTGTGTTGTGCTACATGCAAATTGACATTTTTCTCTCCTACACCGCATGCTCCTCAGTGGTTCCCCATCGAACCAAGAGCACAATTCACGGTTGTCTACATCACTCACAAAGACCACCTCAATAACAGCACAGATACCCAACAAGAGTTGAGGAATAGGGAATTCCTCATCATTGAGCCTCCAAAAATTCAGGCAGTAGCGGTATATGAAAGAATCATTTCTGGCAGTGCAACTGTGAATTGGAACTATTGTAGTGGTAGCAGTGGGTAGAATTGTACTACATCCAAACCTATCACAGTCAGCAAGGTATGTTCAATTCAGCAATTTGTATCATTTATGTAAATATCAACATCTGGTGCTCAAACAACATCTGATACCCTGATAACAAGAGGTGTTACTGTATCATCTACGTGAGGTTTAGGTTATCGAGAACAAACATAAAAAGATGTGGAAGCACATACATGGCTTGTTAAGATGATATAAAGTATAACAAGTAAGGACATGATTTAGATCTTGATCGTACTACTGCCAATCTGCCACCACCACAGACCGAGTACGCCATCAAGTAGACGGTGATGATGTCCTGACTCCAGTATTTAGATGTATTGTGGCTGAGCCGCTGACCACCATGAAGGAATGCTCTTCCAAGCCATTTGGCTGGTGGGTTTCTGCCGACCATATTTAGATGTCACAATCCTGCAAGCAGTGTACTGGTGGTGACTTGCTGATGAAGAGAGGCTGTTGTGGGATCCAATGGACATCGTACAATGGCAATGGCCATGGAAGAGAGGTGAGTCACACGCACACACTGTACTTTAGCCATATGTGTCCTCCTGCACAACACACCACACAACACACCACTTACGTTCCATTATCCAGTGCCATTCCACCACAACACAAGTACATGTTGAAAACACACATTGCCATACATCCATGACACAACATACACACACTATTGACACCAGACCCACACACGACATAACCACAACAACTAACACAACTACAAACTCATCTACACACAAAACCACAACCACACACAATAATTATAATACAAAAAGATATGCGCGTGGGCCTATCTCATTCCTATTACATGTAATCTACGTTCATGTTCCTTATAAACTAATTTTCAACCAAATATATTGTGTACATGTGTCACTCTTCTCTATTGCTACTCAAACTGTTCCCATACATACAAGTCATGCGATTAACTCTGAATATAAGTATATCAAACTTTATGAATTACCACAATATTTTGTAATTGTACTCATTACTTCCTCTGACTCCAGTTAGCACCCTAATGCCCACCACACAATAAAGACACTCACCTGAATGTTCCACACAGCAACACAACCACATGACCTATTGGCCTATGACATCCTCCATTACCTACTCATTATACTGCACAAGCATATTGCAGAGAATGTAACTATTTTACTGTAATTCCGTTCTTACAACTAGTACTAACTACTGCTTTTTTTCTGCAGCCAACTACAGACACTTTCAACACACAAATAGCGGGTGGCACAACTTTTTTATCACCATGAATAGTTCCTTTTCCTGTGCGGTCTTACCACAACCTCATCCGAAGCCTTGACAATTTATTTCCTGTGAAACTCTGCAGGATTTGGAACTCTCTTGCCCAGCCCTACACACTACCCATTATGTGGTACCTTTGCAAAGTAATCAAAAGTCCTTCTTTTATAGAGACACTTTGGCAAATCACTGTCCCAAATTCCATCCCCTAATTTCCTTTGCCACAGCAAGCCACATAGTTCTGGCTCCAACAATTTTCTATTGTTTAAGTATATATTTCTCCCTTACACCTGGAGTATATGTCAGGTTCAGTTAATGTGACCTGAACTCCCATTTGAATGTAATGCACTCTAACACGTGGTCAGCTTGTGCTATAGAAAGTTAGGAATATAACTATTAATAATAAACATTGTATATGAAAGTGGGCGTAGGTCATTACTCGAACAACCTGTGAATACCATATTAACATAGACGGTGTGGATTATCAGTCTCTTTTCCAAGCCTTGTTGGTCATGAGAATTACAGAGACAATGGTTAAGGGTGCAATGCAGAAGGGACAATGATCATCATTGAGCTAGACTGACTACTAAATGGAGAATCTGAAACAAGCTCTTTCCTGCTGGAAGGTTAATCAGCTGCCTGACTGTCAGCATGAAGTGGCTATGATAGAATTGGTCAGATTCCGGTGCGATCTGCATCTGGAAATCCGGTGCAAAGACCTGCATGAACTTCAAATGAGGGCTGATTGAAGAGTTTGGGCTTGTGTCATACTTATAGTTAGTGTTTAATTTGTAAAATATTGTGTGCCAGTGCCCAAGTCTCTGCTCAGTAGCACGGACACGATGCGATTGAATATGGACACCTGAAAACCAAGACTGCTCAGTCCTAAATCCATCTCATTCCTTTTTAATCCAATTCCAGACACTCTCTGCCTTTTTATGTCATGCTTGATGGGTCCTGCTTTCTCCCTTTGTAAAGGCTTGTCTGTCTTTATCTTTATCTTTCTTGATGTTTTGTATGTTTTTCCTTCTCTTGCTCTGATACAGAAAGAGAAGTGCTGGGTCCCAAAATGAGTGCCAGTGGTCCTCACCAGCAATCACCGGCTCATTAGCTTTCTAAAAGTGCTGCTTGCATTAGCTTTCTAAAAGTGTAACCCATATAAGAGTGCTAGTGTTAGAAATGGGGTTTCTGGTTGGCTAGGGTATGCACCTAAGCCAGGCAGAACCCACCCACTCTAGTGAGGGCAATGGAGTTACACATCCAAGATAATCCCTGCTCACCCCCTTGGTAGCTTGGCATGAGCAATCAGGCCTAACCCAAAGGCAATGTGTAAAGCATTTGCACAACACACACAACACATGTGATGCACTATCCCCACCACAATGGAAACACAAATCCAGGTTATATAAAAATAAACTGATTTCAATCAATCAATTAACATTTATAAAGCGCGCTACTCACCCGTGAGGGTCTCAAGGCGCTAGGGGAGGGGGGGTTACTGCTGCTCGAAGAGCCAGGTTTTGAGCTGCCTCCGGAATGCGAGGTGGTCCTGGGTGGTCCTGAGGTTGGCGGGGAGGGAGTTCCATGTCTTGGCCGCCAGGGACGAGAAGGATTTCCCACCTGCCGTAGTGCGGCGGATGCAAGGGACGGCGGCAAGGTTGGTGGAGCGAAGTTGACGAGTGGGTGTGTAGAAACTGAGGCGACGGTTGAGGTATTCGGGTCCCTTGTTGTGGAGGGCTTTGTGTGCGTGGGTGAGGAGCCGGAAGGTGATCCTTTTGTTGATGGGAAGCCAGTGCAGGTGTTTCAGGTGGGCGGAGATGTGGCTGTTGCGGGGTATGTCGAGGATGAGGCGGGCGTAAGCGTTTTGTATTCGCTGAAGACGTTTTTGGAGTTTTGTGGTGGTTCCTGCGTATAGGGTGTTTCCGTAGTCCAGGTGGCTTGTGACGAGGGCATGGGTCACCGTTTTTCTGGTGTCGGCGGGGATCCAGCGGAAGATCTTTCGGAGCATGCGGAGAGTGAGGAAGCAGGAAGAAGATACGGCGTTGACTTGTTTGGTCATGGTGAGAAGTGGGTCCAGGATGAATCCGAGGTTGCGTGCGTGGTCTGAGGGGGTTGGTGCGGTGCCAAGGGCCGTGGGCCACCAAGAGTTGTCCCAGGCGGACGGGGTGTTTCCGAGGATGAGGACTTCCGTTTTGTCTGAGTTCAGTTTCAGACGGCTGAGTTTCATCCAATTTGCGACGTCTTTCATTCCATCTTGCAGGTTGGTCTTGGCGCTGGTGGGGTCCTTGGTGAGGGAAAGTATCAGCTGAGTGTCGTCGGCGTAGGAGGTGATGTTGATGTTGTGTTTGCGTACGATGTCGGCGAGGGGGCTCATGTAGACATTGAAGAGAGTTGGGCTGAGCGAGGAGCCTTGTGGGACGCCGCAGTTGATCTCGGTGGGGTCTGAGCGGAACGGAGGGAGGTAGACTCTTTGGGAGCGGTTAGAGAGGAAAGAAGTGATCCAGTCCAGGGCCTGCCCTTGGATACCGGAGGAGCGGAGGCGGGATATTAGGGTTCGGTGGCAGACGGTGTCGAAGGCAGCCGAGAGGTCGAGGAGGATGAGGGCGACTGTTTCTCCGTTGTCCATCAGAGTTCTGATGTCATCTGTGACTGCGATGAGGGCGGTTTCTGTGCTGTGGTTGGCTCGGAATCCGGACTGGGAGGGGTCGAGTAGGTTGTTGTCTTCAAGGAAATTGGTCAGTTGCTTGTTGGCGGTCTTCTTGATGACTTTGGCAGGTAAGGGGAGGAGCGAGATGGGGCGGAAGTTCTTCAGGTCGCTGGGGTCTGCCGTAGGTTTCTTCAGGAGGGCGTTGACTTCTGCGTGTTTCCAGCTCTCAGGGAAGGTGGCAGAAGCAAACGAGCTGTTGATGATGGTCTGGAGATGAGGGGCGATGATGTTGTCGGCTTTGTTGAAGATGAAGTGGGGGCAGGGGTCCGAGGGGGCACCGGAGTGGATGGTGTTCATGATAGCTTTGGTCTCCTCCGCGCTGATGTGAGTCCAGGGGTTGTGGGTGATGGCTGGGTTGTAGGTTCTGTGGTGGTTGGCTGGGTCTGGTGACCGAAGCTGCCGTGTAGGTCGGTGATCTTTCGATGGAAGAAGGTAGCGAGGGAGTTGCAGAGATCTTGTGAGGGCGTGATGGAGTTGGAGTTGGCGTTAGGATTGGAGAGCTCTTTGACGATGTTGAAGAGTTCTTTGCTGTTGTGAGTGTTCTTGTCCAGTCTGTCTGTGAAGGAAGTTCTTTTGGTGGCGCGGATCAGCTGATGGTGTTCACGGGTTGCGTTTTTTAGGGCAGACATGTTTTCTATGGTGTGGTCTTTGCGCCAGGCTTTCTCGAGGGTACGGCAGTTTTTTTTGGATTCCTTGAGGGTGTCTGTGAACCATTTAGGTTTCCTGGTGTTGGTCTGTCTTGGTTTGTACACAACATCATTAGACCAAACACAACATGTCAGTAATACCCTGCTACCCAGGCAGTTGTCAGAACGTTACACAATACTCTTACTCTGCAGAAATCAGCAGTAGTCACACATAACACACAGGTTACTTATTATTCTACAACATAAGCAGTAGTCAGGAAAACATTAATATGGCAATGCACTTGTCATAAAAGTATCATAAATGCCCATACCAGGAACATTAGAAAACTTATGGCAAGTCATGAAAACATACTAGCATAGAATGCCCATAAAATGACCATTAGCAAATAAATGGCACATCATAAAAGAAACAGGTTAACATATAAGGCCCATAATGCCCATAAAAGGAACATTAGAAAAGTGTGTGTCCATTCAAAAGTACCTGTTTTTATGATGAATGCACCTCCAGTGCAATGAAGAAAACTGGGAGTGTGGTGCTTACCTGTGCTCAAACAGGGGCTGTTTTATGGTTGGGAGGGTGACATGCACCCCCCCATTTCTTATATCAGGTCCCTCCTGGGGCTGGCGCCCTAACTAGGTGCCTCTAACCTCTGTAGACCCCCCAGGGGCACGACCAGACCTACAAAGGGGGGGTCATGAGGCCTCCTACCCGCCTGCGACCTCTTAACAGGAGCCAGGCCCGGTGAGGAGGGGAGCCTAAGAATGAGGCTTCCTCCCCTGCCCATCCTCCGATGCTCACTGGGGTCTGGCGGGGCGGGGAGCATCTGATGAGGCTTCATCCCTGCCCACAGCACATCCAACAAAAACGGTGTCCGGTGGAACGGGGGGCCTCCAATGAGGCCTCCACCCTGCTCTTGCATGGGCTCCTGCTCCAGGTGTGGTGCACTAGCCTCTGTCAACCCTCCCAGGATGCAGCGATGACCAGGCTGGAGTTGGGGCCTGCTGGTGCCCCGGGGCGCTCCTCGAGCATGCGTCGCCCTGGGGCACCGCTAGGAGCATGCTCGCTCCAGGTTGCTTTTGTTCCTGCCCTGGGGGCACTAAGGAGAGCGCAATACGACGCACTCGATATTGCAGCCCTCCCGGGCTGGGGTGGTGATGCCCTCCACCCTACAACACAATAAGCGCTCTCAAGGCGCTATCAGCAATGCCGCAAAGCGCTCCCATGGCGCTACCGGCAAGGAATCCAAAGCGCTCCCCAGGCACTATTCTTGCAAGAAAGAAAGCACTTTTCCAGGGTGCAGCAGGTGATGGCAGGGCTCAGGGGCCACAGCCCCAGCCCCTGGGGGACACAAGAGATGGAGCACAGGGTGTTAGGGCCCAGCAGCAGGCCAGCACAGAGGGGATGCAGACAGTGGCATCTCCTCCAAGTGACCCCACAGGTCAGCACAGCAGCAACAGTCCAAGGCAGTTCCTGGTGAGTCCCTCCAGCAGCATTCTGTGTCCAGTTACAAGCATGTTTAAAGTCCAGAGTGTCTCCAAATTGTGGTGAAAAATCACCTTTACTTATACTCAGTCTTGCAAGGGTTTAACAAAGAGGGGGGGAGGAGGTTCCAACCAGTTACAACTGTTTCTGGGAGTGCCTCCTCTCTCCTCCAGCACCCATTTCTAACAACTAGAAATAGACTTACAGCAGCTCATCTTTTTCCTGCTGACTGAAAACCATTTTACCAAAATGGCTTCAGGAGCACAGTGCGCATTTGTGTTTGCTCTGCATTCCCTCTGCAATTTTGGATTTCATGTGTTGCGTAATTAGTGAGGCACAGCAAAGTACTTGCTGGGTTGAGTTTGAAATGCTCGAGAGACCAACCATTAATGGAGATGGGGCCCAGGCAACTCTTTCAGAGTGAGGCCAAGTGTTGCTCTGCACAGATACTTAGGGGTAGCTTTATCATTCTTTCATGCAGCACAATGCAGCAAGCCACCTTTCTGTACTACATGAAAGGGAAAGGGCAGGAATGCCCCATATTTACCATTATACAGTTGTACCATTGTACTTTCTTAGCACTGGCGCACTTTTGGCTGCTTAGCCCCAACACAGGCACTCTTGCATCATGTTGTAAGGGTGCCTGCATTAAAGGCAGGATTGGTTTTGTGCAGGAAGGGACACCTTCTTGCACAAAAACAATCTTGAGAGGCATGTTCCTCTTTCAATGTGTGCTGGAGAATGGAGCACACTTGGAAAGAGGAAACAATGAGGAAAAATAAATATATTTCTCCTCATTACACCTCACCTGGGGAGGCATAGCATTTTGAATCATTTCCAGGTCTATCACTAATGGTAAATCTGGGAATAAGCCAAAATCCATGGGTGGATGCGTGGGAACACCCATGAAACATCTAACTGGGGCAGAGTGACGCAAGGAAGTGAATTGCACTGCCATGTGTTACTTTAGATTTAACAAACCACACAGGGCCATGCAAGGTGTCTGTGGGTAGCTTGATAAATCTCACTTAGGTTTTGTGTCACCCTTGTGCGGTACAAGGGCAACACAAAACCTTGATAAATATGGGCCTTACATTGTGACTGGGATCACACTGTCTGTATCTGTGCAGCGGCATGCTAGACTCATACTGGAAAGAAAAGTATAGATGTAATGCAATCAGAACAAAACCACTGTCAAGAAAAAATATTGTAAGAAACACCATGGAGAAGGGCCTGGGAAGTAAAAAAAAGGAAAAGAATGAAAGTTAAGCAAAAAAGAGCGAGGCATAATAGAAAATACAAAGTGGACCCCACAAACAGGTAAAATAGATCAACATATTTTACGACAAACCAAAAAATATATATATATATATCTTATTAAGACAACGTTATTTGTTCGATTCTAATTAAGAACCTGAAAAAAATTCTCCATGATTAGTCTCCCATTTTTTTCCAGATGTGATTAACAGCTCCAGTTTAATCACACAAGAGGCCAGCAGAAAGGTCCATAACAGTAGGTGCAGTGCAGGAGTACTCGGATGTAGATTGGCATTAAAACCATCATTGGTGTGAGCTGTTCACTCTTCTGCACGTGGCTGCTATTTTCGTTAGGTTATGCACA
Organism: Pleurodeles waltl; assembly: GCF_031143425.1. Lineage (NCBI taxonomy): Eukaryota > Metazoa > Chordata > Amphibia > Caudata > Salamandridae > Pleurodeles > Pleurodeles waltl. The sequence continues at coordinate 1,080,736,574 of NC_090437.1, read as the reverse complement.
GGACACAACGCTTGGTTTGTTAAGGGGGACACAGCCTTAATCTGTGTCATCCATTTTGAGAACACCGAGGTGCAAGCAACAGCATCTCATGACTTTGACTTGAATGATAAAGTTTTAAGAAGATTCTCTCTAGTATGTCCCATTACTTTTTATTAATTCCATAGCTGATGATTATGTTGTGGAGAAGGAGGAATGCAAAGAAGGACATGACATATTGCTTGACTGACGGGGTGATTTGGACTCATGCACTAAAATTAAAATGAGTGCAAACGGTATTGGTTCCTGTGTTAACACAAATCCCGTAATGAGAACAAATGCACCGCTTGAAAAAAAAGTTCAGATCAGACCTGCTTCATCCTCTTATCTCTCTAATTCTCCTCCTCTCTATCTTTCCTGTATTTTTCTCCTGAACCTTCCCCCCTTTGCATGCTGTAATTACGTGGGGAAGTTGAAGAAAATGTAAAGAGGTGCCAAAAGGCACCTCTTTCTTCCGTCGTAAAAGTCGGCCTTCACAGAATGCAGCCCACTGCAGAGATGCCCTGAATTCTGGGCCTTCTTAGAACTAATATTTATTAAGGAGATGAGTAGCATTTGTTTTGGATTGAAGCATTGATATTTGCTGACTATTACTATGTGGGGCACTGAAGTGCTTGCCTACATGATTGGCACGCAACTGTAGGGTGTGTGGTTGGAAGGATGTTGTCTTTGTTTTGATCCCATGTCGGAAGTGTTTTTTGTCATTTTTGATGACCACTGAGGTGCAATTATTGTGTTGTGGGACGCAGTGCATAGCAGTGTACTGGATGATCCTGTGTGGGAGACAGACATGCAATTTTATGGTTTTGGTATATTGCTTAGCTTTGAACAACTTTGCAGGCCCCTTTACAGTATCTCATATGATATAGTCAATTTAGCTTGTTACTACATTGGGTTGTCCAATCAGAAATTCTTTGTATAGTTGTGGTCCTGAGCTGGCATGGACAGAGGGAGAGAGAAATGCAAAAGAGTTGTTAGGATGGACATTTTTATTATCATGCCATGTCTGAGTGTCTTTGTGAGATGTAAAGAAGTGGCCAGATTATATAGATATTTGGGACCTGCAGTGGTGTGCTAGATTAAATTCCTCTGAATTGCCCAGGAGTGTGTGGCACATCTCTGCAGGCATTCCATGCCTGCTGATTTGGTGATGGCTGTTGTTTGGTTGAACATTGCTGGTGATGGACAACCCTCAAAGCAAATATGCCTTATGTAAATTTAAGAGGTATACGCTGACCACTCCCCATTATGGTTTTTGCATTATTGTGGGCCATAACTGTTCTATATGCAAGTGCATCATCACATAATGCCACGGCGAACCATAGGTCAGCCCTTCTTAACTTAATTGCATTTCGAAATCAGTTTTCTGGTTAAATTGTTTGCAAGTCGTGGGTTGTAAGCTGGGATTGCACTTGAGGGTGCAACTGTTTTTTGGGCTTTTTTGTCAGGATGTGGGTGCTACAGTTATCTAGGAAATAGCCATGTTTTCAACTGAATTCAGAAGTACATATGCTCCTGGGTGCTTCTAACGTAAGCTGGTAGTGAGTTCCAGAACTTGGAGTAGGCGTGAGACAAAGTGGGAGGAGATTTTCTTATGTTGCAGGTGTTGCTGGTCTCTCCTTTTGTTGATTTTATTGGCTAATAATTCTGTCTCTGATGTAGCTGCTGGAACTGGTGGGGCAGGATTAAAACTCCTCATTTGAGGAAGGTCAAAGGATTTGGAATGAAGGACTCATCTACACTGCTTTTCTGGAAGTAGTCCTCTCTTGCTTGTTGCCCTGCTGACTGCTGCTCCCTTACTCTGCTGGGAGGTCATTGCCTTCATACCATAAGTGATCTCCAAGGGCTTGTCTGCTTGCCTCCTGTTAAGAAGTGTTAGGGCCATCAAAGACTTCATCTAAGGGAGAAAATCCACTGCACCGGAAAAATCAATGACACCCTTGCAGAATCGAAGAAGTGCCTGTCTTGCGGCTGAAAAATCACTGCAGCGCTTACAGAATCAATGCAGCACCTGTTTCACTGCAGTTCCATCATCACTTCATTCTAGAGTTTCCAGGCATCGTCCCTGACCATCAATTTCTCATCAACCCAACACCGCAGTGAGAAACCATAGCTGCGTGACTGAAAATTGACGCATCGCCGCTTCTGCGAGGAAAGAATCAATACATCCCCTCTGCCGCACTGGAAAAAGCAATTCATAGCTTTACTTTCCGACACCTCACCTCCTCTGCATCCCGCAGCGTCTTTATTTTTGACGCAGCCCAGGTACACATTGCATTATAAGTTAATCCTACCTGCTCCGTGCCAAGCCACTGTAGGGTGAGTACAGGATAATTTAGGTTATGTTGTGACTTATTAATTTGTACTCTAAGAGGTGTATTTAGAGGGGAAATACGGTGCACCAAGGAAATAGCTCAAAAGTAAGTTCAAAAGTAAATTAAACACTAACCAATCTGTTTACAACGGTGCACTACTATGGGGAATACACCCTAACCCCAAATGCTGACTGTAAGAACAGTCAGACTACTTATGAACATACTGTGGCACCCGTTGACCTCAAGTAGACTCACTAATGTAAAAACTCCTATTTTATTACCAAATATAGTACTATTAATTGTGCATGAACACCCACTTTCTTGAAATAATAATTAAACCGTTACACACATGATAATAGACAAGTCGAAAGGTCTTGTATTCTTATTGTTTCAGGGATCTAATTTAATACTCACTCCCACAGACTAATCACCCCTTATACGTCAATAACATGATAACATAAGTCCAATTTCATCAGTCCATCTCCTTCCAGATGAATTAGATATATTGGAGTCGTTCCAACGTAATCCAAAATCCATTTAGTTTGACCACAATTGTTCTCATAATCCTTGTCATCACCTATAGTTCAAGTGAAGATCCATAGTAAAACAGAGTTATCCAAGTTCCTTACAACGACCTTACAGCCAACACGTGTTTCGTCACTTGACTTCCTCAGGGCTGGAATATAGTCGCTTCTCTTATTTAAATGGTTCTGGAACCCAAGAGTCATTAAAGAGACATTGAGTATATTCAATATAATAATGATAAATTCATTAAACGGATATGTAGAGCAGTGGTACCAACGTAAAGGCCCATATCCAAACAGAATTTTGTGACTGGATTAGTAACACAAACCAAAATTACTCTGAAAGAATACTAATATTAATCCATACAAGCACCCAATATGTGACTGTCCTCAACATGCACTAGAAATCACGTTGTCAAAGAGTAAAAAAAAGCAAAGAGCAAAGTGCAAGCACTGCATGTGTCCTTATAAATAGAAAAGTCAATCCGGTTAAATCCCATTCATTGTCACAAAACAAATAAACAGACCAATGCACCCTCGATAGTCAAAAATAACCCGGGAGATAGAACCCGGTCACATGTTACCTCAAAATATTCCAAAGTATAAACTACGTAAAGTAAAGTTCCACTTTACTGACACTTCCGTTGTCACATTTGATCTACAGCCTTTCTTTCACTCGGCCCAGATATAGATCACCCAAAAATGTTTAACCTGTTAAAAAAATATATATATTATATAATATATTTATACCCCCTTTCCGTTTGCCCATCACTGTCAAATTCATATTAGTGTATTAACTCAGCAGGAATTAATTAAATTCACCACTCCCCAATCAATATCTGAGCTATATTAGAAAACGCGATCAAAACGCGCCTCTTATTGCACTAATATTATACACGATATGTAGAACGAAGGGACCGTATCCTGCTAACATACGAACATTTCGGCCATCATTTTATAATTGTAAAGGATAATACCTCCCTCTTCCTTTACACTTAGAAAATCATGAATAAGGCTCATTAAAGACAATAACCTATTACCACCCCTAATGAATATACACTTTCAACCAAATGTTAATAGAAAATAGATACTTTAGTAAATCCACGCCCATTAACTTGAAATGTGACAACAAACAGTTATTAATGAAACAAAAGAATATAATTAAAAAATATAATAATTAGTATACAACTAAGACGTGAAAAGTATAGAGTGTACTTATGGAGTAAATATGGGTGACTATAACAATAAAAAGAAAAGAAAAAGGTGTTTAGGACTGATCCATACTATCCCTTCACATATATTCCACCAAACGTTATAAGATAGTGCATGAGTCATGCTTATATTACATTCCATCACATTTTGTGAAAGTGAGACTAGTTACAGATTTTACAGGTAGTACAGGGATTCTGAAGAAGTTTATCACCAAACATTGGCATATTTTACTTCGAGATGAAATAGTGACCGAGTTTCTGACTGATAAACCTATATTCACTTTTCGTAGGGGAAGGTCACTGAAACAGATTCTCAGCCCAAGTTTTCCTAGAACTGTTCCTAAAGCCAATTGGTTGCGAACACAGAGGATAGGATTCTATAAGTGTTGAGATTGTGGACTCTGCAAGTGGGCATGCCATGGGCAGAAAGAATTTTCTAATGTATTGGGTGAAACATTTCCCATTAGGTCCAGTATGAATTGTAACACTTCCTTTGTGGTTTATGTTTTGGTATGCAAGTGCAAGAGATATTGGGGGTTATTCTAACTTTGGAGGAGTGTTAATCCATCCCAAAAGTGACGGTAAAGTGACGGATATACCACCAGCCGTATTACGAGTTCCATAGGATATAATGGACTCGTAATACGGCTGGTGGTAAATCCGTCACTTTTCCGTCACTTTTGGGACGGATTAACACCTCCTCCAAAGTTAGAATAACCCCCATTATGTCGGTAGTACAATCCGACCCCTAAAAGTAAGAATTGGAGAACATGCCAGAGGACTTATATGTGGCAGTCTGAGAGAGGAGATTAAGTGAGATGATCACCAATGAAACTATATGGTGAGATCCACACTGCACAACACTGAATTCAAGACATTAGGCACTCTAAACTTTCATATATAGATCTCCTATTTGGATCACCACTTTTGAGAGTCTTAAGTGACAGAAGAATGACCAGTGGTAGAGGAAGCCTCACTCTCATGTTGCTCCAATGCTCCTAAAGAAGGGTTCCCTAAACTGTGGGTCGTGACCAACTGATTTGGTTTGAGTTGATTTTTTAGTGGGTCAAGAAAGTAGGCACAATAAATAAAGATGCCTTTTAATTCTGTGTTCAACTTGTCATGTTTGCAGTGCTTCAAAGACAGAGGTCAAATGTCAGGCTATGACTTCTGATAAATTGCTATAGGATTGGTGTTTACTTTTCTTTCTCTGAGTGAGAAGTGAGAGTAGTTTTTAAAGTGAATTGTGTAACTATCTTGCTAGTGTTCAGAAAATGTGAAATTAATCGCTCTGGGATGTCATGTTTTAGCTTCACACAACAAAATGTAAATACCTGAAAATGCATTGTATGCTCTCACCAGTTTGAAAAGAAAAATAACGTGAAGCACATTTTTTGTAATTCCGAAGTGGGCTGGGAACAGATATTTTAAGAACTCAGTACACTTAACTTAGTGATGCCCAAATGATATATATACACATAAATCCAATCTCCACACATTATATTTTCTGTGCTATTAGGTTAGATTAGTAAAACTGTATGTCTATGCAAAGTTAGTGACCATTTCAATGGAAAATGTGCTCTGTGTGAATGGCAATGCACTACTGAGTGACAATTTAGTGACAATTTAGCGATGAGAGGTGGTCAATGTTTGTATTTTGAAAAACGGGGTCATTATTTAAAAAAGTTTAGGACCCATTGTCCTAAAGCAACTCTACATGATCGATGGCCCCCTGCAGGCAATAAATAGTGGGTTTTTTGGTGCTAACTGCTCAAGTAATATATTGCGCAAAGAAAGCAAATTGTGGAAATGTGTGCAAAAACAACGTGCTACAGTTTTTCTGCTATAATCTCAACTCATATTAATTTGTAAAAAAAGCAGAACACCAGTAATTGATGGTGTTGTTTGTTCATGCTATTTATACATGAGTTTTAAAGACCTCATTTTTGCATGTGTTTTAAAACTATTCCAAGAGAACAGAGTAGAAGACTAGTCAGAAAGCGTAATGATGAATAATGAAATCATTTTAGGAATCCATTAGAATTAAACGTTTATTTCCATGTACAATATTGCAATGCAGCAGTCAATGGCAGCAGTAAACAAGACATTTGAAAATAAGCAATGCTTTTACTATTAATAACAATATATAATAACAATAACACAAATTGGATAACAACTAACATAAATAAGAGTATTCATTAATAATTAAAATTTACATGATGACTTTGAAAAAATATATAAGTATGTTTATACTTGCCCTGTGCATGCTGTTGTTAACCTTGCTTTTTCAAAAATGAATGAATTTCACTAAGGAAATCAATTTCACCTCTATCTAACATAGCAATTGTAGGCCTCGTACTCGATTTTGTTTGTGACACTCGCTGCCAATGGTCTCTGTCACTTGGACAAACTTGTATTTTCATGTCTCAATAAATTAATGTTTAAATGCATTTCCACGGACAAGACAACAACCTTCCTGTTGGACTTTTGGCCTTATGCAGGGTCATCCCCAGTCTTTTTGCCTCCTTCCTCCTGGTTTTTCTGACCTCTCGCTGTTGGCTCTAGGACTCTGAGCACTTTATCACTGCTGACCAGTGCTAAAGTGCAGGTGCTCTCCCATCTAAAGTTGGTATGATTGGCTTATACCTAATTGGCATATTTAGTTTACCTATAAGTCCCTTGTACAGTGGTATCTCTACACCCAGGGCCTGTAAATTAAATAGTACTAGTGGGCCTGCATCTCTGCTTGCGCCACCCACTGAAGTAGACTTTCAAAACCTGTCTCAGGCATGCTAGCGCAAGGCCTGTGTGCGCAGTTTTCTGCCACAGGGACCTGGCATCTAAACTTACTTGCCAGGCCCAGAACTCCCCTTTTACTACATGTAAGTCACCCCTAAGGTACGTCCTAGCTAGCCCTATGGGCAGGGTGCCATGTATGTAGAAAGGCAGGACATGTGCCATATTGCATTGCCTGTCCTAGTAGTGACAAACAGCCTAACTTGGTGTCTCACTGCTGTGAGTGCTGCCTTCTCATAGGATTGCATTAGAAATGCCCTGCCTTATGTGTAAGGGGTATTGTCTGATTTATGAGGGGTAGCGTAGGCGTGTTTGGTATGGTTGTGATGGTGATAATAAATACTGCTTACTGGTGTGGGTGTATTTTTTATTACTATCACAGAAATGCCACTTCTAGAAAGTGCGCATTTATCTGTACTTATGACTCTGGTGTTTTGCAGCTTGACTACAATCCACGTCTGGGCAGAGTGACAGTTGGGGCTTTGTGCATACTTTTCAGACAGCCTATACACAGGGAGGGTGGAGGTGTCACAGAGGTGCATCTGCATACTGAATAGTCTTCCTGGGCTGAGAGAAGGGAGAGGCGGGGCACACCTGCATTTGTAAAGACTGTGCCCTGGCCTCACACAACAGGGTCGCTAACCCCCCACTGATGTTTGGAGCCTGTGCTGAAAGGAGAGAGGGGGCACTCCCAGAACCAGTTGTAACTGGCTGGAACCTCCTCTTCCTACCATTGTAAAACACTGTAAGAACTGACTATAAGTACAGGGGAATTTTCCCCACAATTTGGAGACTCTTGGAATCATCTTGGAACTGGACACCAAAGGCTGAAAGGACTCACCAGGAACCGCCATGGACTGCTGCTGCTGTGCTGACCTGTCACCTGCCTGGTCACTGTGAAGGACTTGCCACTTGCTGCCTTTCCCTTGTGCTGGCCTGTAGCTGGGCCCTCCACCTGAGGACCCTGTCTTAAGATTCTGCTCCCCAGGGGCAGGGTGCTGTGGCCCCTGACCCCTGCATCCATTTCTTCATGAGGGGTGCTTCTCTGTGGTTGCGGCTGCCATAGCGCTGATTGCAGCGCGCTTATGGAGCCTTGGGAGCTCGTAGGCTCCTTGCTGCATTGTACCCCTTTAAATAAGATCACCGCAGCGGCCTGGGAAGCTGGAAGAACACTCGCGCACCGCATCGGGTGCAGGTGAGTGTCTGCTCGGGCCCCAGGAGGGGTCCGATCTTCTTGTGGCTTCCCGGCAGGACCAGGGGAAGGCGCAGGGAGTGCCCCCTTCCCCCTGGCCTCTGTGTTAGGAGCAGGACGCTCCTTTTCTGCTGTTAGGTAAAACGGGCATTATTGTGGGCCCCCCCCCCTTGGTGGAAGGGCCAGTGGAGGACTTGGGGGGCCCCCAGAGATCGTGGGTCCCGGGAGGGGCCTGTCATTAAACCGGAGGGGGTGCGTGGTGCCCTCCTCCTGCCCTAAGTTGTTTTTGCTGGCTTTGGCCCCCCTTGTGAGGGCCGGTTGAGGCCCTGGGGGGCCCCCAGTAATCACGGTCCCCGGAGGGGCCTGTCTATAAAAGAGAGGAGGTGCATGTCGCCCTCCTCTGACCCCAGAGTATAAGGGAGGCCCCCGTTTTGCGCATAGGAGTGCCGGGGGCCCCATTGTTCGCCTTCTAGGCACTTCAGGTGCCTTCATCCAACCAGGTACTGTTTAAAGGACCAATATAGTTGCAATCTAAAGTTCTTTCTACAGACTTTTGTTTGATTCATATATTACCTACCTGCGTTTGATGTTTTTACATATGTGTATGCAAATGTTCCTTTTATGGACATGCTTGCTAATATGTTTTTCTAACTTGCCATATGTTTTCTAATGTTCCTACTATGGGCATTTTATGATATTCTTATGACAAGTGTTCTATTGTGATAACGTGTTTCCTGACTACTGCTTATGTTGCAGAATACTGAGTAACCTGTGTGTTATGTGTGACTACTGCTAGTCTGCAGAGTAACTAATGTGTAACGTTCTGACAGCTGCTAAGGTAGCAGGATAGTACTAATATGTGATGTTTGGTCTGATAATTGCGTTGTGTACAATACAGTATATTTTCATATAATCTGGTGTTGTGTTTCCTTTGTGGTGGGGATATTGCGTCACATGTGTTGTGTGTGTTGTGCAAACGCTTTACACATTGCCTCCAGGTTAAGCCTGACTGCTCGTGCCAAGCTACCGAGGGGGTGAGCAGGGGTTATCTTGGACGTGCAACTCCTTTGCCCTGACCAGAGTGGGTAAGTTCTGCCTGGCTGAGGTGCATACCCTAGCCAACCAGAAACCCCATTTCTAACACTTCCCAAGAAAATTATAATGTTGGTTTTGCAGAATTGTACGTATTCAAGGTTCCACTTAGCTGTTTCAGTAGAATCACACACATTAACAATGTTTGTTCTGGTACACATGTTGTCTGTGTGTAGCTCCATGATGTAGAATACTGAGAGATTTTGAAAAGTCTATTGAAGACTTTCTGTTTCACCTTATTTAATTCTGATTGGTTTATTCAGTTGGAACCATGTAAAACTGTGTATAATGAATGGAATCCATTGCTCAGAACCGTATAAAAATACGCTCTATTTTGGATGTGTGAAGAGGCCTTTCCTACTGATGTTCAGAGGCAAATCAATGCCAGATAGTTATACCGCTATGTACTCTGTATTTTGTTGACCTGATCTTTACTGAGTTATTTGACTGATTTTGTACTCTAATTCATCTTCGCACTCGGATATACTGATTAATTGATTCTGACTATATTACTTGATTGCTGTATGGTTTACAATCTGAAAATGAACCTTTAAGGTTTAAACCTTCCCTGGCTGTCATTCTTGTAGGACCAAATGGATTCTACATGTCTAAATTGAAATTGCATTTTAGAGTGCTATACAGAGAAACAGTCCCAGCAGGACCATCAAAATCCAAAAGGGGACTAACACTCTTCCCATTCCATCAGTCACACAAGACAAAGAGAGGGAGTGTGATGTCACTGTCACCTGTCATTGTCACATATTACAGTTCATTTACTGCTACCCATATTTGAGGTGGCAGGATTTGAAATCCTATATCTTTCTGCATTCATGAGCAAGTTCAGCATAGGCACTATTCACACAGAATTTTGTGACATAACAACGACGATCTACCAGTTTTGGCCCAATGGAGCATTTTGTGCATCTTAACTTTGTGAATCAGCATAATTGCACAAATTGTACAACTACATTCAGATGCATTTTGACATGTGAATTGTTTCTTATGTATGTTTGAAATACATGCTACCGACCAGAACATTTGCTGTCGCCAACCGTGAGGTACACATTTATCTGTGATATGGAGAGCTGAAGTGTTACTTGTTTTCATCAAAAAGACATATATTGTTATGACTTTCTGAAAATAATATATTTGAATTTGTAATATCACATATGCACTTCCTCTAGGAGTTTAAGAACGAAATATTGTGTAATAAAGCTGAATAATGGATGCACAGTTAGTGTTCCATACAAAGAAACAGTAGATTAATTCTGATTGGAGCGTGACAAGATGTCTGCCTCTGCATAGCAGCTACATCATTGTCCAGCAGGAAGCCATTAGAGCGGCTGATCAGGGGGGCTGCTGGCTAGGGGCCTGATTAGAAATAGCCATTTTTGTCTGATTCCTACATAATCTCCTGTTTACACATGGTTCAGAATTATGAGTTGAGTGTTATTTCACACATCCAATAATTATCAGATGCATTAAATACCTCAAACTTTTATTTTTATTTTTGCAGGTCAAACCTGCCAAAATTTAACAGGGGAAAATCATATGGTAATTACTCTATCATGCAGATTGTGGCACTTTGAACACCAAATTCTGCACGTTGTTCCTCAGAAATTAGTAAAAGGTGTTTTTTATCACACCAGATAAATAACGAACCACATGGTATTATTATGTATCAGGTGCAATGAATAGCACCTAAGTGCTAAAAAGGTTTATCCCGACCCCAGGTGGTGCAAGTCCAATGTCATAAAGTATGGCTAAGCCTTCAACCCATTAGAGGTGGAGAAAGAGGGACTATTTCTTCGGTGACACATGTATCCTTCCTGCAAATTACCAAAACACCACCTCCAGAAAAGGCAATGAAAACATCAAGGGCCATATGTACGAACACTTTTTCCCATAGACACAGAATGGGTAAAAACCTTTGCTACATCTGGCCCCAAGTTACTAAACTATTGGTAAACACCAAGGCTGATGCGTTACCACATTTAAGCGACATCATCCCTGATTGCTTTTTGCCATAAGGTTGTATCTTTTTTAAGAAAGTAGGTACTTTTGAAAATGTATTTTACCCTTATCTTCTCACACATCATTTCTCATGGACTTTGCCCTTACCTACAAACTTATCTTGTCATCTTGATCTCGGTAATTTTTGGCACATTGATGCTTGCATATCTTGTTGGCGATGCTTGCAGGACACAGCCTGCCTCTTTCTTTCATGTTGGTCCACTCTCTCTCTCATCATCTCATGTCATTTACTTCTCTCTCCTGGCATGGGCTTCCATTGGCTCCACGCAGGCGCATAGTAGAGCAGGGCAAAGCAGGAGTGGCACACTCTACTACTGTATACTTTGGCCCTCATTACAACCCTGGCGGTCAAAGACCGCCCGGGTTGTTTTGGCGATTGTACCGCACAGCAGACAGTGAAAAGCGCGACGGGTGCAGCTGCACCCGTCGCATGGCCACAACACCGCTGGCTCCATTAGGAGTCGGCTCCAATGTTACGGCCGACATCTCCGCTGGGCTGGCGACGATGTTGTAATGCGGCTGGCGGGACTGCGGCCACATAGGCGGCCGCTCGGCGGTCCAACCTTGTTGTAATGAGGGCCTTTGTCTCTTAACACACTTCTTATCCCTGTCGGTCTTCACTACTGTTTCTGCTTGCTTATCACCTGCTCCCCACTCTCTTGCTTCCAAGTGATTGGTGTGAGTGGCACCATGTTGTTTCTGTTTCCACATAGTGGTAATTTACTTTAAATCACTGGTCGGGTGCCCAAGAGTAGGGAGGGTACATAATTCAAAAGACATAGACCCCCAAGTGGGTCATCCTGCTGCTCTCCCCACAATAAGGCAATGTAGAAAATTTTTCTCTTGTTGGATTTATATATATGATATATGGCATTGTAACTTTTTATGTGTAAAAGATATAGACAAAAATATTTACCCAGAACAGGAGAACACAGAGTTAAATCCTTTGAGTAAGATAAAACCTCATTAAAGTGGTCCAGTTATTTTCTTCTACTAAGCCACTTCCAGACAGCCAGATAGGATTTGGCCTTTCCATAGTGGTAATAAATGTTTGTAGATATATTTATAAAAGCAGCTTTTATTGAGCCACATTTCTTTCTACTGACATTACACAAAGTGTAATATTTGCATGTGTTTTCGAGTGCAGGCTTCCATTGTCTCAGCTCTGCAAAGAACTCGGAGGGCTACCATGTTTAGGTCGCATAAGTGTACGACCTCAAGGATACTTTAATATACATCACTGTGAGCTTAAATCCATTCTCTGCGTCTCATTTGTTTGTTTCAGTGTCCTTTAAAAATCCTTGCTTGCTGGTGGTCAGTCATGCCTCTTTGTCCCTCCCTTTTCTCTTTTGTTCCTTCCAGGGAGCAGGGACTAACTACTGTGCATTTCCACTTTGGTTCTTTATCTCTTGCTTTGAGCGGCTCCTTTATCATTTCTTTGTTGCTCCTGTTGCACTGTAGGTGCTTCAGGCAGTAGCTGCTTGAATTTTTTTTGCAGCATCTTTCTCCCATCACCTCCCAAGCCGGAAAAGAGCAGCTGTTGTGCTCTAGTCAGAGCTACCGTGATGGGGGTGCTCTGCAACTCTGTGAGGGCAGGTGCTCTCTTTTAGGTTCAGCAACGCATTGCCATAAATTTATGTTTATCGCGTAATTATGTAGTGCGAACACAAAGGGATTGAAGTGCTTTACATGAGCACCACTTACATTACACAGAGATTCAGCACTGCATGGCCATTTCTTTATTTATATCTGTTAATCATGCATCTATGTAGCGGTAACATGACATGAAGGGATTGAAGTGGTTTACATAAGCGCTGCTTACGTTACAAGTGATCCAGTATTGTATTGCGCATTTACATAGCGCTAATTCAACACGAAGTGACTGAAGTGCTTCTCAGTACACAGAAAGAATACCATAAAAGTCCATCTGCAGCTGTCTTCACAACATGGTAACCCACCACCCCGTCTGTAGTTGTTTTGAAAGAACCCATGCTCTTGAACACCCCCCCTGCTTTTGACCCACCACATCCTCCTCTCTCTTATCTTTGTTGTTTTAACTCCTTCATCCACCTCCCACAACCTCCCTCGTGTTTCAGAATGTTAGTAACCAAGGTTACAAATGATTCTACTCACAAATCGAAACAAGCCCCAAACCCAGCCTTTGGATCACAGAGAGCTTGACTGGTGGAGGCAGCCCAGGCTCTCAATCCAGTGGGATAAAGGGGGAGGCAATGACTTCCCCATGCTCAGCTGCTTTATGTGCGAACAGAGGTTGTATTTCTGCTGTGCACGGTATAATTGTTAACAATAAACAATACTGAACCTACGTTTTCCACAGTGGTCTATACTATGCAAGGAAAGGTTTACATCCACATATACCGCAGTTGTTGTTTGTGTCTGTGAAGCAAGGAAAACATTTTCACTTAACAAAATCCAAAACTGTTGGCTGTGACAAGCCTTGTTTCATGGGGCCCACAGCTTGATAATTTAACAGATTGTAAATTGACAAATTTACTTTCTAAATCCCAGGTGGACCAACTTGAAGCAAAACCGTTGATACCTCCTTTGCCACTGCTGGACCATAAAAGGCAGTTTTATGGCCTGGTATCATTTGGTGAGCCGGTCTAAAAGTATATTTTTAGGTCCAGCACCACACTCCCATTTACTTATGTTTATCACACATTTACGTAGAGCGAGCTCGACATGAAGGGATTGAAGCGGTTTACGAGCACCACTTACATTAAAGAGGTATGAAGCACCAGTATTGCCTAGCCAGCAGTTGCGGCTTGTGGGAGGGAAAAGGGGTGGGGTGGCATAGCACCTGGCGGGGGAGGGGAAGAAATAAAATAAAATACATATTTTTAAAACTTACCTTAATTCTGTGCCGCCATGCTCTGCTCCTCTGTCCTTGACTGAAGGAACAGGCTCCCAGCCTGCCCTGCAGCCAATCCTGATGCTGCTCAGAGCAGCGTTAGGATTGGCTGGGAGCACCCAACCAGGGCGCTCCCAGAAAGACTGGGAGCATGTGCCTGCTCTCTTCAGCCTGGCAACACAGTGCCGGGCTGGAGAGAGCCTACTGGCCATGTGAGTTTGGCCGGCCTGAGCCAGCTGGCCAAACATAGATGTGCAATGAGGGGAAGTGCTGTGCACTCCCCCTCAGTGCTTGTCATAGTTTATTATCGTTTTGTATTAAAAAGTTTGCAGCTGCTGCTGCTGACTGGAGGTGGCGTTCCTCCGCCCTTGCGGAGGAGCTGCACCTGCTAGCCAGTCTAAAGCCAGCTTGCAATCTACTTCTGATTGCGCCTGTGTCGCAGTTTTCTTCAAGGAATACGCTGTTCTTAAAATAGCCTGATGGACCCACTCTAGTGGTGCCTTTTCACAATTTCAGGAGCGCCCAACTTTCAAAACTAATTGAACACAAAGTACAGAGCCCGTGTGACCAAGACCTTGACTTCTCTTGTTTAGCCAGCACACTTCTGTCGGAGCAGGACACCTCATCTCCACAAGGTGCTTGTGTTTGTTCTCAAACTGGATGCGATTTTTTTGTGTTCAGTTTTTAAGGAAGGGCGAGAGTGGGCAAACATATAGAAACTAAATTTAAACACATTGGACCCTTTCTTTGAAAACAATAAATGAACGTAAAATTCTCGTATGTTGTTAACTGTACCATTTTACTGTGTTTATAGGAGAATGGCCTGGCTTTTAGTGGGTACCTTGTGGTACTTACACCTTGTGCCAGGTCCAGTTATCCCTTATTAGTAGATTAGAGGTGTTCTAGCAGCTTAGGCTGATAGAGGTAGCTATAGCAGAGCAGCTTAGGCTGAACTAGGAGACATGCAAAGCTCCTACTATACCACTTTTATCACTTAGCACTATATCATAAGAAAACACAATTCTCAGAGTTACTAAAAATATAAGGTACTTTATTTTAGTGACAATGTGCCAATAGTATCTCAGAGGATATACTCCCTTAGGAGGTAAGTAATATACACAAAACATACACACACAAACCAAATCAGGTAAGTAAACAGTTAGAAAAGTAGTGCAAACACTGTAGAACACATTAGAATGCAATAGGGAGAAAAAGGCCTAGGGGCAACACAAACCATATACTCCAAAAGTGGAATGCGAACCACAAATGGACCCCAGGCCTAGTGTATTGTGTAGACGGTCACTGGGAGTGTAAGAAAACACTAAGGGTGTCCAAGATACCCCACCCCAAGACCCTGAAAAGTAGGAGTAAAATTACCCTACTACCCCGGAAAGACAGTAAAGTCGAGATAGGGGATTCTGCAACTGACTGCAAAGCACTGAAGACGGATTCCTGGACCTGGGGACCTGCAAAGGAATGGGACCAAGTCCAAGAGTCATGCAAGTGTCCAGGGGGGGCAGGAGCCCACTAAACCCCGGATGAAGGTGCAAAAGGGCTGCCTCTGGGTGGAAGAAGCCAAAGATTCTCCAACACCGGAAGGTGCCAGGAACTTCTCCTTTGGTCAGAACATGTCCCACAGCGTTCTGGAGGATGTAGAGTTGTTTCCATGCAGAAAAACCACAAACAAGCCTTGATAGCTGCAAGAGTCGTGGTTGAAGAATTTGGGTGCTGTCAGGGCCCAGGAAGGACCAGGAGGTCGTCCCTTGGAGGAGGAGACAGAGGGGGCACTCAGCAGCACGGAGAGCCCACGCAGAAGCAGGCAGCACCCACAGAAACACCTGAACAGGCATTCAGAAGATCTGAGCATGACGGTTGACTCAGCACAACAAAAGGGAGTCCCACGAAGTCGGAGTCCAACTCAGCAAGTTGGGCAATGCAGGACGGAGTGCTGGGGACCTGGGCTAGGCTGTGCATGAAGGAAGTCTTGCAAGAGTGCACAGAAGCCCTAGCAGCTGCAGTTCACACAGGACAAAGGATTACTGTCTGGCGTGGGGAGGCAAGGACTTACCTCCACCGAATTTGGACAGAAGGGCCACTGGACTATCGGGGACACTGGGACCCAGCTCCTGTGTTCCAGGGACCACACTTGTCAGGATGAGAGGGGACCCAGAGGACCGGTGCTGCAGAAGTTTGGTGCCTGCGTTGGCAGGGGAAGCATTCCCTCGACCCACGGGAGATTTCTTCTTGGCTTCCAGTGCAGGGTGAAGGCAGACAGCCCTCAGAGCATGCACCACCAGGAAACAGTAGAGAAAGCCGGCAGGATGAGACGCTACAATGTTGCTGGTAGTCTTCTTGCTACTTTGTTGCGGTTTTGCAGGCGTCCTGGAGCAGTCAGCGGTCGATCCTTGGAAGAAGTCAAAGACGGAAGTGCAGAGGAACTCTGGTGAGCTCTTGCATTCGTTATCTGGTGAGATACCCACAGGAGAGACCCTGAATAGCCCTCAGAGGAGTATTGGCTACAGAGAAAGGTAAGCACCTATCAGGAGGGGTCTCTGACATCACCTGCTGGCACTGGCCACTCAGAGCTGTCCATTGTGCCCTCACACCTCTGCATCCAAGATGGCAGAGGTCTGGGACACACTCCCCTGGGAGGTGCTGGTCAGGGGAGTGGTTACTCCCCTTTACTTTGTCCAGTTTCGTGCCAGAGCAGGGCTGGGGGGGATCCCTGAACCGGTGTAGACTAGATTATGCAAGGAGGGCACCATCTGTGCCCTTCAAAGCATTTCCAGAGGCCAGGAGAGGCTACTCCTCCCAGGCCCTTCACACCTATTTCCAAAGGGAGAGGGTGTAACACCCTCTCTCAGAGGAAATCCTTTGTTCTGCCTTCCTGGGATCAGGCTGCCCAGGCCCCAGGGTTGCAGAAACCTGTCTGAGGGTTGGCAGCAGCCGTAGCTGCAGAGACAACCCCAGGAAGTTAGTTTGGCAGTACTCGCGCTCTATGCTGGAGACCCGGGGATGCATGGAATTGTCCCCCCCATACCATAATGGTATTGGGGTGACAATTCCATGATCCTAGACATGTTACATGGCCATGTTCGGAGTTACCATTGTGACACTACATATAGGTATTGACCTATATGTAGTGCACGCGTGTAATGGTGTCCCCGCACTCACAAAGTCCGGGTAATTTGCCCTGAACAATGTAGGGGCACCTTGGCTAGTGCCAGGGTGCTCACACTTTGCACCTAACCTTCACTAAGTGAGGGTTAGACATATAGGTGACTTATAAGTTACTTAAGTGCAGTGTAAAATGGCTGTGAAATAACGTGGACGTGATTTCACTCAGGCTGTAGTGGTAGTCCTGTGTAAGAATTGTCTGAGCTCCCTATGGGTGGCAAAAGAAATGCTGCAGCCCATAGGGATCTCCTGGAATCCCAATACCCTGGGTACCTAAGTACCATATACTAGGGAATTATAAGGGTGTTCCAGTGTGGCAATCAGAATTGGTAAAATTAGTCACTAGCCTGCAGTGACAATTTTAAAAGCAGAGAGAGCATAAACACTGAGGTTCTGGTTAGCAGAGCCTCAGTGATACAGTTAGGCACCACACAGGGAGCACATACAGGGCATACTTTATGAGCACTGTGGTCCTGGCTGGCAGGATCCCAGTGACACAGGCAAAAACCAACATACATACAGTAAAATTGGGGGTAAAATGCCAGGCAAGATGGTACTTTCCTACAGTGTTCATCAATGACAAATTCCTTAACACCCCGCCCCCTCCCCATTGACCACACCACCCACCCTGCTGTTCACCACCCCTCACCCGACTCCCGTTCACCACCCCTATCTGACCTCCAGCTCACTACCCCCACCCTATTACCAAAGGCAATAGCTCGCGAGATCTGTTGACTTTGCCAATGCTTGTTTGTCTTGTAACTGTAATGTTGTGGTCGGATATTGACACTGAAGCGAAGGCACAGCCAAGCAGTTCTTAGTGTTCCGAACAGGACTGTACTACAGTCACACATATTCAACAACCCAGAACAAATAAATGTCTCGAAAACGTTGGTCTTTTTGGAATAGAAACATAAAATAATCTCATTGTTAGTTAACATCACAGTGCCTTTGCTTAGTTATTCTCAGTCGGGTCTGTTGCAAGTATGTGTTTTTACTGGTCTTTATTGCCCGTGCAGTCACATTTTACTAAGTCTAGTCAACGACCTCTTCTGTAGGGAAATCAGGGACACATTTACCAAGTAACATGAGTGACACTCTGGACTTAAAAATGCAGAAAAGAGTTGGGGAAGGCAAATATCTGTAATTAAACTTCAGATCTAGCTTGCGTTTGCCTGACACATCATTTTGTGGGAAGATTAAGTGTATTATCCAGCATTGACTGCAGCCATCAAATATATCCCGGCTGTGGACAGCTCTTGGTAAAGCTGCCTGTTCAAATACGCTTTAATAAAAACAAAAAAGGGCTTTCCAATTTCCTTATTTCGTGCTTTAACTTTATTTACACATAAATCCTCCCGAGCCCTCGCGCGTCAAGCTCAGCATTTCTGTAGACTCCATAAAATCAGCCGCTTATTGACCAGAGAGAGGCAGGAATTTGTATACCTATCTAAAATAATAAAACAACTCTCATCACTGTGTACAATGTAAAACCTCTCTCCCAACTGTGCGGTTTATTTGAATGGAATCTATTATGTGTGCCACAGTACACCGTAATCAGTGATATATGGCAGTGGGAATATTATGACTGTAGGGATTTTGACACTCTGCATGCTAACTAGTGCTACTGCAATGAAACCATTCATCATCGTGGAAACCTTGAAGGTCTGCAGTGCTAATGTTGCCATGCACCGCTTAATATGCCACCGAGAGGGTTTCCACAGATTATTCATAGGAAGCCATCAGTGGGAAAGGTCAGAGAGGACTCGAATCTGTTTAACATAATCATATTTCCAAACGTGTGGTTACCCTTGCTTTCCAACAACACATTTTTCTCAAAAACCATGAAGCAATCTGCTCAACACTGATGCATTTGCTGTTACTTTGAACGTGCTTGTGCATTGCTTGGTCTGTGTGGAGGGAGAGGCTGTGGACATCTCAGCAGCATCCATATTCGCATTTAAAGTCCCGTGCAAGAACTGGTCGGAAAAAGTTCTTGGTGCAAATAACATTCGTGCAAGTTGTGTTTAAACATTCGTCCAAGTTGTGTTTTCCGAATTTCCCCCTTGATTTTCACACGGTAGAGAAACACGGCAAATGCACCATATAAACCATATTGGCCCACAATTTGTAAATCAATTCTAACTGGTCATGTTTTAGTCCGAGCATTTAGTGTGGTTGACTGCAATTGGTACTCCAGTGGTAGTGTTAAAACAAGCGTGGAATCACTTTCATCCATTTTTAGGATGGCGAATGAGGCTCGAGCATTCCAGAAATGGCGTGCCAAAGTCTCTGTACTTCATGTGAGTAACTAACATACATTGTTATATGCATGACAACATAAACCAAAGTCCAATTTCATCATTTCATGTCTCGCAGTTTGGTTGAGGTAATAATTTCCCTACTGTTGTCCTGACCACCAAGGTCTTTTCTTGAAGAATGCATAAACCGTCACTTCACACACTTGCCTGATACCTCTTTTTTGTTTTCTTTTTCCAGCCACTTATTAATATCCCTCCTCAGATGGTGCTTTGTCTTCCCCAACCTTCACCTGACTTTCTCTCTCTCACGGAACTAACAAACTCCCCTACTATTGTCATCACTGCCATCAAATACATCTCCATCACTGAGAAGGATAGGCAAACCCCATCCTGTCAAAAGAATTCAAGACAGGAATACACTATATCCTGATGAGCTATCGTCCCAAAACACAAAGCTCTGCAAATTATTGCCAGATCCCTTTTGAGATCTTGCTGACCTTGTCCTTGGCCACCGCCTTACGGACTTTCTCAAGATTCTACTGGGAAACGTACTAAACAATGCGATGCCAACAACGCAGACGTTTCCTATGCAAGAGTAACAACGCTTGCCGGAACAACGCATGCCTTTCTCTGTCTTAACCACGGTTGTGCCAAACTACACATATGCATGGTTAAGGCAGAGAAAAAGGCAGAGAGCTGGGGAGAGGACATTGTGAGGTAAGTAGGTCCGGGACAGGGTTGGGATGGCAGTTTTTAGGGGTGGGGTGGATTAAGGACTTAGGATGGGTGGATGGGTCGGACTATATTTTTTTTAGGGACAAGGTGGGGGGGTTTTGGGAAGTTTAATTTTTAGGGCCTAGGGTAGGTGGGGAGGACTGGTTAGTTTATTTTTGGGTGGGGGGGTTAGGGTATTTATTTTTAGGGCTTAGGGTAGGGGGCGGTGTAGTTTATTTTTTATGGGCCTGAAAAGTTTAAGAGAGGGTGGAAGGAGAGCAGGAAGGATCGGGAAAGGATGCAGTGAGGTAAGTGTGGTTCAGGCAGGGATTAGGGCTAATTTTTAGTGGTGGGGTGGATTTAGGGCTAAGGGTGGGTGGGGGGGTCAGGGTAGTTTATTTGTTAGGAACAGGAGTGGAGGGGTCCGAATAGTTTATTCTTAGGGTTTGGGGTGGGTGGGTCAGAGTAGTTCACTCATTAGGGATGGGGCAAGGTTTTGGGGCTCAGGGAGGGTGGGGGTGTTAGTGTACTTTTAAGGGTGGGGGAGTTTTGGGTAGTTTTTTTAGGGAGTACGGTGATGGGGTAGTTTAATTATTATGGGTGGGGAAGGTTTTAGGGCTCAGGGCGGTTGGGAGTGTCGGGTAGATTAGTTTTTAGGGGTAGGGATGGGGGTCAGGTAGGTTGTTTTTAGGGCTTATGGTGGGTGGGGGGTAAGGGTAGTTTAGTTATTAGGTGTAGGGGAAGGTTTCAGGGCTCAGGGCGGGTGGGTTGTGTCGGGGTAGTTTAGTTGTTCAGGGCAGGAGGGGGGTCGGGGTAGTTCTGTTTTAGGGCTTACAGTGGGTGGGGGGTCAGGTAGTTTAGTTATTAGAGGTGGCGAAGGTTTTAGGGCTCAGAGCGGGTGGGAGGTGTCGGTAGTTTACTTATTAGGGGTGGGGGTAGTAATGGGTCTGAGGGCGGGTGGGGGGTTGGGTGACAGAACCACGCTGTTTCCACATATGCCTTTAATAAGCATGCATGGAAAAGACATGGTCGTTGTTTCAACTGCGTTTTTAAGGCATGCGTTGTTCCGGTATGTGTGGTTCTGTCATACAACCAATTCCACTCACCAACAACTTGGTCCAACTTAACTCCACTCTCAGCCACCTCTTGCTCAGCTCAACCATGTCCTTCCTCATCATTGTTCTTAAATATATAATCAAACGTATAATCATCCAGCCTCCTTCTCTTACTTTCCAACTCATAAATCATTGGCAACAGCTGCAGCCACCTAATACTTCCCGTCTCCGATAACGTCAACACCACGTCTCGTAAGGCACACCCAATTATCTCTTGTATTCCAAATCTTCCATACGCTTCCCCACCCATTTAAAATTGAGTGTCAATATATGCATATTTCCATTTGTATTTCAGCACTCAAGGCCCATCTGTAAACAATGGAGAAGTAACTCACTCCTCCAGATCTGTCCCACTGTGTTTTTCTCCTCCAAATCCCTATAGGTACATGGGACCTGCACCTCTCTGATTGCCACATCACAATTTCATAACCTCTGCCATTGCCAATCCTATCATAACTGTCTCCCTGACCATCTCATTGCAGAAGGATTAGGTGCCAAAGCTCATTATAGGCAAACCATAACCAACTCCATCCTTTCTTATCACACAGTAGTGATAAGGATCCAATAGAAAATTAGAAAATTAAGAATCACAATACTAATCACTAACACAAGAATGAATTGCTGGGCCTAAAATCTGTTGTTGCTTAAACGTTTAAAAGCATGCTCTGAACTCTGTCTAGCCTGTGCTGCATAATTTGCAAAACTTGCTAGGCTGCCACATATTTTTTCCTTCTATAACCTCTTCTTGACTTGTGAAATGATACAACCTTCTTCAAAACAATCAAACCCGTATTACTTACACCCGTACCCACCTACAAAACCACTTTGGAATGCCCTGACACATATTTTAAAAAATTTTTTGCTTCAGTTTAAAACATTAACCTTACATGAATGATGGGAATAGAGTGGGTGTTAGACTTCTTTGTGTAAAATTGTTCTTACAGAAGTGAAGAGCGTATGGGAAAGGAAGCACATGTATCCAATCTTTACCATACAACAAGACCATGCATTTTCTACTGTTGCAACATCTCGAGAAATGCATGGCATTGCTAAGAATGTATCAGTCAACCTAATTATAAAAGGTGTCGTAGGAAAAAAGGAGAGCAGATGATGACAGGAGAGATGACAGATCTTCAAAGAGCTGATAAGAGAAACCCCTGGTTGACCGACCAAGAGAGACTACCACTGTGCGTTGACCATTAATTCTTGCCACTGCTGTTTGAGCTGAGCATTGTAAGTAACTAGTGAGTGCTATCTGAACAATATAGAGGGTGTGAGGTGAGATTTTAGAGGGACCACACTGAGTTTATTAGTTTAGGGAAATAGGATTAAGTTTATAAAGATTCATGGGAACTGTCTAGTTACTGAGCTGCTAGATACAACAGAGTTATTCATTCCACTGCAGAGATTGTATTAGGTTTTAGAGAGATTTGATCAATTGTTTCAGAATAGTTTGATAGCTGTAGGCATATGAGATACATAACCATGAGAGTCTTGTTTAATGTAACAGACTGAATGTTCTTTTCTAACTTTCCCAGACTAAGAGACAGTATCATTCAGACATACTACAGTTGTGGGACAGAGACTACTAGAGTAGGACCGGATTCAGGACACTCTTCAGGTGGACCTCTATAACTTGATATTTTGATTAATAAAAACGTTATTAATTCTTTGAATAACTATTTTAAAACTACTCGAACTCTCTTTATTGACCCTAAACAAACTAAATTGTTAATAATATACTGAGGGTCTAGCTTAAAGTAAGTAAGATAGGTGGGGCTAGGAAGAAAAATTAAGCTGCAACAGAAAAAAAGATGTTAGAAGATAGATGAGAGATAGAATAAAGTAATTCTTGAAGCCTGACTTCGGTGAGCGGATGAAGAAGTGGTCAGTGGTGGTCATTATTGGCAGCTGCTGAACCGAAGAAGAATTTGGATGGACAAAGTATAAATGGGGCTGTTCTGTCTATGAGTATAGGAAATTTTGAACGGTTGTCTGTTCTAAAATGAAAAGAGGTTATCAAACTAAGAAGTAGTCTAAGGTCGCAGGATAGAAAAGAATTGATTTGTCTGCTAAGGTGAAGTGTAAATCGTTAGATGTAATCAATTACACAAAATTAGGGAAATAATGTACTTTGTGTGGATGTACTACTAGAAATTGGGGAACCTGATGCGCAATGGTGGCTCATTGTTAATTGGGTGATTGTGCGCCGATTGAGAACTCATTCAAATTAATTGTGGATTAAAAACTTGGTAAACTCCTTTTAAAAAGAGTCTTGCTCTGACAGATTGAGAGATTATCTTCTGATTTCTTTAGGAGAAGCAGACAAAGATTTAGTAAATCACATATTTTTGTGTTTTTCTGTTGAGAACAAAGAACATTGTAAAGGAGGAGTAGCTGCTGCAGCGAGTAAGTTGTGACATAGCAGAGTGCTGCACTTTTATTGGTCATTTGGTGAAGGTTCACACTGTGATTGGTGGAAGTTCGATGGAGAAGACATTCTGTTTCTGATCATTGTAATTAATCTGAGTTTTGACAATAATTAAGATTTTCAAAGCAATAAGAAGATTAGTAAGAGGAGATGTGGTGATTCTGATTAGAGAGGGAGAAGAAAATCCTCCAGAAGGAAAACCAGACTGCTGTGATGGTAGAGAGGGGATTACATACATGTCTCTGGCTCAGAGAATGGAGTCGAATTACAAAAAAGGAGAGTGAACTGAGTTTCCAGAGATGGGGATCTTTTAATTTAGGTGTAAGAAGACATTTGAGAAAAATGCTGTGTGATTTAAAACCACCCACTAAATCCACACAGTTTAAGCGTTATGTGAATGGGAAAGAATGGCTTTAAAGCATGGAAGGGAAAGATATATCAGACAAACAAAAAGAGCAGTAAGAAATTATGAAGGTGCAATGTGGGTCCAAAAAGCACAGGTTTGGAGAATTAATATAGCTGAAGGGACGAGATTATACTCTAGTCATATAAAGGAAGAAGATGAAAAACTGAGGGAAGAGGAAAGACCACCTAGAAAAAAGTTTAAGGGAGAAAGTAAAAGACAGGAAGAACAAAAGACAGATACTGACACTGATTCAGGGGACGATGTATAGTAGGAAATGTTATCAATACGTCCTCCAACATATGTTGAATCCTTTGTAGAAAGTGATGGAAATAGCTCCACAATGTAACTGCTTCTGTAGCTCCTCATAGTAACCAAATGCAAACACTGATGCCTGTAAATACATCATCCATATTGGAAGAGCAGAAACCGTCATGTCAGATTACCCATTAAATCAAACTTCCACAGGAGCAGATGCCTTTTACTCAACTCCCTCCAACAGATGCATGTTCAGACTTTAAATGATTATCTGAACACTGAATCCTTTGGAGAAAGTGATGGAAATAGTTTGACAAAGTAACTGCTCCTGTAGCTCCTCAGTTTCACATCATAGTAACCAAATGCAAACACTGATGCCTGTAAATCCTTCATCCATATTGGAAGAGCAGAAACCATCATGTCAGAAGATTACCCATTTAATCAAACTTCCACATGAGCAGATGCCTTTTACCCAACTCCCTCCAGCAGATGCGTGCTCAGACTTTAACTGATTATCTGAAACCTGCATCCGCTAGGGGGGGAAGGGGAATGGGAATAGAAAAAAAGAGACTGCCTCCAGATCCAGTTCCAGCCTGTGTTTCCCACTTGAAGATAGGATATTCAGTGTGTGTCTCTGAAAACCTGCACCTTTCTTCTTATTGGGATTTCTTTAAAGGAAGGACCTGCAGTTGGGTGATAAGAGCATAGATAAGTACATTCCTACTGTGCATTCAACTGTTCAGCCATTAACATTCACCCAATTCTATTGTTCTTCTAACCTGGATATTTTGAAAGACTACCCTCTCTCTAAGAGAACAATGTTAACTTAATATCTTCTTTTCTCCAGGAGTCAGAGTTTTCCAAGGTTCTCTGGAGAACAGTTCAAAAGCTCACAAATATACAAACTACTAATGTATTTTACAGGAAACTAAAACCGTTTCTCAAGGTTCACTTTTCTCAATTGCAGTCTCTAGGAATTAGTCTGAGTACTGAGGTTTGCCTCTACGACCGACAAGGCTGCAAAGCAAAGAGTCCTTGAATATATATGTACATATATATATTAACAAGTCTGGAAATCATATAAAAGGATTCCTTACTGTAGTTGCCTGAAGTTCTGTTAAGCCAAAACAAATTCTCCTCAGAAAGCAAATAGCCAGTTGTTGGAAGAAGAGAAAAATTTAGCTTCTTCAAAAAAGAAAAAGTAGCTGATGTGCACACTATAACAAGAAAAATAATTAATTACTCAAAACTGGAAGAATTCTCTATGAAACGAAGCGCCTCAGGAACACTGCTCATTCTCCTCAGGATGACAGTTGAAGTGCTCCCAGAGAGAAACAGCTGGGGGGAAGCTCCAGCACAAGACTAAGGTAGAAACACTAGAGCGCTGACCTCACAAGGATTTGCGGCCACCATTTTGAGTGGCAGTTAAACCTGAAGAAGCTAGTTCTAAGAACAGCCTCCTCAAGAGCCACTGGGAGTGAGGACGCTGCTGCAACCAACATGGGTACAAGGAAGAGGGGAATCGTTTTTGATGAAAAATAGTTTTCCTGACATGTCACAAGTAATATTAGCCCAACCACTTGCTCCACAGTCTGTTGTCATGCGACCCTTGACGCAGCAAGCCATTGTTCGCACTCCTGCTCAAATTAGGACTTCCCAGTTGATGTCCCCATCTGAGGTATCAGTTGGCCAGGTTACTCAGACTACTGGACTAGCGTCACAGCAAACAGGACCTATGCAGGTCACACTGACTGTAGAGATTCAGCAAACTTCAGGGGGCAATACAGAGAATAGGTTTATCCTGAATTCTCAGAAATGACAAAATATGGTTTGGACACCACCTAAGAATATTATGACATTAGGAGAGGGAATTCTATTTGTCTTTACAACACAATCTAAACAAGCAGAGGAAGTAACGAGAGAAGGATGGGTTCCAGAATATATAGGAAGTTATTAAAAGGTGCAGAAAGATAGCAGAAGCAGAGAAACCGAGCACTAGCACCAGTGTAGTTAGTTCTGAGTCAAATCCAGAAACCCAAAAAGAGAGGCCAATGAACATTCCACAAGTAAAAGTGGCATCAGAAGAAATGTTGAGAAGGTATTTAAATATTGAGCATATTGAACAATATCAAGAAAAATAGTTGGTCTGTTTGTGTAAAGAAATTACCAGAGGAGAAGCACAAGTGCATGACCAGTTGACAGAACTAGCAATTAATACAATATAGATATTTCAAGAAGTGTGCCCCTTCAGAGGACCTTTAGGGTGTAGCTAGATGGCAGATCCATTGAAAACATGCGCACTCCATGGTTGTGAATATATCTTACAGAATCAGTGAAATGTGTCCGCAGATGGAGTAATATGGAAAAATACAAAATTAAGTGGGCACAAAAGCAGGAATAGAAATGAAGCTAGTGGAGGAAGCTGAGGAGAGCAGTTAGGAAAGAAACTACTACCTCATATCCCTTAAGACGAAATGCCAAGTGGGACATTCAGGGGGTCATTCCGCCGGGGACCACGGAAGCACCGCCAACAGGCTGGCGGTGCTTCCCAGCCCATTCTGACCGCGGCGGTAAAGCCGTGGTCAGAAAAGGGAATCCGGCGGTTTCCCACCGGATTTCCCCTGCATGGGCTGAATCTCCATGGTGGCGCTGCAAGCAGCGCCGCCATGGAGATTTCGACCCCCTTCCCGCCATCCTGTTTCTGGCGGTTTTTACGGCCAGGAACAGGATGGCGGGAACGGGTGTCGTGGGGCCCCTGGGGGCCCCTGCACTGCCCATGCCACTGGCATGGGCAGTGCAGGGGTCCCCTAACAGGGCCCCACCATGATTTTCACTGTCTGCTTGGCAGACAGTGAAAATCGCGACGGGTGCAACTGCACCCGTCGCACCCCTGCAACTCCGCCGGCTCCATTCGGAGCCGGCTTCATTGTTGCGGGGCCTTTCCCGCTGGGCCGGCGGGCGCTCTTTTGGCGGGCGCCCGCCGGCCCAGCGGGAAAGCCAGAATGGCCTCCGCGGTCTTCTGACCGCGGAGCGGCCATTTGGCGGTTCCCGCCAGCCGGGCGGCTGCCATGGAGCAGAGGTGATCTTTAGTCATTTACTAACAATTTCCCAGAACTGAGAGACAGTCCAGTGCAGTAGTATGCCCAGGCTGGAAGGTTTATCAATGGTTTTGTGGGTTGATTGAGAAAACTTTTTTGATATAGTGGTGCAGAGTGATTTGTGGGCTGAATGCAAGGCAGCAGTTCACTGGTCAACCTCAGAGCCTCAAAGGGAAGTTGGTACAAATGTTCCGTCTCCTGTAGTGATGACAAAGTACAATGAAGCAATTGAGTTTTTAAAGAGGAGGATTCCTCCAAAGGATCTGAATTGTTTAAAGTTAAACAGAATGCAGCATGAGGTTAAGAAAATTGTGCATGAGTTGTATGAACGGATGATGAAAGCCTTTCAGCAGCGTACAGTACAGGTGCATTTAGATCCAGGCGATATGGATTTCACAATAACAACTTTTGTGGTTGAATTGCAAGGCAAAATTTGTCAGCATATACAGCAGAATGTCATTTGTTGGCAGACATAGGCCCTCATTACGACCCTGGCTCAAGCCAAACAGCCAATATACCACTCCGGCCGCCAGGGTGGTAATGGCCGCTGGGGCTGGAGACTCCAGGTGTCCTTCACAATCCCACCCTCGGGATTATGACCCCGCCTACCGCCATGGTTTTCGTGGCAAGGGTACTGCCACGAAAACCATGGCGATAGGCACTATCAGTGCCAGGGAATTCCATCTCATTGCTCATGATACGGTCGGCAGTGCTTTGCTGGTGTGGCGCTGCTGCTGGCAGCAGTGCAACCTTAACGCCGTCCGCCGCCATGGCCGTCAATGGTATTCCGCCAGCATTCTGGCAGAATTCCGTCTATGGTCATAATGCAGGTGGGCGGCTGGTAGCCACAGCAATGGTATGTTGGTGGCCATCCCCGTGGCGGTAGGCGGTAGTTACCGCCAAAGTTGTAATGAGGGCCATAGTCTTTGGACGCAATTTTAAAGTATGTTCAGTATTGTAGTGATGAACAGCAAAAGATTAAAGACAAATTCATGCTAGTCAAAACCAAGTTAGCACAGAGAGGGTATCAGAATCTTACAGGCGTTGACAATGTCACTGCTATTCAAGGGAGGAGAGGGGTGATGCAGACAGGAATTCAGACATAATCAGGAAAGGGAAAGGGAGTTCCTATAGATTCAGGAACAGGTGTTGATATTGCGACGCTGAAGAAAACAACTGCTTATCATATGTGCAATAAGGTAGGGCATTGGTAAAGGGAATGTAGATTTTTATCCTGTTAAGATTCATGACAATCAAATGTAAGAGGGGAATCAGGTCCAACTATTAAATGCCCCTATGAGACAAATTCAAGTCCCTTTGCAGAGTCAGAATCAATTAATACCCCTGCCACAACTCCCTGTAATTGAGCCTAAAGTGAACGGAGCCCAATTTAATCTAAATCAACTACCTTGAATGTCCCAAAATGTAATCCTGAATCTCAAAATAATATCAGAATTCCCAATGTTTGATGAGAATGCAGCACTGGATTTTGACATAT
Source organism: Pleurodeles waltl (assembly GCF_031143425.1). Classification (NCBI taxonomy): domain Eukaryota; kingdom Metazoa; phylum Chordata; class Amphibia; order Caudata; family Salamandridae; genus Pleurodeles; species Pleurodeles waltl. The sequence continues at coordinate 1,080,707,547 of NC_090437.1, read as the reverse complement.
CACAATGTCGGTGGCTGAGAGGGGAGACAGATTGCATGCTTGGTGCAATCTTAGCAGTAGACCAGAGTGGACCATATTTAGATGAAATTGTAAATGGCCACTCAGTAATGTGTTTAATAGACACTGGGGCTACCCGTTCCACTGTGAGAACAGAGGAAGTACCAGACCTACCCCTCTCGGAAAAAATAATACAAGTTATAGGTGTTGCAAATAATCTGGTTACTAATCCAATTTCAGAAGAAATCCTAGTAAGAATAGGATATTTCAGAGACAAACATCAGTTTGTAGTATGTGATTCAAATCCTTCTAACCTGTCTGGAAGGGATCTATCGTATACGTTTAATTGCACTATCAGTTGTACTCCGGATAGAGTTATTTCATGATGACAAATCAGACCAGGTTTCAGAGAAACTGCAGAGTTTTTCCCAATGTTGGTATTAAATCTTTTGCCAAAGGAGCTAATTGAAAAAGTGAAGGCAGCTGTCTGGGACGTTACCGGTTCAGACATTGGATTAATAAAAGGAGTTGAGCCAGTGCAAGCCAAAGCTAGGCCAAACAAGATTTACCCCTAAACAACTTCCCACCCAATGACACCAGAAACATTAGCAGGAATTACAGCCCTGATAAACAAGATGTTGGGGAAGCGAATACTACAAGAACTGATTGGGAGTCCATGCAACTGACCAATCATGGTATTATGTAAACCAAATGGCAAATACAGAATAGTGCAGGATTTGAGAAAACTAAATGAAATCGTAATCCCATGGTGTCCTCTTGACACTGAATCTAGATACCATATTTTACTAGATACCGTGTACAGCTGAAAGGTTCACTGTGATTGACCTCTGTAGTGCTTTTTTTCTCAATACCTTTACATGAAGACAGCCAGTTCTGATTTCCCTTCGTATTCCAAGAGAAGGTAATCATGTGGTGTTGTGTCCCACAGGGGAATACCGAGAGTTGGTAACTTTTTAATCAGATTTTAAAGAAAAATTTGGAACCTTTACAATCGCCATGTACCACAGTCTTAATTCAGTACATAGATGATCACATTGCTAAACCATCTAGCTAAGAATGAGCACAAAGGTATCACCACAGAAACTCCAATGTTGTCAAAAAGAAGTTCAATATTTAGGAAACATAATTGAGAAAGGAACAAGGCAAGTGTCCAAAGACAGGATTGAAATTATTTTAAAAATGACTATCCCGATAACACAAAAAGAAAGGAATGATAGGCTACTGTAAACAGTGGATACTCAATTTTTCCTTGAATGCAAAACCATTGTTGAAAATGAATCACAAGCATATATTACTGATCCGATTCCATGGGACAACAAATGTATGAAAGCGTTCCTAGAATTTAGAGAAAACCTCTGTTGTGCACCTGCATTGGAAATGCCGGATTATACTGAAGAGTTAATTCTGTTCTGTAGTGAGAGTGAAGGGTGTGCTCTGTCAGTGCTAAACCAAATTCTCAGAAATTAAAAAAAAACAATTGCATACCTCTCTGTGACTCTTGATCCTGTAGCAGCCGCTCTGCATGGATGTTTGAAAGCGGTAGCCACAGTAAGTGCAAGTCTTATTGTCCCGCATTCGGTTGCAGTGTTCTTAACCAAAACTAAAACACAGCACCTCACAAATTCATGGTCTACTAAATATGAGCAACAGATATTATCTAGAAACAATGTGGTCCTAAAAAGATGCCATGTTTTAGATCCCAGTACTCTGTTGCCAATACCTGTAGAAAGTGAATCTGATAATTGTGAACATGATAGCCTCGATGTCACAGATTTGTGTACCAAACCCAGACCAGACATTAAGGATGAGTCTTCAATTAATCCAGATTGTGTGTGTTTTGTTGATAGCTCATGCTTAATGATAATGAGTGATGCTTAAGAGCATTGTATGCCATCTGCAGTATACAAAAAGTAGTTGAAGCATCTTGGTTACAGGGAATTACATCTGCTCAAGTTGCAGAATTGATTGCTCTTATTAGAGCCTGCAAACAAACTAATGGAGTAGGAGTGACGATTTTCACAGACACTCAATATGGGTTTAGTGTTGTCCTTGACTATGGGCAATTGTGGTCGCAGTGAGGTTTCATGACCTCTGTTGAAATGCCTATTAGAAATGGGTAACAAGTGAAAGATCTATTTGAGGCTGAACAAGAACCCATTTAAATAGCCGTTGTAAAATGTGCGGCTCATAGGAGTGACTGTAGCTATGTCACAATCAGCAACAGGCATGCTGATGAAGTGGCACATTGCTGTGAAACTATATCATGCACGTACAACAGATCATACAGGACTGGAAATCAGGAAGAGAGCCTTCTCGCAATGTTTCTGAGAACTGCAGACAATTGGAATGAATTGAGACAAATGCAAGAAAATGCACTGATTGAAGAAAAGCAAGGTTGGATCAAGGCAGAATGAAGAATTGATGACAATAATGTGTGTGTTTCATTAGAAGGACAACCAATAGTATCAGGCAGTTTACTGGCTCCAATGATACAACATCTTTATGATCAGGTACATTTGGATAGAAATGCCATGATTAGAACATTCAAACACTACAGGTACAACCCAAGATTTAGAACACAAGCAGAAGTGGTTTGCAACTGTACTGCCATTTGTAAAATTTTGTTTTGACCAATGACTTTGTGTTTCACCACTGCGCATATTAGTTGCTCAATGTTCACCAGTAGCACATGGTATGTTTTGTTCAGTTGAGCCGCCTATTGGCTTTGACATGGCATTAGCCATTAATTTCAGTTTACCCGCCTATGGGCTTTGACATGGCATTAGCCATTACTTTCTGTATTCAGTTTAGCCGCCTATGGGCTTTGACATGGCATTAGCCATTACTTTCTGTATTCAGTTGAGCCGCCTATGGGCTTTGACATTGCATTAGCCATTACATTCTGTATTCTGCCTATTGGCTTTGACATGCTGTATCCAGTCTAGCCGCCTATTGGCTTTGACATTGCATTCCTATTGGCTTTGACATGATGTATTCAATTTAGCTGCCTATTGACTTTGACATGCTATTAGATATTCTGCCTATGGGCTTTGACATGATATCATATATTACATTTTGTATTCAGCTTAACTGCCTATTGGCTTTGACATGATATTATATATTGCATTTTGTATTCAGCTCAGCTGCCTATTGGCTTTGACATGATATTATACATTGCATTTTGTATTCAGCTCAGCTGCCTATGGGCTTTGACATGATATAAGACATTGCATTTTGTATTCAGCTTAGATGCTTATTGGCTTTGACATGACACTAGACATTGCATTTGATATTTAGGTTAGCTGCCTATTGCCTTTAACATGACATTGCATTTGATATTTAGGTTAGCTGCCTATTGCCTTTAACGTGGAGTTAGATCTTGCAGTTGAGAATCCAAGCTGTATTTTTCCAAGCTGTGTTTTTGCACCAGAGAACCAAGATGTTTTTCTCACAGTAGACTAGACATGATAAGAGAGAGTACATGGGTGTTGTTTTTTCTTCGCTTGAGCTTGGGAACAGGAGTAGTCTTGGAGACCTGGCCAGTCTCCAAAAGGCTTGCTCAGTTTCCCAGGTCTGAGAGGAGGGGGCACACCTTTGTAACGAATGTAACAGGCTGCAGAGGGTCAGATTCGAATCTGCCGGACCTCGTGCTGGAGCTTGGCGCCAGCTGCCAGCAATCCCGTGTGGGTAGATGAATCTCTCTTTCTCGCGGCTGACAGGGGTCCTCAGTTTGCAGACCTTAGAAAGATGAAGCTGTGAATAGTTCCCACACGGTGAAGTATTTGTTTTGCTTTGCATTCAATATCTTATAAATATAACCTGCTGTGTATATTGCAAACTGATATATTTTGTTTGATTAACGCGGACTTGAAAGCTACTAATTCGTCATTCATAAATATTGTGGTTGGGGAAGAATTAACAACAATAAAAGTCTTCTTTGACCTCACAAGTGCATTTCTGTTGTGTTATGTTAGTGCTTAGAAACTAGATAAGAGCAAAGCACTACAATTGGTACCTGGAGTCGTGGGGTCGGTCATTAAGAGGTGATTAAGAAGGGGTTTGACGAGTTAATAGATTTCTAAGTGCACACTTTAAAAGTGTAATTGTTTTTTTGTTGTTTGGAGAGTTGCAGAAATAGTTTTTTGTTGTTTGGAGAATCACAGTAGCACGGCAGACCATGTCATGTGTTGTTAAACTGCCTGATGGTGCTACGAAAAACTGTGAATTGTTTGTTGTTTGGAGAATCACAGTAGCACGGCAGACCATGTCATGTGTTGTTAAACTGCCTGATGGTGCTAAGAAAAACTGTGAATTGTTTTCTGTTTGGGGAATTACAGAAGAAAATGCATGTGTAGAAAACGTGTGTTTTGGAAGTAATGATGACAGAAAGGTCTGGATACCTTTATCTGCTTACAGAGAAATGCAGGAGAAATGTAAGCAGTTGGAACATGAAAATAGGAATTTACGTGAGCAAATTAGCCCGACTGAAAGTTATAAAAGGGCTGTTTTTAAAGAATCTTTCTTGTCCCATTCCAGTAATGAGGGGGTTAAGGCAGCTCCGAGCTGCACTGAGTTTTCGTGTGAGCCAGGGTTTTTGGCAGACAAAATGCATTCCTTAACTGATAACACGACTTTCATTAGCTTGTTTGATTTTTGGAAAAAGAATAGCCTTCATTTGAGTGAAATCCTAACACTTTTGTATATGGTCACTGTGAAAAATGATATGCAGCTGCGCGCTTGTGATTTGGCAAATGAAATAATGCAGACTTTAGGTTTCTGCGCAGTGCAAGAAGGAAATACTTATGTACATGTAATTCAAGAACAAGGGAAGAAAATAGTGCCCCTAGCTAGAATCATACAATGGATCTGGTACTTGCAAGACAGGGCTAGAGTACCACAGGTAAAATAATTACCGGTGAAATTGTGTGCACCATTTGAATTCGTGTCTACTGAAGATAAAAAGCATGTTTGTTTTACTAATGATTCATTGACTGAAATGTTGTTTTCTGGCACAGTAGAAGGAACAGCGTTGTATAATGTGTGTCAGATTTTAAAGCAAGAGCTACGTGAGATGTGTCATTTTTACGCTGATTTTTGGTTCATTGCTAATGTTTTAGCACCTAACTGGTTCAATTACCTTGCAGATGTTAATGAGAAAAATTCAGAGAGAGAAGTGTTCACCCAGAATTCTGCCTTAGTGGGGATGGCTAAGTGGGTGCCCCAGAAATGTGAACAGCTGAGAGAAAAAGCCACTTACGGGTGGGCAGTGATGAGAGAGATGCACATTCCCCTAGATTTGATAAAAACTGTGCAGCACGCACAAAAGCAATCTGTCATGCAAGCAGTCACAGAGCAGTTGGGGAGAGGAAAGTTACCAGGACAGAAATGGCAAAGTGATCAGGTTTTAGGGAGAGTGATTGCTGCAAATTACCAAGGAAAAATCGAAATTATGCTGATACCTAGAAAAGAATCTGATTCATTCATACAAATTGGAGACAGAATGGCCCAACTTGGCAAAAATGCAGTGAATGGAGGTTTGGTAAAGAAGGAGTCTGCCCCAGCCCTTCTGACAGTGCAAGAAAAGGGAAGCTGTGGTGCAGCAGATAAAAACCTCAGTGCTGATGTGTGGGCTGAAGCCCCAAGTGATCCTCCAAAACCTGCAGAAAATATAACAAAGGGCCCCAAAAACGTCCTCCTGATAATAAAACAGGGAAAGAAAGAGAAAGGGTGCAGTTTAAATGAAAAATTTTATTTGCAAGAAAAGTCATACTTGTTTCTTTTGCAGATCCTACCACGTTTCGCCACTGTCCCTGAGTGTGCTGTGTGGTCCCCCTTCCGGTGTGGGCATGTGGGGTCGGGGAAGGGACCGAATCCCCAACCTGAACCTGGCTGAGTAAAGTGCCAGCACCATGGATCCATTTTGCGCAAACTGCGCCTTCAGTTCAAGTTCAACTTGTTTGATTGCATTCTTCCAATGGAACTAAGCTGTGTTTTTTTTTTTTTTTTCCCTCTCATATGGAACTCTGACTTTTGCTTATCTTCCAGCAAACCTTTCAGGTGGACCGTGCACCTTTACATGAGCAGAACTCATGCCACATCAAATTGCTAACACTGTTGAATTAGAGACTCATTCAGAGTATAAAAATTGCCCAGTCTTTTCTATGTAGATGTATCTGATGTGAAAGGTTATGAAATCAATGTGTTAATCCACTTCTATTGCTTTACAGGGATTGCTTTGATCTGATGTTTTTTTTTGTTTTTTTGTTTTTGTTTGAAACAAGAGATATGTGAAACAAAAATTCATTGGTCAAAGGGCGGAATGTACTGCCATTTGTTAAATTTTGTTTTGACCAATGACTTTGTGTTTCACCACTGCGCATATTAGTTGCTCAATGTTCACCAGTAGCACATGGTATGTTTTGTTCAGTTGAGCCGCCTATTGGCTTTGACATGGCATTAGCCATTACTTTCAGTTTACCCGCCTATGGGCTTTGACATGGCATTAGCCATTACTTTCTGTATTCAGTTTAGCCGCCTATGGGCTTTGACATGGCATTAGCCATTACTTTCTGTATTCAGTTGAGCCGCCTATGGGCTTTGACATTGCATTAGCCATTACATTCTGTATTCTGCCTATTGGCTTTGACATGCTGTATCCAGTCTAGCCGCCTATTGGCTTTGACATTGCATTCCTATTGGCTTTGACATGATGTATTCAATTTAGCTGCCTATTGACTTTGACATGCTATTAGATATTCTGCCTATGGGCTTTGACATGATATCATATATTACATTTTGTATTCAGCTTAACTGCCTATTGGCTTTGACATGATATTATATATTGCATTTTGTATTCAGCTCAGCTGCCTATTGGCTTTGACATGATATTATACATTGCATTTTGTATTCAGCTCAGCTGCCTATGGGCTTTGACATGATATAAGACATTGCATTTTGTATTCAGCTTAGATGCTTATTGGCTTTGACATGACACTAGACATTGCATTTGATATTTAGGTTAGCTGCCTATTGCCTTTAACATGACATTGCATTTGATATTTAGGTTAGCTGCCTATTGCCTTTAACGTGGAGTTAGATCTTGCAGTTGAGAATCCAAGCTGTATTTTTCCAAGCTGTGTTTTTGCACCAGAGAACCAAGATGTTTTTCTCACAGTAGACTAGACATGATAAGAGAGAGTACATGGGTGGAGGGGGCACACCTTTGTAACGAATGTAACAGGCTGCAGAGGGTCAGATTCGAATCTGCCGGACCTCGTGCTGGAGCTTGGCGCCAGCTGCCAGCAATCCCGTGTGGGTAGATGAATCTCTCTTTCTCGCGGCTGACAGGGGTCCTTAGCTTGCAGACCTTAGAAAGATGAAGCTGTGAATAGTTCCCACACGGTGAAGTATTTGTTTTGCTTTGCATTCAATATCTTATAAATATAACCTGCTGTGTATATTGCAAACTGATATATTTTGTTTGATTAACGCGGACTTGAAAGCTACTAATTCGTCATTCATAAATATTGTGGTTGGGGAAGAATTAACAACAATAAAAGTCTTCTTTGACCTCACAAGTGCATTTCTGTTGTGTTATGTTAGTGCTTAGAAACTAGATAAGAGCAAAGCACTACAAACAGATGCGTTGAATGTCAGCAAATGAATGTGGGAAAAAAAAACACGTTACACTGAGTTATGTAGGTAAATCAGGAGGGACCTTCAACAGGATGCAGATGGGTTTCATTGAAATGCCATCCTACAATAGGCTGATGAACATTTTGGTGACTGTCTGCATCTTCTCTCAGAGGGTGGAGGCTCACCCAACAAGAAGAAATGACAATCTAACAGTGGCTACATTACTATTGAGAGAGCTGATACCAAGGTACAGTATGCCTGTTTCTCTGGGATCAGGTCAAGGTACTCACTTTAATCGTGAGATTATAAAATTGTAGTGTGCAGCATTGAGGATTGATCAGAAACTTAATTGCAATTACCAGCTAGAAGCTTCTAGAATCGTTGAGCAAATCAATGGGAATATTAAATCAAGATTGGCTAAGGTCTGTACATCAACATCATTAAAGTGGACAGATGCTCTACCCCTAGCCCTAATGAGTTTACGAAATACACCAGATCAAAAACTCCCCATGATGTGTTGACAGGGAGAGCCATGAGATTGCCTGCAGTCTCAACAAATGTGCTTGTGAACATAAGAGATGACAGGTTACTCGATTACTGTAAAGGTCTGGCTGGTGTAGTACGTTCTGTGTCTTAACAGGTTGAAGCTGCAACTGAGAACCCAATCCAAGGAAAGTGCCACACTCTAAATTCTGGAAACTGGATTTATATTAAGAAGCATATTAGAAAGTCCTATTTTGAGCCTCATTGGAAAGAACCATTTCAGGTCATTCTGACCACCAACACTACAGTAAAGTGTACTGGACGTCTAAATTGTATTCATGTTTCACATACTCAAAAGGCAAGAAATCCATAAGAAATAGAGCCTGGTGCTTTGGTGTGTGTTCCACCAAACATTGCATGGGAAGAAATAAGTGGTCAGAATCAGCTAAGAGAAAATTGGGGTGAAAAAACTCTAAGAGGTGAAGTGGTTCATATGCCAGACATCTCACAAAGTGGAGACAACTATGAGGTGCACACTGTAATTGTCAGAAAGCAAGGTTCAGATGGAACAGAACTTGACAACCCAAGAGAAGGTAAAAGTTCCTGTAACAACCACAATAATGAAAGAACAGTAACTGAGATGTGGCAGAAGAGTGCCAAAAATAAACAAAGATTAAGTGTGGACAATAATCTATTAGCACTGGAAACAATCAAAGAGGAAGGAGAATCAAGTGGTGTTAGTCAAACAGAAGAATCATCAGACACATTCAGAAGATCAAAAAAAGCATGAGGACCTTGGCAAAGATATTCATCACCTGAACGGGCATACTATCTGGGACAAATACTGAGCACACCAATTTCCGACATAATTGAATGGAGAAAAGAACAGCCTGAGCCTTCTTTTAAAAGGAAGGAAGCTACAGAGAGAGAGAAACTTAAAATGTGCAAATTACATTCAATGAATAAAGAAGAAATAAATAAGAAATAATAAAAAGACACGTACCTAGAGCCAAGATTAAGAAGAATACATTTAGGGATAACCAATTAGAAGAACACTGAGTAGGGTTGGGATCATCTAACGAAGATTTACTAACAAAAACTAGAGAAAAAATATATCTATTTTTCTCATTGCTGTTATTAACAGATCACCTTGGTGGTAGACCTGATTGTAGAGAAAATGTGTACTGTAACTAAGGCTAGAGTTAAGATATTTCTATGGACTCTCCTTATATAATTAGTATTACTAGCTATAGCAATTTTCCAAGTTATCCATTGTACACCAGAGACCGGGAAGAGAATGGGCTTGATTACGACCTTGGCGGATGGGTTACTTTTTTACAAACGTGATGGATATCCTGCCCGCTGTTTTACAAGTTCTATAGGATATAATGGTACTTGTAATACGGCGGACAGGATATCCGTCACATTTGTTACAGAGTATCCCATCCGCCAAGGTCGTAATCAGGGCCTATATCTTCGTTGCAGAATGCAACACATCATTCCACAATAGAAGACAGACTGAAATCATCCTTTGTAGAATATATAAAGGATGATTATGCAATGAAGGTTTATTCAAGATTAGTGAAAGAATACACTAGAGTTTAGATGTGAATAATTCCTGTTTGTGCACACATGCCTTCTTCAGCTGATGAACAAGTCTCATGCCATTACATATCACTCACTTAAGCTACTTTTTGCAGTATATTGCTTAGTCTAGCATTTAGATTGCGAGATTTTGCATATAATTTTTCAAATTATGAACTGGTGCTTTCAAAGGTACCATTAATTAAAGAAATTAATCTACACCCAAAGGCTAAAACAACGGAGGCAGCTTTTCACTATTTTAGACGTTATTTTTCTATAACTACTGCTAATGCACATGAAAGAAATAGAACTTGTAAAATGAATAAACAAGAGAAAGTTTTTATGCAAATGTTAGAAGAAAGAAATGAAAGGCTTACAAAGTCTCGGAATAATTAAAATTATGTACAAAAGAATGTGTGGAAAAGAGAAGAAGATAGATTCAGGAAAAAGATAACTGGATCTAAATTAAGGCTGGATGAGAGGTTGATTGGAAAGCTATGTGTATATAAATGACAAATTCAAGGACAGAAAATATTAGTAGGAAATAGTAGGCGTGAAAACACTTTTGAATTATCAGGAGGAGAATGGGAAATGGTGCAAGAAGATGATCCAACTGAACCAGAAGTGTATTTTATTTGTGGAACAAATGCTTACTTCAAATTGCCTACATTTTAAGTGGGAATATGCTTCCAAAATGTATTGAGTGAATTCTTTGGATGCACTAACAATGATACCAGCAAATAACAGATGCACAAGAAGTGTGAATGAAGGGATACAAACATTGGGAGATATATTTGGAGCTATTATTTCTGTCATGGGAGGGGTATTGAATGATGAGAAAAAAAGAAAATATCCACAGTTGTGAATAGATTAGCAACACGTACATCTGGAGCTATATTATTAGAAAGCACTGAGCTTATTGCCGGTAGATCAATGGTTTTACAAAATTGATGTGCTTTAGACTGTCTTTTAGCTGAAAAGGCCAGAGTCTGTAAAATGTTAAGAACTGAAAATTGCTGCAGTCATATCCCTGATGAAAGTAAAAAGATAGAAGCATATGCAAGCAACATTACTAATTTGAAACTAGATTTAAAAGCTTTGGATACTCCAACTATAGCTGAAAGTACCTCTTAAGCAGGAGCATGGTTAAAGGATCTGAGTTCAGGAATCCTTAGTTAAATACTAATACCTATTATAGTAGTAGTGGAGCTAACATGTATTATTGCTTTATATTGCCTCTGTGCAATAATTAGATTACTTCTGAAGAAACACAGAGAAAACAGATTAAAAAGAATGAAAAGGTTATAGAAATTATTGAATGTTACGCAGCGGGTCGGTACTCCGCCAGTGGCGCCCCAGTCTCATCCTGCTGTCTGCTTTTCGGCGTGTCAGGCCTGCTGTGGGATGTTTGATCACCCACAGTGTCCAACTCTTGCATGGCAAAAGGGTCAGACGGCCTGGGGTCGGGCCGCGGATCTTGCTGCGGTCGCAGCATTTTCTGCCTTTGCATTGTGGGTGATCCATGCAATGCATATATAATACTTATCTGTTTTTTTGGCTTTTGGCTGTTCGCCCTTTTGGTCGTGGGGCCCATGCTTTCTTGGTCCCAGAATGCTTGTGTATTCCTGCATGCACTGCTCTTTCATTTTACTAGTACCTTTCCAAGATGGTGTTTCTCCTGTTTTGTCCTATGATACTGTCCCAACTTAATATGGTGTTTTTCATTTTCCTATATGTTCACTACCTGTTTTACTGATGTATATGAGGCTTGAGTTTCTTTCTTCTTTGCGTTGCAACACTTGGTGGTCCTTGCTACTGCCTGTTCCTGCTGTGGATTGCTTTCTGCTTGGTTTTCCCTGCAGACCTGAGTTCTACTGTGCCTTTTCTGATTTTCTGGAGCTCCTTTCTGGAGGTTTTTTCCCTGGTAATTTTTCCTCTGGAGCTCCTTCTGGAGGGCAAGGACTGCTTGGGCTTTCATCCTGCCAGCAGCACTGTGGCTAGCGGAAGGGGTCATTCTTATCTTGGCCAAACCAGGACGTACAAGATCCAAAGCCGTACTCCTACATCTGACAGGGGCGGTAAGGGAAAGGCGAATCGTGACAGTGAAAGAGTGAGTGAATAATATAAGAAAATAAAAGAAAAAGAACAACTAAAATGAAAAAGAGAAGAATCTGAAATAACTGAAGTATCATTTTTGCGGTAGGTTTATAATAGTTTCAAAACATCACAGGGGGATTTATAAGGCCCCCCCAAAAAATCAGAAAGTTAAGAATCACAATGCTAATCACTAATATGAGATTGAATTGCTATGCCTAAAATCTGTAGTAGATTGAACATTTAAGAGCATGCTCTGAACTCTGTCTAACCTGTGCTGCATGACTTGCATAACTTGCTGGGCTGGCACATATTTTTTTCCTTCTATAAGCTCTTCATGACTTGTGAAATGATACAACCTTCTTTAAAACAATAGAATAGGTATTACTTACACCTTTACCCACCTACTAGACCGCTTTGGAATGTGCTGACGCGTATTTAGAAAATAACAATTTCTTCAATTTGAAACAATAACATTATATGAATGATGAGAATAGAATGGGTGTTACACTTATGCATGTAAAATTGTTCTTACATAAGTGAAGAGCCCATGGTAAAGGAAGCACATGTATCCCATCTTTGCCAATCAACAAGACGATGCATTGTCTAAACAAGAAACACATGATATTGTAAACAATTATAACAATCAAATTAATTATAAAAGGTGCCATAGGGACAGGGAAAAGCAGATAATGAAAGGAGAGGTGACAGATCTTCTTCAGAGAGCTGATCATAGAGATTCCTGATTATCAATCGAGAGATTATCAATGGAGCTGAGAGTTATAGGTAACTAGTGAGCACTATCTGCACAATAAAGGGGATGTGAGGAGAGATTTTAAAGGGACCATACTGAGTTTATTAATTTAGGGAAATAGGATTACGTTTATAAATATTTGTGGAAACTGTCTAGTTACCGAGCTGCTTATTCATTCCGGTGCAGAGCTTGTATTAGACCTTAAAGAGATTTGATAAATTGTTTCAGAATAGTATGATAGCTGTACACACATGAGACAGATAATTGCAAAAATCTTGTTTAATGTAACGGACTGAATATTCTTTTCTAACTTTACCAGACTAAGAAACAGTATAATTTAGACGTACTACAATTCTGGAACGGAGACGAATAGAGTAGGGACAGATTCAGAACACTCTTCATGTTTGTTTCTGTAACTTGAGATTTTGCTTAATTAAAACGAAATTAATTCTTTAAATAAATATTTTAAAACTATTAGAACTCTCCATATTGACTCTAAAGAAAGTAAATTGATAATTAAGTGATTGTTATTGTATCTTAAGAACTTCTTCAGTCACTGTCAGATAAAGACCTATACTAAGGTTCCAGGTAAAAGTAAGTAAGATTTAGAAAAGGGGGTGCTGCACCCAGCAGTATCTTCTCAATGTGTCCCTTGGCCATACCAGCCCCATCTAATATTTGTAGCTATTTGGCAGTTTCTGACCCTCTCTTATTCATCTCTTTCTTCCATATGAACACACAAACTCAATGTTCATATTTTAAACTTTCTTTTCACACCTTTAACCATCACAGCCACACTGAAAACCCTAAAAATATCATTGTAACAAAAGCTCAAAAGAAAGTGCTGTTTCTGCCATCCTAACAAACCAAATCCAAACAACTTACTAGATTTGTCAATGTCATCCACATCACTGGTCTCCTGCCATCCACAACAATACCACTCATTCTCAATAATCCTTTCTATTCTCTTTTGCTCAGCACCACTCTTAATGAATTGTATTGCCACAGCATCTTCCAGGAGGCTGAAGAACCAGCTTTTCTTTCATCTGTATTATAGGCCATCAATCCTTTCTTTGCCATCCCTGTTTTTTTGCCTCAAAACCTCCTATCATACATTCCAAATGCTCTCTAACTTCCACCAATTTGCACCAAGCTGTCTTTAAAATACCTAAAGTAAAAAGTGTGACCAAAGCTTGCACCAATTTCCTTCTGTACAAAGTCCCCAATGCCACAGATGATCCAACATCATTGCTGGCCTGTCCTTCATGTTTAGAGCCAAGCCACAGAACCTCACTTAGGGAAAGTGAGACAATGCATCAGCTACCTTATTAGGCACTCTAAAGAATATGTCATATCCACATCACTATGGGCCATATTTTCAAGAAAGTGACAGAGGGCAATGCATAAAGTCACCTTGCTGTGCTGCACTGCATGATTTTGAAAGGGAAGAAATTCAGCATATTTAAAAGAATATGGCTCTTTCATGCCTTTCTACCTGGACTGGTGCCATTTTGGATGCCATGCACCAATTCAGACACCTTTGCTCCATGGTGCAAGGGTGCCTGTGCTGCAAGGAGTACAGTAAGGAACACCTTACAGTGCTCCTTACAGCTGTCCTGCACTGTAAGGGGCACCTTCCTGCAAAAAAAATAAACAATCCCTGAGTCATTTTCCTCTTTCTATGTGTGGTTTAGAATGCAGCACACATAGAAAGAGGAACAAAATGAGGAGAGAATGATATTTCTCCTATTATGTGTCACCTGGGAAGGTGTAGCAATGTTGTGCATTCCCAGGTCTACCAATATTAGTAAATCTAGAAAGGTGTAAAAATCCATGGGAGCACCCACACACCACCCATGGAAGGACTTCCTGGAGCAGAATAACGTAAAGTATAGATTTTCACTGTGTTGCATTACTTTGGATTTATCAGGCCACTCAGGTCCACACAAGATGTCTGTCCTCGGCTTGATGAATCACATTTTGGGTTTGTGTCGTGCATGCACTTTATTGCGTGGTGCAAGAATGACACAACCCCACCTGTAAATATGCCCCTACTTTCGGAACTATGAATTGCATCACAATTGCTTTCAGCAATTGATTTACGCATCAGCTTTTATCCAGCATCTTGTTCAGCACATGCACCACAGTATAGCTGTGCATGGCAAACCACAAACATGTGTCACATGTATCTGTGGCCCAAATGTTTAGGGCAACCAACACCCAAACACAGTGTCATCAATGGGTTCCCAGCCATGACACCATGGGCTCATTCCCCTCCAGGACCTATTTAATAGCAGATGCAGTCCAGACATGCAGCGGATGTAGAGTGGGTTTGTTGCTGGCTCACCAAAGGTTCACAAAAGGCAAGCCCATCCCCGCTGGCCTGTGACCAGCATCAGGAACCCTGTTTGACAGCTGCCACTAGCCACACTGTACAACATGTAATGAGTGTTCATATGTGCCTCTTGCAAGTTCTCATGTACTGTCCACATCGTACACCCACCACTCCTGCATCAACAGCACCCAATAACCTTCACGTTCACACTGACACAAACCAGTGATTTGCTCATACTCACACGGACCAAACATGCACCCGCAAAACACACCACAGTAGCATGTATGCTTTTCAACGCCCACTTGCTCACCAAACACACCACAGAGATACAGTACCTACTGCATAATCATGCTCTGGCCCTGCTCTTCCTCACAAAAATATACCCAAACATAATCTGTGCACTGGAGATTACTGTAGTCTTCCTCTCCAGCTACAAGATCCTCAGGCAAGACCTTCAGCACAAGACTTGAGTTGAAGTCGCTTAGCTAGAACACCACATGAACCCACAATCTACACCCTTCTAGAAAACTGCAGACACCTTGGCCACCCCCAGCATATTACTAAACCCACCCACATTTTGAACCCTATTGGACATGATTTTCTCCTCAATCAGCAGCATCATATTTGACAAGCCAGTACCATGATCCGGACAGACCATGCCCTAATCAGTTTCAGCATATCCATCTCGCAACACCACTTACCTACAGCAGAAGCCACCCACACAGCTGGAAAAGCATCACAGAAGAGTAGTGGGCTTCTGCTTTCTCCACGCACTGGCCCAAGCACACCAGTGCCTTGCCCCATGTGCCGATACCATGGTTTCCCTCAAGGACACCTCAACGGCAAGATCCCAACCACAGGCCAGTTAGTACACAGAGGAATTCAGGCTGAAAAAACACCACTGCAAGCAACTGAACTGCAAATGGAGAACATCTTCCAATCAGCCCTAAGACGATACACCAGCAAATATGGAACATCAAGTGCACACCTCATTCAGATCGCTTTGACACCTGTACAAACAGCAGCAAAGAAATGTCCATCTACCTCATTTGAGCATTAGATGAAGGTGAGCAGGGAGTGAAAACATGCAGAGCCAGAGAGCCCGGTGTCAGGAAACAAGTGCAGGCTTGATCTATGCAAAGACCGCAACAGTTCTCTAGACTGGAGATTTTTGGCTCCTCAATGTGGCAGCTCCTTTCAAAACCAAACATGAAAAGCAAGCACATCTGAAAGGATACACCCTCTTTGAATTAGGTGCCGCCCCTGAAGGTGGTGCCCTTAAGCATGATGCAGAACTTACACATGCTCGAGTCAGTGCAAATAAATAAGCCATGAGGATCCACAGAGGCTGTAGGAGGCTGGGCTGGTTTGTAGTGGGTGCCTAAGGTACTTACACCTTATGCCAGGTCCAGTCATCCCTTATTAGTGAAATGTAGTCAGTGCCTAGAAGCCAGGCTGTCTAGAGGTTGCTGTAGGCAGAGCAGCCAAGGCTGAACTAGGAGACAGACAAAGCTCTTGCAATACCACTGTAGTCACACAGTACTCACACACATGAAAGACAATACCCAGTGTTACCAAATATAAAGGTACTTTATTTTAGTGACACAAGGCCATAAATACTTTGGAGACTATACTCCCTTAGGAGGTAAGTACATTACACAATATATACACTAGTAACCAAAAACAGGTAAGTAAACAATCAGAAAATAGTGCAAATAGTGACAATCGCAATAGGTTGCAATGGGCTCAGGGAGGACGCAAACCATATACTAAAATAGTGGAATGAAAAAGTCTGTCTACCACCTAGGTAAGTGTAGTGTGTAGAGGGGTGCTGGGAGTGTAAAAAAACACCAAAGGGCGGTAAAATACCCAAACCCAGAGCCCAGGAAAGCATGAGTAAAACACAGCAAGTTTCCTAAAACACACTAGAAGTTGTGATAAAAGATAATGCAAGAACCAGAAGAGACTACTAGACACCAATGATGGATTCCTGGACCTGCAGACCTGTGGAAGAAGGGAACCAAGACCAAGAAGCACTGAAGAGTCCAGGGAGAGCAGGAGCCCCTGCTAACCTGGATAAAGGTGCAAAAGAAGAACCACCGGTGAGAAGACAAAGTCAGAATTGCACCAAAGAAGATAGATGTGGGTTCCTAGTTGGTGCAGAAGATGTCCCACGCTGGATGGATGAATGCAGTCTGGTTTGTGTTGCTGGATTCCACCAACAAGCCTTGGTAAATGCAAAGCACGCGGTTAGCGGAAAATGGCGCTGCCTGGGCCCAGGGAGAACCAGGTGAAATCTACCCAGGAGGGGGACACAGAGGGGGCTCTCAGCAACTCAGAGAACACTCAGAAGACCAGGCAGTGCACACAGGAGTCCCACAGCACAGGGTACAATTGGTGGCCCATGCAGCACAACACAAACATTCCCACGCCGCTCGACAACCACTCAGGAAGCTGTGCGTCACAGGATGGGGTGCTGGGGGCCTGAGCTATGATATGCATGAAGAACTTCTTGGAAGGTCACACACAAGCCTTGGCAACTGCAAGTCAGGAAGTGCACAGAGGTACTGTCTTGAGTGGGGAGGCAAGATCTTACCTCCACCAAAGTTGGACAGCTGGACGTTGGGACTGCCGAAGTCACTTTAGTCCACTACCCGTGTTGCTGGATCCATGCCTGTCATCTGGAGATGGGACCCAAGGCTGGTATGGCAGAACTGGGGGTCCACTGTGGAGCCCCCAGAGTGGATGGGATTGTGCAACCAATACTGGAATCAGTATTGAGGTACAATTCCCAGTTGTTAGACACCTTACTTGGCCATATTCGGAGTTACCATTGTGAAGCTGTGCATGGGTATTGACCTATGTACAGTGCACACTTAAAATGGCATCCCCCACACTCACGAAGTCTGGGAAAATGGGCCTGGACAAAGTGGGGGCACCTCTGCTAGTGCAGGGTTGCCCTCACACACAGGTACTTTTCACCCAGCATTCAGGGTTGGAAGACCTGTTATATAGGTGACTTATAAGTGACTGGTGCAGTGAAAATGGCTGTGAAATAGTGCATGCACAAGTTGACACAGGCTGCAATGGCAGTCCTAAAGAAGTCTTTGTATGGTCTCCTTATGGGTGGCAAAAGAAATGCTGCAGCCCATGAGGATTCCCTGGAACCCCAATGCCAAAGGTAACACCATAGCTTTTTCTGTTGGTTTGAAGAGGATTTGGGCCCACCCCCAGAAGATTTTTGGGGACCTGATGAAGACTCCTCTGACTTTTTATCTTTGTCCCCACCCTTATCATGAGACTTACCTTCCTTTTTCATGTCCTTGTCACCCCCTGTATGAGCTTTTCCACTCACTCTTGTTCTGCCCCATTTGTCTGCCTTCTTTTCCAATTCTTGGGGAGAGGTCAGATCTGAGTCTACCAAGTACTGGTGCAACAAACCAGGCAGACAATTGTTAAGAATATGCTCTCTCAGGATTAGATTATATAGAGTCTCATAATCAGACACTTCGCTGCCATGTAACCAATCTTCTGAAGCCTTCACTGAACAGTCCACAAAGTCTATCCAATCTTGTGGAGACTCTTTTCTGGTTTCTCTTAACTTAGTCCTATTTTGTTCAGTGGTTAAGCCAAATCCATCCAAGGGTGCTGTCTTCAAAACATTGTAATTATCTGAATCATCATTGTAATTATCTGAATCATCTTCTCTGACAGTAAGGAGTCTATCTCTCCCCTTGCCAGAGAAGGACAACCACAGAATAGCAGCCAACTGCACCTGAGGGACCCTTTGAACCTTACAGGCCCTCTCAAGTGCAGCAAACCACTTGTAGATATCATCCCCCTCATGGTAAGGGGGAACAATCTTGTGCAGGTTTCTAGAGTCAAATGTGCTCTCCCTAACGCCATAGCTCCTGAAACTGCTATTGCTGTACCACCATGGGGAACTAACCTCAACCCATGTCTTTCCCTTTCCACAGCTAGGGCTCCCCTATCTAAGGCCAACTGTTGCTGTTACAGCCTCAGTCTGGCCTCCCCCAACCTCAGCTTTCTGAGCTCCCTATCTAGGGACTTGTCCTCCGGGTTGGATATGTGGTACACTTCTGACCCTGAAGTGACATGGGAATGAGCAGAGGCAGATCTTTCCCTGGCTTGTGTAACCCTAGTAACCTAGCCTCTAGGTGTGAAGGGAGCTCTGCTTGTGTGTGACCCCCTCCTACTGCCAGCTACACTAGATGGTTTTCTGGGGGGTGATTTTGGGGAAGGACCCTCCCCTGCATCCTCAGGACCCTCTCCTGATTCTACCTGGTTAGAATCCCCCCTCCACCTCCTCTACCTGGTGACTAGACTGTTCTTGGTCATCCTGGAGAAGGAGATTTAAAAGGTGTTAGACTTTTCATCCTTGGGGTGGTCTCCCTTAACTTTTTGCCTCTGTTCCCCAGGTTATTGATGTGTGCTGGACTCTGATTTTGCTGTTTTTATTACTCTGGGCACTTTACCACTGCTAACCAGTGCTAAAGTGCAAGTGCTCCTGTTTAAAATGTATATGTAATTGGTTCTCCATGATTGGCATATTTGTTTTACTGTTAAGTCCCTAGTAAAGTGCACTAGAGGTGCCCAGGGCCTGTAAATCAAATGTTACTAGTGGGCCTGCAGGACTGGTTGTGCCACCCACACAAGTAACCCTCTTATCATGTCTCAGATCTGCCACTGCAGTGTCTGTTTGTGTAAATGTGCACTGTAATTTCGACTTGGCAAGTGTACCCACTTGCCAGGCCTAAACCTTCCCTTTTCTTACATGTAAGGCACCCCTAAGGTAGGCCCTAGGTGGCCCCAAGGGCAGGGTGCAGTGTATGGTTAAGGTAGGACATATAGTAATGTGTCTTATATGTCCTGACAGTGAAATATTGCTAAATTCGTTTTTCACTGTTGCAAGGCCTGTCCCTCTCATAGGTTAACACAGGGGCTACCTTTAAATCGGATTAAAGTGTCGATTCCCTTTGGGAGCGGATGGACATGTGGAGTTTGGGGTCTCTGAGCTCACAATTTAAAAATACATCTTTTAGTAAAGTTGATTTTAAGATTGTGCATTTGAAAATGCCACTTTTAGAAAGTGATCATTTTCTTGCTTATACCATTTCTGTGACTCTGCCTGTTTGTGGATTCCCTGTCTGGGTCAGTTTGACAGTTGGGCTGGTTGCACCTCACACTAGACAGTGACACAAAGGGAGCTGGGGTGTAGCCCGCATATCCTGATGAGCCATCTGTGCTAGGAGGGAGGGAAAGAGTGGTCACTCGCACCTGAAAGGACTGTGCCTGTCCTCACACAATGCAGTCTCCGACCCCCTGGTGAGTGTCTGGGGCCTGGCCGGGCAAGGCAGGATTTCACATTCAAAAGAGACTTTACTTTGAAGTAGGCCTACTTCAAAGGATAAATTGGGTATAAGAAGGGCACCCAAAACCACAGACTTTAGAAACACTTCTGGAACCAAGAGGAACCTCTGCCTGGAGAAGAGCTGAATAGCTGAGGAAGACGTGCTGCCCTGCCTGTGACTGTGCTTTGTGGAGCTTTCCTGCCGTGCTGCTTCTGCCAGAGTAAGAGTGCAAAGAAAGGACTTTGTGTGCCTTCCATCTTGTGAAGAAATCTCCAAGGGCTTGATTTAGAGCTTGCCTCCTGTTGTTTGAAGTCTCAGAGACAGCAAATACTTCTCTCTGCCAGCACCTGGAGTCTCTGGACAGACTCCTGCTCTGACAAGTGGTGCCCTATCCAGTCCCCGGGCCCTTGAAAGGAAAGCTGGTGGAAATCCAAGGAAATCGACTTCGGACGACTTCGGACCGACGCCGCTGCTGAATCCGGTGACACTGCCTGCACCCGACGCTGTGACCCTCGCTGGAACGCGACACTCTTTGCAGGCCCGACGCCGCTGCAGCCCCGCTGAAGTCCGCGACTCCGTGGAAGTCGTCGCACCACGTCGTGACCGACGCCGCTCGAAGTGCGTGGATTCAACGCTTCGCACAGACGCCAGCGATCCCCGACTTCGCGCATCGACTTGTTTTCACTCTTCACCAAAGGTACTGTACACGGGGGTCTACGCGACTCCGTGTCCGGCGCCGCTGGTGTCGGCTTGTTGGGAACGACTCCGTCACAACGCCGTGTTAACACCTCATCGAAGCATTTTTGTTTCTAAGCGCTATTTTTGAGTTTAATCTTTAAAAATTCATAACTTGACTTGTGTATGTTGGATTTTTGTCGTTCTGGTCTTGTTTTGTTTAGATAAATATTTCCTATTTTTCTAAACTGGTGTTGTGTCATTTTGTAGTGTTTTCATTAAGTTACTGTGTGTGTTGGTACAAATACTTTACACCTAGCACTCTGAAGTTAAGCCTACTGCTCTGCCAAGCTACCAAGGGGGTAAGCAGGGGTTAGCTGAGGGTGATTCTCTTTTACCCTGACTAGAGTGAGGGTCCTTGCTTGAACAGGGGGTAACCTGACTGTCAACCAAAGACCCCATTTCTAACAAAAGGGAAATCTTTGTTTGGGTTTTTCCCAATCCCTAGGCTTCTCTCTAAGCAAAGCCCTCTCAACTTTTAAAGTTTAGGTTCTCATTATTGGTTTTGATAACCCTACGAGTGACCTCGGAGGAAGACATAGTGATAGAAAAGTTAGAGTAAAGTGAATGGAAAGAAAATACCTACTTTACCAAACTTTTAGAATTTTAGAATGCAAGTGCAACTACTAGGTATACTTTTGAATAGCACATAAGAATAGAGTACACTATTGCAAGTACTTATCCCACTGCTGTACCACCAATGTTGGAGGCTGGCCTGGTTTGCAGTGGGTACCTTAGGTAAGTACCTTAGGTACTTACACCTTATACCAGGTCCAGTTATCCCTTATTAATGAAATGTAGTCAGTGTCTAGAAGCCAGGCTGTCTAGAGGTAGCTGTAGGCAGAGCAGCCAAGGCGGAACTAGGAGACATGCAAGGCTCTTGCAATACCACTGAAGTCACACAATACTCATACAGTTGAACGACAATACTCAGTGTTAGCAAAAATAAAGGTAATTTATTTTAGTGACACAAGGCCAAAAATACTTTGGAGACTATGCTTCCTTAGGAGGTAAATAAATTACACAATATATACACTAGTAACCAAAAACAGGTAAGTAAAAAGTCAGAAAATAGTGCAAATAGTGAGAATCACAATAGGTTCCAATGGGCCTATGGGGAACACAAACCATATACTAAAATAGTGGAATGTGAAAGTCGGTTTCCCACCTAGGCAAGTGTAATTTGTAGAGGGGTGCTGGGAGTGTAAGAAAACACTAAAGGTAAGTAAAATACCCCACCCCAGAACCCAGGAAAGCAGGAGTAAAACATAGCAAGTTTCCTAAAACTCACTAGAAGCAGCGATAGAAGATAATGCAAGAACCAGAAGAGACTGGAAGACACCAACGATGGATTCCTGGACCTGAAGACCTGTAGAAGAAGGGGACCAAGTCCAAGAAGCACTGATGAGTCCAGGGAGAGCAGGAGCCCCTGCTCACCTGGATGAAGGCGCAAAAGAAGAACCACTGGTGAGAAGACAAAGTCAGAATTGCACCAAAGAAAATAGATGCGGGTTCCTTGTTGGTGCAGAAGATGTCCCATGCCGGATGGATGAATGCAGTCTGGTTTGCGTCGCTGGATTCTGCCAACAAGCCTTGCTAAACACCAGGCTTGCAGTAGCAGAAAATGGTGCTGTTGGGCCAGGGAGGAGCAGGTCGACTCTACCCAGGAGGAGGAGACAGAGGGGGCTCTCAGCAACTCAGATAGCCCTCAGAAGCATGCACAGGAGTCCCACAGCATGGAGACAAAGAAAGTGCAAATGGAGGCCCATGCAGCACAACACAAAGGATTCCCACGCTACTGGACAACCACTCAGGCAGCTGTGTTCGAAGGATGTAGTGATGGGGGGCCCAAGCTGTGCTGTGCATGAAGAACTTCTTGGAAGGTCGCACACAAGCCTTAGCAACTGCAAGTCACTTTGTGCACAGGGATACTGTCTTGCGTGGGGAGGCAAGCTGTTACCTCCACCAAAGTTGGACAGCTGGATGTTGAGACTGCCGGAGTCACTTTAGTCCACCACCCATGCTGCTGGATCCATGCCTGTCATCTGGAGAGCGGACCCAAGCCACCGGTCGTTGCTGCAGAGGTGCCTGCTGAAGTAGGTAAGTGACTCCGTCACCCCATGGGAGATTCCTTCTGATCTTCTGGTGCAGGCAGAAGATAGGCAGTCCGGGGAGAATACATGACCTGGAAACTGTTGAGGTTGCTGGCAGGAGCTCAAGATACAATGTTGCAGAAGTAGTCTTACCTTCTTTGTTGCAGTTTTGTAGAGTTCCTGGAGCAGTCAGCGGTTAATCCGTTGATAGAAGATGAAGTAAAGAATGTAGAGGATTCCTGCTGAAGTCTTGCAATCCGAATCTGAAGAAGCACCCAGAGGAGAGACCCTAAAGAGCCCTGAGAGGGGGATTGGTCATCTAACCAGGTAAGCACCTATCAGGAGGGGTCTCTGACATCACCTGCTGGCACTGGCCACTCAGATGCTCCCAGAGTTCCCTGACCATCCTGAAAACAGGATGGCAGATCCCAGGGACACTCTGGAGGAGCTCTGGGCACCACCCCTGCGGTGGTGATTGACAGGGGAGTGGTCACTCCCCTTTCCTTTGTCCATTTTCACACCAGAGCAGGGACTGGGGGTCCCTGAACTGGTGTAGACTGAATTATGCAAGGAGGGCACCATCTGTGCCCTTCAAAGCATTTCCAGACGCTCTGGGAGGATTTCCCTCCCATGCCTGTAACACCTATTTCCAAAGGGAGATGGTGTAACACCCCTCTCCTAAAGGAAATGCATTGTTCTGCCTTCCTGGGATTGAGCTGCTCAAGCCCCAGGAGGGCAGAAGCCAGCCTGTGAGGTGGCAGCAGCTGGGGCTGCAATGGAAACCTCCGAAGGCTGGTATGGCAGTACTAGGGGCTCCACACTGGAGCCCCCAGAGTGCATAGGATTGTGCAACCAATACTGGTTAGATAGATAAGTATAACTGTACTAATCTCAACATTACATCTGTACAAAACATAAGTTCAGCACAGTCTATTGAGGCAGTTGAAGTCTGGCTTCAGACTGGCAGAAGAAGTATTGTAGCTACTTTGTTGAATGTAAGGGGAAGAATACTCAGGGTTGCGGGGGGCGGTTGGATTCATTTAGTGTTCCTTGACTACTCTGCTGCTTTTGACTCTATCGCCTATGAGATGTGTCTATATCATCCCCAGCAATTGACTGGGGCCTCCAGGGTGTCCTTCAAATGGTTTGAAGCATTCCTTTCCGATAGGTCTTTTAAGGTCACCAGTAACAGTAAGAGTACCACCATAGTCCCAATTCCCTGTGGTGTTCCACAGCCTCCCCCTGACTCCCCATATTTTTTCAATATACAAAAGAATGCCCCTATTATGAATCTGATTCACACATGGGTGAAAGGGAGCTGTCTAGCTGTCTGCTCAAACAAAACTGAATTGCTATCTGTGCATTCAGGGATTGTAGTGAACACATTTTTGAATTTTTAATGCCTATAAATTTGGATCTATTCGGGATGTGCTATTGAGTTTTTCAAAAAATTGAAGCCTTTTGTATTTGTTTAGACAATCATCACTCCATGGAAAATCAAATCAACTACCTTGCAAAACCTGTGGTTATTATATTCACTTGTTGGCCATATTTCAACCAGTGGTTCGAGCCATTATTGGTGCAAGATTTGACTAGTGTTGTTCAGAAGGTCTTGAGAAGGCTCCAAAAATGTACATTCTGCTGCCAGAATTGTAATGGGTGTCAGATGATCGAAGTATGTTAGCCTGACTTTGAGCTGAGCACACCAGCTTCCAGTTGTGGACTGGGTAAAACTCAGATTCATGGGGGTGCTCCCCAAAGCCCATATGTGCACCCCAGCCCTGAAACTGCCCTTTCAAGCCCCTGGAAAGTCCTGAGGTCACAGAATTGGGCACTGTTAGTTACTCATAGCTTTAAGAGGTCCTTTGAAACTGAAAATCATCACATTTGCAGCCCTGCGGATCACTCATCTTTCAGCTCAATTTCCACTGAACATTCACTAGCATCTCATTTGACAAACTCTGTAGTACGATATTTAAATCTACTATCCTGTAAAATACCAGAGAGAGCAATATATATATATATATATATATATATATATATATATATATATATATATATTTTATTTAATGCACCCATACCTATTCTCCAGGTTTGTGGTCGTTATCACCTCTTCTGCTTAGGAGCATCACTGATTGGTGTTTTGCATAGATGAATTAATGGCACACAAGTAAAGGTCCAGGGCCCAACAAATTGTGTGATAAATGTCACTGGACTATGATTCCTTTGTGCTGAGAAAATGTATTCTCTCTACACAGGAACATGTAGGATAAGAGCCAAAGAAGTTAGGGCCTCATTGTGAGGTTGGCAGGCTGACTGCCAGCCCACCACCCCATGGAGAGGAGACTGCAGCAGAACTGGCGGGGTCCCCCCAAGCCCTATTTTAAAGTTTCCACTGGGCTGACTGGCAGAAACCTCCAAAACCGGAGGTTTTTACCGCTCAGCCCAGTGGAAACCGCACAGTGGCATTGGGGAAACGAGGCCAATCCCTTCCTGCACATAAACAATCATCCCTGCAATGCAGGCGCCCTTGCACCATGGTACAAGGGTGACTGCATTGGTGCTAGGCAGAAGTTTGTGTGACAGTGCTGAGGAAAGTAGAGAGATGCATCATATTTCTGTAAATACAACGCATACCTGCTCTTTCAAAATGAAGCAGCACAGCGCATGTATGTGTATTCATGGGAATGTCACATGCAGATGTGCACTTCCTGGCTGCCCACTCGCATTGGTGGGTGATATAGGCCCTCATTCTGACCCTGGCGGTCGGCGGAGAGGCGGCGGTCGGACCGCGAACAGACCGGCGGTATTAAAAATGGCATTCTGACCCTGGCGGGAACCGCCAACACAGCCCGCCAACTTAACACTCCGACCGCCACAGCGGTACAAACAAACAGCGCGGCGGTTCCCGCCAACAGCCCGGCGGCAGACAAAGTACCGCCCACCCTATTACGACCCACCAATCTGCCACCTTTTCCGGGGCGGGAGCACCGCCGATAAGAACACGGCGGAAACAGACTACGAACGGGAAAACGCTCACCTCTACGCACTCCACGGGAGATTCCGGCAGTATGGAGCCAGAGTTGCAGGTCATCCCCGCACTCCTATTCCTCCTCATATACCAGGAGCACGCCCGGCGGCGCGGAAGACATCGGTGAGTACTGCACCTACGACACAGGGGAGGGAAAAGATTACCGGCACACACCCACCCACCCACACCCACTACAACACACACATCAATGCATTCCCACAGATCACTGTCACAACCCACAAACCACCCCCCTCCGAAATAATGCAAAGACCAAAAGAAGAGATCATAAACGGGCAGATATATTGAAATAAACTATGTACAAAATATATACAGCTACTAAATGTAGTCCAACCACTGTCCGTGGATCACAGGGGTCCTGTGCAAAGGGGCAAGGCCCAGTCCCACGACAAGAACTCCACGGAGAGAACACTGCAGGGGCATCAGAAAGAAAATAGGACAGGCACCTCAGGGGGAAGGGAAGGGGGGGCACCTCAGCCACTTGAGTACACGACGCCAGATCCACGAGGGGACTCCATGACCACTGGGCCATCCTGGGGAGAGCAAAGCCACAGTCCATACAGTCCATACAGTGGGTGGCCTGCCCACTGGGCCATCCTGTGGAGAGCAAAGCCACAGTCCAAACAGTCCATACAGTGGGTGGCCTGCCCACTGGGCCATCCTGGGGAGAGCAAAGCCACAGTCCAAACAGTCCATACAGTGGGTGGCCTGCCCACTGGGCCATCCTGGGGAGAGCAAAGCCACAGTCCATACAGTCCATACAGTGGGTGGCCTGCCCACTGGGCCATCCTGGGGAGAGCAAAGCCACAGTCCAAACAGTCCATACAGTGGGTGGCCTGCCCACTGGGCCATCCTGGGGAGAGCAAAGCCACAGTCCAAACAGTCCATACAGTGGGTGGCCTGCCCACTGGGCCATCCTGGGGAGAGCAAAGCCACAGTCCATACAGTCCATACAGTGGGTGGCCTGCCCACTGGGCCATCCTGGGGAGAGCAAAGCCACAGTCCATACAGTCCATACAGTGGGTGGCCTGCCCACTGGGCCATCCTGGGGAGAGCAAAGCCACAGTCCAAACAGTCCATACAGTGGGTGGCCTGCCCACTGGGCCATCCTGGGGAGAGCAAAGCCACAGTCCAAACAGTCCATAACAGACCCCACTGCCACTGGAGGAGGCAAGTTGGCCAGAGGACATCCTGCAGCCCTGCGCAAGATAGATCCTGCCCTGCCACGTCTGCCAAAGGGCCAGCGGTTCTTGCCTTGAAGGGCCCAGTCCAGCGGTTCTTGAGACGGCGGGGCCCAGTTCAGCGGTTCTTGCCTTGAAGGGCCCAGTTCAGCGGTTCTTGAGACGGCGGGGCCCAGTTCAGCGGTTCTTGCCTTGAAGGGCCCAGTTCAGCGGTTCTTGCCTTGAAGGGCCCAGGTCAGCGGTTCTTGAGACGGCGGGGCCCAGTTCAGCGGTTCTTGCCTTGAAGGGCCCAGTTCAGCGGTTCTTGCCTTGAAGGGCCCAGGTCAGCGGTTCTTGAGACGGCGGGGCCCAGTTCAGCGGTTCTTGCCTTGAAGGGCCCAGTTCAGCGGTTCTTGCCTTGAAGGGCCCAGTTCAGCGGTTCTTGAGACGGCGGGGCCCAGTTCAGCGGTTCTTGCCTTGAAGGGCCCAGTTCAGCGGTTCTTGAGACGGCGGGGCCCAGTTCAGCGGTTCTTGCCTTGAAGGGCCCAGTTCAGCGGTTCTTGCCTTGAAGGGCCCAGTTCAGCGGTTCTTGCCTTGAAGGGCCCAGGTCAGCGGTTCTTGAGACGGCGGGGCCCAGTTCAGCGGTTCTTGCCTTGAAGGGCCCAGTTCAGCGGTTCTTGCCTTGAAGGGCCCAGGTCAGCGGTTCTTGAGACGGCGGGGCCCAGTTCAGCGGTTCTTGCCTTGAAGGGCCCAGTTCAGCGGTTCTTGAGACGGCGGGGCCCAGTTCAGCGGTTCTTGCCTTGAAGGGCCCAGTTCAGCGGTTCTTGCCTTGAAGGGCCCAGGTCAGCGGTTCTTGCCTTGAAGGGCCCAGTTCAGCGGTTCTTGAGACGGCGGGGCCCAGTTCAGCGGTTCTTGCCTTGAAGGGCCCAGTTCAGCGGTTCTTGAGACGGCGGGGCCCAGTTCAGCGGTTCTTGCCTTGAAGGGCCCAGTTCAGCGGTTCTTGCCTTGAAGGGCCCAGGTCAGCGGTTCTTGCCTTGAAGGGCCCAGTTCAGCGGTTCTTGAGACGGCGGGGCCCAGTTCAGCGGTTCTTGCCTTGAAGGGCCCAGTTCAGCGGTTCTTGAGACGGCGGGGCCCAGTTCAGCGGTTCTTGAGACGGCGGGGCCCAGTTCAGCGGTTCTTGAGACGGCGGGGCCCAGTTCAGCGGTTCTTGAGACGGCGGGGCCCAGTTCAGCGGTTCTTGAGACGGCGGACGGTCTATGGCCAACTGCTAATTGCATGGTGGTGCCCTCCTGGGCAGCGGGGATGGTGCTCCTTCACTGCCCACCTGGGCTGTGGGTGGTGGGGCCCTCCTGGCCAGCTGGGCTGGGTCCTCCATGGGCAGCGGATATGGGGGTGGTGGGCTCTCCCGGGGCAGCGGCTATGGGGGTTGTGGGCTCCTCCTGGGCAGCAGGCCTGCTGCCTGACCTCTCCAACTTGCTGCCCTTGCCCTCCTTAGTCGTCGGCCTGTGGCCCTTGCCTCCCTTTGGAGCTGTGGCTGGTGACTGTCTCTGGGTGGTGTCCGGGGGGGATGTAGAAGGCGGGCTCCTGCGGCGCCCCTTCCGCCTTCTGCTCCTCTTCCCAGGGGGTGGGCTGGCTGTCCCCTTGCTGCTGGGTGAAGATCCAGACATGCGGGCTGGCGGGCTCCAATACCCCTGCACCCTTGTCAAGGGGGCTGCAGGGCTGGTGGTGGCTGAGGTGCTCTTCTTACCCCGACGAGAAGGAGGGGGGGGCTCAGGGTCAGGAAAGAAGTTAGTAGTGGCGAGGAAGAGCTTCTTGGGACAATGGAGAGTGGTAGGTACAGTGGGAATGGGAGTGGAGGGAGAGGATGTGGTTGTAGGTGAGTCACGTTTGCTGTCTTTGGGTGCAGGTGCAGGAGGGATAGGCTGTCGTGAGGTGGATGGCTGTTGGGTGGGTGGGTGGCTGCGTTTGTGTGGTGTGGAAGAGGGGGTGACAGACACAGTGGGAGAGGACACAGGGGACGTGTAAATGGCAGTGGGGGTGGTGACTGCACGTGTGCGGACTGGAGTGGAGGGTGTGCTGGTGATGGAAACACTGGCTGATGGTGAGGTGAATGGAGGTGTGAGTGTAGACGTCACAGGGAGGGAGGAGGGAGACGAGGAGGTGGGGGTCACAGAGGTGGTAGTGACTGTTGGCATGTCTGCATCGGAATGTTGCGTGTGTGAATGTCTGCGTGATCTGTGGTGCTTATGTTTGGATGAGCTTCTCTTGGGTGTTGAGGTGTGTGCAGGCTGGTCTGATGGTGTGGGTGGGACAGGCAGAGGAACAGGAGACTGGGAGGAGGGAGTTAGTAGAGGCAGGCAGGAGACAGGGACAATGGCTGCCGTCAGTGCTGAGGCCAGAGCCTGGAACGATCGCTGATGGGCAGCCTGACCCGAATGAATGCCCTCCAGGTACGCATTGCTGCGATGAACCTCCCTCTCCACCCCCTGGATGGCATTCAAAAGGGTAGTCTGCCCAACAATGAGCGTCCTCACGAGGTCAATGAGCTCCGCACTGAGGGCAGCGGGGGTAACAGGGGCAGGGCCTGAGGTGCCTGGGGCGAAGGAGATGCCCGGCTTCCTGGCAGAGCGGGCACGGGGCGAACACGGAGGGGCTGCAGGGAGGGCGGAGATGGTGCGCTGGGTGGCGGCTGTACCTGTAATGGCGGGGGGCACGGATGGTGCCACCCCCGCAAGGGAGCCCCCTTCCGAGGACGTGTCCGTGTCGCTGCAGGCTCCAGTCGTCCCCGTCGTGGAGCTCCCCTCGCCCTCCGTCTCACTGGTCCAGTCTGACTCTGTGGCATGGCCCTCCTGGGCCATGTGAGATGCAGCTCCCTCCTGCCCCGATGCCACTTCTCCTCCGCCTGATGATGCTGATGCACACAAGCACAGAAAGACAAACAAAAAGGGGGGGGAGAGAGAAATAAAGGGATATTGAGTACATGGATCTCCGGTACAGTTAGCGGACATGACAGACACAGATGCCCCCTGCACTAAGTTGCGCACTTGTGGTCCGCTACGCATTCCGTGGAACATGCCCTACACGCCTAGAGTTGTCAACTGCACCCATGGATGACACGGCCCAGGGATGGCTGTACTGACACACTACTGAGGGTGGTGGCTGGGGACACAGGGGCTTACGGGGGTGCCCAGCCTACAGATATCGCCCTGGCCTAGGGGGACCCACAGCCCTCCTCCCCCACCCAGACACCTCCACTGCACGACAACAGAGTAGATGATGCTTCTACTCACCCCCTTGTGTCTGCTGTGCTGCCCTCACGCGCCCATCCAAATCAGGGTAGGCCACCGCCAGGATCCGGAACATCAGGGGGCTCAGTTGACGGCAGGCACCCCGCCTACGTTGGGAGGCCATCCCCAGCAGAGACTCGGCGGTCTTCTTTGTCCCGCGGCGGATGTCCTCCCACCTCTTGCGGCAGTGGGTGCCCCGTCGATGGTGGACCCCCAGGCCCCGGACTTCCTTGGCGATGGCACGCCAAATCCCAATCTTCTCATGGGCGCGGACCTATGTGACACGTACAGGGAGGGAGAAATACCACGTTCAAGTTACTCAGCATTTTCCTTTCCAGTGGCCCAACGTCCCCCATCCCCGCCAGGCCCCCCGCCAGGCCCCCCGCCATGCCCAACGCCCCCCATCCCCGCCAGGCCCCCCGCCAGGCCCCCCGCCATGCCCAACATGCCCCCCATCCCCGCCAGGCCCCCCGCCAGGCCCCCCGCCATGCCCAACATGCCCCCCATCCCCGCCAGGCCCCCCGCCAGGCCCCCCGCCAGGCCCCCCGCCATGCCCAACATGCCCCCCCTCCCCGCCAGGCCCCCCGCCAGCCCCAACATGCCCCCCATCCCCGCCAGGCCCCCGCCAGGCCCCCCGCCATGCCCAACATGCACCCCATCCCCGCCAGGCCCCCCGCCAGCCCCAACATGCCCCCCATCCCCGCCAGGCCCCCCTCCAGCCCCAACATGCACCCCATCCCCGCCAGGCCCCCCTCCAACCCACAACATGCACCCCATCCCCGCCAGGCCCCCCGCCAGCCCCAACATGCACCCCATCCCCGCCAGGCCCCCCTCCAACCCACAACATGCACCCCATCCCCGCCAGGCCCCCCGCCAGCCCCAACATGCACCCCATCCCCGCCAGGCCCCCAAGCCAGCCCGTGGCCCCAAATCCAGATAGAATTAAACTCACTTGTTGGTCTGGAGGACCGTAGAGTTGCGCATACTGGGGGAGGACCCCATCCACAAGTTTCTCCAACTCCTCTCCAGTGAAGGCAGGGGCCCTTTCCCCAGTCGCAGCAGCCATTGTCCCTTCCAGACCGAGGTCACAGCAACACTTGCAGTATAGGTCCTCTCCTGTGAAAGTTCAAGTCGCAAGTGGATAAGTAGATAGAAAATGGCGGTCACGTCCGCGGCGGTGCGTACCGCGGCGGTGCGTCCCGCCACCGCCGGCGCCCTTCGCCATTGGCTCCTGAAACCCATAGGCTTCAATGTTAACCAATGCGGCTTCGCGCCGCGGTCTTGGCCCGCCGCCCGCCGCGGTGTGCCACGCCAGCGCATTGACCTCACATCCCATTGTCACACTTCACAGGTCAGGCAGCCGCCATTTCCAGGGCCCACATGGCTCAATTTCAACTGCGTCACACAGGCCTAGGCCTTGCATAGCCACTCATACACGCCATTCACTGCATAGAGAATCGTATACTGTGCTAGCTGTGAGTACGTACCTGTGGGTTGCCTGACTGTGTGCTCCATGTTGTCCTTCCTAGGCACCGTCCGCTGGGTTGGGCGAGGAGACGGATGAATCCTCCCGTGTACCGACCGCTGGTGGACCTGTCGACAATGGAAGAACGCCACATTATCCTGACCTACCGTCTTAACCGTGCCACTATCCATGAACTGAGTGCCCGGCTGGAGCCCGACCTGATGTCCCCCATCCGCCAACCCACAGGGATTCCCCCTCTGGTGCAGGTCATGTCAGTACTCCATTTCTTGGCAAGTGGGTAATTTCAGACAACAGTGGGAATTGCTTCTGGGATGTCTCAGCCCATGTTTTCAAAGGTGTTATCCCGAGTGTTGTCTGCCCTGATGAAATCCGTGAGGAACTACATCATTTTCCCTGAGGTGGGCGAACTGGCTACAGTGAAGGGTGATTTCTACGCCCTTGGACATATTCCCAACGTAATTGGTGCCATTGATGGGACCCATGTGGCTTTGGTTCCCCCAAGAGACAGGGAGCAGGTGTACAGGAACAGAAAAAGTTACCATTCAATGAACATCCAGGTGGTGTGTTTGGCTGACCAGTACATCTCGCATGTAAATGCCAAATTCCCAGGGTCAGTGCATGACGCCTACATCATGCGGAATAGCAGCATCCCTTACGTGATGGAACAGCTACAGAGACACCGTGTATGGCTAGTGGGGGACTCTGGGTACCCCAACCTGTCGTGGCTACTGACCCCAGTAAGGAATCCCCGGACCAGGGCAGAGGAACGGTACAATGAGGCCCATGGGCGTACTAGGAGGGTGATCGAACGCACCTTTGGCCTCCTAAAGGCCAGGTTTCGCTGCCTGCATATGACCGGGGGATCCCTAATGTACTCACCTAAGAAGGTGTGTCACATCATCGTGGCCTGCTGCATGCTTCACAACCTGGCTTTGCGCCGCCAGGTGCCTTTCCTGCAGGAGGATGGTCGAGACGGTGGTGTTGTGGCAGCGGTGGAACCTGAGGAGAGTGACGAGGAGGAAGACGACGGGGCTGAAACAGACAACAGGGACAGAATCATTGAACAGTACTTCCAATAGGACACAGGTAACATTTCAAAGATAATTTAGTAAAAGTTAAC
Organism: Pleurodeles waltl; assembly: GCF_031143425.1. Taxonomy (NCBI): domain Eukaryota; kingdom Metazoa; phylum Chordata; class Amphibia; order Caudata; family Salamandridae; genus Pleurodeles; species Pleurodeles waltl. The sequence goes on along the minus strand of NC_090437.1, from coordinate 1,080,674,342 downwards.
TACTCTGCAGCATCTCTGCTGCCTGTCTATTTGCCCCAGTGTATGATGACTGAGTTTTGGCTTTTCCCTCCCTATTTCAGATCTGGGGTCCCCACTACGAGTCCTGTGCTTCGTTTCCCCATGGACTACAGCTTTGTGGCAGCTGTTTGTTGACTTCACCATGTACAAGGACATATTTGCACTGTCATGTCAATTACAATCTATTGAAATCACAGCCAGACTCCTGATATTTTGGTGCAAAATAGGTGTTTATTGAAGTGCTCAAAATGGGATGGGTGGTTTCAAGTGGGTGGGGGCTATGGTGAAGGAATGTCCATGGCCGAGTCCAGAGTAACAGTCACACAGGTGCATTGTCCAGAGGCCTGTGGAGAGATGGAGCATGGGCAGTTCGAGGATGGACAGGGTGACAATGTGGGACAGTGGGATGACATCAGGTGGTATCCATTGCTGGCGGGGGTCTTGACATCCTACTCTGTCTTGCGAGATCTCAGGGCCCTCTTGCGGGGTGGTTCTTCTCCTGCAGGAGGTGGGGGTCTGGTGGGCTGCTGCTGTGCGGGGGCCTCCTGTCCACTAGCGCCGGCGGAGGTGGATGGCTGTTCTTGGTCCCGGCTAGTGGCAGGGGCCCTTGGGTGTTGTTCAGTGTCCGCCCTGCTGTTTACGAGGTCCTGCAGCAGCCCTACCATGGTAACCAGGGTGGTGTTGATGGCTCGGATGTCCTCCCTGTACCCCCGATAGTGTTCCTCCTGCAGCACCTGGATCTCCTGGAACCGGGCCAGTACCGTCGCCATCGTCTCCTGGGAGCGGTTGTATGCTCCCATGATGGTGGTGAGGACCTCGTGGAGAGTGGGTTCCCTGGGCCTCTCCTCCCCCCCCTGTCGCACAGCTGCCCGCCGAGTTGGCCTGTTTCCCTGGGCCTCTGCCCCCTGGCCGGTGTGCCCACTACCACTGCACCCAGGTCCCTGTTGTTGTTGGGGTGGTGGGTTATCCTGGGTGCCCTGTAGTGGTAGACACACCGCAGATTGACGCGCCCTGGAGACAGAGGCCTGGGCCCGCTGGGTGGGAGCTGTGCTGGTGTTCCCAGAGGGGTTAGGGTCTATAGTGGCCTGTGCCTGTGTGAGGGGAACCGACTGTCCAGAGGTCCCCGATGGTCCGGGCTGGTCATCGGTGTCCAGATCGACAGAGCTGCTGTCATCGCTGACGGCCTCTTGGGTGGGGGGTGTGGATAATTCTGGCCCCTCCGCCGCGGTGTGTTGACGGTCGGGTCCTGCAGGGGTATAGAGGTATGGTTATAGTTTCAATGTGTGGCATATGGGTGTATCTGTGGGTTCCCGTGTCCCCAAGTGCTGGCATGTGTGTGTGGGGGCTTTGGTGAGGGTGGCTTGTGGGGGGGATGTGTATATGCATTGGGCATGCTTTGGTGATGGGTGTCCATGCTTAGTGGACGCATGCAGGCCTAGGTTTTGGGATGTGTGGGTTGTGATGGTGAGACATTGGCGGGGAATAGGTGTGCTGGGGGTGGGGGTGAGGATGGTGGTGGGGGTGAGGATGGTGGTGGGGGTGAGGATGGTGGTGGGGGTGAGGGTGGGGGTGAGGATGGGGGTGGGGGTGAGGGTGGGGTTCGAGGATGGGGGTGAGGGTTGGGGTCTGATTTGGCATGCAGGTGGGGGGGAAGCAGTATTGAAGCTTCAACTTACCAGTATCCATTCCTCCGCCGACTCCTGCGAGGCCGTCAGGATGCAGGATGTTCAAGACTTCCTCCTCCCATGATGTGAATTGTGGGGGTTGAGGTGGGGGTCCTCCGCCAGTCTTCTGCACGGCGATGTTGTGCCTGGATACCATGGAACGCACCTTCCCCCGTAGGTCGTTCCATCGCTTCCTGATGTCTTCCCGATTTCTGGGGTGCTGTCCCACTGCGTTCACCCTGTCGACAATCCTCTGCCATAGCTCCGTCCTCCGGGCAATGCTGGTGTATTGGACCTGTGTGCCGAACAGCTGGGGCTCTACACGAACGATTTCCTCCACCATAACCCTGAGTTCTTCGTCTGTGAAGCGGGGTTGTCTTTGGGGTGCCATGGGGTGGTGTGTATGATGTGTGGGGTGGAGTATGTGTATTTAAGTGAGTTGAGTGTGGTGGTGTGTGTTGTTTTGTGTGTGGATAGTGTGTGGGTGATGGTGTTGAGTGGCTGTGGCTGTTATGTTTTGGATCCTGGTGTCTCTCTCTTGCCTTCTTTACGATTTTGTAAGCGTAGGGGTTTGTGGGTGATGTGGGTGGGTGTTTTATATTGTATTGTGTGTGTGGGAGTGGTGTGTGTATGTGTATCAGGTGTGTGGGATTCAAATCGTCCAATGTGGGTGAGTTTTGTTCGTTGGTGGGTATTCTGACCGCGCCGGTGTGTCCCGCCAATGGAATACCGCGTTTGAATGACCGCCGCGTGGATTCGTGGGTCGTAATGGGATGGGCGTATTTCTGTTGGCGTGGCGGTGGAGGTTTTGTCACCTCCACCTTTCCGCCGACCGCTGGTCTGGCGGTCTGTTGTGGCGGTCGGATTTTCGGAGGTTTGCCTTCTGCGGGTCAGAATGACCGTGGCGGGTTTCCGCGACCGCGGCGGGATTATGGAGGATTTCTGACCGGCGGTAGGCGCCTTTTACCGCCGAGGTCAGAATGACCACCATAGTCTGGTCGTAGGGTATACGGAATCCCGACTTAAATAATGGGAGGCAGCGTGTTTTATTTGCGTGTGCTTGTGTGTTTGCGTTGCTTGTGTATGAGTAGGTGCGATTATGTGTGCTGGCGTGTGTGCATTTGTGCATGCAATGTACTAAACTTAGTGCTTCTTAATGATCTCTTTAATTACAGGAGACTGAAACAATTAATTGAATTCTTCTTCTGTTTCGTCTTCCCTGCTGACATCATCAACCTTTTACTATAGCTGTTGACACTAGAAAACTGCAAAAAGAATGTCTTTGGAAAGGCAGGCAAACATTTCCTATTCGAGAAGAATGCTTCTGATTTTCCATCGAGGCTACACCTTGACCATTCTGTCTTGTATGAGTTATATTCCAGAGGATGCCTTATATTTGATGGATCCGTTCCAAAATAATAAATGTTAGAAACTGATTAAAAGTTAATGAATAAAAATTGTGCTAAATAGTAAATTGTGCAAGATAAATGAATTTGGCACCTCTAGGTTAATCATGCTACATTCCACAGGATTGCACGGATGTAAACTTTTACAGCAGTCATCATTTATGTATCTTAAAATGACTTTCACGCACAGGCCCAAAACTGAATGGCAAAATAATTTCTTATCAACAATATTGGTTAGGATTAGTTGGTTGCAGAATGTCATCAACTACGCAGTGTTTGTTTACTGCCAGACAGCCATGTTGACTTTGCACATTGAAGACATCAATGAAATTTAAAGGAGCCACAGACACTTTTATAAATAATATACTTTATTTTATTATATTTAGAGCAAAATATATTTTTCCTGTCAGTATTTCGATTTCATCTTTTTTAAAGAAGCATTTATTAGCCTGCACAAATCTAAAATAGTACAACATTGCGATCTAGAAATTTAAAGCGAGAAATAAGGAATACACAATAGATTAGGCTTTGAGTTATAGGAAGTTGGGGTGAGAGGGTGGGGTTCATAGATTAATCGTGCAGGGGAAGAATCGTACCCCTGCACGATGATTTCACATAAATTTGTAGCAAAACTATGTAGTCCGGAAACCTACGTCATCTCTGGGAGATGTCTACTTTTCTAAAGTACCTATCTTTGGATTCTTCTCACAATGTATCACAAAGTATTCTGAAAGATGGACATATTTAGGTACGAATATTCACTTTAGTGCGTGTTCTATCCTGTACACCAATGTACGTTTTGCACCGAGTGCCAGAAGGTTCGCCTTTTATTGAGCTGGGCAAAGCCATAATCACTCAGGCCCATATTTATACTTTTTGCATCAAAAATATTACCGCCGGCAAATGCCATTTCTGTGCGCCGTGCGGGCGTCAAATTTATACTTTTAAGCCCGGCGGCACAAACCTCAGGTGTAAGTCATTTTTTTGACACACACCGCAGCGTCAAGTCGTAAAGCAAAACGACGTTAATGCAGCAGAAATGACTGTGGGTCGACTTACGACACCGCACACCGGATATGCGGCTTTTTTTACGCAATAGCACCAAAATTCCCTGCGAACACAGCCATTTCAGCAGAGGAGAGCCAAAATGGATCCCAGATGTCTGTACAGACCCCAGGAAGATGACAACAGACCAGGAACCAGTCAGGAGGACCCACACAAGACCCAGGACAGTTTTAAGAAGAAAAGAGAGTGTCGCTTCAGTGCAGAGGGGCAGGAAGTTCTGGTTAAAGAGGTGACGGAACACCAGCACCAACTGTTTGTCACCTCAAAGTTGCCAATCAGTAGGAGAGAGGCAATATGGCAACAAATTGTTGACAAGATTAACAGTGTGGCAGAAGTATGCAGAACAGTCATTGAGTGCATGAAACGCTGGCATGACTGCAAGCGCAGGACCAAGGAAAAGATGGCCAGGAATTGGAAGGCAGCACTGCAGACTGGAGGTGGGAGTCCAGCACCACAGGAGGACCTGGACCACATGGAGGAGATGGTCGCAGCCGTCATCCCTGAGGAGATCGTCACAGGGATTCAAGGACAGGACAGCGCAGACTACCAGGAGGCAACGCACATGCAGGGTAAGTCGCATGGGGAATTAAAATGCACTAATGACAACTGTAAGCGGGGGGGATACGGACCACAAAATGTATGGAAGTCATTATATACATGGAGTGGCATGGGTAAAGGGGTATGGCATGGGGGCATGGCCTGCACAGAGAGAAGCTGGGGCACACCATTACACTACACCAACAACAGTCCCATGGGGGCATGCTGCCATGCCAACGATGGAGCAAAGGTAAAGCCACGCCAGGAGGGAAGGGCACAGCGTCAACCTGACATCCTGTCACACGTCAGCCCCTATGCCCCCTACATTAACTAGGGCCCAATTAACAACCTCTAGCCATACCAACAACTGGAATGTAACAGTGACAACAGTTGCCACTACCACCTCCACTCTGTGTGCTGTTCAAGTAGCCAATGGCAGTAACGTCCCCATGGATCATACACACCTAAATTAGAGGGTTGAGGATGACAACTTCAACAATCCCCTGAAACAAGACAAAGGCTCCAGTCCTGTCAAATGTGAATGCCCATAGTTGATACAAACATCAGCCAATGACATCAACAGTAGGAGCTACACAGCCATGCTGCATATGCCAGGGTCCATCCTGTGCCTGGGTCACAGTGCAACATCCCAAATGTCATACTGCTCAGACAACAGCATTGATGGGGAGGGCACATGTAACTGGTCACTGACATACACCTGCACAGTCAGAGGAGGAAATAGGACACTGCTACGACTATCAGGGCAATCCAATCTCCACACATTCCCCATCAGCTGTACTCATTACCAATGCTAACATCCATATCGTGCCATAACAATGCTATGCATAGGATACGCTACATGTCAACTACATATGAGTGGATGTGAAAGATCAGAGACTTGGGCAGGTCCAGATTGTTAAGTGTGCTGCTAGTGCCATCAGAGCACCCACAGCCAGTGAAAGGCCTCACCATGAGAATGGAGGTAGACGGAGGCTTGAGTAGGACAAGAAGGTGGCAATTCACTATTTGGCCTAAAACAACACTAGAGGAGATGATGCCGACAAGTCTAATAACTTAATACAATACATGTGACATGCAGGTGGGCCATAGGCCTGGGAGAATGCCCATCTGAAAGACTGGAGCAATGAACAGGAAACAAGATCACATTGTGAATTCATCACAAGGCAGGCATGTCACATCATCAATGCCACAACACAGACACACTAATTGTACCCTATTTCATTGCAGAGGATGATGGATCTCCTGCGGATATACCTGTCCAGGAATACCCTGATGACATGGATGACGAGCTGACAAACATCACCCAGCAGACCATCCAAGATGTCCTCTGAACCCTTCAGACCCCACCTTCAGTCGCAAGGAGGAGCTCAGAACAAGCAGCCGTCACAGAGGACCCACCCACCACCCCAATAGTAAGACCTGCCAGCTCCAAAACAGCTGAGGACTCAGATGACACAGGCACCAGCTTTGAGAGAACTGTAGTTGGAGTACAGCGGGAGCTGGCCAACGAGGTGCGGGTGGGGATGAAAACTATGGCAGCCAGCCTAGAGGGAGTGCGTTCGTGCCTGATGTCATCTGCAGATCAGGCAGCAGCTATGCAAGGGCGAACAACTATCTTGCAGGAAGTAGAAAAAAGGCTGAAGGAAATCAGCACAGCTGTATTACAGTTGACTCAACCCTACAACAGCAATCCTGTCAACGCGTGCACGAATGCAAATTGAACCTCTCAGGGCCGACCTGGCTGCCTACCATTGTGATGTGGCTGCTATTCTTAAGAATCAGCAGATCCTCCTTGCAGCAGTACTGCCTTTAAGACCTTCACAGGTAGCAGCGACCGGGATGTCTGACTCCACGTCTTCTAACACTGAGGTGTGTGTTGCCCCTTCGCAACCACCACCACCAAGAACAGAGGCGGCAACACACACATCAGAAGAAGAAGACATGGAACAGATCACCTTCACATGGAAAAGTACCCGGAAGCACTAGTCCCTGCCAACTATTACCAAGGTCCAGCGCTTTGTAACATGCCAGTCTTACAACAACTGTACTCAATGACTGTTCTGCAAACCACTGTTAATCTTGTCACCCTGCCCAGTGATTGTCTCTCACTTACTCATTGGCAAATCCTGTCCCTCTGCACTGTCTGACACATCACTCCAGCATGTCAAAAGCATTTTCCTTTACCACTTGTGTAGGATCACAATGGAAGATGTCACTATAATGGACTCACAATCATGGACAATGTACATATAGCACTACAGCACTTTTCAATAAATAGCACTTACAGAACAAATTTGTCTCTGTGTAATGTGACACATCAACTGTGCAGCAGATAACTGAAATGTGCCTCCTGTCAAATTACGTAGCTTATCAATACAACTGTCCTGAAATTATGTAGTCAGATAACTTAGCACAGTGTCCTGGATTGCATCATACTCTACCCTTCCTGAGGGTAATATCTGATGGAGAGAGAAAACATACACCATCAGGCTGTGTTGGACAGAATAATGCTTCCTCAAGGGATATCTAAGTCATCAAATAGTGGTAGCTAAATGTTGTCACCACGCAATACTAACACATATAACAGTGCCCACAAATCTAAGCAAACACTCCAAAAATGCATAAATGAAGGTGTCTGAGTTTCCATCGAAATAAGTAATCATGCTGAACAGTGTCACAAATGATGTCTGTGAGTCATGAAGACGATACTACAAGAGTGCTTACGACCACTCACCTTATAAGGGTTTCCTTGAACATCACACTGCAGTCAGACCTAAGACAGTTCCTCCAATACCAAATCTGGAAGCACTGTTTGCGACTTTGAAAGCATACTTATTGAAAAAAAGACATTGGGATCCATATTAACTGTGATTGGTGGTTGCAATGAATGTTGTAGTCTTTGCAAGGTAGCTCTGTGGTAGCTGCCAATCTTACAGCTCAGTTGGGATTTGTTCGTAGCATAAGACACAAATGTAATAGAACAAAGTTCATGTACACGTATGCCAAGGCCCTGATCAACAAGCAGTTAACACATACTGTAAAGGGATCACTATATATTTATTAAACGGTAATAACAGAAGAGGAAACTCGTGTAAAAGTCTTACCTACCCTAAGTACCCATTACCCACAACTGTCCCTAACTAACCTGAGCTAAATGTACTTATCACATGTAACAAAACGTTCTAAACATCAACCCCCCACCCCCCTTATGAGACGGGACACATGGAGGATAACAGATACTAACCTAAACACATACTTTCCCACACTAAACAAATATATATATATATATATATTTATATATATTTCTTTTTTTTGTAAACACAGAAGAACCCCAACATAGCCCCCCACCCACCCACACACTCAAAAAGAAAAAATAGAAATAATCAGGACCCCCCACCCACTAACACTAACTAAACTAACAGCCTATACTAACCTAACACTAAGCCCACTAAGTACAGGAACAAGGAAAGAGGAGGGAGGGGAGGGAATCATGTCCATTTTAAAAGTCTAGAGGTTGGCCCTCCGGAGGGTCCGCTTTATGGACCACACACGCCTGTTCATATGGCGAACATCCCGCTGCAGGTGACTAATTTTCCGTAGGACGCGGTCCATTTTGCGTTCCATTTCCTGAAAAGCTGCAGGGTCAACTGTAGCAGCTGGGGCGGTCTGGGTACCAGCTGAGGACATGTGTGGGTGTGTAGAGTCTTTGCCTGCGGGTTGCCCTGAAGGTGTTCCACTGCTAGGGCCTGGAGCAACTGCAGACGTTGGGACAACAGTCCCAGCTGTGGGTGGTGCCACCTGGGTGGAAGTGGTGGTTGTGCTGGTGGTGGCTGTGGTGGGCAAAGTAGGGCCACCCTGTGGGAAAGCCCTCCATGCTCCTGAGGCCCGTTCGTTCCGGTATCATTGGGCCATCCATCCGAACCCCTACTCTACCAGAAGGATATGCTGGTAACGCATTGCCCGCCTCTGGAACTCACGGACCTGGATGGGTGTCATGTTTGCAGCTGTGAAGACAAAGGCAAAATATTTACATTAGGAACTGTATTGTGTGAAATGGCACAAGAAGTAAATCAGGCAGTACATCTACTGTACTTGTAACGGCTCATATCATCATACAGATCATTGAATGTCCCTGAGGAAGTAAATGGCAGGCCAGCCTACAAAGTTCCCATCACACATAGCACATCCAAATCCTACAAGATGGGTAACAACTGGCATTAATTTGGCATCAGAGTTCTGACAGTTGTCAGCTAACAATAATGCAGCACATCCTGCGCCAATGCCAGGGCAACAAATGTCAGTGTACGGGATGGAAATCTAGGGCCACATGATCTGCAAGTTGTAAATAGACTTGCTAGTATAGTACTCATGTGCTATACCTGAGTGTGTATACTAGGTTCTGACCAAACATTCACTGATTGACATGTCTGTGTAACACACTTGTATCATCAGTCCTAGGTACACTATTCACAAACCCATGCTTGTGTTTGAGGGTGGGGGGGAGGATAAACAACTAACAATTTCAAGCAATATGGGCACCTAGGAAGCTATAGAAAGCTGGACATGTGTTTGGCTCTACACACACACCACAGGTAAGGTCTATCAACAAATAGGAGACAGCAAACCCTTGACCAATCCCAGCGCCACACATGTCTGGAAATGCAGACCTTTGACCACATCATATACTTCCAGTAAGGCATGACTTACAACAGACACAGAGTTTCAACAACACCCATGGTCATGATTTGCATGCACACCTAGGCCATTGCACTCAAGTGCTACATACTTGTAGCCCTACATGTGGAGCTACATGCTGCTAGGAAGTTCACCCTACAGTTTTATAAATACTTTGCTGATTAGGGAAGCAGAAGTCTCCGGGTAAGCATTTTGCAGCCCCATTCTGGGAGAATGTGGGTCTGACAGGCAGACTAAATCTGAGATTAGTTCCAGTGCGACTCTTGTTGATACAAGTGTTGTCCACATGACTCACCCCAGTTCACATTGCGGGGCCTACAGGAATGACCTAGAAACCCTAGATAAGACAATAGGATAAGCATTGGCAAACTCCAAAATGCTTAGAAAATTAAATCTCACTCATGGAACAAGACAAATGATGGGCCAGCGCAAGCATCATACCTTGCTATGTGTTCAACACACAGGAGTCCATCACACATCACCAGCAAACACAACACATAACAGACATATCAAAACGTATTGGAGTTGTCGGGTTCCTGAAGTGAAGCCACTTTGCCCACAGTGTAGGGTGCTGGTCCACCTGTAAGGCGTGGAAGGAAGAAATGTGCTAAAAATCTGTGCACTGACCAACAATTCCAAAGACATTAACTATGTGTAAGATGACATAAGTAAGTAAATCCACTCAGACGTGATGATACTGCATCCGATATAGCAAGGCTAACATGTACATAGCATGGTTCTCCTGTGACAATTACACACATATCTGCACACATGCAGTGGCCCTAACTATCATGTGGTGGCAAACATGCCCCGTCATTAGTGAACAGACATAATAATGGCGTGTATTCGTCTCATTATGTGCATCCAAGAGAGACATCCAAAGCCTGGTTACTTGAGGACTGCATTACCAGTCAAACAGCCTATGTGGCGATGACACATTTATGACACATAGGTACAATGTACAGAGCGGCAGTGACTTTTGTAAGCCCTCATGTTGTTACACTTTCTTAATTTGATGTGGCCCAGCTATGGTGATTTGCACCAACCATAGAGATATGAACCCATGTGCATACCTTTGGCCAGCCATCCCTACCCGAAAGGTGGAACACCAAACACCAAATAGGTAGGATGTGAGCTGAGGGCACCTTACACCTTTTCCCTATGTTTCCAAATCCAGATCTGACATGTATCCAAAATGATGAAGGACCACAATAATCCCTAACATTCATAGAACTTCCAAAAACGCTTTCCTTACACACTCACCAGACACACATATGTCTGGGCTACATTGCTATCATCAATTGACGTGAAGCCAGCACTCAATTTCTGCATCATGTAGTGTTTAGAAAGTCAGTCTAGCTATTGCATCAACAAAGGTTGCCAATATTTTAGAAAATCTGTACTTCACTGCCAAATGTGACCTATATAGACATGATTTGCTCCTAATTTGTGTTGCTATCTGACACAACGGCGGAACCAAATTACATGAAGCAAAAGTATTCTGTAAGTTTGCAGAGCACGTGCTTCCTGACAGCTAGCAATTGTGGTTCTTCACATAGTCCATCAATGACCCTGTGTGTTTCCGAAGCATTCCACACAATCAGCAACTTCGCTGGCAGATATTGTACAAATCATCTGATGTCACTACAGAGCTTTTAATTGTACACATTTACATGATTTGTACTCACCAACAGGGCCACCAATCACTATTCCCAGGTGGTCCATCAGATCTTGCTCCCTGTTGATGAGGTCCGCCCAGCGGTGCTTTAGCTGGTGGTCATTCCTCTGGCTCCCATACACGTGATGCAGGACCTTTCCCCACCGGATTCGTCACGCCTCGGTGTGATACCCCTGTATCACCCTGCCTCGATCATCAGTGGGAAGAAATGTCACACCAGCCATATAAACCCCCCAAGCTCCCCCTCACCCATCCTGCCAAGACGTGGCCTACCCAACATCTTAGCACCGAAAAGGGGAATAGGGGATAAAGAAGGACAAAGGAGAAAAGGGGGAAAGCAGAAGTACAAAAAAGTAAACTTAACAACTAAAAGAGCCCAACTATCCCCAAGCTAGCACTACCCACAACAGACTCCCACAAACAACAAATACAATACAATACTGGACAATTGTACACAAAACACACTCAGACAGTATACAACAACAATATTTATTTCACAAACTAACAAGTAATGGAGCACACAGGAGACAAAAGCACATTATCACTGGACAACACTCAGAACACAGCCACACACCCACTGTACATAATCTGTAAACAGGATATCCTATTACATCACTTCCTGCATAAAATGGCTGCAGTTTTTATTGTTATGCGTCATATTTTTTCACGCATACAGTATGTGCGTCATTTTTTTCGATGCCCAGGAGTAAAAATTAGGCCGCATCCATATATTTGTAATTAGTCTTAACAATTAACCAATTTTCTGGGCATTTTGCAATTTTTTTGGGGCATAAGTGTCATTTTTTGACGCTTGTGCGTCATTTTTTGACGCGTCTGCGTCAAAATTTCAGGGCATGAACTGGTTTGGGGTATTATTTCCGTTTTATTGTAATGTTACATTTGGGACACAACTGAGAAAGGCTGATTGCACTCACTTTAGTGTTGATGGTGTATGTTCACCTGTGAGACATCATACTGCTGCAGACCATGACCCGCTACCCCCTTAACAGGATTTTCACACTTGGCTGACGCACTAGATGGCCATATGTGTGGCCTACATATATGTATTGCACAATTTGGGCATGTTTGGCATCAGGAGAGGATAGCAAGGTGACACACATGAGTACAATACCTCAATGCCTATGGCTCAATGTGTGTGCAGTGGCTACTAATGTATTAGTCGACCCAGTGTGTGTGCATCACAAGATGCATTATTGCAAATATGCTTGTATGAATGTGAAGTCAATGTGTCCAAACCTTAGATGCAAGTCATTGTGGAAATGAGAGAGGACATGTGTTAGTCATACATTTAGCAACATCTGTTGTGTGCACTTACAAGATTTTGGGTAACGTAGACACCACCTATGACAAAGCATGCACCGGATAGATGGAAGACGCTTGTTCATGTCAATGGTCCACAAGTTGACCATCCCATGTCCTAGAATTTTGGTAACTGCTTCCTAGGCACTTGTTAGTGAACCCACAGTGAGTCAGGCACATGCATAGACGAAGTGGGTATCATGTCATTGGCCCAGACAGCCAAAGGTGAACCACAAATGTAATATGACACCACAGTTGTGGTCATATGACTGAGCCACAACTATCCAGTGGCAGTGGTGGACCAGCAGACGAAGCAGCACGTGTCAACATATTTCCAGTGATCAATTGCACAGAGGTGTCTTGTTCATGTGTGTGGTCCAATGTTGATCCAGTATATTTTTAGGGGTGTATGTTGTCACAGTTACGTCCAGGTCTCATCATTAGTCAGTGGCAGCTATTCCTGTATCTACTGAGTAACCTTCGGAGATCAATGTGAGTAAAGTGGATGAGGACATGAGAACCTACATGGGGATGGTCCCACCATGTCACTGAAGACGTGTAATGAGACTGTCAACAGGGCGAGCTTGGTGTGCTGAGTGAGATAATGTCTTAGGTGTCATGTTCCGGCAGGTGTCATTACAACATTTGTACACAGGTTGGCCTATGAAGTTCCCACTGAATCTGGGAACATCATAGCCTCTGTGTTGATTAATGTAGCAGCTATTCAGCATGCACAGGCCATCAATATGTTGTGAGCAATGTGATTCAGCGTGTGAACTGTCAGGGTCCTAATATGTGTGGACTTTTCATGCACATTATCAGATGTAGCTGGGTCTGCTGGAGGCACCATACCCAATCCCTCCATTCGGCCCTGGTACACTGTCACACTTTGTCGTTCATGCATACATGAGACCCAGACAAGGGATGGGCCATGATTTTGGGATTCAAAGACAATTTTACTAATATGGTACAATTAAAAAGCAGATGATGCTATACAATGTATTTGGGTATGCATTGATGAAGCACATGACAAAATACCCTCTCAGGAATGAGAGGTTTGTGAACACAAGTGTGGTACATATGTAGCCACAAGGAACCTTTAGGGTAATGCACAGACAGGTGCCAGTCAGGCTGACAGGATGCAGGGTCAATCTGGATCCAGTAATTTCACAAGGTACATAATCCGTGGTCTGACTAAGACAGGTCGGAGGAAGAACAAAACAGTTGACATGGAAAACTGTGTATGTCCTGTGTTTTTGAAGGTGACACATAAACCCAATGGCTGTTTTACACGGCTTAATTAGAAGCAATGCATAACAGTGTATTTGACAAAATGGAAACTTCTATGCCTTTCCAGGCATCATCGGGGCAGTGCATGTTCTAATGGGTGGTGTGCATGGAGGTGATCACAGGTGTGTGCTGCATCAGTTTCTCACAAGTCCTGTATGTGAAATTTGAATCCAAATGGCCAACAGTACCTTTCACGCGGGAAGCAATCTACAGGTGATATCGGGGCTTAGAAACTACAAGCCAGTGTATTAATTGACCTGACGTCCATGCAGTCAGATGTACTATGACAATGGCATAACATAGGAAAGGGTGTAGCACACAGGATTAGTATTGTTTGTCTGTGTGTGTAGAGGAGGGAATATATGGGTACACATATTACCATTCCAGGGACCTCTTCAGACAGGTGGGGTGAGACCAGGAGAATGGGTGTGTCAGGAGTTAGGAAATGGACTGACATGTACATGGAATGTCATGTGCACAATGCTTGTCATAGGTGTGGCACTTGTGCTGTCTATGTTCTGCTTATATGGAACTCTAGTCACAGATAGTCCTTGCAAAGATCGGTGCAGTTGGACTTACTGCTGTCAAGGGTCTGGTCATACATTCCTGTTACCAATGAAATAGCACATCAACTGCCTCATGTATGAGGCTTGTTTTCCCCTTATTGAGTGATGGTGTCTTAGTTGTGTGCCATATGCTGCGATGAACCATGTTGCCAACATGTATGTGTGAAATAGGTGTGGTCCTCTGCTATTGCCCTTCAAAGGTGAAATGTACAGGATATATGTCATTTACAGTGTGTGTGTATGTGATTGTTTTATGATACGCATCACAACTGCTCTTGGATTTTCTGTGTCCTGATCGGTATATCAGCAATGCTCCATGAGGCTACACTCTTTCTTATTCTAATAGTTAGAGATAAAGGTGACCAAAACTGAATAGCCAGACCATGATATGGTGATTATTGTCGGTGTTTATTTACATTAGTTAATACGGTGGTGATGGTGATTGATGATGATTATTTTATAAAGAAATTGTTCACGATATGTTGGCGCCAACGCAATCCAGCAGCCGTATTTTGTTGTCCCCCCTCATGTTGCAGGCCACCATCCTACTCTTCCTCCTCTTCAGGCATGTGTGGCTCTGGTTCCAAGAGGGGAATGTTCCTTCTTATGCAAATGTTGTGCAGGATGGCACATGTTAGAATGATCTTACAGACCATTTCAAGGGAATATAGGAGGCTACCACCAGTGATGTCGAGGCACCTGAATCTCGACTTGAGGATGCCGAAGGTCCTCTCGACTATGCTGTGTGTCCTCCTATGTGCGTCATTGTAGGCACGCTCTGCTGCAGTACTTGGGTTGCCAAATGGTGTCATTATCCATGGCTGGATCTCATAACCCTGATCATCTGAAAAAGAAAATGAATTGGATCATGTTGATGTAGCTTGACCCATTGAAATCACCTTGCATGGCAGTAGTTGTCTTGTGTTGTCTGTGACTCTTTTGTATTATAGTGTTCCTTCTTAGGCTTGTAGGATATACCACCTGCATTGTGTTGTTTCCTTGGCTGAATGAGTGTTTGGCTGCTGACCGGTTGTCAGCAGTATGTTTTGGGATTTGCAGTACAGTGTGCACTCCCTAGCATTGTGCCCTGTGATACAGGTGTCCCTGTGTCTTCACTGGGGTTGAGATGATAGTTCCATACACAGATTAATTTTGACAGTGTTATTGACACGTTCACATCAATGTACCCGGGACATCCCATACCTTTAGACTTATGCAATGGATTAATTTGAACATCAGTGAGACGCTTACATTTGGCAAGGTGACAATTAGGCAAACCACTCCAAACGTTGTGATCATTGATGTCTTAACATTAGACTGTACACTAATTTCAGATGTGTGACAGGTTCAATGCAGACCTCTGAAACATGGCTAGCGATGTCACGACCTCAGTGTGTTCTTGTCCACATGTTGCTGTCGTGGTGTATGTGTTGTGTGTCCTAAAGGGTTGCTGTGTGGTGTGTATATAAGTAGGTTTCTGTACTTACCAACAAGTAGTCCATTGCCATACCATCCATCCTGGAAGTGCTGATTGATGGTAGAGTGTCGGAAGATGAATGAGTCATGGACACTCCCAGCATATTTTGCCACGATGTTGGTGATCAATTCTTGGTGATCAACAATGGCCTGCACATTGATGGAATGTGGGTCCTTCCTGTTGCAGTAGAGGTGTTCAGTTGCAGCAGGTAGCACAAGGCGTACATGTGTGCAGTCGATTGCACCAAGGACACGTGGGAAGCCACTAATGAGGTAGAACCCCTGTTTTGTCTCCTGCTGCTTCTGCAGTATGTTTGGGAAGCGGATGTGGCGGGGTGTGAGTCCAATGATGGCATCCAGTACTTTGGGCAAAAAGGCAGAAAATGATGGCTGTGATATTCTGGCAACCAGGGCACGAGTTGTTTGGAAGGAGCCACTTGCCAGCATGTTAAGTACAGTTAGCAGCTTGGTTTCTGTTGAGATGGTGCGGGGTGTCAGCAAGGTGTAGTGAATCCTAGTTTGTTTTAACGGGTTAACAGGAGTTAGCTTAGCCGTAGGCTTGTAAACTCGTGCCCCCGTCACCCAGTGACTTTTAACCTACTTAGCTTGCTCTGGCTTAGTCCATTTAATTATTTATTTCCTTTCAAATGGCGGCCTTGTTTATAGTTAGGCCACTTGTTCTGGGTTCTATTATCAGTGTCACTGCGCCAAGGCGTCAAGATCAAGCACGAAAGACAAACATACAGTAGGCATTCACACTTAGGGATTTTCCCTCTCTATACTTTTGAGGGATTGTTGATATTAATTGCCGTCCCAAGCATGCCTGTTATCTATTGTTATGAATGACATTTATGTCGGGGGACCTTGTAGATCTGTATAAATACAACACACTTTTAGACAGATAATCAGAGGGATTCCGACCAGAGGGCATCGCCACCATCGCTGATACCGATGCTGCAGTCATCTTGACACTGATCCAGTCTTCGTGTCCCTGCGGAGTCTGAGATAGAGACCTCATTCCAAGGTAACGAGGGTTGGGGGCTCCTCTCATAGACACGGTTTTGGCAGATTAGGTTTAATGAACCCAGCTCTTCCTTTTTAGGTAGGAGGTTAGACCTACTCTCCTTAGGAAATTAGGGCTTATTCCATCTTTTACATATACATATATTTCTTTCATATATTGCATAATGGTGGGGGTCTTTATAACAATGACTCTCCTCTTTACAATACTGTTGCTTGGTATATTCATTATCCTAATCATTGCAGTTCATGCAACTTATCACAAATTGCAGTTATGTTGAATAAAAACTATTATAACTTTACTGCATCTGTGTTATTGCCTTTGTTTGTATGAGACATTATAAATCTGTGAGAAAAGGGTAATTTCCGTTTAACCACGACAACCCTGAGATATTGTATTTTGAGTCCATGCGGAAGCGACTGCTACAAATCACCTTTTACTATTGTGTTTTTGGTGAGGTACTGCTAGTAAGCCGGTAAGGTTTGGACAACAGTTACAAATAGTTGTAGGAAGAGACTTAGGGGGTCATTCTGACCTTGGCGGTCCATGACCGCCATGGCGGAGTGCGGCAGAAGCACCGCCAACAGGCTGGCGGTGCTTCCTGGGCGATTCTGACCGCGGCGGTAAAGCCGCGGTCGGAAAAGGGGAGCCGGCGGTTTCCCGCCGGTTTTCCGCTGGCCCAGGGAACCCGCCATGGCGGCGCTGCTTGCAGCACCGCCATGGGGATTCCGACCCCCTTCCCGCCAGCCTGTTTCTGGCGGTGGCCACCGCCGGAACCAGGATGGCGGGAACGGGTGCCGTGGGGCCCCTGGGGGCCCCTGCACTGCCCATGCCACTGGCATGGGCAGTGCAGGGGCCCCCTAACAGGGCCCCACAAAGATTTTCACTGTCTGCTTAGCAGACAGTGAAAATCGCGACGGGTGCCACTGCACCCGTCGCACCCCTTCAACTCCGCCGGCTCCATTCCGAGCCGGCTTCATCGTTGAAGGGGCTGTCCCGCTGGGCCGGCCGGCGGTCTTCTGGCGGTCGCCCGCCGGCCCAGCAGGAAAGCCGGAATGACCGCCGCGGTCTTTTGACCGCGGTGCGGTCTTTCGGCGGGAACCGCTTGGCGGGCGGCGACCGCCGACCGCCGCGGTCAGAATGACCGCCTTAGTCACCTACAAACGAAAGTACTGTCATCCTGAGACCAGCAGTCTTGCTCAGAGCAAGAGTCCAAACTACGACATGGCGCCACCAACGATGGTGTTTAGGCACTAATTTACGGTTACCCTGATTATCGCTGTCTCACAGACAACAGGCACCCTCAGTACCATTATACGGAGACGTCCGTGGTCTTTGGGAGAATCCTCCTCAGCCAAACAGGTAACTCCTAAATAGGCTGTAGGTTGTTTGAGCTCGAACTCACAAAAGGAAAAACTTCCCCTATTTTGGTGTTCCGTTTCTCTAAAACAAATATGGCCAATACCATAGACATTCCTGCAAATGCTAGAAATGCACTTACACAACATTTAATAGCGCATGGCCTTACGGCAGAGGGCGGGGATGTTACTCTGATTGTAGAAGCGAGTGAAGCCTACCAAACAGAAACATTTTACTGTTGGGTTGCTTTTCCTGAGGCTGACCAACGGACGCACACATTTCACACATATGACATTGCGGACGTGCCCGTAAGATACGAAGCATACCAGTATCATGAAATATCGCTCACATATCAAGAGCACCAGAACTGGTTTGAAGGCGCCCTACCACATGTACTAAGACGGGTGAGGCTAGGACCTTTAAGTAATGAGGGACCTACATGGCTTATGTTTGCCACATATACACCTCACCCAGGCATCCAGAATATGCCGATCGCAGATTTGCGAATATTATATAATGAATTAGTGGCATTTTATAGACGATTGGTTCAGTTCGTGATGCGAACATTGAATACTACCCCAGTGCGTCCAGCACCGCCAGTAGCTAGTGGATATCAATTAGCTACCGGGATTAATCCACAAACAGTGCATACCATTATGGGTAAAGTGCCCACGGAACGAGAAAAAATACCGTTCTGGATTGCCCAGAAAACAAATCAGCTGGAAGCTGTGTTCCCCCATATGGGGCCGCAGGACAAACATAGATTGCTCACTATGTGCTTGCCGTTTGGGATGGTTCCCTCGGTGGATGAATGTGCCACATGGGGTACAGTCTTCGCTGCCATTTATACTACCACACATGGTACCCCTACACTTGGCAATTTACCGGAAGTGTTAAAACAAATACAAAATGAACATGGGGCCGCACCGGCCCTGGATCTAGGGATGAAATTGATGCGTAACTTTGATGCCGTCTCTTCGATAATACTAAGTAATATTAAAGGGGAAGCGGTGGAACTGGCAATACGCCAGCGTCTCCGGGAATCTCCAAATATGGAACAAGAGAGACAGCTGCCGAGAATAATATCTGATACCTATACTAGTATAGGACGGGATGGTTTGGGAGCCAAACCTAGAAAATTGGAATTACCAAATACCACCCATAAGGAAGGTACGAAGCTGGCACAAGAGGGCTCTAAGAAGCGCTGGGAAAAACAAAAAGATTTCAAGGACAGGAGAAACAAAAGAGCTGATTCTCTTCATCCGGAGTACTCCGAAAGGAGATATAATCTCAGAAATAGGGATAACATTAGAACTCCAGACAGATATACTGATTCACGTCCTTCTCGTTTCTTTCAGGATGCACCGGATAGACGTAGCGAGAGAGGGGGCCGTCAAGATCGACGTCCGGAATACGTGAAAGAAAAGAAAGACTCGCCACAGTCAACTGTTAAAAAAGAAGAAAAGACTACTCAACAAAAGCCACAATTTAAAAAGAAAAAAGTGGCTGCACTGACCATTAAAAATGCCGGTAGCATTGAGAACACTGTTGAGGAACAAGAGGTGGGCAGTGACTCTGTTGGACAGCGCGGCAGAGGTCACGATATGTCGCCAGAGTCTGAAAGATCATCTGGATGCGACAGCAACTAGCGATTACATCGCAGTTGAAACGGCGGATGGCCGCGTACTCCCACCCGATCGGGTTTTTGATTTAACAATTCAGATAGAGGGAGACGTGGAACGCATTATTAGTGTAATATTTTGGGATGAACTTACTAGTGATATCCTGTTGGCTGAGAGAGACTGGCCACCTGAACATGTCCGCATGCTCCCACATGGGGAAGATGTCATTTTGCCTTCTTTCTCCGATCTTGTTCCGGAGGCAGACTAACAAGCCTATGCTGCTGAATGGGCTTTAGCACAGGCACCTGCATTATACCGTAATCATGTAGGATGGGACAAGGACTCTCCTTGTCATGTTATTCCCGTTCGGTCTACACCACACCCGCAGCCACAATACCCTGTTAAACATGAAGCAAAAGCTCCAGTGACGGAGATACTGTCACAACTTGAATACCAGGGAGTAATAGAGCCCTGTACATCGGCAATGAATAATCCGCTATTTCCCGTTGCGAAACCTGATCATTCATATAGAATAGTGGTTGATTATAGGCACTTGAATAGTCATGCACGCACTTATGCTATACAAAATTCACACAGCACAGCGCTAATTAATAATATAGTGCGTAAAAAATACAAAACTACATTGGATATATCTAAGGGTTTTTTCTGCCAGAATTTAGCACATGAAAGTAGAGACCTAAGTGCATTTTCCTATGGTTCTCAGAAACGCTTTTGTCGTTTACCACAAGGCTATAAAAACAGCCCAGGACTGTTTTCGGCCCGTGTCACATCAATCTTACAGGAGCTTGATTCCGAGGCATTATCATATGTGGATGATATCTATCTCACTGATGACACCCTTGACATTCATCTTGCCAGGGTCGATCGGATAATTTTGGGATTTGCCGCCTTCGGATATAAATTTAATTTTAAGAAAAGAAAGATAGCCTTTCTTAGTGTATTGTTCCTAGGATATGAACTATCAAACGAGGGGAAGAGCCTGGCCCCGCACTTCCTAGAGAAGTGTGCTCAGCTACAGCCTCCGAACACACTTAAGAAATTGCAGTCATTACTGGGTTTCTTTAATTTTGGCAGAACATATATTCCAGATTATGCTGAACGCGTAAAGCCACTATATGACTTAATTCAGCCCAATTATTCTGGCAGGCGATGGACAATTGAACACACACACATCCTAAGGGACATACAACGAGACATGCTAGAAGCTAGACACTTGTACACACGGGACAATAAAACAAATTTGGTCATCAGAATATGCCCAGGGGAAACGCATTGTTGTTGTCTCCCCGGTTCCGGCCTTAGAGGCTGTCACTAAAGCGAGCGTTCCTAACGCTAAGGCATTGCATCCACGCTGGATTCAATGGGCAACATCTCTGACCGCCACTGATGTTGATTATGTGTTTGACCCAAGACTTCAGACACAAGAGTTTCTCCAGTATGAACAGGAGTACCCCGCTCCCTTACACATATTGCCAATATACAGTTATGATACCATCATTTACACTGACGGATCGGCACAACCGGCTGTGGGTACTAAACATCAATACTCGCCAGCTTGCGCAGCCGTGTGCGGGGTAATGGAAGACGGAGTTTTTCATCCTCATAACACATACACTCAGACCTTAGGGGACTGCACAGCCCAGTTGGCCGAGCTTAAGGCTCTTCTTCTAGCGCTCGAACATTCAGAGCCAGGAGCACAGACTTTGATCGTCTGTGATTCGTATTATTGCGTCCAGTCATACAATGAATATCTCAATCATTGGATACTGAACGGGTTTAGAGATTCTAAAGGGAACACCATTAAACACAAAATATTATGGGGAAGGGTGGCTGATCTTAAGGATAAGCTGCCATGTGTCCATGTAGTTCATACATTGGGGCACCAACGTGTAGGAATACATGTTGCCGGTAATACATTGGCTGACGAAGCAGCCAAAGCTTCAGTAGCTACGGCTTCTGTGGCTGCAGTGACTCGTTCTCGGACGAGGTTGGATAATGAAATACTGATTGCCGTTAAAGCCTCGGCTGCAGGCAAGCCCCTTCCGAAAGGATACCCTACGAACTATACATATCATATCAGTGCACAGAATGTTGCTTTTGCAACAATTCCTGATGTTGGTGATCGAGTGATCCCAAATGATGATCAAAGATTGGAACTGATTACATCTGCACATGAGGGTGTCGCTTCTGCACACGCTCGTATACAGGCCACTACCACCATTCTACAACAACGGTACTGGTGGCCTGGTCTATGCAGAAGGACTAAACAGTATGTCCTTTGCTGTGACATTTGTCAGCAGATTAAGGGCTCGAATATCAGACGCCCTCCGCAGACATCTCTCTTAGTGTCAGACAAACCACTCCATTGTGTGTACCTGGACCATTGTGGTCCTTTGCAACCTGATGGTGCATACAAATACATTTTAGTGGCTGTAGATTCCTGTTCTAGATTCCTGTGGGTATGGCCACAGCGGTCGGCTGACGCCCAGACTGTTATAAAAGATTTGCTGATCTTTATCGGTACATATGCGGTTGCAGCATTCCATTCGGACCAGGGCCCTGCATTTGCCTCTAAGGCTTTCAGGGACACCATGAGGACGATGGGTGTTGAACTCCATTACTCCTCACCATACCATCCTGAGGGAAATTCGGTCATGGAGAGGCGGAATCGTGATCTAAAGCAGTCCTTAACAGCTCGAGAATTAGGTTCAGGCCGCAGTTGGTTACATCACCTATATGGGGTCCAGAGAGCACTGAATAATCTGCCAAGACGGTCCTTGAGGGGAAAGTCTCCATATGAGGTTCTCTTTGGGACAACTATGTATGTTCCCGATCTTGATGCCCCTGGTATGGTGGCAGCAGAAACACCATTTGACATAAAAGAACGTCTCGCTGTTTTACAGGAGCTTCAACAATTCCGTGATGATAAATCATCTGCAAGCGCTGCCACCTTGGGAATAAGAGATTTGGCGAAAACTTCGACTGGCTGGATTCCTAACGTTGGGGATCTGGTTCGTGAGAAGATCGCTGTGAGAAAAGAGTTTGGTCCAGCATACAGAGCACCTGTACCGCTCTTGGGGATAAAAGGCACCAGGACTGTCATCCTTCCACCATTGTCTGGTTCCAAATCAAACAGATTCCTCTCCATTGGTGACATCAAATTACACCATGTGGCCGATTCTTCACAGTAGACCAGGAGGTCCCTTGGGTGGTTCCCGATCCCCTCTCACTACCCAACAGGACATCCCTCTACATAGTAGGATGACCATCGCTACTACTGACTATGCAACTATGTCAGTTGCTGTTCCAGACACTTCCTCGACCATGGGGAGGGCGGAAAATGAACTTTTTTTGGTTCCTGTAACAACTTCGGAGAACACACCGCTACAGGATTTGGCTGTATTTTACACGAACACTTCCACGACTGGTAACGTCATCTATCATGAACCTCCACGAACAGTGGTTGGGAATTTGATGAGTCCTGTGTTTGCGGAGACTTCCTCTGGCTATTTTGTGGACATTGATGATTTTTCTTCAGATTCATCCTCAACTGAGACTGACAAACTTTCCAGAGGTAGAAAGTTCTATCAATGGCTTAAAAATAACTATTTGATATATCCATGGAACTATCTCTGGTTCTGTTTGACATTTATTGCATTGTTTTTATGGATTGGTTTTGTGACTGTTTTCTTTTTACTAATTAATGGTCACTATATTGCTGATCGCTCCTCAGTGGAGCCTGTTGATGTAATTTTAACACCGCATCATTCATCACATAAGGTCCGACGTGATTTGTCCCCTGTCAATATTACAGCTATTCCCATTTCTGATGGGATTGTTTGGGACAAAGTTCTGTTCGATATATACGGGCCTACAGAGATAATTCAAATACCATACGTGTTCAAAATTTCTATGTCTGATGTTATTACACCTAATGTTGTCTCTGATGATTGGGATGTCCAAACAGGGGATTCCATGCTAACTGAAATGAATGACTACTCCGCTTTTGGAAGTGATGATGTATATGATTTTACAATGAATTATGGTGAAATGTTCTGCTATAATAATTGGGGACATCACTACCTGCACCGTGCAACTAGATATAGGCCTCTTTTTAACTACACACAATGGGAACATTGTTCAACACCACGGGTGGGGAGTCCAAAGTATTACAGTGACAAATTCACATACTTTTCTGGGCATGATACAACGAAAACTGAATCTTATTATTTTAAATTACCTAAGACACACATTCGAAAACTGTTGCTAACAGATACAAAACTGATTTATTCAGATCCCTTTGTTTCCCGACTTTCGATTGAGGGTTATGAATATTGGAAGAACACTATCAATTTGAAGAGTGTATGGGGGATGCAAGATTGGCAGATACAGGGTAGGGAGGCTTTGTTTCGAGCTTGCTTAATTCCTGTGCAAATGATTTTTTTAAATGACACTGTTGAGCAGACATCATGTCTGGGATTAGCTAAAATAAAGGATCTAAACACACCCAGTATCCCTACACCGATAAAATTTAAAGATTGGCAACACTTTCTAAATGTTTCTGAGGAAAGGCTGGATGCATTGGTTAAGGCTGGTGACTATAATTTTTCACTTTCCAGTCCCGGGGGATGGTTGGTATGGCCCACCGATACTGATGAGTGTCAAAGGCGTTTTTTGAACTCTTCAGGGGTTTTTTCCATTCATAGACCAGACCCTCGCTTTTTGTCAGGTCAGCATGCTGGTATAATTACAACTTACAGTGTGGGCAAGCTGTGCCAACAATGGGTACAAACGAACACCTTAACAGCGATGAAACAACACCTGAATACTCTTTCTGACAGTATAGACCTACAAGATTTCCTATTAGGTCCTAGAAAGCAACGCTCGAAACGGTTTTTATATGCCATGTATAGTGAAATTTGGAAACTTTCTCAAATAGAGGCTGCTTCACGTTTACGGCAACTTGATAAAGAGAATTTGGAAAACACATTGGCTGTTGTCGACAATGGCATGAACACGCTATCCAACAGGATTTATTCCCTGTCGAATATAGTGTCATCTGCTATTGATATCACTCAGACTGATTTGTCTCGGTTAT
Organism: Pleurodeles waltl; assembly: GCF_031143425.1. Classification (NCBI taxonomy): domain Eukaryota; kingdom Metazoa; phylum Chordata; class Amphibia; order Caudata; family Salamandridae; genus Pleurodeles; species Pleurodeles waltl. The sequence continues at coordinate 1,080,649,485 of NC_090437.1, read as the reverse complement.
ATCATGGGCAAACACAGCTGCGTTCCATCATGCAGCTGAGTTGGGCATGACAGACGCTGAAAAGTGGCCACATTCCATGGAAATACCTTAATGGGAGTGAACTATTCGCTGCTTTTAATTTTTCCAGGGAACAAGTGACAATGGCTAAAAGAGAGGCTCGTTTCACCTTGCTTCAAGTAGAAAAATTAGATAAGTTGCCCTTCACGGTAGCAGAGAGTCCTTCAACTATCTGGCTCTTACACGGCATTATTAATTTACTGTTTTCAACGTTTCATTTCTCAAGCTGCCTGAAACATCTTGCAGTGGGACGATATGAACGGCTAGGAGATAGCTTTATTAAGGAAGAGTGGGAGTTGCCCTTTGAGTATCGATGTCTGAACGGCGAACAAGAGGTCTTTCTTAGCGGAAGTGAATGTGAGACTAATGTTCGTCATTCCATGATATGCAAACAGGTGTCTCTTCACGGTCTTTGCAATGTGGGGGTCGCAAATTTGGCCTGTTTTCTGAAGGGTACTCCCGTCCCCTTGATTCGTTCAGTGTTTCATGTTCTTTCTAATGGGAGTTATGTTCTTCTGAGCGATGACAGCTGTTGCGGCTTGCGACCTGGAATTGCCTACGCAATCTCAGTCACGAAGGTCGTTACGTGTTGTGGCCATGTTTTATTTCCCCCCACACGAGAGATACAAGTATCTGAAATGTGGCCCCACATTTATACTATTAATGTGAACTATGACAAGTTGAGTAGACTGAAGGCGCTATTGTTTCAAAAACAGGTCGCCTTGACATCCGCAAAAGAGACGTATGCTCTCCAGGTTGCGAGATCATCAGCCGAGATACAATCCCTTTTAAATACCGATTTCCCCAAACACTTTGGAGAGTTGGTGTCGAGAATATTCAATGCTTCAAGCACAACTGGGATTGTTCATTTCTTTAAGGCTGTCGGGTATGGTTTCGTGTCCATCTTCCAGACTGTCTTCGGAGTCATCCCATCAGCCATCCATTCACTCTTTTCCAGTGTGTTTGGTGGCTTTCCAATTATTTTGGCTTTAATTGGCGGACTACTACTGCTATTTTTTCGGATTCGCAGTGGTTGTTTTTTTTCCAGCGACACAGAGCAATGGAGCCGCTCCCGTCAACGCCGCTGTGCCGTGAACGCATGGTTCGGATCTTCGGTACACCTTTGCTGGTGGAACTGGAATTTGACTGGTCATTGTCATTCCGGCCTCTACTATGGTGCGTACAACCGGTGTTCCGCTGCATATGGTGTCTCTTTGAACATCTGCCTATGGTCTGTCTTGCTGTTGCACCGACATCTCCTGTGGACCACGAACTGCTGATGTCCCCGATGAGGGTTCATACACGGTCATGCCCCTTGAGACTGAGGTTGCTCCGCGAGGCCACCTATGAGCCTTCTGTTATTCGATCTAACATGGATGAGGACACTACAGAGAGTGTCGATACACCGATGACTATGGCTCACTTCTGCTCTGTGGATCCGTTTGTCCGTCCAGCTCTCGATTTCACTTCAGACGATGTTGACTCATTTTTGAGATCCTTGAATGGTGACTTCGATGACATTCTTCAAGATCCTGCATATAGCACATAATTTGATGAATTCGCTTGCCGGTTCCCGATTCTAATCAAAGAAGCAATTATACTAAAAGTTTGCTATACTTGTCATGGTTGATATTAAAGTCTCTGAAATGTTTTTTAAAACACAGCATTTATTTTTTCGTTAAGTTTTTTTGGCTTTTTAGTTCAGTAGCAGCTTTTTAGCGATTGTTTTTTTTTTACCTTCATCATACCTGTTACGGCAATGGGGAGGGTGTAGTGAATCCTAGTTTGTTTTAACGGGTTAACAGGAGTTAGCTTAGCCGTAGGCTTGTAAACTCGTGCCCCCGTCACCCAGTGACTTTTAACCTACTTAGCTTGCTCTGGCTTAGTCCATTTAATTATTTATTTTCTTTAAAATGGCGGCCTTGTTTATAGTTAGGCCACTTGTTCTGGGTTCTATTATCAGTGTCACTGCGCCAAGGCGTCAAGATCAAGCACGAAAGACAAACATACAGTAGGCATTCACACTTAGGGATTTTCCCTCTCTATACTTTCGAGGGATAGTTGATATTAATTGCCGTCCCAAGCATGCCTGTTATCTATTGTTATGAATAACACTTATGTCGGGGACCTTGTAGATCTGTATAAATACAACACACTTTTAGACAGATAATCAGAGGGATTCCGACCAGAGGGCATCGCCACCATCGCTGATACCGATGCTGCAGTCATCTTGACACTGATCCAGTCTTCGTGTCCCTGCGGAGTCTGAGATAGAGACCTCATTCCAAGGTAACGAGGGTTGGGGGCTCCTCTCATGGACACGGTTTTGGCAGATTAGGTTTAACGAACCCAGCTCTTCCTTTTTAGGTAGGAGGTTAGACCTACTCTCCTTAGGGTATTAGGGCTTATTCCATCTTTTACATATACATATATTTCTTTCATATATTGCATAATGGTGGGGGTCTTTATAACAATGACTCTCCTCTTTACAATACTGTTGCTTGGTATATTCATTATCCTAATCATTGCAGTTCATGCAACTTATCACAAATTGCATTTATGTTGAATAAAAACTATTATAACTTTACTGCATCTGTGTTATTGCCTTTGTTTGTATGAGACATTATAAATCTGTGAGAAAAGGGTAATTTCCGTTTAACCACGACAAACCTGAGATATTGTATTTTGAGTCCATGCGGAAGCGACTGCTACAAATCACCTTTTACTATTGTGTTTTTGGTGAGGTACTGCTAGTAAGCCGGTAAGGTTTGGACAACAGTTACAAATAGTTGTAGGAAGAGACTTAGGGCCTCATTATGACCCTGGCGGGCGGCGGAGGCCGCCCGCCAGGATGCCGCCCTCCAAAATACCGCGCCGCGGTCAAAAGACCGCGGTGGGTATTACAAGTTTTCCCCTGGGCTGGCGGGCGGTTGCTGAAAAACCGCCCGCCAGCCCAGGGGAAAACGACCTTCCCACGAGGATGCCGGCTCGTAATCGAGCCGGCGGAGTGGGAAGGTGCGACGGGTGCAGTGGCACCCGTCGCGTATTTCAGTGTCTGCAAGGCAGACACTGAAATACTTTGCGGGGCCCTCTTACGGGGGCCCCTGCCGTGCCCATGCCATTGGCATGGGCACGGCAGGGGCCCCCAGGGGCCCCGCGACCCCCCCTACCGCCATCCTGTTCATGGCGGCTTTCCCGCCATGAACAGGATGGCGGTAGGGGGGGTCAGAATCCTCATGGCTGCGGAGCGCGCTCCGCAGCCATGGAGGATTCACACGAGCAGCGGAAAGTCAGCGGGAGACCGCTGACTTTCCGCTTCTGACTGCGGCTGAACCGCCGCGGTCAGAATGCTCGTTGGAGCACCGCCAGCCTGTTGGCGGTGCTCCCGTGGTCGGTGGCCCTGGCGGCCACCGGCCGCCAGGGTCAGAATGACCCTCTTAGTCACCTACAAACGAAAGTACTGTCATCCTGAGACCAGCAGTCTTGCTCAGAGCAAGAGTCCAAACTACGACAAAGGTGGGTGCCAACTGTGGCTCTATGTTTCGCAGCAGCTGCTGAATGGCCTGCCAGTTCAACCTGTACTTCTGGATGATGTCATGTTCCCTGAGGCCATGAAGGGTTGTTCTGGTGCGGAATATCCTCTCCTGCCTTCTGCGCTGCCTTTGGGGTCCCTGCTGGTGTTGTGGAAGCTGCTGTTATTGTTGCTGGGCTCTGCGTCTGCGTGCACGCTGGATGAGAAGCACCTCCATGTCTCCCTTTTGCTGCTCTGCTGTTGCTTCTGTGTGTTCTGATTAAAAACAGGTGTGTTTGCCCCATTTTAACGCCTGCCCTGACCCAGGCATTAATTTTTGAAACAAATCGGGCTGTGCGTCATTTTCCGTCTCCGCTTCCCGGACGTGCGTAATTTTTGCCTGAAAGCATAAACACGACGCACGGCCGTTTAAGTCATTTTTTGGACGGGAACGCCTACCTTGCATATGATTAATGCAAGACGGGTTGCCGCAGCCAAAAAATTATGCACAAGGTGGGATTTTGACGTCCACATGCTCGGGCATCAAAGTTTAAATATGGGGCAAAGTTTGCGCTGGATGAGCATCAAAATTTTTGACGCACATTCGGCGCAGACAGAGTATAAATATGCCCCTCAGTGTTTTTTGACAGAGACCAGATTTCCCTGATTATGATCTGAGGAGAGAAAGACTTTGGGCTCAAAAGACAGTTTCCATTACTCAGTCTTATTTTCTGTGCTGGAGAGTCATAGCCAAGCCCCTCTCTTAGCTTTAAAATACATGTGGAAGCCTCTCCTCACTCATCAGACTGATTTTCCTTCTTGTTTTTAGCCTTAAGGCATGAATGCTAGAATCAGAGATCTACATGGAAGGTCCATCAGAGGGACCACTTTAACTTTTTCCTTCAGATCTTTCACCTCTCGATGTAAGGGAAGCTGTTCACGTCAAAATTACAGAAATCCATATTGTATAGCGTGCTTCAAAATGAATATGACGCATATGAGAATGAATGTAATTTGTGTCAAAATAAATATGATACCTGACAGAATGAGTCTGACTTGTATCAGGACAAATATGAAACATGGCAGAGCGAATATGCTACTTAGTGATTAATGTGAATAACGCACACTCTGAATTGAATAAGGGATATACTGAAATATATATCAGTTATACTGAAATGGGTGTGGCCCTCACTGTAAACAATATAGCAAGCACTGAAATGACTACAATATGCATCAACAAAGAACTTGTTTATCTGTGTAAACCAGAACAACAAAAATCCAATCGCTTAATCAGAAGATATGAATGTTTAAGTACTCAGTGGAAAAGCAGTGCTTTGAGAATTTATGGGACTCATAATAAAGGTTTTACGGTAATGCTTGCACAATAGATACAGTGAATGTCAACAGCATTGTAATGTTAATAGTGGGTTAATTCATGTTGATGCACACATCAATACATTTACATACACAAACAAAGTTGCATCATCACTATTAGATTCTGCCATTGTGAACTCTCCGTCAACCCCTGCACGTAGGTACGTGGTCAGACAGGCTGTGAGACCTAAGCCTGAGGTTCATAACTGACAGGTCACAGGTGGGGTAACACATAGCTGGCAGGCAAATGCACAAACAGGAAAACTTAAATCAAATCCCACAGATAGGCACAGAAACACCACAATGGTCCCTGGAGTTTAGCCCAAATAAAACACACATGGCTAGAGAGTTGTGTGAAGTCCCAAAAACACCATAAAGTTAGATGCTGAATGTAGTTATAAGCCCTTAGTCAACCAGAACACAGCACACACAACAAATGCAGTGACTATGCATCCCCCCAGGCTGGAAATCTGGGCACATACTTGTGGGCCCACATTGTAGCCACGTCAGGTTGAGGCCTGTCTGCATTTGCTATCTGGAAACTACATTTATGACTCCATGACAACTGTTCATATTTTTACCAAGAAAGGAATGATTTTTACTGTATTATTGTACTCAGAAAAATATATAAAAACCTGCTTCAATCCGATGTATGTTGAATGACAGTCCTCAGATCCCGGATCTGTAGCTGCTCTCCCGGCCATGATGCTTAATTAAATGAACTTTTTCTGTTTTGCCAGACTCTTTTTAAGGTAAATTCTCATTCAAGCAACATTTTGGTGAGCCAGATAGGAGCTGATTGATACCTCGGACCCGCCTGGAACCAAAGGAAGGGGACCACAGACAGACGGATTCACATTTGCACAACAAGACAGGTGAGCAGACGCCGCAGTTGATTGAAAGCACTGCTGAATCTCTGGGGCGGAAGTCCATCTTGAAGCTACAGTCAGAAGAGTAAGAGATTACATCAGAGTCTTAGTCCTATCATTTGGCATGTGGCAAAATAGGAAGAAACATACCCACATAGTTCTCAGAAGTCACTGTGGTTGATCATCCGCGTAAGGGAAGGTGAATGTTGTTTGTTTTTTGGTTTGTTATTTTTGGGGTGCTGATCACTTGGACTGCTGGGCCTGACATATATGGTAAGCATAAGGCCCTAAGTGTAACATAGGGTCAACACCTCTGTTGTAAGATGTATCTTTTGCTTGGATCGCTGGCATAACACAGATGGTACGCATAGGCTTTTGGTGTGATATAGGGCCCGCACTTTGATCTTCCTAGGCTAAAGAGGTTTTCTCAGTGCTACCGGTTCCTTAAAACTGCTAGTATGTGAAAGAAGTGAGAGGTGTGTTTGATTGGACAGCTGGGCATGACATAGATAGTACGCAGAACCCCCAGCTGTGACATAAGGTGTAATTTGGTTGTTAGGGAACTAGAGCGATTGGGATGCAGGATATTAGGCATAACTTATGTCTGGCCAAGAAGAGCCTATTGTTGTTGAAGTTATTCCTTTCTTTCTCCATATAAATTGTTGCCATCTTTATCCCAGAGTTGATATAGATAAGCTTATCAGGCTCACTAAGTCCCGAGCACTACGCAGACGTCCCTCTGGTAACAGGATAACATATGTTAGGATTGGGCTAAGGTATATTTGACTGGCCGTTCCCTTTATTTTTTATGTTTCTTATCAGCTTTTCTTTGTGCCAGTTGAAAGGGAATCATTTTGATCTTGTGATGTTGGTGAGTGACTATAACTGTGTCTTGTCTTGAGTGTTGTGTTTGTTGGTGCCCCAATGTGCTGTATAGGCAAATGTATGTAATTGTGTTTTGCCTTAACTATTGTGTTTTGTCGATATTTTAATATGCAATGAAAATATTGCTAATTCTTACAAATGACTATTTGATGCCAAAGTCAGGTTCAGTATTTTGATGCCAAATACCAAATTATTTTGAGTCAACAATTGCACTTTTTCCTAGGTTGTGGTTGTTCGTATGCATCGATGATTGTGTATGGTAAATGTTTATTTTGATGCATCTTTGAATAACATTGAGCTCATTAGATTTAGTAACCCCAGTGTATATATATTTCCAGCTACCAAATTAGATCTAGTAATACCCGTGTACATATTTCACCACCACCAGAGTAAAAGACTTTAAATTGTCTAAAAAACTGAAAAACTAGATGTGCGTAACTTAAAATCCCCATAAACATAAAAGCTAGAAGTAACAATCCCCTACAAACTACCCAAAGTTATCATGGATACGCCACTAACGCATATGCAGAATAAGTTCCCCACACAGGCTAAAAGGCTTGACAAGTTCTGCCATGAGTGAAATGCACATACCAAGGCACACGCTTTCCCCTGGCCAAAAGAGGGAACCTTTGACCCCAAAATAAATGAGCACACATGAACACAAATACAAACATAATACACAGGTCAAAAGAAGGACAAACAGGAAGCACATACCAGGCCAATAACACAAACCTGCCAGTTGAGGGAGCCCAAGGGGCCCCTACTGAACAACCAGGTGTTAGGTCTAGGCCTATTCACTCCCTGCACCACTCCAGTCAAATGCTAGAGTACCCTGAAGTTCAACTCCCTGTCTTTAGAACTCATTCCACTGAACCCCAGCAGCATGCAGACCACTCACTCCTGCTAGTTGGTTCCGGGGAGCGCACTCGGGTAGCAGGGAGATTCATAGCAGTTCTGGATAGTGAAACAACTAGCAAGGGTGGGGAAAGGGGTCCCGGCACTCTGTTGTGTGGTGATGAGGGTGCCACAAGGTACGTGGGAGCACACCTGAGTAGCAGTGAGATTCATAGCAGTTCTGGACAATAGGACAAGTAGGAAGGTTGGGGAAAACGGTCCCAGCACTCCGGAACCTGGGGATGAGGGAGCCACAAGGTACTTTCAGGTAGCCGAGGAAACCACAGAGAGCAAGCTCAAGGGCTGGTCCTGACTTAAGAAAACAGAAGATAGCTCCATGCGACAGAGTCAATCTAGATGGGAGCCAGAGTAAAGGTGAAATCTAAGAAGGGAGAGAGAGAAAGCTTGCACCCTGAAAGCCTAACAAGAGAGAAGAGCAGAGTGCCCTCTACCTGAGGAGAACAGGGGAAGGTAGAGAGCCCCAGTCACAGAATCAGAAGGGAAGATTTTGACTGGGGTTTGTACCTCACTAAAGAGCCAGCAAAGGAGAGGGGCTGACCAGGACAATAGAGACCAAGGCAGCTTGGTATAAATCCAGCTTAGACACAGACACAGCTTAGAGACAGCTCAGATGCAGCTTAGACACTGGAGGACCAAGATGGCAACTTTGCATGCGCACAAAGAGAGCAGCGACGACAACAATGTCTGCCGCTTCCCTTGAACATGCCAGACAGGTAAAATAACCCCAAGGGATATAGTAACTCAGGAGAAAGGCAGGATCATGACCAGACCCTTTTACCACCTGCTAGCCCCCTGGACCAAGAGAAGTGATTAATATGATAGATCCTGGCTGGAGGAGGGTTCCTTCAAAACAGAGGACATAGTGATTGAGGAAGACTGCATCTGCCACAGAGGGAGAGATCCCAAGTGGAATTTCCCCCACATGCAGGAGTGTCTGAGGAGGTGGGAACGCTATGTCGAGGAAACTCAACAGAGCTACCCAGAACAAGAATATGTCCACTACTATAAAAGGGCACAGCAGGGACCATCTATATGCCATGGGCTAAGATGGACAAGGAAGGGCTAAGAGCCAAACCAGCGCCTTTGAAGGATGGGACCCTAAAGTGGATCTCATGCTTTGAGAAGAAAATCATGGGAATAATTTAGTGATAGGCAAGGTTAAAAGTCTGCTAAGTAGCATTATCGGTAAGCAGACTAACATGGTGTTCGCCCAAGCCAGCATCCAAGCAATCACGCTGATTAACACAGATCATGACAGGCCGCATTTAATTCATGCAGGTACCAAATATGGACAGCCCTGAGGAAATGTTCCCTGACTGCCCTGATGTAGGAGGGTTTGTGGCAGAAACCATGAAAACTGGGGAGCCCATAAAAGATTTTCTAGATAGAATGAGAGAGTGGTGGGGACAGGAAACAGGACAACCATGGACCAATACAGGCCCTCAGGTTGGTCTCTTTTACAATATTCTCAAGAAGTGGCTGTCCACCAAAATACAAATCGGTTTGAACAGCGTAGTAGTACTGGACACGAAACCCTGGTGGGAGACACAAGCACACATATTGTATTTTCACAAAAGGAAGCAGAAAAGGGATTAGGAAAAACAGGAGAAGCCCAGAGGGACGCTGCTAAATTAGTCCAACATAAGCTGAGGTACACCACCCTCGGTCCTGAAGAGAGCCCCACGTAAAGATTCCAGAGAGTTCCAATATAGCTATAGCAATGGAAACCTGGGAGTTTGGCAGCAGCCGAACACCACACAAAGCTATTATTGCCATAGAAAGCGCTACATGGCTGACAGGTGCTGACTAAAAGCACACTATGAGCAGAAGTCAATGAGCTGTGCCTGGTCCCGCAAAATTCCCATCCGCAAAATCAAGCTCAGGGAAACCTAACTACACCTTATATTTAGCCGCAGGGAAGTCAGTCCGTCAGGTAGTTGGATTAAGGCTTGGCATCAGTAACCGTAGACAGGGATCCCAGTCCAACAAGGACCAGGGCCACAGCTGTCACAGGGAGGGGTCACTCTTTGGGGAAGCAATGGCTGTGCCCAGAAGCAGAACACAAATGTACAGTAGCCTTTGATATACCCAAAGCAAAGCTTCCATTTTGCACACACCTTAAAATTCACTGCAGGAAAAGTTCAAGAGAAAAAGCAAACAAGATTAGTGATTTAAAGAATTTAAAGCTTTACCTGCATTCAAGAGAATTCTGGATTACTCTGCAGTTGTTGATCGGGTATCCCTATTACAAGTCTGTAGGAAAGTACCCTCTTTCTTGGCATGGCTAATGTCAGTGTGTTTGACTGTGTTCACTGGGATCCTGCTACCCAGGACCCCAGTGATTATGGTCTCTCTCCCAAAACTATTTATTTCACCCACAATTGGCATACTGGTGCCCCCTTATAAGTCCCTAGTATATGGTTGTAGGAAAGAACCATCTTCCTTGGCATGTTACCCCCATTTTTACCTGTATGTCAGTATATTTTTCCCTGTCTCACTGGGATCCTGCTGCTCAGGACCCCAGTGCTCATAGTTTATGGCCTAATGTCGGTATAGTGCTTGACTGTGTCACTGAGGGTCTGCTAACCAGAGCCTCAGTGCTTATGCTCTCTCTGCTTTTAAATTTGTCACTATAGGCTAGTGACTCCATTTACCAATTTCAATTGGCACACTGGACCCCCCTTATAAGTCCCTAGTATATGGTACCTAGGTACCCAGGCCATTGGGGTTACAGGAGATCCATATGGGCTGCAGCATTTCTTTTGCCATCCATAGGGAGCTCAGACAAACCCTGCACAGGCCTGCCATTGCAGCCTGCGTGAAATAACGCACACCTTATTTCAGAGCCATTTTCACTGCACTTAAGTAACTTATAAGTCACCTATATGTCTAACCTTCACTTGCTGAAGGTTAGGTGCAAAGTTACTAAGTGTGAGGGCACCCTTGCACTAGCAAAGGTGCCCCCACATAGTTCAGGGCCATTTCCCATGAGTGCAAGGACACCATTACAAGCGTGCACTGCATATAGGTCAATACCTATATGTAGCTTCACAATGGTAACTCCGAATATGGCTATGTAACAAGTCTAAGATCATGGACTTGTCCCCCCATTCCAAATCTGGTATTGGGGAGCCAATTCCAGGCATCCTGGGGGCTCCACCATGGACCCCCAGTACTGCCAAACCAGCTCTCTGAGGCTTGCACTACAGCTACAGCTGCTGCCACCTCACAGACAGGGTTCTGCCCTCCTGGGGTCTGAGCAGCTCAGTTCCAGCAAGGCAGAAAAAAGCATTTCCTCTGAGAGCAGGGTGTTACACCCTCTCTCTTTGTAAATAGGTGTTACCGGCTGGGGAGGGGTAGCCTCCCCAAGCCTCTGGAAATGCTTTGAAGGGCACAGATGGTGCCCTCTTTGCATAAGCCCATCTACACTGGTTCAGGGACCTCTTGTCCCCTGCTCTGGCACAAAACTGGACAAAGGAAAGGGGTGTGACCATTCCCCTGTCAACCACCACCCTAGGGGTGGTGCCCAGAGCTCCTCCAGTGTATCCCAGACTTCAGAAATCTTGCTTTGTAAGGTGTGGGGGCACTCTGGAGGACTCTGAGTGGCCAGTGCCAGCAGGTGACGTCAGAGACCCCTCCTGATAGCCCCTTACCTGATAAGGTAGCCAATCCCTCTCTCAGGGTTATTTAGGGTCTCTCTTGTGGGTTCCCTTCAGATTCTACTTGCAAGTTTCCATTAGGAATCCTCTGCAACTACTACTCCATCTTCTGACCGCGGATCAACCGCAGCCTGTTCCAGGAACCGTTGTAACAGCAACAAAGTATCCACAATGGATACTTTTCATCTGCAACTTCAGCTCCAGCCAGCAACTGCAACAGTTTCCATGGATTGCACGCTCTGAGGACTGCCTGTCTTCATCCTGCACCAGAAGGACCAACGAAATCTCCGATGGGGTGACAGAGTCACTCCCCTGCTCACGCTGGCACCTTCCAAGTCGGTGACTGGTACTCTTGGACTCCTCTCACAGCGATGAGCGTGCTCCTAGAAACACAGAGGGTGGATCCATCGACATAGACTGTCCTGAGGTCCTGCTGATGCAGGTTGGAGGAGGTAAGACCTTGCCTTCCCTGAGAGTGACAGTACCCCTGTGCACCATGTCTTCCTCACCTCCTGAGGCTTCTGTGCACTATTTGCAAAATTCCTTCATGGACAGCCTGGCCCAGGTCCCCAGCACTCCATCCTGCGACGCTCAACTCGCTGAGTTGTTCTCTGGCGGCGTGGAACCTTCCTTTGTTGTGCTGCACTAACCGCATTTTGCATCTCCTATGTCCCATTTACCTGGGACTCCCGTGGGTGCTGTCTGGCATCCTGAGGGCTGTCTAAAGTGCTGAGAGCCCCCTCTTCGTCCTCACACAGAGTTGAGGCCCCCAGGTCCCTCCTGGGTCCAGCCAGTGCCATTTTGATTCAAAATCCATATTTGTCATAACCAAGGTTTGTGGGTGACTTCCAACACGAAATCACATCTGTATCCATCTTCACGTCGTGGGACATCTTCTGCATCATGCAGGAACCCGCTGGCATCTTCCTAGGGTCCATTCCTGCCATCTTCGACCAACCAGGGACTCTTCTTTTACACCCTCTTCTGGGTTGGCAGGGGCTCCTCCCTTCCAGGAACTTCTTTTGACTTCTGGACTTGGTCTCCTTCTTTTGCAGGTCTTCAGGTCCAGGAATCCAGCAGTTGTTGTTTGCAGACTTGGTTGGTTACTGCAAAATCCCAAACACAAGGTGTAGTGTGTCCTAAGGAAACTTGCAGTACTTTACGCCTGCTTTCCTGGGCTCTGGGGTGGGGTAATTTACCTACCTTTACTGTATTCTTACTCTCCCAGCGATTCTGCACACACTACACTTGTCTAGGGGGGAATTTATGATTCGCATTCCACTTTCTTAGAACATGGTTTGTTTTGCCCCTTGACCTATTTCCTCCCATTACATTCTATAGCATTTTCTATTGTTTGCACTATCCTATGTCTAATTACTTACCTTATTTGCTGTCTAGTGTATATATTGTGTATAATACTTACCTCCAGAAGGAGTATTGTCTCTAAGATATTTTTTGGTACTGTTTCACTCAAATAAATACCTTTATTTTTGGTAAGACTGAGTATAGTCTTTACTTGTGTATAAATGTAGGAGGCTGGCCTGGCTTATAGTGGGTACCTGATGGTACTTTCACCTTGTGCCAGGTCCAGTTATCCCTTATTAGTATATTAGTAGTGTTCTACCAGCTTCGGCTGTTAGAGGTAGCTATAGCAGAGCAGCTTAGGCTGAACTAGGAGGCATACAAAGCTCCTACTATACCACATATAGCACTATATTACAAGAATCACAATACTCAGAGTTACTAAAAATAAAGGTACTTTATTATTAGTGACAATGTGCCACAAATATCTCACAGGATATACTCCCTTAGGAGTTAAGTAAAATACACAAAATATACCCACAAACCAAAATCAGGTAAGTAAACAGTTAGAAAAGTAGTGCAAACACTGTAGAATACAATAGGATGCAATAGGCCTAGGGGCAACACAAACTATATACTAAGAAAGTGGAATGCGAACCACTTAGGGACCCCAAGCCTAGTGTCGTGTGTAGAGGGTCACTGGGAGTGTAGGAAACCACTAAGGGTGTCCAAGATACCCCACCCCAAGACCCTGAAAAGTAGGAGTAAAGTGACCCTACTTCCCCAGTAATAAACTAAAGTCATGATAGGAGGTTCTGCAAAGACTACAACTGAATGCAAAGCACTGAAGATGGATTGCGGGACCTGAGGACCTGTAAAGGAAGGGGACAAAGTCCAAGAGTCACAAAAGTGTCCAGGGGGGGCAGGAGCCCAATAACCCCCGGATGAAGGAGCAAAATGGCTGCCTCTGGGCGGAAGAAGTTGAAGATTCTGCAACAACAGAAGATGCCAGGAACTTCCCCTTTGCACAGAAGATGTCTCACGAAATGCTGGAGGATGCAGATTTGTTTTCTTGCAGAAAGACCGCAAACAAGCCTTGCTAGCTGCAAAGGTCACGGTTAAAGAAAATGGGTGCTGCATGGGCTCAGGAAGGACCAGGAGGTCACCACTTGGAAGAGAAGACAGAGGGGGCCCTCAGCAATACAGAGAGCCCACACAGAAGAAGGCAGCACCTGCAGAAGTACTTGAACTCGGGTTTAAGAAAACTGAGCATGGTGGTCATCTCAACACTACAAAGGAAGGTCCCATGAAGCCGGTGGTCAACTCAGTCAGTTGAGCAACACAGGATAGGTTGCTGGGGACCTGGGCTGTGCTGTGCACGAAAGATTCCTTGCAAAAGTGCACAGAAGCCCTAGCAGCTGCAGTTCATGCAGTACACAGTATTACTGTCTGGCGAGGGGAGGCAAGGACTTACCTCTGCCAAATTTGGACAGACGGACAACTGGACTGTTGGGGTCACTTGGATCCAGCTCCTGTGTTCCAGGGACCACATGTGTCACAATGAGAGGGAACCCAGAGGACTGATGTAGCAGAAGTTTGGTGCCTGCGTTAGCAGGGGGAAGATTCCGTCGACCCATGGGAGATTTCTTCTTGGCTTCCAGTGCAGGGTGAAGGCAGACAGCCCCCAGAGCATGCACCACCAGGAAACAGTCGAGAAAGCAGGCAGGATTAGGCGCTAAAATGTTGCTGGTAGTCTTCCTGCTACTTTGTTGCAGTTTTGCAGGCGTCCTGGAGCAGTCAGCGGTCGATCCTTGGCAGACGTCGAAGAGAGAGATGCAGAGGAACTGCAGATGCTTGCAGATTGCCTTACTGCTGAGAAGAAGGACAACTGTATAAATCTCCTAGGCCAATTTTCTGACCTCTTCTCACTGATACCAGGTACCACTACTTGGTGTGAGCACACAATCAACACTGGAGACAGTTTACCTGTCAAAAGTAAGATTTATAGGCAGCCTGACCATGTCAGAGATTTCATAAAACAAGAGGTACAGAAAATGCTGGACCTAGGAGTGATTTAGCCTTCAGAGAGCCCTTGGGCTAGCCCAGTGGTGCTTGTCCCAAACCCTCACAGTAAAGATGGTAAAAGAGAAATTAGGTTTTGTGTTGACTACAGATGTCTCAATCAAGTAACCAAAACTGATGCTCACCCTATACCCAGGGCAGATGAGCTAATAGATATACTGGCTTCTGCCAACTATCTAAGCACTTTTGACTTAGCTGCAGGGTATTGGCAGATTAAGTTGTCACAAGATGCTAAACCTAAAACTGCATTTTCCACCATTGGAGGGCACTATCAGTTCACTGTTATGCCCTTTGGTTTGAAGAATGCACCTGCCAGTGCAGCATATCTAGATTATGTTGTTGTCTTTAGCTCCACCTTGGATGAGCACTTGGTCCACCTCTGGAAAGTTTTGGAGGCCCTGCAAAAGGCAGGCCTCACTTTCAAGGCTTCAAAGTGCCAGATAGGGCAGGGGAAAGTGGTTTATCTGGACTACCTGGTAGGTGGGGAACAGATTGCAACACTGCAGGGGAAGATCCAGACTATTATGGAATGGGCTCCCCCTACAACTGAAACCCAGGTGAGAGCTTTCCTAGGCCTCACAGGGTACTATAGGAGGTTCATCAAGAATTATGGCTCCATTGTAGTCCCTCTTAATGACCTCACTAGTAAGAAGTAAGAAGATGCCTAAAAAGGTATTGGGGACAGCTAGGTGTCGAAGGGCTTTTGATAAGCTAAAACAGGCCATGTGTTCTGCACCTGTCCTAAAAAGCCCTTGTTACTCCAAGAAATTCATAGTCCAGACTGATGCTTCTGAATTAGGGGTAGGGGCAGTTCTCTCACAGCTTAACGCTGAGGGCCAGGATCAACCTGTTGCTTTTATCAGCAGGAGGTTGACCCCTAGAGAAAAGCGTTGGTCTACCATAGAGAGGGAGGCCTTTGCTGTGGTCTGGGCACTGAAAACTTTGAGACCATACCTGTTTGGTACTCACTTTATTGTTCAGACAGACCACAAACCTCTATTAAGGCTTAAACATATGAAAGGTGAAAACCCTAAATTGTTGAGGTGGTCCATCTCCCTACAGGGAATGGACTATATAGTGGAACATAGAACTGTGAGTACCCACTCCAATGCAGATGGACTGTCCAGATATTTCCACTCAGAGAATGAAGACTCATCTGGGCAAGGTTCGCCTTATTGTCCCTCGTTTGCGAGGGGTTTGTGTGCGAAAGTACCATCTTGCCTGGCATGTTACCCCCATTTTTACTGGTGTGTCAGTTTGTTTTTGCCTGTCTCACTGGGATCCTGCTAGCCAGGACCCCAGTGCTCATAGTTGTGGACTGAATGTGTGTTCCCTGTGTAGTGCCTAACTGTGTCACTGAGGCTGTGCTAATCAGAACCTCAGTGTTTATGCTCTCTCTGGCTTTAAAATTGTCACTGCAGGCTAGTGACCATTTTCACCAATTCTAATTGGCACACTGGAACACCCTTATAATCCCCTAGGTACCCAGGGTATTGGGGTTCCAGGAGATCCCTATGGGCTGCAGCATTTCTTTTGCCACCCATAGGGAGCTCAGGCCAATATTACACAGGACTGCCACTGCAGCCTGAGTGAAATAAGGTCCACTTTATTTCACAGCCATTTTACACTGCAATTAAGTGACTTATAAGTCACCTATATATCTAACCCTCACTTAGTGAAGGCTAGGTGCAAAGTTACTAAGTGTGAGGGCACCCTGGCACTAGCCAAGGTGCCCCCACATAGTTCAGGGCAACTTCCCCAGACTTTGTGAGTGCGGGACACCATTAAACGTGCGCACTACATATAGGTCAATATCTATATGTAGCTTCACATGGTAACTCTGAATATGGTCATGTAACATGTCTAAGATCATGGAATTGTCCCACCATGCCAAATATGGTATTGGGGTGCCAATCCCATGCATCACCGGGGCTCCAGCATGGACCCACAGTACTGCCAAACCAGCTCTCTGGGGTTTTCACTACAGCTACCGCTGCTGCCAATCTACAGACAGGCTTCTGCCCTCCTGGGGTCTGGGCAGCCCAGTCCCAGGAAGGCAGAACAAAGGATTTCCTCTGAGAGAGGGTGTTACACCCTCTCCCTTTGGAAATAGGTGTTAACGGCCTGAGAGGAGTAGCCTCTCCCTGCCTCTGGAAATGCTTTGAAGGGCACAGATGGTGCCCTCCTTGCATAAGCCAGTCTACACCGGTTCAGGGAATCCCCAGCCCTTGCTCTGGTGCGAAACTGGACAAAGGAAAGGGGAGTGACCACTTCCCTGTCCATCACCACCCCAGGGGTGGTGCCCAGAGCTCCTCCAGTGTGTCCCAGACCTCTGCCATCTTGAATCCAGAGGTGTGAGGGCACAATGGAGGCCTCTGAGTGGCGAGTGCCAGCAGGTGACGTCAGAGACTCCTCCTGATAGGTACTTACCTGGCTAGGTGGCCAATCCTCCTCTGAGGGCTATTTAGGGTCTCTCCTGTGGGCTTCTGTTCAGATAACAAATGCAAGAGCTCACCAGAGTTCCTCTGCATCTCCCTCTTCAACTTCTACCAAGGATTGACCGCTGACTGCTCCAAGACGCCTGCAAAACTTCAACAAAGTAGCAAGAAGATTACCAGCAATGGGGGCGTGGCCAAGACCAGCATGGCGTAGGCAGCAGAGTACGGGAGCTCAGGGACCCGCGACTGCACTGCACCACCGTAGCCCATCCTGAAAAGATCTCAAGCTAGAAATAGATCACTGACTTTCCCGAGACCAGGAAACTAGCAACGGCAGCTTTAAAGAAGGCGAAATAGAACTGGAAAGTAATCTTTTATCGCGACTAGCGGTGCACACAAAATGGTGGCCGTCATCGGGCGGCGGAGTTAGGAGGCGCAAATATGCAATGGCCCACCCCGAGAACACCGAGGAACAACGGTAGCGAAAGCAGATCAACAGCGGAACTGAGGAAAATCCTGAGGGCAGGTTCCGTGACCCAGAGAGTGAGCCAAGCGCCGCAATGGGTCCCACGAGCGAGCAGACAGCTCCAATTGTGTGAAAGCAGATGGGCAAGTGGAACAGGAAAAAGATCTGGAACATACAGCCACACGGCTCGGAGAGCATAACCAGGAGGTTCGAGGAAGCTGATGTGGTCCGAGCAGAGCACCTCCCTGCCCAGTGCACGGCGATACCACGCAGCTAAATAAAGGCTCCCATCCAAAGCAGAGAGGGAATTGCAGTTGCAATTACCAGCAGGAGAAGGATACATCGGAGAAGATTGGAGACGCGCTGCGACTGATTTTTCACGGGTAAGCCACTAACAGCTGAGAAGACTTAAAACATTGACTACACGAGCCCAGCATAGTCAACTGGAGTCACTACAATCAACTCTGGAACCGCGCTGCAAAATACAGTGCTAGAGGCACTATTGTGGGACAACAACAATTACATTGGAAGCTCCCCTCAACTTGTCCAAAACGAAGTCTAGCAAACAAACAAATACAATTAATCCTATGCTACTGTTTGGCACGGAAGTGGATTCGTACTAAACTAAATAACTCGCAGCACACTCAAAATTGCGGCTTCTATTGGGCGACGGAGCCCGACAGAGCAAATATGAAGCGGCGCACCCGACGAACATCGAGGCCCGCTGACTGAGAAGTCGGCACAACAGTGGTAACGACGGAAACTCCAAGGGCAGGCTTTGAGACCTAGAACGTGAATCAGGCACGACGGAGGACTGCGCGTGTATGAAGGAGGCACCGTCTGAGTGAGCACCCATAGGTAGGTGACAAAGCTCAGGGAGCCAGGGTACACAAGTCAGAAATGCCTGGACAGAGTGCCCCTCTAGCCCAACGCAGGGGGACCCCAAAAAAGTAAAGGGAGTCTCCAGAGGCAGAGCCAAGTGAGATTGGCAGCCATGCCAACCGATCAGAAAGCGACATTTAGGAGGGGACCACCAATACGATAAGTCTGGTATCTTAAGGGCAAGTCACTGAACACTGCGGGGGCATAAACATAGGCTATACAAGCCCAGAACAAGCGGCTAGAATCTCTTCCCGCAGCACAGCACTGCAAAATACAGCGCATGAAGCAATACTGAGACTCAGCAAGCCTAACATTCGGGGATCCAAAGATTACATAAGAATCTCATCTCAACCCGCCCAACGTGTAGACCCACAATTTTCTAGTTGAAATCAACTCTGTATTATTGGTCAGTGTGACAGCAGTGTCACACCAATGCTGGACCCAGAACTGCACAGAGGGGTAAAAGGACCACTCAGTCAGACAGATGTGAAAGACCGCCAAAAAAAGAGACTGCGACACGAGAGGTCCTCCACATTCTAGAACACACACAGAAGGGACGGACCCCGCAACACACTGCACACCGACCACTGAACCTAATGAACCAACTCTCCAGGATGTACTACAAGCCATAGCAGCATCCCGAACAGCACTAGAAGTCAAAATAGACACGCTCAGCATAGATTTGGGGCTCTGAAGAGACAATCACAAAAGATTGGCAGAAAGAGTATCAACCACCGAAAGAGACCTAGCAGAAGCAATTCCAACGCTAGCAAGCAATAAACTGAGTAATATAGACAATCGCATTAAAACACTGGAAGATAGAGCGGAAGATGCTGAAAACAGGGCAAGACGCAGCAACATTAGAATCATAGGCCTCCCAGAAAAAAGTGAAGGGTCCAACTTGATTGACTTCCTGGAGAACTGGCTAAGGAGAGAAGTCGCCCCGGAGGGCCTATCCAACTTCTTCACCCTAGAGAGAGCACATAGGGTCCCTAGCAGGAAACTACCCCCTTGGATCTCCCCAAGACCAGTAATAGTGAAATTACTCCACTTCAGGGACAGAGACCACATACTGAGGCAAGCATGACAACAAGGTGAATTAACAATAGTGAATAGCAAGGTCTCCATCTTCCCAGACTTTACAAGGGAAGTACAACGACACAGAGCAAACTACAATGCAGTAAAACGCAAACTTCCTGAACTGGAGATTCCCTACTCAATGCAATTCCCTGCCAGACTCAGAGTGGTCGTCCCGACGGGCACAGAATTCTTCTCAACACCCGAGGAAACTTGGGCATGGTCGGAGTCCAGACCAATACCAGCCCTAAACGTTGTCCCACAACATGGAACGAAACGAAGACACTCCAGACTGAATAAGCGACGAACAGCTTACAGAAGTGATCCCCCCACCGTAGAAGAGGCTCAGAGAGAGAGGAGGCAAGCGATGGAAGCAGCAGCGATGATCGGTGGCGGAGCCGGGAGGTCAGAAGCATCCTCGCCTCAGAGCATGCAGAGAGAGGATGAACACTCAGACTCAGACAGTGAAACAGTGACCTCCACGCAATCAAGCATATTGCTGCCCATGGTCACGCCAGGCACAGCTGACAAAATAATCTGAGCAGTATACGCCCACCCAAAAGGCCCGAGCCAAAAGGTATGATCCACGACATGAGAACCAGGCTAGCACGTTGCCTACTACAATGAGATCAACACCCCAGCTGAGGTAACATTCATGCACATTTCCCACGGCATTGATAGTCGGTGCCATGGGATCGGTCTGGGGATTCCTGGAGCTCCCGATTTCCAGACAACAAACACACCACCCCGCAACAGCTGTGTATAACATAGCTGAAACTAGAACACTAGTTCGAACCTTGTTTCACATCAAAGTTTGGGCGAAGTCGTTAATACCTTGGCCCTGGGGATGGGGAGTTGGGATCTTTGTTATTCAGATATATTACACTTTATGTCGAGTGTCCTGAGTAAGATGCAAATGTACGGGTTAAATAGAGCCTACTACAAAGCTGATGGGTGATGCAAGGGACCTGAAATGTCTAACGTGGAATGTTAGGGGGATAAGATCTATGGCCAAACGCCACAAAGTTTTTGCCTACCTCAATAGAAGGAGGATTCATGTTGCAATGCTCCAAGAAACACACCTAGATATGGCCGAGTGCCAAGCTCTCCAGAAGTGATGGAGGGGGAGGGTTTTTTGCACAACCTACTCAGCCTTCGCAAGGGGGACCCTAATATGGATAAGGGCAGGAGTTCCATATCAACACATGACAACCATTAATGACCTATTAGGTCGCTGCACCGTAATTACAGGAAAACTAGACGGCAAAGAGGTAACACTAGGCAGTATATATGGGCCCAACTTAAATCAAGGAGAGTACCTGGCAACCCTATTGTCAAAGTTGGCAGGTCACTTCTCTGAGACGATCATTCTGGGAGGGGACTTCAATTGCATAGCAGATATAGCATTGGATAGGTCTCACCCCCCCACCCACTTCCCCAATAGTGCGAACGGCACACACATACCGTGCATGGCAAAACAACTGGGGGCTAGTAGACATATGGCACGCCCAACATACTCAAGACGGAGAATGCTCATTCTACTCGCACATGCATGACCTACATGCCAGACTAGACACCTTTCTCGCATCACCAGAAATACATAGGACAGTACAAACGAGCGAATACCTTGGTCGTACAATCTCAGACCACAATCCACTTATTGTCAGCTTGAATTAGTCCCGGCCAAAAGCACCCATACCCTCTTGGCGACTCCAGCCTGCCCTGTTAGAGGACAAGGCATTTAAGCATGCGATTGGCGAAGAAATAGACATGCACTTCGATGCTAATGAGGGATCATCTTCCTCCTAACTAATAGAATGGGATGCGTTCAAAGCAGTCCTCAGAGGGAAGTGCCTCTCTGTGGCATCCGGAGAAAGACGCACACTACTGCACGATATAGAAGAAGCTGAACGCAGCCAGAGGGAGATAAAACGACAATGCCCCAGAACCCCAAACACAAGAGAGTCGCTGACTACTGCGCTGGAAAAAACTATGGCAGCAATTGACCGGTTGCGCTGCTACAACTACAAGGCATACTTAGCATGAACGCATGCAGAGGGGGACCGGGCGAGCACATTATTAGCATGGCTGGCGAACCCCGCAAATAGAAGCTCGGTGATAGTCGAACTTGATCTGCCTGGAGGTTCCAGGGTGAACTCCCAACTGGCCATTAACGAAGAATTTAGAAAATTCTATGCAGACATATACACTAGCAAAGTACACCCCCGCTAGAGGAAGTTCTGAATTTTCTAGCTCATCTGCCCTGGGTATAGGGTGAGCATCGGTTTTGGTTACTTGATTGAGTCCTCTGTAGTCAACACAAAACCTCATTTCTCTTTTACCATTCTTACTGTGAGGTTTTGGGACAAGCACCACAGGGCTAGCCCATGGGCTTTCTGAAGGCTCAATCACTCATAAGTCCAGTATTTTCGGTACCTCTTGTTCTTATGCAATCTCCGACATGGTCAAGTTGCTTATAAATCTTACCTTTGACAGGTAAACTGTCTCCGGTATTGATTGTGTGCTCACACCAGGTAGTGGTATCTGGTATCAGTGAGAAGAGGTCAAAAAATTGGCCTAGTAGATTTATACAGTTGTCCTTCTGCTCAGTGGTAAGGCAATCTGCAAGCACCACTCCCTCCACTGAGCCATCATCTTCAGTGGTGGAGAAGAGGTCAGGGAGAGGGTCACTCTCTTCTTCCTGCTCCTCATCAGTTGCCATGAGCAGGGTTAAGTCAGCCCTGTCATAGTAGGGTTTTTAGGCGATTGACATGGAGCACCCTAAGGGGACTCCTGGCAGTGCTTAGGTCTAACAAATAGGTAACCTCCACCCTTCTTTTCAACAATGAGATGGGGTTCACTCCATTTGTCCTGGAGTACTCTTGGGGCCAGAGGCTCCAATAACCACACCTTCTGTCCTGGGTGGTACTGGGTCAGGACAGCCTTCTGGTCATGCCATTGCTTTTGGAGCTCTTGGCTGGCCTGAAGGTTTTTACTGGGCCAAGTACATAGTCCACAATGTCTTGCTTTGAAGCTTTTAAAGGTTGTTCCCAACCCTCCTTCACAAGTGCAAGGGGATCTCTTACAGGGTGCTCAAAGTTCAAAGGGGCTAAAGCCCATTCCTTTTTGGGGTACCTCCCTGTAAGCAAAAAGGAGGCATGGCAACAGGACATCCCACCTCCTTCTGAGTTTTCAGGGAGTCCCATAATCATACCTTTGAGAGTTTTATTAAACCTATCAAACCAGACCATTTGTCTGTGGATGGTAAGGAGTAGTGAACTTATAAGTCACACCACACTCCTGCCATATAGCTTTGAGGTATACAGACATGAAGTTACTACCTCTGTCTGACACCACTTCCGTAGGGAAGTCCACCCTTGAAAAGATTCCCAGGAGGGCCTTTGCCACTGCAGGAGCTGTAGTGGTCCTTAAGGGAATTGCTTCAGGATACCTAGTGGCATGGTCCACTACCACCAGGATAAACCTATTGCCTGAAGCTGTTGGAGGGTCAAGGGGGCCAACTACGTCAACCCCTACCCTTTCAAAGGGCACCCCAACCACAGGAAGGGGAATTAAGGGGGCCTTACGTGTGCCACCAGCCTTGCCACTGGCTTGGCAGGTCACACAGGAGCGACAACACTCCTTAGTGTCCTCTGACATGTGAGGCCAGTGACACAATGGAACAAGTCTGTCCCAAGTTTTGCTCTGGCCCAAATGCCCATCCAAAGAAATGTCACGTGCCAAGGTCAGAAGAAACTCCCTATACTGCAAAGGGCTACACAATCTCCTGGCAGCTCCAGGCTTAGGGTCCCTTGACTCAGTATAAAGGAGGTTGTCTTCCCAATAGACCTTATGGCTATCAGCAACATCCCCATTCTGCTGCTTGACAGTTTGTTGTCTTAAACCCTCTAGTGTGGGACAGGTCTTCTGTGCCACACTCAGCTCTTCCTTAGCAGGCCCCCCTGCACCCAAAAGCTCAGCAGTGTCTGCTGCCAGCTAATCTGGTATAGGTTCTGCACAGGGAGAGGATTCCTCTTCCTCAAAAGGGGAATCTTCTGGTGAGGGAGGGATAGTGGGCAAGGATTTACCCTTTCTACCCCTAGCTTTTGGGAGCACTTGGTCCATTGTTCCACGATCCAAGCTTCCCTGTCCTCTTTGCTTCTTGGACTAAGCCCTTGTTAAAGCAAAGATATGCCCAGGAATACCTAGCATTGCTGCATGAGCCTCCAACTTCACTTTAGCCCAAGCTGATGTCTCCAAATCATTGCCTAGTGAGCAATCTCCAGGTGAATCAGTGGCTACCACAACTTTCTTTGGATCAGTAACCCCCCCACCCCAGTTGAGATTCACAACAGCCATTGGGTGGCTAAGAGTGTTGTAATGAGTATCAATCACTTGGTACTGCTGATCAAGTAGGTATTGATCAGGGTGAACAAGTTTCTCAATCACCATAGTGACACTGGCTCCTGTATCCCTGTAGGCTTCAACTTCAACACCATTTATTAGGGGAAGTTGCTTGTACTTACCCATATTAAGGGGACAAGCAACCAAGGTGGCAAAGTCAATACCACCATCAGAGACTAAAAGAGCCTCTGTGGTCTTCCTAACAACACCAACCCCAACTACACTACCAATGGTGAGCCCAACTACAACCTTTGATTGGCTATTTGCAGTAGACTTCCCACCACCACTGCTATTCCTAGGGGCACTAGAGGACGCAGTTGGGGTTGTGGTAGTGGGAGCCTTGGTGTTTTTCTTTGGACAAGTGGAATCACTTGCCCAATGGCCTTTACTCTTACATAAATAACACCATGGCTTCTATTGATTGTTGGAAGAGGATTTGGACCCACCACCCCCAGAGGATTTTTGTGGGCCTGATGAAGACTCAGAATGTTTTTTATATTTGTCCCCACCCTTGTCAGAAGACTTACCATCCTTCTTCTTGCCATCCTTAAACCCCATGTATGAACTTTTCTGTTCACTCTTGTCCTGACCCATTTGTCTGCCTTCTTTCCCAATTCTTGGGGAGAGGTCAGATCTGAGTCTACAAAGTATTGATGCAACAAATCAGACACACAATTATTCAAAATATTCTCTCTCAGGATTAGAGTATACAGGCGTTAACAGTCAGTCACCTTACTGCCATGTAACCAACCCTCCACGGCCTTCACTGAACAGTATACAAAGTCTGTCCAGTCTTGAGAGGACTCTTTTCTGGTATCTCTGAACTTTATCCTGTATTGTTCAGTGGTTAAGCCAAATCCATCTAAGAGTGCATCCTTCAAAACTTTGTAAATATTAGCATCACTTTCTCTGACAGTAAGCAGCCTATCCCTACCCTTACCAGTGAAAGATAGCCACAAGATAGCAGCCCACTGCCTTTGAGGGACCAACTGTGCCATACAGGCCCTCTCAAGTGCAACACACCACTTGTTAATGTCATCCCCCTCCTTGTAAGGGGGGACTATCTAATGCAGATTTCTGGAATCTAGTTCTCTTACAGGATTACTATAAAAAACACTGCTGCTGCCACCATGGAAAACTAGCCCCAACCTCTGCCTTTCCCTTTCTACATCTAGGGATTCCCTAAGGACAACTGTTGCTGTCTTAGCTTCAGTCTGGCCTCTTCCAACCTCAGCTTTCTGAATTCCCTTTCCATGGTGTTATCCTCCGGGTGGGAGGCTTGGGAAATTCTGAGACACAGAGGAAATGTGGGAATTGGCAGAATGGGACCTGTCTCTAACTGGTTGGACTCTAGTAACCTGGCCTTTTTGAGTGAAAGGTGCCCTACTAGTGTGTGACCCCCTCCCACTACCAGTGTCACTAGGAGGCCTGTTAGCTGGCAGGTCTTTGGATGAACCCTCCCCAGAGCCCTCAGGGCTCTCCTCTGTCTCTTGCTGGGTACCCCCCTCCTCCACCTCCTGATCCTGGGATGGGACAGACTGGTTCTGGTCACTTTCTAGGAGAAGGCTAAGGAGAAGATCTTTGGGAGGGTTCTTACCAATGCTTAAACCTCTTTCTATGCAGAGACCCCTCAAACTTTTAAAGTTTAAACTACCATAGGTTGCCTAAACAACTGTGGGAGTTAGTTCTACTGCAGACATGTTAGGACAGAGAGAAAAAAGTTTTTAGAAACTTTTAAAGAAGAGAGAAAAGCTTTTCAAACTTTTCAAAACTTTTCAGAAACCTTTCACAAAGTTTATAGAAAGAAAGTTAAACTGTTTAGGTTAACTGTGTATATTTTAAAGTATTTGGTATATGTTTTTCTTATGAAAAGCACGAATGATAAAGTGGTAAAGCTGTTACAAGTACTTATTCCACCGCTGCGGCCAATGTAGGAGGCTGGCCTGGCCAGGGGGTACCTGATGGTACTTACACCTTGTGCCAGGTACAGTTATCCCGTATTAGTAGATTAGTAGTGTTCTAGCAGCTTAGGCTGATAGAGGTAGCTATAGCAGAGCAGCTTAGGCTGAACTAGGAGACATGCAAAGCTCCTACTATACCACTTATATCATGTATGTCACAGTGTCCTTTCCTCTGGATCTGCATATTGCTGAACAAAAGACCCACCTTCCGGAGTCACCAACTCAGAAAGCTATTATAGCACTGAGTTATGATGAAGCCAGTCAGGGGGAAGGGAATTAGGATAGGGAACAGCAGGGAGAGAGATCTGAAAAGAAAAGGTTGGAACAAATATGCACTTACTCATTCATAGAAATATAGCTCATCAATAGACTCTTGACTAAATGCGCCTCTGTGATATCAAATGGAGACCCCTTTTGAAATGAGGGCAAAGCCCCTTCTTTGAATCATGGAACAAAAATAAACTACGACCTCAAAACCAAGAGATGGCAAGAACTTTGGATTTTGATTATACTCAGAATATCAATCCTGTAACATATGCATTCATAATATAAACCTTTGATCATGACCTAGAAAATCTCAAAGAATTAAATGTGCTTTTCACATATTATGCCTTCCAGAAATCAATGAAAACTATAATTTGCTTATCTCCAGAAATACTTTCACAATCAACTATAAAGGCCAAAAGGTTTTTACTCATTGAACTTGAAGCGCTTTACTTATAATACCAGGAGGCACTTTTACTTGTCTTGTCTGAGACCCTATGCTCATTATGCTAAGGGGGCGCTTTACTCATGTGGCCTGAATCACTTTGATTGTTGTGCCAAGAGCCCTTTACTCATGTGGATTGAAGCGCTTTAATTGTCATGCCAAGAACGCTTTACATCTGTGAACTGAAGCGCCTGAATTGCTGTGCCAAGAGCGCTTTACAACTGTGGACTGAAGTGCCTGAATTGCTGTGCCAAGAGCGCTTTACAACTGTGGACTGAAGTGCCTGAATTGCCGTGCCAAGAGCGCTTTACAACTGTGGACTGAAGAGCCTGAATTGTCATGCCAAGAGCGCTTTACAACTGTGGACTGAAGCGCCTCAATTGTCGTGCCAAGAGCGCTTTACAACTGTGGACTGAAGTGCCTGAATTGCCGTGCCAAGAGTGCTTTACAACTGTGGACTGAAGCGCCTGAATTGTCATGCCAAGAGCGCTTTACAACTGTGGACTGAAGCGCCTGAATTGTCGTGCCAAGAGCGCTTTACAACTGTGGACTGAAGCGCCTGAATTGTCGTGCCAAGAGCGCTTTACAACTGTGGACTGAAGTGCCTGAATTGCCCTGCAAAGAGCACTTTACAACTGTGGACTGAAGCGCCTGAATTGTGGTGCCAAGAGCGCTTTACAACTGTGGACTGGAGCGCCTGAATTGTCGTGCCAAGAGCGCTTTACAACTGTGTACTGAAGCTCCTGAATTGTCGTGCCAAGAGCGCTTTACAACTGTGAACTGAAACACTTGAATTGCCGTGCAAAGAGCGCTTTACCTCTGGAAGAAACTACTTCCTTCAAAATTGAATTCATCAAGGCCTTACCGCTACGAGTACGACCTACTCGTTTTTTAATTCACCGTGGAAATAAGGATCCTTCGAGGGGATGACACTCTGCCAATCAGGAACTCTGCTCTTCTTCAGAGAAACCCCCACGAGGTCTGACTGCATCAAAGTCTTCAAAATAGTGAGCAACGTGCTTGGGTATGGCAGGGCTTTATAGGCCTGCCACACCCCAAGATGGCTGCTGCCTCTAAAAACATGGGAATTGTAGTCCCTTCATGGAATAGCACTGATAAGTGCATCTTGTCCACCAATGTCCTGAACCTGCAGCTCTATGAGCTTTGCCACAGGGCAGACAACATTGATGGCCACCTTTGGAACAAGAGGGGATGACAAGTGGTGCGCATAAAGCACTGCGGAGCCGCGCAGTGGAGTTTCGGCCGGAACAATGACCGCGCATGGCCTTATTCCTGAAAATATTGCACTATATCTTAAGAATCACAATACTCAGAGTTACTAAAAATAAAGGTATTTTATTTTAGTGACAATGTGCCAAAAATATCTCAGAGGATGTACTCCCTTAGGGGGTGAGTAAAATACACAAAATATACACACAAACCAAAATCAGATAAGTAAACAGGTAGAAAAGTAGTGCAAACACTGTAGAATACAATAGGATGCAATAGGCCTATGGGCAACACAAACCATATATTAATAAAGTGGAATGCGAACCACTTAGGGACCCCAGGCCTAGTGTAGTGTGTAGAGGGTCACTGGGAGTGTAAGACAACACTAAGGGTGTATAGGATACCCCACCCCAAAACCCTGAAAAGTAGGAGTAAAGTTACCCTACTTCCCTAGAAACACACTAAAGTCGTGATAGGAGATTCTGCAAAGACAACAACTGACTGCAAAGCACTGAAGACAGATTCCTGGACCTGAGGACCTGTAAAGGAAGGGCACCAAGTCCAAGAGTCACGAAAGTGGCCAGGGGGGCAGGAGCCCACTAAACCCGGGATGAAGGTGCAAAATGGCTGCCTCTGGGTGGAAGAAGCTGAAGATTCTGCAACAACAGAAGATGCCAGGAACTTCTCCTTTGCACAGAAGATGTCCCACGGCGTGCTGGAGGATGCAGAGTTATTTCCAAGCAGAAAGAATACAAAGAAGCCTTGCTAGCTGCAAAGATCACGGTTGAAGAAAATGGGTGCTGCCCGGGCCCAGTAAGGACCAGGAGGTCGCCCCTTGGATGAGGCGACAGAGGGGGCGCTCAGCAAACACAGAGAGCCCACGCAGGAGCAGGCTTCACCAGCAGAAGTACTTGAACACACGTTCAAGAAAACTGAACATGGCGGCCTTCTCAACACTACAAAGGAGGGTCCCACGAAGCCGGTGGTCAACTCAGTGAGTTGAGCAAAGCGGGATGGAGTGCTGGGGACCTGGGCTATGCTGTGCATGAAGGATACCTTGCAAAAGTGCACAGAAGCCCTAGCAGCTGCAGTTCACGCAGTACACAGGTTTACTGTCTGGCGTGGGGAGGCAAGGACTTGCATCCACCTAATTTGGACAGGTAGACCACTGGACTGTCGGGGTCACTTGCATCCAGCTCCTGTATTCCAGGGACCACGCTCGTCAAGATGAGAGGGGACCCAGAGGACCGGGGAAGCAGAAATTTGGTGCCTGCGGTAGCAGGGGTAAGATTCCGTCGACCAATGGGAGAATTCTTCTTGGCTTCCAGTGCAGGGTGAAGGCAGACAGCCCTCAGAGCATGCTCCACCAGGAAACAGTTTGGAAAGCTGGCAGGATTAGGCGCTACAATGTTGCTGGTAGTCTTCTTGCTTCTTTGTTGCAGTTTTGCAGGCGTCCTGGCGCAGTCTGCGGTCGATCCTTGGCAGAAGTCAAAGAGGGAGATGCAGAGGAACTCTGGTGGGCTCTTGCATTTGTTTTCTGAAGAGAAGCCCACAGGAGAGACCCTAAATAGCCCTCAGAGGAGGATGGGCCACCTAGTCAGGTAACACCCATCAGGGGGGGTCTCGGACATCACCTGCTGGCACTGGCCACTCAGAGGCCTCCATTGTGTCCTCACACCTCTGGATTCAAGATGGCAGAGGTCTGGGACACACTGGAAGAGCTCTGGGCACCACCCCTGGGGTGGTCAGGGACAGGGGAGTGGTCACTCCCCTTTCCTTTGTCCAGTTTCACACCAGAGCAGGGGCTGGGTTATCCCTGAACCGGTGTAGACTGGCTTATGCAAGGAGGGCACCATCTGGGCCCTTCAAAACATTTCCAGAGGCTGGGGGAGGCTACTCCTCCACAGCCCTTAACACCTATTTCCAAAGGGAGAGGGTGGAACACCCTCTCTCACAGGAAATCCTTTGTTCTGCCTTACTGGGACTGGGCTGCCCAGACCCCAGGAGGGCAGAAGCCTGTCTGTGGGTTGGCAGCAGCGGTAGCTGCAGTGAAAACCCCAGAGAGCTGGTTTGGCAGCACCCGGGGTCCATGTTGGAGCCCCAGGGATGCATGGGATTGGCACCCCAATACCAGATTTGGCATGGGGGGGACAATTCCATGATCTTAGACATGTTACATGACCATATTCAAAGTTACCATTGTGAAGCTACATGTAGGTATTGACCTATATGTAGTGCACACGTGTAATGGTGTCCCCGCACTCACAACGTCTGGGAAAATTGCCCTGAACTATGTGGGGGGCCCTCACACTTAGTAACTTTGCACCTAACCTTCACTAAGTGAGGGTTAGACACATAGGTGATTTATTAGTTACTTACGTGCAGTGTAAAATGGCTGTGAAATAACATGGACGTTATTTCACTCAGGCTGTAGTGGCAGTCCTGTGTAATATTGGTCTGAGCTCCCTATGGGTGGCAAAAGAAATGCTGCAGGCCATAGGGATCTCCTGGAACCCCAATACCCTCGGTACCTAGGTACCATATACTATGGAATTATAAGGGTGTTCCAGTGTGCCAATTAGAATTGGTGAAAATGGTCAGTAGCCTACATTGACAATTTTCAAGGCAGAGAGAGCATAAGCACTGAGGTTCTGATTAGCAGAGCCTCAGTGACCCAGTTAGGCACTACACAGGGAACACACATCCAGGCCACAACTATGAGCACTGGGGTCCTGGCTAGCAGGATCCCAGTGAGACAGGCAAAAACAAACTGATACACAAGTAAAAATGGGGGTAACATACCAGGCAAGATGGCACTTTCCTACAATAAGTACTATGTAACTATAAGTGGTATTGCACAAGCTTTGCATGTCTCGTAGTTCAGCCTAAGCTGCTCTTCTATAGCTACTTCTATCAGTCTAAGCTGCTAGAAGATTACTACTTCACTAATAAGGGATAACTGGACCTGGTATAAGGTGTAAGTACCCAAGGTACCCACTACAAACCAGGCCAGCCTCTTACATCACCCACTTAAGAGACTGTGGCCTTGCACTCCCCAGGACCAAGCAGAGGGCATGTTGCCCCCTCCAGAGCAAGTGGGCAAGTCACCCACTTGAGAGACTGTGGCCTTGCACTCCCCAGGACCAAACACAGGGCATGTTGCCCCCTCCAGGACCAGTGGCGTTGAACAATCTTCCGGCTGAGGTGCCCCCTGTTCCCCGTCCCCCTGAGGGGCCTGGCTATTTTCGACCTGTTGCCCCTGCAGTGTTCTCCCCATGTTGTTGCAGGAGTGAGGTGGGGCCTTGGACTATGTGATATGGCCCTGTTGCCCACGGACATTGAGGACTGGGCAGTGTTCTACATTTGTAAATATGGATATACTTGTTGATGTGGATGCACATATTTATACTATTTTGTCTTATTGCATTCAATTTAATCAATTCATTTTGTACTTGCATTATTCCTGAGGGGTAGAGGGTGAATATGTAATGTTATTGCATCTGCTTGTGTGTATGGCGTTGGGGGTGGAGGGGTTGTGTGTTGCGTGTGTGTGTCACTCTCTTTTTCCTCCCCCCTCCCTTGTGTGCTAGACAACAGTACTTACCGTTGTCGTCTTCGCCGACGTTGATGATCACAGTGGAGCAGAACGTAGAAGAGCATGGGGAACACATGCAACTCGGGCTCCATGGCAGTGTGGTTCTTCTTTGAGTCTCCAGAGGTGAGTCGTTTCCCTTCTGTGCAGTGTTTCCGCCAGGCTTTTGATGTTGTTGGTACCGCCCCCGAAAAGGTGGCGGATTCCTGTGTCATTATACAGTGGACGGAACATTGTCTTCCGCCTGGCTATAGGTAGTTACCGCCGTGGTGCCTGTTGATTTCCCCCTGGCGGTTGGTGTGTTAATGTGGCTGTCTGTCTGAGCAGTTTCTGCTGTGGTCATAATTTCATATTTATTACTGCCGGCCTGTTGGCCTCCTTCAGAGGGTTCCTGGGTTTTGCCATCTTGGATTCAAGGTAGGCCCAGGAACTCTGGGAGCATCTGAGTGGCCAGTGCCAGCAGGTGACGTCAGAGCCCTCCCCTGATAGGTGCTTACCTGGTTATATGACCTATCTCCTTTTCAGGGCTATTTAGGGTCTCTCCTTGGGTAGTTCCTCAGATTCAGATTGCAAGACTCCAGCAGGAATCCTCAGCATCCTCCACTTTGACTTCTCACAGAAGAAACTGCATCTGGACCCTCCAGGAACTCTACAAACTGCAACAAAGAAGCAAGACTCCTTCTGCAACATTGTATCTCTGACTCCTGCCAGCAACTGCAACTGTTTCCTGGTCGTGCATCCTCTGAAGACAGCCTGTCTTCAGCCTGCATCAGAAGAGCGAAGGAATCTCCCTTCGGTTGAAGGTGTCACTCCCCTGCTTCTGCAGGCACCAACTGCAATGACGACCGGCTACGTTGATCCCCTATCCTGATGAATTGCATGGATCCTGCAACACGGGTGATGGATTGAAGTGGTCGTGACAGTCCTCTCTTCCAGCTGTTCCACTTTGGTGGAGCTAAGACCTTGCCTCCCCGCTCAAGACTGTACCCTAGTGCACAGCATCTTTTGCAGCTGCCAAGGCTTGCTGGTATCCTTCCTCCAAGTCTTTCATGCATCTTGTAGCTCCGGCCCCCAGTACTTTATCCTGCGATGCACAGATTCCTGAGTGGTGCTTCAGCGGCGTGGGAGCCTTTGTCATAGTGCTGCTTGGGCCTCTTATGCAACTTTCTTGTCCCCATCCTGTGGGACTCCTGTGTGCACTGCCTGGTGTTATGTGGGCTCTCTGTGTTGCTTATGGACCCTCTGGCTCCCCCTCCTGGGTGCAGTACTCACTTTTCTTCTCCACCAGTGGTTCTCCTTTTGCACCTTCATCCGGGTTAGCAGGGGCTCCTGTTCTTCCTGGACTCTTCTGTGCTTCTTGGACTTGATCCCCTTCTTCCACAGCTATTCTTGTCCAGGAATCCACTGTTGAGGTATTGTAGTCTCTTCTGGGTTTTGCATAATTCTTCTTCCCATTTCTGTGTGTGTTCTGGGAACGTTACTGTGATTTACTCCTGCTTTCCTGGTCACTGGGGTGGGATCTGGTACTTACCTTTGGGCTTTCTAAGTACTCCCAGCTCCCCTCTACACAGTACACTTGCCTAGGTGGGAAACCAACCTTTGCATCCCACTTTGTTAGGTTATGGTGTGTGCTCCTCCAGGCCTATTTCTAACTACTGTGATTGATTTTCACTAAATGCACTGTTTTCTAACTGTGTTCTGCCTATTTCTGCAAACTAGTGTATATAATTTGTGAATTACTTACATCCTAAGGGAGTATAGCCTCTAATGCATTTTTGTATTTGTGTCACCAACATAAAGTACCTTTATTTTTGTAACACTGAGTATTTTCTTTCATGTGTGTGAGTACTGTGTGACTACAGTGGTATTGCATGAGCTTTGCATGTCTCCTGGATAAGCCTTGGCTGCTCATCCACAGCTACCTCTAGAGAGTCTGTCTTCTAGACACTGCCTACACTACACTAATAAGGAATGACTGGACCTGGTATGAGGTGTAAGTACCATAGGTACCCACCACACAACAGGGACAGCCTTCTACAGCGTAGCTGTACGTGATGCTGGTGGGAGCCTAAGCCCCACTCTGCTGATCATCCCCCTCAGTGGGGTTGATTGGCCACGCCTCAGGGAGAGGACACCCTGACGAAGGCGGGCAGGGCAGCTCCCTGACCAGTGCATAATAGCAGATACTGAAGTTCCTGCACCCATCATTCAAATGGGACGAGTTCTAATTACCAAGACAAAAGGTCCCCATTCTCTGGCACCCAGCCAGGAGTGACAGGTCCTTTTGGCATGTAGTCCCAGCAGCAATAGTGTCCCTAGTGGCCCCCAGCCAAATGGTGGCACCTTTTTGGTTCCAAAACTAAGCTGTCCTGCAGTGTTGGGAGCCAGGCTCCCATGTGCTTGGTGCACCGCAGACCCCATAACCATCACAGCACTTGCAAAAGTCCCAACACATTGCAGAGCATCGCGTTAAGTCAGTAAAAGGGGTTCACCAGGGCAGTCATTCCAGTCTATTCCCACAATATGGGCAAGCTTTGATGAGTTTGAGGCCTTACTCCAGACTCCCTATACGGCAATATCTACTCCTCCTTCTTTCCCCCAGAGCTCCCAATAGCAGCAAAGAGTGGTGGATCTTAAAAGATATGGTGTGAGGGAGAGGGGGGTGCCGGGGAAGAGAGTCCAAAAACACCCACCACAGCTCTGAGCAGAGTAGAACACAGAAATGTGCTCACCCCTGCAGTAAGCCCAACAATCAGGCAACACCAAAGGCCTCACATCATTTCAAGAGAGCAACAATCCTAACTTCGAACTCCACAAATCAGAGGCACATGGGGGATGCGCAACAACTCTCTGACCCCCTCCAGCTCACTACAGTAAAGATCAGAGGTCTAGGGGAATGCCCAACGCCAAACAAAGGAGCTTAAAGCTCCTAGAGAAGGGCCTAGCCAAGTCACCTGGTACCACTTGGGAGGGTCATGCTGCATGCCTCATGCTGAGACTAGAAGGTTAAAAATATGACCCAGGGCACATTGTGAACAAAGCTCAGTGTGACAGTCTTCTCTTTTACATCCCCTGTGTAAGTGTTGCTCAAAACACTGCCCACACTTATGGCACCCCCATGCGCACACTAGAGTACTATAGGGCTGGCGACGCCAATAGAGAACCAGCCAAAAGTTAAAATCACCCACGGTTAGAAATACGGTCTCCAGTTGGCAGAAGTATGCACCCTTGTCCAAGTATGGACCACAATCGTAGTCAAGGTAAGCCACAGCACAATCCAAATTATCCTGTGCCCACCCTCTGGTAGCTTGGCACTGAGCAGTGAGGCTTAACTTAGAAGGCAATGTGCAAAGTATTTGTGCAATAAATCATACAGTAACTATTAGAAATGGGGTCTTTGGTTGGCAGTCAGGTTATACCCTGTCCAAAGAAGGACCCTCACTCTAGTAAGGGCAAAGGAGAAACACACCTTGTTAACCCCCAGTGACCCCCCTGGTAGCTTGGTATGAGCAGAACGACTTAACCCAGAAACAATGTGTAAATTATTTGTACCGACATACACAGTAATGCAATTACAATGAAGACACTACAAAATGGACACCACACCAATGTAGAAAAATAGACAATATTTATCTAAATCAAACGAGGACAAAATGATAAAAATCCAACATACACATGTCAAGAAATGAATTTTCCCAGGAATAAGAGGCTTGCTCCATAAAAAAAATGGAAACGTTGATTTTACACAAAGTATCTGGTTTGTGTCAAAAATAAAGCTGCATGGCGAGCATGCGTTGGAAAAGTCAGTCATGCATCGATTACTTACTCGCAAGTGAGGCCGTGTGTTGTTTTCTTCTCAGGGTGGAGATGGGTTGTTTTTTCCCTCTCAAGAGAGAAATGCACCCATTTCTAGACTGGGCAACTTGGATCCGTGCAAGTTCACAATGACTTTGATGCCCATTGACGATACATAAGAAATCTGATTGCGCGGTGTTAGAAAACCACGCTGTGTGGGATTTGCGTCATTATGAGCAGCTGCGATGTATTGTTTCTTTAGCCGTGATGCATCGATCTCCCAGTCACGATGCAGGTGGAGCATCAATTTTAGATGCGAAGCAGGTGGAGCATCGTTTTTCAGCCGCATAGCAGGTGGTGCATTAAAAATTTTCCTGCACAAGGCTCTGTGCGTGGATTTCAGCTCTTGTTCTGCTAACTTCACCTTTCCAGGGCCCAGGGACTGGATGGGGCATCACTTTGCAGTCTCAGCAGAGAGGTCAGGTCTGGCAGATGAAGTATTTGGTGGCCTTTAAACTTCAAAATAGGGGGCAAGATCAGTCCAAGCAGGAATGCACAACTAAGGGCCTCATTTCAACCCTGGCGGTCACCGACCACCAGGGTTAAAGTGGGGTTCATACCGCCAACAGGCTGGCGGTACGAAATGCCACATTTTGACCACCGCAGGGACCGGTGGTTTACCGTCATGGAGGTCCCGGTGGTCGCAATCCACCAGGGCAGCACTGCCCTGGGGATTTTGACTCCCCTTACTGCCAGCCTGTCCATGCCCATGGAAAGGCTGGTGGTAAGGGGCCTAGCGGGCCCCTGGGGGCTCCTGCATTGCCCATGCACCTGGCATGGGCAGTGCAGGGGTCCCCAGGCACAGCCCCATCGCGATTTCCACTGTCTGCTTGGCAGACAGTGGAAAGCGTGATGGGTGCTGCAGCACCCGCCGCACCGCCACATTGCCGCCGGCTCCATTAGGAGCCGGCTGCAATGTTACGCCCAAATCCCCGCTGGGCCGGTGGGCGGAAAACTCTGTTGAAATGCTGCTGGTGGGTTTGCAGCCGCATAGGTGTCCGTTTGGCAGTTCAACCTCCGCCGCCCGCCAAGGTTGAAATGAGGGTCTAAGTCCAGTCTTTGTTCCCTTTCACAGGCAGAAGCAGCAACTGCAAAATAGCCCAACAAAGCAAAGCCAAAAGCAGGGGCAGCACTTCTCCTCAGCTCTTCAATTCTTCTCCTTGGCAGAGGTTCCTCTTGAATCCAGAAGTGATCTTGAAGAAATCTAAATCTGGGGTTTCAGGTCATTACTTATACCCCTTTCTGCCTTTGAAGTAGGCAAGCTTCAAAGGAAAGTCTCTGTTATATACAAGATCCTGACTTGCACAGGCCAGACCCCAGACACACACCAGGGGGTTGGAGACTGCATTGTGTGGGGGCAGGCACAGCCCATTCAGGTGTAAGTTACCACTCCTCCTTCCACTCTAGCCCAGATGGCTCATCAGGATATGTAGGCTACACCCCAGCTGTCTTTGTGTCACTGTCTAGAGGAGAGGTGCAAACAGCCTAACTGTCAAACTGACCCAGACAGGGAATAAAAAAAGAGGCAGAATCACAGAATGGTAAAATCAAGAAAATGCCTACTTTCTAAAAGTGGCATTTTCAAACTAACAATCTTAAAACTAACTTCACTAACGGATGTATTTTTAAAATGTGAGTTTAGAGACCCCAAACTCCACATTTCTATCTGCTCTTAAAGGTGAACTTCACTTTAAGAGTATTAAAAGGCATGTTAGCCTATGAGAGAGATAGGTCTTGCAACAGTGGAAACTAAATTTGGCAGTATTTTACTGTTAGGACATGTAAAAGAATATCAGTACATGCCCCACCTTTAACATACACTGCACCCTGCTGATGGGGCTACAAGGGCCTACCTTAGGGGTGCCTTACATGTATTAGAAGGGAAGGTTTAGGTCTTACAAGTGGTGCACTTGCCAGGTCAAATTGGCAGGTTAAAATTGCACATGCAGACATTGCAGTGGCAGGTCTGAGCCAAGTTTACAGGACTACTCATGTGGGTGGCACAATCAGTGCTGCAGGCCCACTAGTAGCATTAGATGTACAGGCCCTAGGTACTTCTAGTGCACTTTACGAGGAGCTTACTAGTAAATCAAATGTGTCATTCAGGGAAAAGCCAATTACACATACAATTTCACATAGGGAGCACTTGCATTTTATCACTGGTCAGCAGTGGTAAAATGCCCAGAGTAACAAAAACAGGAACAAAGAGTCCAGCACACAATCAACAACCTGGGAAGCAGAGGCAAAAAGTTAGGGGAGAGCATGCGAAGGATGCCAGGTCTAACAGTAACACAGTGAAAACACCACAAAAATACAACACACGTTTTGAAAGATACATAATATTTATCTGA
The DNA here is from genome assembly GCF_031143425.1 of Pleurodeles waltl. Classification (NCBI taxonomy): domain Eukaryota; kingdom Metazoa; phylum Chordata; class Amphibia; order Caudata; family Salamandridae; genus Pleurodeles; species Pleurodeles waltl. Next base: position 1,080,611,866 of record NC_090437.1, on the reverse strand, counting down.
ATAAAATAAGGTAAAAAAATCCAATAAGCACAAGTTGAAATATCAGTTTTAAAAGGTTTAAAAGAGTCTCAATCCTTAGAAAAAAACAGTTTTCTCTTTGTTACACACAGTACCTGGTATTTGTCAAAAATATTGATGCACGGAGACCGCATAGGAGGAGGTGCATGGAAAAATAAGGTGTTGCTTCGGATTATCTGACATGGCACAGACAATGCGTTGTTTCTTTCCACGCTGCAAGGGGTTTGTGTAATTTTTCGGCATGCAGTCTTGGTTTCTCACCATGATGTGGGATATTTTGACACCCAGGGATGATGCGTTTAAAATCCTTGATGCGACGGAAGAAGGAACAGGCACTGTGTCAATCCGGTAGGCGATGCATTGAATTTTCTGTTGCAAGGTTGACGCTGTAAGTGTCAGGCCCTCTACCCTTCCAGCCCTGACTGCAAAGCACTGAAGACGGATTCCAGGACCTGAGGACCTGTAAAGGAAGGGGACCAAGTCCAAGAGTCACAAAAGTGTCCAGGGTGGGTAGGAGCCCACTAAACCCCGGATGAAGGTACAAAATGGCTGCCTCTGGGTGGAAGAAGCTGAAGATTCTGTAACAACCGAAGAGGCCAGGAACTTTTCCTCTGCACAGAAGATGTCCCACGGCATGCTGGAGGATGCAGAGTTCTTTCCACGCAGAAAGACCGCAAACAAGCCTTGCAAGCTGAAAAGGTTGCAGTTGAAGAAAATGGGTGCTGCCCAGGCCCAGAAAGGACCAGAAGATCGCCCCTTGGAGGAGGAGACAGAGGGGACGCTCAGCAATACTGAGAGCCCATGAAGAAGAAGGCAGCACCCGCAGAAGTACTTGAACACAGGCTCAAGAAAACTGAGCATGGCGGTCATCTCAACACTACAACGGAGGGTCCCACACAGCCGGTGGTCAACTCAACAAGTTGAGCAATGCAGGACAGAGTGCTGGGGACCTGGGCTGTGCATGAAGGATTCCATGCAAAAGTGCACATAAGCCCTAGCAGCTGCAGTTCACGCAGTACACAGGATTACTGTCTGGCGTGGGGAGGCAAGCACTTACCTCCAAAAATTTGGACAGATGGAGCACTTGGATCCAGCTCCTGTGTTCCAGAGACCACGCTCATCACGATGAGAGGGGACCCAGAGGACCGGTGAAGCAGAAGTTTGGTGCCTGCGTTAGCAGGGGAAAGATTCAGTCGACCCATGTGAGATTTCTTCTTGGCTTCCAATTCAGGGTGAAGGCAGACAGCTTCCAGAGCATGCACCACCAGGAAACAGTTGAAAAAGCCGGCAGGATTAGGCGCTACATGTAGGAAGGTAGCCTCTTTCTAGCCTTGTTACCCCCACTTTTGGCCTGTTTGTAAGTATGTGTCAGGGTGTTTTTACTGTCTCACTGGGATCTTGCTAGCCAGGGCCCAGTGCTCATAGTGAAAACCCTATGTTGTCAGTGTATTTGATATGTGTCACTGGGATCCTGCTAGCCAGGACCCCAGTGCTCATACGTTTGTGGCCTATATGTGTTCCCTGTGTGGTGCCTAACTGTATCACTGAGGCTATGCTAACCAGAACCTCAGTGTTTATGCTCTCTCTGCTTTTAAAATTGCCTCTGCAGGCTAGTGACTAATTTTACCAATTCTGATTGGCACACTGGAACACCCTTATAATTCCCTAGTATATGGTACCTAGGTACCCAGGGTATTGGGGTTCCAGGAGATCCCTATGGGCTGCAGCATTTATTTTGCCACCCATAGGGAGCTCAGACAATTCTTACAAAGGACTGCCACTGCAGCCTGAGTGAAATGACGTCCATGTTATTTCACAGTCATTTTACACTGCACATAAGTAACGTATAAGTCACCTATATGCCTAACCCTCACTTAGTGAAGGTTAGGTGCAAAGTTACTTAGTGTGTGGGCACCCTGGCACTAGCCAAGGTGCTGCCACATTGTTCAGGGCAAAATCTCCAGACTTTGTGAGTGCGGGGACACCATTACACGTGTGCACTACATATAGGTCAATACCTATATGTGGCGTCACAATGGTAACTCTGAACATGGCCATGTAACATGTTTAGGAGCATGGAATTGTCCCCCCAATACCATTCTGGTATTGGGGGGACAATTCCATGCATCCCCGGGTCTCCAGCACAGAGCCTGGGTACTGCCAAACTAACTTTCCGGGGTCTCCACTGCAGCTACTGCTGCTGCCAACCCCTCAGACAGGTTTCTGCCCCCCTGGGGCCTGGGCAGCCTGGTCCTAGGAAGGCAGAACAAAGGATTTCCTCAGAGAGAGGGTGTTACACCCCCTCCCTTTGGAATTAGGTGTGAAGGGCCTCGGAGGAGCAGCCTCTCCTGGCCTCTGGAAATGCTTTGTAGGGCACAGATGGTGCCCTCTCTGCATAAGCCAGTCTACACCGGTTCAGGGATCCCCCAGCCCTTCTCTGGCGCAAAACTGGACAAAGGTAAGGGGAGTGACCACGCCCCTGACCAGCACCTCCCAGGGGAGGTGCCCAGAGCTCCTCCAGTGTGTCCCAGACCTCTGCCATCTTGGATGCAGAGGTGTGAGGGCACAATGGACAGCTCTGAGTGGCCAGTGCCAGCAGGTGACGTCAGAGACCCCTCCTGATAGGTGCTTACCTCTCTCAGTAGCCAATCCTCCTCTGTGGGGTATTTAGGGTCTCTCTTGTGGGCATCTCACCAGATAACGTATGCAAGAGTTCACCAGAGTTCCTCCGCACTTCCCTCTTCAACTTCTGCCCAGGATCGACCGTTGACTGCTCCAGGACGCCTGCATAACCACAACAAAGTAGCACTACCAGCAACATTGTAGCACCTCATCCTGCCGGCTTTCTCAACTGTTTCCTGTTGGTGCATGCTCTTAGGACTGTCAGCTTTTACCCTGCAGTGGAAGCCAAGAAGAAATCTCCCGTGGGTCGACGGAATCTTCCCCATGCCAACGCAGGCACCAAACTTCTGCATCACCGGTCCTCTGGGTCCCCTCTCATCCTGATGAGCATGGTCCCTGGAACACAGGAGCTGGGTCCAAGTGTCTTCGACAGTCCAGTGGCCCTTCTGTCCAAATTTGTTGAAGGTAAGTCCTTACCTCCCCACGCCAGACAGTAATCCTGTGTATTATGTGAACTGCAGCTGCTTGGGCTTCTGTGCACTTTTGCAAGACTTCCTTCGTGCACAGTCTAGCCCAGGTCCCCAGCACTCTGTCCTGAATTGCCCAACTCGCTGAGTTGGACTCCAACGTTGTGGTACCCTCTTTTGTGACTCTGAGTCGACTGCTGTCCTCAGATCTTCTAAGTGCCCGTTCAGGTACTTCTGCGGGTGCTGCCTGCTTCTGTGTGGGCTCCAAATGTTGCTGAGCGCCCCCTCTGTCTCCTCCTCCAAGGGGCAATGTCCTGGTCCTTCCTGGGCCCTAGCAGCACCCAAAATCATCCACTGCGACTCTTGCAACTAGCAAGGCTTGATTGCGGTCTTTCTGCGTGGAAACAACTCTGCATCCTCCAGCACACCGTGGGACATCTTCTGACCAAAGGAGAAGTTCCCGGCACCTTCTGTTGTTGCAGAATCCTTGGCTTCTTCCACCCAGAGGCAGGCCTTTTGCACCTTCATCCGGGGTTTAGTGGGCTCCTGCCCCCTTGGACACTTGCGTGACTCTTGGACTTGGTCCCCTTCCTTTACAGGTCCACAGGTGCAGGAATCCATCTTCAGTGTTTTCCAGTCAGTTGTTGTCCTTGCAAAATCCCCTATCTCGACTTTACTGTCTTTCTGGGGTAGTAGGGTAACTTTACTCCTACTTTTCAGGGTCTTGGGGTGGGGTATCTTGGACACCCTTAGTGTTTTCTTATCCTCCCAGTGACCCTCATTCCACTTTTGGAGTATATGGTTTGTGTTGCCCCTAGGCCTATTTCTCCCTGTTGCATTCTATTGTGATTCTACATTGTTTGCACTGCTTTTCTAACTGTTACTTACCTGATTTTGGTTTGTGTGCATATCATTTGTGTATATTACCTACCTCCTAAGGGAGTATATCCTCTGAGATACTTTTGGCATATTGTCACTAAAATAAAGTACCTTTATTTTTAGTAACTCTGAGTATTGTGTTTTCTTATGGTATAGTGCTATATGAAATAAGTGGTATAGTAGGAGCTTTGCATGTCTCCTACTTCAGCCTAACCTGACACAAGGTGTAAGTATCACAAGGTACCCACTATAAGCCAGGCCAGCCTCCTACATTGGTGGTGCAGCTGTGGGATAAGTACTTGTAACTGCTTTACCACTTTGTCATTTGGTGCTTTTCATGAGAAAAACGTATACCAAATATTTCAATATAAACACATTGAACCAAAACAGTTTACTGTTCTGCTCTAAAACTTTCTACAAAGTTTCTGAAAACTTCTGAAAACTTTTAAAAGTTTTCAAAAAGTTTGAAAAAGTTTTTTTCTCTGTGCTTTCAAAAAGTTCTAAAACTTTTTCTCTCTCTGTCTTAAACCTTTTCTATCATGTCTGCAGTAGAGCTCACTCCCAAAATTGTTCAAGCAACCTATGAGAGTTTAAACTTTAAAAGTTTGAGGGGTCTCTGCGTAGAAAGAGGTTTAAGCATTGGTAAGAATTCTACCAAAGACTTTCTCTTCAACCTTCTCCTAGAAAATTACCAGAACCAGTCTGGCCCATCCCAGGAACAGGAGGTAGGAGGGGAAGGTACCCAGTCAGACTCAGAGGAGTTCCCTGAAGACATTGGGGAGGGTTCTTACAAAGATCTACCACCTAGCAGGCCACCTTTGACCCATGCTTCAGAATCCCCTATTCCTTTGCAATCGAATTGGGGTCTGAACTCTTGGTTGCTGTAATTATTGAAGCCTCCGGGGTTTTTGGTTCCAGAACCCACAGCTGGAAAAGCAGCTTCTTCCTCTGCTGGCCTTAGCAAAAGTCTGTTGGACCAAAACCTTCTTCAGGGACTGTTGAGCTTTGTCCAAAGAGGCAAACATGTATTTGCTCAATTCCTTTATGAATGAGTCTCAGAACAAAGGCCTGTCAGTTTTGACCCCAGGGTCCAAGGCTGCCAGGTTGGCTAATTTGCGATCCAGTTTCAAAAGGGGTCCGTTCCTCCTTTTATGTGCGATGGAAGAATTAGAGTTATCTAAGAGGCAAAAAGATCTCTGAACCCACTGAGATAATTTCTGAGCATCAATTGTTGTATTGTCCAGTCTGGTGGCCTCTGCCAGAACAAAAGTGCAAGCTAAAGGACCGACAATGTCCAACAATTTGTCTTGGCATGCTGATGAAGCCTTATTAATGCCCTTCCAGGGATACTTCATGAATTTGGAAAGGAAGGTTAGCATCTTCGGGTGTATAGCAGGCGCTGAAGTAATGTTAAATGGCAATGAGGGTCTGGAACATTCAGATTTAAGTTTAGCTCTAGTTTGTTTGTCCAAGGGTAGACGTAATCTACTAGAGATGTAATCTCCCATGTGTTCCTGAGGGGAACCATTCAGTGGAATTAGGGTGGTGGATGAATTGTGGGTCAAATGTAGGTATTCTGGCAGAATGTAATACAGGCTTAGATGGAAAAGGGTCAGATTTAGCAAATTACACCTTTCTTTTCTTTTGTTTGGGACCCAGCCAAAACTTAGAGTATTCACCCTTATTATTATTGTAATTAGTATCAGGATATTGAGAGTCATCATCCATATCCTGAATGTTTGAAATTACAATTTTAGTTCTGGCATTAATTTATCGGTATTATGTGATCCCCCCTTGGAGGAACGTCGTCCTCAACCTCTTGTGAGGAAATCTCACCAATAAATGAAGCACTTTTGGTTTTAGTGCAGAGCCTTTCTTTATTCTTGGAAAGAGGAATCTTTAGGCACAGTAGATAATTTGGTTGTTACCAATTTATGTTTTCTGCTTAACCCCGCAGACTGGGCTAACACATTTTTGGACATGTGATTAATTACCATACTTTCAATGTTCCTAATTATTTTATTTATGGACGAATCAACTGCCTGTTGAATGGATGATTGAATAAAGTCATCAATGTTTTGGCAAGATATCTCTCCTTCGCTGTCATCCTGGGTATAAAAACCTGAAGACCACCTGGTTCCATTGCTAGTAAAAGCTGTTAAGTACTGTGAGGAAAAAATATCTAGCAATAATATGGTTAAAGGCTATGGGCAGTGAGGGGCATCCATACGAGGAAACAGCAGGGAAAGGCCGAGTGTAAGGCCACGCCACGTTACGGGGTGTGATTGAAAGCAGCAAAGCTGCGGAGGCTGGAGAAAGCGTTGAGTCTGGCATCATAAAGGAAGCGAGTGGCCTGAGGGAGTTGAGAAAGAGCACCAAACCACCTGAGAGGAAGAAACACAAGTACAAAGAAGTGCGCCACCAAAGTGACGGTTGGGCAAAATCTTCCAGGTGTGCTGGCGCATGAGGAAAACGCTTACATTTAAATGAAACAGGAGTGAAACACATATACAATCATCATAACCTTATAATAACTTTAAAAAATACCATGAAGCATAATTATGAGAAAACTGGTATATAGATATACTTATTTTGACTGAGAGCAAAAAGAAACGAGGACTTTTGGCAGTCAAGATAAGTATTATAGTGTACCTTGAGCACTGATTGATAGTTACCTTGCACTACAGTTCTGTCCCTTTTGGATGTTGTTCCTAAGCCTCTGGGAGTGCTAGTTTTTTCTTTACTGCTATTTAAATATAGCAAGTTAAGAAAGGTACAATAAGAGCCCCCTGACTTGCCATAAAATCTGAGGCTCGCACCTTCGCCTCCAATCTTACTGACCAAGCTATGCCCTTCTTTCAGAGATGGTTCTCCCTTCCTTCTCCTCCTCTTTCGTGATGGTGTCTGTTGGTGCCTAACTTTCAGCTGAGGTTCTCCTCTTCTGCTGCGGGTCCTGCTGTTTCCTGCCTGTCTCTACATTGCCTGCTGAAAAGAAAGAACAAGTGAGAGGAAGGTTCGTCAGTACATTTGTATATATTGTGTGCAACAAAAGGATCACTGAAAATGGATGTTGGACATCTTAAAGGTGAACATTCATAGACTACATCATTAAAACCATGATCCTTGTAAAGGTAGTTAAAGCACATGAATCATATCACATAGGTCACAGTCCAATGGTTAAGCAGCCCTACACCATTCAAGAACGCTGTTATGCATTGTCACCTAAATTTGTAATGTATTTCTTTCATTAAGAATGTATATGGTGTAACCTCATTTAGGGCCAGATGTGGCAAAGGAATTTACCCATTCTGTGTCTATGGGAAAAAGTGTTCGTACATATGGCCCTTAGATACATAGATAGGTTTGCCTTACTCAGAAACAATCACCTTCATCACCAATATGAATGTGGTACGTCTGACTTATTGTATGACAGCAAAGAGAAAGCAACAGAGACATAACATGATTTTCAATACGAAAATGAAATTAAAGTGCCTGGCATGTATATTGCTATACCCTGCAACAGGGGCAAATGCATTGACCTCCATGCTGCTGTTCACGAAGCCCCAGCGGGCAATGGAGGTCAGGTTAGGTACTCTCCATGATCCTCCACTACAGATGAACGAGCATAAAGCGACATGTTTATAGAAATAAGCATGACGCCTCAAGCTGCGATTCCCTTTCCCCTTAAAGTAAAGGAGACAAATCCAGCAAGTTGGGGAATTTTTACAAGCCAGTGAGTGGAATTTATGCTTTTAAAGGCTACAAATCTGCCTTCTATAAATTCTGATTTATAATTTTCAACGGAAAATTCAGGTTTTCCCCTACATAAGTGACAGTAAGGCGTGCACAATGTAGTGCTAAAATTGTTTGGTGGGGGGGGCTTTCGCCACATCGTCACAAGCCTTAGGGTGGGTCTCAAGGCGCTCTGTACAGCTGTATAGCTTTTACACGTCTTTGGGCGGGAGGGGTGTGTACGGGAATGCAAGTGCAAACGTGTAATGACATATAAACCAACCGTGACATGACTGACACAGACTCCTGTTAAACCTTCGTGTTCCTGAGCTAAGTGTAACAGATGCGTCATCAAGACGTAGGACGGGAAGTAGCTGTGTCATATTTATCAATTTGTCCAGTTCAGGCGGTGTGGGCTAATTATGAGCATGGATGACATAACCACGAGTGAAAGCCGCCGAATATTAAGGGAGCAGGTAATTCCACTCTGCAGCACGTTGGTCAGATGACACCCGGAACACGCTGTTCAGCGCCCCGGGTACATTACCAAATAAAGGGTGGGCTACGGAAAAAAGCTCTGAAATCGTCATGGGAGAAATACATTTTAATCTGAATTAGTCACTGCTGCCACAACAAAATACCACGAAAAAGTGATTTAAAATAATGTGACTATAGTTACTTTGAAGACAACGTGCGACCAGGTTTAGGGACCAATTTCCGTTAACCATCTGGAAGCAGTTACTTTGCGGTCCTTTTGCATGTTACTCAAGCTTCTCAACAGGAGCCCAAACATTTATTTCAAACGTTGTGTGTTAGTAGCCGTACAGCCCATCTGTTGAAGGCCCTCTATATCGAGTTCAGGGGCTTTAACGATCGGTAGAGCCCTCGGCAGCGAGCAATAGGCTGTATTATAAAGCACCATAATGCAAAATTATTCTTGATGACACTCTCAGAGCTTTACCCCCAGGGCTGGCTTTGCAGCCGGTGGGACAATCTTTTTTTGCTCCCCCCACCTCCCCCCCCCCCCCCCCCCCCGCCCGCTTCCTCAGATTCCCTCATTACCACCTGGCAAAAGTGCCCCTTATCTCTCCATAGCCCCTCCTCACACACATTTCATTTGTTTTAAAGTGCTTTTAAGGGCAGGCCTTACTAATCCACTCAGCTTTCTACATAAAATACAGATCTGTTATTTGTAACAGGCATCTGTGCTACTTTATGGAGACCCAAATTTGCCACTAGACAAAACTCAGATCTCTCTCTCTAGCACGAACATTAATCACCAGAGTTATCTATACATTTTTATAACTGCCTGAAAGCTGAACACACAAAGAACTCTGTAGCAGGTGCTGAAACACTGTGCCTCCCTTCGTGGTCAGCACCCAGTGCGGCTGCACCAGTCGCACTGCCCTAAAGCCGGCCCTGTTTACCCCATACATAGGGCGTTGCTTACGAGTTGTGCAGAAAAATATACCAGTAAAAACTATTACCCCTAGTAGAGTTATGTACTGGGTGTGGTATAAATCACCTATGCTCAGTTTTTATTTTGGGAATAAGGCATAACATCCAGATGTGCAGTTTAACAGACCTAGGCCCGAATTGCAGTGGGGGTGTTTAATTCCAATATGTGTGGTAACTCCGGATATGTAATAGTGCTAGCTGCAGGATTCTGAGTAGAGCTCCAAGCACCAGCGATCACGAATTAAGCACAGGGTAAAGCTAAGAAAATCAAATCTCCATTTTATTACAAGAGGGCTCATATTATGCTCATTTAAAGTAGAGCCACAACAGAATTAGCTATTTGAGGAATGGGTTTACAATAAATAGTCCTTAAGGTGGAGACATTAGACCAGTTGGCAGATCTGAGAATGTCCTACAAACCTGCTCCAGCCAAAACCCCTTTGAAGCCATAGTTCTCTTTGTGGAATGAGCATCAAGAGCAGAGGTGCTGATGTCTTAAAACTTTATAATCTATCTATCCCAACAAACTAAAGTGGGAGAAGAGACTGGGTTTCTGAGCTTTCCTTAATGAAACAATGAGCTGAACTGAGCAGTACATTCTCAAATCTGCTCTTTTCATATTATACTCTTTCAAACAGTTCCCTACTCAATGTTTAGGTTAAAGATGAAAATAAATATTTAAAAAACATACATTAGTTTAACTTTCATTCTGCTTCGGACTTGGGAGTAGACTGGTGTAAGGAAATGCCCCTTTTTGCATGATCCCCCCAAGTTTTCCAGTGACACTTCCAGTTGCTAGTCATGCAATAGCCTACACATAGGGCCTGCCATTGGAGGAGGTGTTACCTCCCCTGACAAGAAGAGCAAACATGGTGTGAGCCCAAAAGAAGAGCTTCAAAGAGGAAGCCTCTTTTGACAAACAAATGGTGGACACACACACAAAATAGAGGCTGCTTTTTTGTTCATGCATACAGGTTATTGTTAGGGACAGAGAGAGGGAAGGCCCTGCCAAATCATTTTTATGCGGGCGCGTAGCCCCAGGTAGGAGCACCTCTGGGATGGGCTAATGAGCCCCACAAGCCAAGGAAGGGTTCTGCCAAGTTGGGAGCGGGCAGAATGGTGTCTTCTAGGGCAGCTAGATGCCACACCTCTTGATGACGGCTGCAGTGCTGTGAGAGGGCAACTGCACTAACCTCCAGGTCAGCGTCTGCTGCCCCCCCCAGCTCCTCTGGCTGCTGCTGCCTCTGCCTCTTGCCTGGGAGGAACTGAGAGTCTCCTGACTCTCAGTTCGAGGCCCCCCTCCACCCGCAGGCTCGTCCCTGCGCCTCATCCCTGGTGGTCTATTGGCCATCACAAGTAAGTATTTCCTTTTCTTTTCTTCTCTCTGTCGCGCTTTCACTCTTGCATTTTCTGTCTTTTTCTTCTATCATCCCTTATTTTTCCCTAGTCCTTTTTCCTTTCTCCACTCTTTCCTCTGCCCTCCACGAAGCACCTTTCCCGCCCTCCCACCTCCCAGCTGACTGCTCCCCCGTCCCCCTCCCCTTCTTAATGGCGGCTGCAGCGCAGTGAGAGGGCAACTGCACTGATCTCCTTGTCAGCGTCTGCTGCCCTCCCTACCTTCTCTGGCTGCTGCTGTCTCTGCTTTTTGCCTGGGACAAACTGAGAGTCTCCCGACTCTCAGTTCGAGGACCTCTTCCACCCACAGGCTCGTCACTAGACCACCAGGAGTGAGGCACAGGCTCGTCCCTGTGCCTCATCCCTGGTGGTCTAGTGACGATCACAAGTAAGTATTTCCTTTTCTTTTATTCTCTCTGTCTCTCTTTCACTCTTGCATTTTCTGCCTTTTTCTTCTATCATCCCTCGTTGTTCCCCTAGTCCTTTTTCCTTTCTCCTCTCTTTCTTCTGACCCATTCCCCCACAAAGCACCTTTCCTGCCTTCCCACCTCCCAGCTGACTGCTCCCGTCCCTTCTTAATGGCGACCACGCTGCTGGCATGTTGAAAGAGCGCCAAAGGCAAGCCCGTCTGGGCCCGTCTGACCAGTCTGCGCCCTTCCATGCCTGGACCGTGCCCAGTGCCAGAAACCCTGGATCTCCGTTAAACCACCCCCTGGACTGCCTCCATTATGACTCCAAGTCCCTCCTCCGCCTCAAAACTGGATGTCTCAACAACTGCTGCACCATCTCCCCCAAGGACACCCACTGAGCTTTCACCTGCAGGAACTGCAACTTCACCGCCAACCTCAACAAACCAAAGGTACTCTCCGCACACAAAGATACCAGCAACCTCCACAACCCCATCAACTTCCTGCTCATGAACACCCACTCCCTCCACAAACACGACACCGAATTCTGGGACCTGATTGACACCACCCATCCAGACATCGTCTTCCTCACCGAGACCTGGACCGACCCCACGTCGGGTCCAGAGATTGCCATCGCCATTCCCGATGGTTACAGCATCCTAAGGAGTAACCGGCCCTCCCGCCCGGGTGGAGGACTCGTACACAAGTCTTCACCACGTGTCAAGGCCGTCCAAGAAGAACACTGCACGACCATGGAACACCTTCACTTATTGGTCCACTCCAACCATAACTCCTCCATCCGTGGCACCCTGGTGTACATGCCACCCAGCCCCCATCCAGCTTTCATAGACAACGTTGTAGACATCGCTACCCCTCAGGCCCTGGGCGGCTTGAACTTCCACCTCGAGGACCGCACCGACCCAAACACGACCTCTCTACTCGACAACCTCACCACCCTCGCCACCCTCGGCCTCAGACAGCTGGTCTCAACACCCACACACATTGCAGGACACACACTGGACCCCATGTTCACCTCTAGCAACCGGATCACCATCAAGACCATCTCCACCCCAGACGGGACCGACCATGGCTGCATACACTTCATAATCACGGCACCCAGCAGCCGCACCCGCACCCCCAGGACCCCCCAGAGGAAATGGAATTAAATCAGCAATGAGGAACTCATCTCATCGCTCGCCAAACCCCTCCCTCCCCCTGTGGCAACGCCAATACAGCAGCGTGCAATCTTAATGCATGGAACACCAAATGCGCTGAAACTCTAGCCCCTCTCCAGCTGACATCGGCCAACTGTGTACCTAAGAAGGCCAGCTGGTTCACCACCAAACTCCAAGAATCAAAGCATATCCACAGACGTTTAAAAACAAAATAGAGGAACAGCCAATCCAGTGAAGACTTTCCTCATTCAGAGTAGCAATCGCTGCCCACTGACGAAAAATCAAGAACACAAGGAAGGACGCACTCCGGAAGCGCATCAACTCCTACGCACACAACTCAAAGGAACTCTTCTCAGTCATCAACGAGTTCACAGATCCCCCCTCTGAAGTCACCAGCATCGCCCGTCACAGAACCTCTACGATGAACTTGCCTCCTTTTTCCACCACAAGATCGAGGACATCTACGACAGCTTCCTGGCACCGGAACCTGTTACTGACCCACCCCCCAGGACCTGCCCAGACCATCCACGACTGGTCCATGCTCACCACAGAGGAAACAGTCAACATCATGAACAGCACCCACTCCGGAGCCCCCTCGGACCCCTGCCCGCACCACATATACATCAGAGCCTGTGCATCCATTGGCCCGAGCTTAATAACACAATCAACTGCTCCATCAGCACTGGCACCTTCCCTGAGGACTGGAAGCACGCCGAAATACGCCCTCTCCTGAAGAAACCTTTAGCCGACCCATCAGAACTAAAGAATTTCCAGCCCATCTTGCTGCTACCCTACCCCACCAAAGTACTAGAGAAAGCAATCAACGCACAACTACGGAATTTAATCGAGGCCAACAACTCCCTGGACAGCTCCCAGTCCAGCTTCCGCAGTAATCACAGAACGGAGACAACACTCCTGGTAGCCACCGATGACATCTGATTACTCCTAGACGCGGTCACACCTCAGCACTCATACTCCTCGACCTCTCATCAGCATTCTACACGGTCTCCCACAGCACACTGTGCACCAGACTCCACGACATGGGAATCCGCTTATGAGTCCTGGAATGGATCCACTCTTTCCTCTCTGGGAGGACGCAGAGGGTCAGACTCCGGCTGTACGCCTCCAGACGCTCAGGAGTCAACTGTTGAGTCCCCCAAGGATCCTCAGTGAGTCCCACACTGTTCAACATATACATGGCTCCTCTTGCTGCCATCATCAGAAGCCATGGTATGAACGTTGTGTCATATGCCTATGACACATAACTCAACATTTCCCTCACTGAAGACCCAGACCTTTAATGCAGGAATGGAAGCCATCGCCCCCTGGATGAGAGAAAGCTGCCTCAAGCTCAACTCCGACAAGACGGAGCTCATCTTCTTCAGAAACGCCACCTCAGCTTGGGAGGACTACTGGTGACCCACATCCCTCAGCACCGACCGAGTATGCCCACAACTTAGGAATCATCCTTATCTCCTCCCTATCCATGACCCTCCAGGTAAACTCTGTCACCTCCACCTGCTCGCACACACTCCGCAAACTCCAGAAGAGCTTCAGATGGATCCAAGCAGACTGTTGCAGGACAGTCACCCACCCCTTAGTCACAAGCAAGCTTAACTACGTCAACTCCTTATACGCTGGCACCTCAACTCGGATCATCAAAAAACTTCAACTCATCCAGAACGCTGCCGCCAGACTCATTCTGGATCTCCCTCGCTGAGAACACGTCTCCCGACACCTGAGGACCCTCCACTGGCTACCTGTCGAGAAGAAAATCACCTTCAAGCTTCTCACCCACATGTACAAGGCCATACACAACGCAGGACAAGCCTACCTGAGCCACCGTGTCTCCTTCCACACCCCTGCCAGATCCCTTCGCTCTGCCCAGATGGCCCTGGCCACCGTTCCTCTCATCCGCAAAACCACAGCTGGAACAACCTCAAACAAAGCCGGTTGCTCACCATCTTCAGGAAGAACCTCAAGACGTTGCTCTTTGGATGAGGCCCCTCCCCTCCATTGCCTTGAGACCCTCATAGGTGAGTAGCTGCGCTTCACAAATACTGATTGATTGATTCATTCATTGACACTTTGAAGGAAGTCGTTTCTAGGTGGGAGGGGACCTGGTAGCCCCTTGGCTAGTAGTCATCATAAACCCCGAAGGTAGGAACAGGGCATAAAAGTGGCACCCCTGGTGTTCAGAACGCAGGTCATGTCTGTACTGAAAAGTAGAGTAAAGAAGGACTCCCCTGTTGTTCCTTTGACCCAGCACCAGCACCAAAGACTTGACTGCACCTGCTGCTCCTTGGCATAACAAAGAGAGGAATGTGCCTGAGGTGCCCTGCTCGAGGGAAAGTCATCCCAAGCCTCAGTCAGAAAAAGTGAGTCAAAGAGTAAGTTGGCTGACTTCCTGTTACAATGACAAGGCCACAAAAGCTGCCAAAGTCTGCCTCAGTGAATTTGTTGCAAGAACGCCAGATGCCACTGACCACCAAAGAGCAGCCTGAGAGGCAGAGTCCTGACCCTCAAAATTTGCACCTGAGTCTGCACAACCCAAGAGAGCCATCAGAGTGCAGTTTGGTCACCCAGCCAGGAAGATATTGGCAGTTCAAGGGAACCACTGGTTCCTCTGTAATCAGAGATCAGTGGCAACTTTTTGTTGGCTGGAATTCAACCAGACTTAGGGGGACATCGACCCCTGTGGCCAAAGTTGGCCTGCCACGTTTGTGAACTGAGAAGTGGCCCCAGGAAGACCACCACCACTGGATCAGCATCCTCACCATCCTTGACCATCTTCAGCATCCTGTATACCTTAAATTCTTTTGTGGTTATCCCCTAGATCCTGGAACTGGACTGGAGACAGTTTTGACTGCAAGGTAATTGTCCAGCTAAGCCTCTTTGGACCCTGTGACTTGCTCCTTGCTGGAGCTGGTCACCCAGAGGGGGCCGAGGTAGAAGTTTCAACTTTATAAAAGTTTTGCAAAGTTTACGCTAGAGCAGTCTATTATAATGATATATTGCGCTAAGTAAAAAAAAAAAACAGTCATTTATTTTTCCTTTGAAAATTCATATCTCCATAACCTTTGGGTGGATGTTTGTGATTGAAGTGTCTATTTAAAGAAATAAATACAGCCTATAACTTTACATTGGTGTTAGAATTTTACTGACTTTCATTTCTTTCTTATTTAACTCTTTGATGGTTCCCAATGCTTTACACTTGTTCCTTTGATAAAGCCTGACTGCTCAGAGCCACAGCTACCCAGGATTGAGCTAAGGATTTTCAAATGAATCTGACTGGACCCAGTACAGGTAGTGCATTTCTTACAAAGTGAGGTCACACAATCACACCATATAATAAACCACTTTCCTCACAACTGAGAAATGATGGGACTAGAGAGGGGCAATCTATTGAAATCTTCAGGAAAGTGAGGAACCAAAGCTTATCCTTCATAGAGGAATTATTAACACCAGAGTTGCATTACTGCATAATTCATCTGGAGGCACCATTCATAAAGAAAAGCTACTCTTGCTAGAGCTTGAGGGTCCAGTCTCCAACTGTAAAAAGAGGGAAGTTTTCTGTAGAAGTGAGAAGCGAAGAGATCTGTTGCAAAGGCTCCCAATCAGAAAAAAAGTGTTCAAAAATTGTATGATGACGACATCATTAACTCAAACTTTGAAGATACTCGGACTACTAATCTGAAATTATGTTTAGATTTCTGGGGAAGTATTCTGCCTGCAACAAAATATACTTTTGAAGACTAGAACCCCAGACGTTTTTAGCCAGATCTGCCACTGGTCTAAACTTCATGCTTCCCAAATGATTGAAATACCTTCACGCGCCAAGATTGTCAATTTGAAGAAAAGAACAGCTTTCTCTGTTTTTGTAAGACTTTGGATTGGAAAGGAACCTCCAAGCATCTCTCATTAGTTTATATGCAGAGATGACTCTCTCTGTGACTATGTACTGCCAGTCGAGAAATGACCACATCTTGAGCCTCATCCTATTAAACTTGCATCAGATTTTAATACAGCACTAGGAGGTAGGAACAATGGCCTATCCATTCCACAATTCTAAATGATTTAACCACTATTAGAGTTCTGATTCAATTCTTTTAATCTGAATATGAAAGACATTTTTGAAGCTGACAAATCACTAGTCTTTGAGAGGCATGATGTTTAATTTCTTTCTTTATTGTTGTGGCCTTCTCCACGAGAAGTTGTAATACTGCTCTTTTTGAGACAATAGAGAAACTGAAAAGCTCCATCTGTTTTGATAGTATCTAACAAGACGTGTCCCTATTTGTTGAGAAGCCCATTGTTTGTAGCAACCTGAAGAGGTTGGTCAATAGAGATTGGAATAGTTCTTTGATCTGAGATAGAAGGAGAAAATTACCCATTTGGGTGATCAGTCTTATCCCTTTAGGCCTTAAGTAAGTGATCACCAGTCTCATAACCTTTGTGAAGCACTACGGTGTAGAAAAATAGTAAATGGAAGATTTTCAATTGGAAAAATTAGTTTCCCCATTGAAACAGCAGAAACGTCATGTGCAAAATGTGTACTGGGATAGTAACATGGGCGTCCTGGAGATCCATCTAGACCAACCCGTCTTTCTCGAGAAAGGATTCCCTTGTCTCCGCCTTGAAATGATGGACCACCATAAAATTGTTGAATACTCTAAGATTGATAGCTGGGTAAAATGTTTCATTTATCTTTTGTATCAAAAATATTGCCCTTAGGAATCTGGATGAATCAAACAGTGTGATCTCTATTCTCTATTTCCTGAGACATTAGTTGTTTCTGATCCTAAGAAAAAACTAGTGGATCTGCCTTTTGTAAGAGTCTACTTCCCGAGAAACTAGCCTCTTCTGATCCTTAGATGTGGTGGCATAAAATAGATTGAGACGGATGAGCATAAAAATCTATGCAATAGCCTTGAGGTGTTTAATACCCAATGGTCTGTAGTGATAGCTGCAATGCAGATAGGAGGAAAATTAGATCAACCCTAGGTTGGATTCTGGAGCAGTGTGCCATATTGCAACCCCTTGCGCCACATTATTCCTGGTCCAGGCATAAAGTATGCAAGGGGTGCGTTCCCCATTAGGAGGCCCAGAAAAATGGTGCAGTGAAATCTACAAGATTTCACTGTGCCATGTTTTGTGTCATTTTTAACACCTGCCTTAGGCATTCATTAATGCGACGCTCCTATTGTATTTAATGGGCTTCCCTTGACTTTGGTGGATTAGCGCCATAGTTTTTGGCGCTACTCCACCAAAGCGCCACAATAGCATCAACATTTTAGATGCTATTGGCCTAATGTGTGCCATGGTGCGCCATATTGTAAATACAGTGCACACATGGTGTTGTTAGGGGGTGCAATGGGGTGCATGAGAAGTGGTGCATCGTTTATGATGCAACACTTTCATGTAAATATGCCCTTTTGTTAGAATTGGGGACTTTGGTTGGCAGTCAGGGTACCCCCTGTCCAAGCAAGGACCCTCATTCTAGTCAAATAAGTCACACACAATCCAAATTGCCCTGTGTCCAATCTCTGGTAGCTTGGCACTGAGCAGTCAGGCTTAACTTAGAAGGCAATATGTAAAGTATTTGTGCAATAAATCATGCAATAACAGTATAAACACCACCAAAATACAGCACAAAGGTTTAGAAAAAATAGATTATTTGTGTGAGTAGATTAAGGTCAAAATGATCAAGATTTGATAAATACAAGCTGAAATATCACTTTCAAGAGTTGCAAAATAGTCTTTGAATAAGAAACAGACAATGAATGCTTGATTTTTCAAAGTACCTTTTCGGTGCACAAGGATTTCTTTACAGAAAGTTACGTTTTTTTGGCCCTGAGACTTCAGCAACAGGAGGCAAGCTCAATCCACGCCCTAGGAGAGTAGTTCTCAGCAGAGCCAGAGGCCAGCAAGGCAGCAGGGCAACAGCAAGGCAGCAGTACTTTACAGCAAAGCAGTCCAGGAGAGTCCTTTGGGTGGCCAGGCAGCTTCTCTTAGCAGGTTTTAGGTTCTGGTTCAGAGTTTCTTCCCCAGGAGGTATTGTCAAGAAGTGTCTGAGCTGGTAGGGTCAGGGACCCAGTTTATATACCCAAATGTGCCTTTGAAGTGGGGGAGACTTCAAAGAGTGGCTTAGAAGTGCACAAGGTCCCCTTTCCATTCCATCTTGTCTGCCAGGGTCCCAGTAGGGGGCTTGGCAGTCCATTGTGTGAGGTCAGGCCACTGTCTTTTGACATGTAAGTGTCAGGTCCTCCACCCTCCCTGCCAGGAAGACCCATTCAGTATGCAGATGTGTGCAGGTGTGACTGAGCATCCTGTGTTTGGGGTTGTCCGATTGAAATGCACAAGGGCGCTGTCAACTAATCCATCCAGACAGGGATTGTAAGGCACAGAAGGATTTAAGTGCAGGGAAATGCTCACTTTCTAAAAGTGGCATTTCTAAAATAGTAATATTAGATCCAACGTCACTAGTCAGCAGGGTTTTGTATTACCATTCTGGCCATACTAAATATGACCTTGTTAGTCCTTTCAGATCAGAATGTACCACTCAAACAGTATATGAGGGTAGCCCTAATGGTTGCCCATGAAAGGAGCAGGCCTCACAGCAGTGTACAACACATTTAGGAGTTGTACACTACCAGGAGATATAAACTACACAGGTACATGTCCTTCCTTTTACCTACATAGCCCCCTGCCCTATGGGTTACCTAGGGCCTACCTTAGGGGTGACTTATATGTAGAAAGAACGGGAGTGTAAGGCTTGGCAAGTACTTTGAAATGCCAAGTTGAAGTGGCAGTGAAACTGCACACACAGGCATTGCCGTGGCAGGCCTGAGGAATGGTTAAGGGGCTACCTATGTGGGTGGCACAATCAGTGCTGCAGGCCCACTAATAGCATTTAATCTACAGAACCTGGGCACATGTAGTGCACTTTACTGGGGACTTATAAGTAACTTAAATAAGCCAATTGGGTAAGAGCCAATGTCACCATGTTTTCAGGGAGAGAGTATATGCACTTTAGAACTGGCTAGCAGTGCTACAGTGTGCAGAGTCCTAAAACCAGCAAAAACAGTGTCAAAATGTGGAGGGAGGTAGGCAAAAAGTCTAGAGCTCACCCTAAGGCTGTCAGGTCTAACACCCTTTGTATCTGAAACATTTGTTCCTCTGAGGATTAAATTATGGCTTAAACTCTAGCCATTTTTGGGATTAAAAAAGTTTCCATTTATACAATAGGGCCTCATTATTGACGTGAAGGTGGTCACATATATGCTCAGCTGTTTGATAAAAGACTTACAAAACAGGAGGCTGTTTGCCCTTTGACCCTCTTCTTTAGTTGCCAAACTTCCTAGTTTAGTATTAACTTTCAAAAGCAACCTCTTGTGTTGCTCCTGAGCCATACCTGCATTAGAGTTTCCTAACCGATATATCACTTTTTGTGCCCAATTACAGAAGGTAGAAGTACCAATCTGTGTGCTCTCAATTTTTGGCTTTTCTGCTGAATCCATATTCTTCCTAAGAGGATCTGTGAGGTCTGATAATTTGTCCTGAAAATTTGTCCAGGCTATGTCCATCTCTTTCTTTAGGTCTTTTCCAAAGTTAGTCAAAATAACCACACATTAGGGTAAATTGCAGAGATTGAAGTAATGTTACTTGCTAAAGCTGAACATGCACACTCTAACTGGAACCTATTGTGAGTCACTTTGTGCAAAGGCTGCCTTAATCCAAGATTGACATTTTGAACCATGTGATCAGAAGCAATTTATTCATTAGAGTTAGGGTAACAGATCAAGCTGTACTAAAACATTGGTTCACACAAGAATTCAAACGCTGTTTTATTAGAGCTCCAAGAAGATTCCCCCATGTCACCAAGAGAAACATTACAACTTTCTCTGGAGGCCCAGGCCAGATGATATCATCTAGATGATGGTAATCTTTGTTATAGTAAGCTTCAGAGTCACCCATATCATCATTAGTATTGTGAAGATAGAAAACTGAAACAAGTTACCTCTTGGTGGGTTCACCCAACCTCAAGAGATTCAACAGTCTTAAATTTTACATCTGCTGACCCAGGCCGCACATTCTGCCCTAGAGAACATTTTTTACCTTTTTTTTTAACACATTGGGCCAGACTTACTAGCACAGTATGCAGTGCAATTCAGCAAGACAACTTGCTATGCTGCGTCAAATATAAAGAGCAGGAATGCATCATATTTTCTAAGATATGGCTCATTCCCTCTCTTCCTCTGTGCAGACTAATCCTAATGCAGGCACTTCTGTGCCATGGTGCAAGGGCAGGCTTTTTTGGTGCAGGGGCACCTTCCTACCCAAAAACAACCCTCAGATGCATATTCCTCTTTCTACATGTGCTTGAGCACATGTAGAAAGAGGAAATAACAAGAAGAAAGAAAGATATATCTCCTTGTTAGGCTGCTGTTAAGATGGTGTACCATTTTGATGCAATCCCACGTTTACTAGCCTGGGAATGCACCACAAACCATTGGTGGATGAATGGGAACACGCACCCTCCACCCATGAAATGCCTTCCCAGTGCAGAGTAACGCTGGGGAGCGACTTGCGCTGCCTGCCTTGTGTTAATCTAGATTTACTAAATCATGCAGAGCCATGAAAGGTGGATTTGTGTGGTTTAGTAAATCTGAATTAAAGTCATGCTTTGTCCCTCAGTAATTATGTGCTTTACTGTAGGAAAGTACCATCTTTCTTGGCATGTTACCCCCAATTTTACCTCAATGTCAGTATGTTTTGGCCTGTCTCACAGGGATCCTGCTCGTCAGGACCCCAGTGCTCATAATTTATGGCCTAATGTGTGTGTCTGCACAGTGCTTGACTGTGTCACTGATGCTCTGCTAATCAGAACCTTAGTGCTTATGCTCTCTCTGCTTTTAAATTTGTCACTGTAGGCTACTGACTTTATTTACCAATTTCAATCGGCGCACTGGATCCCCCATATAAGTCCCTAGTATATGGTACCTAGGTACACAGGGCATTGGGGTTTCAGGAGGTCCTTATGGGCTGCATCATTTCTTTTGCCACCCATAAGGAGCTCAGACAAACCTTTTCACAGGACTGCCACTGCAGCCCGCGTGAAAGAACGCACACGTTATTTCACAGCCATTTTCACTGCACTTAAGTAACTTATAAGTCACCTATATGTCTAACCTTTACTTGCTGAAGGTTAGGTGCAAAGTTACTAAGTAAGAGGGCACCCTTGCACTAGCAAAGATGCCTCCACATAGATCAGGGCCATTTCCCTGGACTTTGTGAGTGCGGGGATGCCATTACACGCATGCACTACATAGAGGCCAATACCTATTTGTAGCTTCACAATGGTAACTCTGAATATGGCCATGGATGGTGTATAAGATCATGGAATTGTCCCCCCATTCCAAATCTGGTTTTGGGGAGCCAATTTCATGTATCCTGGGGCTCCACTATGGAGCCCCAGTACTGCCAAACCAGCTCTCTGAGGCTTGCACTGCAGCTACAGCTGCTGCCATCGCACAGACAGGGTTCTGCCCTCCTGGGGTCTGAGCAGCTCAGTCCCAGGAAGGCAGAACAAAGCATTCCCTCTGAGAGCAGGGTGTTACACCCTCTCCCTTTGGAAATAAGTGTTACCGGCTGGGGAGGGGTAGCCTCTCCCAGCCTCTGGAAATGCTTTGAAGGGCACAGATGGTGCCCTCCTTGCATAAGCCAGTCTACACTGGTTCAGGGACCCCTTATCCCCTGCTCTGGTGCAAAACTGGACAAAGGAAAGGGAAGTGACCACTCCCCTGTTCATAACCAACGTAGGGGTGGTGCCCAGAGCTCCTCCAGTGTGTCCCAGACTTCAGGAATCTTGCTTTGCAAGGTGTGGGGGCACTCTAGAAGGCTCTGAGTGGCCAGTGTCAGCAGGTGACATCAGAGACCCCTCCTGCTAGGTCCTTACCTGATAAGGTAGCCAATCCCCCTCTCAGGGCTATTTACGGTCTCTCCTGTGGGTTCTCTTCAGATTCTACTTGCTAGTTTCCAGCAGGAATCCTCTGCAACTACTACTTCATTCTCTGACCTCGGATCAAGCGCAGCCTGCTCCAAGAACCAATGTAACGGCAACAAAGTATCCACAGTAACTTTTCTTCTGCAACTTCAGCTCCAGCCAGCAACTGCAACAGTTTCCATGGTATGCATGCAAATAGGACTCCCTGTCTTCATCCTGCACCAGAAGGAGCAAAGAAGTCTCCTGTGGGGTGACGGAGTCACTCCCCTGCTCACGCAGGCACCTTCCAAGCTAACGACCGGTACTCCTGGACTCCTCTCACAGTGACAAGCTTTCTCCTAGAAACACAGAGGCTGGACTCCATCAGCACAGACTGTCCTGAGGTCCTTCTGACACAATTTGGAGGAGGTAAGACCTTGCCTTCCCTGAGAGTGACAGTACCCCTGTGCACTGGTTCTTCTTCACCTCCTGAGTCCTCTGTGCACTATTTGCAAAATTCCTTTGTGCACAGCCTGTCCCAGGTCCCCAGCACTCTATCCTGTGATGCTCAAATCACTGAGTTGACCTCCGGCGGCGTGAGACCCTTCTTTGCAGTGCTGCACCAACTGCATTTTGCACCTCCTTTGTCCCCATGTCCTGGGACTCCCATGAGCACTGTCTGGCATCCTTGTGGCTCTCTAAAGTTCTGAGAGCCCCCACTTCCTCCTCACACAGAGCTGAGGCCCCAAGGTCCCTCCTGGGTCCAGCCAGCGCCATTTTAACGGAAAATGCACATTTGCCGTAACCAAGGGTTGTTGGTGACTTCCAACACGAAATCACATCTGCATCCATCTTCACATTGTGGGACATCTTTTGCATCATGCGGGAACCCGCTGGCGTCTTTCTAGGGTGCATTCCTGCAGTCTTCGTCCAACCGGGGACTCTTCTTTTGCACCCTCTTCTGGGTTGGCAGGGGCTCCTGTCCTTCCTGGAACTTTTTTTTTACTTCTGGACTTGGTCCCCTTCTTTTGCAGGTCTTCAGGTCCAGGAATCCAGCAGTTGTTGTTTGCAGACTTGGTTGGTTACTGCAATAATCCATATCACGAGGTTTTGTGTGTCCTAAGGAAACTTGCAGTACTTTACTCCTGCTTTTCTGGGCTCTGGGGTGGGGTAATTTACTTACCTTTACTGTATTCTTACTCTCCCAGTGATTCTGCACACACTACACTTGTCTAGGGGGGAATTTGTGATTCGCATTTCACTTTCTTAGTATATGGTTTGTGTTGCCCCTAGACCTATTTTCTCCCATTGCATTCTATAGCATTTCCTATTGTTTGCACTGCCCTTTGACTAATTATTTGTCTAATTTTGGTGTCTAGTGTATATATTGTGTATAATACTTACCTCCAGAAGGAGTATTGTCTCTAGGATATTTTTGGTACTGTGTCACCCAAATATATACTTTTATTTTTGGTAACACTGAGTATTGTCTTTACTTGTGTATAAGTACTGTGTAACTCTAAGTATTGCATAAGATGTGCATGTCTCCTAGTTCAGCCTACGCTGGTCTGCTTTAGCTACCTCTATCAACCTAAGCTGCTAGAACACTACTAATCTACTAATAAGGGATAACTGGACCTGGTATAAGGTGTAAGTAACCAAGGTACCCACTCCCACCAGGCCAGCCTCCTACACATACTGTCCTTTTAGAAAAATAGTTAGGTTTCTGCCAAAACATTTTCTGCAGAGATGCCTCAAGAGGTTTTTGGAATACTAGACATGGACTCTGTGACAGCCTACTGGACTGGACCTTAACAAACAAATTTAGATTGTCCCTAAACATTTGAGCTTCCTCATCCTCACTAAAGGGGGCACCTTCTTTCCTCATTTGAAGTTTAAATTACATCCAATAAAGTATGAATGCCAATAATAATAATAGTATGAATGCCAATAATAAATAACATGTTAAATATGCAAGAATTGTAATAAATAGATGAGATAAAATAATGTGCTATTAAGATTTTGGGACCGACTTGGGGGCACCAGATAAATATAACCTCAAAAAACAATGAAATCGCTTATTTTGTGTAGGAAAAACAATCAATAGCAGTCTTGAACTCACAACAATAAGACACTTGAAAGACCAACCATGACAGGGAGGAGTGGCACTGGGAATCTCTGCAACAGAGAAAAGCTTGAGAAATCGGCTGTCCTTCAAAAGAACATCAGCCAAGTGGTGCAGTTGGAGAGAAAACCATGTACTGTTAGCTCTTCGAGATCTAGGGGCATATTTCCATGAAGCTAACGCAACAGTTACATCATTTTTTTTACCTGTCAGTGGTGCATTCTTTGCTCCATATTTTAAAAATCATGCGTTAGGCCCAATGCGTCAGTTTTTGTAGGTCTGTGTCAAAAAATGACTGTGTTAGAACTGGCTGCACCATGCAGTTTACAAAGTAGGCAGGGTAGGCGTTCCCTAGTGAATTCACACTCACAACTGACACAGTGATATTAGTGAGTTTGGCAATGTGTGGTGCATCTTTTTGATGCATTGCTTTCAGTCTGGAATGCATCAACATTCCTATGCCTCCATAAACCAGGTGTAGGAAATGATGCAGTGGCTTTGTAATAGGAATCTAACCAGCTGAAGTCATTTAACACACTGTAATAAGCAATAAAATCACATCTCTTCAACTAGTAGTAGGCCTACACATGTAACAATCATGTTGTAGGACCCCCTTGACCAACCTGGGACCATGGCTCCTGGGATATTATCATCCACTACAGCAATGCAGTTTGACTGTGTGTACTCCGTGTAAGGGAAATTCATATAGGAATGGGTCCCAAGTCCAGCAAAATATACTCCAAAGCGCAACGGGTAAATACACAGACAGAGTAGGTAACATGTGAATTTCAACTTTATATTACAACATATACTGGTGTCCACTTACATTCAAGTGTCACTCAATATGTCACTTAGGTATCTATGTACACGTAAGTAGACTGTGCCCACTGTCATGTGACACATAGTCTTACTTCATACTTGTCAGCATTACAATCCAGGTGCAATGTAATAGAGTACAACGTGAATTTTTCACCTTTCACACTCTGTTACATAGGTCCCCACACATTAGGCTACTTGCTTCAGTCAGAACTGATGCATCGCCTATGTTTTTTGACACATTGCTGATGTTGAGCTTTGACGTAAACCAAACTTCAGCAATGTGCCACTTTTGGCCCTGATGCATTGCAGCATCTTTTCCACTGACGTGTCAGAATTTCTGAAGCCTCCTTGGAACCTTAAGCCATGGTAAGCTGTTTTGTAAAAATGACGCATCCATGGCACTGTAACTTGTATTGCTGCAGTGCAAGGAACTTTGACGAATCGCTGTCTTAGCGCAACACTGCATTATTCCTTGTAAATAAGCCATGAAGTTGCCATGTTAAATTGTCTTTCAAAATGCAGAAGCGAGGGGTGTGAAATGCATCACAGTACTGGAGGTGCTGGATGGGAAATTATTCTCACTCAGTGTGTGCATCCCACTGTTGGACCTTGAAATAACTGACTTGAGCAGGGGAGTGCGTTGAAAGAGGAGGGAGTTTGTGAACACATTATTATAAAACCATTTTAGCAATACAAAAATCGCATCTTAACAATAATATTTTTAGAAAAGGGAAAATATCACCTACATTGACCACAGCAGTAAGAAAAAAGGGCCTATTGCCCCTAATTAAGAGGTTTACAGGCTATCTTTTAGCTGATTGGTAAGGGTTGCATTGTGACATCAATTTGTAATTGTTTTCACAGTGTTTTATGGGAACCATCATATGTTAGATCATAGGAGCATTTACACCAAATGAAAGAAAAGAATGCATAATATGATGCTCTGATCTTGTAATAAAAACCTGCACTGATCAACCTGAAACTGTTTTACCTTTGATCAGTCCACTTGCCTAAAGAACAGGTCATCTGCATTTCATCCACTTATGTGCGTGTGTTGGGATATACTAGATCCCAACTCCCATGGTGATACTACCTTGGAGGAAGCCAGAGATCACACTCAAGTGTTTTTTTATGGACGGGAGAATCCTTTTGTGTATCTCATGAACTCTGTAGTTTAGCGTCTCCAGTGTTTGTAAAAGAAGCAGGGTCGTTGTTTGGACATGCTATCCAGTCCTTATTACAATCATGCACAAATATTTCTCTCTGTGACACTTGTAACTTCCATTTCATATGGCTGCTGAAGGCCTGGGGTTCACCCCAGTTGGCCTGTCCCCTCCTCTTTGTTTCTCCCTTGTCCTTGTTCTAAAACTAATGCCTATTTCTCGGTCTGTGCCTCATTTGTTGAGCGACAAAATGGTGGCCAGAACAAAGGATGTGTGTGGTAAGATCCTCTAACTTGCCTGCTTCGGATCAGAACAATCCAGCCTGAGAGCACATTAGTTTAGCATTTTGGTCCACCACTGCAGTTGGAGTGACAGGCAAGAATTATTAAAAGTGATAGTGATCCCGCTAACCCAAGACACTGTGTACTTGGTATACAGAAAGACAGCTTCCTAACACTTATTGAGTCTCCACATAGAAAAGGCTGACCAGCCTAAAGAGGTTGTGTAGGCTTGAGTCGGGATAACATGTAACACAGTTATCACTGTTGCAATAACGAAGTGAATGCTAAACAAGGATTGTGAGACGACACCATTGTAAAAATATATTTAGAGGTATAAAAGTAAATGTAAACCACGTATGGGAGTCAAATAATATACAGCACAGAAAAACGCAAATAGTAATGCAATAGTATACAGTGGTCATACAATGCCCCCTCTAGGAACTCCACATACTGTTCTCGATTATTAAATGCTCGGAATACAAAGGTAATGATGAAAACAAAAACACAACACGGTGGCTATGCAGTTGCAAAACCACAGAAATGGTTAAATACGTTTTAAACATATATCAAGTTACTGATTGCAGTAAAAATATTGTAAAATTGAGGATTACAACCCTCCTGCTAAAACAAATTCTTTGTAAGAAGAATGCAAACCTTTATAATTTATGACTTTGCTCATCGTGAACATCAGAATCATACCCAAAAAAGAAAATATAGTGGTAATCAACAGTACCATGAATAAGTCCCCTTTAAATCAAATAGTCAGTGTGCTGGAGTTTAAGAATGTGACTTTCATTGGTAGATCTGGACGAAACGTAAATTATTGCAGCGCAATTTACGTAATTTTAGGATTTGTGTGTTATACTTGTTACTCAAAAAACCCAAAATATGTCACTTTGAGTAATTACACGTTATTCATTGTAAAATTTATTGTGAATACGCTAATTGCAATAAGGTAAAGGAACCAAAGAAAGCGAGCTGCTGTTGTTCGGTGTACTTCAGTTTTTTTTTTGCACTATCAAGACAGAGGCGCAGTTTGTTCTAAAGTATAGTGCGAAATGCCAGATTGGCATTTCAGGTAATTATGCATAAATTCACTCAAATTTGGCGAAATTACAAAAGCAAATTGTGTGAATGTTTTTATAGCACTAGCTATTGGGAATATCAGGTTATCCATGACTTAAAGGTAGGTGCAAGTCCCTTCAAATGGGGATATAGCATGATAGGGGATGCCAAGAGCTCCAAGTCCGTGGCTCCTCACTAAGGTGCATAATGGGTAACCTTAGTGATGATGCAATAGGTCATAATCTGACCTTCATTAATAGGTAAAAGTCCTTTGGCACACATGACTTGTTCTTGATCACACAGGTGTTGGACTTTTACTTATGCAGGGTCATCCCCAGTCTTTTTGCCTCCTGCCTCCTATTTATCTCTGACCTGTTGCTGTTGGCTTTTCAACTCTGAGCACTTTACCACTGCTAACCAGTGCTAACGTGCATATGCTCTCCGTGTAAATTGTATGTAATTGGTTTATCCATGATTGGCATATTTGATTTACTAGTAAGTCCCTAGTAAAGTGCACTAGAGGTGCCCAGGGCCTGTAGATCAAATGTTACTAGTGGGCCTGCAGCACTGGTTGTGCCACCCACACAAGTAACCCTGTAATCATGTCTCAGACCTGCCACTGCAGTGTCTGTAAGTGTATTTTTACACTGTAAATTCGACTTGGCAAGTGTATCCACTTGTCAGGGCTAAACCTTCCCTTTTCTTACATGTAGGGCACCCCTAAGGTAGGCCCTAGGTAGCCCCAAGGGCAGGGTGCAGTGTATGGATAAGGTAGGACAGATAGTAATGTGGTTTATATGTCCTGACAGTGAAATATTGCCAATTTCGTTTTTCACTGTTGCAAGGCCTGTCTCTCTCATAGGATAATATGGGGGCTACCTTTAAATATGATTAAAGCATAGATTCCCCTAGAGAGTAGATGGACATGTGAAGTTTGGGGTCCCTGAACTCACAATTTAAAAATACATCTTTTAGTAAAGTTGATTTTGAGATTGTGCGTTTGAAAATGCCACTTTTAGAAAGTGAGCATTTTCTTGCTTAAACCATTTTGTGACTCTGCCTTGTTTGTGGATTCCCTGTCTGGGTCAGTTTGACAGTTGGGTTGTTTTTCACCTCACACTAGACAGGGACACGAAGGGGGCTGGGGTGTAACCTGCATTTCCTGATTAGCCATCTCTGCTAGGAGGGAGGGCTGGAGTGGTCAATCTCATCTGAAAGGACTGTGCCTGCCTCTGACAATGCCGGCTCCAACCCCCTGCTGTGTGTCTGATGCCTTGCCTGGGCAAGGCAGGATTACACAAGTAGGTGTGAGTCCCCTTTGAAGAAAGGTGACTTCAAAGACTAAAATGGGTATAAGAAGGGCACCCAAATCTACAGACTTCAGAAACACTTCTGGAACCAAGAGGAACCTCTGCCTGGAGAAGAGCTGATAGCTGAGGAAGAAGTGCTGCCCTGCCTGTGACTGTGCTTTGTGGAGCTTTCCTGCAGTGCTGCTTCTGCCAGAGTAAGAGGGCAAAGACTGGACTTTGTGTGCCTTCCATCTTGTGAAGAAATCTCCAAGGGCTTGATTTAGAGCTTGCCTCCTGTTGTTTGAAGTCTCAGGGACAGCAAAGACTTCTCTCTACCAGCACCTGGAGTCTCTGGAGAGACTCCTGCTCTGACAAGTGGTGCCCTACCCAGTCCCTGGGCCCTTGAAAGGAAAGCTGGTGGAAATCCAAGGAAATCGACTTCGGACGACTTCGGACCGACGCCGCTGCTGAATCTGGTAATGCCGCCTGCACCTGACGCCGTGACCTTCGCTGGAACGCGACGCTCTTGACAGGCCCAACGCCGCAGCAGCCCCGCTGAAGTCCGCGACTCCGTGGAAGTCGCAGCACCACATCATGACCGACGCCGCTCGAAGTGCACGGATTCAACGTTTCGCACAGACGCCGCGATTCCCGACTTCCCGCATCGGCTTGTTTTCACTCTTCACCAAAGGTACTGTACTTGGGGGTCTACACCACTCCGTGTCCGGCGCCGCTGGTGTCAGCTTGTTGGGAACGACTCCGTCACTATGCCGTGTTAACATCTCATCGAAGCATTTTTGTTTCTAAGCGCTATTTTTGAGTTTAATTTAAAAAAAATCATAACTTGACTTGTGTATGTCGGATGTTTGTCGATTTGGTCTTGTTTTATTTAGATAAATATTTCCTATTTTTCTAAACTGGTGTTGTGTCATTTTGTAGTATTTTCATTAAGTTACTGTGTGTGTTGGTACAAATACTTTACACCTAGCACTCTGAAGTTAAGCCTACTGCTCTGCCAAGCTACCAAGGGGGTGAGCAGGGGTTAGCTGAGGGTGATTCTCTTTTACCCTGACTAGAGTGAGGGTCCTTGCTTGAACAGGGGGTAACCTAACTGTCAACCAAAGACCCCATTTCTAACATTGGTGCTCAGCGGTTGGGATTTGGACTTGTATTTGTACTTGACATACAGTAATTAAGTGTACACTACTGTTTTGATTTCAGACCACTACGTGACCACATACTACTTGTCTTGTGATTCTGCTTTTTGTTCTCTGATGTCCTCCTGGAAGTATTGCTAATATTTTTGGACTTTGGTTTTTGGTTGTGAAGCCTTTGCAGAATGTAAGTCAATTTCTGGCACCTATTTATGTATAAAAAGTGGCAGCTTAAAGCATTCTGCATGGAAAGGGGACTGGCTGTGAACAAGAAATCCAGAAGGGAGGATCCTAAGTCAGCCCTGTTTCAGTATGAATTGAAACGTTGTCAGGCACCACCACCAAATGAGTCTGAGGAGGATAACTGCTCTGAGGAGGAGGACTACTCTGAGGAGGAGGGCAGTGGCCCTGAGGAGGGCAGTGACCCTGAGGAGGGAACAGAAAGAGATGATTGGCTCCTAGCTCGAATCCGGAGTCTGGAAGAGCTAGATGCAGAGCTTGAGAGGGCTGAGGAGAAGAGAGCCTTAGTCCTGGAAAAAGAAAGGATTACAGCTCAAGAGCTGAGCTGTGAAGAGCTGAAGCTGGAAGCCATGAGGGCTGAGTCCAGTTCAGATGGTGGCAGCAAAAATCTTGTATCCAGTACTGTTGAAGAAGTGCACATGCCCAGAGATGTGGTGCCATACTTGAAGGAGGGAGTTAACACACGCCAGGAGGTTCAGGGGTATGAGGTAGCTCCAGTGATGCACAGGGTCCCTGAGGTGGATTGGGGAACTGGCACGGGGAGTCATATTCCTACTAGTGGGAAGGACACTCTACTGACTCTAGGTGAGAGTAACAGGGAGAGGGGTTCCCCCCAGGTAGACGTCCTGGTTATGCAGTGTGAAGACATCCCAGAAGAGTGTGGGTTGAGTGTCAGGGACAGTCAGGTACTGTCCCACCAGTCTCAGGAGGGTGATGTGGGGTGCTTTTTCAAAGCAGAGTCACTGGATGGTTGGGTGAAGGGTACTTTGGTTAATTCATGTAAGGGGCTGAGTGATGTAATTGCTGGAGAGCACATGTCTAGTCCTTATTTTCCAGAGCTACGCCAACACCAGGTGGAGTGTGAGTTCTCTGACCCCAGGGAGCTTACAATGGAGGCAGACCTCTTGGTGAGTACCAGAGAGTCTGAAGAGGCATTTGGGGGGGCTCCTGAGAGGAGTGGTCTAAGTATTTCCCAACCAGGTCAGGTAGGGAAGGATTGTAGTGTCCCAGGTAGGTCCCAGTGTAGTGGGATGAGTGAGGGACCCCATGTCCAGTCTCTGAGGAGAGGGAATGGGGATGGGCTGAGGTCCAAGGTGCCCGAGATCTGGTCCCAGGTCCTGGAGGGTTCCATGAGGGAACACCAGGAGGGGAGCCTAGCCTGTACCATAGGGCCATCTGTTGAGGGAGATCCCACAGTGTCAGGAGAACTTGGGGGGGCGGCTGGAGCCAGCGTCCCACCAGTTCTGGTGTCTGGCAGTACCACTCCTAGTGAGGGGGTGCAGAAGTCCAGACAGAGGGTTGAGAGGGGTTTGCGGACCCCAGTGGAGAACCTGGAGGGTCAGGGGTCAGCTCTGAGAGCAGAGCCCCCCAGGAATGACCTTGGTGAGACCATTTCTGGGTTGGGGGGAATCCAGACCCTGTCAGATGGGCAGAGGTCAGGAGACCTGCACCAGCCAGACTCTTGTGTGGCCCTTGGGGACAGTGTGTCCGTTGAGGGGGGTAAGTGTGCCCCCCTGGAAGTCCTGGTGTGCCAGGCAGTGGTTCAACCGCAGGGTGGTGACCCTGGATTGGATGACCAGGTTCAGAGGGTAAACTCTGACCTGGTGGGGCGTAGGTATGCCCCCCAGGAATTCCTGGGTTGTCAGGCAGTGGTCCAGTCTGTGGGTACAGACCCTGTACTGGAGGATCAGGTTCAGGGGATAAACCCTGACCTGAAGGAAGGGGCTACTGCTAACAGTGCCCCTACCATGTTGTCTTCTTGGGGGGCCACTCCTAGTTAGGTGGTTCAGGACCCCAGAAGAGAGGGCAGGGGGAGGGAAGCCTCACCCCTGGCCCTGGTCCAACCTGAAGGTACAGACCCCAGGTTGGAGGACCAGTTGCAGGTTAACATCCCTGCACTGGTGGAAGAATTGTGCAGGATTGCTTCTACAAGTACCCTGACAATTTTGGACTCTGGAGGTGCCGCTCCTGCAGGGAGGGTACAGAGCCCCAGAGGGGAGGACCAGGGTCAGGTTATCTTCTCTGACCTGGTGGAAGGTAGAGTGGTCAAAGGGTGTCAGGCACCTGGGGCTACCGCCCCCCACTCTCCACAGTCACAGTGGTTGGAGAGGCCTGAGGTCAGGCTCTCATCCCTGACAGTTGTCAGGGGTCACTGTGGCTTGCTGTCCTGGTGGACAGAGCTGCCCCTGGGGGGGGGGAACGAGAGTCCCACCCCAGGGGTGGAGTGGGCAACACCACTGTGTTGGCGCTGGTGGTACTATCTGCCCATTGCAATACATCTGTGAGCAAAATAAAGTTAGGCGCTGCACAGATGGTGTCTGCAGATGTGGAGAAGGGTTCCCCATGGGTTAGCTTAGTGGGCCCTGAGAGTGCGGACAGAGGGATCCAACTGGAGTCAAGAAGGCGTAGAACTGGAACATGCCCCTGCTGTTGTGGGCCTGGGTCCTTGTTCTATCGCCCCAATCAGGGAAGTACATCAAGGTATTGATTGTTCTCCCCTAGCTTTAGGCTGGTAGGGGGTCATGTTGGACTTTTGCTTATGCAGGGTCATCCCCAGTCTTTTTGCCTCCTGCCTCCTATTTTTTTCTGACCTGTTGCTGTTGGCTTTTCAACTCTGAGCACTTTACCACTGCTAACCAGTGCTAAAGTGCATATGCTCTCCGTGTAAATTGTATGTAATTGGTTTATCCATGATTGGCATATTTGATTTACTAGTAAGGCCCTAGTAAAGTGCACTAGAGGTGCCCAGGGCCTGTAAATCAAATGTTACTAGTGGGCCTGCAGCACTGGTTGTGCCACCCACACAAGTAGCCCTGTAATCATGTCTCAGACCTGCCACTGCAGTGTCTGTAAGTGTATTTTTACACTGTAAATTCGACTTGGCAAGTGTATCCACTTGCCAGGCCTAAACCTTCCCTTTTCTTACATGTAAGGCACCCCTAAGGTAGGCCCTAGGTAGCCCCAAGGGCAGGGTGCAGTGTATGGATAAGGTAGGACATATAGTAATGTGGTTTATATGTCCTGACAGTGAAATACTGCCAATTTCGTTTTTCACTATTGCAAGGCCTGTCTCTCTCATAGGATAATATGGGGGCTACCTTTAAATATGATTAAAGCGTAGATTCCCCTAGAGAGTAGATGGACATGTGGAGTTTGGGGTCCCTGAACTCACAATTTAAAAATACATCTTTTAGTAAAGTTGATTTTGAGATTGTGCGTTTGAAAATGCCACTTTTAGAAAGTGAGCATTTTCTTGCTTAAACCATTTTGTGACTCTGCCTTGTTTGTGGATTCCCTGTCTGGGTCAGTTTGACAGTTGGGTTGTTTTTCACCTCACACTAGACAGGGACACAAAGGGGGCTGGGGGTAACCTGCATTTCCTGATTAGCCATCTCTGCTAGGAGGGAGGGGTGGAGTGGTCACTCTCATCTGAAAGGACTGTGCCTGCCTCTGACAATGCCGGCTCCAACCCCCTGCTGTGTGTCTGATGCCTTGCCTGGGCAAGGCAGGATTTCACAAGTAGGTGTGAGTCCCCTTTGAAGAAAGGTGACTTCAAAGACTAAAATGGGTATAAGAAGGGCACCCAAATCTACAGACTTCAGAAACACTTCTGGAACCAAGAGGAACCTCTGCCTGGAGAAGAGCTGATAGCTGAGGAAGAAGTGCTGCCCTGCCTGTGACTGTGCTTTGTGGAGCTTTCCTGCAGTGCTGATTCTGCCAGAGTAAGAGGGCAAAGACTGGACTTTGTGTGCCTTCCATCTTGTGAAGAAATCTCCAAGGGCTTGATTTAGAGCTTGCCTCCTGTTGTTTGAAGTCTCAGGGACAGCAAAGACTTCTCTCTACCAGCACCTTGAGTCTCTGGAGAGACTCCTGCTCTGACAAGTGGTGCCCTACCCAGTCCCTGGGCCCTTGAAAGGAAAGCTGGTGGAAATCCAAGGAAATCGACTTCGGACGACTTCGGACCGACTACGCTGCTGAATCCGGTAACGCCGCCTGCACCTGACGCCGTGACCTTCACTGGAACGCGACGCTCTTCGCAGGCCCGATGCCGCAGCAGCCCCGCTGAAGTCCGGGACTCCGTGGAAGTCGCAGCACCACGTCGTGACCAACGCCGCTCAAAGTGCACAGATTCAAGGTTGCGCGTCACGCCGCGATTCCCGACTTCGCGCATCGGCTTGTTTTCACTCTTCACCAAAGGTACTGTACTTGGGGGTCTACACGACTCCGTGTCCAGCGCCGCTGGTGTCGGCTTGTTGGGAACGACTCCGTCACGACGCCGTGTTAACATCTCATCGAAGCATTTTTGTTTCTAAGCGCTATTTTTGAGTTTAATCTTTAAAAATTCATAACTTGACTTGTGTATGTCAGATTTTTGTCGTTTTGGTCTTGTTTTGTTTAGATAAATATTTCCTATTCTTCTAAACTGGTGTTGTGTCATTTTGTAGTGTTTTCATTAAGTTACTGTGTGTGTTGGTACAAATACTTTACACCTAGCACTCTGAAGTTAAGCCCACTGCTCTGCCAAGCTACCAAGGGGGTAAGCAGGGGTTAGCTGAGGGTGATTCTCTTTTACCCTGACTAGAGTGAGGGTCCTTGTTTGAACAGGGGTAACCTGACTGTCAACCAAAGACCCCATTTCTCCAAGTCCGTGGCTCCTCACTAAGGTGCATAATGGGTAACCTTAGTGATGATGCGGTAGGTCATAATCTGACCTTCATTAATAGGTAAAAGTCCTTTGGCACACATGACTTGTTCTTGATCATACGGGTCTTTCTCAAGCTGGATTGATTTACAAAGAAACTAGGTGCTTGACCTCCACAAAGCAGCAGGTCCAAAAAGTGTGAGGGAGGGGTTCGGTGCTTAACAGGTAGAGTCACAAAGGAGTTCAATCACACTTTTTTATATACTTTCTTGAGGCACTGATCCTCTGAGCCCTGGTGAAAGATGCAGTGGTTTAACACACTGAATCTGCGTGTTTGGACTCTTTGAGATGACTAGGGTTTTCCATGCAAGCAAGGACATCACCAACAACATAGAAGGCCGGCAGACCTTCAGCTTGTTCTTAGATAGTAGGAAACAGACAGCCTTCAATTTCCAGTTCTGGAAAGTAAACACTAACAGTCCTAACAGAGCCTGCTGCAAAATATTGATTGCTAATTTAGGGAGATGCTCCAGTTTATATTCTCAAGCTCTGGTAGCTAGGCAGAAACAAACTCTCAATTGAATGGACAATATTTCAAGGGGTATTAGAATAGGTTACTCCAGGAGTCACATACTAGTATATTGCAAACCCTTAACTTCAAAAGGATGGCAAAAGTGTGATAAACCAATTATGTTACTATCCCCATTCAAATATAAATGTGTTTGTGTGGTATAGGCATTCCGTAGAGTTAAAGAGAAAGTGGTAATAGTTTGGTTTATGTCATTGTATCAGTGTAAACACACAGGCAGTTATGGAGGGAAATTTGGTTAGGGGAAGGGTAAGCAGGAAGTGCCAATCTAGAAAGGGTGACCATTAGAATTGGGAAAGGAAAGTGTTGGCAAAATAATAAGCCTTGTTCACACTGCGTACAAGGTATAGTTGCTGGTTAAGATCTTTAAGCTCTATGTCCCTCTGTATGTTATATGCAGTTGTGCCCTATTATAGGGATGAGAATATCACCTGCATGGTCTACAGTTGTACCCCTTGTCATGTGTGCCCAACTGCATGTATCTGTAATCCTGAATTTTGAATTTTTGGCCCCAGCCACATGCTAAACTGAATGAATGCCTAAGCTGCCTTTGACAAGAGCCTTGGACTTATCCTGGGCCTGTAGGGGCACATCAAACAAGACTTCTGTAGTGAGAGAGGACTACTGTCCCCATCACATGTTCATTTGCGTCGAGTAGTGATGCGAGTATACCATGTTTTGTATTGATTGTAGGGTTACCAAGCCTTGTTACCTGCATCACAAGATGGCAGTCTACTGGCCCACTCATTTAATTTCTTTTGCTAAATGATGAACCCCCAATCCTAGTGCTGAGATCCTGAGCACTTTGGGACATATGTGTGATAAGTGCGTTACACAGTATATGACCAAATTAGTGACCCAGGGTAGCACAAGCTTCCAGGTTCCGTTTTCAAAGTTCTGGTCTTTTTATGTACACAATGGATATGAGGTTACTTTCCTGGACAGTGGAAGTGTTATTGATAACATTCCTGGAACTGGAGTGAGGGGACCTAGAAATGGAGTGAGGAAGAGGAGACAGGCTCTCCTTAACAAATTCTATTGGAGTCTTTGATGCAGAAGGACTGATGATTAGTCTTTCTTGATATTGCTATTTAGAGGATGGTAGGAGTTGAGGATGGAACTGTAGTTTCTTTTGGCAGAGGTGAAGGATCTTTTGTACAGGTCCAGCCTTTTGTGTCTCTTCTGAGCACTAATAGATGTGGCTATGATAATCAGGTGTAGACTGGTCACACCTCTCCGTGCCTCTGTTGTTAGTGCTCCATATTGGAGACAACCGTGCTGTGAAGAGCATCTCTCTAGCTAAAGGCTAAGGCTTGAAGACAACCTGAGAAGGGCACATGAAAGGAGAACCAACCCAAACTAGTTCTGAAATTGCAGACAGAAAATACACATCACCTGTCTGCTGAAACTGTACAAGAGTTGTTTCTTTGACCCACTTATTTTTCCAATTCCACATTTACCTCTGACCAATGAAGAGGAGCTCACCAAAATATCCAGAGATCTCCTGTGTGATCAAAGATGGTGTCTTCCTGATAAGCCACCTTCCCAGCAGCAATGGCACATCACGTAGAATCTGAATGAAGAATTGATTTTTTTGTCCTGGAATGCCTGGAAAGGTCCTGTCTGATTAAGGAGGGAAGGAGCAAACCAACCCTGCAAGAGGAGCTGACTGCTAGTGTGACCTGAAGTGGCTGAACCTGGTACTGTAGTCTGTCCACCAGAAACTTTAGAAGTGCTTAACTAGCATGCTTCCAAAAGTGTATTCCTTGGTTATCCTTGCTGTCACAGATATGGCACTTACATGAGTGTGCCCGATCACGCTGCACCTTTAAAAAATGATTTAATGTTGCCCAACAGCATCTGGTTGTGTGCTTCAAGTGACTGTTGTTGGTGAAGTAGCAGCACTGATTCATCCGTGCCTGAGCAGCACCTGACACAGAAAAACTCTGTGCACTCATGGCACCTGCCCCAGAGGGATCTGAATGAACTCACCAAGACGATAGGACCAGTGCTTGTCAAGTGTGTGCGGAGAGACTACACCTCCTAGATGAAACTGCTGCATCGATGCCCCTTGTTACTATGTGCTTGATCACTTTTTGGCTGCCCGTGGTGCTGTCTCTCTGTGCACCTGATCAGAATCAACCGTCATTGCCCAAAGCATCTTGAAGCTGTTAAGTAGCTAAGCAAGACCCGGTATGTAGAAGGTGGATTGCAACTTTGCCTCATCCCAGGGAAACCCCAGCAACCGTCACCAAGGCTCACTATTTTGGAGGAAGTAGACCTGCTGCAGCTGTAAAGCCTGCCTGCTGCTAAGAACCGTTGAGCCCGGAAGAGGTATACTGTTCATAGAAAGATGGGCACTTTTGCTGCCTACTGGTCACCGCTGATCAGCTTGTGCCTGCCCAACTTCAGCAGGGCAATCGTGTGACTCGACTGTGGCCAGCTCACCTGTGATGAGCATGAATTGTGAGCAGAGGGTTGCACCAAAGCCGACCATGACCATGGGTGTCAATTTGTCAAAATACCAGGGGTAGAGAAAGTAACATCACATGTCCTTTCACCTTAATGACATCACAGGACGTGACATCATATGACCTTTGATCCTAATTTTGTTCTAAAAAACTAATGTCATATGACCTTAGCCATGATGTCATCACAAACGTCTATTTCTGATACCACTTATGCTGATTTGAACTTTGAAATTTCTGGAAATCAAATCTTACTCCTGTATTGTAGTGAGCAAGCAAAGTCAAAAAGCCAGGCCTCTGCTAACATGTTCCCTCCTCACCCAAAAATTTGTGAAAAGACTGTGGTAATATAATGCATTTTAAAGTAACATTTTCAAATAAATTTGCTGAAAGGCCATAGGCTCTGAAATGACACTCATTCAATTTTCAAATCCTTTCATGGTGTGCTAAGCCAATGAAACCTGATGCTTCCTAGGAATAGACTCAATTTTTTTCAAAATGTGCTACAGATACCACCATATGTCAAATATGTTGTCACGGATGCACCATATGCCATGGGTGCCCCCAATATTCCAGTGCCAGAATGTTTCCATTAATGGCAGCTATGTATCATATATTGTCAGACATTACCTTAGTATGTCATGGATTGACCATTTTGTCATGGTTCCCCTCCTCCCATATGTCAGGCTGTCCTACTTTTGCCAGAAATACCTCTGATGTACTAGTCCTGGTACAGTGTTTTACCATGCGTGCTCACTATTTCAAATATTACTTTGTTATTACACTAATAGTAAATAATGGAATATTATTCACTATTAGTTTAGCAAAAACTGCACAGAAAACAAGGAGTCGAGAGTCACCCCTGAGTTCCTGGCACTGATTTTGCAATCTTGAAGGCCAAGGGTTGCAAAGGCAGTGCCAGGGGTCGCAGAGGGCAAGCTAGGAGTCTCAGCTGCGACCCTTGGTGATCCCTAAATGACGTCCATGACCATGATCCAGAAAATGTGTGAGAGATTGAGCACAAATACATCCAAATTTTTCTAATGACTGAAGGGGTGGGATCACAACGCCTGCACTGATTATTCCGCCTCCCCACCCCTTGTCTCTGAGAAGGAAAGGAAAGGAGAGCGGGCCTGACTTCCTAACTCCATTAGTCTCATATCCAGTATCTGGTAAATTTGTTTTTGTGTACTTTTGTGTTTTATAGTGTATTAAAGTACTTGTCTTTACTAAAGATACAAACTGAATATTCACTTGATTGTGCATCTAGGCGTTCTTTGAGCTCTATGATTCTTTTATCCTCACACTAACCTACCTGGGAAGCCTATGTCCATCACTATCAGGGAGAATCAAATGCTAAAGTGGTTGTACTGGGCCCATTTTGTAGAACCATAGTAAGACTGACCCCAGAACAGTAGAAGCAAATGACCTCAGTCCCCACAGCAGTGACCCCTGCTTGCCGCGTGGGTCCACGAATCAGGTCTCACACCTATGCATTAATATGCAAAGCTTGTGAGGCACGGTAAAAGATCATGCAATGCGTTCTCTTTGCTCATGTACATAGTAAGAATATGTCATGTTCAAATGCCAAGCACTGTTTAGGCGCAAGCCCATGCAGGACACAGCCATAAGCTATCCCTTGTGCGTATGGCTTTTTAAAGCACCAGCGAAGTAAAGGATGATGCCAAAATTGACATAGTGATGCCATTGATGGTGTCACTCTTTGATCTGTGATATTATCTGTGAGGCGACTAGCAGGGCATGTTGGGGAGCTTTGATACTCTTACTGTGTAACTGTGAATTTCAGTACTTTTTTAGGTTTTGAACCCTAACCACATTGTTTCTCCGACTACAGTTTTATTAATGTAGTTTAGAGTCTGACTTTAGCAGATAATCATAACATGGCTTAGCAAAAGTAATTTATTTATTTATTAGCAAAAGTATATATTTGCTAAATGTACAGCTAAAAGATAAATCATTTTCCAGTATCAGACACTTAATTATGTCACTTTGGTAGAAGATGAATAATGTTCAGAAAAAAACCAATTCCTAGTACAACATGTTTTTCATGTAACATTTGCTGCCACAGCAGTGTGTTCCTTTAATTTCTATAATCTCAGAAAGAAGATTGAGTTAGGCAGGCTAGAATTCTGTTCCGCCGTGCGTGCAGATTGAACACATATTTCTGCAGCAGATGCATTAACCTATTGATCTATCTTACTTATGCAAATGAAAAGTTATGACATTCAAGCGACATTCCGACAGTTTGCATTTGCATTTATAGCTCCGTGTGATCATTAAATGAGATGTAATGACATTTATCTGAAAGCAGAAACCTCTTGTGAAAGTATGCCTGGCAATAGATCGTATTCAGCATAGAGGGTTAAATTAATGAAATTATGCCATACCACATCATCGTTGTGCCCTGGACTGTGCAACAAAGTGGATATATGGCACAGCATACGGAAGAGTAATAGATACTGTGTCACGCTTAATGAAAGTAGTCTGCAAAGCAATGTGGTAAGTACACAAAAAGTTATCTGTAAATGGGACAAAGGTAAAGTGTAGTATAGTTTTAGATCCATTGGTAAATGGTGTCTTGCATCTCATAAAGATGATTTGTTCACCTCCGGTAGGTATAGTACAGTTTTAAAAAAGTAAGCGGCATTCCAGAACTTTGGCAGGCCTTTTAACACTTTGCAAAAGAGTTTGCATGGTGCCTCATTATGTGTGATTTTCACTCGCTTGGTTATTGCTGTCCACGCCATCCCGTTGTATGCAGTGGATATTTTTACAAGTGTGTGATAGCAGCAAAGTACATTTATCATCTAGATATGCTGTAGAATAAACCAAGTATACCCACTGAATATTATAATACTCATATATTACACATTCAAATTCTCTCACCATTTCAGATATTAAGAAGAATTGAACTTAAATATTCCGCTCTCACATGCAAATAACATGTCATCAAAGCTATGTAATTGGCACAGATGCCTACAAGCTGGAAAGCCACCACAAGTCAAGTATTGAACAACTGTGCACCACAGCAGCACCAGTGCTCTAATTATTAAAATTAGTGCCAG
This sequence comes from Pleurodeles waltl, assembly GCF_031143425.1. Classification (NCBI taxonomy): domain Eukaryota; kingdom Metazoa; phylum Chordata; class Amphibia; order Caudata; family Salamandridae; genus Pleurodeles; species Pleurodeles waltl. The sequence goes on along the minus strand of NC_090437.1, from coordinate 1,080,570,807 downwards.
GGACTTCGTCAGGCAGCCACTGAAACCTGCACCACCCATTGCCTCTGCTAGCACTGCCAAAGTAAAATACACAAAATATACACGCAGACCAAAATCAGGTAAGTAAAACAGTCAGAAAGTAGTGCAAACACTGTAGAATACAATAGGATGCAATAGGCCTAGGGGCAACACAAACCATATACTAAGAAAGTGGAATACAAACCACAAATGGACCCCTAGCCTAGCGTAGTGTGTAGAGGGTCGCTGGGAGTGTAAGAAAACACTAAGGGCCAGATGTAGGTAGCCGTTTGCATGGTGCAAACTGCGAAAATCGGTACCGACTGGCAATTTGTGAATGCGACTGGCGATTTGTGAATGCGACTCGCAAATAGGAAGGGGTGTCCCATTCCTATTTGCGACTCGCATCGCAATTCAGAATTGCTTTGTGACCGCGAATGCGGTCGCAAAGCAACTCGCAGTTACCACCAGTGTCACACTGGTGGTAACTCATTCGCAAAAGGGAAGGGGACCCCTTCCCCTTTGTGAATGTTCCCCAGATTATTTTTTCAGAGCAGGCAGTGGTCCTATGGACCACTGCCTACACTGAAAAAACGAAACCAAATGGTTTCGGTATTTTTTTCACTTTGCAACTCGTTTTCCTTTAAGGAAAACGGGCTGCAAAATGAAAAAAAAAAAACAGCTTTATTTAAAAAGCAGTCACAGACATGGAGGTCTGCTGATTTCAGCAGGCCACCATCCCTGTGAGTGCAGGGAATTGCTATGGGGTCGCAAAATGCGACCCACCTCATTAATATTAATGAGGTGGGTCTTTGCGACCCCCATAGCGATTCGCAGAAGGTGTCTGAGACACCATTCTGCATATGCTTTTGCGATTCTGAAATTGCGAGTCGCACCGACTCGCAATTTCAGAATCGCAAAAGCATATCTTGCTACATCTGGCCCTAAGAGTTTTCAAGATACCCCACCCCAAGACCCTGAAAAGTGGGAGTAAGGTGCTACTACTTCCCCAGAGACACACTAAACTTGTGATAGAGGATTCTGCAAAGACCACAACAGACTGCAAAGCACTGAAGATGGATTCCTGGACCTGAGGACCTGCAAAGGAAGTGGACCAAGTCCAAGCGTCGTGAAAGTGTCCACGGGGGGCTGGAGCCCACTAAACCCCTGATGAAGGTGGAAAATGGCTGCCTCCGGATGGAAGAAGCTGAAGATTCTGAAACAACAAAATGCGCTAGGAACTTCTCCTTTGTGCAGAAGATGTCCCACGGAGTGCTGGAAGATGCAGAGTTGTTTCTTTGGAGAAAGACCACAAACAAGCCTTGCTAGTTGCAAAGGTTGTGGTTGAAGAAAAAGGGTGCTGCCCGGGCCCAGGAAGGACCAGAATGTCGCCACTTGGGAGAGGAGACAGAGGGGGCCCTCAGCAGCACAGAGAGCCCATGCACAAGAAGGCAGCACCTGCAGAAGTCCTTGAACACGGGTTCAAGAAGACTGAGCACAGCAGTCGTCTCAACACTACAAAAGAGGGTCCCACGAAGCCAGAGGTCAACTCAGGGAGTTGAACAATGCAGGACAGAGTGCTGGGGACCTGGGCTAGGCTCTGCACAAAGGATTCCTTGCAAAAGTGCACAGAAACCCTAGCAGCTGCAGTTCATACAGTGCACAGGATTACTGTCTTGAGAGGAGATGCAAGGACTTACCTCCTCCAAATTTGGACAGTTGGACCACTGGACAGTCTGGGTCGCTTGGGTCCACCACCTGTGTTCCAGGGGCCACACTCATCAGGATGAGAGGGTTCCCAGAGTACCAGTGATGCTGAAGTTTAGTGCCTGCTGGAGCAGGGGGAAGATTCCATCGACCCAAGGGAGATTTCCTTGTGGCTTCCAGTGCAGGATGAAGGCAGACACCCCCCAAAGCATGCACCACCAGGAAACAGTCAAGAAATCCGGCAGGATTAGGCGCTACAATGTCGCTGGTAGTCTTCTTGCTACTTTGTTGCAGTTTTGCAGGCATCCTGGAGCAGTTCCGCAGTCGATCCTTGGCTGAAGTCGAAGAGGGGGATGCAGAGGAACTCTGGTGAATTCTTGCAAGTCGTTATCTGAGGAAAAGCCCATTGGAGAGACCCTAAATAGCCCTCAGAGGAGGATTGGCCACCTAGTCAGGTAAGCACCTACCAGGAGGGGTCTCTGACGTCACCTGCTGGCACTGGCCACTCAGAGGTTTGCATCTTGAATCCTCTGGATTCAAGATGGCAGAGGTCTGAGACACACTGGGGGAGCTCTGGTCACTCCCCTTTCCTTTGTCCAGTTTCGCGCCAGATCAGGGAATGGGGGCTCCATGAACCGGCGTAGACTGGCTTATGCAAGTAGGGCACCATCTGTGCTCTTCAAAGGATTTCCAGAGGCTGGGGGAGGCTACTCCTCCCCAGCCCTTAACACCTATTTCCAAAGGGAGAGGGTGTAACACCCTCTCTCAGAGAAAATTCTTTGTTCTGCCTTCCTGGGACTGTGCTGCTCAGACCCCAGGAGGGAAGAACCCTGTCTGTGGGGTGGCAGCAGTGGTAGCTGCAGAGAAAACCCCAGAGAGCTGGTTTGGCAGTAACCGGGGTCCATAGTGGAGCCCTGGGGATGCATGTGATTGGCACCCCAATACCAGATTTGGCATGGGGGACAGCTCCATGATCTTAGACATGTTACATGGCCATATTCGGAGTTACCATTGTGAAGCTACATATAGGTATTGACCTATATGTAGTGCACACGTGTAATGGTGTCCCCACACTCACAAAGTCTGGCGAAATTGCCCTGAACTATGTGGGGACACCTTTGCTAGTGCAAGGGTGCCCTCACCCTTAGTAACTTTGCACCTAACCTTCACTAAGTGAGGGTTAAACATATAGGTGACTTATAAGTTACTTAAGTGCAGTGTAAAATGGCTGTGAAATAACATGTGCGTTATTTCACTCAGGCTGAAGTGGTAGTCCTGTGTAAGATTTGTCTGAGCTCCCTATGGGTGGCAAAAGGAATGCTGCAGCCCATAGGGATCTCCTGGAACCCCAATACCCTGGGTACCTAGGTACCATATACTAGGGAATTATAAGGGTGTTCCAGTGTGCCAATTAGAATTGGTTTAAATGGTCACTAGCCTATAGTGACAATTTTAAAGGCAGAGAGAGCATAAGCACTGAGGTTCTGGTTAGCAGAGCCTCAGTAATACAGTTAGGCACTACACTGGGATACACATACAGGCCACAAAGTATGAGCACTGGGGTCCAGACTAGCAGGGTCCCAGTGAGACATATAAAACACACTGACAAATACGGTTTTCACTATGAGCACAGGGGTCCTGGCTAGAAGGATCCCAGTGAGACAGTAAAAACACACTGACATATACTCACAAACAGGCCAAACATGGGGGTAACAATGCTAGAAAGAGGTTACCTTCTCACATAACCTCCCACCCAAACGAGGACAATAAGGCTAACCTTGCCCAGTTGAGTCTTTATTGTCTAAGTGGTGATAAGTGGAGAGTAGCTCTGCAATAGATTGGTTACACCCTTTATCATCCACTGTATGGCTACTTCCCTGTGGGGATGTGAACCACCCTGTTTGGAGTTTTTTTAGCTAGCCAACAATGTGAGGTTATATTCTCAGAGTTCCTATTAGTATGTTTTAGGTTAGAGCAGTGGGATTGGTCCACTGGGCCTATATCAAGTGATGAGAATGCCAGACAGGGATGCTGTCTCAATAAAGCCTTTTCTGGGCAAAAAGTTTGTCCATGTGACTGTAAGAGAGAACAGGGTTGTTGCTTGTCTTCAGTTGGTACAGGGCAGGGCTGCTGTCCTATAAGCTCCACACCAGGGCAGGGCTGCTGTCCTAAGTGTTGTGAGGTAGTGCAGGGATGCTGCACTAAAGTTTCTCTGGGAGAGTTGGAGGGATGCTACATGTTAACTAAAATGGTGCAATTTTTCACATCAGGATTAGTTATCCCACAGGGAGGTACTTTCACCTCAGGGAGTACAGCTGTAGTAGCTGATGGTTCCATTGGTACAGGTTCCACCCCAGGAGAGGTTTCTCCCACCACAGGAATGGTATCCTTAATGGCAGGGTGGGTAGGGGATACTTTGATGCCCTTTTTGCCTGTTGTTGGAGAAGGATCCTGAGATTTCAGGCCTTTTTCTCTCTTTTGCTCTTTCATTTCAGCTGAAATGAGAGGAAGCAATTCCTCAGGGATACCCAGCATGGATGCATGGGTATTAAACTCTACCTCAGCCCAACCTGAGGTCTCTAGGTCATTACCCAAGAGATAATCTACAGGTAAGCTAGGTGATACCACCACCTGCTTTGGGCCAGTAACTCCACCCCAACTAAACTGAACTATAGCTAGGGGGAGGAACTGGGTGGAGTTATGGACATCAATAATCTTGCACTGTTGTCCAATGAGGTGTTGTGCAGGAGACACTAGGTTCTCAGTTACCAAAGTAGTACTGGCACCTATGTCCCTGTAGGCCTGGGCCTCAACAGCATTTAGTAAAACTGACTGCCTGCACTTATCCATTGTAAGAGGATAAGCAGCCAGTGTGGCAAGGCCAAAGCCACCAGGTGTGACAGAAACTGTCTTGGGACTGACTACTCCAGGTTCTATTATGGCCCCAAAAGTGAACCCAACTACACCCTTATTTTGACTGTTGCCAGCAGTCCCACCACTATTACCACTACTGCTAGGGTCACTAGAGTTTGATGTATTAGTGGTGGTAGGCTCAGGGGCTTTACCTTGGCAGGACTTATCCCCTGGCCAATGGCCTTTATTTTTACACACATAGCACCAAGGCTTTTTAGTGTGTGTGGATTGTTAAGAAGAGGAAGAAGATGATTTATCCCCACCCCTGAAGAGTGTTTAGGATGTAAGGAAGGATCTTTGTTTTTACCTTTATCTCCATGCTTATCCTGAAATTTTTCACCATCTTTCTTCTTGCCATCCTTGTCACCACCTGTATGAGCTTTTCTACTCACTCTTGTTCTGACCCATTTGTCTGCCTTCTTTCCCAATTCTTGGGGAGAGGTCAGATCTGAGTCTACCAAGTACTGATTCAACAAGTCAGACACACAATTATTCAAAATATGCTCTCTCAAAATAAGATTATATAGGCTTTCATAGTCAGTCCCCTTACTGCCATGTAACCATCCCTCTAAGGCCTTCAGTGAACAGTCTACAAAGTCTGTCCAGTCTTGAGAGGACTCTTTTCTGGTATCTCCGAACTTTATCCTGTATTGTTCAATGGTTAAGCCAAATCCATCTAAGACTGCATCTTTCAAAACTTTGTAGTTGTTGGCATCACTCTCCCTGAAAGTAAGGAGCCTATCCCTATCCTTGCCAGTGAAAGATAGCTACAAGATAGCAGCCCACTGCCTTTGAGGGACCAACTGTACCATACAGGCCCTCTCAAGTGCAGCAAACCACTTGTTTATTTCATCCCCCTCCTTGTAAGGGGGACAATTTTGTGCAGGCTTCTTGAATCTGTTTTTCTTACAGGATGCCTATCAAGAACACTGCTGCTGCCACCATGGGGAACTAACCCCAACTTCTGTCTCTCCCTCTCTACATCTAGAAACTTCTTGTCTAAGGCCAACTGCTGCTGTCTCAGCTTCAGTCTGGGCTCTTCCAACCTCAGCTTTCTGAGTTCCCTGCCTAGGGTGTTATCCTCAGGGTGGGAAGCTTGGGAGTGCTCTGACACAGAGGTGATATGGGAATTGGCAGAAGTGGATCTGTCTCTAACTGACTGAACTCTAGTTACCTGGCCTTTAGGAGTGAAAGATGTTCTACTGATGTGTGACCCCCTCCCACTACCAGCTTCACTAGATGGCCTGTTAGCTGACAGGTCTTTGAAGAAACCCTCCCCAGAGTCCTCAGGGCCTTCCCCTGATTCTACCAGGGTACCCTCCTCCTCTACCTCCTGATCCTGGGATGGGCCAGACTGGTTCTAGTCACTTTCTAGGAGAAGGCTAAGGAGAAGATCTTTGGTAAGGTTCTTACCAATGCTTAATCTTTTTTCTATGCAGAGACCCCTCAAACTTTTAAAGTTTAAATTGCCATAAGCTGTCTGGACAACGTTGGGAGTGGCCTCTTCTACAGATATAGTTGCAAGAAAGAGTTTAGGATAGAGAGAAAAACATTTAGAAACTTTTAAAGAAAAGAGAAAAAAGTTTTCAAACTTTTTAGAAACTTTGTAGAATGTTTTTAGAAAGAGAGTTAAACTGTTTAGGTTAACTGTGTATATTTTTAAGTGTTTTGAATATGTTTTCCTTATGAAAAGCACCAATGACAAAGTGGTAAAGCAGTTACAAGTACTTATCCCACCGCTGCACCACGAATGTAGGAGGCTGGCCTGGCTTATAGTGGGTACCTGATGGTACTTACGCCTTGTGCCAGGTCCAGTTATCCCTTAGAAGGAGATTAGTAGTGTTCTAGCAGTTTAGGCTGATAGAGGTAGCTATAGCAGAGCAGCTTAGGCTGAACTAGGAGACATGCAAAGCCCCTACTATACCACTTATATCATATAGGTCAGTGGTTCCCAACCTTTTGACTTCTGTGGACTCCCACTTTATCGTTACTGTAGCCAGGGAACCCCCACTGAATCTTTATTGGAATACCCCCCGAGTCGTTACCGAAAACTGGGGACCTAATCATTAGTTAGTTCCTAAGCAGTTCCGGACCCTCTGAGGAGACTTGGCGGCCCCCCACGGGTCCCTGGACCACAGTTTGGGAACCACTGACATAGGTTCTATATCACAAGAAACATAATACTCAGGGTCACTAAAAATAAAGGTACTTTATTTTAGTGACAATGTGCCAAAATTATCTCAGAGGATATAGGGCTAGATGTAGCAAAGGGTTTTTCCCATTCTGTGTCAATGGGAAAATGTGTTCGTACATATGGCCCATACTCCCTTAGGAGGTAAGTAAAATACACAAAATATACACCCAGACCAAAATCAGGTAAGTAAAACAGTCAGAAAGTAGTGCAAACACTGTAGAATACATTAGGATGCAATAGCCCTAGGGGCAACACAAACCATATACTAAGAAAGTGGAATGAGAACCACAAATGGACCCCTAGGCTAGTGAAGTGTGTAGAGGGTCGCTGGGAGTGTAAGAAAACACCAAGGGTGTCCAAGATACCCAACCCCAAGACCCTGAAAAGTAGGATTAAAGTGCTACTACTTCTCCAGAAACACACTAAACTCTTGAAAGAGGATTCTGCAAAGACCACAACAGACTGCAAAGCACTGAAGACGGTTTCCTGGACCTAAGGACCTGTAAAGGAAGTGGACCAAGTCCAAGAGTTGTGAACGTGTCCAGGGGGGCAGGAGCCCACTAAACCCTGGATGAAGGTGCAAAATGGCTGCCTCCGGATGGAAGAAGCTGAAGATTCTGCAACAACGAAAGGCGCTAGGAACTTCTCCTTTGTGCAGAAGATGTCCCACTGGAGGATGCAGAGTTGTTTCTTTGGAGAAAGACCACAAACAGGCCTTGCTAGTTGCAAAGGTTGTGGTTGAAGAAAAAGGGTGCTGCCCGGCCAAGGAAGGACCAGGATGTCGCCACTTGGGAGAGGCGATAGAGAGGGTCCTCAGCAACACAGAGAGCCCACGCACAAGAAGGCAGCACCCGCAGAAGTCCTTGACCACAGGTTCAAGAAGAATGAGCACAGCAGACATCTCAACATTACACAAGAGGTTCCCACAAAGCCGGTGGTCAACTCAGGGAGTTGAGCAATGCAGGACAGAGTGCTGGGGACCTGGGCTAGGCTGTGCACGAAAGGATTCCTTGCAAAAGTGCACAGAAGCCATAGCAGCTGCAGTTCACTCTGTGCACAGGATTACTGTCTGGAGAGGGGAGACAAGGACTTACCTCCTCCAAATTTGGACAATTGAACCACTGGACAGTCTGGGTTGCTTGGGTCCACCACCTGTGTTCCAGGGGCCACGCATGTCAGGATGAGAGGTTAGCTATTGCAGAGCCGCTTAGGCTGAATAGTAACTGCAAATATGGCCATGTAACATGTCTAAGATCATGGAATTGTCCCCCCATGCCAAATCTGGTATTGGGGTGCCAATCCCATGCATCCTCGGTGCTCCACTATGGAACTCGGGTACTGCCAAACCAGCTTTCTGGGGTATTCTCTGCAGCTACCACTGCTGCCACCCCACAGACAGGGTTCTGCCCTCCTGGGGTCTGGGCAGCCCAGTCCCAGGAAGGAAGAACAAAGAATTTCCTTTGAGAGAGGGTGTTACACCCTCTCCCCTTGGAAACAGGTGTTAATGGCTGGGGAGGAGTAGCCTCCCCCAGCCTCTGGAAATGCTTTGAAGGGCACAGATGGTGCCCTCCTTGCATAAGCCAGTCTACACCGGTTCAGGGAACCCCAAGTGCCTGCTCTGGCTCAAAACTGGACAAAGGAAAGGGGAGTGACCACTCTCCTGTCCATCACCACCCCAGGGGTGGTGCCCAGAGCTCCTCCGGTGTGTCTCAGATCTCTGCCATCTTGAATCCAGAGGTGTGAGGGCACACTGAAGGCCTCTGAGTGGCCAGTGCCAGCAGGTGACATCAGAGAACCCTCCTGATTAGGTAGCCAATCCTCTGTCGACCCACAGGAGATTTCTTCGTGGCTTCCAGTGCAGGATGAAGGCAGGCAGGCCCCAAAGCATGCAACACAAGGAAACAATCGAGAAAGCCAGCAGGATTAGGCACTGCAATGTCACTGGTAGTCTTCTTGCTACTTTGTTGCAGTTTAGCAGGCGTCCTGGAGCTGTCAGCAGTGGATCCTTGGCAGAAGTCAAAGAGGGAGATGCAGAGGAACTCTGGTGAATTCTTGTAAGTCTTTATCTGAGGAAAAGCCCACAGGAGAGACCCTGAGGATTGGCTACCTAATCAGGAGGGTTCTCTGACGTCACCTGCTGGCACTGGCCACTCAGAGGCCTCCAGTGTGCCCTCACACCTCTGGATTCAAGATGGCAGAGATCTGAGACACACTGGAGGAGCTCTGGGCACCACCCCTGGGGTGGTGATGGACAGGGGAGTGGTCACTCCCCTTTCCTTTGTCCAGTTTCGAGCCAGAGCAGGGACTTGGGGTTCCCTGAACCGGTGTAGAATGGCTTATGCAAGGAGGGCACTATCTGTGCCCTTCAAAGCATTTCCAGAGGCTGGGGGAGGCTACTCCTCCCCAGCCATTAACACCTGCTTCCAAGGGGAGAGGGTGTAACACCCTCTCTCAGAGGAAATTCGTTGTTCTGCCTTCCTGGGACTGGGCTGCCCAGACCCCAGGAGGGCAGAAACCTGTCTGTGGGGTGGCAGCAGTGGTAGATGCAGAGAATACCCCAGAGAGCTGGTTTGGCAGTACCCGAGTTCCATAGTGGAGCACCGAGGATGCATGGGATTGGCATCCCAATACCAGATTTGGCATGCGGGAACAATTCCATGATCTTAGACATGTTACATGGCCATATTCGCAGTTACCATTGTGAAGCTACATATAGGTATTGACCTATATGTAGTACACGCATGTAATGGTGTCCCCACACTCACAAAGTCCAGGGAAATTGCCCTGAACTATGTGGGGGCACCTCCGCTAGTGCAAGGGTGCCCTCACACTTAGTAACTTTGCGCCTAACCTTCACTAAGTGAGGGTTAGACATATAGGTGACTTATAAGTTACTTAAGTGCAGTGTAAAATGGCTGTGAAATAACGTGTGCATTATTTCACTCAGGCTGCAGTGGCAGTCCTGTGTAAGATTTGTCCGAGCTCCCTATGGGTGGCACAAGAAATGCTGCAGCCCATAGGGATCTCCTGGAACCCCAGTACCCTGGGTACCTAGGCACCATATACAAGGGAATTCTGAGGGTGTTTCAGTGTACCAATTAGGATTGGTGAAAATGGTCACTAGACCTATAGTGACAATTTTAAAGGCAGAGAGAGCATAAGCACTGAGGTTCTGGTTAGCAGAGCCTCAGTGACAGAGTTAGGCACTACACAGGGATACACATATAGGCCACAAACTATGAGCACTGGAGTCCTGGCTAGCAGAGTCCCAGTGAGACATATAAAACACACTGACAAATAGGGTTTTCAGTATGAGCACTGGGGTCCTGGCTAGCAGGATCCCAGTGAGACAATAAAAACACACTGACATATACTTACAAACAGGCCGAAAGTTGGGGTAACAATACTAGAAAGAGGCTACCTTCTCACAGTTGTGCTCTCTCTAAGTTAGTCAGACAACACCACCATTAGGCAGACTGTATAAGTGCTGGAGTTGACAATTAAGTGCCAGTGCAGAGCACTGGAGACCACTAGCTCAAAATAAGCATAAAGCAGCATAAAGCAAACAGCAAAATCCTTCAACACATCAATACAGATTGAACTTCACAGAGATCCAGAAAAGGATCTAGTCAGCTACTTCCCGATATAATTTGTTGCTAACCAATATACTAGTTGTGTGTACTAGTAGTCATAGCTTGTGAATCTTAACGGTTCTACACATTTGAGCCTGAACCACAGCTCATTGATTAACTTTGTTTTCTTCAGTGAATATCACTAGATTTGTTTATGATTTAATTGTTTTCTATCCCTTGCTGCACACAGCCATGAGCAGGGGAAAATGTGCAGCACTGCATAGCCTTCAACGATGTGTAGTGGGTTTGGACACAGAGTCAACTGACCACAAGTGTTGACCACATGTGGTGAGCTGGCACATTGTTGAAGGCTGTGCACAGGAGGGGCTGGATGCAGGGCCTGACGTGGAGACAGGGCCTGTCAGCCAATCAGAGGCAGCCAATCTCTGATGTGCATGGCCTTCAGCCCTGTGCCAGCTCATGGCTGGTGGCCAGTGCTTAATCTGAGCCGTGGTTGCTGTTAGAGGCAACCGGTACTCATTTATGGAGACCAGCACCTATCTTTCTGCAGCAGACATTTACGAGAACAAAAGACGGAAAACTACACAAAACAGAAAAACAAAGGAAGAGAAAGACAGAAAAACCTGTCAAAAGGGAGAAAGTAGGAACATGCAAGAGTGAGATAAATGGGCAGGGAGTCACACTTAGTACTTACACACATGAAAGAAAACACTCACTGTTACAAAAATAAAGGTACTTTATTTTGGTGACACAAATACCAAAAATACCAAAGCGACTATACTCCCTCAGGAGGTAAGTAATACACAAATTATATACACTAGTTTGTAGAAATAGGCATAAAAACTGTTAGAAAACAGTGCAATTAGTGAAAATAACAATATGAAGAAATTGGGCTGGGGGAGCACAAACTCCCCAAGAAAGTGGAATGTGAAAGTCAGTCCCCCACCTAGGTAAGTGTACTGTGTAGAGGGAGCTGGGAGTACTAGAAAGGCCAAAAGGTAAGTACCACCACCCATCCCAATGACCAGGAAAATAGGAGTAAATCACTAGTCGGTTTCCCAGAACACATATAGAGAAGTAAAGAAGAATATAGCAAAATCCAGAAGAGACTGAAAGACACCAACAGTGGATTCCCGGACGAGAGGACCTGTGGAAAAAGGGGACCAAGTCCAAGAGGCACAGAAGAGTCCAGGAAGGGCAGAAGCCCCTACCCACTAGGATGAAGGTGCAAGAAGTGAACTGCTGCTGAAGACTAAGAGTCGGCACTGCACCCAAGAAGACAAAGTCGGGTTCCTGGAGGGTGCAGGTGATGTTCCATGCCGGAAGGAGGATTGCAGTCTGGTTTGCGTTGTTGGGTTTCAGTAACAAATCTTGGCACATGCAAAACTCACGGTTAGTGGAAAGTGGAGCTGCCAGGGACTTGGAAGGACCAGGTGGACTCTACCCAGGAGGGGGAGTCGGAAGGGACCCTCAGCCACACAGAGAGCCCACGGAAACCCAGTCAGTACCCACTGAATCCACAGGGACAGGAGAGTCACAGAAGAGGTCCATGCAGCATTACGAAAAAGGCTCTCACGCCGCCGGAGAACCACTTAGGGAGCTGTGCATCACAGGAAGGAGTGCTGGAGGCTGGAGCTTCAAGATGCCTGAAAATCTTGGAGAAAGGATGCCAACAAGCCTGGGAAGCTGCAAAGAGTGCAGTGCACGTGGGTACTGTCCTGCGTGGGCAGGCAAGAGATTCCCTTCACACAAGTTGGTCAGTTGGAAGAGAGGACCATTGGGACCACTTCAGTCCACCACCCATGATGCAGGATCACGCAACTAAGCAGGAGGGGGATCCACGTAGCCAGCTGTCATCGCAGTTGGTGCCTACAGAAACAGGGTAGTGACTCCTTCACTCCAATGGAGATTCGTTATTTCATCTAATGCTGGCTGAAGATGGGCTGTCCTCAGAAAATGCACGACTGGGGAAAAGTTGCAGTTGCTGGAAGGAGCCAGAGATACAATGTTGCAGAGGGCTTCTTACTTCTTTGTTGCAGCTTGTAGGGTCCTGAAGAGTCCAGATGCAGTTTTGTCGATCAGAAGACGAAGTGAAGGGTGCAGAGGATTCCTGCTGGAGACTTGCAATCCGAATCTGAGGAATCACCCAACGGAGAGACCCTAAATAGTCCTGAAAGGGGGATTTGTTAACTAGCTGAGTGACCACCTATCAGGATGGGGCTGTGACGTCACCTGCTGGAACTGGCCACTCAAATGCTCCCAGAGTTCCCTGCTAACCTTGAATCCAAGATGGCAACACCCAAGGACCCTCTGGAGGAGCTCTGAGCACCATCCCTGAGGTGCTGATTGACAGGGGAGTGGTCACTCCCCTTTTCTTTGTCCAGTTTAGTGCCAGAGCAGGGACTGGGGGTCTCTGAACTGAAGTAGACTGGTTTATACAAGGAGGGCACCAAATGTGCCCTTTAAAGCATTTCCAGTGGCTTGGGGAGGCTACCCCTCCCAAGCGTGTAACCCCTATTTCCAAAGGGAGAGGGTGTAACACCCCTCTCCCAAAGGAAATTCTTTGTTCTGCCTTCCTGAGCTCGAGCTTCTCAAGCAAAATGAGGAGAGAAACCTGACTCGGAGGTGGCAGCATGTCGGGCTGCCTAGAAACCCTCAGAAAGCAGCAAAGGCAATACTGGGGTTCCTCTATGGATCCCCCAGCGTGCATGGAATCATACAGCCAATGCTTGCAAAAGCCTCGGGTTATGATTCCCAACATGTTTGATACCAAACATGCCTATGTTCGGAGTTACCAATATGTAGCTGGGCATAGGTGGTGACCTAAGTCCAATTCATGAGTAAAATGGCATCCCCGTCCTCACGAAGTCTGGGAAAATGGGCCTGGAGTTCATGGGGGCACCTCTGCTAGTGCAGGTGTGCCCTCACACACAGGTACTTTGCACCCTGCTCTCTGGGCTGGAAGGCCTGCAATAAGAGTGACTTATAAGTAACATGGTGTAGTAAAAAGTGGCAGTGAAAGGGTGCATGCACCTTTTCACACAGGCTGCAATGGCAGTCCTGTAGAACCCTTTGCTTGGGCTTCATATGGGTGGCAAAATATATGCTGCAGCCCATAGGGATCCACTAGAACCTCTATTCCCTGGTGACCTAGGTACCCTATATTTGGGACTTCTAATGGGGCACCACTGTGCCAATTGCGGGTGAAATACTGACTTTTGGGAGAGAGAGCCTAATCGCTGGGGTCCTGGTTAGCAGTATCCCAGTGAACACAGTCAAACACACTGACATCAGGCAGAAAAAGGGGGTAACCATCCCAAGAAAGAGGGTACTTTCCTACATTCACGAGTCCAAGGAAGGGTGTGAGTTATAGTTACATTAGGGCGCAACTTGTAGTTTCCTGAGCTAAATATAAATGGTGAATTTCACTGGTTTTGTTTCAAATGGAATGCTTTAACTGTTCAAGTTTCAACCATTGAGCTGGCCCTGGATGATGTGGTCCCTTTCGAGGCTAGGTGAGGGGGGCCACATGCCCCTCCCCTTAAATTGAATCCAAGCACTGGAGATGGAGTCCTCAGGCCCTTCAGAGGCTCGTGGAGGGGGACTGCACACCCCCTTCACATAGTAAACAGTGCACCACCCATCCCGTCCCAGGCCCATCCCTGGAGTTATTAAAAAACTCTGGAGACCACTGAATTTGTTTTCAACTGACACCAGGATCTACGGGCCTCTGCTGATCCACAGGAGCAATTAAAAATAAAAAAAGCTTTCTCTGGTCCCTTTACCAGGCCAAGGGGAGTATCCTGACCATGCCCCCCTATATGTTTTTTTTACAGATTGTTGTAGGACAGGTGACTCAGTTCCCAAGTCTTAAAATGGCTGTCATCATATCTTTGTTGATGAGATGGCAGACAGTCAGATCTAACCTTGGGATCAGTTGTTTTCTGTGGAATCACTGTGGTGTAAACTATCTATATCTCTTTAACCCTAATATGTTGAAAGCTTCTGACTAGATTAACACCAAAGCACAACAAGCACACTTTCTGGACTAACATCTATCTTTCAGTCAAACTTGGTGTAATCCCAACACACATATATTTATACGTATATATGGTGTTGTTGCACCAATTGTGCTTTTTGTAATTTGGTGTAAACCCGTTCAGTAGTTAAGCATAAATTAAAGGTAAAAAATATAGATATCAGGGAATGCAAATCCTCTGCGGATATGACTGCCATGTGCAGGTATCTGACTGGCTGACAACACTTCAACAAGGAAGTAATGGCAGACCTCATAGGACTCAGTTTCAGCTGAGTCCCAGGAAAAAAGAAGTAAAAAAATAAAAAAGGCACCAGGGCAGGGAAACCCTGGCCTCTAGTGCTGGAATCCCAGAGGGACCCCGCCATGGCTTAAAAGCATTTTTTTAAACTTCAGAAAAATCTGAGGATCTGTTGATTTTCCTAACATTTAAAAAAAAAAAACGTGTGGCTTTCTGCCCTTTTCGTAAATCCCCGGGTGGGCTGAGTCCCTGGAGCATGAGAAAAAAGTTAGAAGGGCCACATGGGGACCACTTCCTGGGCTTGCCACAGCCCCAGGAACTACCACCTCCTCAAATGTGATGTGGGGGCGCTCAGACCCCCAGTAATCCCTGGGACCACCACCTCCCAGGGCTAAAATGACATAGTTAGGGGGGTCCATTTAGGACCCTCCTGTAGGTCCGGGGATGGCCACCTCCCTGGAGCAATGTTATACTATGCGCAGGGGGGCACTCCCTCCCGCCCCATAGCTCCAGGGACCACCACCTACCCAGGGCATAATGCTAATTGAATGCATGGGGATTGCACTGCTCTCCCGCAGACCCAGTGTTTTGCTTTACTGCTGACCGAGCCAAAATACACACACTGAGAGGAGTCAAAAAGAATCTCTGGAATGCACTTCTTGGTCTAAAGAAGACATTTATTATATCACTTTGCAAAACTCGTGAAGGAAGGTCAGTAAAACTGAAAGTGCACTTTTAAAATGTGCAACAATAAAGTGAGAACATGTACAAAGAATCTTTAATCTATAAACAGCAAACATATACATGCAAAGATACAAACACCTATATTGATATATATATTCATACACAATGCAAAGCAAATAATTAGTAAAAATGAATCACCGTAGGGCCTACCTGGTGCTTCATCTTTCTCCTGCCAGCAAGTCATTGACCCCAGTTAGACCGCAATGAGAAAGAGCGAAATCTACCCTCATGGGAAATAAATCAGGCAATCAACGTCTCAATCCTGATTGAGGTCTTTGAATCCCCCACTGTCAACCTGGGTCTCTTATATACCTTAAACAAGCGAGGAAGGAGATTTCTAGCAAAACCCTCCTGCTCAGTAAGAAGTATTAAAAGAAATGCTGGCTATTTTAGGTCTGTTTTGAAAGAAACAGGTTGGAGCTGGCCAGTTTCCCAAGGTGTCTCTCTTAAACCTAAACCGCTCCCTGCTGTACCATAAACATCATTCTAGTACATCCTTATGTTGCTGACTAACTGACTCCTCCACGTTATGTCCTAGCCCTTTGGTGAGAAAAGAACACGCAGACACGTAGAATAGAAAACACGTTGTCTAACACGTTTTGTCCGGGAAAATACTTGTACTTTTAACGTGGTGGTGAAGCAAAGGCTAAGCTAAACTTGTGACTGCTAATGTGACGGTGGACAGCTAAGCCAAGTGCAAAGTGGTGTGACACGGAGTCAGTGGTCAAAACACAAATATCACTACACTCCACCCTTTGACCAGTGACTCGTGTAGCCTATAGGTTTAAAATCAACTTTTTTTTGGTCTAAACATTGCAAACAAATTAGGAATACATTGTACACAGCAACAAAATGATATAATAAGAGCTAATACCACAAAAATTCCACCCAAAGCTTTGCGCAATTGTCCAAAATCAGGTAACCACTGAAACAACCAGTCCCACCATCCCTGATCCATATCCTGTTTTACCCTTTTCACTAATGTATGTAGTGTATCAATGTGGGCCTGAATAGATTTTCAGTGGTCTGAAAGGTTAAAACAACACGCCTTCAAATTCAGTACAACCATGATTATGTTTTAGCAAAACATAGTCTATAGCAGCCCTGTTTTGTAATGCAGCTTTTCTAGTACCATGCACATCTAATAAAAAATCAGATAAAGCATAATAAATAATAAAAGCGAAGCTGAATAAAGTATGTTTAAGTTAAAGTGGTTAAAGGTTAAAATCAGATTAAAGTATGGTTAATGTTTTTAACTATTAGACATGCTAAATTATTAATCACTCTAGTATTGTATACAGCTAAACCAGGCACGCCTACAATAGAAAAACTTAAGCTTAGATTCTCTGATTGGGATAATAATTGAATATCTGAAGCACAATCTTCACTTAATTGCATAGTGTCTCTAGGATAAGGAGTATGTATAGAGTTGGATTGAAACATCATGACTCCCAGGCGTGTAAAAGTACACGGGCCGCCTGTTATGTTAGCTTGAATGTAGGTAAAAGTGAGGTTTCCACATGAGAACAGCCAGCCAATTATCAACTTAACATGTTTAATGTCACTGGCAGAAGTCACTAGATGATGACAAGCCACATGATCTGTCATGTTTTTACAATGTCGGTCTTTTCGATAAAAGCACGAAACACAGTGTTCCCACTGCATGTTTTGTGAAGTTGATATTTACTTTTCTAAACTCAATTGAATGCATTTTCCAATGTCACGAGAATTTCAGGACATGTAGTAGCACACGTCACATAGTAATGTTGTATGTAATTATCTGAGTGAGAGTATCCCACTTCTCATCGGTTATTTCCTGACAGTCCCTGCAATACTCATAGGGACTGAAGTGGGTTTCCACGTCATGTTCTTGCACATCTTTATCCTGGTTAGTGGCATTGAACATTTCTAGCAAAATGCTTGTTGGTGTGGCGATCAAACATGTTGACAAAACATCCACAGTGCTTCTCATGGCACCCATGCAGAAGTCAGATCTGTTGAGCACGGTCCGCGCCAAATGAATCCAAATATTGTCATTCAGATGCAGTAATGGTGTTGCACAACGTGGTTGATCAATCAAGTTGAGGTTGGGGGTGTTATGTCTTTCTTGACCCCACATGCACACTCCCAAAAAGAGACTATACGGCACACTCACGGCAAAGACAAGCTGTAGTATGATCTGTAAAAGAAACAAGTATGATCATTCTTGCAAATAACATTTATCAGCTGGAATATGTTCCAATTTTTCCTTTCCTGGTTTTATGATCAGCAGGACATCATTGGAGCCCTTTGCTATAATTTCTGCAGGTTCTGGAGGACCATTTGTGGATTCCACTCACACTTTAGCACAGAGTTTTTGTCAGTTGAACCAAAACCTCCCTCCACAGGTACAGTAAGAAGGGCCTGGGCAGTCCCCTTTCTCACCAATCCTCCACACACTGGAATTATGACACGTTGGGCAATTCTGTCTCTGATTTGTATGAATGAATCAGCTTCTCCACTATTCAACAGAATAGCTTTGATTTCTCCTTGGTAATCTGCATCAATCACTCCCCCTAAAATCTGAATAACTTGAAGGGCCAACCCAGATCTGAGAGCAATCAATCCGAAATGCTCTGGGGGAATCTGTACTCCAACACCTGTTTCACACAGTGCTATGCCTCATGGTTTCAGTCTGTAAACTGATAAAGCATGTAAGTCAAGACCGGCAGATTCGGGTGTGGCTCTGTAAGGAGCTGAGGCTCCAGGTTTTATTTCCCAGTACGTGATGGTATTGGTGGCCACATGTGGCCAAAACCTGGAACTCCCTCCCCGTCAACCTACGTCTGACCCAGGACCTCCTGACCTTCAGGAACCAAGAACTGGCTCTTTGAGCAGTAGCACCCCCCCCCCCCCCAGCGCCTTGAGACCCTGCCGGGTGGGATGCACACTTAACAAATCACTGATTGATTGATGTGGTTGTATTTGCAAAGCTGGAGTTAACATTCGCATCAGGGGTGTTTCAGCATTTGTTAATGGTTTGTTATTCAGAATCTGGAGGGCTTCATTTAAAGGCTATTTCCAATTTTTCAAAGTTCCATCAGATAATTTTAGCAAGTGGGGTTTCAGTAAGCCATTCATTCTCTCAATCAGTCGTGAGGCTGATGGCTAATAAGGGATATGATATATCCATTCAATATTGTGCTGAGAACAATAGTCGTGCACCAATTTGCCTTTGAAATGTGACCCATTGTCACTCTGGACCGGGAGTGGTACTCCAAAGTATAACATTAAGAAGTTCAAAGTTCTTATAGTATTGTGCTGAGTAGCATGTTTGCAAGGGACAGCAATCAGGTACCCAGAGTAAGTGTCCACTACGGTATATTGACACCCGCGACTAAAATGTAATCAATTTGCCATATCTGTCTTGGTAACTTTCTTCTCCCCAATTGACCTTTGACTGTTTGCGGGACAGATCTCTGTTGTGTGTGCTGACAAATGGGGCATTGCAAAATCGCAGTTTTTATCAAATCTAGGGGAATGTGAATCTCTCTAATCTCTGCCCACCTGTAAGTGGCTTTTTCTCCCAGGTGTCCACATTTTTGGTGTGCCCATTTAGCCATGCCCACCAAGTCAGAATCCTGTATTTCCACTTCTGTCTCTGAGATTTTGGCTTTGTCATCTGCAAGGGAATTGAACCATCATTCTAATGAGTCAATGAGACAATGACCATCCACATGATACACTGTATCTGTACTTTTTTCTAACATTTCCCAAATGTCTTGCCATAACTCTTTGCCCCACACCTCCTTTGAGTGGATTAACAGTTATGTGCATGTCATGTGGGAAGCCAAGTGGCTAACCCACTGGCAGTGGACCAAGAATCAATGTAAATATGACAAGTTCCAGGCAGCTCTTGCTTTAGAGCCTGACACATAGCATACAACTCTGCATATTGGCTACTTTTCCCTTCTCCTGTGGTGGTCAACAACTTTTTTGGTAACTGGATTATATGACACCACTTTCCAATGTCTTTTGGAACCCACGTATTTGGATGAGCCATCATGCTTCCTATCCTCAGGGATACATGCTTCTCATCATCAGGGAACAAGGATTCAAATGGCGCACCCCATCTCACTGGTGACTCTTTTACCCGTGGTACCTCCTGCACCCTGTCCTCATCCTGTATAGGGGCTTGTGACACCTGTTCATGTAGGGCTGAAGTGCCTGCCTGTCCTACTCGAGCCCTGTCTTGTATGTATCATTTCTAGCATACAATACTAGCCTCTTGTGCATGTTTTATACAGTGAGATTTAGGTGAACTCATCACCCACAGTATGATTGGTATTTCAGGTCTTAGAATTACATTATGACCTAGTATCCACTAGAGCCCAATAACAGGCCAAAAGCTGTTTTTTCAAAAGGAGTATAGCACTCCCCAGAGTCAGGCATTTTTCTAGTCCAAAACCCCAGGGGCACCCTCGTCCTTCCCTGTTTTTGCCACATACTCCAATTTGCATATTGTCCCTGAACAGTCACATGTAACTCAATGTCTCCCTCCTGCACTGGCCACAAGTCTAAAGCCTGTTGAATTGCTTCCTCTGCCAAATCAAAAGCACACTGCTGCTCTTCACCCCATTCAAACTCATGTTTCGGAGGTGAGCGCGTTTCCGTGTTCACTGCCGATTTTATCTATTTAGTTCAATGGTTCCCATCATTTTGCCGCATTTTCTCATTGTTATGTTTGAATTTGAATCTGTGTCTATTGATCTTTCTACTTTTTAAAAGAAAAGAGAATTATTGCATGCTCGATTTTAGAAGATATTTAGAAGTTTTTAGAAGATATTTGGTTTTTTAAATGTGCCTTAATTTTTAGTTTGGGAAAGCACCTTCCTTACCTGGATAATACTCTCCTGAGGGAGGGATATTTTCGCCGGTGGTTCTCTGAGGCTCTGGTCCCATTCGGTGCAGGAAGTTTGGGCCTGTTAGAGCCCACTTCCTGTTTCTTGGCAGAAACCGCGGTTTGCGGTCTAGTTGATCTGCCTTCATCAAGGGGGGATAAATGACGGCTGAAACACGGCAAGCCCGTCTGCGCCCGTCCGCGCCAGAACGGGTCAGAGGGCCAGGAACCTTGCATCTTGCACTAAAAAGAACAGGTACACCATAGCGGAACTCAAGAATCTGGCGGGCCCCCGGTGCACGCAAACACTTACCCCTGACATTACTCATGCCTGGAGGTGCGCGCAGTGTAACTGGATGGCACCTATACCATTAATGGTGGGAAAGCAGAAAACTCAGGGAGTTCGGGGAGCAGGAGGAAACAATTCAGAACATGCTTTGGGTGGAGTTATAAGGGACTTTAGAGCTGTGGGCTCTTTTGCCCTTATTAATGTTAGATCCCTCCCAAAACATAAATTTGAAATTAATGAACTTATTCTCACTCTCAACATAGACTGTCTCTTCCTAACAGAAACATGGGCGAGGCCTGATTCGGACCCTGATTTTATTGAGGCAGCCCCTACCGGCTTCTCTTTCTACAGGGTTGACAGGAACACAGGCAGAGGAGGAGGCCTGGCCATTATTTGCAGGTCTGAGTTTACCTGCACTTGGAATAGTGCTAGCCACATGTCAGAGGTCTGTGAAACTATGGCCTTTAAACTCTTCCTTGACAAATCCCTGGTCTTTGAAGGCCTGCTAATTTACCGGCCCCCAGCCCCATTTCTAAGTTCCTCTCGATATGGACTTCATTATTGGAACCTTTAATCATGGCCCCTAAAGCAATCATCTTGGGAGATTTTAACATTCACTTTGATAACACGAGTGATCTCCTGGTTGTGGAATTTCTCAATCTTATGGCGGCTCTGGAATGGGTCCTAAAGAATGGGATGGCCACTCATAGAGCAGGCCATACCCTAGATTGGATTTTTACCCACCCCGAGGAAGAATTTAATCTCTCAACGACCCCGTTAGAGTGGACGGATCACGTTCTCCTGACATTTAAATTTCTGGTCAGGCAGCAGCCTGTGATACCCATTCCCCAGGAAAAACTGCTAAGATCCTGGAGAAACATTGAAGCAGAACCGCGGAAAATAGCATTAATACATAATTGGAATGATCTAAAGGTGTCCACGCTGTCACCGCTTGCTAGATTTAATCTGGGCATTACACAGGCAATGGACTCGCTAGCACCGGCGAGGGTCTTTGTTCCCCGCACCAGAAAAAAACCTAATCAACCATGGTTCTCTCAAAACCTCAAAATCTTACAGAGGAAATACCGGCAGAAGGAGCGCTGCTGGAAACTCAGCCCTCGAGAAGCCGAGAGGGTGGAGCTAAAGCTCGCACTAAATATTCACAAAGAAGCCTGTCGGGTAGCCAAATCGGACTATTTCACACGTAAAATTAGCGAGGCAGCTAACTCTTCTAGAGAGCTATTTAGAACCATCAATGTTCTCACCACTCCCTTAGGTATTCCTAAAGTAGAAAATTCCCAAGACTTCTGCAACAAAGTAGCCAAATTCTTTGAGTGTAAAATTCTTAATATCTACTCTAGCTTTAGTTTGGACAAGGAACAAGCCAACTCCCCTCCCTGGTTAGCTGTACCCCTGCACCCTGTGTTGACACTCAACGGGTTGCCAGATAAGCCACTTTTACTTTCGAGGTTTAAGATGCCATCTCAAGAGGTCATGTGTAAGCTACTTCTGGAATGTAAATCGGGTTCCCCTACGGATCCCTGCCCCCCTGCCATCCTTCAATTAGTACCAGAGCTAGCGGCATCTATGCTGGCCCCTATTATTCAGGAAGTTCTTATAACGGGTTTGTATCCTAGGGCATGGAAAGAAACTACTATTATTCCGTTAAAAAAGAAGGAAGCTGGCAAACCTGATGACCTGACGAATCTACGCCCAATAGCCCTTCTTCCCTATGCAGCCAAAATTCTGGAAAAACATCTTAATAAAGAATTGGTTGATTTCCTGTCAGCCTCAAAGGGCTTAGACAGCTCGCAACATGGTTTTCGGAAATCCCACAGCACTGAATCAGCTCTCATTGCATCATCTGACACCATTCGCAGATTGGTTGATTAGGGGCATTGGGTCTTTTTGGTTCTATTGGACCTGTCGGCAGCATTTGACACCATTGCCCCTCACATTCTGTTAGACCGTCTACATCAGGTAGGCATTAGAGACCAGGCTCTCAAGCTGATTGAATCCTTTCTATCAGATAGGTGGGCCACAGTCAGCAGCGGTGATTTTAGATCCCCAGCCTACCTCTTGCCGTGTGGGGTCCCTCAGGGCTCTTCCCTCAGCCCTACGTTGTTTAATGTGTACGTGGCACCGCTGGCAGAGCTAATTCGCTCTTTCGGCTTTATTCCTACTTCGTATGCAGACGACACTCAGATTATTATCCCTATTAACAAAGATATGGAGGAAGTGGCCATCCGCTTCAACGCCTGTATGACAGCAGTGAATAACTGGATGAAGACCAACTGGCTAAAACTTAATTGCGAAAAAACTGAGATTCTGTGCTTTGGAATTAGGAGGGAACACTGGTCTTCCATCTGGTGGCCTGAAGAGTGTGGAACTCTCCCTGTGCCACGGTCTACCTCAAGAAATTTAGGATTATTGTTTGACGATCAACTGTCATTCAAACCTCAGGTCAACCAGATAATTAAGACCTGTATGTGGACTTTGAAGAAATTAAAGAAAATATTTCCTTTTATTCCACAACCCTGCAGAACTACTGCCATTCTGGCTCTAGTCATTTCCAGATTGGATTACGGGAATGCGCTTCTGCTCAACTTGGATAAAGAATCACTGAATAAGCTACAGTTGATGCAGAACACTGCTGCTAGGCTTTTATTGAAATTGCCTCGCGGGGCCTCTGCTAAGAAGTGCCTTAGAGATCTACACTGGCTTCCGGTAGTCCAGCGGCTCTCTTTCAAGGCTCTCTGCATCACTCACAAGGCTGTCCATGGGACTGGGCCTAAGGCTCTAACCACTAAGCTGCAATGGTACAGGCCTAATAGGCTGTTGCGATCGGCCTCTGCCTATCGAATCCAAACATCCCGCACTAAGAAGGCGAAGTGGGGAGATAGAGCATTTACCATCGCGGCTGCTAAAATCTGGAACTCTTTACCATTGGACCTAAGGCAAGAACACAATTATCTAACATTCAGGAGACTGGTCAAGACTTGGCTTTTTCCGCAATAAGTCTGGGAGCCCCCTTGTTAGTCGACTCCGCCTCACCCAGTTATCGCTTCGATGCCCTCGGGCCGGAATGCGCTTTATAAATACTCAATACAATACAATACAATACAATGTTTCTTCCTTGTCACTTTGTACAGCGGGCCAGAATCTGACTCAAATGAAGGATGTGCTGTCTCCAAAACCCAATCAATCCAATAAATCTCTGTGTCTCTTGCTTAGTGCAGGGTTTGGCAAACTCGAAAATCTTTTGCTTCGCTTGCGGTAACACTTCTCTGTGTCCCTGATTCCACTGAATGCCTAGAAACTCCACATTTTGAGACGGTCCTTGTATCTTATCTGTGTTATTCATCCACCCCTTCCACCTCCCTCTCCAACTGAGGCACATACTTATACCTTTTTGCATCGCATTTGTTGCCTGTTTTTGATGCAAAAGTGACGCAAACTCACAAAATACAAATTTATTTTGTAAGTTTGCGCCGCTTTTACAATGATGCAAATGTGGCTAAAAAAAAGTGTAAATATGGGCCTGAGTATGCGCCTGTTCTTCTGTCTCACCCTGAATCATCACATCATCAATGCAATGGGTCAATTGCACACCTGGAATGACATTCATCCAGGAGCTCTGCGACCAGCCAGTGACAGATAGTGGGACTATGTATGTACCCCATTGGCAAAGATAACATACAAAACTGTCTTCCACCGTCTTAAAATGAGAATTGTTCTTGACATTCTGGCGCCACAGGTATAGAGAAGAATGCGCTGGCAATATTGATGGTGGCATACCATGTCCCTGTATGTTTCTGTATTCGTTCAATCAAAGTGATGGTGTCTGGGTCCGGCTTTGTCGTTTGCAAGGGAATTGAACCAGCGTTCTAATGAGTCAATGGGACAATGAGCATCTCAAGATACACTGTAACTGTACTTTGTTCTAACATTTCCCAAATTTCTTGCCACAACTCTATGCCCACACCTCCTTTGAGTCGATAAACTAGTTATGAGCATGCCATCCATTGGCAGTGGACCAAGAATCAGTATAAATATGACAAGTTCCAGGAAGCTCTTGCTTTAGAGCCTGATACACAGCATACAACTCTGCATATTGGCTACTTTTCCCTTCTCCTGTAGTGGTCAACAACTTTTTTGGTAACTGGATTATATGACACCACTTTCCATTGCCTTTTGGTACCCAGGTATTTGGATTAACTTTCATGCTTCCTATCCTGAGAGATACATGCTTCCTATCCTCAGGCAACAAGGATTCAAATGGCGCACCCCATCTCACTCTCTGGGTCTGCACCTGTTCTGTCTCTCCCTGAATCATCACATCATCAATGTAATGGGTCAATTGCACACCTTGAATGACAGCTACTTCATCCAGGAGCTCTGCGACCAGCCGATGACAGATAGTGGGACTGTAGATACCCCATTGGCAAAGGTAACATACAAAACTGTCTTCCACTATAGGAAAATGAGAACTGTTCTTGACATTCTGGCACCAAGGGTATAGAGAAGAACATGTTGGCAATAATGATGTTGGCATACCATGTCCCTGTATGTTGCTGTTTTCGTTCAATCAAAGTGATGGTGTCTGGGATCGTGGCTGTCAAAGGGGGTGTATGTTTATTCAGCTTGCTGTAATCAATTTTCATTCTGTACCGCCTGTCAGGTCGTTTAACCGGTCAAAAGGGATTGCTCCATTCAGTAGTACTTGGAGCTATCACACCAGCCTCAATCATGTATTTTATGGTTTCACTTATTTCATCATGCCCTCCATGCAGTACTATTTCAAATTAATTACTTTAGGTGCCAGGGGCACCTTCACTGGGGGAATTTTTAAATGACCCACTCTCATGACTGCCACTGAAATGTATCTTTTTGTTCCAAACTGATAACATCCATCATCCAGATACAAAGTGATTCCTTTCAAAATATCACTTCCCAGTATGTATTCCAAAATAGGCACAATCAACACAGTATATTCACTTTTTGCTGTTCTCCCTATTTCAATTTGTACTGTGGTTTGCACAGCGAGGGTCTGCCTTTCCCCCAACCCTGTGATGGTGTAATGCAGTCCGTTAAACTTCCTAGGGTTTCCATAAATCAAAGAGGCCTCCGCCCCGGTGTCAACTAAGGCTCAAACTTTTTGCTCATTTTTGTGTTTTCAATGTATTTCTAAATCAACATGAGGTCTGTTATCTCGACAAGCCCAACTTTGTACCAGAGCTTGGCCAGTTTCCTAGTCTGATTTAAACCTGTCAACTTTTTCCCTAGTGAGGTCTGGATATATGTTTTCATATTTGCAAGCAGGCTCGCCCCCAACCCTGTTCTCAAAAGTTAACCAGTCACTGTCGAGGTTTTCCTCCCTCTCTCATGAGGAAACATTTCTCTCCCTTTCTTTTCCTTTCTGTGATAACTGTGACTGGCTCTGTGTTTCACGCTTGTTATCTTGCTTCTTTTCGTTTCTGCTGCCTTCCTTACGATCCAAACCCCATTGACGGTACATCTCCCACAAGCTTTTGGTATCTATCCCATCAATCTGATCTTTCTTGACACCATCTTTTAGTAATGCCGTAAGCATGTCTTTCCTGGACACGCTGTTGTTATATGGGCGAACCTCAGATCTTGAAGATCTCTCTGGTTTATCCCAAATTCCTAATTCACCTAAATCTCTGACTGCCTCTAGTACATCTTTCAAAGCCTGCCCTGTCTGATTGATTAATAGTCATAATTACTTGCCTATAGGCAGGTAGAGCAAGGCAAAATATTTTGTTTCTTATTGGCTCAGTAAGCGGTCCATCTAACAATTGGTGTGCATTGCCCAAGAAAATGGAAGATTTAATTGCCTCCTCCTTAATTCTTTGCATTGCATCTCATAAGGTATACCAGGGTTTCTCATTGGGAGGCCACTCTGAGTCACTGGGGTACTTCAGATTACATCCATCAACAACTATTTGTAACAAAGTGGTCTGGTGTAGTCCTTGAAAACCCCTGAACTGTTCCTTTATTACTGGGTCAGAACTTAAAGTACAAAACCTGCGAGAGTCCCCAATGTGTAACATCATACCAGAAGCGCCAGTTAAAACACCCTCACGACCGAAGTAAGCAGGGACTGTTCTCTGTTTAAAGCGATCGATAATGTAATTCATTTCTTGCTGACTGTAATCTTCTACAGCATGTAGTGCAACTCCTGCTGGATCTTGTGGTGTGTGCTTCAATTTTCATCTAAATATTGGCTGTGCACGCACTATATTCTGCTTCTCTAGGTCCCCCTGCCCCTACCTTTTTTACTCTCCTCATCACTAGAGTTTGAGAGATCACTGCTGGCCCAAATGTTAGTATCCCAAGACAAATCGAAGCACCATTCCAAACCAGCATTAGCGATGACTAAATGAACCTTTTTCTGATTTATCTTTCCTCTACGTCTACGATATTTGTTCTGAGCTACTTTTATTGCAGCACGTTCTGCGGTGGTTTGATACGTGTCTGCCTTATCTTGCAATATCTTGCAATAATTTATTCTGACAAGACAACTTGGTTGCAGTATTTTTTAAATCAACAAGCTGCTTTTCTAACTGTTCATTCACGCTTTCTAATTGTTTACATTTTTCATGCATTTTTCTGTAGGCAGACAAAAGTATCCACCTCCGTCTGCCAAGAACTGAAAGATCATTCCCTTCAACCAGTACTTTTCTTAAGCAAGACAAAAGTCTGCTGGTTCTGCTTCATTCAAACATTCATCCCAACTCTCCAATAATCCAGCCAAATGTGAAAATTCATTAGCTAATACATCATAGGGTACCCGGCACCATCCAGTAATTTGAAAAACACCCTGTTCACACGTTTTTAGAAGTAGATGATTTAGGGGGTCATTCTAATCCCGCCGCCCGCCAAGCGGGAACCGCCAGAAGACCGTACCGCGGTCAAAAGACTGCGGCGGTCATTCTGAGTTTCCCGCTGGGCTGGCGGGCGACTGCCAGAAGGCCGCCCGCCCGCCCAGCGGGAAACCCCCTTCCACGGGGATGCCGGCTCCGAATGGAGCCGGCGGAGTGGAAAGGGTGCGACGGGTGCAGTTGCTATGCAGACACTGAAAATCTTTGTGGGGCCCTGTTAGGGGGCCCCTGCAGTGCCCATGCCATGGGCACTGCAGGGGCCCCACGACACCCGTTCCCGCCAGCCAGGTTCTGGCGGTCACAACCGCCAGAACCAGGCTGGCGGGAAGGGGGTCGGAATCCCCATGGCGGCGCTGCCTGCAGCGCCGCCATGGAGGATTCTTCAGGCCAGGGGAAAACCGGCGGCAAACCGCCGGTTTCCCTTTTCTGACCGCGGCTCTACCGCCGCGGTCAGAATTGGCCTGGATGCACCGCCAGCCTGTTGGCGGTGCATCCGCGGTCCCCGGCCCTGGCGGTCTATGACCGCCAGGGTCGGAATGACCCCCTTAGTCTTCTTGCTAAACATATTTTCACTTTTAAATGTACACTTTCAACTCATAACACCTTCTCCTTGGCCGACCTACGCCAAAGTGTTTTGCTTTACTGCTGACAGAGCCAAAATGCACACACTGAGAGGAGTCAAAAAGAATCTCTGGAATGCACTTCTTAATCTAAAGAAGACATTTATTATGTCACTTCGCAAGGCTTGTGAATGAAGGTCAGTATAACCGAAAGTGCACTTTTAAAATGTGCAACAATAAATTAGAACATGTACAAAGAATCTCAAATCTACAAACAACAAACATACATGCAAAGGTACACACACGTATATTGATAAATATATTCATACACAATGTAAAGCAAATACTTATAAAAATTCATCACCATAGGGCCTATCTGGTACTTCATCATACTTCTGCCAGCAAGTTGTTGACCCCAATTCGACTGAAACGAGAAAGAGAGAAATGGGAAATATATCAGGCATTTGATGTCTCAATCCTGATTGAGGTCTATGAATCCCCCACTGGCGACCTGGGTCTCTTATATACCTTAAACAATTGAGGATGGAGATTTCTATAAATCCCGCCTGGCTATTTTAGGTCAGTTTTGAAAGACACAGGATGGAGTTGGACAGTTTCCCAAGGTGTCTCTCCCAAACCTAAACCGTTCCCTGCTGTACCATAAACATCATTCTAGTACATCCTTATCTTGCTGACTGACTGACTTCTCCACGTTATGTCTTAGCCCTTTGGTGAGAAAAGAACACGTAGACACGTAGAATAGAAAACACATTGCATAACATGTTTTGTACACAAAAATACTCGCACTTTTAACATGGTGGTGAAGCTAAGGCTAAGCTGAATACAAAATGGAGTCTGTAACCTGTGACTGCTAATGTGACGGTGGACAGCTATGCCAAGTGCAAAGTGGTGCGATATGGAGTCAGTGGTCAAAACACAAATATCACTACACCCAGGGACCGGCACCTCCTCGGACCATAACATAAATATAGTGCAGGGGCCTCATGACCCGGGTTACAATAAAGGAGCGAATGTGGTCTATTTCGGACTCCCGAGCCCAAGGGGCTACCACCTCCCTGGGACAATCCTTTTGGAGGCAATAATGGCCCTGGTGATCACCCCCTCTCCCGCCAGGGCTGGCTCCTGCTATATCCTGGGGTGCCCACCCCCAGGACACAGCTGTTTGCTTTTGCTTGGTGGGAGCTGAGAGCAGAGTTTTCATCCCACAAGCAGGGAGCTGGTATTTAAAGTAGCTCCTTGCTTGTGGGAGCAATGCCGGTTCCCACAGGACAAGGGGAGCCAGCTAGGGCCGTGGGGGTCTTGAGGCTCCTCCCGCAGCCCTGTCACTCTCTCTCTTCCATCCCATAATGGGATGGGAATTTTCCTTCTTTAATGTCTTTTAAACTTCAAAAGTTTAAGGTTCATACTGAAAGGTAAGCTCACTCTTCTTAATTGAAAAATATGTTTTTCTTTCCAATTTGTCCTAAAATATCTCATTCTAGGTACATCAATCATCAAAGCCTAAAGAAACGTTCTATCTCTATCCCTCTCACTCTCTTTCTCTCTCTCTCTCAATTTCTCTTTTTCAATCTCTTTCTCCTACTCACACACCCACTCAGACCCTTATGCAGCCACTCAGACTCACACATCCACTCACAGTCCCACTAAGACCCTTGTGCACCCACTCACAGACCCACTCAGAAACTCACACACCCACCCACAGACCCACTCCGACTCTGACACACCCATTCACTGACCCAGTGAAACCTCATGCACCCACCCACAGACCCACACAGACACTGACGCTCCCACTAAGACACAGATGGACCCACTCTCACACACAGACAGACACTCTCTCACACCTTTTCTCACACCCAGAGAGACAGGCTAGGGCTAACTCCCAATGCGCACAGCCAACGGCCATATGCAGCGTGGGGTTGGGTGCTTCTGGGGGATGGCCACAAGGTCTTGCCACAGCCCTGGCCTTCTAGCCAACCCCTGTTGCACATGGCCGAAGGCACAAGGCTGGGTGCTTATAGTGGGTCAGCCTCAGACCCTGCTGCTAATTGCTGCCATGCACGTCTGAAGGCCATGTGTGGCAGTGGTTGGATTAACATTAATAATGAAAATTACAATATGTTAAAAAAAAATGAAATTCACAAAAAAAACAAAGGTTAATGTTGGAAAGTGGATTATTGGTAAGGGCAGGTACGTACCTACATTTAGCAATAGGCCACTACACCCACTAGGTCCAGTTGGGTCTCAATAAATTAACCCCAGGTCAGCCCTTGGTAGCTTGGCAAAGAGCAACAAGGCTAACTTAGGAGACAATGGCCCTCATTATGACATTGGCGGTGAGTGATAACGTGGCATTAAACCATCAACAGGCTGGCGGCAATTACTGTCAAATTATGACCATGGCGGTGATAACTCCAATAGACAACCAATGTACCACACCAACCGCCAGGGTGTTAAACCCACTCACCACGACACAGGGAAGAACTGTGCCGCCATGGAACCGGAACTGCAAGTCTTCCCAATGCTCATCTACGTCATGCTCCACCTGGAACTCCAACGCCGACGAAGACGACGGTGAGTACAGCTGCCTAGCACACAAGGGAGGGAGGGAGGGAGGAAAACGAGAATGACACACACATGCACGACAAACACCCGACACACACACCATGCAAACAACCAGCTGCAGACGAAAAACAATGGCACACGATACACAGCAGAATAATGCAAGGACAACAAGAATGCAGTAATGAGAATGTATTGATTGTAAATAGCTACCAAAAGAATCAATTGTACGAAAAACAGATATGTACAAATGTACACAAAGGGCCAATGCCCACTCTAAACTACTAAGGGCCCACATGGCCACAGGGCACAGTCCAAGGCCCAACTCAAATTCTGACTTCATCTGGATAGAACGCCTCAGGGCCATCAGTTTGCAAGTGGGCAGGCACATCAGGGGAGTGGGGAATGGAGGCACCTCTGCTGAATACAGGAACAAGCCCACTGGTCCTGGAGAGGGCTCCATGCCCATTCTTCTGTACTGGGGAGTGCAAGACCACAGTCTCTCAGGTGGGTGACTTGCCCACTGGTTCTGGAGGGGGCTCCATGCCCATTTCTCAGTGCTGGGGAGGGCAAGGCCACATTCTCTCAGGTGGGGAACATGCCCACTGCTTCTGGGGTGGCCCCCTTGTATAACAGTCCCTGGAGGGTGGCCTACCTATCTTCGGCTGGTGGTGATGGCTGCACTGTGTCATCTGGAGGTGAGGACTGCACTGTGTCATCAGGTGAAGGTGCCTCCTGGGCAGCCTCTGCTGGAGGCGAGGGCTGCACTGTCTCAGCAGGTGAAGATGCCTCCACGGTAGCCCCTGCAGGAGGAGTATGCTGCACTTCCTCAGCTGGTGGTTAGGGCCCCATGACCACTGGTGTTGGCAGTGGTGGTGTCACCCTGACAGCCTCTGCTGGAGGTGAGTGCTGCACTGTGTTAGCAGGTGGAGGTGCCTCCTGGGCAGCCTCTGCAGGAGGAGTAGGCTGCACTTTCTCAGCTGGCAGTGAGGGCCCCATGACCACTGCTGGTGGTGGTGTCACCCTGACAGCCTCCGCTGGAGTCAAGGGCTTCTTCCCCTTCATGGCAGGAGGCCTTGGATCCTTAACCTTCCTGGCAGGGGTTGAGGGCTTCTTCCCCTTCACGGCAGGATGTACAGGCTCCATAGCCTTCCTGGCAGAAGTCGAGGGCTTCCTCCCCTTCATGGCAGGAGGTGTGGGCTCCTTCCCCTTCATGGCAGGTTGTGTGGGATAAGTAACCTTCCTGGCTGGTGGAGTGGGATCCTTCACTGACTTGCCACCATGCCTAGGTGGTGCCACCACTGTCCGCGTGGACTGTTTGGCTGAGGTGCTGGGCTGGGTCATTGAGACCCTGCTCTTATGGGCTGGACGGAGGGGAATGGGAGGGAAGAGGTCAAGCTGGGCAAGGGAAAGCTTCTTAGGGACTGTGGGGCAGGATGAGGGAGGAGGGATGGGAGTGATGGTTGAGGGAGTGGTTGTTGGAGGTGTATGTCTCCTGAACTTGGGTGCAGGTGCATGGGCAGTGTGCTGATGCGATGTGGATGGCTGTTGGGTGTGTGAGTGCTTGTGTTTGTGTCCTTTACGGGGGGATGGACAGGGTGGGAGAGAACACAGGGGATGCGTGCATATATGTTGTGGAGGTGTCTGCTAGTGAGGTGTGTATGCTACTTGGTGTGGTGATGCTAGTGGTGGATGTTGATGCAGTGCATTCAGGTGTGAGTGTGGACGTGACTGTGATGGATGTGGAGGAGCAGGGGGAGACAGTGCCTGAATCGATCTCTGTTGGGACGCCAATCAACTGTGGATGTCCTCCAGGAATGCATTGCATTGCTGCATCTGGGATGCCAGCCCCTGGATGGCATTCACAATGGTTGACTGCCTAGCAGAGATGGATCTCAGGAGGTCAATAGCTTCCTCACTCAGGGCAGCAGGGCTCACTGGGGCAGGACCTGAGGTGTCTGGGGTGTAGGAGATGCCCACCCTCTTGGGTGAGCGGGCACAAGCAACTCACTGAGGGGCTACCGGGAGGGTAGTGCGGGTACGGGGAGGCGGCTATACCTGCAGCTGTGGTGGTCACTGAGGTGTCCGCCACCACCAGGGAGCTTCCATTGGAGGAGGTATCTGAGTCTGTGTTGTCACTTCCTGTCTCTGCCATGGTGCTCCCCTCGCCCTCCATCCCAATGGTTCCCTCAACGTCAGTGGACTCTGCCTCCAGGGTCCTGTGGGATGCAGCTCCCTCTGTCGCTGGTGCCCCTGCTCCTCCACCAGACTATGCTAATGCACACATGGACAGGATGACAGAAGAAAAAAGGGAGGGAGAGAGAAAAGAGACACTGGGTCAATTACTGCACCAACACCACAGTTGGCATACACAGCACCGGCACACAAAGGAATCATGATTGAGCCCTATGCATTGCACTGCCAATGATTTGGCTAGATCCCACGGCAAGATGAGGACCACAAACCGCCAACTGCACCCCTCCTGGGGGCCACAAAGCCCTCACTGACATGGAATGCTAACAAGCTAGGTTACCTGCATTTGCCATACACCAATTGCCCTTGAGCTACATCACGCTGCAATGTCTGGCCTGGCATTAAGGGGCACACACTAACTCACACCCACCAACCGGATCGCGTGCTACCTGCCAATTATTGTAGTAATGCACACACTCACACCCTTGTGGCTGCTGTGATGCCCTCAAGTGCCCATCCAGCTCTGGGTAGGCCATTGCCACTATGCAGGCCATCAGGGGGGTCAGGTTCCGACGGACATCTTTTCCTCGTTGGGAGGCCATCCCCAGCTGGGCCTCAGAGGTCTTCAGAGCCCAGCATCTCAGGTCCTTCCACCGTTTTGACAGTGGGTGCTCCACCTTCCATAGACCCCCAGGGCCCGCACCTCCTTGACAATGGCACGCCATAATCCCTTCTTTTGATGGGCACTGACCAGCAGAGGTAATGCAGACAGGAGGACACCATTACACATACAATCCAGCCTGTCACACATATGGCCCACTAATTCCTTTTCCGTCACCATTGGCACACACATTGGCCTGCGCACACCATGTACACCATCACATTACATCCCCCCGATGACACGATGCTTGCACACACATCTCCAAGCATCCTTTCCACATGCATTGTGCTCAAGGTGTACTCACCTGTTGGTCTGGAGGCCTATACAGCAGTCCATACTGGGGTGGGACCCTATCCACCAAACACTATACGGGCCATGGTAGGTTCCAGACACAGGTCACAGCCGCACACACACAGTGTAGGTGTTCTCCTGTTGAACAAGTGAGGAATCAGATAGAAAATGGCATTCACGTCCGCGGCGGTGTACACCGTTACCACCGGCGCTGACCCCCATTGGCCACTGTACTCCATAGAGCCCCATGTTATCCAATGAGGAATTGCATGTCGGTGCAAGACCACCTTCCGCCACAATGTCCAACGTCAGCGGAGTTACCTCACTGCCACCTGTCCCTACATACAGGACAGGCAGTCGCCATTTCATGGTGGCGGACAACGGTCATATCAACCTTAACTGCGTCATAGCCTAGATTAGCACATACTTCGCCATTCCCACTGTGCCATCACATAAATGCACTATGTACACTGAGGTTGGGGTTCTATTGTTCAAATTGTGACAGCCTACTCACTCTTGTGTCCCTTAGATACCTACCACTGTGGATGAATTGGAGGAGGAGACAAACCCCAGTGTACAGACCCCTTGTGGACTTGGCTACACTGGAGGACAGGCACATTATACTCACCTATAGACTGGACAGGGCCACAATCACAGAGCTGTGTGCCCAGTTGGAGCCTGACCTGATATCTGCTATCCGTCATCCCACTGGGATCCCCCCTCTTGTGCAAGTGCTATCAGTACTCCATTTCCTGGCAACTGGTTCTTTCCAAGTGACAGTGGGCGTGGGAGCAGGAATGTCACAGCCAATGTTCTCAATCGGCCTGGCAAGAGTTTTGTCTGCCCTTGTGAAACACATGTGCAGCTACATAGCTTTCCCACAGATGAAAGATCTGGCCACTGTGCAGGCCGGATTCTGTGCACTGGGACACAGACCCAATATTGTTGGGGTCATTGACAGAACACATATTGCGTTAGTCTCCCCCCAGAATGAACAGGTGTTCAGAGGAAGAGTTTCCACTCACTGAATGTGCAAATGGTGTGCCTGGTGGACCCTCCCACATCAATGCTAAGTATCCTGGGTCGGTACATGATGCCTTTGTTCTGAGGAATAGCAGCATCCCAAATGTGATGGCCCAACTACAGAGGCACAAGGTATGGCTAATAGGGGAGCCATGGGCCCCACCCACTGTATGTTAGTGTATGCCTTCAGGTGTCATCCCCATATCATTGTGTGAGACTAAATGTTGCCCCTCAATACTTGCAGGTGACTTTGGCTACCCAAACCTATCGTGGCTGCTGACCCCTGTGAGGAATGCCAGGACAAGCGCTAAGGAACGTTATAATGAGGCACATGGGCCAACCAGAAGGATCATTGAGAGGACCTTCGGGCTCCTGGAGGCCAGGTTCAGGTGCCTCCATCTGACAGGTGGATCCCTGTGCTACTCACCTGGGAAGGTCTGCCAGAAAGTAGTGGTATACTGCGTGTTGCACAACCTGGCCCTCAGACGGCATGTACCTTTTCTGCAGGAGGAGGAGACTCGATATGCCCCTGTGGCAGCAGTGGACCTTGAGGACAGTGAGGATGAGGAGGCAGAGGATGAGGATGAGGAGGCAGAGGATGAGGATGAGGACGACCAAACATCAGTTACACGTCAATACTTCCAATGACACACAGGTGAGACAGTGCAACTGACCATTCCTCTGACTATTGATGTTTTCTGTGTGGCTGTAGCATGATGGCATTAACTTCCATTGCATCTCAACTAACTGTCACCTATGGCTTGTCATTCTACAGATGTTGGTGAGATAACAACTGTGTACTGATGTGATGAGTACAGACAGCTATACGTCATTATTTCTATGCTCTCGCACTGTTCAGATCATTTGCACTAGATGTGACTGTAGGAAAGAATCATCTTGCCTGGCATGTTACCCCCATATTTCACTGTATATATGTTGTTTTAGTTGTATGTGTCACTGGGACCCTGCCAGCCAGGGCCCCAGTGCTCATAAGTGTGCCCTGTATGTGTTACCTGTGTTATGACTAACTGTCTCACTGAGGCTCTGCTAATCAGAACCTCAATGGTTATGCTCTCTCATTTCTTTCCAAATTGTCACTAACAGGCTAGTGACCAATTTTACCAATTTACATTGGCATACTGGAACACCCTTATAATTCCCGAGTATATGGTACTGAGGTACCCAGGGTATTGGGGTTCCAGGAGATCCCTATGGGCTGCAGCATTTCTTTTGCCACCCATAGGGAGCTCTAACAATTCTTACACAGGCCTGACACTGCAGCCTGAGTGAAATAACGTCCACGTTATTTCACAGCCATTTACCACTGCACTTAAGTAACTTATAAGTCACCTATATGTCTAACCTTTACCTGGTAAAGGTTGGGTGCTAAGTTACTTAGTGTGTGGGCACCCTAGCACTAGCGAAGGTGCTCCCACATTGTTCAGGGCAAATTCCCCGGACTTTGTGAGTGCGGGGACACCATTACATGCGTGCACTACACATAGGTCACTACCTATGTGTAGCTTCACAATGGTAACTCCGAACATGGCCATGGAACATGTCTAAGATCATGGAATTACCCCCCCCCCATGCCATCCTGGTATTGGGGAGACAATCCCATGATTCCCCGGGTCTCTAGCACAGACCCGGGTACTACCAGACTGCCTTTTCCGGGGTTTCACTGCAGCTGCTGCTGCCAACCCCTCAGACAGGTTTCTGCCCTCCTGGGGTCCAGCCAGGCTTGGCCCAGGAAGGCAGAACAAAGGACTTCCTCAGAGAGAGGGTGTTACACCCTCTCCCTTTTGAAAAATGTGTTAAGGCAGGTGAGGAGTAGCCTCCCCCAGCCTCTGGAAATGCTTTCATGGGCACAGATGGTGCCCATTTCTGCATAAGCCAGTCTACACCGGTTCAGGGATCCCCCAGCCCTGCTCTGGCGCGAAACTGGACAAAGGAAAGGGGAGTGACCACTCCCCTGACCTGCACCTCCCCCGGGAGGTGCCCAGAGCTCCTCCAGTGTGCTCCAGACCTCTGCCATCTTGGAAACAGAGGTGCTGCTGGCACACTGGACTGCTCTGAGTGGCCAGGGCCAGCAGGTGACGTCAGAGACTCCTTCTGATAGGCTCCTTCAGGTGTTGCTAGCCTATCCTCTCTCCTAGGTAGCCAAACCTCCTTTTCTGGCTATTTAGGGTCTCTGCTTTGGGGAATTCTTTAGATAACGAATGCAAGAGCTCATCAGAGTTCCTCTGCATCTCTCTCTCCACCTTCTGCCAAGGAATCGACTGCTGACCGTGCTGGAAGTCTGCAAAACTGCAACAAAGTAGCAAAGACGACTACTGCGACCTTGTAACGCTGATCCTGCCGCCTTTTCGACTGTTTTCCTGGTGGTGCATGCTGTGGGGGTAGTCTGCCTCCTCTCTGCACTAGAAGCTCTGAAGAAATCTCCCGTGGGTCGACGGAATCTTCCCCCTGCAACCGCAGGCACCAAAAAACTGCATCACCGGTCCTCTGGGTCTCCTCTCAGCACGACGAGCGAGGTCCCTTGAACTCAGCAACTCTGTCCAAGTGACTCCCACAGTCCAGTGACTCTTCAGTCCAAGTTTGGTGGAGGTAAGTCCTTGCCTGCCCATGCTAGACTGCATTGCTGGGAACCGCGTGTTTTGCAGCTACTCCGGCTCCTGTGCACTCTTCCAGGACTTCCTTTGTGCACAGCCAAGCCTGGGTCCCCGGCACTCTAACCTGCAGTGCACGACCTCCTGAGTTGTCCTCCGGCGTCGTGGGACCTTCCTTTGTGACTTCGGGTGAGCTCCGGTTCACTCCACTTTGTAGTGCCTGTTCTGGCACTTCTGCGGGTGCTGCTTGCTTCTGAGTGGACTCCTTGTCTTGCTGGCTGCCCCCTCTGTCTCCTCACGCAATTGGCGACATCCTGGTCCCTCCTGGGCCACAGCAGCATCCAAAAACCCTAACCGTGACCCTTGCAGCTAGCAAGGCTTCTTTGCGGTCTTTCTGCACGGAAACACCTCTGCACGACTCTTCACGACGTGGGACATCCATCCTCCAAAGGGGAAGTTTCTAGCCTTTGTCGTTCTTGCAGAATCCACAGCTTCTACCATCTGGTGGCAGCTTCTTTGCACCCACAGCTGGCATTTCCTGGGCATCTGCCCACTCCTGACTTGACCGTGACTTTTGGACTTGGTCCCCTTGTTCCACAGGTACTCTCGTCTGGAAATCCATTGTTGTTGCATTGCTGGTGTTGGTCTTTCTTGCAGAATTCCCCTATCACGACTTCTGTGCTCTCTGGGGAACTTAGGTGCACTTTGCACCCACTTTTCAGGGTCTTGGGGTGGGCTATTTTTCTAACCCTCACTGTTTTCTTACAGTCCCAGCGACCCTCTACAAGGTCACATAGGTTTGGGGTCCATTTCTGGTTCGCATTCCACTTCTAGAGTATATGGTTTGTGTTGCCCCTATCCCTATGTGCCTCCATTGCATTCTATTGTGACTATACATTGTTTGCACTGTTTTCTATTGCTATTACTGCATATTTTGGTATTGTGTACATATATCTTGTGTATATTTGCTATCCTCATACTGAGGGTACTCACTGAGATACTTTGGCATATTGTCATAAAAATAAAGTACCTTTATTTTTAGTATATCTGTGTATTGTGTTTTCTTATGATATTGTGCCTATGACACTAGTGGTACTGTAGGAGCTTCACTCGTCTCCTAGTTCACCCTAAGCTGCTCTGCTAAGCTACCTTTTCTATCAGCCTAAGCTGCTAGACACCCCTCTACACTAATAAGGGATACCTGGGCCTGGTGCAAGGTGTAAGTACCCCTTAGTACCCACTACAAGCCAGTCCAGCCTCCTACATTGGATGTGCAGCGGTGGGATAAGTACTTGCAACTACTTACCACTTTGTCATATTGTACTTTTCATAAGAGAAAACTATACAAAACAAGTTCAGTGTATGTACACCTAACCAAAAGGTTTTGCTTTTCCTCTCTTACTCCTTTGCTAAGTGCTGAAAAGTACCTCTAAAACTTTCAAAAAGTTCTTTAAAAGTTTTAAAAGTTTTTTTTCCCTGTTCTTTAAAAAGTTCTGAAACTTTTTCTTTCTTTTTCTGTCCCTTAAACCTTTTCTATAATGTCTGGCACAGGTCAAACTGTTGATCTGTCCAAACTTGCTCACCCTAGCTGGAAAGGAGCAAGGAGTCTCTGCATTGAAAGAGGTTTAGGGGTAGGGAAGAATCCCTCAAGAGAACTGTTAGTTAATATGCTCATTGAACAGGATAAGACCTTAGTTGGCACATCTGTAGAGAAATTAGCTGATGGTTCACACTCTGATTCTGGGAATCCGCTAGTAAGAGAGTTAGGAGGGAACCTTCCCAGCCTGCGCCCTAACAAGCCACCTAGCATGGCTGGTACTAATGTGACTTCCCATCACAGTAGGAGTGTTTCTTCTATAGGCCAGAATGTTAGAGTGCCATCTGTTAGGGACAGGTCTCCGTCTGTTCATTCACACCATTCTTCTGTGTCAAAGCATGCCCAACCCACCCTCCCTGAAGACAGAATGTTAGAAAGGGAACTCAATAGATTGAGAGTGGAAGAGTCCAGGCTGAGGCTTAAACAGCAACAGCTGGCTCTAGACAGGGAATCTTTAGACTTAGAAAAAGAAAGACAGAGGTTGGGGATAGGACCCCATGGTGGCAGCAGCAGTATTCCAAATAGTCAACCTGTAAAAGAGCATGATTCTAGGAATCTGCACAAGATAGTTCCCCCTTACAAGGAGGGGGATGACATTAACAAGTGGTTTGCTGCACTTGAGAGGGCCTGTGTTGTACAGGAGGTCCCTCAAAGGCAGTGGGCTGCTATCCTATGGCTATCTTTCAGTGGAAAGGGTAGGGATAGGCTCCTTACTGTTAAAGAAAGTGATGCCAATAATTTTACAGTTCTTAAGAATGCACTCCTTGATGGTTATGGCTTAACCACTGAACAGTACAGGATGAAGTTCAGAGAAACCAAAAAGGAGTCTTCACAAGACTGGGTAGACTTTGTTGACCATTCAGTGAAGGCCTTGGAGGGGTGGTTACATGGCAGTAAAGTTTCTGACTATGAAAGCCTATATAACTTAATCCTGAGAGAGCATATTCTTAATAATTGTGTGTCTGATTTGTTGCACCAGTACCTGGTAGACTCTGATCTGACTTCTCCCCAAGAATTGGGAAAGAAGGCAGATGGGTCAGAACAAGGGTGAACAGAAAAGTTCATACAGGGGGTGACAAGGATGGCAAGAAGAAGGATGGTAAGTCTTCTGACAAGGGTGGGGACAAATCTAAAAATGAGTCTTCATCAGGCCCACAAAAACACTCTGGTGGGGGTGGTGGGCCCAAATCCTCTTCAAATCAAAACAAGAAAATAAACCATGGTGCTATTAATGTAAAATAAAAGGCCGTTGGACAACAGATCCCAGTTGTCCAAAGAAAAGCACCAAGCCTCCCACTACCACAAGCCCTACTGCTACACCAAGTACCCCTAGTAATAGCAGTGGTGGTGGGAGCAAACCTACTAATAGCCAATCCAAGGGAGTAGCTGGGCTCACTTTTGGTAATTTAGTTGGGGTTGGTCTTGTTAGGGAGACCACAGAGGCTGTGTTAGTCTCTGAAGGTGCCATTGATTTGGCCACCTTGGTTGCTTGTCCCCTTAATATGGATAAGTACAAGCAACTGCCATTAATAAATGGTGTTGAGGTTCGGGCCTACAGGGACACAAGTGCCAGTGTTACCATGGTAATAGAGAAACTGGTTCACCCTGAACAACACCTACTTGGTCACCAGTACCAAGTGACTGATGCTCATAACAACACACTTAGCCACCCCATGGCTGTTGTAAATCTCAACGGGGGGGATGAGGGGTTTCTGGTCCAAAGAAAGTTGTGGTTGCCTCAGATTTACCTGTACACTGTCTGCTAGGGAACAATTTGGAGACATCAGCTTGGTCAGATGTGGAGTTGGAGGCTCATGCAGCAATGCTGGGCATTCCAGGGCATATTTTTGCTTTGACAAGGGCTCAGGCCAAAAAGCAAAAAGGACAGGGTGACTTGGATCCTGGAAGAATGGACCAAGTGCTCCCTAAAGCTAAGGTTAGCAAAAGTAAAACACTACCTACTATCCCTCCCTCTACAGTGGATTCAACTTCTGAGGAAGAAGAATTTCCACCCTGTGCAGAACCTACACCAGAGGAGCTGGAAGCAGACACTGCTGAGCTTTTGGGTGAAGGGGGGCCTGCCAGGGAGGAGCTGAGTGTGGCACAGCATACCTGTCCCACACTAGAGGGTCTAAGACAGCAAGCTGTCAAACAAGCAAATGGGGATGTCAGTGACTCTCACAGAGTTTACTGGGAGGACAACCTTTTGTATACTGAAGCAAGGGATCCAAAACCTGGAGCTGCCAGGAGATTGGTGATTCCTCAGGAATACAGAAAGTTCCTCCTTACTCTAGCCCACGACATTCCCTTAGCTGGACATTTGGGGCAAATGAAAACTTGGGACAGGCATGTCCCCTTGTTTCATTGGCCTAGAATGTCAGAGGACACAAACGAATTTTGTAAGTCCTGTGAAACCTGTCAAGCCAGCGGCAAAACAGGCGGCACTCCAAAGGCACCCCTTAGTCCACTGCCAGTGGTTGGGGTTCCCTTTGAAAGGGTAGGGGTTGACATAGTTGGCCCCCTTGACCCTCCTACTGCTTCAGGCAATAGGTTTATCTTGGTGGTAGTGGACCATGCCACCAGATATCGTGAAGCAATTCCTCTAAGGACCACTACAGCTCCTGCAGTGGCAAAGGCCCTCCTGGGAATCTTTTCCAGGGTGGGCTTCCCAAAAGAGGTGGTATCAGACAGGGGAAGCAATTTCATGTCTGCTTACTTAAAGGCCATGTGGAAGGAATGTGGTGTGACATACAAGTTCACCACACCCTATCATCCACAAACAAATGGACTGGTTGAGAGGTTTAATAAAACTCTCAAAGGAATGATAATGGGACTCCCTGAAAAACTCCGCAGGAGATGGGATATCCTGTTACCTTGCCTCCTTTTTGCTTACAGGGAGGTACCCCAAAAAGGAGTGGGCTTCAGCCCCTTTGAACTCCTATTTGGACACCCTGTAAGAGGTACTCTAACACTTGTGAAGGAGGGTTGGGAACAACCTTTAAAAGCTCCTAAGCAAGACATAGTGGACTATGTACTTGGCCTAAGATCTAGGATGGCTGAATACATGAAAAAGGCCAGTAAAAACCTTCAGGCCAGCCAAGAGCTCCAAAAGCAATGGCTTGACCAGAAGGCTGTTTTGGTTCAGTACCAACCAGGGCAGAAAGTGTGGGTCTTGGAGCCTGTGGCCCCAAGAGCACTCCAAGACAAATGGAGTAGACCCCACATTATTGTTGAGAAAAAGGGTGAAGTCACCTACTTGGTTGACTTGGGCACTGCCAGGAGTCCCCCTTAGGGTGCTCCATGTCAATCGCCTAAAACCCTACTATGACAGGGCTGATCTCACCCTGCTCATGGCAACAGATGAAGGACAGGAATAAGAGAGTGACCCTCTCCCTGATCTCTTCTCTTCCACAGAACAAGATGCTCTAGTGGAAGGTGTAGTTTTGGCAGATTGTCTCACTGCTGAGCAGAAAGACCACTGCATAAATCTCCTGGGTCAGTTTTCTGAACTCTTTTCTACTGTGCCAGGCACCACTTCTTGGTGTGAGCACACTATAGATACTGGAGACAGCTTGCCTGTCAAAAGTAAGATCTATAGGCAGCCTGACCATGTCAGAGTCTGCATAAAAAGGCGACATCCTGGTCCCTCCTGGGCCACAGCAGCATCCAAAAACCCTAACCGTGACCCTTGCAGCTAGCAAGGCTTGTTTGCGGTCTTTCTGCACGGAAACACCTCTGCACGACTCTTCACGATGTGGGACATCCATCCTCCAAACGGGAAGTTTCTAGCCCTTGTCGTTCTTGCAGAATCCACAGCTTCTACCATCCAGTGGTAGCTTCTTTGCACCCACAGCTGGCATTTCCTGGGCATCTGCCCACTCCCGACTTGATCGTGACTTTTGGACTTGGTCCCCTTGTTCCAGAGGTACTCTCGTCTGGAAATCCATTGTTGTTGCATTGCTGGTGTTGGTCTTTCTTGCAGAATTCCCCTATCACGACTTCTGTGCTCTCTGGGGAACTTAGGTGCACTTTGCACCCACTTTTCAGGGTCTTGGGGTGGGCTATTTTTCTAACCCTCACTGTTTTCTTACAGTCCCAGCGACCCTCTACAAGGTCACATAGGTTTGGGGTCCATTCGTGGTTCGCATTCCAGTTTTAGAGTATATGTTTGTGTTGCCCCTATCCCTATGTGCCCCCATTGTATTCTATTGTGACTATACATTGTTTGCACTGTTTTCTATTGCTATTACTGCATATTTTGGTATTGTGTACATATATCTTGTGTATATTTGCTATCCTCATACTGAGGGTACTCACTGAGATACTTTGGCATATTGTCATAAAAATAAAGTACCTTTATTTTTAGTATATCTGTGTATTGTGTTTTCTTATGATATTGTGCCTATGACACTAGTGGTACTGTAGGAGCTTCACTCGTCTCCTAGTTCAGCCTAAGCTGCTCTGCTAAGCTACCTTTTCTATCAGCCTAAGCTGCTAGACACCCCTCTACACTAATAAGGGATACCTGGGCCTTGTGCAAGGTGTAAGTACCCCTTGGTACCCACTACAAGCCAGTCCAGCCGCCTACAGTGACTGTTTCCATAAATGCACATTTTCAACGCATAAAGTACTAGAAGTCAAGTTGTGTTCAAGGGTGTTTATTGTAGTGCTATGAAATTGAGGGAAAAGTGTAATGGAATGGGGTGATAGTGGAGGAAAGTCCAGTGAAGTGTTCCAGTCTGTTTGTAGCACAGGTGCAGTGTCCAAGGGGCCACAGGAAGGGGAGGAAAGGCAGTTCAAAGTGGACAAAGTGACAGTGTGGGACACAAGGGGGACAATCAGGTGAGTCTCATTTCCTGCCGGTGGTCTTGGCAAGTGTCTCTAACATCTGTGTGGGACACAGGGAACATTTGCTGGGTGGTTCACCTTCTGCAGGGGGAGGGATACTGGTGGCCTATGGGTCCTGTGGTGGGGCCTCCTGCCCACTAGCTGCAGCGGAAGTGGAGAGCTGGTCAATGGACTAACTAGTGGTAGTGGCCGGCTGCTGTGCTGTTGCTTCCCTCATGATGTTGGCCATGTCTGCAAGCACCCCTGCTATGGAGATCAAGATGGTGTTGATGGCCTGCAAGTTCTTCCTGATCCCATGATGCTGTTCC
The DNA here is from genome assembly GCF_031143425.1 of Pleurodeles waltl. NCBI lineage: Eukaryota > Metazoa > Chordata > Amphibia > Caudata > Salamandridae > Pleurodeles > Pleurodeles waltl. The sequence goes on along the minus strand of NC_090437.1, from coordinate 1,080,526,639 downwards.
TCCTGCAACCACCTGTTCTCATGCACGTTGTCAAGCATCTGGCCCATCGTGTCCTGGGAATGTTGGTAGGCTCCCAGGATCTCGGTGAGTGCCTCCTGGAGAGTCGGTTCCATGAGCCTGTCCTCCCCCTGGCGCACGAAGGTCCTCCCAGTGTCCCTCTTTGCCTGTGTCTCTGTCCCCTGAAAGGTGTGCCCACTGCCACGGACCCCAGGTCCACTGTTGTCTTGGGGGCGAGGTGTGGTCTGGGGTCCCTGTACAGGTGGGCACACTGCTGATTGACGTGTCCTGTGGACAGCGGTTTGGGTATGCTGGGTGGGTGCTGTGGTGTTGGATACTGATGGGAGAGGCTCTGTGGTGGACTGTGAGTGGGCTGGGGTGACCGACTGTTTAGTGGTCCTTGATGGGTCAGGTTGTTGGTCCAGATCATGAAGTCCAGATTTACTGTCATCACTGGGGGCATCATCTGTTGGGGGACTGGATAGTCATGGCACCTCCTCTCTGCTGGCATTGGCTGGGGAATCTGTGGGGATGTAAGTGATGTATTACAGACCCCCCCGGGCACTGGGGACAACCACCTCCCCGGGCTACATGTTAAAACTCTATGGAGAGGATCACTCTTATGCCCCGGAGACCACCAACTCCCCGGAGCTACTTTTAAATAAATTATAGGGGGCCAAATAGGACCACCCCAGGTCCGGGACCAGCACTTCCCCGGCCAAATACTTTTTTTTTAAAGGGATGAAAGCCATGTGGATCCCATCTCCGGGGCCCAGCTGTATGTACCTGAGTTCCCAGGCACCCAGTATAGATTTATGGGGACCGCAGAGGAGCCTCAAGATCCCTATGATATAGTTATATTTATCTCAGGTAACTATAACTCGTGCCATAAGGTAGCTATAACTCACCCCCCTGCCATGCACGTTTTTTTCATCAAAGATTTTACTGCAGCTTTTACATTGATTTTATCAATGATGTTATCAAAGGTGTCATGACTTCCATAATTTGTGGGGGTTAAATAGCAGTGCATGGGGAGGGCGTGAGTTATAGTTACCTTAGGGCAGAGGTTATAGTTACTTGAAATAACTCTAAATATATCAGGACAATTTCTATGTTTTTTTAATATTTAAACTGTTAGCCTAACAATACTGTCCCTGTAACCTTTTTTTTAAAAGTGAATTTCAATGTTTTTTTAATTATATTCTCTAACTATAAGGAATACTTGGTGTAGTTTAAATTGTCTGCACAGAACATAGGGCCAGATGTAGTAAAGGTTTTTACCCATTCTGTGTCTATGGGAAAAAGTGTTCGTACATATGGCCCATACTGCCTTATTACCTTCATAAGTAAAATACCAATTGTCGATATGATCAGAAAATATTTCACAGGAACAATGTTAATCAGTATCATTCAATATCAGCAGAAAATGACAGAAAACAATGGATAACAAAGTGATAATAGACATCAGATTCAAGATGGAAGCATAATAAAGTTTCATAGAACAGACCCACATTGTGTGGTCCACAAATAGAGCCCATATGGGCACAATCAGCATGACATTTTAGCTAAAGATGATATTAAGCAAAGCTGACAGTAATTTTTCACTGTCCATGCCATGTTTCCTTTCAGGCACCGCTCCGGTACAGAACAATAATACAAAGTTGAAGCACAGTTTATACATTTGTTTAAATACACAGCACTGCATTCGTAAACAGATACTCCAAGACTATCCTAAATAGTCATTTAAATCCTTGTCTGTATTAAGCCATTTGGGGATCATGTTTCTAGATCATAACATACCACCATATTTTACAACTCATTATCAACTCACAGTTGCCACTTTTATTTACAAAATCCTGCCAATGTCGTACAGCTTTTGTAGGTCATCTCTGTTATTATGAGTTTCATTGAAGTGATGTGCAACAGATAATGGGTACCATTGTGCTTAATAGTAGCCATATATTTAAAAACATGCTTTTTTGACCTGATAGACAATATTGAAAATATACTTTTGGATACTTCAGCACATTAAAACATATATTGTATATTTTGAATGACATGTTGTATATTTCTAAGTGTACTTGGGTTTGCCAAAATGAGGTAACATATAAGTTACGTATTAATGCTATTGCAAAGAGCATTTTGTGCTTCTCCTACATTAAGGATAGCTGTGATTTTGTGATGCATATTAATAGCTTTCTATGGTAAGATGATTTTCTATTAGGGCTGTTAGATGTTTGTATCTTGATATGAATATTAATTACAAACCAGGGAATCATGGCATGCATACATTTCTTAAATGCTAGGCCATTGCATTTTTTCTCCACACATATGCCTATTGATATGATTGAATGCTGTTTAACAATATTTTTCTATTTAATAATGGAGCTAAATAGGCAAGTCTTAAGGCTTTATCAAAACCGAGGAAGTGCAGCTTATTAATTTAAGATGTGTGAGCCCTTATCAAATTAAAAATGCCCCTTAGTTAGGTCTCAACACAAGTCTCAGTCACTCTCTGCTTAACCCCTGGAAGCTACGGCACAAGTAGCAGGAAATTCCACAAAGAACTGTGCATGAGGTCCAAGCAGTACCAACAATTTCAAAGTCAGGAAAACAACTTAATAAAATTCCCACGCCACTTTCTGTAAAAGGAAAAAAATGAGTTGGGAAAATGACCTCAAAATAATTAAAATCACATGAGGAGAACTATAAAGATGATGTTTTTAAGATTTAAGGAAAACTAAAGTATCATTGGGAAGTTTTAATTAGAGGTGGACCAGGACCTAGGTATGATTTCTGGGCAAACATGACAGAGCTTCTTCATAGACAAAGTCTTCTGGAGAGACAAGATCTAAGGATGAAGCTAATGAGTGTCCCATAGCTATCCGACTGACAATGTTAGTTTTGGTGCCATGATTAAGGTAAAGCTAGATATTTGTAGCCACCTATTTTGCTTTACCGTTGACATAGATTGGCCACCTTGCTATGGTCCAGGGTTTCCTATTTGTGTAAAACCACAATTTTGGTTCTCAAAATCTTCTAGCAGGACAAGCTTAGAAGCTGGGATGCTGTGGCCAGACAGAGCTACACGATGCTGGATGCCTTTACTGCGAGGTCCAGATGAACCTGTTTTCAGTGTGACAAAAAACTTGGAATGGGATAAACCTGGTTTTCTTGCCCGCATAGGGTGAACATTCCTGGGCAAGACTCTGAAGGTGAAAAATATAATTAATTCCCACTTTTCTCCAACTACTCTAAATATTATTTCTGGTAATGTTTGTAGCTCGCAGGTCCAGAATTTGTTTTATTTGATAGAACATTCTGCACTCTAGTGGCAGAATGTTTTATTAGCCTTAGAACCCCCGTAGCGGGCTCTTCCGGCCATTAAAGGCCCAATGGCCGGTAGAGCCCGCTACGGCGGGCTCTAAGGCTATATTAGCTCACTAGTAGCTGCCACTGCCAGTGCTTTCTCCTCAATTAGGTGTGAAAACTGCTCCCAGAAGAGAAACAAAGGCTGGGGCCTTTAGTCAGGAAGACATGTATGCTAAGAAAGTGGCTCATTCTCTCCCAGAAAGAGCATTTGGGTGGTTGAATTTACTTGGAAGAGATAAGTGTGAAACCTGCCCATTTATAGTTTACTGTAAACTGACAAACTGGCGAAGAGAGGTGATCCTAGGGTACAAACTAGTCTGAAGTGGTTCAGAATTAGCTTATTGCACAGTTCTGTAGATACACCCCTGGTTAGGCCACCAGCCTCATCCAAGGGCAGAAGAGTTCCACCATATTGGAGTTTCCTAAAATAGTACACTGTGGGGTAGTTTACAACAAGGCCAACAGGATGTGCAAAATAGAGAGGGAAGGGTTACCCTTGAGAACAGTGTACCCATTGGTAATGGCGTGCCGAGGAGTCACCACCACCCATTAGCTAGTGAATTGTTCAACCATGCCTTCTCACCCCCAGCTCCTCAGAACACATCCAGACCCGAGAAAGATCAAGGGAGGACTGTTCCTCTTCCCTGGACCTTTGTGGAGGCCTGAAAGGCTGCACCTGCTTCTACTTGTACTTAGAATGGCAATTATAGTATCATTCGTTTTGTAATGGTTCCCTCCAATAAAAGAGGCCAGGACATATTCTCATATTTTTATGACAGTCTTTTTCTCTTCTGAGCCATGGGTGATGGTGCCTCTCTGGTGAAGGGAACAGAGTATGGTTCCTCAATGGCCAGCCGAGCGAGCTACACTGCCCCTGACATGGTTACCTGGTGGTGCTGGTTGCATTGCTGGGCGGGGTATGAGAACAGGTCTTTGTATTGCACATTCATATTCACGCAAGAGAGCAATGTGAGCATTCAGAGGTTTGGAAAAGGGGTGCTGAAGTAGGAGCTTAGAGCACGGAAGAAGGAAGCTCCTGGAACACCAAAATGGCCTCGATGCTATCTCTGGGAACGGCAATAGTTGCGGAATGGATTTTGCTGCTTATGGGAATAGGCAGTATTGCACTTTCCTTCGGCAATGCAAAGATTTTTGCCGGATTAATCTATTGTATTCTGTGCCTTCATATTTTCATACAGTCAAATACATTGGCCATGTGGGACTTCTGCACCACTATGCCAAATATGTTACGAACATTGGCAGAGCTAATTGGTCTGGCCTAGACAAGCCTGCTGTTTTTTAACTTAGTTTTGTTGCAAACAAATTCAATTGCTATTACAAGTGTAAATATAATTACAAATGAAAATGTTAACGTCTACAGGTGTGATGCATACATTTGGGAAAAATATGGAAATAATTACTGCTTAAAAAAAAAAAAACAGAAGTAAAAACAGCGTTTGCCTAAGCCCCGACAATGAAATGCTCATCTTTTTAGGCAGATGTGAACATGTTCACGTGCAAGGTACCATCAATCGCAGCGAAGAGAGCCAATGGCTGAAGTGGGCTAATCAATTATGGGCTTGTGTGGGAGGAAGCAAATTGTGAATGACAGCTGGACAGACAAACATATTTAAAAGGGTTGGCTTAAAGCCCCTCTATGCCTATATGTACATATGTATTTTCATAATGAATCTTTTGAACAACATGAGGCTGGTGCGACAGCTAATACTGTCTCTTAGGTCAGACTTAAAAATAATGTACACACAGAATAATATAGCAGACGCATCACTACATACAAATCATTTTAAGGAGGCTTATCTTCTTTTACGACAAGGGGATAGTTTTGCACAAGGAATATTTCATGAGAAAAGATAAAGTTCGTCTAAACAAGGATTCTGAATTAAAAATTCAATTAAAGATTAGTGTGACTGGATAGAGCTATTTAAGGTTCTCTACTGAACAGAGATAAAACCCAAGCTTTTCTGGTCAAATAACATGTCTTGGATCAAAAACAGTTGACAATAAAAGTAAAACGTAGAAGTTAGAAATTGTATGAAAAGAAAATATCCTAGCACCCTGCCAATGGATGCCAATTAACTGGACTGTAATTTCGGTATGCCCATAATGCAACGGGGCATCTCTGTAATAAGGTAGTGAAAGACTGGCAGCAGAGTTCAGAAATTCTCGACTGTACCTGCCTCTGAGGAAAGAAACTGCTTTTTATGGCCTTCCTGCCTGAAAGCCTGAGTCACTTTAAAATATTCTTCATAAAGGCAGAGGGCAGGTGTTTTCGAGTGCGCAGCAGGATGGCGGCCAGTGGTAGATTCGTATTTAGTTTGCTGAAGTAGATTAATCTCCACATTCCTTCTAGCGCTGCTTCTACAGCTTTAGCAGAGTCAGCTCCATTTCTTTAAGTGGCCTGATTCTGTAATCCTATTATTACTATTATGAAAATGGCTTTCTGCAACCATTTTGTGACATCAATGGAAAAGCGCCGCACAGAAAATGCATTAGCTCGCAGAGGTCTCTGTTAGGAATATTTGCATCAATATACAGTGAATTAATCATTGCCACATTTGAATAATACAGCCACGTGTTCACATTCTAAATGTGTCGGTAGATATGGTTCATTTCTTTTTATATTGTCTTTTTTCATGTGTGAATTGTACTCTGAGAGATGCAGATTTTTCAGTTATGTGCCTGTAAGGAATGCATAGCCATTCACTTTGCTGCTTTTTTGTTGCAAAATAGCTTTTTATGGTTTGCCTAGGGTTATGAGAAACGCTTGCTATCGGCTATGAGCAAGAAAAGATGATCAAGAAGAAAGCCGTAAGTCTGTGATGTTAGGTAATCAATTTTACTTTTAGGTAGCATAAAACTGTGCTTAACTCCTATTGCCTTCCGGTGGCATGTTAAGTCATTATTAGATTTCAGCTACACATAAGGGACGTTGATTCGAGAACAGTTTGGAAATATACCATGTCTTTAACATAATGTGTATAGGCTCACTGTCTCATTTGCCTCTAATAGCGTGGAATAATAGATGCCTAGGGCGGGCAGCGATTCAAACATTGATATTAACACACTTATGACATCAGCACTGCCTTCCCATCAGCTGCGTCTAGCCATAGAGATATCCAGACCTTCTTCTAATACCAATCCAGGTCTGTCATCTGCCATTTCTCTTAACCAACATTTGTTATAGAATACTTTAACTTGTTCATTATTACATTTATTAAAAACATAGATTTCTTTGATCAGGGAACTAAGGCTTTATTGAGACCACCTGCTGCCAAGATGTGGGAGCCACCATTGTCTCCCTGTACTCATTACTTTACTGCTGTTAGTCTGAAGCTTTGCAGTGACCAGCCTTAGACAACGAACACAAAAACATGTATTTGGTCATTTAAACTCGTTCAATGTTACTTGCAATTCATTTTCAGTTCTGACTTAATTATCTATTTATTTACTAGCACATAAATGCCTTTCTCTGCATGGTCACGTCAGATTTACAGCCCTATTTTTGATTGTACTAAGATTCTGTTCTTCAGTGGCACAGTGTCTGTGCTTTGGCTCTTAAATAGTATTTGTAAAATTGGATTCACCCATTTGTTCTATTTAATTTCCTTTCAGGCCATAGTAGATGGCATAAAAAATGCACTCATTGCCTGGGAGCTAAAGATGATATGTTGACTTCTGCGTGTGCTTATACTACCCTCATATATGACAGCAGTATATCGCTGCCAAGAGTGCCACTGTGTTCTGGTTTGAGACTGGCATCTCTGCCGTCTGGGCACCCGAGAACCATGGTACCTTGCATGCTTCCGTGGTGTTAGGAAAGGCAGCATGAAGCCCCGAGCTGCGAGTGTCACTCGCTTGGAGCTACTTTGTTTCTTGCTTCTGGGCTGTTAGCTGCTGCGCATTGTTCCTCCAGCAACAACTGGCAATCATCCGCATGAGGGTTTACAGCTACCTTTAACGCTGCCCCGAAGCAAGCCTGTTTAAGGTTTTCGTGCCTGTTTCTTTCCCTTGTTCACCATGGCTGTTTCTCCCTTGAATCCTTTCTGATGTCCACATCCCTTTTTGTTTCCTGTTATGGGGTTCCCTGCTATCATTTCCTTTTCCAGTTCAGTCTCGGGGTGTCACAAGAAAGCTGCTTTCCTTTGTTTGCTTTCTCACTCCCACAATTTACTGATCCTGACTTCTCGCACCTGAAGAATTCCACTGTCAGATTCTGGATTCCTGTTTTTTGTGAATCCTTTGAAGTATTTATCCAGCAAGGAGGTATTTTACACCTTTCTGTTTCCTCCTGTAGGTGGCAGCTTCTTGAGGAAACTTGTTTACCATATATTCTAGTATGTGGTGACATTGTGGCTTTCAGAACCGGTCACGTGAGCAAAGAACAGTGGAAGGTCTGAACACAGATTACAGTCATGCCTAAAGTGTATGTTGGAAGTCAGTAAGGCATGGTCCATTACACATAAGCCAGTAGCACAGAGTATTTTTTAAAAGTGTGCTCTCATAGTGTCCGAAGGTCTAAAAGCGATTTCACTGTGTAGGCCATCTACATGTTCCATTAGACAGGCCTAGGTGTGATTAAATAATTACATTTCATATGTCCACCTGGGAAAATACGAGTCTTTCAAAGTAATTTTTATGTACATTTCCAAAATCTGATTTAACAATGATACTTTATGAAAGTGAATTTTAGGCTGCTTGAGACAGAACTGGCTTATACTCTGTTGTACCTCTTTTCACACCTCCAAAGCTAGGTTACAGAACCTTGGTTCCAAGGTAATGGCCTGCCTCTGAGTCCAGGAAAAACAGTTAGTGTTAACTCCTAGCCACTTAGCAGAATTTAGTTTTCTGACCCTCGACAGGGGCAGTTGGCAGAACAAAGGATAACCTTACTACTCCATCTTTCGACTTAGAAATGCCAGAAAGGGCTTCTCCTAATAATTGACATCTATGGATATCTATCCTAGTCTTTGGAAGTGCAGCCCTTTGCTGAACAGAACAATATCTTTAGATCCTATTTGTGTTCATAATAGTTACTTTGCGTCTCATATTTTGCACATTTATGAATCTTTTGAAGAAATACATCATGGAGAGTTTCTTAACTTTTTTGCAATTATTATTGAATAAATTGATAGTTGGAAAACCAGTGAGTGCTAATGGGGGTTCCTTTGGGAGCATTGGTAATGGATTTACAACGTGAACGCTACCTTTCACAAAAAAGCACCCGTTCAGTGCAAGAGTTCGGCAACCTGAGGAGGCATTGGTGATGGAGTGTTAAAATAAGGCAATCCAGAACCACAGTAGCCAGGAAGGGAGAATTGCAACTGGTGACACTAAGTCAACATTACTATAATGGATATGCACTCGTTACAAAACCTGTGCTTGCTGATGTGAGAGATCTGATATTGCATTGACGGCATGAACAAGGGGAACAAAGGTCAATTTATATTAGAACATTGGAATGCTGGGGGCTCCATTGAAAACAATGGAGTGCTGCGGGCTTTTCCTGGCTGGTAAAAGCCCGCAGCGCCAACATTCCAATGTTCGCTTTGTTCACAGCAACAGCTGTGAACAAAGCCTCACGGAGCCCAAGGGGATTTTAATCCCCTCGGGCTCTGTGATAAATTTTTTTTTAATAGAGCATTCTGCCCTGAGTGGCAGAATGTTCTAATAGCCTTAGAACCCGCCGTAGCGGGCTCTACCGGCTATTAAAGTCCCTCTCCCTTGTTAAATGCCCTCGCCTTCGGCTCGGGCATTTAACGTGGGAGCGGGCCTTTAATAGCCGGTAGAGCCCGCTACGGCGGGTTCTAAGGCTATATTAAAGTAGAACAGCTCTCATAGTGTTAAAATGTTTAACTTACCAACCGCATGCTTTGGATACTATGCAGCCTGTGGCCTGTTTGAACTTTGGGGATAATATCTACTGAAGATGTGAAAATGCCCACGGGTGCAGTAAAAAGAAGGAACTATGTTTTTTTCAATTGTGTGAAGATGGCAACAAATTGATTAAAGGACTCAATGTGAACAAACAGTCCTTTTTCACTGATAGAGGTGTATGGACCAATAGGAGCAGCTGAAAGATATTTAAAATTAAATCACAATATGAGACCTTTTTAATTGCAAACCAGCATTGAGAAAGCCAGTTCCTGATGGAACGCGTCTGCCTGAGTTTGAATAAATTGATATTTGAGAAAACTGTGAGTACTAGTAGAAGTTCCTTTGGGAGCATTGGTGATGGATATATAAATATATATATTCACTTAAATACCATGGTTACAGGGACATTATAATTAGGCTCACATTTTAAATGCATAAAACCATAGAAATTCACTAGTTATAGTTAGAGTTATATATTTGTGGCGTCTGACGGAAATATTGACCCTCTCTTCTGCATAGACACTATGGGGTAATTATCTTCTTGGGCACCGGGAGCAGGGTCCCTCAAACACAAAAACATATGCATATGCTGAGGAGAATAGACCTCGTGTGGGACAGCCATGTGACTTTGAAGGAAATATCATCCCTCTTTCCTGCATAGACATTACAGAACCATGTAGTATGGAATAGGTCACCAAGTGTCGGCTTTTATATAGTTTCTGTTGTGGTGCAATTGTGCTTCCCCGCAGTATGTTTGGAAGTGGAAAATGAACCTCTCGGCCAGGTACTGTATTAAACTTCCTGACCGACCGAGCAGCAAACTTCAACTCCTGGCAATGCTCCAGTGGCTCAGATTGGTGACTCAGTTGCAGTGTGTCCTGGTTTCAGCGTGGTGTCTCACCAAGTCATGCAGCGGACTTCATCTCCCAACCTGCTTTTGAGTGCGCATTTTGATGGAACACTCAATAAGTCATTCATTCACAACTGACTGCAATAATTGTACTTTGATTTCATTTAAATAGCGGGCCCCCACAGAGTTTGGTCCACATTTTAGCAATGCAAGTGGTCGAAATAGGACTCATGAGCACACAGGGTAATTAAAACATCGGATGTGGATAGATTTTCACTGAGTAGCGTCTAATGAGCTACTGTGGTTTTTCGTGGTTTTAGACCTCTGTGCTATGTCGGGTGTTACCACCTATTCTATTACCACGGGGTGTTGTCTCTTACTATGAGGGAAATGTGAAAGTTTGGCAACCCACTGGGGTCTTAGTTTAGGATTGGCAAGCGTGTGGTGTTATTATCTGAGTCAGAAGTTTGTAGTGTATGTGTGGGAGTATCTACATACCAGATTCTCTCATTTTGTGATGTTGACCCAGGGCCCTAACTTTCATGTAATATGAACCATGGGCTATACTCAGTACCACAAAGGGCATTTTTCTCTTGCGGCACTGCTGTAATGCATAATAGAGTGTACTATGGACTGGGCCCACCCTTACAAGGAAATTGGAACGTTGATTTCCCAATTGTTGAATGAACATGACTACCATGTGGGATCGCATGAATTACCATTATTAACAGATCCGGTAATTTGTTGTCCATTTGTGGCCTGTCCTTGTATTGTGTTTTGTTCTCTTTCTCTTAAGTGTGACTACAAAACGCACTCCCCCTTTCCCTGACAAGGAAGCTTTTAGTCCCGAAATATAGGGTAAGGGTTACTATTCTTAAAAAATGTTATGTTATAATTAAGGATACTAAATGTAGTAGTAGGAGAGATAATGCCCCCTTTTTTAAAGGAATTCAAATGATATTGTACCAAGATAAAAAGAGGGGATTTTCTGCATGATGTAGGTCACTTATCATTACAGTTTTCCGTGAAGTGTGCAGTGTCATGTGTGATCAATGAGTTGTGTTGAAGGCAGTTTTATTATTAAAAGGGATGGCTATGCCAATTTGGCCCTTGTTTTCCATGTTCCTTCAGGTGGAATGTACTCCTAATAGTATCAGAGATAGGATATGCTGCATGAGGTTTCCTTCCATTCTAGCTTGTGGGAATAATAATTAGTTCAGGTGGCAAGGAGAACTGGGGATCCATGGTGCTGATGCATGTCCGAGACCCGTTAGGGCAGTTACAAATGGGCAGAAGCATGCTGGCCTTCTGATAGGTGACTCAAAACATAATGGTCGCAATATCTCCTCTTTCTGTTTTTAATAACACCTGTGATCCCCACTAATAAAGGTGAAAGGCTGAAGTAGCACAAGGTATGTTTTGTGTAGTTGTCTGGATCCCTGTTTTTATTCAGTAGGTATTTTTTTAGAACTCCCTCCTGCTCTAAGTTATCAGGTGGTTGAGTCCGCGCTGGTGGCACTGTCCTACCAGGGTGGGGAGAAGAAGCTGATGATGATGCATTATACTATGAGGTGTGTGAGACTTCCTCTTCCACAAAAGGAATGATCCCCATGTAGCCAAGAAAGGCAGAAGTGATCCTCAATAAGAGGTTTCTGAGAAAAGAAAAGAGTTTTTGGGTTTCTCCATTATAGCAGTCACATTTGATTGTGTGTGGTCTTAGGTGTAAGGGGTTATGTGACTGCTCTTTATCGTCCCCTTCCTCTCTACCTTTTGATGTGTTTGAAGAAAAAAAAACCTTAACCACTTGGCCAGAGGTTACACCTTACTATGCAGTGTCCAGACTTAGCTATAACATTCAACCCAGAGGTTTTAAGGGGGAAAAGACTTGAATGCTCCATCACTAGGAATGTTTAACAGTGAAAACACTAGAAAATAAACAGACACCCTGCCAAGGGATAGTAGGATTTGAACATTCAGCTGACTGAGTGACAGCACAAGACCTTGACCGTTAGGCCAGGAGTGACTCTATTTTGCTAGTCTGACTCTTTGAAGTCATTGTATGGAGAGACCATTGCAATAACAACATCTCTCTATTTTTCTCACTCTCTCCGATCCCATTATGTGATGGAAGAGAGAGAGAGAGAGAGAGAGAGAGAGAGTGAGAGATTGAGAGAGGGAGAGAAATTAAGAGGGATTGACAGAGATACCTTGTCAAGGGGAGAAGGAGAGGAGGTTTTTAGGCCTCGATGAATGATATACATGGAATGAGATATTTCAGGACAAATTGAAAATAAAAGTGTATTTGTCATTTAAAACGATTGAGATCACCTTTCAGTAAGAACCTTTAACTTTTGAAGTTTAAAATACATTTAAGAAGAAAAAATACACAGATACACCTGGAGTAGAACCCCCAACTTTCAGTGTGAGAGTCAGTGACCCTAGTCATTACACCACACGTGACTCCTTACCCTGCTGCTTCTAGACATACCTATGACATTTAACCCAAGCATGCGAGAGGAAGGAAATGTGAATGTTCCATCACTAGGAAGGTGTAACAGTCAAAACACTAGTAAATAAACAATCACATTGCAAACGATACTAGAATTTGAACCTTCAGTCTACTGAGTGACATTTGTTCCAAACATCTTGCTAGTATGACTCTGTGAAGTCACTGTATGGAGAGACCATTGAAATGACTATCTCTCTCCCCCTCTCACTCTCATGGTCCTAGTCGTCTCCCCACATCCTGCGGGAGCCGGCATTGCTACCACGCTTTAAATAGCAGCTCCCTGCTTGTGGGAGCAATGTGTTCATCGGTATCTCTGCAAGCATGTTTGTGTGCACGGAAATAGATGAAAACTTCACTTTCCACAATAGAGAGCTATTTGACAGAATTCACTTGCAGAAAGGGAAGTGTTTGCTCTGACTTAGCAGAAGCTGTAAAAGCTGGGGGTGATCCCCAGGGACATCTCTGGCTCTAGAAAGGAGGCTGCATGGCCCCCCTCAAACGTAAAATAGCCCTGTGGAGGTATGGTCACCAGGGTCAAGGGTCTACAATGGACCCCTTTATTCTTTTAGTTCAGCCAAAGGGAGGTGGTGGTCCCCAGGGTTGTGAGGGTAATGGGCGGCACCGACTCCATTTGATTAAAACCTCAGGGAGGTGGCGGACCCTGGGACTGTTGGGGGGCTGAGCAGCCCCTTTGCACTCTATTCGATCAAAGCCCTGGGGAGGTGGTGGTCCCTGGGGCTGTGGGGGCTGCCCAGCCCCGGCACACTACATTTGATTAGAGCCCCGGGGAG